>NC_143052.1:43185000-48480000 GCF_052426305.1 Pelodiscus sinensis
AATATAATTAATGCAATCAACATGGGTTTATAGAAAATAGATCCTGGCCAAACTAATCTTTTTTTTCTTTTTTATGAGATTACAGGCTGTGAAGAGGGAAAACTGAGGATTGGTTAATCGTTTCTTCCATCTACTTTATTAAATAAAAGGAAGGAAATTTCAAGCATGCTCTTGAGATGGACTGCCATTTATTAGCCAGGGAGCTAGAAGTTAAACAATCAGATAAACTCAGATGATAGCTTAATATACTTCCTTTCCCACAGGACTTTCACTTCTGTGTGTGTGTTTCTGTATGTTTCCTTTTGCTCTTGCACTGATTGCCAAGCGGAAGCTGCTCCTCTTTTTCCTGATCCATGTTTGTAGAGTATACAGAAAAGGGTCAGGATGTGAAGCTTCTCACTTGAGCACCTAATACAAGAAGTGTTGTTTTGCTGACTGAACATGCTTGCTCCCTGCAAATAATTTCTAGCGGTTTCTTTCATGGTAGATTTTAAATAGGCAGTGAGAGTGGCAGTTGGTGTGGGTGGTGTATGGGTTTTTTTTGTCGTCCTTCCTCTCCTTCTCCCTCCACAAATCAATCCTCTGTTAAGACATTTTTCTTGAAGCTTGTCTTTCTGGCTGCTGTTTGTGGGATGTTAGGGAGGGAAAAAGGGTGGCATACTGTTCAGTTGATTCCATTAGTTTGTCTTCAAGACATCCAGTGTGATCTCTGCCACCTTTAGGCTGTTTTGGCCCTTTATAATCCAATTATAGGTCCCTGTTCAGCTTTCCTTGCTCTGGGAAACCTTTCATTCTTTTCCAGGGGAATTTGCCTGAGTGTGTGGTGTATTAAGTACACAATGTGGTGTGATTGTGATGTATCCTTGCAAAGAAAGCCTCTAGCTTTCACTATGTTTAAATTAAAAAAAAAAAAAAAAAAAAAAAATTGTGTGGCCACTTGTTGTCATGCCCGAAGTACAGTAGATGGGGTATGGAGAGAACTGTTTAGCTTTGTTTGAATTTCACTTTGTACAGAGCACTTTTTGATTAATTTGTTACTATTAGACTTCAGTCTTGAGCGCTTTAGCTGAACTAATTAGTGACTTGTATTCTATGATGTGGTCCAGTTAGCATTGCATAACTTTTCTGTGTTGATTTCCATTCACGTTTTGATCACTGACCTACTCGCTCTTTGCGTACTTCAACTTTTATATTATAGCTTTTCAGAATGGATATCTGACTCACAATTTGAAATGAAATACTGATAATTGCCTTATGGTAACACTGTGAAATAATGATGTGTGAGGTTGTTGTACGAGCTCCTTAAGTGTTAGACTTTCCTGCAAAGAATGATAGCATGCTGCAGTGATCCAGGATAAAAAATGAGGTGCTGAAAAATTTCAACATTTCACTTAAAGGGCTTATCTCTGAATAGGTTTGCCAGAGGCAAGCTGAGGGAGAAAATTGGATAGTGTATTTATTCAAGTGAAATACTAATAATAAATCACATAACTGCTGTAGAACTAGAAATTTTATGTAGATTTAGTTTTTTGCCCACATTCACAGATACGAAAAATCAGATGTTAATTTTCAGTGATTTTTTTTTTCTTTTTCTAGCAATAGGGAAGTGGCACTGATCCACTGGAGAAGGGCATACAATGAGGTTGACTCCCTAGCAACATTTTATTTAAATAGGTGCTGAAATAAACAATGCTATAGAATATACACTATTTCACTCCATTGCAAAATGTCGGAATATTTAGTATTGAGCTGTAAGAGTTTTTAAAAGACTTTGCTGTTTTAAAACAGCATTCAGATTTTTGAGAGATTAATAATTGGGACCTGCAAAAGTATTCTCGACTATTCCATTGGTTTTGTGGCCCTTTGACTTCAGTGGGACTACATGCAGGAATAAGACTCCACACTTGTAAATTGCTTTATGGATGCAGGCTCTCGGAGGGGAATACCTCAGTGAAATGTGGGAAGAGAGAATGGTGTGCTAGATAACTGTTTGGGATTGGGGAAATGTAATGGTAACCATTGGCTTAGAACTTGTTTTTCACATAATCTGTATTGTACATATGGATTGTGGAATGCAGCTTCTGATCCTCTGTAAAATGGTTTGCAGCAGCACATTTCCCCTTTTTAATAACATAATAGCTATAATATAAGCTAAATATTATACATTTGGTAATTAGTTTGCAAGAGAGGTCTTATCAGCTACGCTTGCTATCAGTGAGGAATAACTAGTCTAACATACAATTTGCTAGAACTGCTGCCTAAATCATCAAGCATCGTGGGGACATTTTAAATACCCCTGTAGCATGAAAAAGCAGCATTATCACTCATGCTAATATTTTATAGTTGGATTGCCATTTATATCTGACAGTTCTTATGTTTTTCTAAGACATGATTTAGTAACTGCAGGCTTTGAGAAATTCATCTTCAGTTACTTTCCATTATTTTGTTTTATTGCTCAGATTAAACTAGTTTCTGGTCACTTGAAGGTGTAGGGCTGGAAGGACTCTAGGAAGGTTTCCTGTCCATTAAAGTGGTAGCAACAAGACAGACCTATTTGAATCAGCTTTTCAAGGAGTTGGGATGAAGTTCTTTGTAATCTTACTGGGGAAGGAGGAGAAACATTTGCTTTGTGCAATATCCAAAAAGTTTAAAGTGCCTCTTTGTATTTCCTCAGCACAACACCAGTTAACTGCTAAATTACACTTGGATTAGTGGATAGTAAGGTCCTAGTATTTTTAATAGTTTTGCCAGCTGCTGTAAGTGCATATTCCACTTTTATAGCTTTTTAGGGCCAGATGGAACCATTATGATCTACTAGTCTGACCCCATCACAAAAAGTTACCAGCCCTGAGAAACTCAACATTTCATTCAAACGTATACTCTGCATAGGACAGCATTTCAAATGTACAGCATTGTGTAGAGATGTCTGGTGAGGGGGAATCCATGGAAAACTGTAGCTCCATGGATACTAAAACAACCTATATTAAAACATGTCTGAGTTAGGGGTATATTTTCAATACCCCATGAGGTAGATATTTCCTTTTTACAAATGGGTAATTGAAATGATAATGACTTATTAAGCTGTGCAACTCTTCAATATGGAAATTAGACCTAAAGTATTTCAATTTTTCAGGCACTTGTTTACACCATTCTGCTGCTAACATCTATAGATCTGAATAGATATATTTGCACTAAACCTGGGCATGAAAATGAAAATCTTCATGTAATTTGGTACTATAAGTGCTCAAACGCATCATAAAGTGCATTATCTGCCAACTCAACATAAGTACGGCCATACTGGGTCAGGCCAAATGTCCATCTAGCTCAGTATCCTGTCTGTCAACATGGGAAATACCAGATGCCCCAGAGGAAGGGAATACAACAGGTAATCGTCATGTGATCCCTCTCTTGTCATCCATTGCCAGATAGAGGTTAGGGACACCATTTCTACCAATCCTAGCAACAGCCATTGATGTCCCTAACCTCCTTGAATCTATCTAGCTCTTTTTTTGAACCCTGTTAAAGTCCTAGTCTTCACAACATCCTCTGGCAAGGAGTTCCACAGGTTGACTATGCACTGCATGAAGAAACATTTCCTTGTTTGCTTTAAATCTGCTATCTATTAATTTCATTTGGTGACCCCTAGTTCTTATAGTGTGGCAATAAGTAAATAACTTTTCTTTAATCACTTTTTCCACACCGTCATGATTTTATGGACCTGTATCATCATCTCCCCCCCCCCTTAGTCTCCTCTTTTTCTAAGCTGAAAACCCCATTTCAAACCCTTTGACTTTAGTTGCCCTTTTCTAAACCTTTTCCAGTGACACTATATCTTTTTGAGAGTCAAACCTATACATTTTGTCAGGTTGATACAGGTTGGACCTCCCTCATCCAGCACGCTCAGGACCTGACCGGTATCAAACAAAGGGATTTGCTGGACAAGGGAAGATCCCTCCCATCATGGCCCCTAATGCCCCCGGATAGAGCTCCAGCTCTGCCCTACTGCTGGCTGCCTGGCTGTGGCTCTCCAGGCTGAAGTTCCATGGCTGTCACTGGGGCTGGAGCGCCCCAGGTGCTGCTGCCAGCCAGAGCTCTGTGGCTGCCGCTGCCAGCCCCCTGCCTCTGCGGCCAGAGCTGTGTGGCTGCTGCTGCTGCCCCCTTTGCGCGTCTCCCCTTCTCCCCACAAAACACAGGGCTCCTGGCTGAGTCAATGTCCCTCCCGTGCCCCTCCCCTCTCCCGCAGTGCTCCTCTCCTGTGGCCCAACCTCTCCATACCTAGGCTCTGAGGTCCAGGAACGTCCACAGTCCTGCTGGACTACGGATGTTGCCAGACCAGAGTGTCCCGGTTAAGGGAGGTACAACCTGTAGGCTTGTTAGTGTGTTCCCCATGTGGCTCATGCACATGATACATTGCCATTTTCCCTCTTAAAGTCACTGATAAATTAGTAAAAGGCTGACAGTGTTTCTTCACAAGCTGGGGAAGAATCCACTTTGGGTAAATGGGTTCTGAAGTCAAGATCAGAGAAGGTTCTTTGTTGATAAATGCAAAATAATGCACCCTGGAGGGGAAAAATACAACCTACTGGTATATCTTCAAAGTTTCAAAAACTGCACCAACCTGAGAAAGGGACATGGGTTTCACTCGTGGTAACTCCACGAAGACCGTTGCTCAGTGTGCAGTGACTGTCAATAATAATAATAATAATAATTAATAATGTGTAAGGATATATAGATAATTGGATGAAGTATTAAAATGCACACATAACACATTGGTATAAATTAGTTCTGTAGCCACATCTGGAATACTGTGTTGCCATACTAGTCACTCGATTCCAAAAAAGGATATTACATAACTGAAGGGAGTATAGAGAGAGGCAGTTGGAATTGAGTCTCTTCCCATGCACCTAATTTGAAGAAAGTAGAAAGATGGGGATTGTTTATTTTATGGGGTGACATAAAAATATATCAATTACAGAAGGTAGGTTGGGACCTTAAGTCTCTCAATACGTGACCAAGGAGACGTTTACTGAAACTAAGGGAAGAAATTTAAAACTGATAAAAGGAGAGTCTACTTTATACAAGTATAATTAAACTGTAGAACTTATTGCTAGGAAGTCACTGAAACCAGGAACTTAGTAAGATTCAAAATGGATTGAAGATTTGTGGCTATCAAGAATATCCAAAGTTGTAAAAATTAATAAAAAAAAAATTGGAAGGGCTATTAAACCTCATACTTTAAACCAATCTCAATTATTAAATCAGGATGAAACTTAGTGTGGGTACAGATTGCCCATGCCTGCCTACCCCTTCTCTGAAGCATCTGGTGTTCTGACACTGGACTAGATGGGGCACAGGTTTGATCCAGTGTGGTGGGCAGTTGGCATGTCTGCAGCAGCTAAGAAAGCCTCATGCTTTAGGCAGGGTGGTGATGTTCTTTAGAAAATGAGCCTAAGTGGTAAAGCGGCAAGCACTGATGTATAACTTAAATACAAAAGAGATACAGGGTTGTATATGTAGAGCAAAGGCACATAAGAAAGGGTCAGGTTAGTGTTTCTTTGTGTATTCTGAGGAGAAGGACAGTACCTCGAAGCAGATGTGCAATTGAGTGGTTAGTCAGTATTGAGTTCAAAACACCACGAATATCTGCTGGAGAGAAAGGGGGTACATTTTTGTCAGAGTGATGTGTGATCCTCCTGTTCCCTTCATCTTTAGTCCTAGACGTAATCTGTGAATTACAATGGTGTTCTGCAAAATAACGTTATGCTAGTTGTATGCCAGCCACCTGCAAAAGTCACAGAAGACATTTACTAGAATATTCTTTGAAAGAAAGAAGATACTTTGCTTGGAGTGGAAGTAAAGTATCAAACTCATCTGTTTATTACCAAAATTTGTTATCCTTTCCAGGGAATGCTTAGCTAAAATTAGTATTTCCACTTCTCAAGACAGAGACTGGGGTACTATCTTTCCTTCGCTGTGTGCAGACTAAATGAATGACTGAGTTCAAGTAAGAAACCTCTGAGTGCAATCTTCTCTTGCTACTCTGTTCTCTCCCTCCCTCTATCTTTGCTTTCATTCATTCTTTTCTCCTTCCCTACTAACACTCATTCTTTCTGCTTCATCTCTTAATGCACATTAGTTATGGTTTCGCCTTCATTGCTGCTGCTTGTAACCACTTAAAGTCCTAGCACTGCAGGCTCTGTGGTGCAGGGTGACCGATGGCTCCCTGGGAATGGGACTGGTAGGGGTTGTCGGCCCTGCACCGAGGGAGGCTTTACTGTGGGCTCTGCAGTATAACTTTTATGCTGCAGAGCCTACAGTGAAGCCGGCTTCCCAGGAGTGGTGCTGGCAACCCCTGCCAGCCTCGCTCCCTGAGGAGTTGTGTGTAACCGTAATGGAAACTGTTTAAATGGTTACACTTTTACATCCCTAATATCAATATCTTACTCTGTTCTCTTTTTTAAAATGGATGTAACTCTGACTTCAGTGGAGTAACTTGCACTAGTATAAAGCAAGAGTAAACTTTTCTCTTCAATAATTCTTTCTTTACAGCAGTTGGTCAACAAAACAATAAAATGTGATTTTAAATGACCATAGAGTTTGAAATGCTTGCAAATGGTCATACTTCCAAATTAGGGACTGGGATGGGGGAATGTGCGTTCACGTAAACATATAAAGAAAAGTGCATTTTTAAAGCTTGCTCAACAATCCTTGCCTATATATTTTTGTTGAATGTATCTGTTTTTTGTTTTTTTGTGTGTGGTGTGTGTGTTTTTTGAAATCACAATACATGCATTTTTAACACCTTGTCTTACAAAAATAATTCAGGTACAGCTCATGCCACTTATGGGTTAACATCTTCCACCTCATTCTATTAATTCATAACAAAATCAAATCAAAACACTCTTCCTGGCTTACATTCATGAATCACAGTTCCTCCAGTGTCAAAATAGGAGCATTATGAATCCCTGACAGTCTTCCCTTACCATGTGCCAAAGGCGGCATGTAGCGACCAGACATCTGTCCTTTCCATAAAGCAGTGCCATTGCTCTTCTGGCTTTCCAAAACATTCCACTGATTAGAGCTACTCGGGCAAATATTTAACCTGTCCTTTCTCTTTCCCAAGGATCTACTGGAAGGATTCATAAACTAGAAAGGCAAAGGATGAGCTGAGTTTCCCTGACTGAGAGGTGGAATCCTTAATCCTATTAATATTCAGTGTTCTGATGAACAAAAGCTTAGTTAGTCATTTCAGCAAACAGACATGAGTTGCTAAACATCCTTGCATCGTGGACCTTTCCAGAGCAACCCACATTAATACAGGAAAGTATTTTGGCTGATCACCAGGGGCATTTTGAGCATCATGGCACTATCCTATTAATCAATATTTTGGATTTGGGGGAGGGGGGCAAAGAATAGGTACTTGTGTCCTACAAGTAGCCCCCTGTATGGTTTAGGAGCCCCATTAGTGCAAACTTTTCAATAGCCTCCAATGCATGGCCACGCTTTGTGACTTGGATAGCACTACACTTCTTCTAGCATTGCCAGCCTCCATCGCAACAGTCCTGATGGCTAATCTATCCATACCAAATGGATTAACTACTGAGTGGTAACAACTGAGGTGGCAAGTTTCCAGATGTTGATGGCCACACTTCTCCATGTAGAGGGAAATTCTTATGTTAGCCTTCAGCAGCTTAGGGGTAAGTTATGCACAGATTTCCTTTGTGTAGACATCCTTAAATTCTGCTGCCATTGCTGATCCATCTTGGTTTATCTTTGCTACCTTTTCCCATCAGTGCTAGTTGGCCAACCCCAGAGGTACCCCACTGGGTATGAATATGCTATGCAGAAGCAGCTGCTCAGTTTCATCCTATTTTTCTTCACTAGCTGTATCATTGCAGCATCAACAACCTTATGAAACTACAGAGCAACACTCAGACATTTTTAAGCTTTTGTACCATCCTGTTTGTACCAATGACTGTCATGACTTCAGCACTTGGTACTGAGTCATCTACGCTGTCTGACTCTGGTTCAGAAATCGTGCTAGCAACACGAGTGAAGGGCAAGAGAGGAATCCTAAGAGTCGGCTAGACCCAAGTTGCAGAATTCCTGTGGCTTAAAATATGAATTCCAGAATGCACTCTGAAAAAATCAGAGCATAGACATAGATCATTGCACCGTAAGACATCTGCCCAGAACACTGATGGTTAATTCAAACTAATACAGAGCTGCATAAATGCTATGATTAACTGAAGTGTAGCCCCGTGGCACCCTTAAGACTAACAAAAATATGTAGCATCATGAGCTTTTGGTGGTAAAACCTATTTCATCAGATGAGCTGGAGTGGAAATAGCAGAATCAAGATACAGGCAGTCCCCGGGTTACGTACAAGATAGGGACTGTAGGTTTGTTCTTAAGTTGAATTTGTATGTAAGTTGGAACTGGCGTCCAGTTTCAGCTACTGCTGAAACTGACCAGCGGCTGACTACAAGAAGCCCGAGGCAGAGTTGCTCTGCCCTGGGCTTCCTGGAATCAGCCGCTGATCAGTTTCAACAGCGGCTGAATTTGGATGCCTGGGACGGAGCAGCTGGGGTGCTGCCGGGTTGGTCCAGTAGAACCAAGGAGCGACGCTGCGGGACCAACCCGGCAGCGCCCCAGCTGCTCTACCCCAGGCGTCGTCGGCGAGAAAAGCCTGGTCTGCTTGGGGTGGGGGGGGGGGCGCACTAGCTGCGCCCCCCCCCCAGCAGACCAGGGAGACGCGCCGCGGTTCCGCCCGCATACTCCGCGGCTTTGCTCCACGTCTCCCTGGTTCTGTTACTAGTTTGAAGCCTGCTACCCATTCCTTTCCTTTGGTGTCCTCTAGTCCTTCTTTATGGGAACTAATGAAGAACTTTTCTGTATGCACCGTCTCCACCCAACTCCTGCTTTTAGACGTCTATCCTGTCCCCCCTCCGTCTCCTCTTTTCTAAGCTGAAAAGTCCCAGTCTCTTTATCCTCTCTTCATATGGGACCTGTTCCCAACCCCTGATTATTTTAGTTGCCCTCCCCTCTCCCAGCCTCTCTTCCCCTCTCCCACCTCCTTTTCCCAGTCTCCCCCAGTTTTGTTCAATAAAGACAGATTCCATTTTGGAAGACATGTTATCTTTATTTTGTACATCAAGAAGAGGGGCTAGGGAAGGGTAAGTGGAAGGAGGTGAGGGAGGAATGGGGTACGAGCCCCCGATGGGGAGGACTGGGCTGGCTCTGCGGGCTTCTGGGGGTGGAAGCTCTCCTGCAGCCCCCTAATTGCCCCCTCTTCCCAGATGGCAGCCTGCGGCAAGTGCAGCCGGGCTGATGGCCGAGTGCTGTGATGTGCCCAGTGTGGGCACTCAGGGCACTCCAAGCCAGGACTGCTTTGCAAGCGGGGCACCCCTGAGAACCGTCTGTCCGGGGTGGGGGTCGGGATCCTTTAAGCACAGCCCTCGGCTAGCCTGAGACAGCATCTCCATGCTCTAAGTCTTCCTCTGATGCCCTGCCGGCACTGCTTCCGGCCATCCTTAACCCCACTTCAGGGTCCACTTAATGTGGACTTGCTAGTTCGAATTAGCAAAACGCTAATTCGAACTAGTTTTTAGTTCTAGATGAGTTAGTTCGAATTAGCTTAGTTTGAATTAGCGCTGTAGTGTAGACATACCCATAGTTACTTCCTCTAGGTCTTGGAAGAAGAAGTTGTCCCCAATACAGTCTAAGAACTTAACTGAAGATTGTGTGTCTTGATGTTTTGCTCTTTCGACAGATATCTGGATAGTTAACATCCCCAATATTACCAGCACTTGTGTTTTGGCTATTGCTGTTGTTTGTTTTACAAATGCTTATTTTTATCTCCTCTCTCTAATTTCCAACAGCCACACATCACCCCTTAGGTACACTCACATAGGAGCCTACCCCTGCAATAAAACCCATTGCCAACTCTGTTCACATATGTATCACAACACTATCACAGGACCTAACCACAAAAGCCACAACATCAGGAGCTCATACTATTGTACATCCTAATGTGGTATATGCCATTAAGTGCCTGCAATGCCCTTCTGCCACGTATATTGACCAAACCGGACAGCCTCTTCAACAAAGTTAATGGACACAAATCTAACATCAGAAATGGAAACA
Organism: Pelodiscus sinensis; assembly: GCF_052426305.1. Classification (NCBI taxonomy): domain Eukaryota; kingdom Metazoa; phylum Chordata; order Testudines; family Trionychidae; genus Pelodiscus; species Pelodiscus sinensis. The sequence goes on from NC_143052.1 coordinate 43,195,147, forward strand.
CACAAACCTCTAAGTGATTCTTACCTGGGAGCAGTAGCAGGTGGAGGCTACTTCAGCCCCCCCTCCCCAGGAGCAATGCATGGAGGGGAGGCAGAAGCAAGAGTTGGCTTTCCCTATGTTCTGGCCTGTCTGTTCCTGCTGCAAGCGCCCCAGCACAGGGTAGAGGGAGTGGGAGCAGGATCTTGTTTAATTGGGTAAACCTGAGGTTTAACCAATTAATCGATAAACCAGGATTTTACATTCTTAGTAGAAGGTGATTGGAGTGCAAATGATCATAAATTGATACATTTCATGATTTGTAGGAAAGAAAGGAATGAACACCAGCTTAAGGTGTTCAATAACTACTCTACTCTACACTGATTAGACCTCAGTTGGAGTATTGTGATCCATTCTGGGCACTTTATTTCAAGAAAGATGTGGAGAAATTGGAGAAGTTCCAGAGAAGAGCAACAAAAATGATTAGAGGTCTAGAAAACATGAGCTATGAAGGAAGATGGCAAGAATTGGGCTTATTTAGTTTTAGAAAAGAAAAAATTGAGAGGGGACATGATAGTGGTTTTCAAGTATCAAAAAGGGTGTTAAAGGGAGGAGGGAGAAAAATTGTTCTCTTGGCCTCTGAGGGTAGGACAAGAATCAGTGGGCTTAAATTGCAGCAAGAGAGGCTTAGTTAGGAAATTTTTCCTAATGTCCAACCTGTCAGGGTGGTTAAGATCCTGGAATAAACACTGGATTCTATGATTCTAAGGATGCTGGACATAATCCCTCCAATTTTAGTAAACTTGAAGTGGTAAGTTAGATTCCATGGGAAGATGAACTAAGGGGAAAAGGTGTTCAGGAGAGCTGGCAATTGGAGACAGTATTAAACAAGACATGGTGGTAAGCTATTCAGATGCAAAGGAAAGTACTAGTCAATTTTTTCGTTAATTACTTGGATAATGGAATGGAGAATATGCTTATAAAATCTGAAGATGGCTCCAACGTAGGAAAGTTTGCAACACCCTGGATGTCTAGATTAGGATTCAAAGTGACCATGATAATTTGGAAAATTGGTCTGAAATTAACATGATACAAATCAATAAAGACAAATTCAAAGCTCTACACTTAGGAAGGAATACTGAGGTGCACAAATACAAAATAGGATATAAGCAGAACCTGAAGTGATGCATCCCTTACAGCTAGCTGGAAGTGGGGAGAGATTCTGAGCATGTCTATTTAAATATCTGGCCCTGGTTGCTGCTGGTTCTCCCTGGCAGAAGGGCTACAGGGGGAATAACTGAGTATGTAGCATTAGGAATGTTAAAATATGTTTATGTAATCATGTAACTGCTGAAATTTTTTTGCAGTTACACACAGAGGTGGGGGGACACATGGGGGTTACAGAGTCAGCAGTGTGGGGTGGGGAGCTGTGGGGAGCAGGGGCCAGCAGCTCTGTGGGAGCCAATATGTGTGGGGAGCTGACTTAAAACCTTGTCTGTTTGCCACTGGGGGCTCCCCATCATCCTGATCTTCAGGGCCAGAAGCTCTGGTCTCACCCAGCCCAGACACAGAGTTACGGTAATAGCCCCCCACTCAGCAGAGCAACACAGATGCTAAACTGGCTCAGCTACAGGGCCTTCGCAGCACCCAGGAATGCAACCCCCAAAATGGACCAAGCCTCCAAATAAATCCATCTTTCTTTGTATAGAAGTTTTACACAGAGAAAGCTCATAAGGTCAGCTCTCTCAGTGAAAGAGAGATGCATAGCCCTGGCTCCTCCCCTTAGGTTACCATTATTTACACTGGTCTTGATAATATACAAAAATGTTTGTATTAAGTATAAAAACTAGGATTTAAGTGATTGCAAGTGAAAACAGAGCAAAGTTTATAAGCCAAAATAAACAAAATAGGTCTGCCAAATCTAATACAAAAAGAGATTGTTACAGGTCACAGTTCTCACCCGGTCCTTATCTTAGATGCAATTCTTTGCAAGCCAGGGTTGATCTTTCTCTGGCTTGGGTCTAAGAGTTGTTTCTGGATCCTCTTCCAGTGGGAAAGCTGTTTCAAAGGTGAGCTGAAAACAATGTTGATTGTTTTTGATTATTTAAATAGAATTTCTCCAGGGTAAGAACCCTTTGTTTAACCCTCCTCATTCCCATGCAAAAATACCAGATTCAAGATGGATTCCAGCCCCAGGTGACATGAAAACATCTTTGCCAAACCGACGCCAGTTTGGGCTTACAGGAAAAACAAAGCCATTTGCAGATCATTGCCTTGAGCACTGGGCCGTTATATTTCCAGAGAATTACTAATGGTCCTCATTAGCACACTTATTATTTATAAACAGATTCTCACTTCATATTTCCAACTTCATGTACAAGAAGTATACATGCAGAGAAATAGAATATATACATTCAGCAGATATGTGACCTCTTTAAAGTTACAAATGCATTTTGCCTAAAGTGTTGTCAAGTTATGCATGTTCATATTCATAAGCCAATTTTCATAAAGCATGAGGGGACATGGCAATCGTCATGTAGACTTGCCCCAGCGTGTTTGAGATATTGGACCTATGTGTGGGAGATTTTGCCTCTGTGCATACAGACGGTAATACTCTGTGTAAGTGCCAGAAAAGGTAGATCAAAAGCTAACTTTCTAAAAAGCAAATCTCATTTTCAGAGGCACAATGCTTGTGCTTTTGGGGGACGAGATGCATCAAATTGTTGCTAGTGATCTAGAGTCTGTCACCTGTGTAATCCTGTCCAACTTGTCAGGGAGTTAAATATAGTCTCCTGTTTAATGAAAATTTGTTAGCTTCTTATGAGATGTGTAGTGGTAATAGTTCCAGTGGGTTGCTTAAAGGGCTATGACTCTTGGCGGTCAGAAAAGGTAACTGGATGGAGAGGGGTGCAAGAAGTTGAAAATTTTAGTACAGTTTTCGCTTCCCTCTTTCTGCACAATCTTATACTTTCAGGTCAAGTATTCTCTGTTTACCTCACAAAACACTGAGGCTGCATCTACACTGGCATGATTTTGCGTAAATACTTTTAACGGAAGAGTTTTTCCATTAAAAGTATTTGCGCAAGAGAGCGTCTATACTGGCATGTGCCTTTGCACAAAAGCAAATCTTTTGTGCAAAAGCATCCGTGCCAGGGTAGACGCTGTTGCGCAAGAAAGCTCCGATGGCCATTTTAGCCATCGGACTTTCTTCCGCAAGAAATTGATGTTACTTGTCTACACTGGCCTCTTGCGCAAGAACACTTGCTCAAGAGGACTTATTCCTGGGCAGGAGCGTCAGAGTATTTGCGCAAGAAGCACTGATTTGTACAATATGACATCAGTGTTCTTTCACAAATACTCGCGGCCAGTGTAGACAATGTAGACACAGCAAAATATATTATATAGGCTTATTATTCTGCACAATACCCAGACTTCCTTGGTTGGCCTGTGCCACCTGACTTGAGCTCAGGCTCCAGGGCTGTTCTGTTGCTGTGTAAATGCAGGGCTTGTCTCCTCACTGTAGACTTCCAGAGCAAGTCAGGTCAGTGGGTATGGGTCTCCCACAGGTGTCTAGTTGCTGTGTGTAAACAGACCTAGTTGGCACATGTGTTACTCCTTTATAATGTAATGGAGATGATTTTTTTTTTTAACTTAAGCCAAGGGGGTCACTAATCTAAAAACACTGAGAAACCCGTCTCTCTGCTCTTCAGGGTAAAGACTCTGTCTTGGGGTGTTTCTACAGTTACTAATACAATGTTTTGATTGGGTCCTGTTGCCTAGATCTCCTGTAGGACTAGGAGAGGCCAAATAGTTATGATTTGTGATAAATTTATGAGAGCTTGGTGGCATTACTGGCAGGGGAGTTAGAAATACTTAATTCCAAAACCATGGCTTTTATTTATTTATTTATTAATATTTTTCTTTTAAAAATCTCATTTTTGGAGGGAAGTTATGATGATTAAACTTGGGGGTTGACAAAAGTGGTCTATGGTGAAAACAAGTGCATCATTACCTTCTGAAAGGGTCAGTCAGCACAAGGTTTCAGGCTGAAGCTTCACAGTGTTGTTAGTGGAGGGGGGGGGGGGGGTCAGTTCCACAAAGAGCATCTCACCTTGCCTTTGCCAAAGGGTTTGCACAGTGTTGGTGGAAGGGGTAATAATGCTGTAGAGCTGTCCCTACTAGCTGTGCCCCATCTCCTGTTGTCATCTTATTCTCTGTGCTTGAGGATGCAGACACAGTGTTGCCAGGACTTGTTTTTCTACTGTGTAAGTCCCAGCTAGGGTTGTCAGGTGTCCAGTATTGAACTGGACGGCCCGGTACTTGCGCCTCCCATCCGGTTAAAAAAAAAAAAATTCAGAAAATAGCAGACATCTAAAATGTCGGGTATTTTCTGTTTTTCCTGAGGCCCGGCTCAGGCGCCCGATGGAAGGCCACTTGGGAATTTGCTGGGGTGGAGGGAAGGAGGGGGGGAGAGCGGCCTGGGAATTAAAGGGGCCGCGACTGCATTTCGGTCTTGGTTTGTGGGTTTTGTTTTTTTTTGGTCGGGGGGGGGGTGGGGGTGGGGGTTCAGTATTTTTTGTGAAACCATCTGGCAACCCTAGTCCCAGCTCCTGGTGACAAGTGGTTATGTGAGAACATCAACTTCTATTTAAAAATATAATTGGCCTCTTTGTGTTCAGGGTGCACTTGGGGTTATGTTTTCACGCTTTTTTTCTGCAGTCACAGAAAAAACAAGAGCCTGAAATTACAATTTTTTTAAAAAAAAATCTCATGATTTTTAATCCAACCTTTTAATCCAATGTGTTATGGGGATTGAAGGGAGGGAAAAAGGAAGGAGGGCTGCTTCGTGATATATATTTTTTTAATACTTGAACAATAGTGTGTAGAAAGCACAGTTTTTCTTTCTTTTCTAAAGCTATCTAGTGTGCATCGATGTGGTACTGTTTAGAGCAGTGGTCCCCAACCTTTTCAGGTTGTCAGGCGCCAGGGGGCGTGGCCGTTCGCCCGCCGTGCGCCCGGGGCCAGCGCCGCCCCCCCCCCCCACAAGCGCCGCGCGCCCGGGGCCGGCGCTCCCTGCAAGCGCTGCGCGCCTGGGGCCAGGCCAACCCCGAGCACCTGGTGGGCGCATGCAAATGCCCCCGCGGGCGCCATGGTGCCTGTGGGCACCGTGTTGGGGACCACTGGTTTAGAGCGCATCAGCAGGGTCTAGAACCATAGCGCTTCTGAGTGCTCTACAGTGTATATACCCCTGCAGTTCGCATTGTTGCACTGTGTAGACAAGCCCTACATGAGGGAGGGAGAATTCTTTTTATATATATATATAAAATATCAGTAAAATTACAGGCATTTTGAATTGTCACAATAAGTTTGTGGTCTTCAGTGGATCAGGTTTATCAGTGTTAGATGGAAAGTTATAGGAGGTAAAAGAAAAAAAGGTCAAATCGTGTGATCTTACTTTAGAGAGGTGAAACAAAAACTGAGACTCACATGACAGAATGTCTGGAACCCCATATTTTATTTAAGCAGCTAATTACATGTTTGTACAAATCATGTCCTGCTGTAGTTGATCCCTTCCTTTTGTCACTGGGGTTGCTACTGCTGTTATCCCATCTGGAACTGTTGAGAGAAACTGAATCCTATCTTCATTGCTCTGAGGACTGTACACATATTATTATTATTACACTAGCCTTTTATTATTGGGGAATATGATTCCCACTTAAATTTCTGGTCACAAAGGCTATAGTTAGGTTTTTGTGCAGTGATTTGCTCACTCCGTGTGTGCATGCGTGTGTGTGTGTGTGTGTGTGTATTAAAACAAACAAAACCCACATCTGATACCCAGTTGTTTCAGCCCTTCTGAGAATGTACTTAAGTTTAGGTAGGACCTATGATATCATATGTTGTCTGGGGATTTTTAATATTATCGTCTTTTTCTTCACTGTGATGCTTTGTCTAGTGAATTATAGGTTGATCACTTGAGGAGATTAACTTTTTGGGGTGCCATGTAGGATTTATTATTTCCTGAGGAATAGAAAATTGCTTTCCAAAAGAACTAGTACTCAAGGCTAGTACTCAAAGCACTGAAAACTTTTCTGAATAAGATTTTTTTATCATACACACAATTTTAAGCATATTAATTTGACTAAAATCGATTACTGATGCTTTTCTTGAACCTTGGTTTGTGAAGATCTGTCTCTGCCTAGTAATTTCCTGTAAAAATGCCCTTGCTGTGGAAAAGTCAGTGTGTGACACTGGGTTTAATACATTTCTCACCCTTATATGGAACCTTTATTGGCTTCTGTTTAGATGGCATATAATAGAAGAGGAGACTACAGAAATTACTACAGTGACCCTGACACACTACATCCACAACGTGGTGCCCTGAAAGCTGAACTGCTTTGGATTCCACTATAGGATATTGCATTTCCTCCAAATTTGAAGCCAAACTTAACCTTTGGGAGACTGAATTCCAACTTCAATTGAGCTATTGCTAGTAATGAAAATAGGACCAGAGTCCAGCAATAATAGGCTGTAATTCTTTAAACTGGATTGTTATAAAAAAATAACAGGCATATTGCAGAACTTCTCTTGTTTTTATTTTATTTTTAAAATTTTGACAAATAAAACTGGGTCTGTGTAGCTTAAAACTGAACAAACAGCTTACCTGTCCATTTCAGGAAGCTCGAGTGTAAGTTGTTAGATAAACCTCCATATTCCATCAACTTTTTGTCTCGCTAATTATTCAAAAACCTTTAGGAGACTGATTATCAAATTATGTGCAATCACAGTCAGTTACTGATACTCTGCCTTCTCTATATGTGTGTGTGTGGTGTGTGTGTGTGTTTTTTTTTTTTTTTTTTTTTTTTTTAAGTCTGTGAAACTGCAAGTGAAAATGTCAGTCTGGGGGGAAGAAATCCAATATAAATCCATTAAACTCTCAAATGCCCGTAAAATAGCCAGTAAGCCCCTCTTGCATGGAACATGAAATATAGTTGTTATAAAAGAATAGTTTGAAAGTTTTCATAGAAGTACTTCATTTGTAATTCTGTAACTTCATGCTGTGCTTGCTTATTTATAATCAACTGTCTGAGATAAATCTTGTTTACAGTAGCATCCTGTCAATGGGTTTTTCTTAGTACAGCATTATGGATGTCAGACACTCTCCTGGCTACAGACCTACTATATGATTAAATTAGGTATTCATGATCAGCATGTCCATATGTTTCAGTAAGAACTTGCTGTTTTATATACTTTTGGCCTAATGTAGCATTGTACTTATTTTTAGGAAGGGATAGTGCTTAGAAAATGGTCCATTATGTTGGAGGAAAAAAAAATCTAATCATTGGTATAATGTTTATTAGCATTGTGTATACTTTAAACAGGCTTCCCCCCCCCCCCGCCCCCAGTGAGAAATGAACTAGCATTTTCTTGTGACACTATTTTTGCTTCATCAGTGTCTCTCTAAATAAAATGAAACAAAAAACAGGACTATGTAGCACTATAAAGACTAACAAGATGGTTTATTAGGTGATGAGCTTTCGTGGGCCAGACCCATTGAGTCTGGCCCATGAAAGCTCATCACCTAATAAACCATCTTGTTAGTCTTTATAGTGCTACATAGTCCTGTTTTTTGTTTCAGCTACACCAGACTAACACGGCTACATTTCTATCACTATTCTAAATAAAATGTACTTCATGGGTATGCAGTAGGATGTAAATCTACCACATAAAAATAAAGACAAAACCTGAACTGATTAATCTGAGTAAGACTTGAAGAACAATCGTAAATATTTTTACAAGAAGTAAATAGCTAAGTTACCTGTGCCTTTTTCTATTATATACTTGTTCCTCCTCCACGTTGCCAGGGGATGAGCAGGGAGGTCATTGAAAACACAGGGGAGACATGTTCCCTGCATTCAGTTCAAATGTCCAATCCAGAACAGCAGTTACAGGGCAAAGTTTGGCTTCTTAATTGTAGTCCTGGTCTAGATCATGCTTAGTTACTTGGTGGGATGGTGCAATTCATGCACACTGCAATCACGCACAGGAACTGCGAGGGGCTGGTGTATGCTCAGTGTGACGAGAATTTGGGGGGGGGGATTTTGGTCTTAATATCTAAGATGACTCTACAGAGCACATGGAAACTTTGGGGGGGGGAAGGCTCTTGGCCAAATTTGGACAGTTTACAGGACCGCAAAAGGCACATTCTTGACACGCAGGCCAATCCTTGCTTCAAAGAATGTATTGATAGACCCATTCAAAAAAGGGTTGATAGAATTTAACAGAGGCAAAACCTATTTTTCTCTAGTTTTGGTGAAATTTCCCCTCAAAATATTCAGCCTGAAGAGCATGTTCAGTAGAGGAAAATGGTCAAAGTTTGTCAAACTTACAAACAACTTTAAAAAGAATCTTAAAATGTGAAGTGTTAATAGATGTTGCTGCATGCACTGTGTAATACGTTAGCTGTGTTTGCATGATAGAAAAACATTCAATATTTATGAATTATGTATTTGCACAACAGGATGACAGACTATTCTGCTCCTTTTCTTTATATCCATTGATAAATGAGCTAATAAATAAACTTTGATTGCTCTTTTGATTGCTTCTTCCTTCTGTTTTTCTGACTTTTTTTTTTTTCTGTTTCTTCGGTTCTGAGTTAGGTTTCTTGACTGAATTTTTGTATTTTTTTTTATTTGATATGTTTGGACGACAGGTAGAGTCAAAGTATGTGAAATCTGATGCCACAACTGTCTTGTTTGCCTCTTTTACGGAACAGACAAGCAGTATAAATAATACAAGTTAAAAGAAATAGGTGGCTGGCGAGAGGAATTTTTTTTTTAAATCCTTTTTGTTCACCAGTGGCCTGAGAGAACATAAAAATGGCGGAAGTAAGGAATATACTTGTAATGTGCAAAGAGGGTTAGCTGAATATATTGTTTTCATTGTTTTTTGTCATAGCTGTGGTGCTGACAACAGGATGTTTTTCTGATTTTAATATTATTGAAGTAATCTGTAAAACAACCAGATCCTGCCGCCTTTACTCATGCATGGTACCTGACCCTGATAGGGGCAGAGTTTCTCCTGGCCAGCTGGAGAATGCTTACTTGGGGGACTATGGGGGGGCGCTATTGCACCTTTTGCGCGCACACCTCCCCCCACCCTTACCTCTCCCCCCCCTTCCCCCGGTGTGAAGGCCTAGTATGTTAGTGCATGCTAGATCTGTACACATGAATACACATGTATAGGTGTGGGGATTAATTTCTACAGATTTAATTATATAGGCCTCTGGACAGGTGCATTTCTGGGGTTGTGCTCTGTGAATTTGTATTTGAGCTTCAGGAGTGGGGTTTTATCAGAGCTGTAACGGGTCCATTAATGTGTGGTCCTTATTCAGCACATGCAATTAAACTGAGTTCAGTGAAAACAAACCATGGAACTGGTTACAAAAAAATGGCAAAAGGAGGGAAAATCATGAAAACCTTTGTGAAATTTCATTAAAAAAAATTACCAGTTTTGACTATTTTGTTGCCAGCTCTTGCGTCCTGTAACACACAAAACCTGAACTTAGTGTAATACATCAGTCCGACCAATAAATATGCCTGTTTGGGCTTTGCAGTGAAAATAAGCATGAGAGCAAGTGACCGAGAGAGGGGGTGATGGAGTGAGAAGGGGTGGGACCTCCGGAGCAGGTCAAGGGCAGGATCTCATGGAAAAGGTGGGCAAGGGGTGTGGCAAGGGTGGTTCGGTTTTCTTAAATTAAAAAGTTGACAGCCCTACCATGAGGACAGCAGCTTGAAGGAGGAACAGAAAACCATCCTGGTTGGGGGAGGGAGGTACATTCAGCGTTCAAGCATGGAGAGCCCATGGACTTGGGGTGCTGGGGCAGGACAAAGGCAGCAACTGGGGAAGGTGGGTGGTGGTAGGAGTTTTGTAGAGGAGGATGGAGTGAGGTTTGAGAAAGTCAGACCAAGTGTTTTAAGGTGAGGAGAAGAAACTTGTGAAGTGAGGAGGAATATGTGGGGAGGGGTGTATGGAGTTAATTTAGGGCCTTATTGGTGGTTGGTGTGTAGCAAGGCAGGAGGGACCAGTGTTTAATTTGAAATGAAAGCAGTACTAGGGATGTAAGCGACTAGTCACCTACCTCACGAGCAAATGCTTATCGGGTAGTCGAGTAGGAACTCGACTAGTTGCTTCCCTCCCCTTGCTGTCTCTATTTTAAAAGCTTGTCCCCCTCCTCTAGCACCCCCTCCTCTAGCACCATCTCCATCGGGGATGGGGAAGATGGGGGGGGCAGTGGGGAAATGGTGTGAGTCCTCAGGCTGGAGGACTACAGCAGATAGAGGCAGCAACAGTCCTGAACAATTGGGGCAAAGGAGGTAGGGCTGCTGCAAATTAGAGTCAGCTGATCTCACCTGGGGCTGCCATTGAGCCTGTTAAAAGGATGCCCTCCTGGCAGGAAGGGGAAGGACAGTGAGAGAGAATGGGGGAGTGAGAGCAGAGCAATGTCCATTGAGACCCATGGCTCTGCTTGCACCAGTAAGGGTTATTGACACAAATAAGGGTTGCAGGATCAGGTTCACAAGAAATAAAATGAGCACCAGTCTGCTACAGAACAGCAGGCAGCCACTCCTTGCTAGGGCAGCTCCATTGTTGTATGCACCAGTGGGGGATCTGGCACAGTAGATTCTGTGGTCACTGCAGTCTGTAATGCAAGCGTTGTGCGCCTCTGTCCAAGTGACTACTACAAGTTACCTATAAAATGCACATCTCATTCATGTTCCTCTCAGGTGGGTCACCAGGGCCGGTGGCAAAACATTTCCATGTCAGGATCTCAAAACACTATAGACACTGGCTTGTACAAGCGCCTTCACCACATCCTCCATCTTGGTTTCCCTCCTCTTAACTTGTCTGCTTAGCCTGATCTGGGTGGGTCTGCTGCAGGGTCTCATGGCAGCAAGGACATCCTGCTGCTGGGTCTCGACACCCCACTTAGGCCTACTTCACAGTCTCAGTCCTGCACTATTTGCCCTTGGCAGGATTCCACCTCCAGTCTCTCAAACATAAAGGTTTTGGGCCAATGCCCCAGGGTCAGCCTGGGCTGTGAAAACAGTCCTTTCCAGCTCTCCAGCAGGGCTTTCAGGCTGCCAGTCGAAGGAGGGCCTAATGACCCGGGTCTGGGGCACCTCACCTTCCGCCACTTAGCTATCTCTGGCAGAGCTGTGTTGCTTTGGTTTGGTTTGCTCTCCTCTCTTCTTCATTCTCTGCTACTGTCCTCCCCCTTTAACAGGCTCAATGGCAGCCCCAGGTAAGATCAGCTGGCTCTGCTTAATTTGGAGCAGCCAGGGCTGGCCCAGGACATTTTGGCATCTGAGGAGGGGAGATCAAATGATGGCCCCCATACCTCCTTTTCTCCTGTCTGCCTGTTATGTCTCTTGTGCCCTCCTTCCTCCAGCACAGCACTCCACCATCTCTCTGTGCATCTAGAGCAGAGAGAATACATATGTAAGCGGGGGGAATGGTCCTGCTATTGTGGGGAACTTTCCTGAGTTCTATATCACCCCGGTGAAATGGACCAGTGAAAGGATCTGAGTCCCCACTCCCCCTTCCTTTACTCCATGGCCTCCCTGATCCTGAGGGCTCCCCTTCCACTCTCCTGAGTGGCAGAGTCCTCGAAACCCTAACAAGGCTTGGCCCAGGTTTCCTGGGGCTTAATCCCCGACCTTGTAGTCACTTGGGGCAGGGGCTAGAGCAGTGGTCCCCAACCTTTTCAGGTTGTCAGGCGCCAGGGGGCGTGGCTGTTCGCCCGCAGGGGCCAGGGGGCGGGGACACGTGCGCGCCTGGGGCCGGCGCTCTCCCCTGTAAGCGCCGCGCGCCCGGGGCTGGCGCCCCCCCCCCGCCAGGCGCCCGCCGGCTCCCCGGCCGCGCCCCCCCCCGCCCCCCCCAGCCGCGCGCCCGGGGCTGGCGCCCCCCCCGCCAAGCACCCGTGTGCCATGTGCCCGGGGCCAGGCCAGCCCCGAGCACCTGGCGGGCGCATTCAAATGCCCCCGCGGGCGCCATGTTGGGGACCACGGGGCTAGAGTGTCCCCACTCCAGGGTGGTCTCGTCACACTGCATGCTTTCTTGGCCCAGTGATCATTCCATAAAGTTCAAAGCAAATACAATTTATTAAACATCAACTGATTAGAGAGAAAATAATAAGTAAAAATAAGAGGTTAAATGAGAACACACAGTCCTGCTCTGTAGCACAGGGACATCACAAACAGCAGTCTGCAGAGTGTAAGGACAGTCCACAGTCTCTTCCTTATAGTCCCCTTAGAGTCCCTGGATGTGCTGCAGGGGGGGCTGCAGGCTGGACATGCTTGCTCTGGCAGTGACCCCACAGCCTCAAGCTCTAGGTGGTTAGATCCCTCTCCCAGTCTGGCCTGCTGGGCCTCTTGGCTGGTGATATCTCCCTGGCCAGAGCCTCTCCCCCCACTTTGCTAGTCCCAGCTCCTCACCACACCCAGCTGCAGGCTGTACTGCTTTGCCAGTCTCCAGCTCCTTGCATTGCTTCTCTGTCTCTTTTGGCTCTCTGGGCACTACCAGTCTTCTGCTCAACACAGGGTCTGCGCTCCTTGCACTGTGTGTGCCTGGCTCTGTTGCTGCAAAACTGCCCCTCAGCACAGCTTGCACTCCTTGGGCTGTGTGTGCCTGGCTCTGTTGCTGCAGGACTGCCTCTCCACACAGCTTGCTCTTCTTAGCTGTCTCTCAGCTCTCTCTCCTTGCTCAGAGACCCAGAAAAATCCCAGCTCACAGGGAGGACGGGGCCTGGCCTCTTACTTTCCTCACTGGCCTGTCCAAACTGTCAATCTGGCTGAGCTGGAGTGTTGGCTGCTTTCCATTGTCTCTGGGGTCTGTCAGTCTCAGGGCCCTGATTTCTCATGGACCCTTCCCCTTTTGATACTGGGAGCTGGCGAACCAAAAACTCCCACAGAGTTTTAGTAAGGGGCTAACAGTCCCCTTACACGTATGCACCAGCAGCAGACACAATTTTCTACACTCTGGGACCTAGTGGCACCTCCCTCCCCCCCCACTGTCCAGCACCTGAGGCGGCCGCCTTAGTTTGCCTCATTGTAAGGCCAACCCTGGCAGCCCTATCCCTTTGCCTCTAATTGATCAGGACTGTTAGAGAGAAAGGCAGTATCTGCTGTAATGATCTAGCCTGTCACAATATATACAGGCCAAAACTTCTAACCTAAAACTAGGCTCTTAAACCCATATTTAGTTTCTCACACGAGGGATTTTTTGGAAAATCACCTTGCCTTTTAACTATGAGCCCTGATAGCTTGATGGAAGCATTTCAACTTTTGTGGCATGTGAAATTTTCAGTTTTTCAGGTACTGTTGGTTGCACACGTAGCATAGATGACTTGGTTCTCAATTTTGCATTTGAATTTTCAGTCTCACTGTTAATGAGGCCAGAAACTTCTTTTCCAGCATGGATGAACATTTTAAATACATTATTTTTCCTAAATATTTATAACATCTGAAGTTCTACCAATAAAGAAATTAATTTAAGAAACATTTGGAAAATATCTGTTTCAGCAATTTAAGGCTAAGAAACTGATGTCAATGGAGGAGGGGCTCCTTCCGTCTACTTCTGGGGAGTTTGGTTGTCAGATCCATGCCTAAAGGAAAGCTTCCTTAGACTGCTCCAAAATACACTTCCTAACTAAACTTTTTATAAATGTTCTCCAGAGAAAACACACAACTCATAATAGCCCCTAATAGATTAATAGTTTTCCTACCAACAAATAATTAATTCTCCTTATCAGAAAAGCACTTCTGGTAGTAACAATGAAATGTGTATGTCAGAGGCATCTAAACCTGAGGTTGTCTACCTAAACATTTTTTCTGTCTTCATGGAACCTTAACGCCACATCCCAACTTTCCATTCTGATCAGCAGAGCTGCAGACATGCAGCTTGCATGGCTTACCTTTCAGGGCCTAATGTTATCTTGGGCTATGTGATGTTTGGTGGTCAGCTGGGAGTGGCTGCATACACAAGACTGATTGTGGTACTGTAAAATTTTGAGGTACATGCAGAAATGTCAAATTTGAGGGGTACAGTAATTCCTGATTTAACACTAGATATGTTTTAGAAAATGATTGTGTTAAGTGAAAACGTGTTATGCGGGGTCAATTTTCCCATTGAAAATAATGGAAAAGATGGGGGTTGCGTTTCAAGCGGTGATGTCTGTTGGGACCGGGACATAAGGTTGGGGGAGAAAGGGGACTGGGTTACAGCAGGGAGGGGAGGTGTTTGGCTCTGGGGAAGGAGAGGGGAAGAGAGAATAGGAGGATTGGGTTGGGAGTATGCCTGCTGGGACCCGCACTGAGTCCGGTGAGGGGGGGGTTGCCGGAGAATGGCACGGCGAGCGGCAAACCCTCCGACGCTTTGCAGGGAGGTGGGGGAAGCCCCGTGCAGCTGCCAATGATGGGCTGGCTGGGGAAACCCAGCCACCGGCCTGCAAGTGGGGGTGGAGGAGAGGGAGCAAGGCGTCTGGTGAGGGGAGTTAGTGGGGAATGGCATGGCGAGCAGCAAATCCTCCGCTGCTTTGCAGGGAGGAGCGGAAAGCCCTGCGTAGCTGCTGGCAATGGGCCGGCTGGGGAAATCGTGTTATTCCGGGGATGGTTGTGTAATTCAAAAAAACATTCCCTAAAAAAAAAAATTGTGCTATCGTGAAAATGTGTTAAATGAGGAATTACTGTACAGATCAGCCCAGCCTGGGCATGAGCAATCACACTGCAAAGCCGGAACCAAGTTACTGCCTCCTTACAGGTGTAGCACTGGTCCTTCTGAATCATTAGAACTTCTGTGGGCATATTCCATAGTTTCATGTACTGCAGTAACCTGAGCCACTGTGATTCTTTTCCAGTGAATTGTAGGAGAACTTGTCTATTCTTGGCATGTTGGGAAGGAACTGGAGGATTGTCATCACTCAAGTAGGGCCCATGTCCTCAGTGCAAAGTGGGCAGGTTATCAGCCTGACACACAGTAGCTCTTGGGCTGTAATGCGTTTCCTCTGTAGTCTAGTTAGCCTGGGAAGAAAGCATCACTAATCATGAGCAAGAGAGTTTTGTGGGTGGTTGGGAGGTCAGGGGAGAGTCAAGGGCAACACCAAGATAAGAGTCTGGGGTAACTCTACAAGGGAAGAAATTGTTTCCTGCTAGCTATCATTTTATGTTCTAGAGCAGTGGTTCTCAACCAGGGGTACACATCTCAATGGTTCTCAACCAGGGGTACACAAATGTTTCCTGGGGGTACATCAACTCATCTAGATATTTGCCTACTGTTAGTGGTTTCATAAAAAGTACTAGCAAAGTACAAACTAAAACTTTTCACAATGACTTCATACTGCTACATGTTCTATATACTGAAATGTAAGTAAAATACTTATGTTCTGATCAGTGTTCCCTCTAAGCTGTGGGGCAGCACAGGATGGAGCCCTGAGCCTCTAACTGCGTGGGGCTGATTAATCACCTGTGAAGCTGTGCTGCCCTAGCTTAGAGGGAATGCTGGTTCCAATTGATTTGTATTATATTTGTATGGTAAAAATGAGAAAGTAAGCAATTTTTCAGTAATACAGGGATTCTCTTGCATTTGTCTGATTTTTGTAAGCAAGTAGCCTTTAAGTGAAGTGACACTTGAGAGATGCAAGACAAATCACACTCTTGAGAGGGTAGAGCCAAGCTTGAGAAACAACCATTCTAGAGACAGGGCTAGAATAAGGTAAACTGGGATTTTGGACTTTTAAACACATCCAGATTCCAAGAAAACTGGAGTTACTTTTTTTCAGTTGTGAAATCTCATTCAGTATTTGCTTACTCAAATACATGAAGTTCTATAATTAAAATTATGGTAATGGTTTTCCAGAGCACATTTCTTCTCACTTGGAAAAAATACAATCTGTAAGTTATGAGTAATTATTTAAAATAATAAATTTTCTTTCATTTTATTCCAAAACACTTCTGAAAGGGTTTAAAGGTTAGAATAATTCCAGTTAATTTTCACAAACTGAAGTAATTAACTGTCCATCAGTTATTTAATTTTAGCAATTTATTCCCCTATTCCTCAGTTCTCTTTTTCTCATTCTTGTTCATGACCCCATGCCTTAGTGCTCTGTGAAGAGAGAATAGTCATTTCCTAACTGTGAACCAAATGAGCTTCTTTTTTTCATCAAGTTGTTTCAAAATTTCACCACTTTCTTGTAGCTTTCCACTGCTGCAGAGGAGGAGGAAAGTTTGGTACAAAATGTATTTTGAATCTGTAGGGTTGCCAGGTATCTGGTTTTAAACCGGACAGTTGAGCTTTCTGTTCGGGGAAACAAATTGATAAAATATAAATGTCCGGTATTTTCTAAATAAGGTGTAATGTAGATTGTGACGTAATGTCAAGTATTTTTGTTGAAACCATCTGACAACCCTATGAATCTTCCATCCTCCTATCACAGAAATAAGCTATTTGATTCGTTAGACTTCTTACAAATGATTTTTTTCCTTTTTGTTTCTTCTTCCTAGTGGGTTTTGTCATTTCCTATTGGTCATAGTAAGTTGGTGCCTCTTAGTCCTCTGAGTCAATAGGACCTTAGAGACTGACTAAAAAAATGTAGACGGTATCATGAGCTCTCATGGACACAACCCACACATCTGAAGAAGTGGGGTGTGCCCATGAAAGCTCTATACCACCTACATTTTTTTTTGTTAGTCTCTAAGGTGCTGGAGGACTATTCCTTGTTTAAGTTTTTTCTATTACAGACTAACAGGGGCTACCCCTCTGAAACTTCTGAGTCAGTAGAGACTCCCTTATCATTATGTCTGAAGGATTAAGTTACAAGACTCTAAAGCTCCTTGGAGCTGGGATTTGGTTATTTGTGTCATGCACATCTATCTTCCTGTATAAATAACAAGTGAGCCTGTGTCATTAGGTTCTACTTGTGGAATGAACGTCCACAAAATTCAAGTTGTGATAGGTTTTGTCGGTTTAAAAATAAAACACACATCTTTTCTTTAAAAGTTCCTCAATATTAGTACTTGTACTATTCTTTTTTTGTGGCGCTTTAAAATACATTTTCTTGAAAATAATGAACACTTACTTGGCTCATCTTTAATAGTTTACATTTATATGCAGGCTCTGACTTTGATCTTTCAAACAAGTTAAATGTAAAGAATACTGATTAACTGGCACTTCTCTGTAAGTTATTAGTTTTTAGGCTTTATAGTTGCTGAATGCTGAAACTTGGTAAATTGAAAAGTGATAGGGTCTTATTCATTTTGCGTTATTTGTTCCTATGCATTTGCTGAATGCACTGGACTTCACACCACAAAATTGACTATTAGCACCAAGGAGTTTAAATAACTGACCTTCAGGAAATCCAAGCATTAAATGAGTTCCTCTGAGACTGTAGTTCTAGTTGTTTAACAGCAGTTTGTATCATGATACAGTATGACAACATGCAATATGCTAATTCTTTTTAAGTTACAAAAATAAAAAACTTAGTGGAACTAGATCAGATACCCATACTTATTGCATGAATCAGGGCCAGGATTGTTAATTAAAACAAAAATTGTACAGTATTTAATACCACAGGATCCTGACATTTGTCCTTGTGTGTCTACCATGATATAAATTGTTTTAAATGAATTTGTAAGCCTCTTGTATCACTATATTTATGCAACAGTGCTTGAGTAGAATTTCTTTAGCAAAAATATTATGGGGTAGTAAAAAAATTCCATCTCTAAGACCATGGTACATGCAGTGCCCTTCTTGCAAAACTTATTACAACACTGCATGATTTTGTCCTCTGCTGCAGGAGCTTGCATAGAAATATAATAACCTTTTGATTTAATGCAGTTTTGGAGGGGGAGAGGGAAAGAGTAGATCAAACAGATGTGTAATGTGCTGAATCTTTGAGGAATATGAACTGAGCTGCCAGTTAGGAGACCACAAATTTTTGACCCAGGACTTCCACTGAATACTGTTAATATATCTTACTTAGAATCCTTAGTATTAACCAGGGCCACATATTATTGCCTTGAGGGCGATAACTACCATTCACTTATAGCCAGCATAACTGAGAACTTGCATGAAGTCACTTCAGGCAGAGCTAGGAATAGAACTCAGCTTTCCAATATAACAGATTATTCCTAACTACTTTATTTTAGTGGAACTACCACTAGGTGGATTTGAACCTGGGACCTCTGAAGTGGAGTATAGGAGCTTCTACCCTCTGAGCTAAAATCCAGTTGACTCCAAGTCCATGCTTTAAGACCGTGGTCCCCAACTCGGTGCCCGCGGGCGCCTCGGTGCCCGCGGGCGCCATGGCGCCCGCCGGGCTCTTTACATGCCCCCACGGAGCAATCTGGGCTGGCCCTGCCCCTGGGCGGGCAGCAGGTGCCAGCCCCGGGCGCATGGCCGGTCCCGGCCCCGGGTGCGGCGCGCGTGCCCTGGCCGGCTCCGGCTCCCCCCGCCCCCGGGGGCGCCGCGTGTGCCCTTGCTGGCTCCGGCGCTGGCCTTGGCCCCGCCCCCGGGGGCGCCGTGCGTGCCCTGGCCGACTCCGGCCTTGGCCCCGCCCCCGGGCGCGCGGCGCTTACGGGGGGGAGCGCTGGCCCCGGGCGCGCAGCGCTTGCCGGGGGCCCCGGCCCCGGGCGCGTGGCTATGGGGGGGGCCCCGGCCCCGGGCGCGTGGCTATGGGGGGGGCCCCGGCCCCGGGCGCGTGGCTATGGGGGGGGCCCCGGGCGCGTGGCTATGGGGGGGGCCCCGGCCCCGGGCGCGTGGCTATTGGGGGGGCCCCGGCCCC
Organism: Pelodiscus sinensis; assembly: GCF_052426305.1. NCBI lineage: Eukaryota > Metazoa > Chordata > Testudines > Trionychidae > Pelodiscus > Pelodiscus sinensis. The sequence continues at coordinate 43,213,961 of NC_143052.1, forward strand.
GGGCGGGCAAGTGTCCCCGCCCCCTGGTGCCCGACAACCTGGAAAGGTTGGGGACCACTGCTTTAAGAGGTCTGTTGATCTTAACTGTTGCTGTGGTCTAGGTACCACTTGCATTGCTCAGTAACCACACTAGGTATGTGGGTTACATAAGTACCTGAGAGGGAACACTCCAAACTCTGTATGTAACTTATGCTAACACATCTTGTTTCTGTAACCATCTAATCCAATGGTAGACCTTATGTAAAGGGTTGATTCTTCTAATAGACATGATTTCTTTAATTCAGTGATAGAGACATGGTTTTACATTCTAGCTTCATTCCCTGCAGCTGACTTTAAAGCAGTGTTGTGTTTCCTGCATGAGACTACACACTCTACTCCAAGAACCAAGAAACACATTCATGAATTCTCATGCCCAAGTTTCCAGAGTTGGTCCAAGTTTCATTGTCTCACAAATAGTTGCATAAGACACCGACAAAGTGTTTTTGGTGCTTCTAAGGGTTGTATCCCGTTGGAGTTGCTATTTGTAACTGCATTGCAAGTGGTCTGACTGGCTCTGAAGGTTTGTGGGTTCAAACCTTGATGAGGACCCAACTGGAGGTGGAAAAAATAGTACAAAAGCTAATGTAAGGACTCTGGAGTAGTTGTTGAAATGGCTTTTACACTCTATTTAGAAGTGTGTTTGAATGTTGTGTTGATCCATTTTTAGTATTGGCTTATTAGTTTGTGGGATTTGTTCCTTTTAGATCAGGCTTTACTACTGAATGTTTTTGAGGTTGAGAGCAATGCATAGTGCTTTAAGTACAGAGGGGAAGATCCAGCTAGTGTAAGCATCAGAAAGTCAGAACTTGATGTGATATACTTATTTTACCAGAAAGAAAGCTCCATTTTCAAAATCATAACCGTAACACTTACTAGGGATTACATACCTCAGGGCATAGCTAATGAGCTGCAGAGCCTTTTATTTAATAGGCAATAAATTTGTGAGAGTTGGTACCACTGTAATTGTTACTAACAGCTGCCCCTGTTAACAATTGCAGTAGGTCAGCAGGTATGTTGTACTGAAGCTAATGAAGGGAAATTACCTTGTAATTCTGTTTCTTGGAAGATCTCTCTTTACAGAACTCTAGGTCACCCATGTGACTCCCCTCAGTCTAGAGATTTTGTTTTTGGGTTGGTGTATTTTCAGCCTACATAGCTGAGTATTTTGTCCTTTCCCTCAAAAAAGCAGTCAGTTGAATGCATTGGACAAGTGGCTCTTCTGACCTCATCGTCTTTATTGATTTGCACTCAGAGGAGTTGAAAAAGTATAGTTAGTTGTATTATTTAAAGACAACAGGGACCAAAGGAAGAAGCATTTAGTCTCTTGTTTCAGTGCTTTTTCTCCCTCCCCCACCATAGGTTGGCAGTTCATGTAACACATGCTATAGCCTCTGCATTGGTTTCTGCTCTGCTTTTTCTGTAATAATTAAAGACGAGCAATGTTGCTGCTGGAGCAGGTCTCCCATAGGGTGAGACTAATGGAAATCATCCCAATAGTATTTTCGCACAAAGGTACCCAGCTGCTGTTCTTTCCTGTAACACTGTGCACACATCTCAGGTCCATAGTGCTTATGGTACACAATCATGATAGATGTAGACTTCATTAACATTACATTTAATGCTTGAGCTAACTATCAAGTATATTAAATTTTCTCACCCCTAAAAATAACCATGTAAGTGCACTCTCTGAGACTCTTGGCTACTGCAAATTACATAAATAGACATACATTTCAGTGGTGAGGTAGGCGGAGGAGGAAAATTAGTATGTGAAGTTCCACAGACATTTCCCCTCCAGGAAGAAAACAAAAGTTGAAGTTTCCCAAATACATCTGACTGGTTCAATTATCAATATGTAGTTTTACTTCGGGGATTATTCTTTTAATAAGCAAATGGAGTTGCATATATTTGATGGTAAAGCAGAACTGTAATGGTAAATAATGTGACTGGTAGCACATACAGTGTGTAAGGATAGTAACTATAGGCAATCGCTCCGGAGAATAGGTGAGAGAAGAGAGGTGCTAGCAGCCAAATCTACTCTGAGGATCAAGAGAGCAGGAAATAGAAATGTCAGTTTATGGCAAGAACCACGAATGTTGTGCTAGAAACAGATCAATTGGAGGTTGATGAGAAAGGAACAGTAGTAAGCAGAGGAGAAAAACAACAACAAAAACAGATTTTAGAAATTATTTAATGAATAATTCTCCGAGTCATTTGGTGAATTATCTCCCTGTTGGCTGAGCCTGTTAGTATAGTGTAATAAAATCAAGAACATGCAGCAGTTCCTGTGTCCAACTATAATATTTCTCCTACAAAGTAAACTAATAAGGAACAGCACTGAAGGCCGATCTGTTAACGTCTTGCTAAGACAGACATCATATTACAAATGGGCACGCTAGCATTTAGCCAGTACAAATCCGTATTGAAAAAGGAAAAGAAAAAATGTTTATCAACCACATTTTATAAGCCTTTTACATAAGTTTGTTCTAATATATTCAGTTTCCCCCTTCCCATCAATGTGCTTGCAAGCAAGTCCTTCTAGTGGATTATTTTTAAAGAGTATTAATATTGCCTGTGCTTAACTTAAGACTTTTGTTTCTCTGGAAGCATCATACTCATTAGCACAAACAATTCTGCAGAAGATACAGCAGTGGCCATAGCTGTTAATCTTCATTGTGGTGATCAACTTGAAGAAATTCATGTTGGCAATTAAAAATATTAATTCTTTGAGCATTGATTCTGTATGTTCCCACTTCTGGAATTGGCATCTCTAGTCAAAAAGCTTTGGGAGCATTTAGAAAACAGAACTTGTAAGAATACTGCAAAGACCTAGTCAGATCTGAGCCTATAAAAATCATGAGATGCCCCATTTCTGTCCCTGGCTGTCTGCACTTAGCTGCAGGTATAGGATCATTGCTCAGGCTTGGTCTGCACTTGGAACTTATGTCAATATAATTAAATCGGTCAGGGGGGTTGAAAATCAAGACTTCTCAATGACATAGTGTTATCGGATTAGATCAGTAATACTACGTCCATGGGAGGGGTAACACCTCTTGGGGAGATGGAGTACAGGCAGTCCCCAGGTTACATGGATCCGACTTACATCAGATCCCTACTTACAAACGGGGTGAGGCAACCCCGCACTAGCTGCTTCCCCTCAGCAGACTAGGGAGACGCGAAGCTAGCGCTCCCCCCAGCAGACCAGGGAGACACGGAGCGGCTTTTCTCAGAAGACACCTCAGCTTGAGAATAAAGGACTGAGGTGTGGGAGAATAAAACTGAGCTCTGGAGAAATGTTTGGCTAGAGTTTCCCTTACAATATGTACCAGTTCCGACTTACATACAAATTCAACTTAAGAACAAACCTACAGTCCCTATCTTGTACGTAACCCGGGGACTGCCTGTACTTATGCTGGCAGAAGCAGCTCTCCTGTAGGTTTTAGTACAGAAGTTCTCAAAGTGCGGTGTGTGGTGTATGACTGCCTCCCAGGTCGTCAGCGGCTCAAGCTCAGACCTCGCTCCTCCCTCACGAGGCAGGAAGCCTGTATTGCTGCCCCACTGTGTGGGTGAAGAGGGGCAAGCTTCCCCAACACCACTGAGGAACGGCAGTGAAGCTTTCGCTGCTGCTCCCATTGTCTGGTGCCACTTGAGCAGAGCTCTTGGTGGTACCCACTAAGGAAGGTGGTACCCGTGGGCCGCACCACTGCCAAGAGCCCTCTAGTACCACCGCAGCCCAGAATCCAGCACTGCCCACAGGGAGTTGGCCCTGTTAGAAAGGCTGTGCCATGGCATCTGCCTGCTGGGTCTGCAGACTTCAGATATGCCCGGGGAGTCACCGTGCCAGCTGCTAGAGAAGCCCTGGAAGAGACCTGCCCATCCTGCCTTCTGCTCACTGGTGAAGGTAGCTGCATTTCCAAGGTGGGGAGGGCTGCTCTATGGAGCTCCTCCAGAAGTCAGGGGAGATGGGTGCCTGTCTCCCCATGAGGTTGGGAAGGGGTGCAGTCAGAAGGAGTGGGCTCGCTAGGGGCTTTGCCCCCCACCTTGTCCTTCACTGAAGAGCTGGGGTAAACCAAGAGATGCTTCTGTATTGCATTTTGCCCAGTACACCCCACCCCCGGCTTGCTCTGTACCATGGTGAAGAACTATCTGGAATCTCAGGATTTCCTGTGCTGACAAGGTTCCATTTTGGGTTGCCACAAACACAAAGCCAGTGCAAAAGAGCTCCCCAGCACTGAAACTGGTAGCAATTCTAAACATTTGGTTTTCTGTGTTAGAAAAAATTAGCCTGTAGGATTGTGATACTTCTGGTAGCAATATATTATAAAAGCAGTTCCTGCTACCAATAACACAGTCTTACAAGGGAACAGATCTCTACAAACCACCTGCCAATGGGTGCAATGGTGGCATGAAGCCAGATAAGCGCCCCCCCCCCATGCCCTGACCCCCACACCACAACCCTCTCACTCATCCCCCCCCCCCCCGCCAAGACCCTGCACCCTCAGCTTGCTGCTGCACCCTCCCTCCTGGCCACACACTGTACCCTCCCTTCCTCCTGCTCCCTCCCCTCTGGCCAGACACCTTATTCCTTGCCCTTAACCTCCCACCCAAATCCTACACTCCCATCACTATCTCGCTCTCTGGCAGCCCAGTCCCACACTGAGCCCCTCATTTTTGTCCCCACCCCAGAGCCTAAGGGGTCCACAAAATCTACTAACTCTAAGACCCCAAAAAAGTAAATCTGGCTTATGGGAAGCCTTGAACCTCAGTCTTCACTGTCCCTTCTCCTCCTTTTATAGGGCTCAAGCACCAGACAAGTGTGGTGTTTCAGTTGGGGGCCACATCGGTGGGGGTTGGGAGGCATTGGAGGAGTCTTTTTGCTTCTCACTTGTGTGGTCCCCAACTGATTTTTTTTTTTCTGTGGGTCAGTGGCCCCTGACCCAAGAAAGATTCCCCAATCCCTGTCATAAATAAAGAAAACATGGGAACCATTTTTGTTAGAGAGAAATTAACATTTTACTTTTATTTAAAATGAAGTTTTGATAAACTAACATGAGTCAATGTTTAATTTAAACTATTCTTCCTAGCTGCAGCACTAGCAAAATGTCTCAGGTGTAATTTATGTAACTAATGGTAAGTTTCCATTAGCAACTGGTGGTCTGCAGAAAGGTTTGCATTGAGCCAGGTCAGGTGGTCCACAGGTCAAAAAGTTTGAGAACCATTGTCCTAGGTTAACCTTGTCCCTGCACTGCCAGACTGCCATTGACTAATAATTTTACCTTTTTTTTTACAATTAGCTTAAATGTTTTTAATAAGTCTTTTCAAACAAACTCATTGATCACTCTTTTCCTTCTGTTAATGAGAGTCCTAATGACTTAATTTTTTCCTCCAATTTCCTGTAAAGAGATTTGTGAAGTGTTCTTGCCATAATAACCTTAATAGAAGTGTTTGGGTTAATAACCTAGAACTACTGTGCTTAGGTTAGCAGTCAAATCTCTTTAAAGACTGGCTTTTTGTTTGTTTAACCTTTCTCTTGAGACTGAACTTCATTTTGGAAATGTGTAAACAGGGTCATCTCATTATAGAAAGGAGTAGAACAAATTAGATTAGATTTCTTGCAGTTCTTTAAATGTTTTCTAAATCACCAGAAGAAAAAAGTACACTCCTGAGCAATTAAACTTCATGGGGTGTGTGTATAACTAACATAATCAGGTTTTAGAATTCAACAGCCCACCACTTCACTTCATAAATATTATTGCTATATTTATGGCATTAGGTATCACCTAATATTACACTGGTGACATACAGGATCTGGTGTTGATGGGTAGATAGGGACTGGACAGTCTCTTCTCTTCCAACTCCCATCATGTTCCTAGTTCTGTGCGTGTTAACTGCAGCTGCTTTGGCTGTAATTGGACCTGGTTATTTAAAGAATTCTAGTTCATATAATTATTTTTAGATGATGCCAGAATTTTTCTGAGCTTTGCATGCGAGGACAGATAAATGACAATTTTTTCATATGCTTATAATTCTGTGAAACCTGAATGAAATTAGGTCAAGCAAAAATAATGTCTGCAAACCCAGGGTTGTGTACTTGATTTTTGAAGCCCAGTTGCAAACAATGGAGGAGTCCAGAGTTTCTTCGGGGGGGGCAAGGTGGAAAGCAGGAGTGGGGGAAGAGAACAAAGATTGTGAGAATCTTTTGTAATGGAAATATTAGCCTAAATACAGGGATCTCTGCCAGCTTCATCTGTACGGATATTGTTGAAAAAGTTTTAAAATGTTAAGATAATATTGAAGTTACTCTTTTTAACTACGTTTACATAGGATTTAAAAACCAGTGCATCCCTGCAAGTGCACTAGTAAGTTGAAGTAATAGGTACTCCATCTCCTTATCTTCAAGGGAGCTTGCAGCACCCAGGAACATCAACTACATTTGGAACACTTGTCTTGACAGTGAGAGAGCCAGTTTTAAATCACCTCTACTTCATATGGAACAAGGATTTGAACTTTGGGCTCTTCATCCATGGTGAACTCCCTCATCACTGGGCTAAAAGTTTTATAAAGTGGACACTTCACCTCCTCTGGCTATTTTGTGAACTAACCTCCCATTTTCCCTCTTTGACCAAAATTATTGTATGAATTTATGCCAAATTCATATTTTGTGCCCCCTGAACTATATGAATTATTTTGGCAAATCTATTTCTGAAATTTTTGTCCAGCTCTATTCAGAAATTGTGTCCAGACTTGCAAACAACAAGTAACACCCTGGAATGACACTTCAGTCCAGATGCAAATATATGCACACACAAATTTCCTCCTTGTTCTGGTCAGAGCTCCTCTTCTTTTGTGGGGAAATTTTAAATTCTCCCTGTCACAAGACAAGCAGCAGCTCTCAATCCTCATCTAAAAACTATTATTTAGACACTGCCAAATTCCAGCCTTACTGCCGGAGTCTATTTTGTTGAAATGATAGGCCATGGGGGAAAATGGACAGAAGATTGAGAGAGAAGTAGATAGAGTATATGGAATATAGGGGGCAGAAAGAAAAGAGTTATGAAAGGTAACATACAAGGCTGAAGCTTGGAATGGAAGGGAATAGGGAAATGGGTCATTCTATCCATCGTAGGCCTCATTAATGTCTAGAATGAACACTGAACAGCAGTATTTACCTTCCTACCTACTGCCTTTTTACTGATCTCTAAACCTAATTATAGGTCCAGCTGTTTCTTAAGGTCAAATCCTGCTGCTTTCCTGTTGTGTTCAACCTTTTAATTAAAGCTTCTTTGGATGCTGTGCCACTGCAATTGGGAAGTTGTTACTCTCTTTCCTGTTCTTTCCTACTCCTCCCTCACACACCGTATTTGCCACCAAAATACAGCAAAAGTAGTAATGCAGTCAGTGTAAGTTGTTGAATTAACATGAAAACTAGCTGGTTCCCTTGATGATATCCAACCTGAGCTAGTTTCTATAGCTATGCTAAGGCCTTTTGTGGGTGTGAACACTTACTAATTGAATTCATACTTGAAGTGCAAAACTAAACTCCGCCTTTATTAAGGAGTTCCCACCAAAATAATCACCAGAAGACTTAAAAATATGTATTTAATAGTTTAATATTTTGGAACGACTTAAAATATGTCTAGAGACCTATTCATAACATTCAAAATAATTCATATAGTTAAAGTGGAAAAAATATAAAGTGTGCATAAATTCAGACAATTTTGATCAAAAGGGGAGAGAATGGGGGACTACTTCACAAAATGGCCAGAGGAGGTGGAAGTGTCCACTTCATAACTTTTAGACCTGTAGCATGACAGTGGTAGGCCTGGGTCAATGGGCTTGGGCTTAGGCTGCAGGACTGAAAATTGCTTGTGTAGATATTTGGGCTTGGGTTGGGATCTTCCTCTACAGCAATTTTTCAGCCTTGTGAACTGGTGAGTCAGCTGATCCAGGCCAATGGTGGGTTTCTTATCTGTGTATACATACCCTGATTGTTCCACTACTTAGCTTGACCAACAGTGGGCAGCAATCAGTCTATATAATTTTGATCCATATCCAAAATCAGGGGAGGGATAGCTCAGTGGTTTAAGCATTGGCATGCTAAACCCAGGGTTGTAAGTTCAATCCTTGGGGGTGGGGGAGCATTTAGGGATCTGGGGCAAATCTGTCAGGGATGGTACTTGGTCCTGCTATGAGGGCAGGGGACTTGACTTGATGATCTCTCAAGGTCCCTTCCAGTTCTATGAGATGGTATATCTCCATATATTATATTGTCCCATCTCTTTCTGCGTTAGAACCAATCATGATGTTCACCTATGGTCGAAAGTCTCAGAGGGGTAGCCATGTTAGTCTGTAACTTTAGAAACAGCAAGCAGTGCTATGGCACCTTTGAGACTAATAAATTAATATATTCATGGGTAAAAAAATACACTTAATCAGATGAGTTGGAGTGGAAATTACAGAATACAGAGTACAGGCAGTCCCCGGGTTACGTACAAGATAGGGACTGCAGGTTTGTTCTTAAGTTGAATTTGTATGTAAGTCGGAACTGGTACATATTGTAGGGGAAACTCTAGCCAAACATTTCTCCAGAGCTCAGTTTTATTCTCCCACACCTCACTTCCCTCAGTCCTTTATTCTCAAGCGGAGGTGTCTGCTGAGAAAAGCCGCTCCGAGTCTCCCTGGTCTGCTGGGGGGGGGGGGGGGGGCGTAGGTTCGTGTCTCCCTGGTCTGCTGGGGGGAAGCAGCTAGTGCGGGGTTGCCTCACCCCGTTTGTAAGTAGGGATCCGATGTAAGTCGGATCCATGTAACCTGGGGACTGCCTGTATATGTAACAGCAGAAGCCATTACTTATTAATTGTAGGACCAGTGTTAATGAAGCTAATTGAGTCACATTGGATGTGTCCCATAACACATCAAAAGCCAATGCAAATATCAAAGGTGGGGAAAATTGCCTTTTTAATGCATTAACCAGTTAATATCTTTATTGAAGCTCAAGTTGATAGTCGAACTTGTAAATTAATTCCAGTTCAGCAGTCTCCCTTTGTAATTAAGTGATAAAATTCCTTTGTAGAAGAATGGCTATTTTTAAACCCATTATTGAATGTTCTTGGAGATGGTTAGTATGGGAAAACTTTGCTTCTTGGCAACAAGAAACAGAAGTAGAATGACACGAGATAAAGACAGTGTGGTAAATATGTAGCCTCACTTTTGATCCATTATACTAGGGTCTGTTTACATGCTTAGATTATATTGGATGTTTGATGAGAATTGTGGAGAAGGAAACAGGTCAGCTTGTCATCTTTGTCTCCTTGAATCTAAAATTAATCAGAAAATTCTTTTTGTTTTGATTTTCAAAAACCTGAAAAAGTTCTGGTGACAATATTACTCTCTTTTTCTGCCTCAGATCCTCACTCATACTTGCTGCTGGGCCATCATTATGTATTAGTGAAATACTGACTAGCCACAGAAGTTACGATAGCATCATTTTAAGTGAAAAGGGCTCTCACCTCAAACAATAGGTCTTTGGTAAAGGCCCACACCAAAGATTAAAGAGAATGTATTTGATAATATAGTAAATGGAGAAGAGTTTGCTAATAGCTTTTCTATGTTTCTAGATTTCAGCATGGATTTCAACATAAATAAATAAGAGTTCTGAAGGGGGCTTTATTGAGTGTTCAGGGAGAGGAACTGAGTAGCCAACCTAGGCAGGATACGTCCACTTCCAATCCTGGGCTATAACTGGGCCTGCCATCTGTGTGTACTTCCTGCAATCTTTGTGCCACACTTACCATCCATCTCTCTCTTCTTGGGTAACAATCTGGTATAGAATCTAGCTCTTCTTTGTCTGCCAGATGCAGGAAAGTGTCACATGCGTGTTTCACAGCTGCCCATTTCCCATGCAGTGAAACAGGTTGTTCTAGTGCTTTGGGACATTCTGCTGACTTTCTGCAGCTGAGTGTAATTCAACTATATGTAATTTTTCCCATGTCCAAAGGTTGAGACAAAACTCATATCTTATCCAAGCAGAAACTGAATAATATGTTGTATAGAGTGGCTTGCCAGTTTTAGATGTCAGTAAATCTGTTTAATTTGATCAATGGTATTAATGTTTTCCATGATTCACTTGCTTCCACCCACTCGCCATAAAGTTTTTGTAGGGATGCATCATAAGGAAAACCTAGGGAGAAAAAAATCCGTATTCTTGAACACTTTTTCCCATGTCAATCTTCCTTTTTTCACCGTGAAAGCAAAGAGACATGGCCAGATGATGACTTGTATAAATGTTAGTATATACAACACTTGTGCATACATGCACACTTATGTAATGGAAGGTTCCTTTAAAACAGGGGTGGGGAACCTTTTTTGGATCGAGGGCCGCTGACCCCACAGGGTGGCCCCCAACTGAGGAGAAAGGCACTCCATACATTCTCCTCACACAAGAGCCTAGTAGATTTGGTGTCCTCCAGCCCCACGATGGGATAGTGGGAAGGGGGCTGAAGTGCCAGTGGGGCTCCCCAATGCTGGAGGGAAAGGACCCCTGAGATTCGGGGGCTGGATCCAGGTAATCCAGGGCTGCATCTGGCCTGAGGTTCCCCACCCCTGTTTTAGCTTTCCTAGTGACTTCTTTTTAAAAGGCTAATTTAAAAATGAAAAAGGAATTTAAGTGTATCCTATCTTGTAGCATTCTGTCGGAGAAAAGTATAAGAGAAAAACAATTCAGAGCACAGCCGGGGAAAAGTCGTTTTTAATTGGGTCTTTTTTGTATTTGTTTTTTTGAGCTGAATAAGCTTATTGAAATATGGCTGTCTGGTGCTCTCACAGACCTAATATAACTAAATTAATTGCCAATTAGTATCAGAATTGCTGCTTATATCTACAGGAACACACATCTTTCAATAAATATTTAATTGTTCATAGGTATTCTCTTTATATACAGATTTTATGCTCCTTCACTCTGTGTTCTATGTTGACTTCCTTCTTTATATGATACTATTTGCTGACCATTGCCTGATATCTAGATGTTTTAAATTTGAAAATAAGACTTCTGTAGTATTCATTTAAATCTTGATTTCATTCATTTTTTTTCCAGTGTAACATAGTTGACTAAATGAGTGTAACCTGGAGCACTGCAACCACCCAGTACACTTTTCAAACTTTAATGTAGTCTCCGGCAAACTAATTAGGGACTAATTAGGCAAATTATTGATACCACTACTGGATCTGATTCTTGGCAGTACATTAATCTGAAAGTTACTAAGTACTGTCCTGCCCTTTGAATAAAGTGTAAAGTATTTAATTTGTATTATAAAATTTGCTGGAACTTTATGCTCAAAGTCCTGCTTTCTCATACCTCCAGTACTGTGGTGCCTAACCTTTTTTATGCTGTGGACTAGCAAACCCATTCACAAATGTTTGGCAGACAGTAACATTTTATTTGCATATTTGTTATTTGCATAATGAATATACAAATATGCAAATGGTTCAGTCCACCTTGCTCCCCAGTGCCTAACAGCCTGGACTCCCACTCCTATGCCTCATGCTCTTTGACCCTTTAACCTATGACCCCTACAAGCCCATGCCAACACCCTCTTGCCCTGTGACCCCACTGTGCCCTCACCCAATACCCTTTGGCCCTCACCCCACCACACCCCTGCATTCCCCAGAGCGAGGCTGCCCTCTTTAGGGAGCATGTCCATTGCTGCTGTGTGGGCAGGGTGAGTGGCCTTCTTCCTTCGCTCCCTCCCTCTCCAAAAGCATCTTGTGCCCCCATGGAGGGGGGAGCGTGAAGCCCCGGCCAGCTGCCATTATGGGGAGGGTGGAGTGAGGGAGGTGCCTCCTGCTCCATTTCTCTTGCTGCTGCATCAACACCAACGCTGCTGCTGGGTATGTGGCTGGGAGTAGCTCAGGTAAGGTCTCCCAGCCGAAACCTGCCTCTGGCACCCCAGTTCTTCTCCTTCCCCCAGTCTGTCTCCCTCCCCCATGTATCCCAATCTCCTGTCCCAAAAGTGGCCACATGGGCCGGGGGGGGGGAAGCCCTGAGGAGGTGCCTCCTGCTCCGCCTTGGCCCCAGTGCGGCAAAAGCAGCTGAGTGGGCAGGTGAGGGGGAAGTGTGGATCCCTGGAGAGGCGCTGCCTCCTTCTCCTGCTGCCATTGGCAAAAGTGGCCATGTGGTCATAGGGAGCTGCCATTGGTGGCATGTGCACCTCCCTTCTTCCCCAAATGTGTCTTCCCCAAGTGCAGAGTGGAGAGGAAGGAGTGAGGCACCTCCTGCCTAAACCACCATGGCTGCTGGAACTGAGCTGCTGGGAACAGTCAGCTTGAGCTTCGACAGCTGCTGCAGCCCAGCAGTGGTCTGCGGACCGGTGGTTGGGAACTGCTGGGTTAGCATATTGGTCATTACCTCCTAGAAGAGGGGTGGGCAATCATTTTTGATGGGTGGCTACTCCAAGAATTTGGTAAGTGGTTGAGGGCTGCACTCTTGCATTATATTAATGGAAGAGGTGAAGCAGGGTCTGAGATGGAGGTTGGGTGCAGAAGGGAGCTTGGGGTATGGGGTTGGAGTGTGGGATCTGGGAAGGCATTTGTGTGAAGAAGATTGTGGTCTGGGCAGAGGACTGGGGGATCAGGGTCAGGCTGGGGATTTTGACCTGGGGTAGGGGTGCAGATGTTTGAGTTGAGAGCTGGGACAGGAGATTGGGGTGCAAAGTTAGGGAAGGGAATTTGGGTACAGGAGAGGATTCTGGCCTGGAGGAGGGATGTAGGAAGGAGGAGTGCAGAGTCTGGTAGGAAGTTGTGACTTGTGTTCCAAGCGCAGGAGAGGGTGCTGGGATTTGAGTTCAAACCAAGGATAGCGGATTGGGATGCAAAGTCTGGGAGAGGGTTGTGACCTCAGGAGGGCTGTAGGAGAGGGTGCAGCATCTAGGAAGGTGTATGGGGGCTGGAGCAAGAGTGCAGAAGGTTTGGGATACATGGGGCAGGGAGACAGATTGGGGAAAGGCGAGGAACTGTGGTGCCAGAAACAGGTTTTGGTTGGGAGACCTTACCTGCTACTCCCAGCCAGCTACCCAGCAGGTTCCTTAGCTAGAGTCCCTGCCTTCTACACTCCTGTATGTGCTCAGAACAATTTGCAGGGGCCATGTTTGCTTTTCTCAACTGAACGCTGGGCGTCTGGGAGGTGAGGGGAAGGGGTAGTTCACATGCTGCCTGTTCTGTAAACTAGTGATGTAATAGTATAGTCGATTAACTGATAAGCAAAAGCTTATTGACTAATGCTATATAGACTACACACATCTTCCCCACCCCTCTGCTCTGCCAGTAAATATTTTAGCAGGCTGGCCAGTAGCACGGCTCAATCCCGGCTTGCGCTGGGTCCAGGATCTACCCCTGCTGTGGCTCTGAATTTCAAGTGTATTAGGAGCCACGTGGGCAGGCAGTCTGGCTCACGCTGGGTCCAGGAGCTCAGCTCTCCCCTCCGTCCCCCTGGACTGGGGTTACAGACAGCTAGTCCATGAGGGAAGCTGGTTTTTAAACTGGTGCCCCTCATGGCCCAGGTCCTGCCTGGCAGTCCATGCTGCTGCCTCTGATACAGAGGCAGCAATGTGAGTGGCAAGGGGCTCCTTGACAGTGGGTCTGGATAGCACGGGCTGCTGGTCCCATCCCCGGGGACTATAGAATAGTCAAGTAACCAATAAGAATTCATGAGGATGATCAACTATTCAATTAACTGGTATTTAACATCGCTACTGCAAACAGGCAGCTGCTATTGGCTGGAAACCAGCCAATGGAATCTTGCTGGGGGCAGGGACAGTGTGAGAGGCCTCTCCGTCCTCCTTCCGGGCACTCATCATTCAGAAGCTCACACAGCACTGCAGCCAGCTTTTCTGAGTGCCCAGAGGGAGCAAGAGCAGTGCAAGCAGGCGGCTGCCTGAGACTTCTGTGGGCCAAATCCAGCAGTCTGGAGGGCTGGATTCAGCCCACAGACCATATTCTTTCCAGCCTGAAATACATTGTAAGTCTTAGAGCTTGAGGTATAACAGTTGCAGGGGATAATAGGAAATGACTATATTACTATGAGTTGGATATTTCCTAGAAGGTATAATAGTTGGTTTGAGGAACTTTGTCCCTCCATATTGAAGGAAGATTGTTACAGTGATACTGCTGTATCTAGTTCAAGGACCACTATTCCCTTTATCTGTAATTGCTTGGCAGTTGACAAGCTTAGACTGTTGCTTACCATACAAAACATAACTTCCTTCATATTATGCCCTTTTCGTCTCTTTCTGTCCTTTGACCATCTGTTGTATCTTCTCTGAAAGAAGATTGTACAAAGGATAGGGTGTGATCAAATTCACAGCCAGGAAAAATGCAGCATGGGGACTGTGAAGTCTGGTCTCCCATCATGAAATGTGGTCTCTTGTGTTTTTACTCTATATGCTTCATGGGGGAGACCAGCGATTCTCAAATTGGGGGTTCTTACCCAAAATGAAGCTGGGGGGGCACAAAGTTATTTTAGAGAGGGTACCATATTGCCACCATTATTTCTTCACTGCCTTCAGAGCTGGGTGGTCAGAGAGGGGCAGTTGCTGACTGAGGACACAGCTCTGCAGGCAGCAGCACAGAAATAAGGATGACAACACCATACCATGCCATTCTTACTTCTGTACTGCTTCTGGCCATGACTCTGTATTTGTAGCTGGGTTCCTGACCAGCAGCCACCACTCTTTGGCTGCCCAGCTCTGAAGACCGTGCTGATGTTGGCACTTGCACAGAGGTAACGGTGGCAGTATCATACCCTTCCCCTACAATAATCTTGTAACTGCCCCACAACTCTTCTGGGTCAGGACCCCTACAGTTTCAATCCTGTAGAATTTCTGATATAAGTAGCTGAAATAATGACACTTACGGTTTTTAATATCTTGTGACCTGTGACATTGACCAAAATGGACTTGGAATTTGGTAGGGCCATAGCAATGGGACTTCATATTATTATGATACAACTATTTTTTTTAAATTTACAATCATCCACTACTTTGCAAAGTTTCAGATTTGTTCACTGCGCTGTTTATTTTAATATGCTGTGCAGTTGACATGACATAAAGCAGTGTGAAGAGAGATCCCACAAAAACAAGCTCAAAAAAAGTGCCTTGTGTGTGGAAAACACTATCTTTTGTTTAAGCATCTGAATAATGAATGAAATGCAGATTTTATACATTGTTTTTGTTTATGAAAATGTACTTGAATATATGTGAATTAACTTAATATCTCTATCAATATTTTTATATGTACATTTTATACCTATTAGAATACTTTTGATGTTTTTCTTAAACTATGCAAATACTTGAAGTGAATAGGTTCCTAAATAAAGGATAAAAAGCAAAGCATATGGAAACTAAGACAAACTATATCAGAGGAAATAAATTGTTTGTATATCTTCTATTACCTATATTACAAAAGACATAAGATTGTTTTTAGCAGCACTGTAGGTCTTCTAGTAATGTAGCATAGCTATATTATTGCAGAACAGTTGGATGTACTTTTGACTGTATTCTCTTAATCCATAATACAAGGAAGACATAACCTTTTTATTGTCTGGGTTCGTTCATCTGGTTTGCTCATTGAAGAGTGTGAGTTAGCAATGCATCTTGTATTGTGCAATGTCATGTTTCAGTTGGCAGACATTTAGTCTGCCTTTGTTTTTCATGATTGTTCCTTTTTAGTATTCAGTGCATGGAAGAAAATGTGATATAAGGGAATTGGTTTGCTGTCTTACAGACGGATTCAGTCATTTAATTCTGTTTCTGTAAGAGATGAAACGCTGGAATAAAAGAATTTCCTATACCAAAAACGATTTTATATAGCAATGCTTATTAATCGTAATTGTTGATTTTTTTTTTTTAAACCTGGCATGTGAAAAGTATATTAATAAAGATATTTATAATATTTCTTTTGAGCTTCTATTTTCTGATTTTAACTTATTCTTCAGAGTACATTTTACTAATATTTTAGGGCTTTAAAGTTATGCATTAGCATACTTGCAGAAATGCTGATATAAATTTATAAATAGCAAGGGGAGATTCTTAATGTGGTAAAGATCTCAATTAAAAATAGATGTATCGTGGAAAAAAGCTGATTTCCGTTAATACTTGACACATTTAAAAATAATTAAGTAGACATTAAATCATGCTGCTGAGACATGCCAATTTCACAAAAAATTATTTTGTTACCAGTATGAAACATTGCTTTCTAGCTGGTCATTCTGCTCATTTGCACAGGAGATCTATGTAGGAAGTGGGCTTCCAGAATGTAATTGCAAAATAGCTTTAGATTTATAAGTTGAGGAATATGCGTACAGGAGTATTAAGGGACCTAGGAAACAAATGTAAAACATGGTAATTTTTTTTGAGTAATGGAAAATTGAGGAAGTTCCTGAATTGGGTGCTTGAATGGAGGTGAGAAGGTAGGGAGCCATAGACCCCCTGTTTTAGAAGTGGGAGGATTATGTTCTCCCATATTTTATTGTCTCTAGTCTAAGGACTGTGTGTGGTGGGGGGGGGGCGGGGAGGAGGGAGAGGTAGCATGGGGCCTTTGAAGGAAGGGATGGTGAGGATGAGTGGATGGATGCAGCTATGGTTTAGGTGCTGGTGACCCCTCTACTGTTAGGAAGCTTCCACTACCCCGATCTGAATAAAAAAGAAAGGAAAATGTTGCACTCATTTTGTCCAGTTGTATCCCATAATTGTCTTTAAAATAATTCAGCAAATATTAATTGGGGGGAGTGGAGAAATCACACAACATTTAGAAAACTATGGTCATTAAGCAACATGAAACAAATTCAAGACCAAAAATATAGTCTGTGTCTTAGAATTTACAATCAAAGCAGAAGACAAGAAACAATGGGTGGGCACAACTGACTGGAGCACTCTGAAAAGCAACGTTCACAGCACACCCAACTTCCTAATCCCTTACTGGTATCTTTAAGCATTATGGCAGAGGAGAGTTTTAAGGAGGGACCTGAAAGGGAACAAGGAGACAGATTGTGTCTGTCTTTATGGAGAACGCCATGCATCATTGTGAATGTGTTTTGAAGGTGCTTTTGAAATTTTAACTGATGAAGCTTGGTGCCACTGGCAAAGTAGAAGCAGGGTTCAATTTCTTAATAATGGTGTAGGATGATAAATAAAGCAGGAACAGGCTATGAATATAAGTAGTTTGTGTTTTTAAAGTATGGAGCCAGGGGACCCAGTATAGAGTTGTAAAGAGAAAAATGAAATGCTTGAAGCAACAATTAGGAACATGATCTATACATCATTGTATTTAATAGATGGAGATTATAGTAGTTAAAGTGAAATGAGAGCTAGGATGAGAGATTTAACTGTGCAGACTGAGGGAAGGCTAGATTGAAGAATTGTGCAGGAAGAAGTAGCAAGATTTAAGATCTTACTAGATATGAAGATCTTGAGAGAGGGTTGAGTTGAAGTTAAAGCCTAGATTAGGTCTGGGTGATGGATAGGGAAGGATGATTTCCATGGTAAAGGATGGAGGGAAGAGAAGAGTACTGTTTTGGCCATTTTGAGTGTAAATTGAAGGCTGGATATCTGGAAGGAGTTGCCAGTATAACAGACTGAGATTTTAGCTTTTGATGGTCTTATCTTGCCCTGGGTGAAAGGTAAATCTGAAAGTAGTCTCCATAGAGATGCTAGCTGCAATTGTGTTTGTGAGGGAGATTTTTCTGTATTTTTATCAATGGAAAAAGAGGAGAGTGGGCCAAGGATGGAGCCCGGTGGATCCCTCTGAATTGGAGGGAGGAATACTGATGGTGTGATTACAAGGATAGGAGAAGAATCTGTAGAGGACTGAAACCTTGCAGTTGAGGGAACATGAGATTTCAGGAAAAATGTGAGACCGATTTTGAGCTTTGTGCTGAAGAAGTGATTAGAGATCTTAATTAGAGCTCTTGAAATGGAGTAGAAGAGCAGGAGGAACTCTGGACAGAAGTAGTAGGTGGCATGGTCAGTGAGCTTAGAGAGAGTACATTAATAGTGCAGAAAAGTGATCTCAAGGATGGGATGTTTATGGTGGGAAAGAGTCAGGTATTCTACTGTGAGAGGAAGGAGCCTGAGAAGGTTAAGGGAGGGAAGGAGAAAGTGGCATGGAGTCGCTGAGTCAGGGGAGTGAAGAAAGTTGGAGAGGAGAAGAAATACAAAGTTATCATTCTTTCTTGGCAGTGTTGTAGAAGGGACTGGCAGTGGAATACACAGAGGGGTAAGCAGAGACATGGGCCCTTGATAATTAGGAGAGAACACAGAAGTGCTCTGGCCCAAAGGCCGTGGTGCGAAGAGTAAGCTCTTCAGCTCCTCCAAAAGCAGTGAAATGTAAATACTACCGTTTTCTTCTTCCTGACCTTTTGATACCCATTTGTGATGGTCGTGTTCACAGTTCTTCTCAATTATCAACTGAGAATTTCATTCTATATTGTTTGCTTTTTTTCTAGCTCATTATAGGATTAATCCAATAGAGATTTTTTTTCTGGATTCCTGCTAGACACGTAAATGCAATTTGATATTTAGCTATTCATTTCCCATAACCCTTTGGTTATGGATTTTCAATCTGTTTTTAGTGCACAAGTGTACATATGCCACCTTATTGGAGTTTATTTAGAGTGTAAGATTTCATGATGCAATTAATGTCACCAATATACAAAAGGCAGTCCCCGGGTTACGTACAAGTTAGGGACTGTAGGTTTGTTCTTAAGTTGAATCTGTATGTAAGTCGGAACTGGCGTCCAGATTCAGCCGCTGCTGAAACTGATCAGTTTCAACAGCGGCTGAATCTGGACGCCAGTTCTGACTTACATACAGATTCAACTTAAGAACCCCAGGCATCCCCAAGTCAGCTGCTGCTGAAACTGATCAGCGGCTGATTCCAGGAAGCCCAGGGCAGGGGCTTCCTGTAGTCAGCCACTGGTCAGTTTCAGCAGCGGCTGACGTGGGGATGCCTGGGGCAGAGCAGCTGGGGTGCTGCTGGGTTGGTCCAGTAGCGCCGCCGCTCCTCGGTGCTACTGGACCAACCCAGCAGCACCCAAGCCGCGGAGCGCACGATCAGCTGACAGCCCAGACGCTCCGCGGCTTGGCTCTGCTTTGCCCCCCCCCCCCCCGTTCCCCTGGTCTGACGGGGGGGCAAAGCAGAGCCAAGCCACGGAGCGCGTGGGCAGCGGACAGCCCTGTCCACTGCCCGCGTGTTCCGCCGCTTTGCTTCCTCTCCCTGGTCTGCTGGAGACCAGGGAGAGGAAGGGCCCCGTTCGTAACTGCGGATCCGACATAAGTCGGATCCGCGTAACTCGGGGACTGCCTGTACTGAATCCACTGCCTTCTCTTTTTTGTAATTTTATTATAAAAAGGTTGACAAAAAAAGTTGTGGCTATCCTTTCCCATTTTTCTCCTCTGCATTGCTACATCAGACCCTAGGGTTGTGCACAGGAATTTGCCTGGGGTCCCAGCTGCCAGCCCCTGTGCTGACATCTGGATTCCTAGTCTCAGCCTGGGGCTCTACACTGGCCCCTACCTGTGGTCCCAGCCTATGACAGTGATGGGTGCAAACAGAGGTAAGGGGGGAGGGAGGGCTGCAGCTCAGCACCCTCACCTGAGGCACTAGGATGAAACTTGCCTCCATTCATGACAAGTTGACAACTGGTCTTGTAAAATTATGCTGGACAACAGATGTTGCCAGACCCAGAGAGATTCAACCTGTACTCAACATGGTAAAAGGAAACAAACTGAAATAATAAAGTAAAACTGCAGTAAGAAAGAGGTAAGTTGCATTGTCATGAAAATCTTGTCATGAAAATCTTAATGACAAGAAGATATGTTTGAAAATTAACCTAAATTTAGTGGTGATGTAAATCCTATTGCCTGACATATTTTAAATTGGTCTGCCCATCGATTTTTATTGGACACATTTTCAGATTGTTTAATTTTTCTGGGATTTTTTTTGGCTTTAAAAGTTATTTAAGACACTGAGAAATAATAATTGGAATAGAATTAACAGACCATTTCTTCAGGCATTTCCTAAAATCATTCAAGTTCTGAGGTTCAGAAATATATCTGGAAAGTGGAAAAATTTACATTTGGGGTTATAAAGATACCCTTTTTTCCCATCTTTATAATGTCTTGTCACCCACAGTTCTTTTTTCTGGAAAGATGGTCCAATTTGCAGTGGTTATAACATATACTTTATCTGTTACTATTCATAAGATCTTGTAGGAGATGTCAGCAAGAATGTTATGATGTCTGAAAAGTTTGCATGCTGAAATGGTACTTCTACAAAAGAAGAAACAAAAGCTCATCATCTAATAAACCATCTTGTTAGTCTTTAAAGTGCTAATTGTCCTGCATTTTGCTTCAACTACCCCAGACTAACACGGCTACATTTCTATCACTAAAAGAAGAAACTGTAATCTTATAATTAATGTACTCTGAATGATTGCACACTAAATATTTGATACTTTTCTCAGTTATATGGATGTGTGCGCTACATAGCTTGTAAAATTTTGCTATTGTTAGCTTTCAATAGCTAGTTACAGTGGCATGCATCATTGCATGTCTTTGAATCAGAGGATAGGATTGAGTCCTCCAAGTTGTACGTCCAAAACCCAGCACTCTCTGTTCCAGCAACATCCCTTGTCTGGCAGGACCAGAGATGCTCCTGGACCAGAGAGCTTGGGAGCCTAAGGAACTGCTGGGGCTGGGCAATAGGATTGGCAGCCCAGCGGGAGACAGCATGAGACTGGGGTTGGAGCCCTGGGGCAGCCTGCGGCAGCATGGAATTAGAAGGGAGACCCCTGGCAGCATGGGTCGGTGTAGGTCAGCAGTTTCCTGGCACCCCTCGGGAGGATGGGGCTGGAATTGAGCCTCACAGCAATGTGAAGCTGGTTCCCCGCAGTATCCTGCTGGAGCGTGGGGCTGGAGCCCTGCGGCTGATTCCGGATCCATGAGGTTGGAGTCTTTGTTGTCTAGGGATGTTGGGGAGGTGGGGAGGACAAGGCAACGTGTCTGCTTGGGGGCAGCTTGCTAGTGGCAGGCGATGGCCTT
The DNA here is from genome assembly GCF_052426305.1 of Pelodiscus sinensis. Lineage (NCBI taxonomy): Eukaryota > Metazoa > Chordata > Testudines > Trionychidae > Pelodiscus > Pelodiscus sinensis. The sequence continues at coordinate 43,235,083 of NC_143052.1, forward strand.
GGGGCCTGTGGCAGGGGACCTCCCTTGGTCTGGCAAATTCTCTTGTTCGGGACTGGTCAGGTGCCAACGGTGCCAGAGCAGAGAGGTCCAATCTGTAATAACATATATGATTACCGAACACATTTGTGTGATTATAACATGCTTTCACATCCTAGATCTTCCAGAATAAAAGTAAAGATAACTTACAACTATAGTAGAACCTCAGCAATATGAAAACTTTGGGAGTTTGTTTGTTTGTTTGTAACTGTGAAATTAACATAACTCTGAACAAAATGTTATGTTCTTTCAAAAGTTTACAACTGAACATTGACTTAATACAGCTTTGAAGCTTTACTTTACAGAAGAAAATGCTGCTTCCTTTTTATTTTTTCAGTAGTTTTACATTTAACACAGTACTTTGTATTTGCTTTTTTCCCCCAGCTCTGCTGTTGCCTGATTGTGCGTTTCTGATTCCAAATGAGAGATGTGGTTGGTCAGTTTATAACTCTGGTGTTCATAACTGAGGTTCTTCTGTAGTCTTTCCATTCCTTGAATTGAACAAAACTTATTTGGAACACTGATTAAGATTGCAAGCAGGTTCCACTGTAAGGTCTATTTTTAGGCTCTATTTTCCCACAGTAATTTGGCTATGAAAATTATTTAGGCTGGAAAAATTCCAGATTTATTCTGCAGCAAAGGAATAATTTTTGCAAAGGCTGAAGAATACGGATTCATATATTATAAGGCAGGAGGGACTGTTATGATGGGGTCTGAATAACACTGTCCATAAAAATTCTCCCAGTGAATTACTATATCCAACCTATACTGTCTGTGCTAGAACATATAATTTAGTAAGACATCCAATCTTAATTTAAAGATGTCAAGTGATGGGTCTTCACATGGGCACAGGTTCATACCAGGAGAAGGCATTGCAGAGTTAGGGTACGTCTACACTTGCACCCTACATTCGAACTAGGGATGCAAATGTAGGTGACCGAAATTGCTAATGAAGCGAGGATTTAAATATCCTGTGCTTCATTAGCATGATCTCGCTGGCGCGTTACTCTGCTCAACAGCTGTTTCGAAAGTAAAAGTGCACGCCGGGACACGTTAATTCAAACCAAGAGGTTTGGTTAGAACTAACGTTACTCCTTTTTTTTTTTTTTAAAGTCCTGGCACACATTCACTTTAGAAACAGCTGTTGAGCAGAGTAACGCGCTGGCGAGAGCATGCTAATGAAGCATGGGATATTTAAATCCACGCTTCATTAGCAATTTCGGTCACCTACATTTGCATCCCTAGTTTGAACTAGGGTGCAAGTGTAGATGAACCCTTAGTGCCTAAATGTGCATACTGCATTTGTGTTCAGTGTTTGGAACCTAGAGTCTGTCTCTGGCAGCTACTGGGAATGTGAAAAGGAAAAGTATATGGCAGGGCCTGTTTGTTTGTGGCCCATGAGCAGTTTGGATAGTATGGTTTGGGTTGATATGTGTTTTAGTAGTTAAATTCCTGGACTGTTGTGAAGCCAAACAAAAAAGTAGTCAATATAATAGTCTCCTGTTGCTATGCATTTTAGTAGTTAAATTCCTGGTCTGTCATTGCTCATTAAAAATGCTGTCCTATGGGTGGAAATCGGGTAAATATTGCATTTTATTAATATCGGAAGAACTCACTTAAATAGGGCCTGCGTGTTGTATAGTCATGCCTTAATTTTTGTATTCATGTCTGTCAGTGAAGCTATTTGCATATATATATTTGCATGTATATGCAACCACACTTAAGTTGCTGCATTTGGCATGTGCTGTGAGTATAATTGTGGCTCCTGGGGCTTCCATAGTTGAGTAGCCCTGGAATATGGGGATTTTTAGCCCACATAGGGAAGGCAACTGGAACAGAGACTTTTCTGCCTCAGAACTGTGGGTAAGGTTAGGGTGGCGTTGCTTGTTTAAATATGGGAAATAAAAAAAGCCAGCCATATGTGATCTCTTGACTATAGTGAAATGTTGACCTGTAGAGAGTCAAGTCCAACAGTGGGCAAGAAGTACTCACTAAGGTTTAGCTGCTGGCTGGATGCCAGATGATTTGTTTATCTGAGCATCCTGCTTGCGATTCCTGGCTAATGGAAGCTGTGGGAAATGGTGGCTGGCCATAATATGATATTGGATCATAATGCGATATTGACAGGGAAGGTTGTATGTGAACCACATGATATATTTCAGTTCTTGATGACTTATCTCTATTGGAAAACTATAAGGGGTGAATGTGTGTCAGGAGGTATTTGATTTATAGGTTGGTGTTGGATGGGGAGAAGTAATTGTTCTCCTTTTTAATTATTTGTTTGAAAGTGCAATAAGATCTTAGCGTATAGCATCTTGCAGGTAATGCAAACGTATCTTCTTTAACTTTGGGTTGGTTTTATGTATGTAGCATCCCTTGGCCCTTAGGATGATCTTTGTCCAAATTGTTGACCCATAAAAAGCGAGAATTTGGCTTTTCCCGGGATCATTTTTTTCTGACTTCCTGTTCACTACCGATATCTCTGATACTTTCCAATTGCACTTTCACGGGAATTTTTCCCAGCATGCTGATCTGCTAGCAAACCGTTTAGATTTGCTAGACAATACATATGGTCATAAGTTATGCTAGAAGTAACAACATTTATTTTATAGTAGGCTTTTTTTGTTGTACCATATTGCTAGTAACACACGGTATAGCTTGTGCAGTATATATTTTCTGTTTTCCCCTCTATTCTTTCTGCTGTTCAACATTTTTGTTAGAGAATAGCTGTGTTAATTTCAATGTATTTTCATAAATCCCAGATTAAAAAATTCTTTATGAAAAAATAGTCTAAAATTCAATGCATGGGAGAGGTTTAGGTTACCTGAACTAGTAAATGTGATCCCAGCACTTCATAGTGCCCAAGAGAACTCCTAATTATAATTTTTCTGATCTTGCTCTGCAGCAAATGGGTTTTTTGTTGTTGTTGGACTCCTCTTTTACGCATTTCTACAGACCAAAAAACAATTCTCCATGCTGCTGTGACCACTGTTTCTATCTATGTAGCACTGGCATTGTAATAGCGACAATAGATACAGAATTTTTAAATGGACAGCTTTGATACAGTGATGGTACATGAATCAGCTGATGTCCACAGAAGCATCTCTGTTCTTACAGAAACGTTTGCAATCTAAGATATAATGGTTCCTGATCACCAGACTCCAGCTTCTGGTAACTTTGTTTTAGCCAAATCCTTAGCCATTTAAAAAGATGGGAATTTAGCTCTTTCCCACAATTTTTTTCTGTGATTATTTGGGCCAAGAAATTTACTTGCACCACAACCTGAAAGGTGAACTTTCACAAAGGAAAAAAAGCTGGTTGGTACACATTCAATTCTATCAAGGATGTCTTCCCAGGAAAAATCAATAAGGCTACCTCTTCAACTCAACATACTGCCAGCAGTGCTCTATGGCAGCAAAACACGGGTGTTGATGAAAAATGAGGAGAAACTACAGTTAGTTATGAAGAGGGCAATATAAAGAAGAATTTTGGGGATTTCAATCTATTTGATCATTTCATTGAAGATTCAATCACAGAGTGAAGCGCAGGATATTGTTGTTGAAAGCAGGTACAGCAACGTGCTGTGGGCTTGGTTTACAACGAGGCTCCTTAACAATGATGGACTGCAGCTGTTGCTGAGTGGTACCTATGAGAACTGAAATGACCACTCAGTCAACCTTGAAAGAGATGGGGAAAATTTTGTTGTGAAAAAGCATAGACTGTGTCTACATGGCAGAGTTTTTCCGGGATACCAGAGGTATGCGTCTGCTCTTCAAAAAAGATTTTGGAAGAGCAGACGAGCTTTTTCAGCAGTTTTACAAGGAAGAAGGGATGTTCCAAGAGGCTTTTTCCCCTGACATTTGGCCCACTGTAGATGGGCCAAAAGTTAGAAAAGCCTCTTCCGGAAAAAGATACACAAATTGCAGTTCACAATTTGCATAGCTTTTTCTGGAAGAACAGTGCAGTGTAGACATAGCCATAGCTGCACATGGTGAATGAAGGCCAGGACAAGAGAAGAGTGGAAGATGCATTGTGATCAGCACAATCTATGACCGCTGAAGGACCAATTAAGGTGATAAAGAACAACAACTTCTCTTACCCATTAATTTTTGATTTTTTTTGTTACCTTTGTTAGAGTATATAAATTATCTAAGGGCTTTTTCTACCTTTAAGAAAATAATCACTTAATATAGTTTTTTTCCAATGGAAATACTAATTTTAGTTAAGTATTTGCATAATTTGTTTCTTGAGAATAATCTTGAATACCTAGTGGAGTTGCAAAGACCTGTTGGATTAGGGTCACAGGCAGAAACTATGAATAGGTATTTGGTTTAAAAAGGAGAGAGGTACACTCCTTTAACATAGCATCTGTAGGCCCTGTCCTACTCCTGCTATAGTTGATGGTTAGATTCCTCTAGATTTGGGATTAGCCTGTAATATTCAGTCCTACCAAGCACTCTTTGCCTTGCCAAAGGAGATGGTGGGTATTGACCAGGGGCAATCTTGTTGGAGCACAGTTGAGGAGCTTGTCATTAGGACTTCTTTGGCTGGGGTTTTGTGCTCTTGGGGAAGTGCCACAGTTCTCAACACTGGGAGTGAGGGTGGGAATATAGGAGCAGCAACAGGATTGTTTTAGCTTGGAGGAGTGAGGGAAGGAAGAAGGGAGTGAGCAAGCTTTCTTTTCTTTCTTATTGTGGGGTCATAAAGATTGGGATTTCCTCCTCTCCTTCCCCCTTCCCCGCATGAGATGCAACCTGTTGGTGCCTTTTCACACTTTACCTGCAGGTCACCCTAACCAACTGAAAAGCCTAGAGGGTAAAACAGGGTTCCGCTAACTCAGATTAAAGCTTTGTTCCTAACTATGCCACAATGTACCTACATGAATGCTGGCAAGTTTGTTTAAAGTTTGTTCTTGTTTCACCTTCTGCTCTTCTATCCTGCCACTTCATAACAAAGCCATCTGTTTTTTTAGGGCTGCAGTCTCCACAAAGTCCCAATTTCATAATCAGATGACTCATTCACAGGAAGAAAACCAGAAAGAAACCCAACAGCACCTTGAATGCTGGCACCTGCTCTCCCTTCCTTTTTTCATACCTTCAGATTTTTTTTATTTTTCAGTGTCTTAACCTGTTCATCACAGTGGAACAGTCAAGTGGGGGTGAAGGATGTGGTGTGTTATGTGAACACACAAAAATGAAATTAGTAGGTCTAAGTCTTAGCACCATGAGCGGCAGTTAGTGTCACTTTATAGTCAATGTTCCATTACCTCTCTTGTTCTTTGTTCTGCGGCATATTACAGAGATCTCGTGTTAGTAAATCATGTTGTAAGCTGTATCATAGTTGGATGAATTAAGGAAAGATTGCCTATTTTTAAACTTTGATTACTTTTCAGAGTGTATTTTTACTCTTAAAGCTTAGATTGGAAGCACTTTTTAGGTTGTCTTCAACTAAATCTATTTTGCATTCAAAAACATTATCTGATATGTGATTTTAGGGTTGCTCTTCAAATTTATGGGAGTTAACTGATAATTTCTAGAAAATTCATATTTTCATTTTTTGATACAAGGAATTATGTAAAAAATTTAAACATTAACTGAAGCATACACCGTAAAGTGTGTGTTGCTAATGGTGGTGCATATCCACACATGCCTCAGTGCATGTACAAATTATTCTGCATGTGGATGGAAGAAATGAGAGGGAACTCTGGTATCAGTAGGCTGCTGGTGGTGATATCTTTGCAGCTGTCTTACAATCATAGAATAATAGGACTGGAAGGGACCTCAAGAGGTCATCGAGTCCAGTCCCCCGCCCTCAAGGCAGGACCAAGCTCCGTCTACACCATCCCTGACAGATGTCTATATAACCTGTTCTTAAATATCTCCAGAGAGGGAGATTCCACCACCTCCCTTGGCAATTTATTTGACCACCCTGACAGTTAGGAATTCTTTCCTAATGTCCAATCTAAACCTCCCCTGCTGCACTTTAAGCCCATTACTCCTTGTCCTGTCCTCAGAAACCAAGAGGAACAAATTTTCTCCTTCCTCCTTGTGACACCCTTTTAGATATTTGAAAACCGCTATCATGTCCCCCCTTAATCTTCTTTTTTCCAAACTAAACAAGCCCAGTTCACGAAGCCTGGCTTCATAGGTCACGTTCTCTAAACCTTTAATCATTCTTGTCGCTCTTCTCTGTACCCTTTCCAATTTCTCCACATCTTTCTTGAAATGTGGCGCCCAGAACTGGACACAGTACTCCAGCTGAGGCCTAACTAGTGCAGAGTAGAGCGGCAGAATGACTTCACGAGTTTTGCTTACAACACACCTGTTGATACAACCTAGAATCATATTTGCTTTTTTTGCAACAGCATCACACTGTTGACTCATATTCAACTTGTGGTCCACTATGACCCCTAGATCCCTTTCCGCCATGCTCCTTCCTAGACAGTCGCTTCCCATCTTGTATGTATGGAACTGATTGTTCCTTCCTAAGTGGAGCACTTTGCATTTCTCTTTCTTAAAGCTCATCCTGCTTACCTCTGACCATTTCTCTAACTTGCTAAGGTCATTTTGAATTATGTCCCTATCCTCCAAAGAAGTTGCAACCCCACCCAGTTTGGTATCATTTGCAAACTTAATAAGCGTACTCTCTATCCCAATATCTACATCATTGATGAAGATATTGAACAGTACAGGTCCCAAAACAGACCCTTGAGGAACTCCACTTGTTATTCTTTTCCAGCAGGATTTAGAACCGTTAACAACAACTCTCTGACTACGGTTATCCAACCAATTATGCACCCACCTTATCGTGGCCCTATCTAAGTTATATTTGCCTAGTTTATCAATAAGAATATCATGCGAGACCGTATCAAATGCCTTACTAAAATCTAGGTATATGACATCCACCGCTTCTCCCTTATCCACAAGGCTCGTTATCCTATCAAAGAAAGCTATCAGATTAGTTTGGCATGACTTGTTCTTCACAAACCCATGCTGGCTATTCCCTATCACTTTATTACCTTCCAAGTGTTTGCATATGATTTCCTTAATTACCTGCTCCATTATCTTCCCTGGAACAGACGATAAACTGACCAGTCTGTAGTTTCCTGGGTTGTTCTTATTCCCCTTTTTATAGATGGGCACAATATTTGCCCTTTTCCAGTCTTCTGGAATCTCCCCTGTCTGCCATGATTTTTCAAAGATCATAGCTAAAGGCTCAGATACCTCCTCTATCAGCTCCTTGAGTATCCTGGGATGCATTTCATCAGGACCTGGTGACTTGCTGACATCTAACTTTCCTAAGTGATTTTTAACTTGTTCTTTGTGTATCCTATCTTCTAAACTTATCCTCTCTCTGCTTGTATTCACTACGTTAGGCACACCTCCAGACTTCTCGGTGAAGACCGAAACAAAGAAGTCATTGAGCATCTCCGCCATTTCCAAGTTTCCTGTTACTGCTTCTCCCTCCTCACTAAGCAGTGGGCCTACCCTGTCCTTGGTCTTCCTCTTGCTTTTAATGTATTTATAAAAGGTCTTCTTGTTTCCCTTTATGCCTGTAGCTAACTTGATCTCATTTTGTGCCTTTGCCTTTCTAATCTCCCCCCTGCATTCCCATGTTGCTTGCCTATATTCATCCTTTGTTATTTGTCCTAGTTTCCATTTTTTATGTCTCTCCTTTTTTATTTTGAGATCATGCAAGATCTCCTTGTTAAGCCAAGCTGGTCTTTTGCCATATTTTCTGTCTTTCCTACACAGCGGAATTGTTTGCTTTTGGGCCCTTAACAACGTCCCTTTGAAATACTTCCAACTCTCCTCAGTTGTTTTTCCCTTCAGTCTTGCTTCCCATGGGACCTTACCTACAAGTTCTCTGAGCTTATCAAAATCTGCCTTCCTGAAATCCATTACCTCAATTGTGCTGGTCTCCCTTCTACCTTTCCTTAAGATCATGAACTCTATTATTTCATGATCACTGTCCCCTATACGGTCTTCCACTTTCAAGTTCTCAACTAGTTCCTCTCTATTTGTTAAAACCAAATCCAGAACAGCTTCTCCTCTGGTAGCTTTTTCAACCTTCTGAAACAGAAAGTTGTCTCCAATGCAGTCCAGAAACTTATTGGATAGTCTGTGCCCCGCTGTGTTAGTTTCCCAACATATGTCTGGATAGTTGAAGTCCCCCATCACCACCAAATCTTGGGCTTTGGATAGTTTTGTTAATTGTTTAAAAAAGGCCTCATCCACCTCTTCCACCTGGCTAGGTGGCCTGTAGTAGACTCCTAGCATGATATCACCCTCGTTTTTTACCCCTTTTAACTTAACCCAGAGACTCTCTACACAGCTATCTCCTACGTTCATCTCCACTTCAGTCCAAGTGTGCACATTTTTAATATACAAGGCAACCCTTCCTCCCTTTTTTCTGTGTCTGTCCTTCCTGAGCAAGCTGTACTCTTCCATACCAACATTCCAATCATGCGTCCCATCTCACCAGGTTTCTGTAATACCAATGATATCATAGTTGTATTTATTGGTTAGCAATTCCAGTTCTTCCTGCTTATTACCCATACTTCTCGCATTTGTATATAGGCATCTAAGTTACTGATTTGATCTTGCCTCCCTGTTGTGCCCTGACCCTCCTTTCTCCTTGCCATTATAGGCCATAGTCGTCCCCCCCCCCCCATTTCCAACCCATCTTCAAGTCCCGCACATTCAGCACTTACCTGTGGGCTTTGCTCACCTGTCCCCGTCGAACCTAATTTAAAGCCCTCCTCACAAGGTTAGCCAGTCTGTGTCCAAACAAGGCCTTCCCGCTCCTGGAAAGGTGAACTCCATCCCCGCCAAGCAGTCCTTCCTGGAAGAGCACCCCGTGATCAAGGAAGCCGAATCCCTCCTGGCGACACCATCTTCGCAGCCAGGCATTCACCTCCAGGATGCACCTCTCTCTGCCCAGGCCCCTAGCTTTGACAGGAAGGATCGAAGAGAATACCACCTGCACTCCAAACTCCTTCACCCGTACTCCCAAAGCCCTGTCTTAAATCACTTATTACTGTTAATATGGTTTTAGGAGCCTATCTGTTCCGGGCTTCACTGTGACACTTTTCTGTTTGATTATACATAGACTGTCTTGCACTGGAATGTAGGGTTCCAGATCTTGACTGAGTACACAACATGGTTGGGAGTGTCTTAGATTCCATTTCAGGTATGAACATGTGAAGTTCAGTTGACCTGTCTTGTCGGAGCTCAGAAACTAGTGGATTCCAATGTCCTTTGATGCTGGTAGGAGAAATATTAAATTGGAGACTGGTGATGGGGGAGAAGTCATCTGGGCAGCTAATTTTATATTAAGATTGGGATAATATCTGGATTTCCACAGTACCAAAAAGTGTGCACTTGCAAAATTAGAGCACGCCTCCTGAATCTGCTTGAGAGGGGGAGGGTCTTTTAGGATGGCAGGCCAAGAGCAGATGCTTTTTCAGGACTGTGGTGAGCCTTTTGTTGGTCAAACTGATAACCTCAGCATTTATCAATGTAAATTAATGTGTGACTAAATACAAAATGTAATTCCATTGACTACAGTTTAATTTGCTGATGAGACTATGTACAGTGGTACTCCCTGATGTCAAGGGACTAAAGCCAGAGATGAACTTGGCTCCTTTTTCTTTTCTTTGAAAGGGAGGCTGGCAGGATAGAAAACAGGAACTCTGATGAATGAGCAGGGAGATTCAGGAAATTGTCTGGGACAGAGGAATTTCCTGTCATTCTCCAAGCAGTAGGTGTAAGGCAGCTAAGGAAATCAAGCAGCAAACATGGTGTTGCCAGTAGTAGGCAATTATAGTGAAGTCTTCACTACTTGAAACGGAAGTTGTACCTCTTGTGGCTTCTGGGTGTGCCTGTATTCTTCAGTTAGCACTGTCAGGTGATATTTCAAGGATATAAATAAAAAATGTGTAAAGTTAAGGACAGAATTTTTTTAAAGGTTAGAGTCTGATTAGTATCAAGGTGTAATTCTTAGCAGGGTCATTACATAAATGTGGAACAATGTGGCCTATCTTGAATTGATACTGGGGAGAGGATATATTAATTTTCAGATACAGGAGGCCCCTTAAAATGGTTGTTTCTGGGGTATTATTCTCCCCCTACTCTTCAGAATCATCAGCAAGATCCCTCCATTCCTTGCTTTGAAATTGAAATTACTTAACTCTTTACAAAATGAAGCCAACCAAGCTCAAGTTGGAGAAAATAGTTTGTGATCAAAGAGGCTCTACGTGCACAAACAATCTGAAGTCAAGCATATTTTTAACTTTTCAGTGCTTGACTTTGCAACTTTTTATGTTCTTTTATCACAGTTTTTTGTGTTTAGTCCCTAAAAAATACAACGTTGTGTTTGTTCTGGGCTTGTGCCAGATGCTCTAGAATGGGATCCTGGTCTGTGACTGATCCTGGGAGCTATTGTAATGCAAGTAACTGGGAAAAAATTCCATCTTGTTGCAACAAGTTGACGCTAGCAGCTGGGTTGCACTCTTTAGATGCCTGACACAGACTTCTGCCACTTGAGTTAATGGTGTAACTGAGCCACAGTAGGATCTCATCTGTGTGAACCAGCATTACAGGAGAATGGGAGACCTTGCTAGTGGGGTTCAAAGGTATTTTGCTGACATCCAAGGAATCATGAGACTTGGGTTTCATTCTAGATTTTTGGAGGGAAATGTATTCTAGTGGGCAGAATCTTCTGGCCACTCATGCCAGCCTAAATCTCTCCTATGCCATAGTCTCCAGCCTGTCCCAGTCTGTTCTCTTTACCTAGCCAGTCTCAATCTACACTCGTCAGGCTTCTCATCCCAGTCATCTTCTGCAGCAAGTCCTAATCTCATGCCTTCAAACCCCCCTCATTCAGCATTTTGACAGCCTTAATGTTTAGCAGTTTCCAGCCCTCTGCACCTCACACTGTGCTCCTCATTCAATCTGTCTCTCTCTCCCGGTCTGCCCCACTGTAGCCACTCACTCAGTAGTCCTCATTCTCAGTAGCTCCCAGTCACAATCTTTCTCTCTCTACACCTTGTCCACTCTCAGTGCCTGCAGCTCTGATTGTTTGTCCCAGTCTCTGTCTCCGCCATTGCTAGTTCTCTCTCACTGCCCTCTGCTTCTGTCAGGTTTCTTGTCCCTCTTCACCTCCTTCCTGTACCCCACTAAATCTCAGTTCTGATCTCATTGGTCAGCTGTCCCAGTCTCCTTCACGGAGAGTGTGCGTGGCCATTGAGAACACAGGAGAGAGAGAGTCTCTCTTCTTTCAGTTCAGGTGCCTGGACCTGACATGGCCCACAGTAGTCTAGAACTGCCATTACAAGGAAAGACCTGCTCAGCTCCAAGTTTAGAGTATGCATAGGAATGGACAGAAGCTTTGGGGGGAATTTAGCTGCTTAAAAACCTAGGTCTCTAAGCATCTGTGAATTATCTTGCATTTTTTTTCAGAGGCTTCTAACTTGGCTAAATTTGGGCTGATAGTCACAGGATTGGCAAAAGACATATTCTTCATACAAAGATCACCTGCTTCAAATTTTAAGTCCCTGCTCCAAAGCATGGGCATGCTAAAGTTGTTTAAATATAAGATCCATCAGAATTTAATGCTATCAAAACTATGTATTTTTCGTACTCTAGGTCTTGGAAATGTCTGAACTGTTTTGTCTGAATTTTGGGGGCTGGGAGAGAAAATTCATCCTGAGGCAGACACCCAGCATGGAGAACTTCAGCTCTAACAGCAATCTATAAGCAACTGAAAAATGGGTTCTATAATGGGAAGTGTCAAGAAACATAAATAGGTAGTGCTACCTTGCCATACCTCTATTAAAATGTTATACAACAATAGTACATGCACTCACACTTACTTTGGAGGGAGGTCTTTGTGATGTTTTTCTGTCAACATTAGAAAGAAATAGTTCTTAGCTCTACATAGACCAAGGACACATTCCTATTTATTTTCTGGCAAAAATCATGTGGTAGTAGTGAGAAAATATTCTGGGTTTTGTTGTTGTTGTTGTTTTGTTTGGGAACAGGGAATAAATAATATTGTGTTGTGATGATACATTGCTGTTTCTTAGCTATATCTTTCTAAATATGCCACAAGATGGCAGTGTTTCAAAAGACTGACCTTGCCAGATCTTTGCCTTCAAAATTCTGGGTATACAGACTTAGCCATAGCATATGTTTATACCGTAAAGTATGTGTGTATGTATGTAGGAGAGAGACTTTGCTGACATTTTAAAATTCAGAAATCTTACTATTTTTTGTGCTATGATTCATGCCTTTGGATACTTGCAGCATCTGCTTACTTTCTGGGGATGTATTGATTTGTTTTTCCTACACAGCCAATTAAAAGCAGTTCAAAATGTCCAAAAATAATTATTGGTATAAATTTAGGGTATGATCCCACAAACCTTTACTTGGTAATTTGGTGAAAATGTTGGCAGACATTGGTAACGAGATGGTGTATGAGGTGGGAATGGCTCAAAGTTTTCAGGTACAGAATGATTAGATTGTGAAGGCTTTGAAGTAGGATAGGTAGTTTAAAAATGAATTCGACATAAAATTGATTTTAACCAATCTGGGTTAAATATACTTTTTATAAAGACATTTTAGTAAATGAGTTTAGTTTATTATGGGTTTTTTAAAATGTAGCAGTTGAAAATATTTTTATTCATTTAAAAAGTATATATAACTTATGCAGTGAAGCTACCAACATTTGTCCTATCTTGTCTATGCAAAATAAAATAAGTAATGTAACTTGGATAGGAAAAAAATGAAGAAAGATGATCAGCTACACTTTCTAAAGATGTTTTCCTCCTTTTGATGTTTGCTGACTAAAAGGCAAGGTTTATAGAGTAAATAATATTTTTTAAAGTTATTTGTCGCATTTTACTGTAAGCCTTTATATAGCAACAGGAATTAAGCATTCAGATTGGGAAGAAAATTAACAGAAATTTGTTCCTCCGTCATCTTCACTCTGACACTTGCAGAATAAAGTGAAGCCCAGAATAGCAGAATTTAGCTATGTTCAGCTGTAAACCAGTGGTTACTATTATTTATTATATGTGTAACATTTACAGTATGGTAGGCACTGTACACAAGTATGAAGACAAAGTCCGTTCTTTCAAGATCTTAAAATCCAATCAATGTACTACTGAAGCAGATGGGTGGGATGTGACAAAAACAATGTGACAGACTGTGACGGTTATTGCATATGCTGTTAATTCTTGGGTTTATGTTTGGAGGTGTGGGAGTAAAGTTTTTTCGTTCACATAGCTTAATTCTGAGTGGAACTACAAACTAAGAAAATTGTTTTAAGGAGGAGGAGGTGTAAGTGAGCATAATTTCAAGGTAATAAGGAGATGATCCACCTATGAGAGCAGGACTCAAGGAGAGGAGTAGGTATGCTGCTTGTGCACAGTAAAGGCATCAGGGAGAAAAAGGTACCTTTGGGCAAAAATGTATACATTTTTGAAAGAAAGGACAGAAGAACTTAAATTTGCTGTGAAAAGTTGAGAGGAAACCAAGGTGCCTAAAGAGGTGGTTGGATGATTTCTACAGCTACATTTTGAAGAGATAGTGATATCTCCAAAATCACACAGGGTGGATGGTCATGGTTTGCTGCTGCTGCAGAGGTCCGCCAGTCGTCTTCTCCCCTCTGTGCCATTTAAACATCGATTGATGTGGAACCCCTTTATTTACTGGGGCAGAAGTCCACAGTAGGGATGTTAAATAGTTAGGAAGCTAATTGAGTAGTTGATGGAATTTCTGTTGACTACTCGATTAATTGATAAGAGAGTTCACTGTGGATCTGCTTTTTAATTGTAGTAAGAGCCTGGTGACTCATACTACATTTAAAAAGCAGAGCTGTAGTGTCTGGGACCCAGTGTGAGCTGGGACTGCTCAGTCCTGGCTCACGCTATTTTCCCTGCTGCACCTCTTGTCTTCCCTGTCCCCTGTGGAGATGATGTTGGGGAGAACTGGTTTTTAAGAGGCAGCAAGGTGGGGGGGGGGGGGAGTAACTAGTTCACTAGTCACTTACCTACCTAGGCCACAGGACTCTTTGGCACCACAGTCCGACAGTGCCTCTTGCAGATCTTTTTCCAGTTTTAGGAAGTCAAACATCCTATCACTCTTATGGCTAGAGGAAGCTTCATTTTCCTGGAAGAAATGGAAAGAAATCCCCACAAGTTCTAAGCACTGATATGAAAATAAAACTTGTAAAGAAGCATCAGACACTTCATTTATTAAAATGCAAAGGTTTAAGAGTGCATCTGGCTTAGTGAGGAGAGAGGATTTAATAACACCAATAAAACCTGTAATTTTCCAGAATCTTGCTTTCACTTTGTGCCTTCCATTTATTGCTCCCCGTTGCTCAGTTTCCTCTCACTCCCTCTCTTTCTGTTTATATGTTTTTAATAAGCTTTTGATTGTGTTCATTAGTATATCCCAATCCTTCAAAATGACCAACAGAAAAGACACAAAGGAGGGGGGGGCTACAACAATCTCAGTAGATGGAAAGTGTACCATGGCTGAGGAATCATTCAGCAGTATGGGACCATAAACATTCTTCTGTTTTTGGCAGCTGGCCCAATCACATTTCTGCAATCAAACCAGTTAGATATATTAAAATATACTTAACATGCAGTCAATCTCTTGGTGCTATATACAGTCTTCTGTAATTTTCCATTTGAAATTATTTTTGTCACTTTGGCAGTGAATAATTTTATTTCCTCAAAATTCCACAGTGAAATGCAAGTAATTTTAAGAACGATGTGACAGTCCTTACAATGCCTTCCCAAAACACTGTTTAGAATGTTTACAAATTGCTTTTGTCTTCCTTTTAAAAAATAATTAAAAGGTAATCCAGTATTTAAAACTAAAGCCATTAGAGCTAAGAATGCTAGAAATAAATTTGTTGCAGTACTTCATCCATAGTTTTCTATTTGATATGTGGATAATAGACATGTATATCACATATAAAGAATACAGTCTGCAAGCAGGTAAAATATTTTTACAATTGCTATGATAGACAAACCACATTTTCTTATAGCAAGACAAATGAATATACAGTAAACTACAGGGGGTGCCGGATTATCAGATATGCCGGACTATCAGAAGGGGGGGCTATGAGGGATCTGGATTGGGGTGGGAGGGGATGCCACCCCAGACCCCTCATAGCCCCCCCTTACGATAGTCCAGCTCTGCCCCAGGCGTTCCTGATTCAGCTGCTGCTGGTCAGTTTCAGCAGCAGCTGAATTGGGGATGCCTGCAATAGAGCAGCTGGGGTGCTGCCGGGTTGTTCCCGCAGCTCCGAGGGGCGGCGCTACGGCACCAACCCAGCAGCACTCCAGCTGCTCTGCCCCATGGGTCCCCAAGTCAGCCGCTGCTGAAACAGATCAGCGGCTGATTGCAGGAAGCCCGGGGCAGAGTAGCTCTGCCCCGGGCTTCCTGGAATCAGCCGCTGATCTGTTTCAGCAGCGGCTGAATCGGGGACCCCTGGGACAGAGCAGCTGGGGTCCTGCCGGGTTGGTCCCGCAGCTCCGTCCTTTGGTGCTGCGGGACCAACCCGGCAGCACTCCAGCTGCTCTGCTCCAGGCGTCCCCAAGAGCAGCTGGGGTGCTGCGGGGTTGGCCCCGCAGCCCCGAGAGGCAGCGCTACGAGACCAACCCGGCAGCATCTCAGCTGCTCTGCTCCCGGCTTCCCCGATTCAGCTGCTGGTCAGTTTCAGCAGCAGCTGAATGGGGGAAGCCTGTCCGGGCTGCCCCAGCACTTCTGGGTTCCTGATGGTGTCCGGACCATCAGGAGTCCCGGAGCATTGGATGCCAGACTAATGGAGTTTTACTGTACTATAGAATGCATTAGCTATTTTCCTAGCAGTGCTAGCATGCCTTACTATGGTATCAGTTAGTTATCTTTAGCCCCCTGCAAAAATGAGTACAACATGCATACATTTACATTCAGATAAACTCACAGCAGGTGTGTGTTGCATTTTCTGGGATGTCAGCCTCTTTCAGTTTCTTGAAGGAAAACTTTGACATAGGAAATGCATTATATTAGATCAGGACTCGGCAGCTTTTCAGAAGTGGTGTGCCGAGATTTAACTTATCAAAGTCAATAATAGCCCTACTTATAGCAGCTTCTTTAATAATAAAAAAAAATAAGATGCAGATCTTACTGTTTAGTGTGATCCTTGGCCTTGCTTTGCCTTGCTGAGTTTTCCAATCTTGGGCTCATAGTTTGATACTTTAAGTAGCACACAAGCCTCTGAGTGTCTGGGAGGGGCAAAGAACTGATTCATATGTGAAAATATCTATTCACAGAAGTATGTAGCTCCAAAGGCTGAGAGCAGTAAAAATGCCACTTTCTTCAAGCACTTTCACAGGCAGGGAGTTCCTACAGGCAATGGTAGAGATCCATCATCTTTCTTGGTAGCTGCAGATCTCTAAACTGTGAAACCCATAAGTCTGAGCATTGTAATTCAGAGCTGCATTCCAAAATTCTCAACACCTATTCACTGAAACACTGTCAAAATCCATGTTGCTGGTATCAAAGTTGTCTGGTTTGATTAGAAAGGCAAAAACTTTGGAAATCTTGAAATCTGTCAGTTTTCTGACTTGAGTTCTTACAAGTACATTATAATATCGTACCAGTGTTGCTGAGGTTTCAATAGTTTTTTTAAGATGCTGGAAATAGTGGAAAGTTGAAGTGTCAATGTCCCGAGAAAAATGGTCAAGTTTTTCAATACATGATGCTTTCCATGTTTCAGAAAGATGCATAACAGTTTGGCCTGCACCCTGTTGCTTAGATGTATGGTGATGTCAGTTAGAAACATTAGGGCTACGTCTACACTGGCATGATCTTGCGCAAGAACTCTTTTGCAGAAGAGTTCTTGTGCAAAAACTCTTCCAGAAGAGAGCGTCTACACTGGCATGTGTGTTTGCGCAAGAGATGTGCTTTTGCGCAAGAGCATCCATGCCAGTCTAAATGCTCTCTTGCGCAAGAAAGCTCTGATGGCCGTTTTAACCATCGGGCTTTCTTGCACAAGAAATTCATGTTGCCTGTCTGCACTGGCCTCTTGTGCAAGAACAGCAAACAGAAGCACTGATTTCATACATTAAAACATTAGTGTACTTGCACAAGAACTCGCAGCCAGTGTAGACAGGCAGCAAGTTTTTGTGCAAAAGCAATTGCTTTTGCACAAGATCGCGCCAATGTAGACACAGCCTAGTCATGTGACCCATTTGTCATCATCCAATTTGGGGTCGTTTTGACCTTTTTCTGACAAAGATCTTGACTTCATCAAGACAGTCCACTAAGTATGTCAAAACCTTCCCATGGTTTGACCCACAAACATTGTTCTGAAGTAGAATGGTCTTGTATACACTTTCCATCTCTTCAAGCAGAGCTTGAAACTGCTGATATGTCAAGGAAGATCAAGCAACAAGAAAATTCATGGTCTTCACTACAGTAATCATCACATTATTAAGCTCAGAGTTAGAAATCTTGGCATAAAGACTTTTCTCGATGACTAATACAATGATGAAAATGTACTGTTAGGTGGCCATTTTGATCCTCAATGATCTCTACAAATCCCTTCCGTTTTCCAACCATAGGAGGGGGCACCATCAGTTGTCAGAAAATATTTTCTGGATATCAATTCCTCTTTCCTCAAAATGATTAACAAACATCTACGTCAAGGCTACTCAACTTTGGAAGTTCCGGGAACCACAATGCTGAGGCTCAGCAAGGAACCCATGGCAAGCGGGGATTCAAGCAATGCCCACTCGCATCAGATTCCAACTGCTGCACCTCCAGGCAGAGATGTAGTAGTCTAGGGGGAAGCGACTAGTCAAGTAGTGACTTGACTACCCGATAAGCCTAGGCTTATCAGGTAGTTGACTAGTCGCTTATATCCCTAATCCTGGGCACTGTGTTCCAGAAAAAATGTGGACAAACTGGGAAAAGTCCAGTGAAGAGCAACAACAACCCAAAAAATTGGGTTTGCTTAATCAGGAGAAGAGAAGATTGGTGTCGAGGGGAGCAGAAATTTTTTTCAGGTACATAAGTTTGTTACAAGGAGGAGGATAGGACAAGAAGCAATGCAGAAGGGCAGTTTGTTGGACATTAGGAAAAACTTCCTCTGAGTGTTAAGCATTGGAATAAATTGGCAAAAACGGTTGTGGAATCTCAGCTATTGAAGATTTATAAGAGCTGGTTAGATAAACTCTTGTCATGGATGGTCTATGTAATACTTAGTTCTGCCAGGAGTGCAGGGGACTGGACTAGAAAACCTCTTCAGGTCCCTTCCAGTCCTGTGAGTCTTTGAGCTCCTTGTCAGTCTGATTGTTGCCTCCATAAATGAATAGATTTTTTTTCTTTTTCCTGAAATGAAATCATAAGATATAAACTGCTAAAAAAACTGACTGCAAAAGTTGACTGACAAGCAGCTATCTGCAATTTCATAATAGGAAGTTTAGTATTCCATACATCCTTGTCATCACACAACTTCTATGTAAAATCTTACATTTTAAAGTTTGGAGTGTATCATAGAGAAGGATCTCAAATTCTTCCCCAAAAGTCTTAGGCTTGCTCCGTGTATAGTGATGTGATGTGATAATGGTGGACAAGAGCCTGTTCTCTTCAAGGAAAAAGGTGCGGCTTAAAAGAAAATGTTCATGGATTTACCCAGAATTATGAATCTCACTCAGTTTTCAGCCTTCTTTGAGCTCTGAGAGTAAGCCAATAGTTGTTCACTGATGCAGCTGTCATATTGAGGGTTAAATTGCTATTGCTGAACTGTGGAAGCTGCTGCAAAGGGAGATTTCTCCAGCTCCTGTGCATTATGACCAACTCACATGAGGGATATACTAGTGCTGCTAATATCATGCTAAAACTCTGTTTTTGTACATAGGCCTTGCATGTTTTGTTGCCAAGCAATGTTTTTTGGTGACAAAACCTGGAGAGGGTTCACATTGTGATGCAACAAAAACTGTGACCAACACCCAATTTTGGTGACAAAAATGTCCATCTCCTCACGAGACTTTTGTCTCTCCCTTGCCATTACTGTCAAAGATCATGTAGTATGTACTACAGTAGGTTTTTTGTTGAGTTTATTGATCTCCAGCATATTTCCCATAATGTTCATTAGCCACTCTTGCCAGCACTTTGAACTCTGCTCTTCTGCAGACATGTAAACAGATGTGCCCCTCCCACCTATAAACAGCAGGAACATTAAAAATCCATTTCCTGGTGTCTGTGTCGTTGTGTTGTGGTGCTTCCGGCTCACTTTGTTATAGTCCTCCTGGCATCTTTTCAGGGAACCAGGGGTGGATATCTCTCAAAATGCTCTCCTTCTTAAAGTAATGTAGATCTTTTGGATCTTTATCAGTGTGTGGGGTGAAGAACTAGTGCAATCACAGCTGTGGGTGACCCGTAGGAACTGGGATATGTACCGTCACATTTTGGTGCCTTCTGTGAGAAGGGGTATGAGTGAGACAACCTACAGTGCAGAGCCAAGATAAAGGAATTCTGACAGGTGTTCAATGAGGCGAAGAAGGCATACAGCTGGTCTGGTGCTGTACTCAAAATATGCAATTTCTATAATGAACTGGACACAATCATGGGTGGGGATGCCATGTCCATACCCAAGGAGCATTGGGATACTTCCTATACCACAGAATCAGTAACACTTCCAGAGATCCAAAGTTACTAATGAAGAGGTTAGGGTCAATCTGGTGGGAACCAGTGTGCTAGGTAACAAGGGATTATTCTCAAATCCTAATGTGTGTGAGGAGACTCCGCAACTGGACAAGAAACAAGATGTCACAAGGGTACATTGCTGTGCAGGCTGGGGAGTGGGACAGTTCGGTTAGTGGCCATGTAGTTCAGCTGGAGAGAATGTAGCTGCCCAGGATGCTATGATGCCTTGGTGGCCATGTCTGGTGGTTAATCACTGTGTATTGCAGCAGTGAGCCGTGACACTGTGGGCTGGCAAGTTGCTGTTGCAGTAGAATGGGGGAGAGGCAGGCAGTGGCTTGGAATGCTGCTCTTACAGTCCTTTTGGGGGGGGGGGGATAGCAGTGTGGGGTGAACGGAGGCTGTCTTATGAGCTAGCTAAGCCCTGCCTTGGTCTGCGCTATGTCCAAACAAAACATTTATGGATGCACAGATATCAGTAGAATCTTGGTAAGAGATGGCGTGGAAGCTTTGCCTGATCTACTTATCAATTTTCTCATGGAAATTCTATGGCAGGGCTGCCATTTCCCCATTGCCATGGTACTATACTCTGCCAAACCATTCCTCGTTTGGTGCTGCCGGAATGTAGGCAGCGCAGAGTTTGGCTGAGTAAGGAGCTGGGTGCCCCGCTCCCATCCATAAGTTGACTCCATCTTCGACTGTTTACCTTCAGCAGGGATATGTCAGCCAGAGTAATGGTAGCCTGTGGACAAGTGTAGGATTATTAGATTGTTTCCATGTGCAGCCACTGCACAAGCATGGACTGTACTTTCAAGCCCAAGTACTCATCACCACTTTTGCCCTCATCTTTTACATTCACCATGATCAGAGAGTCTGGTGAGATCTGTATTTGCCTCTAGGACAGGAGTGGCCAACCCGTGGCTTGTGAGCCACATGCAGCTCTTCCCCTTCCTCCTTAAAGTGTGGCTCATGAAGCCTTCCCCTCGGCTCATGAAGCTGCCCCTAAAAGTGGACCCTAGTTCTCTATGCTCACTGGGTGCAGGGGAGCCATCTGGCAGCAAAGCAAAATGGCGCCGGATGACGGGAGCCTGATGTGGCCAAAAAGCCAAACCGGAGGGGTTTTTAAAAGGGGCAGCATCCTTTTTTTTTAAACTTTTTTCCTATGGTTCTTAGCTCTTTGCACAACATCCAGCACCTTTTTGGCTCTTTGCCTGTAATGCATTGGCCACCCTTGCTCTAGGATAACAAGAAAAGTGGGTAATTTTGTTCAGAGGCATGCATGTTAATGAAATGTTACAATTTTATCAGGGACAATAGTCACTCTGTTGTTAATGGTTACTTTTCCAGACTATGCCTTGAAGTCATGCATGTTCACCAACAGGCAGACACCATCAAGTACGGGGAAAAAATCATGGAAGTTGAGGGAGGATCTTTCAAGGATGTGTTGTATTACTCAATGATTCAAGCAGAGGAAAGTGACCAAAAAATAGCTATGGAGATCAAAGCAAGAACACAAACTGCTGAGCATTTGATAGAGCTTATGGAAGACCAAAATGAGATGCTGAAGAGTTTTATCATGATACAGAGTGAACACAACCAGAGGCCCCACTTGTCAGAGCAACTGTCCCTACACACCCACACATCAGCCTCCATGGCTGTACATGCAAAGTTCTTTATCCAGTAACCCTTCTATGCCTAGACACATTTTCACAATCAAGTAATGTTTCTTTCCATCACACTCAAGTCCCTGTGAAAACAGCTGTAACTTTAATAGCTGGATACGAACACCATTGTGAAGTTTTCCAATAACACTTACCACCGAACATCCTGATTAAAATACCTCAATAAGGACACATGTTTAAATACATAAGTTTATTTTGTGTGATACAACTCGCACCAATCATTCTGGCCCCCGAAGAAGTCTGACACATCCTTTGGTTTCATGGGAATGTCTCATTCAGGATGAGTGATGTGATGAGGCAGGGAAGCAATCCTAACACATAGCAATGTCAGTACCCCCTCAGTGTCTAGGTTATTCTTCAGAGCCTCCCTGATATTGATGGGTACCCTATCAGCTCCTCTAACAGAAAAAGTGTCTGGCTGTTCAAACTATGTATTCAGGCACTGTCTCATTACCCCATTCATGGCCAAACTCTTAACCCTTACACATATACAAATAATATAAGCAATAGCATGCAGCCACCGCCTTGAGCATGTGATCCTCCAAAAGGCCCAGCCCGCCCTAGAGACACATCCACCTAGCTTTCAATCTGCCAAAGGCACATGCAACAACCATGAGGCATTGGCTTAGCCTGCTGATGAACTGCTCCTTATTACTATTCAGATGCCCCATGTGGCTTCATGAGCCAGGGCTGTAAGGGGTAAGCTGTACATCCCCTACTGTAATTTTCTGGTCTGGAAAGAAAGTGCCAGCATGTAGCTTTCTGAACAGACCACTGTTCTGAAGACGGGTGTATTATGTTCCTTTCTGGACTACCTCATGCTTAACATCTGTGAAATGTCTGTGTTGATCCAAAAGTTCCTGAAGCACCATGGAGAAGTACCCTTTACGGTAGATGTACTTTGAAGCAAAGAGGGATTGCCCTACAGTGGGAATATGTGTGCCATTGATTGCCCCACCACAGATTGGAAAGCCCATGTTAGCAAGGCCAGCCAATATGTCATCCATATTTCCCAGTATCGATCCTACACAACAAAATGGGTGGTGACGCACTGGAATGGGTTACCTAGGAAGGTGGCGGAATCTCCATCCCTAGAGGTGTTTAAGTCTCGGTTTGACAAAGCTCTGGCTGGGTTGATTTAGTTGGGATTGGTCTTGCCTTGGGCATGGGGCTGGACTTGATGACCTCCTGAGGTCTCTTCCAGCTCTAGGATTCTATAAAATGTGACTTATTGCCCTGCACTCTTGCATAAGTGCTGCCCCAATGATAGGCTTCCCCACTCCAAACTGATTTGCAACTGAATGGCAGCAGCATTTGGGACTGACCAGCTTCCATAAACAATGGTAACGCGCTTCTCTACGAAAGGGCAGCTCACATTCGTGGTCCTTGTGCCACAATTCAGGGGTCTGCTCATCACACAGCTCCAGAAAAGCTGCATTAAACATCCTGAAATTATATAGTCACTGCTTTTCATCCCACACCTCCATGAGAATGCAATCCCACCACTCGGTGCTTGATTCCTTAGCCCAGAAGGGATGGTATATGGTGCACAGCTGATCTTTGGCAGCCCAGTGCAATTGACTGGTCTCTCTCACCAGATCTACATTTGAGTGTTTGTCCTCTGTTATTAATTGCATAAGTAGCTGTGCTGCAATGCACAATGTTCTAAGCACATTGAATACAACATAGCAGAGCACTGTGGGATCCTTGATTTCTCACAGCAGTTGTTGGAGTTTGCAGCAAGGACTCTCATTCAGGGGGCATGAAAGTAAGCAGGAAGCCCCAGAAGGGCTGGGAAGCAGAGAAGTGACTTACTGGACTCTTTCACGTTCCCAAAATGTATAACATTGCACTGCATATTCCCATAGTGCTTAACGATTGAAGATGACACCAGAGTGGAGAACTTACTCAAAATGTGGGATGCTTAATCACATTGCTTTGCTCTTTCTGTTGATAGGGTGCTAACAGTGTGGCCATGAAATGTCAACCCTGGGTGGCAGAAAAACAGGCTTTATTGGTTTTCATTTTTGTGACTTCTGGATGTCTACAGCAGTTTCATCACCAAACCTTCCCACTGTAGTCATAACCTTAGTTGAATGTCCAAGACCTGCTGCAATTTTCTTATTTCTCTTCTAGTTTCTGTTTGCTCAGCCTAAATTGTAAAGAGCCACTACTTTGAGGGAGACCTCAAGTACTAAATTACTAGTAATAAATTACTGTTATTTTGAAATTGGAACACATTTTAGCGGTGATACTAATTGCATTTATCCTTTTCTCCCACAGCTCAACAGACAGCAATTACAGATACTTAAGGAGCGTTTCCAGGCCTTCCTGAATGGAGATACACAAATTGTGGCAGATGAAGCATTTTGCAATGCCGTGAGAAGTTATTATGAGGCAAGTGGAACACCATTTTCTATACTGTTAAAAGTTTGTTCACAAAACTCAGCTTTTTAAATAATCTGTTTACATGGAAGGAACTGTATGTTTCCATGCTTGTGAGATTGCAAACCCCTGAAAACATTTTCTTATACTGCTTTGCAGTTTAAAAAAATAAATCCACTGCCTGGGTGTAAGAGATAAACTGAACTTGAAAATATCCAGTTCTTTTAGGAACAACGAAACCAAACAAAAAAATCCCTTGTGCTAAAAATCTTTCAAGCAATGGTAAATACAACTGGGTACTGCTATCTTTATTTCCATATGTCTAAATTACCCCCTTTTAATCAAGGTTTCAGCTGTAAATTACTATCTTGAGATACATGTCCCTTGGCCTTCTTAATTTTCAGAGACAATAGAGAATATCTTAGGGAAAACGTGCCCTTTTTTCTTTTGGAAAGAATAATTTTGCTAATTCAGCTATACTAACTCTCATGAGTTCAGTTTATGACTTCCAAGGGATTCTGTGTGGTTGACACTGTGAACAGTACTCCTCTTCACATGTTCTGTATAATTGCTTAAGAGAGATGCCCTTTTCTGTGGAAGATAAAAATGTTTGGAGTGCTTCCAGTCCCTCTGGTGTCATAGGTAACGTGACTGGGGGATATATTCATTGCACTGTTCAGAAAGCAGCCACTATGAACACAGCATTTATCTGTATAACAAAAATGCTCAAATTTGTTCAGCATATGATCAGAGCTGTGTTGTACCAAATAAAAGCAAGCAGGATCTTATGAGGGGGATAAGGCAAAAAGCCACATTTATTGTAAAGATAATAATAAAAAAATCAAGAAAAGATAGAAGCAAACAACGTTGGTTAAGTAGTTCAACCTTATACATATAAACATTCATTCATCCATTTATTCAGGTTCTGTGTATTTGTTATAGTTACCAGCCTGGAAGTTGCTTGTGACAGAATACTGGCCAGGTACTCTGTACACAAGTGATGGTAGTGGGGAGCGAAGTCCTGATCAGATGCGCATCTGAAGCTCCTGGTGGGCTGGCAGCAGAACCTTGGACTCTGATTCCATAGTTTTTTAGTCAGTTCTTATAGGAATTTCTTCCTATGCCAGTCTATGGAAATTGCTGCATCATTCTGATGTTTCCAGGGTGACTGCCAGGTGCTCATCAGTGATCTCATCGGGTGGACCTCCAGTATTTGGTTTTCTCCACTTGGCACCTTTTGGTTGCACTGGCACCTGACGCCTTCTTCAGCCCTTTGTTGCTGTATTCTCAGGCTGGCACCTCTCAGAACCATTCATTCATCGTCCAAGCTCTCTCTCATACGTTCATACAGTATTTTGTATAATAATAAAACTTGTAGTTACAAAAGTTTCTGGGTGGTATTGCTTAAAACATTCTCTGAATACTGAGTAAAGTTACAATGTTTTAAAGAGAACAGGCGTCAATTATGTAACAATGCCCTTAGTCAATTACAGGGCTTGGCTCCCATAGCAGAGTTAGTGGCTTGACAATTCATTGTTACAATGTATCTCTGCAATGTCAATTTCAAGCAGCCCCTTGCACAAGCTTGAGCATGCCCTGGAGCACAGAGGGGGGGCTGTTTCTGGCTACATAGGATTATATTCTTAACAGTTCTAAGTTACATGACCTAATACATTATATTCTAAAGGGGCAATAATAATAATAAATCTATTTTAAGTTGTGGGGAACAAATTATGGGGAGTCACTTCCATTTGGAGGAATCATTTTCAATACATTAATATGTTATCCCTACAGCTGCACATTTAAACTTGATT
The DNA here is from genome assembly GCF_052426305.1 of Pelodiscus sinensis. Lineage (NCBI taxonomy): Eukaryota > Metazoa > Chordata > Testudines > Trionychidae > Pelodiscus > Pelodiscus sinensis. The sequence continues at coordinate 43,260,712 of NC_143052.1, forward strand.
TAGTTACTATTTTGATTTAATTTCACTGTATTGCTTTGTTCTTATTCAAATTACTTTCATATTTTCTTTTAGAATATTGTTCCTTCTAATTTCCAACTATTGTACTTGGGCAAAGATATTCCTTGATGCAGAAAGAATTGTATTTGCTAATATTGTTATGGACTATTAACTTTTCTGCTGAACAACAAATTTAGATTAAGCAATTTGGCTACCAATTTAGGAAGCGTATCAGTTTAAGGTGGGAGGCTGTCCTGTGCACCAAGTTATGGAGAAGACAAAGTTTTAGCATTAGACACACTGTGAAAGCCTGCATTTGTGGAGAGGCTAGGGGAAGGCCATAGTTATCCAGGTTAGAAGTCTGTTTGACATGGTGAATATTGGTAAGCCTGAAGTGGTGGTGTTAGTGACAGACAAACAGGCAAGGGGGAGACATTTGAGACAATTAAAAAGTAGATGTGACTCTAGACAGATGGAGAAAGTGAGGAGTAGGAGGCTGAGCCAGTCACCTAATTTTAGAGTTTAAAGAGAGAAGGTAGACCCATGGACAAAATCTTTGGGGATGTTGAAGGAGAGGGTTATAAGCAAAGAGGTTTATATTAGTAAGAACTATATTAGTACAGTTCTTAGCATTTTTTAGCTCTTCATATGTTCAAATTGCTAACATATGGAGCCTCAGAAGCAAATGAAGATATATTTGGGTAAGAAGAGAATCAGAAGAATACACAAACCTAGAATCCCAAATAGAAGGCAGCAGATTCAGAAGAATAAGAACTGAAAAATATTAGACGTGGACTATCAAATCTTCTAGACAAATTGATTTAATGCTACAAGGAAGTAGCTTAGTGGTGGCCAGAGGGAGGCATGACAGACGGACAGATTTCTTGTTCTAATGATAAACTGAAGGTAAAGAGGCCTTTATTTTAAGGATTCTTCCTTATCAAGACCATTTTCAATGTTCAAAAGCAATTGCATCCTCAAAAGTGGGAAATCTGCATATATCTGTAACCCACACACATATATCTTGGTGTGGTGTACTAACCCATCTAGTGGTATTAAGACCATTTACAGAGAAAAGGAGTCTACAATCTTAGCTAACAGCAACCTGCCTGTTAGCTCCTGCAGTAGAGGCTCATGCACTAAGCTCCAGAAGTTCCAGGTTCAATTTTGCCTATTGGCATTACATATCCACACATTTCTGGCATTTTTGAATTCTTTAAAGATTTCCTTTTTCAGTGCCTCTTTGACTTACAATAACTCTGGTCTTGAGGAAAACTAGAATTCTCTGCTTCAAAAATATGGCTTGGTTATAACAGAAAGAGGCTTTTTGGGTGGCTGACTGCAGAGTGTGGAATTTAACCTTTGCAAGAATTCCGAGCAAGCATGAGTCTGAATCCCTTCTTCAAAACTAATGCAGAGCTTCTTTGACACAATTTTCACATGCTAAAACATTCACTAAAACCCTTTTCAGGGATGAAGGAAGATAGCATATTAACAGCCATACTGGGTCAGACCAAAGTTCCATCTATCCAAATATCCTGTCTTCCAACAGTGGCTAAATCCCAGTGCCCCAGAGAGAATGATCAGAACAGGTAATCATCAAGTGATCCATGCCCATCCTGGTGAATAGCCATGGATGGAGCTATCCTCCATGAATTTATCTTGGCTCTTTTTTTACCCTTAAGAGAACAAATGTCAAGACTGTTATATTCCTGAATAACTAAATTACCTGAATTAGGAAATCTTGTCAACTAAGTAAACTTACTTTTTCATCAGAATATATTGACTCATAGACTCTTCTGTGCCCTTTCTAACAATTCTGCTTTAATACAATGAGGAGCTTGGCCTAATTAAAATAAGGCCATATATTGAGTGGATCTCAGATCTTCATCTGTTACATATTATCCTCTCTTAGCTCTAGTAGGATTTCTGGGCTATTTCTACATAATACACTTGCAAATGTTGTTGTAGAGATGGTCTTGGACCTAATTTTGAAGCCCGGCATGAACCTCTAGATAGTCAATCTTAACCTGAGTGTATAGAGCAGCTTCATACCAGATTTCACCTGCTTCATATCACATTTGATCTGCACAGCTCCCTCAAAATAATAATCTAAAACATATATGCTTCAAAATAAGGGTCTGTATACATAAACAATTAATTCATTGCAAACTAGATTGTGAATCTACTTGTGTTAGGCTTCTCTCTACCATGATGTCTGTTTTAATATATTTTTTAAAGGATTCTTAGTATTACTTGTGCAGTCTTTTTAAATTACCTTGAAAATCTCATGTGAGAGGGATTGCCAGAAAGTGCATTAACTCAATTTTTAATTTTATTTGTCGCCAAAATCTACTTTTGTTTCCCCCTTTCTTCTAACCATATTCTGTCTAATTGTGAATCTTTTGTGGCTTAGTCTTTGCATAATTAAAATTGTGCCAAGGGGTTTATTAAAAGCCTGATTCGATTTATCACTTCCACCCATAATATATCTTTGGATTGAAAAAAAAAGTTGCTTTTTTTTAAAATGTGTGATTACTCTCAGGGCTATAGTAAAATTTTAATGGAAAATTCTATTATATTCATTGAGCCAGATTCTAATCTATTTAGAACATCAGCTGGTGATTTTTAGATGAAAAGAAAAAATCATTCATATGACAATTTATTATGAGTAATTATATTAGACACACTAAGTGTAAAATTCAAGTGGGAAAGTGATTTATGAAATAAAGTATTCCTTTGCATATTTCAGTCCAGTTAGTTAGCAGATAAAAATCAGACCAGCAAAATAGTTGGCACAGATTTATAAACTTAAATGTTACGCACAGTGGGTGGAAAGCACTCAGCACAAGATCTGTATTCAGAGGCCCATCACAAGGGCTTAGTGGAATTTAAGAAGTGTATATAGGCCTTGTGCTAGTGATCTGCACAGGAGTGCTTTTTTACTTATGGTTGTGTTTAACGTCAGAATATATAAATAGGAGACAAGAATGTTTGCAATGTGCCTTTGAGATTGATGACTTAATTCAAATTTTCTGTGACTGATGGGTTATTCAGAAGTTCTGGATTGCCGTTAAAACTACTGTAGATGTAATGATGCAAGGTTTACTACAATCATAGGTTTGTATTAATGATGTTTCGGAACATTGCTTGGGCAGATGTAAAAACAAAATACTTAAAATGTCCTTAGCGTTAGAATTTTTAAAAGGTTGGCTGTTTTTGTTTATATTCCTTTTAAAATAATAATTTGCTATTTTTTAAAGTCTGGAGACCTAAATGTTAATGGTAGTAAAGAGGGCTAAAGTGATCCTTGGCTGTATAAGCAGGGGACTATCAAGTTGGAATAGGGTGTGGTGGTTTTTCTGTGCATGGCACTGAGACCCTTTACTGGAATAATGTGTCCGTTTCTGGAATCAATGCTTTAAAAAAAGACTGACCAGTTGTGAAAGATTCACAGAAGAACTACAAGAAAGCCTTATGAAGAAGTACAGTATACTTAGTTTATCCAAGAGGTGACTTAATCTCTGTACAAGTTTCTAAAATGGGGAAAAGGGTTTATGGTAGTGGGAAGACGACCCTCTTCAATCTATCAGAAGACGTTATAACAAGATTCAGTACAGTAAAACTCCATTAATCCGGCATCCAATGCTCCGGGACTCCTGATGGTCCGGCACCATCAGGAACCCGGAAGTGCTGGGGCAGCCGGACAGGCTTCCCCCATCCAGCTGCTGCTGAAACTGACCAGCAGCTGAATCAGGGAAGCCGGGAGCAGAGCAGCTGGGATGCCCTGGGCTTCCTGGAATCAGCCGCTGATCTGTTTCAGCAGCGGCTGAATCAGGGACCCCTGGGACAGAGCAGCTGGGGTCCTGCCGGATTGGTCCCGCAGCGCCGTCCTTTGGCGCTGCGGGACCAACCCGGCAGCACTCCAGCTGCTCTGCCCCAGGCGTCCCCAAGAGCAGTTGGGGTGCTGCGGGGTTGGTCCCGCAGCCCCGAGGGGCAGCGCTACGGGACCAGCCGGGCAGTGCCCTAGCTGCTCTGTCCCAGGCATCCCCAAGAGCACCTGGAGTGCTGGAGTGCTGCTGGGGTGGTGCCATAGCGCTGCCTCTGCGGGACCAACCCGGCAGCACCCCAGGTGCTCTATTGCAGGCATCCCCGATTCAGCTGCTGCTGGTCAGTTTCAGCAGCAGCTGAATCAGGGATGCCTGGGGCAGAGCCGGACTATCATAAGGGGGGGCTATGAGGGGTGTGGGGTGGCATCCCCTCCCACCCCACTCCAGACCCCTCATAGCCCCCCCTTCTGATAGTCCGGCATATCTGATAATCCGGCCCCCCCGGGTCCTAAAGGTGCCGGATTATCGGAAGTTTACTGTAATTGGAAGTTGAAGCTAGACACATTCCCAGACTAGAAATAAAGTACATTTTTAAACACTGAAGATAAATAACCATGGGAATAATTTATCTCTGAGCATAGTTGATTATTTTTTCCCATAAGGTGTTGTAAGGTTAGCTCTCTTTCTAAAATATATGCTATATCTGAAAAGTTCTGAGTGATGCCTAGAATCACGTGGTGATTGTCTGTGACATAGATCATGTAGGAGGTCAGACTGGATGATCATAATTATTTCTTAAGGTATTAAAATCCATGAATCTGTTTAAAATGATTTAACTTTAATCTTTTAAATTACTTATTAATAAAACTATAATTGACACAGTAAAATAATTGACAGCAAAGGGCTTTTTTAATAATTCATTATAGGAATTTATGAAAGTATGCTGGGAAACTGAAGGGGGGAAATGTTGATGGCTTGAATTCAGCTATTAACCAATTTACTATGTGGGGGTGAAATCATTACAAATTGGAAAAATTACCTCAGTTCCATTATTTTTTTCCAATAACCTGAAGAAATTTATATTAGTCTTATGAAATTGGTCATTTCAGTTCACCTCTTCTTATGTCGACACAAAGTAGAATGTATATATTTACATTTTCTGACCGCAAGAATGCAATGCAATTCAATTAGAAATATTTGTCAGAACTGAGCACATTTTTATCTATTGTGGTTTAACAGATGCAGAGCTAAATTAGCAGAGTTTAATATGCTGCACTTAGAGATAATGTTGTTAATATTTTATTTAAAAATGATCATTGTGAAGTAACTTAGTCATACTATTCATTATGTTAAGATTTGGAGTCAAATTCAAAATAAGTTGAACATTGCTAGTAGAATTGCATTTGTTTACATAAAGTCTGAATTTGGTACTTGGTATCTATTATTGAGCACAATTGTTTTTAACCGTTGTATTGATAACCTTAGAAATAAGTAGTTTTGATACCAGAGAGTTTAGAAACTTTGTCTCAAACTGTGAAATTGCACTAATTTATTGATATTTGATCTGAGCATATTCAAAATTGTTGTACCTCAGCATCAAAATTTCAAGTTTTTATACAGAGAGAAAGAGAGAGGGTTTTAGTAAGCAAGTGTAGTAAGCAAGTCATGCTGACCCATGACAGAAGAATGCATTTTATGTTCTAAAAATTATTCTTTAAAATTGCCAGTGCAAGTGAACTTGACACAGTTCATCGCTGTTTAATCAGAAGAATCGTATTCTCTAGCAATCTTTCTTTCTTTTTAGAGATAAAAACAGTAATCAAGTCAGGCTGTGACTATATAATCACATAATAAGAAAAAGGACAGTTAACAGAAAAAAGTCTGAGGAGTAGCTGTGTGAGTCTAACTTTTTAAAACTATATCATTTAACACACATTAAAAGATTAGGATTATTTATATTAGAGAGAAGAGGAAATACATTGGAGGTGTATAGAATGAATGAAGGTCACAGAGAACCATACCTGATCAGTTCTCTGGTCACAGAGAACCATACCTGATCAGTTCTCTGGTCATCTGAAGAAGTGGGCTGTGTCCACGAAAGCTCATGATACCATCTACATGTTTTGTTAGTCTTTAAAGTGCTACCATACCATTTGTTGTTTAAGTTTATCCTGTACAGGCAGTCCCCGACTTACGTGGATCCGACTTACGTCGGATCCCTAGATACGAACGGGGATGAGGCAACTGCCGCACATGCGCAGCAGCATCCCCGGGGCTCGCTCACGTGGATCCTGGGATCCATCTCCTCCTCCTGCCGGCTCTGACTGGTCTCCGCCTGCAGCAGCAGCTGGCATAGGGAATGGGGTCTCGCAGAGCTGCTGGGCGGAGGAAACGCGCCTCCCCAAGTCCGCTGCCAGCCGCGGTCTCGCAGCCTGCCCCCCCGGTCTCTGGCCAGCCTCAGCCCGTCTTCCCCCTCCACCCCCCTTCTTCCCCCTCCCCCCCTTCTTCCCCCTCCACCGCTCTATACATGCCGGGGCTGGCTCACACGTGGAGCCTAGGTGCAGCAGCAGCAACTGGCCGTAGGGAATGGGGTCCTGCAAAGCGGAGGAAACGCGCCTCCCCAAGTCCGCTGCCAGCCGCGGTCTCGCAGCCTGCCCCCCCGGTCGCTGGCCAGCCTCAGCCCGTCTTCCCCCTCCACCCCCCTTCTTCCCTCTCCACCCCCCCTCTATACATCCCAGAGGCTCACTCACCTCGATCCTAGGATCCACCTCCTCCTCCTCGGGCTGGCTCCTCCGGCTCTGGCTTCTGCCTGCAGCAGCAACTGGCCACTGGGAAAGGTGTCCCGCAGAGCTGCCAGCGGAGGAAAAGTGCCTCCCCATGCCTGCTGCGGCCTCGCAGCCTGCATGCCCTTCCCCCAGCAACAAGGTGCCCTCCTCCCCCAACTAACAAGCTGCCTCCCTCCCCCCAGCAACCTGGCTGCCCCCGGCAACAGGCTGCCAAATCAGCGGACAAAAGCAGCCTCTCCGCCCCCTATTATTCCCACCTTTCCCCTCCTTCCCCTATACATGCTGGGCTCCCTGGGCAAACAAAGACTCCACCAAAACAAACAAAGTGCTGGCCTCATTGTGTTAGCAAAAAAAGGACCCTCCTCCTAGAACCCTGGCTGGTGTGTGGAAATAAAGCTATTAGCTCAAAGCATGGTGCAGAGCTGTTTGGTATTTGATGAGTTACTCCTTTAGTCCTGAGTTTGTCACAGGGACAGAAATAGATGTGAAATCTTCTGAACAGGGGAACAGACAGCAAAACAAACATTAGAGGGGAGTTAACCTTTCCCTATGCTATCCAAAACTAAAAAAAATGTTTGGCTAGAGTTTCCCCTACAATATGTACCAGTTCCGACTTACATACAAATTCAACTTAAGAACAAACCTACAGTCCCTATCTTGTACGTAACCCGGGGACTGCCTGTACAGACTAACTCAGCTGCCCCTCTGAAGGAATAAATCAGACACTTAAATAATTAAAGAGAATGGATAATTGAAATACTATTTCATGCAATGTATGATATAATTAAATGATGGTCATGATATCTTTGAGGCAAATAAAGCAATAAGACTAAAATGTAATTATTCACTTCTGTGAATATACCAGGAAAAATACAAAGTCTGTCAGTTATGTTGCAGGATATAAACTGACTACTGCCAAAAGTGGTATTGTTGAGCAAAGCTAAAATATCTGGTTCTTGGAAGACAACACCAGATCAGACTAGAATGGTTGTTTTTATTTATTTGTTCATCTAGGCAAAAGCCGGCACAACGGTATTCTAGATGCTCTATTTTAGGAGAGTTTTGGGCTTTGCCAGTTTGAGGGATCTCCCTCATAACATCAGGAAAACTTAAGTTTCAATAGTCTTTTGTGCAGATTATGTGGATTTTTTTTTCATTCCTTAGATATTATAATTTGGCAACTTGGTAAAGAATATTCAAAGAAGTGTTGAGATTGAATCTTGGATGTATTTTTGACTACAGAACAAATAACTCCTAGTATTTACATATTACTTTACTTTCAGTTGCTATTACCTTGTTGTATATTCATAGTTTCTTTCTATGGAATTATGTCAACTCTGAATTTCCCCTATCCTAATGGTAACTGGATTCTTTTCTACTTTCATGGGCTGAATATTCTAACTTCACTCAAGTGCATGATGACTCAAGATTCTTCTTCGGGTAGTCCCCGGGGGTGCTCCATGTCTGGTGTCGGGCTGGTCCCGGCGCCACGAATCGGAGCTTGCCAGAGCTGTGTTCGGCCGGACCGCGCATGCTCGAGCCGGTTTTGTGCCTTTCATGTGCCGCGTGCGGTCCGGCACCCGCCAGTTTCCTCTAATCCGCCCCTGGTCACGGACGGAGCTCTCCTTCCTCTCCTCAGGTTTCCTGAGGGAAAGTTAAAAACGATTTAAACTTCTGTTTTTTTCACTACATTTCCAGTTCATTAATGTGTTCCTGTTTTTAAGTTAATACCTTTATACAGCTATCAGCTGTTTATACTTATATTTGAAGGTTTCAGTTGTCTCCGCTGCGCAGCTCTCAGAGCCGCGGCTCTGGTATAAAAAAAAAAAAGAGAGAGGCAGCATAATTATAGCAAAAGAATCAGTTACCATTTGTATATAGTTATATTGTTGCCTTCTACAGATGTTTTCCTGTTACAACTCCTAGTTTAAAAAAAAAAGTAAAGAAGTAAGAAGAATTACATTGTTACCCGGCTAGCTCCGCTTGAGCTAAGTTCAGTAGTTCTTGGACCCTTTATTCAAACATAGTTATATGTATACACGTAAAGGGGGAGAGGAGAACAAGACTCAAATAATAAATTAGGCATAGTTACAATTCCTAAAGGAGAGAGAAAGGGGCAGTCGGTGAAATGAGAGTCAACCCCCTTCAGACAGCTGGTATGCCGGGCTCCCCCGGCTTCAAAAAGTGTACTATGTGCGGGGACTCAATGCCTATCTCTGACGGACATTCGGCTTGTGTCCGCTGCCTTGGGGAGGCACATATCCCCCAAAAATGTAGTCACTGTGCCAAGCTCACGACAAGATCCCGCAAGGAGCGGGAAAGACGGCTGAAGGAGATCCTCTTTGATAAGGCTCTCCTGCCTCCTAGCGCTCCAGGCTCCTCGGCATCGGACCCGACCGCAGGAAAGCAGAGGGCTCCCTCCCCGGCTATGTCTTCCCCTAAGAGGAAGAAAGCCTCTCCTGCTCGTTCCCTGCAGATTGCCCCGCAGCAGCGGGTGAGCGCAGGTGATAAGCCGGGTACATCAACTTCAAAGACAGCCCCTGCGGCCACTTCAAAGAAGCCAGCCAGCACTTCCCGGCTCGGGTTGCCTCCGGCACCGCAGACGGCAGGGGGGCCCCTTAAAGACGCAGCCTGCCCCGCACCGACGGTGCCTGGCTCTTTGAATGCAGTGCACACCTCCCCTCACAGGGAGCTGTCTTCAGCACCCCCGGTACCCACGGTACCCAGCACTGAACAAATGACTCTGTCAGCATAGCCACCTGACCCTCCAAGCTTGCAGCCTGCAATCTCTGAGCAGCTAGAAGCAGCTTCTACTAGTGCAGCACCAAGGATGAACATCCATGAAATTTCCCTCTCCCCATCCCAGGTGTCCCCTCCGGAGCCATCGCCTCACCCCTCCACGTCTGTACACCATGCAGCGGGGCGCAAGGAGCATCATAGGCAAAGCTTATCCTCTCGCCACCATCACTATAGAGAATGTAGCTGCTCACATTATAGATATTCCGGATCTCAATCCCTGTCAAGGCGAATCCATTCCCCAACTCGCACGCCACGCAGCACTTACTATGTCAGGCATGGCACCGTGGGATCCTCTAGATGTTCATCACCTGCAGCTTTCCGAAACAGAACCGGATATGTCTCCTAGTGTTCGCTCTTCCACGCTCGCGCTGGGAGAAGGGGTAACCTTGGCCGAGACATCACCCCCAGATGATCTTAAAGAATTCCAAGATCTCTTTAAACGAGTGGCGCAATCTCAGGAGGTACAACTCACGGAGGCTGAGGTGAAACAGCATAAGCTGTTTAAGAACTTACATCCTAAACATCAACGGAAGATCGCCCTCCCTATAAACGAAGCTATCATGGAGGTAGCTGAGGAGATTTGGCAGACGCCAACATCTATAATAAAAGGGTGGACAAAAAATATTTTGTCCCCTCCAAAGGCCTAGACTTTCTTTTCAATCACCCACAGCCTAATTCTTTAATAGTAGACGCTGTCCGCCGCAAAGCTAAGACGCCCCATTTTAAGACCTCCCTTCCGGATAAGGACTCTAAAAAATTGGACTTATTCGGCCGTAAGATATATTCTTCCGCAACCTTACTTCTCCGAATCGCCAACTACGCGGCCCTCCTATCAAACCACAACTTTGATAACTATTCAAAGCTTCCAGATCTGATGCAACACCTTCCCGACAGCAAGAGACCTCTTTTAAAGGCTGTTGTTCAGGAGTGGTATACCGCGTGTAGAACATCACTTCAAATTGCCGCAGACGTAGTGGATACGGCTGCACGAGCCATGGCAACGGGCATCGCCATGCGGAGAGCCTCCTGGCTCCTGTCAGCGGGAGCCCCTCGAGAATTGCAGTCTAAGGTCGAAGATCTGCCGTTTGATCGACAGAAGCTGTTTCCCGAATGTGGAATCTCATCGGTCGTGGAGGCAAAGGACTCTCGTACTACCCTCCGAACCCTGGGCATGTACTCCCCTCCGTTCAAGCATAAACGATACTACCCCTTTCAAAGGAGGTACGACTATTCATTCTTCAAACAGCAACAATGCAGACCTGACCAGTCCAGTTTTAGACAGTGTCCACAGCGCAAGCGCCAGCAACAGAATCGAACATCTGCTCGGCCTGCTTCTAAGCAGCAGGTTTGACTCCCATGTCAAGGACTCGAACAAGTCTCTCATCATCATCACACAGAAGCCTGCAAACAACCTCTTCCATCATCGGCTGAGGCCATACCGTCATCAATGGGCCAGCATTACCTCGGACCGATGGGTCCTGGAAGTGATATCATCAGGACTCACGATCCCCTTTACCTCAGTTCCCCCCATGACCCCACCCACCCCATCCCTTTCCAGGGACTCATCTCACGGGGTCGCTCTTCAACACGAGGTCTACCACCTTCTACAGATTGGGGCCATAGAACGAGTACCCGCGGAGTTCCGGGGGAAAGGCTTCTACTCAAGGTATTTCCTAGTCCCCAAGAAGTCCGGGGGGTGGAGGCCTATCCTCGACCTGAGAGGCCTCAATTGCTACATTCGAAAGCAGCGCTTCAAGATGATCATACCGGCACTAAACAAGGGAGACTGGTTCGCAGTCCTAGATTTACAGGACGCATACTTTCATATCACGATGCACATAGCGCACAGACGTTTTCTTCGGTTTGTAGTGGGAGACGAGCACTTCCAATACAGGGTGCTCCCTTTCGGCCTGGTATCGGCCCCGAGAGTGTTCTCAAAGACACTAACGGTTGTGGCCGCCCATCTACGCAAAACAGGGGTCTCAATTTTCCCGTATCTCGACGACTGCCTCATCAAGGGTCACACGCAGTCAGAGACACATTACATGGTAGCCGCGACGCGGGATCTATTCGACTCCCTCGGCCTCATTGTAAACATGCAAAAATCGCGTCTGCAACCGACACAAACTCTAACCTTCATAGGAGCCCGACTTGACTCTCTCTCAGAGCGAGCTCATCTTCCGGTCGAGCGCTTCCAAGTCATAAAGGACTTAATAGGCACAGTCTTATAAGCTCCAACACTCCCAGTACGGGTATATTTGCAGCTCATAGGCCATATGGCAGCCACTACGATCATCGTGCGGCATTCAAGGTTGCATTTGCGGTGCCTGCAACATTGGTTAAGCACGGTGTACAACCCCGTCAGACACAACACCCGAAAACTCGTGGCTCTACCCGTACATGTAAAGAAGTTCCTCCGTTGGTGGGTCAACCCCAACAATACGTTGTCAGGAGTCCCCTTCCATGTGACACAGCCATCAAAAGAGATAACAACAGTTATCTCTCGTGGGATGGGGTGCTCACATCGGCACGGAAACAGCTCAGGGCCGCTGGGCCGCATCGGAACGGATGTTACATATCAACCTTCTCGAGTTGCGGGCGGTGTTCCATGCCTGCAGACAGTTCAGGACGCATATAAGAGGCACGACAACCAGAATTCTCACCGACAACATCGTCACGATGTATTACGTGACCAGACAAGGAGGCGCCCGCGCCCGGTCCCGGTCCCTCTGCACGGAGACAGTCCGCTTATGGATGTGGTGCATTCGAAACGACATCATTATAGTCGCATCATACTTACCTGGTGCGAACTACACCATCGCGGATGCATTGAGCAGATACTTTCATCACGATCACGAGTGGGTAATCAGTACGGACGTCCTCCTACCTCTCTTCCGTCGCTGGGGCCGTCCGATGATAGATCTCTTCGCCACTCGGGCCAACAGGAAATGCGCAGCATACTGTTCCAGAGCAGGAGCAGGCACCAGTTCCCTGGGAGATGCCTTTCTCCGACACTGGGGAACATCACTGTTATATGCATTCCCCCCTGTTGTGCTCATTCCCAGAGTGCTCGAGAAGATCCTCATGGACAAGGCGAGAGTCTTACTCATAGCTCCGGCCTGGCCCAGACAGCCATGGTACTCAACTCTCCTGCAGCTGTCCACGCGACCACCATACCGCTTCCCACATCGACCGGACCTCCTGACGCAGCAGAACGGTGCCCTTCTGCATCTGAAGTTGAACACTCTGCATCTAACTGCATGGATGATAGATGGTTCAGCGCGTCTGAGAGTCTTTGCTCAGACCAGGTGAAACGGGTATTGCTGCATAGCAGGAAAGACTCTACCAGGAAAACCTACCTGTCCAAATGGTCTAGGTTCACACGTTGGTGTGTTCCAAAGGGCCTAAACCCTTTTCTCTCACCACTGCATGTCCTCTTGGACTATATCCTTCAGTTACAGGTTGCTGGGCTCTTCATATCATCACTCAGAGTCCATGTAGCAGCAATTGCGGCCTTTCATGGCCCGGTAGAGGGCAGGTCGGTCTTTTCTCACCCCATGGTCACAAGATTTCTCAAAGGCCTCACTAACCTTAATCCACCTCGCAGGCCCCCACCACCCGCATGGAGCCTAGACCTGGTGTTGGACACCCTGATGCGTCCTCCCTTTGAACCCTTGGCGACGGTACCCTGGCCTATACTGGCAATGAAAGTACTCTTCCTCTTGGCCATAACATCAGCGCGTAGGGTCAGCGAGCTGGCAGCACTAATGGCATCGCCCCCCTATACAGTATTTAGTAAGGAATCTGTAACATTGAGATCTCATCCGGCTTTCCTACCTAAGGTCTGCACAGAATTTCATATTAATGAGCCGATCGTTTTGCCATGCTTCTATCCAAAGCCTCACATCTCTCAGCAGGACGCACTCCTGCATACCCTGGACGTCCGTCGGGCATTGGCATTCTATATAGATAGAACCCGCAACATCCGGAAAACAGATCGCCTTATTATTTCAACGTCAGGCCGCTTTAAGGGTCAATCCCTCTTGGCCCAGCGTATTTCGAAACTCATAGTCTCCTGCATTACCACCTGTTACACAATTCGCGACAAGCCGCTCCCATCGCAGCCAAGGGCCCACTCGACGCGAGCAGTGGCGACGTCAGCAGCGTTCGTTAGAGGAGTCCCCTTACGCGACATCTGCAGGGCAGCCACTTGGTCTTCCAATACCACATTTTCAAGGCACTATGCAATCACGCAGCGCCTAGCTTCCGATTCAGCGGTGGCTCTAGCAGTACTCCCTAGCCACCAAAATCGTGATTCCGCAGCCCACGTCTAACTCAGATTACTGCTCTGGAGTCACCAGACGTGGAGCACCCACGGGGACACACCTCGAAGAACCATTGTTACTGCACGGAAGTGAGTAACTTCTTTTTTTGGAGACTATGCTGGAGAATCAAATCAGTTTGCTAAATGGTCGAGTGGAGTACGATCACTAGGCTATTGAATCTATGCTGCAGTCCAGTCTGTTCTGGCATGAGTATTTTTCTGTAATCATTGTTAAATTGACTGAGACTGCTTTATCCATGCCTGCTTTATCCATATTAGGGGTATAGTTATAACTTTCAAACTTTTAAATGCAGTGGTTGAAATAGACTCCATTATTATAATATAACTTTATCTATGTCTGGATTTGCAAGTGATGTGTCCTGGTTGAAAGAAAGCTGGAGAAATTGCTTACTAATTGCAAATAACAATTTATCCTAATGCTTGTAGCTTAAATCGTTATTTCTCACTTTTTGTGAAGATAGTTGCCCTGGCAGAATGAGGAAGTCTCTCACAAATCTGACATGATAGCATGGAAGTAATTAGTTTGGGTAGTCAGATACTTCACTGCTTTGTAAGGAATAGATTAAATTGCTCACTTATTCATCGAGTTAATTTTGCTAATCAGAATAACCAGTTACAAGCCAAAGAATGTCTCAATGTTATGCACCACTGGATTTAATTGGCACGCTTTTAATTATTTTTCTAATCCCCATGCTGTTTTGTTGTGGATTTTTTTTCTTAGAAAACAATTTATCTGGACTTTGCTTTTGCAGAGTTAACAAATTGCACTGAGAGACTTGCACTACACATGTGTTTATTTGTATTAACTAATTTTCTGGACAATTAAAGATGATGAGCTCATATTTTAACCAGCACAGTGGTGATACAGTAATATATTATCAAATTATCACTGGAGCAGAAATCCTGTAGGCTTCAGAAATATTATTCTAGGCACGGATTGACTTTATTATTATTAATGTTGCATCTAGGAGCCCTAATCAAGGATTGGAACCCCATTGTGCTAGGTGCTGCACAAACTAAATTCTGAAGTACTGGATGGCAAAAGGCCACATAATTCCCTTCCTCATAGGAAAGGCAGAGAGACAGGAAATAAATATTCAGCTTCCTCAACAAGAATTTTGGAAATATTATAAATGTTGGTAGCTATCGATGCCATACTATCTCTACCCACCTCAGGAAAGTGGAGTTTGCAGATTGGAAAAAAATCTTCAGAGAGCTTTGAATACATCATGTTATGGTAATATCTACTCATGTTATCTCATAGTCCTCATTATGAGTCTAGATGATAGAAGGGAACTACAAAAATACTGAGGAGAAAGGAGGTCTCCCATGGCTGCACTTAGTTCTTTCAGTGATTTATCCATGTGTCCATTTTACTGATGGCATGCATAACCCTCTATGTAGAGATCAGGGTCTTTGGCCAGCAGTATCAGTAGGATGTGTGTTCTCTCCAGGCTTTGTTCTCTGCTGTGAGGGCATATAACGGTGAAGTGCACTCACTGCCATTCAGTTTCTCTCACCTACCTCACAGCTTAGAGATGGAGTCCAAGAAACTGCCAGCCTTCTAGATAGCTATGAAGTAATCCTATTTAGTGCTAGTGGTTAGTAGTCAAATAGTCAGAGGTTCAGCTGACTGTTGCAACTTTTGCTAGTTGTTAGCTGGGGTGTTGCTCATTTCACTCAGGTTTAAACAATGCCCCGTATGTGAAGGAGTTATCAGAGTCTCAGGTGAACACTCAGGGCATGTCTAGACTACGAGTGACTTCTGAAAGAAGATATGCAAATTCAACTCAAATTTGCGTGACTTTCATTTTTTCCCAGAAGAGGATTTTCCGATATTTGACCCATCTACACAGGACCAAATATCGGAAAAAAAAACCTCTTTTGAAAGTTCCCTTATTTCTCCTAAAAGGAGGTTTACAGGGGGCTTTTGAAAGAGAGGGTTTTCCGATATTTGACCTGTCTAAACAGGGCCAAATATTGGAAAAGCCTCTTCTGGGGAAAAAAAATTTGAAGAAGATATGGAAATTTGAGCCAAATTTGCATATCTTCTTTCGGAAGCCGCATGTAGTCTAGACGTGCCCCCTGTGTGTCTCTTGTCTAGGAGGTCTGTATAGTCTGAGGAAATATTCAATTTATAGGGTCTTCATCCTCAGAGCTAGGAAGGGCAAGGAGGCCCAAGTTCAGGTCTTCCTTATGACCAAATCAGTAAGACCAGCTTCTGAGCCAAGCAGACTTCCTCAAACACCTTCTGAACCCAAGAATATCAGTGTGGGCTTTTTGACATGGAGAGTCTCTACTTAAATCTTGACTAGAACCATGGTGTCATCCTTAGACTGCAAGGAGTTGGAAGCCCCAGGGTAGGTCAGCCACCAGAACTTCCTGTAAGAGGAAGACCTCTCTGTGGCACTATATGTTGTCTTGGATTTTACAGCCCAGAATGGCTCCTTCTGAAGCTCAGTACCAAGCTGGCTTCAGCCATATAGTACCAAAACATGAAGTTTAAGCCCATTGTTTCCTGTCCTGTCACCAGCAGCCAAGAAGTACATTTTTCTTCTTCCTGCTTGTAACACTCTATTAGATACTTGAAAACAGCTAACATGTCCCCTCTCAGTCTTCTCTTTTCTAAATTAAACAAGCCCCATTTTTTTCAGCCTTCCCTCATATCTCATGTTTTCTAAGTCTTTAATCAGTTTTGTTGCTCTTCTCTGGACCTTCTCCAATTTTTCCACATCTATCTTGAAATGTGGTGCCCAGAAATGGACATAATGCTGCAACTGAGGCCTAATCAGTGCAGAGTAGAGTGGAAGAATGACTTCTCATGTTTTTCTCACAACACTCCTGTTAATGCATCCCAGAATCATGTTTGCTTTCTTGCAAGTGTGTCACACTGACTCATATTTAGCATGTGGTTCATTATGCCCCTCAGACCCTTTCTGCTATAGTCCTTGTTGGATAAGGACTTCCCATTTTGTGTGTGTGAAACTGATTGTTCCTTCCTAAGTGGAGTACTTTGCATTTGTCCTTATAAAACTTCATCCTGTTTACCTCAGACCATTTCTCTAGTTTGTCCTGACCATTTTGAATTTTGACCCTATCCTCCAAAGCAGTTGCAACTCCCCTCAGCTTGGTATCATCTGTAAACTTAATTATTGTACTGTCTGTGCCATCATCTACAAATTGTTGATGAAGATATTGAACAGAACTGGTCCCAAAACATATCCTCTGTGGAACCCCACTCGTTATGACTTTCCAGCATGATTGTAACTACTCAGAGTGGTTATCCAGCTATGGATATAGTAGCCCCATATAGGTTGTATTTCCCTAGTTTATTAATAAGATGATCATGTGAGACCTCTGCCATTTTCAAGTTTCCAGTTATTGTTTCTCCCGCTTCACTGAGCAAGGGGCCTACCCTGTTCTTAGTTGTCGTCTTGCTTCGAATATCTGTTACCATTTATGTCTCTAGCTAGAGTGGGCTCATTTTATGCCTTCATCTTTCTAATCTTGCCCCTGCATACTTGTATTGTTTGCTTATATTCATCCTTTGTAATTTGACCTAGTTTCCATTTTTATGACCCCTTTTTGATTTTTGATCTACATTGATAAAAATAGGATCTCAGCCAGTCTTAGTTGAAGGTGCTGCAAAAGGCTTGAGGTCAGATTAAACCTGTCTAATGAAGTTAATTATTAAGTTTAGTATCTTTAAAGTATGTTATGATACTTTTTGCACTATAACTTTCTCACGTCTCATTATCCTTGCTGTATCTTCAGTCTTTGGTAAGAAAATTGTGTTTCTCATTACTGTGATATTACACAGTTGAATCAGAGAAGCCAGTGTGTATGCTTTTTCCTGGAAGATAACAGACCTGGTGTTTGTAAGTGTTCAGTGGATAGGCGTTTGAGCACTACAGGAGGAAAGCTTCAAAGGGACCTGGGGATCGGGGTATCGTTATGAACCTGCAAAGCAAAGTAAGGGCAGACGTAGCTCAGAGGAGAATGCTTGTGTGACTAGCAGGATGGTGGAGTCAGGGAGCAAGTTTCTTTCTTGCTGAAGATAGGGTGATAACAAGGTGACTCGGTCATGGGTACCCTGAGGACTATCATAACTATATCACTGACATTGGTACTGTCACATCTCTAGTGCCAGCGCCACTGAGGTAGAATATTTAACTGGTCAACCGGTAGGGTCTGGAGCAGTCTGCCATAGGCAGGGGTTGCTCCAGCCCCACAGGAACCAATGTGAGTGGGAATGCTCCAGTCTGTTGAGAGCAGCCCCCATCTGCAGTTGGGGGGCAGCTCCAGCCTGCCGTAGTGGTGGTGGTGGGACAGCCTCCCTCCCCTGCTTGCACCATTTAATTAACTGGTTAAACGTAATGTTTAATTGGATTTTACATCCCTAGTTGGCACCAACATTAACATCAGTAGTGTGATGTATGCTTACCCTCTGACCTCATTAATTCCCCAAGCATTCTGCAAACTCAAACAAGACTCAACCAGGCTTAACCTTCTCACTCCAGCATGTCAACTCCACTGAGCTAGCAACTCTGTGCTGCCTTCAGTGGCACCTGGAGACTCTTTCCCGAGGGAGAACTGGTAGACAGAACCAGTGACAGATTCTTCACAAGCATCGTTGTGAATACTGTCCACAAAGACCACTAGTTTCTTGTTTATGCAGAAGTTATGGTCAAGACTGTTCTTGTTCAGAGAGCTGTTGACTCTAACCCTATTTCAGAACTCTTGGCATAGGACCAAGGATGGCTCCTATACTAGGACCCAGCATATCTTCAACTCAATGCATGGAAACTGGATGGATGTTGATGGTAGAACAGACCTGCTTTTCTGCAATTAGGGAGGCTGTGATAAAAGGTACAAAAGGCACAAGAAGACAAACTTATCGATCACAATGGACAAGATTTTCTAATGGGTGCCAATGAAAATTAATCTCACTTACTCTTCAGTCCTGCATATTTCTTTGTATTTACTAGAACCCCCACTTTGTGAGCTGAGAGACATTCTTAAAGTACACTTGGCAGTGATCTTGGTTCACCTCCCACCAGTGGAGGATCACATGACCTTTGGTCACTAGATTCTTGAAAGTCCTAACCAAAGTATTACCATCCATCAAAAAACAAACTCCCCCAGGGAACTTGAATCTAGAGCTCAAAATTCTCATGGGGGTTACCTGTGGAGCCCATGGACACCTCCTCCATACTATAGTCAGGTATAAAATTCACCAGGGCCTGATGAAATGCATCCTAGAATACTCAAGGAGTTGATAGAGGAGGTATCTGAGCCTCTAGTTATCATCTTTGGAAAATCATGGGAGACAGGAGAGATTCCAGAAGACTGGAAAAGGGCAAATATAGTGCCCATTTATAAAAAGGGAAATAAGAACAACCCAGGAAACTACAGACCAATTAGTTTAACTTCTGTGCCAGGGAAGATAATGGAGCAAGTAATTAAGGAAATCATCTGTAAACACTTGGAAGGTGGCATGATAATAGGGAACAACCAGCATGGTTTTGTAAAGAACAAATCATGTCAAACAATCTGATATCAAAGAAGCTAAGATAACGAGTCTTGTGGATAAGGGAGAAGCAGTGGATGTAGTATATCTAGACTTTAGTAAGGCGTTTGATACGGTCTCGCATGATATTCTTATCAATAAACTAGGCAAATACAACTCAGACGGGGCTACTATAAGGTGGGTGCATAACTGGCTGGATAACCGTACTCAGAGAGTAGTTATTAATGGTTCACAATCCTGCTGGAAATGTATAACAAGTGGGGTTCCGCAGGGGTCTGTTTTGGGACAGGCTCTTCATCAACAAATTTAGATATTGGCATAGAAAGTACGCTTATCAAGTTCGCAGATGATACCAAGCTGGGAGGGGTTGCAACTAATCTGGAGGATAGGGCCATAATTCAAAATGATCTGGACAAATTGGAGAAATGGTCTGAGGTAAACAGGATGAAGTTTAATAAAGACAAATGCAAAGTGCTCCACTTGGAACGGAACAATCAGTTTCACACCTACAGAATGAGAAGCGATTGTCTAGAAAGGCGTATGGCAGAAAGGAATCTAGGAGTTATAGTGGACCATAAGCTGAATATGAGTCAGTAGTGTGATGCTGTGGCAAAAAAAGCAAACATGATTCTGGGATGCATTAACAGGTGTGTTGTGAGCAAGACACAAGAAGTCATTCTTCCGCTCTACTCTGCGCTGGTTAGGCCTCAGTTGGGAGTATTGTGTCCAGTTCTGGGCACCGCATTTCAAGAAAGATGTGGAGAAATTGGAGAGGGTCCAGAGAAGAGCAACAAGCATGATTAAAGGTCTAGAGAACATGACCTATGAAGGAAGGCTGAAAGAATTGGGTTGTTTAGTTTAGAAAAGAGAAGAGTGAGGGGGGACATGATAGCTGTTTTCAGGTTTCTGAAAGGGTGTCGTAAGGAGGAGGGAGAAAACTTGTTCATCTTAGCCTCTGGGGATAGAACAAGAAACAATGGGCTTAAACTGCAGCAAGGGAGGTTTAGGTTGGACATTAGGAAAAAGTTCCTAACTGTCAGAGTAGTCAAACACTGGAATACATTTCCCAGGGAGGTTGTGGAATCCCCATCTCTGGAGATATTTAAGAGTAGGTTAGATAAATGTCTATCAGGGATGGCCTAGACAGTATTTGGTCCTGCCATGAGGGCAGGGGACTGGACTCGATGACCTCTCGAGGTCCCTTCCAGTCCTAGTATTCTATGATTCTATGTTTTTTGGCAGCTATAACTTCAGCCTGAAGAGTTGGAGAGATTCAGGCATCAATGTCTTCCCATCACATACAGCTTTGGATACTGCTAAGGTATAAATGAGAACACAGTTTAAATTCCTTCTGAAAGTAATCACAGAATTCCTTCTATCTGAACCAGTTCACTTCCTGATATTTTTCCAAAACACTCTACATACAAATCTGAGGCAATGATACATACTTGGGGTATGTGGAGAGTCTTGGACTACCACCTGAATAGAACAGAACCTTTCAAAACTTTGCAAGAGTTGTTTGTGTCCATTGGGTAAAGAATGTGTCCATTAGGTAAAGAATGAAAAGATCTTCAGTTTCGGCACAGATTGTCTGTCGATTTCTGGTCAGTATGCTAGGCAGGGAATATTCAGAGTTCAAGATGTGTTGTCCCTATACACATTCCATGGTGACCCTGCCATCTCCTTTACCTTAGAGTCCTCTTCTCAAGGGTTCTGTGATCAGAAAAAAACTTAATTATGTGGTGTGTGCCTCATCTTTACTTGCCCTCTCAGTGAAGCAGGGGGACTAGAGAAAACAACATATCTCAAAGAACTCTAGCATTTTTACATGCTAACTTTCTGCTTTCAATCTACCTGTACATTTGGGCACTTTACTAGCTTTTTATTCAAATCAGAAGAATGCATGTGGCACCGTACTTAATAGTACCTTACCTCTGAATAGTCGAACAAGAGAAAACTGCCACTGACATTTTGGGTACGTCTAGACTACAGGGTTTTGTCGACAGAAGTTTTGTCGACAGATACTGTCGACAAAGCTTCTGTCGACAAAGAGCGTCTACACTACATTCAGTTCTGTCAACAAAGCAAGCTGCTTTGTTGACATGGCAGTGTAGACGCAAGGACAGTTTACATGCAATAACGCTTTCTATTGACAGAACTCTGTCGACAGAAGGCGTTATGCCTCGTGAAATGAGGTTTACCAGTGTTGACAAACCTGCTGAGTTCTGTCGACGTTATGTCGACAGAACTCAGCGGTAGTGTGGACGCAGGTATAGTTTTGTCAACAAAAGTCCACTTTTGTCGACAAAACCCTGTAGTCTAGACACACCCTTTGTGAATTGGCTGCAAGTGTCTGTAAATTGTGACTATTCTTATGTTCTTCGGATCTGGATTCATTTAGTGGGTCAGACCAAAGGTCCATCTAGCTCAGTAGTTTGTCTTCCAACAGTGACCAATGCCAGGTGCCCCTAAGGGAATTAACAGAACGGGTAATCATCATGTGATCCACCCTCTGTTGTCCATTCCCACCTTCTAAGAGAGGCTAGGGACACCATTCCTGCCCATCGTGATTACTAGCCATTGATGGGACCTATATTCCATGAATTTATCTTGTTCTTTTTTGAACTCTATTAGAGTCCTGGTTTTCACATCAACTTCTGGCAAGGAGTTCCACAGGTTCACTGTACGTCTGCAACCAGTATCTCTAAATGTTGTGGACTTATATCAGTCTAGATTTTTGGATTCTGAAACCCATCTGGATAGCTCAGGGGAGCCATCGTGCTTTCATGCTAGCCTTTTTTTTAATTAGACTTATTCAAAATGATAAAATAACAGCTAAGGAGTTTCTTGATAAAAGAACGGTGGTGCTTTTTCTATAGTATCATATTGGATAATAGTCCATTTTTTGGACAGGTACTTAAGTTGTATTACTTTATTCAGTCATAGATTTCTACTTGGGGGAGACAATACTGTTCATTTACATATTTTGATTGATATTCTATGATAGCATCTTACTTGGATAGAAAGATTTAGCTCTTACATCCTTAGAGAGATATGAGCTGTCAAACTATTTTAAACTTTGAAGTAAACTTTGACAAAACAGATTTTTTTTTTTGGTGAATTGATAATCTTTGGGTAAACCAAGTTAGGTGGCATGTGGCAGTGAGGGATTAAACGGTCAACACATTTATGGCTGAAATCCAGATGCTGGTAATGTGAAGTGAGGTATTAAATTCACATTGATCTCTCTATCGTATTGTATTTGTTTTCTGTTGTTAACCTTATAAAAACAAAGAATTCCTATATCAGAATACCTGTTTCATTGTGGTAGAGGAGCCCTACCAATAATATAAATAATTTCTTTATGATTATTTTCAAACTTTGTCTACATTTCCCATAACCCCATTTTAAAGATTAAACTGGGAATCAGATTCTTCACAAATTTGTATTCTCTGAAATAACCATTTTAATGCTATAGAGAAGGTTGTTCCTTTTTCATGTTCCTTGTAAAAACTATTACCACATTCATTGAGCAGAAAAGAGCCTTCTTAAGTACTAAAACTAGGCCTGATGTCCTGCTCATTTATTTTTATTTTTGTTGAGGCATAACTTACAACAACATAGTAAGAGAAAATTAATTAGCCAGGCTGTTTAAGTTTGTAAATACTATTGCTTAAATCACATCTATTTGGCTAGCAATAACTACTTAATTAAGGAAACTATTTGTTTGATTGCTCTCGCCATCAGAAAGTTTTCTCTAATTTCCTAATTTAACTTTTCCTTTATCAACTTAAGCTTGTTGCTTAGTTCATTGTTTTTCTGCATAATAGCGTATTTCCTTTCCTTACTTTATTACCCTTTAAGTATTTATATGAGGCTATCACATGCCTGCTTTCCATATGAAAAAGGCTTAATAAATTAAGTTTCAATTAACCTGTCCTTCTAAATCATTAATCTGAAGGGTTTTTTTATTTTTGTTGTCTTTTTTTAACCTCTTAATATATTTTTCTTTCTCTCCCACGAATTAAGGCTTTACTCCAGGGCTCTTGTACATTTCAAAAGCAGAAGTGCTGCGGGCTGCATGGGGTGAGTGGGGACTCAAGCACTCCCCGCTTGCCCTGTGCTCTCTCTGGTCCCCTCCTTGCTGCCTGGGGGGAGTTGGCTTAAAAGCTGGTTCCCCCCCCACCCCAGCACCATCTCTGGTGTGCCACCTGCCCACTCCCCCGCAGCATCTGTCGGTGGGGGGGCAGGGAAGGGTAGGGGATGCAGCCCATGTTCGTGGTAGCCAGGGCTGGTCATGAGTAGGGGCTGCTCAGGCATCAGAGCCCTGACCACTGTGAACAGAGGCTGCTCCAGCACTATCCCCTGTTCATGGCAGCCAGGGATGACCACAGACAGGGGCTGCTGCCTGAACAGCCCCTGTCCATGGCCAGCCCTGGCTACTGCAAACAGGGACCGCTAGACTCAGTGTGAGCTAGGACTTAGCTGTCCTGGTTCACGCTAATTGCTACGCCTCTGCATTTTAAATGTAGTAAGAGCCCAGAGGCTCTTATCAAGCATAGCAGGACTTACCGACTAATCATATAGTCACTATATGATTAGCCAGATAATTGCATTTTAACATCCTTAATCGTAACTCCATTTCTCCTGTTTATGTACTTTCTCTTCACCTTGATTTTTATGAGTCTTCTCTTCTTCCTTCCTGGGACTCTGGCCTTAAGGAAAATAAACCTGTTAACATGACTTTTGTTTCAAGACCCAGTGCGCACTCGCTGTGTCCACAGTTGGTTGACACACAGTTCATTTTATTGCTTAGTCCTCTTTCCTCCTGCCTGATAATGGACAACCAGTACCAAAGTGTAAGAATTATTTTGGAAGCAAAGAACATACCAGGCATTTGTGCTGTAGAGGTTGAGTTGTAGTAAACCAATGAGGACTCTTAATGATCAGAGAAGGAGAGAAGTCCTCTGCCTGCTAATCTCACTAAGTATCAGGAGTTGTGTAAGTGTAGATCCCAGTGTACATATGTCTCATGTTATGAGATCAGTTTTTTTTTAATAGTAGTGTGAGGGCTGCACACTAAAGTGGTTTTTGTTCTTGGGTGTGCCTTTTGTGATTTTTGGTGAACTTGTCCACCTCGCTGCATCTCCAGGGGGAAATTATCAGACATTTACAGAACTGAATTTCTTGATGTGTGAGAGGGTGAATCCCTTTCATATAAAAAAATACCACAAGTCTCTAGTGAGGAGCTGAAGACACTCTGAGAAGATCAAATGATGGCTGGATCAGCCCTGAAGGTATCCAGAGTTGCCTCTAACCTGGCTGCAGGGCTAATAGCCTCCTAGCTGTTACCATCTGAAATACCAAAGGAGGCCCAGAACACCATACACACATTCAAAGAAATGAAGCTGTTCAGCAAAAATACTGACTCAGCATTCCACTCTTTAAAGGATTCAAGGCTCAACCTGTGATCACTGGGGATCTGCAAACCAACTTAATACAGGAAGTGCTATAGGTATCTGCTTCAATAGAAACAGTAGGCTTATCCATAATCTCAGAGATACCTGTCATTTCCCTCACCTATCCAACCCCATCAAGACAGCAGATTTGACTGAAGGGTCCAGAGCTATATTGTAAATCATTAGGAGCCAGCATTTTAGGAACTGCCTTGGGTTGGTATATGTCATTGTAACTGCCACTAGGCAGATTTGAACCTGGGATCTCTGGAGCTTACTATAGGAGCCTCTACCCTTTGAGCTAAAAGCCAGCTGGCTTTCAGCCCATACTGTAGAGGTCTCTTGGTCTTATCTGTTGCTGTGGTCTAAGTGTCACTGCATGGGTCAGTGAACCACATTAGGTATATGGGTTACATCATGTCATCATGGACACAGCTGCCCATGTTTATCTCTTTAATTTCAACAGCCTTTTCCGTATTTCTTTGGGGACCCTTCTTACAAAAACCTGTTACACAAAATGGCCTCGTCGCTTCAACTGAGGAGCATAGAAGAGGTTCCTTAGGAGTGTAGGGGAAGAGACTTCCACTCTTGATATTTCCTTACCCAAAAGAAGAAAGGTGGTTTTTATCCTATCCTAGATCTGATTTGATAGAACAAATACATATGCTGCCTCAGATTCAGACTGGTATTTCTTGCTTCCATCATTCCATCTCTTCAGATTCAAAACTGTTTTGTGACTCTCTTGACTTGCAAGGCACAATTTCATGTGGCTGTGCACTCACCCAACAGGAAAGAAGAATCTGAGATTCACAGTGGGACCAAATCATTAGTAGTATAGGATAGTGCTGTTTGGACTTTGCACAGCAGCAAGAGTATTTATGAAATGCCTCGTGGAGAAAGCAGCTCACCTGAGGAGACCAGGCATTATGTATACCCCTACCAGGACAAATAACTGATCAGTGCCTGTAACGCCCCCGCTGCCTCTCGCAGGGAGGGGAGGTCGTCCTGCTCCACTGTCTCGCTCCTCAATAGTCCCCCGGTAACCGACCGGGGTGGAGGGGGACCTGGGCCCGCCCCCTCTCCAGGTCCCAGCCTAGGACCCTAAGGGAGTACGTCCGAGACATGCTGCCCGACCGGGGGGGCTACGGCCGCAACGCACCGGTCCCCGGGGTTTCCGACCCTGTCCTGGGCTGCTTCCTCTGACCCTTTCGGGTCCGTATGGCTCAGTCTGGTTCAGCGGGGCACCGGGGGTGACTCACCCACTTGGGCTGCGGGGCCCTCGGTTGCCCGTCCTGGGTCCACCGTCGGTCCTTCCACCGTGCCGCCGTCCGCGGGGGTTGTCTGTTTGCCCTCTCGCCGGAGCTCCCTCTGCCCCCTTTGGTGCCCCGGCCACCCGGCTTTTAAACCCGGCGCACTTGCTCAGGGACGCTGGCGCATGCCTCCTGCGGGGGGGAGGGTGAATGAGTGCGTGGGCGGCCCGTCGGGGAGTCGCCTGCACCAACAGCCGCTGCTGGGCCGGCGCGTTAGAGCCACCCGGACATCCGGGCGGCAGTTTCCCACGGCACCTCCGGTGCGGGGCGTGGGGTCGGGGCTTGAGCTCCCTGCTGCCCTGCTCCCGCCTACACCAGCAGCCGCCGCTGAACAGGCGTGGCAAAGCCCCTCAGGCGTCTTGGCGCCTGTCCCCCGCGGTGCCCCGGTGCGGGGTTGGGGTTCGCGATCCCCGCCGTCCTGTCACAGTGCCCAATTACAATGGGAAAGGGTGAGCCTCTAGTGCTGGGGTGGCCAAACTGTGGGTTGTGAGCCACATGCAGCTCTCTTAGCATCTAAGTGCAGTTCGCTTAGCTCCCCCCCCCCCCCCTTACATGAAAAACTTGTTTACATTGTGTGTTTATTGTATTTTAAATAAAACTATTGTACTAAATAGGATTATTTAATTTGAGGTTCTATTTTTTCCTTTAAAACATGATGTAAATGAAGCGGATGCTGGTGAGTTGAGGCTAAACATTTTTAATAGGAGTGGATAAAGTTTAATGGAACGATCATTTAATGTGTACAGAATTGTAATGAACCAAACTTAGATATGATATTTTTCATTAAAATAATTTAACCTGGTGAAAACCAGTGGTCATATTTTACAAAACTGAAGTCTGCATCATGCATGTACTAGGCGATGCAAAGTAAATTATGTATATTTTGAAAGCTGTATTTGATAAAAAAAATATATAAACTCACCAGCATCTGCTTCATTTACACCAGGTACTAATGCACATAGCAGCTTATTCTTACTAGGGTCAAAGAGAAGGGAAGAATTGCTGATACTTAAGTTAAAAACTTGATTCAAACTGAAACTAAATTTTGTTTGGATAAGAATTCTATCTCACTGCTGCTACTTTTTCCCCATTTTTTGCTAAGATTCATCTTATGATTGTCGTATCTGACCATGGTTGCTGAGTTGGTTTTCATCTTATTTTGGTGACTTGTTTTTAACTCTCAAAAGTTAAATTGGGACAATGAAACTTTCATCTGCTTTGACTTTACTTTTATGAAAAGCCTCTCTCCTATGTTTCTTTCAACACTGATTTTTTTTAAAGATTACATCTTGAATTGCTTTCTATATACAAGATTGTTGTCAATTATTAACATAGTTTACTCTGTGTCCAGTAACTCCAAGACTTTGATATAATTTGGTTGTAGAGAGGTTCGAAATGAGATGTTCCAAAAATACTCTATCTTGGAGGTTAAATATTGAGCGTGGCACTTTCAGCATGTGAATGAATAGCTGCCAAAACCAATTGGATGCATTAAGTGAAGAGAATATTGGCAGCTCCAGCTGAAATGGGGGCAATGTCCTCTACCATACTGTAGCGAGTGAGTCTTTTTTTGTTCTAATTGTGGTTGTGTTGCTAACTCGTAGCATGTGTTCTAGGACTTTATTAATAAATACTGCTTTGTTACAGCGTGCTATCATTTGTATTTTGGATGTAATGAAGCGATAATCCTCCTTGTTCTTGTACTTGATGAGAAGCAGTGACTCTTATTACACCATTTTAATATGGCAGATTGGTTAATTCCTATCTGCAGTTTTCTAAAGACTCAGGAGAGCAGTAGAAGCTGCAGAAGCAGCCCAAGTAGGAACCAGTATCCCTTTTAGGGTTGCCAGGTGTCTGGTTTTGAGCTTTCTGTCCAGGAAACAAATTGGGAAAGTACTAGACATATAAATTTTCTAATTAAGTTTTATTATTATCATGAATGTTAGTACATAGTTGCGTATTGCCAGGCTGGTAGACACGCTCACACTGTGTGAGTGTGTCTACCAGTCGGGCAGTACACAAGTACACAGTGGAGAAGGAGGTGGGGACAGGGCCTGGGAGGGATGGAATCCCCAGGGCTGGACTCGCCTGTGCACGGGGTGGGTAGCACCCCAGGATCTGCGTGCACCCAGGGCCAGCTCCAGTCCCCACCAGCTGGCTCTACACCCTCTACACACTCCCTTTCCCTGACCAGCCCCGCTCCTCCCAATCGCCTCCCGGCCAGCCCTACTTCCTGCTTGCCACTCCCGCCAGCCCTGCTCCTCTCCTGGCAGGTCCCGTCCCCCCTCCTCCATCTGAGATCAAGTGTGTCTGGTATTTTTTTGAAATAATCTGGTAACCCTAATTCCTTCTAATTTTTCCCATCTGTGTTTGGAATAAGTGTTAAATACACTGAGGCATGTGTGGATGTGCACCACAAATAGAAACACATGCTGGCAGCTGTAAGTGCTCTGCTAATCAGCTGTGCAGCATTTGAATCTCTCCTTGGTGGGGAGCTTTGAACATTCTGGGAACTTTCAGTATTAGCCTTAGTCAGTAGTATGGACCAGACTCCATAAACTGGGTTACTGAAATTTCCAGGCCTATAATTAGGGCAGTGCATGAGGGACAGCTGGGGGTATGGGAGGGGGTGCAAAAATGGGATAGTGTAGGATTGCTCCCCACTTCTCTAAACACCCAACAGGATTAGATCAGGTGGCATTAGCTAGAGCCAGGGTAGAGCAGCACCTCTTAGGGGTGTTGGGGAGGGAGAAGGGCAGAGGTACTCTTGTTTCCATTTTGCCCTGGGCTCCAAATAGGGTTGGCTCACCTGTTGCCAGTGTCATGGGGTAGCTACAGCTGAGGGAGAAGAGTGAGGCTTGGCCCCTTGCTGGCCACAGAGTGGGGGAAGGATCCCTGTGAGGAGCTGAGCACCCTTGGCAATTTTGACCATAACTGTAGGCTAGGGGTTGCTGGAACAGGGGAGGGCCAGAAGGCCATGCCCTCCTCTTTTCATCTGTCCAAGAGCGAGCAGGCTGGAGGTAGGGGGGGAGGTGCTAGGTTATCAACCTGCTTATTTGGGGCTTCCATCTACCTGTGTCTCGTGGGCATGCTGTGTCAGGCTGCAGCTTCCAACCCCAGCTCTGAGGGCTGCAGGTGAGTAGCCCTCTTCCAGGAAGAGGGAACCCAGCAGTGTGTCCATGGGTGGAGAGGACTGAGTTCTTGATCAAACAGACAAACTCTCTAAAACATACAGTAGATGAAGCATGGAGAAATTGTAATAAAAAATGAAAAATCTCACATTAGCTGACCTACAATTTATAAATTGAATGGAATCATAAAAATAACAAGCATTTTAAACTACTCCGGCTATTTAAACCTTTTGGAATTAAATTGGATGAGATGAGTGCAGTTCTTCTCAAGACATTAAAGCCATTAGTATATTGACTAATAAGCTTGTGATAATGAGAAAAAGTTGAGTCCTATCTAGGTATGTTGTAATAGTTTTTTGACAGCAGGAAGGTAATACTTGCCTTCACTTTTGGATATCACTGCACAATTCACAGCTCTTGACAAAGATCTTGCTTCTGTTTGCTTGACCACTAATCAGAATGGCTATGTAGTTGCTGTGTTTACCTTTCATTTAAAAAGAACGTAACTATTTTCTGCATACTGTGTATTCTACATACAGCATGTAAAAATAGTGGAAGGTCTATTTCTAAATTCACCTAAATTAGGCTAGACAAGATATTTAAATATACAGTAGGGCAGTGACACTGCAGCTTCATTTAAAGCCGGAGAAGGGCAGAGATTTTTCCTCTTTCCCCAAACCTTTCTAGGGCATGAGACCCTATACTCCCTCCTCCACATGCGAGTGAGAAGCACAGCAGGGAGGCAGGAGCAAAGCTGCAGAGGCGCGGGACCCCTCCGACTCTGCGGCTTTGCTCTGGGTGTCCCTGGTCTGCTGGGGACCCCCCCCGCCCCAGCGGACCAGGGACACCCGGAGCAAAGCCACAGAGGCGAGGGACCCCGCTGCCTCTGCGGCTTTGCTCCAGGTCTCCCTGGTCTGCTGGGGGGGGGGGGGGGCTGCGGCTAGTGCGCCCCTCCCCCCAGCAGACCAGGCTTTTGTTGTGGACACCTGGGGTAGAGCAGCTGGGGTGCTGCTGGGTTGGTCCTGGGGGGACCTACCTGGCAGCGCCCCAGATGTTCTGTCCCAGGCTCCAGATTCAGCCGCTGTTGAAACTGATCAGTGGCTGATTCCAGGAAGCTGGGGGCAGAGCAACTCTGCCTCGGGCTTCCTGTAGTCAGCCCCTGGTCAGTTTCAGCAGCAGCGGCTGAATCTGGAGCCAGTTCGGAGTTGCGTACAAATTCAACTTTAGAACAAACCTATATTCCCTATCTTGTACGTAACCCGGGGACTGCCTGTACAGTAAAACTCCAGTGGTCCGGCACTCCTGATGGTCCAGCACCATCTGGAACCCGGAAGTGCTCCGGGCAGCCGGACAATTGGAGCTGCTGTGCCCCCTGGCTTCCCCAATTCAACCGCTGCTGAAACTGACCAGTGGCTGACTCCGGAAAGCCCGGGGCAGAGCACCCTAGATGCTCTGCCCTGGCTTCCCCGAGTCAGCCGCTAGTCAGTTTCTGCAGCAGCTGACTTGGGGAAGTCTGGGGCAGAGCAGCTGGGGTGCTGCCAGGTTGGTCCCACAGTGCTGAGGAGCGCAAACCCCCCACTCCACTCCAGACTCCTCATAGCCCTCCCTTCCAATTGTCCGGCATATTTGATAATCCAGCACCCTCTGGGTCCTAAAGGTGCCGGATTATCGGAAGTTTACTGTATCTGCTAAATGTGCAAGGGCAGAGAAATGTACACACTGTCATTCTGTAACACCTACCAAACATAGTGGAATTTCAATGGAAGCATTCTCTTGTCCATCTACACATCTGCTATAGAAAATGAGAAACTGGGAAGTAAGAGGAAGAAACAAGTACAGCAAAATCTGGGGTTGCTCATCTATCTTAATGTCTCAAAAGGAAAATCCTGTTTAGGAAGCAGGATAAACTGAGCAGGGGGACCCTATTGAAATAATCGCTTTCCATTCTTAATAATGAACACCCCGTAAAGTTTTCTTCCAGTGCATCTAGGAACTTGATGTACAATTGAACATTAAACGGTGTTGTGTGTGAAGTTCTTTCTTCTCCTGTACTGCAAATCTACGAATGCTTCAAAAACACTGATCTTTGGGTGAGTGGGTCAAGGCCTTGCTTCAGACCCTGGAGATATCTTCTGATTGCTACTGTAGGAGACAGATGCTGTCATTGTTACTCTAATTTCAGGAAGATCAGCACAAAGGAGTAAATGGGCAGAGTGCAAAATGCTAGTGCTTCCTGTGCAAGTGACGTTTTTGTTTTACATGAATGTTCCCTTTCTGTCTTATGAAGTCATTCAATTCTGTGGTGCACAGGGGAGACCATCAGAATGACAGTTGCTGCTGGGAAAAAGAGCGGGGCATATGATAAAACATATGAGGAGAGAGAGTAGTAGATGACAAATGCAAGAGATGCTTTTGCATAGCTTAATTTGGAGAAAGCCTTAGGAATAAGGTGGTGATATCTTCCTGAAAAAGGACTTTGTCCATACTGTCAGGATCCATAGTGTCTCCTTGCTGGTTTTACAAAACAAAAAGCAACATTTCGTAAGCATTTATAAACTTCAGTCTGGCCACCTGAGGCCATGGTGAGCTGGTGAGATGAGCACCTGTGAACATCAAGGAATAGTCCCCATCATCTTGTCTGCTGTACGTTGGGAACATATTATGAGGCTTCCTGTGAATAACTGCCTCAAATTAGCCCTTATCTCCATATCTACTTGGTTCTATGTAGAACTTTGGTTGTTGCGGTGGGTGGGAAGTCTGTAACTAAGGCTAGCATATTGTCCTCTGTTCACGTCCTTTTTTGTGTTCATGAGCACCAGATTTTGGCAATCCTGTGAGGCAAAGTGGAACCCAAGACTGCAAGCAAGGAGAGTAAAGACTTGAGTGAATGTGATAAAGATAATAGGTGTCTCAAAGAGTTGGAAGTAAGAGATGCAAGCTGGTGTAGAAAGATGGAAAGAGAAGGTATTAGTGGATGCGATAACAGAGGAATGAGCAGAGGAGAAAGTGAGGGGTTGGAAGGCAAAAGCATAACTATGAGGGGAAGGAGTGGAGAGGCTCACTGAGATGTTCCTTCCTGTGCACAGTTCCCTAACTTCAGCCCAAACTGACCACATTAACCTTATCTCCACAGTACAGGTATATGGGATTTTCACATTTAAAAAAAATCTAGTTCTCTCACCACCTCCTTTCCTTTGCTGGCAGTTGCTTCAGACTCTGCTTCCCTAGCACACAGCAGGTTCCCCATGAGATGAGTGGCCTATATGATAAGAGAAATGGGGAATCAGCATTTGCACTTCTTTCTAGTAGAAGAAAGGCAGCAGGTCTGGGATGTTGGCTTGGATCTGTTATGTGTGGGCAGGGAGAGAGGAGAAGGCCTGTTCTCTACAAATGCTTTGCAAAAGCAGCATTGCCCCCACTGCCTTCAGGATCTACTTACCTTCATATTCTTCCTCTTCCAGATACTTTTATTTCAAAATCTACCCTAATATACAACATAAAAGGACCAAAGAAGTAGTTCTGTTGGTAGATATGCTTCAAAACTGCCATGATGTGATGGATCAAGGCAGTTTATTATATAGTTTAGCTATATACAAGTCTGCAGTAAAGGTACTATCCATGCCATTTGTGTATTTGTCAATGGCTTGGTGCTGTGAAATTTATGGGAGAAAATATAATGGCAGGAGAAAACAGCAAGACAAAGTAAATGATTAGTTGCAGAAATATTTGTTTTAGAATAATGCATTAAAAAGTAATTTTCAAAGGTCTAAGAGTTACTGCTAGTTCAGTAAATTTTTAATATTTTCTAAAAACTTAACAGCTCTAAAGGGAGAGAACTGACTAAGAAACCTCAAAATTACTATTAAAGCTATATGAACCTTGACACGTAATTGGAATGCAGAAAAATAGTCTAATTTATAAAAGTTTGCACTTTAATCCCTAAAGATTTTAGTATGCAAACTGCAGTCCAAATGTTCATTAATCTTCCCATTGAAGCATTGCTGTCTGAAGTGCATCTGGGTTATTATTAAATCTGAAGAAGGATTTAAGATTCAGAATGCATATTGAAGCTATTATGTTTATTATATCTTTTCTATCATCATTTTGAAGTAATCGCCTTTGTGAGAAATCAGTTAAGGAAAATGTGTTACTTTTTGTCTCCTGAAGATTACTTTTTAGAACTGGGGGAGAAAAGGGTTGTTTATGATACAGTTTTCTCAGAATATTAGCTTTTTATTGGAATAACCGTATCCATGCTTTCTATAAAGAACACTAGGAGTAGGAAGTAAGGCTGTAAAATTATTTTAAAAATTATAATTTAATCAGGCATTTAAAATTAGTTATGATCAATTACAGTTTTAATCTCACCTTAGAGCCTAAAAGCATAAAGGGGCAAACAAATACCTTGGCACTGCTGAGTACAGCTTGCAAAAGGAAGTTCTAATTTTCAAGTGACCTTAGCAATTGACTGAACAAGACACAGAACAGAGTGAACTTGTAGACTCTTAAGTTTTACATTGTTTTATTTTTGAGTGAAGTTTTTTTAATCTACATTTGTAAATTGCTCCTTCATGGTGGACAGTGCACTACTTGCATGAAGTGAATTGAAAAATACTTTTTCTGTTTATTGCTTTTTTTACAGCTTGTAGGATCTTCATATTGTTCTTCTTTCCCCCTCTAAATTATTCAACTATTTTACCATTATAGAGACTATTTTCCTTTTTTGAATGGTAGTTTGATCTAAAAAGGGTGTGTACAGATAGATGAGGCTAAAACACTTCCTATATTTGAGTTTTATATGTTTTATCTTCTCCTTTATCAGTCTTTTCCTGTTTGCACTTCCCTTTTCCTCTATCACCTTATTCAATTTTCCCTTTCTGCAACCATTCTACTGCTCTTTTGTTCTCTGCCATCTGCCACTTTCATCCTAATTATTGACATATTTCCCTCCTTGGCTGGAAGTGTGGTCCTCGTGTGTCACCTAAACACTGTGCCTCAGACCAACAGTTGCACAGTGGGAATTGGCAGGTAAAAGGTAGAAGAACACCAAATCAAAAACAGCACAATTGTTTTTCTTAAAATAAAAAAACTTTCTTCTTTGGTCAGAAATCTCCTTTTTTGTCTGTTTTAGCTCCCTTAACTCCAGTTCTCATCCTTTCTCTCTCTTTCTCTTTTTTTCCTCCCCTTCATCCTAACAGTTATGGCAGAAGTGATAATATGTTAAAGTGAAAACTCAGAGGCAGCATAGTTTAGTGGATTTGATTGTGTGAGATCTATTCCAGAGTCTTCCAATTAAATTTGGTATGGCAAATCAATCATAAGATTGTAAACTCTCTAAGGCCAGGTGGACACTAGTGGGGAAAGTTAATGGAAGATATGCAACTCCAGCTATGTGAATTGCATAGTTGGATTTGACATACCTTGAATCGATTTTCTGTGGTGGCCCCACACTGGGAAGTTGACAAGAGAAATGCTCCCGTTGGCTTCCCTTACTCCTCATGACAGAAAGGAGTGCCAGGGTCAACGGAAGGAAGTTGGCAGGAATGCTTCGAGAGGTTAGTGTGGTTCACAGAAGAAGTAGATGGATCATCACAAAGCTGATGACTGATGCAGAGCGATTTTTGCCTAAATAATAGAGGCCTGGTTCCACAGAGGTAAGATGTTCACTTGTCATTCCTCTAACCTTATCAGTGGTAGAACCCAATCACATTACTGTTGACTTCTTTTCTTGCAGTGTTGCTAAGCATTCGTGCATTAAGTAATGGATTTCTCTCTTCTCCCAGAGGCAGAGTAAATGAAGTGTAGTATGGTAGCTTCCATGAGAGAATGTAGAAGCTGTACAAAAACAATTAGAAATGATTAGTCTAAATCATACAACAAAGGGTGCCCCCACTTCATACCTTGATGCTGGATGTCTTCAAAGCATGGAGAAGAATGTGGGGAT
This sequence comes from Pelodiscus sinensis, assembly GCF_052426305.1. NCBI lineage: Eukaryota > Metazoa > Chordata > Testudines > Trionychidae > Pelodiscus > Pelodiscus sinensis. Next base: position 43,295,840 of record NC_143052.1, read on the forward strand.
GTCAGGGTAGACAGCTGCACTATTACCTGATAAGCCTAAGCTTATTGATTAATCCTGTCGACTATGCACATTCGCTCTCCTCCAACCCCCCGCTGATTCTGAATCAAAGCCAGTTTTTAAGCAGGCTCCTCATGAGCGCTGGTTCTGCCCCCTTGCCCCCCCCCCCAGCTGCTGCCAGAATTGGGGGGGGGGGGCATATGAGAGCCAAAATGCATAAGGTGGCTCCGCCCATGTGCCGGCACTGCGGACCTGCCTGCCCACCTCTCTTGCTGACTCCTACTGAGGCAGTGGGGGGGGGGGGGCAGGCAGGAGCTGGCTCAAAAGCCGGTTCCCACCAGCTCCGTGGGGCCACCTGCTCTTCCTCCCCCCACACACTCCCCGTGCTGCTGCATCTGTGGCAGGCCAGGCTTCACTGCAGGCAGAGGCTGCTCTGTGGCAGAAGCTCCTTGTCCCTGGGGGTCTGAGCCCCCCGTGGACAGGGATTGCTGCCGCCTGATGCTGCTACTGCTCCGCACTGCTGTCTCTGTATCGGATGCAGGAGTGCGGGGTAGCAGGCAAGAAAGAGCCTGTCTGTGTGGGAAGCTCTTTTTAAACTCTGAGGGACCATCTAATAGTCAGTAACAGCTAAAATTTGATGTGATTACATTACTATTCAATTACATGCTATCTAACATCCCTAGAAGAATGCAGAGAGTTCAGTTGGCAGTCCACAGCTTGTGGTTAGCAGCAAAAACAAGGTTATTTATAAGCAATTTATCTGGCATCCAGGCCTTCCCCTCTCTAAAGCCAAGGGGGTGCTCTGTGAAAGACTTAATCCAAGCATGTTAGCAATTGTTCCTTCTCCCAAATATATGTGATTGGATCTAATTAGAGGGTGATAAGCATTTCAACAGTTTTACTCCAGAGTATTAGTTTAGGTTCCCTAACCATCTTCTTACTAGACTTGACCAAAAGATCTGTATCTACATTTCCTCTGACACTCAGGGAGTTCCAGGGTAATTGCAAAGATGAAAATGGGACAGAAAAACACTACTTTTCAGAGCTCCAAATGGGGCTAGATGCTTCTGGTGTTCAAGTCTTCTAAATCTGGCAACACTGCTCTATGTAGCTAAGTCTTTCACCCCAACTTTGAATTTTTGTAAGTACTTGCATAGATAATACTACTCTGATAGTAATTGCAATTGTTGGATAGAGAAGCATGGATGTATACTAACATGTGGCTGCTTCATAGAATCCTAGGGCTGTAAGAGACCTCAGGAGGTCATTGTGTTCAGCCCCCTACCCAAAGCAGGACCAACCTGAACTAAATCATCCCAGGCAGGGCTTTGTCAAGACAGAATTTAAAAATCTCTAGGGATGGAGAATCCACCACCTTCCTAGGTAACCCATTCCAGTGCTTCACCACCCTCCTGGTGAAATAGTTTTTCTTACTAGTCAACCTAGACCTCCCTCACTGTAATCTGACACCATTGCTCCCTGCTCTGCCATTGGTCACTACTGAGAACAGCCTCTCTCCATCCTCTTTAGAACCTCCCTTCAGGAAGTTGAAGGCTGCTATCAGATCCCCCTCATTCTTCACTTCTGCAGACTAAATAAGCCCAAATCCCTCAGCCTCTCCTCATAGGTCATGTGTTCATATCCATATCCTTCCTATAGTGGGGGGAGAGGCAGAACTGGATGCAAGATTCCAGATGTGGCCTCACCAGAGCCGAATAAAGGAGAATAATCACTTCTCCAGTCTGCTGGAAATGCTAATATGCTATTAGCCTTCTTGGCTTCAAGGGCACACAGTTGACTCTTATCCATCTACTCCTCTGATTTAATCCCCAGGCCCTTTTTGGCTGAACTGCTACTTAGCCAGTCAGTCCCTAGCCTGCAACAATACTTGGGACTCTTCCATCCCAAGTACAGGACTCTGAACTTGTCCTTGTTGAACCTCATCAGATTTCTTTTGGCCCAATCCTCCAATTTGTCTAGATGACTCTGGACTCTATCCCTGCCCTCCAACATATCTACTTCTCCTCCTAGCTTAGTGTGAGGGTGCAATCTATCCCCTCATCCAGTTCATTAATAAAGATGTTGAAAAAAACCGGCCTTAGAACTGTTCCTTGGGGCATTCCACTTGAAACCAACTGCCAACCAGACATCGAGCTGTTGATCACTACCTGTTGAGCCTGACAATCTAATAATCTTCAATTTATTTGTAAGTAACCTTTCTTTTCACAGTTAAATTGGGTGTGTGTGTGTGTGTGTGTGTGTGTGTGTGTGTGTGTGTGTGTGTGTGTGTGTGTGTGTGTGTGTGTGTGTGTGTGTGTGTGTGTGTGTGTGTGTGTGTGTGAAGTAACTATCAAATCAGAGTTCATTTTTTGCAGGGGTTGGGGGCTGCTGATCCACAGAAGAATCAGTTGGGGGCTGCACATAAACAAAAAAGCCCTCAGTGATGCGGCCCCTGACTGAGAAGGAGAAAGATACACCTCACATTTCCCTTGCACACCAGAGCCTGGAGGGCCCAGGCTGGTAGATTATCTATGCTTCAGTCCTGTGCGGGGAGGAGGCCCTGGAATGTCAGTGCATACTCCCAATGCTGGAGGGAGAGCCTGAGACTCAGAGGCCAGTTCCAGGCAAGCTTGGGGCTGCATCTGGCCCCTGGGCCTTAGGTTTTCCCCCCCAATTTAGTGTGTTAATGAAATATTTATATACTGTATTAGCCAGTAGGATGGCACTATGCAGTGAAATAGCCCACTTTTTGGCAGTGTAGCCTATGTTACAATCCTACTTTCAAACATTAATATTTCCAGATTTTTTTAATTATTCTGATCTCAGTTTTTCTTGATTCTTCTTTTTCTCTTTAAGACCTGAAACCTCACAAAATACCTGAATGTAGAGACATTGTTCCCACTAGCTTCTAGCAGCCTCTTTCCTTTATTTTTATCAGCTATTTTCTCCCAGCTATGCAAGACTGATTTTTATTTGTTTATTTTCTTAGCTTTGTAGTTACTTGGTAGAAGAAGGAAGAAAGCTGCTTGTGAGTGGTATTTCAGGAAGAGTAATTGCATTATTCTGGCTGGCATTAAATTATTTTTCCTGCTGTTTAGCTGGCTTGGGCCTCAAGCCACTAGAACTTCTGTTGTCTTCATGAACATAACACTTTTGGAGGGGAATTGGACTGTCAAAGTTTTACAACAGGCTTTGTTTACAGAGGCCTCTTATTTGGAAAAAAAAATCCCGAAATGCTGCTTATCACCAAAATGGGGGAAAAAAAGTCGAGATGTGTGCAGCTTCTGCAAAGACTTTAGAAAACTAGTACATTTTGGCTCCCAGTTTGCCTTCCTAGTGTGGGGAGTTTCTTTTAAATTAATGATGGCTGGGGAGAATGGTGCTGCCTACAATTATTCACATGTAAGCATCAGAGTATTTAGTATGCCTCAGAGTGTAGAAGATATTGTTGCTATCATGATTGGCACTCTGAAAGGAAAAAAGTTACACTTGCAAATAAAGTATATCCAGGCTACTACGGTGGGAAACAAAGATGAAATAGGGTACTTTTTCATAGTTTCAGTCACATAGCTAAGGGACATCTTCAGCTGCACAGATTTTAAAATGGAAAACATGGACATTGATTCAGAGGGGGAGAGCTGTGTTTGTATGCTGAGAAGCACACAAGCCCAAGAGAAAACTCTTAGTTGAAACAACGAGCAGTGGTGGCACCTTCGAGACTAACAACTTTATTAGCTCATGAGCTTTCATGGGTAATATCCACCTCATCAAGTGAATTTTAGTGGAAATTACAGAATTCAAGTCGTGTGTGTGTGTGTTTGTGTGTGTGTTTGTGTTTGTGTATTTATATATAAAAAACAGCAAAAGAAATTACCTGTCAGTCAATAGTATCAGTGTATATATAACAACAAAAGAACACCTGTGAGCCTGTTCCAAATACTTTTTATTTGGATCACAGAAATTTTTTTAATCTCAACTAGAAGCTGAAAAAATCCATGGCATTAAATATAGATCTATATCATTTCAAGAAGAGTTTACCTTGCTCCTATTACTGGATTAAGTTGATACCCACCTCCAACTAGGGAAATATACTTCTATTTCATTGCTAGAATCTAGTCAGTGAACTACAACTATAGAGTATGCAGTAATTCTAGCCATTGCTAATGGTAAGAACAAAAGTAGGCCTTGTCAGAATACTAGCACTAGATATCAGCTTGCCAAGAAAGCAAATTTCTGATATTAGAGGATGTTAGAGAAGCTCCTGTGGGCCTCTTAAGCAGAGGTGAAAGTAAGCAGGTGAACCCAAGTGTGCAGCTCCAGCAAGAACTGGCTGAGTTGCAGCAAAAACCAGTGGAAGCTATTTAAAGAACTGGCAGGGACCCAGATTGCAATAGGACAGTACCTGTCAGTAATTTTAAGTTACTTTCACTGCTGCTCTTACGTAATTGCATAAAAGCATTTGTAAGGGGTTGGGGGAGGGGTGTCTGTTCCTCTCTCATAGTAAACTATTTATTTGAAAATTATCCCTGGCTGAGGAGACAAGTTTGTGGGGACAAAAATGCAGCTATTTCTTTGCCAAAACATAGGTTTCTTACTCTCACCCTTTTTCCTGCCAAAGAATGGCCTCTTAATTACATAATAGTGTATTTGATTATGTTGATGCATGACTATGGCTTCAGTTTGTCTTTTGTCTCCAAGGAGAGCTGGTTTGCATCTGCTTTTCTAAATTGGCACGTGTCTCAACAATGTCATACAGTAGACTTTGGTAAATTTACAGACAATGTTACCATATGTATTTTATTACTAATCTGCAAACTGAGTTTTCATGTGGTAGCTGACAAGGCATACTTTTTACAAAATGTATCATAGTATTGTAAAAGAGTGACCATCAATACACTCTGTCTCAGGGATTTTTTAGATTAAATGGCAAATAGTGTCTGACCATTACAGTGTGTGTGTGTGTAATGTGGTAAAATGGTATATATTTTTCAAATATTTGATGTGGGGGGGGGATGAAGAATATCACTAGAAGTTGGTCAGTGAGTGTAGTTTATTGTGAAACTTGTTTATAGAAGACTTTGAAGGAAAAAAGTACAATCTTTAAAACAGCTTTAATATTTTTTTTGGTACATCAGTGCTCAAGGTTGTAAGAATTCTTTTATTTTGCCAGTTAAAAATGGCAATAGCGTATCGAAAATATGCATATGTAATAATATGTTGATTGAAAAGTGTGTCCTGTGTTGTAATGTGATGAATCTAGATGGTAAAAATTCCAATTGCAACTAGCAAAAATAAGATTTTTTTTACATGTAGTATGGCTGTTTTGAGGCTAGTAAAAGTCAGCTTAAATTGGTTTGCATGCTGCACCACAGGGTTTAGATCTCCACCACAGAACACTAGCTGTGAAAGTAGATGTTTTTCATAGCATAATATAGAGAAAACTAAATTAGTATTTTCATGTTTGTAGCAAGTACAATTACAGGTATGCAACTGAGCTAGTCATTGTTAATGCTTTCGCTCAAAAGTTGGTGATGTCACAATCCCATTATCCAACAATGAACTGTTTATTACTCTCTTGAAATTAGGCTTTAACTTTTTAAAGCTGTATCTTTTCTCTTCTGTTTTTAAGAAACACACTACCAGGCTGTCAAAATGCAGGAGACCAGTGGAACTTACTCTTTTTACAGGCATTTCAGTGTTTTATCTCTTTAGTTAACTGTTCTTAGCTATAATCATATAATCATTTTGTTTTGTTTTGTTTTAAAGTTTATGTAATTGGCTAAGACAGGAATGAAGTTGCTTGGGATTAGTGCTTGGAGAAATGCGGACAAATCATCCTGTTTGCTGTTTCTTGGTGTTTTTCTGGTGCTGAGTGTGCATGTCTCCCAATCCAATGCTTTTTGGATTGCTCATCTGAACATATCACTTCAAATAAGGAACAAGACTGTATGGGAGCTGGCTGACAATGGAGTATTTGGAAAAAACTCCCCATTGAAGACTGTGTCTGGAGTGGTGGTGCCACCATCTGGACCATACCAAATTGCCTGCAGTCCCTTAACAAACTTCAGCAGGCCTACGCACTCTGAGACCTGGATAGCCCTCATTATGAGGGGACACTGTACCTTCACAAAGAAAATAAATGTGGCAGCAAAGAAGGGAGCAATTGGCGTGATTATCTATAACCATCCAGGCACAGGCAATGGAGTATTTCCTATGATTTACCTGGGTTCAGAAGATATTGTTGCAGTTATGATTGGCAATCTGAAAGGCATGGACATTCTACATTTGATACAGAATGGCATCAAAGTAGTAATAGCAATAGAAGTAGGGAAACACTATGGTTCCTGGATGAATCATTATTTGGGGTCCCTTCTTCTCTGCACATTGGTGACGGTGGCCTATTTTACCTTTTATTGTGCTGGAAGGCTAAGGCTAGCGAGAATTCAGATTGAGAGATACCGACAATTAACAGATGTAAAGAAAGCTATTGGTCAACTTGAGCTTCGCATATTAAAAGAGGGTGACAAGGAAGCTGATACAGATGCAGAGAACTGTGTAGTGTGTCTGGAAGTATACAAGCCCAAAGACGTAGTACGCATTTTAAGATGCAGCCATATTTTCCATAGGTTGTGCATTGACCCTTGGCTGCTACAGCACAGAACATGCCCAGTGTGCAAATGTGACCTTCTCAAACCTAGTGAAGCTGAGCTGCCTGTCAGAAATGAAGCAGAATCTTTACAAGCTGTAGTGCCAAATGAAGCTCTTGACACCACTTTGCTTAATGAAGAAGATAGTCATAATGAATATGTGTTAGTGCAAGATTCAGAGAGCTCCTCAATGGATGAATAACTTTCTTCTTCACAGATGGATAATCAAACCAGTTTGCTGGTCCTTCATGTTGCTTCACCGTGATTACCTTTGTTTGTTAAGGTCAAAATTAAACTTATATTCTTGAAATAAATTCCTAAATTCTGTCTCAACATAAATTATGAACTGTCTTTTTGCTAATTTCTCAAATGTAGAAGGAATGAAGTTGGGCAAGTATTTCTCTGAGTATGTATGTAACACATTTTGGTAACTTAAATGTCAGTTTACACTTTTGGTATAAAAATAGGAAAATTTGAAAAAAAAATTGGCTTATTGCATATGAAAAATTTCAGACTTCACTGTATTGAATAGATCACATCTATGTGTTCTGCATTAGCTTTGTGTGGCAAAGATATATATAACATTGCATTTTAATATATGGATATTGCATTATTTTGGTTAAATCCTATTTTCCTAGTTATGTAAAACACACAATATTAAATTAAGGGATTTTTTTGGTACTACTTTGATTTCAATTGTATTTTCTATTCTTGGCCTTTTTTCTATTGAGGCAGAAGTTTAGAGGCTAAGATGATCTAAGGGGCAAAACACCAGCATGGAGGTGGCATTGGGCAAAGTTATAGTGTCTTCTGGGAGTCTGCCTAGGTTTAAAAAACAGCTCTTCCCTTTCACCTTCCACTCTTTCTCCTCCCCTTGACAAATCGTATTCTTCAACAACTCAGAGAAAAGTGATTGTTGATGCCACTAACTTACTACATATACAAATTGTCTATGCAGGTGATCTACCATTGTAATAATACAATATTTTGTTTGTTTTTCTCTTCTTTTTTTCCCTGCCCATGTGTTTGTGTCTCTATCAGGAACATCTTGTCTTGTCTTAGAATAGATTGTAAGCTCTTTTAGGATTGACAGGTGTCCAGTATTGACCTGGACAGTCCAGTATTTTTGCCTCCCGTCCAGTAAAAAAATTCAGAAAATACCAGACACCTAAAATGTCAGATATTTTCTGATTTTTTTCCCCCCTCCCCTCCCCGCCAGAAGGTGAAAATACCAGACACATGGCAACCCTACAACACACTCAGCAACTGGGCCCAGCCCTGGGCCCCATTCCAGGTCCCTCCCCTGATGCCCACCTACCCCCCTGCTTACCTGATTCCGCAGGGGCTTGTCTTGTGGCTAGTAGAAAAACAACATGGCTGCTGGCAAAAAAGCATCTTCTCAAAGGGGCCATGCTGATTTTTAATTTTTGTTGCGTAATAACTGCTATCGGGGTCCTTTTTTTTCCTTCAACAACTTTGGTCTCCCCTGTGAACTGTCATTTCTTGTTTGTACAGAGCCTGCTTGCATAATAGACAGATGAAGTCATGACATGGTTGAGATCTCCATGTGCTACTGTTATTCATACCTGGTTCGTGTGTGTGCCCTGTAGTGGCGCCTAGCCTGACTAGAGATTGATGAGTCTGCTACAGCCTTGGCTAAGAGCCATGTGGCTTTTAGCTTGTAAAGTACAGGTTTGTACATCACATTTCAAAGGTCCCAGATTTCATGCCAATGATCAGGGTCTGTTGGCATTACTGTACAAAGAATTAATTATGAAATTATGCTGCCATTTAGCTGTTTCTTAAAGGGTACAGGAGAATTAGAGAAAGGAGTCTAACTCCCCAGCTGATTCCACGTATTTTTCTTGTGGCTACAGCACTAGCATAATATAATTACTGGTCTCTCACCTGCTCTTTTAATCTAGACACACATGGTAGGCTAAAAAGACAAGCAACCTCCTAAGAAAATAAAAATCACCATTCTGAAGACTAGAGGTCCCTCTAATCCAGTATGTAATTTCTGACAGTCGTCAGGACCATATCTCCAAAAGAAGGTATTGTTGGAAAATCTAGCTTTTTTTCTCCCACATTAATCTCAAACTAGATATGAGGATGAGATTTAGTTTAAACCAAGAGTTATGAGATTGGCATCTTTTCTAAAATGCTTATTATAACTGGATCTTCTTTATCTCACTAATCTTCTTGGTCTCCATGCTTTGCTTTGGGAATGACTTCCAAAGTCTAATTGCATGTTTGTTTGTTCGTTTAAAGCTGTTTTTCTTATTGGTTTTGTGTGTGCCACCTTTTAGTGTAATTAAATATTGTCTTGTTGCTGTGTTATGAGACAGAGACGAGAGAGTCCCAATCTAACGTCTCTACATCATTCATTCTTTTCATTTATCATATCCCCTCATATTCATTTCCTATCCATGATAAACTTTTTAATCTTTTTTTCCCATGCTCCAGTCATTCAACCAGAAAGTGAAGGCAGCTGCTGGAAATAGAACATAGGATCTTTTTAAACAAACCAACAAAAAGCATAAATAAGAAAAAACATAAGGAGAAAAATAATTTCAGCTGAATGGCAGATAATCTTACATAATTGAACAAGGTGCTTAAAGCCTAAAATAAAATAACAGAACAACACTGGTTGTAACCTCCAGCTAAAACCCCTCCAGCACATCACTGACAGTCTATAACTTATCCTGTAAAATGATCCCTCACTCTCAGAACTTGAGAGAGAGGCCAATCATTGCTTACAGACAGCCCTCAACCTGAAGCAAATTTTTACCAGCAGCCACATATCACACAACAGAAACACTTACCCAGGAACCTATCCCTGCAACAAACCCCATTGCCAAGTCTGTCCACCGTCCACCTATCTTTACAAGTGACGCCATCACAGAAGCTAACCACAAAAGCCACAACATCAGAGGCTCTTTCAACTGCACATCCACTAATGTGATACAGGCAGTCCCCGGGTTACGTACAAGATAGGGACTGTAGGTTTGTTCTTAAGTTGAATTTGTATGTAAGTCGGAACTGGCGTCCAGATTCAGCCGCTATTGAAACTGATCAGCTGCTGAGTACAGGAAGCCCGAGGCAGAGCTGTTCTGCCCCGGGCTTCCTTGAATCAGCCGCTGATCAGTTTCAACAGCGGCTGAATCTGGACGCCTGGGACAGAGCAGCTGGGGTGCTGCCGGGTGGGTCCCCGCAGTGCCGCACCTCGGCACCGCGGGGACCAACCCGGCAGCACCCCAGCTGCTCAACTCCAGGTGTTCCCAAGTCGGCCACTGCTGAAACTGATCAGCGGCTGATTCTAGGAAGCCCGGGGCAGAGCTGCTCTGCCTCGGGCTTCCTGTAGTCAGCCGCTGGTCAGTTTCAGCAGCGGCTGACTTGGGGATGCCTGGGGCAGAGCAGCTGGGGTGCTGCCGAGTTGGTCCAGTAGCGCCGAGGAGCGGTGCTGCGGGACCAACCCGGCAGCGCCCCAGCTGCTCTACCCCAGGCGTCGGCGAGAAAAGCCTGGTCTGCTTGGGGGGGGAGGGGCGCACTAGCTGCACCCCGCCCTCCCCAGCAGACCAAGGAGACACGGAGCGGCTTTTCTTGCCGCGGAGGATGCGGGCGGCGGGACTGCCCAGACGCACCGCCGCCCGCGTCCTCCGTGGCAAGAAAAGCCTGGTCTGCTGGGGGGGGGGCGCACAGACCAGGGAGATGCCGCCCACGTCCTCCGCGGCTTTGCTCCGCGTTTCCCTGGTCTGCTGGGGGGTCCCCCAGCAGACCAGGGAGAAGCGGAGCGGCTTTTCTTGCCGCGGAGGATGTGGGCGGCAGGACCGCGGCACGTCTGGGCGGTCCCACCGCCCGCGTACTCCGCGGCGAGAAAAGCCCCGTTCGTATGTAGGGATCCGACATAAGTCGGATCCACGTAACTCGGGGACTGCCTGTATATGCCATCAAGTGTCAGCGGTGCCCCCTTGTCATGTATATTGGTCTAACTGGACAGTCCCTATGCAAAGCATAAATGGACACGAATCAGACATCAGGAATAGTAATATATATAAATCTGTAGAGGGACACTTTAATCTCCCTAGATATTCAATAAGGGTACATCTACACTGCAGAGGAAGATGAAGGCTGCCACTGTTGATCTTCTAGGGTTCAAATTAGTGGTTAAGACAGCTAATTCGAACTGAGAGGGGCACTCCTGTTGATGCTGGTAACACTGCTTTCATGAGGAGTAAGGGAAGTTGAAGGAATAGTGTTCTTCCTTCAACATCCTGTACTGCAGACAACACCAAAAGCTGAGTTAAGCTATTTCAACTTTAGCTACTCAATTAATGTAGCTGAATTTGTGTATCTTAATTCAACTTTGCCCTATAGTCTAGACATACCCTAATGTATTTAAAAATAGCCATCCTTCTACAAAAGAATTTCAAAATCTGATTACAAAGGTCTCCTTCAACTGGAATTCATTTGCAAATTCAATATAATCAATTTAGGATTGAATTAAGAATCTTAATTGGTTAACACATTGCAAAGGCAATTTCCCCCTTCTTAATAGCTACGTTTCCACATCAGTTGCTGTGAATGAGCCACTTCCACCCTGACTTGATGAGCCTTGTGATGGGGTGTGGTGGACAGACGATCCCTCAGGGGTGCCTTCTGGGGTGCTGACATGGCCACTGCCACTCGCCTTCCTGCTTTCTGGGGTTCGTCACCACCTGGTCCTGCTGGGCCTCCCCCAACCAAAGCCCCGAGCTGAGGTCTCTGCCCCCACCGAGAAGCAGTACAGACACTGAACCACTTCAGGTCCAAGAAGAGTACAGTTTAGGGCCCTGCCTCCTGAGAGAGCACTCCCTAGATGGGATCAAACCCCAAAGAATTAGGTAAGCCCCCTTTAGCAATGAAAGGGGGAATGTGCACACTGGTTGCCCCCTACAGGTAGCAATAGTTTACACTGGGTTTGATAGAAAATAAAAATGGTTTTATTAAGCTGGAACAGTAGGATTTACGTAGTAATAAGAGAAAGTAAGCAGAGCAAAGTAGGTTACAAATAAAAAAAACCCGCTTGGCTAATTCTCCACTGAAACTTGAGTGCAAACTTAAATTCACCCTAAAACCTCTTTTCCAGCTGCCACTCTAAACCAGTGCTGTCTTCTCCCCCTGGGGTCTCAGGCTCCTTCCTTCAGGTGCAGCCCAGCCAAAAGACCCAGACCTCTGCTTTCCTATTCCTTTTGTTAAGGAGTTGAGGACACTCGATACCAGCCGTTGCTCAGACTTAAGGACAAAAGATTGGTTAACAGTGGCTCATCTAGTTGCAGGTAACACCCTCCATGTCTCCCATTCACACATTTGAAACTCACCAAGTATACCTTATAAAATGCTTAAATATGATTGATATTAGTAGTTTGTAAAATTGAGATTCTGTACATTTGTTTAGTAAATTGGCTTTCTAATCTTCTCAGTAGAGAAAAGGATACTTTGTCATCAAAATCCCTTAATGTTCATGCACGGCTTTGTGCACTTCATTAAAATCATTATTATATTTAGTGTCTATGACAATATTTTCAGTTGAGTGGCAAGTCTTTGATCCAGTTTTAAAAAAACATACACACTACTTGTTTTACTTTTTTCAGTGGTAGTTTTCTTAGTCCATAGCAGTGATACTTAAAAGATAAATGTCTTGCACAGATCTATTCTTGTAAGCTGTTTACTCATTTAATTTTTTTCATAAAGTAAATTATTAGATTTTCTTTGAAGGAGAAAATGTAATTTGATTTGGTGGTATAAAATTAGTGAAGTGTTCCAAGCCAACCCTAGTAGGAAGCTTAATGCAGTTTATTCACCATGATTAGGCTAAAGGAAACCTTTTAAAGTAAGTTATTCCAATAGATAAAATAGAAATGGTAATAATTACTGCAGCTACAACAAAAGATATACTTGTGGCCATTTTTACTGTAGGTTAAGACTATGCTTGAACCCATGCCATTTAGTGAAGATAATATGAAAAGGAGTATTGTATCAATAGAAGGTTGTTGTCTAAGGGTATGTCTACACTACAATGTTATTTTGAAACAGCCCTTATTTCAAAATAACTTTCCTAGTGTCTAGACAGCCAAATTACTATTTCGAAATAAATTCAAAATAGCGGAGCACTTATTTTGAATTTGGTAAACCTCATTCTACGAGGAATAATGCCAAATTCGAAATAGCTATTTCGAAATAAGTGCTGTGTAGACACTTACTTTGAAATAGGGGGGGCTCCAGTCTTTCCAAGGTGCTCTGGTGGCCACTCCAGCCTCAACCAAGAACACTTCCCTCCCTCCTCGCCTCCCCGGAGCCTTTAAAGGGATAGACTCTGGCCACAGTGCCTGTGCCAGCTCCATGCCTGCCAGCCCAGAACCAGCAGTCATTGCCCCTGACCCAGTGGCCCCAAAATGTGAGCCAGCAAGTCACTGGCAGCCAGCCCTCCACTGCTCCCCAGGAGCAGTCTGTCAGCTCCCAGGAGCCTGCCAGGGCCTGGAGAAGGCGGGCACCTTCCTGGTCCAGGGTGGAGAACATGGACCTTATTCAGGTTTGGGGGGGATGCCCCCAACGTCCATGATCTCCGCACTAGATAGAGGAATGCGGCCATCTATGGCAGGATAGCTGCCAGCCTGGCCACCAAAGGCCACATGCGAACCCAGGAGCTGGTTTGCTTGAAAATCAAATTGGTCCATTGAGACCCTGCAACCCTGAGCTTCCCCTCCCAATTCTTCCCCTTCCTTCCTTCTTCCAGCTCCCTCCTCCCAGGTTTTCCCCTCCCCTTTCCCACCCTCTCTTCTCCCCTCTCTCGCATCCTTTCCCCAGTCTCACCAGAGTTTCATCCTCCCCCCCCCTCCAGTTTTGTTAAAGAGAGTTTGTGTTCATGAAAATACGTGTATTTTATTTGACATCAGGAAGGGGGGTTAGGGAGGGGTAAGTGGAAGGCCGTGAGGGAGGAATGAGTCACAAGCCCCCAGTGGGGCAGACCAGGGAGGCTCTTAGTGCTCCTCAGGGTGAAAGCTCTCCCACAGGGCCTCCTGGATACTGACAGCCCCTGATGGACCTCCCAGATGGCAGCCTGCAAAAAGTGCAGCCAGGCTCTCAGCAACACGTCCGAGAGCAGCACCAGCTCTGGCTCCATGTTGCAGAGTGCTGTGGTGTCCTGAGTGAGGGCAACCAGAGAATACATATGTAGCAGACACAATTTTCTACACTCTGGGTCCTAGTGGTGCCCCCCCTTCTCCACAGAGTCTGGCACCTGAGGTGGCCACCTCAGTTCACCTCATGGTAAGGCCAGCCCTTCAAATAGTGGTGAAGTGGGGTTACTTCAAAGTGGCAGTGCTGCACAGCTGATCCCGGCTCATCTGTGCAGCGCTACCCCCTTTGAAATGCTGAGGCACTAGTCAATAGGGTATCAACTAGTCGACTAATAAATTAACCGCTAGTAACATCCTTACTCAGGAAAGGAACATGGCCTCTTGCCATCAGTCTATCCTGCTGATATCCTATATGCCAGCCTCTCTGATCTCCCCAACATCATGTGCTTTGGCACCAGAAGTCATATGTGGTTTGATATCCGTGTTCAGGTCTCCATGGTCTCTTTGACTTCAGTGCTGCTGATGTTAGCATCAGTGCTAGGTTCCTTAGTCTGACAGTTTATATGCTGACTAGATAAATATGGTAGATTGGGATTGTACTGCAGAAATGTAATTTTTTTCTATAGAATAGGAAATTTCTCACCCAACCTGAGTAGGCAGCAGGGATCCTAAAATACTAAAGGCAGACCCACCTAGTGCAACTATGCCATAGAGACAAAGGCTGTGTCTAGACTACATTCCTCTTTTGAATGAGGGATATAAATTAGACATATCGAAATTGCAAATGAAGCCGGGATTTGAATTTCCCACACTTCATTTGCATAATGGCAGCTGCACGTTCTTTCAAAAACAGGTATTTCAAAAGTGAAACCACCATCTAGACACAGTTCTTTTGAAAAAAAAAACAAAAAAACAAAAAAACCCCTTTTTTAAAAGAGCTTGTAAACCTCATTTTATGAGGAGTACAGGATCTTTCAAAAATGGGTGTTTTTTGGTTTTTTTTAAAACTGCATCTAGATGGCGATTTCACTTTCAAAATACTCATTTTTGAAAGAACGTGCGGCTGCCATTACGCAAATGAACCACAGGAAATTCAAATCCTGGCTTCATTTGCAATTTTGATCTGTTTAATTTACATCCCGCCTTCGAAAGAGGGATGTAGTTTAGACATGCCCAAACCGATTTATTTCTTATGCATTGCTCATGGAGGATGACATTACTGTATTGGTACAGCTTCGCTAGTGTAGCTGTATCTATAGAGCCCTGGAAATCCACAAATATCCAGTTTATATCCTCCAGGTGTCTGTGGATGTGGATATCCATAGCTCATTTTTGTAGATAAAGATGAGGATACAAATTTTTGTATCCACATTGGGCTATATGCATCTGCACTAGAAGTGCTTTGCTGGGTATATTTGTTTAGCATAGTGGTAAAACTCTCCCAGTGAGATTTCCATTTTCTACTTAGATTAATCAATAAATATGTTTCTTAAGCCCCGTTATCTACCCTAAGAGACTAGGATATAGAGTTTAGCTAATTAGAACTAGCCTAGATTCAAGTATAAGAACAGGAGTGTGAACAATCTTCTTTAGACTTACTGTTACAACATATGTTAAATCAATGCACTAATTATCAACATGAACAATCTGACACACAGAGAGGATTGGGTGTGGCGGCTGCCTCAGTCATCAGGAATGAAAGTGAAGAACTGGATGGGGGATAAACTTTATTGGGGTGCTTAAAACAATAGCTGTGGAAATGGATGCTGGTAAGGAAGTGTACGCAGTGAGACTTAGTGTGCAGCTTGTAGAAATGAGGCACTTTGTAAAACAGGGATGGGAACCTACGGCCCATGGATTGGATCCAACCCATTGCTTAATTTTGTCTAGCCAATGACAAGTATTTCTAAAAATCTAGATCTATGATAGAAGACTATGGGAGTCAGAGACCACAGTGGAGATGGAGTGAGGTGAGCCACAGGCAATGGCTGTACCAATAATCTAGGGCAAGGCGGAGTCCCCAGTCACTCTAGGATGTGCTTCCAGTGCTCTAATGTGGAGGAGCAAGTAGTATCCCTCAGCTGCATGTACCTACAAAGGTGTTTGGGTTGCAAGGATTGTAGCGTGAAAAGCTATCTAACGTAATTTGCAACTTCAGCCATCACCCTAAAAACATAGGTGAGTCGAATATTTTGTATTTCTCTTTTAAAAAACCCACAAAAATGTGTTGCTTTTTACATTTGTGTGTGGCCCACAATTTTTTTTCTCTATAGGTCACTGGCCTATGATTAAAAAAAAAAAAAAAATCCCCTCCTCTGCTGTAAAATATGACCTTGGGCCATAGGAGTGTAGAAATTTACTCAGAGAAGCCACTCCTCAAGAGACCTGTGTATAGTGGAATGGTGGTACATAGAAGTAATGGAACTGTTCCAACTGCAATGTCGGTGCTGTCTGACATCAATGCAGCACAACAACTCATACAGTGGGGTTTACCATAAACTTTCATTTAACTTTTTTTAAGCAAAGAAATTCAAACACAAGAACTAGCAGGAGCTTTCAGTTTCAGGAGATAAACTGCAATACACTCAATAGAAAACACTGAATTTTTAATTCAAAGTGAAATTAATCCTATCCCTTTAGGTCAAAGAACAAGATGATCTTTTTAATGCAGGGCTGCGCAAAACATGGCCCAGATCCAGCCCGCCAAGCTGTGGGAGCCTCAGCCAGCTCCCTGCCTGCCCAGCTCCCGCTTGGCACTCAGTAAAGTCGGCTGCAGGGCCATGTGCATCTCTGAACACTGAGAACCTGGGGGTGCAGGTTTCCAACCAATAGCAGCTTCCTATTTTCAGGAGCAACAGCATGTGAAGTACTTGCCCCCCCCCCCCCCCACCAATCTCCTGGGCTCACAACATTCAGTTAAGAGCAGTAAACATCACCTTGCTTCTGCTCTGAGTATGTATGGGGTGTGGAAGGCAGGGACTCTATCTATGGGACCTGCTGGACAGGAGCCACTCAGGTAAGGTCTCCTAGCCAGAGCCTGCCTCTGGCACCTCTGCAGCTCCCTCCCCCAACCCTTTACTTCCTCCCCCCTTCCCGTCTGCTCCTACACCATATAACCCAAACCTTCCGCACTCCCACTCAGCCCCCATACACCTTCTCAGACACTGCACCCCATCCTACACCGCTCCTCAAGTCATAACCTCTCCTAGACCTACCACCCCAATCCGCTATCCTTGGCCACAACCCAAACACCTGCACCCCTAACCCTGGTCACACTTCCCTCCCAGACCCTGTACCCCAGTCCGCTGCCCCAGGTCACAATCCCCTCCTTCATCCAAACTCCTTCTCGGATCCCACACCCCAGTCTCTTACCCAAGCTCCCTTCTGCACCCAACCTCCAGCCCAGACCCACACCTCCTGCATTAATATTATGGAAGTGTGTGGCCCTTGACCACTTACCAATTCTTGGAGTGGCCCCCCATAATAAATTATTTCCCACCCCGGTTTCAATGTATCTTATTGTGTCATATTTGTAGCATACATGGAATAGTTCACTCATCTATGAAATTCTTCTTCCTTTGTGGTTTTCTGTCAAACAATACTTTGCAAATGTAGTTTTTATATAAGAATGTTCCTAGATTTTTATTTTTTATCTTAACAGTTTTCTCCACTATGTGATAAGCTGTTTATATTAAGGATGTTGTGATTTATTTATTTTTCAGTGACTAGGGAAATTACCATGAGAGTATATCCTTAGGCTAGATAGAATCATTAAAGAAGTGAGATCAGTTCCTTCTCATTAGATTTGTATGAGCTTTCTATGGTGTGCAAATTGTATCCTGAAGTTTCATGTCTATGCAACATCTTTGTAAATCCTCTACTTTGAATTAAGTACCTTGAAATATTTTGTGTTGTAATAGAAGTGCAACTTATAGTAAAAGTAATTTTAGAGCAGGGGTGGACAAAAGGGCCTCCATGGGCCAGATTTGGCCCGCCAAGAGGGTTGATCTGGCTGGCAGAGACCCTGCTGCTCCCCCACCCCCAGACTAATTAGGGCCTGTGGAAGGGGGAGCATGCAAAGCTTCCTCCCACCCTGCGAGGAGTATGCGGCACTTCAAAGTGCAACATGCTGCTCGCAAGGCAGGAGGAGGCGTCACGTGCTCCCCTGCCCCCAAGCACTAATTGTTTGGGGTGGGAGAGCTGTGTGAAGTTTCCTCCCCCCGCCCTGTGAGAAGCGCATGGCAAAGTGCTGTACGCTCACGCGGGCCAGGAGCAGGATGAGGGAAGCTTCATGCAGCTCCTCTGCCCCCAGGCCAATCAGGACTTGGGGGCGGGGGAGCGCGTGATGACTCCTCCTGCCCTGCGAGCACCACGTGGCACTTTGAAGTGCCGCATACTTCTTGCGGGGTGGGAGTAGGGCGGGAGGAGGCTTCATGTGCTTCTTTCCCCTCCCTGCCCCCAGGCCAATCAGGGCCTGGGGGCAGGGGAGCTGTGTGAAGCTTCCTTCACCCTGTCCCAGTCCTGTGAGGAGTCTGCAGCACTTCAAAGTGCCACATGCTCCTCACAGGGTAGGAGGAGGCTTCTTGTGCTTCCCCTGCCCCCAGGCCAATCAGGGTCTGGGGGCGGGAGAGTGTGTGAAGCCTCTTCCTGCCCTGCCAGTGGCATATGTGCCTAGTAGGAAAGGGGGGGCAAAAGGGGCTTCCCCACCCCCAGACTGATTATGGTCTGGGGAAGCCCAGAAGCATTCTGGCCCCACCCCTTCTGGTCCGGGGCCACTTCAAAAATTTGTGAAGTGGCCCCCGCCCAAAAATTATTGCCTACCCCTGTTTTAGGAGGCTAGGATGTTGGTTCATCTTCCTTTCCCTTTGGATTTTCATACAGTTTACATTTCAAAACTTGATACAGGTTGTACCTCCCTGGTCTGGCGCACTTGGGACCTGAGCTTTCCCGGACCAGGGAGTTTACTGGATCAGGCGAAGTCAGTGCTCCCTTGCTAGCTGCCCTGCTTCAGGGTTCTCTCCTTAGAGCTCCCCACCCTGCCATCTGCCTGCTACCCCAGGGTTCCTGGAAGGCACCACTTGGCCGGTGCAGGCCCTGCTTGCAGCCTGGGGAACCCTCATTGGCAACAGCCAGAGGCAACTGGGTGGCCCCAGCTGGGGCCACCCACCCATGCTGCCCCTCTGGGATTGCATGGGTTCCCCTGCTGGGACTGCCCACCTTTGCCAGCCCTGCTTCAGCTGGGGTGGAGGGGATCCCTGGCAGAGGCTGCCTGGTCACCCTGACACTGCTGCCACTCGGGGTTTCCTGGGGCTCCTGGCCAGGTCTGCCTGGTCACTGGCAGCCCTGCTGCAGCCAGAAGTTCCCCTGATGGGGCCAGAATTCCCTGGCCTCAACCTGGCCCCGTTGATGCTGGGGGTTCCCTGGCCAGTGAGGGGGCTACCCAGACGATAGAAAATATTTTTGGGAAAGTCTGCAGTCAACAGATTTTAGAAAGCATAGGGGCAAGCTCCAAAGCACGATTTATTAATGTATTACTTTTCAAATACACTCGGTTGCTGAAAATTTATGTTGTAGCATAGGACTGAAAAACTCTTGTTTTTATCATGACTGGTTGCTGTCTCATCCAATATGAATGTGACACAGTCTTGCCGAATGATGGTGCAGGCTTGGTGAATTGTACTGTTGCTCCAGTCTTAAGTACATCAACGAGTGACTGCTACTGCAGAGCATTCCAACAGTCTTCTAGAAGATCCAGGAAGTTTACAGATAAAGAAATACAGTCTGTTGCAGAAGCCAAGGAAAGCAGTACCTGAGTAGGTCACTGGCTCCTTTATTTAACCTAAAGTTATGGCTCAAATCATATGTCCAATCTATGTGTGAACAATGGAGGGTTGACATTTTTGTATAGTCAAAGGATCTGCTTGTATCTGCTGAGTGGGAGCCCCAGCTCTGTGGAAGACATCAAAACTAGATTAAAGGGAAGGATGTTTGCTTTTCCCTATGCAGTTGTTTTCTTCTTCAGACCGTATGGGGCCTCAGATAATACTATTTCTAAGGTTCTTCATAAGCTCAAAGTACTATACAAACATTTAATGTTAACATGGAGTCCGGGGTCAGCGGGGGAGTCCCAGCTGATCCAGGCTTCACACGGCACTGCTACTTTGCAACACTGCATGCGGCCCAGAGCCAGCTGGGAGACCCCAGGCTATACATGGCATTTCAAAGTGGCAGACCTCGGGCTCCACGTAGCACTGGAGCAACCTCTCCTCCTTCCCTCACTCCCGCCTTTGCTGCCTCTTTCTGATAGAGGCAGCAAGGGGAGGAAGGAACTAGTCGACTAGCCTGTCAACTATCCGATAAGCATTTGCTTATCGGATAGTTGACTAGTCATTCACATCCCTACTCCTTAGGTTTAACCTTAGCCAGTCCATCCATTTCCTCACTCCTGCTCAGACTTGCTGTGTGTTCCTTTGTGAGCCCTTTTATTATACACTTTCCTTTACTTACTTGTCTGTTTGTCCTGTAACATTCCACTGCTCTCCAGTCTTCCCTTACCCTCAGAAAGCAAGTGGAAGCATCTTCTCCAAACTCGAGCAACCCCACTGTCTCAAAGTACTTTACCTTGAATAGAGGGTTAAGTACTAATTATTGATTTCCTGTCCCTGGTTTGGCAGAGGCAGGAAGCAACTCTTTCTGTTCATGTTGGATGCATGCTAACAAAAGAGCTTCATGATACATGAGTTTTCATAATTACTTCATAATATCAAACAGGATTCATAAGTTATTTAAAAAAATCCCTCCAAATCATCCCATTTGGCTATGTACTTACACTTGAGATGGGGAGTCCAGAAATCTGGGTTCCATCCTGGTTCTTAGATTGACTTGCAGTGTGATTTAAGTATCAGAGGGGTAGCCGTGTTAGTCTGAATCTGCAAAAGCGACGAAGAGTCCTGTGGCACCTTATAGACTAACTGAAGTGTAGGAGCATAAGCTTTCGTGGGCAAAGACCCACTTCGTCAGATGCATGTAGTGGAAATTTCCAGAGGCAGGAATAAATATGCAGGCCAGGATCAGGCTGGAGATGACCAGGTGGATCCAATCAAGGAGGATGAGGCCCACTTCTAGCAGCTGATCTGGAGGTGTGAATTCCAAGAGAATAGAAGCTGCTTTTGTAGTTAGCAAGCCATTCACAGTCTTTGTTTAATCCAGAGTTGATTGTGTCAAACTTAAAGATGAACTGTAGCTCAGCAGTTTCTCTTTGAAGTCTGGTCCTGAAGTTTTTTTGCTGCAGGATGTCTACTTTTAGATCTGCAATAGTGTGTCCAGGAAGATTGAAGTGTTCCCCTACAGGTTTTTGTATGTTGCCATTCCTAATATCAGATTTGTGTCCATTGATTCTTTTACGTAGGGACTGTCCTGTTTGGCCGATGTATATAGCAGTGGGGCATTGTTGGCACATGATGGCATATATTACGTTGGTGGATGTGCAGGAGAATGTACCAGTGACAGTATGGCTGATCTGGTTAGGTCCTGTGATGGTGTTGCTGGTGTATATATGTGGGCAGAGTTGGCACCGAGGTTTGTTGCAAGGATTGGTTCCTGAGTTCGAGTTATTATGGTGCGGTGTGTAGTTGCTGGTGAGAATATGCTTCAGGTTGGCGGGTTGTCTGTGGGCAAGGACCGGCCTACCTCCCAAGGCCTGTGAGAGCGAGGGATCATTGTCCAGGATGGGCTGAAGATCACTAATGATGCGTTGGAGAGGTTTTAGCTGGGGACTATAGGTGATGGCCAGTGGTGTTCTGTTGGTTTCTTTCTTGGGCTTGTCCCGTAGCAGGAGGCTTCTGGGTACACGTCTGGCTCTGTCAATCTGTCTCCTCACTTCCTCATGTGGGTATCGCAGTTTACAGAATGCTTGTTGAAGGTCTTGTAGGTGTAGGTCTCTGTCTGAGGGGTTGGAGCATATGCGGTTGTACCTCAGTGCTTGGCTGTAAACAATGGATCGTGTGGTGTGTCCGGGATGGAAACTGGAGGCATGCAGATAAGTATAGCGGTCGGTAGGTTTTCTGTATAGGGTGGTATTGATATGACCGTCACTTATTTGTATCGTGGTGTCCAGGAAATGGACCTCCCGTGTAGATTGGTCCATGCTGAGGTTGATGGTGG
The DNA here is from genome assembly GCF_052426305.1 of Pelodiscus sinensis. Taxonomy (NCBI): domain Eukaryota; kingdom Metazoa; phylum Chordata; order Testudines; family Trionychidae; genus Pelodiscus; species Pelodiscus sinensis. The sequence goes on from NC_143052.1 coordinate 43,317,765, forward strand.
GGTGGAAGCTGTTGAAATCATGGTGAAATTCTTCCAGAGTCTCCTTCCCATGGGTCCAGATGATGAAGATGTCATCGATGTAGCGTAGGTAGAGAAGGGGTGTAAGTGGACGAGAGCTGAGGAAGCGTTGTTCCAGGTCAGCCATAAAAATGTTGGCGTATTGTGGGGCCATGCGGGTGCCCATAGCAGTGCCACTGGTCTGGAGGTATATGTTGTCACCAAATCTGAAATAGTTGTGTGTGAGGATAAATTCACAGAGTTCAGCCACCAGTTGTGCTGTGGCATCATCAGGAATACTGTTCCTGACAGCTTGTACTCCATCTGCATGTGGGATGTTTGTGTAGAGAGCCTCTACATCCATGGTGGCTAGGATGGTGTTTTCTGGAAGATCACCTATGCATTGTAGTTTTCTCAGGAAATCCGTAGTGTCACGAAGGTAACTGGGAGTGCTGGTGGCGTAGGGTCTGAGCAGAGAGTCCACATAGCCAGACAGTCCTTCAGTAAGAGTGCCAATGCCCGAGATGATGGGGCGTCCGGGGTTTCCAGGTTTGTGGATCTTGGGTAATAGATAGAACAACCCTGGTCGGGGCTCTAAAGGTGTGTCGATTTGTTCTTGTGTTTGTTTGGGGAGTGTCCTGAGCAGATGGTGCAGTTTCTTAGTATATTCCTTAGTGGGATCTGAGGAAAGTGGCCTGTAGAATTTGGTATTGGAGAGTTGTCTGGCAGCCTCCTTTAGGTAGTCAGGCCTGTTCATGATGATTTAAGCCACTTAACTTCTCTGATCACCAATTTCCTAAAATGTAGGCAATTATATTGTTTCCTTTTGACTCCAGCAGTTATTGGGAGTCTGTTGGGTTATTCTAATTAGGAAAAGGAATTGATGATAAATATTTGAGAGATTTTTTGTTTATTTATAAGAATGTACAGAGTCCATTTTTCCTGAATACATTAGAAATGAAACACGAGATGGATTCCAAGCTCAACATTCCAAGCCCCCTTTCCTAGACAACAGTACCCAAAGAGTGTATGCTTGCATACTCTTTCTGTCATGCTACAGATGTTTTACTTGATTTTGCTGCCTTTTTCTGCTATTGTGGTGTTTCTTCTTCTTTTCTGTCTCATACACAGTTCCATCAAACAATACCCAGTGACACCCAAATAGCTACCCATCCTTCAGGATAAACATGAGCTGCAGTTATTTTTCTCCAAGTAAAACAGACTAATAAGAGCCATGACCCAAACTAAAAGCCATATGCAAAGTGGGTCAAAAACTAAGCTATCGCACCCCCAGCTTCAGTGAAATTTCACCAGTAAACAGCATAACGGATGTTGTGTTGTAAGGCAGGGGTGGCCAAGTTGTTCCGGACAAAGAGCCGAAATAGCAGTGGATACAGCGCGAAGAGCTGGGGCAAAGTTGTTGATTCCTCTCCCCCCCCCCCCAAAAGGACTGCGCCTTTAAGAAATGTGTTTAAAGGCTTTTTGGCCACATCAGGCTCCTGTTGGCTGCCACCATCTTGAAGACACCACTTTGAATGGCCACATATGGCTCGCAAGTCAGCCACCCCTGTTGTAAGGCGTTACTAATAATGTTTGCAAAGTAATACAGTGCATTACTATGCATAATTAAGGCCACTCATTGGCAGAAATTAAAATAGAAATTGGAAGTTTTGGTTTATTCACCAGAATATGATGTTTGTGGAAACAGCAGATATGCATTGAGAATTTACGAGTCAATATTTGAGCAAAACGTGCTATTTGATTTTCAGATGGTTCAGAAAATGTCACAATAAAACAAAACATTGAGGTTATGGAACAACATGGTGAAATATTTGTACAAAGCTTTTTTTCTATTCCTATTTCTAGAGGCTCCATTGAGTAGGAACTGTGAAAACGAGGGGAAGGGGATAGTGCCTGCCCCAAAGAGCTTGGGGTCTAAGTAGACAAGACAAAGGAGGAAAGGAAGGAATAAAGTGAAAAGTGATAATTTTCCAGGGTTTTTTTTTCCCCCACTGATTCCGTTTAACTGTATTGGAAGTGATGTGAAATCTTTGAGAAGATTAATTTTATGTCACTGGTCCATCTGTGTCTGAATCTATTTTTTAAGGGCTGTTTGCTAGTGTGGTGGAAGATCTATTGTTGTGATACACAATACAAAAGAGAGAAACTGGAGCCCAAGCTACGTGAGACCTTAATTTCCTATAAGAATTTCTTATAGTAATTATTTTACTACTTTTGTTGTCCTTTATGCTATAAGGAATAAAGTGCATAGTTTCAATTCCTAGTATTACAAGAAGAAAACAATACAATGCACTTGTACCAATTTGTATAAGTAAAGTTTACTGCACCAAGGAATTTCTGACCATATGTCTGGTTCTGGAATGAGATTCAGATTTTTCTTTTGAACAATGTGTTGAGAAAATTAATCTAGGAAGTCACTTGTAACTGTGCCAGCTCCTAGATTTATGCACTTGGAAATACATCTGATATATCAATATATGTAAAAAGTGATGAAACTGATAACATTTAATGAAAAATGTAATCCTCAGGTAGAGGAAAAAATCTTTTTGTTTTGATCATGGCTCTTTTGGTCCCAGATAATCTACATGCTGCAAAACAGTAAGGGTTGTCATGATATTTGGAAGATTAAATCATTAAATTCATTTTTAAAATATAGGGGTTGCTTGAATCACTGAGCATCAACAGCTCCTTAACACATCCTCCTTATCATTCCCTGTTTTCTTCTTTTCACTCTTCCTTGCTATCATGTGCAGTCCAACTTCTTATTTTGCACATGGTATAAAATGTTTTTAAATTGTTGGCTAGGTATACTGCCCCCATGCATATGGAGGAAGATGAAATCTGTAATAGCAAAGGTTATATCTGTACTTTGAGTGGGGGATGTGATTCCCAGTTTAAGGAGACCTATCTGCACTAGTTCTCATTGAAGCTGGCATACTAAAATTAGGGGGCAGCTGCAGCAACATGAATGCAGCAGTGGCCAGCTGCTTTGAGTACCTTTAAGGCATATCAGTTGAGAACAGTCAACAGGGATTCACCATGGGGAAGACATGCCTGTCCAACTGGATTGATGAGATAACTGGCTTTGTGGGTAGGGGGATAGCAGTAAATGTGATATACCTTGACTTAAGCAAACTTTTTGATGCTCACAAAAATACTGTGGGAGAGTAATTAAAATAGTATAGATTGGATGAATGGTGGATAGAAAGCTGGCTAGAACATGCGGCTCAATCAGTAGCGATCAGTAGTTCAATGTCTGATTTTCAGCCAGTGTCACATGAAGTGTCCCAGAGCTGGTTTTGTTGTCCTCTTTAATGATCTGGATGATGGGTGGGATTGCACACTCAGCAAGTTCACAGATGACACTAATCTGCAGGGAGAGATAGAGACGATGGTGGGTAGAATGACTGAAACAGACTGGTAATTTAGGCCCCCCAAAAATCTCATGAGGTTAAGCAAGGACAATTGCCGAGTCCTGCACTTAGGATGGTAGAATCCTATGCACTGCTACAGGCTGGGAACTGACCTGTTAAGTGTCCGTTCTGCAGAAAAGGACCTGGGGGTTACAATAGATGTGCCCTTGTTGCCAAGAAGGCTGATGGCAAAATGGGCTGCCAAGCTTTGCCAGCAGATCGAGGAAAGTGATTATTTCCCTCTGTTTGACACTGAGTCTACGTCTGGTGTATTGCATCCAGTTTTGGGCCCCTCATTACAGAAACAAGAGAATCCAGTGGAGGGCAACAAAATGACTGAGGGGGTGGGGGGGCTGGGGCACATGAGGAGAGGCTGAGAGATTTGGGATTATTAGTCTGCAGAAGAGAAGAGTGAGGGGGGACATAATAGCAGTATTTAACTACCTGAAGGGGAATTACAAATAGAATGGATCTAGGCTAGTCTCAGTGATGGCATATAACAGAACAAGGAACAATAGTATCAAATTTCAATGTGGGAAGTCTGAGTTAGTTTTTCCTAATATCCATTTCACCAGAAGAGTGGTAAAGCCCTGGAAGGGGTTACGTAGGCAGGTGGTAGAATCTCCATCCTTAGAGGTTTTTAAGGCCAGAGTTGACAAAGCCTTGGCTGGAATGATTTAGTTGGAGTTTGTCCTGCTTCAAGCAGGATGTTGGACTAGATGACCTCTCCTCCAATTCTAATCTTCTGGGGAGCCTTGTCCTTATTGCCACTTATGCTGTTCCTGCTTCACTCTATTTTTAATGTACTAACTTGACTTTGGAATTATGATCCCAACTTGAAGAGTAGATATACCTGATATGTTGTTGTCATCTTTAATTTGTATTCAGATCATGTCCTCAACGAGCTAGGTTCTGTCCAAACACACTGAAAGGCAGATCGTCCCTTAAAGAGCTTTCAATCTAAGAAGGCAAACTATGTTCAGAAGGTAGAGGAGATTGATACAATCAAAATGTATGCCTTTTTTCTTCTTGGGCAGCTATGTCTGAATGCATTTCTTATTGTCTATTACAGTTATTAATGGGAACATTTCTTGCAGACAGGATGGTAGAAATCTAGAGAGTTTCAAAAGAGTTCAGCACAAGAAACCAAGCAGATTAAGTCCATATGTAAGGAGTGGCTTAGCCTTACAGAATGTCTGAGTACAGTTTTTGTAAATTTTAAAAACTTTCAAAACACTAACTAAACATTTTTTGTTTTTGTTTTTTGCAGTTAGCTTATATTGGCTTTATGGCTTCTAATGTGTTATACTTTTGAACTGAGGCTCTTAACAGTATGTTGTCTAAGTTTTATGCAGTACTGACTCCACTGTTCTCTCTTCTGGATTTTGGAATAAATGATTGGTTGGTTTCCTGGGCACTGAGTCCTTAACTCTGTCCTGAAGTGGTTCAATGTCTGCATTGCTCTGCAGGGGGGCTGTAACCCCAACTCTGTGTCTTGTCTGGGAGAGACCAGAGGATCTGGCCCAGGAGGACAAGGTGGTGGGGGAGTTCCAGAGAGTAACATAGCAAGGCTCAGTGGCATGATTGGAACACTGGGGAACAATCCCAAGGAGACTTCTGGGATTGCACTCCACAGCAGGTGACACTAAACTGAGAGATATTAGATGCACTTTTGGAGAACAAGATTAGAATTCAAAATGTCCTTGACAATTAGGAAAATTGGTTTGAATCCAGTAAAGATAAATACAAAGTACTTTACTTAGGAAGAAAAAAATCAGATGCACAGCTACAAAATGGGCTAGGTCAGGGGTGAACAATAATTTTTAAAAGGTGGCCACTTCAGGGGTGGGGCCTTGGGCAAAAGGGGCAGGGCCAGGAGGCTTGTTGTGCTTCCTCCCCACTCTAATTAGCCTGGGGTGGGGAGAGCATGAGAAGTCTTCCACCTCTCTTCCCCCACTCTGCCCCCTAGAGAGAAACACCAGCTGTTTTAAAACAGCTGGAGGTTCCCTCTAGGCTCCTAGTGGAAGGAGACCTCACACGCTCTCCCTGCCCCCAGGCCAGTCAGAGCCTGGGGACAGGGGAGCACGCAAAATATCCTTGCCCCCACAAGAGCGTGTGGCAGCTCTAGCTCAGGGGTGGGCGAAGGGCCCTCTGCAGGCCAAATCCAGCCTGCTAAGCTGGTGGATCCAGCTTGCGGGCACACTCTTCCTCCTCCCCCCTGCCAAAGGTACACGGCAGTTAGAGATAAATGCTGGCTGTTTTAAAACAGCTGGCATCTCTCTCTAGCTGCTGCACGCTCTTGCGGGGACAAGGAGACTTCACACACCCCCTGCCCCCAGGCCCTAATTTGCCTGGAGGTGGGGGAGTGGCAGGGAGGCCGTAGGCCGGATCCACTGGCTTGGTGGGCTGGATTCAGCCTACAGAAGGCCCTTTGCCCACCCCGGGGCTTAGATGGTAGTATTACCAAAAAGGATCTGGGGGTTGTAGTGGAGCACAAGTTGAGGATGAGTCTACAGCGTGATGCAATTGCCAAAAAGGCTAATATTCTGTGGTGTATTAATGAGAGTAGTCTATATAAAACACAGGAGCCTATTGTCCTGTTCTGCGTCTCAGATGGAGAATTGTTTCCAGTTCTGGTGTCTCATTTTAGGAAATATGTGGACCATTAGAGAGAATCTGGAGGAGATAAAGGGTTTAGAAAAACTTGACCTTTGAGGAAAATTTTTATAAAATGTTTGTTTTGTCTTGAGAGAAGATGACTTCAAATGTATTAAGGACTTTTGTAAACAAAATAATAATCAATTGTTTTCCTTGCCCATTGAAAGGTCCAAGGGAGATTTAGGTTAGATATTAGGAAAAAGCTTTCTAACTAAGAATAGTGCCACACTGGAATAGCCTTGTAGTAATAGTGGTTGCTTAATTGTTGAAGGTTTTTAAGAGCAATTTGGGCAAAGATCTATCAGGCGTGGTCTAGGTTTACTTAAGGAGCAGGAGTTAATGCATTTTCCAAAGTCCCTTCCAAGCCTACGTTTCTATGATTCCTTGAAGCCACTGCAACACTCAGTCTTTTACAACATTGCTGTTTCACTTCCATCCCTCTATTGAAGACTGTGTTTTCCTCCAATAATGTTTCAAAAAATGGTTTTAAAAAGTTTTAAAAATGTTCTTGTATTCAGGAGGAATTCATAATTTTGAACACCCTCTATCCTCCCATTATATGTACTATAGATGTTGGGAGACTATATTTTCATAAATATTTACATTTAATTTTAGATTTTCCTGGTGGCCATTGAGGGAAAAGGAAATCTTAAAGATAACAATTTTTTAATTAACTTTTTGCATATTCAGAAGAATTTTATTTTGTCTGTAGTGATTCTGTGTAGAGTTTCACATAAGGTTGTTTGATTCTTGTAGTAATTTAAGGCATTAATTTGTAAAAAATAAATACACATTTCTTCATGATAAACATTCAATTTTCTTGCCCATATCTAACTATCTGTTTTTTTTGTTTTGTTTTAAAAGGTTTTTCTCAAGAGTGATCGAGTTGCCAGAATGGTTCATAGTGGAGGATGCTCTGCAAATGACTTCAGAGATGTTTTTAAGAAAAACATAGAAAAAAGGGTCCGAAGTTTGCCAGAGATTGATGGATTAAGCAAAGAGACAGTGTTAAGCTCTTGGATAGCCAAATATGATGCCATATGCAGGGGAGAAGAGGACTTGTTCAAACAGCCCAATAGAATGGCATTAAGTGCTGTATCGGAACTTATTCTGAGCAAAGAACAGCTGTATGAAATGTTTCAACAGATTCTAGGGATCAAAAAATTGGAACACCAGTTGATTTATAATGCCTGCCAAGTAAGTAATTGGTCTTGCTCAGTTCGGTAGCATTCAAAGCCTTTGCACCCAAAAGGCCAAATCGTATCTCTACACCCTCCATCACTGCAGCAAATCCTAAATACAGTAGAATGATGATTCCAGAATATGGGATCCTGTGCCTAAAGAGAGGCTTCACAAAGAAAACATCCCCTCTCTGTGTGGAGTGGCTTTTGAATAGTTGATTTTTTTTTAAATAAAAATTGTAAATCATTAATGATCGAAAATCCTATTGACGTGTTTAACAGTATTGCTGCTTCAGTGATTTGGGTGATGGTAGAACATAGAATGGTTTATATATATTTTATTTACCAACCTCTCCATGGCAGCCCGCAAAATCATGGAAAGGGAAAGAAATTTGTATCTAGTAGGGCAAGGAGCATAGTGAATAGGATTCAATAATGATATTTTTGTGTGCTTTAGAGATTGGCGGCTCTTGTTGCTATTAACCTTCATGAGCTGAGTTAGCAGCTGCTTTGCTGTTCTGCACTGTGGAAGAAGAAGAATTCCCCCCAAATCATTGAGAGAATCAGGGCAAAGTCATTTTAAGCAGGATTTGGTCTAAATCCATTACAAAATAAAAAACCTGTGAGCACAGCAGAACCCCATTTATCCGATCTAATTCGGATCAATGCCACATCCAATAATATAAACATAAAATGATTCAGGGAATGGGAAAGTATGAGGCTGCAGCACCATCTAGCAGCTGCAAGAGACATTGCCTTCTTGTGTATCTGCATGTGCTTGTTCTTCAGTTAATACAGAGAACTAGATAATGGAGGGTCAGATAATCAGGTTTCTACTGTAATATAAAATTGATGGCCATAAAACCTAAAGACTTGTATAATGTTTTACTTGTAGCAAAAACTTCACTAATTTTTCTCAAATATCATAGAAGTATAATTACCACCACTGCTTCCAAAGTAAATATAAATTAATTAAATTTGTTTACTTACCTAACTGGCTTATCTTGCCTTTACAGTGATGTAACTGTAAATCTCTATTACTTGACCTTTTAATGCAGAAAATGCTTTCTATTTGTACTGATATTGATAACTTGTCCAAATTATTTGTTTATAACATTGTTGGTCATCTAAGAAAAGTTCACTTCTTTAAAAGGCATCCCTTTATCTAAACTTTCCACATGAATTTCCTACGTGTTTTCAGCTGTTTTACATTGTGTTGTTTAGACTTAGCTCTTCATAAGTTTTTTTTTTTCCATGTCACTCCACTTAACGGCTTGTATAAATAATTATTTTTATAGTGCAATCAACACAAATCCAGGTAATATAATTTCAGTAGTAGTCAAGTGAAATATCATAACATTACTCTTCTGGAGACTTTCCATCCGATGTTCATCAAGCACTTCACTGTTACTAGTGAGTGAAGTGTTAGGAGCTTACTTTTAACTGGATATAATTACGCCATTGGGAAAAACTGCAACACAGATGTCTGCTTTCCTATGGTCACACAGCAAGTTGAGGTAGAGCTGGGAACTGAACCCAGATCATTTGACTTGTAGGACTAAAAGTTAATGACTAGACCATTGGTTCTCAACCTTTCCAAATTACTCAACCACTTTCAGGATTCTGATTTGTCTTGCACATCCCCTCCCTTTATCCAAGTTACACCTCACTTAAAACTTGTGTACAGAAGCAGACTTAAAAATACGAAAGTATCACATCACACTAATACTGAAAAGTTGCTTACCTTCTCATTTTGTTGGTATGAAACTTTAGTTTATACTGACTTCAGTAATGCTTTTTACGTAGCTTGTTGCAAAACTAGGCAGATATCTAGGTAATTTGCTTTACCCCGTAGAAGACCTCTGCATACCTCCAAGATACATGTATCCCTGGTTGAGAACCACTAGACTAGACTGTGGTTCAGACTTTTTTTCCCCTCCATACTCTCTATTGCAGGATCATATCAGCACAGGAGGAAATGTGAAACGTTGAGAATTATTGATTACTAAATTTCCACAGTGGGTTGACATAAAATTATACAACAAAATTTTTCCTCTTAGTGTACATGTACATTGCATAGATATTTTGGGATACCAGAGGTATCCTGAAATAGCTATCCTGGGGCTATACAAGCTACCTGTTATTTCAAAAAATATTTCACCATCCCGGTACACTATTTTGCCACCCCAGTACACTATGGGTACGTCTACAGTAGCCCCCTAGATCAATCTAGGGAGGCTAATGAGGGTGACCGAAATTGCAAATCAAGCCCAGGATTTAAATATCCTGAGCTTGATTTGAATGTTCCCAGCCGGTCGCCATTTTAGAAATTGACTAGCCTGAAGTAACTTCCCGCGTCTACACGCGGCAGTGAAACAGGATTCTGATTTAAAGCCCCTAATTCAAATTAGCTGGTAAACCTCATTCCCTTATTTTCATAGTGTTCACAGAATGGGAACGGAAGTCATCTGTGAATAGAAAAATTCGAGTAAAGTCAAAATACATTCTGACAGCATCTACACAGTTTACATGTTTATCCCCACCCCACCTGCAGGAATGTTCTTTTGTTCCCCTTAGCCAGGACTTTTTAGACTTGCAGATAGTCAAAATCAATACTATCCAGGAGAAGATGAAACAGCCAGACAAGTGAGAAACCAAACAGATGTTAAAATTGAATTTTTGATAGAGGTTTCAGTGAGTCAGCTTCTGGTTTGTGCTTCTAACAGACTTGCAGTCTTAAATGAAATCCTGAGTGAGTTTATTCACCCTCTGAGAAACAACTATCACTCTTCCAGCACAGTAAACTTGTATAATTGCAATTGTGCAGAGACTTGGAAGTTATTTGCCCCCCCTCTTTGTACTTCCAGTCCCTTTGGAAACACTAGGCTACAGAACATATATTTGAGAGGAAAACTGCCTTAGAGTTACTCTGCTAGTTGTGAATAATTGATGTGAATAATGGTAGGTTGTGATGCCCACCAAACCTTGTTAACTGCCCCTTCTGCAGATCCCCTCGGAAAATGGTGCTTCCTTCTTCCTTTCCTTGTTTAGGGAAGTTGCTTTTCTCTGATTGAAGTGAAAGTTGCCAACCATAACAAGTTGAGGAGGGAGCAATGGAAGAAACGGGTATCTGGCTGTGGAATTTGTATCTTTGCCTCCTTATCAGTCCCTCCCTTTACTTGAGGAAAGAAGATGACTGGACTACCAGTTGAAAAGGGATTGAAATGCATCATATATTTCATAAGGCCAGTTGGTTCAGAGGTAGAGACAAATTGATGCCTTTTTCCCCCCTTACCAAATGATTTTCTGCCTCACACCCTTGAACCAATCAGTCTTTTTCCTCCTCTATATCCAGCTCTGAAAAAAGATTGTTTAGCTGATGCAACTTCCTACATTTAAAAAAATGTAAACTTGTCAGAGCCAAACTATGGTCTATTAAGTGTTAACAAATACACATCAAAGCCAGAGTTTGAATTGAAGATAGGGGAAATGCAGTGGTATTCTTCTAAGCTCTGCCCACAACATATGTTCAGCTCATGCATCCTCAAAATGTGATGTTGCTTACAGTAAATTGCACAGATATTCAGACATGCCATTAACTGTTTGAGAGCCTCTTGGTGAGGCTATGTGCGCACCTGGGCTCTGTGAGGAGCTTTGATTTTTGGCTCATGTCGTGGAGAAGAGCAGTAGCATATTTCAAATGCCATGCACTTGTGCCACCAAAAGGAGATGTGTCATTTGTGCACATCCATGATAACCCTCCTCGCCTTTCTTTTAAGAGGAATGAAATCATTAACATGGCTGCCTCAGTGACACTCTTTTCAGAGTTGTGAGGTTTCCTTTGCAGCCATAACAGCTAGAGACTTCATTTAAAAAAAAAGAATACTGAGATTCTGGAGAATAGGTAATACCTTCATCGAGATACCGGTGTGGTGTCAGTTCATGCAATTCAGATCAAGTTTTTATTGTAAAGACAAGTAGGATCCTGTGCACTGCGGATATAAGCAACTAGTCACTCCCTCCAACCCCCCTCCACTGCCTTTATCAGAGAGAGGCATCAAGGATGGGAGCAGGATCTGGTGCTGGGGGGAGCTGGCTTAAAAGCCAGTTCTCCCCCCGCCCCCAGCACCATCTCCATGGGGAGAAGGGGTGGAGGCAAAGTGGAGAATTGGCAGCACTTAAAGCAGAAGTGCTGCGAGGAGCCTGGGGTGAGCTGGGGACTCAAGCAGTCCCCCACTGGCCCCGTGCTCCCTGCTTTTAAAATGTACAAGATCCACAGGAGCGTTCTTGTACACTTCAAAAGCAAAGCGCCGCCGGGAGTGCGGGACCAGCAGGGGGGACTCAGTACGTGGCCCTGCACTCCTGGCGGTGCTTTGCCCCGCCCGGGGCTCTTGTATATTTGAAAAGCAGGGAGCGAGGGGCCAGCGGGGGACTGCTTGAGTCCCCTGCTGGCCATGTTCCCCCCCAGTGCTTCCGCCTTTGAAATGTAGCAAGACAGTGCTCTTGCTACATTTCAAAGACGGAGGTGCCTGTATCAACTAACTGAATAGTCCATGCAAATTACATCGATTAGTTGATTAATCTAAATGTAACATCCTTACTGTGCACAATTCCCATTTATGAGCAGGGTTGCTAAGCCCTCTCCTCCCACATAAGCATGCTCCCTGATATCTATATCAACCAGGAATGTGTGTGGTGTTGCAATAATTTGGCACCATACTTCCTGTGTAACAAGGTACCATATTTTTACCGACTGTGTTCTGTGAGCTCTCTTCTCATATTCCTTTCTCTTTTGCCTGTCTCTGTTTCTTAGCGTTTCAGATTCCCATGTCTAACATTTTTTTCTTCCATCTCATCTCTAATCCTCCCTTTTTCCTTCCCCTATGCTTCCCCCCCTCTATTGTTGACCCCTTCTATCCTTCATGCTACATTTTTTTGTGCAGAATGAATGAGACTTGGGAGATCTAGGGTGAAACAGATGAATAGCCATTGTATATCGCTTGTGACATTCCAGGCCTGAACAGCCCAGCATCCAGCCAGGAAAGAATATCCCCAGTTGTAATGTATAGGTCATCTATGGCCTGCCACGCACATGTTACCACCACAGGTCCCTATTGCAAGGGGCAGAAGTTGGATTTCTGATTCTGCTACTAAGTGTTGTAAAGGGGAATAAACTTTATTTCTCTCTCTCTCTCTCTCTCTCTCTCTCTGTGTCAACATTGCTTTTATAATTATTTTATTGCTGTTTCTGTGACTACTGGGAAATATGACTGCTTTCATAACTAAGGAGTTTTAGTGCATATTTAGTGTTTCAAACTAACATTATCTATTAAAAATCTTGTGTTTCAAAGAGCGTTCTTGCAAATATTGCACCTGCCCTCTAATTCCTTCTGCCAATTTTCCTGTTTTTAAAGATGTTTCTCTTCCATTTTGCTATGTGAAACTCCTACATAAACAAGGGAAACTGACTATACAAGAAATTTGTGAAAATGATTATATGTAGCTGTTACTGCACAAAGAACTGATGAAATAAAAAAAAATTCTCTAATTTCTCACTTCTAAAGATCATAGGTATTCCTTGTAACAATAGAGAGCAGAAAAATTAAATGAAGTCTCTCTTAATAGAATGTAATTTACCAGTAACAATTTTTTTGGAATTCCAACGTCATTTTTACAGTGGGAATATGTTTTTGTTTTTTACCTCCCCACCTGGGTTGGGCGTGTGACAGGTTCAAAAATTATCTGGTCAAACATTGATGAAATATTGTCAAATAATATACAAATGTTCATATTTTCATTTATTAGAACAGTAACAGAAAAGCAGGATTGTATGGTCTCCAGGAATATCTATTAACTTTAGATACTCATGTCCAATTACCAAAAACAAATTACTTACCTGAGTTATTTTAACTCGGAAAATTGCAAAACATAATGAAAAGCAGCTTTTAAAAATGAAGGAATAATTACCTTTTTTTAGCGAGGTTAGTTTAACATTTAAATGTGATATTTATCTAACACTGCAAAGCTGCAAAAGAAAAGAGTTAGGGAAGGTATTGAGGGGGCAATTACTGGGCTACTTCTGTTTGCAAAAGATAGGGCTAATGATTAAGCATCTTTCATTATATTGGGTGAAGAGGTTTAATGACTGTATCATTCCCCTCCCATTACTGAGTGTTTGTTTAGTTTAGATTGTAAGCTCTTTGGGGCAAGAACTAGATCATTTAATGTGCTTTATGAACTGCCATATACACTGAAGGCCTGGTATACAAATAAAGATGTGTATACATACATACGTTTTTCAAGAAGATCAATCAAAGTACTCAATTTTCAGTTAGGTCATCTTTTGCCAAACAGGTGGCATTACCATGTAGTGTAACATGAGTGATCAAGACAATTAAGTAGGCACCAGGATAAAATCAGAAAAGTAGTACACCGGTTACATGAGAGTACTCTTGTTAGAATATTTGACCCTGATCAAATAAGCTGTCAACTGACATTATTTGACTAGTCAATTGACTGACTTCACAATGCTACTCCCCACAGCTTCCTTACTTTTATTTCCTGAGCTATAGGTGTCTTTGTTGTGTTTGTAAATTATAACCATATAAGATACATTATATGGAAGAATAAAGATATCCTGACTTCAGACATAATGATGATATATACAGGCTTCCATGGTGATTTCTCAGGTTACATTTCTGCAAATATTTAGTAGGAGTTCTAGAATGGGGCCTGGTTTTGGGGAAATAGGAATTAAATTATCAGAGTTTAGTTGAAGTTGTACTAAAGATGGAGTAAACTGGTTTTAAATGTTCTGCTTGGTCCATGAACTTTATAGAAGAAATGGAAATTTAGGAATCTTTACATACTTAAGAACCATAACAGGCGTCCTTGTTGCGGAAGGCTTCCAGCTTATTCAGCAGAAATGTAAGAAATGTTCATACAACATAACCATTGCAACAAAACATAATTTGAGAGTCTCATTGAGAAGATATCTGCAGGGTTACCGCACATCCTGGCTTTCTCCAACATTGCCTCTTTTTTGATCCTCTGTCCTCTATCCAGAAACATTTTTCAAGTAAGAGGCAATGTCTGGCTTTTTTTTTTTTTTTTTTTTTTTTTTTTTGAGGGACAGGTGTTACAGCTCAGAAAGAGACCTGATTGGCTCCTTTCCCAATTGATCCCCTTCCTTGCACCTGCATCTGATTGGTCCCTTGCAGCTGCTTGTATTCTGACCATTCAGGCTGTGACTCCCAGCCCACAGGAGGGGGAGAGCCCTAAAGGAGGTGCTGACTGACAGCTGTCCTCTCATCCGGGTCCCATGAGGGTAGGGGACTGGACTTGATGCCCTCTCAGTTGATGCCTTCCAGTTTTGGTATTCTATGATTTTCCCATCATCTGCAGGCTGTTTAGGAGAGTTGCTTAAACACTTTCCAAGTGTAGGAGAGGAGCCTAACTCTTGCCTCCTGTACCCTCCCATCCCTGCTGGACAAAGCTGGCCTTAGGTGTAGGCAAGAGAGGCCACATCCCAGGGAATCAAACCAGACTTCTCTCACCACTCTACCCTACTACTGTTTCTATTTCCTTCCCCATCCCCTGATATGGAACTACCCTTTGCTAAGCTGCTTTGGACTGATTAAAACAGTGTGATTAAAATTACCATTAATCATAACTATTTTTTTAAAATATTGTAATAATGATTTATTTAAAAAAAATTAACAGCCCTATTGGCTTGTTTTGTGAATTTATTAACAAGTATTGGTTTCAAACCAAAATACTTGATACCCAGGACCTCAAGAAAATTTGCATATATGGTACTGAGAGTTTTCTATGCTAGCCAAATCCTTCTGCTTCTTTTTTGTTTGTTTATACTCTGAATAGTGATACTCCGTTTAGTTCAGTTTTCCATCTACATGCAGAATGAACTTTGTGCTCTGAGGAATGTGAAGGTGTGCACTACCAATAGAAACACATTCTGCTGGCTATGGGCACTGTGCTGATCATCTGGGCAGCTTTTGGATCTGGGTGTCCATCCAAGGTCTCAGATTACATGGAGCACAGTAAAACGCAGCTTGGACGTACCGAAGAGTGGTGGCAGGGAGAGTCAGGTGCAGCCTTGGTCCTTAGCCAATCCTGCCTTGGTGGAAGGGAGAGCGACTCTAACTTCTAACACTAGTGTAAATTACATAGTGTAACAGAGCTTTTGCCAGCAGAGGGATTGGCCAAAATGCAGCTCTGCTTCATCCCGCTCCCAAAATTCTACCTTCTCCTCTGTACACTTAAGTTTGTGGCAACAGCTGGTGCATGCAGTGAAGTTGGCAGATTAGAGAACGGAGCCCATCATGTCTTTTCTTCTTCGGGCTAACATCCACAGATCTGTTACAAAGGGTACTTCAGCCTGTTTGCTTCCTGGGGAGAGACTCCGACCTGCTGATCACTGGCAGCAAAAGACTGTCTTGACTCCTGAAGTTCCCTTAGGGGTTTTCTACCTCTTCTTCAGCCTGACCACCCTGCAACATGGCTTTTCTATGGAGTCTTCCAAACATTGAGTGTTTACAGCATAAATTTGGTTGAATGACATCTGTCTAATTCTCATCTGTGTCAGGGCTGTGTATGGCTTTTGGGGACATAATCCTCACATCTCTTCTTTCCCTTCTGAGGCATTTACTGCAGTTGGCACTCCTGAAGGCTTCAGGGCAGAGTTAAGCTAAGAAAAGCCAGTCTCTGTCTCCTGCTGTCCCACCTTATGTGTCTTGTTAGGGAGTTTAGATGGTTTTGTGGGTGGAGAATGGTTTTCACTTCAGCTCAGGCTGGGCGGGATTTCTCCAGCAAAAGGGAAGCCAAGGATTGGGTTAAATATGCCAGCTGTGATGCAAACTAGATGCAGGCCAGGCCAGGCTTTGACCTATTCTCCCAGAAGGAAAGGAGCGAGGCAGGAATGGAAAAGAAATGATTGTAAGGTAACCACTCCTTTCTGCCCCTATCAACTGTGAGCAAAGCCAGAACAGCAGCACACCACACAGAAGACTGCACCTGAGTCAACTATAGCATACACCAGGTGCCACGTTTCTGATTGCAAAGCTCAGCCACCGCTGCCTCTGTTGGATGCCTCATGGATGCTACCCATGCCAAAGAGTGTGATAAGGGGCTAGGTACCGCCTCCTGCTACCATATCTATGACAGAC
Organism: Pelodiscus sinensis; assembly: GCF_052426305.1. Taxonomy (NCBI): domain Eukaryota; kingdom Metazoa; phylum Chordata; order Testudines; family Trionychidae; genus Pelodiscus; species Pelodiscus sinensis. The sequence goes on from NC_143052.1 coordinate 43,334,220, forward strand.
CTCCCTTTCAACACTGGGGATCCCTACTTGTGTCCAAGACTGAAACCTTCAGGGAAAACAAAGACTTTGCTGGTCCATGTGGGTCACATGCAACAGAAAATAGTAGAGCTTCTGTTGTGGCCTGTGTTTCAGTCTCTGGCCAATAGCTTCCCTGAGAAACTAAAAAGGAGTCTATGGGAGGAAGGAGACAAAGGAGCTCAGCCTCTTTAAGCACATGAATATCACTAGTCTGAAATATTTTCAGAGCAATCTTTGAGCCCTGTTTTCCTCCACCTTCTAAAGCAGTTTTATGGGGAAAAAAACTAAAGGAAACTAAGCAGTGTGTTTCCCCTTTTCATGGACAGAGCAGGTAATCCTGAATGCCTGGTTCACGGTGTATAGCAGGACACACCAATGCAGAAAAGACCTCATCCTAGACGTACCAGTTTCTCACCACCTCCCCTATTTGAAACATCTGCATACATTAATTAAGAGGCTTATCTTCAAAGCATTCTCAATTTACCATCCTCAGTTCTGAATGTTTGAAAGTGAAATCCTTTTTCTCTTAACTTTGAGCATTGTGATTTGAATTTCAGGGGTGTCTCTCCATGTACAGTAAAAACCTGTGTTATCTGGCATGCTTGGGGATTAGGGTGTTCCAGTTGTCTAAAAATTCCGGTTGTCTGACAATCCCATCAACCTATGAAAAGCCAAGGGACAAGAATAGTAAAACTCAGGTTTTTAATATTGGTAGTTTTGTAGTGTGAGGCAGTTGGTTTCACATTTCTATTTTGAGTTAAAGGTGATTAGTACTTCTTAAATAAAAAATTAAGCCAGTCATGATAAACCAAGCCAGGCCTATGCTCATGAAGATGTGACTGTATCGTGGCTGGGGGCAATGCTGGTTAACAAAGTTTTCTGGTTAACAGAGTGCTGGATAACAAAGGTTTCACTGTAGTAGGAATATTGGTTTTATCTAAGAAAGAGATGCACATATATTTTCCTGGGAAGTTTTTCTGATCAGCATTTTCAAAGAGAAGTGAAACAAACACAGTGATTATGAATCCTGGAGTATCTTTAATTCAGAACAAATAAAGAAAACATAGTGCCAGAGAAGTCAATCATAGGCTTAAGCTGAGGATGGGTATGATTAGATATGAGATCACCCCTCGGAAGGCTATTAATGGAAGATGAAAATAGCTATAATGGAAAATTATGGAATCACAGAAGCAAAACTGGGTCTTATTGGAGTTTAGTGGAAATTCTGATCTTAATCACAGGCGAGCATCAACAATTCTGGGTTCCTTTGGTAGCTTTGCACTGACTCTGAGTATTCTCTCCATATCTCCTCCTTTCTCATCTATTTGCAGTTGACAATCTCCAATTTGTATATTCTTTACTCCCACAACTGTTGAAAGCAGTGAGTTAGATGTATTTGATTGAAAAGGATCTTTCTAATTCAGTTAAGAGCACAGGTATCCGAAAGTGAGCACAGCATTCACCAGCGAAAACCACTCTCTCTGTTCATTCATTCTTTCATGTGTATTTGTTCCAAATGGCATTCCTCATAAAAGTTGTTCTGCTCTTAAAAAAAAAAAAAAAAAAGTGAGGGGGGGAAAAAAAGTAATTTTGTTTCTAGGATATTTTCCCAGAAACTGTATTTTTAAATTGAAATAATGTAAATGCAGATTTATTTTGACTAAATATGAATTTATTCTGTGTAAGGATTTATTATTTATACATGGTTGGGTTTTTCCCTTAGTGAAATCAGCTAACTTAGTTAATGAAATGGTGGTATCTTGAAAAAAATATAATAAATAAATAGTTCAACTAAAGATAAGCTGTTGTCCTGAATTTTAAGGACTTGTTTAATTAAGTGACAGACAGACATAATTATTTGGGATATGACATTCAAGGTGCTTTTGCATACTGAATAAAGCGTTCGTTAACATTTATTGCCCTAATTATATAGATTCACTTCACTTTCATCACTCCCGAGGACATCTAATCAGTAATTAACACTTACCAAGAGAAAACATTTTACATAATATTTTGAAAATGAAATATTAATTCTTCTAGAGAAAGCTTTCAAATTTTCATTTATTTTATAACTGAAGTCACTGTGGAATAATCAAGTGATGGTTATCTATTGCTGTGTTGCAGATGGTCACAATTTACAAAAGAACTCTGGGAACTTTCCTGAAAGCATATAGGACATAAAATACCTTGCACAATGAGAATTTGCATGTACACAAGTCCCTGTCCCTGAAGTATCTTTGAATATGCTATATAAGAAATGTTGTATAAAGTCCTATAAATACATAATTGTTATTACAGTGGAAATATTTCAGCAAAGGTGGCACTTGTCAGTCCCATATGTACTCTTAGTGCAAGATAGGTGGAGAAATGTCAATAACTTTAAAATTCCATGGCATTCCATTATGCATCCTCTGCTATAGAATGATAGTGATCCCTAGTGCCTCAATAGTCAAGTTTCTTTTTTTTAATCATTAATGGTGTAAATTCTGCCAGAGGCTGATGTGTTGCTGTCAAAAAAAAAAATCAGTTGCATGTCTGTCTTTGCTAATATTTGCTGTTAGATTTATGAGCGTGAATAGCCTAATATGAGGAACAAAGTAAGGATTTTATATTTGGTTTAGAAAACAGTGAGTTCGGTAGTAAGTTTGAAGAGGATAAGAATGGCTGGAAACTATATAATAAACAATATTTGGGACAGATGATTCAGTTTTACTTTCATGTTTTTTGTGTAGTGTCAAGAGCCCTTCCTGGTTTCTGCTGCTTCACTGGGAAAAGGAAAGCCTAACTGAATCTTTCCTTTTCCTAGAACTTGGTTCTAGAAATTCCCACCTTTTTTATTTTGTATTTCTACACTGTAATGTAAGCAGTATGGGATTTTGATTAAGGTGATGGTTAAATCCTCTTTCCATTTGGCAAATGATAGAATTTTATCTCTGTCTCTAAAATGAACAAGTATACTCCCGCTGTTCTGGGAAACAGACAGGTGAGAAGAGTTGGGAGAAGAGTCCAGTACTAATGGGAGTATTTGGAGGGCAGTGTTCCCTGTAAACTGCGTACTCATGCAGCCAATCAAGATCAATTTAAATGCTGCCCAAATGATTAGCAGAGTGCCCACAGCTGGGTTTTGTGTTTCTACTAGTGGTGCACATTCTCACATGCGTCAGTGTACATTTAAAAATGTATTTCACATGTGAATGGAAAAAATCAGCACATGGATGGAAAAAATTAGAGGAAACATTGTGGGAAGATGACAGGATTTCAGTTCTACCCAAGGAAGCATGTATAGCAACACTTCCAAATATTCAGCAGATTTCTTCAGATGATCTCATTGCTAATGACATCTTTTATACTTTTAGGTGGAGAAGCGGGTGCTCCAGCCCCTACTGATTAATCATAACTAGTAAGCATCAGCCATTAAGGTTAATCAGTTAACCATTCACCTAATAGAAAGTAGAGTTTTATGGGCAACCAGGTGAACGATATAGATTTTACAGTAAAACAATTTAGAATGCATACAGTAAAACAATTTAGAATTTAAAATCATGAGTGTTGTGGAGAGGGCTGATAAAGAAAAGTTATTTATTAGTTCCCTAAATAGAAGAACTAGAGGACACCAAATGAAATTTAATGGGTAGCAGGTTTAAAACTAATAAAAGAAAGTTCTTCTTCACACAGTGTGTAGTCAACCTGTGAAACTCCTTGCCAGAGGAGGCTGTGAAGGCTAGAACTATAACAGAGTTTAAAGAGAAGCTAGATAATTTCATGGAGGCTAGGTCTATAAAAGGCTATTAGCCAGGGGATAAAATGGTGTCCATGGCCTCTGTTTGTCAGAGGCTGGAGAGGGATGGCAGGAGACAAATCGCTTGATCATTGTCTTCGGTCCACCCTCTCTGGGGCACCTGGTGCTGGCCACTGTTGGCAGACAGGATACAGGGCTAGTGGACTTATGGTCTGACCCAGTACGGCCGTTCCTATGTTCTAATGCATCCATATTATGCATATAGCAAGGACTTATTGTAATGGAATGTCCTGTGCAGCTAGATAGCTTACTAGGGTTATTTAATCTTTTATTCCAAAATTTCTTTGTAAAAAATGCAGCTTTAAATCTATCCTCCATCATGATACTTTGAGAGAGAATCTGCAAGCATAAAAGGGCTTTATCTAAAAGTAATTTATGACTTTGTCACAGTCCCTCCTTCCTTTAGTTAAACTTTGAATTCCTTATTTTTATTGCATTTGTAGTCATTTCATAACTTTGCACAATTTGCTTGAATAATTTATCCCTCTTGTGTAAGATAATACATTTGCACACTATGGTCTGTACCTCTGGATATATTCATGCCACACATAAGCAATGTACATTTTCCTCTTCTAAGCATATACAGGCAGTCCCCGGGTTACGTACAAGATAGGGACTGTAGGTTTGTTCTTAAGTTGAAGCTGTATGTAAGTCGGAACTGGCATCCAGATTCAGCCGCTGCTGAAACTGATCAGCAGCTGATTCCAGGAAGCCCGGGGCAGAGCAACTCTGCTTTGGGCTTCCTGTAGTCAGCCGCTGGTCAGTTTCAGCAGCGGCTAACTTGGGGACGCCTGGGGCAGAGCAGCTGGGGTGCTGCTGGGTTGGCTCAGTAGCGCCAAGGAGCGGTGCTGCGGGACCAACCGGCAGCGCCCCACCTGCTCTGCCACAGGCCCCGGGCTTTGCTCCACGTCTCCCTGGTCTGCTGGGGGGGGGGGGGGGGGGATTAGCTGCCCCCCCCCCCAGCAGATCAGGGAGACGCGGAGAAAAGCGGCGGAGGACCCGGGCCGGACCCGCGGCGCTTCCAGCTGATCTGGAAGCACCGCGGGTCCGGCCCCGGGTCCTCTGCCGCTTTGCTCCCCATCTCCCTGGTCTGCTGGCTCCCCCAGCAGACCAGGGAGATGGGGAGCAGCTTTTCTCACCCCGGAGGAGGCGGGCGGCGGGACCAGGTGTCCCGCCGCTCTAGTCCTCCGGGGCGAGAAAATTCCCGTTCGTAACTGCGGGTCCGACATAAGTCGGATCCGCGTAACTTGGGGACTGCCTGTAGTAATGTTTAATTTTAAGAATAAACGGAAATGTACTAACATCATGAAATTAAACTGTGAACCAATATTGGGTGGATCAGTACTAAAACCATCATAGTAGGTGACAACTAGATTTTTCATTCAAAAAGTTGCATTTCTTGCCTTTGTCCTCACAAACAGAAGAAAGAATCAGAAAAATGCAAAGACTGGCTAATGGCATTGTCAAGTGATAAAATAACAAATTATGGAACTCTCAGATCAGCCATCTTCGATGTTTTAATGAGCTTGAGCTTCAAAATGCTGTGCTCAACACTCATGGCTGTGATGAGTAGCATGAGGAGAATCCTCAAAGCTATCCACACATTAGGAAAGACGTCCTTCAACTCTGTATGCTGAATAAATTAGTGAACATGGAGTGGAGATTGCTTCCCATGCAGCAGAATATGATGAGTGCTGTTCAGTTTGGCGTTGAAGTCTGAATATTTCCCACGTGTCAGCTTCTGGTGTTTTCCTGTCTGCCAACAGCTTACTAAGGTGAGACTAAAAAAACTTAGATCTTTTAATGATGCTTCATTTGTTCAAACATTTCTTCGATGGACACTTGAGTAGTGCCAATGAGTACTTGAATTTTTCTTCCAAGCTGTCCATCATCTCAACTCTGCCCTTCTGTTATCGGAAAAGAGACACGGTTACAAATTTCATTGAAGAAATGTTGATCATCTAATTTCTGCCATTTTTTTTGGTAGCATTAAAAGCATCTTCAACTCCATTGTCTCTCAGGGTAGCTCCTCATTAAAGTAGTAGTAGTTGCAATGTGTGAAGTGGTAGTGGTCGACTGAGCTGGTAGTGCTTTGCTTTCAGTGTTCACTTAGAACAGTTATGCCAAATCATAAATGAGACCACTAATTTGAAGTCCATGAACTGGTTTGCCAGGCTTTATGCCTCATGTCAGATTCCAGCCTCTGCTTTACTCAACTGCACCAGTTCCATCAGTGTGCTTGTAAACCTCAGTCACTTGGTCCTTCACTGGCTTAGTGTCAATATAGCTCTCCTAGCAAGTGTCAGTTGGTGGCTTCATAGTCATATCTGTAATAAAGTCGGTGAGGATCTACTGCCTAATTGTTGATGCTGGAAACAAGACGTATGTTCTTAGCAGTACACTGAAGATACTGAATATAAAGATGATGTTGCATCTGAAAAAGCTAGGTTGAGGAAATGGCAGCCACCAGGCATGACGAAAGCTCATGGATTCAGTGCAAGGATCCTTGTCCGGCTGCCACTGTTTTTCCCTGATGTTTTTGTTACCATGCAAAGCTGATTTCTCTTAACTATTTCATGTAAATCACATTTTTATTTGTCCTTTCTCTCCCTTTCATGTGAGCCTCATTCTTCTTCATCACACTACTTTACACTGCCAGAAAAAATCTTGGATGATTCTCCATCATTTTCCTCACATTTCTATGTCTTATCTGCTAATTTGAAATTTTCTGCCTGGCAAAAGAAATAACATTGTATATTGTTGTGTAGATGGAGTTTGATAGGTTTTTTGGCATCTCATTAAATATGTCCTTTTAGTCACTAATACTCCTCAAAACTTAAAACACAATTACTCTTTCACAATTACACAATACAGGTGCACCATATTGCAGCTGGGCTCTCGTGTTACTTGAGTTCATTCTCATCTCACCAACTGACTGGCAATCCCTGTGTCAGAGCACCAGGTAGCTAGTAATGGGAAAGCATCTGTCATTATAATGTATTCAGTTTATATCTTCAAACCCTCTCTCTCTTCCCTAATTTCGTTAGAATAAAGACAAAAAATGACCCTGTGGTTAGACTCTTCTGATAAATTTTCTTCTGTCCTATCACCAAGAATATATAATTCTAAACTTATCACTTAATTATATTAGAGGTTCTTCCATTCCTTTCACAGTTTAAGTATTCAATTGTTCTTTTCTGGGTTGCAAATTTAGTTGTTCTTCAGTAGATTTCATTCGTTATTACTTTATTTCAGTTTAAACATTTTGTCCAAATTCCTCACTCACGCCATTCATCTTATGGGTACTCACCAGAGCCATTTTACTCCATTTCAACTTAATGTATCCAGAAAAAAAATAGAATATAAATATCAACATGATGAAAAACCTATATTGCCACATTATTTCAGAGCCATTGTCTGTGGTTATATTAAATGCTAGCTTTATGTCAAATGAGTATTACTTTAATGAGCTGATATTATAGCTTTACCTAGAAAGACAAGAGAAATATCAGGCACTGGAATTTCAAGTGCCACGTTCAAAATATATGTACCAACAAATAATAAAAAAATCCTTTTTTTACGTTTTAAACCTTGTGAAATATTTCAGATATCGCCCACTTACTCATGTACAGATACATGTACAAAACACATCTCTTTCTTTTGCTTACCAAGAAGAAAAAAAAAAGTAGCAGCTGATCAAATCAGAAGTCTGCTTTGTATTGATTATTGTTCAGCTTTTGCTGCCTTTTAGATCCTCTCTTGAGCTCTTTGATAATTGTAATAAAAGTAAGTAAATATAATACCAGGTGTGTTTGTGGGGAAAAGGTTATTGAATGGTTATTAAAAGTAACTCATTGGTTTTCTACAGTCAGATGAATCTGTAATACTATACTGTGTATATTTAGATGGAGGACACTGCAGATGTTTAATAGCATTTTATATCTTTAGATGACACATCTTTTTTTCTTTTACAAAATTATCCTGGCTCATTCTATTAAAGAGAACATCGTGTGACAGAATTATTCACTATTACTGTTGATTTGACAGTCATTTTGTCTTTCTCAATACAGTTTTTCAAAATGAGTAAATAAGTGCTTTTAAAAATGACAGACTGATGCCTCTGATGCCTCATTTAAGGTGGTGTTGGGTGCTGTGTAGTTATACCCATCTGTCTGGCAGTAGAACCTTGACATGTAGCACTTTGCGAGCTCACTTATCCCATCAGTTGTATAAATGCTGTTTCCACAGACTTCAGTGGGAATTGCATGTTCTCAGCTCATGTGATGACTTGATCCTCTGTTATTGCAATTCCAGGCTTTTCCTGAGCATTTTTTCTGACATAGTAACTTTTTCATGTGGACAAATGATGATTATGATGTAAAACAAATTTCATCAGGGTCAGTGGTCACAATTTTTGGAATTAAGCCTCATGTACACTATTAATGTGAACAAAGCCTCATGTACACTATTAATGTGAGGTATACATGCTTGGAAATATGGAGTCTACCATGGTTTCAGAGCTTCCAGTTTGACTAATTTCAAAAATTATTCACACACTAAAAATGTATATTGCCAAGATTTCATAGAATCCAAGAAGATTAGTGTTAGAGCAAACCAACCCCCTGCTCAAAGCAGGACCAGCACTGACTAAATCATTCCAGGCAGGGCTTTCTCAAGCCTAGCCTTATAAACCTCTAAGGATGGAGATTCCGCTGCCTCCTTAGGCAACCCATTCCAGTTCTTCACTAGGAGGCTGATGAAGTAGTTTTTCCTAACATTCAACCAGACTTCCTACACTGCAGCTTGACACCATTCCTTCTAGATCTGTTATCTGCCACCAGTGAGAATATCCTGACTCCATCCTCTTTGGAACCCCTTCAGGGTTGGAGAATCTATGTTGGCTGTTCCTGATCACCTTTCTCTCCTCCAAGTGTTTCAAAATGGATTCCTTGAGGACCTGCTCCATTATTTTTCCAGGTACCGAGGTGAGGCTAAACAGAGTGTAGTTCCTCAGATCCTTCTCCTTCCTTTTTTAAAAGATGGGTGTCGTACCTCGGTGTTTTCGTACCTCGGTACCTTCGGTGGTCTGGACTGTCAGTGTCAGCGTCGTCTGGTCAGGGTTGTCCTGGCGCGCTCCTGACAGGACCTCTACTCCGTTGTTAAACTTTCGGCTGCGTGCGTAACAATCGGTACTCCCTTTATCTAGAGTGTTAGACCCCGTGCACTTGGGTCAACACAAGAGATCTCTGAGAGGCCCCGGAAACGACAGATATAGGCAAGGTTTGAAATCAATCGAGCAGGTTTATTGTCAAATGCAAAGCTCTACCAGTTGGTAACAGAGATCAGTACAATGTTACACCACTGGGCACTATGGCCCGCGTTGATAAGGTACCAACACCGGGCAGGCCTATTGCCATATAATAGATATTAACAGCAGTTAGTCAAAATTAAGCTACTGTGCACTCTGTAAGTTTAGGCAATGACACCTGCTGTTCAGGCGCCTAGTGCGCCCCCCCCAAGGTCGGCCAGAGAGCACCCTCTGCGGTGTCCTTTTATAGATAGGTACAAAAAACTTACATCATTTTTTTACGCACCAGGTTACCACCCTCTGTTGCCTAGTTACCACCCCTCACCTTATGGAAGGGGGACTTACTTACTATCCTTCATGCTGTCAATTCCGACCTGGTCCTGAACCTAGGTTGGTATGTGCATTAGTTTTTAGGGAGTTTTTGTACCAAGACATTTCTTATTAAGATGTTCCATTACTCCCCTTTGGCTTACAGTCTGTACCCAGTGCCTCCCTGTGTCCTTCCATGCTCGACCTAACTTACACAATCGCACAGTTATCAATAGGGCCTCTTTCTTGGCTCCTGTTACTGAACCAAAGTCTTGCTCACTAGATTGCAGACCTGTTGCTGTTTTCATGTTATAGGCCTCTATTTAGGCCTGCTGACTCCATGTTAGTGACCTCAACTTACTACATTCCCCCACTTTTTGTCCTTTTATGGGGAGGATGTTTACCCATCGTCCCGGAAAAGCATAATGCATGAACTGAAGGTGACCCAGTGGGCTAAACACTGTCATGTGGACACCTTTGTCATACTGTTCACACACTCATGCCCCATCTGTCCCTTAGTCTGCACATTCCCTCGTACGACTGATGGACAGATTTTATTTTCCAATTCTTTTCAGTCCCTTATGGTGGGCCTGGGAATGTTAGACCCAGGACTGTACTGAGAAATGCAGGTTTTTTGATTGAGTTTTAACAGGCTTTTCAAATAATTAATATGGAAATGGTGTATCTTTTGTAGAGTATTTAGGCATATTTGCTCAGTGCACCTATGTATATATGGCATAACCTTATAGCCATTTGTAACTTGGTATTGTGATTTGGCTCGTGTGGTACTGCTGATAGCCATACACTTCAATTAGGGCATATACAATTACCATTTGTACTATTATTAATAGTAGACTGAGTGTTTTTTAGTGATTTTAAATACTGGGATAGACATTGTTAGAGTGTGTCCCTCAAGATTATATATATAAGAAGCAAAACAGAAATTTGGAGTAGTGACATTATAAATGAGGCCTTTTATAATAAATGTTTTGTACTCCATTACTACCCAGTACTGTCCATTCATGTTATACATCAGCCTTACTGCCGGTGGTCACCCTCTGCAATAGACTTTGCTAGGCAGGAACCAGGAATGGCTAGCGTCTCTGTTCCATTGGTCGCAGTGCTTTGTGACACACCAGTCAGTTGTTTCCAGACAACTTACTGAATGGACAGTAACCAGTTTATTAATTATTGCTGTGTCGGGATTCAGTATTGGTCCTAGACACTAAACAAAATTGTTTGGAATAATATGTGCCTCGGTTTAGGTTTAATGTCACTGATCCAAATCATGATGGGTAATAACAGGGATTTGTTTTTTAACCCAAGTTGTAGTTTTATACACTTAATTTTCTTTTGTGATTTTCTATCCTTTTTTTTTAAACCCTTTTTTATATTTGCTCCTATTTGTTGATTTTTCACCTATTATGGCTAAACAATTTAGCAATGCTATGCGCATTGTAAATGGTGTACAGCAAAAATACAATAATAATACAGTGATATAGCAACAGTAGTGGTACAGCAAACAACATTTGGTTTTACATAATAGCCAAGTTTAAATTAACTAACAATGATTTCTAGCTGATTGCCAACTTAATTGTCCATATATGGGACATTGAGGTGAACAGTCTTTTATTTATAAAGTACTTCATTTTTCTTCTCTTTTCTTGATGCTTAGGCATTTCTTCACTGCGTGCTGCTATCTTTTAGTGTTTTTGTGCTGTGATATCGTCTAGTGTTTTTGATCTGTAGGATAAACCTTACAAAACTTCAGTTAGTTGACATAATACAAGTTTTTCTTTACATCTGTCTTGTTTTTAGTAACTTAAATTTAATAAACAGGTTAGTTGAGTTTGTTTATAATAGGGATCAAGTCTTTTATAATACAACTAAACTTTTGCAATTGTTGTACAGATATTTATTTTCACTGGAGGTTTATTACCAATTTTGTCTTCCAAATATAATGCTTAACTGCTAAAATAGATACTTACAATGTTCCATGAGATGGTGTATTGCTTTTCCATCAAAGTGTTTAACAATGTTACCAAGTTTATAGAGTTAATTTCCTTGTGATACCAATTCCACTTTTGTAAACTGTTTAAAAGCACAAAAGTTAACAACTATTTTCCTTTAATATTCTATAAAAGAAAACAATTTATATCAAAATGAATTTTTAAAACAGGTGTATGTAAATACTTTGAAAATATTAAACATTTATTATGGTTTGTTGTGTTAGGAGTTCAAGGTGGAAACCTGTTGAAAAAGTTTGGTTAGCTTTTTGCATTATTGCTATACTATTCTTATAACTGCATTTAAAAGTAAAAACAAGGTTATAAAATCCATACTAAAATTGACATTTTGTTAATGTTACCTGAACCTTAATATTGGACCTTTAATGTTAAGGGTCTGGTCTCCCTTACATTTTCTTTGAATTAAAATATAAAAAAAAAATAAAAAACTTTGATTAATAAAAGAAAAAAAATTGTTTGCAATTGCATTCTTTGTTGAGACATGAAATATATGTAACTCTGAAAAAAAATAGTATTCATAAAATGATTATAAAATAGTGTGGTACCACATTTTAAAAAAAGTATAAAAATTGACTTTTGTTGCAACACGTGACATACAACAAAAACAACATACATGACATACAGGACAACTCACAATTTAAAAACAAATGGCTCCAACATTACATTTATAACTGTACAAAATAAGAAAAAAAATTAAACATTTAAATCAGCAAATTATTACCTTATTTAAAACTATTAATAAAAATGATATCAATTTCTATTAATATTTGCCAAATATGTTGTATTAAATTAGTAACTTATGGCATTGCTCTTTACTTTATATTAAGCTTTATTTTAAAACTCTGCTATACAGGTGTACTGAAATAAAAAAGAAACCCATGTTTCAAATAAAAGTTAATAGTTAGAAGCAGAGTCTGCATGTCTATTGCTTAGCAACCTTATCTTCTGGAAAGTTGGGAGTCATTCCAGCTGTTGCATTTCTGATGGGTTAAAATAATTAATTTATGGGAATTATTTAAACGGGAAAAAAAATTACCTTATTTTTCTTTGTTTCCTATTTTGTTTTATTTTTAACCTCTTTTTATTTTAAAAATTTGTATAAAAACTAACTTTCCTCGAGTCAAGAGCGTTTAACTCTTAAATTTCTCTTAAAATACAGGCAGCAGCAAATTAAGCAAACTGAGAGGCTATAAAGGATAAAAATATTTCAAAAGAAGAGTGCATTTTAGCTGAGTGCAGAGTATGCTTTCATGGGTTAAAGTAGTTGGAAACCTGCACTCTGGATTTTTATCCTGACTCTAAGATTAGAGTGTGGGTAGTTACCTGCGCTTGTAAAAACTGAATTTGTTCCCCCGGTGTCTGTTGTTCTTGTCTGCATGCTAGATGAATTGTGGGAGTGCCCATACATGCTGCACTTAACTGTTTTGGGGCAACTCCATGTGTTAATGCATCAGTTCTTGTTAGCCTGTTTAATCTTGCTTTTTCACTTTGAAATTCTTTTTTACTGACATTCTTGCAATCAAGTCGCAGCTCCTGTCTCTTAGTGTGCTCTGTGAACTGTTCCATTTTATCCTTCATTTTATTTACTAATTCAGTGACAGTATTGCTTGCTACTTCTCCCTCTTGTGCACTTACTTTTCCCATTCTGACAGGCACCAGTCTAGGTCTCAGTTTAAGTTCAACTGGAACCTGGCTTTTATCATATGTTTGTGGTTGCAATGCAGTGGACCCCGTTTCAGCTTTCACATTTTCCAGGGCTACCACTGATAATTTCTGTCCCATGGCTTCAGGTACTGTGAAAGTTCTTAAAGGCTGTTGCTTTGCTAGGGACGGCACTTTTCTCTTTTGCAAAGTTGCTTCTTTTACTTCCCCTATCTGTTCCATTACCAGGGAGGCTAGCGGTGTGGCAGGCTGTTTAAGCCATCTCACTGCCATAGACATAAGTTGCAAAATCCTAGGCTTTTTAGTACTATTACTCTTTTTCAGCGCTTCAGTTTCTGCCATGGCTTCACATCTACCGGTTTCTGCATACTCTTTTTTAAACTCATATGGCCCTCCTTTTTTAGCAATCTAACGGGTCCATATTTCATCAAAACCTAACAGGGTTATAAGGGAATGTAGATGGGGGTTACCTAACTCGTGATTTTCTGCCATTTTAGATGTTAGATTGCAAACAGATAAACAGAACTGTTAGCCTTCTTACCAGATCAGCGGTCGGGGTCACCAGTGTCGTACCTCGGTGTTTTCGTACCTCGGTACCTTCGGTGGTCTGGACTGTCAGCGTCGTCTGGTCAGGGTTGTCCTGGCGCGCTCCTGACAGGACCTCTACTCCGTTGTTAAACTTTCGGCTGCGTGCGTAACAATCGGTACTCCCTTTATCTAGAGTGTTAGACCCCGTGCACTTGGGTCAACACAAGAGATCTCTGAGAGGCCCCGGAAACGACAGATGCAGGCAAGGTTTGAAATCAATCGAGCAGGTTTATTGTCAAATGCAAAGCTCTACCAGTTGGTAACAGAGATCAGTACAATGTTACACCACTGGGCACTATGGCCCGCGTTGACAAGGTACCAACACCGGGCAGGCCTATTGCCATATAATAGATATTAACAGCAGTTAGTCAAAATTAAGCTACTGTGCACTCTGTAAGTTTAGGCAATGACACCTGCCGTTCAGGCGCCTAGTGCGCCTCCCCCCAAGGTTGGCTGGAGAGCACCCTCTGCGGTGTCCTTTTATAGACAGGTACAAACAACTTACATCATTTCTTTACGCACCAGGTTACCACCCTCTGTTGCCTAGTTACCACCCCTCACCTTATGGAAGGGGGACTTACTTACTATCCTTCATGCTGTCAATTCCGACCTGGTCCTGAACCTAGGTTGGTATGTGCATTAGTTTTTAGGGAGTTTTTGTACCAAGACATTTCTTATTAAGATGTTCCATTACTCCCCTTTGGCTTACAGTCTGTACCCAGTGCCTCCCTGTGTCCTTCCATGCTCGACCTAACTTACACAATCGCACAGTTATCAATAGGGCCTCTTTCTTGGCTCCTGTTACTGAACCAAAGTCTTGCTCACTAGATTGCAGACCTGTTGCTGTTTTCATGTTATAGGCCTCTATTTAGGCCTGCTGACTCCATGTTAGTGACCTCAACTTACTACAATGGGTACTACATTTACCTTTCTCCAATGATCCGGGACCTCCCCCAACTGCCACAGGTTTTTAAGGATACTGGCCAATATTCTGCTATAACATCAGCCAAGTCTCTCAGCGCTCTCAGATGCATTATATCCAAGATTTTGTTTCACCCTTTTTTGGGTGTAAAACCCAAGTAATTTGTAATGTTTATATAATGTCATTGCGAACTTGCTTGCTTGCTTTAGTATCCCAAAAGCAGAAAATCTGCATTTAAGAATAGATTTATCAGGTCAGAAAGAGAACCAGTACTTCAGAATTAATAAACAATCCCATGAAGAGAACAAACCAATAAATGCATATGATGGAGGAAAAATAATTGAAGTTTGAAAAATAGATTTCAGCATTAAACTTAATTGTAATCATTTAATTTTCCAATCTTCTCTTTTTATTGGATTTTTCCTTCTAAAACTGGTTAGTTCCTAAAGAGTTTTATAATAGCAATAAATTACAGCCCTGAAAAATACAATTGCAAGAAACACAGGAGACTTACAGTATCTGAACATCTACGGTTCTCTGGTTTACTTCCCTCAATCTGTCAACAGACCACAATGAGTCAATAAGTAGCTGAAATATTTATTTCCAGTTCACAATGTACCTTTTTCATCTGAATCCCACATTATTGAATTCACAGTTTCTGTGCATATGTGTCCATGTAAATAGAGTACACAATGCCTGGACTTTTAACTTTGTATTAAATCTGAAGGAAATAATGAATAATCAAAATGATTCTATCTGATTCACAAAGCCACATACCCACAGAGCAAGCTTCACACTATCTTCAAACTATTTTTGCATATACCAAAGCAATATGCTGTATGGTCCAATATGGAATTCTTCTACAAACCTCTGGGACAACAAGTTTGGAAAAAGGGAAACAATTGTTTTAGAGTTGTGGGTCCTTGAGTTCCTAGAAATGAATATAGAAGAAAATGCATTTTAAGTTCAGCTCAGCAAATCAATTTAAATGGAACTGCATGATTTAGATCTAAAATGTTTGATTTGAGGGGCGAGAATAGGGCTATGGACAGCACATGACAGAAGGAATTTTGTGCATAAATGAGTGAAAAGTCTGAGGCTGTTCAGTTAAAGGGAATAACTAGGTCTGCTCAAATTCAGGCCAGGACAGTGAATGTAGTTGTTGATTAGTCTTGTGGTGTATCTGCACAATTGTTTATTATGAAAAGAGAGTTGGATATATGGTGTGAAACTTTCACACCTGCTTCATACAAATGAAGAGACCATAGTGGCATCAAGGGGCTTGAAAAGGGCCCAAGGAGAATCCCACCAGCACAGAATCTTGAGGACCCTGGCATAAATGTCAAGACAAGATCAAAAGACAACTTCAGGGCCCATTTAAGGATGCTTTATTGACGTTCCCCTATCAGAGTGTGTCGGTGTGCTGTGGCTGAGGAGCAGGAGGGAGGAATCCACAGTGCGCAGCCCAGCTGGGCTTTAGGAGGGAGTCAGAGTGGGAGACTGGAAGCCCTAGGACTCAGCTGGGCTGCTGGTGGGGGGGAATCTGCCTGGTGGGCTGGCAGGGCAGAGAGTGGGGCTGGCAGTAGGGGGGCCAGAAATGACCTCCCTGGTCTGGCAAAATCCCTCATCCAGGACCAATCAGGTCAAGGGCACTGGACCAGGAGGTCCAAACTGTAGCTCACTCACCTGATGTCTCTAACTTTCTCCCTTGGCCATCAGACTGAACTGCCGGAGAGGTAGTGGTTGGCTATCTTAGGTGGGTATCTCTCACTAACCTCCCAGTGTAGCAGGGCCCCAACTGGTCATCATGGCTAATGATAACTGGTGAACATTATGTACTGTGGCAGCTGCCAGCCACTCAAAAAACACAGAAGCAAGTAATTGGTGTGGCAGAAATGAGAAGGGGCCCCCAAAGCACAGATGTGTTTAAAATACTTTGAATTCAGTCATAAATTTAAAAAGCAAATGTGTTGCTTGAAATGTAACTTTACATTAATATGGAATTTAAAAGTTACAAAAAAACTAATTTAACATTAATGAAATCTTCAGGGGGAAGAGTGAGCTTTAGCAATTATGGATTTGAAGAACTATGATTTCTGCCAGGTCAATATTACCATTTGTACGTAATTAAAATGTTTCAATTTCTTTTATGAATGATATTTGACATACTATATGTGTTAGGATCTCAAACAAACTTCATAAATTTAGTGGCAATATGACTACCTCTTCAAGTTCTTGTACTTTGGCCACATTTTTCACATGGTGCCATTTCTTTTTGCTGTCAAAATGCATGAACATATGTTTGGTCCCTGAGGTAAAATAAGAGTAAACACAAGATATTTACAAATGGAATTACAAAACATGCTGTATTTCAACCTCTAAAAAACATATGGATGATGATTCATTAGCTCTGTGCTTTCTTTCTATATTATATGTGTACACACACACACACACACACAATATATATATATATATAATGTTGTAAACTGAGCAAAACAATGTGCTGTTGATCTGACCTGTACTTCTTATTCAGATAAACTCACATTGAAGTCAATTTTGCCTGGGTAAGGGCTATTATAGCAGAATCTGCCTAACCAGAATGACTTCCAGAAATGTGATCTTAGTTGCTGCTTAGGTAGGATTCCTTGTTAATAGAGGATGTCATTGCAACAGTAATGCTGACCATGGAGCTAAAGCTGTAGAAATATAGAACTAGCTCAACTGGGTCAGACAAGCCATTCATATTCAGTATACACTATAAGTTGCCTCAGTATACATCTGTTCTTCACTAAAGTCATTGACACTTGTAGGAACTGATGCGTTATAAGTCCTCCTGCTAATTGCGCGTAAGTAACGCAAAAATTTTTTGCGCAAATGGAAGTCAGCTACAGGAAAAAAAATGCCCCACTTTAAGTTGTTTTGCTAGAAGTCCAAGTTTTTTTGGAACATATCTTGGACTTACAGCAAGGACGGCCTGTCACTGTCCTTGTCTAGTACCAAACGCTGTAGAAGGAAGTCTAAGAAAAATAACTGCAGTAGCCAGTTATTATTTCTCTTAACTAGTCTCTTGCACAATCGCCCCCAGTCTTCTCCTCATTCTTAGTTGCAGTGTTCTGACCAAGACTCAATATTCCCTCCACTTCACTTTCCAGTCCCAAGTTCCCTGGTTCCTTGTTCCAATATACTTCCCTCACCTCTCTGCAAGTTTGTGACTCTCGTCCTCTCTACTTTTGCATCAGGCATCCTTCTTCTCCATTCTGCTTGGGTTCAGCAGCAAATCAGACTTCAGAAGAGCCTCCATGTTCTCAGTTCAGGGACCTGAACATGGCATGACCTTCAGCAGCCCAAAACTGTAATTGCAGGGAAGGTGCTGCTCAGCCCTAAGTTGGAGCATGTTCCATAAATAGAATCTTGAGGAATTTAGCTATTAAAAATGACCATGTGTAAACTGAGATTTTTTTCAAAGGCTTATAATTTGACTCCATATGTGTTGGTTTTTCACAGGGCCGGCAAAAGACACCCCCCTCCCCCCAGTACACAGACTATTCCCCTGCCAATTCAAGTCCCTATTCCAAAGCTCAAAGCAATAGAGCTGTTCAAAAATATTTTTGAACACAGGCATCAGTTTTTCCCCTAACTCTTATTGTCAGTGAATGAACTATTTTGGTGGAAATTTTGTCCAGAAAAAAAAATCAGACACTTAGCATAGAAAATGTCAGCCCACAATGGTTCAATTTTGGCTAAGTTATAAACTGAAAAGAGGGTCTTATAAATTGAAGTGTTGTGTAACCTTAGTAGTGAGTGATACCAGCCCTATCTATAATAATAATAAAAATACCTTTGCTCTTTTAGGAGATAGGAGAGAGAGTAAAATATTTTGGGGAGAAATTGAATGAAAAACTTAAGCTAGAGAGAAGTATGCAGATGGCAAAAATAATTGATTGACAGAAAGTATTTGTTAGTGTGTTAATAGAATTAGGAGGTTTCTTGAGTGTGTCCAGGCAGAACGGCATGTATCAGAAGACCTGGTAGCAAGGAGCAGCCAGGTTTTGAAAGTAATAAACTAGAATGTGTTGCAGTGGCTGGGAGGTTTGGGCAGTGTGGTGGAACAAGGTTAAAAAAAGTGTCTCTTTCTGCCTGTCTCTCCTGCATGCTTTTGTTTTTTTGGGGATAAATAAGTGAGTCGCTGATGGGAATTGTCATTCTAGTTACAATGGAAAAGCATTATCAAACAGGAATGATTTGCAGTGTTTTCTGGAGATTATGGGTTAATCTAATCTCTTAACGCATTCCCGTACTAACAGCCAGTTAAAATGGTTCATGTGATTTTTAAAATGGCACTGACAGTTCTGTTTCTATAATATTAGTTTTATCTCTCTCCATCCCCCGTCTTTTTTTGTTACTCTCACTTAGTGTATCTGTCTCAAAGGTAGACTGTAAGGTTCTTTGTTAACTTCCAAAATTGCTTTTTGGGAGATAGAATGAAAGCTTATATCCTAATAATGGGGACAATAATGGGAATTTTTAACTACAGCCATTCTATATAACTCTGTATGTCAGAGCTCTAGTGGCTAATGCCTCTGTGATTATTTACATCTGTAGTTGTCATATATTCAGTGTTATAGCTATGTTGATTCCACAGTATTAGAGAGAGGGTAATTAGATAATACCTTTCATTGAGTTGAGCTATCTTTTGAGCTTACCCAGAGCTGAAGAACTCTATGTAAGGTGGAAATATTTGTCTCTGTCATCAACAGATGTTAGTCCAATAAAAATAGCTAATATTACCTCACCCACCTTGTCTGTCTAATGATGATGCATTGTCATGATTTATTACAAATGGAAATTTTCTTGCATTTCTGATGTCAGACTTTTATTGTTTGTGTAGCATTTTACTGTAAATAGAGAACATTTGAAGCTTTTCTGTTACTTCCTTATGATGAAATACATTATTTTTATATAATTAAAGCTACCAACTTACTATAGCTTGCCCACATGATTAATTTTGTATTTTGTGTGTTCTGTATTGAAGCTGGATAATGCAGATGAACAAGCAGCTCAGATCAGACGTGAACTAGATGGACGTCTACAATTGGCAGAACAAATGACAAAGGTAAATGATCATAGTCATATTCATGCCTACGATTTTAAATTGTGTCTGAGTGTATACACACTATAGCCTTCTAAATTATAACTATTGATCCTTTTTAAAAGGTATATTAAGCAAATGGGGGCAGTTATACTGTGCAGCAGTTTGGAACAACAGGCTAGTTCCAGTGTAGTGCATGCGCTCATCGATACTTGCATTCTCTTTCTTTCTCTCTCTCTCTCTCTCTCTTCCTCCCCACCCCACAGCTTTCCTTGATACTTTGTATATACAGTAATGTGATCTGATTTTGCCACTGCCAGCAAGCTTCATGAGAGAGAAGAGTGTGTGTGGTTTGTACACACATGAGTATGATCTGGTATAAAATTGGTAGCAGGCCAAGTTTGGGATGGATTTTGGCACTACAAGTAGCAAAGCCATCAGAGTTGTGCAGGCCATCCTAAAGAGTATAGATTAGAAGGAATTGTTTTATAAATACTTTAGAAAATTAGATCTATTTTTATATCCCTCAAGCTACAAAACCAGGTCAGAGTGCACCAATGACCTGGTAATGCACACCAGCAGGGTCCCTAGGACAACTAGTGAATGGCAGGCTAATTCAGGGTAGATTCACAAACTCAACTTGCTGTGTACTAAACGTTTGTGTAGACAGTCCTATATAGTTACTATGACCCAGATCATATTCTTTCATGTTAAAAACTGTGTGGGAGATAAGGAGTAAATCTCTGGCAGTCTTGGGTCCTTGTATCACAGGCCACATCACCCCATGGTTGTGGACAGGATTTTCCAGTTATAGAGGGGTCCACGTGAGCTTCCCAAAACCGAGTATTCCTTGAGAGGCACTGGGCCATTAACAAGAAACTTCTGTACTAGTTCTGTCCCCTGGTAGCTCTAATGGCTATCCCAACCATATATATGATTTGCTCTGTGTGTATTTAAAAACACTTTTCTTCTTGGAACTCTTGTTAGTCTTTAAGTCAGAAATTTCTAAAAGGAGTACAACTATCACATTCTTATTCACAAGATGTGAACTGTCAGAGCTTGCTTATAAACATCATCACCTTTAAAGCTATGCCAGGTATGGTTGAAGATGGGTAAAAATGGTTTGTTTGTTTGTTTTTTTCCACACAGTGCCACCAACCTAGTGGCTCAACAGTACAATTCAATTTACTGTTCCATTAAGACTACAGTTCAAGACTAGTTTCTTGAACTCCGAGAAATACAGGTGTAAGATATTCCCAGATGGCTTTTGTTTTTAACTGTCAAAACTAGAAATTATGATTTTTTTTCCTTGAAAGTTGGCTTTATCAACAGTGATCTTACTTAAAAAGAATGACAGTAATACAGTCTTTGGTAATCAACATATATTTTTAAAGCTTTCCCAACACAAGATATTTTAAGATCTGATCCATTTTTCTATAAAAATTGCATATTAATTTTTATTATTAGAGTTCATGATTATATACCAGGTATCTATATTATCAAAAAAGATTAACTACTCTGCCTAGTGAATGCAAGAATTTTAGAAAATGTTGATCTGGGATAGGATAGAGTCATGCAGGAAGGCAAATTACAATATTTATTATCTCTTTCTAGATGACCCAACTTAGAAACTTCTATTAAAGTATTTTTCTGGCAATGAACTTTTATCTATATTAGCAAATATTTCAACAGTTTAGAGAGCTTTTTGCTTTCCTGTAAATCAGGGTGAGGAACCTTTTATCTCTCAGGGATCACTGCCCCACAGGAAAGAAAAAAAACAGTCCTGGGCCACACATAGCCCCAAGGGGGCAGTAGCTTGTGACTTTCCCTACCCTCCAGAGTGAAACCAAAAATTAGGCTTCAGGATGTGGGAGGAAGCTCTAGACTGAGGCAGGATTTGAAGTCCAGGAAGAGGTGAGGGCTCTAGTTGGAGGTATGGGCTCTGGAAAGTGGAATTTATAGTGAAGGAGAGGGGCTGTGGACTGGGGGCAAGGGATTTGGATTTTGGGAGGGATCTTAGGGTTGAGGCAGGGGTTGGAGTTAGGGATGTAAATGGCTACTCAAGTAGTCGACTACTGGATAAGCCTAGGCTTATTGCGTAGTCGAGTCACTACTTGACTACTTGCTTCTCCCTCCCCCGTTGCTGCCTCTGTATCAGGGTTACCGCAAAGGGGGGAAGCAGGAAACTGGTGCTGGGAGGAGCCAGCTTAAAAGCCAGTTCCCCCCAGCACTGCCTCTGTGATGGGCAGGAAGGGGCAGGATAGGCAGAGCTGCAGCGGTCCCAGGGTTGGTACGGAGCTACCCCACAGATATCCCTTCTGTGGCTCTGCAGAGCGCTTCCCCTTATCAATTGTGTGGTTGATACAAATTGTATTGACTACATGATTAGCCAATTACTTGCTCCTTAGCATGCTTAGCTGGTGGGTCAGAGGGAATATGAGTTCCAACTGGGATGTGGCTCTGAAGCATGGCTGCGGACAGGACAGAGGTATGGAGTGCAGGAGGGGGTGAGGGCTCCAGGAGGGGGTTGGGGTGTGGGTGTGGGATCTGGGGGAGAGGGTGTAAGAGAGGGTTTGGGATGTGGGCTTCACCCAGACTGCACTAACCTTAGGTGGCTCCCAGTCAACCTTGTGGCAGAGCTAATGCAGGTTCTTTCCTCCCCTGGCTTCATGTAGCTCCTAGAAGCAGCTGCCATGTCTGGCCCCTTGGTGGCGGACAGTGTTTCCCCCTAAACTGTGGGGTAGCACAGTTCCGCAGGTGATTGATCAGTCCCATTGAGTCAGTAAGCTCTGTGCCTGGAGCTCTGAGCCTCTGACTGGGTGGGACTGATTAGTCACCTATGAAGCTTAGTGGGGACACTGGCAGAGGAGCCATGCCATCTCTGGCTATGTGTACACTGCCGAGGGTTTTTTGTTTGTTTGATTTTTTTTGTAGCAGAACATATGCAAATTGCGCTCTCATTTGCATATCTTCTGCCAATCCTTTTTGCGGAAGAGGTTTTGCCACTAAAAAGCCTCATGTAGATGGGGCCATTTGTCGGGAAAAAACCTTTTTGCACAAGATCCTGTAAACCTCATATTTTGAGGAATAAGGGATCTTGAGCAAAAAGGGTTTTTTTTTTCCTCCAACAAATGGCTCTGTCTACATGGGGATTTTTAGTGGCAAAACCTCTTCCGCAAAAAGGATCGGCGAAGCATAGCAAATGACGGTGATTTGCATATCTTCTGTTACAAGAAAAAGCAGTGTTGACATAGCCTCTGTGTGGTGCACACACCCACACGCACTGTCCCCATCACTCCCATTGGCCATGGTTCTCAGCCAGTGGGAGCTGCAGAGTGGGCACTGGTAGTGGGCCAGCATGTGGAGCATCCGTGGCCCTCCCTCCACCTCAGGGCCACAGAGATGTGCTGGCAAGCCAGATCTCATGGCTCCCGCCCTACGGGGGTCTCTTGAGGCTCAGGGCGAGACTTGCTGCAGGATGGATTAAATGAAACAGAGGGCAAGATCTGTCCTGGAGGCCACAGGTACCCCACCACTCCTGTAAATATTCACTTCACAATAAAAATTATCCATTTTACATGAGTATCTTTTTACTCTGTCACTGTCTGATGTTAGCCATAAGTATTGGCTCTCTGTAGAATATTTGAGTCACAACAATATGCAATAATGTTGAAATGCTAGTGCCAGTCTCCTGGCCAAACTCCAGCTCATGTAATCCTATTCAATCATTCAATTATCTGTCCAATTTATCACCTACTTTCACCTGTCTATTATTTTTCAGTCTTCAAAATGAGCAATCTAATGCTACATTTCAGTAATGGGTGGATTGTTCCCTAAGACATAGGGGACAGTTTTGGCTAGGGATGTGAATGGTTAACAGGTTACCTGGTAACCATCACCATAATGGATGATGCTCACTGGGTATTGGTTAACCCGTACCTGGAAGCATCCCACAGCCTGCCATGGGCGAAGGGCTGCTCTAGCCCCTCAGGGATCAGGAGCTGGAACTTCCTGTGCAGGGCAGGCTGGAAGCAGAAGCTGCCCCTCTTCCCGCCCCCTCCCCTTCATCCCCGCACTTGGGGCTGGCCTCCCAGCATGGGATCCCACATAATCAGTTAACTGGTTACACCAAAGGTTTAATTGGTTAACTGATTAACCAGGATTTTACTTCCCTAGTTTTAGCCTTGGTTCCGTCTCCTATAGGTCACTGGCTGCATGCAAGGATCCGCAGATCTGCAAATGGCTGGGACAGAATTTCCTATGCACAGAAACATTGTAGAGTTCAAATAAACCATCCTACAATGCCCCTCTTGTAGTGTACAGGGTGTGGTTGGGCAATATGGGGGACTTACTAACTGCTATAGGGGTATACTGGTAGCTTGCGGGAAGGCTGCTAACTAAGCTTCATTAGGACAGACGATCCTTCCTTCTCCACTGAAGTTCTATTTTGTATCCTTTTCACCTAACCATTGCCTTTCTATCACAGTAAGAATGAAGTGGCAAGTACTTTCACCTACTTCAATAGGTAGGAAGGCACATCTTAGGGGGAGGTGGTATATAAATGCTTGTGTGCATATAGGGTGACCATATACATATATGATAAAGATCTATTAAATATCTCTCAGACATGAGAGTGATAATCACCAATGATCAGAGAATCTCACACACAAATAGAAAAAAGAACTCCCTATTGCTTATTTTTACATAGCTTTTATTTATTCATTTTGATAGGTATATATGCTGATAACCATGAAGTAACATTCACCAAGTTTGGCATTTTATATTAAATGCTTTATTTTTTAAGTTTGCTTATATTTCATAGAACACTAGAATTGGAAGGGACTTCAAGAGGTCATCGAGTCCAGTCCCCTGCCCTCATGGCAGGACCCAGTACAATCTAGACCATCCCTAATAGATGTCTTAAATATCTCCAGAGATGGAGATTCCACAACTTCCCTAGGCAATTTATTCCGGTGTTTAACCACCCTGACAGTTAGGAAGTTTTTCCTAATGTCCAACCTAAACCTCCCTTGCTGCAGTTTAAGTCCATTGCTCTTGTCCTATCCTCAAAGGCTAAGGAGAACAATTTTCCTCCCTCCTCCTAGTACCCTTTTAAATACCTCAAAACTGCTATCGTGTCCTCTCTGTCTTCTCCTTTCCAAACTAAACAAGCCCAATTCTTTCAGTCTTCCTTCATGGGTCATGTTGTCTAGACCTTTAATCTTTCTTGTTGCTCTTCTCTGGACCTTCTCCAATTTCTCCACATCTTTCTTTAAATGTGGTGCCCAGAACTGAGCACAATACTCCAATTGAGTCCTAATCAGTACAGAGTAGAGCGGAAGAATGACTTCTCATTACTTTCTCACAAGACTCCTGTTAAAATATGATTCTAAGGTGCATTCTTTTTTTGCAACAGCATCACGCTGTTGACTCATATGGTCCACTATGACCCCTAGATCCCTTTCTGCCATACTCCTTCCTAGACAGTTGCTTACCATTCTGTATGTGTGAGACTGATTGTTCCTTCCATTTGTCCTTATTAAACTTCATCCTGTTTACCTCAGACCATTTCTCCAATTTGTCCAGATCATTTTGAATTATGACCCTATCCTCCAAAAAAGTTGCAACCCCTCCCAGCTTGGTACAGTAGACTTCCGATAATCTGGAACCTATGGGACCTAGGTGGTGCCGGATTATCAGATATGCCGGACTATCAGGAGGTACTATAAGCTGGTTATATATATACTGTATACATTATATACTGTATATAAAGTGTTCTTAACCCTTTTTAATCGTACATACTGTATACAGTATACTGTAATGTTTTAGTTTTTTTAAGCCTTTTTTACCCTTTTTGCTCAGTTCAGCTGCTGCCGCTGTTACCTTGTGACTCATTTTTTTCCGAAGCTCACTCACTAGGCTCTTGCCATTTTGATGCCGGACTATCAGGAGTGCTAAACTATTGGATGCTGGACTATTGGAGTTTTACTGTATCATCTGCAAACTTAATAAGTGTACTCTCTATGCCAATATCTATTTAATAAATAGATAAATATAATATCTAGCAAAATTTGTTTATTTTGACCTTAAAGAAACTTAAACTATGCATTCTTCTTAAGCTGCATTTTGACTTAGCCTTTACTTTCAAAAGTTTAGGGAGAGCGTTTTAGCCATAGTCTGCATCATGTTGTCCATAGTTCCTTTCTCTAATAGCATGAGTCTGAGCCAGTGGAAAATGTCTTTGACCTTTTAAATTGATATACAATCTGCCTAGCAATGTTGACTTCATAACGGGGCTTTATTAAACTTTTATTCCTTATAAAGTTTTATTAAGTCTAGCCAGGATTATAATACACATTAATAGTCTAGCCTTATGTAATTTAACAGGATCATAGCAGAGTCTAATTGGGAAGTGCTTATCTATAGAATGTGGAATTCAGTGGCATCTTGTAGAATTCAATGGCAGGGCATAATTCACTATTAGTTCCATAGAATTTTTCATAAGGGAGACTGTACGAGAGGAGGCTACTTCATTGCCATGTATGGCAGCCCTTTTTTCCCATTCCATATCCTATGGTAATTATCAGATATTCATTTTAGGGCTATCAAGTGATTAAAAATTGTGATTAAAATAATTAATCATGATTAATGGTGTGATTAATCACACTATTAAACAACAAAATAATTATTTAAATATTTTGGATGTTTTCTAAATTTTCATGATTTACAGAATAAAAAGAGTGCAGTGCTCACTTTATTTTTTCAGTACAAATATTTGCTTTGTAAAAAAACAAAGGAAATAATATTTTTTTCAGTTCTTGTCATACAACTACAGGCAGTCCCTGGGTTATGTACAAGATAGGGACTGTAGGTTTGTTCTTAAGTTAAATTTGTATGCAAGTCGGAACAGGTACATATTTGGGGGGGGGGAGCTGGAGTTAGGTGGAAAAGACCCTGATTCTCATACAACTTCCTCCCTCCCCCGTTTGTAACTAGGGAGCCGACGTAAGTCGAATTGATGTAACCCAGGGACTGCCTGTACTGTAGTACACTTTTTTATCATGAAATTTAAACTCCAAATGTACAATTATGTACAGTTTGGACCTCCAGATGACTTTGTGAAGACCAGGACTTTAACATGGTTCTAAAAAAAAAAAAAAGAGAAGAAGCTAGATAAAAGCTATTAGCCAGGATGGGTAGCAATGGTGTCCCTAGCCTCTGTTTGTCTAGAAATGGATGACATGCGTTAACTATGATTAATCAACAGCTCTAATACATTTATTTTAATGTTTAGTATTTCAAGCTTACTTTTATCTCGTTTTTTTTATCCTCCACATTTTTTGTTTTTATATTCAGAAATGTAGAAATATTTCTGTTGAGTTTTGTAAGTTTTCTACCACTTTCTTTCATTTATGTGAAGTTCACATGGTGTGTCAACATATATCAGACAGTGAAAATGCAACATGCTTTTTACTATGGCAAAGTTCAACTCACTTGTGATTTCACTTCAGTCCCATAAGCTGTTCAGTCTCGTAAATGAATGAAAATAAACATTTCAGAGGCAGGTTTAGTAAATAAATTAGTTGTGTAAGTGCTTAAGTTATCTTTATGAATATTAAAATAACAGTTACTTTTAAAAATGTTAATGGGAATGTCACATACTGTACTGCTCCATGCATATGAAATATGATTGAGATTAAAAAAACATTCAAATAAATGGGGATTGTGTGGTTTCACACTATCTGGAGTGGCTCACAATTGGGTCTTCCAACCTCAGGACAGACTGTCAAAAAGCAGGACAGAAACTTCAAACTGTTCACCAATATCAAGTGTGAACTCCTAAACCACTAAGAGTCTTACCATGGAATCACAGACCATTCACTTGGGCATTCCTGGCTCTCATGACACCCATGTATAGGTTTCCCCTTCCTGGAAGGAGAGAGGAACATAATTATTGAGGTCTCTGTCCTATGGGGCTACTCAATGGGCCACTTTGTGTGTGCAGTGTGATCGCATTAATGCTTTTCCTGTTTGGTGAGTTAAAAAATTACCAAGGTTTATAGTGCAACCATGCAATATAACTTTATACCATGGGATACAGATACTATAGGATTAGGACTAAGTAGGATTCATACATGCAGCATCCTATAATCATTCCATAAAGTCTGAAAACAGTCTTATAGCACTAAGTCGTATAGCACCAATATGTTTTAACTAGCTTTTATTATAGTTAAACTTGCAAAGTTGTTTAGTTAACAACTATTTAACATCATTGTCTAGCTTTTTGAATAAATGAAGCCTGTTTATTGAGATTCAGCATACTTTTCCATACCATTAAGGTGTTGGGGGAATACACTGTAGCTCTGAAACTTCCTAGAAGTTCTCCAGTAAACACAGAGGACCAAATATTATATTTACTTTTTATGTTTGTAAAAATAATAAAGAAAGCAAATACACATTTTCGGCTTTCTCTGTGCATCATAAAAAAAGCAAAAGAGAGCACAAGTTCATTTTCATTTAGAGATAATTTGCAAAGCTTCTTTACATTTGTTTTATCTGAATGTTCCTCGTGGAAACTCGTTTTGGTTGTTATGCTCATTCTGTTAGGTATTGATCGTAACCTAGTCTTAAAAACTGCCAATGGTGGAGATATCACAAACTTTCAGAGGCCTATTCCAAAACTTAATTACATAAATCATTAGGAAGTTTTTCCTAGTATCTAACTTTGCTACAGATTAAGCCCATTACTACTTGTCCTGTCTTCACTGGACAAGAGAACAATGGATCACCATCCTCATCATCGCAAGTTCCCCTAAGCTTGTAACTTGGTTAAGACTTGTCAGTTTTATGGCCAGTGGGAGACATGGGAGTGATGTGGCCAGATGACCTTGTCCCACTGACTATGACTTCCCTAACCTGGTGGTGGTTCACTATCTCTTTTGCCCCCAAAAGCCTGGAGTCTGACTTTCTAGCTCTAATTCAGTAGCCTATCAGCTCTCAACCCTCTCCATGTGTTAAGTAACTTGGCCTCAACTGTCTCCTCCTTCTCCTTCTAGCCTTTTTAACCTTTTCTTTTGGGATTCATCAGCATATCTTCTAGGGGGTCCATTTCCCCACCTTGGCTCACTTTCCAGGTCAGAGGAACTCCCAGTCTGTTATCAAAAGTGGATGGCTTAAGAACATAAGAATTGTCATATTGGGTCAGACTAATAGTGGCCCACAAGAGGTGCTTCAGAAAAAGTAAACAGAACAGGCACCCTTCCCCCGGTTATGCCTACTGAAGCAGCTGTGGGCAGGTGCTGAGTACTAGAGGGCTCTGGTTTCGAGCGCAGAAAATGTTCTAATCCATAATAATAGCTTACTACACAATGGAAATGTATGAATGTGACTTTATTTGAAATATAGGCACTGCTGTTGCCACCACTACTTTTGCTGCTATTGAAAGTCAGCGCTGTGTTAAACATCTAGAGATTATCTTTACTGAAAATAATTGAGAAGACTGAGTGTAAAAAGTTAAATAAGGCTAGGAGACATAGAAGAACAGAAGACATTTCTTTAAAAAGTAAGAGGAAAGATCATTTAACACAATCTATTAATGTTCTTTAACATTCTAAAATCTCCCACATACCGCCAGAATGTTATTTGTTACTCTTGTAAGGCATTTTTCATGTAACTTTGTAATCTAACACATTGACAATGGGTTTGCTTAAAAGCACTGAGTTTTAACTTGTTACAATTGTATTGCTGTCAGAAAGCCTGATTTTAAAAATGTGTTGTGTTTACTGCCTTTGACTGTTAAACTTGTACAAAATGTTTCCATTTGTAATGGGCTTGCCTTCTCGTGATTAAACAATTCATCATCCTACACATCTTTTTAAAAATTATCTAATTAACATTTGAATAGTATATCCTTTCCCTGGCATGTGCATGATCATGAGACCATATGTCAAGAGTCCTTTGTGCTATTTTCAGTGATGCAATTGATTGGATGAGTGTCCTTGGGAATGTCACTTAAATGCTGCATGTCTCATCTATTAAAATGGTACTCATAATACTTACCTGCATTTTCAAGGAGCTTGAGATTTGTGAATGAAATCTGTCATTTAACTTCTTACGTGATCTTGTTCTTCCTTATGCATTATATTGGTGGCAAAAAGCAATTGTAAAGATTTTAAATGGCCATTCTTTTTAGTCTCCTTACGAGAAACAGGTAGTGGGGAATTTTCTATAGTTCAGCAGAGGGATGCCTGTTCTTGACAGCAAAAATTTGCACCCTATTCCTCATGCTTTGCATATGTGGTGAATAGAAAGCTGTAAAGTTTTTCTTTGTTCAATGGTCATAGATGTTCCAAAATGTGTTTTGCGTTACTCATTGACCACAATAAGTGGTTTTATTTCTTTGTATATTTTTACAGTTCATTTGGGTAGAGCTTATACACACTGTTGTCTGCAAAATCGATGAAGAGTCCTATGGCACCTTAAAGATTAACAGATTTACTTGGGCATAAGCTTTCATGGATAAAAAGCTCTTTGTCAGATGCCTCAATGATAATTTTGCTATAGAAAGGCTTATTTTAAAATGAAAGTTAGATGGTAGTTAAGAAGTTTCACTTTCAGTAGGAGTTAATGCATCTGATGACGTGGATTTTACCTACAAAAGCTTATGCCCAAATAAATCTTTAAGGTGCCACAGGACTCCTTGTTTTTGCAGATATAGACTAACCCTTCTGTCCCTTGACACTATATTGTCTGTTTTAACTGCTACGGAAAGTGAAAGTTAGCTTTTTAACTACCATGAGACTTTCAATTTAAAATAAGCCTTTCTATAGCAAAATTAGTGTTATCTAAAATAATGATTTAACTAATATAAAAGTGCAGTTTGATGTTACATTTTTTTTCTGAAAGTTTCTGTGCCTTGAAATGAATGGGTTTTTAATAGCAAAATTGTCAATGACCATTAAAGGGATACAACAAGATGATGAATATACAAATAGAGCAAAGACACTGTGTAAGATGCATACACGCACTCACATTCCGGAATTAAGATAGAATGAATTATTTGGCCCTTCCTCCTTTGGAAGATGCCCATTAATGTCTTTTGCTGTAAGCAGAGCCATCTTGTCCATAGGATGGTTTGGGGTGGCCACCCCAGGCCCTTTGCTTTTTAGGGGTACCACAGCAGCCACCTCAATTGCCCTCTGGATGGGACCCACAAGATTTCCTAGGGTGAGGGTCTTGGTGCAGTGGTGGCATCGGTCGCATCCTACACACACTCACTGTTACAGTGGGAATCACGCTCAGCCTGCTCTACTCCAACCCACCACCCCTTTCCTGGCCAGCTGTGCACAGCTTCTCAGTGAGACGGAATGGGGTGGAGAAAGCTGGAGCAGCTTGGCAAATTGCTCTCCCATCACAACTGTGAGTCGGGAGGTGAACCCTGCTGCTGCTGTTGCACTACATCCCATAATCCTCTGTGCTGCTGGGAGGGAGGGCAGAGCAGGGGTGGGGAATGGGTGAAGTGAAGGTAGGGCCTGTGGCAAGAAGGATATTGCCCCAGGACCCATGTTGGGGCCTCTGGGGCAGAGTTTCCCCAAACCCCCCTCAGGATGGCCTTCACTCTAAATATTCACGAAGTTTTTGTTTGGTTTTATATGAAGAATTTCAAATCAGTTCAGACTGTTTCTGACTAATGAGGGCAATGTATTTATGATAGATTTCCAAAGCCAAATATGTGTAATCCCTGATCATTATTAAAGTTCAGATTTATATTTTAATGAATTGTGTCTGGCTAAAAGCACATAGCCAACTGATTAGTACTATAAGCAAAATTTGTAATATGACATAATTAATGATATTCTGAATTTTTAAAAATATTTTTAAGGAAAGAAAATTTCCAAAGTTTGTAGCGAAAGAAATGGAGAACATGTTTATAGAAGAGTTGCGGTCTTCAGTGAATTTGCTAATGGCAAATTTGGAAAGTCTTCCAGTTTCTAAAGGTGGTCCAGAATTTAAATTGCAGAAGTTAAAGCGATCACAGAATTCTGCTTTCTTGGACTTAGGAGATGAAAATGAAATTCAGCTATCAAAGTCAGATGTGGTGCTATCATTCACCTTAGAGGTAAGTAAATATATCATATAATATTTGTTAATTATTTGAATGATTCTAGAATATTATTTCTTACTACTTCCTTATTCCTCCTCCCATGTGTTTGTAGTTATATTTAGAATGTCATATTCATGTGTTAAACAGCTGGTCCATAATTTATATTTTGAAAATCAGGGTTTATGTGCAAATACCTATAAAGTTTTCCCTTTAAAACAAGAGCAGGATTCTGGATCACAATCATGGCAGGTGAGTTGTACTCTATAGCAGTGGTTCCCAATTTTTTTAACTAGTGGACTGGCAAACTCATTCATAAACTTTTGGTGAACTGGTAACATTTTATTTGCATATTCATTATGGTAATCAATTTTAAGAGGTCACATGTTGTTTTACATTGCATCTGTATGCACACAATACATGTTGTACCAGATCAGTGTGCGCAGATATCTACAACACTAAAAACAAAAATCACAGAAGAAATTCCCTTCTGGCTGAAGGAGACAGCACCTCCTTCAGGGGTGACTGGTGCCTGCAGAGGAAGGGGAACAGAGAGGGGCACACACAGGGGCAGAGGGCATGAGGGGCACCCTATTTTAACAACTGAAATTGTGTTAGGGGTATAGGAACTAGTGCCCCCAAGTGCTACCACCAGTCACCTCTGCCCTCCCACTGCTCCTGCCCCATGGGGTAGAGGAGCTGCCATTGTATCTTCCCCCATCTCCCTGTGTCTCTCCCTTCCCCTGCCAGGCTGCTCTTGATCCCATAGTCTCCTCTCCCCTTCCTCCCCCCCCGCCAGCGTCCCCTCTCCATACCCCCCTTTCGTCTCCCTGTGACCCCTCCGTGGAGTTTCCCTCCATTGCACCCCTGCTCCCATCTGCTTCATAAATCTCCTCAACCTCCCTTCAGTGCCTCCTGCATCCCCCTTCATGCCTCTGCCTCGCACATCCCTGTTCCCCCTCACTCTCCTTGTCTACCTCACCCCTCTTCAGCCCCCTCCCAACAACAACCCCTTCCCCAGGGCTGGCTCCTCCCACCCCGCA
The DNA here is from genome assembly GCF_052426305.1 of Pelodiscus sinensis. NCBI lineage: Eukaryota > Metazoa > Chordata > Testudines > Trionychidae > Pelodiscus > Pelodiscus sinensis. Next base: position 43,367,085 of record NC_143052.1, read on the forward strand.
CACGCTGGTAGTTGGCAACAGCTTCTGTGGGTCCCAGGCCAGGATCGCAGCCAGCTCTGCTGGGAGCAGCCCAGGGCCAAACGCTTCTCCTGTGGCTCTGGGGCACCAGGGGCCCCACTCCTGGGGGCAGTAGAGGGAGAGTGGGTGTTTCTTACCAGCCCCCCACGTACTGCCCGCCCTGGGCCAGTGGCTGGCCAGGCTGGGGTTTCTGCCCTGGGAGAGGCTCCTGGGGAGCAGAGGGATTGGCCCTGCTGGAGAGTCCCCCTCCTGGCTGCAGCCTGGGCTCTGGGGGTCCCACAACAGTCTCTGCCGGGGCTTAGGGATCTGGCCCCAGAGTCCCTGCGAGCAGCAGCTGAGAGTTGCTCCATGCTGTGGGGGCCAAGCCCAGCAATCGCTTCCTCCAGCTCCTGCTGCTGCCGCTGGGTCCTAGTGCAATACCCACCGCACTGCAGCCCCTGCCTGGCCCAGGTTCCCGGAGCCCCTACCTACTGCTGCTGGGCCTTAGCATGACAACTGCCACACTGCAGTGTGCCACAGCCTGGTAGCCAGTGGTCTGTGACCGAGCACCAGTCCATGGACCACTAGTTGGGACCCATTGGCCTATAGGATGAATTGCGTTGAGAAAAAAAGTAAACATTAAGTTTTGGGCCTAGATTAGCCTAAATGTGAGGGATATGGGAATTTGAAGTTCTTAATGTGAAATATTCAGAGATAACTTGGAGATAAATTATGTGGAAGTAAGAATCAGCAAGGACATAATGTTAGGGTTATATTGCCATTATGGTTCAGTTATCATTGGTTTGAGTAGAGTTTTTAATTGATACTTTAGAGAATTGTAAATGTCTTATTAAAATACTACCTGTGTTGATAGTAGATGTGGACATTGGTGCAGATGTCAATTTAAGTAGTGTGAAAAGCTAGTAAGAAGGTGGAGAAAATATAATTGATAGAGTTCAGTTTATTATTAATTAGTATAATAATGGCGCATGGAAGGTTTAGTTTCACTAAATTGTGAGAGACCTCCAGTTAACATTCAAAAGGTACTATTAGGTTCTAGTGCTATAAGACTGTACTTCCTCTGTTATCAGTATGGGCTGATTCCTTTCCTCCTCCCATCCCCTCCCCCCATATTGATACACCATTTTGTTGTTGAGTGTGAGTATAGTAGAATGTCAAAGATACGAACACCAGAGTTATGGACTTGAACGATCGAGTCACCATGCAGAACCAGAAGTAAGCAATCAAGCAGACCCAAAAAAGGTGAATACAATACAGGCATAGTACTACTGTACATCTTAAAGGTAGGAAATCTGGGCTGCCTGTCTCTACTCCCTACTCACCATATGGCAGGGTAGCCACTGACAGGTAGGAAATGAAGATGCGGAGTAAGTTTCACAGGCCCAGATGTGAGTCACTGAGTAGAAAGAGCAGGAGCAGTGAGGAGGTCTGCTTTGCTTTCCTATAAGCCACAGCTGCAGTTCTCCCCATCCCTACCAGCTGAGAGGAGGACAATCTTGCATTTTGAATCTGAGCTGGGAAAGAAACATCCTGAGCTCCTGCTAGTAGCTGACCTGAAGTGTGAGCTGCTGGAGCCCAAGCCCCTGGTCCCATGCTGCACGCTAGAAGAGCTGCTCAGTTTTAAAGGGCCACAGTCCCAGTGTGCCTCCTTTATCACCCTTGCAGCCAAGGGGCTAGAATCAGGTGCCAGTCTCCACCCCCACTCACTGAGCAGCCACTTACAGGTAGGAGGTGACAATGCAGAAGTTCACAGATATGGTCTGTCCTGAGGAGCATCCTGTAACATCTTGTTCTGAATTATGAACACGTTCCATCCCCAAGGTGTCCGTAAATCTATTGTTTAATTATAGCATTTGTGTAACTAGAAATTGAAAGCCTGTTCATTTTTTTTAATGAAGTTTGGTTTTGTCATTCAGTGTGTTGCCTTGTGGCCTTCTACTACAGGTTGAACCTCTGACGTCTGGGACACTCTGGTCCAGCAACATCTGTGGTCTGGAAGGACCACAGATGTTGCTGGACTAGAGAGCCCCAGCACAGAGGTTGCCGGTGGCTGGGAGCAGAGCCAGCAGGGTAGTGGAGCCCACAGGGAACCAGAACCTGCAGCCAGCTGGGCTGGGAAGCTGGCAGGGATGCCAGAGCCAAAGGGAAAGAAGGGGGTGCAGAGCACACTGCTGGAGGGGCCATGGGGCTGCAAGCCTTCAGGGCTGCCACAGGCAGGGAGCAAGGGAAGCAGACAGCTGGGGAGAGGAGCCCAATGGGGAGGCTGGCGCCCCTTCCCCAGACTTCCCTAGTCTGGAAACCTCCCTTGTCTGGGACCGGTCAGATCCCAAGGGAGCTGGACCACAGAGGTCCAACCTGCGAATAAATTTCTGTAACCAACCTGCAAATGTTAAACTAAAAGCAAAGATAAGGGTGCAATGACACACCTTAAACCACATAATATTGATTGGAAACATTTTCATATAAAAGTTACAAAATGTTACACTCTCTTTCCTTGTGACCGGCAACTTTCTATAAATTCCATTCTAATTCACTAAATACACAGAAATGCTGTTGGTCACAGTTAGGAATGAAAGTGAGGATTGTGTGCTCAATGCTTGAACTCTCTTAAACCAATCAGTCCATTTTAGCTTTCATTTCCTATCATCCATTGTTTCAGCACGCCTGCTTAGCTTCCCAGAGGTTAAGGGTATGAATTTCACTTTGTCCTTTCTGCCTAATCTGTCCTATTGCGTGGGAAAGTATTACCGTATTTAGTTGATTTTAGTTTGACTTCCCTTGTGAGCAAAACTAGGAGGCAGCAAGTTAGAAGGCTGCTTTTGCAATTTTTTTTTCTCTTTTCCTTAATTTAATTATTTTTGCCTTAACTCTTCCTCTATTACTGTTAACATATAGACTACAGAGTATCCATTTTACTCAACAGTAATATAAATAAATGTACAATTTACATCTTCCATGCTCATCTATCAGTAGTAGCAGTGGAGATTAGTTTTTGAAATCTCCAGAATGTTTCCTCAAGAAAACTGCTATCTTTCTGAGAATACTCAGGAAGAATCAAAGGCCTTGATCCTGCAGTCTGTTCAATAAGGGAACACTCCTAAATCCACATAGAGTCCAAAATACTGCAGTGGGAGAGCACATGGACATGAGTTTTCAGGATCAGGCGTTAAGTCTATTAATATGAACCCTGTACCAGAAAATACCAGCCTCTTCTTGAGATAATAGTAGGAGTTAAGACAGATCAAAGTCTGTACAGGTTCAACCTCTATGGTCTGGGTTTCCATAATCTGGGAACATCTGTGGTCCAGCATCCCCATGGGTGCACTTGAGCCCCGAGGCTATGCTTGTGGGATTCTGCAGCTACCTTGCCTCTCTCCCCACCCCCCAGTGCTTCTCCCAGGGGTCAAATGCCAGCCCCTCTATTGCTCCCAGAGTGGAGTGCTAAAGCTGGCAGTGGCAGAGGGGCTAACATTGACCTCCCTGATCTGATAGATTCCCTGGTTTGGGACCAGTCAGATCTTGAGGGTGCCAGACCAGTGAGGTTCAAGCTGTATTTGCCAATCCAGTATATGGCCCTTTACATATGCTGAATATTCAGTGCATTTTAAAATAGTTACATTGATGGATGAATTTGCAACTTGGACTATATTACAATTTTACTTTTTTAAAACTAGCTTAAGGTAAAGTAAGAAGCATGCATATACTTCTTATCAATAGTTTTTCTAAGCAATGTTTGCCTTTAATTAAAAAGCTTATTATGTTGTTGTTGAGGGAGCTGGTAAGTTATCTTTATATGAAGGCTCCCTAATATTTCTCCCTCATGTTTTCAGATATTTTTAATTTGGCTTGGGCTAAAAAGGTTTCCCAAGTCATGTATGTACGCCTGTAATCACAAACTTTGAGCATCGTGGATTCATTAACTGGCTATTGATATAAGTACTGTACTGTAGCTGGAATTCTATTTTTGATGTGTATAGCTTTCATTTAAGAGGACTTGCACTTTTCCACAGAGGATGAAATGTGTAACATATCCAAAATTTTCAAACATAGGTGTTTCAAATTTAGTTCCTAAAAGGTTTTCAGTGATGCTGATAAAAATTGGGGTTATAGGCACTTACCACCAATGTTTCCTCTAATATTCCCCATCCATTTGTGGATTTTTTTTTCATCCATGTGCAGAATAAAATGTATGTGCATTGAGGCACGTGTAAATATTCATCACCAGTAGAAACAAAACTGAGCTGTAAATGCTCTGCTAATCAAGTGGGTGGCATTTGAATCCCTCCTGAGTGGCTACACAAGCACACAGCTTTCAGGGAATACTACTCAGCACCTTTAAACATATTTCAGTTTTTAGCTGTTTGGAAACTTTACCTGTATTTTTAAGTAAGTTTAACTTTTGGGCTAGTGAACTGGGACTTATTGTGCTCCTTTAGGGAATTGCGCTTTACCAGAGCTGATATGAAAAACAAGAACTTCTGTCCTGTGGGAGATTGCAGTAATTTGCCATTTTGATTTTATCTCAATTCAGGAAGCAAAGTAAAAATATCAAAACTTTTTGTGGAATAAAAGCTTAGCATTGGGAATGTTGAAGTAATCCTGTTGGTTGCTTTTGATCAAAAGTAAATATTTTCCCTCCCACTTTCTTTGCCATATTGCTCCCTGTGTATGAGCAACAGTGCTGATCTGTGGGAGCTGAAGTTTTTTCTTTCCTCTGTTTCACAGGAATTGCAGATTCTAATCAAACACTATAGTTTCTCATTTACAGTGAGAGAATGCAGTTCTTCCTGGGAGGTGAAGTCTGGACAGGATATTGGGACTAGTTGGCTTTAGGAGGGACATTGAACTCCAATTCCCATGAAGCATTACAGAGGTTCAGGCAGCGGGAGAAATTCTGAAACTCGGTGTTTCTCATTTCAGGTCTGGTCAACTTTTATGAACAAAGCACATTTATATTCTTGGGAAATTCCTTCGAAGTTGATAGGTATCCATGAAAGATTTTGGTTTTGATGAAACCCTTTTTTGGGAAAATATCTCATTTGAAATTTTTTGACCAGCCCTACACTTCACCAATAATTTAACATCCACGACTGATGTTCCTATTTATTCCTATGGCTGCTAGAAGTCACAGTTAGTGCTTCCAAATCCTTAACTAAAATCTTCAGCAGTTCTCTGCTACAGCTATTGCATATACTTGACATGGCTTGGTGGCATTAGTAAACCAATTTATAACAATGGTTAGAGATGAACTTTTGAGGAAATGCTTGAATCTATACCTAAATGTTTTAAATAATATTGTCTTCTGTATTGTGTGCCACCTAAATTGCCAGTTTTGAAGTCATAAGAAATGTAATTTATACACAGGACTTCAGAGCACAATGATTTAGTAGACACTCATAATAATTTTCTCTTAGTTTTTGAAAACTTTAATATACTAATCAGAACTCTCAAAATTAATGACCATTTTCTTTGCTATTCATGATACATACAGTAAAATATAAATGTACACCGATCATATTGATACTGTACTTGAACTGATAGTAATGATTTATTTGAAATTGTTTGATGTAGGAAGTAGCTCTCAAGTTTGTTTCATTAGATTTTGGTTTAAGATTCAAAGGTTAGGAAGAAACTAATTGATATGTGCACAAGGCAAAAACATGCCTCCCGTTTTTGTAATGGGAGAGGTTTTAAGAGCTATTTAAATCCTTAATTGCTTGGAAAAGAAAAAAAGTTGGGCTTCCCCTCTATGTGCAATATTCACGTGTAAAAGATTTTTTTTTTTTTTTTAAGAACCATAGTTCTTCCTTCCACATATCAAAACAGCAACAGTTTATCAGCTAGACAGGTATTCCACTGGTTGCATTAGTGGAAAAGTACATGAAATGGAAGACACATTATATAAAACAATGGTACCTTCCTTCTTTGCACCAAACCTACTTAAGAGATTGAATGCAAAGCCTGAAAATACATAGCAAATATTGGCTGGGTAGCTCCTACAATGTTTGGCAGACACTGAAAATGTCCTAGTTTATATATTTTAAAAAAGAGAGAGCTTTTTATAGACTGAATCTTGAGAGTTTAATGAAGATGTCAGAAAAAGGCTTTCTGAAGCTTTCTGTAGATTTCTAGAACTGGACATAAATTTCACACCATGAATGTCATGATATTTGGAAGGAAATATATTGAGATCAGAAAAATTATGACAACCAATAAATCTAAAAAGCGGAAGAATCACAACAGCCAGTATATCTAAAAGATGTCCCGGGTTGAGGCAAAGAAGAAATACAATTTTCTTGTAAATGTTCTATTTTGGGTGAATATAGTTTTTCCACTAGAAATGTATCCAGCTTGTTTTAATGAGTTTACAAAGCTCTTGTTGCCTTTTCTGTCACTGACAAGCTCTCTACTATGCCAAGAGGCTACAGTTAGTTTTTTGAAAAGGCAAAAAGTAGGTTAGCTTCCTAAAGTGTTGTTTTATGGATAGCATTTGTTCACCATGGGAGACTTATATTTTAAACGCTGTGTGTTAAAAATCTGAAAACCGGATTCTTGCCTGAGATCAATACACGCACATTGTATTCAGGAAAAGCTAGATCTCAAATGGGAAAAAGGGGGGGAAAAGAAACTAAGAAAGAAGCTGATGTCATAGATTTTATCTGAAGCATAGTGAATTTATTCCTTTGTATACACAAAGCAGGAAATGGACAAAAATTGACCTACTCTCTGGAGTAAGTGGTGTCCCTGAAGAAAAGTAGGAGTATGCTTGTACTGCTATATGCCATTTATAACATCTGAATAGTGGCAAATTGGGAACCTTAGACTATCCAGTCCATGTTTCTGTGGGATGTGATTAAATTAAGGAATCTTTATCAGATACACTGAACAGCTGTTTGAGAATTGTAAAAGACAGAAAGAACAGAGGTAAACTGCTAATGCTATATACAGAATAAATCTAGGAAGCAGATAATAAACTGCCCCTATATCTTGTTTTCCAAAGTGTGGAATATATTGGGAACCAGCACTGTTTATAATAATAGAAAGGAGAAGGGGTCACAACAGAAAATTACAAGGGAGTACAAACTGAGGCTAAGGAATGGGGAAAATAATAAGGAATATAGCCAAAAAGTTATATATAGTGATTAATGCAAAGCATGCCTTCTGCACAATTTAGATTCCAGAGATATTTTGGTTATCACAATGAGATTTTTTCCATAGCATAAAATGTAAATAGCTACCAACTTTAAGTAAATGGCTTCCTTAAAGGGACATTCTCACCTTTGAAATGTAATCCATTTAAAAGAAGCTAAGTGTAGTGTCAGGTACTTACATATGCTCTTTCATTATATTATCAATAGCTGTCATTTTATAGCCACATTTTCTGCTTCTAAAATGTTTTGTCTTCTCTGTGTTTGAGGGACCCACGTAATGGAAAGTTACGATAGTGCAATAGGGTGCACACAATTTTCAGATTCACAAAGTAAGCAAGCAAACAGTAGTAGTAGTACTTTCCCTCTGATCTTTCATGGACAGTCATCGTAGTTTTTCCACATCACAATAGCAGGTAAACTGCATAATTCTGAATGACTTTCGTTGTTTTTCTTTGTAGAGGAAATGTTTAGATCACTAAGATATTGACCACCTCCTGTGTTAACAGACATTTTTCAAGACGGAGTTGCATATCTTTACTCACCTTTCAGGGTCTGGTAGACCCGGTTTAAGAGACTCTTGATGCTTTTCATTTTCTGCCCTTCAAAGATACACACTAGCAGCTGTGAGGTCTTTTAAAGTGGTCTATATTAATCATCAAGAAAATATACTGTTTAGTTTGGGAAATCTATTTTCCCTCTGAATATATGCATAAATCTATTAAAAGTTTCTGCATCTGAATGCCATAAGCAATCTCAATAGACTGTGTTAAAATCACTGTTCAGTCAAGCATTTGTTTCTGACTTGGATTATAATAATCTTTCATTCCAGAGTTTAGAATTTGTAACCAGGTTCTAGCCTTCACCATATCCTCTGGCAAGGAGTTCCACTGGTTGACTATGTGCTGAGTGAAGAAAAACTTCCTTTTGTTTGTTTTAAACCTGCTGCCTATTAATTTCATTTGGTGACCCCTAGTTCTTATTTGTGGGAATAAGTAAATAAGTTTTCCTTATTCACTTTTTCCACACCAGTCATGATTTTATAGACTTCTATCATAGCCCCCCTTAGTCTCCTCTTTTCTAAGCTGAGAGGTCCAAGCCTTTTTAATCTCTCTTCATATGGGAGCTGTTCCAAACCCCTAATCATTGTTGTTGCCCTTTTCTGTACCTTTTCCAATGCCAATGTATCTTTTTTTTTTTTTTTTTTTTTTTTTTAGATGAGGCAACCACATCTGTACACAGTATTCAAGATGTGGGCGTACGATGGTTTTATATAGAGGCAATAAGATAGTCTGTCTTATTCTCTATCCCTTCTAAAATTATTTCTAATATTCTGTTTGCTTTTTTTAACTGCCACTGCACACTGAGTGGATGTTTTCAGGGAACTATCCACAGTGTCTCCAAGATCTCTCTCTTGAGTAATTGTAGCTAAATTAGTCCCCATCATATTGTATTTATAGTTGGGATTATTTTTTCCAATGCACATTACTTTACATTTATCAACATTAAATTTCATTTGCAATTTTGTTGCCCAATCACTTAGTTTGGTGAGATCTTTTTGAAGCTCTTCACAGTCTGCTTTGATTTTAACTATCTTGAGCAGTTTATTATCATGTGCAAATTTTGTCACCTCTTTGTTTACCTCTTTCTCCTGATCATATATAAATAAATTGAATAGGATTAGTCCCAGTACACATCCTTGGGGGACACCATTAGTTACCTCTCTCCAGTCTGAAAACTGACCATTTATTTCTACCCTTAGTTTCTTGACTTTTAACCAGTTATCAGTCCATGAGAGGACCTTCCATTTTATCCCATGACAACTTACATTACTTAAGAGCCTTTGGTGAGGGACCTTGTCAGAGGATATAGTATAAGTACACTATATCCAATTGATCCACCTAGTCCACATGCTTCTTTACCCCCCCCCCCCTCCCGAGAGAACTCTAGAAGATTAGTAAGGCGTGATTTCCCTTTATAGAAGCCATGTTGTCTTTTCCCCCAACAAATTATGTTCATCTATGTTTCTGACAATTCTTTTCTCAACTATAGTTTCAACTAATTTGTCCAGTGCTGACATCAGGTTTACTAGTCTGTAATTGCCAGGATCACCTCTAGAGCCCTTTTTTAGTATTGGTATCACATTAGCTATTTTCCAGTCATTAAGAACAGAAGTTGATTTATAGGATGGGTTAGCAAACCACAGTTAATAGTTATGCAGTTTCACATTTGTGTTCTTTCGCTATTGTCTGGAATCCATAATAGGTTTTACTTTACAACTACTATACTTTCTGTAAAGTTTGGCTAATACTGAAAAATGAATAAAATAGTCTCACATACTGCTTTTCAGCTATATTGGAATTTTACAGGTCAGTCCCTAGCACAGTAAAAATCTCAGGTATTAATTTTGTTTATAATATGCAATGCCGTTTAACATTAATAGGAGCATGTATATATGGTTTGATGGGATTGAGTTTTGTTGCTTTACAGGAACATATTTAGTTTAAAGATCACATTCTTTTTCTTAGTTATGTTGTATATCTTTGCTTAAAACTGAAAGGTCTGTACAAATCATATTTGGGTTTCAACAACAAGTTTTCATGTTACAGAAATTGGAAAAGTTTCACAGATTCTAGAGCTTCTGGTTTGTGTGCAGTACTATGATGACATCCTCCTGCTTGGTGCTACTCTGGAAGCAATGCAAACTTGTTTTAACTGCATCTAAAGCTGGCTTGAGCAAAATACCCTCCATGGGCCGTATCCAGGCTGCCAGGCAGACACAGTGAGGAGCCTCAGGCAGATCTTTGACTGCCCTCCTGCTGAGAGAAGCTGTTTGAACAGATGTGAACCCAGGGGAGGGAAGACATGCTGGTTTCCAGCCAATGGGAGCCTGAATGTTTTCAACTGGCAGATGGTGAAGCACTCTTCCCCCTCCCCTCAGGCTCATAGCTGTTCAGGGGCCATGTGGTTTTTGAAGCCGGTGGGGGGGGAGGGCAGGAAGGGAAGGGCAGAGAATATGCTTTAGAAGGCTGCTGGTTGGGAGTCAAGCAGGTAAGTCTCCCAGCCAGAGCTTGCCTCTGGTACCCCAATCCCTCTGCCCCCCACATCCCATATAACCTAAACTCCCTGCCCCCTTCATGCCTCCATATCTCCTCCCAGATCCTGCACTCTAATCCACTTCCTCAGGTCATAGCCCCCTTCTGTCCTAGGTCGCAACACAAACCCTCTGTCCCCTTCTTTAGCCCCTTCCCCACATAACCCTAACCCTCTGCCCCTCCTCCTGCACCCATATCCCCTCCCAGATCATGCACCCCAATGCCCCACACCAGGTCACAACTCAAACCCCTGCAACCCCTCCTCACCATGGTCCTCTGCCCCAAGTCACAATCTCCTTCTCTAGGTCACGGCCCAAACCTCTTCACCCCCTCACTAGGAATGTAAAGGACTAGTCAACTATCTGATAAGCAAATCCCTGTGGCTCTTATTACATTTAAAATGCAGAGCCACAGTGTAGGTGACTCCAGAGCTGACATGAGCCAGGATTGCTCAGTCCTGGCTTGACCCAGCTCCTGGAGCTACCTCCACTGTGGCTCTGTAGAGGCGCTTCACAACTAAACATATAGTTGATACAAATTGTATTGACTATAGGATTAGCCAGATAATTGCATTTTAACAGCCTTCTTCCCTCCTGCGCCCTAATTCCCTAACTCATGTCTCAACTGCCTCCTTCACCCATACTCTTTCTCAGGGCACACACCTTCTCCATTAATATGGAAGAGTGCAGCCCTTGACCACTTTCAAAATTTTTGGAGTGGCCCCCCACCATCAAAAATTGTCCACCCCTGATCTAAAGGATCTGCATGTGATAGAGAATATTCGTCGTATGTATATATTAAAGAAGTGAATGTAAACAAATATGTCGTATGGCTACATATTTACCCTCTCCAGCAACAGCTAGTTACTCTTTCTAGTAAACTGAAGACTACAGATATTTTTATGACAAAGGATGATCGACAACTAAAATAATTTTCATAAGAGATAAGAAAACTCATTTTTTTGTTATAGCTTCTTACACCAAAATACTAAATAACTCTGTTACAGCCCATCAATTTTACAACAGGAAAATTGCTAACACTTTTATGGTGAAAGATCTGTTCTTCATATCATTTGTAGCTGTTATTAAAGGTCTTATCTAATGAATATCCATTAAAATTAATGGAAAGATTTATTGATTGTATGTGTATTGGATTAACCCTTAAAATATCTTTTTTATGAACACTTATTTAAGCATTTGCTTTAAAAATTATAATCTGTACTAGTATTTGGAACTCAATGTAAGCACTAATTTTAAATGTAAATACATCAAATCAATGTGGAGATTATCGTTGACACGAGATTTCAACAGGTACCCAAACAAAACCCTACTACAGTAAATATTACTAGAATGCAACACACAACTTTTACATTCTTTGTTCCTTAATTGCTATAGTATATATTATTTAAAGATGACATTAAGGGAAAAGATAAATTCATGTTTGTCTATAGAGACTTGAGTGACATAATTGTATTTCTGTGCAGGGCAGTTTAATAGCTCAATATCTGTGGTGGTTAACATTTTCTAAAGTCTGATATATAAATTGTGTTCTTTTCTTCTTGCTTAGATTGTTATAATGGAAGTGCAAGGATTAAAGTCAGTAGCTCCCAATCGGATTGTTTATTGCACAATGGAAGTAGAAGGAGGAGAGAAACTTCAGACAGATCAGGCAGAAGCATCAAGGCCACAGTAAGCACTTCTATTTTTTTTTTTATAAAATATATTTTCTTCACAGCATGGAAGACTCTCCAAGAAAAAGAAAGAGACATTACAGTAGTTGGTAGGTTTAATATTAGAGCATGACGGTATTTGTCTTGGTACAGCACTTGAACTCTTATCCAGCATAGATGAGAAATGTAACATATAAAACAGTATGCAATGCGGCTGTATCCATGTTGGTCCAAGGATATTAGGGTATGTCCACACTGCTCACTTATTTCAGAATAAACTATTCCAGAAGAAACACTCCAAAATAGCTTATTTCGAAATAGTGCGTCTACACTACAGAGAAGCCTCAAAATTAGTCTGAGGCAGGATCTCCTAATGTGGATATCCTACCTGGATTTAGAGCCACAGGAAGTGCTAGAGAGTAATTACTTTGAATGGACCTGGGGAGGAGCTATTTTGAAATAGCAGCAGTGGAGCAGCCATGCTACTGCTATTCCAAAATAGCTATTTTGGAATAGGCATTATTCCTCATGGAATGAGGTTTACAGAAGTCAGAATAAGCCGTCCGTTATTTCAAATTTATTTTGAAACAACAGAATTGCTGTATAGACGCTTGTATTGTTATTTTTGGAATAATGGCCATTATTCCGAAATAATGCTGCTGTGTAGATGCACCCTTGGAGAGAAGTAATATGTATTTGTGGACCAACTTCTGTTAGTGAGAAAGACAAGCCTTTGAGTTACAGGACCTGAAGAAGAGTTCTGTGTAGCCTGAAAACTTGTTTATCTCACCAACAGAAGTTGGTCCAGTAAAAGATATCACCAAACCCATCTTGCCTCTAATACAAAACAATAGTTAATTATAACAGAACCAGGAAGCAAAACACTTGTAAACTTGAAAACAATGCTTGTTGTTAATAACAAATCAATAAAAACAGGCTTCAGGTCTGTGTAAACAAAACAATTGGAAGCTGTAGCATTGTGCTCTTTTCTGTACCATCTAACAATTCAAACCTTTTGATATAAATTAGTTTGAGAGAGCTTGTGTGTTTTCTAGGTTAATATGAAGGTGGCCTTGTGGAGTTCAACTTGCACAACCAGTGGAAAATCAATACTCAGTAATCAATCCTCTCAAAGCTTACTCACCTACTGAGCTTATTTCATTTTAAATGATAGGAGTCACTTCTTTCATTTAATTTTGGAAAAAAACTAACTCAGAGGGGAAAAGCATTGTACCATGGTAGTTGAACTAGGTGGCACAAAGAAAAAAAAAGTATGGTTTTGGTAGATTTGTTTGACCTCTGGCTGCACATTGACTTCACAAGCTTTCCCCTCTGTTAAAATGTCATTTGGAATCTCTTGCAGATATGTTTCAGAGAGATCATGAGGGTTTTTACCAGCACCTTTTGTGAGTCTTGTGAAAAACAATTTAAAAATTGTTGTCACTAATATTTCTAAAAGACAACTTAAACTCAGAAGTAAAGGTGGCTTCAGTTCAATTCAAATCACAGATACAAAATTTGATTAGGCCAAACTGTAAGCATGTCATTGTGATTGTGTCACTTTTCTATAGAATTTCCACAAGCTGTTAAACTTTTCTCTTGCATTTTACAGGAAACTTACCAAACCAAAGTTTTACACCCATGGCTTTTCTATTCCAACATATTTTCCTCTGATAGTGGCCTAATACTTGTTGGCTCGTTGACACCAAAAGAGGAGATCATCACCCCATTACAATAATGCATCTGACCAGTTTTAAAGTTCTGTACATGAATAGTGAAAGGTGGAAAATGCAGTATAATTGAATTTCATACCTGTCTTGGATAGAATTTTACATTAAGGACGTAGTGCAAGGGTGGATGAAGACAGGAGAAAATGAGAATGATAAAGCACTTGTAATAGAAAGCATTGATGTTAGGGTCTGATCAGCTCTTGAAGGTAGATCAGAACTTGAGGGTTTCAGGCTGTATATCTGAAACATGTAATCCAGGAGTGGAGAGGCACGTGGCCATGTTCTTCTAGACAAGTGTTAGGTGAACAAAGGAATAATCTCTGACCTGGAATGAGGGTTTGAGAGGTGTACCGTACTGTAGAATGAGGTACATGCTCAAAAACAGGATATGAGATCGTGGAAGTGTGTGTGGGCACAGCCATAGGCATTTGCAAATGTTGTGGCTGCTGAGTTATCAATAGAAACAACACTTAAAGCTGATTTGTGATCCTCTGAATGATTAGAAGTGCCCTGCTTCATTGTAAAAAGTGGGATTTCTATTGCATTGGAGCTGCCACCAATATGGTACAATGAAAAAGAAAGTCCCTGAGAGAGAGTTTTGTTGTATACAAGAGGGATTTAAGAGGAGACCATAGAAGAGGATATTTAAGCAGTCAAAGCATAAACTTAACAAATTATATGTTCATCAGCATGTGAGGAGGAGGAAGCTCTCTCTCGGGAATTGGAGGCTCTTGATCCAGAAAGTGTCTTTTCACGCGTATTGGCAGTATTTTAATATCAACAAAGTAAAAAAGCGTTTAGAGGAAACATTTAAAAAAAACATAGACACAAAGAAATAAATTAGAGTTTAGCCAAACATTCCAACTCAGTAGCTGACCATTTGTTCCATCTCCTCAGAAATACAAGTAAAAAAAGAATGAGAGGTTTCTGTCTACAACATGGAAATGGGGAAGGTTTCAAAAAACAAACATATTAGTAACAGAATGGAACTGGCATGAAAGAAAAAGGCCTTGTCCTTTTGTGGGAGTGTTAACAGCTTTGTGCACCAAAGAGTTGTGCTGAAACAGTCCATGTGGAGAATTGTGGGTGCCAACTAAAAGATTCCTAGATCACATTAAAGTAATCCTATTTGAGACAGTTTGTTGTTTATCTGTATGATAAATTGGTACTTTGTGTGTTTCACCATGGCTGGTCACAGCTGAGAATATTAAGTTCAGGACATTGCTGAGAAATAGGGCAGTCACACACCAAAACTGGTGGTGATTTTTCTATAAGATATGCTAACACAGCAACAAAAGTAAACTTCTGTTTCACCACACTGGCTAACAAGAAATGCAGCCTTCTGAGGTAGTCCAGTCAGACACTAGACTTCATGATGAGTGGTTATTCAAACCAGTTTAATCAACTCATCGACTTTAAGGTCAGAAGGGACCATTATGATCATCAAGTCTGACCCCCTGCACAGTGCAGGCCACAGAATCTCACCCACCCCTCTTAGAATAATCCTCTCACCTATGTCTCAGATATTGAAGCCTTCAAATACTTTGAAGGCCCCAAGATGCAGAGAATCCTCCAGCTGTGATCTGTGCCCCATGCTACAGAGGAAGGCAAAAAACCTCCAGGGTCTCTGCCAATCTACCCTGGAGGAAAATTCCTTCCCGACCCCAAATATGGCGATCAGCTAAACCCTGAGCATGTGGGCAAGACTCATCAGCCAGACACCCAGAAAGTTCTCTATAGTAACTCCATTGACTTATTTCCCTCTGATAATGAATGGTCAATTAGTTACCAAGATCATGTTCTCAAACCATCCCCTTATCATAGAGCTGGAAGAGACATCAGAAGGTCATCAAGTCCAGCCCCCTGCTCTAGGCAGGACCAATCCCATCTAAATCAACCCGGCCAGAGCTTTGTCAAGCCGGGACTTAAAACCTCTAGGGATGGAGACTCCACTACTTCCCTAGGTAACCCATTCCAGTGCTTCACCATCCTCCTAGTGAAATAGTTTTTCCTAATATTCAACCTGGACCTCTCCCACCATAAGAACCAAAGGGTTCTTCTGATCCCAAAGGACCAGCCACATATGCAGAGAAATATAGAACTCAAAATTTTCCCAATAATCATACTGTTGCTAACCCTTTAATATCTAATATTTTAAAGTTTATTTCTAAAAGAAAAGAAGGTGAGAGTTAAAATGGTCAAAGGAATTAAATACATACAGTAATTATAAGGTTTTTGGAACAGATTCACAGCAGTGAATAGAATAAACTACTACTTGTTAAGTCTCTGCTTCTAAAAGATTGGAAGGTTCGCATTCCTTTGGATAGAATGCTCCCATCAGTGTAAGTCAAAGATCAGAGCAGGAAAGAGGCAAAATGGAGATGCTTCCAGGGTCTTATACTTTCTGTCATGTAGTTAATCTGCTCTTAATCCTTCAGTGAAAAAATACAGGTACAAGAGGGACTCCAGTATCACATGATCTAGTCACAAGCCCTTGATTACTTTGGTAAGTCATATCATGGCCCTTACCCATATTCTGGCTAGAACCTCCACAGGAAATGCCAGGAAGTGGGAATTCACTTCTTCCATGGCCCAGTGTGTTCACTGATGGGTCATCACATGAATAGTCCATTCACAATGTGCTGGCTAGACTGGATGTAAACTACCTTGTGGGGGGTTACAAATTTGAAATACAGGTGCATAAATAATATTTATCATTTCAGATAAAAAACGATAAATGCATAGAAATAGGATAGTCCTATTCAGCAAACCCTTTTTTTCCATTGACACCTTCTATGACATATTTTGGCATTTCTTCATATTAAGTAACAATAGTAGTAAGATGATCTGCCTGGTCTTATTTTATTCATTTAATGTCACAGCATGCTAGTAACAAATGCACACTGTATAAGATAGGCTTTCCTCTCTTTTAAGAAGATATATAAATCTCCATGCTATATATGCAATAGTGCACTATAGTAGGTTGAGTGTTTAGTACTGATACTAAAGTACTAGATGTCATGGGGATATGAACCCATGGCTTTCTAGAGCCTACTTTAAAAGTTATATTGCTTCCTCTCATGCTAACCCTATTAAACTTTGATTACTGCCTGAGGAATATTTGTTAATGCATTATAAATGCTTCTAGCTTTTTAACCTTCAAAAAGGCCTACCAACATAAACAGTGACCTTTTCTGCCAGAGACTACTTAGGAGTATCTTCAGAAGAGGCTCCTCCATTATATCAGTATTTCTTCTAGTGGGCTGCAGACCCACTTTGAGAGAGCTGCTAACAGGCCACTACAGTTTGTTTATCTAATTCTAAAGAGTCCATAGTCACACAACCTTGCAGCTTCCATTGAACCTCTTCCCGCGAATCTCCTTGGCTGGAGACAGTGAACCAGGGCCAATGGAAGCTACAAGGCTCCATGGCTACGGAGCCTTTAGATAAACAAACTGGGCCAGCCCATTTGCCTGTGGCCCACTTTGAGAGAAACTGCATTATATCAACCTAAGCATGACTTTATTGCTTTGATGCACTAGGGATCCATCTTCTATAACAGGGGTGGCCAAGACAGCCTTTGCCAGAGGGATCTGGCCCACCAAGCTGGTTTATCCAGCCTGTGGCCATCCTGTCATACTCCCACCCCAGGCCAATGGAGACCTAGGCAGGGAGCGAGAGACTTTGTACACTCCGAGGCCCTGATTGGCCTAGGGATAGGGGTAATGTGTGAAGTCTCCTCTGATTACCGGGGGCACAAGGCTCCTAGAGGGAACTACAAGCGACTCAAAACAGCTGGCAGTTCTCTCTAGGCACCCGGGACAGGGGGGCAAAGACTTCATGTGCTCCTCCGTATCCAGGCAAATCTTGGTCTGTGGCGCAGAAGCATGGGAAGCCGCCTCACCCAGCCCCTTTTGCCCAAGGCCCTGCCCCTTCTGGGGCAGCCATCAACCACTTCAAAAATTTGTGAAGTGGCACCCACCCCTTCTACAATAGAAAATATCCAACATTAATGTAAATTTTTATAGATTTTTTTCTTAGTTGAATGGAATCTGTCACAGTAATATCTCTATATATCCTTTTTATAAATATTTAACAAAAATATGGAGAATAATTCCTTAAAAATAAATGGCTTATATAGAAAGATTGTTATGGTTAAGATTGAAGCTTTTAAATATATCTTAGCTATTAAGCATATTTGTATATAAAATAACATGATGTTGCTAGGAACCTTGTGTAGAAGAAAAATATCTAGTAGTGATGTGGATGAGAGAATGCTAGAACAAAATTTAGTGTTTTTGGCACCCATATGACAAATTTGATGATCATCTTTGATCACTAGTTGCATGTATTCAGTGATATAATTCTATCAAAAGAGCTATAGTACAATAGAATTAAGGTTGCAGGGGTAAGAACTCACAAATCAAAATCATCATCAACTTAAGATTGCCTGTGCAAAGCTAATACTGACCCCTTGTATTTTGCCATTTTAAGTACATAATATTTCCCAAATATTAAAATATATGAGCAGCTAATTAGACATTGAATCATAATGCATACAAGGATGCAGAAATAAGATTTTGTGTACAATCGTAAATTTGGATTTCTCAAATCTGAGTACAGTAAAACTCTGATGGTCCGGCATCTGATGGTCCGGCACTCCTGATGGTCTGGCACTATCAGGAACCCGGAAGTGCTCCGGGCAGCCGGACCATTGGATCTGCTCTGCCCCCAGCTTCTCCGATTCAGCCGCTGCTAAAACTGACCAGCGGCTGAATCGGGGAAGCGGGGGCAAAGCAGCTGGAGTGTCCCCAGGTAGGCCCTGTAGCGCTGCCCCTCGGAGCTGCAGGACCAACCGGGCAGCACCCCAGCAGTCCCCGATTCAGCCGCTGCTGATACTGATCAGTGGCTGACTCCAGGAAGCCCGAGGCAGAGCAGCTCTGCCTCGGGCTTCCTGGAGTCAGTCGCTGATCAGTTTCAGCAGCGGCTGACTTAGGGACACCTGGGGTAGAGCAGCTGGGGTGCTGCCGGGTTGGTCTCGCAGCGCCAAGGGTCGGCGCTACCGGATCAACCCGGCAGCACTCCAGCTGCTCGGCTGCAGGCGTCCTTGATTCAGCCTCTGCTGAAACTGACCAGCAGTGGCTGAATCAGGGATGCCCGGGACAGAGCTGGACTATCGGAAGGGGGGGGCTATGAGGGGTCTGGGGTGGCATCCACCCCACCTCAGACCCCTCATAGCCCCCCCCTTCTGATAGTCCGGCATATCCGATAATCTGGCACCCCCTGGGTCCTAAAGGTGCCATATTATTGGAAGTTTACTGTACTTAACCATGAAAACATAATATACTTTAACATTGTTCTTTAGATCACATTTCCTGAGATTTTTTTTTCCTTAAAAATACTGGGACATTTTGACATTTTCCAGCTCTTGCGTTTTCAGTAATTCTTTTTTAAGCTTTTATAACTATTTTTTTTGGTGTGGATTAATAATATACATTTGATTATATCCATTTTTGATATGTGTGATGAGGTAAAGTATGTAGTGAAGGGGAGACGAACTAGCAGTAGCTTTCAGTTTTTGTCTTACAGTTATGACTGTGATATTTAACTTTCTTGTCATGATTTTGTTCTTAAATCTTTGCATTTCTATCACTGGAAGAAAAACTCTCTTAGGGGATGTCTACACAACAGTGCTATTTCAAAATAACACATCTAGAGCCAAAAACTAATTTGAAATAGTGTTTTGCTATTTCAAAATAGTGTGTCCACAATGATTGGACGCTGGATTGCATTTTAAGGGCAGCTGAAACTGGTTCCAGCAGGGCATCAGGTCAGTAGTTGCTTTGTGTGGCTGCTGTCTGAGGCTATCTGAGACTCGTGCTTAAAGGGACCCCCCTGGACAGCCGGTTCTTCAGCTTTCCCGCTTCCTTGCCTACCTCGCCGAGGGACAGCAAAGCGTTTTCCTCTCCGCCTGCTTTGGTCGCTCTCCTTTGGGACACCGCAGTACTCGGCACCATGGAGCCAGAGCCGCCCCAGGGCACTCTGGTGCTCATGTTAAATGTCTTGCTGCAAGCCTGGTAGCAATTGCTGGAGGCTTCCTGGCACCTTCTGCTGCAGGCCAGCCCCCTGGCCCTCCCCCTACCCCTCCTGGGGGCCCTGGAGGAACAGCGCCCAGATGCCAGCGTGCCCTGCCACATCTGGCGTCTGGACACCAGCAGCGACTGGTGGGACCACATCGTCCTGGAGCACTAGGGAGACCACCAGCGAACCCAGAACTTCAGGATGAAGGAGGACACCTTCCTGGAGCTCTGAGAGTGGCTCACCCCTGCTTTGTGGTGACGGGACACACACATGAGGCCCGCCATTCCCCTCTGGAAGCTCTCCATGCCGGATAGCTACCGTCGGAGCGGTGCTCGTGCAGGTATGGCACTCACTGGCCACTGGGCCAGGATGGGGGGGCAGGAAGGAGGACTTGGGCTGCCTCAGGGAAAATGGAGGGGAAGTGGTGGAAGTGCCCTCCCTGGAAGAGTTAGGTCTGTCCCGGCCGCGCTACAGACCACCCGTGATGGCCAGGATTGCAGTGGGGGTTGCTCCTGGGATTGGGGCACGGGGCAGTGGCGGGGAAAGAACACTCACAGCCAAATGGGCACCCCAGTGACCCTCGGTTTTGTGTGCCTCTCTGCAGGTGGTGAAGGCCATCAATAGGGTGCTGCTCCACAGAGTTATCTGCCTCATGGACCTGGACACAGTCATCCAGGGGTTTGGCGTCTTTGGCTTCCCCAACTGCGGGGGGGGGGGGGGCAATTGACAGGACGCACATCCCCATCCATGCCCCAGACCACCAGGCCTCCCTCTACATAAACAGGAAGGGGTACTTCTCCGTGATCCTTCAGACCATGTCTGACCACTGGGGCCAGTTCACAGACATCAATGTGGGCTGGTACGGCAAGGCAAATGACACACGGGTGTACCACAGCTCCTCCGTGTGCCAGAGGCTGCACGCCGGGACTTTCTTCCTCGACCGCCACATCTGGGTTGGGGATGTGGACATGCCTGTGTGCCTGCTGGAGGATGCAGCCTACCGCCTACAGCCCTGGCTCATGAAGCCCTACATGGGACACCTCAACCCTTCCCGGCAGGCCTTCAGTGCCAGGCTCAGCAGGGCCTGCATCATGGACAAGGGGGCCTTCAGCCGACTGAAAGCACGGTTTAGGTGCCTCCTTAACCACCTCCACCTCTCCCAGCACAATATTCCGCACATGGTGGCAGTGTGCTGTGTGCTCCACAATTTCTGAGAGAGGAAGGGGGAGGCTTCCCTACCAGCCTGGATGGCAGAGGCTGACCACCGGGCTGGCTAGTACGCACAGCCCAGTACGGCTGCCAGCCAGGAGGCCCTTGAGGGGGCTGGCCACATCTGAGAAGCCCTGTGGGAGAGCTTCCAGGCAGTTGAGGACTGAAATCCTTCCACTGGGGCCTGGGCCCTTAAATTCCTCCCTCACCTCCTTCCCCTCCCTAACCCCCCTTCCTGATCTACAATAAAAACACCTGTGTTGCCACAAAAAAAGTATTTATTTTACATAACTGGGGTGGGGGGAAGGGCAGGAATGAGGGGGAAGGCAAGGGGAGGAAGGGGGAAGGTGAAGCTCAGGGCTGGGGGTCTTGCTGGCTTTCCCGTCTTGCAGCACTGTGGGTGCTGGGGATATCGGGGGGGCAGGAGGGATGCGGGGGGTGGAAGAAGCAGGAGGGGAAAGAAGTGGGAGGGGGAGCAGGAGTGGGAGGAGGAGCAATAGGTGGGGCAGCCACAGGGGCTGGAGCAGCAAGAGGCAGCAATTTCTCCACCAGGGCCTGCAGGTGCTCGCGGAGGGCATGGCCCTGTTCCCACAGCTCCCTCAAGCTCTCCTGCCACAGCTGCAGGTCCTCTTGCACCCACTGCTCCTGGCTGTCTCTGAAACCACAGCTGCTGCCTCTGGAACTTCTCCAGGTTGCGGGTGCGCCTGCTGGCCTGGGTTCGGGTGGATGTTCCAGGCGGGGTGGTGCGCCTTGCCACTCGCAGGTGCTGCGGCTGCGGTGAAACAAGAGAAGTGGTCAGTTCTCCCTGGGGACACAGTGGATGAAACCCAGCCCCCCTCTGCAAGGCGAGGATGGCAGGTCTCCACACCATCACATCCTGCTATCCCCGGGAGTGTGAGTGGGCCCAGGACTGCACCCCAGCCCCTGTGCTGCCTATAGTGTGGTGTGTGTGTGGGGAGGAGTGAGGGGGGCAGAAGATGTGCCCTGCCTCTGTGTGGAGGGAGTGTCTGGAGGGAGGGCAGTGTGCAGTGTCTCTTCCTGGGCTCCCCCTCCCCCCCATCCCACATAAGGGGACCGTGATGTCACTCACACATGGAGGACTCCCTGGCCTCAGATGAGGCTGCTGACGGGCTCTCCGGTTTGGCTCAAGGTTCCTGGGTGCGGGGCAGGCTCCCAGCAGGCTCCTGGCTGCCGTTATTGTCCTCCTCCCCTTCCTCTGTGTCAGGGGCAGGGCCCTCTGCCCCATGGTCAATGATGACCGGGGGGCACAGACCGTCTGACCCCCCCCCCCAGGATGCGGTCCAGGGCCTCATAGCAGGGGCAGGTCTCTGAGTCAGCCTCTGTTTGGGAGGCCCTGGCATAGGCCTGCCGCCGTTCTTCAGTTTTTGTCAGCACCTGCTCCTGGCTACACATGTGGCCTACACATCATTCCTGCACCTAGTGAGGAGATCATGGGCACTGGAGGCCTCCCCTCAAATCTCAATGAGGCCCATGATCTCTGCACTTGACCAGGAAGGCGCCCACCTTTTGCGGCCCCTGGCAGGCTCCTGGGAGCCGCCAGTCTGGTCCTGGGGAGCGGTGGCTGGCTCGTGGTGTGCCAAGTGCACGGTCTGCTGGCTGTGTGCTGGCAGGCTGGCAACTGGCACAGGCACTGTGGCCAGAGTCTGCTCCTTTAAGGCTCCGGGGCTAGTGGGGGAGCAGACAAGTTTTGCTGGTTTGGCCCAGAGTGGCCACCAGGGGGAACTGGAAAGGGCTGGAGGCCCCCTAATTCGAAATGTGTCTACACAGCACTTATTTTGAATTAGCTATTTCGAATTAGGTATTATTCCTCGTAGAATGAGGTTTACCTAATTTGAAATAAGGGCTCCGCTATTTCAAGTTTATTTCGAAATAGCGGTTTGTATGTGTAGACAGCTATTACAGTTAATTCAAAATAATGTGTTATTTTGAATTAGCTCTGTAGTGTAGGCATACCCTTAGGAATTTAGTGTCCAAAACGTTTCTGCTCAATTTGCACATTGTTCACCAAATGGACTCAAGTCGTGAGGGATCTTTGTCTGAAGCACAACCTATTTGATTAGGCCATTGTCAGCCAACGGTCAGGGCAGTGTGTGTGTGTGTGTGTGTGTGTGTGTGTGTGTGTGCGTGTGTGTGTGTGCTGAGAAAAGGTTTAACGTCCGTGACTTTACTGCTAGGACCGGGGTCCCGTCGCAGAGGGCAGCCAACAGGCTGACAGACGCCCCTGTTTATAGGAAGAGCTTATTACACTTCAGATTTTAGCTGCTAGGATACAGGATCCCTTCACAGTGGGCAGTCTAGGGAAGACTGAGAGATGCCCTAACGGATCTGTCACCTGGGAGTGACACGATCCAAATGCCCAGGCTCTTCCTATACCTGTTCCTTATGACCGGCTGAAGTTCTTTTAAATTGTGCTTGGTTCTGTTACAGCAACTGAAGGAGTCAGGTTAAAACTTAAACAGTTACAGGTTTATTAAAAACAAATCTTATAAAAGCATATGGTTACAATGTCTATTGCTCTCTTTCTTAACTGCTAGCAAATACAGATCTTATGGTTACAATGACTATCGCTCTATTTCTTAACTGCTAGCAAATATAGATCTTAAAAATGGTTACAAAGAAAATAAAGATAGAAAATAGAAATAATGGTACCAAGTGACAGCTTAATCTTTAAAGAGCTCTAAGTCTATTTGTACACTTAAGACAAAGGACCACATCCGGGTACAATTTTTACCCCCTTCTGTGCCTCTCAACTCCAGCGGGTCAAGCTAGGGCCGGTCCCTCAATTCCTAGGAAAGACGAATACGAGGTGAGCGTCCCCGTGGAACCTCGGGAGGTCAAAACACCTAACCCAACCAGCAGATAGATGGTAGATTGACACTCAGAGTAAATGTGCTGCTGGACCCATCTTTATACCCCTGGGGGCCCGTATCATCTTTTCTTATCTAAGATGCCGAATTGTACTGGTCTGTTTTGTGGCGCCAGTTCTTACAAGCAAGTTTCAAGTTAATTTACACTTGCAAGTGAGAGAACTAAATTGTGAGTACTAGACATTTTTTTACTGGGCGAGAGATTCCTCCCCCCGCGAATGGCTGTGTGTTTGTATCAATATGGGTTTTTAGTCAAGGGCACTCCTTGGCAGCCTCTTGGTCAGCAATTGGCATATCTCTGTTTACAGCTATTCACGGTCACAGCAGCAGCCCGGGCCTTCTATTCAACACTTACTGCTCTGTGTGCCCTGCATGCTTCAGGCAAGCAAAAATGGATGTTACAAGGAGGGTTCCTGTCTGGCTATAGCCATGCAGCTGAGGTCCTAATCAGATCAGCGGTCACTCTTAAGTTCCGAGAGTGCCATTGCTTCATGTCCTGGAGTGAGCTAAAGAACCCAACAGGTCCTTGATCGGTGTCTGTCAGTTTTATGTGACCTTTGCCTCAGCATACTTGACAGGAAATGACTCTTCCAAAGAGATGAAGGTAAAGGTCACATAAAACTGTGTGTGCTGAGGCAAAAGTCACATAAAACTAATGGACACTGCTCAAGGACATGTTCAGTTCTTCTACTTCGAGGTGGGCCAAAGGATCCCTGCGGGCCACATCTGGCCCACCAAGCACGTGAATCCGGCCCACAGAGGCCTTGCTCCTCCTCACCCCCAGGCCAAATAGGGCCTAGGGGCGGGGGAGCCTGTGAAGCTCCACCCACTGCTTGCAGGGGAGGACGAGAGAGTGGTGGAGGCTTCATGTACTCCTCCGCCCCCAGGCTCTAATTGGCCATGGGGTAGGGGAGTGAGGGAAGTCTCCCACGCCAGGGGTGTGGGCACCTTGGGGGAATGTGGGGTCGGGACAAAGGCACTCCCTCACCCCAAGACCAATTATTGTCTTGGGGTGGAGAACCTGGAAATATCTTGGCCACACCCATTCGGCTCGATGCCACACCCCTTCCTGACATGGCCTCCGGCAAAAAATTATTGCCCGCCCCTGTTCTATTTCCTCTAAAAGTGCAGCTTGGCAAGGGGTGAATGCCAGCGTTCAGAATAGAGCAGATCCTGTCAACCACTCCCTGGTTCTCTGCAAGGAAGTCAGAGACCTCAAACTATAGGCTGAGTCCGGTACCAACAAGGGCAATGCAGGCCAGCAGTGTATCAGGTACTAATGAAGCTCCTCAGTCTTTCTATACTTAGCTTGCCACTGGGCTAGGGTTTTGCTAATGGCATCCTTTATAGCCCCATTGGCTTGGAGGGCCATTACTCCTATTGGTACCACACCTCAAATTACCCTTTCACAGTCAGTGGAAGTGTGCCAGGCCCAGTATGAAGCACTTCCTTGGCACCTCTGCTGTCCATGCTGTTAATGTTATGGCGGTACTTATATTGGTGGAACTCCAACTTGAAATCAACTTCCATACCTAATGATTGGAAGACAGCTAACATGATGCCAATATTTAAAAAGGTCACTAGAGGTGATCCTGGCAGTTACAGACTGGTAAGTCTAACATCAGTATTAGGCAAATTAGTTGAAACTATAGTGAAGAATAAAATTGTCAGACACATGGATGAATATAATTTGTTGGGGGAAAGTCAACATGGTTTCTGTAAAGGGAAATCAAGTCTTACTAATCTTCTAGGGTATGTCTAGAATACATCCCTCTTTCAAAAGAGGGATGTAAATTAGATCGAAATTGCAAATGAAGCCCATGCTTCATTTGCATAATGGCAGCCATGCATTCTTTCAAAAAAGGGCTTTTCAAAAGTAAAACCACCGTCTAGACGGGGTTCTTTAAATCAAAAAACAAAAAACACCACCCCTTTTTCAAAAGGTCCTGTACTCCTAGGCTATGTCTACACTTGTGGCTCCTTGCGTGAGTAATATGCAAATGATGCTAAGTGTGGAATATTGCCAAGCCTCATTTGCATACCTGATGAGCCACCATTTTTTTTCAGAAGAGGCTCTTGCACAAGAAGAAGCATCTACACTGCCCTTTCCTGCGCAAGAAAAACACTCTTGCGCAGTGCCGTTACACCTATTACTTTTCAGGAAGAACGGCATTGCGCAAGAGGGTTTTTCTTGCGCAGGAAAGGGCAGTGTAGATGCTCCTTCTTGCGCAAGAGCCTCTTCTGAAAAAAAGGTGGCTCATTAGGTATGCAAATGAGGCTCGGCGATATTCCACGCTTAGCCTCATTTACATATTACTCACGCAAGAAGCCGCAAGTGTAGACATAGCCCTAGTGTTTATTCACTTTTAATAACTAACATGCTGAATTTACTGTTTCTCAGATGGTTTGGAGATGAATTATTGTATTTCTAAAGCAATGACTACCTTCATATTTCCCATAGTGTCTGGTTTTAGTAAAACTTTCCATTATGGTTTGTCATGACTAAGATAAACCATGAATTAAGATTTAAGAAATTATCCTTCAAAATTAAGATACCAGGAACAGAAGCCAATATGCGAGTCTGGTATCCAGCAGTGAAGAGGGGGGGAAAAAGAAAACTGCCTCTGGTAAATGAACTGATCAGACTTTTCTGGAATACCATTTTGTCCCAGCATATTTTGCTGAGCTTTGATCAGAAGATGATGGAATACATTTATCACAGTCTGCATACCAAACTAACAGCGAATGAATTTCACAAAAGATAAATAGATTCAGTGGAATATTTAACCACAATTCTTTTCAGTTATGTCTGACCATTTTTTGTAAGGCAAGACACAGCCACTAATCTGCTTGAGACAAGAGAGGAACAGTAATCGTCGAGAGAGAGAGAGACAGAGAGAGAGAGAGAGACAGTAGGTCTCTTCAGTAAACAAGCTCCTACGCTGCCCTGTATTCTGCCATTGATCATTTATCCTGTAAAATAATCTTTTCTTTTAAATGTTTTTCAATACAGATTTGTTTTCCTTTTTTTGCCCCTGGGAAATATAAGTAGTTTTTGTATGTGCCTTTAATAACCAAAAATAAACCCTCTACTTTAGTGATTTCCCCCTCTAGGTTTTTAGTTGCCAAAATCATGGTTACTCAAACTAATTTTTACAGCTCTACTCTAAAAGTGTAGTATTGTGTCATTCAATAATTGTGTGTGGGAAGAAGGGAATTAACTGAAGGCCTCAATGTCTGGTTATTTGAAATAAAACCAGTCCCTCTCCTTATTCAGAATCGCACTCTTGTGATTTCTACTCTTCTATATTTTTTTTCATGTTCCTCTGTGAGTGATCTGCTTATCTCCCTGTATTCCTGCATTTTGCTCACTCAACTTTTGACTATGCTCTGTGAGATTTTCATGTGAGTGAAATTGACTGAAGTCTGCCCCAATGTGATGTTTGGCAACACTTTGGAGATTGGAATAAAATTGAGTAAAACACCACTGCTACAGTGAAGCACGTGACAGGACACAAAGGATATAAGTGTTATACGGTTGCTAGGTTGCATGTTCCAGGTAGGAAGCTTGACATTTCTTGAAAATTTGATGATCAACAAAATCTTTGCACTGAGTCAGTTTGCATGCCTATATCCTGTTTTTGAAACCGGCAGGGGCAGTGGGTGGGTTGGTTGGTTTGTTTGGATTATCTTCCAACTTTCCCACTATCACTCCGTTCCCTCCAAAAATGGGCTGAAAAAAATCTGGAAAACTTTAAGCCAAAATTGAGTTTCTAAAAAACGGGGGCAGGGGGAGAAGGCTAGTATGGAATTGTCTCCTCTTTAATGAAAACCGCTGCTGTTATGATGTTTCCACACCTATACAACACTGTGTGATGTTTCAACCATTTTGGAATGAATATTCCACCCAAAACATTTCAGCATCACAAACTTGAGGCTACAATGACATTTAAGTTTTATTTTGAATTTTTAAAGTAGAATTTGAGCTGAACCCATGGCATAGATATGCATGCTTCACTCTTATTCCAATGTCTCTTTCCCTTCCTAATGTGGTAAGAGTTTGGAGGACTATTGTATAAGCCACTGCTCAGTGCATATAAGTTGTTCCTCTCTTTTTATCTGATCCTGAAAGGAACCTCTGTTTTTAGAGACCTTTATTCTTTAGTTGAAGTTGAAATAGTGAGGAACAGTATTGCATAGGTGGTAACTCACTTGTTGGAGAGGAGAGAGACTGATTAATTTAACTCAACAACAATGCTAGTGATTAGTAGGTAATACTCTTCAGGAATGTTAACAATAGATTATTTTTAAATGCAGTTTTGTGTGGAACCAGAAAGTTCTGATTTGTAAAAAACAAAATAATATCAAATGGTCCGATACAGCAAATTTCCCATTTCGGAAACAAAGTCAAAATCATTGAATCCCATAATTATGCTTTCAAAATGAAAAGTTCTGTATTTTGTTTCAAACAACTTTTCTTTTTGAGTTAATTTATTATAGTCGTTATTGAAATGAAAATGAGCATTTAGAACTTCTCAAACATTTGATTTTCAGTATGACTTTATCACTATGGGGTAATTTTCAAAAATTTCAAATTCTCAAGAGACAGGAAAAATATTTCTCCCCTCAACTATAATGAACAGGTCTTTCTCAGTCAGAAGAACTATGGCAACAATGTGTGAGCTCTCAAGGATTAGGTGACTAAAGTTTGTGTTGAAGGGGCCATTCCAGAAAGAACACAAAATGCTCTCCGCCACCCCCCGAAGGAAAATTATAAATCTTCTGATTTATTATCTAAACAACTAATATCCTTTTATATATAAAAGTAAAAATGCAGAAATTAGTGAAGCTGCCAGTAAGTCTACTTGAAAGTAGAAGCAGATTTAGAGTAGGAGGGCAGTGGAAACAAAAAGGTAGAACAGAGGAGGGTGAGAATAGCAGGAAATAGGAAGAAAAGTAATAATTATACTTGAACAGAAGTAATGGTGAGGATGCTGGAAACCTACAGCTCTTGATATCTAATCCTGACTCTGCCACTGATTTACTGTGTAACCTCCCTATTTCCTCACTGGGTTACCTGGGAGCAGGTCACATTCATGTGTACCTAGGCGCCTGATGTTTTTAACATAAAAGGAGATCCTGAGTACCTCAATGGTGATGTTGTTGAGTTGGGGGATTCCCTATCCACCCCTTTGCCACAATCCCTTGCTCCTAAAGAATATATAATGTCAGTGCCTCCACCTTGCTTGCCCTGTACACACTTATGGTGTACCTTGGGAGCCTCCAGGAACAAAATTATTCTAGTAATAACCTGGAACTAACTCCAAGACAACAATTATAAATAAGAACATCTAATTGATTAAATTCGAATTAACACACATTTACTTAACTTAAAGAAACCAGGTTTAACAGATTAAAAGTGCTCAAAATCAATTAAAAAGTACACAGAAAGAAAATGAACATATCCTTCTTGCATTTGCACTGCCACCATTTATCCCACCCCAGAATGTGTGCTTCTCTGGATTGAGTCCCAGAAGGGATCTAGGGGTTATAGTGGACCACAAGTTGAATATGTGTCAGCAGTGTGATGCCATTGCAAAGAAAGCAAACATGATTCTGGGATGCATTAACAGGTGTGTTGTGAGCAAGACACGAGAAGTCATTCTTCCGCTCTACTCTGCGCTGGTTAGGCCTCAGTTGGAGTATTGTGTTCAGTTCTGGGCACCACATTTCAAGAAAGATGTGGAGGTCCCCTCCAGTCCTAGTAGTCTGATTCAATGCTTGCTTGCGTGGGCGAGCTTGAAGGCCTGTCTGCAGCTGGAGTGGAGACAGCTCTGTGCAGGTTCTGTGTGTGTTAGTCCAGGCTGAGCAGCCAGCTGTAAAATCCCTGCCACAGAAGCAGGCCCCACCAAATGCCAGCCGCTCTGATTCCCTGGGCAGATCACTCTGACTCTTATTGCACCCAGAGTCAGTTTGTCTATTGTGCTTCGTCCCTGGCAGCACTTTTCCAAATAGCCCAGTTACTCAGTAACCTCCTGTGTAGGTTTATGTAAGCTCTTCCCACTCTCAGGCACAGCCAGGGACAATCAACAGCAGCCCCCAAAGAAGCCTTCTAGATCCAAGCCTCAGCAGTAACAGGCTCAGTAACAGGCTCTAGCTCAGAGGTGGGCTAAAGGGCCAAATGAGTTGATCTGGCCTGCAGAGGCCCTGATGCTCCCCATCCCCCAGGCCCTAATTGGCCTAGAAGTGGGCAGGGGGAGGGCACCAAGCCTCCTCCACTCTGCCCCTGCCCTGCAAGCAGCACGCTGTGCTCCGGGAGGGTGGGGGAGGCTTTTAGGTAGGGGTCCCCTCTGGAGCTGGGCTGCGCTGTCCTGGAAGAGGGTGAGTTTGGAGGAGGGGGGAGGGAAGAGAGTCCTGGCCAGACAGATCACCAGTGCAGGGAAAGGAGTGCAACTGCCTGTGGGCTTTGTGTGCAGAGAGGGCTGGCCTGCAGAGTTCTGCACAGCAACTGGCACAAATCCCCCCACCTGGCTATGGAGAGATCCTCTGCCCTGGTAGTCCTGATTCATAAGAACTGCAGTGTATCCAGTGCTGCTGCCCACCCTCCTCCTCCTTCCTCCTCCTGCCGACGGTCAGGGCAGTGAGTGGTGTGTGTGTGTATACTATACACCTGAGACTTCAACTGCTGAGACCGGGGTCCCTTGCAGTGGGCAACCTGGAAGAGGTTGATGGGCGCCCCAGTAAGTGTACAGGAAGAGCTTATTACACTTCAGATTTTAGCTGCTAGAATCTATGATTCCTTCGCAGCGGGCAGCCTCGGGGAGGCTGAGAAGTGCCCCAACGGATTTTGCCACCTGGGTGTGACACACATCCAAACGCCCAAGCTCTTCCTATACTGTCCGTAATGACTGGGTGAAGTTCTTTTTAAATTGTGCCTGGTTCTGTTACAGCAACTGAAGGAGTCAGGTTAAAACTTAAACATTTACAGGTTTATTGAGGAAGCTTATAAATCATATGGTTGCAATGGCTATTGTTCTATTTCTTAACTGCTGACAAATATATATAAAATGGTTACAAAGAAGATAAAGATAGGAAATAGAAAATAATGGTACCAAATGACAGCTTAATCTTTAAAGAGCTCTATTCTATGCATCCACTATAACAAAAGGACACATACAGGTACAATTTTTACCCCCTTCTGCATCACTCGATCCCAGAGTGTCATGCCAGGATCGGTCCCTCAATTCCTCGGAAAGACGAAAATACGAAGTGGGCATCCCCGTGGAACCATGGGAGGTCAAACACCTAACCCGACCAGCAGGTAGAGGGAAGATTGAGACGCAAAAGAGAGTGTGCTACTGTACCACCTTATATGTCCGTTGGGTCACGTATTTTCTCTTTCTTATCTGTAATGCCAAATGGTGCTGGTCTGTCTTTTGTGAGACCAGCTCTTACAAGGGAGTTGTGAACTTAATTTACACTTGTAAGAGAGAGTTGAGAGGATTAAATTGGAAGTACTGGACATTCTTTTTCTCAGTGGGAAATTCCTCTCCCAGGGACTGTGTGTGTTCGAATCAACATGGGTGCCAGCCGGGCACTTCTTGAAGCCTCGAGCTCAGTTTATTTCCTTAATCGTTACTCAGAGTCAGAGAAACTCCCATATCCTGGTCTCGCATCAAAGCTTAATGGCTATGCTGATTTTCTTATTGTTCCTTCTCTGCCCTGTATACAGACATCTCAGAGGGCAAGCAAGATTGTTTGAGATGGGGGGGGCTGTCTGGCTACACCCATCCTCTTCCCGGCACAGGGGCTCCCCAGAGAGTGAGTCACCCTGAGGTGTGGGGTGTTTGTGGGGCACCATTGTGTCTGGTGCAGGGGTGATGAAGCAAACCTGGGTAAGGAGCAAGACCAATGATGTCTCACTTTGTATACATGCAGCCTTTTCCCTTCCAGACGTTCCCTCTTGCACGGATCCTAGGTTTGCACAAACCAGATGCGAAAGACCTTAGGTCCTCTATTACAAAGTCTTATCCTCCCTGGGCCATGCCAAGCGCAGGCTTGATTGAGCCCCCGTTGCTTGATATGCTCCGAGGACTGTGGAACCACTATACCCAGGGACCTTCCTGTTTTCCAAAGGGATAGTCCCATTTCCTTGCAGGCTGCTTCTTGTGTTTTTTTTTTAAACTCTTTCTTGGTTGATCAGGAAGTGCATGAGGGACTGCCATGGCATACCTCAGTCCTGTTTGGAAATGTCCCTCCTTACTGAGTAGGCTGATGTTCACTGAGCTAAATGTTCTTAGCAAACTACTGCCAGGACACACATTTCATTCTGTGACAGCATAAAGAACCAACAAGGTTACAGGAGAGTTGTACCAGAAAAGCCATTATCAGAGGATCTTAACCTAGGAGAGAGGCTGATGGGATATAAGTGTGTGTGTGGAGGGGGGATAATAAGTGGCTTATGGCACAGAACAAAGACAGCTGAAGATTTAATAAGATGCAAGAGTCCCTATGGCATTAGAAGATTGGTGATGATGAGGAAGAGATCAGTGTAGGTCCACTGTTCACCTCCCTGATGGGATTCATTTTGTCAAGTTCCTATAACCCAGTCCTCCTGTTGTTGCCAGTGAGGTCACTCCCTCACCCCAAGACCAATCATTGTCTGGGGGTGGGGAACCTGGAAGTATATTGGCCCCACCCCTTCCTGTGCAGTCTGGGGCCACTTGAAAAATTTCTGATGTGGCCTCTGGCAAAAAGTTATTGCCCACCCCTGCTCTAGCTGCAACACGACAGCTCCTGGCCTGGAAAAGGCTCCATACCAGCAGCCTGGCTCCTCTCTCCAAAAATGGAGCCTAGCCTAGCTCTCAGTCTGCATAGCCTGGAAGAAGCACTGTTCCCCCTTTTTCCCAAGGGCTCATGGGAGTTGTAGTCTCTCGGACTAGATTGCGGCACAAAGGATCCTCCCAGTAAAAGTCAGAGTCCCATTTAATAAAGGGACTACAACTGTTAATTATTTATATTGCTACTAGAAGTTTACCTGACATTACTCAGGTTCTTAACTCAATTAATTTTTGTTTTTCTTTCATTTAAATCATTGGTGAGACTATAAATATTATCCATGCCCCAAAATTGCTTATAATTTAAATAATCTAAGGCTATGTCTAGACTGCAGGCTTCTTTCAGAAGAAGCTTTTCTGGAAGAGATCTTCCGGAAAAGCTTCTTCCAAAAGAGAGCGCCCACACTCGCGAAAGTGCATTGAAAAAGTGATCTGCTTTTTTGAAAGACAGCATCCATTTAGTGTGGATTCTGTCTCGCATTTCAGCTCTGATTACTATGGACAGAGTGGCCAACAGGCCATCTGTGCTTTTTCCTCTTTCCTCTTCTTCCAAAAGAACTCCCTCTTCCACGTCCACACGCACCTTTTTCTGAAAGAGCTCTTTCGCAAAAAGGCTTCTTCCTCATAGAATGAGGACTACCAATGTCAGAAAAACCCCTCTGTTCTTTTGATTTTTCTTTTGGAAGAAAGCGATTGCAGTGTGGATGTAATTGCGCAAAACTATCTTTTGTGCAAAAGCATCCGTGCCAGCTCTCTTGCGCAAGAAAGCTCCGGTGGCCATTTTAGCCTTCAGGCTTTCTTGCGCAAGAAATTAACTTGCCTGTCTACACTGGCCTTTTGCGCAAGAATACTTGCACAAGAGGACTTATCCCTGAGCGGGTGTCAAAGTATTTGCGCAAGAACCACAGATTTTGTAAAGTACAAAGTCAGTATTCTTGCGCAAATACTCACGGCCAGTGTAGACAGGAGGCAAGATTTTGCGCAAAAGCGGCCACTTTTGCGCAAAATCTTTCCCGTCTAGATGCACCCTTGTGTTATGTGAATTTAGGAATGTCACTTGGATGTCTGTCTGACTAATGTATTCACTTGCTCTACATATACAATTCTCTGTACGTTTAAAGACTCTACTTTTCCTTTGTGTGACTGAACCGATTATACATAACCATCACATTTTTCATTTTTGAATAAAAATAATTTTATGGCATTTTATTTTTACAGTTCAAATCTAGCTTTTGTTCAGCATCAGATTTGCATTTTTTATTGTCTTTTAAAAACGTGCACTACTTAATTACTATTAGTCTGATTAATAGCACTGGAAGAAATTGTTGGTGAATGAGGCTTTTACCCTGTTAATTCCATTATCAATTATTAATATGCTGTTAAGTGCAAAAAATTGCATTAGGAATAAAAGGCCCTGATTTTCATTTATACTGTGGTCATCTTTACACCATTCTTGTTATGTCGATGGAGCATATGTAAATAAATTGTCACTTAATGGCCCCTTTAGATTGTCATAGGAATATATAGTAGCTGTAATGTACATGAGACTCAAACTCAACAGATTCTAACTTACAGCTTTTAGCCCTTCCCTAAACGTGTTCAATAAGGCATTATTATATGTTGTATTAGAGCTACTTAAAAGGCCATAAAGTGTTTTTTTTCTTAAAAAAGCGTGGTTTAAAATGAGCCTTTCATGGCTGAGTCCATGGAAAATAAACTGTGACTTTTCCTAGCAAGCATAATTTTGACTGCTAAATGGTGACTAGAATCCTCAGAATATTTGTATGTACATATATCCAAAGATTCCCACAATATTTTCCTAATAGTCTATTGGATACTAAAAATAATTACAAAAAGCCACTTTGGGTTTGTGGGTTACACATTAACCAAGTGCACTTTAAGTTGGACACGTTGCACATTTTTAACTTTAGCAAAGAAAACTAGGACAGTTACAGATAAGGTTTTTGCTTCTTCAAACCAGCTCATTGGTCTGAATTATTTGATATGAATTTCTATCTTAATTCCATGAATGGGTCTGTCCTCCTTTGCTGCTGTATCCATACAAAAAATATTAAGCAAAGTGAGGTGTCATCAGATGGGCGGGAAGGTCCTCTCATAGATCAGTAACTGGATAAAAGAGGAAGAAAACAAGGCTAGGAATAAATAGTTTTCACAATGGAGAGGTAAATAGTGGGGTCTCCCAGGAATCTGCATTGGAATGAGTGCTGTTCAATATACTGAAAAAGGGGTAAACAGTGAGGTGGCAAAGTTTGCACATAATGCAACATTGCTTCAGATAGTTAAGTCTAAAATTGACTGTGAAGAGTTAAGAGATCTCGCAAAACTGGTTGACTGGGAACAAAGTGTTACATTTATTCACACTGAATTTTATCTAAAGTAGCACATTAGAAACCATAATCCCAATTATACATACAAAACAATGGGGTCTGTATAGGGCTTGCAACTGTACTGAGACAGGACAGCAGGGGATGGATCACTGACTACCCTATTCTGTTTATTCTCTCTGAAGCATCTGGCACCAGGTGCTGTTGGAAGATAGGATACTGGGCTAGGTGAACTGATCTGATTTAGTGTGGTCATACTTCTTATTGGATATTTATAAATGGCTACAAATTAAACAGTATTAAAGAAAAGTCCTCCCTAATTGCTGTTCCTCCTACCATGGTAGGTTCAATGCCATACCATCTGAGTGTTCCTCAAGGACTTAATTTCATTCCCTTAAATTTTAACAAAAATATATTTTTTCATATCTGTAAAGCAAACCAAAACCCCATCCTCATTGTTTCTAAACTGGGGTGAATTTCCTGTTCATAAAATGCAGATAAATCTCATACAGCTGCTACTGTTTTTACATGCTGTGAAATATTGTGGAAAAAAAATCTTTTATGCCTCATTTGACTCTTCTCTTTTTGTGATGTAGCATAAATGTTAAATTGTTCACATTTTTGCTATATAGTTAATTGATTTAATGCAGCCTATATCTGGACCACTTTAAATGCTGTTTTGTTTTGTTTTTTAAATAGGAGACTCATGCTATTTGATGTGTAAGTCTCCATTCAGGGGCTCTGTTCAAGAATTACGTAAGATGTCAATCTCTATAAATACTATATTTTATAAAAGTTTAGGAAGTCACTATATTATGAAGAAAGGAAAGTGGATTTACTCTCTTGGGGTCTGCATCTTCACGTTTACAGTGCATGGGCAGACTACTGCATCTACATGGAGTTGCTTTGAACTCAGTATGAATGATTTGTGCATTCCAGAGTTGGTGTCTAAGGATTTAATGCTTACAAATTTTAGGAGAATGTTCATTCCTAAAAGTCATTAAATAAATACACTAATTCAAAAAGAAGATCCTGCCATTCAAAAATTGTTCCCATGGAATTCTAAATACAGAATATTTTCCATATATCAGTCACTGTACAAGGAGCACTGTGTGGCCAAAAGTAAAATAATGTAATATAATACCTTACTTTTCCACAGTGTTTTTTCATCTCTAGGTCTCAACATGCTTCACAGTCTTTAATATATTTATCCTGACACCCATCTTGTTAGGTAAGTAAGTACTACATTTTACAGATGGGGTAGAGAGGCATGGAGAGCTAAATGACTTGCCTGACTTCATGCAGGGATTTGTGGAGGAGCCAAGGTCTGAGGGGTAGCTGTGTTAGTCTGTAACTAAAACTTTAAAAAAAAACAATGGTCCTGTAGTACCTTGGGGTATGTCTACACTACCCCCCCAGTTCGAACTAGGGGGGGTAATGTAGTCATACGGAGTTGCAAATGAAGGCCGGGATTTGAATTTCCCGGGCTTCATTTGCATAAAGCCGGCTGGCGTCATTTTTAAATGCTGGCTAGTTCGGACCCCGTGCCGCGCGGCTACACGCGGCATGGACTAGCTAGTTCGGATTAGGCTTCCTAATCTGAATTAGCTAGTCCGTGCCGCGTGTAGCCACACGGCATGGGGTCCGAACTAGCAGGCATTTAAAAATGGCTCCGGACAGCTTTATGCAAATGAAGCCCAGGAAATTCAAATCCCGGGCTTCATTTGCAACTCCGTATGACTACATTACCCCTCCTAGTTCGAACTGGGGGGGTAGTGTAGACATACCCTAGGAGACTAACCAAAAATAAATATAGATAGTATCATGAGCTTTTGTGGGCACAACCCACTTCTTCAGTTGACAAATATGGAGCCCATAATTAGGATGCTAGTCTTACTGTCAATTCCTATCTATTGTACCATTCATCCCTCTTACAATTGTTATATTTAAGGTGCAGTTGCTGGGTGGGGCTGGTGGCCTATGATGTATAGGTGGGCATTTTAGATGGTCTAGTGGGCCCCTGCTGGCCTCAAACTCTATAGCTACGTATAGACTGCATTCTTGCGCAAGAAGATATGCAAATGAGGTGTGGCGATACTCATCGCCACGCCTCATTTGCATATCTTCTTGCACAAGAACGTACAATCTAGATGTAGCCTTAGGCTTTATAATCTTTATTTGCAATTTTGCATGTTTTACTAGAAACCCCTCAGATGATTAATGTAATTTTCATCACTGGGGCAGTTTTAATTTTTGTGCTTTGTTCACATTGGTCAAAAATGCACTAGTCACATTCTGTGTGACCACTGCATTGCCTCAGACGCCATCATAACAGGGAATATTGTTCAGCTCAGTGGTCACCAACCAGTAGCTAGGGATATACTGGTAGATCTTGGAGCCTCTGACAGGTGATCCTGACTAGTTTGGCCAAGAGGCTGTCAGGTGCTGGCACTTCAGCTGTCCCGTACCCCCACTGCTGCTCATCTCCTGCCCTTTGCCTTGGAGCTGCCCCTCTCCCTGGGAGCCTCCTGCCTTTTGTGCAGGGCAGGGGAGGGGAGGAGGGTGCTGATGTCAAGGTGCCTCCTCCCACGTGTCCTTTCTCCACAGAGTAGAGAGGCGGCACAACAGGACTTGGGATGGAATTTGCTGGCTGCTTTTGGGAGTGGGCCAGGGCAGGGGTGATCCTGCCTTAACCCCACAGCACCAGCAACCAGGAGCTACCAGCAGTGCCCAGCTGGAGCCAACATCCCAAACTCCTGCCTCAGTCAGGAAGCACCTTCTGCCCCCCAAACCCCCACCCTAGCCCTAAATCCAAATGCCTTCCCCAGAGCCTACATTTAGAACCTCCTCCTACATCCCTACTGCTTACTCCAATAGCAGCTCAGAGCACCTCTCACACTCCAGAACCCTTAATCCAAGACCAGAGCCTGCACCCCAGACCTCTGCCCAAGCCTCATGAAAGTGAGGGATGGGCAAGAGAGGGAGGATGGAGTGAGCAGGGGTGGAGCCTTGGAGAAGGAGCACGAAGGAGGTGGTGGAGAGGTATTTATATTTGAGGTAGATCTTGGATTGCTCTTAAATTCAAAAAGTGATCTTGTGGCCAAAAAAGTTGGAGACCACTGGTTTAGATTTTAACATAAGAATGGCTGTACTGGGTCAGACCAAAGGTCCATCTAGCCCAATAGCCTGCCTGCCAACAGTGGTCAGCGCCAAGTGCCCCGGAGGTGGTGGACCAAAGACAATGATCAAGTGATTTGTCTCGTGCCATCCATCTCCAGCCTCTGACAAACAGAGGCCAGAGACACCATTCCTATCCCCTGGCTAATAGCCTTTTATGGACATAACCTCCATGAATTTATCTAGCTTCTCTTTAAACTCTGTTATAGTTCTAGCCTTCACAGCCTCCTCTGGCAAGGAGTTCCACAGGTTGACTATGTGCTGTGTGAAGAAGAACTTTCGCTGCCTAGTTTTAAACCTGCTACCCATTAATTTCATTTGGTGATCTCTAGTCCTTATATTATGGCAACTAATGAATAACTTTTTTTTATTCACCCTCTCCACACCACTCATGATTTTATATACCTCTATCATATCCCCCCCCCCCAGTCTCTTCTTTACCAAACTGAAAAGTCCCAGTCTCTTTAGCCTCTCTTCATATGGGACCTGTTCCAAACTCCTAATCATTTTAGTTGCCCTTTTCTGAGCCCTTTCCAAGGCCAAAATATCTTTTTGAGGTGAGGAGACCACATCTGTACACAGTACTCAAGGGCTATGTCTAGACTGGCACGATTTTCCGCAAATGCTTTTAACAGAAAAGTTTTCCGTTAAAAGCATTTGCGGAAAAGAGCATCTAGATTGGCACAGACGCTTTTCCGCAAAAGCACTTTTTGCGGAAAAGCGTCCGTGCCAATCTAGACGCGCTTTTGCGCAAAAAAGCCCCGATCGCCATTTTCGCGATTGGGGCTTTTTTGCGCAAAACAAATCTGAGCTGTCTACACGGGCCCTTTTGTGCAAAAGCTTTGCGCGAAAGGACTTTTGCCCGAATGGGAGCAGCATAGTATTTCCGCAAGAAGCACTGATTTCAGACTGTAGGAAGTCAGTGTTCTTGAGGAAATTCAAGCGGCCAGTGTAGACATCTGGCAAGTTTTTCCGTAAAAGCACATGCTTTTGCGGAAAAACTTGCCAATCTAGACACAGCCAAGATGTAGGCATACCATAGTTTTATATAGGGGAAGTAAGAAATTCAGTGTCTTATTTTCTATCCCTTTCTTAATAATTCCTAACATTCTGTTTGCCTTTTTGACCACCGCAGCACAGTGTGTGGACGTTTTCAGAGAACTATCCATGATAACTCCAACATCTCTTTCCTGATTTGTTTTAGCCAAATTAGCCTACATCATACTATATTTATAGTTGGGGTTATTTTTTCCAGCGTGCATTACTTTGCACTTATCCACATTAAACTTCATTGGCCATTTTGTTGCCAATCACTTAGTTTCGTGAGATTTTTGAAGTTCTTCACAGTCTGCTTCTGTCTGAAGCAGACAGAAAATCTAGTAGAAAAAAGGAGAAATCTTTGATCATCTAGTTATCAGTATTAGGATTTGTACAATCATTTGGGGTCTAAACTATTTGACACGAAAGGCAGTATACACAGAATACACATAGTGTGATATGGTCAAATGCCTGGTTTTTTTTTTTTTTAAATGAGCTCCTATAACATGAAAAAGAGAATGAAGGTGCACATCTTCTCTCATATAAGTATGTGTGCAAATGCTGATGACAATGCAAAAGCACATTGCCCTAAAACCTCAGGAAGAAAAAGAAGACAGCAGCAATGTAATTTAACTGGGCTGTAACTTACTAAGTAATACATGTGGAATATTCAGCGATAACTCACCCACTTATGCAGGTCATTCTTCTTTCTGGGATCTATACCACCTGGGGGGGGGGGCACCCTTAGCTCCATACATTCCCTTGGTCTTAGGACTATTGAGATGACTTTACTGCTTTTCCTGGAATGAGGGTTGAGCATAAGAGGGGAGGAGGGAGGGCAAAGTATTGCTGTATCAGACATTAGGAACCAAAATATTGTTGTCCATTTTCCTTATGAGATGTAGTATCCTATTCTACTTTCAACAAGTATCTGCCAATTTACAACAATATGCATTTTACAAACTACCTACCCCCAAGTTTTTCAGCATCTGAGAAGGGAGGTGAAACCCCCCCCCCCAGACTACTTAGGCCAACCTGGCTGTGGTGAGATCGGGCCCCCGGCCCTCTCGCCTATACTCCCCACCCACAGTCTTGGCTCCCCGAGTCCGGAGCCCCTTGCTCGGGCTCCAAATCGGTGGCCGCCCCGCTCGGGCTTTCGCTCAGCCCGTGAGCGCGGGCTGGCCCCCTGCCCTCAGTCCCGCTCACGACTCTGCGGCGGGGGTTGGTCCTCCGCCGGGCTCGACCGTCGGTTCGCTCGGGGCGCAGGGCGTGGGGCCGTCCGTCGGCGGCTTCAATCCCCGGGGCCCCCGGCTGGGGAGTCTCGCTACCCACGGCAAGGGATGCTCGGGTCCAGAGTCCCTCCTCCGTCCCGCTGGCTCCTCCGGCTCTGCTCTCCTGGCTGCCTGCCAAGAGAAGGTGAACGCCGGCCGCCCCCTGTCCTTCCGGCCACTCCCCCTTTTGAGCCGGCACGCACGGGGCGTGCCGCTCACCCTGGCGTCTCCTCTCCTCCTCCTCCTGGGTCCTGCCGCCTGTCTTGCCCGGCACGCCTGCGGCTGCGCGCCCTCGCTCCCCTCCCTGTGAGCTTTCCCCTGGGCTCCGCTCCGCCGCGCCGCTCGGCGCCTCTCCGGGGGAGGGGCTGTCAGTGCGGGGAGTTTCTTCCCCGTCACACTGGCAATGAGGGGAAGGTCGCTTCCTATCTCCTGAAAGGTGACTTAACAAGGTGCTCACAGCAAGAGCCCCAATACCAGGTTTTACTGTTATCCCACAAGAGATTTGGGGAAACACTTGGCTTCCAGGTGGCAGGGGGAAGATCTTCTAAACTTTCACCTTGCAGCAGGCAATAGACTGTACCCTTCTGTCCAGGGAAGGGTCATACCTACTCTTGCTAAATGTCTTTGGGTGTGTCTAGACTACAGGGTTTTGTCGACAAAAGTGGACTTTTGTCGACAAAACTATACCTGCGTCCACACTACCGCTGAGTTCTGTCGACATAACGTCGACAGAACTCAGCAGTTTTGTTGACACTGGAAAACCTCATTTCACGAGGCATAACACCTTCTGTCGACAGAAAGCGTTATTGCATGTAAACTGTCCTTGCGTCTATACTGCCATGTCGACAAAGCAGCTTGCTTTGTCGACAGAACTGAATGTAGTGTAGACGCTCTTTGTCGACAGAAGATTTGTCGACAGTATCTGTCGACAAAACTTCTGTCGACAAAACCCTGTAGTCTAGATTTACCCTTTGAAGAGGAAGAAAAGACCTGGGGAGGAACAAGTGGCCAATCAAAGGAACAAAGGATTTTCTTTCCTTGCTTGACCCAATAAAGCCTCCCAACCCGAAAGGTCATCAAGGGAAGGGGTGTACTTTATGGTCAATCTTCCAATTCCGTTTTTTTAAAAAGAAATGTATACATTTGCTCTAAATTTATTTTCCTTATTTTTACTTATTTGTATACATTGCTTGCAAACAAGGTTGATGTATTCTTAAGGCTTGAAGAGGGCAACCCAATAGCTTTTTCTTCGTTGCTACTACTATTTCAGAGCTGCATGTGCATTAAACTTGCAGTGGTTGACATGTAGTAATTGTTTCATTCTACAGTAATAGATTGCAGCATTTTGTTTGCACGGCTCCTGGTTCTTCCTGTAAATATCACTCAGTATCTCAAATATTGATATTGGTACTAGCAAAAAGATAACTTCACATCACAATGTTTGTCTAATGATGCTGAATCATTCTGTATATATTCTTGTAAAATTAA
This sequence comes from Pelodiscus sinensis, assembly GCF_052426305.1. NCBI lineage: Eukaryota > Metazoa > Chordata > Testudines > Trionychidae > Pelodiscus > Pelodiscus sinensis. Next base: position 43,409,079 of record NC_143052.1, read on the forward strand.
CATGATCTCAAATCTTTAAACAATCTAAAATATAGTAAAGATTCTCCTGATTTTCTTAAGGGAATATTTGATAACTTGTTTTACATAAGAACGTTTCTGGTAATTTGTAGGAAACAGGGATAATTTGCAGCATATTCATGTGTAAAATTTCAGTGAATGAGTTTCTTCAAGAAATAGTTGAACTCTTTACAGCGGGGCTACTCAACATGCAGCCTGCAGCCTGTTTGTTTGCAGCCTGTGGTGCAGTTTGTGTTCATGTGGGGCTCAACACTCGGCCTATGGGTGGGATCATGTGTGTTCCCAACGGAGGACTCCATAATGGCTGTAACCGGCCAGAGTAAGTCTAAGGTCCGACACTGGGTTCCCAAGGTACAAAATACGCCACACAGGTATCTGTCTGTAGGGCTTAGCTGCTAGTTATCGATCTGGTTCTGATCTAGTTCTACTTGTTCTTTGGCCCTGTTTACGTGATCAGTACATTGGATCACCCTGGTCCACATGCTTGTTGACCCCCTAAGAGAATTTGAATAGACTGGAGCAGTTTCCCTTTACAAAAACCATGTTGACTCTTCCCCAATAATTCATGTTCATCTATGTGTCTTATAATTTTTCTTTAGTATAGTTTCAAACAGTTTGCAAGGTACTGAAGTTAGGCTTTTCAGCCTGTAATTGCCAGAATTACTTCTGGAGCCTTTTTTAAAAATTGGTATTAGATGAGCTATTCTTCAGTCATCTGGTACAGAAGCTGATTTACATGACAAGTTACGCACCAGAGTTAGCAGTTCTGCCGTTTCCTGATGATTTATTACTGTTTAGTTCATCAGTGTGTTCGAAAACCTCCTCTAATGACACCTCAGTCTGGGACCCAATCAAACTCTTTACTCACCTCACACCACAGATCTACCAGAATCTGCCTATTGTCCTGGGCCAGTTAATGGCACACGTGTGAAAGACTTCTTCATGTCATTGGTCATTGCAAATGCAGAAGGAGGGTCACTGTGTTTTCAGCTCAGCGGTCAGAACAAATGGAAGGGTTAAAAGCCAAGCAGCTGTATTTGAATCAGAAAATTCCTTTAGCTTCCTTGGAGATGATTGGTTAGTCTTGGGATAGAAAGGATACAGGAAACTGTCTCATGGGATTGTGGGAAAGAATTGGCAGATTCTCAGGAGCTGAATCTGGAGGTTCTGGGCCCAAGCCATATGCACACTGCAAAATGATGGAATTCTGCTTAAACCCCCATCAGGTCTGGGTTTTGAACCCTCTACCATTGTGGCTCTGCACCTGAATCAGATAGAATTGTCGGTGGAGAGAAAATGGGTTTGAGCCTGAGTCTGTTCCTGTCCCTATATTGCAGTGTAAACATTCCCTCAGTTGATGGTGAAATAGAAACCTGTAGTGTTTATACAAAGTGGTACAAAGATTTTCCTGGACCTCTTCTCAAGTGCTCACTCTATATTCTCCCCAAAAGCCTGTGTATTCAAAAAACTTCAACTCACTAAGGGTACAGCTAGACTGCCGGAGGGGGGGGGCAGTTTGGGATACTAGCGGATCCCAAAAAAACTCCGCCATGTCCAGGGAACGCGTTTGCTCTTCCGCTTCTTTTTGCGGAAGAGTAAATGTGCTCTTTCAGAAGCCCCTGTATTTCTTGTTCTACAAGGAAGAAGGTGGCTTCTGAAAGAGGGGGTTTTCTGACATTTGGCCCAGTCTAGATGGGCCAAATATCAGAAAAACCTCCTCTGATAAAAGAATCAGAAAAAGGTACGCAAAATGCGCTTGTAGTCTAGCCAGACCCTAGCAGCTGCCCCATTCTCTTTCTCTTTCACAGAGACAGAATCCTGGGTTAGAGGAGTTAGCTGATGGTTTAGTGTAAGTTCCCCAGGCTCTGGGCATGTCTACACTAGGAAATTATTTCAAAATAACTTATTTTATTATAATAACTTATAAAATAATAATTTTAAAATAGCATGTCCACTCTACAGGAAAGCCTCAAAATTAGACCAAGGCAGGCTCCAATAATGTGGGCGCGCTACCTCTACTTAGCACCCAGGAAACACTGGGGAGTAAGTAGTTTGAATTACTCCGGGGAGTAGTTATTTCAAAATAGCAGCAGCTCAGTGTCCATGCTACTGCTATTTTGAAATAACTATTTCAAAATTAGCATTATTCCTTGTGGAAAGCAGGAGGTATTTTTTTGAAATAACCAGCCTGTTATTTCAAAATATCAGGCTTGGTAGTGTGGATGCTTTGCTTGTTGTTTTGAAATAAGGGGAGTTTTGAAATAACTCCCTAATGTAGACCAGGTCTCTATGGGGGATAAATGCTCCCTGCGCCTCCAGAGCTTTCCTTCTAAAGCAGGGATGGGGAACCTCAGGCCTGGGGGCTGGATGCGGCCTTCATCTTGCCTGGATCTGGCTGCCAAGGTTCAGGACACCCCTCTCCCCCAGCATTGGGGAGCCTATGCTGGTGCTCCAGCCCCAGTACTGGGGCTGAAGCACATGATATCTACTCAGCTGCCCCTCAGCCTCTGATGTGTGAGGGGAATGTGGAGAGTGTCTTTCTCCTTCTCAGTCAGGGGCCACAAAGAGGGTTTTTTCTCCCACTTCACACTTGTGTGCAGCCCCCCGACTGATTTTTCTGTGGGTCAGTGGCCCCTGACCCAAAAAAGGTTCTCCACCCCACTCTAGAGCCATAAAACACACCACAATGACCCAGACTATTAGAGACAAGGATGACATGCATCTGACGAAGTGGGTATTTGCCCATGAGAGCTTATGCTCCCATACATGTTAGTCTATAAGGTGCCACAGGACTCCTTGTCGCTTTTGCAGCTCCAGACTAACAATGGCTACCCCTCTGATATATCCGAATAGAGGATATCCCTAGTATGTAAAACTGAAATAGCACTGCCCTGTCTCCAGAATGGTAGAGGGATTGGGACTCAGCACTCCCAGCAGACACATCCCACTCAGACACATGCCCAACTTTAAAAAAGCAAAGAGTTTCAGAGCCTAGTTACACACCCAAGAGATTTGATTAAACCTAATAATTTTAGTGTATTTCAATAGAAGAATAAATGTGATATTCTGCTTTGTTATACATAAATCTATTCACAAGCTTGATACTGCATTCTCCCAAAAGAGTATTATTGCAATGCTTTGACTATGCCATCTGTCAAATATGTGATTTTTAATTACAAAATCATATATGAAAATGAAGTTTTATCACAAGTCACCCAATTTTCAGATACAGATGTCTAGTCTGTGGCCAAGTACAGCTGCAGCTGTACAAAATTGTTTGCCTAAATATGAAGTTCTACTGTTTAAAAATTAGGCCAAGGAACAAAGTTACATGTTTCTACAAAGTATTACCATGTTATTATCTTAAAGCTTAAACAAATAATAAATTCTGTTACTTTATTTATTTATTACAGGTGGGGAACTCAAGGAGACTTCACCACTACTCACCCTCGGCCTGTTGTGAAAGTGAAACTCTTTACAGAAAGCACTGGGGTCCTAGCTCTCGAAGATAAAGAATTAGGAAGGGTGAGTGTTGCTGCATTTACAAAATTAGAATATTGACAAGGCACGTTGTGCAAACAAAGCTATCCAGTGCTGCTTATAGCAGACCACTTGGTCCTCTATGGTTAAGTCTGGCTAAAGGTAGGAGATTCAAAATGCTCCAAATTTGTATTCTGACTCAGACCGTCTTGAAATTTGCTGTGTTTCATGGGGTTCTGCATAGTGTTAGTGCTCCAAATTTGGGGTCATTCGAGCTAATGGCTTCCAAGACACAGAGCTACCCTTCCCCCAAAAAATCTCAGCATTTTACACCATCCTCCTATTCTTTTAACTTTTTTTCCCCCCAACCATTGATCCTCCCCACACTAATCTCAGTTGCTCAGAATTTGTTAGTGAGGGCATGGCACCTGACAGCCTCTTTAGTACAACAAAAGTTATTAAAAGTAAAGTTTGTAGTTCCAGGTGGGCGTTTGCCAAAAGGATGCACGTAAACGAATGAAATGTGCTGTGTGCCTTACAGAAGACTAGGGCTCTCTTGGAGCAAGGGGGCTTTCAGACAATCTGTTGTCACATCTTTCTTTGCGCCATCAAATTGATATGCATTCATTGAACCCAGGCCTGCCAGCGGAAGGATGGAGGGAGGGAGTGGCACAAATTGCCCTGGGATTTTGAGCCCTGCCACTGGGTTTCCAGAAAACATGTTGTGCATGTTCCTTGTTTTTTGAGGCCTCCCAATTTGATGAGTGAACTCCCCTCTCCTGCTCAAATTCCATGAAGGAACACCATTTCAGGTTTCAGTAGGGGGCAACTTTCAGCAGTGGCCCAGGGACTTCTTAGCCCCCTGGAGGTATGTTCACCGTTAAATAAAACATCTATGCTGGCCCATCTCAGATGACTCAGGCTCCAGCTGCAGGGCTGTAAAATTGTAGCATAGACATTTGGGCTTGGGATGGAACCTGGGTTCATAGGGTTCCAAAGCCTGAGCTGCAACCCTAACCCAAACTTGTGCACTTCAGTTTTGGAGCCCTGTAGCCCAAGCCTGAGTCAGTTGGCACCAGCCAGTGGTGAGTGTTCTCTTTCAGGTAAATATTCCCTGGAAGCTCTTGGATGTTTTGAAATGTCAGAGAACATTGTTATGCTAGAAATGACTTGGACCATCTTTTCTTTCACTTCTGTCCTATGAGAGCTCTGAGCTAAGAGCCCATGGGAGAGGAAGAATAATCTAGAAGGCCTTGAGCAAGTTAAAATACAGTAGACTTCCGATAATCCGGAACCTATGGGACCTAGGTGGTGCCGGATTATCAGATATGCCAGACTATCAGGAGGTACTATAAGCTGGTTATATATATATATACTGTATACATTATATACTGTATATAAAGTGTTCTTAACTCTTTTTATTGTACATACTGTATACAGTATACTGTAATGTTTTAGGTTTTTTAAAGCCTTTTTTACCCTTTTTGCTCAGATCAGCTGCTTCCGCTGTTACCTCGTGACTCATTTTTTGCCGAAGCTCACTCACTAGGCTCTTGCCATTTTGATGCCGGACTATCAGGAGTGCCGGACTATTGGATGCCGGACTATTGGAGTTTTACTGTAATTAGATGGCAATTGCCCCTGAACTCCTAGGGGCAGGCTATTGCACCTGCATTGTGGAAGGGGGTGAGTTAGCTTATTCAGAAAATTGATGTTCTCTTTGTGGAACCCCATATAGAAGGCTTAGGGGAGAAGGCTAATTCCTGTGCCTGGGCCTTAGATGCCCCCTGGCTCATTCGTTGCAGCTCTCTGAGACTGTCTGTGACCTAAGAGTCAGAATAAGGCATCAAAACACAATCAGCCCTAGCCTCCCCAAGAAGTTTATATGGGACTGTCAGTCGTCTTACTTTCCTTTCGCATTGGTTAAATCTATCCTAATTTTACTGGGCCGTAGCCACTTAGTGCGATGTTGCTAGCCAAGGTAGAAATGAAGGCAGCATGGCACCTGTGTGCATGATTTTTTCCATTGAGGTGATGCGGTGATTGGCATGCATTCAGTGTTGCTGAGTAAAGAATGCAGCACTTTTTCTGTCGTGCTGTAATTGGCAGAGGAGGCTAAGTTAGGAGCTTTATGATTGACCAGGCAATATGATTTTTTTGGTTATCACTCTGCCACACCGAGTGTTTGATTGGTGGGAGAGACCGGCTGTTAGCAGAGTAGACAGTGGCAGGACCGTGGAACAGCAATGTGAGACTTAGAGCTTGGAACAGCTTGGACCAAATATGGAATACTTCAGAGGTTTGGTTTTGGCCCACCCTCTCTACCCTGCCGGTACAAGAGGACATCCATGGAACTCATCTAGAGCTACAACCACGGCTTTCATTCTGTTGGGGCTCCTTTTGGAAGCTTTGCACTGAAACCAAAATGTCTGATACCCTGATATTATAAAAGGCTGCATGTGAACTAGTTTGATAAATGCCTGAGCAAGAAGAGATGAGAACACCACACTGAATACAATGGAGCAGTTCATACATCTCAGAGCTGCTGTTTCAGGCTGTATCCATTTCCATAGTGGGTTGTCATTTAGTGAAGAACATCTGATTGAGATGAATGGGTGATGAGTTGGGCTTGAAAGAGCAATTAGGAGTTCTTACAAAGATTCATATAATTTGTATTATACTACTGGGTGGTGTCAGTGTATGTGATCGTTTTAGAAAAAATAAATCTTGCTGAAATCAAAAGTCATTCCTGTTGCTCTGAATCTCAAAGTCTAATTAAATTAGTTACAAATTGCCTAGTGAATTATTATTTTTCACTGAATAACAAATCCTATTTTTGCTTTTTCACCCTACAGAAGCACTTTATGGTGGACTCTGTTACACTGTAGGATACATTTTAAAATTTTGGAACCTGGATTTAGATAGTTGCCTCCTATAAAGGCCATTGGGAATAAATCCTTCACACCACTTTGAAAATGTGTTTGTACTTCTGCAGAGTAGTCATTTCTTTGTATACCCATAGCCATAGTACATGCTTAGAACTTTTCTATAGATTGGACCTCCCCCATCCAGCACCCTCGGGACCTGTCCCGATATGTCCTGAATGAGGGGATTTTCCAGACCGGAGAAGTCCCCCTCAACATGGCCCATGATGTCCTGCTTCCTCTGGTTAGGGCTCCAGTCTAACCCTGCTGCTACCTACCTGTTAGGTGGCTAAATTATTTTAGAAAGAGAAAGCTACAGGGGGTCCCCTAACAAAACTTAGACCCTCTTTCTGGTTCTGTGACAGCCAGCATCTGTCATCTGATGGTGTGCCTCCCTCGTCCCTTAATTAATCAGAGGATAATTCATTGTATGTAAACTGAACAAATGGAAAATGTATTTAGGGAAAATTTACAAAAATAGGGAATTCAATGGGTAACCAAAAGTAGTTCAGAAACAAAAGAACAATTTAACCTGTACAGTAGTCAGTCTCCAGAACCCACTGAACAAAATAAGCCTTTGGCTGAGTCTAAATAATAAGGTAAGTATTACAAAGAGTTTATAGCAACCTTCTTGAAAGTTTCCAAGATGGTTGCTCAGGACCTCATATCTCGTGGCTTTTGGAGAGCCTTGAGAGAGGAGCACTGAGGAGAACCCTCATAGTCTTCCCTGCTTCCGCTGGAAGGTAACTAGCAAGGTTGCTGGCTATCTGGTGGTATTTGTGGAGTCTTCAGTACTGCTACGGCTGTCTGGTCAGGAGTCTAGATGACCTGAAAGGAAAACCCTGCACAACCTGCCACTAGCATGGGCAGCCCCAAGCTGTTTGGTTGCCAGCCTTTTATGCAGTCTAAGGCAGGAAACCCCTGCGAGGGAGACCCTGTAGAGTCTGACCCTACTGGGAAATCCCATAGGATCTTCTGAGGTAATTCGGTTTTAACTGGAACTTGTTTGCCTCTGTGCTGTAAAAAAGTGGGAAAACCTTTGCCTGTCAGACCCAGTGTCACGGGACTGATCTTCCATTTTGTTTTCAAATTGAATGCCCTATAATGCCTTTAAACATTACAAACCTTGGATTTTTACCCTTAACAAGCTCCATGGCTGGGGATAGAGCTCCATGGCTGACGCTGCCATCCTGAGTTCCACAGCTGGATCCAGAACGCTGCATCTACCGCTGCCATTCAGAGCTCCACACCCATGGCTGCAGCTCCTCAGCAGCCACTGCCAGCCCTCAAGCTCCATGGTCAGGGCCAGAGTTTCATGGTCGCAGGGACCAGAACTGCCTACTGTGCCGCTTGCCCTTCCACACCCTACACCCTGGAACCGGCTTCTCCACTCCCTCCCACCCCACGCCTGCCACTCCTCCCCCATGCCAGACCTCCCTATACCTGGGTTCTGTGGTTCAGGAACATCCATTGTTCTTCCGGACCACGGATGTTCCTGGACCATAGAGTCCTGGTTAAGGGAGGTACAACCTATAGTCTTGAACTTCACAACATCCTGTCCCAAAAAGCCCCACCAGTTGACTGTGTATTGTATGAAAATAAACCCTTCCTTTTATTTGTTTTAAACCTGTTGTCTATTAATTTCATTGGAGGTCCCTTAATTCTTGCGTTATGAGGAGTAAATTACATTTCATTAATTTTCTCCACACTAATCATTTTGTTTCCCTTTTGTATACCTTTTCTAATTCCAGTATATCTTTTCTGATATTGTGGCAACTCCCTGTTAGAAAAAGGATACTGCTAGGCCTATTAAAAATATATTTTCCTTGCTATTGCGCTGAACGTGCATCTCTTTCAGATAGTGCTGAAGTAAAATTACCTGTGAATAATTGTGTGCTACAGCAAAAGAAGAGAGCCATTTGTTGAAGGAGTTATGTGATAATATTCCATTTGAAAAAAAATGGGATTAAAATTATATGTTTGTTTTAAGCCATTTTGCAATATAAGCCATGTGCAAGCCAAGAATTAAACAAAAGTAATGTGCTTCCAATTGTTTGGTCAAGTACAACAGCTTTTATATCTGTCACTTGCTTCCTGTTGTATAATGTGATACGGTTTCAGGAAGACCAACTTTTTAAGACCCAGTTCAGTGCTTCTTGCTCACTTCTCAGTGAGGCAAAACATCTGTTGGTATGTTGAATTAAAATATTAAAATGTAAATAAGTTCTTGTCACAGTCTAATGTTCACAGAATATTTAATTTTTTGTTGCAAAATATTTAATTTTTTGGTGTCCCTGAGAGCAGCTGGGGTGCTGCCGGGTTGGTCTCACAGCGCCGGGTTCGTGTCTCAGCTGAAACTGACCTGAGGACGCCTGGGGCAGAGCCGGACTATTGGAAGGGAGGGTTATGGGGGGCCTGGGGTGGCATCCCCCCACCCCAGACCTCTCATAGCCCCCCCTTCTGATAGTCCATCATATCTGATAATTCGGCAGCCCCTGGGTCCTAAAGGTGCCGGATTATCGGAAGTTTACTGTATAGTGATAACTCTCTAAAAAAGTAGCAAACTGAGTGTCTTCTGTAACTGTGCTATGATATATGCTATGCATTGCAAAAAAAATATTTGAGGAGCTTGGGAGATGGAGTTGGCTGTTAGTTACCTGCTGGATATAGTTTGGGCTGGGAGACTCTTGAAGACTTTGCTGGTGAGGAAGAAAGGCTGGTGTGGCAGGGAGCTAGCCCAGTTTTATCTCCAACTAAGCTCACTCTTGCTGAGGCTCTGAATGTCCCCAGCAGTATGTTACACATGCACAGTAGAGTAGAGCATTTAAAGGTTTTGTTTACATTTCTTAATGCTGTACATTTCATGTGAGGAAAATACAGAATTTGAGAAGATTAGATTAGAGTGGGCCAACTACCATTCAATCCATGGCAGTGAATAGGTTGGACCACCCTGATTAAGTAATAGTTTAGGACTCCCAAAATATATACATTCTTTTGCATGCTTCTGGCTCCAGTTTGACCAAGTATCTCAGTACGTATGTACACAAAACTGGATTGATCTAAATCAGGAATGGACAAGAAGCTACCAGCAGGCCAAATCTGAATCACCAAGCCACCTGATCCAGCCCCTGGCTACCTTGCAGGAACTCTTAGGCAGAGAGCAGCTCACCCTTCAAACAGCCAGATGCTCTCCACTCTGGATTGCTGGGGCAAAGGAGAAAGGCTTTGCATGATGCCTCTGCTCACAGCAAGATCTCTCAGCTCCTATTGGCTAGTTTTCATCCAATAGGAGCTGAGAAATTTTGTTGGGGTCAGGGGTAGCATGTGAAGGGTAAAGTCCCTTTCCCCTCCCTATGCTCGGAGCGGAGACATGTGGAGCAGCCAGAAGCCTTGGACTGCAGCAGGCAGTCTGCCTCAGGTTTCTGCAGGCTGCTCCCTCGGAGCCACTTAGGTAAGCGTCTCCCAGACAGAGCCTGCCTCTTACACCCCACCACCTCTTTCCTCCCAACAACCCGCCCCAAGCCACCACTCAAACCCTCTGTACTCTTATTCCCCATTCTTCCAGGTCACAACTCCCTCCCAGACCCTGCAACTCCTCCTAGAGCTCTTCCCCCAGGCCAGAATCCTCTCCTGCACCCTTGTGCTCTTCCTAACCATGCACCCCATTCCCTTGCCCCACGTCACCACCCAAACCCTCTGCACCCCCTTCTTCCAGGTCACAACTCCCTCCCACACTCTGCACTCCCTTTAGAGTCCCTCCCCTAGGCCAGAATCCTCTCCTGCACCCTTACCCCCTCCTGGACCCTTGCCCCAAATCACAGCTCCCTCCTTCACACAAACTTCCTCTCAGACCCCACACCCTCTTGTGCACCCTATTCGCCCCAAGCTCCCTTCTGCACCCAACTTCCATCCCAGACCCCTCACCACCTCCATAGAAGTGTGGCCCTTGGCCACTTGCCAAAATCTTGGAGTGCCCTCCCTCCCCCATGATGAAAAATTATTGCCCACCCCAATCTAAATTCTGGAGTTTGTGTGTGCAATAGCTTAGTGAGTGTGTACTTTTGTGTGCTTTTGGAAATCTGACCCTATGATGAGCATACTAATTTTCTCTCCTTCCTACCAGAGATCCTGTACCACTTTTTTCTGTTCGGTGCTTCGTCTATGAAGATATTCAAACATAATAATTGAAAGTGACAGCCATTGTGCTTGCTTCACACACACATGAATACAATGTGGTAGCAGCAGGTGGTGTTTGATTACAGATTTTTTTTTAATATAAAGATAATTTAGTCTTCTTACACTGATTATCCAATTAAGAGCAAAGAACTATCCTCTTTTAGGCTGCTTCTCCTATGCAAATGCAGCCAGTTATTATTAACTTTTATAGTAATGCTTTTCATTGATGCTGCTGTTTTGTATTTGCTTTCAAGATATCTTGCTAGACAGGTACCCACACTTGGATAATTTTCTAGTATCTGAATGTTGACTGCAGCAGGCACATTGAATGTATCACGGAATGTAAACTAACACCCTCCAAGAAACAAAGTAAATTTTAAAATAGATTCCACACTTTGAATATGCTAATGTATGGTTCTCTATTGTGGGAATGTACTTCTCTGTCAGGTGTTAAAATACTTGTTTTTTCTTTCCTATTCCTCCTTTCCCCCCCCCCCCCCCCCCGTCTGTTTTGTCTGTTTTCTAATCTTGGAGTGTAGGTCCCACCCTTAGCACTCACTACAGATGATGACCCACAGTGTTTTTTTCCCCCCTTGTGCTCAGAAGCAGAAGTTATCTGCTCTAAGTCTCTTTCAGAAATTGGTCTTCCATTCCAACATGGTCTCTCTCTGTCAGACTAATTCTTTGGAGAGCACGTGAAGAGAGGCTTGAATGCCCCTTGATGAATGGTAGCTCTTTAGCCATTTCAGCCGTTGTATGAGGCTCAGCTGGCAGCATTCAAAGGCTGCCATTGCTACAGCTGGCCCTGTGTGCTGCCAGACTCCCACCTCTCAACACCTATGTAATTATTTTAGGGTGGTCTTAGCAGGTGCTTTTGTGACAGATACTTTGGGTGCTTGGTTCAACTGCATGAATGTTATCAGTATGCTTGAACCAGATCTTGAAAACATGGACACTTCAGAGGCTCTTGTAGTGGGATGGACCAGAGAACATAAGATTGTAGAATAGTCACAGATCTTTGTATCAATATGTATTTGTGTGTTCCTGGCTCACCGACTGGATTTCATAGGGAATATGGAATCACTGGATCAGTGATTAGTGCAAAATTCCCATACTGGTTATGCAGCCACCCTGCCTTGATGCTTTGCCCACCTGGGGAAAGGAGCATTGATTAGTTTTACCCGTTACAGGAGGCCTTGAAACACAGGTTTTTGGGAATAGAAAAGCTAAGTGTAAACTGACTCAGAGGTCTCTTATTTTTACCCAACAAACTGACATCAATGTTTTACCAAAGATCCAAACCCTGCTAAAGGGTTGGAAGAACTTGAACCTTCAATAGTCTCCATAGGACTGATGGTCCTCTGGTAAGTTTAAATGCATTTAAACCTCTTCTTCTTGTTTGTATTATAGTAGCACCTGTTGTTTTTATAGGTTTTCTCTGAGAGGATTTTGTCCTTAAATCTATGTTCTTTGCTTATTCATAGCTGTCCAGTTACTGGTAACCACTCACAATGCTTCTAAAGGGAAAAAAAGAGTGAAATATCAGGTGCTAAGCTAGGTCAGAATTGCTACAATATTCATAGTACTCTGCAAGATGGGGGTTGCACACTAAACCCCAGTCAGGAGGGAAAGAGGACATAGCTCCATGGCCAATGAAAGGTGCTGGCAGAGGAGGCCTGAGACTTAAAGGAGCATCCTTTGAATAGCCTATGGCAGGGGTCAGTTACTCAGAAACTTTAACTCTTTGCTGTTTGCCATTTTCCCTGGCCTAGACCTTTTTGTGTGCAGTTTATATCCTAGTGTTATGAGAGCTGGTAAGTCTAAATCACTCAGCAAGGTAGTTAACACAGATTACATGGAATTCCCACAAACTGCCTTGGTGACCAGGTTCCTGTAGGTCTGGTGTTTAAGGAAAGTCCCTGTGAGCAGTGCCTTTTTCTTTCATCACTTGAAGCTTCCCTCTCTTTCCCCGTCCCCCCATAATTTATCCTTTGCATTGCCTGAGAGCTTTCCCTTAGAATTTTTGCCAGTGGCAAGGTGTACAAACCTCATACTGGGCTATACAGGGTTAACGAGCTAATGCAGACTTAAGTGGCCTTGACTCTTCATACCTACCAAAGATGTTGGAACTGGAGAGAGGAATTTAAAATGAAAAACCCAGTTCATTTCAGGGCATACCAGGGAGACAACAAATCAGAGCTCAGCTCCTGGAGAGAGGACTGGTTGAAGCAGGAGCTCCTTAGATGGCCATGTCATGGCAACCCCTTCCTGAAGAAAGAGAGGGCCTAATGCTGACTCTCATTGAAGGGAACTGTTCCTATTTGTTTTACTTGTGAGTGTAGTTTAGGGCCATGGCTTGACAAGTGCCCTATGAAGGAAGAGAGCCATAACTGAGTTGTGGGATAATTCATTGTGTTCTTCCCCTTTCTGTATTGTTCACTTGACAGACTATCTGGGGCTGAACCTCTTAGGACTAGAGCCAGAGTGGGAAACAACCCTGATATCACAGAGTAACAGCCTGAGTGAGAGCTGGGTCCCTTCTTGGAGCCTAGGGAGTGACTTGGACAAGGAATTCTGACACTACCCAGTGCTCAATCACAAGTGATTTACAACTTCAACTGTGAGGCCTCCATTGATTCCTCAGAGGAGAAAATTAAGCCCAGGAATCTGTTTTTCAGTCACTCAAGGGCATTAGTTGTTTGCAACTCCCAGCCTTCTGAAGTTCACTCATGTAGATTTGGTGAGGCTGAAGCAGCTCAACATCATCCCAAACTCTCCCATGCCATTTTGTGAGGGAGAAGAAAGTTAAAAGGGGGCATTGTTCCATAACAAAGTGGGCAAGAGTATCTGATTAAAGGGAGGCAGCCAAAATCACCCTCAGAATATGCTCCTTTAGTGGATCCCCACACTAATTCCTGCCCAAGGTTTGTAAGAATTAAAACTACTCCTATGTTCAGGTACTGAGGAAAGAAATTAGTAGCAAGGGGTATCAGAATAATACAGTTTGCTGGCAGTGAAACTTCTTGTGCCTTTGTGCAGGCTATCGTTTGACCTGGTGACATGTGTAATTCACTCAATTTGACAGTCACAGATGCCATGTAACAATGGGCAAAAATACAGTACAGTAAAACTTGCCCACACTCTGCTTTGTCTGAAATGCTTTCCTTTGTCAGTCATTAAATTTGTAAAACATAAAAGAATAAGTGCTCTGTAGAGTGAATTATTCTGTTGCATGGTGAAAACGTCCAAAAGGATATACTTGAGGGGAACAAAGGACATTATATATAGAGCGTCTCACATACTTTTGAAAATACCCTCCCTCTCAATCTCTAGCAGCTCCAACTTTCCTCCTCTTATTTCAGGCTGTAGGATATAAAGGCCCCCTCCCTGTCTCACAGCACAATATGCTCCCAGTTGGGTAAATCTAACAAGCCTCTAAGACATTCCAAAGGAGCTGCTGGTGGTCAGCTACAATTCCATCTTCGAGACTGACTGAAGTGCTGAGAGTAGTGGGGAGCAATAGATTGAGAGAGGAATCATGGAAAGAAATCTGGGAGCAAAGTTTCAGAGAGGGGCTTGTGGGAATGCTGCAAGTGGCTGGCCAAGGAGACCGAGACTGGGAACTAGAGATCAATATAATTCCACATGATGAATTTTGTGGTTTTCCACTTTACTTAATTTTATAGGGTTCTAAAACAAATAAACTGTGTTAAAATAATGACATTTGCAACGTAAAGAACTCAAATATTAGGAAATGTCAGAATTAATATAATCTGTGCAAATGTAATTTGGCCCGTTTGTGCATGTGTATGAACACATATTATTATCATCATACAGTATGATCACATACTATTTTTTCATGGGGACCCCTGCTTCCATGGGATTTCCTGCTTCATTCAGAGGATGGACTTGTATGAGGGATGAATGTGGGTAATGTGAAAAGGGTGATTTCAGTCTGGAGGAGCCTACCTCATTTGTTGTAGAGGCTGGAAGGTGTGTAGCTGAATGGGCCAAGAGACTGTAGGAAAAGGAGAAGATGTTTTCAAGGTTAAGGCAGTTAAATTCTGCTCTGGAGAACTGGAGTCTATCCCTGCTTCTGGCACAGATTGCTTGTGTGATTCTTGGCAAATCAATTAGACTATAGCCTTCAGAGGTGGTCACATACTCTGCACTTCTCATTTTATGGGTGACCCTAGGGCTGAGCACACTGAGCTGCAACTGAAGTCCCTGGGAGCTGTGCTTTGTGCATAGTGTAAAGTTCTATAATTCTTCGAGCTCTGGGGGAAAAGGTTGTCTTGGTCTCAAATTGAACACTCAAAGTTAGTAAAAATGTTTCATCTAAATTTCTCTATGCCTCACTTTCTCATCTGGAAAACGGGGAGAACTTTACCACTTATCTCACAGGGCTGTTGTGAAACTAAATGGATGTTTGTGAAAATACCATTGTGTTGCATCTAGTCAACCAACTGACTGGGCTTGACTGTAGTCTCTTGCCTTTGGGTCCTCTATGGGAGCCTCCACGCCTGTGCAATCTCTTTTCCCAAGAGAAATTCTATCTTCCTTTTTAAAATACAGAAGGAAATTTACAAGTACAAAAATTATGAATTAATGGCACACTTGTCTACTTGTGTTTACATTAACATAAAAATAAAAACCTTGGAGAGAGAAATATTGCTTGAGACTCATTAGGTCTATTAATCTGTTTCATGACAGTAGTAACTACTGCCTGTAAAAGAGAAGAAATCAGACTATCATCTACTGTTCTGCATGAATGTCTAGGTACATATGACATTATTAAGTGTAAGGAAGGATTAATAATATTATTTACATAGTCTGCTTAAAAACAAACAAACTAGAAATAATTTCTTATGCAGTGGAATTCAAAGGCTTCTATATTCATAATTTATGGAAAAGAGGGAACTATTAAGAATTGCCTTTACTGAAGTTTGTAATGCAGTAAGAGATATTAAATGGTTAGAATGTCATAACCTTAAGCATGCACACAGACACTTTGCTTAATATTCAGTGTGCTTTATTTTGAATTAACATTATTTCAGACATATAGGCATTGCAACTTAGGGTTCTATTAAAACATTTTGTGCTTGGATATGTATTTAGGAGATATTTATGTTAAATAAAAATCATTTTGCTTCCTGAGGGGCCCCATTCTGAAAAATAAAGTTCTTTTTTGAACAGTAGAAGCATCTGTTAAGTACTAAAACTGAGATATGTAGTCAGTCTATAAACTCTTTTAAAGTAACTAAATCTATTTAACATATCTGAACAGGTGCCTACCTTCAGTTGTTTTCTACACACATTTCATATACATTACCATGATCATGTATCATGTTTTTTTCTCATTCGCAGAAGCAGCTGAGAAATAGGGAGGAACTAGTTGAGAATTTGAAAGTGAAAGGCAGCTTGTGTAAAAGTGCTCATTAAACAACAGAGTTCATGACTCTAAGGAATGGTAGGAGGGAAAACAGCACAATAAAGATACTGGGCTTCAAGAAAAAAACAACAAATGGTCTGGTAGCACTTTATAGACTAACAAAACATGTAGATGGTATCATGAGCTTTCGTGGGCACAGCCCACTTCTTCAGATGACCAGTCATCTGAAGAAGTGGGCTGTGCCCACGAAAGCTCATGATTGCTACCAGACCAAATGCTACCAGACCATTTGTTGTTTTTTTCTGTAACAGACTAACTTGGTTACCCCCTGGAGCTCCTGGGTTTAAAGAAGGCAGACTTCAGGAAATTCAGGAAGTTGGTAGGAAAGATCCCATGGGAAGCAAGTCTAAAGGGAAAAGCAATTCAAGAGACTTGGCAGTTTTTCAAAGAGACATTAAGTGCACAGGAGCAAATTATCCCACTGGGTAAGAATGATAGGGAGTATGGCATGATACCAACCCTAGCTTAATCAGGAGATCTGCAACTAAAACAAGCTCTACAAAAGTGGAAACTGGGTCAAATTGCAAAGGATGAATATAAACAAACATCACCGGCATGTGGGGACAAATTTAGAAAGGCAAGACGCAAAACAAGATTAAACTAGCCAATGGCATAATGGCTAAGAAGAAAAGATTCTACATATACATTAGAAGCAAGAGGAAACCAAAGATAGGGTGGGGAAAATAAAAACAGAAAATGTGGAAATAGCAGAAGATTGACTCTCTTTTTTGTTTCAGTTCTTACCAAAAAGCAATTGGACATCTAACTTAATGAAAGCCAGCGACCTTGGTGGAGGATCAGAAACTAAAATAGGGAAAGAACAAATTTAAAGTTACTTAGTCAAGATGTTTTCAGGTCAACATGGCCTGATGAAATGCATCCTACAATACTTAAGTAAGGGTGCATCTACAGTGCATCTGGAGCTCAAAATAAGTTACGCAATTTGAGCTATGCAAATTGAGTAGCTTATTTTGAGTTAATTTTGAAATAGAGTGCTATTCTGAAATGTCCTTTACTCTTTGTGGAATGAGGTTTACAGGGACGTCAGAATAGCGAAGCTGTTATATTTCAAAATAATGGCTTGCTCAAAAGATGCTGAATAGCTATTTTGGGATACTTCTGTTATCCCAAAATAGTTCCGCAATGTAGACATAGCCTCACTGACTAAAAATATATATCAGCCATGAAAAAATATCTGCAAGAAGTCATGGAATATGCGTGGGATTTCAGAGGACTCAAAATGGACAAATACAGTACCAATTCCCAAAGCAGAATAAGGGCAATGCAGGGAATTACAGACCAGTCCATTTAACTTCTGTACTTAAAAGTATGTTGAAGAAGGCATAAGGAATCTGTTGAAAAAGGCTTTCTTTCTCAACAGATCCCCCTCTAGACTGCCACTTTTTGCTGGAAAAAGTGCTGAATTGGCAAAACGTGGTGCCCATTTTTATGCAAATTAGGTGCGGGATATATAAATCCCTACCTCATTTGCAGTGTTGACCTGCCTGATCTGCATCCCTCTGTTAGAGGGATGCAGTTTAGACATACCCAATCAGTTGCACACATACAACATAGGAAATGACTGCCAAAGGAGTAGGAGTGTGGAAAAAGATCTTGGGGGTCATAGTGTATCACAAGCTAAATATGAGTCAATAGTGTAATACTATTGCAAAAAAGCAAACATTCTGCAATGTGATAGCAAGAATGTTGTAAGCAAGATAGAAAAAATTATTGTTCTGCCCTGTTTTGTTCTGCTCTGCTCTGCACTGATTAAGCCTCAGCTGGGTGCTATATATCATGTAAGATGTGGACAAATTGGACAAAATCCAGCAAGCACAACAAAAATGATGAAAGGTCTAGAAAACATGCCCTATGAGAGAAAATTGGAAAAATTGGGTTTGTTTAATCTGGAGAAAACTGAGAGGGGACATAACAGCTCTCAAGTACATAAAAGTTTGTTATAAGAAGGAAGAGGAAAAATTGTTGTTGTTAAACTCTGAGGATAGGACAAGAAGCAATGAGCTTAAGTAGCAGCAAAGGCAGTTTAGGTTGGACATTAGGGAA
Organism: Pelodiscus sinensis; assembly: GCF_052426305.1. Lineage (NCBI taxonomy): Eukaryota > Metazoa > Chordata > Testudines > Trionychidae > Pelodiscus > Pelodiscus sinensis. The sequence continues at coordinate 43,427,193 of NC_143052.1, forward strand.
AACTTCCTAAGGGTATGTCTACACTACCCTCCTAGTTCGAACTAGGAGGGTAATGTAGGCATACCGCACTTGCAAATGAAGCCCGGGATTTGAATTTCCCGGGCTCCATTTGCATAAGCCGGGCGCCGCCATTTTAAAATCCCGGCTCGTTCGAACCCCGTGCCGCGCGGCTACACGTGACACAGACTAGGTAGTTCGGACTAGGCTTCCTAGTCCGAACTACCTAGTCCGTGTCGCGTGTAGCCGCGCGGCACGGGGTTCGAACGAGCCGGGATTTAAAAATGGCGGCGCCCGGCTTATGCAAATGGAGCCCGGGAAATTCAAATCCCGGGCTTCATTTGCAAGTGCGGTATGCCTACATTACCCTCCTAGTTCGAAGTAGGAGGGTAGTGTAGACATACCCTAACTTCCAGAGTGATTAAGCACAAGAATAAAGGCCAAGGGAGGTTGTGGAATCTCCATCATTGGAGGTTTTTTAGGAACTAGTTAGATGAACACCTCTCGGGATCATCTAGATAATGCTTAGTCCTGCCATGAATGCAAGGAACTGGACTAGAAGACCTATCAAGTTCCCTTCTAGTCCTGCAATTTATTATTCTTTGGTTACCAGAACTTATGATCCTGATTCTGAAAAAGTAAATCACTAAGGTCAGGGTTGCTCTGAGGGCAATGTTGAACTAAAGTATGCAACTCCAGCTATGTGAAGAGCGAAGCTGGAGTTGACGTACCTTAGACCAAGTTACTGCAGCATCTCCACTGCAGAGAATTGACAGAAGAAACTCTCCCATCAACTCCCTTTATGCTTCTCAATCCGGTGAAGTACCAGAGTCTGTGAGATAACCATAGTAATGGATGTAATAAAGACTCACTAAATTGAGAGCTGATTGTGCATCTCATCACACCTTCAGGTACTATATAGGATTCCTTATGTAGTCAAAACTGCTTAATTGTAAATAGTACTAAAGGACTTTTAACAGCATGCATCAAACTTCTGCTTGATTTGAAATAATATATTTTTCTAATTTTATATAACTTGACATTATGGTAGCAACAGCAACATGGTATTGTGAATAGATAATGAGGATTAGAGAGTGCTTGAGAAATATCTGTAGTCTACTGCTCTTCTAGCAAAATGAGCTAGACCTAATCAATCTCTCCCATCTCTAATTTCTGTGATCGTACTGTAATTGATTTTCACTATTACCGCTGATTGAATAATGATGATGGTAAGAAACAATGTATTACTCTTGTGTTCTCTCAAGCAATTAATTTCATTGCTGGAGAATGTTCTCTGTTGTATAATACTATAGCACATTGTTTCAGTAGACACATTCCCTGTGGAGTATTGAGAGATGTAAGTGTCTAGGTGCCTGCTTAATTGTACACGAGCATTTCTCAGTTGTCAGTACTGCTGGTGCTTGTTGAGCTATTAATTTGGAATGAAGAGGAAAACATGTTATCTAATAATATAAAAACACCCATTTGTCAGAAAATAAATGAGTCCCCTTTGAAAACACATCTGTTGTGAGGCAATGGAATAAAATGGTTTATTACTCACATCTTGACTCTAACATCCCCTTTTTCAAAGTGGAAAAGACAATGAATTGTCATTCGGTTACAAGTCACCGAATAGATTCTGATAAAATTTTTGAAAATAAAAAAGTTCTTATTTTATGACTTACAGGTTGTATTGTATCCAACATCCAATAGTTCAAAGTTACCTGAGTTGCATAAAATGATAGTCCCCAAAAATAGTCAGGACTCTGACTTGAAGATTAAACTGGCAGTGAGGATGGATAAACCACCACACATGAAGCATTGTGGGTGAGTATGCACTTTGTGAATTCCTCTGAATATTATTTAGTTCCAATATTTTATTCATATTTTCCCACATGTAATTATAAGGCAAAGCTGAGAAGAATTACTAAAGTGTACAACAATTGCTGTAATATGGAAAGGCACTAGGTTCTGGCTTTACCAATAATTTGTAGCCTGGACTAACATTTAAATCAAACGATTCACTGGGATGTAAAGATAAATTATAAGAATGAATTCTAAGATGTCAGAGTAAAAAGTGCAATGTTATTTATGAAAAAAAACCAGGTTTTGAATGTTAGGCTTAGAGTTAATTTTCAAAATACTTGATATCTAGGTGGAACACAATTTCCATTAAAATAAAATACTTGTTGTATTTGAATGTGATGCTGTTTGTAACACAAACATTTTCTGTTCTCTCAGGTTTAGTATTTCTGTTCAAGGGTATTTGCATTATGTCATCAAGTTAGGAATATTTTCCTGTTTTTTATATCTTACATTAGAGCTATGTGTAGTGGATCATAAAAAATGAATATGGATACACATGTGTGAAAACACATCCCCCCCATCCGAATTGCAAAAATGTCTCCTGCAAGAGGAAAAGGCATCAATTACAAGTGTTACAAAGTGTTTAGCAGGCATACTTTTTATCCTTCTGTATAATGCAAACAATAGGCAGAAGTGCTTTCCTGAAAAAGAACACGATTCTCCATTCTAGTTACTGTATAAATTAGAATTGAGTATAGTATTAAATTCTTCTGAAATCCTTCTTATTGTCTCCGTTTTATTTATTTCAGATAGGGCTGATGTTGTCGCCTATTATTAAGGGTGCCCCCACACTATTTTATGATATAGTTTTCAGTTCCTTATGACTTTGCTAAACTTTAGCTGTATGACCTGAAATTTTCCATGACTAGTACCTTCTGCAGGATGTTTTTAGTGAAAATGTCAGCCCAAGTGGTTCAGCTGTGTCAAAGAATGAGCAAGGAGACAGAGCTGACCAGGGGAGACGTTAAGCAACTTCAGCTATATGAATAATGTAGTTGAAATTGATTTATGTAGATCTATTTACCACGGTATTTCCACTGTCATGTGTCAACAAGAGACTCTTTCAAGTTGACTCTCTTTGTGCTTCCCAGTGAGATGGAGTACTGGAGTATATACTAAGGAAGTTAAATTGTGGTTAATTGACTAGTCAAGTAGTCAACAGGCACTTTCGCATTCATCCTTTGAAATATACAAGAGTCCCCGCTGGCCCCAGGTTCTGGGGAAATGCCGTGTGGAGCCCAGGATCAGCTGGGGTGTCACCAGCTGACCCCAGGCTCCACAGGTGCCCCTTTGAAATGCAGAGGCAGCATTTCAAAGGGGCAGCACCACACAGCTGAGCCCAGGATCAGCTGGACGGTGGCTGCCTCTTTGAAATGCCACCCTGGGGTTTCAAAGGAGCAATGCCGCACAGCTGATCCCTGGAGGGGGGGGGGAATCCCCAGCTGATCCCCAAGGAGCAGGGATCAACTAGTCGACAGACTATCCGATAAGCAAATGCTTATCGGATAGTCAACTAGTCCTTAACATCCCTAGTCTATACCAGATTTGATAAATTGACCCTTGCTGGACTGATCACTACCTGTCAATCTGACCAGTAGTGTAGATATACCCTGACACTGCTTGGGCAAGAGAGCTGAGCTCAGGAGCCTGAGGCATTAAGGGAGAAAACCATTGGATGAGGAGCTAGGAAGAGCGACTTGGAGCTGACGGGGCAGAGTGTGATGGGATAAGAAGTTTGAAAAATGGAAACTGATATTGGGTAGCCAAGGAGACTAGGTCAGAGATAAGAAACCAGAGGTGGGAAAGAGACAGGATGGAGAGAGGTTGGCGGGAACAGGATAGAAGGAGTCATGCGTGGAGTGTTGGGTGGGCAAGAGGACAGGTGTCTAGAAGACATTTTCCTTCAGAACCTGTAATAGAAGGTTCCTGACACTCAGCATTTATCTGTGCTCACAAATGTTCTGTGAAACCAACCAACCAAGTGTTTGTCTCCCTCCTTTAGGGCTTACATGTACAGGAGGGTGATCAACTATGGAGATCAGTTTTTCCATTAACTCACATGGCAGAGGTCTGTGTGGTGCAACTTAAAAGTTCCAAATATTCTCTTGACCTCTATCTGTGACAATATGATGAAACATGATGGAATTTCAGGGGATTAGGGGTTCAAGGGTTTTTTTTAATAACTAAGGAACTATTTTTAAAAAATGTTAAAGGAACATTAATAAGTTTGTGAATTTAACACTCAATCAGCTTTAATTTATCCTTCTCATCTGGGTGCATTATGATGGTCTTTAATTATTGACACATGTTGCTTTTTCAGCAGGACCGTGGACTAACTCAGTGCACTAGATGGGCCTTCTCTAGGGAAGAATCAGGCTTGTGTAGTAAAGGAGGGTGTTGTCTTTAGGACCTCTCTTTAACAAATTCAGAAGGTGTTTTGTGACACAATCTAGAGGTTGCAGGAGTAGAAAAGGTGGTGCCATCATTAAGGCAGTTGAATACTGTGCTGGCAAACTGTTTCTATCTTGGCCTCTGCCACAGAATTCCTGTGTGATTCTGGTCAAGTCACTTAAACCAGACTTTTCATAAGTGGTCATGAATTTTGTGCTCCTCTTCCTCGGAGTGCCTGAATTGAGACAGTGGGGTCTGATTTGCAGAAGTGCTGAGCAATTGCAACTGCAACTGAAATCTGTGGGAACTGTGTTTTGAACATATGAAGTGCTAACTACTACTGAGTACTCTGAAAAATCAGAACTTAGGTTTCAAATAGGGCAATTAAAGTTAATGGTTACTTTTGACCTTAATCTCACTGTGGTTCAGTTCTCCCCTGTAAGATGAAGAAAATAAATACATCTTTATCTCACAGGGATATTGGCTAGGTTAGTTCATAGATGTTTATGAAGCACCACATGCTACAGTAATTAATGGCATAGAATAGAAATTAATTTAATAATTCTGTCTTCTGAGCAGGTTTGAGCAGTGTAGTATAAATAAGGCCTTGAGCCATACAAGGAACAAGTGAGAAGAAAACAAAATATAGAATAGCTGCTTATGAAGTGACCAGTATCCATTTTCTGCACTGAATCAGTCAATCCGGGAGAGGGGGGGGGGGGGGGGAGGAGGAAGGGTGTGTAATTAAAAACTGTTATCAGAATGCATATGTACAAAGGGGCCAAATTAAGGTTGCACACAAAACTTTAACTCTAGCATTTCCTAACTTTTGGGTATTTAACTTTATAACTTTAATGAAATTCTCTTAGAATACTTGTTTGTAGTGTGAAGTAAGAATGAGAAATATAGATGGAAAATCCATTTATTTTCTTGCTGTTTCATATTTGTTATCCTAGACTAATTTTTGAATTAGTTAACTTACACATTTGGCAGTGAGAATCTAATATTCCTATCTGATGTATTGGAGAGAAGTGCACTATCTTATTATTTTAGGTAATGCATTTCAACTCTTTAGTATATCTCACATAACCAGTTTGGTAAAGTGTAAGAAACTGAAAGGTGTTTAACTTCCCCACTGTCTTACATTTTTAATCCAAATATTTGATGCGTGTGTGAGGCTCCAACAGACACTAGAATGTTCTGAGCCATCTGAGATAAAGGCAGCCCAGCAATGAGGACTTGTGTGACCATGTTCTTGAAGAACTTCAAATGCTTGTAACTTAGGGATATTTTTAGAAAATCTTTTTTTTTCTTGAATTCGGCTTCTGTTTATCTTGTATTCATGGAATGTGGCATCCTTCTACTTGTCAAAGTTTGTAAAAACTGCTAATAAAAGCGAGTTTGAAGTTTTACCTTTATTAAAATTTCTGTTAAAATGTTTCCATTGATTTTAAGATTTTTCCAAAAGTTTGAGCCAAAACACATCACATGGTTAAAAAGCTGCTTTCAAAAGCTTTTTAGCAATATGAAGATGTAGTAGCTAAATTAGAAAAGAAATTGTGTAAGTGATTACACTAAGAATACTATTTATGCCAATTTGGTCTTTCCCTTTCTAATTCATCACTTTATGATGTAGGGTCGTGAATTAAAGGATGCGGACAACTCAGTTCTATTGGTCTGTCTTTGCTTAATTTAAGTAGTTTCCCACTCCCTACTCTGTTTTTTTTTAAATGTACATCTTTACATGACTGAATAGATAGATTTGTAGTCTGGATTATTTTTAAAAGTGAAATATTTTGGACTGGTTGATTATCTTTTAGCATAGCCTAGTGGCTAATAGAGGGTATTGCTCTGTAGAATGAAATCAAGAACAGTGAAGTTTTTTTCTAGCAAGTTCATTAAATAAATACAGAGCAAATCCTATTGAATGGTTTAATCTAAAAGAGTAAACAATAAAAACAAATTTTAAAAAGCAAAACCCAAACAACATATTTACAAAGCATTATTGCTAGGATTGGATATTATATTCTCAGTGCTCCAGTTTTTCCAAGATAGAGGTGGCAAAATTTTCATCTCCAAAAAGTTTTGTTTTGCTTTTCCTTGAGAGGTCTCTTATCAGCTCTCTCATGTCTGTCTTGGTTATTTTTTTTCTGGATCCCTGTCTAATAATCCAGACTCTTGATATTCTTAATGTGGAGTTTCTAAAGTACTTCTTGGGAGGCGGGGAGGTGTGTGCGCGCACGTGCTTATAATGGCCATATTGTTGCTGCTTATTGCATCTTTGCTCTCATTTTTCTTTTGGGACATCTTAACAATTTCTATTCTTCAATTATAAGAATGCTAGAAAGGTGATCTCTTCAGAGCATTACTTGCCCTAAACATCTGTTTCTGAACATATCTTTCAGAATTGTCACTCATTCACTGGCCCTTGTCTTTTGTGTTTGGAGGCTGCTTTTTTTAGGTGTATTTTCTCTTGCACCTTGCTTTACATTACTTTGAGACATTTTCGAACCTTATGAGAGTTATCTTGAATTTTCTGCCCTTTGAGAGAGCTTTGTCTCCCATGCAGTTGGAACTGACTGGAAAAATTGGAGAATAGCATTTAAATTCAGCAAGAGTGAGTTCGAGTACAAGATATGGTACGTAACTCTCTCGCTCAAAAAATGTTAAGAGCACAGGGAAATCTGCCAATTTCACTCTAAGGGACTAAGACCAGGGATGAGAATCTTGTACTACAGGCAGTCCCCGGGTTACGTACAAGATAGGGACTGTAGGTTTGTTCTTAAGTTGAATCTGTATGTAAGTCGGAACTGGCGTCCAGATTCAGACACTGCTGAAACTGACCGCCAGTTCTGACTTACATACAGAATCAACTTAAGAACCCCAGGCGTCCCCAAGTCAGCTGCTGCTGAAACTGATCAGCAGCTGATTCCAGGAAGCCCGGGGCAGAGCAACTCTGCCTGGGGCTTCCTGTAGTCAGCGCTGGTCAGTTTCAGCAGAAGCTGACTTGGGGACACCTGGGGCAGAGCAGCTGGGGTGCTGCTGGGTTGCTCCAGTAGCTCCGCTCCTGGGTGCTACTGGACCAACCCAGCAGTACCCCATCTGCTCTGCCCCAGGTGTCCTGATTCAGCCGCTGCTGAAACTGACCAGCAGCGGCTGAATCAGGACCTGGGGCAGAGCAGCTGGGGTGCTGCCGGGTTGGTCCAGTAGCAAAAGCCTGGTCTGCTGGGGGGGGGGGGGGGAGAGCACACTAGCTGCCCCCCCCCCAGCAGACCAGGGACACGGGGAGCAGAGCCGCAGCGGCAGCGGGGTGCCGCGCCTCTGAGGCTTTGCTCCGGCAAAGCCTCAGAGGCAAGGGGCCCCGCCGCGGCTGCGGCTTCAGTCCAGGAGCCTGTGGTCTGCTGGGGACGGTCCCCAGCAGACCACAGGCACCCAGATTGAAGCGGCAGCAGCGGCGGTCCCCGCGCCTCTGAGGCTTTGCTCTGGCAAAGCCTCAGAAGCGCGGGAACCCGCCCGGTGCCCCTGGTCTGGTGGAGACGGTCTCCAGCAGACCAGGGGCACCGGAGCAGCTTACGAACGGGGCTTTCTCGCCCCGACTTCCGGGGTGAGAAAGCCCCGTTCGTAAGTGCGGATCCGACATAAGGTTTTGATTCTGATAATGACGACTACCATCCTTAATCCATTGCTTCTAATTAAGGATAAAAAAAAGATTTAAAAAAAATCAAACTGCATATAACATACCAAAAAAAAAATCATTATTCGAGAGGGGAAGCCTTTCACTGACGGTGATTACGTGAATAGATGCATGCTAAAAATTGATCATGAACTATTTAATTAGTTTCACAACAAGGACAAAATCTTACAGAAAATTCAAGACATGCCATTATCAGCAAAAACAGTTGATGACAGAACCTGTGAAAATGGCCCATCAAATCGACAAGGAACAAATGCAAAATTTGAGTACAGCTACTTATTTTTTTTGCTTTGGACAAGACAACTGACATATGTGACATTAATCAATTGAGTATTCTGGGACAATATATTTGTGGAAATGCTGTGCATGAAGAAATGACTAAGATATTACCATGAAAAAACAAACAAGGGACAAAGACATCCTTAAAACTGTGGTGAACTTTGTAAACAAGAAAGAAATACAGTTGGATAATCTTGTGTCTTTGTGTATGGACAGTGCACCTAGAATGGTTGGCAAATACAGGAGATTCCTTACTCTTGTCAGAACAGCTGAACCACCCACTTTTGAACTTTCATTTCATTGTGCATCAGGAGGCACTTTGTACGCAGTCTTGTGGAAACAAACTTGAAAACATAATGGGGCTAGTCGTTCACATTGACAATTGGATTTCTTGCCAAGCCCTTGATCACCATCAATTTCAGTCACTGCTCAAGGAAATAGATTCTGAATACCCTGATCTGCTAATGCACAATATTCACTGGTTATTTCATGGCAAAGTTTTGTCTAGTTTTACCATCTACACTGAGATATGAAGAGTGTTAAACACATCAACTGTACTGTGTTGCTCAAGTTTTACTATCTCATTGCCATCAGCGGTCATTTGAATGCGTGAACCTTAAGCTACAAGGGCAAGGAAATACAGTCCTGACTCTGACTCCTGAGTTTGAATTTGTGTCAAAATTAACTGTCTTCATCAAAAGTATTGAGACAGTCAGACTGGCATACTTTGAAAATTACAGATGTTTTGAGATTCGTATCAGAGAGAGAGAATCTAAATAACAGCCTTGATTTGAAGCAGTTTGCTGTGTTTGTTTCTGACCTCCTGATGGTATTCAAGTCTCATTTTGTTGACTTTTGCAAACACAGTGCTCTAAGTTTGTTTCATCCACATAAAGAGTCCATGAAAGAACTGGATTTGACAGTCATTCCAAGCATCTCAGTCAGTGATTTGGAAATGGAAATAACAGATTTCAAGGAGTCATATCTGGGTGGAAAAATTCATCAAGCTGAATTCTGATTTAGAATGCCTTGCTTGATAATGTGCAGAGTTGACAAAACTGCACAAATGGACTGACATGGAAAAAATTGGAGCACAATGATAATCTGATTCTGCAAACTTGGAAAGAACTTCCAGTCACATACAACACCATGCAGAATGTAAAGTTAGCTTTACTTTAAATGCCTGGTGCCACCTATATGTGTGAGCAGGCTTTCCTCATTTGAATCACATCCAAGGTAATTAGTGCTCAAGACTGCTCTGAATTAGTGCATGAAGCTGAATATGACCAGTTATGATGTAAACTACAAAGAAATGTGTGAAAAGATGCAGCAGCAGAAGTCCCAGTAAATAAAGTCTGTTTTGAAAAGGTTGCCAACCCCTGGACTCTAAGATTTCAATCACATGTTTACTAAGTTTAGGATGTGCCCTTCTGAGTAATTTAAAGTTTGGGTTGAATAACTGTTGTTGTAGTAGACTCTCTAGAGGGCATCTAGTAAGAGGAGTGTTCTAAGGAAGGGTTTTGAAGGAAGAGACAGTAATGCTTTGGTGGGCTGGAACTTCGGTAGTATAGTGTGGCCTATTGGATAGAATATTGCACTGGGATTTGGAAGATCTGGATTGAACCCCAGCACTGCCAATATCAGTCTGGGTGACTTGGGATAAGTCACGTCACCCCCTCTGTGCCTCAGTTTTCCCATGTGTAAAAATGCAATATTGATATTTATTCCTTTATCAAGCCCTTGAAGCACTATAGATGCAAAATGCTATCTAGAAGCTAGCTAGGTATTACTATGATTTGAATAGGTAATGACATGCAAAAAGACCCAAAGGCATTTGATATACTGAGGCTGATGTTATTGGTGGAGTGGAGGAGATGTGATTGACAGGCACACACCTAAAAAACTTTCACTACAGAATTGCTTTCTCTCTTTTATAAATTGAAATTAAATACTCAGAAGTATGTTATGATATAATCCAACAAATTAAAATAATTTAACATAATGGTTTGTACCCATCTCTAATACGTGTTCTTATTTTTACACCTCAGTGTTAAGTAGACCACTGGCAATTGAGATGAACACTGCATTTCCTAGCTTTGTCAGTTTTAGTAACCTAAGCATTGTTTATACATACATTTTCTTTTTAATTAATAGGCACTATTCAACACAATGATAAAAATGCCTCAGCTAATGTTGTTTCATATATATATATATATATAGAGAGAGAGAGAGAGAGAGAGAGAGAGAGAGAGAGAGAGATATGATCTAGAGGATTAGGTATATAGCAACATGAGGAACTGACTGACAAAATTAAGAGATTTAAGAAAGAACCAAGAAAACTAGGTAATTGGGTATAACAATGACAGGTTAAATTCAACATACATAAGCAAAGGGCATTGACAATATATATTGGAAGAAATTGGTTGAAACAATCTTATACATGGAGTTGTAAACTAGTTTGTGTGTCAGGAATAATACCTAGATGAAATTCCTGCATAGTTCAGTGCACAATAATGGTGAGAACTGCACATAAAATGTTGTTGTTTTTATTTAGAACAGTATTATATTCATCTTGAATGCAACATTCAGTTTGGGGTTACCTTGTATCCCCAAAAGCCGTTGCAGAGCAAGAATAAATCCAATTATGGGCACTTTATATTTATCTGTATATCATTTGAAATGATTTTCTATTAAAAGTTTGTAAAATAATCAGAGGCAGAGTTTAAGAATATACTAGTGATTCCTGTGCTAATTGACTTTTGAGGCTAGATGGCAGTCTTTCATTATCTCATTCCTCCTGGAATTATGGAAAGATGGCACAAATATGTTGTTGTTTTACATGACAAGAATTTTGATATATCCGGGAAAATGAAATAGTACTCCCTTTTCTTTGGTAAATGCATCATTGTCTTCAAATCGTAACAACTCAGAGGTCCTAAATAATAATGTTTTAAAGTTCAAAACAATTCTGCATATTAGTTAACCATAATCCTTCATTTAGATCTACTGTATCTAGATTCTTGTGTGCCACCTGTAATGGTGGAATCTGATCCCCACACAAAATAGATAAATAGTAGGTATACATAACTTCCCTGTGCTATGGGTTGTAAGTAAATTGGGACTTAGGGACTTGGAAGTGAAAAGGGTTTGCTCAGCAGTTTATGCATGAGCTTTCCAGTCCTTCCCTCAGAGCACTTTTTCCCACTAAAGTGTTCTCTTCATTCAACAGAGATAATGAGAACAGAGCACCAGGGTGATGTGCTCATAGTGACCTGTTATCTATACAAATTATAATTGTTAAGCTCCAAGGACATAAATTCATGGCTCACCATAGTCAGGTCTGAGTGTGATAGTTTGGGTCACATTTTTCTGACAAGTTACTGAGAGAAGGAGACTTAGATTTCAGCAATGGCTATTTGAGCATCCAGTCACGCTGAGAGAATCAAGTAGGACACTAACACTGTGAACTAATTTAGCAGGCTCTGGGCAGATGCTCTTGATAAAAAGAGTTGTAAGATCAACAATTCTGTCTTAAACATTCAAGAAGAAATTGCAACCCTAAAATGAGCTTTTCTTCCTAAGCAACACTTTTTAAAAATGATGTAAATACTAATTAGGCTGAAGCTAAAACATTCTCAGCTTTATTCACAAGGATGTTAGCTTTATCAAGTCTGTTTCCTTAATCAAACACATGCACAAACATATCTATCCATGAAAGGGAAGAGGAAGGAAAAGGCAATAAAGTCAATTTAGTTCAATGTGGGTTTTTTTTATAGTCAAGTGGGTTGTAGGTGATGTTTGCCATCTGCTTCAGGCCAAAGTTCCTGGTGCACCTTAGATCAGATTGGGTCATATGGGAAGGTTTCTTTTCAGATAACTCCCTCCCCTCCTCTAGATAATAGAAATCAACAGACAGATGAGCAGGCAAAGAGCAAACTCAACTCTCTAGGCTGTATTAGTTCCAAGAAACATCATTTATGCCTTATAGTCAATAACCTTTTCACCTATAGAATATTAACCAGTCTGTTTAGAAATCCTGTCCTGAGATTATTGATAGCCATTTTAACAAAAACAGCATTAGCTCATAAATAAAGCAACATAAATTATGTCTCAAAACATATTTGATTATCCAGTTTTGAGAGCAGACATTCCAGCATACAGTGTGTTCTTCATTTGGTGACTGTGGTTGGGGTAACAAGCACTCAGAATTCGGGTAACAGGTCATTTATTCATATGATCTTCACCTAAGATCAAATGTACACAATTAGAGGTTGGGCACACACTTTACTTGGAGGGCCCCCATAGGCCTGCCCACTGCCATAGTTCCACTTTCCCATAAGGTATTAGTGATAAGGGTTGCTCTGGTGAGCGGGCTGTTTGTCTGGTAGAGATAGTCTGCCATCACTTCTGTTTGGGTATGTTGATACCTCCTCTGACCACAACTCCCATTCCCTGTCTTTTGGTGACTGAGGGTCTGTCCCAGAGGGGAGGGTGTTCAGCTTTGCACCTCTTTTTCTTGCTACCATCACTATCTGAACAAAGAACTTTACTAAAAGGACCTCTGCCAGTACCACTCTAGTGGAACTATAATGGATTGGTGGCAAAGAGGGCTCCTGCTCACATAGCCCTCTGTTGGAGTGGTGCTAACAGCATGCTTCAGAGTTAACTCATTGAGATGAAAAGGGCAATTCACAACTCTGAGCTGCTGTTTCAGGGTCTCGGAATACTTGGGCAGACACAACTCTATCTGTTTATATACATATCACATAATCAGGCTTTTTTTCGAGGGGGGCAAATAGGAGGACTATAATCATAATTTTTATTTTCCACAGTGGAAGTAAGATTTGTGTGACTCAAGGGCTGCGTCTAGACTGGCAAGTTTTTCCGCAAAAGTGGCCGCTTTTGCGCAAAAACTTGCCAGCTGTCTACACTGGCCGTTTGATTTTGCGCAAAAGCACTGACGTTCTACTGTCCGAAATCAGCGCTTCTTGTGTAAATGCTTTGTCGTTCCCGTTCGGGCAAAAGCCCTTTTCCAGAAATGTTTTTGCGCAAGAGGGCCAGTGTAGACAGCTAAAAACTGTTTTGCGCAAAAAAGCTCCGATGGCGAAAATGGTGATCGGGGCTTTCTTGCACAAAACCACATCTAGATCGGCACGAACGCTTTTCTGCAAAAAGTGCTTTTGCGGAAAAGCGTCCGTGCCAATCTAGATGCTCTTTTCCGCAAATGCTTTTAACGGAAAAACTTTTCCGTTAAAAGCATTTGCGGAAAATCATGCCAGTCTAGACATATCCCAGGAGTGGGGGGAAAGGCTCTAGGCACAGGCCTGTTGTACCTGTGATTTACTCTTAAGGTGCCTTTGCTCTTTTAACAGTTTCCACAGATAGTCCTGGTCTATTGTTTCTAGGGTTGCCAGGTGTCCGGTTTTGAACTGGACAATCCAGTATTCCAGCTTTCTGTCCGGGAAACAAATTGAGACAATACCGAACATATAAATGTCCGGTATTTTCTAGTTAAGTTTTTATTATTATCATGAGTATCAGTACAGAGTTGCGTACTGCCTGGCTGGTAGACACACTAACACAGCCAGGGCGGAATGGAATCCCCGGGGCCAGATTCGCCCATGCGCCCCACTGGAACCTTGTGTGGGATGGGTAGCACCCCGGGATCTGCGTGCGCTTGGGCCAGCCCTGCTCTCCACTGGCCAGTTCTCCCCTGCTTTCCCCCCCCCCCAGCCAGCCCTCTCCCCCCGACCTCCTTCTGGCCAGCCCTGCTCCTATCGGCTGGTTCCCCCTCCTGCTCCCCTCTGGCCAGCCCTGCTTCCTGGTGGCTGGTTCTCCCTCTTTCCCCCACCCTCCCCGATCTCCTGCAGCCCGCCTCACTACCCCGACCAGACAGCCCTGCTTCCCACCAGTCATGCCCCCCCAAATCTTGCCCGGCCAGCCCTGCTCCCTTCCGGGCCTGTTCCTGCCACCCATCTGAGATCAAGTGTGTCTGGTATTTTTTTTAAACCACTGGTAACCCTAATTGTTTCACTGTTATGAAATTGTTCACTACTAAACTGCTCACTACACTTCCTGAAACTTATGAGAGTTCTGTGAAAGTCCTTCTTTCAAATATTGATTTACCTTCAATCTGCTTATCTGGTGAACTCTGATGGAACCACAGCACAACATATTTTGGTTTAATTTTAATTTACTTTATAAGGCATGGTGCATGAATATGTTGGCTTCAGTATTTTTGCATATTTCATTCAAGTACTAGCTGCTCCACTGGTTTGAATTGTGCTAAATGCTAGAATGACACATTTGAGAAATGTGCTAATGTGTTAATTCTGTCTTAGTGTAAATTATTTGCTTTCTATATATCTCTTCAAAATCAGTTGACTGAAATCCATTACATTAAAAATGGAAAATTGAACTTCACGACAAATGACACATTAACATTACATTAATGATTGATTGGATAATGATGATGAGTTTAAATGCAAAATTGTTAGGGAAGGAAGAAGCAAAAGTGTTTATCCTGCTGCTAGATCCTCAGAGAACAGATTATAGCTATGAGCCTGATTTGTAATGCTTCCTACAGTAATTGCTAGTGAGGCACAGGGAATCTTGGAGACCTTAGTAATATGCCACTGCCATTTTAATTGCCAAGAGAAGTATTACTAATTAAGGTGTCATTCTTCATTTATTCCAAAGTAATTAGTCTGAAATATTTGTAAAAGCTGAGAGAGAAATTTAGATCTAAACTCACGTTGCTTAACCACAACAGAATTTATGTGAAAAAGATCTATGGGTTAAGCAAGGTTAATATTCAGAAACTGAAAATGTCATCTCTTTTCTTAGAATAATTTGGTGCAATTATGGGATTTTTTTCATGTTTTCATGGCTTTTTAAAAAAAATGTAGCAGAATTGAGTGATTTCAGAACTTTTTATAACCTAAGGATTATATTTAAAATGTAATTCTAGTCTGAGGTAAAAGCAACTCCAAAATGGCCATGTGGTGATTCATTTTTACTATTTTAATGAAAAGCTGAGTGCTTTTGAAAGTCCTGTCCTTAAAGTCAAGATGAGGTTTTTTTTTTCCTCCTTGCATATGATTATAGGATAATTGTTTCACTTTTATTAGCCCCTACTGTCCTCAGATAATAAACTTGGTGACACCTGTTCAACCCCATTTCTTTCTGTGGGCTTATGCAGGTATAACTAACATGTATAAAAGAGTTCACAGAAAAATATCCGTGTATAGCCCCACTACTTCATTATCCTTTGTATCCCAGTTTGACTTGCCAATGCTGAAATTCCTGTATATCTGTCTGGTGATCACCAGAAGGCAAATTATTATTAATGCTACAGATTGGACCTCCCAGCACCAGCACCCTCAGGACCTGAATGCTCCCAGATGAGGGATTTTGCCAGACCAGGGGAGGTCATTTCAGGCCCCCCTGCTGCCGGCCTGGCTCTCCTGCCCACGGGCTTCTTAGCCTTCCCCACAGCCCAGCTGAGCCATATGCTAGACAGCTTGGCTCCCCGCAGCCCAGCTGAGCTCCACGTCACTCCTCACCCCTCCGCATTATGCCGGTCCTCGCAACCCCCCACATCGTACTGGGACTCTGATCCTGGAATATACTACGGATGTTGCCGGACCAGAGAGTTCTGGTTTATAGAGGTGAAATCTGTACTTATGAATTTGTCTGGAAACTGCACATAACTAGTTATTGAAACTCTTATTGTTGTTACCTTGTAAAGATGTAAATGACTAACAAGTTAACCTGCATGCCTGACCCTTAACAGGTGAGGTTTACTGGTTCCGGTTAACCAGTGAGAGCTGGAGCAACTCCCAACCTGAGGCTGCTTCAGTCCCATGGGATTCACCATAGGCAGGGGCTGCCCTGGCCAGCTGAAACAGCCCCTGTCTGTTGTAGGCCCGGCCCGCCCCTTCCGCCACCTCAAGTTACATGACTCCCCAGGAATGGGGCTGGCAGGGACTGGCATCCCTGCTCCTGGGGAGCCAACTTCACTGCAAGCACTGCAGTGTACCTTTTAAACTGTTACCATGTCCCCTCTCAGTCTTTTCATTTCCAGATCGAATGAACCCAGTTTTTTCAGTCTTTCCTCATAGGTCATGTTTTTCAGAATGTCTGGGTACACTTTTTTTTTTTTTAAAGGACAGGAGATACTTGATATGGATTTTAATTAAGCTGTAACTTCACGTGTCTTGGACAACATGGCAGAGAAAGTGTACAGCGGGGAAATTCATGGTCATTCAAATCATTATCCAGGGCTTCCATCACCACTCTCCTTTCATTTTCCATCCAGTTCTCCCCCAACCAGCTCATGGCTTGGCACTTACTATCAAGCTCCCTTGTAGAGAAGGTTAAGGTGGCTATGCTGCCTTCCCTGCTGTGTGGGGGGAGGGAGGAGCTTTCTGCACCCAGGGCTTGCACTTCTATGGCTCTTAGACCTCACCTTCCCAAGGGGTTGAGTCAGCACTGCAAAGCTATGGCCTTTTGTAGAAGCATCAGATCTCATTCCCCCTGCCCCGTCCAAGCCTTGGCAAGCCCGGCCATTGTTTTCTCTGCTTTAAGTGTGGTACAGTCATCTTTAATCATTATATTGCTCTTCTCTAGACCTTCTCCAATTTGTTCACATCTTTCTTTAAATGTCACATCCACAACTGTAGTGTCTAGAAATGTAGTGTGCAGTTTCACAGCAGAATTACTTCTCATGTCTTGCTTACAACACTAATACATCCCAGAATTTTTTTGCAAGAATATTACATTGTTGACTCATGTTTAGCTTGTGAGTTACTATGACCTCCAGATCCTTTTCCGCATTACTCCTTCCTAGTCAATCATTTCTCATTTTGTATGTATGCAACTGATGAGTCTTTTGTAACTGAAGTATTGCATTTGTCCTTATAAAATGTCATCCTATTTACTTCACACCATTTCTCCAATTTGTCCAGATCATTTTGAATTTTAATCCTAACCTACAAAGCACTTGCTACCAGTGTTCCCTCTAAACTGTGAGGTGGCACAGCTTCACAGGTCATTAATCACCCCTGCCCAGTCAGAGGCTCAGAGCTCAGTGCATGGAGCTGACTGACTGGGTGGGGAAGATTAATCACGTGTGAAGCTACGCTGCTGCACAGCTTAGGGGGAACACTGCTTTCAACCCCTCCCAACTTGGTATCATCCGCAAATTTATAAGTGTACTCTCTATATTATTATCTTAATCATGGATATAGAAATTGAACAGAAGTGGACCCAGAACTGATCCTGCGGGATCCCATTTGATATATGTCCTTTCAGCTTGACTGTAAATGACTGATAAACTCTTTCCAGAGAGTAGTTTCCAGCAAATGATGCACCTACCTTATAGTAGCTACATCTGATAAAAGGTGGGATTTCCCATTTGATTACGAGAAGGTCATGTGTCACAGTATCAAAAGCCTTAATCAAGATATAACTCATTTGCTGCTTCCTCCTCCCACCCCCCATCCAATGGCTGCTTTATCCTGCCAATGAAAGCTCCTAGGTTTATCTGACTGGATTTGTTTTTGACAAATGCATATTGGCTGTTACTTCCCTTCTGGGTGTCTACAAATTAATTATTTGCTCCATTATCTTTCTGGGTACTGAAGTTAAGATGACTGGTCTGTAATTTTCTGTTTTCCTTATTTCCCTATTTATAGAATGGCACTACATTTGCCCTTTTCCAGTACTCTGAAATATCACCTGTCTTTCATGATTTTTCAAGTATAATTGCTAATGGCTCAGCTATCTCCTCAGTCAGCTCTCTGAGTATTCTAGAATGTATTTCATCAGGCTCTGGTGACTTGAAGATGTCTAATTTGTCTGTGTAATTTTTAACCAGTTCTTTCCCTATTTTAGCCTCTGATCCTATCTCATTTTCACTGGCATTCATTAAGTTAGATATCCAATTGCTACTAAACTTTTTGTGAAAACTGGAACATAAAGATTTAGGACTTCTGCCATTTCCACATTTTCTGTTATTGTTTCCCCTCTCATTCAATTAGACATACCCTGTTCTTGGTTGTCATTTTTTAACATGGCAATTTGAATTTTAATATTTTAATATTCACTGCTAGCAGAACTGTTGAGTAAAGTGCCACTTAGACATTTTCCAAAGTGTAACCACATCTTGAACAAAGTGTTCTCTGAAGATCATTTTAAACGAGTGAAGTTTTAGTATGGATGTGGGTGTGGAAGAACAATGGGACATGGGCATTAAATACGGTTAAATGCTCAGGCCAGAACTTTAATCAACAAATCATAATAAATTGGAATAAACCACACTAAACTACTAGGTGGGGTTCTTTGATCATAAATCTTAAACTGGCACCACTGGCCTGTGATGTATTTAGGAACTTGAGGGATCATGCTTTCTCACTCTCAGCCCTGATTAGGTCCTTATCCCCTTCTTTCCTCCACCAAATATGTGCCAGACCTTCAGGCATACCCCCTCACCATGCCATGTGAATGCCTATGACTAATAACCAGGTGCCCAACTGGGTCCTAGATCTCCTGATAGATCCTTCCTAACACATCAGTCCTATCTGAATCTTCCAAAGTTGTGACTAGAGCTGAATGGGAATAGAAATTGCATTTCACAGAGCATTTTGGGATTCTAAAAGTGTTTTTATTCCAATTCAGAATGAAAGTGAACATTTCATAATCATCACTTGAGGCAAGAAATAGTTTTATTTTAATGTTTTGATTCTAAGTAATGCATACACACAATAAAAATCTAAACAAAAAGTTACTTTGAAAGAAATCAAAATGGAACATTCTGATGTTTTTGGAACTATTTTCATTTCTCTCCCCTTCAAATTAAATTTTGGTGAAATAGAAATGATATTGCAAATAATTCTGATTTCGATAGAGGTGCGTTTTCTGATAGAAAACTGTTCCATTTAATTTTTTTGGCCACTGTAGTTGTGATGTTTCAACTTTAACCCTGCCCCTCAACCAAACTTCTTGGATGCTAAGAGAGAAGTGAAAAATCACTACCTGTTTGCTAATTTTTGTGTCTAGATCCGGTAATTGGCTGAGGTTTGGACATCATAGAAGATCTAGCATTGAAGTTTAAGGGTAGGGATGATACAGGGAAATAAAATGTATTCACTCCACTTTTCCCCCCCAACTACCACAGAGTCAATCACCTAATCCCATCAATGATGGCAGCAGTGGAAAAAACAAGCCCTGGAATGCAGCTTCCTTCTCACACCATGAGGAAAAAAGAGATGGGGAATGGAAGGGCAAAGTGCCTTAACACATTATCAAAAACTTCTGTTCCTCGTTTGGAATATCTGTGCTGCTACCAATCCCACCACAGCATTATTGCCACATTGTTAGCCATGTTAGCATTCCTTTGAAGATAAAAGATTAATTTTTTTCTTACTCTTCTAAGAAAAATTGCTGCTCCCTGAGAATACAAGGAAAGGACAAATCCAGCAAACACTTATTCAGGTGAATAGTTACACTCACATTTATGATTGTTTGCAAGATCAGAACTTTACTATAAATGAAGAGTAAAATCCAAGTTGCATGTTGCCATTACTGTTAGTGAAAGTTATGTTGTCATCAGACAACCCTTAATCTCTAAAAAAAACCAAATATTTTAAAGTTTGTTTCATAAAAACAGCTTATGGTAATATTTTGAAGGAGCAAATTACTTCATAATATCATTTGACAGAACATGCATCTAGATCTAAAACTAGGCAGCTTGTCCAAGCTGTTGTGGAAATCTAAGACCCGAGGTAACCTGTTACTCGGTTTTATTCTGGGTATTCACTTCACCTGGAACTTTATTTTACATGTCACGGGCTATTACCAATAAAATAGGGGAGACAAACTGGATGCTGACTTGAGATATTAGGTTTTGAATGTACTGCTTTTTAAAAAAAGAAAAAAGGAAATGTATGATGTTATACTATAGCAAATTACATTGGTCTGATTAGGCATTCATTGGAAAAATAGCTAAATAGGGTAGCTAGGGACCTCGTGCACATGAAATAGGGCAAAGAAAGGTCACTGCTTCTCTATATAGTAAGTGTTACTTAACAAATCGTAAAAAAATTTTTTTAGTAAAAAAAATTAGACTAGCCATGACTTTAAAATTCTGGCAATAAGGTTTTAAGATTTGCAGTTTTAAAGCTATAATTTAGCCTGAACTTTCCAATCCCAATGTACTCACACTTTGAGAAAATATAGGTTGTGATACCAATATGTCAGATTTTTTTTCCCCTCTAAGACAGGCCACATAGTGCTCTTGCTCCAAAGCACCCTATAATTGTAGAATAGTTCAGTTCACAGCAAGATATGAGCTTTATTGTTCAGTCCGATTTCCAGCTTTTAAGAAAGGGACAAGTGCCCAACAATATAATGATTCAAAATATGCTTGTGCTTCGATGCAACTATTTTTATACCAATTACAGCATTGAACAGTAGAGAATATTTTAAAACTCTTCTATCTTTTGAGCTCTTTAAAAAAAAAAAGTCCTCTGAAAACATCCCTTCTATGAGATGTTAATGTGTGTTAATGAAGGCAGAACTGGCTGTGACATTAGTGGCATAATTACTATAACAACAACCAGTGGTCCTGTGATACCTTGGAGACTAACCACCATAGCCATGATACAAGTATTCTTAATGGTTATTTCACCATGATGTGGGACTATCACAAAAAGGGCCCTTTTAGGTTGTCCTTATATCTGTGTTATTCAGTTTATATGTACGAATAATGTCCATGTTAATAATGGCAAGAAAGTGAAGTGATGCTGTGCTTATTTATTAACCTTTTTCTTCCGGTAGTCTGACTTGAATTCAGTATGGTTCATATGAAACATTTTGTATTGCATAACATTAAAATACCAGTTTCCCCACGTGACATTCACCCAAAATTGAAAGTGGTTTTGTATGACCTGGCTTTCTTTTAATTTGGAGTTACAGGTAACTGCAGGGATATTTGTATGGTGCCAGCCTACATTGTGCTACATCCTCAATTACACTATCCATCTGTCATTTGCCTGAACATAAAATTAATCTAATTTGTGCTTCATGGAAAATAAACCCACCCAGGATCAAGGACACTGCCAGGACATCAGTATTAATTGTTAAGGCTAATGGTACCTCTAAATTTTAAATTACACAGAATTCTCTCTTGGACTCAGAAAATAGTGGGTCAGTTTATACACCATAGACCTGATATGTGGGCATTCATCCTTCCATATCTTGTAAAGTTTGTTACTACATTCAATATGGAGGTAGATTTCAGCTTATAGTGCTACTGTACTTATGAATACTGGGTTTAAAACATGCAGGTGATATGACTAATAATTTCCTATCTTTTTTTTAGAGAAAATGAACTTCCTAACTTGAATATGTGACTTGATACCTATATCTATATAGATATATATTAACATCCAGATTAAATATTACATATCAAGTATCAACAGATGCATTTCAAAACAGGAGATATTCTGATACATAAATCAAGTAGTTAATTCAAATGATGATCTATGAATATGATGCAATAAAGTAGTTTTTATGGTATGTTGAAGTATAATTTCATCATAGAGTGACACATTAATTTTTAATTGAGCTTCATGTGTTCTAATAAATGGAAAGTTTATGCTTTTTCTTGCACACCTACTATTTTAATTGAGTACCTGGTTTCTATCACTAATAAATTAACATCTACACTATATATAGATAGATAATGCATGGGAATACACTGTTTAGAATTCTATAGAAAAGCAGATACAGGAAAACAAAAAGACAGCATTGTGAAACATTTAAAGCCATAAATTTTGATTATATATTAAGTGCTTAATTATCTTATTTCATTCAATTAGCTCCACTATTTAGGTCAATTGCTTTTTTTATGAAGATGGCATGTTCACAGCTTTGATAATTGGCATGAAATAGCACGTGACTCCACTAAATATTTTGTTTAAGATTATAATTTTTGTGTGCTTTCAGCTTTTCCTGATATTTCTATTTTTCTGTGAGAATCTTTTAAATAATTTGTATGGTATCTCATCAGAGAGCTCGGTTTGAAATTCAGCATTCATTTTCCATTTGCCTGAATATCAAGAGACAAAACGACACTAAAGAATCCAGATGATTAGCTCTTAGTTTGCATCTTTTAAAGTTAGAGTGGATTTTTATTTCTTCCTTAGATTCAAGAAAGACTTGCTTCGGTTTGGAAAGATAATTATTTTGCTCTGTTTCTAAGCACTATTTTACATTAAATAGTTATTTATATAAAAGAATTTCTGTGTTGAGTCTGTGATATTGTTACACTGATTCTCACACCTCTCCGACACTGATGTTGTCTGTTCAGCACGCCTGTTATTGCTGTAAACCTGTAATTTATAGTAGAACTGATTTTATAACAAAGTATAGTAGGCGTAATGCTAAGAAGACCCTTACTTTATACTTAGGCTGGAAAGGATTAGATTTTCATCAGTGAATATTGCTAAATGTCGATTTAACTCTACGTGTGCCAATGATTTAAAAATATTTTCCATCAAAGGTAATCAAAAGTTAGATAGACTAAATAGGAAATACTTCTTGAGAACTTATTAGAATTTAAGGGCATTTACTTTGTATATTTTGGTGTGATATTGGTTGTTTTGATGCTTATAAAGCTTTAATGACACTGGAATTTCAGATTCAAAAAGTTAAATTTTTGTCAGCCCCCGCCATAATTGTTTTGCCCCAGTAAAAATGTAATAGATATAAATTGAAAAAAAATGGATACTATTTCTCAATTATTTTAAACATCAAATTCTTCCACATCTCTTTATATTTTATGAAGAATTTATCATACATACTACCACTTTGCAGTCACTGTGTGACACAGAGCATATTAGAACCCTGGATTTATTAAAATCCATTTGATCTGGAATGACATTTTCTTCTCCCCGCCCCCCAAAGATCATTCCTATTGAACCACCTAATAATGCTCATTTTTAATTGTAATATATTATTCAGACTTATTTTAATTTATATGTTTTATATATTTTTATATAAAGCATTTATATATATATATATCTTTAAATATTTGAAATATTTGCATTCAATGATAAATTGATAAAAGTGTGTCTACATTGAAAAAGGAATTTACTGTACTCAGCTCAGTGTTGCTGTTTTTGTCCTTTAAAAATGATTTTAGAGTATCAGACTGGTTGTTATTGTTTGAAATTCATTTAAGATTTCCTGATTTTTATAGCCCCTTAATTTTTTTAAAGGACTTGGGTGACCTTCACAATATTAGGGCTAAAATGTTTTGCTCTACATGATGCAATATAATCATGTGTTTCATATAATATATGGTCTTTCCTTAGTTTGAAAATAAATATATTATAACAGTATAATACTGTGTATTCTCATGATAACATGAGTTGCAGGATAGCATCTTGAAATGTTCTCGGTTTCAAAAATAAATTGGATCCTAAATCTCCCTGTTAAAATGTTTTAGTTTTAAAATCACACATTGCTATTTTAAATGTTTTTCAACTCTCTGTATGACAGACCCACACAAACAACATGGAAAACTCATTATACAGGTAAACAGTCAACATGACTCTACCAAAAATCTGTCAAATGCAGGAAAAAAACCTCATTATAATATTGGTATTAAATTGACTTGTAAAAACAAAAAATAAAAGAAATCAGACACAAGTGTGATCTTTAAATTGATTGTAGTTTCCTTAAATTATTATATAGAAGTGAAAATGAGGCTAGTTTTGAAGAGAATAAGATGATGTCTTAAGTGAAAAGTGTTTTAGTTGTGTTGGGAAACACACAAGAGTTTATATCTGCTGGTCCTCTTCCGAGAAAACTGCACCATAAAAAAGTAGCTATAACAATGAATAGAATCATATAATCATAAAATACTAGGACTGGAAGGGACCTCGAGAGGGACCCATTGTTACAGGCTGGGGACCAACCAGCTAAGTAGTAGTTCTGCAGAAAAGGACCTGGGGGTTACAGCAGATGAGAAGCTGGATCTGAGTCAACAGTGTGCCTTTGTAGCCAAGAAGGCTAATGGCATATTAGGTTGTATTAAGAGGATCATTGCCAGCAGATCCAGAGATGTCATTATTCCCCTTTATTCGGCTCTGGTGAGGCCACATCTGGAGTATTGTGTCCAGTTCTGGGCTCCCCACTACAAAAAGGATGTGGACGCATTGGAGAGGGTCCAGCAGAGGGCAAGCAAAATGATTAGGGGGCTGGAGCATATGACCTATGAGGAGAGGCTGAGGGATTTGGGTCTGTTTAGTCTGCAGAAGCAAAGAGTGAGGGAGGATTTGATAGCAGCCTTCAACTTCCTGAAGGGAGGTTCCAAAGAGGATGGAGAAAGGCTGTTCTCAGTAGTGACAGATGGCAGAACAAGGAGCAATGGCCTCAAGTTGAGGTGGGAGAGGTCCAGGTTGGATATTAGGGAGGGTAGTGAAGCACTGGAATGGGTTACCTAGAGAAGTAGTGGAGTCTCCATCCCTAGAGGTGTTTAAGTCTCGGCTCGACAAAGCCCTGGCCGGGTTGATTTATTTGGGATTGGTCCTGCCTAGAGCAGGGGGCTGGACTTGATGACCTTCGGAGGTCTCTTCTGGTTCTATGGTTCTATGATTCTAGGTCATCGAGTCCAGTCCCCTACCCTCATGGCAGGACCAAATACTTTCTAGACCATCCCTGATAGACATTTATCTAACCTATTCTTAAATATCTCCAGAGATGGGGGATTCCACAACCTCCCTAGGCAATTTATTTCAGTGTTTGACTACCCTGACAGTTAGGAACTTTTTCCTAATGTCCAACCTAAACCTCCCTTGCTGCAGTTTAAGCCCATTGCTTCTTGTTCTATCCTCAGAGGCCAAGATGAATATACAATGGTAGCCAGTCTATGGCTTCACTTTTGGCAGGGGTTACAGTAAAAGACTTCTGGTGTTACTGATCCACCAAAGTAGTGATGTAAGATGTGTCTGTTGTAACAGGACGTATTGCAAAGGCAGATCTGCTCACGAGTATGAGTCCTTGTGCTGAGGGGCTCCAAGATGAGAGTAGGACAGAAAGAGACACGGACATGAAAATAGATCAAAAGTATGAGATACATTTAAAAGATGAGAAAGTTGCATATTGAAAAACGGAGGACTCTTGATATAATCCTCATTGTCTGAGTAGCAAAGTTTATGCACTCTCAATTATAATTCAACAGATGAAATGATTTACTGTGTTCACTCTCCTTTGTGTCTCAGCCTAAGATAACATTTTAATGGTTCTCAAACTTCATTGCACTGTAACCCCCTTCTGACAACTAAAATTACTACAAGGTAAGGGGACTGAAGCCTGGGATTGCCTGAGCCCCAACACTCCAGGCAAGGAGGAGGCGGGGAAGAGAAAACTTGAGTGCCAAAGAATTCAGCCTCAAAACCCTGAGCCCCTGTGCCCAGGGATGAAGCCCCTGGGCGGTGGGGCATCGGCTTTGGCCCAAGGCCCCAGCAAGTCTAACACCAGCTATGGTGACCCCATACAGTTTACATATCACAGCTACTGCAAGCCTGTAACCTTAACATCAGGTTGCTGTGTATCAAGTAAGGATTGCTAGATTCAAAATGCTAAACCTAATTCATATTGTGTGAGCATATCAGTTGCAGCTCTGTACAAAATGAGGCCTGAATCAGTCTCTCTCTGCATTGTTGAACATGTTAACATCCACAAGAGGTCAGTGTGGTTAAATTTTAAAGGAAAGGGGCCAGGGAGATATTGAAGCATGAATGATTTTTATATTGTCAGTCATAATACAAATATTTAATTGTATGAAAGCATTTTTTCTAGTCAGCATAGATTAAAATGTTATCTGTTAATTGTATATATTTTCCTTAATATATATTGGTTAATATGAATTAAAGTGTATCACAGTATGAATGCCATCTGGTTCAAGTTGAAACAATTTAAGGTTCCTTTTTAAAGCCAAAGAAGGGACTTAGCTGTACAGCTTCCATTAATTTCAAGATGACTGTTTTGGCTAACTCTAGTGGATCAGGTGCTCCCCACTTGGGTAGTGTGACCCTTAACAGGTGTCTGATGTTGGGACCAAACTAACATATTCATATTGCTAAATGGGAAGAGGTTCCTGCTTTCACAGAGATTTGGAAGAGGAATGATCCAGGAATATAAAAGAGAGTCATGATCTGGGAAATGTTGGCTTTAAGAAAGCTCATACTAAGACTTGAATAATATCAGAAAATTATTTAATAAGATACATTTTAATAGTTTGTGCCATTTAAAAACTGCTGCCAAAACACCTCATATTTTCCAATTTACAATAATAAAAGCTGTTTTGTAAGGCGTTGCAATCTGTGTGTATTTGAAAATTAGCCTCTTAATCAGGAATACATTTGTGGAACTTACATATTGAATCTTATGAGTTATCTATTGCCTATTTCAGAGAGAAGCCGCATGGATCTTTATACAGTAGTAAAAGGAAAACCAACATTTTCCTAATTTTATTTTATTTTATTTTGTTCTGTTCACTTTTATGTCCCCTTAGCCTTCTTGGAAGTAGGCATCTAAGGAATTGCATATATGATAGGAATATATATGTAAAAATGTCAACGTGAATATGCCTTTAAGACTGTTTGTAAGGGTCTTTGCAGTATTATTCATTGTCCATTAGATGGCCCTGATATGTTCCACATTTCTGCAAGCACTAATATGAGTTTCTGTAGATCTGTTTAAGTTTGGGCACCACAATACAGTCAGAGAAATTCATTTGAACATTGTATGCACCCTTCTCATACAGTAAAGAGAAGCATTTGAAAATGATAAAATGCAAGAGATCTGGAGAATGAGGTAAACAGTGAGGTAGCAAAATTTGCAGATGATACTAAACTGCTCAAGATAGTTAAGGCCAAAGCAGACTGTGAAGAACTTCAAAAGGCTCTCACCAGATTAATTTTAATGTTGATAAATACAAAGTAATGTATCTTGAAAAACATCCCAATTATACATACAGGCAGTCCCCGGGTTACGTACAAGATAGGGACTGTAGGTTTGTTCTTAAGTTGAATCTGTATGTAAGTCGGAACTAGCGTCCAGATTCAGACACTGCTGAAACTGACCGCCAGTTCTGACTTACATGCAGAATCAACTTAAGAACCCCAGGTGTCCCCAAGTCAGCTGCTGCTGAAACTGATCAGCAGCTGATTCCAGGAAGCCCGGGGCAGAGCAACTCTGCCTGGGGCTTCCTGTAGTCAGCACTGGTCAGTTTCAGCAGAAGCTGACTTGGGGACGCCTGGGGCAGAGCAGCTGGGGTGCTGCTGGGTTGCTCCAGTAGCGCCGCTCCTGGGTACTACTGGACCAACCTAGCAGCACCCCATCTGCTCTGCCCCAGGGTCCTGATTCAGCCGCTGCTGAAACTGACCAGCAGCGGCTGAATCAGGACCTGGGGCAGAGCAGCTGGGGTGCTGCCGGGTTGGTCCAGTAGTGCCCAGAGCGGGCGCTGCAGGACCAATCGGCAGCGCCCCAGCTGCTCTGCCCCAGAGTCCAAAACAAAAGCCTGGTCTGCTGGGGGGGGGGGGGGGAGCACACTAGCTGCGCCCCCCCCCCCCCAGCAGACCAGGGACACGGGGAGCAGAGCCTCTGAGGCTTTGCTCTGGCAAAGCCTCAGAGGGAGGGACCCCGCCGCGGCTGCGGCTTCAGTCCGGGAGCCTGTGGTCTGCTAGGGACGGTCCCCAGCAGACCACAGGCACCCAGATTGAAGCGGCAGCAGCGGCGGTTCCCCGCGCCTCTGAGGCTTTGCTCTGGCAAAGCCTCAGAAGCACGGGAACCCGCCCGGTGCCCCTGGTCTGCTGGAGACGGTCTCCAGCAGACCAGGAGCACCGGAGCAGCTTACGAACGGGGCTTTCTTGCCCCAACTTCCGGGGCGAGAAAGCCCCGTTCGTAAGTGCGGATCCGACATAAGTCGGATCCGCGTAAGTCGGGGACTGCCTGTATTTAATGATGGGTACTAAATTAGCTCATAGACTTTAAGGTCAGAAGGGACCATTATGATCATCTAGTCTGACCCCATGCACAATGCAGGCCACAGAATCTCACCCACCGTCTCCTAGAATAATCCTCTCACCTATATCTCAGATATTGAAGTCCTCAAATGGTTTAAGGACCCCAAGATGCAGAGAATCCTCCAGCAAGTGATCCGTGCCCCATGCTACAGAGGAAGGCAAAAAACCTCCAGGGCCTCTGCCAATCTACCCTGGAGGAAAATTCCTTCCCGACCTCAGATATGGCTCTCAGCTGAACCCTAAGCATGTGGGCAAAACTCACCAGCCAGACCCCCAGGAAAAGTTCTCTATAGTAACTCCTATCATCCCACCATTGCCCTATTTACCACTGATAGTGAAAGGTCAATTAGTTGCCAAGATAATGTTATCCCATCAAACCATCCCCTTCATAAGCCCATCTAGCCAGATATGTCTTTTGCCCCCACTACTTCCCTTGGAAGGCTGTTCCAGAACTTTACTCTTCTCATGGTTAGAAACCTTCGTCTAATTTCGAGTCTAAACTTCCTAATAGCCAGTTTATATCCATTTGTTCTTGTGTCCACATTGGTATTAAGCTTAAATAATTCCTCTCCCTCCCTGGTATTTATCCCTGTAATAAATTTAAAGAGAGCAATTATGTCTCCCCTCAGTCTTCTTTTGGTTGATGTAAACAAGCCAAGCTCCTTGAGTCTCCTTTCATAAGACAGGTTTTCCATTCCTCGGATCATCCTAGTGGCCCTTCTTCGTCCCTGTTCCAGTTTGAATTCAGCCTTCTTAAACATGGGAGACCAGAACTGCACACAGTATTCCAAATGAGGTCTCATCAATGCCTTGTATAACGGCACTATCACCTCCTTATTCTACTGGAAATACCTAAGCTAATGCATCCCAAGACCACATTAGCCTTTTTCACGGATATGTCACAATGGCGGCTCATAGTCATCCTGTGATCAACCAGGACTCCGAGGTCCTACTCTTCTTCCGTTACTTCCAACTGATGTGTCTCCAGCTTATAACTAAAATTCCTGTTATTGATCCCTAAATGCATAACCTTACACTTCTCACTATTAAATTTCATCCTATTGCTATCACTCCAATTTACAAGATCATCCGGATCTTCTTGTATGATATCCCGATCCTTTTCTGAATTGGCAATACCTCTCAACTTTGTGTCATTCGCAAACTTTATTAGCACACTCCCACTTCTGGTGCCAAGGTCAGTAATAAAAAGATTAAATAAGATTGGTCCCAAAACTGATCCCTGAGGAACTCCACTAGTAACCTCCCTCCAACCTGACAGTTCACCTTTCAGTATGACCCGCTGTAGTCTCCCCTTTAACCAGTTGCTTATCCACCTCTCAATTTTCATATTTATCCCCATCTTTTCCAATTTAACCAGTAACTCTCCATGTGGTACTGTATCAAATGCCTTACTGAAATAGAGGTAGATTAGAGCCAATGCATTTCCTTTATCTAACAAATCTGTTACTTTCTCAAAGAACCAGAGGGGTAGCCGTGTTAATCTGAATCTGCAAAAGCAGTGAGGAGTCCCGTGGCACCTTATAGACTAACTGAAGCGTTGGAGCATAAGCTTTCGTGGGCAAAGACCCACTTCGTCAGATGCAAGTGGGTCTTTGCCCACGAAAACTTATGCTCCAACACTTCAGTTAGTCTATAAGGTGCCACAGGACTCCTCGCCGCTTTTGCAGATTCAGATTAACACGGCTACCCCTCTGATACTTGACACCATGCAAGGCACTGCATTTAGCCGTATGGAGTGGAAATCTTTCTCAAAGAAGGAGATCAGGTTGGTTTGGCACGATCTACCTTTTGTAAAACCATGTGGTAATTTGTCCCAATTGCCATTAACCTCAATAACCTGTTACCACACAAGAGAGAAATCTTAGAGTCATTGTGGATAGTTCTCTGAAAACATCCTCTCAATGTGCAGCAAAAGTCAAAAAGCAAACAGAATGCTAGTAATCACTAACAAACAGAATGCTAGTAATCATAGAGAATAAGACAGAGTATATCCTTGCCTCCATATATATCCATGGTAAACCTATATCTTAAATATTGCGTCCAGATGTGAGTTGCCTCATCTCAAAAAAAAAAAATGTCTTGGCATTGGAAAAAGTTCATTACCTGTGGGGTATCTGGCAGTGGCCCTTGTCAGAGGAAAGAATACTGGGCTAGATGGAGCTTTGGTCTGACCCAGTATGTCCATTTTAATGTAAGTGATATTATAGTTCACGTCTTTCTTATCCATGTGCTTTATTTCTTTGTTCACCTATATACTGCAGTGCAATATCTAAGGGACAAAGTGCAACCAATGACAATTTATGGAATCTGTGTCAATTTAGGAATAATGTTTGAAATTATGCACTGTGTGCATCTCTCAAACTACACACTCCATTTTAATTGCAAGGCTACTCAGGCATCCTAGCTGGCTTCCCCTCCATATTGGATCAAACTTCTAAATAGTGTCAGAGGATAACAGTGGACATTTGTTAAACTTTGACAATCTTCTATTCTATGTGAAAGCACCCTTAAACAAAGAGTTGGCTACCTTCCAGAAAAAGCTAGTCTGCCTAGTAATTAAGTATTGGTACCTTGTGGTGAAATTGATTACCCAGTAGTGAGGCTGATCAGGGGGTTCACTTGACAAAGGGGACTGAAAGTTATAGACAAAAGGGTCTCTCACTGGTCATTTATGAGAACCAAGGTCAAAAGAAGCTAACTGGGGCAGAGAAGAGAATATGGAAACTGACTATAGGAGAGAGAGGCTCTGATTCTTTTTCAAGTAGATGCAACTCTGTATTTAACTTTTGGGGAAGAGAGTGCATGCTTAGTGCACCAGTGCTAGAGAATGTTGCCTAGCATTCCCTGTAGAGAGGTAGTACTCACTCTTCATGGCTGTTATTCCTCCCCATCAAGTAGCAATGGTCCTCCTAGCCTTTCTATACTTACCTTAGTAATAGACAGGAGGAGTGCTGATCAACACCCGGTGACTAAGGGATTAAGCTCAAGTAGCTAGCAAAGGTGTTGGCCAGGGGGCCGGAGAAATTTGAATTGAATATAGGTTGCATCCCTGCTTTCTTTGTATGAGAGAAATAAACCAGGGGTTGAGGAACACAGAATGATTTAAAAACAGGCAGGACTGCTATGTCTCCAAGGAATTCAGGGCATGGGAAAGGACTAAACAAAGAGAAAATTAAAAGTAAGAAAAAGAGAAAAGTGAAACCAGTCACATTCAGGGTAATTTTTCTTTATTTTGTGGTTTGGTTTGAACTGCTCTATGTGAATCTGTCTCCCTCCCCATTGACTACCTTGCATTGTGCCCAGAGAATTTTCTCTGTTTTTGTTGTTCTTGTTTTCCTTAGTGCTGTGTAACATCTAGCAACCAAGTATGCTTTATCAAGTTTCATCTTTTGTTTTGTAATCAAAATCACTTTTTTTAAGGCGAAGATTTGATTCTCGTGTCCTAGAAAGTTTGTCTGTGTGTATCTGCATGCCTCTGACTGAGGGGTCAGCTACAAGAGACTGCAGCTTGTTTTTCTCTTTTCTTTCTTGAAGCTCTTTTGGGGCAAAAGAGCTTGGGGTACCCATGAAGTGATTTCAAGTGTTAACCCGTTTTTTAGGGATAAAAAGCACTTGATGATGGCAGCGATTCCACAAAATCTGTGGATTATGATTCCGAAGGGAAGTTTTTGTAACCAGTGCCCGTAGAGACAAGCTTTTGAACCTCTATTGTGGGTCCTTACCTTCTCATCCCTGATAATTTTGCCACTTGGCTAGGCCTTTGCCTATGAAAGTTTGCTTATGAAAAAAAAGTCAATGGTACTGACAGCAGGGGTGCCAAGGAAGTGCTTTGTACAGGACTCAAGCCTCCTCAATAACGGGCTCAAAGATGCGCTTGAATCAGCTCCACAAAAAGGCACCTAGTAAGGGCCCTGTGGTGACAGAGGTACCACTGGCATTAAGGCACCTGGCTCGCCATGGGTACATTCAAGATCCCCGGCACGTTGCCAATCTATGGCACAACATTTGCCTGTGGCAAAGAAAACCGATAGGTTTACCTCTAGCCCCCCTTTTCCCAACCCAGTGCCCCATAGTAACTATAGATCCCATGGGGTCACGGCTACATCCATGTCACCACCACAAGTGCTGACCAGCGCAGCAATGGGTCACATCCCCTGTGGCACACTGATTGGCATTACTATGACACTCATCGCAGTCAATGGTCCCCCTATTGTTACTGGGCACCACGACACACCTCCACTGAACTGCCTACACCCACACAAAGGTAACTGCCCTCCATGCACTCAGATGCATCACATTCCCCATCTGAGGGCTCAGATCTAGAGGAAGGACTGATTGAGGATGACCTAACCATCTACCAATCTGATACAGCACCGAATGATAATTCATCCTTTGCTCTTTATTCCAAACGACGCAACACCCACTGATGATATTAAGCAATTCCAGGACCTGTTTAAAAGAGTGGCTGCCAGTCAGGAGGTAGTTTTATCAGATGTCCAGGAGAAACAATACAAACTCCTAAAGAATCTACAGCCCTCTGCAATGTCCAAAATCTCACTGCCTCTAGATGAAACAATTCTTGAGGCAGCCGATGAAGTCTGGCAAACACCTGCCACGGCCCCTCCAACTAATAAGAGCCAATAGAAACTATTTCATTCCATTTAAAGGCATGGACTTCCTCTGCCTGCACCCTCAACCAAACTCCTTAGTGATTGACCCTGCCAATCAAAGGTCCAAGAACCCACAACACTAAACACATACACAGGACCGGGACCACAAACGCCTGGATGTGTTTGGGAGAAAAGTGTACTCTTTATCAATCCTCCAGCAATGCATAGCTAGCTATATAGCACTGCTTGCAAATCATGATTTTGACGAAATTAACAGAAATTAACATGAAATTAACAGAACTCATGCACAATCTTGCAGAGGATAAAAGACCTATTCTCAAGGCAACCATTAAGGAGGGTCACACTGTGTATCATACGGTGTTGCAAATGGCCCTGGATGCCACAGACGCTGTGGCTAGGTCCACCATGACAGCCATGGTGGTGAAATGTTCATCATGGCTGTAAGCAGTGGGAGTCCCTAAGGACCTCCAGGCCAAAGTAAAGGAGCTGCCATTTGACAAAGTAAAAATTGTTCACTGTGGGTGAAGCACTACATTCCAGCAGAGATTCCCGCACTACCTTTCGCACATTGGGGATGTATACTCTCCTTTAGTGAAGAACATGCTATAGACCCTATCAAAGACACAGAGACACAACCTTAACTAGACAACACCAATACCGACCCTTTGAGCAAAACTGCTTCAGACTTCGAAACCAATGAAAGAGAGCACCAAACAACTGCTCCTCTGTTACTTAGGCCTCGAAGCAGCAAGTTTGAAAATTTGGTCGAGGGTCTGCCTAACCTCCCCCCCAATTACAGTACCAGGTGAGCACAATATATTTTATCACCGCTTGCGCCCCTTCTGCGATCAGTGGGTAGCAATCACTACAGACCAGTGGGTCCTAGAAATTGTCAGCCGTGGTTATTCTATCCCTTTCACAGCAATTCCTCTAACCTCCCCACCCTCTCCTGGGCTATTTATGGACTCCACTCATGAGACTCTGTTCCCCCAGGAGGTTTTACACCTCCTCAAAATAGAAGCCATGGAGTGAGTCACCAAAAAATACAAAGGGAGGGGGGTTTATTCAAACTACTTTCTTACCGGAAAAAGAACAGGAAGTTAGAGACCTATCTTGTACCTGCACCAATTAAACAAATATCTTCACAGGCAACGTTTCAGAATGGTCACGCTAGCCACAATATTTCCAGCACTGGACAGGGGAACTGGTTCACAGCCCTCAACCTTCAAGATGTATATTTTCACATCACAATACACCCCACACACAAGCACTTCTTACAATTCATGGTAGCCTCAGACCCAGGTCCATCAGTCCTGGAACAGCATCCAGCTCTGGCATTTAAGTGCTTCATCTTCATGCCCAGATTCTACAGTACAGGTGTTCTTTCCCTTCAGGCATAATAGAACCTTTTGAAATGCATGGCTGCCACCTCCTGTATCTAAATGGAGATCCAGCAGGAGAACACTCATGACTTGATATCCTGAGGCCCCTGCAGACACTCCTGGGAGAGTTGCCCTTTCTATTAATGATGCACTCCTTAAGCTTGCTAAGGTCCTCTGGAACCTCTGTCTTCTGGATCCTCTGGCTTCTGTGCCCCCTGCAGCAAAGTTCATGGAGAACTGCTACTTTGTCCCAGTGGAAAGATCTTAGGGGTTTTATTTCTGGCCCCAAATTCTCAAGTCATAGTTGCAATGAATGATAGAGCCTGGCTAAGCAGGTTTAAGTCCAAGGATAAGGACTCTAAATGATTGGGCCTGATGTGCAGGAAGATTTACATCCTCTTCCCTATACACATGAATTGCCAATCAACCAATTGCTGTCTAACTAGATCACTATGCTTGAGTTTGCAAAGCAAGGCATTGGAAAAGGAGAATTTCAGTCATTTATCACTGAAGGCTGGTTGGTGGCAAAGATGTCATTGCAGTCCATGTAGGACATCATAGACAATTCAGTCAGAGTGGTGGTCTTAGGGAGTGATCATGCGGGTTTCCTGGCTGCAGAATTCAGGCATCATTCCCAATGTTTGGCAGACCATAGGTCATTTGCTCTTTCATAGCCAAGTACCCTCTTTAACAAGATGGATAAGATTCTCGAATTCCTTAAGGACTTAGGGCTGTCCTACCATCCTTGGGGTTATACACCCCAGCAGCACTGTGGAACAGAGCTATCCCTACAGGAGCAGTGTCATCTGCAGTGCATATCTGGGCAACCCTTTCCTGAACCATTATGACTACCCCAGCAAGAGGATAGATCCCAGTGGAAGAGACAGTCAGGTCTGAGGTTCAGCCAATCTACATGCCATTTTCTGCTGCCCTTCAAGCACTCATTTTCATCCTTGGTCCAAATCAGTATTCCAGTTGATGCTCCATTCTCCCCATCTCATCCATTTGAGGACAGGCTGGCCTGCTGTTGCTATGCTTGGGGCTCAGTCATTAACAGGTAAGTCCTAAGAGCCAATGGATCAGGCTCTGCCATCCAATTTCTTTCTCCCTCTTCAGGGACCCCTCTCCCAAGACACTGCTCCTCAAGCAGGTTCATTTTTTATTGACTTTGGGAGGAATGGAGGAGATTCCACTGGAACACCAGGGTCATGCCTTCTATTTGCAGTACATTCTGGTGCCCAAATCTAAAGGATGGGTAAAACTCATGCTCATCCTTTGCCACCTAAACAAATGTATCAGACATGTGAGGTTCCAAGTAGTCACTTTATCAACTACCCTCCCATTATCTCCAAATGATTGTTTGGTTTGTTGTTTTGGACCTTAAGGCTCCTACTTCCATATGGCAATTTTGCCAGCCTCAGAATTCCTTTGATTTGTTGTACTAAATCACCATTTTCAGTACAGAATGCTCCCTTTTGGCTTCTCTTCTGCCCCTTGGATTTTTACCAGTGTGTGGTCATCATGCAAGCAAATGTTAGGAAGAAAGGGATTTACATCTTCCTGAATATAGATGCCTATCTCCTGAGGGACAAGTTCAGAGAAGAATCCCTTTCTCACATCAACACTACATTCTACTTTTTTGACTTGTTCCCTTTGCTTCCGTCTGTAGTATCAGCCTTCCATAACAGTTCAGATATGCCTGAGACTCTTGGACCAGATGTCTACTTACAAACAGGCGGTCCAGTTCATAAGGTTTGCCTCTCTCTCTCTCTCTCTCTCTCTCTCTCTCTCTCTTCCCCCCCCCCCCCCCCCAAATATGGTTCCCTATTTTACTGGACTAGTTGGTCGGTTTTCTTCAGCTGGTCCTGAACTCCTTACAGTGGTGGAAATGTCCAAAAAACATTTTCCAGGGCATTCCATTTGCCCAGGCCTTGCCAAGTCAGTTGTCACAAACACCTCCCTGTTGACTTGGGGAGCACACCTGGGATTGCTGAAAGTCCAAGGTCTGTGGTCAGAGGAGGAGTCCCACTGTCAATATGCCAGGGCTTTGGCCCATTTACAGGGCATAGCCTGCTTTTCTTCCACCATATCAAGGGTTCAGCGTTTCACATTTTTATAAAAAAAAAATATTATCATGATGCATTTCATGAACAAGCAAGGGGGAGCCGTGTTCCAGGGAGCTCTGTCAAGGGGTGATCAGGTTATGACCAGTGTTCCCTCTAAGCTGTGCATTAGCACAGCTTCAAGATGATTAATCAGACTCATCCAGTCAGAAACTCAGGGCTCTGTGCACTCATTTTCCCTTGCATCCTGAGTAGTCACTGAAGACAAGAGTCCTCCAGGTCACATTCACACCTTGAGGCATCCTGAAGATCAATCCATTTGCTATGAGGGACAATAGGAAATGCATCTGTTTTGTTCACAACAATGTCTTGTTCTCAGAGTCTCAATCTTGCTTTCAATCTCAGCTGGCAGTTGTCTTGTGTGATTTCCTTCTCCTCCCCCTTTTCCCCCCATTTCTAACCATCCCACAGAATGTTGTCAAGATGAAGGTGAACCAGGCCCAGTTTATCCGTGTTGCTCTAGCATGACCCGCTCTAGTCAATGCTGGTTCTCCAGTCATCTTGTGCTGTCATTTCAGCCACCCATATTACTTCCTCTCAATCCCAATCTGCTCACTTAGAATGATGGCTACATCTTGCATCCCATTGCTAAAGGTTGCTAAGTGTTGCCCAAATGACACAGGAGCACACACCTTGTGGCTCTTTCAGCACTTCTGACAATTCCAGCCATAATGCACTCTCTAAGCTAAGCTGCATTATATACTTCCTTGATGCATAGCTTTTATTTCCACAGAAGTTACTTCTCTATTAAATGTGGACCACACTATGAAAAAGATTAGGAAATCCTACTTTATAGGAACAGACCAATGGTCATCTTACCAATATCAATAAACCTTCTGTGATGAGTTGGACCCCTCTGCCAGGGTCCTAGTCCACTTACCTGTTCCAGCAGCCTGGGTTTCCCCTTACTCAGGCTCTCAAAAACCCTTCCAGCACACACATAGGTAGGGACACACCAAGCTGTAGAATCACAGAGTTTGCAATCAGCTCTATGGGGGAGAACTCAGATAAATTATTGCCCATCAGTCAAATGCACACATCATCTTGGAGTATGAACCCTAAATTATATTGTCTTAAGTTGAATAGAGATCTATGCAACATGAGGTCATGAAATTTGCCCCTTCCCCAAATATGGAGGAAGATATACATAACTTTTAATAACTACAAACGGTGTATTTTAAGTGGTTATATGGGATAGCAAACAGAACAAAGCATATTACTAAGCAAATAAAACAAAACACAGACTAGGTTGAATACAGTAAAGAAACTGATTACAAAATATGTCTAACCCTAAAATTGCTTTATATGGGTTGCAGAGTTTCTTGAAGGCAAATTGCATTATTTATAGCTTAAATCTCCAGGTAAGTCTTTCTCAGTCTGACCTTTCTTTTCTGGGCTCCATAATTACACTGAAAAACAAAGCAATGTAAAACTTTGGAGCCTACAAGTCCACTCAGTCCTACTTCTTGTTCATCAATCACACAAGAAACCAAGTTTGTTTACATTTACAGGAAATAATGCTGCCCATTTGTTTTCAGTGTCACATGAGACACAAGCAAGAACAGGCATTTCAATGGGACTTTTGTGACCAACACTGCAACACATGCCAGATACACTTAACATTCATATGCCCTTTCATTTTTTGGCCACCATTTCAGAGGTCATGCTTCTATGTTGGGATTGGTCCTGCCTGGGGAAGAGGGCTGGACTTGATGACCTCCTGAGGTCTCTTCCAGCTCTATGAGTCTATGCAGATAACACTTATTTAAAATATATGTTAATTAATTTTGTCTGAACTCTGGGGAGGAAATGATTTGTCTCCTTCTCAGTGTTTTATCCACATTTGGCCATATATTTCAGATTGTAGCAGTCTTGGATGATCACCCAGTACGTGTTCATTTTAAGAATATTTTTATATCAGATCTGACAAAATTCAAGGAAGATACCATTGTGAGATTTCTAAAGTGACAGTACTTGAATCAAGATTTAAGATCTGAAGTGTCTTCCAAAATCTGAGCTGGTGTGGGAAGCATGCTTTCAGAGGTCTTAATTGTCACGCTTTAATGCAAAAACTACAAACACAAATTACCAAAAAAAGAAAACCAACCTTCTACTGGTGGCATCTGACTTAGAGGATGGAAGTGAACATGCTTTGGTCTGCACTGTTTTGGATGGTTATTGAGTAGAATCCATCATCAGCATGGGTGCATATACTCTGGAATGGTAGTTGAAGCATGAAAAGACATATAATCTTTAGCGCAACTAGCATGTAAATATCCTATCCTACAACACTAATTAACAGTAGTACCATTCTACTTTTTCTAAAGAAGTAGGACTTAGTGGAATTGTAGGCACTAAAGTTTTACATATATTTATTTACATAATTCTACTTTTGCAAATGTAGCTTCTATGGTAAATTTCACTTAACACAAGTACGGTAGTACATTGAAAAATACTATTTCTTTTATTTTTACAGTGCAAACCTTTGTAATAAAAATAAATGTAAAGTGAGCATGGTACACTTTGTATTCTATGTTTTAATTTGAATCAATATATTTGAAAATATGAACAATATGTAACAATTATATAAATGCTTTTGTTGAATATTACAATTTTTAATCACGTAATAGCTCTACTTTTAAGCAGAATCTACTGTAATATGTAAAATATTTTTTAATTATCAGAGACTATTTTCACTGGAGCCCATCTCCGTTTATTTAACTAATTTGGATAACAGCAGGTACATCCTATTACTGAGGCTTGCTAAACATGTTACACCAAGTGCAGAAGTTCTTTATTCTATAGAGGAGTTCTTATATTGGAGGAATAAAATTCTTTCCTGTTTACTTTTAATAAAGACTTGTTCCCATATAAGATTTGGGCTGCCAACTTGAGAGTTCGGGCTAAATTCCAAGTGTGCAATTGCATTTTGCTCAGTTCAAATCTGTTGCTTCATTCAACAGACTATAAACATTCAATTCAATTTTTATAAAATAAGCTCCTTATCCTAGACCATTCTGCAATATTGCTGTGAGGGATTTAAAGATTTTAGTTATGAAATGAGGACTGTAAAGTTTGCCAAACACTTCGAGATCTTTGAAATGGAGATGTAAGCGACTGCTCGAGTAGTCGACTACTGATAAGCGTATCAGGTAGTTGAGCTACTGTTCAACTATTTGCTTCCTGCTTCTCCTTGTTGCCTCTGTATCAGAGTCAGCAATGGGGGGACTTGGGAGCAGGTGCTGCACAGTGGTCCGGGACATAAGTACAGCGGTTCAGGACCCAGTGTGAGCCAGGACTACTCAGTCCAGGCTTGTGCCGGCTCTGGGAGCCACCCATGTGACAGCTCTGCATTTTAAATATGGCAAGAGCTTTGTGGACCACTCAGGCCCAGCTTGAGCTGACTTCAGCAGCTATCCCTGTTGCAGTTCTGCAGAGCACCTCCCCTTATCAACTAATCACGTAGTCAATACAAATTGTATTGACTACATGATTAGCCAAATACCCGTTCTTTAACATCCTTACTTTGAAATAAGGTAATCTAAAAATGTAAATTATCATAATTAAAATTCAAATATGGTAGCAGCAGAAGTTTATATGGCTATAATGCAACTGTGATGACTTTTAGAATGGACTTTTATGAACAGTTTTACTCATGAACAGTCCTTTGTAAGTAGTCTTTATCTTCAT
Organism: Pelodiscus sinensis; assembly: GCF_052426305.1. Taxonomy (NCBI): domain Eukaryota; kingdom Metazoa; phylum Chordata; order Testudines; family Trionychidae; genus Pelodiscus; species Pelodiscus sinensis. Next base: position 43,467,366 of record NC_143052.1, read on the forward strand.
CAAGACACAGTATGGGAGGATTTAAGCTTCTTAAATCCCTTAAAACTGTCTCCTTGCAAACTCATCCCTGCCTGACATCTTGCTTTACTTCCTTCAATTCAGCTCTGTAAAACTTGTGTAGAAGGACACCTTCTGTACTCAGGGCATGATTCCAGCATTAGTCATCTTATTCCTAGGTGCAGCCCAACATGTTGGGATCATGTGAGTATCTCCTCTTTTGTGACAAAATCAAGTTAGTAAACATTGTGAATCTGCCATAACAGTTGACATTGGAAACTGCTAATTTTCTCTCCTCAGCAGTTTTTAGAGGGATGTTCCTGCTGCATATACTAGGGTTGCCATCATCACCAGTATCATTCATATCTTAGTTGTCACACAGACATCCCACCACTCAGTCAGTGGTTTTTGAAGATGCTGAAATGCCATTGACTCAGGATTGATCTGATGAGTGATTTTTTTTTTCAAATATTCAGTCTCCTGTTGTCAGTGAGGTACCTAGGTAGTTAAACTATTCATCCATTTAATGTCAGTATCATCTACCACCAGTATTGGAAGGCTGTTCCACTTTTTAAGAGGCATGCATGGCTTTAATTTTACCACCACTCATCCTAAATCTCATAGATTTTTGCTTTATTTTTTCTCAGCTCATCCAGTATTAGCTGTAGTTGGTCAGTAGTCTCTCCAATCAAGGAAATATCTATGTACTCAAGATATTTGTCTAAAGATAATTTTTTTAAATTTTCACACCTCCTCTTTGTCCTCAATCAGCTTTATCATCAATCATCTATTAGAACATTAAACGTAGGTCAGAGAATGCATCATTGAAATCCTCCTGATTCTTCTGAAAAACACTAAATTTCTCTGCCTCTATTGATGTCCCTGGAAAACTGAGATTTTAATAGTACTTACCTTCTCTCTGGGAGTGTTTGCTGTAGGATAACTATATACTGTTTGTAAAGTATTATTCAAGTGCCTGATGGTATTCCTGTTAAGGAAATAATGAGAGTTTAATTTAGAACTTTTTAGGGTTTTTTTTTTTAAAAAAAAACTTTATGCTGTTTTAAAATAGGGGTTTTAATTTGTTTTTGGCTTTTAGGTAAAAAAAATCCAAAGGCAAACAGTCATAACACACTAACTCTTTGTGCACAAATTGAGTAAAACTCCTACATTGATTTATTACTGTAACTTTTAACATCAAAGTGGTAATAAAAGATACAAGATACAGTAGAATTTGCCAAACCATAGCATACACTCTTGCAACTTCTCAATATCATGACACTCATTAAAAGATAGCTTCTTGAAAGAACTAATAAAAATACTGTGATACTTGTGTCAGTAAATTAAAATAGGAGCATCTTGGACTTATTTCACCTTATTAGTCCATAGCTTAGAAATGTGGAATTATATACATCTACATAGATTATTACTTAATTTTATTTATAGCTCCTATTAAAAACAATTATTCTAGATTATAGGTGCTTTTGGTGTAATTGAAAGTAGAATGTTGTAAAGATAAAACAGGCAGCTTCCCTAAAACCACAAAAAATATAGCCAACTGGATAATTATATATAAACAATGCCATTGCAACATTCTCCTATTTCTACCAGTATCCACCTGGCCTTCCCAAGCCCTGGCTCAATAAAATTAGACTATTTTGCATCATTAAGGACAAGGAGTGACTTTGAAATCAAAGAGTTCCTCATAGAGAACACCCACCTAATGGTTCCCATTCTCTTGTACCCCACAGATTCTAAGGGTTTGTCTACACTTAAAATGCTACAGTGATTCTCCTGTTTGCCTTTCCAAGAGATGGCACTTAGGTCTGCAGAAAAATTCTTCTATCAACCTTGCACTGTCTACACAGGGAATTATGGTGGGTTAACAATCACACTGTGACAACACTGACTGTAGTTAAACTAAACTAAACCTAATTTTCTGAGCTCCTTTGCTGACACAGAAACAAATTTATTCTCTCACATAGGCAGATCCTAAGCCACTTAACGTTTTGTAAGTCAAATTTAAACTTTTCATCAATACCTGGAAATCAATTAGGTTAGTGCCATCTGCTTCTTTTTGAGATACAGTACTTTCTAATCAGGCTTCAATTCTCTGTACCAACTTCAGATTCTGGGTTGATTTAAGGTGTGGGCTGCACTGTAGTAGTCTAATCAAGAGATGACAACATATGGGTGATGAGTCAGGGTTGTATCCAAAGAAGTGGTCAGAATATCCAAGCTGGAAGAAGAAGAAAGTTTTCCTTAGATGCCATTGCTGTCCAGGTTCACCCAATAAGCCCTCCCAAATTGAGAAGTAATAACAAAGAACACAAACACAACTTCAAACACAGAGGCAAATATAATCCTCCTTATATTTTCTGGTGGCTTCTTCTAACTTTATCTAATTGAGCCCTCAGCCAATTGCAGGAGCTGGAAATAGCGGTGTGTCACCAGCCTAGTGAAAACACTGTTGTCCAGGTTATTCATTAGGCTTCCCAACAGCTTCATATACATACAGAACAAAGGGGAAAATGCAAACAATTGTACTATCTTAATTTATTATCATCATGTCTCTATTACAGGGTTTTCCTTATAAATGTGTAACACAACAGCCTTTTACTAGGATGTTACATACATGATGCATGTATTGATCTGTTTCCTGTTACTTTAACACAGTCCACTTTTATGTTGTATACACATGCATACATCAGTCACTTTTTTACTGTCTGGGAGTGCTCTGAAAGCTTCAGAGTGGTTTGTTTTTTTTTTTTTTGCCTTTAATGTGAATGTTCTGTTCATAAATGTAGTTGATTTTACCGTACTAATTTGTTGAATTATGAATTAACAAATCATCATTGTATTTATTTCACAGCTGATAAGTACAGTAATGCTCCTAGTGTAGTGGCAGTGTTGGATGGTTAAGATGGTAAACCTTTTCAGATAAAAAGGTATGCAACGTAATGCAGATCTTTAAGTGCTCCTGTATTAATCAAAATATTGTGTGTATAATGAAACGTAAATAGGTGCTCAGAATAAATTTGCCGTCCATATTATGAGACTATTTCTCATTGGAATAAACAGTACTATGTGTTCCATCAGTTGTGATGCTTCGATTACTTGACATTTCTCAAGATTTATGCATCCTTAGCAGTCATAATTACAATAGAAGTTTGGGCTGATATTTTTTCATTTGTTGAAGGTTTTTTTAGTTCTCTTTCTCAAGAGCACAGAAAGTACTAAAATCAATCTGAGAATGTTTACTACTAGGCTTCTGATGACCCAGGTCATATTGTTGTCTTGAATATGTTGTGCCTCTCATCCTCAACTAAAGGCAAAAAAATGGCTTAATCTTGTGGGGTTAAATAAAAGAAGGAATGCAGTGCAAGGAAGATTCCTTTTATGCAAGCAACACAGAACATGCAGTGATGACTGAAAGTGCCTGTGGGCATTTGGTCCCTATTGGTTCTCACATCAAATGCAATGATGCCCACAGATAGCCTGTATTGTTGTCAGTTAAATGGGATCATGAGTGTCTGAAAGGTGTTTGAGAATGAACTGAAAATCATTTTCACAAGTGGATGATTACTTCTGCCACATGTTAACCGAACTCTATCAGAATGGCCCAGATTTTTGAGACTGCATTAATTGCTCTTTCAACCTTGACTGAGGTTTCTTTTAAGAAAACCCTTTGCTGGACTAAGCTGCTATATGTATTGATTTTTCTTTCTGTATATTTTCATTGTTTGTGATAAATGAAGCCTTGTAAAAGTAGAGAATTTATCATTCAAGATGTAGATTGATTGCTTCATTCCTTAGAATAAAAAGCTTGACTAAAAACGATCTGTGTTGAAGTAATAAGTCCCTTTCTGTTTTTTCCAACAATGAATAGCTCCAATATTCCACACACAATTAGATTTTTTCAGCTATTCATTAGTGCTGATTTTTCATCAAAAACGAAATCCCTGAACTCTCACAGCTTGAATTTAGTGCAAATAATCTGCTGTCATCTTTCATTTTTGACATGTATGCCACCACATAATTGAAACTAAACTACAATATTTAGCAATGTTTTTGAACTTTTCTAATATGTACTTTGAAAAAACCATAAGTTTATTGTATATAAAATGTCAAATTTAACAAAGACAGGTTTCTCATTGCAAATATGTACAACATTCAGTGAATTTATTTTGTTTTCAGGTAAAAGAATATTGACTTCCCTTACATTGTGATGTAAATACAACCACTATCCATCACAGTTTTTCTTTTATCCAGGAAATTAATTATAAAAAAATCCACGGAATGTGTATGAACTGTATTTTTATTAAAAAACCAAACAAACCAAAAAACCTGCAATTGGTACAGAAGATATAATATTAATATATAACTTAATTGATTATAATTCAGTTCTGTGTTATATGGCTCAAATCTTATGTGGATTGAAAACCGGAAAGGGAAATATTGCATGGTCATTTGACAAAAGATAATTTTCAAGGCTATTATTAAAAGAGCAAATGTTTGAAGGAGGTTTTATTTTCTAAATAGCTGAATTTTCGTGCTTATTATTACTAATAATATTAATTTATCCTGTCATATTATCATATGTGATAGGCCCTGATTATGATTGAGACCCCATTGTATTAGCCTTAGATTATCAGGAAACTAAGAGAATAAGCAAATGTACAAAAGTTGAGGGAGCTGGACAATCAAATATGTTGAGGCAGGAGGCTGTGTGTAACAGTTAACAGTAACGGATAAGCCCAGGCTTATCAGTTAACTGTTTAAACGGTTATACTTTCACATTCCTATTTAAATTGTGTGATTATATAGATCAATAAATAGCAACTTTCCCCAGTTTACTTCCAGCCTACTTCTTGAATGCTGGCCAATTGGTGTAATAGGTGTTGTAACAAAAGTATATCTTGAGAAATGGAGCTGATGGGAAAGCTATTTAGTGGCCATAATTTCTGTAGAGGCCTCCATAAACATATGTGGCTAAATTGCAATAATTTAAGAATTACCTTGAATAATCTCTATGGTGAAATTAAAGAGCAAGAGAGACCACATGTAGTAAATGGTACAATGTTTTTGAGGAATATAATATCACCTGTATCTGCATATGATTTTTTGGAGTCTGACACAAAATATGTTTCAATGTTTTCCCAAAGAGAGAGAATTTGACATAATGACTGCTATGTGGTTTTTAGTATGGCTGAAGATAAACCAAAGGGTGTGTACTCCATGGTATAGTTTTATGGGCATATTCTGTGCATGGAGTAATTGATCAGGACATGTAAGTGAATGAAGGGGCACACAAGTATGGATTTAAGCAGCAATGCATGACAGGGTTGCAACATGCCCTCCCTGTCTCACATATGCCCTCCCTGTGGTTGCCTCATCTCAAAAACATACATTGGCATTGGAAAAGGTTCAGAAAAGGGCAACAAAAATTATTAGGGTTTTGGAACAGGTCCCATATAATAAAGATTAAAAAGACTTGGACTTTTTATCTTAGAAAAGAGGAGATTAAGGAAGGATATGATAGAGGTCTATAAAATCATGACTGGTGTGGAAAAAGTGAATAAGAAAAAGTTATTTACATATTCCCACAATATAAGAACTAGGGGTCACCAGATGAAACTAATAGGCAGTAGGTTTAAAACAAACAGAAGGAAGTTTTTCTTCACTCGGTGCACAGTCATTCTGTGGAATTCCTTGCCTGAGGATGTGGTGAAGGTTAGGACTTTAACAGGGTTCAAAAAAGAGCTACATAGATTCATGGAGGTTAGGTTGATCAGTGGCTATTAGCCAGGATAGGTAGGAATGGTGTCCCTAGCCTCTGTTTCAGCAGAGGTGGGTGACAGGGGAGGGATCACGTGAGGATTACCTGTTGTGTCCCATCCCTCTGAGGCATCTGGTGTTGGCCACTGTCAGCAGAGAGGATACTGGGCTGGATGGACCATTGGTATGTCCCAGTATGGGTGTTCTTATGTTCTTATATACCAGGCATTTAATTAGGTCCAGTGTGGGATTACAGGGTTCCCACCATATAACTAAGGATAAACCCTCCTAAGCCTAACTCCTATGGGCATGTCTAGACTACCTTTTTCTTTCAAAAGAAGATCTGCAAATTTGCACCAAATTTGCATATCTTCTTCAGATCACTTTTTCAAAAGAGGTTTTTTCGAAAAAGCAAGCACTCTAGATGGGATTCTTTCGGAAAAAGCCTTTTTTGAAAGAATCCTTCTTCCTCAAAAAAATGAGGTTTACAGCATTCTTTCAAAAAAGTTTTTTTTTCCGAAAGAACCACATCTAGTTTGCTTGCTTTTTCGAAAAAACCTCTTTCGAAAAAGCGATGGGAAGAAGATATGCAAATTTGTGCCAAATTTGCATATCTTTCTAAATAAAAACATAGTCTAGGTGCACCTGATTCTGCTCACTTCAGAACCCTTTTTTCCCTGCCCATGCCTCCTATGAGGAGGTGCCAAGAGGGAGCTTGGTTTGCAAAGACGTGAGGTTTTGTCTTCTTCCAGAAGCACAAGGTCTGCCAGTGAAATCCCAGGTCTCTTTCATCCAATGATTAATTTGTCATGAAAGAACCTGTTGGTGCTCAAGCAGTATTTTTACTTACATAACTAAAAGGGCAAGCCCAGAGATGCCAAGGCAATAAACTGCCAAGCCTGGGGGTGCCGAGGGTCAGCCATGGCAAACACTGGCACAAATTAAACACTGCTTTCACTCTGGGAGCTGGCCCTGTTGGCTCAGTGGGGATAAAAGCTCTGGCCATCATATGAGACAAACTAAAATCCCTATAAATTCATAATAAATTTCCTAGTGCTACTCTAAACAGAATGAATGGTTAACTCTTTGTGATGCCACACAATTCGACCTAGACCTTGGTAATTACTGAAATGTTCGGTAGTTTCCTTCAAGGACAGAACTGAAAGAGGGATTCATATTTTAAGATTATTGCTGTGTATTTATAGTGATTTGTAAAACTAAATGCCATTAAGCTTTTGCTTCTCTGTGTTATATCCCAGCTTTGTGTCAGTAGTGCTAATTTTTTTAACTTACTCTTATGTCAGAACAGCAGATTTTAAAGTTTAAGTAGGCAACATTTTCCTCCTCCTTTTCCTCCCCCCACCTCAGCAAAAGCTGGTAGTTTTACTTTGGATAGACTTACTAAAGGAAAAAGAATATTTATTAGTTTTTCTCTCTCTATTTTTAAACTGGTTTTGAGTTAATTGTAAATTGTGAGAATTGTGCCCATTTAAAAAAAAGAGTATCTGGTCTTAAAAAAGAAGTTTTAATTGTAAACAGCTGTGTGGGAAGAGAAGCTTAAAAACCACCTTTTTTTTCTTTTAGAAAGACTTCAGGGATCAAATATTCATGGATCATCATACAGTTAGGATGTCCTATGTCATTTCTCAATGCTATGCTCATTTGGTCCACACAACAGTTAAGCAACCCTGCAGCCCAAGTCCCACTCAGCTGACCCAGGTCAGCTACAGGTGTCTAATTGCAGTATAGACGTACACTGAGGGCAGTAAGTGCACATGGTCAGGATGTGTCTCAGCAATTTCCAGCTACTGTGTTGGCCTTATGGACCATTGCCATCCAGCACGGATTAAAGCATGGCTCCTCTGAATTATGCTAGAGAACCATCTTAGCAGAGGACAGGCTTAGGCTTGAGATATCACTAAAGGACACCTGTGCACCCACTTTCCTGCTCTGAACTGTGCTCTCATTGTCCCTAAGGATGAGAGCAGTGTTCTGTAAATGTTTTTGCTACTGTTCTTCAAACATGTCCATTCACACTTTTCCTCTCCCCCGACCCCCAATGTGATTATTGAAATGAAAGAAATTACAAGGGAGAAGAATTGGTATGTGTTGGCAAAAAAGAATAAATTCTCCAACCTAGGGGAACATGTTTGCTTCTTTTAAAGTATATCTGAAAAGTAAAACAAGTCACATTACACATTAGAGTATGTTTCTGGCACTCTGTGTGGTAAATACATATATTATTGGCAAACACTATAAATTCTCACATAAAACACAGTTAAATATGTGCTCCCAGTATGCCCTTTCTCTGACAGGTCTGATTTACACACCCCATTTCTTAAACTTTCTTTTTATCGAATTTAAGATAATCATACAATTGAGAGAAGATGGGAATTACACAGCAGGCTCTAGAGTATTCAGCCAGAACACAATCACACAGCAGTCCTGCAAACAAACCTGTGGTACACAAACCAAATTGTCTGATCTCACCAGCACAAAAAAACCCTACAGTACTCAAGTAAAGTAGAATTCTTACACATTTGTACCAGGGCACGAATGAAGGGATGCTAATTCCGTATTTTAATGAGTGTGAGGTACAACAAAATGATCAGAGTCTGATTAAAAAAATCTTCATGGGGTAGACGAGTTAATCTGTACAGAATAAACTTAAAAAACAAAAAATAGTCTGGTAGAGCTTTAAAGATTGGAGAGGGTCCAGCGGAGGGCAACCAAAATGATTAGGGGGCTGGAGCATATGACCTATGAGGAGAGGCTGAGGGAGTTGGGTCTGTTTAGTCTGCAGAAGCGAAGAGTGAGGGAGGATTTGATAGCAGCCTTCAACTTCCTGAAGGGAGGTTCCAAAGAGGATGGAGAGAGGCTGTTCTCAGTAGTGACAGATGGCAGAACAAAGAGCAATGGTCTCAAGTTGTGGTAGGAGAGGTCTAGGTTGGATATTAGGAAAAACTATTTCACTAGGAAGGTGGTGAAGCACTGGAATGGGTTACTGAGGGAAGTAAGTGGAGTCTCCATCCCTAGACGTGTTTAAGTCTCGGCTTGACAAAGCCCTGGCCAGGTTGATTTAGTTGGAATTGGTCCTGCCTAGAGCAGGGGGCTGGACTTGATGACCTTCTGAGGTCTCTTCCAGTTGTATGGTTCTATGATTCTATGACTAACAAAACATGTAGATGGTATCATGAGCTTTCATGGGCACAGCCCACTTCTTCAGATGACCGGTCATTTGAAGAAGTGGGCTGTGCCCACGAAAGCTCATGATACCATCTACATGTTTTGTTAGTCTTTAAAGTTCTACCAGACTATTTATTTTTTATTATTAAAAAAGGTTTGTCCTACACATTCTCAGGGGACAAAAGTGGTATCTTTCACCTGTAATAATGATAGAATGCAATAATCTATTTAGAAATATAAGCACATTTCCTTCTGTCCTCTACAAAAGTGAGTGGAAGGAACAAGTTAGTGTCTGCACCTTACTGCTGACAGGATGCAAAACACAAGGGATGGAACCCCAAAAGGCAATAGAACCCCATTCCCAACACCTTGGATTTCAAGCAGCTGTCACCTCTATATTCCCATGCAGTGATGGCTGCAATTCTTGTGCTATCGTAAATCAGTGCTTCCATAACACACTGTGCCTCTGAGGACAAGAGACATAGAACTCCCAGTGGCATTAATGCTGCTTCTCTGGTGTTTCTTGTGGAGCAGCTGGCTGTTTCTAGAGTAGCATATCTCTTATCCCCTCCTTGTCCCTTTCTATCCCATATACTGCCTTAACTCAGTAAGGCAAAGTCCACAGATCCTACAATGAGTTTTCAGCCTTACTTGAAATTTTGGAGGTAGAACTAGCTCTTCACCTTCTGAAGAGCAAATCAATGTGTTTCTACCTCTGTAACCGCAGAAAGACAGACCTCCTCCTGCAGAGCCGCAGGTTTGAAACCAGTCAGATTTTTGTCCCATGATTCCCCTCTGTGCTTTAATTTAGGACTATCAGTTTGCAGTGCTGTCTACTCAGTCTTATGTGAGTCTTTATTTCAAGGACACTTTAATACCACTCTTGGTTGTCTAACGGACAAAGAGAAATAGAAGTGTTCACCAGTGTTTGGGACTGGAGTTCTCAGCACTGTGTCAGAAAGGAAAATGCATAGTCCAGAATTCAAAAAACTGCGACCCTGACTGAGATGCCTGCTTTGTCATCATTGGTTCTGAGGGCTCTGCTTATTTGTCCAGTGCTGGTAGTATGATATTTGATTATCTTCCCATTTTGGCACTATTGTTAATGTTGTACAAAACTCACCCACGTTCACTAGTGTCGAAGAACTAACAGTAAAAAATTAGAAATACAAAATAAATATGCATGGAGCAAAAAAAGATAAACCTGCAGTCCAGTTCTTAAGAAAACACACACACACACTCTTCTGTGTAGCCTCAAGTGTTCCAATTTGCTAAGTCATGTTGTTCTTTCAGTGTCAATTGCTTGCATAAAAGAGGCAAGCAATTAGTCTTTTTAAATATCAATGCAATCAGTTTGCTTCTCTGTCATATTTTAATTAGTCTAATTGTGAGTGAAAAGGAATATTTACACACTTGCATTTTCAATAGCTTGAATAAATAGGAGAGAAAACTACTCCTGTTTAGCAATGATAGTGCTTGATTTAAAGGAAGGCTTCATAGTTGAATAATGGTTTTCATTGGCTCTTCTTGGTATGACATGGATTATTCAGATAATATTTTTTTTAAACTTGGCAGGTATCTATATGCTCTTGGACAGAAGGTTTGGAAAAGATGGAAAAAACGCTATTTCGTTCTTGTTCAGGTTAGTTTCTTTGCTTATTAAGTTCAGACAGTGAAGTTTCTGGTAACGTACTATCAGAACGATGAGATCTTATCTATGATTTTTGCACTGATCAAGCAGTATATTCTCTTTTATAAATACTTACCTTCAATTTATGTTCATAGAACTCCAAATATTATAGTAGCCTCATTATCTATCTTTATTCATAATTTGAGTGAACAAAAGTATGAGGGCATTTAATGTACACATAGACCACATCCTGCTCAGAAAAACTTTCAGTATGAAAGTCCAATGATAAATACACAATGAAGTGAAGGTGTGCAGTTTTGAATTATCCTATCGAGCATAGCCCTTTCTAGTAGCATTCAGTTAATTGGCAACTTAAAAAAATAAAAAGTGAAATGTATTTATCCCACCTGAATGAGCTAATTCAACTATTGTGTTCTACTATTTGAAATTTAATAAAGTAACCCAGTGTTATACTTTCTTGATGTTTCAGTTTTGTGTGTGTGTTTAGCTACATCTCCTTTCTGTATTAGAAATTTAATCATAGAATTGTAGGGTTAGAAGAGACCACAAAGAACATTCTAGTCTAATCCTCTGCCAAAATGCAGGATTTGTTGTGTCTAAACCATCCAAGACAGCTGGCTACCCAACCTCTTTTTGAAAACCTGCAGTGAAGGAGCTCCCACAGCTTTCCCTAAGTAGTTTGTTCCATTGTCCTAGTGATCTTAGAGTCAGGAAGATTTAATCTAAACAAGATTGCTGTCCCATTTCCTCCTGTCTTGCCTTTTGTGGCAAGAGTGAACAATTTTTCTTTACACAACCAAATAGGCAAATAAAAGCTTTGGAATAGAAATTCTTACATGAGTTGTCAGATTGGAGAAATTAGCAAGAGTTTTATTTAGTGTTTAAAAAAATTAGCACTCTTTCTGCATATACTCAAGGGGTGCGTTTAGACTGGCAAGATTTTGCGCAAAAGCAATTGCTTTTGCACCAAATCTTGCCACCTGTCTACACTGGCCACGAGTATTTGTGCAAGAACACTGACTTTGTACTGTACAAAATCAGTGGTTCTTGCGCAAATACTCCAATGCTCCCTTTCAGGGATAAGCCCTCTTGCACAAGTATTCTTGTGCAAGAGGGCCAGTGCAGACAGCCAAGTTAATTTCTTATGCAAGAAAGCCCGATGGCTAAAATGGCCATTGGAGCTTTCTTGCGCAAGAAAGCATCTGCACTGGCATGGATGCTTTTGCGCAAAAGCAAATCTTTTGCGCAAAGGCACATGCCAGTATATAGACTCTCTTGCGCAAATACTTTTAACAGAAAAACTTTTCCGTTAAAAGTATTTGCGCGAAATCATGCCAGTCTAGATGCAGCCAAGGTGTTGGTTGTTTTCAGGTCATGGGTGAAAATGTGATACACTTTAGTCTATTCTTCTCCTTTGTGTGTGTCCCTGTTCTAATTTGCAGAAAGGTGCCATGATGATTACGTATATCTCCTTGATCACATATTATTGATGGACGTGTAGGGAGCTCATCAACCCAAGGATTTTTAAAAAGATTCATGCTTCTAAACCTGGATAACTATTTTTCTGGAAACCATCTCCTTCCTCTTGCATTCTGTTGCACATCCACACGCAGCTTCTCCTGTAGGCCACTTCTCTCCTGAGAATTTAGAGGAAGTTAAACAGAATAATAACCATCCCAGACAAAATCCTTGTTCAAAGGAAATTGAAAGTTGAAAGCATATGGATATGGTTTGGCGTCCAATGAAGTCAATGGCTTCTGTGCTATGGAATCAAGTTCTAACCTATGACTTAAGGGTCAAAATCTTTATAAGACTAGGGGGGCAAGGCACAAGTTCTTCTGAGCCTACTATGGCTTCCAGGGGCGTTATTAAGACTCCTTTTGAGCTTACCAAGTTTTAGCAGGGGTGGGAGGACCCTGATATGGCTATATAAGGCTTGTTTGCAGGTGATGAACTGCTTGAAGTGCTCAGGAGGGATGGAATGCTTCTCATCCTGCTATTCCTCCATGCTTGGTTTCTGCAGCAAGCGCCTCCCTTCCCCCCCAGTTGTGCTACCCTCTGTTGCACAAACAGGCTCTTCCTCCAGCCAGTATTTTCTGTGGATTTCCTAAATGTATAGAAGATGAGCACCTAAGCTGGTTTGAGGGTGGGTGAAGAGATTGTCAAACAAGCTAGGAAACTAGTTGAGTCCAACAAACTTAATTTTAATTATCTCCCACTTTCTATTCTCAAGTTGAAATCTAGAGAAAAGGCATTACAATAATTCTCTAAATGTGGTGATTTCCTGCACTAGCCAACAGTGCTTTATTTTGGCCCACATCAGTAAAGTTGGTATGTGATAGCAACATGACAGAAACATAATATGAAGTAGCTACAAAAACCAAGATTGTATGATATAAATATACTGTGTGAAATCAATATCAGCTATATGGTCAGGCCCTGCTTATTGATATGATGTATACATGCTACTTGCCGCATGTCATCAGTGCAGGTGAAAGATTTGAAATAAACATAACAATGCATATCAATCTGTTATATTAATTAATTATTGACATTCTTGTCTTTCCCCTCCCGCTCTGTCTCTTTCATATCAATTTGACTTAGACTTTTAATGAACTAAGCACTTAATAATCAATTATATGACAGATGCCTTCAACATGGTTTATACATAGTTGTGAACTATTACTCAGGTGTGACATTAGTATGTAATGCTGATTGTTCAGGAAACGTGTGTGTGTGGTTATTCCCTTTTATTTTAGACCAGAAATTATATCTGGTCTGAAAAGGAACATGTTGATAGTATAGACAGTTAAAACAGGCTTTCGAGTATTTGGAAATTCTAACTACCTCTGTTTTGTTATATATTTTTTTATTTCTTTTAAAATCCCGACACTTCTTTAGAATGCTGTCTATCCATCTCTTTATTTTTTTCAAACTAGAAATGACAGGGGCAAAATATTTTATATTTTAAAGAAGAAAACGTAGGCAGCTCTGATATTTTATCTTGCTTATGATCTGGCAATAGTTTCTTCTCACAATAAGCAAAACAGAGAGGCATTTCCACTATCATTGTAATTCAGTCTTAACTGTTCTTTTCAGCATTAAATGCAGAAGTCCATCTGCTTAGACATCGGCGCTCTTGTTATCTCAGATATGTAGGCTAAATCTTGTCCTTCTGACCTGCTACAGAATCTGTAAGTGGTTTGACTAAGTAAGGGCTGCAAGATCTGTTCCTATATATCTTAGCTACAAGACTTGCATGAAAGAATTTGTTTGAACCAGGGACCTTTAAGTCAGTTTTCAGTAGAGAATTAAAAAAATGGGTTGGAAAGATTCTTAACATGAAAAACATTATCATTTCCTATTTTTAATTTTACAGACAACACAACCTTATTCAATATAATAAGTCCAAACTGAGAAGAGTTACAAAGACGTCTCCCTAAATTAGGCGACAGGGTAACAAAAAATGGCAGGTGAAATTTAGAGCTAATAACTGCAAAGTAATCCACATTTGAAAAAATAATCCCAGCTGTGCAAAATGACGCGGTTTCAATTAGCTGTTACCACTCAAGTAAGACCTTCGAGTCATCATAGATAGTTCTCTGAAATCAGGTGCACAATGAGCAGTGGCAGCAAAAAATGCAAACAATGTTAGAAATTATTAGGAAAGGGATCAATAATAAAACAGAAAAGATCTTAGTGCCACTATATAAATCCATGGTATGCCTACACCTTGACTGTTGAGTGCAGTTCTGGTCACCCAATTTTTAAAAAGTTATATTAGAATTGGAAAAGTTGGGGAAAGGAGCAACACAATGATTATAGGGATGAAACTCATCAGCTTAAGTCTCAGACTGTTCAGTCTAGAAAAGAGACGACAAAGGGTGGATAAGATGCAGCTCTACAAAATCATGAATGCTGTGGAGAAAGTGAATAGGGAAGTGTTCCCACAACATAAGTAGTAGGGAGTCACTTAACAAAATTAATTGGCAGCAGATATCAAACAAAAATTTACTACTTTACAGAATTCGCAGTTAACCTGCAGAACTCTTTGCCATGGGATATTGTGAGGGCCAAAAGTATAACTAATTAAAAAAAAATACATTCATGGTTGATAGGTCCACAATGTCTATAAGCTAAGATGGCCAGGGATGCAATGATTTGGACATTCCTATAGCTCAAACTGCTAGCAGCCAGTATTGGACAACAGGGGATGGGTCATTTGAAATTGCACTATTCTATTCATTCCCTCTGAAGTATGTGGCAGTGACCACTGTTTGAAATAGGATGCTGAACTATATGGCCATTCTTATAGTCTAATGCTTAATATTAATATTTTATTATCCATGGCCTCTAAATATGGTGGCTTAGACATCCATGTTCAGCTTTCTAGGGATGAACTTGACATAGGAAGAAGTATATCATGTCTGTCTGTCTAAAACCACTTCCTATACTGAGAAATAATTTATAAGGCTCACTGCACGTTTCCTTAAGTCTCACTTCCTCTATGTTGCCTGCAAGAAATCTTGAAGCAGCGGTGTGGTAGCAGGGAATAGCTGGCCTATGCTATAGGATTCAGGACTCTGTTCTGGGAAGCCTGAAAAAGGTTTGAGGATTGTGGTAGATAATCAGCCAAACATGAATTCTCAATGTGACATAGTGGCCAAAAGGACTAGCACAACTTTTGGATGTGAAAACCAGGCCATCTTGTTATATGGAGGTTATGATACCTTTGTGTTTGGCATTGGAGTGACCACTACTGGAATACTGTGTCTTATCAGGAGTCCACAATTAAGAAGGATGGTGATACATTGGAGAGGGTTCAGAGAAGAACAATAAGAATGATTAAAGGGTTAGAAAACATGTTTACAAGCTTGCAAGAGCTCAAGCTCTTTAACTTAACAAAGAGAAGGTGAAAGAGTGATTAGATCACTATCTATTGATATCTAGATGAATAGAAATTTCATAATAGAGGGCTCTACTGTCTATCAGACAAAGATGCAACAAAATCCAATAGTTAGAAGTTAAAGCTAGACAAATCCAAGCTAGAAAGAAGACCACATTTTAATGGTGGAAGTAATTAACCATTTGATCAGTTTATCAAGAGTTGTAGGGTGGGGGGGGGGGGGGGGCAGCTCTGTTACTACAAATCTTTAAATCAAGATTGGAAAATATATATTCTACTTCAAATAGACTTCAGGGAAATCCTGTGGGCCTAAATTAAGCAGGAGGTTAGACTATATTACTGTAATGGTCCTTTTAGCCTTAAAATCTGTAAATATATGAACATTCAACCAAGCTATGAAAGTAAACTAGTAGCTTCGGGGGAGGGGTGTTTGTGCTGTGTTCTGTAGCTTTCTATAGTCTCATCTCACCAACTCAGTCAAAAATCCTAAGCTTTATCTCAAAAATGTAAGAAAAAGAGGAGGGTTCTTATATGATCTTCAAGTTTCTCAGTGAACTGTCAATACCCACATCTGACCCTCCTGTGTAGCAAAACTCTGCAAGGACATGAGCTACACTGGAGGTGTACAGTGAGTAAAATATCTTTTATTGGACCAAACTCTTTTCGTGGAAGCGACAAGTTTTTGAGCTTACCTCTTCTTCAGATCCAGAAAAGATACAGTATTGCAGCTAAATACAAGGTGGAACGGATTGTTTAGAACTGGGATCTCATACACTGTCTACAGGGTCTGCAAAAGGTCATCATTGCCATAAAACAGTGCTTTTCAACCTGGAGGGCCACAGACTATATCTAAGATTTGCACCTCTTTTCACATTATTTTAGGGGTCCGCAAATGAAAAAAGTTGAAAATCACTGATTTAGAGTACATAGTTGACACATTCTAAGAGACCATTGAAGATGAAGTAACCAGTTAATACCTCTGCAGTCACAGGACAGAAAAAAAGGGAATGAATAGCGTTAGTGAGCTAGATTGTTATTATAAGCTGTACATCCAGTATCTGTATTAAACCCATAGTTTTTAGTGTCTAGCAAAGTTATGAATTAAAGCTTGTAGGCTTCTCCTCTGAAGGTTTTGTGCAGGTTTCCTTTGAGAATAAGGACTGAGAGGTCAAAAATGCAGTGATTGCTTTATGAAAAGTGTTTGCTCACTGGTGATGTGGTGGTTTTGTGTTTATTATTTTCTGTTTGAGTTCATTTAAGAGTGTAGTGATTCTTATTTCACCGACATAGTTGACATTAGGGTATGTAGTGCACTGAATGAGGTACACCACATATGATAGGCATGTGTAGATCCACTGGATCTTGAAAGATGTATTGCAAAGGGGATGGTATTGATAGTAGCAGAAATGTGTCAGCAGTTTTCAAGTTATTCATCTGTTGTTCTGGCAGAATCTTGTGCTATCTGAGATGATGTGTCTTGCTCTGTGGGGATCTTGCTTCTGATAATGAGGTGGGTGAGTTTGTGGCTCATATGAGAGCCAGAAGAGGGGATTCTGGAAATATTTCAGGATGGGATCCCCATCAACTATGGATTGTAGTTGATTAATGATACCCCATGTGGTTTCCAGTGCAGGGTGATAAGTAACAAATAAGGATGTGTGGTCAGTGGTTTTTCCCCATAATGAAGAAGGTTCTCTTGGGATATTTAAGTGGCCCATTCCATAAAATGACCTACTTCTCTGGTGAAGTGTCCTGGCTTTTTGAAGGTTGTTTTAAGTGTGGACTTTCTCCTTGGAGCATATTCTGTGGTCTCTCAGTGCCTAGCTGTAGATAATGGATTTTTTGGTGTGACTGGGGTGTTCACTGGCTCTGTGAAAGCAGGTGTGGTGGTCCTGTGGGTTTCTTGTAAATAGTTATCTGTAGGGATGCATTGTTGAAGTTGATAGTGCTGCCTAGGAGGTTCATACTGATGTTGGGAATATTCTAACGAGTGTTTTGATGGGTGGGTAATGGTTGCTGAAGACATAGTGGAAATCTGTGAGGGCGTTTAGGTTATTTGCTCAGAGGATGAAAATATCATCACTGTATCTCAGGTATAACATTGGGTTTGTAGTATATTAGTGTAGAAAATCTTCCTCTATGTGGCACATGAAATCCTGGCCTCATAGACTTAATGCATAAAAATATGACAATAGTGCACTGCTAGGTAGTATTACAAAAGAAAGTAGAAATACTCTTTACAGTCCTACCACCCAATGAGTGTTTATTTTACATTATTTTTACTAAAAAGTTTTATTGTTTGAAAATATTTAGGTTAAGTATTTTGTTTTGCTTTACCTTGATAATGTAAGAAGTTTTTTTTTATCAGCAGAGCATATGATTGCATCAGTTAAATAGCCAGTAAAACATAAGGCTCATAGAAAGGGTAACTAAAGAATTTATAGCAGGTGGTAACACCTGGTCTTCCCTAATTCCAGCTCAGACAATCATCTACTTTGTTGTGGAGACAGGACAGAGAATCTGTAGTGACCCAGATGGGAGTATCAGGAAGAGGATTGTGGTTCAGATTGAATCAGAATTTTCTATGGTGGGGGATCATTATTATAATTAGTACCAAGGACTCCTCACAAGTCTGTCTGTAAATGGCTATATATGATTCATGAAAATATATGTGGAATGATTGCAAGTGTGAGCTCAGAATTACATGCCAGATGGATGCAGTCGTGAGTATGTTCATATCCAAGTGAATACCCAGCACTACTTTGGCTTGGAATGATGAAGGAGGGTTTGACATACATTTAGAAGAGGAGTAGTGAACAAATGTGAGATTTTTTTTCTCCTTGTTGTAAGCCCTTTTCAGCAGGGATTTGTCTAGTATTTGTTGCATTAAGCACCTTGCACGCTTTTGAGTCCTGTAAAAATAATTAACAATAACAACAATATTGTGGCAAACGCACTGATTCTTGATAAGGCAAAAGCTGGTGCAACTAAAACATTGTTCAAGCTACCCAATTGTCCATCAGAAATATTTCAATACTCGCACAGCAGCAGCCTTATCGTTTATATAGGTTGCAATAGTCTTAATTAACTTTTGCAGATTTATTTTTATTTGAGTTTACATAAACTATTATAGTGCTCACAGTTTGAAATCAGGATCAGGGTCAAGTTTTGCTGGGCATAAGTATATAGGAAGTCTTGGTCACAAACTCAAAAATCTTAAAATCTAATGGGAGACAAAACTCATCAGGTGAATCTAGCGGACAGTAGGAGAGGGGAGGATATGCAGGGAATGGGAGGAAGAAAATAAATTAAATTTTTATATTGGAGAGTAATTTAATGGTTGGAACAACTTACTTGGGACATGATAGATTCTCTATCACCTGTTGTCTTTATAAATCAAGACTCGTCATCTTTCTAAATATTATGCATTAGCTCATTAAAATATGAGCTTCTTGCATACCTAGGTATGGTTCTATGACTTGTGTGGTCAGACCAGCGGATCATAATGGTACCTTATGACCTTAGAATCCATGTCAAAGTCATTTTAGCCATTTTGGTCCGATTCTGCCTTCCTCCCTCAGGTTGAGTTGTACCTTACTCCTAAGGTTGTCCCATTTCAATTGATGGGCCAAGTTTGAGGAGTGAGTTTGCTGCTCAATGTGAGTAAAAGAATCTTGATCTGAACCAGCACGTGCTGCTCATTTTAATATTTATAGAAATATCAGACTAAATAAATATTTTAAGTAACAGATAATATAACATCTGCATAGAGAATCTCATGTATGCACATATACACTGTATAATTTAATTTATCCTTAGTTCCTGTATGTGGAAAAAAATAGAAGAAAGGTTGTGATTAAGGTATTTGACTGGGACTCCGAATACTTAGTTTTTGTTTCTGTCTCACCATAGACTACCTTTCTGACACTGGATAAGTCACTTAATCTTTTTGTGTCTAGTTCCGCGTTTGTAAAATGGGATCATACTTCACTTATCTGTCGTCTTCATTTAGCTTGTAGGCTCTTCAAGCAGGACTGATCATTTTTCATGTGCATCTGCCACAAAGGTGCCAAATCTTTTGGGGGACTTTATGGCAGCTGTAAAGCAACAAAGAATAATTAAAACAATGCAGTACATTTTCAAAGCAATATACAAGAATTTATTCTATTATTAATAATACTTAACATTAATATTACACCTTTCATCTGAGCATGTCAAAAGACAAGTCACACAGGAAAATGTACATGTGCCATTTTGAAAATGTACTGAGTTGGAGATCGGTTGCTTTTTTTTTTTTTTTTAAAGAAGATGTAATGCATAATTTGGTCAAGCACTTGCAGAACCCATTGAATTCAGCTGCTAGAATTTGACCTTAGATGAGGAATGTTAGTGAATTATGTACTAATTAGGTCTAGGAATGGAGAAACCCCCAAAGGTGAGTTTAGATAAAGATTCAAAAGTCCTCCTATAGCTTTCTTTCACCTGCCCCATGTAAAATCTGGGTTCTCCTCTTCCCCATACTACAGACTATAACTAGCTCTTATCTCTATTGATTAGGAGTGACCAGACTGCACTCTCATTTATCCCCAATGGCTGATTGTGTGGTGTAAACCTGGACTTCCTTCTTTCAGCAATGTCTTCTCCACAAAGTAGTCTGCTTCAGGTCTTCTGACTAGAGTTCTGGTACTTTCTCACCCTCTCAGGTCAAGCATTTAGATTGCTGTACCAAGTGTTTCCTCCATCAGACCCCAATAATTTCACTCCCATCAAACTGAGTGACACTCTGGGACTTTTTAGAAAGTTACACTTCAGAGTGTGCTGTGTTGGAGAAACTTGCAAGTATGTGTGATCCAGACTTCTTTGCCTATTCATAGCACAAGGGGAGAGGGCATTAGAAATTTTGCCCTAGCTGAGATGTTTCTTTAAATAAATCCCTCATTTGCAAACTAGTCTTTGCCAGCTCTTTTCTAAGAGCTACTTCTGCTTTCTGGATGTGTATTGTTTGTATTGTATAACACTAGTCAATTGACTTCTGGCATGAAAACATATTAAATGAAATGTGGCAAACCAAAATTCCTGTTCTTCTTCAGGTAAGCCAGTACACATTTGCAATGTGCAGTTACAGAGAAAAGAAATCTGAGCCTCAGGAATTAATGCAGCTTGAAGGATACACTGTGGATTATACATCTCCTCACCAAGGTACTCTTCATGACATTACAAAAGTGTTTCACAGTATGTGTACAACAGCAGATTCATTTTACTTTATTTTTTTTCATGTTTCTGTCAGTCAACATGATGGCTACGTCTAGACTGGCCCCTTCTTCAGAAGAGGCATGCTAATTTCTAACTTTGAAATAGGGAAATCCGCGGGGGATTTAAATATCCCCCGCGGGATTTAAATAAACATGGCCGCCGCTTTTTTTCCGGCTTGGGGAAAAGCCGGAAAAGAGCGTCCAGACTGGCGCAATCCTCCGGAATAAAGCCCTATTCTGGAGGATCTCTGAAAGTAGGAATAAGAGATCCTCCAGAATAGGGCTTTATTCCGGAGGATTGCACCAGTCTGGACGCTCTTTTCCGGCTTTTCCCTAAGCCGGAAAAAAAGCGGCGGCCATGTTTATTTAAATCCCACGGGGGATATTTAAATCCCCCACGGATTTCCCTATTTCAAAGTTAGAAATTAGCATGCCTCTTCCGAAGAAGGGGCCAGTCTAGACGTAGCCGATTATGTTTATTTTCTCCCGGTAGTGGAACATTTTACAGTTTCTTCTCTGTGAAAATAATGGTTTAGATTAGAAAGAAAGAAGTTTGGTGAAAGAGAGATCAAAAAATTCAAACTAAGGTGTCCAATAGGTTACAGAACCATTTGCACTAAAACAAAAACACACCTCTAGGGGAAACACAGCAAACCAATATCTTCTCCTTTCTTTTTATATTGTTAATGTAAATATTGACAGATAGTGAGAACTCCACAGGACTCTACTGAATGAAGTCTGTTAATCTAAATGTTTCCATGAAACCACTTTGAGAAACATGCTAACTGGCCACTCCGGTGTGTTTACTTACTGGCTCTGTGGCTGTGGAGCCTCACAGCTCCCATTGGCTCTGGTTTGCTGTTTCCAGCCAAGGGGAACCACAGGAACTGGTGGCCCAGCCCATACCACTTCCCTCAGTTCCCCTTGGCTGCAAATGGCAAACTGGAGCCAATGGGAGCCATGAGTCTGACTGCAGAGCCAGTAAATAAACACACCGGAGCAGCTAGGTAGCAGATTTCTCAAAGTGGTCTCCCGGACACTTCGCGAAACACTGATCTAAAGGCACACTCTTCAGCATTGCAAGAGTTAGCATGGTTTAGTAAATACACACCAGAATCAGAAGCTAGGAACTCATAGGTTATAGTCAGTTAACATCTCTCCCTCAATTTCTGGACATGAAAATAGGAATAATCAAAATTACCTATATATCAGAGATGTTGAACAACTTGATTAGTTTGTGCAGTAGTTTGTAGGTAAAAATATATATGTGCTACATATGACTATTAGTTTCTCTGATCCTTGATTTCAATAAAAAACAGGTTAGGATTTGTGTTAATCTTTGCATGGCCCGTATATGGTATGACTACATGTTCCCATTTTAATAGCGGTGCTGCATAAGTTTCTTGTGCTTCTTGAGCACAAATACCTATTTAGTTCATATCATGATCTTAAAAATATTGGCATTCAGTTAGTTAACATACTAAATATGTATTCAATAACTGGTGCTGTTATATTTATTTTCTTGTCTATTTTTGCAGGTCTTCAGGGTGGTCAAATGTTTTTCAATGCTGTTAAAGAAGGAGATACGGTAATATTTGCCAGTGATGATGACCAGGATAGAATACTATGGGTTCAAGCAATGTACAGAGCAACAGGCCAGTCATATAAACCCATTCCTGCAAGTCAAGCACAGAAGATGAATCCAAAAGGAGGAAATGTCCATGTGGAATTATCACAGCTTTGTAAGTATTGTGGAGGTTAAAGTGAAGCCTGGAATGGCTCCCTTAGAGGAGTGATTCAGAAGGGGGAGGTTTCTGAATAGTTTGTTCTTAGCTGAAAGCTCTTTCACTCAGAATATCATTAACAGCCAGAGAATGTCTGATTTGGAGGTCATTATTGCTATTGTAAATTATGAAAATATGACTAACTTTTTATGGTTAATGTTGAACCATATTTTGCCATTGAGCTAGCATTTGTGGAAAATATATTTTCTAAGTGTTAGCCATTACAGTGATCAATAGAAAAGCATTATTTTGCCCTTCTCAATTCATTTGATTTTATCATCTGTTTTTTCTGTGCACTTAAATATAGTCTACAAATACGTTAATGAAAACATAAGAGAGATATTATGGGCTACATGAGCTTCCTTATTTCCCAAGAGGTTACTAAATTATACGTTAAATCTTCACAGCATTCAGACAAAACCTGAAAGCGATAGAACTTTAAGAAAGCATCAGAATATTTTGAGATAGACAAAACAATATAATTTCCCCCTCGCCTCAATCTCATAAATGGCTAAACATTTTGGTTGAAGTCCTCCCCTCCTTCGCCTCCACAAAAACAACCTGAAGTAAAAACCCTTCATAGACCATTTCAGCCCAAACAGTTAGTTGTACAGAGTTATAAGCAACTGCAGTGACGATCTTGCAATGACAAGTGCTGAACTACCTTAACATAGGCAGTGTTACCAGTCTCATATAATCACAACATTGATGCAGCCCATGTCATGCTGAGTCTATTGTCATATTCTGTTTGACACAGGTATAGGTTGAAGAGCAAAGCTAATCTGTCTATATATTTTAGAAATGTGTGTGTCCTTTTCATATTTGTTCATTTTTTTTAATTGTATCCTTTGGTATATATGGTTGTGACTACTTTCTTCCACTATTTGATCTGAGGAAGTGGGTCTGGCCCACAAAAGTTCATCATCTAATAAACCATCTTGTTAGTCTTTAAAGTGCTACATTGTCCTGCATTTTGTGTGTCCGTCTGTGAGCCAGTTAAAAAACTCCTCCTAAATGGTAAGAGTTAGGACAACCAAATTGGGTATGCAGCTTCCTCTTATCCTAACTTAAAGCAAGGTCCTGATTTGTTTGTGTTGGTAAAATGGGGCATGCCTGGAATGGGATTGTTCTCCATGACATGGAAAGGGAGGGTGCTTCAATGAGGGACAGTTATACTGCAGAATGAGCACAGGAGGGCTGCTGCACCTGTAAGACAGCAGCTAGCTGAGGAAGGGGCTCTGAATGTTTTGGTGCTGAACAGGGTTCCTCCCTCCCAGCTGGCCCCCAGACCCCACAGTGCAGGGCTGTCCTTGCATTGGTCCCCATAGTTTGTAACTGAGGCCCCTTCCTAGCTTCTGCCAAGGTCTGGGACTTCCCTCCCCCGTGTGGCTCCTGTGGGGATCTCGGAGCTTTCCTTCCCCACCCCCTGCATGGCTCCTTTAGGGGGCCTGGGGCTTCCTTTTCCCTCTCCATCCTGACCACCACAACTCCAGCCAGGACCTGGGGCTCACCCTCCTCCCATCCCCCGCATGGATCTGACTGAGATCTGGGGCTTTCCTTCCTCCCCCTTCTCCTTCTCCCCCCCCCCCCCCCACCCAGGGTAGCTTTTACTGGGGCTGGATCTTCCCTTCCTCTCCCCCCCACATGGATTCAGATGGGTCCTGGGGCTCCTCTTCTCCCCTCCCCCCCCAGTGTGGCTCCAGATAGGGCCTGGGGCTTCCCTCCTTCCTCCCCCTCTGCATGGCCCTTACCAGGGCTGGGGGGCCAGAGTTTCCTTCCTCCCTACCCCCCACATGGCTCCAGATGGAAGCTGGCATTTCCCCCTCTTTGCCCCCTGTTCATCTTCTAATGGGGGGCAAGGGCTTCCTTCCCTCCCCTCCAGTGTGGCTACAAATAGGAGCCGGGGGCTTCCCTCCTCCCCCACCTCGTGCAGTTCCAGAAGGGGCTGGGGACCTGGGGCTTCCCTCCTTCCTTCTCCCACCCCTAGTATGGCACCAGATGGGGCCTGGGGCTTCCCTCCCTCACACACACCCCTTGTGTGGCTCCTAATGGGGCCACGGGCTTCCTTCGCACATCTTCCCTCGCTCCCCCTGTCCTGTAGCTTACCTGGACTTGGGGTCATCCTTGGGGCTGGAGAGGAGTTATACACTTGGAGTGGAGCATGGGGGACTCCTCTCTGCAGCACATGTGGGAGAGGGCAGGGACAAGCCTTGCAGCAGCCCCAGGCATACGAGCACACAGTGCTGCATAGGGGCACCAAAACATACAGTACAGCCCTTGCCACCACTGGGGAGCCACACCCAGTAGATGTGTGGCCCTGGAGAACCCCTGACACTGCCTTGAACAAAATTGCTCTCACCACTGCCTGGACAATGCTGCTCCTGTCAATGACAGGTGGCCTCTTTGAGCCCCCCACTCCTCCTAGCTCCCTGTCTGGAGCCCCTTCTCGCCCCAAAACCTGCCCTTCTGCACTCCCCACACCTCCAGTCCCTCACCACACGCACATACTGACTCCCTTGCCCTGACTCCTACAAACTCTATACTGCGCACTTACTCTTGCATTTGCCCTCCTCCCTTACCTCTCCCCCCCCCCCAAAAAAAGTGTTAAGGACCCGAACAGCGCTTGGTACGTCTGTTAGTTTCAAATAAACTCCTGCTTTTATTGATTAATGCCTTGACTTAGCAAAGCACTTAAACATGTACTTAATCCATTCCATTTAAGCAAGCACTGAAACGCATGCTTAACAGTAAGCAAATGCTGAATTTCCATTGACATCATACAGATATCTGGGTGAAATGAACAGTTATGGTCTTACTTTACTTCTGCTTTTTCAAAGTTTATCCATAAGTAAGGTTGGGATTACTTTAATGCTTCAAGATAGGCATGCACATGAGTGCTTTGTTGAATCTTGGGCTCTTCCTTAAATTCGAAGATGGCATTTCTCAATATATTACTTTAAAAAAATCATAACAGGACCAACCTTGAATATTCACATATCTTTAGACCACAAACATTTAAAGCCGTCTACTAGCAGACTTTTAAAAGATTGGTGTGTTTCATCCTGTTAACAGTTGTGATATATCTACTGTGTTCTATAATCTAGGGCAGTGTTTCCAAATGGTGTTCTGCAGAACCCGAGGGTTCTGCGAAGTGAAAATAAGGGTTCAGTGGGAAAATTCCATTACAATAATATTTTATGATTTTTTTAAAAAAAATTAATATTTAATCATTTATGAACTTTATTGAAAACCATTTGCATTTGCGTTTGCCACAATAAGTGTCCCTGTATAATGTCAGCTTATCTAGAGAGTGGGGACGGTGATGTCACCACTCAGCACTGTGTGCGCAGTCAATCAATGGTGCAAGTGCCTTATTTGTGGTCTACTTTTTCAGCTCCACATATAAGACTGTTATTAGGGGTTCCACAAAATTCTTTCGAGTTTAAAAGGGTTCTTTGGCCAAATAAAATTGGGAAACACTGATCTAGGGTTTCTTGATACATGGTATCAGAATGGCAAATTACAGTTTTATCAACATATACACAAATATCTTGTGTAAGAAAGGTGAACTGGGAAATGTTGGAAATTTAAAACTTCTTATAATTTAAATGGAGGGAATTTAATTCTTATTACATTTTAAAAAGTTTAATTATCACTCTATTTGAATTTGGTTCTTTAAAAAATGTCAGTTGCATAGTGATCCATAAAAGTGCTTCATTTTCAGTCATTCCAAACTTATTTTTGTTTGTGAACCAGTTTCTTTCTTTCAAACATCTCAGATATCTTCCCTGAAGACCAAGGGCCTGATTCAACTCCTGTTGAATCAGTGGAGCCTTTTCATTGATTTTTAGTGAGCATTAGATCAAGCTCTGTTGTCCATTAAATTAAACAATTAACCTATTTATGGTTCCTGAGCAGAAAAGGGCACATTAATTTCACATGGACCTAATTCAGATATGACACAGCTAGTATTGCTGGGGGCTGGGTGGGGGAAAGTCAAATATGAAATGAAAATCCTCTTTTAGTCCTCCTTAGGTGTTTTTCCCCCAAAAAGTCAAATAACTGAATAGAGGTTGAAAAGAAATTGTATTTTTACTGTATCATTATGGTGGACATAGTCTCATTTTTGCTTTCGCAGGTAAATCAGACAGTCGCAAGCTCATTGCTTCATTACTAATGGAGCAAATTATTATGCTAAATAAAGCTAAAATGTACTGCTAATTTAATTTAGACACCACAGCCATAAAACATTTATCCCTATATTTTAATCTTGCAAACTATTCTTACATTTTTTAACTTTATTTTATTTTTGTGGGGAATTTATTGGAAAAGATGAACAATTACTTGAGTGTAAACTCTGTAGAGTAAATGGGATATGGTGTGTGACATCAACTATTTTTTGTATTATTTCCTGCTCACCTGTAGCTGGAAAAGGTAAGCTTTTAACCACTGTTTTCTTTTTAAAAATATTGAGAGAGATTTCCATTTAATGTTTGATATTAGTACATTAAGGTTTTTCATTGACTTTTGAAGAAAAATACAAATAAAAATAGTAGAAAATGGACATGTACCAAAGAGTACATATATCTGAAACTTTGTTTGTTTTGGGTTTTGGTTTTTGGTTTTCGGTTTTCGGTTTTCCCATCAAGGATAAATTGTCACAGAATCCATTGACTTCAGTGGAACTTCACAAATGTTCAAGTGTCCATATTAGTGAATCTGGAAGTTAGGTGAAAGTCTTATTGTGTGGCAACACACAGTTCACTAGTTTCAAATTAATCATAACAAGAAATATACTTAAAAAAAGAAAAGAGATATTGTATCTGTAATTATAAAGCTAAGAATTAAGTCCTGAAAGCTTCTACAAGCTGTTTCTGTGTATGTTATGCACCAGAGACACATCACAAAGGAACATTATGTATTTTTTGTGACCTGTTGTAATGTTTTTGTTTTTGAAAAGACTCAGAAAAGCAGACATTTGTACATGAATCAATGCTTATTAAGAAATAAAGAAAAATGTTGTTTGTTTTCTTAATATTTATTGTGTCTGGAGAAATATTTCTATCAGTGTAGAACATTTTGGTAACAGTATTCAAACTAACTTCATACTATAGTTTAATACTTTGAATCAAACATAATCTCAGAGATGCCTAATTGTATTTCTTTAAATATTTTAAATACATGTAAACTATTTTTCACTTACATTAAAGAAAAGACACTTCAGCTTACTGTGTATGAAATACAGTCTAAGTTTGTGATTAAAGGTAGTCCACTTGTATTCAGGAAACAATCTGTTTATCTTTTTAAAAGATGTTTAATCATACATGATGTTGCTTCTTAAATGCTAAGACATAATATGATGCTTTTTCTATAGATGGTCAGCTCGTACCTTAAATCATCAGTGTACTGTCACACAGTTTATTTGCTACATCCACCTTGGTGAAATCTGTCACATGGATTTGACTCTTGCTTTGACAATGCAAAGCCAAGTGATATGAATTAGTCTGTGCATCTTTTCAAGATATGATGTTGCAGATCCTTCAGCTTGAATTAAATAATTCTTCCATCTACAAATACAGCTGAAAGTTGGACTTGACATGGATCAATATGATCTGGGGCTAAATTTCTAAATGTGACTGATTATGTTAGCATCATGCCCACAGATCAATATTGAGTTTTATTATGAACCTGACTCTGTAATTGGGTTTAATCAATAAACTTTTGTCTTCCTTTCTTTAGAAATTTTAGGTTTGTACCATGCAGTTATCAAAATTATATTTAGAACACATTTAGGACTGTAGTTTTCTAGTAACAAGAATAAAAAGACATATTTAAATTTAAAGGAACAAAAGCTGTGATCCTATTGTAAGGGAAAGTCAATTTTTAAGTTGATAGGACTGTTCACCTCCAATATAGACTATAGAATCTAGCTGAGCTAATGTGCTAATACATAACTAGTCCTTTTGGGCACTGTAAGGCTTTTTCTGTCCATACTTGGTTGATAATTCACATTGAGGACTTTGACAAAACATACCATTAATGAAAGCAATCACCAGAGCTTGTCTTTTGATAAACCCGCGGGGTTCAAAGGCGTTGAAAGATGCAATCTGTAAAGAACAATAAATTTGGGCCTTTGATTGAAGTGCCATTTGGGATGGCATGTTTTCTCTATGTATTTACACAAAAATACTGCTCCCTTTTTTCATTACTCTTTGCTCGGAGGTTGAAGGAGCTCTTTGCCATTACTACATTTAGGTTCATCTCATTAAAAGCAGAGTACAAAAAGAAGGCTGGAAATGACCTAGCTCAACCCAATGTGTTCATTTCTGCTCCAGTTTGCCATTTGGCAAATGGGCTTCTAGCAATAGTGAATGTTTTCTATGAGTGGTACTTTGATGTGCAGTGGACATAGTCTTCCCTACATCAATAAATTAATACATAAACTTTTGTTATTAATGGAGGAAGGCTGTTTTCTTGTTAATGTTACCAAAATTAGCAAGTGGGCCTCATCTAAACAAAAAAAACCATAGAAATAAATTGTTTACACTCATAAGATTAATTTATAATCTGTGATATTTAAAAAGATATAATAAACAAATCATACTGTCAGAATGATTTTAAATATCCAGCACTACATTTGCAAATAGGTTTTCTAAACTGGGGTTTTGGTAACACACTTGTTTGATTTAGACCATAGCTAGATCGTTTGTTTTGATTGGGACAGTACAAGGAAAAAGAGTTGTTTGTACTGCCAGTGTTGGGCAATTTAATTATATCCATTATTACATTTAATCTGTGTAATATGCCCAGATTTTATCATGGCAGGCAATTAGAAAAATAATTCAATATAATTATTTGCTAGATCAATTTAAGACAAGATTCTTTAGTTGGAATCATCTGCATGCATCCATCGATGTAATTCGGCTCTTCAGTTTTTAATGCTTTCAAGAATCTTCTTCATTGTACGAGAGTCTTTAATTAAAAGACTATACATACACATGTACTGTATGTTTTTCCTTTCCCTGAACAGATGCAGATCGTGCTCAGAAACATGGTATGGATGAGTTTATTTCTGCTAATCCCTGCAAGTTTGACCATGCATCTCTCTTTAGAGTACTTCAGAGGCAGACTTTGGATCATAGATTGAATGATTCCTATTCTTGTTTGGTGAGTACAGAATGGAATAAAAGAAATGAAGAAGTGAGAAATAGTTGTTAACAAAGTGGCCTTTTCTTCCTGACTCATTCAATAACTGTGCTTGTAGTTGGGATAAAGGATTCCAATCGATTGGCTTCAAATTTGAAAATTATACACTTGAAGACTACTGCTGTGACACTCAATAGAGAACAGAATAGACTCAAACTGACTCTGAACTGTAGTTTATCAGCTCCTCTAGGGAGGGCTGAATAAAACAGAAGGCTTTAATAAAAATGGAAACCTCTGTGGTAGGATTTACTAACACCTGTACAGGCATTTTAAGGTACAAATTCAAGCTTGCCAGATGTCAGACATTATGTCATTTATCTTGTAATTCTCTCTTCTGTCATGGACTAAGAATTTTTTTTTTTTAAAGAATAGAATCAAAACCACGGGGGAAAAAAGGCAAATAGAATTACGGTGTTTTTAATCAGCTGAGCTAAGGTTCACTCTATGAGCATAAATCCTGTATAAATTTCTTGCAGTAATTGGGAGTTAGAAATATGTTTTAACTACTAAAAGAAAACCGATAAAATGTGATAACTGTGCCAAAATTGATGGGGTTTTTTCAAATCTGTATGATTAATAGGAAAAATTGAGGCGAGAAGATCAATATTCATTATTCACATTTCACTGTTTGTTGTATATTACATTGTTGTGTTTGCTTGTACTGTTTTATTTCATTTTATTTTTAAAAAAAATCTATCCATCTGATTCTCATTTAATTTTAAAAGTAAAAATCAGGAGTGGGTACATGGAAGTCAGTGGAATTACACAGGTGTAAAAGTGATGTCATTAACATCAGAATCAGATCCCCTAACTTGTTAATGCCATATTTTTAACTTTGGGAGGTCTGGAGTTGAGATCAGTTTCTCTAAACATCAAAATCAAAGTCTGCTAGAACCTGCTCTCCAAAATTGTGAGTCCTACCAAATTAATACAACACAGTTTTTTATTTTCATTTCTATTTAACTATCCAGTCAAGGTTGCTCAGATAGGAGAATGAGCAGTTTCTATAGGTTAGTTTGTACAATTTAAAAAAAGATTTTTGATGACACTTGCCTTCTTGTAAAACACTTTTGAAATGATGGTTTTATTTCATAGTGTACCAAGTAGGTATGTACAGAAAAAAGTTAAAGGACTGTTTTTGTCTGTGAGTTGTTCACTGAATCAACAGAAAAGGCCTGAAGGTACATCTGTACAAAGTAATTGGCACTCAGGAGAAAGTGGTTAGCTTTCTAACAGTGCATCAGGATCAAAATCTTTTTTTATTATAATACTAATAATAATATAGTAGGAAACTAAATATAACATTGTTATCAAGAACTTAAAATGAGCTTCAGGAATATGCAGTGCTATAGCAACCACATAAAAAGGTGGATTTCTTATTGATCTTTCTGTTTACAAAAAGCTAAAATAACAACGTGCAGGCATAATGTTCTGTTTTCCTTGAAATATAAAAGAGAAATAACTCATTTTATTAGCTCCCTTCCCTTTTTGTTTTAAAGATAAATTTTGAGGTTGCTATAGTTATGTGTTTGGTTCTGTAATAAAAATTTCAAATTTGTATACTTCATATATTTAAAAAAATAAGTATCTCTTTACATTTCAATAAATTAAAATAGAATTATCCACACATATCTACAAAATCCCCTAAATCCTAATTTTAAAGCATTTGAATTGTACATAATTTTTTATTAAACCTATTACCAGCACTAAACGTCTTTAATTTAACACTCTTGTAAACAGTGGGGAGCTTTTTTTGTAATTATGCAATAAATAAAAACTGATGGCTAGAAAATTCTCTAGTCATCTAACAAAAACTAGTGCAGAGTTGTTTGTATAATTATGTGTGTGCACATATACATATGAGTGTCTGTGTGTGGACACATTATGCAAAGATACACATTTTGTGACAGATTAATTTAAGAGAGAGTGGGAAGTTGATCTTCATTTACAGACTTTACTCAAGTAAATGATAATCCTAGTCTTGTGATGATCTGCTTTCTGTATTGATTAATTTATAATTTTGGTTTATCTACATAGATATATAAATATTAAAAATAAAAAAATCTTCACTAAAATGTTCATTAAAATGTGGAAATATATAAATACTTTTCCTGTACATTAATAACATGTATATTTTGATTAATTGTATCATTTTGATGGATTAACGTTTATTGAACCTTTGGATACATTTTATCACATGTATTCAATTAAATCTCTATTTCTCATTTCTTTGCCAGAATAATATGTTCTCTTTACTGAAACAAAACTAGGTTTTCTCCAAAAACATTAAGGGCCTGATCCAAAGCAAAGAGTCTCATTAACTTTAATGGGATTTGGATCATGCTTTAAGAGCATTATACTGGACAGTTCTATGTGATAACTGTAAGGAGCTCTCAGACAATAATCCTAAATTAAAAATGAGAGTCTAACTGAGAATACAGGGCCAAATTCTTTTTTTATTGTAACTCTATTGTCTTCAGTTAAATTACACCAGGAATGAGTCGGAAAAAATATTCACGTTATATTTCCAAAAGTCTTTCCTAAGACATTCATTTCAATTTCATTTAAATTATAAATATTTAAGACCATAAAAGTATTGTGATTATGTAGGAAATAATTCTCTTTTGAATTTCAGATGCTACCACTTTAATTATTTAATGACATCTCAAAGCTATCTGAAGTATTGGTCACTTATACTGAAAGATTTTTTTTAATTGTCTTTAATATTAAGGGCTAGATTACATGTTCCTTGATCTCTTTCAATGAGAAAGAGATCCCTTTAAAAAGAAAAAATTGTCAGTGTTAAAAGTTCTTTTAAAAAAAAAAACCATTAACTTCCACCCCAATGTTTATATCTCTCTTCCTATTGTGTTTGAATGTTTATTTTGGCACTTTTCTCCAAATCATGAGATGAATCAAATGCTTTTTTTCCCTGAATCAGGGATCAAATGTCTAGTTCAAATGTCTTGACCCAAGGGCCAAGGCAAAATATAGAAATTATATGGAAAGCCATGCATCTGGGTTCAGGAGATGAGAGCTCTGGCTGGGGATGCGGGCTCTGGAGTGGAGCCAGAAATGAGGAGTTCAGGGTGTGGGAGGAGACTTCAGACTAGGGCAAAGGGTTGGAGGGGGGTGAGGGCTCTGACTGTGGGTGTAGGCTGGGGATGAGGGGTTTGGGATGGAGGAGGGGGCTCTGGGCTAGGACTGAGGTGTTTAAAGGATGGGAGACAGATCAAGGCTGGGGCAGGTAGTTGGGGCCAAAGGTAGGTGCTCAGGAGCACAGTCTCCAGGCTGCATTTAACTCCACAAGCAGCTCTCGGAAGCAGCAGCATGACCCCCACGCCCCACCATCCCCTCTAGCAAGTTCCTACTTGGAGGTGCAGCCAGGTGGTTCTGTGTACTTGCCCTCCCATTCACAGATTCTGCCCCTGAAATTCCAATTGGCCACGTTCCCGGCCATTGGGAGTAGCAAGGCAGTGGTTGGGTTAGAGGCAGGACACAGAGCCCTTCAGCTGTCCCTATATATAGGTGGCCAAAGGGGGCTATTTCAGGGAGCCACATGGCACCACAACACTTGCAAAGCAAGTCCCCAGTGCTAATCTACCATGAGCACTCGAGAGCTAGATTAAAATGACAGACTAGCTGGATGCAGCCTGAAGGCTCTAGTTTGCCTGCCCCTGATCTAGTTGCATATCTTTGAATAAATACAACACTACAAGTGCTGAAATGGTTATGCACTAGTGTTACATGAGAGAGAGGACAAGCAATTTAACTGTGGTTCAGTTCTCTTAGATTAAGTATGCAATCACAGAGATTTCACCACCTGGAAATTGTCTTTTAACCATCTTCCTAAAGATACCATAACATTTGTATCTGCAATTCTTTTTTTAGCTTATTAAATTACATAAATAAATCCCAGCTTTTTGAAGGGTTCGTATTATTTAATGTATTTTATTGTTTCAGACAGTGACACTTTTAGATTCTGTACAAGATCATTTACACGTCAGTCATGTGGTTGACAGTAGTACTAAGGCTGAAGAACTACAGGGCCTGCAGTAGGCGGTTTTTACGTGACATCTGTAATTGGCTCTGCCGATCAAGGATTGGGTTAGTCACTCACCAACTGCATCATAGATGAGATCTGTCGATCAGCGGCTCAGTCCAAGACAAAAAGAGTTACTCCATGACACTCAGTTGCTGTTATCAAGAGAGCTATTATTAGAGCCCCCTTCCTCTGGTATATAACCTGGCCTCCACTTGAGTAGTATGCAATGTATATGTAATGCACACAAAAATGTTATTTGCTTTTGTTTCTTCTTTTCTGGGTTGATTTAAAAGCAGGGAAATGAAGAGAAAATTCTGGATGAATTAAAAGAATGTATTTTTTTTCTTCCAGGGTTGGTTTAGCCCAGGCCAAGTCTTCGTATTAGATGAATACTGTGCTCGTTATGGTGTGAGAGGCTGTCACCGTCATCTCTGCTACCTTAATGAATTAATGGACCATTCAGAAAATGGTGCTGTCATTGACCCAACCTTGCTCCATTACAGCTTCGCATTCTGTGCCTCTCATGTTCATGGCAATAGGTAATTTAGTATACAAATCATTAGGCTTGACTTAGTTGATAAAGGGAAAATATTTATAGTTTTGTTCTTGCACTGACCAGATAGCAAAATGTAATACTTGAAAAAACAAATGGATCTGTTCATAAACTGATCTACAGTGGTTCTGGGGGTTTGATGCAGCTTACGAAAACATCATTTCCATTTGATGAAGTATGTGATCCAATTCATTGTGTCTGGGCCTTGAGTTTTTCTTCTGAATTCCCCAGTTGTTGTGGCACTATTGAGCTGGTGTTCTGAATAAATACTTTAAGTAATCCTGGGACCCAGTAGGCTCTGGTGCCCCTTCCACATCCTGTAATATGTCAACTTGTCTCTTTTTCTGAAATCTCCCTGTCCCAGACACTCCAGGAAGACAGACAAGTCACTAGGAATGGGATTTAAGTAGGTGGCAACTTCAGTAAATATCACATCTGTCGACAACTTTTTCTCTATGGCTACACTGTAGTCTTCTTCCGGAAAAGCTTATGCAAATGAAACGTGGCATGGAATAGCGCCATGCTTCATTTGCACAATTAATTAGCAGCCGCTTTTGCGCAAAAATGAGCTGTGTAAACGGCTCCTTTTTGCACAAAACCCCCTCTAGCACAAGAGCCGTTCTTCCTGAAAAAATGAGGAACAGCTCTTGCTCAAGAGGGAGTTTTTGCGCAAAAAGGAGCCATCTACACAGCTCCTTTTGCACAGAAGCCTCTTGCACAAAAGCGGCTGCTAATTAATTATGCAAATGAAGCACAGCGATATTCCACTCCATGCTTCGTTTGCATAAGCTTTTCCAGAAGAAGGCTACAGAGTAGCCGTAGCCTTCCAGAGTAAGTCACCCTTCCTTTGTAATCCATTTCACCTGGGGAGGATCACCATTGGCCCTTCACCCCCTGCAGGGCCGATGGGCAAAGTGTGGGGGGGCTGGCTCTGTGCCTCTGAAGGGGCAGGGCCAAGGGCAGCCAACCCTCAGAGCTATGTGCAGCAGTGATTTAAAGGGTCTGGGGCTCCGACTACTTCAACAGTGGCAGCCAGTAGTCCCAGGCCACTTTGAGTTGCCATGCCCTTAGGTAATTGCCACCTTGGCCCCCCTCCTCAGTGGCAGGCCTGTCTACCCCATTAACCTGGTTCCAGCACATGGTTAAGGAGCTAAGGAAGAGGGGATTCTTTGTACAGTGTTCTGGACATTAGGCAGAGTAAATATCTGCAACAATATTACCAGTTTTCTTTGGAAGATGCCTTCCCCTAATCTTCTTTCAATTCCAGTTTGTCAGGAAACTACTAAATTGTACTGGGTTCCTATCAAGTTGAAAGGATAGTTTATTTTATAAACTGTCCACTGCATTTGCCTACCTCTCAGCAGTGCAGGTATCAACTCCACAATACCCTGGCCTATATGGCAGTGAGGAAAAAATTCCTTTCGTGCCCTAAAAGTAAACAATTAGTGTGATGTCCACAGCAAAGCCTCAAAACCCTGCCCTTCTCTAATCCCATGAGGGGCAGCTTTTTTTCCCACTGCAGAATGGCATCCCTGGGCAAGAAGAAGGGCTCTTAAGTCCTTCCCTTGTATGCATGGCAGCAAGTAGACTTGTTTCCAATCGATCAGCCACAGAGCTGCCCTCATTATGCTAATCAGGTGGTGCAACCTTTAAAGGAGCCAAGGATTTCTTATCTCTGCTATACAAGACAAAGCCTTCTAACCTCTGAGGTTGCATGGGACATGGGAGAGTGTCAAGAGGGTAAGACATTTGTGTACCTGAGGGATATTCGGCGGGAAGCCGGCGAATCAAGAAAAAAAAGATTTCCTTGGCTGTAAGGTGTAAAATGGAAAAATTATCACAATGTATCTGAGATGTTCTCAAGGTAGCTTAATTCACATTCTGATAAGTTAGGCACATTTTCTGGTTTTTACTTAGTAACCTCTTCTCTGTCAAAGCATATTTCCCTTGTCAAATCTTGAAGCACCTATAAGAAACGTACTTGAGCTGCCCCATGTCTGATTCTAAGTAGTTTTTTTCTCCAGCTTTTTTTGTTATTAGTTGTGAATCAGACAATGCAAATATTCAGTGATAATTGCACAAACTTATTTCAAGTTTTCAAAAGGAAGGGAGATACATTTCTTTTTATTTATTAAGTGAAGGACAACAGTACAGGCAGTATGGGGAAAAATCACAGGGAGCACATCATTTTGCACAGTGGTAAGCACTCTGTATGTATGTATTCCTTCTGTACAAATGCATGCTGTCTGAATAGCATTATAAGTGTTTTAGGAATAAAAGAATAGTGTTGAACAGAGCGGGTCTGACTAGCTCTGAGACATTGTAAAAAGATTGAAAAAAGAAAGAAGAAGAAGAAGAAAAGTAAGTCAAGGACAGAAACAGAGACACTCACTGAGGATGACAGACACACATACACAGATAATACATCCACTCATTCATCTACAGAACCACTAGGGAAGTGCAGCAAGGGAGAAAAAGAATTTCACAGACAATACATGATAGGCCAAAGTTCTAGGCTGATCTGTGTTGTTATACTTCTTAGTTTTGTAAGTCATGCTGAGGAGGAGAAATACCACAGAGCCAAGACAAAGAGTTTTCATGGCCCAATTAAATGGTTTAGAAATGATGGATAAGCAGTGAATTCAGAGATTTTTCTTTGGTTAGGAGAGCCTTAGACCTGCTACTAGCCTGACAAAGACCATCTAAGATATACTAGCTTTGGAGTGGGAAAAGATATAGAAATACCAGTCATGACTATAGTCAGAATACAAAGTAATCCTTGTTTCTTTTAGATACTAGTTTATTTCAGAGTGGCAAGCAACCTTAGTGACATCAGTCAAATGATCAGATGAAGATGCCTCTTTTTCTTCATGTTTCCTAACTTACTGTATTGGCATCATAGTTGTGTGTATATATATATATGGAGATAGATATAGCTAGATATATGTGAATATATTAACTTTCCTGTATCTTCAAAAAAAGAAACAACCTGGCTGAATTCTTCAGCCTATATTGAGACAATTCATGTAATTAAAATTTAACATTTTGTAACATTATGGAGCACAAATCTATATAAAAGTGTGCTAAAGAATATCATGAATGCAGTGGCCAAGCTTTGAGATCGGCTACCATTTATACATACTCCAAATAAATCAATTTATCACACTACTTGGGATGCATCTGTTTTAGAGCAAAATTTCCAGCATTCTCACCAGTTTAATTTGTCTGTTATTAGATATTTCCCTGCATAATTATCAGATATCAGTTAATGATAATACTGGATACATGTATCTATTATGGCAAATAATCTCTGAAAAGCTTCTTGTTGACTCTTTTTTCTTACTTTCTTTTATTTCTACATAAAACAAAAGACCACGAATGCATATTCAATATTTTTAAAATATGCATTGTGATTATAGTTATCATTAGATATTTGTTATAGTCAGCCTCATACAAAATAAATTCTTACTATTTGTATCTGGAATTAAAATGCTATCCAGAGTGTTCTATTAAATTATATTCATTCCAGGTATGTGTATGGGGAGGGGGAGTATTTTTATTTTATTTTTATTACATTTGGTTGGTAACAAATCACGTTAAATCATCAGAGGGATTATGGAAGATTACTTCTTAATTCTCCGCTCCCATTTTAAATCTAAGAAATAGCTCTAGACTTCGGGCTTGATTACATTTCACTCACTTTTGGGCCCCTTTATGCTGCCAGAGAAGTATAAAGGAGCCTCAGTACAAATCAGAATCAGGCTCTTGGACTGCTTTTAGTCTTAGTGAAACAACAAAATAGAAATGTAGGCCCTGATTCTCTTGCCCACTCATATGTTTTATGTCTGTCTTACATTATGTACTTACATACATGATTGTACAAGTGGCAAATTGTGCAAAATCCTACCATAATTAAGCCAAAGTGCCCTCAGTACATTTTCTGTGCTTTCCAGTGTTTTCCCTTAATATTATAGAGACTGAGCCTGAAAAATTCTGAGCAACAAAAATCCCTCCCAAGTTTTATCTTCTAACCCAAAAGGTAAAAATGTTTCCTAGCTCCTTATCAAGCCTAGAGAGTGTATGAAAATGTCTTGCAGTGCCAGTTTATATTACCTTTTCAGAATTTATCTTTTTCCCCCAATGACTCACTAGCAGCTGCTATAGACTTGTCTCTTTCAAAATATCTTTTAGCCCACATATGTCTGAAATTGCTGCACTAGCAGTTCCAGCGGGTGGCATAGCTTCTGTGAACATAGGTTCCTTCTCTGTCTAGACCTTATGCAACTGACTAGATAGTGAGTTTTGAACTGAAGAGAAGGAAGAGCTATGCTTATTAATAATAATTTTGATATATTAACAATTGATTGTATTGCTGTAAGACCCACGACACCCCTACCAGGATCAGTGCTCCTTTTTGTTGAATGCTATACAAATACACATGGGAAGATACAGTCCTTGCCTCAAAGAGCTTATAATCTAATTTCACTTCATCTTGAATGGTCCCTACCATAACCACTTCTGCTGAACAGTCTGTTCCACCTTGTACTTAGCTATGCCACCCTGAGTACCTTACAGTTTTTCTTCAAATCTGAGAAACACAAAAGTTAATCTTTCACAGCAGAAGTTGGCCAAATAAGATATTATCTCATTTACCTTGACAATCTAATTTAAGACATGATGCGGCAAGTGATTGACAAATGAGAGGGAAGAAGAGGAGGGAAGGAAAGAGTAATTGTAATGTCAACAAACACAGCAATGGTTCTGATGCAACTGATTTTTCCCTTTTTATCATACATAAAGGGTGTGTCTAGACTAAATGGCTCCGTCAACGGAGCCAAGTAGATGAGTTTATTAGACATAGCAAAATGAAGTGGCGATTTAAATAATCGCTGCTTCATTTACATCAAAATGGCTGCCGCGCTGTGCTGATCAGCTGATTGTCAGCACAGGGCGGTAGTCTAGACTGGAATCAGCCGACCCCAGAACTCTTTGTCGTCAGATCCTGTAAGCCTCATTTCATGAGGCATAAAGGATCTGACAACAAAAGGTTCTGGCGTTGGCTGATCCCCGTCTAGACTATGGTGCTGTGCCGACAATCAGCTGTTCGGCAGAGCGTGGCAGCCATTTTGATGTAAATTAAGCGGCAGTTATTTAAATCGCCAGTTCGTTTTGAGATGTCTAGTAAACTCATCTACATGGCTCCATTGCCGGAGCCATGTAGTCTAGACACACCCAATAAAAGCTACTCTTCATTCTACCTAGATGATAGTGAATTTTATAATGCCTCTTTCTATATTTCCTCTTCACAATCTGTGTTTCCTCAGGCCTACTCAATGTTTCACAAGTGTTTTTATCTTACTGCTATTGTTATTTATGCTCGTACTTCTGGTGTAAGTGAAATGGGTTGATTATGTAAATACAATATAGTTCTGAAGGCTGACATTTCAGACTAAACAGCAGCAGTAGGTGTTAAGCACAAGTCAGGGGCTATTGTTTTCTTCCCCATCATCATCTTTTGTTTCTGGTTCTCATGCTGTGACTTCTCATTCTGTCCCTCTTGTTCTGAAATAGATGCTGGTGAGAAATACATGAAGTGCAAAGTGACTTCTTTCACCTGCTGAGCTGCAGTCAGAATTGAAGCATTCAAATTTCAAAAATGCCCTCTCCCTGTTAGGTCTCTGTCCTCTCTCTCTCTCTCTCTCTCTCTCTCTCTGATGTGTAATACATTCTTCATATAGACAGTATAGGTAAAAAGCATCTGACCATAAACTTTGTAATTTCTGTCTACCTTGTTTTTGAAATCTTCAGCCCTTGTGAGAATGGAATGAATCTATAGCTTTTGATTCTACTGTACTTGACTAACTTGAAGAGGTATGCATGAGTACGTAGGAGAACTGCAGCTCTGTAAATCAACACGGATATCCTATCGAAATTGAGAGAGTTGTGGGAGAGCCACTGCATTAACTCACCTTCTTTCACTGTTAATTGATATGTAACAGGAACTTGTGTTCCTCCACCTCAAGTCAAGTGATAATGGTAAGTATCTCAGGAACTGTTGCTTACTTCAAACTTTAATCCAGACATTTTATTAAAATAAGGGAAAACAATATTACCTCTAACACTAATCTGTCTCTTTCCTTCACTCTACTTCATTGTAGCACTTGTGTTCAGAACCTTCTCTTGCCCCTTCTGCCTAGCTTCTTTCAAGTTTTAAAGCATTGAGGTTTACAGCATGAAATCTTCATCTTTTCTTTTTCAGCATACACAATCTCTAGCAAGATTTAACAGAAAATGATGCATTCAGAGGAGGCAATAGCTCACCTCTCATCCAAATCTGATCATCATCTGGCATGATGGGTTGTTTTGTCTTGTTGATTTCCATGGATTATCAAACTGAAAGAGAGACATTCTTGTTGAGTGATCCTTGTCTAGGCTCTTCATTGAGGATGGGATGTCAAACCCATTCCTAATAGAACCCTATGTCAGTTCAGCAGGGTTGCAACCTCAAGATTCTGCCTCTTTCTTCTGTAGTGAATACTTTGATCAGTCTCAATCCTGTAGAATCTTGGGCTGTGGCTGCATTCAGTGATAACAGCTGGTGTACTGTATTTTTCTTCATTCTATTTTATTGAGATGGCCTCCTTGGTTTAAAAACAATGAGTAGCTCTGTGGTATGCTAGGGACTAACAGAAATATATAGAATCATGAGCTTTTGTGGATAAAATCCACTTCATCAATGAATTGGAGTGGAAATAACAGAAAACAAGAGAAGTACCTGTCAATTGTAGGACCAGTGTTAATGAAGCTAATTAAGTGGCCTAGATGTGTTCCATACATAGCTTTACATGTGGAAAT
Organism: Pelodiscus sinensis; assembly: GCF_052426305.1. Lineage (NCBI taxonomy): Eukaryota > Metazoa > Chordata > Testudines > Trionychidae > Pelodiscus > Pelodiscus sinensis. Next base: position 43,508,579 of record NC_143052.1, read on the forward strand.
GCAGTTGTTAGAGGCAGGAGAAATTGGCTTTGTAGTATGCCACACAGTTAATATCTTTATTTAAGACCAGGGTAATGGTGTCATACTTGCAGATGAATTCCAGTTCTGCAGACTCTCTCTGTAATTGGACAGTAAAATTGCTTTGTAGAAGAATGGCTACTCTTAAATCCATGATTGAGTGAGCAGGCAGGTTAAAAATGTCCCCTTACAGATTTATGTGTTACCATTCCTGAAGTCTGATTTATGTCCATTTATCCTTTGTCTCAGAGACTGTCCAGTTTGGCCAATATACATAGCAGAGGGGCACTGCTGGCACATATCACATTAGCGAATGAGTAGGAGCTGGCCGAGGCTGGCTGTAGCAGCTGGCATCCCAGGCGGAACATGTGATCGGCGCTCTCGCCTGCAGGGCCGTCAATGGACTGATTGTCATTGGTGGGCGCCCCGGGTGCCATGTGACATCATCATCGGGCACCCTGGGCGGCAACGCTCTAGGTGGCGGCTGAGTCTGCCTATAGCCACGGGCCGCCCCTGGGAATGAGTAGTTATATGAGCCCCTGATGTGACTTAGGTTGTTAGGTCCTGTGATGGTGTTGCTTGTATAGATATGAGGATGGAGTTGGCAACAGGGTAGGTTCGTGGGTGAGTATCTGAGGAGTAATGTGTGGCTGCTACAAAGGATTTCCTTCAGGTTGGGAGGGTGTGTGTCTGTAGGTATGGATTGGCCTGGGCAAGCTTCAGGCTGCATTCTAACAGATTGAGATCTCTTGAAATATGGGTATGACCCTGCCAAATTTGAGGCCATGAAAATGCATCATGGACCATGAAATCTGGTCTCCCTCTGTGAAATCTGATGTTTTGTGTGCTTTTACCCTATATCAATTTCACAGTGTGAGACCAGAGTTTCTCAGATTGGGAGTCCCAACCTAAAAGCGGGGAGGGGAGGTGTTGTCACCAGAGTATTGCACTCTTACTTGTGCACTGCCATCAGAACTGGGCATCCAGAAAGTGGCAGCTATTGGCTGGGCTACCAGCTGTGAAGGCAGCGCTCCACCAGCAGTAGTGCAAAAGTAAGGGTAACAGTCACATACCATGCCACCCTTACTTCTGTGCTGCTGCCATCAGAGCTGGGTGGTCGGAGAATGGCAGCTGCTGACTAACGGCCCAGCTCCATAGGTAGCAGCACAGAAGTAAGGGTGGCAATAACATACTATACCATCCTTATTTCTGTGCTGCTACTGACAGCAGCTCTGCCTTCAAAGCTGCGCTTTCGGCCAGCAACCGCCACTCTGGCTACCCAGCTCTGAAAGCAGCTCTGCCACCTATAACAGCACAGAAGTAAGGGGAGCAGTACCACTACAATACCTTTGCAACCCCTTTTTGTGTCAGTAATTCTACAATTACGACAATGTGAAAATTCAAATAGTTGAAATCATAAAATGTATTATTTTTAAAATCCTTTGACTATCAAATTGATCAAAATGAACTATGAATACAGTAGAGCTTTAGCTATGGGGTTCTTGAGGAAGATTTACTTCTAAGGTTGGTAGAGTTCTTCTGATTTGACTACTCATAAGCATTTGGGCTTCTTCTAGTGATTGTTGTGTGGATTACCCTAAAATCAGGAGAGCAATCATAGTCTGGCTGGGTGTAGAATTCTCTTAGCCATCTGTATGGCTTTCTTCGCCAGTCCATTCCATCGAGGCTGATGAAGAATGGAAGTAATATTCTTGAAATGTACGTTCTCCAAAACCTGGGGACTCAGAGCCAGTGAATAGTTGGCCAATTGTCAGTGCCTGTTTTGACAGAAAATTAAAATGAGAAAAAACGTGCTAGCTTTTCTGAGACGTGATCTTGTGGATCAGGTTGAAATGTAGAATTTCTACAAATTTAGAACAATTGTCAATGGCTTCTGAACAGATACGGGTTTTTTTCTTCACAAGAAGCTAGCTAATGCTATTCTTTTCTGAGGTCTATTGGGTAATGCTGGGGGGCTAGAGGAATCCTTTGTTGTGTCCTTCTAGTCCTCCTTTGAGACTCCCATGAATCCCTCCTATGTGTTTGATACTGATTTCTGCCAAGCCACTCTCCATCTTACCTAGTTTGTTTCTTCACTTAGGAAGCTGCAGGACTGGCACGCTCCAGAACTTGCCAAGGGCACAGTGCAGAGATCAGATCTGCCTTCTCACAATACTGCACTGTGGGGTGCTTACCCACATTGCTTTGCTCTATCTGTTGACAGAATGCTAACAATGTGGCCATGAAATGTTGACAATAGGAGACAGGAAAAACTGCTTTGACAGGTTTTCACTTTTGGCAATTTTTGCATGTCAACAGCACTTTTGTCATTAACCTTCCCAGTGTAGACATAGCCTTAGACTCCCAAGTCCCAGACTGGCACCCAAACCACTGTTGAATCCTTTCTCTCTCTGAAGTATATATTATCGTGTATGATAATGTCCAAATAAAAGGACTGATGAGCATTCAGATTATTCATCATCAACAAAAGTGAAATAGGACATACTGGTGATTGAGCAATGGTCCTCTGAAACACTATCCAGAAGATGGAGATTGTGCTAGTTTGTTGCTGGGAATGTTTTCCAGAGGCTGGACCTTCTGGAGAAGCGTGGACACCTTTCTGCTGTCTTTCTTTAAACACAATGAACGGGTAACTATTTCATTTAAAATAACATTGACTCTTTATTACACGTATTCATTAAACCCAGGAGGGAAAAGCTAAGAATCTGTTTGACTTACAGAATGGAAATATGTTGATTTCACCTAAAGCCTGAGGAAAGGTGGTATTCCAGTAAGTATTGTGCTGATGCTTTGTCTTGAGATCTACATTTTGTCCACACCACCAAATTTGCAGCTATGTATTTTTCAACCCAGTGAGCTAGGTCTGACCCTGATAAGTCTCAAAGAAATTGTCAGTGAAAAACTTATTTACATGTGAAAAGGAAATCAGGTCATATGTTTAATATGACATTTACCTGTTAGATAATGAATTAACAGCTGCTAATACTTGAGTATAGTTAAATGCTTTATACATTTTATAAGATGTCTTGTATTTTTAGTTACCTGTACTCTGCCTATATGTCAACATATGTTCCATGTAAAAAGTATTTTTGCAACACATGGTTAGCCTTTGAAAAGAAAGACATTAATGAGTTGCATCTAAAATGAACCGTTAAAGAGATAGCATGACCTATCTTCATAATCCATTTTATAGCCCTCTAAAATTGGTCTTTTCTCTTTTGCTTGTGAAAACACAGAGACCTGTAAGCAGATGTAGGAGCAGGCTGAGAAGCACATGCAACAGAAGGCCCTATTGTACACATTTTCTTTTGTATGGATGTTTAAAGTATAGTTAATATAAACACCAAAATGCTTGATCTTCAAGTGTCTGCTAGTTAAAAGAGTGCCAAAATGCTGCACCCTCATTTGTTCTCTTTCTTCTCTGTGTTCCTCCTTACCTCTCTGGCCTGCTTTTTGAGCATATAGCTGCTTGGTTTTCTCAAACTCCTTTCACACTAGTCAGATTCTACTAGTCTTTAATTAAAGCTGAGCTTTAAAGAAAAATTCAGCTATTAAAAGATTGTTAAATGAATAACAGAATTTTCTTCATCAAAGCTGCAGACTTAATCTTCTGTTGACTTGAAGTTAGGAAATGCATGTTTTTCACTTGCAGATTTGAAAACTGTGATCAGTTTTTTCATTCTGAGTATCACTGTGCATGCTACATTTGAAGAGAAGCATTCCTTGTATAGAGGAAATACAGGGTTTTTTTTACTAAACTTTTTTCTAGCCAGAAAGCTCAGAGGAGGAAGGGATTCTGAAATGTAATACACTATAAAAATCCACAGGTCAAATTAATGGCTCCATGTAAGCATTATGAATTAATTTTTTTTCTTGTCTTACAACTCTTTTATTTTCTCTTTTTCTGGCATGTTTTAAAAACATTGCCGTACCTCTCTATCCACATGAATTCCAAACCAAATGCAACTATGCCAACTTGTGTATTTCTTTTATCTCTTTTTTTGTTTGCTTTTATCAATTTGTTAATGGTAGAAAAGATTCTATTTTTTAATATTTTGATATATACAGATAAGTAAAACCAGTTACTGTGCAGGTGACCAATATCATATTACACTCAAAAATAACCTCACCTGCATTCAGTTGAAAACAAACATACATACACCCTATTATCACCTCTTCTGGCAGAAGCCTAATTGAAAGTTCAGAGATTCACACTCTGTCATACCAGCAGGAGAAACTACTTCTAGAGTTGAGGGCTCTTCACTGAGAACATTTTGCCACTAGTCCTGTGACATTCATACCGAGGGACAGTAAACTTGAGAACCCTGTTTGATCTCAACTGCTTCAGTCATTCACAGGGGCCCCAGTCCTCCATTACACTCAATGACTCCTGCAAATTACTTGGAGCATTTAACTCCAATTGACATCAGAATTTCACAGGAGGCTTTCTACGCCTTGCAGGATTGTGCCAAGTGAGAAATGGTTGGGGTCAAAGAAATCTCCAGGGACTCCCCAAATTTGCTGTCTCATAATGATGTTTGTAAAGGCTGGACAGAGTATGGCTAACAATCTGCAAGACTGTCAAAGTTTCTTTCCGCAAAAGAATGCTGGAACATCTTCTTTCTGATAGTACACCATTGATCAGTTTCTACTAACAACAGAGCTACTACTTCTCACTTGAATTTACTGACCATAGTGAAAACAGGTCCAGCTCTCATCCGGGGTTTTGGTATATCTAGAACCAGAGTGAGTAAAACTTATTGAAAGATAAGCAGAGATTATATTTCATCTATATCCATTAGGGCTGGATATATTCCAGCAGAAGCATACTGGCTACTCCAAATCCAACTAGTCTGATCCTCAAAAATAAGTGGGAATTTTACAATAGTGAGGGGAAGTTGGGTTTTTTTTCTTTTCTAAGTGTCATGAGCCAAGATGCATGTAGCTGTACAAAGCCAACAATATTTGTGGTGAATGAGATTTTTGTGGTTGCCATTTAGGAGAAAAGGAAAATCCAATTTGCTTCTTCACAAGAACATAAGAACTTCCATACTAGGTCCGACCAAAGGTCCATCTAGTCCAGTATCCTGTCTTGTGACAGTGGTCAATACCAGGTGCCCCAGACGGAATGAACAGCACAGGTGACAACAAAATAACAATTAAACCACAACATTAACTAGTGAAAAATGCCAGTGCCATTTTGGCTTAATCTCAGTTTGACCAAGAGGCAAATGAAGAAAAGAGTTTGGAAGCATAAAATAAGCATGTGTTTTGAAATGAATAATTTTTCTGGATAGAACTATCTTGGGTCCAGGTGGAGGGCCCCTTATTAGTTTGGGTGAGCAGTTATTTCCAGGTATAACAAACTGCATTTGAAAGTGAATTTTCAGTAGTGTAACTCAGGTTATATTGTCACTATATTTAAATGCCTGCTGCTGGCCTGTGCCAGCGGATTCTGGTTCCTGGGGCTCCGGCTAAGGAGCTATTTAATTACAGTGTAGGTGTGAGGGCTTGAATTGTAGCCTGAAATCTGGGACCCTCCTGTCTCTCAGGGTCAGATAGCCTGAGCTCCTACTGATCCTGAATGCCTACACCACAACTGAACAGCCCTCTAGCCCAAGCCCCACAAGCTTGAGGTAGCTGGCTCAGGCCAGCTGCAGGCGTCTAATTGGAATGTAGATATTCCTGAAAGGGCTACTAACTGAATTTCATTTTTATCTTACTGGGAAAATAGCATTTTTCATATGCTCCTCTGACATAGTAAGGTTTAAGTGAGGCAAGAAAACCATGTTTGAAAATTGGGACTATTTTCAAAGAGCACATTTTGGAGAGCTCAGGGGTAACTTAGAGTCTATTATACACATTTTCTGACATTTTGTGCTTTCCTTATTCTTCTGGCAACACTCAGTTCTGTCGAAACACTCACGGCAAATATATTTGGCAATTCTAAAAAACTTAGGTATCATTGGTGTAGTTCTATGTGACAACAAACTCAGTGAAGTGACAGTTCCTTTGTATGTAGTGAGTCTAGTCTTAGTTCAGGTTGACAGATGTGACATTCTCCTGGTTCACCTTTCTCACTTGTCATTATCTGGACCTCTGGCTCTTTCCTGTCACATATGTAACATGCCTCATTGAGGTTTAATATGACAGAACTATTTATTTTATCACTCCAGAGCACAATCTCTCTTGACAATGAAATCAGACAGTGAAATTTACTCAAATTTGAGCACGTTCCATCCATCAGGGGGCTGAGGCAAAGTGTCAGGGCAGCCATCAAGAGAGAGAAGATAAGTTATTTACTCTTTCACTTCAGATTTATATGATAGTATATTGATGTAGCTAGCTACACATATCTTCCCCATATCTGATTTTTATTGCTGTTTTTGAAATAATTTAAAGAGTTTAGGTGTGTTTTCCTCCTTGACCTGACAGGTCACAAGTATAAATGATGTGTGGAGGGAGTTATTGCTTTGATCTTACAGTATATAATGTCATGACCAGGTAACAAGCTATCACTTCTAGCTTTAATGTTGGTAGCCAAAGTTAAGTTCAGAGTTTCACTAATTGATCTTTCATTACTTTCTTTGGTGTTTAGTTCAGATAATTAGTAAATTTAAAGTATTGACGTGTCTTTTTTAAAGGTGATGCACAAGGAAAAGACATGAGTTTTATATGGCAGAGGCATAGCATAGGGAATATTTATTTCAGGTTTCTGGAACTCTTCTGAATTACCTTTCATTCAGTAATTTCAATTATACACATTTTAAGGTCCTGATTCAGTAAAGCATTCTTATTCAAGACAAGACTTAAGCATATGCTTAAACTTGCTCTTGGACTAAAACATTTATGTAAATACTTTCCAGAATCAAGGCCAGTCTTCCTTAGGCCACATCACAATTGTCTTAATCATTATTAGCATATATTGAGAAAGAAAGTAAATCAGATAACATGACATTATAATAATCGAACGTCTGTTTCTCTTTGTTGTTTTTCCAGCTTACGATCTTCTGATGTTCAAAACCTGAAAATAAACTATTTAAATAGGAGATAACATTTTATTCACAAATCATGTATAGTCTGTTGCCTTGATAATTGCTAATCTCTTTACAATCTTTTTGTTTTAGAGCATATTGTTGCAGACCTCATGCCTGTGAACAGTCATGAATAGTTCCATTAAATCAGGGGTGGGGAACCCAAGGGCTGGACACGGCCCTCCTGGCTTCCTTAGATCTGGCCCCTGAGGCTCAGGACTCCCCCACCAAGCATGGAGGGGCCTGTGCTGGCACTTCAACCCACCCACCGCCCTACTGTGGCACTGGAACACCCAAAATCTACTAACCTGGGTCCCCCTAGACTCTGGTGTGCCACGGGAATATCAAGAGTGTCTTTCTGCTTCTCAGTTGGAAGCACATCAATGAGGGTTTGTTTGGGGTTTTGCTTCTGTCTTTTGTGTGCCTCCCCCCAACTGATTTTTCTGTGGGTCAGCAGCCCCCAACCCAGAAAAGGTTCCCCACCCCTGCATTAAAGTCAAGCTCCTTTGACTCAATGGGGTTACTTTAGGCCGGAGTGGTAACATTTTAAGTATTGGTCACTTAATTTTTACTTTTGTTGTCTGATTTGGTGAAAAATAAAAACAACTTCCTTAGCATAAAAGCCTCACTGAGGAGTTTAAATCGGAGACGATTTTTCAACATTTATTTACAGCTTTTTGAGAAGTACAATTCCAGTATTTTGATATATATAGATATAGATATAGATATCTCTGCATTTAAAAAATACATTGGAATGGATGCAACATTTTTAAAACTGAAATATACTTTGAAGAAAACAAAATATTAAAATATTTACAGTCTGAGTAAAATAGAAAATAATTATGAACGTGATTTCTTAAAAAATAAATTATAGTCCAATATGCCATATTTGCAGTGATAGCTCTGCATAGGAAATCCATTCCTTTCTCAACATGCTGTGGACTGACAGTTTGAATTCATGCCCTAACTTCTTTTCATTAACAATAATAAGTCTCAAATATACTGGAGCCTAGATTAATTGCCAGTGTTCTAAATGTCATCAGTTCTAATCATCTTGTTAATTCAATGCCCAGTATTATTTTAATTGTATCAGTTTTCCTTTTGACACTTTTTCATGAAGTAAATGTAGTATTTTAGAAACATGCAGGCCTGCTCATTATCAAGCATAATGGTGTCTGCTGTCATTGACAGATGTAGAAAAATTAGTATGCAGGTAAACTTTAAAAAAAATGCTATGTACTTCCATTTAACATTCAGTATAGCTAATGTATTAGTTATACCGGTTGGACCTTGCTGGTCCAGCACCCTCAGGACCTTACTGGTCCCAAACGAGTGGATTTGCTGGACCAGAGAAGGTCCCTCCCCTCATGGCCGTGCTGCCACTGGGCTAGGGCTCCAGCCTGCCCCCACTGCTGCTTCGGCCCTCCGGGGCTCTTCCCGGCTCTGCTACTACCAGGGCCAGAGCACCATGACCAGAGCTCCATAGCCAGGGCAGAGCTCTGCAGCCGCTTTGCTCTGTGGCTGGGGCCGGAGCTCTGCAGTCGGGGCGTAGGGACAGGGCCAAAGCTCCGCTGGGGCCAGAACTCCACACCAGTGCCGTCTGTCCTACCCTTTCTCCCTCCCACACACATGCTCTGGGCTTACAGCTGAGTCGCCGGTGCTCCTTACAGTCCATGCCGGACCACAGATGTTGCTGGACCAGGGAATCTTGGCTAAGGGAGGTACAACCTGTATTTATACGGTATAAAAGGAGTGTGCATTACAATTTGTGTACACAGACTCACAAATAATGTAACCACTTTTTCAGTTTCATCTTTCCTATTTAGTAAGAATTGCTCATATATTCAAACTGGTAATACAGTTTGTCTCCAATGACTCATCCGTGTTTTGTGTTTTTTGAAATAATGATAGCTGAGATGCCTCCTAAGGTGATTGTATGTCTTTAGTTCCATTACCTGTCTGAATATGAAAGGATTTAGGATAAAACAACTGACAAAAAATTACACAAAGAATTGTATTGAGAAGATCAGACATTTGGGGTTCTGGATAAGACATGTCAGATGATATTCACATTGGTACAAGGCCCTCTAAATCATAGACAGGGTTTCACGGGAGAGGAGGTACCTGTACTGATTGCTCTGTGGAGCCTCGCTTGCTGAAGAGGGGAACCGTTTGGAGAGCCATGAAGGGGTGGCTAGCTGGTATGAGATAAAAATGAGAAAAGGGTAGGATGAGGGTTGTTTGGTTTTAGTTTTTCTACCTTTTTTTAACTTAGAAGTACCTTTTCAACAGATTTTGTTCAAGCTTTCTAATATATGGGTTGAAACCATTCAACAATTATTTCAAATAGAAGAGAGAATTTATCATAAACTCATTAGCATGTGAAAGAGTGATTATAATGAAAGTCCTTATGAAACCTTGCCTACAGCACGAGCTATTAGGGACTCACTGAAAAGAAACCCAGGATATTACACAACATTTTTTATTAGAAAATCACTTGAGAATGTTGATCCTTGTATAAATCTGTTCACACCAGGTTAAGTCTTTTAAGGAAGCCAGTAATAATTATGCTTTATTTGGTATATGCATGCTCTTTTCTTAAGCTGTTTATTCTTTCAACAATTCATCATAGGCAAAATTTACTGTGATGCAGAAAGCCAACATAAGGTCTGTCTGTTTCTTAAATCCCACTTAAGCCCTCCCATGGGTTTAAGTAGAACTTAAGCAGTGCCTAGACCTTGTACTGACCCTCTGTACAGAGATGAATTTCACCCAACCTATCAGCTATCAAGGCAGGACCTTTAGAGATGTGGTTGAGCTCATGGTTTATTTTTATATCAAGTGCTTGCGTGTATTTAAAAAGGTGGTTGTGTTACTTGGCAGGTTTTATTAAACAAATGTATTAGAGTAATATTATTTTAACTATTGAAACATAGCTTTTGAAAGTGCAAATTTATACTTGTGGTTTTGTACCCATAAAATAGAATTTCAGGTGCCAGTCAGAGGCTATGCATTTTTCACTCATAAAAAGGGCTCGAGTTGTACAAATATCCAGATTTGCACTAGAAATTTTGTTGCAGGTGCACATTTTGCAGGTGTAAACTGCAATCGCAAAAAGGGCACTGCTTAAAGACCAATTATTACAAGATGAGCAAACAAAGCCTTGTCTTCCTCCAGAGTTCTGGTGCCTGCTCTGTCTTGGTCATTTGCTGCATCCTAGCCACTTCATTTGGCAGGTCTGATTCTAATTAGTGCTTATTCCCTTAGGAAGGGATTCTTAGGAGATGCCTGCTAGAGGTGGGAACCTTTCTCATGGTGGGCTGCTTTTCTGCCATGTCAACAGTACAGTGCCTCCGGATTGGTGTCTCCAAATATCAGGGAGTTGAAATTCAGAAGACCAGGTTCCAGATAGGTCTCAGTTTTGTTCTAGAATGCTCTGTTGTGTGTGCAAGGACAGGATTTAGCTGGGAAATCAGAAAGGCTATCTCTACCACCTTCTACTGGGTTATGTGTGGCTGTTACTGGAAGGGGTCTTTATGACAGAGAAGCTGGAATAAAAGACTACAGGGAAATGGGAGCTAAGTAGGTAGTTAAGAATTTGAATTTCTAAGATCTAGTCTAATTAATTTCTCAACACAAGTTTCAGCCTAGTTCTTTACCTATCTACATACATTATTACTGGGTTTATTTCAAAGCAATGGAAAGAGTGAAAAGGCCAGGGAGAAATCTGGGTAATAACAATGCTTACACTAAAGGATGTTGTCCAAACAAAACACACTGCATAATTTTAATTGATTAAAACATGCCAAGACAGAAGACAGGTTTAGCTTCTGTGGTTGGTTAACAAGTGGAAGAAATGTTGAACAGAAGATTAAATAACTATATCATATTTTAGGCCTGATGGAATTGGAACAGTCTCAGTTGAAGAGAAAGAAAGGTTTGAGGAGACTAAAAACCGACTTTCTTCCCTTTTAGAAAACCAGATAAGCCACTTCAGGTGAGTGTATAACTCATTCAGACTATAAGAAGCTTCATTCTTTTTTTTAAAACTATGAACAAGACATTGTAAAGATAAATGTCATTACTTTAGGAAAAATTCAAGTCACAGTAAATATAGCATGTTTATATTGGATGTCTTTCTAAAAGATAACATTTAATTTAATAATATGTTTTGTTCACTTACATAGCAGAAGAGACTAATTCCTTCCAATGTGGGAATCAATGGGTGAAATTCTGTGTCCTCTGACTAGTGTTCCCTGTAAGTTGAGCACTTGGGTGGCTAACCAAGAGAGATTCAAATGCTGCCCAGCTAATTAGCGAAGCACCCACAGCCAGCACCATGTGTTTATATTGGTGGTGCACATCTGCATATGTTTTGGTGCACATAACAAAACTTATTCTGCACATTGATGGAAAACATTAGAGGGTACATTGCCTCTGACCTGGATAGCAGACTAGATGACTATAGCAGTGCTTTTGGCCTTGATACCTCTAACTGTAATTCTAGCTCAGGATTATCTGAAAATGTTCATATGAAGAAAAATGAGTATGTTTTGACTGTTGTTAATTGGTATAATCCAGGGGTAGGCAATTTTTTGCTGGGCGCCACTTCAGAAATTTTTGAAGTGGCCCCGAGCTGCATCAGAAGGGGTGGGACCTTAACTGGAAGGGGCAGGGCCAGGATTCTTACCTGCTTCCCCATTCCCAGACCATGATTGGTCTGGGGTGAGGGAGCACCTTTGCTCTTCCGCTCCCCCCCCCCCCCGGGCACCTTTGCCCCGGCAGTGGGAGGAGATTTCAATCGCTCCCCATTCAACCCCCAGGCCAATCAGGGCTTGGAGGCAGGGGAGTGTATGAAGTGTCCTCCATTCCTGCCTGGAGCGCGTGGTGCTCCTTGCAGGGTGGGGTCAGAGTGGAAGAAACTTTGTGTGCTCCTCCCAACCCCAGGTCCTAATTGACCCAGGAGCAAGGGAGCAGCAGGGTCTCTGGGGGCTGGATCAACCTGTTTGGTGGGCTGGATCCAGCCTGCAGAGGCCCTTTTTCCCACCCCTCATATAACCCATCTGCAGACTGAGTGCTCTGATTGCAGCCAACTTAAGTTAAACCTATTTTTTAACCTTTGAGCTAATCAGATCTCATATGCAAATCTCTATTTCCTGATTGGAAATATTTGTGGGGGAATCTCTTTCTTTACAAACCTTTATATGTTTATACATTTTCCTCCATGTCGAGCAAAAACCCTCCTCCCTAGTCCTCAATGAAAAGTTTCTCCATGCTGAGTTTCAAAGTTTTGCCTTTTTTGTTGTTGCCCAGTTCAAAATCTTGATTCAGAATTCAATCACAAAGGAAAGGTATTTCTTCAAGTGATCATCTACAGGGATTCCACTGTTGATCCACATATACCCCATGCAAACAAGACCAGATTCTTTTAGCCTATAGTGTCCACTGAAGCAGGCCTGAGACCTAGATGCCCTAGTATCTCCACTGCAGTTAAGGGCATAAAGAGCAGACCAGGCCCAACCAATCCTCAGTTCTTTTTTACCATTCATGACAGCAAAATGGAATCCCTGATGTCTCTGCCAGGTTCTTTTCACATTGTGCTAGCTAATGTTAGTTATTTGTTAATGTAGGTACCTGTTGACAACACACACATGCATTAAAAAAGAGAGACATTTTCTTATTTTAGTCAGGTTCTGGATTTAAGCTGGAACAGGTGTTCTAGCAGAATGTCTCAAGAGAAAATCTCTGGGACTTAAAACCTGCCTCACACGTGAAGCTTCAGTGGCATTTACTGATATGCACTCTAGGTGCCTAATTTGTTTAGGAGAGGGATATATTCCTAAGTGATGTGCCATGTGTCATTCCTTCTTTCAGTGGATTTAGAAAGCTAGAGAAGGCCACCTGAAATTGTTCCTTCTGGAGTGCTCTATGCAAACTCCTCAGACACCAAAAGGAGGGACCCAGCTGGACCTCTTGCCTCACTTTGGTCCCTCCTTATGAGAGCCCTGGTGAGAACAGGTCTCACCCTGACCTCCCAGGCTTATATAGACTAACAGGTCCCAGTTATCACCCACCATTCCAGTTTGGATTAAGAAAGCACTGGTGATATCCACAGAACCTGCATACTACATCTCTCTTGGTGTGATCCTGCAATCTTTGACACTTCTACACAAGCAACCTCTGAAGAGTGTTCCTTGGTGCCCAGAATGTCAATAACTAATGTATTGATACCCAAGAGATATCCTGTACTGAGTGATTTATCTGTAAACATGGCACTAGTCTCCTCTTCCTGGGAGGTTGTGGGGAGTGATAACTAAGCCATCAGCTATTGAGTTTGTCCAGCAACTAAAAGAAGAATTTCCAATATCAGTTTCATTCTCTGTCATAGGGATCAGCAACCTTTGGCTGATCACATCAGTGTAATCTACTGGTGGGCTGCAAAACATTTTGTTTACATTACCCGTGCACAGGTAAGGCCTCCTGCATCTGTCATTGGCTGCAATTCACCATTCCCAGCCAATGGGAACTGCAGGAAACAGCAGCCAATACATCCCTATTGCCCGCACCACTTCCCTCGGCTTCCAGTGGCCAGAAACAGTAAACCATGGTCATTGGGAGTTGGTGTGGGGGGCAGGGATTCATGCCAGTGGATGCTCAATGTGAACAAAATGCCTCGCAGTATCCCAGGGGATTACTCTGATGAGTCAAATGCTGAAACTTGCCAAATCTTGCTCTATCACAGGGCTACTCAACTTTGGAAGCCCCGGGAGCCACAGTGATACTCACAGCACACTTAAGTTTGGTTGCATATACATGCAAGTATATATGCAAATAGCATTTTTTCACACAATGCCCCGGTGCTCCTGGCACCTCCTCCCGGGGACTATAAATGCGAACACCCTGTACCTGTCTGTTCCAGCCAGCCTGTCTGCTTGCATCTTTCAATGCGCACCCCATCTGGGAAGACACCTCGCCGTTGTGGAGCATGTTCCCAATGGAGGCCACATTCAAAGGATCCCACCCGCGTGCAATGTGTTGAGCCACATGTAAACCCAAACCACACTGCAGGCCACAAACAAATGGGTCACAGCCCACGGGCCATGTATTGAGTAGCCCTGCTCTATCAGCTGAGTGAGCATAGTAGAACCAGGGCGTCTGTGACAGGACAGCCCCTTCTTTGGAAGAGGTATATTCTTTTATCCCTTAGGGGACATAATAGGGACTTATCTCCTACTCACCCATTTTTCACTGATTGATTAGCACAATAAGAGTCAGGAAGCGACTACTCAAGGAAAAGATCTCACAAGAAACAACCTTATAGTTCCCCCGTGTCTGTCATACTCAGATCAGCCCTAGCCCCACTGGACACTCCGTGGACTTCAGGTGTATTCAGGCAAACATACATCATTAGTTCCTTCTAGGTTTAGATTTTCCTCACCAAAGTCTGCTAGTGCAGCCTCCAGTCCTGAAGAAATAGGAAGTGGAAGCCAGTGAGAATCAACATCTACAAAGGGAAGAATAATTTGTCCCAATTGTGATCTCCTCATCCTCTCACAGCAAGACAACAGGTCTCTCAATATCTTCAAGACAACTTCATTAAACATATGGAGAGAGTCTAGATATGTCTAGAAGTAGTGCAGGAAAAGCATCTCAAACTCCTGCATATCTTGCACCTTTCTCTGACTGATAGGCTTCCTGTGTCTATAAATGAGGCACTGTTTACACTTGAGAAATCTTGTGGTGTATACAAGCATTCATTTTAACCACAGTGAAATGAGATGACGAGATATCAAATCCATTTCAGGGTCTTCTGGTAGCTGCTTTCCAAGAGATATTGAAGTAACAGAATGCTTCTAATTCTGTATTAGGGAGAGCACCCCAAAGAAACTGGATTTGTTTGGATGAAAAGTCTATTCATTTGATGGCACATGTGGCTAATTTCCAAGTTCTGACAAATACAATGTTATGAATTAGGGATATAAAAAGTTGTTTAAAAATGTAACCACTAAAAATCCTAGTGGTTATACACTTACACATGCTGTGGGCTCTGCAGTATGAAGCTTAAATAATCCTAACTCCCAGGGAGCCAATGTGTCACCTGTGTGGGGAGGAGGAGGAGACAGGCACACCATAGACAGGTGTTGCTCCAGGTGGCTGGAGGAAGCAGCCCCTGCCTGTAGTAGGCCCCACAGGGTTGGAACAGCCCCTGTCTGGGGCAGGCAAAGAGCTGCTCCAGCCGTAATCAATTCACTGATTAACCATTTGCATCCCTAGTCTCATTTAGTGTGCAAACTATCTCAAGAACTTTCATGGGGTAGCTGAGTTAGTCTGTTACAGAAAAAAAAAACAAAATGGTCTGGTAGCACTTTATAGACTAACAAAACATGTAGATGGTGGTATGACTTTCGTGGGCACAGCCCACTTCTTCAGATGACCGGAGTTATGAGAACATCAAGAACATCAGCTATAGACGAACACTATCATATCGAAGGGACAGTTCATTGTGCACACGTCCTGACAGGCTGCACATACTGTGTAAGGGCATGTAATGAGTTAGCCAGATTAGATCCACCTAGACACATTAGAGCTTGATCCACTAGCGCCTACGCAGCCTCTGCTGCCTATTTGGAGAACGTGCGTGTTCCTGAAATTTATACACAGCTACAAGGAGCTTGTCCTGCACAGTGACAAGCCACTATTCTTAGGTAGAACCTCCAGACTAGTTTTTGCTTAGGGAAGAGCTGTCCTGTAAGCAGTTTAGGTAGGACTCCCATCACTCACTAAGAGCAGACTCTGTGTGGCCACACACTCAAAGAAGAAAGAAGAGTTACTTACCCTATGGTAGATGTGGTTCTTTGAGAGATGATGTTCACCTGGATTCCACCCTTTTGCTCTTCTACAACAGAATTCTACTGGGATTGGGATTGACAATGGAAATGCAGGATGGTTGGTCTTGCATTACCCTGCATGCCTGCAGGTGGAGGAACAAGAGAATATATAGGGCTCAAGTGCAGCCCCAATGAACATTATTGGCCAAATAATCCCATCTCGTTTATGTAGGGCACATGCCTACCAAGAGTGGAATCCATGTGAAGAACATAACTCAAAGAACCACATTTACTGTGGATAAGTAACCATTCTTTTTTTCTTCTACCCCATAACTTAAAAATAGCTGACATTTCTTCAAACTCTCCTAAAACATTCACCTTTTGGTCAAGACAAAGCATGGAAAAATGTAGCTGATTAAGTGAGCATTTGGAAAAGTATTATTGAACAAAAATAGATGGTTGTAATGGAAACTTTTGTAGCCTTAATACTGAAAAATATTAATTACGTCTCTGTATACGTAGATTGTTTTCAGTGTTGACACAGGATTACATTGCATGTTAGAAATGTTACATTATTGACATATAATATGAAGGAAGCAACACTTAAGAACATACTCAGTGGGATCTCTTGATTTGAAATGCTAAATGTAATCCAGGGATCAATAACATTTATTCATAAACTATGTCACCTACAGGTTAATAGGAGTAAACAATAGAAAAGACAATGCATGGATTATGCAAATATACTGAGATGGTTTAAGGAGGTGGAGGCAAATACAACAGCCAAATTTGTATTTTATTTAAAGGTGGATTAAGGCTAAGGATTAAATCTGTTTTGCTAATTTGTTAATGCCCTCAAGAGTTGCTGACAGAACAATACGAAACAAGCAGAATGAAGGAGATAGTATACTGGCACTGTGTCTGCTGAAAAGATTTGTCTGACCTCATTTTCAGGGCTTTATTATAGAATGCCCAAAGTGATTGCTAAAACTCATTGGTCTGAATCCTTTTATTGTTGGTAAAACAATGTTAGAAAATGAAGCAACCATTCTCATTAAATAATAATAATATTAAAAGAAATGTAGTTTCATACAAATAATCCCAACAAAGTAGAAAATCCCTTTTTTTTTTAATTGGGGATATCCTAGCAAAATACAGATTTCATCGATAAGATTAGGAAGAGGGTCTGATGATCTGAATACTGCAGACTTGAAGGAATGGCAGGGTTTTTTTTTTTTTTTCAAATCTATCGAATTAATGGGTTTTTAAAAAATTAGTTAAGCACCAAAAGTGTGGTGAATACTCTGAGACATAAGAAGTTTGTGTCCTGGGGATCTTCTAGTAAAACCCAGTTTATAATGCTTTCATATGTAATATTGTTATAACAAAAGAGGAAAAATTAAAGGAAATGTTCACTCATTTTAGCATTAATAATTTTAAAATGTTAGATATAAAAGATTTTCTTCTGAATGTTAAACTGATATTAAAGGAGGACAGAACAGATAAAATGCTATTTTACAGTTTCTGACTGATGTCTGCTAAAATCAGAAATGAAACCCCTTCTCAACACCATGATTCCTCTAAGAACAAACTCAGAATATATTTGTAAATACCCTTCATAGTTTAATCCCTATGACAAGTGCCTTTACTTTTTGGACTTTCAGAATCTTGGGACTGAGCCAGGAGTTGTTTTGATTTCAAATACTTTTACTCCATATATTAGATAATAAAAAAAAGGTTGAGGTATCTTATAAATATACGATATACGTGTACCTTCTTTTGAAGTAAATTATTGGAATGATACATGCATACTACATGTAAAATAACATTTTTAATTTAAAATTACACTCTTAATGTGATCTTTGGTTTTTGTTTTAAGATACTGTTTCCCTTTTGGACGTCCAGAAGGAGCGTTAAAAGCCACACTTTCATTACTTGAAAGGGTATGTTTTTTAAATTTGTTTTAATGCTGCTGGACTACTTAGACTATGTGTTATATTATAACTGCAACAGTGAGGTTATATGACTTCTGTTTAGATACTGTACTACCGGTTTTGTTTATGCACTGCAATATTTTCCAACCATGACGACAGGAGCCCAATCTAGAACATAATTACAGGAATTTCCCTGAAGTTACTTCAGTGGTCCCCTATTTCTTTATAAATGGTGGTTATTCAGCACAATCTATCAAATGATGGTGCTTGTGATGAATCTTGGTTACATGCTATCTGAAATGTAACTTAAAGAAAACTTCACAAAATTGAAATAAGTATTTAGAGCTAAACTGAAGTCAACTCAAGAAGAAAAGGCAAAGGGCTAGAATTAGCTAAATTGTGAGGGGGAGATAGAAATGAACCCTGGTCTTCAAATCCCCTGCATTGGTCCATAGGAAGGACAAGAAATATTAGCAGCATCCTAGAGAAAGAGGAGCTTTACATTCAGGCAATAGCTCCATAGGAACCTTGTCAGCAGGAGGCTGCTGAAAGAATTAGCTAAAGAAAGCATTGCATGGCCACCCACACAATGCCCTGTCGTGTCTAGCACTGCCCAGCATTTAGGTGACAGCTCTCCCTGTAGCTCCACTCCCAACATGAAACTAGTGCCACTGAAACTCCCTTGGCAGAGTGTCTGCCTTGAAAGCCCTCTGCCAGGGTCTATACCAGTGGTGAGTTTGATTCTATCTGTCCATTTTGTTTTAAAATTAACTTTATATAATATCTTCTTAATTGTTTAGAAATCTGTTATGTGAAAGCAACATTTTGAGTTTGTCTTCCTGTTGTTACAAATGGCCAGGTTTTCAAACCTGACTGCAAAAAATGTGCATAGCTGCACCTGAGGAAGCAGAAAGTAAATTTACATGTGCAAGTGTCAGCTCTGCATGCATACCTGGAACCCTGGGTTTTTTATATTTGCTTTTGGAAACTTTGAAACCTGTCTAGAATACAGGCCTTGATTAAATATCACATCTAGAATAATGTAATCATGTAAAATCAGAACTGAATTTTGGTCACAGCTAACTACAAGCAGCAAAGTACAAATTAGAAAATTTTAAATAGCAAAATTGAGATGCAAGTGAAATATTAAAGCAATTTATTAGCTGTATTGAATTATTAATATAGTATTAAAGATGGGAAGATGTCAGAGTCTCTTACTATTATCTTCGAGGAAGTTATAAATATCAAGATTTACATCCTAAATTCTCCATGACCAATTCACCTAATTTATAATAGTCTTGATTAATCCGTATTGAAATTTTAGTGCTAAAGTGTATATAAGAAAAATCTTTAATTTGTTCAACCGATTAAATTTTTCTAGACATTGGAAAAATAATTAATATTTTTGTGTATTTTACATATTTTATTTATAATTTGAGCCAACATACCAGTAAAGATTGAGTGACATGGAAGACCCTGGCAAAGATTCAGTTGTCCACACCAAAAGAGACAGAAGGCCAAAGATGTGGTTTAACTAGTCCACAGTTTTATTCACTTAAAGTATCTACAGATACCCTGCAATAAATACTGTGCAAGGAGGAAGGGTTGGCTCCCTGCTGATCCAGTCACAGGAGCCACATCCTAGTTTCCTTAAAGGGGAGGAATCAAGAAAAAGAGGGGGTCAGTTCCTAGTGAGGAGATTGTAGGAGACCCAAACCTCCATTACCCAGTTCCCATGAGGGATGCTTTCCTGCAAATCTTTTTCCCGTGTATTTTATCCAGTAACTTTATCCCTTCTATACCCAGCACCTGCACTGATCATCTGCCACATGTTTTATGAATTAAGTTGCAACATTTTAAATAAACTCCCTACCTCACTCTACCTCCCAGACCAGCAGTGGGAAAGGCAAAAAGCCCCAAGCTGTTCCAGCCAGCACAATCTGAATAAAGAGGACCCCTCCACTGCTGCCTGGATTATAAATAGCTCTACCTGTTTTCTGGTCAGGAGAAAGGGAAATGCAGTATTCTGACATGTTTCCTTCTGCTTCTTACCCTTCCTGACCATTCCTGTAAAGCTTCCCCCTTCTTACCACCTGCTGTTAAGGAGCCTGTAGAGGGACAATGCTCTTTTTCTTTCCAGCTAGCCAAACAAAGACTCACTCTCGTAAAGATTGCAGTGCGTATGTTAACTTCAGAGAGGGTGAGGATTTCATCCCCAGCCCATTTTATTCTGGTTACTACATTTTAAATGCTGGAAGACTAGTTGCTGGGGGGGGGGGGGGAAGCTTCAGGGTTTTTTTGAAAGACGCTATATGATCTAGCTTCTCAGTACTCCAAAGATTCAGTGAAAGACTAGTACTTGTGCTGTCTAAACTAGCTAGTACTTTTTCACAAATTAGATCTGCTTAATTTTAATAAGCATATGCAGGAAGAAAATAGTAATGACAAGTCTAAATGCTGTGTTCTTCCTTTTTTTTATTTTTTTCATCTGTCAATTAATGTTATGTTTATAAAAATTTTGGATAAATTTCACTGGCAAAGGCTTAGCATAACACAAATAGGTGCTCCACAAATTTCTCTAACCATGTCTCTAGCTGTGTACCTTAATCTAACCTTCAACTCTTAGGGTATTCCATCAGTCTTGGCTCTTGCTAGAACAGAAACTGACAATCATGCTGACTAGGGCAACATTGTAGGAGTGATCTTATAATGTGCATAAATGAGAACACTAATGAAGCTATCAAATTAATGCAGCATAAATGGAGGTTTGAACTCAAGTCTCCAGAAGCAAATAGGTAGTTTATTAACCAAGTCTTCCAAATACTGAAATGCCTCTTTGAATTCTGCATTTATTAGCAAATCTGAAATAGTCTCTCATGTACATTCAGATTTTTCTCTTGGGCTTTAGGTAATGTGTGTAACCAGTGTGTGAATGTTTATCTCTGGGATAGGTTTTAATGAAAGATATTGCCACACCCATACCAGCAGAAGAGGTGAAGAAAGTGGTTAGAAAATGTCTGGAGAAAGCTGCGTTGATCAATTACACTCGACTTACAGAATATGCCAAAATAGAAGGTTAGTACAGTGATCAACTGCCAAAGTGGCTGTAAAAGCCAGCAATGCCTATTAACTGAATATTCTGTGAGCAGCCTTTTCCCTTTCCTGAACAAACCTGTACCACAGCAAGGGGAAATGTCTCATTAAAATCTCAGCTGGTGAACTATAGAGCTTTTTCCTATTCATTGCTTTAATATGCCTCCTGGGACCCTGCTGTATGAAAGATCCAGACTTCATGTTTAAGTTATCCTTTGTTCTTATTTGATTTTCTTTGAGCCTAAATGTGTGTTCATGGCTTATTTTTAATTTCTCTAAGTATTCCTAATAATTAAATTATTGGCAGTATGTGCTTGCCATATTGGCAATAACAGAGCCATGAGACTTGAACACCAAAGTTATAGAACCCTTATAAATATCTTTCACAAGTAGGTAAATAACAGAGTAATTTTGTTTGTTGTCAGTCAGAAATGGGAAATTTGTGGTGTGTGTGTGTGTGTGTGTGTATATATATATATATATATATATATATATATATATATATATATATATATATATATATAGTGAAATGTAACAGTAAACTGGTGAAATATCAATTATCTTTAAATTATTTATAAACACAGTAAAAGAAGTAAATATTAAATCTCATGATGATCTGGAATTTTTCTTTATTAAACATTTGTGTAAATTTGTGGTAATGAGACTCATCCTAATTGTTTCTAGTCATGGAGTAGTTTATGATGTGCTGTGTTATTGTTCAATATAAAGCTTGTATTACAGTAAGTCATAACATTAGGAAAGTTTATAAAGTAATAAATGCAATACAGTTGTTTTTAGAAAGCATAAGAAAAACCACGTACCAGTTATCCATTGTATAATGACACAGAGTTAACTTCAGGATTAGGAGAAAAGGTATAAAGATCATTTTAAAGAAAATATAGACAGTAGATGAGTTAATTTAGCAGAAGAAAAACCATGACACAATAAGAGTCATATGTTATTACTACAGATGAAAATCTATTTTAATATAGTTTTAGTAACAATCTGGAATTAAGATATCAAAATCCAGTAAAATGGAAAGAGGCCAGTGTTTGTAGAAGTATAATGAATTTTTCTTATTCCGGCTCTGGTCAAACTCACTGACAAACATGAGTTAACCAATCTCAGGAGTGATTAACAAAAAAAAGAGGAAAAAGCTATCTCATCACTATAGCAACCAATATTATATAACAGCAGTAACAACATGAAGCCACCTTAGTAACCAGTTTATCATCATTAATTATGATATCACATTGTGTTAAAGAAAGGATGAATATTAGTTAGTTTTTTGAGAGAGAGAGCCAAGATACCTCTTCTCCCTTAGCTTTGATAATATGCATACTCATAACGGGGACTTCTGCTGTTCAGTAATCTTGAGTTTTTAGCAAACCTGTTAAAATAATAAATATAAAAATTTAAAAAATAGACATCACCAAAGCCTGTAAGAGATTTAGAAACTGACTGATTTTAAGCTGGTTGTAGAAACAATTTATTTACAATTAAAAAAAAAACATTGCACAGGTGTTCTGAATTTTATTCTGGAAAAGTGTGGGAATATAATTCTCCTAAAGATACATTCTACAGTTTCAAGCACACATATAGTTCCCACTGACATGAGCCGGAATTCCATGTGAGCATCCAAGGGGGAAATTTGGCCCATTGTATATTTTGACTTAAGTGAATTTGTTTGTTTAAATCTGTCAGGGATGGTACTTGGTCCTGCAGTGAGGGCAGGGGACTGGACTCGATGACCTCTCAAGGTCCCTTCCAGTTCTGTGAGATGGTATATCTCCATATATTATTTGTGGTTTATTGCCCCCATCTGATGTTAACTTGTTCTAAATGCAAGGTCTGTAATGGAAAACCCCAGTTATAGAAATCCATTTTTAAAATGGTCTTATATGTACACAAATATGTAACATCAAGACGGCAATTTTTTTTAAAGAACAAGAGAGAGTACAACTTCATGATAGCAATATTTTATGCACAACAATATTTTATACACAAATACAGTTCAACTTTCAGTTTTAGACCTGTATCTTTCTTGTCCAACAATGAAGTCATTACGGCTATGTCTACACAGCAGCGTTATTTCAGAATAATACCAGTTATTCTGAAATAACGAAGTCCACATCTATACTACAAGCAGCTATTTTGACATAATGTCGAAATAAAGTTGGGCTGGAGGACTTCATGCTCTGACTCCTGTACCCTCATTGTATGAGAAGAAAGGGAAGTTGAAGGAAGAGTGCCCTTTCTTAGACTTCCTGATGTGTAGACAGAATAAACTATTTCGTCTTAAACTATGTCAATTGCATAGCTTAAGTTGCGTAGCTTATTTCGGCTTTAGTCCTGCTGTGTAGACGTGCCCTACATGTTCTAACTCTCTGTTGGTACCAAAACCTATTTGGTAAATACCTTGTCCAATAGCTTGAGTTTTGTCCCTTCAGATTAATAGCAATTCTGATCTGTCTTCATGAACTGAAATGTAGTTCTGGCTCCCCACAATAATTAGTATTGCTATTTTTATTACTTCCTTACTCCCTGTATTAGACAGTGGTAAGCACCTAAGCATTGTGTAAACTGTATCACATTCATGACATCCCCAAATGTGATTTTGGGCTTGGCACTGATGTCTAATGAACTGATATTTCTATAGTCATAAAACCAGCTTCAGTTAGTCATGCATGCTCTCATGGTTATATTGGCTGAAGTCAATTACAATGAAATACAGAATAAAGCTACAAAGATGATTATCAATAGTAACATATAGTATTCTTATTTTGTATTTTACTATTTTTTCTGTCACCTATTTCCCGAGTACAATATGGGATGGATATTTAGACTCTGTCATTAGGCATAAACTAGAAAAAGAACTGTTTCTAAAATGTAATCAGATGAGAGTAACAAATCAACAAACACACATGCATTCTACCCTCAATGAAAAAAGTCAGGTGATCTATGAAAACTCAAACAGGACACTCTGAGGTTAGAAAAAATAGATGTTACATCAGAATTTGGAATGGAAATGTACTATACATTTAAATACATGCTGAAAATAGAAAATACGCCATTATCAACAAAATTTCAACATGAGTTCAGATTATTTTAATCCTCTTTCATTTCCCAATTTTTCTACCTCCTTTCCCCACATATCTCTTCATTACCAAAGAAGGAAGTCTGTTCAAAATAGCATTATTAATGTTTTATCTATGTTTGAACGAATAGCATGTGATACTTTTTTTGAATTGTTAAATGATACTGAATTTTAATACAAAGTTTTTAGTGCCGGATTTTAAAAAAACTAATTTGTGGTTGTCTGGTTTTTATTTGTAGAGCAACAAGTGTAGTATTCAGTATGCATATAGAAAAGTCAGTCAATTTTCTATAGATGAATACTAAAATGCCTAATTTAATATTTGTTCGGTTTGATACAATTTAGCATTGTATGTTTCTCTGATGGTGTCTTACATTTTTTTTTCTTATGCTTTAGCAACAGCAGAGAAGGATTCAGGTGATTACTGTTTATGTACATGCATGATGGTACCATTGCTTTCAGTGTGTTATATTTAAATTTAGTTTATTAGATTATTTAAACAATTGAAGAATTTTGACCACAACACAAAAGTATATTACAATTAAAGTTGTGCTTGGACGATAGTCCATGCATTGTGTGCATATAGTAAAACACGTGTTTGATTTTTTATTAACATTCTAGATAATTGTGAAATTCTGTAATTCGTGGAGTTTGATACAGTTTTGAGGACAACATTCTTCAAACATTTTGTAATTGAGTAATATACACAGAGGAATTCCTTAATAGCTTCTTTCAGTCTAAATTTGTGTCTAAATTTTTAATTAAAGGGACATTGTCAAATTACTTGAAACCAAAATTTTAGGTTTCCTTAGTATACGTTTTTATGAAATATAATAGGCTTAATCCTGAATTTGGCCATATGTCTCTACTCAGCTCTCTCACCATTGAAATTAATAGATGGCCTGAGTAAGGACCTTAATGTTTTGCCCTATGAAAACAATTTCACTCACAATAAAACTTTAAAAAATAGGGGAAAAGATTTGCGGTGAAAATGGTTATTCTCTTCCATTGTTTGTGGTTGAAATATTAGAAGAATCACAATATGAAACTTATTAAAAACAGCAGTGAAATTGATTAGCTTATTTTAATTGGTCCAGATGAACTCTCTATATTCTGGTGTTTTCTGCAATGTCTGTCCATTACCATCCCAATGGGTGTCCCATGAACTCCAGTTTGTTTGTTTATTGGGAGGGATGGTGTGCTTGCACACCCATACACACTGCATGCCCTAAAAATGGTCAGATTGGATTAGTTTAATCTCCTTTCAAAACTAGTTCCCCAGTCAAATGCTCTCAGTTAAGAACACCATATTTCAGTCTCGCATTTTATTCAGATCTTTGTAAACTGCAGTATTAAAGAGGAGAGCAGCTGTCTTGAGAGGTCACGGATGGAGATGTGGTTCCTGGTAGACCTGGGTCCTGACCTATTGATGGCTTTTAAAATCAGGTCCAGGAACTTGAACTAGAAACAGAAACCTTGTTGAGACACTCTCCTATTGGGAATGGAAAAAGACCATTATTATTTTCTAAATAAAGTGGTAGAATAGAAATGTTTGTTAAATCTTCACTGTTCATGCCTAATCTAAAATTGAGGCTCAGCACATGTCTGGCTAAGAGTATGGTGCTACCAACTCTTGCAGTTATATAATGAATCTTGTGAATTCTGCATTTTTTCTTAAAGATACAGCTCTTGAATCTAGGCAGTTTTGTTCTAATCCCAGTTTTCATTTTTTTTAAAAATCTGCTTATGGCTACAGAGAAAAGCTGAAAATACAAACTGTAAAGGCTCAAGCAAAGCCACCAAAAGGGAAATAAAGAGAACCCAAAATGTGTATTTCAAAAAAATAAAAAATGGTAAGGTGAACTCATGACTTTTGGGGGGCCTCACCAATGGTGTTTTGGATACTCTTAGAGCTTGTCTCCACTACATGGTAGACTGATGCTGCAGTAATCAATCCACAAGCCATCCATTTATCACATCTTTTTAGATGTGATAAATAGATTTTTGATGCTTTCCTGTCCACTCTAGTACTTGACCAGGATGAGAAGAGTAGCTGGAGTTGACAGGAGAGTAGCCCCTGCTAACCTTGCTCCACAGAAGTAGCCATGATAAGTACGTCGACTTCAATTACGCCATTTATGTAGCTGAAGTCACATAGATTAGATCGACAGCAAGGATTGGTGTAGACAAGGCCTAAGGATTGGCAATATTGGGTGTGGGTTTCCCTTTGAGAAACACATGGATATCACAAGGGAGGTTTAGGTTGGACATTAGGAAAAATTTCCTAACTGTCAGGGTGGTTAAACACTGGAATAAGTTGCCTAAGAAGGTTGTGGAATCTCCATCTCTGGAGATATTTAAGAGTAAGTTAAATAGAAATCTATCAGAAATGGTCTAAATGGTACTTAGTCCTGCCATGAGGGCAGGGGACTGGACTCAACCTCTCAAGGTGCCTTCCAGTTCTAGTGTTCTATGATTCTATGAAGCACCAAAGAACAGATTCTATTGTAATCATAGTTCTGTTTATGTGGACACTGATTTCCCCAGGTGTGATGAATCTTGGAGATTCTGGCAGCATGCTAGGTAGTGGGTCTGTCTGTTCCTCTAGGAACTCAGCACTCTTCCTCTGGACTGTAGCTCTTAAGGGTACGTCTAAACTACAGGCTTTGTCGACAGATACTGTCGACAAAGCTTCTGTTCACAAAGAGCGTCTAGACTACATCCAGTTCTGTTGACAAAGCAAGCCGCTCTGTCAACATAGAAGGTAGATGCAAAGGACAGTGTAGATGCAATAATGCCTTCTGTCGACAGAACTCTGTCAACAAAAGGCATTATTCCTCGTAGAATGAGGTTTACCACTGTCGACAAAATGTGGACAGAACTCAGCAGTTATGTCGACAGAACTCGATGGTAGTGTAGACGCAGGTATAGTTTTAAAACCCTGTAGTCTAGACACACCCTAAGGGTGTGTCTAGACTACTGAGTTTTGTCGACAAAAGTGGACTTTTGTCGACAAAACTATACCTGCGTCTACACTACCGCTGAGTTCTGTCAACATAACGTCGACAGAACTCAGCAGTTTTGTCGACACTGGTAAACCTCATTTTACGAGGCATAACACCTTCTGTCGACAGAGTTCTGTCGACAGAAGGTGTTATTGCCTGTAGGGTTGCGTCTAGACTACAGGGTTTTGTCGACAAAGCAGCTTGCTTTGTCGACGGAACTGAATGTGTCTAGACGCTCTGTGTCGACAGAAGTTTTGTGGACAGTATCTGTCGACAAAACTTCCGTCGACAAAACCCTGTAGTCTAGACATACCCTAAGTGTCTTAGGTTTCTTAGCCTTGCAGATATCACATGGAGGCAGTCAACAAATTTTGTTTCTGAAGTAGTGCATCTTCTGCATCTGAATGTGAAGGGAAACAGGACTGCATTTTGCCTCTCTTTTGTCTTTTATTATGTCTACACTGGTGCACATATTCAAGTACTAGACTATATACATGCTTGTGCGTTCTTCCTGAAGTCATTCCAAGTGTCCACATTCTGCTGTGCTGCACATGGATATAATGCTGTGTACAACTGTATACTTGTGTCCATACTGCTGCTGCTGTTACATGTCTCAAAAGACCAGTCATGGGTGGTCATGCCTAATAGTCAGAGTGGGAGTTATCCTAATGGTCGGAGTCTGATTGATTGACAGTGCCATGGATAGAGACAGAGTTGAAGTTGAGGGTCAGACCCAGATTACCTGGAGTCAGGGAAGGGAGAAGCAGGGCTGGTCATGAGATAGGAGTAAGGCTAGGATAAGGCTGGTACAGGGCATGAACTAGACTAAAATGAGGCTGGGGGCAGTACAGGAGCAAGGCAGGAGCACAGCTTGGAGTGAGCTGAGCACAGGGAGGCAGTGAGCGAGCAGTTGCTAATCCTTTACAGCTATTGGACTTAAGAGCAAGTCACCTGACTGCCTTAGCCAAACAGGTAGCCCAGCAGTTCTCATTGGTTGTCTGATGGCTAGAGAAGTGCAGCTGCAGTTCCTCATTCCTGACAACATGAAAACAGCACTACCATTTTGGGAAATATTCTAATTTAGTGTGTCACAGGGAGACACTCTAGGAACTGTTTTACTGCGTGTTACTGGTATTATCCCCAGCTTTTACACATTTCTGGTGGCAGTTCATGATCATGTTGCCTCTCCTTGTTATTCCTTGTAACATTGGGTGGGAGATGTGCAGCAATGGGATGATGATTTGGTTCTGCTCCTCTGTATTGTGGGAGAAATAGTTATGCAATGGAGGAGCCACTTGGTGAACTACTGGATGGAATTTGAGCAGAACTTTCTGGCAAGTTGAAAGATGGCTGACCTTGAGCATCAATGACAGTTCATTCAGCTCACATAGTGAATGCTGGTATTGCCATACTGTGCTCTTGGATGGAGTCTCACTTCTGATTCAAGGGAAGCAGCTGTGTGTGTGCTGGAGTCACTTTGTTTTGGAAAATTGGGATGACCAGCTGTGGTTTTCAAACTCAACAGTTATTCCCTGCAACAATGGGCAGAAGATGCGCATCAATGGGATTTGGTCCTGCTCCTCCTCTTGTATTGTGGGACAAATAGTGTCTGTGAAAGAGAAGTGTTGGATGAGTGGTCTGTTTGAGCAGTGAGCTGATTTTCTGTGTGCATGTGTGCCTTTTAGTGTCTCTATTACATATATGTACAGTGCCTAGCACAATAGAACTTTGATTCTTGGAGCCTTGAAGCACTGCTGCAACATCAACTATATTGGCAACCGTGTGGGGGGTTGCCTTGGTGATTTTCCCAGGATGAGGTCACTTGCCATTTGAGAGGAAGATTCAGATGGTGATGGAAAAGCTGTGTGAAGAGGTCTGTGTCTGCGGCTCCCTCTTGATGCAAATGATGGTGTGAGAAAAACAGCTGCTATGAAGTGGGCTTTCCAGTTCTTCTTTCCCTTGGGGAACAGAAACATCATATGGTATATGGTGAAAATTCAATTCGATTTTAAAAATCTTTATTTTTATAATGTACATTCCAGTTCTACATCTCCATTGTGCCCAAAATTCTCATTGGCTTCTGTGGAAATTTTGGGTTGCCAGGAAATGCAAAGTTTCTCAAAGTTGTTACAAACAAGTAAGGGTGTGTGAGTGTACAAATTGTGTATGATATGTATATACTATATAATAATTATATATTATAACATAATGTGCATGAGTGTGCACCTACAGAAAGATTTCCTTATCTGTTTGTAATAGCAACTGTATACACACACAATTACTGACAAACTGATTTCCAAAATTTTAAGAGAGGAACATAGAAAAATAGTACATATAATTAAAAGAACTGAGCAGCCTGAAGCCCAATAGCAGTGGTGACAAGTTATGCATAGTAGTAATATAATTAGAGTGCATGCTTAGAGTGAATCCTTATGCCTTTGTTTTACTCCTCACTGCTGTATACCTTTATGGTGTATGTTGTTTGTTTTAAGCCCATCTTTTCTTGTGTGCCACAGTCTTGCTGCTTTTACTTCTCATTCCTGCAAACCACTGATATGAGCAATGTAAATTGATGAAACACAGTGAATGGCGAATACTACAGGAATTGACTGAACTTGTGAAGTGTATTTATTTCTCATTTATCTTTATTATCTTTGTGTTTATCACTCAGAGTTTTTTGCACACTTTATAATTAATCTATTATCATCCATCTAAATATTGAAGTATAGTGAATCTGTTGTTTGGATGCACTGGAAAATGAATATGTATAAAGCCCATTGCTCACAGTGAGAAAGAGGTGATGCACAATGCTAGTAAGATTAATAGATTATTTTTCTGATATACTTATAATTTAAATGCATAATTAAACTGATTTTTATCAAAAGCATAGCTGTAAATAAATCAGATAATACACAGGAATGGGTAAAATGACAATAAATACATTGTGATTTTTAAAAAAAGCTTTTTGGATACTTTTATCCAATGAAAATTACAAAAGGTACTGAAAAGGATGCAAATACTAATGCATCTTGCATATCTTATTTTTAGATAGACTAACAGGGCCTGTTCCTGTTGTAGTCAATGACAAAACTGCTGTTCACTTCAATGAAACCATTACATGGTGCATAATATATATTGAATTTATCCATACCATTGTATCTGACATTGTAGCTGAAGACAAGGGAAGACTATTTCTTGGTGATTAACACTGACCTCTTAACTTATGCAATAGATTTTGTATATAGGATCTTGAAATGAAAAGGTGTCCTGAATAAAAGGTATATAGAGGTGAACGTGCAAATATTTTGTCTTGCAGGAATCTTTTCTCAGCAGTGTGGTTGCCAGGTTCCCAGGTCTAACCCCCAGTGCTCTCATTTTCACAATGTCTCCATTGAACTAGATTCAAAGTGCTTTCCCAGAAGACAGTAGTTAGGTTTTTGTTTTTTGTTTTGTTTTGTGTTGTTTTTAATGGAAGATGTGTTATAAGCTGCATTTATATAGACGGATTTGTTTGCTGTCTGGGCATCATTTTGCTTAGCCAATCCTCTGTTGTTGGATTATTATAATACAGAAAACCTTGTTTGAATAAAAATGAACATTTACAATAACAAATACACAAGGTGACTTAACCTTATGCCATTCTTTGCAGCATGAACTGCTGTAAATCTTTTAGCTGTAGCTATGCTGTCCAGGCAGTTCAATTGCCATATTACAGAGACAATAGCAGCAGCGTCTCTGTTAAAATTTTCTAATATTTCCCATTATTTCTTTTTCTTCCAACTATTTTTAAGAACTCTAATGCCTCCATGGTTTGCAGCAAAGACATGACATTTTGTGGAGGAATGATCCTGAGATCAAACACAGACCTTTTTGGCTTCCCTATGAAGATGTCATGTTTATGCAAAAGCCACTTTAATACTGGCATGCCCCAGCTTTTGTGTACTTGACATTTTGCAACATTAAAAACATTCTTCTAGTGTAGCTTTTTTGTGTGTAAATGTATATTTCTGGGATAATTTTATTAAGTCATGTTAATAACCTGTAATATTTGGTGTAAACTTGATATCCATTCTCTATGTAATAAAACACACATCTTAAGCTTATCAATGTCTGAGTCTCTAAACCAGGGAGCCCACTCCAACAAAGAGCATGCGGGAATGTGTTCTTCTCCATAACTTTTCTCCTCCCTCTAATTCTCAATGCTGTTTAGGAAGAAAAAGACCCCTCTCACACTCAATAAAGAATGTTTTGTTTAAGATGTACTTATAAGAAAGCAATATATTTTTGCCCATAAAGTTATTTAAAACCGGACTAGATTAGAGGTAATAAGACTCTGCCCATTAGGCTACAGTTGTTTGTGGGGTTTTTTTTAACTAACTTAGAAGGTGGATAGAAACTTTTAAAGTTAAATTATTAAATACATTTCTCACCATTAGGGGTTGGGGAGTCTTAACCTTTGTTATGAGAGCTATATTTTAATAATGTGTTGAGAGAGGGAGGAAGTTTCAAATGGTTAGGAAGTTGAAGGGGTCATATGTGTTTATTGAAGGTGTATGGATGTTTCTTGTGGTTGCAGGAGCCAGTCAGACTGCAGAAATGTCCATGAAGTCTAGTTTTATTACTTTATAAACTAGATCCCTTCTGCCATTCAGATTATAATCAATGTGCTATAAGAACCAGAAGAGGC
The DNA here is from genome assembly GCF_052426305.1 of Pelodiscus sinensis. Lineage (NCBI taxonomy): Eukaryota > Metazoa > Chordata > Testudines > Trionychidae > Pelodiscus > Pelodiscus sinensis. Next base: position 43,540,296 of record NC_143052.1, read on the forward strand.
TTAACTAGAAGAAAATCATACCGAGGGCTCCTGTAGAATTTGCAACTGTTCAAACCCATATGATATTTATTATGCACATATTACCCTTTAGCTAGTCAAAATGTGAAGATCTGATGTAAGTGTGAACCCCATGCACAAGTGGGTCAGTAACAGAACAGCATGGCTGTGTCTACATTGGCACCCCTTTCCGGAAAAGGGATGCTAATGTAGCACATCGGAATAGCAAAATCCGCGGGGGATTTAAAAAATATCCCCCACGGTATTTGCATTAACGTGGCTGCCGCTTTTTTCCGGCTTGGAGATAAGCCGGAGAAAAGCGCCAGTCTAGACGTGATTCTCCGGAAAATAAGCCCTTTTCCGGAGGATCTCTTATTCCTACTTCCTGTTACTTCGAAGTAGGAATAAGAGATCCTCCGGAAAAGGGCTTATTTTCCGGTCGAATCACGTCTAGACTGGCGCTTTTCTCCAGCTTATCTCCAAGCCGGAAAAAGCGGCAGCCATGTTAATGCAAATACCGCGGGGGATATTTAAATCCCCCGTGGATTTTGCTATTCCGATGTGCTACATTAGCATCCCTTTTCCGGAAGGGATGCCAGTGTAGACACAGCCCATGTGTCTGTTTAATTTGAAATAATTGCATAGGTAATATTTTATTAGAAACAAGTTTTCTAAAGGAAGTGAAAGATGTAAATGCCCTCAAAGCTCCCAAGGATCTATCTGAGGAAAAACAAGGACACTACAAACATTATTGAAATTGAGGAGGGAAGTAGAGTGTCACTTGTGCATGTGATGAGAGGGCTTCATGGTGATTTAAAGCTCTCAGTGCATGTTCATTTCACTGAATGAACAAAGAAAAACTAGTGACCTGCACAATCATGTAACACCTTGCTGTTGGACTCTGATTACTATGTAGCTAAATGAAAATCAAATGAAAACATACACCCTCATCCTCATTTATTCATATGGATCTAATGTTTGCTATGTTTATTTACACAAATATATTCCATTGAAGTAATAGAATATTCTGTAGCCATCAATGGAACAAAATATTGACCCAGAGCTCATCATGTTTCCCTTTAGAAGAGAAATTAAATTATAAAAGGAGAAAATTATAGAGCAGTAGTGTCAGTATTGCTAACCTCAAGCATTCAAAAATCATGAGATTAGATTAAAAATTATGGGATTTTGTAAAAATAATACATTTAGTATTCTTTTTACTTGCCCTCAAGGTTTTGTGTCTTTGGAGTTCACATTTTAAAGTTTTTTTTTCTCCAAAATCATGAGTCTCAGAAACTTTTTTAATTGCGAGCTGAGATTCTCATCATTTACATGTGACTCCAAGAGCTAATGAAATAAAGGTAATTATGTTTTTAGAAGAATGTTTAAGATCCTTGATTTTAAAAATGTATTTAACTCCTTCTGTGGTGTCCAACACACTAGCCACATGTGGCTATTTGACTGGGTGAGTGTGGCTAGTTAGCTTGAACAATGTGGCTATTTGGCCGGTTGAGTGTGGTTAGTTTGCTATAGCAGTAGCCACTGTAATTGCTACTGCTTCAGAACTGGTTGGACACCACAGTCCTGAGTAATAGCTATGGAGTCACTGGTTACAACTCCGTAGTTAAGAGTGAGTTCTGTTTTTTACTGAAATCGGGAATTCATTCTCTTTGTTTTGTAAGGAAAATGTAATGTATCCTTCTTAGATGCACAGTCCTTACTCTTTCAGTACAGAATTAATTTTCTGGGAGTTTACAAGAAAATCCATTAATTTTAATAATGAATTAAAATTAATTTAAAATTGGTCCTTTAAGAAATTCAGCATCTCTGGTAGTTTTTATTTGGTTCCAAATGATCTTAACAATTGAATAACACAAACCTGTCCAACACATTATCAATAAACTACAGCCTATACTGGAATAGGATACTAAACTCCAAGAGGCTCTGGGAGACAGACCCATAGTCTCCTATAGACAACCACCTAACCTCAAGATGATTCTTACCAACAACCACAGGACATACCACACTAATACCAACCCTGGTACCTTCCCTTGCAACAAATCCCGTTGCCAGCTTTGTCCACATATTCACTCTGCTGATACCATTATTGGACCTAACCAAGTGAGTTATAAGATCAAGAACACATATTCCTGCGCATCCAGAAATATAATTTATGCTATCATGTGCCGGAAGTGTCTGTCTGCTTTGTACATTGGACAAACATCTCAGATACTTCGCCAAAGGATCAATGCCCACAAAACAGATATTAGACAGGATCACAAAGAAAAAACAGTTTCTTGCCATTTCAACCAGAAAGGACACCGTCTCAACGACTTAATTATCTGCATCCTGCTTCAGAAGCCTTTTAAATCTGCACTTGAAAGGGAATCCTCTGAACTGTCATTCATGCTAAAATTCGACACTCTACGCGGGGGTCTCAACAAAGACTCTAGCTATCTTACCCATTACAAAGATAGCTTCCCCAATTATCACCTATAATACCATTAGCTCACAGACATTTACCTGCCCCCTTCCTTCCCCCCCCCCCCCCGCATCCCCCTTCTGTTCTGAAATTTGATTTGTCCTTTTCATATGTGTTCATTTTTTTAAATTGTATCCTTTGGTATATATGGTTGTGACTATTTTCTTCCACTATTTGATCTGAGGAAATGGGTCTGGCCCACGGAAGCTCATCACCTAATAAACCATCTTGTTAGTCTTTAAAGTGCTACATAGTCCTGTATTTTCTTACAGATACTTCAAACTTTCAAGATAGTTAAAATTAAATTAAGTCTTTTATATGAACTATATTCAAAGAAATTAGGCTGAGCTCAAGTTAAGATATCTATTATTGTGCAGTCTAATTATGTAGGCCATAGACTGGCTCAGGTAACTCTTAAATACAGACATTATTACATCAGAGGTAAACCAAACTATTGCCAACTTTCTTGTATGTGTAGCAGAGTTCTGTTGATTGTAGGGATTCTGTGAGACTGGACACATGAGTGAAGAGTTCTCATTGGTAGATTATTTGGCCTAGCACTGCTTTTTAAGCATAATAGCTGCATAATAGCTTGGGCAATAGTACTTGAAAGGCTTCCCTGGCACTGCTGTCATGGCACTTTTGTGCATTGAAGCACCAGTCTGTTCCTGCTGCTCTGGCAATACAAAACATCTGTAAATCCATCTGAAGTGAATAGTGAGCTCTGGCTGCATTGTGCAGCTTTGCTAAACTAGTGAATCTACTCTTAAAACTTACTTAAAACACATTTAAGGTGGAGAATCCATGTAATCAAATTATTAAATATATTGCATGGTAATGTCATTGGGGAGGGGTGATAAATTGTTAGTGTTTGTGAGTGGCATTTTTACTAATTTTTAAAAACAGGACATTCCTAGTAAAAAAAAACCTGTTAAGACATAGTTAAATTTGAGAGTACCTACCTTGGGCTTATTGAAAGAAATGCACAGCTCTGGTTTCCAAAATAACCTTAAATCACTCTAGTAGGGACATTATACAATGAGAATGCACTTGTTTTATATCTTGCAGTTCCATTTTGAATAAAACTGATTTTAACACCGAGATTTATAAATATTTCCCCCCCATCTGGAATCACTGCAACACAGACTTCATGTTCATCATCCTTAAGGTTAAGCATAAATATCAATAATTTAATTCTACACCATAGTTGGGTTTTGGTTTTTTTGTTAGAGAACATTAGTAGAAAACAAAATGATAACATTAAACAGGAAAGAGGACATGTGTATGATAAATATCTTACCCTAAATATATTCCAACAAGTAATGAGTTATGTTTAATTCACAGTAATTATTCACAGTAATTATTTTATTTCTTTTAAATGTCCCTGTCTGTAGATCCAGAATCCTAGAATATTTGCTGCACGTAGCTAAAATTTAAACTCAAGTAATAAATGTATTGATTATGAAATCATTTTCTGTGTAGAAAAATTAAATTTTTCATACTCGGGAGGATCCGCTCTTGGCAATTCCATTGGGTGAGGGATTGGAGTTGCCAATTTTCTAATCACACAAAACTGAACACCCTGCCCCGCCCCTTCCCAAAAGCCCCACACCTCACTCTTTCTATTGGCTGTCCCTCTGTCAATCATTCTCCCTCACCCTCAGTCACTTTCATTAGCCTGGGGCCAAGGGGTTTGTGTGTAGGAGGGATGAGGGCACTGGCTGAGGGTGTGACTCAGAGTTCAGGCTGGAGATGAGGAGTTTGGAGTGCAGGAGGGCATTCTGGGCTGGAGTGAGGGCTCTGGCTAGGGATGCACTCTGAGTGGAGCTGAGGATGAGAATTTGGCAAGAGGGAGCTCAGGGATGGGGTAGAGGATTGGAGTGCAGGGTTCCAGGAGTGCGGCGCCCAGGAAGTGGCCCTCAGGTGTCTATATTAGCCCCTAGGAGAATGGGTTGCCAGGGAGACTCTGCACACTGTTCTTGCTCCTGCAGGCATGCCCGCCCCACCCACCCACCTCCCTCCCATCATTGTGCAGCTTTGCTACACTAGTGAATCTACTCTTAAAACTTACTTAAAACACATTTAAGGTGGAGAATCCATGTAATCAAATTGTTAAATATATTGCATGGTAATGTCATTGGGGGAAGGGTGATAAATTGTTAGTGTTTGTGAGTGGCATTTTTAAAAACAGGACCACTGGGAGTGTGGAGCTCCCTCTCATCATGGGTCCTGACCACTGGGAGTGTGGAGCCAGCCTTCAAAGCAAGAGCAGTGCACAGAGCCCTCTTTACCATTCTTTCACCCAGAGGCCACTGCAAGGACTTGGCAGTCGCTTCCAGGATCCATACAGAGCCAGGACAAGTAGGAAGCCTGCCTTAGCCTCAGGCCCACACTGCACCACCAAAGGCACTTTTAATAGTCCACTTGGGAATGCAGACCAGAGCCAGCAGAATCAGTTTTTGATTAGGTGTCCAGTAAAAACCTGGGTGCCTAGCAACCCTAGATGGAGTGGGCTGTGTTGGGATTTTTGAAGAATCAAAATGTCTCTCAAACAAGGGTTTATAGTGTTGTGTAGGAATGGACACGTTCCCATTCTCTGTTCCTCTGTTTCCCACCCCACCTTTTGACTTGTGTATTTAAATTGTAACCTTTTCAGAGCAAAAACAGTTTCATACTGTTTATACAGAGTTTAACTGCAGTCTTGGTTGTAATCTCAAGACCACGACTATAAAATATAAAATAAATAGCTCTTGCTTAATCTTCATCTGTCATAAGTGGCACTGTTTATGTTATGAATTGGTTAGTTGCTGTGTTAAATTATTCTTTTTCATTGAAAGCTACAGAGGTAAAAAAACAATTAATGTAGCTTAAGATACCCCTTTTAATGCAGCATAATTTTTTGGCAGTAGGTGGAGGTAGGGGCTGCCTGAAATGGAGAGGCTGCTTTTTAAGTAGGCATATCCCAGCCTAATATGAATCACCAGTAGAGCTGGCAAAAGGAATCCATTTTAGCATTTTGTGTTTGATTACACTTATCACTGTAATAACTAATACTCCCAGTTCCCTGCCTTAATCAACAAACCATGCTCCTTTCTCTTGTGGTTTAATGGCATTCCATGGAGTTCAGATCCTGAGAGACTTCTCACTCCAATATGATATCCTGATAGATATATCTGCAAACGTATAAAAAGAAAAAATAGGAAATAATATAAAATGATATATCATGTAATATCTTTGCAATGGCTGCTTTATGGCCAGAAATAGACCTCCAAATGATTGAAATAACTTATTTTGACATTGAATAACTTCTGATATAAACTAAACATTTTATTCACCTAAGGTGGTTGTGTTACAAACACGTGAAAATCCTCTTGAAGAAGCCAATTAAACAGACAAGCACTACTTGAAAGAAGCGAGCAGAAATGGCAAGTGTTGGAGGGCATTGCTGCAGATCCTGTGTTTGAAAGTAGAGGAATTTGGAAAGTTGTGTGTTTCATGTTTCTGGTTATTTTCTCTGGAGGTCATGTGGCTACGCTGTGGACCCCTGAATAAACCAGATGAGACAGATCTGCTTGTCAGTGTCTCTGTAAGGTCCCCATGGCTCTGTGACCAGATTTTTTGTGTGAAATATCTGAACCAGTGCCAGATCGAGCCATACTTGCGCAGTAAGTGGTAAGGGGCGCATAGCGCCCCTTACCACCTCAATCAGGCACTCGCCATAGATTGGCACCTCAGGAAGCTGCCCAGCTGCCCCCCCCCCTTAATCTGGCCCTGATCTGAACCTGTGGTTAATTTCTCCCTATTAACAAGGGGATTGTGCTGAGTAATAAGACTTAGTATATGTTATTTACCAGGCAAAGTCCTGGATTGGTGCATAGGAGCTGCAAATGGGATTTTCTGAGGATGCTGGCAGAAGGGACCGGAAAATCGATATGGAAGACCAAAAAAAAATGTTCAGCCTACTTGTGATGTGCTACATTTTCCTTTCTGCCAGAGATAGAAGAAAGTTCTGGTGCACAAAATGCTAATTGAGGGCCATAGTGGACAAGAAGATACACAAAACATAAAAAAATCTGGACCAAAAGAGTCATAGAACCAGCATGTACAATAATTCTTTGAGTGCTAGCTTACATTGATTCCATCCTAATTGTGTGCACATCCATGTACACGATCACCAGAGATTTTTGCCTTAGTGATATCCATAGGGTCAGCTATAGCACCCCTTTGAATGCTGTGCTCAGGTGTTGGTATATTAGGCACTGCTGACCTTATGCCCTCTTTTGGGTGACTAATCATCAGGCCCTGCTAGGCAAGTACAATTTCCAACTGTGGGACTCCATCAGCAAATTCAAGGAGGACCTCCCACAGGCCTGACAAACACTGAGATTGGGTGTTGTTGTAAATACTGATGCATATTGGGCAGTCATGCAGAGTGATTAGGATTGCTTGGTAACCTGGGCATATTCAAATAAAATGTGTTTTAATACAGCCAATTGCAGTATTATACATACAGGAACAAAGAATGCAAGCCATGCATCCAAAATGGTGAATGTTATCCTGGAAACAGTGATAGGGGTATAATGGTGAGAAACAACTCAACTTGAGCTCCCAGTCCAGTGCTTGGATGTGTGAATGGGGGAACAGTGAGTGGAAGTAGACAGGTGATTTTACCTCTGTGTACAACATTGGTAAGACCAGTACTAGAATCCTATGTCCAGTTCTGATATCCACATTTTTGAAGAATGTTGAAAAATTGGAGACTGTGCAAAATAGAGCCATACAAATTATTTCTAGGCTGGAAAAATGCCTTTCAGTTGAAGACCTAAAGAACTCAATCTATTCAGTTTATCAAAAATAAATTTTAGTAATGACTTGTTTCTGATGGAAAAGTGCTTTCATAGAGGAAAAAAATACCAGGCTCTAACGGGCTCTTTAATTTAGCAGAAAGACATAAGAAGTGCTGAAGACTGGATGCTGAAGCCAGACAAATTCAAAGCAGAAATTAGGCACAATTTTTAACCATGAGTGTTCTTAGCCACTCTGACACATGGTTAAGGGAATTGCTGGGGTCTCGATATCTTGATGTCTTCTAATCAAAACTTGATGCCTTTCAGGAAGATATGCTTCCACTGAATATAAGATATGCTTTAGTAAAATACTAGCTGGAGTTACCCGGCGTTGCTTGGGAAACCAGAGGAACAAAATGTAGAAAAACAGTAGTCCATTATCTTTTTTTGAATGAAAGAAAAGTTGCATTGATTTCTATAGGGATTAAAATATACGTCCACATCATCCCTGGAGGCGGGGGGGTGCGACCCCGGGTGGAGCAGAAGTTACACGCGGGCGGGGCTCCCCAGCTCACACCTGGGGCTGCAAGTGCCACGGGGAGCAGAGAGGGTGCCCGAGCCGTTGTGCGCATGGGGGTGGGGCACTGCATGCCAGCCCCGGGGGGGGGGGGAGATGGACGCTTATGTAATCTTGTGGGCGGGAGGGGGCGAGTCTCAGATGGCGCTGGGGCCGCAGGCGGCGGACACAGAACCTAGGGTGGGCAGGGCGGCCCCTGCAGCGCAGCGCGGCGGGTTATTTTTTGATTTTTACAGCTTGAGTGCAGGCCTGATCAGATCCAAAAGTACCTTAAAACCTTCTCCTGGATGAAAGGTTATCCCATGCAAAGTTTGATTGTGGTAGCTCTTGTAGTGTCCAAGTTATTAGCGCACAAACTGACAAACATTCTCCTTTATGGATTAGATAAGTAAACTACCCAGTAATTTACTGGGTTTAATTGTGTGAAATTTAAAGGCTTGTCATATACAGGAAGTAAGAAGAGATGATCTAATGGTCCTTTCTGGCCTATCTCTCTGAATCTGTGAAGTAGTCCTCTTTTCATTTCAAAACCTTGAGATTAGTCAGTTTCCTTAGGTCAGTTAGCAATGCCGGATTGTTTTCTTGTTACCATATGTGACTCTCTGATAATACATACTTGAAATGTCGTGCATTACTTCCAAAGCCCTTTCTTGCATTTTTCGTGAGTGAGAAAGTGAAGTAGAAAACAGATGATTGATGGCTTTTGCTGTTTGTTTACTAAAAGATGTCAATAGGTATACTTAGTGACTTGCAGGAGCTTGTTTCCTTCAGAGTGTTGTTAATCTGAGCAGTATAAATGTATCTTCACAAACACCTTTACCATTTGAGAGGAGAAGGCACATAATGAAAACCAACAGAACAGATTTCCATTTTTTGTGTGTGTTTTTCTGTTTGGTTGCCTTACAATAGTTTTAAATGTTCACTGACAAACAGCAGAATGTTTTCCTGATATTCTGGAGGTTATTGGAGCTTCCAAATATCAGCCAATTATACTAATAGGGGCTGTGTACCCTTTGCTTGGGGGGAATCCCCTTAAAATTTAGCTGCTTAATTTTCTAATGTAGCCAGCTGTTTTGAACAGGTTGGTGCTGCAGCAGGCAAGGATCCTTCCTAGGGTCCTGCAGGGCTGCTGGCAGAAAGCTGCCCAGATAAGCAGCTCTTAGCCAGAGCCTGCCTCTGGCACCCTCCATCCTCTCCCTGCCCCAGGCCACCATCCAAACTCTCTATACCCTCCTGACCCCCTTCTCCAGGTCACAACTCCCTCCCAGATCCTGAACCCCCTCCTAGATACCTCCCCCACGCCAGATTCCTCACCTGCACCCTAAATCTCGGCCCCAGATCACAACCCCCTTCTTCACTCAAAATCTCTGTGAGCCAACACCCTCTCATGCATCCCAGTTCCTTACCCTGAGCTCCATTCTGCACACAACCTCCATCCCAGACCCCACACTCCCTCAATAGAAAAGTGCAGCCCTTGACCATTTACCAAAATCTTGGAGTGCCTCCCTGTAATGGGGCCTCTCCTCCCTTCACTGGACAGGAGGGGGTTAAACCAGCCCTTGGGCCTGAGAAGAATCCACCCACTGAGCCTTACTGGACAGGCCCAAACTGCTCTTCTCTAAAAGAGAGGAGCCCAGCTCAACTGGGGCTGGCAGCCAGAGAGTGACATTTGAAGCAGAAAGCAGCTCGGGACGGTGATGGCTATTGGGTGAGTCAGCCGACACTGGAGAGTCAGTGTTGCATTTGGAGTTTTCCCCACTGAGTCAGTGGCTCTGGAAAGCCACCAACAGGGCTCTGGGCAGAGGACCACTGGAGTAGGAGGACCTGGATCCCCCTGCCAGGAGATGTAAACTCTCCCTCTACTTCCCATCCCTTGAGGGGGGACGGCATCACCTCGCAAGTAGGAGAGAAGTCTCAAAGGGGTAGCTGTGTTAGTCTGAACCTGCATAAACAATCAGAGGTCCTGTGGCACCTTATAGACTAACAGATTTATTGGAGCATAAGCTTTCGTGGGCAAAGACCCACTTCGTCAGATGCATGTTCACATGCATCTGACAAAGTGGATCTTTGCCCACGAAAGCTTATGCTCCAATAAATCTGTTACTTGAGTAGAAGAGAGTTATTAAAGGGGACTTTTGAACTGTACTGCTCTGCAACCAGGAGCAAGTTATAGACTTTGTCCAGTGGGTTGCATCTCACACCCCCACTCGCAGGGAGAGGAGAAGCAATTTATTGTCCAGGGCCCTTGAAGACATTTTCCCGTGAATACAGATAAGCTACAGACTGTGGAAATTGAGTCACACTACCCCCACAAGGAGGAGGAGGAGGCATTGTTGATTGGGACTGTGGAATTGTGTTGCCTTGCAAACAAGGGCAAGATAGAGATGCTGATCATTGGGTTACCCTGAGCTGGGGACTAAGGGGGTGGAAGATCATGCCAACAGTGGTGGGTGAAGTGAGACACACGTTCTGGGGAACAAAAAGGGAGAAATATGTGAGTGACAGGTGCAAGTCAGACACTCCCACCCCTCCCTGAATGGGGTCTTCTCCCCAGCCACATGACACTCCCTCATCAAAAATGATTGTGGACTCCTGGCCTAAGCATATGAGCAAGCACCAGAGAGAGAATGCTTTGTGCAACCTCAAAATCTTGGTTCACCCTACCCAATGTCCCATCTCCAGCAAGGCCCAGGGCTTTGAGCCATCCTGTCCCATCACAAGCAACAATTAAACCTGTCCAGTTATCTGTTAAAACTAATTACATTTTCCCCCACAACTCCTACTGTGAGACTGTACCAAAACCTTACTCCTCTGATGGTTAGAACTCTTCTTCTAATCTCCAGTCTCAAATATTACTGTTATATCCATTCTTTTTGTGACAAAACTGTCTGCTAATAAGCTTACCAGAGATCACCCCCAGATCTATCAAAGGCTTTATTTAGATCATCTGTCCTTCAAACTCTACACCAGGTTTTATTTAGGGTTGCTAGTTCATCACAGTTTTTCCTGAGAACAAGAACAACCATGCATAGGTTAGTTCTTCCTTTATACAGCTTGGACATTTGAATTTGTCCTCATGTAATAAGTGATCAGTGAAGGTCCTTTCCTCACAGAATAGCTTCAGAAGTCTGGGTTTTTCATAACTGGGGTCTGGTACATTTGCTATCTTCTCCATCTAGAGAATTTTTGTCCAAAAAATTAATTCTCGTCTAGCACATTGGTTAAAGTAGTCCTTTGAAGTACATAATACCTCCTTGGATTTTCGCTAGTCTCCCTTTAACATAGCCTTGACTAAGTAAATTATCTTTGATTTTTCTAGATTGTGTATGGTTTTTATGAAAGGTCATACTCTTCAAATTCTTAACATGAATGAATTAAGTATTAATATTTATATGTACCATTCTGGAAAAAAGTAATGAGACAGCTTTGGTTTACTTACATTTTGTAGGTGTTACTATTTTATTTATGTTGAGGCCTCAGTCTGGATTGAATCTCCATTGTGCTAAACATAGTATGTGTTTGTCCTATGCTTCATGCAGTGCAGTTTGTCCTGATTTGATGATTTTGTAATGTAACATTAAGTATTAAAATACATAATGTAAGTTATCACATTACTTTTTTCAGAATTGTACATGAAAGTTCATATGCATATTAAAGGCATAAAGAATTTGGCCTTTCATAAAGCTATATTCAAAATGTGGAGTGTAATCCTAGCCTTATAGAAGACAGTGGGAAAACATATAGTACTACAACATGGCCCAGATCTCATGCATGGGACTTACAATCTAAGGCAATTATGTTATGTTAGGGTACAAGCAAACTGGTTTGTATGTTTGTCATTTAAGACTTGTTGTTAGGTCTGTGTGTAGAATGAATATTAAGGCTGGTGTGACAATTGTTCATGTATCCTTAGTTAATAATTTCCATTCTTTTTAATATTTAGTACCATAAAGAAGCATTAACTTTACAGGATATATTATTTAAGTTAGAACTAACACAGTAAGAGGAAACAATCATGTTCTTTTCTAGGAATGAGGGTTCCCACAGAAAAGATTGTGAGAATAATTGTGTACGAGTCTTGTTGTTTTTTTTCTACTACTATTTGTATTATGTATTTGATTTAGATTAAGTAGCTTTTCATTCTTTGTAAATTATTGGTGGTGGTCAGGTAATTAATCACTACAAGATCAGGAATTGAAATCAGTTATATAAATTTTAATACCAATCTGTATTAAAAGGGAGAAGAATTAGGATGATAAAGTATTAGAAACCCTGCATTATAACTTCATTCTGTTTCCATATTGTGTCATTTTGTATGTCTTGTTTCTACAAGCAAGCTTAGCTTTAGTGTGCTGAAAGGATTATTTTGGGTTGTGAAAGCCCAGTTTAAGTCAGTGGTATATTTGTATACTATAGAAGGTTAAATTAATGTATAATGAGTGAATACAGTAAAATTATTTTTTGTGCCAGTCATGCTAAGCTATCCACTAAGAAATACTTCACAGAACTTGTTCCAAATCTTTGAAATCAACTCAGCACTTCATATTAATACTCCATAAAATCATTTGTTTCTTTTGGGCCAAATTGTCTAGAAGAAAGAGGTAGAAGGCAGCACACTATGCAATTTACTGCATAACATTTCCATTGAATCATTACACTGAAAGAAGTAGGGTGGGCAAGCTGGGTTTGAATGTCTATGGATTCATTCCTTATGGTGTAGACGGTACTGGGACCTACCATGAGGGTAGGGGACTAGATTCAATAACCTCTTGAGGTCCCTTCCATTTCTAGTGTTCTATGATTCTATCCCCATGAAACCTGCAGATATCACAAGATTACTATAGATCGTGAGATATACACTGAGACAAAGCAAAGGCAAGAGAGTCCTGCTCACTATGGTTACGTCTAAACTACACCCCTCTGTCAGCAGAGTGATGTAAATGAAGCACTTCGAAAGCGCAAATGAAGCAGAGATTTAAATATCCTGCTCTTCATTTGCATAATCACATCATGGTGCTGTTTCAAACAAGCGCCATGTTGAAAGTGAAAACACAATTTAGACGTGGCATACTCCTCGGGACTACAAGATCTTTTGAAAAATCACCTCATTGTTGAAAAAAACGCATCTAAACTGCAGTTTCACTTTCGACATGGCGCTTGTTTGAAACAGCGCCATGATGTGATTATGCAAATGAAGCACGGGATATTTAAATTCCCACTTCATTTGCACTTTCATAATGCTTCATTTACATCCCTCTGCCACATTAAAAGGAAATTCGGTTAAAAGGAAAGAGCCAATCTACTCTCTTAACTAAAAGTTGGTGAAGATAGCTGCATATGACTCAGATTACCATGCTGTTCTCGAGTGCATGCAGTTCCTACCAGGTGATTCTGGCTTCATTAACCTGAAAGTTGGCCTTGTATAATTGCTCCATTTGTTGAATCAGGTTCTTTGCAAAAGCTATGTTAGTGACAAAGAAATTTGGAGCCATCATGTTTTATCCTACGACTGTTTCACATGAGAACAGCACAGAATTCTATTTTAAAAGATTGCTGACTGGGTGGAGCCTGCTACCTGGTTCCTTGTATTCCTGTTTGGTGAGGAATGGAAAGGTTTGTTTGATAGTTGTAGGCGCATCTATTTATCATTAACCATTGCCTGGTATTTGTTTTCCTATACACAATTTCAGTGTTCTTGGTTGGACAACAGTGTTAAGTTACTCTTGTTTCAACCTGTAATATTTGCAGTGAGATGTTAATAACTCTGGTTCACAGCTCTTAGCTTTGGTGTGATGGGCCCTTTGAGTTTTCAGAAGCACTTCTTGCTGCAGTTTCTGTTCCAGTGGGAAAGTCCTTATCAATAATAAGGGAAAGGGCTCATAGGTTCAAATTCATAGTTGTTCACGTCAGAAAGGAGCATTGTGATAACTGAGTCCGATCTCCTGCATAACATGTTCCACAGAACATCTTGTGTCATGAATTTCATTCATAGTTGGGAAACCTGGTAGCCTAGTAATTATTAGCCTAACAGGTAATTTTTCACTTGAGCACACCACAAGGTGGCCTGTTTTTCATGTGCTCACTGTCCTAATTGGGATATAGTTCTCCGTACCCAAAGGAGGACCCAAAATAGATCTTATTTCAAGCTATCAGTATGGAGTCCTAAGAAGATTTAGGTCATGTTGACAGGGTACTAGACTCCCAGCAGGTATCTGCAGTAGGGAAATGTGGTGTGTTTAAATAGGATTGTATTATTAGTTGTAGCAAAAACATATTTGCCTGTTCTTTTAGTAGTGTTGGGAGAGTACATTTTTCTACAGTCAACTTTAAATACATGGAAAATGGGGCCAAAATTTTACTTTTTTCACTATTAAGATGCTGAGACTGGAAATGAAGCGTAAGAAATTAACAGTTAATATAGCCTAAATATTTCCATTCTAATGGATCCTTTCCTATTGCATTTAACTATATCAGACTTTGTAACCTTTGAGGTGGAAAAATTTCAGCCCTTTTTAAGTTTGAGGAGTGTAGGGGAAATATCACATTGCCATTGTTAAAATTGGTATAAAGAGCTCTAGTGTCCTTGTGTTTTTTTGAGGTAGAAATGTGAAATTTGGCAGGGACATATGTCTTTCCACTGTCTAAAGAGATGTTTTGATTTGGCAGCATTATTGGTGTTTAAAATATTTTGTGTAGACAAGCTGGTATTTTTATAGAAATGAAGGGATGTTGGTTGGTATTGAGGCTTTTTCTATCAAACTGCCATTATTTTATAGCAACATAAAATGTACCTAAGAAATTGTATGTGAAGATATGTATAGAACTTCACTCATATGATGTCTGAACATGCATATGCAATGAAGCAGGGTTTATGGAGTTCTCATCTTGTGTAACCTCTTTCAGAAAGCTTCCAAAACTCCACCTGTTCTGTGTGACCCATTCTGTTTATAATGCATAGCTTTATATATGCATTGTATTGTGCTACATTGTTTCCATCTCATATCTTTAAGGTTTATACTTAATAATAAATAATGCTTTATTTCTGGTGGATATAGTGATAAAGTTCAGTTAATGTTTTATCTTATTGCGTTAACTTTTTCTTCAAAAGAATTGTTAATTGTTCCTACCGAGCTAGCTTTAATTTGATGATGGATATTATTTTTTAGGCTAAACTGAGTTTAAATGTACTTCTACGAGGTTTAGCATTATTTATTCCACCTTTATGTTCTTTGCTGGTTTTTTATTTCCATTCTTCAGAGTAACTAATAGTTTCATTTGTGGGCTTTCCCCCCATTTATATTTGTTTTCTTTTATTTGAAATTTTTATTGGGTACCTTGCATTCCTATTATAACATCTTTTATTTCATAGTGCTAGTTTTCACTGCAGTGCTGAATAGAACCGTCTGCTTCAAAAGAATGTTATTGAGGGATGGAAGCAGCAACAGAAGAATCAGTTAATTACATGATGTTGGGTTTTGTACTTTTTTCAATTTTTAGATCAACTAAAATTTAGGGTCTTATTCAGATAAAACATGCCTGGAATTTAAACTGCAGCAAAAAGCATGAATCTTGCTAATGCCAGTAATGACTCATCTGGTGAGAATGGCATTGTATTGACAATACAATAAGAAAAAAAAGTCTCTTGTGTCTGCTGTGTTTGTATATCTGACCTTGGAGAGAATTAGAATTTTCTTGTTGCAGAAGTTGAGCATCTAATGTATTGCCGCACCTCTTCGTTCTCATGTATTAAAATAGAAAATGTTCATATTGGCCAGTGATTTCTTTGTGGATGAGAGATTTTCTGTAATTCAAGAGATGTGGTCATACAATTGCATTCATTTACATTAAAAGAATATCCCTAAAATGTTGAATTGCTTTTGTATCAGAAAATTATTTCAGTGCAGTATTCTAGCTCCCTGTCAGTAGCATTCTCTGCTGCAAAATACCGTTTATTTTTCTGTATTTCTATCTAAAATAATTTTTACTTAGTTATTTTAATTGTGTGTGTATATATGCATGTGTGTATAGAGACCTTGAATCAAGCAACTTCTGCTAGAAAGCTGGAAGAGGTTCTTCACCTTGCAGAGCTCTGCATCGAAGTATTGCAGCAGAATGAAGAGCATCATGCAGAGGTGAGGATATCTGCATTCACTGTAGGATAATGGTTTATACCTATGTTGTTTCTTCATGATATGAAGGAATGCTGTCAGAAACATTCTAACTTTAGTTTCTGACATACATTTAAGACAGTTCACATTTACAGAGACAATGAGTGTTTGAAGCTTATGAAAAGTGAAGTGAAATAAAACTCTAGCTGAGTTCCCATGAATGAGCTCCAGGTTTGGAAATTTAAGATTAAAGAGTGTAACATTAATAAGAAGTGATTAAATGGCATGGAAAACATTCAGCTTTATATAGCTGTTCCTTCCAACTTCTTACCCCTACAGCAAAACAGAAAGGAAAATAACGTAACATTGTGCCTTGTGCCAGTTAATTTTAACTTTAAAAATAATTGAGTGATTCAACAACTATTTCCATTTAACTTGTCTTTTTAAAAATGTAATTTTAAAATAGAAGAGGTAAAGTTGGTCAATTTCATATTTCTTACCTTCAGAAATCTTTTTGTCCTTTGATTCATAAACTAAAGTGGGTTCTACAAGCATTATAGCAGTAGCACCTTTTTATCTCAAGGTATTACAAAAAAGAACAAATAAACCAAATATGTATACAGTTATAGTCTTAACATTAATATGGTAATCTAGTTATGTAAGATACAGTTTCTAGGGTGTTGTTTAAAAAAAAAACCCTAGAATTATTTTCTGGGAAAGCATACAAAGAGGTAAACCAAGATTTTAATATACATAGTTATAAATATCATTCAAAACATCTGCTTTTAGGTCACACTGTAGAATCTAGTTTTTAGCTTACATCTGTCATGTGTGAACTTGTTATGGTTATTTTATTTTATACTGAAGAAACATCTGCTTCAATAATTTGAAATTAATTCCCAGGAGATTTTATTCTACACTGGTATTACCACTGTGTTACACTGTAAATGATTACTTAATACAATGTATATAATTGTCTTTGTCTTTTGAGGGTTTTTTAGAATATTAGACTTTTAAAATCAAAGGAATCTGATAAAATATCAATATACAATACATTTTACTGTTTAAGAATGGTGCTCTTTAGTCATTAAATGTAATAATAATGTCTGAAAATTAATTTTGCTACTCTTTTTATTTGCCAAAATGAAAATCAGTCCAGCAGGAATTCTGAATCTCAGTCAAATTCAAAAACAAAGCTACTATTTTTGCATTATTTCTTTCTTCCTTTGTTTCTAAAAATAAATTTGCATTTCTAGTGAAAGTAATAAAATAACCAGAAGTGCAATATTAAAAAAGTGAAACACATAAAATATTGTAAATATGCACCTCCTGTCCCTATTCAAAATATAAATACATAACACTGAGCTCATGTCATAACATTAAATAAATTATGCAATTAATGAAATGGATTTGTAGCTTCTAAAATGGTGACCTCAAACTCCTCATTTTAATAGTACAACTTTTTTTTTCTGTTCCATAACACTTCCAAATTTATGGATTCCCACAGGCACGAGAGGTATGTGGTTCCTCACAAGCAAAGCATTATTGTTTTTCATCATTTGTAGCATGGAGCTGTTACTGTGTCTTGAACGTGTGTCATAAATTGTTCTGATCATTTCTGATTTTGTTTTGCCACATTTGTCTCTCTTTCTAGAATCTAAGAACTTCAGTCTTTCTTTAATCAGGTCAGATGTTTTTGTTCTCTTAGGATATATGTGACCAATCACTAGCTGCATTCAGCTTGTTTTCATATTGTTCATTTTGATGGAACAACATCTTAGCCCTGGTATATATTTTCCCATTCTTCTCACTTGCTCCCGGAAGCTTCGGGATAATTCTTGAGGGGGTCAAGAGAATTTGTCTGGTTCACAATGTCATTTGCAAAGGGTTTTAAAATTGGAATAAAATGGGCTGACTTTCTAGATTCTTTTTTGTGGTGTTACATGTTTTGAAAAGAGTTTTATTTGCCTGTCCCAAAGGAACACCTTCCAATGCTTGTATACTTTTAAAAAAACATTCACACTACTTGTTTTTATTGTGGTAGGTTATTTTCTTGGGCTAGGAGGTTGTTTCCTTAATGAGCTCTCATTTAAGTTCAATTTGTCAGTCAGAGACTTCTTCCCATTAAACAAAAAGGAATTCTATTTTAAATTCTTGCCAAAAACATAGCAACATGTCTGTACTGTTCACTTTATTACCAGTCAGTATGCTTAAGACCTGAAATAGCAGAGTGTTCAGTGCCATTATTCCTGTTAACTTCACTAGGAGCAGCAGGTATTTCTAGAAATCCCTCAGTACCTCTAAGAAATTGCTCTCCGGTGGTCTTCTCTCTCATCATGTTTCAATCATTCCTTTAATAAAAAAACAGACACCAAAGGCTGTCATCAGGAAGTTGAGGCAACAAGTAAACATTTATAACTGCATTTTCAAGAGTGGAATCTAATGTTGGGCTCTTCAATTCTTTATATTGATTTTTAGATTTCTGATTTTCAGAAGTGCTTGAGCACTTATTGTTGCCATTGACATCATTTGGAGTTGTGGCTGCTCAGCCCTTCTGATGACCAGATCCTAGGTGCATCCCATGTTGCCACTTCAAAAACTGATGTGTTCAGAATTAAAGGTCGCAATTGAAAATGTGGTCCTTTGTGTAACTTTTTTTATTCAAGTTTCTTAGTATATGTTTGCAGTGACACAGTATTGTTAGTCTGATACTAGTATGATAAAACCTGCTCTTTCAGTCTCTGAATATTACCCTCCCTTCACCTTTATTGCCAGTATCTCCATCCACCATATTTCTCACTTAACATCCAACTACAATTCCCGTCATTCTTTTCCTTTTCCAACAAGCAGAGATGTAAATTCAGGAAGAACATGCATGATGTGAATGTAGTATTAGGGGAGGGATAGTTCAGTGGTTTAAGCATTGGCCTGCTAAACCCAGGGTTAGGAGCTCAGTCCTTGAAGGGCCCCTTTAGGGATCTGAGGCAAATCTGTCAGGGATGGTACTTGGTCCTGCTGTGAGGGCAGGGGACTGGAGTCAATGGCCTCTCAAGGTCCCTTCTGGTTCCATGAGATCATATATCTCTTTCTAGTAGAGTCCCTATTTTTGCCTGAACACAGCAAATTTTGAATGAATTTCCTCCCTAACCTCCATTTTTCTGAGCTAAGACCACCTAATGCGCTAAGCTGGCATTCAAGAAAGTAGTATTTTCCAACATTAATGGAAATAGATGTTAAATACAGGAGATTATTGAATCTCCAGATATCTACCCACAATACTTATTAAAGGAAATAGTGATTTATGTATAGTGAATAACCTATTACTTTAGTGCAAAATAGGATTAAAAAAGATTTTGCATCTATCAAAAATACAGATTTCAGAGGATATTAGTTGCTATTAAAGTTTAAATCAAATTTCTTCTGATAAATTAAAGAAGACAAAAATGCCTTTATATTTTTAGAGAACATTTGACAAATTAGGCTAATTTCTTATAAAGTCAGAACTTAGTTAAACCAAAATTAAAATATACTCTGATTTTTGCACTGGATTGACTTTAGACTTGCAGTTCTTCTCTTTCTCTCTCTTGGTTGGCAAAAACAGTTGCATTCAATACAATGATATTCAGTTTTTAAACTGTTAATAGTCTGTTTACTACTTTTCCCCTCTTGGCGGCAGTGATTTTAGGTTTATTACTAGTTCTGCTTTCCAACAAAATAATTTCTGGTTTGATTTTTTTTCCCTCTTGTTGACAAATGTGGTGTATTTTTAATACATGTCCGTATAAGAATACATTTACATTATTCAAATGTATACTGTACATTACCCATGCATGATAAAAGACATAAAATGGCATGTCCGAATATAGTTGACCATAGCCACCAGATAGTAGCTGTTCCTTTTATGACTCGTGTTTACTAATTTTATTTTTGTTTCATTGTAGGTTTTTGCTTGGTGGCCAGATTTACTGGCTGAACATGCAGAGAAATTTTGGTCTCTCTTTTCTGTTGATATGGATTCAGCACTGGAAGCACAACCTCAAGATTCCTGGGATACTTTCCCACTCTTTCAACTGCTAAATAACTTCCTAAGAAGTGACGGTAAGATCTTAAGGGTTTTTTTCTTTTTTGTTCATATATGAGTTTTTCTTTCAGTCTCTGTACACTCCAGACATTGTTGTAAGTATTTCAATTCCTAAAGGAAAGAAAAAGTAACAGTTCCCCTCTTTGCTATAAATATTTCTCTACTAGGTTTCTCTAAAATTCAGAAAATTACTATTACTATCTCTCTTTGTCCCACTAGATTTACTGTAAACCATACTTAAACTATATAGTATAGCTCACCTCTAAAGCAGCACTATAAACACAGCACAGTGCATTTTAATATTATTGTGAATACAAAGATCTTCTATTTAAATAGGTCTGTACCAGTAAGTGTACTCTCATCTTAAGTTATCATTCTCATCACTGCTTTAACACCATTGAACATATTTATAAATGTATTGTGAACTTAGTATTATTTGGAGTAGGGATGTAAATAACTAATCCACTATCTGATAAACAAATGCTTATCAGATAGTCAACATACTAGTTGACTAGTCGCTTCCCCCTTCCCTTGCTGCCTCTATCAGAAAGAGGTAGCAAGGGTAGGGGGGAAAAGAGAAGAGGCGCTTCAAATCAGCAGCGCTGCATGGAGCCCGGGGCCGGACCTGGGGCTCTTCATGGGTGCTGCTGCTTTGAAATGCCACATGCAGCCCGGGGCCAGTTGAAGAATCCCCTGCTCACCCTGGGCTTTCCCGCTGACCTTGGGCTCCATGCAGCGCTGCTGCTTTGAAATGCCGCGGGGAGCATGGGACCAGCAGGGGACTGCCTGTCTGGTTCCATGCTCCCTGCAGCGCTTTTGCCTTTGAAGTGTAGCATCAGCCCTCCGGCTGTTGCTACACTTCAAAGGCAGAGGTGCCCTTATTGACTAATTGAATAGTCAGTGCAGGTTGCATCAACTGTTTGATTAATCTAAATGTAACATCCCTAATTTGGAGTTAGGTGTGTTCACTAAACTGAAAGATTTTTAAACTTACATCATTTATATTTTCTGAAAACTTCGGACATATTAGTTATGAAATACAATGCTCTTGCTTTTTTTTAATACATGGATGAGCTGCTTTTGCTTTCATAATAGCTAACTAATGTGCAGACTCTAAATTTTGATTTTTTTCTGTGTGTTTTTACATGTGGAAATATACAAAGTGTATCAATGAAACTTGAAAAAATGGATTAGGTTAAATTTAAAAGCATGAATTGTACTTTATTTTACATGTAGATTTTTTAAAACATTTTAAACATTCAGAAAATAATGTGCTGTTTTAAATAGGTAAAATGCTCTATTTTCCTTAATTATTAAGGGAAGGAAAATGTCAATTTTTATGCCAAGCTTTAATTTTTGCTTGTATTTACCAGATTCATATGCACAAACAACTAGTTTTTAAATTTTTGTATTGTTTTTGTTGTCAAACATATAAAAGCCAATATCAATGTCCTTTTTGTATTATAGCTGCATGATTTAGGGGATTTGAAATGGGATTCTGAGACTTCCATCATGAGATCACAGATGCTGCAACAATGCTCATGGTTTATAACAGAGTATTGTTGCCATCAGCTACTGAGTGCCTGACTGAAATGAGTAGGTGATCTGAATGCTACTGTAGGAGCATCCATATTTCAAAACTAAGCATTGCAATTGGCATTAATACACTTGATGGCAAACTTCTCGGGTTGCAAAGGGCTGAATAGACAGGCAGCCTTAACTACTCTCTTATCCTAAAAGTGCAATCATTCTAGATAGAGTTGGGGACTATTGGAACTGCAATATAGGAAACTATATTGCTTGTTCATTATGGAGTCTGTGAATAAGTAGAGGACTTATTATCCAGTGTTGTCAGTCTCTCTTCATGGGCATTTAACTGTGTTTTCACGAGTTGGCAGTTGCCAATACACTAAACCCTGTTGTGTGATAGCCTTTTTTACAAAAGAAGTGAGAGAAGCGGTGTATGTTTTGTTACATTTTCCTCTCTTCTTGGTTGTTTTTGTGGAAGGTGCTGGAGGTTGCTTTCTTTTTGATAGGTACAGTGTAGACACCAGCAACAAAGACTTTCTAACTCTGCCATGTAAACATGCTTCAATTTTTATTTCAAAGACACACTTGAAGTGGTGAGAGAGTAGTTTCTTCCTTATGCCCATTGTATCCTTAGTGTCTGTGTTGAGACTGCCAACAAGGATTACAATCAGTGTTGGATTGTGTGATGTGTAATTTTGTTCGGGTATGGTTGTTTGAATTTTACTCTGCCAGTGGTATCAATAAATTTAGTATTGGGGCCATTATGGCAATAGTTAAGTTTATAAAATCAATGGAAATGAAGCATATTGCAGGATGATATTCTTGGCCTTCAGGCAGGGTTTGTAACACCAGAATTACAATTAATCCTCTTGTTCCACAATGCGGGCTGCCTTACCTGCTGATTTGCAAAATAACCCAGGCAACACAACCAATCTCTAGCTCCACGCTTACATAAGAAAAGACTGTTGGAAGGCTACTGCTTATATTTTCTTCTCTGAAAAGATTAAATGGATAATTACTTTAAATGATTACTAAGGAAAGTCTCAGGAAAGACTTTTTATTAAAACTGGTGGAAAATTTGGTTTCATAAAGAAGTAATTATCATCAGGGTTGTAAAATATAGCTGAAGGAACAAGTAGCAGCTACTGTAAGAAATAAATGCCACACCTGTATATTATTTTCCACTATTCTCCTAATGGCAAAAGATACAGTAAGTGACCATTTCTGACAAGTGAAAGCCATCTGGAAAACTGTATCTTTATTTTTTTTTCAGTACTATTGAAAAGCAACCCTTGAAACGAATCACCTTTTAATCGCTAGATGTACTAGCAAGTGGCAAATGACCATTCTCCCAGGAACAGATTCCCAAGTGAAACATACTATGGTGCTTATTCTTTAATTAACAGCCCTTTCACATTGCCAGTGCATTACAGCTATCAGAAAGAACACCCTGTGCTTATCAAATCAATGTCACAGGGTCTCCCTAAACGAATAATAAATGTTCTGGCTTTCTACTAAGTGAAAACCTATTCCTGAAGACTTCCTAAAGATAGGCTCATAAAAATCTAAAAAGAGAGAAACTGGAATGTGGTCTCATGAGGATAAAAAGGCTAGTGTTAATAATTAACAAGGAAAGTGAAGTGGAGTCAAATTAGCCATAATAAAGCCCAGAGTGACTGGCAAAGTCACCTCTCATTATCAAAAAACTCATTAGGAAATGAAGAGGTAGAAATCCCACTGGGTTATTCTCTCTCTCAGGCTATATCAGAGATTATTTTTCAGATTTCTTTCAAATGAAGAACTGTTAGGTCACCATATTGCATATTAGGTTAATCTTCAACCTTTGAAATCTGGAGGGCTGACACCTGCGTGTTATTCTATCTCAAGAGCCTTAAATGAGCTCTAATCTGAGATGCAGGAATCAGTTTTCATATAAATCTGACATGTGTGAACTGCCAACAGTATAGAAATAATCTAACAGCTATAGCCTTTAAGCAAATCTTCATGCAAGATTATTTTTATAAACACAACACTAAAATGTAGTGCCAGAAAGACTACAGGATAATGAATGTATGTATCGTTTTATAAATGTACTGTGTCTTACTCTATGAACTTCATACTTTTTTCTATAGAACACAAATTCAAGCAAAATGCATCAAAGCACAGCTACCTTTAACTTATCAGAAAGCAGAAAAAAGAAAAATTCCTTGTTACAGTTCCGCGGAGTAAAAGAGAGAAACAAACCGAGTTTTCTCATATTGTCTTGCTTAGAATAAGTAGTGGATAATATTTTTGGTCTACTCTTGGTATGGACATGCAGAGTTCAATCATATCCAATAAGTATCAGGTACTGTTGAAGACTGGATATGCAAAGATATTTATTAACCCAGGTCCAAGGGCTAAATCTACATGAGCACCTGTGTAGTTTAGAACTGCTGCGTTAAACATGCTGTAGTTAAACAGAAATTAAAAGGCACAGTGACTAGAGCCAAATCCCTGAAAGCTGCATGGAAACTTTTTAAAGACACCATAATAGAGGCCCAACTTAAATGTATACCCCAAATTAAAAAACATAGCAAGAGACTTAAAACAGTGTCACCATGGCTTAACCGCCATGTAAAAGAAGCAGTGAGGGACAAAAAGGTATCTTTTAAGAAGTGGAAGTCCAATCCTAGTGAGATAAATAGAAAGGAACATAAACACTGTCAAATCAAGTGTAAACATGTAATAAGAAAAGCAAAAAAAGATTTTGAGGAACAGCTAGCCAAAAACTCAAAAAGAAATAACAAAATGTTTTTGAAGTACATTAGAAGGAGGAAGCCTGCTAAAAAACCTGTGGGCCCCCTAGATGATCGAGCTATAAAAGGAGCAATCGAGGACGATAAAGCCATTGCGGAGAAACTAAATGATTTCTTTGCTTCAGTCTTCACAGCTGAGGACGTTGGGGAGATTCCCGAATCTGCACTGTCCTTTGTGGGTGATGAATCTGAGGAACTGTCCCGGATTGAAGTGTCATTAGAGGAGGTTTTGGAACAAATAGAAAAACTTAATGTTAACAAATCTCCGGGACCGGATGGCATTCATCCAAGGGTTCTAAAAGAACACAAATGGGAAATTGCTGAACTATTATCTGTGGTTTGTAACCTATCCTTTAAATCGGCTTCCGTACCTAATGACTGGAAGGTAGCCAACGTGACACCAATATTTAAAAAGGGCTCTAGAGGCGATCCTGGCAATTACAGACCGGTAAGTCTAACTTCAGTACCGGGCAAATTAGTCGAAACAATAGTAAAGAATAAAATTGTGAAGCAGGTAGAAGAACATAATTTGTTGGACAAAAGTCAACATGGTTTCTGTAAAGGGAAATCCTGTCTTACTAATCTATTAGAGTTCTTTGAAGGGGTTAACAAGCATGCGGACAAGGGGGATCCAGTAGATATACTATACTTGGATTTTCAGAAAGCCTTTGACAAGGTCTCTCACCAAAGGCTCTTGTGTAAATTACATGGCCATGGGATAAGAGGGAAGGTCCTTTCTTGGATTGAGAACTGGTTAAAAGACAGGAAAAAAAGGGTAGGAATAAATGGTAAATTTTCAGATTGGAGAGGGGTAACTAGTGGTGTACCCCAAGGGTCAGTCCTGGGACCAAACCTTTTCAACTTATTCATAAATTATCTGGAGAAAGGGGTAAGCAGTGAGGTAGTAAAGTTTGCGGATGATACCAAACTGTTTAGGATAGTCAAGACAGAAGCAGACTGTGAGGGACTCCACGAAGATCTCACCAAACTCAGTGATTGGGCAGCAAAATGGCAAATGAAATTTAATGTGGATAAGTGTAAAGTAATGCACATTGGGAAAAATAACCCCAACTATATGTACAGTATGATGGGGGCTAATTTGGCTACGACAAATCAGGAAAGGGATCTTGGAGTTATTGTAGACAGTTCTCTGAAAACTTCCACGTAGTGTGCAGCGGCGGTCAAAAAGGCAAATAGGTTGCTAGGAATTATTAGGAAAGGGATAGAAAATAAGACCCAGAATATCTTACTGCCCCTGTATAAAACTATGGTACGCCCACATCTTGAATACTGTGTACAGATGTGGTCTCCTCACCTCAAAAAAGATATTTTGGCTTTGGAAAGGGTTCAGAAAAGGGCAACTAAAATGATTAGGGGTTTGGAGCGGGTCCCATATGAGGAGAGGTTAAAGCGACTGGGACTTTTCAGTTTAGAAAAGAGGAGACTGAGGGGGGATATGATAGAGGTATATAAAATCATGAGTGGTGTGGAGAGGGCCAATAAAGAAAAGTTATTTATTAGTTCCCTAAATAGAAGAACTAGAGGACACCAAATGAAATTAATGGGTAGCAGGTTTAAAACGAATAAAAGAAAGTTCTTCTTCACACAGCGTGTTGTCAACCTGTGGAACTCCTTGCCAGAGGAGGCTGTGAAGGCTAGGACTATAATAGAGTTTAAGGAGAAGCTAGATAATTTCATGGAGGTTAGGTCCATAAAAGGCTATGAGCCAGGGGATAAAATGGTGTCCTTGGCCTCTGTTTTTCAGAGGCTGGAGAGAGATGGCAGGAGACAAATCGCTTGATCATTGTCTTCGGTCCACCCTCTCTGGGGCACCTGGTGCTGGCCACTGTCGGTAGACAGGATACTGGGCTAGAAGGACCTTTGGTCTGACCCAGTACGGCCGTTCTTATGTTCTTATGCAGGCTGGTTTTAAACCACTTCAGCTGGTTACCTGGGTCTCTAGTGCACTAGCGAGGACTAGCTAGAGCACAGTGATTCTCCAGTGTGCCCCATCATTCTAGGCCTGTAAGGTGAAAGGGATGAATAGTAATTCAGAGCCCCAGGCTGGCCAGCCTTCCTGGCGTTTTCTACTGCTAAAATGCAAAGCCCAAGATCTGGCCAGTGTCCTTACTACTGTTGTTTTGGTAGTCTTCTTTACAATTCTTGCTTTCCGTCTGGAATGGACTTTCTGCACATGCCCATCTAATTTCAGATCTCAGCCAAAGTTCTCTATTTTTCTGTCTGTACAGGTTAATTTCTTCATCTTTTTTTTGTATTTTTAAGTATTTGCCTCTGTAAATTAGCTTAGGGTATGATTTGTATGAAGAAACTGTTTAAAATGAAGTTGCAGTGTGCTACTGTATATATGTCTTCAGTTTGAGGAATTTTATAACATAAAAATAGAGGAGAAGACTCATTTTATGCATAACATTTTTATAATGTTCTGAAAATATAGGTAGATAGCATATAAATGTGTCCACCAAATCCTGTTGGAAATTCATTAAGAAATATCAATTTCCTTATCATTAACCTCATATAGAGTGTGCTGTGGAGACATCACAGAGCTAGCTTTTATTGTACAGCATGTCATATTAACACAGGAAAGAAAACTGAGAAAAAAAATAATTAACAGTTGTAACATTTAGCGTACTGTTCAAAAATGCTTCTTTCTCCCCTCCCGCCCCCTCCCGACTCCCATCCCCACCTTTCTACCTCATTATTATGATGTAGTTCCAACAAGATTGAATTTCCTAGAACAGTCAGCAAGAATGAACATTCAATATAAAAGGGAGAGCATGTAGAAACTGCATGGCTGTGTCTAGACTGGCAAGTTTTTCTGCACAATCAGATGATTTTGCGGAAAAACTTGCCAGCTGTCTACACTGGCCGTTTGAATTTCTGGAAAAGCACTGACGATCTCATGTAAGATCGTCAGTGATTTTCCGGAAAAAACTATGCTGCTCCCGTTTGGGCAAAAGTCTTTTTCCGAAAGACTTTTGCCCAAAAGGGCCAGTGTAGACAGCATAGTACTGTTTTCCCCCCAAAAAAGCCCCGATCGCGAAAATGGTGATTGGGGCTTTTTTGCGGAAAACCGCGTCTAGATTGGCCACGGGCGCTTTTCCGCAAAAAGCGCTTTTGCGAAAAAGCATCCTGCCAATCTAGACGTGTTTTTCTGAAAATGCTTTTAACGGAAAACTTTTCCGTTAAAAGCATTTTCGGAAATTCATGCCAGTCTAGACGTAGCCCATTAGTTTAGTTAAGACTGAACAAATGTGTCTATTCTAAAGGAATTTCATCTGCATTTAGATATCAAATGAAAGGCCAAATGAGGTTTGTTCTCAGTTCATGAGCAATTTCTTTTTTTTATATATTTTTAAGCTTGAACTTATATTTTCATAAATAAAGAGTGAAAAAATGTACTATCTTCCCATTATACAAAAATGTTCAGCAGCTTTGAACAATAATGTATAATAGATGGTTAACAATTACCATTTGTCATGGAGATGATAGACCTTTGGCAAATGTTCCTTTCAGTGATCTGGTAAGTTACCTGTGAATAGTCAAAGTGTAAAGATTTGAACAATTCACTTAACACTGCTGCACTGGATTTTAAAAATCTCTTCATGATCTGCAGGATTGTGTTGGCTCTGCATATGTGAACATAGTTTTGGAAAGTCCGTTGGCTCTCCTGCATCTTTTTGTATAGTTAGAGAAAGTGAACAGGGAAGGAGACAGAGTGCAAATGAGTTTTGGATCCATCTTTGCAATAGGTCAGAGTATGTATGAAAGGAGGTTGAATTCCCAGGGAGGTCTAGCTCTTTTCATACAATACATTTGGGGGACACATGTTAGGGGGTGGAAGAGGAAATACGAACATATGCTACAACTCCTACTTTTACATATTTGACTATACAAGTAATTCTGTTGTTCTCTGGCCAACAGTTATATATTGTGTAATTTCTTTGGTCCTTCATTTTCTGTTTAAAACCTAACAAATCATATTTTTTAAATAAAGATTCTGTTAATAAAATTAGGACTTCCTGTGCAGCTTGAGCCCTATTTATAGTCTTTTGTAATTATGTTTAATACTGAGTTTATTTTTATTTTATTGCAAGACCACTGCAGGTTTTTTCTCAGCTCTTACCCATTTTTTATATTTAATGCTATCAACTACAGAAAAGTAGTAATGTCCTTCAAATTTATTTAGTCATCATAATAATGCCTAGCATTTTTCATCGATAGAGTTCAAAGTTCCTGTAATGGGGTATATTCACCAGCGTGGCGCCTTCAGCAAAGTGACTTTGAGGAATTAGCTGGCTGTTCCGATGCGCCCCCTATCACTGGCGTCTCCCCCATGTCCTCCATCGGTACTGTCTTCAGGGCACTGCCCTCCAGTAGTGCCCACTCTGGTCTTCGTTGGCGCCCCCTTCCGAGGGGGGGGGAGGTTATTGTTCTTCCTCCGCTATACTCTCCAGGGTCCTCCCTACTCCCTGGGACCCCCATTTTTTCTTCCAGGGAACACCCAGTTCTCTCCAGGAACACCCAAGTCCCTTGCACCCTCCAGGCCTCAGTGGCCCCCTGCCAGTGCCTCTCTCTAGCCCCTGTCTCTGGGCAGTCCCTTTTGGCCACTCCTCCCTGGCAAAGGATACAGACCTCCTACCTCTGGTTACCAGGTTGCCTCTTTCAACCCTGCCTTACGGCCTGGGGCTTCCCAGCGCAAGCCTCCCTAGCCTACCACGTCTGCCTCTCGCAGCCCGGCCTTTCATGACTGCCTCTCACAGCCCTGCCCACCATGGCTGCTTCTCGTAGTCCCTAGGGCCTCAGGCCTGGTAGACTGCGTTTGCTAGGCCAAAGCCTCCCCAGCCCTGCCCTCTTCCAGGGAGCTTCTTCCTTCCCTGGCAATCAGGTCTCTACTGCTCTCTCTCCAGAGCAGCAGGCAGGTCTCTCCTCCTTCCTTGAGTCACTCTCTATAGTCTCCACCAGGGCCTCAGCTGGACTTTCCTCTGACTCCACTCTCAGCCCCTTACAGGGCCAGTGCAGGGCAACGCACTGTCACAGTTCCTTATATAAGAGTTCAGTATAATTATCATCATTTTACAGATGGAGAAACTGAGGCAAAGCAGTGAAGTGACATGCTCAAGGTCCCCTATCAGGTAGAGACTGAGCTGGGAATAGAACCTACATCTTCCATCTTATTCATCCATTTATTTTTGCATGGTCCCTGTAAATTATTGTTGGAAAAAAGTTTTCTTGTTTAACTTTGCACTTAGTTTCTCCTAACTTCCTGGCTTTATTCCAGTTATGGGCATGCACTGTGAGGCCATTTTTTTTCCACGAGGCGTACAGATAGTTCGGAATGGCTTGCTAGTGTAGCCACGCGGCACGGGGTTCGAACAAGCCGGCATTTAAAAATGGCGCCGGCTGGCTTATGCAAATGAAGCCCGGGAAATTCAAATCCCGGGCTTCATTTGCACGTTCGGTATGCATACATTACCCCGCTAGTTCGAACTAGCGGGGTAGTGTAGACATACCCTATGTTACTATATGGTACAGAACTATGCTGTGCTTAAAGCTTAACAATACAAAAAAAATATTTTATTGCTATATCTGAGGATTTTTAGATGAGTTGAGGCCAGTGTTCCTTCTAAGCTGAGCAGCAGCACAGCTTCATAAGTGATTAATCAGCCCTGCCCAGTCAGAGGCTCAGGGCTCTGTGCATGGAGCTGTCTGACTGCGCGGGGCTGATTAAGCACCTGTGAAGCTGTGCGACCATGCAGCTTAGAGGGAACCCTGGTTGAGGTTCTGTCTGTTGTACCTTATTTCCTAGAATGACTCGTCTTATTTTTTCCCCTACTGAGGTGATTAGAAGGGAAAAGGAGTTAGCATAATGTGCAATGTGTTTTCTTCTGCTACTTATTATATAGGTTGCACACTCTTGTGCTTACTGTATCAAGAAAACCTTGACTGTATCCCTCTTGATTAAGGATGACATCCAGGCTATCATCTGCTAGCACAGCTTGCCACAGCATGTGTAATCACAAAGAGAGATTATATTTGGTTTATTTGTAGAGGGGACTGAGAATTTTGTAAGAATGTAAAAATTGTGTCTCACCTTTCAGTTACTTTCCTTATCAAGAAATCTCTCTCTGATCTGAGGTTCCATTTAATCCTTGCTGCATCTCTCTCTTTTCTGGTATCATTCAAAGTATTGTTGCCTGACTTTGTTGCTACATTATTTGCTGACACAGGCACTTTCCCAGATTAGTGGAAAGTAGGAAAGCTGAGTGGTTAACACATGTGGTCTCTAGGCAAGTAAGTGCTCTCCATAAAGTGCTGCTCAGTGAAAATGGCTATAAAGCTGTTCTGAATAAACCTTACAGCTCCAGTGGGCGATATGACTGCAGCCAATGTAGAAAAGGCCACACACTGAGGGCTTGTTTCCTGATGCATGCTGTCATAATGGATGTTGTTGGTTAAAGGAAGAATGCTAGAACATTCTTACTACACCATATGGAGAGACATGAAAAGTTCACACTCAAGCCTCAGGCTATGTGCCATTTTTAAAACAAAGGCATTGACAATACATAACTATGATGTGATTGAGAGTGGAATGGAGACTGGCATATAGGCATCTGTAAGAAAGCATGGATTTACATATAGATTTTTATTGATGTGAATATTCTGGTATAGCTGAGGTTGTGTCAGCATTTCTACTGCAAGCCCATGTTCATAAGGCCCTGTCATATGCATCACAAAATACTTGGGCTGTATGGGAACTTGGCATGTAATGTCTTTGTGTGTGAGACAAATCAGTTCCATCATTTTTAAGTCAGGTGGATTTTTTTAAATAGAGGCATTATGAATAAAAAAGTTTGATCTTTAAACCTAATTTTATATGGTGCCTATATCTAAATACAACTTGAAGTGGTCTCAGGTTAAAACAGTCCTCAGACTGTTCTAGATCAATTCCTACACCAACCACATAGATCATGTACAACAGAATCATTTATTTGAAAAAATATCCATCACGTGCAGTTACATATTATAACCCGATTGCTGCAGAATATTTGTCAGTTAAAATCTACCATTGATCTCACACTCCTTCAAGTCTTCTCAGTGTGCCCCAGAACTTCTGATATTTGCTTGGGTTTTGTTTTCCAAATGTAAATTATTTTTAGTACACTATAAGCTTTGCTTTTGCCCTAAAACTCTACTTAAGTGTTAACCTTAGGAAACCTGCTAATTCTCTAGTGTTTAACCCAAGTGAAAGTTCTTCATTGCCTTGCAGTTCTGGGTACTTGGCCAGAGAGAGTGACTGCTTTTTTCTTCTGAAAGATGAGGATAGGATAGGATTTTTTTTGAAGGAGCACGTTCTATCTCCCATCAACTTCCTTTCACTAGAGCCTTGACTGTTTGGAGTGTCGTCCAGAATACCCCATTTACCATTACTGGAAGGAACCAGTACATCAGGTGGTAACTGCATGAGTCTTGCCAGATACAACTGGGGAGAGCATGGTCAGTGGAGCTGGCAGGACAAGGAATATGGACCAGTAGTAGGAGTCTCTGATGTTTCTGTAGATAAGGAGGTAGAGCAGCTCTTCCCACATATAACAGAGGGAGGGAGCAAGGGATGGTTATGTAGGTGAAAAGTCTTCATTTGAGAGATGAGCAAGAAGGAAGGAGAGATTTCTTTTATTTGTTTACTTTACACTTGTAAAATTTACAACAAAGTCACCTTCTATCTCCGAGAGAACAGTAGTGGCCATCTTTGTTAAGGGGGGAAAAACCTCATGAGAAATGTGTGGTAGATGTAATTTTGTATGCACCATTGTCAGTTATTAAAAGTTGAACATGGAATCTGCATTAACAGAGGCTAACAGAACAAAAGAGGAAGAAAATAATACTTTAATAATACTATGAAAGAATTATATAAAAATGCAAGAAGTTAAAAACAGAATTTCCACACACAAAAACCCCAAAAGACTAGACTGGCATTGATGTGAACAGTTATTTTGGTATTTAATACTTATAACAATGAAGTAGTTGTCCAGCTTTGGTAGAAATGGACAAGCAGATTCAGAAATCTGTCAGTGGCCTTAGATATTGAAAATCTAAACTGACAAGTTGTACATTTGCTACAGTATATGTATGCAGAGCTAAATTATATTTGTGATTCACTGACCAGCACAATGCCTAACTGAAACAATGATCTCCTTGAAAAAGTCATTGTTGTTGCTACTGATCATTTGTCTCTCTTGAAACAGAATGTGATGTATGAAGTGCTAGTTTTCAGTCAAGTGAAACAATTACTTGAAGCCTACTAACTGCCCATTGCCATATGAGTTTGCTGACTTGAATTTTACAGTTATTAGGATCAAATCCTAGAGTTCTTACAACTGAAAAAAATCCCAGTTGTTTTGCTAGAAATCTATCCTGACTATAAAGTTTTAGGAATTTTGGCCCATAGCTATATTACCACAACCTTCCTTTATGTTCAGAGTTGCATATTTAGGTTATTAAAATTTAATATTGATCGTTTGATTAAATAGTTCTGTAGGAAATTTCAGGCAAAAACGTTACTTGGGTACCCAGAACTTATACTGACTGAGTAAGCATTTTAGATGCATGAGAATTCTGGGGTGAGCCTTTTGTTTTGCTTAATCTTTTAAATATGCATTATCATTTCATTAGCACAGGGTAAGAGAATTTGAAAAGTTTCTTAGTCCTTAAAATATTTGTAGATCAAATTTGAAATCTGTTTCCATTAACGTATGTACAAAAATTATGGTTATGTTCCTTTGTACATGAGAACATACTCTTGCAGATTATGCCAATGCATGAATAACAGCTTATCCATTTAAAGGGTTGGAAAAATAGCATTCTACATGGAAAATGACTAAAAATGCAATATAAACTGTCTGTCTTCTTTCCAATTTACTGGACCATTTTCAATAGCTACACATAGAACACTGATCCCCAAGGTCATTTTCTTGTTGAACCCTATTATAGGTGTGGAACAAGGGGTGCTTCTGCATTCTCTAGCTTGAAGTGATTTCTATTATATATGGGATTTAGAGTTTGATTCAATGGCTCTAAGCACCCCCATTATATAAATGTTTCAGCACCCCCTGAACCCTACGTATTTTTAATACTGTTCAGTAAAAATACAATATAATATTAAATTATTATCAGTTTACAATAACATAGAATAAGAGAGCATATATACTAGCAGGGACGGCGGATTCATTCTTAGAGAATCCAATGAGGTGGCAGGGTAATTTTAGACAATCTTGCAAATATGGGACAGATATCTGAGAGAGGGAGAGGTTGACATAAAATTGCACCATTCTTCCTTTCAATTCTGCAGAAACCCTTCCTTTATGCATGTGTGCAGGGTATGTGTTCAGTTTATGAAACTCATGCAATTTTCTTGTCCCTTTTCTTCAGAGGACAGTTTGACTCCACTGACTTTAGAGTTACTTCTGATTTCCACTATTTTGAGAGCAGAATCAGTAATTCTTTACCTGCATGAGCAATGTAGTCTGTTTCCTCTCTTCTGGAGGAAAAGCATGATTTCTGTGCTGCAGCATTGTTCACATTGCAATAGCTAATGCTATTTGAAACTGGTCTTGTGATCACAGGTTATATTTTACTATATTTTGAATATTTCAGAGAGGTAGGAGTAGTTTATAGCTTTAATTCCAGTTTTTCTTGGATCTTCCATAGGATTTTCCAGCTCCCAAATTCAGTTTTTGAATAATACATGTATTACCACTACTTTGTGTTGTGCTGTGTGAATGTAGAATGGCTTTGTGAACAGAGGATGTTGGATGGGTGAATAGGCTACAGAAAGGAAAAGGACTTGAAGATAAGTGCTAGGATTACTCTTTGATTGGACAAAGGGGAAGGGACAGCTCAGTGGTTTGAGCATTGGCCTTCTAAACTCATGGGTGTGAGTTCACTCTTTGAGAGGGCCATTTAGGGATCTGGGGCAAATCTGTCAGGAATGGTGCTTGGTCCTGCTGTGAGGGCAGGGGAGTGGACTCAAGGAAGTTTCCTCATCTTAAGCTCTTTTGACAAATCAAATCCCTTCAGGAATGAGTCCTATTTACTTAAAGTGGACAAGGTAACTTAGAATCAGCATGTGATTTTCGGCCGTGTATTGCCAGCTCTATTGAGTAAAGAGAGAGCACGTCAGAATTTTATTGCAAATTATCTTCCAAACAGATATAAGCACCGTTGCTTATTTGGATAACAATGCTCATTTTAAATAGATCAATCCATTTGGTCGTGCTGTAACTCTCAACAGCTTTTGATACAACAGGCCATGCATGCATTGGTACTTGGGCATTTGAGAGAAATTGCCAGTGTATCTGTTACTGCCCTCCATGGTTTCACTCATACCTAGGAGCTGCTGGGTTAACAGCATGAGAAAGCTCACTCTTTTTCATGTTCTCACTCATAGGATTTGTTTGGAGGTGGAGTCAAGTTAAGAATCTTGGCTTCATTTTACAGAGTTGCTTTTTCCCTGCCAAGCTAAGTATTGGCCTGATACGATTTTTTCTTTCAGTTGCACACTTTGTGTTTTCTTTGCCCTTTCTAATCCATTCCAGCCTTTCAATAGTAACACATGTCCTCCTGCCTATGAGGCTTGATTCTTGTAATTCCCTCTGAGCAGAGCATGCAGCAGGGCATCTCTACAGCTTGTTCAGAAAGGACTAGCATGCTTGCTCACCCACACTAGCAACTGTGATTATATTATGCCAGCCTTGCATTGTCTGCATTGACAGCCTATCCAGTGGCATGTTGATTTAAAACTGGCACTGTTGTTATTTTTAAAGCTCTCAACGGTGTTGGGATTGTCTCTGCTCGATACTTACTCCTTGAAAATCATTCTGGTAGATATTTTGAACCATACAACTTTTATGTCTCAGGCAACTGATGATCAATTTTTTGTTGTAGTAATCCTTTATCTTGGAGCATTCTATTTGTATATATTGTGTACCCTTAGGTTGGTTTATAATCCCTTCTGTACTATTATGGCTCACAGCTATGCTGATTTTTAAAAAATATAAATACAAAAAAAGGTTACATTCTGCTTTTAAGTGATTCTAAAATGGGTATCAGATTTGGTACCCAATATAAAAATAATTCTGCTGAAGCTAATTAAAAATTACTAGCACTTAGAATAATACTTCGTTCAGCTCAGTAAGGAGGTGATTAATTGCATCTGTCTTTTTAAAGAAAATAATTTTTGTTTTCCTGTTCTTACCTTTGAAACAAAAATATTGTGTCCAGCAACAGTACCCCCCCTAATGCTGCCGGCAGCGATGGGAAAGGGGGACTGCTGCATAGGAGGATGTATCACCTACCTGTCCCAGAGCTACCATGCTGAACTCTGCCAATGGATTTCCCAAGAGGAGTGTTCCTTTAAGAAAGCCCCAACATCCTCCAGAGGGAATGAACAATGGTGGTATTTGGAATGGGGATGATGATAATGCCTAATTGTTATGTAGCACTTTTCATTAGTAGATCTCACAGTGACGCACAATCCCCTGGAAGATAGAGCAGTGCAATGTATCCCCATTTTAAAGACAACAAACTAAGGCACCATCTCCACAACAAGCATCGATATACTGAGGTAGACACAAAGCCAACGTATACCCTGCATTACCTATGTTGACTCTAGCAGTCCTCCAGCAGCTGTCTCACAATGCCTAAAGCTGCTTTCTGGTCACAGTTGTGAACTTGGCTAGGTAGAGGTCCTGAGTGCCAAAAGCCTTCTCCCCAGCTCTACATTGTTGTGTGCAACTGTCCAGCTGACTATGTGCTCCAGATGCACACTGGCATGGAATAGACAGGAGACATTGGATCTCTTGGGCTTCTAGGGAGATGAGGCTGTGCAGGCACAGCTATGGACCAGCAGTAGAAGTGTGGACATCAGTGAGCAGATTACACGGGGGATGCAGGAGAAGGACAAAGCTGGGAATCAACAGCTGTGCTTTCTGAAAGCACAGGAACTACAGCAGGCATATGGGAAGGCCAGGGAGGCCAACAGTCAATCAGGTGCTGAGCCCCAGAACTGCCACTTTTACAAAGAGCTGTAAGCTATACTTAGCTTGGACCCTTTAAGCACCCCAACCAAGATAGCAGTACAACAAAGAGTGAGAGAGGTGATCTGCTTTTCATATCCCCAAAGAGTTAGGTGGGGGTGGGGAGGTGGCCATGTTGAGCAGTTTGTGTAAATAAGGATGTCTCTTGACTCCTCCTGAGAAATCTCACTGAAATTTCCATGAAGATGTGCTACAATCCTTTCCCGAAGATTTCTAGATTTGGCAACCTTATTTCTTCCTCTGTGCTCAGACTTTTCCATGTGCCAGTCTGCAATAACTTCAGCAGACTGGGTACCCTTGCAATAAATGGGCTAGTAGTACATGAACCCAGCGAGCTACCGGACACCATCAGCCTCTGTGCTCTCCATGCCTTTATTACCTTTAGGAATAAGATATTGGTTAAAATCATCATCTGTGGAAAATCATGTTAATATGTAATGCCATTGCCCAACATGCATAGTTGCATGCAACTGAGCAATTCCCTCATTTCACTCTCAACTGATGGGCCAAACTCACTAGGCTGGTGCTGTGGGTGGTGCCATGCACAAGCACACCATGCAGAAGTGTCAATAAGTTGAGTTGCTAGGAGAAGGACTTCTGAATCTTAACTTTTGCACTTCTCTGTGGCTATGTTGGCAGTGGTGCCTCTGTTTGTTTTATCTATAGCTGCTGCTGTTGCAACCTGTTCCTCCTCCACACCCATGGATTGCCTGAGTCAGATGATGAGAGGACAAGAACTCAGGATGACATGTTCAGCAAGGTCCTGCAAACTAGTGCTGCACTGAACCATGAGTAGAGAACCTGTGTATTTGAGTCTAAATGGAAAAGGAAAGTGGACAGGAGGAAGGCCCAGGAATCTCAGCAGAAAAAGGGGAGGGATACACCAGGATGTGATATGGCTTCCCCAGCAGCAAATTTCAGGTTCTTGTAGACCTACAGAGTGATAATCCTGGGCTAGCCTCCCTTTGCAGTCCATGGAGAACTCCATTACAGCACCCCACTGCACCTGGTCCCTCAACATTTCACATGGCGTCAGGCACCTCATCTTCATACCTACCACTCCACGCCCAGGGATAAATAAGGACAATCATAGCTTCACATATATTGACCTGCGATAGCTACTGTGAGAACTACGATTACTAGGGCTGTGTCTAGACTGGCCAGTTTTTCCAGAAAATCAGCCGCTTTTCCGGAAAAACTTGCCAGCTGTCTACACTGGCCGCTTGAATTTCCGCAAAAGCACTGACTTCCTACTGTAAGAAATCAGTGCTTCTTGCGGAAATACTATTCTGCTCCCGTTCAGGCAAAAGTCCCTTTTGCGCAAAAGGGCCAATGTAGACAGCTCAGATTTGTTTTCCGCAAAAAAGCCCCGATCGCGAAAATGGCAATTGGGGCTTTTTTGCAGAAAAGCACATCTAGATTGGCACAGCCGCTTTTCCGCAAAAAGTGCTTTTGTGGAAAAGCGTCCGTGCCAATCTAGACACTCTGTTCTGAAAATGCTTTTAACAGAAAACTTTTCCGTTAAAAGCATTTCTGGAAAATCATGCCAATCTAGACGCAGCCTATGTATATAGCCAAAATGGACATGAATGTTCTTTCCCCTTATATTTTTTGTTTCTTGTGGACCAGAAGAGAAGAAGATACAGACACATTTCAGCACAGCAAGTTGCCAAGGAAACTTTTTATTGTTCTTGCAGCAAAACTGAAATTAACATGGAAGTGAGGCTTCAAACTAGAGAGAAGTGCATAAAACCTGAAAAGTAACAGGACATCTCTTTCCTCCACCTTACTTTAAAAAACTTCCCAAATGTGTATTCATTATCACTTGCGTGAATAATATAAAGCACTATATAAACTAACTAAAAGTTGTGGATGAACTGCTACAGACTCTCAAGTTGCAAAGAATAAGTCTGCCCTGGAATAGCAACTCACTAACTGAACAACTTATAAGTCAGACACACAGCTACTTTTCATGCTCTCCTGGGGCACCAGAGCCCCACACTTCTAACTTCACCCCATCCCTCACAGCACTTTTGGAAAGCCATGTATCTGCCGATTCACACTCCATCCCTGCTCATCCCTCTCTCTAAGAACCTGAACAGCCATGAACAGTTCATTTGTGGAAGTGCAAGGTGCCAGTGCACTCCAGTGTGCAAAAGGTATATGTGGAAGAAGGCTGCTGAATTCCATTTGAAGCAACCTCTGAAATTCTTAAGAGAATTAAGGTGCATTGTCTCTCAGCAACTGTATCCGTAAACCAAACTAGCTAAACAAGGCACAAAAATGTCCAAGGTACTTTGCAGCTATAGAAGTCATTCTGAAAACTTCTGGCCATTTTGAATGAGATTTGACTACAATCAAAATCATATAACCCTAATGGTCTCACAGAGTCCACATAAATACATACCTAAGGAGGCCAGGACCAAAGGTGTAAATTAACTGGGCCATGATCACACTAAATTTAGAGACATGTAGTACATTTTGTCAGTACTTTTCTCAGTCCTTTACCACCAGACATATGGCCTTCATCAGTACAATACCAAAATGACCATCATGAAGTTCTTCCAAAGGCTAAGATTGAAGTGATTTTGAAACAGTCACTCAGATGTCCAATAAGATGTGACTGTGATTTACAGATAATTCACATTGATATGACACAAACTGTATAAACTGGAGATTTTTGTGATCCAGCACTGTACTGTATGGTACTATTCCCATCACAAAACAGGGTACACCATCCTTAGCTATTTTTCTGATGACTGTACTAGTGATGGATTACCTGTTTATCAAATATAGATAGAACATTTTATCTGAAGTTTCTTCAGGGAGCTCAGGCATGACAGCTCATCAGCATTCCCATGCTGCATTCCTTATGGAATTGAATACTATAGGTATGACCTGAATTCTGTCAGTAGCTGCTGCTCATATGCAACACTGACATATGAGCAGCAATTAATGATAGAATTCCATGTTTCAGTCCAAAAATTGAAAGCAATGGGTGATGAGCAATCAGCAAGATAAAATGTCTATCATAAAGGTAGATACGGAACTTCTGAATTCTGAAGATAATGCTAAGAGCTTCCCACTTCTGCACATAGTTCCTCTTAGGAGTAGTGACTGTTTGTGATGCAGAGGCAGTTGGTTTCCACATGCCATAAGGCAAAATGTGGGGAAGGAAATGCACCCACATGTTATGAAGCATCACATCCCAATTGCAAAGCATCAAATCACACAAGAACCTTCAGCTGATGTCAACAGTGTCTCTGCTTCCTTAAATGCACAATTGCACTCCCTAGATCATTTCCATTATTTCTTTGTAACAATTCATGTCAAGGTGCCAATAATGTTGCCAGATGAGGCAAAAATATGTGAGAGTAGTTAGGCAGTCCTAAGAATGAACCAACTGACACATTCTCTGGCAGTGGCACTTCAAGAATGACCTTTTATTTCCCTGACAGTTTCCTTAAGCATGTCAATTACATGTTCAAGATACTCAGCTGAAGGTCTGAAAAATTCACATTTGTCTTGACAGATTTACAATCCTTGATCTTTTAAATATTGCAAAACAGCATCCACATTTCAAAGATGACCCTCTTGGTCGTTTTCTGAAACATGGTTGTCATTCAAATAGCACTGAACTGCATTCAGTGCCATCAGGTTCTCATCCATGACTTTCTGAAAAGGACCAGTGTCAAAGAGACACTTAAAGACAACCCCATTATAAAAGAATAAGCCATTTTGCATGTTAACTGAGAGATTTGCAAGTTTCTGGGTCAATGTCCAATCCATTTTACTGAAATAAATAAACCTTCAATGTGAGAGAGTAGATACTGTCTGCATGTAAAACTAAATTCAGCATCACTTTGATGAAATTGCTACAAATTTGGACTGAGCCTCCCTTCCTTGATCACTGGTATGATGGGAATAGTCCACTCCCTGTGTGAAACCAGTGACAAAGACTGAGAGTTCACTAAATCATCCAAATCAGCTTCTACTAGAGGCTTTAGAGTGTAAGGCACAACTGTGGACTTGCAATATTGTGGCTCTCTGTCCGACATAACAGTGAGTTTCACTGCCATGTTGCTCATCTGTCAAAGCTCTGTTTCAAAAACTTTGACTTGTCTGCCCAGAATTTTTGGAAGCTTCCTTCAATCAACAGTGTAACCCACATTTCATCTTTCACTCGGGCTTCTCAAAATAAGTGTAGTGTTAAGTATTGATCAGTATCAATTGAGCTTTTAACTTTCCACGTTACTTATTCCGGACTTCCATCTTTTTCTTAGGTTCAGTCTTCACGGGTGTCATCTTGGATATATTATTTTGTGTTGCTAGTTGTTGAGCTGTTTGGCAGGTCACAACAGTATGTCCTTTCTTCTGGAACAGTCTGCAGATGACCTGATATGCCCAGCAGCTCTTCTCAACATATAATTTGAACACAATGGCCACCTTGAAATTCCTTACATTCCCATGTTTCTCTGTCTCATTGTCTTATAAAATGAATTCAGATCATGCTAAATTTTTCTCTGGAGTCTCCTTTGCATCTGTTACTTCATTTGATAGGGCATACAAGTCCCAGACTGTGGAGTAAGGGTTAAGGAGTAGCTCTCGGCTAGAAAGCCATGTCCCAGACATCCCCTGCTGGGCATGCTCACAATGGAGACTGAGCTCAAAATAGAGAAGCTTGGCTCAATCTGGGTAGACCATGTAGGAGAACAGTCATGTAGTGCAGGCTCCTGCTGAGAAGTTGCTGGGGTCCCAAAAAGCTGAGATCAGACCCTACTAGCAAGCCACCACTGACCTTTCAATAGCAATGACTAGCCCTGACTGAAAGAGGAAGACCTTCCACACTGTGACCAAAAAGGATTCCAGGAGTCCAGAAACAAACCACTGGCACAGGGAGAGAAACTGAAGCCGGTGTAGGAAGAGGCCCAGGCAGCAGGTATGGGATGCCCTCCCCTTATGTCACATGTTTCATTGAGCTTTGGGTTGGAATCCAGTAGAGCAGGGAGGGCCCGGGTTCTAATACTTCAAACTACTGACTCTTGCCACTGGATGATACAACCATCAGCTCCAGCAGGTAGGAGACGTAGCTATTGACTGACACCTCGGTGACACACCTTTTGATTCTTGCCAAAGGGCAACTTCAACGGATAGATAATACGGCTATTTACTTCATCTGTTACGCAATGTAGCTATTGACTCCAGTCACAAGATGATATGGCTATTGACTCACTGCTGTGTGATATGGCAATTGACTCTTGCCATACAACTGATGATTCTTGCCACTAGGCAATACAGCTACTCACACAGCCGCAAAGCAATGTGACTATTCTCACCGCTGGGCAACACAATTGTGGACTCTCACCACAGAGTGATACAGAACTGACTCTAGCTTCTAGGCAATGTAGCTATTGACTCTCATCACTTGGTGACACAGCTACTGATTCTTGCCACTGGGCAATACAGGCATGGTCTCATGCCACTCGATGTTGTAGTTGTTGACTCCTGCCATTGGGCACCAATTCTCTAGATATTTCAACAGCCTTCTTGAAGGTAAAAGGTCATACAGTCAATAACTTCTTCTGGAGCTTGATGTTGCATAATCCAGAGACAAATTGGTCATGGGGTACATCATTTAATGTTTGTCTAAACTGACAGTGCTCTTTGACAGCTTCCTCGAGGAGCAATAAACTCCTACTGATTCTTAGTTTCCCTGATGTTGCTGATGGAACTCACATTCTTCTGTTATCATTAACGTTCCTTCTCTGGTGCAGTGATTGTGGAGTATGTGGCAATTCCACACAGAGATGGAGACAGGAGGACATGCAGGAGCTTGAATGCCTTCAGACCCATCACTCTCAGCAAGGTTGAAACTCGTTGTCCCTCTGGAATGTTATTGCAGATTATAAATTTCTCAAAATGTTCACCCATGATTCCAAATCAACCGAATTGCCCACAAAAGTTGCCATTTCCTTGCACACCAGTTGGTTTTTCCACCTCCTGGACATCTCCTCTTCCACAGGAAAACTGGGTTTCTTTTTTTCTACTATCTGCTACTTCTGGCTGTATGCCAACACTGCAGAAATTCATATATGAACTTGGGCTCCCTCTGCTGGGTATACACCTACAGTGCAGCCTAACCTGTTTGCCAGCTTGCACATGCTCAGCCAATATGGCTGCTTACTTCCCTCTCAGTGCTCAGTTTGCAGGAGCTCCAGGCAGCAACCTATTCCTTTTTTCTGTCTTTACTGTGAATTCCCCTTCTTTGATTGGTTCATGATGTCACAGCAGCAAAAAAACCCTGCCACACTGTACCCCTAAGTGAACTCTCCCCAACTTCTTATAATATTATTTGCTTTCTGTTCCTTCTTAGTAGAGCACAGGCAGTGCCGGGATTCCCATGGGGCAGAAATCTTTTACCACAAAACAGTGCATGTGGACCCAGAAGAGAAGGAGATACAGACAGAGGGGCTCCACAGCTCATGGCCATTGAAACTATTGTTCTCTCAAGCAAAAGTGAAACTAAGATGAAAGTGAGGCGTTGCTCTGAGGCAGGAGGAGTGCTCAAACATTTAAAGGGACAGGACATCACATTCTGTTCTGTTAATTTAAGTTTTAGGTGTGTTTGCATGAAAAATGCACAGACTCTTTTCTCACGGATTTTGTTACTCAATAAAATTCTAGTGTGTGTTCTTTATTATAATAATAATAGTTCTTTATTAGTTCACAATAACATATGCTACAGACCACCTTGAAGTACTGAATGCATCCACTTACTTGTACTGTACAGTGTAACAGCTCATTGGATCAGTAATAAATACAGTATAATAATCAATGTTCAGCAAGAAGTGCATTGACAGTTTTGTATTCATAGATGGGTATCAAGCACCATACAATTTGTAACATGCTGCAGAACTGCAGGCCATCTAGAGCAGAGCCAACCACAATATCTTGTAATGGCAGGCTGTTAAAATGCTCTCAAGGCCTCCCTCGGCCAGATAATTCCACAGTGAGCTCTTCTAATAGCCTTTGTGTCTGTTCAAAGTCAGAAAAGAGCAGCTACGCCTCTGCCCTTCACCCCCACAGCAACTTTTCCCACTTTGCCTCATAGATATTATGCAACACAGAGCACTAGAGTCCTGCAAATCAGCAGATATCTGTTTATATAGCTGCATCCACAGATGTTGTTCATTGTTTCCCATCTTTGCTAAAGCTCACAGCCCCACTGCCCTCTGCAGAGCTAAAGCCCTGAGCTCTGAGCCCTGATGCATCCCAAAATAGAGATATGTGTGCTAACTATAACTCCATGGAAGTTCAGGAACCACACTGCAGCAGCTCCATCTACTGTGTCTTGCCTATTTAAGTCACAATTAATGTCTTTGCACATTTGAATGATAGCAACCCCCAAAATGATTTCCAGATCACCAGTAGCAATCTGGCTTTGTTTTCCACGGTGCAATCACCATTTGCTTCTCTCACTCTAGTATCACTGCACTGAAGCTCAGAAGTTATTCTCCACCATTTGCAGCTGCTTTGTGAGTGACACCAAAAACCTGGAATTGGTTTTCAGTGTGTCTTACAGCAGTCTGTCCTCAATGAAACTGTTGTGTTCCCCACTGATGCAATTTTCCTTGCGGCTCTGCAAACACCAGAGGATTGTGCATCCTGTGCTTGCAACACTCAGGAGAATAGCGCATCTGACAGACAACTCCAGCTCTAACTCCAACTTCAGCATTGTCTACACAGCTATTTCTAGAGTGCTAACATGAGCCCTTCCAGGCTTGCACTCATGGGCTTCAAAGGATTGTGTAGACACAGCTTGCAAGGACAGTAGTTCCAGATTGGCCCTGACCTTGCAAAGATTTTAGCAAATGTGTAAGTTTTTCAGGATTAGGGTCTAGGTGAGCTGTTTTATGGGATTTGGAGATTGACAGTAGGGAATGGGGATAGGGTCAGTGGATATTGTGGCGAGCAATGGACATCATGTTCTTACACCCAATCCATAGAACACCATAACTGATCGTGTATTTTTTCCATTTCGCCCCATACCGCCTTCAGGAACACACCTGTCTCCGTGGGCAGTGTAGAGCAAGTGAGCATACCTTTGGGTCCCCTGCCCTAGGACAGGGAGAAGTATAAACCAATGGTAGGGACCCAAACCTGGAGGGAGTTGTAGGGATTTTTTCCATATGTTATATGCATGTTGTTATTATTGGCAGTATTTGTTGCATAAAAAAGCCTCCGCCTAAGCTCACTAGATTTATATACATGGATTTTCTAAAGCTACACCAAACTGTAAGGTCTAAGGCTTTAAACTGCAATTTATTGTGATCTTTGTCAATCTTTGTAATCTGTGTAACTCTCAAATTTACTGTAAACTGCAATTTAGTAATCTTTGTACCATGCAGTCACCTTGCTTGTAACTTTCCCTAAG
Source organism: Pelodiscus sinensis (assembly GCF_052426305.1). Lineage (NCBI taxonomy): Eukaryota > Metazoa > Chordata > Testudines > Trionychidae > Pelodiscus > Pelodiscus sinensis. The sequence continues at coordinate 43,585,203 of NC_143052.1, forward strand.
TTGCATTCTCCCCTGAGTGAATGGAGAGAGAGTGTGAGTATGTTTGAAGAAGGATTGGAACAATGGACCACATGGCAATGAGTCATCACAGTATGGGCATGCTCCCTGCTGGATAAAGGGAAGTTTGGGCATGCTCCCTGGTGACAAGGTGAATGAATCGCAGGAGCCATTCAGACACTATATAAAGAGAAGGAGCACATGTGAGACTCTCTATTTTTCCTTCCACTGATCCTGAGAAGCTCCTCTCCAGTGTCTTTCCTCCTGACCAGCTTCCCCAGCCATGATGAACAGACAGACCCTCCAGGATCCACATGCCTTGGCTCCTTCTGCAACCCATATGTCTGTGTAAGTGTGTGAATAAGTGAATGAATGGAGGGGTATGAATGGGTGTGAATGAATGGAGGGGTATGTGCTTGCTTACGTGTGTGTGTGTGTGTGTGTGTGTGTGTGTGTGTGTGTGTGTGTGTGTGAGTGAGAGAGAGAGAGAGAGAGAGAGAGAGAGAGAGTTCTATCTTTAGCTTAAACCTTTGGTGGCTGCTTTCTCCTCTTTAGTTCTACTTAGTGGAAATAAACCCATACTAGTGTAACCCTGGGTGGTCTCCAGTGAGAATATTTTTGGGGTAACAGTATACATATCTGTAGAAGGAACTAACAGACATAAATAGTAGGCTCATTGGGGATAGCCTGTATGGAAAGGGGGTAGTCTATATAGAAGAAGCAAACAAACTTACATAAAACAATGTAAGAATAACAGTGAGACAATACACATCACCTTGGTGTGCAAGGATATTAAGGGAGCACGGGAGAGGATTATGATCTTTGAATAAGGATTGTTTTATAAATTCAGAATCTTCTAGTGGAACACATTGTTAGCATGTGTCTCACTAGTCTTCTCCATAATGTTAATCATCACAGTCATTCGCTCTCCTGCCACCTGCTATTGTTTGTCACACTTATTGCTTTTTGTCTTGAAATGGATGCTCCTTGTAGCAGACGCTGTGTGTACTTCTATATATTCATGGGGCCTGGTAAAATTTGACACCAACCTTGATCACAGCCTTTGAGCTTTAGTGTAATATAAATAAAAAATAACAGAATATTATTTAATTACTACTAGGGTTTATTTTTGTTCATTTGTTGTCTTTGCATTCAAGTATTCTATCAAGGAAATATAATTATTAAATCAAGAGTCAGCAAATCCATTAAGCACAATCTTAAATCCATTCCTAATCAGCAAAATATATATATATGCCTAAGTTTCATGATAGTGAAAGTTAAGCACATTCTTATGTGCTTTGCTGAACTGAGGCCTAATTCTCTACATGCATATTGTATTCAATTATTTATAATACAAGAATATGCAAACATTCTGTTTGCCAAGACAGTCATACAATGTAGAAGAAATTGATACAAAGCAAGAATGACTGTAAATGGGCAATTTTAGCCTTGGCATAAACAGTCAGTACTATGTTAATTTCTTCATGTAAATAATACTTCCTGAGAAATATAACTAGTCTAAACTTTAAAAAAGCCCTTGGGTATTTCTCTGACATGGTAATCATGTTGGGTCATGTCATCACTGCTCTTAGAACTATTTATGTACCAGAACTTTTTAGCAGATTTTGCTATAGCTAATGAAATTGTATCACAGCTTGTTGAGTAATTGAGAATTGGTTTTTTTGTTTGTTTTTTAAAGTACTTTTGTGCAATGGAAAGTTTCACAAGCACTTGCAAGAGATTTTTGTTCCCTTGGTCGTCCGCTATGTTGATCTTATGGAATCATCCATTGCCCAGTCTATTCATAGAGGTCTTGAACAAGAGTCCTGGCAGCCTGTCAAGTAAGTGTTTACAGGTGGTCTTAACATACCTATATCTTTATATCCAATCTGTTTTTTTTTTTTTTTTTTTGCTCTATTGTCCTCTAAATTCTATTTTTATTGTATTCCTACATTGTTTATTTTTTCACAGGAGCATCACCAACAGTCTTCCCAATGTAGCTCTTCCGAAAGTTCCAAGTTTGCCTCTTAATCTTCCACAGATACCTAGCTTTTCTGCACCAACTTGGATGGCTTCTTTATATGATTCCACGTGTGTATTCTTCACTAATGTTGTGACTGTATGTCAGTTCTGCATGGCCTACCTGGTGTCCTGTATAGTTACATTTGGATTGCATGGTGCTTATGATTGTGTAGTTGAAAATAATAATTTCTCAGTTGTGAGCCAAGCATGGAATGTCAGTGCATCATGAGTTTTAGTGCATAAAAATACAGCAGAATGTTAGTTAATGTCTCGCCTTCCGTTTGACTTGGCAAGGGTTTGTTGTAGTACAGTTAGCAGTCAGAATTGTGCTGCTAATTCAGTCAATAAGCAGGAGAGAAAAATTGAAATACTTGTCCTTAGACGATGTTTTCATAAACTGCAATAGCTCTTCATGTCTTTGCATGAATGTTACTAGTTCATGGCATGTGCAAAATAGTTCAGAAAGCAGTTTTAACAATTGTTTGCAATATTCCTGTTGATTTAATTTCTCAGTCTTAAAATGGAACTGTTAAGAATACGAGGCCCAAATTTGATTTCCATTATTTTGTTTTTATGAGGGGTTTTTCACCACAATGTTTCTGTTTTTATTTTTAATGGAGCCAGTAGCCAATGCCCCAATTGAGCAATGCCACAATAACTTATCGAAGCTCAGTATGTCTACCTGTTTGTGTCTGAGTATGCATGTGTGCACAGTTGAGGAACATAGTTGTGTATAGAAACATTTCAATTATAAGTTTCCAAAAGAGCGGGTTCACTAGAAACAACAACAAATGGAAATATTTTTACATTTTGAAAACTAACATTTTGACTTAGTCCTTTAATGCTAAAGATAATTTAATATTTGAAAAACATACACTTTTTTACAAGCAACTGCCTAAATCTATCATCACATGTGAAGTTCTGTGTTTGTTAGCTAGCCAAGTATATTGAGTAATGTGTCTATAGACTTTTGGCACTTCATTAGCTGTAATAGGATTTGTTCTTTCTCGCTCCACTAAAGAATTGTCAATCTTTTTCCTCCTCATCCTTAGGCTTTTACAGTCTTTGTTTTGATGGTAACACTACAAGTTTGCACCTGCACACTTGTGTCTTTATAAATCATTATTCCAACTTTGAATCACAACTCAGTGGTGTTTTGCCCTTCAGAACTCTTCCTGCCTGCTTATTCCTGTCTTTTGAAAGTTTACTTTCTTAAACCGTATCCTTCATACTTTATGCTTTCATTAGAGCCCATGTTCTTAAGTGTGGTATTCTAATAATCTGTACTTACAGCCCTGCTGCCCAGTAAAAATGAATTTTAATTCACAATTTACATACATGGTGACTAGCTGGAGGTTTTTACACACAAATGTTTTTCCCATGTGAAAATATATAGTAGGTTCCCAAAATTATTGATATTAAGGACTGGTATTATTATAGACAGAGCTGAGAATACAGGTTGGATCTCTCTGGTCTGACACCTCAGGGCCTGACCAGTCCTGAACAAGGGAATTTGCCAGACCAGGGGAGGTTCCCTACCAGCGGCCCCCCAGATCACCGCCCCTCCCTGCTCCTGGCCCCAGCTACCCTCCTGCCGGGTTGCGGGGCTGCCACGTCCTTGGCTCTGGCCTTGCTACTGGGACTGCTGCAGCAGCCCTGACTGCACTACTGGAGCTCCAGTCTCGGGCTCCCCGCCGCCAGTCCTCTTGCCAGACCAGAGAGTCCTGGTTTTGGGAGGTTCAACCTGTATTATTAGTAGTGTTGCCCATCACTTTCCATTATAAGACTCTGTCTTCATTTGTTTATAACTTTTGCCAGCTTTAACTGACTGAGCTGAAATTTTCTATGCTGGTTGTCTGATGAGGCTATTTCTTTAGAAAATTTCAGCCAAAAGGGTTCAGCCATTTCTGAGAATGAGAGTAGGGGCAGATACATTATTTTGCTTGTGTTAACAAAAATTCTAATACTCTTTTCTTCAAGCATTGGTAGTGCCTGTAGAGCAGGAACTTGTAATTTGTAACTGGTGTGAGGGAGTGCCTTTTGACATTTCCATGGAAACCCATCCAAATTTAGTCACATTGTAAGCCTTTGCCCAGAAACCCTAATTCTGCCATTTCCTAATTTTTGATTGTTTGACTTTGCAACCTTAATAATGTTCTTTTAATGTAATTTTATCTATTTATTTATAAGTGTACTCTTGCATAATTGTAACAAAAATGAATGAGAGGAGGAGCATTAGGAAAGATGTTCAAATACCATAGGGCCAATTCTGCCATTGGCTGCACTGGAGTGTAATTATTTGAAGAGAATATAAAGGAATATCCTCACATTTAAAGTATCACAGGGCAGATGCCACAGTGCTGCACAAGAGTGCTCAGCAAAGCATGTGTAACATGCAAACTTGGTGTGTGGGTTGTCAAGTGCTGCATTCAGCTAGTACATGTACTGCCATTCCCAAGCACTTGCAGGCAGTTGCTAGAGTGCCCTTTTTGCTGAAAGGAATAGTAACAAACAGCCCACCAGGCATTGTACAAGCTCACTGAAACATCTTGCTTAGCAACTTCAGTATGCTTCTAGGGCTGGCTGCACAGCTGCCTGCCAGCTACTGTTCTTTCTACCCTTTGTGCCATTGTTCTTTGTAAGAGCATGAGTTAATTTAGAATATTCACTTTCAAGATAAGTGACTCAGATCATGTTTGAGAGAGCAGATTATAGTAAATAATATGTTGTTCTTCACTGTGGCATCTGTATGTGTATTCCCTCTTGTGGGTGGGGCATTGCCCCTCCCACCCCCAGCTTTCCTCCCTTCCCCCCTAGCCATCTGATATCGTGGCACATTCTAGTAAAAGTATTGCCTGCTTGGGACATCAGCTGAGGTGTGAAGTCCTTTTTGTGTGCCTTTGAGAAACCAATGATAGATGCTTATTTTTCTAACCCATTGATGGCTGATACAGAAATGAAATTCCATTCAAAGTTGTAGATGACAGGCATTCAGTGGAATTCAGATCAATTTTCAATTAATTCCTTTAAAGTTATATAATAACCGCTGGCCATTTTAGCCATTTTTTACAGTAAATCTTTATCAGTGCTGGAGTTTTTATTATACAGTGAGGATCTGAGACACATCAGAAACTATGATTTAACTGAGTTATTTTTAAACACTGTCTCAGAATGTCAAATCATCTATCTAGTCGACATTTTGTGAAATGACAAGAGTTTAATATTCTGGCATACATTGCTAATGTCCAAATTCTGGTAATAAAGCTGTTGTTCCCAATACAGCAAAACACTGAATCACATGATGAAGTCCATCCCTTTCTTTCAACAAAGCAGTTGAGCATTTGCCTAAATGTTTAGCTGAATAAGAATAGGGTTAAGTATGTTGTTATATTTAAACATGTTTTTAAGTGCTTTGCTGAAGTGGGGTATTAATTATATTCCTGTCTGAGAGTAATAATTTACACTCATTCTTTTGAGCATTACCTTTTAAATATGCCATTAAACTTGATACAGGCTATATTAAATCACTGTAGATATTCTGTTGCTATTTCCATTGACAAGTTTTTTTTCTTATAATGTGTGGCCGGGAACACTAAATGTGTACTCTTCTCTATCATTACACTTCTACAAGAACATCATTACTGTGTTTTCAGTTGTTTTTGCTGGTCCTTTAATTTAATGGTACATTTGGGGCATTGCATGCTAAGGTTGGGGAGATATTAAGAGAGTAAAGTGCTGTGTGTAGTATTCAGTATTTTGCTTGATTGGTCCCATGAGAAGTTAACTCAGAGGACACCTTGGCTAGACGTGCAGAGCACTGTGAATTATTGCCAGATTCAGCTAAGGAAAACATACTGAAAGGTTGAGAGGGCTGGGACAGAGTATGTGGGGGAAGGGGAGGTAAAACCTTTTAATTAGCCAGAAAGGGAGTTTTTCTACTTGTTAATTTAAATTTGTTACTCTAACCCTAATTTGTATTTCCTTTCCATTTTGAATCTTTATGCTTCTACAAGTTTTGAACCTAGCTTTTCAGTTAAATTTACGGCTTGTTTTGGTTATACCAGTGTTCCATTTATAAATTATTTTCCAGTTATATATGTAATAGATGATTCTCAGTCACTGTAAACACAACCATTGGCAGAAGCAAGTACAACCCATGGGATTAGGACCACTTTTTACACCAGCAATGAATATGACTCTCTGTAGGAGAGTCATTGTTTTGTGGAGTTCTTCCTATGTACAGTGTCCAGTTAATTCACTACAGATTATTTTCTCCCTACAACAAGATATGTCTGGTGCAGGAAAGGGGAGGAACCTCAAGGACCTGATTACAGTTCCTTGAATCTCAAACTGCTGCAGCAGCATAGGATCCTAAAAAAAAAATCAGATGAGGAGAGCAAGAAGTGCACAAGTTGCAAAACCATTTCAGATTGTTCTTGACTTTAAGCTTGTATATTGTCATTCTTAAATGCTTTCCTGGATCAAGACCAGAGCGCAGAATCAAGCCAGATAAAGTATATGCTGCTGTACAAATGATCTGTCAGTGTAAAATCATAATCCTCTAGAGTAATTTACTATAATAGATAATAATAATCAAATGACAGATGTGTGATTTAGGTACATGTTATTTCTTTCTGTTGTCACAGCTCCTTTTATGTCAGTAGTATATAGTATTAGTCTATATCTTTAAGAAAAATGGTTCAGAATGTCATTGTGCAATATTAACTAAATAATAAATATGAATGGTAGCTCTGAAGCATATAAAAACAAGAAATGTTTATTATTGAGCATCTCTCAAATTTCAAAAACCAATGGCTATTATTATAATTATTATAATTGTAAAACCTTATTTGGATGTGTAATGAAACCAGTTTAAGTGGACACCAGGGAGCGAACGTGCATAAGAATACATTGACAATATTTGAGAGCACATGATTCCTCCCGAGTCTTAAAGGATTTCATTTAGTTTGGAGTCCTATTAAGCAGAAATATGATTTAAAGAGAACAAAATTAAAATGCATAAAATCCCTGCAGATCAAATAGAAGTTATCACATTTGGCAAATAAATGCACTTTACTTTCTAGAAGATATCTACTCTCATCAAAGTTAATACACACTGAGTTTTTATAAGAAAATATATTGGTGTATTTATGTACCCTCTCCCCATTCTTGTTTTGTAGTTAGCATCTCCATCTTTCTCATCCATCCATACCAGTTGACTATCTTATTTTGTGGCTTAATTTTGAGTATAATGTAACATACATAAGGGCCAAACTCACTATCAGGGGACAGGGCACTGGAACAATTTGTATTGTGGGGGGTGAGGTGCTGAGTCATTGAACCAAATTGTAAACCTTCTATGATGGAAACCACTTCAAGCTGGGAGTGTGGCAGCATTTCCAATTTCAGCACCTATGCCAGAGGATAAAGGGCCTATAGAATAACCACAATGAGTTATTTCATTAGTTGATAAGGAACAATTCTACCCTAGCAGCACAGAGGATCATTATTTTATTGTATAAAAAACTGTTGCCAATGTGTAAATAAGTGCTTAATCTTCAGTTCAAAGGAAGAGACTTTGCCTCAAAATGCTTGCAATCTAAACCAGCAATGTACACATTCAAGATGGGAATCAGGATGGAGCCTAATCAACCCAATAGATCTTCTCTCTTGAGGTGTGGTTGTTCTATTTCAAGGGTATAACAAGGAGGTATAATGAAGAGTTATTGGGTAATAATAAGCAGGGACAAAATATCATGAGCCTTCCTAATGGTGAAATCTAATAGGTTGCCTGCTATTCTTGTAAGTGAAATGGGGGAAGCATCAATATTTGGATCATTTAAAATTGGAGGAGACAGATCCATTAGCAACCTATTATAAGGAACAATCCAGTATTATTAGGAAGATAATGCAGGCCTTTTCCATCTCTAATTTCTTTGAACCTAACTCCGCTCATATTTGAGCACTAGTCCTATTGATTCATTCAGTGGGAATTGAGGGTATTTAACCCCTTCATGATTATGGCCTTTTGGCATGAGAATATAGGAACGAAAATGGCAATAATTATAAATTAAGATGTTGAGTCAAAGTTGCTGTGCTAAATTCTATCACTTTTGCTTCAGATGTTTGTTGCAATCTGCTACCTGAAATGTTTGTCTGGTTAGCATTAGGGCCCTCAGCACAGCAGTTCAAGGCTTTGAATACAAGCACATTCATAGCACATTTGAAGGTGGAGCTTCAGGTTGAATTTTGTAATGGTATCACTAACTAATGATGAATGATGTCTCTATTAAAACCTATGAGTTTGTCAGGAGGGAGAATTTTAAAATTGTGGCAAATGCAAAAGATTTAGAGACATTGACATTAATGTGAGTTCTGGTTTTCCTTGCTTTGGAGGTTTTCTGTACTACTTCCCTTATGGGAGTTAATCTGCATGTATCAAAAGTTTATAGGAAACCCTCATAATTTGTGGTGGATGCATTCCTACATATACCACAAATGGTGAAATTTGCAAATGCTAGGAGCTGTGGCTCCCAGCCCCCTGCGATGAGCTCCATGTGTCTTCCGAACTCACTATGGGATCCAGGAGCTCCTTTGAGCCACGGGTAACACTGCAACTCCTGGCATTTGCAAGTGTTCGCTGTTGTGAAAAAGTTATTTCCTAAATAACCTTCCCCTCCCCCCACATATAGTTTTCTTTCTTCTCTTGAATTTGGGTTGCTTCACTTCACTCTTCCACCTCGATCATATCAGGGTTGAACTGATAAGAAAATCATGTTAAATCGAAGAGGCAGGACTTCCACGGCCACTCTAATACTCTTTGAAGAATACCCAACTTTGTTGTGGGAGCTGCAGGTGGGAAGTGAACTAGAAGGAGGGGCGGACCCTACTTCTGCAAGTAATTTTGTGGGAGGGTTTTCATGTGTCCTATAAATGTGTTTTTATTTTTTTATAGCAATGGTTCAGCTACATCAGAAGATCTTTTCTGGAAACTTGATGCACTTCAGATGTTTGTTTTCGATCTGCACTGGCCAGAACCAGAATTTGCCCATCATTTGGAGCAGAGACTTAAACTTATGGCCAGTGATATGATAGAAGCCTGCGTCAAAAGGTACAGTTATATTTTGACATTGTCTGTTAAAAGTTGTAAGACATTTGGAAATGAACATCCGTGGAATGTCTAGATGTGTGGTGTCTATTTAGAATGCTGCTGCAGAGACTCTAGCACATCTTTCTGACTATGTCACTCTTTTCTTTGCATCTCTCACTGACTCTCTCATTTCTCTCTCTTTGAATGTAAGATGCTTGCCTTCAATTTTAAAGTTCTCTGTATCCTGTCACCATCTTACTGTGGTCTCTCTCATTCACTACTGAGATGTTAAATCCCACTGCCACTTGGTCCAGGAAAACTACCTCTGTCAGCTGCTTCTTTGGTTTTCATTTGAGTGCCTTTGAGCTTTCTCCAGTATTACTTGTCATGCTTGGGAAGTGTTCCCCTTAAATAGCCTCACAGCTATCTCATTATCCTCCTTTAAAACCCTCCTTTTCCATGATGCCTACACAAAGCTTGACAATGATGTGCAGAGACTGCTGTCTATCACACTGACCAAATTACCTCATTGGTTCATTGTACCCACCCCAGTTCCCATCTATCTGTCTGTATCCATCTTTTGTTTTCTACTTGGATATAAGGCATGGCATTTGGGGCAGGTCCAGGCTTTTTGTTCTAAGGAGATTTTATTTTATAGCATCAAGCACAGTGGTGTCCTTGGCTGAGTGGAACTCTTAAGTGTTATGATAATAAATAATAGAGCTACTATGGGAGCATGGAAAGCTTGGGACCACAGATCCCATCTCACACTTTTCTCCTGTATCATAAAGCTAGCATCAGGCAGAGGAATTGTTTTAAAGGAAGCTTCTGTCCCTATTCCTTTCAAAAGGTAGATTTGAAAAATGTGAAAAGAAATTAATGTAAACCAATCACTAAAGATAAAGTATCTACAGAGTATGATTTCAGGCATCTTAAAGATATGTCACAAAAACCTTGCTACTAAATGTAAACAAAAGCTAGATATTGTTTATACATTATATTTTTATAAGTTATATATACCTTTTGGTAAGTTATTATAACTGTTACCTAATTATATCTAATTGGAGCTGGGTTGAAAACAAAATCGTAATGAAGAATTAAAATGTCAACGTTGTTTTCATTTTTATGTATTTGAAATGGAACCATTTGGAGTTTTATCAAAATTTAACATGATATTGTTAATATTTGTTTTAAAAATTGATATCAAAATTGCCATTGACATTTTTGCTTAGTGTACCCCAAATTTTCTGTAAACAAAAAAATTGCTAACTATTTTCATGATATTTTTCAATAAAATATTGTTTTAAAAGCCCTATGTGTTTGAAAAAACAACATTTTTACAGGGTAGATTGATAGTTCTTCAGGAAAAAATTTTGCTCTCCAAAAAAAGCCATTTTTTCATTTTAAAAAAATCCTGGTTTTGAAACTTATTAAACAGCACTTAGTGCTTACCATAATGGCTGAAAATTCAAATATCTAAGCTCTTCCTGTACAGTATGTTTATACAAGTTGTATTTAGAATGGCAAATGAATAATCATTAGCTCTCATACCTATTTTTGTGTTCAGTAATCCATTTTTCAGACAGAAATGTGGATGGAGGTTTACCCGTGAAATGGGCCCAGATGCAAATTTTGTGGCTGCAGCTTGACAACGCACATTTGAAAAGAAATATTTTAAGGCCACTTTTTAAGTCTGTGTTACTGCCTTCAGAGTGCTAGGAAGATTTTAAATCCTATTTCTAGTCTTTTTTGACAAGAAGGAACCTGAGATTAGTGGCCTAAAAGAAAATGGTTTCACTTATCACTCCTTCCAGCTAAAAATCAACTTTCAATTTTCAATAAAAAATTCTTGGTAGAAGAGAACTCTTCTGATACTGCAAATATGTAACATGATCAAGTTCTAGAAATAAATGAATTACATCTGTGGATTTGAAAAAGTGTTCCACCACAAAGTGCAGTTGGTTCAAGACTATTAACTACCATTGTGAAATTGTGACTTGCTGAATAAAGAGCCTGGGACCCTATTGTCAGTAGAAACACTTCAAGCTCTAGTGTCATAGGAAAAAAATTAGCAAAGCTGCTGATCAAATCAGCTCAAATTTACCATTCAGCAAAAAGGATTATCCTCTGTACATACTGCTTCATCGTGGTGTCAGAACAATATTCACAATCCTTAACACTCATGTTTCCACTTGGAAGCCTAAGACCATTCCAAGTGATTTCAAACATGCAGTTACTATTCTATAAAAAAACATAGTGAAGGTCTCCTCTTTTATCTGTTCATGGTAAAGCTCTGTCAAAAAGCCTCCCCAATCATCTCTTTCTACCCAAGAGTCAGTACGTTATCTTCATGGGTCACTGTACCAGGGAAATTACATTTACTCACTGCTGATGCCAACAAATCTTGTGTGACCAATGTCAGCTGCCTCACATAGCTTTTATGGACCTAGCCAGTCCACCAGTTATATAGAAAAGGTATACTGTGAACATTCCACAGGAAATACTACTGTATGAATGAAACTGGGATCTGTTTAGTCCAACAAGATATATCTGGAATGCTGTCTTTAATCAAATTGAACCTAGTATACTCAGAACTTTTCTTTAAAGTATTTTTTATAGCAAATCAGAACTGGATCAGATAATAGGTGCACTGTTGTCATTCTAAGCTGTCTGTTAGGAGGCAAGATGCCACATAATGAACCAGCTATACCTTTTGAGTTGGCTTTTGGCTTTGGAGAGCATCTTGCAGTAGGCAAATTTGGAATGTCAAAGGCCTGATAATCAAATCAGGAAAACAGATGGTTTCTAGATGCATAGGCTTAATAAGATGCTTAGAAACAACTTGTATTGCTAAATCTTTAACATGGTCATCGTGGTCCTTCAGCAAATTCATCTCCAGTGGGGCAGGCACATTATTCAGTAGCCCTCTATATGCTCACTGTAGGGAGCATTCTAATTCAGCTGTGTAAAGCTTCACCTCAGCATGAGTTTCCATGTTCAAGACACCTGTAAATGGTCTCAAAACAGCAATAATATTGCAGCTGCCACATGAGAAATCTTGTCACACTCTCAAATCAAATGGAACATTGTCTGAGGAAAGTTTTTTGGGAAGAGACAAATTGAAACACTTCAGCTGATTTATGCAAATTGTTTAATGATTATAAGAATTATATTTCTGTAGTAATGTAAATGCTTGATTTAGCTGTCTCTTTTATATTTGGATAATAAAAAAGCCTGATTCTGATCTCACTATGAATTTAGTATAATGTAACTTTATTGATTGTAGTAATGTTACTCCTTATTTACACCAGCATGAGAAGAAACAATCTTTGTGTTCAATATCTATCTTTGTTTCAAAATAAAAGGAAATAATTTAATTTTTCTTTATTAAAGATTTTCTTTTTTATTAAAGTTGTAAGAGGATTTTTAGTCATATGTATCAGAAGTGAGATATCAATATTCTGAGCTATTTTGTTTTCATGCAGAAGATCTAGATATTTGTTTGAACTTGTTTTCACTGTTTGTAAACTGTTCACAGATAATGGATTAGGAAGCAGATTGTTATTTTTTTATTTTTTGTTTATTTTATTTATTTTTGCCTACCAGTCATTATTTAGCTAAATCAAAGCAGAACCTAGAGATTACTGTTACTGTCAGGTTCTACTGAACAGCTGAATATTTTACTCTGTTGATTGTAGTATTATGTTACTACACACTTCCACTCTGGTGCTCACAGACTTGATGTAAAAATTAACACATTTATAATGAGACTTTTGCTTTTACACATCAGTTGTCTGGAATTATGACAGACTTTCATGTTGTGAATTCATGTTTAAATAAATAGAACAAGAATTGCATTTGAACTCAAGCTGCAAAAGACAAACAAATCAATGGACTTGCGCATCCCTGCGTCTGTATGTACAATGTTTAACGTTTTAGTTGATGCCAAAAAGCAAACTGCAAAACTCTGCATTCTGGATGGTGGGCAAGAGGTAGGTTGAATTATGCATGTTTAACTGCCTTGTTCGATTAATCACAGGTGACTAGAACTGTGGACTGTCTTTACTAGATGGGCTAAAAATAGTTTTTGTTTTTGTTTATGTATTTTGTGTTCTGATATGCATAGTTTTCATTTTGTTTATGAAACTATCTGCGTATCACTGAGGGTGCAAACTATCCCCCATCCCCCAGTCCTAGTGGACAGAGGAATACCCATAATTACTCTGTGTTCAAGGGGACACTAGAAGGGATTTTGCTCTTGAGCTTCTCCTAAGTTGCATCAGAGAACCACCCTTATTTATGATGGTAACTTAATAGCACAGCTGAGCCAAAGCCTCTTTAGAGCAAACTATTCACCTGATTAAATGTACATAAGAACATCCATACTGGGTCAGACCAAAGGTCCATCTAGCCCGGTATCCTGTCTGCTGACAGTGGCCAATGCCAGATGCCCCAGAGGGTGTGAACAGAATAGGGAATCTTCAAGCAATCCTTCTCCTGTCACCCGTTCCAGCCTCTGACAGAGGCTAGAGACACTATTCGTACCCATCCTAGATAATAGCCATTGATGGACCTAATGACCATGAATTTATCTAGCTCTTTCTTGAACGCTGTTAAAGTCCTGTCCTTCACAACTTCCTCTGGCAAGGAGTTCCACAGGCCGACTATGCGCTGTGTGAAGAAAAATTTCTTTTTGTTTATTTTATACCTGCTACCTATTAATTTCATTTGGTGACCGTTAGTTCTTATGTTATGGGAACAAGTAAATAACTTTTTCTTATTCATTTTTTCCACACTGGCCATGGTTATATAGACCTCTATAAAACGTATGTGTAATTGGTTCCTTTAATGCTCTGACTGACATTTGCACCTATGTGCACAATAAAAATAATTGTAGCTAGTGGAAAAAAACTATCAAGTACAACAGTTAATCTTCATCTTCTACTCTTTTAGAACCTGTGTAGAGGCCATCAAATGGGACTGAAGATAGAATCTCTGTATTGAGCAATGGCCCATGCTTTTGGGGATGGATGTACATCCTTACTTGGCAATTGCCCCATCTTCGTTTGTTATATAGAAACTCCCACTCCTATCAGGAATAATTAGTACAATGGTGATAGTGGTTTCTAAGCCATCCAGAATACTAATGCACAATTGGTACTGCTTTAGGTTGGGTGGTGATTGTGTAATTTTGTTTGGGTTTTGGTGGGGGAGGGAAACAAACTGTCAGAATTTAACACCAAACATTATTCCTACATTGTGCAGAAACGTATACCTCACACCACTGTTACAGGATCTTCAGGGGGTAGCCGAGTTAGTCTGTTACAGAAAAAAACAACAAATGGTCTGGTAGCACTTTATAGACTAATAAAACATGTAGATGGTATCATGAGCTTTCGTGGGCACAGCCCACTTTTATAACTCCGGTCATCTGAAGAAGTGGGCTGTGCCCATGAAAGCTCATGATACTATCTACATGTTTTGTTAGTCTATAAAGTGCTAGCAGACCATTTGTTGTTTTTTTACCTCTGTTACAGGCAGTTTGAATCATTTCATACAACTATATCATTTCTGTTGATTGAGCTTTTGTGTTGTCTTGGGGCAGTGTGCCTCATTTTGTTAGCTCATCTATTTAAGTTAGTAGTTTATTCATAATTAATTTTCCACTTTAATGAAATGTTCATCATTTTCCTGTTTTTCCTCATATCATCTGCTTTTCCTATTTTGATTTTCCATGACATGATCCAGTTTGTTGGTCAGTGGGTAAGTGCCTTTTGTTTTAGAAACTGCTTGCTTTTTGTCGGTTGTCCATATTCATTGTTTGTTATAAGCTACCTGTTACTGTTCCTGTCCATTCAGACAGATTCCTTATTCATGGGTGGACAAGTTTCCTAAAGAGATATTGACCTGTCAAGCTATTAAGACATTAATTGTGATTAATCGCACGATTGAAAAAATTATTCGCGATTAATCGAGCAGTTAATCGCGTGTTGCCCCTTTGAAACACTGCCGCAGCATTTCAAAGGGGCAGCACTGTGGGAGCCTGGGATCAGCTGGAGTCCCCAGCTGACCCCAGGCTCAGTGCATGCCCCTTTGAAACGCCATGGTGGCATTTCAAAGGGGCAGCGGCAGCACCAAAGGAGCTCAGGATCAGCTGAAGTCCCCAGCTGATCCCAGGCTCTGCTCGCCCTGCACCTTTGAATCATAGCGGTGGCGTTTCAAAGGTGCAATGCTGCACAGAGCCTGAGGTCAGCTGCAGACTCCAGCTGATCCCAGGTTCCTATTGCGTTGCCCCTTTGAAATACCCTGGTGGTGTTTCAAAGGGGCAGTGCAGGTGGAAGTGCCTGCGATTAACGCATTAAAAAAATTAACATGTTAATTGTGCTCTGCATTAATAGCAGGCATTAACACGTGTTAATTGGCAGCCCTAGTATTGAATGATGTCATATCCAGTGATTAAAATCATGTACATTTTCCACATATTAGTCTACAGTTGCCATCTCTTCCAACAGCACTCCAGTCCATTTTGCTATGGGTATAGACATCTCAGGGGTTTAAAGGAAAAGGAGTAGAGCAAGACAACTGTTTCCTACCAGTTTTTACCATTTTCTAGGAGTTTCAAATTTGACTCATCTCCCTTGAGTTGTTGGATGCTGAAAGCTATCACTTCCCTGTCCTCCTGAACTGAGGTTGCTGCTCAAGAGTCCATGGCTTCAGCCTATCAAATGACTGGGAGCCTACAGGGACAATTTTTTCTGTAACGAAGCATTTAAGAATCTGAAGCCAGATGTGAAAAATCCATACCCCTCATTGACAGTTATACTGCCCTAAGCCCTATACAGGCAGCACTATATCAACAGAACTTCTCCTGTCAATCTAGCTACTGCCTCTTGGTAAGGTAGATTAACTACACTGATGGGAGACATTGTCACGTGAGTTTAGTAGTCCCTTCCCTAAAGCACTACAGTGGCACACTTGCACTGTACGTGAAGATGGAACTTTTAATAGTTTTTTGTTACTGAAGTTAATTGGTTTTAAACCTGTCATCTTAAAATGTTGTAACTTAAATTCTGCAGGACTTTTTAGTGTTGTCTAAAAACATTTTTATTTTGCGAGTGAAGAAATTGGTGGGACCAAGCCAGCTGAAGGAGAGCTGCAGCCTGGGAGGCAAAAAGCTTACTTGATCACTCTGTGTAGCTTAGTTTGAACTGCAGAGGAAATGTCATTGCCCTTGCTCATTAAATGCTTCACAGAAAATCAGTTTACAGATAGGGAAACTCTTTCTTGAATATTTCAAAATTATATACTATCATTATTACCCTGCCATGCTTGTAAAGGAAAGAAGGCAGGCATTATTCTTCACATAGTCCTTAAACTGGGAAAACCTGAATAGTGGAGTGCATTTAAGCTAATGATACTTAATATATCTATTAATGGTGGGCAGCAAGTTGGTGAACTTGGTCAATGACTCCAAGGTAATTTGGATTAATACAGTCCAAAAAGGGTTCTGATTAACTCCAGAAGGATTACAACACTTCATGTGGCTTGGCAGTAAAAGACCAAAGAAAATGTAATAGAAGTGTAATGTAAATGAACATTGACAATAGTTGTTTAAATTCGTAATGTAGTGAGATACTGATTTCCAAGTTCCTCCAAGGAAATATACTTTGGATTCAACAGTGATAATTTTTAAAAATATTAGTCCAGTTTAATAAAACCCAAATAGGACACTTGGATGCACTAAACTGGAACAGAAAATAATGCAGTATAATAATGAACAAGGTGTGGTTTAGATTTAGCTTCAAAATGTAAACTCATGAACCCAGGAATTGGGAAACTATTCCTCTTTTCCAAATTCAATAATGTACTGCTGGTGATTTTTGGTTTGAGTGTTTTTGTCTTTTTCTACAAATGTTATGATGTTCAAACAATAATTTTCCCTTTGGGTATATGGCAAAGGCCAGCAACATATACATACTGCTGCCACAGAAAGCGTCTCTGTGTATTTGCGTTGAGATATGTACTGAGCCTTGCACGAGGCATATATTCAATTATTTGAGTTTTTAAAAAGGGAGAATTTTTTAAAAATATATTAATTCAACATGCAATAAGAAATATTTGGCGCACTGAGTAGTTATGTAACATCCCTGTGTTACTTTAATTTAAATGCAGATACAGTATTTATTTGGAAAATCATTTCCTGAACATATTAAGCAAATCCAATTTAATGTTTTGATTTGTATGGAAACTTTAAGACAAAAGAAAAATGGCCTTCAAAACTTACATCATAGAAAACTATTCATCTGGCAGCTGCAAAGTTAGGCTAATGTTTATGTTGACCTCAGTACTTTTACTCCAAGCATTATGTTATTAGCTGTTCCAAGTAGCCTTGAATTATCAAGATAGGGTTAGTCTTTACAAGTCACATTTTCTGTGAAGTGGCTATTGGGGACAATCTTTGCCATCAGATAAATGTTTTTAAAGGAAGAATTACTATTTAAATTGATGTCCCTTCACAGCAGAATAGGAGTCCTAGCTCCTGTTAATTTCAGGACCGAACTCTGTAGTACTATCTAAAGAAAGTATAAAAGTCTTTCAGATTTATTTTAAATAGCACCTACTTAAAAACATCTTTTTTCATGAAAAAGGAGAAAAAACCCACAGAGAATGAGGACTGTTTTATTATGCCTTTTATGGACTATTAATTTGTTACCATCTATTCAGCGTTGTTGATGAAATTTTAATTTTGTCCTTGCTTGAGCATAATGTGAGGTTTGTATAAACTGCAGCTCACTAAGCTGATAAAAAGGCCTTTTTAGGATGAACAATTGGGAGCTCATTTTATTTCTAGAGGACATTTAAAGTAACTTATGAATAAGAGTTGTCAGACATGAAATGCTGTATTAATTAAATCTTTTTCTAGTCTTTTTGCTTCTCCAGCTAAACCAACCCTTTAGAAAAAAAATACATGGCCACCTTAATTATAGAGGGGAAGACAAAAAGTATCCTTCACATTCCTTCGCCTGAATAAGAATAAGAACTCAATTCATCTAAATAATAACCCCATTAGCTGCTTAACTCAACAGTGTACATGGGAAAATTTTCAACACAGAATGTAAGAAAGTGTTGATTGGGTGGATCGTTTTCAAGGTTTTGTTCTTCTGATGTTCAAAATGATAATTTTAAGTGAATCTGATCTGTCAGGGTTAGCAGCTTTGTACCATTTATGACTTATGACAAAAGTGTTGTGTTCATATACACACTAATGTTCTCTTTTGTCTTTTAAAACACAGCAACAATACCATTCAAAAATAGATGACTTGATTGAAGAAACTGTTAAAGAAATTATTTCACTTCTTGTTTCAAAGGTAAACCATATTTACATTTTCATTTGTAGTAGCATGGCAAGCACATTTCAAATCATCCATTCTGAGAAATATCTTTAAACATATGTATTTTATTCTGTAAATGAGATTGGACCAATATAATTTGTAAATAGCGATCATTCAGTTCAGCATGAATGTTACAGAATTAAATTGGTAAGATCCTCATCTGGCAAAAATCTGATTAGTTTTCTAATCAAAGTAGTTTCTCTTGTTTATATTGCAGCTGCTTCATGACTAATGGCAGCTAGTATCCCCAACACCTTTGAGTATATTAATATTGTATCTTTTAATACATACGCATTAGTCATTATTTCCTTGTTTCATTGTATGCATGAAGAAAACTCCATTTCTAAATACTGTTTAAATTACTTATCAGTTTAGAGATTGGCCACATAAAAAATCTGAATAGCATTTTTGTTCACTTTTCCTTTATGAACATTTTTTAATTTAGAAAATATGTTTTTAAGCAGTTAGTTCTTAAAATTAAATAACTACATAGTTTTAAATATATATTTATATTTCAATTGCTTTAAAAGTCTAAGTGGTGCTATAATAAAAATATGGTTTAATCTTGTTGCAATTATCCTAAATAGTTAGAGGATGTTTTTCTCTGCAACAAGATTAAATCATTTATTGTTATTATTATAGTACCGCTTAGAATCCTAAAGTGATACACAACAGGAAAAAATACACAACAGGAGAAAAAAGCCTTCAACCACAAGTAGTTCCAATAATAGTAAAGAAAACAGAAAATAATATGGAACTTAAAATTAAATGTTCTCCTGTTTTAAATATAGCATCTGTGCACTTCGAACAGCTAATACATTCCACCCCAAAGGTGTCAGCTTTTCAAGATTAGGATAAATTATGAACAAGTATATGGTACGTTAATTTATTAACAAGGACCCAAGAAAGAATACTATACTTAGTTATATTCAGACCTCTGTTATTAGCTTATTTTCTCTAGCTCACAACTTTCTGGAAAAAAAAATTTAATCTACATCTCCCATTTTTTGAAACAATCCAAAGATGAACTTTTTTTGGAAATCTGAGCAAAATTTGTTCACCTGTGATAGGATTATGTGAAGACACAAAATACATATTTTTTCTTCTGTTGAAAGATTTAAATAATTTGGATGTATGCATAATTCAAAAAAGGCTGAACTTTACAAATTGAAGCAGTACATGAAGCTAGTCCTCTCTGAGAGTTACCTCTTTGGTAAATATGCGTGTGCAGATAGAGAGAGAGAGAGAGCGCACTCCTAGGCATATTTATACTAGGAAATTATTTTGAAATATTGTATTGTATTTCAAAATTAATAATTCCTGAAATAACTATTTCAAAATAAGCACTATGCATTGTGGAAAGCAAGAGTTGTTATTTCAAAGTAATAGGATTGGTAGTGTGAACGTTCCACTTGTGTTGAAATAAGGGAAGTTATTTCGAAAGAATTCCCTAGTGTAGACTAGGACCAATAAAAATAATTCTTTCTTAAAGTGTATTTAATATTTGAGATTAGTTGGCAGGCATAGGGAATGAAGCCAGAAGCTGATTCGGCCATATTTGTTGTGAACATGTGGAAGAGAGTACTGAGGAATATAGCCAATCAAAGCAGAAGAATCTGGATAATCAGTGTTTATTTTAAAGAAAGTTTATTGAGGCTGCATGCATCTTGAGAGGATTTTGAGAGTTGTATTTCTTTGGCATACATTTCCATTCTGAAATGAACTTGTGCTCAAAAGAATATCAATGAAGTAATAATTTAAAACTAATGGTGAATTGGAACCTCTAATATTGTGCCTATTAACTAGCATTTTTGGGATAACTCCTACTATTGATGCACCTCTACCGATACAGTAGTAGCAATGATAGGTACACTTATGTAGATAGGAACGAACACTTGTGTAGACAGGACACAGGCAAGTTCACCACTGTATAATTTATGCCAGTAGAGAGACATTGGTGGTAGTGATTTTCCATAAAAAGTTTAGTGTAGACAAGTTATAAAAGGATCATGTAGTAGTAACCCCTCAAGAAAGAAAGAAGACTCTCGCTTTACTCTCATTAGCATTTCTCCTGGAAACTTCCTACAGGGTATTCAAGGTCACTGCCTCAGGCTTCAGCTATAAAGAGAACCAGCTATTGTATAAAAAGTAATTTTAATATTATAGCTAGCAAATGTCACAAGAGAAATTGTAAAAAATCATGGAAAGAGCAATAGGATTTATGTGTGAAAAGAAAATGTGCTTTAGTAAGGAAGTTTGTCCCTGAATTTGAAAATTAAATATTTAGCCATTTTTCATTTTAAAACATTTGAATGCAGCAGCACTATTATTTCCTGGAAACGAAACTTAAAAGATTCTAGTATGCAAAGTATTTAAAGCATTCTGGAATTAAAGTTGTTCGTTCTTTTACTTATACTCCTTACAGAAGTCTGAAATAAGATTTTCTTTCCCTCAGATTTTTGTCTCTTTTTTTGTTGTTGTTGACAAATTTCTTACTACTTGGAGGGGCAGAAAGTAATATGTCTACTTTTCTTCACCAAGAGTTTCTATTTACATTTGTGCCCTATGATGCCAAAACAGAAAGCATAATTGATAATATTCCCACAGCTATGAATATAATGTTTGCTTACAGGAAAGTGAGCACAGAACAGTGATTATTGATTTCTCAGTCTAGTTTCTCAACAGTACTGAAGTGGTTTAAAATGTGTGCACATGCACTCATATGCACACACACACAATTCCACATTTAGATCACATTTTTAGGTATTCTTTCATTAAACCTGAATCTGCATACATAACTAATGTACTTGACTATGTAATCACCCAACCGGCATGAACAAATATGTCTTGTTAAGTACTTTGCATGTTGAAAACATCATACACATAATAACTTAATCAACCTATTGTGTTAGTGAGTCGCCACTAATGCACAAGTAACCTTTTGGGGCTCATCTCATTCTACTGCAAACACCCCTTCTTTGGTCTAGTGCAATAATGAGGGTTATTCAAAAAAAATCTAATGCAAAGAATAGGTTGATTGAGTTATTTATGTGTATGAAGTTTCAACATGCAGAACTCTATATAAGTGATTATTATTATTATTTATTTCATTTTAGTTTTACATCCCCTATTCGGCAAAATATTTAATGGTTAGGTTGCTGGTGTGTTGAAGCCACTGTCTGTCATGCTGACCAACATTGTCTGATATGTCTTGGTTTATACTTAGATTGTATACTTTTTAGTCAGGAACTGTCTTTGTATTCTGTATTGTACAGTTCCTAATACACTGCAGTTCTTGTCCATGACTGGGGCTCCCAGATACTACCACAGTAAAATCAATCAATAAACTAAAACACCCAAGTGCATGTAAATGATTTGTTATGTAAGGGTGGACATAAGCACATACTTTACCGCTTTGATACTGCTATAAGATGCTGAAGACTAGGAAATTGAGGGGAAACAATCTTCTTTGTGATTGGCTGATCACTGAAAGCCTAAGCAGTCTCTTCATGCTGGATTACAGAATGTAGTCACCCAGAGACATCAGCAAATTGTATTGGTTTTTTCCATTCCAAGGGATCAAGTCTGAAGATATAAAGCAAAGATGATTTTCCCCCATTGTTCTTGACAGGCTAGAACCAACAGTGCTTATCATAGCATCCGTATTCTTTTATGTACTGTATCCAAAGATGGTAATCAGTCACACCATTATGAGTTATTTTAACAGGGGAATAAAAGTTGGTTGCTTAGAATATTTATCTTTTATTTATTTGCTTTTATCTGTAACAATTTCCTACAGAGATGAAAAGGGTACTAATTCCTTTTATTTCAATGAGCTTTCATGTAGTAAAGATTAAATTGCTAATTTCACGAAAAGATTTACTGTGCTAAAATGTTAAACTAATCACAAAAATAATATAGAACAATGAAACAAAGCAATCTCAATGTCTCATCCTGGCAACCCCAGAAGACCTGAAAATGCAAAGTGTGCCCAGAAGTATTTATATTGTCCCTAAGGCCTATGTAGAGTGAGCACAGGAAACAGTTAAAGACACAATCACGAACGTTATAACTAAGCCATGTATTTCTTTGGAATTTCAATTCATTATTTTAATATATTGGTAACGTTTTGATAACGTGTTGGTGATGACAATCTGGGCCTGATACTTGTTTCTGAGCTCACTCCTGCCTGCAAATATGTCTTTTCAGAATAATATTGACTCATATTTTGCAAAAAGAATCCTTCTGAATAAGATGAGTATTTTACCAGTACTGCAGTATCAAGCAGTAATTCCTCATTGGCATGTAATAACGAGGCAGAGAACAGGCATCCCAAAGCACAGGAAAAAAAACAGCTTCCATCCTCTCTGGTAGCCCAATGCATTTGTAATCCATAGACAGCTGTTGGGTCCTACAGTGATGATAAATCATTTATAAATGTGGATGGATAGTTTAGTTGGACAGATAGGTGATGAGTGTAGTTCTGCACTTACTCTTGCTCTTTGAACTGTTGGGAGCAAGTTTTATTGCAAGGTGATGCTCTCGGCTTCTCGTGGGGAGAAGGGAAGGTGACACTGTTGTGACACCGTGATACTGCCCATTAACAGCATGCCAGATGGAATTTTGTTCTGTCCTCACATTCATAAAGTGCTACTCCTTGGTTCTGAGAATGTGTAAGTGCATAGGCAGCAAACAGTTATTTTCTACAACATTCTTTATATGTCAGGAGGCAATTAACGTGATCAATGAGCATGCAGATATACAATAATTAGCCATGAATGTGCTACACTGCACTTTTTTCCTCAACAGTTATTACATTTTTCTTATATGTGGTGTAATAAATGTCATGGCCAACGAAATCTGATATATAAAGGTGGTGGAGAGTTTGGTTTAGATAAATTATTTTTTTCGTACACCATGTAAACATTATGCCTATAATTTGCCTGTAGGAGTCTGTGTTTGGCAAAGGTGACTTTATATTACCTTTACAACAAACTGATTCAGGGACTTTGACTCTGAGAAAATCATAAGTGTCTGATCCAACAAGTTTATGGCCTCTTTCCAGTTGCGGAGTGGAGCCAAGAGGTTGTAGATTCTCACATATTCTGATCCTGAGCTGGTTCTTCAGTAGCAGTTGGGAAACACTGTTCCTAGAGCTATGCTGACATAATCAGTGGTGCTAATATATAACTCAGTGAAATCAGCTTTGACTAATCATCTCCCTTTTAAATATAAGAAAAATATTGAATGTCAGGACATTTAAACTTAACAATTGCACCATACAATTTTAAAAATAATTTTGAACAGCAGCTGAATGAACTTTCAATGGCTATCTCTAACTTTCTGCTTCCTTTTGTACCGCATTCTGAAATATGGTCTAAAATAATACAAATATATATATATTTCTGTACAAATTAATGTGTGAGTGCCAGTGTTCCCTCTAAACTTTTCCATCCATGTGCAGACTTTTTTCCACCCATGTGTGGTATAATTTGTATGCGTACTGAGACGTGTAAAATGTGCACCGGCAATAGAAACAAAAAACCTAGTTTTGGGTGCTCTACTAATCATCTGGGCAGCATTTGAATCTCGCCTGAATGTCCATATAAATGTGGAGCTTACAGGGAACACTTGAGGATGCATACATTTTTGTAACCACACATTCTAGAGATAATGAAATAAAAAGCTATTGTTTAGAAGCAGAGGGGGTTTTTGTTTTGTTCATGAGTTGGTGGTTATCTCCCCTCCACCCCCAATTTCTGTGTAATTTTCAGCACTTTGGAAGCTGTGTCATTTATAGGTGAAACTAAGTACTTCCTCTGTGTTCAGCTCATTGGGGGCGGGGAGGCGGGATATCAGATATACAGATTACCATGTTCTGTTACAAAGTGCAGTCAAAGTTATTCACTTTCCCATCCTTAATAATTGACACTGCATGTATATAAATATTTATACTGTGTCTTCATGCAGTTTGTTTCAGTGTTAGAAAGTGTGCTGTCTAAACTATCAAGGTATGATGAAGGCACGTTCTTCTCGTCAATACTTTCATTCACTGTAAGTATATTAATTATTAACTATTTGTTTTAAAACTACATACAGTCCCAATGGGTACCACTTACAGTATTTATTCTAATTTTTTTAAAGGTGAAAGCAGCAGCAAAATATGTTGATGTTCCTGTAAGTATGATTTTTTAAATTTCACTTATTTCTAGCATTAGGAACAATTCACCAATAAATGCAGTTTTTCTTAGTTTGCATTTTTCTTTGTTCTCATTTTGATCTCTTGTAGAGGATCCACTAGAGCTTTACACAGAGTAGTTAAACAGCCACCACAGCCCTGAGAGAGCATCTCATTTCCCTCAAGCAACAGCTAACTCTCAAAGCAAAGCGTACAAAGGTTATTCTCAATGCACTTTTTCAGTTGTGGGAGGAGTGAGAATTGTAACCTAGGAACTCGATCATAGGGGACATTTCATCATTTGGATATATTGTTTGTACATGTATAATCAGTTACACTTAAACAATTGGATACCGCAAGTGCAGGCATCATCCTCAGATATCACTATTGATAAATTCCTTACACATAACAAGAGCCTAATCTTATAGCCTTTATTCAGATGAAAAATCCTTATTTATGCTTGCAGCTCTATTGGGGCAACATAAAATATACGTGAGTAAGGGATGCTGGTTGAGCTTTGTTTAGTGTGGAAACAAAAGTCAACTACTATATTTATTGTTCATTAAATACATATTAAATATTTTTCATGAACGATATTATCTGAAAAAAATGATTAAAATAATTTAAATAAGTGCCTCTCCATTGTGTCTTACAAAGCTGCATATTACTCATAACTTCTATTCTTCAGATAGAATTTCTAGACAATCTTGGCTTGCCAATAGCAAGTGTCATTAACCTAGTATTAATAATTCCTCTTTTTAAAATGTTATGTCTTTATTGATGCTTACAAGAAATAGATGTCACAGAAGAACTGCAATTATATCTCAAGTTGCAGGTAGAAGTCCTTTAGAGAGTTTTATACCCTGAAATTTAATGCCTATAGGTCAGTTTGTACAATAATTCATAAAATTAAAAAACTAATGGAACATCCCAAAAAACAGAAATTTGCAGAGCTGTTTTAGGATACTTCATTACCTTTGTTTTATATCGCTTCCTAACTTGCACATACTATAACAAATTAGAAATTCATAGACTTCTGGTTGATCAATTGAAAAGAGTTTCTATTTATTTAGACCAGATATGGGAAAGAGATTTCAAAAGCTCTCAGCTTTCGCCTAACTCTGCTTCCATTGAAGTCGATGATAAAACTCTCATTAACTTTAATTCGAGTAGAGCAGGGCAATACTGAGCACTTTTGAATTTCACTCTTCGTATTCAGAATGCGATTGGTTAAAAAAGTGGTATGAGACTTACAAGGCCGCCAGAAATTCTGCTTTAATCTTGATGTAGTTTCAAATACTTAATAAGCTGAATTCTGCTTGGGGGCCAAATGTTCATCCCATTCTCCACAGTCACACAGAAACCCCGGTGGTCCCATTTGGCTCCATGGTACTGCCAGGATTTGCACCCTACAGTGTGGTTCACACAGCTCCACAGTGAGTGACTTTAGGTTTATGGGGGAGGGGAGAAGCATGAGCTAAGGGAAGAGCCACAGGAGAGATTCATTGGCTCTTTCACTCCATTGATCTGATTGACCATCATCCTTCATGAAGCAGGAGCAGCATGTACTATTGCAGTCTCTAGGGTCAGGGTTTCCCAACCTATGGGTTGGGACCCAAATATGGGTCGCCATTACATTTCAAAAGGGTCACCAAGTGTCTCCCCAGGTGGCTCTGTCCCTTCTCTTCTCCCCCATTTTTAAATTGCCTTGGGTCACCAAGTCTTCCTGAATTGTCAAAATGGGTCCTCTTCTGGAAAAGGTTGGGAACCGCTGGGTAAATCTACATGGCAAAAACGTAAATCCATCTGTTACATTGCTACATGTTTTATAGTCTCCACAGGAATTACCTCCGATCAGTCTGGCAGTGAAGTGATATGTAAAGCTCAGAATGGCCATTCAGCAGCATCTGAGAGAGCTCTGCAGTGGACAGAAAGTCAAATTTTTGAAAAGAGACAATACTGGTGAAAAGAGGACATTTTAATGACCACTGGAAAGTTTAGCAGTCTTGAAGGGTTAATGAGAGGAAGCATTTATAGTAGGGTCTTCCCCCCCCCAATTAAAAAGCCTTGGTTAAATACTACCCCTCTCTGATCTTCAGAGGATAAGATCTGCGTGAAGAGCAAACAGTGATCTTTTGTGCCTGGCTTTGGGTCTGTTGCAGGAAACCATAAATTTGAGCAGCCCTGAGGCTTCTCTAACTTACACCAATAGCCAAATCTGCATCCGGAAGTGCAGAGACTGGCAAAGCACAAATGCAGCATGAAAACACCTTTGATATCTTTCAGCCTGAAGGCCAATGCTGACAGCATCAGAGCTAGACCTCTCTGGAATGGTTCACTGCTTTCAGAACAGGACCACATGCTGCTTGATAACCTCAAGTGCCTGCCTTTCAGGCCTGCAGTTGTATGACCTCTTGAGGAGTCTGCATATCAACATGTGCATTTGTGAAAGAAAAGAAAAAAATCTAGTACCTTACGTTTCAAGGATTGCTCTGAAAATGTGACTGATCATTAGGGCCCCAATGCAGGAAAGTATCCTTGTTCAGGATGATGTTTAAACACTTCAGCCATATCCTTAAATCCCACTGAAGTCAATAGTGCTGCTCTGAGTAAGGGCCTAGGGTTTAGGGTATCAGAACAAGAATTCAAGTGATATGAATTATGCACATGCCCCAACATCATAAACTGGGTGATACCTCTTCTGTAGCATAAGGCTGGTGATGACCTGAGGATTCCCCTCCACCTTTATAATTTCCTATATGTATATTTATGTTATCAGTGGTGTTTGGGTTGTTTAGCCCATTTAGTTGACCCTCCCACAAATCTTAAGACTGGCCCTGTGATGTACATAGTAATTTACATGGGAAGATGCTGCCACTGTTATATTGGGATAAAGGCAGACCTATTGGTTTGCAGTTAAAGCTATTAAGAACAGCATACCAGAAAAAGTGAAAGAGAAGCATGAGCAAACAAAACAGGCTGTAGTAAAAACATGTGGCCAGGTCTGCCTGACATGTGGGCACATCAGTGGGTCCCTCATTGCTTTTCATTCTCACAAGAAAACTCACTGAAACAAACTGACTCTCATACACCAGCTACAATGGGATACTTCAACAAAACAGCACAACATACCACACACAGTGATGTGATCAAAGGAGATAAAGGTTAGATCAGTTTGGTCCCAAAATATGTTGAATAGGCCCATCCTACATACCAACAGTGGCCTATTGGAACTGGATTTGTTTGGGTTATAGATTTACAGGTACTTGTACATACTTATAACTACTATTTATAGCATCTTAATTTGATAGAGAGGATTAACAAAGCTGATAATAAGATTCCAGCAATGATAAATCAGTGCAACACTGTATTTTCCCAACTTGTGCTCAATTATACTAAATTTTCTACATGTTCAGGTTTCCTTTCAAGTACATCATAGACTAAGGTTCCAATCAAATTGAACCCTCAGTAATAGGTAATATTTTGCAATCTTTTTTTGCACTGCGTCACATTGTCTTAAATAATTAGACAGTGTGTTCTTACTTTTGCTTTGGTATTTTAGTGAAAATAGTTTATAATCTATAGCATGGTAACAAGTTGGCCCCTTTCAGGCATTTGCTAAATTTGCAGCTTTAACAGCAAAGATGTGGTTGAAGAAGTTGTAAAGAAATTGTCTGGAAATGGGTGACGGGAGGGATCATGTGAGGATTACCTGTTGTGTTCCCTCCCTCTGGGGCATCTGGCATTGGCCTCTGTCAGCAGACAGAATACTGGGCTAGATGGACCGTTGATCCGTCCCAGTATGACTGTTCTTATGGTGTTCTGTTAAAAGCTGAGAAATCCAGAGATGCAGTGATAAGCTAGAAGCCTTTCTTTCAGATGTTTATTTACTGCTACTCTTTACCATTTCTGCTACTACTCCTCACTTCTCATTTTTTCTGTGCTTCCGTCTCCAACTGTCAGTTCTTTCTCTTTGTGACACATTGAGATCCAAATACTAAATTGTATATGTTTAGTCGCCTTTGAAATTTGTGTAGGTAGCTAATGAGGCACTCTTTAATGTCAGTATATTCTTATGGTGCTTATATGCTTTTTGTTTGTTTTGTTGTACCTCTTGCATATGTAGATTGTTGCTGCTTTGGTATGCTAAAAAACCTGAATCTCTGTTTGTGATACAGTTGCCTGCCTCTTGACATTAAGGCAGCAATAAGAATTGTTAGCAAAATATTTATGCACTCTCTCCTGTGCATCACTGATGTGCTGAGGTCTTAACTTCTAGCCATGAGTTGTACATCTTCAGCAGTCTCCTGATTGCCAGTCTGTTCTTCCAGTGATTCAGCTTTTCAAGGATAAATAGAACCCAACCAAATCCTTTTCATCACTGTCTGCCATAAACCACCTCCTTTTCCATTGCTGTTTAAATCAACAACAAAAATTATTCTCTCCGTTTTAGAAAGCCTTTTTCTAAGAAGGCAGGAGGGAGCATCTTGTCACAGGGAATTTGCATTCGGAAGCATTGAACATTTGTAGTGTGTGGCTTTTCTAAAGAAACACTTATGGGTCATGGGCATGGCATCGGCGCACTAGCTAAAGCAACAGCAAAAATATGCACTGAAAGCCCTGGACTGAGAACAGTAGCAGCACTGATAGCAGTTTGATTTTATTAGTAATAATCAAAATAATTAGCGCACATTATTTATATCTCCTTCTGGCAGCACTCACAACAGACTCTCTTTCTATCAAAACTGTACAGTACTTATTCTGAAGAGTTTATAATCTAAACCGATAAAGAAAAGAGATGGAGAAAGGGATACAATACATAAATAAAGTGGTGAAGGATGGAATTTTCTGTGTCTTTGATAATACTGTGTTTTTGAAAGAGAATATGTGGGCTTGTGTAGGGGGTTTGTTGTTGTTATAAGAAATATAGACTCTCTACCAGTTCATACAACTTTGCTATAATTGATTGTGTAGTTTCTCTCTAAGCTCTGGGCATTAGAAGATGTGGGAGAATCAGAATGAGGCTGGCTGTTCTTTTGCTGTCTTTTTCACAGAAGTCTATAGTTATCCTTAAAAGAGGAACAACCTGATTTTTCTAAACTGTGTACACAAGTGTGTGTGCTAAATTGTACATGCAGTTTCTCATCAAGTAAAACAAGTAACTGTGGACAAAAATGGTCAGCTACATATCTGGTTGGTCACTTGTATATGCAATTACCCAGTTTGCACATGCAAACACAGTAATTAGATACCCAAAGTAGGCGTGCAGTTGTATGCATATATTTGTGTTCACCATTCAGAAACTCAAACTAAGTTTGGGGGGAGCATATATAGAAGCCAGTTATCGGTGTTAGTCTTTTAGAGGATGAAGTGAAAGCTTCCTCTTCCTCTGCTCCCCATGATCTGGGTCTGTGCCAGATGCATACAACACATTAAGGCAGTCCCGTGCTGGCACTAATGCTGGATTAGCACAGTTCTTACACTCCCAGCACTGAATATGCCTTTGTACAAGGGTATAAGGGAGAGGATAGAGGCCTTATCACTCTTGTGTAGTCTCAGCCACGCTGTGGATGTAAGTGGTGTAGTTGTTATAGATCTGTGAACTCACAAGTGCTGAGCACTAGAGGAGTGGGATGTGGGAGCATCCCCAACTTGAAGCGATCAACATATACATTATCAGCTTATACGGGATTTACAGTTTGGTTCAATGGGTCTCAGGATCCCTACTATACAAGTTGTTCCAGTCCCTCCCCACTGCGTAAACCTTAAAAACTAAGGTTTTTTAAGGTTTTTAAGGCAGTTTGCCAGATATTTTACTTATCTGCATGTGTGTCCCATTGTTTTACTCCTTCAGTGTTTCATTTAGTTTATTTTAAAAGCTAAAACATCTTTTTGATGCATCTGTATATCATTGACAGAGTGCCATAATATGCTGTTCATTTTTACACCAAATTGTCTAAAGATTTCAGTGGATGTCTTTTAAACTGGCAACACAGGACAACTCTTAAACCCAAATTCATGTGTTCTCCTAAATAATTCCTCCTCCTTCTCTCACACAAACCTAGACTATGGCCCTTCTAATTTGAAATCCATTTATATGAATGATTGTAGACTCCAAAGGTAAAACTTTAGCGTGCAGTGAGATATTGAGCAACTGCAGTGCACTCTCTTTTTAACCTGTCAGACTTTTGGACAGGTCAGCAAGAAAACTAAAAAAATATAAATGAAATAAATCTATTTGCAAAAACAGGGTTTCAGATGGATTTTTCCATGCAGCTTGCTGAAAACCCTTTGCACTAAAGCAGGGGTGGGCAATAATTTTTGATCGGGGGCCACTCCAGGATTTTGAAAAGTGGTCAAGGTCCACACTTCTCTATGGAGGGGGGTGCAGGATTTGGGAGGGAGGTTAGGTGGAGAAGGGAGCTCAGGAGAGGGGATAGGAGTGCAGCAAAGGTTGTGGGGTCTGAGAGGGAATTTAGGTGAAGTAGGGAGTTGTGACCTGGGGCAAGGAATTAGGATGCTGGATCCAGGAGGGAGTAGGGGTTCAGGAGTGAATTTTGAGCTGGGGGAGGAATGTAGCAGGGGGTGCAGAGTCTGGAAGGAAATTGTGATCTAGAGCGTGTGCAGAGGATTTGGATGCTGACTTAGGGTGGGGAAGAGGGAAGGTAATGACATGGGACAGGGAGTTAAGTGAGAGGGGCTGGGTGGCAGAGGCTGAGGTGCCAGAGGCAGGCTCTGGCCCAGAGTGACTTACATTAGACGGCTCCCAGCCAGCAGTCCAACAGGGTCCCTGAAGCAGGCTCCCTCCTGCAGCAGCACCAGCCACACGGGTTCCCTCCATGTGGTGCTCAGTGCCACGTGTTCCTGGGGTGCAAGAGACTTAGTGAGAGCTCACCTAACCCCCAGCTTCTCACCCTCCTGCCATAGTCGCATGGCACCTAAAGGGAACCACCAGCAGTTTTGAACGCATGCCCCTGGTGAGGAGGTAGGTTTTGCACTCCCCTGCACCCAGGCCAATCATCACAGCTGGGGGCAGGGGAGCATGCAAAGTCTCTCACTCCCCACCAGGAGTATGCAGCGCATAAACGGAACTGCCAGCTGTTCAAAACGGTTGGCAGTTCCCTCTATGGGCCATGTGACCCTGCTGGGGGGTAAGAGAATTTGCATGCTCCTCTGCTCTCAGCTGTGGTGATTGGTTTGGGGCAGGGAAGCATGCAACATCTTACCTCTCCCCCTCCCCCCACCTGCTGCAAAAGACGTGTGGTACGTAAAGGAAAAACACCAGCCGTTTTGACAGGTCATGGTTCCATCTACACATCACACGCCACTGGCGGCGGAGATGCTTCTCGTGTCAAAGCCAGTCAGGGCCTGGGGGTAGAAGAGCACACAAAGTCTCTCACCCCTGCCTCCCTGCCAGGGCAGGCTGTGGGCTGGGTCAAATGGTGTGGCACCAGTCTGTATTGTGCCCACTGGGCTGTATTGTGCCCACCCCTGCACTAGGGAATTAAAATTCTAATTCTACAAATACTGGTATTCCTGAGTAGCCCCATTGGTAGGACTACTCACACCCTTAAGATTTTTCATGTGTATAAGTGTTTGCAGGATTGGGGCCTAAGATTTGCCCTATAGCATTCAGGTATCCCCCTGTGCCAAATTGCCTCTTGCTCTCCAAAAGGAAAGATGAATGATTGAGAAATATAAAACCATTACCTTAAAAAAACAGTTATATAAGGATACAGTGGTATTATGCAAACTAATTAAGTGTACAAATAATATAGTATTCTGCCTAACTGTGCAGTTAGAAGTGTGAGAGTGGAAGGGAGAAATGAAGACATTGTAGGAGGTTCCAAGGATATCTACCCCAATAATAATTTGAATTGCTCACATTTGGTGCCATCTGCTCATCTCCAAAGTAAAACAGTGATGAGCAGCAGAGATAATTCACCTCTGGCGGTGATACTTAACAGTCTCCAGAGAGGAGAGACTTCCTTCAAAGTCAGGTAAATCACCCCCACCTTCTCTTCGTTGTAGTGGGAGAATTTTAAGACAGGGTTCCTGTATTCTTCCCCAGAGTCTCCTCCAGCTCATTGCAGTTTTGCAGCTAACTGCCACATTAAATGGCTTTCTTCAGTCAAAAAGGTACTATGAATTACACTAAAATCAGAAGAGTTTTATTATTGGACAGGTATAGTGTGAAATCCATTTTAAGCTCTTGAGGAATGAATGTTTTCATGATTCAATCCTTATACAACTAATTTTTGTCTAAGTAATACTAGAAATGTGGGTATGTTTTATATGCTCAGCTAAGTAAATCTCTTTTTAATGATGAAGTAAGAATAAACATAACTTAGGTATTTACAAAAATATGTGGTTTCTATTGAAATTGTGACAAGCTGTTCCATTTTAGAAGCAGAACACAAAAATCAAGCTGTATCTCCCTGATCATAAGGAAACATTCTGAGTAGTAGCACTTGTTGCAGATCTTTATCTGCAGTAAATACTTGAAATCTCAGAAATTAAGATAATATGACATTACTTTTGATTTGTTGCTGCAGGCGAGCTTTTCTAGAGGAAGACGTGCTTTCAAATTAAGTCAATTATAATGTAGCTTCTGGATTCTCTTTGAAATTAAAATAGTGTATTTAAAAATTTGTCTCCTTGTTAAATGGGCACCATGACAGTGTTTTTCTGGAGTATTGTTAACCTCTAGTGGAAGGTTAAGCAGCTTCTTCTGTATCTAAATCTGTTGTTCTGAAAAAGTGACTGTGGAGTTGAATCCACCTACCCGTGAATGGTAAAAGAAATGGTCTGCACCTGTGGGATTAGGTGTAGCAGCAGGAAGTAAGAGCACTTGCAGCATATAATTAACAAGGAATTTTTTATCTTTTTTTTTTTTAAACAGCATGTTCATCTTGCCAGGTTAACTAGTGATTAACCCTAGAAAGAATCTGTTGAAGCTTACACCCTTGTTTAAACTCATTCACTTGCCAGTGTATTTAGTTACTTGTGTAACAAGCGACAGAGAAACCCTATTAAATTTTTTTCATTTCCTGGTATTTTATTTGATGTCTTTGTCTTTCTAATGTTTCTATTAATCTTTTTGTGTCTTTCTCTGTCAATCTCTGATAATTCAAAACATCCTGTCTGCTGTGCTGCATTAAATAAACAATAAGATAGTAGCTTTTGTGTTCCTTTCCTAGAAGATTTCAGAACATTAATAAACTTTATGCTTATTTCAATTAAGTTTACCAGGCTAGATTTTGCTTTCAGTTGCACATGGGTAGTTCCCTTCAGCAGGAGTTCCATACAAAGATAATTTTCTATTTTGGTTATAAAAGTGATGATAGTTATACTTTGGTTATAGTTGTTCATGGTTACAACCTGATATTAACAGACTGCTGAAATGTTCATTGCAATGTAGCAGTTATAGTTACTTTAAATACAACTCAGTATCAGTTTGTCATTTAAGGTATATCTGATTGCTAATGAGACTTTATCTCTTTCTCACATTTTTAAATTGGATATTCATCTTCTGTTTTTCTTGAATTTAAAAGTAAAAAAAATAACGATGTGTAATGATATAAATGGTTCAACTGAAAAAGTAATCCCTATGAAAAAACCACACTTTTCTATTCATGTTACAAACAGAGTTTATAGTAAAATATTCTGTTTTGTTGTTAATTTTTTTTGGAAAATATAATGAATATACTCAGTTTGGGGAAATAGTAAAGAATATAGTTTATTACAGATTTAGTCAATTTTGTTTACAGTGTCTATCCCAAATGACATGCAGTAAAGGGACCATTTGTAACGGCTTCAATGAGTTCATGAATCAGTGTGCCATGCTTTTTAAAACAGAGAGATTTACCATAGAGGAACATTAAACCAGTTATTTTTCTTTTATCCAGAGACATTTGTACTGTAAGTAGAAACTGTTTAAAGGGAGAATTATGTTTTTTCAGCAATATATCAGAACTAATTACCCTGCACACTTTAGAAAAGGATAAAGTGTTTTAAAGAACTGTAATTGTAATTGGTAAATGTCACCAGCTGTTGCAGTTATTCTTACTTGTGTATATTTTTTAATGATTAGAGCCTCATGCCACAAGCTACATGAAAATATATTCACTAGGTGTGAAATTCCCATATGTCACAGCTTCAAAAATAGGTAAACATCTCAAAGAAAAAGAAACCTGATGCTAATAGGAAGTATTTTTTTTCTACCTTTGACTGTTTTCAGGACAAACATTTCTTTACTTAACTCAGTGAAAGCAAAATTTGAAATGTTAGAGGTTAACATTTCAATTGGAGATTTGTGTATATTTTGAAAAATTATCCCCAAGAACAATGATGAGTTCCTAATTGGCTGTATTTTTTTTCTGTTTGCAGATTTCAAAATATTTTCCTATTGTCACTTCAAATCAGAACTATTTGTAATTCTGTCTAATACCTGTCAAGACTAAGCAAGTTCCTAAAGTTTGATCTATGGAATGCTGAAATATTTTCCTATTTTTTCACATAGGTATAATGAAAGAAAATATATCGTTTTGTATTATAGGTTATGAAATCTCCTTCACTTAGTGATTTAATTTCTAAACCGATGGGACAAGTTATTGGAGCAAATTACGAGAAATAGGGTTTTTTGTGTGAATTGCAAAAATAGAATTGTGCTTTCCAAATGCCCTTCATTTTGGCCATAATCCTCTAGGGTGCTGTGTCCACAACTCTCATTGAAAGCCATGAATGCTAAAGTCAGTCACAACTAGAACTGGCCAGAAAATGGAATTTCAATCTCATGGGAAAGTCTGACATTTTGTAATTTCTTTATTATTGAATCAGGGCAAAAAGCTGAAATTAAATAAAATTAAATTGTTAATCTTTAAGGTGCCACAAAGTAGTAATTCCATATATGTTCAAGGGAATCCCTTATTCTGGGTTGTTTTCACAGTTTTGTTCCTTAGTATATTTAAGGAATGCTTATGACCTAATACCCTAAGTCAACATAACGATCACCGTTTAATTGCACTTTTAAAAATAGAATATCAATTGAAATATATTAAATATTTTTGATATTTTTCTACATTTTAATTATATTGATTTCAGTTATAACACAGAATACAAAGTGTACAGTATTCACTTTGTTGTTGTTTTTATTGCAGATATTTGCACTGTAAAAAAATAAGAATTCACTTCCTAGAAGATTTGTAAGTGTAGTCTTTTTATCATGAAAGTGCAACTCACAAATGTAATTTTGGTTTTGATATCTAGCTGTTTTGTTTTTGAGTGCAATGTAAAACTTTACAGCCTACAAGTCCACTCAGTCCTACTTCAGCCAATGGCTTAGAGAAACAATTTTGTTTACTTTTTTTTATGGGAGATAATGCTGCCCCTTCTTATTTACAATGTCACCTGAAAGTGAGAACAAGTGTTTGCATGGCACTTTAGCAAGATATGTACATGCCAGATATCCTAAACATTCATATGCCCCTTCATGCTTTGGCCACCATTCCAGAGGACATACTTCAATGCTACATACTCAAATACTGATGACCCTTTTTAAAAAAATGTTAATTTTTTTCCTAAACTCTGTGGGGGAGAATTTTCTCTCTCCTGCTCTGTTTTTTCCCTCATTCTGCCATCTAATTCATGTTTTTCCAGTCTCAGATGATGACCCAGCACACATACATTTTGAGAACATTTTCACTGCAGTTATGACAAAACACAAAGAAGATGCCAATATTAGATTTCCAAAATAGCTACAGCGCTTTCCCTGAAGTTTAAGAACCTGATGTTGCCTTCCAAAATTTAGGAGAAAGAGTTGTAAAACTTCCTTTCAGAAGAGCAACACTCTTATACAAACAGAATGCAAATCACCAGAAAAGAAAATCAAGCTTCTTCTGATTTCATCTGACTCAAATGATAAAAATGAATGTGTATTGGTCTGCACAGCTTTGGACTGTTATCACACAGAACCCATCATCAGCATGGACACGTCATCTAAAGTAGAGGTTAAAACATGAAAGGACATGTAAATCCTTAGTGCATCTGACACATATATATCTTGCAATGCTAGCTACAAAAGTGCCATGCAAACACCTATTCTCATTTTCAGGAGACATTGTAAACAAGATCCAGTAGAATTATCTCCTGAAAATATAAACAAACTTGTTTGTCTGAGAAATTGGCTGAACAAGAAGTAGGACTGAGATGACTTATAGACTCCAAAGTTTTACATTGTTTTCTTTTTGAATTCACTTTTTTTAATTTAATTCTACATTTGTAAGTTAATGATAAAGAGATTGCATTACAGTACTGTACTTATAATGGGGGAATTGAAAAATACTATTTCTTTTGCTTTTTACAGTGTAAATATTTGTAATAAAAAATAGTGAGCACTGTACACTGTAATTCCGCTGTAATTTAAATCAATGTATTTGAAAATTTAGAAAACACACAAAAATATTTAAATGGTATTCTATTATTGTTCAACAGTGTGAATAATTGCAGTTAATTTTTTAGTCACAATTAATTTTTTAAATCTCTTGACAACCCATAATTTCCTACAACTATAGAGTAATAAAATAGCCATATTATCAAAATCTTCTCTTATGGTATTTTTGAGTATATAAAAGTGTTTGCAGATTCACTTTTGAAATATGCTAAATGGCTGAGTCTGAAGGACAGATTCTGACATATGCTGTGGTCATGCTGTTCTGTGAAGCTGTTACAAACTAGTACTATCAGGTAGTATATTTATCTGATACTTCGTACCATCCTCTGATCTATATCATCATAACAGCTGTCCTTTGGTTGCATACTATGAAGATAATAAGCTATTAAGTATTTTGTAGAAATTATACTTTTAGACTGAAACGAACCCAAGAGTGGTGGTGTCTTTGCAGAAGGTTAGCCATACCCCTGCAGTCCTTTTGAGCTCTTCTTCTTGGACGCTTCTGTCAGGTTTAAATAGGCTAATAAGGACAAGGGCATTGGCAGTTGTCTGCAAAGGGTCTAATGGAAACACATTTATGGAAACAATCCTTTAGCAGCACCATTCTAGCCATAGTGGAATAGACATAGAGAGACAGCCTAACCTACCTACATTCTGCATTTGGGACATGGCATGTGAATTCTGCCTCCCCAAACTCTCCACAAAACTTGAAGGATTTGGGCTTCGTTCAGGAAGCAACCATTTCAAAATGCAGTGACCATCCTGTCTTTTCCCCTTGTATTGTTATGAAGCTCCAGGAACCTGTATTGTTACAAAGCTCCAACTGTAGTCATTCTCTTTGCCCATAATGCCAGTGCAAAGACATTGAAAACACAAAGGCTAGATTTTGATCTCATACCAGCTTTATACACCATTGTAACTTAGCTAACTTCAGTGGCGATACTGCTGATTTATACCGGTTGTGAGATCAGAATCAGAACCAAGAGGCATAGATCTGTAGAAACAAACCTGAGCCTCACATGGTTTGGATCCCAAAAATTAATAATGCTCTCAAATGTACCTTAAGACCAGAATGAGTCTGAAGGAGTGCAAAGAGCATCACTATTGAGGAAATGATATATGAGGTATATGAGGGCTTCAGCAACATAAGATTCTGTGGATTTTTCTAATTTATAATTTGATTTATAATTTTGATTTTCAATTTTGTGGCCATCTTTTTGGTTTCATATCTAATATATGTACATTTCTATTTTCAAGTTGTGTATATTCAAAATATAAAATGTGTATGTATTTGCATGCCCACATGTCATTAGGGATAGATTTCTAATTAGGAACATTAAGCACACGACTAGGGGTGCCTAACAGTTAGAAGTGGGTTAAAATGGGAAATTTGTTATGGAAAACACTAAAGGTCAGCTGTAGGCAGAGAGACCTAAAGATGCTGTACCTAGGGTCACGTAAGGTGCAAATCCAGCCCTGATTTTCATCTTTCCTAAATGTATGGACATAAAATACTTTAAATAGTATGGAAGTACGTTCCCTTGCTCTATTTGAACCCACCTTCCCTTAGTGCTAATAAAAGCTGTATGTGCAGATCAAGAAAAGCATATAACCTGATATTGTTCTTCATTGTAAACTACTTAACAAGTATTACTGCTTCTGTATTTCAGAACTTGCAAAAGATACATCCAGCAAGCAATACTGGAAACATTGAGGGTGAAATCTTGGTTCCAATGAGCTCAATTTAAGTTTTGCTGTGGACATCAATGGAACTAGGCTTTCACTCTAAATGTGCA
Source organism: Pelodiscus sinensis (assembly GCF_052426305.1). NCBI lineage: Eukaryota > Metazoa > Chordata > Testudines > Trionychidae > Pelodiscus > Pelodiscus sinensis. The sequence continues at coordinate 43,624,129 of NC_143052.1, forward strand.
TCAGACTACATAGATGGCTAAAAATTTTCATGAAATTACCAAAATAGGCATTACAAATATCTAATTTTGCCTTAATAAAGCATCTAAATCAAAGTTCAAAGCAACTTGAATTAAAACAGAATTTATACATATTTATATTTTTTCCATTTTAAAATTTTCACAATCTTACCTGTGATTAAATATAACTTCTCTCTCAGCAAGTTAAAGTCTTCTCATGGTCTCTCTCTCCCACAGAAACCAGGAATGGATCTAGCAGACACCTACATTATGTTTGTTCGGCAAAACCAGGATATACTTCGAGAAAAGGTCAATGAGGAAATGTATATAGAAAAGTTGTTTGATGTAAGTAACTACCCTTGCAAGGCATGCTGGCATCATGGTTACAGCTAAAAGGGATAAGTTGCATTTTGATTGCATTCAGCATGCGGGTCAGGATGCTTTTCCCTGTTGGCTATTTTTGTTCAGAATTTTTATTTGGTGTCTTCTGTTACTAACGATCACCTTAATTGTATGCATTTCCTGCATGAGAGTTGTATGTGCTGGAATGAGTGAATCAAGTGTTATAAGATTAATATTTTAACTAGTCTGTCATGTTATCATTGTGCAAAATTCAGTATCATTTTATTCCACTTTTGGTTTCAAAGTAAAGTGCCATGAACAGAATTGTATTGTAATGGATGTTCTTAGTGCATGAGACACAGATAAAGCCCCCCCCCCCCCCCAATAACAATTCTTAAATCTTATTCTTCATTCAGCTAAAGTAAGAAAACAAAAAAACTAGGCTACATTTCTCCAGATCTCTAAAGGCAGTTTCTGTTGAGTGACTTTTGGAACTTGGTTTTGCTGTACATTTAGTCCAAAATTTTGAGTTAGCCAACTGCTTATTTAGGCGCAAGACTCCTTTTCAAACCTTCATCCCACATCTCCTGCTGACCTCACTTTTCAAGTGAGTTCCTCATCTTCACCATCAAGACCCTGCTCACCACTCTTGCCCATATCATTACTCTAATTTTCCCCTACATACCCTCACGCTCCCTCCCCAACCTCCCTACAACTGCTTCATTTACTGCTTAAATAAGAAATGGCCTCATCCTCCAAAGCCCTCCCTACACAAACCACATCCGTAAAGCCACACTTGGTCTGTATATCTTCACTGCTTCAAGGTTTGACCATCACTTGATGTGTGCTTTGTCTGATCTGTATCGTCTGTGTCTCTGAACTACAGTAGAAGCTTTATGAAGTGATCCTGTTTCATATGTATTGAAAGTACCAAGCCCATAAACAATGGTAATAACATCTACATTTCTTTGTCACATGTCTGAAATCTGGATCAAGAAAACAATAATTTTAGATAATGATAATGTTAGTCACTTCTCTGTTCAGATGCTCATGTAATCAGGAAGTAATACTATGTCTTTGAGACTGATTAATATAGTCCATTACAATGCTGATTCTGAAATGTGAGCCTTGCTTTGAAATGTATTTATTTGTGTACCATCTACTCAGCATTTTAGAGAGCTTTTCTGGCAGTTTCATTTAATTATGCAAGTTACTGCAAATGTTGTCATAACAGCAATTCACAGCCTGTACTGTGACACTTCAATTGTGGCAGTTGTAGAAGGTCCTGTAACATAGACTTGCAGTCATGATATGTCATGTCAGTGTTTGTTGTTTGTTAGAGTGGGTGGTCAAAATGAGACTTATCTCTTGTACTTCATATTTCGAGACATTCCCAGGCAGTTTTACAATAAAAGTATCATCTGTTTTAATAAGCTAAGTGTTAATATGTGTGAAAAAATATTTTATAAAAGCTTTGATGCCCTGCAGGGGTAGAAAAATTATCAGCCATCCAGCTGGCACTTTCACAAAGCACTAAAACTGTATTAGCAACTTCTGCTTCAGTTTGGTATTGCACTGAATCTGCAAGCATATGTTTCATTTTCAAGTTTGCTGTTGTGAATGTGTGTGGGGGGGAGAGGATTGGTTTTTTTTTCTTCTTTAAATTGTAATTTTCTGAAACTTGCTAGATATCTAGGTCCAAATCCAGCTCTCATTAGAATCAGTGATAGGCGTTCTCTTAGCTTTAACGGGACTTGAATCAAAACTTTTGACCCTAATGCTATCGTTATCAGGTAGATAAAATGTTTTTAAGGTAATCTGTTTCACACCCTGCACTTGCATCTTTGATTTTTGCTTTGTAAGAGATGAAGTGGTGTCATATTGAAATTAATAAGGAAAGTTAATTACATCTTATTTTAATACTTCCATAAAAATCTGACTGTATATATAAAGGTTACATAGTCTTTGCTAAATTACTGATACTAATAACCGCAGCCTAATCCTGCTCAGTTATACTGCTGTAAATCCAAAATAATCTCATTGAAGACAATTGCATTCTGTGGATTACTCTACATTTACATCAGTGTAATTGAGAGCCAGATTTTGCTGCTTGTTGCACTAAGTTAATGTATACATACCTTCACGTTCCTGTTGGTAATAATGCTTTTATTTGCTGTCCCAAACCATTTATTTCTGATACAGTTGCAGATTGCTATTGTTTTCACTGAAATATATTTTTCATTTTCATCAGAAGAAAAACTGAGAGATGGGGAAGGGAGAATATGGAACTATGTGTTTGTTTCTTAAAGGGAAATACCCCTTTGGAATAAAGTAAAGCCTCAGCAGCTAATGACCCCAGGAGACTTGTAGCTATTCTGTGTTCCAGCAGACATAGATGCACATTTGATCGGGGATGGAGCCCTTAATATTTTAAGGGTTTTTTTTTTATTTAGTTTGAAAACAAACTTCAAAACTGCTTGTCTGTATGTCGTAGGTCTCCTTCACTACTGCATTGCTTCAGCTTCATGCTGGTGTTTATTATTCCTCTGAAATCACTTATTTCAATGAAGTTATATGGGAATAAAACTGAAATAATGAAGTGGTGAATTGGCCAAGAGTAACTAGGTTTCTAACTGTAGTCTACAATGCAAACTTTCTACCATTTATATTGCTGTGATGCAACAGGGTGCTGTGCATAATTAGTAAAATCATGACCATTAAACAATATCTTGTGTTTATAAAATAATTTAAAAATAGCAATTACAAATGTTTATCTGGAGAAGATTTATTTTAACTATCTTAAAGTAAAATTAAAAGTAATATTAAAAATAATGGTTTAGTATATTTAAATCAAATGTATCTGTTAATGCTTAAGTTCTCTGCTTTCAGTGAAGGCTCTAATAGTGGTACTTGGTGAATAGTGATACTTGGTAATTTAATTGAAATGTAGTAGTATAATTCCCATATTAAAACATTTTATTAGGCAGTTAGTTTGAGTAGCCCTGAATAAACAATGACCATTTCCATTTATCCAAGCACAAACTTTACACATGCAAATCATTTAAATGCACCCTGTATCCAGTAATATAAACTTTGTCTTAGGGTCTGATTTTTGTACCTTCAAAATCAATAGGAATAGGGGTTGACCTTTAAAAAGGCTTTTCTCAGTATGCAGTCTGGTTGAATTTAGATACATGTTCCAATTTAAATTATTAAGATAAGATTAAAAACTCTCTTTGTTTGCTGTGCACTTTTAATTGGCAAAGACTTATTCAATGAGAGGCTGGTGTGTTAGATCAAAATTAAAATTGGATTACATTACATTGTTCACACATCAAAGAATTGTGCTTCTATGTAAAAATACACTGACTGATCCAAATCCTTCCTCCTTCTGGAAAAGTAATTCTGTCAAGCACCATTTTGGTAGCTTATCAGTTTGATACATTTATCATTTGTGCAATAAACACAGAGATGCCTATCTGAAAACAAAAAGCTTTTTTCAAAGATATTCCTATTCCTGTAATCCAAAGAGGCTCCCCCTTTCCCTCTCCCCGCTCCCCCCCCCCCCCCCCACCGCTTTCTCTAGTATTTATTTTTATTAAGATGCCTCCTATTGAAAGGCTACAGGTTTAAGCAACTATATGATTATGTTCAGATTTTGTCAAGGTCATGCAGGTAATACATTTATCGAAGTAAACAGTTTCCTTTTTAAAAAACAGAAGACAAAAGAGAGCCATAAAGGCATGCCCATAATTTTAGATTGAAATGTTGATCTCTTTTTCTCTTAAAAGAAAAACAGACACACACAAAACACAAACAAAAAAAATCCTGCAACCCAACAATAACCGCTTTTATTTTTTCATTATTAAAAATGATGTATGTGTGTTACCATATGCATATCTATGTATATAAAATGAACACTTGTTAACAAGTCACTATTTTCCAACAGTGTGTCTCACTGAAATATGTTAGTGTTTCTCAACCTTTTTTTATAAAGTACCTCTTTAAAAAATAATAATAGTAGTAATAATAATAATAAGTATCCCCACCCAGTACCTACAGTTTTCAGACACACATTTTTTTTCTGTCATTGCAACACATTTGTTTAAACAACTTAATTGTAGCCAGGCAGGTGATGAAATTTTTGGGTGTAAAACGTACAAAAATAATAAAACACTGTAAAACTTAAAACAAAAATTCAGTTTTCTCCAAATTTCAGTTGTTTTGACATCCCCCATCCCCCAGTCTTCTCTCGAGTACCCCTAAGTGTACTCATACAACTGGTTGAGAAAAACTGTTAGATGATATAAGATAGTAACTATTGGTAAATGTGAACTTTGGCCCTGGCCCTGCCAGTTCTTACACACTTATTTAATTTTGGGCATGTGATTTGTAGAGTCCACGGCCAGAAGGGACCAATGTGATCATCTAGATTGACCTGTCAAACACAGGCCATAATAGTTCCTGAAGCATAAATCATAAAACTGTAGGGCTGGACGGTACTTTTGAAGGCCATCTAATCCAGCTCCCTGCTCTGAGGCAAGGCCAAGTATACCAGGGCCATTTTTGACAGGCATTTTTCTAACCTGCTCTTGAAAACCTCCACTGATGAGGATTTCACAGTCTCCCTAAGTTAAACACCAAACTCTATTGCCATCTGTATTATTAGAAAGTTTTTTCTGCTCTATGATATAAAACTTTCTTGCTGCAAATTAAGCTCATTACTACTTGTACTACCTTAAATGGACATGTAGCACAGTTGATCACTGTCCTCTTTGTAATAGCCATCAGACTATTGGAAGAGTGTTATCAAGTCTGCCCTCCATCTTCTTTTCTTAAGACAAAACGTGCCCAATGTTTTAACCTTTCCGAATAGGTGAGGGTTTCTAAAGCTGTTATCATATCTGTTTTTGGACTCTCTTCAATGTGTCCACATCTTTCCTAAAGCATGGTGCCAAGGGCCAGCCTTACAGGTGAGTAATGTGGGTGACTTCAGTGTAGGAGAGGAGTAAGATAGGGTATGGCTAGACTGAGGGGCTACGTCTACACTGGCCCCATAAAACGGAATAGTCATGCAAAGCAGGTAAGTCAGAATAGGGAAATCCGCGGATTTAAATAAACATGTCCGCCGCTTTTTTTTCCGGCTTGGGGAAAAGCCGGAAAAAAGCATCTAGACTGGCGCGATCCTCTGGAATAAATCCCTTTTCCGGAGGATCTCTTATTCCTACTTGAAAGAGATTCTCCGGGAAAGGGCTTTATTCCAGAGGATCGCGCCAGTCTAGACGCTTTTTTCCGGCTTTTCCCCAAGCCAGAAAAAAAAGTGGCAGACATGTTTATTTAAATCCGCGGGGGATATTTAAACCCCCCGCGGATTTCCCTATTCTGACTTACCTGCTTTGCATGACTATTCCATTTTATGGGGCCAGTGTAGATGTAGCCAGGGGGTTAAAAATTCTGCCACATCCAGGGAACACATTTGCTCTTCTGCTTTTTTTTAAAAAAAAAATTTCGAAAGAGCAAACGTGCTCTTTCAGAAGCCCTTGTCTTCCTCATTCTACAAGGAAGAAGGGGGCTTTCGAAAGAGGGGGGTTTCCGACATTTGGCCCAGTCTAGATGGGCCAAATGTTGGAAAAGCCTCTTCCAACAAAAGCCTTTTCCGACAAACAGATGTAGTCTAGATGTACCCATAGTCACAGGCAAGGGATGTGGTAGGTCTGGGATGTGAGGCTGTGGAAAGGAGCTCAGGGCAATGGGGAGAAGAGGCAACAAGGCCTGGGGGCTAAATGGAGTAGGAGAGTCCAGGGAGGCAGCAGGAGCTAGAGGCATCAAAATACAAGTTTGGCTAGGATACCATTTTTCCCTAAGGCCACTCCTGATGGTGCCCAAAATTGAACACACTAATCCAGTTGAGATGTCCCCTGTATTGAGCAGAATGGGACAACTTTACTGCCTATATCTTACATATGACAGTCTTGTCTGTGTCTCTTGTGACACACACACTTTTTTGCTATTGGCTCATATTCAAGTTGTGATCCACGATAAGCTCCAGATTCTTTTCTGCGATACTACTTCCTAGCCAGTTACTCCCGATCTGGTATTTGTGCTTTCGATTTTTTTTTCTCTTCCTAAATGTAGTACTTTGTGCTTCTCTTTATTAAATTTCATCTTGTTGGTTTTAGATGCATTTTCCAATGTCATTTTGAATTCTAACCTATGCTCCAAAGAGTTATCTGAAACAGCTGGTCATGGGGAATCCACAATGACCTTGGTAAACTGTTCCATTGGTTAATCACACTCACTGTTAATTTACATCTTGTTTCCAGTCTTGGTTTCTGTAGCTTTAGCTTCCAGCCATTGGATTGTGTCTTAACTTTCTCCATTGGTTTGAAGAGCCCATTATCAGATATTTGTTTCCTCTTTAGGTACTTATATACTGTGATTGAGTCAATCCTTAACCTTCTCTTTGTTAAGCTGAATATATTAAGCTCCTTGAATCGGTACTATAAGGCATTTTTTCTAACTTTCTACTCATTTTAATGGCTCCACTCTGAACCCTCTCCAATTTATCAATATCCTTCATGAGTTGTGGATACCAGAACTGAACATCATATTACAGCAGTGTTCACAGCAGCACCAAATACAGAAGTAAAATAGCCTCTCTACCCCTTCGCGAGATTCCTTTGTTTATGCATTTTAGGATTGCATTAATCCTTTTTACCATTGCCCACAGAGTTGCACTGGGAACCCATGTTCAGTTGATAATCCACCATAACCACCAAACGTTTTTCAAAGACATTTGATCCTAGGATAGAATCTCCTTTCCTGTAAGTAAGGCCTCTATATGGTCTGTAGGCCCACTGAATTGAGAAGGACCACTCATATGTCTGCAGGTAGGCACATGTATAAGTGCTTGCAAAATCATGGCCATATTGTGGTGGTTACTGGGTATGTATGAATAAACACATACATTGATTAAAGAAATAGAAATGAAGAATAAAAAGCACTCATAGGCCATTCTTTGACATTTAGACTGGGGAATTTAAAACAATGTTTCAGCTTTTCATAGCCTTTATTATTTGTATATTTGTTGTGCTTTTGTATTTGACATGTTCAATATAAGCCATTAATTTTGTCAACCTGTCATAACTAGTCTTTTTTTGTCAAAGGAAACAAATCGATCATATCATTTGGTTATTATGTCGACATGCTGAATTGAATACTGATCATGTTCCCATGTCATAACCATTATTTTCCTTTTCCATTAGTAGAAAGGGATGGATGATATAAGTTCAGTGATGTACTTGAGGCTGTTTGAGGTAATAGTTTATTTCTAAAGATTGTTATGTTGTGTACCTCATGTGCTAGATGGTGGATCTGAAGTACTTGTTGAATACTTGTATGTTTGTTATGTCTGCTAGTATCTAGAAGAAAACAATTGATAGGCCTATTTAGCTGAATGTTTTTATATTGCATGTATTATAATTTGCAAAAACGATCTCTAAGATGTTTTTCTCCTTAGTAAATAAAAAGTAATCTATTTTCCTGGTGATGTTTGCTAGAGTAAGAATGTGTTTGAGATGTGAGATATGAGGTTTTTATTGTATTGGTTTGTTCTTAGTGTTGTCCATGTCTGTCTCAGAAAGCAACATTAATGTAGTATTTAGCAGTATTTTTCTAGCAAAATGTAATGTTTAATTTTGAAAAATTTGCTCATTCTCAAATTACTGCCTGTCAAGTTATTTTTAGTTAATAATCATCATTGTCAATGTTAAGTAATTATTTGCAAGTGTAAGATTTTACAAAAAAGGCTTACTTTTGATCTAGGTTATATTCCAAGTTGACTCTGACAAGTTGAAACTAAGTGGGGCCTCATTGAAGGCCTTGACTTGACTCTAAAGCTGTATCTGAATTAAAATCTGCGAAATTTGAGAGGAGCGTACCTAATTCCCTAAAAGAAACTCAACAAGCAAATGTATTATAGCTTGTTGATCTTCTTATTTCTTTGATAATTCAGAATAATCTTCAAGAAATATGTAGACTTCTTGCTCAGATTCTTGAAATGTGATCAAGAACAACTCAATTGTCATTTGGCACAAATCCAGAATTACACATCTTTCGATGATGCACCTGGACATATGTGGCAGGTCTGGTAGAATCAGCTAATTAACAACACAGGCTTAAACAGGCACCTCATCTGGCAGTGTAGTTAGTTGCCTGATGGTGCTCAGCAGGATTTGGTAGTGCTTTTTATTTCTCTATCCTAATGGTCTGCTGCCCACCTAATTTTGCCTTATTGTCAACCACTACTTACCGCAGCTTGAGGCCCTCCCAGGAGGCTGAATTACTATCAAAGGATTAGGGAGATGTAGCCTTGCAGCTCTGACATTTCTGATTACTTGTCTATGCCAGAACACTAATTAGCTGTGACTAATTAAGAAAAATGTTCCTGCCATAGAAAACCATTTAAAAGAACTGAGAAGTAGAAAAGCAATTCAAAAGCTGAGCAGTGCTCAGATTTACCGATGCTCTTTAGATTTCCACCAGAGCCTTAACTCACCTTTAATTGTGCCTAATATATTTTTTAAAAGCCCTCCACATGTGAATTGATCTAAGTTTTTCTATTGAACTGGAAGAATGTTTGTCTCCTTAAAACAGTTTGTAGTATCACTTTTTTTTCTAGTGAAAAAATTAATAAAACTTTTTAATTTCAGGAACTTTTACTCAGCATTGAATACAAAGATATTTTGTGAGCACACACATACACATATACATAGTCAGCTGCTATCAGCATCTAGCATTTATGTGATTTAAAGGTTACTTCAGTATTGTTTTTTTCTAAATATTTTTCCCACTCTCTTTTTCAGATGAGAAACACTATAAAAAAAGAAATCAGCCATTTAAAATGTGGTAACACTTATCCAGTATGATTTTATAAAAGAATAATATTTATTTTTTCAAAATTTTACCGGGGAGCAGAATGCTCAGTCTACCACTGTCCAACAAGGCTAAGTATTGGAATAAATGGACCTATTCAAATGCTTTAAGTTAAGCATGTGCTTAGCAAGGTCAGAGCCAGTATGCTCAGTACCATGCTGGTAAAATCTACAATGTGCATTTTTAAGCAGTTAATAGAGTGTGGTTTTTTGTAGAAGGGGTCTTTCAGGTAATTCCTTTGGCTCTTTCTGAGTATTATGACCTGGTCCTGAGCATGGTGGCTGGTCAAGTGGTTCTAAATTTTCCCCATTTCTTCATTTTGATGATGCTTTTCCTTAGGTTCTTGAAACCCCCATCTTGAATCGCTTTATTGTCACCCTCTTTTACTAGCCTGAGAAGACAAGGGAATGATTTTGACTCAGAGATTGTGTATGTCATAATTCAGTCTGTGTTGCGTGCATGGGCTAGGTCTGCACTACAGACTGTGTGAGATTCCCAGGCCATGTACACATACTCTCATTAGCTCGGTGGGAGCTAGAGCAAGTATAAATAGCAGTGTAGCTGCAATACCATGGGCAGCATCAGCACAGGTTAGCCATGGCAAATGCAAACCCACCTGAACCTTCTGGGTATGTACTCAGCATGGTTGAGCCATGATGCTGCTACCACTGCCCCAAGTAACTGTGACTGCACTGCTATTTATACTTTCACTAACTCTCATTGAGTTGGCATGACTATATGTAGACAAGCTGGGAATCCTACCATTTGCTTATAGTGTAGTTGGAACCCCAGAGTTGATGCCTTCCACTTACCCCCACAAGCTTAATCATATCATTTGCATGTTTCCTGTAAGCTGCTGCAGATTGGAGACTAAGATTCTTTGAACTAGATAGTAGGAAAGTCTTAAGCACTGTTCAATGTCTGACTAAACCAGAAACCAAGAAATGAAGACGTTTCTCAACATTGCCAACTCCTATGCTTTTATCGAAAGTGTTATGATATTTGGAAATCTCAGAGGGGTAGCCGTGTTAGTCTGTAACTGAAAAAACATAAAAACAATGAATGGTCCTGCAGCATCTTAGAAAGTAACAAAAAAATATGTGGTGTCAGGAGCTTTCGTGGGCACAACTCACTTCAAATGAAAGGGGTCGTTCCCACAAAAGCGCATACCATCTAAATTTGTTGTTAGTCTCTAAAGTGTGCTGCAGGACCATTCGTGGTTTTTTATGATATTTGGCATCTTTCCAACTCTTGATTTCATCTGATTACTTGAGAATCTCAGCTTTCATTTGAAAAAAATTAGAATTATATTTCTAACCATTATGGTGGTGAAGAAAGCCTTGAAAACATGAATCCTAAAGATACAAAAACCAGAAGACTTAAAAAAAAAAACAATTTATTTTGCTAATCTCAATATTTAAAGCTAACCTTATGATTGGATGGGGGGGGGTCCAATTCATAATTTGTAAATGCTTGAGGTTAGCAATATAGTCCTCTACTATAAATTATTCTGTTGACCACTGTTTATTTGGACCGTTTCTAAAAATATGTCCCTATGCATCCACAACTGTGCATCCAAAAAAAAACCAATCTTATCAAATAGTGAGCAACACCTTGTCAAAATTAAATCCCTTAACCTTTTTATCCCACCTTGTTACCTTGTTACAATTATTTTAGTTTTTGGTTTTAAAAGTGTCTGGTACCTTAATAAAAGTTATGGGACACTCACAAGTGTACACATATAAACCAACACTGAAATATTAGATGAGCCTATTGGTAAGCATTATCTGTGTCTGTAGCTGTCATGTTCTATACAAAGAAAATCAATAGGGCTTGTACTATTTGTATTGCCTTATCTAATATTTGTTCACCATGAAGTGCCAGGCACAAGCACCATCTAGAGCATATTGATTTCTTGATGTAGTGTAATCCACACACACATAGTCAGCAAGTGAAACTCTCCTCTTCTGGAACCATACTATGCAGATTTGGTGTTTTTTAATCTTATCTCACATATGTGTCAAGCTTTCGGGAAAAAAAGTGTAAATATTCACAAACAGAAATATAACTGCTTTATTCACCATATAAAGAAGCTACCAAGAATGAGGGGGCACTAAGTGCCCTAAGTTTTATGAGAATCAGCATGCAGCAACAGAAATAGGGTGGTCCTTTGTAAATCAAAATAGTTTAATGAGAAGATGCTGCAAGCTCTCTCAAACAAGTTGTGACATCAGTAAACATTAGTAGTAAGTGCTGCTTGTTGAATCCTGCACTGTTGAATTCAGTGTGAGCTTTGCCACAGATTTAAATGAGCATAGGTGGTCACACATATAAATATAAAAAAAATTTTGAGTAAAGGGGGGGGCTTATTTTTAGCATACATACATACGCGCGTGCACACACCTTTTCCTAGAACTCAGATTTACTCCTCATCTTTGAACAGAGACCAATATCCTTCATTTTCCACTGTATAATACATATTTTAAAATGTGCTAACCAAATAGTGAAAATATAGAAGTAGATAGTTTTTTGAACTATGTTGAAAAAAATTATGTAAATCACAAAAATGCAGGCGTGTGGAGTGGAAAAGATGTATGCATCAAAGATGGAAAGGAATAAACAAGGATAGATAGAGAAACATTTGTAAAATGCAGTAATTTAAAACATATTTATATAATACTAATTACATTAAGAGCTACCACTGTAAGAGAGCAGTGCCACCGAACCTGAAAATAAAACATTTTTTGATCTGATCCAGCAAAAAAACACTCATTCACATCCTTAAACTTTACACATTAACAATCCCATTGGCTTTGATGGGATGACTCACGTGGATAAAGTTAAGCTGGTGTATAAGTGTTTGTAGGATTAGGACATTAGTGATGGGGATAGTATTAGGTATTTTAAAACAGTGGCCTTTCACCTTTTATTTATTTATTGTGGGGATTTGTGTTAGCGTAAGCTCAAGGAACATTAATTGGTGGTCTCATTCTGTTCCATAGTGGACGTTGGTCTATATCATAGAATCACCAAGTTTAGAGCAGTGCAGTTCATAAATAAAGTGTGTGCTCATGTATGTTCCAATACCATTAATCTCTCACTTTAATAAGTCATACATTAGCACACAATAAAATAAAGATAACATGACAGATGTCCAGGTCTGGATGGCAGTTATGTGTACAGATAATTTTCCAAAGCCCCACTACACTCTACACCTATCAAATGCAAAGAAGACCCAAGGAAACACAGATAATAAAGACTGCAATTACAAAATTGCACAACTGTTACAAACAAATTATTTTGAAATTTTACATCTGTCTCTGACATAGTAATACAGTATGTGGATGGATGACTACTGTATGTCATGCATTGAAAGCTTACATTTGTTATGAATTGGCAGTAGTTTCATAATCATCTAGCATAGCCTCCAATTTTGAGTTCAGTTTAGAACACAAAAATTTTATTTCCTCCTCCTGAAAAACAATCCCCATGAAAAGTACATGCCATATCTCATTCCATTGCAGAATTTTTCTAGGATTTTTTTGAGGGAAAAAAAACAGAAAAAGAATTTTACAGTGTGGAATTCAAAAATTGCCTCCTCACTGACATACTTTTTAAAAGCTTCAGAGGGGAAGCCAAATTTATCTGTAACTTGAAAATTTTAAAAACAATGAATAGTCTAGCAGCACCTTAAAGACTAAGAAAAAACAAAAGCTTGTGATACCATCCACATGTTTTGTTAATCCTTACAGTGCTGCTAGACTATTCATTGTTTTTTAAAGTTTTTCCATATTTTTTAAAATTATCCTAACCATTTTTGGCTTTTCCTATCTCCAAAATAGCTGAGCCAAAAAGCTCCAAGTTTGTTTGGTATTGTCGGCCTTCTGGAATGGTGTTTCTGTGGTTTCTCTTTTTGCAAGAGAGATGCTGGTGAGTTGATTACAAAGGTGGGTGATAGGAACCCCTCACTAAAGTAGGCAGGGAAGAGACTAATTATAGGATCATTTGAATGGAGATATAAATAAAAGCACAGGAAGGTTGGAGGGGAGGCCCTGCAGGGAAAAGAAAGCATTCTTCCTCCCAAGTACAGGCCAAGATACAAGAGGGAAGTCGACCATGTTGTTGTAAAGAGAAAAGAGACTTAAAGATCTATCTGCTTTTTCAACCCAGTAAAATAAGTCCCAGTGTTGATCCTTTTTTCCATGAGATTGGGCAGAACACAGATCTGCACAGAGGCTTATCAGTTCCTTAAAGTGGAAGGCTGAAATACTTCAGTTCCCCATGCCTCCCTTCCTGTTACTTGCAGACACTGTTTTCCCTGTACAAAGCAATTAGAGAGAGAGAGAGATGCTCAAAGTTTGTTTCACATATGGCAAGGTGGGATTTGAGATGGAGATATGTGGATAAGCAGGAGTTCAGAAGAGATCTGGAGAAGTGGGGCCGTAAGTTTCAAGCAGAATAGACTGGGTGACTTAAAAGTATGCTATGGCTGGCAGACCATACAATGGGAAGAAATGCAAGGACCCAGAGAGATAGAAAATGGTGCAGGGTATTGGGAGAGGCTTAGAAAATGGGTGCAGAATAGTTAGGTAGGAAGGGTTAAGAGATTGACACACAGAACATGAGATGGGAAAATGGAGAGTTTATCCATGATCAGTATCAAACATTTAAAATGTTCTAGATTCAAAACTTTAAGCACTAAGTTTTTAGTGTAGATAAAAAGCCCCATTCCCTTCCACTGCCCTCTAAGCCTACAATCCACAATAAAACAACTCCAGACACATCCAACTTCACATGCACAGGGCCTCCCAAAATGTCACAGCACGGATCCCCTCCTGTGGACCATATATCCCAGATTTAAATTGACGATGCTCATTAAAAAACAATTTCTGCTCCAAAAATTCATTGCAAGATAGTATTAAAGTTTAAACTGTTTCAATGGCATCCAGTTGGCATACAACACCAAGATTAGTCATCTCTTTAAAAAAAACTGTGAACTGTAAATGCGCATACGTCTGCAAATTAACAATTAAAGAATTCACCGTTTGTTAATTTTTATATAAACCTTCATCATTAGCCTTCATCTGATTTACATTATCCCTAGCATTAATTTCCTTACCCCCAAAAAGTGTGTGATATGTATTCAAAGCTCAAAATAATAAATGACTAGCGATTAAAGAACCTATTATTTATTTATTTGTGTATTTATTATTAAGACCTGTTTTCAGTATAATACTGCATTACTCACCACAAAAACATCTGTTGTAGGATACACAGTAGTTAATGTAGTTTAAATACAACTTTACCAGGCCTACCTACAATCACAGAAACCTAAAATACTATACAGTCAATGCACATCATAACACCAAATATGAAAATATTATGTTCCCCTTCCACATTACGTTATGCAATATCTGATTACATATCTTTAATATACATTGTGGTCTGTATTATTTTATAATTTTTATGACATAATGCACATAACATACAAAATCAACAGTACGTATCCAACAGCATATTTCCGTTACACAACAAAATAAGTTGGCCAAGTTAAGACTGGGTTGTAATGAGTGATGAAGGATTGTATGGCCGGCATTTATTGGCTTAATTGTTCATTTCCATTCAGTTGATATCTGATTTTTTTAACATATGGAATTTTTAAAAAAAAATCCATTAAAACATGTCCTCAAATGTAACCCTTTTTATTGTTTTGTGAAATAATATAGCCAGGTGTAGTAAATATATATCAATTATACATGTAGGCCAAGTAGCAGCTATTGCAGATGCTGGCTATATGTTCTATTGAACAGTTCCCATGAAAACAGAGGCTACTGAATTCTGGCACCCTAATTCCAAAACTATGTGCAAATTCATATTCACAAATACCACTTATCTGAATACTCAGTGTTCTATAAAATGTGCAGCATAAAAATGCCACCTGATTAGAAAAATGTTTCAAACTAAAAGATAAGGTTCCACCACTGTTTACCTGAAACAATTACTTTTGCTAGTATTGTATGAAGAATAATTACTCATTTACCAATATAAAAGTTTCAGGGGCAGCTATAAAAATATTCCAGTTACTGTCTATTAAAGAACGGACAAGTTTTTTTAAGAGTAAAATAAAATTGAAACATGCATATTTAAAACCTGTTCCTGTAACGATTTAATATCATGACAAGATACTACTCGTGATACTAAGTGCTATGTCTAGAGGAAAGGGTTTGCCAATTTGGGCTCTTAAAACCACATATTAATCTCACCTGCATCCACAGCATGGGCCCACCGGAACTTCAGGGTTTGGCTTATTGCACAGCTATACTGTCTTCAAGAACCTCTCCTCCTCCTTCCCCCCCTCCACATACACCTCTACACACCCTCAAGAACAGTTCTGCGGGAGGATTTCTGGTTGCCTGTCCCTCATGTTGTCCATCCAAGAACAAAGTGCGTATTCCTGCTCCTATCTAGAGATTGAGGGATCATGTCAGAGAGGCACTCTGCATATGTAGTATCTCCCTAATTTCCATATGAGTGAGCTAAGGGACTCTCTTACCCCTCCAAGCTGTCAAGTAGCCAAGGAGATTGACTGTGCCTTGAAATCCAAAATGGGAATCTTCAGGATTATCTCGGGGGGGATGGCTTTCAGCCTAGAACAAATTGGACAAAGCCCCTCAGCCCCAGACCAATTATTTTTGGAGGGACTAGATTCTTCACACAATGCGGTCAATGTGTGGAACTCTTTCCAGATGATGTTGTGAAGGCCAATACTATAGCAGGGTTTAAAACGAGATACATTCATAAAGGATAGGTCTGTTAATGGCGATTAGCCAAGATGGGCAGGGATGGTGTCTCTAGCCTCTGTTTGCCAGAAGCTGGGAATTGGCAACATGTGATGGATCACTTGATTATCAGTTCTGCTCGTTTCCTCTGAAGCACCTGGCATTGGCCACTGTTAGAAGTCCGATAGCAAGCTAGATGGACGTTTGGTTTGACCTACTGTGGCCATTTTCATGTTCTTATTCCCTCCCCGTAAGCTTCTCTCCCCTTGGATCAGCAAGGTGGAGATATGGGCTTAGTCCCTCTTCCCCAAGGCAACTCCATAGATTATTGTTGCAATGATCGGGAAGATGAGTGTCTGCAGAAGCCTGCTCAGAAAAGATTATGCTCATATGCGTGAACTGTCTAATCCCTGTAGTCTGTTCCTAACATCCAATGGTGACAATTAAACTCCCTTCTTCACATGTACTACCAGTGTCCAAGCTCATTTAGACTGCTGAGGAGACAGCATACATTGAATCATAGAAATATAGGGCTTGAATGGATCTCAAGAGGTTGTTTAGTAAATCTCCTTGGTCTGAAGCAAGGCTAAGTACACCTAGACCATCCCTGACTGGTGATTGTCTAACCTTTTCTTTGAAACCTCGGTGATGAGGATTCCACAGCCTGAGAAGGTAACCTCTTCCAGAGCTTACGTGCATAATCCAACACTGCAGCAACATAAAATTGGGATTGGTTTGGCCTATGAAACATAAACCTGCAGTTGTTCCTTTAGGAAGTATTTTCACTGAAGCTAGTGGTTTTGTCTGTGGAAGGACTCTGAGATCCAGCCTAAATTTGGATATTTATCATTTTTCATTGTTGCTATGAAGTGGACATCTGAGTATCATATAGATGTGCTTTGGCCTTATAAAAAAAAATACATTTTAGTTAATTGAAATGGTTTTGTGGCAACCTGGCTGAAGACTGTAGAAATACAAGTTACATTATCCGTTGGCATAATGTAGTTTTACAAGTTAAGGAAAGCTATTTAAACCCAAATGCAACATAAACAATAGCAGATTTTTATCGGTTAATAGGCCACTTCACTTTTGACGTCAGATTTTGAAAAAATTAACTGACCAGATTTTCAGACCTTGATAAATAAAATTAGGATCTGAATTTATTTGCTATCACCCAGATAAGTGGCCTTATTTTTCAGAGGTGTTGAACATCTACAGCATTCATTGAAGACAATGGAAGTAGAGTGTTCTGTAACTCTGGCAATCTGGCCACTTACCTTGACATATGCATATTGAATTGGGTGTCTAATTTCAGCACCCAAACTGTAGTTAATAAGTCCAAAAAGTGTCCTTAAAGATATAATAATAATTAATACTTAGGTTTTGTATAGCAGTTTAATCAGATTATCTCAAAGCCCTCTACAAAGTAGGTCAGTATCATTATCCCTGTTTTATATCCCTGTATATTTTATTTATCCCTGTTTAGAGGAATATACAATGATTGAAACATTAGGAAACTAAACACATCTTTCTGCCTATTGAAAATATCCATATTATTTAATGTCCCTATTTACCCTTTTTATAATTTTCATTTTTTAAACCTAATTTTGTTTCATGATTTAACTTTCTTCCTGAAGCACTAAAGCACCTAACAGACTCTTAGTGCTATGAATCCAATAATCATACATTTTGATACAGGCGATATAGTATTCTAAATACTCAAATATTAATTTTACACTGGCATCTTAGCTTTTCTGTCTTAACGAACAATCTTTCTAGTGGAAGGTATAATCTCCGTTCTTGTTGCTATTGAGATAAGCATAGCTGGAGGAGGTAAAAACCTGTCATTGTACAGCACCAATTCCTAATCAATAACAAGCTAAACATTTCAGTAGAAAAAATATTACAGCTTTATTTCCCAGGAAAAAAAATCCCAATTTTTTTCTCTCATCTTCATCAGAAGCAGCGTTCTGACGGTGCCCATTTGCCAGGAACAGCCAAGATAGAGAAACCCTATGGGGTCTTGTGATTCAGATTTAGGAATATCGGACCTCGAAAGTCTAAGGCATTGTGTATTAGTATGTATTGAGTCCTCATTCCAGGTGGCAAACAGCTGCATCTTTTTATAAAACTTCAAAAATAAATCTGAAGTGCCTGCTTTCAGAAGATAAGTGTTATATTTAATTGAATCATTCTCAAAACATTATAGATTAGGCAAGAAAGGGGATTGTGAATATTTAATATATTTGTTTTGTATTCCCAATAGTCAACAGAATAATGAAATTCCTTAACTACTTCTCTTTAACTTGCATGAAGAAAGCACGGTATGTTGCTAAATCTCTTTTCACCAGCACTGCCGAGAAACAACTTTAATCCTTGTTAGAAAATTGCAGAGTCTGGGGCTGACAAAGAGCTCATGCTTGTTCTATTGTGAGTGCTCCTGGGCCCTGAGAGTGGAGCCCTTTACAGCTGCATGGATCCAGCCTGGCTCAGCTGTACTATTTAGGAGAGGAGGTTTGTCAATTTCTATTGACAATGGAGAGAGTTTTTCAGTGCCTGTAGCAGTGCTGAACACAGTTGGGGATCAATGCCAGCCATTCAAGCTGCACCCTCTTTCATTGCTTTGGTTTGTTAATTCAAGACTAAAGGTCCACTGAGGGGGTTTAGGGTGTTTAAGAAAGCTGATGAACTGTTTAAGAAAGCTGATGAACTGAGAGCGTTTATAGCCCTGGTGTGGCAATTTCCATAGTCAGTGGCAACTATTGGCACTGAGGGAGTTGTGTCCTTGTTGACCCTCTTGTTATTAAAAATGCACAAGTGCTGCGCTTCTCAATATTTCAACACTCTTTCATTGTCAATACCACCTTCTGAGCCCTTCAGCTTGTTGCTTGCTCTAAAGATCTTCTTAGATTGGGTTTGAAAACTTCACCTTAAACACTAGATTAGACTGATGTTCTGTTTTCCGTGCTCCTGTTGATTTGTTGAACCTTCCCAGGGCTGGAAAGCAAGTAGCAGCTTGATGGGGAGACAGGCCGCTAATATGATTTACCAGTCTACAGTCATGCACGATAAGTGTGAATAAATACAGGGGTCTCACAGAGTCAACCCTAGCCTTTCCTTTTCTCTTATTTTTACTTTAAAAAAGAGATATCTCTGGAAAATTGAAGTGAGTAATGCATGCCCTTACAGGAGCTGGTTGAACCATGAATACGAAAAAACTAACATATTTTTTAAATGGTTGGCTGCTGTCATACACTGATGTGAAAAAATATATAATATTCACTTACTGCTTTATGCCTGCATAGATCACAGCAAAGAATAAGCCACTAATATCATATCATTGGCATCTGCAAGAATAGTACTGCCATTCCAGTGTGGTCATTAGAAAGGGAAAAGTGCATTTTTACCAGTTAAAAAGGATTTGTTTTTATTTAAAATCTTTGAAACCTAAGGACCACTACTTGACTGCTAAAGGTTACTAGTAAGTTTGCGACAGAGCTTCCAAATGACACGTTGGGTGCATACTCTGCCAGTAAACTGTATTGATGATGGTCAAAATGTGTGGTCCACTTGCCAACCTCCTCTGAGGACTTTGTAACACTGTCCTTTTTTAATACCTTTTCAAAACAAAGAAATAGGGAAACATTCACTTTATATAATCTAAAAGAAAATCCAAGTTCTTATTCTACATCAGTCCGTATTAAATGCCCAAACACTATATAGTAGAAGCCAGAAAGTAACAGGAATGTCTATTGATGCTACTCTATGTATGTATGTATGTATGAAAGGGGCGACATTCTGAAAATATGCTAGCTGTGATTCCTGTAAAAATTTCATAACAATTCTGGCTTCAAAGTTTGATTTGGTCATATTCAAATAATGCTTTTTAAATGTTCTCTTAATTTGTTTTGATATATAACATCAGATAATACTGGAGTATTGCTTAATGGTAGTTTTACTGGGCAATTTTCCTATATATGGTTAGCTTGCTACAGCTAGTCTAATGATTTTTCACTGATCGTGATTTTAATTTTTTGCCACTTTATGTTAATAATTATAAAAGTGGCTTTTGCCCTGCCTTATTGATCATCATATTTATACAATGGAGGGGAAAAGTTATTAAATATAATCAGAACAGCATTTGTTGTATGGTTTCCTGATTTAGCTGGACTAATACTATACTGTGATTTTAGTTTCCTAGCTGTTTTCAATGTGTCTGTATTATTGGGGTGATGAGACAAATTTGAACTCTATGGCAGTTTTTATTAACATATCCAGATTTTTTTGAATATACACAAATTTGAAAGAATGAAACAGGCTCTGTTTTCAATTTTCCTTCTTCAACTCCATTAATTTCAATAATGTTACACAAAGATAACCAATCACAGAATTTGTCACAGTATCTGCCGCTTGCTCATTTGCTCCTTTCCAATTATTTCAACACAACAATCCACTTAGCAGAAGTAAATTGTTTTCTATATTATTCCCCTCAAGGAATAACACTAGTTTTATGAAGAATCCTTATTGAATCATGTTCTGTATCTCTCCCCTATTAAAGTTAAGATGTGTAGCACCTAAGCAGCAAAATGATAGATTAGGTCCATCATCTTATAAAGAACAATAGATGATCCAGAGAGAATGCATGGCTATAAGACATTTCAAGTTTATTATGTCTGCAGAGTCCAGAAAAATAATTCAGGTATATGCTATTTGTTATAGTCCATGACAATCATCCTTTATTTGAATAAGACCCCAATATCAATTATTTCAAAACATAAAATATGAAACAATTATAATTAAAAACCTAAAACAAATGTGTGACTAATAAACAAAAAGAAATTCTGCTGAAGAATGTATTACAGATCTGGAGCAATGTTCTATGGATATCAGATCAATTCTTCATAATATGAAACAAATCAAGTTGCTTAATTTTATAAGATTTGTATAGCACATGCATTTTATTCAGAGTGTTTGTTCAGTTCAATATAGTAATAAATTAATGTGAATG
Source organism: Pelodiscus sinensis (assembly GCF_052426305.1). NCBI lineage: Eukaryota > Metazoa > Chordata > Testudines > Trionychidae > Pelodiscus > Pelodiscus sinensis. The sequence goes on from NC_143052.1 coordinate 43,645,189, forward strand.
TTTGATAAGTAAAATTAATTTATTTCCTGTGACTTGTAATTAAACTGCCATATATATATTACACAAAAACTTACTTTTAATCATTACAAACATTTCTTAAAGCTGATTGCTACTCACTCTTGAGTCTAGATTTATTTATTATAAAGAAAAAGTGTTTATATTAAACCAATATACATAAAATGATTATTCCCCAAGGTTATCATTTTTGGTATAGAGAGTGCTACGTTTATTGCAGTTGCATGATAATCTAAAAACAATATTGTGTTGGATCTTTCAATGTCTTTTTTATTGGATTTACCATATTCAGAGAGTGTGAAGGTGAATACAGTAGCCATCCTTTGAGTTTTGTTAATATATGCATCTTGTATTATATGCTGCATTTTATAACATAAAGACACAATGTTTTTATTCCTTACATATCTGTGTATGTTGTAAGGGGACAGGAAATTACAACAGGAAAGGATTTAAGCCTCCTCCCTGTGGGAGAGAGACTATAAATAAGGATGAGACTTTAACTCTCTCAAAGTGTAATCTCTTATTCCTAAAATGAAACAAGCTCCTTCCTTTTTACACTTTGACTGACTGACATCTGGTGAGTAGTTTACATGAGAGAGAATAAAACTACTACAACATTTTATAAAAACTCTGTTAATTTTATCTTAATACAACCTGGTGCTGTATCTTGACAATTATATCTTGACCACAGACAATAGTTTGTTTGAACTGGAAATTATTTTTTCATCAAATGAGCATCAACTGCAAGCAGATTATTTTTGCCATAATCATTCATAAAGTTAGAGTGAAAATGGAAAAGGAAAAAGCAATGCTCTGTAATATAGTTGGTAATAATGGAAGGCAAATGCTGAAAGCTTATTTCTTCTATTGTCTGTCTGTCTGGTTTTGCTGAAATAAAACTCCCTTTTCATTTTGGGGTGATTTCCCAAAGTCAGGAATGAGTAAAAACAGAGTAAGGACTTCAGGATTTTTGGCTCATTGTTAGATGTCTTTATTTTATGTTGAATATTGTGTTCTTGTGTGGTAAGGAAAAGCAGAAGCACAGCAAAATCTTTCTTTAAAGCTAATCTTACTGCATTTTTCCCTGCTGTTTCAGCAGTCAGTTCTTTCATATGTGTATTTAATACACATTCTTACTGACAGCAAATTATAAAGCACTATTTCTTATGAATTTATTACAACTCTGAGACAGTGCAGTGTTTGCTAATTAATGTAAAACAGTCCAGAAATAGGTGTACTTTGATTTCTGTATTTTGTAGTGAAGGGGAGAGACAGCTATATTCAGGCTAGTAGGGCTGTGCCTAGGAAGCCAAATTACATACCTTCCAGAAGTTTGCAGTTTGGGGGTGCAAAACACCTCTTTTTAGCCTCTAAACTAGATGGTCTAGATCAAGTTAGTTATTTCCTAGCAACATATGCAATTCTCTTAACAGAAAATTATATCATGATGACTTTAAGTGCTAATCTGTTATCATTATCTCTCATTACTAAATATGTTAAATGAATACTTCAGAGAGGTTTTTTTCCCTTTACCCTTCTTTCCAGCAATGGTACAGCAGCTCCATGAAAGTCATATGTATGTGGCTGGCTGATAGACTAGACCTTCAGCTTCACATCTACCAGCTGAAGACTCTCATCAAGATAGTGAAGGTAAGCAAAATTTGAATTAGATGACAAAACCACATCAGAGCTAAAAATAAAGGATGATTACTAGACAGTAACCTACTATCAATATGCACAGATCCCTGTGCAAATCCAGACCTGTAGAGTGAAACAAGTTGCTACTTTCTTTAAGGGTTTCATTCAGTTTTGGTTCCCGTTATAGCGGGGGAAAGGGAGTATGTTTAAAAATACTTATCTTGATTTGCAGGAAGAAAGACAAGAGGCAGTGAATAGTTGGCTATAAATTGTACAGTGCAGGGCATCCTTCTTTTCTTAATCATTTCCACTTGTTTCAAAGCCCTGCTCTCAGATCTGCCTAATCTGAACCTGGTCTCAGCCTATTCCTGGGATTCCACCTCCTGGCCCTCGTATGAGGGAGTTAAAATGGGCTGGAGACAAGATGGGGTCATCTCTGTGATAGACTAGACATTAGGAGCTCCAACTATTTTCCCAGCTTCCATAGGGAATGCCTCACCCTGTTTATTGGAGAACCATATTGCCTCTGTAAGACATGTCTGCTCTGAACACCTGCCATAGCTAGTACCTATTAAATTGTGACATCTTGACCTACCCTCCTGGCTACCTCACTCACCAGATACCTGACCTGCTACAGGGAAGGTGGAGAAAATTTCCCCTACTTCAGCTAATCTGACAGTGAGGGAAAAATTCCTTCCCAACCCCAAATAAAAGAAGGCAATTAGTAAAAGCCCACTGACTATCATAAATCTGATTCTACTTTTCTTGGGGAGGAAAGACAGATACCACTGAACACAGAGAGAGAGAGAAAGAGAGATTCTTCTGGAATGCGGGGGTATGACTAGCTACTGGTAAATCGGTGACCCTTCCAGGTCCAACCACTTTCTGTTTCTCCTTTGGCTCCCTTTCCCCACCCTAATGACCCCAATGCAGCAGGGATGCTTAAAAGAGCCTTGTCCTCTTTTTCCTGATGTCCAAAGAGTTATGGCATTCAGTTGCAGGGAATGCCTTTCCCTGAATGAGTAGTTACTGTCCATTGTAACTTCACTATACAAGCATTTAGTTACAGAGAACAAAAATGTTGGCCACATTGTATCTGAATTACAAATCCTTACCTGAAACAATTGGAGCATTTTGAATAGGGACTACATACTGTACACTTTAAAACAGGGCTATTCAACTTTGGAAGCCCCGGGGGCCACAATGATATTCACAGCACATCCCAACAGCCGCAACTTAAATGTGGTTGCATATATATATGCAAATCTATATTAAATATATAGATATGCAAATGCATATATAAGCAAAATAGCTTCTTTCACACTAACAGGCATGAATACAAAGGTTAAAGGCAAGACTGTACAACACGCAGGCCCTATTGAAGTCAGTTCTGCTGATATTAATAAAATGCAATTTTTACCCAATTTCCACCCACATGACAGCACTTTTAATGAGCAATGACAGTCCTAGAATTTAATTACTAAAATGCATATCAAAGAAGACCATTATATTGACTACTTTTTTGTTTTGGCTCCCACACGTGAGCTGTGTGTTGAGCCCCACATAAACCCAAACTGCACTGCGGACCGCAAACAAATAGGCCGCGAGCCACCTGCAGCCCGCAGGCCCTGTGTTGAGTAGCCCTGCCTTAGAAGGTATTAGTGATTGTATTGCTGAAAGCTACTATTTCTACCTTGACAGATACAATAGTACATTTACTCCATTGTTTTCCTGCCCTCAAGAAACTGGAAGGAAAACTATTTTTAATTATTTTTCTACTACATTATCTATCTATTGTGATATATTAGGTTCAGTCTGGAGAACATTGTACAAGCCCTGGGTAGATTTCCTAATTTTTCTTAGGCCAGACAGAGCACCAGTAGAATTAAGAATGCAGGAATTGCCATATTGGTTGACTCTCCAGTCCGGTGTTCTTTCACTAATTGGGTATGTCTACACTAGCCACCCTAGTTCAGACTAGGGTTGCTAATGTAGTCATTCGAACTTGCAAATGAAGCCCGGGATTTAAATATCCTGGGCTTCATTTGCATGTTCCCGGGCGCCGCCATTTTTAAATGCCCGGTAGTTCGAACTACCTGCCCGTGGCTACACACGGCACGGGCTAGGTAGTTGGAACTAAAGCTCCTAATTCGAACTACCATTACTCCTCATTGCAGGAGGAGTAACGGTCATTCGAATTAGGAGCTTTAGTTCGAACCATCTAGCCCGTGCCACATGTAGCCGCGGGCAGGTAGTTTGAACTACTGGGCATTTAAAAATGGCGGCACCTGGGAACATGCAAATGAAGCCCAGGATATTTAAATCCCGGGCTTCATTTGCAAGTTCGAATGACTACATTAGCCACCCTAGTCCGAACTAGGGTGGCTAGTGAAGACATACCCATTGTGACTAGGCGCTTCAGAAAAAGTGCAAAAAAAGCTGCATTACACAATTACTAGATAACCTACCCTCTTGGAAAGCTTCTACCTTATCCCATCAGTTAGAAACTGGCTTATCCCTTGAGCCAAAGGAATTTGTGTCCCTTCCCAAACTTTGTTTAATCCTTATTATAGTAGTTCTGAATATTCTTGTTACCCATACAAAGGTCCAGTAAGAAGTTCTTGGTCTCAGTGATAACCTTTTCCCCCAAATATCATTTTGTACAGTTAACATCATGGTCATAACATCAGGGCAAATTCAACTCTTTGACACTAGGTTTTGGTTTGGAACTTCCATTGTAAAAAACAATACATTATGGCAGATGGTGCTGTAGATACCTCTGCATCACTCTACCAGGCCATCCAAATTTAGTTTTGCCACCTTAGAGCCAGGTCCTACACTATTGGTTTTAGTGGAAACAGAATTGAGCCCGTTATTTCCTTTCAGGCCACCATCTGGTGATAGCATAGTCAAGACATGCTGTGGGTGGTGACTCCCATGAGGGTCACTTTGTAAATTCAAAGTTTTCCACAAAGAAGGACAACAGTGGGAAAACTACCTGTCCTCTTCCAGAGCTGAAGAACCCATGGAGAGCAAGACTTTCACGCAGTGAGAATTAAAAGGCAAAATTATACAAATGTAGGGCTCTGGAAAAACTAGACTCCAGGTCAACAGAGTTCAAAAGATTTACCAAAATGACCACTTACTGAATGACTGGTTCACTAGGTGTCAGTAATGGAGAAAACCAACTATGCCAGCACTGTTGTCTATGCTAAATCTACAGATTGACAGTGGTTAGCCTTGCTTAGAAGAAGTGCAGTGATATAGGTAGCAGGTTTAAAAAAGATCTAGATAAATTCATGGAGGATAGGTCCAAGAATGGCTATTAGCCAGGATGGGTAAGAATGGTGTCCCTAGCCTCTGTTTGTCAGAAGTTGGGAATGGGTGAGAGGAGGACGATCACTTGATGATTACCTATTCTGTTCTTTCCCTTTGGGTCACCTGGCACTGGCCACTTTCGGAAGACAGGATACTGGGCTAGATGGACCTTTGGTCTGACTCCGTATGGCCGTTCTTATATAACGTGAGAGGGAGAGAGTTCCAAAAGTGGTTTCAATGCCAGTAGCCTCTAGTGTAGAAGAGGCCCTAACATCCCATATGGATGTTACGGACATCCCATGAGTCTGTATATGCAGATTCTGGAGAAGGTCCAGAAGTAACTATTTAACTTGTTCAAGGGCTCTGAACTACCATTATATGATTGAGAGTTTAATCTTACACACTTAGGAAAAAGTAAAAAGGGGAAAATATTGTTGCATTTTTTAAGTACTTAACAAGTAATTGCAAAGTCTTTCAAAAAATGTGTTTGAGCTAAACAGTAACAGAACACATAAGAACTCATGGAAATTAAAAACATTAATAAAGCAAAGGAAAGAAAATGGATGTAAGCAAATAGGCTTTTTTCTTGGAAGAGAATTGAAGTTTGGAATTCAAGAAAAACAGGCTGTTACTTGGTGCTAGTGATACATGAGATTGTGACAGTACTTCATATTATATAATGTTGTTATTTTATGGATTATTATAGAACCACCAGTTTGCACAGTGCTGCACACTAACGCTATGTCTACACCACAAAGCTTTTTCCAGGATACCAGAGATATCCCAGAAAATCTCTGCCCTGTTCAAAGAACGTATCTGCTTTTCCGAAAAAAATTTTGGAAAAGCAGACGTGGTTTTTTTGGCATCCCTGTAAACCTCATTCTACGAGGAAGAAGGGATGGTTCTGAAAGAGACTTTCTTCTGACATATGATTATGCAGATGATCAAAGCTTGACAAGCCAGCACAGCCAGCGCCACATGATCTGCACATGTGCAGCGCGATCTGCACATCGCAGCTCACAGAACCACATGGCTTGGCGAGCCCTGCAGATGATTATGAAAATAAGTTGCTTGTATGGACAGGCCAAATGTTGGGAAAGTCTTTTTTGGAAGAAAAGTGGAAAAAAATACGCAAATTGCAAATCACAATTTGCATATCTTTTTCCAACTTTTCCCTGAAGGTTAGATATAGCCTAAGTGAGGTATGCTAAATCTCTGCCTCACTGGGCTAAATCCATGGCAAGAACAATAGAGCATATGGACACATGCACAGGGAGGGAATTTAATCTGAAAAATAAGGATTATACTTTCCCTCAAATGGCCAGCAGGGGCTACCCTACCACAAATCACAATAAAATACAAAAAAGCCCCTCTAATTAGCATAAAATGGGGGGAAGGGATAGCTCAGTGGTTTGAGCATTGGTCTGCTAAACCCAGGGTTGTAAATTCAATCCCTGAGGGGGCCATTTAGGGATCTAGGGCAAGTTTGTCAGGGATGGTACTTGGTCCGCTGTTAGGGTAGGGGACTGGACTCAATGACCTCTCAAGGTCCCCTCCAGCTCTATGAGATGGTATTTCTCCATATATTTATATTTTATGTATTTATATTTATATTTATTGCTATAGATTTATATCTGCTTTTACCAAATAACAACAGCTTCACCAACAAATGCCACTATACTGAATTGAGAATATAGCCCAATGGTTCTGATGCTGAAGTCTATAATGAGGCAAAATTCCCACTGAAATCAGTGGGGGATTCATCAGAACAATGGTTGTACAATCAACCCTTAAAAGTCATGTAAAAGGAGAATTGTGAAAATCCTACTGTATGTACAGTAGTGAAGTACAGTGAGTGACTATATCCAGTCTCTACAGGATTTTCTATTTGTTGTCCCATAATTATTTCCTTGTTTAAAGGAAAAGTGCACTCACTTTTCTCAAACCCGCAGTATATGCATTCACAACGTAATGCACAAACTCTAAAATGTGGGGACTAGGGGCATAAATTTAAGTTTTTAATTAAAATTGATATTTCTGAGCTTTGTGCTTGCACAAGGATGATCAGGCATTGAGGGTGTCATGAAAGAAGGCAATAGAGGATGTGGGACATAAATCAAATGTTTGGAAAGGAAGCATAGAGTATATTAAGTGGGAAGGATCATAAGCAAAGATGAGAGATATGAGTAGTGATGCAAGTTCTGGAGAGATTTGAAAGTGATGAGTAGAACTTTGATCTCAATATGTTCACAAGACCGCTTAAAATGGCCATGACTTAAAGGATTTCCCTCAGGGAACACGGTATACTTAAGTTCTGATGTGTGCAATGGCTACCAATTATTTTCCAGATGCAATGTAAGGTTTTGGTTTTGTGTGTGAGGGAGAGAGCTGAAATCAATTGAAATGCAAAAACTGCTGTTAATTTTGGGGCCCAGAACAGAGTCATCTCCAAAGACCTTCACCTCTGGAACTTATTTTCTCTTCTGATCTAAGAGAGAAACAAATGTGATCTTCAGGGTAGGTTGCATACCTCATCAGTTAATCCATTTTTAGTCCAAGGAAGTTGATTAAGTGGGAGGGAGATTCTCTAGTAAGATTGCTCCTTATTGAGGTTGCTTTGGTTATCCTGAGTTATAGCTACTTTATTGCTGATTGTATTGCATTGAAATGTCAGTGACTGTATAGCAGATTATTCAATAGATATATAATATGAATGCAAACAACTAAATCTGGAATCAGTAGGAGTGATTTAGTTAGAGTATTGTGAAAAGGAAAAAGCTTGATAGCTGTGTTTTGGTTGGACTGGGGGAAGAATCAATGGGATAAGGAAAAGTCAGCAAAGTGAACCCGTGTGGGAAATTAACAGTCTGTGTTTAAAGTAGACAAAGTAGTAAGGAATTAGGGGAGGAGGGATTTTGTCCTTTTCTGGACCTTTTTTCCTATAGCTTTTTAATTTTTTTCATGCACATTGTATGCCCAAACCTGTGCTACAAGGAATAATGGCAGAATGAGTGTGTTGGATTTTCACTGCTGCCTGCTTGCTTTAAGACATCATCATTGAATAATGTGGCTCCTCCTTAGTCCTCTTGCTTGACACAGAAAGTCAAATAAAACAGTAGCCTCTGCTGTGTCAGGGCAAATCTGTGGATAAGAGAAACAAAACCTTGAGGTGTGAACAAAAGGAAAGCTATGTAGATGATTTGCAATTAAGTGAGCATTTACTCTAGCTTTTGTTTAAACGGTGACCATAGAAACTGTTACATCACAGAATACAGAATATATCTTAGAACTTGTTTTCTAAATGATGTTTATAAACTTGTGGTTTATAAAGCAAAGATAACTGCAAAAGGAAATTGTATTATAAGGAAAGATCAGGTGCTGAGTTTGTCTGCTGAATGGTAAACAGTAGCTAAATATCTAAATTAATAATTAAATATGCAACTGTAGAACTTCTTAGTTTCAAAATGCTATACTCTCACCACTGGTTTAATAGAATTATACAAAATTCTTTACACTTTCATAAATCTGTTTGTCAGGTATCTGAGTGAATAAGATGACAACAGAGTTACTGAAGAATATGTACTCAGTGAAGTATGGAAGATAAATTCAAAACACAGTATCTTAGAGGAATGGACAATTAACCCTTTTCTGGTGTCTGCAGAATGAAACAATTTAGAAGTTTTGTAAAACTTACCCAAAATTAGACAACAGGTTAACAACATCTCTGTCCACTTGCAGAATTGCTACCACTAGTGAAAGCTGGAGCAGTGCTAGAGATGAAAGTGTAGAGAATATCTTTGAGTATTGAGGTTATTGTATTGGGAAGGAACTGACACTTGAAAGGTGATCTTTCTTTCAAAGTGGTGCACAAGAGGAAAAAGTTGATGACAACTGCCTTAAATAAATAATTTCTAGTATGGCTTGGTAACAGAAACTATATGTTTCTAATAAGATGGCTTATTATCACTTCACATCTCTCTCCTTGATAGGTATAACAGAGTGGTATGCACAAGTATGCAGATGATTATGAAAATAAGTTGCTTATATGGATACACAACATGTTGCTTGTATTCTGTGGTACAAGCTTTCAAAAGTGATTAGTGATCCTTGTTTTTTGGAGGGGTCATCTTGAGATGATATAAAAGAGCCTAGTTTTCAGTGCTGATGTCTGATCGAAAAAGGAAAGCACTGGTGCCACTTAAAATGATAAGGAATAATTGGGAACTTTATACAGTGACTATGTGTGGGCTTCTTGGGAAAAGATCCATTGGTGCATTTAGAATAGTCTCTCCTCTTTCTACAGAAAACCTACCGAGATTTCAGATTGCAGGGTGTGATGGAAGGAACCCTGAACAGTAAAACCTATGAAACTGTTCATAGTCGTCTTACAGTGGAGGAGGCTACAGTCTCAGTCACTGATGGGGGAGGTCTTCAGGGTATCACCATGAAAGACAGCGATGAAGAAGAAGGATGAGATATTTCACCTAGAAGATTGACACTAGGTGTTTGTTTTGTAACTTGTCCTTGTAGTTGCATTTATAGTTTTGCTTTACAACACTTGAGTACCAAAAATGTAATTCATTCCACTTTTTTAAATCTGAAAGCAGAATTATTGGGAGCAAAAGTGCCAAGAATTTTTTGAGGATCATGATTTTAGTGTATTTTAATGTGTAGCTTTGCTTAGAACTGTGGGAATGTTGGCATGGAGTTTGAGTTCCACGTATGATCCAGTTTCTTTACCTTTTGTTAGAGTTACCATTTGTTCCTGTAACTCCATCAATGTCCTGTGCAAAAAACAAGATGTGTGCCTCACATGATACACAGTTATACAGGAAACTATTCTTAGAATAATTCAGTGCCCTTGTTAAAAAATAGTGTATTTTCAGGATTACACTTGACATGGGTTTTTGTCTTGTTTTGTACCTATTTTTTCATTATTGTGTGATGTGCTTTAAAAACTTAAATCTTGATTCACAGTGCTTTGAGTTTGGTGTATAAATAAGAGGACTCCAGGGACCACACAATGCACCTAGACTACTTAGAAGTGTTGTGTCTTCTGTTTCCCTACATTTATCTTGCAAGTTTAAGGATATCTCATCATGTTGGATGTCAGTAAGCTTGCCATCCGTGTTTCTATTCTGTGTGAAATTTTGCAGGCAATAAGAACACATTTTGTCATGACCATGTCTGTATATCTATTCAAGTTTGTATAGAATTCTAAAATTAAAAGATGTTTTCAGTATTTCAAATCATGCAAACTGTCACCTGTCTTTTTTTTTTTTTTGTAAATGCAAATGTTATTTCTGAATGCTTGTATTTGATAGCATGCTTTGTATGAGCCCATGACACAGGTATATAAAGGAACACCTACATTCCTATACCTTTGTGTATTTGACAGAATCGGACACATTTAAATCTGAAAGCAGAATTATTGGGAGCAAAAGTGCCAAGAATTTTTTGAGGATCATGATTTTAGTGTATTTTAATGTGTAGCTTTGCTTAGAACCAATTTTTCAAAAATTGGTATTCCTATAAAAAAGCACAGTGATTCTGATATTTTCAGAGAACATGTATGAATGTTCAGATGGACGGGATCCAGAAGAATTCTGAAAAAGCAATTTCAGAAGGAGTGGGAAGAAGTTACTGAAGTTCCCATTGACACTAAATGTGCTTAATTTAACGAAGTGAAGTGTTTGACTCATAGAACAAAAAGCTTACATGAAGTTTTCTTGCAGTGACAGTTATGGAACTTCAGGAGGTTCTGGAAGGGCAAAGGGCCTGATGAACTGAAAAGTTTTTCAACAGTTGAGAGTATGTTTTAAGCCTGCATATAAACTGTGCAGAACAACGGCTGGCAGGTTACACTTCTGCATAGCTCAACAACTTAGAAAAGAAAATGACAATTACTCCCTGCTGCACTCCTGGCACTCAAACCGAAAAGGAGTTTAATTAAATGAAACAGAAGGGGGAAATCAAACAACATTTGCTGTTGAAAACCATCCACATCCTGCCTCTTCACAGAGGGGAGGAAAGATGAACTTGTCCAGGTCCTGTGCCTAGTGTTCTGCCTTCCCAGATTGTCACTGTTGAATCGATTTTACCTGGAGTGCTAAATCATGGCCTTTGGTAGCCCCAAGTAAAGCTGTGTTTGATAGGCTGGTTCCACATGTATACTACTTCTGGCCCATTGTATTCATTGTATCCCTGATCATCTTTTCTATATTAAATTCCCTGTTCAGGGTCTGGCTCAATAGCTCAGCGACCTCCTCTGCAGTCCAGGCAGTCCCCACTGCCCTTGCTGCACTGCACAGTGGTTAAAGAGGTGTGGAAGCCGAGATCAGCCCTGGCTTCTCCACAGCTGAGTAAAACCACAGCAGCCCCCTTCGGGCAGCAGCAGCTCTGCATCCCAGTGGCGGCGTACAGTCCCTGGGGCCGCAGGCACGCGATGGGCTGTTCTTAAATCTCGCGAGAGATGTCAGTTATCCTTCTGAAGCCACACGGGCTGTGCTCTGGCCATGTTGGCAACATATACCCCGAAGCCAGAAATGTTAACAGGCCACGTGCAAGCTCTACCGGACCAATCTGCCAGAGAAAAGAATAAATTGGCCTCCCTCGCATGTGGAGCGGGAGGGGGCAAATGGGGCAGGGAGAATCTGTAGTGCTATGAGGGGTGGAGTTGGGGGGTTGCTCTTTGATCCTTTGGACAAACACTGGCAGGTGTGGTAGGTACACTGGGGCCAAACTCTCTGGGAGCTCAGGTGGAGTTTTCTCTGTTCTGCCCCCATCTCCACAACTTGCCTTCCCAGCATGAATTCTTCTGCTTGTGAGGGTAACTAACTTCAAACCTGGGCCATGGGTTTGCTGAACTTCTTGGGTAGTGATTGGCCTGCATCGCATCTCCAAGAGTGGCAAGCTCAAGGAAATTCCCAAGCTTTTCTTGGCTGTACTGCTATTAATGAGCAGGGCATGGTGGCAAGTATTGGTCTGTGGGTTTTTTTAACAATGGGGCTTATGTTGCCTGATTTTTCTCCTGCAGCAAACTGAACAAAACAGTACAGGGGAAGGGTCAACCCTCTTCAAACCGGATCAAAAATAGGAAAGGTTAGTCCACTAGGAGCCATGCAACACGGCACAGCTAGAATATCATGAGGTTTCAGGACAGCCTAATTTCCGTGTAAACCTAACCATCCATTCCCCTACATTGTATGTAGTAGGAAGCCGCATGTTTCTGTTCAGAACAGAAGAATTCTGGTACGTAAGTAAGGAAAATGCAATCAAGCCCAGATTCTAGATCCCATTGTCATCTAAGAAACCTTGAGTTTGGTATGATGGGATTTCGTCAGGATGTGCTTGCACGTTGCAGCTACCAAAGTCTGAGTTTTCTCAAAGGTACAGAATAAAAATTCAGCCTGGTAAGCAAAGAGAGCCTGTGGATGTTTGGATCTAAAAGCAAACTGCAAGGACTGGAAACCTGAAAATACATGAATTAGGAGGGAAATCAAGGAAACAGAGAAACACAAAAAAATTAGAAATCAACAATGACTCCTTTAGTGACGGGGTTTGGAGATAGGAGCTTAAGGTAAAATAATGTTGAGTAATTAATACAAGAATCGTTCCCCCCTAGATTCGTTTTTAAATGTAAGTAGAAGATGGCTGGGTTCAAATGGCGTCCTGTTCCTACTTGGCGAGTCGTGATCTTACCCAGAGAGCACAGCCAATTAAAATAGTTCCAGTTGTTAATATGCTACTAATAAACCCTGATAAACAAAAGACGTATAAGCACAAGTGTTTTCCGAAGGACTCCTGCTCTGTTTGCTTCCTGAATGTACGACTGCACTTGATTAACTGTGTGGATCTTATTAAGGGAAGGAGTGAGCACATGAATACTGCTGGAAGCGGGGAAGGCAGTTTCAAAAGGGAAGCAGAACAAGGTAAATGAAGTGGAAAATAATAGGGTTGTTTCTCCTCGCTGGTAATACGGCTGCACTCAGTCATTTTTAATTCCCTGAGTGTTTGTTGGACTCGGGTTAATAATTGTGACACTTTTAGATTGGCACAATTTCCCCCACCTGCATCGGAATGCCTCTCTCTTTGCGTCGTCAACGCACCATTTCACTCTTACTGCTGCACTTATTTTTGCAATCATTCAGTGAAAGCGCCTGGATAGCCCGTTGGAGGGGGGTTGCCCACCCCAAGATCCGCCCCCCAGTGTGCTTTCCTGGAAATCTGCTGTGTCTGGGGGCGGGGGTGAAGTAGGAGGGGTTAGTAACCAGCGGGAGTTCGGGCCTGACCAGCGCCCCCTAGGCAACTGCCTAGAACTAGAGCCCAAGGTTCTCTTGCTGGGACGCCCGAAGAAGCATTCCGGCCAATCAGGCTTGAGCAGTGTAGACAGAAGGGCAGAGACTCCCAGCTGAAACCTTCACGAGGCTGGAGCCAAAGCTGGCTGAAGCGAGAGGGAGGGGAGCCTTTCTCCGGGCCAGGCAGCCCAGGTCCAAGCACAGATCTTCCTCGTTCCTTCTCCGCTGTCTCAAGACGCCCTGCCTCTTCCCCCGCACCTTGGTGGAGCGGACACGCAGCTGGGGAGGTTGCTGGGCCCCACCAACCCTGTAGGGGTTGAGGCTGAATCGTATGTGTGTGTGAGAGAGAGAGAGAGAGAGAGAGCGAGCCTGGCGGAGGAGGGAAAGCTTATCTTCATTCCCTCGACGAAATGATCTAAGACAAACCCGTGAAGTTGCCAGTTTTTCCTCCTCCAGCAGGCTCCTGTGGGGGAGGGGTGGAGGTGGCCCTAGGCTACTTAAGAGTGAGGTTTCAGCAGCCCATCTAATAGTGGGGGAAAGCACCGCAGGTCTCAAGTGGAGAAGCCGAGAAGGTGGCAGGGACGCAGTGGTCTAGATGAAGTCCTGTAGCCCCCTTCCAGCGCTGAGGGAGTCAAGGCCACTATTCCTAGGTGAGATGAAGGGGCTGTTTCTCAGTGTTCCGAAATATCTGTCTGCGGGGAAATTGTCCCCCTGCCCCTCTGTTTTCTTGTTTGGGGCACAGTGCCTATCTCCACAGTAGATATGTGAAGAGTTCTCCACAGATGAGAGTAAATAGTAAAAATTACAAATTGCCTTTTGCTTAGCAAACATTGGCATAACGAGATCCCAGCTACTGGAAGCTGAAGTTTAGAGACAAGGAAACTGGAAAGATGTTTGAAGGGAAAGGGAAGGGGCCCTTATATGATAATTTTCCCAACGTTTGGAGACTTTACATCAAATGCTCTAGTTCAATCACAAGTACGCATTGAGCTCTTTTAACAGAGACGACAAAATGGGCTTGCATCTGTGGAAAAAAGTGACAACCCCATTCACTAAAGTCAGGTTGCAAAAGGCAACGACACGGTGAAGAAGTTATCGGAAACAGTACGCGCCATATTCAGAAGGTCCTAAGGGCAGTGTAGGTAGCACATGCTACAATAATAGCCTATTGGGGAGGGTGAATTCGTTCTTTAGTCATCCCAATATTTTGCTGATCATTAACATAGGATATCCTCATGTTAAGCAAATTGTTGGCGTTTATATTCAGAGATTCCGCTTCCATTAAACGCCTTTGACCTCCATGAGGACAGCAGCGGGCCCTATATCTAACTGTGCCTGTTTAAATGTTCATTACAGAAAATCACTGCAGAAATGCCTTAGAAACTCAGTGGAGAGGAAACGGTTGCTCGGCCATTCTTAAGACTGAGCAGAACTGGAGTCTTTCTCCCCAATGAATGCCACAGGGCCTTTCTAGTGGTGTAGGGAAAGGATGAAGTTGTACCATCGCCAGTGACTAGATCGCTCCAATTACTGAGGGCTCTTCAAACTTAAGCCTGCGAATCGAACAGCTTCAGAGAAGCCAAGCGCGGTGTGTTTCTGCATAACGGAAGATCCAGCCCAATACATTTTAACTAGTCCCAGTCACGCCAAAGGCTGGTGGGCGGGGGCACGGTGCTGGGGCCCGAGTGTGCGCCACAGATTAACGCTTCTGTTTCCCCAGCTCTTTTAGAAAAGGGAAAAACGGAAGTTGGCGGGCGCGGGCCCATTGCTCCCCCCAGAACTGATACCGCCTTTCCCGCTAGACTCAGGGAGTCGGTCCTAGGCATCCGGGCTGCGGCACGCTACACGTGTTAGGAAAGCGCTTAGCGGCTGATTCCAGCCTCCCCCTGGGCATCGCAGCACATGGAGAAGACCCCAGTCGGGACCGTGTCTGAGACCCTACCGACGTTCTCCCGTGCGGCGATTCATTGCCTAGAAGAGCTTTTCTCCGCGGGCTTCACTGTATCTAGTCCCGAGGAGCCGGGCGCAGGCTGTGGCCTAAATCGCAGCCAGCAGACCAGTTTGTACCGCGCACACTGTGACCGTCGGCAGGGGGCAGGGAGAAAACTCCACCTCCCGGGCGCAAGAGATTTTCTCTTTGTACTACTTTGTTTGTCCCCTCCGCCTGCCCCGAAGGCGCCAGCGTGACAGGTGGAGGGGGGCTAATAGCCTGGAAGGCAAAGGGGTGTGGGTGTGAGACAGGAGGAGGGGTGTCTAATAGAATGGGAGCAAAGTAAGAGAGAGAGAGTGCGTGTGTGTGTGTGTGTGTGTGTGTGTCTTTGTCTTTCTAACTTTTCCTAGGCAGGGAAGAAGCCGGTTGCACATCCCAGGGGTGTTAGCCTGCCCTTCACTGCCTACACTGCAACGCTTTCAATTCCTCTCCTCCCCCGTTAACAAATGAGCCGCTGGGGAGCCACCATGGAGAGGAGCCAAGGGGGGAGGCAGGGAAGGGCCGATCTTGTTAGCAGCGCCGCCGCCTCAGCTGCTCTTCGCTTTCACAGCTAGAGCTGGGGCGCGATAAGCCAACGCCAACCGAAAGCTAAGGTGCAGCGAGTGGGAGCCGGCCGTGCCAAGGCCGGGCGCCGCTCCAGGGAGGAAGGTGGGCAGGGCTCCGCGTAACCAGAGCGGGGTTCGGAGCCAGTCTGGGCCACTGCGGGGGTCTCTGGGATGTAAATTCAGAGACGGGAAATGGCCAGGCTGGGCGAGCGCAGAGCTGCACTGGCGTGAAACGGGGTTCAGCCTTCAGCGCGCAGGTGGCAACCAAAGCAGCACGAGAGCGGCACAGGAGTGAAAGATAGAAGCTACCGATCTCTCGCTCTGCCACCGACTCCCTGTGTGGCCTAGCCATGTCCCTTAACCACGATGTCTCCGTTTACCCACCTGTTAAGGGGACTGGTCCGACCGGGTTCGTTCAGCAGGTTGGATTTGGATGATGAGCGGAGGCGTTTGAAGCAGCTAGAACCCCGCAGTGTTATGACACTTCTAATGACTTGAAAGGCCCACTCACTGGCTTTGCAAACCTAATTAGTAAGAACCCCATTTGTGTATGCGCATTACTACTTGGACAGATAATAAGGAATACATTCCTCTTGCCCTGGCCTTGCTGATGCTTCCTCGCTCGTTTACACTGAAAATCTGAGAATACTATGGAAACCAGACTTCGGAATGGCCCAACTGCTCATTAGCTTGTTATCCCAGCTAATATATTCGACCCAGAGGCGCCTTTTGGGTTTATTTCAGTACATAGACTCTTCCCGTCCGGTTTATTAATGTACTTGCTGAGGCATTTAAAAAATAAACCGATTACATTCAGAAATCAAATCTCCCTTCAAACCGGATAGAAACCTGGGAGCTTGCTGCAATCTAGCTGAAATCGCTCGGCCACGGGTGCGTTGATGGGTGGCTTAGAGAAAGGAAGCAGGCCTGTTCTGAAAAGACTCGTCACCGGGTTAGACAACCAGTTAGCATTGAGGTTTTAGAAGCGTCCAGCGAACAGAAGCGCGAAGAAGCGACTCTGGGTCGTTAGTGTAAGAAGGGCTGATCCAAAGGCCATGCAATGAAGGAAAAGTATTTTAAGCTTTGAATCAGGCCCATTGAGTAGGACCCTTAAACGTTTTCATGCCTTGTATCAAATCAAACTCTGTAAGGACAGTCCATAGCCGCAGCTATAAATCATCTGCCCCAAACGCCAGCGCAATCATAGCACGTTCGATGAGATGTGAAGAGAGATCGGGATGTTTCTGGCAGCTACCTAGTATCTGTTTGAACAAAATAGCATTCTGCGGGTATGGGAACAATGACGCCCCCCCCCCTTTTTTGCCAAACTGAGTCTATAATGAATTTGTTTAACTGTCGTTAATCAACGTTTAGCAAGCAAATACAAATCGCAATTCAGATAGAAGGAAAACCACGGCGAATGATTTCCCAAAGACAGAAAGTTGGCACTATTTTCTGTACATTAATGGAAAATCCCTTATTGTGTCTTGGCATCCAGAGAATAAATGGATTCCCCAAAGAGTATTTAGAATGTGGATTGCGGCCAACAATTTCCCTCCCAACTTTCACTGACTTTTTTTAGTGCGATTTTGATGCTTTGGGCTAACTTCGCCCAAATCGGCCCTTCTCTGCCCTTCCAACGTTCTTCCATCAGCAGGGTTATCATTCATTCCGCCTGAATGCAAAGCCGGGCAGCAAACAGAGAGATTAGCAAACTTTTCCCTGTGCGTACGGGTCCGCTGCCAGCTACGGCCACGGCACAGGATGGTTGAGGTGTGAGAGTGCTGAGAAGCAAGCTGGAGAAGTCGAGGGGACTTGTAATGGGGAGCAGGGTTTTGCTGCGGGATTGGCTCCAGCCCGGGACGGGGCCCGCAGTCCCGTGTCTATGGGGGAGTGCAGTAAGAGGAAGGCACGTACTTTGGAGTCACTGGGTTGCTGGTGCGTGGCCAGCGGGCATCTTGGGGAGAAGATCTCTTGCACTTTGCCGCCGTTAATCGTTCAGCCAGACCTTCTTCTAGACTCCCACCTCCAGCCAAACACACTAACCAGAAGCAACGCTAATGATTCCCGTGCCTCCTCAGAGCACTTACAATACGGGGCGCGTCTGAGCCAGGGAGCGTGACTCGTTCATGCGCCGGGAATTTGGCTCGACATTTGTTGAACTGGAAAGGAACAAGTGGGAAAGTGTCATTCATGAGCCCCCGCTGCTGTTGGCCCCTCCCAGCCACTTTCACCAAGGGCCCTTTGGAGCTGGTGACACCGCCGGGCCCCCTCGGAGGCAGGCTGATTAGATTAGACGTGATTGCTGGAGTTTCTGCTCATCGCTGGCACAGGAAACACTTGTGTGCGCGGGCACTACGGCGGGCGGGGAGCGCTGCTCTAGTGTCACTTGCCATTTCGATGAGATGTGATTAAAGGCTTTAGAGCTGACAAGTTCGCATTTGCGCCAGGCTGGTGGGAGCCCTGGAGAGTCGGGGCCAGCGCGGGTGCAAAAGAAAGCAGCACGCCCCGCTGTTGGGTTCTCAGCACTTTTTGGCGGGCGGATTCGCCAAAACTCTGGTTGACTTTAAAACAGTAATGCCCTCGGCTGCCATACAATGCTGGGGAGCAGAAAGAAACGACCGAGCCTGATTTTCTACGCCACAAAATCCCTCCGAATCCCTTTGCGCTTAGCGCGAGTACTCCAGCAACGAATCTGCTGATTTCCAAAGGACTTTGCTGCTAACGTTCTATCATAACAGCCCCATTCATTATTATATTGGCTCATGAAGTATGTCAATGCCTGGCGGTCCCCCTCCGCCAGAGCGGGGCTCTGGGGAACAAACAATTCACTACGGAATATGTAACTTAGAGTCCTGCCAAAAGGTTGCTGATAGGAGCAATTACAACTGAACCTGCTCCATTAAAATTATCCCGGGTCCCGTGGCTCTGATTCTAAGCCAGAGGTCTATGTCCCCCCTTTTTTTCTTTGTAAAACCTTTATATAAACCATTTCTCGTGTATATTGTAGAGACGCAATCATTTAAAAATTAACTCCAATACATTGCAACAATGACAACAACCAGAGGCTAATTTTCATATTGAAAACCCTTCATATAAACCATTTCTCATGTATATTTTAGACACAATCATTTAAAAATTAACTCCAATACATTGCAACAATGTCAACAACCAGAGGCTAATTTCCATATTGAAAAAGCCATGGCAATGCCGGGTTAATTTGCTCCTTTGTGTCCAGGTATGTCACATTACAAGGCGTTGTATAAGGCGCTATTCTGAATAGTCTGGCAGCACAACAGAGACAAGGTGGGGGACGAAGTGGCAGCTTTAGCTCTGGGTTTTCTGGCTTTTGTTTGAGGGCAGATCAGCCCTTTAACGAGGCTGGCTTGTAAAGGTGTGATCCTAGTGATTGGTGATTGATTAGTTAATAAGAACAAAGCAGTCGCTGTAAACGAATCAAAGTGACTAAAAATAAATAAATCGGACACAGAGGCAGTCACTAGAATCTTTCCGGGAAAAAGGCAGGAGTATTGTGTGTAACCTTCTTGCTTCTTTCCTAGATCGCCCGGGAACATAATCCCAAATAAAACACGCTAGATCTCCGTCGCCTTCTCCTCCTGTAGCTAATATGCAGCAAGTGACGGAAGCTTGTTGTCTTTATCCAGATCCGAAGGTGAAAGGCAGCCTGTTCCTAGGGGGACCGTAAAACACGTCCAGGAGAAGATTAATGCGCGCAGCAGAAGGTTGGAGAAATTATTATGCTTTTCAATTCATTTTTTACTTAAAAACGCAATGGAATTCGGTGTGTTTTATTACGGAGGAAGAAATGAAAGATTAAGGGTTTAGGCGGTATTGTACCTCGCTGTAATCGCCTTTGGGCTCAGTTTGGAGTAATCTTGACCACGAGATGAATTCGCCTGTGGCTCGGATTTAACCGCATGTAGAGATATGTTATGAGAATAATGCAAGTGAGCAATATCAAGAACAGAGTTTAGGAGCGAATGAAATGCAAAACTGATTACGGGGGGAAAGAGAGCAGCAGCTTTTCCAGAGAGGATACGAAATTATTTTACGGCGCTCAAACTTTTGCCCTTAATTCCTCAGACAGTTTTTAACTCTGGAGAGGTCGCCTGAGGTTTGCTACTTCCACAGGCTAGTCTTCCCCCTCCAGGACAACCCAGTCATCCCTGGACCTGTCTGGAAAGAAGGTCCAGAGATTGGGAAAAGAAAGACAAACAAATGGTGAAACTCCCCAGGTACAAGGCAACCGAAAATGCCCTTTGCGAAACGTGAGGCGTCAGACCCGCCACTCTTCTCACCGCGAATCACATCCATCCACGCGTTTCAAGAATACTTCCCTTCTGCAGCAGGGATTTTGTGGAAGTGCTTGTAGTTTACCGGACTCGCCAGCTAATACCTTTACAAAAGCGTGATCCTAACTGAAATGCAATGTCCGGGCCAGGAGCGGGGGGGAAATCGTTCTGCTGCTTTCAGAGCCTAACTCGGTTTCCCGCAATTGTTGTGTTAACAAAATTTCCTTCTCTCAAATAGAAGCTGATCCTGAAAAGAGATCCGCAACCCTTGGATGGCTGCTGATTAATTTGGCTTGCTCACAAGTTTTCATGTATGCGAGGCACAGAGGGGGAAATACCATTAACAAATAATGAATAATCAAGATTTCCAAAGCGCCCTCTTTACCACTTGAGCATGAAGAAGGCCAGTATTATACTAATGGACGGGCTGTAATTGCTGCTTTGGGATATTTACACTGCTCAAATGACACTACATATTTCGTGTCAAAAAGTCAATCCCGAAAAGACCGGTTCAAAACAACGTGTGAACCTATGAAGTGTGTGGGATCTGAAGCAGCTAAACCCACCCCACACTAATTCCTTTCTTTCCTCTCAGTTAAGAGGAAATGTGTTTAGATTAAATAAACTGTAAATTGTTCTGGAGGAGCCTCTCCTAGAACAGACACAACGCAGACCCGGCCGGGAGAAGTACACGCTGGAAACGGAAGCGCTCTCCGAGTGGACTAAATCGCCCCTCGCCCCGCCCGGGCGCGGGACACGCTAATCTCATTTTATGTGTGCCCCTGTCGCGCTTGTTCAGACGCAGTGTTTGCAGTTTCTCTGGTGCCCCGCCGCTGGAGGAGTCCCCGGGCTTTCGGCGCGGAGGCAGGAAGCAGCCGGTAAGAAGAGGGCCCCGCCAAGGGGAACCTGATCGGCGCTTAAAAGGCAGCAATTAAAGTCTTAACCGCGATCCATCTGCCGCGGGTCCTGCTCCAGACGCCAGCCCCACCCGGGTAACCCCCACCGCCCGCCCTTTGTCTGCGCCCAAGAGGGAGGAAACGGGAGCAGCGCCCGGTGGGGTATCAGGGGACCCGGGGGGCGCTGCCTGGCACCCCCATGTCTGCGTCGCTCAAACCCGGCTCGCCCAGCCCCCCCGCTCCTTCCTGCCGTTGGCCCATCCCAGGATCCTCAGCCCGGACATCTCCCCACACTTCTGCCCGCACTCACAAGCCTCACCCCCTCCCAGGGTCAGCCCATCGCACCCTCTGGCCTTCTGTCCCCGCCAGGGGGGCCTGATCCCTCGCTGCAGGGGGGTTGTGTGCGCGGGATGGCGCCTGGCTGGGGCCGCGGGAAGGGATCCCGCACTCCGGGGTGCTGGATCAGTCCGGCCCCTGCCCGCCGCATGGTCCCAGGAGAGGCCACACTCCCCCTGGACGTGGGAAGTCAGAGATCCCTCCGGGGCCCGCCTGCGGGACTCGCCACCCACTTCACCTCCAGTCCCCGCCGCGGTTTCCAGAGGAGAGAGGCGCTGGGTACCTGGCTCCGCTGGGAGGAGGGCCGCCCTTCTCAGCCCAGAGAGGCGCGGATCAGCCCTTGTCCAGCTTCTTCTCCAGAGCGCAGGGCTGGGTCGGGGTGGAACGGGGGGCTGTTGCAGGGTCTCCAACAGGGCGTTGCCCGGGCTCTCAGGAGGGCGTGGGGCGACTTTTCCCTGCCACCCTGGCCCCATTTCGGCTCATCCATTGGAGCCCCCCGGAGCTCTCTCCCCAATCAGGTCCAGGGCCCTGATCCATCTCCGCGCAGCTTCCTCGCGCCCGCGGGCCTAGAGGAGGGCGCGCAGCGGTGGGGGAGCCGGCAATGTGGGCGGGCTGTTGGTGCCTCTCAGCTGCCCCCTTTTGCCAACCCAGAGACTAGAGGAAACAACAATCAGGGACACCTCGGCCGCTGGGCCCGGGCTGAGCTTCCCCTTCCCACGTGTGCAAAGCGCCCTGGCGAGCAGCCGGGCCTGGAACCCCTCCGGGGAGCGGGCAACAGGCATTTTCAGGCGGTACAAAAGCGGCGGCTACTCGGCCACAACCAGGCCCCCAAAGGGCCCCAGAAAAAGCCAGGAGCCCCAGAGCCGGGGGAGGGAAGGGGCCTGCCCAGGCGAGCCCCCCCCTACACAGCCATGCCTCTGGCCAGGCGCCCTTGCAGCCTGTTGCTTTGCTCGGACACAGCCGTGTGGGGAACCGCAGGCCCCGCTGCACAGAACAGCAGCCGACGGCCGGGCAGGCTGGAGTAACTCCGCTGCCACTTGCTTTGGCCGTAGGTTAGCTTGGCTACCAAAGGAACAGGTAGGGGAAGCGCGGTAGGGACCCTCTCCCCCAGGCACGCTGACGTGCTCCTGTGCTTTGGCTGTAAACGCGCGGAGCGAGCAGCCCCGCAGCCTCTGGGTAGACAGGGATGCCCTGTGCCGATCGAGTCCCCTCGGGCTGGCCCTGCTCAAGTACCCAGGCAGCGCAGGTCAGGTTTGCTTTGGACAGGCGCTGCCTCCACACTGCGCTTCAACTTGTGGCTCTCGGCGCGGCTTGGCCCCAGTGGCGTCTGGCTTTTGCTGCGTGCGATTGAACTGTGCAGCGAGGGGATCTGGGGCAAATTTCACCCCGCTTGTTGGCTGCCCTTTCCAAAAGACCAACCCCCGCCAGGCCCGAGTGTAAGCCCCCGGCTAGCGCCTGCGAGAAGGGCAGCAGCCCTCGGAGCAGCCAACATCCCCCGCCTCCGCCAGAGCCTGGGCTGGGCTGGGAAGTGGCCAGGAAACACACAGCTTCCCCCAGAGTCGCTTCTCCTGCAGCACTCGGCTCGCCCCTAGCTCGGACTCGGTTTCCTTATTTAGCACTTGGGCAAGGATTTTAGACGCTGTCACTTAGAGCCAAACGAGACAATTGATGTCGGATCGGCTTGGCCCCTAACGCCCGCGAAACAGATTGTGGACAATAAGAAAAGAGAGGCGGGGGGGGGGGGGGTGTTGCGTGAGGGGGAGGGAGGAGACACCTCCCTCTCTGGGAGGGGAGGCTGCGGCTCCAATGAAAAGTAGTCGCTTACTAGGGGAGTGGGTGTGTATGGTGGGGAGGGGGGGAAACTTTTCCTGTTGACTGTTGGAAGCGAATTGAGCAATTATCTAGTTTACCTTCTCCTCTTGGAAGTTAACGATTGGCGAGATCTCGGCGGCGTTATTGACACAACACTTTCTATTGATAGAAATAAGCAGCGATTGTCCTTAAGTCACTGGTGCGCCAAAGTAAGCTGTGATGGGCTGGCACGAGGCCACTGGGCTGGGAAGGCTGGTTCCGCCGGCGGAGGCTCTGATGATGGTGGCGGCCACGGGGCTGGTCTCCCTCCTTGCAGATCAGTGACCAGAAAAAGGGGGAGAGTGGAGAGAGAGAGAGAGAGAGGGGGGAAAAAGAGGCGTCTACCAAAGCGGCTCAGCCCGGCGAACAAATGCAAGCCAGCCATGGACAATAGTAGCCACCACCCTGCAACCAAAATCTTAGCAACTTCGCCAGCCAGAGAGAGCCTGTCTGCTCGAGGCAACATGATCAGCACTTCCAAACCCCTGGCTTTCTCCATTGAGCGCATCATGGCCAGGACTCCAGAGCCCAAGTCCATCCCGGTGCCGCCCTTCCTCCACGGATCCGTGCCCAAAGGGGACCCCAAACACTCTCTGCACCTCAACTCCTCCATCCCCTGCATGATCCCCTTTGTCCCGGTGGCGTACGACCCCCTGCCCAAAGCGGGGGTGGCAGGCTCGGAAGCCAGGAAGGCTCACTTGGACTCCTCCGCCTCCCCCTTCAGCTGCGGCGATCTGTTGAACTGTGCCCTGAGCCTGAAAGGCGATTTCCCCCGCGATGCCCTGCCCCTGCAGCAGTACAAACTGGTGAGACCGCGCGTGGTCAATCACTCGTCTTTCCACGCCATGGGAGCGCTCTGCTACTTGAACCGCGGCGACGGCCCTTGTCACCCGTCCTCCAGCGTCAACATCCACCCGGTGGCTTCGTATTTCCTCAGCTCTCCTTTGCACCCGCAGCCCAAGGCGTACCTGGCGGAGAGAAACAAGCTGGTGCTCCCGGCCGTGGAAAAGTACCCTTCCGGAGTGGCCTTCAAGGACTTGTCGCAGGCTCAGCTCCAGCACTACATGAAAGAAAGTGCCCAAATCCTCTCGGAAAAAATCGCCTTCAAGAGCTCGGAGTTCAGCCGGAGCTCTCCCAGCAGCAAGCCCAAAGTTTTCACGTGTGAAGTTTGTGGAAAGGCAAGTAACTTCACTTTCTTTGCTTGCGTCAAGTTTCTAACCCTTTTTCTGCTCCAGTTTTAGAACTACCCCCCGGGGCTTTATGATTCTAATAGCTTCTTTTTCTTCTGATTTCACTTTCAAGGTATTTAATGCACATTATAATTTAACTCGCCACATGCCAGTCCACACAGGAGCCAGACCCTTTGTTTGCAAAGTTTGTGGCAAGGGCTTCAGACAAGCAAGCACACTCTGCAGGCACAAGATCATACACACCCAGGTGAATCTCTCTCCCTATTGCGCTGTGTATTTCCATCTGCTTTCCATCCGACCGAAAACAGTTAAAACGGGGTCGTTTGGTCGGGAGGCTTTGGCGTTTGTTTTCTAAGCAGACTCTTTTGTCTCTGTGAAGCCACAGATATCCAAGCGCCCTGCCATGCACTCACTTCAATATTTGCTTTTGTTTCCTTCTAGGAAAAGCCTCACAAGTGTAACCAATGTGGCAAAGCGTTTAACCGAAGTTCCACTTTAAACACACACACACGAATCCACGCAGGCTACAAACCTTTTGTTTGTGAATTCTGTGGCAAAGGATTTCATCAAAAAGGTACAAGTCTCAAACTCCTTGTTAGTCTCCTAAGAACCCCACCCGTAGAAGTTTCAGAATCAAAACAATTTGCAGGAGGGCTTGCTTTATTTTTTCAGTAATTTATCTTACTCGTTTTAAACCCTCGGCTAGGTTTTAACCTGGAGATCCGATTTTTATATTGAATACTCGGTAGCTGATTATCCGATTTAAGTTTGCAGAGAAGAGTGAAAATTGAAAAAGAAAGAAAGAAAAGAAAATGGCAAGACGCAGTTTCTAATCTATATGCATTCCCCCACCCCAAATGCAATTTTTATTGGTCACTTTTTTTGCTGAGGTCTAAGAATCTTTGTTTAATATTAATCTTTGGTTCTAATAATTCCCCGACTATCGCGCAGCGTTAAAATGCATATTTCGTGTCTTTTATAACTCCGGTGTTACTCCGCGCATTGCCGTTTGGGTCGGACAGTACATGTCAATGCAGGAATATTGCGTGGATGGTTTGTGTTGTGCGTTAGTTTAAAACGATCAATTGACACTTTCATCCGTAGCTCGGGTTTGGGGGTGGGTGAAAGCTCTTTCCACCCGGTAGCGTCTGTGACCCTTGATTTATTTGTTCCCAGGCAATTACAAAAACCACAAACTGACCCATAGCGGCGAGAAGCAGTTCAAGTGCAATATCTGCAACAAGGCTTTCCACCAGGTTTACAACCTGACCTTCCACATGCACACTCACAACGACAAGAAGCCCTTCACCTGCCCCACCTGCGGCAAGGGGTTCTGCAGGAACTTTGATCTCAAGAAGCACGTCCGGAAGCTTCACGACAGCGCCCTGGGACTGCCGCGGGTCCCCGCCGAGCCGGGTTCAGACCAGGCGCTGCAGCCGCCGGGGCCGCTGCTGCAACAGCCGCACCACCCGTGAGGGAGCTGCAAGCCCGGAGCTCCGACCTTGCTAGCGGGGAAAGCAGCGCGGAGCCCTGCCGCTGCCACGACCCTCCTGCTCCTTTGCATGCACCTGTTAAGCGGTTTTGTGTACTACGCTCTATGGGGCCACTAACAGTGATGGGCTGGTCGCTTTCTTCTTTTGGTTGTTGTTGGGTTGTTTTGTTTTCTTTTAAGACTCGATTTTTTTAACATCTCAGGGGTGGAGATGGTTAAAAAAAGCCAAGCCCCCACGCCAATTTCTGCTGTATTTATTGGGATCTGTATTATCCGAGCCGGGAATGCTGCACCACTTAATTATTTCGATGTGTAGATATCTGTGTGTTGGTTCTGCCCTGTCTTCGATGCCTGCTGGTTGTCCCTTCCCGATATCTCCCTTCCTTCACCCGCTCCCTGAATATCGTATCTCTGTGGCCAGAGCTGATTCACTATGTACGGATTTGAATTTCAGTTTGATTCTTGCACGTGGAAAATGAATTCGTTGACCTGGTGGAAATAAATACTTGGAGCAGATGATTGACTCATCCAGGGCGCATTAGCTATTTAAATTCGTCAGCTACAAGACCAATGATCCTATTAAAGAGCTGTGATCCCACCATACCGATTCCTAATGTATTGATAACGAAAGGCTGGGGGCGGACGACAGATTGTGTGTGCGTGCGTGCGTGTATGTGTGTGTGTTCGTTTTCTCCTTCGAGGAGAGGGAAGATGGATGGAAATCAAAACTGGCTGATGCCAGGTCCTTGAAATGCTCTAATCAGCAGCTCTGCTGTAAGCTTAGGCTCTGGTGTTTTCTAACTGCAAACCTCTCCTGTTTTCTTGCCAAAACACTGAAACAACTGCTAAAGACTTTAATTAAGAGGGGGTAATTAGCTCGGATTTATCAAAGCCGGGTTGTTATACTATTAGCTGCTCAGTAGAAGCTGCCAATCCAGCCTTAAAAACGAAGCACGCTCTAGGCACGGGCTATGCCTAGAAAGAAAGCGGGGAGGGAGAGCGGATGAGCGCGGGAAGGAGATTTTATTTTATGAATTTATTTTAAATCCTTCTGTTCGCAAAACAAAAATTACCCTCCCCGCCCCAGCGGGTGCTGTCCCCAGCCATTAGTACAAGCGGAATCTTGAAGAGGCTTCTTTGCTACTGTTATTTATTCGCCTCCTCCCCCGTGGAGCCAGGAGCCGGCCGCGGTGCGCAGAGCCAGGCTGGCTACCCCGGGTAACCCGCTCCCCGAGAGGCGGAGTTCGGGGCTCTCCTTTGGAGCGCGTGGTTTGGCATGAAATAAACAAACGCGCCGAGAATCTCTCCCCTGGAGGACGAGGGCAGCAAAATGGATGCGGGCGAATCCGAGGAGAGGCGCCAGCTGCGAACCAGCCTCCTGTGTCCTTAGCCGCCTTTCCGCTCTCGTGTTAGAGGTGTTTGAGAGCCGGGCTCCGCTTTTGAACTCGGAGCCGCGCTGTAGTTCAGACAGGGCCCGTCCTCCCTCTCCCGCCAACGGGAGCGGGTCACCAAATGTGTCAGCAGAGAGGAGCGGAGCAGAACTAGTTCCGATGCCCGGCGGGAGAGGAGGTAGGGGCCTAGAGCGCACTGGCTGGGCCCGGGCGGACAGCACGGGCGCTTTGACCATGGCAGCCGGCGCCAGGCAGTGATTCCAGGGATCGTGCGAAATAAATAGATCGCGGGCAAATGATCAGTTCTTGGGACGTTCCCGTAGCTCCGCCACTAACTCCCTGCGTACCCCGCAGGCCCGGGGAGTTCCTACACGTCTCCGAAGTGTGTGGGGAGCAAAGATTTGGATTATTCCGGTTTCTTTTACGAGCTTAGTGGAGCCGATGATTCTTTGCGCGGTAATGCCCAAGGACACATCTCCGGGTCCTGGAGGGCACAGAGAGCCCGGTTCTTTTCCAGGCTGGGGAATACTCCCCTCTCTCCCCTGGCTTCCGGCTGTGTGTGCAGCAGAAGCGAATCGAGCTGGCTGTCGGGACAGGCCTAGGCTAGGAAGTCAGGTTAATGGTCTGGCACTTTGTAAACACTGGTGATGCGCTGCGTAATGTCGGTTTGAGGGGAATCTAGAGTGCAGCTGGATCTGTTTATAACGGACACCCTGGGAATACACTTTAAAGAGCCATGGAAAGGGCTTTAACAGGAAGTGCTCTCCCTTTCACAAACACAAGACTAGCCAGCGGAGCCTTCTTAAGAGATTTTATTTGTAAAATAAGCAGTCACCGAGGGCAAAACAACGCATCTGAAAGGGCCGGTTAAGGTTGCCTGCAGCATCACTTTCCTTCCTCTCCTCTCCTCTCCTCCCCTCCCCCAGATCCATAAGAACACTTGCTGCGGCCGGGCCTGAAATGGGAACACTAGCAAACACAGGGCAATGGCCCAGTTGGACGCCCCCACCCTTCTTTTTATCCAATATAGCCAGAGTCTGGTGGGCTGGCAGAATTGGAGAGAAAGGAGACTGTTTAATCGGACCAGGGTGCTTGTGGTTTTGCAGGCCTGGCCAAAAAGAGAGACTGAAATAAAAACTACAGGCGGGTTTAGTTTGCCCGAACAGTTGTTGAATTACAGCAAAGGTGAGGCCCCTGGGAAAGATGCAGGCACCAGTGTGTTTTCCCCCGGGCGCAATTCCTATGGAAGGCTCCTTTGCTCAGGTCTCCGACCCACGAATCTTAAGACTATGGGGGAGCGTACCCCCATTCAGAGGTGCGGGAACAATGCGGACAGAAGGAGCGCTGAGAGCCACTGAACCAAACTGCAGACCTTGGGTATGATGGAAACCACTTGCGGCATCCCCAGCAGCTCTAGTCCCAGAGCCTCCACCCCAAGTCCCCCTCTCACCAGGAGCCTACTACTGAGCCGCAGGAGAAGAGCCCGGCGCGCAGGCTGGTGTGTGAGTGGAGGGTTTGGCTTCGGCGCCCTCTGTCGGGCCTCGCAATCTTTGCAGGTGAGTTTCCCGGGCCGCGCATTCCTCCCTTGACACATCCGCCCTCAGATTGAACTCTCGCCTCTCGCGGGTGCGTCCCTGCGCCTCCCTTTCCCGGGCAGGCAAAGCGCCCGACGTGCCTGTCATGGAAGCCAACGGGAGCTGGGCGGCAGCGGGAGCGTGGAACGAAGGGAGAGGTCCCGGGCCGCCAGCGAGTAGCAGCATTCAAGTTTCACACCTGTTGCTCCCCTCTCCTTGGTGCACCTGGTGCCTCCTCCCGGTGCCTTCTTATCTAGCCCGCCCCTCTGCAGGCCTGGAAGAAGAAAGGAAGAAGCCCGAGGCGCAGAGAGGCGGCTAAGGCCACAGCCCCGCGTGTGTAGCCCGCGATCGCGGGCGGGCGCAGCTCTTCCTCCGTTTCGGAGCGGCTCAGGGCTAGGGAGAGCTGCTCTGTCTGAGCACAGCTGGCTGGGGAAATGTCGGCGAACTGGTGTGGCTGGGCGTCACCCCAAAGCATTGCCCGCTCTTCGGGTAGATTTCCAAACGGTCTCCTGGACACTAGGGACCAGGAAAAGGGGCAAAATCCACACGCCCTTAGTTCGAGTGACTTTTGGTGGGGGTGGGGAGATGGGTTCATCTCCTGGGCACACGGGGTATGGCTACACATCTACCCCTACACATCTACGTTATTTGGGGATACCAGAGGTATCCAGGAATAGCTCCCCCACGTTTTTACAAGCTCTTATTTTTTGAATGATTGGGCACACACTTTCAGCATCCGGGTAACCCTCATTCTGCGAGGGTTAAGGGATGTCTCGAAATAGCACTTTATTTTGAAATTTGGTGCTATCTATACTGCACCATATTTTGAAATAGCCGATTTTGAAATAAACTTGAAATAAGTATGCAATTTGCCTAGCGCAAGTTGTGTATCTCATTTCGAGTTTAGAGTGCAGTGTAGACATAGCCTCAGAGTCCTATTGGTCCTCAGTCTGACCTGCTGCACGCTTTGTGTGTGCTAAAAATGACCCGAATGGCAAAATGAGAAGCCCATCCAGTGTCAGCGTGGACATTAGGGGAGAGGATCTCCCATCTGTGGGGTCAATACAGCTACCCAGAAGAGGTAGCTAGGGCTGCAAGAAGTCCTCCCTGTACTGTCTACACACCCCCAAGCAATGTACCACCACCATTGCAAAACAAGCAAGCCCAGTCCAACTCCCTTTAGTGCACGTCCACTCAGCAGGGCTAAAGCCAAAACAAGCTATGCAACTTGAGCTATGTCAATTGCGTAGCTTAAGTTGAAATAGCTTATTTCGGCTTTTGGCGCTGTCTACACAGCAGGAAGTCAGAGAAAGAGCACTCTTCCTCCAACTTCCCTTACTCCTCATACAATGAGGGTTACAGGAGTCAGAGTAAGAAATCCTCCAGCTTGACATTATTTTGGCATTATGTCAAAATAACTGCTTGTTGTGTAGATGCAGACTATGTTATTTCAGTTATTCCAAAATAACACTGCTGTGTAGACATGCCTTTAGTTAAAAAGGAAACTATGGAGGAGCTGACTCTCAGCAAGCTGTTGGGAAGTAGCTAAATGACTGACATCCCAGGTACTTGGGCAGTAAGCACCTCTCAGAACATTGCCAGCATCCACCAGATTGCTCCTGGCTGCCAATCCTCTGGAGTTCAGCAGAAGGCCAAACTGCAGGTACCATGTGTGAGGGTAGGGACATCGTGTTCTTAGGCTCTGTGTACTAGGCCATCCAGCAAACCAGTAATGAAACCCTTGCTGGACAGAACAAGCTTGAAATGAAAGATTTAGCATGTTTGTTCCCCCCTGCCAATATCAGGACATGGTACCAGTGATCTTGGCAGTGAACTTTTCAAATGTCCATTGACTGAACTGTGCAGAAGTCATTAGAGACACCAGGTGGGTGAAGTCATATATTTTATGGGATCAACTTCTGTTGGGGAGAGCGACAAATCTTCACTTGAGGGAAAAGTTTGCTGAAGAAGAGCTCTGTAAGTTCCAAAGCTTATCTCTCTCCCCAACAGAAGCTGGTCCAGTACAAGATATTACCTCACCCGATCTGTGTTTCTACTATCCTGGGACCAACAGCTCAACAACTCTGAATACACCATAATTTTCCTTTCACTGTCACTGGACACTGGGGTGACACAGAACAATGTCACAATGATATGAGGTGAATGCAAATCTAGGGAGAATCTATTGCCAGTCTTATTTTGCCAATCCAGTACTCAGGGGCTGTGTCTAGACTGCATTCCTTTTCCATAAAAGGGATGCAAATTAGACACATCGCAATTGCAAATGAAGCGGGGATTTAAATCCCTCCCGCTTCATTTGCATAAACGTGGCTGCTGCTTTTTTCTGGCTCGGAGCTTTGCTGGAAAAAAGCGCCTGTCTAGACTGGGATCTTTCGGAAAATAAAGCCTTTTCTGAAAGATCCCTTGTTCCTCTTAAAATAAGGAATAAGGGATCTTTCTGAAAAGGCTTTATTTTCCGAAAGATCCCCGTCTAGACTGGTGCTTTTTTCCGGCAAAGCTCCACGCCGGAAAAAAGCGGCAGCCACGTTTATGCAAATGAAGCGGGGGGGATTTAAATCCCTGCTTCATTTGCAATTGCGATGTGTCTAATTTGCATCCCTTTTATGGAAAAGTCTAGACACAGCCAGGTTGTATATATACTGCATACTCAAAGTTGCACCAAAACTGATCATCAGAAAGATCTCAACACACAATGAGGCTCTCTGGAGATAAAATCAGTGCTGATATTGTTTCCAGAGGAGCAACCTCTGTTCAGATAGCTATCGGAAAGTACCATTAGCTCCATTTTGCAGATGGGGAATTGAGGCACAGAGCTATTAAATGATTTTGGACCATGATATATAAAAGCTTATCAAGCACATCTAGTGCCATGCTGCTGCAGGCAACCTAATCATATACTCCTATTAATAAATGTATCAAGCTCCATCTTAAAACTAGTTAGTGTGTCCCCACCCAGCTCCTTCTTTGGACTCTGGTGCTTAGAAAACTCCCCCTGCCCCTAGTTTTTGGCCTCATTTTGCCCTGAATCATGTAGGAATGGCCATACTGCATCAAATCAATGGGCCTCCTAATTCAGAGTGCTGTCTTCTTACAATGGCTGCTGCCTGTTGCTAGGGAGGGAATGAACAGTTAGTGCTCCACCCTCTGCCATCCAGTTTCAGCTTCTGGCATTTGGAGGTTTAGGGCTATCAAAAGCCTGGGATTATGACCCTGATCATTTAGGCCAGGAATGGGGAACCTAAGACCTGGGGGCCAGATGTGACTCCAACTTGCCTGGATATGGCCCCTAAGGCTCAGGGATCCCCCTGTATTGGGGAACCCACACTGGTTCTTCTGTCTCCCCCCATTCCACGGAGCTGGAGCATAAAAAACCTACTAGCCTGAGGTCCCCTCCCCAAGGCTTTTGTATGCAAGGAGAATGTGGGACGTGTCTTTCTCCTTCTCAGTTGGGGGCCACAAGAGGGGTGTTTTTGTTGGGTTGTGGTTTTTCTTCTCACTTGTCTGCTGCCCCTGATTGATTTTTCTGGGGGTCAGTGGTCCCTGATCCAAAAAAAGTTTCTCACCCCTGGTTTAAATCCAAACATCCCTTCTGTCCACACAGAACCAGCGTGCCTTGGGCCAGGAACGCTCTCTGGACAGGTCAAAGCCCAAGTTCTGCTGTTTTGTGGATCAAAACAGTTTTGCAGTGCGGATGTGACTCGAGTCAAGTCACTAGACTCAGATCGGGAGAGTCTGCCAACTCTATCCCCAAATCCAGCTCTTCCCAGCCTTTCCATTCCACTACTTCCCACCCACTTCCCAGGAGACAGAAGCAACCTCCTGGTTCAAATGCCTGCACAGCATTTAACCCTTTCTTTTCACATGGACTGGTCAACTAGAAACATGGTCAACCCACATGTGTATTAGCTATGGCCAGCATTAAGGAGAAATCCTGCATCAAGTGCCCTTCTAGCTGGCCAAAGGAACATGGCCTGATTCTAGCAAGCCACTAAGGTGAGGTGAAGAAGATGTTCAACTTTGGCAAGAGCACAAGAAATGATCATGTCCACAGAGCTATAACCAAGTAGCCAATGTCAGTGGAAATCAATTGACACGCAGAACAATATAGAGAGCGAATCAAGCAGCTGAAGACACAGTGCCGCAAAGTCAAGGATGCTAATACGACGTCTGAGAACTCCCCATCTTTTTGCCTCTAGTCTGAGGAATTGAACCAAGTCCTGGGAGCTGCAGGGAGCACTGAGCTAGTACAGGGCATCTGCTGAGTGGGGATGGAACCTATATGATTCTCCAAGTCCAAACACAAGCACCTCCAGTGAACAGCTGGGGGGCTCGTGAACCAGAAGTGACAGATGCTTATAACAACAGGGCTATGCTGTCAAAGCAGCTTCAGCGCATCCTGGGACCAGGCTTAAAGACACTGTTTAGGGAGAGCCTGGGGGAGTAGTTGGCAGCAGAACTGGCATCAGAGTAAGTGCCAAAGCTTGTAAGTTTTAGCTGCTGCATTCGTTATTAATGAACGGGAGGGATTTCTGGCTTATGGCCCTACCAAGTTGTTAATACAAGCTGGAGTTTTAGTGAGCTTCTTTTCAGGGCAAAATCCATATAATTCCCCTCACTTCCTTCTGTGCCTTCTTTCTTCCTGCCAGCCCCATGTGGGGTTCAAAATGGGCAGAGTGAAAAGAGGGAACTGGTTAACAAACAGTTGTTCTGATGTTTTTACCAGTTATTCACGGATTGTTTTAAGTATGGGTTAGGGTGCCACAATTCATAGCCTCATCTGGCCCCTTGCATATAATCCGGCACACCTCATGAGTGTGCCACATATGCACTGCTCTAGGGTCCCGGTGAACAGATTCCCCCCAAACCTGGCTGTTATCTGTCCAAACCCTATGTGGTTCTACTGTTGCCAGGTATATATCTGCTGACTAGCATGCAGAACCTGTGGATAGCAATCTTTCTGGGTCATATATTCATTTTTCCTATTGACTGGCAAAATATTGGGGTGTGGTTGCCATCTGTAACCCCTGCATAGTTTGGAAAACCCACCCATTCCTGCAAGTTTATGGAACTGAGTGTTCTCACTGGAGGTTTGGGGGCAAGCTCCCCACAAAGCTCCATGATGGTCTCTTTCTTCATTGGAAAGTTCTGAAGTCACTGCTAGTCATCCCAGTTTTCAAAATGATGTGTTGGGTCTCCTGCACCAGAAGCCACAGTCTGCCCATGACAATATTAGCATTAACCATATGTGCATAATGGGAGCTGAGTGAACTGTCTATGCCCCATCAAGGTTCACTGTCTTGGTCATAGCACAAAGCTCTGTCCAAAGTTGATCCTGCAGCTCATGTGTTATCCACTCCATCACATAACTAGCTGTACTGAAGTAAGGAGAAGGAGCACAGTCAGATTATCACTCACTTCCAGCATGTCTTCCACATGGTTTGGTGGTGAATAGGAATTGCCATCAACAGCAGGAAGGTGAAGGCAGGGGACAGTGCCAACAACATGCAGCAAAGTGATTCCTAGAGTGTCTCTCTGTGACAAAGAACCCTGGGATGCCACCTCCAAAATGGCTAATGTTGCCAAATGTGTGGCAGATATAGAGAATTGTACTGATGATTTAATATAGCCTCCTATTTTGAAGTTGCTTCTTGGCAGATGTCATTGGCTTTCTGGCTTTAGCAAATACTAGAATCAAAGAAGGAAGCCTTGATGCTAGTAGGGCAAACTTAATATCTGAAAAGATTAATAATGATACTAGATATGTGGGTTAAGGCTTCCTGTTCTGCAGCCCCATCCTTTGGCATTACAAAAGTTATGTCAAACCTAGGGAGTCTAAACTTCACCCACGCATCCCATTTGCTCTGTGCAAACTTGCTCTATGGGCAGAATCCTGTGACATGGATTTCACTAAGGGAAGATGTGCTATGTAAGGAAAAAACACTGTTTAGTC
The DNA here is from genome assembly GCF_052426305.1 of Pelodiscus sinensis. Classification (NCBI taxonomy): domain Eukaryota; kingdom Metazoa; phylum Chordata; order Testudines; family Trionychidae; genus Pelodiscus; species Pelodiscus sinensis. Next base: position 43,680,006 of record NC_143052.1, read on the forward strand.
CAATGTTGCAATGGCAGTCACAGCACAATACTTTGTCTTTAACCTTAATAGGATCAGCTATGGAAGATCCTGTTACACACCCAACTGTGAGGGTGAGGCAGCTGATGATGGCAGCCAAAGCAGGCAGACAGTAAAAGCACGGTAATAGAACTTGTAACAGTTGAAGTAAAGCCAAAGGTTAAGAGAAGAGGTGTTTGATTGATTCCCACATGAATGTGCATAGCAGAACTATTTGGAATTGCAGAAAAAAAGGTAAAACAAGCACTAAAATCACGTTTGTGGATTTTTTTCTTGTCAGCCCTAGTGTAGAGCACCCTCCCTGCACAAATGGTACATCTGCTGTGATACCTGTCAGTTGTGGAATGAGTTTGTCCTACATGGCAGAAATACAGCATATTAACACATTTGTTCCAAAAATATTCAGTAACATGTATTCAGTAACACACCACTAAACAGGATCATCTTCAGAACAGAGAGTCCAGCCATTCAGAACTGAGTCTCCATGAAAGCGGTGGGCTGAATCCTCAGCAGTGCCAAACTTAAGTGCATTGCAGCTGAGATAGGGCGGGCAAACATGGGTCAAAGTTTTCTTTGAACCTACAGATAGCCACTGGTCAGATTGACTCTTGATGTAAAGTAGAGTGGCCATAGGGCAGCTCTAACTTAGGCTGGGAAAGGATTGTGTTAAAACTAAGCTATGTTAAGTAGCTTTTATTTACTCCCCTTTTTATATACTTCTCTTGCAGAGGATGATGCCGGGTAAGGCACTAAGCCCTGATCATACCCATTATTTCTAGTGAGCTCCCCAAATAGCCTTGTTTCTCCAGGAACATAAGTAGCAGTTTTCTCATGTCTTATACCCATTTCAGAGGCTTGCATGTACTGGCAACCAATTTTGCCAAATGCATGCCATGCACCAGAGGGGATAACTAGGATGCAAATCACTTTACAGAAGGGGCTACTAAGGCTCAGGAAGGCAAAGTCAGGATAATAATTTTTACTTAACACAAAGTGGTGCTGTTTTAGGCCCTGTATAAACTTAGGTCAGGTCTGCTCCTCAGCCTTGTAGTGGTATAATTACATTGCTCTGGGTGTGAAAAGTCCACATGCACAAGTGATGTTGTTATACTGACCTAAGCCATCCACATAGACAGTGTTATGTCACCGGAAAAGCTTCTCCTGTTGACAGTAGCTACTGCCTCTGGGGGAGGTGGCTTAACTATGCTACTGAGAAAAGCTCTCACTCATCAGTGTCCTAGCATCTTCACTAACATGCTGCAGCACTGTATGTGGAGACAAGCCCATAGAAGTTGGCATGATCTCTGGCCTAAAGATCTTATCAGAGGGAATTATTAGAGCCTAGACCGCCAGTATGGCAAGCTGAAGCTCCTGCAGATAATGTCGGAGCAGGAATCCTGTGTTTGGAAGCTTATGATGCTGCATTAAAACGAAAAAGTTCTGGGCCCTCTGGTTAGAAAAAATAACTGTGCAGGAAGGAGACAGTTGATTACAGGAGCTCTATATTGTGTGATTTGTTTAAAAAGGGAAGTGCATGATTCAACATTAATTTGCATGACTTCATCTGGCTGAGTTCTTGAAACTTCTTAAATGTTTTGGTGTAAGCAGGAAACTAGCATTTCTTTAGTGCATTTTTGAAATATTACTATTGAAAGTAGAAACTCATCATGACACAGGCAAGTGTTTTGACTTGTTGAGCACAAAATCAAAGCAAATAGTATTTCAAGACAGGTGATTATAGGAATTCTATATTTGCTTGTCAGTCTCAGGGTACAGCTACAGTATGGGTTTTTTTTTGAAGAAGGAATGCAAATTGCACTCATATTTGCATATCTTCTTCCATTTTTTTCTGGAAGAGGATTTTCCGATATTTGTCCCATCTACATAGGGCCAAATATCAGAAAAAACCCTCTTTCAGAAGCCCCTTTATTCCTTGTAAAACAAGGTGTACAGGGGCTTCTGAAAGAGGGTTTTTTTCCCAACATTTGGCTCCGTGTAGACGGGCCAAATATTGGATAATCCTCTTCTGGAAAGAAAAGCGGAAGAAGATATGCAAATGTGAGCGCATTTTGCATACCTTCTTCGTAAAAAGCCCTCAGTGTAGCCATACCCTCAAAGGGGTAGCTGTGTTAGTCTGTGACTTTAAAAATTAGTAGCCCTGTAAAACACCTTAGAGATTAACATATATATATATATATATATATATAAAATCATGAGCTTTTGTGGGCAAAACTCACTTCCTCAGATGAGCAGAGACTTTTGCTTGTATTTGTATTTACCTGGATATGTAGATTTGAATAAATAAAATCTCCACATTTGTTCATTCACCCACCTGTTGCAAATTGTTTTAGACTAGGCTTATAAACTCTCTGTGACAGAAATTGTCTCTTTCTAGATCTGTATAGCATCAAGAACAAAGGAGCCCTAATCTGGTTGGGACATTTAAATACTGGTGTAAACATAATAATATTCTAGTAACTCTATCATTACTTTAATTTATTTGAACAGAAATTTTAGCAAGTTTATAAAGACAGCTCTCTTTTTTTACTTAAGTGTAAGCCAACTCCCATTAAAGTCAGTAGAAAAATGTCTATTGACTTGAATAGAAATTGAACTGGACAGTTGAATGAGATGCTTTTGGGGATAGATAATTTATCCTACTTTACAAGACATCTGTGAAAGTGAAATCAGTTTATGGTCTTTTCTATATCAAATGTATATCCTCATCCCATGGTTCTCAGCAGTCTGAAAAAATGTACCCCATCAACTTGGATGATCTTCTGTCCCTTACCTTCTATATCACAAACTTTTACCTTTTCATTATTGTTATAATCTGAATTATACAAGTACTATTTGCTATCTCTTTGCAGTGGTGGAGAACCAATATCCAATAAAAAGAAATTTTATGTATTATTTAAATGTATAGTATTCTGTCACATTTTAAGAAGTTAGCTAATAATAAACAATTGGGGGGTTATTAAAAGGTTGATTTGTAGTGGGAATTTAGCTATTAAATCTTCCCACTGGGGCAAAATGTATATTTTTGAAATGGCATAGTATGCATATTTTGAAAGATTAATATCCTGGTGGAGAAGAGGTTATACCTACTGTACAACCATATGAAGAAGTGGCATTCTAATACATTCTAATTAAGCAAAATTTGAAAATGAGTAAATTGCAGGCAAAATAGTCACAATCAATCTCTAAAATTACAGGTGCTATTTTACATAGGAAAATACTTGGGTTCCTTTTGGAATTTGTTTCTGATTCTGTCTAATATAGCCAATGCTGATACTTTGCAGTTCAACAAGTATTTTGCAGGGTCAGGACATTATTATACTTATGAAAGAACTGAAAATTCTTTGATGCATAGCTATGCAATATAAATGCTCTGTAGATATATATATATATATAATGCAATCAGCCATGTTTGCACAGTGTGATACTTCAGTTAATTGCAACAGCTGTAGTACAGCACTAAGGCAGCAGCTTCTCATTCAGGTCTAAACAAATTAAAGCTAAATTTAAAATGACTCCATCTGAAGAAGCAGAGTGTTGCTTTTATGGGTCATTAGCTATTAGCACTAGTAGCAGTGTAAAAAGGTTGTTAATGAACTTATACTATATCACACAGCCTATTATTCAGTCTGAGAAACAGATTTAAAAAATGAGACTTCATATGTGGTCTGGGAGTTTGATGTTAACTCAAGTGCTTTCATTTTCTTAGATCCTGGAAGAGAAATATATCAGCGTTCCTGTCTGTTAATTTATACAATTCAAGGTTGAGATCAAAGTTCACTTTAGAACTCTGGATGTAACTATGATATGCTGTTTTTTTTCTTTTTTTCTTTTTTTGGTGTTTTCTCACATCAGGATGTGATCTTCTTGAAATCTCTAATCAGAAAACACTTAAGGGTTCAATTTATTCACCTAATAGCCCAGAATGTATTATTATATTGGTTATTTCAGTCTTGAAATCTTCTTCACACCAATGTAGGAAGTTGTTGTCAAGGAGAACAGATGGAATGGAACATTGTGGGTTTTTAAATCCTAATCTGACTACTAATTCCATTTTCTTGTATCTGATCATATTAAAAACAAAAGTGGGTCATAATAAGATACTCTTTAAATTATACTCTTTTAATTAAAAAGGACATACTTCTTGCAATGGATGATGGGAACTATGGCACTGGATTTGGCTGTAATGCTGGCTTACACATGGCAGATCACTCCCTTCATGGAAGAAGTAATCTGAGTTTGTTAGACTTTTACAATGGAATAATACTGATCATGGCTAAGACCTCAGCCTAACACAAAGAAACTTAAGTGCAGAAAACCAGACAAAGGGGAAAATCTTGATTATAAAAGTAATTCATAGATCCTGTTGTCTATGTGAAATCTGATATAGTGAGCAATTATTGTCTGTGTCAGGTACACAGGAGGCAAACAATTCAAATTCCGTGAGAAAACCCAAGGTTAGTAACTTGTTTGCCTTTCTTTCTTCCATTTGCATAAATAGCTGATTCACAAATGCAAAAGGGAAGTTAATATACTATTGATTATTTTTGTTTTGGTAGCCTCCTAAACTCCCAAATGGGCATTGTACAAACTGTTCTGAGTACTATACAAACACACAGAAGGCATATTCTCTGTCCTGAAAAGTCTGTAATGAAAGACTCTGATCCCTCCAGAAAATTCATAGAATCATAGAATATTAGGGTTGGAAGAGCCCTGAGGAGGTCATCTAGTCCAGCCCCCTGCTCAAAGCTGGATCAACCCCAACCAAATCTTTCTTGTCAGGGCTTTGTAAAGCCTGGCCTTCACCACCTCCATAGGTAACCCATTTCAGAGCTTCACCATCCTCCTGAAATAGTTTTTCCTAATATCCAACCTAGATCTTCCCCACTGCAATTTGAAACATTGCTCCATGTTATGTCATCTGGTACCACTGAGAACAGCCTCTTTGGACCCTCTTTCAGGTAGCTGAAGGTGGCTATTAAATCCCCCCACACTCTTCTCTTCTGCAGACTAATAAGACCAATTCCCTCAGCCTCTCTTTTAAGTCATGTGCTCCAACTACCCAATCATTTTTGTTGCCCTCTGCTGGACTCTTTCCAATTTATCCACATCCTGTCTGTAATAAGGGCCCCAAAACTGGATGCAGTACTTCAGATGTGACCTCACTAGTTCTGAATACAGGAGCATAATCACTTCCCTCAATCTGCTGGCAATGCTCTTCTAAGCCCAATATGCTAGTAGCCTTCTTGACAACAAGGTCACATTGTTGACTCATATCCAGTTTCTTATAATCCCAAGGTTCTTTTCTGTGGAATTGCCACTTAGCCAATCAGTCCCCAGTCTGTAGTAGTGCATGGGATTCCTCCACCCAAACTGAACTCTGCACTGGTCCTGGCTGAACCTCACCAGATTTCTTTTGGCCCAATCATCCAATTTTTCTAGGTCACTCTGGACCCTATTCCTATGCTCCACTGTATCTACCTCTCCCACCAGTTTAATGTTATCTGTAAACTTGCTGAGGTTGCAGTCCATCCCCCATTCAGATCATTAATGAAGATATTGAACTCAGCCGGACCCAGGACCAACCCCTATGGCACTCCAGCTTCCAACTAGACATTGAGCCATTGATCACTATGAGTGTGTTTAAACTACACCCCTCTGCCGACAGAGGGATGTAGATTAGGCACTTCAAAAGTGCAAATGAGCCCGGGATTTAAATATCCCGGGCTTCATTTGCATACTCACGTTTGGGCACTGTGCCAAGCATGCGTCCTTTCTAAAGTGAAAGTAAAGTCTAGCTGCGGCTCTACTGACAGTGGGAAGCTTTTTCGGCAGATCCTGTACTCCTTATTGGATGGTGAACGTGCCCCCATGATACAGTGCAATCCATTCCCAGATCTTCTAAGGACAGAGGGAGGTGAGTTCCATAGTGGGATAGCTATCCATGATGCAATGCTCTCTTTGTCAAAGCAAGAGCACTGACAGTGGATTCACGCTACCGACACAAGGAATGTTGTAATGGATGTACAGCATATGGTTACTGATGTAACTTAAGTTGATTTCACTCTGCCTTTGTGCACTTTAGCTTAATACACTTCTACAGAGTAGGAGTAGCTAATGAGCACTATCTATTCTGCCCTCGGTACTTTGAGTTTTTTCCCTGTGCAGGCAGGCACTTAGAGTTAATATACTTATGCTAATTTCTTTTCCTTTTTGTTCTGTATACTTTTTGCTCTGGCATCAAATGATTTGGACCTGGGACAGATTTTCAGGTTCAGAGTTCAAGATTCCATAAATACCCTCAATGGCAAAGAGAAAGTCTAAATGTGGGATTCAATGTGTGACAAAAAGCCAAAGATGAGGGACACAAACATTTATTCATGCAGAAATTCAGAGGTTCATTCCTTTAGGGTGACTCCTTCTATAACTTCAGTGTGATGATTGTTTATTTCTGATGTAAACACTTTTCAATAATAAAATGGGGTGGGAGAATGGACACCAAATGTGTGTGTAACAGAGGTGACTTTGGGACTAACTTGATTGCTTGTGAAATGTAGGCAATTTGAGACGCACGTCCATTTGACATGTCATAACAGCTTTGTGGACAGGCAGAGTTATTATTTAAGGGTGTGTCTAGACTACAGATTTTTGTCGACAAAAGTCCACTTTTGTCGACAAAACTATACCTGCGTCTACAATACCGTTGAGTTCTGTCGACATAACGTCGACAGAACTCAGCAGTTTTGTCGACGCTGGTAAACCTCATTTTACGAGGCATAACGCCTTTTGTCGACAGAGTTCTGTCGACAGAAGGTGTTATTGCATGTAGGATTGTGTCTAGACTACAGGGTTTTGTCGACAAAGCAGCTTGCTTTGTCGACAGAATTGAATGTAGTCTAGACTCTCTATGTCGACAGAAGTTTTGTCGACAGTATCTGTCGACAAAACTTCTGTCAACAAAACCCTGTAGTTTAGACATACCCTTTGGGTGAGGAGGAATGAAATCTATAAAAATAATGTATAATCCCCTATACCTCTTTTCTAGCTTAGTACTACACAGCATAAACAAGACATACCCAAAAGCTGGTTTTCTAAGTTTAGTGACACATGTAGTTTAATTTTTATTTTGAATAAAAAAGCCAGGGCTAAATTACACTGTGGATTAGCCTTACGTACAGGGGAAATCTGGATTCAAATGAGATTAGCTCACACATGACAAATGAGTTTCATTGTCACAGCCTTGCTCCTATGGGACATTTGTTTACAATATAAATCCCATTCAGCTCAGAACCATTGGTAATCTCTGGGCAGAACAACCATGCTGGTGTGTAGGCCAGCGCTGAGCTGTATTGGCAGAGCATGTATGAATGTGGAAACAGGCACCGTGCCAGGCTCAAGCCAGTGTTTTAAGTCCTTTGAGTGGATGTAAAAAGCAACAAGTTAAGGAGGAGCTGGGAGGAAGCTATAATACTCTGAGTTTCCTCGGTCTATGTGGGAAATAGGAGAATGTTTTCACCTCTTAAGTCTTTTTCTCTGGTCAGAGCACAACTGGAGGTTCCTGCTGATGAGTGGTGACAAGAATGGAAGTCTTTGTCTTTATGGGCAGTTTTGTGCATATGACACTAGACTAAGTCTGAGGAAAGGAATTCAATTTCTGGTTCTCCTATAGATTTTTACTATGATCTTGGGCATGTCATATGGGGCAAAACTTTAAAAAAGCGGTCAGCCCCTACCCACTCCCAATCCTCCCCATTCTCAGTGGGATCTTCTGAATGCTGGGCAGAGCCTAACTGGGAGCTGAGCTGTTCTGAAAATGCGGCTCCTTACCTGGAGGAGGAGAAATGGGCTGCTTGCCAGTAGGATGCCTTTAAGAAGGAATCAGCCAGGAATCTTTGAAGAAGCTTTTAAGGAGAAGTCTTATGCACAACGTTAGGCCTCAAAATAAAGGCCAAAACAGTAAAGATGCCAGATTGACTCTTCTCTGGAATGAGCTGTTAACTGGGCCAAAAATTGAACAGAAGTTACCTTTGGAAAGTTGTATTTGAATAAAAAAAGGTTGTTTTATTTAGTTTGAAACCAAGTTCCTTTTTCCTCTGTGGACCTGGGTGGCCAGGTGAGCCAGGAACATCCTTGCCAGGCAAGAGGCTTATTTTGCTTTTCAGCTCCAGATGTCAGAACAACATCATTTACTAAATCTATTTAAGCAATAGTTTCCTATACATATGTCTGCATTTTGGGCTGAAATGTGTAATTTCCAGCTCAAGGAACCATACCTGTGCTAGCTCAGTTGAATTAGCATGGATATGTTTCTTTGAGTTGGAACTTACACTTCCAGTTTGAATTTCAGACACTCCCTTAGTCCCCGATTAAGCAAATGAACATGCATGCATGTTTAAGCAGGGTTTGAATGAATTCTTCCCTGACAGCTATTTGGGAGGAGGAGAGACTTTGGGTGTAACTATGTAAATACAGTTCTGCAGAGTGATCAATTTTGGCTGGTGTTGGGTTACAAATCACCTTAGTACTGAATGCAGAGGTAGTGAAATATGGTCTTATGGGCAATGAGTGGGAAAGGCCCAAAGGGTCACATGATCCTCCTCAAATTCCATGGAGAGAGCACGGGACCAGCAGCCAGTAAAACAAAAGCTGGAAGGAAGAGGTGGGACCAGAGCCTCTCCTCTCCTGGCTATGCTGCATGGCTGCTACACTCTCCCAGTCTCTGGCCACTCTGCCGAAGAGAGGGCACTACCCAGTGCAGTGTAGTGCAACGGGATAGAGTCCCCCCACCAGGTAATGTGCTGAGATGTGGAAAGGAAAAGATAGGATGGGATGGCTTCTTGGGAGGAGATACTTCCCAGTGTGGTGCAGGACAGAGACATTCCCTGTCCCAGATAATGTGGGATGGGAAGGGAAGCGAGGCAGCTGCTCTCTCCCACACACCTCTGGCCGTGCTGCCTGGGATACTGCTTGCTGTCTGTACAGCACAGCAGGACAGAGACTCCCCTCCCACTCACCACCCCAGATAATGTAAGTTGGGGAAGGGACGGGCTGGGGAAAGTGAGGGGGCTCCAGGATGGGGATGGTAGAGTCACATGAGCGTGTCAAGGAGAAGTCACATTGCTCCCTTTGGTTGGTGTTCTCTTTGCTTATGCTTAACCTGTCCCAAATGAGGTGAAAGAACCTCATTAAGCCAGTGGCTCAAATGTCAGAGCCCTGTGAAAGTAAGATAGATGGGGAGGGGTATCCTCTCCAGGAGGCTGAAAACCTTCCCCAGGGTCCTTCCTGTAGTGGTTTAACCTTTTCACCTGCATTGTAAAAACAAAGAGCTAAATATATTTCATTAGGAGCCTCTTTGTTATGTTAAATGCTCAATCACAGCTGAATTCTGTTCTGGTAGGGGTTAAAATCACTGAGAGCTGAAATCACTTGAGATGAGGTAGTATTTCTGTCCATCCTGCAAAGAGTTGAAAATTATGAGATTATCATGAGATGGATGTGCAGAGGTCACAGCAGAGAGGTGCAACAAATGGCCGGAAAGGCAGTGGCAGAGACCCATGATGAGTGGCCAGCAGGGCAGCTGGTGGAGAGATGTAGTTAGAGCAATGAGCAGCCAGCAGGAGTGACTAGTGAGTAGCCAGTGAGGTGGCTGGCAGAAAGGGGTGCTGAGCAAGTGCCCGAGCAGCAGAATAAGTAATGTGTTTCTTTATTCTTCCCCCCTCCACCTAGGGAGGTAAACTCTGCAGACGCACCTCAGAATTCTGTGTCAGAAACTGTGAGTGGGGTGCAAAGAAGGGTCAAGCACATGCAACGGATTTTTGCCCAGTCTGCTTAGGGATGGGTCTTTTTCTCATGGAATATATTAATCAACCATGTCTGTGGTATTTTCCCAAATTAATACTGAGTTACTTTCCTCATTTTATTAAAAGATTATTTTCTACATTCAGACTTTGTGCTTGTGAGTGGGGAAGTATTGCATCTCAGAGGCACCCAGGGGAGGTGTGCAAATTTCCCAGGTTATTGTGTGGGAGCTTGAGGTGGTTCTGTGTTGCATGAATGGAAAGGAAACCCTAGATATTGAACTGGGGCCTGGCTGCAACTGGCTCTGCCTGGTAGCAGGATTACACATGCACATCCACATTATGGACTAAAGGAATTACATTCACAACATTTTACCAAACAGTGTTTTTTTCTTTCAGCTAAATGTTGAGATGTTTGTTTCCTTTAATTTGGAAATGTGGATTCATTTTCATGCCATGCTTCATCTTGAAAATTTAAGGTACAGAGCTAAGCCTCTAGGTATGAGATTTAGAATGGAAATATTTACAGATATTTGACCATACAAATGTTAGTGAGTGTTGCTGTTGAGACTGTGCTTGGCAGATGAGAAGACTTAAGTTTGAGACAAATACACCCCTAAATTGTATGACTACCACCAAAAAAAAAAGTGTGGTCATAAGAACAGAAAATAAAGATTGGGAGAGGCATTTGATAAATAAAGGCTCCTTTAAAGAAATTGGGAATTATGGCAGACATCTTATACACTTGTCTTCATGATAGAAAGGGGTGTAATAAGAAATACGGATAGTCACAGTTGGACAGATAGAAAAATTACAATTTCAGCATGTGACTCACTGTAGCAACTTAGAGGGAGGAGCACAGGTTGCAGGAGGGAAGAGTGTGGAGGAGGCCTCAGAGACTCACAGTGTTTGCACCTAGTTAGAACGCTAGCACAGTTGCAGTATCTTTGCAGATAATTCTCTTTAAAAAGAGCCAATTAAATTTTACAAACTTAGAATCATCTCATTTTGTTACCCAGCATGAGATATTTGAAACATTTTTCAAAAATGTGGTTCAGCTTTCTGAAGGATGAGAAATCTTCAAGCATTATGTTAACTGGCCTTATACAATGTAGAAGGCAAACTGATTTTCACTTCATCAGAGTTTTCATGCTTAGAATACACTGAATATAATTATTAGTGAAACATCCTGAGAAATAAAGATTTATAATAAATAATATGTTTGCTCTACAAACACTGAGTTTAATGGGATTGCTTCAGCAAGAGATAAGGCTACTGAGAGGACAATATACCATTGAATAGTAACTTAAATATTGATCGACAGAAAAGGGCTGATATTTAACCCTTAACTCAGAGGTGGACAATAATTTTTGATGGAGGGGGCACACCAAGATTTTGGTAAGTTGTGAAGGGCTGCATTTTAATATGGAGGGGATATAGGGTCTAGGATGGAGGGTGAGTGTAGAAAGGAGCTTAAGTTAGAGGACTGGGGTACAGGAGAAGGTGTGGTGTCTGATAGGGAGTTTGAGTGAAGGAGGGGGTTGTGATCTGGGGCAGGGGAATGGGGTGAAGAGTCCAAGAAGGGGGTATGGGTACAAGAGAGGATTCTAGCCTGGCGGTGGGATGTAGAAGGGAGTGCAGGGTCTGGGAGAGAGTTGTGACCTGGAGGAGGAGGAGGAGGGCTAGTGAAGAGGATTTGGGTGCTGACTTGGAGCAGGAGGGAGTGGTGGCCTAGGGCAGGGAGTTGGGGGAAGAGGAGGGGTGAGGGAGGTATCAGAGTCAAGCTCTAGCAGAGAGGTGCTTTCCTAGGCACTCCTGGTTGGCATTCCTGCAGGACCCAGTGACAGGCTCCCCACCTGCTGCGGTGCCAGACTGCTCCAAAGGGCTGGCTACTTCATGTGGTTCTTTGCTGGGGATGAGAGGAGGCTTTGCGGGCTGTTCCTGCCCCACCAGCAAAATCTCTCATCTCCAATTGGCCAGAAACCATGCAGAGCAGAGAGCCACAGGGAGCAGCCAGCTCCTTAATGCAATGTTGGCTGTTCTGTGTCTGAGGGTCCTGGCAGGCCTGTCTGCAGGCCCGATCTGGCAGCTTGGTGGGCTGGATTTGGTCCATGGACCCTAACTTGCCTGCCCTTGCCTTATCAGATTGACTGCTATTTTGTCCCCATGTACATGGACATAGTTTATTCTAAAGTCAGTGAGAGTTTCAGCCAGGGTAGTGGGGATAGAATTTATCCTAATATACTGAATCTCTGTTCAATCAACCAATGCAAAAAAAGGGGGTGTCCCATGTACGCAAATGAAACCATATATTTAGTGGGTCATGGCCAAACAGGATAGAGCAAAGCCACTGTGATGGATTAAATTTGATCCTTATAATGAACTCCAAACATTTAAATACAGTGTTTATTTATTCAGCAGTTTGTAATTGCTCAGCAGGAGCCACTGATCTTGATTAACTTTTTCTAACCAGTTCCTCCAAATTATGTTGCTGCTCAGCCATGGTTTTGAGTTGAGATTTAAAAAATAAAATTTGGTGCCATCAAGTGGAAATAGTCTGTACTGCTGAGCTGAAGTGTCAAAGTAACAGGACACAAGCTTTGAGCAAACATATTGGCACTTATAAATGTTGTACTGTGAATATTTTCTTCTCTTGTTGCACACCTCACTCCCCCTTCTGAAAGATACAGAAAAAATCCCAACTGTTCACAGGTTTTACACAAGACAAAATGTTTGGCACCTTTTTCATCTCTTTTTTCATTGGACAAGCACATTCATTGTAAGGAGGAAATCCCTATCCATTGTTTTGTGATTTTCATTATGACAATATTTTCCATAACACTAATCTAATGCTAGATTATGCTTCATTGCAGAACATTGTTCTGTGGTGTTAGTGATTTCTCCACATTTTCAAACACAGTGAGCAATTATTATGAGTTTGGATGATCTAGTTCCAATTTTGCAGAACTGAAAATTATTTTCTTTAGCTTGCCTTATGAAATGCCTGAATAGGCAAAGATACTGTGCGATTAATAGGGTGAACCACGAGGGTTTATTTTACACTCAAATTGCTGATGTATATTCTCCATCTTAACCCTATTTTAACTTAGTGTTTATCTGCAAACTGAGTCTCTGAGCTTTGGGCCCCATGCCTTCAGGGCCCTGCACTTCTTGGTGCCCTCTCTTCCCACTACTCACTCACCGCCCTGACTGGGAGCTGCCCAGGCATGCAGCACAGCAAACCGCAACATGCCGCCGTGGGCCCTGCAAACTCTTTGGCCAGGCTTGTCTCTTATGTCTACACTACAGGATAAAGTTGAGTTAAGATGTGCAACTTCAGCTACATTGCTTGCATAGCTGAAGTTGAAGTAGCTTAACTTGGCTTTTGGCGCTGCCTACACTCAGGAAATTGAAGGGAAAACACTCTTCCTTTAACTCCCTTTTCTCCTCATGAAAGCATGACTACCAGCATTGACTGGAATGCCCCTCTCACTTCAAATTAGCTGTATTAACTAGAGCACTAATTCAACCCTGGCAGATTGACAGCGGCTTCTTCGATCTTCCTCTGTAGTGTAGACATACCCTGAGAGAGTCTGAAAAGTCCTATTAGATCACTTTGCCTACCTCTCTGCCAGTGCAGATTTGTTCCCTATATTACATTGCCTCCTTTTTTTGTTCAATCTATTTTTAAATATCCCAACAGATGGCAATTTCCCCACTTCCCTTGAGAGACAATTTGAGTTGAGGTTGATGTATGAGAGTGAGCAGACAGGTCTCCACTACAAACTAGCAGGTAAGTCCACCACATTACACAGACAGTTCCTGTAACTCCTCTCTTAGGGTACGTCTACACTAGCTCGTTAGTTCGAGCTAGCTAGGGTAATTAGGGCAAGCGGAGTTGCAAATAAAGCCCAGGATTTAAATATCCCGGGCTTCATTTGCATATTCCCAGGCGCCGCCATTTTTAAATCCCCCTTAGTCCGAACTCCGTGCCCATGGGTACACGCAGCATGGAGTAGGTAGTTCGAATTAAAGATCCTAATTCGAACTACCGTTACTCCTTGTGGAATGAGGAGTAACGGTAGTTCGAATTAGGATCTTTAATTCGAACTACCTACTCCATGCTGCGTGTAGCCGCGGGCACAGAGTTCGGACTAAGGGGGATTTAAAAATGGCAGCGCCCGGGAACATGCAAATGAAGCCCGGGATATTTAAATCCTGGGCTTTATTTGCAACTCCGCTTGCCCTAATTACCCTAGCTAGCTCGAACTAACGAGCTAGTGTAGATGTACCCTTAGGCTTAAAGAGGATACCCGGACCAACCGGGGGCCATGAGGGAAACTGTCAGCCCAGCCTTCCATAGTATTTATCTCCACAGAATCCATGTGGCCCTACCAGAATTCTAATGCTATTTCAGCAGAACCTCCACTCTGTGTTGTGGGGTTCAGTTTGTGGTGTAAATTGAAGAAGCCCCAAGGACTGCTCTAATTCATGGTTGCTTTGAATAAAATGAGAATTTTTGTAGCTTCTTATTGGCCAGTATTAAGTTACATTACATTGATTCTAATCAATAAGCATCTCTACCATAAGCATCTCTTACTATTTTATTGGTCATTATATTAGGTTAAGTTGCAGAGTACACAATGGTTTTCTCCATCTTAGGACCCCTTCAAAGCTGGTCACTTCCCTGTGTTTTGTTGAGTGTTGTCAGAACTACAAATTTCACACCCTCCCATAATTAAGAAATTTGGTTAAGTGCCTGGATGACTTTATAAATTACTTAATAACATTTAGTTGTAAACCCCAGGAGATTTTTTTTCTAACATTCTTACTAGATGACACTTCCTTTTAAAAGAAAATTGATAAATATTTTGCTGATTTTAAAAAAATCTGAAAAAAGCCCTGTTCAACTCACTACTACGGTCTGAAGCTCAGGATTGGTATTTCTGGTTTTATTGCCTTCTGTTTTATTGTTTCTTCCCTTCAAGAAGCAAAATCAAGGTAATGGTTTAGTGCTAGTCTTTTGTTGCTATGGAACTGTTCATTATCTTATAACATGTGATGCACAACCCAGGGACACAAAGATTTGATTTCATAAACATAATATGATCTCTTTAATCCTTGGACTGCTACAGGATAATTCATATAGAATTGTAATTTGCAGAAAAATGTTTATTCACAAAATGTCTGTGCTAGATACTTTTAAACACATTTTTTCATTAAAAATATTCTTAAAAATCATATGCATGTGTATGCATTCTATATAAATACATATACCCCGCTTTTGCCTCAATTACAGGAATATTAATATTTTACCAAAATATATAAATCACAAAACATTTTAGGATTCATAGATTTTCTACTGATATGGTCACAGAATTGGAGCTGCTTTGTAATAATTTATGACTGCATATTTTGGCTTGGCTGCTGTGGTGTTTCTTTATTACAGAATTGGTTTAACTCCACAGGACTCTGGAATAACAGGCAGAAAAGAGAAGAATGGTTTGGGCTAAGCCCCTCAGAGGATACTAAATAGTTGTTCCAGAATAATGCCAGAATTATTAGCTTTGATTATTTTCCCTTTTCTCCAACCAACATACAAAACTGGTTGAACTGGGACAGCAAGAGCCTGTGAACACAGAAGGAAAGAAGAACTCTGGCAGCTTATTAAGGGAAAGGCAATGGTTGTTCTGAAGAAACAAACAAATACAGGACCCCAACAGAGGTGTTTAAAGATATTATGCTGTCTTAGGTTATTGTCAGGGATAGGTAAGAACTTCACGTAAGACTGGTGTATGTAGGCAGTTTGGCGTTTAAAAACTTATTTCTCCAAATATTTTGTTCCTACTCTTACAACAAGCAATACCTTTGTTTTAAGAAGGCAGTCTGTCTGATCACTGAATACAGACTCCTGAAGGGAAGAACCCCAGGTACCCAAATGTAGTCAGACCTGCAGCATAAGAACAAAGGTTACACAAGGCACCTGAGAGTGCATCTACACTGCAGAGGAAGATCGAAACTGCTGCTGTCAATCTAGTTAAGACAGCTACTTCGAAGTGAGGGGGGCACTCTGGTCAATGATGGTAATCCTGCTTTCAGGAGCAGTAAGGGAAGTCGAAAGAAGTGTTTTTCCTTCAACTTCCTGCAATGTAGCACCAAAAGCCAAGTTAAGCTACTTCAACTTCAGCTATGCAATTAACATAGATGAAGTTGTGCGTGTTAATTCAATTTTGTCCTGTAGCGTAGACATACCTATAGATCAGGGCCCCATCTAAGAATGGGAGCATTGGGAAATTCCATCCCAGTATAGGTCCAGTCATGAGGTCTGAGACCTGAGGGAGTGCTTTCAGAGCGACCAGAAAGGGCACAGAAATGTGGTTAGCTCTGTAAATATGCAGATACATTTTTAAGATCCTCTCTAAATTTTAAAGAAATAAAAGTAAATTTGAATAGTGATTAAAGTTCAGATTTCTCTGTGTATATCTCACCCACTCTTTACCTCCACAGATAGGCTACGTCTACACTGGCCCCTTTTCCGGAAGGGGCATGTAAATTTCACCAGTCGTCGTAGGGAAATCCGCGGGGGATTTAAATATCCCCCGCGGCATTTAAATAAAAATGTCCACCGCTTTTTTCCGGCTTTTAAAAAAGCCGGAAAAAGAGCGTCTACACTGGCCCCGATCCTCCGGAAAAAGTGCCAAAGTAGGAATAAGACCCTCCGGAAAAGGGCACTTTTTCCGGAGGATCGGGGCCAGTCTAGACGCTCTTTTCCGGCTTTTTTAAAAGCCGGAAAAAAGCGGCGGACATTTTTATTTAAATGCCGCGGGGGATATTTAAATCCCCCGCGGATTTCCCTACGACGACTGGTGAAATTTACATGCCCCTTCCGGAAAAGGGGCCAGTGTAGACATAGCCATAACGTGCATGCATGCTTACAAATGTTTACACACACACACACACACACACACACACACACACACACACACACACACACACACACACACACACACACACACAGAGTTTTCATCTTTTTAATGAAAAGGAGTGTTTGGAAGTATTTAACGTAGCCATTTGGTGAATAAAACTTTTACTTTGGTGTAAAAAAGTCCTTATGCATTTGTCACTTTACTGTAAATGGATCCAAATAACAATGTGATCAGAATTAGGGCTGTCAATTCATATGAGTTAATGCCTGCAATTAATGCAGGGCAGGATTAACGCGTTAAAAAATTAATGCGTTAATTGCAGGTGTTAATGCTGCACTGCCTTTTTGAAGTGCCGCTCCAATGCTTTAATGGGGGCAGTGCAATGAGGAGCCTGGGATCAGCTGGGGACTCCACAGCTGGGATCAGTTGTGTGGGGATCAGCTGTGCGGCAGCTGCCTCTTTGAAATGCCATGTCCTCATGTTTCAAAGGGGCAGTGGAGCCCAGGGTCAGCTGGGGACTCCACAGCTGATCCTGGGCTCTGTGCGGCATTTTCCCAGAACCTGGCATCAGCTGGGGAGTTCCCAGCTGACCCTGGGTTCCAGAGAAGTGCTACATGGAATGCCTTGTGCTGCCCCTTGGAAATGCCACTCTGGTGCTTCAAAGGGGCAGCGCTGCATTGAGCCCGAGGTCAGCTGGGGACTCCAGCTGACTCCGGGCTCTGCCTTGCTCTGCCCCTTGGAAATGCTACAGTGATGTTTCAAAGGGGAGGCGTGTATGATTAATCACGATTAAATTTTTTAATCTCTTGACAGGCCTAATCAGAATACACCTAAACTTTGGGAAACCTGGCTTCAGACCTTATTTTTGTGAGTCTGGCTGGTTTTTACAGTTTGCTTAAATGAATAACTAAGCTGCATTTTTAATCTTTATACACTTTATTTGGTCTTGCATTTTGCTGGACCATCTGGTTTGAAATAGCATAGTTAGTAAGTCTTTTGTGCATGCATAAAAAGATTACATATTATAGCTGATTGGCTCAGAGGTCAATATTAGCTTTACCTAAGCTCAGGCAGCCAATCAGAATGGAAATTAATCAGCATTATTCCAGACGTTGGTATTGTTCACATCTGAAGAAGAAAACAGAAGAAGCTTGCTTATTCACCAAAGGTTATTCAGTCGTATACCATAATATTCTTTTTGTATGTAGTAAGAGAAATTAGGAATGCAAAAGATTTATGAGGTCATCTGTTGCCTGTCCCTTTTTGGAAGGCAAGATTTCTTACTCCAGTTTAATCTAGGGTTCAGTCCACTTTAGAGCTGATCTTCAATGCAAAAATGAAACTGGAAGTAAATACAGATAAGGGTGCCATAGGGAGGAGGGGGAAGATTATGAGGTTCTGTAACCTCCAATGAATTTGAGCCCCTGGATTTCATACATGAGGTCTGCTTAAAACACATGCCCTAGCTTCAGAGGCAGCTCTTAAATGTCACAGAACTGGTGCTGCTGTTTCCATCTTTGCCTTTGGGCCAGGGAGTTTGTTTATAAGGGTATGTCTACACTACCCCGCTAGTTCGAACTAGCGGAGTAATGTAGGCATATCGCACTTGCAAATGAAGCCCGGGATTTGAATTTCCCGGGCTTCATTTGCATAAGTGGGGCGCCGCCATTTTTAAAACCCCGCTGGTTCGAACCCCGTGCAGCGCGGCTACACGGGGCACGAACTAGGTAGTTCGAACTAGGCTTCCTAGTTCGAACTACTGTTACTCCTCATTCCATGCGGGGTTTTAAAAATGGCGGCGCCCCGCTTATGCAAATGAAGCCCGGGAAATTCAAATCCCGGGCTTCAAGTGCGGTATGCCTACATTACCCTCCTAGTTCGAACTAGGAGGGTAGTGTAGACATACCCTAATAGAGGAAGATATGGGGATTAAGATACTTCAATGCCAAGCCTTTTGTTAACTGAACAATTGCTAGATGATCATGAAAACATTGCCAGGTACTCCACTTAATAGACGGGGGGAAAGAGTAGAAATAAATAGGGGCGCATTGCAGGGGTCGGCATTTGGATCAGTGCTGTTCAACTTATTCATAAATGATCTTGAAAAAGGGGTAGAATTTGCAGATGATACAGAATTAATCAAAATAGTTAAGACCAAAGTTTACTGGAAAGAGTTACAAATTGCTCCCACAAAACTGGGTGATTGGGCAATACAAGGGCAGATGTAATTTAGTGTTGATTAATGCACATGGAAAAATATAATCCCAACTATACTTACAAAAATGATGGAATCTAAAATAACTGTTACCACTCAAAAAGAGATCTTGGAATCATTGCAAATAGTTCCCTGAAAACATCTACTCAGTGTGCAGTGGCTGTCTAAAAAGCTAACAGTATATTGAAGATCATTAGCAAAGGAATAAATAAGACAGGAAAAGTCATTTTCATCTTGGAAAAGAAATGACTTACAGGTGGGCTATATGTTAGAGGTTTAGAAAACTATGAATACTGTGGAAAAATAGAATAAGGAACTTTTTGCCAGGAGATAGTGGAAAGGCCCAAAGTCTAACAGGGCTCCAATAAAAATAAAATAAGTTCAAGGAGGATAGGTCCATCAATGGCTACTAGCTAGAATGGGCAGGGATGATGTCCCTAGCTGCTGCTTGCCAGAATTTGGGAATGGGTGACAGGGATTGATAATCTGATGATTGCCTCATCCATTCATGCCTTCTGAAGCATCTGGCATTGGCCACAATTGAAAGACAGGATACTGGGCTAGATGGACCATTGCTTTGACTCAGTATGGCCATTCTTATATAGAGCCCACAAATATATGTCCCTGCTTTAACCCATTAGACCCCACTCCCTTCCTAGAGCTGAGATAGGGAGCCTTGGAATCCTGACAGTCAGTCTCTCTCTCTCCCCCACCCCCACAGAGATAGTAACAAAGTAAGAATATATATTAAAATTGTAAAGTTAAGTGTCCTTTATGTGACTTGCCACAAGATGTCAGAATATGTTAGAATTAGGGCTGAGTGGATCTAATATTTGTTTAATTTTCTTTCTTTTATATAGGAATTAGGTACAGTGCTTCTGTCAGCTAATTGTTAAGTTATCTGCCAAACAACTAGGCTACGTCTAAACTGGCATGATTTTCCGCAAATGCTTTTAACGGAAAAGTTTTTCCGTTAAAAGCATTTGCGGAAAAGAGCGTCTAGATTGGCATGGACGCTTTTCCGCAAAAGCACTTTTTGTGGAAAAGCGTCTGTGCCAATCTAGACGCGGTTTTGCGCAAGAAAGCCCCGATCGTCATTTTCGCCATCGGGGCTTTTTTGCGCAAAACAGTTTTTAGCTGTCTACACTGGCCCTCTTGCGCAAAAACATTTCCGGAAAAGGGCTTTTGCCTGAAAGGGAACATCAAAGCATTTGCGCAAGAAGAACTGATTTCGGACAGTAGAACGTCAGTGCTTTTGCACAAAATCAAGCGGCTAGTGTAAACAGATGGCAAGTTTTTGCACAAAAGCGGCCACTTTTGTGGAAAAACTTGCCAGTCTAGATGCAGCCTAGGGCTTTGTAGCTCCAGGAAAGGGGGGGGGGAAGAGGGATGAGG
Organism: Pelodiscus sinensis; assembly: GCF_052426305.1. Taxonomy (NCBI): domain Eukaryota; kingdom Metazoa; phylum Chordata; order Testudines; family Trionychidae; genus Pelodiscus; species Pelodiscus sinensis. The sequence continues at coordinate 43,700,375 of NC_143052.1, forward strand.
TTTGAGTCCTCTCTTCTCCCCCTCTTCCCCTCCTCAGAGTTGCTACTTTCTCAGTAACACTGAAGCTGCTCTCCTCAGTCTGCCTCCATCACAGCATGCAAAGGCCCCTTTCCAACATCTGAAATGGTGTCCCTGAATGCTAAATTCTGTGCTGAAGGCCCCCACTAACTAGGTTGTAGTTTTCTTCACAGAAATACATTTTACTTAACCTTTTCCAAATGTAATCCATGCATGGTATAGCTAGCATGTCCCTTTTAAAATCTTGTCCTGAGGGGCAGAGGATGACTTGCTCCTGGAAGAGAAAGCCCTGATTGTTCCAGGGGAGCAGAGGAGAAAGAGAGAGAGAGAGAGAGGAGAGGGAGGGGGGGGGGGGGGGGGGGGGGGGGGGGGGGGGGGGGGGGGGGGGGGGGGGGGGGGGGGGGGGGGGGGGGGGGGGGGGGGGGGGGGGGGGGGGGGGGGGGGGGGGGGGGGGGGGCAGGGTGACTGTCAACTCTGAGTCTAGCTGCATCTCTTGGCCTCTATCCTTTTACATTGTGGTACACGGTGCCCATGTCAGATGTTACCCTGTTCAACCTTATCATCCTGTTATTTGCCTCCATTTTTCTCTCTGTAAATAAAAATTCACTGTATTATTATATTCACTGTATTATTCCTCTCTCTCTCTCTGTGGCTACGTCTACACTGGCCCCTTTTCCGGAAGGGGCATGTAAATTTCACCTATCGTAGTAGGGAAATCCGCGGGGGATTTAAATATCCCCCGCGGCATTTAAATAAAAATGTCCGCCGCTTTTTTCCGGCTTTTAAAAAAGCCGGAAAAGAGCGTCTACACTGGCCCCGATCCTCCGGAAAAAGCGCCCTTTTCCGGAGGCTCTTATTCCTACTTCAAAGTAGGAATAAGAGCCTCCGGAAAAGGGCGCTTTTTCCGGAGGATCGGGGCCAGTGTAGACGCTCTTTTCCGGCTTTTTTAAAAGCCGGAAAAAAGCGGCGGACATTTTTATTTAAATGCCGCGGGGGATATTTAAATCCCCCGCGGATTTCCCTACTACGATAGGTGAAATTTACATGCCCCTTCCGGAAAAGGGGCCAGTGTAGACGTAGCCTGTGGGTTATTTTGGGAGGGGTTGGAACAGTTGCCCCTAGGACAATAGAGAATTTCCCTGCTGCATATGACATTTTTGGCCAGAACCACCTGCAAAGTGGACTGTGTCTTGGCAGGAGGGTGCTATTGTAACTCCAACAAGCGGAACCATACCTGGGACCTCCAGGGGTTAGTGCATGAGCCTCTACTATATGAGCTAAAAGCCAACTGCCTCTCAGCTTAGGCTGTAGAGCAGACTCATTATTCTCTCTGTAAGTATCTCAGTGCCAATAGATGGGAGAGTACACCACCCCCAGGGTACGTCTAGACTGCGGAGTTTTCCCAGAATCCTGGAAAAGCTCTGCTGTATCCAAGGAATGCATCAGCTTTCAGAAAAAAATTTCAGAAAAGCAGAATTTTTTTTCAGTATCCCTGTAAACTTCTTTCTACAAGGAAGAAGGGATGTTCCAAAAGAAGCTTTTTTTTCTGACATTTGGCCCAGTATAGATGGGCCAATTGTCAGAAAAGTCTCTTTCGAAAGAAAAGCAGAAAAAGATATGCAAATTGTGGTTTGCAATTTGTATATCTTTTTCTGCTAGAATTTTGTAGTTTAGACACCCCAGAAGGTGTGTGGGTTACACTATAATTACAAAAAAAATCCCAGAATGTCATATTGTAAACCTCAAAGTCACATTGTGGACACCAATGGCAACCAGTGGCATTTGTGAGTCCCCCAATGATGTATTCAGGGTTAGCATTAGTGAACAAAGAGATAAAGATTTTACTAAGAAGGAAAAATAACTTTTATATATACACAAAATGTAAGTTAAAATAAATTTAATTAAAATTTAATTCTGTTCCAAATTTGTTTCTCTGAACTTGGTTAGTGTGGGACCTATCAACACATGTAATACCCCATTTTCATTTTTGTTTTATAATAATCTTTAAATTACCTATGATTTTGTAGCTTCCAAAAGAATCTGGCTCAAGCAGTCCAGTGTAAGAATAAACAAGAGACTGACAGAAAGATTTGAACTGTAACTGTGGGTTAGACACTGATTTACTGTGTGATTTTTGACAAATCTCAATCTGTCTGGGAATGGGAGACCTGGGATGTATCTCTTGAAGATGATCTATTCTATTCATTTGCTCTGGGGCATCTGGCATTGGTCAATGTCAGAAGACAGGACACTGGGCTAGATGGACCCTTGGTCTGATCCACTATGGCTGTTCTTATGTCTCCATTTTTCCCTTTATAAAATAGAGATAGTGCACTATTCTCACCACACTGTTGTTAGGAAAATAAGTTGTTAGTCAATTACTTCAGTAATTTGAAGTTGGAAAGTGCTAAATAAGAGCAAATAAGCTGCTGTTTTTGTTTTGGTTTCACTATAGGAGATCAGTGACTTCTGACTGAGACATGTGGCAGTTGGCTGAGATAAGGCAGGGAGAACCATTACATATTAAAAGAGCTTCCTATGTAAGGTTGCAGTTTTAATGCCTCTATGGCCTAATTGCTTAATGGACTCTTTAAGCTCTAAATCCTTATTCTTTCAGGGAAAAGCCGAGGTTTTGATTATATTCACACTAAGGATCGATACGTAATAGAAGATTAGTATTGACTTGAGAGCCTTACTAATGTGAATATAGACAAGCCTAATTCTTAGAACTAAGGAAAGATTCTTATTGTATTTATATTTCTCACAGACCCCAGGCTCACCCACTGATCCTTACTTTTTTAAGATGCCAGAGTGTGTAAGTGTTGTAAACCTTGTAAGAAAGATTCTTGTTTATTAAGCATAGATGGTATTCACTTAATAAAGCCTTTTTTGGAACCGCTAAATCTCTTTCTTGTCCTTTAGCCCTGTCAGAATGTTTTGTAACGCCTCAAGCTGATCTTGCATCTGGAGAGTGGTACTGTGTGAGAAAATAGGACAAAAATATTTTCAGAATGGAGGCCTTGAAAACTATTTCATTTTCACAAATGAGGCTAATTTGTATCTATAAGGCACAGCAGTGGCTTGCAATTATCTAAATAATATATTCTTAATAGGAGCCAGTTTGTTAATTGGATTTAATTATTTCATAGGTTGCCATTTTCTATTAAAACAATTTGCATAGCAATTTAAACATATTTTTGAAAGATTTTAGTATTTACGGTACAAATTAAAATTGAAATCCAAACTGATATATTTTTGGAAAAGATGTTGCAAACAACCTAATATGAATTTTTTTTCTGAGCAATGGATGTACATGTTACTACAGCAATATTCAATATATTCAAGTGTGACAAGATCCATTCCAACTCTTAGCTTAGTGGCTATTACTGAAGAGTATTTCTGAGCCATTTCTGTTCTAAAGTTCTGTGGACTTTGATTTCCCCTGTTGGGCAAGACAATGCACTGTAATAGAGATTCCCTACCTGACTAACAATGTGTTCTGTAATGTTCTGTGATGGCTACTATTCTGATGTGAACTCTGTATTCACAGTGGTAGTCAATAGCTGCCACAGGTAGTTGCTTTGAATTAAAATGTCATATTTTTCAATAACCTCATTCCGATTAAAGTCACAAAAGCTTTGTGGAAGCCACTTGATCTTTGCGGAACCAAACCAGAATTAAAACAGAAAATAAAGTCTGCTTGGTAAAGATATTTTGCAGAAAAGTCTTTTCAGGATTCTGATTATTCCATTCATTTGAGACACAGGATGAAATCCTGGTCCTATTAAGGCCAATAGAGTTTTGCCACAGATGTCAATGGGGCAGGACTTCACCTTTGATCTTTTAAGAAGAAAATCTGCTAAGACTACCACTTATTGGGTGCTCAGAGGAGCGAAACATTCATAGAATCATAGAACACTAGAACTGGAAGAGACCTCGAGAGAACATCAAGTCCAGTTCCATGCCCTTACGGCAGGACCCAGTACCATCTAGACCAGGGGTCTCCAAACTTTTCAGCCCAAGGGCCGCATTAACTATCAAACAGCAGTTCGGGGGCCGACTACACACTTGAGGTCAAATAAAAAACAATCAAAACATGGATGTTGTTTTTAATTATTTATTTAATATTATTTTATTCAGTTATTATTTAATAACACATTGATACACTACACATGAACACCTGTATTAGTGTGAATGTGAAATTGTTTCCTGGATGCCAAAATTGTTTCCGTAGACAAAAAGGTCTCCACGGGCCGGATGAGAGGGCCTCGCGGGCCGCATCCGGCCCGCGGGCCGTAGTTTGGAGACCCCTGATCTAGACCATCCCTGATAGATGTCTGACCTGCTCTTAAATATCTCAGAGATGGAGATTCCACAACCTCACTAGGCAATTTATTCCAGTGTTTAACCACTCTGACAGTTAGGAAGTTTTTCCTAATGTTCAACCTAAACCTCCCTTGCTGCAGTTTAAGCTCGTTACTTCTTATCTTATGCTCAGAGTCCAAGGAGAACAATTTTTCTCCCTCCTCCTTTTAGATACCTGAAAACACCCTTTTAGATACCTGAAAACCGCTATCATGTCCCCTCTCAGTCTTCATTTCCAAACTAAACAAGCCCAATTCTTTTAGTCTTCCTTCATAGGTCATGTTCTCTAGACCTTTAATCATTCTTATTGCTCTTCTCTGGACCTTCTCCAATTTCTCCACATCTTTCTTGAAATGTAGTGCTCGGAACTGGACATAATATTCCAATTGAGGCCTAATCAGTACAGGGTAGAGAGGAAGAATGACTTCTCATGTCTTGCTCACAACATTCCTGTCAATACATGCCAGAATCATGTTTGCTTTTTTGCAACAGCATAACACTGTTGGCTCATATTTGCTTGTTGTCCACTATGATCCCTAGATTTCTTTCTGCAGTACTCCTTCCTAGTCAGTCGCTTCCCATTCGGTATGTGTGAAATTGATTGTTCCTTCCTAGGTGGAGTACTTTGCATTTCTCCTTATTCAACTTCATCCTATTTACCTCAGACCATTTCTCCAGTTTGTCTAGATCATTTTGAATTATGACCCTATCCTCCAAAGCAGTTGCAACCCCTCCTAGCTCGGTATCATCTGCAAACTTAATAAGCGTACTCTCTATGCCAGTATCTAAATCATTGATGACGATATTGAACACAACCGGTCACAAAAAAGACCCCTGCAAAACCCCACTTGTTATGCCCTTCTAGCAGGATTGTGACCCATTAATAACTACTCTCCGAGAATGGTTATCTAGCCAGTTATGCACCCACCTTATAGTAGCCCCATCTAAATTGTATTTACCTAGTTTATTGATAAGAAGATCACGCAAGACCAAATCAAATGCCTTACTAAAGTCTAGGTATACCACATCCACCACTTCTCCCTTATCCACAAGACTCGTTATCTTATCAAAGAAAGCTATCTGATTGGTTTGACATGATTTGTTCTTTATAAATTCATGCTGGCTGTTACCTATCACCTTATTATCTTCCAGATGTTTGCAAATGATTTCCTTAATTACTTGCTCCATTATTTTTCCTAGAACTGGAGTTAAACTGACTGGTCTGTAGTTTTCTGCGTTGTTCTTATCTCCCTTTTTATAGATGGGCACTATATTTGACTTTTTCCAGTCTTCTGGAATCTCTCCGGTCTTCTAGGATTTTTCAAAGATGATAGCTAAAGGCTCAGATACCTCCTTAATCGGCTCCTTGAGTATTCTAGGATGCATTTCATCAGGCCCTGGTGATTTGCAGACATCCAACTTTTCTAAGTGATTTTTAACTTGTTCTTTTTTATTTTATCTTATAAACTTACCCTATTCCCAATAGTATTCACTATGTAGGCATTCCTTCATCATCAGACTTTTTGGTGAAGACTGAAACAAAGAAGTCATTAAGCGCATCTGCCATTTCCAAGTTTCCTGTTACAGTTTCTCCCTTCTCACTGAGCAATGGGCCTACTCTGTCCTTGATCTTCCTCTTGCTTCCAATATATTTATAGAAAATCTTCTTGTTTCCCTTTATGTCTCTAGCTAGTTTGAGCTCGTTTTGTGCCTTTGCCTTTCTAATCTTGCCCCTGCATGCCTGTATTGTTTGCTTATATTCATCCTTTGTAATTTGTCTTAGTTTCCACTTTTTATATGACTCCTTTTTGATTTTGAGATCATGACAGATCTCTGGGTTAAGCCAAGGAAGTCTTTTGCCATACTTTCTATCTTTCCTACCCAGCGGAATAGCTTGCTTTTGGGCCCTTGTCTTTTTCTTTTGAAAAACTGCTAACTCTTCAATTGTTTTTTCCTGTAGTCTTACTTCCCATGGGATGTTACCTACCAGCTCTCTGAGCTTACCAAATCCACCTTCCTGAAATCCATTGTCTCTATTTTGCTGTTCTCCCTTCTACCATTCCTTAGAATCATGAACTCTATGATTTCATGATCACTTTCACCTAAGCTGCTTTCCATTTTTAAATTCTCAATCAAATCCTCCCTATTTGTTAATAAAATCTAGAGCAGCTTCCCCCCAGTAGCTTTTTCATCCTTCTGAAATAAAAAAATTACTCCAATGCAGTCCAAGAACTTATTGGATTGTTTGTGTCCCACTTTCCCAACATATGGCTAGATAGTTGAAGTCCCCAATCACCACCAAATCCTGTGCTTTGGATGATTTTGTTAGTTGTTTAAAGAAAGCCTCATCCACCTCTTCTCTCTGGGTAGGTAGTCTGTAGTACACCCTTAGCATACTATCATCTTGTTTTTTAACCCTTTTAGTCTAACCCAGAGACTCTCAACATGTCTGTCTCCTATGTCCATCTCCACCTCAGTCCAAGTGTATACATTTTAAATACATAAGGCAACACCTCCTCCCTTTCCCCCCCACATATCCTTCCTGAGTAAGCTGTACCCTTCTATGCCAATATTCCAATTGTGTGTATTATCCCACTAAGTCTCTGTGATACCAATGATGTCATAGTTGTGTTTATTTATTAGCACTTCAAGTTCTTCCTGCTTATTACCCATACTTCTTGCATTTGTATATAGGCTTTTAAGATATTGATTTGATCTTGCCTCCCAGTTCTGCCTTGTCCCTCCTTTTTCTCTGCTATTATAGCCCACACTCCCTCCCATTTCTGACGCATCTCCCAGGTCTCCATGTTCATCACTTACCTGTGGGCTTTGGTCACCTGCCCCTGTTGTATCTAGTTTAAAGCCCTTTCTCCCTAGGTTAGCCAGTCTGCATCCAAATATGGTCTTCCCCTTCCTTGAAAGGTAACCCCATCCCTGCTTAGCAGTCCTTCTTGGAACAGCATCCTGTGGTTGAGGAAGCCAAAGCCCTCCTGGTGACACCATCTTCGCAGCCAGGCATTCATCTTCAGAATGCACCTGTCTCTGCCTGGGCCCCTACCTTTGACAGGAAGGATGGAAGAGAATACCACCTGCACTCCAAATTCCTTCACCCATGCTCCCAGTGTCCTGTAGTGATTCTTGATCCACTCAATGTCATATTTTGTAGTTTCATTAGTGCCCACATCGATGAGTAGCATGGGGTAGTAGTCAGAGGGCTGGATACTCCTCAACAGTGCTTCTGTAACATCTTGGATACGGGCCTCTGGCAGGCATACCTCCTGAGATGGCATGTCAGAGCGACAGATGGGCGCCTCCATTCCCCTCAGAAGAGAGTCTCTGACCACCATTACCCTACGTTTCCTCCTCGCAGTGGTGGCAGCAGACCCCCCCAGCCTTGGGGGTATGAGGCTTCTCCTCCTCTGCTGTAGGGGAGAAGCATCTTATCTCCTGCATCAGGAAGAGTGTAACGGTTTCCCAGTACCATGGTAGGAGGGTTGGGAGCAGGAGTGGAGCACTCTCTGCTGCCAGAAGTGACCAGCTGCCAGTGTCTCCCAGAGCCATCTCCTCTTCCACCAGTGGTGTGTGAGCAGTATTGTGTAGTGGGACAGCTACCTTAGCTGCCTCCACATTAATACTGTCCAGGAATTGCTCATGGATTCGGATGCTCCTCAGCCTAGCCACCTCCTCCGGTAGCTCTCCCACCTGCTTCCTAAGAGATTCCACCTTTCACATTGTATGGTCCCCTCAGCCTGGATTTCAGTAAGTGGGAATTGCAAGCCACAGTCTCGGCAAAACCACACCATAAGGTAGAAGCATCCACAGTCAGGTGATCTGTCTGGCTACAGGCACAGACGGAGAAGACAGAAGCAGTGCTGGAACAGGTGTGGCGGGTCTTCATGATCATAGTAGGACAACCTTTTAAATTCCCCTGTTTGCTTCGCTCCCCTGATTGCTCTGCTTCTGGTTTTTAAAGCCTGCTCATCTATGTCAGGCCTGCCCCCTTGTTAGCCACACAGGGGAAGGCCGATCAAAGGCAATCAAGGGAATAAAGGATCAAACACTCCCAGATATACAATCCCAACTGCAACAGTATCTGAAACTGAAATCACCTGAAATGAGAATTAAAATTCAAATGGTTGAGCAAACTCACTTACACCAAAACCTAGTACATTCACCTGGCAGCCTGTTCAGTGGCAGAATCTCTCCCTCTCCCTCTTAAACTTGTGGATAAACCTCTGCAACATTTCCATATGACCACGTATCATTCTCATATCACTTTGTATTAAGAGAAACTTTATAAGTCTTTATATAGATAGATCTTGTATAGATCTTTGTTTCTTATAGACCATAGAAACTTTGTATTAAGCCCTTTATGTCAGTGGTCCCCAATCTGTTGCCCGCGGGCACCATGGTGCCCGCTGGGCCATTTCTGTGCGCCCGCCAAGTGATCGGGCCCAGACCCGCCCCCAGGTGCACGGCGCATGGGTGGAGCCAGCCTCTGGGCTCATTGGCGACGCCGGCCCTGGGCGCGCAACACATGGTCAGTGCCGGCCCCGGGCACGCGGTGGTTAGGTGGCCCCACCCCCGGGTGCGCAGCGCGAGGTCTGTGCCGGCCCTGGCCCCAGGCTTTCAGCACATGGGTGGTGCCAGCTCCGGGCACGCAGCATATGGGTGGCCTCGCCCCCGGGCGCGTGCACGGCCCTGCCCCCGGATGACCAGCGTATGAGCAGCCCCGCCCTCGGGCGCCTGGCAGCCCCAAAGGTTGGGGACCACTGCTTTATGTTATAGGCCATAGGAATAGGAAAATGACTTTTTTCTAGGAATAGAATAGATCTCTTCCCTTTCACTGATTGTTCTGTTGAAATGAATGAGGTGTGAATGGAGAAGCCTTGAGAGGTGAGCATCTCCAGCAGCATTTGGAGATGGAGGCTGGAGAGAGGCTGGGGGAGAGAGGCTGGGAGCCAGATCCAAAGGCAACAAGATTTGTGAAGTGAGCTCATTGAAAAGAATATAGGACATACAGACAGCCTTGGGAGTCAAGCAGCAAGTGTCTGCCCTTGGAAGGTCCCTCTTTGAAGCAGCATTAAAAAAGGCGAGGTGGTGACTAACTGGCTGAATGAGGGGGATAAATATGAGGCATCTTGCAGAGGGACCCTGGGTTTTCATCTTGTCAACATGGGATCATCAATCTGGATTGGCAGAAACCTGACTCCACCCCTCCTTCATCTAACTCAACTGGCCAGTGTAGTTAGGGGGAGCAACTATTGGTAACAAGACTGAGTATGCATGTGTATGTGTGAGAGAGTGCTTGAATGTAATGTATCATATGCATAAGATAAAATATTGATTGATCTATGTATGTTCAATAAATGTGGCGTGTTGCCTTATTCCCCTCAAAAAGATCCTGGGTGCTTCTATTAAGCACAACAAACTCCCCTGTCTGCAGCCCCTTGTCTGCTTCGCTCCCCTGGTCGCTCTGTTATTAATATAACAGACCCCAGTGCTGTCCCATTAGTGGGATCAAAAGCAGTCAGTTGGATGAGGACTTACCCTTATGGTTGGGGACATTCATAGAATTATAGAAATACAATGCTGAAAGGTACCTCCAGAGGTTATTTCATCCATGTACTGCCTCTCCCACCAGGTTAAGGAAAGCTAGAACATTTTGACAGGAATTCATCTAACTTGTTCTCCAGTGCTGGGGATTTTACAACCTCCCTTGGTAACCAGTATTTAACTACCCTTGTAGTTAAAAAGCTTTTCCAAATATCCAACCTACATCTCCTTTGGTGCAGATAACACTGACCATTGCTTGCTCTATCTTCTGTGGACATGGAGAGCAGTTGATGATTTTCCTCTTCATTAAAAGTCCTTAACATATTTGAAGACGTAGGGTATTTCTACACTGCAGAGTTTTCAGAAAAACAGCCGTTTTTCCAAAAAAACTTCACTTACATCCACACTGCAATCGCGTTCTTTCAGAAAAAAAAATTGAAAGAACAGAGGGTTTTTTTCAACATTGGTAAACCTCTTTCTATGAAGAAGAAGCCTTTTTTCAAAAGAGCTCTTTCGGAAAAAGGCATGTGTGGACAGGGAAAAGGGAGTTCTTTCGAAAGAGGAAAAAGCATATTTGCTCTGGTGGCCACTCCATCCATAGTAATCACAGCTTAAATGTGAGATAGCATCCAATCAGTCCAATCTTTCGAAAAAGCAAATCACTTTTTCAATGCACTTTTGCTGTATAGGTGCTCTCTTTCAGAAGAAGTTTTTTTGAAAGAAACCTGGAGTCTAGACAAAGCCTTATTGGGTTCTGTGTCTTCTTTTTTCACAACTAAAAATTACCTTTAACCTTTCTTCATAAGCCAGTTTTTAAACCTTTGATCAGCCTTGTTGCTCTCCTCTGGACCCCTTCCAGTTGATCCAGATCTTTCTTAAAGTGTGATGCCCAAAACTAGTCTGAGTAAAACAAAGCACATACCTCCTGTGCCTTAAATATGACACTCCTATTAATACATCCTTGACTGATATGTGCCTTTTTTACAACTGCATCATATGGTTGTTTCATTGATCCACTATAACCTACAGCCCCTTTACAGCCGTACTTCTCTTTAGCGTTATTCCCCATTTTGTAGTTCTGCATTTGATTTTTTTTCTTCCTAAGGGTATGTCTACACTACAAAGTTAATTCGAAATAACAATGGTTATTTTGAATTAACTTTAATAGCATCTACACAGCTAAACCACTATTTTGAAATAAATTCGAAATAGTGGAGCAATTATTTTGAATTTGGTAAACCTCATTCTATGAGGAATAACATCAAATTCGAAATAGCTAATTCAAAGTAAGCGCTGTGTAGACACTTATTTCTAATTAGGGGGCTTCCAGCCCTTCCCAGGGAGCCCTGGTGGCCACTCTGGGTACGACCAGGAAAACTTGTCTGCTCCCCCGAGCCCCGGAGCCCTTAAAGGGGCAGACTGTGGCCACAGTGCCTGTACCAGTTGCAAGCCTGCCAGCACACAGCCAGCAGACCGTGCACCTGACACAGAATGAGCCTGCAACGCACTGCCACCCAGCCCTCCACCACTCCCCAGGACCAGGCTGGCAGCTCTTAGGAGCCTGCCAGGGGCCGCAAAAGGCAGGTACCTTCCTGGTCTAGTGCGGAAATCGTGGACCTCACTGAGGTTTGGGGGAAGACCTCCAATGCCCATGAACTCCGCACTAGGCACAGGAATGCGGCCGTCTACAGGAATGCCAGCCTGGCCACCAGAGGCCACATGCGCAGCCAGGAGCAGGTGCAGAGCAAAATTAAAGAACTGTGGCAAGCCTATGCCAAGGCCTCCCAATCAGGGGCTTACCCAGAGGCCTGCCCGCAGTATGAGGCCCTGGACCGTGTCCTGGTGGGGTCAGGCAGTCTGTGCCCCCTGGTCATCATTGATTCCGGAGCAGAGGGCCCTGCCCCTGACACAGGGGAAGAGGAGGAAGAGGAGGAAGATGGCATCCAGGAGCCTGCAGGGAGCATTCCCTGCACACAGGACCCCCAAGCCAAACTGGAGAGCCCTTCAGTAGCCTCATCTGAGGCCGGGGAGGCCTCCACATGTGAGTGACATCATGGTCCCCTTATGCAGGGTGGGGAAGAGGGGGTGGAGGAGCCCAGGGACCATGTGCATAAGCCTGGATGACTACAGAGCAGGTGGCAACCTGTGCATCTGCCATGCCATCCAGGACATGTGGCCCCAGCTGGGTGCCATGCAGGGCCCTGGCCTGTTCCCCACACACGTCTACGCGTGAAGGCACATGACAGACTCCTGACCCCGGGGAGAGACACTGCACACTGCCCTCCCTGCAGACGCCCCCTCTACACAGAGGCAGGGCACATCTCTCCTTCCCCCCCCACACACCACACTATAGGCAGCATAGGGGCTGGGGTGCAGTCCAAGTGACCAAGGAGCTTGCGAACAGGTGAGTGCTAACAGGGAGTTTAGAGAGGGAGTTTGGAAGGGGATAGGGAAGGGCACGAGGTTCTCTTGCTTTTCTTTTTAAATCCTTTCTCCAGGACAGCAGCGATGGATGGTGATGGGTCTGCTGTTGTTACCTGCACAGCATGTGCCATGTTTGTCTTCCTCCCGGAAGAAAGAACGGATTTCATCTGCACTAAGTGCAAGCTGGTTGCCATTTTGGAAGAAAAACATTAGAGGACTGGAGGCCCAAGTGTCGACCTTACGCTTGATTAGAGAGGATGAAGACTTCCTTGATAGAAGGCAGCGTTTAATCTTGCAAGCACGGCAGGCGGAAGAGCTGGAGAGGGCAGTACGGGACCAAAAAGAGAACTAGCAACATGTAACTTCTAGAAGGGGAAAAAGGCCAGCACGGGAATCCCTCGATGCTATAGAGGTAAGTAATTGCTTTCAGGCTCTATCCACAGGCTCTGCAGTGGTAAATGCTTTGGAAGGGACCTCACACGGAAGAAACCGCAAGGGAACACCATCTACTGGAAGGCATGGGATGCATAGTCCTAGGGATGGGTCTTCCATGACCACCACCCCCAGAAGAGGACGACGGGAGGTGGTGGTCAGGGACTCCCTCCTAAGAGGGACTGAGCCATCCATCTGCCATCCGGACCTGGAATAATGAGAGGTGTACTGCTTACTGGGAGCTTGAATTCAGGATGTGACTGAGAGGCTTACCAAACTGATAAAACCTTTGGATCGCTACCCCTTCCTGCTTCTCCATGTAGGAACTAACGATACTGCCAAGAATGACCTTGAGCAGGTTACTGTGGATTATGTAGCGCTGGAAAGAAGGATCCAAGAATTCTGAGTGCAAGTGGTGTTCTCATCCATCCTCCCTGTTGAAGGGAAAGGACTGGGCAGGGATCGTCGAATTGAGGAAGTAAATGTATGGTTGCAGGTGGTGTTGCAGAGAGGGCTTTGGTTTCTTTGACCATGGGACTCTGTTCCAGGCACAAGGATTGTTAGGAAGAGATGGGATCTACCTAACCAAGAGAGGAAGGAGCATCTTTGCGGGCAGGATTGCAAACCTAGTGAGGAGGGCTTTAAACTAGGTTCATTGAGGGATGGTGACCAAAACCCTGAGGATAGTGGGAAAGTTGGATATCGTGAAGAAATGCAAAGAGGAACAAGCAAGAAAGGAGGACCCCTGATTCAAATGGAGAAGATAGGGCGATCAACTGGTTATCTGAAGTGTTTGTACACTAATGAAAGAAGCCTGGGCAACAAACAGGAAGAACTAGAGGCCCTGGCCCAGTCCAAGAAATATGATTTAATTGGGATAACAAAGAGACTTGGTGGGATGACTCGCATGACTGGAGTGCTGTCATGAAAGGGTATAGACTGTTCAGGAAGAACAGGCAGGGGAGAAAAGGAGGAGGAGTTGCTCTGTACGTAAGAGAGCACTGTTATTGCTCTGAACTCCAGTATATAGAGGGAGAAAAACCTGTTGAGAGTCTATGGGTTAAGTTTAGAGGTGCAAACAACAGCAGTGATGTTGTGGTTGGTATCTACTACAGGCCACCGAATCAGGTGGATGAGGTCGATGAGGCTTTCTTCGGACAACTGAGAGAAGCTTCCAGATTGCAGGCCCTGGTTCTCGTGGGGGACTTTAATCACCCTGACATCTGTTGGGAAACCAATACGGCAGTACACAAGCAATCCAGGAAGATTTTGGAGAATGTTGGGGATAACTTCTTGGTACAAGTGCTGAAGGATCTGACCAGGGGCTGTGTGCAGCTTGACCTTCTGCTCACAAACAGGGAGGAACTAATAGGGGAAGTGGAGGTGGGTGACAACCTGGGAAGCAGTGATCATGAGATGGTAAATTTCAGGATCCTGACCAAAGGAAGAAAAGAGAGTAGTAAAATAAACACCTTGGACTTCAGAAAAGCAGATTTTGACTCCCTCAGATACCAGATGGGTAGAATCCCCTGGGATGCTAACATGAAGGGGAAAGGAGTCCAGGACAGCTGGCAGTATTTTAAAGAAATCTTATTGAAAGCACAGAAAGATACCATCCCGATGTGTAGCAAGAGAGGCAAACATGGTAGGAGACCTGATTGGCTTACGGGGGAAATCCTTGGTGAACTTAAGCACAAAAAGAAAGCTTACAAAAAGTGGAAACTTGGACAAATGACCAGGGAGGAGTTTAAAGGTATAGCTCGAGAATGCCGGGGGGTTATCAGGAAGGTGAAAGTGCAATTGGAATTGTGACTGGCAAAGGATGTAAAGAATAACAAGAAAGGTTTCTATAGGCATGTTAACAAGAAGATGATAAGAGAAGGTGTGGGGCCCCTACTGGATGAAGGAGGTAACCTAGTGACAGATGATGTGGGGAAAGCTGAAGTACTCAATGCTTTCTTTGCTTCTGTATTCACGGACAAGGTCGGCTTCCGGACTAATACGCTAAGTGACGCAAGATGGGATGAAGATGGACAGCCCTTGGTGGGTAAAGAACAGGTTAGGGACTATTTAGAAAAGCTAAATGCACACAAATCCATGTATCCGGACTTAATGCATCCGAGGGTACTGAGGGAGTTGGCAAATGTCATTGAGGAGCCTATGGCCATTATCTTTGAAAAGTCGTGGAGATCGAGAGAGATCCTGGATGACTGGAAAAAGGCAAATGTAGTGCCCATCTTCAAAAAAGGGAAGAAGAATGATCCAGGGAACTATATGCCGGCCAGTCTTACCTCAGTCCCTGGAAAAATCATAGAAGGGATCCTTAAGGAATCCACTTTGAGGCACTTGGATGAGAGGAAAGTGATTAGGAATAGTCAGCATGGATTCACAAAGGGCAAGTTGTGCCTGACCAATCTGATTAGCTTCTATGATGAGGTAACTGACTCTGTGGACATGGGAAAGTCAGTGGATGTGATATATCTTGACTTTAGCAAGGCTTTTGATACAGTCTCCCACAATATTCTTGCCAGCAAATTAAGGGGATGAGGATTGGATAAATGGACGGTAAGATGGATAGAAAGATGGCTAGAAGGCTGGGCCCAATGGGAACTGATCAACGGCTCGATGTCAGGATGGTGGTCGGTTTCTTGCGGAGTGCCCCAAGGTTTGGTTCTAGGACTGATTTTGTTCAATATCTTTATTAATGACCTGAATGAGAGGATGGATTTCACTCTCAGCAAGTTTGCAGATGACACTAAGCCAATGAGGCAGAGCAGTCCATCAAGTGGACTAGCTGATGCAGCTCAGTTGTGCTTTTTAGGCCCTCAAGAGTTGGAGCAGGCATAGGTACTTGCTTCCTCCTGTCCCAGGGGTTCCCTTCTCTCTGCCCCACACCCTGCCCCCACTCAAGCCCTTGCCCCAAATCCCCATCCTTGTCTTGCCTCTTCTCATGCCTGCTCTGTCCCAGGCCCTGCCCTTCCCCCCAAGTCCCTGTCTCTTACTACCTCCTCCTCTCTGGCTGCCCTGTCCCTGCCCTCCCCCTCCTTCCCAGAGCTTCATGGTCCTGTGACATAGCTGATTGTGGTGGACAGGAAGTGTTGGAAGGGATGGAGGGGAATTGATAGGCAGAGTCACCAGTAGGCAGGAAGTGCTGGGGAAGGTGGTGAGAGCTGGCTGTCAAATGAGTGCTGGCTATGCATTGACTATTTTTTTTTCATTGGTGCTTTTGCCCTGGAGCATCCATTCGGTACCTGTGCCCACAGTGCCTTATTCCCAGCAGCAAGTCTCCTCCTCAAGGGCCCAGTTTCTTAGGTTGGTCTCTGTAAAAGCCCACAATAGATCTACGGCATGGAGGTGATTCACCAGTTCCCAGGACTGCTCATCCAAGCCATAGCCCTCCTCGTTCACCAAATATTGGAGATGTCCTCTAGAATCAAGGATCTGCCAGACTATGTTCTCATCACGCCCTTGGATTGTTACAGACTCACAAGGCTAAAGTGACATTCTTGGGGTTTAGATTAAAAAAGGAGGCAGATGTGAAGCTGAGACAAGGCTCAAACAAGGTGAGCAGAAGGAAGCAGCAAATCCATGGGCATGTGACTGAGCAGCTAGCATGTTACAGCTGCTCCTGCGTGTAAGAACAGGCTTGCTCGTGAAACCCTTCTGCCAGGTAGCGCTGGCAAGAGCCGGAGCTGGGTTCAATATCTAGGGGTCCCTTTTCATCCATTTCACACACAACTGGCTCGAGCCCCTACCCAGTAGCCTGGGAAATTCACACACCCCTGGGCGCCTCTGAGAGGCAATGCTTCCCCACTTGCAAGCACAGAGTCTGAGCATAGAAAAGAACATTTAATGAAAGAGAGAGAAAAGTCACATGGCATTAGCTTGGGAAAAATACCATAACCAGAGTTCATAACCAACCCATGAGTAACCATCCCAGCTCAAATGGATTGAGCAATGTCCCTTGCCCCTCAGGCTCACCAGTCCAACAATGTAAGGGTCCCATTCACATACCCAAACTTTCTCTGTACCCCACTTCAAATGCCCCACTTACAGCTCTATCCAGTCA
Organism: Pelodiscus sinensis; assembly: GCF_052426305.1. Lineage (NCBI taxonomy): Eukaryota > Metazoa > Chordata > Testudines > Trionychidae > Pelodiscus > Pelodiscus sinensis. Next base: position 43,717,239 of record NC_143052.1, read on the forward strand.
GTGCAGACCAAGATACATTATCCTGATGACTTCCCTCATAGAGCCTGATGTGATGCCACCTGTGTGCTGCCCCTGCTGGCTGGTCGCTCCTGCCAGCCGCTCTGCTGGCTGCCTGCCGCTGCTCCTACCGGCTGGCTAGCTGCCAGCCACTCAGTTGGCCGCAATGGGGCCAGCTCCAGGCCAAACCAGTGACTTCAGCTCTTAGTGATTTCAACTCTTTAGCCACCACCTGGGCTGGCAAAAGATTCCAGCTTGCACTGGAACAGCAAAAAGACTCCTGATGGAGTCTACTTTAGGTCTAGCCTTAGAACAAGGGTGGGGAAGGGGGAGAGGCAGGTTGAACCAGTCTTACAGCTCACAGCTGGCAGGCATGGAGCAGGCTGGCTCAAGCCCTTTCCCCTCAACTCCATTCACTCAACTCTGGAAGGGGGAGGCTTGTTTATCTGAGACCCCCTTACAATGACGGTGTCTCTCCTGCAAGCACTGGTGTCATATTTTACCGTTCCTATATTTAGGGGGAGCATGGTTTGTGACCCCACAACAGCCCACATTAGTTACAATACACCACATTCCAGTCTAACAACTGATCCTCCATCAGCACTGGCTGGATTGGATTTACATAACCACACCTCGGATTTCTTCCCCATCCCGGCATGAGCTGTATTTACATATCAATAGTTAATTATCTTGCACACCCTCAGGGCTGCTCTTTCCTTTTAGCTGGCTGATTGCAAGCAGTAGTTCATTAGAACACTGACGTTCTAATGTGTGAACTCAGTGCTTCTTCTGCAAGAACTATGATGCTCTCGCTCAGGAATAATTCCTCTTGTGCAACTGTTCTTGCGTAAGAGGCCAGTGTAGACAGGCAACATGAATTTCTTGCGCAAGAAAGCCCAATGGCTAAAATGGCCATCAGAGGTTTCTTGCACAAGAGAGCATCTACACTGGCATGGATGCTCTTGCGCAAAAGCACATCTCTTGCGCAAAGGCATATACCAGTGTAGACGCTCTCTTGCGCAAATAGTTTAACACTAGAACTCTTGCGTTAAAGAGTATTTGCGCAAGATCATGCTAATGTAGATATAGCCAAAATGTTGACCAGAACAGGACCCAGGACAGACTTTGAGTACAGTTTTACTACAAACTGTGTACCTAGCTAATAGTGATTTCATCAAGATCACATTTCACAATAGACAGATTCTCATCCGCTTCAGTCAGAAAATAGGTACAACTACACAGCAGCAGGCTCCCTCAAAGCCTGAATTCTGCCTGTGTTTGCTTTGTTTCCCAGGGACCACAACGTCTCTGTATGGAGTGCTGTACAGTTCTCAGAGAGCTAGTGGCTGAGTAATAAAGTAAGTAACATTATCTTTAGGAGATAGCACTTCTGCCCTCCTTATAGCTTCTTGCTGCTACTCCAATTGGTTTCATAATCTAGAATAAACAACATCCGATCTGGTTATAAAAGATCAGTTTGAAAAACCACAGTCATGTAATGATAGACAATTACTCCAGAATCTCCTGAACCTCTTGTCCTAGCTACCGCTCCTGGAATAGCTCAGTACTATAATATAACAGCAGTATCACCATCACTGCCTCTCCATCAAACCCAGAAATGACAAAGGCTGCAAATAATCTCCACAGCCTGGAAACAAGGATTTTTTTATCACTCCAAGACCTCTCAGAGCAGCATGATTCTCTAAAACCCCCTTTACATGTAGGCTGTGTCTAGACTGCATCCCTTTTCCATAAAAGGGATGCAAATTAGACACATTGCAATTGCAAATGAAGCGGGGATTTAAATCCTCTCCGCTTCATTTGCATAAAAATGGCTGCTGCTTTTTTCTGGCTCTGAGCTTTGCCGGAAAAAAGGACCAGTCTAGATGCGGATCTTTTGGAAAACAAAGTCTTTTCCAAAAGATCCCTTATTCCTTATTTTAAGAGGAATAAGGGATCTTTCAGAAAAGGCTTTATTTTCCGAAAGATCCGCATCTAGACTGGTGCTTTTTTCCGGCAAAGCTCCAAGCCGGAAAAAAGTGGCAGACATTTTTATGCAAATTAAGCGGGAGGGATTTAAATCCCCGCTTCATTTGCAATTGCAATGTGGCTAATTTGCATCCCTTTTACGGAAAAGGGATGCAGTCTAGACACAGCCGTAGAGAAGGGGTTGGGCAACATAGAGCTTCTGTTCAGTGAGCACTGCTGAGAAATTGCTGTCCCAGAGAGAAATGATGGGCTAGTGGTAAAGGCTCTGGCCTAGGACTTTGGAAACCAAGTTTTTGTCTTATCACAGGCTTCCTGGGTGAGCTCAGGCAACTCATGTCCCCTCTTTATCTCAATTCCCCTTCTGCAAAATATGGAAAATAGTACTTCACTATCTTCCAGGGATGTTATGAGGATAAATATGTCCCCTCATGGGTGGGATCCTTTTAACATGGGCTCCGTTGGGAACTCGCTACACAATGGTGAGACGTCTCCCAGGCGCAGTGAGCACTGAAACACGTAAGCAGATGGGCTGGCTGGAACAGATGGGTACAGGGTATTGGTGTTTCTAGAGAGAGAAATAGAAAGTAGGCTTGGTTTGGTTTACTTTCTGCAATAAATTCACCAGTAATTGGTTTATTTTCCATTTCATTCTTTGTATAGTGTGACGGGGCCGCCCTGGCACCCCGCACACCAATTGCGCCGGCCCTGGCATTCTGGGAAGAAGCTGCTGTGTTGCTCTGGCCCTGACATTGCTGTGCCTGCTCTGCAGCTGCTCCGGACCAGCAGTGAATGCACAGGCGCCCTGGCACCCGGGGACGCCGGCCTATGCCCACATGCTAAAGAGCAGGAATGGGAAGGGGCCGAGATCGGTGGCACAGCCTTCTCCACATCAGATGTGGCATCGGCAGGATGCTTAAAAGAAGTGCCGCCACCATGAGAAAGAGGTTGCCAGACGTAGCAGATGGAAGCGACCGTGAGGAAAGGAGGAAGGTAGGATGCGGCCCAGGATGCGGCTTTTGGACAGCCCTTGGGTTGATGCATTATGGGTCTTAACCCCACCAACCGGACCAATGAACCTATCCTGATCCTTAAGGCCCTGGGCTGGGGCTTGGAGGGGGGGTGGGCCCCAGCCCCCCTACTGTCCCCAGCTGCTTGCTGGCTGAGAAGGCCTTAGTCATATTGAGACGTAGTGGGAGACCGCCAATAGCCTAGGCCTGTCCGGCGCGTTGGCAGCCTTACAGTCGCTGAGGACACTTGGGGATGCCCGGGAGGGCAGAGGAACGGTGGGTAGAGGAAGGACCTTCCACCCGCATGGTTGCAATAGACAAAGGGTTTCCTAACATACTTGCATTAGTACCATAACCAGGCTTTGTTAGGATACAGCAGACTTGTTTGTCAGCCATGTATCCGCTTACTAGTGCATGTAATACATAAATAATCATTTACTATTAAAAAAGAACAGAAAATTAGGAGCAACTCTTAACATTGTATCACTTTCAGCTTTATAATTGATTAACCTTCTAGGTCAGACACTAATTATGCTTTTTGCAAGAGGAATGTTAATGTTTCAGCTGCATTTTGTACATAGGTAAAATAAGCACAAGAGTTTTGCCTGCACTAACATTTTCATTCTTGCCAAGCTCACTATTCATATCTTATTAGAAGACTTTCTGGCATTGCCTGGGTCTTTCAGGGCAGTGGGCTATGTGTGCAGGAGTCAGGGCAATGTCTTGGGGCTGTGTGGGGCTGAGGGCAGGAGGCCAGGGATGTGGGGGGAGGGATCCAAGAGTGAGGGTTGGGGTGAGGAGGGTCTCTGGGCAGGGGATGGGGAAGCAGGAATCAGGTCAGGGATTGGGAGGAGGGAGAGCTCAGGGGAGTGGGTCTGAAGGTAGAGGGTGGGGGTGGCAGCCAGCTTCTCCCTGGGATTAGCCCAGGGCATCAGGGACTACTATCCCTACCTGCTGGCTTGTCCCCGGGGTGAGGTGCACCCTGACCACCTGCTTCTCCTGCAGCCGGCCAAAGGCAGAGTGGGAGGGGGCAGAGCTGTGCACTCTTCCCACTGGCTTGTCCTGGAGGTCATACCAGGGTGGAGGGGGGCTGGAATGGTGGGGGCAGCACAGATCATCTCCAGTGGTGCTCCCCAGACTTGTGCCAGAGGGTGAGGAGAAGCAACAAAGGCCTTCCCTGATGGCACTCCCCAGGTTCCCCATCCCGTGGGGCTTTCTTCCTTTCTCCCCCTTCCAGTCCTAGGGGGCTCTCTCACATTCCTCCACCCTGGTCAAGTGGGGCTTTCGCCATTCCCCCCTTCCAGGTCTGGGGGGATTTCTCCATTCCCTCACACCTTCTGGTTTGATGGAGCTTTCTCCCTGCCCCACCCAAGTCCAGAGGGGCTTTTTCCATCCCGCCTGCCAGTCTGGCAAAGGTTTCTCCCCCACTTCCAGAGGGACTCCCCCTTGCTCCAGCACTGTGGCCAAAGGCAGGAGGTTGTAGCTGGGGGGAGAAGGGACATTTGCCTGGTCCAATGGCCAGAAAGATGGAGCACCTTGGCCCCAGCTGGCCACTCTCTTGTTAGCTGTCCCCAGTGGTCACTCTGCAGTATAGCTGTTCTCAGTGCTCAATGCCCCAAGTGGTTACTCTGCACCATCGCTGTCCTCCAATTAGCTTCCTCCCTTTCCATGTGATGGAAAACAATCTCATTGCAGGCAGATCCCATTTTCCTGACACAACCAAATCCTGACCTTACTTTAAGTTAGGATAAGAAGAAGCTGTTTACCAAATTTGGTGGTTTTAGTTCTTACAGTTTAGGAGGAGTTCTTGAACAAACACACACACATGCACACTTCTAAGATACACAGATAGGTTATCTGATCAAATAACCTCTAAAAGTCTATTAATAAATATAATTTAGAATCGCTAAGTGAAAGAAAATGTGGCTTGTGTAATTGTTTCAAAATTTACTATTTGTTTCATACTCCCTTGTAATGCAGAATGTAATTGCCCTTAGCCTTAGATTGGTTTGGGAGTGTCACGGGATGGGTAGCCCCCCCTCCCCCTCCTTCCCCGGGAGCCCGGGTGGGGCACTAGGGTTGCCAGATACTTACACAAAAAATCCCGAGCATGGCAGGGAAATAAATGGTTGAGGGGGGATCAAAGTTGTTGAGAAAAGAAAAAAATAAGGTCACTGCACTTTTAAATCTACATGCTTCCCGCTCCCCTCGGCCCCACCAGACGCAGCAGGAGAATAATGTCCCTGCCGCCTTCCGTCCGAGAAAAACTGAAAATACCGGACATTTTACATGTCCAGTATTTTCTGTTTTTTTTTTTACCAGACAGGGGCCACACATACTGACTGTCCGGGCGAAAACCAGACACCTGGCAACACTACGGAGCACCTCACCCCCTAACCTGGTCCTGGCTATAGCCTGTATTGGCTGGCCATTGTGGGTCAATGGCCCAGTCTGTAGTGCCCTCACTCAGTAAGGCCTGGCAGCCTACTCTATAGCAACCCCTGTTAGTGGGGTTGTAAGGCCCAGTGGCTAAGTTTATAGAACCACAGGCAGCAGGGAAGTAAGGCCCAGTGGCCAAGCCTCTATTGTGATAGGTACACACACCCCCGGTCTGGGGGTCAAGAGAGGTGAGAGTAGGGGGTCCAGGCCCTCCCTCTTCACCAGGCCCAAGCCCAGGGCCCTGTCAGTGTTAGACATATCCCACTACAGGCTCAGCAGGGAATCTACCCGAAACACATTGAGAGGCCTCTGGCTCCCCGACCTGGGCTAATTCCTATCCCTGCCGCTGGCTGGCATATTCCCCACCTGCATCCTCCCAGTTAGTAGCTCTCCCAATCATTAGCAAACTGGGCACTCTCCCCTTTCTCCCTCGTTGAGGGGAACACCCAGCAATGTTCCTGTATGAATGGGAGGGGGAGCTTCAGCATCCTCTGCCCTCCATAAAGGGTGCCTGTGAGGTGGGAGGCTCGGAGGTGGTACAGTCCAGAATGTGGGTTGGGAAGGGCACCTCCAGAAAGTCCCTTTTACCTCCATAGTGGGTCTGACTCTTTTCTGTATGGTTTTCTGAGAAGCAATCCCATTTCCAACATCCCACTTTTCTGGCTCAACCAAACCCTGACCTTGCTTTAAGTTATGTTAAGAGGAAGCTGCATACCAAATTTGGTGGACCTAGATCTTACCATTTAGCAGGAGATCTTGGACAAACAGACAGACAGATGCATAGACAGGCAGACAAACTCTCTCGAATATATGATAGATTCCCATAACACACTTTTGTATCCACCACACAAAGCACTTCAACCACTTTAGCTATATCAGCATAAAATATAACTAACAGGAATAGTTACCAGTACAAAAACCACATGAAGTCCATTGCATGATATGTCCCTGGAAGAGTTTATCGCACTCTAATGGTGTACAGAATAGGAATGGTTAATATGCCTTTTATTAGTTTAGGAGCCCTCTAGTGGCTTTACTTGTCTTTTGTTGTTGAAGCCATGAGGCCCCTTAAACTCAGAGTTGCAATGAATGTCATCCTCAGGGTCTGTCTACACTAGAAACTAAAGTCAACTTAGATTAGGTCAATTTACAGTGCAGTGGTGCATGTCCACACTGCCCTCCGCAGGTCAATGGAGCAAGTTCTCACCAGGAGTGCTTCCACCGACTTTGGGGAGGCAGTGTGGGCTCTCAGTTCCACTGGCAGCTCCCTTCCAAAATCCTGGCTGCACTTTAGGCTCCTGGTGGGCTGCTCTTCCCTTTGGCTCCCCATTCCCCACTGGAAAGCAGGGTCGGACTGCCCCAGATTCTTAGCTGCCCTTGTCTACTCCTCGCTGGAGCCATGAAATTGACAAGACAACCAGTGTTTTGGAGGGGGGGGGTTGGAGTGAGGGAAATGGCTCAGGCTTCTCATCTTGGCTTCTAGGTGGAAGTGGGGTTCAGCCAACCAGTCTTTTGACCCCTGTTGGGAGTGGGGTCCGGCTGCCTATGCTTCTCACCCTGACGCCTAGCTGGGAGTGAGGTCCATTTTCACCCTAGCTTCCAGCTAGGAGCTAGGTCCAGCCACCCAGCTCTCCAGGAGAGTGGTGGCTGCTGGCCTCTAGCGACACAGCTTTCTTGTGTATCCCTAACCCTGCCAGGAAATTGACAAGACAGCCAATAGCTCATGCCTATACAGACACTGCACCAACCTAAACTGTGGAGTTATTATGTTGGTATAGATAGAAGGTCACTTACATCAGCAAGTGCAAGGCTGTAGTGAAGACACTGGCATAATTAGGTCAATGCAAGCTGTATTACATTGACCTGTGTAGGATAGACCATGATCAGGCCTTAATTTTTCATTGGGTCTACACTTAGAACACTATAGTGGCAACGCTGCAGCAGGTCAGTGCAGGCACATACTACAATTGAAGGAGTTTCACCTCTCCAAGAGATGGTAGCTAAGTTGATGGACAAATTCTTCAGTTGACATACCACTGACTACACCAGGGTTGGGTGGACATAGCTACATTTTTCCTGGGTGTGACTTTTTCACACCCTAGAGAAGTGGTCCCCAATCTTCTGGGGCTGTGCATGCGCTACGTGCCCGGGGGCTGCACAGTGCATATGCTGCATGCCCAGGGTGGGGGCCGTGAATGTGCTGGGTGCCTGGGGCCTGGAACGCAAGAGTGGCTTGGGTCGGCCCTGGTCACTAGGTGGACACACATAAATACCCTGGCGGGCGCCATGGCACCCGCAGGCGCCACATTGGGGACCACTGCCCTAGAGAGTTGTAGCAATGCCGATGTTGAGTTTTCAGTGCAAATTAGGGATGTTAATGGTTAACCAGTAAAATTCACCCTTATCAGGTGATGCTTACCAGTTATGGGTTAACCGGTGGCCTGGCTGGACTGGAGCCATCCCCCTCACCTGCAACAAGCCCCCAGCCCAGCCAGAGGAGCCCTCGCCAGCTCCTTGGCAGTTCAGCTCAGTTCAGAACCAGACCAGCTCCTTGGCAGTTCTGTGTATATGGGCAGCTAGCCTTCAGCTCCTGCCCTACTGCCCTTCCATCCCCCACAACCCAAGCTCCTGCAGTGCCCATGTGGTGTGGTTGCTGCTCTGCCAGCCCCAATGCTCCAAGCAGTGGGGCTGCAGCTCCACCTGGTGCTCTGGGAAGCATAGTCAGGGAGAAGGGATCAGGGGGGTTGAACAGGTGGTGGAGGGTTCCATAGGGGATCAGAGAATGAGGTGCAGGGTGTTTGGATAAGGAACAGGTATGCCAGGGGTGTGGGTGGAGAATCCTAGGGATGGTCAGTTGTAGGGAGCAGCGGGGAGGATAGGAGGCAGAGGGTCCTGGGAGGTTGTCAGGGGGCGGGGAGCAGGTGGTTGCATGGGGGCTGAGCCATGCCTGGCTGTTTGGGAAGGAACCTCCTTTAGCCTTCCTTACCCAGCCCTCCATACAATTTCCAAACCCAATGTGGCTCTCAGGACAAAAACTTTGCTCACCCCATCACAGAGTCAGAGATTCCATTGCCAGAAAAGCCCATTCTGATAATCTCATCCAACTTTCTGTATAACACAGGCCATTGAACACCACCATATAATTCCCAGAGCTTATCTTTAAAGCAAGATTGGGTGTTCATTTCTTAAAAAATGCCACTGATGGGAAATCCACTACAACCCTTGTTTAATTATTACTTTCTGTCACTATTAACAATGTACACCCTAGGTAGGTCTGTGTATTTGTATGTGGTTAGTAAACACTGATATTTGAATCTAACTTGTGTGTTGTTTCCCCATATTACTAATCTTGTGTAGAGAGTGAAGTGGGTGGGGAAAAGGGCAAATTAGAGAGCTTGGATTTTGGGAGGAGAGGGTAGGAGGTTTTTCAGAGGGTAGCGTTGCCAGATGTCCAGTTTGTGCTGGACAGATTAGTAATTGTGCAGTGACTTTTTTTTCTCGACAAGTTTGGTCCCCAGGTCTTTTTTTTTTTTTAAACTCAGCCATGTTCTGGATTTTTTTGGGAAAGTATCTGGCAGCCCTCTCAGAGGGAGCAGGGGAGGTTGATCGGTTCAGCGGCCTGTCTCTCTTGCCCATCCCCATTACCGTGTAATGTATGTGAAAATACAGTGTTGACACCCATTTTATTCATGTGTCTCTAGTCTTCCAAATCCCCGTTTTCTCTGTCCCAGTGACGCAGATATTCCAGATGCCCCTGAGCCGTTTCTGGGAAAGGGGGCTCGGCTCTCTCCATCCCTCCCCCCCGGGCTATCGGGTTTGGACACGTTCAGCTGATCTCAGCAGCACTGCAGGGTGCTGCCAGCCCTCTGCTTGCGGGGACCTTAGGCTCCTGCGCCACTAGAGCGCCAGGGCCCCTCCCCCGCCCGGAGAGGCTCGCCGGGGATGCGTATGGGAAGGACCATACGTCGCCGATGCCGTCACGCCAGGAGGTCTGATGCGATTGGCGGAAAGGGGAGGTTGTACCCCGGAGTCACGCTCGATTGGCCGCCGGCGGGGGCGGCATCCCCTTGTTTCCCCAAATTCTGTTAATAGCCTGTCTGGGCAGCTGCAGGCTCCTTTGCGCAATCCCAGCGCCGGCGGCTGCGTTCTCCCCGCGCAACCCCCGCTCCGCTGCCAGGTGGGTCCCGCGTGGGCTGGGGGGAGCCGCCGGTGGGAGGCAGATGAGCCCTGGGCAGATCTTCCGGGGACGAGGGGGTGTCCTGCAGCAGGCCTCCCCCGCGGGGCCTAGGCTCTCGGGTGACCCCAGTCCGCGTGGGGCTGCTTTTCCTGGCTCCATCCTGGAGGCTGCTCCCTTCCTCCCCACCCGGGCAGGGGCTTCCCGGCCGGGGCAGTGCAGGACAGCGGCTGGGCCGTGGGAGTCGCCCCTGCGTTCCGTGGCTCTGCAGGATCCTGGGCATCAGCTGCTCGCGCTGGGACTGTCTCTGTCTCAGAGTCGGCGCAACAGCCTGCCCTGCAGCTCCCGCCCGTCCCCTAGGCACTGCTGAGCTCCTGAGGGCAAATGTGCCCCCTTCCTTTTGGCAATACAGTAGCCACGGTCGTCGCTGGCTGTGATTCCCTGCAGCGAGCCTGCTGCTTTTCAGTTAGCGATGTCTTCTCTTTGGGCCGCTAACTGCAAAGGAAACCAGCTTGGATCGCCCCTGTCTTTTAGGAAGGCTCTGTTCGTGACCCCTGGCAAAGGTGTGTGTGAATCTGAAAGTCGCCATTGAAATCCTCCTGGCGGCGAGCGGATAAAAACCTTCCATCTGCTGTTGGTCCAAGTAATAGTTAATAACTGAAGGAGATGGGAGAAAATATTTCTCCCGGCATCTTCACTTTGTACTGAAATGAATTCCCAGTCTAGGTATCTATTCTTAGAAAGTAAGGTGTAGCCGGAAAAAAAAATCACAAATTGCCAGGAGAATTCAGGCAGATATTGATGTATGAGATTAATTTCAAAACTAGATGCTTTAAATAATAATTTAAAAAAGTTAAACTCGTGCTAATGTCAGTTGGTGGCTCTAGCAAAGGCATAACCATATATTCAGCATACCTCAAAGGGTTGCTGTCCATTTAAAAATCATATATTGTAAATATAATAGTATCTGCATTATTTACAGTAATTATAAGTAAGATTAAAAAAAATCCACCTTGCCACTCTTTATATGCCCTGTGTACTTCTTTCTGCAAGAGTAATGAAAATCTGTGAAGTCAGTTTCACTTTAAGACTTACTTTGGAAGTATTTGGATTTCAGAGACTTCTGGGTATGTTTGTTTAAAAGGTTCCATTTTTACTGGAACTGGCAAGTTTCCACAATGTTTGCTTTTGGTCTTGGGTTTTATAAAATCTTGTTTTCAGGTCAAATGTAAGGTGACAGTGTCCCCTTAATAAACCAAATGTCAAAAATAGAAAGCACAGTACATGTATATGCTGACTCTTCTCTCCCCAAACCTACCTAAGCAAGCACACACAACCTTAGCTAGTCAGCTACGCTACTCTTCAGCAGAAAGGAGTGTGTTTACGGGCATTCTGTTCATAGGAGGGTGCTGTGGAAAAATGTAAGTGAGAATTAAAAGATCTAATTACCTTGAATTTCAAAGCAGCTTCCTCTGACATGGTAGAATGCTTTACGATATATTTTTCACAATAGCCCTGATCTTGCAAAGATTAGACATTCCTATCTTGACATTAATGAGCAGTCCCTCTGAATTAAAGGGTCATCATATGCTTAGGTTTTTGCAAAACTGGGGCAAAAGAGCTAGATTTTTCAAAGATGTTTAAATGCAGACAGGCACTTAGATGGATATCCTCAAAGGTATTCAGACATCAGAGGCTAAGTCTACACTGACAGGTCACAGTGCTGTAACTTTCAGGCACAGGGGTGTGAAAAAGCCCACCTCCCTTGACCGCAATGTAGCAAGTTATAGTACCACTGAAGTGCCAATATGAGCCAGGTTCCGTGCTCCCAGCGCTGTTAGCTACTCCTTTTGTGGAGGTGGTTTATGTAGAGCAGTGTTTCCCAATTTTATTTGCCCGAGGAACCCTTTTCAGAATTTCAAGGAACTCCTAGGCTTGTCAAGCACAAAAAAAATAAAATAAAATAAAAAATAAAAGTAGGAGGCGGGGGAGGAGAGAGGGACCCACCAATTCATGAAAATCACATTCCTTCCCCAAGACACCCCTCCCATCTCCCTTCTGTGTGGCCTCATCCACTCTGTTCCCCTCCTCTCCATCACTTGCTATCCCCAGCCCTTATACCTGTCTCAACCTAGTGAGAGTGAGGTGTGGGATGAGAACGAGGAATTTGGATGTGGGAAGGGGTGAGAAGTACAAGCTCTGGGAGGGAATTTGGATGCAGGAGAAGGGGCTGTTGGCTCGGGGAGGGGACTCCAGGCTGGGGAGTGTTGGGCTCAGGTTGAAGGTTGGGGTGCTAAACAAGCCAGGGCTTGTGCATGTGAGGGTGCAGGAGTTTGGGCTGGATATGTGAGGGACTCAGGGCAGGGAGTTTGTGAGTATGATGGGCTCAGGACACAGATTTGTGATGTGTGGATGGTGGAGGAATGTTGTGGCAGAAGACTGAGGATGTGGGGATGCAGGAGTTCGGGGATGTAAGAGGCTCAGGACGGGGTTTCCAGTGTATGATAGGCTTAGATTTGGGGTCAGGTGGTGTAGGAGTGTTATGATGCTGCAGTGAAATGGGGGTTTGGTCCCAATTGGGGGCTTGTTGGCCTGGCTTCATTTTTAGATAAAATACGTCAAACTCAAAAGGTTTTAGCATTGTCTTTATATATGAGAGGGGTGAGGAACCTGTTTTGAGTCAAAGGTCACTGACCCACAGAAAAGTCAGTTGGGGCCACACAAGTGAGATGCAAAAAAAACAAAACAAAAAAAAAGCTCCTCCAAAAACCTCCAAGCCTCACTAATGTGGTCCCAAATGTGCTGGTGGGGGTAGGGGACAGAGTGCGAGAGGGTGCTGCTGGGTGGAAGGATGCTGGCCCAGGTGGCAGGGTGCTGGGGCAAGGTCTGGGACAGGCAGGTGGCAGAGTGCTAGGGTCAGGGACATGGTCCTGCTGGGCACTAGGGTGACTGGCAGGGTGCTGGGACAAGGAACAGGGTGCTGCTGGGTGCTAGCGTGGATGGCAGGGTGCTGGGGCCAGGGCCACGGCTGGGGCCGGGGCGGTGCTGAGTCCTGGGGTGTGAGGCAAGGTGCTAGGGCCAGGGCGGTGCTAGGGTAGATGGCAGGGCTGCAAAGGAGCGGGATAGGGATGGGGTGCAGGATCTGGGAGGGAGCTGGGGGCGGAAGGGGACAAGGTCTGGGTGGTAGGTAAGGTCCTGAAGCAGGCTGGATGTAGGGTGTCTGGCTACGAGGGAGGGTGCGAGGAGCAGACTTAGGTAGGCACCCTCTAGACCTGACTGGTCCCAGATGAGGAATTTTTGGACCAGGGGAGGTCATTTCAGGTATCCTGGTGCCTCCTCCTTCCCCGCTAGGCTTCTTTGCACCTCTATCCCCTGCAACCGAACTAAGCTGCCCACCCCTGCTGGTTCCCTGCACTTCCCCCAAAACCATCCCTCACAATCCAAGGGAGTGCAGCACCAGTTCTCTGCAGCCCCTCACAGCCCAGCTGAGCTACCTGTCTGTTCTGTATGCCCTCCCTCATCCACCTCAGCACAGCTGAGCTTTGCACTGGTTCCCTGCATGTCACCCCCACAGCACAGCTGAGCCCAGTTTCCCTGCACCTTCCACCAAACCATGTAGACATGCTGAGTCAGTGCTGATTTCCTGCCTCTGCCTTCCTCCCTCCCCTTGGCTGTGTCTACACTGACACGATCTTGTGCCAAAGCGGCCGGTCTTGCGCAAAAATTTGCTGCCTGTCTACACTGGCCGTGTGTTCTTGCGCAAGTACACTAATGTTCTCATGTATGAAATCAGGGCTTCTTCCGCAAGAACTATGATGCTCCCACTCAGGAATAAGCCCTTTTGAGCAACTATTCTTGCGCAAGAGGCCAGTGTAGACAGGCAACATGAATTTCTTGAGCAAGAAAGCCCTAAGGCTAAAATGGCCATCAGCACTTTCTTGGGCAAGAGAGTGTCCACACTGCCATAGATGCTCTTGTGCAAAAGCACAGCTCGTACATGGAAGAGTGGATGTGTTCTTGCACAAGAACACTTGCACAAGATTTTCTTGCGCAAGAAACAACCAGTGTAGACATAGCCTAAGAGTTTCCTCACATGAGCAAAATGAATTTTGTGTTGTGCACCAGTATTGAGTTCATGTGGCTTGTTTGGATGTGCCACCCAAGTTATTAATAAATATTTTTAAACCTCTACCTTTTCCCTCTGCTGCCATGTCAGCTCCCCTGGTGCCTGCTGCCCCCCCCCCCACTCCTCACCCTCCTCTGCTGTCCTGACTCCTACTCTTCTCACTGTCCTCAGCCCTCCTGCAACCTGCCCCCCTCCACCAGCCCTTCTCTCCTCCCTGTGTCCACTTATCCAGTAGCCCCGCTCTGATCATGTGAGCTACCCCTCCTCATCCCCTCTCCTAACACCTCCCTCTACAAAACTGCTCTGCGTCTCTCCTCTGATGGTGGTCCCTCCACTGCAGGTGTCTGCCCTTCTGCTTCATCCCCAGAATCCCCTGGCACCTGCACCTCCCCTTAGCCCTGCACCCTCCTGGTGCCTCCCCCTTCCCTCACTGCCTCTGCCCCCTTTGCTCCATTTTTCCCTGATGCCCGCCCCTCACCACCCTCTGCCCCCATTCCCCTCATGCCCCTGTGCCCTCACACATGACTTGCTCCATCACAACCTTCCTCATGCCCACCCCTTCTTTCAAGCCTTCTCCCAGCACCTCCCCTCACCCTTCTAGCCCCCAGTGCCCTTACCCTCTCCCCTCCCAGCATCACCCTGTCCCCCTCCCACTGACACCTCCCCTCCTGCCCTTTTCCTCATTGTCTGTGCTTAGCCCCCTGCCATTTGTCTCTCCTGCACCCCTGTCCCTTTGGTGCCTTCCCCTTCCCCCCGCCTCTGCACAAGCACCTTCCTCTCCCAGCCCTTCCCCTTTCCCTCTGCACAAGCCCCTTCTCTTCTCTTCCCTCTCCTTCTCCCTCTCCCGTACCTTCTGCCTTCCACTTTGTGGGGCCGGAGTCTGTGCTCTGTCCCTGGACTTCGAACCCACAACTCAGCCATGCGGCGCATCACAGCGCCCAGCAAGTTTAAAATCCTGGGCCGTGACGTTACGTCATGTCCGGGCGTCTCTCCACCCGCTGGTTTGAGCGTGCTGCGCAGGGCAGCAGCAGCCAACCAGGGGGAGCTCAGGGAAGGTTGCACACGGCTGGGACGGGACGGGACGGGGGAGAGATGCTCTGGGGCCGGGCTGGGAGGACGCGTGCGGGGGGGTTGGGACCCGCTCCAGCTCCAAATATTGTTGGAGCGTGGGCACCACAAAACTCGCCACCCATGCCTCTGCTGGCTAGCCGGCTCTCTCTCTCTCTTTTTCAGAGGGGACGGGGGAGCGCCGGCTCCTCGCAGAACCCTTTGTTGTGCTCCGCGGAACCCTAGGGTTCCGCAGAGCACCGATTGGGAAACACTGATGTAGAGCACTGAGGGTATGTCTACACTACAAAGTTAGTTCGAACTAACAGATGTTAGTTCGAATTAACTTTGATAGGCGCTACACTAGCGCTCCGCTAGTTCGAACTTAATTCAAACTAGCGGAGCACTTAGTTCGAACTAGGAAAACCTCATTGTACGAGGACTAAGCCTAGTTCGAACTTACTAGTTCGAATTAAGTGGTGTGTAGCCCCTTAATTCGAACTAGTGGGAGGCTAGCCCTTCCCAGCTTTCCCTGGTAGCCACTCTGGCCAACACCAGGGAAACTCTATTGCCCCTCTCCCGGCCCCGGACCCCTTAAAGGGGCACGGGCTGGCTACGGTGCCTGTGCCAGGTGCAAGCCTGCCAGCACCCAGCTAGCAGACCCTGCACCTGGCACGGCTCGAGCCAGTCACCCGATGCCCCCCAGCCCTCCCCCTCTTCCCGGGACCAGGCTGGAGGCTCCCGGGAGCTTGCCCGGGACCGCAAGAGGCGGGCACTCACCTGGTCTAGTGCAGACATCGTGGACCTTGTCCTTGACCTCCGCACTAGGCACAGGAAAGTGGCCGTCTAGGGCAGGAGAGCTGCCAGCCTGGCCACCCAGGAACAGGTGTGCATGAAAATCAAGGTGGTCCACTGAGACCCCCGACCCTGAGCCCTGAGCTTAGAATGGCCGTACTGGGTCAGACCAAAGGTCCATCTAGCCCAGTAGCCTATCTGCTGACAGTGGCCAACCCTAGGGACCCTGGAGGGGATGGTCCGAAGACAGTGACCAAGCCATTTTCTCGTGCCATCCCTCTCCAGCCTTCCACAAACTTTGGGCAGGGACTCCACTCCTACCCCCTGGCTAATACCACTCCATGGACCCAACCTCCATCACTTTATCTCACTTCTCTTTAAACTCTGTTCTAGTTGTAGCCTTCACAGCCTCCTGCAGCAAGGAGTTCCACAGGTTGACTCTTTACTTTGTGAAGAACAACTTTCTGTTATTAGTTTGAAGCCTGCTACCCATTCCTTTCCTTTGGTGTCCTCTAGTCGTTCTATTATGGGAACTAATGAAGAACTTTTCTTTATGCACCCTCTCCACCCCACTCATGCTTTTATAGACCTCTATCCTATCCCCCCTCAGTCTCCTCTTTTCTAAACTGAAAAGTCCCAGTCTCTTTAGCCTCTCTTCATATGGGACCTGTTCCAAACCTCTGATCATTTTAGTTGCCCTCCCCTCTCCCAGCCTCTCTCTTCCCCTATCCCACCTCCTTTTCCCAGTCTCCCCGAGTTTTGTTCAATAAAGAGAGATTCTATTTTTGACCACACGTTTTCTTTATTTTGTACATCAGGAAGGGGAGCTAGGGAAGGTTAAGTGGAAGGAGGTGAGGGAGGAATGGGGTACGAGCCCCCGATGGGGAGGACTGGGCTGGCTCTGTGGGCTTCTGGGGGTGGAAGCTCTCCTGCAGCCCCCCAATTGCCCCCTCTCCCCAGATGGCAGCCTGCAGCAAGTGCAGTTGGTCTGATGGCCTAGTGCTGTGATGTGCCCAGTGTGGGCACTCAGGGCACTCCAAGCCAGGACTGCTTTGCAAGCGGGGCACCCCTGAGAACTGTCTGTCTGGGGTGGGGATCGGGTCCCTTTAAGCACAGCCCTCGGCTAGCCTGAGGCAGCATCTCCACGCTCTAAGTCCTTATCTGATGCCCTGCCGGCACTGCTTCCGGCCATCCTTAACCCCGGTTCAGTGTCCACTTAATGTGGACATGCTAGTTCGAATTAGCAAAACGCTAATTCGAACTAGTTTTTTAGTCTGGATCCGTTAGTTCGAATTGACTAAGTTAGTTCGAATTAGCGCTGTAGTGTAGACATGCCCTGAGAGAGCTTTCTCCCAGCACTTGTGCTGAGGCTATAATTTCAGTTTAAAGTGCTGCTGTGGCTTCCCTTTAAACTTTTAAATGTAGAGTAGACAAAGCCTAAGTAACTTTTGAGGTTCTGGATCCTAGTGGGGTTTTCAAAAGTGCCTAGGCACCCAATTTACATTTAACTAAGAGGTGGGTGCATAGGCATTCTTATGGAAATACCTTTAAAGAACAGGCCCAAAGGCATTTGTCATTGGTCATGTTTCAGCCTTAACTGTACTTTATTGCCATTTTATGGGTTAATCTCTTCCTTATCACTACCCCAAGTGATATGGAAGAGACAGCCTATGGGGTGGTTCATATATCTTTGACTCTTAGTATTTTATATTGGTGACAGTCTAATTGGCATTTCTGTTTAAGCCTCCAGCACAGATTACGTGTACAACAACAGAAATGCAAAACGAATATATCTTGCACATGAGGAAAAACCTTTTGATGCAGCAATACTTGTGGTTTGCCTTTCCTGAAGTAACCCAGATGAAGTGAAGAGAAAACAAGACTTTGTAATGCTCTCATACTGTTGCCGTTGTGATTTTACTGTAGAGAACTAATATTTGGAAATGAAAGTAAATTCAGGTTTCTCTTGCACAAGAAATCTGAGAATCTTGTTTTTAATCAGAAAAGTATGATAGTTATTCATGGTGTTATGATCATTGTAGTGACTGTTTTACAGCAGATTTCTAAAGAGACTGGAACTGTTTCGCACAAACACAATGGCGTCTAAGCACACTTACAAGCCTTTTATCCTTTAACTACTTTGTCTTTGTTGCCATCAGGTATTTATCATGCTCCGAGCATTCAGAGACACAAATGGTAAGTTCAGGATCCACCTTTTAAGGTGCCATTATCATCATAAACCTGTATTGGCAATCAGGAGGGAAGATATTAGTGTTTGGGAAAGAAGAGCACCTCTTGCACCAAAACATGTGAAAGAGCTAACAAATTTGGGATACAAAGTCTTAGTCCAACCATCGAACCGGAGAGCCATCCATGAAAAGGTAAGTTCTGCTGTGATTCCCATTTAGATGAACAAGATTTAACATTGGTTTATTTATGATATTACAGCATTAGGAGTTCTAAAGTAGGGGTAGGCAATAAGCCACCTGCAGGCCAAATGTGGTTCATCAAGGTTAGCGGGGTGGGTTGTGGACTGCAAAGTGCTTTAGTTACCTGTGCGTCTGCAGGTACAGTGGTTTGCAGTTCCTGTTGGCTGCAGTTCACTCTTCCCAGCCAAAGGGAGCTGCAGTAAACAGCGCGGTTTAGGCCACAACTTCCCACAGCTCCCTTTGGCCAAGAACAGCAAACCATGGAGCTGAGGACAGCTGTATCTGTGGACGCTCAGGTAAATAAAACATTTGGCAGCCTATCAAGGACTAACCCTGGCAAACTTTCTGACCCGCAGATGGCTTATTGCCCATTTCTGATCTAAAGGATGTAGATAATAGCAAACATGTTATTAGCTACTGTGTTATGTATTACAATAGGATATTGTTGTTTCTCACTGACAAAAACAATGGGAATCGCTGGCTAGATCTAAAATGCAATATCGCATAGAGGGTTTTTGTTTTTTGTTTTTTGAGGGTGTTTGGGGTTTTTTAGGTCTCTCCTGCCCTTTCCTGGCTTCCTGGCTTCCTGGCTTTATGCTTATCAAGAATTGTCTAAATTCTCAATAATTCTTTTCCTAGGAACGTTGGAGTTTTACCTAATTCACAATGTCCTATATTTGTCTTTTTTTTCCTGCTTAAATTAAGGTAGAATATATCCACTGATGTAGTCCTGACAGAAGAAAGGTGTGCCTTTCCCCCCAAATCCTGTTAGTTCATTTGGGTTACTTTAAAAAGTTTGCAAAGCCCTGTTAATATTTAGAATAGTGATAGAGATGCAGCCATGTTAGTCTGGTGTAGCTGAAATGAATACCCAGAAACCATCTACTTCAAGACACCACTTGTCATCACCTATAGCCCCCAACTTAAACCTGTCCAACGCATTATCAATAAACTACAGCCTATACTGGAACAGGATACTACACTCCGAGAGGCTCTGGGAGACAGACCCATAGGCTCCTATAGTTAACCAGCTAAACTCAGGATGATTCTTACCAACAACCACAGGACATATCACGCTAATGCCAACCCTGGAACTTTCCCTTGCAACAAACCCCGGTGCCAGCTTTGTCCACATATTTACTCTGCTGACACCATTATTGGACCTAACCATGCCAGTTACAAGATCAAGAACACACATTCCTGTTCATCCAGAAATATAATTTATGCCATCATGTGCCCAAAGTGTCCATCTGCTATGTACATTGGACAAATGTCTCAGACACTGCGCCAAAGAATCAATGCACACAAAACAGACATAAGTCTCTCACAGAGAGAAAGCTGTTGCCTGCCATTTCAGCCAGACTGATCATTCCCTTAATGACCTTAAAACATGCATATTGCTTCAAAGAAACTTTAACTCCAGACTTCAACGAGAAGCTTCAGAATTGTCATTCATGCTTAAATTTGACTCTTTATGTATAGGTTTAAACAAAGACTCTAATTATCTCACCCATTACAAAGATAGCTTCCCCAATTATCACCCCCTAATGTCATTAACTCACAGAAACTTATCTTTCCCCCTCACCCCCACTCTGTTCTAAAATTTGATTTGTCAATTTCACATGCGTTCATTTTTTTGATTGTATTACTTTGGTATATATGGTTGTGCCGATTTTCTTCCACATATTGATCTGAGGAAGTGGGTCTGGCCCACGAAAGCTCATCACCTAATAAACCATCGTGTTAGTCTTTAAAGTGCTACATAGTTCTGTCGTTTGTTTCTGTTAATATGTAGGCTGTCATGTTTAAAGCCTTGATAGCTGGCCATATTGTAGCCCTGCTAGCTTGAATCTTAATGAGATGTTTATATTAAGGTAACACAATTGTGAAATGCACTCTTTATGCTTATCAAGTCAGGGTCTGAGAGGGAAGAAATATTTAAAGGTGAAAAAAATCCGCAACTTGCTCTTTAATAATCTTCAAGGATTTTTGCAGAAATCTGATGTTTTAAGTAACAACCAAGTTTACACCAAAAACAACTTACTCTGTTTAAGTTGATTGCTTTTTGTTATGCTAATGTTCAGACTGCTTCTATTGTCATTGAAGTCAATGGGAGTCTGGCCCTCAACTTCAGTGGAAGCAGTGTGACAGTATGGTTGAGGAAGTGAGGCAGAGAGGTGGGAGTAGAAACCCTAGTTTCTGTAATCCATTGTAAGACCATGGACAGGTCACCCAGTTTTTGTGTCTTAGTTTACCCGTCTTAGAATTGGATTAATGATGATTTCCCCATTTTTTTTTAAAAGGAATGAAAACCTCTACTACCTATTTATTATTAGTAATAAAATGGGACAAATTTTGAACCTATGTAATTCCATTGAAATAATTTATAGAGAGTTCGGTAATTATTGCAGAGTATGTGCATGTACCATTTCTAAATAGGGAAAGATGCTGACTTTTTCCCCACCAGCTAAAGAATTAGGGCTTGTTTCACTATGGGCTAAATTGGCACTATTGTGATTGATGCAACGGATATCAAGTTAGTGAATCTGATGAAGATGTGATAAGTCAAAGTGGCAAAGCACTCTCCCATCAACTGAAGTGCTCCAGCTCTCCGAGAGGGAGAAGCTAAGTTGATGGGGAGCATCTCCCACTCCACAGCATGGTGTAGATCAGGGGTGTCCAAACTTTTTTCAAAGAGGGCCAGATTTGAAGAAGTGAACATGCGTGAGGGCCATCCCCGCACTCTCAGCCCCAAGGCGGAGGGCCCACAGTGTTGGAGGCGGGCGGAGAGTGCAGGGCACGCCGGCCTCACGGTGGCCCGGGGGCAGGGCGAACCCGCAGCCGAGTGGGGGAGCGGGGCTGCGGACGTGCCCTAAAGGGCACGCTCTAGGACCGCGGAGGCCATGGGCGGCGGCGACGCGGCCGGAAGCGGCGTGCTGGGCGCGCCAGTTCAAAAGAGCGCCGGGGAGCCAGGAGAGGAGGAGGAAGCGGGGGCCATATTAAATCGGAACACGGGCCGCAGTTGGCCCGCGGGCCGGACTTTGGACATGCCTGGTGTAGATACTACTGTAAATTGATCTAAGGTGCATTGACTCAAGTTATGTAACTTAACTAGCATAATTTAGATTATCTGGTTATTGTAGATCATGCCTCAGTCTAATGTCTCCTCTGTTTTGCCGTCTTCTTCTTCCAAACACCAAAATGTAAATCTGCTAGGGGTGTATAATGTGCCACATTAAAGATTTTAATTTGAAATTGTTTTTGGATTAAAGGAATTACAAGCAATCTGCAAGCTGAAAAATCTCCTTTTGTCAAGTTATAATTCAAATAACCAAATTTGTCTGAAAGTCTCAAACCTGAGCCCTTTTAGGCTACGTCTAGACTGCAGGCTTCTTGAGCAAGAATCTTTTATCAGAAGAGATCTTTCGCAAAAACTTCTTGTGCAAGAGCACATCCACGCTGCAAAAATGCATCCAAAAAGTGATGCGCTTTTGTGAGAGAGCATCCAGACTGCATGGATGCTCTCTCGAAAGTAAGCTCTGATTGCTAGGCACAGAATAGCCACAGGGGCACCTGTGTTTTTTCCTCTTTCCTCTTTTTGCACAAAAAAAACCCCTCTTCCCCGTCCCCACGCACCTTTTTGTAAAAGAGCTCTTTTGCAAAAAGGTGTTCTTCCTCGTATAATGAGGAGTACCTACGCCGAAATACCCCTTATGTTCTTTCAATTTTTTTGTGTACAAAAATGTGCTTGAGGTGTGGATGCTGAGAGTGTGTGTGTGTTTTTTTTTTTTTTCTTTTTTTAATGGCCGTTTTTCTGAAAAAACTTTGTAGTCTAGACATAGCCTTAATGACAAACCTAGTCTGAACTGATTTTTATAGCTGAAGTACAGGAGAAGCAGAATCAACAGAAGCTTAAAAACACACCCTTAATTATTGTGATACAATCGTGATGTTTTAAAATGTGGTTTTTTTAATTGAATTTGTTCTGAGAGGAAATAACTTTCAGATGACCAGTTTACTGATGTGTAACCTTTTTTTGACCTAGTGCAATATATCCTCTCTTCTTGTTTAATACCAGCATTAATTTTAAAATACACATTAATTCTGCTCTGTTGAGATCTTGGATTTGTATATTTCTCAAACTCTTAAATAATTTTGTTAGTATCAGGCCTTAACTTGTTCGTTTTGTGTTTTACTGTTTCTTAAGTTCTTTAAAGCCCTTCTTTGTGTTTTCTCTATTAATATTTAAGAATAAAAGTTGTTTTGAATGCTTTGGTTACAGGAATACATAAAAGCGGGTGGCATTATTCAAGAAGATATTTCAGAAGCATCTCTAATTGTGGGAGTGAAGAGACCACCAGAGGGTAAATTAATTCCCGAGAAGAACTATGCATTCTTCTCCCATACTATTAAAGCCCAAGAGGCAAACATGTCTCTACTGGATGAGGTTCTAAGAAAGGTAAATATAATAGTAAAAAAGTTCAGCTAATGTTAACACAAATTAAAAACAGAATTAAACATACAAGTGCAGTGGAAAGTAACGAAAGTATCCCAAGATATTGAGGCCGCTTTTTGATCCAATAATAGAAATTCTACACTATCTACAGATGTGTTAAGGAATGCATTTAATTTTTAAGCTGTGTATGTGGGTTCTATACACATCTGTAGGTAAGCTATAACATTGTCACTTAACAGTGGGTTAGAATATATTGCTGCATCTCAGCATTTATATTCTAGGCTTCTATTTTGATGTTTATAACTGGGCTTTAAACATTCATTGGAAGCTGAACGTGTCATTATTCCTGTACTTCTTAGGGACTCTATTATCCCTCTTTGCTTGTTGTCTATATGGTGCAGAGTGCTCAGTTTGATAGTCTTGTGTATAATAACACTTATACAGCACTTAAGCAGGCTTTTCTATGCTTCTCTCATGGTTGTAGACTACAGTCCGGTTCTGACCTTTCTTGTGAGAGGAAATTGGGAGGAGAAAAAACATCGAAGTCATTGCAATTGTACTAGTGTGCAAGATTAATATAAGGGCTAAAGAGTCTAGTGTACATTCCTTATGTGTTTTACTGATCCAAAGAGTCCAATTTTGTCTGATGGAACTGCAACATACGGCCTTTTTACCTGATTTATAATAATGGGGAAAATCCTGGCCTCATTTTGCCACTTGTGTCAACGAGGCCAGGATTTCATCCTGTTTATGCAGCATAGTGATTTGGTCAACTACTGTCTTTTAGTGAATATACCCGCACCCGAATATACCCGCGGTTTTTGCAGTTTGAGGAAAACAAATCTTGCATACCCCGGGCATGTCAAACTGTGCAGGGGAGGGGAGGGAGTTTCTATGGGTTGGGGGGTGGGAAATTAGCCACCCTCCGGACAGAGGAGCACTCAACCCGCCTGGTTCCCGCGCAGATGCACAACCTCTGGGCAGGGGAGCACTCGCCCCCCTGGGTCCCATGCGGCCACACAGCCTTCAGGCGGGGGAATGAGAGTGCTCCCCCTCCCCTTCCTGCAGCTGCTCAGGAACTGGGAGATGAGCTGTCCCCTGCCCCTTCCTGTGGCTGCGTAGCCTCTAGTCTCCGTGTAGGGGAGCGCTCATCTCCCGGTTCCTGCGCAGCCACAGGAATGGGCAGGGGGAGCACTCCTGCGCAGGAACCAGAAGATTAGCACTCTCCTGCCCGGAGGCTGGTGGCTGTGCAGCGGGGGAAGGGGCAGGGGAGTGCTCACTACCAGGTGAGTTTAAAAAAAAAAAAAAAAAGTATACTCCGCACCCAAGTATACCCTGTAAAAACAAATATAACCCATGGGTTATAGTCACTAAAATATGGTAGTTGTTCCTGAGAATAAAAGTCCTCTCTCTGCAAAGAGCATGGGCAACAAGTGTCATCAACAAGCCACAGCCTTGATCTTCTATCTCCTTTGTGGAGAGGACACCTCTGCTTCCAGTACCCAAGTAGTTTTTACTCGGGTATCACTTGTTAGACTGCCAGTGAATGTACAATAGCCCATTAGGACTGAGTTACCTTGCCATTTGGTCAGATTAAAGTCTTTGGGTTATAACTTCAGCCTCAGATCCTTGTCCGGGTCAGTCTGTGTAGCTCCGTCACTGAATGGCTGATTACACCAGATGATCTGCCCCTCTGCTTTCTTCAAAGATGGTTGTGTTTTTGTTCCTTTAGTCTGATGACTGCAGTGCTAAAGTTTTATTTTTCAATTAGTTAAGGAGACTGGTTATAAACCAAGCAAACCAAAATCAACCTGTTCTTAAAAAAATGAAACCCCAAAATGCATGGTTGAAAATCATTAGCCATGTGCACCTGGATCTTATGCACAAAACATGACACTAGGTGAATGTAAAAGCAGTTCCCAGAGAAGCAGTACATCATTAAAGCAACTTTTTGGTATTTTCAGGAAATTCGATTGATTGACTACGAGAAAATGGTTGATCACAAAGGAATGCGAGTGGTAGCCTTTGGACAGTGGGCCGGTGTAGCAGGTATAGTGCATAAAGCAATAAGCAGGCCTAGAGCTAATAACTGTCCACCAATATTTACACCTTTTTGGTTTACGTGAACTTCATGGGAATCCAGTACTGTGGTGCTTTTTGTAGTGGCTGTACAGATCCAGATAGCCACAGACTAGATAAAGGTTAATTCTTAGCACCCAGTATAGTCAGTGTGCTGAGGATTCTTTCTAACTCTCTTATTATTTATTCCTATAAAATCCCATCTCTCTATACCAAACCAGTATTTATCTTAGTAGGAGAGTAGATACTCAACTCAATGGAGGCAGAACCAGTGACTCTGGGCCAACAGATTGTGTGTTGTAGAAAAAAATGTCTGTCATCATCCTCATGAACCAAAATGTGCAATGGTGCTACAACACACATGCCCTCTCTTCTTGTGCCTTAGTCCTGATAGTTTGTACTAAAGTACTTATTGTCTTTCCACTGTCTCTCTAAAAAGGTCACTCATTTTCAATAGAATTTAGTGGTGTGGGCTTATCTCATTCCTTCCCACCAACCCCCAATATCAGCATGTTTGAGGGAGCCAAATGAGGGCTGAGATCTAAGTGAGCTACTGGACTGGTTGTCTCTTGAGTCCAGGAAGATCTCTGGGTATCAGTCATTGTAGATCCTGATGCATCCTTCTATTAAATGTGTATTTCTGAAATAGGAATGATCAATATTTTACACGGAATGGGATTACGGTTTTTGGCCCTAGGACATCACACTCCTTTCATGGTAAGATTTTTCTATAATATTACTTGGAGGTTTTAGTTTAAAAAAAAAATGGCATTGGCTCTGGACAGACATACTGATGAGAATCCTTGCCGTTTGGTTTTAGCACATTGGCATGGCCCACAACTACAGGAACAGCAGCCAGGCTGTGCAGGCAGTGCGAGATGCTGGTTATGAAATCTCTCTGGGTTTGATGCCAAAGTCGATTGGACCCTTAACGTTTGTGTTTACAGGCACTGGTAATGTTTCTAAGGTAAGATGCCCTCCCACTACTGGTGCAATAGTCAGTCATTTTTTTAGTCATTCAAGTTGCAGTAGGGGAGATCTAGGGCTGGATATTAGGAAAAAACTATTTCCCTAGCAGGGTGGTGAAGCACTGGAATGGGTTACCTAGGGAGGTGGTAGAATCTCCATCCTTGAAGGTTTTTAGGTCCCAGCTTGACAAAGCCCTGTCTGGGATGATTTTGTTGGGGTTGGTCCTGATTTGGGCTGGGGGTTGGACTCAATGACCTCCTGAAGTCTCTTGCAGCCTTATGATTCTATGATTTTATATATATTTTTAACCAGAGTTCTATTTCTGCATCACATACATATCAGACTGTACATAATTTAAAGTTGGAGTTAATTTGCATTTTACTCTTGGACTTCTAGGTTTTTTGCCATGATATAGTAGGAATCCTAGTTACACCAGTTTTATGCCTGTAGAGCCTGGTCTATACTAGAGCAGGCAGGTTGGCTTAAGGCCGTGGTCACCAACAGGTCTATCATGATTGACTGGTCGATCAAGAGGCTTTGACCAGTTGATCGCGAGGCGTCCTGTCCTCCCCGCCCCCATTTCCCTCCCACCTCCGAAGAAGCCCCACTACCTACCTCCAGTGAAAGTGGAGGTAGTGTCGGTTTCCCGGGGATGGACAGAAGTCCCGCAGCTTAGCACCACTTCTGGCGATTCAGGAAGTGTGCTAGCTGCTCTGCCGGGTGTACTGTGGAAGGAAGCATTGGTTCCCTGCATCGCACAGGAGGGGTGAGTCAGCCCCGGGGGAGGCGCGCGCGGGGCAGGTCAGCCCCGGGGCAGGTGCGCGCACCCGGGGCTTCCCTGCTCGGGGGGGAGGGGTTCGGCCCCAGGGCAGGCACACATGGGGCTTCCATGCGCCGGGGCAGAGGGGTTGGCGCCGTGGCAAGCGCACATGGGGCTTCCCTGCGCTGGGGGGGTTCAGCCTCCTGGGTTGGCGTGTGCGTGCGGGGCTTCCCTGCGCGGGGGTGGGGAGGGTCGACTTTGGGGCAGGCACGCGCTGGTTTCCCTCGGGGGGGAATCCTGGGAGGAGGCAGATGCAGGGGACTCTCTGCTCCCCGGCAGCCTACTCCCCAGCCACAGAACGCTGTTCCCACTCCCTTGTCCCCAGCTACAGAACGCTGTCCTTATTCCCAACCCCACTCCCCGAACTCTGTCTCCTCTGGCACCCTGTCCCCACCTGCAGAAACCTGTCCCTACTGGCACTCTGTCCCCTGCTGCAGAACCCTGTCCTCTGCCCTCCCAGCACCCTGTTTCCTCTCCCCTGCCCCCAGCCACAGAACTCTGTCCCCACAAAATGTATAATTATAAATGCTTCATTTTAGATTTAAATAGCATGAATAAAAACCAGACCATTTATTTCATAACTATAAACATGTGATTTTAATTTTATATATCGCATAATTTAAAAATAAACTGTTTATCAGAGTGTGTAAGTAAGGGCTGGGGATAGAAAGTGAAGGACAGGAGGAGAATAGAGAGGGTGGGGCTTCAAGGAAGGGGCGGGGCGGTAGATCTTCACCTGTTCTGAGATTTAAAAAGTGATCTTGGTTGTAAAAAGGTTGGAGACCACGGGCTTAAGGTATGCAACTCCAGCTATGCAAAATGTGTAGCTGGAGTTGGCTTACCTTAAGCCAAGCTATGACAGAGTCTATGCAGGAAGAGGCCAATGAGAGCGAACACTCCCGTTGGCTTTCCTTACTCCTCACAGAAAGAGGAATACCAGACTCGGAGGGGGGGGGGGGGGGCTGACCTCAGAATTCAATCTACGGGGATCCTTAAAGACGTGATAATTAAAGGGTGATGTGGAGAAATATGCAGATGTTGTACAAGTATAAGACTTGGAACCACAGACATGAATTTACTGTGATGGGATGTCTTTCAAGGGCAGCAGGGTTATAATACTAATGAGCTTCCAGAAAGAAATGCTACAGAAGTGTCATTTAGGAATTGAAAAGCACAAACAATGAACAGGAGAGGTGATCTTTTGGCTGTGGATCAATCATGACATCAATAATGTGGTAAGAAGCTGCTTTTCATGCTTCAAGTACAAGCCACACAAACAGGTGGAGACCTCACTCAGTTCTATAAAGGCCTTATGAGAATGAGGGCACTGGTTTATTTACCTGGCAAGCATAGATTTAATAGTCACAGTTTATTCTCTGTATCCAGAACTTTGCACACTGCACAGTACTAATAGTAAGTCAGCAATAGCTGGCATAACTGGAATCTTGTCCTGACATGGAATTCCAGATGAAGTCTTTTAACAATAATGGCCTGTAATTTTCCAATGTAGACTTCAGGCCATTTGCCATAGACGGAGGGTAAGTTAGACTTGATTTTTTTGTGATGAAAGTCTAATCAAATAGACTTGTGGAAAGGTCTGTATGGAAAGTAAAGAATCTTAGGAAAGACTTTAGGCAGTGGGGGTGATTTGCATAAAGCTTCATTGGCTTAACGAAGTACATCTGTATTAACTTTAATCTGGCTAGCAAAGATAACATTAGTAGTGTAGAGGTGGTGGCACAGACTTCAGTGTGGGCTACAAGGCAGAATGAGAACAACTGCACTTCAGAATAACACTTGAGTTTTGCAAAGTGATTGGCTTACCTGCTGATGACTTGCAACTCAAGCTTCTGCATTTCCACTGCTTTACTAGCTCAGCCATGAGGGCTAAAATGACAGTTGAGAAGTATAGAGTAGAAACTTGAATTCTGAATCACACTCTGCATCAAAATGTTCTTGTTCTTTTCTCTCTGCCCCAGACAAATTTCACGGTAGTGGACTACATTAAATTGGGTGGTTTTGTTTTAGCTCGCTAAGCTAGAATGAACACTTTCCCATTTCTACAGTGGCCCAGACTTCAGGCAGCTATTCATTTCAGTTGGGTTATTGGCACATGTGGATTAGCATCTTTTTCTATATAGAAGGAATAACCTGAGAGGACTGGCAAGACCTGTCAAAAATGAGCCCTTATGAATATCCTGTGAATGGAAAAATTAACTATTTTCTTTCTGCAGTTCTCAGTATCTTATACTCTTTGCTGATGTCCCCATAATTCTGGGTCATATTTTTATCTGTAGGGTGCCCAAGAAGTGTTCAATGAACTCCCTTATGAGTTTGTGGAGCCACATGAACTGAGGGAGGTTTCTAAATCTGGAGGTAACTCTGTGGCACAAGTATGATAAGCTTTAAAATCTCTTTGACCAATGGTATTGCTTTTTAAAAAACTGATTTTTATCTTCTTTGTTGCAGACCTTAGGAAAGTATATGGGACAGTGTTAAGTCGTCATCATCATCTTGTAAGGAAAAGTGATGGGGTATATGATCCGGAGGAATATGACAAACATCCAGAACTATACACATCTCGTTTTAATACCAATGTGAGCGTTGCTGCTGTTCTCTCAGAACAAGGTTCTCCAAATACAGTCAATAGCAAATATTGTCCACGTTCTCTATAGTTTGGGTATCATTTATCTAAAAGGCTACATCCCCTGCAAGTGTCCTTGATTATCAGTGACAACCATATGTGACTTTCTTTGCAGATTGCACCATATACTACATGTTTGATTAATGGAATATACTGGGAACAACATACCCCTCGCTTGTTAAATCGATACGATGCAAAAAAGTTGCTGGCTCCAGTTAAACCTTCTGCTGCTGCAACTGAGGGTTGCCCAGAATTGCCATACAAGTAAGGCATCTTCATTTGGTAATAATAATTATTCTCTAGTGTTCAACCTGAGCAGTATGCTGAAAACACTGATCCAATGGTATATAAAAAACATTTACAGCATACGAGAGAAATGGGAGCAGAACACCTGTCACATATGCTTTTCCATTTCATTTTTGTTTCCTTTGGAATTTGTATGTCATTCATTAGTTGATAAATCTGATTTATGAGTAATAAAAAGTTTACCCTTCACATGCTTCTCTTCTTGGGGAAAGAATGAGAGAACAAATGTTGTTCTAATGTAACTGATGTTGTGTGTGCAGGTTTAATAAGTCATGATGTCAAAATACTTTGGATGAGTTAGTTAAATCCACAACAAATGCTTAGTAGAGCAGTATACAGGAAAGGAAACACATATTGCAAGTCTCAGGGTACGTCTAGACTACATGCCTCTGTCGCCAGAGGCATGTAGATTAGGCTACCAGACATAGTAAAATGAAACGGCGATTTCAATAATCGCCGCTTCATTTAAATTTACATGGCTGCCGCGCTGAGCCGACAAACAGCTGATCAGCTGTTTGTCGGCTCAGCGCGATAGTCTGGATGCGCGGGTGTCGACATCATAGGTATTTGTCGACCACCCAGGTAAGCCTCCTGGGATGAGGTTTACCTGAGTAGTCGACAAATACCTATGATGTCGACACCCGCGCGTCCAGACTATCGCGCTGAGCCGACAAACAGCTGATCAGCTGTTTGTCGGCTCAGCGCGGCAGCCATGTAAATTTAAATGAAGCGGCGATTATTGAAATCGCCGTTTCATTTTACTATGTCTGGTAGCCTAATCTACATGCCTCTGGCGACAGAGGCATGTAGTCTAGACGTATCCTCAGACTGAAGTGTGGCTGCCTATCAGAGTTCACCTATTACTAACTCCTAAAACTCATCTTCTATACTGTTCAGAACAAAGAAAAATCTTTTTTCATAATTGATCTTATTAATGAATCAATAAACCAACAATATTTGCAACTAACTTATCATTACTAGGACAATCTGTATCCACAACGAGCTCTTAAGGCTTAAACATTAATATTCTGCTGATAAATTGATGTATAGAACACATCTGGTGTACCACATTGTCCATTTGTCAATTACTGAGCATTTTAAGGCCTCCTTTATCAATGACACCATTTTGTCCATTATAATATACATCTATAATAGCAGGAATCTCATTATATATAATGTGTGTGCTCTCACAGATAGGACAAAGAAAATAACTGTTGGCCATGGTCTGCATTTCATGGTGTCTGATTTATGTAATTGATAAGCTAAAGATATTTGTTCAACTGTCCACTAATTATATTGATTAAAAAAGAGAGACTGTCATTGCAATTCCTCATGTGATAAAAGCATCTTTCAATAGATTATAAATTAGGGTACGTCTAAACTACATGCCTCTGTCGTCAGAGGCATGTAGATTTGTTGTTTTGGCAAAGGCAAATGAAGCCGCGATTTAAATGATCGCGGCTTCATTTACGTTTACATGGCTGCCGCGCTGAGCCTACAAACAGCTGATCAGCTGTTTGTCCGCTCAGCGCGCTAGTCTGGACGCTCCCCTGCCGACATCAAAGCCCTTTGTCGGCAGCCCCGGTAAACCTCGTCCCACGAGGAATAATGGGACTGCCGACAAAGGGCTTTGATGTCGGCAGGGGAGTGTCCAGACTAGTGCGCTGAGCAGACACACAGCTGATCAGCTGTGTGTCGGCTCAGCGCGGCAGCCATGTAAATGTAAATGAAGCCGCGATCATTTAAATCGCGGCTTCATTTGCCTTTGCCTATGTGTCTAATCTACATGCCTCTGATGACAGAGGCATGTAGTCTAGACACAGCCTTACAGAGAACATATGCCCAGTTTCTGTTAGCAGTGCTTTCTCTCTGGACATGGAATGGCCATGGTGGTTCAGATCAATAGTACACTTAGCCCAGTATCCTATCCTCTGACAAGGGCAATTGCCAAATGCTTTAAAGAAAATGAACAGAACAGGACAATTGATGGAGTGATCCTTTCCCTTCCCTGTTGTCCACTCCCAGCTTCTAGCAGTTAGAGGTTTAGGACATCCAGAGTGTGGGGTTACATCCGTGATCATTTTGACTAATAGCCATTCATGGACCTATCTTCCATGAACTCAGCTAATTCTTTGTTTGAACCCCATTAGTTTTGGCCTTCAACTCCTATGCATTGTATTAAGTAGTACTTTCTTTTACTTATTTTAAACCTGCTGTTTATTAATTTCATTAGGTGACCCCTCGTTCTTGTTTTTAAGTGAGGGAGTAAATAGTATTTGTGATTACTGTTCTCTACACCATTGATGATTATATAGACCTCTATCACAACCCCCCATAATAGTCTTTTCTAAAATGAACAGTTGGTTTTTTAATCTCTCCTTGTATGGAAGCTGTTTCATGCCCCTAATAAATTTTGTTGCCATTTTAATTATTGCTGTGTATTGTGTGGATGTTTTCAGAGAACTGTTTACAATGACTCCAAAACTTTTTTTGTGTGAAAACTAATTTAGATCCATTTATTTTGGATTTATTGTTGGGATTGTTTGTTTGCCAATGTACATTATTTTGTATTTATCAACATTTGATTTTGTTTGCCATTTTGGCTAATCAGCCCAGTCTATGAGATCTATTTGTAACTCTTAGTTAAGACCAAAGCAGACTGCCATCTGAGTAATTTTGTGTTGACAATAAATTTTGTACCCAACTGTTCATCTCCTTTCCCAGAGACTTTATGAATGTATTGAACCATAAAGGTCCCAGTACAGTATCCTTAGAGCACCTTGTTATTGACCTCCTTTTTATTGTGAAAACTGACCATTTATTTCTACCCTTCATTTCTAATCTTTTTATCCAGTTACTGAGTCATGATTGGACTTTCCTTCTTATCCCATTATCATTTAGTTAGCTTAAGAGCCTTTTGTGAGGGACCTCTTCAAAGGCTTTCTGAAGATGCAAGTACATTATATCCAGTGAACTACCCCACATGCTTGTTGAGCTACTCCATACTTTCTAGTAGATTGGTGAGGCATGATTTCCATGTAGAAAGCCATTTTCACTATTCCCCTATATTGTATTTATTTTTGTCTAAGGGTATGTCTACACTTGCACCCTAGTTTGAACTAGGGATGCAAATGCAGGCATTTGAAATAGTCAATGAAGCGGGGATTTAAATATCCCGTGCTTCATTAGCATGATCTCGCCGGCGTGTTACTCCGAATGCCAGCTGTTTCGAAACACGCTGGCGAGATCATGCTAATGAAGTGCGGGATATTTAAATCCCCGCTTCATTGACTATTTTGAATGCCTGCATTTGCATCCCTAGTTCAAACTAGGGTGCAAGTGTAGACATACCCTAAGTCTGGTTGAAACTGTTGTAAAGAACAATCGTCTGATCTCTTGTAACTATTCTTGGATAGATTTTATTAATTGTTTTTATTTAATTAATTTAGACTTGTGGCAATATGTGACATTTCAGCAGACACTGGAGGATCCATAGAGTTTATGACAGAGTGTACAACAATTGACAGTCCATTTTGTATGTATGATGCTGACCAGCATATTATTCATGACAGGTGGGAGAACCTTTACTTTGTATTAAATTTTGTGTTTCAATATCCTATTCCACTCAAACTACGGTATGAAGAGTCATGCTACAAAGAAAATGTGATGTGGAATTACAATGTTATTTCTTTCAGTGTGGAAGGCTTTGGGATTCTGATGTGTTCCATTGACAACTTACCAGCACAGCTTCCAATAGAAGCCACAGAGTATTTTGGAGACATGCTATTCCCTTATGTTGAAGAGATGGTAAGGCCTTCTGTAGTCAGTGACAGAACGAAGGTTTGAACTTAAACCTTAGTTGTATTTTGTGGCTTTTCTGGTCTGCTGTCGAACATAACAAAATCTGTCTGGAAAATGACTGCTCCAGTGTCTGAGGTAAATTTTCAAAGGCACTGTCGTCCCATTTTACAAAAGTGACATTGGCATGTAAGAGCCAAAATCTTACTGAAAATCAATGGGAATGAAACTATGTTGTGAGTCAGACGAATTCCAGGTTTCAAAGGTCATTTAATGTGCAATTCCTATATTTTAATATAACTTAAAACTTGGACAGTTTCTTTTTTAATGAAGTACATTTTTCCAAAGAGGATTTATCTTTTGAAAGTTCTCTGAAAATTGTGGAAAATAAAATGCTCTGAAATCCTTCATCTCCACAGCTGTTATCTGATGGCTCACAGCCTCTTGAAAGCCAGAATTATTCACCTGTTGTGCGAGATGTAAGTATTTTAAGCTCTTTCCCTTCCTCTTCTCACCTGGATACCTAAAGTTCAGACATAGGAAAAGTAATTTTATGTTTCATGTACTTTGTAGGCAGTGATTGCGTCCAATGGTTCATTGACTGATAAGTATAAATATATCCAGAAATTGAGGGAGAGCAGGTAATGTATAGCGTGGTTTAAGTTTCTCATTGTTTTGAGTCTGTGAGTCAGGTGTTTAAATGATCATGCTTGCCCTCTACCTTCCTTCTTGCATTTATTTAAATGTTGGAGGAATTCAGATGTGTTAATTTATGTGGTTAAATTTTATCCTGGGTTGAATCTCCCAGGGTTTCCCAACCTATGGGTCAGGACCCAAATATGGGTCGCCATTACATTTCAAAAGGGACACAAGAGCCACCTGGGGAGACATCTGAAGGAGCCATTCACACAATTTTTTTGAATTGCCTTGGGTCATCAAGACTTCCTGACTTGTCAGAATGGGTCCCCATCTGGAAAAGGTTGGGAACCAACCCCATTAGCATACACTACTAATGCTGAGCCTGAGGGAAAAATCAGAGGTAACAAGTATGTGCCATGTAAGTAATCAGGATTTCTTGGAAAGAAATGAATTGCATGGTAACATTATTATTCCCTCCTTGCATCTTCAAAACATGCAGGGCTTATTGAAGGATGGCTGGGCTCCGACCACCTGTAATGTAATTTTACTAAAACTGGACGTTTGCACTATAGATTCTTGCCCTGAGGAAGAGTTATTGATTGGGTGTATTCAGGATTCTGCATAAAGGCTTCTGATTTCCATTAAACTTTACTACACCCATCACTTAAGGTATCATTCTATCCTTGTCCATGTCTAGTTTATCTTGCAATGGTAAAAATAAATGGAGCAGATGGGGTTAGCTTCATTCACTTAGGCAATGTCTAGACTACAACCCATTTTTGGTAAGGGATGTAAATTAGGCATGTTGATATTGCAAATGAAGCTGTGATTTAAATATCCCATGCTTCATTTGCATAATGGCAACTGCCACTTTTTTCAAAATGGTTTCTTTTCCCCAAAAAAGTCCCTAACAAAAATGGCAGTTTTGATGGGAATCTTTTGAAAATAAACCCTTTTTCGAAAGATCCTGTAAACCTTATTTTTGAGGAGTACAGGAGCTTTCGAAAAAAGGTTTTATTTTCAAAAGATTCCCGTCTAAGCTGCCATTTTTTTCCAAAGCCCTGTTTTGGGAAAAAAAAAGCAGCAGCCGTGTGACGGGGCAGAAACGCCCTGCACTCTAGCCCCGCCGATTGCCACTTGTCTGGCAGCACCGGGGAATATCGGCGGTGCGGCAGCTGCATGTCCCTGCACACGCCCAGGGAGCCAGAGCACCGCAGAGGAGGGGCGATGTTGGGTTGCGGCATACTCCATCAACTTGGAAGGGAGGCCGGAAGAAGGGGGGGGGCACCCGAGAGCAGGAAGCTGTCTGAGGGATTTAAACCCATGGCGGTGTGACGGGAGGGGGAAGCGAAGGAGGAAGAGACTCCTGAACAGGACCCATGGCGGATGGGACCCAAGGCAAGGAGGTGAGGAAAGGTGTTGGCCGTGATGCCAGCTGTGGAGAGAGGAAGTAGGCCAGGGTGGGTAGAGGGAGCCCGTGGACTGGCGCGTTACGGTGGGATGCCCTGCCAGCCGGACCGGACTGCAGAGGAGTCTGCGTTCTTAGAGCCCTGGGCTAGGGCCCATAAGAGGGGCCGGGCCTGGACCCCTCTCTCCCTGCGATGCAGGCGAGGTGAACGGCAGGCGGTGCAGGTAATGCCGGGGCAAGCGAGGGCCTGAAGGCCCAAAACTAAATCAAATTTGGACGCAAGAGGACGTCGGGTGTGGTGAGGGGAACACGGAGGCGTGAACTGGGGCGGACAACTGGAGGGATACCCGTTTGTGCATGTTTACAAGCTGCCATTATGCAAATGAAGGGTGGGATGTTTAAATCCCTGCTTTATTTGCAATATCGACATGCCTAATTTACATCCCTTTACCGAAAAAGGGATGTAGTCTAGATGTTTTATTTTATTTTTATGTTTTTTACAGAGTAGCCTTGTTTTGGCAGTGATTAACTTGGTCTTTTTGGTTTTTTGATTGGTTATACATGGAACACATGTAATTTTAAAAGAAAAAGTAAATGTGCTTAAATCCATTAGATACATTGCTTTTACATTTCCATTAATGTAATATGTCAATTTCCTTGTTTATTTAACATCAGAAATTTTAAAACATCATAGTGCAGGTAATTAATGAAGAATCCCTTTGAGGACAGTAAAAAAAAAATCTGCTTAAAATGAAGAATAGTTATTTGCGGGGTTTTTTTCCTGCTCCCTTTTTCTTTCTAGTGGAGCAAGTCATTTGCTTCTTGAAAACTCAGAGTTCAGAGTTTTTGGTGTATGCTATTATGGTGGACAACCTTACCTGGTTGTCTTCATTAACAACCCTTCTTAATTTTGGCATCCTTCTTAACTCACATTCCACCATGCAATAGGTTCTGTAAGAAGCTGAAAACAACTTTGGAAAAGGGTCAATTCTGAGTAGACTTTCGGTTTTTCTGTAGAACAGCATATTGCATTCCTCGCCTCCCACATGTAATTCATTTAGTTAAAAGGAAGAGTAGTACTTGCTAATGCCAGAGCCTTTTCTTTGATGCCTTCCCTTTTTATTTCTTTGGAACTAATGCAAATGAACCTACTGGCTAACCCATCTCCATAATCTCTTCACCATGCATAGTTTGTGCTGGTTATATGTTGCTTTGGCACAACTGCAAATGATGTATGTCTTTGGACAGTTAGGTATTATTGTTCTAGTGCTGTACAAAGATGAATTAACATGGGTGTTTGTGGCGGACAATAGTTCATATGTTCTTTTTTGGACTATAAAAACTTTGTTGCAATTATTGATGTACCAAAAATGTCTCTTAGCAATTTGTAACAGACAAGAACTAGTCCAGGCAGGGATCAGCCAATCCCAGTGTGGTTAAACTGTCCACTGGACAATTAGAATTAGCGCTCTGTGTTTTAGAAGTTTGATAAAAGCCATCTCTTTGGCAAAGAGTCTTTCCTCTGTTCCAGCATTGGTGGTGCACTCTATTTTACCCCTCTTTGCATGTCTGTCTGTCGCTATGTACTCGTCTGGTTATAAGCATGAAATGTGTGCGGTAGTCTTGAGTATGACAGTAAGGGTACGTCTACACTACATGCCTCTGTCGGCAGAGGCATGTAGATTTGTTTATTCAGCAAAGGTAAATGAAGCCGCGATTTAAATGATCGCGGCTTCATTTACATTTACATGGCTGCCCCACTGAGCCGACAAACAGCTGATCATCTGTTTGTCGGCTTGCCGCTAGTCTGGACGTTCCCCCTGTCGACATCAAAGCCCTTTGTCAGCAGCCCTGGTAAACGTCATTCCACAAGGAATAACGGGGCTGCCGACAAAGGGCTTTGATGTCGACAGGGGGAACGTCCAGACTAGCAGCGAGCCGACAAACAGCTGATCAGCTGTTTGTTGGCTCAGCGCGGCAGCCATGTAAATGTAAATGAAGCCGCGATCATTTAAATCGCGGCTTCATTTACCTTTGCCTACAACCCTAATCTACATGCCTCTGCCGACAGAGGCATGTAGTGTAGACACAGCCTAGTATCCTAGGACAGGAAGATCCTACATCAGAGCTGATGGTGGGGCTGTTGGAGAAAAGAGTTTTTGTCCTACCAAACCAAAAGATCTACAGTGTGATATGTAGTGGTGTTAGAGGTTAATGAAGTAATGTTGGCACTGTTGTATACATGGTCCCAGATTTGACAAACATTCTATTAAGCTATTGGTCTACGTAGGTTCCCATGGTGTCCTGAAGTGATTCTGGTATAGTCTGTCCAAAGATGGCCTCTCACAACCGCATCCTATTCCTTCGAGGTCACATGATGAAGGGTGTTAGGCACAGTCTGGAACCTTGAAACATTAATCCAAGATGATACAATTGGCTCATTAGTCCTAAAGTGCCCTAGTTGTTTGTCTTTGAACTAGAGTAAATGACTTCTCTTTAACTTGAAGTTTTCAAATCAAGAGTAACTCAGGCAGAAGTTGTGGGGCTATTGCAGAACTGGAGGGTGAGGGTCTGTGACTTGCAATGTGCAAGCATATGTATTGGATGATCATGAGGATCCTTGCTGGCCTTAAAGTGGTTTTTTTTGCATCTCTGAGTTGGGCCCTGTGAAATTCACAGTCCGTTTTGGTCAATAGGATTTGTTCAAACTGTAAATTTCATGATTTTAGCCATTTACATCTAAAATTTCACAGTGTTGTAATTCTAGGGGCCTGACCCGAAAAGGAGTTGTGGAGAAGTCACAAGGTTATTGTATGGGAGGGAGGTGGTTGCAGTACTGCTAACTTTACCTCTGTTCTGCTGATGCTGGTGTTGGCTTTACAGCTAGGCAGCTGGAGAGCAGCAGCTGCTGGTTAGGAGCCCAGCTCTGAAGGCTGCCACCAGCACAGAAGTAAGGATGATATGGCATGGGTATTAGCAGCCTTATTTCTGTGCTGCTGCCTGCAGCACTGAGTCCTCAATCAGCAACAGCCACTCTCTGGCTACCCAGCTCTGAAGGCAGTACAGAAGAGCGTGGCAATACAGGCAGTCCCCAGGTTACATGGATCTGACTTGCATCGGATCCCTACTTACAAATGGGGTGAGGCAACTAGCTGCTTCCCCCCAGCAGGCCAGGGAGACGCGAAGCTAGCGCTCCCCCCCCCTCCCCCCAGCAGACCAGGGAGACGCGGAGCAGCCTTTCTCAGCAGACACCTCAGCTTGAGAATAAGGGTATGTCTACACCACCCTCCTAGTTCGAACTAGGAGGGTAATGTAGGCATACCATACTTGCAAATGAAGCCCGGGATTTGAATTTCCCGGGCTTCATTTGCATAAGCCGGGCGCCGCCATTTTTAAATCCCAGCTCGTTCAAACCCCATGCCGCGTGTAGCCGCGTGGCACGGGGTTCGAACGAGCTGGGATTTAAAAATGGCGACGCCCGGCTTATGCAAATGAAGCCCGGGAAATTCAAATCCTGGGCTTCATTTGCAGGTGCGGTATGCCTACATTACCCTCCTAATTCGAACTAGGAGGGTAGTGTAGTCATACCCTAAAGGACTAAGGGAAGTGAGGTGTGGGAGAATAAAACTGAGCTCTGGAGAAATGTTTGGCTAGAGTTTCCCCTACAAGATGTACCAGTTCCGACTTGCATACAAATTCAACTTAAGAACAAACCTACAGTCCCTATCTTGTACGTAACCCGGGGACTGCCTGTACTGTCATCCTTGTAAAATAACCATGGCAATGCTCATCAGGACCCCCAATTTGAGAAATACTGGTCTCCCCTGTGAAATCTGTGTACAGGTTGAACTTCTCTAGTTTGGTAACATCCATTATTTTAGTTAGTTGGATGTCTACTTATCCTGGGTGTGGCCAAGTTTTCCATGGTCTCTCAGTTTACAGCCACTAGTCCTGGCTTTCAGTGTTCTTTGCTGTTAATGAGGTTTATTTTACCCCATATGTCTTCTAGCATCCCAGTAAGCAATGGAAGTTTTGGGAATGCTGCTAGACAATATTGACAGTATTTGTCATGATCTGGCAAATTCTTTGGTTCGGCACCAGTCAGGTCTTGGGGGTGCTGGACTAGAGAGGTTCAACTTGTAGTATAGGGTAAAAGTGCGTGTGCGTGCGTGTGCACACATGCTCATACCCCTCCTTCCCCGCCCCCCCCAATTTTTTTGTGGTGTAATGCATTTTTCATGTCTGTGAATTTGCTAGGGCCCTATCTATGAGGTTGGACTAATTTGGCTGTTGAGGAAAATGCAGTGACTTCTGAGGAAGAATGAGAAGTCACATCTGCAGTAACTGCTGGAGGAGCAATGAAACAGGGATCAAGTGGTGTGACTTTTCTGAGGTTGGATTTAGATATTTTAGTCCACTTTCCCTGCAGTAGGAGTCATTCAATATAAATTCTGAAAAAGCTTCGGGTAATGACATAATCAGGTCCCAGAACTTAAACTTTTTCCTGAAATGAGCCCTTCATTTGTAAAGTTACTCAAATGTACTGATTTGACATTAACATCATCAGTTTGCTTATCCTGTATGTTTTTAATTTGACTATAACCTTTCTAGGGAATATTCACAGTCACTGATGAAGGATAAGAAGAGGGTCTTGTTACTTGGATCTGGCTATGTTTCTGGCCCTGTGATAGAATATCTCATGAGAGATCCTAGTGTGGAAATCACAGCAGGTATGTAAGGTCCTGCTTGCTTTCAAATATTAAAGCAGCGTATTAAGGTGAATGTATGTATGCAGTGTATAGAAACAATTCTTCATTTTGTGCCAGCATGGTGACAGACTACAAACTTTATTTAAAAGCATAGGAAGTAAGCTGTGGGAATACTGAAGATATATTTTATATTTTCAACTATTGGGCACTTTGCTCAAAACATTATTCTGAGGCTTTTAAGACCACTTTAAGGGACACCAACTTTAAAAATCACATATCCATCTGAAATTTTTTTTGCTTATTTCTTATTGTAAATAGCATCTAGAAAGAGACAGTAGACAATATTTTTTCCTGTCTTTTTGGCCTGTTTGCTTCCTGCATCTGACAGTACTCTGTGCACAGTTTCATTCTTTCCTAAACAGCTTCATTTTCTGTCTTACAAAAGCATGATGATAGCACTTTATAAACCTCTGCCACAGAGAAGCACATGTAAGAGAAGGGGAAAAAGTTCATTCAAGGAAGTGTTTAATTAACGACGATAGCAAATTTGAAACCAAATAGGCAGCATGCACAGACATGAAGGAATGTGGAAGTGTGGTCAGAGGTATTTTCTGTCAGACATGTCCAAAATAACAAACATCACTCATGATCTTTCTTTGCCTACCTTGTTTGTCTCCCTTGGTGGGTGGTGGAGGTGTTTGAACTAGTCACATGTGAAGAACCCAGCTGAGTTGGAGATTCTGGTTATATCTGCACTACATCCCTCTTTCGAAAGAGGGATGTAAATTAGACAGATCGAAATTGCAAATGAAGCTGGGATTTGAATTTCCCGTGCTTCATTTGCATAATGGTGGCCCCGTGTGCTTTCAAATACGGGTATTTCAAAAGTGAAAGCACCATCTAGATGCAGTTCTTTAAAAACAAACAAAAAAAAACCAACCCTTTTTTTTTTTTTTGAAAGATCCTGTATTCCTCAAAAAATGAGGTTTACAGGATCTTTTGGAAAAGGGTTTTTTCCTAAAGAACCATGCTTAGATGGCAGATGACAATCCTTGCTTCCAGTTTAAATCAACCACAGAGAAAGTGTCGAAGGTGAATTGGATGCAGGGTGAGGTGAACCCTAAAATTTGGACCCAAGGCACTCCAATGCTAACTGGCCCAGCACATAAATTCATTACCAATTTGTATGGTTCAAGTGGGTAGAGTGTAATGGCTGAGCCTATAGGAATTGCCAGGCTATTACCAGATGTTTGTCTCTGACCCACAGAGGACTTCCCAGAGTAGGCTAACTCTGGTAACCCTTGGAAGGACACTGATGCAATCCTCCCCTCAAAGGATTGACAAACAAGCAGTTATTCTTTGAAAACACAGTCTTGTTTATTGAAAAGAACTAGGCAGATGCAGCATATTTAACAAAATAGAAAAGAAAGCCTTGTAGTGTGTAATATTGTACTTAGAGAATGTAGGTAGTCTAGATTCTAGTAGAATAGATACTAGTAATATAGTCACTGCAATATTCCCATATTGGTATAGTCACTGCAATATTCCCATATTGGTACACACTGACTCTCAAAGATCTAACACGGGGTTTGTTACATTGTAACATACACGTTCTTCCTGTATATGTACAAAACAGTACAGTATTATAGTAACACAGCACTAT
Source organism: Pelodiscus sinensis (assembly GCF_052426305.1). Taxonomy (NCBI): domain Eukaryota; kingdom Metazoa; phylum Chordata; order Testudines; family Trionychidae; genus Pelodiscus; species Pelodiscus sinensis. Next base: position 43,758,733 of record NC_143052.1, read on the forward strand.
AGAAGAAATAGGAGAAATTTCCTATATTGTTACAATAAGCTACTTAAGATACACTCAGAAGCACTTCTCAGTATGCTGTTACAGTATAACATTGAATCACAATGATAGAACATGCAGAATTCTATATATAATAATAGAAATGCATCACACTATCCAATCTTAAAACACCTGTTTTTTAAGGCTGACATTTTCTGAGTGTTGGACAGCCAATGCGTGGGGTGGATCACACTCAATCACAGACATCAGTCTTTATTAGCAGACACACTCAAGTAGTCTTTAAGATAGAAAGGAAATCAGACTTACATTCCTTCAATAATCCCTTTCTTGTCTCAGGTATTCTGCTCTGTTTTTGTTCCATTTTTGCTCCAGTCTTTTCTCCTCTCTTGTTGCTGCTTCTGCCTGGTTGCCTTTTCTGCTGCTCTTTATCTTCTCCTGGTCTTTTGCACTCTCACCCATCCACACACCTCAGCTTTTCAAAACCCCTATTTATTCAGTTTCTGGCCTCCTCTGATTGGTTGATCTCACAGGCTTTGATTAGCATAGTCTCTTCTGCTCCTCCTGTGAGGGTGGCAATTGTCCCACCAATCAGCTTCATCTGTCATACAGGCTGCTGCTCTTCTTACCCCTACCTTCAGGTATTCTGGAATGAGCCAGGTCATAAATTATTGAACTTCTGTTTCACCCCCATCTCTTATCTGCTATTGGTCTGTTCAGTCTGTCCTCCATCTTCAGTATCTTCTAATAGAGACTCAGTGTTCACCATTTGGGATTTTTAGCTCTAAATTTATCATTTATTTATAGCTTATCTGAAACATCTGTCCTAAAACTAACAACTATTCTTTGCAAACTTAAGCACTCTGATGCTTTTGCTTCCTTTGTAATGCTAATTGGGAGAAGTCAATTGTTCAGTGTTTCTCATTGCCCCTCCCACCCCAGTATCTCTATCCAGGGTGCTGTAATATAGACAGGATCTTAAGGCAGTTAAAAGAAATCTCTAGTAACACAGTGTCTAGTTCTAATTCACATAGCAGGTCTACAGCAGAATCAGGAATAGAACTTGTGTCTCCTGACTGCCAGTCCAATATTCTTGCCCCTAAATTGTTCTACTTTGCTTTTCCTTTATGTTATCAGTTTTATACAGCAAACTGTTTGGTGCAAGGACCTATTATTTTATTCATTGTGAAAGGATGGTACATACGGTATAATGCAGTATGATTAACGAAAACTAAAAAACTCTACCTGTTCAAATTCCTGATTTGTCCAGTATGCTTAGCTCTATACCTACAAATAAATATATTTTTAAAATAAGTTACAGATTTTCTTATCCGTCAGATGGTGACTACAATGGTTTTTCCTGCAAGCTGATGAAATCATGAATGCGTAAAGCACTGTAGCAATTGCAGCACAGGATCCCATCAATTGTTGAGTAGAAACTGAACTCTGAACCCTCAAAGACCTAACATTGAACTTGTTACAATGTAAAATGGCATTTCAGTTTACTTTTCAGGCCTATGAACCTGTCAGTGGCCATAGGATTACTCATATGCAGGGCTTGCCAAGTGGCGGTGAGCCCTGCTCACCAGCCATGTGGAAGCACACGCTGTGCATGCACAGACCGCGCTGCGCATGTGCTGAGCACTCTGAGGCCACACTGGGCTAAAATCTACTCACCACGGGCAAGTAGATTGCCTGATTTGTCGAGCCTTGCTCATATGGGTACAGGTTGTGTATTTGGTCCCTGTATCAGAGATTGAGACTAGTTGTGTACTAACTTGACAAGAAGATAGCAAATAGCTCTCCAGGTTTGCATAGTTCTAGGTGCTGTATGTGAGACTGTTGGCTGTGGCAGAGCAGAATGCTTCATCCATTCAGATCCTCTTCTTTCAGGCTTTTCTGTGTTTGATCCTCTTGACTTTTTCCCCAACAGATTCTACACTAACTCTTTCTCTCAGAACAGGTACTGTTTGTCTGCATGAGTTCATGGCTGGTTGTAGCATAGCTAGCTGCTGGCATATTTTCTGGCAATACCCTATAATTGTATTCCTCCCAGCTCATGTCCTATTGCTTTGTGTTGGGATTAATAATCCAGAGAAAAAAAAAATGTACTTTTTGGGATTCCTTCAGTGTTTCTCTTATGAATTGTGACCAAGATTTTTCTCATTCCTGAATATCTACGTTGTATTTCTCCCTCCTCACATGGTTTCCCCCAGCATTCTGTGTGTAAACATCTAAAGTATTTTTATCTAATGGATTATCTTTCCTATTTAATTCCAGCACCTATCCCTTAATGATGAAGGGAATCGGATCTGTCCCTGCCACAGCCCCCAGCTGCTGACTCTGCCAGCTGTGGGTGGGGGATGTGGAGGGAACTACCTCCAGCCCCTGCCAGGCTGCCTGCTGGTTGCTAGCCTCGCTGTTGCTGCCCTGGCTGGACTGTCTATCTGGCTGCAGCAGCCTGCACTATTGCAGGCTGTTGGGAGCTGAGTCTGGCCCTGGTTAGGCTTCCAGGGGCTTCTGAGCACTTAGGCTCTGGTTCCAGCTCTGTGGCAGCTTGCAGGCTCTGGCCGCTCTTCTGTGAGTTGCCTGAGGCAATGGCCCCTGCGCTGCCCCGGGCTGTTGACAGGTCAATCCTGTACTGCTGGGGGAAGCCCTGACCTGGTCCCATTGCTGCAGGCTGTCGGGGACTGTTGCAGGCTCCAGCCACACAGCTGTGGGCTGCTGGTGGCTGCTTCCAGCCCCATCCCTTGCCCCTTTCTACTGCTTCAGACTGTCCCCTCCCAGATTTCCCTCCTGTCACTAGGCTATCAGGGTTCTCTGATCAAGGAACATTTGTGGACCTGCTGGACCACAGATGTTGCTGGACCAGAGAATTCCAGTTATGGGAGTTGCAACCTATAAAATATATTTTGTGGGTGTGTTTGAACATCTGATACATTGAGGTTCCACCCTCTTCATGGGGACCATATCTTAATCTCCCATCTACTCTGTCCTCCATCGGTCCTCTGTGAGGGACTATACAGACATCTTACGGCATACTTGAAGTTGGCTTTCTGTCTACACTAACTACAACTGTTTTGTGTTGTAACCTGTTTGTCAATCTTGTCTGATCCAGGTATGAAAAAAAATGAATTTTGTCCACACAATAGCGGCCCCCCCCTTTTTCTTTTAACAGCACAGCCATCCTTTTGTGTCCTGCATTTATCACAGATGCCAATAATGTTTGGATCCTTGGTAAATATGGGCAGAGGACAGAGTGCCTGGAAGATGCATGAGGCAGTGCAGTCTGGGATATCCTGCTGCACAAAGTTGGGGGGAAAGGAGGGCTGGCCAAACCACGGTTGCAGGCAGTTTAATATGCAGTGTCAAGATTGTGTGCTGAATAGCTGACCATAAGATAGATTTGTGCTAGTCTAGGCTGTTGGTGAGAGCAAAATGCTGTTAACAGCTGCAGTTATTAACTGTGTTTTGTGTGATTGGAATTTACAGTGTCCCTGACTGAGCAGACACACAAGGAGGCATGCTTTGGGGTATGGCAGAAGGGTACCAGTTTTTACTTCACATGGAGCACTTCATTATTGACCAATGTTGGTGCTCCATGTCAGTGCCGGGAGGGTCCTTCAGTCTTTCCTGATTCCTACACTAACCTGCTTGATGATACTCTAGAGGTGAAATAGACACTTAGGAAGAGAAGGAGGTCAAATAAATTAAAATACAGAACAGCAAGGAATAAAACAGTTTTCAAAAATGTGGTTCATTTCCTCTTCTCATTCTGCAGTTTCTCTTAGTTACCTGGAGAAACAGAGTACTCCTGTACTATGGGTCCCTTAGTCCAGGGGTGGGGAACCTTTTTTGGGTCAATGACCACTGATCCACAGAAAAATCAGTCAGGGGGAAGGGAGCCACACAAGTGAGAAGGAACAAATAAATAAAACAAGCCAAACAAAAAATCTCACTGATATGGCCCCTGACTGAGAAGCAGAAAAAGACACTCCCTTCGCACTCCAGCCCCAGAGCCTAGGAAGGCTTAGGCTAGTAGATTTTTGTGGGCCACCTAGGCTCTGGGACGAGGCCAAAATGAGGGGTTCAGGCTGTGGAAGGGGCTGCTGGGAAGTAGGCTGGGAATGGGAGGGCCTGGGTGGGGTGGTAGGGTGCAGGAGCAGGCTGGTGGTGGGCAGGAGGTGGGATGCAGGAAGAGGTGTGGGAAGGACTGGGTGGGAGGGGGTGCTTACCTGCACAGCTCCCAGGGATACACATGGCTTCGTGCGCTCACCCCCCCCCCCCCCCCCAGCTCCTATTGGCAATGATTCTGGCCAGTGAGATGAGCGGGAGAAAGCCTCCAGGTGAGTGCTTTACCAGCCGGGAGGGAGGGGGAGCAATAGTGCATGGAGCTGTTTCCTGCTTCCACCAGGCAGAGTCCATAGACTGGCTCCAGCCTTGGCTTGTCTGGCTCTGGTATGTGAGATTCTGGGTTCTCTCCCTGCCCCCTCCCCCAATCCCTCCAGCAATGAGCTGGTGCTGGTGCTCCAGCCATGCTGGGGTGGGGGAGGGGGCAAGGTTGGAGCAGCAGCATGGGCTCCTGGATGCTGATGGGGATAAAGGAATTGAGCTTCTCAGGCCAGAGCCAGGCAAGCTTTGGGCTGGATACAGCCTATAGGCTGGAGGTTCCCTACCCCTGACTCTGACTTTGTCACAGTTGCTGTAGCTTGACATGGCCAACTGTTAGAAAGCTGGCTCTCCACGTTCCTCCCCACCCCCTTCAGACTTGAGACACATCTGCTTAGCCTTCAAGTGCACTCCTTTTCATTCTTTCTACTTCCTGCTTGCTTGGGAAAGAAAGAGATGATGTGGAGTGTAGCTGGTGTTTGCGAAGAAACACACACAAGTGCCAGTGAAGGGTGTTTGATGCATGGTGATTAGGTTGTTTTGCCAATCTGAAATGGGGTAGAGGTTGTAGTTGGCGTTTTACCTTGATATTTTGGTGAGGAGGGGTTGAGGAGGAAGTGGGAATTCAATTTCACTGTGTAACGGTTGACACTGATGCTTTTTAAACAGCATCCATCATGAAGGAGCAACTTGGCCAGCTGACTAAGAAATACAGCAGAATTATTCCTGTTCACGTGGACCTCATTCAGCATGAGGAGAAGCTGTCCTCCTTGGTGAGGAGACACGACCTTGTGATCAGGTCAGATTTCTGATTAGGACAAGAAGGGCTCAAATCTGAAATTTTCTGAGGCTTCTTCTAAGGCTGCCACAAATGTACTGGGAATCATGGGGCATGTAACTCCTCCCTTTTATTGGTAAAGAGGTATCATAATGTGTGGGGCAAGATTTTTCAAATGGCTTTTAAATTAGCCTCTTTGTGAGCGTGTGGCTTTAATTGCACAAATATTTGTGCCTATTTGAGGGACAGACTTCACATACACAAAGCCACATCCTGTATGTACAAGTTACATAGCTCAGAGATATGTAACAGACTTTAGTGCTTGTTAAATTGGATGCACGTATACAGGGCCCAAATTCTGAAAATATGGCCATTACTGCTGATCAGTTAAAGAATAAAGGTTCTCTTTCTGAGTGTTAAAGCCCACATTTAAGTAGAGAAGGAAAATCTCCTTTTCAGGTAGCCTCTACCTTCTGGAGATGGTTAAGCAAAACTTTAAATGAACACTGTTTTGGAAGAAGATTTCTACTTTGAATCTGTTTAACATTATACTCATATAGAATATGGTACCGAGAAATGAATGCCCGGTTCTATTTTCACAAAGATGACTCTGAAAACTGGGGCCTGCAAGGGGTTGAGAGAATTTGAACTCGCTGCCCTGCATTTCATGCAGTCACTTGCAGCAGAGCAAAGTGCATGTAAACCAGTGCTGTTCTGTGAAGTAGGACATCACATCTACTTCATCCTTGTAAAAACTGCATTGAGATCAGTGACAGAGGCTCCATGTGTTAATGATGCAAATACATGTTTTGCAAAATTATCTTCCAATGAAAACACCAGCAGCTAGTTAGATCTGACATACAATTTTTCTTTTGTTTGTAGTTTGTTGCCTTATTCAGCACATCCTTTAGTTGCCAAGAAATGCATTGACAGCAAAGTAAACTTAGTGACAGCCAGCTACCTAACACCAGCTATGAAAGAACTTGAAAAAAGGTAGGTCAAATGGATCAGTAGCGAGATAAGACTTCTTTCTCAGGTACCTACATGGCCCTATTATTGTACTATTCAAATGCTTCCCAACAGTCAATGTATTTATGCTTTGTATGTCCTGACTCACTATTATCTATAGATGGAACTGAACCAAAGAAGCAAAGGTCAAGATCCTCAGATATGCAGGCCCATTAAAAGATGGGGTGGGGAGTGCAAGTCTGTAGCCTATTTCCCAGGCTTAGAACAGAATCTGTACTAGCACTATTAGTTTGTCCATGGCTGAAAATGGATGGTGTGGGGCTACCGCTTCAGGAATATAATTCCATATTCTGACAATATTGTGTCTATTATTATTTTAGTGTGGAAGCTGCTGGTATTACGGTTATCAGTGAAGTAGGTTTGGATCCTGGTCTCGATCATATGTTGGCAATGGAGTGTATTGATAAAGCAAAAGAAGTAGGCGCTACGGTAAGTTATGTTAACAAAAAGGAATAACAAATCTTTACTACTGTTTAGTAACTTATGGTCTCTGGAGGTCCTCAATCAATGGTGCTCAAAGCGTGGATTGTGTGGTGATGCTAAATGCCAGTATCAAGTGCAGTGGCACTCCCCTTGCAATGTGTCTGCACAAAGAGTTAAACTGAATTGCGTCATTAGTTTTAGAATAGCTTTGCAGCTGTTCATTTAATGAAAGGTATAATGCTACTGAGCAAATTTACATTTCAAAATGAATGAATTGGACTACGTGTGACTTACTTATGTTGCCTCGGGCAAATAGCCGTTAACATTGTGCCATATACCGTAAGTTCTTGAGGAGCTACAGCTTTCAGTTTGGAAGGGACTTGGCTCAGAGGGAAGCATGTGGGCCACTTGTTTTTGGAGGAGGTATTTTTCTGAACTGCTGCCATTAGGGTTACTAGAGAATCTTGCTATTCTACTTTTAAAAATTAGTCAGTTTTCTGAACAGAGGCGCCATAAATGACCTGGAAAACGCTCTGGCTTCCTTAGTGCTGAAGCCAGAGGTTGGTGAAATTCACAGCTGTTACTTTAAATTGGAGACTTAGGAGGACTGAGTCTGGGATTCCTGGGCAGTCTGCCAATTCCAGTCCTTCTTGCTGGCTGGAGAAGTCCTTGCTGAAAGAAGCAAGATGCTCCCTCTCCTCAGGCAGAGCGTGCTGTCTCTCTGTTGTCCCAGCATTCTGCCCAGGGTGGGAGACTAAGCTTGGTAGCCTAGATAGTCATCTTTAGCCCACCTGCTCCAACAGTCACAAGTACCATTTTATAATACAATTGTCGGGGGAGGGAGGTTATTGTGTAGATTGGCTAAACTCAGTTGGCTGCAAGGATGTGGCCCAATTTTTTTTTCCTTACGTGTAATACTTGTGAAATGTGCAAGATTGACAGTGTTGCCAACTGAATTCCTCTACCACTTCCTATAGGCCTTCTAAATAAAGGTGGTCCAAGTGGTCTAAGGGCATGTCTACACAGCATTGTTATTTCAGAATGTCAGTTATTCTGAAATAACAGTGTGCATCCACACAGCAAGTCTGTTATTTCAAAATAAATTTGAAATACTCTGACTTCTGTAAACCTCATTGTATGGGGAGTAAGGAAAGTCAGTGGCAGAGTGCTCTATTTCGAAATAAATGCTGCGTAGACGTGCCAAAAGATGAAATAAGCTATTTCCATTTAATTGACGTAGCTCAAGTTGCATAGCTTATTTTCAGTTTAGCCCTGCTGCGTATATGTGCCCTTACAGCCTTGCTCATCTACCTCAACCTTTCCACAGATGGGGAAGTTAGCAAAGGGTGATTAGTTACAAGTCCAAATCAGTTTTTGGCTTGTATGCTCAGATTTACCAGCAGGATGCCCAATTGACGGTCTCAATATGATTTCTGTTGCTAAATCAACAAATCATGTTGGAGTTTTGCTAAATAACTGATGGATGCTATTGTCCCATTGATTCGAGTGGTGCTGCACAGGAATGAACTTGCCCTATTGTGCATTGGATTGTTCATCTGTGATCTCTTCCAGATGGATTCTCAGTTGATATAAATTGACAATTCAAGCAGTTGGAGTAATGGTCATTAATACCAGCTGTGGTTTTGCCCCAACCCACCCAGAGATGAAAGTGCAGTGAATAAACTCATTCTGTGGCCTCTTGCATGTGAAAATAATAAATATTTTTAGCACTGTTGGCAGAAAATAGACTGCTTGTTTTTTCTGCCTAATTCAGGCCTTCTAGGGAACAACAGGGAAAGAGATTCACTAAATACAGATAACTGAATATTGCAGGGAAATCCATGGATAATGTTTCCTGTGGCTAGCTGGAGGATGATGCTATGGATCTTTAAGCTATTTTTTCTTTTTGATCATATGCACCTTGTAGATATGACTTTTTTTTTAATATTCGCAGGTCCTATCATATACTTCCTTCTGTGGTGGTCTGCCAGCTCCTGAATATTCTGATAATCCTTTGCGATACAAGTTCAGCTGGAGTCCACAGGGTGTTCTGTTGAATACCATTCAGGCTGCCACATATTTAAAGAATGGTGAGGTAAAGTAACTCTCAGACTTCCATTCAAACAAAAGCAGAGAAGATCGTGTTAACACCAAAGAACTGGGATTTGTTGACTGGTTATGCCATAATGCAACATCTTAGAGTAGTTAACAGTTCACAATCATGCTGGAAGAGCATAACAAGTGGGGTTCTGCAGGGATCTGTTTTGGGACTGGCTCTATTCAATATCTTCATCAGTGATTTAGATGATGAATAGAGAGTATGATGATTAAGTTTGCAGATGATGCCAAACTGGGAGTGGTTGCAAGTGCTTTGGAGGATAGGGTCATAATTCAAAATTATCTGGACAATCTAGATAAATGGCCTGAGGTAAATAGGATGAAGTGTAATAAGGGCAAATGCTAAGTACTCCACTTTGGCCTAGAAAACATGAGCTATGAGGGAAGACTGAAAGAACTGGACTTGCTTAGTTTAGGAAAGGGAAGACTGAGAAGGGGATATGATAGCAGTTTTCAAGTATCTAAAAGGGGAGAGAGAAAAATTGTTCTCCTAGGCCTCTGATAGGACAAGAAGCAAAGGCTTAAACTGCAGCAAGGGAGGTTTAGGTTGGACATTAGGAAACACTTCCTTATTGTCAGGGTGGTTAAATACTGGAATAAATTGCCTAGGGAGGTTGTGGAATCTCCACTACTGGAGATATTTAAGAACAGGTTGAATAGACATTGATCAAGGATGAGATGGTGTTTGGTCCTGCCGTGAGGGCAGGGACTGGACTTGATGATATCTCAAGATCCCTTCCAGTTCTAGTGTGTAATTTTTTTTAAACCACTGACAGATGCATAAACTGAGTTTAAGCATACAAGTAATAGGTGACAGTGTGACAATTACTTAACGTGACATGCCTTCTTGTTTCTACCAAGCTCTGATTAGCAGAGGTCTGAGGGCAGTGAGGAGGGATGGGCTTGTGATTAAAACACTAGATTAGGATGGAGATCAGGGGTCAGATCCCAATCCTGCCCTGTGTGTTTTATATCACTTGATCTCCTTGTGCCCATTTCCTATCTTTGTAAAACAGGGATGAAGAGGCTTTCTCCAATTTTTGTGTCTTTCATCTGTTTAGTTTGTGACTTCTTTGAGAGCAGGGGACTGCCTCTTACTCTGTTTGTACAGTGCCTAGAATAATCTCTGATCTCCTTTGGGCTGGGGGTGCCTGGATGGTCCCATATTACTTTTTAGCATTGGTATTAATAGCTAATGCTGTGTGGTGTTGAACTGGGGAGGGTCACCATCACATTGGGTATTACACAAAGCTTGTCTGCTCTTTTTATAGTAAAAGGCAAAAGTCCATATCAGGACACGGTCGAATTAAGATACACAACTTCAGCTATGTTAAAAGATGAAGTACCTTAACTCGACTTTTGGCGCTTTCCATGCTGCAGGAAGTCAAAGGGAGAACATTCTCCCTTTGATTTCCCTTACTGCTTGTGGAAGCAGGACTACTGGCATCGACCAGAGTGTCCCTATCAGTTTGAATTAGCGGCTCTAGAGAAGATCCACTAATTCAAACCCTAGAAGATAGACAGCAGCAGCGTTGATCTTCTCTGTCATGTAGATTTACTATTGGGGTAAATTAGGGCTAAATAACAGCACAGCACTGAGAGCCGGGACTAGTGGCTGTAAACAAACTTCATGAGACCACAGGAAACTTGGCCACATTCATGAGAAGTGAAAATCTGGCTAACTAAAATCATGCTGGACTAGAGAGGCTCAGCCTCTACTAGCTCAGTTAATATTTCTGTGATTATTTCTTAGACAGGAGAAAACTTAGCAAGATGCTGTGATTTTTTTTTTTTTTTTTTTTTTGTCCAAGGCCACTCGGCAATAGTGTCATTGCCAGATTTAAAAATCTGAGTGTCCAGCAAGTCTGTGCTTGTACTTCTGACTCACTTCACCTTGCTCAAATAAACTCCTGATGGGTGCATGAAGCGTCTAGCAATTCAGTCTATGTAAGCATCCTCAGGCCTCTTGGACGTCCAAAGAGGCTTTCTCGTGATGTTCAGTATTCCAGATACAGTAAACTTCCGATAATCCGGCACCTTTAGGACCCAGGGGGTGCCGGATTATCAGATATGCCGGACTATCAGAAGGGGGGGCTATGAGGAGTCTGGAGTGGGGTGGGAGGGTATGCCACCCCAGATCCCTAATAGGCCCCCTTTACAATAGTCAGGCTCTGCCCCAGGTGTCCCTGATTCAGCCGCTGCTGGTCAGTTTCAGCAGCAGCTGAATCGGGGATGTGTGCAATAGAGCAGCTGGGGTCCTGCCGGGTTGGTCCCGCAGCGCCGAGGGGCGGCGCTACAAGACCAACCCGGCAGCACCCCAGCTGCTCTTCCCCAGGCGTCTGGATTCAGCCTGCTGGTGAAACTGACGCTGCTGGTCAGTTTCAGCAGCGGCTGAATCCTGATGCCTGGGGCAAAGCAGCTGGGGTGCTGCCGGGTTGGTCCCGCAGCCCCGAGGGGCAGCGCTACCAGACCAACCCGGCAGCACTGTAGCTGCTCTGCTCCCAGCTTCCCCAATTCAGCTGCTGGTCAGTTTCAGTAGCAGCTGAATGGGGGAAGCCTGTCCGGCTTCCCCAGCACTTCCGGGTTCCTGATGGTGCTGGACCATCAGGAGTCCCGGAGCATTGGATGCCGGACTAATGGAGTTTTACTGTACTATGCAAAATGAAAGAGTTAGGGAGCATGAATTGTGAACTAGATTTTTTTGTGTATGGGAAATTAATTTGTCCAAATTTCATATGAAGTTCAAGGGGGGTAGATGGAGAAATGTTTCTTATTTCATTCTGTGCTGGTTCACCCATTGCTAGTTGAAGTTAGATCCTAAATGTTAAGGATTTGTTATAAGAGACTCCGCGGGTCTCTTAGTAAATGCAGAAATTTTCCTCCCTGCCATCCAAATACCTATTTCTCTTTGACTGTTCTGTGGGCTTTCCTCCACATTTGTTTTAAGCAACGCCTACAATGTGCGCCTATGGCATGGCTGCAGTCTTTGTGGCTACAGATGGCCTTTGAGAAGGAAACACCACCCCCTTGCTCAGAAGCCACAAAAGGAATTGGTATCAATGCAGCATAGCAGAACTGTGCTTCAGCTGCTTAAAGAACACACGGTTCAAGGTTTTCAATAGCACTGATAATAGAGCTAGTCATCCCGTTCTTTTATTCCTCCTTAACAATGTGTTCTTTGCATTTGCTTGCTTTTTAGTGGCAGCCGAAGATGATCATAGGTGTGGATTCTGTATCCAGTGCATATGATAGAATAATTACTGTCATCTTAAAACAAACCAATCTGTTCCCTCCCCACCCCCTAAAAACCTTACATTTTCAAAAGGCAAGCAAGTCTAGAGCCAGAATTTGTATATATGTTACTGAAAATCAGTGAAGTTACTCCAGATTCTCACCAGTGTGAGGTCAAAATTAGGTAGGGATGTTAAATCTCAGTTAATTGAACAGACTAGTAACCTCATGAATTCTTATCAGTTACTATAGTCCTGGGGGCAGGGCTGGCAGCCAGTGTGCTCCAGCCCCACTCCTGAGGAGCCCCCTGCCACTCCATGCTACTGCCTCTGTATCAGGCAGCAGTGCAGGGTGCCAAGCGGGAGCTGGTCCACGAGGGGAGCCAGTTTAAAAACCAGCACCCCTTGCAGACTGGCTGCCAAGCACCCCATGCTGCTGCCTCTGATACAGGGGTGGCAACAATCACTGTCTGGGGCAGGGTGTATGTGTCTGAGCTCCTGGACCCTGTGTGAGCTGAAACTGATCTGGGCTGCTTGCCTGCCTGGCTCCTAATACACTTTAAACACAGAGCCACAGCAGGGGTAGGTCCCAGACCCATCAGGAGCCAGGACTAAGCCAGGCTGTTGGCCAGCCTACTAAAAAATTTACTGGCGTAGCAGAGGGGGTAAAGGTGTGTAGTCATTAGCATTAACCTATATGCTTTTGCTTATTGGTTAAGCGACTACACTATTACATCACTAGAATTAGGTCCCTTCTTACTCTGCACAAAGCATAGCACTAACCTGCACTAGGCATTGAAAATAGAAATGTTCTTTTGAATTAGCAACCTAAAATATAGTGCACTTACCTGGCTATTGGTTGTTTTTTGTTTTGTTTGTTTTTTTACAATCCTTAGATTATTAATATTCCAGCTGGAGGAGCTTTGCTTGATTCTGTTGCTGTCATGGATTTTTTCCCAGGATTAAATTTGGAAGGTTTTCCCAACAGGGACAGTACAAAATATGCAGAACCCTATGATATTCAGTCAGCTCATACCTTAATAAGAGGCACCTTAAGGTATAAGGTAAGTTCCTAGATATTTACTAGGCTTTTTAAAAATTAAAATCTTTTTTCAAATTAGACAAGTTTTTAGTACTGTGAATTGAAGGGATGCTGTCAATCACATTTTTAATGGTAATAGCAGTTAAAGTTACAAGTAATACCTATGATTTCTATAGCCAAAAGACACCAACAAATGTTTTTGCTTTATTTTGTGAATATGACCACACTTAGCTGTGTCCAAAAAAGGAAAAATATTTCCCCCTGTTTCCCTACAGTATCCCTTAGAATACCTTCTACTTCTATGCTGTTTTCAGCTCTGATATTTCTGGAGGGAGAGATATGTGTTTGTACCCTTGGCATTCTGAGCTCACATCTGATGTTACCATCAATGCATGTACTGATGGTAAAACATGGGGGGGTGGGGAGGAAGGAGGGAGGTGTGAGTGAGATCAGAATCAGGATGTTTGTCTTTAATTGAGCTATTGGCCAGCTGAACAATTCTAAACTATAGTTTTAGTAACAAGGTTTCCTTTGGAAAGGTGCTAGTCAGCTGAGCCATTAGATATGTTGAACCACTGCTCCTCACTGTGGAAAGATTAGCTATTTCTTCTGCAGTTAAAGAGCATATTGAAAGGAGTGAGGCAATGGAGAAGGCAGTGAGGTTACCCTCCCTTTGGCATTATGTCTAACTGTTGCAGTCTCCCCACCTGCATATTAACCAGGGCTTTGTTTGTCCTTTGACTGCAGAGGGAAGTATGTCAGTATTCACCTGAGTATCAACTTACACACTACAGCATTTATAGCCACCTTTGTTTTATTTTAGGGATATTCGAAAGCTGTGCAAGGCTTTGTAAAATTAGGGTTAATAAACTCAGATCCGTATCCTTTGCTTAGCTCAACAGCACCACCTATCACCTGGGTAAGTCTATAGGACTTTATTTGGCTTTCTGATTTCCTTCATTCTGTTCATCTTTTTTTTTTTTCTTTATCAGGTTTGGTATTTGCTTTCCTTGGGAAGCCTGTGTTCTTCTGGCCATCTGTTGCTCATAATTCAGCTCCCAAAAGCCATAATTCATGCTTCGCATGCATTTTATTTCCTCAGAGCCAGGTTGTCCACATGAACACAGGAAAACTTTCATTCTGTATACCCTTGTGCCTATTTTTAATTTCCTCGATGGATATTTTCAGGTCCTACCCTCCTCTTTCTGCTGTCTCCCTTTCTACCAGTTTTGAAAATTATTCACTTGTTCCTAAGTTCAAATATTGCTTTTCTCCTAGGCATTTCTTCTGATATTTGTCTTCTGCAAAGTGCTACCGAAGTATCACGTTCTGCTGGTGTAAATCACTATAGCTCCGTTGAGGCCATACTGTAGTTAAGGGTCTACAGTGCATTTTTCCTTTGTTCAGGGCTGCCAGTGAATGCTACCAAGAAGGGTAGGGTCAGCTGGGGTGTGGGAGGTAAGACAGATACAGTTTGAGGCTTGATCTCTGAGAGCATGTCTACACTGCAGTTAGAAGGCTGGGGCTTGCCTGTGCCAGGTGACTGAGCTGTTTGAATGCAGTGTAGACATTTGGGCTTGGTCCGCAGCCTAGACTTTTTAGGACCATGTGAGGTGAGAGGGTCCTAGAGCTCAGGGTGTATCCCAAGCCAAAGTTTCCATGTTGCAATTAAACTGTCCTTTGTCTGAGTCCCATTGATTCAAGGCCAGCCACAGGCGGCTTATTGCAATATAAACACTCAAGAAGCTCAAATACCAGCCTGACTGAAAAAATTCTGTGTGTGTGTGTGTGTGTGTGTGTGTGTGTGTGTGTGTGTGTGTGTGTGTGTGTGTGTGTGTGTCCCCCCACAACTTCTGCATCTGGGACTTTAAGAAACACCAACGGTCATAGGAAAATAGGCATTTTATCCATGTCTATTGATGAGCGCACAGCTGTCCTCTCCTATGAGTCCTTAAGAATTTTTCATGATTTCATTTCTCTTGCACAGTCTCCCCAGTCACAGTGTAAGGCTTTCTGTACCTGCCAGATGACACTTGCTTTTTATATTCAATCCTGTTGTACAGCTTCCCCCTACTATAGTTTTGGAAGAATATGGAACAAGCAATAAGCAGCATCACTGCAAAATGGAACCGGTCCTTCAGATGCCCATAAAAGTTATGAGAGGGGATTTTGGGGTAAAAGTTTGAGGAAAGGACTAAAATCAGGGTTGTTGGACAGAATGGTGGCAGCCTGCCTTTTCCTTCCTTTTGTAAATGGAACTGTCTGACCTTTGGGTGCCTGATGCATCATTTTGGTCTTCTGATACCCTGTCCGCCAACAGGTGGCCTTGCTCACCTGGCCACTCTGTTTTCCTCCCTTCTTCAAAATGGGATTTCCCACAGCTCTCTGTCAACTGCGTTAAGATGCCCCACCGAAAGCGGCTCCTCTGACAGTTGGTCTGTGGTGTTTTGCCACTTGTTCAGCATAAAGCAATTCTGGCTTTGGCATTGCCCTCCCTGCTCTCTTTTGCTTGTACACGTTCCCGTGCTTCACTTCCATTGCTGAGGAAGGGGGCCTGGTCAAAAAGCAAGGGTGAGCTAGGTAGTGCAGAAAGGGTGCTGGTGTGAGAGACTGTCTAGGTGTGTGTCCACATGCCTAGCCTGTCTTCCCCTACCTCTGCCTGCTGTCTTGCAGCATGGAGGAGTAGGGGCAATTAGCTGTCACTGCACTTAAAAATGTTGGTCTACCCTTGCTTCCCTGGAATCACAGACCCTCCTCTCTTTTCTCCCTCCCACCCCAGAAATGTTCCTGTCTGCCATGAGCTGCACTTTTCAATGAGCTAGTTTCCTAAAATTTCATCCTGAGGGTATGAGACTAAGTCCCAGGCCTGCAGATGGTAACTTGTCATTTGCATTTTTTTTGTCACTAGAAAAAGCTGATGTGTAAGCTGGTTGGACTCCAACCTTCTGCCAAATTGGATGTTCTTAAAGAAGCAATCTATAGCAAACTGGGAAAGGATGACAGCCAGCTGGAAGCAGTGGAATGGTAGGAGACTCGGGTGACTTTTTTTTTTTTTTTTTTTTTTTTTTTTAAATAAGGGAGCCTTTCCAGAATCCAAGTACTTGGCCTCAGGTTTTTTAAAAAGTCTGTAACTTTGAAAACAACTAACACAGTTGACCCTCTGAGACTCATTATATTATAGTAATAAAGGCCTTAATCTGAGCTGTTAACATTTCCAATTTAATTTTGAACAGGTTTATTTTTTTAAAAGAAAAAAATAAAATTTAGTTTGTTTTTAAATCACTTTTTATCCACCCTGTTGTACTTTCAAGAACATAGAGACAGGTCAAAATTCCACATGATGTCCTATTGCTCCTCTCCCAAAATGGCACATTAAGGTCCTGGCCCACATGTTTGTGGACTGTAGAATGTCACTTTCAGAGAAAAGCAATGATCTCCTTCTGTCTTTCACCAGGTTAGGGCTGCTTGAAGATGAGCCGGTTCCTATAGCCGACTCCATTGTCAGCGCGCTGGCAATGCACATGGAGCTGAAGCTGACCTTTGGTACGTGGGCCTGCTTTAATTCACATTTTAACGGAGGTCTTGCCTATGTACGCTCAAGAAAATTAATCTGAATGAAGAAAAGTTGTGAATTTTAAGTGTATTTGTTAAATCACAGAAAACTCTTTGTGGATGCTCTTAGGCCTGGTCTTCACTAGGATATTGGATTGATTTAAAAAATCCACACCCCTTGAGTGAGGCAATTAAGCCAACCTAACCACTAGGGTACACAGTGCTAGGTTGGCAAGAGAAATCTCTAACCACCTACCAGCTACCACCTCTCATCTATGCCAAAGGGAGAACCCCTCCCTTCCACGTAGGTAGCACTTGAACTGAAGTGTTATAGCACTACAGCTGGGCTGCTGTAGTGTTTAAAATGGAGACATGCCTTTACTCAAAATTAAACTGAATTAAGGATACTTAATTCGCTAGGGCCTGGCCTACACTAAAGGAGATAGTTGACTTAAGATACGCAACTCCAGCTACCTTAATTATGTAGCTGGAGTCGACATATATTAAATTGTGTTTTCAAGCTGTCTGCATAACGGGAGGTTGATGGGAGCATTGCTCCCATTGCCTTCCCTTACTCCTTGTGAGGAGCAAGACTCCAGCACCTACGGAGGAGCCTTCTCAGTTCAAATACAGGGGTCTTCACTAGACCTGCTAATTTGAACCCCAGAAGATGGACTGCAGCAGTGTCGATCTTTCACTTAGTGTAGATGTGGCTTAAGTGAATTAAGCTAAACCAAAGTAAGGTCACTGTAATTCTGAATAAGAGCATCCACACAATAAACTCACTCCTTTAATTCAGATTAATTTTCCCAAGTGTCTCTATGTAGACAAGTCCTGAAACATGCTGTTTATTTCAATCTACTGAAGGAAGCAGAACGACAAGGAAGTGAGGTTGCTAATGAAGAGCATAAATCAATGTTGTATGATCCTCAATAACTTCTGTTCAGTCTTCTCTTCCTTGGATGGCACAGATGAGCAGTAAGGGAACCGAAATCATCTCAATGATTGACTTCTCCATGCTGCTGAGGTCGCATGCTGGGAAGAAATGCTGTGGGACTGCTACTCTGAGGGGATGGCCTTTAGCGTAGTGACTGGAGACAGGATTCCTTGTGGTATATGGCTGTCTCTTCCATGGTAGTCATGTAGGCCCCACTCCACAAAGACTTTAGCTTCCAATTTCAGGCTGAGATCCCCCAGGCCCCTGCTTGGCTGTTGTTTAATTTTGTAGATGCCTAAAATCGCAAGGTACCACATTTTAGCTGTGAAAGTCTCCTAGGTGCCTAAATTTCTGCTTCCTTTCTGTGGATGTTCTCATCTCCCCCTTCTGCCTTTTTCCTACCCTCCCCCCATGGCTGTGTCAGTGCTTGCCATTCATAGCACTTTATCCCAGACTCAGCATTGTTTGGTACGTGTTTCAAGCATGTCTGTTCTCAGTTTCCAACCCAGAGGGGTAGCTCCCCTGCCAGAACCTAGCAGAAATCAGGGAAAGGGACCCAAACTGCCCGAAGGGGGATGACAGAGAGGGGTTTAAAACCCCCATAGGGACAAAATACCCCAAATCCTGGTTCACCTGATGGAAGGGCACCTCTAGAAAATGTAAAGCCCTTCTATATTAGGGTATGTCTACACTACCACCCTAGTTCAAACTAGGGTGGTAATGTAGGCAACCAGAGTTGCAAATGAAGCCCGGGATTTGAATTTTCCGGGCTTCATTTGCATCTTGCCGGGCGCCGCCATTTTTAAATGTCTGCTAGTGCGGACTCCGTGCCGCACAGCTACACGAGGAGTAACGGTAGTTCGGAATAGGAAGCCTAGTCCGAACTACCTAGTCTGTGCTGCGTGTAGCCACACGGCACGGAGTCCGCACTAGCGGACATTTAAAAATGGCGGCGCCCGGCAAGATGCAAATGAAGCCCAGGAAATTCAAATCCCGGGCTTCATTTGCAACTCCGGTTGCCTACATTACCACCCTAGTTTGAACTAGGGTGGTAGTGTAGACATACCCTTAGTTCCTACTACTCAAGGCATGTTTCCCAAAAATATAACCCCTACCCCACAACAGAAGCAGATGTCCATTGATCAGTCTCAGATTTTTGCCAATTTTAGAGTTCAAATTTATTATGCATGGGTGCAGCTTAGTTTCTGGGCCACAGTGTTCTCCTTTGCAGGCTCATGCCCTGTTGTGTCAACTAAACTCGAAATGGTTCAAGGTTCAATTTTTTTGGTTGCAGCCGTTTCCCCCCCACTTATCCCTGAATAACTTCAATATTCAACCCCACTGCCAGGGGCAGGGAGTGCCATGTTCCATGTTCTAAATCCCAGATGACTGAGATCAGTTTGGTGGATCAGAACCATGGTTTGAGCCTGAGGTAAACAAACAAAAAACTGGAAGAATTTCAGAATGCCCCAGTTTGGCCAGCTAACCCTATCCAGCACCTCCATGAGGCACAGGAGTTTCAGAACAACCTGAGTAAGCATGAGGATTTTAAAGCACTTACACTAGGGGTATGTCTAGACTACATGCCTCTGTTGTTAGAGACATGTAAATTAGACTACCTGACATAGTCAGCGAATCCAGGATTTAAATATCCCCGGCTTCATTAAAATAAAAATGGCCACCGCGCTGTGCCGGCTCAGCTGATCGTCGGCACAGCACGCGAGTCAAGACGTGGATCAGTCGACAAGGGAAGCCTTTGTTGACCGCTCCCTTATGCTTCGTGAAATGTGGCAGCCATTGTTATTTTAATGAAGCACAGCAACAGGTCCAGAGAACCCCAAATCATGCAGGATCAAGCCCTGCATGAAGACTAATCACAGTATCCATTCGATGTCCGTTTTATGGACTGTTAGACAGACACAGGTGAAATAATCCAAAGTGTGAAAATTAATAATTTTGCCATAAGAAGATACATGTTTAGAACAAGAACTAACTACATCAGTGGGGCCTACAGCCACCGCGGGCCCTGCAGCAGGGTGGGTGGAGCTGCCTCCGTGTCCTCAGGAAGGGACGGGGTCGAGGGTGGAAGGGTCAGGGCCGAAGGCAGTTGGCCCTTAGTGCATGTAGACCTCAGCAACCGCCCCCCTACCCCCGCCCTCGGCTGCATGGAACAGTGCTCCAGCAATTCAAAGGGACTTGGGGCTCTAGCCACTGCCACAGCAGCAGCGGCAGTTGTCAGGAGCTCCTTTGAACCTCCGGACCTCGAGGCAATTGCCCCCTCAGTCTCCTGTTCCTTGTTGGCAAACTGGAGCTAAATTATGAAGAGGTGAGCTGCTCAGATGGCCATATTAGTGCAGAACCTTTGTGGGTCAATAGTCTACTTCTCCAAAAGTCTCCTGACTGGGCTTATGTAACCAAGTTCAGCGTGCCCTGGGTATCTTTGCCACTGATGTAACTAACTTTGGCTGCATCTACACAGCGGTATCCCGAAATAGCTATTCTGCGTCTAAGAGCAAGCCCGTTATATCGAAATATAACGGGCTCACAGTTTCGATATCCCTGTAAACCTGAGTGTGCAAGGCAAAAGGAACGTTTTGGAATAGCGTCTTATTTCGAAATAACGTCAAAATAAGCTACACAATTTACGCAGTATAAATTGCATAGCTAATTTTGAAGTAAGGGCGGTGTGCAGATGCATCCTTTGTTAACACAGCTGTTCAATTCATATCTTGGGACAGATTCTGATTTTGTGTGGTGATGTGACTAAAGAAAGTTTCCAATGAAATCTTAGTAAGTTCAGTAGGATCTATGCTCCAAATCTCCATAGTACAGAAATGTTATCTTTGTTCATCTTTTATATGAAGCTTTCCGGGTGAGACAGTTGCACCTAAACTAGTCACCTGTCAGTGCTATCAGAAAATAAAGAAGAATACACACACATTTCGTTTAGTAGCAGGCTAAATTGCTTACAATCTTCTCACTGTGTACAGTGCCTAGCACAATCTGTCCCTGCCTTACTGTAATACAAATAAGTAATTTAGGTTTGTCTGTCTCTATAGGTGCTGGAGAACGAGATATGGTCATTATGAGAAATGAAATAGGTATCAAGCACCCATCTGGCCATTTGGAAGATAAATTCATCAGTCTGGTTGTGTATGGGGATGACAAAGGATATTCTGCAATGGCTAAAACTGTTGGTTACCCCACAGCTATTGCTGCTAGAATGGTTCTAGAGGGTAAGTACCTATTCATCCTGCACTATGAATGTACATCTAGTCCAGCACTTTTAGGACCTGACCGGTGTTGAACCAGAGAATTTGCCAGATCACATAGCGGTCAATATGGTCTAGCAGGATTACCAACACTTCCACTGCTTACAGGGCTCTCAGAAGACGTTTAGGGTACGTCTACACTACAGAGAAGATTGCTGCTGCTGCTGTTGATCTTTCAAGGTTTGAATGATCGGGTCTAGTTAAGACCACTAATTTGAATTGAGAGGGGCACTCCGATCAATGCCAGTAGTGCTACTTCCACAAGGAGTAAGGGAAGTTGAAGGAGGAGTGTTCTCCCTTCGACTACCTGCAGCATAGACAGTGCCAAAAGCTGAGTTGCAGTAGCTTAACTTCAGCTACACAATTAATGTAGCTGAAGTTGCATATCTTAATTCAACTTTGTCCTGTAGTGTAGACATACCCTTAGGGGTAAATTAGGAATAAACAACAGCACTAAACAGCAAGAGCTAGAACTGCTGACCGTAAATAAGTTTATGGGACCATGAGAAACTTGACCATACCCATGATAAGTGGACGTCTCTTATTGGCTCCATTCAGAATGTGCACAGCAATACATAGTACAGGTTCCTTTTTCAGTATCTCTTGATATAAAGATTGACTTGGCTTTCCTCTCTGGGAAGCATCAATACTTAACAAGTTGATAAATCTTCATATGCAGGGCTCGACAAATAATACAATCTATTCGCCACGGGTGAGTATATTGTAACCTGGAAGAGCCGGGTTCAGGCGATCTGCGCACGCGCAGAACGATATACGCGTGCACAGATCGCTGGACAGTGCGGCTGGTGAGCGGGGCTTGCCATGGTTCGGGGAGCCCTGTTCATATGTACTGCAGCAAAAATTAGGTATGTGCCCAATGGTCTAAATATCATGTAATTTCATTTTTTGTATCTTTCAGGTGAAATTGATGTCAAAGGCATGGTAATTCCATTGACAAAGAATATCTACGCACCAATACTTGAACGCATTAGAGCAGAAGGCATTGTATATAGCACCCAAAGCATTATCAAACAATAACTGAAAACAGAACGAGCCCACTTTGGGGTGGTTTTCTTTTTTTTAAGTCTCTCATTTTGGCTTCCAATTTTATGTGCACTAATTTTGGACCCACTAATAAGTGTGCCTATAATCTGAGGCACAAATGATGCTCTTTTATAAACTATTTACCTGCCTCTTTGTGGACCCAATGAGTATTTTGATGTATTAATAGAATTGCTTTTTTCCCCCTTCAGAGCTGAGGGGGCTGTTTATCTTGGTCAAGGCCAATTAATTTATTAAACAAGTCATGTCATAAAGTGCCCAAAGCCTTTTGCCATTAGTATACCATGCAATGCATTATTATACAGAATAATGAATGATGTATTGGTAATTTTGCTAATAAAGAAGATGTCTAAGAAAACCATATATTTTGTTAAAACCTGACAATGTTAGTGGCAGAAGCATGGAACCTGTAGGGAAAAATCTTGTGACTAGGTCTGCAAAACGATTTGGAGCCATAACTGCCACTTTAGGTGCCTAAATCCAAAATTTAGATCCTCAGAGTCCCACACCTCCTGCCACCTAACTCTCTAGGGATGTGTCTACCCAGCAGAGCTTAACTTGAAATAAGCTAAACAAATTGAGCTATGTCAATTGCTTAGCTTATTTCGAAATTGAAATTGAGAGTGTCTACACAGCACGTATTTTGAAATCAAGCACTCTTCCTCTGACTTCCCTTACTACTCATACAATAAGGGTTACAGGAGTCGGAGTAAGAAGTCCTCCATCTTGACAGTATTTTGACATTATTTCGCAATAACTGCCTGCTATGTAGACACGGACTAAGTTGAAATAACACTAGTTATTTTGAAATAATGTTGCTGTGTAGAAGTACCCTCTGTGCCAAGAATTTCAAGGATTCTGTGGATGAAGTTTTCATGGTGCCTAGAAATGTGTCAGTGAGCATGCAAACAGCTGCCTTAGTCCAGGTGTCCAGTGCCTAGCTCATGGTTAAACTTCAGGCAAGATAATCCCTCCACATGTTTCACCTCCAGTGCCCAATATGGGAGCGGTTCTCAGAAGCACGTTCTCTTTAAACTAATGGATATTAGTTTATATTCAGTAGAACAGCTTCAACAGGATCAGGGGCATGCATAAGGATTGGTGGAGGAGGGGAAAGCAAGGACACAGGTGCCCCGATCCTTGATGGGGGCACAGAACTCCTTCAGCCCCAGTACCACTGTGGGGGTGAGAGCACAGGCCTGCTGGAGCCCAGGTGTGGAGGGGGAGAGGAAAAAGGTGAGCTCCTGGCAGAGCAGTTGGTGGGAGAAGGAGGGGGAAGAGAGAGGGAAAAGGGAGCTGCTGCTGGAATGGGCAGGGAAGGGAAGAGTTGAGGTCCTTTTGGTGGTGGGGAATGGAATCTGTGCATGCATGCCACCCCATCCCCAAAGGGTCAAAGTTAAATTTTTGCCCATACCCCTGAACTGAAGAGTGAGAGCAAACGTCATAGCTCAGTGGTTAAGCCACTCTCCTGGGAATAGGAAGACTAAAGTTTAAGGTCTTCCTACTCTTCTCAAGTGATGCTTTTCTTTCTTTTTGTTTTCCTTTTTTCCCTGCTTATAGCAAGAAAGAGCTCAGATCTCTATTACTTGAGGAAAGGGATCATGCCTGTGAATTCCAAGTGGAGAGAGGTACCTAGAGTTAGCCACCGAATTCCCTTTGAGTGGGAGGCTTTGAGCTTCATGCCCTCGTTATCATTTCCAATTGGCTAGCTTACATGACTCAGCAGTAGGCATGTTGGCTTTTGTGCATTCTCTCCCCAAGCGTTGTACAGGGAGGGTACGTCTAAACTACACTCCGCTGTCGGCAGAGGGATGTAAATTAGATGTATCAAAAGTGCAAATGAAGCCAGGATTTAAATATCCCGTGCTTCATTTGCATAATGGTATCCGCTGCTTTTTTTCCAAAATGGGGCTTTTTGAAAAAAAAACCTGATAGTTTAGATGGGACATTTTCGACACAAATGCTCCATTTCAAAAGATCCTGTACTCCTGAGTACAAGATCTTTCAAAATGGGTCATTTCTGTCAAAAATGCCCCGTCTAAGCTGCCGTGTTTTTGTGTTTTTTTTTTTTTTTTTTTTTTTTTTTTTTTAAAAGCCCCATTTTGGGGAAAAAAGCGGAGGCTGCCATTATGCAAATGAATTGTGGGATATTTAAAACCCAGATTCATTTGCACTTTCAATACGTCTAATTTACATCCCAGATATGACAGAGGAGTATAGTTTAGACACACCCGGAGTTATGTGCTCCTGCTTAGCTATGGGATACACTAGATAGCAGATGCTTAATATTTAAGTCTCCTTGTGGACCTAGTCATTATGAGCATATTAACATGATGGAAGTAATTCTGGTCTGTGTGTCAACCAGTAATTAGCTTTAAAATTGTTTTGGTCGAAGTCATTGACAAATGTATACCAGTCATTACCAGAAGCAGAACTAAACACTGAATTATGGATCTTGTTACCACAAAAATACTGATCATGTAAAATTAACATTTTTGTACTTCTCAGGCTAATATAAAAAGTCATAGTTTCAGAAACTCTCATTTGCTAGTGCATTAAATCATGCAAAATCTTGAAATGGGTGTCTTGCAGGCTTTAAATATAAGATCTTCATTTTCATATCTGCCAGGTCTGTGGCTCTTGGAAATCAGAATAAAATATACAAGTTAATTGAGAGGTGCTTAAAAAAAAATACCAAGCCCCATGTTTATAGTTTCTGAATGCAAGCTTATTATACATTAGTTTAATAACTATAGCATTTTTTCCAGTTAAAGGGCATGCAATGGAAATAAAAACTACTCTATACGTGAGGTAGCAAGGGCATTTCGGATGGAAATATAATGCTGTTAAAATGTCATTTGGAAAAGCTGCCAAGGATATTTTCACTGTTTTGAATTACTCTCTCCACTTTACATTATTGTGCTAAGCCAAGTTATTACAACCACAAATGACAAAGACTGTGGTGTGTAAAACCTCAAAATTATTATAGGCAGAGAATTATAAATCCAGAATGCATTAATGTTTTTATACTGGTTTGAGAGTGTCTCCTTCCTCTCTACATTGTCATAGAACACACTGTGAAAACATTCATCCAGTGTTAGTCAGTTAGGACTTCCAGGGTGCATCTACACTGAACCATAGCTGAAATAAGATACGCAATTTGCGAAGCTCAAATTGCATATCTTATTTCAATCTTATTTTGAAATAGCTTATTTCGTAATTTGGTGCTGTCTGCACAGTGCCAAATCTTTAAATAACCCACTATTCCAAAATGTCCCTTACTCCTTGTGGAATGAGATTTACAGGGATGTCAGAATAGCGAGCCCATTATATTTTGAAATAATGGGCTTGCTGTGAAGACATGGGATAGCTATTTCAGTTTACTTTGTTACCCTGAAATAGCATTTCAATGTATTTATAGCCTCACAGACTAGTGTCTTGGTTGTAAAGCTGTCCTTCTCTTTTGCAATCATCAATTTGGGAGTCTGCCTGCATTCCTCCTCAGTCCCCTGCTCCTCCTGTGCCTTCTCCTTAGTTCATTACATCAGAGCCCAGAGAGGTTTGGAAGTGAGGCAGCTTGTCCGATAGTAGGTATCAGCTGCAAGAATAGATGAAAATCACAATTAGGAGTAAAAAAACTATTTTCACGGGAGTTAGATGTTCTGAGTGTGATTTTTATTTAATGATATGGTGGTTGCCACGAAGCTGCTGATGGAAGGCGGTAGAGGAAGGAAGCAGAAAGTAAGGGATGGTAGAAAAAGTCCCAGGGTTAACCAGAGAGGGATTCAGTAGTGGAACTGCTTCCTGAGCCCCCAACTCTTGATTCTCTTAGTCTGCCATGTCTGTTTTGAAGATCAGGATAAAGAGGAGACAGCCTGACCCCGGTAAAGTCCTTTTCCATTGACTTCAATAGGACTGGTATTTCACACAAGCACTTTGTGTAGAACCCTCCACCTACTAAGCTGTGCATTTATTTATCCCATGACAAAGCAAGTGCACTAATAAAATTGGCTTTGATTTTTTTTAAATAAACTGATTTCAGAGCAGGAAGGGCACTCTGGTGTCTCCTTCAAGAACTACCTCTACCTCTGAAGGGATACTAGGGGTGTTAAATATTGGTTAGCTGAGTAACTGAGTAACCGCATGAATTCTTATCTGTTACTCAACTATTCTATAGTCCCCAGAGGTGGGGCTGGTAGTCAGTGCACTCCAGCCCCACTCTCGAGGAGCCCCCTGCTACTCCACGCTACTGCCTCTGTATCAGGCAGCAGTGCAGGGTGCCAGGCAGCAGCTGGTCCATGAGGGAAGCCAGTTTTAAAAAACAGCTCCCCTCACTGACTGGCTGCCTGTCACCCTGTGCTGCTGCCTCTGATACAAGGGTGGCAGCGGCCGCTGTCTGGGGGTGGGTGAGGTCTGTGCTCCTGAACTCGGCGTGAACCAGAATTGAGCCAGGCTGCTTGCCTGCCCAGCTCCTACTACACTTTAAATGCAGAGCTGCACCAGGAGTAGGTTCCAGACCAATTGCAAGCCAGGATTAAAACAGGCTGCTGGCCAGCCTGCTTCAAAATTTATTGCAGGGGTGGGGAGGGAAATGCATGTAGTCTATAGCATTAACCTATAAGCTTTTGCTTATTGGTTAATTGACAACACTATTACATCCCTAAGGGATATGAGAGAATGTAATACTATGTCCTAGCACCTGGGCTATATCTATTCTGCTAGGCTATTTTTGAAACCAAAAAGCGACTGAAACTTTCTTTCTGAAGACTATAGACTTGTCTTTAAAGTAGTAGAGAGCACTGACCATTGTATCAGCTGCTGCATGGTGCTTAAAGGGACAGCATCCTCGATTTAACAAATCCCTTTAGTAGTTTGTTTAAATTTTTAAATATACTTTTGAGGAGGGAATATAGCTTTTTGTTTGTTTGTTTGTTTGTTAAATGTGGGAACTTCTGATGTATAGAAAAATAACCCAACATGGATTTTCTACATGTGGAGATGTCATGGGCTTCTGCTGTGATGCCTTCTGTACACAATAAATATTTTTTGAAAGTGAGTTTATACTTGCTGCCTTCTTTTATGCAAAAATCAATGACAAAAGGGTAGTCGCTGCAGAAAAGAATCTCCATGAATACAGGTTGGTACCCAGAAGTTATTGCCAAAACAGGGCTAGGATTTCACCTTGGAGTCTTGTTTGAAGTCAATGGCACGACTCCCATTTGACTTTAGTGGAGCCAGGGTTCCCCCCAGGGCGTCAGTAGGACGCTGCATGGGTACAGGAGTCTGCCTATATGTAAACATTGTGAGACATCAAGGTCCTTCTCAAGATGCAGAATTACTCAACCACACAAACATTTAGAAATGCAGAACATGCACCGTTAGGTTGCACTTTCCACTGCACACCCCCTCCAATGAAAACTATTTTGTAGAGCTGGTAGTATGTTCTGGGAACTATCCCCTTTCCTTAACAATACTTCCCATTCCTCCCTCTTCCACTCCCCCCCCCCCCCCCACTTTCCAGAGCTGCTGTTAGTTTCACACTTCCATAAATGCTAACTGCTCGCTAAGATAGGGGAGTAGCAGCAGAGGGTAGATGCTGCCTCATTCTGATGACCTGATGCCTTCTCCCCATGTACTAAACTGTACTGCTATAGTTAGTTGTTCAGCCCTTTCTCCCTGCCCAGTGGCTGAAGTTACACTTAGGTAGCTTACTTTTGTGAAGGAAGGGGCAGGAGGATAAAGGATACAGCTGTGAAGCACCGTCAAACTGGTTCCACAGTAGAACTGTTTGGCTATGTCTACACTGGCTCATGGAATATCGCCGAGCCTCATTTGCAGAAAGCCCTCTTGCACAATGCAGTTATTCCTGAAAATAATCAGCATAGCGCCATTGTGCCATTGTGCAAGAGGGTTTTTCTTGTACAAGAAGGGGCAGTGTAGACAGCTCCTTCTGGCGCAAGAGCCTCTTCCGCAAAATGGCGGCTCATTAGATATGCAAATGAGGCTCAGCAATATTCCACACTTAGCCTCATTTGCATACTTCTGGTGCAAGATCGCGCCAGTGTAGACATAGCCTTTGGGTGCATCTACACTGCACCCATAGGTCAAAATAAGATACGCAATTTGAGCTACGCAAATTGCCTATCTAATTTCAAAATAGCTTATTTCAAAATGTGGTACATTTCTAAATAAAGTGCTATTCTGAAATGTCCCTTAACCCTTGTGGAACGAGGGATGCCAGAATAGTGCGCCTGTTAGCTCAAAATAGATTTCAAAATAACAGGTGTGTTTAAAGACGCAGAATAGCTATTTTGGGATACTTCTGGTATCTCGAAATAGCACTGCTGTCTAGATGTAACCTTCTAGTGTAACTTTTTATTTAAATATACAAAACCTGTGTAGAGTAACTCTTGCTGAGGGGTAAGGTAGCACAATTTTCCTGGGGGATTCCTTTCATGGGAGTGTAAAGAATGTAAAACTCAATGTCTTTAATTTCCCTTTTCTCCTTTAATTTTTTTACTGCTCCTCTTGACCTTCACTCGAACATTGATCCTGAGCTATCCGAGGGAGGGTTCTAACTGTGTGATTGCTCGGGAATCTCTTAGCATAGTGCTCATAGATACTGGAATCTGTCACTCTCTTCACCCCTGCTTCCTTCCCAGTCTGCATCTAGCTACACCCAGCACCTGGGTCATGTCCCCTCCCGTCTGGCTTTATGAGTTCCATGCTCTCCCCTCATACACTCCCCTAGCCACTTCTGTTCTCAACCACTGTTCTAGCTCCTTCTGTGTACCTCTCAAAATGCTATCCCTTCCCTTCTGCCCTTATTCACCAACTTTTCCTTTCTGGCTCTTGCCCCAGCCCTCCAACTCTGCACCTCTACTTGCCCAGTTTCCTCACTCTTCCATTCACACCTTCCTCAGGCCCCTCTGTTTTCCTTTGTTCCCCTGGCTCCTGCTCCCTACGTTCAAGCCCCCACTTTCCAGTCAGGCTGCTGCTATCATCACCCAGTTTGCTGGGGCTCTCGGTAGCTATAAAGTTGGGAGCACAGGAGAGAGCGTCTGTGCTGTCAGTTCCTGTGCCTGGAACCACGGCAGCCCTTCGCTGTGGGGAGATGCAGGAGCTGGGAATTCGTCTTCAGCCCCTGCAATAACATGCCAATGGAACCTTCTGAGCATTTAACTGTCAGATGCTAACAAGGCTTCTAAGCGTGTGAGCAATGTCCAGCACTAACTGTGGCCAAAATGGGGTGTATTTTGACGGGGATGGCTAAAGGCACATCCATACCATAACTCTGCCAGACATCAAGCCCTTGTGCTAAATCAGGGGTCTCAAACTCATGGCCTGCAGGCCAGCCATGACCCAAACTGTCCCGCATTCCGGCCTGTATGCACCTGCCAGTACATGAGGCCCTCTGGGCCAGGGGTGTAGGTCCATACCCTTCCCCCAAGCCCAGCCTCTGCTCTGCCCCTTCCCACCCCTGCCCCTGATTACATCCCTTTACTCAAGCCCTCTCCCAGAGAGACATGGCCTGAAAGATGGCAGTGGAGCCAAGCAGGCTGCTGCATTGCTCTGCTTCCCAGCAGCTCCCCCTGTCCGGGGCCCCGCAGGCTAACCTGAGTATGGGGGAATGGACTGTGCATAGGACTGTTGGGGTGGCGGCCATGGATCCCCAACGTGCAGGGCCCAGGGAAGCCACCCCAAACTCTTCTATGGGTGGGACGGCTTTGCACACGTCTCCCCTGGGCCACAGGAATGTGCTGGCAGTGAAGCAGAGCAAGTCACTAGATGCCTCTCTAGCCCCACTACACTGCTGGCAATGGCGGTGGGAGCCCCCGCTGGGTTCAATTGCCTAGGAATGGCAGATTGTGGAGTGCGGGGGGACTTGCAAGGGGATACTCCGACCAGCAAGTGAGGCTGGGAGATATGCAGGGGTGGGGGCTTGTAGTGGTAGGTAGGGTCAGGAGATGTGCAGGGGGAGGGGGAGAAATGTATGGAGCTCCCGCACCCCTTCCCTGGAGCCCTAAGATAAATTGAGTTTGGGCCTCCTGTGCTAAATCATGGCACTACTAGAATTCCTTAACAAAATGGGTAAAACACAAGCAAACCAACCTTCCTTGTCCTGCTCTTCCCTTCCCCCAGCCACCTTAGCTGCAGGAATGACTGGACTTTTTTAGCCAGTCTGCTTTGGGGAAGCATCCTGACTGACCAAACAACAGCCTAAACAGCTACAGTTTGGCACCATTGAAACCAGGATCTTCTAAGAGCAAAAGGCAGGCAGCTGTAACTAGAGGTATTATTACTGGCACTATCCATAAATGAAGCAACAATTTAAACTTCAGAGGCCTTAAACATGGTGGAGAGCCCTAGCTGCTGGCAATGCTTATGGTGTCAGAGTAGTTGCAAGTGATACATAAGTGACATCTGTAAATGTTTTCCTTATATATGTATTTACAATAACGAATGTGTTTTCAGGGATTGGGAATGTTGCTGGTAAGTATCTGTTTACTTGGTCCATTTATTTGGGTGTGCTTAGCAGGAACCTGTTAATCTATCCCAAAAATGTACACAGGGGTTTGTTTATTTTTTTAAAGCCTTAAATTGACATGGTTGGTTAAGTTAGTTGGCAACTAGCAGAACATACCTAACGTCTTTTCCACACTTGACCCAGTTAAAAAGACCAGCTCTATATCTTTTGAGGCTATGACTTGGATTATAAGAAAAAATAATTAAAAGATGGACTTTGTCTGAGAATTACTTGCCAGCTCTATTTGGGAACTGACACGCATTTATTAAAATCAGTAATCCATCACAAGTTGAAGATTAGGAAAGATTTCTTATGATTCTTAATTTTTTTCTAGATCAGACCCAATATGTGTTGCTAAAGAGATTATCCGAAGGACTTATGTTTTAAATAAATGTCAGGCATTCTAAGATGATGAATGTGATTGCAGACAATGGTGGAAGAAATCTTGGAACACTACTTGATTACTTGGATTATCATTTTTAAAATGTGTGCAAAAGAGTTTTGCAATTTCAAAGAAACACTGTTTTGAAGGGAGAATTTTCAAAATGGGACCATTCAGTTTTGCTTTTCATTTAAGTAATTGAAGAGCTACAACAGAATTCATTTGACTAAACACCATTTTGGGAATTTGGAAGATCTATAATTGTTTTCAATTGAAGTGAGGGAAAAAATACTATTAGAAGTTATCACAGGGTAAAAAGCATTACATTGTGCTTGGCTATAGGCCAGTTTTCCTAACAGAAAAGCTGGAGCAGACAAGAGCTTTAGGATTACTTGTACTGTTGCTTTGAATCATACCGTGTGCCGATATTATGGTGAGGAGAGGAAATATAAAGTAAGAGGATTAGGGAATGGGGTTAGAGAAACAGCCATAAGATCAAAATTAACCTCCCTAGCACTTGCACCCCATGGGATTAAGAGAAGAAAATTATTTTGTCTGTTTATGTTCTGTGTTGGAACAGAAGAAGAGGGCCTTAAATTCCACAGCTGCCCTATTGAACTACTTATGCAAAGATTTCAAGTACTTCAGTTATTTGCAAGAAGTAGAAGCCAGATGCCCAGGCCCCTTAGAGCAGGGGTCGGCAACCTTTAGAAACTAAAGAGCCAAACTGATCAAAATGTTGACCACTTGTTCTGAAAAGAGCCATACACGAATGCTCATTTGCATGACTGAAAATATATAACTTAATATTATTGATAATTGACATGATTAATAATAGTGTAAATGAAACATTGAACTCACAGACTTTATTTAACAGGACTTCTGCTGCTGCCAGGGGTGCAGTTTGTGGATGTGGGGGTAGCCCTGGGACTTGACCTTACCTTACCTGGCCGAGGCTGGGTTACCACACCCAGGCAGCAGTGGATGGATGAGGGGCTGGGCCAGCATTGCCATAACGGGATCATGGTCTCCTCTCCTCCCATGCTGCAGCAGGAGGGGAGCCACTGCCCACTCTTTCTGCAGCCAGATGGGGGCAAAACCATGGGGCCTGCCCCAGGATTGGGACTGGTGACAGGATGCTGTGACCACATGGGGGCTGGGCCTTGATTATGGCCTTGTTGGTGAGGCTGTCACAACTGGAGCCACTATAGCGGGGTCTGTCCAAGGAGCATGACGGCTGGGGACAGACTGTGGCCAGATGAAGGCATCTGCTGCCAGCCCCTCTCACTATGCCAGCTTGGAGCATGCACACATTCCCTACAGTGCGCCCTCAGCCAGCCCTTTAAACGAGCAGAGCGCCCCAGCCAGATTTTGTTGCAGTGCAGAACCGGTTCTTACCGGGGTGCACCGCCTTACTTTCACCTCCAGTTAATGTGAAATAGACAAAAAAAAGATCATCTTGACATGAGGAATTATGTGTTTTTAACATTTTTAATTAATTTTTCATTTTAATTTAAAAAGTTGCAGGTATATTGGGAATGACAAGAGCCATATTTGATTCTTGAGAGCCATAGGTTGCTGACCCATGCCTTAGAGGAAGATACCTTCTGGCACAGAAGGAATATCCTACTTCTTTAAAACTCAGCTCAGATGAGGGTTGCACTTTATGGACTGGAGTTTTACAATGTAATAAATTAGCATGTAGTTTTGTGGTCACAAGCAGATACAATATACGTGAAACTTTCATTTTATCAAATGAAGAGAAAATGTGCATAAACTACAGAGTTTCTGAGCAAACATAGGTTCTAAAAACTTATGGAGCCCCAAAATTCCCTGTTAATGCCTGTCTATTGTCGAGCATTCTTCAAGTAAGTACATTCATTCAAACTTTCTTTAATACTCAATATGTCTGAGAGCATATAAACAACACTTAATGGTATGCTGAAACACAGTGTACCCCATAACGCTATATTTCCTATGTAACCTAGAATTAGCATTATACAAATATGACATGTAACAGTGAAAGAACTAGAATAACCATAGCAGTGAACGACCTGATTCACAAAGAGCGGCTCCTTTATTCTTATAAGTGACTTGTGCAATTGGTTGACCCTTTGAATTAGGAAGGCAGGGGGCTGCATAACTGGAAGCAGAGGAGGTCAAGTGGAAAATGGGATTTAACAGTATAAACACATTGGCACAATTTTAGAAGATAAATTATGCGTTGTATTGTTTTGACTGATTCAGGTCAGTCCACTCATACTTGAGATTTCATCTACATGTAACACAGCAAAATGAATGCATGTGCCTAATTTCTTAGGCAAATCCATTTTACTTAGGGCTTGTCTACATAGTCAGTTATATGCAGCAAGATGAGGTGTAACCCTAACATCCTGCACTCTAGCTGGCCATTTGGACCCTACTAGGTACTGGGTGCTCAAAGTTCAGAAAGCCCCTTTAATGCCTGTCTGTTGTCAGGCACTTCTCATGTAAACACAACCAGGGCCATACTAGGTCAAAGAAGTGGTCCATTTAGCCCAGTAATCTGTCTTCTGACAGTGACCAACAGCAGGTGCACTCGAGAGGGAATGAACAGGCCAGTTGAGTGATCCATGCCCTATCATTGACTCCTAGATTCTGGCAGTCAGATGCTAGGGACATCAGGACATAGGGTTGCGTCCCTGACCAACTTGGCTAATAGCCATGGACTTGCCCTCCATGAGCTCACGGGTTTGTTTTTAACCCCTTTATAGTTTCAGCCTTATAACATCACTGGATGACAAGTTTCAGAGGCTAACTGTGCATTTTATGCAGAAGTATTTCCTTATGTTTGTTTTAAATCTATTAATCTCTCCTCTTGCAGAAACTGTTCTATACCCTTCATAGTTTTTGTTGTCTTTCTCTCCACCCTTCCAGTTCCGCTATAGTTTTTGAGTTGGGGCAACCAGCACAGCATGCTAGGAATGTAAGAGTAGTTGATTAGTTGCCTATCCGATAAACCTAGGCTTATCAGGTAGTCAAGTTGACTACTCGCATTTCCCCCCTGCCCCTTGCTGCCTCTGTATCAGTGGCAGCAAGGTTGGGGGGTGAGGGGAAAGCAGGAGCTGGTGCTTGGGGGAACCGGATTAAAAGCCAGTTCCCTCAGCACCATTTCAACGGTTCCGCTTGCTCCCCTTCGCGCTGCTGTCTCTATCAGCAGGCGGCAGTGTGGGGGGAGAGGAGGCTGCTCTAAGCAGCAGACCCTGTCCGCAGAGGGTCTCAATGGGGAGTTGGGACTCCCTGTGGACAGGAGCTGCTGTGGTGAAGCAGCCCCAGTCTGAGGGGCAGGGGGGAGGGTATCCCATCTTCCCCGTGAAATCCCCCACAGACAGGGACTGCTGCCAGAGCAGTCTCTGTTTGCAGCCAGCCCAGACACCTCAAAGAGGCTGTTCCGACAGCAGTCCCTGTCCATGGTGGCCTGGGCTGGCCTTGAACAGAGGCTGCTCTGGCAGCAGTCCCTGTCTGGGGGGGGGGGGCAGGGTCCAAACTCTCTGCTGGACCTGGAGTGAGCCAGGACTGAACAAGCCCAGCTCAGTCTCCGCTCATGCCAGGTCCAGGAGCTTTCCTTGCTATGGCTCTGCAGTTTAAATGTAGTAGAAGCCAGGCTGTCTACACGCTCAACTCTTAAACTGCAGAGCCGCAGCGGGGATAGCTCCTTCTGAGCACCTTCCCTTATCAACTAATCATGTAGTCAATACAAATTGTATCAATTACATGATTACCGAAATACCTACCTCAACATCCTTACTGCATGCCACATTCAAGGTGTTGGGTGTACCATGGATTTACATACACAGTATCATGATGGCACTATCTTATTATTTATCCCTATCCTAACCTTCTGTTACCTTTGACCACTGGTGCTACATATTGAGCAGATATTTTCAGAGTCCAATATACAATTCAAGAGCCTTTCTTGAATGCTAACAGTTAATTTAGATCCCATTATTTTGTATGTATAATTGGGATGTTTGGAATTGTGTATTATTTTGCATTTATCAGTATTGAATTTCAAATAACGTTTTGTTGTCTAGTCACTCAGTTTTGTGAGAGCCTTTTGTAACTCTTGGTAGTTTGCCTTATATTTAACTATCTTAAATATTTTTATCATCCCTCAATTTTGCCACCTTTACTGTTTACCCCCTTTTCAGATCATTTATGACTGTGTTGAACAGCACTGGTCCCAGTATGGATTCCTGTGGGACATCATTATTTGCCCCTCTCTTCTGAAAACTGACCCTTTGTTTCCTGTCTTTTAAATAATGATCCATGAGTAGTTCCCTCATGACTGCTTAGTTTGCTTGAGAACCTTTGGTCAGAGACCTTCTCAAAGGATTTCTGAAATTCTAAGCACACAATAGCCACTGAATCCACTTTGATCTTGTTTGTTGTCCGTCTCATAGAATAATAATAGATGGGGGAGGAGGCATGATTTCCCTTTCCATAAACCATATTGACTCTTTCCCAACAAATCTTATTCATCTATGTGTCTGATAATTCATTCTTTACCATAGTTTCAAGCTAATTACCTGGTATTGAAAGTAGGTTTACTGACTTGTAATTGCCAGAATCACCTCTGGAGCCTTTTTAAAAAATGGTTGCCCCATTAGCTATCTGTCAGTCATCTGGTACAGTATGTAAATTATAGGTTACATACCACAATTAATAGTTCTGCAATTTCATATTTGAGTTTCTTCAGAACTCTTGACTTACTTCTAGGGTGTTAGGGTGACTTACTTCAGGTGTTAGTAGTGGGTGATTCGATCGCTAGAAACATAGATAGTTGGGTTTGTGATGACCAGGAGAACTGTAGGGTGACTTGCCAGCCTGTTGCGAAGGTTGCGGATCTCTCGAGGCATCTGGATAGTCCTGTATAGTGCTGGGGAGCAGCTAGTGGTCGGGGTACATGTGACATCGGGAAGGGTAGGAGCAATGTCCTGGAGGCCAAATTTAGGCTGCTAGGAAAAAGACTGAAATCCAGGTTTTCTATGGTGGCAGTCTCAGAAATGCTTCCTGTTCCACGCGCAGGGCCAGGTAGGCAGGCAAAACGTCAGAGTCTCAATGCATGGATGAGACAATAGTGTAGGGAGAAGGGGTTTAGATTTATGAGGAACTGGGGAAACTTTTGGGAGAGGGTTAAGGTGGATCCAGACTGCTGGCACTAAACTTTAAAAAAGTCATAGAGCAGTTTTTAGACTAAGAGATGGGGGAAAGCCAATTGGTGCGGAGGAGCACGTGGATCGGACGGAGACTTCTCTTAGAGGAGAGTCCATTGATGGAGATTCTCTAGGTTTTAGTCAGAAAGAGAGGAGGGTAGATGATAAAGTATGGTCCACATCAGACAAGAAACAATCACATCATATATATAGTAGCCCAATCTCTGTGAGTCTGTAACGCTTAAAAACAAACAAAAAAAGCACAAAAAAAAATCTTGCTAGCTGCTCTTCAAATTCTTTTTAGAGCTGCCTAATATGTTTACACTTGCTTTACTCCTTTCTATTTTCCTCAAGTAGGCATCCCACAGGGCTCCAAAGAGCTCAAAGCCCAAAAAGGTTGATCATCTGTTTCTAGTTTCTGTCTAGGATAAAATCCATTCCCTTCACCTTGCCACAGCATTCCTATCCAGCCTCATGATATAATCTTTCAATGTGTCCCCATAAAATTAAAAACCAACTGAGACAAAGTAAACTGTTACTCTAGCCTCTCTAAGATTAGTGCTGCTTCAGCCTTCTCATGAACATAGTGGATATGATTTCACTATACAGCCTCAATGGCTAGGATTATAAATTCAAAGGTTTGAGGAATCTCGCAGGAAGGTTGAGGGGGCAAAGCTGAGACTCCTAACTCCTACTTAGAAACCATTACTTCCTGTGCTGCTTCTGCCAGGATTTGGTCTCTGCCTCACAGTAGGAGGCAGCAAAGAGCTGAGTACCAGAGAGCACAATCACAACAGGACGGGGCAAAACTAGCTAAGAGGAGGCAGGCCAGAACTTAGCACTCGTGGGTTTCACACAGGGAGTTTTTCCTAAGGTGCCCTTGAGCTAGTAACATTGTTCTTAAAAAATAAAATGTCTTCAGTATTGATGATGCAGATTTTTCACTGTGCTAGGCATAGACTGGAATATTTATATTTATTTTTCAATGCCTTAGGTAAAAACAATTCAAACAATGCCACTTACAGATGTTATTCTCATAAAAACTTCTCATTTCAAAACAACGGAATTTATATTTTCCACAAAAGTTAAAATTACATGCACATATATGAAGGTTAATCACCAAAGATCCACAATAGTATATCAGAAGACTTTGCTAAAATAAAAACAGATACCGAACTACATCATTATTACAATGCAATTACACAGAACTAGAAAACTGACTCTGTAGTAAAATATAAAAATCTACAATTATAAATATAAATTTGGTCCATGGAATCACTATAGAAGTATTTACAGTAAGTATCAGGTTACTATTCTACGTATCTACTGCAGTCTTCAAATGCTGAATATTATAGAGAACAATATTTTATTTACATTCTACTATATTAAAAGTTATATTTCTAGCAAATGTATGGATTGCTATAAATACAGCAAGTAAATTGGATACTAAAAATGTGTCATGTTTATCTGTAGTTGAGAACCCTCCTACCATCTATAAATATGATAACTTTTAAGTTAAAAGTAAAGCCAGACAAGTTGAAAACTAATACTGAAAAACATACCACAATTTCATTCTGAAAAACATACCACAATTTCATTCTTAAAAACACTGTAAAATTCAATCAAGTTAGTCCAGATGTAACAAATGTATTACAAGTAATCTTTCAAAAAAAGGCACACATTGTTAAGGATGTGAGTTCGGAAGTAAAATCATATGCCACAAAAATAAGTGTTTGTTTGAACAAGGGAAGAGAACAGATCATATAATAGCGTATATAAAAACAGTGTCAAATTCTAGGGATGACTGCGTGTATGTGTGTTAGTTAAACTAAAGACTCTAAGCTTTCAGCTGCATTTCCATCAGGTAAAGCTGTGCCATTGCTGTCCATGGATGCGGAAGGATTTTCTTCTTGCCTTGTGCTAACAAGACTGAGGATAGCTTTGTACAGAAACTGGTACTGCTCCTGCAGAAGGAAAAAGGATATGTTCAGTTCAGTGCTCTAACAGTGCGAGATTATTTTGTAATACTCTCACACAAAAATAATTTAGCAACTGATGAGTCAGTCTGACTCTTTATGGTCCCTACCAGTCTACAGTAGCTCATTAACTGCTGTGTTAATTCTGTGACAAACAGCCCACATCTACACTCCATAACTCAGGGCTTGTCTTCACCATACCAGCGATCAATGCACCAACTGTTGATTGACCATGTCTGCTTAGACGTAATAAATCAATCTCTGAAGGTACTCCACCAGAACAAGAAAAGTAGCCTAACTTCAACAGGGCCAGGATTCCACTCATAACTTGAAATATTCCATTTGTCACAACAGTGCAATGCTGGAGAAACAGGACTGAATTATCTCAAGATTTGCACTGGTGTAACGGACAGCAGAATTTAACACACAATTGTCATCTCTGCAATTAATTTGTATCTATTCCTGCATGGACTTCATTGAAGATTTCTAATCTTACACAGTTTTCTATTTTGCCATTTCCACAACCACAGTGAAATTGATCATCAGTGATCACTCAGTGGATCCACACAGATCAGTGGTCCTAGTGGCGGTAATAGTACACTTAATAAATGTGGATCCTAATCAGACTGAAAACATTCAGGTGATCATTCAAAGGTCTATTTGGAATGTCTGGTAGTGTGCATGTTATAGTTCAAGTTTTGTGATGGTAGAGAAGGGCTGCATTTTCTGACTGATAATCATTAAATAATATTCTATCAAGGAGACTTAATATATTTAGCTCTTCATATGAAACACTTTTTTTTGGAACACAGTTTTGCTTTAACCAATGAAGCGATTCACACTGAAAAATGTGGTTTTGCTGTTCTAATACCTAATTTTGCTGAACAGGTTACATATCTTGAAATATACACATTTAGTTTATTTACTTACAATATCTGTGAAGACTCCTGGTCTCATCAAATTTATCATCTTAGCTATCTGATAAACATCCATGGAACTTTCATTCTCCAGTTGATGCATGAGTGTAGTTAGCGCACAGAAAGTACCTGCTGTCACTCCTCCATGCCTTTTGAAAGGTAGAAACACACAAAAGAAATGTTTGTATAAACTGGGTCATATTCCCACAGTGGAAGAAGATACCCCATGCACTGAGAGGGCTTCTGTGACAATCTGTACTACACCTCCAGGAGGTAAAGCACATAAGGAGGGTGACAACTATGGTGACTTTATGCCACTTTTGCATCCCTCTGATCCTTGGCTGCTTCAAGGCTAACAGTATACTTAAGACATCCCTGTGGCCTAAGTTATGGGAGCCTTTATGGACTGCCTTGTGGGCATCAACACAACCAGGAATCTCAGTAACACTGACACATGCAGCCCAAAGGGAAGCCCCTCTTGCTCCCACCTTTCCCCTACTAGCTCCCCAATTCTAGGGCTTTTGAGGAAGTCCTCAGGATGCAGCTTTATGGATGTCTCTACTGCACTAAGTTGTCCCCTGACAACTAGAACCAGGGCTTGTCTTCATGCCACAGAGATTCACACTGCGATGATCAATCTTCCGGTATTTGCTTTAGCAGGTCTAGTAATGATGCACTAAATAGAAAGCTGGCAGAGCCTCCATTGTCCACAGTTCTCCTTGCAGTTGTGAGGAGTAAAGGAAGTTGATGGGAGTGTTTCTCCTGTCAATCTCCCACTGTGGAGCCACCGCAGAAAAACAATGTTCAGGCAGTCCCCGAGTCGGATCCGCAGTTACGAACGGGGATTTCTCTCCCCGGAGAACTAGAGCAGCGGGACGCCTGGTCCCGCCGCCCACCTTCTCCGGGGCGAGAAAAGCTGCTCCCTGTCTCCCTGGTCTGCTGGCAGAGCCAGCAGACCAGGGAGACGGGAGCAAAGCGGCGGAGCACCGGGGGCCGGACCCGCAGCCGCTTCCAGATCAGCTCTGGTGCTTCCTGCAGACCAGGAAGACGCTGAACAAAGTGGCGGAGCACCCGGCTGGACCCGCGCCGCTTCCAGATCAGCTGAAAGCGGCGCGGGTCCAGCCCCAGGGAGACGCTGAGACCAGGGAGACTCTGAGCAGAGCGGCGGAGGACCCGGGCCGGACCCGCAGCACTTTCAGCTGATCTGGAAGCCGCGGGTCCGCCCGGGTCCTCCGTGGCTTTGCTCAGCGTCTCCCTGGTCTGCAGACCAGGGAGACGCTGAGCAAAGCCGTGGAGGACCCGGGCCAGACCGCGGCGCTGATCTGGAAGCGCCACGGTTCGGCTCGGGTCCTCCGCAGCTTTGCTCCACGTCTCCCTGGTCAGCAGCGGCTGATACCAGTTCCGACTTACATACAGATTCAACTTAAGAACAAACCTACAGTCCCTATCTTGTATGTAACCCGGGGACTGCCTGTAATGCAACTGTTTTAGCTGGAATTGTGTATTGTATATCAATTTTCTCTGCCAATGTGGACCTGGCCTTATTAGTGCTCCTTTATGCCACTCTAGAACTTTTGCCCATGGTAAAGGAGCCAGAGCAGGGGTGAGAATCTCATCCACAGAGATTTCTAAGGGCCCATGTCCAAATAGCATATTCACTTGTCACTATAATAAAAAAATGACATAATATTATGCCATCTCTATTGGATAGAAACAGGTACTTCTTTCAGATGATCAAAAAACAAAGACCCTACTAAAAGACATTCTTGATGTTGAGTGCAGTGTTTCTCTTGCTGAAGCCTTTGAAATACGAGGCTAGTTCTGCTGCTTTTGTTATTTGCTCTCTATATAGGCTATAGGCCTGAATTCAATGGATCAGGCTCTTTTTGAGAAATAAGCTTGAGTGTGGTAGGATAATGCCAATGTATGTTGTATCCAAAGCAAAGTGAAAGTTGCAATGCTTACTCGTCATGCACTATCATGGGTCCATCTCTGTTGGAACTTTCTTCTTTTATGATACTTATCAGTTCAAATGTTTTACTAATAGGGCTGTCAGGATTTGGCCATTTGGGACACTGAAAATGCCTCACTTCAAGTACATAGTCATCCTAAAAGGAAAATATCAAGATTAATAGGTTTTGCATAAATCTAGCTCTTCAAAGAATAGACTGCCCTTGTAAGATATCTTGTGGAGCGTTGCACATGCTAATGTCTCAAGTTTTAAAGCTTAAGAGCTAAGTCTTTGAAGGTATTGACTTCTTGTGCCAACAAAACACATATATGCTCAAAATTAATCATGTGAGTAGGCTGACGTCAATGTATTAAACTATTGTGCTCAGTAACTTTCAGTACTAATCCATTAAATTCATGGGGTTAATTTGGTAATACAACCACATTGAACCTAGCATTTCTATGATGTTTCTATGAAAATTACCAGGGCATTTGTATGATTAAAACAACTTGGCATTTTTGTGTGTAGTAATTGTCTATGTTCTTGATGCTATGGTATTCCAGTCATGCAATTATTTGTATTGCCATTTATGATAACGTGAAGAGGCCCAGATGGGAGCAAAGCCTCATTACTTTGTGCACATAGAGAAACACATGTCTCCCCAGAAAGTTTGCAATCTGTGTCCTGAATCCACAAAAGACATTGAGGTGCCCAATCCCCAGATTTACACCCCAGTGAAATATAGCTTTGCTAAAGTGTATACCAGCCCTTACTCTGGGCATCTGGACACCTATCACCACCTAAGGTTCATAGACTGGAGGGAGATGCATATTTACTCATCTACCTTGTCTGTAGGGCCATGTCTAATAGTCATATTTAGATACTGGCTGTGCTCTTCACAAAACAGCTGATTATTGAGCTTCCCCTATATGCTTTAGCTCAGTGGTTAGGGAACTCACCCGGGGTGTGGGAGAGCACTAGATCAAGATTTGATTAGAAGGAATTTGAAGATTAAGTATCTGTTAATTGAATGACTTGGTCACTGCTCTATGGATTATTTTAATTTGGGTTTCCCTCAATCTCTCCAACTTAAGTTGTTCCACTTAAATAACTGAATAATGAAATATTAATTGGGCCAGAGAAAAGGCTGGACTTACTATGTAGTCTACTGATTAGCATGCTCTCTTAAGTGGTGGCAGATCCATGTTCAACGCTCTTCTCCTCCAGAGGCAGAGTGGAACTTGAACCCAGAGGTTTCTTTGCATTCTGGATAAGCACCCCAACCATTGGGCTAACATTAGAAGGCAAGCCTAGCATATGCTCCACTCCCTTAGGCAGTCTCTGAGCATGCTTAACAGGTCAGATCTGCAAGGCAAGAGTGGTGTTTGCTTGCCTTCCTGCCTATTTCCCCCCAGATACAGGTGCCTCCCTTCACCCTGGACTTCAGCTCCCATTTTTGTGAGAGGGATGAGGCTTAGGCTACACTTTTTTTGTCATCATCTCCCATTGGCTAATTAGCCTTTTCCCCACCTAGTATGCTGGCTTTTATGGATCATGTTCTAAGGCACCTACCTCTCCTCCTTTGTGGACTAGGGAGCTTATGGCTATGTCTTCACTGGCATGATTTTCCGAAAATGCTTTTAACGGAAAAGTTTTCCGTTAAAAGCATTTTTGGAAAAGCACGTCTAGATTGGCAGTATGCTTCTCCGCAAAAGCACTTTTTGCAGAAAAGCGTCCGTGGCCAATCTAGATGCGCTTTTCCACAAAAAAGCCATTTTCGCGATCTGGGCTTTTTTGCGGAAAACAGTACTGTGCTGTTTACACTGGCTCTCTTGCGCAAATGATTTGTGCAAGAGGGCTTTTGCCTGAACGGGAGCAGCACAGTATTTCTGCAAGAACACTGACGATCTTACATGAGATCGTCAGTGTTCTTGCGGAAATTCAAATGGCCAGTGTAGACAGCTGGCAAGTTTTTCTGCAAAATCAGATGATTTTGCGGAAAAACTTGCCAGTCTAGACACAGCCTATGTGTCTAATTAAGGCTTTGTGGATCACAGTTTATTCCAGTGTTTCTGAGGCCATATCAATACTTAACCCTGGATTGACGGTCCAGAGATTGATCTTCTAGCATTCGACTTAATGGGTCTAGTTCGACTTAATGGGTCTCTGCTAAATTGAACGCTGAGGGTGCCCCTGTCAGCACTGGTACTCTTTCTTCTTGTGAGAAGTAAGAGAAGTCAATGGGAGCATTTCGCCTGGCAATGTCCCGCTCTAGGGACGGTGCCAAAGTTTGAAGCAAGGTACGTCAATATCAGCTATGCAATTAATATAGCTG
Source organism: Pelodiscus sinensis (assembly GCF_052426305.1). Classification (NCBI taxonomy): domain Eukaryota; kingdom Metazoa; phylum Chordata; order Testudines; family Trionychidae; genus Pelodiscus; species Pelodiscus sinensis. Next base: position 43,801,842 of record NC_143052.1, read on the forward strand.
GAGTTGCATATCTTGATTAGAACTCATCCTGTAGTGTAGACTTGACCCTAGACACCTATTAATTCAGGGGTAAAATTCAGGAGTGCAATGCCTGATTCCCTCTGTGGACCCTGATCCATGTGGTTAAAGCGCCTCACATTTTTTTAAATGATAAACCCTTTAAAACTTAACTTTAACAAATCAAATCCACATGAATTTACCACTTTAATGATGTTACCTGTGTAGCTTCTAGAATAAAGTCTTGGATTATAAGCTTTTCCTCGTTAGACAGACACTTATGTTCTTCAGCAATCATAGTCACTTTAAAGCTCTCACAATTTATAGGCTCATCTTTGTTTGGCCAGTAAACAAATTCATCTTCAGCCTAAAAAAAACCCACACAAAGTTAACTAATGTTCTTTCCAGTTACCAAAAAAACCACTCCAACATAGCCTCTTTGGTAGAGAAATAATGCAAAATGTATGCCAGTGACAATCTTAAAGTTCAGTTTATGAATTTAAATGTGATAGGATTAAAATGTCTTTTTTTTAACCTGTATGTTAGGCACAGTTTACAGTTCTCAGAAATTGCCTTGATCACTAATACTAATTTAAGTCTTTCCCATTTATGAAAAGAATAACATTTTTGAAATGTTTGCAGAGAAAGTGAGATTGCACTTTCTCTTCACAGCTATTTCTCAGATCACAGAAGCATCTCTCAAGCATTTGTATGACTGTGTTCCAGAATGCACCCTCATACACTGTCCCCTTCCCATTTCCTCAGGTCTTATCCAAAAACATAAAAATAACCTCCCCAGGATGTTCCTATGGCATATGCTGTTAGTCACTGAAGAGTGCATTAGTTCAGTCTTCAAGTATACACACAACTCCAACACCTGAGCGTTTCTCTCAGTTTTTACTACTATTGATTTCAGTTGAAGTTTGCCTGAATAAGGACTTTATGATTTGGCCCACAGTAATAAGCTGATTTCCCATCTGGTTTAGATCAGTACTATCGTATTCTTTTAAAAACTGTATTTAGTAAAATCGCAGACTCCCTAACCAAATTTTGTGCTGACCTGTTTGTTTTTAAATTAGGATAGTATTATAGCCTACATTAGCTCAAACCAGAACAATTAACCACGAATCTTACCATGTTCTGACTATCAGGAAGCATGACTATTAACTGAGCATTATGGTCCCATATCATTCTCCAGAAATCCTTGATGGTATGTAACAGGGGATGCTGGGTAATAATGAATTCGTTACTTTGATAATAACCCTGCAAATCAAAAACATCAGTCTGAGAATTGATATCCACCAATATATGTATTTAAAGAAAACTTTTACTATACAAAGACAGAAAGACAGAGCGAGGTTGACCTGTATTTCATATGGCTTAGGAACAGAAATCAATGCATATCATATAGAAAAGGAGAAAAATCAATAAAAACAAAAAAATAATGTTCAAGCTTCCCCACCTCCCAAAATGTATTGCAATCAACAGAGAGTTAATGGTGAACTGACAACTCAAAATAAAACTGTATGTCAGCTGAGATATATGTACTAGTTGATGTGGCCTAGCCAGGCTTCTGGAGGGAATTGGGGGTGGAGGACAAAAGAATAAATTCAATTTCTTAAAATAATGATTCTTTCTCTCTGTGAAATCCTCTAGCACTTCACTGCTTTATGAAAGAAAGCTCAGACATGCCTGCCAAATGTCACTCATCAGGAGTGACAGCTTCTGCTGGCACTCTCACTTATGCCTGGCAAAATGTCATGCATAAACGGGCCTGCAGGCAGCGGGCAAGGTTTCCCATCAAGTCCTTCTACCAGCTGGCAGAGGCCACTCCTAGAGCTTCTGAATACAGAGCCAAGGCTTTTTCCTCCTCTCTCTCCTTCCACTCTCTGTTCTCAGTGCTGCACAGTGAGGCAGGATAAGGAGAGAAATAGGTGGCCAGTTCAGCGGATCCCTGACCCCGAACAGCAACACGTTTCACTTTTAGGAAATGGCTATGGAGTGAGGGATATAACAGTGAAGGGGTTACAAAGAAATCCAAAGGAAAAAAATGATGCCAAGAAAAAGCAGAAAGTGGGAGACTATATTCTGTGTCTATTGTTCAAACATTAAAACATGCAGAGACTGATCCCTGAACATGATCAGAGAGGAAACAAGGCTATGGCCCTTCTCCTGCAATACATGGATACTGTTTTGCCAGAATGATTCACTGTGGCCTGAAAAAGCTTGGTAGCTTTAATTAATCATGAAAGGTTGCCCATTATTGGTGCTAAACTGAACTATTTCAAAAAGTGTCGTGTATTCCTACTGCTCGGTTAGACAAACTCTAATGTGTTTGAGTGGACTTAAAAACAATTCCAATGCAGCATGCACTAGGGAAAAGTGTGAAAAATGAAGGAAACAGCAGGGAGTCCCTTCAAAATCAAGACTATGCCACTAACATGAACATATTTCTCAGCTCTACAAATATATCTAGCAGTATAGAATATTTTTAACGCAGAACAGCTAATGTAACTTACCATAATATAGGAAGCATTGATGTAATCTGTACCTTCACCAGACAGTGATGAGATACCCACTCTAGATCGTTCCACTGTAAAAGGAAGTTGTAAGCTAGTCTATATGTTGTAGTGTCTGGTTCATACATTATAGAAATTATAACAACATAAAGATTCATGAAACATGATAAAACGTCACCCAGCTATCTACTTTCTTCTCCTAACTGTGGCTGCTTAGGGCAGGTCTACACTACTGCTTATGTCAATATAACTTGCATCACATAAGTGTGTGAAAAAGCCTCTCCACTGAGCGACACATGTTCCAATAACCCAACCACTGTGCATATCGGCACTATGTCTGTGGGAGACACTCTCCTGCCCATGTAGCTTCTGCCTTTTGCGGAAGTGGAGTAATTATTCTGAAAGGAGAGCTCTATGCCATCAGCATACAGCAGCTTCACCTGCACTTTTGCCAATGCAATGCTTCTAGTGTTGACTAGCCCTGAGTGTGAAGCATTCCTGTACTAAAATTCCATCCAGGAATTTTGTACACTTTACCCCACTCCAATGTACATATCTCGCAATCTTGTTAAGAGAAGATGTAACTTTACACAATGTACACAGAATTTTTTCCATCAAAAGCAATTGATTTCAAGAAGCTTACCAGGAATGATTGACGAAGTTCTGTTCTTTTCTCTGTTACACTGTTTCAGTGCAGTTGAATAATCACACTGCTGTATATTAGATTGGCTCAGTAGCTGAAACAATACGGAAAAAGTATCATGTTACTATACAATACAGACAACAGAGATTAACTATATAGCTGGTTGTATTAAAATCAGCTTTCAGTGATGTCTTAACTTGCTAAGTGCCGCACATTTAATTTTAATGCTCTGTTAATTTTGGTTTTCAAGAGAAAGTACGAGTGAGGGGAATATACACTCTGATATTATTTGGTTCGTTAGCAAATGAACCGTCAACGTTCCTTCCAGTTTACACTTGGGATCTGGCTTGTCAGTGCTGCATTGCTGCAAGTACATGTTAGATTCCCTTCTGAGCTCACCAGCTCTTAATTTCTCAGCAAGGGTAATTGTTGAGCAATATAAGGTGCTACTTCCCTCCAGGGAGTGACTGTGTCGCACTACGAGCTCATCCTATCCAGGAGAGTGACAAACTATGAATTACAATTAATAAGCGTGGTTTGTGCCTGCTCAGTAGTTAATTATCTCAGAGAAATGCCAGTACTGTGCATGCGTCAGTACCATTTGTTAGTAAATTAGAGCACTTATTCTGTTGTACCCCACACAACCCAGCAAGCAGGCAGGTGGGATTTGTTTCCAGAATGAAAATGAATTTGAAAAAGCCAATCTCTCACTTAAGATACCAGGGTCACACCAATCAGCAAACTGTACCTACTTGCTCCAGCCACTGGCACTACAGCTGGTGGCAGTGGCCATAACAAGGGTGTGTGGAATCAGTATCTCCCATATCTTCTCCATGCTACTCTCCTGCCCAGACAGTGCTGCATATTTTTGGGGCTGTACTGTCTGGTTCTGCCTGGCCTGCAAAGCAGATTGCAGGCACCATGTGCCACTACAATCCCTTCCAGGCAGTCTTTCCACAGGTGGGGCCCCTCTAACAGGGACACATTATAAATCAGGTCCAATATCTACCTTTTAAAGACTGTTTCCAGCCCGTGTTTTCCAAAACCATGACTTGTTTGAAGTACAATTCATGATTAGGTCTTTTAACCTCACATACTATATGTACTTTTGTGCTGCTCTAGATCTAGTCTCAACAGTTATCACTATAGAAAGGTAATGGAAAGCTGAGGAGGTAGAATCAGTTACTTCATCTAAAGCCCATTGTTTACTCTGATGGGTTGGAATATGAAAATGACACTGCCCCAGCATTTTTCATTTTGACATCCAAGAAAGCTCACCTTGAATTGTTTCTCAAGCTTTGTCTTTCCTGTTGGTCCAGGTATTAAGAGAACATTAACGTAGGCATGAATGTGACTGTCAGGAACTTCTGTTTCTTTACTGAGTATGGCTTCAACCAATGCATCATGAATAAAGATGTATTGCTCCTAGTAAAATAGCAACAAACATCTTAGCTCTAGCAATTGTCAGATTGCTCCCATAAACACCTTCTTTGGTTAAACTGCCACTGTTGGTTCACAGCAACCTTTCTGTATGATTATGGATTCTTCCCATCTTACTGCTATGATTTAGTCAGCTGAATTGTTACATAACTGAAGAGAACTCTAACTAAAGATGTGTGGAAAACTTTTTCTGAAGTCTGGGAGCCAGAAATCTCCTCTGAATAATGTTGACTGTGCCAATGACTCTCTATTAACTGGGTACCATTCAAAATAGATCAGCCTTTGCCACGCAGCATGTGCAATGTGCCACAAATCTTCTATATAGTTAGAGAAGGGATGACAGTGGTAACTGTGATATTTGTTGGCTAATGGAGCATGTCTACACAGCAGTGTTACTTTGAAATAACAGAGTGCACATCTACACAGCAAGCCCATTATTTCAAAATAATTTTGAAATAACGGGCTTCTAACTCCAACTCCTGTAGCTCTCATTTCACAAGGAGTAAGGGAAGTCAAAGGGAGAATGTTCTTTCTTCAACTTCCTAGAGTGTAGACAGCGCCAAAAGCCGAGTTAAGATACTTTGACTTCAGCTATGCAATTAACAAAGCTAAAGTTGCATATATTAATTTGACTTTAGCCCACAGAATAGAAGTACCCTTCATGATCAATGTAATTAAAGATAATCAGGAAGTCATGCATCTTTTTGATTGTTTGAATTGCAGCAGCAAAGCCCAGGTTTCTAAAAATATACCACATGTATACTGTATGAACTCCTGAAGGGGGAGGCTTCTTAGATGTGACCAGAAAAAGACCGGGTCCTTTTGTACTGAAATATAATTTTAAAACCCATAAGTTCATTAAAATCACATTGGCAGTGTCTACACTGGCCCCTTCTCCGGAAGAGGCATGCTAATTTCTAGCTTTGGAATAGGGAAATCCGCGGGGGATTTAAATATCCCCCGCGGGATTTAAATAAACATGGCCGCCGCTTTTTTTCCGGCTTGGGGAAAAGCCGGAAAAGAGCATCCAGACTGGCGCGATCCTCCGGAATAAAGCCCTTTTCCGGAGGATCTCTTATTCCTACTTGAAAGAGATCCTCCGGAAAAGGGCTTTATTCGGAGGATCGCGCCAGTCTGGACGCTCTTTTCCGGCTTTTCCCCAAGCCGGAAAAAAAGCGGCAGCCATGTTTATTTAAATCCCCCGCGGATTTCCCTATTCCAAAGTTAGAAATTAGCATGCCTCTTCTGGAGAAGGGGCCAGAGTAGACGTAGCCATTGTGACTGAAGGCACCCCTGTAGCCAAATCAGATACAGTATTAGAATAACCTTTGTATAAAATACAAATACAGCTGTTCTTAACACAGAAACCCAAAGGGTACTGGTGGGTCCTCTGTTTAATTTTATTAAATCTGACCCTTTACAGCTAGATATGGAATTTATGTCTCTGTCCTTTTCACAGAAAATTCAGATTACTAACTGATCATTCTCCATTAGTCTGATTACACAGAATGAAAGACTCCAATTCTCAACTGCTCCAATACAGTCTCATTCTCCAAGACTAGAATATGGAAAATGTGCATAAAAGAGAAACAAAAACGTGGTGGCATATGTACTGTCCAGGAAAGAGGGCTATTGCCTCTGAGCTGGTCAGTGGCTAACTCTCTTGCAGCTTTGTAAAGGGGATTGTATGACTGAATTCATCTCTATGCTCACACCTTACAAGTTATTGTAATTTGTACAAAATATGCCTTGTGAGGTGTCATTTGAAAACTAATAACTTACTGGTCAATAATACCATGAAGAAATGTGTAGAGCAACATTATAAGCAAAGTTATGAATTCCATCTGAATGATGTTGGTAGCACATGTTTAAACCCACATAGCCCCAATGCGGCAGGAATGGTCAAACTGGTCTCAAACAAAAGAATGTGTGTTTACCTCAATTTACATATAAGTTGTAAACAGGATCCTCAGACAGCGAGAGGGGGAAGACAGGAGACAAGGAAAATTTGCGTTTCAGCAAACAGAGGTGAGAAGAAACAACTGTGTAACCTCTTTTATCACCAGACGCCATGTCTCCTTTTTTGTTTGAACAAACTTTAACTAAAGATAATCCTTAAGAAAGTGCATTTCAAAGGGTGTTGATCTATAAACGTGAGGGTAAAATCACCTCGTGTATCTCTCCCTATACCGATAACAAAACAAACAGCATTTGGACTTTGGAAGCATCTGGATCTAAAACTTGGTCAGCAATATTACTGGAAATCTGTAGTAAAAATTTCACCTTGAACCAAGCCTAGTTTGTTACATTTAATACTAGGAAATACTTTATTTCTTTTCTAACGATTTCTGACTTTAAACTTCTCATACTTGTACTCACTTTAATTCTTTCTGTTCCATTTTTTAACCAAAACTAATCCATTGTTGTGAACTCTGTTAGTAATTCCATTTGGTGTAGCAGACCTCAGAGGGGCAAAAGACCTAATATAACTGGACTACCCAGGAAAGGGCGGGACAATGCAAAACACAGATTTTGAGGGGGGGAAATTTGGGTCTTGGAGTCACCCTGCAAGAAGTAACCAAGGCTGCTGGATCCAGAGTATGGCTGGTGTTTGCTGATAAGCTGTTGGGATCAGAGCTGCTGGACCAGAAATAAGGGTCTACTGTACACAAATACACAGGGTGTGACTTGCATGCTGGCAGACTGTGAATAGACCAAGTGAGAGCTACAGCAGCAAAGCATTGTGAGGCACCCTCGTTTGTCTGAATTGAACCCTGAAATGTCATACACCCATGCTGTGCATATCCCCATCCATTCTGTGACACCAACAATTCCTATAGACATAGGATGAATTAAACATAGAATGAGAGCCTTGGGCAGTATTTTCCAACCAGCTTCTTATTTAGCTCTATTCAGCTCTCTTCCTTGCTATCATAGTAAGCCTCTCTTCCCCCACTTCCTAGGGCTATAAATGTGTTCCCTCTCTCACACCATTTTAACACTTGGTCCTCTCCTTTGTGGCTACTTTCTTTTCAAGTTAAGGTATTGCTAAGGCATCTATCACCATGGTATCTAAATATGTGCATCATCCACCTACAGCTGTTGAGTATTGAAACAGGTGTCCCTATCCCCTTCCTACTTATATGCATTGTTTCTCTTTGACATAATACTCTTCTGGCTACCTTTCTCTACATTACTGGTTCACTAGCCCTTTTACAAGTATCCTGATTATTGAATTATCAACAACGCTATACATAAACTCAGGCAAAAATCTCCTCAGAAAAGTGCTACTGCAAGAGGCATGGTGGACATTTCTTTTCTCTCTGTAGTCTTCTGTGGTTAAGAGACTAATGTTGCCCACAGTAGAGATCACTTTCTGGCTCATTGCTTAAGGAAGCCAGGACCAAAGTGTGAAAGCAAAGAGGGAAACCAAACCGGCAGAAAATCCAGTATGGTGTTTGGTCACCCTTCTGTCTATTGGAGCCAATGAGGAGGAGGAGCCCTGTGTCTATGTTGTTTCCAACTGAGTCACAGAAGCTGGTTTTCATTTATTTATCATAACACATGTTCTCTTCTTACCTCAGTCTGCACCAAGTAGTTTCGTTGTGTACGTATGTGTTTTAAGAATCCAAATATGTTGACTGTCCCTTCATGCTGAATTTGCTGCAACATGCTGTCTAATACTATGTACGTGCCTGTTCTCCCAACACCGGCACTGTAAAACAAAGAAATGCATCTGAGTCTGAAGCAGGTTGAAAGAACTCACATGAAGTGAATTATTGCTCCTCAGATACCAGGTTTTCAATCCAAATTCTGAAGCTCTAACATACAGATTTTACATATACTGTTTTCAGTTACACTCTTAATGTAAGGAAGGTAATGAAGAGGAATCGCTCCCCTTCCTCTCTATTCATCTTTTTTAAAGGGGAAGACTTCTTTCTCAGCTCCTTCTGCCATTCTTCCCACATCCCAGCTTAAACAAGACTTGTGATTTTCTATTGGTTTGCAGCTTTCAAGCCTCTAATGCTCCAGGTATCGTCAGAAGCAGGAATCAAGGTATTTCAAAGAAGGTGCACCATATACCAGCACTTCAGAGCTCTGATGTGCCCAGAATGCTCTCAGCTGATGCATGTGACACTTCAGAAGCGAGGCGATGTTTACCATATCTTACAAATTCTGACACTGACTAAGGTTCTTCTAAAGGAGATAGTGCACCGAGGAAGATCCTAGGATACATCAGAACTGTGCAAATACATTAGCAAATGTAAATCTTATTGCTTGTCAGACATAGCCCAGAAAAGTAAGCAAAAGATGAGACCTTCCTAAATAAACAAATAGAAGAAAGGGAGTCAACCTTGTTTAGTTAATGGCCAATTGATTAAAGATTTATAAAAATCCTATTGATTGTGTAAGGAGGTCATTGGTGCTCAAGTATTTTAAGACTCATGATATTGCCATAGCCTAATGTTAACATCAAATTTTGCCCTAACACACCATACATGTGCAAATACCATTCAATTTAGCATGAATATATAAATGGCAAAATTTGTCTGTTATGTTTAGAACCTTAATTAAAACTTTAATTTGTATTTTTATCCTGGATTACAAAACACTGTCCAATTATTTAACACAATCTCAGATCTAACAGTGATGGATGAGGTATAAATATCTCTATAGTAAACAATTAATTTAGGTTTCTCATGAACAGTCTGGGTTAGTGGTCTTAAGCCAATATTCTGCTCTTTGCATATACAGTATTCACAATTCCATTTATGGCTACTGAGTATGGCCTACCAGGCACCATATACTCCTATGAGAAATGGCAAACATTAAATAACAAAAGCACTGAAATATGAAAATAATTAAGCACAATTTTATAAAAATAAAAATATTTTCTCCTCTGTGAAACCTGGAAATGTAACAAGAGAAGTTAGTCTCATAGTATGAGATTCCTTTAAAACTCCATATGACCGACCAACCAACCAACCAACCAACCAACCAACCAACCGTTTATAAAACAATTTGCAAATAGAATCCTGAAATTTGTACATGACCCAGTGGAGAGATCTGAATGAAGCCATATCACTTAGCATTTTAAAAACATTATTGAGGGCTATCAGAATGCTGATTTCTCTGCAACCCCTCGGAATATAGCTCAATGTTGGTGTTTCTGAAAAGCTTCAATTTTGGACTGCTGAAGTACAATCAGTGGTGGAGACATCAGCAAAACAAAAAAACCTTGATAATATTTTTCCAGTACAAAAAATGTTTCGGTAGAATTAGATCATCCCGAAACAAAATATCTGTAGCATTTCTATGGCAACTTTACCTGTTGGCTTCTTCAGTCTCAGCCCCAGAAGGACAGAATTCATGAGCTTCTCTTGTCAAACGTTCCATTAAAGATGAGTTACTATAGTGGGAAACCAGAACCTGCTTATATATTTTCCAGTAACTTTATACTTCACTGGTGCTGGGAAGTAATCCCAGGTCCTATAAGCCCCTTTAAAGCAACCTTCCTGGGCTGCTTCTGTCTCAGTGAGCATTACCAGAACCTTTGCCTAAAACTTATAGCTCAATCAGAACTCAAGTATTTTCCCTCTATTACAAACCATTGATAGAACACAAGAGTCATGATACAATCAATAGAGCTGCTGTTCAGCAGGTAGCATATTTAGTCTTCTTTTTTGCAGTCTCCATTTAGAACTACACCTTTCAACTGCAACTCTGTACCAAAGACCATGTTAGCTGAAAAATGTATAATATATGTTTTTGACAGAATTGAAACAGTTGCTGCAATATATGTATCAGAAAAGCCCTTGGATACCCAAACAGCAATATATACACGCAAAAGAAAAGTAATTTGAAAAAAAAAGTGTAGCACAGTGTAGCATCACATTGTTTACAGTCACCAGGCAATACATAGTGCTGGAACATCCACCTGATTACTCAACCTTAAAGCTGTAACTATTAGATGAAAAAAATGTGTTCTTTCATCAGTAATTATTAAATATTCATGTGAAATTCGGCCTAAAATGCCATTGAAAAATTATTTTTTGAGCAAACAAGCAATAAGTAAAAACCATACCTGCAATGAACCACAACTGGCCCCACAGCATGACGCTTAGCATATGACGCTTTTCGCACAAATGTGAGGACGGGGAGTGTATATTCTGGAACACCCATATCAGGCCACTGGGTATAATGGTATTGAGTAACTACACGTCCACTGGACCTTCCTTTCTGGGAACCCTGAAACAGAAAATAGTTATATATGTTAATAGGCCAAGCCAAAGAAAGGCCATCTTTTGTTTTCTTCATATGCCTAATATTCTATTTTGCAACTGAATTAACATAGTCACTTTTCAGAATAAAGCATGCCAGATCTTAAGAATACTAGTAGTGAATCATAGTTATATGTATTATAATGGCCAAATTGTGCCTTCCTTATAAGAACACGAGGGACTTTTTAAAATTACTTTAGTGAGTCAATACGCATGTTGCCTTTGGCTTCAATGGAGCAGGCTTTGATCTCTTTGAATTCATTTGGGCTACTCCTGATTTACATTGGTCTAAGGCCTGGTCTATCCTACATGGGAAGATCAAAGATATGTAAACTACGTAGCTGGAGTTGATGTATCTTACATTGCATTTCTGTGCCATCCACATAGCAGGAGGCCAACGGGAGCAAATGCTCCTATCAGCTTCCCTTACTCCTCACGAGGAGCAGGAGCCCTTTCAGTTCAATCTAGTGGGTCTGTACTAAACTAACTAAATCAAACCCCAGAAGATTGACAGCAGCAGCGTCGATCTTCCACGTAGTGTAGACATGCCCTAAGTGTGTATTACCACAAGATTGTTCAAACAAGTATATCTCCTCCCTCTCCCTAGAACAAGTCTTCCTCTTAACTTGAATCATCTAGCCCTAGAGATGGGGCAAACATTACTGAGCAAGATTATTTCAATCTTTCTACTTTTCTGTTAGTTTTTCCATCCTGAGAATTCCACCTTAAGTCTAAGTGATGTCCACAGCAACAGACTGGTATGACCATAGTTCTTCCCCTACAGGGGGTTTTACTGCCTTCAATCAACTTGCTCTCTAAGGGTACGTCTAGACTACATGTCACTGTTGCTAAAGGCATGTAGATTAGACTACCTGGCATAGGAAAATGAAGTGGCAATTTAAATAATAATAATGGCTGCCACGCTGAGCTGATCAGCTGTTTGTTGGCTCAGCGTGGTAGTCAGGACGTTCTGCGGTCGACATAAAATGCATTTGTCAACCTCCCAGGTAAACCTCATCCTAGGAGGCATACCTGGAAGGTCGACAAATGCCTTCAATGTCGACTGCGGAGTGTCCAGACTACCGCGCTGAGCCGACAAACAGCTGATCGGCACAGTGTGGCAGCCATTTAAATATAAATGAAGCAGCGATTATTTAAATCGCTGCTTCATTTTCCTATGCTGGGTAGCCTAATCTACATGCCTCTGTCACCAGAGGCATGTAGTCTAGACGTACCCTAAGAGCATGATGTGTGGCCTCAATTGCAATTTTAATTATGTGTCTAACTGGGTACTATACAGCTGGGAGGCCATAAACTATGCATCCAGAGAGCACTCAGGTAAAACTCACTGTGAAAACAATGAGAGTTTTGCTTGGGTAGGGGCTGAAGGAGTCAGCACTAAATCTGTATGAAAACAAATTGACATTACAATTATTTTTAAAGGTTCTGAAAATCATAAAACAACTCTGAGTCCAGGATATGCTTTTGAGATTTTACCAACCTTTTTTATTTTGATGTTTCTAATAGTAAAATTCCTCACAGTGTAGTAGGCAAGCACATGAACACTCTTCTGAGTGACCAAAAAGTTTCCATATTCTTCGCTACCATCAGCAGGCCAGTACTGGTCACACTTTCTCTGTCATGAAGAGAGAACACAGTGTCATACTTCAGGGTTAAAATGAGCAAATTTCAGGGAACTATCATCTGCAGAAGTGGGGAACTCCATGGACACATAACAAAGGTAGAATTTGTCCTTTATTCTGTGCCTGGGCATCTCTGCTATCCTCTTAACAGCCTAAAATGCTTAGTGTTTATTTTGAATCTCAAAGTTGGGCTTTGCATTTCTTTCAGAAGCTAGAATGATGTCCACCAGACAAAGAAGAATCTGTAGAAAGGGAAAGTATATTTGTGGTGCCTGCAGTTCTTCCCTCAGGTGTGTGCGGATGGCTATCTGTTGGAGAAATGGAGTCTACAATTACAGAATAGGTCAGGACCCTGAGAAGATGCTGGACAGGATAAATCCCTCTGCATCAATTACAAGGAACATCTCCACGGTTAGCAGCATCTCCACGGCTGAGTTATCTCTGCTACTGACTTCTCCACCATATCTATGCACCAGGTGAAATTTTAGTGGCAAGTGGTCACTGAATTTAACCTTTGCCAAAGAAGCAGGCCTTGCTCATTAGGGAGCCCAAGGCCAGAAAGGGGACCAATGAGATTATCTAGTTGGACTCATATACAACACAGGCCACAGAACTTCCCCAGAATATTTCCAGGAGCATTTCTTTTAGACTAACATCCAACTGGGATTTAAAAATGGCCTTGATTTAAAAATACACCACAACGTTTGGAAATTGTTCCAATGGGCAATTACTTTCACTGTTAGAAATGTACAACTTATTTCCTGTGTGAATTTGTGAGTTTCAGCTTCTAGCCACTGGGTCATTTTATACCTTGTCTACTAGATTGAAGTGACCATTATTAAATATTTTCCTATGCAGATACATTGAGGCTGTAATGAGTCACCCCTTAACCTTCTCTTTGTAAAGCTACATAGGCTGAGCTCCTAGATTCTATATGTTTTCCATACTTTAACCATTCTCATGCCTTTTCTCTGAATCCTCTCCAATTTATCAACAACCTTTTTTAATTATGGGCATGGGAACTGTACACAGTAGTCTATCAGCAGTCATACCTGTGCCAAATTCAGAGTTAAAATAAGCTCTCTGGTCCTACTCAAGATTACCAATTAATGGATCCCAGGTATAGATTAACCCTTTTGGCCACAGTGTCATAGTGGGAGCTCGTGACCAGCTGATTATCCACCATGACTCCCAATTTTTTTTCAGAGTCATTGGTTCCCAGGGTAAAGATCCCCCTCCCCCATCCTGTTATTATGGCCCACATTCTTTGTTCATAGACATATACATTTACATCTAGTCATACTAAAATACATATTGTTTTCTTGTGCACAGTTTAACAAATATTCCAGATGGTCTATAAGTGCCCTGTCCTCTGCATTATTTATCAATCCCCCAAATTTTGTATCAGCTTCAAATTTTCAGTGATGATTTTATGTCTTGCATACCTCACCATCCGGGGTGGCTGTAGGGCCTGGAGAGAATAGACCTAAACAGTTCTTACCAAATGCCAAAATGATTGTTAATAAAGTTATTCTTATAATTTTAGGTTATTATACATTTGCTTTTGCAATTATTAAATTTTAAGAGACATTTATAAATTTTTTTCATACACATAATGCTTGGAGATTATAATAGCTCACACGCTTATGCTTTTTTGTTACTTTTCTAATGAAATGTTTATGTTAATTTAGGAAATCTCTGGGAAATCTCTTCTTTCTGTTAATCAGTGATGGATATCAGAAGATGACACCTTGTTAGTCATAAAACTATATTTATTACTTCCAACTTAGTTTACACAGATTCTAAGATGCAGCTTTATGACTTCCATTTCTATTATGTTCTATAATATTTTCTTTTCGACTATATTTTGAAAGATGCATATAAATGTTATTGCAACTTCCCCTTTGTATAGAATATTTGATAGGAGTCTAATCACAAATTGTAAATGTATGTAGGCTGTATATGTAGGAACCATTTGGTTTTGGTGGAGACAATATAAAGAAATGCATTCCTACCCTTCCTTTCTCAACAAGATTAGTTATCATCACAATGACTTCCACATTATGTTCCCAAATCATTCTCCAGAAATCTTCTGCTGTTGATTTTAAAGGTCCTTGAGCAGCAATGTAAGCTTTTGGCTTGTTGTAGCCCTAAATTAAAATATAACAAATGACACTTGTTAATGTATATTTAGTGTGAAAAGGGAAGTTGTGTAGAGTACATGACATTTAATATATCCGGATACAATAGAAAACTTCACTCAGGTTCAGGTATTTTTTTATGTGTAATGATTTCATTCACATAAAACCTGTGGTACCAGATAAAATGTGAATGGAATTATTATGTTAATATGCAAAATTCCAGCAAAGGGAATATCTTACTGTGTATTGGATTACTGTATGTTCTGGTAGAACACTGACAAAAAGACCTGTTATATTACTGTATGAAATAAAGCAGTATCAGTTCACGTATAACGGGTTTAAAGAATGGGGTACTAAAACTGAAAAAGGGCTGTCCCCCTGAGACCATCATCTGAACGGCATACACATCTCATGAGATTATCCCAGATGGAAGAATTAATTATCAACTAAAAGTATATAAAAATACAGAAATTCAGAACTGAAATACTCACTCTGTACTGTTGTACTACATAATTTATGGTATATAAAATCATCAGCTGTTCTGAAACCTCTACAATAACTGAATACAAGAACATGTGTTCAAGACAGAATCTGAGATTTATCTTCCTATTGATGGTCTGTGGATTTAAGTCAGATCCTTAAAGACGCTCCTACTAAAGAAGCTTTTTATATTGTTGTGTGCATACATATTTAAAAATAATCCATTGCTTAAGAAACCTAGATGACTCAGTGCCTCTACTGTGTCAGAGATACCTGCCAGATTAATTGATATATAAATGTACTTACATCAACATAGTTGGCATTGATGTAATCAGTAAGTCTTCCGTCCTTTTCTGCAAGTTGTGCAAGCTTAACCCTACTATGATCATCTGCAATAAAACAAATAAAAATAAACACAGCACTCTAGCAAGTAGGCTTATTTTTATTTAAGAAACCTTTAACAGAGAAAGATATTAATTGAATTTTAGAATATTTATATGGGAAATACATCAACAATCATATATGCTTTAATATGAATCAGATTCAAAATTTCAGCTGTAGAAATACAATCTGAAAACAAGTAGAAATACAAGAAATACATCTGGGACTTGGCTTGAGAAATCAGAAACACATATCTCCTAAAGAAAGGAAAAAGTTGATCATCCTCTTGGATGCACATGTGGAATGGAAAGATGTAGAGCTAGATGGTCAGAGAATGTATCCTCTGAGGCCTATATGGACTCTCATAGTGCCATATATCACTCTAGTATCTGAGCACCTCTCAGGAAATAACCAAAATCACATGGGTAGTGCTCCTACAAAGTATGTGTAGCAATGGGGAGAATGAGAGTGCAAATATTGGTAACCTTTCCTCTGTTAAGGTGAATCCTCAGTGAACTTCATTTTTTCTGGGGTGAAATTTATTTCCTGTTGAATTGGTCCTATTACCTACCCAGCTTTGCTGCCTCTGCACTTGGAACACTGTATTTACTTCTGAGTGCGTTATTACCAGAAAAATATGGATAGACCAGAGACAGTAAAGAAAGGATTGACATTAAAGAAAGATTAAAGAGCTAAATATAGATAAGTCATTTAAGAATTTAGCTGACGTTATTCCGAAACAACATAGTGTGTGTTCAAAATAATGGCGAGCTGGAGAACTTCTTACTCCAATTCCTGTAACCTTCATTTTACAAGGAGTAAGGGAAATTGAAGGAAAAGTGTTCTTCCTTCAACTTCTTGCTGTGTAGACAGCACCAAAAGCTGAGTTAAGCTATTTCGACTTCAGCTACGCAATTGACGAGTCAAGTTATGTTGTAGCTTAATTTGAGTTTTGCCCTGCTGTGTAGACATACTCCAAGTGTCTCAGCTAATGAAACTGATTTATATCCAGTGACTGGGCACATACATCCTAAAAATTGATAAATTTATATTTCTGTGTGAGCAGCAACTAGAGATTCTGGGATTCTGCAGATTGCTAAAGAGGATAAAATCATCATTATTTCAGCTCAAAGATGGATTAACTTTGATAATCAAAACATAGCTTCTTTGGCTTTATAATGGCATTGTAATGAAGTCTCCGATTTCTTTTTGTTTTGTCACAGAAGGCTACCTAGGTTTTGCTATCAAATCTTAGTAGGGCAGCAGAATTTCAAAGGAATAATTTGAAAAGATATGAAAAATCTGTTCTGTAACTCACAGAACACTTCACCTGAATGGACCCAATACTTTTCAGACCAAAGTGATTTTTTCCTGCTGTGATAATACAGAAGTATGCACTTCTCTACATTGACCTCTAAAATACATAATCAAGTGTGTTTACTTACAAGCAACAATATTTATATATCGATTTTTATTCTTGTTGTCTGGGTGATTAGAGCTGTCTGAAGTAATGCCAAGATCTACAGTACAGCTCTGGATTTCCTGAAAAGAAAATGTGGATATGCTATTGTAATAAATATTAACTGACATGCAATATCTTAAAATGTAATAAATCAACATGAAAAACCACAACTGCATACCAAACTATCTATGATATCTTACAACTAGTTTTTTGCTAAAAAAAATGCAGTGAAATAATCCTTACCTGGTAAAACTCTTTCAGTGTCTAATGAGGGAATGAATGCAAAAAAAGTAAAGAAATCAAATTTCACAGCACACAACAAATGGATAGAAGTGTTTATACATTTATAATTACAATGGAAAACAATTATGTTCATGAAATATATGTGTTTATAACATAGCAATAACATTGAATATTTTGACATAATGCATGCAAATAAAATAAATGAGAAATTCTGAACTTGAATTAACTTTCATAACAAAGACTGGAATATATTTGTATCTCAGTGACTTGTCTCAGTCTTAGACTCTGGATTTGCAAATAATTATGCATGCGTCATCTCATTGACAAGACAGAGGCCTTTAGCTATTGGTCCATGAGCTGAGTCAAGTTTGTACAGACTTTTTCTTACTGTCATTGAAGTGAACTGGAAAACCTCAATTGATTCCCATGGGAGCAGGATTGTGCATCTTTACATCTTCATGTGACTATAAACTGACAGTTTCAGATTCTAAACTACAACTTTCACTCATACAAAGTCTCACTGAGCCTAACGCATGCCTAAGGACTACCTTGATGAATAAGGGTAACATGAGCAGGCCCTTAAAAATCCACCACAGTATTCTCAGCATTTAATTCAAATTTTATTTTAAGCAATGCTTCAGTTAAATAGGAGGGTCAATCTTCTATATTAGGGACACCTTCTTAGACAGGAAATAAATTCCATTCATTTAAAAACAGTACTGTCATGTTTCCTGTAATGTGTTGGGACTCATTTTATGGTCAAAACATCTTCCTTTTAGGCTTTCTAAAAATTAAAAATAAGAGACATGGTTACTAGTCATGGTTACAGCCTAATGACCTAGTAAATTTGATTTTAAATAGAATTTGTTTTATAGTAATAGGAATTAAAAACTGAAAAAGCTAATTTCTGTCCACACAGCAAAGATAATAACATTTGTTTAGAGTCTTGCATATCTTGTAAGTTCTCCAGGAGCAGAAAGTCAGGGCACATATTATGGGGAATTTTATAAACAGGAGAACAGATAGGTAGATTAGGGTCTCACTCCTATCTACAACCATGCTATGAGTAAAAATGCTGTTTTTGAATCATATATTCTGTACAACATCTTTTTAGGGTTTGTCTCAGAAGGATAGGGGAGGGGAGAGAACAGGCTCTGGATGGTCTGGGGGATGATCTGGGGGTGAGAGAGCATGCCCCTGGCCTCCAGCAACACCCCCCCCCCAACCCCACACACATCCCCAAGGCCCTGCCCTGAAGGATCCAGGCAATATCGGGTAAGTCTGCTAGTGGTCTATATTATAGTCTCTGGATGACAGTGGGAAACAGAGATGGAGGATAGTCAAGAGTCTTTTTTGTATGTGGTCTTCCTATTTGTGGTGAGATACAAACCAGATCCTTGGCCAAAAATTTGAATTCTGCTAAACCTACCTATAGGCCATATACATTCAGTGTTGTCTTGTGGCACATACAAGAAATGTTTATGGGGTAGATCAGGTGAGCATAGGAATTTCGCCCCCACCCCATATATTGTGAATGGGTAGGGGAAACACAACAAAGCAAAGGGTGATTAACAACGAATGTCCACATTTTCAAACACTGTTGATGTAATTGTAACATTCTAATATTATTTAGATAATAATAATAATTACAGATGATTTATTTACAACCTTAACTGTGCCTCCACACATTTTTTTGTTTGTGAATACACACAAGATTTTTAACAGTAGAGCTTTGCCAATACACGTGAAATTGTCTATTTTGATTTTAAAATTTTTTAATTAGATAAGGGAAATGTAACTTAACAAAAGCTTGTTCATGAAATACATGCAAGTATTTTATCATGCACTGAAATTCATTAGTTACATAGGGCATAATTAATGAATTATGTGATGATGTTTTTCAGTGTTGTGAATGAAACACATAATGAATTACATGTGCTGTGAGATTAATCTGAAAGTTCTCACTATCATATATCAAGACTATGCATCAGTTCACTTGCTAATCACAAGTCTGAGTAGGTACCTTTCTAAAAGTTTGTCAACACTTATGTATATTCTTAGCTTTACACAAATTAGTAGTGCAGTGGGTTCAAGATATGCATTCCCATAAATATTTACAGGATTGGTTCCAGAATCAAGATCCCGTCATACATTATATTCTTTGTTTTCAAATTAATTTCAATCTGACAATATTTGTAGCCTTTCTTTAAAAGAAAAACATAAAGCCATACCTCAAACTCTTCGGTAAAACCATTACTTGCATGTAAGTCTGCAACATGTTTTGGAAAATGTTTTATTGGAATTGCTCCAACATCATCTTAGGGTGGGAAAAGGAAAAAGACATTTGTGAAGGATAATAACCCAGAGTGATCTATAACAAGATTTATATTTAGGCAAATTATATAAAATCCCCAAATTAAACATGCAGCGTGTATAGCTTTTGGTATTTGTCGTCTTCTTAAAATCATAATCCATTTCACGAGGCATAAAGGATCTGCCAACGAAGGGTTCTGGGGTTGGCAGATCCCAGTCTAGACTGCTGCACTATGCCAACAAACAGCTGATCGATGGAGCCATGTAGTCTAGACACACAAGTTTTGCTAAGGCCTACTATGAAATAAGGCATACAACTTCCTCATCCATATCTTCCTCCACCATTGAAAGTTCCCTTTTTTCCTTATGTCTGCTTACCCACGATCACTGGGGCTTATCCTGCAAAATGCTGAGACTAGAAATGGAAGAGAGCTCTCTACTCTTACTGAAGTGAAAGAGAGGTAAGAGTTTCAGCGAGTTGCTGGAGCTGGTTTAAAATGATACAGCAGGAATATAGTTCTTTAGTAATGCTGGCGGAGAACAGTAGAAGGTATGACTAGATTCTGGAGTCAGAATGATTGGCTTTGAGTGGTGTTATATTGGGCATGTGGGGCCAGGCATATGGATCCCAGACTAGGAAATTAAGCCACTATTATGCCAGAGACTGTGTTAAAGTGTGAGTATCAATGCTAGTGTCAAGGTAATTTTTATTCTCTCTTTCATCCCTAGACAAATCACTCATGCAAGAATTTTTTTTTTAAATGTTTTGTACCATAATAAGTTTCTGTAGTTGTAATTATAGGTACTAATTTTGTGTGTCATCCTGAGAAATTTTTAGCATCTGTAAAGTCTCAGGATCATGGACTTATAGTGCAATTCTTCACCAAAGTTTGTTTTTTCCTCAGAGAAAAGTGTCATCACCATTAATGAGAATTAGATACATCAGGAAAACTTTCTGGATACCACGAATAAAATATTTGTAAATATGACAAATTGATATTGATGGGCTTTTCATTTTGCACTTAACATGCTGTAATCAGAATTTTCAGGCTGATGTTTTCATTTGAGAACCTCACTTTCATTCTTTATGTAAATACAAAAAAAATTATGTGCAGAATATTCATTAAGGATCATGTAACAAATCTTCAGGATTTTTAATCTGCAGGTCTCCAAAGAAATATGCTTTGTAAATAAAATCATCTGTTCTGTTAATTCATTGTTAAAGGGACACATTATTTTAACTTGTTTTGGCTCTAAAAGGGAGAGACTTTTTTCCATTGAAAGCTTTTTATAGATTAAACATATGACTATTTCACAATATGCAATTTCATAACCTTTTATATGGTAAGGAAACATCAATAACACTGCATAAAGACCAGCTATTTACAGTAACAGATGTTCATCATTTAGGACACCTAATATTTTTAGGCTTCAGTTACCAAGAATTTGTTGATTTGTATTGAGATCCATCTGCTCTTTCCTTACATGAATGGACACGAATACTAAAATTGAATTAGGCAGTCAAGCCTAAGAAAAACAGCACAAATGTGTAATACCATCCTTCAAGTGTAGGTGAAGGATTCTGGCATGAAGTAAATTTTACAATGAGCTCAGAACATAGAAACAAGCACAAATATTCTCACACACAAACTATTGTTAAATCTTCCTCAGATACAGTCTGACAATGCATGAATTGAATTCAGTAATAAAACTCTCATTGACTACAATGAACATAGGACCAAACCTCAGACAAAAATATTGCCAATTTATGACCATGACCACAGGGGCCTGAGGAGGGAAAAATAATATTTTTAAAAGTGGCAACAAAACTAGCACGTGCCAACCAGACCTCTTATTCTATCTATATAAAAATATTTTCAGTATTCCTGGAGTTTGGCAACCTCTTGAGTCCTAATCTTAAAACAAATCAAGTTTGGAAACAAACAACTCAACATTTACTGCCTCTTTGGCACCTTTCCATCAGGCTGCTTTAGCTAGAGATGTGTAATGGCTGGAGAGGGCAGGGCAAAACTGGAACATAGACAGTAAAGGAGAAAGGCAGTTGCTCACATTTGTTTTTTATGGGCAGGGCTGAGTTGTCCTCCGGCTAGTTCTGACTCCAGGAGTAGGCCTTTTTGTTAGTTTACAGGCATCATCGGCACTGTCCAAATGATTGGACTAGTCCCCAGGTCCCATCCCGAAAACCCAGAGTTGCCTGATTCATGTTAAAGATCTCTAGGGAACATTCTGTATCTCTCAGGCATGTGGAACTCCCGCGGATCCCAATGAGAATGCATAGAAGGAATACAGAATACGCAATAGAAATGTATGGAGTGTTTGCATTCAGTTCTAATCTGTATACTATTATAAAAGGAGAGGTGTCCGTAACACCGTCTGTCACAGAGAATATTTGAGAAGACTTAGGAAGTTCCTAGAAAGTGTCAAAATGAGTGAGAAGTGATAAGCATGGCCAGGGCCCCTCCCCTCGGGCTGCCATTGGCTCGGCGCCACACCAGCAAGTGGACGGCAGGTGAAGTGGAGAGCTAGTGGTGGTGGTGACACTATGCAGACGTGTGCATGCTGGGGTGGGCAGCTCACAGACTGGGGTCCTGTGCTACTCCTGTAACCTGTCTGGAAGGTGGAGGTGGTGGGGACAGCAGAGCATGGAAGGGGGACAGCACCTTGCAGCCTTCAAGCAGCGGCTGCCACGCTTCTCCGAGTGGCACATCAAGCCCAGGGACAAAGAGAAGCGGGATATGCTGCGAGTGGTGGCGCTGGCGGTAAATCCTTGCCTACTGCGCCCCACCCAACCCTTCCTCTCCCCCCCCCGAGGTCTTCCTGTGCCCTGCTCTCTCCCCCATGCCTGCCCCGCATGCCTGCCCCCCATGCTGCCAGCTCGCCTGCCTCACTTCCTACCACATCCTCCCATTCCCATCTCTGCCGCCCCACAGCCCACTATACCACAGTCATAAGTTGGGGCTCAGCTAGTAAAAATAATACTTAGCAATTGCATAGTGCTTTTCCGGCTCAAACATTTTTACCTACATTATGCTGCTATGAGCCTCTCACATACAGTGTATTGAGTAGTCTTACAAAATATGTTAATAGATCTAAAAATGCAATGCTTAAAAAAAGCCCATTTGCATTGGAAAATCTAAAACTTGCTCAGTTAAAAAATCTATCACAACAAAGTAGGTGAGCATTATTCCTAATTATTTCTAACCTTCCCACAAAAAGTTCTGTATATTTTTGTTACTTTAAAAGGTTCTTTTCACTTGTTTTAAATTAGCATTAATTACTATTTTTAGTATAAAATCCCCAATATCAAAACATACATATGAACTACACAACAACTGTGGATGCAATCCCCAACTTCACCTCCCCGACAGTGGAACACTGTATCTTCTTATACTGAATTGATAAGTATAGATTGTAAAAACAAACACAATGCCACTGTTAAACAATGTAATTAACTATACTAACAAAAGTTGTCAATGGATGACCCAAAGTAAATAAATGAAACAAACAAAAATGGGAACTACTGCATGAAATTCATTCTTAGATCACTTTAGAGAATTCTTTGAATTTCCTGAGCTATACCTATTAGTTTTGTGATTAGCCATTTAAAATGGTATGCTCCTCTCACATTGCTGGATTTAGAAGGAACACTTTAAAAATATCTACTTTTCAGTTATAAATAGCAATCAAATACTTGAGATTTAATAAATAAAATCTATTTATTAGTAACCTATATGGGACAGATTTTATCCTTACTTACTCTAAGTAGTTTCTTACTCCTCAAATAATGATTCAGTTTTCAGTGGCACTACTTATAGAATGACATACAGAATATGGTTCACAGATGTTAGCAGAAAGTTTTGTTCAGTACATCTCCCTAGCAGCCTCTGTCACAGGGGAGGGAGTCTGATAGAGCCCTGGCTATAATTTAAAGGTGCTTTATTCCCACAGAATATTCAGGTGAGCCTATTGGCATTGTCTGACACCCTTAAGGGGAGACCTTCCCTCGAAGTATAGCTGTCTCCATGAATACATGGGGGTGCAAATTTCAAATACTTATACTCTGGAGTGGTGAATCAAATCATGTTTATAGCTTTGGGACTGTGTATGAGGAATGGTTATTGACCCAAAAGCCACTTACCACACAGTTTAATGACAGTACACTTTAACATTCACCATATTTTTCAATTACAACCAATAATTCACAAAATATTCCAAAACAAGTTACCTAAAACTGGGAAGACTGGTGCAGTAGGAGTGGAAATCACTCTAGGTGATGTGTTATCTTCTAAGTAAAAGTGAGCAGTCTGGAAGCATTTCCTAAAGAAAAAAATCATTTGTAAATACAGCAAATATATATGTTTTCTGAGACATTTTCTTGAAATATTGATAGTATGATAAAAAAAATCAAATATCTGAGAACTTTTTCTCAGGAACCTCAAAACACACCTGTTACAATATAAATGTTCACTGTAAGTCCCACTATATTTCACTAATGACATTATGCCCACAATTTACGACACCACATAGCTGTACATTAGCCCAGAAGTTCAAAATAATTTATGTTATTTTTACCTGTACCAGAGGCAGAAGATAGAGCAGACATCAGCCATAGTGAAAGCCAAGAAAGTGTGAATCTGCACTTAGAACCACTGTAGACGCTGTACAGCACTTTCAAGTAAAATGAAATTCCATTGCCCTATTCACCCAGCCATATCCACATGATTTGACTTCTTTCGAATTCTAGGTACTGTACCATTCCTAAACTGGAATTATGTCTGAAACCACTTTCACTGAGACACCTTTACTACCACAGGTATTGAAATAAGCAAAAGGCAATATGCTGTGTAGAAAACTAGACAGAAGCTCACAGTGCTCTTATAATTGGGGAGGGGAAGTTTCTTCTTAATGTAGCCATCTCACTGAGCACATCTTAACCAAGGAAGTCATCATGATGCAGATAGCTGAAAGCAGGGGAGTTTATGATTCCAACAGATGCTGGCCGTGTTGCAGAGGGGTTTAAGGATGCATACTAATGGAACCAACCTTAACTATGGCCCACAATGAAACTTGAGTCTATTTCCATACCCCAGCTGTGAAGATAATATGAGCAGCATCTGGTAAGAGCATAAAACAAGCTATTCAAAGGAGTAAATAACCAACTGCTGCTTTAAGCACTGCACACCCTCCTTAATTAAAAAACTCACCAGATAATTACACTTGCTAATAACATTCTTTGCTGTGGGCCATTTAATCTATTTGAAACATTATTCACAAGTGGTTAACTTTAAAAAGAGATACTTGTTTCAGGGAAAATATTAATCTCATTTTATATTTATGAATTTTCATTCACTGAAAGCCACTGGCTAAAAATGCATTTGAGTGATTATTGTTACTCTAAATTCAACTTCCATACAATAGCTTTTTCCAAACTAATAATTCTGCACAGAGAAAATACACTTTATAATTAATCTGTGTGATGTTATATTAAAAAAAGAGTTATATCCAGCTTTTGTATTTTAAAACAAGGTCTCTCCACTTTTCAGGACTCAGTCACTCCTATTCCCACCCAATTTTATGAAACCTATTAAAATATTTTTAGAAGAGAAAACTTTGGGTTCACATGGGTGGATTTGATGTGAGGAAGTTTGCAAATAAACTGGGTTAAAGTCAGCAGATTCTCCGTTGGGTTCTGAGACCTTTGCCAGGAAAGATTCAACTTGCTAGTTATCTACTTTTCCTGCCACACTGATTATGTAATCCTACATTTTATTTCAGTTTTCAAATTCCTCCATAATTTTTCTGTCCCATTCCAGTAATTTCAAACTCATTGATCTCATCTTCACAGCTGTCCATACAGAGGTCCCTGTTAACATCTTGGCTTTCATTCCACTCCATCTCCAATTTTGTGAATGTATTTATTCTGACATGAAGATGTGCTCATTGTTCCCACTGCTCTATACTTTGCCCTCCTCTTATGAACTTTATTCTTTGGGGTTTTTTTTCTCTTCATGCTGCTCCCTATTCCTGGAAGAGCCTCCCTGCTCCATTCTGAAAATAGCCTCAGTGCAGTGCTGAGGACTCCCTGGTGAACAAAGCTATTGCAGGGCATTATTTATGATGACAAGCTGAAGAACATAAGACTATTCAGAGTAGAGAAGAAGAGGCTATGGAGATGTTATCATTTTCTTGAAAAAAACTCATAAATTTAGATCACAGAGATTTGGGTGAGAACTGTTTCAACTAAACATTGGGGAAATTTGTGGACACTCCTGGAGTTATTTTTTTATCCTTTGGACTGTAATTGATGCTTGGAATTTTCTGTCCTTATAGCTCCTGGTGGAGTCCCCTCTAGCAGGATTGTAAAGGAATAAAACTATAGTTACATGAACAAAATCTTGGGCTGTGTCTAGACTGCATCCCTTTTTCATAAAAGGGATTCAAATTAGACATATCGCAATTGCAAATGAAGCGGGGATTTAAATCCCCCCCAGTTCATTAGTATAAAAATGGCTGCCGCTTTTTTCCGGCTCGGAGCTTTGCTGGAAAAAAGCGCCTGTCTAGACATGGATCTTTCAGAAAATAAAGCCTTTTCTGAAAGATCCCTTATCCCTCTTAAAATGACTCAATCCAACCCCGGGGGAGGCAGGAAGCAAACCCATGACCCTGTCCTCCCCAAGCGGGCACCCTATTCCCTAGGCCACATAGGAACCTAGGGATAAAATGAGGGATGAGGGATAAGGGATCTTTCAGAAAAGGTTTTATTTTCCAAAAGATCCACGTCTAGACTGGCCCTTTTTTCCTGCAAAGCTCCGAGCCAGAAAAAAGCGGCAGCCATTTTTATGCTAATGAAGCAGGGGGGATTTAAATCCCTGCTTCATTTGAAATTGCAATATGTCTAATTTGCATCCCTTTACGAAAAAGGGATACAGTCTAGACACAGCCTTGAAGTATTAAAGGAGGTTGAGGTTAGAGAAAGGAGATTCACATGAAAATCAAACTTGGCACCAAGAAGGAACTTTCCCTCAAGGAATATCTGCAGGAGACTTGGCCATCCACAGTAATCCTGTACTTATTTTATTCTGATGTATAAAAATAAAAAACAAAACACTCATACACAAGCTCCAAACACTTGGTCAATGACTTAAAATTATAACATGAAAAATAAATCTCAGTTTCCATTCTGCCATGCAGTAGATCTTAATCAAATGTTAACACTCTCACAACAGCAGATAACACAATCTCTTATCTTTCTGCAGAGGCTGGGTAAATATGTGGGGTGCTAAATCAAGACAGTCAACTAATCAAGGCTATTCTGAATCAGAATCAAGATGATGACTGCAGCTACGCAATTCACATAGCTTGAGTTGAGTATCTTGCATCAATCTTCTCTGCCAGTGTAGACCTGATCATATTGAGGGCACCAATGCCCTCATTGACTGCAACTCCATCTGTTCATCATGGTGAGAGGGGTTGGTCTGTTAAGTAAGCTGCCCATTGGTCCAAGTGGTGTTCAATCAATCACACCTGCTACAAATCAGACTCATTAGAGGTGTCTCAAGTACAGCACCCAAAAAATAAGGCACCAAAATCACTAACTGCTTTTAAAAATCTGGGCATGATACTTAGTGAATTGTGCCTTTGTAACAGTGTGTGCTTTTTTAAAAAACATGAATAAATAAAAATAACAAAAAGAAAATCATGAACATTCCTTGATGCAATGATTCCAGAAAATCTTGTTCCATTAAATATATGTCACATTACAGTGTTTTGTCACATTTCCACAAGAAAAAAATTAAATTGAAAAAGATTTGTGTAATGATTTTCACATCTAAAAAGCACTTAAAGCATTCTAATAACATACTGTGTGTTAATTATCCCTTGTTGCCTCAAGTAAATTATACCCTTAAACATCTGGGAGAAAAAAATCCAAAGTATACTATTTAATCTAGAACAAGATTCATACTAAGTATTCCATCTGCTCTTCATCAGCAGTGAAAGCCTTCATGACTAAGCTAAGTGTTGATAGCCATGTCGCTCACTAATTATCACTCATCGTCAATGAAAAAAGTGATGACTGTTTTAAACTTGCAGACAAAAGTCCCATCAATCAATGTTAACCTCATTATTTAATTTACACCTTTTTGCCACAGTATTTCAAGCCCAAACTAAAATTGTGGAATTCATAATTCAGACATCGCACTTCTTAGAACACTCACTTAAAACCTGAGACAGTATTAAAGATGTTGCAATAATTAAAGAGGCTACAGCAGTAGAGTAAGACAAATAGCAGCACATTAAACTGCCATGAAAGAAATTAGAGCTGAGAGAATAAATTTAAAAGAACAGTTTAGGGCAAGACTGTCACTTGGACTATTTGTCAATATAGCAGTTTATAAGGGAATGAAAATCCTTCTACTCACTCTTTCACTCCTGTGCAGGCTAGGTAGACCTTGGGTCTGGCCATGCAGAATTAAGTTGGTGCTGTGTGTCTGGAATTCCCTCTATTCCCCTGAGGGCAGGGCCAGGCAAACAGGCTGAGCAGAGCAGCTCAATTTGCATGGATGGGGTATAATTTGCTGCTAGTACAGGACAGGAAAATTTCCATTTTTCAGAACTTGGGGGTTTTTTTTCACCCAGTGATCCTAATGTACAAAGTCCATTCACCAAAGTAAAAAGCCATTGCTAATGATAATTGGATCTAGAGCTTCAGACATGAAATCTTCAGAACCGGGATATAGGCATTTCCAGTGAAGCTCTATTATGAGGACTGAATCTTTTTTCTTTGGTTTTATGTATTCTATTTTTGGGTGAAAATCCTCCCAGAGAGGCTGCACAAAACAACGTATCCAAGGGGACAAGGCTGTGAAAGAATAAAAGGATCTCTTTGTCTACTTCACTGTAAACCTATGCTGTTGAAGAGGAAAAAAACCCATAATTATATTGCCTGGAAACTCCTTCCCTAAATTACTAGAGTGCTTAAACCACCAAACTAGAGATGGGCAAGATTATATATTTTAATTTCATATATGGAATCTGATAAAATATTCAGGAAACATCAGAGTTAAACATTTCTGCAAGTGAAGAGAGTATTACTTCATGAAAAAAGGGGAATTCTGCCTCATGAAATAGTCAAGAGTTGTGTATTTCTCCATGCAGAAGTTCAATACTTCTTTACAAAGAGCAGAGTTAAACTGCAAGCTTAGTTGTCTGCTATGTGCAATGGCTGTTTATTTTTGCAAACAATCTGAGGAGGTGGCAAAATAATTTCTACAATTTTTCCATGAATCTGAAAAACAGCTATTTGGCAGCTTTGCTAGGTATGATTCTTTTTGACTCATCTTCGAACCAAAGAGCTATACTAAGCAGAGGTTGATGGATATCTCTTCATTTCACTGAGCACCTCTGGCTATCCCACCATCATTTTTGTAAACATTGCTGTTAATAAGCACAAAGAGATCAGATTTTTGCAACTTTAAATATTTGGTGTGCAATTATCATGAATTTGGCTAACAACAAATAAAATTAAAAAGGCTCATATCTGGTATCAACTGTCAGCTTAAAATCAGCTAACCCTAAACATGTGAATTGCTTTGTTAGGTTGGATACAGTATCTATTATTTAGTTTTTCCTATGAAACATTTTGCAAGTACAAAGAATATAAAATTGCCATAGAAAGTAAATGTCCTAATTTTCCATTGACTTTAAAAAGAGCAGTGGGTGCACAGCACTTTTGAAAATCAGGCCACAAAGTCCTAACTTCTGTATGATATTTAGATTTCATTCCTTTAAAGAGAGTTGAAAATATGTTACTAGCTTTAGCATAATGTCAAGAAAATCTTGAAGATTAACAAAAAAAGAGCTCCATATTTTACTTTGTAATACATTGGAAATACACAAAGGATTAAATTAAACATCCAGAAGATATTACTGCTAATGGGATCTTTGTTATATTTTGAAAGCCTGGGGTTCAAAACTGTGCATTCTCTGAGAAAGAATACCAAATGAACACAATGTCATTTGACAAGAACAAGCTCATAACATGTGTAGGATTACTAAAACTACACCATGCAATCCGGGTCTTAAAGTGTATGGTGATGTTTTCTTTTGTAAACAGGAAAGATTTCAAATACCATTTAGCTTTAAAGATAAAGTCTTTTGGAACATAAATATGAACATTCATGTTGGACAATGTGAAATCTAAGAGAAGTCTGTCAATAAAATGAGAGAGTAACCATAAATCCCTGTGGTAGAATTCATAATCAACTGACTAGAAGTAATCTAGGAAATGAGTTGTGCAATTCTTCTGGACATTAACTCATTCCTTTCCAAGACTCACTATGCAGATGAGATATTTTAAAAACATAATTTCTTTGTGTACCTCCATTTCCCTCTATACTTTGCATTGCAAACCAGTTGGGGGCAGCAGTGAAAGGATTAAGTTTTCTTTCAGGGCAGGCAAGAAATGTAGGTTTGTGTGCCATCACTGTCTGAGCACAATGTATGGAGTCTTTAAGAATTTGGTGGAAACTTACCCAGATCAACAAGGTTCCTAGAAAGATAACACAAGCTCCAATGACACACCGATTGAATCTATCAGCAGCAAAGCTAAGCACAACACTCAGTCAAGAACAAAGGGCTAAGAGCTGTAAAGAAGGGGAATAAACCTGGAAGAAGCATGAGCTCTCTCACCTGGAAGCTGATTAAGGAAAGAAATCAGAGAAACAGAGTCTGAAAATG
Source organism: Pelodiscus sinensis (assembly GCF_052426305.1). Lineage (NCBI taxonomy): Eukaryota > Metazoa > Chordata > Testudines > Trionychidae > Pelodiscus > Pelodiscus sinensis. Next base: position 43,832,143 of record NC_143052.1, read on the forward strand.
GAGTTCACTACAGATTGGTGAATTTGCTCTAGGCTGATCAGAATGGACTAGGCATTAACCTTTACTTCTCTATGCCAGTGGTCCCTAAGCTTTTCATGTTCCCCTTACTCCTGTCTGTACCCCTTCCCTGGAACTGGGGCTAGGAGTGGGACCACAGCTCTGAGGCAGGAGGAAGACATGGCTCTGGGACCAGAGCTAGGGGTAGTTCTGGAGCCAGGAGCAGGGCAGCCAGGTGCCAATGCAGAGGGTGAGAGGTGCAGGTGGGCTAGCAGACGAATTTGTGGCCAGGGCAGCTCTTTTCCCAGCCTTGACCCCAGCTTTGGCCCCAAGCTGGGAATGGAACTATGACCAGCAGCCAAGGCTAGCTGGCATGGGGCCAGGAGCAGAACTACACAGAGGCTGGGGACAATGCCAAGAGCCATGGATTCAACTGGGTTAGGGCCGGAGCTGAGCTGTGAGCAGAGAGGGACTGTCCTGAGCCCCACTGTGCCCCTGAAGGTTCCTCCATGCTTTCCTTTGGGGGTTCCTCCTATACTTTGGGGGCCTCTGTTCTGTGTTAACCTAGGGGTTGTCAACCTAGGGGCAGTTAATCTCCAGGTAACTGATAAATCCTGCCTGCTTGAAAACACTGCTTGAGTATCACTGCTGAGGTGTATTAGTTCCAGAACAGTGTGCAAATCTCAAACGAGGAGCCTATTTCAATTGGTCTCACTAAGCAGAGCTCGTGGTGTGAAGCAGGAGTACTGAAGCCCCAGAGTTTCAGTTGCAGAATGCAGTGAGGCCACATGGTCTAACCTTAAGGAAGACTCAGACTCCTTAGGGGTCTGGAATATTGAAGAAGTTCCTCCAAAAGACTGTTTAGACCATGACAGGATCCCATTTATGACTGGCATCTTTTGGCACTATTACAATATAAATTATAACCTGGGACCAGATAGCTCAGAACCACAGTATAACAGCAGGTTTGGGTAAGGCTTTCCCTCTGCAAGGGAATTCCTCCTTAACTGCCCCAGAGAATAAGCTGTGGAGTCCACCATTGGCACTAGTGAACCACCAGTGTTCACCATGGATCTTGGGGGATCCATGGGAGGATAGGGCTATTCTCCTGGAGCCTCTGTCTCCTTGCTTACTTTGGTCCCCAGAAAATCTTGTAACCAATGGAGCCATGATATAACATGGTGGAGCTAGGCATAAGCAGAGTTAACAATTGCTTAAGACTATAATACGAACTTAGTATTACCCCTTCCTGCCAATTCATCCCATTTCACATGGATGCTATGTGTTATTGAAACACACACACCTAGTGGGTATGGGTTACTGTCCCATGTGGTGGCACTCAGACCACTTACAGTTAGAGATCAGAATCAGTGAGTTCTACAGCCTAAACTGAACACTAGATGCCTTTATAGCTCAAGCTTATGCAGCTCCTTTACTAAACTCCTGAGGTCCCAGGTTTGAATTCTCCTGGGGGATTTCTTATGCTGGCTTTTTTGTGTGTGAGAGAAAATAATGCAATTGCTATTCTTAGGATGTGGGTGAGCGGTAAGAGGAATTCCAAAATATTCTTGCTTAGGAACTCTAAAGGGCTAGCACTGCCTCTGGCTACTATGGAATCCCCTAGCTATGACTGTTGTCATTGCCCTAGCCATAACCCTCCATATTTCCTGTGGAATCTCCACTGGGCCAGAGGAGCACAAAGTGCAGACGCAGTATCTGCTGATCCCTTCCTCCCCCACTTTATATGGGATGGTGGAACTGTGTGAACGCATGTGTGTATGAGAGAGAAAAGGTTTCATCTCTGATCATCTATTGTATTCTTGGCTTAATGTAGAATCTGTGTTTGCCCGGAAGACCCTTGAGTTAGGGGCTGTAACTTCCTCTGCTTTTTACATCCTCTTATATGCTGATGGTGCTCCATAAGTAATTTTAAAACACAACAAAATAGCCATGTAAAAATAAAATTTGGATTGATACAGAAATATATTTCTATACACGTAGCTTCTCTGCATTATAATATGCATCATAGGACTTCCACTGACGTGAAGAACTGTGGGATCACATAGTGAATTTGTAAATGGCCCTACAGTTACATTTCTGTTACATGTGTGATGTTTAATTTTATTTTCCCTGTATCATTTAATACCTAACGGTAAACAATCACATCAACTATTTGCTTTAAAAAAATCTCTTGATATGATAGTGGACCTTTTTAACAGCTTTCCAAAAATAGGTATTACTGCAATACAAATAATTAATAATAGTAGCTATTAGAGAGTCAGGATCCTGAAAATTTGTTCCATAATGTCAATTACGTTTTTCTAATTGACAAAATATGAACTTTTTAAAACTACAAAAATGCATAACTTACCTCCAGTATATGAGAATACCCACAAGAATCACTAGACAGATAAAAGTCAGAGCTGATACGACCACAAGTGGTATAACTGTCTTCTTCTCTGATTCCAGACTCTCAGCTAGACCAATACGAGACTCATGGCTACTATTACTTGCCTCTGTAGTCAGAGAAAATTGAAATAATCCATATTTAAATGTTGACAAAAAAGTACAACATAACTGAATGTGTTTATAAGAGCCCTAGATAATGTCACTTACCTTTCTAATTTGTACTGTATACTGCAGAAAATATACATATTTGCAAACCAGTTCAAAGAAAATAAGCAGACAGAAAGGACAGCAAAGCATTAGCGTTTATGCAACACAGCATCCCAGCAGTGTAGAAGCTCTTTGTAAAAATGCAGAATTTTGTTAAAATATGATTTCAAGAAGAAAAATTTTCACTCTTAAATTTCAGTTAGCAGAACATCCAATGATCTGAGGGATCTAAATATATAATACTGAAGTGTATAAATATAGCTTTAATATTCTATTTTACTCATGTAATAAAAACCATTGTTATTTTTATTAATAAACAATGTTCATAGCACAGCAAATAGCTACATGACGGCTAAATTGCAACTGAAATTGCATTAGTTTAATGTTTTGTCAGTCCTGTAAATTTGGCTTTTAGATTTATGGGAGAAATGTTGCATCCACTGAAGAATTCAGCTGAGCCAAATTTCACTTCTTATTTGGCTTTTAACAGAGAATAAAATGATTCTATATAAAATAGATATATTTTATAGATCTCACATGTTTCTATTAGCCTTATATTACCGATGCCTGAAATGCTCAGGCCCAGGGGTACATTGGGATCTCAAAATATATTTTTATTATTTTATTAAAATAAAGGAACACAGTAAAGGGCCTGGCCCTGCAACTCTTTCTCAGGTCAATCCTTAAATTTTAACTCAATAAGACTTTTCACAGTAGCTAGAGTTGCGAGTTTTGACCCAAATGACAGTTTTTCTAGTGAGTGTAGTTCACCCATGTCATTGTCTATGCTTTTTATATTTTATTATAACTACAAATGAAAAGGTACTTCACCAGTGTTGGAATTAAGGCCCCAATATTTCTAAGAGCACTGCTTGGAGGGGAGGGGGAAAGGAGGCCTTATGCAGGGCTCCAAGTCAATGGCCCTCTCTCTACATGGGAGCAGGAATCTGTCTATGTGGAGTCACTTGCAGGTTTGGGGCCTAAGGGAGCAATTCTAAAGTTCTACTTGAACAAATCTGCCCTTTGATGGAGGGCTAGTGGGATTTTTGTCCTAGGAAGAACAGCAGGAGCAAATGCTCCTTTCTGAAATGCTGCTGCTATTAGAGCTATTTGGAAAGTTGTTGGTGTAACAGTTTTCCTCTCAAAGGGTACATCTAAACTACATGGCTCCATCAATAGAGGCTCCTTTATGCCTCGTGAAATGAGGTTTACAGGATTGGCTGATGAAGGGTTCTGGGGTCGTCAGATCCCTGTCTAGACTGCCACGCTGTGCTGACAAACAACTGACCGGCACAGCGCAGCGACCATTTTGATTTAAATGAAGCGGCGATCGATGGAGCCATGTAGTCTAGACGCACCCAAATCTGCCATCAAATCTGCAACTTTTTGCAAAATCTTGATTTTGATACAATTTTCTTTAAGCATAGGAAAAAATATTTCAACATTACTGGAGGAGAAACTTCTGATTTTTCATTTTAAAGCATTTTTTATTTTAAAAATAAGATGAAATAAAAAACTCAAAATTGAAATATTTCAAAATTTCATCTTGTCTGACTCCCTGTATAACAGAGACCATAGAATTTCCCCAAAAATAATTCCTAGAGGTTAAATTTTAGAAACTCCCCCCAGTCTTGCTTTAAAAATTGCCACTCATAGAGAATCCACCACAAGTCTTGGTAAATTGCAACAATGCTTAATTCTCTCATCATTAAAAAGTCATACCTTCTTTCCAGTGTGAATTTGTCTAGCTTCATCTCCAGCCATTGGATTGTTTTATAGAATCATAGGACTAGAAGTTACCATGATAGGTCATCTTGGCCAGTTCCCTACACTCATGGGAGGACTAAGTATTATCTATCTAATCTACATCTACACTGTAAAATTTTTGTGCAAGATGTCTTTTGAGGAAGAGTTCTTGTGCAAAAACACGTCCACACCTCAAAGCGCATCGCAAAACGATGTGCTTTTGTGCAAGAGAGCGTCCACACTGCATGGATGCTCTTATGCAAGAAAGCTCTGATGGCCATTCACAAAATGGTCATCAGAGCACCCGTGCTTTTTCCCATAGGAGTTTCTTGTGCAAGAAACCCCACTGGAGTGCCCACACTTGCCTTTTTGCACAATAGCTATAGTGCAAAAGGGAGTTAGTTATGCCTCATAGACAGGGCATGAAAAATAATATAATTTACTCGCCTGTGGTGAGTAGATTACGACCCGGAAGAACTGGCGCAGAGCGATCTGCGCATGCGCAGAATGCAGAATGGTGCGAAACCGCACAGCTGGCGAGCAGGGCTCGCCGCCGCTTGGCGAGCCCTGTTCATAGAAGAAGGTTTACCTAGAGCGGCAAAAGCCCTCTGCATTTGAAGTGTGGACGCTCAATAGGTTTTTGCACAAAAATGGCCATTTTTGTACAAAAACCTTGCAGTGTAGACGTAGCCCTAGAGTCTAGACTAACCCTGGCAGGAGTTTGTCTAACCTGCTCTTAAAAATCTCCAGGGATTAAAGAGTTCATAGCTTCCCTATGCTATTTAATTCAGTACTTACCTACCCTGTCAGGAAGCTTTTCCTTATTTCCAATACTAAACCACCCTTGCTGCAATTTCAGCCTATTGCTTCTTGTACTGTCCTCAGAGCTTCAATAAATGTTATCTCCCTCCTCCTTGTAAGAAACTTTATATACTTGAAAACTGTTATCATGACTCTCCCCGTCTACTCTTCTCCAAACGAAAGAAATCAATTTTTCTCAATCTTCTCTAATAGGTCATGCTTTCTAGACCTTCCATGATTTTTGTTGTACTCTTTCTACTTTCTCCAATTTGTCCACATGTTGTGCATGTTTACACTAGAAAATTATTTCAAAAGAACTACATTTGAAATAATAACTCCCAAAATAACTATTTCAAAATAAACTTATTCCCCGGGGAAAGCTGGAGTATAGATTTCAAAATAATGAGGCTGTTACTTTGAAATAACGAGTTTGGTAGTGTGAACGTTCTACTTTTTAGTTCGAAATAAGGGGGGGTTATTTTGAAATTACTCCCTAGTGTAGACCAGAGCCTTTTCTGTATGTGGTGCCTACATCATGACATAATACTCCAGATGAGGCCTAATCAGTACAGAGCAGAACAGCAGAATTACTTCTTGTGTCTTGCTTGCAAGACCCATGCTAATACATCCCAGAATATTTGCTTTTTTTGCAACAGTATTACACTGTTCAGTACTATTTAGGTTGTGACCCAATATGTGACCCCTAATCTCTGTCCTCTGTACTCCTTTCTAGTCAGTCATTTCCCATTTTGTATGTGCACAATTAATTGTTCCTTTATAAGTTGAATACTTTGCATTTGTCTGTATTGAATTTCATGCTGATTATTTTAGACCATTTCTCCAGTTTGATCATTTTGAATTTTAATATCTTCCAAAGCACCTGCAATCTCTCATAACTTAGTATCATCTGCAAAGTTTATAAGTGTACTTTCTATGCCATTCTCTAATTAACGAATAAAGATATTGAACAGAACCAAAGCCAGAACTAATTGCAGGACCCCACTCAATATGCTCTTTCCACTTGACTGGGAACAACTGGGAATGATTTTCAAACTAATTATGTACCCTTCTTACAATAATTCCATGTAGTTTGGAATAATTTTCTCTAGTTTGTTTATATGAATCTCATGGAAGACCTTACTAAATTCAAGATATACCTCAGCTACCACTTTCTCCCTATTCACAGGTCTTGTTACCCAAAGAAAAGTGTTAGGCTGACTTGACATGATCTGTCCTGATAAATTTATGCTGACAGTTGATTATCACCTAATTATCTTTTAGGTGTTTGCAAATTTATTGTTTTTGCAGATACTGAAGTTAAGATGGCGGATCTGTAATTCCCTAGGTTGTCCTTATTTCCCTTTTTTTTAATAAATGGGCACAATATTTGCCCTTTTTCAGTCCTCTGGAATCTGTCTTTCATGACTTTTTGAAGATAATTGCTAATGGCTTGGATATTTCCTTTGTCAGCTGTTTGACTATTCTAGGATGTATTTCATAAAGCCCCAGTGACTTCTAACCTGCCTAAGTAACTTTTACCTTATTTCTCTATTTTAGCCTATGATCCTACTTCTTTTTCACTGACATTCACTATGTTACCTGTCTAATCATTACTAACCTTTCTGGTGAAAATTGAAGCAAAAAATCATTTAGCACTTCTGCCTTTCCACATTTCCGGTTGTTGTTTTCTCTGCCTCATTGCGTAATGGGCTTATCTTATTCTTGATCTTCCTCCTGCTTCTAATGTATTTGCACAGTGTTTTCTTATTACTCTTTATTTCTCTAGCTAGTTTCATCTCATTGTGTGCCTTGGCCTTTTAATTTTTACACTTTTCTCTCCTAAACTGAGCATTATTCAGTATTTGTTCTCTTTGAGGGAACTGAGACACAGTAGCCAAGTCTGTTAAGATAAATATTGAGCTCCTTGAGTCTTTGACTATAAGGGTGCGTCAACACAGGACCCTAAACTTGAAATAAGATATGCAATTTGAACTGTGCAAATTGCATATCTTATCTCGAGTCTATTTCGAAATAGCTTATTTTGAAATCTGACGTATCTATACAGCACCAAATTCAAAATAACACACTATTTCGAGCCATCCTATAACCCTCGTACAACAAGGTTTACTGGGATGGCAAATTAGCACACCCGTTATTTTGAAAAATATTTCAAAATAATGGGCGGCTTGTGTAGACGCAGGGTAGCTATTTCAGGATACCTACGGTATCTCAAAATAGCCATGCAGTGTATATGTATCCAAAAGTCATATTTTTAAATCTTTACTCCTCTAGTAGTCCCACTAAAATCAAGAGTAGTAAAATCTATCCCTTAACACTTCTAAAACAGCACCCATTTAGAGAATACAAAATACAATACAAGGATTTTACAAATATCTAGCAAATTAATCATTTCAGTTGAGACAAAATGGAATTTAACTGATATTTCATTTAGCATAAGATTTGTAATTTGGGATCAACAAAACATTTGAAATCTCATTTTTTTGCAGAATGTAATTTATATTTTGTTGACAGCCCTACAGAATACCAAATGGAATCTGCAAAGGCCAAACATTGAATTATCCTCTAAAAGCTGCCAGAATTAGCAAAGTGATTAAAATATGTCAGTGGTAAAATCATTAGCAGGTTACTATCAGTTTCTTAAGCTCAAGGATCTCTTTTATAGAAAAGCCTCAACTTAGCTCCTGATTTTGGACTGCAGATCTTTTTACCTAACTTATAGGATTTAAACATCTAAATAACCCATTTCCTGTAAATGAGCAAGTTAAATTTCACAATTAGTTGCAGGTGCAGAATTGCAGTCATAGTATTGGAGGCTGTTTTTAAAAATCAGGGCCCAAATTTCTGGTGAATAAGATATGGGATCCATTCAGGTATCTCCTTGGCTACATCTACACTGGCCCAATAAAACGGAAGAGGCATGCAAAGCAGGTAAGTCAGAATAAGGAAATCCGCGGGGGATTTAAATATCCCCCGCGGATTTAAATAAACATGTCCGCCGCTTTATTTCCGGCTTGGGGAAAAGCCGGAAAAAAGCATCTAGACTGGCGCGATCCTTTGGAATAAAGCCCTTTTCCGGAGGATCTCTTATTCCTACTATTCCTGAAAGTAGGAATAAGAGATCCTCCGGAAAAGGGCTTTATTCCGGAGGATCGCGCCAGTCTAGACGCTTTTTTCCGGCTTTTCCCCAAGCCGGAAAAAAAGCGGCGGACATGTTTATTTAAATCCGTGGGGGATATTTAAATCCCCCGCGGATTTCCCTATTCTAACTTACCTGCTTTGCATGCCTCTTCCGTTTTATGGGGCCAGTGTAGACGTAGCCCTTTTGATTTTAATGGGAACTATGTCTGTGCATGACTGATTGGGATGTGGCCTTTGAATAAGTCCACTTGTTCAACTCTGGAGGTACTCTCACTGTAGAACATGATCTTATATTTTTCAGAACAATGTACCATACTTTAGTGAGTTAAATTAGGGGAGTGAAAAGAATACATTCTTTCAGCCATATAAGGTTGCTCTTTGTCATTGCATACAACCATGCTGCACAGCTAAAATACAAATTCACATTTCACACTGGAAACCACTATCACAGACCCAGAAGTGTACATGTGATATTTTATAACAGACAGATGCTCTCTCAGCACACTGTTAAAAGACAGCACTTATGCAATATTTAAGTAGCTCAGATATCTTGTAGATAGCTTTCAGTCTGTGGCAGATTTTGGCCCATTCCTATCTGCTCCCACTCAATCAAAAGAAGGTGAGCAAAAGGACTTCAAGGACAGTATAATTTGAGGTGAGATAACATACATTTCAATATAAATATGTAGCTAGCTCTTTACACAATAGTTTGAATATATTATTATGAAATAAAAGCTTATGAAAATACACTATTATTTGATCACTGATTTTATTAGGAGCCATATTCTGGTTCATGATAAAATGGGAGTAAATGTCAAATTATAGCCATCCACATGATGAGCTGGCTGATCCAGAGGGAAAGTTTAGCCTGGACAAAAGGGTCTGTCAGCCGCTGATGCATAGGGTACCACTGTTCATAGGATTCTGTCCTCCTATCCAAATTGTGATTACAAATTTTGCAAAGCTACTGTGGGGTGAATAGCAGAAACCTGAACAAAGAGAAGAACTATTTGTGGATATATGAGTTTGCAGGAGACCTATCTGCAAACCATCCTTCCCTTGATTTCTATAGAGAAATTTTCTTAGCATCATTAGGACCATCTCATCTTTCTGGGTTACATCTTCTGCTCCTTCTTGGGAGAACATTTTGCTTCAGGCAGCCCACTGAATCTCCATTTCATGGGTAAATGGCAACCAGGGGGGAAGCTGCTCCTCTCTCCACAATTGATATATCAGGGACTCTCCTAACACAGGACTACAGGTGGACCAAGTTTGGTGGCCATGTGGATGGTATGCAGAAAACTATCATTTGGATTCTGTCTCAAAATACAGTACAGCTCTAAAGTCATGAAGAGTGGCCTAACCTTATAGTTCCATTTGCCTCTTTTCCAGCTAGACCAGGATTTGGGATCTATCATTTCTTACAATTATGATATTTATTTTGATATTCAGCATAACTAGTGCTCTTCTAAAATATCAGCACATATCAGTTTCTTAGAGCTTAGTTCTTCTTGTGCTTATGAGCTGTCATTTTTAGCAGCGACCTCTGCAAATACAGATAATTAAGGGCCAGAATCTAAAATAATCACACATAATCCCCACATAACAAATCTGTAAAATCTTCTATTTGATCCTGTAATGGTATCTAAATTCACACTAACTCTATAGAGGGAAATTTTTAAAAAAATATGAGAAAAACATTTGCCATTTTCTTCTACAGTAGCAACACTCATTAGAATTAATAATTACAATATATGTATGGAGTGACACAGATGCACAATTCTCTGTAGTCATTAACAGGAAAATCAGAGAGCCCTCTTCATGTTTAACTTCACCATTTTCCTGATTTGAATCCCAATACAGTAAGTGGCATAATTCCTACTGATTTCAAAGTATAGGAACAAGCCATTGTGAACTAATGACAACAGAAGTCAATAGGAAAACTCCCACTGGATTCACAGGGCATTGAACAGGTCTTATGTAATTTTGTTTTTGCCTAAAGTGAGTTCCTCCTTAATTTTGGACACACTTTCAGATTTGTGAGGCAGTTAACCATAAATCCTTCATCATCCTTTCCTCTTTTATATTATAATCCAGTTAAAAATTCATAGTAAACCTGCGATAACTATTTAAAAATATTAATGACATCTTGAATTTCCTCTCAATTAATTGTCCTGTAGGAAAGATTGATAAGATGACTGCTAATTGATGGAGCAATTTTTACGTGATGCAGATTTTATAAATGCATCTCACGCTACCACCACCACTAATTAGTAACAACAACAATAGTAATAATTTACTATTCAACAAAATATGATTTAACAATATTTTTAAACTCATGAAAATTTTCAACAAAACATATGACTTATGTAACTACTGAGAAATGCACTGTAATACTTGAGATTTAAATACAAATATTAAATATCAAAATAAGATTCTTTTGTTGCTATTGTTTTAAAATAAATATTAAGACGTAGCTAAGCAGTTATTTCTGATCAGCAGGAAGCTCATTTGAGAAATTTACTCCAATGTAAGTGCTGTTTTATTAAAAGACTATAGAAGGAAGAATTTGCTGGAAGAGACCAATGCATAGGCAATTCTTTAATAAGAGTGATGACTATAAACTAAATTGTTAATCTCAGTTATTAGATGAGCCACATGTTATGCCATCCTTCTGAAGTACTGTCAAGACTCAAAGCTGTTCATGGTTAATTGAAAATGAGGCATTTTAAGTTTAATTACAGCAAACTACAAATAATGTTTGATAATCTCCATGGGTATGTCTACAAAGCAAAGTTATTTTGAAATAACAACCCTTATTTTGAAGTAACTTTCCTAACATCTACACAGCCAAACCGCTATTAGCGGAATGCTTATTTTGAATTTGGTAAACCTCATTCTTTGAAGAATAACGCCAAATTTGAAATAGCTATTTTGAAATAAGTGCTGTGTAGACACTCATATCGAAATAGGGGGACTCCAGCCTTCCCAGGGTGCCCTGGTGGCCACTCCAGCCTCAACCAAGAACATTCCTCTCCCTCCCCCCGTTCCCGGAGTCTTTAAAGGAGTAGACTCTGGCCAAAGTGCCTGTGCCAGCTCCAAGCCTGTTAGACCAGAGCCAGCAATCACTGCCCCTGACCCAGTGGCCCCAAAACATGAGCCAGCAAGCCACTGGCAGCCAGCCCTCCACCTCTCCCCAGGAGCAGTCTGCCAGTTCCCAGGAGCCTGCCAGGACCCGGAGAAGGCGGGTGCCTTCCTGGTCAAGGGTGAAGATCATGGATCTTATTCAGGTTTGGGGGGGATGCCCCAAATGTCCATGATCTCCACACTAGACGGAGGAACATGGCCGTCTGTGGCAGGATAGCTGCCAGCCTGGCCACCAAAGGCAACATGCGAACCTAGGATCAGGTTTGCATGACAATCAAGTTGGTCCAGCGAGACCCCCCTCCTCCTTCTTCTCCTTGCTTCCCTCTTCCAGCGCCTTCCTCCCAGGTTTCCCCCTCCCATCTCCCACCCTCTCTTTTCCCTCTCCTGCTTCCTTTCCCCAGTCTCACCAGAGTTTCATTCCTTTCCCCCCAGTTTTGTTAAATAAAGAGAATTTGTGTTCATGAAAATACGTGTATTTTATTTGACATCAGGAAGGGGGGTTGGAAGGGGTAAGTGGAAGGATGTGAGGGAGGAATGAGGCACAAGCCCCCAGTGGGGCAGACCAGGGAGGCTCTTAGTGCTCCTCAGGGTGAAAGCTCTCCCGCAGGGCCTCCTGGATACTGACAGCCCCCCGATGGACCTCCCAGATGGCAGCCTGCAGAAAGTGCAGCCAGGCTCATAGCAATGCATCCAATAGAAACACCAGAGTGTCCAGGGGCAGCTCTGGCTCCATGTTGCAGAGTGCTGTGGTGTCCCGAGTGAAGGCAGCCAGAGCAAGCAGAGAAAAAATGCTTTGCTGTCCCTCATCAAAGTAGACAAGCAAGAAGGGAAACCTGAGAACTGGCTCTCTGGTAGGGTGGGGGTGGGGGGTGGAGGGGTCCCTTTAAGCACAGACCTCAGATAGCCACCCCACGCAGTAAGTCCTGACCTGGTGCCCTGCTGGAACTGGTTCCAGCCGGCCTTAAATGCGATTCAGAGTCCACTCGGTGTAGACGCGTTATTTCAAAATAGCAAAATGCTATTTCGAAATGCATTTTGTGTGTAGATGTGTTATTTCAAAATAAGATATTTTGAAACATTGTAGTGTAGACATCCCCCATGTTACTAGCTGGTGTAAAACGGGCTTAAAATTATTCTATCTTTCTTTTTTGCTGACATTTAAAGGTAATAATTTTACTTCATGTGTGTTTTACATAATTTTCCTAAGGAAGCATCAAAACTATGAACACATTTACTGCCTCAGTTGCTTGCTCATGTGTAAAATTCCTGTGGGCCAAATGGGCTCATGATTATCCATGCTACAGCATCTTGATCTATGCAGGCTACCTAGGGATGATTTTATGCCCCCCAGTTACTAATAAAGCTATCTGACTATATATTTACAATATAGGACTTAAGTTTTTTGTATATGTTACAGATACCATTAGTTGGATGACACTGCCCCCTAGAGAGGCTATAAATATGTGATGGAAGTTCAATATTTGTTGAACTGCAATATTGAAGTTCAATATTTTCTACCTTATCAAATTAATCTTGAACTTTTTAAATAAGCACCCATATTGTTGGCTCTGATTATATTTCAACAAATATGACAAAACAGGCAATACAACTTATTTTGGATCACTTCAAGTTTTTCACAACAGAACTTTGTAAAGCCTTTTCTTAAATTTCATCAAGATCTTATAAATGTGTGGTCCTATTCTGCCACCCATGCTAAACAATGATCCCGCTAACTTTTTCCCACCCGACTGGAATGAATTTTGTTATGTGCACAAATATGGAGACAGGTGTGGGGCCTGACGGCCCCGGCCACAGCTGGATTAATGCCAGGGAAAAGGCAATTCAGCTGTGGTTGGTTCAGTCTAGGGCTATTTTCAGGCTGTCCCCCCCCCCCATCACCAGTTGGAGGCCAGGCTAGGCTGGGGTGGAGGTGGGAAGGGCCTCTTATTTGGACGCTAAGAATGTAACACCATAAATAATTAAATCGTGTTCAGTAGAACTGAACAAAGAGCATGACAAAATCAAGCCTGTGGTGATTTTAGAAGTAAGAATGTCAAGGAGGAAGTTTCTGTAAATTACTGAAAATTAAAAATGAGAGATGCAATAAAAATTAAAACAAGTTTTTTACAATCTAAAACCAGTCAGAACTAGGTTGAAACATCTTTTACCTTGCTAAATTCATCTTAAATAATACAAAATACTATTTCCATAATAAAAACATAATTTTAGGATTCTTTCATACAGAACGTTAGAATCTTGAAGCAAGCTTTCCTCTGAAAGGGTGATAGTTACCCCTGTGCAAATGGCCTAAGTCCAACTTAGCCTTTAAAGAGCAAAATGTTACACTTTTCTGCCATCTGCTACATAACTCCCATTGACTGTACAAACATACTCAAGGGCAGAATTTGAACCTAAATACTATCAGGTATTTCAGTTGTAGTTGTTAGTAATCAAAAGTTGCATTTACAACACAGGTGCTTTATCACTTATGATCCCCGTTCCACAGTGTTTCCTTAATCAACCCCACTGCACTATTAAGTTCTTCCATCACTGAAATATATGTAACAATTCTCACTAGTCTCATATATATTTGTACTAAGATATTTTTTCATTTTCAGTAGCAGAAAAATGTCACAGCTACACATTATGCATTAGACTGACCCATAACTAACCTGCCTCAGAAATGTTGAATATTGGTGAGTGATCACTAGTTACAGATGGTGCTGATGACTGTAATGATCCAGGAGTTAATTCTGAGTTACCTGCTTCAATTGCCCCCTCAGTGTCTCTCTCATTAAGGTCAGGAAAACTGAAATCTGTTGAAGTCTCATTATCATTAAGGCTATCTGAGGTGCCTTGACCAGAGCCACTTTCTTCATCACTTGTAAAAACAGCCCAAGATTTAGACTCTGATGTATTTTGCAATGGGATACTAAGAGTCTGAATGTGGTTTTCCCATATTGTTGGATCATTGCGGTTCTTAGGTATCAGTGCTGCCAATGTTGGTATTGATGGATAAGTTTGTCTGTCCATGCCATGGCTTATCTGATTGTCTGATGCAACAGTTGTAATCTTTTTGTCTTCTTCAGACTTCTCAGAATGTGAATTCATCATTAGGTTACTCTCATCCTTTATATTGTTTACCTGCATATTCTGTTCATCTACCATATTTTCCTGAGTTTCTCTATGGGAAGTACACGGGAAGCCATCCTCATACTCATCATACTCATCATAAATTACAGGAGTCCACAGATTAGTGCCAGAATTGGCACTGGGGATCAACTGAGAGGATGTTTGAGAGGGAACCAGCAACCTAGGTAGGGTTCTATGGCCCTCACTGCTGGGAGAAACAGCCAGGTCTGAAATATATACATCAGGTAAAGGAAGATCATGATGACCAGATATATGAGAATCAGAAACATCTGCAGGCACATGAACAGAAACATCAGCAATAGTAGAACTTGAGAAAAAAATGGGAACCTCATTTCTTTGAGAAACACTTGAAGAAATATGGCTGTTTATAAAAGTAGGAATATTTGGCAATATGTCAATTGTTAAGACAGGAGTAGCCACTCTGCTCTCTACTTTGCGGGGAAAGGCATTTGTATTTTCTAAACTGGATGACTGGAATGAAACATCACTACTGTACAATGAAGGAACTACCTGGTGATTATCTTCATTGTTAACCAAACTGGATAAAACATATTCCTCACTTCCAAAGGAATCAATTAAACCTTGAAGTGATGTTGTGGGCTTACTAGAGGTGTACGAGAACATGTCAGCAACTGAGGGTGTAGATGTAGAATGCAACATTGTTTTATTTGTAGCAGAATCTGGTGCCATCTGATAGAATATTTGGTCAAATGTAGAACTATCCTTATGAACCCTGGAGTGTTCAACCAATATTGGATCACTAGGCACAGATGCAGCTGTTTTAAGCAAAATGCCATCATCAGAAGATTCAAAGGAGGTTTGTAGTAATGCTTCTTTATTTAATGTATCTGAGGTCTCATAAAAGTACTGCTGTGCTGAAGGAGACAATATTTTGCTAGAAGCAGGGAGAGAGACAGCTTGATCTGAGATTGCACTAAGCATAGGTTTAAGCAAAGAGTCATCAAAGGCTGGAGATGTAACATGCACAGGCTGAACAAAAAAGTAATTTTCAGAAAGTTTACTAGTATCATAATCAAAAATCTTAGTAGAGGGGAAAGCAAGAGAGACTGGAAGGATTCCCTTTGTGCTAGAAACAGGAAGAGGGGTTCCTTGCAAAGACGTAGTCTGTTTAATTACATCATTGTTAGAATCAGATGTAGGAAGTTCAGGCATCACTGTACTTTCAGCATGGGAAGCCACTTCACTGAAAGAAGAAATTTGAAGTTCTTTCTCATCTCCATATATTATATCACTTTTATGAAGTGTCTCATTAACATCATTTAACACAGATGTTGCAAACATAAATTCATCTACAGAATCAGATGAAGAAACTTTGAGTATGGCCAAAGCATCTGTGTCAGGCAAAAGGGACTCACTACCAGAGTACGGTTCAGACCAATCCATATCACTAGATAGAGAGCGTGTAGTCAGCAGCAAAGTATCAGCTTGTGATATTACAGAAGAAGGCTTATGCATCAGTACATTGTTATAGCTCCTAAATAGGGGAACCTGATGAAATATGCCAACAGAATCATGCACATATTCTGCAGAGTCATAAGTAACAGTAAAAGTTTGGAGGGAGCCCACATTACTAGACAAAGCATAAGTAAGTTCAGACATTGTAGACAGGGCATGCACATTTAAATCACTGCTGGATGGTTCGACTTGAGTAAACATGTGAGTTCTATTATGACCAAATATCAATGTCTTTGAAGCAGCATGAGTAGTCTGATGTGTCATCACATCAGAATATTGAGCAAGGCTTGGCTGCATTGAAATATCACCCTCAGCCAATGTCAAAGAAGCATGCAGGGACACCTTATCACTTGTAACAGCTGGAGTAACTTGTGGAAACATTTGAGAAACTGTATACAGATGGTCAAACATTTTACTACTGAAGGAAGCAGAGGAAAATGTAAGCAAAGGTACGTCACCATAGGAAGACAGGGTAGGTTCAAATGACACATCAACACTGGGAAACACAGGTGTAGCATGCAAGGTCACATCACTACCTGATGTAGATGGGGTAGTGTTGAGCATCTGAGTTTCAAACAATAAAGGGGTGACTAGAGGAAACACTTCACTACTGTAGGAAGGTTGAAGAGGTATCTCACCATTATATACTGGTTGAGTTGTCTGAGAGAGTACCTCACTGGCAACAGAAGCAGAGCCATATTCTCCAGAGCTTGAAGAGATAGAATGAGGTGATAATTCAGTAGGGGAGAAAGCAAAATTAGAATAATGTAGCAACTCTATATCCGCATCTGAAGTATCTTGTGACATCACTGGACCACTGGAATAGGGCACCGTAGCTGGTTTTGAGCCCTCAACATATGCATCAGTATAACTAGTCTGAAATAACAGCTCACTATCTGATGGGACATCAGATTTAGGTGCCAAATCTGTTGCATTTTGAAACCACAACTTTCCATCAATGGAAGGAGTACTCTCCACAGACTCTTCACTACCTGAGGGCTCTACATCTTCTGAAACATTTTTTACATAGCCTTGTGAATCAACATCATATTTGTTTATTTCTGGGCCTCTTGAATGAAGAATGTCTTCCTGGGATGTTTCCTCAGTGACAAATTCCTTGGCAGAGGTGGTAGGAATGGAATCCCAAGAGTTGTCTCCATCTTGGTGATGCTTAAATGTTGACAATAAAATATCTTCCTCATGACCACCAGTAGTGGACATGCTTGTTGGTTCAGTGCCAGAAGAAATGTAAATGTATTCTTCATCAATACCTTTGGTGGAGTCAGTGACTTGTGGGGAGATTCCAATAATAGTTTGAGATTTCAAAGAAGCATCATCTTCTTCATCTGATTTTTCAATAGCAGGTTTGGAAGTTGGGTAAAAAATGGCTTTGAAAACATCATCCTTTCCATGCGATCCTGGCTCTCTTGTTAAGTATCTGTTTGTTTTAGCTTCATTAAATTTTGTCCCCATTTTCTCTTGACTATAGCTAGATGTAGTCACCTGGAATTCTTTTCTCCTTATTTGGTTTAGAGCACTATCAGTGCTAGGAATCACCACAATTTCTTCATCTATCTCTGCCTTCTTCTCTTTAACTTCCTCCTTTGGAAAGAAAACAACACAGCCAAAGTTTATTAAGAGTACAGGTTGCACCTCTGAAAACCGATACTTTCTGGTCCGGCAACATCCGTGGTCTGGCAACACCACAGAGAGCCCAGGGCTCAATGGCAGGAGGGCCAACAGCCAGTCTGAGGCAGGGGACAGTGGGAGGCCCACAGCAGTGCTGGGTCAGGGATCGAAGAATTCTGGCAGCCCATGGCAGTGAGGAACCGGGGGCTGGGGAATTCTAGGTGCCTGCGGCAGTGCACGGCTCAGGACAATAGAAGCCTGAGGGCCCATGGCAGTGTGGGGCTGGGGGACAGGGAAGCTCAGCCCATGGCAGCCTGCTGCATCATGGAGCTGTAGAACCCCCAACAGCCAGCAGCAATGTGTGGCTGGGGGCCGGAGAAGCTCGGCCACCTGTGACAGCGCAGGGCTGGAGAAATCTGGCCGCATGAGGCAGCGTAGGCAAGGTCCAGAGAACTCCAGCTGCCAAAGGCAGCCTGGGGCTGGGGCTGGTGACAGCAGATCAGGGGAGAAGGTAGAGAGGGCCAGAAGGAGGGGCAAGAGACACTTTCCCTGGTCCGGCAAATTCTCTCATTTGGGACCGGTCAGGTCCCAACCGTGCCAGACCAGGGAGGTCCAACTTGTATTTACAGATAAAACAGGAAAAATCAAGACACATATTGCATACATTTGCCTGTGTCCATAAATTATAACAGACAGAATGGCAGGTAACCTTTGAAATGGTTATTAAACTTAATAAAATGGTTTAAACCACAAAACATTTATGTCATTTTTTTCCTTGAAACCATGATACTGAGGGCTCATCAACACAGTAAGGCAAAAGTAGAATTAAACTACGCAACTTCAGGTGCATCAATTGCATAGCTGAAGTCAAAACAGTTTAATTCAGCTTTTGGTGCTTTCTTCACAGCAGGAAGTCAAAGGAAGAACACTCTTCCTTCAATTTCCTTCACTGCTTGTGAAATGAGGGTTACAGGAGTCAGAGTAAGAACTCCTCCAGCTCAACATTATCTCAAAATAATGGCTTGCTGTGTGGACGTGCACTATGTTATTTTAGAATAACATGAGTTATTCTGAAATAATGCTGCTGTGTAGACATAGCCATGTTTTCCATCACTCTTCTTAAATTACTTTTCTATATTTAACTCTTTTAATTTTTCTTTAATGTCAGTCTTTTCTTTAATGTCTCTGATCTATCCATATTTTTCTGGTCTATCCATATTTTTCGGATAAGAAGTCCTCTAGCTCGCCATTATTTCAAAATAATGGCTTGCTCTGTTGACGAGCTCTTTGTTATTTTGGAATAACATCAATTATTCCACAATAACGCTGCTGTGTAGACATACCCTGACAAAAGAACCACGGATCCCTCTACCTTCTTAAACACTGTATTCCTGCTGTTTGTGACTCTTAAGGGTACATCTACACAGCAGGACTAAAGTTGAATTAAGCTATGCAACTTCAGCTACATCAATTGTGTAACTTAAATCAAAATAGCTTAACTCGGCTTTTGGCGCTGTCTACACAGCAGGAAGTCGAAGGAAGAACAGTCTTCCTTTGACTTCCCTTATTCCTCGTGAAATGAGGGTTACCGAAAATTGGAGTAAGAAGTCCTCCAGATTGACATTATTTAAAAATAAAGGCTTGTAGTGCAGATGTGCAGTTATTTCAAAGTAATGTCAGTTACTCCAAAATAACGCTGCTGTGTAGACGTACCCTTAAAGAGAGATAAAAACCTCTCACTGCATTTTGTCAGCATTGCAGTATTAATAAAAAATGATTGACCATAGAATGTTGTTGACAATGTCTCAAAGATATGCATTACTATTCTTTAATATCAGTTCAAGTGTCATTGCAATGTAACAGAAGATCTTTCTTGTCATTTCCCTACTCGGAGATAGGGACTTTTAGATCTTCTGTTCAAAGCTTATGATTGTATGCCTAGTTATTGTGCAAATTAGTGTTTTTAAAGTCGGTTGATATCTGCTCCTTGCACCAAGTCTTTGGCCTCCCCTTGGGTCATCTTCCATACATGATAATTGCAAGGATCAACCAAAATATCAGAAGATCTTTAAAATATACATATACTGCTTTCAAATTATTTAAACTTCATAGTTAATCTACCGAGGATGTTAAGATTTAAGATGCTCAAAGTCAACATGACCCTAGGACACTTAAATGCCATTTCATGGGCAATTTCTCATAGACCACATCCTAAAATTCCTGTTGCAAGCATCTTAGTAATTATTTATTGAATACAATCTAAAATATTTCTGCAGAAATGCATGCTAGAATTTTGCATTAGATTCTGAAAGTATGTTTTCTCAAGGTCAACTCCTGGAGTCTTTTTTCAGCCCTAAATCAGACAAAATCCCAGCTGAAGTTAACTAAAATGCAGATACCATAGTGATGGGAGTGAAATAAAAATACCTAGATAAAGGGTTAAATAGATGTAGGTACATGGATTAAACAAATGGGTAATTAGATAGATTTGATAGTTTGGATGAATAGGTACAGAGATGGAAAGACAGATAGGGGCAGTCTCTCTATCTGTTTAATTGACTAGGATTTGCTCCTCAGTGAGAATAATGAGAACATATTCTGATACAGTAAAACAGATGTTTTGAATGATCATTTAATACTAACACATATTTTATAGAAGCCATTGGCACATTACTATAAATATTTTACAGTGTCTGAAAAATTGTATTGGGACTCTTTCATATTCCTCTTTTTGTATGCCAGCTACCTTAGATGCCAAAAGTATAACTGTGCCAGATCAGAGGAAGTTATGAAAAAAAATCTAACATTTTATAAAACATGATTACATTATTATAAATGATGATTAATACATCAAAATGTCATTAATCATGTTCAAAGGGTGGAATTACCATCTTACTGAAATGAATGGAAGTTTTGTCATTAACTTCAATGGAGCAAACATTTCATCTAGTATTTAGGGGCCAGATTTACAAAGCAGCAGATAGGCATCTAGTGGAAAGAACAAAAATGCCTAAGCAAGTTAGGCACTTAACTCCCATGACTTCCAATGCCTTTGTAAATCTGACCAATAGGCCCATCCAGGGTTTGCCTGAGGGGCAAGTGTCATTGGAGAAAAGGAGGCAATTCCACATTTTGGTGAGGAAAAAAATATTTCTTTTGCCAGGTGTATTTTTAACTGTATTTTTTTGAAGCTTCTGAACCATCTGGAATGGAGAGCAATTCTCAAGAGATGCTCATTACTTGACAAAGTGTGGGTGATATGGTTATAAGTACATGCTAAATTCAGCTCTGCAAATTATCAGAGTTGATCACCTTCGCTTATGTGGAGTAAGGATGTAAAATCCTGGCTACTGTTACCTGGTTAAGTGGGATCCCACTCCCACACCTCATCTAGGAGGAAGGTCCAGGTTATGCTCCTGATGCCCACATGTATAGGCAGCGGGTTACTGCTCCTAGCCCACTCACACAGAAGGGCTAGCTCCCACTCCCAGCCCATCCTCTACCCCTTCACCGGGAGCGCCAGCTCCTGACGCTTGCAGGGCTGATCCCAGGAACCAATTAACCAGTACCCGGTAAGCATCACTCGGTTAGGATGATTCTTACCAGGTAATCAGTTACCTGTTTACATCCTAATGTGGAGTGTGTAATATATTATTTGAAATGCTTGTGTGAAAATGAATGTATAAAATGACTTCACTTTACTATACCTCATATTCTTCGGTTTCATTCAGTTCAGGAAAGAGGTCAGTTTCTATGAAACAAAAATGTGCATTGCATTATCCAGTGTTATAACCTCACAGAACTATTGATTTTGCAAGACACAGTGGTATCATTTTCATGATTAGTTTAGAAATGATAGACCAAAAGATTTAAGATTATCAAATAAACAAACAAACAAATAAAGAAAGAAATAGATAGAGAAAGAAATAATATTTTAGCTGCATTACAATCACAGGGCATCACACTGTTATAACCATTTTCTAACCAGGGCTGTATTAACCAATTAACCTATTAGGTCGAGGTCTGAGATGATTTTGGAGGTGATATTTGCAGAAGCTGCCAAGTAGCTTCACAGAAGAGCAGCAGTGAGGGAAACAATAGGCCTCAACAACTGGATGGCATTTAGCTGTAGTGTTTCTGGTGGTCTGAAGGGGTGTAGTTGCAGTTGCCTCTCTGCATGGAGGAACAGCATCCAGACCAATACTGATTAGAGTGAACAGGTGGGCTATGCAAGCTCCAGGAGGAAAGGTTATGGCTGTCTTGCTACCATTTCAACTTCCCTCTTGTGGCTCTTCCATTACAGAGTTGGGGAACTGTCACGGTGGTCCTGTGTCATTACGGCCTATAATGCAGTGCAAAAAATGCTACAAGGGGACTTTTAGAAAATGGCATTATTGATTAGACAGTTTGCATTTTGTCCTTAGAATTTGTATGGTTGATTTTATGAAATTTTGTCAGAGGCCTCCTTAATTTAGTAATCCTTGACACAATAGGCTAAACTCACATTCAGAACCAATCCTGGTCCCACTGAAGTCAATGGCAAAATTCCAGTTATTTCAAAGGATCATGATTTGGCCTTGCAAGCATAAACTATAATGGATCCTATGAAGGCATTAAAAGAACATGCCCTAGCAATCAAAACTCAGATCTTTCTTATGAAAAACCAGGGAAAATGAGAAAACCCAGTGTTTAAAGCATTTATTTGGGAAACCCATGTTCAAATCCCTGCTCTCTGTGATTTGAAATAGTGACTTGAACCCACATTGTAGATGAGTGACCTAGACAATTGGTTAACTGAGGCAGATTTCTCAAACCTTCCCTGTTCTACTTTGAATAAACAATTAAATATTAATTGGAGTAGAGATTTGAACTTAGGTTTTCCACATCACATGGAAGTGTCCTAAACACTGGCTACAGATTCAGGCTCTCTCTCTCACTACCCAATTTGGTTATTAATTGGGGTTCCATTGCACTAACAAGCTAAAATATTTTTATCAGTAAGTTGTAGAATGTAAAAAATGGAATGCACAATTCTCCATGAATGCATTTAATAAGTAACAACTATTGAATTAAATATTTGGAATATTAACAAAATATAGAAAAGTTATCTTACCTGTGACTTTCTGAAGGCTAGAAGGCTAGGGGGGGGAAAGATGATGATATTCCCTGGCTTCTCAATGGTTTCTGTTTAAATTTTTAGATAGTGATTTCAAAATTCTTAATACTGTAGCCCAGTAACATACATTATGTGGTCAACAGACTCTTAAAAACAGTCTTTCATTAAAGAGAAATATGATTATTTTTGCTGTTAGGATTAATTTTGTCTTCGGTTAATAAAAACTAATACTTTATTTCTGATTTCATGTTTTCTGCAGTATCTATGTTGTCTTTTGAACTTTATCTTGAAGACAAACGAATCCAGTGATTGTACAAATGTTTGTAAAACACCTCTTCATATTTTATTCTCCACAAGGAAAGCTGTAAAAGGTTTCAATATCCTCTGTTTCAACCAGAATGAAACTACAATTTCATTTTGATGTACCCATGGAAACTCTCTAGATTAGAACATAACAAAATTAATCTATTTACCCAGAAAATCAATTATTGTGTTTTTGCTACTTTTAAAAGTATGTTCTTGAACCAATGATATATATTAAGTAGTATGGTGCCATTTCCCAACGTCTACACTGCACGCTTATTTCAAAATAACCTATTCCGAAATAGTTATTCCAAAATAGAAATATTTTGAAATAGAGCATCTACACTGCAGGGAAGCCTCCAAATTAGCCCGAGGAAGACTTCCCTATGAGATGTGCTATCTCAATTTAGAGACCTAGGAGGCACTGAGGAAGAATAACTTAGAATGGCCCTGGGGAGGGGCTATTTCGAAATAGCAGCAGTGGAGCGTCTATGCATGCCTTATTTCAAAACAGCTATTTTGGAATAGGCATTATTCCTTGTGCAATGAGGTTTACAGATTTCAGAATAAGACGTCCATGATTTTGAAATTATTTTGAAATAACGGAATGGCTGTGTAGACGCTCACATTGTTATTTCGAAATAACACTACTTATCTCAAAATAATAGTGCAGTATAGATGCAACTATAGAGATAAAAGGTAGGTTAACAAACAAGGTATGTCTGATTTTTTTTATAGCTGCAGATTGGTTATGCTATAGCTCAGATGTTATTGGAAAGGTCTGAATGTTAAATTATATTATAAAATTTTCAAGTACATTTAAATAATACTGCAGTTCAATGATTCCTGCAGAAATGATAGAATAAGGGCAAAAGGAAAATGTGATAGCTAAATATTTCCTTACATTTAAATTCAGCTCAACTCCTAAAAACATACCCCTATAATAATGTGTTCCATAATTTACAATAATTTTCACAGAGTAAATTGCCTTCAATTCTACACTACAATTCATAATCAATGACACTTCAAGAACACAAGTAAAACTATTTTTGTTACATTTAAATGAAATATCTATTATCTCTTTCACATTCATCACCAAGAATCACAAAAGCCCTCCTAAAGTGAAACATTTCAGATACCCTTCTTGTTCTTTATGAAGAAAATCCCTCACGAAGGCAAGTCACAAAGACATTGCATAATAAAAGCCCTTACAAAGAACTGCAGCCAGTGTGAGCTGCCAAGTAGGAGACAAAAGTTTGAGATTTATCTCTCATCATATTGTTTTTATGAAAAACTTGAGCTGATTTTCTCACAAAGAAAAGAGAGAAGATATGTATCTAGTTTTATTTCCTGTGTTATTAAAAGCATTTATGCACCTATAGTACCAGCTATAGAGGAAGTTTCTGCAACTTTCATAACTATTCAAATGTTATCTAAAGAGTAAAATGTGTGCATTTAGATAACCATTCAGAAATCACTTCCAAAGGCAAATAATCAGATTATAAATTGTAGTTGAGATACTGTCAAAACTGACTATGTCATTTAGCCATGCAAGTCCCATTAATTCTAATGATAGTTGTGTAGCTAAATCTCCTAATAGGGTTTGAAAATGTTAACCAGTAAAAGCAAATATTGATAAAGCACCCCAAACCGTTTCTGATTAGCCATAAGCTTCATACACATGTCAAAATTCTACAGTTCTAAACAAAAACTATATAGGAAAAAAACCAAAGAGAAAATGATACAGTTCTTCTCAGAAACTTAATAGACTAGTAGGCAGTATGCTAGTTCTCATGAGGGCACATGGCTTATCAGTGGATTGCAGAGCCCTTCTGGAGCATCCATAGATTGGAATATTTCTTAGAACCCAGCAGAGTGGGAATAAAGTTGGAATAGGACTTGGCCCATGTCAGGACATTTCCACTTATGTAATATTCTGAAGAATGAGGGGTTTCACTCTGGTCTATGGATATCTTTTACTCTACAGAGCCCTTATTGGTGGTTCATAGAATGAAATGTTTTGAAAGTGTGATGGCAGGCTATTAAAGCATCTGTCTCTCATATGGTGGATAGCATAATGGAAAACCAAGAACAAAAGCATGGTAGCAGCCGTTGAATAAATAAAAAAAATAGCACAGTAGTATAAAACAGCCCTTATATTAAAAATATGAAGTCCAAGAGTGAAGAGGGACTTTTGCATCATTTAAGGTCATCTTAAACTTTTAACATGACCTTTAATTTGTTCAGATGGCATTTCAGTGAATTCCATCCTAATTGGGATGACATACTTTGAATAATTCTTGAACATAAAAGTTATACTAAATTTGAGTAAATTTTGTTTCAGGTCCTCATAGGTGAAGATAACTAGATCACAACATAAAGCTCTGGAATTATATTTGGAATGTGAATATTTGTATGAACACTTTAATCTTTTCATATGTTTTCTTAAAAAATGGGAAAATGATAAAGGTAACTCCATATTTAAGGGTACTATTTTAAAAGCTCAAATGCAATAAAATGCAAAAATCAAGTTCTTATATTAACATTAATTGTTCATATTGTGCATGGGTATGTCTTTTACATTACTACTTATGAAGCAGATTCTGAATTCCTTACTCCATATTTCTCATTTCTTACTCAAAAGGAAATCATCAGGAGTTTTCCTTTCAAGAAATGGAGTAAGAACCTCAAACCTTGACCCTCTGTTGGTAAATGTAACATACAATGGACCAGTTTCTCTTCTCAGATATGCACTCAAAACTCCAAGTAATGTCTGTGTGAGTTGTATAGCTGTAATAGAAGGTGAAATTAGTTTCTAGAGTAAGTATGTGCAATATAAGGAACCCACTCCTGTTCCCACTGAAGTTAATGACAAAACAATCACGGAATTTTATGAGAGAAGAAGAGGGTTCAAACATCCTATGAACTTCTGAGGGTATGTCTACACTGCAGAGTTTTTCTGGAAAAATGGCCATTTTTCTGGCCACTTACATATACACTGCAATTGCATTCCTTCGAAAGAAAGTTGAAAGAATGGAGGGTTTTTTCCAACAGTGATAAACCTGTTTCTACGAGGAAGAAGCCTCTTTCTGAAAGTGCTCTTTCAAAAAAAGGCATGTGTAGACAGGGAAGAGGGCTTTTTTTTTAAAAGAAGAGGCCTCCAGGAAAAAGCACAGGTGCCCCAATGGCCACTCAGTCCATAGTAATCACAGCTTAAATGCAAAGTAAAGTCTAATCAATGTGGATGCTATCTTTCGAAAAAGCAGATTGCTTTTTCGGTGCGCTTTTGCTGTATGGACACACTCTTCCAGAAAAGCTTCTTCGGAAAGCTTCTTCCAGAAAGAAGCCTGCAGTAGAGACATAGTCTGAGTGTTTAAAGCTATAGTGTTTGTTTTGCACCAATATAAGTCCATGTACTGAGTGAAACATTGCTTAATTGGGGAAACTGCATGAACTGTTGACTTCAATTGCAGAATCGAGGCCCTGATCCTATAAAAGGTATCTGCAAATGAGCTGCCTTGCTTACGCTCAATAGGACTTTGCACAGGAATAGGGTCTGTGCTTGTGGATTCTTTGCACAATTGAGGCTCTCATTTTTTCAAGCTATGCGTAGAGGTATCTAGACTTTGGGTGGGCATCTGCAGATGGAGTCCCCTAAACTCTGCTGGAGAGAAGTAAGGAAGTCCAATATCAAGGAGTTACAGATAGGATACAAACTCAACCAATTATTTTGACAGAACCTCTCCTTGTTTCTGCTACAAAGATTCAGAGAAATATAGACTTCAAAGCTCTGGCAAATATTAGCATAAGATGAGCTAGGATACACATTCTTTTAAATGTGTTGTCTTTGTCAGACAGGTTAGATGTACCTGGGAAACTTTTGAGTTTTAACCAAAAATGTCCCAACATAAAATAACTTCTTATCTTATGCTCATAGATCATTATATTTGCACAATCCATGGTAACAAGCAGAAAAATGAAAATATTTATATTCTTCATCAGTAGTTGAAAAAAAAAGCACAGGTCTCCTAAAATTATGGGCCAAATTGGGCTCTCAGTCACATCTCTATAGCTCCACTGACTTTACTGGAGTTGTACAGGTAGGTCTAACTGAGGGCAGAATTCTACCTTTCTAACCCAGAATTAAAAACAACAGCAATCTGGTCCATAGGATAAGCAAAACTGGAGCTTGTGAATATGCTAAAGATCATTATAGACTGATCCTATGATCAAGACACACAGAATCCAATCCAACAGTCACTAAAGTCAATGGAAGATTCCCCCTGACTACCTTGGGAATTGGATCAAGCCCTAAATCTCCCAAGACTTTAAAGAATGACTGAAATACAAGGACACGCTTATCTATTTTGGTTTTACTTTACTTGCAGACAGAGGAGTTAAATCTGGCTTTGAAACCAACAAGATTTGATTCTTATCCCCTTTGATTTTTGCAATCCAACATTAAGAAGCAAGGGAATTCCATCACCACATATGCCTTGAAATCAAACTCCAAGTACTCATATGTAATAAAATTTCAAAATCAATTGAGATACATAGTTTTAATTATGCCCGCCCCTTTATTATGTTTGCTTTACATTTATATCATATGGATTAAGTTTAGGAGGCAGAATGATGCTGGCATCAGTGAAAATTTCACAATGACTTTGCATTCCAAACGTTTATTGTTTAAAATCATTGATATGATTTGAAATAATGTGCACTTGTTTCAATGTATTTGATAGTTAAAAAAATCAATGTGAATATGCTCGTGTTTACAGGAACACAACAGAAAATAAGTGACACAGAATAAATAAGTCACCTCATTAAACAAATTTAAGTAAACCACAATGATTTTGAAATTCCATTCTAGTGAACGTCGATAGTCAAGCATTTTACCTGGTTTGCAAGCAAAATATCTCTCAGAATACAGATTTTTAGCTAAAAACCATGACTGTGCTCAAAAGAACACTTACCTGGATCATCTAAAGGCATATCAGCAATGACTTGCTCACTGTATTTTCCATATAGACCGTTAGTGCAAACTGCAACTATCTGAAGAACATAACTTGAATTGGGCAGCAGATTATTTAGAATAGCTCCCTAAAAGAAAAATCATGTTTATTTCACATAAATGTGAATCCTTGGCATATTTTTTGAAAAAATATTCAATTATTTTATTCTTAGAACAGTGTTTTCTGATATGAGAGACAAGTTGGGTGTATCTTTTGTTGAACCAATGTTTGTTGGTGAAAGAGACAAGCTTTTTGAACTTTTATAAGCTGTGTAGCTTAAAAAGCTTGTATTTTTCACCAACAAAGGTTGGACCAATACAGGACACTCTCATGATCTGCGAAGTCGCTATTCATGATTTTGCATATTTGTGGATCTCTCTCATCCCTCACATTACCCCCCATCCTCTTGGCCTGGAAGGGGAATACAGCCTCAGCAGGGAGGGAACTGTTGCTGGATGGTAGCAGCTGTCAGGGTCCCTCCCTCCCTCCCACACACACATTCACTGTGGCAGTCAGGAGCTATGGGGATCTTACCAGTGGGGCTGGGAGTCGTGCGGAACTCATTGAAGCTGCTGGGAACCATGGGGAGCTCACTGTGACTGCTGGAAGCCAGGGGGAAATCCACGTGGCTCTCAACCCCTGTGGTGAGCTCCCCACTGCTCCTGGCAGCAGTGGTGAGTTCAGGAGCCATGGGAAACTCATCACGGCAGCCAGAAAGAACCCATAGGAAGCTCACATGGTGGCCAGGAGCTGTTGCCCCTCAGTATTTGTGGATTTTGCCATTCACAGTGGTCTCAGGAATGTATCCATTGCAAATAGCGAGGATTTACTATACAAGATATTACCTCATCCACCTCGTACTTCTAATATCCTGGGACATGCACAGCTACAACAACACTGCAAGCAACTAGATAGTATATCAACATTCTCATATATATACTGTATATATATATATGCACACGCACATACATTCTAATATATTACATTTCATAGCCACAAAAACAGACATAAAATTGCAATCAATTAGTTTTGTGAAATGTCCTAGAGGCAGGAGGCAGAAGAACTGGAGAGAGTATATTTTTGTATGTTGAATATTAGTTTTAGATTCTAATATTCCTTGTTCAGCTTTGAAGAGGCTAAATGTAACTGTGCCAGTAAAGAACCGTCAAATTAATAAATCAGAGAATAAATATTTAGAATATAGTGACAGATGGGTCATTGTTCAGATGCTGAATTTTTCATTAGTTACTTGTGTACAACATCCTATATATACTTCAAAGATCATTGGGGCAGAGGCTCTTACTGCATGATGAAATTGTCTAGTGACCTAACAAGATTTGTATTTGACACCACAGCAATAGTTATTTTGAGGCATTACAGAGAAATAGGAAGAACAATTTTAAAACGTTAGCACTATAAGTGGTAACTCTTGCCTGCATAGCTTTTAGTTTGTTTTTGTTTTTGTTTTATAATTTGTCTTAGTGGCTGGATAGCTAAGAATACAAGCAGAGCTTCTATGAGTAGCAGCCAAAGACATTTTTTTTATCAGCTCCCACACAAAATCCCTCAAAATAATTTGTGAGTGCTTCACGACCACCCACTTTTGTATTAAACTTGAAAAGTTTACAGTTACCAGGTCCTGATACCCATCTGTCAGAAACTCATGCTTAGTCTGGTCTTCTCCATCCAACTGCTGATAAAAGACAGCAAATCTCTCAATCATGGCATTGTAAACCACTTGAGGTCTTTCCCATGTAATAAGAAGGCTGGTATAGTTCTTTGGATCGGCTTGGACATTTTCTGGTTCTGAGCTGCAAACTAAAAACAGCAGCATATTAATAAACAGCATAATGGATTGTGAGGGTCTGATCTAATTCCCATGGAAGTTAGTATAATTCTTTGCATTGATTTCCATTGGAGTTGGATCTGTCCCTAACATTCTAAACCATATAAAACTAAACTATTACAGATCTACTTATGTCACCATTGTGTTTAGGTTATTTTTCTTTTTAATAGGAGTAGAGTAGAGCTCTTGGTATATTTTGATTTATTTTTCACATTTTGATAAAAGTGTATATCAAGTCCCATGGTAATTACAGAATAACATTCTTTTCATTTGTTTTGTGTTAGAACTGCTTATTGGTCATAAAATACTGGTATATCCAAAAGGATTTTTTTTTCTTTGTAATCATACAAGTGACAAAATGGAAGTGTAAAACTTCTTATACATGTTTCTCAGGAAAAAAAGTTTCTTGCATTCTGTGGCACCTTAAAAATTAACAAATTGCTATTCTTAGGCAAAAACTTAAAACCAGACTGTAATGTGAAACTGCTCAGCAGGAATTCATATTTATTCTGTTAGATGGAGTCTGACAGTAGTGGGAAAAGAGTGGATAGAATTGAAGTAATCAGGGATCTGAACATGCTCACATTGGCTTGCTAAATTTTTGCTTGTTTTCTGTTACAAATATATTTTGAAAGACACATGATCTTTAACTACCGATCTTTTTGTATACTTGGTATTTGTGCAAGCTCAACTCAAGACATACATTCATACAAAATCAACCAGTGTCTAATATGTATAAATACAGACCATATCTTAAAAATGTGGTTTTACAAGGCAATGTGAATAAGGTTGTGTGTCTTAATATATCATTCTATGACTTTCAGGGGTGTTAAAGCTATAGAAGTTGAAAAGGAGAAAGAGAACAAAATTGAAGGAGTCTCAGAAAAAGAAAGAAGCAAGAACAAATACCAAATGGACATGTTAAGTTCAACATTCATTTATTAGAAAATGTTTGTGGGACTGAAATTTGCCTTCTGAAATAAAAGTTAGTTAATGAGTATCACTATTTCATTCTATGCCCCATTATGTTTCCCATCCATCAACCTTTTCACACGAGGTCCACCTACTTATGCTCTTCCAAAAATACAGGTGATGGAATACAAATTTAATACCAATTACATAGGAGAATCAGATTCTATTACTTTACTACTTAAATTACCAGAGATCTAGGCCAGTATGTGATGCAAATTAGTACACAGTTTATCATTACATGACTAAATCACAATAAGTATACAAACTAATTTGCAAAGGCTAACTAAAAGATGAAAGATCACGTCACCTTACACTGAAGAGTAAAAGGTCCTATTCAGGAGTTTAATATAGAGAGTATTATTTTCTATTCTAGCCTGGGACAACTATGAGAATCTAAAGTACTTTTCAGATATCACTTTCCATTACATCCTCTAGTCCTACTTCTAGGAGCTCCTGGAATGCAATCTAATGTTCTTTTCATAAACCCTAATGACCTGCTCCTGTGGTAGTCTCAGGACTTTGACTCTGTCATCATCTCTGCTGCTGATTTTAGCACTGTCAAATATATTCTTCTTCTCCAAGTCTTGTTGGCTCCCGAGGCAATAGTGACTCTGTTCAATTCTGGCTGCCTCCTGCCTCTCGGGCCATTCTTGACATTCATCTTATCTCTTAACCTGCTTTATATCTTCTCTTTTTACATCCTCTTTAAAGACCCACTTCTTCCATGAGGCTGACAAGCAACTGGCCAACTAACAACAGGTTTGGACATGAGTGATATTTGTTCATTTAAAATGAATATATAAAAACATATATGTTGAGTGTGCCCTTGCCCACCATATAGCACTTTTCTAAGATTATAAATTATTTGCAGCATGGACTGTGTCTTTGTACACAGAAAGCACAGAGCCTACTATGTTTTTTGGTGTTACTACAATATAAATACAAAAATTACAATGAAAAAGCTTAAAAGAACATTGCTAAGGTTGCAAAGGCAGGCAGGCAGGCAGGCAGGAAAAAAGGTAGGAATAGAAAAGGTAGGTAGAAATAAAGTCTTCTGTAAATCTTCACCCTCCTCACTCATGTGCATATGATACAGTCTTTAATTATGTGACCATTTGCTATTTATTCCACATCATCAGTGCCTCCTTCACTGCACATGGTGGATGGTGCAAATATTCAGTTTTTTTCTCCTGATCGTTCATTGTGTGCCCTTAAGCTTTATTTACTGTACTATATGCAAACGCTGCCCTGAAGACAAAAATAATTTCTTCATGGGCTTTACTCTGGTGCTCAGCACTATGGCATTTGAGTGCATCATAAACGTTAACTAAGGCCCTGTCTCCATTTACCGGGAGATTGACACTGCAGAGATTGATCTCCTGAAGGTCAATTTAGCAGGTCTAGTAAGGACCAGTTAAATCGACTGCTAATCATGCTCCTGTAGACCCTAGTACATCACTGGGTCATGAAGAGTAAGGGAAGTCAGTGGGAGAGTTTCTCCCAACAATCTCCTGCAGTGGGGATGCTGTGGAAATCCAAATTAAGGTATGTTGACTCCAGCTACAGTCTGGAGTTGTGTATCTTAGTTCGACTTTGTCCCCAGTGTAGATCTGGCCTTAACATTAACACCCCTGTGAAATGGATGGTTTTATTTCTTTGGGACCTAAAATTGGTTGTGTTGTGGCTTTTTGTGTACCTAGGTAAGCTTGGAAGCTTGTCTCTCTCACCAACAGAAATTGAGACCATATGACCTCACCTACCACCTCTCTCTAATGTTCTGGGACCAACTTCAGATACACCTTTTGCTTTTGTATGAAAATATGTCCACATTTGGCAAAGTTATAAGCTTTTGAAAAATTGTATTTCATATATGCTCAATAAGGAATTCTTAGATTTTAGTACCTAAATTCCTCCAAATATTCCATGAGAACAAACCTTGTGAATATTTGTTTGTAGTAGAGAGGCAGAAACTGACTGAACTTTTAATTGCCTTTATATTTAGCATCTTGACCACAAGAGGGCACACAAAACTAAATATTGTTTTGCAAAAGCAAAGTTCTCTACCACAGACTTGGGGGAAGTTCTACATGTTTTTTTTTTATGAGCAAATAAAACAATGAAGATTAGTGAGCATGTCTTTTTTTTCCTCACTAGGAACACTGGTGATCCTTATAATTTAATCTGAAACCTATCACTGTGCCCATTTTCATATAGTGACGTGTTAATATCTTCATTACAGTAAATTCCTTTAGGTGTAGTATGAGTAAATGTGAATAATCACAATAAATTGTCTTTTCAAAACGCTTTCAATTACATTAAATCACTCCAACTGTTGTTAGTACAGTTCTTGCCCACCAGATGGCATAAGGAAATCAACACAAAAAAATCAGAAGATGCCTTTTCAACTGTAATCAGTCATAAGGTACAGAAATGCTGGAATTATTTGTACAGTGGGGGCACTGAGAGCTATTGAACTAAATTATAGAACTTGTATGTGAAAAACAACTTCAAGCAGGGGAGGGGAGCCAGAAGCAGTCTCATAACTTCTAGTTCCAGCACCTATCATGAGGGATGTCAACAGGTTGGACACAGCCCAGTGCTCAACACTGTCAAACTGGCTCTATGGGGAAGCAATTGGCTCACTTTCCTTTTCCCTCAGGAATTCAGAGTCTTTCCATGGTGAATGCGGGAGGTTTAAATTGAAAGTCGTTTGACAGTCCTACATAATATCAGGTGGCTATATATTTGTAGTCACATGCATGGCAAGTTGTAGCTGTAGCATTTCTCATGGCAACACTGTCGATAAGGATGATAAAGTTTAAATCATTGCTTTAAAACTCATGGTATCCAACCAGTTCTGAAGCAGTAGCCAGTACTGGGATAGCATTGAGAAAGGCACAGAAGGCCTGATCCAGTGCCCATTCATGTCAGTGGGAAGTTCACCATAGATTTCAATTGGTGCTAGTTTAGACCCAGAGGCGAGTGTACAGAAGGTAACTGATGCAGCGTTGAAGTTGACATTATTAGCAGAATGTACTGGGTCTGAGAGGCAACAGGAGAAGGATTTGGCCCTAATTTTCTTATTATGTAATTTTAACTTTTCAAATGGTCATTTGAATGAAGCTCATGTTGCAATTTCTTCTGTGTTAACTGAAGGAAAGTCAGAGATTTTCCTTCTGTGAACTACAATATTAGTTGTTTATCTCGATTCCATTTATTATTGAAGTTAGCCATTCATGTTATAATTTTTATGTCGGTGTTTCAGAGCTCCTTGAGATCCATTCAGAACAATAAGCATTTTTTCTAGTTTTTTTATCTACTACCTGTTCAGAACAAGTAGTCCACAAATACTACAAATTCAGGTACTCAAATGAGCACATTTTAGATAAATATTATTCTTGATACATGCCCATAGCTGATGTTAATTTTAAAGGAAGCAATATGTATTCAAATCAAGAGTAATCATCCTTTCCTTTCATTACAGTGGAATTGTAAAATACCTGCACACCACAAGGAACACCTGGAACTTTTATTATCTCATTCCTACGCCTCCATTTTGCTTTTGGGTAGAGCAGATTGTTTAACAATTAGCAAATTTAAATACCACTTGAGAACAAATACTGATTGTGCTTGTTACTGGGGTGGTATGAAGAACAGAATACATTTGTTTTTTAAACTTAATAGATGAAAATCACTTTGTTCTGCACCTATACGTCTACACTGCAATAAAAGCTCCATGGCTCAATGAAAGCTGGCCTGGGTGAGCTGCCCGAGGCTCATGGGATAGAGCTAAAACCTTCCTTGTAGATATTTTAGCTTAGTTTCTGAGACCATCCCCACCTTCCTGGGCTCCCACCTGAGTCTGAACTACACTACTACACTGTAATATTTATCCCCAAAACCTGAGGCACATGAGCCCAAGTCAGCTGACCTGGGCTCTGAACTGGATACAGCAGGTTTTTTATTACAATGTAGAAATATACTGTTATACAAGTCTATCAGTCATGTGTGAAAATGTCTATTGTACTAGTCTGAAATTGGAAGCTAAGAAAAGTCAAACTCTATAGTCTGCAATGTTAAATATGAGTTTTTAATGGCATGACAGGCATTTTGTATATCAACTACAAAGTATTTAATCAGAAGTGGACCTGAGGTTACTGCCTATGTGCACTGACCGTGTGACTTTAGCTAGTCTCTCCACATGTATGTAATGAAAGGACACTCTAATAATGGAAAGTTGCTTGCTAGGGCAGAAAGGGAAAAGCTGGATACAAATCTGCCTCTGGAGTTCTAACCCCCAATGTGTAAATCCACACACTTCTGAGAGTCAGCACAGAGTGAGCTCCTCCAGGCTTTTTGGTGTGGGGTGAAAGGGCTAGAGTAGTAACCCACTTCCTGTCACATCATTCCCTACTCTGTCCCCTAATTCTATGTGGAAATGTAAGTGGGGTAACACATGTATTAACTCCCTCTGTATTTCTTCCACTAGAGCTAGTGACCAACAGGGGACATGCCCATGGGCAGAAGTGCTGGCACATGGAGAGAGAGGCAGGGTAGAAGAAGGATAATCCATGCAGATGTCTTCTCTCTCTGTGAGTAGGGGGTCTCATCCCCATGAATACCTTATCTGTGGATCCCAGTTTCCACTGGCTTTATCCCTTCCCTACAACATGGATCCTTAAACTCAAAAGGGTGATCCATCTGAGGGACTTATCTGCCTCAGTTAGCCCTCCTTCAAGCATCTCCTTGGGAGGGGACAATCTTTGGCATAGTCAATCCTACACAGTTAGGTCAACACAAAATGGTTTACATTGACCTAATCATGTCAATGTGTACAGCCATGCACACAGTGAACACACTACAGCCATACTAGAGCTGTCAAATGGACAAGAAAGATGAGTAGATAAGCCCCTGCTGTTCCTGGCTCCCCATTCCCAGGTGGGATGCTGCCCAGAGACTCCCCTCTCAGGAGCTGAGAAGCTCAGATGGCTGCCTCTCAGGTCTCTGCTGAGAGTGGGGAGCAAAGAGCTGGGGCAGTGGGAGGAGACTCCTGGACTCCTGTCAGGGAGCTATGTGGAGCTGAAAGCCCTTACTCTCAGCCCCACCTTCCCTGCCTGTCAGTTGGTGGAAGTTCTCCTGGTGAGGATGAGTACAAGTGACACAAAGACAGTTGTGTGGCCACTAGCCATCACAGTAATTGCTGCAGTGGTTGTAAGTCAACCTAACTTAGGTCAACCCAGAGGCCAGGGCTGTAGAGTCGATATGCTCTTAGTTATTTTCCAAACTACTTTTCTTCAAAGAAGGCAGAGTGCCTGCTTTTTCATGTAAAAGTATCAATACACAGAAAAAGTATGATGTCATAAAACAATAGATTGTGTAATTATTGGACTCTCAATAATTACACAATCATTGAGTGGGGAGCCAGGAGCAGCAAGGGCTTTCTTGTCAATTTCACAGCTCTAGCATGGCTGTACACATATGTACAGTGATATAATTAGGCTGCTACAAACTATTTTGTGTTAGCCTAACTGTGTATTATATTGACCACGCCAAAGTCTGTTGAACCTCAATTCTATCTGAAAAATTCAGATACAGCTTGGCATCTTTTTTATAAAACTTTTTCCTCAGAAAAAAAATTTACTGGCAGAAAGCTAGTTATGAGAAACCTGAGAAGTTTGTAAGAGGCTGAAAGGATGGGCTTAAAACTGAAGTGTCGTCTTGGCTAATTAGATCAAAGAGGCTATAAATTTTTCCCATGTAGCAGCATTTTCATGCAAATAGCAGCACATATGTGTGCAAGAGGCCCAATCCTGTAAGAGTACTGAATACAGAACACCCACTGACATCAATGAAAGTTCCACACACAGATTCCTGCTAGTATCAGGCCCAGAACCAATGGGAAATATTCATAGAATCACAGCTAGTAAAAAAGTACAACTCCTTCTCCACCTCCTCTTTTTCTGGATGATTTTGTGCTTGTGAGTATAAATCCCTAATTTACAGATTTAGTGACAAATTTTGCTCTCAGCTACTACAAGGATATAATTGCTAAAGATTTAAGTGAGATTCTGCAGATCTAACAGAGAACAAAATTTGACCTTTGATGCTGTATCCATCTACAGTAAATCACTCACACAGTGGTCTGTATTACGGCTCGTCAGGTCGAGCTTCTCTCTTGCAGTTGCTTGGTAGCAGAAGTTAAATGAATTTGGTGGTCTCCTTTGAGATGCTATTGGACAGGGGTCCCTTTTATCACATGAAAAAGATTGCCTGGGGATGCTTGGACTGATGTCTTCTTCACTACATGTATTCTGAAGATGCAAGAATTTCATTTTCCACTCCATTTAATTTGGAATTTTTTTATAAGCACTAATTTCTCTCTTAACATTGTGTGTTATTAGGCTCTTCTTCAAGTTAAAACCAGGCCTACTACTGGGATCAATAGCTGTACTTAAAACTGCCTTATAATCTGTGAAGCCTGCGGCAGTAGTAACTCCATAAATACCTGCTTCATGAATTTCTTCTTGGCCAGTATATGAGGAAAACACCTGTCCAAAGAATTTATATTGTTGTTCTCTAAAGTTGTTTTGCAGGTAATCCATCAGCATGACATAGCCAGACTGCTGCATCGTAAGGACATCACAAAACATAGTCAACTGAAAAATAAAAGACAGCACAGTTAACTGGATTCTGGTGTATGATTCTGAAAATGGGGGAGGTGTATAGATTGTCTCACCTCAGGAAACAATGTGATTCCGATGCACACCTCTGAGGGTATGTCCACTTACAACTGGCCCATGACAGGTGACTTGGCTTGCAGAGGTTGGG
This sequence comes from Pelodiscus sinensis, assembly GCF_052426305.1. Classification (NCBI taxonomy): domain Eukaryota; kingdom Metazoa; phylum Chordata; order Testudines; family Trionychidae; genus Pelodiscus; species Pelodiscus sinensis. The sequence goes on from NC_143052.1 coordinate 43,869,944, forward strand.
CTAAGGGTCTGTTTAATTGCAGTGTGGACATTTGGGCTTGGGCAGTAACCCAAGCTCTGGGACCCTGCCACCTCACAAGGTCCTGCAGCCCAACTGAATGCCTATACAATTAAGCAGCCCCTTAGCCTCATCCCCACTAGCCCAAGTCAGCTGACATGGAACAGCCATGGCTTTGTATTATAGACGTGCTCTGAGTCACTATTCCTCTAGTGCTTCCTGCTTGCTTTCTTTGGGTTAGTAATGTACCTTTGCATGGGGACATAGTCAGAATCTAGCCATGAATAAAAAATGGTGGGCAGGGGTTATCTCCACAAATAGATTTTAATTTAAACATATACACCTGAAAAGCTAGATATAAGAAATGTTAGACTGTTCAGCTACAAAGTGATGCCATGCCCTTTTTCCTCATGCATTAAACTGATTTCCTTGCAAATAATAACGCATTACCTGTTTTTCAGAAATGTTAATCGGATCTTTAAATACAATCCATTCAACTGTCTCTGAGCAGGGAGGTGTCGACAAAGATCCGTTATAAGTGTAATATTTGTCTGTTGAGTTCGGCAGAAGGTTCAGCAAAACAAATGGCTCTAATGCAGCTTGCTTTCCTGTAAAACATGTATATTCAAATTGTGAAGATACTAAATAAAACCTGAATAAAACAAAAGAAGAGTTGCACAATGGAAATTCCCTTTAAGTAAAACAAAGGAGTATTTCAGGACATTTGGAGCCCAATTTCAATGGGTTTTCAGCCTATAAAAGGCTGGGCCCTTTGCACTTCAGTTTGAACAAAGGACTTAAAACAATAATTCTACTGGGACAGTCTAAGAGGGATAGTTATGTTAGTTTAACTTTAAAGAAACAATGAGTAGTCCCGAAGCACCTTAGAGACTAACATATATATAGTACCATGAGCTTTCATGGGAAAAGTACACTTCCTCAGATGAGCTAAGTGGGAAAAAAAGGGGGAACCTCCCAATATATAACAGAAAAAGAAGGGGGGGGGAAGTACCTGTCAACTGTAGTGCTGGTGCTAATGAGGCTAAATGAGTTGTCTATAAAACTAAACATTTGAAAAGTTTCAAGAGAAAATGTCCTATATCAGATAGTAACATGACTGGTTTCCCAGAATGTTAGCCGGGGAAGAAATTGAGAATACTTCCACTCTAGAGTTTGAGAATTCAGCAACTCTCATTTTAGTAAACAAAATATAAGATATGATTGATGAGAACAGCTGATGTACCATACATTTTTCCCCAGTATAAACCCTATGAATTAGTTTTGATCTGAATTTTGTGAAATCACTTAGATCTATTATAATAAAGTATGTTGTTCATTATTAACATGTCACGTAGCTTGACACCTGCTGCCCTTAGGTTTCCAATTCCTCAATAAGGTTGTTTGAGGGTGTCTGCCTTGAGGACTTACCATTTCCCTTCTGGTGTCTCGTGTAAGCATGGCATCTAAAACTAATGAATGGGGCTGGTCAGAAATGCTCTGATGAAACAGTTTTGTCCAAAAGTGCCAGTTCATCCAACCTGAAAAGTCTCACAAAAGCCAGTCGGGTCTGACAAACTCTTATTGCCTTGCAAGCACGATCACAATGGAACCATTTTCCTGGCAATGCACAAAGCTGGCTACTGTGGATACCAGGTTTTCAAGTTGTGGGGAATCCAGGTTTTCCAGGCTCCTTGGTGTGGAGCTGGGAGTTCCAACTGGCTTGGGCTCACAGTGCTTGTGATGCAGGACTAAAAAGCCATTTCTGTTCAGCCTGGAGCCTGGCTCTGTAGCTTCCACCCGCCAGATTTCAGAACCTATGTTCCAGCTGGAGTCCAAACATCAACCGTGCTATTTTTAGTCCCGAGTGAAAGCCCTGCAAGCCAAAGTTTGTTGATTCATGCTCTAAGGTTCACTGAAGCAGGTCTTTTATTGCACTGTAGATAGAGCTAATGCTCTGCAAATCTACATGTAATGGCTTTATATCCATGGATAGCTGCCTCTGGGAATGTGGTTGTATTGCATGTTGTCCTGTTGGACTGGATGTGGAGCCACATTTTTTTTTATCCTCCCAGGCTCTAGCTCAGCAGCAGTTTCCAACCAGGAGTCTGTGGCTCTTTGTGGAGCCACGGTTTCAGGTGATCTGCCCATAGTGCTGAAGCCCAGAACCTGGTGGGAATTAAGCCTTTAGCCCTGAGCATGGCTAAAGCAGCGCTCCAAGCACTGATGCCCCCCAGTTGGGCTGAAGCCTGAAGCTCCAGTACCCTTCAGCCTCCCTCCCCCAGGGCTAAAGCCCAGAGCCCTGCAGGCAGTTGGAGGGGAAAGAGAACATCAGGGCTCCTGGCTGTAGCCACCTATGGTGCACCAGGTCCTCTGGACTCCAGCCCCTCATAGGGGCATCAAGGACTCAAGCTTCTGCTCCACTGGGCTCATTGACCTCCTGAAACTGGCTCATGGAAGATGCCCAGTTGAGAACCCCTGCTGTGGAGCATGCTTGTGCGGCTACATGTAAAAGATGGAGTGTGGATTGCAGATCAGATACAATTTAATTACTATGGATGGAGACCAGATGTGGATCCAAATTTTTATAACTGAGCAGGGCTCCAAACAGACCCTCCGGGTCCAGAATTCTGGCTCCACAGCAGGGAATATGGAACCGCACAACCAATCAGTGCTTGGCTTCTGGCTCTGTGGCAGGAAGCTGGAGCTCTTAGGATTTCCAGGCTCTCTGTCATCGAGCCAGGAGTCTTCATATCCTATGATGAGCTTTTAGGGTCCCTGGTTCTGGGACTGCCTTACTATGTGGCCAATCGTGGAGCAGTGACCCCAGGGCTTCTTGACTTCTGGGCCAGCTGGCTCACCATGCTGCTGTTCCCAGGCTGGACAAAGAATCTTGGAAGACATGGGGCCTTCGTGTTTGGATCTGCAGATGCTGGGAACATGAGAAGCTGCTGACTGGAACTGAAAAGGATGTTAATTTCACTCCGTAGCTACCTGTCTTGAGGAGATTATTTCCTTTCAGAACCACCATACGTCAATGTTTTCTAAAATGAGGAGGAGTTTTATTTTGCATGATTTCTGTTTTGTGAGAAATTTTTGAAAACTTTACTATTGGTCCATCTCAGAACAAACCCAGTTTTCAAAATATGATTTTCATTTCAGAGTAATATTGATTGAGTTTTAACATCCATCATAATGAATCCTAGCGGATTTACACAATTCACCTTGACCTTATAAGCTATAGTTTCATCACCTTGTTTTATATTTGTCTGCTGGAGACAGACAATGTGCTTCTATTCTGAGGGCTAAATGTTTTAAAAGGTTATGATGTATATTCTATAATAACTAATCATAATAAAGAATCAGTATTTTACATTTTAAATCCATATATTTCAGAAGACTTTTTATAGAAGTTAGTTATTTTTTATTCCCATTTTATAGACAAAGAAACGAGAAGGCAGGCTGAGGATCTATCTATACTAAAGCTGCTGCAACAGCTGTAGCTGTGCTGCTGTAGTGGTAGAGCATATGAACTTCCTACACTGACACAAGAGTTTTTTCTGTCAATATCAGTAATCTTCTTCTACTAGAAATGGTAGGTAGATCAGTGTAAGAATCATTTAATTGATTTAGCTCAGCTTACACCAGGAGTAGATGGACCTAACTATGGCACTCAGGGCATGACATTTTTCACAGCACTGAGTGACATAGCTAGTTTGATCTAAGTTTTAGGTGTAGACTGAGGCTTAGAGACTTACCCAAGGTCATTGACCCTGATTCAGGAAAGAATCCTCACTCATGCTTAAATACTTTCCTCTATGGTGGATACTGTAAAAGTAACAGAAACTAGGTCTCCATACACCACCCTCTATTTAGCATACTTCGATGTAAAAGAGTAGACAATTTTTTAAAACATTCACAGTCAAAATCTGTTCTGGATGTAAAGTATTCATGGAAACTGAGTTATTTTTGATTGACACCAGTAACCCTGAAAGTGGAATTTAACTCGCTGAGTCTATTGAATGCTGACATTCATAAAATTTCACTCTGTTCCCAGAATTAGCCTTGTAAGGCAGATTTTTATTTACTAGAATAGATGTATTTGTTCCTCCAGAAACTCATATATGACTAAAAAGACTTAATGAATAAAACCAATCATTTTTCTTGACTAAACACTGAAAAGTGTAATAAAGTCCTTGGAAAAGTTAAATATATTCACTTTGTTAGTCAGACTTTTCCATTTTTTTCACATAAGCATTTTTGAGAAAATATAACAAATTTATGACATTTTTTTTTATTTTGTTTTTAACAGAAGTGACAATGTCCAGCTTTTGGTGGTTCATAGTTCCCAATGGCTTCAATAAGTTTTTGCGTTCATGTTCAGAATTAGTCCCAACCAATAACCACTTGAGCAAGAAGATAAACTCACCAAAACGGCTAACACTATCTACTCCTTCAATTATTGCATTATAATCCATATTATCTTCCAGGCCAAGCTGTTAAAGAGAAATTGTAAACTTCATTAAAAACAGGGTTTAATAAAAAATGAAGGTTATTAATTATATGAACAGGCAACAGAGGATTTAAAGAGTAATTAGACATATTTGCCAAACTGTTTTGGGCAAAGCAAATTAGAAAAACATATACATATTTTATATGCCAGAACCATTTACCTTCAGATTTGATATTTGCTATATTTCAAAGCAAAATTAAAGACATATCAAAATGATTACCTCAAATAAAATTGATAAAGCTCTTAATTTTCCATTTCCTTTAATTGCCTCCTCAAAATTTGTAAACTGAGCTGCATCATAGCAGTAGATTTGCATCTGTAAATATAAAGATTGTATCTTCAGTTTCCAGAAGCATACATTACATAATAGAAAAAATCTTTTAAAGTATTTGAACAATTGTTTATTTCAGATACTCCTATTTTGAGAAAACTCTTGAAGCAGTAACAAACTTTCATTCTAATAAATATATCTTCTATATTTCTCTCATCCAGAAGCTTACTTGGTGAAGGCAATGGCAAAACTCCTATTGACTTCAGAAGGGCAGTATTTCACCCATTGTATCTACCCCCAACTACAAGAAGAGATGTATTGGTAATACAACCAAATCTTTGATCCTGTCTCTTGTGCCTGGAGTCAGCTGGAGCTGTATGCTTGTGCCAGGCTCCATGACCAACCAAAACCTGGAACCCTACATTGGGGAAGAGTTTGTGACTGTACCCTCCTGCCAGGAGATGATTTCAAGGTTGGCTCTGCCCCCTTAATGTTTTGGCAGGATAGAAGACATAAGATAGGAGCCTGAGTGGAAAGTCAAAATGTGTCATGCAGTCAAGCAGACTAAATGGACAACATTGAACACATTGAAAGTTTGTTACTAATAGTTCCCCATGAAACTGGGGAGGAGAAGAGAAGAGGAACCAGAACAACAACATCCCTTCATTTGTCCCCAAAGAGATGCATACTGCTTTTGCAACCTATTATAATAGACTATGAATGGGTCCATGAACCCTGTGTAACCCTCTGGTATTTGATCACTTGTGCAAATGTGGCCTATATTCAGTTTGTAGGACTAGTACTCTGTATTTCATACCAATATTTGTGCTCATTTCTCCTGAGATATTCTGAATTTGAAAATGCACATTTTATTTTCAGAATGGCAAATTAAATACAACTGTACAGTCAAGGCATGATTCAAAGGCTACTGTAGTCAGTGGCAAAACTTTCATGTGCTTCAGACCAGGTCTTGATTCATATGTTCAAACATAAAATTTAAATTTTACTCATTTGGATTTAAAGGAGAATTATATACGTACAATATATCACAATCAAATAATAAATTAACATGTTTAACAAGTAACTCGATTATTTGCAGGACTATACAGTAGTGAGTCTATTACAATTCATTACCTCCAGAGGAAATTTTTGTCCTTCTAAACTATGTTCAGATCCATCTGATGATATATTGCATTTTCCCCAATGAAAAGTTATCTTGCTTGCTTTAAATACTGTTTCTAAGCCACCTCCGCTGACATAGTAATCATTTGTCAGGTTAATTTCCACTTAAGAGAAGAAAAGAATGATCAATGAATAGGTCTTTGCATTTGCAATTCAAAAACAACAACGTAACTAGCTAAAAGGTAAACATATGTTGGCTCTCCTTACATTGCATAAACAGCTTGACAGAATGTGGATTATTCGACTAAGTAAGAAAAACATATGGGAGATTTATAGCCACTAATAACAAAATGAAGTGCATTTTACTTCATTTTAAATGGTGATTTCTAAAGTAGTCATATAGGGAGCTGAATTATTTTTATGCATTCTCATAATCCAGTGTTCTGTATTCCATCTGAAAACTGTCATAGTCTTGTGTTAAACAAAAGCTGAAGAAAACTGACATACTGATGAAGCCCTGCTTCTAAGCAAATAAAACCCTAGTGTCCTATCTTTACAGTCCTTGGGTACCGATCTTTCTGAAAGTGGGTGCATTAATAATGCAAATGGGAAAGGACAAAAAGAAATTATTGAACATAATAAAAGTGGTTTTAACTAGGAATGATGATATCATTGACTTAGGGCTTGTCTACATTAAGGTATCAGACACTTCTAGGAGGAGGATAAAGTGACAACAAATTAAGGACTCTTTACTCCTAAATGACAGGGTTTTGAATGGAGAGTGGGGTTGGTTAAGGTGCTTTAACTTTCCATGTAGATGTAGCCGAAGGAAAGGAAAATGTAGGTCAGACAACAGGAAGAATTTCCTGATTGTGAGATTGTAAGGTTGTTCAATAGTCTTCCAGGGGAAGTGGTGGAAACGCTGTCCCTGGGGATAACTGTAAATGAACTGGACAAAGAACTGAATACAGATATGTGGTAGAGAACATTCCTATACTCTCAGAGGGATGCACTAGATTATCAATACTGTACTCCTTTCTTGCCACCTATCACAATAAACTGCTAAGTTCCTTTCCTCAGAGCTGTAAAGGAAGTCTGGCTGGAATGCCATGTTGCTTCCTTCAAATATTTTGAACTTCTACAGTGGAAGAGGATTTCAATTCACTTCATAAGCATTAAAGAATTTATCCTCAGAACACTTTTCTAAGGTAGGGAAAACTATTTGCCTAATTTACAGATAGGGAAATGGAGGCATGGGGGAGTTAAATGGTTTGTCCAGGATTATACAGGACGTATATGGCAGAAACAAGAATGCAACTTAAATGTCTTTACTCCACATCCTATGCCTATGGGTATGTCTAGACAACGAGGTTTACCGGAGTGGTCGACAAAGGCTTCCCTTGTCAACCATGCTGCGTCTAAGACTGCCGCACTGTGCTGGATCGGCTGATCGTTGGCATAGCGCGACGGCCATTTTTATTTTAACGAAGTGGGGATTATTTAAATCTCCACTTCATTGACTATGCCAGGTAAACTAGTTTACCTGGCTCCGTCGACGGAGCCATATAGTCTAGACGTACCCTGAAACAAAAGGCCATCCCTCTCTTTCCAGAAGGGAAACTGCTTTTTTATCACTAATGCACTAGATCCTAATAGCAGCCCTGACTCAGTAAATACTAACTAATCCTATGAACTACTTACTGATGAAAGGATGATTATTCATAATACATTGAAATGATTCTGTATCCGAATTGCATCGTCCAGAACTAGCATTATTATTGGTAATTATTATTTTGTGGCAAATGCTAAATTATTATTTAGCTTCAGAATAAGTACTCATTATGGGATGATACTAATGATGTGATTATTCTTGCTATTTCTAACCAAGCACATAATTTCCATTTGTTTTCTTTATTTTAGTGATGTTCTATATTATGTTTGGTTTTGATCACCACCTGACTTTTCCCCAGTTGCTAAAATCAGAAAGGCAAAGGCTAAAAGAAAAGAGAAAAAAAAAGAAAAATATAATTAAAAATCTTCATCTATCACCCATATTTCATTTTCATGACCCCAATTAACTCAACACATGAAATCAAACATTTTACCTGTTTTGCCAGTATTGTGAATGAAAGTGTCTTGCGAAGTTTCCTTTTCCCAGCCTTGGAATTTAAGTTTTTTGAGATTTACATTTACTTGTGTAAGGTTTTCATCAATATTAATAGGAGATTGTTTGGCACCATTACATGCTGGATATTTCTTCCCCCAGTTTTTTTGGTTCAAAGTTCCTGAACAGCAAAACATAAAGGCAAACATTATAACTAAACATTAATTGCAAGCTAATACTTTTAATTTTTGCATGTAGAAAAGGTACAATATAGAATGTAATAACTTGGTTGAAAACTTGCCTTTCTTAGTCTTCATTTACATTGCAATACATATGACTTAACATCCTAAATATTAGACAGGGAATCATTTTTTAGATCACCTAAAATCTCATGTACAAAGACTATGATGAAATAACCATTGGCTGATGACAAAGCAGATCACACACACTCTCTCACACAAAGTAGATGCTAAAATATGTAATATAGAAATGGAACAAACATCCAGAGGAAGTCAAGCGAATCCAGAATCTGATTATCTTTGGGAAATGCTGAAAAACCTTTTTCTTTGAAAAAGCGTTTACACTATAATATTGACAAGTACAGTGCTGCTATTTAATGTCCCCAAAATAGCACTGCCAACTGAGACACAGAAAGAAGAAATTAATAACATCTAAAAAATCAAAAACAAAATCCACACCGTAAACACAACTTTTATTATTCAAAGGGAGAAGTGACAGAGACTTTATGATTCCACAAAGTCTGCTAAAGACTTTGCTATTATATTAGAATAAATAGAAGGCACTCAGATAGCATGGTAAGGACTATGGGGTAGTTGCAGGTTATCTGTAATAACTGATGAATATTATATATGGTCTTTCTGTTCATTGGACTGATGTAAGTGGCAGTTACTGTATGAATACAAGCAGTAGTTGTCTGGACATAAGCTGGAAAAAGAACAATTGCTTCAGACAGCCACCCATTTGCTGATACATAAGTGACAATGCAGGGGTCATTCACTTTGAATTTTTATGTCTGACACCCAGCTGAACTCAACAGTCAGCTTAGCAAAAGGGTGACTGTGTCCCAACTTGTAACCAAATGGGAACTCAAGCCTATGAATACTGGAGCAAGGAACTTTGGGTGTACAAAAAGACAAGCCCTCAAAGACAAGGCAGAGAGTGTCTGTTGAGGGAATAAATTAAGTCCCAGAGATGAATAGTCTGAGGTAAGACAATCCTGCCTCAACCATTATGCCTGTGTATATGTAAGGGGACTGTTACCCCTTACTAAAACTCTGTGGGAGTTTTTTGGTTTCCCAGCTCCCAGTTTCAGAAGGGGAAGGGTTCATGAGACTGACAGACCCCAGAGACAATGGAAAGCATCCAACACTCCAGCTCAGCCTGATTGACAGGTTGGACAGGTCAGTGAGGAAGGGGAGAGGCTAGGCCCTGTCCTCCCTGTGAGCTGGGATTGTTCTGGCTCTCTCTAAGCAAACAGAGAGCTGAGACCCAGCCCAAGGAGTGCAAGCTGTGTGCAGAAGAAGTCCTGCAAAAACAGAGAGCTGAGAGACAGCCCAAGGAGTGCAAGCTGTGTGCTGAGGGGCAGTTTTTGCAGCAGCTGAGCCTGACACACACAGCTCAAGGAGCGCAGACCCTGTGCTGAGCAGCAGACTGGCAGTGCTCAGAGAGCCAAAAGGAACAGAGAAGCAACCCAAGAAGCTAGAGACTGGCCAAGCAATACCCTGCAGCTGGACGTGGTGAGCAGCTGGGAACTGCAAAGTGTGGGGAGAGGCTCTGGACTGGGAGAGGGGTCTGGCCACTTAGAGCTTGAGGCTGTGTGGTCACTGTCAGAGCAAGCGTGTCCAGCCTGCCGCCCCCCCCCCCCCGCAGCACATCCAAGGCCTCTAAGGGGCCCCTAAGGAAGAGACTGTGGACTGTCCTTGCACTCTGCAGGCTGCTGTTTTGATGTCCCTGTGCTACAGATCAGGGCTGTGTGTTCTCATTTAACCATTCTCATTTTTTTCTTATTCTATTCTCTTTAATCAGTTGATGTTTAATAAATTGTATTTGCTTTGAACCTTATGAAGTGATCACTGGGCCAAGAAGGCCTGCAGTGTAAAGAGAGCACCTCGGAGTGGGAACACCCTAACTCTTGCCCCTAGTGACTACAAGGTCGGGGATTAAGCCCCAGGAAACCTGGGCCCAGCCTTGTTGGGGTTTCAAGGGCTCTGCTACTCAGGAGAGTGGAGGGGGAGCCCTCAGGATCAGGCAGGCTGTGGGGTAAAGGAAGTGGGAGCGGGGACTCAGATCCTTTCGCTGGTCCATTTCACCGGGGTGGTATAGAAGCCAGGAAAGTTCCCCACAATAGCGGGACCATTCCCCCGCTTACAAATAGACTGTTTTATTTTTCAAAAAGCCTCTACTCTTATGCTTTGCCTTGTTTCTGCTGTTAAGATTAAACAATACTTGTTTTAAGAAAGCAGTTTGTGGCCCCTATTCAATGCTGGCCAAAAGTTTCAAAAGGGAAGAGCTCCAGGTACTAAGTCCTGTATGAGGGTAAACTTGGTTCATCCATAGAGTGCTGTAGTCCAGCGCCTGGTCTAGCAGTGGGAGAAATGTGTGATTCTACTCCAGGGAGGTAAACACACAAGGCCATATGAGGCCAGAGAAGGGATCAGAGGTGCAGCAGTCTTACAGCCATGAAAATGGCCAGTGGTATAAAACTCTACAATCAGACAGATAAATCTCAAGCTAAATAATTCAGGAAACTGAGTTAAATAGAGTACTGACATCATCTAACTATGCATAAATAATGTGAGTACTCCTTTGAAATTTTGATAGATGAAGCTGTCAGCTGCAAAATCAAAGCAAAGTAAACATAGCTCACTATGGAATTTTAGATGAATTCTAAAATTTCTGGAGGTAGGGAATATTGCTGAATTCTCCAACCACTGGAGAATGCCAACCTGTCTAAACTGCCAGCTCTATTTCAACATGTATACTCCTTTCAGTGGACAATGTCTAAAATGACTGTGAATTTTGATGGGATTTCCCTATTGCAAGGTAATAGCTTGCCTTCTTGTTGAATGCAAGCTAACATTCTACTCTCGTGGAGTAACATTCTAACATTCTACTCTCAAAACTTCCCTAAAGATTCTGGGCGTGGTAGACAGGCATTTCTTGCGCTAAAACAATGACTAGAGGAATTCAAAATACCAACTGCACAAAGAAGCAGGGAAATGTAGGGTTGTAAGAGAGTTCAAGAGACCACTTCGTCCACACTACTGCTTACTAGGAATGTCCGATGTGATTGCATTTTACAGCCAAGAAAGTTCTAGTCAAATACTATAAGCCCACTACATATTCCACAATACCATGCCGGTTATATGACTAGGGTAAACTGACTATGCATTTTACCAAGATTTTTACAATTTTTAGGAACCATACAACTTTCCTGGCTGATATTACTGAGGCCAATTTTGTTCTAAATTCAATTTAACTAACTAGCTCACTGGCCAGCTTACCACTTCCCCTCCTCTTGTAGCATTTCCTTTTCTCGATTGTCCTCTGTGGGATCCTTGCCTGCAGCTCTGAGTTTAGTGGTCATCTCTTCTAGATCCCAGTCACACTGCATCACTTGTTACCAGTCTCCTGATTTAAATATGCAGGCACATTACTTCAATATCTCAATGAAAATGTATAATATATACCCTCTCAAAAATGCCCTATATCCTTCTTTTTCAAAAGATTCAAACCTGATCATTCTACTTGTCACTGATTATTGTCCTAGTACCATGAGTGGATTGTTTACAACTTTATCAATTCACTCTCTTTTAAGTCAGTCTGGGATTCATACCAAAACTGCTTTCACCTTTCCACTGTGCTTAAACTACACTTACCAAAGACAATTCTTCCTCGCTATACTATGTCTCAGGGTCTCTATCTTGACCTTCTGTTACCTTTGATAATTCTGATTGCTCTGTCTTCATCCTCAATGTTGACTTCCCTGACTTTTGTGCCCTATTGACTCAGATTTAGGGAAAGAACACTTATGTTCCCGCTCCATTGTCTCTCGAGGGTATCCACTTAGATTTTCCAACTCCCAGGTGTCACTTCTCTGGGGTGAAGACTTACATCTCTCTCTCTCTCTCTTCTGACTAGGAGTTTTAATGCTACATAACTCTCTGCTTTACGTTGGAATCATAGACTACTAGAACTGGAAGGGACCTCAAGAGATCAAGTCCAGTTCCCTGCCCTCTTAGCAGGACCAAGCACCATCTAGATCAGTGGTTCCCATACTTTTCGGCATCATGCCCCCCTTGTTGATTTTTTAGAAACCCTGCAAACCCCCCCAAAAAAATCAGGAAAACTTGGGGTGGGATTGACGGGGTGTGTGTGTGGCTTGGTCGCCTCGTGCCCCCCCTGGAATTTCTTCACGCACCCCCCAAGAGGGTATGCCCCCCCAGTTAGGGAACGCATGATCTAGATCATCCCTGATATATGTCTATCCAACCTGCTCTTAAATATCTTTAGTGAGGGAGATTCCACAACTTCTCTAGACAATTTATTCCGGTGTTTAACCACCCTGACAGTTAGGAAGTTTTTCCTAATGTCCAGCCTAAGCTCATTGCTTCTTGTTCTATCATCAGAGGCCAAGGAGAACAATTTTTCTCCCTCTTCCTTGTAACATCCTTTCAGATACTTAAAAACTGCTATTATGTCCCCTCTCAGTCTTCCCTTTTCTAAACTAATTCTTTCAGTCTTCCCTCACAGCTCATGTTTTCTATGCCTTTGATAATTTTTGTTGTTCTTCTCTGGACCTTCTCCAATTTTTCCACATCTTTCTTGAACTGGATGCAATACTCCAACTGAGGCCTAGTCAGTGCAGTGCAGAGCAGAAGAATGTCTCATGTTTTGTTCACAACATTCCTGTTAATGCATCCCAGAATCATGTTTGCTTTTTATGCAACAGTGTCACACTGTTGACTCATATTTAGCTTGTGGTCCACTATGACCCCTAGATCTCTTTCTGCAGTACTCCTTCCTAGACAATCACTTCCCATTCTGTATGTGTGAAACTGATAGTTCCTTCCTAAGTGGAGTATTTTGCATTTGTCCTTATTAATCTTTATCTATTTACCTCAGACCACTTCTCTAATTTGTCCAAATCATTTTGAATTATAACTCCAAAGCACTTGCAACCTGTTCCAGATTGGTATCTGCAAATGTAATAACCATACTCTCTATGCCATCATCTAAATCACTGATGAAGATATTGAACAGAATCAGTCCCAAAATAGACCCTTGTGGAATCCCACTTGTTATGCCCTTCCAGCATGATTGTGAACCATTCATATCTAGTTTCTGAGAATGGTTATCCAGCCAGTTATGCACCCACCTTATAGTAGCCACATCTAGGTTGTATTTCCCTAGTTTATTGATAAGAAGGTCATGTGAGGCAGTATCAAATGCTTTACTAAAGTCTAGATATATCACATCCACCTCTTCTCCCTTATCCACATCTTTATAAACCCACGCTGGCTGTTACCTATCACCTTATTTTCTTTCAGATGATGTCTGCTGTTAGCCAGATTGCCTGAAGGCCAGCATCGGTGCTTTGTTTTCTCTCAAAGAGCTATGAACAGAATATTGCCAGCAGCTACAAATTACCTCAGCCTTCTTCCCAAGCAAGCATGTTTATTCTTCTGCTAAAAGCATTTTAGAGAAAACATATAAACACAATAGAAGTTCCTATATGCATTCTAAAAGCTTACCAGAGATCACTCATCAGTCCTGTGGGCCACTAGCAGGTCAAAGTCTTTCCCACCCTTCTGCAAGTGTTGGGACCCCCTTGGACAGAAGGTCCTATCTATTTGCTGGATCAAAAAGAAGGTCCTGAGTCCACTTAAATACAACTTTTTAAAATGTGAAAAGCCCTTCATTTGTTTGTTGCTCTCAGAAGTCCAGTTTGAACCATCATGTTCAAGACTCCCCATAGATGGCAGCTCTCTGGAGGTGTTTACAATTTGAGTCACAATCCCCCGATGGTTCTTAGTTCCTGATGCAGTTATGGAAATCCTCCACACTGCCCTGAATTAGTGCAGGTAAATAGGAAGCTGGCTGCAAGTAGTACAGCATCACTAAGGCCCAGCAGAAGCAGCTAGACCTTCTAGTCCTCAGGTGGGGGGAGGCACTTGAAGTAAACAGAAAGGATGGAGACCAGTGGCATAAAAAGGGAGGAAGTATGATGGGTAAACATGAGGGGACAAAAGTCTGGGGACACAGGAAGGAATGGCGGCTGGCTGCTTGGGTAGGCAAGGAAGGAGTATGGTTGGAGAATATGCATGAGGGAAGAAGTGTGTCTGGGAAAGGGCCCAGGTGGCTCGGGAAAGTCCAAGTAATTGAGGATGTATGGGCAGAAGAGGGAAAGAAATCACATTTTCCCCCTCCAGGAAGGGCCCCCCACAGCCTGCTATAGCCGGTTTAGCAGGGGTGGGGGGGGGGGGGGGAAGGGGGGAAGAAGAGGGGGAAGGAATTACAGTTTTAAAAAAATAAACACCCAAAATTGGGACAAATTTCGCAGGACAGTTACCAGCTTTACTGCCTACCCACTTTCAGTTACCAAAATTCTGCTGCGTGTGAGAACCCTGATGCTTTGGGAGAAAGCCTGAACTGTGAGAGCTTTGCAATGGTGTGTTGCACAAAATTACTGTAACAGGATGATCTCCTTCCTGTCGTGAATAAAGAAAAAGCACAAAGTCTCTCTGTTGCTCTCTAGCTGACAAAAAAATTACTGATCTTTGCTTGGTGCCATGAAAGTTAACTGAAATCCATGAAGAATAAAAGATGAATTATTCAAACCACCACATTCACTGTATATAGTAGAAACTATGAACAATAATTGGAAAACTTTCAGACAGACATTTCTTCTTTATATCACAGCAGTTGGTGCAACTGAAAAGCTAGATAGACAAAGAGCAATATCACTGCTTACAACTGCAGAATAACAAGCAACTGATACTGACCCAGAGGAAGACAAAATTGGCAAAACAGTTTGCCAAGTTTGATGCATAGTGCTCTTCAAAAAAAAATAGCTATATGAGGAATATTATTTGAATGTAGTAATAAGGAATGACATCTCATATGCTGATTTCATGTTCTGGGCTCAAAGCATAGATTAGCAACTGAGAGCACTTTCATTACTGATGAAATAGCATTAGGAGTTAAATATAAAGCAAATCAGAGAAAAATCTGAAAAGAGAACTGGAGTTTAAGCTTGATGGTTCAATTCATATTTGTATGCACATGTAGGTGTTAAAAGTGAAAATTTGTGAAACTTCCACAATTTTGTTTTAGAAAACAAAAAACCATCAACTACAAGATGCTCACCAAAACATCAGATTATTTAAATGTAAGTGCTGTGGTGTAAAATCACAATTCAAAGTAATGCCAGCCATTTTGAAAAAATTATGACAAGTGAAGATAAGAAAATAATTTTGTGAAATTGTGGTTTGCTGAAAAGAAACCGGAAGAAAATAATTATCTTCATTGTGAAACTGAGGCAAGCACAAAAGAAAATATTAGTCGAATCTGTCATCTGTAGAGACAGATCTGAAACTTCACGATGAATGAGTATAAGCACCACAGGTAGAAAGCTAAAAAAGGGAGTGTATATCAGAATCATTGTTCTTTTTGTGGGGAAAAAAAATCTCCAGAGCTGACTCTAAGGTTGTGTCTACACTGTATGGGTATTTCGGGATACCAGAGGTATCCCGAAATAGCTACCCTACATCTACACAAGCCACCCATTATTTCAAAATATTTTTTGAAATGACAGGTGTGCTATTTCATCATCCCAGTAACCCTCCACGATGGCTCAGGGATGTCTTGAAATAGCACGTTATTTCAAAATTTGGCACTGTGTAGATGCACTAATTTTCAAAATAAGCTATTTCAAATTTGTAACACAAATTGCATAACTTATTTTGAGTTTAAGGTGCTGTGTAGACTTCTTGGTTTTTCTCCTTAGCTGATTCTCACATTCAACTTTGTTCCATCCCTATTCCCATTTAGAGCTGGCAGTAATGCAGGAATTCCATTTCATGAAAAATGTTGAGATTTTAACACTTGCTTTTGTTTGGAGGCAGAACAATTTGAATTTTTCACAAAAAAAAGGAGCAGTACATAAACCCACAACAGCTAATAGGCTAGCAGTTAGGATACTTACATGGGCTGTGGAAGACTCAAGTTCAAATCCCTGCTCTCAATTACTCAGAGGAGAGACTTCAACTTATGTCTCCTACTTCCCCTGTGTCCATCCCCAATATCCTGGATCTGAGAAACTCTTGCAAGGAAAGTTTAGTCAAAAACAGTAAGTTTCCAGGAAAAGTTTAGGTTTTGATAAGTCAGTATTTCTCTTGGGATAAAAAAAAAATATAGTCACAAAAATTCTCAAACAGTTCTACTTGCAGAGGAACCATCCCTCCATTGATAGTTGTAGTTACTTGACTGTATGATCAGCTGAGCACTTTTGCTGTTGTCCCATAATATATTATTGCACAGCAGACCATTCCCCCAAATTCACCTTTGGCATGTGTTAAAATGCTAAATGAAAAGTATCCGTCAGACAATACTGCATGAAACATCTAGAGCAGGGGTGGGCAATAATTTTTGGCCGGGGGCTACTTCAAAAATTTTTGAAGTGGCCCCGGGACGCCCCGGAAGGGACATGGCCTAAACCGGAAGGGGCGGGGTCAGTATGCTTCTGGACTTCCCCATCCCCAGACCATGAATGGTCTGGGGATGGAGGAGCCCCTTTGCCCCCCTTCCCTCTAGGCACCCTTGCCCCTGGCAGGGTGGGAAGAGGCTTCGTACGCTCTGCCCCCCAGGCCAATCAGGGTTTGGGGGCGGGGGAGCACGTGAAGCTTCTTCCCACCCTAGCCCCCCTTCCACCACACTTCAAAGTGCCAGGCACTCCTTGCAGAGCAGAAGGAGGCTTTGCGCTCTCCCCCGCCGCCAGGCCAATCAAGGCCTGGTGGTGGGAGAGCTGTATGAAGCATTCTTTGCTCTGCCCCTGCCCGACATGAGTGTATGGCACTTTGGAGCGCCATGCGCTCCTCGCAGGGTGGGGGGGGAAGCACTTATTTCAAGGGAAGTTGGAGGAAGAGTGCTCTATTTTGAAATAAGTGCTGTGTAGATGCTCTCAATTTCAATTTCAAAATAAGCTACGCAATTGACGTAGCTCAATTTGCGTAGCTTATTTCTAGTCAAGCCCTGCAGTATAGATGTACCCTAAGTCAGCTGCATTGTCCTCTGCAATTCTACATGTAAGCCAGGGCTGAATTACTGCTTGCTATCAGCCAGCTAAAAGGAGAGAGCTGCCCTGGGGGTGAGTGTGTTCACTCCGAGGCTATGTCTACACTTGCGGCTTCTTGCGCAAGTATGGCCATTCTTGTGCAAGAATCCACAGAGCATTTACACTGCCCGCCCGCTCTTGTGCAAGGAAATTTACAGTACAGCGTGGTAAGAGAGGGCTTCTTGTGCAAGAGCTACACTCTTTTTTAACAGGTGTAAGCCCTCTTGAGCAGGAGCTCTTGCGCAAGAGGGCAGCGTGGACGCTCGGCAGGGATTTCTTGCGCAAGAAAGCCCTATGGCTAAAATGGCCGTCGGAGCTTTCTTGCGCAAGAGAGCATCCACACTGCCATGGGAGCTCTTGCGCAAAAGCACAGTGCACATATGGCAGTGTGGATGTTTTCTTCCACAAGAGTTCTTGCATAAGAACCCTTGTGCAAGATGTTCTTGCACAAGAAGCCGCGAGTGTAGACATAGCCCAGTTGTTTAGCACTGCAAGATAATTAACTGATATGTAAATACAACTCATGTCAGGAGAGGGAAGGAATCTGAGGTGTGACTGTGTAAATCTAATTCAGCCAGGGCTGATGAAGGATCAATGTTGGAATGGAATGTGGTGTAACGTAACTAATTTGGGGCTGTTGTGGGGGTGTGCTACCTAATTATGGGAACTGTAAAATATGACACCAGTGCTTGCAGGAGAGACACGATCATTGTAAGAGGTCTCAGAGGAACAAGCCTTCCCCCTGCCAGAGTTGAGTGAACTGAGTTGGGGTGGAAAGGGCTTGAGGGCTTGAGTCAGCCTGCTTCATGCCTGCCAGGTGCGAACTGTAAGACTGGCTCAACCTGCCCTTTTCCCCCTGGTTTTAAGTACAGACCTAAAGCAGACTTCATGAGGAGTCTTTTTGCTAGTCCAGTGGAAGCTGGAATCTTTGGCCAGGCTAGGTGGTGGCTAATGAGTTGAAATCACTAAGAGCTGAAATCACTGGTTTGGCTGGGAGCCAGAACCATTGCAGCCAGTGGAGCAGCTGGCGGGAACGACCGGCAGGTGGCTGGTAGGAGCGGCGGCAGGCAGCCAGCGGAGTGGCTGGCGGGAGCGACCGGCGGGCGGCAAGTGGCCAGCGGAGGGCGGCCAGTGGAGCGGCTGGCGGGAATGACTGGGGGGCGGCCAGTAGGAGCGGCAGCAAGCGGCTAATGGAGTGGCTGGTGGGAACGACTGGCAGGCAGCTGGTAGGAGCAGCACAACAGTGGCATAGCCTCAAGGAGTAGAGTCATCAGGCTCAAGGAGTAGAGTCATCAGGATGATGTGTCAGGGTCTGCACTGACTGGACAGAGCTGTAAGTAGGGTGTTTGACATGGGGTACAGAGAAAGTTTGGGCAAGTGAACTTACCTTGTTGGACTAGTGAGCCTGAGAGGCAAAAGACACTGCTCAGTCCTTTTGAACTGGGACAGTTACTCGTGGGGGAACTCTGTGGTAATTTCCCAAGATAATGCCATGTGAATTCTCTCTCTCTTTCATTAAAAGTTTCTTTTCTACACTCAGACTCTGTGCTTGTGAGTGGGGAAGCATTGCCCCTCAGAGATGTCTGAATTTCCCAGGCTACTAGGTGGGGGCTCAAGCCAGTTCTGTGTGAGATGGACCCCTAGATATTGAACCCAGCCCTGGTTGCTGCTGGGCCTACCCGGTGGAAGGGTTACATACAAAAGAGGTGCTTTACAGTAGGTTGGTGCACTGCCTGCCCTACATATATAGGCAGGACTGTAAATCACCTCTCTGAGTATTGTATCTATACATACGAAGTGATAGTATACAACTTGTGATTCATTCACCATGCACCAATGCTGCTTGGGAAACATGGTGCAATAAGAACTTGGGAGTCAAATATGAAAAAAGGAGTACTTCATATTATTTCAACTAATTATTGAAAATTTTTGTGCAAGAAATATGAGGTTAAAATGTGTTGGTTTACTGGGAATAGGGCTGATCAGAGACTTCACCAAGCCCTGTACTCACCCCTTGGAAGGGGTGGGGCCTCAGGCAGAGGGGCAGGGCAGAGGCCTAGCCTCCTCAGATAGCCCTGCAGTGCCACCTGGGGCCATGGGATGCATGCTGCTAGGGGCTTTGGCTGCAATTTAAGGGCTAGAGGTTCTGACTACTACCACGACTGAGATAGTAGCAACTGTGGCTGGGTGCCCTGGGCCCTTTTAAATCATCAGGCTCCAAGGCAGCTGCCTCCTTTGCCCCTCCCCCCACTCCTCTCTTGGTGGCCCTGCCTGGGAATAATAACTATTCTAGAAAGAAGTAGTGATTGTAACTTGGGAAACTCCATTCTGTATTTAAGTTAGGATAGGTCATAACCAAGCTTCCCTCTAAACTGAGCAACAGCATAAGACCACAGTTGCTTAACAAGCTCTGCCCAGCCAGGGACTCAGGACTCTGCACATGGAGCTGCCTGACAGAGGGAGGGGCACTTCTCCCTCAACCACAGCAGCAGCTCCCTGCTGAGGACAGAGCAGCCAGTCTCTCCCTGCTGATAGGGAGGGAATGTATTTTTAGAACTTTATGGGAGAGCTGCTGTGGTATGGAGAAGGCTGTGGGGAGTTCTCTCTTCCCACCCAGTCCTGGGGCAGCCTGCTCCCCAACCCTTCATACCTAGCCCCACTCAAGGTAGAACCCTCACCCTAACCCTGCACTTCAACTCTTTGCTCCAGCCCTGAGCCCTCTTGCACATGCCAAACCCCTTAGCCACATCCCTGCCACACATCATCTCCTTATTGCTGCACATAACATTAATTCTGCACGTGCATGAGAAAAATTAGGGGGAACATTGCTGTGCATACACTATTTTTTCCATGGGGGCTCCAGCCCCAGAGCACCCACAGAGTCAGCATCTATGCTATCAGGTGCTGAGTGGAGTGATAGGTAGAAGTTGTGGAAGTTGTAGCTCCATTTTTAGTGCAGAACAGATGTAAGAAGATTGGCAGCTCAGGATTTATCCCCTTCTCCCACAAAGTTGTGGCAATTAACCTGCTGTTGCTCTCTTCTTCTCATCAGCAGGAGCAAAAGAGGAGGGGAATATGATTATCAGCTTCAAATGCAGCATTTATCTTCCACCTAATAAGTGACAGTTGATATACTTGAAGACTGGCACAATATCTCCTCTCCACAGGGGAAAAACTCACTATAAGCAGAATGAAGTTCAGTCAAAAGAGAGGATGTCTACTGAAATGTACTACAGCAATTTCTCCTTTTCGTTCCATATTATTATATGGTAGATTCTCCGGCATTTAGAAACGAGTTTCAAGAAGGCACTGCTCTTGTCCCCAGTACAAATACAGATCTTTGCAATGATTTACCTTAAAAAAGCTCACTCCATGTAATTTTCCTCTTCCGTCGGCCTTTCTCCTGATCAAGTATAACGTATTTTCCTGAATGTATTAATTTATCTACTTAACTCTCATTATGGTGCTTATTTTCTCTTTAAGACAGAGGTGCTGAAAGCTAATGAAACACTAATTCATCTAGTTCCATGCAAACGCTATTCTCACACAAAAATCCCAAAGGAACTTCTTTAATTTACCAAGTAGGTTACATTATTGAATTACCTGTAGTTTGGTGTCACCTAGATAGGTAGTTTATTTTAGGGCTTGCATATCATGAAAGCTAGTATTTATAATTTGCCCCTCATTCAGAGAGGTTCTAATTCTAACCCAGCTGAACTAAGAAAAATGACTCCCAGTGAATTCAGTGGACTTTGAACTGTAATAATGGGATTAATACATTCATAAAAGAAATACCAGTGAATGACAGCAGAGGAGTCTTGTATGCCAACACAAATAGCCGTGTAAAAAGTTAACATTTACCCTTGGATAAAAAGGAGACCTTTACCTCAAGTTTCAGAAATAATCTGAAATTATTGACATGCAAGGACTTTTCAGTACAGGTTGAACCTCCTAAATCTGGGACTCTCTGGTCCAGCAACATCCGTGGTCCAGGAACCCCAGCGGGGCATGGCACAGCAGGGCAGCCCCGGAGCTCCGGCCTGACATGCCAGCAGTGGGGCAGCTAAGAAGCCCCGAACCTGAAAAGCCTCGGCCGGGTGGGACAGAAACGGGGCAGCCATGGAACCCTGCCCCGGAAAGCCCCAGCCAGGTATGACAGAAGCAGGAGGGCCATGGCAGCTGGAGCTCTGTCCACGGTGAGCCCCAGACAGCTGGCAGAAGTGGGCCAGAGTCAAGCCCAAGCCCTGTAGCAGCAGGGCTGCAGCAGAGCCAGCTGGAGGGAGGGGTAGTGTCCTGGGAGGCCGGTGGCAGGGGACTTGCCCTGATTTGGCAAATTGTCTCATTTGGGATGGGTCAGGTCCGAAAGGTTCCAGACCAGGGAGGTCCAAGCCTATGAAGCAAGACAAATATAATCCAGTATTGTTTTAGCCTCATATCTGCTCTGTCACCCAGCAATCACCTGCTCATGTGTTTCATGAGCATGAAAATAATTTCATCCTCAGTTTCTCACATTACAACACTTCATATTTTATAAATAAGACTTACAGATCTACAGAACAATATGGTACCATATGAAAACTATTTCATCTAACAAGATTCTTTATCTAGTTGTGCTACACTTCTACAAGGAATAAAGGAATTTTTTAAAGTACTAATTTTACATGCTACAAGGACAGAAAAGGGTACAAAAGAGAGAGAAAGAGTAAATTTTGCTTTGTAATATTATATCAAGTCATATGGAATTCTTGCACACATATGCATGTATACGCATAAACATTTGCCCAAATAAAGTGATTTATATCCCAAATATGAAGTTTTAGAAATTTTACTGCCCATAAAGCTTATCATTCTTCATATTATTCTGAAACTCATACAATAACTTTAATTCCCACTTATCTTTCTCTATAAATTTAAAAGGCAAATAGATACAATCGGCAAAAAGAAATAACTTTTATATAACTCATAATTAGTCTTTGGTCTCACTACAACAAGAGATTGACAGTGTGACATTTAATCTCATATTCTTCATAGTAGTATTATTATGATATTATTAAGGCACATTTATGATGCTTTTGTACAGGATGGGTCATGTAACATGTCACTAGAAAAGTTATGATTTGCTGAATATTATTATCCTATTTATATGCACATATCATTTCTGTATCTGAAGTTATAAATATTGACTATGTATCTGTTTTTTGCACTAGGCAAGATGCTTCCAGTCTAGATAGTTGATTTGTTTGACATCCCTTCTAATCTATCTTTTTGTAGCTAATATACTTTTCTATATTTTAACCTAATTTGCTTGTAGGTAAAGTGTCTGGGGGAAAATCCGTCTGATTAACATATATGTCCATTGTCCTTTCCACAACGAGGGAAGGGCAAACTTTATTAACGTGTTTACATTGTACAGATACCCGTGCAGTGAAAGATGGTATAATTTTAGGTTTATACACCAGAGGGGGCTGCATGCCTATGGAGCTTGTTGTCTGCACTCAAGTAGTTCAATTTGAGTCAGTGGTGCCACCTGCTGTCATGCTGGATGATAATAGGATGTTGGTGAGGCTGTCTGTGTT
The DNA here is from genome assembly GCF_052426305.1 of Pelodiscus sinensis. NCBI lineage: Eukaryota > Metazoa > Chordata > Testudines > Trionychidae > Pelodiscus > Pelodiscus sinensis. The sequence continues at coordinate 43,892,879 of NC_143052.1, forward strand.
GCCAAGGCAGCTGTGTGTCCTATGTCTACACTGGGAAACTTTGGCAACAAAAGTGTTGTTGACATGCAAAAGTCTCCAAAAATGAAAAATGATCAAACAATTTTGTCTGCTTCCCATTGTCAATATTTCATGGCTACATTGCTAGTACCCTGTCAACCAATAGAGATAGAGCAAAGCAATGTGGGTAAGCATCCCAAGTGCAGTATTGTGGGAAGGCAGAGCTACTCTATGAGCTCTCCATACTGAGGAATGTCAAAGCAGCACAGCAGTCTCTCCAACCCCCCACACTCCACCCTGCAACAGCAATCTGCCTGCTACTGTGTTCCTAGCAAAGCAGAACAGAAATGAGCATTCCAATGATTTGTTCTTTGTTTTTTCCCCAAATGGAGCAGATCACTCGACTGCTAGATACTTCCTGAAGCTTTGAAAGGCAAAGGGGGGTATGCCTGCAGGGCAGCAGAGACAACAAAACTTCACGCATAGTCATCAGGGCAGGCATTGCGGGATACTGGTGGAAGCCAGTTCCCTCGACAAACAAACAGCAGAGTCCACACAAGACTTTCACAAAGGTGGAAGTTTTTTTGTTACCAAAACACTCACACTGCTTTGATGCAAAAAGGCAGGTTTTAATGACAAAACATGCCAGTTTAGAAAAGGCCTTAGAGAGACACCATGGTTCTCAAAGTTCCCAGACTGCACCTCAGGAGTGACAACCTGTCTCAAACAGAATTTTTACTAAAGATTATTTATTTATATAAGTAATGTGAGCATCCATTGTTCTAAAAGTATAAGCAATTTAAATGTGCGTGTTTACGGACATAAGCCAACAATTAACTGAAGATTTTAGACATGTCCATTTTAGGGATTCTTGTCCACTCTTCAAATTCTGCTGTCACTGGGCACTGATGGAGACAGTATGATGTGCTAGATAGACCACTGTTCTGGCCCTCTATTGAAACTCATATGTTGCTAAAAATTAATGCCTTAACTTTATTTTTAATTCTGTTTTTTTTACTTGATTTCTTTCGGGGGGGGGGGGGAGGGAAGGAGGAGAGAAGCAGGGGAATGTAAAAAAAAAAGGTTATAAGCAAAGAAATGAAATCAAAACAATGTCATACAAGCCTTTTGAATGGAAATGGCGTTATTTTATTTGTACCCAGTGTAATTTCAGTCGAACCATTATTTTACCATTTTTCCACTGAAGTTATAATGGCTAATTTAAAAGTGGGACATCAATTTAAATGGAAGTATAAAAGATTCTTCTTCCAAAATTGTGTCATATTTCAATAGCACTATTATGTAATTATTCTGTCTTTGAGACTATCAGGCTTCAAAAAGCACTCCATATGAATGTTCCTCCACTGAATAGTATTTTACTCAGCCTTTGACATAACAACATTACATAAATTATGTAGTAGCTGCTATACAAACTCATACTTTTCCCTAGTATTTTGTTTGAACATCTTTTTATTTTTGTCTTCTGCTGCAGTTCTTAAAAAGAGAGAGAGAGTGAGTTAGGGTATGTCTACACTACAAAGTTAGTTCGAACTAACGGACGTTAGTTCGAACTAACTTTCATAGGCGCTACACTAGCGCTCCATTAGTTCGAATTTAATTCGAACTAACGGAGCACTTAGTTCGAACTAGGAAAACCTCATTTTACGAGGATTAAGCCTAGTTCGAACTAGCTAGTTCGAATTAAGGGGTGTGTAGCCCCTTAATTCGAACTAGTGGGAGGCTAGCCCTCCCCAGCTTTCCCTGGTGGCCACTCTGGCCAACACCAGGGAAACTCTTCTGCCTCCCTCCCAGCCCCGGAGCCCTTAAAGGGGCACGGGCTGGCTACGGTGCCCGTGCCAGGTGCAAGCCTGCCAGCACCCAGCCAGCAGACCCTGCACCTGGCATGGATCGAGCCACCCACCCGATGCCCCCTAGCCCTCCCCCTCTTCCTGGGACCAGGCTGGCGGCTCCTGGGAGCTTGCCTGGGACCGCAAGAGGCGAGCACCTGCCTGGGCTAGTGCAGACATCGTGGACCTCGTCCACAATCTCCACACTAGGCACAGGAAGGTGGCCGTCTAGGGCAGGAGAGCTGCCAGCCTGGCCACCCAGGAGCAGGTGTGCAAGAGAATCAAGGGGGTCCAGTGAGACCCCCGACCCTGAGCCCTGAGCTTACAATGGCCGTCCTGGGTCAGACCAAAGGTCCATCTAACCCAGTAGCCTGTCTGCCGACAGCGGCCAACCCTAGGGACCCTGGAGGGGATGGACCGAAGACAGTGACCAAGCCATTTGTCTCGTGCCATCCCTCTCCAGCCTTTCACAAACCTTGGGCAGGGACACCACTCCTACCCCCTGGCTAATACCACTCCATAGACCCAGCCTCCATGACTTGATCTCACTTCCCTTTAAACTCTGTTCTAGTTCTAGCCTTCACAGCCTCCTGCAGCAAGGTGTTCCACAGGTTGACTCTTTGCTTTGTGAAGAACAACTTTCTGTCACTAGTTTGAAGCCTGCTACCCATTCCTTTTTTTGGTGTCCTCTAGTCCTTCTTTATGGGAACTAATGAAGAACTTTTCTGTATGCACCCTCTCCACCCCACTCATGCTTTTAGAGACCTCTATCCTGTCCCCCCTCCATCTCCTCTTTTTTAAGCTGAAAAGTCCCAGTCTCTTTAGCCTCTCTTCATATGGGACCTGTTCCCAACCCCTGATCATTTTAGTTGCCCTCCCCTCTCCCAGCCTCTCTCTTCCCCTCTCCCACCTCCTTTTCCCAGACTCCCCGAGTTTTGTTCAATAAAGACAGATTCCATTTTGGAAGACACGTTATATTTATTTTGTACATCAAGAAGAGGGGCTAGGGAATGGTAAGTGGAAGGAGGTGAGGGAGGAATGGGGCACGAGCCCCCGATGGGGAGGACTGGGCTGGCTCTGCGGGCTTCTGGGGGTGGCAGCTCTCCTGTAGCCCCCCAATTGCCCCCTCTTTCCAGATGGCAGCCTGCGGCAAGTGCAGCCGGGCTGATGGCCGAGTGCTGTGATGTGCCCAGTGTGGGTACTCAGGGCACTCCAAGCCAGGACTGCTTTGCAAGCGGGGCACCCCTGAGAACTGTCTGTCCGGGGTGGGGGTCGGGTCCCTTTAAGCACAGCCCTCGGCTAGCCTTAGACAGCATCTCCACGCTCTAAGTCCTTATCTGATGCCCTGCCGGCACTGCTTCCGGCCATCCTTAACCTCTGTTCAGGGTCCACTTAATGTGGACATGCTAGTTTGAATTAGCAAAACGCTAATTCGAACTAGTTTTTTAGTCTGGATCCGTTAGTTCGAATTAGCTTAGTTCGAATTAACTAATTCAAACTAAGTTAGTTCGAATTAACGTTGTAGTGTAGACATACCCAGAGAGACTTAACCAGGCTTTTAAAAATCTTCTTTCTGAACTAATTTTATAGCAATTTCTATTGTGGAGAAATTATTCTTAGTTATACATGTCTGACAATCAATCAGATGAATAAACTCTGCTGGGGAACCCACTCTGTCTTAAGGGCATTCTTACCTAGGTTGCCTCCATTGCTGCCCTTCAAAGGAATTTATGCTTGGAGTGATGAAGAAAGCAGATTAATTGCAGCCATGATGCATGGAATAAATTCATCCCTTGGCAACTGTATAATAATTCTCTGAGGAAACACAGATTTTATTTTCAATTATCTTTGTGGTCTAATGTCAGAAATTCTATAGAGAAGTTTCATCGCAAAGATTCCAATGTTTCCTATTAATTCTCTCTTTAAAATTCACTAAACTCTTTACGGGTATGATAGCCTCTTATTTTATTTCATCTATGACTAATACATAGGATAATCAACTTCCAGGATGATTTGTGTTATCATTATCCCTCTTTGAAATCAACCAAATAGAAATATTTCTTCTCATTTCTTCTCTCATTCTAAATACAGAAGGATAGCAGGGAATCAGGAGCAGCAAATGTTATTTCCTTTTCCTATCCTGTCACCCAAGGTTCAAAAATAAATATTTATGATCTGTGTCAATATTTTAAAAATCTTTTCTTTAACTAAGCCACTTGAAGGGATGGGCTTGAATACCCTTGAAAACCTTGCAGGAGGAATAACAGTAGTTCGAATTAGGAGCTTTAATTTGAACTACCTAGTCTGTGCCGCATGTAGCTACGGGCAGGTAGTTTGAACTACAGGCATTTAAAAATGGCGGCGCCCAGGAACATGCAAATGAAGCCCGGGATATTTAAATCCCAGGCTTCATTTGCAAGTTCGAATGACTACATTAGCCACCCTAGTCCAAATTAGGGTAGCTAGTGTAGACATACCCTCAGAGTGGTAGATGAGTGCATTGCTTTCTCCTCTGCATATATACCCTCACCATCTCCGTCCCCAAAGCAGAAGATGCACAAAGCAAGTTAATGCTTTTTGAAGAAGTATTAACCATGGGCAGTCAGTGAAAGTAGGGCTGGGGGAGGCAAGCCCCCAATTCATCCTCCAGGCCTGCCCCCCATGGGAGCCAATCCTCCTTCCTGACCCTTAGGGAGGTGGGGCAGTGTGCCACCGCCAGCCCCCCCAGCATGGGGAGGGCAGACACATGTCCCAGATGCATGTCCCCTGCTTCCCTGGCTTCGGAGCACAGGAGGACAGAGAGCGGACATCCCCAGTCTTCCTGGCCCTGGAGCACAAGGAGGACAGAGACTACACATGTCCCCAGTCTCCCCATCCCTGGAGCAGGGGAAGAGAGGGTGCTCAGGGCAGCAACACTCCACACCCCCCAGTATGCCCATAGTAGGCATTCTGGGGGTGGAGTGTGGGTGGGGTCAGACTGGCAGTTTGAGAAGGCAATGCCTTCCCCCTTCTAGCATACCAGCCGCCCATAGTATTAACTCACATAGGGTATGTCTACACTACCCTCCTAGTTCGAACTAGGAGGGTAATGTAGGCATACCGCACTTGCAAATGAAGCCCGGGGTTTGAATTTCCCGGGCTTCATTTGCATAAGCAGGGAGCCGCCATTTTTAAAACCCCGCTGGTTCGAACCCCGTGCAGCGCGGCTACACGGGGCTCGAACTAGGTAGTTCGGACTACACGAGGTGTACCGAGGTGTACACGAGGTGTACCGGTAGTTCGGAATAGGAATCCTAGTCCGAACTACCTAGTTCGAGCCCCGTGTAGCTGCGCTGCACGGGGTTCGAACCAGCGGGGTTTTAAAAATGGCGGCTCCCCGCTTATGCAAATGAAGCCCGGGAAATTCAAATCCCGGGCTTCATTTGCAAGTGCGGTATGCCTACATTACCCCCCTAGTTCGAACTAGGAGGGTAGTGTAGACATACCCATACATATTGCCTATTGGATATAAATCAGATACCAAAGAAGATATGCTGGAAAGAGATGCTTCCCTGCTCCATTTCCTCTACATTCAGAAAACCCTGTGCTGCCTGTCTCTGGAGGGCTTCTGTAGCAGAAGACTTCTGAAGATTTATTTTAGTCCTGTCTTTTAGCTATCTTTCCCCTCTCATGTTTCCTGTTGGTGGCAAGTATCTCTATGTATTTATGCTAAAAAACAAATTGTCCTCAGTAACATACTTATATAACAAAATTATTCTGTGGTAGAATTAAACTATCAGAAATCTTCCTGACAACAATTTTTTGTTGAGTACTGGCCTCTCAGAGCTAAACAGATGGAATTTCTTGAACTAGATTATTATCAACTACTAAAAATAGAACCCCCTAGGCCCTTTGTCATAAACTTACGGGTAACCTTAAAATTATTTTACTACCAACACAAAAAGCAGAATAGCTCAAAAAATTATCCAATATCTATGTAGATTACCTTTCACATCTGTGAACTGCACAAATTATTGAAAAGTGAAATCCCAGAACACAGGGATTTGAGAGAATTAACAGTAAATCAAAGACACCTTCATTACTGCACAAAACATTGTGAAGATCTGCTAAATAAACTAGACCGTAAGAGACAGGGTTTTTTTTTTTTACTGAATATATCCAGGAAAATTATTAAAATGCAGATGACAGTTTAAAGTGTTTCTTTTCAGAAACTCAAATCGTAATCTAACTCTATACTGATAGTTCTCTACTATGTTAGGGTATGTCTACACTACAGCGCTAATTCGAACTAACTTAGTTCGAATTAGTTAATTTGAACTAAGCTAATTCGAACTAACGCATCCACACTAAAAAACTAGTTCGAATTAGTGTTTTGCTAATTCGAACTAGCATGTCCACACAGAGTGGACCCTGAACCGGGGTTAAGGATGGCCGGAAGCAGTGCCGGCAGGGCATCAGAGGAGGACTTAGAGCGTGGAGATGCTGCCTCAGGCTAGCCGAGGGCTGTGCTTAAAGGGACCCGACTCCCACCCCGGACAGACAGTTCTCAGGGGTGCCCTGCTTGCAAAGCAGTCCTGGCTTGGATTGCCCGGAGTACCCACACTGGGCACATCACAGCACTTAGCCATCAGACCGGCTGCACTTGCTGCAGGCTGCCATCTGGAAAGAGGGGGCAATTGGGGGGCTGCAGGAGAGCTTCCACCCCCAGAAGCCCGCAGAGCCAGCCCAGTCCTCCCCATCGGGGGCTCGTACCCCATTCCTCCCTCACCTCCTTCCACTTACCCCTCCCTAGCCCCCCTTCCTGATGTACAAAATAAAGGACAATTGTGTTCAAAAATAGAATCTCTCTTTATTGAACAAAACTGGGGGAGACTGGGAAAAGGAAGTGGGCGAGGGGAAGCGATAGGGTGGGAGAGGGGAGGGCAACTACAATGATGAGGGGTTTGGAACAGGTCCCATATGAAGAGAGGCTAAAGAGATTGGGACTTTTCAGCTTAGAAAAGAGGAGACGGAGGGGGGATATGATAGAGGTCTCTAAAAGCATGAGTGGGGTGGAGAGGGTGCATACAGAAAAGTTCTTAATTAGTTCCCATAATAGAAGGACTAGAGGACACCAAAGGAAAGGAATGGGTAGCAGGCTTCAAACTAGTGACAGAAAGTTGTTCTTCACAAAGCAAAGTCAACCTGTGGAACTCCTTGCTGCAGGATGCTGTGAAGGCTAGAACTAGAACAGAGTTTAAAGAGAAGTGAGATAAAGTGATGGAGGTTGGTTCCATGGAGTTGTATTAGCCAGGGGGTAGGAGTGGTGTCCCTGCCCGAAGTTTGTGGAAGGCTGGAGAGGGATGGCATGAGACAAATGGCTTGGTCACTGTCTTTGGTCCATCCCGTCCAGGGTCCCTAGGGTTGGCCGCTGTTGGCAGACAGGCTACTGGGCTAGATGGACCTTTGATCTGACCCAGTATGGCTATTCTAAGCTCAGGGCTCAGGGTCGGGGGTCTCAGTGGACCCCCTTGATTCTCTTGCAAACCTGCTCCTGGGTGGCCAGGCAGGCAGCTACTCTGCCCTAGACGGCCACTTTCCTGTGCCTAGTACGGAGGTCGTGGACGAGGTCCACGATGTCTGCACTGGACCAAGCGGGTGCCCGCCTCTTGCGGTCCTGGGCAAGCTCCCGGGAGCCACCAGCCTGGTCCCGGGAAGAGGGGGAGGGCTGGGAGCATCGGGTGGCTAGCTCGATCCGTGCCAGGTGCAGGGTCTGCTGGCTGGGTGCTGGCAGGCTTGCACCCGGCACGGGCACCGTAGCCAGCCTGTGCCCCTTTAAGGGGTCTGGGGCCGGGAGGGGGGCAGTAGAGTTTCCCTGGTGTTGGCCAGAGTGGCCACCAGGGAAAGCTGGGGAGGGCTAGCCTCCCACTAGTTCGAATTAAGTGGCTACACAGCCCTTAATTTGAACTAGTAAGTTCGAACTAGTCTTAGTCCTCGTGGAATGAGGTTTTCCTAGTTCGAACTAAGCGCTCCGCTAGTTCGAATTAAGTTCGAACTAGCGGAGCGCTAGTGTAGCGCCTATCAAAGTTAATTCGAACTAACGTCCGTTAGTTCGAATTAACTTTGTAGTGTAGACATACCCTTAGTTCTCAGTTTGATTTGGGCCCCAATCCTGCAGTGAAATTCTCAGAAGCAGACCCATTTAAGTTAGTTGTTCAGGCTACAGATCTTATTTTTATACATGGGTGGCTTGTATGTTAGGCAGGGGAAGGCATTGCCTCCCCAAACTTCCAACCTGGCTCCGCCCATAATGCTCACTGTAGGCATACGGGAAAGGGGAGGGAGGTGGAGAGTGTGCTGTCCTGCCTCCATCGTGTCGGTGTGGGGCCTTGGCAGAAGGGGCAGAGCTGGGGACTTGCCTTCCCCAGGCCTACTTTCTCCCACCACCCATGTCTTTATATTTGTCTGCAAAGCACCTTGCATGCCATTAAATTAATCAGAAAAATATAACTCATTTCTGTGGCATACTTAAAGTTCAGTGCTATCAAAGAAATACAGTTTTAAGTGTAATTAAAATATTAAATATTTTACATTGGATACTCAAGTAACATGTCTACTATTTGTTTTACATCCCTTAACTTTCTACAGTTAGCTGTGTATGTGCCAAGAGATCTCTTCACACAGACTGAGTAATATCTGTATCAACTGATCATATTTAATTTTCAGACTATCAGACACATAACTCAGTGGTTTTAGTCATATGAATTATTCAAAAAACAAGGGAAAATATGTGAATTCAAAAACAACCAACAATCTATAATGAGCCCGGCATAGAACATTAATATAGACAAAAATCTTGCTTTTGAAGGCAACCCCCCCATACTTGACACAAAAACCCAAAAATAAGCAAATGAAAAGTTAAATCATCTAATAGGTACATTCCCTCTCCTTCTCCATGTACCAGAACATTAATTACCATCACAACAAATACCATTCACCACAAAGAAGGCACCACAACTGTAATTCAGTCTGTTTGCCCATCTCTGCATATAGATTACCTCTCCCTAACTAACATCAGTAGACAGTTGTAGAAAATTGGTATAATAGTTGGTCATGTTGGGAGATCATAGTTAGGAAAGGCTTGTGTACAGAAGGGTGGCATTATAAGGCTGGAATGTCTAAAGGAGCAAAGAGATTGACTGTGAAGGTTAGCCTGACGCATATGGTTGTTATGATAATGCTAAAATGTATGTTACTAGGAGGAGGAGGAGGAGGAGGAGGAGGAGGAGGAGGAGGAGGAGAGGATATTTACTGGTAGATTGCTTATCTTTTCATTTCTTTGCTTTCTTGGGTTTGTCATATCTTTTGTATATATGTCTAGTAATTCTAAGTGTTTTACATCAAAGTTTGTGTATTAATTTCTGAGGGATTTTTTTTATTGCTTCCCCTCACACCGTGGGACTGTAGCACTAGAGGAATGAGTTGTCTCAATTGAGGGCCACATCAGTGAGGGTTGGGGGTTTTTGGAGGAATTTTTTGTTTCTCACTTGTATGGTCCCCAACTGATTTTTTTGTGCGTCAGTGACCCCTGACCCCAAAAAGATTTCCCTCCTGTGCCATAAATAAAGAAAACATTGAAATCTTTAGTGTTGGGCATGAATTAATATTGTACTTTATTTAAAATAAAGTTTGATAAACTAACATGAGAAAGTTAAAATGCTTAATCTGTTTAATAATTTAAATTAAACCATTCTCCTTAGCTGCAGAACTAGCAAAATGGCTTGGGCATCATTATGTAATTAACAGTGAGTTTCCATTAGCAACTGGTGGTCCACAGAAAGTTTTACAGTGAGCTAGGTGGTCCATGGGCCAAAAAGTTCAAGAACAACTGAAATAGCGGCATCCCTGGCCTCTCCCCTCCCCGCTGCTCCACAAAAGCCAACAGAAAGATTGGGTCTGTTACCATAGCGGTGAAATCACCCTGTCACTCTGGCGTGGATGATGGACAGACTCTTTGTGAGTCTTCTTCATCTAAGCAGTTGATGATTAAACAGTGTCTTAAGATGCCATGTGAAAACACTTGGCACATCCACAGAGAGGCAGGATGTATCATCTCTCTCCAGAAAGGTTGTCCTGACTTATGTGTCTGGGTAAACAAATCCTCTGTGAGCTCTGTGAAGAGGCTGCACATTGCCTAGACTTGAAAGGAGTTAGCTGTGACAACGCATTTCTGAGTTATTCTGATACACAAAGTGAGACCTGTTCTAAAGACCCTATGTCCAGTGAGAGAAAGTGCTGCTGTAACAAGACATCAGTTCAAAGTCTCTCCAATTTTCTTCAGAGATCACCTGTGCTAGGTAGTGGGGCTTTTACTTATTGGTCCCTTATATTTCTGAAGAGTGACAAATGTTAACTAGATCTTCTTTGGTCATGCCAACAGATTGCTTTGGGCCCAATCCTAGCTTACAGTTTAAATTGGGTCAGGCCCTTTGTAAGCAGGTTGGAAAGTGGTCCCATTTGGCAATGTTTATTAGGCATAATTTACATAATATAGGCATCGCCATCACAGTATCAACATATACATTTCTCAGTAGCTTTACATATAAAATAGCCCAGCTCCATTGACCTCTATGGGAAATGTACCTTTCAAGCAAGATGGTGAGGGTTAGTGACATGGTCTTCTCCACCCTGTAATTGTCATGATTAGTTCAGTATTGTCATTCTGGCTTGTCATACTACGCTCGATAGTTTTGCAGTAACTTCAAAAATGCAGTTACAGTACATCTTATTAGGGATATAAATTCCCATTAATCAGTTAATCAGTTAAAATAGATCAAATTGGGGCTGCTGCCAGTTTGCAGCCCCCTTGGGAGCAACCACTGTCCACAGCAGGCTGGACTCCCCAGGGACAGAGGGTGCTCCTGACACTAGCACAGTTCCCAACAGACAAGAGCTGCTCTGGACAGACAACTAAGAAAGTTGTCCCATGAAACTGTCCCATGAAATTGTGGTATTGTTCTGGATGACTTCTAGGCCATGAATCAAATAGGGATGCATCTATACTGAAAAATAATAGATCTCAGATCCTGGATCTTATCTTGAATTGAGGTGGAAACCCTAGCATTGCAGTGTCATGGGACCCTAGGTCTGCGGTCTGAGTTAACGCAATTGCAGTATAGTTGCTTGTGGGTGGTCCTATGGGGCCCAAACACATCCCTATTGGTAGAGGACGGTGGGAGGAGTTCTTAGAGGGGTCACATGATACCCTTTACTTCTAGTCGTGTGTCCATCTTAACCTTGGAAGAACTATCCCTAGGGGTGGGACTTCCTGTGCCAGGTGGGTGGGGCCTTAGGAGCCAGGGGCATAATTAATGTAGTCAGGGGGCATGGCTAATGTGTCCCCTTTTTTTGTTCAGAAAATATGGTCACAGTACCTATACAGAAAATTAGAAGGGCATCAGAGTAATTCTCTGGGAAATTCCACTCTAAATGAACACCTTATTAGGGAGGCCCCATTTCATGTTCTCTTTTAAAGTTTTTAGAATGCAACCCTAGCTAGGAAGTCAAATGAGAGTTTACATTAACATCAGTGTGTCTATGCATGTGTATGTGATGGTATTCCTAATATATATTTATTCATTGTTTATCTGTTTAGAATCACCAGTGATTTTCCTCTTTGGCCTGAGGTTACGTCTACACAAGCGAGCTTACAGCAGCACAACTGTACCGATACAGCGGCACCACTGTAAGATCTCAGGTGTAGGAGCTCTCCCATCAACATAATTAAATCACCCCCAATGGTGGTAGCTGTGTCCCACCAACATAGCACTATGCACCCTATCATTTTTGCTGAAGTAACTTATGTAGCTCAGTGTGCGTGCCCCATAGTGACATAATTTTGTCAACATAAGTGGTAGTGTAGACATAACCTAAAAGAAGGACATAGAAAAGACTGGATACAATGGAACATCAAGAGATGGAGAGGACATAGTGATTGTTTCTTGTTTATTTGTGTCCCTTTTTCTGTTAGTATTTGTATATGAAAGAATTCAGTAAATAGAGTATAAAACTCTTTTTTACACATAAGCACAAGGAGAAAAAGTCGAATTAAGCTATGCAACTTCAGCTATGTCAATTGCATAGTTGAAGTCGAAATAGCTTAATTCAGCTTTTGGCACTGTCTACACAGTAGGAAGCCGAAGGAAGAACACTCTTCCTTTGATTTCCCTTACCCCCTTGTGAAATGAGGGTTACAGGAGTCAGAGTAAGAAGTGCTCTAGCTCGCCTTTATTTTGAAATAAAGGCTTGCTGTTTAGATGCACTCTTTGTTATTTCAGAATAATGCCAGTTATTCCAAAATAACACTGCTCTGTAGACATGCCCAAGTAGTATATACATCTTCCAGTATAATTGTGAAAATTCAAGAGTATTGATAGCCTATTCATCAATATTTTGCCTAACACTTTTATGGGAATTTTAGTGTGAAAGAGGTGATTAAACGCCTTTTTAAATGAATTTCACAACATTGTGATTCATCCACATGAGTTTCATGGCATGTAGTGGCACATTGGACTAAAAAACGTGGGAAGTCAAAAGCAGGAAAGCAAGGAGAAACAAAGAGTAGATTAAATCAATGTTTGTAACCAAATGCAGCAATACGTACATGCAGATATAATGATTTGTTTGAAATAATTTCTATAGAGCACAAACATGAAGTCTTTAACAACAGTTCTTTTGCATCAACCTTATCTTAAAATAAAATCCAGCATATTATGTTCCTCTGTGCAAGGTACCCTCCTGCAGGGGAAAGTTAAGTCTGAGACATTTGAGAAATAATTTGTCTAATGTTTGCTGATTAGGCCTCAGTTGGAGTGTTGTGTTCAGTTTTGAGCACCACATTTCAAGAAAGATGTGGAAAAAATGGAGAGGGTCCAGAGAAGAGCAACAAAAATTATTAAAAGTCTAGAAAACATGATCTATGATGGAAAACAGAAATAATTTGGTTTTTTTAGTTTTGAAAGAGAAGACATGGTAGCAATTTTCAAGTATTTAAAAGGGCGTTACAAGGAGGAGGGAGAAAAATTATTCTCTTAAACTTCTGAGGATAGGACAGGAAGCAATGGGCTTAAATAGCATCTAGGGAAGTTTAGACTGGACGTTAGGAAAAACTTCCTAATTGTCAGGGTGGTTAAACACTGGAATAAATTGCCTAAGGAAGTTATGGAATCTGCGTCACTGGAGATCTTTAAGAGCAGATCAACTAGCCACCTGTCTAGATGGTGCTTGGTCCTGCCATTAGGGCAGAGAACTGGACTTAATGACCTCTCGAGGTCCCTTCGGCTATATCTACACTGCAGGTTTTTTTTGGCAGAGATATGCAAATGAAGCACTCATTAACATATCTCACACTCTCATTTGCTCTCATCTTCTGATCATTTTTGCGGAGGGGATTTTGCTGTTAAAAAGCCCCGTGTAGACGGGACCATTTGTTGGAAAACCCCCTTTTGCACAAGCTCCCTTATTCCTCAAAAAATGAGGTTTACAGGATCTTATGCAAAAGGGTTTTTTTCCGACAAATAGCCCCGTCTACACAGGGCTTTTTAATGGCAAAACCTCTTTAGCAAAAAGGATCTGAAGAGGATATGCAAATGACAGTGTGAGATATGCTAATGAGCATTACATTTGCATATCTTCTGCTGAAAAAAACGCAGTGTAGACGTAGTCTATGAGTCAGAAGTTCCCTTTCCTGGACTTTTTCTTGAAATCATGAAATGGCATGAGATCTGCCTACTAAACCTGCAGATTTAAGGGATCTGTTAGAGGAAAGGACTGTCCACCTCTTGTCCACATGACCATCTAAGCTCCCAGTTTGTTACCATACTTTCACAGCACAGCTCCATAGAGAACTGCAAAATTGGTGGTGGTTGTCCTTGGACCTCTCCCTCTGTAAATATTACACATATAATTGGGCAAAAATTTTCAACCAAAACATTTTTCCAGAAAAATGCAAGTTTGGCAGCACTAAAACAGTTTACTTATTTGTCAATTCTACTGCATATTTTTTGTTGAAAAAGAAATCTGAAAAAATCCCTAAATTCTTTGTTTCAAAATATTTTCAAACTAAAACACTTTGATTTTTATTCAAAATTATTTTTCATTTTGAAATTTCCTTTAATTTTATTTTTTAAAATGAATATGTTATAAAATGCTCAAAATGAAAGTTGAAATTTTTTTTCTGGACCAAACTAAATGTTTAGTTTAAACCGAGATTAAAAACTTTGTAATACTTTGATTCTTCTCACTTTCCAAATTTTTTTTACAAATTGTGTTCATTTTGAGTTCAAACAATTTTTGTTAGCACAGCGATAAAATCTGCTGCTCATCCAGCTGTAGTTTCACAGCAGGAAGGTTCAATCTGTTCTAACTAACACCTCTTTGTCCTGAAAGTTTATGCTGAGGGAGAATCCTTCTGAACACATGTGGCCTTCCTCAGCCCTACCCTTTTTCAATCTGCAAGATCCCTGCCCTCTGCAGAGGTCTGACTTCTGGTTTGAAATCCAAATGGAGGAAAACAATAGGGACTTGGTTGACCAAGGAAGCAGTGAGTGGATCAGGAGTGGGACCAGAGGCAAAACACATCCTCCTCCTCCTGCACGATGTGGAGTTTATAGGGAAAAGACAAAATATTATGGCCTGGAGCAGCCATGACCAGAGGGTGTCAATGGTAGCTCTGCTTCTTTGGAGCTCCATGTGCAGGGATCACTGCAGCCAGTGCCTCTGTGAAGTCACAGAGCATCCAGTCTGCTTCTCCTATCTTTCTAAAGGCACTCTCAGAGCATGGAGATGAGTGGCATATGCTGTTCTGTGGGTTGGCAAACAGCCCCTCTCCAACAACAGGAATGTCAGTGTGGGAAGCCTGAAGAGGATTTCTTTTCACTAGATCTCTTCTGATGGATGTTGTCATAATTCGGTATTGGCATATTCCTGTCCCCACAAATGTAGCAAGGAGTGGAATACCCAGGGACAACAGCATGAAGATTAAAATTCAGTTTCTCACCAGAATGTGACTTCCTTTTTGTTCACTCAAACTATTGTCAGTATTCTTTTATTTTATAATTGAAGGCAATTTGATTAAAATCAATTTCAAGAAATATTTGGCCATTTAAAAACATACCTTCTACAACTATCATCACGACCCTAAGAAGGGCAAGAAAAATGTAATGCCAGATCTTGGCATTCAAATAGGTATTCAATTTAATTCATTATTATGACAAATTGCTTAGCTGTGTACAATAAATATTGTACCCACTCAAACCATTATGCTTCCCTACCTAATAATGATGCTGCTGATTGGTCAAAAATTGGCCGTTACAGATCTTCAGATGTTCCATATAAGAGATTGTCATATAAGTGAATGGGTTTTCAGAAGAATGTGTTATGTTTCATATAGTAGGGTATGACGGAAATTCAACTTTTATGTGAATAAATTAAAGCTTACTATATTTTAGTGGATCTTGAAAAGCAAAATATTTATTTTACAAAAATGCTGTAAACAAGTGGACATAAGCAGTAATAAGTCATGTCCTTTGTACCCAGCAAGACAGAAATGCTTATCATAGTTGGCCTTGAAAATTAATTTACAAATTTTCAACTGTGATGGACTAATGAACACGTAAAGGGCGTCTTTTGAGGGAGCCAAAGAAAAGAAAAACTTCCACTTAAGAAATGTGATTTGTATTTTCGATTCTTATGAAGTATTGACTTGACAACCATGCACAAGTCAACAGAATTTTTTATTCTCTCATCTCTGCTGGAGGTATTGTTTCAAAGGGGGTCATTGCTTTGCAAGTCTGGCATCTACTTACATTGTTTAAAAATCTTGCAAAGCCCCTATTAGAATAATGGATACTGACATATATTTCCTAATTTACTTCATGATTTAACCACTGTGGACAACAGTAATCAACTGCTGTTTCAGAGACAGGGTTTTTTTTTAAAAAAAGAAGGCTTCTTTGAAAAAAAAATTGCTCCATTGATCTGAGATGTAATCTGCATTTGTGATGGCATAAACAATATGTCCTGAGGGATGACAGAATTAATATTTAATGAATAACTCTGCAAACTGCCTGTTACACAAGTTGCTTACTGCAAAAACAGCTTTTATTGAAGTTGCTTAATGAAAACTATAAAGAGGATTTATAAATAAGCTTTAGGGAACACTGTCTCTGTATAAACTGTATTTAAATTGCAGTTTTTCATTTTTAAATTACAGTACTGATATCAAATACAAATTTAAAATAATATTATTAGCTTGAAACGCAGGGTTTTTTTTTTTAAATAGATGACCATAGTTTCAAGTATTATACCTCCTCCTGAGCAACACTGCCAATCTTTGAGGTTTTATGATTATATTTCCTATTTAAAAAAATCTCCACTGCATTATTATGCAATGACTCACCTGAACACAAAAAGGAAACTGGCTTTCTACTCAGAGGCAAAAGAAAATGATCATATACAGTGTTACCAAATGACCAGAAAAAACAAAATCAGACTTTTCCTCCACTAATCACATTCAGTAATAGAAGTCTTAGATGTTGTAATGATAGTAGGAAAAAAGATTTTCAGCATTATTTTCATGTTGCTATACAAAAAAGTGAAATGTATGTCAGTTTAGAAATTACTACTAAATGGAATGTTACTAAAACAATGAAAGTTGGCTACAATTATATTGGATAACACTGGTAGCCTGTGGTTGTGAGATGTGGGACTAAGGCACATAGAAGACCAAGTGTGCCTGGATGAAGTAAAAATAGGAACTTGTAGAGGAGAAACAAGCTCCCAGATAGATGCTGGACCTACCATAATTTAACGAATATACCCTGCACCCAAATATACCCTGCACCCAAATATAGCCCACGTTTTTTTCTATTTCAGTAAAAAAAAAATTGTATATCCCGCGCACGAGTATAACCCATGGGGTATACAAAACTGTGCCGGGGGTATATTTATGGTGCGGGGGGGTTAGGCTCTTCTGCTGGGGATGCCTCTGCCCCGGCTCCGGAGCGTTCCCAGCTGCTTGTAAGTTTCCCTGTGTTGTTTGGTCTCGGGCTGGGAGCCTAACCCCAGCCCAGCAAAGTTAGTGAAAGGGGCGGGGAGGAGGGGATCCTCTGCTATTTCAGTAAAAAAACCCTATATAACCCACACATGATTATAGCCCGTGCGGGGGTGCGGGGTTTGCAAAAAAATATATAACTAGCGGGTTATAATCGCTAACTTACAGTTGTAGTGTTAGGGATCCTACCATAACCTCCTGGTTAGAAGTGGTTCCATTATACACAGGGTTTACAGTTTGAGTCCATGGCTCTCAGCATCCTCACTAGACAAATTGTTTCAGCACCTGTGAGCTCCAGGAGCCAGCAGGATTCCCTGACCTGCAACACCACTATAGGCAGAGGGAGGCCAATTTGGATATATTTAGATATCAATAAACAGACTTTGCATACCTTATATAAGACACTTGTCTTACATTCTCCTCCTTTTAAAATTATACCACACTGCATGGTGAGAAAATCCTAAACTAAATTTTCAAAGACGTGTATGTGTTCTTGGACATACTTCAGAGTTTTTGTACAACTGAAAATCCCCTGTAAGTTCCTTGGAAAATGTAGGTACCCCCACATATATACTAACACTTAGGTTGCTAACTTACATGCAACAGCTCATGCGTCTAGTGATCACAGCATCCCAGATTCAGAACAGGATACAGAAGACCAATTATGAGGATTTTTCCATTCCCACTGTGTCCTTTCTTTGAAAAAAGTACAGAACTAGGTAAGCTCTCTATTGCTGCTCTTTTCTCCTTCTCCGCCTCTCCTTGTCTGTGCTGTGGTGAGACCTCTTAAATTGTGCCACCTCTTCACGGATTAACACTCTCACGGATTAACGCTCTCCACTGGGATGGTCCTGGGCAAGGTTCTCCCAAGTGTCGACACCGATGCCACACTTTTCATGTTTGCCTTCAACAAGTTCTTAAATCACCAGTCCAGAAAAGTTGTTGATAGAGGATGATAGTTTCAATGCTGGTCATGTTTGACTCTTTCAGGATGCTAGTGTCCATGCACTTGTCCTCCCAAGGGATATTTAGGATTCTCCTGAGGCAGCGTTGATGTTATTGTTCAAGTGCCTTCAGGTGACATTTTTATGTTGTCCAGGTTTCACATGAATTCAGCAGTTTTGGAACAATCACTGTGCAGTACACAAGGAGCTTTGTCTTGGCACTGATGTCCCAGTTCTCAAAGACTCTTCATCTCAGGCAGGCAAAAGTAAAGCTTGCTCAGCTCAGGGGATGCTGGATTTCTGCATCAATGTTGACTTTTGCGGAAAGATGACTTCCAAGGTACAGGAAATACTCCACGTTTTCCAGCAGTTCTCCATTGACTTTAATAGATGGTACATGAAATTGTCCCATCGATGAGGGTTGATGGAGCATGTTGGTCTTTTTGATGTTCAGTGTGAGGCTGAGATTCTTGTACACTTCAATGAAGGCACTTAATTTGGTCTGAAGAGCTACTGTTTAAAGATGCGAGTTGAAGGTGTAGTAAAATGGCAAGTTGGCAAATGGCTCTCCTATGATCTTATATACATAAACAATAGTGTATGCCAGCAGGAATACAGGTGGTTTGTTAGTGTTAGTAAGCTAGCAGTATGGGCTACAGAGCTTGGCTGTACTGTTGAATGAAGCCAATAGTTAAGACATAATAAAATGGCAGGCTGAGGTAGTCCATACTGACACACAAACCCTAAGGAAAACAACACAGATTCAGAATACAAGGATCCTAAGGCTGCATTAAAAGAAAAGTCAATAGACTCCAATCACTGAAAATTGGAATTCAATGGAAGTTGCTATCAGTTTGTGAAAGAAAATATTCATACCATTCAGCTCTGCACTGTGGACATCTTTTGCCTCAGAGTGCTGTAACGAACTTGTGTTCCTGTGTTCTCTTCTATTGTGTCCTTTAAGTTGTCATTGAATAGATAAATGGCTGACATAATTATATGATCGTTTTAAAATGTGTTGCTGATTTGCTAGTGGGTTGTATGACCTCTTGCAGACATTCCAACAGAATGCACCATAGCAACCATGCTGGAGAGTGGCTGTGACATTTCAGGAAAGTCAGCTGGGCAGAGGGTGAACACAAAGATAGCCAAGGAAAGAGAGTTAGCTGTCTCCTTCTCCAATGCCATAATATCTGCTTGATATTGAGTTTCTCTCTAAAATACAGTATGCAGAAAGTAGCAAAGTGACAATTACTTTATAACTTGTATGTTGTAGACAGAAGAACTAGGCAGGAAGACACCAAAAGGCCAGGCAGAGATAATTTAATCTGGGAAAAGAAAAACTGGCTCCATGGAAAGAAAGCAAAGCAAGTGACACTTTGAAAAACAGCCGTTCTTTTCACCGGAGAAGGAAAGTCAGACAACAAAATCATAAAGCCTTGGTCTACAGTAGGGAGTTATTTCGAAATAACAAGTGGAACATCTACACTACCAAGCCCATCATTTCAAAATAAGGGGCAGGTTATTTTGAAATAATAACTCCTGCTTTCCATGAGGAATAACACTTTATTTCAAAATAGTATGGATGCTCCACTGCTACTCTTTCAAAATATATGTACTCTCCAGATTCATGCAAAATAATTACTTCCCAGTACTTCCTGGGGCTCTAAGTCAAGGTTGCACATTCACATTAAAGAAGCCTGCCACAGACTAATTTTGAGGCTTCCCCATAGTGTGGGCCCACCATTTCAAAATAATTATTTCAGGAGTTATTTCAAAATAAATTATTTTTAAATAATTTCCTATTGTAGGCATGCCCAAATGCAAATGTTGGGGAGGGCTGATACAGTGAAAAGTACATCCTGAGAAAACTCAGGCACGGAGTCTGAAAAGCACTTATATTCATGCATAAGTGCTGCTCTAAGTTCTCAGAGCCTAACTGAGAAGGAGGAGCTAATACACAGATCACAATAGTGAACAAGTAAATTTGCAATGTATCATAGAAATATAATCGAATGAATCCCCACAGCATGTTCCCCTACCTTCTGTGAAGAAGTAAAGTACTACTAGTCCCATTTTATAGATTTTCTCTCAAGCTGAGGCATAATATATTAAAGTAGCTTATCACATAGCATGTCTGTGGCAAAACTGGAAACACAGCCCACACTCTGGACTTCCCGTCCTGTGTTACAGGTCAGACTTCTATACCCAGTATTGAACACTGCTTTAGGCACAGAAGAGGCCAGCAGCAGCAAATCTCAACTCCCCATCTGCTATTCTTGATGCTCCTGAGGGCTTCCTCTGAACCCCATTTTTTCTACATTTAATGCTGCCTTTGAATGGGGAGTTTGAAAGGAATCCCCCAGCTGCTGGCTTGTTTGTTTTTAGCATTCTGGTTCCTTTTCATGTCCTTTAATCTCTTCATGAAAATCATCCCATCTCTGTCTCTGTCCTTACTTTCTTGTTGCTCCATCCTTCTTGTTCTATACCATCTATCACATATCCTATTCAACCTACCCTAATATACAGTATGTGTACGCAATTTTGCAATTTTAGGACAATGCATTCAATTGGGGGCGAGGAGCAGGGCACCTGAGCAGGTCCCTCAGGAATCTCAGACGGACCTAACAAACCCTGCAACCAGATAATCATGTGTAACACTCATTCAGATGAATACAGACATTGCTCTTTATCTGGCCCTGCATCCATATCCAATAACATATCGTAGTGTTTGACTAACAGTCGCTCGTTAATAGTTAATATGTGTCATTAAAGGTAAGCTATAGCAGGATATTATAGTGCTGACAGTATAGAAAAGATTCATAGTAAGAAGAATCTACAGATTTCCTTATTTAAATCATTGTACTCTTCCTCCAGTAAAACATTCGGCATGCTACTCATTCTGCTAGGTGTCATTCTTTACCCTGTTCTGGGTATTCTGAAGACCAATAAAGTGACAAATTAAGGAGTTTGGGAATCTGTGTTTCATATTTAATTCTTAGAGATCACTTTACTAGAATTCCAAGGTTCCCTTCACAAATACAGTAACATATTCCAAACACAACTCTAGCCTTCCTGAGTGCCTATTTTATAGTAAGTGAGGCAATCTTGGTCACTAAACAGCATTTTTATTATGGATACATGCTTAAAACAATTCAAAAGAAAAAAATACAGAGGGAGAATCCACCCAACCAGTGCTTTAAAACTTTTGCTTGTCTTAACTGTATGTGTGCAAGAGTAGCCAGAGACTTTAAAAGTGGTTACTAAATCCATGGTTACCCAAAACATTAGAAAATAAATTGAAAACAACAGAAGCAAATCCAGCTGCCCCATCTATCTGATATTGAAATATTGTAGCAATGGTTTGTGCCCTTTTTGTCTTTTAAACAATCAAATAAAACAGTGTAGAGTTTTTTTGTTTATTGTTTTCACATCAGTAGAAAATATGGCTGCTCAGACAACCCAACCTTGGCCAGGATTAATTCTCTGTTAAACCAAGAGACTCCAGATATTTAAAAAACAAATTCATAGTATCCTAAATGTTTAAACTGGGAGTCTCTTCCTAGCTTCAAACCATGTTTTCCAGGATTTAATGCTCTTGCTTTCTAGTTAATTACTTTATTCTCAAGGCCCAAATATTTCTTTAAAATATCTTGTTTTGGTAAGAGAAAGCCCACCTGAAGTACTGACTCCGAGTCCAGAAATTCTGTGGTAGTATTGTAGCTTACACTGCATAGTACTGAAGGGAGGTCTCTGTAATGATGGTTGAAAGAGGAGACTGATAAAAAACATTCTGGAACAGTCAACATGCCAGAGCTGTCAGTATTTTTGTGGCTACTAAACTAGGATTAGGATCTGAATGAGTCAGACTGAGGAATTCCAAGGAATTCTGTTGGTTTAGCAGCTACAGACTAATTTCTCCTAAGAATGTCCTTGGGATGTGGACGAAGAGCCCAGAGGAGGGCATGGAACTGATTTACTGTGAGTATAGGCAGTCCCCGAGTTATGAACGGGGCTTTTCTCGCCCTGGAGGATGGGAGCGGCGGCAGTCCGCCGCCCCCGTCCTCCAGGCGAGAAAAGCTGCTCCCCGTCTCCCTGGTCTGCAGGGAGCCCGGGCACGCTTGAGCTGTCCCCCTGCGGGCGTGCTCCACGGCTTTGCTCCCCATCTCCCGACCAGCAGACCAGGGAGACGGGGAGCAAAGCCATGGAGCACGCCCACAGCGGGACAGCCCTGGGCTGTCCCACTGTGGGCGTGCTCCAAGGCTTTGCTCCCCGTCTCCCTGATCTGACTAGGAGACCAGGGAGATGGGGAGCAAAGCCTTGAAGCATGCCAGCAGTGGGACAGTCGCGGCGCGCCTGGACTGTCCCGCTGCCCGCGTGCTATGCGGCTTTGCTCCGCGTCTCCCTGGTCTGCTGGGGGATGGGGGGCGGGGTGCAACTAGTGCCCCCCCCCCAGCAGACCAGGCTTTTCTTGCCTACCCCTGGGGTAGAGCAGCTGGGGGCTGCCGGGTTGGTCCCGCAGCGCTGCTCCGGACCAACCCGGCAGCACCCCAGCTGCTCTGCCCCAGGCGTCCTGATTCAGCCGCTGCTGGTCAGTTTCAGCAGCGGCTGAATCAGGACGCCTGGGGCAGAGCAGCTGGGGTGCTGCTGGGTTGTTCCAGTAGTGCCGAGGAGCCGTGCTACTGGAGCAATCCAGCAGCACCCCAGCTGCTCTGCCCCAGGCGTCCTCAAGTCAGCCGCTGCTGAAACTGACCAGCGGCTGACTACAGGAAGCCCAAGGCAGAGTTGCTCTGCCCCCGGCTTCCTGGAATCAGCCGCTGATCAGTTTCAGCAGCAGCTGACTTGGGGACGCCTGGGTTTCTTAAGTTGAATCTGTATGTAAGTCAGAACTGGCGTCCAGATTCAGCCGCGGTTGAAACTGATCAGTTTCATCAGCGGCTGATGCCAGTTCCGACTTACATACAGATTCAACTTAAGAACAAACCTACAGTCCCTATCTTGTACGTAACCCGGGGACTGTCTGTATAACTGTGACAACATGGAAATGAATATCTAAATCTGTGTCCAACGTTGTCCTTTGAGTAGTGTGTTGAAGAACTATGCACGTCTTCCACCTGAAAGAGGGGCTCTGTGGCAGCAGAGGACATTCTGCATGTCTGGGGACCACATAGGAGAAGGAGTGGGGAGCTGGGGCAGGGGATACATATGTCAACCCCCTTCATCCCTGTGGAAATTATATAAGAGATATACACACGGCTATAGGCTTGTGGCAAGGTCCTTGCCCTGGGACCCCTTCTTGATCCACAAATCAACTAGAGACCCTTTCTGGTGCAATCACCTGTGTCTTTTATTTTCTCTGCCAATTTCCCACCACCTTCTATTTACAGAGCTTTGTTCACAACAAACTCAGCTAGCTACTCCTTCTGGCTGGGGACCACATTCAGCCACTCTCTGACTCCCCCCCCCCCCCTTCACTTCCCCTCTGGATGTCTTACCTAGCCCTCTGATTAATGAGACCCACGACTGTTTCCCAGTAGCCCCTCAGGCATCGGCCTGCTCAGCTGGCCTCAATTTCCCCTTTCAGTCAGGCTGTAGTGGTAGAGCTCTGGCTTAGCTAGCAGTCTGTCACAAGGCTGTAACAGCTTTCCACTGGACCACCTCCACAGCAGGTGCCCATCTTACATGAGGAATTGAGGGCCAGTCAACAGCTGTAGAAGTGCCTTCTTGAATCTGATCCCATTTAAGCTATATAGTCTTGGAGCAGTAGTGAGGGGAAGAGAGTTCTGAAAAGTTCAAGGGTCCAGTCCAGGGGCACATGACCTTGGCATGGGTGTCTATAGCTACCAGGGCTCCTCTGGGATCCATAAGCATCAATGGGGATGGATGCAATTTGTAGGCACAATTCATTGTCTGTTCTGAGGGGGAGACAAACCTTGCCATCCTTGCTTGGAGCAACATTGGACAAATATCCAGAAGATCATCAGAGTGGTTTCCTTCTTCTGAGCCTCCTACAGTGTCTTTTCCCATGGGAGGGAGTGACCTGTCCCTTTATATTTACTCCCCCCCCCCAAACTACTTCAACATTTATTGTCTCTCAATGACTCCTGATCAAATGTACACATCTTACAAGTGATTTTTTTTCCCTATTGCCAGCCCTGAATAGTCAGATTTAGATGTCAGTCAAGTTGGTTTCTTGCCTTCTCATGCCTTGTTACCAACAATAATAGAAAGTCTGTATACCAAATCAGGTCATTACTGACACATGGACAATCCCTTCCAGGTGAACAGATTTTGACAGGAGTAACAGTATGGAACAAACAATTCTGCTGTTGGTGCACAAGAAGGAGGAATAGGAGCCAGCTCATTTCCTGTTCATTGCATTAGATCTGAAGGTCTAACTGAAGCAAGAGCAGGAAACACTTATTCCTGACACTACAATGAGTAGCTAAGACTCTAAATATGCACAGAAGGCAGATCTGTTGAGTAAAAAAGTTCCATTTTATAGTGTTACTATTCAACATAACACTATACTTTAAATCCATGAGCCTATGAATAAATTTAGAATTTAAATTTTGGGTGGAGATTCTCTTATAGACAAGAAAATATAAAAATGTACAGAGATTATAGAAAATATTGAGTTGCTCAGACTGAATTGCAATAAAAAAGACAAATACACAATCTATGACCCCCAAAAAGTGAGTTACATGAATGTGGTCTGAAAAAGTCTTTAAAATATTCTCTAGAGGCACAATTGTTCCCTACCCTGAGCACCTGCAATAGGACACAGAAGAGAGTAAGACAGCCATAGTCTGTCCTTGTGCAGTCTTATCTGGATCTTGGGCCCTGATTCATTGATCTAGACACTCCCCCTCTCCCTCCAGCAAACAGGCTGCAGTGGAGAGGAAGATCTAGTTAGTAGGCGTAGCTTTGGCTTATAGTGAAGTATTGTCATTTGGTGCAGGTATGGCCCAGGAGTAAGTTAGCACCCTACTGAAAGAAGAAACATAGAGGTCTTTTTATTTTTAAAGATATAAGTACTGTTCCCTGTGCTGTTCAATATGCAAATTAGCTGCAGCAAATCTTTAAGGATGTTCAAAAATAGTAATAAATAAAGATGGACATTTTTGTCAGTAGGCAATATTCCATACTCCCATCTCTTCTGTCAATCTAAGCAGCTGCTCATCTGCCTCAAATTGGATCTTATAAAAAGGGACACAAATAAAGAGGAAAATATATGTGTGATCCTTTGAGGTCCACAAAACTACACAGGGTAGAATATTAAAACATACCATGCCCTGTCTGTGCTCCTTCCCACCCTCTATCTACTCCTCGTGCACGTTCACTGGGGATGTATCAGGCATGCAGATCCTGCTTAAACCACCTACCTTGGGGATAAGGGGAGATTGAGAGGACCACTGGAGAGCTAGCTTACCCCCACACCTGCTTTATCCCTATGAGGTTTCATAGGCTGGGCCATAATTTGTTCCATGAGGAAGTTCACTTGCCATAGAATTACAGAAGGGATCAACTGTTTGTCTCTTCTTCATGGTGTGAACATTTATACAAGTAGTCTCACTGCAACTAATGAGACTGCTCACACAAAAGAAGTTCATAACTGGACTCAACCCAGTGGGATTACTCATGGAGTAAGATACTGCCATAAGCGTAAGTAAGGGTGACAGAACAGATCCTGAGTTCTCAGGTATGTGATGTTCATCAATGAATAAATCTATTTTAGTTTGTGGCTCACAATAACTTTGCATTAAGCATCTGCACATTTCAGAAATGAGTACTCCACAAGCACACATCTTTGCTAGATTAACATCGTGTGAGTATACTTATGAGTGAGAAATAATTCAGTGAGTATAGGAGGATTCATTATCCTCTTGAAGTGCAACAATGTTAAACCACTGCCCATACTCTAGCATGAGATGAACCCAGGCTGCTTGTGCATTTACACTGCTGCATGTCCCAGAGATGTTAAGGTTAGAAAAAGCATGTGGTTTTATCATCACGTATGTCTAACAGGCACCACAAAACAAGCGTTTTGAGCCTTGTTGTTGCCTATGAAATTTTCATCAAAACAATAGTACCATGCTTAATAGAGCCACATCCTCACTTGCATTCTCTACCATCTGTAACTCTGAAGCATTTTGTAAAAGATCTAGTTAATGAGATGATGTCTTGATTCTGAGCATTACCCAAGTGCTCCATTACCTTTGTATGCAGCAATGGGGGATAAGTGGGGACAGGATAAGCCTCATTGGAGCAGCAAATTTTGGCAAACAGATCACTGCAGTCTTAGCTGCAAATCATCAGGGGGCAGAAAATTATAGAACTTTATCAAACTGGGCAAACAAGAGCTCAGATCATCCATGGGTCACGTCTTGTATCTTTGTTGCTAGAATCTGCTATAGGCAGCCAAGACTGAAGGGCCACGTGCAACCAAACAAGGACCCAATTTATAAACAATATCTGCACCGTGTACTAAGTTTTCCACCCAATTTATACTAAAAACTGTTGATTGCATCAAAGTTAAATAAGCTGTAATTTGCTGTCATGAACCTTCTTTTCTGTGTGCAACAACCAATCCTACTGTAACAAAAGAGGAAGCTTCCATTTGAATAAACAAGCTCTTTTGAACCATAGCTTATATAGGAAAATAAGGGCCAGAGAACAACATACATGTAGTTATTTTCTCATTTGTTTTAAACAATGTTCTCTGTTTGTTTCTCATTAACACAGTCCATCTAGAGGATAAAATGGTGGCTTTTTGCCCATACCCAATAATGTTTGCATGTAATTGCATACCAGAGGAAACCCCAGCAAGCATGCAATGCTGTACTTTCTGTTGTTGAATTGTCAGCCTGCCAAAACCCACATAATAAGGTAATAGGCTTTTTAATTAATGAGCCACTGAATTGACAGACAAAATGTTGGTGCTGTCAATCAACACATTGGCCACCAGGGGTATGTCTACACAGCAGTGTTATTTCGGAATAACTGATGTTATTCTGAAATAACAGTCTGTGTCTACACTACAAGCAGTTATTTCAACATAATGTCAAAATAATGTTGAGCTGGAGGACTTCTTATTCTGACTCCTATAACCCTCATTTTATGAGGAGGAAGGGAAGTCAGAGGAAGAGTGCTCTCTCTCAGACTTCCTGCTGTGTAGACAGCGCCAAAAGCCAAAATAAGCTATTTTGACTTAAGCTACACAATTTATGTAGTTCAAGTTGTGTAATGTATTTCAGCTTTAGCCCTGCTGTGTAGATGTGCCCTAGGACACAAATGTATGGTATGCATTCTCAAGCAAGAAGCATTTGGACAGCCTCCTAAGCAAACAGCCTACTATAAAAATGAAGATAGCCTCTGCTGAGCCATTTTTAAATCAGCTAATCCAGTAAACTATTTTTATCTCTTATGCTAATACTTTCATTACAGTGGGACCCATCCAAGCGCAAGAGCATAGATTTTCCTTTGTTGTTTACAGCACTAATCTATCAGGTCATTTATTATTATAATATGTGGAATTGGACACTATCACTATGATTTATTTCCTATGGGGCAACAGAAATATCATGTCTGATCACATTATACCAGTATTGCTGAGGTACCTAACCAGCAGGAATAAACATATGAAAATTATGTGACCTGCACCCTCTTTTGGAGCGTGCACTACCCACTCCATAATGCTTCCTAGTTTCATCAGCCACTGTCTGCTACTAAGTTTCCTATGTGTCAACCCTCTGCCATTTCTCACTTAGTCCTGGGAAGAAGGAAGGAATTTATTAGCTGGCTTTCACTGAGGAAACCATCCTATTAAAAATGGTATTTAAATTGTGGTTAGATTGCAATTTTAATATGACATAAGAGACAGATCTTCAGTTTGCATAAAGGTATAAATGAGAGTAAGGTCCTGCCTCCTCTCTCCCCCCGCCCAACATGCCAGTGCAGCTTTCCCACATCAGACATAGGGAAGAGTGCTCCCACTACCAAACAAGTGGCTACAAAATGCACAGAGAGGAGTAGGGAGTGGGTGGAACCTTAGCTCTGCATTCCTAATATTTAGGCAAACCTAATTTAAGCTGGCACACAGGTAAGGGGTGGCATGGGGTTATGATTTGCAGCTGGTCAGGAGTGAGAGTTGAGAATTCTTCCTTGTGAATAAGGGGTAAACAAAGTGACATCTCTGTGTCACTATTCCTTCTCTGAGTTCTAGCTGACCGACTGGCTAAGTATCAGTTTGGCAGAACAGGACCTGGGGGATTACAGTGGATGAGAAGCTGGATATGAGTCAACAGTGTGCCCTTGTAGCCAAGAAGGCTAATGGGATTGGGGGTGCAATTGTAGGAACATGGCCAGCAGATCTATGGAAGGGATTATTCCCTTTCTTTGGCACTGGTGAGGCCACATCTGGAGTACTGCATCCAGTTCTGGGCCCCACGTTACAGAAAGGATGTGGATGCATCAGAGGAAGTCCAGTGGAGGGCAACAAAATGATTAGAGGGCTGGAGCATATGATTTATGAGGAGAGACTGAGAGATTTGATCTTATTTAGTCTACAGAAGAGAAGAGTGAGGGGGGATTTGATAACAGCCTTGAACTACTTGAATTGGGGTTCCAAAGAAGATGGAGAGAGGCTGTTCTCAGTGGTGACAGAATGAGGAACAATGGTCTCAAGCTGCGGTGAGGGATATGCTGGATATTAGGAAAAACTATTTCACTAGAAGAATGGTGAGGCACTGGACTGGGTTACCTAGAGAGATGGTGGAATCTCCATCCCTAGAGGTTTTTAAGTCCTGGCTTGATAAAGCCCTGTCTGGGCTTTGTCCTGCTTTTAGCAGAGATTTGGACTCAATAGCCTCTTGAGGTCTCTTCCAACCCTAGGATTCTATGATTTAAGACAATCTGAGAGATTTTAATACGCCAAAGTCCAGACACCAGTGCAGCGGAGCTAAGGCTGGCTCACTACCAGCCTTGGCTCCATGCAACTTCCAGAAGCAACTGGCATGCCCAGCTCCTTCCATTAGTTGGGCCTCAGTTCCTGACCAATGGAAATTGCAGACTCTGTGTTTGGGGTACACTGCCCCTCCCCAAATGCTGAGTCTGCAGCTTCCAGTAGCTGGGAACTGAAACCAATGGGAGCTGTGGGCACTCCCTGCCTGCACCCAGGCATACAGCTGCCTGGACAGCCCTGACCCTAGGAGCTGGACATGCCAGTCGCTTCTGGGAGCTGCCTGAGGAAAGTGTCACCTGGACGGAACCTGCGTCTCTCACCCCCCTCTTGCACTCCAATCCCCTGTCCCAGCTCTGAGTCCCCTCCTGCTTCCAAAGTACCTCCCAGAGCCCACAGCCCACATCCCATCCTGTAACCCAACCACCTCCCTAGGTGCAGCCTGGAACCCCATGCCAACTACAAACCCGTCAGCCCTACCTCTCCCCCCACTCCAGGGCCCATGCCCCCTCATACATCCAAATCCTCTGCCTCAGCCTTGTAAAAGTGAGTGAATGTGGGAGAGAGTGAAGGACGGAGGGAGGGTGGAATGAGTGAGGCATGGAGCATTGGGGGAGGGACAAGGAAGTTGTGTTAAGGTTTGTTCATTTAGAAAGTTGGCAACTATTCCCACAAAGCAACAGATGCAGACTCTATAGTGCTCAGGATTCAAGGCTATCAAATCCAAGCATAATTTGTGTCTGACTAAAGGAATGTGTACATTCTCTCAGTTTGGGCTGCATATCCAAAGCTCCACATGCAAGTTTATGTGCCAAAGCCCTAGTTTCTATATATAAACAGGCCTGTGCATACATAGCATTGTCATCCTGAAAACTCAGAAATCATGAGTCAGGCCTCAACAATTCATGTGAGCAGCTTAAAAATGTTGAACTTCAATAAAGGTTGGGTTCTTCTTTTATTTGCCTTCTTGCTTTTGAGCCTTAGACCACACCCAGTTTGTTACATTTTTATGTGGTTCTCTAGAACTGTGCAAGCTAGAAACTTACTTTTTAAAAAATGAAACCTAAAGTTGTCATATAACCTCTTGACTCCAGGAGCTGGAGTTTTAAGGAACACATCACTCATGAGAATTGTGATAAAATCATGAGAGCTGGCAAAATTGAGTACCTAGGCAAATGCAAGTTTAGTAACAACAAATGCATTCAAATGGAGATACCTTGAAAATATAAGACCAAGAATGACGTGAGAAAGACTATGGTGCCTTGCATCTTAGAAGGCCTCCTGCAATGCAATTTAGCTGAGCAATGTGTTCCCAGACTCATATAAACTGCTCACAGATAAGTCTGTCCATCTTCAAGGTATAAATGCAACCATAAACATTTCAGGCAGAGAGGGTGCCCTCAGTTTGGAAGTGTTACTGCAGTCCTGAGGGAGTAGTAGCAGCTGCAAAAAACCTCTGATGATGTTTCGTGGCCTAAATGGAGGTTCTGACCTTCACTGAACCCCATATTGACCCCCTGTGCAAAGGCCCTTTTCTAGTAATTGGCACAGGGATTAGGATTTGACCTCTGAGTGTATGTATTCTTTGCGATCAACCCTACTTCTTTTATACAGAATAATGTTTACAAAAGGCAGAGAAGGATTTTGAATAAGGAATGTTGTGCTGATTGATTTCACCGCTGGTTGCCACAATGCAACATGTCTGAGTAGGTATTTCCATTATAAACTCATTGTTAAGGAGTTTATAACTTGCCTGCTTCAATTCTCTTTAGGCTCAAACTTGTTAGACATGTTTCACCCTGGAAGAAAACGTTTTGTTTTACAAACTGAAAGATAGAGACTAAAATCAGTTTATATCTATTTTTTAGATATAGGAAGATTTGAAAAGTTATCTGAGGCTTCAGAAAGTTTTTGAACTGAAAATAATAAAAGCTGAAATTTGCCAGGTTCTTGGCAAAAAGGCGTAAAGTGGTACCTTTTGAAAGTGACTAAACAAATTAAAGCTATAAAAAAAGTATGTGGCTATGTACAACTACAGTAAGTTAATTTGAATTTTTAAAATTGGTTCTGGGTAAGATGTAAGTAACATTTTAGAACTAAATTATCATTTCAATATATCTGAAAGACAGCAGTGTTTTCAAGCAAAATCTGGGAGCCAAATCCTGAAGTTTTTATACAGCCTGTGTATATAAGTTATATTCACCTGTTATTCACTCCATTCTAAACACAAATGGGTAAATCCAAAGCAGCACTAATATCCTTTCCTGCCACAGATAGGAGCTCTGTGCCAGACTGAATGATCGTGAAGATGGTTAACCAGTGTGGTAGCTGGTGGAAAAGATACTCAGCTGCTCTGAAGCTGAATCCTACAGAATCCAGTAGTGGTCATTGAGCAAGTAAGTTTGCTAACCTTCAACTAAGACCTAGCCAGTTGTGGCCTGTCTGCCTTGCGTAGTCCCCAAATTGTAATATAAAGGTGAAGAGAAAAAGCACTTAACAATAGAGGGTGAGAACTCAAGTCTTAAAGGTAGTTGCATATTAAAACACCACTTAATAAGGTCATACCTTTTTTAGTGTAACAATCAATGAAAACAAAATCCAGCGTGTTCTACCATTGCTGAATCAGAACTTGTTCCTGAAACTTTGCAGACTTAATTTCAAACTCTGTATATATAACTCAGTTGCCAGTTCAATTTTAGCAACAGCTATATTACAGGCTCCAGGAGTTATAATAGTGAATGTGAAATATCAAATCAAAATATTTTCTTCAATCACATAAAGTATTTACCTGTATAGGACCAGTCAATCTCTTCAATCATTTTTCTCTGCTGTCTGTAGTATCCATAAACCAAATCTACAATAAATAAATAAAACAGAAAAACATCAGTAACAAAAAAATAAAAAGTGAATCCACAAACAAGATGGGACATTAGCAGATGAGGTATCAGCTCATTCCTGATCTATATTTAGTATAGATCAAAATGACTGTTAAATGTATAAGAGTGTGATTGATGTTTAAACCTCTTGAAAGCTAGTGGAGTGTTACTTGCATTGATTTTACTTATCTGTATCCCATTACATTGTTGTAGTAAACATTTATGTTGTATATACCCCTCTAACTAAATAACCCATCAGGTGAGAGAAAAAGCCTTGTGAAATGTAAGAACTTTAACAGAAAAGTTCTATCGTCAAAACAATGGTCAGTGTGTGTGATGATCAGAGGTCAAAGACTCAAAATGCATGTCTCACTTTCTGTTATCAATGGAAAAACCCATGTGGGTAGTGACATTCTACACAGTTTTTTTATGAGAAGGAGCTATATGTATGGATTCAAAGAAAAATCCTGGATCTCTGGATTGTTTGCACTCTTAGGGTGTGTCTAGACTACAGAGTTTTGTCGACAAAAGTGGACTTTTGTCGACAAAACTATACCTGCGTCCACAATACCACTGAGTTCTGTCGACATAACGTCAACAGAACTCAGCAGTTTTGTCAACGCTGGTAAACCTCATTTCACGAGGCATAACGCCTTCTGAAAGCGTTATTGCATGTAAACTGTCCTTGCGTCTACACTGCCATGTCGACAAAGCAGCTTGCTTTGTCGACAGAACTGAATGTAGTTCAGCAAAAGCTTGCTCTTTGTCGACAGAAGATTTGTCGACAGTATCTGTCGACAAAACTTCTGTCGACAAAACCCTGTAGTCTAGATGTACCCTTACAGGGAAGTGTATCAGATGCAAAGCAAAAGTCCTCAGACCGCTTCTGGGTATCCTAGAAAAGCCTTTTGGAAAAGTGGCAATTTATTACATCACTGCCACCATTCGGAGTTACAAATGTCTATATCTGACATGCATTAATCTCTTAACTCTCATTTCCTTGTCTTATCTAATAAACATTTAGTTAATTTACTATAAAATTGGCTCCCAGCATTGTTTTTGGTGAAAGATCTAGAGTCCCAACTGATCTGGGTAAGTGACTGGTCTCTTGGGACAGGAAGCAACCTAAATATGATGTAATTGTTTGTGATAAAAAACCACTTATACAACAGTCCACTTTCTCAGGGAGTCAAAATAAGTAGGAGAGTCTTAATAAGTTGTCAAGAGCAAACGGGACAACTACTGTACTCACTTTTGTGAAAGAGTGGGGTACAGAGGAACATGCCAGGGGCGGGGGTGGAGAGGAGGGAGCATTATTGGCGGGGGGGAGGTCTAGGACAGACAGGGCTCAAGTGAGCAGTGACACCAGACCCAGCTTGTTGGGGGGTAGGGGGTATGTAGGGTTCAGTGGCACACTTATGGCAGCCCAACGTGGAAGGGAAGCTCAGGACAGCCCAGTGCAGGTGAGGAAGGCTTGGGATAGCTCCGTGGAATATCCCATTTTCTATTTGGAAAATATGGCCACTCAGACTGTAACCTACAACAGAAACAACTAACTATAAACCAAGGGCATGTACTGATTGTCGTCTTTGAGAGAATGCTATAAGATAATTCTGCTCATACTGTGCCATAAATGTAAAATTTTACAAGAACAAAAGTTACCCGAGCAAGGTTCATATATCATTTTCACAAAGATCCCTGGGAGAAAGCCATCATATACTGTTGATTATAGGATATTAAAATTATAGTTGCTTCCTGACAAGAATATATATTTACATATTTACAAATCATAATATTTTCCAATTGTTTCCCTGGAGTAGATGCATGTGGCAAATTTTGACAGGATGCCTATATCATCCACATCACTCCAACACTTTTAAGATATTTCTCCTGAAATCCTGCAGCCCTTATACATGTCTATCACTCCGTGTAGTCAACAGGAGTTTGGTGTGCACAAAGATAGCAGAATCAGTCCCTTATGACGCAAAGCAGTGAGTGAGCTATGTAGTATAACTGAAAGTGACAGCCAAGCCATGCATTATGTACTTAACACTATTTCTGTACCACGTTTTTCAGTCAACATGTATTTGCTATAGTTTTCTTTTAATCAGTATGTAAAAGAAAGCTGTTTAAGCCCTAATTCCCAGGTGTTAGTTGCTGTCTCTAATTTCCTTCTTTATCTATTGTTCTCCTAATTGTTACTTCAAACAATCTGTTGGACATTCATATGCTAACGAAGTAGAGTTTGGGCGTGAGAGAATACCACCACTTTTTAAATTCCATATGGAGGTCTGATGGACAAGGAGTGATAGCTTCAATGAACAAGAAAAAAAGAGAAGGATTCACTTTTTTTTAATGCATTATACACTTTTCTACTCAGTAAATCTTGTGGGAAGCCTGTATAAATGCCAAAGGACTTCCTAAGTTCATACACCTTCTTTACTCTGCTATTCACCTATTGTATTCTTTACAAAATGCTCACAGAAAACTGATTTACAAATACTATTCCTTCCCACATTTGCAGTTATGTTAATTTTTCCTATTGCTTTCTTTCCATTTCAATAAACTGAAAATTGCAAAAAAAGAAAAATATATACAACTGCTTTGAGGAAGGATAAGATGGCAGAAATAATGCATGGTATGGAAGGGGGAGAAGAGAAAGAGTTAGAGGAAAGAGAGAGAGAATGAACAAATGTAGCAATTTTTCCTCTGTGGTACCGATGTAATAATACTATGGGACACAGTAATGCTTTGTGTGCCACTTGATAATGTATGGACAAAATGGAAGCAGTATATCTTTGTGTAATTTGTGTGTTAAAATGAGCAAATCTACACCCACTTTATTTCTGGCTATCTGGGAGTAGGCATTTAGGTAAATGTAATGTTTTATTGTGCCTAAATTAAAGATTTGTTTTAGCAGAACGGAAGAAATTTGTTAAGAGGAAACAAAAAACAAAGTCATAGCTGCCATTTTGTAACTAAATTTCTGGACCTAGTGCTTGATTTTTAAAAATGTCATTAACGTGGCTAAGTATTTCATCCAACACCTAAAAATAGTTTGAACTGGAGGTTTTACGGTATAAAGCAAAAATACTTCATGTCTTCATGTGCACATAGAACTGTCTGAAGCTGGATAACATGTTTCCACAGCTTGATTTATACATACAGCAAGTTGGCTGAATCACAGGATCCCGTTTTAGCTAGTTGTATGACTACCTTTCTACGAAAGTCTGATAGGAGTGAAAAACAATCAAAATGTCTGTTTCCTTATTCCTAGCCTTCTCCAAGGACATTTTATTTTGAGGCTGTGAAACTAATTTTATTTCTGCATACATTGATTTCAGCAGTGCACATTGCATTTCCATTGGCATTTAAGGAACATTTCTGGCAAGAGGCTACACTGATCAAAAGGGGGTAACTACCAGGTTGACTCATTTGTTGGTGACCTTGTTGCATGTTCATTCCTTAGCCATGAGGAGAAAATGGAGGAAGATGGTTTTCTGGTTAAAAGAGCAGGAATGAGAATGACAAAATCTAGTAGTTAATTTTCACAAATTATAAACATAAATAGTCAGAATCTCCCCTCACATCAGTTTTAAATCTCACCCCCTTTTACTACATCAATTAAACCACCTGCTTAGCTCTATTTACCTTAATGGAGTTGCTCCTAATTTACTTCTGGGTAAGTAAGAGATTCAGTCTCACAATTTTTATTAATTAAAATGCAAAAGTAAATAATTAATAGTTCTGTCAATAAAAACAAAAACACTTCTATGCATGTGACCAGGCCCCTCGATAGGGCAAGGCAAAGGAGGCTGTAGCCCTGAGGCCCGGTGATTCAAAGGGCTACTGCAGCAAGGTGATAGATGGCGCCCTGGGCCCTTTAAGTAGCTTCCAGAGCACCACTCTGCACATTCTGCACAGCTCTGAGGGCCACTTCTACCCAAGGCCCCCACCCACAACCTTGCGTGGGGGCTCACGGAAGCTGTCAGTCACCTGTATGTGGCCCTCACATTTGTTCTGGCCCCTCTATATTACTGACATTGGGTAAAGGGGCAAGAATGACAAAAAAAGGTTTTTTAAAACCTCAGATCCAGCCAGGTGAGAGCCTCCTGGTACAGAAACTTAAGTAGAAAGACTCAGGCCTGAGCTTCTGGGGACCCTCTTCCCAATCCCTAATGTGAGAGATGTTGCTCAGGGCAGGAGGGGCATGTTAGGGTAGGGCCACAGCACACAGTACTTCAGAGACTTTGAGCAGGGCTGCTGCTTTTTATACATGCTCTTAGGACTTAGTTATACTGGGAACCACTCCAACCACCAACAATCTTCAGGGTGCACAAAGGTAAGTTAAAACCACCTTAGAAACCTTTTCTCATGAGCTTCAGCTTCAGGCCTGTG
The DNA here is from genome assembly GCF_052426305.1 of Pelodiscus sinensis. NCBI lineage: Eukaryota > Metazoa > Chordata > Testudines > Trionychidae > Pelodiscus > Pelodiscus sinensis. The sequence continues at coordinate 43,928,992 of NC_143052.1, forward strand.
TCTCTAAAAGGCCTAGAATAGAATCTCCTCTTTCATCAAATAGCTTGTACTATCAAGCAATTTATTTATGGAATATGGACATGAATAGAGAACATCTTATTTCTGCATTGATAAAAATCTGAAAATAAACAATGTAAGGCTGATGTTCTGTACATACAGGTTAGAAGTTAATTATGTATTATTCAATTTGTAAATGTGTCTTAGTCCTGCGTAATCTCATGTCTCCCAGTATTTTCCTCTAATCCCACAATCTAATTTAAAAAGCACTAAAGAAGGGCTCTACGTAGGGCTGGTCCATCTTTGATGGAGGTATGGAGATTGCTGCTTCTCCCATTAAAGTCAATGGGAATTCTATCATTGAGTTTAACAGAAAAGGGCCTGTGATGAATAAGGCATGAAAAATTATAGGAATGCTCAGAGTTCCATTAGGAATGTAAAGGAACCACTGTTAGAATAATAGAATCATGGTACAGTAGAACTGGAAGGGACCTTGAGAGGTCATCGATTCTAGTCCCTTGCCTTCATGGCAGGACCAAGCACTATTGGGAGGAGGGAGTAAGCACTGTGCATATCTTTCTTTAATTGAAAAAGAAGGCAAACTTATAAGTTTTATGTAAAACTTTTAGACAAAGTAACACATTTATTTGGGGGTTTAGTCCCTTTTAGGGGTTGGGCTCTTAGGTGCTGTCAGCCACCCTATAGTTGAGCCCTCCCAGTGCTGAGTTTGTTCATCCTCTGTATTGCTCTTCAGGATAGTAACTGCAATTCTGTGCCTAGGCTAACAAGAGGATGGTATGGAACCCAAGGGCAGGAAGTCAGGTGTCAGTGGCTTGATCAGCACACTGGGTAACAACCCAAAGGGAACTTGTGATCCAACCTATCATATGCTTCACTAGTGTTCTATAGGTAAACTGAAAACAGCATCTGCATCCATTATAAATCAATCATTAGGAAGTCTTTCTACAAAAATGTTGAATAGGAGTAAAACATAAAGGAGTTTATTGCATTTTAATCTATTTTTGTTGTTTTCCTACTATGAAAACGTTTAGGTTTTTCTATCCCCCCCGAAACAAGGCATTTCAGCACTGTAGTTTTATTAACACATGTACTATAAATATTATAAACACAACATCATGTAAATACTACAACTAAGGCATTAGCAGGGACATTTATCTGGACTTTGGAATGTTTGTTTTAAAATATTAGTTCTTAGTAAGACTATGCTTTATTGTCTACAACACATACATCAAGACATACTTACTTCTGGTTCTAGTTGTCTTATGACTCTCTCATATGTGGTCCCAAAGAATACCACAGCAATAAAAACTACTTTAGTTAGGACTGCGAAATCAAGCTGTTAAAAATCTCCTATTCTTACGCACCCTCTCTAAAGTTGAAATCATTTGTTTTCCCTATTTGAGGGTATGTCTACACTACCCTGCTAGTTCGAACTAGCGGGGGTAATGTAGTCATCCACAGTTGCAAATGAAGGCCGGGATTTGAATTTCCCGGGCTTCATTTGCATGAAGCCAGCTGGCGCCATTTTTAAATGCCGGCTAGTTCGGACTCCGTGCCGCGCGGCTACACGCGGCACAGACTAGCTAGTTCGGATTAGGCTTCTAATCTGAACTAGCTGTACGTGGAACGAGGTGTACAGCTAGTTCAGATTAGAAGTCTAATCTGAACTAGCTAGGCCGTGCCGCGTGTAGCCGCACGGCACGGAGTCCGAACTAGCCGGCATTTAAAAATGGCGCCGGACAGCTTCATGCAAATGAAGCCCGGGAAATTCAAATCCTGGGCTTCATTTGCAACTGCGGATGACTACATTACCCCCGCTAGTTTGAACTAGCGGGGTAGTGTAGACATACCCTGACAGAGTACAAATGACCTTCTACATGCTTAGCAAAGTGTGACTATTCACCTGGGGTATGTCTAGACTACATGGCTCCGTCGACAGAGCCATGTAAACTAGTTTACCAGGCATAGGCAAAGAAGCGGGGATTTAAATAATCCCCGCTTCATTAAAATAAACATGGCCGCCACGCTGTGCCGATGATCAGCCGATTCGGCACAGTGCAGCAGTCTTGACACGGATCTGTCGGCTGGGGAAGCCTTTGCCGACCGATCCCTTATGCCTTGCGAAAGGAGGTTTACAGGATCGGTCGGTAAAGGCTTCTCTAGCCGACAGAGACACATCTAGACTGCCGTACTGTGCCAGATCAGCTGATGGTCGGCACTGCGCGGCGGCCATGTTTATTTTAATGAAGCGGGGATTATTTAAATCCCCACTTCTTTGCCTATGCCGGGTAAACTAGTTTACATGGCTCCGTCGACGGAGCCATGTAGTCTAGACATACCCATAGCGCAGTGTTTCTCAAACTGTGGGTCCCAACCCCTCGGGGGGTTGCAAGCAACTTAGAGGGGAGTCGCGGTATCTCAAGTTTGAGAACTACTGACATAGTGGCTAATTATCCTTAACTTACACCCATGCAATATTCAAGTAAACAGGGTTGCATAGTGGTAAGTGAGCAGAATCTGGCCTTTGGATATTTACCAAAAAAGCTGGTTTTAAGAATCTAACTGTCTTTTGAACTTTTTGGAAATATCATAGTCCTCATTGTGAGGATTTTTTTATCATTTGGAAGATGGAGGTTACCTTGTGTGGCTTGAATACTGGTCTGGATTTATGTCTAGAGATTGCATTAGCAACATTTTAAAAAATTAAAATAACTTTTAAACACTGAGACAAAAGTATTCAAACTAGTATTGTTATGATTAGCAGTCCTTAGAGAGCCCTTTTCTATTCCAACTGAATCTGAGATAGGCAAAATTCTCACTGATTTCAAGGAAAGCAAGATCAAGTTCAGGGTCTAGACATGGCTTACATTTTCTCTCTTCCATTTAAGTGCTCCTCAGCAGAGTTTTCATTGACATACTGATCTTCCATCACAAAGCAAACTGTAATAAAACCTGCCTATCTGCTTTCTTCTGTGCACCCAGCCATGTACAGACATAGAATCATAGAATCATAGGACTGGAAGGGACCTCGAGAGGTCATCGAGTCCAGCCCCTCACCCTCAAGGCAGGACCAAGCTCCGTCTACATCATCCCTGACAGATGTCTATCTAACCTGTTCTTAAATATCTCCAGAGAGGGAGATTCCACCACCTCCCTTGGCAATTTATTCCAATATTTGACCACCCTGACAGTTAGGAATTTTTTCCTAATGTCCAATCTAAACCTCCCTTGCTGCACTTTAAGCCCATTACTCCTTGTCCTGTCCTCAGAAACCAAGAGGAACAAATTTTCTCCTTCCTCCTTGTGACACCCTTTAAGATATTTGAAAACCGCTATCATGTCCCCCCTTAATCTTCTTTTTTCCAAACTAAACAAGCCCAGTTCATGAAGCCTGGCTTCATAGGTCATGTTTTCTAGACCTTTAATCATTCTTGTCGCTCTTCTCTGTACCCTTTCCAATTTCTCCACATCTTTCTTGAAATGTGGCGCCCAGAACTGGACACAGTACTCCAGCTGAGGCCTAACTAGTGCAGAGTAGAGTGGCAGAATGACTTCACGAGTTTTGCTTACAACACACCTGTTGATATAACCTAGAATCATATTTGCTTTTTTTGCAGCAGTATCACACTGTTGACTCATATTCAACTTGTGGTCCACTATGACCCCTAGATCCCTTTCCGCCATGCTCCTTCCTAGACAGTCGCTTCCCATCTTGTATGTATGGAACTGATTGTTCCTTCCTAAGTGGAGCACTTTGCATTTCTCTTTATTAAACTTCATCCTGTTTACCTCTGACCATTTCTCTAACTTGCTAAGGTCATTTTGAATTATGTCCCTATCCTCCAAAGAAATTGCAACCCCACCCAGTTTGGTATCATCTGCAAACTTAATAAGCGTACTCTCTATCCCAATATCTACATCATTGATGAAGATATTGAACAGTACGGGTCCCAAAACTGACCCTTGTGAAACTCCAGTTGTTATCCCTTTCCAGCAGGATTTAGCACCATTAACTCTCTGACTACGGTTATCCAGCCAATTATGCACCCACCTTATCGTGGCCCTATCTAAGTTATATTTGCCTAGTTTATCAATAAGAATATCATGCAAGACCATATCAAATGCCTTACTAAAGTCTAGGTATATGACATCCACCGTTTCTCCCTTATCCTCAAGGCTCGTTATCCTATCAAAGAAAGCTATCAGATTAGTTTGGCATGACTTGTTCTTCACAAACCCATGCTGACTATTCCCTATCACTTTATTACCTGCAAGTAATTAAAGTGTTATTATACATGCTAAAGTGTTGTATAGGCTTAAAACTATTCATTGCAAGGGCCATTCATACTCTGCAGCTCTACATTAAAAATTATATCCTCAGAGTAGTAGAAACAGACATGGGTATAGGAGAAGCCTGGAAACATACAGTTAATGAATTCATATGAACTGCTATGCACAAGAAGATGCAAACCCATTACATTATTATTGCATTTTCTTACTGTCATTTATCATTTTTCTTGGCTACTTTCCAAGCCATCCTTGGCAGCATGATTTTTTCCTCCAAAATTTGCTATTGAATTTGATGATTTTTTTAGGCTGCTGCCTGTGAGAGACTGAATATATGCCACAGTGCTTACAGCAGTATGCCACATAAGTTGGTTACTATTAACAAGTCACTAATGACCAAAAGTAGCCACATGGTTGTATTTGGATTACTGTACCATAGTATTTTACTGTGCTAAGTGCTTTTTCTTAAATACATCTGTTTAGTAAGTTTAGTAAGTGTTGAGTACTTCTGTCACTCAGTATATAGTCTGTCAGTATGACATATGGCTATGGCTACACTACACACTTTGCCGGAAGAGGCAATGCAAATGAAGCACGGATTAGCATTTTCTCATGGTTCATTTGCATAATCTCTTCCAGTCCGTTTTTGCACAAGAGGTTTTTGCGCAAAAACAAGCAGTGTGGACATTTCCTTTTTGCACAAATGTATATTACTTTACTGTCTGATTAACCTTGGGCAAGAGATGTCAAAAAAGATGAAACACTTAATATTAACAAGACTGTTCTTGTGCATCCTATTAAAGGTCTTCTCAAATCGAAAAGCAGGCTGCCTTGAAAGTTTCATCAACGCATTCTAATGCTTACCCCATGATCCCACTGCTTATTCTTAGTATTTATATCATGTTTCCAGTCCATGTCATAACTTAGGTTTGGATACACTTAATGCAGGAACCATTATGTAGATAATTTCCCAGCCTGAATGCATATACACATTTCCTGACATTTCATGTACATTTCCTTTACTAATTTATTAAAAAAGACCAAGCAATTAACATGATTGGGGAAAACATTTATCATAATTAATATATTGCTAAAATCTTCATACAATTTACTAGTGGCCTGCACTATTTTTAATCAGTCAATATACTTAGTAAAACAGGATATGGAAAGTAGATTTTATAACTTATATTCCTACTTTCAGTAAGGGCTGGAATGTGTCTTTGCAAACAAAGGTGCATTAGAGTATAAAGGAGATAGTCTCAAGTTTTCAGCAGTAATTCTAGTTAAATCAAAGCTTCTAGGGAGAGCATGCCAGAATGGTCGCTGCACTGGAGAAGGTAAAGTGTGTGCTTCCCTTTTTATCCAGCCAGCTCACTGGCCAACATAGGGGTACATGAAGTTATAGCCTTTTCTATACCCATTTCAGGCAGTTAGTACCCGCATGGGCTCTTACGCCCAAACTGTGTTTTTGGCAAAAGATGTAGGCCAGCAATCATCTAATCCTCAGTCCAATAAGGGTTTGATGTTTTTACATCAGTAATAAATGAATGTCCTGCACAATTCTGTACAGCAAAGCATCATTACATTTCTAATCTTCTGGAAACTTACCGGTGTGTTGTACATTGGCTGTACTTAAACAGTATTCATTAACCTTATTACCACAACCAGGATCTCAGTACTTCCCTCTAATATATGTTAGTAAAGTATGAGTACAGAGAATACTGCAAATACTGAGGTAATGGGAATTCTTACATATATATTCATGATATTTCTTTTGCTGGACTCACTTTCTATTCTGCAGTTCAGTGTATTGCTATTTATATTACTATTACCATCTGGTGTGTTTTTAGGTCCAAATATTGGCTCTCCAAGATATGCATATATGAGAGGAAAAAGGATCTATGAGAGGAACCTAATCCTGGTTTTCTGAAATACCACAAAACTGGAACTTTGCAGACCCTCTGTGGATTCACAAGGGCATTTTCCCAGGGGGGCTTGGGAATCATGTGTTTAAACTCTATGTATATCTGTGCAACTTGCTGATGCATATGTGATGGTTATGGACTCATCCTTGGAAAAAATCTGCATGGGAAACTGTTCAGGGTTTGTGTGAAGCCACATGGTTAGCTAACATATGGTGCGAAATACTTGAAAAAAAGTAAGGCTGATTTACACACATTTCAGATAAACCTAAAGAGAGAGAGAATTCAGCTAATTTCAGAATACAGTACATTTAATATTTTCTCTATCCAAGTCTCTACTGAATTCAGTTAAACTTTAATCTAGTTCTAAATTTGTCCCAAAATGCTGAATGAAATAACATCCTTTCAGGAAGATGGACTACAGGACATTCAAACTTAGATAATTTTCCTCAATGAAGATGCAACATTTAATCAACCACTGAAAATATGAAACTTCACCTTTCTGCAATCATTATCTCTATATACAGTAATCCAACCTTGTGTAAAACAATAAAAAGGCCTTTTACCAATTCTTGTGTGTTATTGACACACTAGGTCTCAATTTGTCTGATGAGTCACAGAATGCGTGTTATGACCGTTTGCTTGCTGTCTTGAATTTTGTAATGCTGAACTGGAAAACTTCACCTCAGCTCATCTCTCATAGGTTTCAAATTAGTTCAACGTAAATGAAGAGTCACATATTGTGGCATTCAGCTGTCAGTACTCCCTAACCACGAGTAAATAGATCTTGGCTCTGATTTTCTAGTATAAAGAAATTAAATATTTGGAACAAAAATGTGATAAAGCCTAAGAGCAAGGCATAGTCTCACCAACACAATAACAGAAATTTCATAGCCATTATTTTTTATGGTCATTTGCAATGACTCAATCATCCAGACAAGAAAAAAAAAACCAAACATTTAGTGTATTTCCAATTACTTTCAACCCAGTATGGTTGAGATGGTGGAGGGAAGCAGGGAAAGATCTGAGCATAATATACTATGAATAATTTTCAGAAGCAGTTATGTGACCTAAGGACCCAAATGCCATTGTTAAAAGTCACTTTAGGAATAGTTGTGTAAAAGAGTTTGCCCCAAAACTTTTTCTTCACAGGGAAATATGCAGATTTGCATTTACCAAAATATTTTGCAAATTTATGCTGAATTGGCTAAAGGCTGTCTCAGTAAAACATAATGAGCTCTTTTGATTATTTGATCTGAAGTGACTTACTTTCAAAATATCCTTTGAGTTTTGTTTACATAATAATAATGTAAAAAAGCCCAATCAAAATGAAACATTTCATTTTTGGCTAAAGAAAATGTGTAGTTCTTCCCAAACCCAAGTTTTTCAACATTTCAATTTGTTAAAAATCTCAAAAAAATCAATTTTATATCAACCCAAAACTTTTTGCTTCTAATTTTTCAGTATTTTGCCAATGAAGCAAAAAAAAAAAAATCTATTATTTACACAGCTTTACTTAAAATCCCATGTCTCTTATAAATTCGGTGGGATGATTATCCTACATGGTTAAATTACTTTTGAAAACAGAATTTAGAAACCTAAATTGTTTAGATCCTTTTGAAAATATTATCTCATGGGCCTAATCCAAAGCTCAAACAACTCAGTGTATGGACTCTAGTTGATTTCTATGGCCTTAGGATCATTTGTTACGAAAAGAGAAACTGAACTTTTTGTGTCAGACTTTAGAGGAAAGTTATTCAAATGAATAGACACTAGCTTCTACACCTCTGCCTTCTTTAAATAATCCAGTAATGCTTTTCTTCATAATCTTTTTATTTAAGAAAAAGCATGTGATACAATGCATCTCTAGGACATATGAACACCTCTGGGATCTTCAGATATGATTTGACAAGAAAGAATCTGGTCAATGGAATTTGCTTTTTCTCTCATTAGGGGGACACGTAAACTTGCAATTGAACTTTTTAGAAAAGATACTTTAGCATTTCTTTATATTACCTTAGACATATGGGATTTCAGTCTGCTTCTAGACTCACTATTTGTACTTAAGAACAGATCAGAATCTAGAGCAGGGGTAAGCAACCTATGGCACGAGTGCCCTAAATGGCATGCAAGCTAATTTTTGGTCGCATGTGGGGCAGGAGCTCAGCCCCTTCCTCCCCCACGCCCCAAGCAGCAGGGAACCCATGCTGTGACTTGAGCCTCAGCGGCACAGCTGCAGACTGGAGCGCCAGCTCTTGGGTGAGAGTGGAGCACATACATGTCCGTGTGGCTACCCCTTCCAGCCAGGGTGTTCAGCTCCTGGAATCTAAGGGGTTAGCACCACCTCCACCCCCGCTCTATAGGCTCTGCCTCCTGCTTCTGGAGGGGGCAGGGCTCCGCAGATCAGGGCTGGGTAGCTAGTAACATGTGGGGTGCTGGGGCCCAGGCTGTGCCACTCTACTCCTTGGGAGGTGTGAAGGCAAGGAGCCCCTTCTCTAGCGCCCCACTGTGCCTGGAGCGGCAGCCTGCTGATGAGGGGCAAGCCCTGGGCAAAGGGCTGGGCTGAGCAGGGAAGTGACTGTCACTCCCGCCCCTCCCCTGACCCCTACTCGCCTCAGCGCTGCTCCCAAGGGCTGCGAGTCCCAGTGCTGCTGCCCTGCCAGTGAGTGCACTGAGGGGAACAGAGATGTGGCGGTTTGAAGAGGAGTGAAGGACAATGCGGGGGCAGGATGGGAGAGGCAGAGGCAGCACTGTGGGGGGATGGGACAATGCAGGGGATCAGGCTGGGGAGGGAATCATGAGGCTGAGGGGAGCAAGGCTGAAACAGAGGGAAGATGTCGAGGGAGGGGGGAAATAAAAGTTTCCTTTGCAGAAGCTTCACTTTCCTTTACTCTTCACTCTTTTGCCTCCCTTCCTCCCCATCACAGCACGATCTTCTTTGCACTTTATCCTTGTGCGTAAATGACAGTTTCAGCCCATTTGCACAACAGTCAACCAGCCACAAGGGTTTTAATGTGCAGCTATTAGGCTGCATTCTCACCCTCTCACCTTTTCTGCATTACTCCCCCAACCGCTCCTGCCCCCAAACTCCCACTTGTACCCCCAGCCCACACCCTCTCCTGCCTCCAAACTCCCTTCTAGACCCTGCCCTCTTCACCCCCTCCTCCATCCCACCTCCCGCCCAGATCCTGTACCCCTATCCCTATGCCACTCACTGGCAGCCCTGTCCTGCATACTGAACCCCTTATTTTTGTCTTCACCCCAGAGCCTAAGGGGATCCCAAAAATCCACTAACCCTGGAATCCCAGAAATGTACATCTGTCCTATGGAAAGCGCTGAACTTAAATCTTCCCTCTGCCTTCCCTTGTCCTGTGGGGCTAGAGCACTAGAAGAGTGAGGTGTCTCAGTTGGGGGCCACATCAATGAGGATTGGGGTTTTTTGCAGGAGATTTTTCTGCTTCTCACTTGTGTGGTCCCCAACTGATTTTTCTGTGGGTCAGTGGCCTCTGATCCAAAAAAGGTCCCCCGCCCCTGCCATAAGTAAAAAAACTTCAGTGGGTAGCCAAGTTAGTCTCTACAGGATAAACTTTAAAAACAACAAATAGTCTAGTACCACTTTATAGACTAAAATAAAGAAAACATTGAAACCTTTTGCACTGGACATAAATTCATATTTTACTTTATGTAAAATGAAGTTTGATAAACTAACATGAGAAAGTTAAAATGCTTAGTCTGTTTAATAATTTAAATTAGTCTATTCTCCCTAGCTGTAGCACCAGCAAAATGACTCGGGTATAATTATTTAATTAACAGTGAGTTTCCATTAGCAACTGGTGGTCCGTAGAAAGGTTTATATTGAGCAATCTAGACAAGTTTAAAATTCTGTTCTAAACAATGAATAGCTCAGACATATTTTGCTAAGGTAAAAAACAACTTCTACAATCAAAATCCAAATATTTTTTGGAGCACAAGCCTAATATATTTATGCTGAAGGACTCAGCAAAGATGCAAGCTTTATTTTTCTGTTGATTACAGTTCCACAGCTGGGTACTGAATAGCGAAGCAAACTACCCAGGCTTATGCCACGTAACAGCTTGGATTAAAAGCTGAGAACACTTGGCTTACAGACCATTTTTCTAATCACTAAGCAACAGATTCATCAAAATCATTCAACTACTTTGGCAGCAGCCAAAAAATAATGTTGTCATCTTTCCTTCTAAGAAATCCTTCCCATAATGGCAGATTCCATACTTCAGTTCTATATATGAAATGAAACAGAAGTAGATCTATAAGAGTCAAGCCTCATTTTATCCTGACATACCAAATTACATTTAATTAACTTTGTGCCTCCCTTAAAATTGATCCAGAGGAGAATACTGTATGTTTGTGAATTAGGGCTCCTTAGACAATCAATTTTACTTAAGCAAATTCTGTTTTAAAAGGTAAATATAGGGGAAATGGATCGTCAGGAATATAAACAATTGTGTCCATCCATCTGCCATCTAGACCAGGAAACTTGAAAAGTGTGCAACTTGCTTGGAGTTAGAATTCAGGATGTGATGGAGCATCCACTGAGGGTGATCAAGTTATTGGCCCACTAACCCTTCCTCTTCCTCCATGTGAACACCAATGATACTGTCACGCTATGAGGTTCTTGTAAGAAGGATAAAGGAGTTTGAGGTGCAAATCATGTTCTCGTCCATCCTCCCTCTTGAAGGAAAATGCCCAGGCAAGGATCATTGAATTGTGAAGGTAAATGAGTGATTGCACAAATAGTATCAGAGAGAGGGCTTTGGATTCTTCAACCATGGGATATCGTTCCAGCAACAAAGATTGCAAGGAAGAGAAGGGATCCACCTAACGAAGAAAGAAAGAGAAGATCATCTTCGCAGTCAGGCTTGCTAACCTAGCAAGGAGGACTTGAAACTAGATTTTCCGGGAAATGGTGATCTAAGCCCTGTGGTAAGTGGGGAGTGGAATAGTGGGAGGATGACTATGGAGGAATATAGAAACAGTGCAAGTAGAGTTTCAGCTAGCAAGAGATATGAAGGATAACAAAGAGGGTTTCAAAAGGTATTTTAGCAACAAGAAGATGATCAGGGAATGGGTGTGATCCTTACTGAATGGGCAAGGCAACCTAGAGACAGATGATGTGGAAAAAGCTGAAGTATTCAATGCTTTTTTCCCCCTCAGTCTTCACACATACAGACTGTTGCATTGGGCAGAAAAAGACCCGGGAATTACAGTAGATGAAAAGGTGGATATGAGTCAACAGTGTGCCTTGAAGAGATGAGAAGAATGAAGGAACATTTGTAGCAGCTTTCAACTACCTGAAGGAGGGTTCTCAAGAGGAAGCAGCCAGGCTATTTTCAATGGCAGCAGATGAGAGAATACGCAGAAATAATCTGAGACTGTAGTATGGGAGGTCAAGGTTGGATATTGGGAAAATCTCCTTCACTAGGAGAGTGATGAAGCACTGGAATGGGTTACCTAGGGAAGTGGTATGATCGCCATCCCTAGAGGTCTTTAAGTCCCAGATTGACAAATCCCTGGATGGAATGATTTAGTTGGGTTGGTCTTGCTTTGAGCAGGATTTGAACTAAATGAGTTTCTGAGGTCTTTTTCAACCCTATGATTCTATGTGGTGACTGAGAACTGCTAGGTGACTTGCCAGTGGGTATGAAGTTAAAAGATTTCATGACAAACTTAGATGGACAGAGTCTGTGCTCTGTAGTCATGCCACATATTAACACCAATGATGTCAGGAGATACGAAAGAGATCCTTGGACCTAAATTGAGCTACTAAGTAGAAAGCTTAAATCCACGGCCTCAGCTGTAGGACTTTTTTCTGAAATATTTACAGTTCCATGTGTAGTACAGCTAGGCAAAGGAAATTCAATGTATGGTGTGATGCTGGCAGACCAGGTGCTAGCTTATACCAGAGGTCCTAGCCAATTCACTTGTGTATTAGTGTAGATCAAAGTGACTGTTAAAAGTATACAAATGTAGTGGGTGTTTAAACTTAATGAAAACCAGTGGAACATTACTAGCATTGTTTTCACTTACCTGCATCCCATTTTAATGTTGTAGAAAATATTTATACTGTGTAATTAAATAACACAAAAAATGAGAAAGAAGCCTTGTGGGATGCAAATGGACGTTTCTATTCAAGTATTAACTTCAAAACAAGTGGTCATTGTATGTGACTGCAGTTCAACAACTCAAAGTGGTATTCCTCACTCTCCATTATCAAAGGAAAAGCTGCTTCCCTCAGGGATGGGGGCTTAAAGGAAGGAGTGCAAGGAGGAGTGGGAAGAGGCTGGAGCAGTATCAGGAAGAGAGCTGGCAGGGGCTTGAGGGAAGATTATAGACACACACACCTCCAGGCCACATGGACTCATCTTCTGGTAGCTGTGTGAAGATGGAATTGTGGACCTACTCAGGCCATAGATGGCCTGCAGGCCATGAGTTTGATGCCCCTTGTTTTAAGATGAAGCAGGACTCTACGTTGTTTTTGTGGATACAGATTAACAGGGCTACCCCTCTTATATTTAAAACTGGAGTGAAACAATTACAGAGTTAAAACCACAAAGGTAAATTCTATAAATCAGATTGCAAAGTTATATAAAATCTAGCACCTAGCCCAGAGTAAAAACTGTAACTGCCTATCTACAAAATCAAGATGCTTAAATGCAAATTTAGATTAATCAGAATGCCTTGCAATGGATGAGGACCTAAATAGAACAGGTATTATCAATACAAATGATGGAATATTGTAGTCTGAAAAGAAAGGGTTAAAGAGTTGTATCTAAATGATTTCACAGAATCTAGCAAGGTAAAAATTCTGAGTAGACAGGAATACACCACTGAATCTATCTAGATACAAATGCCAAGCTATGAGGATAAATATATATTAGTAGGGCTACATGATTGGCCCCTGGATTAAGAAAACGAGACTGATCTCTCAGCCCTGTGCAATCAAAGTAGGAACAAAATGATAGTGCTGGAAGGACTACAAGTACCCACACATACACTGGTCATGGGATAACATTTAGAAAAAACAATTTCTCAGGATTTTAAGAGACTGTTTCTGGGATCAATTATGGCTAGAGAACAAAAGAACAAAGGCTAATCTTGACTTAGTGTTCAACAAACACCCAGCAGCTAATTCAGGAAAGGACTGTAGTGCACCACTAAATAAACAATGGCCACAATATAATTAAATTCTACTTCCAAGTGACACACAACATAAAAAACAGAGCTACAGTGACACTAAACTTTAGAAAATATTTATTTCAACAAAATTAGATGGTTGGTCAAAATGGATATAAAGTTTGAAATAAAGGAAGCAAAAACCTTAGTCCTAATATGGATGCTGCTTTAAATAAAGTCTTAGAAGAAATGTCTACTGCTGACCAGCAAGCAAACTAAGAAGGCAAAGAATAAACCAATATGGCTAAATGGCAAGTTTCTAGGGGCTATTTGAGATAAAGAGAAAACCGTAAAATCTGCAGATGACAGAGTTATACTAATAGGACTAGAGGATTGTGAAGAACTTCTGGGAGATAAACAAGTACGTGAACATAGAACAAAACTGGAAATGTGTTGGTTAACAAATGGCAAGTAATATGTATGCACTGGAGGGAGAAATCTAAACTATTCATATATCTCATGGTATGGTAAAATTAACTATCAGCTAAAGAAAGGGACCTCCAATATAAGCTGCTCAGTGAAGACTTTGGAATTCACAAACCCTCTGCATCAGATGCTGTCAAATTAATGATAGGATGAATAAAGCTGGGATGGTGATGAGAACAAAGAATATTATACTGCTTTTATAAAAATCAATGTTGCAAACTCATCCATAATATTATGTACAGTACTGGATACTCAATCTAAAAAAAAATATTGAAGAGCTAATAAGAATGATGAGAATGATCAAAAGTATGGAAAAACTAACAGAGATGAAAAGACTGGGATTATAAACCTTAAAAAGGAGATGAATAAAATGGGAAAAAATATATGTAAAATAATGAATGGCCTAGAGAAGGCACACTGGGAACTTTGGTGTCCAGTCCTCAGAAACAAGAAAAAGAGGACATTAAATTAAATTTTTGCTTCACATAGCATCACCACCAATTATTTTACCCCTATAATGTGTATTAAATGTTGTTGATGCCTGCTTGATTTTTAAAAAATTAACTAGAAACTAAAATAATATAGATTACGTATGTAGTACTTTTATTCTACTACATTTGCTCTATTAATTTATCATCATAAGCAACTGTCCTATGTTGGAAATACTTGGCAGCATATGAAGCTATGATATTAAATGATCTTTTAGGGTACATCTACACAGCAGTGTTATTTCGAAATAACCGATGTTCTGAAATAACATAGTACGCATCTACACTACAAGCAGTTATTTTGACAATGTCAAAATAATGTGGAGCTGGAGGACCTTTTATTCTGACTCCTGTAACCCTCATTTTACAAGGAGTAAGGGAAGTCAGAGGAAGAGCGCTCTCTCTCAGACTTCCTGCTATGTAGACAGAGCCAAAAGCAACTGACAAAGCTGAAGTTGCCTAGTTTGTTTTGGCTTTAGCGCTGCTGTGTATATATGCCCTTAGCATCACTGAAATGATATGAAGAAGCTAAGCCAGGTATTAATTTCTTGATCTTGCCAGTTTAGTACCTGCTGATCAAATGAGCACAGATTATGTAAAACAATCCATGCAGTTGGTACTTTTTGCTCTAAGATTTAATGTAATTATTAAACATTACAAAAAGAAAAACCCTCCAAAGTGGAGCATGCAGGATTGAGTTTTCCTACAACAGCAGAAGTGGATGCAATTTGAGTCATTCTGTCCTCACCAGGGCAGTTGTGCCATAGGAAGCATTCATGCTTGGGCAAAGCAGGCTGTCCTTCTGCTGGGAAGCAGGGAAGCAAATATGCCCTCTGACCAGGGTATACCCTCCAATTCAAGGAGCCCTATGGCTGGTGGTTGCTCCATTGGAGATTCTCTGAACTACTTCTGGGTACCTTGGTCCCTCCATGCCTACCTTATTGGATATGTTGGTCATCTCATCCCCAGCCTCCTCAAGGGTGGAATGGGAGTTGGGGGAGGGGCTCGTACTGCATACTTCCTGCTGCTAAGGGCTCACAGCCTGGCATCAGTTAACTTACACTGGCAGAAACTAGACAACGAATCTGGGCCTGTCCAACATAGTCATGCTTCTAGTTTCATGGTGTAAGTTATAAATAATTATGGGATTTTTTTGGTCTGCGATGTATTTGTTCTCCTGCTTTTCTATTAACTGTAGAGTTTACTTATGTTCCTATAATAAGTGGCACTTTTTGACTGTAGCGGGTGACCAACATTAAGTGCTTTCAAAAAGAAATCCTTAATAAATGATGTCCAGCTCTGATTAACTTGGCTATCTGAATGCAAAGCATGTCTTGACTGCTTTCCATGAAAACAAGTGATCCTTTTCATGGCTTAGTGCCATTGTAACTTCCTCTACACATTGAACAGATTGCCATGGACACAGATTCAGACTCCTTCCATTCACACAAGGTCTCTGGAAGTTTACATAACTCTACAGCAAGACCAGAAAGCCAAGCCTTTACTGGCTTGAATCTTGTGATGAAATGGTCAAACAATACATATTTTTGTGTGTCTGAAAACTGAGCTTGTAACTGAAAATTCAAAATAGTTAATGTGGGAGGGAAATAAAGTTTTACAATTATTTTTAGAAAGTTGTACCAAACAATTTTAGTGTGTCTGAAAACTGAGCTTGTAACTGAAAATTCAAAATAGTTAATGTGGGAGGGAAATAAAGTTTTACAATTATTTTTAGAAAGTTGTACCAAACAATTTTAATGTGCAATCAATTTCTGTGCTAAACTCATGACTTATTGTGAAAGCAAACTAAAAACATTTTAGAAATATTCATCACAGAATAAAAATGACATTTTTCTATATATGCCATTAGGGGTTCTTTTTATGCTGGCATTTCAACAGGGAAATGGGTGAAGATATACATAGAGCAAAACTAAGCTGTGACAGCACTCAGAGCTTGATTGTGGGGATATCCTTAGCACAGTCTGGTTTTACTCCATATTTTTTAAACCAACCATCCATGCTTCTTCTAAAACTGGTATCCCCATCCTCTCAGCACAAAGTATTCATTGTTTCTTAGTCATTCTGGGCCCAATCAAGCAACTTTAATTCAAACTAGACTGGTACTGAATTCAGTTTTGGCCAGTTGATCAATATAGAATCATAGAATTTGGAGGGACTGCAAGTCATCTAGTCTAATCCCAGATCAAGATGCAGGATTGTTTGTGCCTACACCATCCAAAACAAACTTCCACTGAGTGGAAAAGTTCAGAAGCAGGATCAGACCCCAAGCTGTACTCCCCAGAGATATTAAAGGAAGGGGGGTTAGGAATAAAATGCTCCAATCCAGGTCAATCTCTAATCTGCATTATGTTCACCTTGAAAAACAAAACCACCACTTGTGATGTGCCCAAAAAGATTTCAGTCACGTATAAATACAGCAATAAGCCTTCAGCTAAGGATCCCAGTGCTGCCAGCGTGCTGGGTACCATGACTACTTAGAGCCACATCTCTGTGGCAGTCATGTGGTCAATTCTAAATTCAACAGGAGTTCTGCAGGAGTTTACAGAGTGCAGGATAGCTGCAGTATCTATTGAATCTATATTTATATAATATTCTTAGGGAAATTTTTCAAAAGTGCTTAGGGATTCTAGTCTTCCAAGTCTCCTTGGGTATGTCTACACTACAGCACTAATTCGAACTAACTTAATTCGAACTAAGCTAATTCAAACTAGTGCATCTAGACTAAAAAATTAGTTCGAATTAGCGTTTTGCTAATTCGAACTAGCATGTCCACTGAGGTTAAGGATGGCTGGAAGCAGTGCCGGCAGAGCATTAGATTAGGACTTAGAGTGTGGAGCTGCTGCCTCAGGCTAGCCGAGGGCTGTGCTTAAAGGGACCCGACCCCCACCCCAGACAGACAGTTCTCAGGGGTTCCCTGCTTGCAAAGCAGTCCTGGCTTGGAGTGCCCTGAGCGCCCACACTCGGCACATCACAGCACTCGGCCATCAGCCCGGCTGCACTTGCCGCAGGCTGCCATCCGGAGGGGGGGTCAATCAAGGGGCTTCAGGAGAGCTTCCACCCCGCGAAGCCACCCCAGTCGTCCCCATCGGGGGCTCGTACCCCATTCCTCCCTCACCTCCTTCCACTTACCCCACCCTAGCCCCCCTTCCTGATGTACAAAATAAAGGACACGTGTGTTCAAAAATAGAAACTCTCTTTATTGAACAAAACTCAGGGAGACTGGGAAAAGGAGATGGGAGAGGGGAAGAGAGAGGGTGGGAGAGGGGAGGGCAACTACAATATCAGGGGTTTGGAACAGGTACCATATGAAGAGAGGCTAAAGAGACTGGGACTTCTCAGCTTAGAAAAGAGGAGACTGAGGGGGGATATGATAGAGGTCTATAAAAGCATGAGTGGTGTGGAGAGAGTGCATAAAGAAAAGTTCTTCATTAGTTCCCATAATAGAAGGACAAGAGGACACCAAAGGAAAGGAATGGGTAGCAGGCCTCTTCATTAGTTCCCATAATAGAAGGACTAGAGGACACCAAAGGAAAGGAATGGGTAGCAGGCTTCTTCATTAGTTCCCATAATAGAAGGACTAGAGGACACCAAACGAAAGGAATGGGGAGCAGGCTTCAAACTAATAACAGAAAGTTCTTCACAAAGCAAATAGTCAACCTGTGGAACTCATTGCTGCAGGAGGCTGTGAAGGCTAGAACTAGAACAGAGTTTAAAGAGAAGTTAGATAAAGTCATGGAGGTTGGGTCCATGGAGTGCTATTAGCCAGGGGGTAGAAATGGTGTCCCTGGCCTCTGTTTGTGGAAGGCTGGAGATGGATGGCACGAGACAAATGGCTTGGTCATTGTCTTCGGTCCATCCCCTCCAGGGTCCCTAGTGTTGGCCGCTGTTGACAGAAAGGCTACAGGGCTAGATGGACCTTTGGTCTGACCCAGTACAGCCATTCTAAGCTTAGGGCTCAGGGGCGGGGGTCTCAGTGGACCACCTTGATTTTCATGCACACCTGCTCCTGGGTGGCCAGGCTGGCAGCTATCCTGCCCTAGATGGCCACTTTCCTGTGCCTAGTGCAGAGGTCGTGGATGAGGTCCACGATCTCCGCACTAGACCAGGCTGGCGCCCGCCTCTTACAGCCCCGGGCAGGCTCCTGGGAGCCGCCAGCCTGGTCCCAGGAAGAGGGGGAGGGCTGGGTGGCAGCGGGTTGCTGGCTAATTCGAACTAGGCTTAGTCCTCGTAAAATGAGGTTTACCTAGTTCAAATTAAGCGCTCCGCTAGTTTGAAATAAGTTCGAACTAGCGGTTTGCTAGTGTAGCGCCTATCAAAGTTAATTCGAACTAATGTCTGTTAGTTTGAATTAACTTTGTAGTGTAGACATACCCCTATTGGGACCTGGGCTCTCAAATGCCAAATGTTAAAGTTCTTTTAAAAATCTGTCTCTGAAAGGAGGAGAAACTCATACTGAAATGATGCATCAGCAGAAATTTTTTTACCTCTTCCGAGGAATCTTAAAAGGCTCTATTGCACCTTCTTTATGGTCAACAGCATTTTACATAATGAATAAACATCAGTGAGACCATGGGAGCTGACTGACTTGATGGGCCACTGGACAACGTAGGGGGTAGGTGGCTCCATGCTCCTGAAAGGAGTAGGGCCTCATGCGGAAAGGGAGGGGCTGGGGCACTCAGCCCTCAGCACTACCCAGAGTGCACCATGCCATGGCCCCAATCTCTCAGGCAGCCCTCAGAGCTACCCAGCAATGTTCCCACTAATCTTTAGCATCCATGTATGGATTTTTTTTCCATCCGAGTGCAGAATGATATTTTTGTGCACCATGGCATGTGTGAATGTGCACCACCAGTATAAAAAACCCACAGCTGTGGATACTCTCCTAATGAGCTGAGTGGCATCTGTGTGCTCATGCAGCTGCTCAGGAGAGATTCAGCTTACAAGGAACACTGCTGCATGGAGCACACTGGATGGTGTTTTGGCAGTGATTTAAAGGCCCAGGGCACCAGCTGCTGCAACTGATGCTGAAGTAATGGCAGTGGTGACTGGGAGCTTCAGGCCTTTTAAATCACTGGCTCCATGGGCAGTTGCCCCCTCTCTTCAGTGGGCCTGAGTGGGCTTGAGAAGTACGGTATTACTTGGTGCAAGCAAGGGCAGCACTATTTGAATCTGAGAGATGTAGGAGACCTGCTCCAGCCTGCTTTTTAGCCTATATCTGCTCTATCCCACTCTCTCCGCTCATTGAGCATTAATTTCCTCTCTGCCCGCTTGCGCAGTCCTGACAATGTTGGGCTTAAAAACCTTCTTTTCTGCAGCTTCCGTCATCTAGGCACAGCCTCCTTGTATCTCTCACTGCCTTAGAAATGTCAAAATACTCTCAGTGTATGTAACAAATGTTGGTTTCTTTTCTAACAAAATCCTTTACCAATCTTATTTTACAATCTTTTTCTTTTAACAACACTCCCTGGGTTTTAACAAAAGGAACTCTATTTTTCTTAATCTTAATCAATTTCTGTAGCCCACAAAGATAATTACAAATTGAGCATAGATCTTTTTGATATTTAAGGCTGGAAGTTTACTAGGTTCAGGATTAATTGCTAGTTTCTGTGACAAGTTATGAAAAAAGATTTTTTTTAAGACAAAATAACATACCACAGTTCTAATCACAATGGCTGATCCTGAATTCCTTGCTCATCCATGTCTCTGCTGGGTGAAATCCTTGCTGCACAGAAGTCAATGGAAACTTTACCATTGACTTCAGGCAAGTCCACAATTTCACCCATTAAATTCAGGAGGGATTTGGGAGTATAGAGAATACAGAAGCTTGCACATCATAGGGTACTTCTGTTTAAAATGCCCCCCTGAGGTGAGACATATTATAGTACTGTGACAAGTTTCAGAGGGGTAGCTGAGTCAGGCGTTTCAGGAAAAACAAGGAGTCCTGTGGCACCTTAAAGACGTAGGGTATGTCTACACTACCCCGCTAGTTCGAACTAGCGGGGTAATGTAGGCATACCGCAATTGCAAATGAAGCCCAGGATTTGAATGTCCCGGGCTTCATTTGCATAAGCGGGGCGCCGCCATTTTTAAATCCCCGCTCGTTCGAACCCCGTGCCGCGCGGCTACACGCGGCACGAACTAGGTAGTTCGAACTAGGCTTCCTAGTTTGAACTACCGTTACTACTCGTGGAATGAGGAGTAACGGTAGTTAGAACTAGAAAGCCTAGTTCGAAATACCTAGTTCGTGCCGCGTGTAGCCGCGCGGCACGGGGTTCGAACGAGCGGGGATTTAAAAATGGCGGCGCCCCGCTTATGCAAATGAAGCCCGGGAAATTCAAATCCCGGGCTTCATTTGCAATTGCGGTATGCCTACATTACCCCGCTAGTTCGAACTAGCGGGGTAGTGTAGACATACCCTAACACATTTATTTGAGCCTAAGTTTCGAGGCCTGGATTACATCTGACGAACTGGGTTGCAACCCACAAAAGCTTATGCCCAAATACACTTTTTAGTCTTTAAGGTGCCACAGGACTCCTCATTGTCATAGAATTAGGATTTTTATTAATAATTCTTAGTCCAAATTTACATTGTCTGACCCTTTCACTTGTGAATGGACTTCTTATAATCTGATCTATCTACTTGCTAACAAGACTGTAGCTATCTGTTTCCAAACCAAACTTTAAATACCTAATGAGTAATTCTAGAGTAACAATGCAAAAATATTATCAGTCAGGAAAGTGAATTTGCTTTCAGTGTAGGGGAAAATATTGATTTAAATTATGGAAGAACATTCTGCAACTATCCAAGTAAATTAATTTGTAAAAAGGCCTTTTAATATAGAGCAGAAATTCTAATTTTCTGGTCTCGATGTTTGGCTATATAGACATTAGGTAAAAAGTTTGTTCTTTCAATCCCTCAGTAAACTCCATTAGTTTATCCTTGAAGCAGCACCCACCAACCTCTAATCCAATCACAGATAGCTGCAGTGGCACACGAGCCAAGCAAACAGAACTGTAAACAGGGGAGTTTGTAAGGGGAGTATGGATATTGGAACTTGTTTGGAGTTTGTTTTTGCTGTGGAGGGGGTGTTTTGGTTTGTTTTTGTGTTCACCGGACTAATAGGATTTTGGTGAGAAAGTAGATAAAACACAGAGGCATTAGTGGCCATGGCCCAAGTAGTAGAGAACACAAGGAGGATGATGGATGTGGTAGCTGCGGTATGTACATGATTCTGGAGGGGGTACCTGAAAGGAGTTTTGTTTGCATGAAGTGCCGCCTGATAGAGCTGATGGAAGAAAAGATCCGAGGATTGGAGATACAGGTGGAAACTTTGGTCGAGTTTAGAAGGAGGTTTGAGCAGATGATGGGGCAAAGGCATGACGTGGCTGAAGGGGAAAGCTTAGATATGCAGATGGAAGCAGGATCAAGGGCCTCAGAGGGGGGACTGCTGGGCGAAGAAAATGGACAGTGGAAGCATGTGACTCAGAGAACCAGGCAGAGGAAAAGATGGGTCAGTGAAGGAAAAATAGAGCTCAAGAACAGGTATGTGGAGCTGGAGAATGAAGAAAGGGTACAGCAGGTAGATAATGAAGATGGAAGGGTAAGGAAGAAGAGAAGAGTGGCTAGTCCCATAGATAAAGGGGAAGTCTTAATGGAGACAACTCCAATAATGAGCATTAGGATTACACGGGAAAATAGGAATGGCAAGGACTTGCAGCCAGAGGAAGCTAGAGATAGACCGGAGAATTGCACTGTCACTAGGAAAAGGCAGGTCTATGTGATTGGGGACTCCTTATTGAGAAGAATAGATAGGCCTGTAACCAGAGCTGATCCAGAGAATAGAAGGGTGTGCTGTCTGCCAGGTGCTAAGATAAGAGATGTGTAACTGAGGTTGAAGAGAATTATTAAGGGAGCTGGAAGGAATCCATTGATCATCCTTCATGTAGGAACAAATGATACAGCTAGATTCTCGCTGAAACGAATTAAGGGAAACTATGCTAGGCTGGGGAGGATGCTCAAGGAAATTGAGGCTCAGGTGATCTTTAGTGGGATTCTGCCTGTTCCTAGAGAAGGGCAACTAAGATGTGACAGGATTATGATGATCAATAGATGGCTTAGGCAGTGGTGCTATAAGGAGGGCTTTGGGATGTATGGTCACTGGGAGGCATTTATGGAGAGAGGACTGTTCTCTAGAGATGGACCTCACCTAAGTATGGAGGGAAATAGACTTCTAGGATGGAGGCTGGCTCAACTTATTAAGAGAGCTTTAAACTAGGAATTTGGGGGAGACGGTTGGGAGATGCCCAGGTAGTCTCTACGCCAGATTTTAACACTGAGAGGGAGGAAAACGAAGTAAGAAAGGATATAGCTGGAGGTAGGAGAATGAACATAAGGAAGGGTGGGGTGGATACTAGTCTAATAGGTCACATTGGAGGTATAACGTCTGTGCCAAATTGGGTAAAGAACGTGCATGACGCCAAACAGCAAAAATTAAGATGTTTGTACACCAATGCGAGGAGCCTAGGTAACAAAAAGGAGGAACTAGAGCTATTGGTCCAGGAAGTGAAACCAGATATTATAGGAATAACAGAAACATGGTGGAATACTAGGCATGACTAGAGTACAGGTATTGAAGGGTATATGCTGTTTAGGAAAGACAGAAATAAGGGTAAGGGTGGTGGAGTCGCATTGTATATCAAAGATGAGGTAGATTGTAAAGAAATAAAAAGTGATGGAATGGAGAAGACAGAGTCCGTTTGGGAAAAAATCACATTGGGGAAGAAAACTATCAGATTCTCCCCTGGGATAGTGCGTGGGGTGTGTTATAGACCACCAGGATCCAATTTGGATATGAATAGAGACCTCTTTAATGTTTTTAAATGAAGTAAATACTCATGGAAACTGTGTAATCATGGGAGATTTCAACTTTCCAGATATAGACTGGAGAACAAGTGCTAGTAATAATAATAGGGCTCAGATTTTCCTAGATGTGATAGCTGATAAATTCCTTCATCAAGTAGTTGCTGAACCAACAAGGGGGGATGCTATTTTAGATTTGGTTTTGGTGAGTAGCGAGGACCTCATAGATGAAATGGTTGTAGGAGACAACCTTGGCTCGAGTGATCATGAGCTAATTCAGTTTAAATTAAATGGAAGGATAAACAAAAATAAATCTGAGACTAGGATTTTTGATTTCAAAAGGGCTAACATTAGTAAATTAAGGAAATTAGTTAGGGAAGTTGATTGGACTAAAGAAATTATGGATCTTAAAGTGCAGGAGGCCTGGAATTATTTTAAGTTAAAGTTGCAGAAGCTGTCAGAAGCCTGTATCTCTAGAAAAGGGAAAAAATTTATAGGCAGGTGTGTTAGACCAAGCTGGATAAGCAAGCATCTCAGAGAGGTGATTAAGAAAAAGCAGAAAGCATATAAGGAGTGGAAAATGGAGGGATCAGTAAAGAAAGCTACCTTATTGAGGTTAGAGCATGTAGGGATAAAGTGAGAAAGGCTAAAAGTCAGGTAGAGTTGGACCTTGCAAAGGGAATTAAAACCAATAGTAAAAGGTTTTATAGCCATATAAATAGGGAAAAAAAAAACAAAAAAAGAAGAAGTAGTACCGCTAATTACTAAAGATGGAGTGGAGGTTGAGGATAATCTAGGAATGGCCCAATATTTGAACAAATACTTTGCTTCAGTCTTTAATGAGGCTAATTAAGAGCTTAGGGATAATGGTAAGTTAACAAATGGGACTAAAGATAAGGAGGTAGATATTACCATATCCGAGGTAAAAGCCAAACTTGAACAGCTTAATGGGAGTAAATCGGGGGGCCCAGACAATCTTCATCCAAGAATATTAAAGGAACTGGCACATGAACTTGCAAGTCCATTAGCAAAATTTTTAATAAATCTCTAAACTCAGGGGTTGTACCATTTGACTGGAGAATTGCTAATATAGTTCCGATTTTTAAGAAAGGGAAAAAAAGCGACCCGGGTAACTATAGGCCTGTTAGTTTGACATCTGTAGTATGTAAGATCCTGGAAAAAATTTTGAAGGAGAAAGTAGTTAAGAGACATTGAGGCTAATGGCAATTGGGACAAATTACAACATGGTTTTACAAAAGGTAGATCGTGCCAAACCAACCTGATCTCCTTTTTTGAGAAAGTAACAGATTTTTTAGATAAAGGAAATGCAGTGGCTCTAATCTACCTCGACTTTAGTAAGGCATTTGATACAGTACCACATGGGGAATTATTGGTTAAATTGGAAATGATAGGGATTAATATGAAAGTTGAGAGGTGGATAAGCAACTGGTTAAAGGGGAGACTACAGCGGGTCATATTGAAAGGTGAACTGTCAGGTTGGAAGAAGGTTACTAGCGGAGTTCCTCAGGGATCAGTTTTGGGGCCAATTTAATTTACCGTATATACGCGAGTATAAGTCGACCCGAATATAAGCCGAGGCACCTAATTTTACCCCAAAAAACTGGGAAAAAGTATTGACTCGAGTATAAGCCTAGGGTAGGAAATGAGGCAGCTACTGGTAAATGTAAAAAATGAAGATAGATACCAATAAAATTACATGAATATTTAATTCAAAGAAAAACAATAACCTAGCTCTGTAAGTGCAAAAGGGGGTCAACAAAAACAATATGGTATCAAAAATACTGTAACTTTAAAAGTACAACAACCTTAGCTCAATCAGCAACCAAGCTAACACACAAGAGCTAAAATCCTTCAAAACTGGAGTTCTCCTCCTCATCATCTGTATGTCCAAACAGAGCTTCAGCTGGTGTGAGGTTATCAGCATAGACATTGTCATCATCACTGACAAACTATTATGGAGTAGTTTTTTAAGAAAGCATATTGGAATGTATTTAACTCACTTAGAAGCAGTCCCAGCTCTACGAACATCAAAATGCAGTATGTAGAAAAAGTTGAAAGAAAAATATAGTAAATCTGCCCTCTTCCACAACAAGTAAAAATAGCACCTAATGTAGCATCATTGCCAATCTACAGCAGCTATTCAAGTACATGAAAGTTTAAGTAAAATACTTCCAACTTAATCTTAGAAATGTTTTATACCCTTTTAATATATCATTTTTTAAAAAGTTCCTATAAAGCTACATGTGGCATTTCATTTCTTTTCACAAGTTTTAGGAACTGAACTGAGCACTTTTAATATGCTCTGGATTATAAATTCTCTTTAAAAGTTTATTGTGAAATACTGGCAAAACCAATTGTCATTCAACTGGTATATAAACGAGACCCAAGAGTATAATGAATTTCTATCTACAACATTTAGTCAAATCCACCAGGGAAGGGCAGTAATTTCTTTTAAAGTAGAACCCTTTAATTGTTCCTACGTACCTTCCAATATTCAGTTGTATTAAATACATTTCTTCAGACAATTGTCCTAGTATTCAGTCTTTCTTGTGTTTAGTGCACTAACAATCTGGCATAAGTTACTATACTAATATGAAACTATTCAGCAGTTTGACAGATTAAATATTTTTAATAAAAAGTACAGGCAGTCCCCGGGTTACGTACAAGATAGGGACTGTACGTTTGTTCTTAAGTTGAAGCTGTATGTAAGTCGGAACTGGCGTCCAGATTCAGCCGCTGCTGAAACTGACCGCCAGTTCTGACTTACATACAGAATCAACTTAAGAACCCCAGGCGTCCCCAAGTCAGCTGCTGCTGAAACTGATCAGCAGCTGATTCCAGGAAGCCCGGGGCAGAGCAACTCTGCCTGGGGCTTCCTGTAGTCAGCGCTGGTCGGTTTCAGCAGAAGCTGACTTGGGGACGCCTGGGGCAGAGCAGCTGGGGTGCTGCTGGGTTGCTCCAGTAGCTCCGCTCCTGGGTGCTACTGGACCAACCTAGCAGCACCCCATCTGCTCTGCCCCAGGCATCCTGATTCAGCCGCTGCTGAAACTGACCAGCAGCGGCTGAATCAGGACCTGGGGCAGAGCAGCTGGGGTGCTGCCGGGTTGGTCCAGTAGTGCCCAGAGCGGGCGCTGCAGGACCAATCGGCAGCGCCCCAGCTGCTCTGCCTCAGAGTCCAAAACAAAAGCCTGGTCTGCTGGGGGGGGGGGGGGGGGCATGATTGCACTTTTAAAATATATTAGAGGGATAAATACCAGGGAGGGAGAGGAATTATTTAAGCTAAATACCAATATGGACACAAGAACAAATGGATATAAACTGGCTAGTAGGAAGTTTAGACTTGAGATTAGACAAAGGTTCCTAACCATTAGAGGAGTGAGGTTCTGGAACGGCCTTCCAAGGGAAGTAGTGGGGGGCAAAAGATCTATCTGGCTTCAAGATTAAACTAGATGGGTTTATGAAGGGGATGGTTTGATGAGATAACATGATCTTGGTAACTAATTGACCATTCATTATCAGTGGGAAATAGGTCAATAGAGGGATGATAGGAATTACTAGAGAACTTTCTGGGTGTCTGGCTGATGAGTCTTGCCCAAATGCTCAGGGTTTAGCTGATCGCCATATTTGGGGTCGGGAAGGAATTTTCCTCCAGGGTAGATTGGCAGAGGCCCTGGAGGTTTTTCACCTTCCTCTGTAGCATGGTGTACAGAGCACAGCTAGAGGATTCTCTGCTTCTTGGGGTCTTCAAAGTATTTGAAGGCTTCAGTATCTGAGATATAGGTGAGAGGATTATTCTGGGAGGGGTGGGTGAGATTCTGTGGCCTGCACTGTGCAGGGGGTCAGACTAGATGATTATAATGGTCCCTTCTGACCTTAAAGTCTATGAGTCTATGAGTTTCAAGAAATATTATTTGATAGTTACATAGGACAAATTAAAACTACTGCTTGAAATACTAGATTATTGCATCAGATTAGATTAGCCAGGATGACAGTCACACCTATGTTAGCAGAAGAAACAATTCACCCCCGTGCAGAGGACCAGCACTAGGCTCAGACAACAGTTTAGTGGCATTTATGTCCCCACATCCCATATGTGGCTGTGGCTGTACATAGACTTTGTATTTTCCCCTGGCATAAGGGTGACTTTCACTTTGGATGAAGGAAACAAAATTGATCATGTATATTACATCTGTGTGTGGAAGTGATCACCAAAATGAAGACAATATTGTGAATAAACTTCTGCTTATCCAATGAAGAGGTACAGAATGGATCAATGAGCTTCAGTTTCTTTCTTAAATTCTTTCTCCAGATTCCTTATCTTCTCAAGACCTCTTCAATTTCTTCAAAAGCAAAACTAACATCCACCAAGCTCCTCCTTCCTTTATTATCCTCTCCTACTTCCATTCCAAATTCTGTTTCAGACTCTTTTATCTGCTTTCTGC
Organism: Pelodiscus sinensis; assembly: GCF_052426305.1. NCBI lineage: Eukaryota > Metazoa > Chordata > Testudines > Trionychidae > Pelodiscus > Pelodiscus sinensis. Next base: position 43,956,689 of record NC_143052.1, read on the forward strand.
TACAAACCTTCAATCTATACCCTTGACCCCATTCCTTCTCCTCCTATCATCCTCAGATCTAGTGCCAATGTCCTTAATTTTAACTTCTCTCTCTCTTCTAGCTTCCTATCTTCACCTTGTCAAATATGAGTTCATCATACTCACCTTCAAGAACCCACATAATCTTATCCCATGCTACATGTGATACAATCTCACTACCCATGGTCATCTGAGGATTGCCACCTTACTGCTCTCTTTGCTATCTTTTTTCAATCTCAGATTCATTCCTTACTCCTCTCTGTTAATTCCTGTCCTTGCTGATGGGGTCAGGAAGGCAAATCTATCCTCCCTACTTCTTGTCTTTTTTAATAGCCACATCCTCCTTCTCCTATACAAGGGGCTCTGTATCGTGTGTTCATTAGTTTTTTTCATAATTAGACAATGAGAAGGAAAATTTATGTTTATTTATGTTTAAATGCTTTATAAACTAGCAGTACGGTATAATTGTTTTATAGATAGTAATTCCATTATCAGAGAAATTCAGTCTCTTTGTAAGGTGTATCATAAAAGAGGGATTAGAATGTTGTATTAATTAAGAGAAATCACATTCTACATTCCTTTTCTAATGTTATATTCATTGCTTTAGCCAACCCAACTCGCATCAATTAAATGCAAAATCAGGCCAAGACGGAGGGACTGCATTCAAATTTAACCTACAGTAACCTGGATTATTTCCAAATTTTCAGTCAGATGAATGGACTCACAGCTCACATACTGGCAGTGAACCAGTTTATTAAAGAGAGGATTAAGAGTCTCATTCATTCATTAAGAGATATCTCCTCTTATGTATTCCACAGTGGGTTTGGGGCAGGAAGACTGGTGTACTTTACTGCCTTGCATCATACTTTTACCATCCCAGAGATCCACTTCCTGGAAGGACAAGACAGTTCATTAACTCTACCACACCCTCCTCCTAAGAACTTCAGTGGCCTCCAGCAATATCACATTATTGTTCCACCTCTTCCAAAGTATTGATAGCACTTAAATCAGGAGGATGCATCAGACTGAGGGAGCCAATTAAAATGAAGTTCAGTGCAGTTGGAGGAGGAGGCTCTAGAAAGAAGTGGTCTGGAGTTCCCTCAGTGAGGGAAGGCTTGCCAGAAGCCAGGTGAAGACAGAACTGTGGAAAAGCTACCAGAGTGGAAATAGTTCCTGACCTTGGAAAAGGTGCAGGACATTTCAGAGGTAGCTATATGGGCTAGTCTCTGTTGACGGGTGGAAGACTCCTGTTCAGCCTAACTCTTTTTTCTGGAGAAGCAGCTCACCAGGCTTCCCCCTACAGTCCCTCAGCAAAACCTCAAACACCAGACAACTGCACTGAACTTCATTTTAATTGGCTTCCTCAGTCTGATGCATCCTCCTGATTTAAGATTTACTTTTCTCTTTGGTTTTACAGTCTCTCTGTCTCAGCCAGATTTTACATTTATTTGATGCTATGTGGTTACTGAATTTACAGTTGTAAAATACTGGTAGATTCTGACTAATAATTTACTACTTTATGTTTTTATGCCCATCTTTTAGACTGTACCCTAGTGATAAACTTAAAAAACGCGACAAGCACATAAATATTCTAAGATATCCTTCTTCACTTTCGGTGCTCCATTTTAGAAACTATCTGTATTATTACCAACATTTATCTAATTTCATTTTAAATATAAAAATGACTTAAAACTAAGGGTAGTTCTATGTGTGATAGAACTAGAAGGTTAGTCTCAAAGATTTGATCTTCTATCATTCATTACGAAATATACAGAGCCACTGTAAAACTACTGAATGGAAAGTATAATGGACCTATGTTAAGTTCTCAGGAGTAGACCTAGTTGACGCAGGTGGTTTTGCAGATGCCTCTGAGGGCAGAAGTTCGATTTTTATTTAAATTCGGTATTTCTTACCTTGCTAGCATGCAGAGAGAACTTGGCGGCCTCCTCCACCTGGGTCAACTGGGCCAAGAGCTCCGGCCTGTTAATCAGGGCTGCCTGGCAGGCAAGCTCCTTCCCACCCGCCCTTCAGGCCATCCAGTAGAATGTGGGTCCGCTGCTCTATCTCACCATCTTTCTTTCTACCATGCATCTCTCCCCACCGGAGAGCTGGGAAGGTTTAGAGTCCAAGGTGGCCAAACAGTTGTGAAGGAGGACAGGACTTCTCCAGTGTCTCTCCCTGTGAAGGAGGTCACTGGTGCTTAACCAACTGGTCCTGTCCATGCTCTAGCACCATCTCAACACCCTGGTCCCAACCGTGGGTTTTCTTGCCCACATCTAGGAGTTAATGATGCAGTTCTTCTGGCCAACACTGCACTCGTTCTCTGCAGGGGTTCTCCATCTTCTCCCAGAGGAGAGAGGGCAGGGCCTGATGTGTTTGTGCATGCGGATCCATGTCTAGGCTCCTATATCGTGCAAGTAGTCCAGTGTGGAGTACGTTAGTGCACATTTTCCTTTGCCACTTCCAAGGGCTCCAACATGATCAGCAGCTCCTTTACTTCAGAAGTCTTCCATGAGACCTGTCTGAGCTGCCAGCCTTCTACCAGGACTGCCTCGGGACCTGGAATCTGTTTTTGGCAACCAGGTCCTTGGGAGCCACGTTGGGGGCACACTTCCTCATGGAGCCCCTGCTACATAATCCACACCTACATCTGCAGGTGGCGGAATCTCCCTCAGTGTGCCAGAGGTTGGTCCTGGCAGAAGTCAGCAGGATTGGAAACCTCCTGGACTTCATCCAGGGACACTAGATGGCTCCTCTGATGCTCACCCAACACATGAGGCTCTTCACCCTTTGTACTTCCCGATGCATACTTCAGGGAGGTGAGGGCCACTTTGCTGCCCACTGCTTTGGCTGGGTCCTGACCTTAACCAGGTCCTGATCTTGACCAGATCCTGTGAGAGGGTGCACCCCACCCATTACTCACCCCTGGCTCTCTGAATTTCTCCATTGACCCCCCCCATCCCTGCATGCCTTCCCGACTATCTCCCCCTCATCATTAGTATGCAAGGTCTTGGAAAAAATTTTGAAGGAGAAAGTAGTTAGGGACATTGAGGTTAATGGCAATTGGGACAAATTACCACATGGTTTTATAAAAGGTTGATCATGCCAAACCAACCTGATCTCCTTCTTTGAGAAAGTAACAGATTTTTTAGATAAAGGAAATGCAGTGGATCTAATTTACCTCGATTTCAGTAAGGCATTTGATACACTACCACATGGGTTAAAAGCATTTTCGGAAAAGCACATCTAGATTGGCAGGATGCACTTTTTGCGGAAAAGCGTCCGTGGCCAATCTAGACACGATCGCCATTTTCGCGTTCGGGGCTTTTTTGCGGAAAACAGTACTGTACTGTGCTGTTTACACTGGCCGTCTTGCACAAATGATTTGTGCAAGAGGGCTTTTGCCCGAACGGGAGCAGCCCAGTATTTCCGCAAGAACACTGACGATCTTACATGATATCGTCAGTGTTCTTGCGGAAATTCAAGCGGCCAGTGTAGACAGCTGGCAAGTTTTTCCGCAAAATCAGATGATTTTGCGGAAAAACTTGCCAGTCTAGACACAGCCTCATTGTACAAGGATAAGGGAATTTGGAGGAAGAATGCTCTGTTTTGAAATAAATGCTGTGTAGACGCTCTGTATTTTGAAATAAGCTATTTTGAAATAAGCTACGCAACTAATACAGCTCAATTTGCGTAGCTTATTTCAAATTAAGCCCTGCTGTGCAGACACACCCTTTTTGACACTAAAGTTTTTCCACTCTCACATTAACACCAAAGTACTTCCCAGCCCCAATTTCCCCCCTCTTCAGATATTCATATTCATGTTATGTGCCAACCACAAACATGCTAGGAAACAAGCAATGTCCTTCGATCTATAACGCTCAGATTACATGCTATAGCATCCTCAGATCACCAGACTCTGCTGACCAGGGTAATGAAAGCCAGGTTTTGAAATCAAATGCTGTCCTGTTATTATACAATAGTACATTATTAAGCCACTGGTATGGTTTTTAATGAGTAAATGCAACATCCTAAAATACCGTACATTTCATCCCAATTGTGTTTCAAACAACACATTTATACATTAAAACAAAACTAGACTACACTTTTTGATGTTTAACCGACAGTTTATAATGATCATTATGGTTTCTCACAGTCCTTCTTTGGTTATTGACTAGATTTACTGATTGGACTAGGCACCCCTGGGATGGAATACTATATAAAAACAAATTGAAGGATAACACCAGCCTCAAGTATGTATTATAAAAGACAATCAGTCTCTTTCAGATGAGAGTTCTCATCTTTAACAGCAGAGACTACATCTACACTGCAGCTCTTTTCCGGGATACCTCCCATATCCCGGAAAAGCTATGCCACGTCCAAAGAATATTTTGGAAAAGCGGATGCATTCTTTCACCATCCCTGTAAACCTCATTGTACAAGAAAGAAGGGATGTGCCGAAAGAGGAGGATTTTCCAAAATGTGACGATGTGTACACACACCAAATTTCAGAAAAGCTTCTTCCAAAAGAAAAGCAAAAAAAGATACGCAAATTGTGTTTTGCAATTTGTGTATGTTTTTCTGACTTTTCTTTGTAGTGTAGACACAGCCAGAGTGTACAGTTTTAATTACAATTACAGTTCACTGAAATCTTTATGAACACCTTGTCCATTAAAGGACTTTGGCAAGCAAACCTCTTTACAGAACCTCCCATTTAGCTCAGTGGGCATTTGGAGTTTTGCAAGAATGCAGAATTATTGGCCTCATTTGCAATAGGCAGTACATTATTTCTCACATTTTCTAGTAACCTTTAGAAATAGTCCTAGGAGGTTTACAGTTAATATCCCTTTGCTTAGCAAACTGTCACACTCTATCTTTGCTCAATTGTCCAGAATTCCAAAATTAGTCATTTCTCAGAAGGTATTACAAATACTGGGGAGAGGAAGGAGGGGGAATCTCCCTTTGCTAGATGTTTTTGTTTGTTTTTTAATAAGGGTCTTTTTAATTAAGAAATAAAGGTAGCTATATTTTCCTTCAACACTTGCTTGACTAATTTAAAACTTTTGTGCACATCCGTGCTGCTATTACTTCCAATATCTATTGTTGTAGCATATTTGGGATCAATTATGTTGGGAGCTGAGAAAGTGCTGTTGAATATGTGCACAACCACAGCAGATGCAGTGGGAGTCACTGTATCAGAATTCTCATTGTCTCTTGGAGCTTCCCAGTGCCGAGAGAAAGTGAAACTTCCTTGCTGCAGCATCCTGTTTGCTTTCCCAGCCAGCTTCACTGACCTCTGTAGAATGCCCAGCGCCATAGTTATGACTTTTCCCTGCCTCCTTTGGGGTAGCCAAGTGCCCATACAGGTGCAAACAGACCTCTCAGAGTAGGGTTATTCTGTTATAATTCAAAATACGTCTGAGGGTCACCATGTCTCTAACCCACCGAGCAAGATTTAGCAATGGTCCATTACAGTGGCGGTATAATTTACTCAGCAGGGGGTGAGAGATGTTATTTAATGGTAGAAAAGAGAATACCAAATGGTTAACCAAAACAAAAAAATGTAACAGGGATTTTATTTAAACACAGCAACAAATGGAACTGGATTCGACCTACCTACAAAATTAAATAGAGATGAATGCAGGTAATACAAAAATTAAAACAATTTGAAATATATAGACATGCATTCTATAGCTTACTCGTAAGTGCACTTAACTAAATGAAGCCTGTATGCATGGGCCTCTCTTAGGTTATTATTAGAGTTCAAGGTTCCCCTTATTCAAATCTCACACTTGGTGCTCTCTAATACCCAACTCAGTCTTTAACCCTCAAGTGCTTCTCATGACTTCCTGAAGAGACAGACTGGACTGCAGTGATTCTTACATGCAAACAGGGCCAGATTAACAGAGGGGGTTAGCCGGGCAGCTACCCAGGGCACCAACCTGTGGGGGGCCCCTGATTGCAGCTGTAAGGGGCACTGCACGGCCTCCGCCCCCGGGCGCGCGGCACCCCTTACAGCTGCAAATAGGCGCTGCGCGGTCCCCACCCCTGGGCGCACGGCGCCCCTTACAGCCCGGAGGCGCAAGAATGGCTCGAGCCGGCCCTGCATGGAAAGGGGCAGAATAAGCCAGACCCATGGGATCTGAAGGACTGATGGTTCTTCTGTTCCAAATTTCTGGGACAATATAAATCAACTAGTCAATTAGCCCGTCATAAGACAGGATTTTCTGGTCTCTCCTCCACGCTGGTCTCTCGCTCTGTCTCTCTCTCTCTCTCTCTCTCTCCTCCTACTGCCTCCCCCTCTCTCTCTCAGCTCTCCTCTGCCTCCTGCCTCTCTCACTTTCTGCCTCTCTCTCCCTCTCTTTCTCTCTCTTCTCCCCCTCCTGCCTCTCACTCTCCCTTTCTCTTCTCCTCCTGCCTTTTCTCCCTTCCATCTCTCCCCGCCTCCCTTCCCCTTCTGCCGTGGCGCTCGGCTGAGTGCTGCCTGCTCAGCCGCGCTGCCGTGAAGGAGGGGGGCAGGGCGGTGATGTACACTGCCAGGGGATGGGTCCGTGTATGTCACCACCCCATCCCTCCTCCCCCACGGTGGCCCGGCTGAGGGGCGCAGCACTCAGCCGAGCGCAATGGCGGGATGGGAAGGGGGGGGGGCAGTGACGTACACAGCCCCGCCCCCTGGCCATGTACATCACTGCCCATCCCTCTTTCCCCTCCTGCTGTGGGGGAGCCCAAATGGCCGCTTGCGCCGCTGGCTCCCCCATGGCGGCCCGGCTAAGGGCGCAGCACTCAGCTGAGCATCGCAGCGGGAGGGGAAGGGGGGATGGTGATGACTGGAACCATTCCTAAGAAACATACGGAATGGATGCTCAGGAATAGACCATGAAACACGTACTCACTTGACCAGCCACCTTCCAATCAAAGGGACCCTGTCCTGCACATCTGTTTGTCCTCCCCAGCCTCAGAGGCGCCACTTACTCTCTCCTTTGCTCAGGTCCAATCTCCCTGCATCCTTGTGGCCACTCTTGCCCTTTGCTCCTATTTATCTCACTTAGACCCTTGGTTTCTCTCTCTCTCGGGCTCCCAATTGCATACCTCTATCTCATCACCATCCCCCCTCTTCTCCTTAAATTGTCAGTTTCCCTCCCACTGAGGATAGAAATCTTTATAGATTTACCTGAGGACATGCTAACTCATATACTCCTATGCCCAGTCAAATCCCTTTACCATATTTACATGGCAAATAGCAAGGACAAGACCCTGCACTTGAGGGAGTGCTGGGACTGCAGATTTCTCCAGTTGCTGTGCAATATTGACATAAATAGGGAGGCATATATAATATGCTAAGTAGAGCATCAAGGGTCACTGTCAAAAAAGGCAACATTCACCAATGTGTTTGAAATCTGGTATCTGACACACTAACATTTTCCTGGTGCTGGGTTAGGAGATAATAGTGGTATCTAGGGACACTACTATGTGGCATCTGTTAGAAAAATGTCAAATTTTGAATGATGACCAATATATATTCTGATTCTGATCTCTAATGTAGAGGTCACAAAATAAACATTAGCAAGCCAGATTACTAAATAGAAAAATGTTACTTTGTAACATGTATTCCAAGATCAACTGAAATGGTAGCTAAAGGTGCGACCTTGTTTTCACATGTTTCAGTGGTGAACGATAAAAGATTCTGGGTGCTATTATTTCTTGCAAATATTACCCTTATGAGGAGCCATGCAGTGACTGTGAATGCCACTGTTGAATGCCACATGTGAGGGAAAACCAGAATTTGTAAACTTTAAAAGTGTCTTACCATACTTTTGGGACATGCAGTCATTAAATGAAAGGAGAAAGACACATCGGTTTTTATGGATGGTCCCATTCAACTTAAGTATTCCCTTTACCATATTACAGCTATGATGTGGCCTGGTTGACATCACAAATGCACATCAGATTTACTACATTCTTTTCACTGAACTGACTTGGGTGCAACATGCTACAAAATACTCACCTTCACCATCCATTCAGAATCTGATTACTTGATGAGGTGAACAACATAACATTTAAAAATATTTGGCCTAAATGTTGTGTCTAATATTAATAAAAAAATGTTAGAGATAACATATTGTGAATAAAATTTCAGACCAGCTGATTTAACCCAAGTCTTCTAGCATAAACATAACTATGACTAAAATGTACACAAATAAATTAAGACTACCGCATTCAGAGGAAGAGGACAGAGGAGTAAGAGTTATTTGTCAGCAGCATCAGGGTATCTTATTCAAAGAACACTTGTAGTATTAACCCCAGTTCTTTGCATTTGTATTGTGCTTTCCAACCCAAACTGCTTTTAAAATGTTTAAGAATTTATCCTATAATCTGTAAAATGGAGGCAAGTGACATGAATAAGATTGCACAGTATGTAACTGGCAGTCAGAATCAGTAACCAGGTCTCCTGACTCCCAGTCCCATGTTTGAATAACCAATCAGACTGCAACCCATTGTATAAATTTAGCCCTAAATGCATACTAATTTTTGGTTAAAATACAGACCACAAGAGGAATACAGATACAGGAACTACTCTGCCTACCATCTGAATGGAAGTTCGCTTCCCTGTACATACACCTCCATAGACTATTGAGTCTACCTATATCATTTCCTGGCAGTAAGATTTTGCTCATCATTATGTTACATAACACTAATATAGCCTTTTCCTCTTGAAAGTACAAACATTAACTTATTAATTCTCATAACACGTCTTGAAGGAAGGTAAGTGTTAGTAACCCCATTTTACAGATGGGCAGCTAAGGCAGAGTGTTTAAATGGGTTGCCCACTGCAGCAGAGGCCAGGAAGAGAGCTCCGGTGCTTGAGCTAAGGTCTGTACAATGCTTATGTCTGTTGAATAAAAATCTCCTGTTATAATATAAATAGCTGTATTTCTCAAACACAGGAGTAATTGTAAAGTACAGAGGTATTACATCAATAAGTATAGGAAAAACGTTTTCTCTTTAAAATCCTGCATATCTGTAGAGAGATTATTTTTACCTGTATTTGTAGATCATTTTGTTTTGTAAATGAAGTTTGAAACCCAAATACTGTTCATACATTGCCTCTTGAAGATAATGTGTGTCCATAAGCAATATGGAGGGAAACTGCTAATAGATTTATTTTGATGTAGAAACATCACCAGAATGTTTGATTTCCTAGGGAGCAAGATTGAAAACTATTTTTTACTTATTCAAATATAATTAAGAAGCATTTATTAAGCAATTTATCAAAGTAGACTAAATGTGTTTGAATATTCTTTGCATGGGAACACTTTGTTTTGCATATAAAATACAAGTACAATAGCTAAAAGATATCCATGCAACCTTAAAATTAATGCTTTTCTATAGTGCTTTTGTTTTAATTTTACTTAAATATATATTCATAAATAATCCTTGAGTATAGAGAAACTGTAAGCAAATACTGCACTGCTTTATACCACAGAACCTTTGGTGCCTTTCTCCTTAATTTTTATCATCTCATAAAAAATTAATAGTATGAGGATACATTTTGACAGATGCTGTTTCTGATCCTACAACCAGCAAAAACACATCCATCACAAGTCATGCAAAGCAGAAAATGGACTCAAAGATTCTGCCTCTTGGAAAAAAGTCACAACACCACCAACCTTCAGGGGCATAACAGGGCACAGACTATGGATCTGAGGTGCAGTGTGCATTTTTAAACACATACTGCATTCACTCAAGCCTGACTGATCTCAGGCCTCAATGTGCAGTCTTCATGCAAAATTTTCCTAGTCTTCAAAGTAACAGACTAGCCAAGCTAAAACCAGAACATGGGTGAACATTAATGCAGCTTTTTCGATATATAGCTGCATTCAACTCTTGAAGGTAAGGCAAGGAAGAATGTGTCTGCGGTGACTAGATGTCCCAATTTTATAGGCTCAATCCCATTATTCAGGTCTTTGTCTTATGTTAACAATTAACCCTCATCCGATCCTGATTTTTCACACTTACTATCTGGATACTGCAGTAGGCATATCCATTATGTCCCTTGCCAGCAGCCTGCTTGAATATAGTCTTATATTTATGTACATATGAGTTAAAAATTCTGTAAGAGGATATGAAAGTAAAAAGCTTCATATTCTCTTATCACTCCTCAGATCAGAAATACAGTAGTTCTTTCAATACAGAATAAAATACAAAATATAGTTTTGGAAGTAGCAATAATAAATCTGTGTTTCTGTCTTTTCTCATGCTCTGGATATTTAAAATATGTAATTGTTCTGTAAACATATCTCACCAGTGCAAGTTAAACATTTATTTCCTGTTCTTGACTAACTGAAAGCTTTTCAAATCTCAAACAAGTTATGACTGCCCATTTAAAGGATTATTGAGAAATGTTTTGTAAATGTGAAATAATCTAACACTTAGGAGGACTTATCTAATGTTTTCTATCTGCCAACTATTGCACAAACTAACTAATTAAGGCATTTTGTTGAGCCTTTAGGTTTTGCCCTGCATTTGGGATGGTGTGAGATATACTAAGTCAATGGAAACTCTGGGACTTATTGTGAGGCAGAAAGGTGAGTGACTCACTGGGAAACGATTCTCTTCTTTCTACTCCATCCAATGGAGCTGGCTCACTCTGAACAGGAGGACGTTTTACCCTCCTTAAGGCTGGGTGCTGCTGATGCATGCTCTATGAGCTTGGGAGGTATTATATCTGCCCTAAAGCAAAATGCATCTAGGAGCATTCACTGGGATGATGAAATTAACAGTTCCCAACACATGGATGCAGATTAATGGCAGTTATGCAACTGCAGCCTTTAAGGGTGCAACATGCGCTTTTCCACTAGACCAATTCTTCTTCTGATACACAGAAATGGGGATCTGCCGAGATTAAAATGTGCATGGACTTTGGGGATATGCAATCCCTAGGAGTCTGCCTAGTTTCTTCACAGGTCCACATGCCAGATGTACAGCAGCATAATGTATCCAGAAATAAATTTTGCACTGTGGACAAGGCTACAAAATTATCAGTAACCAAGAATGAGACTCTCCTTAAGCTGTGATGCTGCTTAAGAGGATAATTTATCTGATCTTCTTTAATGTTGCTTCCTATTACTACACAGCCCCATTCACAATGGAAGACTGGTTCCAGGCTTGAACTATTATTTTCAGTTCAAAAGAACCCCTAACTTTCTGCTAGGAACCAATGACTTTCCCATCCTAAATATTTCTACTTTTATTTCTATTATAACTAGCCAATTAGCCTGTCATAAGACAGGATTTTCAGGTCTCTCCTCCACGTCAGTCTTCTCTCCTGAGCCTCCGGTCTCTTGTTCCGCCTCTCTCTCTTTCTCTCTCCTTCTCCTACTACCTCCTCCCCTCTCTCTCTCAGCTTTCCTCTGCCTCCTGCCTCTCTCTCCGTCTCTCTTTCACTTCTCCTCCCCCTCCTGCCTCTCACTCAGGAGACCACGGAGCCCAAATGGCCATTTAGGCTCCACACTCCCCGTGTTGCATGGGGGGCGCGGAGCCCAAACGGTCACTTGCACCGCTTGCTCCCACGCGTCAGCCTGGCTGAGCAGCGCAGAAGTCAGCCGACTACCACGGCGGGAGGTGAAAAGGGGCAGGGCGATGATGTTCACGGCCAGGGGGCGGGGCCTGGAGCCGCTGTCACGCCACACGTTACCGCCCTGCCCCCCTTCGCCTCTCACCATGGCATTTGGCTGACTTCTGCGCCACTCAGCCAGGCTGCCGCGGGGGAGTAAGCGGCGCATACTCCCCATGCAGCATGGACCGCCCAGAGGGAACAGCCAGCATTTCAGGCAACAGCACCCCCAGAGGGAACAGGCAGTATTTCCGGCAACAGCGCCCCCCCAGAGGGAACAACCAGCATTTCGGCGTTACAGACTCACAGACACTGGGCTACTATATATATGATTGCACCCTGAAGCCTCAATCAAGATCATGGTCCCATTGTATCATACAAAACATAAAACAACAACATGGACCCTATTGCAAAGAGATTGTCTGGAAAAGAATCCTTAAAATAACTGGGTATGTCTACACAGCAGGGCTAAAGTTGAATTAAGCTACGCAACTTCAGCTATGTTAATTGCTTAGCTGAAGTCGAAATAGCTGAATTCAGCTTTTGGCGCTATTTATACACCAGGAAGTCAAAGGAAGAACACTCTTCCTTTGACTTCCCTTACTCCTCGTGAAGTGAGGGTTACCATGAGTTGGAGTAAAAAGTCCTCTAGCTCAACATCATTTTGAAATAAAGGTTTGTAGTGTAGACACACTTTTTGTTATTTTGGAATAACATCAGTTATTCTGAAATAATGCTGCTGTGTAGACATAGTCACTGTTATTAGTGCTGACCCTTCCCCCAGCCTATAAAAACACTCCTTTTTAAAAACCCTGGCAGTTGTCATACTGTGGTGAATTCTCAGTCTTTTGGTTGCATAGTCCATTTAAGTCTTCTTTGTGGCATTTCTGTTGAGCAAAATCTTTTATCTTCAGCTCTGAGAAAGAGCAGACTTGGGCAAGCACATAAAGCTTTGCCATCATGTGGCTGCTTTGAGGCAGTATATCCTGGGATACTTGTGGTGAAACACAAAATGCTTATTTGGCCTGCATAGAACCATTTAAAATGAAAATGTTATTAGTTAGGGTAATTTTTATTCATTTAATTCCCCTCCCTTTTAAACTAGAACTCTAGGTTAGCCATCAATCACACTAAGAAAGACATTATTGACAAAGTGTACTGTGTTTTACATCTAATGTCAAGAATAAAATCAAGTCTTTGGGGACAAGAGAGCCTTGATCCACGTTCCACTGCAATCAGCAGAAATCTTTCCATTAGTTTCATTAAGAGTCAGACTGACTTCACATGCACCAAAAATGAAAGTAAGCAAGCAAATAGCATAACCCATAATGCCATATGCAAATGGCAGATTCCACTGGCATTCTGTATTATTGAGTGCAACTAAAGGCGTGTGGAGCCCATTAAATCCAACAGGTCATAAATTCTATTTTTTCACAACTAGACTAAAGATGCTGTGTTCTGTAAAGTTATTTCATCTGTCTGCTACGTTCACAGGCTTCTAGATGGACTGCAAGACACATCTATTCTAAATGAAGCCTTTTTCACCAACCTCATTCACTTTGTCCTTTCTTCCCTATGGGACACAAGTTAGAATACTTTTTTTTTAGCTATTGGCTCTATTATACATTTTAAGGGAGAGGAAAAAAATCTGTCCCCAAAACTGCAAATTCCTCTGAGTAGAGTGTGTGGTTGAAATTCTGTCCCTATTAATGTTAATGACAGAGATCCTATTAATTTGTCAGCAAAACCTTATGATGTTCTATAAACACTGAACAAATAATAATGTCTACAATTACAACTTTATCAAGACATAGTCTGTTATAAAGTTTTATTCACACACAGTATCTCCATTAGGGATAAAATTTGGAGATCATATTCTAATCAACTGATTAACCTGCATCTTATTTATCACAAACAAAACCACATATTCAAGTCCTCTTGTATTGTGTTTCTATTTCTTTCAAACTATGTAACCTGAAACTTTCCATTATGCACCACTGCATTATCATCTCCATCTGATTTATTTGTACCAATTTTCTTTCATTCAGTAAGAAAACTAGAAGAAGCTTAATGTACACTAAATTGCCCTGGTAATTTTTTCACATTATGAATCTCTTTCCTTATAGTAAACATTTAAATAGTTGAAAATGTTAGTCACATCACTGAAGATGTGCACAAGTTCCCAAGGGGAAGTATATATCCATCTTTCCCGGTTGCATATTTTTAGTCAGTTTTCTGCTTCACAGTTCAACCACTCAGAAAAATGTCTAGCAGATTGTGTATGTCAGTAACATCACACACAAATTCAGAGCTCCCTTCCTAGACAATGAAAAATACTGTTAGATGGAGGTACATTTTCTCTGCCAACTTCACACAATACAAATCCCACAGCTGACAGCACAATTCAGGAAAGGTACAAAGCTTCTCAGAGCTAAAGGGTTGGGTAGTGTCCCACAATCTACACGTCTATTTATCACTAATGGATGAGGAGAATGATTCCTTGCTTAAATGTATTCTTATCTGCACTTGAATGAATGCTACTGACTAGAATACTGACTAATCTGTGTTCATATGCCTATGTTGCTAACTACATAAATCTGCTTTCTTCCTCTAATATACACACAGATGATAAACACTGTAAACCTCCATACAAAATAATAAGACGATGCAGAAAATAAAACACAGAAAGTAAAATAGGAAATTTACATTATTTCTTTTATCCAGTCCTTGTCTGTAACAAAAATTACTATTGGCTGTGATTTATACTGATCCTTACATTACTGTTGTTTGCAGATAGAGTCAACATTAAAATTAAAATAAGAAACACAAAACTAAATAATACAGCATGGGATGAATCCTAATGCCAAATATATGGAGAATAATATGAAAGAAATAAAGAAGGAGTAGATAAAAAGAGTGGGAAAGATTGTCCCCTTCTCTGGAAATACATATGGGAGGAGGTCTGAAAATCTGTATAAGGAATCTTGCAAAGTTTCCTCACAAGGACCTGCAGATGCAGGAATCACTCTGCACTTAATTCACTCTAATCAACACAGCAGAGGTAGGTCTTTAAGAAGAACTTATATGTGGATGGTAGGGGCTTTGCAGATGAAGTCAGAGAGGTCTCACCATTTATAAGGTGCTATGTGGAAGAAGAAACGTAAGGGTACGTCTACACAGCAGGGCTTAACTTGAAATAAGCTATGCAAATTTAGCTATGTCAGTTGCGTAGCTTATTTTGAAAGAGCTTATTTCTAAATCGGGAGGGTCTACACAGCACTTATTTCAAAATAGAGCACTCTTCCTCCAACTTCCCTTACTCCTCGTACAATGAGGGTTACAGGAGTTGGAGGAAGAAGTCCTCCAACTTGACCTTATTTCAATGTTATTTCAAAATAACTGCCTGCTGTGTAGACACGGACTAAGTTATTTCGAAATAATGCTGGGTATTTCAAAATAATGTTGCCGTGTGGACATATCCCAAGTGATTGTGTAAAAAGCTGACAAACCAGTGGATGAGGCTGGAAACAGTCAGAGTGGAAAGGATGGGCCAATACTAAATTTGACAAGCTAAAATAAGCTAGAAGGGGCAACATTATTAAGAACTTAGAAAGTGATAACAAGAGTCCTTCGTTTTATGCAAAAGTAGATGGGAAGACAACACAGGATTGCAAAAAGGGAGGAGACATGATCAAATGAATGGGCAAGGAATATTATTTAATTAGTCACATTTTACATGGATTGAAGGGGGCAATGTGAGTGTACAGCACAATAGAAATGACAGCCCTTCATCTTTTATGACACACAGGACAATTCAACTCTCACACAGAGCCTTTCACTTACTAAAACAGAGTGGAGCATCAGACCTATCCATTATTTTGTCATTATAAACATTAAAACTACATTAAGATTTTAAAGTCAACCACTCAAAAGTTCTGGAAATGCCAGAATTGAAGTCGCCTGTGCATTTTCGTCCTTTGTATGTATGTATTACAATAATCTTTAATTACAAGAACACAAGCTATTTTTCCCCATAGGGCCTAGACATTCCCCCTCCCCATAATATTTTCCACATGTATCATGCCTTCCATCTAAAAACATTTATTTAGCCATGAAACATGCCTCTAAAGTGTTATTGCCCCACTTACAAAGGACATTCTAAGACACAGCGAGATCAAGTGACTAATCACTTCAACTCTAGTCAAGTGGAAGTGTGTGGCAGAGCCATGCATGTTCTACTGAGTCCTAGTCAAAATTGTCTTACCTACAAGAACCTCTTTCCCCCATTCAGGGCAACTTTGCATTCATGTGAACAAGTTGGGTTACATGAGAAGGTTTTCTAGAATGGCTGAGAGTAGGAAGTGAGGAATCCTTTGCCCAGTGTCAAAAGCAGCTAATACTGCCAATTCTCATGAGGTTGTTATAGGTCTTGTAATATTTGGTGCTTTATTTACAGCCACAGTTCCTGGCATCATACAATTAATTTGATTATTTGATAAAATCTTAACTTTTTAAAATAGTGAATAAGTTTCTCACTCTCCTGGTTGTGGAGAAAACCTTGCTTGAAATAGTAAATGCTAAAAATTTCAAAACACAGAAATCAAATAAAAAGAGCCCAAAATGTATATTTTAAAATCGCATGCTTTTTAAACAGTTTAGTTTGGCAATACGGAATAGCAATGGAGTTGCTATATAATCACTAAGGCTGTGTCTACACTGGGCCACTTATTCCGGAAAATCAGCCGCTTTTCCGGAATAAGCTGCGAGCTGTCTACACTGGCCCTTGAATTTCCGGAAAAGCAACGACGCTCTACTGTACAAAATCAGCCGCTATTCTGGAAAAACTATTCTGCTCCTGCTCGGGCATAAGTCCTTATTCCGGAACACTGTTCTGGAAAAGGGCCAGTGGAGACAGCCCAGTAGTCTTTTCCGGAAAAAAGCCCCAATCGCGAAAATGGCGATCGGGGCTCTTTTCTGGAAAAGTGCGTCTACATTGGCCACAGACGCTTTTCCGGAAAAAGGGCTGCCAATGTAGATGCTCTTTTTCCGGAAATACTTATAACGAAAACTATTCAGTTTTAAGCATTTCCGGAAATTCATGCCAGTGTAGACACAGCCTGAGTGTGGATAGGATCCAATCTGCATTCCCCCTCCAGTTACAAATGCTCATTCTGGGCCTGATTCTCTCTTCAGGTATCTTGTAAAATTGCTAGTAACTTCAGTGAAGTCAACAAAGTAAGAAGTGATACAAAAGTGGGACAAGAGAGAAGAGAATCAGGCTCCCTGGGTTTTATTATACAAGACAAACTCCATAATATTAGAACATGCAGTTAAAGTACAAACTTCAAAGTAAATGACATATAACAAGGTACTTCACCCCACTTATATGTTATTTACAAAGTACATATCAATATAATAGATACAGGGAGAAAAAGCATAGAACAAAAGTTTTCAAAATGGCTGGAACTGAATCAAACCTGATTAGTTTGAAGATGTATCTGGCACTAAAATTGGCATCTTGAATTTTTAAAAGACAAACTGCTTTAATAGGAGAACCTATAAAATTAGCTAGTTTCCCAATAACTAATTATTTATTATCCAATCCAGCACCCAGTCAAACATTGCTTTTCACTTGGAACATCCATTGAAATCATGCGAGTTTTGGTACAGGCACATGTGGTAAAGGCACAGAATCAAGCCTCTCAATGGGAATGAGTTTAAAGACTATATATAATTACCTTTTAATGCACTTTGGCCTTCAAAAAAAAAAAACTTTCAAATATCTTAATGCAGTCTGCCCCTATTGGAATATTGCAAGTATTCTTTGCCTAGGCTTTGACTGATTGAAAAGGATTATTTTAATGAATTACAATGCAGGGAGAGTTTAGTTCAACTCCCACTGAAGTCACAAAATCTTTCCATGACTTCAGTGGGAGTTAGATTGGGGCCCTACAGCATTTAAATCAATTAACAACCAGTGACTTTAAAATGAACCCCCAGTTATTTGCAAGGAAAGTTAAAATTAATTAGCAGTTCTCTATGAAATTCAATTAGCCGATGAACAGAAACATGAGTCTTTATTAAGAAATTTGATTAAATTTGTGTACAACATCCTTTATTCACTGTATTTCAACCAACTACACTGTAAGGCTGTGTCTAGACTGGCAAGTTTTTCCGGAAAAATCATCTGCTTTTCCGGAAAAACTTGCCAGCTGTCTACACCGGCCGCTTGAATTTCCGGAAAAGCACTGACGATCTCCTGTAAAATCATCAGTGCTTTTCCGGAAAAACTATGCTGCTCCCGTTTGGGCAAAAGTCTTTTTCCGAAAAACTTTTGCGCAAAAGGGCCAGTGTAGACAGCATAATACTGTTTTCTGCAAAAAAGCCCCAACCGTGAAAAAGGCGATCGGGGCTTTTTTGCGGAAAACCGTGTTTAGATTGGCCACGGACACTTTTCCGCAAAAAGTGCTTTTGCAGAAAAGCATCCTGCCAATCAAGACGCGCTTTTCCGAAAATGCTTTTAATGGAAAACTTTTCCGTTAAAAGCATTTTCGGAAATTCATGCCAGTGTAGACGTAGCCTAACAGTATTTCAATATAGCACTCCAGCTTTCTCATTTTAATCTTGGTAGCACAAATATTTCACCAGCTCTTCATTGCTTTTATCTTTAACAAGCCTTCGCAAAAGGTACTTAAATCAGCGAGAACACACATAGTGCTTCATTGTAACTGTTTTATTCAATCATCAAGCAATCTAGAACTAAACAGAACTCCCTATGAAAATTAAAGGTCCAGCACCACGCCTACAAATCCTTAATCAAATCAAGGATGTTAAGTATAGGGTAATTGACTAATCGAATAGTCGGTGCATTTTTGCACTAACTATTTGATTATTCGATAGGGTGCCTTTGCCTTTGAAGTGTTGCAACAGACCTAAGGCTATTGCTACACTTCAAAGGCAAAAACGCCAAAGCCCGGGATCAGCTGGGAACTCTCCAGCTGACCCCGGGCTCCACTGCTGCTTTGAAATGCTGCAAGGAGTCTGACGGTGGGCTCCCTTGGCATTTCAAAGCAGCAGCCCCACACGGAGCCCAGAGCTCAGGGTCAGCTGGGGACTCTGGGCTCTGAGCAGTGCTGCCACTTTGAAGTACTCCCAATTTCTCCTCCTCCCTTTGCTGCCTCTGTCAGATGGAGGCAGCAAGGGGGGGGAGCAACTAGTTGATGATCCTGTCGACTAGTCCTTCACATCCCTAAATCAAATGTGTATTTTTTTACGTAGATGATAATGCCCAATTACATCAATGGGACTACTTCCGTGCACAATTTTACTCATATAACTAAAGCTTTGCAGGATGGTCCTTAAGGGTACATCTACACAGTAGTGTATACTTCAAAATAAGCTATGCAATTTGAACTATGCAAATTGCATAGCTTATTTCAAAATTTGGTGCTGTCTACACAGTGCTAATTTCAAAATAATTCACTATTCCGGCATCTTCCTGAATCCTTATGCAATGAGGTTTACAAGAAGCCAGAATAAGAAGTTTGTTACTTTGAATGCATTTCAAAATAACAGGCATGCTGTTAAGAATGTTATCCCGAAATAGTGCTGCTGTGTAGATGTACCCTTAGTCTCCAGCACTAGAGATGTGAACTAATCAACATGCTAATCACTCCCTCCCCTCTTGCTGCTTGTACCAGAAAGGGGCACCGGGGGGGGGGGAGGAGAAGAAGGGGTGCTTCAAAGTGGCAGCACCATGTGCAGCCCAGGATAGACCCTGAGCTCTACACAGTGCTGCTTCTTTGAAATGCCACTGACCCTGGGCTATATGCTGCGCTGCCGCTTTGAAACACCACGTGGAGTCTGCTGACCCCAGGCACCATGTGGCACTGATGCTTTGAAATGCTTGAGTCCCCCACTGGCCCCATGCTCCAAAGGTGGAGGCACCCTTATCAACTACGCAAATTGCATTGACTATTCGATTAGCCAGTTAATCAAAATTTTACATCTCTATCCAGCACACTTGTCATTTCAACATGGTGCCACAGTTGCTTTAGCAAAAAATACAAATACTATTGAGTTTTGTTGTAGTTTTTTAGTATCTTTAAATATTTTACAAGGAATCATTAATTTGATTGAAAATAATTATTTACTAGCTCCAAACTAATTCATGAGAATGCCAAATAATTGCGGTATTTTTATGGGGTTGAACCTGAAATGGGAATTTGGAAATCAAGGATTGTTCCCCTTGATGCCAATCCTAAATTAAGATTCACCAAATTGTAATGTTCTCGAACCTCTTTCATCCAGCAACATTAGGAAACAGATTATGTTGTATTATGGAATTTTCCAGACTATGGGTGTTCACCATAATGAAGGGTAGACAAAGGCTATTACTAAAGCTTTTGTATGTACAAACCATTGGAGAGGACTGCACACGAAAAACATGTAATAAAATAAATCCTGAATGCACTGTGTTTAAATTGTAATTAGAGGTGAGTGTGAGAGGTATGAAAGGGAGAGATGGTGCAGGATCGCGCTGGGGGTGGGGTCACAGACTCTGGGAGGGCCATGCAGGGTCCAAACCCTGGATGTTGTCAGATCACGGACACCCAGATTAAGAAAATTGAAATGTAGTTCAATATTTATTACATAGGGAATTTTTCAGGTAAGATTGACATCCATAAATGTAAAGAAATACCTAGTTCTTTAGCATTCTTCCAAAGTAATAAGTAATTTTATAAAACAAAATTATAAGAATCCATTGTAAACCTCACATCAATAAACCTCAATATTTACACAGAAATCCTGTGTATGATTGGTTATGACCAGAAACTAGAAAAATGGAAATTGCATATTATGCACTATTTCCTAATGTGTACGTTCTTCTAACAAAATAATTTGACAGCACAACTTGATTTGATTAATTCAAAAATATTGAAGTCCTTACTTAGACAAAAATCTTCTAAAAAGCCAGTATCAATTTTGCCTGATAAATTACCTTTGAATTTAGCCTACACAAAAATCTCTCCAACCAACAATCTACTTCTGGGGTGAAATACAATTATTTCTGAAAGAGCATAGCAAATCTAAATAAAAGTTTAGGTTGGGAAGTTAGAAAAATTTGGAATTTCTGAGAGAATTGTTGCATCCAAAATCACCCACACTATTTCAAACAGACAGTACCTGGATTGTGCATAGAAGTCTCCTATCTGACTATTAACATAAGAACATAAGAACGGTCATACTGTGTCAGACCAAAGGTCCATCTAGCCCAGTATCCTGTCTGCTGCCAATGGCCTATACCAGATGACCCAGAGGGAGGGATCACAACAGGTAATCCTTTTGTGATCCCTCCCCTGTTTCCCACTTCCACAGAAACAGAGGCTTCAGGCACCATTTCTATCCATCCTGGCTAATAGCCATTGATGGACCTAACCTCCATGAATGTATCTAGCTCTTCTTTTAATCCTGTTAAAGTTCTAGCCTTCATCGCATCCTCTGGTGATTTAACCAGGCCTAACCTTGTTAAATTAACAAAATAAGTCACATTTTGACATAGTTTGGGGTAAAGTAAAAAGTAATCACCCTGTCTTTTTCTAAAATTGCAATGGGATTAGTATTTTCCACCTATGACTCTAAAATGAATTTATTTTTATCAATAATTTGTATTCAATAGTCACCCTACACTGTACTTATCCACAAAAGTACTGTATCACAAACAGAACCTCACAAACTCACTGGAGCCAAGTTTGACCTTCAACACTAACCTCTTTCGAAAAATTCCCTATTTTGAAAATAACTGATCTGCATGTTTTGCTTATTTAATACTGCAAGCCCTCTTTTCCTGGCAATTTATTTTCTGAATGTGGAACTCTTGAAACGTAGTCAAAAAGGTGACTTGTCTTTATGAGAAAAGAAGCTTACTGAATAGACAAGGGATTCTTCATGCTGAAAAGCAATATAAAATGGTGTAAGAATCAAGCTATTAACTGGAAGAAATGGGTTCCGGAACTAACTCAGACTTCCAGTCCCTAGGGGGAATATTGAGAAGCACTGCCCATTTGGTGAGAAATTGAAATTGCCAGCAAAAGAACAGAATCTGCTCACCCATAAATTCCTAATTAGAAGAGTCATGTTGGGAAGTGGTCACTTAAATAATGAGTGCATGAAATGAAGAAAATAGCCTTAATTGGAGGATAGGCAATACACATAGTTGCTTGTTAATGTACTAATCATTTGATAATATTGTTAATTTGATTATATTCAGGATATTTAAACTATCTCCACATAATTTGTATTTAAATTATTTTTTCCTTCAGGAAAAAAAACAAACAAAAATACATGTATACAAGTTTAAGTAGGGCTGCCTAGCATGGCTTTGAAAACTTTGCTTTTACATCGCATGAAAATGGGGGAAATTACTGTGCCAGCTAGTTTATATATCACATGCAAAAAATATATATAGGATAAATATTGGTTTACACATCAGCCAGAGTTCCATAAAAATATTATCAGTAACTTCTGCATAACTTTTCAGATATACTCATATTTATAAACATATATAATACTGTATATGTGGATACTTTGAAATATGAATGCATTTGTATGCAGTATTTTACACAAATATACAAAATGATGAAAAAAATTACCTTAAAATTCATGTCTGTGTTTTATCTTTTTTTTCCCCACTTAACTAAATATATCCATAGAGAGCATGCAATAGGAGAAGTGCATGATCTTAATTTAAAGCAGAGTTAATAATAGAAGATCTCCACTGTGATATCATCAATTATAAAATACATTAAATTAATATTTAGGACACAACAAAAGTATCAATACAAGAAATTTTATCTGGGCAATAGGGCATGGTTCTGTATTCTTTACATAGTCCAAATCATACTGAAACCAAATTAGGTTGTGAATATGCACATAATGTATAACTGAGTCCATAGGGATCATAAAAGCAGACTTGATCCAAGCCTTTCGTGTTTGCACATCCATTAATTACTAATTATTAAGGGTACATATCAATGTACAATGCAGCAAATACAGTACAATTATCTCATTACAAATAAGAAGCTTAGTGAATGTATCTCCATCACTCAGCTTTGGAAATAAACCCATTGAACTCAAAATAATAACAAAAAATGAATTATTAAAACAAAACTATTTTCTATATTGATTGATAATGGCTTGTTACTCTGATGCTAGAGATTAGATTGAAAGCCTATTCCTATGCTATCAAGTTATTTTAAAATAAGTTATTTTGAAATAACTCCTGAAATAACAATTTTGAAATAAGTTTATTCCTCTTCACAAACAGAAGTTATTATTTCAAAATAACTAGCCCATTATTTTGAAATAACAGGCTTGGTTGTGTGGACACTTGCTTTGTTATTTCAAAATAAGGGGAGTTATTTTGAAATAACTCCCCAGTGTAGACATGCCCAAACTGAGCAATTCATTGCACATAATGAAAACAAAGGGATAATTTACTAATTGGAAGGTTTCCTTATTGGATTTTGAGGGAAGGAGGATGGAATTTAATAATGGCAAAGTATAGATGAGCTATATTTCTAGTGATTTTTATATACATTGGGGAAATCATCTGTAAATTTTCAGAAGTAAGAAGAGGGCACATAGAATCAGAAAACAATCTCCAACATGTTCAGATAGACTTAATATTTAAATCACTTTAACTCAAAATTAAATCCCTCTTTATAATATGATTTGTTAAAATGTGTTTCTGGTTTTTTAAATATTTTCTCCTCTTCGGTTATTTATAGACACCAAATGATTTTTCCACATGACAGAATAGAATAAATTCTGCAAAATCTTACAGCTCATTGATCTGAGTTACATGAAATGTATCAGTAAGTCAGAGCAAACTTGACATGAGAGTGAATTAGTTGAATAAATGCAATTACAAACTGTGTCAATGATTTTGACACAGGTCATGGTAAAAATGCCATAAATAATACAGAATGTTGTTTAGAGCTTTTTTTTATAACAAAAATAAGAATTTAGGAGGAAATTCTTATTCTGACTATAGAATAATGTTTGCACAAAATCACATAGTGCCAAAATTGGGTGGATAGCTGTATGGATACCAGAGGAACATCATCATACTCTGCAAGTAGTGTCATTGAAGAACTGAAGTAATTGTTACTATTTGAATAAAGCCTTACAGCATAAGGAGCCCCAATGATTTGAGTTTTTTGCCTTCAGTGGAACAATTTTTAAGTAAGGATATCAGAATCAGGCCATTATCGTTTTCCAGTAATACTATAGATGAAACCCCTGCCCTGTACTCATTCCCAAAGGAACAATTTAGCCTTAGAGTTTTCTTTCTCCTGTTCCTCTTCTATGAGAATTTCTAAACGGTAGGGAGAACCAAGCTTTATGCAGTTTTTATAGATTAAGCATCTCATACTCTTCCCATTGAAGTGCATGGCAAAACTCTAAAGATCTGGACTCCAGAACTCACTTCCCTTGAAATATGAGAGAATATCACTGTAAGGTAGTTGAATTCCCAGATTGCCACTACATTTTTTGAAATTACAAGCAAATCAGGAACACGGTTTTCAAGAAAGTTTTCAAGAAAATTCTCTATATCTCCCTGAGGATAAGATGATAGATTCTTGAACCAGCATGCACAGCCTTCAGGATGAAGATAACAGTCTACCATGCTCATCAGCAACATTGCGTTCACAAAATAAACTGGCACTGGGGCAGGATAACAGAATGTGTAGTAACCACTAGCCCAATACAACCCCCCCCCCCCCACAAAAACAAAAAAACCTTAGGACCTATAAAATTCACTAAACCCAATGATTCAAGTCTTCATTGTGAGAAAGCAAAATTTAATTATATCAAAAGTCTAAAAAAATGTAATCTGCCAGGCAAAGAGTAACAGATTAGAAGAATTCTGGGTTGTAGACAGAGGGAAGAATATATTCAAATGAAATCTGATTAAAAACAGTCTAATAACTTGTACAGTGTATTCATTCATGGGAACAATCACATCATTCAGCATGTTATGCAGTCTGGCTCATCAGTCCTCAGAATGAGCTACCATTGAGACTAAATCATCCATCACCTCTAAGAAGAGTGACCCCTTCAGGTCAGGTTTGAAAACAATGGTGAATCTGTCAGGAAAGAAAAAAATGAAGCAGCATCTGGTATTACACCTGATGTGTGAATTACAATTTCTGATTTCTAGTACTGGCAGAACTTTTGTATTTAAGAGTACAACATGCTCACACAAGCACACTTAGAGTGTTAGAAAGTTACATTATAAACAAAACACATTATTTCCACTAAGACACAAAAGAAAGCACAACATTTGTTTAAGGAAAGAACATTTCTATTACCCTAGAGTTCAAGTTTTACTTAATACCTTTTCCACTGTTTATAATATGGCATTACTACATTAACACAGAAGACAGACAAACCCCAATAATGTCGCTCTTCTGCCCTTACAAGCAGATCTTAATTCTTAATTTTAAAATAGGAATTTTCATTACTACACTGTATTAGGAAGTAAGTTAGGAATATATGAAAGCTCTTATAAAAACTCAAGTATATTTTGGTAGTTCATACTTTGCCATACTTTACTGGCAACATATATAATGGTCTATTTATTTAAATTTTATTTTAGAATAACAAAGGGGAAGTTAGAATTAACATTAAAATTTGAATAGTGCCTATCAAAAGTTAAGAATGTCTTAATAACAAATGAAATAGTTTTAATTAAAGGTCAGTTGCACACATCAAATTTATAGACAAAGCACTTACAAAGAGCTTTTTGGAGAAGGAATTCAAATGAGATTCTTCATATGTCAAATCATAAAACAGTATGAGCAGTTCAACTATAGTGAAATTGATTGCACCGTTAGCACACGACACTGATCTTTGTTTATAAAGATTTACTATGCCCGAAGCAGCACCACCTATTGGATGCAAAATGTAGGTTAATATCTACTTTAACAAGAGAGCTCTACTATAAAACTGGTTTTGCAGACAGATGATGATGATGGAAGATCTTATTTTCATATAAGTATGTGAAATTAACAACCAATATTTTCTAGTATTTTGGCAGGAGCTAATAGCATCACAAATAAGGTTATATATAAATATATATATAAACATTTTAATTTAATACATATGACAAAGTATTGAAGGCAAACTCTTCTAATAATATGACCATTCCTTTAATATTTGTTTTAGAGCAATAGAAAGGAAATTTCAGGATTCTCATGATGCACAGCTGCATGAATCTGAATGTGTTTAAAATTAATTTGGTTATGTAAGTTGTCTAGCTAAAAATCAAAATACAAATACTGTGTAAAGTAAGGGTGTAACTTGAATATATTAAACGTGACTATGTTAACTAATGCATTTTTGCGTTTAAAGATATCTGTATCCCACACATTTTAGGACGATGAGTGAATTAATCAGCTATTGGATAACTGTCTTCTTTTTAGACTAGACGTAGAACCCAGCACTGATACTCTTAAATGTTAATTGCCTAAACTGGCAGCTGGCTAAAATAAAATAGAACATCTCATGCACTGTCCAGGCAAGCTGTTGCTTGTTGTCTACGCTGCCTTGAATTCTCTTCCTCTCATTTCCGATGTGAAACATTTTCATGTGAGTGCATTCTGTCGAGCTGGGGGAGTGAATGGCTGGAGCACAGTTCCGTCGAAGGATCCTGGCTGCGTGGCTAATGGCAACGCGAACCTAGTGCTTTTGGTGTTAAACGCCACTTCTCAGGCCAGGGCGTGGGTGGGACTGTGAGCGATCCCAGCCAGCCCAGGCTGTCTCTGCTGCTGCTGGGGGCTCGCATGACTGTAGCTTGCATCCATGGAGCCCAGCAGCAGCAGCAGCGGGAGGCTAAGGTGAGGAGGGAGAAAGAAACGTTCTCGTCCATGATACCGACAGCATGTTGTTTCCATGGTGTGAAAGTAAAGCAGGCTCTGGTGGGGAATGGCACTAGCCAGAGCCCACAGAGGCGCAAAGTTGGCTCCAACCCCCGCTATTATGAAGGCATGCAAATCTCACTCACCCGCTCGGAGGACGCAGACGAGCTGGATGCAAGCAAGCAAGCGCCTTAGAATTAGCATTTCCACACCGTCCGGTTCCCCCTTCTCTCGGTGGCTCTCTGCGCCCAGGCAGCGGCACCTCTCCTCACTGGGGGACTGGCGTGTGAGTCTCCAGCCTCGCCTTTTAAACGCTTCCCAGTCGAGGAGGAGGAGGAGGGGGCGGGTGGGGGAACGGGCCTTAATGCCTGGCGGGGGGACCTAGCAGGGCCAGACTTGGTGCTGCATCTCTGGGACTTTCGCTCGAGCTCTCCAGCCTGCTGCTCCCATTCAGCCGGCAGCGGCGGAGCTGCCTAGGGTGCGTGCGGGAGAGAGGGCGAGGGAAGGCGCGCGACCGCGCGCGAGGGCGGGGGCGCGCGCCCAGCAGTGCAGAAGCGGCAGGGGGGAGGCTCCCACTCGCGGCGTGGGGGGGGGGAGAGAAATGGGCGCGCGGGGCACCTGAGGCTGCAGCCAGCGCGTACCTGGGGCCCCTGCTGCGCGTCTGCGGGATGGGATCGAAGCGGAGGGGAAGGGAGGGATCTTGCCCCTTCAAGCCAGATTAATATGCACCGAAAACCAAGCGAGCCAAAGCGAGCTCGGGGCGTGTGGCTTGGCAGGGGACAGCAAGGATGAGCTCCATGCTGTGCCCCCTACAAGTGAACCCCACTGAGCCTTGCAACCCCTAGCGACTTCAATCGGGCTACATAGCCCGTCGTATGTCATGTAAAAGGGGCGCTGCTGCACCCCCTGCCTTGAAGTGGTTTCCATTATATACAGGACTTGCAATTTGGTTCAATGGCTCTTAGCACTCCTTCTCTACACATTGTTCCTGCGCCCTATAAAATGAGCACCTGGACCATCCTATAATTCAGCTAGTGGTCAGGAGCTCTTTAAACAACACTCAAACCCTGCCACTCATGCTTAATTTGTGCCAGGGATTGCAAGGACTGAACTCTGGCCCCTGTGCACTTGGCATTTCATAGCCTCATTGCTTCTGGGCTTGCTACATCACTTATGAAAGTAAAATAATTGCTTGAGCTCAGGCACTGATTTTGTTACAAATTAAGCACTACCTATCATCCACTCTTGTAGGGATCCTGTGGACATTTCCTGTTGGGTATAATAGTGTGACTAAGCCCAGTAGTTTCAGCGTATGCTACTGCCTAGTACTTACAGACTTTTTCAGCAGCAGATCCCAAAGCATTTCCCACTCTTTAAGGTGTTTATCCTCACTCCACCTTTCTGAAGCAGAGAAGTGTTGCTATTCACATTTTACAATTCAGGAACAGAGGCACAGAAAGAGTAAGTGACTTTCCCAAGATCACACAGGAAGACCATGA
Organism: Pelodiscus sinensis; assembly: GCF_052426305.1. NCBI lineage: Eukaryota > Metazoa > Chordata > Testudines > Trionychidae > Pelodiscus > Pelodiscus sinensis. The sequence continues at coordinate 43,984,744 of NC_143052.1, forward strand.
ACCTCATTTTCCCTGTCCTAAACCAGAACCCTAATCTCTGCTCCATCATCCCTCTCTGCTCTATGATAGGCAGCATCAAAGAATACTGGGTTTATTTGAAATTGGGAGGGGGTTGAAGGGACTGAGGTAGTAGAATATAATGAACTATGATAACATGATCAGGATATAAGAATTAACATTATTTATCTTATAAAGTGAACCATGGAATGTTTAATGACTGCTTGTTGCAATTTTTGGTAAGTAGATTGAGGGAGGCAACAAAGCATGTACTTCTGCTGCTGTTTCGATAAGTTAACCATATCAATTTATCCTCAGCAAAGCGGTGACTGTGATGGACTCCCTTAGACAATTTTTCTGTAGTGCAGCTGCCTGATAAGTGATCTTCTGATTCAGTAATTCGCTGACATTAGGAGCAAGGGAGTAAGACCCTGGAATAAAAATGTTAACGTTCTAGGTATCGACATTTATATGAAATCACATGTTGAAAGTTTGTCATGAAGTAGGTAGATATAAATAGCACTGATTTGAGGACAAAAGGTCAATTCTGGGATTTTGAATGTCCATATCCATCAACTAGCCACACAACAAAAATATGTTCAAACAGCTTAGCCTGTTGCATTGATGATGCCTTGTTTTCCAAAACAGTATTTTGTAATAAAGTGCTCAGCAGATCCTGCTTAGAAGGTATCTTTAAGCGGAAGGTGGTAAGAGTTTGGATTATTTCAACACATTTTTGTGTTTTCAATGCTAGTCCCATCTGAGCTAAACCACCCACTCAGTTTGTATGTGACATGACTTTTAATGGCTGGAGATACTGAAGTGTAATTTCACTTCATGCTTTATACTTAAGCTATTCTGTTGGAGCTTGTTATTCCTCATGTACTGGTAGCACATTCTTCTGTCTACTTCACAAAAAAGAAAGAAAAAAAATCCTGCATCACCTTTTCATTTCAGTTTTCTGGCTGCTGACAATTCAAGTACCTGGCTGTTTGGGCAGTTATGAGCTATCTCGATACAAAACAAGTTGGAGAGTTCTGAGGAAACAAAAACTACACAAGGAATTGTCATTAATATTTAGGAATGTAGGAAGTGTTGATTGTTCTAAGTAGCAGACAAGTTCAGTATCTTCCATTATATTAAACAATGTACACTGGAATGGAGGCTGGTTCATTGATCAAAGGATTTGGTTTACATGACAGTCTTGTTAACTCAGTGTTGTTGTAACCAGGATATTAGAGACACAAGATTCGCTAGTCCAATTAAAAAAATACTACCACACTCACCCAGTCTTCATCACATGAACAATAACTTTTATGTCTTAAGCTTTCCAACCAAATGATGCTATTTCAATATATTTCTAAGACAGAGATTTTCAGTCACCTTATTTCCAGGTTACTCTCAGAGGCTCATATGCTGGCAGGTGCTAGGTATAATGTCCCCCAGATATGCATGCATAGATGGTGCAAAAGCAGTGTTATCTTAATGTGTATTGTGGCCAAGATCATCTCACCCTCCTCACACAACATCACTGCAAAATTTGTACTCAGAGTAGCCTTTGTACAATTCTTTACATGTTCATATGCACTTTTATTATCATTTTAATAATCTGTGAAGAGGCCTGTGCTTAAATTGGTTTCTGTGTCAGCCTATAGCAACTGACCTAGGAATTACTGGGTGAAGTTCTGGAGCCTGCATTATGCAAAAGGTCAGGCAAAATTATAACTGTACCTTCTAGTTTAAAAAAATTGATTACTGGGCACACCTGGAAAGAAGATATATAAAATGCCAACACCCTGATAGTGTTTTATGCCCACTTTGCACAGGGTGTATAGATTAGACCAGGTTCTCGACCAAGAATGGGGAATCTGAGGCCTGGGGACTGGATGTGGCTATAGGCTTGCCTGAATCCAGCCCCCAAGGCTCATGGCTTCCCCCGTCCAGCATTGGAGATCCTGGGCTGGCATTCCAGCCCTCTTCCACCCCAATTCTGGACTAGAATACACAAAATCTACTAGCCTTGGCCCCCCAAGGCTCTGGTGTGTGAGGGGAATGTGGAGAGCATCTTTCTGCTTCTCAGTCAGGAGCCACATCAATGAGGGTTCGGGGGCTTGGGTTTTTTCTTGTTTGCTTCTTACTTGTGTGCAGCCCCCAACTGATTTTTCTGTTAGTATCATAGAATCATAGATCCATAGAACTGGAAGAGACCTCAGAAGGTCATTAAGTCCAGCCCCCTGCTCTAGGCAGGACCAATCCAACTAAATCAACCCGGCCAGGGCTTTGTCAAGCAGAGACTTAAACACCTCTAGGGATAAGCAACCTCCAACCCAGAAAAGGTTCCTCATTCCTGTTCTAGACAATAGGCCCACTCCTTAAAGACCCTCCTGGCTCCTAGTACAGATTGGACCTCCCTGGTCCAGCACTCTCGGGACCTGACTCACTCTGAATGAAGGAATTTGCCAGATCAGGGGAGATCCCCTGCTGCCCGCCTCCTGCCTCACAGGACACCACCCTTCCCTTTGGCTAGGTCTGATCAAGCCTGCTGCTTGGGCCTGGGCATGTTTCTGGCCTGCTTCTACCAGTTGGCTGGTGCTCTCCAGGAATGGAGCTCACCAGCCACTGCAGTCCTGCTTCTGTCCCACCCGGTCGGAGCTTCCCAGGGTCAAGGCTCCATGGCTGTCCTGCTGCTGCCACACCCGGGTGGGGCTCCCCATGATGGGGCTTGCCAGTCCCAATGGTGGGGCTCCAAGCTGCTGGACTCCTGCCTGGCTTGTACTGCCAGGCACCGGAGCTCTCTGGTCCAGCAAAATCCATGATCCTGTTGGACCACGCATGAAAGTCCTGGATTTAGGAGGTTTAATCTGTATTTAAACAGTTATGAGTGCAGCAGCTTTCTGCAATGCTGCTGCTTTTTTTTTTTTTTTTTTTTAAACTGTTTTTGGTTTGTGGCTATGCACAGTGGCAGCCTGAACTTGCAAAAATACTTGCGAGGGAAGTTTGTTCATCAAACTGCTACCATCATTTTAATTACCTCAATTACCATTGTTGTCTTCTTTCCTATAAAATACTAGATTTACCTGGCATTCGTCAGGTCTTTAACTCAATTAATGTTAGAATCATAGAATCATAGGGCTGAAAGAGACCTCAGAAGGTAATCAAATCCAGACCCCTGCTCAAAGCAGGACCAATCGCAACTAAATCAACCAAGCCAGGGCTTTGTCAATCCCAACATAAAAACTTCTACTGATGGAGATTCTACCACCTCCCTAGGTAACCCGTTCCAGTGCTTCACCACCCTCCTAGTAAAAAAGTTTTTCCTAATATCTGACCTAGACCTCCCCCACTGTACCTTGAGACCATTGCTCCTTGTTCTGCCATCTGTCACTACTGTGAACAGCCTCTCTCCATCGTCTTTGGAACCTCTCTTCAGGAAATTGAAGGCTGCTATCAAATCCCTCCCCACTCTTCTCTTTTGCAGACTAAATAACCCCAAATCCCTCAGCCTCTCCTCAAAGGTTATGTGCTCCAGCCCCCTAATCATTCTGGTTGCCCCTCTCCAATGCATCCACATCCTTTCTGGGGGGGGAGGAAGCAGAACTGGATGCAATACTCCAGATGTGGCCTCACCAGAGCCAAATAAAGGGGAATAATCACTTCTCTACATCTGCTGTCAATGCTCCTCCCAATGCAACCTAATATTCCATTCTCCTTCTTGGCTACAAGGCCACACTATTGACTTATATCGAGCTTCTCATCCATTGTAATCCCCAGGTCCTTTTCTTCAGAACTGCTACTTAGCCATTCAGTCCCCAGCCTGTAACAATACTTGGGATTCTTCCATCCCAAGTGCAGGACTTGGCACTTGACCTTGTTGAACCTCATCAGATTTCTTTTGGCCCAATCCTCTAATCTGTCTAGGTCACTCTGGACCCTATCCCTGCCCTCGAATGTATCTACCGCTCCCCCTAGCTTAGTGTCATCTGCAAACTTGCTGAGGGTGCAATCCATCCCCTCATCTAGGTCATTAATAAAGATGTTGAACAAAACCGGCCCTAGAACCGAACCTTGGGGCACTCCATAGAAATCGACCACCAACCTGACATAGAACCGTTGATCACAACCCATTGGGCCCGACAGTCTAGCCAGCTTTCTATCCATCTTACACTCCATTTATCCAATCCATACTTCCTTAACTTGCTGGCAATAACATTGTGGGAGACTGTATCAACAGCTTTGCTAAAGTCAAGATGTATAACATCCACTGACCTGCTCATGTCCATAGAGCCAGTTACCTTATCATAGAAGTTAATCAGATTGGCAAGACTTGCTCTTGGTGAATACATGTTGACTATTCCCGATCACTTTTCCCTCTTCCAAGTGCTTCAAAATGGATTCCTTGAGAATCCCCTCCATGATTTTTCCAGTGACTGAGGTAAGGCTGACTGGTCTGTAATTCAGGCTGACTGATCTGTATGTTTTTTTTTTTTTTTTTCATTTAAATCATTGCTCTAAGGTGGGGCTGGGATCAGGGGTTCAGTATGCAGGTTGCACCAGGGAAAGAGGACTGCCCTGTTCTCTCTGACAGCAGCAGCTTGTGTGAGAAGTGCCTCTCCATGGCTATTACAGCTCCAGCTGGCATAGCTGGTGGAGGGGTGCATGTCCCCCAGCTGGGGCAGGTACAGCTTTGTCAGTCCCCTGTGCTCCTCAGCCAGGATGAGGAATGGAGTAAATTGTGCACTTTTTCCTCACTCCATGGCAAAGGGGAACAGCCAGCAATGTTCCTATATGAATGGGGGGAGGAGCTCCAGCCCCTCTGCGCACCCTAAGGGAGGGTGCTAGTCTTAGGGCTGGGGCAGTCTCAGGAGAGGGAAGCCTCCCCCAGTCAACTCTTTTCACCTCCTTGGTGATTTTGTCTCTTTTCTGTGTGGTTTTCTGAGAAGTAATCCCATTCCAGCCACATCCCATTTTCCTGGCACAAGCAAACCATTACCTTTCTTTAAGTTATGATAAGAGGAAGCTGCATACAGAATTTGGTGGTCTTAGCTCATACTGGTTAGGAAGAGTTTTTGAACAGACAGACAGACAAACTCTCAAATGTATAGTAGATAAAACACCAGTCTGAGACTTGAACTTATAGTTAACATTTCTCTCATTGCTCTTTTAAGACATGTCTTTTATCAATTTCATTTTCAGTAAAAAAAAAAAAAAAAAAAGTTTGCAGTGAATCTCTTTTGTGTCTGAGTTTCCCGCCCCAAGTTTCCTCTTTTGTCTGCATTAGTATATTTTTGGTGAGGTATTATGCCTTTTAGTTCTGGGTTAACATCCCCAATAGCTACCTTTTTTCCCCTTTATTCTGAACCTTCCCTTTTTCATTTTTGTATTTCCTTTGTCTAATTTTGAGCCCTTTTTACCCACTTGGTTTGATATTGAATATTTTCTTTCAGTTCTCTCTTTTTTATCCAATATTATATTAGTTCTTAGTCTAAATGAGTCCTTTTCGCTGTTGATACAATACTTTTCTTTTTATTGTTGCAATCCTGTTTTCTTTTCTCTCTCTCAGAGTGAGTTATGTTTATGTTCACCTCTCCTGGAGCTTGTTTTGAGTGCTTATATTTTTCAGAGAGAAATCAAATTTTGTGTTGTGCTAATCTTTGCTTCTCTTGTAGTGAATCTTTTCTTTTTCATCTTTGTCGCTGATTTTGTTAAGTTCTTTTTTGTTTATATAAGGCTTTTATTTTCTTTCATATATAAAGAATTCTTTTCTTCAGCATCTATTCCAACCAGGCTATGGGATAACAAACCTTAATGAAAAATATTTGTTATTTTCTATGTTACAGAAACATTTTTATTTAACATATAAAGTTATCTGAGCACAGGCTTTTATGTTCCAATAATTAAACATAGGAAGAACAGGAATATCATCCAGCAATATTATAAAATAATCAAATTCGGATTCATGATGCCCCAACTTTAAGTCTAAATATATTTGGTTATAACACTGTAAAGTCTTTTCAGGGGTCTGAACATTAGGTGACAACTTTTAACTGACATTTTTAACTAAGGTATGAAATTGAAAGTGTCAATGAACTTTATATCTCCCTCACTTTTGATTCAATATGTTGCCAGAGTTTTATGAACAGTCATAAATTCATTCTTTTACCTCAGCTGACTTAAGTAAAGATAGCTTCATTTTATATAGAAGCTACATTTTTTGTACTCCATATGAAATCAAGTTATTTTAATAGTTTATTTAGTAATTCTTCCCAAACTAGCTTGGATTCATTTGTCTCAAAGGATGTTGAAAAGGAATAAAAATAGTGAGGGAAATCAATACTGAAAGTAGACATTTTCCTTTAAAAAAATACTAGATCCAATTGAATGACTTTTGATAACTATTTTGCCAAAAATAGGTCTTGTAAATTTTCATTTGTGATAGAAGACAGGATTATAGGTCTTGGTAACAGAAAGTTGTCATCATGTGCTAAAAAGGGCTATTAATTTCCAAAAGAATAGACATGCTATTCTGATATTGTGCATTTAATATGTTAAGTCTCAATTGAAAACATTTTAAAGTTTTGTCATAACATTACACAGTTCCAAAGACAGCACAACTTACCCATCACATTGCACTGTTTTGACAAATGTGCATCTGGATCTGGCTGTGGAAAAGATTTTAAATTGCCATATGGTATCTAGCTGATACCTTTAACCATGTTTTATTTGCCTCTTGACAAATATTAAATCCAGAATAATTCCTACCCAATTCTTTAATGATCAGAACAGATACAGAGATTACTACATTAAGGAATAAGCAATCTTTTACTGAAACTGTAGACTCTGAACAGCTTAGCCTCATGCAAATGAACAAGAATTATATAGAGAGGATATTTGCCCTAATTTCTTTCATATCTATTTGTAACTGTTCCGGTCATCATTTGTATACAAGCATACACTATTACAGCATGCTTTACCCACAGGCGTCAGGTGAAAGCCCACCTCAGGAAGGAAAGACCCAGCCACGCCCCTTCTGTCTGAGGCCCCGCTCCTGGAGCAAAGGCCCACCTATCCCCCAGCCCAATCCTACCTGGCCACATGGAAAGCTGGGGCTATCGTGGTGCCCCTGGCCAGCCCTCCTCAACAGCAGGGGAAAGCGATGCTGCCCCACCATGGCCCCATCCCCTCACCCCCCGCCAGGCTGCTGAGCTGGATTGCCTTCTCCAGGGGCCAGTCAGAGCCGGACTGCCCGCCACAATTCCAGCCTTCCCCAGCAGCAGCCCCAGCCTTAGGCAGTTGGTCATATAGGCAGTGTAGGGGAGGCTGTGCCTTCCCTTGCCTACATTACCGACTGCCCATGTGCCTTACCAAGATGCAACTTTCTTCATTAGACTGATAATATTTGGTCACATCAAGAACCGATCCTTAGGGAACTCCGTAGAAACCAACCGCCAACCTGACATCGAGCCATTGATCACTACCCATTGGGCCTGACAGTCTAGCCAGCTTTCTATCCATCTTACAGTCCATTTATCCAATCCATACTTCCTTAACTTGCTGGCAAGAATATTGTGGGAGACTGTATCAAAAGCTTTGCTAAAGTCAAGGTGTATCACATCCACTGTGTAAAGTAATTGACTTGTTCCACGGGTTCCTCTCCGTGTGGACACTATTTATTGGGTGTCTCCACACCTTTTCCCGTTCCCGTATTCCCCAACACAAATCAAACGCGATAGAAGTCCTCTAGTCCTCCGACTGGAGATCTCATTCTTCAAGGCTACCACCCTGGCTGCACCGCAATTTCCTCTTGGTGACGGAGCAGGGGGGCTCAGGCCTACCCTCTCTCCAAACCCCAGCCCAGGGCCCTAAGGCAGGGAGGGAATCTCCCTCACAGCGGACGGGGTAATTGCCCCTAAACCCACCTGCTCTTGGGTTCCATGGCCCCGCCCTGAGCTGCTTCCTACTCCGCCTCTGCAATCCCTTCTCTCCCCCCTTCTCCACCAAGGGGGGGGGGGCTCCTACTTACGCCTTGTCTTGTTCCGCCTTGATTACCCCCCTCTCGGCATCTGCCCACTGCTTTTCAATCATCCCGCCGAGCTGGTGGGTGACATCATCCGCCTGTGCCCTGGTGGCATCTCTGGTGACATCATCGGGAGATGCCGCGGGCCGCATGCTACCTCCCGGTGCGGCCAAATCAGCAGACACCAGATGCATGGCAGCCTGCCCGGCCTCCGCACGCTCCCCGCCATAACCTGGGGAGTTTGTCCCGGCTCTCCGGAGCTTGGGGCCGGAAAGCCCCATCACACACTGACTTTCGCATATCCACAGAGCCAGTTACCTCATCACAGAAGCTAATCAGATTGGTCAGGAATGACTTGCCCTTGGTGAATCCATGTTGATTATTCCTGATCACTTTCCCCTCTTCCAAGTGCTTCAAAATGGATTCCTTGAGGTTCCCCTCCATGATTTTTCCGGTGACTTAGGCAAGGCTGACTGGTCTGTAGTTCCTTGGATTGTCCTTCTTCCCTTTTTTAAAGATGGGCACTACATTTGCCTTTTTCCAGTCATCCAGGATCTCTCCTGATCTCCACGAGTTTTCAAAGATAATGGCCAAAGACTCTGCAATGACATTTGCCAACTCAGCTCCAGCTTGACCCCCTCAGCCTCTGTGCTGCTGCCTCTCTATCAGAGGCAGCAACATGGGGGTAGGGGAGGCAGGTGGATCTGTTGCTCATGGGGAGCCTCTTTTAAGCACAGTCCTTACAGGCACCGGATCCTGCCCCCGCCCTTGCTGCCTCTGATACAGAAGCAGCAAGGGGAAGGGGAATGTGTGTAGTCAACAAGATTAACGGAGAAGACTAGACTTCCTGGTTAATTGTATAGTCCACTACATGTTGGCTTCCCTAATTTGCTGGCTAACATTTTGTTATATTACCTTTTGAAAAAATAAGGTATGGGATGTTTGAGTTATGCTACTACAAAAAGAAAAGTATTAATATTATTAAAGGCTTCAATTATTTTTAAAAGATAACACACATCAATGCAAGTCAATGCTACATCTATATTTACAAAGGTAGAGAACAAGAACGGAAACCTTTAGTGCTTGCTTAAAGTATATATTAAAACTACATATGCAAACTTCAAAGATTTAATCTTGCAGACAAAAAAAAAATCACCCTCTTTAAGAGTGTCCATATTTTAATTCAGTAAGAGAGAGAAAACAGCAGCTCTCAAACAGAGATCTAATAGGTCAAGTTCCAGTCAAGAGCAAATTGTTTTGGCTGAGTCACAAATCTAATCAAATATTTACTGACTGACTCCATATTTTCCAAATTTTTCTTTCTTTCATTTGTGGATGCCGTGACATTCTTATTACAAGGATCACAATACTACAAAACACAATAGATGTGATCTTCCTGAAATAATGTATTATACTCATGGTTGGGTAACACTGTTGATTATTTTCCACAGAGGACTTTTCAGATAAGGCTATTTAACTGTTAGGTACCATTTACTAGTGCTAAATGAAAGATATTTCTAAATTTTTCTTCTATAGTTGTGTATAAATTAAATGGTACCACTATGAGGTTGAATTTTCAATTTTATAATTGACACACATCATCTAAATCAATCGTCTTAGTCCATACATTTGACTTATTGTTTCAGAAGGAAATTTCACTAATCTGAAATGTTTATTTTTTCCTGAAATCCACCATTCAGCCATTGGTGAAAAAGCAAATAATAAAGGCCTCCTGATTTTAAGGAACTGCCCTTAAAAATAGCTATCATTAGATGCAGTCAAGATATTCACAGCTGTGCTCATTTCTGCCAATAGCATCAGTGATGCTTGTTCACATATAGAAAAATAAACAAAGATAACCATGCTAACTTCTGTTGCATTTGAAAAAAATAATTGCAATAGTTTCAAATAAGGAAAAAGACAAATATGGTACAGTAATGTTCTTCTCCATCATCTAAAAATAATGAGGGCAACCTTTCCTAGGCAACGACTCACAGGGCCAGCAAAGATCAGTTGCCAACAAGAGATGATCTTTTAATAATGTTTGGACAAAATTGTACTTGAAAATTTTGGCAGATCTTATTATGGTCAGTTAAGCAATAGGGTTGCCCTTTGCCAACCTTTGGCCCAGAAAGATATTTTTTTAAAAATCCTGTAAGACATGGAATTGCTTAATGAAGATGATATTTAGCAAAGTGATCTCTGAAGTAGAAAAGGTAGAAGCTGATAGTACCCATTTAACATTAGCAACATCAATAATTCCTCTCTAAAGCATCTCCAAACATTAAAGTGTTCCCTCTTCATTTTACTGAGTTGGCATTAAATTACGCTTTCATCAATGTTTCAATTTCATTATTAGAGCTGGGTAGGAACAATCAGTTCCACACATACAAGATGGGAAGCGACTGTCTAGGAAGGAGCATGGCGGAAAGGGATCTAGGGGTCATAGTGGACCACAAGTTGAATATGAGTCAACAGTGTGATGCTGTTGCAAAAAAAGCAAATATGATTCTAGGTTGTATCAACAGGTGTGTTGTAAGCAAAACTCGTGAAGTCATTCTGCCGCTCTACTCTGCACTAGTTAGGCCTCAGCTGGAGTACTGTGTCCAGTTCTGGGTGCCACATTTCAAGAAAGATGTGGAGAAATTGGAAAGGGTACAGAGAAGAGCGACAAGAATGATTAAAGGTCTAGAGAACATGACCTATGAAGCCAGGCTTCATGAACTGGGCTTGTTTAGTTTGGAAAAAAGAAGATTAAGGGGGGACATGATAGCGGTTTTCAAATATCTAAAAGGGTGTCACAAGGAGGAAGGAGAAAATGTGTTCCTCTTGGTTTCTGAGGACAGGACAAGGAGTAATGGGCTTAAAGTGCAGCAGGGGAGATTTAGATTGGACATTAGGAAAAAATTCCTAACTGTCAGGGTGGTCAAATATTGGAATAAATTGCCAAGGGAGGTGGTGGAATCTCCCTCTCTGGAGATATTTAAGAACAGGTTAGATAGACATCTGTCAGGGATGGTGTAGACAGAGCTTGGTCCTGCCTTGAGGGCAGGGGGCTGGACTCGATGACCTCTCGAGGTCCCTTCCAGTCCTATTATTCTATGATTCTATGATTCTATGATTCTATAAATGCACATGCTTTATTTAAATTATTGTATTTTTTTTAAACTAAGGAAAATGAAGGCTGGAGTGAGGGTTTGGGGGTAAGGAGAGGCTTAAGGCAGAGGGTTGGGCAGTGTGGGGGTACTCAAGGCAAGGGGTGGGGGCCTCAGGGCAGGTGGAAGGAGGTGGGGCACAGGGGAAGAAGGTAGGGGTGCTGAAGTCAAAGCAAGTGGGAGGTGCAGGACTCAGGGCAGGGGGCTCAGGACATGGGGATGGGAAGTGTGGTGGGGCTTACTGGCAGCTCCTCTTACGGCGGGCTGTGGCAGTGCTCCCTGGCCAGCGGCTTCTCCCGAGGGGCCAGGACTGTGCTCCTTGGTGGGTGGCTCCTTCTGGAAGGGGGAAAATCCAGGTCTGAGTGTTGGTCAGGTGGGAATTGGGGCTCTGCAGCTGGCCCCAGCCTCCAACTGCCTTCCTCTGGCCTACAGCCTGTCTGGGGCAGCAGCCCCTGCCTGGCCTGCTGCATCCCTCCAGCATGGAGCTGCTCTGGGGAGGCCTTGGTTATAGCAATGTCCCTCCCATTCTGCAGCCTCTTGGGGAGGAAGCATTCTGTGGGCTGGCCTGCCCTCCAGCTTCCCCCTCTCTGCACTGAAGCTGATCTGCAGGGGTGGTGCTTCAGGTGATACCTCCAGATTTGAGCAGCCCCCTGCATCCTGAAGCCTGTTTGAGGGATTTTTTGGGGGCTGGCCAGGTTCCGTGGGATGCCCCACAGCCTGCAATTAGTCTGGGGTGTGTGAGGCTCTGGGGGCTATCTCTGGCCTCCAGCAGCCTTCCGCCTCCTGCCCCCATGGCCTGCAGGCTGTCTGGGGTGGGGACAACCCACAGAGCCTGGCCAGCCCCACAGAGAATCCCCCAAACAGGCTGCAGGATGGAAGGGGCTGCTTGAAGCTGGGGGTACTCACCCAGTCTGGTGGCAGGCAAGATGGCAGAGCCCCAGCCCTGCTAGCCACTGTTGTTGTGCTGCAGCTGCTCCCAGTGGCCTCTCTCAGTATAGCTTCCATCCTCTCTATGCCCTCCGTTTCACGTCCCTCCCCTCGTCACCCCCCTCACTTTCCATGTTATGGAAAACAATTCCATTCCTGGCACAACCAAATCCTAGTTTTGGTTTAAGTTAGGAGAAGAGGAAGCTATACACCAGGGGTAGCCAACACATTTAACTGCCCCTTTAAGAAACAAGCTTAGGCTTTTTGGCCATATCAGGCTCCCATCAACAGCCGCCCCAGTGAGCACAAGGGAGCCAGGGGCTGGGGCGGAGCCAAGGGACGTTTGGGGTGGGAGGACGCAGGTTGGCCACCCCGTTGTATACCAAATTTGGTGGTCTTACTGGAGAGCAGAGATTATGTTTACTTGGACAATTCATGGATGTTCTGTGCCTTCATAATTTGGAATTAATGGGTTATTTCTTCCCTTAGTTGATAGCTAGTTCCAGGCTTCAGTATTTGGTACCTCCAAGATAACTATTGCTAATCAAATAATTTCTTTCTGTTGTTCTTTGGCTCAGTGCACTTTAGTAATAACTTTGGGATTTTGTTTTTGCCTTTTAATTTCCAATCAGCTCATTTTCAGGTTTTGAAATTATTCTGGATTATGGCAAATGGACAACAAATGTTAGAATGAAGACAGAAATGTAAAGAGTTCTTCTCACCTCTGCAACCAATTATTGACACGTTGACGACAGGTTGTGCCTCCATAACCATCAGTCTCTGGTCCAGCAACATCCATGGTCCTGGAGCAGAGAGCTTGATATAGCCTAGTGGCAGGAGGGCTATCTAAAAGCGGGGCCGGGATGAAGCAGCAGGACGGGACGGGGTAGGGGCTGCTGGCAACCCTGAGCAGCCTGCAGCAGGGGGACTGGAGCCAGCAGCCGCCCCCGGAAGCCTGCAGCACTAAGACCGGGTTTGGGGCAGCACCCACACTGCAGTACTGCGCAGTCAACAGCCTGTGACAGTGCAGGGCTGGAGCCAGAGCCCCAAGCCACCAGTGGGAGAGGGGCCAGAGCTTGCAGGCTGCCACAGGACAGGAGTTCAAGCGCTTGGCAGCCTGTGGCAGTAGGACCAGGGCCAAGGCCAGTGCCTCGGGAAGCCTGCAGAAGCATGGGGCCAGAGCCCATAGGCTGCTGTGGAGCTAGAGCTCTTGACAACTCCTGGGAGCTGTGGCAGCAGGACCGGGACCAGAGCCAGCCCCTTCCAGCCCACAGCAGCAGGACCAGGGCTGGAGCTGGCAGCAGCCCCTGGCAGCTTGCAGCAGTGGGGCTGGGGTAGGACTTGCAGCAGCGCCTCGCAGGGCTGGAGCCTGAGCCTGTGGCAGCCCATGATACTGAGGGCTGCTGGAGCAAGCAAGCAGTTTCCTGCCAGAACAGCAGCAGCAGGGATGGCCTGGGCTTGGACTAGTGAGGGGGCCCCTGAGCTGGCAGCGCTGAGAATCGAGGGCTGAGGGACTATGGCAGGGAATCTTCCCTGGTCCAGCAAATTCCCTGGTTCGGGACCAGTCAGGTTCCAAGGATGCCAGACCATGGAGGTCCAACCTGCACCACGAATTGCTCGTAGGCTTCAGCTCATCCAGAAGGGTTGTGAGCTGGGAAGTCAGACTTTCTGGTTTGCAGGCTCAAAGATGACAGTAGCCCAGAGGAACTTGTCGTGTCCAAAGTTGAGACAGATTCCATAAATTGAACTGGTAGAAAAGGAGTTTACAAAAAAGGCTCCTTAGCTACATGGCTAGATCACACAATAAAAGTTTTCAATTAAAAATACAGGAGAAAATCCTGTAGTTGATATGCAGTCATGTATAACTACCTACCAGTTATAGTAGATACATTTGCCAGAATATACATCAATGTGCTCCACAAGTCAGAGAACAATTTCACATCTTCAGTGTTTCATTACAATGAAGTTAAACTTCATAAGCAATGTTATGATACTGAGGTTCTGGCAAGCATGCTTATCTTGAGACTAATAATTTTCATAATACAAATCTTGTTATACAACTGAATTAAGTCCAATTGTCAGTAAAAAGAACTATGCAGTAACTACAAAATGTCTTGTACTTGTTTTTGTAAAAACACGTGTAACATTTCTTGTTAAATATGGTAAATACAGGAAATATTTAGGCTTTGATTCTTTGTATTTCATGTGTATTTAAAATACACCAGTGCAATGTGAGTGCCAAACACTACTAGGTCAAGAGGATAACATTTGATACCACTTAGCACATGTGCAAGTGACTATACAACAGGAGGGCAATGAAGAATCTGGTTCAGTGAGCACTAACATGCACTAATGTTTTTGAATGCAAGTACCCAAATGGCTCCTGGTTGGTTGGTTTTAAAGCTTTAATAGCCTGCCTTTAGAATACAAATTAAAGTACGCATTTTAAATAGCTGTTTGTTTAGTTGCAATGTATGTAGAAAGGCATATTTTGCTTTGCTTGATCAATTATATTGCATTATATGCTTAAAAATAATTTTAAGTACATGCTTAAAAATAATTACTCATGGAGCAATGATCAAATTAAGAAATTTGTGCTTAATATAACAACCGTGCAGCATGTTGATATAGAAAAGATTTATTTTTACCAAAAAAATTGGAAGTGCATTGCACAGCAGAAATGCAAAGTGGCAAAAATAATACTTTATTGCTAAAAGCAGAATGAAATCTTGTTACTGGCTGAGTTAAAACTCCATGGAGGTTGACAGGTGTGAACTCATCTACAATTAGCGTAACTTCAAACATAAGCTCCCACCAAAGACAAAAGGTGTATGTCAACTTGCCCAGAAACTGAATATTACTTTGGGTAGAGAGATGGGTGTGTGTGCAGTGTCATAAGCAGAGGTGGAGTAAGGTCTCGTAGGACCCTGGGTCAGAGCAAGTGGGGAGCCTCACTCCTGCTGGCAGTCCTGCCCCTATTCCACCACTTATTCCTGCAGCCCTACCCACAGCCCCATCCCATTCCATCCTTTTTCTCTGGGCTACACCTCGTTCCACTTCTCCTGTGGCCCCACCCCATTCTGTTCATGGTCCTGCTCCATTCTGTCCCCTCCCTTGCTGCCCTGCTTCTGCTTACTAAAGGAGCTGTTGCAGACCTAAAACCTGAAGAAGCTCTGTGCTCCCACCGTGAAAGTCTTTCAGCTTTAGGGCTATGGCAAGGCATGAGAGCTCTTTCAGATCCAGAGCTACTGTGGGGATGGATTTTTCTGGGGCCCCCAAATTGGCTAGAGCCCCTAGTGACAAGCCCTGTGGACCCATGCAGTAATCTGCCATCATAAGTGCTGAGTTTCTAATCTGCCTGAGGGGTGCTCTGCCCTAGACCACTCCTTTCCCCAAGGCCTGACCCTTCCCTGCTTCTTCTCACCCCTGCGTCACTCTGCCCTAGCTCTTCCCCCACCCAGTTCTATCCCTTCCCCCAAGTGCATTGCACCCTTGTTCCTTTCCCCTCCCACTCCCACTCTCAGGGTCTCTCTGACTCTGCAAAACATCTGAATTGCTGTAGGCCCTAAAAGGGAGCAGGAGGTGCTGATCTGTAGGGCCTGCCTACAGGTAGGGGATGCTGGGGGCAGGGGGAGATTCTGATATGGGGGCTGCTTAAAACCCACTATTTTTGTCTGGTGAGTGCTGGAGCCTCAGAGCACCCATGGAGTCAGTGCCCATGTCTGTCATTGCCTGGAAGCACAGCATCACACTGGAAAAGCTAGAGTGCAAGCTTGTAGGTCTGGTGATGGCTAAATAGATAGATAGATTCATAGAGGTTAGGTCCATCAATGGCTATTAGCCAGCGTGATTAGGAATGGTATCCCTAGCCTCTGTTTCTCAGGAGGTGGATGACAGGGGAGGGATCAGATGAGGATTACCTGTTGTGATCCCTCCCTCTGAGGCATCTGGTATTGGCCACTGTCGGCAGAGAGGATACTGGGCTGGATGGACTTTTGGTCTGACCCAGTATGGGTGTTCTTATGTTCTTAAAAGGCTAGCTTGAAAAGGCCATAAATTGAGAAACTGCTCCTTTTTTTCTTGGTTCACTCTACATTCAGAGACATGGGACATTGTGCATTGCTCATAATACAGAAGATTCCATCAGTTTCTACTTCCAACTGAATCATTATCAAGGCCTCAAACTTTGATTAGCTGCTTGGGTTGAATGAGGGCAAAAGGATTGTATTAGAAGAATATAAAGCAAATGGAGTCATTTTGATACATCACTTGCTAGTGGATACTTGGTGCAGTTTTCCACACTACTCATCTTACCCCAAGAAAGATATTAATTCTTTGGGTAGTGTGGAAAACAGTAGGGGTGCGTCTAGACTGGCAAGATTTTGTGCAGAAATGGTAGCTTTTGCGCAAAAATTTGCCAGTTGTCTACACTGGCCGCTTGAATTTGCGCAAGAGCACTGATTTTTTAATGTACAAAATCAGTGCTTCTTGCACAAATACTTTCACGCTCCCACTCAGGGATAAGCCCTCTTGCGCAAGAATACTTGCGCAAGAGGGCCAATGTAGACAGGCACCTTGATTTTTTGCACAAGAAAGCCCGATGGCTAAAATGGCCATCGGAGCTTTCTTGCGCAAAAGCACATCTAGATTAGCATGGATGCTTTTGCGCAAAAGCACTTTTTGCACAAAAGCATCTTTGCCAATCTAGACACTCTTTTGCGGAAATACTTTTAATGGAAAAACTTTTCCATTAAAAGTATTTCCGCAAAATCATGCCAGTCTAGATGCAGCCTAGTAGAGTAATAGATGGTAGCAGAATGAGATATAAATGATTTTTCATGAACCTTGTAGAATAAGGTGAACAATGAAGGTGGGATTTGAACATCTCTGTTGTTTTTTCCCCCTCACTCCAACAAGATGCACAAACACAAACATGGGATGAATGCTACTAAAACAACAGCCACTAAATGCTACATAATGCATTAACTCAGGGTATGTCTACACTACAAAGTTAATACGAACTAACAGATGTTAGTTCGAATTAACTTTGATAGGCGCTACACTAGCGCTCCGTTAGTTCGAATTTAAATCGAATTAGCGGAGCACTTAGTTCGAACTAGGAAAACCTCATTTTACGAGGATTAAGCCTAGTTCGAACTAGCTAGTTCGAATTAAGGGCTGTGTAGCCCCTTAATTCGAACTAGTGGGAGGCTAGCCCTCCCCAGGTTTCCCTGGTAGCCACTCTGGCCAACACCAGGGAAACTCGTCTGCCCCCCTCCCGGCCCCGGACCCCTTAAAGGGGCACGGTCTGGCTACGGTGCCCATGCCAGGTGCAAGCCTGCCAGCACCCAGCCAGCAGACCCTGCACCTAGCACGGATCGAGCCACCCACCCGATGCCCCCCAGCCCTCCCCCTCTTCCGGGACCAGGCTGGAGGCTCCCGGCAGCTTGCCCAGGACCGCAAGAGGCGGGCACCCGCCTGGGCTAGTGCAGACATCGTGGATCTCGTCCACGATCTCTGCACTAGGCACAGGAAAGTGGCCGTCTAGGGCAGCAGAGCTGCCAGCCTGGCCACCCAGGAGCAGGTGTGCAAGAGAATCAAGGGGGTCCACTGAGACCCCCGACCCTGATCCCTGAGCTTACAATGGCCGTCCTGGGTCAGACCAAAGGTCCATCTAGCCCAGTAGTCTGTCTGCCGACAGCGGCCAACCCTAGGGACCCTGGAGGGGATGGACCGAAGACAGTGACCAAGCCATTTGTCTCGTGCCATCCCTGTCCAGCCTTCCACAAACCTTGGGCAGGGACACCACTCCTACCCCCTGGCTAATAGCACTCCATGGACCCAACCTCCATGACTTGATCTCACTTCCCTTTAAACTCTGTTCTAGTTGTAGCCTTCACAGCCTCCTGCAGCAAGGAGTTCCACAGGTTGACTCTTTGCTTTGTGAAGAAGAACTTTCTGTTACTAATTTGAAGCCTGCTACCCATTCCTTTCCTTTGGTGTCCTCTAGTCCTTCTATTATGGGAACTAATGAAGAACTTTTCTGTATCACCCTCTTCACCCCACTCATGCTTTTATAGACCTCTATCATATCCTCCCTCCATCTCCTCTTTTCTAAGCTGAAAAGTCCCAGTCTCTTTAGCCTCTCTTCGTATGGGACCTATTCCAAACCCCTCATCTTTGTAGTTGCCCTCCCCTCTCCCACCCTCTCTCTTCCCCTCTCCCACCTCCTTTTCCCAGTCTCCCCCAGTTTTGTTCAATAAAGAGAGATTCTATTTTTGAACACAATTGTCCTTTATTTTGTACATCAGGAAGGGGGGCTAGGGAGGGATCAGTGGAAGGAGGTGAGGGAGGAATGGGGCACGAGCCCCCGATGGGGAGGACTGGGCTGGCTCTGCGGGCTTCTGGGGGTAGAAGCTCTCCTGCAGCCCCCCAATTTCCCCCTCTTCCCAGATGGCAGCCTGCGGCAAGTGCAGCCGGTCTGATGGCTGAGTGCTGTGATGTGCCCAGTGTGGGTACTCCAGGCAATCCAAGCCAGGACTGCTTTGCAAGCGGGGCACCCCTGAGAACTGTCTATCCAGGGTGGGGGTCGGGTCCCTTTACGCAGAGCCCTCGGCTAGACTGAGGCAGCAGCTCCACGCTCTAAGTCCTCATCTGATGCCCTGCCGGCATTGCTTCCGGCCATCCTTAACCTCGGTTCAGGGTCCACTTAATGTGGACATGCTAGTTCGAATTAGCAAAACGCTAATTTGAACTAGTTTTTTAGTCTGGATCCATTAGTTCGAATTAGCTTAGTTCGAATTAACTAATTTGAACTAAGTTAGTTCGAATTAGCGCTGTAGTGTAGACATACCCTCAAACTATCTACAGGGTTCAGCCCTGGAGTAGACAGGAGCCATTATCTCTGTCAAAATCTGGGTGGCTTTTTCTGTCCTGATATTTCTTACATTATCGTATAAGATTATTTATCCTCAGAGGTTTGAGGGGTGCAATATCATGGGAAGCAGCTGTACTGTGGTTTCTTTTTCCTCCATCAGACAGATAAGCCCCTACCAAATTACAGAGTCTGGTTCTAGTATATATCTATAGCAGTGTTTCTGGAACATTGTAGGGAAGGCATTGGTTGCACATGTTGCAACCCCACTTCTATGCACCCCATATCTGTCTTAGATAGTTCCCTTTAAACAGCATTGGGAAGAGTATTGGGGCCTTACTGAACATGGTATGCATTTCATATGTAGGGGGATAATTTAGTCTGATGCTGACCTGTGGTACACAATATATAGTTTAATTTGTGTATTGTGAGATATAGTAGGCGTAGTGGGTGAAATCCTGGCTCCACTGAAGTCAATGGCAAACTGCAGTCTGAATAGGCCACTCATCATTGGCAAGGATGGTTGGACCTGCTGCCTATTCTGGCCCTGGCTGCCCTGTCTGTAGCCCTAGTACCTTCTTGGGACCCTGTATCAGGGCTTCAGCCTGGGTCTGGGTTAAGGAAGTTAAATTTCATGTAGTCACCTAATTGACTAGTTGATAGATTTTTCCATCGACTAGTGGATTAGTCATTAAGTGGGGGAGCCACAGCGGAGTTAGCGCCTAGCCTCAGGAGCTAACCCTGCTGTGGCTCTGCCTTTTAAATGCATTAAGATCCTGTTAGCTCTTAATGCATTTAAAATGCTGAAGCACAGCGGGGCGGGGGGGGGGGGGGGACCCTGTGCAAGCTGGGTCTCCCTCACTGCGCACCAGCCTTTTAAATGTATTGAGAGCTGGCAGGTTCTTAATACATTTAAAAGTCTGAAGCACAGCATAGGGGACCCTGTTCAAGCTGGGCCAGCTGATTCCCAGCTCTCGCCAGGTCCCCTCTGCTGTGTACCAGCCGTTTAACTGTATTAAGAACTGGCCGGTGCTTAATACAGTTAAAAGGCTGAAGGGCAATGGGGGGGGGGGACAGGACCCAGAGTGAGCTGGGACAGCTGATTCCTGGCTCATGCCAAGTCCCCATGCTGCACACCAGCCTTAAATGTAAAAAGCCTGGAGTGCATTGTGGGATTGGCACAAGCTGGGAATCAGCTGGGCCAGCTCACTCCCCACCCCCGCACCCACATTTATGATTTTTAAATGCATTAAGAGCCAATAGGCTCTTCATGCATTTTTAAAGCAGAGGCGCAGCGTCTAGGACTGGGCATGAGCCAGGAATCAGCTGATTCCTAGCGCCCTGTCCTCACTACTCCCTGCCTTCCCTACCTCCCTCTCCCACGGGGACAATGCTAGGGGGAACTGGCTTTTAAGCTGGCTCCCCTCAGCACCGGCTCCTGCTCCCTCCCCCTTGCTGCAATGGTGGGGGAAGTGACTAGTCAAGGAATTAGTCGACTAGTCACTTACATCCTTAGCACTGGTCATCCCAGAACTCCTCTGGCTTCCATTGACTTTTCCCAGTACTGGTCAGTCCAACGTACCTTCCCTAATAGGCAACTAGGTCCATCTCCCTCCAAAGCTGGAGAGACTGAGATCTCCCTGGCCAAACACTTTTTTATACTGCCCAACCAGGCCCTGATTCACTACCTTAAGTAGTGACTGACTCCCAGCCTCAGCTCCCAGACCTGTTTTAACCTCTTACGTGCCAGTGCAGGATAACCACCTGTCACATACCACTTTTGGCGCCACTGAGAAAACATCTCCATGAAAAGACTGGAGGGGAGTGTGTGCATATGTGTGCCTTTCACTGAAATTTACATAACAGCAATAAAGCAGCGAAGTCTGTATGGAGAAAACACTAGGAATAAAATACACCATCTCTTCCTTTCCCATTACACACACACATCAAGAAAAGGTTGCCAGGTACATTTATTATTTATGTTTCTTTTTTCCAGTGTCCCTCAATATGCTTCAGAGGAGCCTTAAAGGGTTTTGATTTAAAGCTGTGTCTATTATTTGATTTTTCTTCAAAGGAGAAGTATCAAAGAACAACTGGAATTGCTCAGTGACCTTCTAAAACAATTACTTAAATCTTCAAAAGACATAATTGTTTTGACTCATGTTAACATTTAAGATCCCAAATGACCTAAGAGTTAAGGACCAACTTTTGCCCTAAAATGCGTTTCCCATTATTTTCTAGCTTATCACTAAAAAACCCACTAAAGAAGCCCCACCAACTCACAGCAAAATATCCGCCTCTCTCAATTCATTCCATAACCAATGAGCTTCAGCATCTTCACTCCATTTTCCAGGAGAAACCTGGACCAAAAGCTTTGCAGTCTGAACTGAAGGGCAGCAAACTGAGCTCTGTGTTTGCCTACCATTTCTAAACAGAGATTGATTAATTAATTGAATTGCATATTTTAATTCAACTGCAACATGAAATGCTACAGGCAGTCACTGAAAGAAGGGCTCTTTTACACTAATGGAAATCTAGAATATTGCCAGCAAAATTGATAGGGTTATTCCAGTTTAACACAACTAAAATTGACTGCTGAATTTCTTTGCTTGAAGTCACTGCCTAAGACAGAGCACCAATTTTAAGCAAGTGTCACATCACACCACTATTTTGTAGAAGTGTGTAAACTCTACAGTGATTTCCTAGGATAAATGTACAATGATTCTTTAAGAAGAAGAATTAACTTTGAGAAAAAAGATTATTGTAATAAAAGAGTACTGTATATACCTTAGGGATAGGTGCAGATTAGAAAGATGAAGCAACTGGAAAAAGTTAAACAGAATATTAATATTTCTTGTCTACTTAAGCTTCTGTTGTCAGGCTCTTGCTCATTTCCTTTTAATGGTTACATATATCTTTATTGGCAAACAACATCCACTCTACAGAAAGGGCTGTTGTGAAGCTTAATTGATGTTTGTTCAGAGCTTAGAGTCCTTATATGTGTTCAGCATTACTGAGTACCCATAATTACTATGTACTCAGCACCTATCAAAATTAGGACCAATGTGAATTTTGCCCGAATGAGGGCTCAGTTAAAGCTTCACAATTTTGTCCATGGAATTATATTTTTAATTCAGAAGTGTTTTGATTAGAAGATCTTATAAATAAGGTTGTCCTAATCGTGTTTCAGAGAAACATAAGCTTATGACAACTATTATAGACTCTCAACTATAATAATGTGTATTTCAGCCACACTGTTACTTTTAATTTTGTGACTGTGTCAAATTAAATACTGCAGAGACTTGGTCTGGCTCTGTAGAGTTTAAATTAATAGCACACATTCGATTCAAGTCATTACCAAAACAGAAAAGGTTTAAAGTCCAGGTGAATTCCCTTCCTCCACCTTTCCCAAAATGTGACAGTTATATAGGTATGTGGCATGCTATTATTTCACCAACTAAACATGCATCAGCTGTTTATTTGCATAAAGCGCAGGTAGATTTATTTATATGAATAAATACTTCATAATAGCATCAGACATTTTTACTGATCCTACTGAACATCAAAAGCAAAGCTTGCTGTTATTTGCCACTAGGTTCAGTGCCATGACAACAGATGGAATTTATGGCTGGGGAGGGCGGAGTGTGAGAGACTTCCAGCCCACTGTCACTTTTGGTAAGAATCCCTAAAGAGAAAATTATGCAAACTAGTAGAAACCAAGTGCAGAATGGAAATGGCTGTGGACCTGTGCAATCTGCATTTACACACACAAAAAAATTGTTTGTGAAACTGTACATGTGGTACAAGCAGGTATGGAAGTCATTTACATTTTTGGAAGGAACACTGGGGAATGAAATGACCATGATCTTGCTTCCACTGAAGTCAATGGGAGCAGATTCAAAACTGTCATGGGTTCAGAGGCACATTAAATACAACCACCCTTTCTGTGTCATTCAAAAATTGATTCACATTCCTGTTGACAATGCTGTAATGGATTTGCACTGATTATTGTAAAAGTGTTTACTCTTTACAGTTTCAGATTTTGGACATTTCCATCCTGTTTTGAAAGAAAACTGCTGCTAAGAGTCTATTCTGTGGCAGAAGGTGCCTAGATGTTAATATCTTTCTTATAAATGGTTACTGAAGTTGATAGGATTCATCAGTGGAAGTAAAAAAAAAGTTTGACCTGTTTTTTTCTGGTCAAGCACTCAGGAAAGAAAAGCCATGAGTCAGATATTACCTATTAAGAACCAAAGTTACTTTGAATAGCTAGATAGCTTACCTTATGGACCTTGACAAAACATGCATTGGGGGGGCCTGATACACAAAAAAAAATTGCCCCCAAAGCTGCTCCTCCCCTAATAGGTTGCACTAGACTACATGGTCTCAGCAGAATTTAGCACTAATACAGATGCATACAAGAGAAAAAGCAGTATGAAAAGGTGAGGAATTAAAAGCAGTGATGACAAAAACAACAACAACAACAACAACAAAACCCAAGCTGACTTTATAGGGGTGGATCCTGGTCCTTTCCAGTCAAAGGAATTTTTACCATCTGCTTTGGTGGGTGCATTATCAGGCCATATGTAAGTAATAAAATATGACTTGCAGCTCTATAAAGGTACTCTCCAGTAATCTATGTCTGTATCAACTGGAAGTATGATAAACCAAAAATAGATTCAGTATTGACTTACTGCCCCTGCCCAGATCCTAACAGAAATAGACATAGCTCTGCAAGAGACTGGCCATCAGAGGAATCTTTAGTACTGGTCAAAAGCATTAACTGTTTTTACAGTATGGAAGTCAGAATTAACTGTGTGATTCCTCATTAGATTTATTTTGTTAATATTTATCTGTACCCTGGTGACACTGGACACTACAGTGGTGGGAACTGGAGAATGCTAGAACATTCATTGGTCTGAATGACAAAGCCATCAAAATTGAAATTGCAATTACCCTGTACATCATGAATTATGATATTCCCATAAGAGCTAGGCCAGTGGAATATTCTATATCCCACTGAACTTTGAGGACATTCTGTTCTGAATCTCCTGGAGTTGTGGAGCAGATTTGATGCTACTTAATACAGAGTTAAAGTCTGCCCATTTTCTATTGCTTAGTTTCACATATTTCTGAAAAGGAGGCCATCTTTCATCATACAGCTGCAAAGCCGTTTCCCACATATTGTCCTGTTTATTCTCACTTGAAATGGATTTGAATGACACCATTAACATCTATATTGAACCCTCTCAGCATTTGGGACTGAACAGGTCTAGGGTTTTGGTTTGATTCATGAGATAACGGGACAGCACTTGAGAACTATATATCCATACAAAGTGGTTAATTGGAAGCTGAATTATTGCACGTTGAAGTTATACACTGATATGTCACAGATATAAAATGAGGGGCCTCTTTTTGAAAATGTGTCCCAATGGTAACTTGTATGTCTGCTTTTGTTTGCATTACTGGTTTATATTTTAAATGCATGTATTTAGCCATTATACTGTATGAGACCTTACATTATGGTCATATGGTTCCTTGTAGCAATGTCAATATTACTTAAGAATCAATTAAAAAATACCCAAAATTAATCATTATGGTACAACAGACCAAGTGATGTAAATTTGAGTGTAACACAGAATGCAATGTACTCATCAAATAAAATGTTCACTAACAACTTCAGCATTCTCATGCAATAGACAAATGCATCATCCCAGTATACACAATGAGGCCCCTCATTTAGAAGGGGTCACTGAACTTCACAGGGCACTTTGCTCCATTCTAGAGTGAATCTGCTCTTTGGAAAATCTCACCTTTTGACTACAGGGGTGAGAGGTGGTAGCAAGACCTATTAAGATGCCTATGAGATCAAAAAAGCGGGAGTGATTATTCAAATTGCCCAGAGAAATAAAAGCAGAGAATAAAATGTATTGTACCTAAAAAGTAACAGACAGGGTGAGAAACGGCCAAAGGGGCAGAAACTGAATGGAGAGGCAAAGGCCTGAATGAGAAGCAGAGAAAGACTGGTAAGCGAAGATGGAAAGAAAGGGAGGAGGAGAAAGTCTAGGGCGAGAGAGAGAGAGCGAGAGAGAAGAGAGCAGTGAGAGGCAGAGTTTGGTAAATGAAGCAAACGTGGAAAATTGATCCCTGCAGACTACAATGGTTCTCTGCTTTTATGATGGTATTTTATGATGAATTCACTGATGCTAAAAACAACTAAATAATTCACTTCCATAAGGTTCTAATTCAATAAAAGTAACTATTTCTGCATCTGTTATAAGGAATAAGCTATCCTATTGAATGGCAAGTAAAGTTTCAGAAGGCAATGAGACACTACATCCAGTTTTAATTCAAGCAACAAACCCCAGAAGCTCTTCACCTCAAATTTTGCATGCCCCAGTGTTCTGTGTACCATGCTGTGGTTAATAACACAAAAAGAGTCCACTCTTGTAAAACTAAACTGGGTCCTTATTGAGAAAAAATCTGTATAGAGATGCTGCAAGTGCAGCCAACATTCAAGCCATGTACACACAGACTAACTTCTTGGTGCTTCCTCTAAATGTTACTCATCCCTTCTCCAACTAGTACTGCTTTGTAAAATGGCCCTGCAGCATTCATAGGGAAGCATTAGCTGCTAAAAAAATGCCCGATGACCTCAGGATGGTTTTGGACGAGTCAGCGAAGATGATCAATTTCATCAAGGCCTATCCATTGAATTCAAGACTATTTGCTGCTTTGTGTGACGAGATGGGCAGTGATCACAGCCAACTTCTTCGCACATAAGATGTTTGCTGGCTTTCGAGAGGAAAGGTTCTCTCACGCCAGGTTGAAATGCGTGATTAAGTGAGGATTTATTTGCTGAACCATCATTTTGAGCTTTCTCATCATCATGTTGAGTTTCCTTGGCTAGCTAAATTGGCCTTCTTAGCTGATATCTTCAGCTATCTAAATGGGCTTAATATGAGTCTACAGGAAAAAGCTGTGACCATCTTCCATGACCATGATTAAATTGATGCTATGATCAAGAAATTGGGCCTGTGGACATCTCGACTTGGTCAGTCCAACTATGATTCTTTCCCAAATCTGTCCAATTTTTTGGCCTGCTCAGAAATGCAACTCATGGATCGTGTAAAATGTGAAATCAGAGAGCCCATACAAAACCTCCAAATACAGCTGCCTGAATACTTTCCTGTTACCAACATGAACAACGACTGGATCAGAAACCCTTTTATGGACCTTGATACAGACATAAACACAAGTTTGACATCCCAAGAACAAGACAATCTTGCTGAACTATCATGTGATAACTCGTTGAAGCTTGTCTTCAAACAAAACTCCCTGACTGACTTTTGGCTACAAGTCGTTACTGAGTATCCAGAACTTTCTTACAAGACTGCAAAATACTTGATGCCTTTACCAAGCCTGTTTGTGAGGCTGCATTTTCCATGTTGGTTGCATTAAAATCAAAGTAAATAGAAAATAAGATGAATATCTTACTGCCCCTATGTAAAACTATAGTATGCCCACATCTTGAATACTGCGTACAGATGTGGTCTCCTCACCTCAAAAAAGATATTTTGGCAATAGAAAAGGTTCAGAAAAGAGCAACTAAAATGATTAGGTTTGGAACGGGTCCCATGTGAGGAGAGGCTAAAGACACTGGGACTTTTCAGTTTAGAAAAGAGGAGACTGAGGGGGGATATGATAGAGGTATATAAAATCATGAGTGGTGTGGAGAGGATGAATAAAGGAAAGTTATTTACTTGTTCCCATAATATAAGAATTAGAGGACCCCAGATTAAATTAAAGGGCAGCAGGTTTAAAACTAATAAAAGAAAGTTCTTCACACAGCCTGTAGTCAACCTGTGGAACTCCTTGCCAGAGGAGGCTGTGAAGGCTAGGACTATAACAGAGTTTTAAAAAGAGCTAGATGAATTCATGGAGGTTAGGTCCATAAAAGGCTATTAGCTAGGGGGTAAGGAATGGTGCCCCGGACCTCTGTTTGTTAAAGGCTGGAGAAGGATGGCAGGAGACAAATCGCTTGATCATTATCTTCAGTCCACCCACTCTGGGGCACCTGGCCCTGGCCATTGTTGTCAGACAGGATACTGGGCTAGATGGATCTTTGGTCTGACCCAGTGTGGCCATTCTTATGTTCTTCTGTTCTTATGAAATGATTAAATAAGCTATACACAGAGAATCCTGGCAAATAACTTCCATCCACACACTGAAAAGGAGGCAAAAAATACCTAAGGACACTGCTAATCTGACCTGAGCAAAAGTCCCTTCCCAGACCCACATATAGCAATCAGTTAGACCAGGGATGGGCAGTAAAATGGCAGCAGTTCACCAGGCTTAGCCCCTGTTGGGCCACTACCACTATATCTACCTGTGCCTCCATAGGTACAGGCAATTGCAGCTCCCATTTCCTGCAGATCTCTGTTCCCAGCCAATGGGAGCTCCGGGAACCTGCATGAACCAGAATATCACTCCCCGCAGCTCCCATTAGCCAGGAATGGTGATCCACAGCAACAGGAGCTGCATTCTCTCATACCTGTGGCAGCACAGGTAAATATAATGGCAGTGGCCTAGCAGGAGCTAACCCTGGGGAATTCTCCCAGAGATTTTGCCATTTGGCTGGTAGAATTGTAGAACTCTTTCTAGTGCTCCTGGTCCCAGGGCTTTACAGCAACAGTAGCCTGGAATTTCTCCAATCTTTGACTATTCCTCTGGGACTGTCTTTCTCTCTCCTAACACTCAGTTTTGCCTCCCCAAGATCTTCATCTGCTTCATCAAGGTGTTATTGCCTGTAGGGTTGCGTCTAGACTACAGGGTTCTGTCGACAAAGCAGCTTGCTTTGTCGACAGAACTCAATGTGTCTGGATGCTCTTTGTCGACAGAAGTTTTGTCGGCATATACTGTCGACAAAACTTCTGTTGACAAAACCCGGTAGTCTAGACATACCCTAAGATTTAAATTACTCAGAAAGTATTCATCCTCAGTCAGCTCCAAAAAAAAGATGGTATAGAATCTAAAAAGTAGGAAAATGGATGACTATCAAATTATTTTAATTGATCGCTGAAAGGAACATGAATTTATAAGATGGAAAAATAAGGCCTAGTTCCCCATTAAGCAGTGATCAAATTGTTTGCTGAATTGCTCTATAAGCAGTTCCTCATTTCGGTAAAGCATTTAAGTATGTACTTAAAAGATGAAAGTGAGCTTCAATGGCATCCAGACAAATCAAGTGTGGCAAGATGATGAATTGTATGGACGTGCGTTACTATTTGGTTTACTT
The DNA here is from genome assembly GCF_052426305.1 of Pelodiscus sinensis. Lineage (NCBI taxonomy): Eukaryota > Metazoa > Chordata > Testudines > Trionychidae > Pelodiscus > Pelodiscus sinensis. Next base: position 44,013,009 of record NC_143052.1, read on the forward strand.
AACTCTTCATTTCTTGACACTTCATTGATTGGGTTTTATTATCTCCTGCTAGTTAAAAAAATACAAGGAAAGGAAAAATAAAAGGAAAGTTATTATAGTCTACTTTTACTTATTTTTATGTCATCAATTGTTACATGAAACTAGGCAGTAGAAAGGTTAAAGAAACATGACAATTACATGGAACAATCTAAATGTTTTAAATAATAAGATAAAACGAAATCTGTGGTGGATCACATAATATCTGTGAAACTCTTCTGCCAGGTGGAGTTTCAGCAACCAGGACAAGGTTCAATTTCAAGGGGTTCCTTATGACAAACCAACCCAGAACCCAACACAGCGACGGTCAAATGGTGTCTAGGACCCTTCAGCAAAGCCCACACCACCAGGCACAGCGATATTCTCTCTCTCCTTCTCCACTTGGCTTTGGCACTCTTGCCCCTGATTAGCTAGGGTCAGATTATGAAAGAGGCTTTTGGGGATGCAGTCCAGGGCCTCAAGCTAAGGGGGGCATCTTAGTGCAGGGCCCTGGGATGCAGCCACTAAAGCCCCTTTGTGCTGCATTCCTAGCTGGCTCTGCCTAGTAGGGGGTCAGCTCTGCCTGCTGCCATTCTCCCTCCTCACCCTCCAGGCTGGAGCTGCATTGCTGTGAGTGCAGGGAATTTTTCTGTCCCTATGCTCCTCTGAAGGCTTTTTCCCTGGCCACTCCCATTGGCCGTGAATTTGGTCAATGGGAGTGGATGGGGCGGGGGGAACTGCAAGTGCAGGACAATGTAGAACCACCTATTCCCCACAGCCAAATGAGAGCTGTGCTAGGTAAATGCCCCAATCCCCTGTCCTCGCCTGACCTCTCCCTCTCTTCCAGACCCTGAAAACCCACCCTTAGCCCACTCCTGCTCCCACCTAGACCTCCACACCCACCACCAGCCCACTCACCTCCCACATAATGAACCATTCAGTTTGGCCCCATCCCAGAACCAAAGGGGGGCCACAAAATCTACTAGTCCAGGGGGTCCTCCTGAAGCATTAATCTAGCCCTGTGCTTAGTGAGTGCAGTCCATCTGAGGATGAATCCCTCAATCAGGAATTGCTTTGTCTATCTGTGTTTTTTCATTTCTTTGTGTGTTATTTTTATTTCTAAAAAATACAGCAGCGTTATGTTCCAGCATTCCATCAAGAGTATTTATGTTTTTACCTAACTTCTCTGTGTAACAGGAACTTTAATCCCCAGATCAGTCAAAGGGGATACGAATACAGTTTTATTTCTCATATTTCCAGCCCTCGACAGTGGGCTAATATGCATCTGCAGTTGAATTACAGAGCTGCAAAAACCTGGGTGCCTAATAACACTTGTGTGCACCCTTTTAAAAGTCTTCTGTGAACAGTGTTTTGCCTATTCAGAAGGCACACATCAATTGTTACATGGGAAGATGTTTGCAAAATGCAAGTACAAGTTTGTGTATGCCCATGTCAAGACCAGAGGCCTAGCTGAACAGTATACACAAAAATGAGAAAAGTATGAAGAAATTGACATAAATCTACATGCAAATTTGAGATACTAAAGAGGGAAAATAATGAATTAAAGAGTGTGGGGGAAGGCTGAAGAGAAAACTAGACACAAGGGCTGTGTTCAGACTCAGGGGTTTTTTCGGGAAAAGTAGCCTTTTTCCGAAAAAACTTCCCCTGCGTCCAGACTCAAGCCGCGTTCTTTCAAAATTAAATTGAAAGAACGCGGCTTTTCTTTTGATGGCGGTAAACCTCATTTCACAAGGAAGAACGCCTTCTTTCGAAAGTTCCTCTTTCGAAAGAAGGCGTTCTTCAATGTAAATAGGGCTTCTTCGAAAGAGAGCATCCAGACTCACTGGATGCTTTCTTTCGAAAAAGCAAGCCGCTTTTTCGAAAGTTCAACGTGCAGTCTAGACGCTCTCTTTCGAAAGAGGCTTGCAGTCTAGACATAGCCAAGAAGAAAAAAGACCGAAGGAGTTGGAGAAAAGGAGGAAAGTACCTCCTGAGTAAAGAATTTCTTTTTACTTTTTTTCATAAGATATGCAAGTTCACTGACCTAGGCTTTAAAAAAATATTAAGGGCCTTGTTGAAGCATTGTACCCTTGAAAATATTCCTTTGAATATAGAGATTTTGCAATTTGTCTCTCTTGTGCAACTTCCATGAAATCCATATTCAACAATTCTAGTTTCTAGCAAACAATGAAACATTCAGCTTATATGTGAGGGGTGAGGGCAAGCAAGTGAAAAGAGAGAGCACAGAATGGGAAAGAGATCAATACTGGCACAAAAGAAGCAAAGAATCTGAATTCAGAAGGTGGGTGTGAAAATAAAATCTGCTTCCATGCCCGCTACAGTATATATTACACAACTGGCACTTACTTGGCAAATCACCCATTCAGGCACTGACCTTGGCAGCATCACAAGGATAACCTCTATGTGTGTGGAGTGAGGGGCTATTCTTCAACAATGCCTTCAATATGCGTGGCATCAGAATACTTTTTTAAAAGAACAAGTTTTTTTCCCACCTTTAGTCCAGGGGAAAAATGCCATTTTCTTTCTATTGCAAGGGAAAATGTTTGGGTTTCCCTGTATTCTTCATATTGTGTTCCACGTTATATGCACTATAGATATATGCGTTAGATAACATATCATTAAGGTTATGAGTCAGTCCTGGAGGTGACAGATTCCATGATTTTTACGTGACCTCTACATATTCAGCCCCATGAGGCGAGGCTCAGGCTGTCAGCACTGGGTGGTGGGGTACCTGCTTCCGCCTTGCCTGGTGGAGCATGATATATTGTTTATTGTCTGCATCCCATCCATGACTTTTACTAAAAATACCCATGACAAAATATTAATCTTCCATCTAGTATGTATTTGAGTGAATTTGTCTGTGAGCGAGCAGCGGGTCTGTCTGTCCATCTATCTCTTTGTTCAAGAACTCCTCCTAAGCGCTATGAGCTAGAACCACCAAATTTGAATACAGCTTCCTCTTATAATAACTTAAAGCAAGGTCAGGGTTTGGTTGTGTGGCAGGGGTGGGTGCTAAAGTTTCCACCCTGCCTCTTACTCCCTTTCCTACCCCGATTCATACGGGGATGCATAAAACCATACAGAAAAGAGACAGATCACCAGGCAGGCAAAGGGAAGGCTAGGGTGCTCGCTCCCGACCCTGTCCAGGACTGCCCGAGCCCCAAGCCTCCCACCCACCAGGTACAGCTTCCCCTCCCCCCACTTCATATGTTGCTGGCTATTCCCCTTCATCAGAGCGCAAGAAGAAAGTGAACAGTTTGCTCCATTCCTCAATCTGTCTGTGAAGTGCAGGGGGCAGACAAACCAGGACCTGCCCGAATCTGGGGGCATGCACCCCTTCCCCAGCTGTGCCCACTGGAGCTGCAGTGGCCATGAGGAGATGCTTCTGACCTGGCCCCAAACTGTTTCAGTGAGAGAGGGGTGGGGTAGCTTCCATGGGAAGCTTGAATACTGAATCCCTCATCCCCAATCTCATCCCAAAGTAATGATTTAAATGAAGAAAAAGAAAAAAATAATTGTGTTAAGGACCCAAGCAATGCCAGGTAAATCTTCTATATAATATAAATACTGTTCCACAACCATATCATTTTTGTAGCATTTCTCTTCAAAATTTCAGAGTCAATGAGCAATGGTTATAGTTAGAGACCTTCTGCACCAGAAATGCTAGATGTGGTGTTATTCTGTAAATGATGGCATAATATGTGGTGTTGTAGGAAGACCTATCAAAGGGGAAAAAATGATTGTTTCAAATAGTGGAAAATACAAAATCAGAACATGGAAATGGAGATGTGTGCCTTTCTCCCTCATCTTTTCCTAATCTCTAAGATCAGTTAGAGCTAGGAAGGCTGCAAATTTTGAAGTAGATTGTTTTTACCTCTACTAAAATTGCTACCAGCAGTTACGAGCTGCCAAATTATAGTTCTACATTGAATGTTGTACATTCATTCTTGATCCTACAGACAAGGCTTTGTAGAATCAAGTCTTTAGGCAGTTTCATTTAAAAATATTATTTAGGAAGTATTAACAGATTTATAGATTGTTGCCTCATGCTTTTATTTAGAGAGGCATTATACAGTAATATAGTTCATCAGATCTCGCTAGTTAATGCGTGTTACCATATTACAGAGTGAACATCATTGTAATACCGACAACCTACCATGTGTAGCGATTTTATTAAATCTCTGATATTTTACAGACCATGTATGCTCCTAAATGTAAATATTCAAATAAACTGGACAGGCATGCTTTTCTTTTGTTGTTGGGATTTTTGTTCATTTTATTTTTTCAGGTGAACGTACTTGTGTAAGTATAGAATAAAAAGTCACGAGGCAGCTACATGTATCTTACATTCACAAGCACACTATTAAGACTGGCTAAAATACACATACAAGGGGTGCAATCCCAGTGGTCTGAGAAATATGTATCCCAGGTCTCGGATGTATTTGTATATTCAATCCTGAAATCACTGGAATTATGGTTGCTTATCCTGGTGTTTTAGGGGAAGATATTTTGGCAAAAGTATTTATCTGAAAATTAGTAAAAAATGCAAAAGCAGACAGAGCAAGGGATGACATTTGGGAATGAGATCAGACCAAGTGTCATTGCTTGTACTTGGTCTTTGAGAATGGTCAAAAGCCTTTTATGTATAATTAGAAACTAAAATGTGTTTCTTGCTCTCAACAGTGAAAGTAAAAAATATGTATACCATGAAAGGGAAAGGCAACCACAAGTTGTATTGTATATAGGTGCAGTAGTGTGGTTACTCCATGCACAGAACTTCCGTTGACTTTAAATGGATTTCCATGAGCAGCAGAGCAGCTGTAGCATCAGCCTCTATGAAATCATATTATTCTATTTGGAAATCAATTTAAAAACAAAAATTGCAGCCAGTCTGTACACTGTATTTTGAATATATAAAGATGGTGACAGATGGACTCTGGCAGCCTTGGCAAATTGGTTGAACAGCCCTGTGTGTATGACATACATAATACCCGATGATGTGGTATAAGATGCTGAGATGGGGTGCATTAATCCTGTGTCTCACTTCTCACTCTGGTGCCTGCCACCTTCACTCGCTTTCTTTGATGATTGGAGTGGCATGTCTAGCAGAACCCTAAAACTCATCCTCAGGCCTGGAATGGATGTGTGGGGGTGGAATGGGTGAGGAGAGCACCTCATGCCCAGATCTGGAGGAGCATAATTTGAGACTGTTCACCAGCTCACAGACCATAAGCAGAAAGGAAGGCAGCCCCTGAGGCTTGGCAGTTTGGGATGCCACTACTAACTCTTCACTGCCCTGCAGAGCTAGAATAGGTGGGATGACTGTTCAGCTTTAGGCAGGAGCTCAGGTCTCAGTTTCACTGATTATACCTGTCCTGAGACTGAAACATCTGAATATTTGGAAATCAGCTCAAAGCTCCGCTCTGTAACACCAGTCCAGCTCTGGGGGTCCTTAAGGAGCTAGCTATTTATGCCTATGACTTTATATGGCCCATCCTATCCCCATCACATCAGGGAGTGGGCCTAATTCAGTAACACTGATGTGGGAGGGGAGTTATGCAAATTACACTTTACTATCTAACATAAAATAAGCCCCGATTGATTCTACTCCAGTATATCTATCCCACTTTGCAGAGGAAGAGGGATATTGTCTGCAAAGTAGTACTACCACTTTCTGAATAAATAAGATATCACACACTGATAGCTACTCCATCGTGGGCTGCACCTCTTATGATTTATACAAAAGCCATCAGAACAGTAGCTTTCTCTGCCATACCCAGAATAACTATATTCAACTTTGGATTAGGGCTGAAAAGATGGTTGTTTCACAATTCAACATCTATATAGCAAACAAAACGTGACATTCAGTGTGTCTGCTGATGAACTGACATCACCAAGGAGAGGGTGATCTATGAAGTTCAATGTTTATAATTCTGATCTGCTATTTTAAGCATTCAGGGTACTTTATTTATAGATCTTTCCATAGAACTCATCACCATAGCATTTTAGTTTTTTACAATATCCCTGCAAGCTAGGGGAAGCATCACCCCCATTTTAGAGAGCGAAAACTGAAACATAGAAAAAAGAGTGTCTTGCGTATGTGTGATTGGTTTTCCTGGTAGGCAACCTGGCTTAGGGGACTGCCTCACCAGCCAGGGCTCTCTCTTACAGTGGAGCTGTTGCTAAGTCATAAACCTCTGTCATATACTGCACTTATGCAGACTTCCGCTAGCAGAGGTACATCCACCCATGTTAGGAAAGGCTTCTCCCAGCCACTCATGAGCTAACAACAGAGAGACTCCAGCCAATTCTCTCCCAGACTTCCTAGTCTTGCACCCAAGAAATGTACCATCTTGCACTAGTGTCAAGGCTGTTCCCCACTCTGGCACTCTGAGTGCAGCAGGTGTGGGCCCACAAGAGACCTTGCCTCTACTGGCTTTTGCTTACAAAAACTCCCTGGGGTCTCACATTTCCAGCCCTTGGAAGGTAGCTGCCACCATCAAGTGTAAAGCAAAGACTCCCTCTTTTGAAAAGCCCTCGAACTTCTTCCAGAGAGGTAGCCACCAAGCTCTTTTACCACAAGAGAGCTTGAGAAAAAAAAGAAAACAAACTTCAGTCTCTGATAGCTGACCTCTTAGTCTTAGGCATGCAAACACAGACCCTCTGCTACTTTCCAGGACACGAGAGTCAAGGCATCGCCTTCAAAAAGATGATTTTATTAACAAAAACAGAAAGATATCCTTAATAAGGTGTATTTGGTTGTTAGGAGTTACAGAGCAACTGAGAAAAACAAATTAAAACACAGAGAACATGATATCTCTGGGTACAGCTTGGATATAGTGAATGGAGGGGGGAGCACAAAGACTTAGCACAGAGAAGCTTAACCAAACAACAAAACAAATAAAATAACCTGATCACGATTAAATATATATTTTTCCCTGTTCACTCATGATACACTTCAAGGTCCATTTCCATGCCTTGAATTCCTTCTAGGCATGGTAGTGCTGCCTGCATTAATCATCTTGTTTTCCCCAGCTCCTAGCTTAAAACCTCACAAAAAGGAACAGCAGGCAGGTATATTTCTTCAATTTAAATTTCAAAAAACTTTCCCATTAGCTTTCCTGGCTTCCTGTAAACACCCCCTAGCTACCTGAGCTTAAACTTTTAGTCACCGAGTGCTGGCCAGCACTCCTCCTATCCATCACAACTAGTCAAAAGCCTAACCAGTGTAAACTAATTAAGATCTTGTCTACATGACAGGGTAAATCGATGGAGTATTGAAGTCAACAGGAGAGTGCTCACCCATTGACTTCTCACATCTTCACCAGACCTGTTAAACCTGCATAGATTGAAGAGGTGCTGATTTATCGCACAGTGAAGACAAGCTCTAAGATCACCACTTCTACATGCATCAGCCTTTGTCACCTGAGCAGCTTTCCCAAGCACTTCAACTAAAACATACTGTTTTAGGTAAATTATAAAACAGATGTATTAACTATATAGAGATTTTAAGTGATTATAAATAGCAAACATAGAGATCAAAGATGGTCCCATAAGAATTAAAATAAATTCACAGTCTAAGTCGAGATGGGCAACCTGAAGACCAAGGGCCATATGCGACCCATTGGGGTTCCAAGTGTGGCCCGTGAAGCATTTTGTTTACTGTTGCTCACAGGCAGTGTTTACAGATTACCCTGGCTTTCAACCATGCAGTTTTTTTTCCTACTGGTATTACTAAAATGGCACACACCTGAAGCAAGGGCATGTGAAGTGAGGTGTGCGCTGATTGCATATAACACTATGAGAGCCATCTGCTCTCTCTGCATTCAATCAAAGTGCTGCTATTGTTTACTCAGCATACCCGGAAAATCCTAGGTATGCAAGCTCAGTTAGCAAAACCACCCTATCTTGGGAGACCATTATAACACACTTGCAGTCCACTGAAATGAAGAAGGGCCATCATGCGGCCCACTCATTTACCTCGGTTGCCCATTGCTGGTCCCAAGGCAGGGTTTGAGTCAAGTAGTATCTCATCCTTATAGACAGGACAAGCAGGTTATAGGTCTTCAATGCACAGGCTGAAATTCTCCTTCAGTCCGGGACCTTCATCCCCAACATAGGTGACTTATGGTAGCACTTGCCCCCCTATATCCCACCAAAATTTTATGTGCTAAATGGAGTGCCCACACATGACCACTCCCTGCCTCTCTGGGTGGGCCTCCATGCACTCTTTTTCTCCGCAGGCTCTAGTCGCCCCTACTCACCAATTCAAAATCTTTGTTCTCCAGGGGTGTATCTAGACTACAGTTTTTTTTTTTAAAGTTGCCTTTTTTCGAAAAAACTTCCCCTGCATCTAGACTGCCGCTGCGTTCTTTCTAAAGTAAATGGAAAGAATGAAGCAGTTTTTTCGACCACAGAAAACCCCATTTTACGAGGAAGAATGCCTTTTTTTGAAAGTGCTCTTGTAATGCAAACGGTGCTTTTTCAAAAGAGAGCATCCAGACTGCCTGGGTGCTCTCTTTCGAAAAAGCAGCTTGCTTTTTTGAAAGTACTGGTTGTAGTCTAGACGCTCTTTTTCGAAAGAGGCTTGCAGTCTAGATGTAGCCCAGATGTCTTTCCTGATATTGAATTGGAAGGGAGTGAGGCCAAATGATGATGTCACTTATTCTCTTTTATAGTTTTTTTCAGCTCACTAGAAAGATCTTCGCTTCTGAGATGGGGGTCCACTCATACTGGTCAAACGTTCTCCATTGCCTACATACTATATCTGAGAGGTCTCCATTGTAACCAATTCCTGGGACATTGGATTCTCTTTAATGGGTCCATCAGCATGTCTGGCTGTTCAATTATTGTACCTGAAAGGCTAGTCATGGGTGTTCCCAACCTTATATCATATTTGAGCAATACATACATAGCAAAACATCATATCTTCACAAACAATGACAGTACATGCAATCCAGTAGACTATTAATGTTCAACAGAGCAAGATTTTTAAAATGATACATCACAAGGCATACTCTGTTCAAAGCATATTATAATTTTATGACAGTAGCAAATATGGGTGTTCTAGGTGTTGTTTCGAGGCACAGAATGCCACAGTGTGGTCACAGATAAAATTTGTGGAAGAGGATTATCTGTCTTCCTGGAGAGTGTGTTACCTGCAAATCCATCCTTCTGCTTTCTTAGCTTCTTATCTTTCCTTCTCTGTATTCAATCACAAGCCAACTAAATATGTGATTTATATCCCAAAGTTTTTTTTCTGGATTTTTTTTCATTATTATGAGTTATTTGAAGACAGGTGACAAATCCATGAGCCATAGTTAGTATATAGTACTTTATGAAACTAGTAAGCTAGTGTTGAAAAGTGAGCAAATCATAGGCTACCATTGGATAAGTAGCTTTATTACAACTAGAGTGGAAGCAGAAAAGGATTTTTCTGCAGCTTGCTCTTTGTCTACCGTGTTGCTCTCAAGAATGAGTGCTGAAGGACTTACCTGTTTATGTTTTCTCTGTGCATTTTTGCAGTTTATTGGGTATCCATAAGTCTGACTAACGATTCTGTACAGTGTGAAAGAACAATGAGCAATGAGAAATTAAGAGAAATGAGTGATAGTTAAAAAATAAGCTACAATTACAATCTCCCTTTTCATGTGTTTTTGGCAACTTCACAAATCATGCTTATTAACTGATTCATGTTCAAATTCCCTGTTTATAATAGGTAACATCATCTAATAATTAACACACCAATGCAAGATAAAGCCTTAATATTACCAGCATAAATAAGGGATTCTGGAATAAAACTAAACATTCACATCTAAAATTAATATACTCCCTTGAGATCAGACACATGGCACCTCTCAGTATTTTTTCCAGAAGGCCCTATGGTTGCCCAAACGAGAACATATGTCAAATCAATGCTGTCACATGAAAACCTTTCCTCATAGACGCTATGTCCAAAATAAAATAGGGACTTCAGCTTTTTCAGTGTAAATGAGATATTTATAGATATGAAGGAGAAACAGGTACATTACAGCCTTGTTCCCTTTTCCTTAACGGCCAGCAAAGATGGCTTTTAAATGCCCTTCTTCCCAGAAACTATTTCTCTTAATGATAATTCCAGAGACTATTCAGTTTGGCACTTTCTAAGGGACAGGACAAGACAGAACAGAGCTGCTAGGATGGGACAACCAAATTAATAAGGAAATTTACTGAGAATTAGTGTTACTGATGTGTGTACTACTTTAAGGAAAAAACAACAAAAAGTCTGGTGGCACCTTAAAGACTAATGATTTTATTGTAACATAAGTTGCTAGTTACTTCATCAGATGTATGAAGGGAAAGAAAGAGAAACAGATAGCAGTGGTATAGAGATAAGAGTGTTACATGAGAGCTAATTCAATCAGGGTGAATGTGGGAAAGGTGAGAATACCTTAAGTAGAATATTACATATCGTAATGAGTGAGCCATTCCTAATCTCTGTTCAGACCTATTCAGATAGGGTCAAATTTGTATCTGAATTCCAGCACTGCAGTTTCACACTGCAGCCTGGTTTTTAAGTTTTTTTGCTTGAAGATGGCAACTTTCAACTCTGTAACCTCTGTCCAGAGAGATTAAAATGTTGCGGAAGAAAACAAGCCTTCACTCTGCGTTGTGTTTAAGCACAAAGTAGCCAGAGGCAGTTTATTCGAGCAATATTGCAAGGGAAGACATCCATAAGCGGATCTTCAAATACAAAACAATTAAAAGCCAACATATATACCTTTCTGTTACATATAACATTAAACAATTACTTCCCTGCCCATTCAGTTTCCATCGGACATTGTCTTATCTCAAGGCTCACTGAGGTAAGCATTCCACTCTTATCAATATGGGAGAGACAGAAAGGCGAACACAGCGTCTCTTCTGGCTCTCGCATTAGCAGGAGTCAGAGTGACCCAGACTCTTGCTCTGCTACTGACAAACCCTGAAATGGCCACCCAAATCCCCTTTCCCTTAGTCCTGCTTCCACACTGTTCTCCCATTGATGCTGTTTGATTTCTGACCATTTATTCTGTTGTGTAAATACAGTACAGTTTGTCCAATGTACATTGCAGAAGGACAGTAGGGCTGCGTCTAGGCTGGCAAGTTTTTCCGCAAAAGCAGCTCCTTTTGCAGAAAAACTTGCCAGCTGTCTACACTGGCCGCTTGAATTTCCGCAAGAACACTGATAATCTCATGTAAGAAATCAGTGCTTCTTGCGGAAATACTATGCTGCTCCCATTCAGGCAAAAGTCCTTTTGCGCAAAAGCTTTTGCTCAAAAGGGCCAGTGTAGACAGCTCAGATTTGTTTTGCGCAAAAAAGCCCCGATCGCGAAAATGGCGATCGGGGCTTTTTTGCGCAAAAGCGTGTTTAGATTGGCACAGACGCTTTTCCGCAAAAAGTGCTTTTGCGGAAAAGCATCCGTGCCAATCTAGATGCTCTTTTCCGCAAATGCTTTTAACAGAAAACTTTTCCGTTAAAAGCATTTGCAGAAAATCATGCCAGTCTAGACGTAGCCTATATGTATAGACAGAGATGAGAAAGGGGTTGGTGTTTCTGTTGTGGGGTGTGTGGTTGGTGGTGAGTTTGTGTTTCAGATTGGGGAGGGCTGACTGTAAGCAAAGAGTGGCCTGCCTCCCAAGGTTTGTGAGAGCAAGGCATCATCATCTAAGACAGGTTGTAGATCCTTGATGATGTGTTGGACTGGGTTTTAGCTGGGGGCTATGGGTAATGGCCAGTGGTATTCTGTACCTTTCTTTGTTGGGTCTGTCCTGTAGTAGGTGACATCCAGGTGTCCATCTGGTTCTGTTAATCTGTTTCTTCAGTTCCCCAGATGAGTATAGATGAGTATAGTTTTAAGAATGTTTGACAGAGAACCTGTAGGTGTTTGGCTCAGTCTGAGGGATTGGAGCAAATGTGTTTGTCTCTTAGGGCTTGCCTGTAGATAATGGATCATGTGATGTGTTCTGGATGAAAACTGGTGGCACATAGATAAGTGTAGCAGTCAGTAGATTTCCAGTGTAAAATGGTATAGAGTGGAATTTATGTGACCATCACTTGCAGTGTAGTGTCCAGTAGGTGGATCTCTTGTGTGAAGTGGTCCAGGCTGAGATTGATAATGGTATGAACATTGTTGAAATCCTGGTGGAATTCTTCAAGGGCCTCCTTTCAGTGGGTCCAGGTGATGAAGATGTCAACATTGTAACACAAGTAGAAGAGAGGCACTTGGGGACAAGAGCTGAGGAAGCGTTGTTCTAAGTCAGCCATAAAAATGTTTGCCTACTGTGGGGCCATGTGGAAATCCTTAGCAATGTCACTGACATGAAGCTATAATTCTCCCCAGATCTGAAATGGTAGTGGGTGAGAACAAAAGCACAAAGCTTAACAATCAGGTATGCCCTGATATCATTGGGGGAACAGTTCCTGATAGCTTGTACTCCATCTTTAAGCTTGGTGACTTACCGAAAATCAGTTGATAGCTAAAAGCTGTGTAGAGTGATTGCTGTTAAAAGGCAATTCTTTGCTAGTAGTTACCAGATAATTGACCACTAGAACAATTTACCAAGGATTGTGGTGGATTTCCCATCAGTGGAAATTTTGAAATCAAGATTGTGTGTTTTTCTAAAAGAGATACCCTAATTCAAATAGACTAAATTCAGGAATGTCAGACCAAAGGATCACAATATTCCCGTCCGGCCTTATCATCAATGATATTGGAGATACTGCAGCTTTTTTCTATATTTATAATACAGAAAACCAGATATTGTGCATCAGTAGCTACTGGTAAAAAAATTCCCTTTAATCTAAATGTATTTCACTTTCTCTACACAAATTCACATGGCAAGGAAACAGAGTGCACTTTAAGGCTTGGAAGTCAGTTCATAATTGCTCTATGGCTCCTTTGTGTCAGCTGGGATAGTACAAAGGGGCTATATGCAAAGTTTAAGCTCTCTTCTCCTCAATTAGGAATGCACCCAGGTCATGTTGTTCATTTCATTTATTAATCAAGACTCCGGATACAGTAAAAGCTTTTTAATCCAATATGTTGGATGAATGGGGGTGCTGGTAAGTGAAAAATTCCAGTTAACTAAGAGAGGAAATTTCGGTGAGGGAGAGAGTGTGGAGTCCAGGCTGTAGGAGGGAGTTGGGATCTGACAGGGGCACCGGGCAGGAGGCAGGGACACAGGAGAGGTTTTGGGGTGTCAGATCTGGGGATTGCTCTCTCAGGCAGCTCCTCACAAACAGTGAAGTAGGAATAAGACCCTCCGGAAAAGGGCACTTTTTCCGGAGGATCGGGGCCAGTGTAGACGCTCTTTTCCGGCTTTTTTAAAAGCCGGAAAAAAGCGGCGGACATTTTTATTTAAATGCCGCGGGGGATATTTAAATCCCCCGTGGATTTCCCTACGACGATTCATGAAATTTACATGCCCCTTCCGGAAAAGGGGCCAGTGTAGACCAGCCCAAACTCTCTTGTGCCCATGCCCCACACCTCCTTCCACACTCCAAACCCTTTGTGGCCATTCCTCTGCCCAGGGGCAGTAGGCACATGTTTCTGGTTCTAGGGAGCTATGTGGAGCCAGGTAAGGAGCCTGCTGGCCCCACATCAACTGGACTATAAACCAGATTTTCTGTGAAGATTAGAAACGCTGGTTTATAGAGCTTTCCAGTCGGTTCAGGGCCGGATAAAAGTTTTTAGTGCATTGGTATTTTTATACAAAAGCCCCAAAGATTTTGCTTTATGGGATGTCAGGGATTGAATTCCCTAATTCCAAATCCTCACTATTGTTCTGTACTATTTGGGAAATGTTTGTCTCTTTTCTTTGTGCATCCATCCTTATCTGCTCTACAAAGTTCAGTGAGGCTGACACAATGAAAAGACTTTCTGCAAAGACAATATCTCCCTACACATACTTTTAAAAAAGCATATACCAGAGCAATATCAAAACTGGTGGGAAACAAGACAGCTGGTGTTTATTTTTCTCCCTATACAACAAGATAACAATTCATCATTACAGTATAGCACAATACTAGCTTGGTTTTTAAAAATCCATCGGCACATGTTTATTTTACGTTTGAAATTTGATATGTCTAGATTTCAGGGGCAGATGGACTGGTCTACCGTATGTGTGTGTGTGTATATATAAATATATATATTTTAAAGAAATGAAGTTTGGTCTAGTAGAGAAGGTTGGAAGCTTTTTGACAAATGTTTTTTCATCAGAAACTCCTGATTCCCCTAAACAAATGTTTCATGGGAAAGAATTGATTTCAATTAATTTCTGACATAATTTTTTTTGAAAAGAATTGTCTGTTTTATTTCAACATTTTTCTAAATGAAAAAATCCCAGTTTTCTGATTGAACACAACTTTTTCTTTAAAAGTTTAAACTAAATATAGAAAAAATAAAATAAAAATGGCCTAAATTGAAGTAAAACATTTTGCTTGACCCAAACTGATCGATCGATCTATCTATCTATCTATCTATCTATCTATCTATCTATCTTTTGAATGTTGGGTTGTAAAATAATTGGAGATTTTAATTTTTCCTGTCACATGAGATTTTAAATAAATCTACTCATTATGAATTGAACAAAAAACTGTTTACTGTACAATTCTATTTTCTAGGCTTTTCTCTCATTCTCTCACCAGTAGGTCAGTGTTGGGCAACCTGCCACCAGTGTAATCCAGCTGTGGAAAAGGCTAATAAAATTCTAGGATGGAATGAGCAAAGTATTTCCAGTAGAAATTTCCAGAGGGAAGTATTATTACCATTGTACAAGTAAAAAGTGAGATTTCATCTGACTAGTCTGGGAAATTCTGCCCTCCCATGTTTAAGAAAGATAAATTCTAATTAGAACAAATGCAGAGAAGGTCTACTATGATGATCAGAGGAATGGAAAACCTACCAGAGGATACTCAAAGAACTTGGCTTATTTATCTTAATAAAATGAAGGTTGAGACACATAGGATTGCTTGATATAAATACATAGCTATGGGATAAACACAAGGGGAGATAAACACTAGGGAGGAAGAGAACTTATTTAAGTCAAGGGCCAATGTTGGTACAACAACAAATGGATATAAACTGGCAATCAGATTTAAGTTTGAAACTAGATAAAAGTTTATACGATCAGAGCAATGAAGTACTGGAGCAGCCTTCCAAAGGAAGTAGAGGACGGGCAAAAACCCTAACTTGTTTCAAGACTAAGCTTGTTAAGTATATGGAGGGGATGGCATGATGAAGTTGCTGACAATGGCATATGGATTTTCCATATCTATTATTGGCAAGTATCTCTAGTGACTGTAAATTGAGAGAGTATGACTGAAAGCACCGCTGTATTCACACCTTACACTGTAAAGATCTTTGTGCAAAATATACCTTGTGGGATACCATTTAAAAACTAATTATACACTCATCATCAACACTTGTATAATGTATGTATGAAATGTATATGAAGGGGAATAAACATAAACTGAAATTATGATTCCAATGTGTTTACAGAGGAGAGGGAACCTGTTATTCAAAGACAAAGGACAAACTGACACCCATAGCCAGGTGTTATCAAAGTTGACTAGCAATCGCTGGTCAAGTGGCCATTAATTGGCAACAAAGATGGACAGGAACAGATCAATATGCATTGTACCAAACAACAGCATGAAACCTCTCTCACCAGGAGACTCCATAGCTCCATCCTTATAGTGGGAAGGAATTCTATCTAGAGGTAACTTTCAGGAAAATACTTAGAAATAACAGATAAGAACATAAGAACGGCCGTACTGGGTCAGACCAAAGGTCCATCTAGCCCAGTAGCCTGTCTGCCGACAGTGGCCAGCACCAGGTGCCTCAGAGAGGGTGGACCGAAGACAATGATCAAGCAATTTGTCTCCTGCCATCCTTCTCCAGCCTATGACGAACAGAGGCCAGGGACACCATTTCTATCCCCTGGCTAATAGCCTTTTATGGACCTAACCTCCATGAAATTATCTAGCTTCTCTTTAAACTCTGTTATAGTCCTAGCCTTCACAGCCTCCTCTGGCAAGGAGTTCCACAGGTTGACTACATGCTATGTGAAGAAGAACTTTCTTTTATTAATTTTAAACCTGCTACCCATTAATTTCATTTGGTGTCCTCTAGTTATTCTATTATGGGAACTAATAAATAACTTTTCTTTATCCGCCCTCTCTTCAGCACGCATGATTTTATAGACCTCTATCATATCCCCCCTCAGTCTCCTCTTTTCTAAACTGAAAAGTCCCAGTCACTTTAACCTCTCTTCATATGGGACCCATTCCAAACCCCTAATCATTTTAGTTGCCCTTTTCTGAACCCATCCCAAGGCCAAAATATCTTTTTTGAGGCGAGGAGACCACTTCTGTACACAGTATTCAAGATGTAGGTGTACCATAGTTTTATACAGGGGCAGTAAGATATTCTGGGTCTTATTTTCTATCCCTTTCTTAATAATTCCTAGCATCCTATTTGCCTTTTTGACCACCGCTGCACACTGGGTGGAAGTTTTCAGAGAACTGTCCACGATAACTCCAAGATCTCTTTCCTGATTTGTCATAGCCAAATTAGCCCCCATCATACTGTACGTATAGTTGGGGTTATTTTTCCCGATGTACATTACTTTACACTTATCCACATTAAATTTCATTTGCCATTTTGTTGCCCAATCACTCAGTTTGGTGAGATCTTTTCCCCTGTTTCTTCCTCATTCTCTCTCATCTAAAACAACAAAGGGATCATCCCTTGGTGGGTCAAGGGACCCTTTCTTGAGATTTTGGTCAGTGATGTTGCTGCGATCATGTGATAAGGATAATGTCTTGAAATAAGTCTAGTTTGTTAAGTCTTAGCTGCTAGAAAGTGTTTTATCTTTATTTCTCTTATAACCATTTCAGACTTTAATGCCTCATGTAAAGTCTACCTCTGTAGTTAAATACACTTGTTTTATTTCTTTAATTAAAACTAATCCAAAGTTGTGCTTAAACCAAACTGTTTGGGTAATTCCATTTAAAGTAGCAAACTCTTAATGACAGAGCCATTACAGAGGCATCCAACTTTTAATATCTGAACTATCCAAGAGAGTGCAGGACAATCCAGAACACAAATTTTGAGAGAAATTCAGGACGGGAGTGTATTGGAGTCACCCTACAAATAGTAGCCAAGACTGTTGGGAGCCAGAATGTGGCTGGTGTGTTTCTGACAGACTGCTGTGGTCAGAGGAGTTGGACCAGGGCTGCAGCTATAACCAGATGCTTAGAATGCAAAGTACATGCTGTTTGACTGTTTGTGAATAGCCCAGGTTGGGGGCTACACCAGCAAAGCGTTTGGAGGCACCCAAAGTGGAAAGCAGGTGGTGACACAGCCCCTCACTGTTCTGGACTGCATTTGAGAATGTGACAGAGGGCTCTGATTTGATGTATTCTTTCCCAGGTGTCTAGCTCAGGATCTAACTAACTGCCATGTCTGGAGACAAGAAGGAATTTCCCTCTAGGTCAGATTGGCAGAGATGCTGCGGGAGGAGGTCACTTTCTTTTGCTGCATAGGACAGGGGTTATGGCTGGCTTAAACTAGAGTAAATGGTGGCTTCTCTATGGGTATGTATACACTACAGCATTATTTCAAAATATCTTATTTCAAAATAGTTAATTCTAAATAAGTTATTTCAAAATAATGTGTCTACACATAAAATACATTTCAAAATAGCATTTTGCTATTTCGAAATAGCACGTCCATACTGAGTGGATGCTGAATCGCATTTAAGGCCGGCCGGAAACAGGTCCGGCAAGGCATCAGGTCAGGAATTACTTTGTGTGGCTGCTGCCTGAAGCTATCTGAGGACTGTGCTTAAAGGGACTCCCCTGGACAGCCAGTTCTCAGCTTTCCCTGCTTGCTTGCCTACTTCAATGAGGGACAGCAAAGCATTTTGTCCCTGTATGCTCTGGTTGCCCTCACTTGAGACACCATAGCACTCTGCAACATGGAGCCGGAGCCGTCCCTGTGCACTCTGGTGCTTCTCTTGGACATGTTGCTGTGAGCCTGGCTGCACTTTCTGCAGACTGCCATCGAGGAGGTCCATCGGGGGGCTGTCAGTATCCAGGAGGCCCTGCGGGAGAGCTTCCACCCTGAGGAGCACTAAGAGCCTCCCTGGTCTGCCCCACTGGGGGCTTGTGCCTCATTCCTCTCTCACGTCCTTCCACTTACCCCTCCCTAACCCCCCTTCCTGATGTCAAATAAAATACATGTATTTTCATGAACACAAACTCTCTTTAACAAAACTGGGGGGGAAGGAATGAAACTCTGGTGAGACTGGGGAAAGGAGGTGGGAGAGGGGAGAAGAGAGGGTGGAAGAGGGGAGGGGGAAACCTGGGAGGAGGGAGCTGGAAGGGGGATGCTAGGGGAAGAAGTGGGAGGGGAAGCTCAGGGCTCAGGGTTGGAGGTCTTGCTGGACAGACTTGATTGTCATGCAAACCTGCTCCTGGGTTTGCATGTTGCCTTTGGTGGCCAGGCTGGCAGCTATCCTGCCATAGACGGCTGCATTCCTCCATCTAGTGTGGAGATCATGGACGTTGGGGGCATCCCCTTCAAACCTGAATAAGGTCCATGATCTCCACCCTGAACCAGGAAGGCACCCACCTTCTGCAGGCCCTCAGGAGCTGGCAGACTGCTCCTGGGGAGTGGTGGAGGGCTGGCTGCCAGTGGCTTGCTGGCTCATGTTTTGGTGCTCATGGGTTAAGGGCAGTGATTGCTGGCTCTGGTCTGGCAGGCTTGGAGCTGGCACAGGCACTGTGGCCAGAGTCTACCCCTTTAAGGGCTCCGGGGAAGGGGGAGGGAGAGGAGTGTTCTTGGTTGAGGCTGGAGTGGCCACCAGAGCATCCTAGGAAGGCTGGAGGCCCCCTATTTTGAAATAAGTGTCTACACAGCACTTAATTTGAAATAGCTATTTCGAATTTGGCATTATTCCTCGTGGAATGAGGTTTACCAAATTCAAAATAAGTGCTCCGCTATTTCAAATTAATTTCAAAATAGCGGTTTGGCTGTGTAGATGCTAGGAAAGTTATTTCAAAATAACGGCTGTTATTTCGAAATAACTTTGCTGTGTAGACATACCCTATAACTTTAAGACTTTAAATCATGGTTTAAAGACTTCAGCGACTGAGTCATAGATTATGGGATTATTTCAAGAACAGCTGGGTGAGGCTCTGTGATCTGTGATATGCAGGAGGTCAGATAATAATGGTCCTGTCTGACTTTAAAGTCTATGAATCTACAAGGACACAACTGTTTTTGTTACTAATTTAAGGAAACTCTTGTGCTCAATGAACTGAAATTACAGATATAGAAGAGGCTATGGTAAATAATTTTGTTACCAGTCCTCCAGCTCCTTATGCCCTTACTCCCTTTGCCAGGAGCAGACACTATGTTATCCTGAAATCTCTTGGATACAAATGTTGACAGTTGAATAACAAATGAATAAATGGTCACTTGGATCAGGAAAAGGAAACACACATATGTTCTATAGAACTTCTGGATTTGTTTGGTTGTTTTTTAAGGAGCTATGCCTATGGTCTGTAGGTTGGGAAACTCTATCTAAAAGTGGGAATTCCTTGCCTGAGAACAGTAGGAATAAACCATTAAATATTTCTATTTTGTAAGGATGGCCAGTCTCACAAGGGTTCAATTCACAGCTATGAAATGTTAACTGTTTTCTCCCTTGTTTTCTCCTTTGCTTATATAGTACTTCCAGAAAACAGGGCTATTTGAATAATGAATAATGCTGCATAACAACTGGAGTGTCTCAGGGTGCCCATGTTCCCTTCAGTGTCGCTGCTTCTCTATAGAATGTATTAAGTATCTCTCATTAAAGAAGAGGTAGTATACAAAACTGCAGTTTTCAAAATAACACCACTGAACAAGGTCAGTTAGCTACTCAGCAGTTAATTCTGTAGTGGGCAATAAGCGGCTTGCAGGCTAGATGTGGTTCACCAGGGTTAGCCCGTGGTGGGCTGCTGGCACTTTACTTACCTGAGTGCCCACAGGTACGCTGCTCACAGCACCTGTGAGCTGCAGATCGCTGTTCCTGACCAAGAAGTGATGTCCCAGTCTGTGCCGCTTCCCACTGTTGCCAATGGGAGCTTGGAGCGGCCGTATCTCAGGATGCTCAGGTAAATAAAGCGCTGTCAGCCTGTCAGAGGCTAACTCTTGTAAACACGTCCAGCCCACGGGCCCCTTATTGCCTGCTCCTGAGTTAGTCAGTCTTACACTAGGCACACCTGGTCACAGACTTGTGCTAACCTGCACAGTTTGTAATAAGGAGAAGCTATGGTACAAATATTTTTTAGTGAGAGACCTAACCCCAAAGCAGAGATTCTGCTGGATATCGTCCTCACTTGCCATAGTTCTTGGACTCAATTGTATTCCTTTGTAAGGCTCAAATGAACAATATGCTTGAAATCTTGTCACAACTGAAACTGCAATGGTGCTGGAATAAAGTCTAACTTCTTTTATTGTGGGAGTCAAGGGATCTATTACTATGCAGCTGATCCCATAAAATAACACTCAGTGAAATGACTACCTCATGGTCCTCTTTTGGAATGTGATTTTTTAAACAGATGTACATCAGAGACTTGCTCATCAGAGCAAGTAGAAGAGTTTTTGTTTGGAGGGTTATTTGTGGTTGGAGTGATATTTGTGAATATGCTGTGATAGGTCTGGTTCTTCACTTAAAGGATGGGTGAACATTATGTAATTTTTTCTTATGATATTATACAGAGCATACATTAGTTTTGAAAGCTGATGCACCTAATATCAGGGAATGTTTCATCCGATCACAGTTCCTGAAAAAACGTTCACATATGTAATTATCTCTAACAACTTTCTCCTTGTGGCTTTAATTGGAATAGGAATAAAAAACAAAATTCCAGAACTCAGATTCCCAGAAAACAAATTTAATAAATACTGTGGCTTAAATACATTTCATGTATTAACCAAAACAGAGGCAGATTTCTGACATTGTCCACTCTGAATCGCTTCTCTCATCTTTCCTCTAGGAAAGTTTGTCATTCCCTTGTTCATTACTTCAACTGCTGCTTTCACCCATACAGGAAGAAATTTGTCCATTACTCCCCCACACCTCCTTCACACTGCACATCTTGCTTGTTTCATTCTCCCACAGAGACTTGCCTTCATTGAACAGCACACCATGAAAAAGCACCGCTATTTCTCTGTTGCTATTCAGGATGTGACAAATACTTGATACCTTATCTTTGTGACATGCAGTTGTTTTTATAGAAGTGTTAATAATAAGTGGGGATAGCATTTGGATCAATAGAGAGGCTTCCAGTGTGGAGGCATTTTTCCCTGTCTTTTTGAGCATATCTTCAACTGCCATGGATCTTGGGGAGGGCATGCAGTTCATAATAGGTGGAATTGTTGCCCTGGATTTGAGGGGTGTGTGCCCCAAAGTATGATTAAGCTAATTGCATATTATGTGCATTCAGCCACCATGAATTAATGAAATAGAATATCACATAGTGAAGGGTTAATCTGAAGCAAGGCGCAGTTTCTGTTAATCAGAATGAGAGAAGAGGATAGACAAGTAAACAAATGAGACTGAAACCCTGTGGATGGGAAACATGGAATCTAGATGCCTCTAATATTAAAAGTTTTTTTTGAAAGTTAGGAGGGTGATGATCCAGGAAGGGTCATTTTTACCTATGTATTTTGTAGAAATTAGTTATAAAAGACTAGTTAATATTATGTACTTTGGTGCGGTCCTCTGAAGCCATCTTGAGAGAGAGTTTTCCTGACACCCTTTCTCGTTGGCCACTGAGCAAATGGCCATTGTGATCCTGCTGTTAATTATTCAGTACCATTCCTGATGGTAAAATATCTGGGATGTTCTAAACCTATTGCATACATCTCTGTGTGCTTAAGTTTAATAAACTGCAGTGCTAGCGAGTACACTTTAATTTAATTCTTGATCAGATAGAATTGCTGTGTTCCTACTAATTTTTTCTTGACCCTGCCTGGAGTGAAATAGTTAAGTTGCCACTGCTCTGGGTTCTGAAAATCCTGGATAACAGGATGAGTCATTGGTATGGCTGCTTTTCACTGTCCTTTAAAGAAGATAAGGAAGCAAGGGCACTAAGCCCTGAGGTGATGCTTATGCTGTTAAGGGAAGTGTTACTTGGGGAAAGAGTGGGTTCCTTAATGGATAGGGTATCCTTTTCAAATTTCTTAGGTCATGAGTTCAAATCCTTCAAAGCTATTCTTTGAGAGGTGAAAGGTAAAAACAACAGAATGATTAACTGAAAAGCTACTTTAAAGGCAAATGGGTGTATTTCAGAGTGAATTGCTTTTGAGGTTTTCTACAAAAGCAAGTAGAAATTTTGCACAGCGTTAGTTTTGTGTGTTGAGTGTCTTCTGAATTGTTGAAAACTCTGATGCTAGGAGCTGAAAAGATGCATTTGCAATGACAACATGGAATCAACCAAAGTATATCAGCAATGCTTCAATGAATACTGTGGGCAGGAAAAAGCAAAGAGTTGGCTTGCTGAAGAAGTTCATAAATATTATAGTGCTCATGAGCAGAGGATATCATGGAACATGTATTGGCTGCCATTCAAAATCAGCGGACAATTAGTAGTTATCATATCACCATATTGCCATAGTCATCTCCTATATTTTAAGTACAGGTTGGGACTGCCTGGTCCAGCAACATCCATGGTCTGGCATGACCATGGATGTTGCTGAACCAGAAAGCCCCTGGACCAGAGAGCCCTCACTTGGGGCAGTGGGATCCTGGTGCCCAGGGCAGCCTTGGGGGTGCTATGTGCCAGCAGCCTGTGGCTGGCAATGGAGCAGACCAGGGGCCGTGGAGCCCTGGAGCAGTGGAGCAGCAGAGTCATGGAGCAACAGAGCTCTGGTGGCCCCAGGGAAGCAGAGTCCCAGAGCAGAGGAGCCCTGGAGCAACGGAGTAGCAAAGCCCTGGAGCAGCGGAGCCTGGAATAAAGGAGCCCCAGTGGCCCTGGAGCAGCTGAGTCTGGCAGCCTTGGGGGCAGTGGAACCCCAGCAGCCCTGGGACTGGCTAAGGAGCTGGGAGCCTGGTGGCCCAGGGACAGGGGAGATTGGCGATTTGCTGACAGATCCCGGGAGAGCCCAGAGTCTGTCAGCAGAGGGGCCAATCTCCCTTGGTCCAGCAAACTTCCTCCTTTGGGACCAGTCAGGTCCCAAGGGTGCCAGACCAGAGAGGTCCAACCTGTATAAGGAAAAACTGTGGTATATTGGATCTCAGACCAAAAGTTTCATTAAGGTAAAGTTCAGGTGATAGAACCAGAAGTGTGATTTGAGTACATATTACCTTCCAAGAACTTTAGAACTAAAAATAAATAAAGTAATATTAGAAATTCAGGGAATTTACAGTTAAGGCAGTACTTCATGAACCAGGCATTGAAACAATAAGCACAATCTTAAGCCTGACACAGAAGAGACAAAAGAGTCAAAATAAAGCATTAATTAACACAAAAGCAGCTAATACATGGATTTGATAATACAGCAAATGAAAGTAAGGTGCTTGTAATGCTAAAATAGAAATGTGGCTCTGATAAACTTATTTCCCAGTGTATCATATTATAAATACAGTTTACCAAACCAAACCCCAAAATACTAGGTTTACATTTTGTCATTGAAGGTATTAGGACCACCATTTTTTAAAAAAACAACAAATGGTCTGGTAGAACTTTATAGACTAACAAAACATGTAGATGGTATCATGAGCTTTCGTGGGTACAGCTCACTTTTGTTTCTCCTTCAACATTTTGCAAATAAAGCAAATATCTTTACATTTAAGCAGACAAATAAAAGCACAATTTTATAGGCATCTTTCACTTTTAAACCCATTTTCCCACAAGGTTTGTGCCTATAAACGCATTGATAAGTTATGCAGAAAATAAATAGACAAAGGCAGCATTCCTGTTCTCATTACATTTAAAAATAAAGATGTTCATAATATGGTATGCATTTCTTTAAGCTCAGATTAGAAGAAGAAGAAGAAGAAGTCAAGGCTCTTTTTTCCGCTAAGTATCTGTAAATTAGAATAGTCTGTTAATAAAGGAAAGATACAATCTTCCATTGTCATCTTGATTAATATATCAATTGAACAACTTTCCTTGAATGGCTAGCCTTGACTTCTTCTTCTTCTTCTTCTTCTTCTTCTTCTTCTTCTTCTTCTTCTAATCTGAGCTTAAAGAAATGCATACCATATTATGGACATCTTTATTTTTAAATGTAATGAGAACAGGAATGCTGCCTTTAAGGAAAGTTGTTCAATTGATATATTAATCAAGATGACAAAGGAAGATTGAATCTTTCCTTTATTAACGGACTATTCTAATTTACAGATACTTAGTGGAAAAAAGAGACTTCCTCAAGCCCATAGTTGCAATTCTGCTGAGCTGTGCTCAACTGTGGTTGGTGTGAGCATGTAAGTTAGTGCCGAAGCTGAGATCTGCGAATATAATGCTGAATTTCTTAATTTCTAATTTCTTTTTCTAACTCTAAAGTTCTCAAAAGGTGATATCTATTTAGATCCAGGGGTGCTATTTCAGGTTTTGGTGGGGGGAGGCAACCTATTCATACTATGATGGGGGGAAGAGAACGAGAGCGGACTGAAGACGGAGACTTCAGCAGTGTTACTGAGCATGCTCAGTGCAAGCCAAGCACCAAATGGGGGGAGGGAAACCAACTCCATCCGCCCCTCCCCACACATGCACATACATCACCTCTATCCAGGGGCTACTAAGACACTGGAAAACTCTACTTTTTTGGCAGACTGGTGGCCTTATATGTGAGATAGCGTCTAATAAATGTGGACGATATCTTTTGAAAAAGCAGATCGCTTGTTCATTGTGCTTTTGCTGTGTAGACACTCTCTTTCGAAAAAAGTTTTTCTGGAAGATCTGTTCTGGAAAAGCTTCTTCTGAAAGAAACTTGCAGTCTAGACAGAGCCAGAGGGAGAGAGAGAGAGAGAAAGAGAGAGGTCCCATCAGGACCCCTGGGGTCTATCTCAGCTCTGGAAGGGGTCCTGTGGGGTCTAGTGGGTTACAGCAGGGGGCAGATATATGTCAGCTCTATATAAGAACATCAGAGTGGCCATACTGGGTCAGACCAATGGTCCTACTAGCCCTGTATCCTGTCTTCCAACAGTGGCCAATGCCGGGTGCTTCAGAAGGAATAAACAAAAGAGGCACTCATGATCCATCCCCTGTTGCCCATTCCCAGCTTCTGGCAAACAGCAGCTAGGGACACCATCCTTTCTCATTCTGGCTAGTAGCCATTGAGGGTCCTATCCTCCTTTAAATTATTTTGTTCTTATTGGAGTCCTGTTATGGTTTGGGCCTTTCCACCATCTTCTGGCAAAGAGTTCCACAAGTTGACTGTGAAAAAATAATGTATTCATTTTGTTTTAAATCTGCTGCCTATATATTTCATTGGGTCAGCTTCTTGTGCTATATTAGTGAAGGAATGAATAACATTTTCTTATTCTATTTTTCCACACTGTTCATGATTTTCTAGACCTCTAACATATCCCCCCACCCTTTAGTCACTTATTTTCCTAGCTGAAACATCTCAGTCTTGTTAAACTTTCCTCATAGGGAAGCTGTTCCTTACCCCTAATCATTTCTGCTGACATTTCTGTACCCTTTCCAAATCCAATATATCTTTTTTTAGATGGGATGCCCAAATCTGGATACCATATTCAAGATGTGGACATACAATGACTTCATATAGAGGCAAAATGGTATTTTGTCTTATTAGCTATTCCTTTCCTAATGATTCCTGATATTCTGTTGGCTTCTTAGTTTTTAGACTGCCACTGCACATTGAGCAGATGTTTTCAGGGAAGTGTCCACAATGATTCCAAAATCTCTTTCTTGAGTTGTAACAGGTATTTTAGACCCCATCCTTTTTGTATGTATAGCTGGGATTATGTTTTCCCATGTGTATTACTTTGCACTTATCAACACTGAATTCCATCTGCCCTTGTGTTGCCCAGTCACCCAATTTTGTGAGATCCTTTTGTAACTCTTTGCAGTCAGCTTTGGTTTAGTCACTGTTCATCCCATTTTCAAGAACAATTATACATTTAAGAGCCATATTTTTGTTAGTCGCTAAGGTTCTACAGGACCATTCATTTTTTATTTTTTTTTTAAGTTTAACAGCAGTGATTCAAATGCAAATCCAGCAGCACAACAGTCATTCCTATTTCCTCCCCTCCCCCCTATTTTAAGTGGAATACCTTTGCAATGCTTTCATGATAATCTAACGATCCCTCAATTACTTGAATGCCCAGCCTTTTGTTATTCTTAATCACCTTGCTTCCCTCTTTTTATAACAAACTCCCTGCCCCAAAGGCAAACTGCGAGCAGCTCAAACTCTGTTGCAGGTAAGGCCTGCCTCTGGAGTCAGGACATGCAGCTTTAAGCAAACCTTGTGTATGAAATCCAGGGTTTCAAACTCGGGTGGGGTGTCTACTGATCCCCTTAGTCCCACATAAATGGCACCCATTTTAAGATTGCTGATATATGTGACAATCTTAGCTTCGCCTTAAGAAAGTCACTTTGTCTTGGAAAATATGCTTACTTTTCTTCATATTCTTAACATGTGACTAGAGAATCAAGAGGGAAGAGGGCTGGCATTTTTCCCTTCTTCCTGATGAATTCATGAGGCCACCAACATGGGCAAAGCAGACAGCTGCTCTCGGGCCTGGTGATTTAAAAGGTCCCAGGGCTTCCAGCCACCACCACTGCTACAGCAGTAACGGCAGCAGCCCAAACCCCAGGCGGCACATGCCAGGTGGTGCTGAACAGCTTATATTATGTACATTTAGAGGAGATATGATGTAGAGTGTCAAGTGATGCCTGCAGACAATATTAGAAAAAACACTATGATTCTGCAATTTCATTCTATGGTAGCATGGGCAAGTCAAGTCTACCAAGCAGTGTAATTATATTAGCTGATGCAATCCAAGCTGCCAGTAATCTGAAGCAGGAATTTAAGCCATCCAAATGTTTCATGGTTGTTCTTCTGAGCAGCTTTTGAATGAACAACAAGTAGTGTTGTATAATGCTGCAGTCTGAAATAGCCCAAACAAGAGTCTTAGAATATTATCCAAAACAGGTGATTGTAGTTTACAGAGTTTTACACCCCAGTTAGTGCAGGAGTTTGTCCTTTGGTTGATAGATAAAGGCATGACATTCAACCAACAAAGAGTATCATTGTTCAGAAGACATTCAAAGAAGGTGCCTCTCAGCTGTGTAATGCATAGTGTTTAACAGTTCCAAAATTATCACACAATGTACACATATGACTTGTTGCACAGCTACACCATAAATGTGGGTCTCTCGGTTTGATATAGTACACCTTCATTAATTCTGTGCCCGTTACAAAGTGCTGAGGCCATTCATTCCTAGTGCTGCAAAAACTGGAGAAGTAAGACTCCTAATGGAATTGTATCACTTCATGCTGGTGGAAATCTTATTCATGAAAGAGAAGATAATATAGAAATTAACACAGAGAAAACAGATAGAAAGAGTATCTTCCATTCAGTGGCTTAAGTGACATTTTAAGAAGAGCATGAAGATAGTCCAGCATCACAAGAAATATCACTGAACTGTGGGAAGGAAAAGTCCCTGATCCTTCCTGGGTAATTAGAGTCTCTTTTGTAATGTACAGCATTTGAAAAACCTACTATGTGTCCAGAATTGACTCACCATGTAAAAATTCTTTGAGAAAGTAACCTCTTGTCACTACAAATGAATGCTGTTCAAGATTGTTCCATGTGTCTTTGAAGAGTACTACCTCATGATGTCCTATCAATATCAAATTACACTGATATTCTTCACAAATAGTTGATTCCATTTTGTTTCAATCATAAGCTTTCAACAAAGCAGAGCACCTACACTTTGGTTGCATATGCATCTCTTGTGGATGCTGTATCAACTGACATGGCCACAGTCTGTATCACAGCACTGATTTATAAGGGAATGGCTAGGACAACAGCATGCCATTCAAACCATGCATGCTGTTGCTCAGCAAGAGAGATGAACTGTCCCAAATGAACTTGATACTAATATGATTTGACTTAGGGGGCGGAGGGGTTTACACCCTGTGCTGTTTTATTGCATATATTGGGAAATTTTGGAGAAAGGCAGAATTGCTAGACTTTCTTGTTAATTCTTGTGGGCATGTAGCTTTTCTATAGAAAAAAAAAAACTTGTTGGTAAGCAATTCATTCATGCCTTAAGTGGCTCCACTAACATTTGAGGGCCCGAGTGCCATGAAACTTTATCCATTTGATAAACAGTGAGAGCAGGGAGGAACTACACATGGGCTGTGTCTAGATTGCATCCCTTTTCCATAAAAGGGATGCAAATTAGACACATCGCAATTGCAAATGAAGCGGGGATTTAAATCTTCCCTGCTTCATTTGCATAAGCATGGCTGCCGCTTTTTTCCGGCTCGGGGCTTTGCCGGCAAAAAGCGCCAGTCTAGACGGGGATCTTTCAGAAAATAAAGCCTTTTCCGAAAGATCCCTTATTCCTTATTTTAAGAGGAATAAGGGATCTTTCGGAAAAGGATTTATTTTCCGAAAGATCCCCGTCTAGACTGGTGCTTTTTTCCGGCAAAGCTCCGAGCCGGAAAAAAGCGGCAGCCATGTTTATGCAAATGAAGCGGGGGGGGATTTAAATCCCCACTTCATTTGCAATTGCGATGTGTCTAATTTGCATCCCTTTTACAGAAAATGGATGCAGTCTAGACACAGCCATATAGTTTGCCATGCTTTCATACGTCTGTGTGTGTATGTGTGTGTGGGTATCTAGAGAGAGGTTATATTAAGTTAACCAAATTGGTGGTGACTGCCATTCACCTTCTGCTGTCACTGATAATACCTTGATATAGTAATTGTTGGTGCCTTTATTTCTTAAGAGTAACCACTATAGACTGAATATGTTGTATCTATTTTAAGACTTGGAATCTAGGCTTGACTAAGGCAAGCTCTGACTTCTGGACAACAGTCTGCTTATTCTTGATAAATACAGATCTTTTCCAATTTGAATCTGCTTGTGCTATAGATGTCAATACACAGCCTCCAACACAGATACTAACACCTGGAGTATAATGTCAGCTTGGTTTGTGAGGATACAGTAGTGAAAAAGAACCCTGTGAACATGAACCCCCTGACATCACAGTAAGGAGCACTTAGCAATTCTATCTGGCAGATGACTGACTAGAAAGGCCAAGAACAGCATTAAGTAAATTATGATCAAGCTTTTTTTCCCCCTTAAAAACAATTCATTAATTTGCATTTTGACCCATTTGATTTGTTTCAAACAAAAACTCATTATGGGAAATCTATGAGAAATCAGTGGGACAGCTTAACACTTGGGAGAAAAGCAGTATATCTGGATTTATAATTTGTAGGGATAAATCCTGCTCTTACTTACACCAGAGCTTTTTTTCAAACCACTATCATTCTTCATCTTGCTGAATTAAAACCTCAGCTAGTTCTCACCCAAGCCCCAACAGGGTTACGTAAGTGGGACAGTGGAAATTGACCCCCTACCCATGACTCAGCAGTGCTACTTAAAAGCATGAGTTTACGGCCTCGTTACCTAGCTGTAGGTCTCTCAAGAGAGACATTGATCTTTATGTATATGTCATGGGTGCATCCTCACTGCCCAACTGTGCTTTTCCCTGGTTGCTTCTGGGACTGGCTCAAGGCTGACAGTCCTGTCCAAAGTCTACACACCATCACTCTGTCTCTGTTTCTATCTACAGCCCTTCTCTCAGCTTCCAGAACTGCAGCATCCTCTTTATGACTCAGCCCTCCAGCCATGTTATTGTCTCTGTTTCCCCCTTCAGGGATGGAGGGGAGATCATATCACAGTCCTCTTGTCCAGCCACTTCTCCAATGGCAAGTGGCAGAGACCCAGTTTCACCATTACTCTAGATCCCAACCCAGGGACCGTGTAGACAGCAGTGTCCTGCTTTGCCTCTTTAACTTCCATCAATATTGCTATATTTCTTTGTGCCACTTCCCCAGGGGCCCAGCATTTTCTTTGCCCTCACCTCATGGCCCTCAGCTGCTCAGACAGGAGCTCCCCCTTGCTTAACTGGTGCCTGCTAGCATCTGCTCTGCCCAAGATACTGACAGTTCTCTCAGCCCTCCAGGGACCAGTCCTTACTTCCTGAGCTCCCAGCAGCAACTGACTCACTATTTGTAGCTTCTTTAATGTGAGCTCGCTGGGTCCTGATTGGTTGCTATTTGCATATTCTCCCTGATTTATTGGGCCTTAGACAGTTTTTCTAGAACACTTGGGGATTTCACCTCTCCTGCTCCTTTTGGGATTCAGCATAAATAATCCTTTCTATGCCTGTGTGGGTTAGGCATCCTATCACAGTATCTCCTCAGTGAAACAAAGCTTATGGTATCATGTACCTCTGGCTGCAGCCACTAGTGTTTTATTTCTTGCTGGTTTATTTTCATCTTAGTTTGAAATCTTCCCTTACTACCTCATTGGAGGAGTTTTCCCAAAATCTCTTTCACTTGTGTCCAGAAGTGATGATTCTTATATTCACAAAATGGTATGGAGGGAAATCTTATTCCAGTTATTATTCCTAAATCAAAACGCAAGGTAGATAATTTCTTTTGCAAGATTTCACCCCTAAGAAAAGCTGTTCTAATAGTCAAGGGACCAATAAGGCATGTCACTGAGTATTGCCCTTGCATTTGACAAAAATTCTTTGTGAAATGTTGCATTGGCCATTGAAAAAGACAAATGTAAGACATAAAAGAAAATTCTTGAGGTCCTGAGTCACTTTTAGTGTAGCTTTTCTTTGGATCTTTGTTATATTTTGCATGGCTGCAGGTGAGGGTGTAATGAATATGGTAATTTTAAAAAAGTTTATATCAGATACCTTAACAGGATGGGTACAAAACACCAGCTGTTGGTGCACTTTAAAATGTCTGTTGCAAATGCTTCTATTGCGGCCAGAATATTCCCTGTCTTTTCACTGGGAGCACTCCAATAGAAAAGACAAAATCTCTACATAAGCAAAACTGAATATAGTTATATTGACATATTCATCTCAGAATATTATTTGTCCAGACTTTATTGTACATGACTAATGCTCAAAATTCTCCATTTAACTGTGACTGAAATCTATAGAAACAAATAAGTGGTAGTTTCAACAATTTTAGATAGTTTTAGAATACAAATCCTCATTCAAGGAAAAAGCTTTCATGTCTGCTAGTCCATAAAATCTTTTCAGAAAATAACATTCCCACTACAGAAACTGCAGAATGCTAACCAGGATGAATATTGTGACATATACCAACTCAAAACATCACATATGGCCAGGTCCTTTGGAATGCCATCAGGGAATCTGACATTAGGGTAGGTATTTTGCTGTTTAACTAAGGCCAGGTCTACACTAAGGGAAAAAGTCACCCTAAGATATACAACTCAAACTATGTAAATAGCATAGCTGGAGTCTACATACATTAGGTTGAGTTTCCATAGCGTTCCTACTGAGGGAGGTCGACAGGAGAAACTCTCCCATCAACTTTTCTTACTCCTTGCAACCTTGTGGAGTACTGGAGTCAATATGGGTGCCATCTGTGTTTGATTTAGTGGGTCCTTACTCAACGCTGCCGAGATTTCCCAGTAAGTGGATACAAGCCTTCATGCAAGGGAGAAGTGTGATCCTAAATTATCATTCCTTGTAAGAGAAGTTATTTGTAAGGGAAACCTTAGCTGACAGCTCCATTTCAGAGGTCGGCTAGGGAAAGGAGGGAATAACCACTGAGGCCTGAAGGTCCATTCCTTCAAAACAAAATCTAATGGTTTAAGGAAGAAAGCAAAATGCTCTCTTTCTCTCCTCCATTAATGTGCATATATTTACCATGGAAACAGCTCATAGATATGAAAATGAAACTTTTTATTTAATTTCTGCAGAAGGTCAGCCTTTGCCTAGATAAATTTGGCTAGTATAAATGGGTGGTCTTCTAAGGCAGCCCCAGATGAATGTCTTCAGTCACATCAGATCCTGTGGTTTTTTGCTTCTTCTCAATACTGAAAAAATGCAAAATGAACCTGACCTAAGCAGTGGTAATAAAGACAGCAAGCATTGCTATACACCTTATAGGTGATAACAGCAGATAATTATTTCCTGTAAAAATAGAGTTTTAAAATAAATATTGTACAGTTGAAATAGCAATGCAATTTGCTAATCTTTCTGATTTTTCTAACCAAAATTAATCCATTAAATGTGCAGTTTGTTACTGTAATCTAATTAATGGAGAACTACAATTGCAGATGAAAATCTCAGAGAAAAGTGAACAGACTAAATTAATACATATAAGTAAACCAAAATTAGTTGTACGTTGATTTAACTGATTTATACTATGTGAGCTTTTCAAAAAGATAAACTTCATATATGAGCATTTCAGGATTCTCTTTAATACATATTTGATAGGCTTTGTGTGCATTCCAACTCAGAGATTCTCTTTTATTTGGACTTCTTTTAAATACTAAAGTGGAATCAACCTTGGATTTAAAAGAATATTAGCTCTCTCCTCACATATTCTGTCTGGTCTTGTGAGAGCTGCCCATTGTACCCAAATACAACAGTTTCTTTGGCAGTGCTGAAACTTAGACACTAAAGACAGCCTCTCCTCAATGGGGGCTACTACAGGGGAGAAAAGAATTTTTCAGTGCATCAGAAAAAGGGGCAATCTAATCCTCTTTGCTGGTACATCTGCTCTGGCAGTTTTGCTCTACAAATCAAAAGGCATCCCATTAATTAAGGTTCCTTTTTCTTTCATTTTTATTCAGCTTGTGAAATGTGACCAGTATTCACAAAAGTTTCAGCCCACTTTATACACAAATATCCACCAGAAGGGTATGCACTTTGATTTGTTGTCAGGTTTCCGCTTTTTCTTTCTTTCTTTCTTTCTTTCTTTCTTTCTTTCTTTCTTTCTTTCTTTCTTTCTTTCTTTCTTTCTTTCTTTCTTTCTTTCTTTCTTTCTTTCTTTCTTTCTTTCTTTCTTTCGACCTTCTCCTTTGGCAAAGTGTGATACATTCAGAGAGTCTTACAAAACAAAGCTTTCAGTTCTTGGTCAGTGACAAACTCATCTTTGTTCATGCAGCTCTATTAAGGAAAGAAGGCCAATTTTATGCAGGTTTCTATGGTCTGAAGCACAAAGGCATCTAACTGCATGCAAGCTATCTGGCAGGCACACAGCAGACTATGAGATCATCTATGTCAGTAATTGCCAACTGCAATGAGGAACTGTAAAAATCATAAACTGGTTTATATAGTGCTTTTATTTTTCCAAACAGCCTGCACTCAGATTTACACATTGTTTTATGGACAGTTAACAAGTGCAGCTAATTGGGTCCCTTCACATCTAGATCCCAGAACCTAGTCTACATTTTTTTCCTCTGTAATTCCCTGCTATTTGATTGGACACTAATGTTATTTATCTTAAGCAGGAAATGATGCTCGACTGCTTCATCCCTGGGATTTCTACTGTTGCCTAAGGAATCTGGTTCTTTATTTGATGGACTTTTACTGCACTTTCGCTACCATCCACCATTATCACACAGTGGGTGGTCGTCTATTTAACACTTGCCAGTTGCATCATATACTCATTATAAAGAGAGAATACTGTAATTCCACAGGATGAGAAAAATGAGAATATTTCACAAAGTCAGACTTATTCTTTATAGTAGAACAGGAAAGGAGGCAGGTTGGAGGAAGATGGGAGGATTTTTTTAGATTTTTTTCAAATGCTCAGCTCATAACTAATCATGAAGCTATCAAAAGAGTTTATATATACAAAGAGAGAGAGACAGAACTTAAGATCTTGATTATTGTAGGTTTTTCACTTGAACTGCATACTACAATATTTAAAATGAGTTCAACTGAGCAATCTTTAACATAAAGTAATGGATCAGAATACTTCTCATTTATACCAATTCAATTTCATTGACCTCAATGGGTGTTACAATAGCAACTCAAGAGCAAATCCAGTCCTTATCTATGTCTACACAGGAACAACTAGCCCAGGTCAGCTAACCAACCTAGCCCAAGTCAGCTGACCAAGGTTCCCTCTAAGCTACATGGAAGCTTGGCCCTGAAGCTGCTTAATCAGCCCTGCCCAGCCAGGGGCTCAGGGTTCTGTGCACGGAGCTGCCTGGCTGGGTGGGACTGATTAAGCAGCTGTGGGCCATGCTGCCATGTAACTTAGAGGGAACCTTGGTCATCTGACTAGGCTTGGACTGTGGGGCTACAGTAGATGTTTGGGTTCATATTGGAGCTGCAGCTCTGGGTCATTGTGAGGGTGGAGGGGCCCACAACTCAGGCTCCAGCCTAAGCCTGAATGTCTACACTGCAATTTTTAGCCCCACAAACTGGGCCCCATGAGCCCAAGTCAGCTGACCCAGGCCAGCCATTGTTCTGCCATGGGGCTTTTATCACCATGTTGATATACCCTCACGGGCTGTAGAGTTGCCTCCAAAGCCCTGTGAAGTCAGTGGAAAGCCTCTCAGTGAATTTTGTGGGCTTTGAATCAGATCTATGATGCAACTCCCTGTACAGGGGAGGCTGCAGGATTTAAGTGGCTCTCGCTGTGTGGGGCAGAGTTCAATTTCACAGGAACTCCCTGTACATTAGCTCATGCAGGCAAGAGTAATATAGGAGCATGGGAAGAGTTGGCAAAGGCAGGGCCATTGGGCCCACTGCTGCACAGATAGTATACCCTCTATTCACAGCCATCTTAAGTGTGACCAGGTTCTTTTAGCCAGTGGGCCAAGATACCATGGTGGAGCCATTCTTGGATTTTTCTACATCCAGTCCAACAATGCAGACTAGGCATTAGGGTTCAGATTTGATTCCAAGAGCAAAATGTTGGCCTAATGTATGAAATTTAATTGTTCTTAATTGAAAAAGTAGTTAATGACAGCAGGTGTATTACAATAAAATGAAGTGCAAGCAGTGTGGGATGGAAATGTTTGGGATGCGTGTATGAGAAAATGTGATTCTCCAAGACCCTTATTTTTCATAGAACGTATGATACTTTTTTATCTGAAGAATAAAACTCACAACATCTTCCAGGCATATTTGACATAGAACTTTAATACGTGAGTGTCTATAAAAAATGCATAAGCTTTTGTTATCCAAAACCTTTGGTTTGAAAACAATTAGGCACTGTAATGAGAGTAGTGTATACTCTTTATTAATGAAGAGTATCCTCTTGCAGGTAGTGCCACAGGAAAGTTCACTCTGTGAAAACTTTGTCTTTATGTCTATTGTGTCCTAATTTATATAATATTCCTACAATCAAAGTAATAATTCTGCTGTACTTTCTCTTCGATCAATTACAATCATATCATGCACTCCTATGTAAACAATTACATATTCAGAACAAATATGTACTACTGTAGAAGATCAAGCTAAGTTACTACACACAATGCCAATGGCTGCTTCACATGGGTTACTGTTCTCTCTGTGCTTTTCCAGATCATTTTGAGCCAAATTTTGCACCATGATATTTGATATGATTGGAATCATTATTACTTATTTGTAGAACCATTGCACCTAGAAGACCTTGTCATAGACTAAGATCTCTTTATGCTAGGTGGTATACCAACACAGCAAGAGCTTTGAGCATGTGTCTGTGGACAGAATTTCTCCTATTGTGTTTTTAATACCTAGCAAAGGCCTAGAAATCATCTTGGTTTTGTTTCCAAACAGGAAAGCAACTCTATGCATTCAGTAATACTTCATGGTGTGACCACAGGGATTTTTCGAAAAAGTGGCCTTTTTTCGAAAAATCTTTACCTGCGTCTAGACTGCTGCCATATTCTGTCAACAGTAAATCAAAAGAATGCAGCGGTTTTGTCGATGGTGGTAAACCTTCTTTTATGAGGAATAACGCTATTTTCGACAGAGATCTGTCAAAAAAAGATCAGATGCGGGGAAGTGGGTTTTTTTCAAAAATAAAGGCCTCCAGGAAAAAGCCCTGATGGACACTCCTTGCCAGACCTTTCACCTCTATTGTTCCTGCCTGTAGCCATCTTTTAAAGGCACCGGCACCCAGGAGTACCATTGTGGCAGCAAGCCAACTCCAAGCAGGACCCTGACTACTCGGCTCTTCCTGGTAGGCCCATTACAGCCATGTCACAGGCACAAGCACCCCAAGACCTCCCTGGCCCTTCCAGGGAAACATCCCTGCACCAAGACAGGGACACCAAATGTCAGGCTCTATTATGGTCTGGCCCCGAGATCAAAACCCTCTTGGAGCTCTGGTCCGAGGAGGAGTCTCTGCAGGCCCTGCAGTCCTGGAGGAGAAATGCAGACATTTATGCCCAAATAGCCGATGGCTTTGCTAAGAAAGGCCACCACCCCTGCACACCAAGGGAGAGCAAGTGAGACCAAGTGAGAGCAAAGGTCAAGGAGCTGCGGCAGGGGTACGTTAGGGCCCGTGAGCGCAGCTCCTGCTCTGGGGAAGCAGCACACTACTGTGCATATTATGAGGACCTGGACTGGATCCTGGAGCCAGGGGAACTCCTGTCTCCAGAGAAGGTTGTGAAATCTGGGATGAAGACACCTGTGCAGCAGTAGCCACAGCTCCAGGATGACATCCCTGAGGACCAGCAGCTCCAAGACAAGGAGGAGGAGGACACCAGGAGCACTGTGACCCTCACCCAGGAGCCAGACACCCAGACACAGGAGGCCTCCCAGACAACTTTGGACACCGGGGAGGGAACATCAGGTGAGAGCTGTGAGAGTCCAACACACCCAGGGCTGGGGAAGCAGGAGACAAGTGGATGGTGTGGTACTGTGATGTGTCATACCCCAAGAGTCCCCTCCCCTCAGGAAACCCCTTCCCCCTTGTACCATGGCAGGGTGAGGCCAGAAGGGCTTCTACCACTCCCATCCCATTCCCCATTCCTTCTGCTTGGTCCTGACCATCCCCCTTGTCTGCCCCCCCACTATGGACTGTCCCCAGAGAGTGACTTACCTCCATCAACAGTAGACCTCCCCATGCCAAACTGGTATCCCACCGAGTGGTAGCTGTCAGAGGTGGCCAGCTTCCGGAGGGCAATAGTGTCCCGCTTCTCCAGGGGGATGGCGGGCTGCAGGTGTGTGTCCTGGCATTGTAGGGTAGGGGCAAGTCAGACACACAGCTCCTGGAAGGTGGAGTTCCGCATACGGAAGTTTCTGAGCCAAGCCTGGTCGTCCCACTGCTCCATAACAAGACGGTCCCACTAGTCTGAACTGGTGTCTAGCCTCCAAACTCACCTCTCCAGGAATAGGTTTGGTGGCAAGGGCAGTGGGGCTGCAGCCCGAGTGAGAGGCTCAAAGTTGGGTTCTGCATCCAGATCTGGCACGAACATCATGATGGTCTCATGAAGATGCAGCAGAACTTCAAGCAGCACAGTGTGGGGCCATTGCCTGCCCAGGGGCAGCTCCAGTTCCATGGCAAAAAAACAAACAAAAAAAACAATTAAAAGCACAAAAACCAGTCAGGAAAGTAACTGATGTGGTGTTCCAGAAAGCAGGGCACTCAAAGCAAGCACTGCAGAAGCTTTGCTGTCCCTCTAGGAGGTAGGCAAGCCAGCTGCAGGAGCAGAGCAACGGCTGTTCAGGGGGATCCCTTTAAGCACGCATCTCTGCAAAGGGCATGCAGCAGCACCAGGAAGTAAATGCTGCCCCCATGTCCTGACAGAAGCAGTTCCGGGTGCCATTTTTTTTTTCAAAAGAGCGTCCATCAGTCTGGACACTCTTTTTCGAAAAAGCAGATCGCTTTTCCATCCGCGTAATGCAATCTAGATGCTCTTTTTCGAAAGAGACTTTTTCAAAAGATACTTTCAAAAAAGCCTCTTTTGAAAAAGATGTGTAGTCTAGACGTACCCTCAGTGTGTGGATAGTCCTTGTGTTGATTTATAAGGAATATTATCCAGCTACTGTGTCTTTTTTCTAGGACATTGGCTATGATTTGCAGATTTAACTTCGGTGCAGTTATGTTCTGATGGCACTTTGGTTTGGGAAGAAATGTTTGTTCAGGGCTTTGTTCTATGAACTGAATCTTTCTTTACTTCAGATTATTTAGAACTGGTACAACTGTTTCCTTCAGAGACTAACTGTGATTCACTGCTAAGGTTTGGGTCATACAGTCATGATTGGTGTGCTTGCCAAATACTTGGAGAGCTTTAGTATATGATTGACTCAAAAAGACATTGGGACAAATAGTAACAATTTCTCTACTTTTCTATCCTATATTTTAAGCCCTATATTACTGTTACAGGGCATCCCTGCTATAAGTCGCCCCGGTATACATCTGTTCCACACTAAAGTCGTTGATGCTTGTAGGAACTGATGCGTTATAAGTCCTTCCATTCCCTTCTCTTAAATCATGACCCAAAAAAAAAAAACCAATTTGCACAAATGGAAGTCAGCCGAGGGGAAAAAATTCCCCACTTTAAGTTGTTTTGCTATAAGTCCAAGTTTTTTGGAACATACCTTGGACTTACTGTGAGGACGGCCTGTACTGTTACCTTACATTTACAATTAAGATAAGAAAGACTCCCAAAGCATTTTACAGCTATTTAGACAGAGGTCCATTAACTGTGGTGACCTTCTGATTGTAAAAGTGGAAGCCAGCCAGAATGCAGTACACCACACAAGAGTGCAGGTAGGGGGATGAGAGCCCAAGATACCGCCAATATGTTTCATGATTATAATGAACCCTAAATTTTCAAAAGTTTGTCTGAAAAGAATAAAGTGCACAGTCTTCAGCCTATTTGTCCCAGACAATGAAATGCAGAGATGCTATTGCTGGATTTAAACCTGGAGTTACAAGGAATCCAGATATTTCAAAGTTGAAATTTTAAAAATGTATTTCTTTGGATTTATATATGCAGACACAAAAAGATGGCACCTAATCACCTAGGCACCCTGACATATGTTATGAGAAAAGAAAAGAAAAGAAAAGAAAAGAAAAGAAAAGAAAAGAAAAGAAAAGAAAAGAAAAGAAAAGAAAAGAATAGAATTTAGGCACTTTAGATCCCTTGACTCTCAATGTAGCCTATGTTTCTAAGGGTACGTCTAGACTACATGCCTCTGTCGCCAGAGGCATGTAGATTAGGCTACCAGACATAGTAAAATGAAGCATCGATTTAAATAATCGCCGCTTCATTTAAATTTACATGGCTGCCGCGCTGAGCCGACAAACAGCTGATCAGCTGTTTGTCGGCTCAGCGCGATAGTCTGGACGCGCGGGTGTCAACATCAAAGGTATTTGTCGACCACCCAGGTAAGCCTCCTGGGATGAGGTTTACCTGGGTGGTCGACAAATACCTTTGATGTCGCCACCCGCGGGTCCAGACTATCGCGCTGAGCCGACAAACAGATGATCAGCTGTTTGTCGGCTCAGCGCGGCAGCCATGTAAATTTAAATGAAGCGACGATTATTTAAATCGACGCTTCATTTTACTATGTTTGGTAGCCTAATCTACATGCCTCTGGCGACAGAGACATGTAGTCTAGACGTACCCTAAGTTCCTAAGCCACTTCTGAAAATGGGACGTAGGAGCCTACGTCATCTAGATAAACATAATATTCCCTTCTGGCCTTAAATCTACT
This sequence comes from Pelodiscus sinensis, assembly GCF_052426305.1. Taxonomy (NCBI): domain Eukaryota; kingdom Metazoa; phylum Chordata; order Testudines; family Trionychidae; genus Pelodiscus; species Pelodiscus sinensis. The sequence continues at coordinate 44,052,785 of NC_143052.1, forward strand.
AATCTGTTCTAGGTTTCTCTACCATGCAAGTTACTGTAGTATTGGAGTTCTATGACTGAATCTTTTTGTGGATGAACTATATGCTGTAAATAAATTGTGGCAACCACCTGCCCTCTTTAAACCATGATGCAGCCAACATAAGAACTAGAAAATTGAAGGAAACCATAGTGCTTCATACAGAAGGGAACTGGAGACCAGTGGGCATGCAGGTCACCTCTGCTGGGGCCCTATGATGAAAAATAACTGGAATGAGGAAATTCCATGTACTCAGTGATAGCCAGAATCTCTTTGGCTGGGGGCACAGAAGCCAGTTCTGCTCATTCTTTCCTTTGCTCTAGTCTATGACCAGATCTGGGCAGAATGGCTTTTTCAATCTGAAACCATCCCAGGGGCAATTACTATACCTGAGAAGTAACTTGTTTTCACCTGTAAGAAACACAGATAAAATCTGAATATTTGTGCATACCCAGTAACTGATTACTCATTTTTTAAGATGAAATAAATACAAGCTCTGAAATTTGCAAGCATGAGCAATACTCAATCTGCAAGTACAAAGCTGGATGACTCAGCAAGACTAAGCAGGGCACCTGTGAGCTGATGCATGGTTTAGGTTTCTGTTTAGATAGCTTTAACTACCTTTATTTTCTGTAATGAAAACTTAGATAACAGGTACAAATCTTGGGGGAAAAAAAGAGTAAAAGTGATGTGTCAAAATAAGGACAACAATATACATTAATTTGTTCTCTTATACATGAGAAGAGTGTGCCACCAATTCAAATTTGACATACAACATAATTTATCTTTGTTCTTTTAATAAGAAAGGATGTGGCAGAAATTCTGAATTCTAGCAAAAAGTATGGAAGGCAGCAGAAATATCCACATTCCTTCAAACACAATGGTAACTGAAACAATGTGACAAAGGCAGTGCACATTATCTACCATTGTGTTGTTTCTTAGGAATAAAATCTTTTTTTTTTTTTTCATCTAAAATGGTCATACAAATCTACAGATCCCATTGGGGAGATCATTTGTACTGACATGCATTGATCCCATCCAGCAATTGGCAAACATGGAGCTAACACACACTTTCTCAGCAACCAGCATAACTGCTTGTCAGTAGTGCTGGGATAGGCCAGGAGCCTGCCTCAAACAGGAATCTTGCTGCATGTAAGGGATACCTGACAGAACTCCCAATAAAACTGAAACTCTCAACAGTCTTTCACTCTGGTCAGGCCTGAACTAGGGTTCATGCCTCCTTCCCAGAAATAAGGCTGCAAAAAGTCATTTTGTGCAGTATTTCTTAAAACTTTGGCTGTGAGATTTGTTTGCACTGACAGAACCTATGGCTATAAGACACCTGTATTTCAAATATTAGCTAGTTACTCTTTCTGGGTATGTCTACACTACCCCGCTAGTTCGAACTAGCGGGGTAATGTAGGCATACTGCACTTGCAAATGAAGCCCGGGAGTACAGCTAGTTTGGATTAGGAAGCCTAATCCGAACTAGCTACTCCGTGCCGCATGTAGCCGCGCGGCACAGGGTTCGAACTAGCCGGGATTTAAAAATGGCGGCGCCCAGCTTATGCAAATGAAGCCCGGGAAATTTAAATCCCGGGCTTCATTTGCAAGTGCGGTATGCCTACATTACCCTCCTAGTTCGAATTAGGAGGGTAGTGTAGACATACCCTCTCTGACCTTGTCTCTTGCTATGGCATTTCTCCAGTCACATGATGTCCATAATGTACATTGCGCTGGTAGTTTGTTGCTGAAATGTTTTTACTGAAAATGAAATAGAGTGCTGGAATTTAGTCCTTACCCTGTAACTCACACTGCCCAATAGCCCCAGCACATACCAATGTAGATAGGCATTTGTTACCACATTAGCCCTAGAAGGCAACAAAAATTCTTATATGTTCGTACTTCTCACTGAGGGCTTGTCTACATTAGGAAATAATTTTGAAATAAGTAAAATCAAAATAATAACTCCCAAAATAAAAATAAAAATAGCGACACTATGGGGGAACATTGGAATAGCTCAGAATTATTTCAAAATAGTGTGTCCTCACTGATTGCAGCCTGCCTCAGACTTAGAGCCCCCAGAAGCACTCTCAGGAGGGCAACAGGAGGGCAGACACTTCCTGTGGCAGCTTGGTCAGGCTAGCTGAGACACGTGCTTACAGGGGCTCCTTTCTACAGCCACGTCTCACATGCCACTCCTCCACTGTCTCCTCCCTCATGGGACGCCAAATGGATGCAGTGTGCTCTGGTTGCCCTTGCAGACACCACAGCACTGACATCAGGGAGCTGAAGCTGCTGCCTCATGCTGTGTCTCGTGGCATGCTGCTCCAGCAGGATGACGACCAGCTCGAACCGGAGGACCCCTTCATCCAGGTCCTGGTGCTCCTGCTGCTGCAAATGCCCCTAAACCCTTTGGACACCATTGAACACCTCTTCTGGCAGAGAGAGACCAGTTCTGTCTGATTGCATCGTTCTGCAGTGGTGGGATGACCAGCAGAGGCTGCAGAATTTCTGCATGCAGAAGGCCACCATCCTGGACCTCTGTAAATGGCTTGTCCTTGCCCTCAGGCTACAGAACTGCCATCCCCCTGTCAGGGACGTCCTTAGGCATAGGCAGAATAGGCAGCTGCCTAAGGCACCAGTATTTCTGGGGCACCACTCTGCTGGGAGGAACAGGAAACAATGGAACATGCAACAGCAGGGATGCTGTGTCCTAGAGAGAGCTGAATGCGCTGCCTTCAGCACAGTCTGAGGGTGGGGATTGGCTGCTGGGGTCTCTGGGAAGGGGAGGGAGTAGGGATGGGGGAAGGAACTCACCTGTGTGACTCTCTCCCCTGGAATGAGGTGAGGCAGGCTGTCCGGGAGGCTCTGGCAGTATCCTTTTTTTTGCCACCCATAATGACAATTCTTCTCCCCTTCCCCCACAGAGTAACTCCCCCTTTCCCCTTCCCCCGTGGAGCATCCCTCTTTCCCCCCTTCCCTCCGGCAGAGCTGGGTTGGGTGAGGTGCTAGGGGAAGGCGGGGGGGTTGGGTGAGGTGCTGGGGGAAGGGGAGGAGGGGGCTGGCTGGCTGCGTGCTGAGGCAAGGGCAGACTGGTCTGGCAGGATACTGGGAATTTCCTGGTAGGCCATGTGCTGAAGGGCCTGCAGGCAGCTGACGACTCCTCCTGTGGGGACAGAGCTTCGCTTTCCTGTCAGCGGCTCCTCCGAAGGGGGAGAGGACCTGCATGGGCTGGGCCTGGCCTCAAGTTTGTCTGGGGTGAGCAGGGCTCCATGGGTCAACCCTGGCCTTCAGCTGGCCCCCATCTTGTAGCTGGTGAAGGAGGGCAGGGTTCTTCATATAAATTTCCAATAAAATGGTGACAAATTTAAAAAAATATATTATTTGCATCATTCTGTCAATAAATCAGAATTTTTTCTATAGTGCTACTTCTTCAGTGCTAGTCCATCAGCATTACAGTGCGCTTAATTAAGTTAAACTGTTTTTAATAATGTGCATGTGGCAAGTTTTCCAATACTGTAAGCTTATGTTTGTGTTGCTAAAAGCAAGTCAGGCATTGGGGCACCAGTTTAATATTCCCGCCTCGGGCACCATAAATCCTAAGGACGGCCCTGCCCCCTATAACCTACCATCCCTCTTTAGAAGTGCATCACCATTGCCCCGTGGAAGCTCACCACACCAGGAAGCTACTGCTCCATTGGGAACCAATTTGGGAAATCCACAGTCCCGGCTGTGCTTGTGCAATTAGTCAAGGCCATCAACAATGTGCCACTACAGGGAGTCATCACTCTGGGCAAGCTCAACAACATCATTGATAGCTTTGTCACTGTGACGGGGCAGAAGCGCCCCGCACTCCGACGCGCCCGGGAGCCGTATGCCTGGTGGCTCTCCGGCCGGAGACGGGAGCCGCCGAGTTGGGCATTCCGCGGCCAGCCACCTGGGCGGCCCCGACACAGACCACATGGCGGTGCGCCGGGTGTTGCCAGGCGGCCATGGCCGCAAGACGCCTGGGCAAGCCGGGGAAGCCCAGTGACGTCACGGTGTGCATGACGTCACCCCGTCGCCACAACACTGGGCCGGAAGCGGACCCACGCCGGGCTGGGCGGGTCCCCGCCGGCGAACAGCGGCGTGGGGATTTAAATCCCAGCTGGCACCGTGGCAAGGGGGGAGTGCCGAGAGCATCATGCCCCGAGAGAGGACAACGGAATGGCCCCAAGCCGAGGAGGTAAGCCCTGACTTGGCAGGTCAAACCCAGGTGGGGAGAGGAAGCAGCCCAGGGCGGGCAAAGGGAGCCTGCGGGCTGGCAAGTTAAGGCAGACGCCCTGCCAGCCGGACCGGACAACCTTGCTGTCTGAATCCTTAGGGCCCTGGGCTGGGGTCCATGAGAGGGGGCGGGCCCAGACCCCCCTTCTTCCCATCGCGGGAGACAAGCCGACCTCCTACGTTAAAGAGGCCAGCAAGCCGAATGTACAGTTGGCTAAGACACAGAGAAGTGGGCTGTAGGGTGACAGGTGCACGGGATTAGGGGGGAGGCGGCAAGGACGACCGCACCCGCAAACGGGGATGTTTACAGTCACCATGGGCTTCCCCAACTGTGTGGGGGCCATAGACGGTACCCAAATCCCCATCCTGGCCCCCGACCAGCATGCCCCTAACTATATAAACAGGAAGTGGTACTTCTCCATGGTGCTACAGGCCATAGTGGATCAGAAGGGCCACTTCACAGGCATCACTGTTGGGTGGTTGGGGAAGGTGTATAACACCCGCATCTTCAAGAACTATTGCCTGTTCCAGAAAATGAACGCCGGCATTTTTTTCCCCGACCGCACAATCAGAGTCGAGGATATGGACATGCCCATGTACATCATGGGTGACGCAGCCTACTTCTTGCTCCCCTGGCTTATGAAGCCCTACATGGGCAGCCCAGACCTCACCAAGGAGCATTTCAATGCCAGGCTCAGAAGATGCTGCATGGTGGTAGTGTGCATTTGGCCGCATAAAGGGGAGATTCAGGAGTCTCCTTACCCATCTGGACCTCAGCGAGAACATCCCTTTTGTGGTGGCTGCCTGGTGTGTTTCACAAGAGAGGTGCCAGTCAGGCCAGGAGACTGAGGGTGGGAGTGGAGGACAGGATGGCTCTGCCTCCTTCTGTGTCCCACACATGCTAAGTCCGGCACTGGCGATGTCCCACAGAGAGAAAAGGAGGGGAAGGAGTGTTGGCGAGGTGTGTGTGAACTGCATCTTGCCGGAGAGAGTAGTACTGGAATCACAACCTTTTTCTTTCCCTGGCAGATTCCCATGCAGGGGATCAGTCTATGCCGCATCACTGTGCTTGACAGAGTGGATGCTACTTGAGTGCAGCCATGATCCTGAGCTATGTGAGGCACTGCTGTGTGTTTCCATGACCCCAGCCTCCTCCTTAGTGGTGATGTGTCGTGGGAAGGCATTCCATCACGAAGCTGGAATAAGGCAGGCTTCTCCAGGAACCTTGTGAGAAGGACCAAGGGGCTCCTGTGTGAGAGTGGCATGGGACTGTGTGCTCCAGACTGGCACTCCATGTGCACCCATGTGTGACCCCTCCCCCAGGCCAAGTAGGTCAAGTGAGGAGCATGCAGCCTTTCACAGTCTGCCTCCTGCCTCTGTGTATGCATAGGGAAAGTTATAGAATTCACCTGAAGTACTTTCCCTGGGAGACATCCTGGGAGGACGGACCAACTCCAGGATGAGGAGCAGCTCCTGGCTGGTGGGCATGGTGTCCCGGCTGGCCAGCTCTGCCTCTTTCTCATCAACTGCTACAACCCTGCCTTCATGGATACTGACGACGGGCATGTCCTGGCCAGACTCTATGAGGACGGGGGAGAGGTGATCAGTCCCCCTCCCAGGATGGCATTAAACTGGTGATAGTACCAGCACATGTGAGTTGCTGCCCCAGAGCGTCTACTCTGCTCCCTGGCCTTATTGTAGGCTTCCCAGTGCTCCATTATTTTCATGCAGACCTGGTCAAGGGTTCATGTGTATCCTTTTTCAGATGAGCTGGCGGGCACTGAGCTGTAGACATCTGTCTTGCACTTTCTGGTGTGGAGATCCTGGAGGTTGATCTCCTCACCCAAGACCTTGATATTATCCAGGATCTCTGCATCAGTTCACTTGCAGCAAAGAGAGCAGCAGGCGAGCTGGCAGCCATGGGGGGGGGAGGGGCAGGGAGTGCTGGGGTCAGCAATGGCTCCTGGGATTTTGTGGAGTGCCCTGGAGTTGGCAAGGCTTTCCTCATGCCACAAGCCCTTTTCCTGAAGCCTGCTGCTTTAAAAGCTCCTCAGGGGAAGGGGAGCAGAGGAGCTGACAAATGTGGCCAGAGAAACCACAAGTGCAGCTGTGAGAGGCCTCTGGAGGCCAATTATTTCAAAATAGCAGCAGCTGAGCATCCACACTAACACTATTTTGAAATAAGCATTATTCCATGTGGAAAGCAGGAGTACAGATTTCAAAATAACCAACCCCTTATTTCAAAATAACGGGCTTGGTAGTGTGCGTGCTCCGCTTGTTATTTCGAAATAAGAGGAGTTATTTTGAAATAACTCCTAGTGTAGACCAGGACTAAGAGATTTAATCAGTTCAACGAAAAGAAGATCAAGAAGTGACATGATTATGGTAAATAAGCACCTTCAGAAAGAGGAAGTACTAGGTACTAACAGGCTCTTTTGCAGAAAAAGGCATAACAAAAATCAATGACTGGAAGTTAAATCCGGCCAAATTGACATTAGAAATAAGGCACACATTCTGAATAACAAGTGTGATTAACCACTGGCACTAACAAAGGAATTTGTGGATTCTCCATTTCATGAGGTCTTCACATCACAATTGGATGCCTTTCTGGGTGATATGGTTTAGTCAAACTCAAATTATCCAAATTTCTGGGTGCTGAACTGAACTCTGGAAAGTTTGCCTGTCATTAGCTTATACATGTCACTTGCTGCATTCTATTCTGAGAATACATCCTATTATGAGTTGTATTACTGATTATTTACATGACAGTTACACGTAGGGAGCCCTGATTGGGAACCCACAGTGCTAGACATTGTGCGTGCATAATAAAAGACAGTCTTTGTCTGGAACAGTACAAATATGATGAAGCTCAACAAGTGGATAAAACAAATAAATGGAGGAAGGACGAGGTAAATAGTAAAACAATAATAAACTGATACAGCACACCAATTCTCTAGCCATTTCTTGGAATCTAGACACTAAGCTCTTTACTGCAATTCTGGTCTCATCATTTGAATTCTACCTATTCCAAAAATATTACACCCCCGCCATGAGCAGCAGCTTGTCAGAACCTCCTTCCACATGGCAAAAAGGCAGGGCTCACATCTGAGCCACAGTAGGACTCAGGCTCTGACCAGGGATGTAAGTACCCATTAAACAGTTAACAGGTTAAACTATTAACATTATATTGTTTAGCCAGTTAACCATTGGAGGGCTGATGCAGAGCAGCTGGGGCTGGGGACCCGCAGTGGGGGCTGCTCCAGGCAGGGGCCACCATGGCCGGGGTCTTGCCAAGCCAGTCTGCCATGGGCAGGAGGCTCCTCCATGGGCATGGCTGCTCTATCCTTGTTGGCCGCAGCTGGGGTCCTGCCACTGGGCCCTCTGTGTCATGGATGGGGGCTGCTCCAGCCCACCTGCTGAGGCCGGAGTCCTGCTGGCCAGGCTGCCATGGGTGGAGGGAGCTGCTCCAACCAAGCCTGTTGCACTGCGTCGAGGGTCTGCTCCAGCCAGGCCCACCATGGCTAAGATCTTCCCAGCCAAGCTACTGCAGGCAGGAGCCTGGACCTCCAGTTGAACAGTTACCAGGTAAACATGCTGGTAAGACTAGTGCTTAGGGTAACCACTTAACCTTTTATATTCCTAGCTCTGACACATCTCCTCTCGCAGTGTCCTAGGACCTGGGCTCCCTAGTGCTTGCTGACTGAGTCAGACTGATTTGTGTGTGGATGGAAGAGGAGCTTGGTCTCAACCCTAAATCAAAGCCTATGCTTATTGTGCATTGTAGACATACCCAGAATGAGCTTTTCCTTCCCCTATTTCTCCATGCTTCTTCTCATCTTCCAGTACTGCCACCTTCCCTCCACACATTGGTTCTGCCTCAGTTTCCTCCTGTTGTTGTTCCCGTGCCCATCTCACTCAAAGTTTCTCTGCTGTCTCACTAGGCAGGTGTCATCTCTGTCCTGCCCTGATAAATTACTTGTATCATCTACCAGAGCTAGTTATGAGCTTGACACAGCAACCACTGAGTAAAGTCCTATGGTTTATGTTATGCAGGAGGTCAGACTAGCTGATCATTTCTCCTAACTTTAAAATGTATGATGCTGAGTCACAAAGGGTCCCTTGCAGCTATTCCATAGATTCCACTTGTCAGTGAATTAAATACCAAGTCTAGCTACAGCCCACATTTACTTTGGTTTTGAAAGGGTGGGTCCTTTAGGGGAAAGAATCAGGGAGTGTTGCACAAAATGCCTAAAAAGGAGTAATTGAGCAACCACATTTAGTAAACCAAAGCTGCTATAACATGTTTGCTTTCCCAAAGAGGGAGTAATGATATTAATACATGAAGTTCTTATTGGCAGTGTTCCAAATGCTGTCATTTTTTTTATCTGTAACTTCAAACGGCTTTACATTCACAAACTTGAAACTATAAAAGTCAACCATGAAGGTCTTGATCCTGCTCCATTGAAGTCAATGGGAGTTTTTGCCATTTAACATCAATGTGAGCCGGAACAAGCCAACAGGATCTGATTGTCAAAGATGCTTAGCACTCACGGCTGCTATTGATTTACATATGGGTGATCGGTGCCTCTGAATATCTCGTTGTTACATTAAGATGCAGTTAACTCCATGAGACAGAATCCTGTATATAAATTGGAAGCAAACATTGTTCTTTCTTTGCCACCTCCTCTTGCTTTATAAGCAGCACCCTGGTACGTCAAGATCTGCAGTTAAAGAACAAACAGTTCCCGATTCAAGCTTCCCACCGTGATGAAACTTTAAAGGTGAGTGCAGGTTCATGGCATTAAATATTTAAGATCAAACATGTAGTGTGGTTTCTGGTTTTGGTTTTTTTTTGACATGTTAAATGATGACTAGCCCTTCAGATCTGTGTAGGTATGTGCACACATTGCCCATCCTTAAAATGCAGAGAATATTTAGATTCTACACATTGGTCCTATTCTTCTCTTCATTACAACAGCTCAACCTCCTTTTCCTCAATGAGTTTGCACTGGGGTAACAGTGGAGAATCTGACCCAAGGCTTGATTAAAACAGTCCTATTGAAAAGGTGGGATTACTGTAACATGGGAGGCAGTAATAGATTCAGAAGCTGGCTCCAGAACTAACAATAGTGAGTCAAAAGCTGACAGAGCAGGAGAACAAATAGACCCCTTGAGCAGAAGGTAGGGCTATTTCTAGATACAGAGAAGCAGCTATGGGGAAAGAGACAAGCTGAGTGGGGCCTGGGGAAGATGGTGTGGCAAGAACTCATAGAGGAGAAGCTGCAATATGTGAGGGGGAGGCAGTAATACCTTATGAAGGCAAAGAGGAATAAAGAAGCCCTGGGACTTGATGCAGGGGAGGGATGCAGGAGACCTCCCAAGGAGCTTGGTGGGAGAGGAGCTATGGAAACGCTCTGTGGAGGCGGGGAGACAAGCAGATGGTGCAGGGCATGAGTCCAGGCTCAGATGCGTGCATTGTATGAAATATTTAAAATAATCTTTTTTTTTTTTAATTAGGGAGCTATAATTCCATTTAGGAGCTCAGGTAACTGCACAAACCACTTGAGCTTTGGTCTCATGGCTTCTGACATTATTGAAACTCCTTGATAGGATTAGAGCCATGTAATGCACATTGGCTGGTTATTTATTATAGATGTAATTAGCCTCAGCATGCATAAATGCACTGTCGTTTCTATTGTGTTACAGCATAATCCAATCACCATTGCAGTGGTTATTTTATTGTCAGGTAAAGAACATGGAATTTGAGCTGTGGAGAGCTGAATAAATATGTGAATGCTGGAAGAATTACTTATTTAGAGATAATTCTAAATGACATACCATAGCTCAGCATACGGTGAGTAGCTGCAATACTGAAACTGCCTATGAAAATGTTCTCAGAGCCTAATAGATTGATGGTAATTGACCTAATTTTTTTCTAAATCAAAACATCTCATTGGTGCATTAGAGCCCAATGAAATCCTCTCATAGTTTTGATAGCAAGAGGTTCAAAGCAAAGATGCTCAAATGAGATGCCACATGTTTATACTGAACCAGTAGTTGTGATCTTGACAGACCAGAAGGTGTCTTCACACTCCGCTGTCCAGTGGACTCAAAGGGGGCTGTCCCCAGTGAGGACAGAATGTATCGGTAGCAGGCATAACGGGAACCCCAATGATGGAAAACAGTCCAGAGGACTTTTGCACTCCTGGAGGAGATGTAAGCTGACGCTAGGGACATAAGTTACAGTAATCCTTCACGTTCAATCCCAGCTAAAAAAAAACAAACAAACCTGGCTAGGATTGTCTTGTGTCTCAATTTGCTGTGGATCAAATTTTCATAGGCTCAGATGAATGTGGGGTCCTCTCTTCGTCTCATCTGAAATCTTCAGGTACAGCCAAGTGGATGACTCCCCCCATGAATGGTTCTGGCCCAGAGTCAGCAAGCAGGCATGAGATTCTCCCTTGTAGTCCTGGCCAAACCCGCAATCTATGTCTTGGACATCTGTATAGAGAATGCCCAGCCAGCCACATGCAGTGCCAGCATCATGTTTCCAGGATTCAGGTCATACATCAGTCTTGGGCCCAGACTTCTCAAGGCAGTTGATCCTACTGCCAAGGTTGGACTCTCAGCTTGACAGGAGCTTCTGTGGCCAGGAGTTCTTCCATCAAACTGATGGCTACACTCATCATAGCAAGCCAATGTCAAAGGACCCAGGTCCTCCGTCCAGATGAGAGGGTGTGCACAAACTGCTCCCTGTTTGGCAACAGGACTCCCAGAACACTTCACCAGCAAGTGTCCTTCTGTTCTTGGGGCACAACTCAGTCAGTTGTCCCACCGGCTAGACCATTCCTCAGAACCATTCTTGAAAGGTTTCCAAAGTAAACCATGGCTATGCCCTGGGTTTATTTGTATTTAATAAAGCAGAACGCAACAGGGGACTTCTGCCTGAAACCTTTTTGGACTGTGTGTAGTTCTTAAGGATCCCCGGGAGAAGTGAATCCAAGACCGTGCATGCCTGTGGTGCCATGTTAGATCAAGAAGAGGTGCTACAAGACAGACATGCTCTGCAACAGTCATGTTTTCCTCTTCCCTGGTTAGATTGTTCTTGGCACAGGGTTCCAAGCATAAAACATTCTAATTCCTTTTCAAAACTCTTCCTTGGACACCATTGGATTAACTGTTGCAGAGGAATTCAACTAAATGGATTGTTAATGGAGAGACAGCTGATCACAGTCTAATGAGGATGTTTGGCATCTTAGAGCTGTAAATTGACAATGAAGTGAACTTGGGATCAATTGTGGCTGCAGAGCACCGATCTGATAAATTCTTTGCATTATTTCTGTTAAGGTAATGGAATAATCTGTGCATATTATATAAGCTGAAAATTTTGAGTTGCTTCCACCTGTAGCCCCAGACAAGCTTAGCTGTACATGGCTCATTGTGACTAGGTCATCATCTGAAAGTCAGACGTTGGAAGAAGGTATCTCTCATAGCCGTTGCCAGCTGCATCTGCAGTATTAATGAGCAGTCCAGTTAACAAATAGCTGTTCTCACTGCAACATCCTTAATGTGTTACCACTAATAATTTTCTGAAAGCAAGAAGAGTCAGGTGTTATATCTGCTTGTGTAGGAGACAATCTGAAAGATCATACTGCTTAAATTAGATGAATGTCCTAAACCCAAAAAGCAGAGGAAAGTTTTTTTAAAAAGTGTTAAGACACTATTCAAGTAAGATCTGTTCAAGACAGAGAAAGGATGTATTCCTTCCATATATCAGGTCACCCATGAAAGCTAATCCATCTGTTTTTTGTTTTATATTAGAAGGGCAGGGCTGGTTCTGAACAGCGTGGCTTCAGTTTTATCCCCTTTTGCTCTAAGTAGGCTGGCATTTTGGTTTTGCCTCAACTATCCAGGCTGTCCACAAAAAAAAAAAAAAAAAAAAAAATCTGCCCCAATCAGCAAAATGACTCTTGCATGAGGCTTTAAGTCCTATCCTCTCAGGTGAATAAACCTGTCCCTCTGTGAAAATAAGATCTACTTTCAAGTTCCTGCTCTTTTTACCTAACCCTGAAAAGAGTTTGTGAACTCTCCAGTTGCAAGCTATTGTTAAATGTTTTTGAGTGTTAAGAATGTTAAAGACTAAATTCCTTGTGAAAAAAAAATGACTTACATGGTTTCAAGCTATGTCTAGACTGCAGGCTTCTTTCGGAAGAAGCTTTTCTGGAAGATATCTTCCAAAAAAACTTCTTCCGAGACAGAGCTCTGCCAAAGCTCATCAAAAAAGCAATCTGCTTTTTTGAAAGATAGTGTCCACACTGAATGGACACTATCTCACATTTAAGCTGTGATTACTATGAACAGAGTGGCTACCAGGACACCTGTGCTTTTTCCTCTTTCCTCTTCTTTTGAAAGAACTCCCTCTCCCCCATCCACACACACCTTTTTCCAAAAGATCGCTTTCGGAAAAAGACTTCTTCCTTGTAGAAAGAGGTTTACCAGTGTTGGAAAAACCCCTCTGTTCTTTCGATTGCAGTGTAGACGTAAGTGAACTTTTTTAAAAAACAGACATTTTTCTGAAAAAACTCTGCAGTGTAGACATACCCTCAGAGATGTGGGTGCCTATGACTGACAATTCCACTTCAAAGACCCTTCCATGGTGTCCAGGCTCCTTCCCCACTCTGGCACAATAAATGCAGAAGTGGGGGCCTGCAAAAGTATTCCAAAACCTTATCTTTCCAGGCTTTGGTATAAAACTCCCCCCCCCCCCCAACATCTTAAAAACCTAGATTTGGGGGATAAAATCCACTGCCACCAACCAAGTAAAGATAAGAAAATCAGGGGAGAGATCACTTGGGAAATCTCTCCCCTAAAGTAAAAACCAGGACACAAAAATTAACCAATACCAGGTTAATAAAAGAAAGAGAAAGAACTTTTATTATCACCACAATATTCCTGTTGCAAGCATCATGACTAGATGGAAAAGTCACAAATTAATATACTTGTGGGGGAAACCCCACTATGGGTCACGACTTAATTACAAAGGAGAGCAAAACCCATGTTTAAAAATGCACAGACATCAGATCCCATTTCCCAAACCATAAAACAATTAAACCTGATGGATTTATCTAACCTTACCCTATTTACAGATAGTGAAGAGTCTGTTCTTGGAGGGAGACAAAATGTCTCCCTCAGTAGCTGAAGAGAAACTGTCCAGGGACAAAGGAGGGGAAAAAAACAAAACTTGCTTTGTTCCAGTTTGAAATTCCTACCTGAATTCCTATTGGCTGACTCTACCTGGCTTAGGTAAGGGACATAGTTAACCCCTTAGTCCCCAGAGTGCTGGCTAACCCACATGGTCATGACACACAGTTTTGAAATTTTCCAAATGGTAATGAAACTCAAAACACTTGGAATGATTTTGTGACAATAAAATAGTGGGTTTGGATAAAAACCTGACCTTTTCAATTCAGAAAGTGGAGAGTGGGCAGTTTGTGGGAATCCCACTTTGAAATCCTTGCTCTGCTTGATTCAGGGCATAATATTTTTTTTCAATCCTGATACTCCAAATCAAGCAGAGCAGGAACTTGAATCTGGATCTGCCATGCCAGCACTTGAACCAATAGGCTGCAGAACCCCTCTCCCTCCCCACCAAAAAAATTATAAAACTGATACATCTCTATTGAACACTTCAGCTTTGGTGAAGCAGCATCCTTTGAAGAAATTTCATTTAGTCAAATATGCTTTGACCAGCTCTGCCCATTATTTACTAATGTGTGCCTTTCACCGTGAGCTGTGCAATCTGCTCCTATTTGTATTCCTTTTGTAATGTTTTTTTCTCTTCACACGACATATCCCTTTGCCCCAATGTGCACTCGCCTATGACTGAGGAAAACTACAAAAGTCTAAAAACAAAGCATGAGTAGCTAGCAAGATTTGTGGGTTTGCTTTACAACAGGCTCTGCAGCTGTCTGCTGTTCTTTTCATTCAGAATGGATGTGGTATTCTGCCGGGAGGCACTGTGGCCGAGATTGATACTAGAAATAATCTATTGAGACCAGTCAGGGGGATCCTAAGCAACACGAACAAAATGAGTTCTAAAGGAATTATTACATTCCTTTTATTCTTCCTTATAATTTTCCTTGTCTGTACATCTTTGCTTCTATGATGCTAAGAACTTTTGCAAAGAAATAAGCTGTTTTCTGTAGCAAGGGGTTTAAGTGCATATCCTGGTTTCAAATGATCTCAGTGAAAGAGTATCTGCAATGCTAGTCATTGCTAGAATTGAATGCTCTTCTATCTCTTGTAAATGGAGTCCAAGACAAGATTAAGACTTTTGCACTTGGTCCTTCAGTGTTTCAGTTTAATTCCTTCCCTTCCCTTCCCTCTCCCCCCCCCCCCCCACCATATGCTAAAATTAATAGAAATACCAGTAAAGGTACTGATCCTTAGGGATGCTGATTTTATAGTAACATTACACAGACCAATCACTATTAAGATTAAATATATAAAATCTGCAACTAGTTAGATGGAAAATGGAATTTTCTTCCCTCTTAATATTCGAAGATTTTGGCATTTGGGTTTTTCCAGAAGCAAGATGAAAAGTCAGTCTCAGAATCTTTGGCAAAACAAAATATTCTGATATATTTCACTGTAATCTCATCAAAATATTTCAAGATTTTATTTAAACTTGTGTTATATTATAATTGAGAGAGAATATGAAAAATCAAAACACTTCTAATTATATATATTTAAAATGCAATACAAGTAGAAATGATAAAGTGGAAATGAAATATTTCAACTTTATTGAAATGAAACATTACAACTATTTGGAAGAAATGGATGTATTCCTGCAAAATGATCCAACATCATCAAATCAGTATTTTCTGATAAAAACTTTTCTGTTGGAAACTTGTCTCAACTAGAGCTTGTGAAGCAGGGTCTTAAATCTCTCAACAGATAACATAAAATCCTTTCTGAATGAAAGTTGCACAGAAATGTACCCAGTATATCAGCAAAGATGTTGCAGAAAATTTTTAAAATAGGTTTCCAAATAAGAGTGGTTCTAGGCGGTGGAACAGATTTCTCCAGCCGGGTATCAATTTTCAGTCACATTCAGTTGAAGAACAATAGTGTCAGTGACCCCTCCTTGTATTTTTATGCATAATAATGTTAAAATAGATTGCTAGAGAAGGTCCCACACCTTCCTTGTGGAAACTTGCTTTATTCAAATCTCTGTTATCTCTCCTAAGCTAAATTGCAACATCAAAGAAAAGACATGGAATCTCATTTTTCATATACCCCATGTCACAGAAGTGGTCATTTGATAATAGAAAAGGGCAAGAGGGTTAATGCCCTGTCCTAGAGACAGGAGCTACAGCTGACCACAGCCACTGTCAACAATATGAAACTTGGGGTGGGGCAGGCCCCCAGGAATGACATAGGTCTCACAGCTGAGCTGCTGTGAAAAAGAGAAAATGGATCAGGTCCTAAATCAGTGTGAGTGTAACACTATTGAAATCCATGGAGCTATGTCCATTTATACCAGCTGTTAATGTGGTTCATTGAGTCTTAGGCAGCCATGACCCATGTGAGTGGCTGAAGAAGCTGAGATAAATCAAGGCTGAGAGAAGGGTTGGACTGGACAATGATTTCCTATTGTTAATTTTTAGTAATAACAAACCTCAGCCACAGGGTGACTTTTGACACCACTGAGAGTGTATGGATAGTTTTATAGCATATGGGAATATCTCCTGCTCAAAGGGGGAGGGATAGCTCAGTGGTTTGAGCATGGGCCTGCTAAACCCAGGGTTGTGAGCTCAGTCTTTGAGGGGGGACCATTTAGGCATCTGGGGCAAATCTGTTAGGGATGGTATTTGGTCCTGCTGTGAAGGCAGGGGACTCAATGACTTTCCAAGGTCCCTTCCAGCTCTATGAGATAGCCATATATCTTCATTTATTTATAAGTCTGCCTCCCTTAAATTTGCACAAATGTTAGAGAAAGAACTCTGCAAATCGGTCAAGCTAACTTCCTTTACAAACAGATTAATTCCAATGACAGAACAGAGAGATGTATAAAATACATTGCCCCATGTAATACCTTACATAAAACTAACATCAGATCCAGCTTGTAGTGGGAACAGAGCGGGCATTAGCTGGACTACAGTTAGGCTAGATGGATCTGCCATTTCGATCACGTGAACCTTTTCATTGACTTCACTGGAGCCAGCATGAGGTCCTTTAGGTTCCAATACCGAAGGCCATTCCCATCCAGCAAAATATTTAATACATGATCAACTTTAGTCATGAGCTTACTTGCTATTGACTTCATGGACTTAAGCATCTTATTACTTTTATTATTTAACATATTTATTACTGTTGTGCTGAAAGGCCAGCCAAGAACAGTGCCTAACACAACAAGACCCTATCTCAACACAAGAAGAGGACAGTCCCTCCTAGGAAAAACTTACCATCTAAACAGACAGGGTGTGGAAAGGGGTAGAACACACAAACAGAACAAACAATGAGGTGGCCACAAATGACAGTTTGGTTCCACTTTGTGGGGGATATGCTTAAGAGGGTCTTTGCTAAATGGAAAGGAAAAAGGGTGAGGAGAAGAGGGGCAAGTGTGTAGTGAAGCTGAGGGGAAGAGGCTGAGAAGGAAAGAGAGCAGGAAGGTTGAGTTGGGTTGCCTGTCCTTAATGGTAAGCATATGCTTAGGTGCTTGGCTGAATAACGATAGACTTGGGCATCTGCTTAAATACATTGCTGAACTGGAGCCTATGAGAGACTAAGGGGCACAGCATCAATTACTTCTTACAACAGTGACACCATCACAGGACGTAATCAGATATGCCACAACATCAGGGGCTCATACAACTGCACATCCTCTAATGTGATACATGCCATTGACTACCAGCAATGCCCCTCTGCCAAGTATATTGGCCAAACTGGACAGGTAAAGGATTAATGTAAAGGTAAAGGATTAATGGATTAATGGACTAATGGACACAAAACAGATATTAGAAATGGTAACACACAGAAACCTGTAGGGCAACATTTTAACTGCCTGGGCACTCATTAGTGGACTTCTACAAAGGAATTTCACAAGCCAGCTACAGAGAGAGAATGTGTATAGAATTAACCTTCATATGCAAATCTGTCACCCTCTCACTTAGCCTGAACAAAGACTTGAACTGGTTAACATATTATAAAACCAGCTTTCCGTACATTCAACACCCTATTGACATAAAAGCTAGGTATGGGTTGCTTCCAGCCCACTCAATTAGCCTCATTAGCACTGGGACTACAATTGACAAGTAATTTTTTCCCCTCTCCCTTCTTATTCTGAAGGGCCCCCTTTTTTTCTCCACTCAAGATCATCTCATTTGAAGAAGTGGGTTTTGCCCACTAAAGCTCATGATACTATGTATATGTTTTAGTCTCAAGGGTGCCACAGGACTACCTGTTGCTTTTAAAGTTACAGACTAACTACTTAATAAATTTCAGATTTGTTCCCACTTTATAAATAGAAGAGGCTCTTATATTAGACGTGTTTTAGAACAAGAATGCCTCCTCTTTTCCCCTGATCTGACCAATCAATATAGGGAAGATAGCTATCCTTTTCAAAACATCTTTCTCCTCCAGTTCTTCTCCTGAGAAATTTATCTTTAAGCATTTCCCTGTTAAGTTGTCTGTTCTTTTTCTTGCCTTTTTCATTATTAATTCTCCTGCTAACTCTTTTGCCTCACTGTATCCTGGTGTCAATTTGTACTGACATCAAAAGATTTCCCCCCTGAAACTTTTAGTATCTTTTTATCAATTTCTTCCTGGTCCCTGAGTGTATGTCTACACTACAGGAGTTATTTTGAAATAACAAGATAAGCATCCACACAGCATGCGTGTTATTTAAAAATCATTTCAAAATAACAGACTTCTTATTTCAAAATAGTAAACCCTCATTTCACAAGGAATAACGTTTATTTTGAAATAGCTATTTTGAAATAGCGTGAGTGTGGATGATGCAGCTGTGCTTATTTCAAAATATTTAGCCTCTAGGGCTTCTCACAGTCGCCCTAGTGGCCATTCTATCCACACCGGTTAAAGGTACAGATAGGAGAGAAAGGGTTTGTGGTACCACACTGACCATGCGCCACAGAGCAGCATCCATCAGTGCAGCCATAAGTGACTCCAACACGCCATTGCAACACCAGGGCTGAAAGTGAGCCAGTAGCCAACTCTGAAGTCCCTGGCCCAGGGCAGAAGAAGGGGGCCCATTCCTGGTCTGGTGCAGAGATCCTGGATCTCATTGAGGTCTAGGGAGAGGAGGCTAACCCTACAGGATCTCCACAGCAGGTGCAAGAGTGCCGAAGTCTACAGCTGGATGACTGCCAGCCTAGCCCAGAAGGGCCACATGTGCACCCAGGAGCAGTTGCACCCAGGAGCAGGTGCACATGAAAATAAAAGAGCTGTGCTAGGACAACACAAAGTCCAGGGAACAAAGTTTCTGATCAGGTGCGGCACCCCAGTCATGTCACTACTTTGAACATCTGCATTGCATCCTAGGAGGGGGGGTCAGTCCATTCCCCCTTTGTCATTGGCTCCATCCTAGAAACACCTGTTGTCAGCCTCCAGGTGAGAGGGGCTGTGGACAAGGAAAATGAGGAGATGATGGAGGAGGTGAGTTCCATTAGTTTCCATAGACACACGTGGGGAGAGGCGGCAAATGGCAAGGGGTTGTGCTCTCCTCACTTAGCCTTTTTGGCTGGGGGATTACACCATAGCCTGTGCATGTTGGTGCACATGGAACAGCAGTCTGGAGCAGACAGCCGCATGAGGCTGCCACACAGGAACTGGTTGCTCCTTCTCACAAGGTTCCTGCACAGGCCTGTTTTTCTCTGGACTTTGTGGTGGGACACCTTCCCACCACAAGCCATCACTAAGGAGACTAGGAAGAGGAAAAAACACAGCAGTGCTGCCCCCAGCACACAGTCATGCCTGCACTCTCAGGACAGCATCTGCTCCTGGTCAAGCGTGACAAAAAAGAGGGACACTGATCCCCAGCAGGGGAATCTGCAGGGGGAGAGGGGACAGGAAGAGAAGGGGACCCCAGTAGCACACTCCCTGGCAAGCAGTGTCTGCCGCTCACACACACCTCCCCCAACACCCTTCCCCATCTCCTCCAGCAGGTAGGGATAGAATTTCTCTCTCTGTGGGATACGGCCACTGCCAGACCCAGTGTGTACACATCACAGAGGAGGGGATGACAAACTGGCCCGTCACCCCTCCATGGCCAGCATCTTCCCATGCCAGCTTGCATCTGGGGGATGGAGGTAGCAAGGCTCCCCCAGAACATCGTGCCCTTGCAGGGCATTACCCACTGCCTAGGTCACAGATGGCCTTGTTTGACACCATGGAACAGTCTAGCAGCCACACCTCAGCACCCATTTTTTCCCACGTCCCCCCAGCAACCACCCCTGCTCCTGCATCCCAGCTTCTTCTCCTAGCCCCACTACCTGAGGCAGGTGTAATTCTCAGTCCCATCCCTGAGTCACTCTTCCCCCCTCTTTTCCCCTCCTCCGCCTTCCCAGGTTCTTTCTCCAGTACCTCCCCAGTTCTAAATTCCCTCAAATAAACATCAGAGAGTTTATTGTTTCAAACAAAAAGTCTTTTTTTATTTGGTGTGCAGGGGAGGGTGGAGTGCAGCAGGGAGGGGATGGAAGGGGTGGGAGAGGAAAGGCACACAGGAGCTATGCAGAGGCCTCTTATGGGGAGGCCCAAGGGAAGAGTGTCACAGCTGGCCTTGGCTGAAACTCTCCCTCAGGGCCTCCCAGATGCGCACAGGCCCCCTGGGTTTGTCGGATGGCAGCAGTGCATGGTTGCTCAAAAGCTCTAGCAAGCCACTCAGTCTTTGCCCCCCATCCTGATGGGAACATATCCCCCTTGTTCTCACCCAGGTTGTGAAGGACACAGCAGGCTACCACCACCTGGGGGTTGTTCCAGTTGCCAGGGTCCAGGTGGGTGAGGAGACACAGGAACCTTCCTCTGAGGCAGCCAAAAGCACCCTCTGCCATGATGAGGCATCTTCTGAACTTGGCATTGAATTGTTCTGTGGTGGGGTTCAGGTATCCCATGTAGAGCTTCATTAGCCAGGAGAGAAAGGGGTAGGATGTATCACCCACAGTGCACATCGGAATGTCCACCTCCCTGACCTTGGTGGTACAGGTTGACAACCCTACACAGCAGAGTGGTATGGATGGCCCGTACCACCTGTAGAAGAATACAAACAGAGAATTAGAAGCAGTGTTCCCTTTAAGCTGTGTGGCAGTACAGCTTCACAGGTAGCTAATCAGCCCTGCCCAGTCAGTCAGCTTAGAGGGACCACTGATCACAGAGAGTTCCCTGAGCCCAAACCCCTTCCCACAGTAAGAACAATCCCAAGTACTCCATCCCTGGCAGGACTTTGTGAAGCTGGGACTGAAAAACCTTTAGGGAAGGAGAGTCTACCACCTCCCTTCCCCAGGGAACCCCATTCCAGTAGTTCACTGCCATTCTGGGACAATAACAAGAGAGTCAAACCTACATGAGCATAGCCCCAACGGTCGATCTCCCCACACTGAACTGGTTTCTGACAGAGTGGTAGCTGTCCAGATAATGAGCTTCCAAATAATGATGGTAACACACTTCTGGAGGGGGATGGCAGGTCGTATATGGGTGTCCCTTTGCCAGAGGGCAGGGGCGAGCCACTTGCAGAGCTCCCGAAAGGTGCCCATCCACATGCAGAAGTTCTGGAGCCACTGCTGGTTGTCCCACCCTCCATGAAGATCCAGTCTCACCAGTCGGTACTGGTCTCCGGTTGCCAGAAGCAGCAGTGCATGGTATGGGGTGGGGGACAGGGTGAGAGGGACTGTGGTGCATGAAGAATGCCCAGGTCTGGATGAGGGAATCCCCCATTACAGGCTGGTCATCATCCTCAAGCAGTGGCATGAGGGCAGCCTGCATAAACTGTGCCAGGAGGTATAGCAGCAGGGCTGAGCCAGTGACTGCTTTGCAGCAGGTCTGGCTCCATGGTAGGAGTGCTGTGGCATCCACAAGGCAACCAGAGCATGCAATGTGGTGTTTGCTGTCCCTCAATGAGGTAGGCAATGGAGAAGGTTCAGAGATGCAGCCGTAGAGGGGTTTAAGCACGAGCTTCAACCTCAGGCAGTAGCTCCAAGATGTGGGTGCTGTCCTGATGACCCGCCCGGAGTGCTTCTGGGGGGCCCTTATATGCAATTCAGGCTCCAATAAGAGTGGATGAGCAATTTCGATATAGCTCTGCTCTATTTTAATGGGGATTTGTAGTGTGGACGTGCTATTTCAAAATAGTTATTTTGGGTGTTATTATTCCAAAATAACTTATTTTGAAATAACGCTGTAGTGTTGACGTACCCTGAGAGTGTTTTAACTGTTTCTTCCTGCTGTTGCAGCGAAGGGTTAGAATCATAGAATCATAGAATAATAGGACTGGAAGGGACCTCGAGAGGTCATCGAGTCCAGCCCCCCGCCCTCAAGGCAGGACCAAGCTCCATCTACACCATCCCTGACAGATGTCTATCTAACCTGTTCTTAAATATCTCCAGAGAGGGAGATTCCACCACCTCCCTTGGCAATTTATTCCAATATTTGATCACCCTGACAGTTAGGAATTTTTTCCTAATGTCCAATCTAAACCTCCCCTGCTGCACTTTAAGCCCATTACTCCTTGTCCTGTCCTCAGTAACCAAGAGGAACAAATTTTCTCCTTCCTCCTTGTGACACCCTTTTAGATATTTGAAAACCGCTATCATGTCCCCCCTTAATCTTCTTTTTTCCAAACTAAACAAGCCCAGTTCCTGAAGCCTGGCTTCATAGGTCATGTTCTCTAGACCTTTAATCATTCTTGTCGCTCTTCTCTGTACCCTTTCCAATTTCTCCACATCTTTCTTGAAATGTGGCGCCCAGAACTGGACACAGTACTCCAGCTGAGGCCTAACTAGTGCAGAGTAGAGCGGCAGAATGACTTCACGAGTTTTGTTTACAACACACCTGTTGATACAACCTAGAATCATATTTGCTTTTTTTGCAACAGCATCACACTGTTGAATATCTGTCCCCCTCCACCATCCCAGCAGGGGATATTTCAGGAACTACGTGCCCTTGGCAGGAGCCACTGGCCCAGCTTTGGGATGTTCTGAAGTCTCAAGATGGACAGACATGTGCCATCACTACTTCAAGGACACACAGGCCAGTGTAGCAGGATGCAAGTTCAGCACTAGGTGCAGAACCTGCCCCACAGTGTTCCCTCAACAATTACTCCCAGAAATTAATCTGGTGCCCTTTGACCTCCTGAAAATCCCAAGCAACCATTTATCCCAAGCAACCTAACGTCAGCGATGACTGACAAAAATATCAGAGCTTCAAGAACAATAAGCTATGACTCGCAGCCTTTTATTTATTGTTTTAATCCTTGTCCCTCCCTTCTCTACCACTTTCTTTGAGAGCTAGCTGCATTTTGATGCTTGTCTTTTAAGTCCTGACAACAATAACAGCTCTTCATTTATAAAGTCCTCATTGCAGGAACAGTGCCTCCTTATTTCTCAAAAGTGTCATCAATGAGGCTTCTCACCATCTCCCTCACCTCCCACCCCAGCCCTCTGGAATGTCAACTTTTCTGGGTACATTTCCCACACACGAAGAGCTCTGTAGCTTGTGGCAAAATGCTGATCCTCAGATGCCATCTGCAATTGTCCTTTCACACACCACCAACATTTTTGACAGAAATTATCCATCATCTCTCCTTGAGTCTATAGATTGTTCTCTCTTGGTACAACTCCCTCCTCATTTACTGAGTTTGAAGTGAATTGATTGCTGGGGAATGGTACTAGACTGACAACCCTTGAGATTGAAGGTGTGCATTTACCTACTGAGCAGATACAAGGTGGCAGTGTCTGTGACCACTTCTCCATGTTGCACAGTCAATGTGCTTTATGCCTGACCCAGAATCTATCTGCCAGAATGTGCAAATAATTTAGTGACTAGTTTTTAGGCTCATTAATTCCTTGGCATCACTTCCATGACTGTAAACAAGGAACCTAATAAGTGTCCATTGTGATGTTGGGTTTTGCTGGAATATACCTGTGCACTGGTAAATAGATTGAGACCATGGCTCTCAAAGGCCATCAAATGGCTATATTCTTGATGTTGACCTGGATTTGAATAAATAGCTTTAAGATTAAAATGTATCTTTTGACCTATCAAGTTGCAAGTAATTTGTTTTTAATGAGGTGCCAACTTTTGCACTCGACCCACTGTTGATAGTATCCCAAAAGGCTTTGTTCTTAAGTCTCTTGTTTTAGTATAGGGGTATGTCTACACTTGCATCCTCTTTCGAGAGAGGGATGCAAATGAAGACATTCAAAATTGCAAATGAAACCGTGATTTAAATATCCCGTGCTTCATTTGTATATTCGCGTTATGGCACTATTTCAAAATAGCGATATTTTGAAATAACAGACGCTGTTAAGACATAGTTATTTCGAGAGAAAACTCTTCTCTCAAAATAACTAGTAAACCTCATTGTATGAGGAATAAGGGTTATTTTGAGAGAAGAGTTTTCTCTCGAAATAACCACATCTTAACAGTGTCTGTTATTTCGAGATAGCGCTATTTTGAAATAGCGCCATAACGCGAATATGCAAATGAAGCATGGAATATTTAAATCCTGGCTTCATTTGCAATTTCAAATGTCTTCATTTGCATCCCTCTCTCGAAAGAGGGTGCAAGTGTAGACATACCCTAGATCTGCTTTGTCCTAGTTACGTTCTATGATCTTTACCATTCATGTAATAAATTGTTGTAGACCGTTGAAGAAACAAAGAACATATTATTTATTTCCCCTCTGATACCCCAGCCTCATATCTTATATATGTAGTGAATGTTGTGTGTGAAAACTGGTGGTTATACAGTTATGCTCTCTTGTATCCAGGTTTACACTGTGATTATTTAGCCTGATAATTCATTGACCAAGAGCCTTGTCTTCCAAAGCCACATGAATATGTTTATAATTAAATTCTTGAAGCAATATCACAAATGTTTATTATAGAGGGCAAAAATGTTCCTGTGGGTGTCAGGGGGCTGAAGGAATTAGCAGTTTCATATGAAAAAAAGCAGTCACCAACTCATGCCTACCTTGTCTGTAGAACTGAGCATAAACCAACATAGATTCCAACATCTTGGACGTTGGGAACTCTCCGTCCAAATGCGGCAGCTGGTCCTTGTAAAAGTAACCACTGAAGTTAATAAAAAATGACTTGTGTTACATAACCTAGACAAAAGTCTTGTAAATCACGACTCACATCATGTGACAGAGCCACTAAAATACACTTAACAATATGTCCAAGTGACTCACCTAAGCTACATCTACTCTTTCCAAGTATGTCTACACTGCAGTTTAAAATCTACAGTTGGCACTTGCAGGCTGACTTGAGTTCACTGTGCTTGAGCGATGCCACAATTCACCAGCCCTTTAGCCTGAATCAGTTGGCACAAGCCAGCCACTGGTTTCTAATTGCATTATAGACATACCCTATGAGGACAAATGAACTTGCATCTCTTCTGAACAACTTCAAACTCTGGGAAAGTTCAAATGGAGACAAACGTTGTAGCTCTATTTTACTACCATATCATTGTACAAAAAATATAAATTTAATTAGAATGATTTATAATTCTATTACTAGGATTATCATGCCTGTGGATCTTTTATGCCCAACAAATGTGAGCTAACACCTAATTCTTGGTGATAGATAAATAACTGGGTGAGGTGCAAAGTTCCCTCTAATTTTTCCCACCCCAGAGCAGACTGAATTTTGTTACGTGCACCGATATGGAGATGATGTGCAACACATCGCCTTCGCATTGGTGCGCATAACAAAATTCAGGTGGTGGGAGTGGTGCAAAGATGTTCTGAGTGTCGGAAGAGGCTCAGGCCTAGCACAGAGGGTTCAGGTGTTGGAGGGTGAGGGCTCCATCTGGGGGTGCATAATCTAAAGCTGGAGATGAAGGGGACAGAAGGTTGGGATGGAAGGATGTGGGGAGGGGGGCAGAGCTGAGCCACCCAGGCCACAGCAGGGCTGCCTAGGTTGCACTAGGGGCTCTGGGGCCCATGGGAGGCTGCGGGGTCAGACTGGATTGATCCGGGTATGGCATGGCAGAGGCACTCTGGGGCTGGAGTGCCCAGGCTGTAGTTGTGTTTAGGCCAGGGGAGAGGTGGTGGGTTCAGCCTGTTCCTTCCCCCACTGCAATAGGCTGGAAGCCAGACCAACTTGGAGGCAGGGCACCCCTCCTTCCCTCTTTGGTCAGGAGCCTTGAACACCTGTGAGATGCTAACTAGACACCTACATGGCCATGTAGCTTACAGCCAACTTGGATAAGAAAGCGAAGTCTGAATTTCACTTAGGTTTTCAAACTAGTTATATGATGGCTACAGCACATGAGTAAATGCAATGAGAAAATGAATTTAAACGAGTTTAGCTGAAACAAATATATATATATTTGGTTGAAGTGATACCAATTTTCAGATATAAGTGAATCTTAAACTGATTGAATGCCCTTTTATTTCAAGAAATACCTGAGATTACTATAACACTTTTAGAGAATGCAGACTTTTCTGTTTGTCAGTGTATTTACTTGTGCAATTGATGGCACTTTGTGTATAGTAAATTTCCCTGTATCCCCTGACTAATGATTGTGAACCCCTTTCACTGGCGGGGGGTTATTCTCCATTAAACAATGAGAGTACATGGATGAGTAACTGCTTGTCACTGTGAATAAGAAATTCTCAATCTAGCACTCAGTATTTTTCTCTGTGATTGGTATGTCTTCTCTCCCATCAACAAAATAGAAGAACAGATTTTGAAAAATAAACAAATAAATGGGTCTTTAAGCACAAATATTGACGTAGGGACTCCAGTGTAGGGGTAAGAATTTGAAACTATATTAACTCAGTTTTTAAAAATTACAAGGTTTCCAGAAATAAAGTACAAATTCTGCCCTTATTTAGGCCCTTGACAGAATTTGGCCTTGTAATTTTACATTAGTAGAGCAATTCTGTTATCCTGACCATGGCAGCTGTACTTGCATCAGGATCACAAGAATCAGGCATTTAGAAAGAGAACTTTGAACTATTTTTCACAGTTCAGTGTTCTCATTTGTTGTTCTCGGTTGCTTGCAGGCATCTGTGTGACTCCTTCTGCTACAGTTAGTTATGCAGGCTTCAGTGCACCTTTTTCAATTATTAGCAATACACAGTACCCAAGCACTTTCCTTTGGGTCACATTTTTAAATAGAAGTGGTCTAACTAGCTCCCATGCAATGAACAGATACAAAGATGTGATTCTTTTTTGTAAGTGAAACTACCTAGGTTCAGTGAGTATGCACGTATTCTGTGTACAAATATATATCGTGAATGCAATTTAGATTTTGTTTGGAAAAAAAATCCTTTAAGTTTATGAACTAACCTGACCCATTACTGGTTTGACAACATATTGATTTAATGTTTTCTCAATTGCATTGTCATTCTCCAGGTTCTTTAAGTAATATTTGTCCTTGAGAAATTTTTGTACTTCTGCCTAAACAGGATCTTTATAGGTACCACATACTTGGGCTCTTATTTCATGCTGTCTTTTCACTTGTTATATTTCTCATCGGTGGAATTACTTCCCCTTAGGACTTGGAAGTGTCCTCAACTCTCTTAAAACAAGATTATGGCTTCACTCATAAGTTTTCTTTTTACTTACTTTTATTCTGTTTGAAATCTAGTTTGTGTTTATCATTATTAACAATATATGAGGTGCTTCCATCATTGGCACTACAGAATAAAAAAATTGACTGAATGATCTAGAGTGGCAATAGCAGTTCTTTATTTTACTACACAGTGTACCCATTTTTTTATTCCACCTCTTTTTAAAAAAATGTTTCCTTAAATAGTATATAGAGCTGGCAACACAGTGCATGAGTACAAACTCAAAATATCAAAAAAGCACTTCCAGGAGTTCCCATCTGGTCTCAGTTCATCCCAAGCAGAAATGTTTGATATTACTGACATATATAAAGAAAAATTTACTGTTGATGTTTCTATTTTAACATCATTTTAATCACACCAGGCCCCACCTCAGTAATACCCAAGGCTGCATCCCTTGGGCTATGGGTATAGGAGCTGACAGTCATGTTGGTCCCCTAGGCAAGGTGCCGGGGGGATTGGCCTCACATTCCCGGAAGAGGCATGGCCTTAGGCAGAAGGGGCGGGGCCAAGGGCCCCTGGACATCAGTGCAGCCCAGACCACGGCACTCCCCAAGCGCTGCCTGGAGTGTGTTGCGCCCCACCTCTCCAGGCAGCCCTAACAGCTACCCAGAGCAAGGCACACAGCACTCTGGTGGCAATTTAATGGGCTCCAGGCACCACTGCCCTGGGCCTCTTGAATCATTGAGCCCTTTGGCAATTGCCCCTTTGCCCCCTCTGTTGGCAAGCCTGAGAATAGGGTTCTATGAATGAGAGAGGGTGGAGCTTGAGGTATGGGACAGATAGGTCCCCCTACCAGCCTGCAAGGCCCCTGTAATTCCCTGGGTCCATCCTGTCCATAGGACGGTTGAGGCGGTTACCCCACAGCCACCCTGAATCATCCTAGGGACAGGACAGTGCTGCTGGGACTCCCAGGCCAGATTTTTTTAGTCCCTTTTAAGGAACATTTTTGTCAAAGGAGTGTTTATTACTAATAGTTTAGCCTGTGTTCTTTATTGCGATGTTGGAAAATTACTGTCCAAATATACCACTTTGTTTCTTTCTAACATATTGTAACCATTACTTTTTGCTCCATCTTACTGATGAAATACCACTTGTGTACCAGGTCTAGCAGTGGAGCCATCCATAATTTCAATGTTGTTCCAGGCCCTGCCCATCTTTCTCTTTTCTGTCTATGATGTAGCCTTTTCCAAACCAAAGCAGCAGTGGCCTTCTGTCGAGATCCTGTTCTGGTGAAGGGGGAGGTGGCCGTAGAGCTGCACAATCCCCTTCCTGAAAAATCCCAATTTAATCAGTGAACAAAAACAAAGCAGGACACTTGATATATTTTTCTCTCTTCACATTTGTATTCAGCAGAACGTGAGGAAAACACATCTTAAATCCCTTCTGAATAATTTAGCTTGAAATGTTTACCCTTTGATGAACAAGCACAAAATGGGGAGAAAATACAAAGTGCTGAAACCGTTCCCAGAAGCTCCCGTAGCATGCACAGTCTTTACATATTTTAAACTCTTTATGCTGGAAAAGGCCTCAGGCCTTCTGTGCTGCACAAGGCTCTGGAAGATACAAAAGAAACTGTAAATCTTGGCAATGCCACTGAACGCTCCTTCCTACATGTGAATTTCCTCTCAGCAGAGGAAAGCCAAACCACAATTCACTCTGTAGCAGGTTACTTCAACTAAAGGCACAAGTAATTCCCCAGTGGCTGCCCACAGATGGTCAGCATAGTTCATTGCGTCTTTCTGATTTCAATAAGTACCTGAGATACAACGAAGGCCACTTTTATCATTTTTAACTTCTAAAATGACTATGGTTTAAGATGATTCACAGCTGCCATGGCAACTAGCTTTCTATAGTTCTGCTCCAGAGAGCTCTCATCCTTGTTCTGTCATGAGAATTTCCTGCTCCTTAGAACCCCCTTGGTATTGTTACGGGTTGGGTTAAACCTCATTGAAACTGATGGATGTAACAGCCAAACCTCATTTGGGAAAAATGTAAGAAACAATTAAGTTAGTGGTCCCCAAACTTTTCAGCATCACATCTCTATTTACCTTGTCTATGGCCCCCTCTAGAGCTGGGGCCAGGGCCAGGTGGGAGAGGCAAGGGACCAGGGATTGGGCTATAATTGGGGATGGGACCAGAGCAGGAGGCAGAGCCATGGTCAGGCACTAAAGATGGGGGCAGGGTTGGGAACTAGGACCATGGCTGGGCTGGAGTAGAGCTGGGAGCAGAGAGGGGCTGGATAATGCTTCCACCGCCTCTCCCCTTGCCATGGGGCAGGTCCAGGACCAGCTGCCCCCAGTTTGGGAACCTGTAGGTATGGAACTAGAAATCCTCCACTCATTACACAGGCAGCAGGGCTGACAGCCTCATAGGGCCCCTGGGAAAGATAGGAAGGAAACCTTGCTCCACACCCCTGGACGGGCTGGGGCCTCAGGCAGAAGGGGCAGGGCTCAGGCTAGGCAACCTTCAGTGCCACCTGCCACTCCTCCCCCAGGCATCCCTCAGTGCTGCTTGGAATGAGTTGTGTGGAGCTCCGTGGGCAATTTAAAGGGTCTGGGGCTCCAGCTGCCACTATTCCTGCAGCAGCAGCAGCAGCCTGGAGCTCCTGTCCCTTTTGTATCACCAGGCCCCAGGACAGTTGCCCCGTTT
Organism: Pelodiscus sinensis; assembly: GCF_052426305.1. NCBI lineage: Eukaryota > Metazoa > Chordata > Testudines > Trionychidae > Pelodiscus > Pelodiscus sinensis. Next base: position 44,082,531 of record NC_143052.1, read on the forward strand.
GTCCCTCCTGTCAGTGAGTCTGAACACAGGCATGTCACCGTCCAAAACAAAGGCACATGAAAGGAACGGTGGGCAAAGGAGTTTCACTGGGTACTGTTTTATATGAAAAGAGTTGTGTGTTTGAGAGAGAGAGAGAGAGACGGGAAAAGAAAATCAGCAGAGAACTAGACACACCCAAAAGCAGCACTAGGGATGAGGCTCTGAGAAAAGGCTAGAGATGAAGCTTTGGGGCTAAGTGCTGTCTGGAAAGAAGCTTGGAACTGTGGGCAAAGTAACTATGTCTTCCTGTCTGACTCCTCCTGTGTTCAAAAGCAGTGTAGTGTGATGGGTGAACTGCATACTCAGAGATAAGTGTTGCAGATGCTCCAAGCACTAGGCCTTTTTGTCTGTAGTCCTTGGTGTTTTCCCACAAATACTGAACCTGATAAATATTAACAAATTCTTCACTAGGGCTGCCAGCAATATATGGGACAATTCATGATTACTTTATGGACTGGTTCCTGCACCAGTATAACTATGTCACTTAGGAGAGTGGTGTTTCTATGGCTATACAGGCAGTCCCCAGGTTACGTACAAGATAGGGACTATAGGTTTGTTCTTAAGTTGAATCTGTATGTAAGTCGGAACTGGCGTCCCGATTCAGCCACTGCTGAAACTGACCAGCGGCTGACTACAGGAAGCCCAAGGCAGAGTTGCTCTGCTCTGGGCTTCCTGGAATCAGCCGCTGATCAGTTTCAACAGGCTGAATCTGGACGCCAGTTCCGACTTACATACAGATTCAACTTAAGAACCCCAGGCGTCCCCAAGTCAGCCACTGCTGAAACTGACCAGCGTTGACTACAGGAAGCCCAAGGCAGAGTTGCTCTGCCCCGGGCTTCCTGGAATCAGCTGCTGGTCAGTTTCAGCAGTGGCTGACTTGGGGACGCCTGGGGCAGAGTAGCTGGGGTGCTGCCGGGTTGGTCCAGTAGCACCCAGAGCAGCGCTGTGGGACCAACTGGCAGCGCCCCAGCTGCTCTACCACAGGCGTCCAGAGAAAAGCCTGGTCTGCTGGGGGGGGGGGGGAACACGCACTAGCTGCGCCCCCCCAACACCCCAGCAGACCAGGGAGACGGGGAGCAAAGACAGCCGCGGCGCGTCTGGGCTGTCCCGCTGCCTGCGTGCTCCACGGCTTTGCTCAGTGTCTCCCTGGACTGCTGGGGGGAGGCTCCCCACCCCTCCAGCAGACCAGGGAGACGCAGAGCAGCTTTTTTCGCCCCGGAGGATGCGGGCAGCGGGACCGCGGCGCATCTGGGCGCCCCACAGCTCCCGTCCTCCGGGGCGAGAAAAACCCTGTTCGTAACTGCGGATCCGACATAAGTCGGATCCGCGTAACTCGAGGACTGCCTGTATTTATCCCAGCGTAAGCCCTGGCATAGTTGTACTTGTACTAGTCCAAAGGGATATAGTGGAATGCTGTGCTGGTACAGGCACATTTATACCAGCATAACTACATTCACACTAAGGCACTGGAACTGAACTCTCATGTGTTGACAAGATAAACCAATAGTCCCTAAGTCAGCCCCTGGTACCAAAAATACTCATTGCAAGCCACTGCTCTCCTGCAGGCAGTCACATACTGGCATGTAAATCCCCCAGGCAAAGTCCAGATCTGACTGCTCTGTTTGAAGGCCCTTTCCCACATATCTATTTGTTCTGATTACCACTAACCCCTATCCCAGCAGTAAGCCATTTTTTAGTCTGATTCTCAGCCTTTCGGTCCCAGCACCGAAGCTACTCAGCAACCTGCTCCCCGCCAGGCTCCCACCTCCTGCCTGCAGCACCAATCACCACATGGCCCCTCGCTCCCTCTGACCTATGGTGGTAAGTCTTTTTCATGAGTGGAAGGATTCTAGAGTTGTCTAGATGTTGTTATGGGGATTTACACAGTGTCCAGCGATAAACTGCCTTGCTCATTTCTAAGTTTTGTAACTGAAACGAAAGGAAACTGCAACTAGCCAAATCAAAACTGGGCAGGACACAAAGCTAACATCCAAGCTCTGCCTTTTGAAAATTACCACAGTCCGGATTTCACTTTTGTGTCCTGCTCCCTTAGTTTTATTTGCCTTTTACTCATCTAGACACCTGCTTCCCTCCAGGCTTTTATACATGGAAGACACCCCTTTCTTATGCACCAAATGTTTTCCTTTTCCTCCTTCAGGAACCCCTCTGCACACTTCTTCCCTGAAACCTTAAAAACAGTGTCTCCCAAACCTCCTCACATTCTTACCTTCATTTTATACATGTCTGAACTGTTTGTGTGTGTAAACTGCTCCCTGAGGCAGGGATCATATTTATGTCTGCACATGCCATGAGCACAGTCAGCAGTCAATTAATAATAATAGTTTCTTATATCTATTCAGGCACAAAGCTGTGGAAATCAGATAACATTCTATGTCTTATCACCTGAGGCTCTGAATGTCTATGGAATGCAGCTCTTCACGGTTACTTTGTTCTGAGCAACCATGTTGTTTAAGTATTGAAAAGCACAGTACTGAAAGGCAGTGAACTATGTTCTCTCACTTCTGATATTAACTTCTCTCTCTGACCTAAAAGTCATTTGTATGCTTTAGCCCATGTACCCCAGCTGTAATTCAGATATGTTTTACTTTTAGTGATTTAAGCCAAGCTTTCGTAATGTTTTTGGATGCCATCTTGAGACTCCTTAATTTTCAGAGAACTAACCCTTACACACAGATTCTGTGAGTGCTTCAAGGCTGCAGCACCCATGAAAAATTATTATTGGGTGCTTAGCATCCAGTGACAGCCAGATCCCTGTTGTCTGCAGGCATCCCTGCTGATCCGCTCCTCCCCTTCTTCCCAGTGCCTCTTACCTGCCACAATCAGCTGTTCCACAGCTGAGGATCAGCAGGGATGGAGCCTGTTCAGGCAAGGGATTGGAACTGGGTGGGAAGAGGCAAGGCAGCGGTAAAGAGGGGGTTGTAAGAGGTGGGGCTGGATGGTAAGACCTGGGGTAGAGGCTTGAGAGAAGCGGTGGGTAGGTCAGGGTTTGGGGTAGAGCAGAGGTAGGGTGGAGGCTTGGGAAGGAAGCTGGCACTTGTGCTTTAAGTATCTCAACTTGATTCCCTCCTTCCCCCCCCCCCCCCAAAAAAAAATCAGTAGTTGCATTTGAAACTCTTGGCCCTTATGTTTGTAAACTGTTCTGCAGATGAAAGTGACAAGTACTACTAATTAACTAGTGCTGAGTACTATTAATAGTACTGCTGTTTGTGAAAGCTTTAAAACTCTAGTAACAAAATTTTGAGTATAAATAGAAGAGTTACATAGATAGAGTTATATCTCTGTTCCACTAAAAAGCACTATGATGGAATTTCCTGGGTTTTTTAAAAGACAATATTGTGGCTAAAGCACAGACCTGGGATTCCGGAGATCTGGACTGCATTCTCAGCTTTGCATCAGATTTCTTCTGTCATCTATGGCAAGTCTCTTAGGCCAAAGCATTCCAACTTGAGGATTCCAACTTGTAGTAAAGCACCAATGTGGAGATAGTTGGTTCTTAACCTTTGTTAAGTTTCTCCTTCTGTACAATGGGTAGAATAATATAATGCAGGAGTTTGGGGATTTTTAAGACATTAGTAATTGTATATCACTTTTAAATCCTTGCATGGAATGGAAAGTACAAACTATTAATATTGCAATATGGTGCAATTACCTTGGCATAAAAGTAATTTAAATGAATCTAAGCCCAGTATGTAGGAGTGGATGAGAAAATTATATAATGCAGAGGTCATGAGGCACTAACAAGAGCTAGAACAAGAATTTACAAGGCAGCAACTCGTATTGAAAAGCTTTGAAAATTAATTGAAAAAAGAAGGTGGATGAAATACTGCAATCCCAGTGTTGCTCTAACCTACTTTCTATAGCCTATTGTGAGTTTTATACAACTAGAATGTTTAATTCCTCCCCGTATCCACTACATAAAGAAAAAAGTAAATGATTCTGCCAAATCATATGAGATTTAACCTACTTGAAAGTACTTCCTAAAAGAAACAGACTCAAATGTGTCATGTCTCTCTGCTCTTCTCTATTCTTGAGAATAATTAAATATGTGTTGAAGAGAAAATACATTTTTTCTGTTTTAAATTGATAGCATTTCCTAATTCCTCTAGCCAGTTCATACTTTTCTCTTTTTCTTTTCGCTGTTAAAATCTTATTAGAGTGGGCATGGGGTGGGAGGTGATAAATGCAGGAAAGGATGGCAATTGAGAAAGGGTGCATGCAGGGCTACAGGGAGCACATGTTTTATGTGGATGTTACTAACTATATACAAATCATTTTCTTTTATTCCTTGTGGAAGGCATGAGGAGCAGCATAATACTCCACTGAACAATTCCTCTATGAAAATCTCGTGTTTTGACCTTGTGAAAAATGATTCAAAGCAGATATTTCCCTTTGTCATATCCAGCATTTCATTTAAACATGCCTCACACAGATTCACAGGCTGTAAACAAACTGTTTCTTTTTCTTCTGTATTTCATAATTGTGAGAACTGGGTTAGAATTGGCCTTTGTGGGCCCATCAAGTTCATGGCATTTCCCCCTACTCCTATTTCAGGAACATAGAAATGCAGAGGAGAATCCCTCTGCTTGTAGTTTTAGTATGTTTCTAGCTCTTTTCCTCATATTGAACCCTTGATCTGTAATGGATGCAAACTAATCACTGGGGCTATGTCTACTGGAGCAAGGTCCTTGCCCAGACTACTTGCCCTGGGACCCCTTCCTGGGTCACAGATCAACCAGAGACCCTTTCTGGTGCAGTCACCCATGCCTTTTATTGTCAGTGCCAGTTTCCCACCATCTCTAGCTGCCTTGTATAGCCCTGTGGCTAATGAGGCCCACAGATGTTTCCATTAGCCCTTCAGACCAGTGCTTGTTCAGCTGGCTTCCATTTGGCCAGGCTGTAGTGGCAGAGCTCTGGCTTAGCCAGCAGTCTGTCACACACCTTCCCACTTATGAACTGCTATGTTAGTTTGCCCTGGCCCTCTTGGGGTCCCTTACCCTGACACTCAGCATCTCCCACAGCTGAGTGCATAGGGCAGCCTGCCAGTCCTTAAAACTCTTTGCTCCTGGGGGTGGCTTGCCACCCCTTTTCTTTGGGGTCCTCCCTGATGAGCTGTCCCTTACTCTTGGAGACCCTGCTCTGAGGTTACACCTTTTCTGGGCAACTCCGGTCCTTGCTAAAGGGGTCCCTTTGGGACAAATCCCAACTTGTACCCAAGCACTCCCTCGGGGCTTCCCCAGGAGGCTCCTTCATTCTCTCCCCACAACAGTTATAGTGGAAGAGGTCTAGCCCATAAAATTCAGGCCTTGTCTGTTGGTACACACACCAAATTCACCCCCATTGGGGCCCTTCCTCAAATACCACTTCAACCTACACTGGGGGTAGGGTGGGTGAGGGGTAGGGGACCCCATCCCACTTTGTGAGGCACTAACTGTGCCTCAGTTTTCCTCATCTCTCCAACCAGGGTTGATGACTCCTTTTCTGGGGGCTGCTCTGGAGAGCAATCCAATTGCACCTCCTCTCCTTGGGAAGCGCTAGGACCACTCATCACCCCCAGACACACTTCCCATCTGTCTGTTGCCACAGGATGAGGACACCGCTCTGCTCTGTGCCCTAGATCCCCACACCTGTAGCACTGACTGCTATGCTTCTCTATCATTTTTGAGGGGAGGGGGATCTCTTGCTTTTCCCTGATGCTCTCTTCTCTCTCTCTCTGGCAGGCCAGTCCCAGTCCCAACATACCACCACAGAGTACAATAGCTGGTGCACTACCTCCTCCCACTTCCACTGGAGTCTGCCCCTCACTTCCAGCAGTACCTGGGCTACTGAGTAGGCCCTCTTGTCCCTATGGATGAATTCTCGTGTCATCTGTGCTCCCAGGACTATCCAGTATGGCCTCACCAACTCCTTCTGCATTGGCAAGTGGGCTGACGTGGAGTCCATTAACCCTCACTGGGCCTTTCTCCCCACTTCTATCAGGACAGTCTTTGCCTCTGTCAGGTCCTCCCATCTGAGTCAACCCACAGAACACCACATACCCTCAATCCATACTGTCTGGGTACTCCTGCTTCCTATGCCCTTCCCTCCCGCATTGCCAGCAGCTCATTGTGCCAGCCCCCACAGGTGCTTCTCGGGCACCTCCTTCCTTCCCAGGCCTTTCCCAGAAAGGGACTCCTCCAGCTTCCTCGTTCCTTGTCTCTGTAGCATCGGCCTTCTCTCTGGGGAATCATCACCTTGGTATACTACTCTACCAGCCTGACCGCTGCATCCACCGTGTCAAGCGGGTGGCGCCGGACCCACACATGGATATTCTCTGGCAGAACTTGCAGCAACTGCTTGAGGATAAGCAAGTCCATTATTTTCTGCACTGTTCGTGTCTCCAGCTTCAGCCAGTGGGTTGCCCAGTCTATTAACTTTTGGGCAAACGCTTAGGGCCTCACTGCTGCTGTCCATCAAGCTGACTGAAACTTCTGCCAGTACTTTTCCATTGATAGACCTACCTGGCCCAAAATGGCCACTCTCACTGCCTCATAGTTGTAGGCTTGATCATCCCCCAAGGCCACGTAAGCCGCATGAGCCTCTCTTGCCAGGTAGAGAGCCAGACGCAGGGCCTAGGTAGCCCTCTCCCATCTGGCACCAAAGGTTACCTTCTCAAACATCCCCAAAAAAGCATCCAGTTCATCTGCTGGCCCTATTTTACAGAGTCCCAGGCCTGATGGTTGGGTACTATCCCCTCCCTCAGGATTCACCACTTTTTGCAGGAGTTGCTGCTGCACTTTGCTCTGTATCTTAATAAAGTCCTGCAAGCTTTGCTGCTGCTCTGCTTGCCAGGTTAGCCAGGCCTGTCTCTCTGCCTGGTGAAAATTATGCAGGGCCTGCTGCTCCTGTCCTTGCTGCTTGACGAGCCACTGCAGGGTCTTTTCCATCTCTGGGCTACCAACCAGATTTGCTGGTGCTGGATCCCACCCCTTGCCTTCGGACCTTTTCTTGTGTCACAAATCAACCAGAGACCCTTTCTGGTGCAGTCACCTATGCCTTTTATTGTCATGCAAATTTCCTACCACCCTTCTATTTACAGAGCTTTTTCACAGCAAACTCAGCCAGCTTCTCCTTCTGGCTTAGGCACACTCCCTAGCTCCTCCCCTTTCATTTCTCCTCTGGCTGTCTTATATAGCCCTGTGGCTAATGAGGCCCTCAGCTGTTTCCATTAGACCTTTAGGCAGGGGCTTGCTCAGCTGGTTTCCAGTTGGCCTTTTCAGCCAGGCTGTAGTGGCAGAGCTCTGGCTTCACCCGCCCACTCTCCCATGTTTTCAAATAGGACACAGCAGCATGATGTCAGAATAATGTCATTAAAGGTAAAGGTAGCAGTACTGCAAACCCCACTCATACAAAAAACTTGTGATCCTCCACCCACAACTTCTTTTTGGGTCAGAACCCCCTACAAATACAGCACCATGAAGTTTCAGATGTAAATAGGTGACATCATGAAATGTATGAGTTTTAAAATCCTATGATAGTGAAATTTACCAAAATGGATTGTGACTTTGGTAAGGCACTATATATGATCATAACTGGCAGGGAGGCGAATCATAAGATAATCATGCTATTGAAATGTGGCCATTACTATGGAAAAGTGTAAAAAGCACTTCTATGTGAAGGCCCATGTCCACAAAGAGATTTCTTCTTGCCATTTTGTGTGGCATGCTCTGAGCACATCTACTAGATTGGGCCTCACAGGCAAAACAGGCAGGACAACATATCTTCCTCTGGTTTGAGGATCATACTGGGGCTTAGATGCAAGAATGCAATTGAGGTAGTAGCATGCACGCCCAAGAGACAAAAATACAGGTTCTTAGAGGACTTATATAGCCAAAAAATGGTTGTCAAGTGAGTTTATACACCTACAGGGTTAAGTGGTAGCAGAGTGAGGGGTTTATGCATTACAGTGGTATCTAAAATGGAAATCTAGGTGCCCAACCTGGGCTTTATGTGCCTAAGTCCTTTTGTGGACTTGTCTGAAAGCCATCCCTATTTGGGAAAATAAGTCCCACAAGTGAGATATTTACCTCTTTTTGAAGAAATTTTTTATTCATAGCAATCAGAAAATATTGAAGTGATCCATTTCATATTTCCTCTATATCAAGACGTGATAAATATCCCATGCTTTTAACATGTAGTGTGATTTATGATTAGATATGAAACAGTTTATTGTAAACATCCAGCTGGATAGCAATATGTGTATTACATTGTATCATTGGATCTCCATGTTAGAAGAGGATGGAGCATTATCATTTTTCTGACGCAATTGGTGAAACAAATGCATTGTATAACCCAGGGGTAGGCAATAAGGGTACATCTACATAGCAACATTATTTCAGAATAACTTAGTCTGTGTCTACACAGGAGGCAGTTATTTCAAAATAATGTTGAAATACTGTCAAGCTAGAGGAGTTCTTACTCGGACTCCTGTAACCCTCATTTTACGATGAGTAAGGGCACTCAGAGGAAGAGTGTTCTATTTTGAAATAAGTGCTGTGTACCCAGTTTTGAATTAAGCTACACAATTGATGTAGCTCAATTTTCATAGCTTATTCCAAATTAAGCTCTGCTGTGTAAACACACCTAAAATGGCAGCTGTTTTCCAGGGTTAGCCCCTGGTGGGCTGTCACCACTGTATTTACCTGTGCCTCCATAGGTATGGGTGATTGCCATTCCTGGCCAATGGGAGCTGCGGGAAGTGGTGTTCCAGTCCACACCACTTCCCGCAGCTCCCATTGGCCAGGAATGGCTATCTGCAGCCAATTGGAGCTACAATTTCCTGTACTGGTGGAGGCTCAGGTAAATATAGCCTTGGGGAACCAGATATGGCCTTTGGTATTTGCCCACTTCTAGTATAATCTCTTCCTGCTTGGTATGGGGTTCTGTCCCTCTCAAGTGACACCTAACCCAGCTAGCGATTGATGAGTCTGCTACAGCTTTGGATGACAGGCATATAGCTTTTAGTTCATGTTTAGAGGATCCTACACCAAGATTCAGAGATCTCCAGTTCAATCCCACCCTCCCACGACCACAGTCTGTCAGTTTTACAATTGATTAAGATATAATGCTAGCTCTTTGCACATGAAAATAACACCATCATTTAGAGCCCAGCACAAGAAAATCTGCTAATTTAGGCATTTTAAAACAAAAGAAGAAAGTTGCTGGACCAGATTGAGAGTGGAAAACCTATGAGTGTAACTCAACCCAAAGCAAAGATGCAGAGGAGTTATCATTTAATGGCTATCTTAATTGTGGAGTTACCTCTTAGACCATTATTTTATAAGCAATTATTTTATGTATAAAATCAACTTTTAATTCCCTTGAAAAGTAATAATCATTATCATGCTTACATCATAATACATAATAATAAAGCAACTCAATAGGCCTCTGACATTTCTTAGCAGAATAACGGTCCCTGAGAAAATCAATGGATGTCTTCATAATTTGGCCATTTAATACAACTAACTCTTTCCCCTGCTAGTTTGTTTCATATTTGAAAGGAAGACTTACAACCTTGTTTAAGATTGCCTACGAAGAATATGTTGAGTAGAGATGAACAACTAATTCCCAGTGAATAATGTGACTAGTTTCGAATTTTTTTCTGTTCAAATTTCCTGAGAGTTGTGTATGATTTTCTTAAAAATAAATTTTTGTTGTTCAAAATTATTGGCCTAATGACTTCTATAAAAAATTCATTATCTGTAAATTATTTAAGAGCATGTTGTTGAAGGTATCCAAAACTTGAACTGTGCTGATTGGTTTTGACTGAACATATTGATTACATGATATTGTTTCTGTTCCCTAACTGGATGAGTGTAAATTAGAATCAGTTTTCTGGTACTTACAAGCTGAAAATTTGCTTTGCTCTTTTATCTCAGATTCACTTAAAATGTGCAGTTTTGGTTAGTATTCCTGCCTGAAACTGAGTTTAGAATATTCATGAGAAATGAATGTAAAAAGAATCAGGCAAAGTCAAGTCAGGTCTTTGTTGTTTTGTAACAGCTATCCGCAAAAATGTATTTAATTATTCATCCAGTTCTACAGTTGGACCTCCCAAAGCCCAATGAAGTCAATGTGAACTGCACTTTGGATCAGGCCCAATGAGTGAAATAATTGCTGTTTTCTGGTAATACTTCTTGGGATGCAAACCCAAGAAATGTAAGTTGAATTGGTTTGTGCATCAAGATTGTATGAATGAAATGGTTCTTTAACGTGCCTCTTCTATCAAAGGGACCCTCTCTCCTGCACATAGAGATCCGCAAAATGAGTTTTGAGCAGTACAATGGCAAGCCAGATCTCAACCATTTCTCTAGAATGTGATTCTGAAAGCCAGACTTCCTCTCATCATATGGCACATCCCTGTTCATCCGTGGAAAGGAGTTGTACATCATTTTTCAACATATGGAAATTGCCTCCTTACATTAAGTGACAAGAGATGATGTTTTAAGGCCCTCATGCCAGAAAACTTGTACTCCTGGGCTATGTCTAGACTGGCACGAAAAGTTTTCCGTTAAAAGCATTTGCGGAAAAGAGCGTCTAGATTGGCACGGACGCTTTTCTGCAAAAGCACTTTTTGCGGAAAAGCGTGCATGGTCAATCTAGACGCGGTTTTGCGCAAAAAAGCCCCAATCGCCATTTTCGCGATCGGGGCTTTTTTGCGCAAAACAAATCTGAGCTGTCTACACTTGCCCTTTTTGCGTAAAAGCTTTGTGCAAAAGGGACATTTGCCTGAATGGGAGCAGCATAGTATTTCTGCAAGAACACTGATAATCTTACATGAGATCGTCAGTGCTTTTGTGGAAATTCAAGCGGCCAGTGTAGATAGCTGGCAAGATTTTCTGGAAAAGCGGCTGATTTTCCGGAAAAACTGGCCAGTCTAGACACAGCCATTGTGATGACAAAGAGTAACAAACAATGGAAAAATTAATTGAAGAACAAGGTTATAGTTATTAAATATGTGGTTACTTCATTTTAGTGTTTTCAAAAATATGATGGTTCTATTCCATTTTTTTTAACAGAGATAAGTCCAATCAAATTTTTTTCCCGTCCAAATCTTGAAATATGAAAGTATAATGAAATACGCACAAAAGGACAGGTTTTTAAAAGCATTCAGATGTCTAACTTAATCAAAGTTAAGAACCTAAATACTTTTTAAAATCTTGTCCAAAGAGCCCTTTTAAAATATGTGAGAAGAACAAGGGGAAGTCCTGGCCTTATTGATGGTGGTGAGATAACACAAGGATCTTCGCATTCATACCTGACACCATTTTAAAACGGCAAATGTCTATCCATAGTTTGAAAAAACAAAAGATTATGCTGAAAGTTAAAAAGACAATGCTAGTGTTTCAATATGACATTTATTTCAAGTATGTTTGCTGGTAACTATATACTGAACTACTGATTCATATTGGTTGCATGTTTGTATAAAATCACCAATTCTTACTGAGATTCTGTGCTACTGGTGTCTAAACTGGTTTTACAAAAGGTCTTTTCAGGTTAATTATATATGTACAATATAATATTTAGAAATTATTAACTCATTGAAATCACTAAACTCAGAGCCAGGGTCTTCTCAAGTAGTCTTTCTTTAAAAAATCATATTGAACTTGCACTGCACTCTGTCAATGAAACAGAAGAAATTCTCTAGACTCGTTAATAATCTGTTTTTATATAAAGTCAAGATTTTATTTTCCCCTATGTGTGGTCTTGCCTATGGCATTTGCTCACAGAGAAAATATCACGTGGGATATATTTTATAGGATCAAAACTAGAGCATGAAAGCAGATTTAAAAAAAAGCATATGAGTAGCCCACAGTAATGGCATGCTTATTATTGTGAAACATACTGCATGTTTTATTGTAAGAACTTTTCGGTTTGCATGTAACACTCCTTATTTCCCATTGAATAGAGTTACCAAAAGGTCTCAGAGTTAGTCTTAGGATACATGAACAATTAATGCTTACATAGCCTGGGAAAATACCCTTTTTACTTATATGCTTCCTTCATATATTACTGAATTAAATTTGCATGCCTACTCAGTTATATAGAACAAATACTGATTTGTGGGTTCTTAGATGTAATTACATTAATTAGCAACCATGTAATAGCATTACACAATATTTTATTATGAAAACATTCTGGCTTGCTTTCATTTCTAGACTGCAGGCAAAAATTCGGCATAAAAAGCCAAATTCTAATCTCAGTTACACCAAAATTAAACTGCATCAACTTCATAAAAATGAACATCAGTATTATTGAGACCAACTCCAGTTCAAGGTGTTCTGCAACAAAACGTTAGTGTAACTGGGACTTAATGCAAATCTCAGTGAAAGCAATAAAAAGACTCCACTGTTAGACCCAAGTTTATACTCTACAAAAGAATTAGACTCTTTTAACTAACTGCCATATAAACAAAACATTGGTCTCAATTTTTATACTTTGATGGATATTTCTGAATACCTCCAACAAAAATAATGTTGTACACTGTATCATGATAGTAGCCTAATCCCAATTGTTTTATGGCTTCATCATATTTAAATGCCTTTGTGCTTTCTGACTGTTCACTGAATATTATTAACTTTTACAGCATCCAGAATTAGGCTGGGCCCTTGAGGGTACATCTACATAGCAACATTATTTCAAAATAACTTAGTCTGCGTCTACACAGCAGGTAGTTACTTCGCAATACAGGCAGTCCCCAGGTTACGTACAAGATAGGGACTATAGGTTTGTTCTTAAGTTGAATTTGTATGTAAGTCGGAACTGGCTCCAGATTCAGCCGCTGCTGAAACTGATCAGCGGCTGACTACAGGAAGCCCTAGGCAGAGTTGCTCTGCCCCCGGCTTCCTGGAATCAGCTGCTGATCAGTTTCAACAGCGGCTGAATCTGGACTCCTGGGACAGAACAGCTGGGGCGCTGCCGGGTAGGTCCCCGCAGGACCAACCCGGCAGCACCCCAGCTGCTCTACCCCAGGCGTCCCGCAAGAAAAGCCTGGTCTGCTGGAGGGGGGGGGGCACACGAGCTGCGCCCCCTCGCCCCGCAGCAGACCAGGGAGACCCGAGCAAAGCCGCGGAGGCGCAGAGGTCCCGCCGCCTCTGCAGCTTTGCTCCTGTCTCCCTGCTGTGCTGGGGGAGTCCCCCACAGCACAGCAGGGAGACCCGAGCAAAGCCGCACAGGCGGCGGGGTCCCCCGCCTCTGCGGCTTTGCTCCAGAGGACCCGCCGCCTGTGCGGCTTTGCTCCGGGGCAAAGGAGCAAAGCCACACGGGCAGCGGGGTCCCGCCACCTGTGCGGCTTTGCTCGGGTCTCCCTGCTGTGCTGGGGAGTCCCCCCAGCACACCAGGGAGACCCGTAGCAGCTTTTCTCGCCCCAGAGGACGCGGTGGCGGGACCAGTGCTCTCTGGGCGGTCCCGCTGCCCGCGAGCTCCGGGGTGAGGAAAGCCCCATTCGTAAGTGCGGATCTGACGTAAGTTGGATCCGCGTAAGTCGGGGACTGCCTGTAATATTGAAATACTGCCAAGCTGGAGTACCTCTTACTCTGACTCCTGCAACACTCAGGCTGTGTCTACACTGGCATCCCTTCCGGAAAAGGGATGCTAATGTAGCACTTTGGAATAGGCAAATCCGCAGGGGATTTAAATATCCCCCACGGTATTTGCATTAACATGGCTGCCGCTTTTTTCCGGCTTGGAGATAAGCTGGAGAAAAGCGCCAGTCTAGACGTGATTCTCTGGAAAATAAAGCGTTTTCCGGATGATCTCTTATTCCTACTTTCTGTGAATGGCCATCAGAACTTTCATGCACAAGAGCGTCCATGCAATGTGGATGCTCTCTTGTGCAAAAGTGCATGGCTTTTGCCATGGACTTTTGTAGTATGGACACACTTTTGCTCAAGAAGTTTTAGCAGGGTAGATGTAGCCATACAGAAGTTACACTGAGATCACATCTAGCTAAATGACAGGTGCCTTTGGAAGCAGTTGTCAAGAGATAAAAAGTAGGAAATGGACTAGATCCAGATGATTCACCTCTGTCTAAAACTACTGTAACCTATGCCACTGATAATATGCTGAAGCTCACTATTAATTCAGATCTTTAAAGTGTGATTGCAAGAAGTGAATGGGCAAAGTCAAAATATGTTATAATTGAAAAAGTATTTTAAGTGAGTCAGATATTATTGCTGAAAAATTGTTTACTTTTTCATTTTACATATAATTATAAAATAAATCAATTGGTGTATTAATACTGTACTTACATTTCAGTGTATAATATATAGAGCAGTATAAACAAGTCATACTAGATTTTGCTAGTATTTTTAATGTAGCCTGTTGTAAAACTAAGAATATCTAGATCAGTGGATGTACCTCCTGGAAGATACTTGCATCCCCATGGTCGAGAACCACAGTATCAGATCATGGTACAGTAAAACTCCATTGGTCCGGCTTCTGATGGTCCGGCACTCCTGATGGTCCGGCACCATCAGGAACCCAGAAGTGCTCCGGGCAGCCGGACCATTGGAGCTGCTCTGCCCCCAGCTTCCCTGATTCAGCCGTTGCTAAACCACTGACCAGCGGCTGAATCGGGGAAGCCGGGGGCAGAGCATCTGGGGTGCTGCCGGGTAGGTCCCGTAGTGCTCCCCTCGGGGCTGCGGGACCAACCCGGCAGCACCCAAGCTATCCCCAATTCAGCCGCTGCTGAAACTGACCAGCGGCTGACTCCAGGAAGCCCGAGGCAAAGCTGCTCTGCCCCGGCTTCCTAGAATCAGCCCCTGATCAGTTTCAGAAGCAGCTGAATCGGGACACCTGGGACAGAGCAGCTGGGGTCCCCAAGAGCAGCTGGGGTGCTGCTGGGTTGGTCTCGCAGCACCAAGGGTCGGCGCTACTGGACCAACCCGGCAGCACTCCAGCTGCTCTGCTGCAGGCGTCCTCAATTCAGCCGCTGATGAAACTGACCAGCAGTGGCTGAATCAGTGACACCTGGGGCAGAACCGGATGATCGGAAGGAGGGGCTATGAGGGGTCTGGGGTGGCATCCCCCTCCCACCCCAGACCGCCCATAGCCCCCGCTTCCGATAGTCTGGCATATCTGTTAATCCAGCACCCGCTGGGTCCTAAAGTTGCCGGATTATCGGAAGTTTACTGTACTCAGACTTGCCTGAATAGAAGCCAATAAGGAGAAAGATTAGACAACTGCTCTTAGGGTACGTCTACACTAGCCCCCTAGTTCGAACTAGGGAGGCTAATGAGGGTGACCGAAATTGCAAATGAAGCGCGGGATTTAAATATCCCGCATTTTATTAGCATGTTCCCAGGCGGTCACCATTTTGGAAACTGACTAGCCTGGAATAACTGCCCGCTTCTAAATGCGGCAGAGAAGCGTGATTCCGAGATAAACCCCTTAGTTCAAATTAACAGTTAAACCTCATTCCATTCCATGAGGTTTAACTGTTAAACTGTTAATCTGAACATGGAATAAGGTCGTTTGAACTAAGGGGTTTATCTCGGAATCGCGCTTCTCTGCCACGTGTAGACGCGGGCAGTTATTCCAGGCTTGTCAGTTTCCAAAATGGCGACCACCTGGGAACATGCTAATTAAGTGTGGGATATTTAAATCCCGCGCTTCATTTGTAATTTCAGTCACCCTCATTAAACTCCCTAGTTCAAACTAGGGGGCTAGTATAGATGCACCCTTAAGGTACGTCTAAACTACATGCCTCTGTCGGCAGAGGCATGTAGATTTGTTTGTTCAGCAAAGGCAAATGAAGCTGTGATTTAAATGATCGCGGCTTCATTTACATTTACATGGCTGCCGCGCTGAGCCGACAAACAGCTGATCAGCTGTTTGTCGGCTCGCGCTCTAGTCTGGACGTTCCCCCTGTCGACATCAAAGCCCTTTGTCAGCAGCCCCGGTAAACCTCATTCCACGAGGAATAACGGGGCTGCCGACAAAGGGCTTTGATGTCGACAGGGGGAACGTCCAGACTAGCGCGCGAGCCGACAAACAGCTGATCAGCTGTTTGTCGGCTCAGTGCGGCAGCCATGTAAATGTAAATGAAGCCGCGATCATTTAAATCGCAGCTTCATTTGCCTTTGCTGATCTGTCTAATCTACATGCCTCTGCCGACAGAGGCATGTAGTCTAGACACAGCCTTAGAGAATACTACATGAAGAGGTCAAATCTTATATCTACTACATATTTGAGAGAATTTGTCTGTCTGTCCATCTCCCTGTCTTTTCAAGAACTCCTCCTAAACGGTAAATGCTAGGACCACCAAATTTAATATACAGCTTCTTCTTATAACTTAAAGCAAGGAAGGGTTTGATTGTGTGTGGAAAATGGGAATGTGGCTGGAATGGAATTGCTTTTCATAAAACCATATAGAAAAGAGACAGAATCACCAGGCAGGTGAACAGGGCTGGCTGGCAGCATGCCCCTGCCTTCCAAGACTGCCCAGCCCCAAGCTTCCCACCCCCCAGGCACCTTTTGGGGGGGGGGGCCTGACGCTCCTCCCCTCCATTCATACAGAGACCTTGCTGGCTGTTCCCCTTTGTCAGGAACGAAGTGCACAGTTTGCTGCATTATTCACTCTGTCTGCGGAGTGCAGGGGGCAGACAAACCTGGACCTGCCCTAGCTGGGAGACATGCACTCCTTCCCTAGCTGTGCACGCTAGATCTGCAGTAGCCATAGAAAGGTGCTTCTCACCTGGCCCAAGATGCTGTAGTAAGAGAGGGCTGGTGTAGTCCTCTCTCTTTTGAGCAACTTGCATAATGAACCCCTCACCCCCATCCTCACCCCAGAGCAATGATTGAAATGAGGCATGTGCATTTTAATTTTACTTCCCCCAAAAAACAAAAATGAATTGAAAGTTATGCGTAAACCAAACCAGGGCTATACTAAGAACAATTCTGGAACCTTAACTATAGAACAAGCTATCGTGATTCTTCAGAAAATGTTTATTGACAGAATATTTACAGTAAAATGTTCCAATTCTCTCCTGTCACTAATCTTTTTTTCTGTATCACCAACACATCAGTGTTGTATTTTATTCCATATTGTATTGTACTATTCTATATAGTGTTACAACATCTACCTAGTTTTTTTTTGTTGGAATAGGCCATTCATTATGGAAGCGATGGTTCTTTAACAGGCTGTATTTTCCAGTAGTCCAGCGGAACAATCTAAATGTTGCTGCTGGAATATATTTATTGTGATAGCCCAGATAAGGGGATCTTTCTTGCCACTATAATGTTATACAGTATATCTTAGTATCTAGAAAAAAATGTCCCCTGTCATGTTCCATATAGGCAGGAGGCCATATTGTGATATTAGCTGATGCTGCCATTAAAATAAAGATGTAAAGAATGCCTGGGTTAAAGGTGAGTGGCTGCAGGAGAAAAATAGCCACTGTAAATGAAACATGAATGTTATTGGAACATAAAGATCCTGCTTTCGGAAGAATAGGGAGAAACTTTGTTACTTACTGACCAAAAGAAAAATAACCTATAGAGAAAGAGCAGGAGGCCAGTGATTCATTCACATAACTAAATTAAACACACAGAATTAAATCTCTCTATCTCTCTCTCTCGTGGATCTGTATAGTATACAATACCATCTCTTTTTCAGTGTTTACATTAAAACTAAATTGAAAAAATTAAGACAACTGGGGAGGGGAGACAAAGCTAAAAATCTGTTCAAGTTATTTAATGAAAGAGTGTGTTGTGTTCCTCTCAGCTGGGATTCCTTCAGATCCTTGTGCTGGGCAGATTCTGCTCTTACTCGCATTGGGGTAATGACACACTGGTGTAACTCAGAGTAGAATCTGGTCCTTGGTGCTTTGAGAAATTGCACTTAGTAGCCAATTCCATGTGCGTGTCATGCTCCAGGAGGAGGTGTGCATGGGAAACTGTCTACTGCTCAAAGCTATAGAAAAAAGTATGATGTTTTCTCATCTCCAGGTCACTGGGCTGAATGACAGCCTGGTTCATTAGCAACAGAAAATCATCATTATATGACAGCTGTTCTAGGATGTAGGTGAAGTAAATTGGAGGTGGCAGTCTAGCTCCTGGAGGACAGCTGTTCATATACAGTATAGATGGGCCTGATTCTTTTCACACTTACACTAAGGTAAATGAATAACTTCACTGAAATCAACACAGAATGAAACATGAACTACCATGAGTGTGAAACTGGTATAAGTGAGAGGGAACGAAGGATGGCCCAGTGGTGAGGGTGCCAGCATGGGGCTTGGAAGACAGAAGATCAATTTCTGTGTGATTTTGGGCAAGACTCTGTTTCTCTCAGCCTCACTTACATGAAATGTGGGTGAAGGCACGTCCCTATTTCATATGTGTATTGGAAAGTAAATACTTAAGATGGCATTTGCATGGCAGAACACTAAATAATAGTAAGTAACCAGTGCCATTTACATATTTTAAATCACATAAGAGGCCAATTGGCCTCTTTGATCGCAATCTCTATCTATGTACTTGCCCCACCACTGTGGGCTGTGTCTACACTGCACCCCTTTTCCGGAAAAGGGATGCAGATCAGACACTTTGGAATAGGCAAATCCGTGGGGGATTTAAATATCCCCCGCGGCATTTGCATTAACATGGCTGCCGCTTTTTTCCGGCTTGGGGATAAGCCGGAGAAAAGCGCCAGTCTAGACGTGATTCTCCGGAAAATAAACCCTTTTCCGGAGGATCTTTTATTCCTGCTTGAAAGTAGGAATAAAAGATCCTCCGGAAAAGGGTTTATTTTCCGGAGAATCACGTCTAGACTGGCGCTTTTCTCCGGCTTATCCCCAAGCCAGAAAAAAGCGGCAGCCATGTTAATGCAAATGCCGCAGGGGATATTTAAATCCCCCGCGGATTTTATTTAAATCCCCCGCGGATTTGCCTATTCCAAAGTGTCTGATCTGCATCCCTTTTCCGGAAAAGGGGTGCAATGTAGACACAGCCGTGGTGTCTGGGTGCCTACAACCATTAATGAATTTATCCTTGCAATTCCTTAAAGACTATATACGTACAAATGGGTAAATGAGGCAAAGAGAGATTAAATGCACACACTGCCCAGGTTGGATTGATATAGCTCATTAATTAGCAGCAATTCCACCAAGAGAAGGGAGCCCACAGGGTGAAAGGTTGCACGTGTACATTTCTGAGGAACACCACAACTTTCAGTTCCAGCCACAGCTGGGATTTCTTTATTTTGTATCTCACCCGAAAAATGGCCATATTTTAAAGGTGAGTAAAGTAAATGGCTCTCTTGTTGAAAATAAAGATGGTTGAAAACAAAGATTATAACTCATTTGTATATTTGTTTACCTGCTTTAACCTTTTTAATTATTTTTGTTTTCTTTTTCCAACTTAATAAATCTTTACATCGTTTATTATAGGTTTGACACTAGACTTGCCTTTGGAATGAGACCTAAGGTGTAGCTAAAGTGGAATATGTCTTTATACTTTGAGACAAGGAGTAACTTGAATATTGCTGATTCTTGATGTAAGAGACCATTTACCATAAAGGTATGCTCATCTGGATGTCAAAATAAATCAGAGTATCTAAGGGTGTCATATGTGACTCCATTTTAGGCATTATAGTGACTGAGGAGTTTATGTGTGATAAATGTTTGGTGAAATCAAAGTGTAAACCTCCCCTCCAATTTGGGGGTTGTGCCCTGGTTCTAACAGTCTGCACTGGACTTGGTATTCTTGCTTCTGAATGGGCAGTGTGACTAAGGCTATATCTACACTATAGCCTTTTTGTCGAAAAACATATGCAAATGAGGCTAAGCGTGGAATATCGCTGCCCTCATTTGCATAGTTAATGAGTGCCCATTTTTGCGCAAGAGGCTTTTGTACAACAGCTGTTCTTCCGAAAAAAATGTGGAAGAAAGGCTCTTGCGCAAGAGGGAGGTTTTGCGCAAAAAGGAGCTGTGTAGATGGCTCCCTTTTGTGCAAAACCGGGTGTTCATTAATTATGCAAATGAGGCACGGCGATAGTCCACCCTTAACTTCATTTGCATATGTTTTTCTGCAAAAAGGCTATAGTGTAGACAGCCCATAGAGTTCAACTGAAGTTTTGTGTATCATAGTGGGGGACTCAGCCAAGAAGCTTCTTGGATTCCATCTAATGAAACAAAGTAATTTAGTCAAAATCTCATGGAAAGCCCATGGAAAGGTAAGTATTTGAATCTAGGTCTCCAGAGACCTAGGCTAAGTACTGGACCATCCTCCCTTTTTGTAACATAGGCTTTATTTTAAGATACTTGTGGTTTAAGACCTAGGGTCAGGGGTCAGCAACCTATGACACGTGAGCTGATTTTGAGTGACACGCTCAGCTCCCCTCCTCCTCCCCGCCCCGCCCTGCCCTTCCCCGCCGCCCCCTCCCGCCCCCCAGTTCCCTAGCAGTGGCTGGAGCCCTGTGGTCACCATGCAGCTGCAAGCTAAACAACCAGCTCTGGCTTCCTGCTAGAAGGGCAAGCAGGGCTGATGTGGGCATGTAGCGGCTGGGGCTGCCCAGCAAGTGGAGCAGGCAGCATGACCTTGCACTGGGCTCTGCATCCCTGGGGCTGCCCCTGCCCAGCCTGTGTGTGCAACTCCCAGGAGCTAAAGGGTTAACGGCCCCCCCTACTACAGGCTCTGCTCCCTGCTCTCCAGATCCGGGGCTGGGCGGCCAGTCACAAGCTCCTGCCACCTTCATGGGGTGCCAGGGCCCAGGCTGCACCATGCTGCTCCCCTCAGGGTGGGGAGCCTCTTCCCCAGTGCCCCACGGCATCAGCTGGGCTGGAACCAGCCCTGAGCAGCCTCGGGCTCTGCCCGCCCCAGCCCCAGAGCAGCAGCTTGAAGGTGAGGGGCGAGCCCCAGCAAAGGGCTGGGCCAGACAGAGAAGTGACTCTATTCCTCCCCTCCTTGCCCCAGCACTGCTTCCAGGGGGCTGTGAGTCCCAGCACTGCTGCCCTGCTGGTGTCCATGTTGGGGGTACAGGGATGTGGGGGTAGGAGGATGCAGAGGCAGGATGCGAAAGGGCAGGGGTTAAACTGAGAAGGATGGGGTGATGCAGGGGATCAGGCTGGGGGGATTATGGGGCTGAAGGGAGTGAGGCTGGAGCAGAGGGAAGATGTGAGGGGGGATACAGATTTGCAGAAGCTGCCCTTTCCTTTACTCCCCACTTCTGTGTCTCCCTCCCCAGCTAGCTATTTGGGTGCATTCTCACCCTCTCACCTTTTCTGCATTACTCCTCCAACCCCCTCTTACCCCCAAACTCCTCCCTGTACCTCCACCCCACACCCTCTCCTGCCACCAAACTCCCTTCCAGACCCTCCTCACCCCCTCCTGCATCGCACCTCCCACCCAGATCCTGCATCCCTATCCCACTCTGGCAGCCCTGTCCTGCACACTGAACTCCTCATTTTTGTTGCCACCCCAGAGCCTAAGGAGGTCCACAAAATCCACTAGCTCTGGAAGCCCAGAAAAGTAAATCTGGCCTATGGGAAGCCCTGAACCTCAGTCTTCTCTATACCACCCTGTACCCCATGGAGCTGGAGTGCCAGACGAATGAAGTGTCTCAGTTGTGGGCCACATCAGTGAGGGGCGGGGGTTTTTGAAGGAGTTTTTTTGCTTCTCACTTGTGTGGTCCTCAACTAATTTTTCTGTGGGCCAGTGGCCCCCAACACAAAAAAGTTTCCCCACCTCTGCCATTAAAAAAGAAAACATTGAAACCTTTTGTGTTGGAAATAAATTAATATTTTACGTTATTTAAAATTAAGTTTGATAAACTAACATGCAAAAGTTAAAATGCTTGATCTGTTTAATAATTTAAATTAAACTGTTCTCCCTACCTGCAGCTGGTTCCGAAAAGATGGTCACCTGTTATGTCATCTCCTCCCCCCGGGCATGCAGATCCGTAAATAGAAGTGAATAAGTTAAATCTAGGTACACCACTTCTGAAAGGTTGCTGACCTCTGACCTAGGTGGTCTGTTTTATTTTGTGTATGGGGTAATGTAACCAGGCTATATCTTTAGAACCTTGGTTGTTTAATCCTCCTGTGTTTTTGAGGCACACTGGTGAAGAATAAAGACGCTGATATCCAATTCAGTCTGATAGGGCTGCCAAGCATCTGGTTTTTTACCAGAATGTTTAATTGACAGTGCCAACTGGGCCCTTAGAAGTGTGGCCAGTAATGCTTCAGGGCTAAATCAGGCTAGTCCCTATTTGTCCTGGCTCTGCAATGTACCCCAGAAGTGACATCTTAGGCAGAGGCTGAGGGCTGGGAGGAGGATCTGCATGCTGCCCCTGTCGTGAGCACCTGCTCCACATTCCCATTGGCCAGGAACCATGACCAATGGAAACTGAGGGGGTGGTGCCTGCAGGTGAGAATGGTGCACACAGCCTCCTTTTCCCCCTTCAATAGCCAGACCTGCTGGCTGTTTCCAGGGTGCCCTGGAACCTGCCCTAGACCCACTGCAACATGCCATGGGAGCATCCTGAGATAAACCCATGCCCCAATTCCCTACCCCAGCCTTGAGTCCCATCAAACCCAGAGCACCCTAGTGTACCCCAACCCCCTCTTCCCTCTTCCCACTCCCAAGCCTGCACCTCCAGCTGGACTCTGACTCCCCTGCATCCCAAACCCCTGCCCTAGCCCAGAGCCCCCTCCCATACTCTGGACCCCTCATCCTGGGTCCCCCTAAAGGCCACACCCCCAGCCCAGAACCTATATCCCCTCCTAAACCCCAACCTCCTTCCTCAACTCACAATCCTTTCCTGCATTCTGAATCCCTAAGCCCCAATCCCCAAACTGGAGCAGCTTCCTGCACCCCAAACCTCTCATCTACCTCAGAGTCTGTACCCCACACAGAACCAGTCATCCCCTCCTGATTTCAACCCCCCTGCCATAACCTGAAAGCCCCCTCCTCCACTGTGTACCCCTCATTTCTTGCTTCACCTAGAGCCTGCACCCACTGTTAGAACTCTCACCCCTTCCGACACCCCAATCCAGTGTCTCAGCTGCATGAAAATGAGATTAGGAGAGAGCGAGCTACTGAGTAGGGGGAATGTAATGAAGAGAGGTGGAGCCTTGGGGAGGAGGCAGGGCTAGGGCATTTGGTTTTGTGCTATTAGAATGTTGGCAACCCTAGTGATAGTACAGATTCTACTGCTTAATTATTTGAAAGGTTCTTTACTCCTAGAGCATTATTACATTTTTTGTCCCTGTACCTGGTCAGTGTAGCCTGATGGATCTTTCAGAATGTTAAATGACTTGGGTTTGGCAGATTGCTGCTTAGAAAGGGTTAGGTTGATCCAGGAAGAAAAGATTGGGAAAGAAAAAACACATGACAAGGAAAAGGGTTATTTGTTATATTTTGTTTGTTTGCTTAACTTAGTAACACTAACTTACCCTCTTGTCTAGAAATGTCTAGAAAGTTATTCTGGAATAAGAGGGGTTGTGAATTTAAAGTAGAACAGCTGTTTTGGAATAATGCCATGCACAGACACCTTTATTTCAGAACAGAAGTGCCTTCCAAAGTGGATAAAGCTAATTTGGAAAAAGGCATTCTTATTCTGGAATCAGAGTCTCCATGTATGGAATTACTCTGGAATAACTCCCATGTGGATATGCCCTTTATAAAAACAAGCATATGAAAGCAATTAATTTGGATGCAAACAAAGGCAATGAAACTAACTTTAATATTGCCTGTGTATGCACACATGTTCCAACAGAAAAAGTACACTAACATGGCATTAATGTTGAGAGGATATTCCAATAATGTGGGAGAAAATACATGACAGCAAAATTATAATTATCTCCAAAAGAAGCATTCTAAGGCCAGGAAATTCAGATTTAAGGTTACATTTAAAAACAAATATAGACATGTTGAAGAATGGAAATGTATAATTAAGAAGCCTCACCTTTACCTACTAGGGCTTGTCTAGAATACACCGAAGTGCCGAGAAAGGATTTGCAAATTCCGCGTAAATTTGCATATCTTCTTCCGATCTCACTTTCTAAAGCGTAAACCTCATTTTTTGAGGAAGAGCGGCTTTTTGAAAAGAGGGGGGTTTCCAAAAAAACCACGTCCCGACTGCTTTCACTTTCGACTGCTTTCACTTTCGAAAGCACCGCTTCGGCACTTGCATGTAGTCTATATGGGTATGTCTACACTACCCTCCTAGTTCGAACTAGCAGGGTAATGTAGGCATACCGCACTTGCAAATGAAGCCCAGGATTTGAATTTCCCGGGCTTCATTTGCATAAGCGGGGAGCCGCCATTTTTAAAACCCCGCTGGTTCGAACCCCGTGCAGTGCGGCTACACGGGGCTCGAACTAGGTAGTTCGGACTAGGCTTCCTATTCCGAACTACCTAGTTCGTGCCCCGTGTAGCTGCGCTGCACGGGGTTCGAACAAGCGGGGTTTTAAAAATGGCGGCTCCCCGCTTATGCAAATGAAGCCCAGGAAATTCAAATCCCGGGCTTCATTTGCAAGTGCGGTATGCCTACATTACCCCGCTAGTTCGAACTAGCGGGGTAGTATAGACATACCCTCTGAGTCCCTAGTGATACTATGTAGTAACCAAAGGATTAGGTTGTTTTCATGTCTGTGGTCCCAGATTAGATTAAATTGATTTTTGAAGATTAGATTTTTATTCTTCCATGAAATTGCCATGTGGAAAACCTAGGGCCAGCACTGATACAATTTACTCTCTGGGACAAATATAAAGTAGAGTCTGAGATAGTCTAAGAGAATAGAAATTCTGTTTTCTGAACAATTTCAAGATTTCAAACTTTGGCTTCGTTTTGAATCAGAACAAATTCCCAAACATTTGAAATTCCTTTGAATACAAAGGAAAATTCCAGAAAATAAATCATTTTGAGTTGAGAAAAATGGTTTGATTTTTGACTCAGTTCGGTCACATTTTCTCTGAGCAGCTCTAGTGTTTTATTTATACTTTCTTTCAGCCTCTTTTTTGATCATTCTGCCCTCATTTACACTTGTACTGTGTTACACTGGAGTTACACTAGTAAATCTGAATGCAGCATTATGCCCTGAGTGTGTAAATTACCTCAGTTTATATGATTTTTTTCAGTTAAAATACACCAGTATAATAAGGCTTAGTGATTTACAGAGTGCTTAGAGACCATCACACAAAAGGTGCCATAAGTGCATGGAAGGGTTATCCTACTGTATAATAAGTTGTAAAAAAAAATCTATTTGTGACCGCCACTATCTTAGCCAACACCAGGGACCGCCAGAGCTGAAAGCATGAGTCTGTATATTTGCTGGCTGTAATGTGCTCACATCTTTGTAGGCTGGGCACAAGTAGTCAGGATGTTTAATATACACTGACCTTAAACATTCATTTCTGCTTGGGAAATCAGGAATAGCCCCACTGATGTGAACAGAATTATACTACTGTAAAATCTAAGTAAACAAGATCACAGTCAGTGCCAAAGTGTAAGAAAAAGAAATAAGATTGGGACAGAGTAGAATGAATGAACTCTGACAACTGTACACATAACACCTTTCTGTAGAGCACAGCATCTGGAAAAAGCATGCAAATGAAATAATTTTAATGTGACTATAATGGCCAATTGCTTACTCAATTATTGCACAAAAACTATTAGTATCAGCTGACTGTGCCAGTGGTGTACTATGGGGGATCTCTTCTAATTGCATTGCGTTGTAGAGATGAAAGATCTATTTCCCTGAATACTCAGTGATCTAATTAGTGCATTTCTGGTTCTATACCTTTTAGTCTTTCTGTGACCATACTATGTGGTATCCAAAGGCAACAGCATTGAAATAAACGGATGCTTAGCATACGGTGCCAGCCTTAATAGAAAGGCTTTTCAGAGCTGAAAAGCCCTGGGAGTTTTTAATGAATAGGTTAGGTTTCATATTCTGCCTCACCATTGAAATCTTCAAAACACTGTAAATGAAATAAATTTGTTGAAAAACAATCCACTGAAAATACCAAGGCTGGTAGAATCATACCAAGAATGAGAAGACTATGGATAACCAAGGAGCCAAAAAGGCAGATAAAATGGATTCCCAGCATACTTGCCTACTAAATAACCCTTTAGGAGCCCTTGGGTTAAGTCCTATGCTTAAGAAGTTCAGTGGATGCTATATGAATATGCTATAGACAGGGGAGTTGACAACCACACCGGGCCCCTGGGCAAGGTGGGGAGGGGCATCTCTGCAAACCTGGAAGGGGTGAGGATTCCTGTAGGAAGTGTGGGGCCAGGGTAGTGAGCATATACCATCACAGACTCGCCCTCCCCCCGCCTCCGCAGCCTTCAGCACCACCCAGAATGCGGCTCACCCCCCTCCAGCCCTTAGAGCCACTGTGTAGTGCTCCAGCAGCAATTTAAAGCTCTCAGGACTCTTGCCACTGCCACTGCCACAGTAGCAGCAGCGGCAGCCAGGAGCCCTGGGTTCTTTTGAATCACCAGGCCCTGGGCAGTTGCTCTTATCACCTCAAAATTAGACTCATGGAGTATGTTCTACATGAGATTATACCATAAATCCATTGGGAAGCAAAGAAGGGTATCTTGGTGCAAGCACATCACACCAATGTATCATGAGCTGTACTGGGTCCCTCTTATTTTCCAGGAGGAGCCAAGAAGAGCCCATGGTTTTGTTTGCTGCTTACCTACATGACAACCCACCTTGTCCCCCCCAAAATTTTATCAGTGCTGTGACTGGTGCAGTCACTCAAACTGGAGCCCACTCAGTTTAAAAGGGCTACTGACAGGCTGTTTCTCATAAGAATTCATTGAGAGGAATTTGCTCCCATAATTGAACTGGAATAGCTCACATCAACTGAGTTTTTAGGCTGCAAAGCTCATCTCTTTTATTATACTTGGGGTGGGAGGAATGCAATGAGGATAGGCATGTGAGTGGAGGTTGGAGGGATTGCTTTGATCTTTATTTTTGGCCTGTAACATGATGATAGACAGGCTGACCAATTTATTGGATCGTGTTTTACATATTTCTAAAAAGTGCCTGCAACTCTGACTCCGTGCTTTTAATGTTGTGCAAAATAAATGGCTTCTTTAATGGCTCAGTGTACATGGGCTAATGGAGAACCAAACAGGGTGAAGCTGAAGTAATCCTACAAATGGACGCTCTTAGTCATGCCTTCAATGAGTAAGAGGTTGCTAGGGTAAGAATTGGACTGCTACTGTAGTGTTATCATTCTCAGCATGACTGCTGCAGAGTGCATCACCAGTACACTTGGAACATTTCTGAAACAGGGAAGCAAGTTTTTATAACCAGCTGTGAACAGCATGAATCGTTGAGTGCCAATATTTGAGAAGAATGACATTACAGTTCAGCATGGCACCCAATTATAAACTTCAAAGATCCTGAAATCTGTGTTAAGGCAAAAGCCCCATTTGATGAAAATTGCTATGGGGAACTGGAGACTGGCTCTATGGCAAAAAACATATTTAAATAGGACAAGGAGTGGCATAGTTCATGCTTGAACACTGCTTAGCAGAAGAATTTCTCACTGGATATGTTTCAAATATCTAAAAGAAAAAAAGCAAAGCAAAGAAGGCATATTGTAAGACCACTGAGATACTCAATTGGATGCATTTCAAATTGTGTCATTTAATAAATTTGTCATCAACTTAAGGTTTAATAATTATTTAAAATATGCATTCTCTGATGTTTCTGTAAGTAGTAAGAAAGAAGGGGAGACATCAGAATCAACAATATGTGGAAATTAGACTTCTAAAAACTTTTTAATCCCAATCAATGTCAATATAACTTTTCAGTGGAAAATGAATATTTTAGAAATATTTTGGGGGTTTATGGCAGTTTGAGGAGGAGGAAATCTCATATTCTTTTCCTTTCTTCACAATATTAAAAACTTTTTTTATCTTTTTAAGTGAGAGAATATTATTTCCCTCACATACTTTCATTCTACTTTTTCTCTATTCTTTCTCCCTCTTACTGGCAAAACAGAGAGATGGCTAAAAGTGAGAGGAAAGGGGGAAGGAACAAACATTCAACATGATTTTTCTTTCATTTTTCTCTACAAAATTCTATGTTGAACTTTGTGTTGAGAAAACTAACCAAATAAAAATAATAAAAAAAATAATAAAAATGTCAAATACAATTGCTCGTTTTTAAGATGGGCATGGTTTACATTACAGCAATTTAATTGTTCTTGCTCAGATGCTCACCAAAAAGGAGTTTTAGGTTTACACATTTATGTTCCCATAAATTATTAAACTTAAGGCCAGGAGAGGCTATTATGAGCATCTAGTCTACAGTTTCTCAATGACACGTCCATGGAAAGGTGCCAGATCCTGAGATCTCTATGACACAGTTTGGGAAGACAGCAAGCTGGTACCAAAAAGGCTAAAACACTGACTTGCTGCATAATACTGTAAGATTACACCAAGTAATGCCTGCTTCAAGCCCATAATTTCTGACTGAGCTGGAACATATCATTTAGAAATATTAATCTTCATTTAAAGACTTTAAGTGATAGAGAATCACTTGGCTCTTGTTATGCTTTGTCTTCTATATTAGAGTCCTTTATTATCAGAAATCTACCAATGCTGTAAAGGTCTGCAGACTGCGAACAAGTCAATGCTAGATTTTCTCTTGGGTAAACTAAATAGGTAGAGATCCTTTAGTCTTTCACTGCAAGGCAAGTTTTCCAGTTTTGATTCTTTCTGTAGTTCTTTTTCTGTATTCTTTCCAGAATTTCAACATCCTTTTAAAAGTGTGGACACTAGAACAGATTACAGTATTTCAGTATCTGTTTTGCTAACGCTTTATATAGAAGTAATGCCATCTCCCTAGTCCTACTTGGTTTTCACATTTTTTTATATATCCAAGGATGCTGTTAGCAGTTAGATATTACATCACATATAGAGAGCACATGTTTTGTTGGTTAGCCATCATGACTCCTAAATCTTTTTCAGTGTCACTGCTTTCCAGAATACTATCACCCATCCTCTGAGTGACTTACAATCTTTGTTCCTATATGTATGATCTTTTGTTTGGCTTTATAAAAATGATAGTTGTTCAAATAAAACTGACTTTACCAGTCAATCCAAGTCTTTCTGTATATCTGATCTATATCTATCATTATTTATCACTCTACCATTTTTTGGTGTTATCTTCAAACTTTACCTACAACGATTTTGTATTTTCATCTGGATCATTGATAAAGATATTGAATATCTATGGGCTGAGAACAGATCCAGGCAGAACCCCTCTGCATACTTACTGAATGATGATTCCCCATGTATAATATTTTTTAGCTGTCAACCAGTTTTTAATGTAATTAAAGTACAGCGATTATATTGATTCTGCACCATGCCATTATTTTAATCAGAAATGTATTCACATGAAATGATATGTTTTATATGAGCTCTGATACAGGTTGACTTCAACAGAGGCACAGGTTTCCCCAAACCCATTTACAGACACCTAGTACAGAGAAAATTAAATAAGCCAAACAAGGATTTGAAACATACCCTTCACAGGTAGGCGCATGCGGGTGCATGCACACAATCATTTTAAATAAACATAAGACAAAAGTAAATTTAAACTATGCACTAAGCCAATAAATCTTATAGTCACCTATTTGTGAGAAGCAATGCTATGGGAAAGACCTGTGTGGTTCAGGAAGAAAAAGGTTTTAAATATTGGACAGATTTCTGATCCTGCATATCTGCTTCCCTGCTACAAATTTTTCTTACACTCCCTGAGAGAGTCAAAAACAATTATTGCATCAAGCCTTCTCCTGATCACAGAAGCCATTCTCACCAGGAGCCTAACCCAGTATTCACCAAAGTAAATGAAAAGACACCCATTGGCTTCTGCTGGAATTAGACTGGAGTCTTATCATGGACCCAAGAAATCCCAACCCTGCTTGGATTTCCAATAGCACGTGTTAAATACATGAGTGAACTATAGTCATCATGACCAATCCAATAATAGCTTAAAAATGACTCATTTTGAATTCTGAGTACATTGGAGTAACATATAATCTGCTCAGATATTCTGCAAGTAGAAATAGAGACTAAGGCCAAGATTTTCCATCAGCGATTAGAAATTTGGGGTGCCTTCATTTTTAGATGCTGACACCTCTGAAAATCTGATCCCTTTAATGAGTCTCAAGTGAAGGAATTACTAACTGCTCTGGAAAATTATGACCGAAATTGATCAAGAATTTAGGAATCATGGCTGCACCAAAGCCAATCTCCAGGCAACATACCAAGTGCAGCTGGCCTGTAACAGGCTGCCTGATTGACTACACTGATGGATTGAATGGAAGAGTCAGCAGACTGGTTCTTAAGCCCAGCTACAGCAGTAGTTTAGTAGCTACTGCTGGTATTTGCTCAAGGCTGTGAGAGCACTTGTTCCTAGGACTGTTCTTGTCTCACCTAGCTCCAGGTAACCTGATTCTGACAAGGGGCTCTGGATCCTGACTCCAATTTCTGATCCTGGCCTCAGACTTACCTCTACTTGGTGAGAGTAAGGACTCTGAATACCACAAAGTAACCAGCTTATCTAATGATGAATCAGGTTGGATCAACACTTTTAAAGATGAGTTAAGCTGTACAGTGGTGCCATGTGCCATGCATGTGTTTATATGGTCAGGAGCAGAAAAGGACTCTGGGTCACAATGCCCTACCTGGTTCCCTTTTGCTCCAGGAAGGAAATGATCAGATACAAGTACAGCAGATACTATACGTACATGATGGGCAAGGCACCAGTAGCAGACACTTTGAGCACAGAAAATGGAGCCAAGTTTCTGACATTTCTGCACTCCTGCTTGCAGACACTCTCCCCTTCTGCACTGGAGATAAAGCAGAAATTCCACTGCTCTCTGCCCTTTCCTCCCTACACCCTGACCCTTCACATGGCAAGGCAGCTCCAGTCACAGAACTCCTTAGCCTCTACTCTGGGAATGTAGGACAAGACACATTCATGCTCCTGTTGTACAGATATGACAACAGCATGGAATATGCTATGTTTTATATAAGAATGATATTAAAATGCTTTAGTCACCATGGGTATGTCTACACTACCACCCTAGTTCGAACTAGGGTGGTAATGTAGGCAACCGGAGTTGCAAATGAAGCCCGGGATTTGAATTTCCCGGGCTTCATTTGCATAAAGCCGGGTGCCGCCATTTTTAAATGTCCGCTAGTGCGGACTCTGTGCCGCATGGACTAGGTAGTTCGGACTAAGCTTCCTAGTCCAAACTACCGTTACTACGCATTACTCCTAGGAAGCCTAGTCCGAACTACCTAGTCTGTGCCGCGTGTAGCCGTGCGGCACGGAATCCGCACTAGCGGACATTTAAAAATGGCGGCCCCCTGGCTTTATGCAAATGAAGCCCAGGAAATTCAAATCCCGGGCTTCATTTGCAACTCCGGTTGCCTACATTACCACCCTACTTCGAACTAGGGTGGCAGTGTAGACATACCCCATTTTTGTGACCTAGCCCTTCCCTTGTTCTTCTGCTCTTTTCACTGCCTCAGTAGCTGGAGCAGGGTACAGTTATTCCACCCAGTGCCAAAAGCCTCCTCCTCTGCCCCAACTCTGGTCATTTCTCACTTCCACCCCTTTGAAGTCTTCCCACTGCCCTTCGACTTTAACTCAAGTTTCTGATCCTCATTTTGAAAGCTCCATGCATCCCTGGCCTTACCTCCATCTTAGCTCTCATATCTTGCTCTGTACCCTTATACTACCCAAACTACAAACCACCCTCCTGATTGTGTCTTCACACCTTCTCCCACGGCACCTGTTGTGTTAGAATGCCTGCCTATCCCTTAGTGCTAGACAATCCATATTCTTCCATTGCACACACTTTTCTAGGAATAATCCTGAAGAAATTATCTCTGTAATACATTTACTCATAAAAGTGACATCTGCACCACTTTGAGGTGCCGTTATAGTCTAGTTACCATGTGTATTTTCCATCTCAAATTGCTTGATTGAACAACTGGGACAACACTGGCCAGGTGCACAGAAGGAGCTGCTTCACTTGCCTGCTCGAGGACCTGTCGGCATTTCCATGTGGAGCTGTGAGGATACGCATTGCCCCACACGTGGTGGGGTAAGGCAGAGCTGGCCCGGTATGCCAGTGTGTGTATACTTTGCCCTCTGAAAGATGCCGCTGTTTGCATGCTCCCTCTGACCAATAATGAGTGAGCTCTCAGATTACACAGCCCTGCACTGCTCCTAACACAGCAACGTAAGTGGCAAAGTCCTCAAGATTGTAGGCTCAATGGGGTAGGGACCGTGCGTCTCTCTTTGTGTTTTGTACAGTGCCAAGAACAGCCAAAGATCTCTGTAAATCAAAAATAATAAATAACAATCAGCTGGCATGTTGCTGTGACTGCAGCCACTCTGAATTGCTGTGTGGCTTAATGTGATTTGACACATTAATGAGTCATGAGTGGTCTCGTTTTCTTAGAGCGTGAGAGAGATCTAGCAATAAATTGCAAGGTAACATATGCCAAACGCTGCTTGCACTCTGCCTGCAAGAAATGAATTAATTTTACCATTAAAAAAGGCACCATTCGTGGAACCATTAAGATACACAGCCACCATAACTGAATAACCATGAGGTCGTATTACAGAACCTTGGTACTTCCTCCCCCATTACTGTGTATTTGTCTTACTCCTTGTGTCATGCCTGAAAGTGGGTTGTAAGCATTGAAGGAGAGGATCAGACCTCATATTTAGGTTCCTGCCTATATAAATTTAACACGAATTTTGTAACAGTAACTCCTTTGTTCTTGTGTGGCCATGCTGTGTTCAGGCCAGAATTAGCTGGGGACTGAGGTTGGAGAGCAAAGGCTACTTTAAGCCATATGCATTCTTTGTCCTGAGGACTAATCAGGCTTTTGGCACATGCTAAAATACACCAGATGAAAGCTTACAACAGAGCCTCCCTTGCAGGAGGAATAACAGGTAGTTAGAACTAGGGCTTTAATTCGATCTTCCAGGTCCCTGCTGTATGTAGACGCGGGCAGTTAGTCCGGACTTGCAAATTTAAAAAATGGCGACCGTCCGGGAAGATGCAAATCAAGCGCGGGATATTTAAATCCTGGGCTTCATTTGCAACTTTGAATGCCTACATTAGCCTCCCTAGTTTGAACTAGGGGGCTAGTGTAGACATACTCTCAGGGATGTGAGTTTGTCTGGCCTAATAACAGTTGTAGTTACAGAAGAGTGAGCTCTTTGCTGGGAGCATAGAAAGTCACACTAAAAACTTGATTTTTCAGATCTGCTCCAGCTGGTTTGCATAGAGAGGGATGGCTAAGAAAAGGGGTTCCTGAGAGCCCCACTACTATGGCAGCTTGGTGGAATCATGGCCAGCCAGGCATGAGTTGTGGCAGGTCCAGAACTAATAAAGGGCTGAAGATGGAGTGGAATGATTACTTTAAGCTACATGTATTCCCTGGACTCTGGGGCCATGCAACACACCTCCACCATACTCATCCAGGAACCCACCCCTGCAATCAACTCTGGTGCCAACTCTGTCCACAAATATATACAAGCGACATCATCACAAGACGTAGCCACATAAACCATCACATCAGAGGCTCATATAACTAATGTGATCTATGCCATCAAATGCCAGCAATGCCCCTCTGCTATGTATATTGGCCAGACTGAAAGGTCTCTACGGCAAATCTGATATTTGAAAAGATAACACACAAAAATCTGTTCAGGAACATTTTAGCTTGCCTGGGCACTCACTAATGGATCTCAAAGTGCCCATATTATTACAAGCCAATTTCAAAAATCAGCTTGAAAGGAAAGCTGCAGAGCTTAATTTCATTTTCAAGTTTGATACCTACAATAGAGTTGTAAACAAAGACCTCTACATTCCACATCCTAATGACATAAAATGCCAAACACGTGGTACGTAAGAGTACTTAGAACCCTACCAGGTTAATTTAGCATGGAAACTGTAATAGACTATTCTTTTCCTATTTTTTCTCCTTTCCTTTCCCTCTCCATCCTCTCTCTTTCTCTGCTATTTATTTTGAACCTAGACCCCTTAAACTTCATTTATCTGAAGAAGTGGGTTGTGCCCATGAAAACTCATGATACCATCTACATTTTTGTTGGTCTTTAAGGTGCTGCAGGACTATTCATTGTTTCTCTGTGTCTCGTTTGTAAAATGAGCATGATAGTGGCTAAGCAACTAACCCTAAGGTCACACAGTGAATCAGCCACAAATCCAAGAACAGAAATCCAGGAGTCCTAGTTCCTTGTCACCTTGTTCTAATCACTAGACAACATGGCACGTAGGTCTCACTGACTGTAAACAATGCTATCTTCCTACTTAGATTGTTCCTGGAGAAGGATAGGTAAGAAACTGTGGTGGATCAGAAATGACTGTACTAGCCCTGTTTAAAGTTCTGTCCCTGTTTATTCCCTGCTGGTGTTAGTAGAAGAATTCTTTAGAATGTTACATTATTCTGGCAATACAGATGATACATGCTAAAGTTAGTTGGCTGGTGGGGACAAGGAAAAGCTAATGAAGCGTAAGTGTAACAGACAATTTTCATGTATTAAAAACAATAAATTATTTTATGACCATTTAATTGTTTTACTTTTCAAGAAGAACTAAAAACCTTTACCAAATAACATAGGGCATGGCTCTGAACAAGTCTAGCTCTATACACATGTAGAAAGCCAAAACTCTGAGGGTATGGCATTTATTGAGGCTTTTTATAGCCCAATAAAAGAGGGAAAGCAAGCACAGGTCATGCCCTGTAAAGGAGGTGCAGACAAAGAGTGTGCGGTTTCTTTTAAACCCGGTTTCTTTTAAACCCCCATTAAACATACCGTAAAAATCAGCATTCGAGTAATTGCCTAGTCGGTAATATAAGACAAGTAGCAATGCAAACCTGCACGCTAAGGGTACGTCTAAACTATGCTCTATTTTCAAAAGAAGGGTTTTGCATATCTTCTTCCATTCTCACTTTTAAAAGCAGAGCTTTCGAAAATGAAAGTAGTCTAGACTTGTTTTTTGGGGGGTGGGGGAAACCCTTTTTCAAAAAAACCATGTAAATCTCACTTTAAGGAAGAGTGGGCTTTTTCCCCAAAAAAATGTATCCAGACTACTTTCACTTTCAAAAGCAATTTGCATATCCTCTTTCGAAAACAGAGCGTAGTCTAGACATAGCCTCACAAAAAGAGTGGAACATTTCTCCTGTTCAAAATGTAGAGAAACAGAGATGTTGTCTGTACACTAGAGAATTAAACAGCTTGTAGCTGAACTGACTGGACAGAACAAACTGTTCCTGTTAGTCACACTGACATAGTTAAGAACACTTGCACTTTGCCCTGCGTCTATTCTAGTGCTATTCTAAACCATTTCAATAGTAAAGCCGTCTGGGTACCTATTTTACAGTTCTTAGCAGAGCTCCCAAAAAGCAATGAATTCCGGGAGATGTCAAATGGCCATTAACACGCTGTTTATGGTAGTGTGAGAAGGCTTGTCTATCCCAACATGGTTCACAAGAAAGCTGTTCTTAGACATACTGAAAACAAATCTAATTTGGACCCAGACAGCATCTAGATCACCCAAGAGACTAGATCCTCCGTTGGTGTAAATTGGCATAGCCCAATTCAGGTTGATCGTGCTAAGCTGATTTGCATCAGCTGAGCAATTGGCCCACTAAACTAGTTGGTGCACTTGCATAGCTACAAAGTATTTTACAATCATTCGAATGGGTTTGGTTCTTAGAGGACAAATTGAGCTAATATTGGAAATTCCTGAGAACAAATGCCTGTACCCCTGCATCCCAAAGGCTCACATTTTCCACTCAAAGAAAAACCCCAGTTTGTTGAAAGTAGACATAAGTTTGACTTTGCAAGCAAGGATGATCTTCATCACCCTAGGAGTAAAAAGTAAAGATTAAAATTTTTTTAAAAAAACTTGTCTCTTAAGGCAGAAATTCAATAATTGATTTTGTGCTTTGATCTCAATCTGTCTCTCCCTTCTCTTTTTTTAACAGGGTCTCTGGTGTAAGTTAATTAAAGATGGACAAAATGTGGAGCATTACACATATTTCTACATTGCCACAAGAGTGAACACATACTGATGTCATCAGGCATGTAAATAGCTGAGTTAACATTAACACTTTCTTGCTGGAACAGCTGATTGTGCACAACCACACAACAGTGCATTTCTTGGGATGCTTTTTGTGAGAGACAAGTGTGCTTGCTTAGCTCATTAGACGCAGAGACGGTCCTTTACTATCTGTTTGCACACCCCGTAGTACAAGGGGATTCTGCATGGTTAGGGCCTCTGGCCACTCCCACAATATGAATAGTAAACAATAATAAATTGAGAATAGACTGTCTTTCATAGAATCATAGGGCTGGAAGAGACCTTAGGAGTCATCGAATCCAGTCCCCTGCCCAA
The DNA here is from genome assembly GCF_052426305.1 of Pelodiscus sinensis. Classification (NCBI taxonomy): domain Eukaryota; kingdom Metazoa; phylum Chordata; order Testudines; family Trionychidae; genus Pelodiscus; species Pelodiscus sinensis. The sequence goes on from NC_143052.1 coordinate 44,119,056, forward strand.
AGCAGGACCAATCCCAATTAAATCAACCCAGCTGGGCTTTGTCAAGCTGAAACTTAAAAACCTCTAGGTATGGAGATTCCACCACGTTCCTACGTAACCCATTCCAGTACTTCACCACCCTCTTAGGCTGTGTCTACATTGGCACCCCTTTCTGGAAAAGGGATGCTAATGTAGACTTCGGAATTGCAAATTCCACGGGGGATTTAAATATCCCTCACGGCATTTGCATTTACATGGCTGCCGCTTTTTTCCGGCTTGGGGATAAGCCGGAGAAAAGCGCCAGTCTAGACGTGATTCTCCGGAAAATAAGCCCTTTTCCGGAGGATTTCTTATTCCTACTTGATATGGTGGTCTATAGCAGACACCAACCACAACATCACCCCTGTTGCTTCTGCCTCTACACTTAGAATCATAGAATAATAGGACTGGAAGGGACCTCGAGAGGTCATTGAGTCCAGCCCCCCACCCTCAAGGCAGGACCAAGCTCCGTCTACACCATCCCTGACAGATGTCTATCTAACCTGTTCTTAAATATCTCCAGAGAGGGAGATTCCACCACCTCCCTTGGCAATTTATTCCAATATTTGACCACCCTGACAGTTAGGAATTTTTTCCTAATGTCCAATCTAAACCTCCCCTGCTGCATTTTAAGCCCATTACTCCTTGTCTTGTCCTCAGTAACCAAGAGGAACAAATTTTCTCCTTCCTCCTTGTAACACCCTTTTAGATATTTGAAAACCGCTATCATGTCCCCCCTTAATCTTCTTTTTTCCAAACTAAACAAGCCCAGTTCATGAAGCCTGGCTTCATAGGTCATGTTCTCTAAACCTTTAATCATTCTTGTCGCTCTTCTCTGTACCCTTTCCAATTTCTCCACATCTTTCTTGAAATGTGGCGCCCAGAACTGGACACAATACTCCAGCTGAGGCCTAACTAGTGCAGAGTAGAGCGGCAAAATGACTTCATGAGTTTTGCTTACAACACACCTGTTGATACAACCTAGAATCATATTTGCTTTTTTTGCAACAGCATCACACTGTTGACTCATATTCAACTTGTGGTCCACTATGACCCCTAGATCCTTTTCCGCCATGCTCCTTCCTAGACAATCGCTTCCCATCTTGTATGTATGGAACTGATTGTTCCTTCCTAAGTGGAGCACTTTGCATTTCTCTTTATTAAACCTCATCCTGTTTACCTCTGACCATTTCTCTAACTTGCTAAGGTCATTTTGAATTATGTCCCTATCCTCCAAAGAAGTTGCAACCCCACCCAGTTTGGTATCATCTGCAAACTTAATAAGCGTACTTTCTATCCCAATATCTACATCATTGATGAAGATATTGAACAGTACGGGTCCCAAAACAGACCCTTGCGGAACTCCACTTGTTATCCCTTTCCAGCAGGATTTAGCACCGTTAAAAACAACTCTCTGACTACGGTTATCCAGCCAATTATGCACCCACCTTATCGTGGCCCTATCTAAGTTATATTTGCCTAGTTTATCAATAAGATTTATCACTTAAACCATAGACTTTCAACAGGCTTTTCTCCCTCTATATACTGGAGCTCTGAGCAATTATACTGCTCTCTTACATGCAGTGCCACTCCTCCTCCTTTTCCTCCCCCAACTATTCTTCCTGAACAGTTTATACCCTTCCATGACAGTGCTCCAGTCATGTGAGTCATCCCACCAAGTTTCCTTTATTCCAATCAAATCATAGTTCTTTGTCCGGGCCAGGGCTTCTAATTCTTCCTGTTTGTTTTCCAGGCTTCTTGCATTCGTGTCCAAAGATTTTAGATAACCAGTTGATTGCCCTACCTTCTCCATTCTAATGAGGGGTACTCCTTTGTTGCTCCTTCTTCCTTGTGTTTCTTCCTGGTATCCGACTTCCCTACTTACCTCAGGGCTTAGGTCACTGTTCCCCAACGAACCTAGTTTAAAGCTCTCCTCACTAGGTTTGCAAGCCTGCCCTCAGAGATGCTCTTTCCTCTCTTGGTTAGGTGGATCCCATCTCTTCCTAGCAATCCTTGTGCCCGGAACAGAGTCCCATGGTCGAAGAAACCAAAGCCCTCTCTCTGACACTACCTGCACCACCACACATTTAACTGCTGAAGGCAGGGTGTCTAGCCAGGGGGTGAGTGAAAGGGTAGGGTCTGGGCATGAAGGGGGGCACTTACTTGTTTTCGCGCCATTATAGGAACCGTGTAACATGGCCTCCACTGCTTCCATTCACCAGAAGGAAGCCTCCAGGAAGGATCTGCAGGGGAAGCCTCTTAGAAGCGTGTCCTAGGGGAAGGAAAATGGCAGTATGTAGAGCCATTTTTGTTTCTGCTTGTTCCTCACACAGTGGGGGAAGGAAAAGGGCAGTGCATGTTTCCCTCTTGTTCCCCGCATGCTGGATCTGGCATGGAGGCTCCAGTCTTTCTTCCCCAAACCTCACAGGAAGCCAGCATTGGTGCTCAAATCTTGCAGGGGGAGGGGGCTTAAGGCTGTAGCACCAGCGCTGGCTTCCTGCTGTAGGGGAAGCTGAGGGGGGCGGAGGTGGGGCTCCAGAAGAGCCATATCTGGCTCCCTAGTTGGCTCACAAGGCATAGATTACTAGCCCTGCTGTAGACAAATAACAGATCATTCAGGTTTAAACAAGTGTTTTGATAGTCCAGAATTACACTGAACAGGAAGAGTAAGCATGATTTAGTTGAATGTGGAAGCAATGGAGGGGTGTGAAAAAACATCAGTTTATAGCAAAGGTTCTCAAACATGGAAGAGGGCATTGAACGTATCCTAGGAGGTGTGAGGAACTTTAGGGGGAAAAAACATATTGCATTTTACCCACAGCAATGAACAACTAGCAAAGCTTATTCCTCCAAACACATCAGGACCTCAGTTGGCACTGTACATTTTGATGGATTTTGCTTAAGTTTGCATAGCTTTATACAGAGCCATTGCCATCTGTAGTTTAATCTGTTTGCTTGGAGGGGGTGTGCACATTTTATTGTAAGCAGTTTTGCTTTTTGCTCTTAATACAATGGATTGCTGGCTCATTTGTGCAACAGAAATAAAACTCACACAAGTGAAAAACAAAGAAGAAAAAACCGATTCAAGTGAAGCATCACTACTGCACATATCAGTATATGTACTTGTGGGGCAGAGTGAGGAATATGAACTATTACAGACACAAAGCAGGGGAATGCGATCAAATAAATTTGAGAACCACTGGTCTAGAGACTCAAGCACAAATCAGAAAGTTGAGCATAACTGAGTTACAATTCTGGCTCTTAAAATGACACTCTCTCAGCCCTTATCTATAAGAGGGGATAACACTCACTTGCCTGCCTCATGGGTATCTTTAGAGGATTAATGAGTTACTGCCTGTGAAATGCTTTGAAGATGAAAAGTGCTTTCTATATGCCAAATAATATTACGCTGTGTTTCTTCTGCTGCACTTCACACTGCAAAAATCTCACTGCTGACTAGTTACACTTATGAAAATGTTGACCCATAGTGATTCAGTATTAGATTGCAAGCTTCAGGTTGCAAATGGCCACATAGGAAGATGGCCAAGACACATCTCCTTACTTGTTCTGAGACCCTCTCCTTACTTTAAAAGTTTGTTGCAATGGAAGTGATGATTAGAGTGTGTGGAGAAAAGGTCCAGAGAGGAAGGGTGGCTTTGAAAGGACTGTGTATCTTTAGAAGAAAGAGCAAAGTCTTTTCAAGTTAACAAGCACCAGCCCCACCACACACCTCAGCTAAACATATTCTGACCAGTTCTCTGTCACCAAGTCCTTAATTATGGTTACACCCCTTTCATTATTACAGAAGTCATTTCTCTCCTGTACTGGTTAATGTTGGCCAGTCCAGGTTGAGTGAGAAACCTGTCCCTTCTTCCAGGTCTAACTTCAGGACTCTATGGTCCAGCAACATCCAGACCATAGATATTGTTGGATCAAAAAGCCCCGGCTGGCCAGGTTCAGAAGATGGACTGGTGGTGGGGAGCACAGCCCTGGCAGCAGTAGGCTGGCTTGATGGGGAGCAGAGACCCTGGTTGGGGTTGATGGTGGGTAGTGCAGTGGAGCCAGCTCCCAGGAGTGTAGCCCTGGACAAGCGAGCAGAGTGGGGAGCATAGCCCTCCCCAGACTGGAGGCAGTGGGGCTGGCAGAGTCTGGCAGTGCAGCACCGGCCAAGGCCAGTACAGCACAGCAGGGAGTGCAGCCCCATCCAGACCAGAGGCAGCAGGGAGCACAGCCTTGGTCGGGCGGGGGAAAGTGGGGCTTGGTGCCTGCAGTGCAGTGGGGAGCACGGCCCTATCCTCAGATGGGAGTGCAGCCTGGCAGGGCTGAGGCAGCTGGACTGGCAGGGGAGCAGGGGCTACAGCTGGGAAGGAAGCACTGTGGGTAAGGATCCTTGTGCTTCTTGAGATTCCTTCCTAGCTTTGTGAGCTCTCTGTACTGAGGCATATAAAAGCAGCACTGCGGTCTCTCCTGCCCTCCCCATAACGGCAGTCTTTCTGCTGCTGTCTTTCTACTGCAGGGCAGAACAGAAGCAGTCCAATGATTTGTTCTTTGTTCTGAAAACAGAGCATCTTACCCAGCTGTCAGATACTTCCTGGAGCTTTGAAAGGGGAGGGGCAGCAGAAGTCACAAAACACTGAGCATAGCCATCAGAGTAGGCATTGTTGGTTACCAGTGGAAGACAGTTCTCTCAACAAAACAAACAGTCCACACTGGCTCTTTGTCGACAATAAAGGGAGGGGGAAAGATAAAAGCCTTTCACAGTAGTGGAAGTTTTTTGTAGCCCAAACTGTGGGTTTTTCCCAATAAAAGTTGCACTGTAGCGTATATGCTCTGTTTTGTCAACAAAAGGCAGTTTTTGGTTACAAAATGTGCCGGTGTAGACAGGCCTAACTCTCCACATAAACATCCCTGATAGACATGCCATTAAATAGGTATTGTTTTCTTTTCAAATAAACAGAAACATTATAACTATAAAATGAAAAGTTAACCAGTAGGTAAGAGATTTGTACAAGTAGTGAGCAAAATGCAACACCATTTGTATTTTATTCAAGACTTTCCTGAGTTTTAAAAAAATGGGGTGTGATACATTCTAGATATATTAGTGTATTTTAAAATTAAAGGACTCTTTTCAAACTATGATTTTGAAAGCAGGCAAGCATAAAATAACCCTCCATTTTTAAAATAGTGGATGGACTCATATTGAAGATCAGTCCACAAAAGCTTAGAAAACATTTTAAATTACAGAGTGGATATTGCAGGCAGGCATATCATACAACAGGTAATTATAGGAAGCATAGTTAACAAGCTACAGATTAAGAAAATTGCTATTTTCAAATCAGTGGAGACAACCAACCAAAGCAACTGAACTAACAGATAATTGAGCTGACATCTGAAATGCTACCCATACAGATGAAGAATGCAGGGATTAAACACTGAATTTGCAGTTTATCAGCCAATTCAACTAGATTTAAGAATTAATGTGCAATAACCACTGCACATGTTGACCCAAACTTGCAAATATTTCCCATGTGAATACAGAGGGGCCGTCAGCTTCCATGGGCCCCCAAGCAAGGTGTGGGGAGGCTAGCTCTATGCCCCCAGAAGGGGTGGGACCTCAGGCAGAAGGTGTGGAGACAGAAAACCCTCAACGCTGTCCAGGCCAAAGCTCTGGTTCTCAGAGCTGTGCAGAGTGTGAGGAGTGGCATTCTGGCACTCTGGCAGTAATTTAAAGAGTGCACGGCACCTGCCAGTGGTGGTGGCCAGGAGCCCTGGGCCTCTTTAAATCAATGGGCCCAGGGCAATTATCTCCTTTGCCCCCCACCCCGTCAGCAGGCCTGTGTGAGTAGGCCTAATGATTGTCTCTAGGGCAGGTTTACACTAGAGGGGAAGTTACACAACTTCAGCTACATGAATAGCATAGCTAAAATCGACATACTTAGATCTACTTACCGTGCTGTCTTTGCTATGGTATATCGATGGGATATGCTCTCCCGTTGACTCCCCTTTCTCTTCTCATTGAGGTGGAGAATCAGAGTTCACGGGAGAGCAATAGGCAGTCAATTTATTGCATCTATGTGATAAATCAATTCCCACTGGATCTATCACTGCCCTGTCAATCTGGCTGGTAGTGAAGACAAGTCCTAACTTAGAGGCATAAAGTGATACATGTAGATAAAGGTTTGCAGAAACAGGACCTTAAAATCATCTGCTATATCCAAAAATGGTACCCAAATTTTCATTATCGGCAGAGATTTCTTTTCATTTAAATCTCATTTTGGCCTCAAACATGCAAACCGTTTACATATACTAATTTTTAAGCATGCAAATAGTCCACTGCTGTCAGGTTAAGCATACACACGAACAGTATTGCCAAAAAGCATTCATACATCATGGACTGGGTCACAAAACCCTGCATGAAAATCATGATTAAAAACACAGTACATTTGGGGTTCTTTTAGGTTTTTTCAAGCTTTCCTCTGCAACTTTGAGGCTACCAACTTTAATTTAAAAATAAGAAAAGTGGAATTCTCACAATCATTTGAAGCCAAGTGAAGTGACACATATCACTGCTCACAAGATAGCAGAGCCTCCATTTCTAGTGACTGTGACGTGCCATTGTTGCCTTCACCAGGACTTTCCATTACTGTCCCTGTTTCTGCTGATTGCTGTCACCTCTGCTGCTGCTGCCTTTAACTGCAGAGCTGTGGGCTGAGGTTCCACTACCCAGCCCCGAGCTTAGTGATTTCACTGGGCAATAGGAAATCTCACTGCTTCTTCTGCATTGTCTTTCACTGCAATATTGTCCCTATTCCAGCTCTACAGCTCAGCCCTTCAACCAGCTTATTTCAACTCTAGTAATCACTGAAAAGACACAAGGATTCAACTCAATCAAGTTAGCTCTGTCTTTAAACACTGGAGGGAGAGAGTCAAATAGCATCGAAGACCCTTTGAACAGAGTCTAGGTCACCATGTAAAAAACATCTGTCCTATCTTGTCCAGTCCAGTCCTATCCTCACCTGTCTCCTCCCACAGTCAATTAGATTTGGATTTACTACTGCCTGCTTAGGGTTGTGAAGGCTAGGACTATAATAGAGTTTAAAGAGAAGCTAGATGATTTCATGGAGGTTAGGTCTATAAAAGGCTATTAGCCAGGGGATAAAATGGTGTCCTTGGCCTCTGTCTGTCAGAGGCTGGAGAGGGATGGCAGGAGACAAATCGCTTGATCATTGTCTTCGGTCCACCCTCTCTGGGGCACCTGGTGCTGGCCACTGTCTGTAGACAGGATACTGGGCTAGAAGGACCTTTGGTCTGACCCAGTACGGCCGTTCTTATGTTCTTAGCAAGTGAAATTACATTTAGAGTGACCCTCTTTCAATTAGGGCATATGACATACAGTTCTGCTGCTCCCCTTTAGTTGTACAGTATTTCATTGCCTCTGCATCTAAAAACTACAGGTGGTACCTCCCAAAACCAGAACTCCCTCATCCAGCAATATCTGTGGTCCAGCAGAACCATGGGTGTTCGTGGAACAGGGAGTCCTGCCTGGGAGCACCAGTGGCAAGAGGGCTGGCGGCTCGGAGCCCAGTGGGGCTGGGACCAGCGCCAAAACCCTGGTAGTGCAGCAAGGGCTGCAGCAGGCCCAGCAGCAAGGCTCGGGATGTGGCAGTCACAGCAGCTGCGGTAGTGGAGTCAGGGCTGGAGATGCGACAGCTGCAGCAGCCCCAATAGCAAGGTCTGGGGCTGAAGACACTGCACTGGGGCAACCTAGCAGACCTGGAGCCAGGGATGCAGCAGCCCTGATAACAAGGCTGAGGCCAGGCAGTCCAGGATGCTGGGGCCACAGCAGCACTGCAACCAGTCGGGGATGGGGGGGCAGCTGGGCCAAGCAGTGAGTAGGGAAGTAGGTCTGGGGAGCTGGTATCAGGGGACCTCCTCTGGGTCAACAAATTCCCTCATTTGGGACTGGTCAGGTCCCGAGGGTGCTGGACCAGAGAGATCGAACCTGTAATACATTTGTTTTAACCCCAAACAGCAAAAATTGATCACTTTGGGAAAACAGATCTGTCAGTCATGTCTGCTCCTGATTTTGATACTGATCTTGATTGAATACTGGATATGTAGATCAGTTACTTAGAAGCGGATGCACTTACAAAATTCCTTGCGGCATTTGAGTATCTAAGTTCAGCTGTCCCTATTTGCACTTTGTTGGGAATTTTCCTCTTCCTATTCTTTTCCTCATTCCAACTATTCTCTAACTTTTCTGGAGAATTTGTTCCCAAAAAGATGTAGCTTTCAGCTGATTGGATGGACTGAAGTGATTGAAGTATCATTTTCAGAAGAGATTGGCCTTTTACTGCTGAAACATATGAACTTCGCAAAGTTTGACAGATATCACACCATGTTTTTTCAAACTAGCTAAATATAAACAAGGAAGTTATAATTTTTTAGCTGATATACCACCATCTTCAGCTCTCATTTCAAGGTCTCTTATTACTTTCTAAACAACCTCTCAAATTGCACACAGAGCAAAGTAGTTCTCAAAAACTGAAGCCAGTGGCTTTGCACAGAAAGTCCATTTTGTTGGAAAGAGAATACGGATGCTTGATGATATACTTAACAGTTCAAATATTATGTCCTGAAATACAGCATCTTGTATAAGTGTGGGGGAACTCTCGCTCCCCTGGGGTACAGAGCCCCCAGAAGGGTTTGAGGCTGGACGTCAAAGCCATGAGGCAGGAGAGAAACCTAGAAGGAAAACTTTATATGCATGCATGCAGGCTGACCGCTACCAGAGTTAGCAGCCAGCCCTGAGAGACAGTTTCAGGGATTCTTTATATAGTATGTTCAGACAGTAGTTGTTGATTGTTTTTCTTTAACATATCAGAGTCTCAGCAGAAGTACTCTGAGATGTTTCTGTTCACACCAGGAGTGCTAGAAGTAAGTTTTACAGAACAAAGGCACATGAGAGAGTTTACATGACAAATTGTGACAGACTAGGAGTCTTCATGAACTTGAGATAGGCATTGTAAGGGTCTTGATTAGAGTTAATTTCATTTCTCTCCGTTACAGGGAGAGAGGCCTGGAAAACTTTTAACCCTTACAGCAGTTTTCTTTTAGAGAGTTTTTATTTCCTGCACAGTCCCCCCTTTAGACACAATTGGAGTTATTTGATTTTTCTCCCACAATTAGTAATATTTTTAATTAACTCCATGATATTTTTGCAAAAATTTTTAGTATCTCCGATAATAGTATTTTAACTAACCTCCCAGCCTATCAATAGTAAAGCACACCTATAGCAATGAGTATATGAAACTTGTAGTCCTCCTCTTGCAATCTAGTTGTTAACCCAGATATTAAGAATGACATGTTAGCGGAACTGTCACAGCGGTGTTCACGGCAGTTGTCAATCCTCAAATTGAAACTCAATATTGTATTTTTAATTATGGATATGATCACGTCTACTGATGTGCAGGCAGCACTGTACAATCAAATGAATTCTTCATGCCATCATCTACATATCACAGATATAAAACCACATGCTTATTGTTGGAATAGTTTGTTTCATCTACCATAATTTCATAACACTTTCCAGGAATATCCTTGATAATTTTAAGAGCCATGATTTCCATTATCTCATTTTGGATAACTGAATTGTGACTTTGTCTTGAATCTTTATCAGCCACTTTAAACTATCAAGATCAGATTCTGCCTGAAAACAAAGCAGTTGATTAAAGTCAACCTGTCCAGTTGAAGGCGTATTTTTACCTTGTTCAGTAAAATGGCCTCACAGCACAAGTCCTTGTTTGGCAAGATAATACACACTACTTAGAACTTTTGTTAGGCTCTTCTCCTTTTCTTCTTTGTATCTGAGTGTACTAAAAAGCTAGCACATCATCAATGTTCTTTTTTTCTTTTGAAGAATATCAATTGCTTCATGGTGACAGAAAGAAGGTTGGTGCTGCTCAAATTTGTCTTGAGCCTTTTTCTAATTAAACAATCTGAACACTATGAAAGCTTCACCTGAGGGTGCATCTAAACTGTAGGGGTTTTTTGGAATGGCAGTTTTTCAAAAAAAAAAAAAAAAAAAAACCTTCACTTACGTCCACACTGCTATTGCGTTCTTTCAAAAGAAAATCAAAAGAATGCAGGAGTTTTTCTGCCTTTGGTAAACCTCATTCTACGAGGAAGAACGCCTTTTCCGAAAGAGTTTTTTCAAAAGAAGAGGCCTACAGAAAAAAGCACAGGTGCCCTGGTGGACACTCCGTCCACACTAATCACAGCTCTATAGTTCCTGTCTCCTGCCAGCTCTTAAAGCTGCAGGCACCCTGAACTACCCGTGTGGCAGGAAGCGTGCCTTGCAACAGCATCTTGACCACACGGCTCTGAGTGCTAAAGGCTAGCTGACCCCTGGCACAGCCACAAGCCCCTCCGAGACCCCTCTGGCCCACACACGTAGCAGCACCAGGGCTCCGAGTATCCACCCCGGGGCACCAAATTCCAGGTGCCTTCCTGATCCAGGATGGAGATCCTGTCCCCCCTGGAGTTGTGGGGGGAGGAGGAAACAATGCAGGATCTCCACTTCTGGAGGCAAAATGCTGACATCTACGGCCAGATGGCAAAGGCTCTGGCCCAGAAGGGACACCACATCCTGCACCTTGGACCAAGTAAGGAGCAAAGTGAAGGAGCTCCAGCAAGGGTATGCCTGGACCAGGGATCGCAGTTCTTGCTCCGGGGCAGGACCCCACTCCTGCCCCTACTACAAAGAGCTGCACCAGATCCTTGAAGGTGGGAAAGGACTTTTCCTACCCGTACTGGTGGACTTGGACATGGAGACACCCGTGCTCGCCCACCCGAAGCTCCTTGAGGAGCATGACAATGAGGAGCAACAGCTGCGGAAGAAGGACGACACTGGCAGCATCGTCACCCTCAGCCTGGAGCTGGTATACTAGGCCATGGAGATCTCCCAGGCATCATCTTATGATGGGGAGGGATCATCAGGTGAGTGCTCTCAGTTTTTCACACACACAGGGTGGAGGAGGCAGGCTCAGAGGGGATGGGGTGCGATCATTACTCAGCCTGGACAGCATACTGCTGTCCGTGCATGTTCAAGCACATGTAGCGGCGGTGTGCACCACGTGGTCTACAGAGCCAGCCCTGGAGCACACGTGAGCTGCTGCTCACAGGCTGGGGGGAGGCCCCACACTGTCCGACCCCTGGGAGGGATGTCCTCACTCCACGAGGGAGTTCCTCCCCCTGCCAGCCACCACCAGAAGCAGGCTGGGCACAAGGGTGTATGCACGACCCCACACAGACTGAGGAGTGCCACACATAGCACACGGCTATGCCTGCACGCACGAGGCACCACCTACTCCCTCAGGCAGGCCCCTCTCCTGCCCATGATTCTATGAGGAATGGGTGAGGGGCAGAATATGTCAGTGAGGACGCTCTTTGTTTTAATCCTGAGAGATGTTCGGCACACACAAAGCCAGACAGAGGGATCTAGAAGCCTCTACTCCCTTTATTAGCTCTAGCTGAATCCCAGACGCCACCTGGAATAAATCAAGATTGGACTGTAAAAACAGCCGCAACAACTGCTATGGCACATCTCAACAAACTTCTCTTTCTCCCAAAAATGACAGTTATTAGCATCTGAGATGCCATCTTAGAGACTGTCAGACAAGAAGGTTTTTCCTTCTAAAAACTGTCTCCAGGTAAAGGGAACAAGTGGGCTGTGTCTAGACTGGCATGATTTTCCGCAAATGCTTTTAACGGAAAAGTTTTTCCGTTAAAAGCATTTGCGGAAAAGAGCGTCTAGATTGGCATGGACGCTTTTGCACAAAAGCACTTTTTGTGGAAAAGTGTCCATGCCAATCTAGACACAGTTTTGCGCCAGAAAGTCCCGATCGCCATTTTCACCATCGGGGCTTTTTTGCGCAAAACAATTTTTAGCTGTCTACGCTGGCCCTCTTGCGCAAATACATTTGCACAAGAGGGCTTTTTCCCCGAACGGGAGCAGCATAGTATTTGCGCAAGAACACTGACAATCTTACATTAGATTGTCAGTGTTCTTGCACACATTCAAGCGGTCAGTGTAAACAGCTGGCAAGTTTTTCCGCAAAAGCAACTGCTTTTGCAGAAAAACTTGCCAGTCTAGACACAGCCGTGATGTTTTAAGAACAAAAGCCTTGCATTAGACTTATATTTCAACTGCTTTAATTGATTTTCCTTCCTTTATCTTTATTAAAAGATTAAAGAGATTTATAATATTATTTGCCGTTGTATTAAGCAAGCTGAAGTCTCTGTACAGCAAACTACAAACCTTATTTAATGTTTAAATCCTGTTTAATACTGGATGGTGACTGGATATGGCAGGGCTACTCAATATGCGATTTGGGTTGATACGTGTTTTAGCAATTAAATCCTTGGACTGTTGTGAAGCCAAAACAAAAAAATAGTCAATATAATGGCCTTCTGTTGATACGTGTTTTAGTACTTAAATCCCTGGACTGTCATTGCTCTTTAAAAGTGCTGTCATATGGGTGGAAATCGGGTAAATATTTCATTTTATTAGTATCAGCAGAACTGACTCACATGGGACCTGTGTGTTGTGTAGTCTTGCCTTAAACTTTGTATTCATGCCTGTCAGTGTGAAAGACGCTATTTGCATATATATTTGCATGTATACGCAACCACACTTAAGTTGCGGCCCTCGGCATGTGCTGTATCATTATGGCCCTTGGGGCTTCTGAAGCTGAGTAGCGTTGGGCTATGGCCCGACCTTTGGCCCATATATTTCACCTAAATACATATATCAGCTCCATGATATCAGACCTTCGCTCACTCTTTGTGAAAGGAACACATTGACCTTAAGAGGGGCGTCTTGTGATGACTAGATCTCCAGAGTGTGCCCTTGTTATAAGCTCAAATGTGTAAAGACAATGAAAGTTCACAGGATGTTGCAATATCCTCTGGCTTTTGACTGCTTCAAAATTAATCATGAAAAACAGGTTGAGTCACTTTCAATAAATGAATATTATAAGCAGATGTAAGAGAAACAGATAAAGGAGCAGGATAAGTTAAAACAAATGATACCTGTTGATGTAACTTGAGGACTGGTAAGATTATGCTCAGTAAAAACTGAAGATTTGAAAGAAATTAATGGACCAAAATTGGTATGAACAGATATTAGGCCTAATTGGTGAGCAAAATAGACAGGAATGAACAATGCTGCCCAGTTTTCCCCTTTGAGGATTCTTTCAAAAGAGATTTTTTGGGAAAAAAAAAACCCATTAACTGCTCATTCTCTCATTCCCTGCCCCACATTGCAGTCCCAGCTTTTCTTTCTACTTTGGGCTCAGGGAAGATGAGAACAGACTACTCTGAAAGGGTATGTCTACACTACAGTGCTATTTCGAATTAACATTTCGAATTAGTTAATTTGAAATAAGCTAATTCAAAATAATGCATGTATACACAAAAACTAATTTGAAATAACGTTTTTCTAATTCGAAATAGCGCGACCACATTGAGTGGATCCTGAATTGAAGGTAAGGCTGGCCGGAACCAGTGCCAGCAGGGCATCAGGGTCGGACTTAGGGTGTGGGGCTGCTGCTGCCTCAGGTTATCCGAGGTCTGTACTTAAAGGGACCCTACCCCCCATCCCAGACAGAAAGTTCTCAGGTTTCTCTGCTTGCTGGTCTACCTCACTGAGGGACAGCAAAACATTTGTGTTCGGAGTGCTCTGCTTGCCCTCACTCGGGACACCACAGCACTCTGCAACATGGAACCAGACCTGCCCCTAGGAACTCTGCTGCGTCTCATGGACACGTTGCCAGCAGCCTCGTATGCTGAGCCTGAATCATCTCTCCACTCGCTTGTAGGGAATCTGCAATTGGAGTCTAGCAGACTCTTCTTCTGCTGTGGAACACTGCTAAGCAGCCAGCTAACTGATTAACTAGTCAGTTAGCTCACAAGTAAACAGACTTAAAGAAACCCTGTTACAAGAAAATATAAAAACTGAGAAAAACAAAATGACTCTTTCCCATTGCTACATTTACAGAGGAGCTGAAAAAAATTACACTGAGAAAGTGAAAACAGTTAGGCTAAAATCAAAACAGCATTTGAAGCATACAGTTAACACCAAGGCCAGACTGAGGGCTGGGCGAGCCAGGCAGCTGCCCGGGGCGCCAACCAATGCGAGGCGCCTGATGGCAGCTGTAAGGGGCGTGCAGCGTCCCTTATAGCTGTCATCAGGTGCTGCATGCCCGGCTCCCACAGTGCCAGCCCCCACGGCGCCGTCCAGCAGCTCCCTTCCCCCCATGGCCTGGTGCGCGCGCCAGCTGCGGTGGCCAGACTTGGCCGGGCAGTGCATGTGCCGTGCGCCACGGGGGCAGGCCCCGGGCTGTGCACCAGTGGCTGTAGCCAGGCCGCGTATGCACCATGCACCCCCGGGGTGGGCCCGCACACCCATGGGGGGGCCAGCCCGCGTATGTGCCATATGCCCGGGGGTGGCGCGCCAAAATGGCTCGGGCCGGCCCTGGTTAACACAAGGTATTTTCCCTCCCAGGTTTTCCTTGCTAGAAGTAGCATTGCCCATGATCCCTGGTAGAGGGTTAACAACATCATTACCTGCTGCAGAGTGAGGAACAACAGTCTGTTCTCTGCTCCTGGCTCAGCTTCTCCCAGCTCACATAGGCCTTAGAAAAGCATCTGCCTTGCCTGCTTGCTCATGAAGTCTGACCCCAGACTACCACACCCAACTCCACAATCTTCTGGTGTGGAGTGCTAAATCTGCCCAGCAACAGTAACATTCAACTCACTCCTACTTCTCCTACCAGGGTCTCTTAAAGAGATAGTTCCCTAGTAGATGCACAGATTACACAAGCAGAGCCCTTCAACTTGGTCCCAACTACTAAGAACCACATGCTATCCTGGGGACAAGAGAAGGTCTTCAGACAGCTAAGAGAATCATAGGACTCCTCCTCTCCTTTTCCTGGGGTGAGAAAAACAAGCTGTGAGAGGACTGTCCCTGCTAGAACAATTAGATGGTGTAAATGCAATATTCAATAGCTGTGTTTAATTCTAGTCCTCTCTGACACTTTATATCTCAAAGCAGCACCTGGGAACCCCCACATTGGCTATGGGGATATGATTATGATATGTTTTGTCCCAGATATGCCTTGTGAGATATTTTAAAACTCTTGACCTGGTGAATGTCAGTATCCTTTTGGTTTCAGAGAGGTAGCCATGTTAGTCTGTTTCAGCAAAAACAACAAGGAATCTGGTGGCACGATTGTGTGTGCAATCGTTATATGTGAGGCTATGAAGTACTGCTGGATATGTTATTGAAATATGTTGTGAGGCTGGGAACACCACAACTAGCCTTTCAGGTACAGCAATGGAGTAGCCATATAGTGGTTAATGGGTCCTCAACACTCATCAAGAAAAAAACCACTATCGCAGGAACTATACACAGAAACTCAGAGAAAGCATGTAGATAATGGAGAACTCTTGACCAATGCAGATGGACCTCCACATCACAACAAATGATCATTCCAGAAGCTGGAAGAAGCTACTGAAGAGGAGAAGTAACTTCTTCTCCTCTCCCCCCAACTCAACACCCAGAGGAATACAGCCGCTCTCTGAGTTATGAACGAGTTACAGATCAACACTTGGTCCGTAACTCAGATCCCATAGAGTTACATGGCGACCGCACTGTTCATAAGCACGGATCGCCATTCGTAACTTGAATCTGCATTTATGACTGCTTTGGTAGTAAGCACGGATGGTTGTAAGTGAAGGTGGTCGTAACTTGGGGAGTGGCTGTATATAGAGGACAAAGACTATATACTGAGGGATGGTTATACAGGTTGAAACTCTCTTAACTGGGATTCTCTGGTCCAGCAATATCCATGGTCTGGACTAGATTAGGGATGTTAGGGACTAGTCAACTAGTCAATCCCCCAGACAGTGATGTCTGCCGAGCAGGGTTGGCACAGTAGCAGGGTCAGCAGGAGATGGAGAGCTGGCTAGGAGGCCAGCAGGGCTGGGAAGCCAGTGGAAGGGGTCCAGAAATGACCTCCCCTCGTCCGGCAAAATCCCTCATCCAGGACCCATCAGGTCCGGAGGGTGCTGGAGCAGAGAGGCCCAGCCTGTACTAGGTTGGAAAAAAATCCCAACCTGTGTATTGAGGATTTGTGATCAGTTTGTACCATCTATCAGGGTGAGACACTGCTTGATTCAAACCCTGTTTAGTTTGTAGAACTTGGACTACAAATTAATGTTTGTTTCTTAAATACCTAGCTTTGGTGCCTATGCTTGCCACTTATAATCACTTAAATTCTATCTTTCTGTAGTTAATAAATCTGTTTTATATTTTACAATAAAATAGCACATCTCAGTTGATGTGCTTGGGAAATCTCAGCTAAATTTCTAAAGATTAGTGTCCTCTCATTATTGAGTGGACGCAGGCTTCTGGCCAGTGTAGGACAGTCTGGGATACTAGGCTGGAAAGATGAGGGAAAATGGCTGGAGTCACTTTATTGTTGGATCATGAATATCTGAAAAAGCATTAAAGTAACTTAGTTGGGTGTGTCCCTGCCAGTGGCTGTCTGTAAGTTTAGTACTTTGCAAAGGTTTATAGCTTGACACAACATCACAGAGTTAGAGGGATACCCCAGGTTGGTGGGACAGAGGGCTCAGTGTTCCCACAGTTCAGGCTGCATTCAGGAGACTCTGTTATACCCTCTCCATCCTCCCCTCACCTGTGAAACAGGTAGGCAAAATAGCCATAGTAGCACTGCAAAGAAAGAAGATGAACAGACAGGAAAAGACTTCAGAATATGTTAGCTATTCCCGAAGTATGTATTTCTATCCTAGTAAAGAGGAAAATTCTCCTCTCTATAGGGGAGTGGACATTTTGAATTTCAATTAATGGAATTTCTGTGGTATTTTGCCAACAGAGAAAGAGCCAGAAAGAGGCCAGAGTTTCACTTTCTACACTTTGTCACCCAGGTTGCCACAAAAATCTCAGGGATCCAAAGGAGGCAAAGATATCCATACAAAATGTTCAGTCCCTTCTTTCTGCTGTTCAGTATCTCTCATCTTGCTGCACTGTTCCCTAGTGGGTTTTATTTCAAAATAACCTCCCTTGGGTTAAATGTATTAGCAGACATCCACACTACCAAGCCCATTATTTTGAAATAAGGGGATGCTTATTTCAAAATCTGTGTTCCTGCTTTTCTCAGGGAATAACACTAATTTCAAAATAGTTATTTTGAAATAATGTTAGTGCGGATGCTTCAGTGCCGCTATTTTGAAATAACTATTTCCCAGAGTAATTTAAAGTAATTACTCCCCAGTGTTTCCTAGGGATCTAAGTTGAGGTAGCATGTTCACATTAACAGAGCCTGCCTCGGACTAATTTTGAGGTTTCCCTGCAGTGGGGACACGCTATTTCGATTTTGTAAAACTGGGAGTTAAGTCGAATTTAATAATTTTGAAAGTTTCCTAGTGTAGACATGGCCCTATTGTGTAGTATGGCTCCAGGAAGAGCTATGCCTTCAGGGGCACTCCAGACCACAGAATGCCTCAAGAAATTCATTGTAGGGTGCTTCCAAACTATGGAGGAGAGCAAGTAGAATAAGTAATTGAAAAAGTAGCCTGCTGTGGGCCACAAGTTACCGGGAGAGAAAAGTCTGGCAAAAGTTGACTGACCTCTTACCTTCCAGCTTTGTTGTGTTAAACTTATTTTTAGAGAGGCTTTTCCATGTGTGAGGGGACTGAAGCAGGAGCAGCATTTTCCTGCTCTGTTCCTAAGTCTAGGCCCATGAGTGGAGGCTTCTCTATGGGTGTGTCTAGACTACATGCCTCCTTCGACGGAGGCATGTAGATTAGCCAGATCGGAAGAGGGAAATGAAGCCGCGATTAAAATAATCGCGGCTTCATTTAAATTTAAATGGCTGCCCCGATCTGCCGATCAGCTGTTTGTCGGCAGATCGGGGCAGTCTGGACGCGATGCCCCGACAAAGAAGCCTTTCTTCATCGACACAGGTAAGCCTCGTGAAACCAGGCTTACCTGTGTCGATGAAGAAAGGCTTCTTTGTCGGGGCATCGCGTCCAGACTCCCCCGATCTGCCGACAAACAGCTGATCGGCAGATCGGGGCAGCCATTTAAATTTAAATGAAGCCGCGATTATTTTAATCGCGGCTTCATTTCCCTCTTCCGATCTGGCTAATCTACATGCCTCCGTCGAAGGAGGCATGTAGTCTAGACACACCCTATGTGAGAAAGTTGTATGAGGAATGGCCTAGAATCCTGTATTTTTTCCAAAACTCTGCAAAGGTTTTATAATCCATTCATTATTGGGTCTTTGAAATGTTTTAGGCCCTTGTCATGCAGTGAGATTTATGCAGATGGAACTCTAAGCTAGCAAGGAGACTCATTGACATCAGTGGAGATCAACAGGGTTGCATAGGTTCACCTGTGTGCCTCTTATGGCAGGATTAGATCTTAGTTTGGGGTCAGAAGGGTTTTATGGGGGGGTTGGTTTTTCTGAAGGTGGCAGTTTTGTAGTTTTAAAACAAATGTTTTTGCTACATTAAAAACAAATTCAGTGGAAGGTCTTGCTTTGGATTTAACAACATTCCTGAGTAGTGCTTGGAACAATGTGAAGCAGAATGATGGACTGGCTAGAAATGTAAAGATAATCTGACAGGTCTACATTTAGTCACCACAGCTGAGTAACATGGAAGAAGTAAGCAAACAGAAGGATTTTTATTGTATTAAAATGATGTATTGGCTCATTGAACTAGGGGAAAAGGAGCTGGGAGGTGGTGGTCAGAAGGGAGGGTCTCCAAACTACTGGCTAGTGCCCAAAATGGCAGTTATCCCAATGGGTGTAGTTCAGCATGGCAACCCCAACTAGAGGATACCATTTAGGGGCAGATAGAGGAACACATAATTTCTCCTTCCACTGAGTTCTGACCCCAGGCCTTGTAAAACTGGTTTGGATCCACTTAACCTGCATGATCTTGCATCAGCCTCAAGTCAGATTCTCTGGGTCACTCAGTCGGCCACCCCAGCCATCCATGTGGGGGGCTGCCTTCTGGGCTCCCTTCTTTGGTGCTGGTCCTCAGACCTGCGGTTCATTCATTCCCTGGCTTTGTGTGAGTTCTGTCCATGCCTTGCCCAAGCTCATGGAACACATTTCTCTCCCTGGCCTGTCAGTCCACACTAAGCTGTCTTGCTGCCTTTTCAAGCCCAACAACAACCTGGGCATACTCAGCTTAGGTGCAGAGGCACGGCCTTCTGAGCCCAAAGTTGTTTCTTAATCTCTTCCAGTGAGGGGTTTATACACTTTATCATAGAGGGGGAAATGGAAAAACAAAATGGGAGGAAAGAAGGAAACAAGAGAAAGAGGGCTAAGAAAAGCATGGTGGCCAGGGCGGATGACGTCTGTTCACAAGGGGATGTGGATATTCGAGAAAGATGGAAAGAGATGAAAGCAAAGAATGAATCTGTCATTTAGAAATTTTAAAACTGGTTGGCAGAACAGTTGGTGATTCATGACAAGCTGGCTGGGTTCTCCTTACTCCTGAGTTTTTAATTTGACATAATAATTAATCATATATTAATCCTCTCTTGAATTGATTCTTTAGCCCCGTGCCTCAGCCTGGTGAAAGTGAGTGAGGGTGGGGGACAGCAGGTGGATGGAGTGAGTGGATGGGGCTTTGAGGAAGGGGTGGGGCCCTGGGGAAGGGACAAGTAGATTCTGAGTTGCCCTTAAGTGATCTTGAGTGCTCAAAGGTTGGAGACCACTGATCTAGAACTTAGGAATGTATACCTAGCCTCTCCCCATTGACTACAGCTTCATACTAAATTCAAAGCAAAGCTGTCATGTGGCATTTTTAATTGTATTCTCCTCATGTGTGCGTATAATTGTCATATTTTTATTTCACTTCTATACTGGTCTTATAGGACCATATGGTTTTTGCTATAGAGTCAGCCAGTTGGCATGACAATACTTGTCCTGTTGGAAAAACTCTGCACATGAAATTTAAAAAAATACCAATTAAACATTGCATCTGCTTAAAACTCCCCTAACAGACCTTCATTGTCTGAGCCAATTACAATACACTGTAAGATTTTTCTCTTTATCCTCAGGCACCTGTGACTTCATTTGATCTGAAACTAATTAGGTGCACAAGAATATGAAAAACAAGTCATTAATATTAATCTTAAAACTGAGTTTTGCAACACCATTCATTGTAGGAATAGCCTAGAAGTCCCAATGAATAGGCAAGAAACTACATATTCTCCTTATCAACGTATATTTTATCATCAAGCTTGAGCACCTGGTTGTTGAAACCTAACTGGATGAACATAGCAACAGATGAGATGCCTATATAACTTTGCCATAAACAGCCCTCTCTGACAAGTCCTCCTTATCTCTCTTTCTTGTTAAACAGAGTTATATGAGACACAATGCAGATGTTACATCATTAAAAATATTCACCTTCTGTTTGAAGTAAATAGTATACAAATTCCGCAAAACCTTAACTAGAATCACTTTCATGTGCTAATGTGATGTGCTTTAAAATAAACCAATTCTATTTAATATTATACAGTTTCCTTTCCTGTATCATCACAAGTCTTTTTAATTGATTTCTGGAATTTATTGTACATTGCACATCCATGCAATTTTTAAATGAAATGCCTTATTTGCTACATTTTCAAATGGGTGCATGGGCTTTTGATCCTGAACCTGGAAGAGGTCCCCCTGAGACTGCACAGATTTGGAGCTTTCACCTGCATTTATACTTCAATGTAAAGACCAGCATTGAGTGAGCTGACCATGGGTTAGAGAACCCAGGACTTGAGCATCAACACTGATTGTTAAGCTTAGGTTAAGAATTTCCTAGCCCAGACTCAAACCTGGGTCTCTAGCAGCTAGACTGCAATACACAGAGCTGATGCCAGCCAACCATACTCCAGACTGCCATAGTGCCTTCCTGAAACTTGTGTGCTATAACCCTTTCACCATGGTGCTCTGTAGGAAAACTTGTCTGTCCATCTGCACAGAGAGTTTGAACTGCCATGTCTGATTGCTTCTGTTTTCAATAGAATCATGTCAAGATTCTTGGGCAGAGAGGACAAAGAAAGTTGGCCCCTGGGATTGTGGGATACTTTTTGGAGGACTGCTAGGACTTGAGTCAAGTGGTGCTGCATCTACACCATAAGACAATAGAGCTCAAACCCTGGATTAAATCTTGAGCTGGCCTCTGACCCTGGAGCCCTGGGTTAGTGTGATTTGTGTGTGGATAGAAGGGGAGTGGGCAGGAGGCTGAGCCCCTGCTTACACCCGAGTATTGACATACCCTAAGGCATTTGCTTTGCTTTGACTGTAACAAGAGCTGTGCATCTGAACCTGTATGCTCAAATCATTCATGCTGACAATTATTAATTTTATTTCCAGTTCATAAAAATAAGCCTCACAGCACTTGGGTCCCAGGCCCACTGTCAGTGGGGAGGATAAAGCAAAGTCCCAGACAATTCAAAAAAAATTCAGTTGCCCCAGTCTCAGGCAATTCAAAGGAGCCCGAGGCTCCTGACCGCTTCTGCAGCTACTGTGGGAGCAGTGGTGGCTAGAGCCTGTGGCCGTTTAAATCGCTGTCAGAGCACAGTGCTGCCATGAGGGATGACTGCCCCTGGCCTTGCCCCTTCCACTCAAGGTCCTACTCCTTCTTGAAGTGCAGAACCAGGGCCCCCCCCACTTTGCCCAGGGGCCCACAGGCTGTTGGCTCCCCTGTTGGGCGCAAACCAGAAACTACAGAACAAATATAATACTGATCAGTCACACACAGAAGTAACACAATGCTAATCTTTAAAAAAAAAAAAAGTTTAGAACTCTGCTCCTCCTAGCCCAGACCATCAGCTCAAACCCTTGCTAGAGAGAGAACTTTCAGAGAAGGCTGTGATGATGCACCGTTTCATGCTCTATTGTATAAACAGGGAAGACAAATTTCAGCCAAGGGCCTTTAGCTAGGAATCCCATGCTACTAGCCTGTAGGCTTAACAATCTAGGTCCTGGATGTATTAACTCAATAATTGCAGCTGATCTCAACAGCTGGGAAAGGGCTTAAAGAGAAAGCTAGGCATATCCAGGAAAGCACAAGATATGATCCTATATCACTCAGGCACCTTTGAAAAATCCATCCAAAGTCTCTGAAATCTTTATGCTTCACCGTTGAAGTCAAAAGAGCTCTGCTATTGACTTCAGCAGGATCAGGCCTAAAATAGCTGAGAACAAAAACATATGTGGCTTTACACATTAAAGTTGACACAGTGAGTGACAGCTAAAATAAACCCTGGATTCCCACAAAGTCTATAGGCCATCTGTGTAATATGATCTCTATATGAGAAACGGTCAAGAAAACAGGAAGCTATGTTCTGAAACAGCTGAAATTTATGAATGATCTTTAAATATGGCTCCACATAGAGTACATTGCAGTAATCCAGTCTGGAAAACATGGAAAATCATTTTCAACTTTGCTAGGGCTTGTATCACAAAAGTAAATTATGTAAATAATGTAAGTGAAATTCAGGCCTTTCTCTGTCCAACCAAGTTGAGTCCTATGTCAGAGAAGACCCTTCAGTCTGTTCTTGTAAACAACTTCATTCAGGCATAGTCAACATCTAAATCTTAAATTGTCTTAGCTACACATTCAGGGGCTTGGAAAATTCACCACTGTCAGAGATATAGTAAAGCAGACCTAAGCCCCACTGTAGACACTGCTAGGTCAATGGAAGAACTGTCGCTGTAGCAAGTGTTAACACTACAGTGCCTCTGTAGAGTCTACAGAAGAACTATAGCTGCAGCAACCAGGAAAACATAGACCCAATCAATTCATAGTCCAATGATGACAAGGAGTCCAGGCACAGATATTATAGATCAATTTAGTTCATGGTGTCAGCCGACGGTCAGGGCAGTGTGTGTGTGTATATTTCCGAGAAAAGGTTTAACGTCCGTGCCTTTACTGCTAGGACCGGGGTCCCATCGCAGAGGGTGGCCAGCAGGCCAACAGACGCCCCGTTATATAGGAAGAGCTTATTACATCTTAGATTTCAGCTGCTAGAATTTCATAATTCCTTCGCAGCGGGCAGCCTTGGAGAAAGACTGAAAGATGCCCCAGTGGGTCCTGTCACCTGGGAGTGACACAGATCCAAAAGCCCAAGCTCTTCCTATAACTGTCCCTTTAGACCAGCTGAAGTTCTTTTAAATTGTGCTTGGTTCTGTTACAGCAACTGAAGGAGGCAGGTTAAAGCTTAAACAGTTACAGGTTTATTAAAGAAGCTTATAAATCATATGGTTGCAATGGCTATTGTTCTATTTCTTAACTATTAGCAAAATATAGGTCTTAAAAATGGTTACAAAGAAGATAAAGATAGAAAAATAGAAATAATGGTACCAAGTAACAGCTTACTCTTTCTATGTGTACACTTAAGACAGAGGACCACATCCAGGTACCATTTTTACCCCCTTCTGTGCCTCTCGACTCCAGCATGTCAGGCCAGGGCCGGTCCCTCAATTCCTAGGAAAGACGAAAATACGAGGTGGGCGTCCCCATAGAACCTCGGGAGGTCAAACACCTAACCCGACCAGCAGGTAGAGGGTAGAATGACACTCAAAGTGAGTGTGTGCTGGGCCCATCTTTTATAATCATGGGGTCACGTATTTCTCTTTCTTATCTGTAATGCCAATTGATGCTGGTCTGTCTGCTGTGAGACCAGTTCTTACAAGGAAGTTGTGAACTTAATTTACACTTGTAAGAGAGATTTGAGATGATTAAATTTTGAAGTACTGGACATTGTTTTCTCAGTGGGAAATTCCTCTTCCTGGGACTGTGTGTGTTCGAATCAACATAGGTGCCAGCCGCAGCCTCGAGGCCAGCTTATTGACTTAGCTGCTCTCTATCCACATATCTGTGTTTCAGCTTCTCAGGATCAGATGAGCCAGCATAGACTATGCTGATATTATATGCTGATATTATTGCTCCTTCTCTGCCCTGTGCTTCAGAGAGGCAAATAAGATGGATAATATAGGGGTTAGTATGTCTGGCCACACATGGTCCAGTGAGAATGAGGAGGAGGCAAATATAATACCATTGATGATAATCATTGTCAGTTGAAAAATAAATTCAAGAGAGGATTCAAAAGAAATGTGTATAGAATGTCAGTTTGTACTTGTTGTTATTCTGTGCTACTGAAGCTGTTACTAGAAGCACTCAAAGTAAAGCCTCTTCAAAACATGGTTTGCAGAATGCAACAGTATTCTACAGAAAGCATTCACAGTATGCTTAGCATTACAAACACACATCAAACCTATGTAAATACTAGATAGCAAAACTAACAATATTCCCCAGCCATATCCTATCTAAAGTCAATGACCTGCTGGGGTTAAATACAGATTTGATTTTATTTTATCTTCCAGTCATGAAGGTGACCTACTTACGATACACAGTTCACATTAGAGCCACTTGTTAATTCATAGCACTCTGTACTCAGTGCAAATAGATTTGACATACAGTGTCACTAGTTAACTCCATAGAGTAAATTCTCCTTTCACTAACAGTACAGTTTCACAGATTTCAGTGGCATTATTATTAATTGTTTTGTGTATTGTGGAGAGATAGGGGGGACACACTGTCAGAATGGTACATCCCAAGGCAGAGACCACAGTCACTGTTATTTGCTTTAAGAACGAAATAAAACTTAAAAGAATATTCATGGAGGTTAGGTCCATCAATGGCTATTGGCCATTATGGATAGGGGAGGTGTCCCTGGCCTCTGTTGTCAGAGGCTGGAAATGGATAACAGGAAAGGGATCACTTAATGATTACCTATTTTGTTCACTCCTTCTGAGGCACCTGGCATTGGCCACTGTTGGAAGACAGGATACTGGGCTAGATGGATCTTTGGTCTGACCGAGTATGGCCGTTCTTATGTAGCATAGATCTTGCACCTCTGTAATATATATCTTGCTGGTCAGACTTTTCACAACAACTTTTGGCCCTAGTTCTGCAAAGTGATCCACATAGACAGATTCTTTGTGGATCCAGGTCTTTGTAGTGACCAGAACTGGCTGAAAAAATGATGAACATTTAATTTGTTGTGATTTTTTTAGCAGCTTTAATAATGAAATAAGTCATTAAAATATCACTGTCCATTTGAAATTATGAATGAGTTTACTAACCAAATCATTGGAATATTGAGTAGTTTTATTAGGAAACTGAAACCCAATGTACCGCGGTTGAACAACAGAATTTAAAAATCATAGTATGTGGTTGTTACACTGTAATCTTTTAGTTCTCCTTAGTTGCTATCTCTGAGGAAGAACAGCACTAATTAAACTATTGACACTTGCATTTCTCACTCCCTAATCACATTGTAATACCATTCACTTTGTTCTTTATCTCCCTTGTTATAATTATCATTGAAAGGATGTGCTGAAAAAGCCAATAACTCAATCCACTGAGACATTCTCTTTCCCCAATTCTGAGAACTAATTTCCCCTGCATTCATATGAGAATTGCACAAACAAAATCCCAGTGCATCAACACTACATAGATTTCTAATGTTCACCATAGTTCTAGTAAATCATGAAATAAATTAAGGTTAATAATACTTAGCACTTTAGCATCTATTTTCAAATCACTATACAAACATTAATAAATTAGTTGCTGGTGCTGGTGCTTGCAGTTTTGGAAACTGATCTATTCCTCTGCCTTAATTTACTATAGTACTCCTTATCTTAACTTCCATGTCTTCAACTGTACCTTTATTGGCTTCCACCTGCCACTAACTCTTAGCTTTCTTAATACATGGCTTCTCCAAATCTATAAATGTGCCAGCCTTACTGTGCTTCCAACTCCCTGCTCATTAACATAGGCTCCTGATTTCTCCCAGTATTGCTCTGGGCAGGACATTTCACTTCTATAACATATAGAAATGAAGTTCAAACAGACAATATGGTAGTCGAGCACTTTAAGCATCTTCAGCCATCAGAGAAAATTATATCTGCCTGGCAAGAATCCAGACCAGCAGGGTTTGTAATACCATTTCTGCTGCTGTCAAGGAGGTGGGATCAGATGTGGGCACTGCTGGATTTTTTCAGTACCCTTATCTTCCTGTTATGCTCTGCCGAAGGAATTAGGAATATAAAAGAAAAAAGGAGACTTAAATGGCAAGCTGACACAACTAATTTTATAACAAACTTTTATTCTAACTAGGAGATTATAATACAAGAAAGCCAAGCAAATGATAAAAGCAGAAAAATTCCAACTGGTATAAAAATAGCTAATGCTATTGAGCTAATACAGCCTCACTCCTCATATCAATATGGTAAAAAGAATCTGTGTGTCTTGTACACTTAAACATAATATACATTTCATCTCATTTGGCATCTCAGCTTGCGTGTCGCCAAGTTTTCAGCTCAGCTGTGGCTGTGTTTCCACAAAATTGGAGGCATAGATAGTGGCAGGCACAGTTTTGTGCCTGCAGTTATTTGCACCTGTAGTTTGCATTGAAAACAAAAGAAGAGAAAGAGAGGCCAGTGTTCAAAATCTAGCCCATAGTGTGTATTATAAGCAGAGAGTAAATACAGGTTTAGTCTTCTTTTTCCCAGGGACTCTGCCTCATCCAGTGAATGTGAAATGTTACATCCCTGTTTCTGTTCCTATTTCCCCATCCCTCCTGAACCTACTGTGAATGCTGCTGTCTATCACTTCCTTTTTCAGTGTAATCCTGGTGATATCAGCACAGTGGCTGCCAAAATGTTTTTGTCAGCTGTCTCCTTCCTAATAGTGTTCTGTGTCTAGGTCCAAACTTTCTAGGTTTTCCAGAGACCAGCAGACAAATGTTAAACAATACAGAAGTAAAAATTGGCTCTAGCGTGAAGAATGGCGTCAAGCCAAAGGGCACCACCTTCAGTGGGCTCTCTCTGTGTGAATGTGAAGGCTCTTCTGAGGCACTGGAGAAACAACAAAGCAACAGCAGGGACAAGAAGAGGGTGTTAATAAGGTGATTGCTGTGTGGGGGCATTCAAAGTTGCCAACACTGTAAAAATGTTGGCAGGAACAAGTTTCCATATAGCCAGGGGTCTAAGGGCAATGGGGTGCTAGCCCCCCTACTGTCAGAGAGTTTGCATGTAAATTCTGGAGCATTTCAGGCTAA
The DNA here is from genome assembly GCF_052426305.1 of Pelodiscus sinensis. NCBI lineage: Eukaryota > Metazoa > Chordata > Testudines > Trionychidae > Pelodiscus > Pelodiscus sinensis. The sequence continues at coordinate 44,146,306 of NC_143052.1, forward strand.
TTTGAATATGAAGACCCTTATTCAGGGCCTCAGTCACTGTGGGGTCTGGATAACCACCCTGAGGTTTCAAAGCTTATTCACATTTATGAAGAGTGTGTTGTGATCCGTTTGGTCACAGAGATACCTTTGAAACTGTCATCAGATGTACTGATCATACCACTGAGCCAGTTTATCTACCTTCTGGGGCACCCCACCACCCTGTCCTGCTGAGCCAAAACCTATGGTCTTACTCAGAGGAGGCACAAAGTCGGGGGTCACAGCCCACAGCAGAGTGACGCAGACACTGAGATCCACTCAGCTCTGAGAAGGCTCAGTTAAAGGACTTGACCCAGCTCCCAGATGCACAGCCCCAGTGGGACCAGAACCCCAGATAAATCCATTTCACTATGCATGATGTTTATACAGAAAGATCTCATAAGTTGTTCACCCCCTTTATCAATAAAAGACAGATATGCACAGCTGGTGTCCCCGCCCCTAGTTAACCATCATTTATACTAAGTTTATTAATAAGCAAAAGTGATTTTATTAGGTATAAAAAAAAGGATTTAAGTAATTGTAAGTGAAAACAGACAGAGCAAACTAAGTTACTAAACCAAATAAAACAAAACATGCCAGCTAAGCTTAATACTCTAAGAAACTTGATACATGAATTTCTTCACCTAAGAGTAGTTCTAACCACATTTTCTCACAAGTTTCTCACCTTTCCTCATGAACCTTCCCCCTGTTCAGTCTTTGATGTTTCCAGTAGTTATCTTACATGGTAATCAGGGGATCTCCTGGCATCTGACATACACACCCCATATTGTTTGGTTTCATTGTTTGGTTACATATGTAGCCCAATGTAGGAATCCTTTGTGTTCAGTTCAAACTTTTCTCATCTTCAGTGGAAATGTAGAGCATCCAAAATGGTTTCCAGCATCAGGTGGCCTGATCACATGTCTCTGTAGGACCAACCATAGTCCAGGGTCTCGGGAAAAGCAATACTCCACAGATCATTGTTCCAAATAACAGGACATTAAGTAGCACTAATGGCCCTCACCTCACAGGCCTAGATCAGCAAACAATTTTGTGCTTCGTATTTCTAACTTCTAACTGCAGGAATGATACCTGCACACAGATAGAATATTGCATGAAGTATATTTGATTTAGACATATTCGTGTTTATGAGCACATTTTCATAAAGAATATGGGTGTGCAATATCATATGTATAACCTCCATCCCCTGGAACTCCTTCCCCTACTATGGGATCTCTCTGCTTGTAGAGGTCTTCTTGTGAGAAGGCCCATTCAGGCACATTGGGAAGGCTGATGGCATCCTAAAGGGAGAATGGCAGGCCTAGTCCCTTTCTTCTCTTCTCAGGAAAGATAATAGGTTTTCTCCCTTCTTTAGGGGACTTTTTCTGACAGGACGAGGAGCTTCAGTTCTCCACTCTTACTCAGGGGATCACAGAGTTCTGTTCGGGGGTCTCCACTTTCTCTCTTTCTCCTAAGTTCTCCCATTTTTCCTTCTATTGAAACTCATTCATTGTATCTAGGGTTACCAACTTTCTCGACTGGATAGATTAGATGCCATTCACGGCAATGGTGTTCAGTCCATCTGATCAAGAAAGCTGGCAACCCTAATTGCGTCAGGCAACTCTGTGTGTATACAGGCAGTCCCCGGGTTACGTACAAGATAGGGACTGTAGATTTGTTCTTAAGTTGAATTTGTATGTAAGTCGGAATTGGTACATATTGTAGGGGAAACTCTAGCCAAACATTTCTCCAGAGCTCAGTTTTATTCTCCTACACCTCACTTCCCTCAGTCCTTTATTCTCAAGCTGAGGTGTCTGCTGAGAAAAGCCTCTCTGCGTCTCCCTGGTCTGCTGAATGGGTGGGGCGCTAGCTTTGCATCTCCCTGGTCTGCTGGGGGGAAGCAGCTAGTGCGGTGTTGCCTCACCCCGTTTGTAATTAGGGATCCGATGTAAGTCGGATCCATGTAACCCGGGGACTGCCTATATCTTATTTGAACTCCCTTCTCTGTTTATCTCCCTATTCTGGCTCCTTTTCCCCTGTTCCCCATTCTATGTATCCCTTCTGTTCCATCCCTTGTGTATCTATGTTCTGATTATAGGCTGGGACTCATGGACTCCAAGATTGGGCTTAGAAACCTACTGCACCTGCAGCCAAACCAGGATAGCTTGCCAATACAGTATATTCTCCGCTTTTCACCTATTTGCTAATGAACTAGCTAAATCTTGCAAACAGTAGGAGGTGGGAAGGAAGCAAATGAACTTACTCAAGCAATGATAACACAGGGAAACAAATACCAAGAACTTTATGACTGAAACAATAATATATTTGTCTGTGAATTGGGGCATGAGGTGCTTCGTAGAAGGAATAAAAATAAACTCTGCCCTTGGGAATTTACATAATGCATTATAAAGGCAATTTTCTCTCTCTGGATATTCACATCTCCATGTCAAATTCTGTGAATGAGCCACTTCCACCCTAACTTGATTAGCCTCATTAACACAAGCAACTTCTTTATGTATATTCCTGCCTCTGTTACTTCCACTCCAATTCATCTGACGAAGTAGGTTTTTACCCACAAAAGCTTATGCCCTAATGAATCTGTTCATCCCTAAAGTGTCACAAGACTTTGCCTTTTTTGCAATCTAGATCATTCTCTGCACCTTTGTGGTCAGAAGGGTTAGCTGAATGTAACTCTAGCTCATCCAGTTCCCAGAGACAGCTGGGATACCAGAAGGAAATTCTTGCTAAGAAGTCTTCCCATGTTAAAACTCCTCCACATTCATATCCTTGAGTCCTTCAGTCCAGTCCACTTCCTTAACTAATTGCATTTTTTTTAAAGTTTGCCCAGAGTGTGACATACATTTCACTGAAGCTTCTGATGAACACAGAAGAGAAAAGCTGTTTTGTGAAAGATTCCACAAACTCCCCTTAGAGTGGGGGCTAAAGAACCTCCCATTTTAGTTCTCTAGTACTTCAGGGAGTTTTTCAGTTAAAAAAAAATACGAGAGACCTGATATTTCTGATTGCTATTAGGATATAAAGTGATTATTTTATTTGCTAACACAATTTTCTTGTCCCTTTGTCGTTCACCATTGAAACATTAACAAGCTGCTTCTGCCACTTTGCTTCACATTCAGTAGAAATTTATACCACAAGACTGATGGAAGAGTTGAGCTCTAATTGTGTTAATAACCTGAGAGAGCCTTGAGCGTGGGCCAAGTTCTGCTTTGTTACACCAGTAACTCAACAGACTTCAACTGAGTTGCCCTGGATTTTTGCCAGGGTAATTGTGGGCAGAATTTGACTCTTACGGAGTAAAATGGGTAACATAATTCCATTCCCCTCTCACTGTACATGAAGCCTAAACAATTCCATGTTGTTTAGATTCATGAGGCATAAATAATAATGAGACAGCTGACTGAGCACAGGTTATTATCTCTTGTGTGGGTGCACTTCTACTGTAGCTTAGGCAGGGAAAATCTGAACACAGTATTCACAGACATCGACAAGTGAAGATTTTCCTTAGCCCTCCCTCACATATACAATGAACATACATCATCACAAAATGATCAAACACAATACTCACCCACAAATGTACACTCATAACATGTTCTCTCTCTTCCACAGTTTGCTGTTTTTGCAAGGCAGATAGAAAACAGACAATTGCTTAGAATATCAACATGCAAGGGCAAAATGCAGGACAATGTAGCACTTTAAAGACTAACAAGATGGTTTATTAGATGATGAGCTTTCGTGGGCCAGACCCACTTCCTCAGATCAAATAGCCACTATTTGATCTGAGGAAGTGGGTCTGGCCCATGAAAGCTCATCATCTAATAAACCATCTTGTTAGTCTTTAAAGGGCTACATAGTCCTGCATTTTGCTTCAGCTACCCCAGACTAACACGGCTACATTTCTATCAACATGCAAGGGGAACATGCAGCCTTCTATTTCTAGTTTCTCTCTCTCAACATGCATGTAACAGCTTTTTTAGCATGGATGACATAGGAGGTCTTTTCAATTCATCCTGATTCTGTCTTAGTATTTGTCAGTCAAGAGCACCATAATCAGCTGAACATTTCATAGCTGTCTTTATCTTCTTTTCAGTATTTCAGCATCTCAAACAAGAGAGCTGGGATTTGTCTTCCCACCCAGTAGGCCAGGTGTTGGAGTGTGGATCGCTTGAACCATCTGTAATAACACACTTAAAGAGACAGGAGGTGAACCTGAAAGAGCAGCAGCAGTAGACCCTTTTTGTAAAATGTCTGACACTGAAAGATTTAAATACTCATCTAAATTATTTATGCTTATTCACAAGGAGCTCAACCTAAAGGGCCACGCATCAGTACAAACCTGTGAATTGATCAAACTGATTTTATAAGCTGGTACTTATTTTTTTTTCTTTGATATTTGATCAGTTTAGATTTAAACAAGAAATTAGATGAGAAAAAAATGTACTCCTTTATTCACTAAATCCTGGGCGAGGCTCTCAGCTGATGTCAGTTGGCACTATCAACAGAGTGATGCTGATTAACACAGGTCTGGCCCAAAGTCTTTTCATTAAGTCATCTGTATGAATTTGAAAGAGAAACTGTCACAGTAAGCTCAGTCTCCTGCACCCTGTGGGTCCATTGGAGCTGAAGGTGCAGAATGCCTCAGGGCAGATGCTAAGCACTCTCAAGAATTGGGTCCATAAGAATATGAAAAATCCAAAGATGTAGTGTTTTCTTTGTGCTTATACTGTACTTGCAGCTACAACTTTCACCAAGATGGTATAGAAGCTTTCATGCATGGATGAGCCCAACTAAACGGGAGGAGAGTCTTTGTTTCATTTCCTCTAATTGCAAACACAACAGAATCACTTGCTTAGCAAGTACTTCATGTGAAATGCAGGATGTGAGGGTTTTTGCCACGCCCATTGAATGACAGGTGTATTAAATAGTTATTATTGCAGTCTAATTGTGGCAAGAAACTGCTCCTCATCAAGTGCTGAAAACAGTTTTCTGATAAAATTTCAGCTAATCACTACCTTGTAAAGGTAACCTTTTATAGTTCTTATAAAAGACCATCAAGAGCCTATCCTCTGTCATAGTGTACACCTTTTTTAGATTCATTTCAAAACGTTGTTTGCAAATGATTGGCGAACTTCTTTTCTCCAGTTAACAGCAAGATCTAGCCGCCAGTAGTCTGCCTTCCACATGTGTGGAACACTGCAGACAATGGGTGGAAAGATCAAATGAAATGATCAGAAAAGACAGTTTTGCTCTATGTAAGTACATGAAGCCAGACAGTCCAGGTTACAGATTCTGTGTCCAGGTACATTTGACAAGTCGTGATGTCTATTTTTTTTAAATACATGAGGGAAGAGCTAGAGCAGGGGCAGGGCCTGGGGGAAGGAGAGAAGGGAGTGGGCCTCCAGGCAAGAGGTAGAGTGGGGGTGGGTTTTGGAAGGAAGAGTCAGTGCAGGGGCTGGGGCCTCAAGTCCAGTTATCAGCCATTAGAACAGTGGCAACTCGCTATGTCTCTACTGTGCCCGTTTTGCACAAGAAATATGCAAATAAGACTAAGCGTAGAATATTGCCAAGCCTCCTTTGCATAATTAATGAGGCTCCGTTTTTGTGCAAGAGGCTTTTGCACAAGAGCCGTTCTTCCACATTTTTTTCAGGAAGAATGGCTCTTGCGCAAAAGCCTCTTGTGCAAAACTGGAGCCTCATTAATTATGCAAATGAGGCTCAGCGATATTCCACGCTTAGCCTCATTTTCATATTTCTTGAGCAAAACAGGCACAGTGTAGACATAGCTTAAGGTATGCTGGGCCCTTGAGCCCTTCAGCAGGCCAGCTACCCTCACACACGTTCACAGAGCAGCAATCACAGTCTTGAGGAAATATAGCAGTGTAGCAGTGAATGATTTGACAGTGCAGGTGAGACCTTTTGTTCCAGCTAATCCTTCTCCTACTCTCCTCTTCATATTTTCTTGTATACTGCCCTACATTCCTGAAATATTTTTTAGTATACCAGTCAAACACCAGGTAATTAAAATACTATCTCCACAAACCCTATGAGTACTAGCCATCTTCAGTAAAAGATTGTGCTACACACTTCTCATAGACATATACATACAAATTTGTCTTAAAATCCTTTGTATTGTAGGGTAGGACTTCTCTCTTATCCCCTAATGTATTTTGTGTCTGAATACACTGGTGTCCATTTAGTCTGAGTTAACTAATAGTAGGAGCATTACAGAGTCATTGCCATTAGGAGGAACAATGGATGATACAAGAGAAATATTTCTTTGGTGTAATCCCATTTGCTTGCAAAGAATCTATACAAAGTCCTATTTCCCCGAACACAGTAGAAATAAATAGAAAGATATTTCCAAGTCTGCTTTCTCAGGCTGTCCTGCACTGCAAGGAGATCTGTCTCTGTTCCCTGTTATTCACAGTATAGTCTGTTGACTTTTCTCCAAACTTTCTGCCTCTAACACAGTTTGCTAAATGATTTCCTCTAGCCCTTGCATGTGTAATCAGGAAAATCCTCAAATCCCAGGACTTAGGCCTTGTCTACACTAGAACACTAAGTTGATTTAACTACGATACTCAGGAATATGAAAAATCTTGAGTGGCATAGTTAAGCCGACCTACCTGCTGTAGTAGAACCAGTGCTTTATTGATGGAAGAAGTCTTCCATCAACTTAGTTACTCCCTCTCAGTGAGGCGAATTACCTATGCTGGAAGGATAGCCCCTCCCATTGGCATAGGAAGTGTCTATGCCAAAGTGCTACAGTAGCACAGCTGCAATGGTGCATCTGTGACACTGTAGAATGTGAAGTGTAGACAAGCCCTTATCTAGTGATCAGGCCTTGCCGTGCAGCCCATTGCCTTGGGTTTGGCTGCTCCTTCCACTGAGTCTGAGAGAAGAGTGCTTGGGGTGCTTTTAACCAGACCTGTGACTGTCTATAAATGGCAGGCATCAGACCCTTCCAGTACAACCATATTTCACAGAGATGGCTTTTCCCATTAATTTCTTTGACAGAGTTTCATTATGACTTTGATCATTATGTGGTACTTGAACTACCCTTCTTATCTTAATGCCTCCTCCCTAATTGGATGCCAATAAACAGGAAGAGTGCTCGAATGAGTCACTCCAGTTTAATCCTTTACGTGAAGCTTTGCACTTACACACATGAATAATTTATTTCAGCTCTCATTGTGCCAACATCCAGCTAGGATTATTTAGACAGGTATTGAATTTTATGCAGCTTGAAATGAGGCTGCACTATAAAAGTTATTTATGGATCTGTGTCATTAATTAATCCACATTCTGGTTTAAAACAAACAAAAAGCTACTATAAGGTAAATGATTCCCTGTCCTGTCAGGCTACATAAGAATGGCCTGACGAAACCGAAGGTCCATCTAGCTTACTATCCTGTCTCTGACAGAGGCTAGTGCCAGCTCCTTTAAAGGGAATGAGCAGAACAGGGCAATATCATCCTTCCTCATCCAGCTCTAGCTTTTGACAATTGGAGGTTTACAGGCACCTGCAGTATAGTGTTGTGTCCCCGACTATCTGCGCTAATAGCCACTGATTGATCTATGAACTTATCTAGTTATTTTTTTTAAACCAATTATACTTTTGACCTTCACAATAGCCCACAACAAGTTTTACCAGTTCATTGTGCAATATATGAAGAAATACTTCTTTTTGTTTGTTTTAAACCTAATACCTATTATTTCATTGAGTGATCCCTAGTTCTTATTCTTATCTTATGTGGAGGGACAAATACCACTTCCCTATTTGCTTTCTCTCCACTATTCATGATTTTATAGATCTCTGCTATGTAGCCATCTCTTTGCGAAGATGAACAGCCCCAGGGTTTGGTTTTTTTTAATCAATCTGCACATGAAAACTGTTTCATATCCCTAATCATCATCAGTACTCTTTTATGTACTTTTTCCATTTCTAATATATCTTTTTTGAGAAGGGGGGACCAGTTGGGGACCATGTCTGTATGGGTTTTTTTCTCCTTCTCACTTGGGGGCCAGGTCAGTGAGGGCTTTTTTTTAATTCTCACTTGTGTGTGGCCCCCAACTGATTTTTCTGTGGGGCAGTGGCCCCCAACATGAATAAGATTCTCCACGCTGGTTTAGGGTGAGCTTACAGTATGGGCTTTCCTATGCTGAGCAGGATTCCTATACTTGCAAACTAAGGCAGAAAGTGCCTGCAGTGCCATGCCTGATCCCTTAGGAGATATATCACAACAGCCCTATCTGCCACACTTCTCACCTGAAAAACTTAAAAATCTGAATTTCAGGGTACTTTTAGACTGGCATGTTTTTCTGGGATACCTCTGGTTCAGAGAACACATTTTTTTTGCAGAAGAGCAAACGCGCTCTTTCAGAAAACCCTATATACCTCGTTCTATGAGAAATAAGGGCTCCTCCGAAAGAGGAGGCTTTTCTGCCATTTGGCCCCCAAATGGTGGAAAAGCCTCTTCCAGAAAAGCGATTGGAAAAAGCTACGCAAATTGCAGAGCACAATTTGCAGAGCTTTTTCCAACAAAGGACTGTAGTCTAGACCTAGCCTTATATGTGATGCAAATGAGGGTAACAAACAAAGAGAGAAGGATGTGGCAACAGTTATTCAGTTTAATTTTGTTCACACTTTGACTCTGGTAAATTGTGTGTGTAGCATGTGTATATTTCAAGTCAACGATGACATTACACAAGGGATGGAATTAAGGCGCTGATATAATGCCCTCAGAAAATAATAGCAAGTCTCTCATTGATGTCAGTGGATATAGGCTCAAACACTCAGGCTATGTCTACACTGGGAAGGTTTGGCAGCAAAAGTGCTGTCGACATACAAAAGTCAATATATTCAGTTTCAATCCCAATTTTTTAAATGGCATTTTACCTTTGATATTGCAACTTTCAGCAGAGTCTCTTCGGATGAAAGAACAAGGCAGATACCTACAATAGTCTGAGTTCTAGATTTCCTAGAACAAACATCTCACACTTACCCACCATTTGTAGGGAGCCAGAACTGAGTAAGCACACATTACTTTTGGCATTCTGTGTGCACTATGGCATATGATAAGCAATGACCAAAGTGGTTTTAGACAAAAACTAAATACACTGATGTATACTTGCATAATCAGGAAACCTGGAGCACTTTTGTGATGCAGCTAAATACCTCTGTCAAAATCAAGTTAATTGTTTGTTTCAAATAGTCCACAAACAACTTCATTAATGCTATGGAACAGTTCATTTGTAATGGGCTTCCAGACACTTAGCTTGGCTTGTAATCTTCCATTAGATAGAAAATACTCATCTTGAGGTTACAACTTTAAACGTTTAGAGTAAATCTGCACTGCAATAAAACACCTGTGACTGGCCCAGCGCAGCTGATTTGGACTCACCAGATGCAGCTGATCAGAGACTATACAATTGCAGGGTAGATAGTCTATTGCAGGAACCCCATAATTTCCAGAGGAATTTTTTGTGCTTTTCCCAGTCTTTTCTACTTTTGATCTTTTTTTAAACCATTTTTAATACACCCCTCCAGCCTGTTTGTTATGACATCTTAGTGCCTCCCAGTAATATTTTTTAAAGAAATCTTTTGATCCCAACTGTGCTGAAATGTTTCTGCTGACATAAACACATTCGGTCAATCATTGGCATGAACTGCAGCTTCCCAAAGCGTTCTGTAGCAGTGAGTGATAGTGAAGGTTGAAAAGCCAGAGGGCAATAGGCAGCAGGAATCATTACAGTAAGAGGATTGAAAAATAAATGAAAATATTTTAGTGAAGGGAGATGGGAGGGAGAGGAGCAATTGCAGAAGAAACGGAATAAGGAAAAGAGAAAGAAAGAAAAATTGCCAGACATGGACATGGAAGAAGTGTGGGAAGAGGGGGTTCCAGTCCAGACCTAAGCACAGGTTCCAGTCCAGACCTAAGCCCTGGTCTACATTAAGGAGTTATTTTGAAATAGCCCCCCTTATTTCAAAATAATAAGCAGAGTGTCCACACTACCAAGCCCACTATTTTGAAATCTGTACTGCTTTCCTGAATACCTAGAAACCATCTACTTCAAGACAGACCCAAGAAAACCAACAATAGAACACCACTTGTCATCACCTACAACCCCCAACTTAAACCTGTCTAACACATTATCAATAAACTACAGCCTATACTGGAACAGGATACCATACTCCAAGAGGCTCTGGGAGACAGACCCACAGTCTCCTATAGACAACCACCTAACCTCAAGATAGTGATAGAAATGTAGCCGTGTTAGTCTGGGGTAGTTGAAGCAAAATGCAGGACAATGTAGCACTTTAAAGACTAACAAGATGGTTTATTAGATGATGAGCTTTCATCTGCCCCACGAAAGCTCATCATCTAATAAACCATCTTGTTAGTCTTTAAAGTGCTACATTGTCCTGCATTTTGCTTCAACTAACCTCAAGATGATTCTTACCAACAACCACAGGACATATCACACTAATACCAACCCTGGTACCTTCCCTTGCAACAAACCCCGTTGCCCGCTTTGTCCACGTATTCATTCTGCTGATACCATTATTGGACCTAACCAAGTGAGTTATAAGATCAAGAACACATATTCCTGCGCATCCAGAAATATAATTTATGCTATCATGTGCCGAAAGTGTCCGTCTGCTATGTACATTGGACAAACGTCTCAGACACTTCGCCAAAGGATTAATGCCTACAAAACAGATATCAGATAGGATCACAAAGAAAAAACAATTTCTTGCCATTTCAACCAGAAAGGACACTGTCTCAACGACTTAACTACTTGCATTCTGCTACAAAGACCTTTTACATCTGCACTTGAAAGGGAATCCTCTGAACTGTCATTCATGCTAAAATTCGACACTCTCCGGGGGGGGGATTGAACAAAGACCCCAACTACCTTACCCATTACAAAGATAGCTTCCCCAATTATCACCTCTAATACCATTAGCTCACAGACATTTACCTTCCTTTCCCCCTCCCCCGCATCCCCCTTCTGTTCTGAAATGTGATTTGTCTTTTTCATATGTGTTCATTTTTTTAAATTGTATCCTTTGGTATATATGGTTGTGACTATTTTCTTCCACTATTTGATCTGAGGAAGTGGGTCTGGCCCACGAAAGCTCATCACCTAATAAACCATCTTGTTAGTCTTTAAAGTGCTACATAGTCCTGCATTTTGCTTCATCTACACCAGACTAACACGGCTACATTTCTATTACTATTCCTCAGGGAATAAGCTCATTTCAAAATAGTTATTTTGGGAGTTATTATTTCAAATTTAGTTATCTCAAAATAATTTCTTAATGTAGACATGCCCTGAATGTCTACATCCTAATTTTACAGTCTCATAACCCAAACCCTCATCAGCTAATACAAGGCATCAAAAGCTATTTAATTGCAGTGTAGACATACCCTAAGTCCTTCAGTAAGACACTGAAAGGAAACACATACCTCTATTGCCAGGTGAAAGGCTGAGGTAGTCTTCCCACAAAGCAAGGCAGACAATTTCATCATTGCCAGCTGGACCAATAAGGGAGACGGTGATGGTGTGGAAATAGCTGCTCCATTGCTCCACCTGGGCTCTCTGATTGCACCACATCAGGTGTTATATCTTATACCTTTACTTGTCTCAGGGTATGTGATGGGATCCCCAGGGTACAACCTGGAACTGGGGTACTTCTGTTCCCCTTCACTATTCAGCCTGGGTTACCCGTCATGATGCTTTTACTAGTAATAACCCGCAAATCCCTCCAGGTGCTGTGATCACTCATAGAATCATAGAATCCTAGGCTGGAAGAGACCTCAGGTTATTGAGTCCTACTCCTGCCCAAAGCAGGACCAACCCAAACTAAACCATCCCAGTCAGCGCTTAGGCCACCAGCATACAGAAACACATCCAGCTAGGTTGTATGAGTGCTCTCTAAGCCACTCATTAAGTACACAGAGAGAGACACCAGCAAATTCCCCAAGGTGCCAGCCTTACATCCCCAGAAATGTACCGTCTTACACTGCTCAAGATCTTCCCTTGAACAATGCAAGCTTATTAATTAGTTGGCCACTTATAGTGGACATGCACCAGCCTGCATAGTCTGAGGAGGTTCTCCAAGCACTGTAGACAAACTTACTGGTGTAGGGTTACTTGGTCTTGCCTCAGTGAAGGGGATGGAGTTGATGACTTCTCAAGGTCCCTTCCATCCATATGGTTTTGAGATATCTTTTTTTTATACTAGGGCTTCAGCTAACATCAGTTTTACCACACACACAAAAAATCAATCATATCCCTAACCTAACTGTTATGCCAAGAAAACTTTCTAGTGTAGAGTTGATCTTAATTTGGTTCTTTCTTAGCCACTCTATTCAAATTTTATTTTTGGGTGCTACCTAGAAGAGAGGCTGGAGCCATTAAGGCTACTTACCTTCCCATTGTCCCTAAATGACCCTTTTGAATAAATTGTTAAGTGACTATTGGTAAGGGCATCCTCCTTCTTTCCCTAGGTGGCAGGCTCTCCTACTCACTTAGATTTCTTTGGCAAAATATCCACACACATACATTCATTTTGTGGATGGGAGTGGTAGATTCAGCCACCATATTAACAATCCCTAGTGAGCACCCCCACATTTGTCACATAGGCCTGTAATAATTAACAGAGGCACTCAGACATGATGGAAATGAGAGCAGTAGAAAACAGATAGAGAAATGCCCCTGGCAAGCCGTGACAACAAAGGGCGGCTCTCTATTTCCATTCTTTTGACTCACAGCAGCTAACAAAGTTAGCAAACATTCCCTTCCAGAAAGAACTGCTGCAAAGCTCACTTTAATGTCCCTCTCAAACAGTTATTAAAATTCTGTTTTTCAGCAGTTGTCTCACATCATGATATGAGGGAGATGTGTAGGCAACAGCAAATACCAGGCTGTGTCCAACACTTTGACTCATTTGGATCTTAGTTCTCTTTTCTCTGTGTTTCTCTCTTGATCTTCATTGATCACTTTAGAATATCAAATACAACATTATCTTCTGCATATCCTTTGTGATTTGTAATATTACGTCAATTAAAGGATGAGAAAATCAAGATTCAGGATCCACTATGCTATTGTAGGAGTGTGTGTATCTGGTATGTTAAATTATTGAGCTTTATATGATGAAGTTACTATTAGAATGGGAGATAAAATATGCATATCATGTTGACCATATCTGAAACAGAGCTTACTTCATGTGTTCATTATTATCCTGTGGCTAGGGACCTACACTATCAACATTTGCATGGAAAAGAAATGAGGAGAAAGTGGAGCTGGCTTCTAAAAATGGTTATGCTTGGTATTCCATTTGCCTGTTGGCAGTCCAGCTTCATTTTGTCCAAGAGCTAATTAACTTTCCAAATACACCACTTCTTCTGTAATATTTGTCTTCACTACGCAGTAGATTGATGCTGCTGCGATCGATCCACCAGCTGTTGATTTATTGCATCTGCTTAGACATGATAAATAGATCTCCGAGTGCTCTCATGTTGAATTCAGTACTTCACCAGGCTGCGAAGAGTAGCTGAAGTCAATGGGAGAGCACAGATGGTATGATGGTAAGTATATCAACTTCAACTATGCTACTTACATAGCTGAAGTCATGTAGATTATATCAACAGCAGGGGTTAGTGTAGACAAGGACCCAGGGTATGTCTACACTTGCACCCTCTTTCGATAGAGGGATGCAAATGAAGACATTTGAAATTTCAAATGAAGCCACGATTTAAATATCCCACACTTCATTTGCATAATTGCGTTATAGTGCTATTTCGAAATAAAACACGCTGTCTAGACGCGTTATTTTGAGAGAAAACCTTTGTCTCGAAATAACCCTTATTCCTCAAAAAATGAGGTTTAACAGTTATTTCGAGAGAAGGGTTTTCTCTCGAAATAATGCATCTACACAGTGTGTTTTATTTTGAAATATCGCTATTTTGCAATAGTGCCATAACGCGATTATGCAAATGAAACACAGGATATTTAAATCCCGGCTTCATTTATAATTTCGAATGTCTTCATTTGTATCCCTCTCTCGAAAGAGGGTACAAGTGTAGATATACCCTAAGGGATCTTCCTCTGAATTCCATATTTTAAAACATCAAGTCCAAGTAAGTGTGTATATATGTGTGTGTTTATTTGAATGTAAGTATTGTAAAAGCTTGTTTAATGGTCACTTGTTCATCTAGCATTAAAGTACTAGTGATGCCTATGGAATGAATAAGCAAATTCTGTCTCCACAAAGAAACCTTCCATGAGCTATAATCTTCTGCTGTTTTAATGTAACCCTGGCATTTATTTATAGCACCACACTCTAGCAATGGGTGGGCATTGCAGATGGATCTGTCTCACCGCAAAGCTAAATTAAGTCATTTATTTTTGAGAGGGAGGTTTGTTCATTGACCTCAATAATTTTAATCTTGATTTGCCTGGAGCTTTAACTAAGAATACAATCCAGCAATTTGATGTCACTTACACTGTGATTTTTCTGTTTTTTAAAACATGGTTTCATTTCTCTTCTCATCCTTCATGGCTTTTAATGTAGCCATTTTCCCCTAACCATCAGATTTCGAGCATATCCTCCAGTGCTAATATCTGTAAACTCTTTGGTTTGGCTGGCTATTTAGAATCCCAAATAAAGTGATAAAAATTTCAGGTAATCACAAATCTGTGATAGGCAAATTCAGCCTGTGATTTTATTTATCTCAGATAGAATGCAGAGTGTATTCAACTTATTAGTGTCAGGACATCTGGCAGCTTTTTCATCCACCCTCACTCTAGCCACTTGGCTTATTCCATCCCTCACATAAACTCTAAAGGGGTGGCTGATAGCTCTTGCTGTTTCTTCGTCACATGAGATGGAGGCACTTGATAGAACATAAGAAGGGGGTAAATGAGGCCAGCTTCTTCTCCTCCGGGAAATCTAATTGCTCGCTTCTGTATTTGCACTAATAAAGACAGCAATAGTTTGGGTATTGCTGCTACACCACGATCACACTCATGGCTGGGAAAATTGCTGACACCAAGCCATAAGCTGATATTATGGTAGCCAGCCTTTCTACTGCAGTGCCAAGTGCACATAGATCAGACCTACCTAATAAGCTTAGGGGCTTGACCTGCATCTCCCAGGCTCTATGAAGTTCCTCTACTTACTCCAGGGCTTCTATTGGCCCCTTAGCTATAAAAACAGAACAGCACAAATGATTCCCGGGATCTGGCTTTGGTATCATGATTCCTAATTGTGAAATGGCATTAGAGCTAAAAACTACCTATAAGCAGCAATTAGAATGAAAATGAGCTTTATAGCAATCCCACGCACAATTTCCTTTAATACCATATCCACTGCAAACTAGATAAACATCAGCAAATGAACTGTCTGCGTTTTTTCATATTGAGCTTAGCAAAGTCTCTGCAACGTGAGACACAATAGCAACTGAGTGAATATGCCTTTGCTGAATTCACAGAGCCTCTCCATCTGGTGGATGCAAACACTGCACATCATCATGCCTGAGATTTAAAGCTGGAGGTATGTGGTTCATAGTAACTTAGCAAGGTAAACAAAAGACTCCCTGAATTAGCCAGATCAATAGGAACTATGGGCCTGATAACCCTGTCTTGTGGGGAAACTAATGATACCACTAAGTCGGTCTTAGTTTTTTTAAAAAATAGCTATATGTGTCCGTGTAGAGGATACCAGTGCAAAAACCAAAGCCTCGGTTACAGCTGCCACCTTTGGGAATATCACTTATATATATGCATACTTCATTTCTGGGGGAATTCTGCAATTGTTGCATTTGGAGCTATAGTAAAATTGTAAAATTCCCCCACGACTGATATTTGGCTTCCTGCATCTGCACTGCATGAATTCACCAAGAGAGCTTGTGTCAGTACACAATACAGGGCACTAAAGATAGGTGTCCCAGTGTGCAATCTGCCACCAATTGATGCACTACCTTTTGTGAAGTTTTTAGCAATATTGCAAGCACAGGAGGCACGATCCTCTGGCATTTTCAGAGGGGCGAGAAGAACCAAATTAACAGGGGACATGACAATTTCATGGAAGACAGATGCCCGTGGGGCCTAGCGAGAATACATTTAAAGTTGTTATTAGCATTCCCAAAGCAGCTGCAAACAGTAGAGTGCCACTTCTGGGCTTGAGAAATGAGCACTGACTGGTGGAATCACAGGTTGGGAGTAATGAGTTCTGGGTGCAGAACTTTTGGATGTGCACGGCCACATTTCTGGCCCTGAGATTTGAAGTTAACTATAGCTCTTGAGTGCAGTACACCAGAATAAGAGCCTCCCTAACAGTGGTGAAGAACATACATTTGCACTGTGGGCACTTACAATACCAAATTGCTACGAATCCGTGGGAAATCTGAGGGAAGTTGGAAAATCCATGGTGGGAGTCATTGTCATACAAGTGTGCAGAGCAATTAATTATCTGGGCACTTTGCCCAGATGGTCCATTGTGGATGGATTTGCAGCAATGGGGATCCGGAACTGCAGTGAAGTGACAGACAACAAGCAACCCTCTTTTGGCACCAGACCACCTTGCCACAGAGTACATCAGCAGAAAGAGTTACTTTGGTGAAGTGTCCACCAACACTTGTGTAACCACAGCAAAGTCATTGTTGGCTGGTCTGGGAAGGTGAATGATTCTAGTATCTTTGAGAACCCAGGATTGTTCAGAAAGCTGTAAGCAGGCACATGTAAGCAGGCGCGCACACACACACACACACACACACACACACACACACACACACGCCAACCTATAGATTTCCACTGGGGATGTTGAAATGCAAAAAGGGAAACCTACCCTACCCCTTGCTCTCTTAGCTAATGAATAAGGCTCAAATTTTGTCATGGTTGTTTTTAGTAAAAATCATGTACTGATCATAGGCAATAAACAATTACAATAGCACAGGGATATTCTTTGCTGGAGGAAAAAAATATGTAACGTTCATTTATAAATCAAATCTTTTTATGCTCACATGGGTGTATCAAACAAGCAACACCCAATGCCGCTTGTGTTTTTGTTGTGGAAATTGGGTACATTATGAATTCAGATTTTTGTAACATCTTATCATTGTTGTAAAAATTCACTCCGGGCATTAAAAATGTAAGATCGGTTTCAATTCTTTGGCTTCATACATTTTAAATATCCATAGAAGCATCTTTAAGGTGAATTTATTGATCTGAAGACCTTTTTGTGTGATAGATTAATTCACTGGGGTAATGCATGTCAAAGCTAAAATTCAAATTGATTAGATGGAAAACTTTAAATAGTAGCACTGGCAATCAGTCTCACGGGTGCTCTAGCTTCCCTTAGGCTGTTCACTACTGAATACTAATATTAAACACTACCAAATATGGAAAAATGGGTTAATCCTGATCTGTTCTTATTGACATTGATAGGAATTTTGCCGCTAACTGCAATGGAAATGAGAGAAAGCCACAGTCTTGCCCCTTCCCGCCGGTGCAGAGATGGCCATTCTCCCTCTCCCCCCAACACACACACTTTGCTCAGGGGCCTAGCAATTCTGTCAGCCCCACAATATGAACTTCTGACACAGGCATTAAAAACTAGATGTGATTGGGAAACAGAGGAGGGCAACATCACTTCCTATTTTTCTGAGCCTTTGTATTATTTTTAAATTAATAAATAGAAGAAATAATGTATCAATATCTTAGCAATGTCATTTTGCCAAGCATTGTCACAAACCAAATCCAGCTCACACATCCCATGATTGTGGAATCTTGAATTCAGACTCTCTGAACAATTTCTTATTTGCTGGCAGAAGTGAAGGAAATAACTTTACAGCTATGACTTCATCACAGGGAGTCTATCTCAGTAATATGCTAGATAAAGAGCTTTAACATTCTCCATTGTTTCCATGTATTTTAAGTGCAACTGAGATGTTTATACTTGTGCCACACTCTCTATTTTGAAATGGTACATAATTACTTTATAAAGAAGACTAAATAGAAATCATGTAAGTGGTTATGGAAACTTACATACACAAACCCACACTCCGAAAGGTTGCAATTTGTTAATAGCTGTTTTATTTATCTTTCTTCCAAAATCAACATTTCCTGTGTATATTAAAGGATTATATCCCCTGAAATCCCTGCAAATAATTTTCCTGAAAACCACCTCCTCTGTTGCACTGTAAATTCTTCTTTTTCACTCTATCAAATGTAATCCTACTTTCACATCAGATACCAAAACACAGCTGATACCAATGACTATGTCTCAGCGCCCCTCCCCCCCCATTTCTGAGATGAAGAACCCTTCCTTCAGCTGTAATGTACAGCAAATCTTTGGTGTGTTATAGAGATCCATTACAAAAATCTCTTCAAAGTAGGACAGATCAAGGGACTAAAATTAAATCCCATTTAACCTTGATTTTCATTTTAATGAAACTGCAGTGGCTTTGTCTGTTCTGGCATTTCCACTGCCATTTACTGGCTTGACACTGTGTGGCAGGATTCACATTTTATAATACTGTCTGTGCTTCAGATTTGCTTTCCTTGCTATAAGTAACAGTAAAAGGTGCATGACTGAGTACTTGTGCTATCCTGTAATTTAAAGCCAGAGGCTTGCTGTCATTCACAAACTACTCAAACTGAATTCCTAGCTTAAATAGATCAGCAGGAACTCCGTAGATTGAATTATACTGATACAGTATTCAATTGTATCTCTTGTATTATTCTTTATTAAAATATAAAATGAATTGCTCTGTAGCAGGAACCTACCCAATGAAAACGTTATTAAATCAGTTCCAGTGATCATAGGGGCTGCTTTATTTCTGTTCTGATTAATGACCAGATTTGCCAGGAGGAGAATACCTGTCATACTTTCTTTTGTGAAAAAGAACATAAACACTGCCTGCTGCCCACCAAGTATTTATAAAGACATTAATTTCTGATAGTGGTGAGGTGAATCATCCTTTTTCTTTTTGCTTGCCAGTACCTGCAATCGCCTAAGACAGAAAATTACTACCTTGAGTGTTGGCCAAGAGGAGTTGTTAAAGAACTCCAGATCAATGGGAGTTTTGCCACTAACTGTAATGAGCTTTGTATGAGTGTCAGGTGCACTCCCCACAGTACATCCAGCTGCAGAAGCAAGATTACATCGACAGAACAAGTTACTTTTATTTCTCATAAAAAACAGGTTGCATTGTCCAGAGTTCGGCATGACCTGCTCAACTATGGATCTCTCTCATTATATCTGTCTACCTAACTAGTATCTGCTGTATGTGCCTGAGCAGAGATTACAGCTTGTATGTGGCTTCTGAGTGATGCAAAACAATTGCTTGGGACTACCTTGTGGGTCAAGGGTCACATGCTCAGGGAACCAGAGACACATCCTGACACAGCTGTGTCAGCACATAGCAGTCTCAGCACATCAAACCATTCAGAAGCAAGCCTGCATCCCAAGGTCCTCATTGACCCAGAGTCTACTGAAGTCAATAGGAGTCTTTCTATTGACTCCAATGGGCATTGGGTCAGGCCTTCAGAGAGTATAGAATCAGTCGTTCCAATTCACGATGAAAAGTTCTAGGATATGAACATCTGAATCAAGAGAACTCCTTCTCTTTCTGCCAGCTAAATTCAACAGGGGCTGTACAAGAGAATTTACCCAAGTCAAGAATTCAAAGAAGGGAGCCTATGGCCTGTGCTATGCTTCAGGTCAGACTAGAAATCATAGTAGTCCTTTCTGGCCTTACAAATCCATGAATTTGTATGCAAAGGCAACAGACGCAGAAGAAAAAATAGCAAAGAATAAACTATTTATTTTCTTACTAGAAGATTTATTTGGCATTGCTTGGGTCCACCATTGGTGGGAAATATGCCAGCTGGCAGGCCAAGGTAGGAAGTAGCCCAAGACAGGGAGGCCTCCCAGCCAGCTCGGCGTGTTGCGAGCAGATTCCCTGCCAAGCTAGTGATGGGATACACCTACCACTGACAGGGCCCTAGGCTGGAGCCAGGTGCAAAGGGCATGTCCCGGGCCCCCCTACCACTCCACCTCTAAACCTAGCACAATAGAGACTTGGCCACTGGACCTTACCACCCTGCAGCCTGGGGTGTTTAAGACCTGGCTTCAGGGCCTTACCACCCGCAGATGGGTGCTATAGACTGGGCCACTAGGCATTACTGGCCTGCTGTCTGCAGTGCTATAAACTTGGTCATTGAGCCTTACAACCCCTCTAAAAGGGTTTGCTAGAGACTAGGCTGCTGAGCCCTAATGCCCGGCCAAGAGAGGTTATAGCTGAGGCTAGATTATGGGGTGAGGCACCCTGCCCCATCTCCCAGGAAGGACAGGCTACTCACCCTGTGACAGGGACAGACAAACAGACAGACACACAAACAGACAAAATCTTTAAAATATAAAGTAGATAGGGGCTGTCCTTTTCTCCACCTCTGCCCCCTGCTGCCCCAGTGACATTATAGCTGCCCTTATCATCATCTCTGGCCCCTTGCTGCCCTTCTCTGGCAATTATATAGCATAACTGTCCCTGCTTTCCATCCTATATCTTCTGCTGCCTACATCCGGTCATTATGCAGCAGAGTCCTCCCTTTCCATGTTATGAGGCGCAATCCCATTTCAGACACATCCCATTTTCCTGGCACAACCAAACCCTTGCCTTGCTTTAAGTTATGATAAGAGAAAGTTTGGATGGTGGTCCTGCCTCTTACCATTTAGGAGGAGTTCTTGAACAGACAGACAGACAGATGGATGGACAGACAGACTCTCAAATATATAATAGATGAGCATTCAGCAGGAGATGCATCTTTTGTGTGATCTTATATTTTATTAAGTCATCCTTCATCAGTAGTCTTTGAAAGGAATAACTTTACCAACCTGCTTCTCTTAGATCTTAGGTTTCCAACTTTTTCCTTCATTAGTGCCCATACACGTAATCAGGCCACAGAAAGAAAAATGGACAAAGCTTCCTCTGGAAAAAATATCGTCTAACATTTTCTCATCCTAATTAAATTATATAATCTTATCTATAGCCACATTGCTAATAATGCATCTATTTGTTAAATGTTGACAATTTACAAGGCAACGCTTGCCCCTAGAAGTTTGTAGTCTAAACAGAGCTATCTAAACAAGCCAGATCACTCCATCCTGCAGAAAAAAACAGAGGGGATGGAAGCTGAACGGAGGGGTTTCAGCTGTGGTGAGAGGAAGGTGTGAAAGGCTACAGATTCTGGAAGCCATGCCCCTTCCTAACTCCATAATTCTCAGAGACCAGGCAAAGACAACTATCTCCCGGGCTGAGATGGAACTCATTGCATGGAAGGGTGCCTGTCTGCTGACTGCCCTCTCCTTGGCAACATGGCAGTAGCTGGATCTCTTATGCCCTTCAGTGGGTGCTGTTCAGGAGGCCTCTGGAAATAAGAAAATACAGCTCCACGCAATATAGATCTGAGCGCCTCGGTTTCTATACAACACACCTCCTTACACCCTAATCCCTCTGCTCCATCACAGGTCAGGGCAGAAGACAACACTAGAGAATTAGTACTACTTCCTTACACATGGAGAGGATCTGATCAACATGTAAAAGTCTGTGTTCAGATCCACCTGGCACAACCTATAAATCAGATCCAAAGGGAAGCCTATTGTAGGCTTCAGTCCTTTAAGCTATTGAATGTAAAAGGGATTAAGCCAATACGTTTGTTTAGGAATTCAATGAGGTTCACAGATTCCCACTTCAGAAGGGACCTCTATGATTCCTGTAGTCTGACATCTGTCCTATGACAGGCCAAGGGACTTCCCCCCAAAAAATTCCTGGAATGGACTCTAATAGAAATTAACCTAAACTAAAGGAATATTGTCAACTTAAAAATAATACCTCTATTTTTTATCTGTGATATTGTTTTAAGCAATGCATAAATTTACTATACCTAAGAGATTAGAGGGAAAACAATTCTGTTTTTCAATGTGGTTATTTTGTGTATTTGAAAGCACTTTGTGCTTAGTCGCTTTCACTCTTTCCTTGTATAGCAGACTAGTCAGTTTCCTCTGTGTGGGTCTTTTAGAAGTAAGATATGGGAAACACATTTTAAAAACAGGAAGAAGTTATCACAAAATGCATTTTGTGTGGATTTATTTTAAGTTGACAGAGCTCCTAAAGAAGAGAATGGTCTCTTTTCTCTGTGTTTAGAACTATCCTACAGAATTCCCTGGGTGGATTCAGGGGCTTATGAAGGTGGTAGCCGCTCCAGAATTTTCCTTAGTCCCACCATAGACCTCACAAAGGTCAAACATTAGGCATTACTAAGGTTGGCATGGCAGGGTATCGCCACCCTTATTTTTCTGCTGCTGGTGGTGGCTACCTTCAGAGCTGAGCGGCAGGAGAATGGCAGTTGCTGGCTAGGTGCCCAGCCCTGAAGACATTGCCACAGCCAAAAACAGTGCAGAAGTAAGGATGACATGCCATTTCCATCCTTATTTGTTCACTGCTGCTGGCTAGGATTGGTACCTATAACCTAATTGAACCCTATACACACTGGCTACATCTCTAGACTACATCCCTTTTTCATAAAAGGGATGTAAATTAGACGTATCGCAATTGCTAATGAAGCGGGGATTTAAATCTCCCCCATTTCGTTAGCATAAAAATGGCTGCCACTTTTTTCCTGCACGGTGCTTTGCCGGAAAAAAGTGCCAGTCTGCATGCTGATCTTGTGGAAAATAAAGCCTTTTCCGAAAGATCCCTTATCCCTCTATGAAATAAGGGATTAGGGATCTTTTGGAAAAGGCTTTATTTTCTGAAAGATCAGCGTCTAGACTGGCGCTTTTCTCTGGCAAAGCTCAGTGCCGAAAAAAAGCGGCAGCCATTTTTATGCTAATGAAGCAGGGGAGATTTAAATCCCCGCTTCATTAGCAATTGCGATATGTCTAATTTACATCCCTTTTACGAAAAAGGGATGTAGTCTAGATGTAGCCAGTGACTGGTATATGGCAAGAGATCCGTAACTCTCACCCATGTGTAGCCTAGGAAAAAATGGACAACTCCTGGTCTGGCCTCTAATCTCAGCCTAGCTGCTATTCACACTGGCCAATCAGACACCAAAGGAAACATATTTAAACAACCTTCCTGGAATGAAGCCGCACTAACTAGAGAGGCTCATGTGCAATGGAGGAGGTGGGACAGTCACTTGTGTGCCAATCAGAGACCAGGGATTTTTGCTGGGCAAGTGAGAACACCGATCAGGCAGTGGAGAAAAGCTCAGGGTATCTTTTTGGAGCAATTGGCTACACTTGACTTCTTGGAGTCTCTTTGAATATTGGTGTCAGGGTTTCCTGCTGAATGTTGGGACAGATTTGAGCTGGGTTTGGCTCTGCTTTCAGGGGCATGGCTAAAGGTACCCACCCTGATAGGTGCTGGGGGGTAGGATTCAAGGAAGTGCAGAAGCTGTGTGAGTCAGGGGGCCTGGATATGGGCAAAGTGCCTGTAGGCTGTGTGCCTATAGGAGCCTAGGATTCTGAGTTATATGATGGGCTGCAGATGTGTGCCTAGGTTGTGTGAGGATAGGGGGGAGAGAAAAGGGAAGAGACAGAGAATGATTGGGTTGGCAGAGGCATATGGGGTATAAAAGGCAATGGAGTTCTTCTGCAGAGTGCAGGGGGAAGTATGACAGGGTGGACTAGGCCCCGGCCCCAAAGCTCCCTAGAGTGGCAGTCTGAGAAGCAGCCAATCAAGACCCAGCAATCCAGCATAAAGAAAGCTGCTGGGCCAGAGACAGGCAGTTCCTCTTTGGAGTTTAAAGAGTTAAGCCTGGGTGACTGGCTGTTTGAGAGAGCAGCAGTGCTGTGGAAAGCTCACTGTGAAGAGCTTACTACAGACAGGACTGAGGCCTAGGGTCAGCTGCTGAAGACCAGGTATTTGGCTGGTGGAAGAGCTGCACAACCCATGATAGGGTGGCCCTGGGACTTTATTGAGTCAAAGCCTTCAGATAAGGGCAAGGACAATGTGGGGCCATGGGGAAGTGGCCCAGGGACTTAGAATAGCAGCGGAACTTTAATGAACAGGGCATGGCAGACAATTGCTATTTACAGGGTGCCTGGACCAGAACCCAAAGTAGTGGGTGGGTCTGATTACTCCCTCTCGCCACCTGAGCTGTCCAATAGTTTCTGGGGAGGATGGCAAAGAAGCTTGGTTCTAAGGCAACCCAGAGGAGGGAGCTCTGTGATATCACCCCATCACAGAACTGGAAGAAATAGTGCAGCACCTCCAGTTTTTTGTCTATCCCACTTCAGCCCCCTACCATGAAGAGACTGGTGCTGCCCTGTAGAATTCTAAAAATTATAACAGAAATTAATAAAATTACTATGGGATAGTTCAAAGAACTTATAGAAATATATCTTCCATTATTTGCAATGTTGTAACCATGTTGGTCCCAGGACATTAGAGAGATAAGGTGGGTAAGGTAATATCTTTTATTGGACCAACTTCTGTCAAAAACTTCTCTTTCACAAACAAAAGTGGGCCCAATAAAAGAGACTACTTCTCCCACTTACATAGAATTGTAGGATACTGGAACTGGAAGGAACCTCGAGAAGTCATCAAGTCCAGTCCCCTGTACTCATGGCAGGATCAAGCACCATCTAGATCATCCCTGATAGGTATTTGTCTAACCTGCTCTTAAATATCTCCAATGATGGAGCAAAATGCAGGACAATGTAGCACTTTAAAGACTAACAAGATGGTTTATTAGATGATGAGCTTTCGTGGGCCGACCCACTATTTGATCTGAGGAAGTGGGTCTGGCCCACGAAAGCTCATCATCTAATAAACCATCTTGTTAGTCTTTAAAGTGCTAAATTGTCCTGCATTTTGCTTCAGCTACCCCAGACTAACACAGCTACATTTCTATCACTCTCCAATGATGGAGATTCCACAAAATCCCCAGGCAATTTATTCTAGTGTTTAACCACTCTGACAACCTCCTTTGCTGCAGTTTAAGTCAATTTGCTTATCTTATCATCAAATATTAAGGAGAATATTTTTTTCTCCTTCCTCCTTGTAATAACCTTTTAGGTACTTAAAAACCATTATCATGTGATCTTTCAGTCTTCTCTTTTCCAAACTAAACAAACCCAATTCTTTCGGTCTTCCCTCATAGGTCATATTTTCTAGACCTTTAATCATCTTTGTTGTTCTTTTCTGGAACTTCTCCAGTTTCTCCATGGCTATGTCTACACTGAGCATTGTTGCTGAAGAAGATGTGCAAATGAGGCATGGTGATGGATATCGCTGCACCTTATTTGTATACCTAATGAGTCGCCATCTTTGTGGAAGAGGCTTTTGTGCAAGAAGGAGCTGTCAACACTGCTCCTTCTTGCCCCAAAAAACCCCTTTGCGCAGGAGCCGTTCTGCCACTTATTTTCAGGAAGAACGGCTCCTGCGCAAGAGGGGGTTTTTGCGCAAGAAGGAGCAGTGTAGACAGCTCCTTCTTGTGCAAAAGCCCCTTCTGCAAAAATGGTGGCTCATTAGGTATGCAAATGAGATACGGCTATATTCATTGCCACGCCTCATTTGCATATCTTCTTGCACAACAGTGCGCAGGGTAGATGTAGCCCATGTGTTTACAGAAATGTGGTGCCCAGAACTGAACACAAAACTCCAGTTGAGGCCTAATCCGGGCAGAATAGAGCAGAAGAAATTATTTCGTGTCTTGCTCACAACACTCTTGTTAATACATCCCAGAATTATGTTTGCTTTTTTTGCAAGTGTCACACTGTTGACTCATATTTAGTTGGAGTCCACTATGAGCCCTAGATGCTTTTCTGAAGTACTCCTTAATAGACAGTCATTTCTCATTCTGTATATGTGAAACTTATTGTTCCTCCCTAAGTGGGATACTTTGCATTTGTCCTCATTGAACTTCATCCTATTTACCACAAACCATTTCTCCAGTATGTCCTGATCATTTTGAATTATGACTCTATCTTCCAAAGCAGTTGCAACCCCTTCCAGCTTGGTATCATCTGCAAACTTTATAAGTGTACTGTCTATGCCATCATATAAATCGTTGATGAAGATATTGAACAGAACCGGTTCCAAAACTGATCCCTGCAGAACCCCACTGGTTATGTTCTTCCAGCATGAATGTGAACCACTGATAACTACTCTCTGAGAATGGTTATCCAATCAGTTATGCACCCATCTTGTAGAAGCCCATCTAGGTTGTAATTCCCGGCTGTGTCTAGACTGCATCCCTTTTCCGTAAAAGGGATGCAAATTAGACACATCACAATTGCAAATAAAGCGGGGATTTAAATCCCCCCACTTCATTTGCATAAAAATGGCTGCCGCTTTTTTCCGGCTCGGAGCTTTGCCGGAAAAAAGCACCAGTCCAGACGCGGATCTTTCGGAAAATAAAGCATTTTCCGAAAGATCCGCGTCTAGACTGGCGCTTTTTTCCGGCAAAGCTCCGAGCCAGAAAAAAGCGGCAGACATTTTTATGCAAATGAAGCAGGGGGGATTTAAATACCCCCCGCTTCATCTGCAATTGCGATGTGTCTAATTTACATCCCTTTTATGGAAAAGGGATGCAGTCTAGACACAGCCCCCTTGTTTATCTATAACAGGGACGGGGAACCTAAGGACCGGGGCCAGGATGTGGCCCCCAGCTTGCATGGATCAGGTCCCCAAGTTTCAGGGTTCCCCCCTAGTATTGGGGAGCCCACGCTGGCACGTCAGTCCTCCTGCCATCCTCCCACAGAGCTGGAGCACAAAAGTCTTCTAGCCTGGGCACCCCCTTGACTTTGGTGTATGAGAGGAATGTGGGAAGTGTCTTCCTCCTCCTCAGTCAAGAATTATGTCCGTGGGGATTTGTTTGGTTTTTTTTGTTTTTTTTTTTTTTTTTTTTGCACTTCTCATTTGTGTGTCTGTCCCCCTGACTCATTTTTCTTTCAGTAGCCCTCAATCCAAAAAAAGTTCCCCACCCTGATATTTAAAAATGGCATGGAAGACTGTATCAAATGCTTTACTAAAGTCTGAGTTTACCTAGACTTTGTTTTATCTCTATAGAAAGGTAATCACTTTCTGTTAAAGTCTATATGGCTTTCTATAGGGAAAGATCTGGTCCCACAACCCCTCCACATATTGAATCCTTTTTTACTTAAATTAAAGTTCTACATGAAAAGTGCTTGGAGAATCACCTCAGAATAGATTATTTATATAAGGGATCCCAAGAACTCTAACTGATTTATTTATTTCCTTTCTTCCTTCCTGATATTTTGCTTTCCTTGAACAGAAGGCTTCCCAGTCTTGCCATGAACACAAGAGATTGTAGTTTTGATCACAACTTTAGTAATATTTGTAGTTTGGAGATGCGCCTCTAAGATGTGTGTGTGCGTGTTGGAAATTATTGGAGAAGGAGTTCTGAATTTCATTTATGAGAGAGAAAGAAATCACAGAAGTGTTGCACAATAGACAAGCTGATCATTTCTCAAAGCAATCAAAGTCCACATGGGCTGAGCTTAATGAGTTTGCTGATCAAGGGAATGATTTCTTAAATGCTGTCTTTCTTGTGAGCCAGCCAAGAAAATCAGCAACACCCAAGTGATATTGGTTTCATCTTTGCTGATTTGATTAATTTTCAACCTGTTCCAGTCAATTAGAGAGTTTAACTGCTTTTGATAGGTTTCTGAATTCTACCAGATATTAATGCTGCTTATATTTCCATATATAAACCAACTGTTCTGTTTCATCATGCAGCTGATGTAAATGTTGTGTTACTTTCCTGCTAACATTCTCTCTTACAAAGACAAATTATACCCTGCCTATCACAGTGAGAGGCAACAGACACAATACATAGTGCATTCAATTTGCAAGGGGACTCTTGGCCCATTGACAGCAAGTTATATGGTTCAGTGGTGTCCAGGTACTAGGACTATTTGTGGCCCAGAGCCCTGCTTCACCAAAGTTTGGGACCAGGTCTCTCTCCCAGCCCTGCCTGCTGCATGTGGACAATTTAAAACTGCCCAGAGCCTCTACCAGCAACACAGCAGGGCTAGAATGGCTTCTTGCAGCTGGCTCCATGTGGCTGCCAGCATGATCCTGTGACCCCATGGGGGAGGGTGTTCTGTGCACTGTCTCTGCTCTGAGTGCCCCTGCAGCCAGTTGGAAGTTGTGGGGGTGATGACTGTGAGTAGCAGCATGTGGAGACCCCACAGCCCCCCACACACCTATGTGCCCTAGGTAAGCACTGCATCTCACCTGCACCCACTGAGGACCCCACTCCCTCCAAGAGTCTGCATCTCACCCATTCCTGAACCTCCACCCTCTGCCTTAGCCCAGAGTCTGCATCCCAGGCCCCCTGCTGCACCCTCATTCCCTCCCTGAGTGCTCCTCCTTTTTGTACCCAAACTCCTTCCCACAGCATGTGCCAGCAGCTCCCCTGCACTCCTGTCTCCTGCCGCAGCCCAGAGCTTGCACCCAGAACCCAAAATCCCCACCACAGCTTGTACCTTCCCCCAACCAAATTCCATCTCAGAACCTTAGATAGGTGGGAGAAGGGTGCGGAATCTGGGCATACTGGGCACCACCAAAATTTCTGCAAACATTCCATCCCTGCCTCAGTGGGGAAGGTGAGTTGGTTGGGGCTATGGGAATTCAGGATCCAGAGACTGACAGACACCAGGATCAATAGGAAGAGGCCAATGCTCCAGGTTAGCCTGATTGACACAGCAGACTAGCTAAGGAGGAAGTCCCGTCTTCCATATGAGCTGGAATTGCCTGGAACAGAGTGGGACTGAGCTAAGGAGAGAGCTGAAGTGCAAGTTGAGTTGGGAAGCAGGGCTGTGCCAGCCAGAGAGAACCAAGGAAGCAGTTCCAGAAAGATCTGTGCTGGAAGAAGAGCTGCAGCAGCAACAACAAAACCAGAGAAGCAACCCAGGGAGCTGGCCAGTGGGGAAGCAGAGTTGCAGAAACAGCCCCGTGCTTAGAACAAAGCTGCAGCAACCTGAGCCAGAAGAGCCAGAAAAGCAGCTCTAGGGGCAGAATAGTCCTGGGGCTGGAGTTGGGGCTGGAGCTGGAACAGTCCAGAGCCAGGTGTGGTGAGTAACTGAGGAGAACAACGGCAGACCCCAGGCAGTGGGCAAAGCACTGGGAGATGCCACCAGCCAAGAGGCAGTGTTGACTGGACTTGCAGGGATATAAGAACCCCAAAGGAGGGAGGGGGCAGAAGAAGGGGCTGATGCTGGGAAGAAGGGTCCTGCCACCTAATGCCTGAAGCAAAAGTCCAATGCACAAAAACCTTGCAGCACAACCAGGGCCTGCGAATGAGGCCTGGGATCTGTGAGGAACAGTCTTACATTCCAAAGATGGTTGTTTGTGATGTCCCCAAGCCTAGAGCGGGATTATGTGTTTTCCTTTAACCATTCCCGTGTTTTCCTTATCTTTATATTGACTGCTGTTTAATGAATTGTGTTTGCTTTGAGCTGTATGTAATGATCAGTGGGTCAAGGAAGCATCTATTGTGGAGTGAGCACCCTGGAGAGGGGACACCCTAGTGCCTATCTTAAATAGCCATGACAAGTTTGGAGGTAGAGCCCTCAGCAATCCTGATCCCAGCCTTGTTGTGGTTACAAGGACTCTGCCACACGGGAGAGTGGAAGGGGCACCCATGAGATCAGGGAGACCTCTGAGTAAAGGGGGTAAGAGTGAAAACTCAGTTCCTTTCGCTAACCCACTTCACTGGGGTAATTTATAAGCCAGAAAAGCTCCCCACAATAAAGAGACCATTGCCCCACTTACATATGCTACAGGAAAGCTGCTGGCTAGGACAAGATTCCTCTCCCCTGGCTGGTGGGATATACTCTAGCATATACTTTGCTGCCCCTGTGAGCACAAAGTGCACCCACAGTAGCACTTGGTGATGATTTGCTGGGTTTGGGAGTACGAGAGTATTGGAATCTCCCAGAATCCCTATTAATAGCTCCTGTTTGTTTCTCATTTGTATTTTATTTTTTAAAAGATTCCCAGCTAGAGCTGGACAGAGGATGACAATTCAGTTTTGCAGCAACTTTTGACATTTGTTTTTGTTCTGATGTGAAACAAAACCAAAACCTTTTCAATGTTTCTGTGAAAACAGAATGATGTTGGAATGTCTGGACTCAGATCAAAACTTCTGCTTTTTGAGTAGGGATGGGTGTGTATCGTGGGGGCTAAGGCCCTGGTCTGAGGTATGGGAAACACACATTGAAGTTACTATTCAGCCTAATTCAAGGCTGAAATCTTCATACTAAATCACTCTATTTCATTTAGAGCAGGGGTGGGGAACCTCAAGCCTGAGGGCCGGATGTGGCCCCCGCCTTGCCTGGACCTGGCCCCCAAGACTCAGGGCCACCTCACCCCCTTCGAATTGGGGAGCCTGTGCTGGCACTCCAGCCCTCCCCCCCCCCCCCCATGCTATCCCACCACGAAGCTGGAGCACACAGAATCTAGTAGGCTGGGCCCCCCTAGTTCTGGTGGGGCAAAGGGAATGTGGGGAGTGTCTTTTCCTTCTTAGTTGGGGCACCACATCAGTGAGAGGTTTTTTATTTGTTGGGGGGGAGGGGTGGTTGGTTGGGGTTTTTTTGCTTCTCACTTGTTTGCAACCCACAATTAATTTTTCTGTGGGTCACTGGCCCCCAACCCCACCCCTGATTTACAATAAGGACTTGAACCTGCTTTTTACCCACTTCTATGCCCTAATCACCTGCCAATGGGGTCTATCTAATATACTTTTGCTCACCAAAAAACCTTCCCAACAGATGTTTCACGAGGCATACTGGAGCGGTTGACAAAGGACTCCTTTGTCGACCACGCCATGTCTAGACTGCCGCGCTGTGCCAGATCAGCTGATTGTCAGCACAGTGTGGCGGCCATTTTTATTTTAATGAAGCGGGGATTATTTAAATCCCCACTTCTTTGACTATGCCGAGTAAACTACTTTATATGGCTCCGTCGACAGAGCCATGTAGTCTAAACTCACCCTACGTGTCCACGTTTTACTATTGCTATACGCATATCCTCCTACTCCCATTCTTTCCACTTACTTGTTTGGCTCGCTTACTTCATCTTGTTTTACCTTTGGCTGGAAGCACCTTGGGGCTGGAATTGTCTCTTGCTCGGTGTTTATACAATGCCTAGCACAGACCTAATTAAGACTGCTGGATGTTATTACAGTATAATTAATATAATAATCAGATGCAGGCTCCTCAACTCTGTTTTTTGTTTGAAAGCCCACTGAGAGCAATACAATGTACTAAAAAGATAATTCACCTATCTGTTATTACTGGGAGTTATCAATATAATCAGAATCCATACAGATGAGATGATAGATCTCAACAGAGCATTTTGCAATCACATTAGCATGGGCTGTGAACTTTTTAGTAGAAAGGGACTTGTGTATTAGACAACATGGAGAGAAATGTCTGGCTAGTACTTCAGGGTATTTCTACACAGCAGGCCTAAAGTCAAATTAAGGTACACAAATTCAACTATATCAATTGTGTAGCTTACGTAGAAATAGCTTAATTCAGCTTTTGGCGCTGTTTACACAGAAGGAAGTTAAAGGAAGAACATTCTTCCTTTGACTTCCCTTATTCCTTGTGAAATGAGGGTTACCATGAGTCAGAGTAAGAAGTCCTTCAGCTCAACATTATTTCAAAATAAAAGCTTGTAGTGTAGACGTGCACTGTGTTATTTTGGAATAATGTCAGTTATTCCAAAATAACACCGCTGTGTAGATGTAGGCTCAGAGACTAAGGCTATGTCTACACTGCAGGTTATTTTCTGATTCTTTTTTCAGAAGAGGCTTTTCTGACATTTGGCCCATCTACACGGGGCCAAATGTGGGAAAAACTTCCTTTTTTGTAAGAGCCCTTATTCCTCATTTTATGAGGAATACAGGGCTTCCAAAAGAGCGCACCTGCTTTTCGGAAACTGATCCGAAAAAGTGGATGCATTTTCTGGAGGTATCCCAGAAAACTCTGTAGTGTAGACATAGCCTTATATGACTTTACTGCTCTAAAAGTGATGCAGAGCACAACATGTTTTACTTATGTAAAGGGGACAGACACTGGTTTTCCACAGATGGAATTGAACTTGCTACCTTAGGGGCGAAAGTCATATGTTTCTACCACATGCACTAAAAGCCAACTGACCCCTAGCTAAAGCACTAGAGCAAACTTCACTCTCCCTTGTCAGTCGTCTCAGTGCCTCTGGGTTACACATAATCGGTATTGTGCTGCTCAGCACACTGTGTGGGGCCACTTATTGTGCTGATGACAAATTTCCGATGAGCTATGACATCTTTCAGGCATAAGGTCCCAGGGGTACATCTTTAGATACCAAGAACAGTTGAGTTCTATTTCTGCCTCTGCCACTAAGTGGTGTTGGCAAACCACCTCACAACTCTGTGTCCCAGCTTCTCCCTCTACAAAATAATATTTACCTACCTCCTTGGGAGGTGTTTGGATTAATTAATATTTATGCAGCACTTTGGAAATGTAAAACGCTATGTAATGCAATAGACTTCTGTGGTGAACTAATGGTCATTATTAATAAAATCCCATAGCACTTTTGCAGGATTAGAGCAAAATCCTTATCAAATGTCTAGTCGTTCAAGTCAGGCAGTTACAACCTGTCTAGCTGACTTCTGCTTGTAATTAAACTGAATATATTTTTCTCATTGCTTCCTGAAAACACTTGTGCAGTGCTGCTAGTACAGTAAATCTGTCATGTTTCCCATTACACCAGAATTTCTGAGCTCAGTAAGTGCAAACTCTGGAATTAAAAATGCCATAAAAATGTACGGTATTATAGATAGTCTACATAAGCAAAGGCACTTCAAGGACCTTATAAAATAATATTTCCATGAACACACATCAAACTGATAGTATAGCTCACCCATTAGGGCTATTTTTGACAGAATATGGCTCCAAGAAAAGATTGTGTAATTATGCAGGAGAAATCCATCACTGCGGTTCCTCACAAAAATCACTAGATGGCACTGAAAGCACCAGCAATACTTCATGACACCCCTAATGAAACTAAACAGCTGAGCTTTCATTGGGTCAATGTTTCATTAAGATTTATAAGAACTTTTTCCAGAAAGTAAAGCAATTGTGACATAACATGATAAATTGAACGATCAAGTGTACGTTACTGATGGATACTGGGCTTTAATTTACTTAAACATCAATAACATAAACAAATCAAGGCGACATCCCAAGGAAATGTAATAGCTTTTCATTTATTGAAAACTTTTGGTAGCTCGCAGAAGCCTCTGTTTGGGTCTGTTCTTGAGTGGCTCTCAGCTATATATTGGAAATTCTGGAATATAGTTTTTTGATTAGGGATGTGAAAAGTTAACCACTAACTGGTGGGGGGCTGGAGGCTGCTCTTGCCCTGTACGGGGCAAGCCGCGATCAGGGGCTGCTCCTCATCTGGAGCAGACCCTGTCTGCAGCAGGCCTTGGTGTGCCTCAGGAAAGAGCTTCTCCAGTGGAATAGCCTCTGTCCACTGAGAGTCCAACCGTCCGAAAACGGGCTGCTCTCATCCGGAGCAGCCCCTGTCCATGATGGGTCTGGATGCCCTGCAAGCAGAGGCTGCTCCAGCATCCATAGCAGCCGCTGTCCATGGGGAGGCCAGCCTGCCACAGACAGGCTGTGTTAGTGGGGGCTAGGAGCTGGCGGTCACCCCAGTGCTTGGCTGGGAATGGGAGTCCCATGGGATGGGGATTGCTCCAGCTGGGCTGAAGTGGTTTTCTGCACAGATCCTGCTTATTTGGTTAACAAGTTAAAGGTTAAACTGATTAACCAGGATTTTGCATCCCTAATTCTGATAACTGCTCCTTAATCAATTTATCAAAGGTTCTCTGTCAAAGTGAAAGTGCCTACCTAATGAAGTCCCTAATGAATTCTGGATAGTCAGTATTTTAATTAATGATTTGGATAATGAAATTGAGAGTGTGCTTACAAAATTTGCAGAGGATTCCAAGCTGGAAGGGCTTGCAATCACCTTGAAGGACAGGTTTAGAATTCAAAACAACCGCGATAAATTAGAAAATTGCTCTGAAGTCAACAAGATGAAATTCAACAAAGACAAGTGTAAAAAAACTTCACGTAGCAAGGAAGAATAAAATCCAAAATTACAAAATGGAGAATAACTGACTCAATGCTAGTACTGCTTGATAAGATCTGGGGTTTTACAATGGTTCATAAAATGAATGCATCAACAATGAGATGCAGTTGCC
Organism: Pelodiscus sinensis; assembly: GCF_052426305.1. NCBI lineage: Eukaryota > Metazoa > Chordata > Testudines > Trionychidae > Pelodiscus > Pelodiscus sinensis. The sequence continues at coordinate 44,180,647 of NC_143052.1, forward strand.
CTAAAGACTATCATTCTGGGGTATATTAAGAGGAATCTATTATATATTTTGAAGAGTTTGTTTGTTTGTATGTGGATTTGCTTGTGCAAAATAATGTCGTACTTTGCTATTACCTACAGAAACCAAATCTTTCATAAATAATCTTGCCACTTAAATTAGCTAAAGGCACTATTGGATGAAAGGTTTAAATAATTATTTTTGTTTTTCATTTGGACAAAAAAAGTCATGACTACTATGATTAGAGTTCATAAAAAATATTTGCTAACAAAATTAAAATCAAGTTGCCTATTTAACTGTGAGTGCAAAAAAAATTACTGTTACAAATAACAAATTTCAAATAAGTCATGGAAAGAAGTAATGGTAGCTTTATGAGTTTCTGATTCAAATTTACTATGTATGGTAATTATTCAATGACATGAAAAATGTGTGAAGTTGAAATCCTACAAATTTAAAACTGTTCTTTTATTTCCCTTTTGCAAGCTCATTAATTAAAAAATTCAATTATATATATTTAATTTCTTGAACTTTCCTATAAGTGTAATCTACACAAAATGAATTTGCCCGGTCAATGACAGGCCTCACCTGCTGGTGTGATATATGAGAAGGTAATTGTTTCACTCTGCTTGATACAAATGAGGCCTCAGGAGTACTGTGTCCAGTTCTGGTTGTCACACATAATGTGGCTAAACTGGAGAGTGATTGAATGAGAGCATCAAAAATTATAAACGGTTTCAAAAATCTGACCTTTGAGGAAAGGTTAAAAATAACTGTGCATGTATAAGTTTGAGGGGTAGCTGAGTTTGTCTGTAATAGGAAAAACTTAAATCTGGACTTCTAATAGTCCAGTTATCTGAAGAAGTGGGTTGTGCCCACAAAAGCTCATGATGCCATCTACATGTTTTGTTAGTCTTTAATATGCACGTATAGTCTTGAGAAAAGAAGACTAAGTAGAGAACATAATAGCAATCTTCAAATCTGGAAAGGGCTGTTACAAAGAGGAGGGGAATCAACTGTTCTCAGTGTCCACTGAAGGTAAGAAAAGAAATAATGGACTAGAGCTCAGAGAGGGCAAAGGCGCTTTAGGGCTTGTTTAAAAAAAGGCTATTAACTGGAGCTAAAAGCTTTTAGGTTCATACCTGCAGCAGCCAAATGGCACAGCTACAGCATAACACTTTGGAGCATTCTGATGTCACACCCCCATCATCCATACTGTGACAGCGACGTAGCCTTCGAAGATTTTTCCTACCACTAACCTACTGAAAGGATAGTTAAGCTCTGGAGCAGGCTTCCAAGGACAATTGTGGAATCCCTTTTCACTAGCTCCTTTCCCTAATTTAAACCACTAACCAGAGGACACAAGATGGGTTTGGCTAAGCAATTGATGTGCTGTGGCAGTTATTGCAATCACAATACAAGTACTGCACTTCTGGTTTTCCCCTTGTCTGTCCCAATCATTTCACCCAACATCCCCACTTTCTTCCAAGAGTTCAGCGTTTCTATTTCTCCCTTCTTAGTCTCACTGTCACCCTAATACACTTGCAGCCTTAAGCATCACATGGCCCCTATCACACAGAGATTGCCACTTCACTCAAAACTAACCCAAGCCAAGTTCCCTCTCGACCAAGTTCCTTCTCTGACATAGCATGTAAGGAAGTAGATCCTCGATATCACACATTCTGATCAGGGCACTCTCACCAACTTCCTCACCTGTATGCCTCATGAAAATGGATGCAATGTCATTCACTTCCGTGAAATGTCAGTCACTTACTCAAGATCTGAACTGATCGCAATAACTTTATATTGAGCCAGGATCTGACTTCCTAACCTATAGTTTCTCCAGGGCTTTGTCTGTTATTTTCCAACCATCCTTTATAGACTGATAGAAATGCAGGGCTAGAAGAGATTTCAAGAGATTGTCTGGTATCCCCTCTTCTACCGAGGCAGGGCTTCCTTCACCTGTCTTTTCCTTTCCAGTTTTCCTTTCTCAGGCGGGCCTGCATTAGAGCAGGGAGCAGGACTTGATGACCTTTTAGGGTCCCTTCCAGCCCTACATTTCTAAGATCAACAAAGAATTTTAGCAGAGGCTACGTCTAGACTGCAAGCCTCTTTCGAAAGAGGCTTTTTTGAAAGATACTTTCGAAAAAGCCTCTTTCGAAAAAGAGTGTCTAGACTGCAAGCAGTACTTTTGAAAAAGCAAGCCACTTTTTCGAAAGAGCACCCAGGCAGTCTAGATGTTCTCTTTCAAAAAAGCCCTGTTTGCATTCAAGAACGCCTTTTTTCGAAAGAGCACTTTCGAAAAAAGTCATTCTTCCTCCAGAAATGAGGAGTACCGCCATCGAAAGAAAAGCCGCATTATTTCGATTTAATTTTGAAAGAACGCGGCTGTAGTCTAGACACAGGTGAAGTTTTTTCGAGAAAAGGCTACTTTTTTTGAAAAAAAACCTGCAGTCTAGACAGAAGAGAGACGAGCTGAAACTGGAACTCAAAGTCAAAAATTCCAAGAAGCTTGGGGAAATCTGGATCCAGATTCAGATCAGAAGCCAGTTTCAAAATCTTAATATTTGTATTTCAAATGTTTTAAAAATCCCAGAGGAAAATGTTAGTAGAAACATTTTAGATCTCTTCAGAGGAAAAGGCTCAAAATAATTTTGCATTCATTTTTCAAACAGGTCTGACAAGATGAGAATGGACGCTAATGTAGAAACTGGGACGGGTAAACATGCTCCATGCTAGCAAGGGAAGGAATGGGTTACTGGGCTCCCTTAAAGGGGAGGAAGAATACATGTCCTGCTTAGAAGTGAGTAATCATCTGTCAGTCCCGGAGGGAGGGGCTGATAGGGCTCATTAATGAACTAATTATTTTAAAAGGCATGTTTGAGCTATAGGAACACATGGTTTGAGGGAGGAATATGCGAAGAGCTGTGCCTACAGTGCCCAAGTCTGAACAGCACATGGAGTAGAAGGTTTGGATTTTGGTTTTAGATTGTTTGTTTTCTTACAAGATTTTGTGAGGTACTTTTTCCAGGGAATCTGGGCCATGCTGTATTTTGTACTGACGACAGGCCTGTGCCTTGTGGTCTGATGCTAAAGTCAGCTGGACCACAGCTTTTAATAGAAATGAACTGAATGCTTTCTGTAAAATAGGTTTTTGGAGTTTTATTCTGCTTTTTCCATTTTTCCCAAGTTTTTACATGCATAGTCTTTTAAGGATTTGTGTACATAATACCTATCTAAGGAGTGGTTGCCTTTATTACAAATTGCCACTGGCAATTTTTTTAATTCTGTTTTAGTTAAACCAAAGCCTAGGGTGTGTGTTTGCTCTTGGGAAGTGTGTAAATGTAAAAATTCCTAGGAATAATGTAGGCCAATATAATACACACAACTCTAAAATTTTCATATAAAACTCTCTTCTTATTGGAAGTAGTAATGAGTCTTGCTATGGGACCCAGAGATCATTGGCAGATCTGGACTCTAATGTATCAAGGGAGTTTGGGTACATTTCAAAGGATGGGGTCCCTCATTAAAACATTCTGGACTTTGTTCTTCTCTCACTTAGACATCTATAAATCAGGAGTAAGTCCACTGAAAGCAATAGGGTTTTACCAATATAAAATCGGGGTAATAGAGATCAGATCAATAAAACAAGGTAATTATTAATTTGAGAACCTCAGCAGATCTTTATTATAGTATCTTGTGAGGAAAGAGGGAAGTGATAAGTTAGCTATCTAGCAGGCAGGAACATAAGCATTATGTCAGAGTATGTGTAAACAGGATTTGCAAGAAAACTGTAACTGTTCAATGAAAAAGTTCAGAATTATTTGGTGTATGTTTCAAAGTAGTTTGTAATACAATAATAAACATCTGATAAACCACACACTAGGATGGACGTTTAAAGCAAGCTACAGTGGCTGATTCGAAAATATCGACATTTAATTTAGGAAAGTAACCTGTGATGCAATCAGAGATGGGCTTGTTGGATTAATATAATTGAGAAATTGGGGAGAGCTGTAGCCCCATACCACAATCTCAGAATGCTAGAGCCTGAGACCAGGTGAAGGCTTAGGGTTAGAGAAGGTAGAAAAGCTAGAGGGTGCACTCAGGAAGAACTAGAAAAGCACAGGTTGTCCGGCAACAATGGTACAGGTCAACTTCACAGCAGTGATTTCAGTGGGAGTTGAGGGTATATTGTGTTTTGCAGTGGAGGTCAGCGACATAGATCCCTTGGTAATCCTGTTAATCTACAGCTATAGATCTAATCAGCAGTGATTGAACCCCTGAAGGTAAGTGCTGTACAGGCAGTCCCCGGGTTACATCAATCCAACTTACGTCGGATCCCTAGTTACAAACGGGGGGGGGGGGGGAGGCGCAGCTAGTGCGGGGTGCCTCCTCCACTGTCGCTGTCTCCGGCGGCACGGGGGGCGCTTCCCCCCAGCAGACCAGGGAGACGCGGAACTAGCGTCGCCCGCCCCCCGCCCCCCCCCCAGCAGACCAGGGAGACGCGGAGCGGCTTTTCTCGCCGCGGAGGACGCAGGTCTGCTGGGGGGAACAAGACACCAGCCAAAAGGGGGCACCCCAGAGCGGAAAAATTAATTTCCTAGGGAACAGCAGGAGCAGCAGGCAGTGAGACCCATTGTGTTACAGTCCCCACCTTGGGAGCAACAGCTCTTTCCCTCTTCAGCACTAGAGCTGCAAGTATCTTGTTAGCATCACGTGAAATTAACAAGTCCCTTCCAGCCTGGCAGAGGTGAAGCTGAAAAATTACCCAGTGGTGTGGGTGGGCAAGAATGGGGAGGAGCAGGACAGAAGAGAAGAGGGGATAAGCCCCAACCCCACACCCTGGCAGGAGTGGAGCAGGGTAACCCCCGAGGGGATGGGTCTGGTTGCAAAGTGGGTGAGTGGACAATGAGGACCCACCTGTGGCTAAACTCCTGTTCCCAACACAGAATTATTCTTTAAAATTAATCCTGTGGATAAATTCACACACACACTTCACAGGAAGGGATTTCCATTTTCTGCTCAGCAGAATACAACAACAGCTTTGATTGTATCAATATTTCACTGTGCTCTCCAATGACTATTGATTACACTTAATACCCATTTCACTGAACCATCTGTAGCAAATTCTATTTGGAACAGTAATATGCATTGAATAAACTTTTTTTAGTTATAAAAAACAAAGATTCTGACTATTAAATGAATAACTGGGATCTTTCAGGTACCCCAAAAGGAAGATTTGGATATAGCATGAAACACTGAAACTTATGATCAATTTTTAATGAAAATATCAACCAAAAAAACCTTCATATCAAAACAGTATGTGTTTTTCTTAGAATAAGGAAGTTGTATGAGAATCAGGGTCTTTTCCACTCCAGCTCCTCGTCCCCCCCCCCCAAAATATGTACCAGTTCCGACTTACATACAAATTCAACTTAAGAACAAACCTACAGTCCCTATCTTGTACGTAACCCGGGGACTGCCTGTATTCCTTCCGATACAATCCTTATCTCTCGAAGTAGGTGCAGTTTCAAAACAGTGACTCTGTCCATGTATAATTTGATGTAGTCAAACTGGAATGTGCATTGTGCAGCTCTCAAACAAGCCTTGAGAGGGCTCCATCCCCAGGCTGTTTGTCAAATTGCATATTCTCAGACATTAAATCTGCCTGGCCTCAGTGGAAAATGTGATCATAGGAACATTTTGTTGATTCTTAAAGTTTCCACTAGGAATGCTTTGCCACACAACACCCTTTCTCCTTGTGGGAGCCTTGCTCACATAATTAATAGCTTATCTTAAAACTCAACATGTCAGTTTGAATAATAAAGCCCAGATGATGAACTTTAAAAAAAAAAAAGTACCACAAAAACATAAAATGTCTGAGCATTTAGGTTTTTCCAAAGTGGACTGTTTCCAATAATTCTCCTTTTAATTTCATTATGTCTGTTACAAACTTGGTATCTCATATCATTCTCCACAAAAATGAATCTCACAGTTGAATAATGGAAGATTAATAAGCACATGTGTCTTGCTGCTTTTACTAATGGACACTAATATTCCAACTAATCTCTAGACTCGGCAGACTATATATTGATTACATGTTTAAATTCATTTTTGTTTTAAATGTAATCTAGTTCAGTGGGTTCCAAACTTTTAAGCCCAAGATCACTTTTTAAATGTCAGGGCAACCCAGTATCTCCCCAACCCCATCCCCAAGGCCTCACCTCTTCCCTGAGGCCCCACCAACTCCATTCCTCCTCCCCCTTCCATCACTTGCTTTCCCTCATCCTCATTCACTTTCACTGGGCTGGGACAGGGATTGTAGGCTTGGACTGGGACCAAAGGATTTGGGAGCAGAAAGGGATGAGAGGTGCAAGCTCTGGGAGGGGATTTGGATGCAGGAGAGGTTTCCAGGCTGGGCAGAGTGTTGATGGTGCAGGAGGGGGTTTAGGGTGCTGAGCAAGCACCAAAGAAGAAAACCCCAGAATGTTTGTGGGAAGCAGGGCTTTGCATTTCTCCCCCCTTAGCGCTCTGTAGCATGCCGGACAACTGCCTCTTAGGCTGGAAGCCCAAGGGAAAAGCCACAGGGCTTGGTGGAGTTTGCTTGAACACAAGCCATGTAATGGGGTGGTCTGGGCTGTTGCCTAACTCCCTCTGCATTCCTAGCAGAGGCAGTGCCTTCCCCTCAGTGCTCATGGCACCAGGCCCAACTCCCAATAGCAACTGGTTAGCTGGTTTGTTACAACTGGCCCCACCCCAGAACTCCCTGCTGAATGCACAGGGGGCAATCCATGCAAGCAGCCCTGCCCTCTCCTCCTGAGGCTGTGGGGGGTCCTACTCAGAGAAATACCTTCTTGCTGGCAGTGGCCAGGCATGATCCCTTAGTTTCTCCTCATAAGTCGTATGTCATTAGCATTCTTGGCTACAAGGACATACTGTTGACTCATCCAGCTTCTCATCCGCAAACTTGGTAAGGGTGCAATCCATCCTTCCATCCAGGTCATTAATACCGATGTTGAACAAAACCAGCCCTAAAAACGATCTTTGGGGCACTCCACTTGAAACCAACTTCCAGCCAGACATGGAGCTGTTGATCACTAGCCATTGAGTCCAACAATCTAGCCAGTTTTCCAGCCACCTTACAGTCCATTTATCCAATCCATACTTCCTTAAACTGCTGGCAGGAATATTGTAGGAGACAGTATCTAAAGCTTTGCTAAAGTCAAGGTATATCACCTGCACTGACTTCCCCATGTCCACAGAGCCAGTTACTTTATCATAGAAACTAATCAGGTTGGTTAGGCATGCCTTGCCCTTGGTGAATCTATGTTGACTATTCCTCATCACTTTCCCCTCTTCCAAGTGCCTAAAAATGGATTCCTTGGAGATCCCCTCCATGATTTTTCTGGGGACTGAGGAGAGGCTGACAAGTCTATAGTTCCCTGGATTGTCCTTCTTCCCTTTTTGAAACATTTGCCTTTTTCCAATCATCCAGGACCTCTCCCAAACTCCACAATTTTCCAAAGATAATGGCCAAAGTTTCTTCAATGACATTTGTCAACTCCCTCAGTACCCTCGTATGCATTAAATCTGGACCCATGGATTTGTATGTCTAGCTTTTCTAAATAGTTCTTAACCTGTTCTTTCTCCACCGAAGGCTGCCTACCTCCTTCCCAAACTGCATTGCCTAGTGCAGTAGTCTGGGAGCTGACCTTGTCTGTGAAGGCAGGGCAAAAAAAGCATTGAGTACTTTAGCTTTTCCCACATCATCTGTCATTAGGTTACCTCCCTCATCCAGTAAGGGCCCCACAATCTCCCTGATCACCCTGTTATTCCTAACATGTCTGTAGAAACCTTTCTTGTTACCCTTCACATCTCGTGCCAGCTGCAATTCCAGTTGGGCTTTCACCTTCCTAATTACTCCTCTGCATTCTCGAGCAATATAGTTATACTCCTCCTTGGTCATCTGTCCAAGTTTCAATTTCTTGTAAGCTTCCCTTTTGTGTTGAAGTTCGCCAAGGATTTCACTACTAAGCCAAGCTGGTTACCTACCATATTTGCTTTTCTTACTGCACATCAGGATTGTTTGTTCCTGTGACTTCAATAAGGCTTCTTTAAAACACTGCCAGTTCTTCTGGATTCCTTTGCACCTCATGTTAGCATCCTAGGGAATCCTGCCCGTCAAGTGTCTGAGGGAGTCAAAGTCTGCTTTTCTGACGTCCAGCATGTGTATTTTGCTACTCTCCTTTCTTCCTTTTGTCAGGATCCTGAAATCTACCATCTCATGATCACTGCTTCCCAGGTTGCCACCCACATCTACTTCCCCTACTAATTCCTCCCTGTTTGTGAGCAGCAGGTCAAGCCGCGCATGACCCCTGATTGGTTCTCTCAGCACTTGTGATCACTAGAGTCCCAGTGTTGTTCTCTCCTGGGTCTCCATGAAATGAGAAGAGAGGGGTTATGTTTTTGTTGTGGTGGGGGAGGGTCAGAGTACATCATGCCTGCTGCCTGCCCATTCCACTGCAGGCAAGAGAAACCCCAGAATGCACTGCATTGTAAAGAAACCCAAATCAACTGTGCCAGCTAAGGGAAGATGGATTGTAGGGAGTGGAAGACTGGGAGCCAGGCTCATAGGGAAGAGGAAGGAGATGATGAAGAGCAAGTGAGGTGAGTGCTGGGAGTGGAAGGAAAGTAGGGATCTTGTGGAACAGAGGAATAGGCATGAGGCTGGGAGTGGAAGGGAGGTAAATGTGCGGTTTGCCAGTATAGCTTATTTTGCTGAGAGAGGCTGATAAACACTGGTTGTGGTGGTCCCACAGATAGCTCACCATGGTGCAAACACCTGTACAGAGCTACATGTCCACATAATAACCATTCCAGTCCCACGCTGTCTTTGATGAACACTCCAGAAAGTGACTGGATTTTTTTGGAGAAGGCCGAGGCACTTCCCCTCCCTTGTCTAAGGTTACAGCAGAGCCCTCCCTGATAGTTTCTTTCCACCCGCACCTGCTGCTGCAGCTGGGGAGCCTGCAAGGACAGGAGATTTTGAGAGATTCCCACATGTAGTCTGTTCTGGATGACTGTGGAAAGGAAGCACTCATTGGGCATTGCTGGAACTTGTTCTGTGCTACAGACACAGCTCCTGCCCAGGTTAGGAGGTGGATGATGAGCAGGATCAGAGGAGGGAACCTAGCAGCAATTCAAAGAGTGAGGCCAGCGTACACCCCTCTCAACATCTCCCTGTCCCTGTAAGCACCTTTCATGGAAAAGACAACAATGCCTGCTGAGAAGGCATCTAGCAAATCAGCCTGGGCTACTGGTAACGTGCAGCCAATACACTAGGTTCATCTGAGTTAAAGCACCATCTGCCACTGGAGAACAAAGTGGGAGAGGGGAGATGTGGGAGATTGACTATTAGAGACTTTGTGATTGACAGGTTGGGGACAGCTGATCTAGTTAATATAAACTTTCAGGTTTAATAGCTATAAAAATGCATTTTAACAAAGGATTTGCATAAAGGCTACATTTTAAGTATTATTTTAGCATGTGTGGGGTGAAAAAGTAAGAATAGGTTTATTATATATAGTTCATAAAAAGCTCACAGAAGCGACTGAAAAATATTCTTGTTTACTTCAATGGCCTTTGCATCAAGTGTATAATACTTAATTATAACTCTGTGTTAGCTAAAATGCTATAAACAGTTCTTTCTAATTCTCTAATACACAATTCTGCTACTGAAAGCATGAACTGCAGGTATGGTTATCTTTGTCCCCTCCCTGCTTATTTATATATATAAGGGAGTCTGTAATTTTCCTAGTAGGGATAAGCATTTGTCAGGAATATCACTCAGTATGACCTAGGACATGAACTAAGCACTCCTGGCGATCAGGAAAAAACTTCTCCAGTGGGGGTATTATTCCATAAGGCTACATCTACACTGCAAGTTTTTGTGGCAGAAAATATGCTAATGAGGGCATAATTAGCATAAGTCATGATCTCATTAGCATATTTTCTGCCATTTCTTTTTACACAAGGCTTTTTTGCGCAAAAAGAAGCAGTGTAGCTGCTTCCATTTTGCACAAAAACTCTATTTTGCACAAGATCCTTATGCCTCTCCGGAGGCAACACTGCTTCTTTTTGCACAAAAACCCCTCACGCAAAAAGAGCGGCAGAAAATATGCTAATGAGATTGACTTATGCTAATGAGTTCATCATTAGCATATTTTCTGCCACAAAAACTCTCAGTGTAGACGTAGCCTTAGTGTCTCTGGCTCTTATACCTTCTTTTGAAATCTCAACTACCAGCTATTTCCCCTGACCCAGGAAAACATTTTTAACCATTTTTCTTAAGGTGAGATTCTCATCACTGTGATAACACCATTTCTGCTGCATTGTATGACTATTCCCCAAATGTTTAAGGGAAATTCAGATGTATGTTCACAAGCTGCATTTGTAGTACTTAAGCAGCTTCGTTACAGCATACATTAAAGATGAATGTGAGCTAATTCCAATAATTTTTCATTCTGAACCTGACAGAATTGTGTGGCAAGGAGGGACTATACTAATCACACAAAATAATATAGTCTATTCTATATTTGAGAGAGTCTGTGCATCTGTCTGTCTGTGCATCAGTGAGTCTGTTTGTTCAAGAACTCCTTCCAAATGGTAAGAACTAGGATCACCCAGGGAGGCGCTGCCAGCTGGGAAGCGTGGCCCCCGCTGCCCTGGGATGCTTCTGTATAGGAGCCACTGGCCAGGCAGCATTAAGGATGTTAAGTACTAGGTAATTGACTAATCAAATAGTTGATACAAAATGCATTGACTATTAGATTAGTTGCTAGAGCACCTCCACCTTTGACATGTAACAACAGCCTTAGGGCTATTGCTACACTTCGAAGACAAAAGTGCCGCATGGAGCTCGGGGTCAGCTGTGGAGTCCCCAGTTGATCCCAGGCTCCATGCGGTGCTGCCACTTTGAAATGCCGCATGCAGCCTGGGGACACCCCAGCTGATCCTGGGCTGCATGTGGCTTTTCAAAGCAGCAGCACTGCATGGAGAACTTGGCAGTACCCCTATTCTCCCCTCTCCCCCTGCCTTGCTGCCTTTATCTGATAGAGGCAGCAAGGGGGTAAGTGACTAGTCAACTATCCACTAAGCATTTGCCCCAGGAAGGAGCTGTCAGCCACCTCAACCTTCTTCCCTGAGCCATCCATGCTTTACCCTGACTCCTGCACCCCACACCCATCCCTGAGCCTACTTTCTGACCTGATTCCTGCACTCCCACTCATACTCCTTGCCTTGAAGGATCCAATCAATTCCAGGTCAATCTTCTAGTATATTTCAGAATATATATTTCATTTTTATCTCAAGTTTTCCATAAAGAAGAGTAGTTTTTCACCTTGATATTGCAAAAGAAAAAGTTTAACTGAAGGAAAGGGTGGAGTATTATCTTTGATTAATGAATATGTTGTTCTTCACATGTGAATAGTCATGAAGACAAAACTGATATTGCTCTCTACTGAAGGTTTTTCAAAAGCTGTGTCTCTGTGAATGCTATCTTGCAGGTGAAGGATATGAAAATAATTAATGGCATATGGAGTATTTCATCTCTATCTTTTTGTTGAAAGAAAGGCCAGGTTAGCAGTGACCCAAAGTTAATCTGAAAGCTAGCAGGCCGTTTATATGAAATGAGTTTGCAGTCTCATTCAGTTCCCCAAGGAAACATGTTGACATTACAAAACTCAGATCACAGATGCCCCTTTGTTTGCAGTCAATTGAGGCACAGGTGTTAGAAAGGAAAGAGCTTTATTAATGGCAAATCCAGAAGTAGCATGGAAGAAGCAACACTAAGTTCCACATCTAGTAAAACCTTCAATCTTAACTCATCAAGTGCACAGAGAATTGAAACATATTAACAGAACTGTGTGACCAGTCTTGCAGTGCTGACATCCATTCTATGGGTAAATGGCCATTCTCTAGCTGTGTCAGTCCAACTCAGTTGACATAGGTTCCAAGGCTCCCAGGGATGTAAACTGACAACTCTTACATGGAACCATGAGCATGGGTGTGGAATTGGTAAAGTAGGTTAATATCCCCAAGATTTGACAAGAGGAAGACAAATGTATCCCTTCTCTGCCTCCTCCATATCTCATTATATTTGTGGCTGTTCTTCTTGCCACATTTTTTTGGTATCCTATCTGGGATTCCCGCAAGCCCAGGGACCTCCCTGTCAGCCTCCTCCTGGCATTGGCTAAAATGACCAACCCTCTACCAAGAGGGAGAAGTTGAGATGATAGGGGAGCTGGCTTTTTCTATGATTGTGGGCTCATAGCTTCACACTTTTCTGGTCACTCATCGAACCAGAATTTCTTTGGTTACTTTCATATCTTCTTGGAGTGGCTGGGATTCTCAGGTTCTCTGTTTGATGGCCCCTTTTGGATTGTTAATTTTATCCTTATAGCTTCACTTCCATTCCTTTTTTTTTTTTTCATTTTTGTCCCCTGGAATAGGGTTGTTCACATAGTCCCCCCTCATTTTTATAGATGAAACTTGATCACTGGGGACTTCAGCCATCTAGGGAGTCAAATAGGCCTGCTCTTGTGACTGGCACTAAACTCACTACAAGAAAAATTCTGTTTTAAACAACATACTAATTTCATGACCCAGCATATTGCTATAGCTGCAAATGTCCTTTCTAATGAGAGAAATAAAACACCACATTTTAAATGCTCATACTGTAAAAGTCACTTTTATCTTGACTGTTTCTCAACCACATGCCATATAACCACATTCCTTTTATACAACCTTGAATATTGCCCCAAGCCTTTTAAATATCTACAGTAAGGAAGACTACTTGTTAATGAAATCCGGCAAGATGCTGCCAATCCATCTCTCTACTATATCAAACAGAAATTCGCAACAATCAGCTGCTTAAAAGACTTCAGAAAAGGGGTTCTAAACTGATATCTAAGGGAGGATACTAAGAAATAATATATTCAACAGGATGCAGGGAGTCTATTTTGAGGGTGATATATTTTCCTCACTGTGGTGGTGTCAAGCTACGGCTACACTATAGCCTTTTGTCAGCAGAAACAATGCAAATGAAGAGCTTATTAGCGTTTGTCACACTGTCACTTGCATATTCTCTTCCGATGCTTTTTGCAGAAGAGGTTTTTGAACAAAAACAAGTAGTGTAGATGGGGCCATTTTGCGCAAAAAAAACCCTTTTGCGCAAGATCCCATATGCCTCAAAAAAGGAGGTATACAGGATCTTGCACAAAAGGGGTTTTTTGTGCTAAATGGCCCCGCCTACGCTGCTTGTTTTTGCGCAAAAACCTCTTCTGCAAAAAAGCATCAGCAGAGAATATGCAAATGATGGCACAACAAATGCTAATGACCTCTTCATTTGCATTGTCTCTGCCCACAAAAAGCTGCAGTGTAGACATAGCCTCAGATTTCTAGCCAAGGATCATAACACACTTCACCAATATTAATTAATTAAGCCTCACAACTGTGAGGAAGAGAAGCATTGCTATTCCTATTTAATATACAAATAAACGAGCATAGAGAAACACAGGAAAGCCTCAGACCTGAGCCAGTGTCTGCTAGCATGAGCACCTTCACTCATGGGGATTCCCACTGAAACAGGAATTCATGTTTGTTGATCCCAATGCCATTCTACAGCCAAAGTCTACAGCCTTATCTCTTAGTCTTGCCATTAAAATACAAGACTAACTATTCTCCTTGCCAAACGCAAATCTGTGTAATTAACAAGGGTTTCATTTGGCATCAATTTCAGAGTAAAAGGCAGAGAAGATGATGTTCTTTCCTCTTCTCTATTACCAATATTGTCATTAGGCAAATGAGGCAACTAGTATTGTAATTGCATTAGAAACTCAGTAGAGGAAATAACACTGAAGTGTAGGCCATCATTAACATGCACTACAAGTGATTGCCCTTAGAGAATAAAATTACCTGCTTCTTTGGCTTGATTCTGTGTTCTATATGTAGGAGAGGAGAGTGATTTTGTTCATTTTCTACAAATGAAGGAAGTTAAATAAGGCTGACTTCCAAGAGATGTAGAAACATATAGAAAATATTACAAAAATGGAAGAGATTGCACTGTTAGCATTGAACAGAAGCCTTGTCTGTGTACCAACAAAGACAGTCTTAGTGGGTACTTTGTCCTGTGTCTCTGAGGTTAAACTGTACCTGTTGTAAGGTACAAGCACCTACACTTTTAAATTAAATTTTTTTTTAAATTTCATACATTCAGCTTTGATCAATCAAGCAAGGGCTAGTAGGCAGCTCCTGTACAAACTCTCCAGGCAGCTCCAGTCCACTTTCTTCCTCAGCTTGTACCGCTGCTACTATTCAGTCCTTGAACTCTTCCAAATGGAACTATTCATCATGTCAAACGATGGGCTTCAGGTTTCCCTCCATTACGCATGACACTCCAGGGAGGAGCAAAAGCTCCAGAAAGCATGCGGATACCTTGATGTAGAATGCATTATAGCCTGTCTCCGACTTACGAACCAGTTACGGACCAAGCAATTGGTGGTAACTCGGTTTGTTCATAAGTCGGACCCCATTGAGTTACACGCGACCACACTGTTTGTAAGCGTGGATTGCGTTCATAACTTGGGGTCCGCCATTTACGACACTTTTGGTCATAACTGTGAACGGTTGTAAGTCTGGGGACCGGCTGTATAAATAAATATGTATATCAAAGAGCAAAGGCAAATAGCTAAAATTGCAGAATGGGGTAAAGAATGTCTCGAACCAATATGTTCCTCTGCTGTGGAAGTCCACAGAGGTTGCTCCATATTGACACAACATGATTAGGGGTTTTGGAGGCTCTCCAGGGAGTTATACTGAAGGAAGCAGCATCACAAAATGTTTGCATTCAGCCTTGCAAATTCTAATCACATGTGTGATTTTTGTTTTTGGGAATATTTTATTCTCTAAAGTACCTTTTTTTACATATGTTATTGTAATGTTACCCAGGTCTACATTAAAACCAATATGTTCTGCCAAGTATGAACTCAGGTTTCTAAAGCTAAATGGTTACCTCACCACTTTTCTCTTTACTGTCTTCCTTTTTGCATAACACAGTGCTAGAAAGCAGGGCTGTCCTTAAGCATACACTGCTGTGTAGGGCACCCAAAAATCTGGGATATCATTCTCCTCATTGGTCCCAGCTGAAATCCTCTTCTCTAGCCCCTGCCTTGTGTGCTGAAACAGCAAACTTCTCCCTGCTCCCAACCCCATCCTCCCCCTCACTTGCTCCTTAGCCAGCTAGCTGAGATAAGAAGATTGCTAATGTTGCAATAGCCCGGCCCACAGCTGTCTGGAATGGAGTCCCTCACTAGCCTCTGTCTGTGCTGAGCTGCTTGGTCTCCCTGGGGAGAGGAACAGGACAGGTGGAGCAAAAATTCCAGATGAGTGAGGGAGAGGGAGGAGCTGGGCCAAGCAGGGAAGAGACAGAGGGAAGAAGGGACTTGAAGTGCGCTCACTGTCTCTCACACACAGAGACTAGCTTTCACAGCCACATACCTCTGCCTCTCACAAGTCACAGTCCGCTAACACAGAGCCTCACACGCTCCCCAACACATACTCTGTCACACAGTCCCTCAGCACACATGTGGGTGCGTCTACACTGCTCTGTTCTTTCGGAATAACAGCGTTATTTCAAAAGAAAATTGAAATAATGGAGGGCTTTTTCTGACGCTGGTAAACCTCATTCCACGGGGAAAAACATCACTTCCTAAAAAGCTTTTTCAGAAGAGGCTGTGTGTAGACCAGGAGTTTCCAACCTGGGGTATGTGTATCCCCAGGGGGTACGAGAAGCTTGTCAAGGGAGTATGGGGAATATTTGGTAAATAACTAGATTATCCTACATGAAATGTTCCATACGTAGTAGTCTTAGTGAAAAAAGTTGTGGATTCTAGAGTCTAGAATTTATTTTCTTTCATATTGAATAGGGAGTATGGGAAGGTTTACTAAAAGCCAAGGGGGTACAGGGACCGAAAAAGGTTGGGAACCCCTGGTGTAGATGCGCCACTGCTGCTATGTTGAAATAGCTCCTCACCAGGGCCATTCTAAGTTATTCCTCCCCAGAGCCTCCTGGGGCTCTAAGTTGAGATAGCGGATCCACATTAGGGGAGCCTGCTTTGGACTAATTTTGAGGCTTCCCTGTAGTATGGACTGCTATTTTGAAATAAGCTTTTCCAGAAGATATCTTCCAGAAAAGCTTATTCTGAAAGCTTGCAGTATAGACATACCCTACAGTCTCACACACACTGGCTAACTCTCTGGCTCTCTCATACACGTGCTGACACACACATACAGGCGCATGCATGCACACATGCGTATTGTTATTTCTGCTTGGTACTTCCTGTCAAGATGCTGGTGGTAGCTATGGGCTGTAGAAGGATTGTGGTCTCTGGCAAGATGCAGCCCTCATGTGACAGCGTAAAACCTGCCTTGAGCCATTGCTCCAGCAACATGCTTCATATGTGACAGCAATGGGAAGGTTCTGCAGGTGGGACTGGTGGATGCATCCCCTTGACAAACTGGAGTCAGCTGTGCTAACTGAGAACTGCCTTCAGAGGAGCATAAGTTTAATAACACTGAGTAGGGCCCCTGTCATGGGGTGAGTTCGCTCAGCCCCCTCTGAAGCAGGGCATTGAAGATATCGGGCCTCTCAATACATGCTCAGCCCTGTGAGTGGTACCAACTCCAGCACCCTCCATACAAGAGTCTGGCCTACTTGCCAAAGTCAATAGCAAGACCCAGTGGCCTGAGCCTGTAACAACCCCCAGTTCACAAGGCAGTAATGCCTGATGGCCAAAGTCAATAACAATCCCCTATTCATGCGCCTCTAGGGCCCAGCAGCCCAAATCTATAACAGCCCCTTGTTTGTGGGGCAGTAAGTCTTGGCAGAAAAAGTAAATTGTCCCAGTGGTAGTGTCCCCTTTCAGTATAATGAGGGCGGGGCAGAGGTACCTGAGCCCTCCATCTCCACCGGGTCCCAGCCCAGGGCCCTGTTAGTGGTGGGAACATCCCACTGTTAGTTCAGCAGGGAAATCTTCCTGCAACAGGCTGAGCTCTTGGGGGGACTCCGGCTCCCCGCCCTTGGCTACTCCCTATCGAACACAAAATTATTGGCATTTTCCTTACTTGCCTCCTCTGGACTGGAAGCTGCTCCCAACCCCAGCACAATCCCATTGGCCGGTTTCTGGCCAGAAACTGGCCAATGGGAGGCCATGAAACACAAGTGCCTCCATAGCACATGGCTGCAGCCTGGGGGGGGGGGAGGACAGTCAGGGGGGCTGATTCACAAATGGGCTGCTGGCTAGTAAGTCTCCTAGCCAGAGCCTGCCTCTGGCTCCCCAGCTTCTTCCTTCCCCAACCCTCTACCCCTCACTCCTTCCCGCACTCCACATACCCAAATCCTCTACCCACCTCCGGTTCCCATATTCCCACCCAGATCTGGCACCCCAATTCCCTGCCTAAGATCACAGTCCCCTCCTGCCCTAGCTCACAACCCAAATCCCTATACCCCCTCCTGTAACCAAATCCTTTGCCCTAGGTCACAATCCAACCCTCTGCACTCCAGACCTGTGTCCCAGGTCACAACTGCCTCCTTCACGCAAACTTCCTCCCTTACTCCATGCCCTCTTCTGCAACAAACCTCCCTCCTAGACCCCACACCTCCTCCATTAATATCATGGAAGAATGTGGTCCTCTACCACTTTCCAAATTCTTGGAGTAGCCTCCTCATAAAAAAATTATTGTCCACCCCTGATCTTGTGTAACAAAAACTACAGCTCTCCAACAACTACTCCCTCACAGTATACTATTACAGCAGGTCAAATTATTAATTGCAACTCAGTTATCTGATATTCTAACCTTTTCTTTCTCTTTGTGATTATTTGTGAAGTGGCTTTAACCTGGTTACTGAGATGATGCTGAACAGTTTATCTTTACCCCCTTTTGCAGCTCCCCTGCATATAGCACCCTGGCTGCAACTCCCTGGCTGCACAAATAATTGGTGTAACTACTAAGCTTAGTTCTCCTCAGCAATTTTCAAAATATTCAGTTCCAGCAACCCAGTGCCAGCAATAAGGTATAATTACTGTTGCTTCCAGACCAAGCTAGAGGAGCATGTTTCCAAAACAAACTTTCCTTGTTCAACATTAAGCTATGTATTGGCCCTAAACCATGCTCTAGGGGCCTGATTGCTCTTTCTGGAGAATGCACACGTCAGAGCTATTTACTGAAAAGAGATGTAAACAAAGGGGACATCCTTACCTCCCCACAGGGCAGCCTCATTCCCTATTCCTGCCCTCACCCTATCTGTGCCATGGAGACACCTTTCTGGAAATGTTTGGGATCACAAAAAAAGTGAATTTACAAGCTTGCCGCTCTGCCATTGATAGTTTGAAGGCAGCTATGGGATTTCTTTTTTCCTGACAGTGACACAGAAAAAAAAAATATTATTTCTTCTGCCCATCCCCTCAAACCCATCCCCTCCCCCAAAACTAAGACAACAGTGTAGGAGTGGATAGAAGAGCAATTATTTCTTCCCCTCGGAAGGCATTTGAGAAACAATGTTGCATATAAAACTAGCTTCTTCACCCTGCCATGGAGGAAGTACTTACAACCCACAGTAAACGGGCTAAATGAATTTGTTTAGCACACTACTGAAAGTAAATGCAGGGCTAATTCTTTGACTTCTGTTACATTCTCTCCAAAGCAAAAGTCAAAGGGGTGTCACACAGCTCACAGCCTATCACACACCTTCTGCCCTACAGATATTTTATTTGGATGGAATTCTATACAGCTTTCAGCTGAGTGATTTGTTACTATTAAAGCTCCTTTTCCTAAGGCTCTGTTCCTGTCATAGACGTCAGTTTTGCTGGAGTACTTATGTAGGGTCAAACCCAAAGGTTTTACTGTCTGGATTTGTGACTTGTATGTAAGTGCTTTTTGAACGCCGTTCTACTAAAATCGATGCTGCACTTTGCGTTACAGCAACTTGATGATTATGATCTTGTTCAGATAATACTTCAGACTGAATAGAAGAATCAGGTTTAACGGGTCCTGACCCTGAGGGTTTTTTTTATTTTAAAGCAGTAAATAACATTTATAAAACCAAAGAAATAACTAGTAAAACACGAACTACTCTATCTGCTTTTTGCAATTAAAATGCCCAAAGTGTGCACAGACCTTAATTTCTGTTTTATTATTCTCTGAGCAGAATTTTGTGTCATGTTTAACTCTAAATGAATTCACAGCACAATATCCTCTTATGGTTTCATGTTTTCAGGCAGCAATGCATGATTAAGATTAGCTTTAATTCTTTATGAGAAAAGCTATTTTTCTTGTGAAGGAGCTCCACAAGGCAGCAACTAAACACAGCGACTGTGTCTACACTGCACCCCTTTTCCGGAAAAGAGATGCAGATTAGACACTTCGGAATTGCAAATCTGTGGGGGATTTAAATATCCCCCGCGGCATTTGCATTTACATGGCTGCCTCTTTTTTCCGGCTTGGGGA
The DNA here is from genome assembly GCF_052426305.1 of Pelodiscus sinensis. Lineage (NCBI taxonomy): Eukaryota > Metazoa > Chordata > Testudines > Trionychidae > Pelodiscus > Pelodiscus sinensis. The sequence continues at coordinate 44,200,204 of NC_143052.1, forward strand.
TAAGCCGGAGAAAAGCGCCAGTCTAGACGCGATTCTCCAGAAAATAAGCCCTTTTCCGGAGGATTTCTTATTCCTACTTGGAATTCCTACTTGGAATTCCAAGGTGGAACCCTCTACAGCACAGCCCAGGTACACAGTGGCTTCTTCCTCACACAGGTAAGAGCCAACCAGTCTCTGTTGCATCGCACTGGTGTCCTTTTCACTGCCCTTTCTCTGCTCTCTCTCCTTGCTGTGAGGGGGGCCCAATCCTTATCATCCCCCTGCCTCAGGATATGTCTACACAGCAGCGTTATTTGGGAATAACTGATGTTATTCTGAAATAACATAATCCACGTATACACTCGTCAAAATGTCAAAATAATGTCAAGGTGGAGGACTTCTTACCATGACTCTTGTAACCCTCATTTTACAAGGAGTAAGGGATGTTGGATGAAGAGTGCTCTCTCTCCAACTTCCTACTCTGTAGACAGGGCCAAAAGCTGAAATAAGCTATTTCAACTTAAGCTATGCAATTGACGTAGCTCAGGTTGTGTAGCTTATTTCAGCTTTAGCCCTACTGACTAGATGTACCCTCAGAGTCCTCCTGGCCTTTTTCAGCTCTTCAGCAGTAGGCTCCTGCCTTGGGATTCCCCTCCTGCAGTACCAGGACCTAGGGACCCATAACATCATACTGCCACCAGGCCGGGCAGATTACAGAAAAACAGAAGAGGGTTTCCATGGACTCTGACCATTTTGTGAGCTTTAAAACTCTACCTTGCTAAGTGCTCTAAAATCTGAATGGTTACTTTGAATTGCTTGGAGAGCTGCCTCCTGGGGATGCACAGTCACTAGTGATCCAAATGTGGGGTCCTTTGATCAAAGGATCTCTAAGTTACAGGTTGCTCCTCAAAAATAAATCTGTTCCCTTCCATACTGCAGAGAGTGAGATCAACAGATCTTGTTGTCCTCATCCAGACAGATTGTGTGAACTCACCCCACTGCCAGATAATATAACTAAGGAATAAGTTGATCACGTCACAACCTTATTAGACAAAAGGAGTTTTGGAATAGATGCCAGCTGGAAGGTGCTACAGTTTGTGAGCTATGAGATGTGCAATTTGACTCTGATGAGAATGTAAGGGAGAATGTAAGGGGGAAAGGGGCAAATTAGGAATGCTTCCTGGGCAGAGAGCAGTAGGAATGTCCTAGAGAATGCTCTGATCTCTGTGGATCAATTAGTTTTGTTGTAGGAAAGAGACAAATAGGATTGAGATAATCATGGAACTGTCAAATACAAAAGTTGCCCAAGACAGAGAAACATGGGGTTCACATCATATTCCCAGATGATCCACAAGGGAAGAGACTTACTAGAGATCTTCCTGTTCCTTTATTCTCACTTCCGCATCTGCAGATGGACTGAGACAGGACAGGGAGGGAAAGGCCAGGAGGTGAGGTGCCTCTTTCTTGTCCCTAGAAAAGCCAATAGACTATAAATTGAGCCAGTTTTCATTGTTCTACAGCATCCTAAGTGTTGGGGAAACCCACTTGGGATAGGTTCTGGAAACAGCAGTAGCTGGGAGAGGTGCCTATGTTACCAGGCATGCAGGTGTAGAGCCACTACAGAGACAGCAAGTCCCATAAGCAGGGAAGACACAGCTTGGAATCCCTGTGGCCCCCTTGCCCTGAGCCCCTCATACAACCCAACTCTGACTCCTGCACTCCCATACATCCCAAGCACCCTGCCCTGCCTTGCACTCCCCCACACTCCAACTCTCTGCCCTGCACTCCACCCCACACTTACATTTGTTACAGGTTTTTTGTTTCACAACACACCTACCCAAACCCTTGCCTTGGGGCCCCCTCCAAGGGGCAGGGCAGGTTGTGACAGGACAGTACCTGTAAGAAATTTAAGTTACTTTCACCCATGAATAAAATGTGCACTCCTGTCACCTCTGAGGTGTCAGAAGCAAGCGGAAGGGGGGAAGGGCAGCTCCCCATGGCAGATACTGAGGCACTGACCAAGAGGAAGCAGGGAAAGATCAGAGATGAGCTGCAGAAAGGGGCAGTCCCACCCACGCTGAATTGCCCCCGCTCCCTATCCCCAGCCAGCCTCTCCCTGGTTGGCTCTTCTTTCTGGGGTCCTCAAGCACCTGTGCCCATCCCCCCCCCCCCCTTTCTGTGTCTGGAAAAGTCCATGAAGTGAAGTGTAGAGAGGGCAAGGTCTATTGTGAGCTTAGTGTTCCTAATGGGCCATTCAACTTCACTGTTGACTTCTCCCCTGCCTTCATGTGCTGGCTGAACACCTTACTCGCATTGCCACAGGAGCACACACAAGCATACAGCACAGCGCTGGAAAATGGAACCTTTGCTTTCTTTGCGTTGCTCCTCCAATTTGGGGCTCCCCAGTCACTAGGGGGCCTGTCCCACAGAACCCTTTGTTTCATGGTAAATCCTCCACTGGGAGAAGGTTGTGGAGAAGTCTGGTTTTTGAAGGTTGATGAATAGTGGAATGTGACAGGAGGCTCATTTTGCTTGAAGAGATCAGAAACTGAAGACCAGAGAACAAGGCGGGATACCTACTGAAGGGAAACAAGGCCTAATTACAAGTAGACTTGTCCCATGTGTTTTAAGGATTACTGATGTGGGTTTTGTTTGTTTTACTAACCTTGCACAGGATAGTGCTCTCTGGCAGCTACATAAACAGCAAAGTAAAGCTGGGTCATTTATGAAAAATGAATGTCAAGTCAAAGTCCAAATGTTTATTTTCCAAGCTGGAGCTATAGATCACGTGGAAATATTCTTTCCTAATGACTGTTTGTATTGAGCTCAATGATTAATAGAGATTTAATCCCCTTATCAGATGGTTGGTCATACACAGCATTAGTGATCCATACTCACTGTACCATTATTGAGCTACTGTAGTCTCATTAGCTTAGTGCAGAGCTACTCAACTTGGTTGCATATACATGCAAATATATTCAAATAGCTGATGGGCATGAATACAAAAAAGCATATCAACAGAAGACCATTGCATTGACTCGCCATTGTTGAGCATGTTCCCTGTGGAGGCCATGTTCAAAGGATCCCACTCGTGAGCTACATGTTGAGCCCTGTGTAAACCCAAACCGCATCGCAGACCGCAAACAAACATGTCATGGGCTGCATGTGGCCTGCACGCCACGTGTTGAGTAGCCCTGTTTTAGAGAATTGATTTATTGTGTATATCAGACTGTGACGGGGAATCCGACCCTGCACTCGACCCTGGCACAGGGAAGGGCAGCCAGCCCCCCAGGAGGGGGGGACAAGAGCCGGGAAACCCCCTCCCGCAACCGGGGTTGGGAAACGCCGTCCGCTGCGGCGCAGAGGTGGCGGAGGGCGGCAGGCAACCCGGCGGGCAAGAGGACCCCAGAGGCGGGGGGGTGAGGCCGGCCGGGCGGAAGCCGGCAATCCCCGCTGGGCGGGGAGTTTAAAAAGCGGCCTACAGAGGCCAGAGAGGGGGGAGCAGGAGACCGGGAGCACGGGCCGGGGCGGTCGGCCGGTGGGCAGTTCCCCTTCCCCCTGCAGGAGTTGGTGGCACTGAGGCCACAAGACAACCCGAGCGGGGCCGGAGGCCAGGAATAGGGCGAGAGGCTGGCAGGGACGGATGAGCCATGGCTGGGATGGAGGCCAGAGCCAGTGGCCACAGAGACCGGGGTGGACGGCAAGCCAGAGGCAAGGCACGGCCGCCTGGAGGACTTACCCCGCGGGACGCAGGAGAACAAGAGCCGGTGGGCTCGGACTCGGGGTAGGAAGGGACTTCTGGGGGGGGGTACAACCCCACCCCCGGGAGCCCGACGCCAGCCCCCCGAACTGGAACCGGTGACACAGACCATCAGAAACAAGCACATACACAAAAATGCCCTCTGTTTTTATGAATAAGCCCAATTCTAAGTGGCTACAGTTTTACTTTATTATGCAATGGCAAACTATTCAGTATGCTACGAGCTGCATGAATTCCACTTGGGACCCTCATCCCCCAGTCGTTGGGTGAAATCCTAGGCCCATGTTCATCAATAGCAAAACTTGTATTGACTTCAGTGGGGTCAGGATTTCACACATAATGTGGCAAAACTCCCCCTCCGAAACAGAAGATCTGTTGCATTAGGATGGTGGAATTGGGCCCTTAATACTATCTCCTCTAGTGGTAGACAAAAGTCAATGCTAAAAATGACTGTAAAGGAGGTTCTCTACTGAGCCTTTTGCAAAACCTGTGTTGATCCCTCGCTAAATAACAAAGTTTGTGTAGACAGATTATCACCACACAGAAGCACCGTAAACTAACCAGCTATGGCACAGACTGCTGACTGCTTTATAGGCATGATAGTAAATATATGAGTTTGAAAGGAAAATATATTGAGACAAATAATCCCTTGTAAATTCAATGCTATGATGTCTGTGTAAGTCTGCAAAGGGAAAGCGGACTCACACAGATACACACCTGCTGCTGCCAGGCCATGAGAGAAGAAAATCTGTGGAAAGGAATAATTACACAAAAGAATTATTTAGCGCAATATAATTTCCTTTCAAATCCATACTATTGAGTGTAGTTAATGTAGTAGAGATGACTTTAGTCTATTGAATTCTATTTAGGCTACAATGTAATTTGATAATATTCATTAATTCTACCCATCTATAGCTCTAATCCTATCTAAAAACTATTTTACAGCAAGTTTTTTTTAATGCTTCCTTTAAATAAAAGAGTATTCATCGGTCAGACATGGTGTGTCACAAGAAAATTCATCAGGGAAAAAAATTCGGGACACACAGTTTTAAAAATAACACAGCTTCATATTGTTCTGTGTAAAAAAGAAACTCATTAACAGCCCAATAATACTTTACTATTTCATAGACCATTAGCTCCCAAGTGTTTGACCAGGTCTTCCTGTGTGTTTCTATAGCACTAAATAGAATAGGGTCTCTCATGAATGGGGCCTCCATGTGCTTGTGTGAGACTGCTCCTATGCCAAGAGATAGCAGATGTCCAGGGCCTAACACATTGGCTTCCCAGTGGAGGAGAAATCAGTGCTGTGGAATCTGTATATATTGTAACTTTTCCCATGTATGTAGACAAAAGTTGATGAAAGCAACCACTAGACCTCTGCTTGTGTTGAGAATGTAAGTGAGTGTGAGAAAAGGAGATGATGGCTATTCAGTCCCCTTCCAACTTGAACATCCATGAAAAAGTCACTCACGATCTGCTCCATGGTGAATTCTAAAAGACCCAATCCTGTCTCCATTTTCTTCAATGGGAAAACTCCAGTGACTTCCATTTGAGCATGTGTAGACAGATGTGTTACACAGATGAAGTTATCCACAAAATATATATTCTAGAATCTGCAATTAATACATTAAATTCTGGAATCTGAATCTTTCCACACTGCTAGATGTTGCTTAGAGGATAAACAAGGCTCTGCTATCCATGTCTTTCATGCTGTTGGCTGGAATGGTTACCAAATTGTGTTTCTATAGCTTGATGTTTTTACCAGGGAAAGTTCCTTCCTCTTTAATATGCCTGTTAGGTGGCTCTAACACAAATTAAGATTCCAGACAGAATAGCTACCAGGATCAGTGTAGCACAAAAGCCTTCCCACAGGTAGCTGTGTTAGTCTGTACCTGCAAAAACAACAAAGAGTTCTGTGGCACTGTGATGGGGTAGACCGGCTTTGGGCCCTCTTCGGCTATGTCTAGACTGCAAGCCTCTTTTGAAAGAGGCTTTTTCAAAAGTATCTTTCGAAAAAGCCTCTTTCGAAAAAGAGCATCTAGACTGCAAGCAGTACTTTCGAAAAAGCAAGCTGCTTTTTCGAAAGAAAGCAGCAAGTGAGTCTGGATGCTCTCTTTCTAAAAAGCCCTGTTGGCATTCAAGAACACCTTTTTTCGAAAGAGCACTTTCGAAAAAAGGCGTTCTTCCTCGTGCAATGAGGTTTACCGCCGTCGAAAGAAAAACCGCATTCTTTCGATTTAATTTCGAAAGAACGCGGCTTCAGTCTAGACGCAGGTGAAGTTTTTTCGAAAAAAGGCTACTTTTTTCGAAAAAACCCCTGAGTCTGGACACAGCCGAGAGGCCCTGTGGTCCTGCCACACCCAACCCCAGAAAAGGGCCATAGAGAAGTCCTCCAGGCAGCTAGAGTGACTAGGAAGAAACCAGTCAATCAGGAGGCTGGAGCCAGGGCCGTAACAAGGGCAGGGCAAGCAGGATGCTCACCCTGAGCACCTCCTAATTAGGGGCACAAAGACACAATAAGTAAAAATAATAAACTGCAAGAGTAAAGAGCACAACATGTGCTAACCTAAGAACAGGGAGAGCATAACTAATATTTTGCCTGGGTACAAAAATACCTTGCGTGAGGGACTACAAAAGGAGCTGCAGGACTAGAGGCTGTTCAGTTGCAGCCCAGACCTAGAAGGGAGAAGGTCAGGAGTGGCTGGCAGATCCAAGGACAGCTCAGAGTGGGGAGTTGTTTATAGTATAACTATGGTGTCCAACCAGTTCCAAAGTGAACTAGCCACACTCAACCTGCCAAATAGCCACATGTGGCTAGTGGCTAGCATGTTGGACACCACACGTTTAGAACATTGTCTCCAGGAGGAGAAGCCCAGCAGGCACCATTCTCATAGAGTATGTCTACATAGCAAAGTGTAGTGCAGAGATCATGGACGTTGGAGGCATACCCCCCCAAACCTGAATAAGGTCCATGATCTCCACCCTGGACCAGGAAGGTGCCCGCCTTCTCCAGCCCCTGTCAGGCTCCTGGGAGCTGGCAGACTGCTCTTGGAGAGCAGTGGAGGACTGGCTGCCGGTGGCTTGCTGGCTCATGTTTTGGGGCCACTGGGTCAAGGGCAGTGACTGCTGGCTCTGGGCTGGCAGGCTTGGAGCTGGCACAGGCAATGTGGCCAGAGTCAACCCCTTTAAGGACTCCAGGGAGGGGAGAGGGAGAGGAGTGTTCTTGGTTGAGGCTGGAGTGGCCACCAGGGCACCTTGAGAAGGCCGGAGGCCCCCTATTTCAATGTAAGTGTCTACACAGCACTTATTTCAAAATAGCTGTTTTGAATTTGGTGTTATTCCTCGTGGAATGAGGTTTACCAAATTTGAAATAAGCGCTCCACTATTTCGAATTAATTTTGAAATAGAGGTTTGGCTGTGAAGATGCTAGGAAAGTTATTTCGAAATAACGGCTGTTATTTTGAAATAACTTTACTGTGTAGACATACCCAGAGAGACACTCTGCAGAGGGCACCGGGATGGGCCTCTGTTACAGGTACACCCCTGAAGGGGTTGTGATTCCACATAAGGTATGTGATTCAGCTGGAGGGCTGAGTAGCCAAAAAGGCTGAAGACTGAGGGCAGTGAAGGCACATGCACTAGGCCAAACAGGGTGCTTGCAGGAGGAGAATGCCACCCCATTACAGGTACTTAAAGACTAACAGATTTATTTGGGCATGAGCTTTTGTGGGTAAAACCCGCTTAATCAGATGCATGATGATGCATCTGACAGGGGTTTTTACCCACAAAAGCTCATGCCCAAATAAATCTGTTAGTCTTTAAGTGCCACGGCACTCCTTGCCATTTTTGTATTAATTAGGTTACTTCCCCAAGAAGAAATATTTGTACTGCAGGCATCTTGTAATATAATGGATCTTGCATAATGCTGAGCTTCCTCATCTTCTGGTGAAGTCAGAGTGTGTGACCCTTCAGAGGATCAAGTTATGTGTTGGTATGCCTGTTGCAGTGCACAGTGCTTCAGCTAACAGCAGGGTTTATATAGCATCTGCCTCATTTCAGCAGTACAGACAGAGGCCAAATAGCTTGGAATGCATTCAAAATTCAATTGCATAACATTAGCAAACCCAAACATGCATTTCTGCTATTCTTACAGCAGTACAAAGCAGTTCTCAGAGTAATGAACTTAAATATATGGGGAGGGACAGCCAGGATGGCTGTGGTGTGGCTATGGAAAAGCCATTACAAAGGGGTGCTCTCATTTCTGGCAGCTCACAGAAAGGTGTGCAGCATGGGAAAGGAATCATAGCACCATAGAACTGGAAAGGTCTCCTGGGTCACTGAATCTCATCCCACAATCTCCTGGACAACCCCATTCTATAATTCCACTCAGATGCCTATCAAGGAACTGCAAGGAACAGTACGAACTCAGTAAGCCTACAGCAAAGGTTTACGGAAAGTGAATTCTACCTACATCTGTTGCATTTCATGAATATATTGCAGAAGTGCAAAGTGTGGCTATTTAATAAAAACACACTCAAACCACCAGTTTTGCAAAAAAATGAAGCCAAAGGAAATTACATAAAACAGATAAGGAATGAGAGAACAGATTAAATTCTGGGTTTAAGCTTGATAGTGTCTCTTTGAAACCACAGTTAATTCATTGTATATGCAGCCATGATTAAGTTGTGGCCCTTGGCATGTGCTGTAAGTATTATTGTGGCCCCGGGACTTCCAAAGTTGAGTAGCCTTGGTCTAAGATGTATGTGTGGGGGAGGGTAGTTATACTGTCTCTTTGTGGAGCATATAGATCTCATTTCCATTAATTGAAAGTGCATGTGCACCTGGCGTATGATCCTTCCTGGTGTTGAGCAACAGTTCCCATGACTTGACTGTTGAAGGTGCTCGACACGGCCAGGAGCTACTCAGTACCTTACAGAACCGATCTTATATAAAGGACAATATAATCATAAGGCTTACCCCGCTGCTGATGCAGTTCTAAATTCTTTGCTATTAATGAGAAATCCCTCTACATCCATTTGTCTGATCTTTCCATTTTCACTCTTGGCTATCCCAGCCACAAAGACAACTGTGACTGTTCTCAGTGTTAAAGGGAAAACAGCCTGGCTGGGAGCACTCCGGTTATTCCTTGTCTGAAAGCAAGCATATAGGTAGATGTAAGAGAAACAGGAAAGAATTTTTAGGCATTAAGATCATATCTTTTAGTGGTCAAACATTTTATGGCTGAGCTGAACTGGAGCCACAGTTTCTCATATTGCCGGTTCCCCTTACTGCAGTGATAGAAGCTGTTGTTCCTCTTCACCCTACATTTTGCATTATGCTAGACAGGTAAGTGAATGCATCCTTTACAGGAGACCCCAGAATACATCTGAGGTCCAATTTAATTACTGTAGTGAAAGCATCCTGCATTTGATTTAATATTTCACATTTTTACCTTTTATTGATTTCTCACTGACAGGACATGGATGCCATAGTATGTCAGATGAAGCTCATAGTAAAGTCACTTTTATAGGGAACAGTTACCATGTATCATTGAGCATAGGTGGGTTTGTATTCATGTAAAATGAGAAAAGTGACCCATAAGCAAATATTTTTAAAAATGGGTGCCTAAATTAGGTCACTCAATCCACGCTTAGGTTACGCCTATACAGCAGCCTTCTTCCGCAAAAGCTTATGCAAATGAAGCGCGGAGTAGAAAATCACTGCATTTCATTTGCATAATTAACTAGCAGCCAGTTTTGTGCAAGAGGCTTTTGTGCAAAAAGGAGCTGTGTAGATGGCTCCTTTTTGTGCAAGAGGAGGGTTTTGTGCAAAAAGGAACTGTCTATACAGCTCCTTTTTGTGCAAAAGCCTCTTGCACAAAAACAGCTGCTAACTAATTATGCAAATGAAGCTCGGCAATATTCTACTCCATGCTTCATTTGTATAAGCTTTTGTGGAAGAAGGCTGCAGTATAGATGTAGTCTGAGGCATATTATAAGCCAATATGAAAACTCATCAGCCCATGCACCAAGAATTCAGCCACACAATTTCAGTTCCCTTTTTTCAACGCTTTGGTTTGATTTCTCCAAAATAACAAGATCAACATCTAATCCTGTCCCTTCCCCCCAATCTGGGATCCTCTGTCAGAGTCTATCCACTTCCTACAGGATTATCTCATGTGCTGGGAGTCAAAGTGAGCTTTTCTGCTTCCTTCCTTCTCCCTCAAAGCCTGCTCCCTGCAGGATTACACTGCACAAGTTACATGTACGGTGGGTCCTTTCCCCCGAGTGAAGGATTTCTGCAGAGCTTTTCCTTTTCCCTGCAGCTCAGCTGGACTATTTGCTGGTTTGGGGAAGAACAGAGGCCAGATCCACAGAAGGATTTAGGTATTGAAGCTCCAGTGTGGCAATACCTGGCTTTTAGGTGCCTAGAAAAATCACTGGAAGCCACAAAACCAAGTTCCCTGTGCAGTGAGAATCGGCACAGGTCAGATATGTGACAAAAACGGCATCCACAAAAGCTAGGCTGAGCATAGAACTGACCAAACTAGCCAATAGCAAATGCCAATGAGAAGGTTGTGTCCTAATCTGGGCCCTTCTCAGGCCTTCAGTGACTAAATCCAAGCACTAGACAGGTGCCTACCTTTGCTTGGGATCCACAGGTTAGAATTGTTTCCTGGAACTGGGCACATAGGCCATATTTTTTTTCAAGGAACATCACTGGAAGAGGAGCAAGGGACATGCTACTGACTCTGTTTATTTTTAAGTCACTGGGCTACGATTTTTCCTCAGAGAGACCGAATTCTGGTTTTCCCACCTCCTAGATAAGTGCCCTAACCACTCAAATACACAGCCAGTCTCTCGCTCTTTTGCTCTTTCAGGGTGCATCTAGATAGCGGCGCTATTTTGAAATACTTCTATTATCCCGAAATAGCATTTTCCACATCTTGACAGGATACCCGTTATTTCAAAAGAGCAGCGCTGCTCCGGACCAACCCGGCAGCACCCCAGCTACTCTGTCCCAGGAGTCCTGATTCAGCCGCTGCTGGTCAGTTTCAGCAGCGGCTGAATCAGGACGCCTGAGGCAGAGCAGCTGGGGTGCTGCTGGGTTGCTCCAGTAGCGCCGAGCAGCCGACTTGGGGACGCCTGGGTTTCTTAAGTTGAATCTGTATGTAAGTCAGAACTGGCGTCCAGATTCAGCCGCGGTTGAAACTGATCAGTTTCAGCAGTGGCTGACGCCAGTTCCGACTTACATACAGATTCAACTTAAGAACAAACCTACAGTCCCTATCTTGTACATAACCCGGGGACTGCCTGTACTTATACTAAACAACCTCTTCAGTGACTTTTAGCACACTCTGCATACTTTTCATAGACCTGTGTGTGTGTAGCTTGAAAGTTTCTGTTTCACTTGCAAAAGTTGGTCCAATACAAGATATTATCTCACCACCTTGTTTCTCTGATCTCCTGGGACCAACAAGGCTACAACAACACTGCAAACAGGCATAAATTCATGCATTCATATAAACTCATACATTTACATAAGTGAACTGTGTGCATCATTTTACTAATGATTTGTAAACTTTTAATAAAACTAGTTACTGTTACTCAAGTGGCTATAATTAAATGTTTCAATGTATCCACCAGATAATGTTTTTCTGTCACTGGTTTTTGTAATTTGTCATAGTGTTCTTTGTTTTGTATTTCATTTTGTTAGGCAATTATGGATACAGTTTATATGAAAGATAATGTACAAAATAGGGCCCTGATCCTGCAGTCAGATCTGCAAGGTTCCATGTGGCTCAGCATAGGTATTGAAGTCAGCATTAAAGGGCTCTGATTGCAGGATGACATATATAGCTATTGTATTATATACAAGAACACATCATGAATGTCACTAATCCTGCATATTCAATATACACAGTCATGAGAGCAAGAAAAGGCAATGTTTGAGGAGGAGGTGTTTTTCAGTACTTATGAAGTGGTTTATTCTTGAGATAACATTACTTAATGCTTTTATTTAATGTTTTCAGAAAACCTGGACTCAATTCAAGTCATCTTTGGCATTTTTCCAGTTGGAAAGATTACTGTTTTATTTATATTCTCATTTTAGCCACATCCATACAGCAGAATGCTACTTACTGTTTTCAATCTTTGCTGGCATCTTTGTATTTATAGCTTTCTGTATTTAGAGCTGTTTTTAGAACATTAATGAGTTTCTTGAAAAACTGCATTCAATGCAGATATCCTGAGTTTCTGATAATGCTTCCTTTGTTTCTCACTGACTTTTCACAAAGGTTCAGTTACTTCAGAAATAACCACTTCTACAAACGCTAATTGCAATTTACAGGAGCAAGGATTACAAAAAGAATCAATCCTAATTGCAGACAAATAAGTGACTTGTTTTTTAAAAAATCCTCATGATTAGGATATTTTTAATGAGATGAGAAAGACGAGTAACAACTAATTATAACTGTCAAACGTGACTACCTCCATCATATGTTAGACTTGAAAGCATTCAGTTTTTACAGATAAATGTCAGTAAATATTAATTTCACCATAAATACAAACTAACAAAAAAGTACATTGATAATAATTTAAATGTACAGAAAGGCAAAGTAAGAAAAATGCTTCTTCAGAACTTTAAAGTTTGATTTAAGGATATTTTCTTTGTCTATTTTAATGTGATGTTGACAGTTTGTGCTTCAATGGTTACAGAGCTTTAATTTTTTAAATCTCAACCTGAGCCATCATTAAATAATTGTCTGACCCCCTGTTACTCACCCCACACTAAATGGGGAAGGGTTAAGGGCATTGTGTGCTGAGGAAGCCACATCCCCTCAATCCCACATACTCCAAGTGTAAGTGGAGTATAAAAAAGGAGCAGGTTGGCTCAGTCTGAGCTGATAGCTGAGGAGGAAGCACACGAGTTGTGGACTTCAGCCCTGGAAGTGTCAGACACTCCAACAGTAGGACCTAGAGACAGTGAGCCTGGGCGGAGACCCAGACACTGTGGAGTTCTATGAGAACCCAGGGTTGGTGGGAGCTATCAGTACTGAGTAGCCTGCAAACCCCAGAGATGCCTGGTGCTTGCTTACAAAGGACAAAGTAGGAAGCAGCCCAGGAGAGCAGCAGGCACACACTCAGGAAAAATCAGTATGATTTGCTTTAGATCCCTTCGGGCTCAATGGCAGAGTCTCTCACCCCGCATGGGGCCCTGGGTTGGAACCAAGTGAAATATGGAGGGCCTGGATCCCACTGCCTATCACTACCCTACATGGTGGTCCACTTCTCTGACTGGCCCCTGAGCCATGAAGCCCTGAGAAAGGGACAGCCATATTGACTCTGTTAGGCCTTACAGCCTGAGAGCAAGGGCAATGCCATTGACTGGCAATTAGGCATTAGAGCCTAGAGACTGAGGGCCATCTGACTGACTTATTCATGGGGTACATTCATCCCCACTGGACAGAGTATATATACCTTATCAAATACCCCATTCACTGTTGAACATGTTCCCCCATAATTTTGCATAACTTAAAATTCTTCAGTATAAACATTGTTATTATCCATCAAAATAATTTTAAAAACTTAATTCTGCCAACTCCCTATATGTCAGCCAGTCAATCCGACTCTCACTGAAATCAACAGAAAGACTCCATTGATTTCACAGGTAGCTGAATCATGGTTTTAATTAGAAAATGCAGCAATTACAAAGGCCATGGGGATTTAATAAACAATTTAAGAGAATCCTTTTTAAGTATATGATCTTTAATATTTGAGCATGATGATGTAGTTGCTCTGTAAAATCTAAGACAAAGCTGTTTACTTAGTAGTTACCTAGAGTTTGTAACTTACCAACATTCTGAAAATCATGTCTTTGTTCTTTTAGATGGATATTATGTTTGAAATTTACCTCTTATTACTAACTAGCAGAAATACCCGGTGTCTCCCGGGGAAAATATAGTAAAAGGTGTGATGAATGAACTACATCAATGACATTAACATAGCATATTGTATTGTAAATACTTTTCTCTTACATATTACTTTAAGAAATTAACATAGCTAGTAATGTGCTTATAAAAGACAAGTCCCATAGGGTCTCTTTTCTCAATCCCCACAAATTAGGAAGGTCCATCTTCCCTTAAAGACTCTATGCAAACCAATGCCTGCAGCCTCCTTGCCAGAAGAAATGGAGGGGATGTCTCCTGGGCTCTGCAGCAACAGGAAATCACTGCTCCCCAAGTAGCCACTCCCTGAGTGCCTTCAGTGCATATTACTCCATGGGGCAACCTGAATGGACTTAGTGGCAGCTGAACTGGTTGCATTGATCAGACAAAGCAAAGCACCTTCAGACCAGGGTGCAATGAGTGATATCTAGATGATCAGAACATGCAGCACCTGAACGTACCTGTTCTAATGAGAATAGGCTGTTCTGAGTATACCATGTCCTCCTAGGCTCCTCAGTGATCAAAACCTTCTCCTCCCACCCACCTCCTCTTTGTACTGTGAGCTAAATCCTGCAAAGTGCATAGTGCCTGTGGCACTTGCTGATAATGCACACAGCCCTGCCAGTAGAACGCACGCAGCCCAAAGGAGGGCAAGTGGTGGGATGGCTCATTTGGGTGTGGAGGGAGGAAAGCAACTTTAATTTCCAGAAGGGGTTCAGTCAGAGCCCGGCTGCGTGAAGATGTTGAGAGGCTGTGATAGCTGGAGGTTTCTCCCAGCCACAATTAGCAAGGCTAGACCCCAGCCAGCATCAGCCACATTTGGGTCTGTCCTGGACACCTGCTGGTGCCCTAGTATAGGGGAGGTTGCTGATTCTCTGCCCCACTGCAACCTGTCCCCCATGGGCTTTCCCTTGATGGTGCTGCAGGTGCCCACATGCTTTATCCTCTAGGATCTCATAGTTGCAATTTATGTGACACACTTAACAGAAGAGTCCAGCAAATGCCTATGATCAGGTGCTACTAAAAACTAATTATCAGTGGGCCCAATTGGGGTTCTGGGGGAACCAATTTCAAGATATAACCAATCCAGTTATTTAAGTTAGGAAATCAGTAGTATCCGTGCAAAATGTGGTGTTTCTAGCTCTTACTGTTTCGGAGATCTTTCAGGACAAACAAACAAACAAACTTACAGAAATATTTATAAGATATTACTGACTTTTTTAAAAAGAATAAGGTTGCAAAATCAAGCTCAGAAAAATTAGGAAATTCTACAATAAAGGTGGGATACCAGCTTAGTTTGGACTCCTACATTATGGTACAGTATTCAATTTCATTCTCATGCACTGTTTTTTCCATGGCATGCCTCACTCATTCAGTGAACAGGAAGATGGTGCCGTGGGATTTGTAGTCAAGCATAAAAAGCCCTTTATTTATAGGACCCTGCCTCTTTTGTTGTAGAAGTTGGATGGTGTATCATGAATGAGGCAGTGGACCACAGGAAGCAAACAGGATGGTCTTAAGTTTATATAGTTAAATGATGGCCTGGAGAACTGGATTCTATCCTTCTTGCAACAGAATTCTTGTTTGATACTGGACAAAGCCCCTGAACCTAACCTTTCACAAGGTGCCAGTAATTATATGTTCCTCATTTTCTGGATGTCCAGCAGACTATAGGTGGGATTTGCCGAGTGCTGAGCATTCACAACTGCAGTTGAAACCTACTGGAGTTTTGCCATAAAAATATTAAGAACTCCAAAAAACATCAAACTCTACGTATCTCAAACTGGACACCCAAAACTAGTAGATAGTGTTGACAATTTTTTCCTATTCTTTCAATGTGTCTCACCTGTAAAATTAGGTTATGCCACCTTGTTTCAGAAGGGTATTGTGAATATAAATTTATTAATATCTGTGAAGCATTCAAATACAGTGGGGTCAACACCATACAAAGTCCCTCAAGGTATGTCTACACTACAAAGTTAGTTCGAACTAACGGACGTTAGTTCAAACTAACTTTAATAGGCGCTACACTAGTGCTCCGCTAGTTTGAATTTAATTCGAACTAGCGGAGCGCTTAGTTCAAACTAGAAAAACCTCATTTTACGAGGATTAAGCCTAGTTCGAACTAGCTAGTTCAAATTAAGGGGTGTGTAGCCCCTTAATTCGAACTAGTGGAAGGGTAGCCCTCCCCAGGTTTCCCTGGTGGCCACTCTGGCCAACACCAGGGAAACTCGTCTGCCCCCCCTTCCGGCCCCGGACCCCTTAAAGGGACACAGGCTGGCTACGGTGCCCGTGCCAGGTGCAAGCCTGCCAGCACCCAGCCAGCAGACCCTGCACCTGGCACGGATCGAGCGACCCACCCGATGCCCCCAAACCCTCCCCCTCTTCCCAGGACCAGGCTGGCAGCTCCCGGGAGCTTGCCCGGGACCGCAAGAGGCGGGCACCCGCCTGGGCTAGTGCGGACATCGTGGACCTCGTCCACGACCTCCACACTAGGCACAGGAAAGTGGCCGGCTAGAGCAGGAGAGCTGCCAGCCTGGCCACCCAGGAGCAGGTGTGCATGAAAATCAAGGTGGTCCACTGAGACCCCTGACCCTGAGCCCTGAGCTTACAATGGCCGTACTGGGTCAGACCAAAGGTCCATCTAGCCCAGTAGCCTGTCTGCCGACAGCGGCCAACCCTAGGGACCCTGGAGGGGATGGACCGAAGACAGTGACCAAGCCATTTGTCTCGTGCTATCCCTCTCCAGCCTTCCACAAACCTTGGGCAGGGACACCACTCGTACCCCCTGGCTAATACTACTCCATGGACCCAACCTCCATGACTTGATCTCACTTCCCTTTAAACTCTGTTCTAGTTCTAGCCTTCACAGCCTCCTGCAGCAAGGAGTTCCACAGGTTGACTCTTTGCTTTGTGAAGAACAACTTTCTCTTACTAGTTTGAAGCCTGCTACCCATTCCTTTCCTTTGGTGTCCTCTAGTCCTTCTTTATGGGAACTAATGAAGATCTTTTCTGTATGCACCCTCTCCACCCAACTCCTGCTTTTAGAGACCTCTATCCTGTCCCCCCTCCATCTCCTCTTTTCTACGCTGAAAAGTCCCAGTCTCTTTAGCCTTTCTTCATATGGGACTTGTTCCCAACCCCTGATCATTTTAGTTGCCCTCCTCTCTCCCAGCCTCTCTCTTCCCCTCTCCCACCTCCTTTTCCCAGTCTCCCCCAGTTTTGTTCAATAAAGACAGATTCCATTTTTTAACACAATTGTCCTTTATTTTGTACATCAAGAAGAGGGGCTAGGGAAGGGTAAGTAGAAGGAGGTGAGGGAGGAATGGGGTACGAGCCCCCGATGGAGAGGACTGGGCTGGCTCTGCGGGCTTCTGGGGGTGGAAGCTCTCCTGCAGCCCCCCAATTGCCCCCTCTCCCCAGATGGCAGCCTGCAGCAAGTGCAGCCGGTCTGATGGCCAAGTGCTGTGATGTGCCCAGTGTGGGTACTCCGGGCAATCCAAGCCAGGACTGCTTTGCAAGCGGGGCACCCCTGAGAACTGTCTGTCCAGGGTGGGGGTCAGGACCCTTTAAGCACAGCCCTCGGCTAGCCTGAGACAGCATCTCCATGCTCTAAGTCCTCCTCTGATGCCCTGCCGGCATTGCTTCCGGCCATCCTTAAGCCCGGTTCAGGGTCCACTTAATGTGGACATGCTAGTTCGAATTAGCAAAACGCTAATTCGAACTAGTTTTTTAGTCTGGATCCATTAGTTCTAATTAGCTTAGTTCGAATTAACTAATTCGAACTAAGTTAGTTTGAATTAACGTTGTAGTGTAGACATACCCTCCGAGAACTAATTTTATGTTCAGGGCAAGGTTTGGATGATGTATGTTAAATAAGGCATGGGGCTACATATTGATTGAGTAGGATAGAAAGATGTATTGAATCACTGAGACATATGTAGATACTTAACTTTGACATTTCCCCACTTCGGAATGTTTCACTTTGCAACCATAACATTGTTCTAACGTGTTTTTGTTTGGATAAAAATATATCAGAGAATACTTGATTACTGTTTAATATCAATAGGAATTCATTACAGAGAATACACACAAACAGCAGTATTATAAAAATAAACTGAATTTGTGGGATGCAATAAATATAGCAGGTCAAATTCACCCCCAACTTAACTTCCTTATAATCACAGAGGCAAATCATCTAAAATAGCATATCTGAAAAATCATAGAACCTTGATTCATCAAGCTTTAATTTCTTTTGTGATTAATGAGAGATTCAGTCACTAAAAATAGTATAATATCTGCAAGCCCATAGATTTCACCTTTTTCATAATCATTAAAGCTCAAAGAATTCTCAAGTCCCAATAAACCAATTACTGTTCTGTTCGCATGTCACAGAAATAACAATTTTTTAAAAGACAGCCAAGCAAACAAAATCATTTAGATGCAAAAAATTGTAAAAAAAAGCCTGAGACAGAAATGGGTGTGAAAAATATACTGTTGGCTTATGCTGCTATGAAAAGAATCAGATAGAAGCCACATTGTGAGCCAAATTATATGGTTTGATGCACATGACTTCAATATGAAATCCATTACAAGAGTAGAAGTTGGCTCTATAGAAAAGAGACATGAGATTGCATTGTTACATACTCCTCAGTAAATGTTATAACTAAGGCATATTGCTGAATGTAGAGTGACTAACTACCAGAGACATGTAATTATCCTTTAGAGAATCTTTGCCTAGAGTGTTTGTTGTTCAAATCAATGAAGAGATAGTAATAAAGGGTCAGATTGCGGTCAGTCTGACATAGGTATACAAGAAGGGGAAGGGGGGAATAGGTTAAGGAGCCACCTCCTTGCACTCACATTCAGGAGATGGCTACAAAAGCAGCTTTTGTGTCCCCCTGTGCAAACAGATCACTCCTTGCTACCCTGAAAGTGTGGAAGGGAGTATAAATTTCATCCCCTGAAGGGGTATAACAGTGCATACATTCCCTTGCACGTGGGGGGAGCTCTGGGACAAATGGTACTCCACGCACTGTTTTCCAGGTGTCTGGTGGGCCTGATGAGGCTTCATATCATATGCTCCCCCACATAAGTGAGTCCTTTAAAGATTTAGCTGGACTCAAACACAACTCAGAGTAGACCATATATTGGCTTGGTAATGACGTGAAGAGGACCATCTTGACTGTTGGTCAAAAGCTATTACCAAAGCAATTTAATAAGCAAATATAATTACCATAGAAATAGGCTGAATATAATTTGAACCATGAAAGGTATGTCTACCGCAGCGTTATTTCGGAATAACTGTCATTATTCTGAAATAACAAAGAATGCGCCTACACTGCAAGCCATTATTTTGAAATAATGTTGAGCTGGGGCAATTTATTAAATTCCAAGAACTACAATACATTTCTTATTGTTCTCCTGAGGAAAGCCTTATGGAATCTTGACACAAGAACTAAAGAGAGAATAAATAATTTCCAAACCATTTTGGTTGTGGTAAAATTATTATACTCACTTAGGTCAAAATGGACTTTCAGATCTCTCATGGATGAATAATAATGCAATTATGCTCCAATATTTCATTCTGATTAATTCAGTTTTCACATAATCTAATAGTTATGTCTCTAAGATGGTACAAGATCTATGGGAATGTCTGGCCCAAGACCACAATGCTGCATATAAGTCATTACCTTTTCAGATTAATCTTGCAATATTTTATCTGTAAGATTCCAATGCAGTGAGTAATGCAAGGTTGATACTTATTTTGAAAAGCTTGATGTGTCTTGTAAAAAGTAGCAGTGTCCAAGAAAGTTTTACTGAAAATGCTGGATCAAATTCAGCCCTGGTGGGAAAGGATGCCATTCCACTGTCTTTGGTGAAGTTGCTCAACCTGGGCTGAAGTTGGTCCACTGTGCTGTCGCGAGAATCACAGGTCCGATAATGAATACCCAAGGGGGGAAGGACAGAACCAGGTGGACAGTTTTATCAAATAAAAAAGATTTATTTATGACAGTGGTGAATTTATATAATCTTATTATTCTAAGATTTTTAATAGACTGTGTTAATAATGAATTTACAGTATTTATTATATTTATTCTATGGTTTCTAGTAAAACGTGTCAGAGATATAGGGATGGGAATGGCAAGGGGAATAGTCTCTAATCTTAAAATATCCAGCTACAGTAATAAAATAACAGTGATAACTACAAACTCTTCTGTACTACCCACAAACAACTACAATACTAAGCTTATACAACAAGAAAAAATCAAATCATACATACTAACTTACACAGCACACGGAACATTTCACAGATATCGGTTCGGTTGCGAAGGCCTTGGTTACGCCCGAGAGTCGGGGGAGGTGGCTGGTCGGTTGATCAGGCCAGCAGCACTTTGAAGTATATGAGAAGGCACACGCACGGTGGAACGTGTGTTGCGAAGACCTCCTAGAGCGAACTGTGCCATGGGTATTTATCCCCAAATCTGCACATCGCTTTCCCGCGCTTGCATATTACCATATATGGCCCAATGGTCACCAAGTGGGGGGGTTGGTGTCCCAGGGGTTGGGCCGAAACTGTGCAGGTTTCATGAGACCAGGTAAGCCCAGCAGTTCTCACGCCAAGAGGAGGGGTGGGAGAGTCTGAGGCTATTTTCCCCTTTTCACACCTTTCCTTTTTCTAAAGGCAATGGTATGCAGGAAGGGTGCGGCCGGTTTCTCTCAAGGAGTACTGCAGAACAAGAGCGGCCTGGCCAAACTTTTTTACTGGGGGGGGGGGGAGCGGGGGACACAGTTTCTTTTCTCTAACAAAGTTGCTCAACCTGGGCTGAAGTTGGTCCACTGTGCCTTAGAATGCAATTCAGCTTTGAACATGTACACTGAAGAGTGTTTCAGTGTGCAAACCTGAAACTATCAGTGCATACATTACACATCTTTCCTTAAAACTCGCTTCTTTCAAAGGGCCTATAAACCCTTGTAGAGAAGAGTTGTTTATTGAAATAAACTGAAATCTAAAGAAGAACAAAATCTGAAAAGCTCTACTGGCACTTTCCAATGTCAAATACAATAATTTTGTTCTTATTTATGTTAATGTTCCACTCTGCAGGGAAGGATTCTGAAATACTAATCAGATATATTTAGCTAGTACTCTTAACACAAGCAACTCAGAACATTTTACACGCTAGCAATAAAAGTAGTATGTTGTTGATATCTTAGGGTGCGTCTACACAGCAGTGTTATTTTGGAATGATGTTATTATGAAATAACAAAGAGTGTGTCTACACTGCAAGCCATTATTTTGAAATATTGGCGAGCTGGAGGACTTCTTACTCTGACTCCTGTAACCCTCATTTTATGAGGAGTAAGGGAAGTCGAAGGAAGAGTGTTCTTCCTGCTGTGTAGTCAGAGCCAAAAGCCAGATTAAGCTATTTCGACTTATGCTAGGCAATTGACGTAGCTCAAGTTGTGTCGTTTAATTTGACGTTTGCCCTGTGGAGTAGATGTGCCCTAAATTAGTTTCACTCAAAACCTCCCTAAGGGCACGTCTACACAGTAAAGGATAGTCCTGCCACCTACACGCCTCTGCAGGAGTGGGGTTCCTGCAAAGTCCTTGTGTGTTGGGGCTGTGCTTACTTTTGGAGGTGAGAGAGTGGGCAAGATGTCTATTTCGGCATTTCTTAAAGTGTGTTCCGTGGCACACTGGTGTGCCGCAAGGCAATCAGAGGTGTGCCACAGAGAGAACTGAATTCAAAATGTCCGCCCTTAAAAGGGCAAACCTCCTTTTTTCTTGCTCAACAACTTTTCCCTGGGGCGGTGTTTCCCAAACAGTGCTCCACGGAACCCCGGGGTTCCACGAAGTGGAACTCAGGGTTCCTCAAAAAAATTCTGCTCCCCCACCTCCTGCAGAACCCGTAGGCAGCTCCCACTGTGGCTGCCTCCTCCCCAGCCCTCAGGACGGCCCCTGTCCCAAGGGGCTTCTGGTACTGCGCAGCCTCCTCTTCCTCCATGTGTGCAGGAGGCTGCTGCTTCTGGGAGGGGGAGGAGTAGCTGGAGCTGAGGAGCTGCTCCCTGACCTCGGCATTTTAAAACTACCGCCTGCGGGGAACCTGGCTCAGGCTCTGCAGCCCCTACCACCTGGGGCGTGCTTGGGCTCTCCTGCCTCCCTCTCTCCCACCTAGGGCACGCTCAGGCTCTGCTGCCCCCCCACCTTGGGCATGCTTTCGCTATGCTGCCTCCCCCCCCCCCCACCTGGGGCACGCTCGGGCTCTGCTGTCCCCCTCTCCTCGGGGCGCACTTGGGCTCTGCTGCCCCCATGCGCTGCTGCTCTCTCTCCCCTGTGCCTCTCCCCAGCATGCTAGGGAAGTGGTAGAGTTTAATCTGGAGGGGATGATCATAGTTTCTACTCCCCCCCCCCACCCTGCCAGTGGAAAGCCTGGCCTAGTGCTGCAGCTGCGCTGGGTTCCCCACTGCATAGGCGGGGTGGGGGGGAACAAGAGCATGCTTCCTGGAGGCTTTCCCTGCTGCAGCAGGGTGCCAAGCCAGGTAAGTGTCCCCCCTCATTCCCAGACCCCGCACCCAACCCCCCCCCCTCACTCCCCTCCCCCTGCCAAGACCCTGCATTCCTAGCTTGCTCTGATACCCTGCCCCAAGTCCTCTCCTGGACCCTCCCTCCTGGCCAGACACCCTGCCCCAATACTCGCTCCTAGCCAGACATTTTGCCCCCAAACCCCTCTTCTACCCTCCCTCCTGGCCAGACCTTATTTAGCATTTGTTTATTATTATCCTTACTTTTTTGTGGTTTACGTTTTCAGCTCCAACCTAGGTCCTGTGGTTGGGTTTGTTTGTTTGTTTTTTTCCTCAACAAATTATCCCTGGGGACTGCTTTTTTTCTTTTTCTTTTTTTTTTTTTGGCTGGACAAAATCTTTGGCATTCCTCATTAAAAAAATGTTTGTTTGGTGTTCCTCAGTTTTAAAAAGTTTAAGAAACACTGGTCTATTTGCTGTCTTCTCCCATCATGCACAGTGTGGTCTTATGTTCTTGATATAGGTTGGACCTCCTTGAGGGAATTTGCCAGATTAGGGGAGGTCCCCTGCCACTAGCTTCCCAGGATACTGCCCCTCCTTCTGGCTGGCTCTGCTCCAGCCTTGTTTCTACAGGGCTTGGGCTTGGCACTAGCCCACTTTTGCCAGGTGGCTGTGGTTTTCTGCAGAGGGAGCTCCTCAGCCACCATGGCCCTGGTTCTGTCCTGCCTGGCTGGGACTTTCTGGGGATGGGGCTCTCTGGCTGCCCTGCTTCTGTCCCGGTTGGCCAGGGCTTCCTGGGGTTGGGGCTACTTAGCTGCCCTGCTGCTGCTGCATCAGGCCAGGGCTTCCCATGGACAGAACTCCATGGCTGCCCAGCTGCCACACCAGGTCAGGTTTCTGTGGCTGCCCTGCTGTGCTGTGCCCAGCTGGTGCTCCCTGGGATAGAGCTTGCCAGTTCCGACGGTGGGGCTCCCCACCACTGGACTCCCAATCGGCTTCCACTTCCAGGCCCTGGGGTGTCTCTGGTTCAGCAACATCCGTGAGCCTGCTGGAGCATGGATTTTGCTGGCCCAGGATCTGCAGTGCCACACACACACAGTCTTGGGGATAAGAATCCACACTGGCAGCTCTGTGCATGTGTCAGTGCTATCTTGCTATGTAAGTAATCCCAGTGAAATCAGAATTGGGCCTTCTGAGAAGAAATATTGTCCTCTTTTTCCCCTTGCCACTCAATGGCTTGTAGCTGTGTTCAGACAGACAGCCCCAGCTGATGTTTGGTTTGTTTTCATAGATGCCAAGATGATCATGGACTGTTATAGCTGTGCTCAGAAACTTCTGTTAATGTACTACATGCTACCTCCAGCACATTCAGGGCTAGAAACATTCTCAGTAATAATCCTGATCTAAGATGGAGAAGGACGCTGGGCTAGCTTTAGCTATGTTTACAAACAACTGCCAACTGTAAACCTGGCAGAGCAGTGCTTGAGAGTAGTGTTCCAACAGCTTGCATAGATTTGGCTATGGTGACTGGCTATACTGCAATTGCAGCTGAGGCAGGGTAGGGAACTCTGTTTGAAACACAATTGTCATCTAACCTGGTTACAATACATTCTCTTTTGTAGTGTAAACTTGAAGCAAGTTCACTGTCGGGGTTAGGGCCTGCTTGGGCCCAAATAGGACAGTTTATGTAGTACTCTGAACAGAAGGAAATGCTGGGGGAATGTGAAAGCAGAGACGCATTTGCTTAAGATTCTGAAAACCTATTTATAGCGATGAGACTGAAACTGTCACAGTAACTCATCCAGGTATCCCAATAACAGGTCTGGCCATAGGAGCAATGTGATCACAATGGTTGCTCTGGGCACCAGCTACTGGGGATACAAAGTCAATATCCAATGGAGGGAAGAGGGCGCCAAATCTAGTTTTTGGTTTTTGCTTAGCCATTTAGTGGGTTCTGGAAATATCTTCCACCTATCTAGAGCCAGCCTTGCTCCTAAATTTCTTGAGCTGAGCTGTCCTTTCTGTACAAGCCCTTCACAAATTTGATTTCCCTTTATCCCATTTTTGAATGGGCTCCTTCAACTGTCCTCATACCCAACAAGAGGGAGAAGTCTCCTAGTCATCTCTCCCTGGTAACACATTCCTTCCTGTTTCTTTCCCGGAACAGCTTTTCCTGTCTCAACATATGTCCATACTTCCTAGAGTGAGGCTGCCAGCCCTCCAGAGTAAGCTCCAATAAATACAGGACTATGTAGCACTTTAAAGACTAACAAGATGGTTTATTAGATGATGAGCTTTCGTGGGCCAGACCCACTTCCTCAGATCAAATAATGGAAGAAAATAGTCACAACCATATATACCAAGGGATACAATTTAAAAAAAAATGAACACACATGAAAAGGACAAATCACATTACAGAACAGAAGGGGGTGTGGGGGGGGGGGAAGGAAGGTGAATGCCAGTGAGTTAATGATATTAGAGGTGGGGAAGGGGAAATGTCTGAGTTAATAGTATTAGAGGTGATAATTGGGGAAGCTATCTTTGTAACCCCCACCCCCCCTACATCCCCCTTCTGTTCTGTAATGTGATTTGTCCTTTTCATGTGTGTTCATTTTTTTTTTAATTGTATCCTTTGGTATATATGGTTGTGACTATTTTCTTCCATTATTTGATCTGAGGAAGTGGGTCTGGCCCACGAAAGCTCATCATCTAATAAACCATCTTGTTAGTCTTTAAAGTGCTACATAGTCCTGTATTTTGTTTCAGCTACACCAGACTAACACGGCTACATCTCTATCACTATTCTCCAATAAATAGGTATCCTAGTGAATCAAACCCTCCCATCTGACTCTCCCTTTCAACAGACACTCAATTTAATATTGTTTCAAACTTGCTCCTAGGATAAGATTGGTAATTACTCTCCATAATTAAACATTAGTATAAAAATGTGACATAGAATTATGTTTACTAAACAACATGGAGCTAAAAAGGTACTGGGTTCCCAGACTATTTTAATTGTCATGTGTAGGTACAACACACTCTTTGAAAAGTGGAATAGGATCTGTAACTAGCATCAGGAATTAGACAGCCAAAGACCGGCATAAATCACTTTGGTTTGACATTTTATTTGAAAGGCTTCTAAGGGTGCTTTTACATAGCACAGTTGTTTTGAAATAACTGATGGTATTTTGAAATAACCATGTGAGTGTTTACACAGCAATTCCATTACTTTGAAATAATTTCAAAATAACAGATGGTTTATTTTGAAATCTGCAAATCTCATTCCATGAGGAATAATGCTTATTCCTAAATAGCTATTTTGGAATAGCAGTAGTGTGGTCGCTCCACTGCTGCTATGCCAAAATAGCTTCTCCCGAGGACTATTCAAAGTAATTACTCCCCAGTGCCTCCTGGGACTCTAAATCGAGGTAGTGTGTCCACATTAGGGAAGCCTACCTTGGCCTAATTTTGAGGCTTCCCTTTAGTGTAGACATGCTATTTCAAAATAAGCTCACAGTGAAAAAGTCACTGTGTTGTTTCATGCTAATTCCACAAACCAAATACACAGGGAAGCTTTGGAACTTAACTTAATTTGCAAGCTTGAATCCCATCAGGGAACAATGAATAAATATATCGGCTGGCTTCACACTATCTTGACTTCTAATACTCCAGTCATTTGAAGCAGTGGGTTGTACCCACGAAAGCTCATGATACCATCTACATGTTTTGTTAGTCTTTAAGGTCCTATTAGACTATTTGTTGTTTTTTAAGTTTTTCCAGTCACAGGCTAACTCGGCCACCCCTCTACAGAACTTAAATATAGTATCTGAATTCTTGGTATCAACTGACTAAGTGCTGTGAATAATTTGAATAGTGAGTCAGACGTTTTACACTCTGATAGCAAAGGCATAGGCTTTCTTTTAGCCAGTATGATTAATTCAACTGAATTCAATAGAATTATTCCATCCTTAAAGTTATGTATGTGCCTAAGTCTTTGAAGGACCAACGGGAATCTGTCCCTGGTCAAATATTATACAAATACAGCCACTTAAAAAGTAATTTCTATATTAATTTTTTAAAATACAATGAGTAAGACATCTAAATGAATATAATAATCCGTGTCACCAGCATCTGGACAAAGAAATGGGAACATTCAGGTGTATTACCTAATGCATTTATTTTCTTTTCAAATGTTGACGCAAAGAGGGCCAGTGCACAATCATCAAATCAGTGTACATATACAAATATAACCTGAAAAAGCTGTTTCAATAAGCCAACAAGTTTCAACTATGTTACTCAATACCTGCATTAATGCAGCAGTTTAGTGATTTATTCTTCATTTTGTCACTGATTGTCATTGTTTGGCAATCCTTCCAACCATTTTGAATAAACTGGACATATATTAATTTTCCTTTTTCTGATTATTACACATTTTTCAACCAGCAAAAATATTACTACCCACTTTTTAATGTTCATTTGGTTATTTAATTCATACTCTAAACCAAAGGGAAGATCTTTGTATTCAGAACTGTAAAAAAATATTTGCTCCACTCCTTTTGTAATGTGTGGCAAGAAAAAATTACATTAGGCAGGTTAGCTAGCGCTTGGTGGCATCTTTAGCAATGATGATCTGTCTGGTCACCCTCAGGAGAAGCCACATGAAATCAAAAAACAAAATATGCTTCTTGTTATGATATTCAATTCTGATAGTCTCCTGAGAATGTGTAATTTGATTTTTGACATTCACCTGTACTTATGTCAGTGGGGGTATGTCTACACTACCCTCCTATTTCGAAATAGGAGGGTAATGTAGGCATACCGCAATTGCAAATGAAGCCCGGGATTTGAATTTCCCGGGCTTCATTTGCATAAGCCGGGCGCCGCCATTTTTAAATCCCGGCTGGTTCGAACCCCGTGCCGCGCGACTACACGCAGCACGAACTAGGCTTCCTAGTTCGAACTACCGTTACTCCTCATTCCACGAGGAGTAACGGTAGTTCGAACTAGGAAGCCTAGTTCGAACTAGCTACTCCGTGCCGCGTGTAGCCGCGCGGCACGGGGTTCAAACCAGCCGGGATTTAAAAATGGCGGCGCCCGGCTTATGCAAATGAAGCCCGGGAAATTCAAATCCCGGACTTCATTTGCAATTGCGGTATGCCTACATTACCCCGCTAGTTCGAACTTGCGGGGTAGTGTAGACATACCCTGGTATATTACCAAAGGAACACTAGGGTTTTCCCTAGGCATGTTTTGAATAAGAATGCAATCATTAAACGTTACTCACACTCACTTCCATACAGCAGCTGGACAGTCAGTAGAGCTCTGGGCATAAGAGCTATATGCCCTGGTCTACACTAGGGAGTTATTTAAAATAATACCCCTTATTTTGAAATAATAAGCAGAGAGTCCATACTACCCAGTCAGTTATTTTGAAATAACAGGCTGATTGTTTCTGTACTCCTGCTTTCCTCGGGGAATAATGCTAATTTTGAAATAGTTATTTTGAAATAGTATTAGTGTGGATGCTCTGGTGCTATTATTTCAAAATAACTACTCCCCAGAGTAATTCAAAGTAATTATTCCCGGTGTTTCCTGGGGCTCTAAGTCAAGGTTGCATGTCCACAATAATGGAGCCTTCCTCGCACTAATTTCGAAGCTTCTCCATAGTGTGGACACACTGTTTTGATGTTGTTATTTCGGGAGCTATTAAATTGATTTTAGTTATTTCTAGTCCTTGTGCAGACATGCCCAAAGTGTTAGCACTAAAAGTCATTCTATTTTGTGGAGGAGATTGTTAGTCTGAAATTTGGTTTTCTTACAATTTGGAACAAAAGTAAAAAATGTCCCAATTCCCCAAAGGGAAGTGACATCATAGTTCTGGGGCAGCCCACTACACTTAGAGCCTGAAGTCCCTGGTTCTGATACTGACCAGTCACACTGCCTGTTACCCTGCCTCAGGTCCAAGGACCCTGGGGAAGTTCTAGGAGTCTGGCTGCAAAGGAGTCCTAAGTCTTGGGCTCAGGCTAAGTCTTCCATGCTTTCACCTCCCTATCAACCCACCAAGCAGTCTGCCAAGGAGCCAGCTGTAGAAACTGGCAGGAAACCAGGCAGGGTTCTGTCACCTGGATTCCATTTGAAGGGTATAAAAATCAAGCTATTTCCAGCATATTTTGATATTGATAAATGGCAAATTCTGATGAAAAATATTTGCCAGAATTGTTCTAGCTAATGCTAATGTTTATTGAGATGGACAAAAAAATACAATCTAGATTTTTTTTGTGCTCCTCCAATGCTTGGAAGACTCAGAACAGCACCCTGAAGCAACACAAAATATAGTGGAATCCAGATTTGAAGTTTTAATTCAGGCCCCACTTCTGTACAGCATGAGTCTAAATTCTGAATCTTGTATCAAATTAAGCATATTATTACTGGAGACAACAAACAGTTCCAAGAAGGGGATATCATGCTTTTTTCTTCAGGAAAACATTTGTACAACTAATTGAACTAGAAACCAGTCTCTGATTAAAGTTAGGCATTAATACCAGATTAATCTTAAATGTGGACAAGAAATCTTTCCTACAGAATTCCTGGAAAGTGTTTGTGAATGTAAGTTGTTTGTGTTAATTTAAATGATTTGTACCTTATCTACAAGCGACAGTCACATTCAATCCATGAAAAGCAGCTTTTAAAAAGTGCAGGGTTTGCTGGATTTTGTTAATCCAAAAATAATATGGAAGTAATATAATCATTCTGTGATTCTAAATCTGTTTCGTAACAAGCGATACAGTTAATGCCCAATGCATCTGAGTTCAGTGAAGTTGATTGAAGAACCTGTTAATGCAGCAGTAATACTTCATAATACCCTAAGAAACAAACATCTCTCTGCAGATAAGCACCAAAAGACATATAGCAGCTATGTGGTAAAGAGGAATAAAATTTTGTCAGTACATTGGACATGTAGGGACTGTAGTCCTGAATGGGAGGGGGTTGCATCCCCATCCAGCCTCTTTAACCTGCATGGTTGCCCACTGCTGAATGCCCCAGCCTGCAGGAGAGCCCTGGGTCCTAGATTGGGGGCATGCCCTTTATCCTCTCGCAGCCAAGCGCTCCAGCCAGCTAGCTCCTTCTTACTTTCACCTCTGGGTGCAGCAGTATCTCAAAAAGAATAGTACCTCAAAGCAGCCTGCTTAGCACAACTCTGTGACAATAATACAATACTTCAGCTTGGAGTAAATCTGTCAAAGTGACTTTTGCTTCAGTATGGCCTGTCTAGAAACTGAGCCATGCAACGTTATAATAGATTCGCTCCTCCAGAACTTTTGTTTCCTATCTTTCATTCTTTATTAATTCGCATTCATCTACTTCAGTTTCTAAGATAACAGATTCTTGTCGAGTAGTAAGGTTTTGGAATTTGTATCCCAAATTCATTAAAAAAATGTTTAATGTCAGGAGAAATCTTGTTAGACCATTTCTCCAAAGTAGTAATTTCTGAACGTTTCCTTTCTCTCTAAGGCTACGTCTACACTGCAGACTTCTTGCGCAAGAACTATTTTACGGAAGAGTTCTTGTGCAAAAGGTCTTCCACAAGAACACATCCACACTGCCATGTGCTTTTGCACAAGAGATGTGCTTTTGCGCAAGGGCATCCATGGCAGTGTGGATGCTCTCTTGAGCAAGAAAGCTCTCATGGCCATTTTAGCCATCAGGGTTTCTTGCGCAAGAAATTAATGTTGCCTGTCAACACTGTCTTCTTCTGAAAGAGCTCTTGCGTAAGAGGGCTTATTTCTCATGGGTAGAGGAATAAATTTACTTGTGCAAGAATGCATGTGCAGCATAGACACTCTGCAAGTTTTTGCACAAAAACAGTTGTTCTTGCGCAAAAAGCCTGCAATGTAGATGTAGCCTAAATGTATAACAACAACAAATTCAGACAAAATACAGCAATCCAAGGAACAAGCTAATCTTCAGAACTGTTAAGTTCTTCACATTGAAAGAGAGGCTGTGAAAGTGCAAGTCCCTTGAACAAGTCAGAAACAGCCGTTCAGTTTGCTTCACAGAGGCTACGTCTACACTACAGAGTTTTTTCCAGAAAAACGGCCATTTTTCTGAAAAACTTCAATTACGTCCACACTGCAATCGTGTTCTTTTAGAAAAAAAATCAGACGAACAGGGGGGGTTTTCTAACCCCTTTTCCAAAAGAGCTCTTTCAGAAAAAGGCGTGTGTGGATGGGCAATGAGAGGAGGCGGGTTTCAAAAGAAGAGGCCTCCAGGAAAAAGCACGGGTGCCCTTGTGGCCACTCTGTCCATAGTAATCACAATTTAAATGCAAGATAGCATCCAATTAATGTGGATGCGATCTTTCGAAAAAGCAGATAGCTTTTTTGATGTGCTTTTGCTGGGTGGACGCTCTCTTTCGGAAAAGTTCTCTTCCGGAAAATCTTCCTCCAGAAGAGGCCTGCAGTCTAGATATAGCCAGAGTGAGTAATAAATTGTATGTTTGTACAATGCAGCATCCTGACACAGAACAGACATCCTGCCAGCATCATTTGAATTGAAATATATGATACATGTAATTTTCATTA
The DNA here is from genome assembly GCF_052426305.1 of Pelodiscus sinensis. Taxonomy (NCBI): domain Eukaryota; kingdom Metazoa; phylum Chordata; order Testudines; family Trionychidae; genus Pelodiscus; species Pelodiscus sinensis. The sequence goes on from NC_143052.1 coordinate 44,230,994, forward strand.
CATAGAAATGTGTACTTTAGAATGCATCCAGAGAAATATCAGTTCTTGGCACATCCCGCAGTTGGCAATAAGAGAAACAATTAGTGCTATGATTTCTGGTTTCACTAAGCTAACTAATTATAGGAATTTTAAAAATAAAATTAGTTGGCATACAACAATTAAAAATATCCTTTTCTATTCTATAATATTCAGCTTGGGAAGAAGTTCCTGCTGCTTACGCTCTATCTTTAGGTCCCTGGGACATTGTGGTGCACACATGAAGGGCTTCTACAGAGTTTCAGAAACAAGAGCAGATGGCGTAAGAGACTACTTGCTTTTAACAGTATCATTTAGTGCAGTGGTTTTCAAACTTTTTTTCTCATGACCCAGTTGAAGAACAACATAATTTGATTAGAGTGTGGACTCCAGGATGGGGCTGAGGATGAGAGCTTTAGCATGTAGGAGGGGGCTCTGGCTTTTGGGGGAAGGGTCAAGGCTGAGGCAGTAGGGGCATATCTTGGGCAGCTCCTGGTCAGTGAAGCAGTGGGAATGCTAAGGCAGCTTCCTGCCTCTCCTGGCACTACAGACCATGCTGCACCCAGAAGCAGCCAGCAGCAGGTTCTAGCCAATGGGAGTGCAGAGCTAGTGCTCAGGACAGGGGGAGTGTGTGGAGCCCTGTGCGCTCTCCCCGCCCCCATCTAGGAACCAGGCCTGTTGCCACCCACTTCTGGGGCACAGCACAGTCTGTGGTGCCAGGACAGTCAGGTAGCCTGCCTTACCACCCCCAGTGGTCACCTGATGACTCTGCATCAAGGAGATCCAGTGCCTGACATTCCACAACACAGTACTGGGTCACAACCCATAGTTTGAAAACCACTGATTTAGTGGACTATATACTAGGGCTGCCGCCGAGAAGCTGTGACGTACTCAGCTACAGAAGCTGGTCTTCTGTTGGAGTCATAATGCCAGTGAGAAGAAGACTGGTGCGACAGAGTAGTGGGGGCACCAGCTTCATTGACCAGTCCCCAAATTTCAAATCTTCTTCTTTGGGAGTGAAGAATCCCACTTACCATCTACTAGTTTCTAATCTTTCAGATTTCCACAGGTTTTGTGGATTCAGGAATTAACCCCAGAAATAAATGTTGTACTCAGGTGTAGCACTCTGAAGCAAAAGGCCAAGAAGCCCAGGCAGTTAGCCAGTGTTCAGAATCTTGTTGATTGTTTGTTAGAAAGAAGAAATTGATGATGGAACCAGGTATTTCTTTGATGTCATCCTGTTTATTTACAAAGAATGTACACAAAGTTCTATTTCCATAATCACAGTAGGAATCAGAAACACAAATTCATTGATCACAGTTCCAAGACTCTTTTTAGATAACCACTTTCTTGTCTCTCTCTTGGCTTCTTCCCCATGGTCATGCTACAAGTACTTCTCTAGCTATCTGTAAGGCTTCCTTCTTTCTGTATTTCTGTGGTATATTTGCTGCTTACACACACTTCTTTAAGCAATACTGCCCCCTCCGTGTGTGTTGTTTCATGCAAGCAAGGGTACTAACAAACTTCAACAAGACTTTATTTACCAAAATTGAAACCTCTTTACAAAACTGCTGTATCATTCAGTAGTTCTCACTTAGGCCCCCTAAGCTCTCAGCTAATCTTTCTTCTCCTTCCTGTTTCCTGTGCTTCCAGACTTCCAACAGCCAGTGCTCTCAGTTCAAATAATTACAAGCAGTATTACATCTAAAACATCACATTCTCTCCTCTCTTAAGAAGCTCTCTCAATTATAAAATAAACGTTGTTCTAACCACAGCAACAAATATGGAACAAGTCACTATACTGTTGGCAGAAATATTACACTGAAAACACTGTAGATACTACATAACATAGTGTCTAATCCAGACAGGTGGTCATTTGGGTCTGACAGACCGTCTCTCAAACCCCGTTTCTAGTGTAATATCTTGTGTTGGTACTACGGTAAGTCATCCAACATGGACTGGGTGTTGGCATCATCTCCTCTTGGTGCATAGGCAGGTGCAAGATAAGAAGCATTCCATACACACCCATCAGAAAGTCAAAAGGTTCAAGGTCCCCTCTTCTTAATGATTTTAAGTGGGGATGTGAATTTATGGTCCCCTTTCCGTAGAATTCCAGGTTTTCTTACTCTAATGAAGGAATCACACTCAAACTTCAGTTCCTTAGCACCCCACCATTTGTCTGTGAAAGCCTTATACTTTTCTTGGTTCTGTTCAATTGTTTTTCTCACATCATCCTCTTTTGGTGCATCAGGTCTAGATTTTAACAATCCAGCAATATTTAGTTTAGTATTCATCTGTTTACCAAGCAGTAATTCTGCGGGTGATCTCTGCATTGTGGCATGTCATATAGCTCTGTATGCTTGCAAGAAATCAGTGCTAAAGGTTATCCACGATCGCCCTTCCAGTTTAGCTGTTTGCAAACTCTCTTTCAGGCTTCTATGAAACCTTTCGATTTCCCCATTGGCTTGAGGGTAATTCACGAATGATCCACTATGTAAACTGTTCCTCTCTGCTAGAAAAGTTTCAAATTCCAGGGAAGTAAATTGACTACCATTATCCAAAACCAGTTCTTTGGAGTTACCTTCCCTGCTAAAAACTGTAGAAAGGAACTTAATTACCGTAGCAGAAGAGATTTGTAATGTAAACGCTACTTCAGGCCATTTACTGAAATAGTTTATTAAAGTGATGGCATAACAACAGTCAATTGGAGCAGTATGAAAGGGTCCAACAATGTAAATCACAACTTTTTCCCATGCAGAATCAGGAAGAGGAATAGACTGTAATGGTGGAGTACATCACTGCTGTCTTATCATGCATTTGGCAAGTGACACTGGATTTTATGATTGCTTCAGTTTGGGAGTCCATCCCTGGCCACCAATACAGATCCCGTAGTCATTGATTGGTTCTGACAATTCTTTGATAAGTATTGTGTGCCAGGTGTATGAGTTTTGACTGTAATTCTTCTGGCACAAGTAGACAGTTTGTACATTGTAGCACACAGCCATCAAGCAAAGAAAGTTCATCCCGAATTCTAAAATAAGGCAGCAAAACTGGGTCAAGGTTTTTAGGGTTACTGGGCCATCTCTTTGTCAGAATTTCCTGTAGCTTTTTTTGAATTGGACATGCTAAACAAGAAGCTTGAAATTGCTCTCTTGTAACTGCAGTGAAAGTGCTTGTAATAAGCGTAACTACATCATCCTCATCCTCCAGTGAACCATCTGGGGAAGACAAAGGCAGGCGAGAAAGTCAATGAGCTATCACATTTTGGTTTCCAGGCTTATATTCCAGTTCATAATTGAAAGAGAGTAGTCTTGCAGACCATCTAGCAATATGCTTCCTAGTCCTTTCATGGTTAGCAATGTTGTCAAAGGGCTGTGGTCTGTGCGCAACTTGAATGTGTGGCCCCACAGTTAAGTTCTCCATTTTTCAGTACCCCAGACACAAGCAAGTGCTTCTTTTTCAACTGTAGAATATTTTCTCTCAGACTCACTCAGGGTATGTCTACACTACAAAGTTAATTCGAACTAACGGACGTTAGTTCAAATTAACTTTGATAGGTGCTACACTAGCGCTCCGCAAGTTCGAACTTAATTCGAACTAGCAGAGCGCTTAGTTAGAACTAGGTAAACCTCATTTCACGAGGACTAATGCCTAGTTCGAACTTACTAGTTCGAACTAAGGGCTGTGTAGCCCTTTAGTTCAAACTAGTGGGAGGCTAGCCCTTCCCAGCTTGCCCTGCTGGCCACTCTGGCCAACACCAGGCAAACTCTACTGCCCCCCTCCTGGCCCCGGAGCCCTTAAAGGGGAACGGGCTGGCTACAGTGTTTGTGCCAGTTGCAAGCCTGCCAGCACCGTGCCAGCAGACCCTGCACCTGACACCCCATGAGCCAACCACCCGATGCCCCCCAGCCCTCCCCCTCTTCCCGGGACCAGCCTGGTGGCTCCCAGGAGCCTGCCCGGGGCCGCAAGAGGAGGGCTCCCGCGTGGTCTAGTGCGGAGATCGTGGACCTCATCCAGGTTTGGGGGGAAGCCTCCAATGTCCACGATCTCTGCACTAGCCACAGGAACGCGGCAGTCTACGGCTGCATGGCTGCCAGCCTGGCCGCCAGAGGCCACCACCGCAGCAGGGAGCAGGTCCGCTGCAAAATACAGGACCTGCGGCAGTCCTACTCCCGGGTCTGCCTGCCAGGGGCCGACCCAGAGGCCTGCCCCCACTTTCTGGCTCCGGACCGCATCCTGGGGGCTCACGCCGTCCCTTCCCCCAGGGTGGTCATCGACCCCGGGGCGGAGGAACCACTCAGTGACACGGAGGAGGAGGAGGAGAACGCCGAGAGCCAGGAGCCTGCCGGCATCCTGCCCAGGACCCAGGACCCCCGAGGAACCCCACAGAGCCGATCGCCTGTGTCGTCAGAGGCCGGGGAGGCCTCCACATGTGAGTACCATCATGCTCCCCTTAGGTGTACGGGAGGCTGGGGGGAGAGGGAGCCCAGGGATCGTGCACCTGGCCCTTGCCCACCATGGAGCAGCAGCTGGGTGTCATGCAGGGGCCCTGGCCTTGCAGAGGGAGGCTGGGTTTCACCCACCTAGACCCCAGGGATAGTTGACCGCTGCTCGTGTTTCACCACAGCTGCAGCACCTGGGACTGCAGGGCACACCACCCCGCCTGCAACAGCTGCCTGCGCCTGGGCCAGCAGGAGAGCCAGGAACCAGGAGGACTACCAGCGGCGGCACCTGCAGTTCCTGGAGCACCAGCTCCGCACCCAGGACCACTGGGTCCAGGAGGACCTGTGGCTGCGCCAGCGGAGCTTGAAGGCGCTGGAGTAGCAGGACCGTGCCCTCAGAGGCCACCTCCAGAGCCTGCTCGACCGGTTCCCACCTCCTCCTGCCCCTGCTCTCCCCGACCCTCCTGTCCCATTCTCCACACTCATTCCCCCCCGAGGCTCCCACACCCGCAGTGCTGCAAGATGGGAGAGGCACGCTGACCCCCACCCCGATCTTTCCATTCCCTTCCTCCCTTCCCTCCCCTTCCAGCTCCCTCCTCCCAGGTTTCCCCCTCCCCTCTCCCACCCTCACACCTCTCTCCCTCCACCCCACTTATGTTAAATAAAAAGAGATTTTTGTTGGCAAAACAGGTGTCCTTATTTGACATTAGGAAGGAGGGTTAGGGAGGGGACAGGGGAAGGGGAAGGGGGGGAGGGTGGAAGAAGGCCCCATTGGGGCATGCAGGGAGAGTTCAGTCCTCCTCCTCCACCAGGAAGCTCTCCCGCAGGGCTTCCCGGATCCGGACGGCCCCCCGCTGGGCTTCCCGGACGGCGGTGGTGCGGGTCTGACCGTAGTGGCCAGCCATGCGGTCAGCCTCAGCCATCCAGGCCTCCCCCTTTCTCTCACACAAATTGTGGAGCACACAACATGCTGCCACTACAGGAGGTATATTGTGCTCAGCGAGGTCGAGACGGGTGAGGAGGCATCGAAAGCGGACTTTCAGTTGCCCGAAGGCCCCCTCCACCACGATGCGGGCCCTGGTCAGCCTGGCCTTGAAGGCCTGGCGGGACAGATTGAGGTACCCCGTGTAGGGCTTCATCAGCCCCGGCTGTAGGGGGTAGGCTGCATCCCCCACCAGGCAGACAGGCATGTCCACGTCCCCGACCCTGATGTGGCGGTCGGGGAAGAAGGTCCCGGCCTGCAGCCTCTGGCACACGGAGGAGTTCTGGTACACCCGTGAGTCTTGTGCCTTGCCGGACCAGCCCACATTAATGTCCGTGAATTGTCCCCGGTGGTCACACACAAAAGCATATCTTTTGCAAAAAAGCACATGGCAGCATGGATGTTCTCTTGCACAAGAACTTTTTGCGGAAGACCTCTTTCACAAAAAGTTCTTGAAAAAGAAGCCTGCAGTGTAGACGTAGCCCAAGTGAAGTCTGGGTTCAGTAAGAGGCACATCTTTAAAGTAATGCAAATAAATGGAATCAGGTAGTAGAGCTACTGCTGAGCCAGTGTCAAACATTAGCTGAATAGTATGTGATTTGCCTGAAGATGTGGCAGAAACATTTACAGTGCACCTTATTTGTTCTGGAATATGTGCAGTAGAGATTTTATCCACACTCAGCACAGTAACATCTGATATTGTAACTGCATGCATCTGTTGATTGAACTAGCTACTGCAGCGTACCTTAGCAAAATGCCCAATCTTTTTGCAGTGATTGCACTAAGCTACTTTTTCAGGACATCTTGTGTAGCTTGCGAGGTGTTGAGAGGATTTGTTGATTCTGTGGTTTTCAATTAGCTTTCTCCTTGTAAATGTTTGTCTGCAGTGATAGTGGACTTTTTCTGAGAAGGAGTCACAGCCTGGACTGGGCCTCCTGTATCTGTGCTCATTATTTTGGCTTCTACTATAGCTGACTCAATTTGGGTAGCAGTGGTTATTGCTAGAAGTAAGCGTTCTCTTACACGAAGCATGATTGTTTTCTCAATGAGCTGGTCTCTAATCATCTCATCTGCCATATTCCCAAAGTCACACGTTACAATCAGACTCCTCAGAGAAGCAATATACTGCATTATAGTTTCCCCTGGTTTCTGCTCATGCTGGTGAAATCTGTAGCAGTTAGCTACTACATTCACTTTTGGCACAAAAAAGTTCTTTAATGCAGTGAGTGCAATCTCATATATATCATCTGCAAGGGGAAAAGTGTAAAATATATGCTTCCCTTCTGATCCAAGACAGTGGATTAGCAGAGCACATTTTCTTACTTCAGAAATCTCTGTAGCACTGTTTGCAAGCAGATAAGTCTCAAACATATGAATCCAAAATGCAGGACAATGTAGTACTTTAAAGACTAACAAGATGGTTTATTAGATGATGAGCTTTCGTGGGCCAGACCCACTTCCTGGGTCTGGCCCACGAAAGCTCATCATCTAATAAACCATCTTGTTAGTCTTTAAAGTGCTATATTGTCCTGCATTTTGCTTCAGCTACCCCAGACTAACACGGCTACATTTCTATCACTATTCTATATGAATCCAGGCTGTAACTGGAGGCTCACCTGGGCTTTACGGAAAGGGTGCAGGTGGGTTCAGAGGCAAAAGATCCCACCTTCGTCGCCAAAATGTTGTATCATGCAAGCAAGGCACTAACAAACTTCAACAGGACTTTATTTACCAAAAGTGAAACCACTTTACAAAACTACTGTATCGTTCAGTAGCTCTCATTCAGCCCCCCCATCTTCTCTCCCCTCCTTCCTGTTTCCTGTGCTTCCAGACTGTGCTTCCAGGGAGGCTTCACTGTATTTCAGTGCACTACTTTCTAATCAGGGCCGTCCTTAGGCATATGCGGAGTACAGAGTCGCATAGGGCACCACACTTTCTGGGGCACCACTCTGCCAGCCCAGGACAGAGGGGAAGCATACGCATGCACTCTGCACCGGAGCCAGTAGGGGCCAAGCGGAGCGTGGGGAAGCAGAGCCTCGCTAGGGCGGGACTGGCCGTGTTGTGATGGGATGGGGCTGCGAGCACAGAGCAGTCCAGCTCCAGCTCTGGCACGTGGTCTGGAGCCTGGGCTGCAGGGACTTCTGGGGCCTGATCGCAGCAGACTCCAGCCCTGCAAACAGGAAGGCAGAAGGTAGGCAAGGGCGAAGGTGAGGGTGAGGGTGAGGGTGAGGGGGAAAATAGGGAGAAGGGGTGGGAGAGGAAGGTGCTTGTGCTGAGGGGAGGGGGCAGGTGAGGAGGAAAAGAAAGGGGAAGGCACAAAGCGAGGGGTGGAGGAAAGACTAATGCCGAGGGGGGCAAGTGGAGACAATGAGGAAAAGGGCAGGAAGGGAAGTGTCAGTGGAAGGGGGGACAGGGTGATGCTGGGGGAGGAGAGGGGAAGGGCGTTGGGGGCTAGAGGGGAGAAGGAGAGTTGCTGGGAGAAGGCTTGAAAGAAGGGTGGGGATGGAGCAAGTCATGTGTGAGGGCACAGAGGGGCATGAGGGGAACGGGGGCAGAGTGGTGAGGGGGTGGGCATCAGAGAAAAAGTGGGAAAAGGGGGCGGGGCAGTGAGGGAAGGGGGAGGCACCGGGAGGGTGCAGGTGCCAGGGAATTCTGGGGGTGAAGCAGAAGGGCAGACACCTGCAGGGGAGGGACCAGCACCAGAGGAGAGAGGCAGGGCAGGTGTGTAGAGGGAGGTGTTAGGAGAGGGATGAGAAGGGGTAGCTCACATGATCAGAGTAGGGCTATTGGAGTGGGCACAGGGGGGAGAGAAGGGCTGGTGGAGGGGGGCAAGTGTCAGGAGGGCTGAGGGCAGTGAGAAGGGCGGGAGTCAGGACAGCAGAGGAGGGTGAAGGGTTGGGGGCAGCAGGCACCGGGGGAGCTGATGGAGCAAGGGGAGGAGACATGGCAGCAGAGAGAAAAGGTAGAGGTTTATAAGATATTTATTAATAACTTGGGTGCCACAGTGGCACATCCAAACAAGCCACATGAATTCAGTACTGGTGTACAACACAACATTCATTTTGCTCATGGGAGGAAACTCTTAGAGGGAACACTTCCCCCAACCTCTCCGCCCCTGAGTTAATGTCAAACACATTGGGTTAATGCAATTGCAGGATAGTTGCATGAGGGGGGTTTAGTGGGAGTCAGTCTAATTCCTATTGGTAGGAGGATGGTGGGAAAAGTCCTTGGGGAGGGGGGTGTCACATGACACCTTTTACTTTTGGTCGTGTGTCCATCTTGCCCCGAGAGTGTTGCATCCAGGGGTGTGGCTAATGGGGGTCAGGAGTGTGGCTAATGGGGGTCAAAGTACATTTAAAAAAAATGTTTTGGGTGCACACCCTAATGAAATGTGCTGTGCACACCTATGACAGGAAGCAGTGCACCATGTAACAGCAGGGCTGGGTCCTAGAGAGAGCCGAATGCACTGCCTGCAGCACAGTCTGAGAGAGGGGATTGTCTGCTGTGGTCTCTGGGAAGGAGAGGGTGTAGGGGGTGGAAGAGCAAGTCAGGCATAGGAGAACCAGTTTAATAATCTCGCGTAGGGCACCATATATCCTAAGGACGGCCCTGTTTCTAATCAATAGAGGCATATTTTCAGAATGAGTCAACACTTTTATTTACTGCTTAACAATTTCACATACCAGTCACTGCAACCCCAGATGCAGGCATGAAAGGCATGCTCCTGATTACGTGCTGAATTGAAGAGGGGGCCATGGAAGCAACAGTTACAAAGGTTTATTTCAGTGCCCCTCATTTTCAAAGTGCACCCTCAAAACCTCCCTGATGTTGACAGCAGCTCTTTGAGCTCCTCAGATAGCTGAGGCTGGCTATCAACTCTGGAGGCTGGCTATCAACTCAACTCAAACTCTGAAGTCAAGCACTGTGCTTCAGTGATCCACCAAACAATTCCCATTTACTTTCACACAGATTGTGCAAAGTATAATATGTCATGATAACCAGGGAGATATTGTTCTCAGTGAGGTACAGCCTGCTATAGAGACACCTCCATCTTGCTTTCCATCTCCCAAAGGCACAATCTGTTGACACAGGGAGCAAGTGTACACATGCTTTGACAACATTTTTGGCAACTTCTGCATGTTAACATTAGTTTCCCTGATAAAACTTGGTAGTGTAGACATACCCTCAGTTCCAGGGACAGTAAGGCTATGTCTAGACTGCAGGCTTCTTTCGAAAGAGGCTCTTTTGAAAGCATCTTTCGAAAGAGCCTCTTTCGAAAGATCGCGTCTAGACTGCAGGCGGATCTTTCGAAAGAGAAATCCGCTTTTTCGAAAGAGAGCACCCAGCGAGTCTGGATGCTCTCTTTCGAAGACGGCCTCTTTACATTGAAGAACGCCTTCTTTCGAAAGAGGAACTTTCGAAAGAAGGCGTTCTTCCTCGTAAATTGAGGTTTACCGCCATCGAAAGAAAAGCTGCGTTCTTTCGAAATAATTTCGAAAGAACGCGGCTTGAGTCTGGACGCAGGGGAAGTTTTTTCGGGAAAAGGCTACTTTTCCCGAAAAAACCCCTGAGTCTGGACACGGCCTAAGGGTCTCCTATAAGGTAGTGAACCCTGGGCTCTGCAAACCAAGTATCTCTCCTTGGGATCACCAAGATGGTCACATCTTTTTCTGCTGATTCTTAACTCCTTTTCCATCCTGACTGCTGCTGTGCCAGCTCCCTACATCAATCCTCTAGCCTGCATTTGTGCCTGCTCCCTTCAGAAACCACAGCACCCACATCTCTTCACTGCCCAAGTCCCTGGCTTTCTCCCAGCATAGACCAGAGCCCTGCAACCCAGCCCCTGCCCTACCCACCACTGAGTAGGACTTAGCTCCCAGTTAGGAATGGCATTTCTCTCCTCCAGTGAGGGAGGTAGGCTGGAAGCAGGAAGTCCAGAGTGGGATTTCTTCCCAGTCCTCTAGCCTTCTAGGGTTTTGGGGTGGAAATGGCTACACTGTCTCTGCATTTGCCCTAATTATTCAAGGTAGGGTTGGGCCATTCATGCCGGTGACACAAGCATGTGGAATGGGGAGTTCCACAATTGCAGAAAGGCCAGATGCCCAGGTGGCTACCCCCTATTTCTAGATATCTAGAGTTTATTTTATGTATAGTATACTAGCACCTACAGGCCCAAAGCAGATTGTATGCACACTGTGTTAGGTATTATACAAACATGTAGGTAGAATCATTTCATGCCCCTAAAAATGTACATGCCAATTTGTCCTCTCTGTGAAACCCCAGAATCTGTACTGACTCTGCATCCTACTCATTCTGCATCTCCCAGATCTTCTCCCACACAGATGAGCAATTTCCTACAAGTTCAGCAAGGTCAATTTTGCTAAGTTTCCCATCATCCCCACCTGCAGATTTCTCTGTGTAATAGGATTCTGTGACTATAAGATAAAACAAATGACAACTAGAGAAATTGTTTATATATTGGCAAGACAAAAATGGTTGTTAACTTTTTAAAGTGCGAGGGAGGGGGCACGTGGAAAGTTCACTGATGAGTTATACTTGCTATCTGAATTTTGTTGTGAAAGCTTTATATACCTAATTCCATATATTAGAACATACCTTTCATGGCAGAAGAAGGAGGGGAGTAAAACAAAACTCAGACATCTGCTGAAATGGGTGGATAAACACAAATGTAATAATTAGAAAGGAGAAGTTATTGGTATTAACTTTCAAGTATAGATATTAAAATCCTTTTGGTCTTTTGTAAAGGAAATTGGGAGCTATTCACTGTACCTCTTATCCATTCCTGCTCTTGGGGCCTTTTAAAGACTATTTTACATAACATTATGTATGACTGCAAATGATAATGTTATTTTTATTAACGTTATGTATGAACCTATTGAAGACTGAATATTAAATTCCAGAAAAGGTATAAGCACCTAATATTGAAATACGGTGCCCTCAGAAAACCTCTGAGAATATTTATAAATATGGAAGAAACATTTTCTTGCTCATGTGAAGCACTAATAAACTCAGAGAAACAGCACTTTGTATGTACCCATTCAAGAAAATTAACCATCTAACTAGCCTCCATCATATGGGGAAGAAGAGCTCAAGCACCAATATGCTATTCAGAAAGCAGCCCCCATGACCTTCTGTAATATAGTTCATGGACAATACTATCTATATTAGTGTACAGCTCGTGGAGACCACAGTTCCCAGTCTGTTTGCTCCTTGATGTCTCCAACCCTCTAAACTCCACAGTTGCTTGCTACTCAGCTAAAGATGAAGCATTGATATTAAGGAAGTTAGAGAGTGGTTATCTGGCTAATCGAGTAGTTGATACAATTTGTATCGACTACATGATTAGTCGATAAGGGGGCCATTCTGCAGAGCCGCAGCGGGGATAACTCCTAGAGTGAGATTGGGCTCTGAACCACTGCAGCTCTGCATTTTAAATGTAGTAAGAGCTGCTGGGCTCCTACTACATTTAAAATGCAGCGCTGCAGTGTGGGTGGCTCCCAGAGACAGCACAAGCCGGGATTGAGCAGTCCCAGCTCATGCCTGCTCCAGGATCACTGCACCTTCGCATTTTAAATGTAGTAAGAGCCACCTGGGTCCAGCAGCCCCTGTTTGCGGCTGCTCAGGTTGGCTGCAGGCAGGGGATGCTTGGCGGCAGCAGCCCCAGTCCATGGGGAGAGGCCCAGATCCTCGCTGGGACCCCCACGAATAAGGGCTGCTGCTGGAGCAGCCTCTCCTATTCTCCCCCACCCTCGCTGCTTCTGAGAGATGCCTCTGTATGAGAGGTAGTGGGGGAAGGGCAACACAGAGCGGCACCACAGAGACAGTGCTGGCATGAACCAGCTCCTCCCAGTACCGGCTCCTGTCCCCTCCGCCCTTGCTGCCTCTCATACAGAGGCAGCAAGGGGGTGTGGAAACAAGTAGTTGAGTACTCCACTCAACAACCCGATAAACTTATGCTTATCGCATAGTCAAGTAGTTGATTACTCACCTACTTCTCTAATTGATATCTATAACTGCCTCCATCAACACAGGACATCAGATGGGAGGGATTTGGAGTATGTATGGGTTGTGCCTTCACATTAAAAATAATAGTAGTTTCATTCTTTTTGACTATGCATTTTAAATTGATTCAACAGCTCATGTCCTCTAGCCAGTGAACATCTCAATTGGACAAACTGTGGCTGTTCTGAGAGTTCTTAAGTAACAAATGTCCAGAGGTATATCCTATGACTCTGGGATGGCCTAGGAAAGTAGTATATATGTCTTCCCACTGTAAGGAGAGTGCTGAATATTATATATACCCTCATGGTTTGTATATACAATACAAAGTCATAATTAATCCCACCGACGAGGCTATTCAAATGCAGTTTCAAAATAGATCTTTCCAGGAACATTTTCTCTATCTCTGGAGAGGGTAGAAGAAGAAAGAGCAGGTTTAAGTACCTTTATGTTGTGATTATACATTTCAGGTATTACTTATAATTTGAGTGAATGAAAACTTTGGGAAATCACATTTTCTAATTTGATTTGGGCAGCAAAAACCCCAGAGCATTTAATGATCAGATTTTCTATGAATTCCTGAGTACATTTATTCCACTCTAGCTTTTTGCAAATTGTCCCAGGATTTGCATCTTATTACTTAAAAAGGGCATCATTACACATCCATTTAAGTATGCAAGATAAATGTTTCCTGAAATTATAGTACTGCATGGAAAGCAATAGTTTTTTTAACCACCAAATATCTAACTCCAGAAAGCTGGCTCTGAGCTCATAACCAGCATCCTAATGGCTTGTAAAACAATCTGGCTCATTCAAAATTCAGGGTAAGATCAGTTAAGAGAAAGAATTAATTTATAATATATGAATGTGAGGTCTATACTTATGATAAGCCATATTTTTAATAAGTCATGAAGAATTACTTTGCTACCAGAACAGTGAATTATGACTGACAATTTATTATGAGAAGATCCACTGCCAAAGAGTACTATAATCAAAGGGTTCAGCCACAGCCTAGAGACATAGCACTGGAAAGTTTTGACTATGTACTTGTACATATATTATTTTGTTCCACTGGCACAGAGACCTAGTCTTACATAGGTTATACAGGCCTGGGTATGATTTTAATTTTTAGCCTACATATAATTATATGAATAGATCGGGGGGGAGGGGGGGGTTCTTAAAGGGACAATGTCCACTTAGTTTAGGTGTGTAAAAATTAGATCTGAAACTCAAAAACCTAATATGAAAACCAGGAGCTAACCCAAACTTGTTCAAAACTCAGGGGTATTTAGATTGAGGGATTTTGTTCAGTTCATTATGATGGCATGTGTAAATGTATTTGTTTTCTGGATTCATAGGCATTTACATGGGACCAACATAAACATTTCAATATATTGTTTCCTATTCCAAATTTTCAAAAAGTAAGAGCACATTAAATAATGATAAATGCAGTGCTCATCCATTCCAGCCAAATCCCTGAACTCAAATGTAGCAAATGACATTTGGGGGGGAAAATTGTCTAACATTTATTTCTAAAGAAAACGCAGAACGTTTTCCACTGCATGTAAGATTGGGTACTTAAGAAGGTACTTAATTGAAATCACCAGGGCTCAATAAATTGCTGTTTCTACTCGCCTGTGGCAAGTAGATTTCAGCCGGTCGCTCCGTTCACCCCGTTCACCAGTGCTGCACGCATGCACAGTGCTGGTCTGGCACATGCGTGGTGTGGGGCTGGTGGGTAGATCTCGCCGCAGTTTGTCAAGCCCTGAAAATCACTAAATTGGGAATAAAAAAAATGTCAGTCTCAAGTTTTTTGATTTACCCTGGAGTTTGTCAGAGATTTATTTGCAAAAATTTTGTAGTCAGGATAAGTCAATTGTCCTGCTGAATACAACATTCAATAATATGGAATACATGATGCAGCCTTTCTGTTTTACATTTTCTTCATCAGTATTTCAAAGCTAAATATGTTTTAAATATGCTCTTAAGCAGGCCTGCACAACATACAGCCCGCGGGCCTCATGCGGCCCACAGGGGCTCAATGTGAGGCCTGTGATGACTACAGGCGGCGCGGCCCCATCCGATCTGCCGGATGGGCGGAGGAGCGGAGCGTCGACGGGGAGGGGGAAGTGCGGCAATTCTCGGTGTTGGGCTGCCTGTGTGCAGCTCTGGTTCGAGGAGGCGGGGCGCGATCCAGAGGGCGGGACGCCATCAGATGCCAGGATGCTGGCATGACGTAGCGTTGTGACGTCACGGCCAGCAACCGCCGAATTCAAAAAGGCTCCGGCAGCCCCGCAAACTGGAAGGCAGAAGCCATGTAGGAGAGGGGAACGGGCTTGTGCTGAGGGGAGGGGGACAGGTCAGGAGAAAGGGGAAGGCACCAAGGGGCAGGTTGCAGGAGAGACAAATGCCAGGGGGCCAAGTGGAGACAATGAAAAAAGGGGAGGAGGGGAGGTGTCAGTGGGAGGGGGGACAGGGTGATTCTGGGAGAGGAGAGGAGAGGGGAAGGGCATTGGGAGCCGTATGTTGTGCAGGCCTGATTTAATTGAAAAATTCTTAATAAAGTATCACCCCCTCCCCAAAAAAAACCTATCCTTGCAGCCTGCAGCTGTTTTCTTTGAAGTAATATGGCCCTCACCACTTTCCAAGTTGTTCAGGCCTGCTCTTAAGTCTTGATACCGTATTTATTCCAAATTACTATATGTTTAAACTCACCGAAACAAGGACATTATTTTAAATTAATCAGTCAGAACAGTTTAGTGAGTTCATAATGAAATTCATTTCTTTTAGAAATAGGTGTGGAAGAAAACATTGTCTTCACTCTGCGTTTTGTAAGCAATAAGTAGCCAGAGGCAGTTTTATTCGAGTTGCAGCAAGGGAAAAAACTGATCTGTCCTCACACAGATCTTCAAAATACAAGCAATTATGAAGCAGTATATATACCTTCCCATTACACATAACAAAGGCTAACAGTTATCTCTTAGTTCCTCCCAAATACTGCCCTATCTCAAGACCCCTGCTGAAGCAAGCATTCCTTATCTCTCAAAGCCAAGCGGAGACAGTGTCTCTACAAATATCACGTTGTCAGGCCTCAAAGTTAGCAGCAGAGCAAGAATTAGGCTAACAAGCCTAAAAATGGCTGCACACAAATCCCTCCTTCTATTCCCTGCTTCCACATAGGTAACACTTACTTTGTGTGATTTTCATAACAAGAAATGTTTCTGAAATTTTACTATAAATTGATATTAAAATATGTTTCCAAAGATTTTAGACATATCAAAGGATTTTATATAATCTGATGAAGTGGGTTTTACCTATGAAAACTCATGATTCTAGATATTTTTGTTAGTTTCCAAGGTGCCACAGGATTACTTGTTTAAATTACAGACTAACATGGCTCTCCCTGTGAGACTCTAAAAACTAGTCTATCAAATAGTCAGAAGTAAAAGGGAAATTCATTTGTCCAGCTATCTCTAGAAGAAAATTAATGTTGTCCCTTTAAGGGATCTCTTCAACAGAAGAGGTGAAAGGAGAGTAGGGATGGATAGAAAGGTGAGGAAGACTCTGGAAGCAAGTTTTGAATTACAGTAATTAAAATTAAAATGTGTATTTTAGATAAGGGTGATCTTTTGAAGAATTTATTTAAAAAACTGTATGTCTGATCATCCAAACATTTAAAGTTAAAGCTGAACACTCAGATTGTGCATCTAAATATTTATGCATGGATTTTTTTAGCCATGTGATTTTATAATTTTAGCCACAAACTAATGAAATAGTTAAAGCAAATTTTAAACTGAGGTCCTGTAGACATAGTAATGCACAACTGTTTTTGTCAGTAAATAGGGTTGTCACATGCCTATTTAATGGTTTCATTACCATTTAATGGCTCGTTCACAGATTCAATGTTATGCTAAAAGATCTGTCAAGTTGGAAAGCTTTTTTCCCTTTTAAATTAACACATCCATATGAGGGGAGGGTGGAAGAAGAGTCACCAGTCTGCAAATTGCAAAGCCAGCTGTGGGAGCCTTCAGGAAGGCCAGAATAAAGATGGAAAGAAGGGCAAGGTTGAGCACTAAGACCCTCTTATGCTCCCTGCCCCTGCCCATGGGCATAGCAAGAGTGCACAGTGTTCTGTTCTGTTCATTCCTAGCTGATACCCTTGAGTGCTTGACAGCTGGCGCTGGCACAGAGCCTACTCCAGAATCAGAATCACAAAGTTCCCTTCCTTCAGCTATACCCTATTCTTAATGAATGTTGCTGAAAAACTGGCCCATTGTTTCCAGATGTTTCTGAATTCTGCTTTTATCAAATTATAATTTGTTACATACCTTCCGCCTCCCATTATTGATACTTCATGGCCACATTCCTAGCACCCTAATGGCAGAGAAAGCAAAGCAATGTGGGAAGGAAGAGCTGATCCCTGCGTTTCTTGGGATCTTCTGGTAGCTTTGTGAGCTCATTGTGCTGAGGAATGTCAAAGCAGCATAGCAGTCTCTCCAGCCCTCCCTCTGCAACAGCAGTCTTCCTGCTTCTGTGTTCCCAGTGTAAGGCCTAATAAAAGGATTCCAATGATTAGCGATTTGTTCCCCAAATGGAACAGCTCACTTAACTCTTAAGATACTTCTGGAGCTTTAAAAGAGGAGGGGTGCATGCCTGCTGAGCAGCAGAGATTACAAAACACTGAGCACAGACACCAGGGCAGACATTGTGAGATACTGGCGGTAGCCAGTTCTCTTGACAAAACAAACATCAGATTCCACACTGACTCTTTTGTCAACAATAAAGGGAGGGGAAAAGACAAAACCTCTTGCAGAGCTAGAAGTTTTTGTTGCTATAACTGGGTGTTTTTCCTAACAAAAGTCATATTGCAGTATAAATGCTCTCACTGTTTTGTTGCCAAAAGGCAGTTTTTGGTGACAAAATGTGCCAGTATAGACAAATCCTAAGGGTAAGTATTAGTGACCCTTATACTAACTATAAGAAACAAGAAAAGAAACTATAAGAAAAGAAATTATCTTTTTCTTTTTGTTACTTTTTAACATGTCATGAAGGCCAGGTTGAAATATTTTGGATGATATTTTTTTCCACTTTTGGAAAGCACCCATAACACAGTATTTTATCCCCACCGTGTCTCACTATTTATCTCTCCCAAAATATTTTCACTACATAAAACATGAAAGAAGACATAAAATGGTTTATTTTAAAAAGAAACAAACATTTTAGTTTTGGTTTTAAAAAAATAATTAAAAATCCTATTCAGAAAAGAAAAGAAAAATTTCAAATAGAATGAAAACTAATTTCCCTCAAATTTTAATGAATCTTCACGTTCTTCCCCTCACCAAAATAATTAAACATACATAAGACCTCAAGAAGAGTGCTATGTAGCTCAAAAGCTTGTCTCTTCCACCAACAGAAGTTGGTTCAGTACCCCACCAACACTGTTTCTATAGGTATCTATATTACAGTTAGACACCCTAGTATGGCTCATGCCAGCTGATCGGGGCTTGGACAAAGGGGCTGTTTAATTGCAATGTTGACATTCCACTTTGGGCTGGAAACTGAGCTCTAGAACCCTGTGAAGGAGGAAGATCCAAGAACTCAGGCTCTAGCCTGAGTCAGAACATATACAACACAACTAAAAGCCCTGTAGCCCAAGTCAGCTGCGTAAACCAGCCATGGAGATCTGTAGACTTGCCTTATATACTTGGGCAAATAAAGGCTTTGATACTATGGTAACTGGCACTCTAGAACTACAACAGGAGAATTAGGCTAGAAAAGACAAGAGTTTAGGTTCTATTCCTGGCTCTCCTAGGGTATGTCTACACTGCATCCCTAGTTCGAACTAGGGATGCAAATGAAGACAATTGAACTAGTTAATGAAGTGGGGATTTAAATATCCCACGCTCCATTAACATGATCTCATTTTTTGAGGAGTAACATTAGTTCGGACTAAGGGCTTTTGTCCGAACTAACGCGTCTTGGCGCGCACTTCCTGGTTCGAATCAGCTGTCGAACTAGCGCGCCGGCGAGATCATGTTAATGGAGCGCGGGATATTTAAATCCCCGCTTCATTAACTAGTTCGATTGTCTCCATTTGCATCCCTAGTTTAAACTAGGGATGCAGTGTAGACATACCCCTACAGACTTCCTGTGTGACACATTAGGAAAATCACATACGGGTATCTTCAGAGAAACAAAGTATGCTTAGCTCTCACTCACTTCAATAGAAGTGGTAGATGTTTAACAATTCTGAAAATCATGCCCTCAGTAACTCTTGGCTACGTCAACACTGGCCCCTTTTTTGAAAGGGGCATGCTAATTTTAAACTTCAGAATAGGGAAATCCTCAGGGGATTTAAATATCCCCCGCGGGATTTAAATAAAGATGTCCGCCGCTTTTTTCCAGCTTGGGGAAAAGCTGGAAAAAAGTGTCTAGACTGGCCCGATCCTCCGGAATAAAGCCCTATTCCGCAGGATCTCTTATTCCTACTTTGAACCGCGCTCCAGCTGATCGGGTGGCTTCCCCTCTGCCCCTGCCCATGTGGAACTTGGTGGCACCCTGGCTGAGCACCATGGCCAGCTGGCCGGGCAGCCATTTTTTTTCAGTCCAGCCCGGCTGCCCTGTGGTCAGTCCGGAGGGAGCGTGGGTCGGACACTTCCCTCCGTGGCTGGTGTAGGGAATTCCTTGCCCCCAACCTTGTTCCCTCTCCTCTGAGATGCCTGAGCCTGAGCACTCTTAAGCCCTTGCTGCAACTACAGCGGTGGCACCCAAGCTCAGGCATCTGCAGCCCTGAGCCCAACTCCGAGACTGCTGCAGTGCAGAAGTGAGGATGTGCACTTCTGCGCTGCCTCTGGAGGTGGTAAGATCTCTCCACCAAGAGCAGACTAGCAGTTAGGAGCTCCTGGCTGGGGCGCTTCCAGCCACATGGGGAGATCAGATTTCACAGAGAAGGACTTATTTCAAAGTTCATGACATGTTTTTCATTGCCATTAAAGTGGGTGGACCTTAGTCATGAAGGATGGTGAGGTAAAAAAACAGGCTAAGGAAACTTTTATAAACATGATTGTACCAAAGTAGAAAATACGCTTTCAAAAATGGATGTATGAGGCATAACTTTGCATGTAGGAAGTGGTGGTGGGGAGTTGCAGGTGTGATTCCACTCCATAAATGGCTCACAAATGCACTAATTATGTTCAGGGACCCAAGCAGGCCTTATTTTAAGAAAAAAGAAAAAACTAACAACCTGATCCCAAATAAGTCACATTCAGGAGTATTCTGGGTATATTGATGCTAGCCTAGTTTATTCTCTATAGGCTAGGACAGGGGTGGGCAAAAAGGCCTCTGCGGGCCAGATCCAGCCCACAAAGCAAGTGGATCCGGCCCACGGAGGCCCTGCTGCTCCCCCCGTCCCCAAGCCAATTAGGACCTGGAGCGGGGGAGTGCCTGAAGCCTTCTTTGCACTGCCCCTGCCCTGGCTTACTTGGCTGGGGGTGGGGGAGCACGCGAAGCCTCTTCCTACCCTGTGAGTAGTGCGTGGCGCTTAGAAGTGCCACGCACTGCTCGCGGGTGGGGGGAGAGTGGAGGAGGCTTCACGCACTCCTCAGCCCCCAGGCCAATCAGAGCCTGGGGGTGGGGGAGCTGCGTGAAGCTTCCTTCACTCTACCCCAGCCCTGCGAGTAGTCCGCGGCACTTCAGAGTGCCACATTTGCCTCGCAGGGTGGGAGGAGGCTTCCCATGCTCCTCTGCCCCCAGGCACTGACTGGCCAGAGGGTGGGGGAGCGTGCCAAGTCTCTTCCAGGACATGAGTGTCTAGTGGGAAGCGGGGGGCAAAGGGGCTCCCCCACCCCCAGACCAATCATGGTCTGAGGGTGGGGTAGCCCTGCCCTTTCCTATTTAGGCCCCATCCCTTCTGGGGTGACCCGGGGCTACTTAAAAAAGTGGCCCCCCAGGCAAAAATTATTGCCCGCCATTGGGCTAGGAAGAGGTCTCAACCAAGTGTGGGTTCATACTATTTTGGTTTTGAATAAATGTTTTTGTCCCCATCCTAGCAGTACCAGGTTTACTGTGGTGCCATCATGTGGAGCTCACACACCAAAGGGCCCATAACAACTATATGGGGGCCCACAAAAAGTTGATCTGGCCCTGTGGAGGGGATGTCAGTATGAGGGGGAAGAGGCCTGGTGGTTGTGGTGTCATTGTCCATGGGAAGGTCTGTGGGGAGGGGTGCTTTAGCAGGGCACTGGTGTGGTGGGAAAGGACCCAGTGGCAGGGAGGTTGGGGAGCTGGAAGAGATGCAGCACTGTGGGAGGGAGTGTTGATGTGTGGGGGAAGGGCTGTGGGGGATGAGATACTGGTGTGGGTGGGAAGGGTTGTGGGAAGTGGATGTCAGTGTGTGGTGGAGGGGCTGAAGGGAGAGGAGTGGACAAGGGAGGGAGTATTGGTGATGAGGGAGGGATTGTGAGGAGGAGGGTGTGCAATGGGGGAAGTGTTGGGTGTATGGGGCTGAGGCTGTGGGGAGGAGTGGGTGATGGAGGGGTGTTGGTGTCTGGGCAAGGAGTTCCGGAGAGGAGCAGTTGGTGTATGGGGAAGGGTTGCCAGGAGCAGTTGTGCATAGAAGGAGTGATGGTGTGCAGGGGAGAGGCTTCAGGGAATGGGTGTGCAATGGAAGAGGTGTCAGTGTACAGGGAAGGAATGGTGGGGAAAGGAGTGGACAAGAGAGGAGATGTGGTGGGGAGTGTACAACGGAGGAAGTGTTGGGTATATGGGGAAGGGGCGGTGGGGAGAGGAGTGGGATGTTGGTGTGTGGGAAACAGGTTATGGGGAGGAAGTGTTGACATGTGGGGGAGGGGTTGTTCATGGAGGGGGTGATGATGTGCTGGGAAGGGCTTCAGTGAAGGAGTGTGCAATGGAAGGGGTGTCAGTGTGTGGGCTAGGGGGTGTGAGGAGGGAGTGGGGTCGATGTGCAGAGGAAGGACTGTTAGGGGCAGTGTTGGTGATGGGGGTGCAAGAGAGGGGGTGCTGGTGATGGGGGGCGAGGGGTGGTGTGTAGAGAAGGGGCAGTGGGGACGGAGTGGGCAATGGAGGAGATCTAATTAAGTATTATTATTATCATGTTATGATATGGCTTGTGCGCGAGTATTCTCGCTCACACTCTAGGACTGCGCTATGGGCTACTATGCTGATTCACCGCTTGGATATGGGTATCAGCCCATAGTTGCGTACTGCCTGGCTGGTAGACACACTCACGCAGTGTGAGCATGTCTACCAGCCAGGCAGTATGCAACTACGTAGTAGTGCTGAATATTTTCCTTTTATAAACATACGATTCGTGACAGTGTTGCCGTTTGTCTAGCTTTCATCTGCCTTGTGTCTCTTTTAAGGTAAGGAATAATGAGCAGCTTTATCAAAAAAGGCTGGCCGCCTTACATTCAGAATTTTCTAATTTTGTTTAGGATCTTGATATCCATAATGAGCAATGCAGAAAATGAAGTTTTTGAAAAATAAAAAATGGATAAAAGCTGCGCACTAATGTAAAATATACCATGTAATGTGGATTGTCAGCAATAAACTCCCCATATCGTGGGGGTTGGTTTTTTTTTTTTTTTTTTTTCTTGGTCTACACATTTTTATCACGTGTGTCCGGTATTTTCATTGAAACCATCTGGCAACCCTAGGTGGGCGAGGGGCGGGGCGGGCAATGGAGGGGATCGGGCAGGAGCTGCGGGGGGAGGGTCCCGAGCAGGCCGTGGAGCGGAGGCGGCCGGCGCTAGCACAGACTCCGGCCCGGGTCCGCCAGCGCTAGGGGGCGGACGAGCACCTCCCGCCCGTGCGGCTGCAGCGGCAGAACCGCTGGGCTTCCTGCTCCACCGCCGCCCTCTGAGCTCTCGTCAAGCCGCGTCCGCAGGGGCCGGGCGGGCAGCCGGAGCGGAGGCGCAGGTAAGGGGCTCCCGGCTCTCTCCAGCTCGGGCCTTCCGGGCTGGGCCCCCGCCGCCGCGTCGCACACCCGGCTCAGGGACGCTGCGCAGCGGCGTGTCCCGGCCCCGGAGCGCCTGGCCAGGCTGTGCCCCGCGCCCCGCCCTTCGCTCACCCCGGCGCTCTGAGGTCTCCGCTCCTCCCGCCGGGAGCCCCGAGCTTCCCTGCACCGCCGCCTCCCTTCCCCTGCCGCCCGCAGAGCTCTCCTCGCGCGCGTTTCGTGGCCGAGCCAGCGGCTCTTCTCCTGCCCCCTTGGCTGCCTCTCCGGCCAGCAGCACAAACCGCCCTTCTAGAGTCTCCAGCCGCCAGCCCCGGACCATTCCTGTTTTGACCCTCTCCTGGGGTTGTGTGTGCTTTGTGCGGCTTCCCTCGTTTCCTCCTTGGGGCAGCTGCCAGAAAAATACACGTACCTGAAAGGGAAAAAATTGGGCTATTCTGCACCAGGTCTGTATCTCCCCACCCGCATCGTGGGGAGGGGGGAGACTCCAAGAGGCTAAACGTGACTGTAAACTTTAAGCTTGCATAGAACCAAAAGTCGGGACAGGATGGAAATGAGCGTTTCAGTGCTGGCTCTAAGCCACTGCATTAGAGGTGAAGTATTGTAGAAAGTAGTTCAGGTGTGAAGAGCTGGATGCCTCTCAAACTAGAGCTGTGGATGAATTCTTTACAGAGGAGATAAAGATCTACAGTGTGCAAATGCCTGGTAACTTTTGACTGGGTATGCTTACATTGATTTAGGACTTAAGTATTTATAGCGGTAAACTGAAATGAGCTTTTCTGATTTTCACTGTTACTTGCTGGCAGCTGTTGTTTGTACAAAACTACTTAAAAGTATAATTAGCCCTTCAGTTTCAGTTTCGAATTGTGTATCTTTGCTTATCTCTTCACATCTTGGTGCTGTCATTTATAGAAATGGATTTCTAACGTTTTATCCTAGATACATAAGTAAGCATAATTATTTTTCTTCTCAGCTCAACTTTCTTCATATATAACTTTGTAGTCTGATGCGCTCAATTATCTAACAGTGAAAAGCTTTAGTTACCCTTAAAGACTTAATTTTACCAGTATAACTATGTCTATTAGTGGGTTAACTTTTTTTTAACCAGTGTCACTTTGATAAAAGTCCTATTGTGGAAGCAGTTATACAAATATATCATACTACTATAGTTATTTCTTTTCTTGTATGGGAATAGCAAAAACCAACATAAAGTGCCATTATATTAATATAATTGTGTTCACACTAAGGGCACAGCACTGTTAACTGCTTTCTAATATAGACACACCCTTGTGCTCTTGGAAAGGAGGAAATACTAAGGTAAAGAAGAAAAAGTAGCATTGTATTAAACATTCTGTAACTGATCATGGAAATCATCAGTGGAATAGTTATATATGGTTAACCTGACATTCAACAAACACTGAAGACATTACTGGAGGGACCAAACTTGCATTGGTAGGGGTATGCTCTAAGGAACCAATTCACAGTTGGTATATCCTTACAGATCTCGTTGCAGGAGCTGGGTCTAAATGACCTAAACTCTTTGTTCTTCAGTTTTTCTACATCTGTGATTGTGAAGTAGAAAGGTAAATATAGATAATCTTGTTTTGGCATCTGTCACTATAATACCTATCTGCTACTAGATAGCGTAAAGTCCTGTCTATCTTGGGACCGAGAGCAGCCTCTATCCGTGATGGAACTGGGCGCCTGCAGGAAGGAGCTGCTCCAGTGTCCAGAGCCTGGGTGCCCCCGTTAATCGGCTAAATGAGATTTTACATCCCTACTTCCCAGAAGCAGCAACATCTCTTTACTGAGGATGTAAAATCCCATTTAATTGGTTAATCAATTGAACTGTGTGTGTGGGGGGGGGGGGAAATCAAGGATTACAGGAATGCCCCATACCCTCTGCCATAGGCTGAGGCTGCTCCAACCCAGCCAGAGTTGCTCCTGCATGCAACTGCCCCTTCCCTGCCCCCCTGCAGGCAGGGGTTGCACCAGCCAGGATACCAGAGCAGCCCTTGCCTGCGCAGGCCAGGGTGCCCCACTGGCAGGGATTGCTTCAGAATCACAATCAGAACAGCCCCTACCTGTAGGGTGCCTGGGCCCACTATGGACAGAGTCTGCTTCATGGGATGTCAGAGCAGCCCCTCCCCGTGGTGGGCCCCGGTGACCCACAGGCAGGGGCTGCTCCAGAGTCCCAGCCAGAACAGCCAAGGCCTGCCAGGCCTGCCAGAGGCAGGAGCTGTGCTGGAGCAGCTCCTGTTCATGGCAGGCCGTTCACAGGGCTGGTACTGCTCCAGTTCATCTGGTTAAACCTTCACATCCCTAATCTCTACTATTTCTTGGTGGAACTATTGCCCAGGAACTGCAGCCAATGGGAGCTGCAGGGGCAGTGAATATGGGCAAAGGCAACACACACAGCAGCCTAGCCATGTCTCTACTTAGGAGCAGCAGGACTTGTCACCATTTCCAGGGAGCCACTGCAGGAGATTGCTGTCTGAATCCAGCACCCCCAAACCTTTTTGCAACCCAATCCTCAGTCCTGAGCCTCCTCCCACACCCGAACTCCCATCCTCTTAGTTAACTGGAAATTTTTATTTACCAGCACCCACTGTTCCCCCAACGTGCAAGAAAACAAAGCTCATAGTTGGATCAAAGTTTTTGACAATAAAAGCTTTTTGGTTTCCATCTGGCCCCTTCCTTTCATTGAGCATCTCTGCCATTTCCAAGTTTCCTGTTACTGTTTCTCCCTCCTCACTGACCAGTGAGCCTACCCTCTCCTTAGTCTTCCTCTTACTTCTAATGTATTTATAAAAAGTCTTCTTGTTTCCCTTTATTCCCGTAGCTAGTTTGAGCTCATTCTGTGCCTGCCTGAAATGGCAGCTAATGCAGGGAAGCTCAGTTCTTGAAGTCACCTGCAGGCACTTCCCCCCATTGTTCCCATTGGCCAAGAATAGAGGGAGGTTGGAGGTGTGGGTGGTGCTTGCAAGTGACTGCCCTCGCCATATAGGAGCTGCACCAGGTAAATACCCCATTCCCCCTGCCCTTGTACCTAATATCCCCCCACACCTTGCAGCCTACCCCCAGCCCGCTCCTGCACCTACGGTTGCCAGATGGTTTAACCCAAAATACCAAACACCCCTATCCCACTCCCCCAAAAAAACACCAGGAAAAAAATTCTGTTGAGAGGAAAAAAAAAAAGGGGGGGGGGGGGAGAGACCAGGGTTGTTGAGGGGGAAGAAAAAAGAGGACTCCAACAGGAGTTAAGCAAACAAACAAACAAAATTAAAACATTAAAAAATCAGCATGGCCCCTTTAAGAAGAGGCTTTTTTTTTTTGGTGGCCATTTTGTTTTTCTGATCCAGCGACAATATAAGCCCCTACGGAACCAGGTAAGCGGGGGTGAGGGACATTCGGGGGGGGGGGGGGCAGTGGTCGGGCAGGGGGCTGGGCACGGTTGCTGAGTGTATTGTAGGGTTGCCAGGTGTCTGGTATTTTTGCCTCCTGGAAAGGGAAAAAAATATCAGAAAATACCGGACATTTTAGGTGTCCGGTATTTTCTGAATTTTTTTTACCAGACAGGAGGCGAAAATACCAGACTCTTCGGGTCAATACCGGACACCTGGCAACCCTACCTGCACCCTACCTCCTGCTTCAGAGTATAGGAAGCTCTCTCAGAATGTATTAGCCCCAGGCCACCAGAAGAGTTAATCTGGATGTTGGGGAAGGAATGAACTTCAGTGCCCTTTCCTGCTCTTGGGGCTGGAATGCAAGGAAAATCCTGGTGCCATGAGTTGTGTGGGTGATGTGGCCCCCAAATGACAAGCAGAAAAGAAAGAAATACTCACATCAGTGAGCTGTTCTTTTTCTCTTCATTTGGGGATCAGAAGGTTTTTTTATTTTTTTTTTTCTTTTCGCTTGCATATGGCTCCTGACTGAATTTTTTTTTTTTTTTTGGTGGGTCAGTGACTCCTTACCCCAAAAAAGTTGCCTACCCCTGCTATAAATACACATGTACTTGTTGGTACACAGATTACATACAATGGACATGAGCTGGCATTTCTCACTAGTTAAAAGCATATCTGTGTGTGATACCTAAAAATCAGAGGCTCAAGTGGAGGCTTCAGTCAAGTATATCTTTCAGCTCCATGTTATTGTAATTTCTTGAGCATTATATGTAATTTCTTGAGAATTTTGTCTTTATGCTGAACTTAATGAATGGGGTCATAGTTGGACAGCTAGCTGCATCTCTAGCCTCTGAGTGTACCTCTTCAAGTGTTAGATCTTGTATCTTGACCTCCAGAATTCCGTATTTATTCCATATTGTAGACCAGGTAAGGTACTGCCCTGTCGTTCCATCATGTTTTTTCCAATAAACATGAGTACAGGAATAAAGCACTTACAAACAGGTGTAACTGATGAGGAAGGACAGACACATGGGGGGCACCAGTCATGTGATTCCCCCCCCCAGGTGACTCCTCCCCATGCCACTTCTAGCCCAGGGAAGGGGAGATGGGACAATGCATCATCTACACCAGTACCATCCCTTCCCTGCCTTTCCCCACCCCGCTTCTTCCCACAAGCACCCTCCTCTGAGTGACTCAGGACTAGTGGGCTGTGCTGGCAGCTGTGATCAGCCCTCCCCATGCTCACTGACAACAGTGGGGGTAAGCAGAGCGACGTGGTCCTAGCTCACTCTTTTCTCCCGGCTCCTAGCTATGTTGGTCTGCTGCCCCATTGCCACTTCTGGTGAAATCAGGGAGGGCGGGGGCAGGTCCCCCACCTGCTGTTGGGCTGCCCAGGAACTCTGACCCATTGTCCCTCCCACCTATGTGGGGAGAGGGTCACGTGCCTTCTCTCCCCCATGCATCACCCCTGCTTACAGAAAAAGATATGGACACTCCATCTTAAAACTTTACCATTCTGCAATGGTGGGCCAGGCTGTCCTAGTTTCTTTAGTCACCTCAGCAAACACTAGGTGCCAGCTTGAACGGCTCCCCAGCAATACTACTGGCCTCTGGACAAAGTCATTTTAACTGATTATAGTCCAGTTTATCGGCTAGCTCCCAGCATTGGTTTCATATGATAAAAACAAGTTTTGTAACAGAGCCTGAAGGTAGATTGTTCACTGTTAATAGCTTGGGCATTTTTCTAATTAACTTTGTAGTGTCTATGGAAGAAAGGGTTGGGTGGTTTATCTCAAAGACATTATTTCACTTCCTGCTCATTTTCCAACAGCTCTGTTGAGTTATTGGTATAGTCATATACTAAAGGCCCCAATAGCCAGGTAATTACATAGTATTCATAGATGATTACAGAGCATCTCCACATCCAGCACAGTTGGGGCTTGTCATACTGGAATGATATATTTTAACATGAGAAGGATAATACAGAAAAAGTTTGGGAGTTTAATGATAGGTAATTGTAAATTATTTTCTGAAATTTGAGTGTGGCAGTCATTCTAACCGATACTTATTTTCTGGTTTATATTTTTTATATAATAAAGCATAATACATTGAGGATTTTACTGCGTTTTAAGTGATCATGAGGAGTTTGTATTGTATAATCACACACACAAGCAGTTCACTGTCTAGAATGATCCTTTGAATCAGTCACAGTTAAGACACAAGTCACTGGCAGAGCTAGATGGAGGTGAGAGGGAAATGTTGATTTAGAGAATGTTGTATTTTAATTCAGAGGAACTCATTAATTTAGATTCTGATAATTTAAACCTTACACATATAATCCCATTAGGCTCAAAAGGATGATTTCTGTGAATAAGAGCTGCAGGTCTGTGTCACTTTTTCAGTCAGATTTAATTTTAAAGATTTACATGTGCATACTGGGATTTATTTTTCTCATTACAAATAGTGTGGCAGGGTTTATATTTAGAGCTCAGTCCTGTAATTGTTTTGTTTTTGTTGTTGTTGTAAATATCAGTGTTTCTCAACTCTTTTTATAAAGGACCCCTTTAAAAAATTGTTAGTACCCCCAGTACCTACAGTTTTTAGACACACAATTTTTTTTCTACATTGCAACATATTTGTTTAAACAACTTAACTGTAGCCGGGCAGGCAATTAAATTTTGGGGTGTAAAAAGTACAAAAATAATAAAGTGCCGTAAAACATAAAACAAAAATTCAGTTTTCTTCAAATTTCAGTTGTGTTGACATACCCCCCCCAGACGTCTCTCAAATACCGCTAAGGGTACTCATATCACTGGTTGAGAAGCACTGGTAAAGATCTTTGAGATATGAGTAGGAGAAGTGCTATAGTAGAACCAGAGTTACCGATCCCATAATTACGAACTGATTGGTCAACCACACATCTCCATTGGAACTGGAAGTATTCAGTCATACAGCAGCAGAGACACTCCCACCCCCCAAAAAACCTAAACAAATACAATATTGGATTAAACATAAGCTAATAAAAATGGAAATTAAAAAAAATGACAAACTAAATAAACTGTTTCTGTGCTTGTTTCATTTAAAAGCAGCATTTTTTCATCCTCATAATAAAATTTCAGAACTCTATTAAGCTAATGTTCAGTTGTAAACTTTTGAAAGAACAACCATAAGCTGTTTTATTCAGAGTTATGAACATTTTTGAGTTATGAACAACCTTCATTCCTGAGTAGTTAAACTCTGAGGTTCTACTGTGTATAAGAACCACATGTTAAGCTAAATATTAAGGAAGTCAGAGCGTATGTACTTGTAGGGAGTGTTCAGCACTGAAACTTTATTTGATGTGAAATTAATTCATCTAATAGCTCATTTGATTAGGTTTGACACATTGATGGGAATTAAATTTGACCATCAGTCCATAAGCAGAACATAACTCTTCAGCACAGCCCTGTTGCACTTGCCGCTCCAAGCCAGTAGGGATCATAGGCGTGCGCAGCACATTTCATTAGGGTGTGCACCCAAAGAATTTTTTAAAAATGTGCTTTGACCCCCATTAGCCATGCCCCTGACTCCCATTGGCCACACCTCTGGAGGTAACACTCTGGGGCAAGATGGGCACATAAACCAGAAGTAAAAGGTGTCATGTGACCCCCCCCCCCCCCCAGGACTTTTCCCACCATCCTCCTACCAACAGGGATTAATTTGGCCCCCACCAAATCCCCCTCATGCAACTATCCTGCAATTGCATTAACCCTCCTGGTGCTTCCCCCTTCCCTCACTGCCCCTGCCCCCTTTTTCCCTGGTGCCCACCTCCTCACCACCCTCTGCCCCCATTTTCCTCATGCCCGTGCCCTCACACATGCTTTGCTCCATCCCTGTCTTCCTCATGCCCACCCCTTCTTTCAAGTCTTCTCCCAGCACCTCTCCCTTCCCCCTATAGTCCCCAGTGCCCTTACCCTCTCCTTTCCCAGCATCACCTTGTCCCCCCCTCTCACTGACTCCTCCCCTCCTGCCCTTTTCCTCATTGTCTGCACTTGGCCCCTCTGGCATTTGTCTTTCTTGCACCCCTGTCCCTTGGTGCCTTCCCCTTTCTTCTCCTGACCTGCCCCCTCCCCTCAGCACAAGCCCCTTCCTCTCCCACCCCTTCCTCTTTTTTTCCCCCTTCCCCTCCCATCCCCTCTCTTACCTTACCTTTGGCTTCTGCCTTCCTATTTGCGGGGCTGGAGTCAGAGCCGGCCCAAGCTACAGGCCGGCCGGGCCCTAGCCTGGGGCGCCTCAGGGGCACTGTGCCGTGCTGGGTGGGGGCATTCCCGGGCACCTTAGGGCTGCTGCGCCGTGCTGCTGGGCCAGGTGGGGCCCAGGACACAAAAATGGCTTGGGCTAGCCGGCCCGAGACATTAGGGTGTGCCTGGGCACACCCCGTGCGCATGCCTACGGTAGGGATGTAAAATTAATTAGTTAACCAGTTAAACATTAAGTTTAACCGGTTAACTGATTAAATGGGGGAGGCAGGCTGGCGTGGCTCACATGCCACATACAGGAACTACTCCATCCCAGCTGTTTCTGGTCTCGTGCAGGGCTTTCAGCTCCCAACCCAGTGTATACATGTTTCAGTCACCCCTGTTCACCCACAGGGATCATGGTTTGGCAAGGACCTGCTTTCTGTTTTTAATTAATGCATTTATGTGTTCTTAGCTACTCTGGAATGATTGAACAAACCTTGACTGCAATTAGTTGCTCTATATATGTTAGAATATATTAACAAATCATGGTGGTGATATGATTTTTTTGCATGTGGTGTCAGTCTGTCAAATAGATGGTAATGGCACCTACACTTTAATTTCTAAATACATTTCTCATAGTGTAGGTCAAACCTCTCAAATCCAGGACTCTCTGGTTCAGCAATATTGGACCACAGATATTGATAGATTAAGGAGCCCTGGAGGCCAGGAGTGGGAGCCAACCAAGAGTCCCATGGCAGTTAGGGAGCCTTGGCTGAGCTGGTGGCGGATGGGTTGGTGGTGGCCAGAGAGCACTGGTTCCAGGAAGCCCCGGTGGGAGTGGGGCCAGAGGAGGACAGGGAGCCCCACAATCTGGAGGGGAGCCCAAGAGCGGGGCTGACAGCCAGCAGGGGAGCATTGACCTCCCCTGCTCCATCAAATTCCCTGATTCGTGACTGTTCAGGCCCAAGAGTGCTAGACCAGGAAGGTCCAACTGTAGTAAAATAAATACATAAAATCCTCTCTGCCTCGAGGTTCCTGGTACCTGGATTAGCCATGTCTGCTTGTGAAAACCTGCTCTTTAGAGCAGCACCTAACTCATACTCTTGTAGACTCATCCACACTGGTACTGCAGATAATTCAAGGTTAAAAGTTAGGGTTTCTGATGATAAATTCCAGAGTTCTTAGCACCTTGCTTACTAGATTTATTCTAGGAATTGTTTTTTGTCTTGTTGTGGAAGGAAATATCTTTCTTGAGCATGTGTGCACAAGTTTTCTTGCCTCTCCAGCACTTAGAACTGAGGGACTTCCAGCTCTGCATACCTCTCACTTCCGTTCATTCTGTGAGTTCTGCTTCTCTGTTGGACCAGGATGTGGATTGAAGCTGTGGAGCATGGTTGATGTCATTTCAGCAGCGGCTGGTGATCCTCAGAAGGCAGCAGCATGAGGTCATGCTGTCTGGATCAATGAGATAGAATAGAGGCATCTAATGCATGCTGTTATTGCTTCAGATTCCCCTTTGTGAAGATCAACACATCTGGTGCAGGACTACAAGCACAGTCTGACTTTGTTGTCATTTAGACCTGAGATGACACCCAGTGGTTCCAGAAGTTCTGTATGAGGAAGGCCACTTTTATGAGGCTCTGTAAGGAACTTGGCACAATCCTTGGGCACTAAAATATGCAAAGCAAAGGAGGCTAATCCAAGGGCAGAAATGGAGTTAGCACTATCTGGAAATAAGCTACCCCTAGCCTCTTCAAATCCATAGTTAACTCCTATGAAGTTGGTACTACCTCTCCATACCAAGAGCCCCCCAGCACCAGCAACATTTAAGACGAGCGAAGACCGAGTACCACAGCACACGCAGCCCTCTGCACCATCCATGCTGGTCTTCCTGCCACCCAGACAGTTGACGTCTCAGCAAGATTTATCGGTAATATCAGTACCGGGCACACCGCTCTTCGATACTAACACAGCACTATCATCAGTGTGGCCCCTCAGATTAGCCATTCCTGCAAGCTTGGTACCTTGCTTCTCTAGCAACAGTGAGGATGAGCAAGATGCCCTTTTCTCTCCACACCATTCCTCACCTAAACCAACAGCACAGGCTCAGCAACACATTGTCCAGACACAGATGTGGCAGCCTTTCTCTTGGATTCCCCTCCTTCCCCCTCACCCCACTCCCACAGCCATGGTAAGGATGGGATCCATGGGGGACAGTCAAGATCTAGGTACAATTTCCAGTGATGCTGCAGCCACAAGTGGCTCCTAACCTCCTTCTGCCACCTGTATCTGAGATAACGCAGGAGGACATTGAGCACCAGGGCAAGACCCAGGAGGACAAGATTCTGCCTTCATCTCTTCATCCTCCCTGCATGAATCTATTATGCCCACTGTGGGTGATCATTTCAGATCATTCCAGGACCTATACAAGAGAGTCACAGAGTCCCTTGACATTTCTTTGGTTGAGGTCCCAGATGTGCAACATAAGCTGACAGACATATTACAGGATGCTCCTTCAGGCAAGACAGCATTGCTGGTTAATGAAGCAATCTTTGATCCTGCCAAGATTCTGTGGCAAACTCCTGCTTCTATTCTACCCACATCCAAGAGGGTGGGTAGAAAATATTATGTGCTAGTGAAAGGAGACGAGTTTCTTTTTTCATATCCCACCCCAAACTCTCTGGTGGTTGAATCAGCAAATAACAGGGGGAAACAAACACAGTTCAAGTCAAGTCAACCCCGTACAACAAAAATTGGAAAAGGCTAGACCTCCTCATCAGGAAATCATACTTCTCTTCATCCCTATTAATTAGATTTTCTAATTATTCTGCTCTCCTTGCAAAATATATGTTTAACCATTTTGAGAAGATGAGACTTTTTTTATTGATAAACTACAAGAAGAGGACAAGGCAGCCTACAAATCTAGTATCAACAAGGATATCTTGATAGCAAAATCTGCCCTCCAGGCTTCACTTGACATGGCTGACACAGCTTTGTGGTCTCTTGCCACATCAGTAGTCATGCACAGAGTCTCTTGGCTCCATTTGTCAGGCTTTCCTGGAGAAGTACAAAACACCATTGAAGACCTACCATTTGAGGGCCAGAAACTATTCTCTGCTAATACTGACACTTCACTCCATGACTTGAGGGCAGTCCTCAAAATTCTTGGTATATACATCCCCCCAGAAGAAAAAAGTCATTGAATGTATACACCCTGTTGTAGAGCGGCATCTTATCCACCCCAGAGACCCTATGACCTGAGGTGCTGCCAGAGACAGCCACAGGATCAGCAAATTACACCCCAGTCTGCCAATGGCAGGCAGACATTTTGAACCTCTGCTCGGGGGTTCGAAGTTGTTTCTTCATGCCAGCAGTTATATTCAGCCTACAACCTTTTTACGATGCCTGGGCCGCAGTAACAATGGACAAGTGGCCCTAGAGATCCTGGACAAAGGCTTAGCTATCCCATTCATGAAATTTGCCACCAACCCCCTTCCCTGTCCCTGTTGAGGAACCCTTCTCATGAGCCCCTGTTACAGCAAGAAATAAACTGCCTCAAATGGGAGCACTAGAAATTGTTCCAGAACATCACTGGGGAAAAGGGTTCTACTCCAGATACTTCTTCACACTACAAAAGTCAGGAAGGTGGAGGTCCACATTGGACTTACACAGGCTGAACAAGTACTTAAGAAAGCAATGATTTACTATGGTAACACTGGCAAACAATAATTCCTGCATTAGAAAAAGGATACTGGATGTCATCCCTCAACCTTCAGGATGCATATTTTCATATTGCAATAAAACCATCTCACAAGAATTTCCTCAGATTCACACTAACCAATCAACATTATCAGTACTGAGTGCTACCGTTAAGCCTTTCAACAGCTCCCTGGGCCAACTTCAAAATTCTGGACGTAGCAGTAGTACACCTAAGAAAATCAGGGATAGTAATCTTCCCTTACCTGGACGATTGCCTGATAGTAGCTACAGTGGAAGGCCAGACAATCCACAGAGTTCACAATCAGACTTTTTACAGAGCTGAGGCTACAAATAAACACACAGAAGTCCAACCTGACCCCATCGCAAGGACTTGAGTTCATAGGGGCACACTTGATTGTATACAAGCACAAGTGCGGCTATCTCTTCCAAGATTCCACGTACTCGCCATGTCAGTATCAGCTAGGCAGTGCCTGCAGTTACTAGGTCATGTATCAGCAACCAGTTATGTAGTTCCTCATGCAAGGTTACACATGAGAACTCTTCAGATCTGGTTGCATACTTGCTTCCACCCACACAGGCATTCATTGTGCAAAATCCTCAGCCCTACAAACAGGCTCGAAGAGTCCCTCTACTGGTGGCATCAACACAACAACCTCTGCTTCAGGGTTTCTTTCCATTGGCCAGTTTTGTCAATCCACATCATGACCGATGCCTCACTGGATGGTTGGGGAGGCCATATGCAGGATCAAACTATCCAGGGGAGATGGTCTCCCTGGGAGTCGAGCATGCACATCAAAGTACTCGAGTTACAATCTGTAAAAAGGGTGTGCAAACACTTTCTTCCTCTAATTCAGGCCAAGACAGTCAGGTTACATACAGACAACATCATCTGCATGTTCTGCATTCACTTATAGGGTGGGGCCAGATCACGTCACCTGGGCAACAAAGCGGTTGCCCTGTGGACATGGTGCAAACTCCATCAAATAAACACATCCGTGGTATATCTCCCAGGCGAACAAAATGCCATGGCGGACCAGCGGAGTCATTGTTTTCACCAGAAGCATGAATGGGAGATACACCCTCAAGCCCTGAATTCTGTCTTCCGCAGGTGGGGCTTTGAGGAAATAGACTTATTTGCAGCAATCACTCAACTCCAAATGCCCCAAATACTATTCCAGGGTAGGCCTGGGGCAGGAACTCCATGGGTAATGCCATGATCAGCAGCTGGCCTCAGAGCTTATTGTACACCTTTCCACTCCCTCCCCTCATAGGGAAGGTCATTCACTAGATAAAGCATGACCAGGCAAAGTTGATCATGATAGCACCTGCATGGCCCAGACAGACATGGTTCCCTTACCTGTTGCAGAGGTCAGTTGCTCCTCCGATTCCTCTTCCTCCATGGCTGAACATAATGTACCAGGGCCAGGTTCTTCATCCTGAGGCTCACAAGTTTCTTCTGACTGCATGGGTCCTTCACGGTTTACAGTGCAACCCTTCATCTGAATGGAAGAAGTACAAAACATAATCCTTAATTGCCACAAACAGAGCACAAGGAAAACCTATTGGTACAAATGGTGGCTTTTTTCCCCAGTGGGCTACCTATAGAGCACTTCAGCCACAACCAACTCTGCTTACAAATGGTCTTAGAGTATCT
The DNA here is from genome assembly GCF_052426305.1 of Pelodiscus sinensis. Classification (NCBI taxonomy): domain Eukaryota; kingdom Metazoa; phylum Chordata; order Testudines; family Trionychidae; genus Pelodiscus; species Pelodiscus sinensis. The sequence goes on from NC_143052.1 coordinate 44,266,421, forward strand.
CCTCACACTTAAAACATACAACTTGTCTAACACATCTATTGAGGTACATTTGCAGCCATATCTAGTGAGAATGACATGGTGGATGGACAAAGTCTTTTCTCTCACCTGACTACCAAAAAATTCATGAAAGGACTTAACACCTTTCCTCCAGTAAAACCAAAAAAGGGGATATTGGTTACAGACTAGAGATGTAAGCAACTAGTCGAGTCACTACCCAAATAGTCACTTCTACTCCCACCATGCTGCTTCTAACAGGCAGTAAGGAAGGGAGCAGGACCCAGTGCTGGGCGGGGAACCAGCTTAAAAAGCTGGTTTTCCCCCCCCAGCATCATCTCAGTGGAGGAGGCAGGGGTATGCAGAGGTGGGCGAGGGACCGGTTGTGAGCTGGGACAACTGAGTTCCAGCTCGTGCCCAGTCCCCTGTGGCAGCTCTGCCTTTTAAATATAGTAAGAGCCATGCGGCTCTTATTATATTTAAAAGGCAGAGCTGCAGGGGGTTAGCTCCCGGCCCCGGGAAGCTAACCTTGCTGTGGCTCTGCAGTTTCCCCCCTTATCGACTAATCAAGTAGTCAGTGTAAATTCCATCGACTTCTTGAATAGCTGATTAAACGCAATTTAACATCCTTATTACAGACTGAATATTACAGTTATTTAACTGAATATCTTGTTCCTTTTAGGGTAACTTGTAGAGTTAGACCTGACTTTTAATCCAGATCCAACATGATCCACACCCAAGACGGTTGAGTCATTTTCTGGCTATAGATGTCAGGTTGAAGATCAACTGATCCTCTTTGGCTCTGGTCTGCTCTTCACCTTCCTTGTGTTAGTACAATAGCAGTTGTGCACGCAGTCTGGGTATGCACATGCACACCCCACGGAATGAGACTCTGTGATTCCTGGTTGTACAGCAGACTTCCAATAATCCGGCACCTTTGGGACCTAGAGGGTGCCGGATTATTGGATATGCCGGAGTATCAGGAGGTACTCCAGCAGGGGGGCTGTGACGGGTCTGGGGGTGGGGGTCGGTGGGGAATGGCGCGGCATGGGGAGAAGGCTTGAAAGAAGGGGTGGGGATGGAGAAAGTCATGCATGATGGCACAGAGGAGCATGAGGGGAACGGGGGCAGAGTGGTGAGGGGGTGGGCATCAGGGAAAAAGAGGGCAAAGGGGGCAGGAGCAGTGAGGGAAGGGGGAGGCACCACAGGAGGGTGCAGGTGCCAGGGAATTCTGGGGGTGAAGCAGAAGGGCAGACACCTGCAGGGGAGGGACCAGCACCAGAAGAGAGAGGCAGGGCTGGTGTGTAGAGGGAGGTGTTAGGAGAGGGGATGAAGAGGGGTAGCTCACATGATCAGAGTGGGACTACTGGAGTGGGCACGGGGGAGAGAAGGGCTGGTGGAGGGGGGCAGGTCTCAGGAGGGCTGAAGGCAGTGAGAAGAGCGGCAGTCAATGACAGCAGAGGAGGGTGAAGGGTTGGGGGCAGCAGGCTCCGGGGGAGCTGATGGAGCAAGGGGAGGAGACATGGCAGCGAAGGGAAAAGGTAGAGGTTTATAAGATATTTATTAATAACTTGGGTGCCACAGTGGCACATCCAAAAAAGTCACATGAACTCAGTACTGGTGCACAACGCAAAATTCATTCTGCTCATGGGAGGAAACTGAGGGAACACTTTCCCCAACCTCTCTGCCCCTGAGTTAATGTCAAACACATTGGGTTAATGCAATTGTAGGATAGTTGCATGAGGGGGGTTTGATGGGGGCCAATCTAATCCCTATTGGTAGGAGGATGGTGGGAAAAGTCCTTGGGAGGGGGGGTCACATGACACCTTTTACTTTTGGTCATGTGTCCATCTTTGGGTGCACACCCTAATGAAATGTGCTGTGCATGCCTATGAGAGGAAGCAGTGGAGCATGTAATGGCAGGGCTGGGTCCTAGAGAGAGCCGAATGCACTGCCTGCAGCACAGTCTGAGGGAGTAGATTGTCTGCTGTGGTCTCTGGGAAGGAAAGGTAGTAGGGGGCGGAAGAGCAAGTCAGGCATAGGGGCACCAGTTTAATAATTTCGCGTAGGGCACCATATATCCTAAGGACGGCCCTGCCGGCTGACCGGAGCACTTCCGGGTTCCAGTTGGTGCCGGACTATCGGGAGTGCCGGACCACTCGATGTCATGCTGGACAGTTAAGAGTTTTCTGTACATGCTTCCCAGCAAACACAGCACAGTGTGGTGGCTGTCCCCTGCAGGAACAGGGCAAGCAGCACTATCACCACAGGCCCTAGGAGGAGAGCTGATGAGTGCCTGAGGGATTAATTGTTTTCCAAACCAAGGTGAACTTGACACTTGTTAAGCTCAGGCTCAGGTTGCTGGGTTCTGGTAACTTGAATCTGAGTTTCTTAAGCATTATTAAATGGAAAGAATTGAGTGAGTGAAACAGTAAATAGCTTAATAGCCTAATCTTTTCCTGCTAAGCTTCCAGGAAGAATCTAATTCCAGCTCAACAAAAAATGTGAAAACCTTTTCACACCAAAGACACTGATGTACATATAACAGTGGTTCTTAAGAGTCTCTCAGGAATTGTCAATAAATATTAGAGAACACTGTTTCCTTTGTTCCAGTGTCTAGCCAAACACTTTGGAAATTATTTAGGGTCACATAAGTCAAAACTTTCGCACTTTGAAAGTGAAAGATGCAGCCCTTTCAGAGCTGGCAGCGGGGAGCATAGCCCCAGCTGGGGTTTGAGGCAGCATGGTCGGCAATTTGAAGTGCAGTCCTGGCTGATGCTGGCAGCGGAGAGCACAGCCCCGGCCAGGGCTGGAGTCAGCGTGGCTAGTAGCTGGGTGCACAACCCAGACTGCCGCCATGGAGAGTGCAGCCCCAGCTGGGATTAGAGGCAGGGGGCCCAGCTTCTGTGTGGGGTTGGCGCAGTGGGGGATGTAGTCCCAGTCAAGGCAGACATGTTGGGGAGTTGGAGGCAGCAGCAGGCGGAAGGGAGCGCATCCCCAGCCTGGAGCAGAGCCTACAACTAGATAAGGAGCCTTAACCTCCTCTAGTCCAGCAAACTCTGTGGCTTGGGACCTCTCAGGTTCAATTTGTACTACTTGCAGGAGTTGAGTGGGAAGGTTTGGCTCATTATTCCTTCCTCTTATTCCCCCTGTAGAGCTCTTGAGCTTCACAGGAAAGAAGTCTCTCTCAGCTGCATCTCCCTATGAGCACTGTTCTTTGTGTGCCCTTTTGGGTAACATCATTCCATAGCACTTACCATCTGTAAATTTAACTCATAATCTAGTCACTTGTGTGAATTTTTATTAAGGTACCACACCTTCTTCCTTGCATTTCAGACATCATTATTTTGCTGAAGCCCATATGATGAAGCAAAGTGGAGTTTTTTTTGTGTGCAGACTTTGCCATGTTGTTGACTATTTTTCAACTATAACCTAGAGAGAAAATTCTCAGGTTTGAGATGCCACATTTTCATTAAACGTAATTATGGTACAAAAGGTCACTAGAAATTAAAGTTGCAGATAATGTTGTATTTTACAGAGGCAGATGATGATTTTGCGGGGCCCAGGGCAGCAGAATTTCGTGGGGCTCCCCCTTTGACATGGCGTATGCGCGGGGGCGCCACGGTTCATGTCCGGGGCTTCTTGAAGCGCGGGGCCCGGGGCGCCCGCCCTGCTCGCCCTGCCCTATATCCACCCCTGTATGTTTATATTTCTACCGTGCAAATGGAACACCTACAAGAAAACAAGGGACATCATCTTATTTCCTTGATAATTGATAGGGAGTATAATGTGTCCTATCAAAACAGGCTAAAACGTAGGTGAGTTTATCAAGGTTTTAGTGAAGTTCAGAAATGTATGATTAGAATAACAAAACATTCAGGTTTTTTGCTTTATACTTGAGTGACAAATCAGGGCAATGCATCAGAAATTAATATTTTTACTCTTTCACTGTGAGCATTAAGAAATCAAGGCTTGATGGTAACTATATAACAGGTTGACTATTAAGTAATCAGCGAGTTAGTACTAGTAGCTTGGAAACCCTGATTGTTTCTATGATAGAATTAACAAAGCAGTAATAAAATTGCTTATTTGCTTTGAGTTCTAATTATTGTGCCTTCTATCTTCTTTTTTTAGGCGTTTGGTTTAATGCAGTAGTGCTGTGGACTGATTGACAATATTAAACATGAGGGTAGCAGGTAAGAAAAACAGTCACAGATTTCAGGATCAAAATGCAACTTTTAAAATAATCCATGAACTGTATTAATGAGTAAACAATAATACTGATGTGTTTATTAATATCAAACTTTTGAAAGAAGCATTACTGCTTTAACTTAATGGAAACATTATTGCTTTGCTATTTCACTACATTTTAGCAGTCTAAAGCATGGCATTAAGCAATCATGAATGATGGGGAAAAATCGTCTCAAAAGGGTAGCTGTGTTAGTTTGTAACTAAAAATACAACATTGAGGGCGGGGGGCTGGACTCGATGACCTCTCGAGGTCCCTTCCAGTCCTATTATTCTATGATTCCATGATTCTATGATCCTGTAGCATTAGAGACTACCCAAAGAATATATAGATAATATTATGAGCTTTTGTGGGCACAACCCACTTCTTCAGATGACCAGTATGGAGCAAGAGGCACAGAGGTTCAACTATAAACCAGAAAAAGAGGGGAGAGGCTAATAGAGTTGGTTGCAAGTGCCTCATACTTAGCTTTTGATATCATTTGGGTGTTGAATATAACTGCCCTTACAGTTCATGTATTTGTTCAAGCCATGAGAGATAGTGTCAAGTTTGCATATGAAGGCCAGTTCTGCAGACTATCTAGTTGATGCCTGAAATTACTTTGTAGAGAATAGTCTTGCAGGGGGGAGAGTCAGGTTTATTAGAAGAAAACATTTTGTCTAATAAAATAACCAAATGTTTATTTTCTGCTTTCAGCCAAAATAACCTTTCCTGCATTCCAGTCTTTGTTTATTAGTACCCTTGATATGAGACATCTCAAAAGAATGCAAAAAATACTGTCTAAATCACTACATTTAAAAAGTGTATAGAGCACCTTTCACATCAGATGTCTTATGGCTCTTTTTTATATCTTTTTAAATCTTTTAAACAAAAATCAGTTGCTCTAATTTTAGTGCAAAGTAACACCAAATAAACACCAGTTATTGTAGTAAACAACACTCAAGGAGTGCTATACACTTGACATTTGTTAGATTTTCTGACTTTCTATACAGTGAAGTTTAGTATAATAGAATTGAAATTTGTCAGGACTTGAAGGTGTATCTTTGATGGAAGTGTTATGAGTGTTCTTGCTATACTGCTGGGGAACTCTTCCCTCCAATTCACTTCGCACCAGTGCAGTCCTGGGCCACGTGCTGCTGCCTTGTGCCCCAGAGCACCAGTGAGTAGGCCCTGAGCTACCCTTTGCCTTGGAGCACCATCGTAGGTTTGCCAATTTTGGTTGGATGTATTCCTGGAGATTTAATCACATGATGTAAGATTAATCTTTAATTAAAGGTTTAAGTCCTGCAGGCTCCAGGCAAATCCTGGAGGGTAGGCACCTGTATACCAGTAGGAGTCCCTGGCCGCCCCCTGCCGTGGAATTCCCCCTCCAGACCATCAGTGCCTATAAAATTATTGTAGGTATATCAACATCCACTTACTCCCCTAAATACCCTGATTGTTCCCAACTCAGTTTAGGGTTATCATATTTCAGATTCCCAGACAGAGGATACTGCTGGGAGTACTGGGCAGGGAGGTGCTGGAGGTGTATTTGGGTGAGGTGCCAGAGGGATGTGTGTGTACTGGAAAGGAGCATTGGGGAGTGCTAGTGGGGATATTTGGACGTACCGGAAGGGGTACTTGCAGTCTCACTCTCAAAGTGGGGGGCAATTTTGTTCCTTATCACCATGGCAAATCAGCTGGCACAGGGCTGGGACACTGTGCCAGTCCATCAGTCATTACCTCTGATGCAGGCCTTTCCTCCTCAGGGCAGGGAGCCAAGGCCTGGTTGGCTGGGCTCTGAACCCTCAGGGCACAGAGCCAAGGCAAAAGGTACTTGGCAGCTGTGCTTTCCTATTGGGGAGGCAGCTCAGCCTGGAGTCCCCATCCATCTCTCCTGGAGAGGCTCCTGTTGCCTCAGTCACTGAGCCTGGATGCTAGCACTTACTTATTAGCTCACATGGCTCACTCATCCCACCCCTGTGGTATTGCTGGCCAGCAGAGGACAGAGCACAAACAGCCATCCCGGGGACACTCTGCATATTGCAGCCCAGCTCAGCAGCCATTCCCTACTCGGGGGGAGGGGTCTTGTGCTGAGGAGTGGACACGGCTCCAGCGCCAGCTTGACTTCAGCCTTTTTGAACTTTGCAGTCCACTGAATAGTGTTTGGAGGCTCTGATTTGGCCTGCATACACCTATTAGATATCTCTTCTTTCTCACATTTATTCATCTGTTGAGTTGTTTCCCCATCCCCAGGTGTAAGACAGCAGTCAGATGTACAGCTGCGCCTCACAGTATCATTATCTATTGCAATGATTTAAGTTCTTACCTTGACAGTACAAAGCTTTACTTTTGATTTATTTGTCATGTATGTTCCTTTTGTTTACTTTATTCCAGAGTTTGATTGTAACATATTTCTGGGAGCATTGTTAGCTTTATAAAATCACTGAATTTCTCATGCAGTTTTTGTGTTTAGAACACACAAATTATAAAATATAAATAGATGTTGAAAATTGTATTTTCTGTGGTTTTCAATAGGTGCTGCAAAGTTTGTGGTAGCTGTGGCAATATTTCTATTGACATTTTATGTCATAACTCAAGTATTTGAAATAAAAATGGATGCCAGCTTAGGAAACCTGTTTGGTAAGTGATGGCTTTTAACTCTTCTCCCCACACAAATCATAATTGGCTTTGACTATAGCTTAACAAAGTAAGACATGCTCTTTCGGTTGTGAGCCTAACATAGTCATGCTCCAGAAGAATGCATGTTTTTAAGAATATACTTTTAGGTTCTGTATTAAAAGGTAAAATATTATTTTTACAAATGTGAATATTTTAGCTTAAAAGTTCACATTCAAAATATAACAAGATTTTATCCATGTATAGGTCATGTTTAATAATATTTGTAGTATTTGTCAAATGTTCTTGAAACCGTAAGTACCACAGGATTATGCAGTGTGGTTGTAGCTATGCTGGTTTCAGGATATTAGGGAGACACGGTTAATATCTTTTATTGGACCAACTTTTGTTAATGGGAGACACAAACTTTCATGTTACACAGAGTTCTTGTTCAGGCCTGGAAAAGATACTCAAAGTGTAATGGCTAAGTACAAGAATTAATAGATAGTTTGACCTTGAAGGGTCCCTAAGAATATGTGCAAAGTACTTATGCTAAACCAGGGATAGTCAGTTATTTTTGTCAAGTCCAAATTTCTTGGTCAAGGTATAGTCAAGGTCCATATTTAAAATATTTTAAAAGAAAATATTTAAAAAATCACAAACAATAATGATGATGATAATACAAATAAAAAATTCAGGATCTGCTCAAAAGCATCTGGTGGTCCAGATTTGGGCTGCTATCTACCTGTTGACTACCCCTGTGCTAAACTGTCTGTTATATGTTGTATTCAGCTGTGACACTCTCAGGGCTAGTTTTCACATATGGCACTACAGTGGCACAGCTTGACCGCTCAGTGCTGTATGTGAAAATGCTCCTACACCAGTGGAGGAACTTCTCTTGTCAGTGCACTTAGTCTACCTCCCTAAAAGAAGCTCTCCCACTGATACAGAGCTGTCCACACAGGATCTTGGCTCAGTATAACTATCGCTCAGTGGTCTGGATTTGACATCTCTGAGTTGACATAGTTACTGTGATATAGGTATGTAGTATAGAGAAGGCCTCAGTACCTTGCACAGAGTTCTTCCTCAGGTCTAGGAATCTCTAAAGCTTATTTTTGTCACCAACAGAAGTTGATCCAGTAAAATATATTACCCCTGCTACCTCATCTTCCTTGTATAACAATTCAGTATCCAACATAAATTGGAGAGGTTCTGTATAGACATTTCAGAATTTATTTATTTGTATTCCTTGTCCTTTTTATTAACATAAAATGCACATACTTCGTGTAATAATCTAACACACACAGTATTCAGTGTCAAGTGTGCATATTGTTTTTGTGGTCTCCATCTATATTCATAGAATTTAATGCTAGAAGGGACTTCCTTGATCATCTAGTTTCACCTGCACATTTCATACCACAGAACTCACCTACCCACAATTGCAGCATACCCAGCTGGATGAGTTATTGAACTCCTTAAATCATGATTTAAAGACTTCATGATACAGAGAATCTGCCAATTACTCTTGCTTAAACCTGCAAGTGACCCAGGCTGCAGAGGAAGGTGAAAAATCCCTGGTATCTCTGTCAGTCTGACCCAGGGGAACATTCCTTCAGGGCCTCAAATATGGTGCTCAGCTGGACCCTGAGCTTGTTGGGAAGATCTACAAGCTGAACATTATGTGAAGGAACATTGAATAAAACCTAACATTTGAAACCTGGGTCTAAACTACTATCGCCAGATACTCTGTCTCTAAAATTTGACAACCAGATCTCGAAACACAAAATGTTAAAGGCTGTAGTTCAAAATTTGTCCCCTTAATTTTTTGGTATGTCTGACTGTAAATGTTTGTGCTTATATTTGAATATGATGGTGGGAAGTATTAAATGGAGTTTTGTAAACTTTATTTTTATAGCTCTGCAAAAGACTAAATTAATAGGCTTATAAACTTATTACCTATGAAATTTCATTTTAATTAAAGCTTTTTGAAAACTTTTTTCTGTGTTTTAGCTAGATCAGCAATGGAGACAGCTGCACGCTGTAAGTATTTAATATGCCACAGTTAGTGCAAGTTGTATTTACCTTTTACTGTATATACAATATTGTTATGACTTTTAAATACTGACTCACTTTGATATAGAAATTGCCACCTACACATAAAAATCCACCGAGAATAGTTTCAGAAGTAGAAAATTGTTTCATGTCTAATCAAAGAATTGCATAATAGATCAGCACGTTAGAGTACACATTTTAATGGTTTGTGATATTTTGCCTAATTCATTTTACTTTTACATGTATAGCATTTAAGCTGCAGTTTCATGTGTATTTTGATCAGTATTATCTTTGAGCTCTTTTGCTCAACTACATTTGCTATCTTGTACTTATCTGGGAAATAAGTTTTTATTTTTATTCCAAGATAAAGACTGATTATACTAATTAGTATTATTGATTTATTAATGAAGTAAAAGGAAGTTTCTTATTAAGGTTGTATGATGTAGCTTTTGAGTTTTAATACATTTGAAGAGGGATTCCCTAAGTCCTTAAAAAGGTTTAAAAAAAATCCTGAAAATCCTGCATCCCAGCTTTTAAACACTTGAATCAAGATGTCTTTTTTACATTATTTAAGCAAGGGGAAAAGTTGGGTTTGTTCACATGTCATAGGACTGCAATATGGGAGATGTAAGTTCTATTTCTGTCTCTGCCAAAAAATTCTGATATGACTTCTAGCTAGGGGAATGACCCAAAATCCACACAAGGTAATGGAAAGATTCCAGTTGACATTAGTGGGTTTTGGATCACATGCATAATTTTTCTGTATCCGTTTCTCCATTTATAAAAAAAGGAGATATGTACATATCTCACAAGTGAGATTAAAATGAATGTTTATGAAGTACTTTTTTCCATAATTTAGAGTATAGACTAAGTTATGCATTGTTGTTGTCATCACCATATTGCCCTGAATATAAGGAAGATAAGGTTGGTGAGGTAATATCCTTTATTGGACCAATTTACACAGTGCTTGGACCTCAAGAAGAGTTCTGTGTAAGCTAAAAAGCTTGTCCCTCTCACCAACAGTGCTTCAATAAAGCATATAACCTTACCTACCTTATGTTTGTATATAGCAGGGGTGGGAAATAATTTTAGCCCAGGGGCCACTTCAGACATTTTTGAAGTGGCCCTGGGCCGCCCCGGAAGAGGCAAGGCCAGGTCACTTCCGTGCTTCCCTGCTCACAGACTCTGATTGAATTCTTTGTCTTCCCCCTCAAGAGAACAACCAACTATTCTGAAAAGCTGGCAGTTCCTGCTAGCCATCCGTGCTCACTCTGCCCCCCAAGTCAATCAGGACCTGGGGGTGGGGGAAGCATGGGAAGTCTTTTGCTCCTGCCTTCGCCCTGCAAAGGGGGTGTTGCGCCCTGCAAAGGGGGTGAGCAGCAGCTGGCGGTTGACTGTAAGCACCGCGTGCCCCTTGCAGAGCAGGAGGAGACTTCATGCATTCCCCTCCACTCCCAGGTAAATCAGGGCCTGGGGGTGAGGGAGCATGCAAAGTCTCCTCTCGCCCTGCCCCTGACCTGCAAGGGGCATGCTACCTTTACAGTCAACTGCCAACTCCTTAGCTGGCGGTTGGCTCTAAGTGCCTCATGCCCCCTTGCAGGGTTGGGGCAGGGCAGAAGGAGACTTCACACGCTTCCTCCTGCCCCCAGGCCCTGATTGGCCTAGGGTGGGGAGCAGGAGGGCGTCCGTGGGCCAGATAAACCTGTTTGGTGAGGCCCTTTTGCCCATCCCTGATGTATAGACTGAGATAATTTGTGACTTGCCTCTTCCTTTTCCATAAATGTGACTTATATTTGTTTATTTACTGTTGCTATATCTAAGTCCTATTTATTTCTTTTCTAAAGCTACAAAACCACCCAGATATAAATGTGGAATTTCAAAAGCTTGTCCTGAAAAGCACTTTGCCTTCAAAATGGCAAGTGGAGCAGCAAACGTAGTTGGGCCAAAAATTTGTGTAGAAGATAATGTGTAAGTATTTGCTTCTGTGGAGATTCTCTAAGTACCTTTTAAGACACTATTTTGGATAACTGCTCTGTCAAAATCTCTTGAATTCAGATGATAATATATTGATTGTTTTGCTGAAGTAAATATCTTGTGGTTTATACATAGTTTAATATGCAAACAAATATATTACTGGTACAACCACAATTTCAAGTACCTTTATATTGTGGATTGTTACGGTTTGCAAATTATTTTTGAAACTACATCAGACCAATGACAGATAAAATATATATGTAGCCTTTCTTCAAAAGAGCATTGCCAGGGTAAAAAAATCAGATATTTTAGTAATAAAATTACTTTTTGCCAATATCTTGGGTTACTAAGCCTAAATATTTTAAAAATCTGATTCACTTTTCATCATTTGCAGTAAATTCACTTAATTTGATTAATAATATTAGACTGTTTCAGTTTCTAGTTACTTTCACATTTTATGTCCAGTACTACCTTGCTGCAAAGATTGGATTGTATGAACTGCAGGGAATGTTTGAAAAATTTTATTCTTTCAGGTTATTAAATTGAATGAAAACATAATACAGGTTGGATCTTCTTCATTCGGAACCCATGGGACATGAATTGTTCCAAAAACAGGAAGTTTGCCGCACCAGGGGATTGGACCAGCCCCACTCCCAGGCTTCTTTCTAGGCTATAGGACTCTCTGGCCAGGGGCTCCTGTTGGCCCTACTGCCACTGACCTGGCTGGGACTCCTCTGGGCCAGAGCTCCCCATCCTGCTGCCAGCCTGGCTGCCGCTAGCCCCACTCCCACCCGCGGCTCCCCGGCTACCACCAGCTCAGCTGGGATTCCCCAGCCATTGTAGGACTCCCAGCTAGTTCCCATTCCCAGCCTCTGGAGTTCTTTGGTTCAGCAGCATACATGGTCCAGTTGTCAGACCAGAGAGTCCCAGATTTGAGAGGTTCAATCTGTAGTAGTTTTTAATACAGTCCTTTTAAAAATACAAAATTTGTTTTATGCTTAAACTATTTGTATTCCTTAAATGTTAACCTAATTGGATTACTTCATCAGTGTGCTAATTTTGTTCCAGGCAGCCTTACTTCTTACATCATGATTACACTTGATTTCACCCCATGTACTCCTTAATGACTTTATAGGCTACTGCTTACCAGCTCTGTTTCTGGATAAGTTGCATTTCAAAAGGACTTTTGGTGTTGTTGCAACTAATAAGAACTTTGTTTACTTCAATCACAATTATCAGCATTCATGTGAAAGCTTGCTTTAAATAGTATGTATAATTGTAGTTTTCTCCGAGCACACATTATGCTGGTGCTGCGTTATTCCAATACATTAAATGTCAGACTATACAGAGTTGTTCCAAAATAACTGTTAGTTTTTCAGTTAACTTCATAACAAAATGTACAGTAAACTTCCAATACTCCGGCACCTTTAGGACCTAGGGGGTGCTGGATTATCAGATATGCCGGACTATTGGAAGGGGGGGTTATGAGGAGTCTGGGGTGGCATCCCCTTCATAGCCCCCCCTTCCGATAGTCTGGCTCTGCCCCAGGTGTCCCCGATTCAGCTGCTGGTCAGTTTCAGCAGTATATCATATAAATCAGGGAAGCTGGGCGCAGAGCAGCTCCAATTGTCCGGCAGCCAGAGCACTTCCGGGTTCCTGATGGTGCCAGACCATCAGGAGTGCCGGAGCATTGGATGCCGGACCAATGGAGTTTTACTGTATTATGCTGCAGAAGACAATTTAACTAGAGGGTAATTTCAAGTAGAGGATTAGATTTTCATCAGTGTATACCATGTTTAAAGAGACTTTTAGTAAGATTAGAAGCATTTGAGCCAAAGAATTGGATTTGACTCAAGACTGTAGCCTGTCATGATCATTTAACTCTAGTAACACAGATCCACTGAGGCTGGAATATACTAAGCTAACATGCTGAAGAATAAACAAATAGTTAACATACTTAACTTGAAAGATGTTCCTTCCTCACACAGCCAGTACTATACCCACAACTGACTCAGCTAGTTGGTTAGATTGCTTAAAATCTACTTCGGCTAGATTTTTCACGGCCGTGCTGAATTGGACTTTAAAAGCCAACTATCAACCTTGGATAAGTGGCTGGCGAACCACATTCATTATAGTTCAGTAATATAATTTTCCATTTTACTTACTCAGCAAATAGGTATTTCCGAAAAAAAAAGTGTTTCAAAACATGAAAATGATTATTATTGATAGAACTGGATTCCTTAGGAGATGGCCCCCTCTTTCCTATCTAGGCAGCGCTGGAATACTTTGGTTCTTTCAAATGTTAGTTTCAGGTATTAACTTCTGATTCTTCAACAAACTTTAACTTGGTTATATTCTGCCTGCTTAAAATTCCTTTTTAAAATTCCTCATGCAGTTGAGGAAATTACTCCTTATTCCCCTCCTACAACCCTGTTATCTAATGCTGGTGAGTGAAAGCTGTGTTCTGCCTCAGAGGTGCCCTAATTTGCCTGTGAGGGAAGGGGAGAGTGATTCTAATACCATTTTATATGGAGTCATATAAAAAGTAGCTTCTAAAGTGTTTGAGATCTATCAAGATGAGACTCAGTATGTTAATGTAGTCCTGTGGCACCTTAAGCACTAACACAAATATACAGAATCATGAGCTTTCATGGGTAAAACCCACTTCATCAGATAAATTGGAGTGAAAATAACAATTCATCTGGTGAAGTGGGTTTTACCCACGAAAGCTATATGCTATAGCTTTCATAAAATACTATATATTTTGGTTACTCTCTAAGGTGCCACAGGACTGCTCATTTTTAAAGTTACAGACTAATATGGCTACCCCTCTGAGATTGTTAATGTAGTGATTTATTACATATTTTCAAGCTTAATACACAGTTGTAACATTTATGAAGGAGTGTAGTCTCATAGCGCAGAACTAGGAAAGGCTACTGGTTGTGTTTTGCATCTTGCCAGTGATTTTATTGGTGACTTTGAGCAGTTCATCGAGCCTCTCTGTACCTCCATTTGCAAGTATGCAATGGTAGGTAGTAAAACCTATCAGTTTCTAAAGGTGTTTGAAGCAAAATATTTGCAAAGATTTTTGGAAAGCCACAGATGAAATGCTATATATATATGTGCATCGTAGTAGTTAACTTTTATTTAAATCTCAAATACTTAAAATAAGGATTGGTATGTGTGTTGATTGGCTTGGAAAGTTTTTTCTGCAGTGTCAGATTCTCCTCTGGAACAGGTGATAAAAAGTAATAGGCACTTCTTAGTAACAAATAATTTAATAGTTATTTTTATATGATATACTGTTATCCTGCATCATATGTATAGGGTCTTCTGCATCAATTTACTTTACACTTTTGGCAAAAAGAAGTTTTCTCTCTGTGCTAACTTCCTATAAGAGTGCCTTTTAATATCTCCTAGTTTTATATATGCAGTTAAGAATCTACATTTATAGCTTTATAGAGGTCTTTATTTTTCTGTGTGGTGCCTTTGACTCCATTTTAAAAGTTCACATAATACAGTATGTTGATTCAAAGTTTGGGCTAGTATTCTAAAACCAGCAAGCTGCTGCCTTCCTGTGAGAAATTCAGTGTTAGGCTTGTGCATACTTATGGCTTCTGCTGCCACCTGGAGGATGAGGAGGAAGATCTGGCCACTTTTCAGGAATTAATTTTAAATAATACAGCTGTTTTATGGTTACTTTAAAGTGCCCTACATTATTTGTGCTCAGTTGTTTATTCAGACCAGTTTGTATAGAAAAGCACAAGAACTTTCTGACCAAGTGATTGGACTTATTACTGTTTCTTCAAAGACAACTAAATCTGGGAATGATTTAATATTATCAAACTCAATTCTACCAAAAACTATAACTACTATAGTTATACAAAAACTATAACAATTCAACTTCATGCAATGGAGCTCGCATGGTTTTGTATGGTTTGCAAAATAAGTGATGAAATTGAATTGCTATGTCATATATGCATAATAGTAATTCAAAACTGTGCAGACATTTGATTAAAAAAAAGTGAGGTTGCTCTTGCAATGTAATAGGACTACCTATATTTAAAATATCAACTTGATTTACAAATCACTTTTAGGAAAAATGTCTGGACATATTTGTTGTAACAATATTCTTTCTGGATCTTGATGGGTTTTACTAAATTTAAGAATTACATAATTCTTTCTTAGTGATTTTCATCAGTAGATCTCAAAGCACTTTACAAAGGAGGTCATCATCATTATCTCTATTTTAAAGATGGGGAACTGAGGAACAGAGGTGAAATTACTTGCCCAACATCACTCAGAAGGCCAGGGGCAGAGTTGGGAATAGAATCCATGTTACTTAAGTCAGTCAGTGCTCTATCCATTAGACCACGTGGCCTCTCAGTAGAGCTATAATTAGAGGTAGATTATCCAAATGATCTGATTCCAGGAAATCTAGAGCACTCTGTGCTTAAAACCTCACCCATCTCAGGATAATTTTAATCTACCAGCATTTCTAACTGATCTACAAGTTGAACTGTTATACTAATTTGGGCGCTTGTACATTTCAAAGGAGGAATGCGGAAGTGCCTATCGACTAGTCAATGGAAATTCCATCCACTACTCAACTTGTAAATTAACCGATATTTAACATCCTTAATCTGAATCTGCTTGTTTTTAAAAAGTCAGTTTTCTACAGTTCCTAACTTCTGATTGATTGTTCTTATCACCAACTTTTAAGTCTTGCATTTTTTAAATGTGAAATGCTTGTATCAGAAGTTTGTCATAATGTATTTTTTTTAAATTTTGTTTCAGTTTAATGAGTGGTGTTAAGAATAATGTTGGCCGAGGAATAAATATAGCTTTGGTAAATGGTAAGTCATATTTTAAATGTGTAAAATATTTTCATTCAAAGACCACTTCTCAAATAGTCCTTAGAACATATAAAGAGGGAGGCAGGGAGGAAGACAGCCAGCAAGCAGAGAAGGAGAATAAAAAATGAGGGAAGGGAATTACAGAAAACAAATCCTCAGATTTATATTGAAAGTAATGTTGCAAAAATCTCTTAATTGTAGTTACCTTTTTGATAGTTTAGAAATGCAGTGTGAAAAGCTTCAAGTTTTAGTGCATTTATTCTCTAAACATTTAGGCTGTGTCTACACTGGGCCACTTATTCCGGAAAATCAGCCGCTTTTCCGGAATAAGCTGCGAGCTGTCTACACTGGCCCTTGAATTTCCAGAAAAGCAACGACGCTCTACTGTACAAAATCAGCCGCTATTCCGGAAAAACTATTCTACTCCCGCTCGGGCATAAGTCCTTATTCCGGAACACTGTTCTGGAAAAGGGCCAGTGTAGACAGCCCAGTAGTCTTTTCCGGAAAAAAGCCCCGATCGCGAAAATGGCGATCGGGGCTCTTTTCCGGAAAAGCACGTCTACATTGGCCACAGACGCTTTTCCGGAAAAAGGGCTTTTCCGGAAAAGCAGCCTGCCAATGTAGACGCTCCTTTTCCGGAAAAACTGAAAACGGAATAGTATTGCGTTTTAAGCATTTCTGGAAATTCATGCCAGTGTAGACACAGCCTTACTGTAAAGTGAATTCCGTGTTCATTTCATCTCAATGTATGTCAGCCAATGTATGTTGGGTTCACACTTTTGTTTAGAAAGTCAAATGGCGTGCTTTATTAATACGCCACCACCAGCAAAAAAGATTCTGTGAGCTAAATTCTTACACTTGTTTTCAGTGGAACTTTGTTAAAAGTTCCATTGATAATGCCAGAATATAATCATGCATCCTTTCATAGCTAAGGATCAGTATATGTCATGATTCCACAGCCACAGAACTTCCCATCAAATGTTACTTGTTATAAGATTGTTTCAAAATTGAAGCTTTCATTAAACATAAAAATTCTACACATGAGATTTTGAAGGAGATAAGCTTGTAAAATGTGTATATAATGTGATTGACATATATACACACGTGTGTGTACACAAGGTTTCATTTGTGAAGATATGTTGTCTTTTGTGTCATTTGTGTTGTCTATTTCACTGATGAAGGTTTTTTGCAGAAGTAGCCAGTTAATGTGCTTCTGCCTCCACTTGAACAGAGACCAAAATCTGGTAGTTGGGGAGCAGCTGGAAATGACCTGCTATATTGAGAGAGTATTTATGATGTAGATTTTTGTGTTTTCCATACATATCAAAAACTGATTGTAGAACAGCATAAAGTAAACTCATCAAAATGAAACCAGCAACTCTGATTGTGGTATTCATTTTTGTATCTAATTCATTAATATCCGGGGGGGAGAAGAGGTAATTTAAATGAAGCCACCTGGAATTTCCAGTCAGCTGCAAAAAGTTCCCTGTTTTCCACACACTACAAATATTCTTCATTGCTAATAGGATAAAAAATAGTAAAAGCTATTATTTTCTTAAATAGATACAGGAAGCCGTTCTGATAAACATTAGTGTACCCTTTTTATACTGATCTTCAAAATTGGGAAAAAACACTCCTCTTTCTACTGCTTCCTGAGTAGCGCTCTCATTAAGATAGTAGTGCTCTTCTTTTTCTTATCTATGATTGTGCATAGGATTATAAAAGGTAGTTAAAGGTGCTGATTTTATGGAAGAGACCATACCAGCTGAGAATTGGTATTCTGTATTACGCAGGCTCTCAAATCCTTTAACCATAGAACCAGAGAACTGGAAGAGACCTCAGAAGGTCATCAAGTCCAGCCCCCTGCTCTAGGCAAGGCCAATTTCAACTAAATCAACCTGGCCAGGGCTTTGTCAAGCCGAGACTTAAACACCTCTAGGGATGGAGACTCCACTACTTACCTAGGTAACCCATTCCAGTGCTTCACCACCCTCCTTGTGAAATAGTTTTTCCTAATATCCATCCTGAACCTCTCCCACCATAACTTGAGACCATTGCTCCTTGTTCTGCCATCTGTCACTACTGAGAACAGCCTCTCTCCATCCTCTTTGGAACCTCCCTTCAGGAAGTTGAAGGCTGCTATCAAATCCCCCCTCACTCTTCGCTTCTGCAGACTAAACAGACCCAAGTCCCTCAGCCTCTCCTCATAAGTCATATGCTCCAGCCCCCTAATCATTTTGTTTGCCCTCCGCTGGACCCTCTCCAATGTGTCCACATCCTTTTTGTAGTGGGGGGCCCAGAACTGGACACAATACTGCAGATGTGGCCTCACCAAAGCCGAAAAAGGGGAATAATGACATCTCTGGATCTGCTGGCAATGCTCCTCCTAATGCACCCTAATATGCCATTAGCCTTCTTGGCTAAAAGGGCACATTGTTGACTCATATCCAGCTTCTCATCCACTGTAACCCCCAGGTCCTTTTCTGCAGAACTACTACTTAACTAGTTGGTCCCCAGCTTTGTAACTGTGCTTGGGATTCTTCCGTCCCACGTGCAGGACTCTATACTTGTCCTTGTTGAACCTCATCAGATTTCTTGTGGCCCAATCCTCCAATTTGTCTAAGTCACTCTGGACCCTATCTTTGCCCTTAAGCGTATCTACCTCTCCCCCCAGCTTAGTGTCATCCGCAAACTTGCTGAGGGAGCAATCCATCCCCTCATCCAGGTCATTTATAAAGATATTGAACAAAACCGGTCCTAGAATGGAACCTTGGGGCACTCCGCTAGAAACCGTCCGCCATCCTGACATCGAGCCATTGATCACTACCCGCTGGGCCCGGCCTTCTAGCCATCTTACCGTCCATTTATCCAATCCACATTCCCTTAACTTGCTGGCAAGAATATTGTGGGAGACCGTATCAAAAGCCTTGCTAAAGTCAAGGTATATCACATCCACTGACTTTCCCATGTCCACCGAGCCAGTTACCTCATCATAGAAACTAATCAGATTGGTCAGACATGACTCGCCCTTTGTGAATCCATGCTGACTATTCCTAATCACTTTCCTCTCATCCAAGTGCCTCAAAGTCGATTCCTTAAGGATCCCTTCCATGATTTTTCCAGGAACCGAGGTAAGACTGACCGGCCTATAGTTCCCTGGATCGTCCTCCTTCCCTTTTTTGAAGATGGGCACTACATTTGCCTTTTTCCAATCATCCAGGATTTCTCCCGATCTCCATGACTTTTCAAAGATAATAGCCAAAGGCTCCTCAATGACATTTTCCAACTCCCTCAGTACCCTTCGGATGCATTAAGTCCGGACCCATGGATTTGTGTACGTTTAGCTTTTCTAAATAGTTCCTAACCTGTTCTTTACGCACCACGGGCTGTCCGTCTTCATCCCATATTGCGTCACTTAGCGCAGAAGTCCAGGAGCCGACCTTGTCCGTGAATACACAGGCAAAGAAAGCATTGAGTACTTCAGCTTTCCCCACATCATCTGTCACTAGGTTACCTCCTTTATCCATTAGGGGCCGCACACCCTCTCTGATCACCTTCTTCTTGTTAACATGCCTGTAGAAACCTTTCTTGTTATCCTTCACATCCTTAGCCAGTCGCAATTCCATTTGCGCTTTCGCCTTCCTGATAACCCCCCGGCATTCTCGAGGTATACATTTAAACTCCTCCCTGGTCATTTTTCCAAGTTTCCACTTTTTGTAAGCTTCCTTTTTGTGCTTAAGTTCACGAAGGATTTCCCCTGTAAGCCAATCCGGTCTCCTACCATGTTTGCCTCTCTTGCTACGCGTCGGGATGGTTTTTTTTCTGTGCCTTCAATATGGCTTCTTTAAAATACTGCCAGCTGTCCTGGACTCCTTTCCCCTTCATGTTCGCATCCCAGGGGATTCTACCCATCAAGTGTCTGAGGGAGTCAAAATCTGCTTTTTTGAAGTCCAAGGTGTGTATTTTACTACTCTTTTCTTCCTTTGGTCAGGATCCTGAAATCTGCCATCTCATGATCACTGCTTCCCAGGTTGTCATCCACCTCCACTTCCCCTATTAGTTCCTCCCTGTTTGTGAGCAGAAGGTCAAGCTGCGCATGGTCCCTGGTCGCATCCTTCAGCACTTGTGTCAAGAAATTATCCCCAACATTCTCCAAAAACTTCTTGGATTGCCAGCGTACTGCCGTATTGGTTTCCCAACAGATGTCAGGGTGATTAAAGTCCCCCACGAGAACCAGGGCCTGCGATCTGGAAGCTTCGCTCAGTTGTCCGAAGAAAGCCTCATCTACCTTATCCACCTGATTCGGTGGCCTGTAGCAGACACCAACCACAACATCACTGCTGTTGTTTGCTCCTTCAAACTTAACCCATAGACTCTCAACAGGTTTTTCTCCCTCTTTATATTGGAGTTCAGAGCAATCGTAGAGCTCTCTTACATATAGTGCAACTCCTCCTCCTTTTCTCTCCTGCCTGTTCTTCCTGAACAGTCTATACCCTTCCATGACAGCGCTCCAGTCATGCGAGTCATCCCACCAAGTCTCTGTTATCCCAATTAAATCATATTACTTGGACTGGGCCAGGGCCTCCAGTTCTTCCTGTTTGTTGCCCAGGCTTCTCGCATTAGTGTACAAACACTTCAGGTAACCAGTTGATTGCCCTATCTTCTCCATTCGAAACAGGAGTCCTCCTTTCTTGTTCCTTCCTCTCTGCATTTCTTCCCGGTATCTGACTTTCCCACTCCCCTCAGGGTTTTGGTCACCGTCCCCCGACTAACCTAGTTTAAAGCCCTCCTCACTAGGTTTGCAAGCCTGCCTGTGAAGATGCTCCTTCCTCTCTTGGGTGGATCCCATCTCTTCCTAACAATCCTTGTGCCCGGAACAGAGTCCCATGGTCGAAGAAACCAAAGCCCTCTCTGCAACACCACCTGTGAAACCACGCATTTACGTCCTCAATTCGATGATCCCTGCCCAGTCCTTTCCCTTCAGCAGGGAGGATGGACGAGAACACCACTTGCGCTCCGAATTCTTGGATCCTTCTTCCCAGCACTACATAATCTGCAGTAACCCGCTCAAGGTCATTCTTGGCTGTATCATTAGTTCCCACGTGGAGAAGCAGGAAGGGGTAGCGATCTGAAGGTTTGATCAGCTTGGTAAGCCTCTCAGTGATATCCTGAATGCGAGCTCCCGGTAAGCAGCACACCTCTCGAGTCCAGGTCCAGACGGCAGAGGGATGGCTCAGTCCCTCTTAGGAGGGAGTCCCCAACCACCACCACCTGTTGTTTTCTTTTGGGGGTGGTGGCCGTGGAACCCCCATCCCTAGGACTATGCATCCCATGCCTTCCAGTAGATGGTGTTCCCTTCTGGTTTCTTCCTTGTGAGGTCCCTTCCAAAGCGTTTAGCACTGTAGAGCCTGTGGAGAGAGCTTGAAAGCGATTACTTACCTCTATAGCATTGGCGGATTCCCGTGTTGGCCTTTTTCCCCTTCTAGAAGTTACATGCTGCCAGTTCTCTTCTTGGTCACATACTGCCCTCTCTGGCTCCTCTGCCTGCTGTGCTTGAAGGATTAAACACTGCCTTCTATCGATGAAGTCTTCATCGTCTCTGATCGAGCGTAGAGTCAACACTTGGGCCTCCAGTCCTCTAATTTTTTCTTCCAAAATGTTGACCAGCTTGCACTTCGTGCAGATGAAATGTGTTCTTTCTTCTGGGAGGAAGACAAACATGGCACATGCTGTGCAGGTAACAGCAGCAGCCCCATCACCATCCATCGCTGCTGTCCTGGAGAAGGGATTTAAAAAGAAAGGCAAGAGAACCTCACGCCCTTCTCTCTCCCCTTCCCAACTCCCTCTCTAAACTCCCTGTTAGCACTCACTTGATCGCTTGCCCACTGCTTTATAAAGCCCTGGAGTGCCTGAAAGTCCCTCCCCCTACCAAGACTCAGCCAATCAGCAGAGGCTTCTAGACTTCAGACTTTAATTAGAAGCTAACAGTTTCCACCTGCCAATCACAGCCAATCACAGCACAAACTCCAGCAAGGGGAGTGGGAGGGCAAAGGGGAAGTGGGGGGGGGGGGGGGAAAGCCTCACTCACAAATACAGGGTCACCTGTGATTGGTTATGAAATGTTGACTATATTCTTAAAAGAATTTGGAAATATTCGTGAGACATGATATAAACTTTTTTCTAGGCAAAACGGGAGAAGCATTGGACACCAAGTTCTTCGACATGTGGGGAGGAGGTAATTGTGAACTGTTTCTTGTTTAAAAATAATTTTGAGTGGCAAAAAAAAGCTTCTGATTCTATTTTAATTGTTTGAATTGAGCAGTTATGTAATCATTTTATGACTATAGCAGTATAGAAAAAGAGAGGACAGGTAAATGGAAGCACAAATGTCTTCTTTTATCTTCACATGCACATGAAGGCATTTGCCCTCCTGAACAATTATTCTCCTACTGGCAATTCTGACAGCAGGCAGAAGAGACCATCTGTGCCAAAATGGCATGTAAACTGTAGTAGGTAAAGGTTATTGTAGTTCTAATAAATCTATTTCCTAAATGACTAACACACAGCTCTTCTGTTATATAATTTTGGGGTTTTTTTCCCTCCACTAGATTTATTTGGTTTTGAGTACTTTCCCAATGTGGGCTACTGTAGTTGCCGTTTATTGCTGCTATTTTGAATTTTAATGAAAACACACATCACTTATTTTGTTATACAAAATAGATAAAACTGCAGCTTTAAAAGAAGGAATAGTTTATCTAATGCTTTAATCATCTTTTTCCCATTTCATTTCTTTGAATCCATTTATGACTATATGTATAAGGAATTCCTCAACGTAGAATTAGAATTATTATTGGTAGGGTAATTGCATTGTGGTAAATCCGTGCATTCTGTCTCTATTCAGATGTGGCACCATTTATTGATTTCTTGAAGTCCATTCAAGATGGAACTATAGTGTTAATGGGAACCTATGATGATGGTGCAACCAAGTATGTATTGACCAAATATAGTAAATTTTGCTTACCTTACATTTTTAAATGCAGATTGGACCTCTATTAACCGGGATGCTTATTGGGTGATGCTTACAGGCTGTGGGCAGGAGCACTCCAACCTGGCCGGAGCAGCCCCTGCCTATGGAGGGCCTGGCTCAGCCGGAGTAGCGTGCTGTGGGCATGGGCACTCCAATCCAGCTATAGCAGCCCCTGCCAACCCCCATTTAAGTTAACTAGTTAAGCATAAGGTTTCACTTGTTAACTGATTAAACAGGATTTTACATCCCTAAAATCATCTGGCCTCATAAAGAGAGACATTTCCAATTCTAATTGTGACACTCTCCCAAATGCTAAGTGGAAATTGTATTGTATGACTTAGAAGCTGAATGGTGAAGTGAATAATAAAAGCTCTAGCTACATGTATTACATTTTTCACATTTAACACACTTTGCATTTTGTTTAAGGCTTAATGAGGAGGCACGCAAACTGATTGCTGAACTTGGAAGCACGTCTATTTCTAACCTTGGTTTTAGAGACAACTGGGTCTTTTGTGGTGGAAAAGGAATTAAGACTAAAAGTCCATTTGAGCAGGTTTGTTGCTAATATAATTTTTTCAGAGTCTTGTAAGTCAGTTGATACTAACCAGGGCTTAGACTATTATTTAAACACCAATCACTGTCTCAATCATATCACAGTAAATATTTAGCATATAAGTTCCACAAATAATTCTTGGAATATTTTACTTCTTTAAATATACAAAAGGATTCTGTGATTATATGAACCTTAGACAAATGATACTCACAATACTTAAATGGTACTTAGATCTACATTAAAACTGATGAACTAAAACTCTGAACATTTGTCATCTGAAGAGGAGAGTTGTGCCCATGAAAGCTCATGATACGATCTATATATATTTGATTAGTCTCTAAGGGTATGTCTACACTACCCCGCTAGTTCGAACTAGCAGGGGTAATGTAGTCATCCGCATTTGCAAATGAAGCCCGGGATTTGAATTTCCCGGGCTTCATTTGTATGAAGCCGGCCGGCGCCATTTTTAAATGCCGGTTAGTTCGGACTCCGTGCCGCGCGGCTACACACGGCACAGACTAGCTAGTTCGGATTAGGCTTCCTAATCCGAACTAGCTGTACACCTCGTTCCACGTACAGCTAGTTCGGATTAGGAAGCCTAATCCGAACTAGCTAGTCCGTGCCGTGTGTAGCAGCGCGGCACGGAGTCCGAACTAGCCGGCATTTAAAAATGGTGCCGGCCGGCTTCATGCAAATGAAGCCCGGGAAATTCAAATCCCGGGCTTCATTTGCAAGTGCGGATGACTACATTACCCCCGCTAGTTCGAACTAGCGGGGTAGTGTAGACATACCCTAAGGGTACATCTACACAACAGAGCTTAACTCGAAATAAGATACACAAATTGAGCTACGTCAATTGCATAGCTTATTTTGAAATTGAAATTGGGAGCATCTCCATAGCACTTATTTCGAAATAGAGCATTTTTCCTCTGACTTCCCTTACTCCTCGTACAATGAGGGTTACAGGCGTCGGAGTAAGAAGTCCTCCAGGTTGATGGTATTTTAACATTATTTCAAAATAATTGCCTGCTGTGTAGACACAGACTACATTATTTTGAAATAATGTTGCTGTATAGATGTACCCCAAGCTGTTACATGAGCATTGTTGTTTACGTTTTTCTGTAATGTGAACTACATTTTTCTTATTTTTTTTTTAAAGTAGCTATAATATGGTCATGTTCAAGTTCAAGGCAAGTTCAAAAATGACTGTTTGAAGTTCATATTTTAGGCACCTACGTAAATAGCCTAAAATACTGATTACCCAACTGCGCTGATTTCAAGTTACTTTTGAAAATAGAACACTTGTTTCAGTGAATGTATATAGACTATGGAGCCTAAATTTAGCATCCAATTTTCCAGATTCATGGCTATTAGCAGATATTCTATTAAGGTCATTACTTTTATATTGTTAATGATTTGGGTTAAGATCTGGGTTGTTTGCAATAGGTGTCATTAGTAAGGGGAAATGATTTATTTTATCTCTAGTTATATCTCAGACCTACAGACTAGCCTCTGGTAAAGGATGTATGTAATTTCTGGACGGAATGGTTTTTTTTATTAATCCAGGCCTGCACAACATGTGGCCTGCAGGGGCTCACTGTGCGGCCCGTGATGACTATGGGCAGCACTGCCCCATCCGATCCACCGGCCAGGCGGAGGAGCGGAGCGCTGCCTGGGAGGGGGAAGTGCAGCGATTCTCGCTGCTGGGTTGCCTGCATGCAGCTCCAGCGTGAGGAGGTGGGGCGTGAACCAGAGGGCGGGACGCCGTCAGACGCCAGGACGCTGGCGTGACGTGGTGGTGTGACGTCACGGCCGGTGACCGGCAGATTCAAAAAGGCTCCAGCAGCTCTGCAAACTGGAAGGCAGAAGCCACGTAGGGGAGGAAAGGGGCTTGTGCTGAGGGGAGGGGGGAAGGTCATGAAAAAGGGGAAGGCACCAAGGGGCAGGGTGAAGGAGAGACAAATGCCAGGGGGCCAAGTGGAGACAATGAAAAAAGGGCAGGAGGGGAGGTGCCAGTGGGAGGGGGGACAGGGTGATGCTGGGAGAAGAGAGGGTAAGGGCATTGGGAGCCTTATGTTGTGCAGGCCTGATTTAATTGAAAAATTCTTACTATTAAGTATTCACCCCCCTGCCCAAACCTACCCTTTCAGCCCGCAGCTGTTTTCTTTGGAGTAATGTGGCCCTCGCCGCTTTCCGAGTTGTTCAGGCTTGTATTAATCAATAGAAGTCTATCAATATTTGCAATGGTAATAGGACAAATGGTTTTATTTTTAACAATGGATCAATGTTCTCTATTTGTAGCATATAAAGAACAACAAGGATACAAATAAATATGAAGGCTGGCCAGAAGTTGTTGAGATGGAAGGCTGTATCCCTCAGAAGCAAGACTAAAACAAAGATTCAAAACAAACAATGTGAAAGAAAATGCACTTTCTGCTATTATAAGGGAGAGGGCTATGAAGTGTGTAATGTAAATACTTTTGAAGCATGTATGCATCTTGTTGTGTGCACGTGAGCATCGACCTTTTGAGTACCAGGATTATTTATTATTAACACATCTAGAAATTATTTTGTAAATGGGCCTAAAAGAAACAAGACAGGAAATCATTTCTAAATAGTTTTCCTACAGGTGCATCCTTTACTATGCATAGGGTAAATATTCATTGAGATCTACTGAGTAAGCAGTTAAATATCCAGTAAATTCATACAGAAGCATATTGTGCTGTCGTCTAATAATGTAAATGTTACTGTGAGTCTGTAACCTTTGTGGAATATGTAGATTTTAGTGAAAAATTAGAGCTTTAATTTTTGTATCTTCTGCCTTTTTAATGGCAGCACCACTTTTTATTAAAGAGCTACTTGGTTAGTCTAATACAAAAGCTTTAGAATTTTGTTTTGCAGTTCCCCAAAAACCCAATAATCAACAAAATAGCATACTTTATATTAAAATGTAGATCCGCCACAAGAAGCACAATTTAAAACATTCTTTATATTAAAACAAAAGTAAATATATAAATACTTGCACCTGATATTTAAAAAATAACTTGAAATTATTTGTATTTAACATGGAAATAGTGTTTACTTTGTAGAAGATACTTGGCTTCATAACACTTCTACAACTGTTTTCTTTTTATTACAATTTTTGTACCAGTTGCCTGACCTGCAGTCTAGATAGTGTTTTTCAGCTGTACTAACTAACTGAATGATAGAGATGGATGATGGATTGCCCTCCTGTTTTAATACTAGCCCTAGGATTTTCTGGCGAGGAAAGCATGTTAGAAAATGGGCTATTTCCTCATAAGAATTAATTTAATATACATAATTATGCACAGCTTTAATATTACTTGTACTAGTTCTTATGTGAATCACGATACCTAATCAGTACTTAGGATAGGATGCTACAGAGTGTCACGTTTTGAGATGTATATCAGTTGGTACTGAAAAATTAGCTCACACTGTTATCTTTATCCCTTTCGGCAATGGATTTTAAAAAACTGGACCAAGTTAAAGTGACCTTATACAATAGCTCATGTAAGAGTAAATAGAAAATCAATCACTTTCTGTAGAAATTTATTTTAAATTACTTATTTTTAGTAGGGCATGGTTAGAACTTTTTCTGAATACAAATTGAGGACAATGAAACTGAGTATCCAGGTGTTCACAGTACAGAGGTTAGAGGAGAATTTTCTATAATCTCTTGGAGTTATATGTTCCTAGTACAAATGGTCAAAATCTTTGAGAAGTACCAGCAAAGGAAAAAGAAGATTCAGGAACTGCAGTAGGAATCACAAATAGTACAACTCAGAATGCCATGTGATCAGTTTCTTCTGAGACAAACTTAAAATAGTTTGCACTAATAACTTTAAAGCAATATAGGGAATGATTACTTTGTTCACAATAATATCCACTTCTACTACAGAAATGAATAAAACTGGAATTTGAATTGTTTTCTATGTTGATATGTAATGTTTTCCTCAAGTTTAATATAGAACAGCAATAAATGCACCTTATACAGTGAAACCATTTCTAAAATGTTGTGCAGGTTTTTAATTATTTGAGAGATTATATCATACACGTCAATACCATGTATATTTTTTCATTAAATAAAGTAAAAATCCCACAGTTCTGTAAACTGGAAATTAACTTTATTTCACAAAGTGAAATTGATCAAGAAAAGGAATATATAAGCTTAGTGTTTAGGTGATGACATAAACATTTATTTTTGTAGTTTGAATACGCCACAATTGAGTATATTGTTTTATATTGTAACATTTCAAAAAAATCTTAGACACAGTACTTAAGGGTGTACAGTTTGTATATGAATAGTCTCTCTTGGCTGTTGTCTTACTAACCTGTATAATACTATTCTGATCTGAGTGCCAGCTAAATATGATATTCATATGGTGCATGTCTATACTACAGACTTGAATTGACCTACATTAGGTTGACTTACAGCTACCACAGTAATTACTCCTCATCAGGAGTGCTTCCACCTACTGAAAACTAGCAGTGCAGGAAGCTGAGAGCCAGGGTTCACAGTTCCCTGATGAGAGCCAGGCTTCCTTCTCTAGCTTCTCACCTCCCCAGTGGGAGGGAAGGAGGGAGGGAGAAGGGCAACTGCCAATGCTTCTCCTATTGCTGAGCTGGATGGGGGGAGTCATGGCAGCAGCCCAGGGGGGAGCCTGTGGGCAGCAGGGCTTCCAGCCGGGAGCATAGCCAGCAACCTGGCTGGGAGTGAGGAGTCAAGGGGGAAAGGGAAGGGCAAATGGACTCTACCTGGAGCCCATCACAAGCCCTGGGCTTTCTTATCAATTTCATGGCTCCAGCTAATATGCAATGTAAGTAACACAGTGACTACACAGGTATTGCATTACCCTAACTACACAGACATAAGCCCTAGGCTTCTTGGGGAGGTGCATTTGTGTCAGTGTAATATGGCCCTTACATTGGCTGTATGAGGCTCTAGTATGTACAGTGACATAAACAGGTTGACATAAGCTGCCTAACATTGATCTAACGCTGTAGTTTAAACAGTCCTAATTTTCATACTAAATTGTCATATTACAATTATATATACTGAATATGGTGTACAAGAAACAGGTTTTAGTAACTGCAGAAGTTTGTGTTCTAATTTGTGCTTTGTGGTTTGAGTCAAGTAATGCAATCTGCATACATTTTTAATACTATTATCACTTAGTCCTAAGGCAAAGAGTGTTTCACAATCTCCTGACAGTTCACACAGATTAAGGTAGAGAGCTGCTTGACTTTGGTGAAGTAATGAATAATGCCTCATGTGACTCCTAAAGATCATGTTTTAAACAATTTGACAGTATTAAAGGTACAACTGCAAATTATTCCACTGCCAAGGAATGATAGTAAAAATAGAGGCTGATATGACTCCATCAGGAGCTCTTTAATTACTTTAAAAAAAATTCTACAAAAAGTATAAGTACAGAGTACAAAAGAATAGCTTAAGTATGGAGGGACAAAATCAGAAAGACTAAGGCACAAAATGAGTTACACCTAGAAAGGAACATAAAAGGCAATATGAAAATGGTCTTCAAATTCATTAGGAGCAAGATGAAGGAAATTGTGGGTCCTCTACTTAACTGGGGAGGAAACTAATAATTGATAACATCAAAAAAGCTGAGCTGTTTAATATCTGTTTTGTTTCAATCTATTTAAAAGGTTAATGGTGACCAGATTCTCAACACGATATTAACAAGGGTGAATGCAAGCCAAACTAGGGAAAGAACAGATGAAATAATATTTAGATGTATTCCGGTATGCAAAACCTGATGAATTTCATCCTAGGTAGTCTTGGAACCATTGCAACTATATTTGAGAACTATGGAGGACAGGTAGGATCTATATACCCAGTAGTGTTATTTCAGAATAACTAATGTTATTCCAAAAGAACAGTCCGTGTCTACAAGCAGTTATTTCAACATAATGTAGAAATAATGTGGAGCTGGAGAACTTCTTACTCTGACTCCTGTAACCCTCATTTCACTAGGGCTGTGTCTAGATTGGCATGATTTTCCGGAAATGCTTTTAATGGAAAAGTTTTCCGTTAAAAGCATTTTCAGAACAGAGCGTCTAGATTGGCATGGACGCTTTTCCACAAAGCACTTTTTGTGGAAAAGCGTCCGTGCCAATCTAGACATGCTTTTCCGCAAAAAAGCCCCAATGGCCATTTTTGTGATCGGGGTTTTTTGCGGAAAACAAATCTGAGCTGTCTACACTGGCCCATTTGTGCAAAAGCTTTGCGCAAAAGGGACTTTTGCCTGAACGGGAGCAGAATAGTATTTCCGCAAGAAGCACTGATTTCTTAGTAGGAAGTCAGTGCTTTTGCGGAAATTCAAGCAGCCCATGTAGACAGCTGGCAAGTTTTTCCGGGAAAGCAGCTGATTTTCTGGAAAAACTGGCCAGTCTATACACAGCCTAGGAGTAAGGGAAGTTGAAGGAAGGAGCGCCAAAAGCTGAAATAAGCTATTTTGACTTAAGCTACACAATTGACATAGCTCAAGTTGTATAGCTTATTTTGGCTTTAGACCTACTGTGTAGATATGCCTGTAAAGTCTCAGAAGACTGGTGAATGGCTAACATAGCATATAGAAGGACAAAGACAGCCTTATAGGCCATCTTAATATGTATATCTTGAAAGATACTGAAACAAATTCTGAGGATAAAAGGGTTATAAAGAATACCCAGCTTAGATGATTTGTCAAGAACAAATCATTCCAATCAACCTAATTGCCTTTAATAGAGTGAAGTGATAAATCTTGGATTTTATTAAGTCTTTTGATACAGTCCCATTCTAACTGAATTCTGGAATGTGTCTATATGAACTTAATATAAGGTGGGTGCATATCTGCTTGAAAAACCATTCTCCAGAATAGTTACTTGTGGTTAAACTGGAAAGCGGTATATATGTTACGAGAGGAGATTCTAAGAGCTTGGCTGGTTTAGCTTAACTAAAAGAAGATTGAGGGGGAAATATAATTGCTGTCTATACATACATCAGAGAATCAGTACCAGGTAGGGGGAAGAGTTAAAGTTAAGCACCATTGTGGACACAAGAACAAACAGTTATAAATTGTATATCAAGTTTAGCGTAAGAATGTAATTGCCATTTGGGTCAGACCAAAGGTCCATCTAGCCCAATTCCTGTCTTCTGACAGTGTCCAAAGCCAGGTGCCCCAGGGGGATTGAACAGAACAGGTCTGAAATTAGATGAAGGTTTCCAGCCATCAGAGGGCTAAACACCCTTCAGATGGAGCTTAAGTTTATGGAAAGGCTGGTCTGATAAGATTAGCTATGTGCCTTGGTAGGAAACCTGCCACTGGTAGCAGCAAATAGCTCAAAGACTGGTAATGGGACGATAGATGGGAAGGACTCTGAGTTGCAACCTTTTTTGAGTTGGAGCCACTGACCCACAGAAAAATCAGTTGGGGATGCACACAAGTGCGAAACAAAAAAACCCCCCACCCCCATACCAGCATAGGTTTCCCAACACTGGGGTGAGCCCTGAGCCTCAGGGTCTGGATCTAGGCAAGCCAGGGTCTGGATCCAGTCCCCAGGCCATAGGTTCCCCACTGCTGCCTCTGGACTAGATGAGCATGATGATCCCTTTGACAAAGTCTATGAATCTATATAGTGGGGTCCCGCAAGGGTCAGTCTTGGATCCAGTACTAATAAATATTTTCATTAATGACTTGGAAAGTATGCTTCTAAAATCTGAGTGAAGACGTGGTTGCTAGCACTTTGGAAAGCAGAAATAGACTTAGAGAATTGGTCTGAAGTCAACAAGAGGAAATTTAATGTAGATGAGCACAACATTTAGGAAAGAAAAATTCAACACACAACACGCTCGCTAGTAGTACTGCTGACAAGGATCTTGGGAATATAGTAGAGCACAGCTTGAGAGTCAACAGTGTGATGCAGAAGCAAAGAAGCCTAATATGATGCTGGGATATATTGTGTGTTATGGGAAGCAATTGTCCATCTCTTCTTGGCACTGGAGCAGCTTCACCTGGAGATACTGGTTCCAATTCTTTTGGAAATATGTGGAAAATTAGAGAAACTGCAGAAAAGAAACCGATACAAGTTTTAGAAAGCCTGGTCTGTGAGGCAAAGTTAAGCTGAGCAGGATTCATCTTGAGAAAAGATAACTAAAGGGGACCTATAACAATCTTCAAATGTGCCAAGAGCTGTTATAAAGAGGAAAGTGGTCAATTAGTCTCCATATCTGTTGAAGGTAGGACAAAAAGTAATGGCCTTAATCTGCAGCAAGAGAAAGTTAAATATTAGGAAAATGTTTCTAATGTTAAGGACAATTAGCACTGGAATAGATGTTGTGAAATTCCCACAGTTGATTAAGAACAGGTTGGACAAAAACCTGTCAGGGATGGTCTAAGTTTATTTGCTCCTGCCTCAACATGGGGGGCTGGACTTGACCTCTCAAGGTTCTTTCCAGTCCTACATTTCTGATTGTGAGACAATTTCCTGCAGTTTCAGTTCAGCATGTGAAAATGCTCTGCCCTGCTAGAATTCTGTGCATAAGGTCATTGGACTATTTCCAGCCTGTTGTTTTAGTAACTCTTCATTGAGCAAGACTGTCACAGAATTACATCAGTGTAGGTATGTTTCTCAGTGTCATTGTATACATCAGTGTTTCTTAGAGAGTGGGGCACACTTCTCTGCTCGTGAGTGATGGGACTAGCTGAGGGCTGTGTAATATCCTCCTCCATGGCTCAATGTGTCAGCTTTCATTAAAAATTAAAACTTTTAACTGCTATGGTTGCCAAACAAACCAGAACCAAAACAAAATGTGGAGCAAATGTAACCGAAGCAGACACATCTGCTAGGTCTCATTCATTTTAGTGGTAGCTGACTCATATGCCAGTGAACTATTTTATTGTGCACCAAGGCATGAAAGAAAGAATAAATATCCTCTTAAGAAGATCTATGCTAGCATTTCCCAATGTGAGGCATGAAGGACTAGCTGGTAGTGGGGGGATGAGCCAAGGACAGTCAGGAAAAAGGCCTACACATGTTAGCATCTTCAACACATCAAAGGAGAATGTGGCTGGTTTAAGTTTCCCAAAGAGAAGCCCAGCATATATCTAATCCAACCACAGAGTCTAGCATCACAAATCAAAGTGCTATTTGCCCTCCTAGTTTCTTTCCATGTGAATGATACTTAGTCTGGTTGCTGTGTTTTTCACATGCATGAAAAGCTGACAGGAGCCAGCGGTTGATTGTAGGAGCCTTTTGCCTATATCCAGTACCTTTTCCCACTTAAGGCTGTGTTTCACCGGACAAAGTGTTCTTTACTGTCTCCTGAGAACAAAAGCTTCGACTAAGTAGTTGTCTGACTTAATACCATTACCAAGCTTAAACTGGGCATGTCAACCCTGAAACATACAGCCCTAGGTTTTAGTTTGCACATAGTGGTTGCAAATGTGGTTGTGATTTCCCAGAAGTATGTGTTAGAAACACATTTAAAATAACTAATTAAATTAATGTGAAAACTGAAGCCAGCACTTTTTGGGAGGGGATAAGAGGAGAGAAACAATAATAACTTCACTATTTAGGAATGTGAGGACTAGACTCAAGCCCCTAATACAGGCATAGTGAGAGCTGTGATAGTGCCATCAACATATCTCATTCCTGACTTGCAACATTCTTGTTAGTTCCATCCTGGGCCTGTCTTGAATAGAAACTTGGCAGCTGGTACTGTTCCTGAACTAGTCTTCCTTGCCAACACCCTTCCCTTCTTGCAGACCCTTGCCCAAACATGCTTCTTCCACAAAATCTGTTGATGCTAAGCCTCCCGTTGGACTAATGTTTCTTAGTTTTCTTCTAATTTTCTAATGTTAAGACAATGCATAGTTAATCTAGCTATAAACTCTGGGGCTACATCTAGATTGGCATGATTTTCCGCAAATGCTTTTAACGGAAAAGCTTTTCCATTGAAAGCATTTGTGGAAAAGAGCGTCTAGATTGGCACAGATGCTTTTGCGCAAAAGCGCTTTTGCGCAAAAGTATCCGTGGCCAATCTAGATGCACTTTTGCACCAAAAAAGCCCTGATCGACATTTTTGCGATCGGGGCTTTTTTGTGCAAAACAAATCTGAGCTGTCTACACTGGTCCTTTTGCGCAAAGGATTTTTGCCTGAATGGGAGCAGCATAGTATTTCCTCAAGAAGCACTGATTTCTTCCATGAGATCATCAGTGTTCTTGTGGAAATTCAAGCAGCCAGTGTAGACAGCTGGCAAGTTTTTCCGCAAAAGCAACTGCTTTTGCGGAAAAACTTGCCAATCTACACACAGCCTGTGAGATAGACATCCTAGACCAGAACCTGGGCCTTGTTCTGCTGGTTTAGTGCCATTTTCTCAGCACAAAGCAGCCATAAAACCCATGGACAGGAACCACTGGGGATTCCCTTGGTGTGAGGAAAATCTCAGCTGGCTCTACACCATTCCTCTACTCCGATTGCTGGTGTAGGAAGCCTGACCGGGGTAGAGAGATATGTTGCTGCCCTGTAGCCATCACCGTTAGTTGGTGGAATGCACACTTTGTGGGAGGGACATCTAAGAATGAGCAGCAGTTCCCAGCATGAAGGGATAGCTGTTTCAAAGCTACTTTTCCCCTTGTCTGTCTCAGCTGTGGCTCTAAAGGTACCTCTACATTCTGGTGCCATTTCAGGATACTGCCAGTATCCTAAAACAGCTATTCTGCATTTTGACAATGCACCCGTTATTTTGATATATCTGTCAAAATAATGGGTATCCTATTCCGACGAGGATTATGGGACATTTTAGAATAGTGGTTTATTTCAAAATTTGGCACTGTGTAGACAGTGACAAATTACGAAATAAGCTATTTCAAAATACATATAGGCTACATCTACATTGGCAAGATTTTGCGCAAATACTTTTAACGCAAGAGTTATTGTGTTAAAGTATTTGCGGAAGGGAGCGTCTACACAGGCATGTGCTTTTGTGCAAGAGATGTGCTTTTGCACAAAAGCATCCGTGCCAGTGTAGACTCTCTTGCGCAAGAAAGCTCCGATGGCCATTTTAGCGATCAGGCTTTCTTGCGCAAAAAATTCATGTTGCCTGTCTACACTGGTCTCCTGCGCAAGAACACTTGCGCAAGAGGTCTTCTTCCTGAGCGGGAGCATCATAGTTCTTGCGCAAGAATCACTGATTTCTTACATTAGAACGTCAGTGTTCTTGCTCAAGAACTTGTGGCCAATGTAGATAGGCGGCAAGTTTTTGCGCAAAAGCAGCCGCTTTTGTGCAAAATCTTGCCAATGTAGACACAGCCTCAGAGTAATATTTGCAACACTATCATTTCACCCTTCTCCCTGGGGATGACACCAGCTTGGTTACTTTGAGATCCAGTCCTGCTCCTACTGAAATGAATAGCAGATCCCATTGAGATTTGGCAGAATTGGACTATAACTTCTACACTAATCATATTGCCTTTTAGCACTAAACTAAGAGGGTGCTGAATAAAAGGAGTGAATGCTAGCCACTGAACTGACAACACTTTCCGTGGTAGCTGGCTTCTTGTAGGGGCTCAGTACAGCTCTGACTTGTAAGAGCTGATGAGAGTACTGGGAAATGGTATGATTTTAATATACTGGTGCTACCTAAAAACATCAGTGTTAGCTCATTGCTAATTTTATTATAGTCCAGGTGTCCAGTTAATAAATGACCTTCAAATTATTTTACTAGATTATTTTTCTCTACAATTTCTGCATCAAAGCGTCTGTTCTTGCACAAAATACATTCAAAAACATTGGTGGTGACTCCTGAGCCAACATGGCAGATGGTATAGGGTTACCGATCTTCTTACCCTTGATAGAATAGAATCTCAGGAAGTATACAAAGACTGTGACACTCCACAGCTAGTTAGCACTATGCTAAGTTACTTCTTTTCTTTAAGGGTTTGTCTTCATTGGTAGAAAAAGGTGAGTTTCTTACCTTAGGGAAACTAATGCATGTGAGCTATTTCAAGATAAAATATGCTCCCTTGTTTAGCTATGAAGACAAGCCCTAAATTAGAGGCAACTGCTCAATTTGCAATAATTGGTGTAATCAGGGATGACTACGAAGTAAATCAAAAATCAAAACATTGGGCTATGTCTACACTTGCAGCTTCTTGTGCAAGTATGGCTGCTCTTGCACAAGAATGCGCAGAGTGTCCACACTGTCTGCCTGCTCTTGCGCAAGGAAATTTACAGTACAGCGTGGTAAGAGAGGGCTTCTTGCTCAAGAGCTATGCTCTTTTTTAACAGGTGTAAGCTCTCTTGTGCAGAAGCAATCTTGCGCAAGAGGGCAGCGTGGACGCTCAGCAGGACTTTCTTGCACAAGAAAGCCCTATGGCTAAAACGGCCATCGGAGCTTTCTTGCGCAAGAGAGTATCCACGCTGCCATGGATGCTCGTGTGCAAAAGCACAGCCCCTCCCACTTCCAATTTGAGCATCTTTCAGGTGGTAGGAAGAAAAAAAAATGACATGTAGTGCTACCTCCTTTATTTGCTCTCCTCTCACCACGACACTCCTTTCCAAAGTGTATCTTCTGAGGTGGGGACCACACCTGGATGATCACAAAACCCAAGGCTCATCGATTTCACAGGAGCCCACTCTTCATTGCAACCTGCTAGAATTACAGGCTGTCCGTGAGGCATGCAGATTAGGGATGTAAAAATGAAGACAATTAAATGATTAACCGATAAGTAAAAGCTTATCAGTTAATGCTATTGACTACATGCATCCCCCATCCCCTGCCAGTAAATGTGAGTCGTGAATTCTCCAGCAGAGAGGCTCAGCAGACATTTCAACCATGA
Organism: Pelodiscus sinensis; assembly: GCF_052426305.1. Lineage (NCBI taxonomy): Eukaryota > Metazoa > Chordata > Testudines > Trionychidae > Pelodiscus > Pelodiscus sinensis. Next base: position 44,302,588 of record NC_143052.1, read on the forward strand.
CAACAAATGGATTTCTAATCTTTCATGGTCCAATGAATCTTTTAACAATGGGGGCAGCCATCCTCTTTGCTACCCAAGAAAACATGACATGCCAAGTTTGTTGCTCTAGCAATTGTCAGGGTCCAGACTCCCGAGGTGATGCCTTCCTACTCTTATGTTCAGAAATACAAACATATTTCTTTCTTCCCAGCCTCTAATCCCTTCATACCTTGTGTTCTCTGACAGACATGTACTGACAGTAATTCTAATAGCCCCATAGTGGCAGTGGCAGTCTGGATCACCATGGCCCCGAAATTGACCAACTGCATTCATTTCCCACATTACTATCTCAGAATGGGTGGCAGAAGTAGCCATTCCAACCTGACTTCCCTCCAGCTCACAGCTGGTTTTTGGTTGGGGAACAGGCTTAAAATGAACCTCTTTAAAAGTAGCACAGTCCATCTTGCTGAATAGGAAAAAACCTTCCAAGTGGCTTCGGTGACAGGGGGAAATGCTTCCACTGAGTAGCCTTTCTCCAGAAGAGACAGAATGTCCCTATTACCTCGATTACCTCCTCTCATTAAAGACACCAGGACTTCCCGTCAGCTTACTGAGAGTGCATCTCACAACCACAACACATTTGCACCTGTCTGTAGAGAGCAAAGCTAGGACACTTTTCACTCATTCCACAAAAGCGTTGTTAGAGTATTTCGTCTTGCATCTCCACCTGCACCACCTGTACTAACAGAACTTAGGCACCCTTCCTTTGAGCCCTTGGCTTTCTGCCCCTTCCTGCATCTATCAATGAAACTAGCTTTTTTGACAGCCACCACTTCAGCTTGGAGAGTAGGTGAGCTTGGTGCTGTCATGGCAGACCTTATACTTGCTGTACACAGTGTCCTTTGGATTACATCCTCCCTTTCTTTCTAAGGTCCTGGCAGTCGTCATCTGAATCAAATGGTTCACGTACCTATATTTTACCCGAAGTCCCATCACACTTGAGACAACAGGAGATAACAGATGGTCTATGGGCCCTGGCTTTCTATTTGGATTGGACCAAGCCCTTTTTATGAATCGCCTTGACTGCTTGCTTCAGTTGCCAAAAGAATGAAGGGTGAGGTCCTATCTTCTCAGAGACTCTCAAAATGGATCTCTGGGTGTGTCCTCCTCCTCTGCTACTAGCTCACAGCAACTGCTACTCCAGCTAGGACATGGGTTGCCTCAGAAGCATCACTGCAAGCTGTCCTGTTTTCTGAAATTGGCAGAACAGCCATCTGGAGCTTGGCAAACAGTGCACCCTTGGGTTCAGCAATTCTGCAAGTTGTGGTGCCTTGTATCTCCACACACTCCTCTCAGGTCTAAATTAACTCTTATGGGGGCCAGGGCTGATTGTGTGGGAGGGGGGAATACGGGTTAAAGTGGGGGGTGGGTGCAGGACGGAGGTGAGGTCTCTAATTGAGGTGCAGGCTCTCAGGTGGGGCTAGGGATAAGGTATTTGGGGTGCAGAAGGCTCCAGGCTGCATCCAAAGGAGTTTGAAGTGTGAGCCAGGTTCAGGGCAGGAGTTTGGGTACAGGAGGGAGCTCAGGGTTAGAATGTAGAGTCAGGGAGGGAGTTAGGGTATGGGAGGGGGCAAAGGATTGGAGTGCAGGGCACTTATCTGGAGCAGCTACCATTTGTCGGTGTGTGGGGGGAGGGAGAACAAGTGGCTCTGCATAGCCTGTGCTCAACGTGAGGCACCACCCCCGCAGCTCCCATTGGCCACAATTCCCAGCCAATGGGAGCTGCAGGGGGCAGAGCCTCCAGGTTAGGGCAACACAGGAAAAAAGCTTCCTAGTGCTCATGCAACATGGCTCCAGCAGGGTGGGGGAGGGGAAGGAATAGCAGCTGAGCAAGCTACTTTCCCCGTGCCCTGCCCTGCCAGGAAGGGCTGGTCTGGAACATAGGGGCTTTAGCCCTGGGCTGCAGCCCCTAAAACCGCTTTCATAATCTGGCCCTGTTCTTGCTAAATAAGCAGTGCCTAGGAACACCCCACAGCGAGTACCATGGGGACCAGCACCTGACGAAAGGAATGTTACTTACCATATAGTAATTGGAATTCTTCCAGCTGTGTGCTCCCGGTGGGTGTTCACAACCCACGTTCCTTCCCCTCTGCATTGGATCCTCATGTGGTTTGTGGTCGAGTAGTGGGTAGTTGGCCCACTTCTGCCATTAGTTCTCAGCAGAGGTGCTGCTGTTGAAGAATTTCCAATCCCAGGTGTACATGCAATCCATTTTAAATACCCAGAGGAACTGCACATCTCAAAGACCCCCAGTGCCTATATATCATCTCCATTTCCCCAAAAGCTGGAATAGGAAACAACCGCCAGATAGAGCACTGTAAAGGGGCTCAGGAGACCCAGGACTGTTACTGCCCTGCTGGATGACCTGGGGCAAGTCACTTGGTGCCTCTGTGCTTCCCTATGTATAAAATGATTCATGAGACTGAATTCCTTCGTAAAGCACTTTGAGATCTATAGATCTCTGAGCTAGGTATTTAATATTAGTACCAGCCATCTCTCTCAGCAAATGTTGACTCTATGGCAGTGAGCACTGTAGCAACATTTGTAACGTTTAACAGTGCAACTAGGTGAAGAGTTTCAAAGAAGTCATGTGACCTACTGAAAATCCATGGGAGCTAGACTCTTGCTATTCAGGTTCCTTTGGATATGTTGTCAGCCTTAGTACGTATCCTTTTGACTATTTCCTCTGCCTGGTCAAATAGACTTTTGCTCCTCACCTGCATTTTTGTTATCTATTGCTTTCACTTTGTATGCTGCAATATATGCAATACATTAGAAAGTGCTGCCCAGCATAGAGAAATTTGGATAATGAAAGAATTCCCATAGCAATATAGCTTCCTTTAGCAAAGTTTTCCTGCAGAAGGTAGTTTTCTAAAGCTACCACTGTTCATAGAGACTGGTGAATGACACATTTGTATGGAAGCAATACTGGCCAAATTAATCCTAGGTGCAACTTCACTGACTTTGACAATTGTTCTCAGGACGAAGTTAGCCCAATAATGCTACAATTTTTTCTCTCACAGAGCAGCCATAGTTTTTCTGAATCCAAACTAGAACAAATAATTAACAGAGTTTGAGTTTAAAGAAGGGATCGTAATTACTCCTTGTTTGGGGGGAAAAAAATGGGCTGGTGCTGTTTTTTTACAGCTTTGCTACTTTTTACAAATTGCTGCTCCATGATTACAAAGCTGACAGAGTGAAGGAACATGACTGAGATAAGCAGTTTCTCCTATGGAATGTACAAGATGACATATAATATTTCAACGTTCACTTCTTTAATCCAATTGAGATTTGGAGGAATCTATTCATTAAAAAAATATAAAAAACAACTAATAGTCCTGCAGCACCTTAGAGACTAACAAAAAAATGTAGATAGTGTCATGAGCTTTCTTGGGCACAGCCTACTTCTTCCGATGCAAGTGGGTTGTGCCCATGAAAGCTCATGATACCATCTAAATTTTTGTTAGTCTCTTAGGTACTGCAAGACTATTCATTAAAAAAAAAAAAACATTTCAGTTACAGACGAACAGAGCTACCTCCTCTGAAACTATTCATTAAAGATCTTCAAAATTACATATCAATCTTCGTATGGTAAAGAAGCCCTTTCAAGACTCCTGCAATCTCATGTTATAAATGATCAGAACTGAGCTCACAGTCATTATACAGGAACAATTCCCATTATGGAATCACTGTCATTGGTGGTTTGTAAAATAAACATCCAGTGGTGATTACAATTAAACAGCCCAAGGAAATTAACTTCTTGGGGTGCCTTTGAGTCCTACGCTACAATGATAAAACAAGGTAGGGCCACCGACATCATCTAAACCATGTTTATCACACTTTAGCCTGAAAAACAGATTTAGGCCTTGTGCTGACACTGCATCTGTGGTGAATTTCATCCAGCTGGAATCTTTCTTGAGTAGCCCTGAAGTCAGTAAATTCTAACTGAAAATATGAAAACAAATCCAGGTCATCACCCACAAGAAAACAACAAGACAAGTATGAAACAAATGGAAGTGTTTGTTTTGTTCTCTAGGTTTTCCTCAAACAAGTGAGAGTAAAGGCTGAGATTTTCAAATCTGGATAAGAGACCTTGATACCCAATTAAATGAGAAATATAATTAAAACTCATGAGAATTAGGAACCCCAACCCCAATTAACTCTGAAATTCCCAACCAACATCTCTATGCTAGTTTGTTTTTAAAAAGTACAGATGCTATATTACAAAGGTGAAATCCCAGCCTTACTGATGTTAATGGGAGTTTTGCTATTCACTTCAACAAGGCCAGGATTTCACTCTGCAAATAAGCTGTAAAAGAGGAAAAAGGAAATTGTAGAGAATAAAAATCAATTGATCACTAGAAAATTTAATTCTTAGTGTGTCATAATCGGAGTATTGTAGCTGTAATGGTGCCCTGTTTGTGAGAAATACGTCATTTATGTAACAGTTCAAATACGTGTCTTCCCTCTTACACAAGCAAACAAAAGTCAGTTAAAAGCTACTGCAAGAGTAACAGCGATCTAACCAGCAAATGTCAAACAATGTAATCTTATGTTAGTTCATGGAACTTAATGCACATGCCTTTAAAGCCTTTTCTAGAATGTGCATAATTTAAACATTCACAAAATATAAATTTTATCAAAAATATATCTTTGTATATTTCAGCAACCAAAACCCTTTCACACAAATCTTTTAAAGCAGTATTTAACACACAATTACATACACAAAAACAATGAGCACTAGACATTTCATACAATACATGGATGTCTCTCTGCCAGCAAACGCTGCATGTTCAAAATTAGAGCTCCGGAATCACATTTTTCAGCAACGTGCAGGAACAAGCTGTGCCTGGGTAGTGCCTAATTCCTGACTGGTTCCCTTCCTTTCAGAGATGTAAATAACAGTGAGCCAAAAATGGAAAAATAAATAATACCAGTGGTTTTAGGTGTTTTAATGGTGTGAGGCACTCTATCAAGTACATCATGCATTTGATCTTGTTTTAAAAGCAACACTGGCTGGGGTGTGATCTACTGTATCTGCAAAGATATTCATGGTGAATAAGTCTATCAACAGCTAGTTGCTAGGCAGGTCAGTGATGCAAATTCATGTTGTGAGGTCTCAAAACCTCTGACTGCCAGAAGCCAGGACTGGACGACAGGGAATGGATCACTCAATAACTTGCCCTATTCTGTTCATTCTCTCTGAAGCATCTGGCGGCCATGATACTGGGCTAAGTGGTCTGACCCAATATGGCCATACTTATGTTCTAAAGGCAGATGGGAATATTCCATTTCTGACATTTATTTCCCTTTATGATAAACTTTTGGTTTGATCCTGCAAGTGATGTGGCTGAGGTTTAAGAAAACCTGAGCTAGATGCCACGACCAGAACAGATGAACAGGGTGACTCATGATCCAACAGTACAGTAAGCGGAAGGCACCTGGTCTAAAGATAGTGGGCTGGCAAGAATACTGTGCCACACACATGTATGAGATCTGGTGGAGCTGACTGTAGCAAAGTCTGTTTCCTTCATACTTGCGTCCTACACAGCTGCCCCGCCCCTTTAGTTATTCTAAGCACATTTGAGTGATGGGTTTGTGAAAATACTAAAAATGGCTGCTACTGGGCACATTATGTGCATTCAAACTGCAGCACTGATGGTCTTGCCATGTCCCAGCTCCACTTCAAACCTACCCAATATCCTCTCCCTCCCCAGTACTCAGCCCACAGTGCTGAGCACTGACACATTTACACTGCCCCCTGTACAGTAGCTAATCAACCACCGCACGTTCAACAGTGGAGCTTTGCATCCTCATTTCTTTCCGCAGTGTGCAGGAAGAAGCTGTACATGGGTAAGTCGAGTCACTGAATGGTTCCCACTATTAACAGAGGGAAGTGAGAACTGCATGATACTTCTTCCGTGTCCAGTATCCTTGTGGCCACTAAAAGCCAACATCTCTTTTTGACTTTTTTCTATTGTGCTCATTGACAACTTTAAGGCAATTCTTGATCATCATGTTATGGCCGTTGCTGATGAAAAGTTTAATACTCCATAGTAGCTGTGGTGTTAATATTCAAATATGCCACCTATCCATTTGGGCTCCTCAGAAGGCTTGGCCTTTTTTATTGTCACTCAATCATTACATGCAGGCGATTATTGTCGTGAGTTGCTCTTTCAGTTGGAAACCAAAGCATTCTGGGACATCTGTTATGAAGGCAGATCCTCTTGTTATTCTAACAGAGAAGGAATGAGTCCTGGTAGGCGAGGAGGAGTTGTTTTCTTTTCTGAGACAGATTCTCTCATTTGCAGGTATGAACATCAGTCATGCTCTCACACCTTCTGCAGCGGACGTAACAGCACCAGACAAACTTGCATTCGCACCTCTCCACATGCCTGACTACGTGAGTGTTGTAACCACGACCACAGCAGAGGAGATTGCAGCCATCTGGGCCCTCTGACGTGCGGTTGCATTCTCTTCCCTGTGTCCCAGGAATCCCTAGTCTGGGATCCTCCACACAATAGTTGGGTGACTTGTTTATGTAGAGAAGATCTTCCTTGCGGATTGGTATTTTCTGTTGTGTTTTCTCTTTCCTGCGTAGTTTTTTCTTCAGTTTGTCAGATATCTGTATACTGTTTTCATATTTATCCTTTAAATACTGGCCAATCTTTTCAAATGAAGACATAGTTTTCCAACAAGTTTTCACGGCACAAGATCCGGAAACACCATGACAACGACAATCCACTGACAGCAGTTTTGCTACTGCCTGAAAATAAATCAAGACCGATATTCAGAATTTAATTCCTCTATATTCCTCATTAAAAATACTGCCCATTCGCTGGTAGTCTGTTAGGGTATGTCTACACTACAGAGTTAGTTCGAACTAACTTAGTTCGAATTAGTTAATTCGAACTAAGCTAATTCGAACTAACGCGTCTAGAACTAAAAACTAGTTCGAATTAGCGTTTTGCTAATTCGAACTAGCATGTCCACATTGAGTGGACCCTGAACAGGGCTTAAGGATGGCCGGAAGCAGTGCCGGCAGGGCATCAGAGGAGGACTTAGAGCATGGAGATGCTGTCTCAGGCTAGCCGAGGGCTGCGCTTAAAGGGACCCGACCCCCACCCCGGACAGACAGTTTTCAGGGGTGCCCCGCTTGAAAACCAGTCCTGGCTTGGAGTGCCCGGAGTGCCCACACTGGGCACATCACAGCACTCGGCCATCAGCCCGGCTGCACTTGCCGCAGGCTTCCATCTGGGAAGAGGGGGCAATTGGGGGGCTGCAGGAGAGCTTCCACCCCCAGAAGCCCGCAGAGCCAGCCCAGTCCTCCCCATCGGGGGCTCATACCCCATTCCTCCCTCACCTCCTTCCACTTACCCTTCCCTAGCCCCCCTTCCTGATGTACAAAATAAAGATAACGTTTCTTCCAACATTGACTCTGTCTTTATTGAACAAAACTGGGGGAGACTGGGAAAAGGAGGTGGGAGTGAGGAAGAGAAAGGCTGGGAGAGGGGAGGGCAACTAACAAGATCAGGGGTTGGGAACAGGTCCCAGATGAAGAGAGGCTACAGAGACTGGGACTGTTCAGCTTAGAAAAGAGGAGATAGAGTGGGGACAGGATAGAGGTTTCTAAAAGCAGGGGTTGGGTGGAGAGGGTGCATTCAGAAAAGTTCTTCATGAGTTCCCATAAAGAAAGACTAGAGGACACCAAAGGAAAGGAATGGGTAGCAGGCTTCAAACTAGTAAGAGAAAGTTGTTCTTGACAAAGCAAATAGTTAACCTGTGGAACTCCTTGCTGCAGGAGGCTGTGAAGGCTACAACTAGAACAGAGTTTAAAGGGAAGTGAGATCAAGTCATGGAGGTTGGGTCCATAGAGTAGTCTTAGCCAGGGGGTAGGAGTGGTGTCCCTGCCCAAAGTGTGTGGAAGACTGGAGAGGGATGGCACGAGACAAATGGCTTGGTCACTGTCTTCGGTCCATCCCCTCCAGGGTCCCTAGGGTTGGCCGCTGTCGGCAGACAGGCTACTGGGCTAGATGGACCTTTGGTCTGACCCAGGACGGCCATTGTAGGCTCAGGGTCGGGGGTCTCAGTGGACCCCCTTGATTTTCATGCACACCTGCTCCTGGGTGGCCAGGCTGGCAGCTCTCCTGCCCTAGACGGCCACTTTCCTGTGCCTAGTGCGGAGATCGTGGACGAGGTCCACGATGTCTGCACTAGCCCAGGAAGGTGCCCGCCTCTTGTGGTCCCGGGCTAGCTCTCGGGAGCCGCCAGCTTGGTCCCGGGAAGAGGGGGAGGGCTGGGGGACATCAGGTGGGTGGCTCTGTGCCGTGCCAGGTGCAGGGTCTGCTGGCTGGGTGCTGGCAGGTTTGCACCTGGCACGGGCACCGTAGCCAGCCCGTGCCCCTTTAAGAGGTCCAGGGCCGGGAGGGGGGCAATAGAGTTTCCCTGGTGTTGGCCACCAGGGAAACCTGGGGAGGGCTAGCCTCCCACTAGTTCGAATTAAGGGGCTACACACCCCTTAATTCGAACTAGTAAGTTCGAACTAGGCTTAATCCTCGTAAATTGAGGATTTCCTAGTTCGAACTAAGCGCTCCGCTAGTTCGATTTAAATTCTAACTAGCGGAGCGCTAATGTAGCGCCTATGAATGTTAGCCTATGAATGTTAGCCTATGAATGTTAATTCGAACTAACGTCCGTTAGTTCGAACTAACATTGTAGTGTAGACATACCCTTAGTCTCCAACCTTTTTACTGGTGGGGAAACAAGAGCACAGAAGAGATAAATGTTTAGTGGCTACTTGCTCGGGGATGCCTAGCTTGAGACATGCACCAGACCTGAGTTTTTAGAACTGCTGAGCACCTGCAGCTTACCTTAGCAAGACAAAAAAAAAAAGTCATCAGTTTCACAGTAGTAATAATGAAACTTCCATTTATGCCTCTTTTTTCATTCTGAAGGATTCAAAGTTTTCCCCAAACTACACATACTTAATCATTCCACTCATTGCTGAAATGTAGCCACCTCTTGAGTGGAACACAGCAATGATATTTAATTGTGCACACTTTGAGAATGAGAGTGGATATGGTAGCCGAGGACATTTAGACCCAGGGTCTTAGCCTGCCTCCATAACAGGTGGCTGTCACACAGGCAGAATCAGGCTCTGTTATTGTAGGTAGGCAACGTAGGTAAGTTAGATTTGCCATTAACAGCTTTTGTTTTCAATGCATTTTTTCACTCCACACAAACACAGGCTAACATTTTGATAATGTAAATCATCCACATTTTTTATACTAACTTTAGAAATTAGTATTAATAGAGCTAATACTTTTCTTTTAGAGTGTTTGTTTGGTAGAATAAGTTTGAAATCCTTTTCAGATATAAGACCTAAATTTAATAAAAGTTGTCTGCAGGGCAAAAGATGTCTGAAGCCTTAATTAGGCTTCTCCAGCGCATGCACAAAAATCTAAGTAGATCTTATATTGAAGCCAGACTCTACAAACTGTAGACAGTAAACAAAGCACCACCTTCCTACGCCTGGGACTGCAGCTCAACTTTTTAGCAAACAGTGAATGTAATGGTTTCCCCTTCAATCTCACATGGACAATCACTGGTAGAAGTAAACAACTAGGCGTGTCTATTGGCACACGTGACACTCAGCTCTGGAAAAAGTTTTAAAAACTATCATATCCACAGACTTAGCAAATAGATGAAGTACAGTAAAGCTTTAATTTTTTTTAACCTCTCCACTTTATATAAATGTACTGGTAATCGATGTGGGAGAGAAGGGAAGAAAAGAAAGGAAGGGGAAGAAAATGCCAGTTTAACACCTTCCTCAGGGTTCTACAGTGAATTTTACTTTTTCTGGCTTTTAGGTCCTGCTCCTGCAGACATATCAGTACCACTGGAGCCCTGCCTCCCTTATACAGAGCCCTGGTGACAACAGGGCAACTGCTCCATCCACAAAGGGCAGATTGCAAGGTGTTAGGCTGCAAACTCCAAAGAGCCAAGAACTGTCCTTACTTGTGTTTTCTGGTACCGATCCCCACCAAAATGTAATGAAGTAGTGGTTATAATAAAGTGCAAAGAAAATTATTTGTCCCTGCCTTAAATTTGAACATTACAGTAAATGTGGAACAAAAAATGAACACATTTCTATCAGCGTGACCGAAGCTTTGCGGACAGCCCTGGGAGGTGCCAGTTCCCATTGACTTCAGTGGCAGTTTAGGTCTCCCAGCATATCGCAAGATAGAGCCCGGAGTGATACTGAGGGCTGTACTGGCAACATGCCTGGATCCTGAAGGTCACACCTAATTATGTGCAACTCTACAAACATTATTATAATACACTGGACCATGTTTCCTTGTACTTTCCTTGGTGCATGAATAGAAATTGCTTGTTGTGCAAGGTCGCTGCTAAACCTAACAAGTGAGGCATTCATAAGGCCACTAAAGGAGGAATAGCAGGCTATTAGAACCCTTAGTCAATGCAGATGGAACCTTGTGAATTGGGGAGGAGACGTAGGCAACATTTCAAGACCCTATGGGCTATACCTGGAGCTGGAAGCTCCTGTCTATGTTTGTGTAGGCAGCAAGTAGTAGGAATACCCAAATTGCTCCTCTGCAGGAGTGGGGGTAGGACTTGTGCCCAGAGCACACTTGGGCATCCCCAATTTACAGTATTCTTCCAATAGCCCTCTTATCCACCATGGCAGTTACTCCAGATACTTGTGTTCTCTTCCTCACTACTTATTTGTACAGCCATGATCCTGTGTTTGCCTTTAGAATCGGTTGATAAGGAAATGACTGGGTAGTCACAGCTTTGGAAATAAGACTTCACTGTGCTGAAGGCACAGAAGCTGGGCTCTGAGGGAAGAGGGCCTTTGTTACAATACAGGCAGTCCCCGAGTTACGCGGATCTTATGTCGGGTCCGTACTTACGAACGGGGCTTTTCTCGCCCCGGAGGACCACCCAGACGCGCCGAGGTCCTGCCGCCCACATCCTCCGGGGCGAGAAAAGCTGCTCCGCGTCTCCCTGGTCTGCTGGGGGAGGCCTGGGGGGGCCTCCCCCAGCAGACCAGGGAGACGCGGAGCAAAGCCGCGGAGGACGCGGGCGGCGGGAGCGCCCAGACGTGCTGCGGTCCCGCCGCCCTGGTCCTCTGCAGCTTTGCTCCGCGTCTTCCTGGTCTGCAAAGCCGCAGAGGATGCGGGCAGCGGGACTGCCCAGACGTGCCGCTGTCCCGCCGCCTGGGTCCTCCACGGCTTTGCTCCGCGTCTCCCTTGTCTGCTGGGGGCCCTGGTCTGCTGGTGGTCCTGCTTCCATGGAGGCCTCGCTGCATCGTCGTCCCCCTAGCAGACCATGGAGACGCGGGCGGCAGGACCAAGATGCGCCGGTGCCGCCGCCCGTGTCCTCCGCGGCTTTGCTCCGTGTCTCCCTGGTCTGCTGGGGGCCTTTATGAATGTTCCTTTATGAAGGTTCAGATTATGTTTTTGCCTGATCATTCTCTGACAGAGGAGAGGTTTGTACTCAGCCCCAAGAGAAAGGTGTGAGGTTCCTTCCTGTGAGACCCACCAGAGCCCAAGGAGATCCATATGAAAGCTGTCACATATCTCCTCCCCAGCACCACAGCTCCTGTAGGGGCAGCATTCTCATAATGGTCGTCACTGAGGCTGCCTCCAACTTCCACTTAGCAATAAGGGAACAATGGACGTTCATTATGAAAAGGTCAAAAGTAGCATACAATTGGAATTTTTATGGGCTTGAAGAGCAGACTCCTACCCACCTTATTTTCAAGATGCATGCAGGAAGAAGTTTCTACAGTGCCTGGAGGAACAGGGGTTGCACACTGTAGGCCCTAATCTTGAGCCTGCTGAAGTCAATGAGAATTGCAACTGATTTCAAAGCTCAAGGTAACTTCCCTAATAGAGTTGTGGGTGCCTGTCTTCTTTCAGAAAAAAACTATATAGACACTCTGCATGTAATGCTCAATGAACAAAGTATAGAGCAATTTTTTAAAAAATACACTATAGCTAGGAAACCTAATGTCCACTCTGTCAGCTCACACAATATTAGAAGGGTTCAAAAATACAGCTCATTGCATATAACAGAAAGGAAATGAAACCACAAGCATTCTTCTGAGAAAGGTGTGGTTAAATTGTACTGAAGGAGGAGCATGAAAGATAAAAGTCTCTACTGCACTCCAACTCAATCTTAGGACTCGAAATTATTTTAACAAATTTATTTAAAAAACTACTCAAGTGAATTGAAGACAGATGATAGCCTACATTTTTAGCCTACGTTTTGCTCTGGAGTTTTTAATCCAATTCTTACTTGCAGTCAGGATCAGGCCTCATTATATTAATGCCACGTTGGGCAGTGACATCGAACGATTATTTGATCAGATTTTTAACTTCTAATGCATACCTGCCTTCCAGCCTCGTTATTGTGCTGGTTCATTGCGATCAATCCATTCCCCTCTTTTCCAGTAATGTTCTTAACAGGACCATCTAAAAACTTTCTGCTAAACCACATTCCATAATGGATGTCATCAGAGCAGCCACCCCAGTGCCAGCCTTCGGTGGCTGAGCCACCATTCTGCAGGTTTGTATCACAGGAGCACTCGGTCATATTTCCTGCACTGCATGATCGAGTCACTGAATGTACCAGGCCTGCCGCCATCACTGCATAAATAAAGGCTGATTCCTTGGTGCCTAAAAAGAATGAATGGAAATGTTATGTTAGAGATTAGCCACACCTGCCCACTATTAATTCTCACAAATTAATCTTGCAAGTCAATCCCCAATAACTACTATTTAAAGGGAATAATGGGAGGGCTCGACAGTTGTTATTTTCAACAAGTCCCACTCATGCTTGGGACTTCGTGTGCCTGACTCATGGAGTTTCACCAGGGTAATGGAATTGAGACTCCGGCCTAACCAAGCTTCACAGACGTATGAGGACTATTCATGTGCATTTGATTTTTTCAGGACTGCTCTTTTAATTATGCTACTTCATTCTGAATGTGTGTCATTTTTTTCACCACTTTCAGAAGTGGATCTGGGTTTTTTTGCCATAGGAAATTTTGACTGAATTTCAAAAATACACTTCAATAGAAAATGCCTGACCAGCCCTGCTATTTTCCATCATTAATATTGATCTGAAAAAGAAAAAGGTTCTGATCATAAGATGACTCAAAGTTCCTGTGGGAGTTCTGTGCATTCCCATGGTTCTAGTGTTGTCTTTGTACAAAGTCAGACCACATACCAGGGCTGTTTTAGTTTATAAAGGGTGCAAGAGTCAAAAGATGATGAAACTACAGACAGCAGTGACAGTGGCAGAAGGGTGTTTTAGCCAGACCCCCTTTTCTCTTGTAGGCAGGCATTAAGAAGGGGAAATGGCAGAAAACTCCAATGCTATCTTTACGCCATAAATGGATCATCCTCGAGTGGGGTGACTCTTTACTGTTATGCCAGCTTTAGATCCAAATTCTGCTGGAGGTATGACAAAGCAAGTGTCCCAGGGAAATCGGGCCTGATATCTTTAAAGGATCTGGTAGGGTCAGCACACTTTTAAAGGCCACCTAAAACACCCTGCCATTAGTGGAAGAACAATTATTTTTCTCCACTTTTACAAAACCCAATGTTAGTGTTTCTATACTGCTCACTATAACATCAAAATAATGTTTTCCCTTAAGAAACATCAACAAGACTAGTCATGCTAGTAAAGACACTTGTACATAAGGATCTACAAGGTCTAAATTTGGGCCCAACTGATCTCCATAGGACTATTCACAGGAATAAAGTTATTCACAAGGGGTAACTGCAGGGATGGTCTTTTCAGACTGCACACTATTTTTGTGGTTTATTTCTTAAGTTCTGTATCATAGCATTTAATGATTGTTACACAGCAACAAAACACAACCTTAAACTACCAAATAAGGACTCAATTGTGCACTCTTCTTTCAGGCAAGTAGATGGGATTAGACCCATATCCTGTGAACACTGACATGGATGAGAAATCCTGATGCATAAAACTTCAATGAGACTACTCATGCGTATGTTTCTGGAATCAATGCCTGTGTCATAACTTACAGTGTCCAAACCCATAAACATTTGGCATAAAATAATTATATTGAAAGAGAATGTGTTCTGTTAAAACACATTTGGAAATAATTGTGTTTAATTGTTAAATTAGACCCACACTTTGTCTACTTCACTAAGACAGAAACAAGTCAGCAGGGTTTCAGGAGAGCACTGAGAGCTTCTTTGCAGAACCTGATGTTTTCAGATATAGACAAATTACCCCTAGTTTAAGCCTTGATTTAGACAATTCCCAAAGACTACTTACATGCTTAACTCTGGCATGTGCTTAAATGCCTTGGTGAACTGAGATTTACATTCTAATTATTGTATTCAATTAATAATGAAATATGTATAAAATACACTGTACTGTGAATGTAAAACAAAACAAAAGAGAGCAATAGGAAACATTTAAAGAAGTAAAATAATATTTGAATTCTTTTTTTCTTATTTGCAGTATACATGGTACATTTTTACATTGATATTGTAAAAACTGTGTGTATTTTTAAGTAAAACAATCAAATAATTTGCTTGAAATAATGTTTATGATTGAACAGTTAATTTCATTATTGTGAACAAAGGGATTCAAACTGCACAATCATTTCTCTCTGACTATTCTCTCCCATTTGAAGAAAGATTAAAAAGACTTGGACTTTTCAGTTTAGAAAAGAGGAAACAAAGGGGGGATATGATAGAGGTATATAAAATCATGAGTGGTGTGGAGAGTGTGAATAAAGAAAAGTTATGTACTTGTTCCCATAATATAAGAACTAGAGGATACCAAATGAAATTAATAGGCAGCAGGTTTAAAACAAACAAAAGGAAGTTTTTCTTCACTCAGTGCACAGTCAATCTGTGGAATTCCTTGCCAGAGGATGTGGTGAAGGCTAGAACTTTAACAGGGTTCAATAAAGTGCTAGATTGTTTCATGGAAGTTAGGTCCATCAATGGCTATTAACCAGGATGGGTAGGAATGGTGTCCGTAGCCTCTGTTTCTCTGGAGGTGGGTGACAGGGGAGGGATCATGTGAGGATTACCTGTTGTGATCCTACCCTTTGGGGCACTGGCCACTGTCGGCAGACAGGATACTGGTCTAGATGGACCTTTGATCTGACCCAGTATGGCTGCTCTTATGTTCTTATGTAGCAGATCAAAATTAAAAGATTAAAATCAGCTATGACAGTTTTGGAAATTTAGACTTAGGACTTGTCTACACTGAAGATTTCAGCCATACTTCCCCCACCTAACTGCAACCCCTAGTCTAGATATAGTACACTACCATCAATCTCAATTTACACTGGTTCAGTGGACCCTTGCTTGAAATCAGAGTAAACTGCACTTCAGTGTTCATGGTGCCTATCTATGGGTACATCTACACTGCAGCACTATTTCAGGATACTTCCGATATCCTGAAATAGCTATTCTGTGTTTTGACAGCATGCAGGTTATTCCGACGCCCATGTAAACCTCATTCCATGAGGATTAAAGGACATTTTGGAATAGCGGTTTATTGAAAAATACACTCCAGATAGGCTACCCAATTTGCATAGCTCAAACTGCATAGCTTATTTCCAGCTAAGGATGCTGTGTAGATGCACCCTATGTGATTACTCTTAGGGTTTGATGCTGCACCAATCAATAAGGAGTTTCTCCATTAATTTGAGAAACTGGATCAAGCCTTTGGTGGTTAGCTACTTCTGCCTGAAAACAGGGCAAATCTCCAGTGTAGGCTGGAGGAAGGGAGGGCAGAGCATAAGAGAAATTAATAATACCTTATTCTGTCTTCTCCTTATACTGATGTCAGCCAAGGATAATTCCATGTAAATCAAGGGAGGGGCACAAATGTAAATGGGGCTTTGGCAAAGTCAGATCAGAATCAGGTCCCTTAGTAAATTGAATTATGTTTTCTTCCCCACAGAAGACAGCGACCCAGGTGCCCCCTCCTCCCCCTTTGGAGGCGGCCGCCTAGTGAGTCTGAAGATCAGGATCAAAGCTCTGCGGGCAGGGGGCAGGTTGCTGCCAGTGCCGTTGCGGGAGGCGGCTTTTAGCTTGTCAATATACTGGTTATAGGCGAAGTATCTCGAGAGCAGCTGGTGGGGACGGGACCCGAGGCAGGGCACTGCCGCGGCGGCCCCCGGGATGCCCACTCGACCCCGGCGGTGCCCTCCCCGACCGAGGATAGTTGCGGGGGGAGAGGAAGAGGAGCCTTTGCTCTGCCCTGCGACGTCCCGCTTCCCAGCCTCTGGCTCGCCCCGCCCGGCGCCGCACACGGGCGGAGCGCGGCCCCGGTGTAGCTGGGCTGGAGTAGCCGGGCGCCCGGAGAAAGCGGCTCATCGACCGCCAAACCCCGGCCAAGGTGCCAACGCTTGGCAAGCACCAGCGCCTTTGCCCCGGCCGCCTCCGCCCCTCGAGGCTGGCGGGCACCTGGGGCGCTTCCCGCCCCACCCCCGCGGAGCGGACTCACCGCTGCTCAGCTCGGCGCCGAAGATGGAGAAGGCGGCGGCGGGCGAGCCGGGCGGCAGGAGGAGGCAGTTCCAGCGCTCGTGCCTGAACTGGCTCCGGCACTCCTGGATGCCCAGCCGCGCGCCCTCGCGGATGCTGGGCAGCAGGTGGGGCTTCCTCTTGCACAGCTCCTTCTGGCGGCCGCCCAGCGGCAGCCCGGCGCAGCCCAGCTTCTCCGGCACCCCGAAGGAGGCGATGCCCAGCCACCTGCGGAACCAGCCCGGGAGTGAGAGCCAGGCAGCCGGAGCCTCTCGGCCACAACGCTGCCCCCTCCCCCGGCCGCCCCGCCAGCCCCATCGCCGCCCACCCCCGACTCACATCCAGTTCCCGTGGGCGCAGCAGGGCCAGAGCGCTAGTAGCAGCGCTGCCCAGCGCACGCACAGGCGAGGCAAGCCGCAGCCAGCCCTCCCCATGGCCTGCGCATGGAGGCAGCCCGCCGGCCCTGCCCCACGCAGCCTGGCTCAGCAGGTGACAAGCACCGGCAGCTTCCCCTTATTCCGCCTCTTCCCTCGCTCCCAGCCCCGAGAGAGCAGCCTGGCGGGGGGGCGGCACCAGCAGCCACTGGAGCGCAGAGCTGGGCACTGAGCAGCGCGTCCTTCGCCTCAACGCGAGCAGGTTCCTCTTGGTCTTCCCCATGCCAAGGCTTCTCAGCCCTCCAGTCGCGCCCGGCCGCTCATTGGCCCGCGGCAGCTCATGAATATTAGAGAGCGCGCCCATTGGTCCGCAGAGCTCGCCGGGCAGGGGGGTTGCAAGGGCTCGCCCGTCAGGGGGCGCTCCCGCGCAGGACGCCGGGCTGAAATGCACTCCGGGCGCAGAGCAGGGCGCGCGACTTGTGTGTGCGGGTAGCGGCCCCTGGGCTGTCTCCGGGCCGCCACGTGGAAGTAAGCAAAGGGGCTCGGCTGCGCGACGGGTGTCCCCGGAGCGCCCGGCTTCTTAGAATAGACGGCACTGGATGCGCTTTCCTTCCCCTGCAGTTCCGACTGGTGAAGCTGTTTCCCTCTGATGGGGGAATCTCGTGCCACGAGCCCTTGTGAAAATAGACACTTACCAACACCTTGTATTTTAAATCAGCAAGGAGAAAGGGAAGACAAAGTGCATCGGACATATATTAATACTCATTTGCAGCTACTTTGCATTTTATTCAAAGAGTCACAAACATTAACTCATCGAACCCTCAAATCCTGTATGAGGGTCCAGCAATAGAGCCCTTTACACTCTTAACTCTAGTAGGACTCCCCACAGGCTCAAGGGTCTAAATTAGTGGATCCCATTACAGTATCAGGGCCTTACTTTTGGCAAGGGGGGATAGGGTTGCCAGTCCTCCTGGTTTCACTGGGAGTTTCCCAGCATCCGGTTTAATCTGCCAGAGGCTACTACAGACAATCTCAGAGATTTTAAATTAGTATAAATCCACTGGGACTAAAGCAGGCTCCCTTCTTGCTTTGGCCCTGAGCCGCTATTAGAAGCAGCCAGTATGTCCCTGCAGACCCTGGAGGGGTTGAAGTGGGGGAGAGTCAGAGAGTCTCTGCTCTATGTCCCCACCCCATGCATTGATTCTGCAGGACAATGGGATTTGCTGAGGTAGGACTAGTGGGCAGGGACAGTGTGCAGAGCTCCCATGATATCCTCCTCTGGCCAGGGGTGCAGGGACATGTCAGGCGCTTCTGGGATAGCTTAGCGGGATTAAAATGTTTACATTTTCCCAATTTAAAACAAGTAATTTATTTTCCTCAGAAAGAGACAGCAAAGCTGAATAGTATTTCCTGATTGGACAATTAAGTTATTGTTTCATTAGATCGCTATATCATAGTTTCTATGGAATCAATGACACTAGCGGAGAGGCATTTTCAGGATTTTTAGATGATAAATAAGGCTTAAGTCATAGGTATTTTTCATTAAAGTCATAAACAAGTAAACAAAAACTCATGGCCTGTGACCTGTCCATGACTTGTGCTATATATTTCTGACTAAATCTTGGAGGGGGCGGCCCATTGGTGCTGCTGGTGCTTGGGGGAGGCACTGCAGGTGCTCAGGTGGGACTGGACTAGAACTCCAGTAGATGCTGGGTGGGTGCAGGGGGTAACAACACATGGTCCAGGACACCAGCTGGTGCTGGGGTGGGGGAGAAGTTAACAGGGCTGGCAGGCTCCTTACCTGGCTCCCCTCTTTTTAGTGCTCTAGCTCAATCACAGCATGGTTATGTCTCCTCAAGCTGGAATTTTTACCTTTCAGTTCTAAGAAAAGTGCCAGATGGGTCATGAGGACTGGTTGAACTGACTTCTTTTAAATTGAATGGTCATGAAGTTTACAATGTTCAGTAACTAAGCACAAGAGAGGTGAAATTCACGTTCAACCTATTCAATAATAAATGGAATGATGACGTTAGTACAATAATGGCAAACTTGAAAGGGCTGAGTCTGAGCACTGATGAAGTCAACTGGAGCCAATTCACCATAAAGCATTGTAATTTAAGCTAGTAGGTCTTGGTTGTCTCGTGAACTCTCTCTCTGAAATAGTATCCAAAATACTTAAAAATACCTCAGCAGTGAGATGCTAAGCCATATGCTGAGCAGGACCCCAAAACTATGTGGTAAGAGTAAAGGTTGCATTTATATCACTGGCTGTTGCATATGGTTCATTTAGGATGCTGGTGGCATGTGTTCTCTTATATTTCAGAGGATTGAGTATCTGAATGGTAATCAAATTACATACAATATATACATATGCTCAGAGGGGTAGCCAAGTTAGTCTATAACTTTAAAAACAATTTTTTAAAAAACAAGTAGTTCTGTGTAGGGATGTAAGTGAGTAGTCAACTATGCTTATCGGGTAATTGAGTGGAGTACTCGACTACTCACCTTCTCCCCACCTTGCTGCCTCTATATGAGAGGCAGCGGGGAGGAGAGGAAGGGGACGGGAACAGGAGCCGGTGCTGAGAGGAGCTGGCTTAAAAGTCAGTTCCCGTCAGCACTGTCTCCAAAGTGCTGCCTGCTGCCCCCCCCCCCCCCCCGCTGCTGCTATCAGAGGCAGGAGAGGGGTAGGTGAAGCTGTGTAATATAACAGGTTGGTCTGGGCACTGCTGAGAGGGTGAATTGCTCAGAACCAAGGCTACTTACAGCCCAAGACTGGGGCCCTTCCCTATAAGGTGCCAAATCAGTCACACAGAGCACTTCAGCTGCCACTCTGGCCAGCAAGAAGCCTCACATGCAAATCCATTTCTTCTCCTCTCAGTGCATTAACATGCTCTCCCTATCAATTCTATTCCTCCTGCACTCCATTAACCTTGTAGTGCCACTGCATGTCCTAACTCATCATTCCCCATGTTCGAAGTTTCCTTGCTCCCACTTCCCTAGTCAAAGTTTCCTCCATTTCCAGATCTTTCTTTTGCTAAAGTCCATTAATCTTCCCTCAGTCCTCCACCTTATTATGTTCTCAGTCTTCATTCTCCCTCACACTTCAGTCCTCCCTCACTGCTCACCCTCTCTTCAGTTTTTGTCATCCCCTTCACAGTCCCACGACCTCCACCCTGTTCAGTATCTCTACATTCTTCCCCAGCCCAAACACAGTACTTCACATACCAGACTTAGTTCTGTTCTCACCTCATGTTGCAGCAATTCTCTTTTTATTCCCCAACCCCTACTGTTTCCCTTTCAGTACACCTTTCTCTGGCTCCTCCTTCTGCACCAGCAGGGTCTCTTATTGGAGAAGAGGGATACAGGGCACAGAGGCACTCTGATTGGATGGCACAACAAGGAAAAGAATGAGATTCAGAAACTGGCCCTTCTCGCCTTGGGAGGTGGTGGCAAAATCTGGAAATTCAGCAAGAGCATGCTGGGAACTGGAGAGTATTGTTGAAAGTTGAAGTCTGTTATCAAAAGCTAGAGGTTACTTAGATCTGGAGCAATGATAGTGTGTGTGTTGGAGAGTTGCCAAGGGAAAGTGGTGTTAGGTGATGTGTAGATGGGTGTGGAGTGGCATTGTGATCTTAGTGAGTTAGACATGAGATGTGAGTCAAAGAAAATCTTTGTCTTGCTCTCTAAAATGGAAATAATAATATTTATTCATTTTCTTCTGTTGGGTTGTACAGTGCTCTGTTGTGTTTAACACCCACTTAAATTGTGTAAGCTATTTGGGGGAGTGGCTATTTTTGAATTTATGTTTGCACAGAGACAGACTGGATCCTCTGAGTGCTACTGCAATATAAACAAGTACTAATATGGTTACATTTCAGCCTCATAGCATGTGTTATGAAATGTAAGGTGCTTTATAAGACTGTAATAAGTCCTGCACCTTGGAGGAACAGAATGCTACCGTGCAAAGGGGAGAATATATATTCTCAGCTCTTCCTGTACCTCAGCCATTGGGATCAAGAATTCAGCTCAGGTGTTTAAATTATGGAGAGGGGGAGGCTAATTGTCTGAAACATTTTCTATGAGACAGAAGAAAATCAGAGACATAGCTAACGAGCTTTTAGACACAGAGGGAGGGATGACCTTGCCGATTAGGTGTGAAATCTTTAAAATGGGAACTGTGGAATTTGAATCAGAATCAGTGCTCCTTGGAGGGATTGGGGATAGAAATGTATCCGTGTTAGTCTGGTGTAGCTGAAACAAAAAACAGGACTATGTAGCACTTTAAAGACTAACAAGATGGTTTATTAGGTGATGAGCTTTCGTGGGCCAGACCCACTTCCTCAGATCAAATAGTTATTGTTATTGAGGGGACATCAGAAAAACCAGGGACTCAGGAAGATGGGCTGAAAGCAACTTAGCCACATGGACAGAGCTGTCCACAGGGTTCAATAAAGTTCCACTTGTTCGCTTCAGCTTTACTCTTTGCTAATGAAACATGGCATCATGGTCTGAGCTGGAAGTTCTCTGAAGTGAAGCAGCTGGCAGCATGATTCATGGAACTTGATCCCAAACTTCCTGGAAAGCTTGGACTTTGCAAATGGAAGCCTAGCCCAGAACAGGACCCTGTGGAAGGAGGACTTTGCGCTATACAGCCTTGGACGTACAGGGGAATGACAACAGCAGTACAGTAAATCTATTTTCTTACTTTTCACTTGGTTGGGGGAACACAGCAGAGCTTTGCACCATTCTAAAATGAAGCACTTCCACAAACCTCCCAGCAGTTCTAGCGACCCTATGGACAGAATGCAAGTGTGCAGCAGTATAGGCTTTTCACTAGAGACACTCTGAAATGAGGGGACAAACCTATGCGCTACTGTCTTACCCACACTGGCTGTTATATGCAATTTTGGATACCTGACAAACTTCCTAATTCTGGACCATGGGTAGGAAAAGAACTCCCTGAGTGAAATTTTATAAATAGAGGGAAAGAACAGTCATTTTCATTTCACAAACACATTCACCAACAGTGTATCTCACAGATCAATATATGTGTGGCTGCGATTTTCTGTACTCTCCTTTGGGGTGTAGTGCCATAGCCCCTGACACTACATGGAATGCAGGGGCTATAGGAAGGTATTGGAATGCCATTCACTATGGGCTACAGAAGGTGGCAAGCATGAGACTACTGAATCTAAAGGTCAACAAAAGTCTCCGGCATGTCTGTTTGCTGCTTGAGAAGCACTAGAATCTCCTACTTCATGCCTCTCTTCTTTTCCTTTGCTTTTCTCCCCTTCACTTTATTCCTGTTGGTTTTGTTCATGAGAGTGATCCTCTGAGCCCTGTGCACCAGAGGCTTGCAGGATCTTTTGGAACATGTCATTCTGCTTCCTTTTCCTTATCCTCTGCTTGTGCGGATGGAGAGGCCCTCAAGGCTACATTTCCAGCTGCAAAAGACACAATGCACAGAGATACTATTATGAGTGTATTCATAAGATAAACAGAAACATGATATATTGAGCTCACTCCCCTTGATCCACACAAGCTGCAAGCACTACATTTTCAATTTTCCTTGGGATTCGTAGAGCATGGTGGCAGTCCTAGCCCTTGTGTGTCTATCTTGGGGGGTAGGGGCAAGCTAGGATATTGTGTGGGTAGCTCACAGGCATGCAGATAGAATGTAAGCAGGGACTGAAGGACTGCTGCAATGCATCTAGCTGAAGTTGTTTAGTCCTGCAAGACAATTAACTGTTGATATGTAAATACAGCTCATGCCAGAATGGGGAAGGAATCTGGGGTGTGGTTATGTAAATCCAATTTAGCCAGGGCTGATGGAGGATCAGTTGTTAGAATGGAATGTGGTGTATTGTAACTAATTTGTCAGTTGTGGGGTCACAAACCATGCTACCCCAAATGTAGGAACTGTAAAACATGACACCAGTGCTTGCAGGCAAGACACCACCACTATAAGGGGTCTCAGATAAACAAGCCTTCCCCTTCCAGAGTTGAGTGGACTGAGTTGGGGGGAAAGGGCTTAAGCCAGCCTGCTTCATGCCTGCTAGGTGTGAGCTGTAAGACTGGATCAACCTGTTTCTCTCCCCACCACTCTTCTAAGGATAGACTTAAAGCAGATCCATCAGGAGTTTTTTTGTTATTCCAGTGAAAGCTAGAATCATTTGGCCAGCCTTGGTGGTGGCTAAGAGTTGAAATCACTAAGAGCTGAAGTCACTGGTCTGGCCTGGAGCCAAACCCATTGCGACCGGTGGGTGGCCAGTAGGGGCGACTGGCGGGCGGCCGGTAGGAGCAGCAGCAGGTGGCCAGCAGGGTGGCTGGTGGGAATGGCGGGTGGCCAGTAGGAGCAGCGGCAGGTGGCCAGCAGAAGAAATGGCTGGTGGAGCCAGTGGACTACAGGAGTAACACAAAGGTGGCATGGCTTCAGGCTCAATGTGTGGAGTTATTAGGGTGATGTGTCAGGGTCCGCACTGACTGGACAGAACTGTAAGTGGGGCATTTGAAGTGGGGTATGGAGAAAGTTTAGATAAGTGAATGGAACCCTTACATTGTTGGACTAATGAGCCTAAGAGGCAAAGGACATTGTTCAATCCATTTGAGCTGGGACGGTTACTCGTGGGGGGTTATGAACTCTGTTCATGGTATTTTCCCAAGCTAATGCCATGTGACCTCTCTCCCTCTTTCATTAAAAGTTTCTTTTCTACACTCATACTCTGTGCTTGTGAGTGGGGAAGCATTGCCTCTCAGAGGCACCCAGGGGTGTATGAATTTCCCAGGCTACTGGGTGGGGGCTCGAGCTGGTTCTGTGTGAGATGGATGAAAAGGGACCCCTAGATATTGAACCTGGCTCCGACTGCTGCCGGCGCTACCTGGCAGAAGGGTTACAGGGCAAATGAATTGAACACTGACACTGTTTTTCACAGACAGTGGTGATTTCACCTAATATTGCACTCTTGAAGGTAACAGAAGCTGAAAGGGAACAGCTCCTGAAGGCATCTGGTTACAGACAGGGTTTGTATGGAAGTAGCCTCTGCACTGCAATGGTGCCAGCTGAAGTAATTATTGAGTGGCATGAGAAAGGATCCAACCAGGATGGAAGAAGCCAGCCAGCTCTCCCCAGAAATGTTAATCCGAGAATTAGATAATCTTCAAGAAAGTTTCCTTGAATTCTTTATGGAGGATTCATGGAACATCCTGGTGCACTTAAACTGTTCTGCACAGCCCCCTCTGCCTAACTGTACAGGGGAATGAGAGGTGACTCCACCTCTAAAGGTTATGTCAGTACCTCTTCCTGATTAAAAACATTAAGGGCACATCTACACAGCAGGGCTAAAGCCAAAATAAGCTACGCAACTTGAGCTACATCAATTGCATTGCTTAAGTCAAAATGATATATAGATGTGAGGCTTATGCATAGTCAGCCAGCTTTTGACCTCTTTCATTTCTTACACCCGAGTCATATTGTCTGATATAGTTTTCTCAATTTTCTCCTATACCCACCTTAGCATGGAAGTTGCCAAGCACCACCATGAATGTTGTTTTAGTCTGAAGAATCCTATCAAGTTCTTCATAGAACCTTTTCACTACTTCGTCTTCCACAGTGGATGTTGGAACATAGGCTACAATTATTTTCATGGTGGCCCATTTGCTACACTCATCAAGCGCACTCCAAAGATGATAAAATTATTCATGAAATGATGTTTCCTGCCACCTACGGGTGCACCATAAATCCAACTCCCCTGACTTTTCCATCTGCTGCTCCCAGAAGAATTTGTGATGCATCCTTCCATTTTGCCACAACTTCCTTTTTTTCTTCTGGTTTCAGTTATGGCAAGAATGTCAATGCAAATACAATGCAATTCTTCCAGCAATATATCGACCTGTTCATCATTTGAGAAGGATTGCACATTAAGTGTAGCAACATATAAATTAATACAAATGGATGGTCTCAACGATATCATCCAAGTTATGTATAATCAGAAATGGAGATGGGCTGGCCATGTAGCAAGACTGAAAGACAACAGATAGACAGTGCATATACTCCATTGGTATCCATGAGATGTAAAAATAACAAAAGGAAGGCCTTCAGCATGTTGGGTGGATCCTTTATGGAAGAGTCATGGAAGGACATGGACAAGAACCACACAAAACAAGACGGTAAAAAAGTTGCGATCTGCATCTGTGGCGAGACTATCTGCATCAATGAAATCATGGATCTTCCAAGTATTCCAAGTAAGTAAATCAAAATAGCTTATTTTGGCTTTTGGGGCTGACTACACAGAAGGAAGTCTGAGAAGGGATGGTTATAGGAGTCAGAGTAAAAAGTCCTCTACCTCAACATTATTTTGAAATAAAAGCTTTTTATTCCTCACCCCATTGACCCCATAAAGTCTCTTTCTTTAGGACCCAAGAAGGAGTAGTTAGTGGCATAGCCCATCTCTTCATTATTTTTTTCATCAATTAGGTCTAACATCGAGTGTTCCAGTTTTGGTTTATTGATTTCTAGATCCACATTTTCTTGTTTACCAAGTATGACCTACACACCATCTTTGAGATAATCAGTAGGCTTTCATATTTGGACTAATACATATTTTCTGTCTGGTTTTCTTTCATGTGTACCCATCAACATTTATTATTATGGGTTACTGTGGCATTGTGTCACAAGGCCCACATTATCAAAGGTGGGTAATGATTTTGGGTTCTTCAAAATTTTAGGTCCCTATTTGATATGTTGGGCCTGATTTTCAGAACTATTGGGCATCCACAGCTCTAAATCAGTTCAGCACCTTTGAAAGTCATGCCTGAAGTTGGACTCCCAGAAAATGAGACATCCAAAATATAGGGATGTTTGTGAAAATTTAGGCGCTAACCAATCTGTGACTCAGTTTCTTCCATGGTAGAACTGGCATAGCAACATTACTGCTGCATCCCAGGAGTGTCATGAGGCAAAATTACATGATGTGCAGGTGGTTGCTCAGATACAGAGTGGTGTAAATGAGCAGGTTATCCCTATTGTGTTGCATTTGAAATCCAAAAACCTTTCCATCTCTCATTCTATCTTCATAATATGCTTTCCTCAGGCCAGGCCTTGTAAAACTGGTATGTTGCTGCACCTGGACTATGTATACTTTGCTACATAACCCATGTGGCTGTGGTTTAAAAATGTTTGCAGACACGGGAAAATTAAAATACTTTTAAATTATAATAATTACAGGCTTTAGGGTCTCTCCTTCTGACTGGGCTCCTTGCTGAATTGTCATAGTATTAAGGGATTCAGAGTTCAACATGTAAACTAGCTTGTATTAGGTACATGTCTAACTCAAATGGCTGGTGAGGATGGCAGGGCATAGTAAAGGTTGTCTGGGATATCTTGGCTCTGCACTTGTATATCCTCCAGTGATTGTTTGGCTCATAAGTATGAGTCATTAATTGTTCATACTACTAGTTTTAATTTTGAACCTGATAGTTTCCAGGTATTTTGCGTTCTGTAACTATAACAGTCTATACCAGACACCAGTAATAACTGGGGCTTTTAGACTGGCACGTGTCTTCTCCAATCATGCAGTTGGAGGTAGAGGGAAGCCACCCCTGCCACTATTGCTCTCTGGCCTGGACAGCTGGCAAGTTCAGTGTGGCCAGAAGGACCAGGCATTATGTTCCTCATTCTTCATCCCAGCCCTGCGAGATATCAGGAATTAGGATATCTAGGGGCTGTTACTAAGAGAAGCCCTGCCAACACCATTTCATTGGAGCCATGGAAAGATGTAAGGGGCCTCAGAACCATTATGGAGGCATATGGCTTTCATGAAGGTGGTCCTGTATTTCCAGGTGTTTCCAGAGCTCCATGTATATCATAAGTAGTCAAAAGATAAAAGAGAAAGTCCTCTCATAGATCAGTAATGGGTTAAAAGATAGGAAGCAAGGGGAGGGAACAAAGGGTCAATTTTCACAATGGAGAGAGGTAAATATCAGGGGTTCCTCACCCTCAGGATCCACACTGGGACCTGTGCTGTTCAACCTATTCATAAATGATCTGGAAACAGGGATGAACAGTGAGGTGGTAACACTTACAGATGATACAAAAGTACTCACAATAATTACATCCAAATCAGACTGCAAAGAATTACAAAGGGATCTCTCTGACTTGGGTGACAGGACAACAAAATAATGGTTGAAATTCAACGCTAAGTGCAAAGCAAGGTAATCCCAACTGTGCATCTAGTGGCAATGCATCTCCTTCACCTTGCTGGGTTCAGTGTTTCCCCTCTGGCAGATTTGGAGGCCTAGAATAAATCAGTCTCACTTTTGATGGTTTTTATTTCTCAGTCAGGTTTTATTTCTTGATATTATATGGGGGATGGGGATGTCTCAGGGTAGGTTCAAGGATTACTCTTCATCCAAACCAAAGAAACAGATGTATAACACAAAAAGAGAATATCTTGCCCTGTCCCCTCTGTGGTGTGTTGCCTTCTTATGCAGGTGCCAGTTCTTCCCCAAAGAAGCAGATAGTTTGGTTGTGTTTCCTCCAGGGGGAAGTGCAGCTTTCCTCTCAGGAGAAAACTTTTTTTACCTCTTGCAACTAACCCTGCTGCTGCTTGTCTCTCCTTCTTTCTCACCAGAAGAAGTCACAGGAAGCCCTTAATTGGACACACATGTTCCTAGTTGACCCGAGGTGTCCTCTTTTTCAGCTCATAAGGAAAAGAGCCTTTTCCATTCTAGGGCTGAACTTTCCTGCCTTCCACCATGCTTTTGGCCATTTACAAGACCGGGGAGCAGAGGCTGGCTGAAGGAAGGGCCTGTGACTGGGGGGGAGGGGGGGAGGGGGAGAGAGGTTATTTCTGCTCCTTTATCCCTTCACACATCTGGGCAGACTTCCATTGGGTGGCATCTGCTGACTTGGAGGGGAAGTGGGCACTGTGCAGGGCTCTCTGCTCAGTGTCTCTGTCCAGGCCCCTCATTCTATCCCTTTGACTTCCACAGCCGTCCTACTTTTTCTTTAATTTGTCCCCCATAAATTACTTGGTATTCTGGGCTGGGGGGAGATCCTTTAGATGTAAGCGGACTTATGCCTGGCCATGTCCCAAACTCTAATAGGACCACTCTTTTATTGCTGTCAGGTCTGACTTTGTCATAATTCAAAATGACAGAGTCTAAGTAAGTGTTACTACTCAAGCAAGATCTTAGCGTTATTGTGGATAATTCTTTGAAAACATTTGCTCAATGTGCAGCAGTAGTCAATAAAGGTGAGAAACGTTACATAGGAAAAACTTAGGTAATAAGAAGTAAAATATTGTAATGCCACTATATAAATCCATAGTATGCCCATACCTTCAATAACACATGCAATTGTCATTGCCCCATCTCAAAAAAGATATATTAGAACTGGAAAATGAACAGTGAAGGGAAGCAGAAATGAGTAGGGGGAGAGAACAGCTTCTATTTCAGGAAAGATTAAAAAGACTAGGCCTGTTCATCTTAGAAAACAGACAACTAAGGCGAGCTATGATAGAGGTCTATAAAATCATGACTGGTGTGGGGAAAGTGAACAGGGAAGGGTTATTTATCTATTCACATAACACAAGAATTAGCGGGTCACAATGAAATTAATGGACAGCAGGTTTAAAGCAAACATAAAGAAGCATTTCTTGAAACACTACACAGTCAACCTGTGTTGCCACAAGTATAACTGGGTTCAAAACAGAATTAGATAAGCTTAAATTGCCAAGCCCTGGCTGCCAACTGCCAGAAGCTGGGACTGGACAATAGGAGATGGATTATTCAAGATTGTTTTTCCAGCTCATTCCCTCTGACACTGACCACTGCCAAGATAGGATATTGGGCTAGATGGACTCTTGGTCTCACCTGCTATGGCCTCAAATATTATACAGTCTGTGTAAAGAACTCTGGCTTCTTCCAAGGAGGATGGCTAATCCTGACCCCGATAAAGAATCCAGATAATTTTCCCTCCTGCTATGATTTGTCCTACCAAAAGTTACGTTCTGGGCCTAGGTATTTAAGAATTCTTGATAGCTACATTTACTGTGGTTTGTGAAGTTTTCTCCACTCTAACGACACTATAAGAGACTCCACAAACATTACTGTGAAATTAAATGTGGTGTCATAAATATCTGTTTTTAATAGCACACACTGTATTAAATTCCCCCTCCTTAAATGAATGATATATTTACAATCTTAACACCAGTTTAATGATTTATTTTGTCTGGAAATTAGAAAGATCTTTATAGCTTCAGTATGTGCACAGCAAATCTTTTCACTCCCCATTACCGCTCAGCAAATTAAATTACTTTGTGGTTCAGAGCTTTCTTGCTCTTTACCTGGCAGAAGACTACAGTTAGAGAGCCAAAAAATCCTTTCATTTGCAGTTGTAAGTGTTGAGCTGCTTTATTTTCCCTTGAGAAGTATCCCACACAGGTTTTATTAGAAATTATTCTTTTCCTTATCATTCTTCTTCTGTTGTGCTTGGTACTTTGAGAATTGGAAAGTCTAATTTGGTTTTTTGCTGTTAAGCTTCTCTCATAGATGTACATATAAAGGTGATTAGGAGCGAGAACCAAACTGTGAAATCTCAGAGTAAAATAAAGAACTATAGTCCATTCAAAATTGGTTACCAAAGCCAGATATCTCATTACCAGTGCTTTAATAGAATACATGTTCAGATTCACTCTGTAGCAAAGGTCTCAGTAGGGATTCATCCCTGCATACTTATATTCTTTACACATTGGGATCGCAACCTTAGAGCTGGTCAAAATGTAAAGTACAAAAACGGGACCGTTTTTGTTTTTCCAAACGTGTCCATGGAATTCTTTTGAGCCACTTTCTTTTCTTTTTTAATTTTGTAAATATGAGCTTTGAAAATGAAACATTTTGAATTTTGAAAGTGAAATTTTCATTTTAGAAATGTGTTTGGAACCTCCTTTCACTAAGTGATGAAACCCAGCCAATCAAAATTGGCAATGTAAAACAATCCCCTCAGCCAAACAGAAATTCACAAACAGATAAACCGCAAAGTGGAAACTGTTAATAACATTTAAATGTATTTGCATAAAGTTTTTGGAGGTTTTTAATAACAAAAAGGCAACATTTATTGAAAATGTTTTTCATTCAAAAATTTGTGTAGCATCTTGTGAAAGCCCTTTGCATTTGGGTGAATTTTACCCTACCCCACTGCATGCTATTAGACTAAACAATTATTTCAAAGTTGCATTATTAATGCAATGTTGATATTGACTTGTTGATACTGACTTGTATATACAATACATATGACTGAGAAATACATAGACGGTAAGCTAAAGCAACTGGTAACAAAATCACCAGGCTATGGAAAATGCTCTAGTAACTATATTTTACTTTCATTTTAACATTTTCTCTTTATCAGGAGTATTAATTAGAAATAAAGCAGAAAGAAGTGCCATGAAAAAAAATTATGTAAAAAAATCAGTACACATAACCAGGAGAAATCAAGTATCTAATTTTCTCATCTAAAGCATTCTGCTGAATTATTGTGATAAGTACAAGGAATACAAAAATCTTCAACCTACTCAGTCTGAGATGTTTCAGGGCTTTTAAATTAATTTCTTTCATGCATGTTGGGAAGAGAGATATAAGAATAGCAAGTTCACTTTGCTGCTGACTCAAAGTGAAACTCCAATAACTCTCCTCAAGTTATGTCTTTCCATCCACAAGTCTGTCCAGTGTACTAGTTATTCAGATTGTATCTTTCATCATTGTGACTGAGGCTGGAAGTGCTGAAGTGGCCACAGGGACAATTTGCAATATGAGCACCTTATGATTTTACCATCAGTCTTGTGAAACTTTGTGTTTTAATTAAATCTCCTGCCCAGAAGGCTGATGTAGTGAAGATCTCAGCTCCCATTAAAAAAAAAAGACTAAATATCTAGCGTTCATCATTGCAGAGTAAATCTGGATTATTATTATTATTATTTGTATTCCCACAGCACTTACATACCCTAGTCATGGACCAGGGCTCTACTGGGCTAGGCCCTGTGCGAACACAGAAGAGAAAGACAGACCCTGTCCCTGTCACCAAGAGCTTACATGATGTGACCTAAGACACTATAGAGGCTTCGAAACTGGAGGACACATAAAAAGAACTCAGCATTAAATAAAACACTCAGTCATGATTTTGGAGGTCTGACACAGGAGATTTGAGTGATTGGGATTGAGAGTCCTGCCATTGTTTATTCACTGAACAGTGACTGATTAAGGAGTAACATTGATAGGATCCCAACTAATCTCCTCCTCCTGGCAGCTATGGGAACCAAGAGGCAACACGATACTGTCAAGGCTAAATCCAATGTTTACAACAAACATGAGGGACAACGATAAATGTTTTCGCTTAATTTTATCAAAGATGGTGACTCCTACTCTGCTGCAGCTCTGCTATTGACAGAATTCAACATGCGGTCAAAGGAGTTCAAGTGTCTTCAAAATACATAAGAATGATACAAACAACAGCAACCAAATAGACTTTACATCTGTGTAGTCCTAAGATTTGCCAAGGTAGAGAGTAAATTTGGAGCAAAATAGTTGCAGCCAATTTTGAGGGACATACAAATTTAAAGAGTTAAAAAAGCCAGGCAAACTGAGAGCTTAGAGGCAGAAACCAGTAGTGAGGGAATGAATTATATGGAATCTGTTTGGGTCAAAATCACTTTTGGGGAAAAATGGTAACAGAGATGCCAAGGGGATAGTATTTGGGGTCTGCTACAGACCTCCAGGATCTGATTTGAATATGGATAGAAACCTCCTCAATATTTTCATGAAATAAATACTACTAGGAGCCATGTGATTATGGGAGACTTTAGATTGAACAGACAAGTGCTACTAATAATGATAGGGCCCAGCTATCCGGGGATGTTGCAACTGACAGATTTCTTCACCAACGGCCCTCACACAACAAGAGGTGATGCCATTTTAGATTTAGTGTTGGTAAACAGTGAGGACCGCATAGAAGAACTGGCTGTGAGGCCCAACCTTAGTTAATGTACTTGATACTAAATTAAATGCGGGTTATACTAAATGGAAGGATACAGGAAAATAGATCTGCAGCTCAGATCCTTGATTCCAAAAGGGCAAATTTTAACAAATTAAGGAAATTAGTTAGGGAAGTGAACTGGACTGAAGGACTCAAGGGTCTTACTGTGGAGAAGGCATGGAATTACTTAAGTCAAAGTTGCAGAAACTATCTGAACTTGCATCCTAATCAAGGAGGTGGGGGATTGTGAGGAGGATTGCAGAACAAACTGGATAAACAAGCACTTCAATCAGATTATTAAGAGAAAACAGAAAGCCTACAAGGAATGGGGGAAGGAATGGATCAGCAAGGACAGATATGTCTTTCTTTCAGAATATAACCAATATTCAATCTAGACAAAGGAAAAGCAATAGATCTAATCTACCTGGTTTTCAGAAAAAACATTTCATACCATTCCACATGGCAAAGTATTAGGTACATTGGAGAAGAAGGGGATTAATACAAGAATCAAAGGGTGTATAAGAAACTGGTTAAAGGGGAGAGTAAATCAGACATGCTGAAAGGCAAGCTGTCAGGCTGGCGAGATATTACTAGTGGAGTTCCTTGAGGATCAGTTTTGGAACCAATTTCATTTAACATTTTCATTGGTGACCTTGGCACAAAAAAGTGCATGTGCTAATGAAATTTGTAAATCACACAGAGTTGGAAGGTACTGTCAATATGGAAGACAATCATAATATAATACAAGAAGATATGGATGACTTTGAAAACTGCAGTAATAGAAATAGGATAAAATTTAATACTACAAAGGGACTAACTATGGGAATTTTTGCTATAAACTAGAGATGTATTCATTGAGAGCAACAGAAGAGGCAAAAGATCTGGTTGTATGTGTTCATTGCTAGATGTCTATAAACTGCCAGTGTGATGTGGCCATGTAAAAGACTAATGCAGTCCTAGGATGCATCAGGTGAGATATTTCCAGTAGAGACAGGAAAGTTTTATTGCTATTACATAAGACACTGGTGAGATCTTATTGGATATACAGTGTGCAATTCTTGTTTCCCATTTTTAAGAAAGATGAACTCAACTTGGAACAGGTACAGAGTAGGGATACTAGATGATCAGTGAAATGGAAAGCCTACCTTATGAGAGGAGATTTAGGCTGAGGAGAGATATGATTGCTCTGTATAAATATATCAGAGGGCTAAACACCAGATAGGGAGAAGAGTTATTTAAGAAAAGGGCCAGTTGTTGCACAAGAACAAATAGATATAAATTGTGCATCAGGAAGTTTAGGCCTGACATTTGATACATTTCATCAGAGCAGTGAAGTTCTGAAAAAGAACCTTCCAAAGGGAGTCATGGAGGCAAAAAGCCTACCTTATTTTAAGACTTATCAATTTATGGAGGAAATGGCATGATGAGACTGCCTACAAAGGCATGTTGTCCATGTATGACTGCTATTAGCAGTATTTCCAGGGGCTGGAGATGGGGCATTAAAGAGGACAAACTGAATTTCTACAGATAATTCTTATGATGCTATATGATTGAAGATGTCCATTTGTATCATTGCGTTATACAATTTTATATATTTTATTTATATTTATATATTTTATTTATTTATATAGTTATATATATAATTTTAACAATTCTTATATAAGATGTATCATGTAAGGTGTCCGTGGAAGAGTTACAAGCTGTTAAATATGATTATCCTGGTTAAATCATAGAATCATAGAGCTGGAAGAGACCTTACAAGGTCATCAAGTCCAGCCCCCTGCCCAAGGCAGGATCAATCTCAACTAAATCAACCCAGACCAGGGCTTTTCCATCACCTCCCAAGGTAACCCATTCCAGTACTTCACCACTCTCCTAGTGAAATAGATTTTCCTCATATCCAACCTAGACCTCCCCCCCACTGTAACTTGAGACCATTGCTCCTTGTTCTGCTATCCGTCACTACTGTGAACAGCCTCTCTCCATCCTCTTTGGAACTTCCCTTCAGGAAGTTGAAGGCTGTTATCCAATCCTCCCTTTCTCTTCTCTTCTGCAGACTAAACAAACCCAAATCCCGCAGTCTCTCCTCATAGGTCATGTATCATCACTGTGTCTGAAGTTATAAATATTTGCTATGTATTTGTATCTCATATGTTTGTTATTAGGATGACACCTATAACGTAGTTTACATTCAGTCTCACCAGCCCTTTTT
This sequence comes from Pelodiscus sinensis, assembly GCF_052426305.1. Taxonomy (NCBI): domain Eukaryota; kingdom Metazoa; phylum Chordata; order Testudines; family Trionychidae; genus Pelodiscus; species Pelodiscus sinensis. The sequence continues at coordinate 44,336,791 of NC_143052.1, forward strand.
TGCATTTCTACAATAATTACACATTGGAAACCATATTTCACTATCTCTGCATTCAGTACTAACATAGTTTGTTACCCAACACCAGTTAAGTTGATTGCAATGACAAAACACCACAAAATCTGCTGAATATCAAGCAATCGAAGCAAAGTAAGAGCAAACTGTATTTACATAAACACACGCAGGGTGTTTTCCCCCTCACAGCTAGCTATCAGGAAAGCACTCATTCAGATCCTAATTATACATGTAAGGGCATGTGATGTGGACATGTGACCACAGACTTCATATTGATCAATAATTTTCCATACAGAGCAGCTATAGGCATTGTTTGGAACAGTAACTTTCCATGTACATGGTAGAGGACATATATAAAGACACTTGAGACATCTCCTTTTTGGCTTATTCCTGCTCTAATTTTCTGGACAGTGGATTGACAACTAAAAGGAGTGTTTTGAGCTATAGACTGAGGACCTTCAAATCTTTTGGAAGTCACCAGAGAGACTTTTGCTGGCTATCACTGCTACAAACCTAGTATAAAAATTTTACAAATATTTTTATGTAAATGATCTTTTTAACCATTTATCTAATATTTTCTTGTATTAATAAATTTTTAGTTAGATTACTAAGGTTTGGCTGACAGTGTAATATTTGGGTAAAATCTGAAATATGGAGTAACCTGAGTGTCTAACCATTTGGAATTGGTGGAAAATTAGCTATGGTAAACTGGGTTTTTAGTAACCTCTCTCCATATTAAACCAATGTATCTGGCTAGCAACCAAGAGCTGGAATACCTAGGGGGACAGCGAGACCAGGGGAAATTCCCCTCTTCTCCAGGCCCAACTCCCAACCCTGCCACTTCTTGCTTCTACTGTGCTTCTTCCCATCCCTGCTCCACTCCACTCATTTCCCATACCCCACCCCTACCCCAAGTCTTCTCTGCCCCCAGTGTGACCCGGCTGGGAGATGGTGGCAGAGCAGAGCAGTTTGCTACTTCTTTCTGCTTCTCACAACTACTGTTGCCATGGAAGTGTGTAGGTGTCCAACCCTTCTTGCTGACCTGCACTAGGCATTCCAGGAAATCCCCCAGGCCTTCCTGAGCCCTGTGGGCTAAACTCAGTATGGAGGACAGTCCTATCCATAGAATGGTTGGGGTGGCTGCCATGGACCCCCCAAAATCACAGGGCCTGAGGCAGCCACACAGAACCATCCTATGGACTGCTCTGCCTAAGGGGGACATTATTTGGCTTCTTGTTAACCACTGTGGTGTTATAGAAGCTATTTGGTTTGATTAATCTAATTGTAAAATAAGTTTTGGGGATTGCCTGCTCTGTTTCTTGCTGTCTGCAGTGAGTGTGACATTCTTAGTGTGGCCCATCCCAAGCATCAGGAAACAATTTTTTCTCAGGAGTCTGGTTGGCGGGTCTTGCCCACATGCTCAGGAGCTTACTGAGAGGCATAGTTTGGGTTGGGAAGGAATTTTCCTCAGATCAGATTGGCAGGAACCCTGGGGAATTTTAATTTCCTCTGAAGTGTGGGTCCTGGGTCACTTGCTATTTGAACTAGAGTAAATAGTGGATTCTCTATAACATGAAGTCTTTAAATCAAGATTTGAGGTCTTCAGTAACTCAGAGATTAGGGGCCTACTACAGGAATGGGTGGGTAAGATTCTATGACTTGGAATGTGCTGTAGGTCAGACTAGATAATCATGATGGTCCCTTCTGTATTTAAATTCTGTGAGAAAGTTTAAATGTAGTTCATACGGACCTATCCTACAAAACCTTGGGTAAAGTTAAAACTATGCATATGTAATGAGCTCTGGTAAGGTAAATGGAACTAGTCACAGTGTATAAAGTAAATACAATCATAAGTGTGTTTGCAGCATAATTAAATGTGGTCTAATTTTTGACACTGCCAAGACCCTCATTGGGATTTGTGGGAGCTTAAAACTTCTGAAAATCTGGTCACCTATGTACGAATCTAACTTTAAGCATCCAAGTTTGAAAATGTGGGACTTGGTTGTAGTAAGTAGCTTTCCCTATTTGGATTAACAAAATTAATCTAACCTGTGCAAAATAACTTTGGCTTAGAGGTTGTATATGCCTCTTTCAGCCACCGTTGCCCTCTTTGGCTGGCTCTTCCTTGTCTGTTCTTCCATGAATACAAGTCGACATCACACCCATTCCATTTTGTTGAGAGCACATTCTTTCCATTTCTGGCCAAACAGTCTTGTCATGGGATCAACCCAACATTTTCAGTCTACCCAGAAGTTGTTTGTGGTCTCATGGGATCCAATCACTAATGTGGGGTGTCCACCTACATGATCTGCCCATATCCACTTTGTTTCATACATCACCTGTATTACACCAGTCTATCAGTCACTTTTTTTAAACCCATGGGGCAATAATTTTCCACAATACACATGAGCTCCAATCAATACATTCCCATGTACATAATATAAATAGAATAATTACATAGAACTAATTATTAACTTAAACTGCTTGTGAGATTTCTGTATCTTCCAGACATTTACTTTTATGCTTCATTAAACTACAAACATTGTGTGACTTGGAGAGAAAAATGCATGCAGTCTAGTCATAGGCATGTCAGGCCTAACATATTAAAGAGACAAGGTGGGTGAGGCAATAATTCTTTTATTGGACCAACTTCTGAGTGACAAGCTTTAATTAGAGCCACACAGGCACTCCAGCATCAGAGCTTTTCTCTGACCTGAAGAAGAGCTCTGTGTGGCTTGAAAACCTGTCTCACCAACAGAAATTGGTCCAATAAAAGATATTACCTCAGTCACCTTGTCTCTCTGGAAGAGAAAAAGGCATCACTGCAGATTCCCCCAGATGAATGTAATATGAATGGCACAGAAATAGGATTAAGAGAAAAATATTTTCATGGACGTGCAAGCCAGAGTCTTTAGTAGCTGCCATCAGACTGGCCTATTGTACAGTTCAAACAAGGCAGTGAAGTATGAACTTAAGACTGTCTGAATCTCAAATGCAATTATAGAAACTGGCTCCAGGCCTAGAGCATCATGGGGAAAAATTAGTGGGAGCAGAGCACCCACTGGCACCAAGCTCCCCTTTCTGTTCCCTCCCCCTCTGACTGTCATGAGCCAGCAGCCCCACACATACCAACTCCTCCCCGTCCCTCCCAGCACCCCTGCGAACAGCTGATTCATGGCATTTATAAGGTGTTAAAGTCCTTCCACATGACAGTGAAAGTCACTTGGGGTGAATTTCTGACTTCCGGAATGTAAGCTACCACGAAGAATCAAACTCTTCTTTGGATAAACATAATTCACCAAACTCAACAAAGACTGACTAAAAAATAATTAGCTTAAAGATACATGGATTAAAGGAAGAATATCTAAGCACATGTGACCGACCTAAGCAAAGAGTTTACAAGGAAAATTTGTTTTTCAAAGCAAATCCTTAATTCTCACCAGCTGTTTCAGTAGCACAATGTTCAATGTTTGGCCTATCAAACCAAACCACTGTGCATTCAGGAGGGAATGTGTGTCTGTGTTTTTAACAGGACTTTGTTCAGACTAAATTAAGGCTATCTCTTTGAAATCACATGCTTTAAGCCCAGGGAAGTGTGAATTCAATACACTGTAGAGTTTGGCTGATCTGTCATTAAATATGACCAATAAAACATTAGTAGTGGTTGTCTCTGTGACCACAGCAAGGGAGAGAGTTGGAGTTAAGGATCTCCAGTATCAATGATTCATGTCCACATACATTTAGTGTTATGTCATTCTTGAGGTCCATATGGGGTTGTACATTTTGCACAGACAGAGCAAAATTCAGTCCATTGCTTCTGTCAGCACAAATAAAGGAAACATGCAGTTATGGTCCTTGGGGTCCATTTTTATTTCTTTGTAGACTCCATCAAAGTAAATACATCTACCCTTCTTCCACATAGCTTAAGCCACGTGTTACAGGATCTCCAGGGTTGAGCCCGGGACTCTGATACTGTTGTTCCCCATTCACTCTGTGGCCTGAGCTCTCTCACGATGCTTTACTATTGACAAACAGTGAACATCACCAGGCACTGTTATCACTCAACACAATCACCTGTGGAGCCCCGCACCAAGGTAGATTGCATGAATGTTCCCAGAGCCATTCATGAATAACACAGAGAAAAGCATCAGCCAAATCCCCCAACTCCCAGCTTTGTACCTCAGGAATATAATGTCTTGCACTGCTCAAGTTCCTCTGAATACTGCAAGTTTATTAGATTCAATACTTCATCAATGAGAAATGGACATACACTAGCCTTTGTAAACCTGAACGTATTTACCAATCACTGCAGGCCAACTCACTGGCAAAGCAAGTAAGCAGTAAATCAAGTTTATTGATTAGAAAAGATAGATTTTAAGTGTATATAAGTGATAGGCAAAAATTCAGAGACGTTACTAAAAAAAAAAGAAAATATAAGCACATACATTAGTCAGTATTTAGAACAAACAATGTTCTCACCCCACTGGACGTTACAATCTTTTGTTTTTCTCTTAAATCTGAGCCAGTCTCCTCTCTTGAATTCTTCTATGTTCTGGTTCCTTGTAGCATATGTAAGGAAAGGAGAAAAGGTGAAACATAGGGCCACTGTTTTCTGTTTTATACCCTTAGTTCAAATTCTTGAAAAACACAAGGCCAGGCATGTCTGGTGGACACTGCTGGGTCACCAGGCAAGGCTGAGCAATTCTCCTGGTTTGGCCTTGTGCAAGGGAGTCATGGTGTTGTAGCTCCCTTGCTAGACAATGGCTGTTGATGGTGTTTTGATACCTCCCCATCTTTGGGGAGCTAGTATCTGGGTTCTTCCCAAGCCTACAGCATATTTTTAGTGACAACCATACAACGCAATTCTCATATCTTCATATACATGCATGATGCACATATTTAGATAGAACAGTGAGTTTCAGCAGATGCAATCCTTTTCCCCGATACCTCACATGGCATGCTCTATATGAAATATCTCAATTATATATAAATGATGACTGTGCAGGTTACAGGACATCAATGGAAAATGGATATACACCAATCTTCGTAAACCTGAGCAGATTTACCAAGCACTTCAGGCTGCTGTGGAGAGTAGAGTGATACTCCATGTTCATAAACATATGAACCTGTGTGATACCTACTAGGAATGTTACATTTAGTTTAATCAACTAATCAACTAGTTGATGGATTTTCCGACTAGTCGATAAGTGGGGGAGCCTCAACAGGGTTAGCTCCCACCCCAGGACTGGGTGTGAGCCAGGAATAAGCTGATTCCCAGTTTGCACGTGGTCCCCACTACCTCCCTGCCTCCTCCGCCCCCGCAGATTTTAAGCCAGCTCCGCCCAGCACTGGCTCCTGCTCCCACTAGGGACTAGTCACTTACATCCCTAGCACTGCCTTCATCAGTGCAGAGAGAAAGGAACAGGACTGGAGGGGAGAAAGAGTGACAGAAGAGGGCAGGACAAACATTGTAAGCTGCCCTGCTCATTCTGTTCTGCTGACTCTTCTAGTGTTCTACAGCTATTGCCATAATATTGCCTTCCACTGATGCCATTGTACAGAGGCGTAGCGAGGGTGTTATCTGCCTGAGGACAAAAGCAAAATTTGTGCCCTCTCCCCTCGCTGCTACATGGCAGTACCCTGAACCTGGTGCATGGTTGAACCCCAACCCTGACCCTAACCCCCCACCCCTCCAGTTTGGGGAAGGCCCCTGCACACACTATCCCGCTGTCTAAGATGAAGAAGGGTTGGGCTGGGGTTGGAGAGGAGCAGGCAAGCCAAGGGATGACAGGGGAAGTGGAAGGGGACTAAATTAGTGCCCCCCTACTGGGGTGCCCGGGAGCAACTATTCCCCCACATTCTCTTTGCTACATCAGTGAATGTAAGAGATGAACTTACCTGTTAAAATAACACTAAGAAAAACTTTAAAATAAAACTAACACACAACAAGAGAATCACCCTCACTTTCTTGAAGGCACTTGAAGCAATAAGTAGCCTAATGCTGAGGATACACTGCAAGCGAGGCTTTCTGTCTGCCACGAGAACTTTTTCCTTCAGGCTGCCGTGAGATTCTATCCTTAAGTAAAGGAGAGAGGTCTCTCTGAGCTGCTCTTCCAAATTTCACATAAGCCATTCAAGTGAAGCCATTCATAGATGTCAAGATTCAAGGCCAGCCTTGCCTTTGGCAGACTGCCTTGCCAGGTGTTTACAATCAAAACTTCTGAACACGTATAAGACTTTTAGTTGAGAAAGCCATGTTAATCCCAAGTCTCTGCTAGGACTTGGAAACGTGGATGACCTATAGAATATACCAGCATTTTCTTTGGAAAATCCACAACAAAACATGGAGGGATTCAATCACCTCAGTAATGCCAACTCCTTTAGAATTGAGGCCCAGATTATCCAGCACGAGCTGAGGTAGACTGAGCACTGTGTGCACGTTTAATATATTTTTACCTGTCCAACTTGCCAAAGGAGAAAGGAAACAGGGAGGCCAAAAGGAATGGTTGAGAGCAGTTTGTGTCAACATATTTTAATAAAGTACCCCTTTACAAAAATTATAAGTACCCCCTTGAAAAAAAAAATTATAAGTACCTCCAATACCTACAGTTTTCAGACACAATTTTTTTTTCTACCAGTGCAATACATTTGTTTAAACAACTTAATCATAGCAAGACGGGCGATGAAATTTTTGGGTGTAAAAAAGTACGAAAATAATAAAGTGTTGTAAAACTTAACACAAAAATTCAGTTTTCTCCAAATGTCAGCTGTGTTGACGTACCCCCCCAGACTTCTCTTGAGTACCCCTAAGGGTACTCGTACCACTAGTTGAGAAATACTGGTTTAGAACAGTGTTCCTCAACTTTTTTTTATAAAGTAGCCCTTTAAAAAATTATAAGTACCCCAATGCACCCATCCCTTCCCCAGAGCCAGACATCCCTAGCCCCTCTGCTCCAACGTAATGCCCCTCCTCCCCTGGAGCCCTCCTCCTGCTCTAACCCAATGCCCGTCCCCCAGAGCCAGGCACCTCCAGTCCCCTCTGCCCTTCCCACACTCTAACCTAATCCTTCTCCCCCTTCCGCTGAGCCAATCACCGGAGGTATGGGTAACCCTACCTTTAAAGTGGCTGCTCCCGCTGCCTGGCCCTGCCTCGGAGGCTAGATTGCACAGGAAGCACGTGGCCCAACAGTGCCAGTGTAATGTAGAAAGCTGCTACCTTATAGGATTGTGCTACTGGTAGCATTTTCTTATTTGTATGATCATAAGGAAATGCTCATATAGGAAACTGCTACCAGAAGTAGAACAATCCTACAGGGAGCAGTTCCATACACTCGCCACAACGCGTGCGCTCTGCTCCCACCCCAGCCCAGCACCCTCTAGCGTGGCACCCACGGACAACTGCCCCCCGTACACACCTCGCTACGTTTCTGCCATTGTATGGGCAACATGCATACTTCACCTCTTGTTCTTCCTATGCCCAGATAAGGAAAATCATCTAAAAATTATAAAGTTACATCTGCAGTCAATGAGGACACTGGTCAGTTACCCTTCTAGATGTTTCTTACATCTAGGACAATTTCCTGCCTTAGCATGCCATTCCAACCTACTCTGTGATGTTGTTTTCAGCTGCCATTGATGTGAAATAAAAGCAATTATCATCATGATGAATTGGTTCTTAGACTCCAAGTAGAATAGGATAATCCTGTCTTGAAACTAGCTTAACTTGATCACTCACATGTTCAAGGACTCTTCTACTTTTTTGTTCCTAGATAAGGACATAACTTCTTAGCAATGTAGGTTTAATTATTATAATTCTAGTACTTTTTCTTTAGGTCCTCATATTTTGTCGTTTTTGAAAGTATCTACCCTCGTTGTGATCCAGTTTTCAGCTGCACACAGTAATGAATCATTTTTTATGTATTCTGCAGCTTGAGAGAAAGTTGAATCTAACATGGTTGCACAAAGCTATCAGGAATAGTGCTTATCTCTACAACGATGTTTATCAAAAATTTGAAACGCTGTAATATACTTTCTGAATATAATTATGTAATTAAGATGTAACTACACTGCTTAGACGTAAATGAGTACAAAGATGTAATTTATCTGTATGTACATATCTTATATTGAAATAACCTCAGGAAATATTCACAGTGCAACAGATGGGATTTTCACATGTTATTCCTCCCACGTATCCAGATAAAAATGTACACAGCACATTTGTTCTCGAAGGAGTCAGGTGCACTTGCTAATAGCAAACAAGGAAAACATGTAAAGCAATAAATATCTTCAAATAAGATAGTGTGCGTTTTCCATATTGGCCCAGTCATCATCAATATATGAGCACCTGTTCTAGTAATAAGAGCAAAGAACTGAAAAACAGCAGCTCCTGGCTCCAACCCTGCCTCGTCATGCGATCTTGGTGCAAGTCACTTATCACTTACCTTCTACTTCAGTTTTCCCTTTTGCAAAATGGGATGATAACACCTTCCTCCCAGGGCTGCTGTGCATGTTAACTTAACGAATGTTTGTAGAGATCATTGTGTTTCTTGGGAAAAAATCATCATAGAAGGGAAAAGTATTATTATTTTATTGTATTATACTCAGCAATATGCAGCACAAAACAAAAGCACAGACTCAACATATTACTTTAAAGCTCTATCGAGTATATTCAGTGGTTCTGAGCTTTATACAAACAGAAGGAATTTGGCTGTGTAAGGACTGCAAGATTGGGGCCAACATTTGCCAAATGATATTTAGTGGACAATTGTGAAATAATCATGAAAAAAAGAGACAGGATAATCTAAGAACTTATTTAATGTGTATCCTTTCTATAGAAATAGATATTTACTACTAAAATAAGACTCCATAATAAACCCATTACAACATCGGTTACACTATTTTTAGATCATTTAAAGAGAATGACTAGGTGCTTACCTTACAGTAACTGTGGTTCTTCAAGATATGTTGTCCCCACAGATACCAAGCTTAGTGCACATTCACTCCATGCTCTTCTAAATCTCTGTGGACAATCTCTCAAAGAAGAACATTTGTTAGGGGTAATAATTAAGCTTTCCTTTTTAAAAATATATTTAATAGCAGGATTATGTGGTGCTCCATATAAACCACCAGAGAAAAGCCTTTGTTACAAGAATTCAGTATCTATCCTCCCTCACAAGCACTCTCAAGAGCATGTATTTTACAATAATCTGGCAAGATGAATTACACAAAATAGGGTTTTATATAAGTAAATGGAAACTGAAGAACTATTTTTGCAGCAAACTAAGTTGGAAAAGATTTGGCCTTATTATGGAAAAGAAAACAGTCACCACAAATTACATACAAACCTGTAATCAATCTAGTGCAGCTTCCATGAGGAACAGGCTATGTCGCTTTCACTAATGCAGGACTTTTTTTGTTTTTGTTTTGAGGAAATTTTCTGGGCCTGATCCTGTTAGGTGCTGCATGATTCCTGTGCTGCACAGACTTTGAAGAATCAGATTTTGCAGATTTTAAATGTTTGCTGTCATATCAATTGATATGACCCAGGGGGTTAATTTGAATATATTCAAACTAGGGCTGTCAATTTATCTGCATTAACACCTGCGATTAATGCAGGGCACGATTAACACGTTAAAGAAATTACAGTGTTAATCGCAGGCGTTAATGCTGCACTGCTCCCTTGAAGTGCCACTTTGGCACTTCAAAGGAGCAGCGCATTAGAAGCCTGTGATCAGCTGTAGGTCCCAGCTGATCCCCAGTTCTGCATTCCACTGCCCGTTTGAAGTGATGTTCTGGCGCTTCAAAGGGGCAATGCTGCACGGATCCCGGGGTCAGCTGGGGACTCCAGCTGACCTTGGGCTCCTACAGTGCTGCCCCTTTGAAGTGCTGCCCCTTTGAAACGCCGCCACTGCATTTCAAAGAAGCAGCTGCACTAAGCCTGGGGTCAGCTGAGGACTCCAGCTGATCCTGGGCTTCTGCAGCACTGCCCCTTTGACAAAGGAACAGCACACACAATTAATTACATGATTAATTGCGATTACTTTTTTTAATCACACAATCACTATTTTTTTTAATTGCTTGACAGCCCTAATTCAAACTATTGTAATTATGTTAGGTCTTCTACAGACATGATGCACTGTAAATATCTATACTCTTTACATATGGCATAACATATGACAATAAAGCAAAAAATATTTTGTAAAAATACTAAAGCCACTCTGACCTAGTGACTATAAGACAATGTGACTACCGTCTGGGGAGGCTGCCTAGCCATTATCAGCCAGAGCAGAAATATTGCTATAGATTCTTTAGCCTAATGAATCACAAGGGAAACACGGAAGTTGATAATGACAAAGCAATGACAAGATAAAAGGCACTCTCACACAACATAAGCGAAATGCTGTGCCAAAATTAGAACTGATCTTCAAATTCTGGCAATCGCCCACAATACTTAATGACTTTAAATGGTTTCAGCATTTCACCCATTTGCTCCACATTGAGCTCTTCTCCTGTTTTTACTTTGCCACAATGCATAAAAAGTATTTGACCTCCTAGCCCAGATTTAGAGCACAGTGGTAATAGTTCTTTGGGGGCATAATTCCCCATCCTTGAAGGAGCAGTAGGGCAGACAAGGACTACAGACACTGGCATTTTTAGAAGTGATCTTTAGGCCTGCTTACGACAGATCTAATAGGCATAAGTTTAAACCAGCCAGTGGTTGTGGAAGCTGCATCTATGCTAGCAGTAGCACTGGTAGCTCTATGTGAGCATTAGCAATAAGGGAAAGTTTTCCCAGACAATCTGCATGGAGGGTCTCAGCAGGAACATGCAGAGAAGGAGACATTATAATGTTGCACTTAAACATGAAGTGAAAAAAAACCTGTCAAAGCTTGGAAAAAAACAATTGTACATATCAGGATGACACAATGTGACATGATAGGGACCACATTTTGTTGATGACATCAGCGTAAATCTGTGGTAAATCAATAGAATTCTGTGCTGGGAATTTCACAGGGTATGTTTCCATGGCAAATCCCCTCTACCGCTGGCACAGTGAGTCTCAGTACCCAGCTCTACAGACTTGGGCTCATGGCTGCCCTAGGGGTATGTCTACATTGCAACACTATTTTAGGATACCGGAGTATCCTGAAATAGCTATCCCACCTCTTCATAGCATGCCCATTGTTTCAGGCTCACTATTCCAACATCCCTGTAAACCTCATGCCACGAGGAGTTAGGGACATTTTGGAATAGCACTTTGTTTCAAATTTGGTGTTCTATAATCAGCACCAAATGATGAAATGAGCTATTTCGAAATAGCATCAAAATAAGATATGTAATTTGCATAGCTTAAATTTGCATATCTTATTTCAAGTTATGGTGCAGTGTAGATACATTGCTAGAGCCCAAGCCTGAATACAGGCAGTCCCCGGGTTACGTACAAGATAGGGACTGTAGGTTTGTTCTTAAGTTGAATCTGTATGTAAGTCGGAACTGGCGTCCAGATTCAGACACTGCTGAAACTGACCGCCAGTTCTGACTTACATACAGAATCAACTTAAGAACCCCAGGCGTCCCCAAGTCAGCTGCTGCTGAAACTGATCAGCAGCTGATTCCAGGAAGCCCGGGGCAGAGCAACTCTGCCTGGGGCTTCCTGTAGTCAGCGCTGGTCAGTTTCAGCAGAAGCTGACTTGGGGACGCCTGGGGCAGAGCAGCTGGGGTGCTGCTGGGTTGCTCCAGTAGCGCCGCTCCTGGTGCTACTGGACCAACCCAGCAGCACCCCATCTGCTCTGCCCCAGGCGTCCTGATTCAGCCGCTGCTGATTCAGCCGGGGCAGAGCAGCTGGGGTGCTGCCGGGTTGGTCCAGTAGTGCCCAGAGCGGGCGCTGCAGGACCAATTGGCAGCGCCCCAGCTGCTCTGCCCCAGAGTCCAAAACAAAAGCCTGGTCTGCTGGGGGGGGGGGGGAGCACACTAGCTGCGCTCCTCCCCCCCCCCCCCCAGCAGACCAGGGACATGGGGAGCAGAGCCGCAGCGGCAGCGGGGTGCCGCGTCTCTGAGGCTTTGCTCTGGCAAAGCCTCAGAGGCGCGGGACCCCGCCGCGGCTGCGGCTTCAGTCCGGGAGCCTGTGGTCTGCTGGGGACGGTCCCCAGCAGACCACAGGCACCCAGATTGAAGCGGTAGCAGCGGCGGTTCCCCGCACCTCTGAGGCTTTGCTCTGGCAAAGCCTCAGAAGCGCGGGAACCCGCCCGGTGCCCCTGGTCTGCTGGAGATGGTCTCCAGCAGACCAGGGGCACCGGAGCAGCTTACGAACGGGGCTTTCTTGCCCCGACTTCCGGGGCGAGAAAGCCCCGTTCGTAAGTGTGGACTCGACGTAAGTCGGATCCGCGTAAGTCGGGGACTGCCTGTATCTCCATAGCTATTTTAAGTGCTATAGTGAGAGTCCTGCAAACCTGAATCTATAGACACAGGCTTTGAGCTTCCCTGCTATAGGAAGACATACCCATAGGAACCACAGATCAGCATGCACTTGATTTTAAATCCAATGGGAGTTAAGGAAATGCCTAAGCTTAAGCTTTAATGCTTTCTGGAATAGAGGCTAGGTGGGGGTTTGGAATTGAGCATATATATTTTAATGGATAGATAGATAGATAATACGAACACTTGCCTTATGCACTGAATTCACTAGAGTTACTCCAGACTACACTGGTAAAAGTGGCAGTAGAATTTAGCTCTATGTCTTCAAGCCTATAGAGAGCTTAAATACATTTGACTGTTTGTGGCAATATCACTACTTTAAATTAATTAAAGCAGCTCCATGTTCCAGACAATGGTACTGCTCCTTTAAATATCGGCCAAACTTCTGCTGTTGGTATCAGTGGAAGCAGGATCATTCCCCAAGAAAATGATGTTTGGAAGCTGAGCTCATCCGATATTTACAAAAAAATCTCTCTGACTCCAACTATATCCTCAAGGCAAAGCAGAAGCATCCCAAGGCTGAGTGATGTCTAGTATGGACCAAAGACTGTGTTACACTCAGAGAAGGTATATTTAAATATGTCAATGAGATGAAAGGAGCCAGATGCAAGCCTCATGGGCAAACAAAGTAAAGGTAAGACTAGATATCTCATGTAAGCCTTCAACAGTCTGATTCTCTGCCAAAGTATGCTGCACCTCATAAAAAATTGCCTTACTCTAAAGACCTCTGGACGGCAGTCAACTTAACGTCATCTGTATCTGCTCCTTCAAAGCATTCTCTTTAGCTCAATGTAAAGTAGAAGAATACAAACTGGCTTTTTTTACCCTAAAGGTAACTGCATGTCCATCACTTCCCATCCAGGCTATGTCTACACTACAGGGCTTTATTGGAAAAAGATACACAAATTGCACTTTTCCGTCTACACTAGGCCAAATTTCAGAAAAAAACCTCTTTTGGAAGAACCTTCTTCCCTGTAGGAGGGAAAATACAGGGCTTCCGAAAGAGCACGTCTATTCTTCCGCAAAAAAAAAAAGCGGAAGATCAGACACGTTCCCTGGATGCGGCAGAGTTTTTCTGGTATCCCAGAAAACCCCCATGGTCTAGACATAGCCTCAGTAAATGAGTAAATCTATTTTGCTCTGATTTTATTATATATCTTCTCACAGAATATATAACTGGAGAAATGCAACAGGCTTATAGGTAATGGAGTGAAAGAAATTATCTTGAAAATTAACATGTTTAAAAGGCTATCAAGTTATAAAGAAATGGTGTTGGTTGCCTGTTTTAATTTTGTACGCAGCTATTTGAGATACATCCTCTCTGATGGAAGAGGACTCTTACAAGACAATCCTCAGAGCCATCCTGTTCATAAGATGATTCAGAAAGGCCTCCCCAGACTCTGTGCTTTTGGGGCGGTTTGTGGTGGCCATCTCAACCATTCTGTGGATGGGAGGGTCCAGAGGGATTACAGGGCCTGACTTGGGGCAGTCGCAGGGATCTTCCTCCCCTCCCACACTCACTGTGGCAGCAGGAGCAGGAGCAGCCACCCCAGCCCACCCTGCTGCCCTCTTCCAACCAGAAACACTCTGCTTGGGCAGTGGGGCACTCCAGCCCCAGGGTACTTGGCTTTCTGCTGCCACAGAAAAGTGGGGTGCAGCTGGCTGAGAGAGGAATAGGCTGCCCAGATGTTCCAGCTCCTGGCCCCATAATCCCCTGGCTCACATCGCTCAGGGTAAGGGGCAAGAGGGTGGAGCAGGGGTGAGAGGTAGAAGCAGCAGAGGTGGGGCTTGGGAAAGGGGTAGAGCAGAGGTGGGGCAGGATGGAGCAGAGGCAGGGTGGGGGCAGGGTCTGTGGCAGGAGGGTTGCCCTGGGCCCCATGCCTGGGGCACTGGAGAGGTTGTCCCAGGCCCTGCACCCCTCTAGTAATGGGCTTGACAATACTGAATAAGTAAAATAATACTTTGTGATGTCACATCATTCTTAAGACAGTAATTTGAATGGGCCTAATCAGAAAATCCCAAGGTCCAAAGGCAAAATTCTGAACTTCTGCATGAAATCTAGATAACTTGGTATTATACAAGCTTATGTGGGAGAAAGAATCTTCTCCTTCTAGTTTGTGGGATTCCAGTGCATTATTTCATAGCTCTAGCTAAACTCGCAGTGATGCAGTAGGGGCCATGAGCACTGGTCCCTGTGCCACATGTATTTATATGTGCGCATAGTTGCAGATCTGTTGGCCAAACCACTCCCCTTGTTCCACCCCATACTTTTACTGAGCTTCCATAGTTGTCCTGGAGGGAAGAATTTGACCCTGAATGAGCTTTTCAGCAATGGGCTCTATGTTTGTTAACTCTCCAGAATAAGTAGAAATGTTAAATATTCAGAAAAAAATAACTGAACAATGAAAGACGTATGTTGTACTGTGCACATTCTAGAGCAGGAGATCATTCACAATCAGTGTTAATTCTGAAATACAGTAATGACAAAGATGCATCTTCATTGGCTTTAATGGTTCCAATTTGCAAATGCTGAAGGTGTATGACGAGTGATGGCTCGCTCTGCCTCATCCCAGGTCTTTTTTTCCCCACATCCCTGTAGCTATCTGCAATAAAGAAAAACTTAACTCTGCACCCTTGTTCTTTATTGTGCTTTTCTTTGTATATCTTGAACTCAGACAAATACTGGACACATTTTTATTGGCCACAGGTGACCTGAAGGAACTATTTAAATAAAGGTCACTTTGCAATCCATTCCAACAGTTTTTTACAAATATATAAATATAATATAAAAAAGGATATTTTGAACTTTCTACACATGATAAATATTGAGACAAAGAAATGAAACACAAAGACTATGAAAACACAAACTGAGACACAAAGAATAGAAAACGATCTAGTGGTGAACCTACAGGTGATGAATTGTACATTTGCCAATATCAGTTGCAGCACACTAGAATTAACTTTGGGTTTTTCATCATTCTAGATGATGGTTTTTGACTTAAAACTCACACATACTTCTAAATTAGTTTCCAGATATGTACAACCAACAAACAAAAAACAAAAGAAACCCCACCAGCATGTGGATTCAAGTGATACCCAAACATCACAAGCAAATGTATAATACATAAGTATACAATTCTTGTAATACAAGACATGATGCTTGATCCTACAAATTGAAATAGTTTCCTTTGGCTTCTGTAGTGGAAAATTAATTTACTGCATTTTAAGGCTGTGTTTCACTAGTGCTCTGATGTTGTGCAGAGCATAAATTACATGATGTGTATACAACAGGATCCTGCAAAATATTGGACCCTAATTTATCTGGGTCAGCAATGTCTCCATATTGGGGTGGGGGGGAGGGTGAGCTTCAGTCATCCACCCTCCCTAAAGGGTGCAGAGGGAGATTCGGGGGAGGAGGGAGGAGCTAGGGATGAAGGGTTCAGTATGCAGACTGTCCCAGAGAGAGGGGACTACCCCAGCAGCTCTTTCTCATTGCAGCAGCTTGGGGCCTGGGAGGAGCACCTCTTCATAGCTGCTGCAGGTACAGTAGACACAGCCAGGGGAGGGGTGCATATCCCCAAGCTGGATCAGGTCCAGGTTTGTCTGCTGCCTCTTCTCCCCAGCCAGAGTGAGGAATACAGAAAACGGTGCTCTTTCCCATAATTTCCTGATGAAGGGGAACAGCTAGCAACATTTCTGTATGAACTGGGGGGAGGGGAAGATTCAGGCTCTCTGTACTCCCTAAAGGGCTCAGGGTTGGGATAGTCCTAGATGGGAGAACAAAGTGTCCCCAGCCAGCCCCTTTCATCTGCCTGGTGATTCTGTCCCTTTTCTGTATGGTTTTCTGGTACAACCAAACCCTTACCTTGTTTTAAGATATGATAAGAGGAAGCTGTATATCGAATTTAGTGTTCCTAGCTCTTACCATTTAGGAGGAGTTCTTGAACAAATAGACAGATAAACTGAAAACACAAACAGACAAACTCTCTAATACATAGTAGATAACCAAATCTGGATACTCTCAACATTTGCAAAATGTCCCTGGCTTAAAATGCAAACGCTTCTGTCACTTCACTGAGGGTACATCTACACAGCAGCCTTATTCCAAAATAACATAGTGTGCGTCTATACTACAAGCCTTTATTTCAAAATAATGTTGAGATGGAGGACTTCTTATTCCGCCTCCTATAATGCTCATTTCATGAGGAGTAAGAGAAGTCAAAGGAAGAGTGTTCTTCCTTCAACTTCCTTCAGTGTAGACAGCACCAAAAGCTGAATTAAGCTATTCTGACTTAAGCTACGCAATTGAGGTAGCTGAAGTTGTGTTGCTTAATTCCTCTTCAGCCCTTCTGTGTAGACAGATGTGCCCTGAGAAATCTACCAGAGATACAAAGGAAGCCTATAGCCTCTCTTCATATGAAGGATCATGGCAGGAAAAAGCTGATGTATAAATTCCGATATGTCTTCACAGACAACCTAATACATATTTCCTTCTTGTGGGAAGGATGTATCACAATATGTAAGTAGCTAGGAATATGTGATGCCAGATATGTGGAGCTCAAAAATTCATAGGTAATCCCAGATTTAGTCTCATGAATCTCTAGTTTAGGGCCACCTGTGAATAGTGGCAACTCCTCTGTTTGATTTACAAACTCTCCACTGCAGCAGCATGGCCAACCTATTCTGAGGAGAGTGGGAGCTACACTGGGGGAGCTGCACTGGCCCACCTCCCTGCACAAAAGGAGCATAGAGGGGAGCATGACTCTGGTTGCTCCCATACTTTTGCTTCCTTATACAACATACATTATGAAGGAGCAGAGCATCCTGACATTGGAATCTAATTTAAAAAAAAATGCCTTACATCGCATGGTGCTTTTAGCCATATAAACCTGCATCACATTCTCTTAAATCATGTGCAATTGTGACCAAAGATATCAGGCACTAGTTTTTTTTTTTAAAAATATTGGTTAATAGTCACATTTTTACAGTCAATCTTTCAGTCCTTGTATCCATGCAGTGGGAATTTTTTCTGAACAATTATTTCAGGATTGGCCTCTTAGGCATCAGACATCTTATGTAAATTCAGAAAGAGGGGAATTCATATATGGGGAAAGTACTTGCTAGACTTATTGGCCCTCAGTCAAAAAAGCACTTAAACATAGCTAACACAGTTTATCAATACAAATATTTTCCTGAATCATGTTAATAAATAAATACATGCTAAGATACTCATCTATCCATGTTGGACAGGATAGTTATATTCAGCCTCTCTTCTAACTGTCTCTTGGATTTTTCTGGGAGATTTCATAGGACAGATTAGACAACCATCTATCAACAATGATCTTGATTCAGATGGGGCTTATTCCTGCCATGAGTTAAGGGGACTGGACTTGATGACCTCTCAAGGTCCCTTCAGTTCTGGTGTTGTATGATTCTATGATTTAGAACATGAAGAAAAATAATGCAAACTCTCCTTTTCATTATAAGTTAAAACATTATCTTCTGCAGTCAGACATGGATGAAACTGTGTGCACTAGCTGTAAACACTACAATTAAGAGTTGGTACTATAGATAAAATAGTAATAGTTGCCTTTGCAACACGAGAGACAAGCATTGAAATAGAAATATTCCTATATTGCTAAGGAAGGGGAACACCTCAGTATGTAACAAAACTCTATACAATGGAATGGAATGTCTCTTTATATAATACTTTTATAGCGCATATCTATAAATCAGTGTTTCTTAAAGTGGTCCATATACCCACTCTGAGAAAGCTGCTACCGGGCTACTCTAGTTTGTTTACTTCTTGGATCCACAGCCACGGAGCCTCATGACTCCCATTGGTTGCAGTTCACTGTTTGCAGCCAAGGGGAACCATGTGAAGCAGTGTGACCCGGACCGCTGCTTCCTGCAGCTCCCTGAGACTACAAACAGCAAACTGCATCCAATGGAAGCCATGAAGTTCTGTGGCTGCGGAGCCAGTAAGTAAACAAACAGGAACGGTCCAGTAGCAGCTCTGTCAGAGTGGGTCCATGGACCACTTTGAGAAATACTGCTATAAACAGATACATCTATTTATTGCTTAAAAAAATAAAGCAGCCCTCTTCGAACACTTCAAGGCTGTGTCTACATTGGCACCCTTTTCCGGAAAAGGGATGCTAATGAGACTAGTCGGAATTGCAAATGCCGCAGGGGATTTAAATATCCCCCGCAGAATTTGTATGAACATGGCTGCCGCTTTTTTCCGGCTCGGGGTTTTGCCGGAGAAAAGTGCCAGTCTAGACAGGATCTTGCGGAAAATAAAGCCTTTTCCGGAAGATCCCTTATTCCTACTTGAAATTAGGAATAAGGGATCTTCCGGAAAAGGCTTTATTTTCCACAAGATCCCGTCTAGACTGGCTCTTTTCTGCGGCAAAACCCCGAGCCAGAAAAAAGCGGCATCTATGTTAATGCAAATGCCGCGGGGGATATTTAAATCCCCCGCGGCATTTGCAATTCCGAAGTGTCTCATTAGCATCCCTTTTCCGGAAAAGGGTGTCAATGTAGACACAGCCCAAGTGTATATCTTTCTCTTTTTACTGTCACAATACACAGTTATTTGACCTAAAATTGTTCTTGTCAGCAATACTTCAAGTAATCCCCCTCCTTTTTTTGTTTTTTTGTTTTTGTTTGCATCCATCCATCTTTCCTTTCTAAAACCTATGATCCAAAGGGGCAGATCTTGATGTCATAAAGCTTCAGGAAATGTGTCACGTGTCTTAAGTGGCATTGATGTGTGTGCAACTATTCAGAGAAGTATATAAA
The DNA here is from genome assembly GCF_052426305.1 of Pelodiscus sinensis. NCBI lineage: Eukaryota > Metazoa > Chordata > Testudines > Trionychidae > Pelodiscus > Pelodiscus sinensis. The sequence continues at coordinate 44,356,081 of NC_143052.1, forward strand.
TATATATAATATGGTCCTTGGATTGTCATTCAAGAAAATGGGAAGTCTCCCATTCGAAAACTTCATCTGATACAGGCTTTGAGTCAGTAGCCTTGCTTTTACTTGCACAGATCCTGCTGAGAAGGATTTCAGAATAGACTTGATTTATTGGACCTCTGACATGATACGGTGACTGAGAATTCATTGCATTGTCTTGCAGCTGTGAGAGTTTGCTTTGGCTGTTGAAATATTTCCCCCGAGCATAGGGCCTTGATAGCTTCATTGTTAAGGGAGGACTTTCATTGGTCGTTTTGGATTTCACCACCTGCAAAGGAAGAGTGACATTTATGAATGTCTTCTCTGTGCACCTAAAAGGACATGAGTCTGATTATCCTGTCAGCTGCATGTGTGCAACTTATGGGGTAATCAGACCGTGATTCTTTAAAGACCAGACTCTGATATCATAACTCACAGTGAGGGGGACCTTACCCTGCAGCTGGCCAAATTCCCTATAGTGAGCCTAGATGTGGTACAATCAGCAGATCAGGTACTAGTCAATCTGGCCCTTGCTGATTAAGGAATCCAAAATGCTTAAACAAACTGAATTCATCTTGTTGATGCTGGTAGCCCTTTCAACACAGTACATTTTAGATTCTCTTAACCAGAGATAGCCAAACTTAGACCTCCAAATTCAAACTTCACAGCCCATCTACAGTGGGCCAGATTAATCATTGAATACCCTTAAACTGTGGGTAATTCAGATCCAGATCAGTATCTGAACTACATAGCTCAGGTCCATCTCCAATCCTAGTACTTGAGGCACAGATCTTCTTTGTAGGCTGGCCCAGTAGATCCCAGATCAGACTCCTTGCTCTTTGGATTAGAATAGTCTGGGATTGCTCTGGAACTGGCGTGTTTAGCCTGTGTCAGGATGAGAGATCTAAATAGCTTAGAATGGAAGCTCTTTGGTGCAAAGACCATCTATTTGTCCTGGGTTTGTTTAGCACCGAACACAATGGAACTTCAGTCCATAGCTAGTGCTTCTAGGTGCAATGGTAATACAAATAAACAACCATCACCATGACAACCACTACCGCCAGCACTCCACAGCTGCAGACAAGCTAGCTTAAACGTTAAGGTAGGGGGCTGGTTCCTTCATTGGCAAGATAGGTCATCTTAAAGCAAGATCCAGCAGGGGGAAAAAAAGCAGAAAATTGACAGGATTCAAGAGGGTTTCTGCATTCCCAAAGTGACACAGAGCTATGCTGCAGAATTCCTGGGCCTACATTATGTTACTTAGAAAAGAAAAAGTAAACAAGTGTCAGAAAAGGGTTCTCGGGCAAAACAGTATTCATCTGAAATAATTACTAGCCCTTTCACTGAGTTTAGTTCTAGAAATGAAAGATTTAATGGTGTGATTTGATAGAAGAGAGCCCCGAGTTGCTAATCTGCTTAAAAATAAAGAAGAAATCACACGTGGTGTCGTTTTAATGATCCACAGCCTTACTGTTGTATGCAACAATATACACACTTGGCTAGGGACAATATTCATGCTTATATATGTGATTCATGCAGTTCTGTAAAATGAAATATGCTTAGAATCATGTATTAGACACTTGCAACCAATGTTTGTAATTAACCAAGGTCATAATACATGTATAGCAGCAACGTTCACAAAACAAAATGTGAAGAGAGAGAGAACATGTTTAAATTGTAAAGGCTGAGCAAGGTCAGTGGCTTAGTTTGTAAAAGAGCAAGGAGCATGCATTTAGGACACTAATATATTCTAAGACCTATTTGACACAGCAAAGCCAACAGAAGCAATTTGTTTTATGCTATTCCTGTAGAAATTCATTTTTCTAAATTAGTGCCTTAGATCAAGTAAGTATTCTGAAATTATGTTACCTTGAACCAAGCACCCAAACTGCATTCCAGATGAGAGCAATTTCCAAGGAATGCAATTTAGTGTTCATCTTGCAGTTAGTCACTGATTAAGATACCAAAATACAAATGCTGCCAGTTTCTATGTAGTATACATTATTCCACTACCACTAAGTTATGGAATAAATCTACATGAGTCCTAGCTGTCATGAAGGTGTATTTTTGTGTTCGGACCATCTGCTCCCTTCCTAAGCATGTTGAAAGGAACAAGTTAGTTAAAGCTCAGTTTGCAGATATGCCTTGGGCCCCTGAAATTAACAGTGGCTATAGACTGGCAGGGACAGGAGGTGCAAGATTCAGAGCCCTCATTGCAGAAGACCAAACTAATCACATGGACAGATTCTTTTTTTCCAGTTGTTCCCAGCTTCCTCCCAAGTCACAGCAGGGCTTGTAGCCATGATGCAATAGGTTTTCAGGCCATATCTCTGCGCTATGGCTTCTTGGAAGGATCAGCGATGTTAACAGGAATTCTAGGTGCACTGCAAATCCAAGGATTAGGTCCTTGGTTTGCCCAGCAGGTGTAAATAGGGATTAAAGGTGAAATATAAGCCATTTCTCTTACTCAAAATTCACAAAGTGGGCAGCCTTCTATTCTCAGCTTCCTAGAGCCTTAGTAGAGTTAAGAATTGGAAGTCATAGGGTGTGGACATGAGGTTTAGGAGTCATGTGAAGTGACAAAATGAAAGTACCAAGCAGTGGAATAATCCCTTGGATGGTTTCCTACAGTATGGAAAAGTCTGGACAAGGTTGTGTCGGTCCTCCAAGGGAAAATGCCATTTTCATAGTGCAATCTGCTTATGAACTTCCTGATACTCCCTCCTCCCTATCCCATTGCCATTATGCAAAAATGAACAGAGGCCAAGATTGTTAAAACTAATGAGGTACAAAATTATTCAGAAGGTCTCTGTGGACTTTACTCAGTGATCTAGACTATTTCTTGGTGGCTAGTGGACTACATATCATGCACCTCCTGGGTATACTTCTCCTGTTCCAGTCATAAAGGCCCCTTAGCATCAATAACAAGATTTTTAAAATAAAAACAAAGCCAAATTCCACCTTGATTTACACCTAATTCAGCTATGCAGTTCATTAGAGTTTCCAGATGAAAATCATGGCTGAATTTAATCCATAATGCTAATTTGCATTTGAGCTCACCCAGAATGATATTTACAAACAACAAACAAACCAACCCCTCACATCTTCCACCGCATACTGCACCAAGCAGACCAAGTATTTCATCCAGATATTCCCCGTTCCAGGTTATTTAGCCGGCGTTGCTTGGGTCATGTGCACTCCCCAGCCCGAGTGAGAAATGTAACAAACTGCGTTCTTCTCCTCATTCTCTGATGAGGGGGAACAGGCAGCAATGTCCTCATATGAATCTGGGGGGGGGGGCAACTTCAGTCACCCTCTCTCTCTACAGGGCACTGTGGGAAGGGAAGTTTGGGCCTGGGGCAGTCCTGGACAAGGAGTGGGGGCACCCCAAGCCAGCCACTTTCACCTGCCTGCTGATTCTGTCTCTTTTCTGTATGGTTTTATGAACAGCAATCCCATTCCAGGTGCATCCCATTTTCTTAGCACAACCAAACCCTTCCCTGGCTTTAAGTTATGATAAGAGGAAGCTATATATGAATTTGGTTGTTCTAGCTCCTACTATTTATGGGGCAGGTAGGAAGGAGAATAAGCCTCTATTACAGTGGTCTCCAACACGGTGCCTGCAGGCGCCATGGCACATGCCAGCCCCGGGAGCGCGGCAAATTGGCTGACTACGCCCTGGGTGCGTGGCTATAGGGGGCGCCGGCCCTGGGCACTCAGCTATGGGGGGCGCCGGTCCTGGGAGCGCGGCGAATTGGCCACCCGCTCCCCGGGAGCACCGGCCCCGGGAGCACGGCGAATTGGCAGCCTTGCCCCCGGGCACGCAGCTATGGGGAGGAGGGGTGCTGGCTTTGGGCGCACGGCTATGGGGCGGGTGCCGGCCCTGGGCACATGGCTCTGGAGGACACTGGCCCTGGGCTTGCTGCAAATGGGCGGCCCTGCGGCACATAGGGTTGCTGGCCTTAGGCACGTGGCTCATGGGAGTGTGGCATATGCGCGGCCCCGACCCTGGGTGCGCGAGTGTCCCCGCCTTCTGGCGCCCAGCAGGCAAATGGCCACACCCCCTGGTACCTGTCAGCTTCAAATGGTTGGGGACCACTGCTCTATGAGGTTTCTCTGTTTTCCCCCTATCATCTGGGCAGAAAAAGTGGGGAATGGGTAGATTCTTGGCTCCAACCACACAACATCATCCTTGTCACACTGGCTTCACAGGGGTATGTGCTATACTGGATATAGGACTGGTGCTGAACACATCACTCCTGGAAGAAGGGGTGGAATTGGAAGGCAGATTGTGATCTGGAATCACTGTCTGATTCCCTGGCTGCCCCTGGGCCAATGCAGTTATGCACCTCCCTTGCCATGACGGAGCCATAAGGGAGGAGACTGTGTTCTTAAGATAGTGACTCCTTTCCAAGAGTACCTTGATAGTAGCCCGCTCTCATTTAAACCAAGGGATTGCTAGCCGGAGTGTCCTCTGCTGGGTGCAGCACTCATGGATTTCCATGAAATTAAGGTCCAATATCAGTATTTTCTAGCATGAGTCCCAGTCACCTCAGAAAAGTATCAGAGACCAAAATGATCCCAGCATCTTTCTCCTTCAGAAGCACATTGAAGGGCCTATAGGCTGTTGTACTTCAGAGACAGCATCTGCCTCAGTGTAGCCTGAGCAGAAAAATAAGAGCTTGTGGTTTAAAAGGTGACAGAATTTTTATGATGCTGCTGATGGGAGGATTAAATAGACTTCATTGGCCACCAAGAAATGGTCAGAGTCACTCAGCAAAAAGCAAAGGAGGTAGACTGATACCATATAAAGGATCTTTAATCTTTGTTTTTCAACCATTGTGACATTATACTCCTGCTTATTTTTAAGCTATTCTTAGGTTTCATTAGCTACTGTCCCCCCCACCACCCAGAGCAGGAAGCAAGTACAATGAAAGAAACCTTATTTTTTGAGTTGTTTTCTGTGGGACTTTGGGGTTGGAGGAGAAATCATAACTTTTCCAGTATTTCCACACATCAGAAATCAGTACTTTCACTTGTGGCTTTGTCTGGTCTTCCACTGTAATGGGAGCCCTAGGCACACACCTGATCTGCAGAGAAAGTTTGACCCCTGGGTGAGGATCACATTCAAACAGGTGTCACTTTAACTAAAGGCCAGTTGCATTTATTCTTCTCTCAAGACATTCAGAAGGTGTTCAGGAACCCCTGAAATTTGGAGCCACTGCTATTGATGGCGGACAAATTCCAGAAATCTTGTCAAGTGTGTGCCTGGGCTTGGGATGGGAGGTGAGCTTTAAAACTTACCTAGGATTTTCTCCAAATGAAACATCTTGTAGATTCCTGCATCTAAATGTTGCATCAGGAGTGGTTAGGTCAGAAAGAAACCAGCAGTTTCTTTCTATAAAGTCCCTGAATGCCCTTAGCATTTTGTAATGGCTTTCCTTGAAATCCATGAAGCTGTGTAAATTAATTTGACTCTTGGTTTAAAAAACAAATCACATCTTTTGTTGCATCCTATTTTTCTACATATTTGACTTTTTTTATACCCACCTCTGTTCCGTCTTTGTTTACTTATATTATTGTGGACCTACTACATCTTTAATCTCCTTTTTAATTGTGCAATATAAATAGATCAAACAAAGTTGACTCTTGATTTATGAAAGTTCACAATTTTCAAATGGAAAGTTTTTTCCCCCGTGTGCGATTTTAGTGGAATAAAGAAGTGATTGGAGCCAAGGGGTTACTGATCATCTCTGAGTTAACAGTCCTGATTTTCACAGTGGAAATAATTTTGATTTCGAGTAAGGGTCTAGCACATTCAGGGAAATGAGTTGATGACCCAAAGCTCCTTTTATTGCTCAATGTGTTTCCTAAATTCCCAAGAGTAGCAGGGTGAAATGCTTTGAAGTAGCACATAGACATTCACTGAAACGCCTTTAACACTAAATGCCTTGATGGAATGTTCAGACTCTCAGCAGATTAATAATTCAACTCTGGAATCCTGGCACAGACCTCTCATACCAGCAAACTGGCTTCACAGAAACTTTGGTGGGACATTAATGGAATTCTAAGGTACTTTCCTGATGACACAAGTGAACATACTTAAGTCAAGTCTCATACTCAGAACTAACACGCTTAGTTGTGAGGCAGAGGATGCACCTTTATATGATCATCAGGAAGAATGTCTTCTGGTTTCACTTAGAGCAATGCTTGACATCAAAGAAGCACTTCTCCATTTGATATATTTATAACACTAAAAATGCAAATACAAAACTCTATCAGTGCAAAATGTGAAAAGACACAGCAGACACTCAAATATATCTACAAGGAAACCAGAACAACTTTATAAATATCTTGTTTTTCAAATCCCCTGCTTTCTCTGGGTAGGCAGCAGTCTCCAGTTGGTTGTGTGCCTAGTTTCAATAGTGTGCTTCCTTGTTCTTTTTGTATTTAAGTCTCAGGCTGTTGTCTCTGTAGTTTTTTTTTTAGAAGATTCCCTTCAAATTCCTAGCCAGGACTCTGGAACAAATGAAGAAACTGACCTCAGCTGCCCCCATCTCATTTTATAAGATGTGTAGTTCGTGCTAGGTCAAGAGTCTAGCTGTTTATTTGGAGATCCCATTCAGGATAAGCATGTTCAATAATTATTTAATGCTGAGCCTTAGTGTATTAATTCAAACAACAAGAATCAGTATCGTGCCTTGGAGATAACAATCCCTTAAGTGTACTAAACTGCAGAGAACTTTATGCAATTCTCTCTTCCAGTTCTGGGGTTTGCTGGTTTGAACCTGGGGGGAAGGTGGAAGGAACTTGGAGCAACTTCTGGCTGCTCCACATTGCCCCAGATTCTATTGGTCCCTTTGGGGGATTGGAACACAGTGCACTTTGAACATATCCTGACACAAACTCTACCCCAAGGCATACGGTCAGCTGTGCCACACTAAAATGATGCTAATTCACTTGCATCTGGAGTCAGTACAGATGATGCTGGGAAAATAACTAATTACACTTCTCTGTGGATTCTTTCAGCAGGGCAGGTGGTGTTATGCTACAGATCCCCCAAGTTTTCCAGGGGGCCAGTTTAGTTTTCTGCCAAGAACATCTGTTTAGAACATGAACTATCTGGCCAGGTACCCTCCTCAGCTTGCACCATTCACTCTTTGAGCAGACTGGAAGAGCTTTGGTGGAGGAGAGGCTACAGACCCTTTGTTCAACTGCAGCTACCCATCTGGTGGGCTTTCCAGGGCCTTGTGCCTGTTGCCATCATAAAATGGAATTTAGCCCAGTCAGTGTAAAATATAATAGGGAATCTCTTCAAGTATACAACCAAAGGAGAAAACTAGGGCCAGAAATAAGACTATTTACAAACAGGAGCACAATTATGGTACCTCTTCACGACCATCTGCCAGTGCAATTTCTCTGCTTGCTACAGGAAAGTTCTAATCAAACTACATACTCAGAGCCACCACTCCCTCAAATAAGAATGTGCAGCAGATTCAGAATGTGTGAAGTTAATAAACCAGTTAAGGAAGACCTGAGATAAACAACTGATAGTTGTGGATGAGCATGGTGATAGTAGGTAGACTGAACAGGTCCAGAAGTAACAAGATAATACAATGCACAGGAGAAAATCTCAAGAGCCTGAGAACAAAGCTCCCCGCCCAGAGAAACCTCTTTCCATTAGTTAGAAGTGTGTTTTCAGAACACTGCTTTTGTACTTCCACTGTGTTTACATAGGTAGGACCTCCAATTTTAGGGTATTTCTGTTTCATATTTGGACCTAGATTCTTAAAGGTGTATGGGTGCCTAATCCATTGGGAGTTAAGTGCCTAAATACCTTTGAGGCTCTGAACTTTGACCACTATACATCTTCTGTTCCCCTCCTGGTGAGCTAAATGTACCTTCACATGCTAAGAAGCCTTTTCAAGTTTAATTTGGGTCTATTGTTTAGTCGAAACAATAATTAAGAATAAAATTGTTAGGCACGTAGAAGAACATAATTCGTTGGGCAAAAGTCAACATGGTTTCTGTAAAGGGAAATCATGTCTTACTAATCTATTAGAGTTCTTTGAAGGGGTTTACAAACATGAGGACAAGGGGGATCCAGTAGATATAGTATACTTAGATTTTCAGAAAGCCTTTGACAAAGTCCATCACCAAAGGCTCTTGTGTAAATTACATTGTCATGGGATAAGAGGGAAGGTCCTTTCATGGATTGAGAACTGGTTAAAAGACAGGAAACACAAGGCAGAAATAAATTATAAATTTTCAGAATGGAGAGGGGTAACTAGTGGTGTCCCTTAAGGGTCAGTCCTAGGACCAATCCTGTTCAATTTATTCATAAATAATCTAGAGAAAGGGGCAAGCAGTGAAGTAGTAAAGTTTGTGGATGATACTAAACTGTTCAAGATAGTCAAGACAGAAGCAGACTGTGAAGAACTTAAAAAAGATCTCACAAAACTAAGTGATTGGGCAACAAAATGGCAAATGAAATTTAATGTGGATAAGTGTAAAATAATGCATGTAGGAAAAAAAATCCCCAACTATACATATAGTATGATGGGGGCTAATTTGGCTACGACAAATCAGGAAAGAGATCTTGGAGTTATCGTGGATAGTTCTCTGAAAACGTCCACACACTGTGCTGCAGCAGTCAAAAAGGCAAATAGAATGTTAGAAATTATTAAGAAAGGGATAGAAAATAAGACACAGAATATCTTACTACTCCTGTATAAAACTATGGTACGCCCACATCTTGAGTACTGTGTGGTCTCCTCACCCCAAAAAAGGTATTTTGGCCTTGGAAAGGGTTCAGAAAAGGGCAACTAAAATGATTAGGGGGTTTGGAACAGGTCCCATATGAAGAGACGCTAAAGCGACTAGGACTTTTCAGTTTGGAAAAGAGGAAACTGAGGGGGGATATGATAGAAAAATAACATATAAAATCATGAGTGGTGTGGAGAGGGTGAATAAATAAAAATTATTCATTAGTTCCCATAATACAAGGACTAGAGGACACAAAATGACATTAATGGGTAGCAGGTTTAAAACTAATAAGCGAAAGTTCTTCTTCACACAGCACATAGTCAACCTGTGGAACTTCTTGCCAGAGGAGACTGTGAAGGCTAGAACTACAGTAAAACTCTAATAGTCCGGCATCCAATAGTCCAGCACTCCTGATAGTCCGACATCAAAATGGCAAGAGCCTAGTGAGTGAGCTTCTGCAAAAAATGAGTCACAAGGTAACAGCGGCAGCAGCTGAACTGAGCAAAAAGGGTAAAAAAAGGCTGAAAAAAAATAAAACATTACAGTATACTGTATACAGTATGTACAATAAAAGGGGTTAAGAACACTTTATATACAGTATATAATGTATACAGTATATATATAAAACCATCTTATAGTACCTCCTGATAGTCCGGCATATCTGATAATCCAGCACCACCTAGGTCCCATAGGTTCTGGATTATCGGAAGTCTACTGTATAACAGAGTTTAAAGAGAAACTAGATAAATTCATGGAGGTTAGGCCAATAAAAGGCTATTAGTCAGGGGGTAGGAATGGTATCCCTGGCCTCTGTTTGTCAGAGGCTCGAGATGGATGGCACAAGACAAATCACTTGGTCATTGTCTTCAGTCCACCTCCTCCGGGGTACTTGGCGTTGGCCACTGTTGGCAGACAGGCTAGTGGGCTAGATGGACCTTTGGTCTTACCCACTAAGGACACTCTTATGTACCCTTGATCTACTACTGCATACTGTGCTGTACATATTTTCACTATAGCATCTGACTGTTTAGACCCCTTTTAAATATTTAAATGAGATCAGTATAAACAATAAATGATTACCTCATGGAAATGACATCCACACTTCCCTTGCAGAAATTCTTTGTAACGTCCCATTGTAATGATGAAAGTATCAACCACTTCATAGCCATACTTTTTTGCAGTCTCCAGAATAACTACATTTTCATTCCATAAATTTTGCACTTCAGCCTACAAAAAATATCATTGTTTATCAGTAGTATTCTGATTTCAATGATAGCAGGATCTGATCCTAAAGTAATGGCCACACTTTATTTTCCATGGCAGCTTATAACAACAGAGTAAAAACTGTATCCATCTGGTACTGTGAATGCCATTGACCTTATTTAGAATAACCATCTGACATGATTAATACATAATTAAAGGGGCAGGTTCTGTAGCACATTCCAATGGCCTTGCAGTATTCTGATGATGCAAAGCAGCCTACGCTGTATTGGCTGCTCAAGCAGGACTCATGCAGAGTAGTCAATGGGATACCTGCCACAACAGTCGCCCCTCTCAGTAGAAAGGGAGACTGAGGAGACCTAAAAGCCAGACCTGCTCCTAGCCACTTTTGGGTGCAGTGCAGTCTGCAGCGCCGGGATAGGTAAGTAGCTTGCCTTAGCAGCCCTGTTGATCACCCTGCAGCAAGGAGACCCAGTACTGGGTCGTGACTAGTTTGAAAACTATTGTTTGAGAGAGACAGCAAAATCACCAGGTAGACAATAAGCATCGCATGGTAATGCAGTCAAAATCTGACCCACCTGCGATAAAGAATGTATTCCATCCACTGGCAGATGAAAGCCCATTCCTATGGATTTTATTACTACCAGGATATTTGATAGGTTTTCCCTGTTTGAGTGAAATGAAGCACAAGAATTTTATTTACAGATCTATGAAAAGACATTACAAAATTATTTTTTAAGATCAGATTTAAATGAACAATGATGAAAAAATCATGAAATGTTTGTATCTGAAACTGGTTAAGTTTGGTGGCTGTAATTTTTCATCATATTAATGTTTTATATGGGATAATAGAAATATATAGCACTAAACTTTACCTCTTCAGCACTGTTTGAATAATTTGCAGGTGATTGGAATTAAGCCACTGAACACCACCCACAACTAATACAGTCTGGTCTGTGTTCTCAAGGGGTTGTGATCTGAAATCCAGAAAGAAAACACACGCAGCCTTACAACAGATGGAAAACATTTTAACAGCATCACATTACATTGCAATGAACTGTATATGGCACCCTGATAGAACGTGTGATGTCATTTAGTCTCAACCACACAATATGGCCTGTACACCTTGTGCTTAATTCTTTACTGATTTTAATGGAGCAAGTCTGTTAAACACATTTGTGAATGGAAGAGGAATACAAACAACCCAGCAATATAAGTTATATTGTACCTCTGTAACAGCTGTTCTAGTGCTTTTTCGAATGTTGGCCTCTTCTTTACATTGATCCAAAATTGTGGGTAGTAGGAGTAACTGATAAATGTTTTCCCATGATTTATGTTACGATAAAATTTAACATCATGAGTCTTTTGCCATTCCTGAAGGGTCTCATTCACTCTTTCTATCAGATAATACATTATCCCTCTATTAGTTGAATCTCCAATGAAAAGAACCTTTAAATGTAAAAAGAAAAAAAGGATACCGTACATTAGACAGGTTAAGAATCACTAATCTTGATAGAACATTATATGCAATAAACTACATTTTAACCTCTTTCAGGCTATGGAATACCACCCCTCAGCCTCCTACTTCCAATACAACTACTTTTCTCCATCAAAATCTATTGATTATTATTAAGTAAAAAGTAATGTTAGCATAGTATTATGGACACGGTAAGCTTGGCTTACTGTGACAGCTGTAGCTTCTTGGATACATCCCTGCATTTTTCATCCTGCCTGCTTGTTTCTTCTCCCTAGATGTAGAACTTTACATTTATAAATCCCTCTGTGATTTGCAGCTTCATGCTGTAGTCATTTTTCAGATCTTCTCCCTTCCCCCATGCTCTGTGTTTCATACCCGTTTTGGTGTCATCCTTAAATCTGATCACACTTGAATTTACACCAAAGAAAAACCCAGTGAAGAAATAAAATAGGGGCATTAGCTCTAAAGGGATTTTTTTGAATGTTTGGAGGGAGGGTTTTGAGCCAAAAAGGAAGGTTAAAAAAGCTTCTGAAAACTCAAAGTATCTTGGAGTATGACACAACAAGCAGGAAGCATCATTATTTAATGATAGAGAGGCTTCACATTGACAGAGAAGCCATTTCAAGGATCAGTGGTGTCCTCTGCAGAGATTGGCATTAGGACTTTTTATGTGACTAATGGTCTCCCCTATACTTATTTTGCAGCATCAACCTACAGAGCACTTGAGCTCCTTTATATACGGAGGCTATTGGGTTTGTGTGTGTGTTTATATTAATCTCATCCATCCCTAGTGAATCATCTCACTAGGGCAGCTGGGCACCAACCCTTTGCTGTGATTGTATGGTCCCCTCCCAAATAAAAGAGAATGCAAGGCAGAATGTTATGCCAAAGAACACAAAGAAAAGGGAAAATTAGTTTAAGGAAAATAAGTTTATGCCATTAGAAATGCACCTGTCACTTGTTACTGTCTCACAGTGAGCATGGTTAGAAACACACACACATCAGCAGTAGTGTAAATGCAGGAATCAGATAGCCTCAATCACAATGGCATACTAAGCATGTCTTTCCACCTCTGCTCTGCAGTGTGCCTCCCGCTGCATTGCCACTGAATCTGGATCCTTTGTGTAGGTACCTGGCACCCAGCAGTAGTTACTGATGCTTCATTCCATCTCCCATATACAGTTGGAAGTGCAGTGACTGTTCAGACCACTCAAGGCAGCTCTAGCTTGAGCATCTGTTCTCATAGGAGAACTCTGACAAACTGTGGGAATTAATGGTAATGATGCTCCTTGTCTTAGTGGAAATTAATGTCAGATTTCGAATAACTCCTCTCACCTTGCACATGACTACCCCCTTGTTCTTAGCCTTCTGCAAGAGACAACAGCTCCCACTATGTTTGAACAGTGAAAAGGAGCAGTGATGGCCAATGGATCCTGAAATCCCCTGCTATTAAAACAGCTGAGGGTGAAGGTATGTGGTGCTAAGATGACCCTGCCTGTCCCTCAGCCCCTGATGTAGGAGCATGCTGTAGGCAGGGACTGGGCCAGAAGGAGATCCAAGCTATTGACTGGAACATTCTGTGTGTCAGTGATGCTGGGCTACAGAGCAGCCCAAAAGCAGCTGCATAAGGGTTCCATACATTAAAAGCTACCTTTGTCATTCACTCCCCTGTGTTTGTCAGCAGTGCAGTGCAGAATATGTATAGTATAGCTGCTATCTGTCAGGAGTCTATCCACTCATTGCAGCACACAGATTACACAGGCATTTATTTCATGTGAAGGGGATTGCAAGTGTTGTCCATCATAGCTCCTGACATACTTCTTCAATCCACAACACATTACCCACCCACTCTCTTATTTCTCTTTAATCTGTTGCTCTCCGGTCTCTTGTGTCCATCACTGTAATATCCAGCTATAGGACATTGAATTTGAAACTTTTTTTCTGGGTGATAACAAAAAGCAAGGAAAGACCATTAAAACAGCAGGAAGAGTGTCAAATTTTCTATTAAAACAAAGATATTAGGTTCTTATTTGTATGATTAGAAATAGGCCCTAACTGGCACTGGGCATTGGTAGCCCAGAGGTCAAATGGTTTCTATCTTACCCATTAATACTATAAAACCATTGTGAGGACCAATGAGTTTTCCTCTCATTGACAGGAACTGCCCCTTCCCTAACCGTAGCCTAATACACCCGTCAAGCCATTTCTCTGATTTGCCAGATGTGGAGTTTTTATTTCATTTCTAATTCTATTACGATTGTGAGCAGCTTCTTATCTCCTTGTAACAGTGTTGTGCCATTCCCACCTACTGATGGCTTGAAATAACAGAACAAGACACTCAGTGGAAAAAACAGAGTGAAAATATAGTCAAATCCCACAGTTTTACTGACACTGCAGGGCTTGCATCGCTGACTAGAGTTTGTTACTCTAAAAATGTTCAGAGTTCAGTATCTCAGCCACTGCAGACTGAAATGTGACCATTTCCTTTGCAAGTGTCATTTGTGCTAACAAAAGAAAAAGAAATTTAACTGGTTAAACATTTCATAGTCTTAGAGCTTTAAAAAGTGTTATCCCCTCTCCCACCCTTCTAAGCAGCAGAGCTGAAGCTGAGCCTTGAAGAAATCTCCACTGAGCTCCAGAATTGAAAGTGCTTGAGACAAAGCATTAGAGATGCTCACAGCTCTGGAAAAGCTGCCTTTGAGTGGGCAGATACCAGGAACAGTCTTCTGAAAAAAACAGTATTGAGAGGCCGCCAGAAAAGACCATTCTTGATTCTATGATTCTCAGGGGGGCAATAAATCAGCTATGCCATTTGAATCCATTACCTCTTGTCCTGCCCTCTGTGGCAAGAGAGAACAGCTTTTCTCCATCCTTTTTTATGGCAGCCTTTCAAGTAACTGAAGACAGCTATCAATATGCCCCCTTAATCTTCTCTTTTCCAAACTAAACATACCCAGATCCTTTAGCCTTTGCTCATATGGTATGCATCCTTTCCTTTGATCATCTTTTTTGCTCACCTCTGGATGTTTCCCAACATTCTTTCTATACATTGGTGACCAAAGCTGGACACAGTACTCCAGATGAGTAGAGAAGTACCTACCATCGTCATTTTCGCGATTGGGGCTTTTTTGTGGAAAAGACTACTGTACTGTCTACACTGGCCCTTTTCTGGAACAGTTTTTCCGGAAAAGGACTTTTGCCTGAATGGGAGCAGCATAGTTTTTCCGGAAAAACACTGACAATTTTACAGTAGATCGTCATTGCTTTTCCGGAAAAGCAAGAGGCCAGTGTAGACAGCTGGCAAGTTATTCCGGAAAAGCGGCTGCTTTTCCAGAATAAATGGCCCAGTGTAGACACAGCCTAAGTGTAGCAACTTACATTTGTCTTCGTTGAATTTCATTTTGTTGTCAATAGCCCAGTTCAATTTATTAAGAACCCTCTGAATTTTAGTTCTTTCCTCCAAAGCATTAGCAACTTGACACCTCGCTTTGTGTCATCAGCAAACTTGACCAGTATGTGCTCTCTCTTCCTATATCAAGTTAATTAATAAAGATGTAAAAACACGGGAGCCAAAAGAGATCTCTGTGGAACCTCACTTGAGACTTTGCTCCAATCTGGCATCCTTACATTGATAGTTACTCTTTGTTTGGTTATTTAACCAATTATGTATCCATTTAATGGTAGTTCTGTTGAGCCGGAGTTTCTCCAGCTTAGCTATGAGAACAGCACATGGGACTGTGTTGAAAGCCTTGCTGAAGTCCAGGTATATTATTTCCGCTGTATTCCCAGTCCACCAAATCAGTTACCCTGTCAAAGAAGGAAACTCATGCTGGTTGCTAGAAATGACCTCTTCATCCTCCAGGTATTAGCAAGCGGAATGTTTTATAATTGCTCTAGTAGCTTATCAGGAATAGAAGTCAGGCTGAATGGTTGGCAGTTTCTGTTCTCCTCGTTTGCCCCCTTTTAAGTTAGGCATTACACTAGCCCTTCTCCAGACTCATGAGACCTCTCCTCTGATCCGTAAGTTTGTAATTTTTGTTGCCAGTGGCTCCAAGATTTCTTCAGCTAATTCTGTCAGTATCCTCACTGACCACTCTGCTAATATGAATTCATTTACATTGGTCAGAAGATCTCTGATGTCTTCTTTACTTACCCCAATCTGCACCCTTTCCCCTTTATGATAACTTTGCTAGTCATCTGGTCACATGTTATTTTTTAACGCAGATTGAAACAAAGTAGGCACTGACCAGGTCTGCCTTCCTCTCATCTTCTATTACCAGATCATTTTCTCCATTGAGCAGCAATCCCACATTATCCTTGATTTTTCCTTTTTGTCTGACATATTTGAAGAACCCCTTCCTATTAGCATTTCTTGCCAGCTGCAAGTTACTCTTTGCCTTGGCTTTCCTGATTTTGCCCCTCCATGCTCTTGCTATTCCTGTATATGCTTCCTTGGTGACATGTCTCTCCTTCCATTTCCTGTATGTACTCCTTTTGGTTTTTAGATAGATAAAAGGCTCCTTGTGCAGCCACATTTGTCCTCTGTGATTCCTCTTATCTTTCTATGGGTGTGTCTAGTCTACAGGGTTTTGTCGCCAAAACTATACCTGCATCAAAACTATACATAACGTCAACAGAACTCGGCAGTTTTGTCGACGGCAGTAAACCTCATTCTATGAGGGATAATACCTTTTGTCAACAGAGTTCTGTCGACAGAAGGCGTTATTGCATCTACACTGTCCTTTGCGTCTACACTCTCATGTCGACAAAGCAGCTTGCTTTGTTGACAGAACTGGATGTAGTCTAGATACTCTTTGTCGACAGAAGCTTTGTCGACAGTATCTGTCAACAAAGCCTCTGTCGACAAAAGCCTGTAGTCTAGACATACCCAATATGTCGGTATAAGTTGACGCTGAGTCTCTAGTGCTACATCTTTTAAGAACTGCCAATTCCTGTTCTTCCTATCTGGTTTTTTCATGGGATCTTCCCTACAATTTCCCTGTCTTTCTGAAGTCCAGTGTCCTTGTTTTGCTGTTCTGATTCTAGCTAATCATTTCACAGAACAACTGAAATCTTTTGGAAACGGGTTTTGTGAAGCATTTGCTCCAGCAGAATGTGAAATCTTACAGGACTACCACCTTGGGGCAGAGACTTTAAAGCTTGCTGGATGATTTCTGTAGACAGTGCAAGCAGTCACATTATGAAGATCCTGAACTTAGAACAATGAAATGAAGGTTAATGTGCACTACAGGGTTTAAAGGACCTATCACCAACTAGCACAACCTTTTGAAATCCCCATTCTGTAAAGCTTGTCAAGCTTTATTATGTTCTGAACATGGGACTCTCAGAGCACAATATTCAAAGCAGCCACTCTTTGGTAAGTTGGCGTTCTTTTAGCTGAAGCTTTGGGGGAAGAGGAGGCTAGTGAAGAGTGGAATATGATCCTTAGAAACACTCATGAGCCTCAGTTAACCAGGAGTTTCAATTAACCAGCATTCAGTAAATCAACACAATCAGGGCATACATTCTCAGAGTATTTCCTAGACTCCCCAGTGCCCCACCTTTGCGTAGTAGGCAAACAAAAAGCTACTTGAGGAGACTCCGCAGCTATATCATGTTGTTTTCATACTTTTTCCCTCTGTCTTTGCTCCTGAGATCAGCTGCAACATGTCTTCATTTCCTGACTGAGGATCTCACACGACACAGCACTGAACATTATGAGAGGCTGTCCTGCCAAGCTAATGGAAAGCTGCATTGCTATCATCTGCACTTTTGGAGATGATCACAAAGGGATCAGGATTATGTTCTTGGGTGAGAAACCTGTTCACATTAAATTCAGTGAAATTCCAGCACAACGTTGGCTTCTTGCAAAAGCCTCTCTTATTCCCCTGGTTCTTGCACTCTCTGCTCAAACACACAAATCTGCCTCAAACTTTTGTCTTTTGCACTTTGGATATTGATTTCTCTGGACTCTAGCTCCATGGAGAATTCTGTTAACTTTTGTAGAGCATCAGAAAGTATGCCCAGCTTAGGCACAAATGACGTAGATGGCAGGTGCGTCTGGAGTCTGCAGAAAATGTCTTTTTTTTTAACCTTGTGCTTCCACTGACTGTTGGAAGTAAAGAAAGAGAGCATGGCAATTCTTTTGACTACTAGAACCATCTTGTCCACAGGACAGTTTGGGGCAGCCACCCCAGACCCTGCACTTTGGGGGGCCTTGAGGTGACCATCTCAACCATCCAATGACAAAACCCATGAGATTACGTAGGGAGCCCAGCATGGGGTGGCAGCAGTGGTGGGAGCCAAAGCACCTGGCGGCCTTCTCCGTTCTGTCCCACCTCCTTCTCCCAGCCCACTGTGCTCTCCTTCATCAGGGCAGCAGGAAGTAAAGCATCCTGGCCTTAGGCACTCTGCTTCCTGTCACCACAGTGAAGTGGAGCACAGCGGGGTGGGAGAGGGCAGCATGACAGGTTGGAGCAGGCTGCTAGTTCACTCCACTACTGCAGTGAGTGTGTGGGGAGGGTGACCCCTGCTTTCCCTCTGCATCAGAGCCCTGTGTAATCCCCCAGCTCATGTTGCTTGGGGAGGGAGATTTTGGCAAGGGGATGAAGCAGTGGCGGGGCTTGGGGAAGAGAGAAGGGCTTTAAGCACTGGCAGGGAAGGGCCCACAGGAGGGAGGAGGGGTACCCTGGGCCCTGCACTTCCCTAGGGATGGCTCTGCTGACCCCTTTCACTGCACAGCTTCTTGTTGAGAACCATCGTGTTTCCAGAAAGCACCCAGTTGTCATGATTTCTACATGCAAAGATGCCACACATTCTTAGAGTTCCCTTGTGCTTTTGGGGAGGCATGGTACAGAGAGTACCTTTGGAAAACTCAGCTGTATCAGAGAAACCACTTCATATTTCTGACCTAGCACAACTGCCGCTCCAACACAGGCACCAAGTGTTCCTTCAAGTAAGCTTTCGTGAATCCCAGTACAACCAATTTTCACAGCAAGTCTCTGGCAATGGTTGAGGCATCAGTGGCTGGGAGCTCAATTAGGTCAACAAACATGATTGTAGGTTTCTTCATCTCCCCTGCTGAAAATTGTATGTAGGTGATAAAAGTGGAAGCCTGGCTCCAAGTAGTTAACTCATCCCTATTACTATGATTATGCACGTATGAGATCTTATATTTTTAAAATAGTTTTCTTCATTTCTTCCACAATGTGCTAGTGTATGAAAATGCAAATGACCTTGGAGTGCAGAATTCACTCAATATTTAGTTCATTTAACTTCTGCAGGTCAATTTCTGTATCAAAACTGTAGGAGGAATGATTTTGTTTCACCAGTTTGTATGCAACATGGAATACTCCCCATGCCCTTGCTGCAATGGCCTTTGTACTTTCTCTATCCCATACTGGTTATTTTCTACAGCTTTGTGATTCTCTGAGACTTTGTGCTCACAGATCTTTTCCCTCAGAGACTTCATTTGTTTAATTTGCAGTCCTCATGGCTTGAAACATCAGAATTAGCCCAAGCTTTAACCTCTGCTTATAACTCCTAAAGACTACATTTGCACAGATGCTGCAACCCAGTTTACCTTTCCTAATAAAAACAAACCTTGTAGCTAACTATTTTACAAAAATCTTTTTTGCCCCCCCGATTTTTGACTAACATGGAGATAGGTCTCTCCTGCCACATTCTGGTTTACCGTCATGTTCTTGCTCATCAGAGATGCTCTGCACCATGTCTTTGTCCTAATGAACAACAGCAGTGTCACTAACTTCCCCACTGGCCTCTCAATTAGAGAGTTTCCTCTTTCTTTGGAAAAAATTGTGATTTTAATTTTCTGACGCACGAGAGGGAAATTGAGCATTGTATGCAGAACTTAACCATACACATATATCAGGTGTGATTACCTAGCAATTGCTACCCTTGTTGATTACTCCAGAAAGATGCACTGGCTTAACAGTCTGTGTCAGCTGCCCATATCCGTCGTCTTTCAGCCTACAAAGGGCTCCTGCTGCTCTCCATGTGTTAATTTATCATAATTACCATGAAAATAAATTGCATGGACCTCTCAAAAATAAATTGCATAATTATTTTTATTCAGACTTCTTCTCTGAGGGTGTATGTGCTTCTGTCCTGGGGTGTGGCAGGGCTCTGGGCTTCAGCTGAAAGGCAGAGATCTCAGGGTTTTAGCTTCATGGGGAATAGGGGTAGGGAAGCCCATGGGTCAAGGCTTCAGTACTGCAAGAGGCACTGGCGTTGGGGGCTTCAGCCCTGTGGCAGGCTTGCCGGGGCTCAGATCTTTAGCCTGTGGGAGGTGCACTCAGCTTCAGCTGCAGGGTCTTGTGGACTCCTGAAACTGGTTTGTGGGTCCCCAGAGCTGTGAATATATTTACCAGAGCTGGACTGCACACAGCTCTGGCAGAATGTAAGCCCCACATGTAATCAAGTGTGCAGCAGCCACAGAATAGCACGTCCTTAATACGACCTTGGTAAAGGGTGGCATTGACGTTGACACCTGGGAGAGGCAGGTGAAGGATCAGGTAACCTGGAGGGCTTCAAGAACTGTGCCTGACACTTTGAGATCAAGCGACATCTCCATGAAGATCAGAGAGCTTGATACAAGGAGCGTGACTGGGCCTGCATCAGGGCCATTGGTGTTGGCGCCGACAGAGGTAGAGACCTCACATGTACTCACTGCCTGAGGTGTTCATTGCGGCCTGATTTCTCATTTATGTACTCAGCTGCTATAGGTGTCCAAGAGGAAATCATTCTCGATTTGAGGGATCCAAGAGAGAGAGAGAGAGAGTGTGAGACATAGCATCATTTACTTCATTTCACTTGCATCAGCTGACCCAAGTTCTGCACCTGACCTGAAGCATATAATGGAAGTACCTTAGCAGAAGGTCTATGTATAAGATTGTATGCTTAGCTGTGTGACATTAATGAATGAATCATTCAGTGTTTACAGTGTGCTGTATCTCATTTTCTTTACAATTGTGCCCTGTAGTCTTCAAGCAAATGGGAATTTAGTCTGAATGAGGACTACAGGATCATATTTTTACTTCATATAGTGCAATATTTCTGCAGAGACAGATGTGTTTCAGTATTTTCTGTTGCAAAGGTTTAGTGTGAAAAATTCCCATTATGACCAAACATACTTCAAAAAATTGTGTAAGAATAGTGGAATTCTACTTCTTAGCCAGACCTATCATAAATTAACCACACTTGAGAAATTTAAACAGCTTTAAGTCCAAAACACCACTTAACCCTAAGACATTATTCAGAAAACATAAGCTAGAGTCCCTGTTTTAACAGCTGAATTTCAAGTACTTCAACAAATATTGCCTTTTCATATTTCCTGTTCTGAATTACACATGGCTCTCAGGTATTTTATTACAGGGCTAAACTCAGAATAGTATTTTTGAATGATAAACAAAATAAACATTTTTTCCTGGTTATTTAGGACAGATTGCTATGCTTTGCTAATTGAATGGCTAGTTACCTCTTAGAATCTCTTTCTCAAGACATCTTTTAAAAGTTACCTTGTACAATAATTACTGTTATGCTTCAATAAATCTCATAAATCTTATAGAGAAAGCTCATTAACCACACAGTTATATGGGGATATGTCACATAGATGTAATACAAATTTATCCTCTGTTTTGATTGCACACTTCTTTGATATAATTAGGTTATGCACACGTAATTCCCCAAGCACTTCGAATCTACTGTGTAATGTAGCCTGCATTCAATTTGCCCGAACCAGGAGTTCAAAGGTGAAGAGATTACAGGTACAGTACTGGAAATGGATAACCTAAGTTAGTGAATTGGTCTCAGTGACTTCAAGATTTTTGCAATCAAGATGGTCTCCTAGATAGGGTAGTTTTGCTAATTGCATTTGTATACCTAGCATTTGCAGGATGTGCTGACTGAACCACAGCAGTGCTTTCAATTCACAGAAATGCACGGCTCTCATATTCAATGTTGTGTACAATCAGCACACACCTCACTTCACGGGCCCTTACTTTAAATCTATGTCACTTTAGTAACACTAGTAGGAAAAAACTATGCAGATGGAAACCAGTGTAATTGTGGACTACAGCACACAAAATGTCTCGTGGGCCACACACAGAACACTGATGTGGCCTTAAGGTTGCAGGTTGCCCACCACCGTACTAGAAGTTGGCTGAATGAGAAACCCTCCCTGAAGAAATCTTCCTTGGTTTCAAAAATTTAGATCAGTTTCCTGTTTGTTGTGTGTTGAAATGCAAACATGTGATAGATTAGTGCTGCTAACACACCATTAACCAAATAAAACTCACTATAACCTGTCTGGGGGAATTTATATCCTCTTTCATATTACAATGAAATTTGTATCTTGTTCTTTCACTACAGGCAGTCTCAAGTTTGCATGTAACCAAGCCAACTCACAGGTACAAATGTTAAAAATAGTCAATGACAAGAAAAAGAAAAAAAAAGATCGTTGGAAAACATAGTGAATTAGATTTTAAAAATTACCTCTGAAATACACACAGAATTTAATACAAGAAATAAAACTAGGTTGAAGTAAGAAAAAACAAACTAAAACCCATTTCTTTTCTAGGTTTTATTTATAGCAAAGTTATAGGATGGGCACAATACAATAGAACTGTATTTTAGAAATGTGAATAAAATGTTAAGCAGCTTTCTATTGCATTTTAAAAATTGCATTCCCTGTGGAACATGAAGAAGCCACAGTAATGATCTTACAATGTATATCTGATGTTGCACTGGTCAGTCAGATGCTGGGTGACTGGGCACTCTGTACACTTCTCAACTGAGTTCTAGGAATGCATCTTCCTTGGAACATGCTACTCCCTTGGCATCTACAACCTTTGTTTTTCTTGCCAACTTGTGGTGGGCTATTGATGTGAACAAATAGCCATCTACCTTGTCTACCTTGTGACATCAACCATTCCAAAGGTGACTGTGTTCCACGAGGTGTACCGGTAGTTCGGAATAGGAAGCCTAGTCCGAACTACCTAGTTCGAGCCCCGTGTAGCCGCGCTGCACGGGGTTCGAACCAGCGGGGTTTTAAAAATGGCGGCTCCCCGCTTATGCAAATGAAGCCCGGGAAATTCAAATCCCGGGCTTCATTTGCAAGTGCAGTATGCCTTCATTACCCCGCTAGTTCGAACTAGCGGGGTAGTGTAGACATACCCTTACTCAGATTGGAATTGGGCCCAGTAGCGCAGGACTGAGCAACAATATGGCAAATATGTATTTACACTTGTATAAAAGTGTATTTTAACTTTAAAAACCCCATTTCCTTGCAAACTGTCCATGTATTACCATAACATTGCTCCAGCTGAGAGGGTCCTCAGCCTGTCCTAGATCATTCAGCAGTAATTGCTCCAAGTTAACGTCAGAGTAATTCTGTTGGGAGTTGTCCGAAACCCTCTTTTCTTCTATGAAAGGGGACATTTGGAGCTACAAGCACCATAAAATTATGAACAAGTATTCTCCACAGCAGTGTTTCTGAAAGTGCTCTACAGAATCACTCTCAGAAACACATTAACTGGCCACTCCGGTTTGTTGATTTACCGGCGCCATGGCCACAGAGCCTTGCGGTTCCCATTGGCTCCATTTTGTCCTTTCTAGCCAAGGGGAGCTGCAGGAAGTGGTGGCCTAGCCCACGCCATTTCCCACTGCTCCCCTTGGCTAGAAATGATGAAATGGAGCCAATAGGAACCGCAAGGCTCCGTGGCCATGGCGCCAGTAAATAAACAAACCGTGGCGGCCAGTTAATGTGTTTCCACACAATACTTCCAGTAACACTGCTCCACAGTACCTGGCCCAGGTGAAATGGCTTTAGTGCAGCCAATTTATGTGGGTGTAACTGACAGTAGAACCTGTCTTGCAGCTAGATTTATACCATAAAAAACAAAGGGAGAAAGAAGTCAGATAGCAGTGAAGGACCTTGTGCTTGCTGAGAAGTGGTCAGTCAAGAAGAAAGGAAGGAATTAAAATACACAAGAGTGATTACAATTTTTTTCTGCAAAGATCAGGTCTCTGGCTTAATCCAAAAGACATTTTTTCTACCTACGAAATATATTGTCAAAAATCTTCATAGCCATTACTTACTTTCTCGTATTCCCAGTAACTGTACCTGAGTCTCAGCTCAGAGATCTCTTTCAAATGTCACACAGTCATAGCATGCCTATTAAGAAGACACTGTATTTCCAAGCAATCACCTTAGAAGCTTCACTATAAGAAAAGAATGTGCAAGAAGACTTTGTAAGATTAGTATGCACAAGCAGTGCCATGCATTAGGTATACAGCAGAGGAAACAAAGCTTGCATGCAATGTGTCAGTCTCTAAAACAGTGCATATTATTTTTCACTTGTGAGACTTACATGCTTACTACTGCCAAATGCACTACAGGTTTTTCATACAAAGTTTTTCTGTTATGTCTGGAAATGTCATTGTTATCAACTGAAAGTCTACATCAAATGGCGGTATAAAAGTATACATTATAAGCAGTTCAAGTCTACAAAACCATTGTTTGTCACTATGATTTGAACCTCTTCAGCATTCCTCTAGCAATGTAATAAAGAGTGATTTTTCTTATATACGAATCACAATGCATTTTTCTTCCCATTTGTAAAGAACTTCAGGACAATGAAGTTCAGTGTGAATAGGCGTGGATGATTTATCTTCTGATACAGAAACAGCAGGTGAAAAAGCTAAATTGGTTGCATACCTTTCTGCCTTCTACACATTGCTGGAGCTCTGGCTTAGTCAGGACCGAATACTGACAGTTGTGTGGCTGCCATGTTATTTCTCGCCAGTCACAGGTTCTGTTGTCAGAACAGCTGAGGCAAGGCACAATCCACTGCCCTGGAAAAAAGCAAAATGTATTTAGACTCTCCTATATATATTTGTCATTGGCTAAGGTACTCTTACAGCATAATTAATGAGACACTCTAGTTCTTGCTCATGAAGGTTTTAATAATTTTTAATTTTTTGTCATCTTGGAAGCTTTAAAATAGTATTTCTAGCTCTTGTACTAGTTCCTTTCCCAGTTAGCAAACACTGGTATTCTTGCTTCACCTGAAAAAGTTGGGAATGTCCAGATCCATTGTTTTAATTTGGGCTCATTCCTAGTTTTCCTCCCTTGTGCCAGCCAATCCTTGCTAGGAATGGAAGCATGATTCAAGTGGGTAAGGCACAAAAATGAGACAGAGAAGATGAGAAGTAGAATTTTCAAAAGTGCTTAAGTGACTCAGGTGCCTAAGTTCCTTTTTCAAAAGTGACTTTGGTGCTAAGGTCTCATAGACAGTCAACGAGATTTAGATTCCTAAATGCCCATTCCATTTTTAAAAAATACGACTTTGGCTCCTCAGATGTAGATTACACTACAGATCTTTAGCAGTATAAATACATCACACAAAGGTGTGAAAAATCACTCCTCCAAGTGACATAGTTATACCAACCTATCCTCCTCCCTAGACAGTGCTATGTCAATGGGAGAGCTTATAGCTAGCTATAGGTGCTGATATAGAATCATAGAATCATAGGGCTGGAAGAGACCTCAGGAGGTCATCGAATCTACCCCCCTGCCCAAAGCAGGACCAACCCCAACTAAATTATCCCAGCCAGAATTTTGTCAAGCTGAGACTTAAAAACCTCTAGGGATGGAGATTCCACTACCTCCCTAGGTAACCCATTCCCGTGCTTCACCACTCTCCTAGTGAAACAGTTTTTCCTAATACCCAACCTAGACCTCCCCCATTGTAACTTGAGACTATTTCTGCTTGTTCTGCTATCCATCACTACTGAGAACAATGTCTCTCCATCTTCTATGGAACCTCCATTCAGGACGTTGAAGGCTGCTATCAAATCCCCCCTCACTCTTCTCTTCTGCAGACTAAATAAGCCCAAATCCCTCAGCCTGTCCTCATAGGTCATGTGCTCCAGCCCCCTAATCATTTTGGTTGCCCTCCGCTGGATCCTTTTCAATGAGTCCACATCCTTTTTGCAGTGGGGGCCCAGATCTGGACACAATACTCCAGATGTGGTCTCACCAGTGCCGAATAAAGGGGAATAATCACTTCTCTATATCTGCAGGCAATGCTCTTCCTAATGCACCCTAATATGCCATTAGCCTTTTTGGCAACAAGGGCACACTGTTGGCTTATATCCAGCTTCTCATCCACTGTAGTCCCCAGGTCCTTTTCTGCTGAACCTCTACCTAGCAAGTGGGTCCCCAGCCTGTAACAATGCTTGGGATTCTTCCGTCCCAAGTGCAGGTCTCTACACATGTCCTTGTTGAACCTCATCTGATTTCTTTTGGCCCAATCCTCTATTCTGTCTAGGTCTCTCTGAACCCTATCCCTACCCTCCAATGTATCTACCTCTCCCTCAGCTTATTGTCCTCCACCAATTTGCTGAGGATGCAATCCATCCCCTCATCCAGGTCATTAATGAAGATGTTGAACAAAACCAGTCCTAGAAACAATCCTTGGGGCACTCCACTTGAAACCGAGCGCCAACCTGACATCGAGCCATTGATGACTCCCTGCTGGGCCCGACAATCTAGCCTGTTTTTTATCCGCTTTCCAGTCCATTTATCCAATCCATACTTCCTTAACAAAGGTCCTTCTAGCCCAATATCCTGTCTACCGACAGTGGCCAGCACCAGGTGCCCCAGAGAGGGTGGACCGAAGACAATGATCAAGTGATTTGTCTCCTGCCATCTCTCTCCAGCCTCTGACAAACAGAGGCCAAGGACACCATTTTATCCCCTGGCTAATAGCCTTTTATGGACCTAACCTCCAAGAAATTATCTAGCTTCTCTTTAAACTCTATTATAGTCCTAGCCTTCACAGCATCCTCTGGCAAGGAGTTCCACAGGTTGACTACACTCTGTGTGAAGAAGAACTTTATTTTATTTGTTTTAAACCTGCTACCCATTAATTTCATTTGGTGACCTCTAGTTCTTCTATTTAGGGAACCTCTGGCACCATGCACTTAACAGTCCCTACTGCACTTTGACATACTCCTGTTTCAAACGCTCTGTGTCAAAATGCACTAGAAAACTGTAGTGGCTAGTAGCAGGATCTAGAGGGTGACTTAGTGTATGGCCAGCAAGTGTTCCACAGAATCACACCCTGGCTTGCTCCACACTAGCTCGCCACACAGAAAAGCCCTCGGGCTCTGAAAGGTGTTGAAGAGACCTGAACATGCTCAGGCCCCATGGGGCCAGTTCTAGGAAGATTTCACTGGTGTCAACTGCAACCCACTCATCCCCACTCTGGGGAAACTAGCTCTGTTAGTAGAAGTGCACCTTTGCCAGTTTAGCAGTATGTACTGTGGAGGGCTTTTCTTGGCAGAACTGTGTTGGGAACAGATCACAGCTCTGCACATGCAAACCAACGTTGCCAGCCAGCCAGAATTTGGCCTCTGTATCTGACATCCTCTTTTCTACAAGGGTAGTTTCTCTTACTTTATCCTCCTCCCTGCAGGTGGTGCTGGAAGCTGCTTCTGCAGTGCCAAAATTAGAATATTAAACAGAGTCTTGTGAGCGGTTATTTATTTCATAGAATCACACAATCTTAGAATCCTAGGGCTGGAAGAGACCTCAGGAGGTCATTGAGTCCAGCCCCCTACCCAAAGCAGGACCAACCCCAACTAAATCATCCCAGTCAGGGCTTTGTCAAGCCGGGATTTAAGATGGGACTTATTTATTTGAATCTCTCAGTAACAGGAAAAACTATAATTTAGAATTTTTAGGACTTTCCCATTATATTCCTTTAAGGCTGATATTAGCCCTTCTACATTTTTAGTTGGATGCAATGGACACACAAAATCATCTTCATATACTTTTAGGGCCAGAAGGGATCATTAGATCATCTAGTCCACCTTCTTGTACAGACCAAAGAACTCCATCCAGTTACTTCTCTATTGAGCTCAATAGCTTATATTTAACTCAGGCACTTCTTCTAGAAAGGCATCCAGTCTTGTTCTGAAGACATTAGAGATGGCGAATCCACTACTTTCCTTAGCAATTTGTTCCAATGGTGAATTACTTTCACCGCTGGATGGGTTGTCTTCTTTCTACTTTAACTTCTTTAATCTTTACTTTTTCTCTGTGAGGCACTTTTTCCAAGCCCTCAATTTCTGTGATTCTTTTCTGCACTCTCTAATTTTTCAAGTCCCATGGTAAATATGGACACCAGAACTGTACACAGTGTTCCAATATTGGCCTCCCTAACTCTGTGTACACAGGTAAAATTGGCATTCTAGTCCCACTCAGTGCTCCCCTGTTTATACATCTATAGAACCCATTAGCCTTTGCCACAGCACTGCATGTTGAGCTGTCTGCCCACTATACATCCTGAATCCTTTTCAGAGTCACTGCTTTCAGAATACAGTCTTCCCTTCTGGAGATATGGATGGCATTCTTTGATCCTAGAGGTCTGACTTTGCATTCAACCATATTAAAATACAGTTTGCTGAATGGGTCTATCTTACCAAGCAACTCAGATTGCCCTGGATAACTGCCCTGCCCTCACATTATGTACCATCCTGCCAGTCTCTGCCTTAAAAGCTATCATCAGTGATTTTATATTTACCTCCAGACTACTGATGAAAATGTTGAAGAACAGTGGGCCTAGTACCTGCAGAACCCCATTAGAACATCCCTATATGATGAGCATGTCTTTCTGAGATCTGTCTGAACCTATGGGCTTCTTACTGGGCAGCGTTACTTCCTCACTGCAACATTCAGCCAAAAGAGGGATCCATAACTTCTCCAGCACATGAAAGGGAAGTAGTGCAAGAGGCCAGGAGGGATCTGGATAGAGCAACATGCTGGAGTCAGCAGCTTGGGAGCTGGTGGCAAAGCAAAGGCTGGACAACTTAAGATCTGGGAGCCAGCCTGTTTGTGGCAAAAGGCCCAGTGGCAGTCACATCAGGCAGAAACCCAGAAGTATCCTGTATATGGCAGATAAGCATATGGACTCACTGAGGAGTGTTGGTGCTAGACAAGAGGACTGGACTCTGTCTGGGAGATCTGCAGGTCAATGTGTGCCTGCCTATAGGAGAGCAGTGGCCTGGAGTAAGTACCTTTGGCACCCATCTGTAGGGCCACCACTTCTCTACCCCTGCTACTGGACTGAAGGGCCTAGTGCTTGGAGCTCCTCCAGCATGTCTCTGAACTTCTGGTACACTCTGCACACTACCAACCAGCTAGGGTACTGCTGTTCCACAACACTCAGGGTACATCTAGACTACAGGCTTTTGTCAACAGAAGTTTTGTTGACAGATACTGTCAACAAAGCTTCTGTCGACAAAGAGCATCTAGACTACAGCCAGTTCTGTCGACAAAGCAAGCTGCTTTGTCGACATGACAGTGTAGACGCAAAGCACAATGTAGATGCAATAACGCCTTCTGTCAACAGAATTCTGTCGACAAAAGGCATTATTCCTTGTAGAATGAGGTTTACAGCCGTCGACAAAACAGCTGAGTTCTGTCGACGTTATGTCGACAGAACTCAGCAGCAGTGTAGATGCAGGTATAGTTTTGTCGACAAAAGTCCAGTTTTGTCAACAAAACCCTGTAGTCTAGACACAACCTCAGAGAGTAAGTGTACAACATAGCAAAGAAAACCACACAGCAAGCCTGAATCAGCTGGCACATACCCAAACCCACTCTTTGCAGTGGGGCAGGTTACAATAGTTATAACGGCTCAGATTCACTCACTACCTTCCACAACTGAACAAATCTGGGCCACGTTATCCGGAAGACACATTGGCAACTTCATGCTGATAAGTGAGTGCATAGGAGCTGTAAGTCAAACCAGTTGAAGGTATGTAACTTGCGGTAACTTTCTGAGGAGAAACATTAGTTCAGTCTCTGTTGCTGTCAACCCACTTTCAGATGTGAGTCTCTTACTTGACTTCTCATTTTTTTGCTAAATGCTACCGCTGATAACTTTTTATATCAGAGATTGCAACTGTCACTGTGTGCTTTGCAACTTGTGGGAGTAGATCAAAGGAGTTGTGGTAAATGGTTGGCTGCTTGACCTGCCTGGTCTCACTTATCATGCAAGGGTGTGAGGCTGTGGTCAGGAGCAGAGAAGGCAAAACAACAGGAATGAGGCTTCTAAAGAGACGACTGTCACTTTCTGTCTCTGGTTACACTAGCCTAGCTTTTGGAAGCACAAGTTTATTCAGGCAGCCTAAGCCCTGTTTGCCTCATGTGCCAAGCACCTGTGCAGGATTAGGAACATTTTGACACTGCTATGGACATGTTTAATTTTAATCTGTAAAAATATAGTAGAGGCTGAGAATGCAACTGCAAAAAACAAGACTGCTGGGTCCTAGATACCTTGAGAGCTTCTTCCTGCCACCTTGATGAGGACAAGGATTTGCAGAGAGGTGGCCTTAACTGTATAGAGGGGAAACCTGAAGCAAAGATATTTGGTAAGTGGCAGGGTGTTTTGGCTTATCAGACAGATAAATATAGAGTTCTCCTACATAAAACTAGCATATATCTTTCCTGTCAGCCCTTGCAAAGTTCTTGCAAGATCATGGAAAGGGCAGAATTTGTCCTATAGTCCTGCCACTGTGCAAGATAATGCACTACCCAGCTCACATTCTTATGTACTCCACACACACACACACACACACACACACACACACACACACACACACACACACACACCTAGAGTGAATGCTGCACAAATGGCCATATTCAAAGTCCACTGAAGCAAGCAAGAGTATTTCCTTTGACTTCAGTGGGCTATGGATCAGGCCCTAAAGTTCTAACTTTAGCTGTTCAAGCAGGTGGGGATGTCTATTATGCAGATGACTTGCCACCATGCAGCATACAGTGGGAAGGTTCAGTGGGTTAGGGAACTAGCCTAGGATTTGGGAGAGTAAGTTTCAAGTCCTTGCTGCGCCACAGACTTCCCCAATGTAAAAAGTTACTAAAGAGTATCTCTAATGTTAAGTTCTTTGGGGGGGAAGGAGTGGTTTAAATTTAGCAATCATATAAAAACTGGGCATTCTATTTCCTGACATTGCAATTTTCTTCTTGCAAATCACATACATGAATATTCTGGCAAACTGTAACTTCTGAGATCTCTCTTGAATTACACAAGTTTCTTCTTAATATTACACATATTTATAAACTGTTCTATTTTTAAATTACAAATTGGAACAACAAAATATTAAGGAACTAAACTGTCTAAACAAAAACATGTAAACTTTGGTGACTGAAAAAGCTAAGTTATTATATGAAATATATTCTTCACATATTTTGCATGATTTATAATTACTAGTGCTATTCATATATTTAATTAATAACTAGATTGATTTTATAGCATATGCTAAAGATTTGCAGTAAATGTAAAAAAGATGAATTAATAATGATATATTTTAAAACAAATGTTGTCTATAGGAAACACTGAATGCCAACAGGATACCTGTAGAATTAAGAGTAGTTCTACACAGATGTATTGTTAAAAAGCTGAAATTTCATATGTTTGAATATAATGCCCCTTACCAACCATGAGCTAATAATGTCGGATGAAATGGGTACTGAATGAAAAGGGCATCACACAAAATAGCTATAGATCTTGGCTTCTTGACATCTAAATGTACCAACCATAAATAAACTTTTGTTACAGAGGAGCCTGAGAATAAACAACTTTTAAAAAGGTATTGCACAGATAAGAATTATTGGCATTATCTAGGAAATTCAGTTTATTTTCTTGTGTAATTATATATATATATATATATATTTGTTTTGAGTACAGTAATACTCACTGCAGCTTTCAGCACAGTTTCAGTCAATTATATCTGTATTTGGGACATTGCGGCAAAAAGATGCTACTGAGTATAACATTCAAGAAAAAGCCATGCCTAGACGTCACTATGAAATAAAAAGGGGGGTGGGAAGTGTAGAATTAAAGTGTTGCTGTCAATTTAAATTTGGCTCCAAATTTAACATTTTATTAAAACAAGGTTTTTGTAAAACTAAATGTTTCCACATAAAAAAAAACTTATGAAATCACGGATATGTCTGAAACCAAGACACAATGGCATTACAGCTCTGACTCTGCACCATTAATGTACATTGGAGCTTTGCCATTGACTTCAGCGAGTCTCAAACTCTAAAGCTGGCATTCAGCCACGCATGTAAAAAGAGCATGGCTGCATAAGAGGTTTAGTACCTTAAAGTGCAAATGACTTCATTGATTTAATTGTCTAAGCTAAGAAAAATATATAAGTAAACAAGCATAAATAGTGCCAAGTAAACTGGAATTGTAAAAGGCTCTTATATCCAATAAAAGGTGTTACTAATAATGTTACTAAACGTATGAAATTACAGATTAAGAGATTCTAAGGACAGAAAAGACTGCTGTGATCATCTAGTCCAATCTCTTGCATAACACAGGCCAGGGAACTTTGTGAATTAATTCCTTTGAACTAGAGTCTATATTTTACAAAGAAAATCTAAGCTTGATTTTAAAATCACTAGAGATGGGGAATCAATCATGATGCTTGGTAAATTGTTGCAGTTAACAGGGTTCTTATAAACTATTGCTTTGAAATGACATTAGCATAAATATGATTTAAGAAAGCCAGTTAAAATATTCACATATTAGGACAAAACAAGTGTATTAGTATTTACAGGATTGAGACCTAACATTTAAAAGTCTGGATCCAGATACAAATGGTCGGCTCCTGCAAAGATCGCAAATATAATTGTGTGGGGCCTGTTTTTATTTTTTTTGTAGTTAACCCTCTAAAACTGACTGTTTTACTCAGCATTCTAAATATTATGATTTAAAGTAACTTTAAAAATGTACATGTTAACTTGCAAAAGCAAGCAAACAAAAGAGACCATTTTAAAAGCAGCTATTGTTACTACCTTTGGAAAGAAACCATAATTAGAAAAAAATCATCCATGTATACTTAAGAAAACATTATTTTAATTTTGACATTGAAGTGAATATTTAATCTAAAATTATACAGACTACAATTTGTTGATTTATGTCTAAATTATTTTTATACTGGGTGTCTATTTGAGCTCTCTCAGGATTCTGTGAGCACATCAGTACAAATCCTCAAAGTTACAGTGGAGTTAGATGCCTAAACACCTTTGAGGAGCTGGGTCCTTTTTGTCTTTGAACAAGATTTGAAAGTATTATGCTTTTAGGGGATTTCCCCCTTTCGTCTAGTAATTAGAAATTATAAACAAATATATTTAAAAAACGGCATCTGACAAAAGATTTATTCACATGCTTAACTTTACAGACGGAAATCAATGTACCACTCACAGCACGTGAAGTTGAACACCTGTGTAAGTGTTTGCAGGCCTGGGACTGAAATCAAAACAAATGTATAAGCAAATATAGAGCCCATAAAGAATTATGCAATATGGAGTTGTGGAAAATGAAATACAATTCAAATGTGCATGTACTGACAGAAATATTCAATAGCAAAAAACTACATTAAGATTGCATGATGGTATTTTGTGCCTCAGCAGGATGCTGAGCAAATTCAAAGTACTGGAAACTAAGAAATGATCAGTTAAGGTTATCTATGAAACCTTAAATTCCACCCTCTTTCAGCAGTAGATCAGGTTAGCCCCTCCCCCATACAATGTCAATGCTAAAGTTGCTGAAATGTACAATCTCTTCACTTCTTTTTACAACTTGATCACGCTCACTCACAGGATTTCATCTAATACTATTAAAGGACAAAAAATTAAATACATAAAATAAAGGTTGCTGAAAGTTGATTTCCCTTTGGAAGTGACAGTAGCCCGAGGGATTATTTGCATACACTCCAGGTGCAGTTAAGTGTTAGGTGTACCCTCATTAAATGGTGGAGGCAGTAACTGGGCTTGTTTGGTAAAGGTGTGTTTGTGATATGAGGACACATCTGGGTTAAGGTGGCGTGTATGACAGAACTGTGATTGCGATGTGGGGAGATCTATGTTCTGCACCTTCTGATGTTCATATGCAAAGGGAAGAGCTGCAAGTGTACCTTCAGCATCTCGTAGGCAGTAGAGTATTTCCAAGCCAAATTGTAAACATTGGATAAATTAGCTGGGTACAGAGGTTTTAGTACAAAGAGTGTTACGGCAGCAAGCTGGGGTATAACAGTAGTGTAAGTACTGATTCTCTCATGCTCTCTTGGCAGAGTGAATATGTGTGGTGTCAGTATAGCCACGCAGAATGTGGCTGTGCGTGGTAGGGTGTGTTTGTGAGATCAGCAGAATACTTGGAGGTGCGTGACAGATTGTGATATGTGTCTCCCACTCCCAGGCAAGTGAAGAAAGGGAATCTTCATTTCTCTGAAGATTGTGTACGCTATGTCAGTGGCCAGGTATGAGACTGTTATTACAAAGGACACTGCCAGCAGTGAGGTGGAATATGAAAGGATGCTAATGCTCTAATTAAAGTGCAAGTTGAGATGGTAGCCTGTGCGTAAGGGTATGTCAGCATATGAGCTTGAAGATGTGATTCCCAGTTTACGTAGATGTACCCACAGTCAGTCTAGTGAACTAAAAATAGCAGTGTAGACAAGGTAGCATGGGCAGCAGCTCAGGCTAGCTGACAGAGTACAAACCCATTAGATTCCCAGGTGTGTACAAGGGTAGTTTGCTGCTGCTGTTGTCTGTGCTACACTACTATTTTCAGCGCACTGGCTCTACTCACACCAGGACAGGTACTTCTACATGAGCTAGTAACCACATGCATGTAGACACATCCTCAGGCTATGGGAGAGTTCTCCAACTGCATTTGTGTGGCATTCTTACTGGAGTTCAGGAACCTTCTGAATCTTTTAGTGCCAAGCATCTAGGAAAATGTATTGTAAGGCATCAAACTATTCCAAGCTCTGATACCCCAGTGTTTCTCGGACTTGGGTGCATCTATTGAACAGGGGTCAGAGGATGTTCAATAGATGTACCCAAGTTTGAAAAACACTGAGGAATCAGAATTTGAAATGGTTCAATGCCATACAGTACACGTTTTCCAACCGGACAGGAAACCAACGCTTTTCTATTAAATGTTCTTCCAACTCTATTAATAGTTTCCACAGTGTTGAGGTGCATTGGCAGAGCTGAGGAGTGCAGTGAGGTGGGGTGCACAGACTGAGCTGTGAAGTTCAGGGGATCACGAACTGGGGTACATTGGCAGAGCTGTGGTATGCAGGAGATGAGGTGCAGGGAGTTGGGATGCACTGGCAGAGCCGTGGAGTGCAGAAGTTGGGTGCATTCACAGTGCTGGGGTCTTCCACTCCTGAGCCCCCAACCTCTCTCTCCTCCCTTATGATCCATCCACATCTATCACCAACTGGCCAGTCCTCCTACCCTTGCTGCAGCCCCAAATCCTTCTCTCCTTATTTCTCTCCTCCTTCTTCCCTGCTATACCTCTCTTCCCCTCCTAGAAGGTGTTCACATGTCTATTTTCCCCCAAAGACTTCAATTATCTTCTCCACCCCCAAATTGTCACCCATGATTCACAGATTGCAACAACCTCCAGTCACTCAGTCCAAAGCTCCTTTTGTTCTGAGTTCTCTGTTCATTGAAGGGTGAGCTTCCAGCCATCAATCTGCATGATTACTACCTTTCAGTTTAACAGTACAGGGCAGCAGAAGGGAACCAGTTTCTTTACCATGGCTGTAATCCAGGAGTCCCTCCATGGTACAACTAGAAACTTGGGTCCTTAATGTGACTCTACATCCCCATGAAGTGCACCAAATTTCAAAGTGATCTCGTCACCCATTTGTATTGTAGAGCACTTACAAATATCAAGTTTAAAGTTTGCTGTATTGGTGCATGTGCAGTGTAAAAATAAACATCATATTAAATTCTGTTCTCATTTTGGGTCACCAAAAGATTTAGTGGGAAACCAATACTACACATTGGGTAAAATCAGACAGATTGACCCACATCATATTAAGTTTGATTTCTAGGTCCACCCCTCCCCCAAACCAACTAAAACCATTTTTAAATGGCATTTTTCAGGCCTTCTATCTTTGCAACCCTCAGCTCAAATGACTCAATTTTTTTGTCAATAGCTCCATCCTGAGCCCTCCTCCGAAGGCACACCAAATTTCAAAGATACCCAGTTAACACATGCCAGTTTTAGAGGACACTGAACAGTTGACCTTTGAACAGATATTATGAAGTACTGCTGTAATATTATTTATTAAGCTATGATTTGTTAGGTCCCCATTTTACCTTTGTTCACACAAATCCATGCAGACTTTCCATAGATTACAGTGACCCGATTCATATGTAGAAGCTTTGCAGATTTGGTTCCCTTGTTTTTAAACTCCCTTGGACAGCCGCTGTGTCTCTTTTATGTTTTGCAAAGTGCCAAGCACAAGGTCAGCTTTTAAAAATAATAAGTAGTACTAAAATCATACGGAACATTAACTATATTTTATGTTTCAGCCTGGTTCACAGCCCAGCGAAGTCAATGGGAAATTTACCAGTTGCTTCAGAAGGCATTGGATCAAACCCTTAATTATGTATGTTGATTTTTCTGATGATCACTCTATCATTTGTCCATCCTGTAGTTCCAAACTGAGACAGACTGCAGGCAACTACCTTGGTTTGACATTAATACTCTGCATTTACTGATGAAAAGGGTCCTGCAAGATGCCAAGTGCCTCCTGAGTGGTGCTGAGCCACCTTAACTCTCCTGTTCAGATCCTAGAGGACATTTCCTAAGCTCAGACCAAGGCTGTGTCCAGACTCAGGGGTTTTTTCGAAAAAAGTAGCCTTTTTTCGAAAAAACTTCCCCTGCGTCCAGACTCAAGCCGCGTTCTTTCGAAATTAATTCGAAAGAACGCGGCTTTTCTTTCGATGGCAGTAAACCTCATTTCACGATGAAGAACGCCTTCTTTCGAAAGTTCCTCTTTCGAAAGAAGGCGTTCTTCACTGTAAATAGGGCTTCTTCAAAAGAGAGCATCCAGACTCACTGGATGCTTTCTTTCGAAAAAGCAAGCCGCTTTTTCGAAATTTCTCCGTGCAGTCTAGACGCTCTCTTTCGAAAGAGGCTCTTTCGAAAGATGCTTTCGAAAGAGCCTCTTTCAAAAGAGGCTTGCAGTCTAGACATAGCCCAAGAGAATAGAAACCGGGGGCGAAATCCTGGACTTACTGCAGTTAATGAAAAACTTACAAGTTTTACCATCAGTGTTAATGTGGCTAGGATGTTGCCCCAGGTCTCTGACTCCCTATCCTCCTGACTTTTCAGGGGTTTGGAAGAGCTAGGATTTTTATGTTTCTTTGAGTGTTTAATATATTTAAAAATCAAAGGGGAGGCAAGGGAAGCTGTGTCTTAGGACTTCAGGCTGGCTCTTCAGGGCACCCGTACAGCTCTCACTGCCAGGGTCTGTCAGTAGTTACAAACTGAGAACGAATTGACAAGCTGTTTGGCTTACAGTTAACATTTGTAAACCACAGGAAAGCTGCACCATAATGTATAAATACTAAGGACTGCACATTCCACACTTGCACTGGACGTTGTCATTTAGGTGCTATTAGCTATCTTCACTTTCTCAAGAAATAATTCTCCCATTTC
The DNA here is from genome assembly GCF_052426305.1 of Pelodiscus sinensis. NCBI lineage: Eukaryota > Metazoa > Chordata > Testudines > Trionychidae > Pelodiscus > Pelodiscus sinensis. Next base: position 44,393,149 of record NC_143052.1, read on the forward strand.
TGTTAGCTGTGCCCCTTGACACAACTTCATATATTGAATGTTGGTTCAATTTGGAACATTTGCAAGGCAGATAAGTTCCACCAGAAGAGTGTAATGTAGTTTATTTCATATAGCCATATGCAGCATTCAGAGCAACCTGGACTCTAAGACTTTGAGAGGCCAGAAGAGACCCAGATCTCAGGCTGCAGCCCAAGCCAGAATGTCTCCATTGCAATTAAACAGCCCCTTAGCTCAATCTCTGCAAGGCCAAGACAGCTGGCACAGTGTAGACACTGTAGTATAGACATACCCTATGTTTCTCTTGTTAATGTGATTTTAACACATTTGTCTAATAAAGGAAGATACAGACATAATTAGGGACTTATCCTGCAAAGACTTCAACATGTGCCTAATTTTATGCATATTAATATTTTGATTTGTAAAAATATATAAGCTTAAATGTTTGCGGAATGGGGTCCAATATATTTCCCATTCAAAAATATGTTCCTTTTATTAGTAACGGAAGAAATGTCGTATAGATCTTAATCTGCTTAATATCTATCTGCTGTATATATCTTACTTATTAGAAAATATATTTAAATTGTGCTCTTTGGCTTATCCATAGTGATGTTTAAATCTCTGTATTAGTTTATATAAAAGAGGGATATTTTGGTTCATTTGTTTGTTTAAAAAATGGTTATTCTTTTTGTGTATTCCAAACACGAATAGGAAACATGAAACTACAGCTGGTAAAAATGCCAATTTTTTTTCAACCCACCCCAATTTGGGGTTTTTCTTCAAAAACTTGAAAAAACATCACAAAGTAATTCCATTTAAAATGTATGTTTCTGATGAAAATTTGTCAGTGAGCCCTTCAAATAGTAACTATAGGCAAACTATCAATTTTGCGGAAACTCAGAAAAAGAGTGTCTCATAAAAGTAAACTGCCTGTCTTAATTATATCAGTAAGATATGTATGTAAAACAGTCTGTATAGAAACAAAATCAGTTTTGCTTGTGTCTGCACAGAAAAAGGACAGAGATTTTTGTGCTTTATTTTAGTGTGGTGCAGGTATTTGTGGTATAGGGAGAGAATATATCAAGAACTAACCTTTTGTGTCTCCAGCTTTACAAGTTTTAAACTGTGTCTGTGAAATTGCTGAAAGGTACGCAGGGGAGAGAGGCTGTAATCCACAAGATTCCTCCGGCTGAATTAGTGAACCACAGTCCTGAATTAAACAGAAATTAATTAAAATCACCGTACCTTATCCAAAGCATTAGACAATACGTATAGTATAAAAAAAACAACTATTTTCAAGGACAATTAATGGAAGAAAAAAATTACTGGGGCTGACTCTGAAATCTATTTGTCCTTTTACATTCAATACATCTTCAAATGTACTTACTAGTGAGTACACTAAGCAGTTCCCTGTGCCTCTTTTTTGTATAAAATAAATATACTTTAAATTTTAATAGCCATGTAATTTGTACTTGTTGCCCACATTAATTTCATATGGAAAACCTACACTCACACAAAATGTTTACTTGATATGTGCTCAAATAGCTTGAAGAAATAGATGTACATCCTCAATCTCATGTGCAAGGGAAAAAAGAGAGGAAGAGAAAAAAGGAACTTCGAGAGTAACAAATGATTGAGCTGCCAGAGTGGTTAGCTTGGAAAGATTATTAGCTGGTGTGGGAGATAGATGTAATGAAATATATTTTGCTGCAACAGTGTGTGTTATGCATACTACAGACAAAAGAAAGACCCAATATCTATCCATAGCTATACTAATAGCTGTACTGAATGATACATATAAATAATACTCTATGTCAAATAATGCTTATAATTGAAATCTTTTTCTTATACATAGCATTTTTCTTTTCATATTTACTGTAAATGTGCATGTGTGAACTTAGATCTACAATTAATACAAATACGATGTCTTTGTATCTAGAAATAGAGATAAATTATTCAATCCACAGAGAATACTGAAATATTAAATTACACTGATGGAAGGGTGTACACTGTAAACGCATTTTATGGAATAGCCTGGTTTCCTGCAATTTGATCCTTTCTACTAAATGTTATGGACTTCAGAATCTGTATAATGGAATTTAATTAATATTTGGCACTTTAGAAATCTGGCAGTAACAATTTGGCATCGCAATCATGTTAACATTAGAAGTTTTAAAGTTTGTGGGTGAATGAATTTCATTGGCTTCAAGGAAATGAGTCTGTCTGAAAATTGCTTTAGGGGTCTGATTCTGTGAGGCATCACCAACTTCCAATGCCTTCAGTGGGACTATTCAGGTGCACAACAATTATTAGCACTTCTAAGACTTAGCAGGCTTGAGCCATTGCATTTTAAATAATGTATGGTTCTTGCATATATAATAAACAACCGTCTGTGCTATGGTATAACTGGTATAATCTGCACTGTGCTTTTTGTGATAGATTACTATATTATGATTTTCTTCATGTATAAAAAGGTGGATTAATTCCTGCTTTAAGTGCTTAGCTTAAATGTAACTATGACAATGTGACACACGCTTCCATGATACATTTAAATGTTTTTGGTATTATAACTGTGAAAATGAAAATATGGCATGAGACAGAGATAAAAAATTATTTTGTTTCTATTACATGAAAAATACAAAAATCTGACTGCAACATATATTAAGTCACATATTTAAATACACTGGTTAAGTTAAATATTATTCTATTGCAATTTCAATTCTCTAATTTGATTTTTAATTTTACATAGCATTAGAGTATTACTTTTAAATAATTATATACATATTATACAGTGGCAAACAATTTAAATAGACAAAATAAACCATATAAAGAATGAGCATTATATAAAAAGGTTTGTCATACTGAAAGAAGAACAAAATGGCAGGTTTAGAAGAAGGTAGTGAATTTATAGTTCACCTATTCATGGAATTATATTGATTTGTGTTTGATTCTTTTTAATTTTGCTTAAATGATATTAAAATAAATACATCTGCTGACAGTGTATTTAAAATATTCACAACTGCTTCTAAAATGCACAGTAATATTTAGAACAATGTTTTTAATATACTATACTTGCCTCCACCTTCTAATTAGAATAATGAATGAGTGACAATCAGTTAGGTGTTTAGAGCATTGGTCTGAAATCCTAGCTGCATTTAAGTCAACAGGATTTTTGCCACTGACTTGAATGGAGCTATGCAGTAACCCTTGAACTATTAAATACTAATGTTCCTTGATTTTTAGGGTAGTTTAGCAGATATATCTAAAACACAAAAGCAAAGTGCTCTTTCATATAAGGCCCGATTCAAAGCCCCTTCCAGTCAGTGGAAAGACTATCATTGACTTTAGAGTTTGGATCATCTAAATGCACAAGGCTAACTGTAGCGGGAGACAGATGTATGTCTGGGGTTTCTTTACATTACCAACTTATTCCCTGTTTTGCATTTCACAGTTAAAGAAGGCTGATATAACCAAATGCATGACACTGAGTTTTTCAAGTGTCAACACTTGATGTCCTCTTGGAGTCTCAGGGTCTGGACAGACTGCACAGATATTTGACAGTATTACTTAAACTAACATTAACATCAGAAAGTTTCTACCATGCAGCACAACAATTTGTACAAGGCTTCACAAGGAAGGCCTAAATTCCTGAATAGCCTGCTCTTTGCTCTCAAGACACTGCCATAAGATAACTTAACAAGGTTTTTCTTGTTTAGACTTGTGCACAATGTAGGTTTTTAAACAAAAACCATATTCTTTGATTTTTCAACTGCATTCATTGGGAGATACCATCAAGAGCAAATTTTGTCTGGTTGCTTATATTCACCTGGACGGTTTCATTTGTTAAAAGGCATGCGGTCTGCAATAGTACACCACCTTTCATATACGATTAAAAATCTTTAAACTATTCAGAATACAAAACTTGGAGGTCACTATTTTTGTTTAATAGCAAAATTCCCAGCTCAGAGCAGGCTAATCTTTTATGATCAAAGACATGTTTAATATTGCTATATAAAAATGGAGCTGAGGCAGCCAGAGGTCAGGAACTAACATTTACTGTAGCTCCATGTATGGTACATTAAGAGCTTTATTAACAGCATGTGGATTTGTCAAGTTCCCTATAGGTACTGCAGTGCCATGACACCCCTCTCGCCATGCCCTAAGATGAAACGTCTTGTGATCTTAAGTATATTTACAAACTATCACTCACTTCAAAGATGAGAGGCAGCTAAGCAAACTTAAATGATATTTTCCCCTTTGTGTTTATGCCTGTGAATACTCATTTTTAAAAGGCAGAAAAAAAAGAGCTTTGCACGCCTGGACTGAAATCAAAATAAAGCTCCCTGAAATATGTATTTCAACACATAATTAGAATTGATTTTTCATCTAACCAGTATCAGAAAACTTCACTTTTATCTTTACAGAAAATATCCAAGGCAATAGCCTCTCTCTTATGGTGAGAGCCAAGAAACACTGACAGTGTTCCTTACCAGTCCTACTGAACAAATAAAGGAGCAGTGTATCAGAGCTTATCATGAAATAATGAGAAATAAATAACTAAGCTCATGGGCAACTGATTTCTTCTCTTAAATATCATGAATATGGATAGTAATCACATCTCTTTATACCACCACAAACCCAAGCTTGTCCAGAATGGTGGAAGAGATAAACCTTTGTTCATCAAAATGGAGCAGAAGAGGCTTTTCATGACTTCGACTTGACTCTTGAACTTCCAGTACTATCTTGCCCAGTGTTTGCTCTTCCTCCTTACAAACCATGCAGTCATTGGCTGACTGGTGCTGATCAGATCTCCTTTAGGTAGCATGCAGCCCTCTCTTCACAACATTCACATTGCTGCCCTACTTCATTTAACTCTTTAAATTTTAGAAACAACAGACTCAAACATCTTGTGAAGCAGGCTATTTTGAACTCTCTTGAAATCTTTTTATGATTTCCGGGACTATTTAATCTGGTTCTATTTAAACTAATGCATATTGCTCAGTAAGTCCTTTCATCTGTCTCTTTTTAGTCTATCTAGTTCTACTTTTTATACATCACTAGAGCTTGATGAAAAGTGATTAAAATGGTACTATGAAAGGAATGCTAATAAAATTAGTCAAAGAATGCGTTAATAAAAAAGTGAAATTATAGCTCATGGGAGGAAACAAATTGTGAACAGATGGATTAGTTCCACTCTATCAAGTTTATTAATATTGCAGTAACAAATGAGAGGCCAGTCAGCATGCTAACTTCTATTTAATTTGCTCTCTATATCTGGTTGAATTAATCAGTGATAGATGAACCACCAAAGATTCAGATGTTCAGTTTAATTCAAGTCAGTATCCAAAAACATAGTGCCTTAAATCAGGGGTGGGGAACCTTTTGTGGGTGGAGGTGGAGCCACTGACCCACAGAAAAATTAGTTGGGGGCTGCACTCAAGTGAGAAGCAAAGTGAGAAGCCCTTGACTGAGGAGAAAGACACTCCCCACATTCCCCTTGCACACCAGAGGCTAGGGGAACCCAGGTTAGTATATTTTCTTTGCTCCAGCACTGCGGGTGGATGTCTGGGGGGCTGGAGCACCAGCACAGGCTCCCCAGTGCTGAGCCTCAGGGGCCAGATCCAGGCAAGCTGGGGGCCACATCCAGACCCAGGCCTGAGGTTCCCAACCCTGGTTTAAATGAAAACCTTTAAGGCTTGCAAAAATAGAAAACTCATTCAAGTAGCTCTTGAGAAATTGCATTGGGCGTTAGGAACCTAAATACCTCTGTGGATCTGAGCCTTATTTTCCCTGTGCCCCAGTTCCCCATGTGCAATATTGGAGTAATAGGCTGGGAGTGTTGTGACAACAAATATATTAAAATATTCCCAGGAAAACAGCTTCTGCAGTAATAGAGGGCCATAAAAGTGCCGTAGCTAAATAAGACTAAAAAAGTGATGGGCAATCTACAGCATGTGCGCCATAAGTGGCACACAAGCTGATTCTGAGCGGCATGCTGCGGGAACACAACCCCACCTCCTCCTGCATACAGCAGGGAGCCCGCCTGCTTCTGGAGTCTTCCCCCTTTCAATGCGCCCAGCAGTGGTGGGGGGAGGCGGCACTGGGGCTGAGGCAGCGGCTTCTCTGGTGTCCGGGGTTGGCCCAGGAACTGCGTGGCCACGGTATAGCGCCTCCAGCCTCTGGGGATGGCCCAGGAACTGCATGGGCATGGCAGCAGCACCTCCGGGCTCTGGGGTTGGCCCAAGAACTGTGTGGACGAGACAATGGTGCCTCTAGCCTCTGGGAGGACAGCTGGGAAGTCCTGGCCCCAGCTTCCACCCTGGGAAAGGCTGGACCTGGGGCAGCGGTGTGGCATGGGAGTGCCAGGGAGATGCTATGGTGCTGGCTGCTGCTGCGGCAGGGGATCAGGCTGCCGTTCTTTCTGTAATCATTACTAGCAGAGAGGTTCTGGAGACAGAGGCTTGTGTGATGATTAAAGTATCAAACAACAAGCCTGAGATCGGAGAACTCAGAAAGGGAAAGCAAGGCCAAGGATCACACTAAGCAGTAGGATTTGCATCTTTATTCATTTATTTATTAATGAAGCTGCTCATATGTAAGTAGGACTATTATTGATCTGATCTTTGCAGTCCATCTCAAGGCGAAGGATCTGCAACTCCCATGATACAGACATCAGCCCAACGTTTAGCATTGTTTTTACTCAGCCTCAGGGATGGTTAGGTCAGCATACATGGCTTCCAGGTCCTGGAGTGGGGAGAGCAATTGAGACAGGGGGCTAGGGCATTGTCAGGGCTCAAGATGCTGGGCTAAGTTCATGATGCCTCTCAGCAAGGTGGTTGCCAATTCTGATACATGGGTCGATCTGATTGTTGGGAGAGGACAGCAGTGCAGTCTGTGCCAATCCAAAACTGATGACATTGTGTGGCCTCATTCCAATCGGCGTCTGTGGAGAGGCAATGGGGTTGGCAGTGACTGGACAGCTAGCTGATGCCTTTGCTGTAGAACTTGCAGCACAGCTTCAGTAGTTTGGGTACATGTGATAACCAACAGGTCCTGAATGAACTGCTCCAACTGTCCCAGGATAGGGCTGGACTGATCCAAGTGTGGGGAGGACTGGGCCAAGGCCTCCCCCATGAACAGACTAATAATGAGCCCTGCCTTGATCTGTGGGGAATGATTGGGAATGTAGCAAGAGGAGCTGGCACTGCCTTAGGAAACCTCAAGCTGACCACAATCACCATCAAATTTGTCTGGCAATAGGACTTTGGTTGTGGGGAGCAAGAGCCAAGGGTTCTAGTGAAGCTATATGGGCTTATATGGCTGGATTCTGTGCCTGCAAGGTGGATGTCTGCTAGTTCTGTATGAGCCCCACTAGCTCTGCCAGGAAAAAACTGGCATGAGTGGGGTCCATTGTAGAGTGGTGGGCCCCAACCTTTGTACTAGCTGACTAGACTATGGGTGGTCAGGCACAGGGTGGAAATGAGAGTTTTTCCTACTGGTTAGAGCTGGCTCCAGGTTGGACAGAGTCCAGGAAATGAGCAGAGGGTGAGTAGTGGAGGGACAAAAGCTGAATGCCAGAGCTGGAGGCTCGACCAGAAATGTAAGCCAGAGACAGATCTGGGGATCAGAGCTGGAATTCTAACACCAGACGGAAACAGAGACCGGAGTAGAGCAGGAGCAGGGACTGGAAACAGAAACTGGAAAAAGGGAGAGTACAAGTGCAGGCACCAGATGCATCAAGAAGCCTCTGACCTGCTGTGGGGACCAGGCTTATAAGTAAGGCTAGTAAATCAGCAGCCAGTCAGAGCCAATGATTAATCTGTCAGTACAGCTGGGCTCATTGGTTGTCTAGCTGTGAAGCTAGTCAGGGAGCAGGCCAGGATCCGGTCCAAACTCATCCAGCCCCTGACAGTCCTTAGACCTCCTTCATTCCAAGGAAGTAATATGTCATTTTGACAGTGTAAATGCTTTTTGTCCATAGGTAGATACTGTATGAATTAGGAACATTCACTGTACTACATTTATGAAAAGTAGAATAAGTAAAAAGAATTCAGGTAGGGATCACGAAGGCCTCACTCTTACACCAGGAGAATTCTAAGAATCTGAAAAGCTCAGAGATGTCTCAGTAGTAACTAAAACACTGAAAATAGCTTTGATGAATGTAAACAATCAACCCCAGTTCATTAAAATCAACTTATTATAAATATGTGTTTTGCAAAATATTTCAAGCTGTCCACATTTCTTGTAAAAATAAAAGTAATTAGTCACAGGACTTTTTTCTTCAGATAAAACTTGAACATTCCCATGGATTTTCTATGACATTTTCTAAGTAAACATGCATTTCTAATTCAATAAGTTTCATTTTTCCTATTTAAAAATTGCTCACCATGGGCTTGATTTACAAAGGGACCATATCATATAGCTCCCCCTAGATGCCCTACAGCTAAGCGGCATTCTCAGATCCAAGTTAGGCATCCAGACTCCCTTTACAATATATGGGGAGAACTAGTTCCCTAGAAAAGGGATTCTCAGAAGCCAGCAAATCAAGCAGTAAGCCTCCTATACCTTATAGAAAGGTTTTCAGTATTGATTTGAAGACTTCAGGAAATGGCAAAGTCATTATCTCCCTACCTAGTTTGCTCCACTGGTTAATCACTCTCACTGGTAACAATTTGTGCCTTATTTCTAATCTGAATGTGCTTTAACTTCCAGTCATTTACTGGTTATTCCTCTTGCCATATAATCATTGCAAATTACCATTTTAACAATAAGCCAAAAGTATTTGATCCATGAAATGAAAAATGTCTGTTTTTGCAAAATGGAGTGCTAGCTATAAGCAATACTTTTCAAAACCAATATTGAAAAATTGCATTTGTAACAACATATTCTTTTTACATAGTCATAGGAAAAAGAAATAATTGTAGTCATTTTTATAGGATTTAAAAGTTACACCAAATAAAAATAAAACAAGCAAAATGAGGTGTTTTTTGAATCATTAAGAAAAAGTATTCATATTTTCTTTACAATTAATGCTAAATCAAGTTATTTTAAAATACTTAAGCATAACTAAAAAAAAAAAGATGCTCTGTTTCTTCATTTGACAACATGAGCCTTGGATTGCAAAGCCAAAAGAGATCAATATGAAGATCTAGTCTGAGATTCTGGGTAGCACAGATCATGGAATTTCTTCAAAATAATTCTCAGCACACATCTCTTAGAAAAATATCCAATCTTGATTTAAGAACTGGGAGTGATAGAGTATCCATCATGATACTGGGTAAATTGTTCCTGTGGTCAGTTACTCTCACCATTAAAATGTTATGCCGTATGTCCAGTCTGAATTTATCTAGCTTCATCATTGGATTATGTTACAATAAATGGCACGGAAGGACTTGCATAAGACCTCAGCCTTTGAGAGGGGAAGAAGACCTTCACCCTAGCTGTGAGTGTGTATATAAACGATAAAGCTTTAAGAACAGAACACTTTCCCCCCATCTCTTCTTATCTAATGAAAACACCACTGAAAACAAGATACTTTGAAAGAATATTTGGCAATGATCATATTCTAAAATTAAAGGCTGTGGTGAACGCAAGCAAAGTCTGTAACATAAGTGAAAATAAATACTGTATATTGATGCTTACAGATGATGTCTGATTAACACACATACTTTCCTTTCAATATGCAGCAGCCTTTGTAGGATAGCATGAAAAGTTTCAAGTGATTGACTTTTTTGCCTTTGGAAGACATTATGTATTTTGTACAAGAGAACTGCAGACTTTCATTTAGAATATTTTCCCCTTATATCTTTGAACTACGTCCTGAACTAAATTTACCATATTCCCAGACCAACTGTCATTTAACAGAAACAGCTGGGAAACAGGAATAAAACAGACAAATCTGTTTTCCTAGTGCACCTTGGAATCTAACCTTTTAGTGCTTTATATTTAAAAACTATAATGGTGTCTAAATTGACCCTATTAGATTTGCAGCATACTTGCTGTTTTAATCACAGAAGCTGATTTCATGGATTTTTATTAATCATCATCTCTTTCAAAAGATACTGCTTAAAGGTTTGCCTTATGGTGCAGAGCAGACAGAAAATACAGTGTCCTTAGAGCTTGATGGCTTTCTGAACAGCAGACAGCATGCAGGTAGCTTTCACATATGGACAGAAACAGATTGCATGCAGTTAGTGCCGATTGAGCAGACTGACGTTACAATTCACCCTGTGCTCCATGGCAGGCAGCTCACAGCAATCTAACTCCTTCCTAGCCATTTTATTCACCCAGAGTAATCAAGCAGCTGTTAGATGAACTAGCCCGTCACCACAAAGGTATCTAATTAGTTCTGAAAATGGAATAATGTGCTCAGTGGCAGCACTTAGACTACTGCACAAGACCCTAATCAATGAGATTGAATTACGAATTCACTGTCCACTGAGATCAGAAGAGCAAACCCACAGTACTGTCGAAAAAGGACATTTTAAAAAGCACTATTACTTAAAATGCTCTCTCCATTTCCACAATAATCACCAAATGAGGTCTGGCTCTGCAAGGTGATGAGCAACTGGGACTCTCAGCACCTCACAGGAGTAGACTGTCCCTCACATGACTAAGCAAACCTCTTCTCCAAGAAGCCACATTATTTTCCTAACAGCGTACCCCTACCCTTGTGGGTACCCGGAGGTCTTCCAGAGGATACATCATCAAGTCATCTAGTTTTACAATGGGCTACATAAAAAGCACTACTGAAGGCAGTACAAACGACAATTTCATACAGACAATGACTTGTTTTTGTTCTCTATATTGTACACTGAAATGTAGTACATTTATATTCCAGTAGATTTATTTATAATAGTGTGCTGTGACACTTTTCACATTTTTAGGTCTGATTTTATAAGCAAGCAGTTTTTAAATAAGATGAATCTTAAGGATATGCAGAATAAATCTGGCTACTGAAAGGGGTGTAGTAGCCTGAAAAGATTGAGAGCTATTGTCCTTGAGTACTTTACATTGGTGCTGAGTCATATATCTCAGTTATGGACCACAACTGGCTCTTCAGTGCTCTTGCAATAAAATCTGCTTTCACTCTGAGGCTCCTTTATGCTACTTGAGTTGTGTAAAAGGAGTCTTCAGTGTAAATAAGAATCAGGCCTATTGTAAAGTGCTTCTTGCAAGACAAAATCAGCTGTGGCCTTATTATGTGCTAACTGATGCTCTGGGTAATGGGCTCAAGTTGTTTCATTGGCACGAATCCCAGATAAATCAAAGCTAAATAAAATCCATTGTCATCATTTGTTGCATGCTGGCAATTGGCTTGGCACTGCCGTACAGTCAGATCCTGGAAAGTGTGAATCCCTTCCAAAAAGGTACCGAATGTCCTGTACTTTCATTGACCTCAGAAGGAGCATATGGGCATACACAATAGTCCAGAACTGAGCCTCTGCAAGCTTAGTATGCACCTCAGCAAAACATATACAGCAAGTTCCAATATTCATTTTTATTGTGATCTTAATATTAAACTTGCAATTGAATGCTAAATGCCACATTTATCTTGAACTGTTTTAAGGGTAATGTCATTAATTCATTTAATAGTATTATCAGCAAACTGCATTGTCATGAAGTCTTCTTGTAACAAGGTCAGCTCTCCAGCTTTACCTGAGTTTTCAGCATGACACTCAAATTAAGGTGTAGTCTCACCCAAAGCAGATGGGGTAATAAAAGCACAATGCTAAACCATTTTAAGCTATTAAAGAAAAAAGCAGACCACGAAGGAAAAGGTTGAGCATAACTTTATACTGATTTTTATCACTTGCTGTCCTTCAGTATCCACACATAGTCACTGGGGAGTTGTCTGGCCACATGTGTTTTGCTCCACATCTGTCAATTAAAGCAGAGACCTGGCTGCAAAATGCAGCACCCTATAACATTGTGTGGATTTCTGTCACTCCCGAGAACATTTTGGGCCCATAAAGCAAGGAACAATTTACCTTGAGACTGGAGTTTGTTCAACAATGTCTTATATGCTATTGCTCTGATACTGTTCATATTATGTAAAGAGAGTCATACTAGTTATTTCAGACCAGAATTATAGAATTTCAACATAAATGAAAGGCAAATCTAAATATGACCACACTAATGGTATGTCTACACTTGCCAGGGCAAAAACTCAAGGGTTTGTCCCAAAATCACATTAGCGTCTTCATTGGAAATCCACATTTTGTACTGAAACAGTTGAGTGGTCCCACAATGCAGTAGGTTCTTTGAAATTCAACAGCCCTGGCTGCAGGTATGCACTCCTCCCTTTTAGCTCCATTCTGACAGCTGGTGCTGTCACTGCTCTTGGACACAAAACAAATCACTACTATGGAATACCCCTGTTGACTCTCACAATGCAAACAGTGGCAGGCAGACAGAATGTGCTGGGTAGAGTCAGGGAGGGTGGCTGGGGTTGAGGTCAGGGTTTCCATCTCCTCCTGCTTCAGTACCGGGTTGCTTCTATCAGCTGCCACACACATATATCCATCCCTGCCACAGTAACGATTTGCTTTGTGTCCTAGAGTTGTACATAGTGGGATAGCTACCACAATGCACTCCCCTCATTGGCGATGCAAATGATGTACGTGTAAACACGCTCTGATGCTTCTGGAAAACAATGTGAACACAAACCAGCATTTTTCTTTTAGTGCTTTTCTATCACTGACAAAACTGTTTGCAAAAAAACGACTGCAAATGTAGACAATCTGACAAATAGGTATCTTTTAGTCCTTCACATTACAATGATTTCCATAGCCAAAAAAGCATATCTGATTTGCTTTATATCTTACTGAAATGCATGGCATATACAACAAAACCTATTGTATAGGCATAATATTCCAGTCAGTCCAGTACATTATGTTGCTGACCTATAAAATTTAGAAGCATCCCAATTATCAGATAATGGAAATGTTTACGGTACAATGGCTGGAAACTGTGACGAAGATGGTATGAGCCTATAACAGTTGGAGGTCCAAAATACAGAGAAAAATCCCTGATATTACACAACTGTATTCATACTTTGAAAGGTAACCATGGTCCAGATTATACAATAAAGTTCTGTTTGTTTTTTAAGTACCCACTAATCTGCTGCAGATAATTCAATTTCTTGATAAGTGATCACTGCACATGACTTGAAGATAAGAAAATTATTGGAGAGGACATTATGTTCTCTGGGATGGGAATGAAGGTTTTGGGACAAAAATAAAAAAACCTTAAATCCAGTTGCATATATTGGGATACCAAATGTCCTCTCAATGACCAAGAGCTTCCAAAGATTAGTTCTATAAGTCTCTCTGAAGAGTAGGTCCATAGAGTGAGATCCACATTTGTGAAAGGGCTGAATCTGGAATATTTGAGCAGTCATTGCAGCTTGATGAGCAGAGATCTGGTGAAAAATTGACTTTGAAACGTTTCTCTCACGTACTATAAATTTAACCAAAAGGCAAACTGTCAAACTGTCTTACTAAGAGTAAATAATCAAACAGCTTACCTAAAAACCTTAATCAATTTTAGGCAAATGCTTCCTATGTTTTTTAAAATATTCCAGTCACTACAGACTGCAAAGGAATGTCATGTCATCACTACTCTATAACACAAATGTTAAAATAAACTCAGGGTTTGGGATTTGCTTTTTTAAATAATTGCAGGTTTGTCAAATCTGCTATTTGATGCTATGAGTATTTAAATTTTTCAAACAAAATAAGATATGCCTAAATAACTTGGTAACTTCAATTGAATAAATAGCCACAATTTAGCATTTTCAGCTTACTATTTTGTGTGTTTTTTAGCCTCAGTTTTGGTATGTGAAAACATGATAATTTTATCATCAATAGAATGAAAATGTATATTCATTTACATTCACTTTTTGAAATCAAATGTATCAACAGCAACATCCACCAAAACTAAATTCTTATTTAGAGTGGAGTTAAGTGTGCTCACAAATGAAACACTAAAAGAAACAGCAAAACAGTAACATCCAGTCAAGTGGCCCTAGTATAATAACATGGCATTATTCATCTTTAAAGCACAGCTCACTGGGCCAACCTATTGGACTGGTAGAGGGAAGCTTCAGGTGGTATGTGTGCAGCTGTTGGGGAAGGAGGGAACTTACGTAGAAGGACTTCCTGCCCCAACCAACCATATGTGATTTTATGTCTATTTTTTTTCTCACGGTGGGACTTATTTCAACTCTGTTAATGCAGTAACACTTAATGTGTCTCCAGCAGGAAGAAGAATTGAAATGGGACAAAGGTTCTTAAATTCTTTTTGAGAGAGACTGAGCTACTGTGGGTGTTGAGTCTCCAAAGTGCCCTTAATTCCGTGCACTTTAAGCAAGTGAGGGCTCTCTTAAATCAATCCTATTTGAAATCAATGTGACTACTTCTATGCTTATGGCTGAGAATTTGCGTAAGTGCACTTTGCTGAATTGGGGTCATAGCACTAAGCACATTGCAGGATCAAGCCATCCTCCTGCTGCTGGTGTGAGGAAAGGGGATTCTTCATCCCCAGGAGTAGTGTTTTCTCTCTAGCTTCTCTCTCGCTAGATGACAGCTCCATTTCAGAGCTATCAGCTAGGAAATCTTGCCTCAAGCTGCATCAATTTTTTCTGAAGCTACAAGTCAGTAAGCAGAGCTGTTGGAAATACATGCACAGTACCGCTTCTGACTAATTACCTACTTGCTATATAAGACAGATGGTTTTAAAGGTGGCTGTGTTCTCTGACCTTTTGGAAGGGTATGGGCTGATGATGACTTCTCAGGGGTTTGCCACTGTAGGGACCTGGAGTAGTAACTGGTTCAGATAAATATTTTTTTTGTTCCTAACCACCCAAAAGCTAAATCAAATCTTTCCTGAAATGGTTGATTAACTTTTCAACTTATTTTTCATTTCCCTCTGTGCTTTTGGGTTTTCTTTGAGACCAGAAGCAGGAAAGCTGTAATACCCAGTGAAAGACGAATCTTGAAGCATTTCTGGCTTGACTGTAAGCGAGCAGCATAAGAAATTCTACAGCAAACATTGTGCTCATGAGATTTCCTGACCAATTTTAAAGGCACAAAGTCGCTACATCTGAATGAGTATAAATTCTGAGGTGCTTCTCTGAACTGAACTCAAAGCATTTTGAAACTGCCCCCAAAATTAGAGTATCATCAAACAGCTACAAGTATAAACCAATGTACGATTCAGTCTAATGTAAAATTGTATTCAAGTCATTGGACAGAACCAACTATACAAATAATTCTTAGCTAGCAAAAGGAAGGTAAGAATAAAAGCACATCATAACAGACTCTTTGTTTTAATTGTTGCGACCAAGTCAAAGTCTGTTCTGCATCTCATTGTACAACAAGAGACACAAGTTTGTGACTTTAGAGAAGTTCTAAAACTTTAGAAAACAAAGGACAATCACTTGAGAAGCCATCATCTCACCGAGTACAATAATTCCTCATTTAACATGTGGCCGCTTTACACGTTTTCGCAATAGCACGATTTTTTTTTTTAGGGAATGTTTTTTGAATTACATGACCATCCCTGGAATAACACGATTTCCCCAGCCAGCCCATTGCCAGCGGCTGCGCGGGGCTTCCTCTGCCTCCCTACAAAGTGGCGGAGGGTACGCCTCTCGCTGCGCCATTCCCCGCTGACTCCCCCTTGCCGGATGCCTTGTCCCCTCTCCTCCACCCCCGCTTGCAGGCCAGTGGATGGGTTTCTCCCACTGGCCTGTTGCTGGTGGCTGCGCGGGATTCCCCCGCCTCCCTGAAAAGCAGTGAAGAGTTCGCCACTTGCCACGCCGTTCCCCTGCGACCCCCCGCCCCCCTCGCCAGATGCAGTGCAGGTCCCAGCAGACCCATCACAGGGGCATACTCCCAACCCAATCCCCCTTCCCTCTCTTCCCTTTCCCTTCCCCAGAGTCAAACACCTCCCCTCCCTGCTGTAACCCAGTCCCCTTTCTCCCCCAACCTTATGTCCCGATCCCATCAGACACCACTGCATGAAACGCAACCCCCACCTTTTCCAGTATTTTCAATGGGAAAATTGACCTCGCATAACATGTTTTCACTTAACAGGATCATTTTCTGAAGAGTATCTATAGTGTTAAATGAGGAATTACTGTACCAAGAAATCTTATCTGAATTTATTTCCTTTCTTTAAATTAAAAATAAAATTCCTTAAAAAAAAAGTGTCTTAGAATTTATGGGGCCCCATGCAACGTTATTAAACTGGTGCCCCCTATGCCCAACTTGCTCTTAGCAACACAAACATAAGGTTACAGTAGTAGAAAACGTGTACGTTATTAAAACCAGTTTAAACAAATTAAGCTATAATGTTGATGGGCTATGCCGCCCCTCATTGCTGACACACACCAGGCTTTGTATGAAGCAGATGCTGCGACAACTCAGGCATAGGAGGGACAAGGCAGCAAAGGATACTAAGCACCTGGCCCAGACTGCCTCACAGCCGTGGAGAGTTGATTTCCCTGTACCCACTCCCTTATGCAGAATACGCCACTTTGGCACATTAAACTTGGAGAATACGGCCCCTGCATAAGGCAATTGCAGCATACACTGGGTGTGCAGGAGCTGACCTGCTATTACCTGGTGTCCCAGTCAGGGCATGGTGCCCACAGTAGCGCCCCACCCTCCCTTTGCTGTTTGGCCCCCTCCCCCATACCCTAATCCCTGCAGCCCTTCATGCCTACACAATAAAAGCTGCCAGGGGAAGGAGCTGAGCCAGAGAGAAACTGTTTGGCTGCAGTGTGCATGAAGCATTGGGCCAGGCCAGAGCATCTCAATGCCATACTTGTATGTGGTGCCCCAAATTTTCTGGTGCCCTACACAGCCACATATGTTGTGTATACCTAAGGACAGGCCTGGTAAAAGATGATAAAATCCTGGACTAAAGACAAAACCCAAAGGTTGATCCCCAACATACCATATTAAATATAAAAAAAAGCTGAAAATGTCAACTATATAACAATGTATTTCAGCTTCTTTACTGTTGTCTTTACTGAGTCTCTTCTTTCTTCTTCCACTTTATTTTCCAAAACTAACCTTCATGTGGAAAAAGCACTAACCCCTCTAAGGGCTTCATCCTTCACCATTCAAGTCAGTGGGAGTTCTGACATTGACATCCGTGGAAAAAGGATCAGATTTTAAGAGAGTTGAACCACTTAGGGTCTTATCCATCTCACTCATATATACTGTATATCCTACAAATCATCTTGTGTGTCTCATGGGATTTGTATTGTGCTGCGTATTTTGTCCTTCCGATGTTAAACAGCCCAAGGACATACTGGTCTGAGGATGGGGTTTTGATAAGAAATATAACACACTAAATATTTGCATTTCAATGGATAACCCCAAATTCCACTCAGAGCTTTTGTTGTCTCACAATCTTAACTTAAGCACATGTGTTACTGTACGCACATGAGCAGACTCAGTGACTTCAATACCGAGGTGCAAAAGTTAGTGTGTGCAAACTGGGAAAACTATACAGTGTATGGAGAATATATTTTTATTCTAATCCATTCTCTTTTCATCTTTTTCCTTTAGTAAGAGTCAGAATTAAGATTCAAACCATGTTACAATGACAACTCTGATGAGGATGAGCATATGCACAGAGTGAACACCAGGATCATAGATAAATGTATGCACACTAGTCTTTAGGATGCCATCTCTGTTCTCTGGCACCTCATCATGATATTTATTTCTTTTAAGTTTGCTGCAAAGCATAAGAAGGAATCCAAGCTACTATCAAACAGGAAACTAAACAAATAACTGAACTGATAAGTAATATACAGCAGTTTCTCTAAAAATATCTGTAGCACAAGCAGTCAATGACTGTATGAGCTTTGAAGCTTACAAACAGTTAATGAGAGAAATAAAGAGCCATAATGAAAAACATATCCTTGAGATGAAACTTGAAAATTGTAACATTTTAGATTTGTTGTTTTGGTAAGGAACTGGAATAGGACTTTAACAAAATGAATTTTAACAGATGATACCCTTCCACATTTTTCATGTAGATTTGTATTTTCTTCTAAGACTTGTTATTAATTTTATTATTAAAGGAATAATCAAATCCCTACAAAGCCTGACATATCTTTAATCTGTGATTTAACTCTCATTTGATTCTTCAGTGAAAGCAGCAACAAAGTACAGAATTCTCCAAGGGGAATGAAAACAATTATCATTTTTCATTCTCTTTCCTAAACCATTTTCTGGCCAGCAGTGATCTGGGCTGAAAACAACGAAGCCCTGGTTAGGTTGATTTAGTTGGGATTGCTCCTGCCTTAGGCAGAGGGCTGGAGTTGATGACCTCCTGAGGTCTCTTCCAGCTCTATGATTCTACGATTCTATGATCTCGGTCTTCCAGCACAGTACATATCCCATAATCCCTCATTTTGTAGTTGACCAGACTCTGACAACTTCAACAACAGAGTTGAGCATTGCACCCTGAACTTAAGCCTCACTGTAAAGAGTCAAACATACTGATAATCTTCCCAAAGGTGAGCAGATCACCACGGCCTTTCCTTCATGTTCATGACAGAGGAGGGGGCAGATTTAGCTCATGGCCATGGCTCCATAAATGCACCACTGACAATGGATACTGTGTTGGCATGCTATGTCTATGGTCACACTGCCTTTCAGGATTGTACTGAGATTCTAAGACCCAGTCCTATCTATGTACTGGTCGAACCTTTCTAGTACAGCACCCTTGGGACTTGACCAGTGCCGAACTAGAGAATTTGCTGAACCATGGGAGATTAATACTGTCTAGTAGCATTACCAACACTTGCACTGCTTACTGGGCTCTTAGAGAAGACATTTAAGGGTAAATTAGAGCTAACAACAACAAAGAACACCAAGAGCCAAGACTGGTGTCTGTAAACAAACTTTATGGGATCACGGGAAACTTGGCCACATCAATAAGTAGACATCCAGCTAACTAAAATCATGTCACACCATGGATGTTACCAGACCAGAGAGTGTCGGACTATAGAGGTTCAATCAGTAAAATGGAGATTGCAGTTATGTTCCATTGCCCAGGTTCCTCCACAGAGGGCTCTCTGTAAATAAGCATGGATTTGTCCCAGCCTGTCTCAGACAACCTTTGGGTTTCATGGTTTACACAAGCATTCTTCCCAGAACACTTTACCTCATCAGACAGAAGGACAGATGGGATATCTATGGACATTTCTGAATGCTTATCCTGACTCAAATGCCAACCCTTTTGAGGTGGATGTATAAATACTCCCATGCACATTGAGTGCCAAGAAGTGCACACTAAGGGAAAATTAAGTAAATTATTGTGATCAAACATCCATATCTAGAGACTTGGAAATGTTTCACCAGGTACTATAACATAAAAGAAATTAAGAGAACAATCGTTCATTCGTTTATTAAACCTATTTTTTGTTGAGCATTCTACATGTAGTTGGAGATGTGCCAAATGGAGATATATTATTCGTTAATAAGTAAGTCAAAATGCTCTCTCAGTTTTCAGAATGTTTTCCTAATACACCTTGATTGTTGGATTGATTTAATGCCAGCTGAGTCAAAACAGAATATGTACAGCCAGACTTGGGAACAATCACTAAAACAAAATAAAACAAAAAGCTCTCAAACAGAAATAAAGGCAGCTTGGAATACTCTTCTCTCCCCCTCCCCCCAAGACATACATTTGATTTAAGGGTAACTGAAGGCTAATATAATTTTCAAACTCAAATTTGCCCTGCAGTCAATAAAATTAGCAAATATGATCTGATCTATTCAGTTTTTCTGATAGAAATATGTTAATACATATTTATCAAGTAAGGAAGTGCAGTGTCATTAAAATTAAAAAATACTGATCATATATGTATTCACATGGGACCACCAGGTTCTCTTGTTTCCCCTCTAGTTTTTAACAGGGAATTTTTATCACTTCAATTGTATCATAAGAACAGAAATCATTACATGCTCTGGATTTGTTACATGCTCTGAAACTGTTACATACTCTGGCACAGTGGAGATTCATTTAGAGTTAACATGTGACTCAGCTGATGTTGATAGACAGAAATGTACCCTAAAGCAGATTTCCAAATTTATTTTAGAACAGATGTTTTACCCATTTGTGTGTCCCTGGACACTGGCCATTTCCATAGAAATCCAGCTTAGGAATATAATAACGGCAGCATGTCTAAATCATATTCTGTGCAACAAATGCATCTTCCTTTTGCCAGAACCACCACCCAATACTGCTCAAACAGAAAAAGGAATTACATTTAACAATTATTGAAGAAAAACTATTATCACATTCTTTAATTTTACAAAGATTTGACCAGAGATAAAGCAGATGTGTGTTCCATTTTCCCTATAAACAAAGGGGACTCGTACCATACAAATGGCACTTTGTTGGCTAAGAACAGACTAATACCCTGCAAAAATAATGAAGACTTAATGTGCTTGTATACAGCATTTTTTACAGTTCTTAAAAAGGAGTATTTTTAACAAAACCATATGGCAATCCAGTTAATTCAATATTACGTCTAACAGATTAATTAGACCAATATTTTCTGGCAAACTGAAATTTCTCACATTTGTACCATTAATTGATTAAATATGGATATTTAATGTTCTGTGACTGATTTCCTGGGCAAGAATTAGGGCAGCAATATTTACTTTGAGTTAACTGTATTAGTAAGTATAAAACCCAATCTGACCATTTCTCTTCCTTCTATTTCTGCTACAGCAGGGCCCTGTTAGTTTAAATGGCCAGAGATAACAGGCTCGTTTAGAAGGATTAAGATAATTGGTCTGGTGCTTCTAATTCCTTTTATGTAAATCACAACATTGTTCATTTAGTGTCTTGTCACAATTTCCTAGTTTGTTAGTTGTACTGTATAAAACCTTTATTCTCAAGCTTGGAGCTTGAAGATTCTGCCATCGGATCTGTACCAAGAACCCGTGATAAGTTCAGTGACTGATGTATGATGGTAGCTTTTTCATGTGTCCCTCAAATGTTGCCATCTTTCAGAATGCTTTCACCTTAGTCTTTTCATGACCTTGTCCACATTTATGCCTATTGGACAAGAAAAGGGGAAGCTGCCAAAATGTCAACATTCTTTGTCCCTAGCATCTTTCTAAAACCAGCCTCAGATCCAATTTATGTTGCATACATTGTCTCCTAAGATGCTTTACCAACAAAAAGTGATTGAGGGCAATTGTGTTTTAAAACCCTCTTAACCTTTTCCCCTACAAAGCAGAAAATGTGCAGAGGAGATTTTTTTTGTAATGAGGCTCATAGTGAAATCTGTCACTCTGGTTCACTGTTGTAAAACTAATCAGGAAGGATATATAACCTCCTAGACTCAGACTAGTTTTTTGTGTCCAATGAAAGGTCAGAGACAAGTAGGCCATGTCCTTAGCTGATCTAAAATCAGCAAAGCTTCATTGATTTCAAGTCCAATTTACACCAGCTGAGGATGGGACTCAATTGTTTGCAAAACGTGAACAAAAGGAAGCCCCATAATCTATTGCTTATGGAAGTGTAAAGAAGAATGATATATGAAAGGCAATTAATATTTACAAAGGCTCTTTGTAAAACATCTACTTCTAATTGTTCTCTTTCTTCTCATAGACTTTCTGTTGCTTCACTGACTTATCTAATAAACATTTCAAATAATAGTAAATGAAACACAAGACTAAAATGTTGGATTCACCCCCAGATACATCATTATAAGATTAGTTTAACAGCAATACACTAGAGACAACAATAAGGAATATATAGATTTCCATAAGATTGTTGGGAATATACATTAATTACCTGCAATGGCATACTTATGTTTCTACCTTAGACTTTTGCCTAAGATTATATATCAAATATTCACTGATAAAAATGTGCCCCGAGTGTTAAGCCTAAAACACATTACTCAGCAGACAACCATAGTAGATTTACCTAATCATTACCACATTTTTTGAAAATGACAATCATTCTATATCAAAGTTTCTCCAAGGAGTAACATGACTTGAGATTAATTGTTGGTACCTTGGAGTTTCAGAAGAACAGCAACTACAAAAGTCTAACCATTAAAACAGAGAGACAAATCATTCTTACTATGATCAGCAATGTGGTATATTGCAAGTAAAGAAGTGGTAAAGAAAATTATTTTATGATTGAAAGCCATAACAAGAGGCATATTTTAGGAACAACATAAATAAGTAAATACAAAGAAAATAGAAGCCACAGTGTAGATCAAATGTGTAAAATTGTAAAAATACTGGGAAAATACACAAACATAGTAGGTGAATTGTTGGAACTGAAAGAAAAATTTCCTCTGGATTCAGAGTCTAAGGATGGTTCTTGATGGCCTATCTCTTAGTAATTCTCTTCAAAGCCAAACATTTTAGTTTTTTCTTGTGGAGTACTATATATACTGCTCAGCAATGGAAATCTAACGAAGTACCCACTGTATATAAATGGATTTCAGAAATTTCACTGTGTGCAAACTATGAAGAAGTTTATATACTGATCAGTAACACAGGTATTTGTAAACAGGTATTTCATTTAATTATACTTCCTATGTTTGTAAAACAGAGGTCTTAGCTTGATACAGCAGAAATCATTTTAAAAATATGGATTAAACTATGATCTTATTTAACCTCATAAATAAATTCCTAGGCAGAAAAATTCCACTCAGTCAGATTCTCTAGCATAGATCAAGTACAGTACTATATAAGATTCACGAATCTTTGTGCTTAATTGGACACCCACAAAATTTTTAGATAGATCCATGAGGATCCTAAACAGAGCAGAATTGGAACATAAGCTTTATTTTACTTCAGAAGCTCATTTGGGAACAAAAACAGTACATTTCTGAATGAAAGTAGAGTAAGTTTACAGGAATAAATAAGCACAGTAGAAAACTGTAAGAGTTCTGTGTGGCTTGAAAGCTTATCTCTCTTTCCAACAGAAGTCAGTCCAATAAAATATAATACCTCACGTATTTTGTCGCTCTATTAGTGCACATCTACATTATGCGGAAGATTGATGCTGCCATGGTCAATCTAGCGGTTGTAGTATAGTCTCTACTCAGAGGATGCCCCCATCAGTGCCAGTACTCCTGCTCCTCACAAGGAGTAAGGGAAGCCAATGGGAATGTTTGAATGGCACATAAACACAATGTAAGAAATATTGACTCCAGCTATGTAATTTACATAGCTGGAGTTGTGTATCTTACTTTGACCTTCTGATGTAGCGTAGACCAGCCCTTACATATTAAGATAGAAAAGGAATCATCACCTGAGTGAAAACATTCTTGATTCCCAGATAAACTAACATAAAATGTATTAATGCTATGCAGAGCGGTGCACTGTAAGACATACAAAGAGCAATTTCTACTGAGGCAAGTTTAGCACAGCATATTCTAGTTCCAAAGAGTTCCCACTCAGGCTCAGCTGGTGACACAGTTACCTTACAGATCATAAGAGGCCTAGTTTAAAACTCAGCTGCTGTAAGGTGCAGGATGTGCACACAGCATGCCCAGCCATCAGATGGGGGTCTCTACTAATTGGTTACATCTGGTCATCAGCAGCTACAACATGCATTAGTGTAACATTTAGTAAAGTGATAATGTTACGATCAGCTTCAAACCTCTGAAGACAGGCAAAGTTTTGCCAGATGTTGTAGAAGTGAGCAGTGCTATTTGTTCAATTACAAACACATGTGGTATAAAAATACAAAAGAAGCTAGGGGACTTGTAAAACTGCATTCAGAGGGATAACAGGAAGGCAGAAGCAGTGATGTGTTTGGTCACATCCATTGTGGTCAGTTGACTAATAGCGAATTCAAGGACAAGTGGGTTTTTGCCCATGAAAGCTTATGCCCAAAGAAATCTGTTAGTCTGTAAAGTGCCATAGGACTCCTCATTGATTTTGCAATGGAAAAAGTAAAACAAAGGTACCAGTTCTAGCCTAAGACATGAACACTTTGCCACAGACTAGAATAATCCAGGCCTCGGAAGAAACCTCACTAACCTCTGCCCCTAACTCTAGTTTCACCAGAATATTTCTGGCCTCTACACAGTGAGTGTGACACCTTCTGCCCAGTGGTACTGACAGC
This sequence comes from Pelodiscus sinensis, assembly GCF_052426305.1. Lineage (NCBI taxonomy): Eukaryota > Metazoa > Chordata > Testudines > Trionychidae > Pelodiscus > Pelodiscus sinensis. The sequence goes on from NC_143052.1 coordinate 44,417,281, forward strand.
AGTTAGGGCTGGGTTCAATATCTAGGGGCTCTTTTATATCTATACAACACAGGATCAGCTCGAGGCCTACCCAGTAAGCTGGGTGCCTCAGATCGGCAATGCTTGCCCATTCACAAACACAGAGTCTGCACATAGAAAAAAAAACCTATTAGTAACAGGGGGGAAGCCACTCAACATGAATTAGGGAAAATCCTGTAAGTGGGATACATAATCCTAGAACTGGACACCTACCCCAGAGTGTGTGGAGCATAATCTGCTCCCTCATGTTCTTCAGTTTTACTACCAAAAGTGCCTTTTCAGTGTCTCTCTCTGCTTCCTCATTATGCTCCACCCATAGTGACTGTCATTGATCAGAGAGGACCCAGGTTTCAGAAGTGAATCTGTGTGAGTTCAACTCCCACCTGGGAACGAAGGTTAGATCATGATAGTCCCTTTAACCTTAAGGTCTACAAATTTAAATTTTGCTTGATTAGGAAAGTAGAAATTCAAAATGTTCAGGCAATAAGGATCTGTCTGCATATAACTGCACCAAACACCCATCTTATCCTGATAGGCAAATGCAAATAACAGTGCTTTTACATACTCATGTGGCTTTCTCACACACTCTCTATTTATAGGACTTGGCATTCATGAACGAGTGACTGATTAGCAAATAATTACTAGATCATTTTGTCATGTGTGACACATGCATCCACGACCATTCAAAGATTATCAATCAGCAGGAGCATTACAGGCCTGTAGGGGGCATTTACTAGAATTCCTATAAAAAAAGGCCCATTATCCATAAAGCGCAGTAGTATATTTAGGTGAACCACACTGGATAAGCTACTACCATTTACACAGTTGTCGGGCCACTTGGACTGCAGAGTAAATCCATGGCTTTTGTGAAGCACTCGGCACAAAGCAAGAAGCCACTGCTGTTTTCCTCATGAGAGGAAAAGGGAAGATGAGGAGTGAATGAGCTTCTTGCAAGCACATCAAGAGGAAAGTTGGGGAGTAGAAGGGTTGAAAAGCACCTTGGGAGGAGTCAGTCAAAGAACAGAGGTGCTGAGAAGCCACTGCTCTGGAAAAAGGGAGCAGAGAGGCCATGGACATTGTTGGTTTTATGCATAAAATAAGTAAATTACAGTTTAGGGCCTCAGATTATGAGCGGCCTCTAAATAAAAAAAATTATTAGTTTTTAGTTGTATCCTCACCTATGTACTGGTATATATGCAAATATAAAATGTTGTGATTTCAATTTTATTGTCTATTCTGCTAGAATAAAACACATTTTTGGCAATGCTATGGGGCCTCTTAAATATGACAGTTTAGGGCCTCAGCATGTCTTAATCCAGCCCTGGCCATGGAGTTACTGCTCCTTTCACTGCAGGGATATTTTTGTCTCCTTAAGTTTTCGGAGTCATTTAAACAAAAAACACAATGAAAAACACAAAGGGTACATCTGCACTGTGAAAAACACCTGCAAACAAGTCTCTGAGCCCTGGTCAACTGACTTAAGCTTGTGGAACACCTGATCTTGGGCTAAAAACAGCATTTAGGTGTTCCTCCTTAGGCTGGAACTCCTAGTTCTGAAATCTGATGTGGGAGCTGGGTCTCAAAGCTCGGTCTCCTGCCTGAAGGGGAGAGTCTATCCTGTTATTTTTAGCTCCACAGAACAAGTTCCACCAGCCTACATCAGTTAACCTGGGCTCTGAGACTCCCTATCACAGGTTTTATTTTTGCAGTGTAATTGTACCTAAAGGCTCCAAACCTTACCCTTCCCTACATAAAAGATACGTTGAGCCCTAGTGAGCCAAAGCACCGAGGCCAAAATTTTCAAACCAGGGAGCCTAAAGTTAGCCACCATCTCTGGACACTAAGTGGCTTAATTTGAAGACGTACTGGGGTTCCATGGGCATTGAGCACATAATCCTGTAGTCCAGTTTGAAAGAAAGAATCTACTGGGTGACATTTCCTAATAAGGTTTGATGGATAGGATTCATTTCTGTAGAAAGCAAAGTATTATCACCCCTTTTTGGAAAATGTATAGAACAATCCATCAAGTGACATTTGGTGAACAGCCTTCTGAAAATCCAGATATTTTAAATATCTTAAAAATTATACCTGACTAAATAGCCAAACTAGAGTGAGCACCACAAACATTAATAAAACCAGCAAAGATCTATTACATTTATCAGTACTCCTAAAGAAAATCAGCAAAACAAAAAAGTGATTCATCTTGCTTTATTCATTTTGCAGTTGAGTTAGTTTCAAACAGGGATTCCAAAGTTGCTGGACAAATTATATTTAAGGGAGTAGCTTTCAATCTTTCAGAAAATGAATGACTGAGTCAGGACAGGCTCAGCCCTTAGTGGATTTTTCTGACTGTCTTTTATCATTCAAGGTCAGGTGTGTTCCAATGCCCTCGGACCTTTTCTTGGAAGCTGCCCTGCATGCCTGAACTGCTGTGTAATATGTTAAAAGTCGGTCATACTTAATTATATGAGCAATAGTCTCAAAGTCTAAAAATTAATTCTTTACCTAAATCTTAAAAATAATACTTCTGACCAGGTTGGGAACAGGCTAATGTTACAAACCTCATTATTCTGCTCATGTTTTACGCAGAAACCTGCCTCAAGAAATATAACTAAATGCTTCAGTCATGTGTTCCTAGCATTTGCTTATGGCACACAGTATGTGCACTGAAGAGACAACATGTATATTTACAGTGCTAGGAGAATCCTGGACTTAGGGTTTATTCTGGTTAATGTTATACTGGTTACAAAATAAAAGAATCTGAAATCTGTGGTACAAGACCAATTTTTACAGCAGCGTCTTGCTAGCGAGCACCGTGCCTTTCCTATCAACCCAAGAGACAAATCCAGCATTACATGCCTATAAGCAAAACCACCTGTGTAAGCCATTACATGAATCCATTAGAGGTAAGCAGAGGGGATATTTTGGTGCTGCCTCACAGGAACAATTTTAAGGTTAAATGAATGAATTTAGGTTTAATTTTATAAAATTGAAGAGACAGTCTTCAGAAACTTTCCACCTTGAGGCACCAGGGTCACTGTTGTTTCTGAGAACAGGAATATGAATAATCATTCTAGCCATGCTGCACACAGCTTGTATTAAAATACTTCACTGATGTTATCATCAGGGATCCTAGTTTTCCATGAGGAAAGCACAACATTATAAGATTTAAAAAACTCTGTAAAAATCTGTATTTTTCTATGAATAAAATGAAATCTGACAGTCCTGTAAGATTCTTTGTAAGTACACAAATTCTGCATGGATTTCTAGTATACCTTCTTATCATATGTTCCTTTACCTTATGGTACCTGGATGCTTTCCAGTAAATTTTTCGTTCTAGCGTTTAACTATTGCTTTAGTGGAGATGCCTAAAGAAAGGAGGGAAATCCTCATTGCATGATAATACCTTCAACATGATGATTTTAGTTCTTTACAACAGCTCAGGCAGACTCTGGACATTTTAGAAGGATGCTCCAGGAAAGCATGCTTTTTGAAAACAGGCATCAGAAAAAACATGTTTAAATGCTGGACCACAGTGAAATTATATTGCATTTAAAAGTGGTGTGATACCTCAACAAAGCACTGATGCAAACTTGTCGCTAACTTTGGAGGAGGGGAATGCAGATTCCAAACCAGAATCCAGATCCAATGTTTATGGCTGACCCAATATAGCATTCTTGTCCATAGAGAAGCTATGAGATAATCTGAATAATAATAATTTGAATTCCCCGAAGTTTGGGGCTTCAACCAAAACTCTACATCTCACTACCTCCAACTTTTATATTTGCATTATAAAGTGAAGATTTAAAGCCAGATTCTGCATTGTGTACAGGAATTCTGTACTTTTTTTTCTAAATTCAGCAGCAATACCTGGTGATAGTAACTCTGCTGCACAAATATCCTTACATGTGCTAGCATAGTAGAATGAATTAACCCAGGGCTTCATACAGACCTCAGTGTAAAGACTACATCAATAGTAATATTGGTGCTGTCGCAAGGAGACTTATTACAAAAAGCTTTTAGGACCAGAAAAGCCAGCTTTATGGCTTCTATGTGTCTCCAGTGAATCTATGTTTTACCCAATTATCTTCAAATTAGCTTCTGATTTGTCTACCATAAACAAACACTACACTTTTTTTCCCAAGATAATTTTTAGGGAAACTCAGAGTCTCGTAGTGAAATTGGGAGCAGCCATAGAACTGTAATTTTTAAAAAATCAGGTGACAAATGTCCCAAGCCTTGTTTTGCACTACCAACATTTTCCTGTTGTAATGGCAGTAACTAGAATTGTGTTTGACCAGTGATAGCAGTGGACAGATCTGAATAAGTTAAATTGTTCCATGATTGCAAGCAGCCCAAGTCCAGCCCTAGTCCAGATCCTGGGCCAGCTTCAGGGATGGATTCATGGATTGGAGGATTTGAGCAGACAGTCCAAACCTTATCCCCTACTATACAGTTGAGTTCAGCTGATGCTCTCAGTTAGTGCTGTGCTTGTATGTGGCTTTAGCCTCTTCTTCTACTGGAGTCTGAATTCTTGATGTACTTGGTGGGTATGTGCAGCAAAGTCAGCCATGAAGAGCACTGCTGAGTTAAGTGGGAAATCAAAGATGATACTGATGGCTGAACCCATAATTTGAAAAGAAAGAAATTTGCTGGGTTGCAGTGTGCATTGAGTTATCAGCAAATTCAATGTGGAGGAAGAGTGCTAGCCAATCATCAATCACCAAATATCTGGTGATAATTTAGGAAGCAGAGTACGTTTTGTGGCAGGAATTTACTGGCTCTCTCCACCTGATCATTGGTACTAGGATGGTGTAGTCCCCTTACTAAAGGGACCTCTGTTTTATTCTAAAAAGACCCTGTGCTGCAATCCAGACTACAATTCCCATGAGCCCTTGGAACAAAAGAGGGAGGAGGGACCCTTGTGAGAGAGAGGAGGCTCTCTCCATGTGCTTGAAGAAAGAGGCCTAGCAGTCTGGGACTGTGCCTTGCAGTTTGGAACCAAAGGGGGAGCCAGGCTGCTGCCAAGGACATTGACCCAGTGCAGGGGCTGTTGGTGTGCAGCTACTACATGCCTGTTGGAACTGGGAGTTAGCAGGCTGCTTCCTATAGGCACAGCATGAGGCAGTAAGTTTGGGCCTTGCTGGAAGAGTGCTGCCTGGGACAGAGCTGCTGTTTAGCCTGGACCAAATCCTCACTACAGCTGCAACATCAGTGTGCCGATACAAGCAAGTGTCTGGGACTGAGCCTAAGGGTGTGCACGCTCTGGGGTGGGGTCACTGTTGTCTAGCTATATAAGCTTCAGTTATTGTTATGTGTTTTGTTAATGCTATTCCTTGCTAATCTGTTAATCCCTGTTTAGTTAAGTAAAGATGGTTTATTTTAAAGTATTCTATTAGATGTATAGGATTTGTAGTTGTTCTGGAATTAGATCCAGCTTTATGTTGGAATGAGTATATTCCTGGAGGCTCTCAAGGCACCAGTGTGTGTACAAGGCCAGCCAGGTGGAGGCACCGCCACTTTACATTCCTTGCCAGAAAGGGACTGCAGCAAGGGGGTGGATAGGGCTTTCCCCAGTTAAACACCATCACCACTGGGGTACTCAGAATCTCTTTTGGGTTAAAACACCAGGCGCCCAGGCACACCTATGAGTGTGACCTGCTCCCCAGTAACCCGGGGAGGAAAAAGGGGGGTTACAATGGCAAGTAGTCAAAGTATGAAGTTTGATGCCCCAGGGCCCAGAAATTCCTGCCAAACCCAGGTTGAATACTATGCTGGAAGAAAAACCATGAAGATGAATGATGTTTTCTTTAAACAAATAGGCTGTCTCTTGGGTGACAGAGTGCTTGCAACTCTATAAAATGTGCCATCTTCATCAGGAGGTCAACTACCACTAGAATCATGGTGTACCCTTCATTGAAGCCTATTGAGATAATGCCCTAAAGGCTGAGGTGAACTGGGCCAAGGCTGAAGGAAACCAAGTGGTTTTACATGGGTTGGGGGTGGGGGAATTTGCTCTGAGCACAGAGATCAGAGGATTGAATGTAAATTGCTACCAAAGCACAGGACAGCCACCAGAAACTCCAACACCTGAATTGACCAATGTGACCCAGAAGTAGAGCATCGTAGCAAATTTGTATGATTTACAGACTGGGTCTGCCATTGGGCAGGCAGATGTGCCACTTATGACCCAGAATTCCATCAGGAAGGATAACAGTTGAGGCAGTCTGGACCAGTGTTCCCTCTAAGCTGAGTTGCATCAGAGGTTCATAAGTGATTAATCAGCCCCACCCAGTCAGAGGCTCAGGGCTCCCTGCACAGAATTGTGAAGGGGCAGGAGGGAACATACGGAGGATAGTAGGTCAAGAATAGGAGAGGTCATAAAGAAATGTGGCTGTTTAACTATTGTGGAGGGAACCTTTTGGTCAGTTCCACAATTCTTCCACTCCGGGATGGTAGGTCACTACAAAATCAAATTGTTTAAAGAAAGGAACCAGTGTGCCTGTCGCTGATTTAGGTGCTGAATTGTCATCAGATATTTCAGGTTCTTATGGTTGATGTGGACATGGACTGGGAACCTGTAATCCTGAAGCAGTTATTACCATTCCTCAGAGGCTGCTTTGATAGCCAGTAGCATTTTATTGAGCATGTCAAAATTTTGTTTCACTGAGGTGAACATGAATGAGTTGACAGCACATGGGAGAAGCTGACCATCACCGGCTGCTGTTTGGGAGAGGACTGTTCCCAGCATGGAGATTGAGGCTTCCACTTCAGTCATAAATAGAACTAAAATGGAGACTATGATAAATGGATACTATGATAAATTTCTTATTTAGGCACTCAAAATCCATCTGTGCTTCTAAGAACCAAGAAAAATGAACAACATTCCACAGGAGGGGTGTGAATGTGGCATCCATCCATGAGCAACACCCTTGATGGACTGTTTATAGAAATTGGTGAAGCCCAAAAAGGATTGCACTCCATAGATGTCCGTGATAATGTCACTGTGTGTGGGTCCACTGCCAGTCCTTCAGGAGAGATGATGTAACCAAGAAACTCCATGTGCCAGTCAAACTGGCATTACTCTGGTTTGTCCTCCAAGTGGGGCACAGGAGCAACACTAAAGCGACAGAAGCCAAATCCCAGAACCAAAGGGTAATTCAGAGTCAGAAGACAGAGGTGGAGGCATCGAGAGCTGAGGATGGAAGACAGAAATCAAAAGCTGGAGGGGAACAAAGGCTGGAACTAAGTGGGAGGTAGGTATTGTGAGGAGTATTTACTGGGCCTTTAAAAGAAGAGCACATGCTTGGAACAACCAACTAGAAGCAGTCTATTGGCAGCTTCACCAGGTACACAGCTAGGAGCACATGGTACCAGGGGTTATATACCTATTTTAGTCTTAGAGCCTTACTTCTAAGAGTCAAGTCTGTGCATTCTTCTTGTGAAACTAGCATACAATGCTTGGTACCAGAGGGAAGTAGAGTGAAGATAGAGAAAACAGAACTGTAGTGAAGAAGTCATCTTGGAGATAGAATAAATAAATGCCCCTAAGGAATTTAAACTCTCAGATAATGGATCCAGCAGATGGAAGAAATTCAAACAGCATTTTGACATAGATTAGATAGATAGTGACATGCAAAAAGCTGACTAGTGAGAAAGGCCTATGGAAAATAGCAGCCTTCTTAAAAGTTGCAGGACTTGAGGCATCTTTAATTGTACACAACTAAGCCAGGCAGAGAAAGCAAGTTATGATTCAATTTTTGAGACATTTGAAAAGTATTCCAGATCTAGAGATTGAAACATTTGAAGGGTAAAAGTTTCAAAGAAGAAGAAGAATTCCTAGCAAAGTTGAAGCTAATGAACCAAATTTGTAACTATGTTCAATTATAAGGGATCAAACTGTAATTAGAATCAGAGATTCACAGCTTCAGCAACAACAGACTATTGGAAGTTATGAATCTCAGTTTGGAAAAAAGCATTAAGACTGTGTTAGATAGCAAAAATCACTATGAATACAGAGGAGTAACAGCAGGAAGTTTTTTGAGGGCATGGTAATTGAACAAATAATTAAACTAAGATAAAATTGATCCACCTAGAAATATTTTTGTAAGTATGGGGGTGGGGGAGTGGAATACTCAAGAATCGGGTCATTTAGTAACAACAGGAGAGTAGAAGAGCCTACATAATGGGTGCCACTCATACTAATAATGGGGAAAAAGAGAACGGAACACTGAAATTATACCTAGAGGGTCTAAAGTTGTTAAACATAGCAAGAAGGAACACTTTCCTTTACCTACCAGAAAATACCTTTTTGTTTGTTTTTTGTTTTTTGGAGATATGCCTGGTGCAAAGTATTTTACTACTTTAGATGCATCATCTGGCAGAATACCTTAGGCCATGTCTTCACTGCATGCTTATCTCAAAATAACATGTTATTTTGAAGTAACAGTGTGCGCATCTACACAGCAAGCTTGCTATTTCAAAATAATTTCAAAATAATGGGCTTCTTACTCTGACTTCTGTAACCCTCATTTCATGAGGAATAAAGAAAGTCAAAGGAAGAGTTCTCCCTCAACAGCTTCCAGTTGTGTAGACAGTACCAAAAGCTGATTTAAGCTACTTCAACTTCATCTACACAATTAACGTAGCTGAAGTTACGTATATTAATTTGACTTTTGCCTTGCAGTGTAGACATGCCCTTAGAGAAAAAATGTCCTTCAAATATGTACTTATATTACACGATAGAAGATATTGCTTTTTCATATTATCATGTAGTCTAAAATCTACTCCAGAAGTCTTTCATAGAATACTGCAGCAAATATCTAAGGGTATGTCTACACCGTAACATTATTTTGAAATAACTAGTGTTATTGACATATCTCAATTTGTGTAGATTATTTTGAGTTAAGCCATGCTGTGTAGACACACCCTAAGGGAATAAAAGGCAGAAAAGCCTAGCAAGATGGATGACATTCCCATCTGGGGGTAGCACAACAGAAGAATAGGTTAAAGAGAACATTGCATAGAGCTAGAGCAGTAGGCCTGAAGATAAATATAAAAAATATAAATTCAGGCTCAGAAAAGTTACTTATTTCGGAGAAAGATTAAATAGACGAGTGGCATGTATCGATCCTAGCAGAATACATGCTGTAAGAACTATGCCAGAACATAAGAAAGGAATTCAGAGATTCACAGAACTGGTTACTTTCTTGGAAAATTTATACCTGAATAAACCAGCAGCCTCTACCCACTCATGCAAAAATGTAGGGATGCTAACCTGCACACAGATTTTGGTAACTTAATTGATTCAGAAAGCCCCTGTCCCTAAGGTATTTTGAAAGCAGGAGACAGACCACGTTGCCCACTGATGGCTCCGAGCAAGGGATAAAGGCAACACTGCATGATGACCATGGGAGAGTGGTTTATGAGTAACACCAACAGGCACAACAGAACTTGGGACTTCTGGAATTTAATGTATGAGCCTCTACAGCTTGATCTATAAAGCCAGCTGCCTCTCAGCAAGGGCTATAGAGGTAACACATCTTTCTCTCCATAAGTTGACTAGGTGCCACTACATGGGTCTAAAGTTGTGGATATATTTACAAATTCATTTTTTTTAAATGTTGGATTATTATGTAGAGGAATAAGCTTATTTTGAAATAGTTATTTTGGGAGTTTTAATTTCAAAATATCTTATTTTGAAATAACCTGGTAGTGTAGACATAGCCTTAGAGAAACAAAATGTGACTATGCCCAAATAGAAAAAGAAGCTTTTGCTCTTGGAACATGGTTGTAAAAAAATTCCACATGTTCATTTCCAGAAGATAAATTGTTGCTGACATTGTGCCCAGAATATGACTTTTTCAGGTCCAATTGTATGATTTAAACAATAATATATAAATCAGGGGAAAAGTTTGTGGTGGACACATTTTCAATGCATTTGATAAAACGGTTGTAAGAAACCAAAACTGAGTCAGATTTAGTGCTTGTCAGCCTGATACAAAATAATTGTCCTGTTTCAAAAAGGAAGAGGAATGAATATACTAGGGCTACAGCTAATGATGAGATGCTACAGATGGTAATTAAAGTTATTAACACAGAATGGCCAGGACACTAAATACTATACCCATGTTTCCAATTCAAAGCAGTTGTCTGTTATTGATGGTGTATTGTTTAGAGAAAACAATAGTTATGCCTAAGCTATTACAAGCTGACATGTTCACAAGAATAAATGAAGAACATTTGGGCAAAGAAAAATGTAAATGCAGAGCCAGAGAAATACTGTATTGTTGTATTGGCCACAAGTGAACAATGAGGGGGAGGGGAGAACCCGTTAAAATCTGTGAAACGTCAAAAATACCTACTAAAATAGGAAAAAAAGCCTGTGTTGATAAACAACGAATAGTCAAGGCTGTGGTCTAAAGTTGTGGATATATTTACAAATTCATTTTTTTTTAAAATTTTGGATTATTATTCTCATTATGCAGAGGTTGTTTTATTAGAAAATTTTGCATCAAAACATGTTATAATGCATATGAAATCCATAATTTTCAGGCATGGAATCCGTGAAACGATCATATCTATAATGGCCCACAGTTTGATGGACACAAATTTTAAAAATTTGCTAGAGAATATGGGTTTAAGCATGTAATTTTGATTCCCAGGTATCCTTCAACCAACAGTTTTGTAAAGAATAGTGTGAAAATTGTTAAAACAAACTTTTGAAAAAAGCCACTGACTTAGATATTGATTCATATGTGGCTATATTGTACGATAGGGCAGCACCAGTGCATCATGGACTGTCATCCATAGAGATATTTGGCAGGAAGTTGAGACCAAGACTTCCTACTTGAGTAGTAATCCCTAATTACAGTACTGACTTATGTATGTTACTTATGTAAACAAAAGATGTATTACGGCAGAGTCTTCAATGTGTTAGAGCCTATGAAGTCCAGATCGCTCTGTGAATTCATGATGGTACTTCCTGTGCACAGAGGACAGTAATGATACATGAGTGACACCGCAGGGTGATCTCTTGAACTACAGAAATACATTTCTGAGGAACAGGCAACATCTACAACATCTTCCTGAAGAAGAGTAGGATAAGGAGGCAAATATTACACTGACAGCTACAGGACAACACTCTGAGAAAATCACCGAGGCTCTTTCATATCAGCAAGCAGAGCGGTATGCTGATTCAGCTAGTGCAAGTATTGAAATGGTGCCTCATAAATCTAACACACTGCACGGAGTGCCCAAAAGACCCACTGAGCACTAACAGTGAATGTTACGGCATTTGTAGACAGACAATTGGTTTGTGTGTTAAATTGTTTAGAATGCTTTTGCTGGAAAAGGGAGATGTTGGAGCATGTACTTGACATTTAAGAGTAGAGTCATGCTAAGGAGAACCAGCTGGAAGCAGTCTAGTGGCAGTTTCATGAATAGCGAGGAGCACATGGTTCTCCTTTGTCTCTCATAACTCTGTTTTAGTTCTAATAAAGCTTTATTTATAGGAGCTCAGACTGTGCCTCTTTTTTATGAATTCAAAAGACAACATAGCATAGCAGCAACAGGTTCTGAAAGAGGGCTGGAGCAGGATGGGACTAAGGACAGGAAGCAAAGTGGAGCAAGGGCTGGAGGCAGGAGCAATGGCAAGCACAATTGCAAGTGTAGTGCAAGTTGAGCAACTGTTAATCTGCTACAGATCTCAGGCTTATAAGTAGGGCTGCTAAACCAGCAACCAATCAGGTGCTGTGACTATTCTGTCAATGCTAGGGCTCACTGGTTGCCTAGCAGCAAAGTTAGTAAGGAACTAGGCCAACAGCAGGTGCTAGCTGGTCTGGCCCCTCACATAATACAAGTATGTATTCTTTTTATTCTTGGCCTCTCCACCAAGACAAGGAGAGTGCCAATAACTGCTAACTGTGATGGTGTGGATGTCATGCCCAAACAGACAGTAAACAGGTTGCATAGATTAATGGAAACAAATTCCCCTTTAAATGACTCAAACCCAAGAGGATGAAACCTTTTAGGTTAGCATCACATTTTGTAAACTAGGAAGGCCCATTGCCACAATATGGCTGACAAGAAATCTTCCACTGATGATAAAGAGATAGATTATTAAGGTTGCAATGCTCATTCACAGGTAAAGAAACCACAGAATTGCTGGGTAAAACTTTATTCCATGTTTACCACATTCTATTAATATACCTACCAAAGCAAGGAGAGTTCTGCATGTGTTTGGCACCATATTGGTGGTGTTTAACTTTTCACACCATCACTCAGCCACTTAGGTGTGAGTGACTGAATGCCTGTGCTTTCAGCCACTCACAACTGGTCTTCTTCAAATCTGCTCCCCCATCCCTTTATCTGGTTTCCACAAGGCTTTCACAAATGATTGTTTTGCAGAAAGCACTGCTGCATTCAGATTTATGGAATTCTCTGACACCTGAGGAAGACCAATTGCAAGTGACGGAACAAATTCAATTCAGAGGTAGATTGCAGATAGGAAATGCGCACTTGCTCAGGGCTCCTTCTCCCTAAACTCTTAGCCCTGGTATACACTAGGACTTTATTTCAAAATAACCCCCTTAAGGTCAAATTTATAAGTGGAGCATCCACATTACCTAGCCCGTTATTTCGAAATAATGGGCTGCTTAATTCAAAATCTGCACTCCTGCTTTTCATCAGGAATAATGCTATTTCTGAAATAGTTATTTCAAAATAATGGTAGTGTAGACCCACTGGTGCCACTATTTCAAAGTAATTGGCTTCTGGAGGTCTCTCGCAGCTGCAGCTTTGACTGCTCCGGCCACACCAAGTATCTCCACTGCTCTCCTCCTCCTGCAGAGCTCTAAAAGTCCTGGAAGCGAGAGAAGGGTTTCTTGCATGTGGCCAGCTTTGCAAGCCCTGTGTGACGGACCAGGACCCAAGGCAACCTCAATGCTCCCTCAGACCATCCAATGACTGAAGGAAGTTCTGCTGCTCCCATAGCTGCCACTGCCCAGCGATGCAGGATTGCTCCAGCTTGGACTGGTATGGAAATTATGGACCTTATTGAGGTGTGGGAGGAGGAGTCCAACCCTCCAGGATCTCTGCACCAGGAAAAGGAACATGAACACCTATGGCTAGATCACCACCAGCCAGGCCAAGAAAGGGCATACTAAGGACCCTTGACCAGTTCTGCATGAAAATTAAAGAGCTGTGGCAGGCCTACCACAAGGCCAAGGGGCAGAATGGATGCTCTGGGACAGCACCACACACCTGCCGATACTATGAGCAGTATGATGCCATCCTGGGAGAGGGACAAGTAACCTCCCATGCCATCATCGTTGAGTCTGGCCAAGACACACCCTGCATCAGCCTGCAGGAGGGCAGGGTGATGGAGGAGGACCTAGAGAAGGAGGAGTCCAGCCAGGTGACCATGCCCACCAGCCAAGAGCTGCTCCTCACTTTAGAACCAGTCCCCACACCTCCCAGGACGTCTCCCAGGCTTCCAGGGAACCCGGGGAGGGCACTTCAGGTGAGTTCCCTATCTACAAGGGGGGCCGGCAATGGGCTGCTATGGGCAGCACGCTCCTCTCTTGCCAATTTGGCATAGGGGGCACACAACTGCCTGTTCACATGGGTATACATGGAGCGTCAGTCTGGAGCACTCAGCTCCATGATGCTCTCACACAGGACCCGCTCATTCCTTCTCACAAGGTTTCTGGAAAGGCCTGCCTTATTCTGGCCTCTGTGGTGTTCACAAGGGCAACCAGACCACTAGAAAGCACATGCCCACTGGCTCCCTTTTGAGTCCGGCAAGGGGGGAGGCAAGGGAGGAGTGTCTTTTGAAACCTGGATGAAGAGAGGAGTCCCAGGTAAGCACGTGTCTCAGTTTGCAGGACCAAGCAGCCCCAGGAAGGAAGGAGACATGGCCCTCCCCAGAGTGCTTCCAGGGGCTCTAAATGTCCTTAAAGAATGGAAATTACCCAGGCTTAGAACCACTTCTGATTTCCTGGCATGTAGAAATATGTTTCCTGACTGGAGACTAGTGTTCTCTGTAAGTTGTGTGCTTGTGCAGCCACTCAGGAGAGATTCATATGACACCCAACTCAATAGCAGAGCAGCTCCAGCTAGGTTTTTGTTCTACTGGTGGTGCACATTTGCACATGCCTTAGCATACATAAAAATGTATTCCACTCATGGATGAGAAATATCAACTAATGGATGGAAAAGATTAATGGGAACATTGTTGGAAACCCTAATGCTGCAATCAGCTTGATGCTCTCGACCAGTGGTTCCCAACCTTTTTTATACCATGGACCAGTAAACTCATTCAAAAACTTTTGGCAAACATTTGTATATTCTTTGAGGTAATTAGTATATTTGCGTATTTGCTTATTCATTATGGGGATTATTTTTAAGCAGTCACATGTGATTCTACATTGCATCTGTGCGCGCACAGTAAGGGAAGCAGGGGAAGATGGTGAAGAAGGGAAAGGGGGTGAGAGGCATGAGCAAAAGAGGGGACCAAGCCAGGGAGAGGCCGGGTTGAAAGTAGTGGGCTGCTGACTCCAGCTTGGAGGGCTTCTCTCAACTTATCCCCTCACTACACCCCAGCTGCCTGAGTAGTGGTGGCCCCTGCTCAGCCCCAACTGCTCCACCAAGGTTCCCCAGGCCAAGCCTCAGTGCTCAGTGTGGCCAGACAGTGGCAGGTCCCTGGGAGTGCATGCTGGCTGGGCTGGAAGCAGCAGGAGGCCAAAAGCTTCCGCCAAATGGGGAGGAAGGAGGACTGTCTTGCGGGGCAGCTGGTTCCTTGGACTCTCCTCCCGCATGAGAAGTGGGTGTAAAACTGGCCTGGGGGTGCCCAGCAGTTTCTTCTCTTGCAGCAGCCACCCTCCATGCAGCCCTGGCCCTGACCACCAGAGCAGCTGGCCTCCACACGGCATCACCAGCCAGGATGCATAGCAGCCACCAGAGATGGAACTAGAGCCACGATGAGGCTGCCCTAGTAGGGCTAGCTTCACTACAGCAGCACAATGGCTCAATTAGCAGCTGCGCGGCCACACTGCCGCACAGCTTATAGGGAACCCCACCGAGCCAATCATCAAGCCATGGGGGTGTGACCAGGAGTGTGCCATAGCTCGGCAGCCAGCAGTTTAAGGCCCAGCACCCGTCCACGGACGGGCAGTTGGGGACCACCGCTCTCGACCAGTGGGAAATACAACTATAGGTCTCCAGCAAAATAAGACGATAGAAGTTGAAAGTTCTGAAATTCATTAATTCAGTGTAATGACGTCAGCACTAGAGTAGGAACTGTCTGGGTTCCTAAGCTCTCTCCCTTCGATAACTTCCAACATACTGTACAAACAAATTACAAATATAAAATTTTAAAAATTGCCTAAGATCTATAGTGTTGTAGATTCTCTGATTATTACAATACTTTGCTCACTTGGATAACTCTGTGCGAAGGGGAAGAAAACTTACAACAACTAAGAGGGAAACAGATTCAGAATTTAAAATATACTTTGTTCAATAAAATAAAATGAGAAACAGACCTAAATTTATCATAAATGTAACAATAAATAACATTAAGAAAGTGAAAAAGAAGGATCTGCTAAAAATATGTAAAAATACAATACAGTAGCTCTGAACTGGGGAGACATCAAGCTATAAAACCTAGAGAAATGGAGATAAGCCTAATAAAATGTTTTATTCTTCACTGAAGTCTAATTAAATATATATCCAAATCCTTTGATATTCAACAACCAAGTTCATCAGCCCTTTCAGGGCTCAGACAGCAAAAGGGTAAGAGTTCATTTCAAGGATGTTGGCATATATTTGAAAGTTATGCAAAAGTATGTAAATAGCTTTCTAGTTCCATTAAGAGGTCAATATAGCCTTCTCCCAATAGCTAGTCATACCCCCTACTTGTGCTTACTTATGTACTTATGCATTCCAATCCATTCTATATAATGAATTCCACCTTTTCTCTATAAATCTAGTTTAAACTGGTAACCAGTTTTATTGCTACATCTTGCAAGTGTTTTCTGCAGATGCTTATACTTTTTTATGTTCATTCAAATTAGTTAATTCAAAAATATCTCGTCTGTAGTTTTACCATTTCTTTAGGTTGGAGAGTCAATGTAATGTCTGTGCACGCTTACCCTAAAACAGTGTTTCTCAACTTTTTTTTATTAAGTACCCCTTTAAAAAAATAAAATTAGAAGTACCCCTAGTACCTACAGTTTTCAGACACACACAATTTTTTTTCTATCATTGCAACACATTCGTTTAAACAACTTAATCATAGCTGGGCAGGTGATTAAATTTTTGGGTATAAAAAATACGAAAATAATAAAGCACTGTAAAACTTACAACAAAAATTCAGTTTTCTCCAAATTTCAGTTGTGTTGAAGTACCCCCCAAACTTCTCTTGAGTACCCTTAACGGTACTCATACCACTGGTTGAGAAACACTGCCCTAGAAGTAGGACCTGCAAATAGCACAGCATGGGGCTTCATTCTGTTCTTACTTTCATCACTGTAATTCCTCTGATTCAAACAAAGTGATTCCTGATTTATACTGGTACATTGCAACCCAGAGCAAAATCAGGCCCTGTATATCTTGCTCCAGATTTTCCATGGTTATTTACATTTGCATTTGTCTTTCATAAACACCAAACATGGCATGATTCAGTAGAGAGACAGAATATGTTTATATAGCCTGACAAAATAGGTTGAAACAACATTATGTACTGGAGTGTTGGTTGAATTGTGAATGACTCGTTTTCTTCATTAAGCAACTGTATCTATTTACCTGGTGGTTCGCGTAGCTTTTTTCCTATGCCAAACACGTTCAATAGGAAGTTTTCCTCTGCTCTTTTGTCATCATCTTTGTTGCTCTCTTATTTCATGACCTCTGAGTTAATCCTTCTATTCTTTCTATTAGCAAGTTTAAGCAGGCAAACTTCAAACAGACTAGCAATGGGTCACAAGGTTTAATGGGCACACAGATAATCATCTAAATTACATTTCTGGGGCTGATGGACCAGACAGGCTTAGAGAGTAACTTTACCAGCTTTCACTATTAATCAGCAAGGATTGTGTGTGTCAGTACATATCTGCCTTTGCTTGCCTCCCTGGGGGGTTGGGTCATACTGACTGATTAGTAAAGGCAGCTGCATTAGCTTTCTTCTTCCACAAAGTGTGTTGTGGAGGCCCAAATGACATGAAAGGCAAATGTGACCACAGCTCAAACACCAGACACTCTCTTCTCATCATTGTGGAATTATCCACCCTCTGCTTGCAGATTATGATACTCAGCACAACAGTTGTTGCCAATTTTCATGATCTGTTAACACTTAGGAAGTCTCATACTACAAGATCTTCTTTCACATTTATTGTATGTATCATCAATGGAAGAATGCAACATACTGTTCTACATTCTCCAATGAGTTCAAGAGCAATGACTTTACGTGGATTGAAAGAGTCACAAGCATTTTCACAGTCAATACAGGTTGAACCTCTCTAATCCAACGCACTCCGCTGTGCAACGTCCATAGTCTGGCATGATTTTAGTTAACTGGATGTCCACTTATCATGGGTGTGACCAAGTTTCCTGTGGTCCCATAAAGTTTGTTTACAGTCACCAGTCCTGGCTGTCACTGTTCTATGCTGTATTTTAACTCTTATTTACCCCTAACTGTCTTCTATAGCCCAGTAAACAGTGGAAATATTGGTAATGCTGATAGACAATACTGACCACCTGCGGTTCAGCACATTCTCTGGTTCAACACCAGTCAGGTCCCAAGGGCGCCGAACTAGAGAGGTTCAACCCATAGTTAATGCCCTGGATTTCATCTTCAGAGTCAAAAGTTCTAATATCTTCAGGTTGGCAAGTAAAGAGAACATGAGATCCCTCTATTTTCCTAATGATCCAGACAAAAATACAGCCACTGAAATAATGACTTTAGACACTATGTACTAATTCTCCTCTGTCTTGCAAATTGGGTAGTTGTATAGAACAGTGACTCTCAATCTTTCCAGATGACAGCACCCCTTTCAAAATTCTGTTTTTCATTTTTATTGTATAAAATAAATCAATTTATATTAATATTGTGCTTACATTTCAATGTATAGTATTTAGAGCAATATAAACAAGTTATTTTCTGTATGAAATTTTAGTTCGCACTGACTTACCTAGAGCCTTTTATGTAGCCTTTTGCAAAACTAGATGAGTTGATGTACCCCCTGGAAGATCTCCAGGTACATCCCAGAGTTACACATACCACTTGTTGAGAACCACTGATGCAGAATCATAGAAATGCAGGGCTATGTGGGACCTCAAGGAGCCATAAAATCTACCTCCTATGATGTAGCAGGGCAAAGTAAATCTAGACTAACCCTGACAAGTATTTGTCCAATCTGTTTTTAAAAACCATCAGTGATGGGGATTTCAACAACTTCCTTTGGAACTTATTCCAGAGTTTAACAACCTGTAAAATTAGGAAAAACTTTCTGATATCTAACCTGAACCTCCCTCCCTTGATGCAGATTAAGCCGATTACCTCTCCTACCTTCAAAGGACATAGAGAACAATTGATGAATGTTTATAACAGCTTTCAACATATTTGAAGACTGTTACCAGGCCTCCCCTCAGTCTTCTTTTCTCAAGGCTAAATATGCCAAGTTTTTTTAACCTTTCCTTGGAGGTCAGGTTTTGTATAACTTTTCATTTTTACTCTGCTTTGGACTCTCTCCAATTTATCCACATCTTTCCTAAAGTGGGGAGGCCTAGAACTGGATATAGTAATCCGGCTGAGGCCTAATCCACTGAAACATCCAGATGCAATTCAGCAGTACTACCATTTACCCCATTATTCCCCATTTTGAAGTTATGCATTAGATTTTGCCTTCCTAAATGACATACAGTACTTTGCATTTGTCTTTATTGGATTTCAGTTTGTTGAATAATGATAGTAGGATGAGGAAATACAAATAAGGAAAAGGTGGGAAACCCTTACTGATTATGCATTAGATATAGGGGCCTCAGTCTAACATATTATAAAATTACATCACAGCCTGTAGGCAGTAAGAGAAAGAGAAAGATGTAGCCCATGGAAATGATGGCCACTGGTGAGGAGGAAGGTGATGAGGAAGGCAATGGCAAGGCATAGTGTGAGTATATACACATTTGAAAATCCTTATTTTACAGTATCTCTACCTACCTTTGGCTATGTCTAAACTACATTCTTCTTTTGAAAGAGGATTTGCCAATCAAAAATGCAAATGAAGAGCGGATTTACAAATCTCATACTTCATTTGCATAATCGCATGAGAGCACTTTTTCGAGAAAGGGTTTTTCAAAAAAGAAAATGCCGTCTAAACCAGGTTCTTTCGGAAAAAAACAAACAAACCCTTTTTTCAAAAGAACCCGTACTCCTGAAAAAATGAAGTGTACGGGTTTTTTCAAAAAATGATGGGGGGGGGAGGGGTTCGTAAGAACCCCGTCTAGACTTCCTCCTCCTCTTATTGAGAGAGTGTAAGTAAGCAGTGCTGTAGCGGTGGCGGCAGCAACATCAGAGGGAAGACTAAGCCATGTCAAGCACATACCTACCAGTTTCATGTGGGTTTGTACTCGGCACAACTGAGTTGTGCCTCTGCTCCTCCTACCCATGCTACCATGGCTACAAAACTGTTTACTCACACTCTCTCAATGGGCGCTAGTGAGAGTATGGGTACCCAAGCAGAAGAGTCACACACCTAGTTTGTAGAGCAGATTTAGCCATGAATGGAAGCACACAATAATCAATTCCCATCTCTTATGCTAGTTTCTTTTATTTTAGATTTCAGTCCTGTGGATGAATCTGCCCCACTGGACACTTCAGAGCCCACTGAATCCTGCATAACACAAAGGTCCAGCCATGATTCTAAAACACGGTATTACCTTATGCACAAAGAGAACTGTCTGAGTGTGAAAAATAGTCATTTGCTTTTTATCAAAATGAAGACAACCATTACACTGATGCAAAATAGAGGCACATGATTCTATAAATGCAGGGCTTTGGGGGCCCTTCCTCTGAAACAGCTATTGGCCACTGTTGCAGAGAGGATACCTGACTAGAAGGATTGTGGGTCTGGCAGCAATTCCTATGTTCCAAATAGAATTTAGCACGGCCATCAGGGCTGTCGCTTCTCCTTGGCTCCAAAGCATGCACTGCCGTGCACTGTCTCAATCAACAAGGTTTATTTTTTTCATGGAGATTAACAAAACAAACAGGAAACAGCCTTAACTCAATCTTTGGCCTCAGGTTTCACGCCCCCTCATAGGAGTTTGTGGAACCTCGGCTCCTAGCAGACTCCCAGCGTCAGTCAGTGCTGCTCCCCTACTAGAGAAGAAATTGTAGAGCTGGTTCCCTAAGCCTATCCCTCTTCTTCCAGGGGCCCACCACAGAAGCTTGCTGCACTTCAGCTGGGTACGTTTGTGCACATATACACACCCCCACCCCCACTCCATTTCCCTCTCCCTTCTCGTGAGGTATGCCTCGTGAAACCAGGTTTACCTGTGCCGATCAAGAAAGGCTTCTTTGTCGACACGGTGCGTCCAGACTGCCCCGATCTGCCGACAAACAGCTGATCGCCAGAGCGGGGCAGCCATTTAAATTTAAATGAAGCCGCGATTATTTTAATCGCGGCTTCATTTTCCTCTGCCGATCTGTCTAATCTACATGCCTCCGTCGACGGAGGCATGTAGTTTAGACGTACCCATGTTGTCTTGAGGAAATGTTTATATCTGAAACCAGGACAAAAAATTAACCCTTAATCAGCCACAACCTATTTTAGTCCATTCATCATTGACCACTTTTCTTTACTAACAGCACATATATCCAATATGTGTTCTTTAGAAACATTATAACTACAACTGAGTGATTTTTATCAAACAACTATTTCACCCAAAAATGCAGATTTGGGTCAATGAAGCATTTAAGAAATTTGTGCTGAATTTGCCAAATTGTTTCATGCCTAAATAATTTTTTTTAATCAAAATGTTTTCTTTCAACGTTTTCAAAAGAAAATGATTTGATTTTCAATTTGAAACAACATTTTTTAAAAACTTTTGCTTATTTTGTTTCTCAAAAATAGCTAAAAATCTCAATGGAACGGTAATGGGATGTATTCACCCCTTGTTAGTGCACCATGGTCAAATCAATGGGAGTTTTTCAGATTATTTGTATAGGAAGGTCTAACTCCTCTAGTGTGTTTCTGAAAGTGTCTAGTATCATATAATCACTACAGTTATAATGACTGTATCATACCATATGATCACAACCAACTACAGGTTCCACCTCCCTAAACCAGGGCACTGATCCATCAACATCTGTGGTCCAGCAGGTCCGTGCATGTTCTCAGATCAGAGAGACCTGGTGTCCAGGAGTCAGGCAGATGAAAGGCTGGCAACTGGGAGCCTTGCTTGGCTGGGAACCTGGCAGGGCTGGCAGCAGCCTGGCAGCAGAGCCGGGGTAGGGCCAGTGCAGCCCGGCAGGGGATCCAGGGCCACGGCAGCTTGACGGGAAAGCCGAGGCTTCAGAAGCCCAGCAAGAGAGACAGGGCCAGAGGAGACTGGTAGGAGAGCCAGGCCTGGGGCCATGGCAGCCCAGCATCTAGCTGAGCTGGAGCCAGCAGCAGGCAACCTGGTCAGGGCCAGCAGCAGGGTGACCTGCTGGGGTCAGAAGTGGAGCCAGCACTGGGCTGGGGGTGCTGTTGTCAGGGAACCTCTCCTGGTCTGGGAAATCCCCTTGCTCAGGCCTGGTTAGGTCCCTAAGGTGCTGGACCAAGGATGTCCAATCTGTTGCTTTTTATGTCATTATTATTATGTTTCACAGAAAAGCAGAGACAAGGGTAATGATACATTGTAATTAGTAAACAGTGTATTGGGTATCCATTACTCACAACATAAAGCCAAAAGAGAACAGCTAATGCTATCAAAGAAATGAATGTGCACAAAAATATTAACATGAGGCAGTGGTATTAAAATGAAAGAGATAATTAAGTTAAAGAACCATTTTACTCTAATACATACAGATAATGCACAACATTGATTTTGGGTTCTGACACCTGGAGTTACAGCAGTATCCCTGTCTCATGGAAACAATCTCTTGCTTCCACTTCCTCTTTTTGTATATTGCCTACATAGAGATTACAATGCCACTAGGAATACAGCAATGGTGCCACTGCAACTAAATTAAAATATTTTGAATGTTGTCAGCAATAAATGAAATTACAAACTAAAACAAACCAACAAACCTATCATTTACAGGCTAAGTAGTGTTGCAAAAGAACAGAATACAAATGGAAGGGAAGCAAAGCCTCTTAATGTACAGCAGTGACTCCACAGTTTATCCCCTACTAATTTGGTTTTAATGAGGTTATTATGGCTGCTATCAATAAGGAGGAAGGACAATAATTTGGTACTTTGAGGGAGTGTGAGGCTCAGAACCACACCATTTCTTAAATGAATAGCCTTGAAAGTAATCCAGGATTACTCAAATGCATGAGAGTTGTTAGAAGACTGGAAACAACTTCCCTAGCTCTGCCTTTGTATTGTAACTATCCTGGTATCAGCTTGCAGTGAAACTTGAATATCCTAACGGGATTAAACATAAAAGAAAGTTTTTTTTAAAAGTCTCTGGATTAGAATTTTAACAGAAGCCTACTGTGAGAAAGACCACACCACTGTCATTGACCTTTCTCTTCCTACACATGATCCCAGTTGTGCATAGTTGAGTATCCAAAGGAGAACCCATCAGTTCACGCTGTCTTTATCCTTTTGCTTCTGGAGCAAGTGTCTGGTTACTAAGAGAACAAGCATGGAAGCCATTGAACAATGACTATTAACAACCTCTGCCAGAATGTGTAATGTGCTCCGATACAGAAAGTGTAATGTAATTACAATATTTAGAGCTCTTAAAATATGTCTCCAATCAATAAATTATCATAAAGAAAAGACAAGTGTTTATTCAAGCAAATATGGATGAAGCAAAAAAGAAATGCAATACCATGGCAATACCTTAGGGCACCATTTTTACCTCTACTTCTCCTTAATTACTTTGTATCTGAAATGTTTGCTTTCAACATGCCTGAACAGAAAGGCTACTTTAAAATCACATGCTGCATCTTCACAATCCACATTAGAACCTCAAAAATGCTTTTAATCTCATTTTAACTTTTAGCTATTAAAGCCCTCCCTAGCTCTGAACAATTACATTCTGAATTTAATTAGGGGGAAAAAAAGCTTTTCACATATAACCATACAAATGCAGTTCATGCAAAAGGAACTTAAATAGCACTCTTCATTTTAAGCACTCCAGAACTCTCAACAGTGCTTCAATGGTATAGCAGAAAGGCACATGCATACTAAAATAAAATCTTAACAATAGCATAAACTGTAAAATGGGAGAACATACAATAGCACAAATCCCCAGCCTGGAACAAGATATATGCTCAAGATTGGGACACATAAGTGGCTTTTCTCATCTTCACAGCCAATTCTCGTTTCCAAATATTATACGATATACCCCTCCTACTCCTGCTCTTCTGTTTTATTCTGATTCACTACATCAGGCCACCTTCAAATGTTGTGTGGCCTTATAGCTAATGACACAATTCTTAATCCTCTCCTGACAGTAATTTGCTACCTACCTTTATCACGTACAAAAGTTCTTTAATTCAAGCAAGTAGGATTTATGAAAATTGGCACTATTACACATCAAGAAAACTTTCACACTTTTCATAGCCCTTGTGCATTTCGACTCATTAAAAGACCACATACGTGGTTTTAGTTCCTGAACTAAAGAGTAACTACTGAAAAGACAACCTTGCCAGAATCAATTCTGGGTCCCTTTTCAGGAAAGATTAGGAAAATAACACATCTCCAAAAAGGAATATTAGGAACAATCCCTAACTGTAGAACAGACTAGCTACAAAGAAAAAGGCTTCAGCAGGCAATATGAAAAAAGATTATTTATATTCTGCCACCAATTGCTCATTCCTAAAGCCTCACTGGATTACATAAAAGCTCCAACAACATATGAATTCAAACTGTGTAAAACACTGGCCAGCATAATTTACCTTCATGGAAACACTGCATGGGTATCACGCTGCAGGTACATGATGTAAAGCAATGGATTAAATTAGACACATAGATGTTTAATTCAGTG
This sequence comes from Pelodiscus sinensis, assembly GCF_052426305.1. NCBI lineage: Eukaryota > Metazoa > Chordata > Testudines > Trionychidae > Pelodiscus > Pelodiscus sinensis. The sequence goes on from NC_143052.1 coordinate 44,441,501, forward strand.
AATATTTGGTTTTTGAATCTCTAACCATGCCAAGTTGAACTCTGGTTTCATATCAGAAACTCTCCCATAGGCCTAGATTTGATTTCAAATGCTCCTCTTCAACCTGAAGTGTTTCTAGAAGATCTTGCATTTGTTAAATATAAGAATAGGAGAAGATAATTTTTCCTCATTTCCACTGATTATTTTGTTTTTAATGACCCCATGGACTGAGTTAGTTACTGCCAATTACATAATTTCCCAGCAACACTGATAACCTCTCCCTGCTATTGTTGCAGCCCTTGCTGTTTATTTCTTCACAATATTTACTTTTAGTAACTTCCTTCTCTGCCCCAAAATCTAAAACATGTCAGCTCCCACTTTGATTACTGTAATGTACTATGTTGAGAAAAACTGGAGAAAAAGAATCAGGTGTACAAATATTGGTGTCAGTGGCGGCCCGTCCATAGGCGTGAACTAGGCGGTCGAGGGGTTTGGAGGCAGGGGCGCCAATTTAAATGGCCGTTGAGGGGTTTGGAGGCAGGGGCGCCAATCGCACATTTCGCCGAGGGCACCAGTTGCCAACAGCTCATCTAGGGCTGCTCCTAATTGGTGTAAGTCAAGAGGAAACAAAAAAGACAGAGTTGGGGGCCTCCTTCTAATCTCACTGAAACAGGTTCCATATTGGCTCTAGTTCATTTACTTTGGATTTACACCAGTGTAAGTGAGACCAGACCCAGACTATATACGTAAGTAAAGTGTATATTCAAAGAAAAAACAAACAGTACCTGCACAAAACCACACATCATATAGTCTTCAAACAAAGGCAGACTCGGGCGGTCTTCTCGATAGACAGTAATTTTATAGCTGCTCACAACCTCGGGGTCAGTTTGAGATTTATCAGTTACTAGAATAGTGATTTTATTAATTCCCAGGCCCAGGGGGTAGTTAGCAACACTGCAAAAGAAAACAAAAGAAAGTGATAGGCCCAATGTTAAATCAGACAAGATTTGAAAAGCACTTTCCACTGTAATTTAAATGGACCTCAGCCTCTAAGGTTTTTATTAGTAATGTTTTTTGTCCATGTTTCAGATGAATTATAGTGTAAAATATGTCTTGCAAAGGCATTTAAAAAATTCTTGCAATAAAGCAAAACTATGCCAGAAGCCATCTAAAAATGTGATGTTACTTTAGCTTGCAACTTCAACAGGAGAGCTTCAGAGTTGGGAACTCCCTAGCAGTAATGATAAGAAAATTGTGACTGATGCAACTAGGGCCAATAGTTTCTGACAGTTTCAAATCAGTAACAAAGTGAGGAGGGAGACAAAAGAGATTGGACATTTTAGTTAGCCGTTAAAATTGCGTTGAAACATGATGAAGCCCCAAATAAGGCATTCAACATGATAGACAAGAGCAACGCTGGACAGGCGTTTGCTCTGCAGTGAACTGCAAATGTCTGGAACTGACAGAAGTTGGACTTTTGGGCTACGTCTACACTGGCCCCTTCTTCGGAATAGCCATGCTAATTTAGAACTTTGGAATAGGGAAATGCGCGGGGGATTTAAATATCCCCCGCGGGATCTAAATAAACATGGCCGCCGCTTTTTTTCCGGCTTGCGGAAAAGCCGGAAAAGAGCGTCCAGACTGGCACGATCCTCCGGAATAAAGTGTTTCTTTGAAAGTAGGAATAAGAGATCCTCCGGAATAGGGCTTTATTCCGGAGGATCGCGCCTGTCTGGACGCTCTTTTCTGACTTTTCCCCAAGCTGGAAAAAAAGCAGCAGCCATGTTTATTTAGATCCCGCGGGGGATATTTAAATCCCCCCGCATTTCCCTATTCCAAAGTTCTAAATTAGCATGGCTATTACGAAGAAGGGGCCAGTGTAGACACAGCCTCTTTGTATAGCATACACATTATTGTGTGTCTCAATCACTCCCTGCACACAACTCTGGGTTGTATTGTGCCATCTAGCCACAATGTAAAGTGAGTGGGGTTTGTGTTGGCTTTTTTATTTTAATGAGAAATCAAGAGTAACTTCTCTAATAGAAACCCAGGAAGAATATTAGCTTAATAATAGAAAATATTGGCTAGGACAGCAGACACTCATCCATAGCACTCTCAGGGTGTGTCTAGACTACATGGCTCTGTTGACAGAGCCATGTAGATGAGTGTACTCAGCAAAGGGAAATGAAGCGGCGATTTAAATAATCGCCGCTTCATTTACATCAAAATGGCTGTCACGCTGTGCCAATCAGCTGATTGTTGGCACAGTACAGTAGTCTAGACGGGGATCAGCCAACCCCAGATCCCTTTGTCGTCAGATCCTGTAAGCCTTGTTTCATGCGCTATGCTGACAATCAGCTGATCGGAACAGCGCGGCAGCCATTTTGATGTAAATGAAGCGGTAATTATTTAAATCACCGCTTCATTTCCCTTTGCTGAGTACACTCATCTACATGGCTCTGTCGATGGAGCCATGTAATCTAGACACACCCCCAATGACCACAACTGGTCTGGGACAGCATCTCCAGTAGGCCCCTCATGCTATGATAGAATGCTGGCTTTATAATGAATAGGACAGAAGGACTGTACCAAGCAAACCACTCATTGTTGCTGCTTCTCACAGCTTCTGGGTATACCATGAAAATCTTTTGTTAGATTATTGATGTGACCCAGCCCTGCATAGCTTATATACATCTCTGCATTATTGGGCCCTAAATACTTTACCAATTGTGCTTTCCTTCTGCACCTTTCCAAAGGCTGAGATCAAACAGGAGAATCTCAGTAACATTCTCCTCCAGATCTGACATGTGGGGATGAAAAAAGGACATTATCTTTGAAGAGCCTGGAATTCACTCCCTACCTTGCCCCCCTAATACAACGCTGTGATCCATACAGGCAGATTGCTGCCTTGAATGGAGTGCCACGCATGTCAGTGGATATCTGTAGTACCTAGCATGGATGACAGTGCAGAATCCGGGCCGTGGTTACTTACCCTTTAGTGTATGGGTTACCTGTCTGCTCGGACCATTAATGGCATGAGTAGTTTTATGTAGCAGCTGGCAGGAGAGTTTAAGGTTTCAGAGTTTTGTTAATGGGATTTTAATAGTAACTGAATAACGGGGTACATCTTTAACACACTGGAAAATAAATACAAATCTAAAGGAGTAAATTCCTGGGCATTCAAATCTCTTTTTGTAATCTTAATTCCTAGGCATTCTGTTCTCTTGGAAATGCAGAGGAAGCTATCAATCCTCTACTGTTTTTCCAATATTAAAAAACAGCTCTGTGCTTACAAGCTCATTCCCTTCTTCCCCTTCACATACCTTGGTCCTTTGCTCTCATCAAGGTGCACATGGCATTGACAGTTAGAGGGTTCTGCTCCAATCTTCACTGTCACAACATCAAATGGCACTTCAGTGTAGTACTCTTTGATCTTTGGATTAAATGTAGGGTTCAAGTCCAAAAGCGGGCTAGTGAAGATCTGCCTGATATGAGACAGGGTATCTTTATCTGTTCCAAGAAGGCATCAAAGAAAAAAAACGTGAAACATATGGACATTTTAAAATAACAAGTAACTGCTGGCAGCCTGTTAAATGATCATTGGTGAGATTCATTAGCCATGTTAAATCCGTTGCCTTAAAACACAAATGGATTTGGTTTTGGCACATGGGGTAAATTTTCAGACCTGTTCAGGGTTTTAATCATTCTCTGCACAATTTTAGTAAAAGTCTCAAAACTAATAGACTGAATAAGGCATTGAAAGTTTAAGGATTAAGGTCAGAAAATCCAGTCTCCAGTGGATTCACTGAAACTGAGTTTAATGACAGAAATTCAGAACCAATTTTGCTATGTACCAGCCTGTGTGCTGGGCTTATGTATATGTATATGTATAGATGCCAGGGAAAAAAAATCAATCTGTTGGAAACACCCTTATTGCTCATAAGAACTGATTATGTGGGTAACATATAGACTCTCAGCAGGGTAAATAATTTATAAAGAATCCTCGTTCAACAAACTGCATTTCTTTTTCAGTCTATAGACAATCCATTAAGCTCATTATTTTCTAACATACTCATTATTCTGCATTATCTGCTAAATGGTTCTGTAAAATATTATTTGCCTGTAGTGTGCCTCTGACCAGTTTTTTGCAACTATTTTAATCTGATCGGTTACAATCAGATTTCTGGCATGTTTACAAATTCAAAGTTTTCTTTTTCTGAATATTCTCTGATATTCAATAATAATTAGCTATGTCAGCAAGCATTCCAGCTAGTAAACTCTTTTCCTAAAGTAGCGGAGCAAATTTGGAATCTCAATACATGATTCAAAGTGGGTCTTAAACAGTTCATCGGATCCTGTGTGGGCCCTGTTCACGAGGGTGAATTTAACTCGAGAGTAACACAAAAAGGCCAAATTTATCTGTCAGGTACATTGTTGTAAACATAGTTATGCTGTTACCCCAGAGTAACACTGGTTTAACTGAGAGCAGAAAATGGCCAAATTCTCCAGAGAACAGGTTGTATTCAGAGCATACAGAATAGAGGGTTGAGAGAAAGTGTTGAAAGGATACAAGAAGCACACCTGATGCTTTGTGCCCTATGTAAAGCACAGATACTTTCAGGATGTATGCTTATTCCTTGGGAAGCCACTAGTATCTTTATGAATTAAAGCAGCTGGGAGGGAGGAGTTCCTTTCAAAGAAAAATCTTGCAAGAGAACAGAATCATTATGTCAGTCAGCCAGGATAGCTATGTTCTTGGCTTGGAACTTTGACATCTCCCTGACTGAGCTCCAAGCTTAGACTATGTCTAGATAACAGAGTTTTTCCTGGATACTAAAGGTATCCGGAAAAACTCCACCGCATCCAGGGAATGCATCTATTCTTCCAACATTTTTTGTGGAAGAGCAGACGCACTCTTTTGGAAGCCCTGTCTTCCTCTTGCCATGAGGAAGAAGGGCTCTTCCGAAAGAGGAGGTTTTTCCAAAATTTGGCCCAGTGTAGACGGGACAAATTTTGGACAAGCCTCTTCCAACAAAACTATAGGAAAAAGGTACGCAAATTGCGAAGTGGCATTTTGTCTCCCTCTCCCAGAATAGCTTCCATAGACAACAAAGCCTCAATTAGGGAGAAGGGAAAAGAGAACTGAACACTGTAAAGATGGTAGTAATGTTCTCATATGTGGAAGGCCCACTGCTCAAAATGAGCTCTCCATCCCCTGAGCAGCTCTACGGCACCCTAAGGCTTTCTTTTGTTTTGACCTGATATTCAGCAGACTGTATCTCTGAATAAGTCAAATGTCCTTGCAGCCTTGTGTGCACTGTGCTGGGCCTCATACAATTTCACTTGGATATACCCGTGAAGAGGTCCACCTGTACAATGATATATTTGTAGTTTGAATGGAATTCTGGATGGCTAATGGCAGTGAGGGATATGAAACAAGTACAAATTCAGGTTTAAAGAAAGAAAACTCTTGAGCTTCTATCTAACTTTATATTTAAGAATCTCATTCCCAATCACAAAAGAACCACAAATATTATATTACTTAACTTGATCAGGAAGGGTTCAGCACTGGTCTAACATCCTACATTATAGCTGAGCACCCAAGCATTCTCTGAACATAAGCTTATCTTTCTATGCCATTTTGGGTGTTGGCTGCACCCATAGGCTTAAAGCCTAATAAAAGAGATATTCATATCACTGCTGTTCTGTATGCAGAAGTATGTAATCTACTATAAAGCTTAAAAGGCCATTTCATAAGAACAACTGTATGCAAAAGGAGACACTATAACTGTCCTTGAAAAACTGCCGACATGACAGTCAGTGATATAATCAAAAGGAAAACCAAAAGAATTTTCAGTTAAATGAATGTTAGAATATTAACATTAGAATGTAAACATAACAATGTCTAACTTTGTACTTGAGGCTTACTATGCATAGCCAACTCACTATTGATGGATTCATAAACATTATGGCTACCTAATAAACCTTGTTTCATTATTAACGGCCTAAATGCACTCCATTTCCTACAGACAGCTGCACAGACACTATATAAAATGTATTAAAGTAGTGCCACCTTTTGTATAAAGTTCACATATTCTATCAGTTCAGTACAAAGAAATAGATCTTAACTTACCTTGACTGCATTCCCTTTCTTTAATCTCATTGGAAAAATGCAACTCTAAAGGACAAACAGAAACAAATAACTAAGGGTATGTCTACACTACAGCGTTATTTCGAAATATCTTATTTTAAAATAGTTAATTCAAAATAAGTTATTTCAAAATAATGCGTCTACACACAAAATGAATTTCAAAATAGAGTTTTGCTATTTCGAAATAGCGCATCCACACTGAAATCGCATTTAAGGCTGGCCGGAACCAGGTCCGGCAGGACATCAGGTCAGGAGTTAGCCTCAGGCAGCAGCCTGACCACCCTGGATAGCTGGTTCTAAGGTTTCCCTGCTTGCTTGTCTACCTTGATGAGGGACAGCAAAGCATTTTTTTTCTTTGTGTGCTCTAGTTGCCCTCACTCAGGAGACCACAGCACTCTGCAACATGGAGCCGGAGCTGCCCCTTGGCACTCTGGTGCTTCTCTTGGACATGTTGCTGTGAGCCTGGCTGCACTTTCTGCAGGCTGCCATCCGGGAGGTCCATCGGGGGGGGGGGGGCTGTCAGTCTCCAGGAGGCCCTGTGGGAGAGCTTCCACCCTGAGGAGCACTAAGAGCCTCCCTGGTTTGCCCCACTGAGGGCTTGTGCCTCATTCCTCCCTCACATCCTTCCACTTACCCCTCCCTAACCCCCATTCCTTATGTCAAATAAAATACACATATTTTCATGAACACAAACTCTCTTTATTTAACAAAACTGGGGGGAGGGAATGAAACTCTGGTGAGACTGGGGAAAGGGGTAGGAGAGGAGAGGGGGAAACCTGGGAGGAGGGAGCTGGAAGGGGGAAGCAAGGGGAAGAAGTGGGAGGGGAAGCTCAGGGATCAGGGTTGCGGGTCTCGCCAAACCAACTTGATTTTCATGCAAACCTGCTCCTGGGTTCGCATGTGGCCTTTGGTGGCCAGGCTGGCAGCTATCCTGCCATAGACGGCTGCGTCCTCTGTCTAGTGCGCAGATCATGGATGTTGAGGGCATCCCCCCAAACCTGAATAAGGTCCATGATCTCCACCCTGGACCAGGAAGGTGTCCGCTGGCTCATGTTTTTGGGGCCACTGGGTCAGGGACAGTGATTGCTGGCTCTGGGCTGGCAGGCTTGGAGCTGGCACAAGCACTGTGGCCAGAGTCAACCCCTTTAAGGGCTCCGTGGAGGAGGGAGCGAGAGGAGTGTTCTTGGTTGAGGCTGGAGTAGCCACCAGAGCACCCTGGGAAGGCTGGAGGCCCCCTATTTCAAAATAAGTGTCTACACAGCACTTATTTTGAAATAGCTATTTTGAATTTGGCGTTATTCCTCATGGAATGAAGTTTACCAAATTTGAAATAAGTGCTCCACTATTTCTAATTAATTTCAAAATAATAGTTTGGCTGCGTAGACATACCCTAAGTTCTGCTGTACACATTACATTGCCATTCTTATTTGCAGACCAGAAAGAAAACAACTCCCTCCCCCAACTACCCCAACAGAATTATACAAATAAAAGGTGACACTTGTATTCATTTCAATTTGGGTCATACGCTGCCTGCTCTACTCCCACTGGAGCCCATGAAATAACTTGTGTGAGTTAGTCAGACAGAATTTGGCTTTTTATGTTTAGTAAATGAGCCACAACTTTCTAACTGGAAAGCATGAATATGAGAAATACATCAGTTCATCAGAACCACAGACATTCCCAGATTTTTGGAACAAACAAGAAAAGCATGTGGTATGTAACAAGAAAACCAGTCTGATGTCCTACCTTTCTGGTTTTTCACTACGTTGAAAGGAGCTCTTTGTTTAACACCTTCTTTTTCTGGGAAAGAATTCCTATCAATGCAATAGTAGAGATGTTTCCAAATCAATGAGAGGAACAGAATCCATAGAAAACACCTTTTAAAAATTCCTGTCTCCTTGGCATGGTATTGGAGTTTTGTTTTTTTTTACCAGAAAGATGCACCTTTTGCACTCTCATTCCCAATACCAGCAATCTTACCTATAATGAGCATAATGGAAAATTCACAGCCCATAGTAAGCAATAGCTCATAGGAGAAAAGTAGAAAAGAAAATCAGGAAAGTAGCTTAAGAAGGAGGGAAATCTGGGACAGGAGGGGGTTCCCCAGAACAAAAGACTTCAAATTGCTCACACATCACATTTTTATCCATTTTTAATGTGCAATTCAGGTTACAATATGTACAAAAACAATTTCTTAAAAGCAAGTGAAGACTTGAGTTAAGTGGCACATGCTGGATTTAGGTTAGTATGGCTCTCTATATTGGAATTAAGTAGACAAAAGTAATATTAAATTATGTACTTGCTAATCCAAATCCAAATAATACACCTAAAACTGGGATTCATACATCATCTTCTTTCATCAAATGAAGACTAGCTAGCTGCAACTACTCAGGAATGTGTCAAACTCCAAATTAGTTAATTCAGCAGATTTCCTCCTACACTAACTCAAATCCATTTTTGGACACTACTGGAGGCTGACAAAGTAGTACAGGCTCTTCCCTATAAACACTGTATTAGACTGACAGTGAGAAATGACAGATGCAGAGCTCCAAAAGGGCTCCTTGGAGGACTCAGGTTTTCCCTCCAAACATTCCCTTTAAATCCTCTTGAAGAATTACATTCTCAGAGAAACCTATTGTTAATCAGTTTATGATTTTAAAAGGCATAAATCCATATCCTGTGTGTATGAGGGGAGCAGTAAAATCGTACTTTGTGGCCAACCACCACAAATGTTTTAATGAAACTTGCAAAAAGGACCTTTAAAATGAATCATAGCCACTCCCACACTAGAACAGAGAATTCAAGATTATACCAGTGTGAACAGAAAAGTGGCAACTAATTTCCCTACTGCTGGCACTTAGCAAGGCTGCATGGCATGTGTGTGTGTCTCTTCTCCAGAAACTGCTCTACAGTTGTGTACATTCATAGGCTTCTTCAGAGATGCTGTTTACAGATGTAATGATAGGCATTACAAGTTCACTATTTGCTCATTCTCACCTAACCTTTGACCATTTCATAATGGGCCTAGATGAGTTTCTGGAACTCTTCTTGATTTTCCCGTGGAAAAAGTGCAGAGAATTCACTAGGGATGTTAAAACTGTAAATAACAATTTAGCTGGAAATGTGGATGAGTAATGTTGACCAGTAAACTCCTTTGAGTAGGGTCTCCATCCTCCGAGTTCATAAGCAGCAAGTCTAAATCAAATGGAAATTTTTCAGTGGGCCTTTTTAACTACCCATTTATACATCCATGAGGAATATAAAGTCACGCAACTGCCATTTTGTACATGAAATAACAGATCTTGCATATGCCAATAAGTGGGAACAGTTAAGGAAAGAAGACCCATTAAACTCAGGCCAAAATCTGCAAAAGTCAGGATAACAGTCTTGATAAATACAAATAATCAAATCTATGAACCTCACAAAAGCTTAACATTTAAACAAAGAGCTTAAGGAGGCTGTCTTGGGATGAAGCTTTCCTCACTTTTTTTCAGTTTACTAACATCCATAACCACACATATAGCAAGTATATTTACACTGACAAAAAAAAAGTGTGTTCCTTAATCTAATGTGTACGGGAGTCTGGGATTGAACTGAAGATGCTAACCCAAGTTAAAAACCAAGCTGCCATGTCCTCTCTGCTATTTTAAACATAGTTAAGAACTCTTTTTTTTTTTACAAGGTAGACATACCCACAGATCGCACGGGTGTTGGACAGTTGAGTAAGTCCAACAATGAGGGACAAAATCCATGGTTATTGTGAAAACATTTTTTTCATTAGAAAATGGAAAATTGTCATAACTGAAACATGGCATGGAAACAAACTGGTTTCAAATAAAATTTCATTGGGATGGTTTCTCAGGGTGAAGATAGAATTTCTGTTAAGAGAAAGAGCCCTGGTACATTGCCTCAGCATGAGGGCACTCCTTGGAAGGCAGGAGGTCCTAAATCAAGTCTCCAATACAACTGTTCCTAAATCAAGTCTCTACCAGATTTGGTTCATCTGTCTGTCTCTCTCTTTCTCTTTCTGATTTTTGATGAACATTTTTGAAAAAAGTTGGTTTTGTTCCACATCCGAATGGAACCAAATGTTGAAGCTTCAATTGATTGATTGATTGTGAAACAGAAATCTTTACTGACCAACTCTTTTTGCCGCTTCTAAAATACCAACCTGGATTCAATGAGCTAAAGAAATAGCTCTATAAGATTAGGCATTAGAGTTTACAACTGTAGGAATAGGCAGGCTGACCCATGCCACATAATAGCAGGTAACAGCATACTTACAAAAATGTCCAACTAGAAGAAAAAAATTAATTAGGGGATTTGCTCAGTGCAAGTGAATGGTACAACCTGGACTAGAACTGTAAGCATTTAAGGTTGTTGTTCTTTGATATGCAAGGATAAATATTTGGGCAAACTGGCAAGAGATTATTTCTGAATGTAAGCAGCTGCATCTTTGAATTGCAGTCCATGAATTAGCTAGCAATAACAGTAATCCTTAGCATTTATATAGTACTGTACTATGTCAAAGCACCATGAAAGCATTAATTACCCCATATGGTAGGGAAGAATTAATCCCCATTTTACAGAGGAGCAATTTGAGACCCAGAATGTAATAGACTTGCAGAAAGCTAGTCATGGATGACTTGAATGAATCAGTTGCAGAATCAGAATTAGAATTTAGGAATCCCTACAATATGACACCTCTGCAGACAAAATTTCCCAACTAGGCAGAAATATCATACTAGTTTTGTTTGCACAATTACCCTGAAAACTTGTTGGATGAAATAAAACTGAAATGGGGCTTCTAACTAATTCACAATGGATACAATGCATGCACCTCACCAGGAGGAGAGTTGTATACTTGCATTCAATGTCATTAGCAAGGAAAAATTGAGTATGGAAAATAAATACGATTTTCTTCAACTTTAGAGGAAGTCTATATAGGACCAAAATTACAATAATAATACTATTGATCTTTCCAGCCAGAAAACTTTGTTAAAGTGATGTTAAACTGGAAATTAGACATCATCAACTAAGGAGAGTGGTAGGAATCCAAAGAAGGATCCATACAAAAGCCTACATCTGTCAATTAATCATAGTTAATGCCTGTCATAAACAAAGTAAAATTAATACAATATTTTAATGTGTTAATCACCTAGCTTAGGCAGGTGAGGATGGGGAGGGAAAGTGAAGAAGCCCCAGATTGTGGCTTCCCAGGTGGCAGGAAGTTGGGGGAGGCTGGCACCTCATGGCTCAAACCCCAAGAGTGCCTGGAGCCCTGAGGCCCACATCATGCTCCGCCAGGCCCCACTGAAGCCCCAAACCCAGAGAGGGGCTGAAGTCTCACACACCAAGCAGAGTTGAAGCCCAGAACCCCTAGCCTTGTAATCTAGAAACCCCCAAAATATTTAAATGAAGGGTATTATAATACTGTTTAACAGTACAATTAAAATGGCAATTAATTATGGTTAATTTTTAAAATTGCTTGACAGCCATACAAATCCCCAAGCCTTTGATACATTTTCTAAATGTGATGTACATCTCTATTTTTTAATGAATCTTAGTTCACCAAACCTTGTCTATAAATAATTGGTTTCAATTTTGATTGAAAAAATTATCCTTTTTCCATTGACAAACAATTGGCTTACATTTTAAAGTCTGTTTCCACCATATGGGAAAGATTGAAGTCTTATCTTTATTTATTTATTTCAAGTGAAAGCTTAAGTCTGCAACAGTCATGACCACTGCCCTTAATTTAAACCCTTCACAGCTGATGTGCTATTCTGATAATATTATTTCAAATCTTAATAACTTTAAAAGTGAGAGTTGCTTTTAGAATTAGATTTTCCAAGGCTGGGTGCCAATTAAGGGGTCTCAAGCGGGGCATGCAAAAACTGTGACAAATCAAAATCACCTCTGAAAATCTTGGCTCAAGTTTTTATCTCCTGCCTTCTTCGTTGGGTTCAAAGTTGAGAGCAAGGAGAGGGAGATTTTTTGAGCTCAAGTAAACATCCCTATTTTCAAAGCATAGTAATCCAGAAAATACTTGTCTAAATTATGTCAAAACTGCTCGAAAAATTCTCTCACCCCACATTAACTTTGCCACCAATAATCTTGTGTGTGTAAGAAGGGGGAAAACAGGGTCCAAAACTAGATTTATCTGGAAATTCAGTTCAACTGTAACAATGGAATACCTCCCAACACACCATAAGAAGAAATGTTGGGTTAGTGCCTTGGCTGGTATTAATTGGCATAGCCCCTTTCTGAAGTCAATGGAGCTAGACCAGTTTCCACCAGATGGGGATCTGGCCCTAGAAGGATTATCTAATAATCATCTTACCATCCTGAGAGATTTGGATGTGCCTCTTTATTCATGAACTGGAACTGCTCAAGTAAATTGGAAAGAAACCGATGTACTGTCAGGAATGACCCAAGCTTTCCCATTGGGTCTACCAGGTGATAAACATCATGCAACAAAGTTTGGATCTTGGGTGCAGAAGATGGGAAAAGCTGAGAAGAGAGAAAGTCAATTAAGATCAGTTTATTAAAGACAAAAAGATTCTCTCAGATTTTTTCTGTATGCCTCTTTGATTAAATCACAAAGTAGCATCTGGTCCTGCAAACTGTTCCAATAGGCAAAACGCATGTTTTATTTGTAAAAAATAACAAGGAAGATAAGAAATATTAGGAACAGATTATGCCTGTTTAATAGAGTCTCCTAGCATTCATATTAAGATACATTCCTAAAGATATGGTAATTATCATGGGCCCAGTCTTACAAAACCATGCTTACCCCTCAACCTGCATGGATCATTTGTTAAGTTCATGATGTTATTTCTATAAACTTCATCCTTTCCCATCCCATCCTCTTTCACTGTTTCCTACCCCACTGCATCACATCATTGCAGAATATCTAAAGCGTAGGCTTTGATACTGCAGTTACACATGTACTAAATTTTAGGCACCTGACAGCATCCTTCTTAAAAATTAAAAACTTGTGGTATACTACAATTCTGTTCTGTCATATCTTTATTAAATAAATTATGATTTATGATGTCTTAAAGAAAAAGTACCTGGGTTCTGACCATTTTATATATATTTCAAATAAGAACATAAAGCCATAATAATTTTAAAGATTTAAAAAGTAGAAACACTTTCCTCTTAAATAACTTCAGCAGCACTGGCTTACAGTTGACCCACTATATCCACCCTAATGACATCACACGAAAGGAAATTGCACAGTACCGAAACAAACACAATAGTAGTGTTTACATTACCAGCTCATATTGTCCCATATTCTTCAGTTCTTTTATAAAATTAATCATTGAATTGATCTCTTCTAAAGACAGGCATTGCTCATATTCCTTCTTGTCATTTTCATCCTGCAAAAGAAAGAACTGCAGTAGCTGGTGCCTAGTAACTTATGTCTACACTGCAACTGGATGAGTGATTGCAGCTCATATGGGCAAACCCAAGCTAGCTTTGATCTAGCTAGTGCAGCTACAAATAGTAGTGAAGACACAATGACATTCAGTGCAAAATCTAAGGGTACGTCTAGACTACATGCCTCTGTCGCCAGAGGCATGCAAATTAGGCTACCAGGCATAGGAAAACGAAGTGGCGATTTAAATAATCGCCGCTTCATTTAAATTTACATGGCTGCCGCGCTGAGCCGACAAACAGCTGATCAGCTGTTTGTCGGCTCAGCGCTGTAGTCTGGACGCGCGGGTGTCGACATCAAAGGCATCTGTCGACCACCCGGGTATACCTCATCCCAGGAGGCATGGCGACAGAGGCATGTAGTCTAGACGTACCCTAAAAGTCCACCTGGGAATCTGAGTATGTGTCCCTACCATCTATGCCACACATCTTCATTGCAATTTTTAGAGGTTCCAGCTAGACTAATTTTAGGAAGGGTATTCCTATATGAGCAGCAATCACATATCCAATTGCAGTGCAGACCTAACCCTGAGAATGAGTGATATCCGCTTGTTCAAAACATAGGAGAATAAGATTGCTGTCATAACAGGGAAGGTGTTTCTGATCATCCTACTGAAATGCCTGAAATATGGCTTGAGACAACTTCTGTGGTTTCTGTATAGCTCAATCTACAGTCTATGCCACGCATTCTCTGACTAGAACAACCAATAACAATAAATAGTCTTGCAGCACCATAGAGACTGACAAAATATTGATGGCATCATGGGCTTTCGTGGGCACAATCTGAAGAAGTGGGTTGTGCCCATGAGAGCTCATGATACCATCTATATGTTTTGTTTGTCTCTAAGGTGCTGCGAGACTATTTGTTGTTTTTTAAATGTTTCCAGTTACAGACTAACATGGCTACCCCTCTGAAACTTCCTTTTGTTGTTCTTAAGTTAACAGCCAATGTACAGACTTTATAGCTATTTTTGCCACAGTGCAGCCATCAGCACTGTGGATACTGCTACAGCAGTAGGGTGTGCACGAGGCTATACATTTAGCTGTGGGTCAATGGCTTCCAATTACAGATGGCTTCCAATGGATTCAGGTGTAAGTCAAGGATGAATTCTCTTGCTTATATTATTTAATGTTCTAATGGATGATCTGATAAACTGATTGAGATCAAAGTAGGAGGTGAGAGGTTTAAAGATTTGTCTTTAGACTATCTTGATTATGTGGATGATATTGCCTTACTTGGAGGAACTATTGACCAACTACTACTGATGCTGAAAGAACTCTGACATCTATGAGATGTAAGATCCATGTGCGGCTGGTATGCTAGGTGGGGGGAAGGCATTGCCTTCCCAAACTGCCAGCCTGGCTGCACCCACACTCTGCCCCCAGGACACCTACTGTATGCATACTGGGGGCGGAGTGTTGCTGCCCCCCAGCACCGGCGCTCTCTGTGCTCTGGGGAGACTGGGGCCACAAGCTGCCCAGCCTCCTTGTGCTCCAGGGCTGGAGAGGATGGGGCTGTGTGCTCTCCTCCCTCCCCATGCTGGGGGCAGAGGGTGGCACACTGCCCTGCCTCCCTGTGGTGTGGGGAAGGGGCCTCAGCAGAAGGGGTGGGAATGGAGGTTTGCCTCCCCCAGGCCTACCTTCATCTGCCATAAGATCAATGATGATGAAACCAAAGCTAGGTAAGCCTTCTATAAAATGGAAACAAATAACCTCTTAACATTGTATGTATATGGCACTGACACTGAATGGGTGAATAGTATCATTTATCTGGGTAGCTGGTTGACAGCAGAAGGTTCTAAATCTCAAGTCACATGTCAGCTCAATCTTGCACCAGCAGCACCTTATCTTTTAGGTAGTGGGATGCCTGTGTGACAACTAAAACAAGAGTATTCAATGTAGAAGTGATGAACAATTTTTTTTTATATGGAGCAGAAACATGGCCAATAAAGCCCTCTCAGGAGAGAGAAGAAGAGTTTTCAGCATCAAAACTTAAGGTATATTTTTAACATCTGGTGGTTTGAATTTATCATAAATAAGGAGATACTTAGATAATCCTGATAAATTGTAGTCTTGCACCAGTTGAGAACAAAACAACTGCAGTGTTGGCGTAATGACCAGTGTAGAGAAGAAGGTAAACTTTTATGGAAGATTTAAAAAGCTAAGGCTGAAGGAAGCTGAGCATGCAGTCAACAGTGAATCATGTTGAAAGATGCAATTTTGAGGAATTTAAGAAATCAGAATCCTCCTATACTAATTCTTTCTGAAAGAACTTGACTCCCAAGGGATCCTTCAACATGGTAGTCTATGCTACACACCCACATCCCATCACAATTATATCATAGCCATGTGACTATGCTGCTACTGTATACCATAGATGGAGACCAATGTGGCTTGGCTATATTCAGCTGGTACGTAGTCCTTTGGGCACCATATTCAGCTGGTGAAAGTTAGAGCAGTCCCCTAGCTACTCTAACCTGATCCAGGGGTGGGGCAGGGAATATGGGAGACCAAACAAGCTCCCTGGCAGTTCTTCCTTCTTCCAGGTTTGCTGTGTTCAATGTTTGGTGTAAGACTGGATCTGGTGAGAGATAATTAGTACAAAGGGGCAAGTGAAATATTCGCGGAGAAATATGATGCATTGAAATGTGGCAATTTTTGCATTATATAGGTAATCTGAAATCAGTTCTGTATTCATAAACATTTCACAGAAACTGTATAATGAAAACTGACTTTTTCAGGGAAACTGGTCCCAACATTAAGCTAAACTGGTTATATTTGAAAATACACAGAATGTCACAAAACTGCAGTTTTGAAAATGAACAGTTGAAGATAGAAAATGGAAGAAAAATAAAAGGGAAATTCATCATATATTTTTAACAGTTGCATACAACTCTGACTTGCAGCAACCAGTTCTATTGAACAAATATTTCATGGTGTATTATAAAAAGACCCTCACAAAGAAAAGGTCATAATTTAGAATTAAATATTTTCAGTTAATTTGTAATAAGAAAAATGTTTATGAAACCCACTCTCACCTTAATCACAGCTAATCTGTAAATGTTCTGTAAAGCCTCAAAGAAACTGGAAGTTGAAGATGTATTAGATAAGAGAAACTTGAAAGTATCCTCCAGAAGGAATCGTTTTACAGTTTGGTCCTCAAGATTCAAGTCATCATCAACTTGAAAGTCAAAGTGTTCATGCACCTTGAAAGAAAAAAAAAGCAAAGAATTAACGTACAGCTTTTATGTAAAACCCAGTGCTCCCAGATACATACAGGTTGGATTTATTTATTCAAAGGAATCATAAAGGGTATGAATAAAAAAGGAATAAAATTCCTGCAGATGATAAACAAATAAAGCAGTAGTATTTTACTTACATGTACTACTTATACAATAAACAGAACTGTAACACAGCAGTTATACTTCATTTTCTGTAATAATTACACATCACAGTGTTTGCTGACCCCTAGTGCACTGAGACGAGCATAGCATTATCATATATAGTAATGTGTGTTTTTGCAGCCTATTTTTTAAAATGCTCAGTCTTTTTATATGTTAAAAAATTAAAAAGTGAAAACTGCTAAGGGATAATGTCATTCACAAAATTTAAATTGTAATGCTTAGTTAAGAGCATTTCGGGTAGGCTTTCAATAGTTAAGGATATACATTTTACACTAGACACATAGTACAATCACATAATTTCTATTAATCATAAATAAATTCTTTTTTATGACCCAATACAACAGCAACTTACATCTATTGGGGTTTATATATAATATCACTCGTGGGGGAATTCTGCCTCATTATGCATGCACAGAATTCATTTATCCCACAGATTGCTTTGCTTCCCCACAGAAAAATGACTTCTGATGTGGAAGAAAAGGGAAGATGCCAGAGTGGCGATGAACCTCTCTCCAGTCGCACACCCAGTTGGTGAGAACATCCAGAACGGCCCATACAGATATGTGTCACTGCTAGGGAGTGGAGGGCTGGACACTCATTCGTGTGAGAAAAAGAGACTCTCTGTCCCCTTCGCTTCCTCTTGCAGCACACTGAGGGTATGTCTACACTACAAAGTTAATTCGAACTAACAGCCATTAATTCAAATTAACTTTCATAGGGGCTACACATACAAAACTCTAGTTCGAATTTAAAGCGAACTAGCGGAGCGCTTAATTCAAACTAGGTAAACCTCATTCTACGAGGACTAACGCCTAGTTCAAATTAAGTAGTTCGAATTAAGGGCTGTGTAGCCACTTAATTCGAACTAGGTGGAGGCTAGCTCTTCCCAGCTTGCCCTGGTGGCCACTCTGGGCCAAACCAGGGAAACTCTTCTGCCTCCCTCCTGGCCCCGGAGCCCTTAAAGGGCACTGTCTGGTTACAGTGCTGGTGCCAGTTGCAAGCCTGCCAGCACCCAGCCAGCAGACCCTGCACCTGGCACAGCATGAGCCAGCCACCCGCTGCCACCCAGCCCTCCACCTCTTCCCGGGACCAGGCTGGCGGCTCCCAGGAGCCTGCCCGGGACTGCAAGAGGCGGGCGCCCACCTGGTCTAGTGCGGACATTGTGGATCTCATTGAGGTTTCGGGGGAGGCCTCCAATGTCCACGATCACCGCACTAGGCACAGGAACACGGCTGTCTACAGCCGCATGGCTGCTAGCCTGGCCACCAGAGGCCACATGCGGTCCCAGGAGCAGGTCTGCTGCAAAATCAAGGACCTGCGGCAGGCCTACTCCAGGGCCTCCCAGCCAGGGGCCGACCCGGAGGCATGCCCTCATGATGAGGCCCTGGATCTCATCCTGGGGGCTTACGCAGTCCGTGCCCCCCAGGTGGTGATTGACCCCGGGGCAGAAGGCCCTGTCTCTGACACAGAGGAGGAGGATGAGGATGCCGAGAGCCAGGGGCCTGCAGAGAGCCTACCCAGGACCCACGACCCCTGAGGCATCCCACGGAGCACATTGGCTGTTTCGTCCGAGGCCGGGGAGGGCTCCACATGTGAGTGCCATCATGCTCCCCTTATGTGTTTGGGGCGGGGGTCGGAGAGGGAGCCCAGGAACCGTGCGCCTGGGCCTTGCCCACCATGGAGCAGCAGCTGGGTGTCATGCAGGGGCCCTGGCCCATTCCCTACATGCCGACCTCGCCTTGCAGAGCGGGGCTGGGTTTCACCCAATGTGTCCCCAGGGAGAACTGACCACTGCTCTTGTTTCACCACAGCTGCAACACCTGGGACTGCAGGGCGCACCACCCCGCCTGCAACAGACACCTGCACCCGGGCCAGCAGGCGTACCTGCAATCTGGAGTACTACCAGCGGTGGCACCTGCGGCTACTGGAGCACCAGCTCCGCACCCAGGACCACTGGGTACAGGAGGACTTGCGGCTGCAGCAGCAGAGCTTGGAGGCGCTGGAGGAGCAGGGCCGTGCCCTCAGAGGTCACCTCCAGACCTTGGTGGACAGGTTCCTGCCTCCTCCTGCTCCAGCCCCGGCGGCCGCCCCAGCTCTCACTCCTCCTCCCTCTCCCGCTTCCTCCGCATACCCCGTCCCTCCTGCCACACCCTCCACACCCACTCCCCCTCAACGCCCCCACACCTGCAGTGCTGCGAGATGGGAGAGCCAGCAGGACCCCCAACCCTGAGCTTTCCCTTCCCTTCCTCCCCTTCCTCTCCCTTCCAGCTCCCTCCTCCCAGGTTTCCCCCTTCCTTCTCCCACCCTCATTCCTCCCTCCCCCCACCTCAGTTATGTACAATAAAGAGAGGTTTTTTTGGCAAAACAGGTGTCTTTATTTTACATTAGGAAGGAGGGTTAGAGAGGGGAAAGGGAAAAGAGGGGAGGGTGCAAGAAAGCCCCAGTGGGGCATGCAGGGAGACTTCAGTCCTCCACCTGGAAGCTCTCCCACAGGGCTTCCTGGATCTGGACGGCCCCTCGCTGGGCCTCCCAGATGGCGGCAGTGCGGGGCTGTGCATACTGGCCAGCCATGCGCTCAGCCTCAGCCATCCAGGCTGGCAGGAAAGCCTCCCCCTTCTGCTCACATACATTGTGCAGCACACAACATGCTGCCACTATGGGAGGGATATTGTGTTCAGCGAGGTCGAGGCGGGTGAGAAGGCATCTAAATTGGGCTTTCAGGCATCTGAAGGCCCCCTCGAACACAATGCAGGCCCTGGTGAGCCTGTCATTGAAGGCCTGCCGGGAGAGGTTGAGGTGCCCCGTGTATGGCTTCATCATCCAGGGCTGAAGGGGGTAGACTGCATCCCCCACCAGGCAGACGGGCATGTCCATGTCTCCGACCCTGATGTGGCCATCGGGGAAGAAGGTCCCGGCATGCAGCCTCTGGCACACGGAGGAGTTCCAGAACACCCTGGCATTGTGTGCCTTGCCTGACCAGCCCACATTAATGTCCGTGAGCTGGCCCCAGTGGTCAGACACGGTCTGTAGGAGCACGGAGAAGTACCCCTTGTGGTTGATGTACTGGGAGGTCTGGTGTTCCGGGGCACAGATGGGGATGTGCGTCCCGTCAATCACCCCCCCCCCCCGCAGTTGGGGAAGCCAAGGGCACCGAACCCCTGTATGACCACATCCAGGTTGGTGAGGCGAACCACCCTACGGAGCAGCACCCTGTTGATGGCCTTGACCACCTGCAGAAAGACACACCAAACCATGAATCACTGGGGTGCCCGGGTGGCTGGGAGTGTTCGTTCCCTGGCACTGCCCCGCGTCTCACTCCCGGAAGCGACCCCTGCTGCGATCCTGACCGCTGTGGCTGCGTGTAGTCCAGCTGGGACAGACCGAACCCTCCCGTGCGGGGCACTTTTGCCTCCTCCCCCCCGTTTTCCCTGGAACGGCCCATCCCCTCCTTGCAGCCCCCCTGCCCCCCGGCCCAGTTGCCGGTGAGTGCCGTACCTGCATGAGCACTGCTCCGACGGTGGATTTCCCCATGCCGAACTGGTTCCCGACGGATCTGTAGCTATCCAGCGTGGAGAGCTTCCACAGGGCAATGGCCACAAGCTTCTGGAGGGGGATGGCAGGCCTCATGCGTGTGTCCCGTTGCCTCAGAGCCGGGGCGAGCCACTCGCAGAGCTCCAGGAAGGTGTCCTCCTTCATTCTGAAGTTCTGGGTCCACTATTGGTCTCCCCAGCACTCCAGGATGATGCGGTCCCACCAGTCATTGCTGGTGTCCAGACACAGATGAGGTGGGGCACGCTGGTGTCCGGGCACTGCTGCGGCTCCTCCAATGGGAGCCACCGACACAGGCAGGCAGAGAGGAAAACGCTTTGCTGTCCCTCGGCGAGGTAGACAAGCAAGCGGAAAAGCTGAGAACTGGCTGTCTGGAGGGGGGGAGGTCCCTTTAAGCACGAGCCTCAGATAGCCTCAGACAGCAGCCACACAAAGCAACTACTGACCTGATGCCCTGCTGGAACCAGTTTCAGCTGCCCTTAAATGCGACCCAGCTTCCAATCAGTGTGGACGCACTATTTCGAATTAGCAAAACGCTAATTCGAATTAATTTTTGGGTCTATATGTGCTACTTAGAATTAGCTTATTTTGAATTAACTAATTCGAAATAAGTTCAAATTAGCGCTGTAGTGTAGACATACCCTCAGTGTGGAGGGGCAAGTCTGTAGGGATTTCTGAGGAGGTAGGTGAGGGACATCCTCTACCCCCTCAAGCAGAGCAGAACATTGCCACCTGCCTGCTTAGTGAATTCCCAAGAGTATAAAACAGGTGTAAACATTTTAAGGCTTCTTTACTTTGCCAGAGTGGTGTAAAAGACTCTATGGGTTTATAAATGTTCATGGATCTTTAGGGTACGTCTGCACAGCAGCGCTAAAGTCATATTAAGCTATGCAACTTCAGCACCATCAATTGTGTGGCTTAAGTCAAAATAACTTGATTTGGCTTTTGGTGCTGTCTACACAGCAGGAAGTCCCAGGAAAAACACTCTTCCTTTGACTTCCATTATTCCTCATTAAATGAAGGTTACCATGAGTTGGAGTAAGAAGTCCTCCAGCTCAACATTATTTTGAAATAAAGACTTGTAGTATAGACATGCACCATGTTATTTCGGAATACCATCAATTATTCCAAAATAATGTTGCTGTGAAGACGTACCCTAAGTGATTAGAACGGGTCTAAATTTTTGTACTGAAAACATTTCCTCTCAAAATGTGCTCCGTGAACTGTTTGCTACTGACGTTACCGGAGTTGGTCAGAAGCCAATACAAATTGTGAGTTTGATTCCTCAGCCATAACTTGCTCTTCAGTTGCCTGCGTTGTAACACTGACCATATGGCTGCCTATATTTGTTGACTAATAACTAGAAATAAAGGCTCAAACCTAAGTACATTACTATTAGGCAAGAAGTTTTGGGGATTTCCCCATTGTTCCCCTTTCCTATTCTCCACACATTGTATTGTAGTTTAAATAAATTACTGAAATAATTGAAATCAGAGCAATTACATTGACAAATAAAATATGCAGAATTTAGCAAAATTTTAAAATATTGTGCCCATCATTTTTAATTTTTTGGCACAAAATTTGTAATTCTAGTGGTGCAGAGTTCCCCCAGGAGTAATTAATATTCTTATTTTCTTTGCTTCTGTATCTAAATATGTTTAAGACATACTGTTACAGTATTAATATCTGTTAATATTTAGTAGCTGACAGTAGATATCTTTTCAGAAGTACTTCGAATTGCTTTTTTAGAATAATGAACATGTGCTGTCATAGGAAAGCATTTAACATTAGCACCAGAAAGTAGCTACAATATGCATTTTGACTTGCATTTGAGGCTCATCAATAGGTGTCATTAGCACGTAGAGAGCTTTTGTTTTCAAAAGGATTTTGTACTCGGTTTACCTTTGAGGATTACTCACGAAAGAACTGTATTTATTTAGGATCTGAGTTGAAGTTAGTAGTAAGGTGGACAAAATAAGACCTGTGGACCAGATTCAGCCCACCAAAGCTTTGAATCAATTTTGTCACCATCACCTAGGATGCCAATGATCCGCACCAATGGCCCATTGCCAATTGCCCAGCAAGAAGCTAGGGCAGACTCCCTGCTTGCTTTGTCCACAAGCTGCTTGAAGTGGCCAGCTACTGGGGTCAGCCTTTTCATCTCTGCAAGGCATGTGCCCCATAAGGGAGGGAGGGCAGGCTCTGTATGCTGCCCCTGCCCCCAGCACTGTCCTTCCATATCCCCTTAGAGATGGGAAATGGGAACTGCCTGGGCCATGCCTGCAGCCCACAGACCTCCCCTCCCCACATGGCACACAGCACAGAAAAGCACATGGCCCCAGCAGCCAGCTGCTTTGAGTGGCATGTAGAGTATAGCAGGCAGTAAGACTGCACCAGGGTCCTGCTAGGCTGCTGGCCAGAATGGTAAGCACCTCTCGGCCAGAGCCTGCAGCTGGCAACCTACCACCTCCTGCACTCTATTCCCCCTGCCCCAGGTCACAACCCAAACTCTTTATCCCCCTTCCTGCAGCCCTTTTCCTGGTTACAACTCCCTCCCAGAACCTGTAGTCCCTCTTTGCACCTCAATCTCCTGCCCCAGGTCATAACCCCCTCACACCCTCAAACGCCCTTCCTCACATCTCAATCCCCTACCACAAGCCTCTTCCTGCACTCAACCTCCATCACAGATCCTGCACCCCCCTCCAAGGAAAAGTGCAACCCTTGACCATTTACCAAAATCTTGGGGCACCCCTCCCCCCCGATCAAAAATTATTGCTCACCGGGTTACTTACTGGGTTAGTAAGCTGTGATGAAATTTGCATTTCCTTATACTTAATAAGAACCAAGTATCTATATTTATTCTGTGGTCAGTGCAAGATTTACTATGTCAACTCATGTCTTTGCGGTTTGTAGATAATGTAATAGGAAACTACAGAGTTATTGTTTAGCAACCTAAATTGATTTTTTTTAACCAAGAATTGCTTTTTAATTTTTGGTTTTGGAACCTTCGTGGGTATTTTTAAAATATATTTTTCCTTTTTTTCTTTTGTATGGAGGATTTTTAAATTCCCTGAAGCGGTTCAAAACTGCTGGAAAGTGGCCCTAAAAGGGCAGCTGAGAATTCCTCTGATGTAGGGGTATAGTGGGTGGTACAAAGCTGGCGTACAGTTCTACACTACACTCTTCTCCCTCATGGTGTAAAGGGAAAGTTGAGGTGGTCTGGGAAGTGGAAAGCAGCATGATGGTCAAAGTAATGGGCCCATGGGCTGCACACAGTTTGTCAGGATAGGCCACTGGCAGGCCGAAGTCAGGTTATTTACCTGAGTGTCCACAGTCACAAAGCCCACAACTCCTATTGGCCATGGTTTGCCCTTCCTGGCTAGTGGGAGCTGTAGAAAGTAGTGCAGGCTGTAAGCCTTGATCTTCTCCTAAACCTTGCCTGCAGCATATACACTTCCCAAAAACTTGTAACTGTTTTACTCGGTTGTAGCAGTAATGCAAGGGGCCTGCAGAAATCCCATTTCTGTGAGAAGTTTGCTTTGGCAATCACGTAGGCGATAAGCAAGATAGACTAGAGTAAGGCCACCACTTACTGGCTACCACTTTCCACAGCTCCCACTGATTGGACACAAAGTAAACATCTTGTCTGGTGGCTCATCAGCTGCCAACTCTGATGAACAGTGTGCAGCTCATGGGCCACAGATTGCCCATCTCTAAGTCAGAGTATGTTGTGCTCCACAGAGCTTTGCAGGCATAATGGCCTCTAGAGGAGTAGGACCAGCCAACACAATTTAGTGCAGCACTTAGACTGCTCTAGATTGCACTGGGAGACTTTTAGCCGGCCTGAAGTCCTTGGTCTCCCCCATTCAGCTATGAGAAGTTTCATTCCACAGCCAATGCCTACTCCACTAGCCCACAATGCCTTCTAGCCAGGTTGTTTAGATTCTGTTCAGATGTTGTAGAGATCTTAGAACTGGACATATTAGTATTATTCTTTAGTCCATAAGCAATTATTCCAGGTCCAAGATTTGTGTATAATTGCCTAATGGTTAGGGGGGCAACCATCAATGGCAGTTCTCCACTATGCTTTTCTTTTAGTGTATGCTCTTTTCAGAAGGGCCAGTTTCTCCATTTGGTTTTCTAGAGCTCCTATCACCAGGGAAGATAACTGCAAAAGTACTGAAAATAACACTTCCCTCCCCATCATCTCATCGATTACTTACAGTAAAACATTTTTTTAAAAATATGATTGGCACCTGCTTACCTCAAGCACTACTGGATATATGGAGGTGTTGAAGCCAATGTCAAAGGTTAACATTTGAAAACACAGACTGCATCTGAAATTAAATAAGACAAAAATAGCACTTGTTAGATTATAAGTATAAAATAAATATGCAAACGTTTAAATATGGCATGTGAAATAAGTAAAAACAGGAGGAAGCAGTTGATACACTTACATTCAAATAGGTTCAAATCCTCAGCTCATGAAAATTAGCAAAGTTTCATTGGCATAAATGGAGTGATACTAGTTTACACCAGCTGGGAAGCTGACCTAGAGACCTCAAGCCACTATAGTGTTTTTCACTGTTGTTTCTTTTAGCAAGCCAAGTAAAATAGGTTTTGTGTTAAAAATGTTGTAACAAATCCATGACCACCTAGGACCAGACAAGGTTTGGGAGGACAGAACCCCATTCCTCCAGCACTGAGGTAATGGAGCATCCCCGTGACTTTAAGCACCCTAGTACTTCTAAAACACAAATTAACAATGCTAAACCTACCCAGTAGAGAGGAGTTGCACACACCCCCATTGGTCAGTTCTTAACCATAAAGATATAGATAAGCACAGTGTTGCCCATCACTCATTCCCTAACCTATTCAGCAGTAGCTGCACTGAGAAATGCTACTCTAAGCCATGGTTGCTGCTTCATTATTTTACTCTGAAGCCTAAAATACCACCAAATGTGCCAAGCACAGACAGAGGATGGAATGGGCATTTCTAACTGTAAGGGTTTTTTGTTGTTGTTGTTTTTGGTTTTTTTTTCAGTTTAGGCATTCCTCTGTTAATGTTCAGTACATTCTGTGGTACTTTAGGTTTTGGGATGTGTTGGGGAAGGAAACACTTGCTGGAGGGTATGGGGTTCTGCAACTGCATGGGTGACATTTTGAGGGAAACAGATGTGATATGAGGGTGAGTGGATAGCGAAGCTCATGGATTCCATTGTGACCTGAAAGGTCTTTGCTGCAATTGCATGATGGGATTTTGCATTCATATGAGCCTGGAACTACAAGCAAACTTAGATATCCCATGCCTGAGAAACAGCCAACTCATCAATTTGGTTTGGTGAAACCATGTGAACCAAAACTAGCTGCACAGCTCTTAAAAATAACTATATTTACATTCACAATCTCTTTCTCTCTGGCGCGCACACACACACACACACACACACACACACAATATATATATATATATATATTTGGGGGAGGGGGTGTGAGAAGAGAGAGATTAGTGTTATTTTCAGAGCATGCTTGCACACAGAGTCAGAGGCCTCTGTAATTTGCAACAGTCAGCTACAGGCACTAAAGGACCATATTACCAAATGGAGACAGCTGGAGCAAACAGGCTACACCAATCACTCTTCCAACCCTAGAGGCTCAAAGCAGGGAAGCACAGGAAACAGCTACGTCAGATTAACACCCATTGGGAACTCCTCATTTTCGGGAGGTTTCTGCTCACTTTGTACTGCCTGAGCAATACATAGAATCTGACCCTGGGTATTGATTATAACTCCTTGATTTTTTTTTGAAATAGTATATTTGGCCCTCAAGTTGACAAGGTGGATGCTACTGCAGTTGAAGATCTCTATTAACCAAACACATTATTTCACTCTAATATCAAATATGAAATATCAGTTTCTTTGTTACAGCAGAATCTATGTACTTTAATACTTTCCATAATATTCTTAAAAACCTGAGAATAACTTTGCATTTATTTATTGGAAGCTACGTACCTACTGAAGTTCTTTGGTCCCATGTCGGGTGATTCACTAAATATCTCAGCTACTAGTAAGAGTTTGCTTATAGATGCTTTCATATTATCGAAGGCTTGCTGAGGGGAACTTGATTTGAAGAATGTCTCAAAAAATCTTTGTAGCTGTAAAAGATATTGCACAACTTCTTAAACACTTATCCTACTATCTTTTTAAGGAACAACTATTAAAAGGTTGACAAATGTCAAAATTGTTAAGAATGCCAGCTTTATTTGCTAATAGGACCCAAAATTAAGTGAAGAATGACATTAAATGTTCCCTCAGGAATCTATCAGATAAGTTATTTGCATTTAGAAAGAAGCAAAGCTGAAATAAACTACATTATTTGGTATGAGAAGGCACTGCATTTAGACACAGAAGTTCCACAGCCTAAATTTTCTTTCATAAAACATTTTGCTATTAACAATACTCATGCTTAATTCTAGTGTAGTAGAAGAACCTGACGGAAGCAACATATTCTAAGCTAAATCCTTTCTTCTTGCTAACACGTTGGGCCAAATGCTGATGTCCTTCCCCTTTGGCTATGTGCTCTAAGCTTGAGTAAATAATCTTTATGCAGAAGATGGAAGAGCAGTCAGGGTAAAAGCAATCGTCTCCTTAGCCTAACCCATCATCTGGCAGCACCATCATTACTAATACGGCAACCCTTGTGACAGGATGCTCCTGCACATGAGTAAGTATTTTAGCCCACTGATCTCCATATTGTCAGATACACTGGCCTGTACATCATTGACCCCTCAATTTACTCCCACCACTCACCCAAATGCACTCTTCCCACCAAAGCTAGAAGATAGCTAATGGAACCAGAACACAAAAGTTGCACAGTTCCCACACACAGCTTCTTGTTAATTTTAGGGCTGTCTGAGCGTACAGAGGAAGGAGTTGTATTTGGTCCATAGTTGCAGTGCAGTGATAATATATTGCCTTTTTCTTCAGAATAAGCCATGAAAAAATGAACAAATTGGCTAAACCAACAACATGCTTTTTCTTGTTCTTCTTTGCTGTTAAATTAAACAAACCAACCAAGCTTGGGCTCAGTGACATGAATTATTTCACTCTACTGTACTTCTCAGAAACACTCAGTGTTTTGAATATTCAATGAAAGGCCTGAAAAGCAGAGCACATATGATTTAATCAAATATTCCCCTATGCAATCGCATGTGTGCGTGCTCATGGATAGGTCCAAAGTGTGGCACACCTAGGGCTTTGGATTGCTTACATGTAGTTACTCCCTTCAGCTAGCTTCTGCCCCTAGACAGTCTTCTGCCATGTCAGGAGGGGTCTGGACTCGATCTCTCGAGGTCCCTTCCAGTCGTAGTATTCTATAATTCCTAGTATTCTATGATTTTATGAATGCATTTTTGGGGACAGATTCTGGGGTGCTGGCTTGTGCACCAATACAACCCAAAGGCCCATAAAGCTGCTATAGCCAAGGATTTAAATGGCATGGGTAGAACTGTTCTAGTCATTTTTACACTGCTCTCTTCTATCTATACCCTCAGTATAGGGGGCACATCGGGGTGTGTTGAGGAGACAAAGTGGCCAGAGGGTGCTGTACTAAGGAGATCACTGGTTGGTTTAACTAGGGCTTATTGCAGCTGGTTCAAATTGTAGCAGCCCTGCCAGAAGGCTCTCTATTGGAGGCTCTTTGGGAGCCTCCACTTGACCTGTCAGCAGTGTGAAGGGGCCAGCCTGTTGATTAGGCAGCAGCGTGAGACAAGAGCTGGTTCCTCTGTCCCCAGAACCTTCCTTTCCTAGAAGAGTAGGAGGAAATGCCACTCAGACTTCTTGCTGCCAGCCTGCCTCCCACTGGAGAAGCAGAACTGCAACAGAGCAAGAGCTCACCCCTGCCCAAGCGAGGACTGGGAATGAATGTGCAGGCCACCACACTGGCTCTGAGAAAAGGCTACACAACATGAACAGATGACATTCTTAGCTGCTGTGAGAGGGAACAAGCTTCATCCCAGACAGAGCCCAGCATTAAGAAATTGACCCAGACAGCAAATCAGGTGCACAAAAATACAGCCAACCTGTAAAGCAGTCCAGACCCAGCAGAAGTAGCCCTGATCATAACCTGGGGTGACCATGGGGACAGATTCCTTGAGAGGCACCCGAAATTGGGACTCACCACTGCAAGCTCACACTACAGAGCTAGAGGCAAGAGGCACTCTGTCTAGGATGGAGCCTAGAGGACCATTTGGACTATTGGTTAAGTTAAGGCTATTTTGTTATTTAAGTGTCTAGAACTCGTATTAGGGTCAGCGTTACACCTGTGATTTCAGTCATAGCAGCTCTTTGCTAGTTCCTTTTACTAATTATGGGTGTGTCCTTCCTGGCTAGGTAGCAGATCACTGGTGCTGAACATGGGTGCAGTGTTTACATCTGATTAAATTCCTGACTTGACTTATCTTTTGGAAAGAAACCAACAGCCTGGAATTCAGTGAAAGGCAGGTGGGGTTTTCTGCATGGCATTAGCAAATCGCAAGCCTGCCTCAATATCCGAGTACAGGAATCTTCATGGGCAACTGGTTTGGATGTGGCACTAAGCAGAAATAACAACTGGTGGGCTGGATCTTAGGTGAGGTAAAAAGTACTTTCTAACTTGTAAGCATCCCTGCAATAAATAAGTTGTTTGGGAGGCTGGATGTTGAAGCACCCCTTTTGTGTAATGACAGATAAGAATTGCTTTCTGAAGCAGGGGTCATATATGTCTCCTTTTCATTGTGTTGGCTTCACATTAAGCAATAATGTGCTGGGATATGGAGACAGCTTGGCAAACCAGAGTTCCAAGATCACTGCACTCCCCTGTGTGGTGCTCCCACTTTAATGTCACTGCTCAGGGGATATGCATAGCAGCAGAGGTTTTATTATGGGATTTTATTTTTTCTTTGGAAAAAAAGAGGTCAGAGTGTTTTATTGTAGTGAAGAATAAATCCTTCCTAGTAGGAAACATTTTCTTTCATATAAATCTCCTCTCTCTCTTGAGCTTTCTTGCATTCATTCCTTTTATTTTGCATCATATGGAAAATAGCTGTATTTGATATTTCTTCACCAAGCCCATTCAATGTGTGTATTTATGTCTACACACTTACACTGACAGACAGACACACAAGCCCCTTTGAGTATACATTTGGAGAAACCACAATAACGAATGCACCTCCCAACATACAGACTGGTTCTGTGCAAAAAGGCCAGAGAAGTTTATATCACAATAATTCTATTCACAGTACTGCACCCCACCACACGTAAGCCATGTACACACTAGGAAATTATTTCAAAATTAATAAATTTGACTTAATGACTCCTGATGTAACAAATTCAAACTAGGGTGTCCTCACTATGGGGAAGCAATGACATTAGTTCAAATGAGTCTGAAATAGCGCATCCATACTGAATAGAGACTGCCCTCGTGGGCCTCGTGCTGTGCCTCATGGTGCAGTTCTTCTAAACTGCCTGCATGTTGCTCCCGCAGGATGAGGACCAGCAAGACAAACCCCAGCATGGCTTGGAGGCCCTGCTCACCCAGGTCCTGGTGCTCCTGCTGTTGCACATGCCCCTCAGTCTGCCAGAGGTGGCATTGTGTGGTGTCCAGGGAAGGGAGACAAGCTGGGACTGCATCATCCTGCAGGGATGGGACAATCAATAGTGGTTGCGCAACTTCCGCATGAAAAAGACCCTCTTCCTGGAGCTCTGTAAATGGCTCATTCCTACCCTCAGGTGACAGGACACCCGACTGAGATCTGCCATCTTCATGCAGAAGCAATTGGCTGTCACTCTGTTGAAGCTCACCACACCGGACAGCTCCAGCTCCATTGGGAACCAGTTTGGCTTGGGGAAATCCACAGTCAGGGCCATGCTCCTGTAGGTAACCAAGGCTATAAACCACATGATGCTACGGAGGGTCATCACTCTGAGAAATGGGGACACCACTGTGAATGCCTTTGCTGCCATGGCTTCCCCAACTGTGGAGGGAGGGGGGAATAGATGGCATGCACATCCCCATACTATCCCCCAACTTTATCAACAGGAAGGGGTACTTCTAATCCATGAGGGCCTGAAGCACCATGGAGAAGGGATGATTCACTGACATCAATGTCCAATGGTCTGGAAAGGCACATGATACCCACATCATCCTGAACTCCTGCCTCTTCTCAAAGATGCACACCTGCACTTTTTTCCCTGACTGCTTCATCAGAGTCGGCGAGATGGACATGCCCATAGTGATCCTGGGCAACTCAGCCTACCTCTTGCTCTCCTGGCTCATGAAGCCCTATGTGGGCAGCCTGGACCCCAGCAAGGAGGAGTTCAGCACCAGGCTGGGCAGGGGCCAAATTGTCGTGGAATGTGTGTTTGGCCATTTAAAGGGAAGGTTCAGGAGTCTCCTCACCCACCTGTACCTCAGAGAGTGCAACATCCCCTTGGTGGTGGCAGATTATTGTGTGCTCCACAATCTGTGTGAAAGCAAGGGGGAGACTCTTCTGCCAGGGTGTGGGGCTGAGGCAGAATGTCTAGCCAGAGAGTTTGAGCAGATACACACCAGTGCCCTCAGGAGAGCACCTGCCCCTGGTTGTAGATAGGGAAAGGTAGAGAATTCACCTGAAGTGCCCTTCCTATGCTCCTTGGAAGCCTAAGAGATGTCCTAGAATAGGGGGTATGGCTCTAAAGTGAGGAGCAGCTCCTGGCTGGAAGGCATGGTTGTCTGGCTGGCCTTCTCTTCCTCCTCCTGCTCCTTGTCCTCCTCCGCCACTCTGCCCTCCTGCAGGATGATGTCAGGCGTGTCCTGGCCTGACTCAATGGCAACATCAGGGGAGGTAACCGGATTCCCTACCAGGATGGCATCCAGCTGATCATAGTAGTGATGGATATGCGGTGCTGCCCCAGAGTATCTGGTCTGCTTCCTGATCTGGTGGTAGGCCTGCTGCTGCTCTTTTATTTTCATGCGGCACTGGTCTAGAGTCCTGGTGTGCCCTTTCTCAGCAAAGCTGGCAGCCATCCTGCCATAGATATCTGCATTCTTTTTCCTGCTGCAGAGATCCTGAAGATTGGACTTCACCACCCACACATCAATGAAGTCTAGGATCTCTGCACCAGTCTAGGGAGGAGCTCTCCTGCATCCCTGGGAAGTGGAGGCCATGGGAACAACAGAAGTGATGGCAGCCGTTGGAGGGTCTGAGGGAACATTGGGGTCACTCATACTTGCCTTGCGTCCTGGTCTCTCACGAAGCTGGCCACATGCAAGAAGCCCTTTTCCTCTTCCCAGGACTTTGAGAGCTCCACAGGAGGAGGAGAGCAGTGGAGACACTTGATGTGGGCAGAGCAGTCAGAGCTGCAGCTGCAAGAGGCCTTTAGAGGCCAATTATTTCAAAATAGCAGCATTAGCACATCCACAATAATATCATTTCTAAATAACTATTTCAGAGTTAGTGTTAGTCCCGGAGCTGTGTCTACACTGGCATGAATTTCCGGAACTGCTTAAAACGGAATACTATTCTGTTTTCAGTTTTTCCAGAAAAGGAGCGTCTACATTGGCAGGCTGCTTTTCCGGAAAAGTCTGTGGCCAATGTAGACGCGCTTTTCCAGAAAAGAGCCCCGATCGCCATTTTCGCAATCGGGGCTTTTTTCCGGAAAAGACTACTGGGCTGTCTACACTGGCCCTTTTCCAGAACACTGTTCCGGAATAAGGACTTATGCCCAAGCGGGAGCAGAATAGTTTTTCCGGAATAGCGGCTGATTTTGTACAGAAGAGCATCGTTGCTTTTCCGGAAATTCAAGGGCCAGTGTAGACAGCTAGCAGCTTATTCCAGAAAAGCGTCTGATTTTCCGGAATAAGTGGCCCAGTGTAGACACAGCCCCCATGAATAGCAGGAGTACAGACTTCTAATTACACAGCCCATCATTTAGAAATAACGGGCTTCATAATGAGGATGCTTTGCTTATAAATTCAGCCTTACAAGGGTTATTTTGAAATAAAGTCCTAGTGCAGATCAGGACGTAGACCTACACTGGGTCTTCTACTTATAGAAATTGAGGGATCACTGTTGATAGAAAAAGTTGTAATGTCTAATGGGAGAAAAACGTGCCTGTAATAAAAAACAATGGTTCCAGAAAACATCACAGAGAAAAAAAGTATAGTCATTTATCATTACTTTATAGTGCTAGCTGTTAAATATGTCTATTTATTCTGTCCCAGATTTATTATTATGTGATGCCATTTCCCTGTACCTTTGACACAGCACTTGATGAAGGTAGAAACCAAGACATTATTCAACTATTTTGTGTAATAAATTTCCTATTTGTGCATATTTTTTCCTTACACGATCTAGTTTTAAAAGAAAACTGTTAATAGACTAAACTACCAATTCAATCTACATAAAATGTATTTTAATTCATTGAAATGGAAAATGTTCTCTGGGTATCATTTTATTTTAAACTATCCACTCACTTCATTGGTTATTGGTAATCCCTGAGAATGTTGTTTTCAAATCTGTGCTGGTGGGGAGGAAACGAAAATAAATCCTTTAACAACCTTTCCTCTAATGATCTCTGATGTGAAGGTCAAGTCCAAAGCCCAGTGAAGTCAATGAAAAGACTTTCACTGATTTTAATGTACTTTGGATCAGGCCTTTTGAATGGGGACTAGAATAACTGTGGCCTCCTACCATAGTCCTGGCTTTTGGAAATGATGAACTGGAATCAACCATCAGCATTCCTCCTGGGCCCTCTTGCTGCTGGGGAAAGATGTGGGCCTTCCCAAAATACCTTGTTATTGAATAAGGATGGGGAGTAGACTTTCAAAGACCCTGTTTCTGGAAGGCGAAATATGTCACAAGTGGCTATTCTCAATAATTAGCAGCAGCTTCTCCCTAGGATTGTGGATGGCCTGGGCTACCACCATTAAAAGTACATCTCATAGTGTATATAAAAGAGGGAAAAGAGCATAATGAAATAAGTTAGGAGGGTCAGATGATAGTATTTTATTTCCCGATATAAAATACACTCGCACTGAAAAGGTGAGGGGCAGGGTTTGGAGGTAGTTGGCGGGAAGAGAGAGGTGGGTTTTTTTTGTTGTTGTTTTTTTTACTTTAGAACCAAACAATCATGGCAACATTGCAAACAAGGCCCTGATCCTGCAAACACATATGAAAATACTTAACTACATGCAGTAGTCCAGTTAAGCCCAGGATAAGTGTTTGCAAGATTGAGGCCTAATTTCATTTGCAAGCTTACTCCAAAACTCAACTAACAGTTAAAGATATGTAAAGACCTTACAAATCTTGCTTCTGCCAAAGAAATAAAGCTAAAATTGGGTAATTAAAAACCCTTACAAAATAAAACGAGGGAAAATATTGAAGGTCTCTGTTGTATCAGAAATTATTTTCTTTATTTAGATGTATATTTTAATTTTATTTTACATTAACATTTTTGGAAGATCCTGAGACAATATCAAAAGAGGCCACACGAGGGCAATATTGCAACCTGATTTTCACATTGTACCACTCATGAGATTCCCCAAATCATATTAGAAGGCATATTTCCTAAGAGCATACTGTTCTGGTTTTGTTTGCACATATGTTAACTTGGAAAAAACATCTTGTTTATTAAAATTTTCAAATGCACAATACACAAGAGACAATTTCAATGGTTGGTAATTTTGGCTTACATCAAGGAACTGTTATACAACACCAACTAACTTTAATAAGTTCCTTTTGGTGCGCCACATGCCTTGAAAGTTACTTATGAGCAATATTTTAAGGTGAGCACATAATGTTGCATGGGTTCACAAAATGGGTAATTAGATCCAGAAAACCGTTATGCACCCAACTACTTATTTTCAGGCCCTATGGGATGTGGGGGTGTGGGAGGCAGGAGAGCCATTCGGCATGGGCCTCAGGAAACAAAGGGACCTCAAATGCTGATATTTTCCTACCAAGTCATTTCCATTTATTATACATCTTGCAGTTATGACAGACGACAAAAGAAGATATAAACACCTGCAAAAAATCGATTTAAACCATTGTGGGACCTCGGGCCTTCACCAATTTTTTAGTCACATCTGAGTTTTCTTCTGCATGACTGGAGACTGGAGTAGCATCTGTGATTAGTGATTCTACATTATGAAATGCTGTTTACAGTCTTTGCATAGTTTAAATGTTTTGAAAGTTGTATTAATATAGAGTATTTTTTCTTGGTTGAGGGTGAGTTTAACCTTTAAATTAGATATTTATCTCTGCATAGGAGACTTTTGTATTCCTGTTTTTTCTTATGTGTCTTCATCTACAATAACCATATCAGACTCAGTTGTAAGCCACCTCTTTGTCCAGTTTTAGATTCTCCTTTAAAGGCTGTTTTGTAATAATAAATTTTTAATTTTAGTTGTTTAATAAATTTTATATCTAATCTGGCAACCACTCTGTGTTCACATTCATATTAACATACTAGTTATTAGAAGAATTTAAAAACAGGAACATGTTAGCAGATGAAATTTCAAGTCTTTGAAATAAGGCTCTAAGGGCTGTAGTAAATAACATCCCCAAACTGTTATTATGTAATATTCATAGCAAAGTACATATAATTAAAACACTGTATAACCAATAGCCTTTAGCAAATTCATTTACTGCGTGTTACTGTGTTTTAAAAGAACCCCTTTATAAAAATAAAGTGAAGACTTGAAAGTGGTACAAGTAAGAGATGGTGAAAGCAACGGAGTGAAGCAGCAATTAAGAGTTTAAAGCCAATAACATCACTTCTCGTAGAAAAGATGCCTCAGCCATTAGATGGTGACCATATTGACAGTGACACTTCCATTTCTGATGGTGAAAACTTTGTACTCAAAATGACATTTCAATGCCACTGCCTCAAAATTAGAAATTCTGGAAGGCTTCACATTAAATTTTCAAGTCTGCATTGGCCAAGCCTATGACAATGGATCCAATATGACTAGGAAGTACAACAGTGTACAAGCAGTCCTTCTTGAGCAAAATCCAAACTGTATTATCACCAGTTATGGCACCCAGACACTAAATCTTGTTGGCACTGATTGCACTGAATCATGCAAGGAAGCAATCACATACTTTGGAACAATCCAGAAATTGTACAACCTCTTGAGTAGCAGTCCTAAAGAGTGGGAAATTCTGAAGCAGCATCCACCTGTTTCTCTTCAGAGTACATCGACAATGAGATGGTTAGCATAAATTAAACCAGTTGAGCAGCAGTTGGACTCTGTGAGAAAGGCTTTAAGTGAGCTTGAATCTCTTACTGTCATGGCACAGGCTCGCACTGAGCTTAAGTCAATTCAGAAGTATGCATCCAAATTTGAATGCATTTTAATGTCATTGATGTGGATGAAGCTGCTAAAAATGATCCACAAAACTAACCTTGCAATTGAAGCATACAGTGCTACATTAGCACTGTTGAGAGGGATATCACTGAATGACTTAAAGATATTCAAAAGGTTTGTGATCAAAAGGATGCAATCCTTTCAAAGTACAAATAAGTAGCACAAGGTATTGACATTTCATCTGAGGTTTCCACCAATCACAGCCTAACATCTCAAGCTGATGCAAAAAGGCACTATTGAGTCAATTTTTTTGTTGTTATTATTGACTAACCTGGTCTTACATGTTGATTTGAGTCATTGTGACAAATTTGCACCCTTTTTGGATTCCTTTGGGAGTTCAGAGAACTAAGAGATGAAGATCTAAATTCAGCAGCTGACCAGTTTCAACAAAGGTACAACAAAATTTCAAGAGATCTCTGTGACAAGACCGTCTTCCTGAAACGTATACATTCCACCAACTTTAAATTGGACTGCAAGTGAAAAGAACTGTTTCAAGAAATAGTCGATCTCTGTCTGTCAACTGTATTTCCTAATATCACAATTGCATTACGTATTTTGTCAGTCTCTGCATCAGTGGCTTCAGATGAATGAACATTCAACATGTTAAAACAAGTAAAGAACTATCATCATCTACAATAGGACAAGAGCATTTGAAAGGGCTCACAATGCTCAACATTAATAATGATGTTGCATGAGAATTAGATTTTTTTTCAATTATAAACGAAGTTTGCACACAACAAAGCCAGAAAAGCATTCCTCAAATTAAGAGTTTTCCTTGCAGTGGGAACGCACAATTAAAGTTGCATTTCTAATATACATGCTATTGGTATAATGTCTTAATTATTAATAAATAAATGTCTCAAGTGTTCATATTCATATATTCCTTTGATTTTAGTATGACTTCGTGGATGAGAAGTTTGATATGTCTGGAGCCTGGGCCTGGGGATGGGCTGGAGCCTCAAAACTCCAAGTGGCCTGGGCCTCTGTCATTCTCTGAGAGGGCCAGCCCCTTTTGTATGTGCACGTATTTGGAGTCAAATCTTTAACCTCTTCTGTGGCAGTGCAAAATACTACCTACTATGTACGGAAAAATGCCAGATGATCCACAGCTCTGAGCCAACTACCTGCACATGAGATATGGCGGGAGTTAGGTGAAAGCAAATGCCTTTCCTAAAAGATGACAGATGGGAGAGTGAATAGATCAGAATAACGAGGAGTCCTATGGCACAAACGCTTATGCCCTAATAAATCTGAAAGTCTCTAAGGTGCAACAGGACTCCTCATTGTTTTTGCAGATACAGACTAACCAGGATACCCCTTGGCCTTTTTAGATCAGAATAGTTAACTGAGTAATTAAACCACTTTCTAAGACTCTAAAGCACCAATATCAGATAATCTCTTTTCTCAAAACCTGTCAATATTATTTTAAAAATTTTATACTGACACAGAAAAATAGAATTATAGGACTGGAAGGAACCTCAAGAAGGCATCGAAGTCCAGTACTCTGGACTCACGGCAGGACCAACCACCATGGAGACCATCCCTGACAGATGTTTGTCTAACTTGCTGTTATAAATGGTGATTTCACAACCCCCCTATGCAATTTATTCCACTGTTTAACCACCCTGACAGTTAGGACTTTTTTCCTAATGGCCAACCTAAACCTCCATTACTGCAATTTCAGCTCATTGCTTCTTGTGCTATTATCAGCAGTTAAGGAAAATGTTTTCCCTCCTATTTCTAACAATCTTTTTGGTACTTGATAACTGTTATGTCCCCTCTAAGTCTTCTCTTTTCCAGACTAAACAACCCCAATTCTTTTAATCTTTCCTCTATTTTCCATAATTTCTAGACCACGTTTTCTAAGGCCATATTTTCTAGACCTTTAATCATTTTTTTGCTCTTCTTTGGACTCACCCTCCCCCAATTAGTCCACAACTTTCCTGAAATGTAGCACCCAGAAGTGGACACATATTTGAAGCCTAATCAGTGCAGAGTAGAGAGGAACAATTACTTCTTATGTCTTGTTTACAACACTCCTGCTAATACATCCCAGAATGATATTAAGCCTTTTGTGTTACACTGTTGAATCATATTAAGCTCATGGTCCACTATGACCCCAAGATTCTTTTCCGCAATACCCTTTCCCAGGCAGTCATTGTCCATTTTGTATAACATGACAAGCTGTACAAGTCAAAATATAAAAAGGCAGAAGCCTTGGTTACCATTCAGTCACAACAGGATTTTGGAGAGTAGTTAAGAGAATACTGCTCCAGAGCATTAAAGTGCTACAGGTTGGATCTGTCTAGTCTGTCACTCTCTGGTCTGGCAACATCCATGGTCCAGCATAATGTCCAAGACTTAGCCAGATGTCCAAGTTTCCTACAGTCCCATAAAGTTTGCTTACAGCCCCCAGTCCTGACTCCCTGTGTTCTGTGCTGTTATTTAGCCCTAATTTACCCCTAAATGTCTTCTAAGAGCCCAGTAAGCAGTGGATGTGTTGGTAATACTGCTAGACAATATTGACTTCCCACGGTCCAGCAAATTCTCTGATTCAGCACCAGTCAGGTCCCGAGGGTGCCAGACTAGAGAGGTTCAACCTGTAATGTGCACACATAAACACAAGTCCCCAAATACTACAAAAGATAGTGCAAAGCAACTGATAGAAATAAGAGTCCTCCTTTTTGGTAATGACTGCATGTTGAATGTTGAATCAAATTAATGAGTGATGAGCATGTCATAATCAAGCATAGCCATGGGCTGTGGGTGAAGCTGCTACTTGGGGTGACAAGCTCCCCAGCTCATGGCTCCACTCATACACTACCTCTATTCCATCGAAACCCTGCCCCCAATTTGCCCAGGCCCTGCCCCTCCTCATTATCTGGCTCTCTTCTCTTTCCTCCCTTTCCTCCTCACCCTTCCAGACAAATACCCGAACCCAAATATAGCAAATTATATTTGAAAAAAACCTACACTCTTCTAAAATTTCTTTCTAAAGAAGATGGAGCATGTTTTCCTCTGCATGCTGGATTGTGCAGAAGATACCCAATTAAAAACACTAAATTTGGGAATAAAAAATGTCAAACACAGGTTTTTTGATATATCCTAAGTTGATCAGAAATTTATTTTCAAAAACGTTATAGTAAGTGCAAGTCAGCTGCTGTCTTGTTGAATACAACATTAAATATTATGCAATATATCATGCAGTTCTTCTGCTTTTACATTTTCTTAGTCAGTATTTCTAAGCTGATTTCATATTTTAAATGTTCTCTTAAGTCTTCATAAAATAATCATTCCAGATTATTACATATTTATCTCACTGAAGCAAAGAAACAAAGGATGGATCTGGTTCACCTCCGACAGTGATAAGAAGGTGAGAGTATCCAAAGAGAAAATTACTTATTGTAACGGGCAGTAAAACGCGGTACAATACAGTACAAAGCAAGCTGTCACTCTTAGGCAAAAACACTTCAAAAAGATTGCAATGTGAAACTGCTCAGCTGGAATTCATATGCAGTTTTGACTCTGTCAGAAAGGGTCTGAATAGAGACATAGAATGGCTCTCTCATTACAATCAAGTATCAGAGGGGTAGCTGTGTTAGTCTGAATCTGCAAAAGTGAT
This sequence comes from Pelodiscus sinensis, assembly GCF_052426305.1. Lineage (NCBI taxonomy): Eukaryota > Metazoa > Chordata > Testudines > Trionychidae > Pelodiscus > Pelodiscus sinensis. Next base: position 44,481,033 of record NC_143052.1, read on the forward strand.
GAGAAGTCCTGTAGCACCTTAGACACTAACAGATTTATTGGAGCATAAGCTTTCATGGGTAAGTACAGACATGCATCTGACAAAGTGGGTGTTTGCCCACGAAAGCTTATGCTCCAATAAATCTGTTAGTCTATAAGGTGCCTCAGGACTCCTCATCACTCTCTCATTACAATAAGTAATTTCTCCTTCAGGTGCTCCCACCTTCTCATCACTGTTGGAGGTGAACCACATCCACCCTGATTTCATTAGCACAGGTGTTACACTCCCATCTCTGTACTCCTCCCTTTCTTCCGCATGTGAGGAAGTGAGCTGTATCTTATTAAAGCTTATGCCCTAATACATGTATTAGTTTTTAAGGTGCCACTGGATTCCGTATTGTTTTTGCAGAAATGGACTAACTCTACCTCTCTGACTTCAGGGGAAGATTCTCAGCAGGTTGCAAGAGCCTACTGTGGGGAAACTGCAGAATCAGAATAGGGGTCGGAAGAATGGAGAGGTTGAGCACTAAGATCAGGGAAGGCACTGCCTCCCCTTGCCTCTTATACCTGCCGTCCATTAGCACAGCCAATATACAGGAAAATATTGTTTGTCAATTCTTTGCCCGTGAAAGTGCATAACACCCTAACAAGAACAGGAATAATTATACACACTGAACACAAATCCCTTGGTTTGTATCTTATGCAATTATTTTACAAAGTTTCTATTTTTAAGTGCACAGATGGTGGATAAAGTCATTTTAAATCTCAGTCACTATAAACAGGATGAGTAAAAGTGATTTGTAACAATTTCTTATAATAGTTTAAATTTTTTTTAAATGATGGAATATTCCACAAAGCCATACATGCTTAATTTACTAAACTTCAATTTTTATGTTTATTCTTTGATCCAACTATTTCATATGTAATAAGTCGCAGTTCTTTTTGACATTTTCAACAACATATTATCAGCAACATTCTTACTACATCTATTATGAGACTTTTATGCCTATTAGGCCAGATGCTACAGTAAACATATTTTGTCTGCAGTACTCAATATTTAGCAGGTCAGCTCCAGTGCCAGGTTAATATCTTACTATAAATAAAAACCAGCAGTGCACAGCAACTTTATATATGCTTTTGCAAATATTAGTTAGTTTCATATCTGACAGGTATGTGAGTTATGGTGTACAACATTATTCAGGCAATTCATACTTCTTGACAATTCATCACCATGACAGAAACCTGAACAGACCATTATAATATGGTGGAAACTGGTGAATAACCTATGCACCTGAGAGTGTAGGAGAATAGGAAAGAAAGATACATACTGACAACCCATGGGACTAACTTCAGTCATGTCCATGCCATACTTTTTTTAAATGAATAGACAGATATTTGGGAGGAAGGTGCAGGGGGGACACACTGTCAACAACATTAGCAGCAATTTTTTTCCAAGTCTGTGTCTCTTTTGTATGCATGCTAAATTCCCAAAAACCTTTATGGCCATTTTGTCAATAAGTGAAGCAATAGACCCCAAAACACCCTTACTGCTGTTGTAAACTACTGAGCTACACAATAAGTAATGAGCCAATTTCCCCTTCACACATGTGAGAGATACTTCACAAAGAAATTCTCATTTCAAACCCTGTGGCTGAGATTGACCATTTCCAGTTAATATGGGTCAAATTCCTCAGCCTTCATCAACTGGCATAGCCCCACTGGCTTCATTCAGAGCTCCTGGCTCACTGTGACTGCTGTGCTGTAGGCAGGTAACTGACATCGTAGGCTTGGCTGAATACTCTGTGAAGTTTATTGACAACATGCTCTAAGATAATTCCAAAATGTTATATAGCTGACCTATAGACAGGGAGAAAAACACCATCATTTCCAGAATGAGATGCCATTTTTTGTCTCTCCTGCACAGTGCATCTGATGCTGCAATTTATCAAGCACAGAAATCCTTGATATATTGCTCACACCTAGGAAATTTCTATTGTTAGATTATATAGGGCCTTGCCTTTGATTATTTCTTGGAGACTCTCTGACTTCTCTCAAACTCTATACAGGATATACTGTTTATAGTTAGAGGCAGCCTAATATATTCTCTTCTCCATCGTTGTATTAATTTGCCTTTAAGTGTACATCACTATAGAAGTGCTTTCTCTGATACTACTTTTTATATAGCTCTTGCTGTTATAAGAACTCTGTCTAAAGCCAAGAAAGATATAGGACCACAGAAGCAGTAACTAGACTGGAACAACTGTGAATGAGCTGCTACTTCGATCTATCACTTCCATTGCTTCTTCAGCTGCCAGAATGTTCTGTGAATGGTGGCTGATGCTCCTTTCTGCTGTCCTGCCTCAATGCTGATTATTTTCCAGAGTGCAATTCCCCAGTTACTAATTATTATTTTCTTTCAAGCTAGTTCCTAGTTACAAGATTATAATGATGCTACTGGACTAATATTTTCAATTAACTTAAAATTAAATTAAACTCAGAGGAAGCAGAGGTCTGTTCAGTGGGTGACTTAAGTGAGGAAGACCAATGAGTTTCCACAAGCAGAGATGGTAAAAATGAGTTGCATCGCCGCTTCACTACATGCCCAACATTTTAGCATGAAGTCAGATGCTGGCATTGTAACTTAAGGCCAGTGCTCATTCTGACTTAGACCCAAATTGGGCTCCCTACCCAAGTGACTCAGTTGGCATCTGGGGATCTTCTTGTGAGCAAGAGGAGAAGCAGCTTCCCACAGCCTCAAGCAATGGTATAGGAGTTAAGCTGCTCTAAGACCTAGAGAAGATTCTATTGCCCTAGTGCAGCCGTGGCCAACCCGCGGCTCATGAGCATGCCCCCCCAAAAAAGCAGCTTGTAAAGCCGCTCCTGCACCCTCACTCCATCCAAACAGCCTTCGCCAGCTTCTCCTCCCCCGGCCTCCAGCTTCCTTGTGCTTACCAGGTCAGAGCTGCAAGGGTTTAAAAATGGCGCCCAAGATGGCAGCTGTCTTAAAGGGGCAACCTCCTTTTAATTTTTTTTTTATTATTTTTTTTTGTTTTTGCTCAACAATTCTGTTCTGGGGGGGCTTTTTTGTGACATCTCTGGTGCAGCTCTTCGCATTTTTTCTGCCACTGTTTTGGCTTTCTTTGTTAAATGGGTTGGCCACCCCTGCCCTAGTGTTTCTGTCTGTCCTGCAGAAGGAAAAATGGAATGAGCTACAAGGGATCCATGGGCACTGCATGAAGAGTTGCTATGTTACAAGCACAGGTCCTCACTAAGTGGAACAAAGGAGAAACAGGATACCCAGGAGGAGGCATGTGCCACTGGGTGAGCCAGATGGGGGAAGCAGATGGTGGCGCTCTCTCCCCAGCCACTTGGACATGGCAAGATCTAGTCTATTTTACACACTTATAAATAGGCTTGGCAGGATTAAATGTTTTATTTCTTTATGCATTTTTAAAGTTTTTATCAATTTAAGGTTCCAGAATGGCAAGAAATTGTGTGCGTGGGAGTGCAAGACAATTATTTAATGCCGCTGAGATTCAAAACCTTAAAAGCTTTATAACCATTAAAACACATTGTCAACACCACATGTCAAAATATACAGAGTGAATATCTTTTAAGTTAGATTTTAGTAAGTTTTCAAGCTGCTTTTTTTCTTTACTTCGCCTAGCTGTAAATTTCTATTATTATTGATGGAAATATTTCCCCAACAATGTGTGTGTGTGCAATGAAAGCAACTTTTCCTGGCATTTACCTATTAAAATCAAACCCTTTCTGGCCTATTTATAAAGCATTAATCTTCTTAAATCCTAGGACCCTAAAAGTGGTGCACTCGAGGCCCATGCCTCCACCTTAATTGGCCCTTATTTTAAATACTGATTTTACTTTCTTCTGTAGTGGATTAATACCATGCTTGAAAAAGCTCCAGCACTGCAGTTTATGCACAGTTGTGTTTGAGAACATAAACAACAGCTCTGCATCTGCTCTCACACAGTCAAGCCAAAACACACATGTCCTGATAATCTTTCTGTGCATGACTATATTGCCTTAACCTTTGCAAGGCAAACTCGGGTCTTGGTTGACTCATGAAAGCTATACATGAAAAATATATTTTGTGTTCAGTAGGAATGGCTAATAATGAAGGAAGAAGAAACCGATTTTTTACCGTTCTACCACTGCACTTTGAGTGAATGAACCAGTTAAAAACAAAGAGTTTTTACCTTTACAGAAAAGTGCTTCTTCTTGGGAGGATGCCAGACAATGGCAGTCGAATGAAGGAATGCTCGCAAAGGTGTTATGGATGTCACTAGCACATACGCTTTGATGATGACAGAAAGGTCTTGAGTTGAAATAGAATTCCTGGACAATAAGAATATTCCAGTGTTAGGAAAGTGCTTGCTTCCCCCCTATCAAAAGGAAACTGAGATATAAGTATACTGAAAACAGAAGCCTGTTTTCCCCCAATGAAATAACTCAAGAGATTAAACCAAGTTGGTTGGAAAAAGGCTTTGCATGGAGTCTTTTTACTAACTGGAGGGTTTATTTGATTGTAATTCGCAGACAAACATCTATGCAAGATGAGGTCACAGTTGAGAGTACATATCAGGGACTTATAAGTAAACAAATGTTATAATTATTGCAAAAACAGGCATAACCAAACAGAGAAATCCATTTTTAAAGCAATCTGAATGTGTCAAGGAATGGAAATAACAAAGTTAAGGCACCCAAACAACTTAAACTTTTCCCTGCGGTGACATCAGGAAGAAATAAAAAAGAGAAAACCTAAATGAATAAAACACTAAAATGAATTAAAAAATAAGTATTTATTTAAGTCTTCTTAGCATATGTATACCTCAGATGACATGTGACCAGGGCTTCAACACCAAATTTGGTACACTGGCTGGATCACTGGTTCCCCTTCCTGTCAGCACCAGGATGGGGATAGGGGAGTGCAATGTGAATGCTGATCCATTATATTTAAGTGGTACACTATACACTAAAACACCATTGTCATGATCATTATGGTTATTGCATGACATTACTGAAGAGAGATTTGGTTGGGCACATTCCTGAAAGTTTCATCACATGATAGAATTAATCTTTAATTTAAGATTGCTCTCTAATTCCTGGAAACTCTAGCACAGTCCTGGAGAGTTGGCAAAGAGAGAGAATCAAGACCAGTGTCTCCATAAAATACTGTAAAAGACTGACACATGGCAAGGGCCTATAAACTAGTGAAGAATAATCTGACACTTTGATTTGGAAATAATAGGGATGCAGGCAGGCCTCTTGTCCAGGATTTAACTGGACAGGCCTGTTTTTCTAGAATCTGCCCCCAGTCCAGTACTCAGGCAAAATCAGAGGTGGTTTGGCTAGGATCGGATGGGGGTGCCCTTCTGAAGAATGCATTGTTCTAGCCCCACTGGCCTGAGCTCACACATGCAAGGTCACATTGCTGGAGGTCAAACAACACGCTCTTAAAAATGACATCCCTTCCACGGCATGAGCTTACACCCACTGAGCATTTGTGATCAGGCTCAGAAGGGGTGGGCTCATGCTGTTCTTGGAAATACCAGAAATTCCAGTGTTCCAGTAAAGCATCAGTAGTCCCCCTATAGGGATGTCCAGCTATTGATCTATTGCTAGCTTTGACAGCAAGGAATTAGATGTACAATTGAACTGTCAAATTCAAGAGATTTTTAAATAAATTAAATTAATGGAGATTGCCTATCTCCTAGAACTGGAAGGGACCTTGAAAGGTCATTGAGTCCAGTCCCCTGCCTTCACAGCAGGACCAAGTACCATCCCTGACAAATTTTTGCCCCAAATGGCCTTCACAAGGATTGAACTCACAATGCTGGGTTTAGCAGGCCAATGCTCAAACCACTGAGCTATCCCTCCCCCCTCAAAAATCATGAGTTGGAACCCCCTAAATCATAAGATTTCATGATTTTGGGAGCAATCATTCAAAAAGATCATATTGTATTTGTTTAGGTCCATCTCTTGATGTTTGAACTCCCTCCCCCACACCAGGTCAATCCTCAGGGTATATGCAAGTGACAGTTCGTGCTGCCTACTCTCCCACAAATAAGGTGATTTGGTCCCTTTTGCAGCAGTTCTCACCACCACATCTGCCCCTCTCCTGCATAGCACTTAATCCTGTCCCTCAGTCCCTCATCAGTTCTGCCCCACCCAACCCCCCCTCAATTGAGGTCCCGCTTGGTTCAGACCCCTAATCCACATCATCACCACTTCAGTTTAGCCTCCTGCCCCATAAACTCCACTGCCCTCATTTCACTTTCCCAGCCCTCACCCCTTCTGCATAAAACCCACCATCAACACAGCTCTCCCATCCCATCAGCCCCCCTCCCCCCCACGCACCCTCAGGCCATAGTTTAGCCCTTGCAGGCTCATCTCTGCTTCTTAGGGCTTCCCCTCTCATTTCCTAGGCTGGCTAGGAGCAGCCACTAAGGGTTGACAACGGGAGCCTGGCCCCGCCATCCCACACCGAGGGTAGCTGACAGCAGGAGTCCCTGATGCACCCACGGCAGCTGAAAAGATTTCTAAGTAAAATTAAGCCTCGCTTTTAGAACTCTGAAAGGTAAGGATTTTGTTGTCAGTCATGGCTGAAAAAAACCCAAAACCCTGACATTTGAGAATTATATTGTGAGATCCTGAGACTTAATTTTACTCAGAAATTGTGACTCTTGCAACCAATTCTTGAGAATTTGCATATCTGGGACAAAGCACTCAAACTGAGGGAAATTATTATGTAAAAGCTAGATAGCATTACATTTGGGCAAATTCACTGATTTCAGTCATTATCACATCTAATGAGTACTATGAATCTTAATGTTATTTCAGTGAACTACATAAACAAAATACCGGTACTATAAAATGATGGATAGTTTAGCCTGTGATTCAGAGATCAATGACACAGGACTTGTGCATTCTGCTTCCAGCTCTAGGTGACTTTCAGCAGGGCATGAAACCTTTTCAGGCCTCAGTTTATTCACAGGTAGATTGGGATTAATCATACTTGCCTACCTTAAGAAGTGCTGTGAGGCTTAATACTGAAGAAACAATTTTTTTCTCTCCTCTGCAGCAGTGGGGAGTGTAACAATTTGGGAATATGGCTGTACATTGTACACAACCCTTTGTGTCTGTGTCAGGCTACAGATTCTGTTTTGAGTGTGAAACCTTTTGCCTCCTCCATGGTCTGTTTGCCCCTATGTTGGGTTGAAAGTCCAAAGGCTGGGGGCAAAGCACAACAGAAGGTAGTTGATTCTAAATACCCTGTCTTTAAAAAGCTATCCATTCTAGACAGAAGACAAAGAACTGGGTTAGCAGAGAGGAACTCACCTTCTTGGCAACCAAGTCATTGGCCTAGGGTTTGTGCTCATGTGTGGAAGTTGGCAAGGGTGTCCCCAACACAGGGGCTTAGGTTTTGAAAAGGGCAGAAATTGTACAGCTTGGCAGGACTATTTTCTCCAAACTCTGAGGAAGAAGCAACCCACGACCATGTGATACCTCATGACATATGGGACTCCCTGCTTGCTTCCCTAAACCCAGATGGTCCCCCAAGTACTCACAGAGGAAGGGCGAGCTAGGGAGGGGCAACTTGGCTGGAATGTATATTGCTTTGTATCAGCTGTGCTGTCTTATGCTTTACGTGATAAGTAAAAGCAGAAATGGGTTAGACTCTATAATAAGCATGTTGTAACAGCTTTATAACTACTGTGTCACCCTGAATGTGTTAAAATGGAACCAAACCTTTGTAGGGGGAGTTCTGGGACAAGCCGTGTTTAAGCAGGTGGTTTATATCTGGTGTTAATGCTGGTCCTTGAGGCCTGAGGCATGTGGGCAGAGGAGATCCCTTCCCAGGAAGAGTGCTCAGGGAATATGCCAGAGAGCCCGAGTGGAATCAGGGCTACAGCCTGCTCCAGAAGCTTAAACTACCTAAGGATATGCAAAGCACAGAAGCTTGGTTTCCCTACACAGCAGTCCTAGTGGAGTGGTCAGGATCTGTCTCACAGGGTCCCAGGCAGCAGAATCTCTATGGTTCTGCTCAAACAGAGGCAGAGTTTGGAGAATCTGTGCTGGGAGGCCATAGCCCAGCTTTATGGAGCCCAGCTTTATGGAGTTTCTGCACAGAGCCCAGTTTTATGGAGCTTCTGCACAGAAGAGCTTGTGGGTTATGGGAGGGGTAGGCCAGAGTATAAACAGAGGGCACGGGTTGATAGATCTGCCACTGTACAGACTTATACATTATTCAGGAGTGTGTGTATATATATCTCTGTATCTACCTAAGCGATTAAATTATCCTAATAATCGCAGTGTATGAAGGTGTGTGTGTGTGTGTGTGTGTGTGTGTGTATACACTAAGACTATGTCTTCACTACAGGTTATGATGGTATAACTTATATCCTTGGCAGGGAGTGACTATACTACCCACCACCTGAGCAAAGTAAGTTACATCACTCTAGGTGCCAGGGTAGACAGCTGTGCCACTGCAGTGCTGTATGTGTGGACAAGCCCTAAGATACTACCAGGATGGTCATGTATATACCTGTATAGACAGAATGCTGCCAGGTTTATGATTCTTTCTACATGCTTCTCACACAAACACACTGGCTGCATCTAGACTGGCAAATTTTTCCGCAAAAGCAACTGCTTTTGCGGAAAAACTTGCCAGTTGTCTACACTGGCCGCTTGAATTTCCACAAGAACATTGACAATCTCATGTAAGAAATCAGTGCTTCTTGCGGAATTGCTATGCTGCTCCCATTCGGGCAAAAGTTCTTTTGCGCAAACCTTTTGCGCAAAAGGGCCAGTGTAGACAGCTCAGATTTGTTTTGTGCAAAAAAGCCCTGATCGCGAAAAAATGGCGATTGGGGCTTTTTTGCACAAAAGCGCGTCTAGATTGGCACGGACCCTTTTTCGCAAAAAGTGCTTTTGCGGAAAAGCATCCATGCCAATCTAGATCCTCTTTTCCGCAAATGCTTTTAATCGAAAACTTTTCCGTTAAAAGCATTTGCGGAAAATCATGCCAGTCTAGAAGTAGCCACTATGATGCATTACAGACATCCAGAACTTGATGGTACAAAATCATTATCTTACAGCTCTGTGCCATTGGTCCGGTTCCAAAGGTACCACAGATGCGCAAAACCTGTCCTTTCGTCACCTTCAAGTCGCTTGGCAGGCTGAGAAGGGTGGCTTGCTATGTTTGACTTGGACAACACATGCTGATCCAGACATCCAGGGAAAGCAATTGGAAGGTGCAGTCCTGAAAACAGTCCAAGTAAATAAAAAAATACAATCAATATAGTATGAAAAGGAGCAGTTGCCTCCTGTTAAATGAAATATAAAATAAAAAATGAAAAAACAAGCTACAGTCCTTGGCTCATTCAGTAAAATGACAAATTCTTAGGCTCCATTGATGCATTGAGATCTGCTGGCAGAGACCCTTATGCCCATAAGGAGTCCCCATCCAACTGCATGATCAGAGCCGTAGCCGTGGTCACTGTTCTTGCTATACATGTGTATTGGTTATTTTGTTCATTCCCAATGTCTGCGCTGATGTAGGACTGTGTTACACAACTCCCTTCACTTCAATGAAAAGAAATCCCTCATTTCTCAGCAAAAATTAACTCAGATGTAATCGGGCCCATTGCTGCGGGCTTTACAAGGTTAAAACTACAATTGAGGTTGATTGGAACTGTGTCCGAATGAGGACTGCAGAACTCTGCTCTCACTAATTACACACAGAGCACAACAAACAACATATTCTTTCTCTGAGCAGAGCTTAAGGCTCGATTTTGTATCTGCTGAAATCTGTAGGCGCGTTGCCCTTGACTCCAATGGGAGCAGAAGCCAGCCTTAAATTGCACTGCACCTTTATTTTTTTCTCTGTAGTTTTCATTAACTCCAACATACTTCACTTTTAGGCTTTCAAACTCTTAAGTAATACTCAGGGAAAAGTCAAGCTGTTCGTATTATTTCCATACCTCATTTTAGTGTCAAACCACACTGTGCTAAGCTTATTAAGATATCTGCATAACTTCCCTTTTAATGCAGACTCACTCCATTTCAATATATCAATTTTAAAACAAATCCAAAGTGGTGTAATTGCTAGTGGGTTGATATGCACAGTCCTTCAATGAGCACAGAGCTCATCTCTAAAAAGTGTCTCTGTTAAAACAGCATTGTGAGGGTCCATGCTGATTGCCTCTCAATGACTGCTTATTAACATGGTTAGTTTACAGTCTTGCAAGCTCCACCTAGGCTCCAAAAGTCAGTCTGGGTTCTTTGTTTCACATACAACATTCCCCAGGAATAAAGGTTTCGCAGATCAAAACCAGGGCCTCCTGTGTTCACCCTTCCTCTTCAGGTTATAACTTTAATGTTATCTTGCAACCATGTTGCACAGGTGTAACTGATTTGAGCTTCATAAGCCATTACTAGTATGTCCATGCTGCACAGGGAGGAACAGTCCCCCATCTGTATGAGCTCTGCAGCACTAACCAGGGTAAAACCCAATAAATTCTTACTTTAGTCACTTAACTGAAACTCACTTTACTTTCAATATGCACAGAGAGCAAATTTGATCCTTAAAGAAGGGATCATTTTTCCACATACACTCTTCAAAGAACAGGGTAATTTTCCTAGGGTCTCTCTTAGGGTAAGTCTTGGAATGTGTGATAGGTGTACAGTCCCCACACTGGACAGCAAAGGGTGAAAGAGCAGCTCTGCGCTCAGAAGGGCCTGCCTCTCCATCCATGCTGAGTGTGCTCTCCTTGAGGCAAAGCTTAAAAAGGGAGCCAATCAGCTCAGACAGGATAGGGAGAAGGGCTGGCTCTGGGAGCTACAGCAGAGGATGCAGCCAGAGTCAGATGAGGAGGAAAAGTCTTGGTGAGCAGCAAATCTTATGGGCTGGAGACAGGCAGACAAGCTGCACAGAAGTGCTGGCCAGAAGAAATTGCAGCACACCATAGACAAGAGATAGGTAGGAAGTGACAGATGGAGTCCGATTTAAGGCACCCAGATGAAAGGTTCTGGGCAGGCCTCGCAGAACCCTGAGTCGGTACCCTGGTGGAGGAAGAGGGACCTATTTCCCCTGGCCTTTCAACAGCAACCACTAGGCAGGGTGACTGCCAGACACTGTGACACCAGACCATTCACAGGAATTGAGCTCTTGGTATCCAGGCACAGAGTGTAAGTATAAAGGCAGTCTGTGGATGGTGCTCTAGTATTGCGGTGGTTTATGCACTAAGCCAAGATAACCTATGCTCAAGTAATAACATGCTCAAATCTCACTATCCCTGAAAGATTCAGCTGTCAGTTTGTCTTCAGCTCCTCATTCAAGATGTCAGCGTAATCCACTGACTCCTCTGTGCACACTGTTCTTTCAGAAGCCTGGTCTATGCACAATATATGTTCCAATCTAACTATGTCAGTTGGGAGGCATAGTTACATTCATAAAAAGGAGCCATATGCAAATATAGCTTAATCCCCAACAATTACAGGAATAAGCTATACCAGTATAAACCCAGTAGAACTGCATCCACAGTAGGGGATTGTACTACTTTAGCAATCCCCATTTCAAACAGAAAAAGTTAAAGTGTTACAACTGTGCATAGAGAAGTCCGGAGAAAAGAACCTATGTCAAAAAGCTGTGCCCGCCCACTAAGATGGATAATCATTTTACACACACTTTTCATTATACCAGAGACAATGCACTTTAAAAAGCAACTTATTTGTAATTGTATGTGAGGCTGTATTTCAATGTTTACAAGATCAGGATAACCAAGATCGTGCAGAAATCTCCAAACCAAAGAGGAAAGCATAAATTTTAGACCTCTCAGCCTTAACAGTGTTCTTTTAAAGTTAGAAATAACACTGAGGATCAATACATCCCTGGGCCAGTGCTAAGCACAGCACAGGAATCAAGAGGAGTAAAAATATGCCTCCAACATCCCACTATTTACAGCAGCAAGGCATTCTGGAATGTAGGAATGCCCCATTTGTACCCTCTCTTTCTCCAGACCTGCTCCCAGCACCACCTGCATGCCTCATGCTGACAGGAAGCCAAAGGGTGGCACATAGCCAACTGCGAGCCTGCTGTAGAATCTTTATGGCTGCTTCACGGTCACTTTGTAGCATCACAACTGGTCCAAAGAATCCAAAATGCAAAGGTGATTTCAGAACCTATTTCCAATTTACCTTTACAGTGGTGAAAATTAGGAGTAACTCACTGGAATTATAACAGCGTAAAACTGGTGAAAAAGAGGAATCAGGCCCTGCCCCATTATATATTGATGCTGTTGCACTCATGCTATGTGTCAATCAGTAACGCAAGCAGCAACATATAAAAATCATGAGTCCAATCCCAAATTGCCAACAGATTTGCGTAAAAATCATGAGATTTAAAAAAATAATAATTTGGGGTCTTTTTATTGTTTCTGACTTTTGAGATCTCTGTTTCAAAGCTTTTCTCCATGAAGGCTAGAATACTTTTTAAAATACAAGTTGAAATTCTTACAAAACAGCATAACACTAAGAGCTATGGCTGTAAGAAAACACTAGATGTCACATGTTTTGTGATATGATTGTGAGTGATGGTAACACTACTCATTCAACTGTTTAGAAGCTCTTCCCTATGGGTTTGGTGTCAGTTAGATACAAATTAGAAATGGGCTTGTCCTGCTATGTTCATATCCTAAGCTGGATTCTTCAACACATCTAAACTGCCTAGAGGTTCATAGCAAGGGGTTTGGTTCAGAGCCACCCTATACACACATATGATATTGTTTTCTATAAAGGAGTCATTCTTATGAAGAATCAGACATTTGTATAAGTTGTGCATCCTAACCTAAATATCATGGGGTTCAATTAATAGATTTTGAAATTCGAGTTTCAAATACTTGAGGGAATTTCAATTTTCCATGTAACAATTCAAATCAAGGCACATGAGACTGCTTAGCAAGATGGAATTTGAGATGACTGAAGCTTGGATAATCAAAGTTATTCTATAGACAGAGCAGCACACACAAATAAATTATGTTGCTTTTGGGTTTGATCAGATAGAAGTATAAAAACAGAGGAATTTAGAGAAAAGACTTTCCTTTTCTTCTCTGACCTTTTTTGGTTATGATCTTGGTCACCCATTGCTTTTGATAACAAAACTATGCCAGTTTTCTTATCCCTCTGCAAACCTTCTCCCCAGTTACTCTGCTACAGTCGACTGGCAACATAAACTAAAGCATTTTTTTTATTTCCTTCTGATCTTTTGTTTTTCATTGTATTTTGCTTCTTGCACGAATATCCCACTATAAAAGGCTCACAGCAGTGCTTACCTATCGCTATGGCCTAAAGGAAAATGATATTGGTGATAAATGAGCAGAGTTATCTTCTAAAATGGAATATCCTTGCTTATGAACATTTATGATTATTATCAACAAGTCATTGAATGGAGCATGGAACATGAGATTACAATAGATGTGCTGTGCACATAATTTTGCCAAATACCACTTGTGAATGAATGCTTCCTGTGATGTTCTCAGGCTGTCCAGGATTGTGAGTCACCTTGTTACACCCCTGGCCTCCTGAGAGAGGGAGGCTTGTTCTGCTTAACTGGGTGTCAGCTTCTTGAAACCATCAGCCTGTTAGACACCCAAACAATCCCCTCTGGCTGGTGCCAGCCTAACTTTGCTTTGCAGGTTATCAGTCAGTTCTCCCCAGTCCCTGAATCTCTCTTAAGTGTTCGCCTGTAGCGTCCAGCATTATCCACTGCAAACTCACAGAAATACCAGGTCTGCTGTCCTCCAGGGAACAGTACAAATACCAGCTTGTATGCTTCAGCTTAGTATCAGCACCTTGCTTAATATCACAGCACTGAGATATATTTATAGTGTCAACAAGTTTATTACTAAAATTCAAGAAATACTTAACAAGGATCGGGTGGGAAGGGAGATTCACATATAAACCAAAACCATAACACGCTTTCTAGAGACTAAACTTACCCTGTCTAGAGCAGTCTTGTCTTACCCAAAACCTTTTGTTGAATTTTTGATCAAGGCTCGTTCTGATCCCATTTTCATAAATATAAATGCACTCACTGCCCATTTCCTTGTTGTGAAGACAACAAGGTGCTTTCCTTGTACCCCACTTATAGTCCAATAAACCTTTGAAGTGCACCAACAGCTAAGGGCCTTCCCCCCCTGCTGTTCTACTCTTCCTGTACTCTTCTCACAATTCTTCATCTGCTTTTAGTTCCGACTGGTAATTGAGAATGAGACAATACTCAATTTACTTTTCAACATGCCTAAACATCTTTGGTCTGATAGCAAATTTTTCACCTCTTCTAGGGATTAATACTTTGATACAAACTATAAGAACACATTTCTATTGTATATACATAACTCCTTATACATTGTACATACATTATATGATTATTTTCATAATCAGTGACACACTGGCTTTCCTTTGATACTTTGCATGACGGTCTTTAATGTATGTTCCGGATAATCTTGTAACCTCCATGCACTCCTCCTGGGTCCCTTTGTCAGCTGGCATTAAATGGTTCTTGAGTCACACTTACAACTTAGGGCTTGATCTTGTATCTACAATGTCAATGTCAAAATCTCCATTGACTACTATGGGCCTAAGTCTACAGATCTGGAAAATATTATTTTCATGTTGAAGATCTGTTTTAAATAAACCATTAAAAGCATTAATGTTGCTAATGCAAATACTCAGTATCATGCAATGACCATTAGAATGTTAGGTTGGGTTCACAACAGTTATATTCATGACTCACACTGAAGTGGGGGAGGACTTGAAAAACATGATAATAGTAAAGTTTACATTTCAAAGTGAACAAGGAAAGGACCAAAGGGAAGGGATGTTCCCTTTATTCATGTTCCCCTAGGCAAAACCGGATAATGCTTTTTCTCTTCTAAAATGTGGTTTTAATTGTGTTGCTAGGGCAACACCTAATCTAACCAAGGCACAGTATTAGTTCACTGTGTTCAGTTTTAAAAGAACAAGAGGATTGTGTGTGTGCCTATAATTCTCCCCTTACATACCAAGGGGTTAATTATTTTGAGATAAAAATTAATCTCTTATATTTTACTTTAATTACCGGATGTAATAATTTATTTACATTTATTGGATCAGCCTCAACTAAAAAAATGCCACAGGACTGTTTGAAAATCAGAACTGCCCTCAAATCCTTAAGACTGCTGGGATATACGTTCACTGTAAGGCCTCTTTTCACTGCCAAAGTAGCGTAAAGTGACCCTACTGTAAATGAGATCAGGACCTTAGTATCCCTGCGAGCAGAGGAAATTAAATAAACACAGTAAACACCTTCCCCTCATTTATCAGTACTTGGGTGTAGAAAACAAACAAAAACCAACTTGGAATCATTTATAGATTAAGTTCTTCAAGGCATGATGATCTCATCCAATATTTATAATGCCTAGCACAACCTAGTCTCTAGCTGTTACCATAATACAACTAAATTAGAGCTAAGAGTAGGAAGCAGTCTCTATTAACAGATTCCAGAAGCACCTTTGACATATCAGTTCTAATGCGAACTGTTCACCTAATCTTTCACTGGAAGACAAAAATTGTGTTTATTAGAGCTGTACATTTAATAATCAACATTGTTACCAGTTAAAATTAGCATGCAGTTTCTTCACTGTTAGTAACACTTGGCATTATAGGTGGTCTTTTTCCCCCCTACTTTCAAAGCACAATCCTTACGAAGTAGGGAAATATTGTCAACAATTTGCAACTGGGAATGTGAGGCAAGCACATTAGTTGGCTGGATCAAGGGCAGAGTGAGTCATTGTCAGATCTATGGTAGCAACCCAGGAGTTCCTGGCTCCCAGTCTAACATCTAGACCACTAGGATCATTTTTCTTTCTCTTGCAGGGCCTGACATTGGTGTTACTTGTTTGTGGCATAGAACTTTCATGAGTCCGAACCCTGTAGACAATGAAAAAAGTGTATAAACTAAAATAATGCTTGTTCCCCTGTACAATGGCTGGATAGTGCTTTTGTAGCTGATCAATCTCTCTCCCATCCTAAGGGACAAGTCAGGGACTTAAGCTAGACCAGCTGACCACCAATGTGATTATCTGGTGTTGGGAAATGACATAAGAAAAGACAATGGATGTGTTCAGTCTCTCCTTCAACTCCCAAGTGGGAGCAGGTTTCTCTGGCTGAGCGCTCTGAAATTCTGTGGTTGAAGATTCAATACATGAGCAAAGAGGAGGAATAGACAACTCTCTACTGCCACTCCCATTGTGAAATGCACAGTGCCTGCACAGTAAATATTATACTGGGTAAGTGTCATATCCCCAGACCTCCTCTCTCAGTGCTGAAGTCACATAACTGCCCTCACACCCATAAAATAGACAGACCTCAGACCCACAGAGGCTGGCTTGTGGAGATAGGCTTCCCATGGCCCTAGCAGCTCTTCGGTGCCAACCAAAAAAGGATTCTCTCTCATGTAACGCCTATCAGACCTGACAAACTCACTATATCTAGCATATTGCTGTCGTAGTATTTATCTATAAAGAATGATGTATGTAGTATCAAATGAAAGCTTATATCATACTGGTTATCACAAGTACTGTGAGATAAACATACTGGTATCATGCAAGAAGTTGCAGGCTGGTACTAAAAATATGTTTAAACTATGTAATCAGTCAGAGTTGAAAGCAAAAAGTTTTCCCCAGACACAGGAATGTTTATTTATTTGTTCTGCTTCTACCTCCCATGTAAATTAGGCAGGATAAACCAATTACAGTACTATAGGAGTTTGTTTGCATCTGAAGTAAACAGGAAGAGCAAGTTGACAGGAGGGTGAAAAAGCAGTAAGCACAAAGCAGCAGGCAAGAAGGATCTTATCTGGAAATACACTTCAGAGGATACATGTCAAAGGTTTGCTGGACTATCAGAAGAAGGGTAAAGATCCCCTTTTCTATCAATCTCTGAAAGAGTAAAAAGAACAGTGTTCTTTGCATCCAGGAAAGTTGGATTCAGGCCATGGTGATGCTGAGTGGTCACGTTAAGTGAGAAACTTTTCTTGGACAAACATTTTAAGTTATGAATAGTTTCTTAAAAGTGTGCTATAGATGTCTTTTATTGGAAACCATCACTTTCCATTATTCTTACTGAGTACTCACTTGAATGTGTGAACCTTTGTTCTTTATTAATAAACTTATTCTCCTTTTATTATGAAGTCATCTCACTGTGGCAGTATGGTAGAGAGTACCTGCTTGGCTAAATCAAATAAGCTCATGAGTTTGCAATCTCTTTGGAGACAGAGGAATTGATAATTAGTTGAGTGTCCAGTGACAGGAGGTGGACACTGCACAGGGATGCTTCTGGGAAGTTCGGGAACTGGGGTATACCAAGTGTTGATCGTCAAGGCAAAGTAAGGACTGGCAGAGGCCTGAGAAGTTTATCTGGTGTGGCTAACTTACGGAGACAGAGAGCTCTCACTGTGGTCAGAACCAATAAGTCTCTCTCTTCCTGAGGCAGGAAGATAATGTGGTGACTATGCTTATAGATGACATGAGAACATATCAGGCTTACCTAAGCAGGTCCACACTTCTGGATCAATCAGATTAGGCTGCTCCAGTTTCCACATAAACTGAAACTGGGATTTAGCCCAGCAAATGTGGAATCCATTAATATAACCAGACATACAAATGAGGCAATTAATACCATGACTTGCTTATGGTGAACTTTCAAAAAAAATCTGACTATGCTTTTTACCCATTTTTTGCTTGTCCTAATAGTTTGGAGTTCATAGGTCCAAGGAGAGGCTTAGCCACAAATAATTTAAAGAACTGCTGAGTTAAGGAGTATGAACAACACAAGAGTTGATGATAACCTGCTCCAATAAGTAAAACTGGTTTTAGATTAATTAAGACTCCCCAGCCATACCTCAGGCATTATTTACATCTGGAGCATTATTTGCATGTCTGTTACCATGGCCAGTATGTTGCGTGATGCTTGTAACACAGAGCTGCATATGCATGTGTAGTAACTCTGCCTATTATAGATAACAATGAATAAAGTTTGCAGTGACCTCACTCAGATAATATGTAAGTGTAAATAATTGGTTGTAGGAAGCCCACATATTAAAGTGAGAACTGGCACCAGACCACACATTTAAAAATACAAACTGCAGAAGATACAAGAGGCACTGTACAGACCACATAATTGTGTACTGTCCCTTATCCTTTTCTTTTTATCCTTATCTTGTGAGACAAAGCTTTTGTTTTGTTTTGTTTTGTTTTGTTTTGTGTTTTTTACCATGTTCAAGGCATAATAATCTACAACTGACAGATCTGAAACACAAGGCAAAAAATGATTAAGGCTTTTACCATCACAGAAGAGAGTCTTCTTATTTATTTGCTGTCCATCACCTGCCAGGTTTCCTAAAAACATTTCAAAACCCAGTGAGTCACCTCAGGAGCTCCTGATTGTTTAATGAAACACAAATCAGAGGCAGGGAGAATGAAACTGAACTGGAGACGCTGCATTTTTTTCTGGCCACAATATCTCATATATTGGTTTTCCCACATAGGATACTGTAAACTCAGTACATCAAATATGGCAGAGTTTCTGTCTGATTTTATCTTGGGGCAGGAAGGAGGCCTCTACAGAGCAAGAAGGGACTTGAGCCTCCAGTAGACTCTTATTATTAGGAGACTCATTGGAGTCTAAGGTCAACTGTGCAGAGACCTTGTGCACTGTTTCCTGGCCTATCTTCACCAGGATCCATGGCAGCCTGGGTCTAGCAGGATCTATATGCAGAGCACAGAGAGATAGAGCAAACTAATAATCCCAAATGATCTGTCTGCATTTATGCAGCAATATCTGGAGTGGTCTAATGATAGATCTTCCCTGCCTGATGGTCAGCTAGTGTTACTCACAGTGGTGCTAGATGTGTTGGGACAACTTCATGCCATAAAGTGTGCTTTGGATTCCCTGGCTGATAAGATCCATTTCTTCGCTGGTAGAGACTGCCAGTGCCTCCTTTAAGGAGAGCAAAGAGCCAAATACTTTAAAGGAAGCACGTTTCACCTTTCTTCAAACATCTGTCTCTTGACACTATCAAGCAGCATCTAAGCTTCTAGTTCTGGTTAAGCCTATGGAAAAGGTTGAATGGTACAACTCTCAGAATATTTGTATACCAGCGACTTCCCTGACGCTGTTATCAGGGTTCCAGCCACAAATAGCTTTGGCTGATGGTCTTCTCCTGGTGAGGGATAAAGATCAGGTGCCCATATTGATTAGATGCTTCCGCTCTCCGTGATTCCATGGATGATGCAACTACAGTGCCCATCAAAACTCCTCTTCCTTGGTTTCATTCTTGTCACACAGAGTTCCCAGATGTTAGTGTCAGATAATTGCTTTCCTACCTGAAGGAAATGTGGATTATTGCAAGATTGGCTGTCAACCATCTTACTCTTTGAGTATGTGAGATTATTAGGCCAGTAGAGGTGTATCTACACTGTAGTGTTATTTCAAAATAATGGGCATCTTATTCCGAAATCTGTAGCCCTCGTTTCATGTGGAATAACACCTATTTCAAAATAGTTATTTCAAAATAGCACAGCTGTGGTTATTTTGAAATAAGTGGCCTCCAGGGCTTCCCACAGGTGCCCTGGTGGCCACTCTGCCCACACTCATCAGAACTCTATAGTTCCCTTTCCCCTGAAGCTTTTAAAGTTGCAGCTGCAGGGGAAAAGGCTTGTGGTACAAGGAAAGCCCTGCCAGCCCTGTGCCACACAGCAGCAGCCTTCACTGCTTTTGTTGCCACCATGAGCGAGCCACATGCTCCCACTCAGCCCTCCATGGCTGCAAGGGAGCCAGCAGCCAGCTCCCAAGCCCCTGGCCGGGGCAAAATGGGAGGGCACTGTCCTGGTGTGGTGTGGGGATCCTGGATCTCACTGAGGTCTGGGATCTCTGCACCAGATGTAGGAATGCGGACATTTATGGCTGGATGGCTGACAGCCTGCACTAGAAGGGACACAGCCACACCCAGCAGCAGGCGCACATGAAGGTTAAGGAGGTGAGGCAGACCTACATGAAGGACAGGTTGTGGCACCCCAGAACTGCCCATATTTCGACCAGCTCCACTACATCCTCTGGGCTGGAGACGCCTTTCATCAGCTTCCCGGAGGGCATGGCTGTGGAGGAGAAGGAGGAAGATGAAGAGACCAGTCTAGACACGATGCCTGTCAGCCAAGAAGTCATCCTGGCCCTGGAGCCAGTACCCCTCTCCGAGCATGTCACCCAGAGCTTGGACGAAGCCAGGGAAGTCCATCAGATGAGTTCTATTACTTTCCCTAGACACACACGGTTGGAGGTGGTGAGTGGAGAGGGTCTGGATGCTCTCTCGGGGCAGCATCTGCCCTGGGCAAGTGCAGTGGGGCAGAGGACACTCGGTGGTCCACAAGAGCCTGCAAGACCATGGAAATGTACCCCTTCTGGCTGATATAATTGGAGGCCTGGTGGTCAGGGCACTGGATGGGGATGTGGGTGCTGTCAATGGCCCTCCACAGCCGGGGAAGCTCATGGCGGCAAAGCCAATGATGATGGGGTCCACATCGCCCAGAATGATGACCCTGTGCAGCAGGATGGTGTTGATGGCCCTCACCACCTGTAGAAGGAGACAAACAGGGAATCGCAGGATTGCTAGAGCCCTCAGAAGGTTCCTGAGTCCACCCCCTCGCCCTTGCCACACACCAGGACCAACCTCTGGCTTCCCCATCCCCCAGCAGGGCTTCATGAAGGTGGGACTGAAAGACCTTTCGGAGAGGGAGCTTCTTTTCCCCACCCCCTGTAGGGAACCCCATTCCAGAAGTTCATCTCTCTCCTGGGATAATGGCAAGGAAGTCATACCTTCATAAGCATGGCCCCAGTGGTCAACCTCCCCACACTGAACTAGTTCCCAATGGAGTGGTAGTTGTCTGGCGAGGCGAGCTTCCACAGGGCGATGGCAACACAATTCTGGGATGCCGGGTCACATATTGGTGTCCCTGCCTGAGGGCAGGGGTGAGCCATTCACATAGCTCCAGGAAGGTGGCCTTTTGCATGCAGAAATTCTGGAGGCACTGCTGGTCGTCCCACCGCTCCAAGATGATGCAGTTCCACTGGTCAGAACTGGCATCCCATCAACAGAAGCACGGTTTGCAGGGGAGGGCAGGAGGGACTGTGCTGCACAAGCAGCATGTAGAGAGAGATGAGGAGATGCCCTACAGGGAGTGGAGGGTCCTGTTCCTGCAGAGACTAAGCCAGTCTGCAGTAACTGCACCAGCAGGTGCGGCGCAGGTCTAAGAGCCGGTGACTACTTTCCAGCAAGTCTGGCTCCATGGCAGATGTGCTGTGGTGTCCACAAGTGCAACCAGAGCACGCAGTGCGAAGAGTTTGCTGTCCCTTGAGGAGAGGCGACAGACAATTGAACAGGGCAGAAGCCTCAGATAGCCTCAGGAAGCAGCTCTAGGAAATGATCACTGTCCTGATGCCCTACCCAGAGTGCTTCTGGAGGGCCTTAAATGTGATTCAGGCTCCAATCAGTGTGGATGTTTTATTTCAAAATAACTCTGCGCTATTTCGATGATCATTTGCAGTGTGGATGCGCTATTTCAAAATAGCTATTTCAGTTTTTATTCCTAAATAGCTTATTTAAATAAGAATGAGGTGTAGATGTACCCTAGGTGAAGATATATGGACTGAAATGCTTTCAGTATGTGTAGGATACTCAGCCTTATACCTGTATTTCATGCAGCCTAGAGAGTGCAGCCAACTGTTTTAACCAACATCTTAGCAAGATTAAAGCATGGATTAGTGTAAATTATCTGCAACTTAGTCTGGATAATATTAAAATGATGATGTAGTGGGTGTGGGAAAGTAACCTAGAGTGGCAGTTTACTCCCCAGTTTTCTACTAGGGTAGCACAAGTATTGTTCCGGTGAAAAAAATTAAAAAGTAGTGGTCATTACAGAGACCATTAAGTGTTGAATTACTAGGAATAAAATGGATTTAGGCTGGCTGTGCTCATCAAGCAAAAACAGCTCATTCCGTTCAAATGGCTTCCACAAGGCAATTCTATCGGATGAAGAGGACAACTGTTCTGAAGCAAAGATCCATGATTTTCTCTGGTCCCCCCCTAAAGTGGGGAAAGAAAACCAGAAAATCTATAATTAAGGCTGAAATAACATGTCATATGTCTTGAAACATCCAATGAGAATGGGTGCCTCCAAAACTGAGGTGATACTGAATATGCAAAACAATGTAAAACATCATATGACAAATCTGGGCCCCAATGAAGCCAAGCGAAAAACTCCACTTAACGTCAGTGAATCCAGTGTTTACTGTTTTTGTTGCTATTTTGTCATGCTATTAGCTTTTGTGTGATGTGCACATTTCTGTGGTTTAGGCCAAGTGGGGGAAAAGATGTTTATTTTAAAGACATCAGCCTAAATTTTCAAAAGTGACTGGTGATGTTGACTCCAGTGTGATCTTCAAAAAGCAGAGAGCTCCCATCCTCTGAAAATCTGCCTCCATTTAAGTATCTCAGGCTGAGCTCCCAAAAACTGAGCCACTTCAAATGACACTTCACTATTGAAAATGTAGGAAATCGTTATCTAAATGTGACTGAAATAAAACCCAGTTTGCAGTCAATCAGACCTAGACAGAAAAGAATTTAACCCATGCATTAAAGCTTACTGAAGCCCAATCTAAACAATATTTGTGAACTTTCAGAGTGAGAAAGACAGCCATGACTATCCACTACTTTATTATTTCAAAACACATTACTTTGTTTAACTTTCCTCCTAAAGTCATTATCAAATGAATTGGCTTTAGGGACTAATAACCTGCTGTCATAACCAGGAGGGCTGACCAGCACCTGAGGACTAAGGGGTTAACTATGTCTCCTATCTTTGCCAGGTATCTAGTCAGCCAATAACAATGAAGGTAGCGATTTCAAACTGGGACAAGGGAATTTTTTATCTTTTCTCTCCTTTGTCCGAGTCAAAGCAGTTCCTTCCAGGTAACAAGGAGATGGGAGTGAGTCTGTCTCTCTCTCTCTCTCTCTCTCTGAAAAGTCTTCTCACAATACGTAAGTAGGGCAAAGTTTAGTTAGCCCATCAGGTTTTATTTTCTGGTTTGGGAATCTGGAATTGAGGTCTGTGCTGTTAAAAATGTCTTTTCTTTCTTTAAAAGTATTTTTTCTCTCTTTTGTAATGAAGCTTTCTAACCCAGGGAATTTTCTCTGAGTATATCAATTGTTGGCTCTTACCATCTAGCCACCTCAACTATGCTTGCAATGGTATTTTTGTTTTGGTAATAAAAGTTTGTTTTCTTTTTCTTATTAACCAGTATTGGTTCATTTGTGTGTCCTGGGAGGTCTGTCTGTCTGGGTACGTCTAGACTACATGCCTCTGTCGTCAGAGGCATGTAGATTAGGCTACCAGGCATAGAAAAATGAAGCGGCGATTTAAATAATCGCCGCTTCATTTAAATTTACATGGCTGCCGCGCTGAGCCGACAAACAGCTGACCAGCTGTTTGTCGGCTCAGCGCGGTAGTCTGGACGCGCGGGGGTCGACATCAAAGGCATTTGTCGACCACCCAGGTAAACCTCATCCCAGGAGGCATACCTCGGTGGTCGACAAATGCCTTTGATGTCTACCCCCGCACGTCCAGACTACCGCGCTGAGCCAACAAACAGCTGATCAGCTGTTTGTCGGCTCAGCGCAGCAGCCATGTAAATTTAAATGAAGCGGCGATTATTTAAATCGCCGCTTCAATTTCCTATGCCTGGTAGCCTAATCTACATGCCTCTGGCGACAGAGGCATGTAGTCTAGACGTACCCTCTGACTAGGAGTCAGCTACCTCAGACTGTGACTTGTTTTCTCTCTTCTTTTTCAAGCTCTTTGGGGAAAAGAGCTTGGGGTGCCTCAGGGTTTCGTTTCAAGTATCCACCCCATTTGTGGGTTCAAAAGCACTTGATAGTGGCAGCAGATATTTGCCAAAGTCCAGGCATTAGGATTTTGGGGGGAAGTTTTTGTACCAAAGCCTGTAGAGATAAGGTTTTGGGGTGCTTTTTCAAGCCCCCACTTCTGCATTTATCATGCCAAAGTGGTGAACAGCCTTGACACCTGCCCTGTTTGCTGTTGTTTTTAAATTTCTTTTAAGTGATGTGCAGAAAAATGAGTCTTTAAATTCAAACTTCTGCTTCTTCTCTTTCCTGTAACACACTTATAACTACAATGAAAAAGATTGATTGGCTTGATATTTTCCAAAACAACTTGCTTCTGGGTTAGAATTATGTGAGCCATGCTATAAACCAAAACCAATGTTTACAGACCAGTTATTAAACTCTGGAAAAAATGACTTATAACGAAAAAGTTGGCACAGCGTTAAGAGCCACATGCATAATGATACCCTAATAATCCAGGAGAAGATGGTATGTAAGCAAAGACCAAGTAGTTAAACTCATTTATCTTTTTAATTTTTTCTTTCAAAACACATTGCATTTATTTGCTATTACTACAGAAGTGCTTCAATGAGCCAATTGAGATCAGTGCTAGGCACTGTACAGCTACATAATAAGAGAGAATCCATGTCCCTGAGAGTTTATAATCTAAATAAGATAAAAATAGAAACAAATAGATCAGGTTTAGCATTCTTGAGCTTCACTGCACACAGCCCTCAGCCACAACACTGTGATGCTTACTTGTATGGAGACATTTTTAAAGCACTTTGGCAATCACAAGTAAATCTATTTTTGAAAATGTACACTCCCGTCACTAACATTTTAGATTATTAAAATGGAAAGAATGTTTAATCTATAATTTAAAGCTCCCAAGGGTGGATTTACGGCAGATCTTTGGATTCAGGCCCAGTAATTAGAGGGGACCTAACACACATAGAGTCACAGCAGCTGGTAGTGAGTCAGAGCAGAGCGGCAGTAAGCAGCTTGCCTCACAGACGATTGCAGCAAGCCAACCACCTGCTGCTACAAACCTACAACTGTGGCCAACAGGATAGCAGAAGGCAAGGAATGTCACCTTGCCCCCCACCCTCAGCAACTCACATCAGGTGGCATCTCCCAAGGCAAAGGAAAGGGAAGTGAAAAATAACACCAAGCACCCCACAATTAATTTTTACTAGCCACCTGCTTGCTACAGTAATGGAATTGGAGGAGAAGCTAGCACTAGAGAATAGCAAAGGACTTCACGATTGCTGTACATACCACCCCACCCTTTGGTCATGTCACTATATCACAGTTTGGTCATTGGGTCACCAAAGAGAGAGAGGAAGGCAGACAAGCTGTGGCAGCTAGCTGGTATTCAGAGAGCGTGCCATGTGAGTGAATGAGTATCTTGAGCACGCTGCACACTGCCAGGGAGGGAAGCCTGCATGCAGCAAAGATATACCTTAAATGCCACTGCTGGCTTGGCTGAGATGGGAACAACACAGGCTGGACCCTGGGGAAAGAATTTAATGTGTGTTTGTAAAGGGCTGGACTGGACTGCTTAGGTAAGAGGAATGTCAAGGACTCATCTTCTCTGCCAACAATCCCAATACTTTCCGAGGGAAAACTCTGAGACAGAAGGTTGATCGTGCATTATGGGTCCGCTTTGGCCCACCATCAGGGTGGAACATAGGGCTTCTCTGGCTCTCTTCTCCTCTTCTATCTGCCTAGCTTTTTGTAGGGAAAGAAAGTTCCATGGCATCCAGCCTGGTTCTGACCACACAGCAGCTGCTCTGGAGCACGGGGCCCAAGCCTTCTAAATCCTCACCCTAGGCATCCTCAAACTTGAAGCCAGAAGCAGCCAGGAGTAGCTTCTTTGGTGGTCTGTAAAGGCACCTAGAATCATAGGGTTGAAAGGAGGTCACTGTCCAACCCCATGCTAAAAGCAGGGCCAATCCCATCTAAATCATCCCAGCCAGGGCCTTGTCAAACTGGGATTTAAAAACTTCTAGGGATGGAGATTCCACCACCTCCCTAGGCAACCCGTTCCAGTGCTTCATCACCCTCCTAGTGAAATAGCTTTTCCTAATCAGTGCCGGACTGAGCCATACTTGTGCCCTGGGCGCATGGCGCCCCTTACCACTTCAATCAGGCACTCCCCCATAGGTTGGCGCCCCAGGGCACTGCCCAGCTAGCCCCCACCCTTAATCCAGCCCTGTTCCTAATATCCAATCTAGACCTCCCCCACTGCAACTTGAGACCATTGCTCCCCATTCTGTTATCTGTCAGCACTGAGAACAGCCTCTTTTCCAGCCTCTTTGGAACCTCCTTCAAGAAGCTGAAGGCTGCTATCAAATCCCCCCTCACTCTTCTCTACTGAAGACTAAAAAAGCCCAAATTCCTCAGCCTCTTCTTATAGGTCATGTGCTCCAGCCCCCTAATCATTTTGTTGCCCTCTGCTGGGCTTTCTCCAATGCATCCACATTTTACCAACTGCCAACGAGACACTGAGCTATTGATCACTACCTGTTGATCCTGACAATCTAGCCAGCTTTCTATCCACCTTTCAGTTCATTTATCCCATTCATACTTCCTTAACTTGCTGGCAAAAATACTGTGGGAGACTGCATAAAAAGTTATGCTAAAGTCAAGGTCTATCATGTCCACCACCTTCTCCATGTCCACAGAGCCAATTACCTCATCACAGAAGGCAATCAGGTTGATCAGACATGACTTGCCCTTGGTGAATCCATGTTGACTCTTTCTGATCACTTTCCTTTTGCAAGTGCTTCAAAATGGATTTCTTGAAGATCCTCTCCATGATTTTTCTGGGGACTGGTGTGAGGCTGACTAATCTGTATTTCCTTGTATTCTCCTTCTTCCCTTTTTTAGAGATGGGCACTACATTTGCCTTTTTACAATTGCTCAGGACCTGCCCTGATTTCCACAAGTTTTCAGAGATAATGGCCAATGGCTCTCCAATTACATCAGCAAGCTCCTTTAGTATCCTTAGATGCATTAGGTCTGGCCCCATGCATTTGTGTATGTCCAACTTTTCTAAATATATCTTAACCTATTTTTTCCCCACCGAGGGCTGCCCACCTCCTTCCTATACTGTGCTGCCTAGCAGTTTTGGAGTTGACCTTGTCTGTAAAGACAGAGGCAAAAATAGTATTGAATACTTCAGCTTTTCCCATATCATCTGTCACTAAGTTACCACCCTCTTTCAGTAAGGATCCCACACCCTCTCTGATCACCTTCTTATTGCTAATACGCCTATAGAAATCTCTCTCAGAGAGTCTTGTAGCTGCACACAACATCCAGCAACAGGAGAACCATGGAATAGAGGGATGAGCATTAGGGTCTTCTCCTGAACCCCTACCAGACCATGCAGCAGCCAAGCCCAGGCTACTGTGTTCCTTCAGCCCATCTCCTCCACACGGGGCAGGCAGGGGGCAGGCAGGTTGAAAAGCTCTCTCCCCGGATGCCCCTCCAGCCAGCCACCACTATCTCAAGAAGCAGAATGATCCAGCCTTCCCAGGTTCAAGCCTCCTGATATTAACCAACATGTTCCATTATTATACAGAACCCTCTCTTCCCACTGCCCTATCAGCCCAGCATCTAGCAGCTCTCTTTGTCTCTCATCTTGCTGCATCCCAACCCTTCCCTCTCACTATAGCTCTGTCCTACCCACCCTCTATGACCACATCCTCATATACACCTGTGACCTTTTCCTCCTCATTGCCAGATCACTTCTCTCTGCCTCTCCCTCCACAGCTTCCTTTTTCCCACCACTCACAGAACTGCTCCAGAGCTCTCCCAGGCTGGTTCTTCATACACAAAAAACAAATGAGTTTTCAGTCTGGTTACACTATTTTACAGTGAAGGGGAAAAACAAAGAAACAAGAACTACAATGTCTTGTCCTAGAGGGGTAGCTGTGTTAGTCTGTGACTTTAAAAACACGTAGTCCTATGGCACCTTAGAGAGCAACAAAACTATGTGTATATAGTTTTGAACAAACAGAGTGCGTCTTTCCTTGTAGGCAAGCTACAGCACCCATTTTACACTTAAAGGCACAGCAAACAACCTTCCCCTTACATAATTACACCTCTGCTCCACACAGCTTTAGGGAAAATACATCAATTTTAAAAGGAAACAAGCATTATGAAGTATCAGAGGGGTAGCCGTGTTAGTCAGAATCTGCAAAAGCAACGAGGAGTCCTGTGGCACCTTATAGACTAACTGAAGCATAGGAGCATAAGCTTTCGTGGGCAAATACCCACTTCGTCAGATGCATGTAGTGGAAATTTCCAGAGGCAGGCATAAATATGCAGGCCAGGATCAGGCTGGAGATGACGAGGATGGCTACTTTTAGTGTATTCCTTAGTGGGATCTGAGGAAAGAGGCCTGTAGAATTTGGTATTGGAGAGTTGTCTGGCAGCCTCCTTTAGGTAGTCAGACCTGTTCATGATGACAACAGCACCTCCTTTGTCAGCCTCTTTGATTATAATGTCAGAGTTGTTCCGGAGGCTGTGGATGGCATTGCGTTCTGCACGACTGAGGTTACCAGGCAAGCGATGCTGTTTTTCCACAATTTCTGCCTGTGCACGTCGGCGGAAGCATTCTATGTAGAGGTCCAGACTGTCATTTTGTAATATATGCCATCATGTGCCAACAATGCCCCACTGCTATATACATCGGCCAAACTGGACAGTCCCTACGTAAAAGAATCAATGGACACAACTCTGATATTAGGAATGGCAACATACAAAAACCTGTAGGGGAACACTTCAATCTTCCTGGACACACAATTGCAGATCTAAAAGTAGCCATCCTGCAGCAAAAAAACTTCAGGACCAGACTTCAAAGAGAAACTGCTGAGCTACAGTTCATCTTTAAGTTTGACACAATCAACTCTGGATTAAACAAAGACTGTGAATGGCTCGCTAACTACAAAAGCAGCTTCTGCTCTCTTGGAATTCACACCTCCAGATCAGCTGCTAGAAGTGGGCCTCATCCTCCTTGATTGGATCCACCTCGTCATCTCCAGCCTGATCCTGGCCTGCATATTTATACCTGCCTCTGGAAATTTCCACTACATGCATCTGACAAAGTGGGTCTTTGCCCACGAAAGCTTATGCTCCTACGCTTCAGTTAGTCTATAAGCATTATGAAGTGGCATAACCTATCAATGGAAACACAATCTTACAGTTGTGAATCCATCCCTCTGCCTTATTGTCACCCCTTGTCCTGTCTCATCTTGTCTTTTAGTAGATTGTAAGCTCTTCTGGGTAAGCAACCATGTTTATTACTTGTTCCCTTACATAGCGAACTCCCGTTACATGCTACATGGATGGGAAATACAAGCTGACAAGCCATCTCCAATAGGATCAGGTGAGTTTCCTTTCCCCCACAGGCAGAGACACAGGATCAACAAGCCAATTCTGGCTTTAAAAGAAACAAATTCCCATGTGCTACTGCAAGAGGAGAGATTAGTTTCTCCTGGGATCATTTCAAAATCCAGGAAACTACTCAGCCAAATCCAGACTCTTGGCAATGCTGCTGTCTGGACTGAAATGAAAAGTCTGTCAGGAAGTGCTGACAAGAAAAGGAAAGAGGAAAAAGAGATCTGTGATAGCAGGGAGGGATCACACATTTTGGGAGATCAACAGCCCCCATCCTCTTTTCACTTTTAAACTATTGGTTTATTTTGTGTCCGTCATTCCTCCTGGACAGGGAATCCACACTAGATGGTTTCACTCTCTAGATCTCATGCAGTAGGACAAACCTATTCTGTTTGGTTTCTCAAACCACCAGGGAACATTAAGATTAAAAACAGATTTTAAAAAAATCTTAAAGATATGTCTATTTGTATTAGACTTGCTAAAAATCTTTGCTTAGAAGCTAAAATTAGAAGCCTACATTACTTGAGGAGCTTGTCTTATAAACCGTCAAAATCATCATCAGACACAGAGTCTGTGTACGATGCAACTGCAAGCATGACTGCAGCTTGGATGAGCTAGAATAGTCAAAAATAGCAGGGAAGATGTGGCACAGGCTTCAGCACAAGCTGAAGAAGCCTACACGGAACTCTGTGTACATACCCACATTAACAGCCCACACTGAGGCCTGTACATCATGTCTAAACTGCTACTTTTAGCCATGCTGGTGAGGCTAAGGTTAGTGTGACCATGCCTACCTGTGCTGCAGTCTCACACAGTCTGTGTGAGTAAGGGCCTAAGTCCTGAGAAATGCTGAGTACTCAACTCCCAGCACCTTCAGTGGGACATCAGCACCACTCAAGACTAGGCCCATTTATCTAGTGAATAAGGATAGAAAGGAAGATAGAAAGGAATTAATCAGATGTTTAAAAGCGGCGCTTAGAGAAGCAGAACACTAGTCAGTGTGTGTGCGTGTGTGAGCGAGCGAGCAAGAGATGACTATTACAATTTATGGACATAAATGAAAGTATGACTTGGAGGGGAAATCTCTCCCTGTGGTGAGGGCCTCTTATGTCCATGGTTTTGTGGTAGCACAATAATAAAACTCTTTTAATTGGCTGTTGTCCAAACAGTGCAACAGAGCTAACCAAAATGTTTCAAATCCAGACTGTTACAAAATCAAAGCAATTTCTGAAATCCTTGGAACTTTGACAGATCAACTCTAATTTGTCCAAAATCAGTATTGTATCAGACTAGCTTCTACTACACATCCCAAAGCAAAAGGGTCACACAGTGGACATAGTGGACTTAAGACATAGTTATACACTCAGCATGGGGCCAGCGTGATGTGATGTCAGTTATATGGTGTAAATCCAGACACCGGATATTCACTGGTGTAAATGAGATCAGAATTTATCTCCATAGAATTTAACTAGGGATTAACATGGAGCATAGGGCTTTGAGCCAGACCCGTGCTCTGGGCTGGATTTTACCCAGAGTAAATTAGGATTCTCTGGCAGCTGGCCCATAACCTTTAAACTTTTCTGGTTGATGAATTTAATGCACAAGACTTTTTTTTTTTAATAAGTAAACTCTCTTGGGCTGGAAACCAAGCTCCAACTCCTATTCCTTCTTCATGCCTCAATATTTTTGTTAAGCTGAATAAACGTAATTCATTGAACCAAGGGCTTTGAAGGATAAACATAAATACATGGAATAACAACAATATAGTCTGACATATAGGATGTTTGTATTCTAAAATAAATTGATTTTGCCAGTCTCCACTAGCTAAATGATGGAGTAAGTTTAGTGTAAAGGATCCTTTATTACTACAAATTACTTTCAAGAGATGTCTGAAATGGACTAATTGTTTCTATTCTATTTTGTTTTTAAATTCTGCTAAATAAAGAATATACAAATATGAAACCACACATTCCAACACAGAGAGAATTAGCCTCTCTATTAAGCAGGTCAAAGGATCTTCAACATTTATGCAAACTGAAACAAATTAAAGGATTACCTGGAAAAGCTCTAATTATCTGGCATAATCCTTCTCTTCTGCAAAGCAAGTGCTGAATCTCTGGGAGTGTATTTACCTGAAAATAATACAGAGATGCTCTATGACTTCACCAGAAGATGCACTATGTCTCACGAACCCTGCATGTTTTCACATAGCATTTGCCAGGGCCACCTCATGTGTGAAATTCCTACTGATGTCAACATTGATTTATGTTCCCTTTTGCTGCTCACTGTGAGTGTGAAAATAGAATTCTGAGGTGGAAGCTTCTCCTACATAGCTACCACAAAGCAAGTTTCAGACTTTTTTTCCTCTTCTGGATACTATGATTCTGTCACCCCCACAGTTTTCACCTCCAAAGCTTCTTGCTCCTCTGTGTGCCTGTCAATCATCCTCATTCATAGCACTGGAAGAGCACATAGAGAGAAATGATGATCCAATGTTTAGGATCTTAGCCTGGGATGTGGAAGACCTATGCTAAGTTGCTGCTCTGCCACAGATTTCCCTTGTGACCTAGGGCAAGCACTTAGTTTCTTTGTGCCTTAGTTTCAAAGGCTTTAGGTATATTCGTCTCTAGTGCTCTGATTGCTAATTATTCTGTTATGCAGGCTGATGGCCATAAGAATCGGTAATAATGTAGCACAGAAAGCATATTCTGTGGGGTAATCATCCTATCGCTAAACAATTGTTGGCATACGGCATCCTGATGTTACACCTGGCTCACAGAGGAACGAAACCATAGTCATGATACTGGATTCCAGTGTGATTTTATGTGGCTATTGATTTATCAGTAACACTACTCATGCTTCCCCCTATTGTAAACTACTTTGTTTCAAGTGGTGCATTAAAGTGCCCTGACATATATAATATTCCAGTCAGTATCGCTACCACTAGTAAGCTAATGGCTTTCAATAAAGCCAATTATAGGTTCAAATGAATGATAGTGGGGACCACTCCTTTTCAATTAAGCATCAAAACAATTTTGATAGAGAAATGCTGCCCTTGGCAAAAGGCAACTGACTCTTGCTGGCACTTGGCTTCTTTCCTAGGTGCGCCAGAAAGCACTGTTCTCGAAGAGCATGCGCTGCAACAGAACAGAAGTTCAGTCCCTTGAAATCCAGGTCAGTACATTAATTCCCTAAATATCGATTTAGCAATCTAACTGTGGTACTCAACTTTGAAAAGTGGTCAAATTATTATATAACCATGTGCATAATTCCCATTAATTTACGTACACAAGCCACTTAGCTCCGTTGACCCAAGGCATGGGAGAGGGCTCTTTTCCCAAAGATCTCCTGAGTAAACCAAGCAACTGTTTCCATCATCTTCAGCTGTCATAGAACCACACAGTAGGCAGTCTAGAACCCCATTAGGCAAAAGCAGGGCAAAACCTATCATGCAGAGGTGGCTAGTACATCTTTCACCTCCCGCGACAGGTTAATTCTGAGCTCCTTTTCCTGCCTCGCTGTTGTAGAATGGATTGGCCTCCCACAGTCATTTTTTACATTATTTTGTATATGATCATATTTTTAAAATTTCGCAAATGTAAGGGATTTCTGTACGTATATATTGCAAATCTAAATAAACAGTGCCAAACTGTTCACTGTGCTGTGTAGACATAAAGGGAGATACAGTCCCCACTTCAAGGAATTTACAATCAAATGGCCTGAGCCCAGATTTTGTAAGGTATTTAGGCACCTCGGTATTTAAGCAAATGGGCACCTACTGGGATTTTTAAAAGTATCAAGGTTCTTAACTGCCATGGCAAAACCCTATAGTGCAGAAGTTCCTGAGAGTTAGGCACCTAGGTGTTTTTGAAAATTGCATTAGGCACTTAACTGCATCTCTAGGCATATAAATACTTTTACAAATCTGGCCCTTGACCCTCAGAGTAGGCCAATGCCCAGGTGTAAAGTTACACATGTTGCAGGATGAAGATCCCAATCAGACAGTCAACATAATATACATATGTACTGGGGTAATATGCCAGATGACGAACTATTCTTGAAACAGTGAATTTATTTATATATTTCAAGGCCAGAATGGACCACTGTTATCATCTAGTCTGACCTCTTCAATAACTCAGGCACTACAAAATAATTAATAAACCATAAATTTAAAAAAATCCAGTCTTGATTTGATCATTACTAATAAGATTCATGGAAGAAATCCAGCTTTCTAGAAGATCCTTTTATTGTTGTGCACCCTTAGTTTGGAGAATGCAATGTTGTGCCTGCAATTATTATTTGTGCAATTCTTTTGAAATTATGACTCAATATAGGCCTATACCTTTATTTCCACACTTTTGCAGATGCAAATAACTGTGCAATTTCAGTCACTAACATGTCTGCACCTACAAATTAAATATTGAATCAGGAACCTTGATGACTATATAACCTAACTTATGCCTGCAATTTGCAAAATTCAGGTGAAAAATTGAGGGCCAATTATGGACCTCTTTAGAAGACTAGCTAATTTTGGCTTTGATGCTGCAATTGACAGTATGCGTGTCGGCTGCTGTTCATGTGCAAATTCAAAAGGACTCCAGAGCAGGCTCCACATGGTGCAGCAGTCCATCCACATTCTGTCAGCTGCAGAGCCAAAGTCATTGTTTGGAGAGATGCTTGTATTAATGTATGTAAAATGACAATGTTTATATACATTTCCTAGAGCCAATGCAGCCCATGCATAAGTGGCACAATCTCCATTTGTATTTGACTGAATAGATCCAATCATTCTGAAACACTGAATGTATTTTCTAGCTGTTTTTTTACATTCCTAAAGTTTCTTCTCTCAGAGAAGCATTTGCTGCAATTTGCTTTTACTTCTATATTCCTTGTGATGCATGACAGTAGAATTCTGATTGTGGTATCAAGTCCATACATTCAGATTAGACAAAAAGCAAAACATGACAACCAGCTACAACAATTTTCATTTCCTATGAATATCAAAATATTAACCCACATGCAAATTCAAAGCATTAAGACTTTGCTGTTGATCTCTGGATAGAACATCTACAAGAATGCAAATACAGTATAAGATAAATATACTGGAGTGGACAGTGAACTTGGAAACACAGACTTGCTTTATAGTTTAATGAACCACAGTTTTAGGCCATACATTGATAACTGAATACAATTTTTGTTAGTTTGTGCTAAACAAAAGATGACATGTCAATACTTTACCTTTTGGAACAATTCTAACTGATTGAAGCCATCTATTGGAATACAATCTGTGTCATCAGTTTTGCTGGAAGATAAGCAAATCAGAAGGTCCCAAGAGCTTAATTTGCCTATCAAAAGGAACAGAAACATAGTGAGAAAAATATTATACAATTCCAGTCTCAATGGCCAAATCACGAGGACTAACAGACTTGTTAGAGTAGTAAACGTATTATAGTGGGTACGGCTACGCTGTGTGTTTTTTTCCAAAAAAGGTATGCAAATGTCACTCGCATTTGCCTATCATTTTCCGTTTTTTCTGGAAAAGGATTTTCTGATATTTGGCTTGTCTACATGGGGCCAAATGTTTGGGAAAAAAAACCTTTCAGAAGCCCCCTATATACCTTGTTTTACGAGGTATAAGGGGGCTTCTGAAAGAGGGTTTTTTCAGAACATTTGGCCCCATGTAGACAAGCCAAATATCAGAAAATCCTCTTCCTGAAAAAAAACGGAAGAATATATGCAAATGCGAGTGCAATTTGCATACCTTCTTCGAAAAAAGCCCCCACACCAGTGTAGCCATACCCCAAGTGTGGTAGCAAAGGTGGGGAGCTTTGCTTTTCTATCCAGCACCACAATTTTTTGGGGGGAGGGAGGGGGGGTTAGTTAATTGCAGGATTTGAACCAAATTCAGAGTTGATGTATTTGGAGGTTTACATAAGATTTCTCACAGCCCTGAAATATTTGTCTAAGATGGTGAAATTTATATGTTAAGGATGAGGAAGGTTTTAAATTGAGTAGTCCCCCTCCTGTTTTAATCTGCTCCTTTTGCAGGTCCAGCTTCCCTGCATGTATAATTTTATGGCAGTCTACACATAATCTCCCCAAATTCATTTTATTTGACCGTTAGCTAATTTTAAGTGTTACAAATAATGCTTCTACTGTTTTTGATTTGGCTGTAAGGAAAGCTGTTGGAAGCAGCAAGATGGTTTGCTAGACTAAAGTTCTGGAAACTGAGCAATGGAGTGCCAGGATACCATTTGTCACCATCTCTGTTCCAGAACTGGTGTATAAAATCAAGCAAGTTTCGTTTAGAATATACCTTGACTGTGCATAATTGATTTCCTTCTCCACTGGGAGGCTGAGCCAGATGACTCCAGAATTTTGTTACCACTCAGCAGGAGAGCAACACTGGTGTCAGAGGTGGAATACTAGTTTTAGAAGAAGATAAAGCAGTAAGTTACATCAACTCACACTCCCTAACATAATGGAAGAGTACATCTAAGGGCAGTTCTACAGTACCACTTATGTCGATCTAGCTTATGTTGCTTAGGGGTGTGAAAAAGACACCACCATGAAAGACACAAATTACAGTGATCTAAGCACTATCTATACTGTTGCTATGAACTTCTACCTACATAGCTTCCACCTTTCACAGTGGTAGAATAATTACACCGAGGAGAGAGCATTCTTCCATTGGCATAAAGCATAAGTGCAGCTGCACTAATTTAGCTCTTCTAGTGTAGACCTGCCCTAAGTGAAAGTTGTCTAACTTATGCCACCATATGCATCATCTCTGCATTTGGTCCTTTGAGTATTGTTAGATATGCAGCTCAGGTTTTGGCATGTTTTCGCTCACAGATATTGTGAGTAATTTATACTGGCCCAGTCTCTTTAAAACAACCATATTAGCCAAGCCCTGCTGAATGCCCAGGAGCAGAGAATTCGTAAATGGATAAGAACCTGATGTACTGGAAGCCAGACAGAAACAAGAATCTAAGAAGGGCAGACTAGCCGGGGAAGTCAGAAGGTAGAAATTAAAGTCAGAGTTGGCTTAATTCCATTTGGGATTGAACTCTTGGTAACTACTGTGTTGCTGGTTAGTTTTTGTTCCTACCTTCACAGCTGGAAAGATGAAATATATTTGATTTCATGCTTCCCAGTCTGTAGGACTGTTTGGAGGATTTGGGAAAAAGTTAAAGAGATGGCCCAAATTTAGCATAAAGAAAGTGTGTAGAATGTGCATCTATGATTGTAAAGCAACAAGTATCTTTTATTTTTTGCGAATGGGCTACAAAGCTGAAGAGCTCTGGTTTTACTGACGTTGCATCAACATGTTGGAGAACGCATATTGGAGAATGACACTATATCTACATCAGGTAAACAAATAATGCTATACTAAAATGCATTAAAGGTAAATGAAATGATATAACAGACTTAATAGCGCCCCTTTATGAAACAAAAAACATTAAATAGATACACTAGGGACATATATAACACACAAAATCTCAGAGAATGAAAAATTTGCTAAGAAATACTTTGATTTAGAGCAAAACATTGACAGCATTCATAACCAATACTGTGGTGTTCACCTGTCATAATTATCAGATAAGCCCAGTGTTAAATCTCTGAGGGTATGTCTACACTACCCCCCTAGTTCGAACTAGGGGGGTAATGTATGCATACCGAACTTGCTAATGAAGCCCGGGATTTGAATTTCCCGGGCTTCATTAGCATAAAGCCGGCGCCGCCATTTTTAAAAGCCGGCTAGTGCGAACCCCGTGCCGCGCGGCTACACGCGGCACGGACTAGATAGTTCGGATTAGGCTTCTAATCCGAACTATCTAGTCCGTGCCGCGTGTAGCCGCGCGGCACGGGGTTCGCACTAGCCGGCTTTTAAAAATGGCGGCGCCGGCTTTATGCTAATGAAGCCCGGGAAATTCAAATCCCGGGCTTCATTAGCAAGTTCGGTATGCATACATTACCGGGGTAGTGTAGACATACCCTGACTGATAAACACATTTTAATGCATTATAAGTGAATAGAAAGCATAATGTCTGGATGTATGAGAACTGAGAAGGATGGAGCAGGAGTTACCATATCTCTGATGGAGTTCATCTCCTCTTCTCTGAATATTATTTACCTTTCCTGGCCAGAGGTGAGTTTGATCCCTGGCTCAAAAGGGTACTATTGTGCAAAGTGTTTGCCTTTACGACACATCAGACTGAGCGACATATATTTACAAACAAACAAAAACGATTCAGACGAAGATATCCCCAACCATACTCATTTCTAACCCTGCTGCCTAGGAACAGAGTTCTGACGTGTAAGGACAATACTTCAGGCTCAGCTGGGCTTCTGCTTTGTATTCCTGCCATTATTTATGTTTGCAGTGAGAATAATTAGACATCTAAGCACACATTGATTCAAAGCAATCAGCACTGGAAAAGGACCTACCTATAGGAGTACACAGTACTCCCCCAAAAGGGTGGCTATTTAATACTGCATCTCAGCTTCAGACCAAAAGGTGATGGTGATATTGGCCCTTCATATACACCAGGGCTGTGTCTAGACTGGCAAGTTTTTCCGCAAAAGCACCTGCTTTTGCGGAAAAACTTGACAGCTGTCTAGACTGGCCGCTTGAATTTCCACAAGAACACTGACTTCCTACTGTCTGAAATCAGTGCTTCTTGTGGAAATACTATGCTGCTCCCATTCAGGCAAAAGTCCTTTTGCGTAAAGTTTTTGCGCAAAAGGGCCAGTGTAGACAGCTGAGATTTGTTTTGCGCAAAAAAGCCCCGATCGCGAAAATGGCAATCGGGGCTTTTTTACACAAAAACGCGTCTAGATTGGCATGGATGCTTTTCCGCAAAAAATGCTTTTGCGGAAAAGCGTCCGTGCCAATCTAGACACTCTTTTCCGCAAATGTTTTTAACGGAAAAGTTTTCCGTTAAAAGCATTTGCGGAAAATCATGCCAGTTTCGACATAGCCCAGAGGTTGAGAACCTTTTCTGAGTCAGGAGCTGCTGACCCACAGAAAAATCAGTCTGGGGCCACACACAAATGAGAAGCAAACAACAACAAAACAAAAAACCCTCACTGATGTGGCCCCTGACTGAGAAGAAGGAGGACACTCCCCACATTCCCCTTGCACACCGGAGCCACGGGGAGGTGGCGAGGGGCCTGGAGTCCCAGCGCCAATGCTGGGAGGGGTTGCCCTGAGCTTCGGGGGCTGCATCCAGGCAAGCCAGGGGCTGTTTCCAGAGCTCAGGCCTGAAGTTCCCCACCCTAGATATACACCAATAAATCGAATCAGCTACAGTTTATCAAGGAATTTTTGTTTGATTTTGAGTTGCTTCACCCCAGACCAGAATCCAATATGAATACTCATTGGTTACAAATTGTCCTGTGTCACCCCTAATGAATGCAAACAAGATGTACAGTGTAGTTCAAAACCATAGATTCGCTCCAATGTTGTAAGGGGTTATATTATGATAATTTTTATTACAGTAACATTCAAGCGTCTCATTCAGTATGGAACCCCAACATGGTAAGAATTGTACAAACACACAGGAAGACACAGACCCTGCCTCAGAAATTGCAATGTAATTTAAAGCAAGATAATGTGTAAGTGTAATAAGCAACCCAGGCTACATCTAGACTGTAAGCTTCTTCTGGAAGAAGCTTTTGCAGAAGAGATCTTCCAGAAAAACATTTTTCGGAAGAGCGCATCCACACAGCAAAAAGGCAATGAAAAAGCGATTTCCTTTTTCGAAAGATAGCGCTCACATTCATTGGACGCTAGCTCGCATTTCAGTTGGAATTACTGTGGATGGAGTGTCCATCAGGGCACCTGTGTTTTTTCCTGGAGGCCTCTTTTTTTGAAAAAACACCACCTGTGTTTTTTCTTGGAAGCCTCTTTTTCCGAAAAAACACTCTCTTCTGCGTCCACGCACACCTTTAAAAAAAAAAAACTTTTTCAGAAAAAGACTTCTTTCTTATAGAAAGAGGTTTACCGCTGTCGGAAAAACCCCTCTGTTCTTTCGACTTTCTGTTGAAAGAAGGCAATAGCAGTGTAGACATAACCCCAGGGAAAGAAGGAAGGAATGTGAAATGTAACAGTAATGAACATAAGAACATAAGAACGGCCGTACTGGGTCAGACCAAAGGTCCATCTAGCCCAGTATCCTGTCTACCGACAGTGGCCAGCACCAGGTGCCCCAGAGAGGGTGGACCGAAGACAATGATCAAGCGATTTGTCTCCTGCCATCTCTCTCCAGCCTCTGACAATCAGAGGCCAAGGACACCATTTTATCCCCCGGCTAATAGCCTTTTATGGACCTAACCTCCATGAATTTATCCAGCTTCTCTTTAAACTCTATTATAGTCCTAGCCTTCACCGCCTCCTCTGGCAAGGAGTTCCACAGGTTGACAACACGCTGTGTGAAGAAGAACTTCCTTTTATTAGTTTTAAACCTGCTATCCATTAATTTCATTTGGTGTCCTCTAGTTCTTCTATTATGGGAACTAATAAATAACTTTTCTTTATCAGCCTTCTCCACACCACTCATGATTTTATAGACCTCTATCATACCCCCCTCAGTCTCCTCTTTTCTAAACTGCAAAGTCCCAGTCTCTTTAGCCTCTCCTCATATGGGACCCGTTCCAAACCCCTAATCATTCTAGTTGCCCTTTTCTGAACCCTTTCCAAGGCCAAAATATATTTTTTGAGGTGAGGAGACCACATCTGTACACAGTATTCAAGATGTGGGCGTACCATAGTTTTATACAGGGGCAGTAAGATGTTCTGGGTCTTATTTTCTATCCCTTTCCTAATAATTCCTAGCATCCTATTTGCCTTTTTGACCGCCGCTGCACACTGTGTGGAAGTTTTCAGAGAACTGTCCACGATAACTCCAAGATCTCTTTCCTGATTTGTCATAGCCAAATTAGCCCCCATCATACTGTACGTATAGTTGGGGTTATTTTTCCCGATGTGCATTACTTTACACTTATCCACATTAAATTTCATTTGCCATTTTGTTGCCCAATCATTCAGTTTGGTGAGATCTTCTTGGAGTCCCTCACAGTCTGCTTCTGTCTTGACTATCCTAAACAGTTTGGTATCATCTGCAAACTTTACTACCTCACTGCTTACCCCTTTCTCCAGATCATTTATGAATAAGTTGAAAAGGATTGGTCCCAGGACTAACCCTTGGGGTACACCACTAGTTACCCCTCTCCAATCTGAAAATTTACCATTTATTCCTACCCTTTGTTTCCTGTCTTTTAGCAAGAAAATGAGATCCCATGTTACACAGAGGCCAACTTTGTGCATAACCTTGATATTTCCCAATTGTTTAAACAAATGAATATTAACAACCCACACAATAGCCCTCTTTCTAACCACTATCCTGTGGCAATTTCCTGCAGGCATCACAGTTTCAGTGGTTCTGAGGGACTCAAAGGAGAGGATTCAAAAAGATATTTAACTTTTTAATCATTTAAAATCTATGTAAGACTGAACAACAACAAAGCTACTGATGAGTTGTATAAAGCTTTTCTTCTTCTTCTTTATGTATTTTTGGACAAATCCTGCTTGCCTCATTAAACTGATTTCAATTGGGCTACTTGCATAGGATGAGCAGCCTCTGGCATGTTAACTAATAATGGAATGCATCATGCATCTGTAAGCGTGACTGCATTGACGGGGGGCAGCAAAGCTTGCACTGCATTTATATCAGTATAGGCTTGTCTCATCACAGAAGGGCTCGTCTAATCACAGAAGTTGCACCATTTTAGCTAGAGGTGTGATGTAGCACCCACTTAAACTAGTGCAACTGTGAATGGACATTCTCCATCACTTTCACAGTCTGGCTTATGGCTGTGTAGCTTGACTCTGTTTAACAAGGACAAGTTAAACTGCTCTAAGTCAATTTTAAATAGCTGTAAAAGTGCCCCCCCACACACACAGTTGCACCAGTTTAATTACACTGGTGCAGCATCACTTTTAGTTCAACCAGCACAAGTTTGTGCACAGAGCTGGCTCAGAAGGTCTTATTAATTCAGCCCCAAATCTAACAAGGTGTTAAATACCCCCAGTTCCCATAACTCTCAATTAGTGGGAGTTAAAGATGTTCAGCACATGTTGAAATCAGCACAGGTTTTAAATATTTACACCTTACAGTGAGTGCTGCCCTTTAACTGGTCTCATTCTTGCTGAGACAGGGTGCCTGCTGTATAAAAGCATAAGTCAACACAGTTGGACCTCCCAACATGGTCTATGCTGAACTCCTGCCCCCTGCTAGGATTGATTCCAGCCTGGCACCGCTGCTGCCTGCCCGGCCGTGGCTCTCCAGGCTGGTGCTCCCTAGCTGCAGCTGCCAGACCCTAAGCTCCATGATCAGGGCTAGCGCTCCGCAGCCTCTGCCAGACTTGAGCTCCATGGCTGGTGCTGGAGCTCCCTGGCTCCAGCCAGAGCTCTGTGGTTGCTGCCGACCTGTGCTACTTCCCAGTTACAGGGGACAGAACTCTCCACTGTGTTGCCCACCCCTCCACATGGGGCTCCCAGCTGAGTCACTGCTCCTCCCTGCCCCCCCCAACTCTCCTGCCCCATGGCCCGACCTCCCTATAACTGCCAAACCACTGATGTTACTGGACCAGAGTGTCCCGGTTAAGGGAGGTCCAACCTGTACCTGCTTTCCAAAGAATCTGTTGTTGACATAGTATACAGATCCCAATTTTCAGCCACAGAGTAGGTAGTAGTAAGATAATATTGTTCTCTGGAGCGTTGTACTTAGAAATGACCACTTGGAACTGCTAAGATGGTCATTAAGCACAGATATAAAAAGAACTAATCTAAGTAGAAAAATTAACAATCTTTGATCAAAAGGGCCTCTAGAGTGGAAGAAATATTACCCAGCTAGTGGAAACAGCCAGGCAGACACCAATAAAAACATTAACATTTGCTTTAAAAGACTTCTAGAGAGTTTTGATTTCTGGTATCATAGGTCTAAGTAAACAAGAATATCAGATTCTGTCCTGTGAGAACATAATCATATTATTATTTTTAGGTAATTTTCCAAGCAAATCTGAACTTCATAAGACTTGAGAAGTCAGTGCTTTTCAGAAAAAAAATTCTATGTAATTTGTGACATATTAAAACCCTATTGGATGTTTCCATACATATTTGACACTCTCTCTGTAAATAACTTTTTTTTTAAGACTAATGCATAATAACGCCCTAAAAACTATAGATTATTTGAATCAAAATCCGTTATCTGTGTGCATGGCAGGGGCTGAACTGAGCTGGCTCACAATAACTTCGTGCATAGATACATTCTTCTGGAGGTTGCTAGAATCTAAGCACCTAAAAGTTTTTCTCTTCTGGGGTAGGGCTTTGTTTATGGGATTCAAGTGAAGAATTTCTCTGGGCTACAGGACTGTCCATGTTTGAAGTAGTGTTGCCCACTTTCTACTCTCACAAAAATGAACAATCCTGCCCCTCCTCTGTCCATTCTTTGAGGTCCTGCCATCTGCTCACACCTGCCATCACTCATTTTCACCAGGCTGGGGCAGGAGGCTCACATTCGGAGGGTGTGAGGGCTCTTGCTGGGGGTTCAGGTTCTGGGGTTGGGCTGGAGATAAGGGTTTTGGGGTGTAGGAGGGTGTTCCAGGTTGGGATTATGGGGTTTGGAAGATGGGAAAGGGAGCTGGGTCAGGAAGTTGCGGTGCAGGGGTGTTAAGATTCTGGCTGGGAATGCGGGATCTGGTATGAGGACAGGAATGAGGGATTTGGGGGTGCAGGAGGTGGCTCTGGGCTGGGATTGAAGGATTCAGAAGGCAGGAGGTTGTGGTGCAGGAGGGAGGTCAAGGCTTCTCCAGATGGTGTTTACCTTAAGCAGTTCCTGGAAGCAGCTGCATGTCCCCCATCTAACTCCTAGGCAGAGGCATAAGCAGACAGCTGTGTGTGCTGCCCCGTCAGCAGGTACTGCTCCTGAAGCTCCCATTGGCTGTAATTCCCAGTCAATGGAAGCTGCATAGTGGTGCATGGGGTGGGGGCAGTGTGTGGAGTCCCCAGCTGCTCCTACATACTGGATCTGGAGGGGGGATGTGCTGCTGCTTCTAGGAACATATGTCACCAAGACAGGCAGAGAGACTGCCTTAGCCTCACTGTGATGCTAACCAATCTTGAAGGGCCTGGTCAGTGGTGCTTCCTGGAGCCACCAGGGTCCTTTTTTGACTGTAATAAGTTAAAGGCTCAGCAATATAAAAACAGCAGGGCTGTGTCTAGATTGGCAAGTTTTTCCGTAAAAGCAACTGCTTTTGCAGAAAAACTTGCCAGCTGTCTACACTGGTCGCTTGAATTTTCACAAGAACACTGACGATCTCAAGTAAGAAATCAGTGCTTCTTGCAGAAATACTATGCTGCTCCCGTTCGGCCAAAAGTCCTTTTGCACAAAAGCTTTTGCGCAAAAGGGCCAGTGTAGACAGCTCAGATTTGTTTTGCGCAAAAAGCCCCCATCGCGAAAATGGCAATTGGGGCTTTTTTGCGCAAAAGCACGTCTAGATTGGCATGGACGCTTTTCCACAAAAAGTGCTTTTGTGGAAAAGCGTCCATGCCAATCCAGACGCTCTTTTCTGCAAATCCTTTCAACGGAAAAATTTTCCGTTAAAGCATTTGCGGAAAATCACGCCAGTCTAGATGTAGCCCAGGTCTGAAATCTAGTAAACAAAACTTTGGCTCAGTAGAACTGCAAGTGGAAAAAAAGCCTTGGCTAAAGAGAAATAGTATAAGCCAGGTCAACCATAAAGAATGCCAAAAGGTACCAAGCATAGGCTATAGGCACATTTCAGAGTGGTTATAACAAAACACCTTGCTAAAAACATCTTGGTATGAACTGCCTCCCCAAAAATAAAGTTCATACTAACTTAGGTTCAGGACTGAGTCGAAGTTAAAGGCATGTAGGGTTGCCAGATTGTTTAACCAAAAATACCAGACACCTGCCCCCCCCTCCCCCCCAAAAAAAAACACACCAGGGAAAACATTCTGAGGGGGGGAGGGGGGAAGGAGGGAGACCAAAGTTGTTGAGCAAAAAAAAATTAAATTAAATTAAATAATAAAACATCTTTAAAACAGCATGGCCCCTGTCAGAGTGCGTGCA
Organism: Pelodiscus sinensis; assembly: GCF_052426305.1. Taxonomy (NCBI): domain Eukaryota; kingdom Metazoa; phylum Chordata; order Testudines; family Trionychidae; genus Pelodiscus; species Pelodiscus sinensis. The sequence continues at coordinate 44,525,588 of NC_143052.1, forward strand.
GAGTCAGAATTGGGATAGGAACAGGGGAACGGTTGAGCACTAAGACCCAGGGAAAGCATTGCTTCCCCTTGGTCTTTAGGCTTTTTGCTGGTGGCCATTTTGTTTTCTTGATCAAGCCAAAACACAGCTTTCCTGTGGAACCAGGTAAGCAGGGGATCTGGTGCAGAAGGCGGTAGCCGGGGGCTGAGCCCAGTTGCTGAGTGGGTCGTAGGGTTGCCAGGTGTCCGGTATTTTTGCCTCCTGTCTGGGAAAAAAAAAAATCAGAAAATACCAGACATTTTAGGTGTCCGGTATTTCTGAATTTTTTTACCAGACAGGAGGCTAAAATACCAGACTGTCCGGGTCAATACCAAACACCTGGCAACCCTAACAGCATGGTGAATAGTAAACCAAACCACCCTTCTGCAAGGGATGGGGAGGTAACCAGGCAACAGAGGGTGGCAACCTAATATGTTAGAAGTAATGTGTAACTTGTTTGTATCTGTGTATAAAAATGCAGCCCAAATGGTAATTGCTGACTGACCTTGGGGAGAAAGGGAGGGCTGAAAATCCGGGGTGCTTAGTGGGTGTTAATCCATTGCCACGGCTTACATAAGGTGCAGTAGTGCAAAGGTGAGTCTGTTCACTAACAACTATTATTGAATGTTATTTTGCAATAAACCTGCTTAGGTAATTTCAATCCTTATCTAATTTGATGTTTCTGGGGGAAGCCTGTTGTGTTAATTAATTGCACATAGTTAATGCACTAAACAGAGAAGCAAATGCATGCATGCTTGAGGCCAAAAGTTTATCATCATTGATAGAATAGGGGACCTGACAGAAACCCATCGGGACACACTCTGAATCCTGACTGACGAAACTGGTGACCCCAACTGCTATTTTTTTTGCAAAGTTCAAAAAGGTTTCAGTTACAAATATATGTACAGTACATATATTTCTGTCTCAACAAATAATGCAATTGCAAACAAAAACATTTCTTTTTATTAATAAAAAAAATAATTTTTTCTATGTTTTAATTCAAACAAAAATGTAAGAGAAAACTTCAACATTAAGGTTAAGGTAATATTAACAAAATGTCAATTTTTGTATGCATTTTTATAAACTTACTTTTAAATGCAATTGTAAAAATGACATAGCAATAATGTATGAAGCTAACCAAACTTTTTCAGCAGGTTTCTACCTTGGACTCCCAGACATAATAAAGCATCATGTTTAATACCCTCAAAGTACTTATGTACACCTGTTTTAAAAATTAATTTTAATTTAAATTCTGTTTTCTTTTATATTATTTTAAAGGAAAGTAGTAATTATTAACTTTTGTGCTTTTAAACAGTTAACAAAATTGAAATTGGCATCACAAGCAAGTTAGCCTTAAAAAGGTTGGTAAAAATTAAGTTACTAACACTTTTGCTCAAAGTGTTTAGCAGGGAAAAGCAACACACCTTCTCATGAAACATTGCAAGTATCTATTTTAGCAGTTAAGCATTATATTTACTATAAAATATTAATAATATACTTCAAGTAAAAATGAATGTAAATATAACAATTGCAAAAGTTTAGTTTGTATTATAAAAGAGTTGGTCCCTATTATATTATAAACAAACTAAACTAACCTGTTTACTAAATTTGGGTTACTAAAAACAAAATAAATGTAAAACAAACAAAACTTTTATAATGTTAACTAACTGAAATTGTTTAAGTTTTCATCCTACAAACCAAAAACATCAGAAGATATTATACCACAAACACACCAAAAAATAACAGTATACAGTGAAGAAATGAAGTGCTTTATAAATAAAAAAACTGTTTGCCTTAATCTCCCATACTTGGATAATTAAGTTGGCAATCAGACATTTCTATAAAAAACCAGACTCCTGGCAGCCCTAGTTTGAAGAAATACGCAGTGTAGTTTCTACTGAATTCAGTACAGTGAAAATTATCCATTTCTGGTTTGGGTAGCCTGCCTGAATCTTTTTTACAAAGACTTTTAAAGCCGTTTGTTGAATTGCAGATTTTCCCACTGTTGCTGGCCTAGTCTTTTTATTTTGTTTTCTGTCCTTGATCTTCCTTCTGAAGAATTTCCTCCTAAAAGCTTTTTCACACCTAGGTGAACTGTCCCCTTGAATAAGTTCTAACTTCTTTCCAAATGAATATCTTTAAATTTGATACCTGCAATTAGATGTCTGCAGCATTTTTAACTCAAATTTCACTACAGTGACCATAAAGAAATGATTGTTGTTATTTCAGTTGTGGCAACTAGGAAATTAGCCTGAGGGAACACTATGAGTTTTTTAGTTATTGTTGTTAGCATTCCAGGTGCCAGCTGAGACTTTAACCATGCTCAATTCTCTTTCATGATTTCACATCTGATTTGTTGATACTCATCATGGCCTTCTATAAGGCAATGTTCTAGTACAACTGAAATAGCTAACTCAGCTCTAAACGCCATCTATGTACCTGTTAACCGAGGCTGAAGTGTTCTTACTGGAAAGAGAGCACCCTTTAGAAGAGGCTAAAGTACCTGGATGCTGCAGACTAAACTGCTTTGCACACCCTGGAATGGAGAAAGAGGGCATAAAGAGTCTTCTTACTTCCCAGGGAGCATGGTTTCTGCCAAGCCCTCACTGTAACTCTTCCTGCACTTGTGGATTATCATGAGTGGTGCTTGGTTCCAACATCTCCCTGTTCCCCCCGCCCACCTGATCTGGTGTTAGGAGGTCTTACTGCGCTTAGTATAGGACTAGCACAGATTACTTACTCCCCCAGAGCATGGGGATTCACAGGTCAGTAGCTGACCTGCTGCAGAACATCTCTATAGTGACTCTTGCTCTGGACTTCCGGCAAAGCCACAGCTGAGTCCAACTGAGGGACTCAGGCTTGGACGCTAGTTCTTCTCTGTCCCAAACCATTACCGTTATCATGACCCATGAATTTTCATATTTAGCAAATGATTCTTCTGAGCTGTAACTTCTAGCATGGACTAATCTGTGAATTCACCGTGACACATTAAGATGATGCAAAAATATTTTGAGAGCTGTAGAGGAATTTAATCACAAATAAAAGGCAAATATACAACACTGCACCACTGGCAAAGACATCAGGGCAAGAGAAACACTCAGTTCTGCTATTCCACTTCTGTCCCGACACTAAGCACCTTCAGATTACTATGGTATGCTCTTAGTTTATTGACATTCCCAGTATACTTTCTGCATGGCATTTATCAATAAAACACTATTCTCCAGAAAGAAACTAGTGATTCAGCATGCTATACTGTAGCTAAAAAGGTGGCTTTCCACCCCAAACTCTTCATCCATGTAGGTATAAAATGCTTCATTTTAGGATTTAAACCCAGATGCTGCAACACATGCTCACCTTATAATTCACTAAGTAAGACCACAGAAGTCATGTAAGGATTACTCATGTGCAGAAATGTTGCAGGATCATGCCCTTGGCCTTCTTCTTCAGGACACAAATTCCATCTGTCTTTTGAGAGATAACGCACAAGCAACACAGTTAAGGCTGCCTGACAGTTTCCTGGCAGTACCTTGTTTTCAGTTGCTTAAATCTTTGCCAAGTTTTAACCATTTGAGCAGATAACCTCTAGGTCAGGTAGTCACTTTCAAGCTATAAGGTTAGCTTTGACGATCCCTGATTAGTGCTCCAGACTGCTTTTCCAGAGACTTGATACGATTATCACTCTCCTCTCTTGCTAAACCAATAGGGCTTGGAACTTGCTAAACCAACAGGGCAGGTAGAGCACTACCATCCATCCCTGTGCTGTGATCCTGCTGGTAAGGCAGGGAGGAATAGCTCAGTGGTTTGAGCATTGGCCTGCTAAACCCCGGGGTTGTGAGTTCAATCCTTGCGGAGGCCATTTGGGGCAAAAAAATTGGTCAGGGATGGTACTTGGTCCTGCTGTGAAGGCAGGGGACTGGACTCCATGACCTTTCAAGGTCCCTTCCAGTCCTAGGAGACAGGCAATCTCCATAATTAATTAACTTACTTGAGTGGCACTGAAATGAGTCCCTCCAGTTTTCCTTACAACAGGAATCTGAAGAACTGAGGCCCAGTCTACTCATGAATATCCACTTGCTGAAGTGGCATAGTTAAACTGACCTAAGTTCCCTAGAACTGCACTAGGTTGACAGAAAAGTTATTCCGTCAACTTAACTAGCGCCTCTTGGGGAGATGAATTATCTACACTGACAGGAGAATCCCTCCCATTGGCATAGGGAGTGTCTACACTGAAGTAATGCAGCTGCAGCATCATACCTGTACTGCTGTAGCATTTTAACTGTAGACAAGCCATACAAGCCATTAAAAGGCTTGATCTTAGCTTAGGTGAGGGAATTAGTGGTGTAGGAGGCAGGGGGAGACAGTGCTTCAGCACCCCTGGGCTTCCAGCTTTTGCCTTCCCACCTGAAGTAGCCATCTGCTGGCTCCACCACCAGCTGGCTCTGCTGCCAGCCCCCCCCCCCCCTCGCCCACGCAAGGAAGGGCTCTGTTGTCATCCTTGCATGATGGGGTCCTGGCTGCCAGCCATCCACCCACAAGGTCCCATCTGACACCCTTCTGCTGGGGCTCTGCTCCTGGCCTCAGCTGGGGGAGGGCTTAAGGGGACTGAATTTCAGCATCCCCCACTCTTAAAAATGTTCCCCGTGTCACTAGATCTTAGTGTCAGTGATGGTAATGATTTGCACCTGACTTCAATGGTAAATAGAAGAGAAAGATGAGATGAGAAAACTGCACCTCCCCGACAGTACAGCAGCTGCTTCAGTGATAAGGAACATCCACAGTTTGCGGGATGTGGGGGGAAGGGAGGAGGTTATTCATATATATTCTCTTAATTTTGATTTGCTTCAAAACAAACAGCTGGCTACTTTATCCATTTTACAAGAAGCCAAGATAGTATAAAATGGTTTGTGGCAACCCTAGGTTATGATTGTGTAAATATTGTTTGTTTATATATAAACAAACAATGTATAAATATTACATAATTATGTAAGTCATATCAGCGGTTCTCAACCGCCTGTGCATGGACCGATGCCAGTCTACAGATTGGTGCCAGCCCATGAACCACTGGTTGCTGGGCCGCAGCAGCTGCGCAAGCTGAAGCCAGCTATATGCAGCGGCTCAGCTCTGGCAGCTATGGTGGCCGATTTTGCCTGGCAGCAGTGCTGAGGCAGGAAGAGGCAGAGCAGGAGGTTCCTCGCTGCCTCTTCCCCCACCCTCCCACACAGGTAAGATGGCAGCCCAACGGAGGAGGGAGCGTGCACACTGTCAACAACCACTCCCCCTGCCCACATGGCAGTAACAGCCACGCTCCCTAGAGGGGGCAGTCTCACTCTGGGAAGTGAGGAGGTGGGCTGAGGTCAAAGGTCAAAGGAGTGTTGGGTGAAGGTGTGATAGGGTCACGGGGCAAGAGGGTGTTGGCATGGGCTCTAGAGGTCAGAGGTTAAAGGGTCACAGGGATGGGGGCTTAAAGGGTGTTAGGCACTGGAGAGCAAGGGGCTGGGTTGTGGCTAGGTGGGCAGGTAATATTTTGATTGGCTGGGAACCACTGAGTCACATGATATCCTTGCGAGATAGGCAAGTATCATTAGCACCATTTTACAGATAAGTCAGGCCCAGCTAAGCCAAATTATTAGACCCAGGCTACATAAAAGTGTTAACAGCAGGTGTAAGCTAATATAAGGATAACTCCCCAGTTTTTATATTACTTTTTTTTTTACATTACCCAGTTATACTTTTAGATACATTTTTTCTCCCCTCCTTGTCATTCTGAATTCTTTTCAGGGAAGGGGGCTGTGCAAAAGTTATGCACTATGAATGTTATTTCCACATACCCTTTTTCCATAGACTATGAATTCTGTATTTATAGTAAAATTATCCTAGAAGAATTTTTAATGAAACTTAGATATTGATCTTTCTCCTATGAAGATAAATAAGAAAACTGCCAATGATTCAAATGGTGCTAGGAACAACTGAATTTGGCAATATTTCCTTTATAATATCTCATCTGGGTTATAATATTTATGTTGTAAATCAGGTGATCTTCAAACTCACTAGATGTGTGCAGGCAACAAGTCAGACTGCTAGCTCCTGCTGTTTGGGTCACCACCCAAATCTATGTTATACTATTTGTTGTGGATTTTCTTCATATTTGGACAACTGCAGAATTTCCAGACACTGATTCTCTTTTCCACTTCAGTGCCAGATGAAAGAGATGTGTTTTCATTCTCAACTTTCAGTCATTTCTGGAAGAATAACTCCTAGATTTATAAAGGCAAATGGAACATTTCGTTTTATATTGAAGGACTGACTTTCTGAAAAGGCCCAAGTGATAGCTTAATTGTGCTTGTAAAATTGAAGAGTGGGTTGAGATGCTTTCAAATAAGATGCAAAATATCTAGAAATCTGACTAATTTTTGCTTATTTTATGTTGCAGTACTAACAATTAGAAGCATGTCAAATCAATCTCCTAGATTTTAAAGAAACATGAGATTCAGCAAACATCGTGATTTGTTCCTAAGAAAAGAACATGCTGTCTTTCATTCCCATTATACACAAATATCTTGTTTTCCAAACAGAATTCACAGAACTGTAGTTTAACTGTCAGAACAATGACGGCTACATATCTGCCAGATTCATCCACAACTTTATGTAACACAGGGAAAAAAGAACATTTCATTTAAACAAATGTTTGTGAAAGTTGTAGTTAATTAAACATAAAATATCTTTTGTATATAGTTATTTAGATAGTTTTAAAAGGCTTACTAATCATTGCCATATAAATTTGGTGGTCCTAGCTCTTACAGTTTGGAGGAGTTCTTGAACAAACAGACAGACAAACTGAAAGACAGACCAACTCCCTCAAATATATAGAAGATAAGGTTAATGTTGAAAAATACTCTTACAAAAGAACCTTAAAACACCAAATGGTCCATTTAGCCCAGTAGCCTGTCTCTGACAGTGGCCAATGTCAGATGCTTTTGGGCAGTTGGAGGTTTACTGTTTCGGGATACCCAGAACATGGAGCTATGACCCTCGCCACCTTGGCTAATAGCCATAGGTGGAACTAGTCTCCATGAATCTATATACTACTTGTTTTAATTCCCGCAATTCCTGAACTCACCACAAGGGCCAGGAGCCATGAGGAACTCAACATGGGGCCCAGAAGCTAGGAAATTCACTGCAGCTGCCAGAAGCCAGGGGGAACTCACTGACACTCCCCTCAGGTCAGGATGGGAAACATACATGAATATGTGGAACTACAAATAGCAATTACAGAAATCATGAGGGTGTCCTGTACTTTTGATCTTCACAACATCTCTGTCAAAGAGTTTGTCGGATTGTGTGTCGTGTGAAGTTCTTTCTTTCTTGCTTTCAACCTGCTTCCTATTAATGTTCCTTATGTTAATTGCAAGAGTAACTAACATCTCCCTATTCATTTTCTCCACATCATTAATAATTTTATATGCATTTATCATATTTCCACTTAAGCTATCTCATTTCTAAGATTAACAGTCCCCAGTCTTTTTGATTTCCTTTTGTATTGAAGCTGTTTCATACCTCTAATCGTTTTTGTTGCTCTTCTCTACTCCTTTTCTAATACATCTTTCTTTGAGATGGGGTGACCAGCACTGCATGCAGTATTCAAGGTGGGGATGTACCATGAATGTACAGAATGGCATTATGATGTTTTCTTTTTTTATTATCTATCCCTTTCCACATGGCTTCTAATATTCTGTTAGCTTTTTGACTGCCATTGCACATTGAACCAATGTTTTCGGAGAACTATATAAAATAACTCTTTCTTGAATGGTAATCACTAATTGTGACCAAATCATTTTGTATATATAAGTGGGATTATTTTTTCCAATGTGCATTACTTTGCATTTATTAGCATTTAATTTCACCTTCCACTTTGTCATCCAGTCATCAAATTTAATAAATTCCTTTTGTAACTCTTCACAATCAGCATTGGATCTAGCTTGAATAATTTTGTACTATCTGCAAATTTTACCACCTCGCTGTGCTCCCCTTTTTCCAGATCATTTATAACTATGTTGAACAGCATGTATCCCAACACATGTCACTGAAGCCCTGTGCTATTTTAGTAGGTTATGTTTTGTTGCAACTTTCTTACCATATTGCTACATTTATTAAATTCATCTTTACTCCCTTTACAAGGCTTTCACATAAATAGCACATTGTAGGTCACATGTATTTACACCATCTGGGCCTAATTTATCCCTAGTATAATTCAATTAATTTCAAGGGAGTCACACAACATGGCCCCCATATGTTTACTTGCTTTACAGCCTGGACAATGTTGTTTTTCATATTCTGCTAACATGGCCTAATTTATTTAAGTATTAATTTTAGGTGGAATATTCACACAGATAAAAAACTGTAATTGTTTTTAAGCTATAACTCATCATAGAAATTATTACAGTATCAGCTCCGGGATGCACTCATGCATGTGATTAACTTTGGAATTTATATTCCAGGAAATATACATTGTTATTGTAACTATGTTATTTTTCACTGGTAAAATGCAATATTCTCATACTTCCAAAATCAAGCCTTTTTTATGGCCACTGTCTCATCTTATTTTTTTAAAAATTACTATTTTACAGAGGGTTTTTTTCACCCTATTTCAACAATGATCTACAGAAATGTTTTCAGTGTGGTTAAAGAAAGGACAGCATGTTCTGTTCATAATAAGCAAGGAAAATGAATGTGCTTTTGAAAAGTACACAGTATGCTAGTATAAATAGCATGATACTGCAGAATCCCATCAGACAGTTTTTATATTGGTATTTTAGGGACTTACCTGTCTCCTACTAAACTCAGTGGCAATACTTACACTAGCATAAGTAGTGTGGGATCAGACTCACACTTAATAGTAGTTAGCGAACAGACAAGCAGCGAACAGGAGAGCATCAAACAGACCAGCAGCAATATTAAAAGTGACTTAAAAGTGACAAAACATTATTTTATGGTTTTAATTACATTTTTCCTCAAATAATACTGAGCTTTCATTATAATGAAGTGAAGCAAATGTACCAAACCCTTAAATATGTTCGTAATTTGGTAAGATCTGATGGATGTTATTATAGCTCCATGAGCCTTTTCTGAAAGACAGAAGAAGATTATACATTTGAAATGTATGTTTTTATTTGACAAATCTTTGTCAGGAATGCACAACGGATATTTTGCTTTAAGAAACTAATGTATTTTGTACACTAGCAGATACGCTTTTAAGCCATTAGTTAACTGAACCTGCAATGCTTTTGAGAAAAAAATATTTTCCCAGAAACCTTATGAGATTTTTATTTATTTAGACAATCATGCACACACATAGAGTCACTTTGTGGCTAACTTCATTGTCATTATTTTGCACAATATTAAAATGACTCATTCTTGTATGATAGAAGAGAGTGTGTGCTTTTATTGGCATGTTTGGCATGTTTATTTAACCTTACCTCAACAAGGTTGTTTACATTGCTAGAACTTGAGTTCAATTCACTTTAATTCTCTCAGATATTTTCTTATTTATAAAAGTTGAGCTTCTAGTGACCTCTTTAGCTCTGATGTTTCCTTTACCCTCCACTATACCAAAAGAACAAAAAAATCCAGTCTCTCATTCCTGTTCCAAAAAAACTAAACTACTTCCTTAAGTGGGTTAGTCTTTGTAAATGGCAACCAGATGTTTACAGTCATTTTCCAATGGACCTTTTCTTTACAATTGTTTGCTAAAATTAATCAGATTTCACAAAAACGGATTGGTGGCTGGATTGTTCATTAGTAAAACGTTATTCTGAACAATACTATGAACAATTTAAATAAAAAGTGAAGATTTCAGTCAATCCTGCCTACTGACAGTGATGTATTCTGAGCCCACGAGGTAATTCAAATCCTTTTAATCTATTCTATGCCCATGTTTCTTCTACTCTTGGTACTATTTTAGGCCTGTTTTCATGCTGAAATGGTTCCTGTTTCAGAAAAACATTCACAAACCATTTGCATTCTGGCTACTTCCATTCTGGCCAGCTACACCCAATCTGCAGTTGCAGTACCAAAATGCATTGTTAATGTGTGGAAACTGCTGCCAATTTGGGAAAAGGATGGGAGCATGTGGAGGAGCTTTCCATATGGCCTCCAGAACCACTTGCCTTTGGATTTGATCCCTTAATGTATTTGGCTTTAGAAGAAAGCTGTATATTGGTCCTTTTTTGTCTATATACCAAGTACTAAATCATAGCTAGTTCATTCACAGTCCTAGAAATCAGCTGTATCTCTTTTAGAAACCACTGTGTTTTCCCTACCCTCCTCAGTTCTAATGTCAGTTTCTGCTTAAGAAATTAAATTCCTAGCTCTCTTGCTGTTGACACAGCCTTGAAAATGTAAAGTGAGTACTATGGTAGGGAACTGGATATGGGTTATTCGTGGTTCACTGATAGCCACCATGGGATGGTCTTGGGGGCTTGTGAAACCCACAGCTATATTTCTCTTGCCAGACTCAGCAGCTGCTGCAAAGGAAGTACAAGTTGACCCTCCCTGGTCTGGCACCCTTGGGACCAGAGTGATCCCAAGCAAAGAAATTTGCCGGACTAGGGGAGATGAGGCATCTGGGCTCTCCTAGGGCTCCCTTCCTGGATGATGCCCTGGGAAAACCAAAAGGCCTGACCTCCTCTGGCTCACATGCCTGGGTCTGCTGCCCCCAGTTTGCTCCCAGGGCTCTGCTCCCTGCCCCCGGCTCAGGGAATATGATGGCAGCTGTTGCTCCTGGGGTTCCCCATGGAGGAGGGAACAGGGAACACCAGGATCTGCTGTTGCCCCATAGAGCGGGGTTGGGGAGCTGCTCCTGCGGCTCTCTATCCCCAGGTTACTGATCCTCCATCTCAGCCACTCCCAATCTCTGCGGCTGGAGCTTTCTGTTCTAGCAACATCTGTGGTCCTGCTAGACTATAGATGTTGCTGGACTAGGGAGTCTGGGACGAGAGAAGTTCAACCTGTACTGCACTGGTCATGCTGATGAAGCTAGTGCTTTTACAAGATTTCTCCCTGCTGCTGGCCAGATGTTTGCATAAGCTGGTTCCTCTGCTGAGCAGTTCAGGTGGCCCAAGATCCCAAGTAAGCAAAGCTCAGTAGCATGAGAAGCAATCTAGAAGACTAAGATCGAGATGTAGAGAAAGAACATGAATTTTAATCCCAGTTCTCACGACGACTTCTGTGGCATCAGTCAAGTTTTAGCTTTTGTCCTAGAGTCTCCATTTGTATAATGGAAACAATAACATTTGCCAACCACACAATGGTAATAATGTTGATAGCGGGATAAATAATATAATAAAGAGAGATGGGGAATTACTGCTACCTCATAGCCACAATGACCTCCATGGCTTCAGATAAGAAAGGGGGCAGACCAAAATTGTGGAAATTTCACAATTTCATCACTTCCACCATCAGCACCAGGCCTGATCTTCCACAGCGTGGACTGCTAGCAGCAGAGTTTGTGTACAAAGTTGCTCTACATGGCCACTGAGGGTTTTCTTGAAATGGAAGAAAATACAAGGAAGAACTACAAGTTCATTGGAAAGCCAAAGTTAGAAAAGAAGAAACACTGCAGACCTAACACAATTTGCAACATGGAAATTGTGACGATATATACGGTGTAGAATCTCCACTGAATTACCCCAAATGAATAAATAAAATATGAAGCAAAAATTGATTTTGTTTGCAATGAAAATCAAGATTCATTGACCCAAGAGGTAAATATCTATCAAAGCAAAGCTCAAGTTAATATTTGTCTTTCAGGGCAATAAATAAACAAAAAAGAAAGTCAATATATGAACGATAGCAATCATTCCAAAAACGGCTAGAATTTCACCTGCTATGGACAGGTGAAAAGTAAACTGAAGCCATGGCTATAGTGTAAACACCTTGCCGTAGCATTCCACGGAAACGTATTTACACTAAGCCATAGCTTAGGTTTACTTTGTGAGGGGCATCCACAGTTAATTGTCTTGGTATTGTAAAGCGAGTATCCAGATAATATTTTACAGGCCTCTGATCCTATTGAGGAATACCAGAAGAAACATCACCATCTGCTCGAGAAACTCCCTGCTAAAGTTCAAGACCAAATCTACACACATACACCCCCAGAGCCTGGACCAGGAGTATTCTATCTGCTGCACGAGATCCATAAACCTGGAAATCCTAGTCGTCCCATCATCTCAGGCATTGGCACTCTTACATTATCCAGCTCCGTTGAGTCTCTCCTCAGACCCTATGCTACCAGTACTCCTAGATATCTTCAAGACACCACTGACTTCCTGAGGAAACTACAGAGCATCAGAAATCCTACTGAAAACACCATCCTGGCCACCATGGATGCAGAAGCCCTTTACACCAACATTCCACATTAGGATGGACAACAAGCTGCCAGGAACACTATTTCTGATGGCTGAGCTATGTGAATTTGTCCTCACCATAACCATTTCCAATTTGGGGACAATTTATACCTTCAAGTCAGCAGCACAGTTATGGATAGCCACATGGCCCCACAATATGCCAACATTTTTATGGCTGACCTGGAACAACATTTCTTCAGCTCCCATCCCCTAGCACTCCTCCTCTATTTACACTACAGTGATGATATCATCATATGGCCCCACAGGGAGGAAACCCTTGAAGAATTCTACAGGGATTTCAAAAATTTCCACAGCCTCAGCCTGGACCAGTCCATACAAGAGATCCACTTCCTGGACACTACAGTATAAATAAATGATGGTCACATAAGCACAACCCCAACCCTATACCAAAAACTTACTGACCACTATTCTTACCTATATGCCACTAGCTTGCATACAGGACACATCACACAATCGTCTACAGCCAAGCCCAAAGATACAACCGGATCTTCTCCAGTCCCACAGACAGAGTCAAGCACTTACAAGAGCTTTATCAAGCATTCTTAAAACTTAAATATCCACTTCAGGAAGTGAGGAAACAGATTTGACAGAGCCAGACAACTACCCAGAAGTCACCTACTTCAAGGCAGGCCCAACAAGGAAAACAACAGAATACCACTGGTCATCACCTATAGCCCCCAACTTAAATCTCTCCAGTGCACCATTGACAATCTACAACCTGTCCTGAAAATCATAGAACTGTAGAACTGGAAAAGACCTCAGAAGGTCATCAAGTCCAGCTCCCTGCTCTAGGCAGGACCAATCCCAACTAAATCAACCTAGCCAGGGCTTTGTCAAACCGAGACTTAAACACCGCTAGGGATGGAGACTCCACCACCTCTCTAGGTAATCCATTCCAGTGCTTCACCACTCTCCTAGTGAAATAGTTTTTCCTAATATCCAACTTGGATCTCTCCCACCCCAACTTGAGACCATTGCTCCTTGTTCTGCCATCCGTCACTACTGAGAACAGCCCTTCTCCATCCTATTTGTAACCTTCCTTCAGAGAGTTGAAAGCTGCTCTCAAATAACCCCCCCCCCCCACACACACACACTCAACTAAACAGACCCAACTCCCTCAGCCTCTCGTCACAGGTCATATGCTCCAGACCCCTAATTATTTTTGTCACCCTCCGCTGGACCCTCTCCAATGCTTCCACATCCTTTTTGTAGTGGGGGGGTCCAAAACTGGACACAATACTCCACATGTGGCTTCACCAGAGCCAAATAAAGGAGAATAATGACATCTCTGGATCTGCTGGCAATGCTCCTCTTAATGCAACCTAATATGCCATTAGCCTTCTTGGCTACAAGGGCACACTGACTCATATCCAGCTTCTCATCCACTGTAACCCCCAGGTCCTTTTCTGCAGAACTGCTGCTTAGCCATTCAGTCCCCAGCCTGTAACAATGCTTGGGATTCTTCCATCCCAAGTGCAGGACTCTGCACTTGTCCTTGTTGAACCTCATCAGATTTCTTGTGGCCCAATCCTCCAATTTGTCTAAGTCACTCTGGACCCTATCTTTGCCCTCAAGTGTATCTACCTCTCCCCCTAGCTTAGTGTCATCTGCAAACTTGCTGAGGATGCAGTCCATCCCCTCATCCAGGTCATTAATAAAGATATTGAACAAAACCGTTTCTAGAACCGAACCTTGGGACACTCCGCTAGAAACCGACCACCATCCTGACATTGAGCCATTGATCACTACCCGCTGGGCCTGGCCTTCTAGCCAGCTTTCTATCCATCCTACCGTCCATTTATCCTTAACTTGCTGGCAAGAATATTGGGGAGACTATATCAAAAGCCTTGCTAAAGTCAAGGTATATCACATCCACTGACTTACCCATGTCCACAGAGCCAGTTACCTCATCATAGAAGCTAATCAGATTGGTCAGGCGTGACTTGCCCTTTGTGAATCCATGCTGACTATTCCTAATCACTTTCCTCTCTTCCAAGTGCCTCAAAATAGATTCCTTAAGGATCCCTTCCACTATTTTTCCAGGAACCGAGGTAAGACTGACCAGCCTATAGTTCCCTGGATTGTCCTTCTTCCCTTTTTGGAATATGGGCCTTTTTCCAGTCATCTGGGATCTTTCCCCATCTCCACGATTTTTCAAAGATAATGGCCAAAGGCTCCTCAATGACATTTGCCAACTCCCTCAGTACTCTCTGATGCATTAAGTCCAGACCTATGGATTTTTGTACATATAGCTTTTCTAAATAGTTCCTAACCTGTTCTTTACCCACCAAGGGCTGTCCATCTTCATCCCATCTTGTATCACTTAGCACATTAGTCTGGGAGCCAACCTTGTCCGTGAATACAGAGGCGAAGAATGCATTGAGTACTTCAGTTTTCCCCGCATCATCTGTCATTAGGTTACCTCCATCTAGTAGGGGCCCCACAACCTCTCTGATCACTTTCTTGTTAACATGCCTGTAGAAACCTTTCTTGTTATCCTTTACATCCTTTGCCAGTCACAATTCCAATTGCGTTTTCACCTTCCTGATAACCCCCCAGCATTCTCGAGCTATACATTTAAACCCCTCCCTGGTCATTTGTCCAAGTTTCCATTTTTTGTAAGCTTTCTTTTTGTGCTTAAGTTCACCAAGAATTTCCCCATAAGCCAATCCGGTCTCCTACCATGTTTGCCTCTCTTGCTACGCATCAGGATGGTTTCTTTCTATGCCTTCAATAAGGCTTCTTTAAAATACTGCCAGCTGTCCTGGACTCCTTTCCCCTTCATGTTAGCATCCCAGGTGTCTGAGGGAGTCAAAATCTGCTTTTCTGAAGTCCAAGGTGTGTATTTTATTACTCTCTTTTCTTCCTTTGGTCAGGATCCTGAAATCTACCATCTCATGATCACTGCTTCCCAGATTGTCACCCACCTCCGCTTCCCCTATTAGTTCCTCCCTGTTTGTGAGCAGAAGGTCAAGCTGCGCACAGCCCCTGGTTAGATCCTTCAGCACTTGTACCAAGAAGTTATCCTCAACATTCTCCAAAAACTTCCTGGATTTCCGAATTGGTCTCCCAACAGATGTCAGGGTGATTAAAGTCCCCCACCAGAACCAGGGCCTGCTATCTGGAAGCTTCTCTCGGGTGTCCAAAGAAAGCCTCATCTACCTCATCCACCTGATTCAGTGGCCTATAGTAGATACCAACCACCACATCACTGCTGTTGTTTGCACCTCTAAACTTAACCCATAGACTCTCAACAGGTTTTTCTCCCTCTATATACTTGAGTTCAGAGCAATCATAGCGCTCTCTTATGTATAGTGCAACTCCTCCTACTTTTCTCCCCTGCCTGTTCTTCCTGAACAGTCTATACCCTTCCATGACAGCGCTCCAGTCATGCGAGTCATCCCACCAAGTCTCTGTTATCCCAATTAAATCATATTTCTTGGACTGGGCCAGGGCCTCCAGTTCTCCCTGTTTGTTGGCCAGGCTTCTCGCATTAGTGTACAAACATCTCAGATAACCAATTGATCGCCCTATCTTCTCCATTCCAATCAGGGGTCCTCCTTCCTGGCTCGTTCCTCTTTGCATTTCTTTCCAGTATCCAACTTTCACACTCCCCTCAGGCTTTTGGTCACCGTCCCCTGACAAACCTAGTTTAAAGCCCTCCTCACTAGGTTTGCAAGCCTGCCTGCCAAGATGCTCCTTCCTCTATGGGTTACGTGGATCCCATCTCTTCCTGACAATCCTTGTGCCCGGAACAGTGTCCCATGGTTGAAGAAACCAAAGCCCTCTCTGCAACACCACCTGCGCAACCACGCATTTACTTCCTCAATTCAACGATCCCTGCCCAGTCATTTCCCTTCAACAGGGAGGATGGACAAGAACACCACTTGTTCTCTGAATTCTTGGATCATTCTTCCCAGTGCTACATAATCCACAATAACCTGCTCAAGGTCATTCTTGGCCGTATCGTTATTTCCCATGTAGAGAAGCAGGAAGGGGTAGCGATCCGAAGGTTTGATCAGTTTGGTAAGTCTCTCAGTCACATCCTGAATTCGAGATCCCAGTAAGCAGCACACCTCTCGAGATTCCATGTCCGGATGGCAGATTGATGGCTTAGTCCCTCTTAGGAAGGAGTCCCCGACCACCACCACCTGTCATCTTCTTTTGGGGGGGGTGGTCGTGGAACACCCCTCTCTAGGATTACGCATCCCATGCCTTCCAGTAGATGGTGTTCCCTTGCGGTTTCTGCCTTGTGAGGTCACTTCCAAAGAATTCACCACTGCAGAGCCTGTGCAGAGAGCCTGAAAGCAATTACTTACTTCTATAGCACTGGGGGATTCCTGTGCTGGCCTTTTTCCCCTTCTAGAAGTTACATGATGCCAGTTCTCTTCCTGGTCCCATACTGTCCTCTCTGGCTCTTCCACCTGCCGTGCTTGCAGGATAAAACGCTGCCTTCTATCGAGGAAGTCTTCATCCTCTCTGATCGGGCGTAGGGTCGACACTTGGGCCTCCAGTCCTCTAATTTTTTCTTCCAAAATGGCAACCAGCTTGCACTTAGTGCAGATGAAATCCGTTCTTTCTTCCAGGAGGAAGACAAACATGACACATGCTGTGCAGGTAACAACAGCAGACCTATCACCATCCATCCCTGCTGTCCTGGAGAAAGGATTTAAAAAGAAAGGCAAGAGAACCTCATACCCTTCCAAACTCCCTCTCTAAACTCTCTGTTAGCACTTACTTGGTCACTTGCTCACTGTTTTATAAAGCCCCTGGACTGCCTGAAAGTCCTTCCCCCTACCAAGGCTCAGCCAATCAGCAGAGGCTTCTAGAATTCAAACTTTAATTAGAAGCCAACAGTTTCCACCTGCCACTCACAGCACATACTCCACAAAGGAGAGGGGGAGGGAAAAGGGGAAGTGAAAAAAAAACCTCACTCACAAGCACAGGGGAAAAAACAAACAACAACAACAAAAACACACACCAACCCTCACTCACAAACACAAGCTCAGCACACAACAAGAAAGCCCCAACCACAACACACCCTTCCCTCAAGAGTCCTGTATCTGCTTCTCCTCTACCTGGAGAACTCTCTCTCTAAAGCCTCACTCACAAACAGAGGAATTAGAAAACCACCACACACCAACCGTCACTCACAAATACAAGCTCAGCATACAGTAAGAAAGCCCCATTAACAACACACGCTTCCCTAAAGAGTCCTGTATCTGCTTGTCCTTTAGCTGGAGAACTCCCTCTCTAAACTCCCTGTTAGCACTCACCTGTTCTCCCACTTTCATAGACCTTGGGAGACAGTCCAATCCTCTCCTGCATACAGCCCCCCAACCCTAAGCAAATACTTTATAGCAGCCACACACCACACCATAGATATACTCACCCAGGAATGTGACAAATCCCATTGCCAACTTTGTCCACCATTGCAGGACCTAACCACATAAGTCATAACATCAGGGGCTCATCCTCTAAGGTAACATATGCCATTAAATATCAGCAATGCCCCTTTTCGATGTATATTGACCAAATTAGACTGTCTGTGAAAAAGGCTTAATGGACACAAATCAGACATCAGGAATAGTAACACATATAAACCTGTAGGAGATCATTCAATAATGAGTTTAAAAGTAGCCATTCATCTACAAAGGAATTTTATCACCCACTTACAGAGGTAGACTGCTGAACTGGAGGTTGACAATGAATTTGGGCTTCAATAAAGATATTAACTGGCTAATGTACTATAAAGGCAATTTTCCCTGCCTTTGATATTCATATTTGCATATCAAAAGCTATGAATGGGACACATCCATCCTTACTCAATTAGCATCATTAGCACTGGTCCTACAATTGACAGGTAACTGCATGTAACTGATTTTGATGTTATATATACTCTGGATTCTGTTATTTCTATTCCAACTCATCTGATGAAATGGGTTTTACCCAGGAAAGTTTATGATATTATATATTTTTTGGTCTCGAAGGTGCCACATAACTGCTCATTGTTTTTAAAATTACAGACCTGCTGCTGTGAGATGCCGGTTCTAAACACAATTTGAGGCTATGTCAAAAGTGACACTGCAGTCAGAGTCTGCTTCTCCAGCGTGAGTCAATTAGTAACTGAGGTAACTTGCCTAAGGGAGGAGATCTGGTTACAATGAAAAGTTCAGTACAGAGACTACCATGTGCCCGATTGACAGGCCAGGAAGGGGAAGCCCATTGTGTTAGACACATTGAACAAAACTCTAACATACCATTGGAAATCAGATGGCAAATTCTGTCCCTCCTCAGCAGCCACAGAGCCATATGGAACGAGAGCAGCAATAAGGCAGGAGCTTACTCAGAAAATGTGTATCCTTTACGTTTGTAGGGGCTCATGCTGGGCTGGTACAGAAAGATTTTAAGCAGTTCACGGGCAGGAACAAAATGGTGGACTCCTAACTTCATGGATCACTGGCTATTCACTCTCCATGAAGCTAGAGAAGCAGGGCTGACTGAAAAATTCTGACATAAAATTTTTTTTCAATAGAAATGTGGGGGTTTGACTAAATGAGCATTTTTTGCGGAAAGCAGTATCTGACAGATTTTTCATCTGAAATCATTTCAAACCTGAAAAATGTTGTCCAAAACTCAGATATTGTATAATTGCCAAAGACATTTTGACTTTTTGACAAAAAGCCAACAATTTCCACAAAAAGAATCCGTTTTGCTATCTTTTATAGGAAGTAGACAGGGAGCTGGAGTGGTGACTGCCACTTGGTTAGTGAAAAGAACTCTGGCCCTTATGGAGTTCCAGTTTGTCAGCGGTACTTGAACTTCACATGGGAATATAATCTGCCCCAAAATTAATTATTAATCCACACAGAAAGGTAAGAATGTTTTGAAGTAATTTTTCTCCATATGACTTCAGCTAGGCCCTTTGGCTCACAGCCAGCATAAACAAATCCTTAAGAAATCAGTCTGAACTTTGAAAGATACATGAACAAGACAGACTTTTAAAATCTGAAGCTGCACAAAATTAAAAACACCAGACTAAGGTACTAAATTATTACAGGCAATGAGGAGTAATTCGTTTTACAGATTTTTTCCACAGTATTTGTGATATATATTTCTCAGTCTATTATCTGTATCTTTTTAATAGTGCCTCCAAGGAACATATTTTAATAAAGTATAGCAGTCTGGTTAAGAAAATGTTACGACACAATATAATTCAAAATAGCCTTCTCCAGAATACAGTGTACAGTACTACACAACACAAAATACTAGAAAACATAAGCAAGAGAAAAATAATTCCAATTATAATTTCATCGGCTTGAGCAAAAGGTCATCTGTTTGGAATGCAAATACATTATTTTCCTTTTTTTTTTTTTTTTTTTTTAAAAATACCATTACCTTAAAGCTAGGAATGTATTCAATCCTGGAAGCAGTTAAAACAATCTATGGTGTTCTGTAATGGAATTAGAAGGATGTTTATATTAAACTGTGGTTTGTTCCTTTTATTCTATACAGCTAGCAGGTAAGTCTAGATGGTGATAGAAGTGTATAAAATGCTTTTGCTATTTTTATTCCCATTACTGGAAAAAATAGTGAAGGGATTATTGGCAAAGGCTGTAAAAATATAAATCTCTACAGAAATCTGAAATCTGCAGACAATCTGTTTACCAGTTACAAACCTCAACTGCAGAAATTTAACCCTGAATTAACTAGTGGCCACCACAGCACAATTTGGCAAAGTGAGATGTTTTAAGTGAATCCTGCGCTCCCTCTGCCAGTTAAGCCAAAAAAAGTATGTCATAGATGTGCTGTACATGATCCCCAGAGAATGGCATGTTGGCTGTACTGCACATCTCATTGTAGCTAAATCCATCTGGCATCAGTGCGGGCTGCAGAAGGGTTGTGTCTTGTCACTGAAGTGATGTGTATTGATGGCAGATAGTGAGTGGGAGATGACAGATGAGAAAACAGTTTTTTTGTTTTTTTTTAAAGAGAAGCATGGACAGTGCTTCATATTTTGATGCATGAGGTGACTCACCAGGGAAAATGTACACACCTTGCTTTCTAAAAACAGCTTTAAAACTTCTCACTAAAACTAAAAAAAGAGGAAATTTCCTGTGTTAAATACAGTGAGTTTTGAGAAGCCCCACACAACATACAGAATAATTTTCATGTTATGAAAGTTTAAACAAACACAATTGAGATTCATTAAATAATAAAGTAACACTGAGGGATTTAATAACCACAGGAAGTTTCAGCAAGTATGAATGACATGAATATAATTATTCTTTACAATAAGGAACAACAAGCCACATAATAAAAAAATATCAGAACTGTCATTTTCTTCCATTGACAAAGTGCTGGGCTGTCTCTTTTTATCAATTTTCTCCAGCTGCTACTCTGGCTTCCTACAAAATACAGATTGAAGACTAAAATCTTGATCCTTATCTTGAAGGCCATCAATGGCCTGGGTCCCACACACCTAAAAGACCATAGAAATGTCCAGGCTGAAGACTTTGACTGTCAACCCCTCAGGCACAAAACCGCCCACCATTCACGCCACATGCAATTCACATTTCTTCGATCTTGCAATCTCTAACACACATGACCAGCATGCACATTTAAAAACCAAACAAAAAATCCTACCAAAAGAGAAAAACTACACTGCACACACAGTTCTCCTGGGGAGGTGATAAGAGGTGATAACCACACCTGACAGAGGTTAGTTTTGACACTTATTGTTGCAATGGAAAGCACTATGGGCATGCCTACACTAGGATATTATTTCAAAACAACTAAATTTGAAATAACTCCCAAAATAACAAAATCGAAATAATGTGTCCCCGCTATGGGAGAGCCTCGAAATTAGTCGAAGGCAGGCTCCGTTATTATGGATGTGCTACCTCAACTTAGTGCCCCAGAAAACTCTGGGGAGTAAATGCTTCAAGTAATTCTGGGCAGTAGTTATTCTGAAATAATTTAAAAGCTTTCACATTAATGCTATTTCAACATTAATGCTATTTCAAAATAACTATTTTGAAATAAGCGTTATTCCCCAATGAAAGCAGGAGTAACGATTTCAAAATAGTGGGCTTAGTAGTGTGGACTCTCTGCTTATTATTTCTAAATAAGAGGGGTTATTCTGAAACACAGTAATTCCCTAATGTAGATAAGGGTTCAGATACTATAGTGATGACGGAGGTACAAGAATCTATCAAGAACAGAGAAGAAGTGACTTCCTGAGCTAGTATGAATAACAGAGCTGGGGTTAAAAAATCAAGCACTGGATACAAGGAGTGTCTCTGTGTGTGGAAAAGTAAGCTGCTGTGTGACTGGATAAGGTTAGATTGTGACTCTGAACCCCTAGTCAAAAGTCCCTAGTCAACGTGGTTTATAAAGTTTATAAATTAGATTCAGTGGTGGATATTTTGAATGAATTGTGGATTACTGAAAAAACTGCAATAAGAATGTATTTCTCATTGTTCTTACCTTGGTAGTGGTCCTCGTGTCCAAGGCCTATATTCAGTTTTCGGTCTTCAAGGACTCCCACTGTATAACCGTATTGAGCTAGGATGCGCTGATAAAGCTGAAGTTCTTTTTTACCTCGGGAAGGAGGAATGTACACAATTGCTCTTCTTGTATGACTCCCAAAGTACTTAAGAATGGAGTCTTCAATCTAATAGAAAACACAATGCAAAGACAACACCCATAAGATAGGATTACGGACATGGTTGTTATTTTTTACAAATCCATGTAATTGTTTTAGATACTAAACCAAATGGAGATTTTCCAGAATATGGAAGTGGTCATTGAGGTATTTAATTATCTAATTCTTAAATGATGGTTCTTAAGAGTTAAATGCTTTTTGGACCCAAGATCTTCACTTAGAACTAGACCAAAGGAGCAGAAGCAAGAGCGTGAGATGCCATGCAAAGTTTTCTACAACTGCTCCGCATTTCACTATGTATAAACAGCCTGAGAGCCATGCAGTAAAATAATTCTGTCCTCGTCTGCTGGTATGGAGATGAGAGGAGGGAAAGAGTGGCAGCTGCCTCTGGGTCCTGGTTTGCTAAGATTTAGACAAGCAATCTCTCAGAACTCAAGAGGCTCTTAAAAGCCTCATGTTTTATCTTTGTAGATTGAGCTTCTCAAGGCAAGGTCAATGTCCCTATTCATGTTTTGCACAAGCATATGGCCAGCGCTTAAACAATAACATTATATGTAACTTTTATAGGGCAGGGAAGTGAAGCTCAGAGGGCAGAAGGAGGAGCCAGGAAAGGCTCTTTTACCCACTACCACGGATGTCAAGTCTGACAGGCAGCATGCAGAAGGAGAGAGAGCAGCCTGATGGGGATGTGGATGCTCAGATGAAAAGAGAGGTTGGGACTGGAGTCTTCCCAGGTGGTACAATAGGAGAGTGATACTCAGGATGGTTCAGGGGAGGAGGCTGCTGAGCTGGAAGAGGATGCAGGTGGACATTAGGCAGCAACTCTATTCTGCAAGCAGCCAGACATGCCAGAATATGAACCAGTCACCTTGTGGAACTCCTTGCCAGAGGATGCTGTGAAGGCCAAGACTATCACAGAGATTCAAAAAAGAACTAGATATATTCATGAGGTATAGTCAATCAATAGCTATTAGCCAAGATGGCAGTGATGGTGTCTCAAGCCCAGAAGCTGGGAATCAGTGACAGGGATGGATCACTTGATGATTACCTGCTCTGTTCATTCCTTTTGGGGCAGCTGGCATTGGCCTTCGTCAGAAGACAGGATACAGGAGGGGGAGGGAGAAGAAAAAAGGGAAGAGGAGGAAGAAAAAGAGAGATAGTGAGAAGATAGTTCAAATAGTTACAAGGGACTGTTAAGAACAATTCTTATCAGCCTCTTGTAGCTATATTTGAACCATCTACTCACTGCCTCTTTTTCCTCCCCTCCATTTTTCTCTTTTTTTCCTCCTCTCCCTCTTCCCCTTTCCCTTATTTATTCTTGTATCTGGACTTCCAACATTCCTGTCATCTGAAGAAGTGGGCTGTGTCCACGAAAGCTCATACCACCATCTATATGTTTTGTTAGTCTTTAAGGTGCTATTTAAGACTATTGGTTGTTTTTTAAGTTTTTACACTTATATGGTGAGTCCAGCATTTTGTTTTGGAAGGAATTCATTCTGTGCTCACTCTAACACCTTGCAGGTAAGGAGAGGCAACAGAATTGCAGGGCCCCTGGGCAAGGTGTGGGGATAGGGGCTCGACTCTGCAGTCCCAGAAAGGGCAGGTCCTTGGATAGAAGGGGCAAATAAGCTGGGGTGGCCAGCACTGCCCTTCCCCCCACCCCACACAGCCCTCAGTGCCACCCAAAGAGCACCACATGGTGCTTTGGTGGTGATTTAAAGGGCCCAGGGCTCCAGTCACTGAGTGTAGCAGCAGTGGTGAACAGGGCCCTTTTGAATTGCAGGGCCCCAGAGCAATTGCCCCCTTCATTGGTCCCCTCTCCCTCACACCTGTTGGCTGTCCATTAATCTAGAGCCTGCGCCTATGAAAGTTCTGTTTCCCCTACTCGTTAACCTCCCCTATTGGCTGACAGTTTCACTGTTCATGAGACCCAGATATGTCAGAATGTCAATACCAATGGGAGTCTATGGAGTTTTGAGTAACATGCTCTGTATGTTCAGCAATATGCTGGGGGAGGGAGGACTACAAATGCTGTGAGAGTCACACGGGTACATAAAAATAGCATGTTCTGCATGGAAAAACAGTGACTGTATCTAGAATTTCTTAGCTGCTGTTTTGCAAAAGGATAAGGAAAGTTACTTTATTAAACTGGATTTTCTCCCTGTGAGAACTATTTCTATTTAGAGGGCTTTAAATCAGGGTTATTATCTTTTGGCAAGTACATGAAATTTAAGTTGACATTTGAAAACATTCTATTTTGGAGACTACATTTTGTCTAGTTTTGTAAGTTTACTGGAAGTGCTATACAAATGAAGTGTCATCAGTCTTTATTAAGAAGCTATGCTGAAAAAAGGACAGATTTCTGGTATTAAGAAATACCATTCAAGATGCTTCAAGTTGTTTATAGATTTGGAAAGTTACTCTCACTGCAGTCTCTTCCCCAATCACAGGATGTAGCTTTATGTTACACTTGGCTCAAGTGTAAAATTCTTTGCAGCAGTGACAAGTATAAACTATTTTAGATCACTGTCACTCTTCTGTTTTTATTACAGAAGACACATCCTAATGAGTGGACTAAGCCTAACTGATAATGAGATATGCTAAAATATGTGTACAATACTACATAAGTCTTCCAGATATCTTTAATATATTTTAGATGTTAGAATATTCAAATGATAAATTGCGATCACATGCATAAAGGAACAAGAATAAACAGGAAATGATCAGGTCAGAGGAATTATGTTACATAAACGTGTAATAGATCCTCCTCCTGTCCTTGTAGTATTTTTATAGCATATTAGTCTAGCACAGTGAGTCTGACATGATCTGTGAAACATTGCCTTAATAATAGCCCTTCCTCTCTCCCCGATTCTGTTTTTTTCTTCCATCTTTCCTTTTCTCAGCTACACTTCCTATGAAATAAACAGTAACTATTAGACATCATCTCTCCTCAGATTGCTCTTTGTGGCTGCTCTACTTCTCACTCCCCCACCCTCCTCCTCCAATCCACCCCACATATGGCTCTTGCTTTGAACACTGGGTCTCTCTCCTACTCTCCTGCCTAGTATGTGATAACATCAGAGGTAACTGAGCCAATCATCCCCTACTCTTTTCCATGTTATGTACGTAATGCAAAGGAATCAGCATGGGAGCTACTCTTCTATCAGCCTTGCACAAGGACACGTGATCTTCCAATATGCTGTAAACCCATCAGGGTGAATTAAGGACAGACAGACAGAAAGCTTTTGGACCAGATCCAGAGCTACACTCAGGATCTGAGCCTTAATTTGGAATCACTGTCTCCTTTCAGTTTGTGTCCATTCCTTTCTAATATAGATTTTTAGTGGTTCTGGGTAAGGATTATGTCTTCCTCTGACTGGACACCATTTCACACACTCCCAGTGCTCAAGCAATAACGATGTATTTAATGTTCTTGTGTGCTTACCATCAGAGGACATTCTAAACAGATCCCTCCTATAAAATCTCTCTCTTGCAATGGAAGGTAATTTCCCTGCAGCAGCACTGGCAGATGCCTTTAGTATTTTGTTTAAAGCAGGCTTTAATTGTTTTCCCACATACCTAACTACAGTTTACACTGAAATTCAGAAGTACTACGGATACACTGCATGCCTCCTCACAGCCCATCCCTGCCTCCACTAATGGACCAGGGAACTCTTCACTTTGAGCTGTCTCTTGTCCTCAGAAGCACTACCATTCCTTCCAACTCCATACATTTGGTATTGCCCCCTGCTTTTTATTAAAAAGCCTGTGTCTTCTTTCAAAGTCAGTACCCGCCTCCTCCCTTCAGTGTCTGACTCCACTATCTCCTTATGGCCCATTTATTCCTGTCCCTCAACCACATCCACAGATGACAGCAGACACGGAGCTCACACTGCATATCTCTGCTGCACCCTTCCCTCTGATGCCCCAGCCAACAATATTTCAGGAGTTCCTTAGTGGAAATTTGAGCCCTTACACGTCAGAAACCTTGCTTAAGAAAGACTTTTTAATGTGGTGATGATAAAATTTAGCTCCTTATAGACCTCTCCTCCAGAGCTCTCAAAGAATTTGACAAATAAGAATGTATATCATAATCCCCATTTTTACAGAGTTGAAAACTGCTGCACGCTGAAGTGAATGACTTATTCTGGTCACCCAGCAGCTTAGTGATAGAGACAGGAATAGAACTCAGGTTTTCAGAGTCTAGTATGCTAAACACTTGACAAAGATGTTTAAATGCCACCCATTATTAAATCATTGACACTTTCTGAATGGTAAGGTGGTCATATAAGATTCTGACCCACTTGAGTTTGCAAACCAGAAACCCAACTGTTGTTAGCTTGTGGTTTTGATAACTGTATTCTCTTTTAATGCTATTTAATGCTGTTTAATTTAAGTCCTACTGGCCAACATTACTTTGTAGCAAGCACAGAAATGTTACTCTCTATCTGCTGCACCAATTGTAAAACTTCCTTTTATTTTATGCCCCCTGCCGTGTGAGTTTCATGTTGAGTGATGCCACCTCATGGTGGATACCTGTGGAGACGTATGAATCAGAATTTGTGATATGATTGGCACACTTTCCTATGTTACAAACCTTTCATGCCCTTCTACTGATACAAAATCAGGCCTTAACGTAAGTAAGACAAAAAGATACACAATTTTCCTCTTCATTTGCAGTCACCTATAAAAGGGACGTTAAAATCATGGTTGAATTAAGGAGTCCAAAAATTCAAACAGTGGAAAAAAACAAAAGAAACATACACTGCTGAAGGATTCACAGCTTCTGACAATATCTTTACTGGCTACCTCCTGAGGACCATATCCCAGCAAATTATAACACGTCCTCAGGAATGCTGCTTCAGGGGAAGAAAGAAGGCAAAGGGAGGAGGTGCAATTCATAGGCTGGGTAGCTATTATGTCTGCAAAGGCCAGGAAGAGACTTATTACCAGATTCTCCACAGCTTTACACCTTCTGTAATCATTGATACCTGTGCCAGGCCTGTGTCAAACATTGCTCAGTCAGAATGGGACTAGAATCTGTGTGACATCATTCCCTGTTCCATCAACAGAGCTGTTTGAAAATCCCATTGAAGTACTGTATTACCCTTCTGCAGATTCCACTCTATGAAGCAAATACAAAAGAGGTCTGCCACATGGCTCCTGAAGGAGCTATGCTTCCAGGGGCAAAAAGTCCCCAGTGTGGTAATCACAGATAGGCTGTCTTCTGCCTATACAGATCTAGGAGTCCCTTTCCAGTGAATTCCCTGGTCCCCAGTCTTGGAGTAGGGTTGCCTGGCATTTGGTTTTCAGCTAAAATGACTGGTTGAAAAGGGATACTCGTGGCTCTGATCAGCACTGCTGACTAGGCCAGTGGCATAGCCAGACAAGGGTGGGCCCAACTTTGGGGGGTTGGGTGGGCAAGAATGAGAGGCAGGGGCAGGACAAGAGGGGTACGGAGGGTAAGCCCCAACCCCACTCCCCAGCCAAAGAGCTGGGGTAGAGCAGGGTAAGCCCCAGCCCTGCTCTCCAGCTGGCTCTCTAAGTGGAGCGGGGTAAGCCCATCCCCTTTCCTCATCTGGCTCCTCATGCAGAGTGCGATAAGCCCCCATGCTCCACTATCACTCTCTGACTGGAGCGTTGGGTGGGGGATGCAATTGGGTAGGCCACGGCCCACTCAAGCCCCCATATGGCTATGCCCCTGGATTGGGCCATTAAAAGTCTGGTCAGAACTGGCCAGCATGTCCCTGTGGCCCTAGGAGGAGAGGGGAACAGAGCAGCTGTATCCGCCCCCACCAGCTTCACACCTCCTATTGAAGCAGAGAGACGCTGGCCACTTCCAGGAGCAGCACGGACCCAGAACAGGCAGGGAGCCTGCCTTAGCCCCATTGCACTGCTGATTGGGAGCTGCCTTAGTTAAGCACCACTTATCTAGCTCCCCAGCTCTCTACCCACTCCAGCCCCCTGTCTCAGCCTTGAGACTCCCACACTCAAACTCCCACCTGGAACCCACACCCTGGACCCTCTCCAGCACCCTAACTCATTCCCAGAGCCTGCACCCCTGCTGCAGCTCTGAGCCTGTTCCCAAAAGCCTGCACCCACACCCCTTCCCACAGCCCTCTGACTGATCCCCGAGTCCCCTCCTGTACCCTGAACCCAGGGCCACCCTGAAGGAGTGCAGGGCCTGAGGCAACCCTGGATATGGGGCCCTCTGGGACAGATCCCTCCCCCCTGAAGCTCCCACAACACCCCTTTGCATCCCCTCCCCTCCCCCAAGCCAGGGGATTACTGGTGGTTAGGCAGCAGCAGCATTTCTCCTCTCCTTCCTCCCCCGCCCACCTGTTCGCTAGGGCAGTGGGAGCAGAGTGGCTTGGTGACCTGCTGAGCTCTGCTGCATCGCACCCCACCACACTTCCAGCCCACTGCACCCCACTTCTCCGTGGTGACAGGAAGCTGAGTGCCCTGGGGCCAGAGCACTTTGCTTCTCATCATGCTGAGAAGCCACACGGAGAAGGCTGGGAGGGTGGCAGAGCAGAACGGAGCACTCTTGCCACCCTGGTGAATGCAGGGAAATGACTCCTACTTGCACTCTGCGCCTGGGCCATCCAGAGTATGGTTGAGGTGGCTGCCGTGGGGGTCCCCAAAAGACGGAACCTGGGACAGCCACCCTGAACTGTCCTATGGAACCCCTCCTTTCTAGCCCCGGCCTGGAGCCTGCCCCTCAGCCCTCTGCCCCAGCCCAGTGGAAGTGAGTGAGCATGAGGGAAATTAAGTCACAGTGGCAGGGGGAAATGGAGTGGCTGGGGGCAGGGCTCTGAGTACAGGTGAATCGGGGCACGGTCTTGGGGCAGAGGCAGAGCAGCGGTGTTTGATTTTCTGCAAGTTGGCAAACCTCTTGAGAGACCTCAGCCCATGCTAACTCTGCTGTCATCCTACACCTTCCTCATGATGATATGCTCCCATGGGAACAAGATGGCTCCTAGCATTGTCCAAGTTCTCCTCCTTACCTCCCTCTTGGACTTCAGCTGTAATGCACATGGAATCGTCCCTGGGCAATGGATTAGCAGGAATATTTATAACCCCCTAACCTTATAAGTATGCAAATACACCAATTTAACACAATGTAGTGTGTGAGAGAGAGAGAGAAAATGCGGTTACAGCACAGCAATAGGGCAGGCTTCAGTTCTTAGGCACGTGTTTTTAAAAATGCTGTAACTGGAAAATGGCCAGACACTGTTCCTATTGCTCTCTAGGGACATTGATACTCATCAAAAACAGTTCAAACAACAGCCATTACACAAATAAGGCACTTTTGGGGGAACATTCAGCACTGCTTTTCCAAAGTACCCAGTCAGAAATCGTCCATACTCATTGCTGTATCTGGGAATCAAAGATCCAAAGAGATCTGACATAGATCTTCCACACAAACACAATCCACCACAGCTATGTCCAGTTGCCTTGGAGATCTGTGCACATTGAACAGCCAAAACTGAAGCAACAAGAACCAGGTCAATCTAGCTAATCATGCACTCTCAAGTGAAGCCCTCCCCAACGCCTGTTCTTTAAGTATTTAATAAAATACATTGTTATCAACCGACTTTTACAAAAATTCTGTTTAGGACAATGGGATCTGTGGAAGACAGATTTTGGGGCTTCTAAATTTAACAGCATCACCTGATTAATTTGATGCTACTACTGTAAAATAATAAGAGAAAGCTCAACACTATTTCTCACCCCTTTTTAAGACCCATGTGCAGTGATCTAAAATGTATTTCCTCGCCCCTGTATTTTTAGAGCACTCTGCATTCCTACAAACATGTACAATTTCCTCTGTTTTCTTACCATGTGAGGGTGGAGGGTTTTAAAAAAATATTCTTTGTATTTTAAATATAGTCAAATTAAATAACATTTCCCATATGCAGCAAGGGATTCTATATTTTTTCCAGTACTCTATATAAAATACATTACATCACTATCCATGTTGATCTAGTTACCAGCAGGAGTCTGTCAGAATTTCCAATATTATAGCAACAACATTCATGTTTCTAGTTGGTTTGCCAGTTTTGCTTTTATAACCCCTTGTGCTCAGCCATTACAATTCACTCTGGGCTGAGATTTGGCATAAAAGGAACAGAACTCAACAGATGAAAATAATCTGTTCAACTACTACAGCAGTAATGTGCAACCAAGAATAGTGAGTTGTCCTCCATCTCGGTAGGCCGCAGCACCCTGTGGTTCCATCTGCAGCCCGTGCATCCACTATCTGCCTGCCTCCCTCCCTCATGTGCCTATTGTGCACTGGGTCATCAGAATCCTGCACTTCTTGCTCCTCCTCCTCCCTTCCAGCACTTCTTGGCTATGTCTACACTGACGGGTTCTTGCGCAAGAACCGCCATTCTTCCACAGAGCATCCAGACTGCCTGACTGCTCTTGAGCAAGAAGATTTACAGTAAAGCGTGGTAAGAAAGGGCTTCTTGCGCAAGAGCTGTGCTCTTTTCTAACAAGTGTAAGCTCTCTTACGCAAGAGAGCAGTGTGGACACGCAGCAGGGGTTTCTTGCACAAGAAAGCCCTATGGCTAAAATGGCCATCAGAGCTTTCTTGTGCAAGAGAGCGTCCACACTGCCATTGATGCTCTTGCGCAAAAGCACATAGCAGTGTGGACGTGTTCTTGTGCAAGAATCCTTGCGCAAGATGTTCTTGCCCAAGAACCCACCAGTGTAGACATAGCCCTGGAACACCATGAAACTGCTGATTTGCACTTCGTCCCCGCTCCGCCTCTCCCTCCCAGAGCTTGAACAGTCACAAACAGCTGATTTGTGGTGTTCCAGCTCTGCTAGAGAAGGGGAGGTGCAGAGACAGAGCATGATTCAGGTGATTCGTGGTGCTCCGAAAGTTCTAGGAGGGAGGGGAAGGCATAGGAAGTGCAGGGCTCTGGGGTCCTAGTTTGCGAGGGGCACGTATGGAAGTGGGGCAGACAGGGAGTCTGTGGGCTGTAAGCTACCCACTACTGTACTAGAGCATTTTATTATTTTGACTCTGATACTTCAGTAGCATGAGTCAGCAGGGGGATTAGTCCAGAAGGTGAAATAACTGCCTTCAGAATACTGAAGTCACAAATTATTTTGAAATGGACACAAGTTTATGTTTTAAAGCTATCTTAATAGAAGTTTTTCTTCCCAGATTAGAAATTTCAGGCTTTTTGTTATCAAGTGGATTTACTACACACACATGGCCCCATGTATAAGGAACCAATGAACAGCATCTCTGGACCAAGTTCCACAAAAAACAGAATGTGAATGGACTCATTGAAAGTAAGGAGGCTCTGCATTGGCTCATAAGTCTGCCCATGTGATTAAGGATAAGAGTAAAGTCAGCTTTGCCATAATATATTTGGTATCCCAGCTTACAAAGCGGTTACATTCTGCTGAATCACCGACACCTAATTTGGCTGTTTTAGAGGATCTGTGACATGATCTCTAAAGAAACCATGATGTGCTATCCAGTAAATAAAATGCATGTAAAAGAAGAGTTTGAAATTATGTCTCAAATGTACATTATGGACTAGAGGGAAAAATGAAAGAAAATATTGTGTCCTGTTCAGTCAACCCTAAAAACAAATTATGCTTGTTTTAAAACCAAACTTAAGAACTGCCATACTGAATAAAATGAAAGGTCCATCAAGCCATGTATCCTGTCTTCTAATATTGGCCAGTGCCAGGTGCCCAAGAGGGAATGAACAGAACAGGTTATCAAGTGATCAATTTCCTGTTGCTCATTCCGAGCTTCTGACAAAGAGAGGCTAGGGACACCATTCCTGCCTTTTCTTGCTAATAGCCATGGCTATTCTCCATGAATGTATAGTATTTAGTTATTTTTTTAATCCTGTTATAGTCTTGGCCTTTACAATGTCCTCTGACAAGGAGTTCTACAGGTTGACTGTGTGTTGTATGAAAAATACTTCTTCTTTGTTTTAACTTTGCTGCCTATTAATTTCATGTGGTGTTTATTCAGTTCTTGTGTTATGAAAAGGAGTAAACAGCACTTCCTTATCTACTTTCTTCACACCAGTCATGATTTTATAGTCCTCACTCATATTCCCCTTTACTCATCTCATTTCCAGGATGAATAGCCCCAGCCTAATTAAGATCTCCTCAAACAGAAGCCACTGCATACCCCTAATCATTTTTTCACTCTTTTATGAACCTTTTCCAATTCCACTATATATTTTTTTGAGATGGGACAACCACATATGCATGTAGCATTCAAGATGTGGACATACCATGGATTTATAGTGGCATTATGATCTTTTCTGTCTTATTTTCCATCACTTTCTTAATGATTCACAGCATTTTGTTTGCTTTTTTGATTATCACTAAGCATTGAGTGCATGTTTTCAGAGAACTATCCACAATGACTCCAGGTCTGTTTCTTGAGTAGTCTCAGCAATTTAGACCCTATCTTTTTGTATGTATAGTTGGGACTACATTTTCCATTGTGCATTACTTTACGTTTATCAACATTAAATTTCATCTGCTATTTTGTTGCCCAGTCACATAGTTTTGAGAGATCCTTTTGTATCTCTTCACAGTCTGCCTTAATTATGTAGTTTTGTATCATCTGAAAATTATGCTGCTTCACTGTTTACTTCTTTTTCCCGATAACTTTTGTATATGTTGAAAAGCACTGGAACAGAACAGACCCCGGTGGATGCCACTATTTATCTCTCTCCATTCTGAAAATTGGCCATTTATACCTACCCTTAATTTCCTATCTTTTAACCAGTTTCTAGTCCATGAGAGGATCTTCCCTCTTCTCCCATGACAACTTATTTTGCATAAGAGACTTCAGTAAAAGATCTTATCAAAAAGGCTTTCTGCAATCTAAGTGCATTATATCCACTGGATTCCCCTTCTCCCCTCGCCCCCCATCCAAACAAAACAAAACAACTAAGTTTACATAATACTAAAGCTCTAAATGATACAAATATTTTTCTATTGTAAAATGAACTGCTTTATATGTATTGTAAAATGGCTGGGGAAATTGTTTGTCTAGGAGAAAATCCTGTGTCTTTTTTCCTCTGAAACTGGCTTGGCTACTTTTAAGTGATGCTAGTATAAAAATATAATAGATTGTGCTGGTCTCTGATGCTTTCTTTTGCTTATATAATCCCAAAGCTGTTCCAGTTTAAAATATGTAATCTTATGAGCAATTAGCTCACACACTGTATAAATATTGTCATTGTTCTGGCCAAAAACAAATTAACTGAGATATTTAAAGTTTATAAGAGAAATGTGTTCCTTGGGGGGTTTTGAGATTCTTGACTTATTGTGTAATAAATATCGAGGCAGTGTCCATGTCTGGCAGGCAAGCAACAACAGTCTGAATGGTTACTACAGATCTGATCATCACTTCAAATTAACAAATTAAACATCTGTTCCGAAGACAATGGCCCCAATTCTCAGATTTGGCTGAACTGCTCTCAAGGCAGGACCAAAAGGCAGCCCATCTCCTTTCCAACTATCTGATTTTGGCCATTTTCCCCCACAGTGTAAATTACAGAAAGTCTCAGGCTTGCTCTCTGACATCCAGTTGCCCGCAACCTCCAAGAACTATTCCTGTGACTAGGAATAGCTTGAGTGCAGTAACACCCTGGGCACATTCTCCCTTTGATATGCTGCCAGCATTGGACACCAAAAAGGGAGGGCTGGGATCCTTTGTGCTAGCTGTATGTCCTCTTTATGGGTCCTCTACTCCCTTGAAACAGTTTAAAAGAATGAGTTTCAGGGCCTATGTGAACAGTGACAGTTTTCAATGCCACAGACAGGAAGTCATAGAACTAAAATGCATTGTTTTCAGTTAGCAGAGAAGCAGCAGTGAAAGTATGGATCTATCTATATTTTTAGACAGCACTAAATATAACAGCATTTTGGTTCATGCCTGGTGACCCTAAGTATCACTGCAATACAAATAATAAACAAACAAACAAACAAAAATATCAAAATTAGTTTCTCATGCCCCAAATGCCAACAGGATGGTGAAAGTCTTCCTTAATTCCAAAGGAATCTTCTGTGCATTTTGTTGATTTGCCCCAAAGTTCATACAAATACTAAGGTGTTGTTGTTACTGTTTTATTTTACTTTTAAGTTCAAGCATTTCCTGCATTGCTAGGGAGAAGTAAATTTCCTGTTTCACTTTCTGGAAGCTATTTCAAATATTTTGGCTTACATGCTATGAGATTTCCCATTCAGGAAGGAGTGGGGTTTGGATTGAAATGGCTGCAATGTGGTTCAGCTTCCCATTGTTTGCTGAATAAATATAGAACAGGCAAGTAAATTATGGGGATCTACTTGGATAGTTGGTTGCAGATGATATCATAAGCCACAAAAATGAAGACTGAGTTGTTGGCACAGTTGATCACCAAGATGGAGGCACAGTCTATCATTCAAAACTCCCTTGCTTCATAAATGTATACAGTTCTTGGAACCCAATTCTAGTGCTATACTGCAGACAGACCATGGGCCAAATCACAAATTCCAATCTCAAGAGTTGTTTCATGGATTTTAATGGAACTTTTCAGGCTACATCTACACTGCAGCTCCTTTCCAGGATAGCGGAAGTATCCCAGGAAAGCTATGCAGTGTCCAAGGAACACGTCCACTTTTCCGGAAAAAAAAATTCAGAAAAGCGGACATGTTCTTTCATCATCTCTGTAAACCTCATTGTAGGAAGAAGAAGGGATGTGCCAAAAGAGTAGGTTTTTCTGAAATTTGGCACCAAATTTCGGGAAAACCTCTTCCGAAAGAAAAGTGACTTTTCTTTGTAGTGTAGACACAGCTTCACATGAGTGAAGCAAACAAGATCAGACACACTTACTCCCTCTCTATCCAGCTGTGGATGTCCCACCCTACAGTTTCTCCTCTTCCTGTGTGATAAACTCAATGCAACTGAGGAGAGATCAAAAACTACCCCAATATTTCTGTATTCGCCATTGCAGGGAAAAGTTTTGCTGCTCTACTTGGTTGAATTGGTTTCATCTCCTACCTCACAGCTGTAAATTTAATTGGCTAAATCACATCATTAGCAGTGACACTGTGGTTAAGCCTGGATTCCATGCTGGATAAATTCCATTCTCCTGCATTGTTTTTTACGCTTTTTGGTGAAAAGACCCTCTGTCTAATTATGTTAAGGTAAAGCTCTGAACTTTGTTCCTTGAGACTAATTCAGTATAGGACAAAATTCACTCCACAAAAGGTCTTATTTGCATCCTGAATCCTTCTTAAGTCCTTGATACTGAGTTTAACTGAAATACGGGCTCTTGGCAGGCCATGTGTACTAAGGTCAGTTTTACCTCAGTCTCTTGACACCTAAACCCCTGTTGACTTATTCATATACTGCACAGCTATTTCATACACACTGTGCTGTATATTTACTTCTCATGGAAGGTGTGTTTGGTCTGACCATTTATACTGCCTTCATTATTTCACCTGTAAAAAAAATAAGATATTTTAGAAGTAGGATGGTCCAGTGGTTAGGGCACTAGTTGGGAACTGGGAAGACCTGGGTTGAATTCCCTGCTCTACTACAGGCTTCCTAGGTGACAATGGGAAAGTCACTTAATCTTTCTGTGCCTCGGTTTCCTACTTCATAGGGGCCTTATGAGGATAAAGTCACTAAACATTTCAAAGTGCTCGCATACTATAATACTGAGGGCCATCTATGTACCTTACATAGACAGGTGGTTCTTTAGAGGCATGTTGTGAGATGGAATTAAATAACTAACTAGATATTCCAAAATAGTAGCCTAAAGTCAGGAGTGCTCAATAATTCAGAAAATCGGGAAGTTGCATAAAGAACCTAATTTTAGGCACCCATGTTGAACATTTTGATCTTTGTGGTCTAGGTGGTTTTGAAAATAAAAACTGCTAAGTATGATTGGGCAAGAAGTTCAGAAATGAGTCCCTAAAATTAGTCTCCTACATCCACTGGTAAACACATAAATTTATGGCATGATATCTCTGGGTGCTCATCACCTTTAAAAACCTGGCTACCGATGTTAGTGCCTAATTTTTGGCACTGCATTTTGCCTGTTTGTTTGTAAAAATGGATCTGCAGAATGAGCCTTTGAGCTTTGGCATGCTTTCCTAATCATGCTTATCAACTAAAAATATTTTGTATTAGGCACATGCAGGCAATAGTAACTCCAAAACAGCAACTCCTGTATGGGCTTAAAGACATTTACATATTAAATGGACATATCAACTGTCTAGCATCATTTTGAGCCACATCTTTGACATTGATAGCTTTAAACAATGAGAGAGATTCCAGTCTGAGTCTGGAAAACTGCACATCTCCAGAAATCTGCAAATGCCCTCCCTGGTTTGCTCATAAAAATACCAGGTTTCATCTTAAAGCCATCTCCAAAAATCAAGTAATATTTCATTGCATGTGTAGTAGCCAAGCAGAATTGTTGCCGCTACTCTTTATGTTGTTGATAAATTTTAATATTGATAAATGCAAAGTAATGCATATTGGAAAACATAATCCCAATTATATGTTTAAAATTAGCTATTTACCACTCAAGAGAGAGATCATGGAGTCATTGTGGAGAATTCTCTGAAAACACCCACTTAATGTACTGCAGTAGTGAAAACAGCAAACAGAATGTAAGGAATCATTAAAAAGGATAGAAAATAAGATATTCTCTATCTTATTGCTTCTATATAAATCCATAGTATGGCCACATCTTGAATACTGCATGAAGATGAGGTCGCTTGATCTCAAAAAAGATATCTTGGCATTGGAAAAATATTCAGAAAAGGGCAACAAAAATTATTAGGAGTTTGGAACGGCTGCTATATGAAGAGAGATGAAAAAGACTGGGATTTTTCAGCTTAGAAAAGAGGAGACTAAGGAAGAATATGATAGAGGTCTATAAAATCATGACCGGTATGAAGAAAGTAAATAAGGAAAAGTTATTTACTTGTTCCCATAACATAAGAACTAAAGCTCGCCAAATAAAATTAGTAGGTAGCAGATTTAAAACAAATAAAAGGAAGTATTTCTTCTCATAACAGAGTCAACCTGTGGAACTCCTTGCCAGAAGATGTTGTGAAGACCAGGATTTTAACAGGGTTTTAAAAAGAAATAGATAAATTCATGGTGGTTAGGTCCATCAATGACTATTAGGCAAGATTGGTAGGAATGGTGCTCCTAGCCACTGTTTGTCAGAAATTAGGAATGGATGACAGAGGTGGGATCACTTTATAAATACCTGTTCTGTACATTTCATCTAGGGCACCTGGCACTGGCCTGTCAGAAGACATGATACTGGCCTAGATGGACCTGTGGGTTGACCCAGTAAGGTCGTTCTTATGTTTTTATAATGCATGGGGAGGGGCAATAGCAAGGCAAGCCCCAACCCCAAGTTTGACACCACACTTTTTCTGGCTGAAAAAAAAAAAAAAAAAAAAAAAACCCAAAACGAAACAACCAAAAACCCAAGACAAAATATCTACACTGCTCCTAAGCCAGCCTGAGGAGATTCCTAATCACAACAAAAGATGCTTCCTCATTCCAGATGCTTCAGAATCAGCTGCTGTTATTTAAAGGACACCATTGCAGGCATGGCTTTTATTTTCTTTCAGTTTTATGCATGAAATTTATGAAGGGCACTACTTGCAATATTTGCTGAAAACTGCCATTTTAGTGAAGCTAAAATTCTTGTTAGTAAGCACATTTGCTAGAATATGCACAGGTGTCGATGACTGAAGTCATTTAATTAATGTGATTGAGCATGTGGGCAATATTTTCTAGTATTTGGCCTGCTTTATTCATGAATATGCAAAAAACAAAAACAAAATAAAACCCAGGGAGAATTTAACTGAAATTGTTTTGTAACCTTAACTAACCTGGATGCACATACTATTGTTTAATAAACCAGTGTAGCATTTCAAGCATAACAAATCAGCATTAGGTATCAGCAATATAAAAGTTCTTCCATCCCAACTTGCTCTAGTCTAAAAGTGTGTCCATAGTTTGAGAAATCACCACAGAAAGAAAATGGCAGATTTTTTGGGGAAGACTGATTTCATTGATCCCAGTCTCTGAGAACAGTCATTCAATGGAAAGATATTCTATAGAAAGACTGAGACCATACACCACATATGTAAGACATTTAGTTCCAAAGAGCTCACAAGGGAATTTAGATGTGTAGCCAATAAGCTGTGGGAGGTCCTCTGAATAATAAGAACATATGTTAAAACAGCACATGTCTGAAAAACATTTCTATGAGGGCTAATAGATGCACTTAAACAAATATGACAGATTTAGTATATGCATGCAGTATTCATATCTATGCATATGGGAAGATGCAGCATATTGTCACAACAAACTTTTCCTTCAACCCAAACAGCTCAGGCACAGAAATCTCTACTAAGTCTGCATGTTTGTTAAACGAAAATAGGAAAGGAAATATTAAACATGTTAACCAAGCTTCATAGTTGCCCTGCCAGTTCTTACATTCATTAAGCTTTTTAATATAAAATGTTCTTTAGTGTTTATATATAAAGTGATCAAAGAAAATGGACACAATCATGAAAAGTCACAAAATAGAAGATGACACAATTACATTATAAAATATACTCATTTCCTTTGTAAGTTTAATTGTATTTGTAACATATTTGAAGAAAACCTAGGGTAAGAAGTTAAAATTCAATTAAAATATAAAATGATGGCAGTTCAGTACTTGGCTAGATTTCTGGAAACTACAAGAAGAATCTGAAGTCACAACTGAAAAATAATTCTGAAGATTCTTCCATGCACGTGAGTTAAAGGTTAAGACAAAAGTTATTGGGCCATCTCTGTTTTTAATTGTCACAACAGATGCACTTTACAATTGCTGTCATAAAATCAATTATTTTGACCTTTCAGAGTGAAGTCTAAGCAAGCAAACCAGTGACAGCGCATCTAAATAATGCCTTTTATTTTTAAAGATCTGAACTCAGCTGATTTATGCAGATGGCACCCAACAAATACATCACAAAGTAATATTTCCAGTCATTAATAGTTTCTATTTGTACTCGGAATGCTGCCACAATGATATTTTCACTGCAAAATCCACCTTAAATTATTACCAACAACTTCCAGGATTCAACAAAACCTGATGCAATTGTGCTAGTGCTGATCACAGATTCCAAAATACATACAACTAGCATAGTCTGGACCACTTGACAAGCCACTTTTAATAGTGGCCAAAAATACCCAAAACAAAGCAAACAAACAAACAGGGCCTGCATTTGTCTAATGTTCTAATATGTAGCTCAGCCACCCAATACAAAATAAACATGTGATCAGGTAACATAAGACCAAGGAGAAATCTGCTGTTCAAAAGACTTCACAGTAAACAATACCCATGTGATGTGAAAGCAAGAAGTTTTAGTAATGCAATTTTTTTTAGCTTTTCAGTGGAATTCCAGCAAGGTTGAAAAAGCACCAGTAGATAACTTCAAAACAGTAAAGCTATGTTCTCAGTGCTAACAAATGTCTGAGGTAAAGAGTCCGTGCTAATTAACAATCTCAGTCATTTTTATGAAGTCCCGCTGGCATTTAATTTGTGTGTCTGTACCGTAAAGTTCCTGACTATGTCTAAAGACTAAACAAAATAAGTGCTGCATAGCACGTAGAAAGGGACTTTCATTTCCATGGAGTCAAAAAATAATGCAATGCTTTAATCAAAGCATTAGGGATTTATCTGGCAATAAAAGCGTGATGAGGAACTAGTTAACGGGATGTGTTTACAAGTATTTCATTGTCACTAGGTCACTCACATGCTTATTTGTACACACTCCAAACACAATGTTAATTTTAGCTGAACATAAAACGGGTCTTGCTGGACTCATCCCAAGCCCATTACTGCAGCACATCTTACCTTTTTCACGGTTTGTGAATTACTGGAGAGAAGGAAGCAGCGAGTGTTCCTTGAAGAGACCTCCTTATATCTCCCTGGTTGCGGCTCTGCTAGTTTGTTTGGGGAAATCCCATTAACAACTGCCAAAAAGAATCTTTTGGTCCCAATAGGTGTCAGTGTCTGGTAGAAAAGGTAGTAATAGACAGCCACCACCAGCACCACAAGGAAGGGCCGAGGGCGACAGAGCCTATGGCAAGAGGGAACCTGCCTACACACCATGACCGCTTCACCCCTCTCACTTTGCCCTTTTCCACATCACAGGAACATTCGCAGCAGCCACTTTCCATCAGCATAAAAAGGACACGGGAGTGTTTTGTCACAACCGATTTAAGTTCTTCCCATTTCTGCTGCTGAACTCCCCCGTGATGCCCAGCAAGAAGTCATGGGTCTGAAAGGCAGAGTGTGCTGCGAAGAGCTCTTCATAAAGGAATGGAGTCCAACCACTGCAAAACAAACACACAGTAATAATCGGCACACGAATGAGCCAGACTTAACCTTTCCCCAATGCCTAGCTAGCAGAACAGACCTGCATGCAAACAGCTGAGGAGTAGAAATCTTTATGCCAGCTCTGCCGAAAAAACTGCAGGCAGACAATAGCATCCAAGGAAGCAATAAGTAAAACTTAACATGTGCCTTGCATGGCAGAAGAGACTGTCCAGGCTTTGCTAGCAGTCATTTGATTTTTGTTTCTATCACATTTTCAACCCCCACTTTGTTTTTACTGTTTCCTTCATTCCAGTCCTTTTAAAATTGCCTTTTTCCTGTCAGCATGCACAGCTCTCAGGGTGCATTTATCTGGAATCTGACAGACTCTGAAGACTTTCCTTTAGGTTTTGTTCCGACTTGAGTTCAAAGTTATGTTTACTTACTCAGTTCTTATCCTGCCAGAAGTTTTCCATTCTCCCTGATTAAAGCCACTTGGAACCACCCAGCCTCATGGCTCCAGCTCATCTCATACAGAGACAGACAGACATCCACGCAGTCTTGCAGACAAACCATCTGAACTCAGTTGGGCCACAGACATATAAAGAAAGGCTGGACTGCACAGGGGGTGGGGTTAACGTCACTCGGCTCTGAAGAGGCACAGATTGGGAACTGGAGAAGCAATACTAGATCTGGATCAGAAACAAGAAGTGTCCTTGCTCATATAAAAAGTGAATTTGCAAACTATAGTCAAAGCAGTTACTAAAATTCTTCTGTTACAGTAATATCTCAGATGGAAAAAATAAATCTTGCAGGTAGTGGGGAATCTGACCACCACGTGCAGCATTTAAATCCAAATTTATAAAAAATATTGTTTAACATTTCCATGAACCAGACTTACTTGTGCACTGCCATGGCAATACATGGTAAACCTCAGTGGTTTAATATCACTGCATGAAAAAGTCTCCTATTTAATAGTGAAGAAGGAAAAAAAGCAAGACTGTCAGAAAGAATCCAACTAAAACATTCAGTATCTCAACTACAAAAGTGCCAAGTTAGTACTTTCCCCTGCTGACAAGAAAAGTGCTGGACAGACCCAGTTTAGGGGCTCAGCATTAACATAACAAACCAACATTGCTTATATGATAAAGTCCAAATTGCTAAAGTAAGAGTGAGTGTGAGTGCGTGTATACACGTACACATACACATATCCTATGCACTTTGTTCTGTATTCCTAACTATGGAGGGGGGGGGGGCATTCCCAAGGCCCAAACTCTCTCATATAGATGAAAAATGAAAGTCAATCTATTATACAGTATCAGAGGGGTAGCCATGTTAGTCTGAATCTGCAAAAGCAACGAGGAGTCCTGTGGCACCTTATAGACCAACAGAGCATTTGCTTTCGTGGGCAAAGACCCACTTTGTCAAATGCATCTGATGAAGTGGGTCTTTGCCTACGAAAGCAAATACTCCAATAAATCGGTTAGTTTATAAGGTGTCACAGGACTCCTCGTCTATTACACAGAACTCCAATCCCACCACTCTAATACCTCACCAAGATGAGCACTGCGCGCAGCTGTGGAAACTCATGTTTATAGGTGGGTCTGAAGGAGTTGTGTTTATTTCCAATATCTGAGTTAAAGCAATCACCCATGACCACTTTTGGGGAGGGACACAAGGCAGGCATCTTGCTGACCCCCCCCCCCCCCGTGACTCCTCTTCATGCCACCCTGAGCCTGGGGGAAGGACCCACCTCTTCCCACATCCACCCTGCCCCCAATTCCACCCCTTCTTCCAAGCCTCCACCACTGCCCTTATCCCTGTACCGACCCCTCCCCGACCCTGGCCCTGCTTCACTCCCATCCCACATCTTCCCCTGAGCCCACTCTCCTGAGTGACAAAGCCCAGAGGACTAGCGAGGTGCCTGGTGCTGGCAGCAGGGGTCTGGCCTCCCCACACTCACCAGTGGCAGTGGAAGGAATTGAAGCAATTCGGCCTCAGACAGCTTTGCTCCCCTGGTTCCCAGCTGTGTTGCTCCATTTCCCTCCACTTCTGAATGTGGGAAGCAGTTCCACCTATTCCCGAAGCTCCCTCCCATGAGCATCACGGCTGGGAGCCAGGGAAGCAAAGTGTGCTGGGGCCAAATCTCTCAATATTGCAACTAAATAAGGGTATGTCTACACTACCCTCCTAGTTCGAACTAGGGGGGTAATGTAGGCATACCGCACTTGCAAATGAAGCCCGGGATTTGAATTTCCCGGGCTTCATTTGCATAAGCGGGGAGCCGCCATTTTTAAAACCCCGCTGGTTCGAACCCCGTGCAGCGCGGCTACACGGAGCTCGAACTAGGTAGTTCGGACTAGGCTTCGGACGAGGTGTACCAGTAGTTCGGAATAGGAAGCCTAGTCCGAACTACCTAGTTCGAGCCCCGTGTAGCCGCGCTGCACGGGGTTCGAACCAGCGGGGTTTTAAAAATGGCGGCTCCCCGCTTATGCAAATGAAGCCCAGGAAATTCAAATCCCGGGCTTCATTTGCAAGTGCGGTATGCATACATTACCCCGCTAGTTCGAACTAGCGGGGTAGTGTAGACATACCCTAACATAGCTGAAGTTGATGTACTTACTGTGGCATCTTACGTATTGCAAGGTTGGTAGGGGCTGCTCTCCCGTCAATGCCAGCTACCCTTCTGATCCCAGGGAAGTACCGGTGTCAAAGAAAGAACTCTTGGAGATCAATTTGTCATATCTAAGCAGACACGATAAATTGACGTCTGGTGGATCGATCAGTGCAGTGTCAATCCCTAAAATAGAGGAGACAAGCTCTTATTCACACCAATTCCTGTCATATATGCTGCATGGCGTGTTAATTTTTCGTCTAATTTCTGGCATAACTATACCTTCTGCCTGCTGGAGCCAGCAGCAGCCAGGACCTGGTTCAACATCTAGGGCAGTAGTTTTAAAAGTGTGGCCCACAAACCACTTGTGATTCTCAACAGTCTTGCAGGTGGGCCGCAGGCTTGGGACTTGCCACCTCCCCTCTCCCCCCCCTTCCTCCAGCAGTGACTTGCTTGTGACTTGCTCTCTCCTTGACCCCATGACTCCCTCCACAAGGTTGGAGAGCCAGCGCCAGCTTCCTGCTGTGGGAGCAGGGAGGGAGAGTGAGCCAGGTCTGGGTTGTGGGGGAAGGAAGTGACTCCACATGCTGCCACTCCCCCTCCTTATCTAGGAGAACAACAGCACAGGAAAGCACTAACCTGGAGGCTTTCCCTGCTGCTCCCATTGGCCGGAAGCATGGGAGTAATGAGGGAGCAGAGCTTAGGAGCAGCAGAAGGCAGAGCCAGGTAAGTGCCCCCATGCCCTTTATGCCACCCAGACTCCACACTCCCATTCCCCTCATACACCCCCTCCCATTGAGACCCCACAGACCCAACCTGTTACTACACCCAACCTCCCACCCAGACCCTGCACCCCCCCCCCCTTCTGCATCCATTTTGTCATTATGGGTGGTTGGCTGGTGGTCTGCAGAAAGTCTGTGTTGCGCGTGGTGGGCTGTCAGCCAAAAAGTTTGAGAGCCATTGATCTAGAGGATCTTTTTCATCGATATAACAGAACGGGCTTGAAATCCCATCCAG
Organism: Pelodiscus sinensis; assembly: GCF_052426305.1. Taxonomy (NCBI): domain Eukaryota; kingdom Metazoa; phylum Chordata; order Testudines; family Trionychidae; genus Pelodiscus; species Pelodiscus sinensis. The sequence goes on from NC_143052.1 coordinate 44,569,715, forward strand.
ACACTGTCATACCACTCCTGGGTGCTTCTCAGAGGCAATATTTCCCCACTCATAAACACCAAGTCTGAGTGTAGAAAAGAAACTTTTAATGAAAGGAGGGAAGTAGCTTGGCATGGATTTGGAAAAATACCAGAAACAGAGTTCACAGACATAATCCCTGAGGAAAAGACCCACCCAAAGTAGGTTGGGCAATGTCCTTTTCCCATCAAGTTTCTAAGTTCAGCCACCCAAAAGTCCAAACTTTTACTTGCCCAACCCTTCTCTGCACCCCATTCACAGTTGCTGCCCTTGATCAGTACAGACCCAGAATTCAGAGAGGCATCCACAGAATTCACTTCCCACTCTGGGTGAAGGGAGGTAAAGAGGTACCTGTAGCGGGGTGCCAGGTGCGAGCACCACTCCCCTGCCCCTTTTCCCCCAGGGAGCGGGGGGGGGGGGGGGCTCCGCGAACCCTCTGCCTCAAGTCTGTCCTGTTCGTCCCTAGCCGGGTCTGTACGTGGTGCGAAGGCTGGGTGCGATCACCTCCCTGCCCTAGGCGGCGGGGGGGGGGGGGGCTTTCAGCGAACCCGCGGCCACGTCCCACCCCTTTCCCAGTGGGCTGGGAGGGGTTCGGCCCGAACGCAGGCCTTGGGGTCCCTGCCCCTAGTCTCACCCTCACAGGGCACGCGTCCGCAGGGCGGGGTTGTAACCCAGTCCTTGCAATGCCCACGTCGCGTGGGTGTTGGGGTTTCGGGGGGGGGTTGTTTTCAGGGTTTGGGGGGGTGTGGGGAGTTGGGGACCCGGGCCCACCCTCTCCTCCGGGTCCCAGCCCAGGGCCCTAAGTGGAGTGCGGCGCCTAAGGGCGGCCCTCCACAGCAGACGGGGCCGGCCCCCTAAACTTGTCTGCCCACAGGCGCCAGAATGGCCTCGCCCCGGGCTCCTTCCACTCCCCCAGCCGAGCGCATTCCCAGTCACTTACCCCGTTGGAGGCGTCGGGTCCGTCCCAACGCGGCCCTCCAGCTGCCGACGCTGTCCTCCTTGTTGGTGCGGGGCCCCGGGGGCTTGGCACCTCGGGACGCCAGGGTGGACGCTTCCTTACTCCCCCCCGCTCGGCATCGGACTGCCGCAGTTAAAGTCCCCGGGGAGTGACATCAGGGGGGTTAACCCCCTCCAGGCTTCCCTGGAGGAGTACCCGAGGCTCCGCCCCTCTGGGCGAGACATGGCGCCCCGGCCGGATGCGGCTCCGCGGCTTGTGCCCTCCCCCGCCTCACTCGGCGTGCGCTCGTCCGCGCTGCCCGGCGCCTGGGTTCCTGTGGCTCAGGGGCGGCCCTGCCGCCGCCCGCGGTCATCGCTTCCCCGGTTGGGCGGGGGGGGAGGCCTCTCCACCGCGGCTAGTGTGGAGCCCGCCGGGTCCATCACAGTATCTTACTTGCTGTATTGGCTGCTCGCCATCTGCCTGCTCACTGCTCTCTACTACTGCCCCGCTGGACGCTTGTCATGCCTGTCCATCACCACTCTGCTGGCTGTCAGTCACTATCCACCGCCATCCATTGCTTGGCTCTAACCTCTGCACATCAGTCTCAGTAACTGTCAGTTCTTTGACAGGCCGGACAAAACCACTACCGCATCTCAAGTGATTTCAGCTCCGATTAGTTTCAACTCTTACCAGTAAGAAACAGAGCTCTACCATAATTAAAATAAGAAATGGACTCCTAATGAAGCCTATTTAGCGCTATTTTCTGAACAGGGTATGTAAGGGGGATAGGTCAAACCAGTCCAGGTGGTAGTCCAGGGGAAGGCATGTAGCCTCTTGACCAGAATACCTTCCTTCCCCTTCTTACTCTCATAATGCTGAGACAGTTGAGCCTTTGCTTAGCAAGGTTTTTTTTCTGCTACATAGCTTTTTTCCTTTGGAACAGATTAAGCACTGTTCTGTTTTTTTGTATCCTCACAACAATTACAAACATTGATAAGCATTTCTCACTATCCTTGCATTTAATACAAACATAATTTGTGACCCAGTCCCAGCTAAGTCGATTACAGTGAGGAAAACACCACTATGTCTGCTGAATATCTACCAAATCTAAGCAAAGCAGGAACTAACAGTATTTACGTAAACCCTCACAAGGTCTCTCCCCACTTCCAGCTAACTGTCATGGAAGCATTCATTTAGATCCTGCTTATTATATCCAGATTGTCTTCAATTGACTCCCAGGTTACAGGGAACAAGAAAAGGATTCTAATGGTCATCCACTCTCCACTGGAGAAAGTTTTCCCCTCTATAAAGAACACCCTTCCATTCTCCAGGGAAACAAAGGGGTAACTCAAAGTTCCTAATGCCATTCCAGTATATTGCTACAGTATGTCACTACAGCCTCAGGTCCTCAGACACTTCTCCAGCTGTGTTATGCCACTACAGCAGAACAGTTGGAAAACCAATGAATCTATCTCAGGATAGTTTTTGGATGGGAGAAACCTGTAGGGTATGTCTACACTACAGAGGAAGATCAAAGTTGCCGCGGTCGATCTTCCGGGGTTCGAATTAAGACAGCTAATTCAAAGTGGGAGGGGTGCTCTGGTCAATGCTGGTAATCCTGTGTTCTCCCTTCAACTTCCTGCAGTGTAGACAGCACCAAAAACTGAGTTAAGCTACTTTGACTTCAGCTATGCAATTAATGTAGCAGAAGTTGCATATCTTAATTCGACTTTGTCCTGTAGTGTAGATGTCCCTGAATGCCCTAGATCTAGCCTCAGGATATCAACTTTCTTCTGTGCCTCCTTCCAGCTGCACTCAGCACATAGTGGATTGCAGACTAAGAATCTGGATGTTTTCCTTCTTGCAGCATTTCCAGAAAATACTGCAGGATCACTAGATTTCACACTAGTTATAAGACCCTAGCAGCAGTGCATGACCAACCCTATGATTTTTGGAGCCCTAGGCAAGCTGTGGCTTGGTCACCCTCCTCCCCATTCAATAGAGAGAAAAATTAGAAGTCTAAAATGAAATGTTATCTTTATTTATTTGGCATTCAAAAAGAGCAAAAATAAAAGTAAAATATTTTACTGCCTTTCTTCTACTTTTCATGAACCCCTAACACAATTATTCTGTATAGGGCACACCGCCCAGTAGCTGACACTTTAAAGTTTTAACCATTTTGAATTGTAGACACTGTTTTTGGTCAGTGCTGCAAACAGTTGCATTTCAAGTTGCAACTGTCCTCCTTCCACAGGAACTGATTTTTGAGAAGCTATGAAAATATTTAGTCCTTGGTATTGAATGAGGTCTGTTTTTGAGTTGTAACCCCTTTGCACTGGGCCATCACTTTGTATAAACATTTAAAACTTGCTAATTGTGCTTTTGCAAATTGGACAATAAGTTGTTTGAGACAAAGTTTTGAAGCTATTTTGTGATCTATTGAGTCTAACAAGTCTCTCTTTCAGCATGGAAGAACAAAGGTACATTTTGGTTCATTTTAACTTTAAAAAGCTACATTCCCCATGAGCAACAGAATCTGGAAGAGTCAAGAGAATTCGCAGAGCAATGAAGATGTTGGGGAGGCAGTCTGTGAGTTTGTGTTCAGAAATAAACTTCAGTCCAAGTGGCGAGCAAAACTGACTCAACCGTATGTCTTGCCAACAGTAGGCCATTGGGAATGACTGAACTGCCAAACTCCACCCTGAGACAGCAAACCCAGGTTGCACACTTTTGAAACTATGCTGTCACACATTTTAACTGTATTTACATATACACCCATGCTCCCCAATGTGAGATAAATAATATAACTAACTTCAGACATGGCAACAATGCACTGTTTTATAATATTGGATACTTTCATTTATAAGAGATAGCATTAGTATATTTTTAAGCAGAGAAAACAATTCACTTCTGTTTAACTTAGTGCCCCTTAAAACCTGGATCCTTACACGGCCGCTTAATTCACCTATATGATCAGGCTGTCCCTGACAGAGAGACAGCAATGCCGCTCTCGATGCCCTGTTCGATTTTTTTCTCCCATTCCCATCTCTCTACCTTTTTTTCCTCATTGCCTCTGTGTACAGAATCCTGGTTAGTAATATTGCCACCCCCAAAAGTTCAACCATCACGAGTCAGGCCCTACTAATCATGAGATGTTTCTTAGTCTCATTTTGGTCTCCCTTTTGATTTTCTGAACTCCCCTTATCCACTTCTAATGTGCATGTGGTAGTTTAACAGTGTTGCCAACACTCCCCAAATGTATGGAATAAAGTGATATCAGCTCCTTCTGCAGGTTTTCTTATGGGAGAGCCTGAGATCAAACAACAACGATCTGTATAAAATGCTAGTGCAGATCTTCCAGCTCCACCCCAAAACTCTAATAAATTAATGTTGTGTCCCCCACTTCCCAGAGGTTGCTCACTCCCTTGGGGGAGGAGTAGAGAATGGATTTGAACCACTCCACTTCCTGGATTCTGTGATGGAGCCATTCTCTGCTAACCTGCTCTGACCAGTTGCAGCAAGGTGCACCTAGCATCTCCCCTATCTCTCTCTCTGTCTCTTACGTTTTGGTAGTTTCCTTCCCAGTGAAGAGCTCCGCTACCTTCCTTTTGTGCTGCTCAGGACAGTCTCAACCAGCAGCAGAACAAAACTTACGATTCTTGTAATTTTTCAGCTGCTCTGCAACACCATGGGCCTGGTTCTCATCTTGTTTATTTCTTTGACATTTTGCACTTCAGATACCACACTGCCACAAGTGTACATGAGAGGTAATTCCACTGGAGTCATAGAGGGGACCAAGTAACAGGGATAAGTTATCAGAATCAGGCTTTGGAGGATTAAAAAAAAAATCGCATTTTGTTTATTTTTATATATATATATATATATATATATATATATATATATATATATATATATATATATATATATATATGGAGTCTACTACCTGCCCCTGTACCCTTCAGGGGCAATCTGGGCTGTAATAAAAGAAGACTTTCTCTGAGCAAGAGAGAGGGGAATAGAAGCATAGAGGAGGTCATTGTTTCCTCTCAGGCTTGTTTCCTACAGCCAGGGCTGGTGACAGACTTTGCCGTGAGCAATGTGTAAGGATGGAGCTCAGCTACAAGGGAGCTCAAAAGGAGTAGGGTTAGTGGTACCCAGACCTCAGTGACACTCAGATTACACCACACCACCCCCACCCAGCCCTCAGTGTAGTCCAGAGCATGCCGCACAGGGCTTTAGCTGCTGCTGTGGCTGCCACTGTAGCAGCAGTGATGGCTCAGAGCCCCAGGCGGTTAAATAGTTGGACCCACAGGGCAAATGCCTTCTCCCCTGTCCTCCCCCCCCCCCCCCCCCCACCTCCTGTCAGTGACCCTGTATGCAGCTTAACTAAAGACTGTGAACTTCATGTCTGGGAGCTGAAGTGAGATTCTTATGAACTGCATATTATAGTTGCTTCTGTCCTGAAACTCAATCAAAAGGGAATGTGTGCTGTTTATTAGTGTTTGTTGGCTTCTTCTTGCACTGGGCTATTAACAAGAACCTACTGCTATTCCAAGGAGGGGGGAATTAAGGTGGATCCCAATCACAGCACCTCACAGAAGTTGCCCATGGCTTTACAATATAATGTATAAATAAAATCCTATAAATCAGAAATTAGAAGAAATTATATGTGCATGCATGCATATGTAATATCAGCCTATTTTCAAACTCTTAGCAAGAAACTAACCCTACCCCTTGCAATTTTGAGGTTGAAAATATGATCAAAGGTAGAAGCTGGAACTGCTGTTACAATTAGTACCATGGGCTGCTCCTTCTTGTAACAGCTCCCACAGCACTTACTTGATACTCTCTGAGCTGGCTCCCTTCCTCTCTCCTTCCATGTGGGATTTCCTGATGTTTGCTCCCCCCAGCAGCAATCTATTTTCCTCCTCTGCGCTGAGTGGGCAGCTGAGCTCAGGCTCTGTAGGGCCCTTGCCAAAATCTGCCAGCAGTGGCCTCTGGTGGCCACCCCAGGAACACCCACATCTAATACAGTCCAAAATTTTTAAATTGAGGGTTGCCCACAGTAACTGATAATAATTAAGGGAAAACCACAGGACAAAAACAATTCACAAGAACTGGCAGCAGTGGTTGGGATTCTGAAAAGAACTTAGTTGGAGTCCCAGATGGGCATGGGCATCTCCATATATTGGGCTCTTGCAGGCTCGGATGTTAAAGTATTTACTTAATTTTTATTCATGTAAGTAATCTAACTTCATATGAAACAAGATAAGCACATGCACAATTGCCCACAGGATTGGGTCAGAGTCACTAGTAACAGCTCCTTTGCAGCACTGAATAGATCTACATGCCAAAACTGCCAGGAATATAATAGAATTGAAGACATGATCGCAACAGCTCTTTTCCAGAACAACAAGGTTAGCAATCATTTAAAAGAAAAAGGGCTGTAGTTACTAAAAATACCAGCAAATAAATATATGAGAAGCATCAAGAGTTATTTTACAAAAAGTTAATATGCTCGTAATTCATTAGAATGAGAAACTTATAAACCACTTTCATTTTAAACATAATAAACAGAAGATTTTTAAAAAGCAATTGTATATATCAATTATTGGATTTATTCTCTTATTTAAGAATATAACACAAGTAATTCTAAGGATCAGAACCTTTTTCTATTGAAATCATTGACAATATTCCCATTAACTTCAACAAGAACAGGACTGGGCCATAAATCCATATATACAGCACAAAAGGTTTGTATACAACAGAACATTAGCAATACTGTATAATTTAGGCAGCATCAAATAATAAATATTTTGAAGACAGCTGTCAAGCTGCATACTCAATATCATAGAATCATAGAATACTAGAACTGCAAGGGACCTTGAGAGGTCATCAAGTCTAGTCCCCTGCCTTGAAGGCAGAGTCAAGCACCATCTAGAGCATGCCAAATACATGTTTGTCTAAGCCAGGCATGTCCAAAGTCCGGCCCGCGGGCCAATTGCGGCCCGTGTTCCGATTTAATACGGCCCCCGCTTCCTCCCCCTCTCCTGGCTCCCCAGTGCTCTTTTGAACTGGCGCGCCCAGCACACCGCCTCCGGCTGCGCCACCGCCGCCGCCGCCCATGGCCTCCGTGGTCCTAGAGCCTTCCCTGTAGGGCACGTCCGCAGCCCCGCTCCCCCGCTCGGCTGCGGGTTCGCCCTGCCCCCGGGCCGCCATGAGGCCGGCGTGTCCTGCGCTCTCTGTCCGCCTCCGACCCTGCGAGCCCTCCGCCTTGGGGCTGAGAGTGCGGGGACGGACCTCACGCATGTTCACTTCTTCAAATCTGGCCCTCTTTGAAAAAAGTTTGGACACCCCTGGTCTAAGCTGTTCTTAAATATCACCTATTATGGAGATTCCACAACCTTCCTATGCAATTTATTCCACTGCTTTACCACCATGACAGGAAGTTTTTCCTGATGTCCAATCTAAACCTCCCTTGCTGCAATATTCACTTTGACCATACACCAATTCCTGCAAAAGCAACACTTGCATGTTGGTTTTATTCCCTTGTATAGCCCCATTGTGCACAGTGTTCAGGACAATACATGGTAGCTTATGGGTGCAGGATTGGGCCTTTGACTTAGGCTGGCACCCATTTAAAGCAATTCATTTAAGACAATATGAGCAACACATTTCATTACTTCCCTGCCTGCAGAAAGATTTGACATATGGCTAGAAAAATTAAGGTTATTTACCTGTAACTGCAGTCTTGAAATGGACTCTGCATATACAGACTCATGGGTTGTGTGGGCATAGGCAGTGGAATCTTCTCCAAGCAGTGCTCCTCAGAGCTCACACACTCCCCTCTTGCCTCTCTCCTCAGTGTTCCTGAATGTTCTGAGAACAAGGCTCTAAATGGAGACATGGCATCCTTTGACATAACAGTTCCTTCCACCACTGCTTCAGCATATTTTCCTAGCCTCCTCCCTTTCAAGGCTTGTTCAGGTTCTCTCGCCCACATTGCCAGATGTGGAAATAGGGGATTTGGATAATAATTCTTGCACTGCTGATGCAATAGTCGATCCTGTAATATTGGAAGCATCGCATAAATTCCCTTCAGCAACTGAAGTACGACGGTGTGCAACTCTTATCTCAGTCACATCAGAGTAACTAAAATCACTCTGATTCCATCCCGCTTTAATTTTCTCACTATCTTTTCTATCAGTGAAAAGAGGAAGAAAGCATACAACCAGCTTTTACCCCAATTCAGTAGGAACACATCCAATGCAGATTGAGTGTCCTTTCCTTCTCTCAAACAGAATTTGCAACAGTTTGTGTTGGGACTGTGGCAATTAAGTCTATTTTTAGAAATCCCCAACAGTTGAAGATACTGAGTATTACTTCATCCTCTCTCAACTACTCATGTAACTGTCATCTCTGCTCAGCTTGTCCATCTGGTAATTGTCCTTTCTGACAGTTGAAGACCTACTATAGGAACGTCATGCTAGACGCACCAATCCCACAACTTGATTTATTTGGTACACACCTGGGACAAAAACTCCTCCCTACTTGTCCATACACTTTTGAACCTGGATTGTTAGCACACTAGACAGTAACGGACAGTTTATTTCAAACATGCAGAAGGGAAGTTCAGCTATACCTACTCCCTTTCAAAAGTGCTTAAAAGTGGTGAACCCACTAACGTACACAAGTGCAAACTCCTTTATGTAACAAATGGAAATGACCTAAGACTACGCAGTTACATTATGCAGAGTTTGTACTACTGAAAGTGCTATGGGCTGATATTTCAGACAAGAAAGAACTCTCCATATCCTTTACTGGCAAAAAAGGGAAAAGATTTGCTATGAAGAGCATCATTTGCATAGGCTGCCTACCCAGAATTCCTCTAATGACACTTGTTGACTGAGGACTTCACAGCAGTAATTGTCATAAAGGGTTTTGTGGCAAGGGACAACACAGACTGGAACAGAGCTGAGTGACCTCTGGGGGATACCCACCTTTGTGATACCTTAATATAGCTGAATCACAAAGCTGGGATAAGTGGTGGTGCCTCGAGAGAAGTCCAAGCAAACAGCTCCCTTGGGCCTAGACAGATCTGCCAAGAGGTACTTGGCTGACTTCTACTCACTGCTACAAACCAGGAGTGGGGTCTGATGGATGGATGAGAAGGTACAGCCAAGGGAATACCACTTGTGAAGCATTCTGTTAATGAAGGAGGAGAGAAGGGAAGTAGGACATATAGACAATCCCCTTGCAGCCTCACTCTACATTGTCTGCCACAGTGAAGGGCATGGAGGACCCTTGAGTAGAGTCCTGGCTGCTTGGAAAGGAATTCTTTTCTATAAGGCTAGAATTAGATAGGCGATTGCCAGGGTTTAGTGGAAAGCAATGACAAACAAGCTCCGTAGGTTGATGATCTCTTTCCCCTTTTGGTCAAAGGGGAGGCTGCACACCCTGTGTCTTCTCTCCTCCAGTGCTAAGCTCCCTTATTGAAATACTTTTCACAGGCATGGAGCCCCATTTACTCTCACTCAGTCAGTCTCTGGGGACAATAATGTGGCAGACAAGCTGTTGTTTCCCTTGTTCTGCTAAGCAGTTTGAGAGAGAGACTAAGGCAGCCTCCCCTCCAAGAGTTTAGAAAAATGAAGCAAAACCAGGCTATCCTAGAAAATCCATGCCATCCAGTCAGTCTCTGAACTTTCCACATAATTACCCTGAGGGACCTCCAGAACTGGGCATAGCTTTGCTTCAAGAATATCAGACACTGAAGCAGAAAAATTAGATTATCTTGAATCCTCCTTTCTGATCTTCTCTTCTTGTTCACTAGCTTATTCCCTATATACCCTGAATATATTCCTTTCGGACCCATCTACCTATACCATCCTGTTTCCTCTTCTTCACTGCTCCCACGATCAGGGACATCCTCCACATCTTTAACAGACTGTGTTTCTAAATAAAAGCATCAAACTCTCGAATGAGTATCCCAGCTACTCCAGGTTCAGTAATTCTTTGCTCTATTTAGTGGATGGGAGGGCGGAAGCATGGTACAAACAAAAGACTGATTCAGTCTGGGTTGCCCACTTTGTTTGTATATATAAGAAGTAATGGCTATACAACTACTTGGGACACTTTTGTATGAAATACCATCTATTTCTCTATTCTCCTCCTGCTGAGTTAATCCATGTTATAGAATTTTTTTTCAGAAGTTATGACAGTATGGAATTATTTGCCTCTCTAATCCAGATATGCTGCATTTTTGTAGTTCTTCCAACACCATTTCCAGGAAAAAAATAATCCCAACATGAACAGTTCTTATAGTTCAAATCATGGCTGATACTATGTGTCACCCATTTACTTTCTCCCATAAAAACAAAAATCGCCATAGAATCCAGAGGCAGAAAAAAGATTTTAGATTTCCTAATCACCTTTTTATTTGTTACAAAGAAGATAATTTACAACTTAACATCTCAAAATTGAATGATTTTATACTACTTAGTATTCTGGCTCCCATTTTAAAACTTTTTGTGCTTCATTAGATTCAATTATTTTCAAGGGCACCTTCCATCCCATGCTCTAAGCCTCAATCCAGTAAACACACAAATAAGTATCTTTAAACACGTCAGTAGTCCCATTGCCTATAACAAGACTACTCATATATGTGTTTGTAGGACAAGGGCCTACATTATCTGAACTGATGATGTTCTCCTTCACACAGTTCATTATCAATTTGGCAGAGTCTTCAAGGTTGGGATTTTTTCTCCTGTCATGCAATGTTTGTTTTCACACTGCTCACCTCAATTGTACTCAGATTAAATGTGGCCATATCTTCCTGCAGTCCATTTCCAGCTCTCACCATACCTGCACATCCAACTTTATGAAAAAATGCTTTTCACATTACAATATAAACCAACATATCTGAAGCATATCTATAGTATCTAATTATATTATAAGAGGAAACGGTACACATAGCTTACTAGTTAAAATTTGTGTTCTGATATGTTAGACATTTAAGAAGCCTGCCTTAAGCATAAACCACAAACACGGCCAATTTCTTTGGGGGAAAAAGTGCAGAGGTCTTCATAAATATAGGAAGCTAAGAACTGGAAAAAAGTTAAAATACAAAGAAACAAGTTAGACATACAGATCATTATGCCGGGTATGCCACTGTGTTATCTTAAATGATGAAGCAAAGGAAGATAAAACTGTTTCCACATTTAGTAGGTAGTTTTGTAATCAGTTTAAAATGAGTTCTGATTCAAGGATCAGAACATTCTGTACAGCTATACAGTTTCTTTCTAGAGTCTGGTTTCATCCTACTATTATTACAGGAGAACTCCGTATTTGATAAGAGGTTATTGGGAGAGAAATAATTCTCTAGTCTAAGGTATCTTACATTTATAAAACACTTGCGTTTCTTTATCTATAAAATTTAGACAGTAAAATGAACTATTCCTGTAAGATGGGTAATTGTAAGGATTGATTATTGAAAACTGAAGCAGCCAGATTAAGTAAATTATCAATGGCCACACAGCACGTTACTAACACAGCTGGCAATAAAATGCAGAAGTTTCTGCTTTCTAATCCCATAGTGAATCACTACACGCCTTCTCAATGATGGTATGTTGAATTATACAGAGTGCTACCTTCAACATGCCTGACTTCCCAGCTATTGAAACTGGCTGGGGAAAAAATAGATTGAAAGCTGAAATTAAGGGAGGGATGTCATGCTGAACTGTCTGCAGAGATAATACTTGCAAGGAAGTTGAACATTAAGTTGTCATTGGGTGATCTTACCCAGTTTGACTGAACGGGTCATGTGTAAAGTTGTCATTCAAGGCAAGAGGCTTTTGATTAAACAATGTTTAAGATACATATATTATGGTTGGTGGGCCTATAACACAGTTTGCCTTCTTTTTCTCTCCACTTAATACCTACTTATAATGTACAATGAAAATGAAAATAGAACCATTTTATGGGTTGCATTACTATTATTTCTACCATGGGAACATTCAAGGGCTTCACAGACATGGATTAGGACCCCACTAAACTATTTATTGAACAAACAGTCATATGTTTTGCAAAAGTAAGCTTTGGCAAAATACTAAAATATGGGCAAAGGTGACCTTTAAAGGATCCCTTTAAAATTTAATATGTTCAATTTTTCTTCACAAATTAGATGAACAGATTTATATTGGCTGTGATTTGGTACTAATCTTGACAAATCTGATTTCATATTAAAGCATTTAAAAATTTAAATTTAAAGACACATTGAAGCAGAGAGTAAAACAAATGAAACCAGATGCTAATAACCACACAAGTAGTTTTACTCACATGTGGTAGGTGGAAGTTTTGGGGTTTAAATTTTTAAGAGTTTAGAGCCCCTTTAAAATTCTCCAGCAAGGTATGAAATCTGTTCCATGGTATGTTTTAGATAGAATGATCAGCTACAGGCAGTCCCCGGGTTACGTACAAGATAGGGACTGTAGGTTTGTTCTTAAGTTGAATCTGTATGTAAGTCGGAACTGGCGTCCAGATTCAGCCGCTGCTGAAACTGACGGCCAGTTCTGACTTACATACAGATTCAACTTAAGAACCCCAAGCTTCCCCAAGTCAGCTGCTGCTGAAACTGATGAGCGCTGATTCCAGGAAGCCTGGGGCAGAGCAACTCTGCCTCGGGCTTCCTGTAGTCAGCGCTGGTCAGTTTCAGCAGCAGCTGACTTGGGGACGCCTGGGGCAGAGCAACTGGGGTGCTGCTGGGTTGCTCCAGTAGCACCCCTCGGCGGTACTGGACCAACCCAGCAGCACCCCAGCTGCTCTGCCCCAGGCGTCCTGATTCAGCCACTGCTGAAACTGACCAGCAGCGGCTGAATCAGGACCTGGGGCAGAGCAGCTGGGATGCTGCCAGGTTGGTCCAGTAGTGCCCAGAGCGGGTGCTGCAGGACCAATCCGCAGAGCCCCAGCTGCTCTGCTCCAGGGTCCAAAACAAAAGCCTGGTCTGCTGGGGGGGGGGCACACTATCCGCTCCCCCCCCCCCAGCAGACCAGGGACACGGGGAGCAGAGCAGCAGCGGCAGCGGGGTGCCGCGCCTCTGAGGCTTTGCTCTGGCAAAGTCTCAGAGGCACGGGACCCCTCCCTCCCGCGGCTGCGGCTTCAGTCCCGGTGCCTGTGGTCTGCTGGGGACCGTCCCCAGCAGACCACAGGCACCGGGACCCAAGCGGCAGCAGCGGCGGTTCCCGCGCTTCTGAGGCTTTACTCTGGCAAAGCCTCAGAAGCGCGGGAACCCGCCCGGTGCCCCTGGTCTGCTGGAGACGGTCTCCAGCAGACCAGGGGCACCGGAGCAGCTTACGAACGGGGCTTTCTCGCCCCGGAGCTCGCAGGTAGCAATCCGCTACCTCGACCTCCGGGGCGAGAAAGCCCCGTTCGTAAGTGCGGATCCGACATAAGTCGGATCCGTGTAAGTCGGGGACTGCCTGTATAGTTAAGCAACCAGAATACATTTTCCCCTCACCAGCATAAAATTTGGAGGCTTAAAATTTAACAGACAACAGAAAAACCTAACCTTTAGAATCCTTTCTTGGTTCATTATTCTGCTCCTCAACTCCTTCTCTCTCAAGAAAAATTTCCATCACATTCCTTTCAGCCACTTAGTAGAAATGTTAAAGAGTAGTAAATAGATGAGTGTTTGGAAAGTGGTTTTGAAGATGGATAGCACGATATACGTGCTAAATGTTACATATATGTGGGAGAGCCCAACATAACATTTTTCAAGTTTTTACCAAATTTGTGTGTACTGAGAGAGTCCCTTTAATGTGGAGATTCCTTAGGTAAAATACCACTAACACACTTTTACAGACCATATTTTACATGATTGTTTTAAAGCTTTACATAGCAGAAGCTAGATAGCACTGAATGAATAAATTAATCTCAAAGATAATCAGTACTTTGGGAATAAGTACTTTCAAATATACAAAAAAAATCCACACCTGGAAGTATTTTATGGAAATGCCTACACTGGGTATCACACAAAGCAAGTCAGGCTCAAGAGTAATTTTAAATTTCCCTTTAAACATAAATAACTCTTTTATTAACCTGAGATTTCTCCTGATTCCTCACTCTGTGCATTAGGTGGTAAGAAAAATCCATGTGAAATTCAGAGAACACACTACCACTTATAGGTAACAAATAGCTCATATTGCCAGGTGAAAAAATCTACTCTCTCTAGACTGGGTCTAACTGTAAATAATAGTCAATATTATAGAGTGCATTCTCTTAAAAAGCTATAGAATATTATTCAGCCATCCACTTGAGTAATTCAATAAATTATTTAGGAAAAATTTAATTAAGAATACCCCATGCAGATAAATTAATCACCGCAAATGGATGGCACTAACTCCGCCTCACTTTTACCAGACAGAATAATCATTGAATACCTTGGTTTAATTATATATGAGTTACACATTAAATTTATATGATTAGCATTTATTAAAAGAGAATTAAATTCTCAATTATATACATATCAAGGCTTGGTGATATTGCAATAAAATAATGGCAAAATTCTTATTGTGATCATAGGCTCACAATTTCACCTTTGAAGTTGCCTTTACATTGTACCTCATCTGCATGTGTTTGAAGGGGTCACAATAGTTATGCACGTTTCTACAGAAGAAAGTTGAGTGCTGCTAAGGAAAGAAATGTTTTCTGGTGATATCACAAAATAAAGGTTGAACCTCTCTAATCCAGCACCCTTGGGATCTGACTGGTGCCAAATCAGAGAATTTGCCAGACCAAAGAAAGTCAATATTGCCTAGCAGCATCACCAACACTTCCATCGCTTACTGGGCTTTTAGAAGACATTTAGGGGTAAATTAGAGCTAAATATCGTCACAGAACACTGCAAGCCAGGACTGGTGGCTATAAACAAACTCTGAGACACTTGAAGCTTGGCACACCCATGGTAAGTAGACATCTGGCTAACTAAAATCACCATGGATGTTGCTGGACCAGAAACTGCTGGATTAGAGAGGTTCAACCTGTAATAGCATTTTTCAATAAACATCTGTATGGGAACATAAAAAAGGGGTGTAAGTAATATAAAATATATTCCCCAAAAATAAGCAAGAATTTAAATGTATAAGGGTAGAGGTATTTCAATAATAATTAGATCTATTGCCATTCATATTTTTCTTAAGAACTCCCTAACTGTATTCTTCAGAGTACACTTCTTTTAATGAAGCATGTTTTATTTCTGCCAATTAATCTGACTGGCTATCTTTAATACTATATTGATAGGAATGTGTACTTTGTGAAATATGTATTACTTTGTTGGAAGTTTTTTTTAATTGAAGTTCCCAGCGCTCAGAACTTAAGAGTGTAAGGGCCAAATAGTTGGATCTCTCAAAGATTGTATGAAAGGAGGAATTTTATTAAAAAACAGCTGCTGGTTTAAACACTGCCCCTATAGTTTGCAGTCTATTATGTACTTGTATTGCACAAGTGCATAAAACATTGCAATGCCTTTTTTATACATTCAATTTAGTTAATGTGTGAGCGACACAGCAATTAAAAAATAAACCAACCTAATCCAATATTACTAAACTGTTAAAGCAATCTGTTCGCAACGAAGAGCTCAAATCTAACATCTGAAGGGGAAAGATAGACAATATATTAGTATTGCTCTGAGTTGCTGTGTCCTGGTCAGTGAGGAGCTTATTTCAGATGATATGGTTGAAGGGTTGTTTGAATTCCAGAAGAGGGTTTTCAGGGAAGATTTATTTTAGGATAGGGTCCCCCTCAAGTATAGGTTGTAATTGATTGATGATACCCCATATGGGTTCAGATGTGGGAAAGTGACAACTAGGGATGTGCAGTCAGGGGAGGGGAGTTTATTTCTGCATTGAAACAGATTCTTTGCTGGTCATTGGGCGGCCCATTCCATGATGTGCTCTCCCTCTGTGATGGAGCAACCTTGTTTGGTGAAGGTAGTTTTGAGTGTTAAGGTGTGTATCCCAGGCGCTCTCCTGAGAGCATATTTTATGGCATCGAGCATCAGGCTGTGGAGAACAGATTTCTTAGGGTGGTTACTGAATTTATCAAGGTAGTTGTGGTGATTCATGGGTTTCTTGTGTATAGCAGTTTGCAGTTTTCATAAGACCCCGAATGGCAGTGAATGACATGCATACATATGTTATGAGTGCTTGCAAAATTAGTAAATTAAAGCCTAAATTAGTAATTTCATGTTAAAATTAGGATGATCATCAAAAGGAGGGAGGATTAGAATCTCTGATTCTCCTGCCACACACCAATCCTCTATTGAGAATCATTATCACCCTTAACCGCTCCAGACAGGCAGCTTTCTCAAATTAAGCAGTAAGTGAGGATTCCAAACAGAGAAGCCAAGTTATAAACAATGTAACACAACATGAACAATTACCTCCTTGAAAAATGAAAAAACAGGTGCGAGGAGAAAAATCTCAAAAAGGTAAAAGACTGTTACTTACCTCGTAACTGTTGTTCTTCGAGATGTGTTGCTTATGTCCATTCCACTTAGGTGTGCGCGTGCCGTGTGCACAAGTTCCAGAAGCTTTTTACTCTTCCCAGTACCCGTTGGGCCAGCCAGGGAGCACCCTGGAGTGACACCGGTATAACCGCGCATATATACTCCAGCTGGCCCCTCACCCGCTCAGTTCCTTCTTGCCAAATATTCCGACGAAGGGGAGGTGAGCAGGACTGGAATGGACATAAGCAACACATCTCAAAGAACAAGTTACAAGGTAAGTAACTGTCTTTTCTTCTTCGAGTATTTGCTTATGTCTATTCCACTTAGGTGACTCCCAAGCCATACCCAGCGAGCGGGGAGGGAATCCTAAGAGGAAACAGAGTGCAGCACTACCCTACCAACAGCAGCAGCCTGTCTAGCCTGTTGTGTAATGGTTGGTGAAAGTACGGACCGAAAACCATGTGGCCACTCTACAAATGTCTATGATTGGCACTCACGTCAGGAATGCCACCGAGGAGGCCTGGGCTCTGGTTGAGTGGCCTGTGAGAGATGGGGCCCATTTTCCCTTTAGGTCATAGCATGCCCTGATGCATGCCGTGATCCATGAGGACAGGCACTGAGCTGACACCAGAAAGCCTTTCATTCTATCTGGTAGAGACAAAGAGCTGAGTGGATCTACGAAACGGTTTCATCCTCTCTTACAACTCAGATACCTATCCTGGAAGGTGGCCTTTTTAGTGGCTATCACCTCAGCTAGGAGGGTGAGAGAGAACATGTAGCCAATGGCTCAAATAAGGCCTGCGTGAGTCCCTGGAGCACCAAGTTTAGGTTCCACTGGGGAATGGGCTGCCTAATCTGGGGTAGAGCCTATCCAAACCCTTCAGAAAATGCTTGACCATGGTGTGGGTGAAGAGAGTTCCCTCCTTCTCCCTGGTGAAAGGCCACCATGGCCGCCAGGTGTACCCTCACTGAGGAGGTGGACAACCCCTGTTGCCTGAGGCCGAGGAGGCAGTCTAAAATTAGGGGGATGGAGACTTGTATAGGGTCCCCACATTTCTGAACGACCCAAGCCGAGAACCTCCTCCATTTGGCCTGATAGGTCACCCTGGTGAAGGGCTTCCTACTTTCCATCAGCACCTGCCTCACTGGGTCTCTCCCCCATGCAGTCATGGATTCTCCAAGCCGTGAGGTGGACGGACTGTAGGTTTGGATGACACAGAAGGCCCTGGCTGAGCTCGTGTCACCAGGTCTGGGACAAGCAGGAGGGCAATGGGGTCCTCCACCGATAAAGACAGCGGTGTGGTGTACATGATTACTTAATTAAATGCATTTTAACATCCTTAGTTGCTACTGTACTACAAATCAATCATCCTACAAATTCAGTCTGAAAAAACATTATTAAAGCCCCACAAAGTCCCATGCAATTTATACCCAATATAAAACTTTTGGAGATGAGAATTTTGTGTTTTTCTATTCCTTGCTGCTGCATGAAAGGACAAGAGAAACTGGCCGGTAGAAGGAAATATGCACACTATTCAAAGTAAACAAATGGACAGAAATACAGATGTTTTCTCTTTCAATTATAGGTAAGGAACTTTGACACAGTATGATTTAATACAGCAATGAGTTTGTGCTACTTCAAGAGACAGAACTACTAGCCCAGAGGAAGAAGGACATAAGTTGTTTTAAGCCACATTTGTGTCCTCTCAATCCTGAACTGATGCAATCAATGGAGGCCTATCGAGGTTAGGGCACCTATCAGGCTTCTCTATGATGTTGAACTGCTGCCTGGACTGGAATCTCCACAGTGCTGTGTGCTTTGTCTCTGCTCCTGATAACTCCTTCCTGCATCCAGCCATATCCTCAACACACTCACCTCAAATGCTTAAGTCATATGGCCTGCTTACATTAGAATCTATGGGGAAAAGTCCTTTTTATAAGCTCATCATACATACGATAGACTTCAGAGGAAGGGTAACGCCTTCACCTAGGCTTTTTAGGCATTATATAAAACTATAGTCTTCAAAGACAAATTTCCAGTGACAGATTAATTCTGAGGTTTTATTCTTTTCCAACAAAGTATGCAAAGCATCAATATCAACATCTGAATTTGT
Organism: Pelodiscus sinensis; assembly: GCF_052426305.1. Classification (NCBI taxonomy): domain Eukaryota; kingdom Metazoa; phylum Chordata; order Testudines; family Trionychidae; genus Pelodiscus; species Pelodiscus sinensis. The sequence goes on from NC_143052.1 coordinate 44,588,283, forward strand.
ATTTTTTTTATTTTTAACACCTAATACAATTCCAATTTAAAGGATTACTTGCACAAAAAAATAAACACATTTGGTATAAAAAATTTATCACTTTAACACCCTTTTTCTTATGATCTGCACCATGTTTGGTGCAGAGACATATAAAGACTAATGGCACAAATTTGCTTTTACTCTACAGGAGTTTGTTTTTATGTACCCAAGTACTCTAGAGGACACCAGCCCGTTTTATACAAGAACCATTTTCTTCAGCCTGCTGAATTTAGTTTCACAAAGAAACAAAGCTATAAAGGCATTTTAAAAACAACTGCCTTATATTCTTTTTAGATACACTGACTTTTTGCACCATTTATATACATACTGTTATATAACAGCTCTTGAGTACAGTACATGCAGCAGAATATGTCTGTTGAATATAAAACATACATTAAAATCTTCTTGTTAGAATTATTTGAAGACTGAATTATTGTTGAATGCCCACTGCTCTGAGAAAATGGTTTGAGAGTACAAATGTCTGCATATGTTGGCCACTGGAACAATCCAAGGCTAACTGGAATAATATTTATAGCACATCAGTAGTGCATAAATAATTTACTTACAATATTAAAACACAACTAGCAAAACTAATAGTTCAAGATTTTATGATTGCTATATTAATCCTTCTTTAAGTGGTTGCAAAATGTAATTTTTTTTAAAGTCCTCTATAAAATTTGTGGGATATCATTTGTTTTCCAAATGAAGAAACTTATTTATGTCGACTGCCTCTTCTCTTCATTGCAGCAGTACACTGTGGACAATACCATTTTCCTTTTGGTGCCTCCGTCAATCCAACACAGCCATAATGGAACCACTCTATTGGGCACTATTAACAAAAACAAAACAAAACAGTGAAAGTCGTATTGCATCTGTGGCAAGAAATGGATATTATGAAGAATAAGAATCAGAGTCAGCAAAATGAGAGGCATCCTCTACACAAAGTTACATTTCCTAATGTGCACTTCCAACAATAAGTACCGATGATATAAAATTTGAACCATAACACGTGGAAACCATGCACCAAGAAATATGTAAATGTTTAAATCATGCTTAGAAAGTGTGTTTTAAACAATCAAGTTATAGGATTAAAATAATACAATTAATCACCTTTTATAAAGGTCTGGACAACAGACGAGCTTTAAAAAGTTAAATTTGGATAACCCACATGACATCAACAAACAAAACAGCACTAAGTTAGAATTATATAAGGTGAATTGTCAGGTGTTGTTTAAATATGAGGAATATTAAGAGGAACCAACAAACACAGGAAAAAAAGGAATAAGCTTCCTAAACAGCAATTGAACTAGCATGCATGCACACTTATTCTCATTATACACTTAAAACCACAAGCACATTTAACTTCTACTCATGTCTGAGGCTATGCCCAACATAGTAGGGATGTTAAATTTAGATTAATAAACTAATCAAATAGTCGATGGGATTTCCATCAACTATTCAATTAGACTATAAGGGCGCCTCCGCCTTTGAACTGTAGCAAGAGCATATAGGTGTGGGCTCTTGCTACCGTTCAAAAGTGGAAGCCTAGCAGGGAGTGCTGGGCCAGCAGGGGATTGGCTCTGCACTTCCTGCAGCACCTGTACCTTTGAAATGTACAAGAGCCCTGAAAGTAGGGGTAGCACAGGGAGTGCTGCAGGGCTTCTGTTTTTGAAATATACAAAAGGCAGCAAGGGGGGGGAGAAGCAACTAGTTGCATCACCAGTCGACTATCCAATAAGTGAATAGTCAACTAGTTGCTTACATCCCTACAATGTAGTTGTGCAGTTCGGACTATGGAGATGTAAGCTGCAGTGTAAACTAGCATGCTGTGCTGTAACTCCAATAGGTGTATGCTGTGGGTAAAAACAGAAGATACGTACTTTGAATTACATGTAGCCCTCTTTTAACAGTACTAAATTAACATGAACTAGATACCTCTTATTTCAAGCTTACAGCATCCACACGTGGATGTTACATTACAGCATGCTAGTACAGGCTGCAATTAACAACCTTGAAGACCAAACTGTAGACTAGCCTTTACATTGTGATCGAACATCTAGTTCACAATGTGTTTATATTACCTGTGAATCTGCACTATAAACTGCACCAATTTCTATTGTGCTAATCCCTTAATTTTGCTTTATATATTGTTGAACAGCTGAGCTCTCTGGAATAGTTGCTCTGGTTGTCACTTATGTTAAGTGTTAGAACACTCAATGACACACAATGAAGCAGTAGGAAATACAAATGGTAGCAAGAGTGAAGTAGCAAAGTATGCAATCTCTCCATGCATACACACACAAAGCTGCTTATCAAACTTCTGCTGACCCAGAAGTGAACCACAGACCATAAGCAAGAAGGAATACAGACTAGAAGTTGCATTCTGGTTACTAGTTGCTATAAGTCCCTTTTTCCTTGTCCTTCCTCTTGCCCTTCCTTTTTTTTTTTGCTTTTGTAAAACAGATTCTTGAAAAAATACTGGAAGTTTTATCAGTTTTTTTATTTTAAACTGAAAACTGGAATATACAAGCTATTTTAGCCAGATGAAAACACTAATAAAAACTACTTCCAGTGCATGTGCACAGTAGTTAACAAAACAATTATCATTCCCCATGTCTTTAGCATTTTGCTACTTACATCTTGGTTATCGCAGCCCACCATTTCACCATAGGACACCTAGTTCAAGGAGGAAATTCAAGCTATTAATATAGTGAAAAATCAGCATTTTTAATTACCATAAAACTAGTCATTTTCCTGTATAAATTCTGTTATAATCAGGATACTGCCAACCTACATGTTTCAGTGACATTTTCAACACTAGATTTAAGAGAGGAATTAATATTAAAGTACAAAAGGCTTGCACTTATGCAAAAAAAAAAGTGAAAGTCATACATATCTGGGGTTGGACATAGAGAGCCAGCACTCAGTCTGAGTACTTCTAATATTTGCCTGATACCTCAATAACAACCATTCTACATTTTCAGATTCAAAAATTGCAAACACTATCAAATGGCACACTTGTTTAAAACACACACACACAAATACAAAAAAAAGTTTCTACTGGAATTTTTTATGTTTTTAGACACAACTATTCATTTTAGGTTGTATAAAAACTTGCTTTTCTGAAATACAGATATGCTTGGACCTTTTTCCCCAGCTCTACCTTCCTAACTTGCCCCTCCTATTTTAACTAATAATGGACTTGGCAATCTTGTTGAAATCATCCAAAAACCTGAAAGTAAAACTGATCAAATACAAGGGAAAATTTACCTACAAAAACTGCTTAAGATTAACTAATAAACTATGATTAAACAAATCCTGCATATAAAATTAAGTGCACCTGTATAAAAAAGGGGAATGTGTGCCTAGTAAAAAGGCAGCTTGACAAAGTTTTGATGTAACCATTAGCAAAGAATCAAGAGAACTCCACACATGGGAACAGCTACAGAATAATACTAGGATTCAGCAGTCAATTCCATTAGTCTTGTCACTTACAAGTGTATACTGACAGCATTTTAGAACTGGAATTCTTAACTGTTTCAGAAGCATAGCATACAAACACCCAAAAATATCCAGAGTCTTCACAACCACAAAGTAGTTGCCTATAGAGGTTATGGGGATAACTAAAAACAACTGAAAAAGGAGAATGTTTTGAAATATAGTCCTTGTATGCTTGACTATATCTGCCATTTCCAAGTACAGGCAGTCCCCGACTTACGCAGATCCGACTTACGTCGGATCCGCGCTTACGAACGGGGCTATTCTCGCCCTGGAACTCACGGGCGGCGGGTTGCCACCCGTGTCCTCCGGGGCGAGAAAAGCTTCTCCCGGTCTCCCTGGTCTGCTGGGGGGGTCCAGCAAAGCCGCTGGACCCCCCCAGCAGACCAGGGACACCCGAGCAAAGCCGCCGCCTGGGCGGCTTTGCTCGTTTGCCCAGGAGCAAAGCCGCCCAGGCAGCAGGACCCCCGCCGCCTGGGCGGCTTTGCTCCTGTCCCCCTGGTCTGCTGGGGGGGGGGGGGTCCAGCGACTTTGCTGGACCCCCCCAGCAGACCAGGGAGACAGGAGCAAAGCCACACGGGCGGCGGGGTCCCTCCGCCTGTGCGGCTTTGCTCGGGTCTCCCTGGTGTGCTGGGGGGGGGAGGGGGCGCAGCTAGTGCTCCCCCCCCCCCAGCAGACCAGGCTTTTCTTGCGGGAAGCCTCAGGTAGAGCAGCTGAGGTGCTGCCGGGTGGGTCCTGTGGGAACCTACCGGGCAGCGCCCCAGCTGTTCTGTCCCAGACTCCAGATTCAGCAGCTGTTGAAACTGATCAGGCTGATTCCAGGAAGCTGGGGGCAGAGCAACTCTGCCTCCTGCTTCCTGTAGTCAGCCCCTGGTCAGTTTCAGTGGCAGCAGCTGAAGCTGGAGCCAGTTCCGACTTACATACAAATTCAACTTAAGAACAAACCTATAGTCCCTATCTTGTACATAACCCAGGGAATGCCTGTACTACAAGGCCATTACTATCTACCATCATTATGTTATTATTTTTTCCTAAAAAACTTAAGGGGGGGGTAAACTAGTATTGGCTATTGCAAGTAATACATATACTCAGCTTCACAGTGGTTTTGATTTAATTGTAGTATACAGTATGATTTGGGGCAAATACAACTAAAATATATTCATTGTACTTTTAAAAAATAACAACCAAACATACAAAGTAATACAAGGGATGTAAAAAAAGTTAAAAATGTAACTATGTAACCGTTAAAAATCCTAGTGGTTATCTGCGCTTCAGGCTCTGTTGCAGAGCCTGCGGTGCAGGGCGACAGCCAGCTTCTTGGAGCAGGGCTAGCAGCTGGGAGCCAGTACATGCCAGGTGCCGACTTTGAGCTAGCTTCTTGTTACCAGCCCTGCTTTCAGGGGGCTGGTTGTGTTGGGGGCTCTGCAATATAAGCTACACAGGGCTGCCAGTACTCCCAGGCCTGCCAGGGCCACCACAGCTCCCACGACTGCCAGCAGCCACATGATGAGTGTAACTGTTGGGGTTTACCAAGAGGCTAACACTTAACCGGTTAAACTCTTACATCCCTACAAGGGTTTGAACTGAGCTGAGATCTATCAATTAATTTCAACCATCTGAGTTTCACACTATACAAACCAAAACTTATGGGCTGAAAGGGTGAAATTATAGTGAAGCAGCACTGTAGTGTTGCTGAGTTAGAACTCAATAGAGAGAGCACTTACCTGATTACAAATGCAGTAACGTGGCTCATTTGGATCATAGGTCCAATCAACTTGGTTGTTAGAATCAGACTCTGGTATTGCTGCTGTTTGCTGAGATAGTTCTTGTGCGAGAGCAGATGATGAAGAACATGATGACAGAGATGAAGATGACGATGACGATGAGGACTGCTGGCTCGAAGACTTATTATTGTTTCTGGAAAAAAAAAAAAGAATAAATATACTTCAGAAAGAATTTAGTAAGACCTGTTCGTTCTACTGCGAACTCAATGAAATATGAGGAAGCCAGGCTCAGGAGAGTGCCGGAAAGAATCTTAGATGAGGTTTCACATGCTACAGTAATCAAGTGTCATTCTGAAACAGACTGTATTCAGCAAGCAGCATGAATTCAGATGGGCATGTTTCATCTCTTTGCCAGAGATTAAGAATGACTTTGTATTCTGGTATCCTTACAAGAGGAGAGTCTATTATTCCAATTGATGGAATTGAATGTGATAAAGCTGCCAAAGGCAACTGACACATACTTCACAATTGTTGCACCAATGGTGTTCATAGATCAATGTAAACAATAGATCTTGTTAATACACAAGTAACCAATGTAATAATTGGGAATTTGTATATAAACTAATCTATGTTGCATATATAATATGTAACAGACAGCTGCATTTTGAATAGTCATCTTTACATCCAGTCCCCTCAAACACTAACATACTACAACAAGAAAAGTGTTTTTGTAAGCTCTTTGAATATAAGAAATACTGTTACTTAAACTGAGAATTGTAAATTGAGCAGTATTTGTGCCTTGGAATGAGATTGCAATTCTCTTTTTCTGATGTATGCTATGTCAAAAGAACACAAGTATAGCAGAGATCATGTTTAAAAACAAGTTAACAAAATAGCCTCAAATACCAGCCAACATCTTATTTTCTCTCACCACTCATGACACCATGGTTCAACTCCCCACAGCTCCTGGATGACGAGAGGGATATGAACATGGGCTTCACATCTCTTAGGTAAATGCCCAAACCACTAGACTACAGAACCATGCTCACGCTCTCACTGGCCCAATACTTATTTAAATATTTATAAACACAGGCAGTCCCAGGGTTACGTACAAGATAGTGACTGTAGGTTTGTTCTTAAGTTGAATTTGTATGTAAGTCGGAACTGGTACATATTGTACCCCAGGTGTCCCCGATTCAGCCGCTGCTGAAACTGACCAGCGGCTGACTACAGGCTCCCTCGGTGCTGTGGGACCAACCCGGCAGCCCCCCAGCTGCTCTACCCCAGGCATCCTGATTCAGCCACTGCTGAAACTGACCAGCAGCGAGAAAAGCCTGGTCTGCTGGGGGAGGGGAGGGGGGACCACTAGCTGCACCCCCCTCCCCGCCCAGCAGACCAGGCTTTTCTCGCCGCGGAGGACGGGGGCGGCGGGACTGCCGAGATGCGCCGCGGTCCCGCCGCCCGCGTCCTCCGCAGCTTTGCTCCGTGTCTCTCTGGTCTGCTGGGGCGGGGCGCGCAGCTAGTTCAGGGTTCCCTCACCCCATTCTTAAGTAGGGATCCGACATAAGTCGGATCCACATAACCCAGGGACTGCCTGTAGTAGAAGAGTTCCAACAGGGGCGACTGAGAAAGGCCCACATCTGAATGTCCCATAGTCCAGTGAATAGGATATTCACTTGACAGATGGCAAACTCATGTTCAAATTCATTCTCATCAAGACAGGGAGGAACAAAACAGGGTTTCCCAAATCTCAGGCGAATTCTCAAACCACTAGGCTTAATATTATAAAAGGAAGGTGCTGCTCTTTTTGTCCCTGATGTCCCCTGATCATTTTATGTGGAGTTGATGCACTCTGAGAATGCCCTACAGGCAAGATCTCTAAGGAACGATCTTCTTCATCTGATTTAAGACAGGCACTGTGAACATGCCCAGTAGCAGAAACTAGGCACTAGAGAACATTTACAATGAAAAATGTAGGCATCACCAGAGCTAGGCAGCAGCAGAACAGTGATTTGGGGGAAAGAGGGGGGGAATCTCAGAGGTGCCAAGAACCCAAAATTTAGATATTTAAGTCCTCATTGGATCTGGGCCCTATATTTTAGTATTCTGTGCCCATTGTTTGTATGGACAGTTAAAATGCTAAAGATAGCTAAACAAAATATGAATATACTTAAGCAAAAGAACATACTTGCTTTTTCGACCACTCCGTGAATCTGTGGTTGATGAACTTAATGTTTGTGTTAATGTAGATGCCAGAGCTGATGATGAATATCCAGTTGAGTCTCTGGATAATGAAAATTCTCTCCCAAGTTGAAAGTCATTGTTCTTAAAGGCTTCGTAGCTGGCTTTTAAGCTGGATGTTCTTCTTCCTTCCTTCATCTAAAGGAAAACACAGATATAAACCACACTATACAGAATAAAACACATTATACAGTTCCTACAGACCTATAGAAGTCACCCTGCTATGAAAGTATTTTATTTAAGTGGCTGCTACAAGTTGGACTTCCTGGGTCCAGCACTGTCAGGACTTGACTGGTCCCGAACAAGAGAATTTGTCAGACCAGGGACAGTCTCCTGCCACGGGCCCCAAGCTCCATCACTTGCCATTAGCAGGCTGCTCCAGCTAGCACCCTGCCTCATCCCTCCCTCCTCCCCCCGCAACTTCGTTGGGCTGCTTGCCCAGCTACTGCTGGCTCCCTGCGCAGCAAAGGCTCTGGCCCCTGTTGCCAAGATCTGGCCCCGGGCTCCAGTAGGCTGCGGTGAGTCTCCGGTCCTGGCCCCAGGCTCTAGCGGGTTGTGGCAAGGCTCTGACCCTGGCCCCGGGCTGCTGCAGAGCTCAACTCCAGCCCTATGCTCCCAGGGGCTGCTGTGGTTCCCTGGCCCTGTGCACTGTGGGGAGTGGGGGACGGTGCACCAAGAAACTCTGGCCCCATGCTGACCCATGCTGCTAGGGGACTGCAACCTGAACCCGCACTACTGCAGGTTGCTAAAGGCTGCTGCGGAGCTTTAGCCCTGGTCTCAAACTGCACCCAGACAGGCTGCCAACCCTGTTGCCCTGGTCTGGCTGTCCCTCCTGCCCTTAGACTCACAGGCTCTCTGGTCCTGCCAGGTGAGGAATGTTGCTGGACCAGAGAGTGCCCATTTTTGGAAGTACACCCTGTATTATCCAGTTTTCATCATAGTTGAAACATCTTAATGGAACAAAAGTCCACACTAAACCCTCCTTTCCTTCTCACATCACAAAAACACAACATAAAGGGTAACATAATATTATGACAAATTAATTGAAAAAAGTGATCATAAAGAATTCAAATTAAATAAAAGCATAAGTCTTTCTCCATGACTGACACTGAAGGGCAGCTTTCTTAAAGATATTTTATGGATGTGGAGGAATATTTACCTGTGCTGTGGCCTGTACTGCTTGAGCTGCTGCCATGGTAATAGCACCAGCTCCAGAGCCTGAAGATAATGAACCCAGGTTATATGATGCCAGTGGCTGAGAGGAGTTTGCATTGTATGCATTGTTGGAAGATGATGAGGAATTACTGTTTCGACACCCTAGGTGAATAAAACATGTTTATAAAATTTAAAGCAAAACAAGTTACATATAAAAAAATCAAAGATTAGAAACTTATCTTAATTTATAACAATGCTACAGGAAGGGCTAGTCAGGGCACATTGCTTATTACTATCATGCATAACAGCCAGTTTGATTTGTCGTCTTTGTTTACTCTCACTGCACATCAGGACAATATAGTCCTGTGGAAGGGATTGTGCCTCATGTCAATCCTCACTAATCCATCTAGTTAATTAAGTAGCTGCAGCTGCTCTTTAATCTGAGCTCAATCCAGTTTTTCGTTGCAATTGATGGGTACAATGCACATCCTCAAAGAAGTGCAATTTAATACTACTGTAACAACCATACCATAAATCATATATCCAAGAAGCTAAGCACTTAAACTTTATTTTAACCCAATACATTACTACAAAGTGATTAATTCACAACAGCAAAAAAAGTGCATTTTCCTAGCATATAGTTAGCATACAGTTTAGGTAAAATAGAAGGGTATTTAAAAATATTGAGTATGAATAGTGGACTTAAAAATAGTAAGACTAAATGCTCAAACATTACCGGAAATTAGAGACACTTCAAACCTCACTTACAAATACATAAATCATAAGAACATAAGAATGGACATACTGAGTGAGACCAAATGTCCATCTAGGCCAGTATCCGGTCTACTAACAATGGCCAATAACTCAAAGATCTCTCTCTTGAATGGTAATAGTAAAGCAATTAATATTTATAAATCGGTCACTTTTCCTTGAAACAATGTCACCAAAACCATATAGTTTTTCCTTCAGCCCATCAGTAGGCTGGATAAGAAGTTACTCACCCGGTATAGTAACGATGATTCTTCGAGATTGGAGCACCCACAGGGACACACCTCAGGTCTCGGTGCGTCTTCGCGCTCCTGATTGGAGATTTTTGGTGAGCAGTGCCCCTCGAACCGTGCCTGTGCACCCAGCGTCTCACACCCTTGCTGTTTGTTGAGTGCGCGTGCGGCACGAGCCCTGTCTGTTCCTTTTATACTTGAAGTCCCCCTAAAGAACCCAAAGCAAGGGGAGGACAGGAGGGCAGTAGAGCACCCACAGGGACACATCTCGAAGAACCATCGTTACTGCACCGGGTGAGTAACAACTTCTTCATCAAGTGGTGTCCCTGTGGGTGCTCCACTCAGGTGACTCAGTAGCTGTACCCGCCAGATGGTGGTGGGAATTGGAGTCATTTATGTGGAGGAAGGAAGGACCACATCTGCCAGAGATGTGGAGGGTATTGGCCCTTTCTGCAGGGCATAATGCTGTGTGAAAGTGCGATGCGAAGACCACGAGGCTGCTCTACAAATGTCCACCAATGGTACATTGTTTAGGAAGGCCGATGTTGTGGCCATCACACGCGTGAAGCAAGCCCTGATAATCTGTGGTGGCTGCCTGTCACTAAGTTCATAAGTTGTATGTATGCAGCTAGCAATCCATTAAGATAGACGATGTGACGAGACAGCTGTTTCTGTATGTGGTCCAGACCATGCTAAAAGAGTTTCTGATTTTCTGGTTCCCCTAGTTCTCTCCAGGTAGAACACAATCGCCCGCCTTGCATCTAAGGTGTGCAATATGGCCTCCTTGGAAGAGGCATGAGGTTTAGGAAAGTAAGCAGGTAAGTAAAAGGGTTAATTTAAGTGGAAATCAGATATGACCCTCAGGAGGAACTGCGGGTGAGGCCTGAGTATAACTTTATCCTTGCTAAAGGTAGCAAAAAGTGAGTGCGCCATGAGGGCTGTAACTTTGCCTACCCGTCTTACTGATGTTATTACCACTATGAAGGCCACCTTCATGGATAAGTATTATGATGATGTAGTGGCTCAAAGGGTGGCCTGGTGAGCATGTTGAGAACCAAACTCAAGTCCCACGGTGGCACCAGAGGGCACAAGTTTGGGCATGTTTTCTGCACGCCTGTGAGAAATTGCTTCACCATCGGATGTGCAAAGAGAGAGAAGTTACCCACAGGTTTGTGGAATGCCGTGACCACCACCAGATGGACCGGAATAGAGCTGATGGAGAGACCCGAGTCGCTGAGGTTCATGAGATACTCCAGTATGGTAGGTAAATGGGCGGTACTGGGATGTAAACTGCGTGTCAAGCAGCATTGTTGAAAGCATGTCCATTTGTTTTCGTAGGTGCTTCTCTGGAGGACCATTCACTGTTCAGTAGGATGTGTTTGACCTTAACTGAACAGATAAGTTCTTCATTCTGGAACCATGGAGAAGCCATGCCACAAGTTTCAGAGTTTTGATGTTCAGATGGCATGTCCTGCCGTGGTGCCAGATCAAGAGGTTCAGCATTGCGGGGAGAGGAATGGGTTGATCTATGGGTTGATAGGTAGTGTAGGTAAGGGAACCAGGGCTAAGCAGGGGCTATTAAAATTACCGTGGCTGGTCAGCTCAGATCTTGATCATCCTGGCAAGAAGAGGAATTGGTGGAAAAGCGTAGTGTAGGGGAGCCTTCCAGTGGATGGTGAAGGCATCCCCCTCTGACCTCTTGCCCAATCCTGCATGGAAGTGGAATTTGAGGCATTTGTGGTTAAGTGGTGTTGCAAAAAGATCGATAGTTGGGAAACCCCATTTTTAAAAAACAGAGAGGAGAATATTGGTATTGCTCTCCCACTCACGTTGGTCTGAGAAGCGTCTGCTCAGTTTGTTGGTCCTTGCATTCTGCTTTCCCGGTATATATATGGCAGTTGGGAGTTATGTGGTTCCTGATATACCAGCTCCAAAATCTGATTGCTTCTGCACACAGTGAGTGTGATCAGACACTCCTGTCGGTTGACATAGAACATAGAGGGTGTGTTGTCTGTGAGGACTCAAATGGTTCTGCCCTTTATCAGGGGAAGGAAATGGGTGCATGAATTGCAAATAGCCCTGAGCTCCAGGATGTTGATATGGAAGTGTCTTTCCTGTTAGGACCATGTGCCCTGTATTGACCTTGCACCACAATGGGTGCCCCAGCCCATAAGTGATGTGTCTTTAGTTATAGTTACTGACTGATCTGGGTGGTGAAAGGGTATACCAGCAAGTAGGTTGGTTGGAGAAGTCCACCAGTTGAGAGACTGCAGTACTGGGAGAGGAAGCATGAGGTACTTTGTAAGACTGTGTTGGATTGGAATGTAGGTGGCTGCGAGACAATGCTGTAGGCAGCGCATGTGTAGCTTTGCAAATAGGACCACGAAGGTTGTGGCTGCCACGTATTCCAACAATTGGAGGCACGTCCGGACCATGGAAAAGGAAATATGCTTGACTCCCTCTCCCCCCCCGAATGAGACCACAGATTGCCTTGAATCTTTGTGGTGGCAGATAGGCTCTTGCTGTCATTGAGTCTAGAAGTGCTCCAATAAAGTTTATCTTTTGTGTGGGCTCTATGGTGGACTTTTGTATATTGATAAGCAGGCCAAGTCGGGAAAAACATTCCCTAGTAGCGGTTGTCATCATTATCGTTTGTTGATAAGTGGTGCTCTTGATAAGACAATCGTCGAGGTATGGGAAGATGATGACGTTCTGTCTTCTGAGGAAGGCTGTGACTATGGCTAGCGTCTTCGAGAACCCTTGAGAGGCCGTACAAAGACCAAAGGCGAGGACCCTGTATTGGTAATGGTCTTGACCTATGACAAATCTGCAAAATCTCCTGTGGGCCAGGTGGATGGTTACATGAAAATATGTGTCTTGAAAGTCGAGAGCTGAAAACCAGTCCCCTTTGTCCAGTGCAGGTATGATAACTGACAGGATCACCATCCTGAATTTTGTGCTGAGGATGAACTTGTTGGGTTTCCTGAAATCTAGGATTGGTCTACATCTTCCTGTTTTTTTGTGGTAACAGGTTCTATTGCCCCCAGTGTAACTTTTGCACCTCTGTTCGTAATAGAGGCTTGTGAGATGGGTCACTGAAGAGGGACAGGGTAGGGGGCATGGACATGAAGGGGACTGTGTAACCCAATTTGATAATTTCCAGGACCCATTTGTCTGCAATGATTTGGGCCCACGGTTGGTAGAAGGGTCTCAGGTGGTGAAGGAGGTGGCATTGGAAAGCACTGGAACTGTGGGGCGGTCACTCAGACCCCCAACCAAGACTTCAAATTCACTGTATCAGGTTGATTGAGTGGTGGATGCTACGTCCTCCTCCTGTTAGGGTGTTGCTTAGGCCTGTTGTCATATGGCCTCTGGTGTTGTCTGTAATAGTTATAATTATAGTCCCTTGGCCTTTGGTAGAGGGTATACTTGTATTTCTTATTAAGTGGGGTGCACATCCCCAGAGTGCAGAGTGTGGTGCGGGAGTCCTTCACTGAGTGTAGGACCTCATCAGTCTTAGTGGCAAATAGCTGTTTTCTATCAAAGGAGAAGTCCTCCACCTTTGATTGCAATTCTTTTGGGACCCTGATGACTGCAGCCACGAGGCCCTACACATTATGATGGCTGTGGCTCTAGCCGCAGTGACAGCAATATCCATTGCGGCCTGAAGGGCCGTTTTTGCTATAGATAAACCCTCCTTAAAGATGGACTAGAGGTGCGGTCTTATCAGGAAGGTCCCGCAGCAGGTCCTGTAGTTTAGCATAGTTGGCATGATCATAATTGGCCAGGAGAGCTGTATAATTTAATAACCTGAATTGGAGGGTGGCAGAAGACTAACACCTTGCAGCCAAAGATATCTAGCCGCTTATGCTCTTTGTTGCAGGGTGCAGACTTAAATTGTGGGTTCTTAGCCTTGTGATTAACTGAGTCTACAACCAGTGAATTCAGCTGGGGATGTGTGAAGAGAAAGTCTATATCTTTTGCAGGGACAAAATGTTTTCTATCCCCCCGGTCGTTTGTTGGGGGGCAAAAGAAGCTAGATTTTGCCACCGAGCGTCTGACGGTTCCAGGATAGCTTTGTTGATGGGTAGAGCTATCTTCGAGGATGCTGTAAGTTGTAGTATCGCCAGTAATTTGTATTGCTTGTCTTGTACCTCTTGGAATGTAATGTTTTGCAATTGAGCTATCCGCTTAAATTGTTCTTGAAATTGTTTTAGATCATCTGCCAGTGGAGAGGGTGATATCTGGAAGACTGCCTCGTCTAGTCTAGTGGATCTGGGGTCGTGTGAAGAATTCTGAGTCCGAATGAGGTAAGTTATCATTATCATTGGAACTGGCTTGTGTTGTTACTAAGAGCAGGCGAGATGGTGAGGAATGCATGGATATGGTCGGGGAGCACACAGACATGTGCTGTTGTGACGTAGGAGCTGTATCTCTTGAGTGGTAGGCACAGGAGGAACGTGGTCGGTACCCTTGCCATGGTTCTCAGGGGGCCCACTGATACTGAAACTGTTGTAGAGGATACATCCACAGTTGGTTGGGCCATGTGGGATGTTGTTGTAGGGAATGATCCCGATATGAATGCCAGGAAGCCATTGACCACAATGGAGATGAATGGCATGATGAAAAACTTCTCCTATGCCCGCTGCCATAGTGCGAGCAGCATAGGAGAGTGGGGAGCCCTTTCTGGCATTATTAGTGTGCCGCTGGGTAAAAGACACCACTGAAGAGTGCAGTAAGCAAGCTCATGATCTGAGCAGTGTGCCTGGCTGGGGAGACTTTTGTAAGCACTGTCTTGCGCAGTGCTTTCTTATGCTGAGGTGCCGGAGCGCGGTCAGGTTCGGTCTGACTAGTTGGTTCAGGCACCTTAGGGGCACTTGTAGGAGGTGGTGGTGGTGGCTTATGCGGCTGCGTGGATGCCGTTGCCTCAACAGCACCGACCGGTGCTGTGCGCTTAGATTCTGACTCAGCAGTCCTGGCTGATGCAGACTTGCATTTCTCCACAGTGCCAGGACGGCACCACGGAATGCGAGGCTCTGGGCAGCACTGGTAATGAGCGTGCCTGGGAAGCTTGTGAGCCTTTGCGGGGCAATAAAGCAGCCCTGTCATTGGGCTTCTGCTGTCCCCGTGTGTCTTCAGGTTTGTCCCATGGAGACTGTAGGCACTTCTTCCAGAGGAGGTTTTTGAGCTGCATTTCGCGGTCTTTTCTGGCTCTGGCTGTCATGTCCTGACAGTGCGGACACTTATGTACCGCATGAGTCTTTCCCAGGCATTTAACGTAGGAGACCTGGCCATCAGAAATGGGCATCAAGTTTCAGCAAGAGTCGCATCTTTTAAAGCCTGGAGAACCCGGCATGTTGAAGAAAAAAGAAAGCCCCGGTGGCGGTGCTTGTGTCTCTCTCTTTTTTAAATGAACGTTGAAAACTAGCCTTAACTAACTAAACTATGAGGGAAAGTCTTACAGAGTACAGTAATTTTGTTTTTCCTGTTGGAAAGAAGAGCACTGCTCTGACTCCATCTTCAGCCAAGGATGGTAGAAAAGAAACTGAAGGGGCTCACACTGGACGTGCACTTGACAAATGGCAAGGGCGCAAGATGCTGGTTGCGCAGGCACAGCGTGAGGGGCACTGCTCACCAAAAATCTCTGATCAGAGGCACGAGGACACACTGAGACCTGAGTGCAGCACCCACAGGAACACCACTTGAAGTATTATTCCCAAAACCAGCATTAGTTTACAAGACTGCACAGATCAAATCAAAAGGTATAAAATGCAGAAGCAGCAATTAAACTGATCTGATGTTTTGTATACAACTAAAAACTGTCTAGTCAGAGCTTAATTTGATTACTGTGCTGATTCCTATACCAGAATGTAGCCAATGATTAGTTTTGTCTTTGTTTATTGCGATGTTATGATGAATGTGTTATATTCTGTATCTTGCTATATAATTTAGAAACGTGTATACAAGTGTCCATCCATCTGTGAGAAAGTTTGTTCAAGAACTCCTAAAATGTAAGAGCTAAGAACCAAATTTGGTATGCCACTTTTTTAACATAACTTAAAGCAAGGTAAGGGTTTCCTTGTTCCAGGACAATAGTATGTGCCTGGAATTTGATTGTTTCTCACAAAATGGAAAGGGAAGTGTCTGGGAGGACGGTCAGATAGGACTGGAACAGCTATAATCCCACTGGGCCATCAAGGGGCAGAGGTGGAGAAAGGGACAGCTATCAATGATATTTCAGTTTGTCTGTTATTGTGTCTGTTTGCCTGCGTGTCCATCTGTCTTCTCAACTGAAGGACTATACCTCAGGAGCTGCAGTAGCCAAGGACAGGTATTTCTCACCTGGCTCCAAGCTGCTGTGGTGAGAGGGGGCTGGGGTTATCCTCTCTCCCTAGGCAGTCCACATGCTCAACCCCTCTTCTAGGGATTTAAGTGGTTATCTGGCAAACCTGGTACCCAGTTAAATGGTGCCATGGGTTGGGAAGGGGGCTGCTCCAGCCTGCCTGGGCCCGTCACAGGTGAGGCTGGAGCTGCCTGCTGCCCATAGGATCCTGATTAAGTGATTAATCAGTTAAATGTAATGTTTAACCACTGAACTGGTTAAACTGGATTTTACACTTCTATCCTCATCTTTGCTCCAGAGCAATTTAAAAGAAGAAAAGCAAAACTTATGAGTTAAGAACTTGAGCAATGCCAGATAAGATATAATGTGTACTAGAATATTTAATCAAAATTGATTTATAAAACTCTAGAAATACAAGATTGAACAAAGTGTAATTATAAGCAACATTTAGAAGAATTAGTTAGACAAACTGAAATACAAGAAAACTGTAGGCTGAGGTATGCAGGTTCTAACTTAGCTATTTTAGGCCTTGGATAAAAGAAATAAATGACCAAAAATTACCTGGAGACCTAAAATTCTGGGGGGAAAAGGCAGAAACTGGTAATATGTAAAAATAGATTCAGGAAAGTTAAATTATAAAAATGGGTTACACTGTAACAACAAAGTGTGCTTATAACACATGCCTTAACTATAAGGCAAAGGTGGGTACATCAGCATACAGAGACTATGGAATTTGGGGTCCCTTGTGTCTCTACGGAACATAGACCAATAAGAAAGAGAGGGATAATACTGTCATGTACACACACAGAATGTAGATATAGACAAAATCATTGTATAATAAAGGGTTCCTAGAACAGGCAAATTGAGCTTCCTATGGGAGACTCCAGCAAGAGACCCTTCTATATTGACAATCAATCCATTGGAGCACCAGCAAACTTTGAGGGGGCTAACAGACTAACACCACATAGAAAGATGCAAATATGCCTGCAGTTATAGTATATATCTTGATTGGAATCATAAAACCATAGAACACTAGAACTGAAAGGAACCTCGAGAGATCATCAAGCCCTCATGCCAGGACCAAATATCGTCTAGAGATCATCCTTGATAGATGTCTATCCAACCTGCTCTTGAATATCTCCAATGATGGAGATTCCACAACATCCCTAGACAATTTATTCCAGTGTTTAACTACTCTGACATTTAGGAAGTTTTTCTTAGTGTCCAACCTAAACCTCCTTTGCTGCAATTTAAGCCCATTGCTTCTTGTCCTATCCTCAGAGACTAAAGAGAACAATTTTTCTCCCTCCTCCTTGTAACACTCTTTTAGACACTTGAAAACTGCTATCATGTCCCGTCAGTCTTCTCTTTTCTAAACGAGCCCAATTCTTTCAGTCTTCCCTCATAGGTCATGTTTTCTAGACCTTTAATCATTCTTGTTGCTCTTCTCTGGACCTTTTCCAATTTCTCTTCATCTTTCTTGAAATCTGGTATCCAGAACTGGACACAATACTTCAACTGAGACCCAATCAGCACAAAGTAGAGCAGAAGAATGACTTCTCATATCATGCTCACAACACTCCTGTTAATGCATCCCAGAATCATGTTTGCTTTCTTGCAACGTCACACTGTTGACTCACATTTAGATTGTGGTCCACTGTGACCCCTAGATCCCTTTCAGCAGTACTCCTTCCTAGACAGTCACTTCTCATTCTGTATACGTGAAACTGACTGTTCCTTCTTAAGTAAAGTACTTTGCATTTGTCCTTATTTAAACTTGATCCTATTTACCTTAGACCTTTTCTCTAGTTTGTCCAGATCATTTTGAATAATGATCCTATCCTCCAAAACAGTTGCAACCCCTTCCAGCTTGGTATTATCTGCAAACTTAATAATTGTACTCCCTATGCCATCATCTAAATCACTGATGAAGATATTCAACAGAATTGGACCCAAAACAGACCCTGGCAGAACCGCACTTGCTATGCCCTTCCAGCAAGACTGTGAACCGCTAATAACAACTCTCCAAAAACGGTTATCCAGCCAGTTATGCATCTATCTTATAACAGCCCCATCTCGGTTGTATATTTCCCCAAGTTTATAAAAGTTATAGCATATGTAATTTCAATAAAGTAGTGATAGATGCTCTTGTACTTTTGTATGTTACTTGCCTACATTTGCTTATGTTCCCATGGACTCCAGGTATAGAATAACTAGAGACAGCCTTGCTGAACTTGAGACTATAGCTGCCAGAGTTGAACCCAAGAAAATATGATTATAAATAGAATAAAAGGTTATACCAAAAAAAAAGGGGGGGGGGGGGGAAGAGACGATGACTGTGAATGTACTTATATGATAATGAACAGAAATTCAGAAAAAATTATGAAGTATATGCTTCATTTCCTCTACATTAAAGGATCTTGCAATCCAACAAATAGGCTGTTTTCTCAATGCAAATAAATGGCAGGTTTGACCTGCTTCCTAACAGCTATGGTCCAACCTCCTCCCCCCCATCACTGAAAGTAAAAAAAATAAACATCCACTCCCTCCTCCCCCAGTGAGAAAAAATGAATTTGTCAATGCACAATTGCGATTTGAATTTTTATTGTCCCTCCTCCAAGAGGTATAATATAATAGAATTTGACATTTAGATTACCTGGTGTGTTTTCTTTAGAGGCATCTGAAGTAAGAGTAGACAAAAGAGCTTCAGATTTAAACTTCTTTTCAGGAACATGATCTGATGTACCATGGTGAGAAGAAGGATTATGTTTTCTTTCTGTATGAAAGAAACAAACAATGTTTAGTGTTGTACTCAAGACGTTGAGCTCAATAGCTTACAGTATAATCTAAGAAAGAATAAACAGACACTATAACCACACAGGAATGAAATCAATTCATAGAGCTAACAGAAAAACCCTGACATTTCATTCTTTAGCTTCTCTTGAACAAATACTAATGCAATTTAGTTATGCCAAATTCTGGTGGGATTTTTGAAATGTAGACTAAGAAAGATTATGAGGAGAACTCAGGAAATAACTAATTTTGAACATACACAATTTTATACATTTCAAATACAGGCAGTCCCCGGGTTACGTACAAGATAGGAACTGTAGGTTTGTTTTTAAGTTGAATCTGTATGTAAGTCGGAACTGGCGTCCAGATTCAGCCGCTGCTGAAACTGACCGCCAGTTCCGACTTACATACAGAATCAACTTAAGAACCCCAAGCGTTCCCAAGTCAGCTGCTGCTGAAACTGATCAGCAGCTGATTCCAGGAAGCCCAGGGCAGAGCAACTCTGCCTTGGACTCCCTGTAGTCAGCGCTGGTCAGTTTCAGCAGCAGCTGACTTGGGGACGCCTGGGGCAGAACAGCTGGGGTGCTGCTGGGTTGGTCCAGTAGCGCCGCTCCTCGGCGCTACTGGACCCACCCAGCAGCACCCCAGCTGCTCTGCCCCAGGTGTCCTGATTCAGCCACTGCTGAAACTGACCAGCAGCGGCTGAATCAGGACACCTGGGGCAGAGCAGCTGGGGTGCTGTCGGGTTGGTCCAGTAGCGCCCAGAGCGGCGCTGCGGGACCAACCGGCAGCGCCCCAGCTACTCTGCCACAGGCGTCTGGAGAAAAGCCTAGTCTGCTGGGGGGAGGGGGGCTACTAGCTGCGCCCCCCACCCCAGCAGACCAGGAAGATGCGAGCGGCGGACCAAGACGCACCGCGGTCCCGCCGCCTGGGTCCTCCGCAGCTTTGCTCCCCGTCTCCGTGGGAGACCAGCAGACCAGGGAGACGGGGAGCAAAGCCTCTGAGGACGCCAGCAGCGGGACAGCCGCGGGGCGTCTGGGCTGCTCCACTGCCGGCTTCCCCGAGGCTTTGCAAAGCCGTGGAGGGGCTCGGGCAGCGGGGCAGCCCAGGCATGCCTGGGCTGCACGAGCCCCTCCGCGGCTTTGCTCCGCGTCTTCCTGGTCTGCAGACCAGGGAGACGCGGAGAAAGCCCCCGAGTACATGGGCGGTAGGACTGCGAGGTCCCGCAGTCTGTGTCCTCCGGGGCGAGCCCCGTTCGTAACTGCGGATCCGACGTAAGTCGGATCCGCGTAAGTCGGGGACTGCCTGTATTTGATCAGCACATATAGCAAAGCTGAAGACGAAATGTTCAGAAACTTACTTTCTACTGGAGTGTGTGAATGGGCATGATGGTTATTCACTGGTTGTGAAGGTGTATCCAATTCCAGAGAGCCTAAAATACAGTTTAAAGTAGTACGATTTAAATGCCAACTTTGAAATAATGCAATTTAGCAAACTTTGATCTTTCAAGTTATCCTCACTTTTAGATATGAAAATACAAAACAAAGAATAATTCCAAAAACAGTTTTACTCATTTTAGTCAAGATCCTAGAGAAGGACATGGACTTCAAAGCAGCTATTTTTAAAGCACCAGCCCAAATCTATTGCTCCAAACTAGAAAGCTTGTTTTCATTTTTTCCAAAACCATGTGTAGACAATCCTCTGTGTCAATGGAAATTCAAAACACAAAGGGAAAGATCTAAGCTCACTGAAACCAAAGGGAGCATTTCCACTAACTGCAAGGACTTATATTTAAGAGTCAACGTTTACTGCAGCACTAAATTTCAAGGAAGCCATATGACTGAGTACTAGGGGGAAGTTTTATGACAATGCAATTAAGATAAAACACAAAACAAAAAAATACTGTGCACAATTTGTGGAACATCATTTTGGACTGGCTGTAACCTATTCATTCATCTATCACTATTAGTTATTATTTTAACTTATTTAACTACAGTGCAACAGATTAGTTCTTTTCTTGGATTATTCACTTTTCAGAATGTGTAGTTAAAAAATTATCCTACTACCCCACCTTTTTTCAAAAATGTAGGTATTTGGGAATGTACACAGCAGTGCACAGATGATCGAGACAAACATGTGATATATTTAATATATAACGTCTTAGTTTAACTCGATTTGGACTTCGTTATATAAGAAACCAAGCACTTTCCAGTTCTCGGATAAGTAATACATCAATATAGGATGTAATGTCTAAGCATTTAAAGATATTTGTTTAAAAAAAAACCAAAAAGATTAAAAGAAAAGTTTCAATGCCCCAAGAAAGTATTTAATTTTAAATTCAAACAGATCTTGGAAAAAAGCAGAAATAAACTGCTTAACTATTCAGCAAGATTTTCTTTTGACAAACAAAATGTTATTTCTTCAAAAGATAACGAAGTACACTTACGTCTTTCTAGTATTTCTGTAATTCCAGCATTATCTGCCTCAAGTTCCATTTTAAATTTAGCTAGTTCTTGGTCCAACTTTCTTAAGTGTCGGTCTACCTGTTTTAAAGCAGATCAGTGATGAATGCCAAAACTTAAAATTGTTTAAATTCTCAACCCTTCAGAGAATTTAAGAGTTCTGAGTATTTAATGAGATGCATTAGATGCATGAAGTTTGATAGACTTCAGTGATGTTGAGACTTACAATAGAAATCTGCGTAATACAATTACTTAAAAAAAGTCACTGCACTTAAAATCTGTTCCACCTGTAATCATACAGAACAAACAATGTATATCACTGTATTAGCCATTTTAGCAATTACCAACTCACTAATACAGTTTAAGATCATAAATCCATTAACAGCAAAGAGAGGAAAGACAAGAAATCATTAAGTGCCTTGTAACATGTATCGGTTTTCAGTTTGCTTATTTTGTATCCCATGAACTATATACTAAGGATATTTAACACTCTGCCATCCGACACAGTATACAAACTCCAATTGTCCGGCATCCAGTGGTCTGGCACTCCCGACTGTCCGGCATCAACTGGAAACCGGAAGTGCTCCGGCCAGATGGACAATTGGAGCTGCTGTGAGCCCCATGGGCACTTGTGGCTGATAAAGGAAAGGGGAGAAGAGGGGAAGGGGATTATACCCCTGTGACAGGTCTGCCGGGACTTGCACTGTGTCCGGCTGGGGGATGGGCGGTGAACGGCACAGGGAGGGGCGAACCATTTGCCCCTCACCGCGCCATTTCCCGCCCACCTCCCGGACGCTGTGCTGGTCCCGCAGACCCGTCACAGCCCCCTGCCGGAGTACCTCCCAATACTCCAGCTTATCTGATAATCCGGCACCACCTAGGTCCCAAAGGTGCCGGATTATCAGAAATCTACTGTAGTTGAAAGGCACTTACTTGCTTTATTCTCATCTTCCCCAGATAATTTTGTTAACGGAGCTAGGATCTTAATTATTTTATGTCCAAATAGTTTAAGTTCAATATTACAGCAATAATTAAATATTTGACTTGTGCACACATACACTGAAAATACATAAATGCATTTCAAAAAATAGAAAAAAAGAGATAAGACAGTCCATTGTTCACCCAAGCCAATGTACCTGTGTGAAAAACAGAACAAAATGTTTTAAATGAAGTGAAAACATGGATGTTTAAGCTGTAACTAACTCACTTTTTAAAATGAGTTGTGTTTACCTTTCATACACTGATATAGTAACAACCTTTTTGTTAATACTTCTATAATGTTCAGGTAAGCTAAAAAAGGCTCCCCATATAATAAAGTTTAGAATTCTTTAAGATAACTATGTTATTCACTTTAATCACTTTAGTTACTTACCAAGTCATAAATCTGATTTGCCAGTTGTACCTTCTCATCTGCATCTTCCAAAGCTTTATAGTAATCCTGTTGAGAGATTTTTAGTAAAAAGATAGAAATGGGTGGTTATATTATGTATATTATTGAATTCCTCTTTGATTTATACTTCATAGTGAATTACATGTCCAATATAATTTACTGCTTAGCCTTTAAAATATTATACTAAGGTAAGTCAACAATTAACTGACTTATATTTTTAAGTGATGCCAGCTCCTGACTGCCAGCTTCGCTCCCAGAGTGCTGGCTGCCACTCCATGCTACAGGCTCTGATACAAAACCAGCAGTGCAATGTGACAGCTGGCTCCCCAGGAGACAAGCTGGAAGCCAATGTGTAACCATTTCAGTAGCCAATAAGCTCATGCTTATCAATTAACCATTAATAGGTTACACTTTTACATCCCCACACTTCGGTCAATGTAATTAAGCAGACAATTAGGCCAACACAGTGTCAGGGCAGACACTGCATTATTTACATTGACTGCGGAGGGTTCCAGGAAGTGTTCTATAATGCTCCACCATGACCATGTTTTGAACTCTGCTGCCCAGAGGCCAGGTACAGAGGTAAATGCCTCTCAAGATCTCCCCTTTTAAAGGAATTTGTGTTTCCTGTTTGCTCTATATGGAGAGCTCATCTAGAAACCGCCCAGTTGAACATGCTGACTACACACTGCACACTCCTGTCTGGAGTACACAGGAAATGGTGGATTACTTGATCTTTGGATCTCCAATCCAGCCACAGAAATATCAATACCTACAAACAAATAACTACAAAAAGAGCTACAAGAGGACCCTGCAGCAGGTACTGCATGAAAACCAAGGAGGTAGGCCACCAGAAGACAAGGAAGACTATGTTGTTCCAGTATGGAGCCTCAGATATGCCACTTTTACGGCGCTGCATGTCATCTTCAGTGCAGACCTCAACATCACCCCTAAGGTCCCAGTAGATACTTCAGGAGAAATGGCATCAGAGACCTCTGAAGGGAACAATCAGGAGGTGATGTTGGATGAGAAGGAGGTTGGACAGTCAACTGGGGGAGCTGATAGTACAATAAGCCAGGACCTGTTTTTGACTCCAAAACAGTTGAAACAATCCCTAGTCCAGCATCGATGAGCCTGATGCAGGGGCAGGAGTCTTTGGTAAGTGTGCAATTTGCTTTAATAATGAAGGGACACAGCTGTCCATTTTCTCTTTTCTAGGTAGTAAATAATCCAATAGATGCAGACTCACTGCTTCTCATTCCCCTCTCCAGTAAGACAGAGGGAACCCTGCAAAACTATTTATGTGCACTGGGATGCCCCATGAATCTTTCAGAGATCTTGAGGAAACTTTCCTGGAGGTTGTCTCTAATCCCCTTATGAAGATTTCTGGGAATGGCTTCCTTATTTTCTTCCACTTCATTAGGATAGTTTCTCACACCACTCAGCAATTTTTAGCAGGAATCATTGCAGCACACAGACTTGAGGCATACAGATCTAGTTTGCAACTGGATACATGCAGGAACCTCCATTACTCTCAAGTGCAGTATCAGGAAAAACAACAACTGCCCATGGAAAATGGTTCAATTGTCATGTCTGAGTACACTTACAGCCAGGAGCAAGGAGAGTTCAGTACACCATATTTCTATTCATCTTGTGAATACACTCATAAGATTATCTAAAAACGTGGTCTTCTTGTTCTCTCCATCCATACCAATGCAGTGGCTCACCCAGATAAGGAGGAGAAAGAAGAGGACATGGGAGGATATAATCCAAGAGAACCCTGCAAGCCTCTGGTGCTTTTGATTTCTACCACAAAGCTTGGAGAATCACCCTTGAGGACAGCATGGACAGAGTGGAGAGTAAAAAAGTCCAGAAAAAGGAGAGAGACGTGCAGTAGGAGATAATGGAGCTTCTCAAGCATGCTGGAGCTTCTTGTTGATCTTCCCAGACCTATGCTTCCCTTTGCACTCCAAAATCTCCCTATCCCTCCACCCCCTAATTCTACATAGCATCTGTGGAAACAGCATAATCACTCCCTCTGCACCCCAGGAGAAAGCACAGATCATCTCAGCTGCACATATACTAACTGTGTGTGGTCAAGGTCACTGTATGTGTTTGTAAAATGAAAATGACTGTTCCTACCTGTTGATACTCATAGTATCTAGCTGCTCAAAAATCAGCAGACAGCCACTTAACTAAACAGAAATTTTTCCCCCTCTGCTTCACAGACAGTACAAACATTGCCGAAGTGTTTGAAGCAGAGCTAAAGAACTCCAAAAGCTGGAACTCGATTACTCTGCACTCATTTTGGGCTCCAGGTGATTTGACTCCCATGAAAGCATAGCCCAGAGCCCAAGACATCCTGAGGCCCATAAAACTTCTTCTCTCACTGGCCCTGGGTCTGGTCCTCACCAAATGTCTCTTCCAGCTATTTTTGGCGTAAAGCATCACTCCATAGTAATTCAGCTCCAACTAGAGCAGGCCGGGGAAAAATACCCTCCATGAGCTGGATTCAGCCTGCCAAGCCACCAGATCTGGCCTGTGGATGTAGCAGGGAGTCTTAGGCAGACTCCCCTGCTTGCCTTGCCCTGTACACCTGTCAGAAAAGCGGCTGCTGGGCTGTTTGTGTTCTACAAACTGTGAGCTCAGAAGGGAGCGGAGAATGGTGCTTCATGGCTGATCCTACCCCCAGCACAATCCCATTGCCAGTTTCTGGCCAATGGAAGCTTCCCATTTGAAAAACGGGAAGCACCTCTCCCCCCTCCCTTCAGGTTCTTATTCACAGAGCACATGGCCCTGAATCCTGTGAGGGGGTGAGGTAGTCGCCTGCCTGAGAAACAAGCTGGGCTGCTGGCCAGGAGTCTTACTGGTAAGTCTCCCAGCCACAGCTTGTCTCTGGCACCCCAGCCCCGCCCTCCCCCATAGCCCTCCCCTCCCTATCGCACATAACCCAAACTCTGTATTCCCTTCCTAAGCCCATACCCCCTCCCAGATCCTACACCCCAATCCTCTATCCCAGATCACAACCATCTCCTGCCCTAAGTCACAACCCAAAACCCTACACTCCAGCCCCCTATCCTAGATCATGATCCCCCTCCTGTATGAAGATACAGAGGATCAACACACTGGATGTAATATTGACACTGATGACGTTTAGGGGTGGAGTAAAGGTGCTGAAAAGCATCCATTCGCCACCATAAAGGTTTCTGAAGAATCTAAGGGAAGATGTTTTTACTAAAGGTCAGCACAATTCCCTCCAAAGAAAGCCAACCCATTTATGGTGTTTCATTTCTTACATGGATAGCAGAAGGGGGGGGGGGGGGGGGGGAATATATAACTCTTGTGATTAGTGATCACTGTATCACTGACCTGACTGACTGGCTCTTGTCACTTCATATTCCTAGCACTTCAAACAAATACAAGTCTGTGCTAACAAAAGCAAAAAACAAAAAATTGGAGTAAAGTTTCTTGATTAGTGCCAGCTTTCCTTAAGTCCAATCTGCCGCACTCAAAGCCTAAATAGGGACACAGTTCTCAACACTTGACAGTTAAAATTTATGGAAATTCACAATGAATTACCAATGTCTAATGTCTATATTTTAAACATGGCCTGCTCCTTGAGTGCCCTTACCTTTTTGATTGATGTCATTTGCTCATCTCTCCATTCAGGTTTGTTCTTCTTTGCATTCATAAAAAATTCATTTACTCTTTGTTCTAGTTGATCCATTGCATCTGCCGCACACAGAAGGCAAAATAGTGTTACCATCTCAAATATAGAAATGCTACATATTTTGTACAGGGTGATGATGGGTTTTCCTTAAACCAAGAATTGGCATGTCTTCTCAAAACTACTGGAGAAAAAACAAGTGTCAGAGAGAGAGAATTATTTAGCTCAAAATTCTGCCTCTTGTCATTTGGATAGCACTCTGACATCAGGATATTGTGCTCTAAAGCATTAAAAAAAAGGGGGGGGGCTCCAAGTTCTTAAGAGGAGTGGTAGTAAAACCAAGCAAATCCCCATCTCCTCACCCAGATTTTAAACTGATGACCTTGGATCTTCCCAGCCAAATACAATTTGAGCAGGAAGCAAAGTGTTCTAAGAAAAACTCAAATACAAATACTGAATAACTGAATATTTCTCTGCCTTTTTGAGGCTCTAAGTTAAGAGAAAAACCACAACTTTTAGATCAAGTTCTCCTCCAAACTCTGTGGAGAAGTGGGAAAGTATGTGAAAGTCCTGCCAGAATGGTATTATCAATGAAGTTGAATTACAAAGTAATTCACTATTCTCACCAGATACCACCAAGCAAGGTTTCAGACTTAAGCAAAATCTATGGTTTGAGAGCTATCACAAAAGGAAAAACTGAAGTTGTGAATGTCACAGCCATCAAGATTATGAAAGTAAATGCCTTGTTGTTTGCTTCATTTGTTAAAACAAGGAATGGAGATCTCCCAAAAACATCAAGCTTAATACTTCAGCCTGAGAGTGTTTTGTTTTTAAACTTTCAAAAGCATATGATCAACTGAAATAGGAGACAACCTCTCCCCCATTCTCCCTCCGGGAAAAAAAGCCAAGAGGACAAGAAAAGTTTGTTTCCTTACTTTGGAATTACATTCTGCAAGACCCAAAGACTGAAAGGGCAAATCCAAGATACAGTATTTGGTAAAATGTATGGAACAAGGACAATGTAACCATTTAATACAGGATATTAGATAGAAACATTTGCATGTACAACAGGGAGGCCACTCTGCCTCAGTAACATGAAACTTGACCACACATTTTCAGTTTCACGCCAGTTACTTGACAGCATTCCTCTGAGTGTTTGTATTAAGCAGTAAATGGCGTGAAATAAAAAAAAGAGGAGAACTAGCTTTGCAAGGGATTTAGTCACCCCATGTAAAACCCAAGAGATCTTTTGGATTCAGTATAAAGAGAAGAGCCTCACTAAGATGGGCAGAAGCCCTGGAAATAGTGCTGGAAAGAGTAGAAGTTCATCAATGTAGAAATCTGACAACATCTCACACAAAGTCTCAGAAGACTATAACACAAGTTTATGAAATTTTGGGTAAGATATTTAGTCACTAGAGCCTGAAACTTGCTCACTTTCTGGACTGAAGTCACCACTATAATGAAAGTTAGATTTCATGTAATTAACCTGTACTCACATGTACTGAATGGTTTAAAAGAAAGTTCATCTGCTTTTTCATCTTAAGAAGGTTCCTATGAGTATCAAGCCCTGCTAGAACCTCACAAGGGGCTGCAAGAGACAACAATTTATCACAGGCTGAAAAAGCTACCACATCAGACTAAGCCTTTAATAGAACTCAAATAGAAGAAAAACATAGCCAGCTAGTTTCTGTGCAGGGCAAATCAAGGTATCTATGCATGCCTATGTACATACCAAACAATTTCCACTTGCTTTTTTAAGTCCTTTGGGTAAATGGCTTTCAAGAAGTCAGGGAGAAATTCAGCTGCTCTGTTACACCATTTTAAAACCTAATCTTACAGCACATAGAACAATGGCATATGACCAATATGCCCAAAGAGCTCTTATTCTCCCCTTTTCACCAAGACAATAAAAGGTACTCACAGGAATAGTGACCAGATATCTAAATACTTCAGAACAATTTTTTTAAAAGCAAGGTTTTTTTGCTGGTTTAATAGCTTGTTCAGCCAAGTTCCTTTGAAATCCACTATGGTTAATAAGAGGCAGCTTTTGGGAAAAAAAGGTCTTCCCTCCCCTCCTTTGCGGGAGGAGGGCCAAAAGAATGAAGGGCAGCCTTTCCATTCTTTATTTTTTAGGTCCTCAAAGAGGTCTGGTACAGGACACAACCCACAACTTTTTCTTAATCATTGAATAGCAGCCCTTATGAGCCAATTTTCTAAAGACCTTGGCATTTCTCTTGCCAAAATGTTCTACCAGGGTGAAGGCATTTTCCAGAGATTGGCCTTAGGCTACATAAGCTTGGTAATCTACAACTTGATCTTAAAAACTTTCAACACATCACTTGAAGTTATATACTTTTTCTATGACTATTTAGTAATGAGAGGTTCCCAGTCCCCCAGATGGTCTAAAACATGGTGCAAGAGTAATTTTAATTCTAACAGAGAGGGATTCCTGGCCCAGATGTCACTTCTAAGTTTCTAAACCAACACCCACTCAAGTCAGTTGACTTACACAGCTGTTTTAAAAATTTTGGGAAGATGGGATCCTTGCATTGATCACAGTCTTGCTGCACCCCAAGAGTTCTCTGATTCATATGTAATGTCCAACCAGCAGTCATGATCACAAACAGCTGGATTGGAAGAGATAAGAAGAGTGCCTGGAATTTCTACACTACTTTGGAAAGCTCTACACTACTTTGTGAAGCACAAGAAACACTGGAGTTACAAAGGTCTGGGAAAAAAGTTTTTCTATTGACTCCCATGACATTAGGGTAATCTTGGTTAAAAAAAAAAATACTGTGTGTGAAAAGATTCACCCCCGTCCAAAGAAGCACCAAATCATGAGTCAAAGAGATGTATTTGTGGTCTCAGAGGCTGCCAAAAATCAAAGGGCTGCAGGTTTTCTCTTGGTATCACCTACTTACATTGTAAGAACTAGCAACACCTTTTAAGTCATAATTCAATATCAATGACTCCAAGCCCTGAAGCCTAAAGTACACAAAGGCTGAGACACGTCGGAGTCCTTGGATATAGAGGGCAGGTGCAGAATGCTTCAACAGAGATGGTGAGACTGATGAACCAGACCCACTGGGACAACAAGAAATTTCAATGTTCAGAGATCAAGACTGGTTAAGGCTTTTATTTCAGAAACCTATGGATTGATCTATTGCTAGATGGATGAAAGTCTTCAGGATTGTGCCTCAAGGTGGCATTCTCCACCATACTTAAGTTAATTGGGTTACATCTGCAAGAGGATCCAAGGCACTACTGTAGGCCCAAACCTGTTAATTTGCTCATCCATTAAAGATCATCTCCAGGATATAGTATGATGCTGCTGAGTTGCCTTCCTACCTGTCTGAGAAATCAAGACAACATATGGAAATCAAAGAAATTATTTAAAGCATGATGTTTCAACACCTCAGATTCACAAAGAGCGGAGATTTCGTGAAGAATCATATCAAAGCAAAAACCTAATCCCAGGTAGACATCCTCTGTGGTATCCTGTCACTGAATCCCTACAGGAACAAGTGGTCAAAGGAAGTCAAAAGGCAGGACTCCCAAAAACAAAAGTAAAAATAGAAAATGAGCCATAAGTGGATGGCAAAAAGGAATACCACAAAGATACCCAAGAAGACTGGATGCCTGACAAGCACAGCTAGGGTGCCAGCAACTGGAAAAGGACGCGTAGGGAACTCCTTCATCCAGCATGCCTAGGCAGGGATGGTTCAGACACAGTGCACAGCCTCCGGCTGATAGAAGGGGGCAAGTGAAGCTCCAGCCCGTTGCCAGGGACTTGAGAGCCAGCACCCCACCGCTTGGTAAGTGCCACCTTGACTTGCCCTGGGGCGCCGCACAAGCCCCAGCAGTGAAACTCCTTCCCCCTGGCGTTGCCGCAGGGCATCTGCAGACCCGAATTCGGCTCGGTGTCCTGTCAACACACCCGGCGCCGCTCGCCCATGGCTGCTCGAGGTCACGAGGCAGCCGGTGGCAGAAGGGAAACAGCTCGGCACGTTTCCGCCCAGCGCGCTCCGCCCCTCGCTGCGTGAGGCGCCGCGGCTACCCCCGGCACCCGCACGGACCGCTCGCTGGGCAGGAGCGTCCCCTCGTGCCGGGCCCGCTCAGCCCGGGAGCAGCGGCTACGAGCCGCGCTACCGCCGCCGGCCAACGCCTGACTGAGAGCGCTGGGTCCGCGCCCGCCCCCGCCGGCGGGCTGGGCGCGTGGGCGGGAGGTGGGCGGGACTCACGTACTCTGCACCTGTAGGTCCATCTCGCGCATCTCGGTGAACCTGTCGCGCAGATCCATGGGTAGCTGCTCGATCACTGCGGGGACACAGAGGGGAGGGGGAGGGAGCAGTCAATCACCGCCATGGGAGGGGGAGGGGGAGCCCCCTCGCTGCCGCCCCCGTCCCGCTCGGCCACCCGGCCGGCTGGGACCCCCGCCCCGCGCGCACTCACTCTCCAGATAGTCCTCCAGGTACAGCATGGCGGCGGCGAGGCCAGCGCGAAGGGGCTTCTCGCTAACGCGGGGATCGTCCCTTCCAATATGGCGCCGCCGCCAACAACACCAGCACCTCGACTCGGCGAAAACAACATTGGCGGCGGACGGGGCTCGTTCCGGCCCTGCGCCGATTGGCTGCCTGCGCCTCTGACGTACGCCATGGCTCGCGCCCGCCCGCAAGGTCCTGGGAAACGTAGTAGCCGTGTGAAGGCGGGAGCCGGGACTACATGTCCCACAATGCACCGCCCAGCGGCGGCTGCTCTCTTCCCAGTAGAGACGGACTCGCCCCGCAGTTGAGGGGCGGGGCCAATCCACGAGGCAGAAGCAGGCGGGGTGTGGAGCGCGTGGCGGGGTGCTGCCAAGCCCCAGCACGATCTCCACGGGCCGGCGCTGGCCAAGGCACCGTGCGCTGTGCTCAGCCGCTGCCGAAGGGCGGCATCCAGGCTAGCCAGCTTCTGAAAGTGATTTTTATGGGCCGTTTAGAAAAAAAAATACAGACCCTCCCCCCCCCCGGCTTGTGTTCGGACACATTCTTATGTAACATGAAAATGGCTCAAAAGGATCAAAGTGAACAATATTCGTTGTTTTAATTCATAGGTCACACAGCAAAGTTATTATGCTAGTTGCACCTACTTATTAGTCACATCAGAGCCCTCCAAGTTCTCCAGTGTGTGATGAAGTGACTGGGGGGAGAGGGGGAGGAGCTGGGACTGGGGGCTGCCACCAGTCCTGTGATTTACCAGCAGGCAGTTGGTGATTGATGCCCAGCACATTGTACTCATCTCTCCCAGTCCAAGGGAGCCAGGCAGAAGTGTGTGCTGCACACACACTCACCAAAAGTTGCTGCTGTGCTGACTTTAAGGATACCGAAACAGAGTTCAAAACTGGAGGCAGCATCCTCCAACCATCAGAGACTGAAGCCATCTTCACCAGCAGAATTCCCCTCTCTGCCCCTGCCATGGAAATTGTAGAGTCCCTGGAGCTGCCCAATGAATCACAGAATCATGGAGGTTGGAAGAGACCTCAAGATATCATCCAGTCCAACCCCCTGCCCAAAGCAGGATGAACCCCAACTAAATCATCCCAGCTTTGTCAAGCTGTAATTAAAAAGCCTCTAGGGATGGAGATTTCACCACCTCACTATGTAACCCATTCCACTGCTTCACCATCCTCCTAGTAATATAGATTTTCCTAATATCCAACCTAGACCTCCCGCACTGCAACTTGAGACCATTGCTCCTCATTCTGTCATCTGTCACTATTGAGAACAGCCTGACTCCAGCCTCTTTGGAGCCCCTTTCAAGTAGCTGAAGGCTGCTATCAAATCCCCCCCCACTCCCCCTCCACACACACTTTTCTGTAGACTAAATAAGCCCAAATCCCTCAGCCTCTCCTTGTAAATCATGTGCTCCAGCCCCCTAACAATGTTTATTGCCCTTTGCTGGACTTTCTCCAATGTATCCACATCCTTTCTGTAATGTGTGGCCCAGAATTGGACATAATACTCCAGATGCAGCCTCACCGGTGCCGAATACAGGGGAATAATCACTTCCCTACATTTGCTGGCAATGTTTCTACTACTGCACCCTAATATGCCCTTAGACTTTTTGGCTACAAGGGCACACTGTTGACTCATATTCAGCTTCTCGTCCACTGTAATCCCCAGGTCTTTTCTACTGAACTGCTGCTTACCCAGTCAGTCCCCAGCCTGTAACAGTGCTTGGGATTCTTCTGTCCCAAGAACAGGACTCTGAACTTGTCCTTGTTGAACCTCACCAGATTTCTTTTGTCCTAATCCTCCAATTTGTCTGGGTCACTCTGGACCCTATCCCTACCCTTCAACGTATCTATCTCTCCCCTAGCTTAGAGCTTGCCTTGGCACCAAGTGGGAGGGATTCCTCAGCTGTGCTCCAAAGCTCAGTGTTTTTTAGTGATACCTAGAATTTTTTATGGATTTTACAAACAGGTCCAATTTTAGCTCTTCTTTATGGACTGTTCATGAATTTACTGATGATTGGCAATCTTGGAAATGTCACATCCCATCATTCAGTGAGTACATGGTCTGCAAGGCTGGTGGCCTGGGGCAGGAGCACATTCTGTGGCAGTGAAGGAAAGCTGCACCGATGACCCTGCACTCCTTCCCTTGTGTGATAAGTGATCCTACTGCACCAGGTTGCAATGTCACTCACTCTGTTTTGGCATCTTGTCCGTAGGCCTTTCTGGAGAGTCATGGCCCAAACCTGAACAGGCAGTGGGAGACTAGCACTGCTGATCTTCCTTGCCACTTCCAACTGCATATCCTCTGTATCATGCAGGGGAAGCAGCATCACTGATTTTAAAATGTATAGTACTAGACATCAGGGCTGCATCTAGATTGGCATGATTTTCCGGAAATGCTTTTAACGGAAAAGTTTTCAGTTAAAAGCATTTTCGGAACAGAGTGTCTAGATTGGCACGGACAATTTTCCGCAAAACCACTTTTTGCAGAAAAGCGTCTGTGCCAATCTAGACATGATTTTCCGCAAAAAAGCCCCGATCGCCATTTTCATGATCGGGGCTTTTTTGCGGAAAACAAATCTGAGCTGTCTACACTGGCACTTTTGCGCAAAAGTTTTGCACAAAAGGGACTTTTGCCCGAACAGGAGCAGAATAGTATTTCCGCAAGAACCACTGATTTCTTACAGTAGAAAGTCAGTGCTTCTGCGGAAATTCAAGCAGCTAGTGTAGACAGCTGGCAAGTTTTTCCGGAAAAGCGGCTGATTTTCCGGAAAAACTGGCCAGTCTAGACACAGCCCAGGATTCCAGTCAGAAAAAAGGTTGAAAATATAGCAAGTCTTTAAAAAGGCCCCAGAAAACCTCAAATAAAAATGTATTTTGGTGTTGAAACTAAACTAATTTTGGCTCTGTATTTTGGAGCCTGACTTTTCATTTCTGAACCCCTGAAGTTAGGAATACTGCACATGGGTCAACAATATGTATGTAACTAATATAATGTATATGTATTGTCAATGGGTGGAACTGAACCTGGGTCCTCTGGAATTTAGTGCATGAGCCTCTAGAGCTTGAGCTAAAAGCTAGCTGGTTCTCAGTTGAGCCTGTAGATCAAATGCATTCTTCTCGCTGTAAGTGGTATCAGTGCCACTACATGAGACAGTACATCACATCCATAAGGTTTGTGGGTTACATATGTACCAAGTGTATTATGCAACTAACTCCATATATTATCACATGAATCACTAATAGAGGCTGCCACTGTCCATATTCAGTTATTATATAAAATATGATGTGGGCCTAATCTTAAACCCACTGATTTGAGAATATTTCCATTGAATGCACTCGACTCTGGGTCAGGGCCAAAATAGGGATATTAACGTATAGCCATTTAAATGATTAACCCATAAGCCTAGACTTATGGGTTAATTAAAATAGCTACACTCAACCTCCCCTGCCCCTTTATCAGGCAGCAAAGGGGATGTGAGGCAGGAACCAGTGCCCAGAGGAAGCCGGCTTTTAAGCCATCTGTCCATGTATGCCAACTCCACAGAGCCCCCTACCCCCTCATCCCTCTGTGCTGCTGCCTCTATATGGGGGTCAAGTGGGATGCTGGTGCAGCTTCTGTTCATGGGGAGCTCAGACCCCCTGCAAAAAGGGGCTGCTGCCACCCCACCCTGCTGCCTCTGTATCAGAGGCAGCAGCGTGGGGTGGCAAGTGGGAGGTGGTCTGCATAGGGTGCCAATTTTTAAGCCATTTTTCCTTGTGGAGAGGCAGCAGCATAGGGTAGCAGGGGGCATTCCCTGGGAGTGGGACTGGGAGCACACTGGCTGCCAGCCCTGGCCCCAGACTATTTTTAGTAACCATATAACTGCTTAAAACTGTTCCAACTGTACAGTTACTGAAATACATGGTATCTAACACCCCTAGTCCAAAATATAGGAAACCATGGCCCTCTCAGAGGTAATTAGACTTGTGGTTGAATTCCTCTAGTCTTTCATCATTTACGAAAAAAATGCCATTTCGGAATGAAGTTTTCATGTTTCATCTCAGTCCAATAAGGACAGGGTTTGGCTGTTTTAGTAGTAGTATTTCCAGAGAATTTAGGAACCCTAGTCATGTACCAGGACCCCATTATACTAGGCACTGTACTAACAGAATGAAAAGATGATCTCTGCCCCCAAACAGCTTGCATTGTAAATGGAGTTTGATGGGTGATGGGTAGAGAGTTGTAAATGGGGTTGATTTGTCAGCAGCATAAGAATTACCATACCAGTGCAGGACCAGTGGTCCAGCCAGTACTTCATCCTGATTCTATCTAGTGACTTGTATCAAAGGAAGGGACAAGGATCTCTATAATAAAAGTTTGAGTGGAAATCTTCTAGCGCTGTTTATCAGTTACTGCTGAAAGCAGTAATCATCAATACTTGTGAAGAAACCATTGGCTACCACACCAGACATCATCAGGACTGGTTTGATGAAAATGATGTTGAAATTGAGCAGCTCATTAATGAGAAGAGAATGACATTTTATGCTTGGTAGAATGATATAAATTGCAAGACAAAGAGAGAAGCCCATGCTAAGGTGAGGGCAGAAGTCCAATGTAAGACCAGAGAACTCAAGAATAAATGGTGGACTGAGAAAGTGCAAGAACTCCAACATTTTATGGAAACCCAGAGTACACATGGTTTCTTTATGCTATTAAGGCTGTTTATGGGCCAGCTTATCAAGGCATGAACTCCCTTCGCTCAAAGGATGGAACCACACTTTTGAAAAACAATGAAGCCATTAATTTTTGCTGTAAAGAAAATTTTGAAGATCTTCTTAATCATAATTCCATGATTGCAGATGAAGTTCTTGAGCAAATCCCCCAATGACCTTCTAGGGGTGAGCTCAGAGACCCTCCCAATTTGTATGAGATATACAATGCCATCAAGCATTGTATATGTCATTAAAGATGGTGGACCAGAGTTAATTCAGCAGCATAGCCTGCTTATCCTTAAAATCTGGATGAACAAGGAGATATTCAGTGAAATGAGGGATGCCTTGGTTGTTACCCTCTTTTTGAAAAGGGGATAAAGTGGACTGTGGAAACTATCATGGTATCTTTCTCCTTGCTGTTGCAAGCAAAGTTCTGGCATGGGTCCTTGCAACCCATCTTCTGCCCCTGTGAGAAGAAATTTTACCAGAGTCACAGAGCGGCTTCCAACCATGTTGCAGAATTGTGAATATGATCTTCATTGTAGGGCAGCTGCAAGAGAAGTGTCAGAAGGAAAACCAACCACTGTACATGGCTTTTATTGATCTAACTAAAACCTTTGACACTGTGAATTGCCATGCCCTTTGGACTGTACTTTCAAAGATTGGATGTCCTCATAAATACATCAAATGTCCTAAAGTTGCTTCATGACAATATGAAAGTGACTGTTCTGAGCAGCACTGGTTCCCAGAGTGAATCTTTCCAAGTGCAAACAGGAGTCAAACAGGGCTGTATCATCACCCCAACCATGTTTGTAGTCTTTATTGCTGTCATTTTCAACCTAATTGCTGGAAAGCTCCCAGCTTGCATTGAAATCATCGACAGAATGGAAAGAAAGCTGTTTAGGCTTAGCAGGCTGAAAGCTAAGAGTAAGATTTCCACCATATCTATCTCAGAACTTCATTATGCTGGTGACAATGCAGTTTTTGCCCACTCTGAGAAAGACCTTCAGGCTATCTTGAATGTGTTTGCTGATGCTGGGCCCACGAAAGCTCATGATACCATCCACATGTTTTGTTAGGCTATAAAGTGCTACCAGACCATTTATGTTTTTTAAGTTTATCCTGTACAGACTAACTCGGCCACCCCCTGAAGCTACCAAACTTCTTGTCTATCAAGCCATCATTCTTCCAACACTATTGTTTGGGTCTTAAACCTGGACAACCTGCAGACATCACTTGAAAGTCCTTGAGCAATATCACCAATGCTGCCTCCGCAAGATCTTGATGATCAAATGGGAAGACAGGCACACTATCATCAGTGTTCTGGAAGAGGCAAAGACCACCAGTATTGAGACAATGATAATCCGTCAGCAACTTCGCTGGACTGGTCAGATTGTTCGGATGCCAGACCATCGCCTCCCAGAACAGGTCCTGTTTTCTCAGCTGAAAACAGGATACCATTACATAGAAGGACAATGGAAGTGTTATAAGTACTTGCTAAAGGATAAGTTTAAGAAGTGAAACATTTACACTTGAGAGACACCCAGGATCTCTCAAAATGGGGACAAGTCCTATGCAATGGCTTCCTGCATTTTGAATTTGCCTGCCAACATTCTGTAGAGGAAAAGAGGCACAGGAGGAAGAGGAGACTGGTTTCTAGTCATGGTCAGCAGCCTCTTGCTGTACCTGGAAACATCTGTCCTCACTGTAATAGAACTTGTTGTTCAAGGATCAGCCACATAACTCCCATGGAAGACGATCATACTCGGCAACGAGTGATCACCATCATCATCATCAGTTACATGAAGATGTAAATATACTTTTCTCAATTTAAAACATGTTTTATATATAGTTAGCTAAAATATAGTTTAATTTTAAAACCGCAGACTGTATATTGTGTCTTGGTATTTATTG
This sequence comes from Pelodiscus sinensis, assembly GCF_052426305.1. Classification (NCBI taxonomy): domain Eukaryota; kingdom Metazoa; phylum Chordata; order Testudines; family Trionychidae; genus Pelodiscus; species Pelodiscus sinensis. Next base: position 44,625,691 of record NC_143052.1, read on the forward strand.
GATAGGATAATACTATCTTAGTTAAGTTTGAACAAAAATGGTACAGAACTAGGCTTGGAAGAACTTGTTTTATTTTTTTATGATTTCTGTATTTATTTTAAGCAAGTTTTAATTTTTATTTACAGTTCACAGTTACAGGGAATTATGAAGGAATCAGACAATAAGAGGGGTCAAACAATAATAATTTAATGGCAGACCAAGATTCAAAAAGTTAAAACTTTATAACTTAAAATACAGAAAAAAATATACAAACTTAATATCTTTAAATCATTACCTAATAAGTTCTCAACCATTATTTTCTTATATTGTCTATCTGTAAATTTCAGTTATTAACAATGGATATATTTTCCCCTCAGTTTATTGTGTATGCAAAAATTGACATTTATCAGGGGAAAAAGGTCATTTACCAAACCAATACATAAGAAGCTATGCAAATTTGCAGAATTCTTTATCACCATGGGCAGTGTTCCCTCTAAATTAGGATGCTGCACAGCTTCACAGGTGATTAATCAGCCCCACCCAGTCAGTCAGCTGCTTGGATGGAGCCCTGAGCCTCTGCTTAGAGGGAACACTGACCATGGGCCATAGAAGCTTTTCTGTGCTCCCTGCGTCCAGGGAGATTGAAGTGTTCTCCTACAGGTTTTTCACACCATCACAGGACCTAACCAGATCAGCCACACCATCACTGGTTCATTCACCTGCACATCTACCAATATAATCAGGGCTCGACAAATCAGTGAATCTACTTGCCCGTGGTGAGTAGATTTCAGCCAGTCGCCCCTTTACTGGCAGTGCACGCATGCTCAATGCGGGTCTTGCACATGCGCAGTCCGGGGCTGGAGAGTAAATTTCGCCGTGGTTTGTCAAGCCCTGAATATGATATATGCCATCATGTGCCAGCAATGCCCCTCTGCTATATACATCAGCCAAACTGGACAGTCCCTTTGTAAAAGAATAAACGGACACAAGTCAGATATGAGGAATGGCAATATACGAAAACCTGTAGGAGAACACTTCAATCTCCTGGACACACAGCAGCAGATTTAAAGGTAGCAATCCTGCAGCAAAAAAAATTCAAGACCAGACTTCAAAGAGCTACAATTCATCTGCAAATTTGACACTATCGGTTCAGGATTAAGCAAAGACTGTGAATGGCTAGCCAAATACAAAAGCAGTTTCTCCTCTCTTGGTGTTCACATCTCCACATCAGCTGCTAGAAGTGGGCCTCACCCTCTCTGACTGAATTAACCTCGTTATCTCTAGCCTGCATATTTATTCCTGCCTCTGGAAATTTCCACTACATGCATCTGATGAAATGGGTCTTTGCCCACGAAAGCTTATGCTCCAATACATTTGTTAGCCTATAAGGTGCCACAGGACTCCTTGTCGATTCTGTCTTTAGTTAGTTTGAGAACAAGTAGCAGTGCCACCTGTGACTATGATTTTTGTGGTGTTTTATATTTGGCTAAGATCATCAACTAATTCCATGTAGATGCAGAATCATGTGTTATATGGTAATTAGTTCAGTACCTATTAATCTGAAGACTTAGAGGTAAAAGGAACCATACCCCATTTCCTTGAGCTACCTAGCCTTCCAAGTGCAACTTCTGATATGCAGGGTTAGGAACACAATGACAATTTTGAGCTATCATCATCATGAAGCAATTTGAAGTTTCTACCTATTTTGTTGAGTGTACAACTAAGACTTCAGTCCTCCTTGCACATCAGGAGGATATATGGCCACCCACTCTCACATTGAAGTCAAAGGGTAGAGGACCCTACCCATTCACAATCTCAGGGAAAATCTGAACTGTTGGGGTCATTCTCATTTAGATGTTTTGCATACCATGCTTTATGGTACTAATATAAAATTATATTATGAAATTAAGATTCCACCTTGTTTTGCTCCTTAAAAAGAAGAATGTAGTGTTGTGATTTTGGAACAGGCAATCCAAATGGACAATGCTATTGTTACAGAAACAGTTAGGGTATGTCTATACAGCAAAATTATTTTGAAATAACAGCCGTTATTTTGAAATAACTTTCCTAGCATCTACACAGCCAAACCGCTATTTTGAAATTAATTCGAAATAGCAGAGCTCTTATTTCAAATTTGGCAAACCTCATTCCACAAGGAATAATGCCAAATTCAAAATAGCTATTTCGGAATAAGTGCTGTGTAGACACTTACATCGAAATAGGGGGTCTCCAGCCTCAACTAAGAACACTCCTCTCCTTGCCCCCTCCCCGGAGCCCTTAAAGGGGTAGACTCTGGCCACAGTGCCTGTGCCAGCTCCAAGCCTGCCAGCCCAGAGCCAGCAGTCACTGCCCCTGACCCAGTGGCCCCAAAACATGAGCCAGCAAGCCACTGGCAGCCAGCCCTCCACCGCTCCCCAGGAGCAGTCTGCCAGCTCCCAGGAGCCTGCCAGGGCCCGGAGAAGGCAGGTGCCTTCCTGCTCCAGGGTGGAGATCATGGACCTTATTCAGGTTTGGGGGGGGATTCCCCCAATGTCCATGATCTCCGCATTAGATGGAGGAACACGGCTGTCTATGGCAGGATAGCTGTCAGCCTGGCCACCAAAGGCCGCATGTGAACCCAGGAGCAGGTTTGCATGAAAATCAAGTTGGTCCAGGGAACCCTAAGCCCTCAGCTTCCCTTCCCCCTTCTTCCCCTTCCAGCTCCCTCCTCCCAGGTTTCCCCCTCCCCTCCCCCAGCCTCTCTTCTCCCCTCTCCCACCTCCTTTTCCCAGTCTCACCAGAGTTTCATTCCCCCTTGCCCAGTTTTGTTAAATAAAGAGTTTGTGTTCATGAAAATACATGTATTTTATTTGACATCAGGAAGGGGGGTTAGGGAGGGGTAAGTGGAAGGATATGAGGGAGGAATGAGGCACAAGCCTCCAGTGAGGCAGACCAGGGAGGCTCTTAGTGCTCCTCAAGGTGGAAGCTCTCCCGCAGGTACTCCTGGATACTAACAGCTCCTCGATGGACCTCCTGGATGGCAGCCTGCAGAAAGTGCAGCCAGTATCACAGCAACGCGTCAATGAGAAGCACCAGAGTGCCCAGGGGCAGCTCTGGCTCCATGTTGCAGAGTGCTGTGGTGTCCCAAGTGAGAGCAACCAGAGCACTCAGAGACAAAATGCTTTGCTCACAAAATGCTCACTGAGGTAGGCAAGCAAGCAGGGAAAGCTGAGAACCCGCTGTCTGGGGGGGGAAGGGGGGAGGGTCCCTTTAAGCACAGGCCTCAGATAGCCTCAGGCAGCAGCCACACAAAGTAACTCCTGATCTGATGCCTTGCTGGACCTGGTTCCAGCCAGCCTTAAATGCGATTCAGCGTCCATTCAGTGTGGATGCGCTATTTCAAAATGATATTTTGAAATGCATTTTGTGTGTAGATGCGTTATTTCGAAATAAGCTATTTAGAAATAACTATTTTGAAGTAAGATATTTCAAAATAATGCTGTTGTGTAGACATACCCTTAGTTTAGATCAAACTCTCCTTAAATACATTCAAAAATGTGGTTGCAAAAATGTAGCCAAAAGTGGAATTTAGCCTTGTTTGGAATCTATTAAAATGCACATAGGAAATACTATATCAACCCTGAGCCTTCTTCAGCACAAATTTAATCTGTAAATGTAAAAAAAATTATCACACTGGAAGATTAATTTGTAGATAAATACTACTCAGTGCGGGTAAAAATGGCAGAACTCAGCTCTGTGGCTATATCTACACTGTGAACTAGGGATGTGATTCCCCTGCTCATGTACATAAGAACAGTCATGGAGGGTCAGACCAATAATCCATCTAGCCCAGTATCCTGTCTTCCAACAGTGGCCTATATTAGACTCTTCAGAGGAAATTAATAGAATAGAGAAATTATCGAGTCATCCACCCCTTGTCAAATTTCAACTTTGGCAGTCAGAGGTGTAGTGGTACCCAAGCATGAGTTTGTGACCCTGACCATTTTGTCTAATAGCTATTGATGGACCTATTCGCCATGTGTTTTGCTTATAAAAAGTGCACAGGATTTTTTTTGGGGGGGGGGGGGAAGGTAGTACCCATGTTTCTGGCAAATACAGCATAGAAATCAGCATATGCATTTGTTCACACACACAAGTCCTGTATCTGGTGTCACAATTACCAATCTTATTGGTGTTTCTGCCATCCTAATGGCCAGTCAGGCTGGACACAAGGAAGGAGCTGGGTTCTATCAATCACAATCTGATGCACCAAAGTTATCTTCACAGGATAAACCCAAAGCTCCATGGCTAAACACCCCACTTTTATAGTTGTAAATCCTAACTTTAGTCTGTGGGTTTTGTGTCATGCTGGAGTAATCCAATTGTTAATTGGTGTTTCCTCAAGATTGCTTCCATTGTCATACTCCCTCAGTATTTTGATGAATATCTTGAGGGTGACTGCAGCTGGTTTATCTTGTTCGCAGATCTTGATCACAGGTGTATATCTTTGCTTTAAGGGTCAGCAATTCTACTTGTTCAGCCATCCTGAATTTGACCAAGGCCTGAGTTCACACCTCCTTGTAAACCATTCTGATCATCTGGTGCTTGTCTTCTGTGTCTTATCTTCACATATTCACTCAATCCTCACTTAAACAAAGGACAATTCATTTCAGAAAAGGCAATTACTCTACAAAGGAACAGGCAGGACTTCTTACAGGTTTACCAAATTGAAAAACAATGTATTCTATAAACAATTTCTTACTAACTTATAATACTTAACACAAAATATATTTTAATACCTAGCAGCTGCTATAGAACAAAGATTATGGAATCCATATAACTACATAAAACAAAGCAATAAAATAAAGCTTATATAATTACTACTCTGTGTCAGGCCTACACATTAATTTACCTAATTCCTTTTTTAACTCGTTTATATTTGTGGTTTTTATAATAACTCCTGGCAACAAGTTCTGCAGGTTGACTGTGTGTTTGAAATAGTATTTCCTCAAACATGTTCCCTATTAATTTCATTCAAGGATACCTGGTTCTTCTGTTATGTGAAAGAGCAAATAACAATTGTCTCTTCACTTTCTCCAAACTAGTCATGATTTTATCATCATAGCCCTCCTTTGGTCCCATTCTTTTTAGTCTTTCCTTGTTTGGAAGCTATCCATACCCCTAATCATTTTGTTACCCATCTCTGTATTTTTTCTAATTCTAATATATATATATATTTAGGTGAGGTGACCAGAACTGCAGGCAGTATTCAAAGCATGGGCATACCAAAAGATGTATGGAGTGGCATTATGCTATTTTCCTATTATCTATCCCTTTCCTAATGGTTAATAACACTGCTATCTGCTCAGTAACAGTAAAAAAAGCCGTTTTCAGAGCATTATCTTGACTCTAAGACTGTTTTCTTAAGTGATAGCAGCTATTTTAGGCCCTCTTGTTTTGTATATAGTTGGGATTATTTTTGCAATGTGCATTACTTTACACTGAATTTCACCTGCTATTTTGTTACCCAGTTTATCCCTTTGCAGTCAGTTCTGGACTTACCTTGAGTGATTTTGTTTCATCTGTGAATTTTGTTTTATCTTCTTTTCTAGATCTTTAATATGTTGAATAGCATGGGTCTTAGTATGGATCCTTAGAGGACCCCACTATTTACCTCTTAACATTGTGGAAACTATTTATTCCTATCCTTTGCTTCCTGTCTATGAGAGGATCTTCCTTCTTATCCCCTGACAACATACTTTGCTTAAAAGAGCCTTCAGTGTGAGACATTACCAAAGGCTTTCTGAAAGTCCAGGTACACTATAACAAGTAGATCATCCATATCCATATGCTTGTTGACACCATCAAAGAAATCTAATACAAGGAGGAGATATGATATCCCTTCATAAGCCGCATTGACTCTTTCCCAATATATTGGGTGTGTGATTTTTTCTTTTTAACTGCTGTAGTTACAATCAGTTTGTCTAAAGTAGCCTATATAGTACTGGCACAGACGAGCTGAACTGAGCACATACCCACTAGTTTCAGGTGGGTTTGTACTTGGCATAGCTCATCTGTGTCTCTGTTGCTCTCAAACCATTATTCATGCTCGATGAAAGCTTATAGTGAAGACATGAACTAACCTGACTGTCTTTTTATTAGTCTTAACTAATCTCCATTTATAAAAAGTCATAAAAATTATATTTTTTTAAAGATTAAATACTATCTGTTGCGTAGAAAATTATATAGCATAAAATAACGATATTGACTAACCTGGCTTTGTAGCATTGTAATTCCCTCCAATCACAGAAACAAGGACTAGTGACAGTTTATTAGGGTCCAAACAAGTTTCAAATTTAATTCTATTCATGAACTTTTAGAGGTGTAGCAGTATTAGCCTGTTTCAGCAAAAACAACTAGGGGTATGTCTACACTAGAAAGTTAGTTCGAACTAACGGACGTTAGTTCGAACTAACTTTCCTATGCGCTACACTAGCGCTCCGTTAGTTCGAACTTAATTCGAACTAACGGAGCACTTAGTTCGAACTAGGTAAACCTCATTTTACGAGGACTAACGCCTAGTTCGAACTAGCTAGTTCGAACTAAGGGCTGTGTAGCCCTTTAGTTCGAACTAGTGGGAGGCTAAGGCTTCCCAGGTTTCCCTGGTGGCCACTCTGGCCAACACCAGGGAAACTCTATTGCCCCCCTCCCGGCCCCGGAGCCCTTAAAGGGCCACGGGCTGGCTACTCACTTTGTGCCAGTTGCAAGGCTGCCAGCACCCGTGCCTGCACAGCCTGCACCTGCCACAGGATGAGCCAGCCATCCGAGGGCTCCCAGCCCTCCACTGCTCCCCACGACCAGCCTGGCGGCTCCCGGGAGCCTGCCCGGGGGCGCAAAAGGCGGGCGCCCGCCTGGTCAAGTGCGGAGATCGTGGACCTCATCGAGGTTTGGGGGGAAGCCTCAAATGTCCACGATCTCCGCACTAGCCACCGGAACGCGGCCGTCTATGGACGCATGGCTGCCAGCCTGGCCGCCAGGGGCCACCAGCGCAGCCGGGAGCAGGTGCGCTGCAAGATTAAAGACTTGCGGCAGTCCTACTCCCGGGCCTGCCTGCCAGGGGCTGACCCGGAGGCCTGCCCCCACTTCCATGCCCTGGACCGCATCCTGGGGCCTCATGCCGTCCCTGCCCCCCGGGACGTGATTGACCCCGGGGCAGAGGGACCGCTCCTGGACACCGAGGAGGAGGAAGAGGGCTCTGAGAGCCAGGAGCCTGCTGCCAGCTTTCCCAGGACCCGGGACCCCCGAGGCACCCCACAGAGCCGCTCGCCTGCATCATCAGAGGCCGGGGAGGCATCCACCTGTGAGTACCCTCGTGTTCCCCTTATGTGTACGGGGGGCTGGGGCGAGAGGGAGCCCCGGGACCGTGCGCCTGGGCCTTGCCCACTACGGAGCAGCAGCTGGGGATCCTGCAGGGGCCCTGGCCTTGCAGAGGGGAGCTGGGTTTCACACACCTGGGCCCCTGGGGTCATTGACCGCTGGTCTTCTTGCACCACAGCTGCAGCACCGGGGACTGCAGGGCGCACCACACCGCCTGCAGCAGCCGCCCGCGCCCGGGCAAGCAGGACAGCCAGGAACCAGGAGGACTACCAGAGGCGGCATCTCCGGTTCCTGGACCGACAGCTCCGTCTCCAGGACCACTGGGTCCAGGAGGACCTCAGGCTGCGCCAGAGGAGTCTGGAGGCCCTGGAGGAGCAGGGCCGTGCCCTGCGAGGCCACCTCCAGAGCCTGCTAGACCGCTTTCCATTTCCTCCTCCCCCTGCTCCCCCTCTTGCTCCCCCTCTTGCTCCCCCTCTTGCTCCCCCTCTTGCTCCCCCTGCTCCTCCTGCTTCCGCTCCTGCTTCCGCTCCTGCTTCCTCCACACCCCCTGTCCTCTCTGCCCCCCCCTCCACAACCATTCCCCACCGACGCCCCCGGACCCGCAGTGTGGCGAGACGGGAGAGGCACCCAGACTCCCACCCCTGAGCTTTCCTTTCCCTTCCTCCCTTCCCTCCCCTCCCCTTCCAGCTCCCTCGTCCCAGGTTTCCCCCTCCCTTCTCCCACCTTCATTCCTCCCTCCCCCACCCCAGTTCTCTGAAATAAACAGACGTTTTTGTTTGAAAAACAGGTGTCTTTATTGTACAGTAGATAGGGAGGGGAAAGGGGAAGGGGGGGGGTAGGGTGGAAGAAGGCCCCGGTGGGGCATGCAGGGAGAGGTCAGTCCTCCTCCTCCTCCACCTGGAAGCTCTCCCGCAGGGCTTCCCGGATCCGGATGGCCCCCCGCTGGGCTTCCCGGACGGCGGCGGTGCGGGGCTGACCGTAGTGTCCAGCCATGCGGTCAGCCTCAGCCATCCAGGCTGGCAAGAAAGCCTCCCCCTTCCGCTCACACAAATTGTGGAGCACACAACATGCCGCCACCACGGGAGGGATGTTGTGCTCGGCCAGGTCCAGACGGGTGAGGAGGCATCGAAAGCGGGCTTTCAGTCGCCCGAAGGCCCCCTCCACCACGATGCGGGCCCTGCTCAGCCTGTTATTGAAGGCCTGGCGGGAGGGATTGAGGTGTCCCGTGTAGGGCTTCATGAGCCAGGGCTGCAGTGGGTAGGCGGCATCCCCCACCAGGCAGACGGGCATGTCCACGTCCCCGACCCTGATGTGGCGGTCGGGGAAGAAGGTCCCGTCCTGCAGCCGCTGGCACACGGAGGAGTTCCGGTACACCCGGGCGTCGTGTGCTTTGCCGGACCAGCCCACATTTATGTCCGTCAACTGTCCCCGGTGGTCACATACGGCCTGCAGGATGACGGAGAAGTACCCCTTGCGGTTCACGTACCAGGACGCCTGGTGTTCCGGGGCACGGATGGGGATGTGCGTCCCGTCGATGGCCCCCCCGCAGTTGGGGAAGCCGAGGGCGCCGAATCCCCGGATGACGGCATCCGGGTCGGCGAGGCGGACCACCCTGCGGAGCAGCACCCGGTTGATGGCCTTGACCACCTGCGGAGAGAGACACAGCAAAGCGTCAATCAGTGGGGCGCCCGGGTGGCTGGGAGCGTGCGTGCCCTGGCAGTGCCCCGCGCCCCACTCCCGGAAGCAACCCCCCTGGCGGCGTGTAGTACGGCCGGGACAGCCCGACCCCTCCGGTGCGGGGCGCTTTCGCCTCCTCCCGCCCCCCCCTTTGTCCCTGGGGCGGCCCATCCCCTCCTCGCAGCCCCCCTCCCCCCCGGCTCGGTGGCCGACGAGCGCCGTACCTGCATGAGCACTGCTCCGACAGTGGATCTCCCCACGCCGAACTGGTTCCCGACGGATCGGTAGCTGTCCGGCGTGGAGAGCTTCCAGAGGGCGATGGCCACCCGCTTCTGGAGGGGGATGGCGGGCCTCATGCGAGTGTCCCTTCTTTGCAGGGCAGGGGCGAGCCACTCGCAGAGCTCCAGGAAGGTGTCCCTCCTCATCCTAAAGTTCTGGGTCCACTGTCGGTCGTCCCAGCGCTCCAGGACGATGCGGTCCCACCAGTCGCTGCTGGTGTCCAGACGCCAGATGCGGCGGGGCACGCCGGTGCCGGGGCGCCGCCGCGGCTCCTCCACGGCCCCCAGGGCGGCCAGGCGGAGAGGCAGGGGGCTGACGTTCCCCAGGTGGTGCCAGGCAGCCTCGAGCCATTGCTGGCAGGCTTGCAGCAGCAAGTCCAGAACGTGCACCAGAAGGTGCAGGGCGAGCCGTGGCTCCATGTTGCCACCTGCGGCGGCCCCCCCGAAGGGAAGCACCGACACAGACGGGCACAGAGACCGACGCTTTGCTGTCCCTCGGCGAGGTTGGCAAGCAAGCAGGAAAAGCTGAGAACCGGCTGTCCAGGGGGGTCCCTTTAAGCTCGAGCCTCAGATAGCCTCAGACAGCAGCCACACAAAGCAACTGCTGACCTGATGCCCTGCCAGAACCGGTTTCAGCTGCCCTTAAATGCCCCCCTGCGTCCAATCAGTGTGGACGCGCTAGTTCGAACTAGCAAAACGCTAGTTCGAACTAGTTTTTAGTTCTAGATGCGCTAGTTCGAACTAGCTTAGTTCGAATTAACTAATTCGAACTAAGTTAGTTCGAACTAGCGCTGTAGTGTAGACGTACCCTCGGAGTCTTGTGGCACCTTAAAAACTAACATATTGATTTGAGCAGAGACTACTTCATCAGATGCATTAAGTGGAAGCTTCAGTTTGGCAGGTACATATGCACATGCAAAGATTGAGTGGGGGTACATTACTGTGCGGAAGACCAGTGCTAATGAGGTCAAATCAATTAGGGTAGATGCAGTCCATTCCCAACAGCTGATAAGAATATGTGAATACCAAAAGAAGGAAAAGTACTTTTGTTGTGAAATAGCCATTCCTATTCTCTATTCAGATTCAGTCTGATAATGTCAATTTTACATAAATTCCAGATCTGTAATTTTACCCTTCAGTCAGTTTTTGAAACTTTTTTACTGAAGTATGACAACTTTCAGGTCTGTTATATCAAGGAGACTGAAATGCTCTCCTACTAGTTTTTTAATGTTACCATTCTTGTTGTCTGATTTGTGTCCATTTATTCTTTTGTGTAGAGACAGTTTCGTTTGACCAATGGCTGAGGGCATTGCTGGCATATGACAGCAGTAGATGTTCAAGTGAACAAACCCCTTATGGTGTGGCTGATATGGTTATGTGGATAAATCCCTGTAATATTATCATTCTCATATAACTTTGTATCAAGATCTTGTCCTTTTATATATATCTTTGTTAAGTGTTCTTATAGAATCTCTGTAACATTTCTCCTATAACTTTGTATTAAGAGAAACTTTCCTCTTTATATATATAGATCTTCCAAGAAAAAAATATCTTTTGAGCTCCCCCCTTTCCTTGATTGTCCTGTTGAAATGAATGAGGTGTGAATGGAGAATGAAAGGTGAACACCTCCAGCAGCAGTTGCAAGGATGGAGAGGGGCTGGGAGCCAGATCCAAGACAATACCTCTAAAGTGAGCTCATTAAGAAGACTGGACATACAGAGGCCTTGGAGTCAAGCAGCAAGTGCCTGCCCTTGGAAGAACTCTCTTTGAAGCAGCATTTAGAAAAGCAAGGTGTTGACTAATTGGCTGCACAAGAGGGATAAATATGAGGCATCTTGCAGAGGGACTCCAGGTGTTTGTCTTATCAACATGGGAGCATCGATCCGGATCGGCAGAAGCTCGGCTCCACCCCTCCGCCATCTAACTCACCTGGCCAGTGCAGTTAGGGGAGCAACTTTTGGTTACAACAAGACGGAGTGTGCTTGTATGTGTGTGAAAGTGCATGAGTGTAATGTATCATATGCATATGATAAGGATTGATCTATGTATGTTCAATAAATGTGGCATGTTGCCTTATCCCCGAAAAAGATCCTGGGTGCTTCTTTTAAGCACAACACTATGATGGTGTCACTTGAGTAGATATGCAGACAGAGTTGGCAACTGGGTTTGTTGTAGAAATAGATTCCTGGGTTAGTGTTTCTGTTGTGAGGTGTATAGTTGCTGGTGAGCATTTGCTTCAGCTTTGTGGGCTATCTGTATGTGGACTGACCAAACTCCCAAGTTTTGTGAGAGTGAGGGATTGTCTTCAAGGATAGATCCTTGATGATGTGCAAAGAGACCTTAGCTGGTGGCAGTAGGTGATGGCCAGTGGCATTCTGTTACTTTCCTTGTTGGGCCTGTCTTGTCATAAGTGACTTCTGGTTACCCATCAGGTTCTGTCAATCTGTTTCTTCACTTCATCAGGTGAATATTATAGTTTTAAGAATTCTTGATAGAGATCCTGTTGTGTAACTGTGTATCTCTGTCTGAGGAATTGGACCAAATGTGGTTGCATAGGCATCCGGTATGTAAGGTGGGGGAAGACTCTGCCTTCCCATACCGACAGGTATAACCCCACCCACATTCCAACCCCAGAAAGCCTGCTTTAGGCATTCCAGGGTAGAGTATTGCTGTCCCCTGGACCCACCCTCCCCGTGCTCAAAGGCTAGAGAGGCAAGGCTAGGCCAAGCCATATGTTATGCTCTCCTCTGGGGCTGGGGAGGCTAGGGCCATGCCACGCACCCTCTGACTTCCTCCAGGGCTAGTATGCTATATGCCCTCCGACCTGCTCCAGGGCTGGGGAGTCTGTAGCCATGCTATGCACTCTCTACCCTCCTCCCTCCTGAGGTTGGGGTGAACTCACCCCATGGTTGGGAGACATGCAGGTGTGTATAACTGCCAGTTGGTTTCTGGTAGCTTGCTGTTTCCTACCAATAATTTAAACTGCAAAATTACTAAAGAGGATGGCACTTGTCCTATGAAAATTCTACATAATTAATATATTTTCACCTGTAATATTTAGATTACAAGAGATTTTATTGGTCTACTAATAACTGTATTACTACCTATTAGCATATTTTTCAGTATGCGTATGAGTTACCTCCGAGTAACTTTACAGCTAGTATACACAGGAATTCCATAAGATAAGAAAGGGTCTATCACAGCACTGTAGAGCATTGACTCTCAGTTCCAGTGAGCACGTGTTGCTAATGGTAGAATTCCCCCTAGTTTTCTGGGAGTTCTACCTGAATAAGAACCTCTGAATCAGGCCCATGGTTTTTCACACTCTTTCTATTACTTTATTTTGATTCTCCCTCACTTCCTATTCCCTCCTGTCTATTTCCTACCTCGGGGTCTTACTGCTGCTGTTGACACTTCACTCTTTCGGGTCTCCGCATTCAATAGTCATCCAGCTGCTATAGATCTTTTCATTTATACCACTCCATCCCTTTCTCTAGTATAAGGACATTACCACTGTTCCCTCTAACATTTTTCATTTTTGGTTGGGTTGAATTTTCTTTTGGGCAGGTTGACATTTCTTATGTGCACTACCAATAGGTTATATGTGGATGTGCAGTATGTCCCAATACAGACAAAAAATTTAGGTATAAATATATATTTTAAACAGTCCCTAAGTGTGGAAGACAATACAGTATATTAAAATAAAGGATAATTAACAAGGAGTAATGCTTAAGATGTTTATTTATTATTGAATCAAATAAAGAAAACTATCACTACCCTTTGATTATGTGTATTATTGTCCTTCTAACAATTCAAGTTAGTAAACACACCAAAATGGAGCAAACTGCAAATAGCGATATACAGGGCTTGACAATTAGGGCAATCTACTCACCCGTGGCGAGTAGATTTTAGCCCGGCATGGCGCTGCAGCGCAATCAGCGCATGCGCAGCATGTTTTGCACATGCTCAGTGTGCCAAACCGCGCAGCTGGTGAGCAGGGCTCACCGCTGCTTGTCAAGCCCTGGCGATATATATATATATATATATATATATATATATATATATATATATATATATATATATATATATATCAAAGACATGGCTTTAGGTAAAAAAAGTCTAAAAAATATGCACAGCTTTAAGATGCTAAATAAATCTGAGTCAACTAGAAACAGTCATGCTCCCCTTGAAAATATTAATATAATATTTACTGACACTGGAAAGGAGTGTGAAAGGCATTCACTCAGACTTATACACTTTCTCTGGGGAATGTATTAGGATCCATACTATGCAAATGAAACAGATCTGTAAAACAGATAAGAATTCTGGTTTGAAACTTTCACCTCATGTATGTCACTAACACAAAGAGCAGGAGTCCCCAGAGCACTTGTCTAGAATCCAACTCCAATTGAAATGCCAAAAAAATTAAACAGGATCCATGGTAAAGTTTTTCCAGTTTAACAATTTACCATGTATTAACTAGTGTCACAGGATTTTTAAAAAATCATTAAGATCGGAGTTTGCAGATATCTACAACACTGAAACAAATTCTGTTAAAAGAATCCTTTCCTTTCTTACCTTAAGCCATTAACACCTATATAAACATTGTTTGAAATGTAATCATGCAAATGTCATGAGCTAGGCCTTTAGTTCCAGTATTCTAAAGCAGCCTAAAAGCTTTTAATACACCTGAAATGTTGGCACCCCCAATTAAGGCTGCAGTACTGAGACCAACAATCTGGCTCTTGCTGCCTGCAGCCCAGATGAGAGCAAGTTAAGATGCCCCAAACAAACTCCCCTCTGTCCCCACCTCACTGCACAAACACCAGCACCCATGCACCCGCTCTTTTTCCCACCTTACCCCATATAATCTGCTCCCCCTTACCAGCCCAGGAGAGAGTCCCAACACTAAGGCTGCTGTGCTGAGACAGACAGGGTTTGACTCTTGCTATCTGCAGTCCAGATGGAAACAAGTTAAGACACCTAAACAAACTCCCTTCTATCCCCACCTCACTGCATTGATACTGGCACTGCCCCCCATTATCCCTACCAACTGCATGCAGTTTGCTCCTTCTCTCCCAGACCAGGAAGCTAAAGGAGAGTGAAGGGTTTCCTCACAGGAAGGTGCAGGCAAACCCAGCTGCTGTAACCTAACCTAACCTAACCTCTCCTGTACTGTACTTACTGCATGCTCCAAACTCCCCTGCCCTCTAGCCCCCTTCCTTCCCAGCCACATACTTCTTCCCTCCCTCCTGTTTATACCCCCTTCCCTACCTGCACTCTGGTTATCTAGAGCAAGTAGCTTCTGCTGCTGAGGGAGTGCCCCTCTCCAGCCAGAAAGCTCTCTGCCTGATAGCCCTAAACCTCTGAGTGGGGTTCAATTAGCAGCTGTGTGGCTGCACTGCCATGTAGCTTACAATGAACTTAGGACATCACCCAAAGCTTCTTAGAGAAAATAAGTACCTCACTACAGGACTATTGAAGGACATATATTAAAAAAATCTGATTATCTTGTGACTGCAGATGCAAGGATCACAGCATAATCATTCTTGCTCTGGGCAGTCCATTTTGTGTAATGAAAATCCCATCCAAAGCCAGACTTCAAAAAAGAAAGGGGAGAATATCAGATACTGATGCCCTTGTTGGTACAGTAATCTGCAGATATTTCACACCTCTGTGAAATGTTCCTCAAAAGGATAAAATTGAGCCATTAGTACTATGGTTACCTAGTAATCAGCTTTAAAAATTCACTCTTTTCTGAATATTATAAACTGTGCACATCATTTATATCACATTGCTATTTCTGGAAATGAATACAGAGCTTCAGATAATTTACTAACAGTCAACAGGAAAATGGAACTGCCGCTTATCTTTAAGTTCAACTTTGTGTACTGACTCAGGCAATTACATCTTCATCTGTTAGCTAATTTCATCTGCCACTAGTCGGTTGAATCTCCTTTCAGATTTCAGCTATTTACTGCACATTTGTAGGATATAAGTGGTCACTATTTATATATTAACCATTTAGGTTTTTTTTCTAATGGTTGTTCAAGCAGCATGACAATTTGGAACCTGGTTTAAAAATCAGTTACTTTCTTAGCATGACAGTCCGGTGTAAAATTGAATGTCACTTTTTCAGCAAGATGGATACAGACATGGGAATCTCCAGAAGTGAAAGTGCTTCTTATCATCTGAGTTACCAAAATTCATATTCATACCTATTTGTTTGGGACCAGCTCTTCCCCTGGAAGAAGTAGTAGCTCACTACTAGAAGGACACAGTAGAAGCAAAGTGCTACCTTGGTGTCGTCACCTTTCTTCCCCTCAACTACACATAGCCTGGTCTACCCTAGGACATTAGTCCAAAATAACCACTCCTAAGTTTGAATTTGTAAGTGGCGTGTCCACACTACCAATCCCATTATTCTGAGATAAGGGGCTGAGGAATTCAAATTCTGTATTCCTGCTTTTTCATGAGGAATAACACTAACTTTAAACTTGTAAGTCCAAAATAACATTAATGTGGATGCTCTGGTGCTGCTAATTTGAACTAATTGATCTCCGGAGGCCTCCCATACCTGTCAGCTCTGACCACTTTGGCCACACCTGGCATCTCCGCTGCTCTCCTCTTCCCATGGAGCACTAAACATCCCAGAGAAGGGCCTGTCCCATGTGGCCAGCTTCACGAGCCCTGTGTGATTGAGCAGGCAGCAGAGATATGAGCATTCCCAGTGTCCCCTTGGATACTCTGACTGCTGCCAGCACTTCGGCTTCCACAGCCTTCACTGCCCAGGGACACAAAAGAACTCCAGCCTGGACTGTTAGGGAAGTCCTGGACCTCATAGAAGTGTGGGGGGAGGAGTCCAACCTCGAAGATCTCTGCACCAGGAAAAGGAACGCAGATATCTACAGCTGGATCGCCCTTCACCTGGCAGAGAAAGGCCACAGCAGAAACCTACAGCAGTGCAGGCTCAAAATAATAGAGCTGCATCAGGCCTACCAGAAGTCCAAAGAGCAGACCTGCACACCTACCACTATTACAACCAGCTGGATGCCATTCTGTGAGGGGGGCTGGAAACCACCCCGCCATGGTCATTGAGTCCAGACAAGACACACCTGGCATGAGCCTGCAAATGGGCAAGGTGGTGGAAGAGGAGGAAGCCAGCCATGTGACAATGCACGACAGCCAGAAGCTGCTCCTCACTTTGGAGCCAGCCACCCCCACCCCAGGCTGACAACATCTCTCAGACTTCCAAAGACCCCTGGGAAGGCACTTCTGGTGATTTCTCTAACTTTCTCTGTCTATAAGCAGGGTCACGTGATGGGCTGTGAGGTGCTGCATGCTCCTTTCTTGACCTACTCAGTGTGGGGGTTGGAGAACAGCTTGTTCATGTGTCTGTAGCTGGAGTGCCATTCTGGAGCACTCAGCTCCGTGACACTCTTACACAGAACCCCTTGATCCTTCTCACAAGGTCCTGGAGAGGCTTGCCTTACTCCGGCCTACGTGGTGGGACACCTTTTCACACTAAGCCACCACTAAGGAGTCTGAGGTCCTGGAACCACACAACAGTGGTACACACGGCACAGAGAAATGCCTGCACTCAGGCAGCATCCACTCCCGATCAGGCGCAGTGATGTGAAGAACACTGATCTTGCGCAGGCAAACCTGCCAGGGGGAGCAAGAGGAGGGGAACCCAGTAGCACTCTCTCCTGCAAGCAGTGTCTGCCGCTCACTCACACCTCCCCCAACTCCCCTCTCCTCCAGTGTGCAAGGATAGAAGTTCTCTCTCTGTGGGACACCACCAAAGATGGACCTGGCGTGTGTGGGACACAGAAGGAAGCTGAGCTACCCTATCCACTCAATCCCACCCACAGGCTCATGGCCTGGCTGGCACCTTCCCATACCTGCTTGTTCCCAGGTTGTTGGTGTTGTGATGATCCCATCTGTGCACCTGCTGGAAAGTACCCGCTTTTATGTGAAGGATAAACTTAACTTTTGTCAATATGACCCCTGCTGTTAAAGTCTGGTCTTTGTAAAGAGGTACGTGCTTGAACACAGGTATACAAAAGGAGGGGACAGGTGAAACTGGTTTGAACCTGTTGTAAGGCCTGCAAAATGACAGTGAGGGGACAAATGATGATTGGAGGGAATTTGGTGCAAAGGGGCATGACCTGTATATGCATGCAATTGTAAGTGGTCAGTAAAAGGGGGGTAATTACCATGTAAGAAAGTACAAAAGACCTTGCCTTTTGTTTGGGCATTTGCAGAAACTTTGCAGAAACTTTTTTTTTCTCCTGAGTATCCTGGAGGTTTTTGCCCTGGAATGCATTCCTGAATAAAGCTGGTTGCTTAAGAAGGGTGTCTGGAATTGATTTGGTAGGGGTTTTGGGCCCCCATTCGAACCCTCGGATTAAATTCTCCGTCATATGCAACAGATGGCCTTGCTCGAAACACATCACCATTGTCTGAACTGAAACCTTTGGTGTTCGCTCAGAGATTAGGATGAGGCTTCATGCACAATGTCTTCTTCATGACTGCCCTTGTATCTTTTTTTCACAGCTGGGATAGCTGTGAGCAGGGTGCATTCCCCTACCTCCCACTGCATCTACCCACCTGAGTGGGATCCACAGGCTGAAAAGAACCTGGGACGAGCTAATGAGGGAGCATATGGTCTGCCTGCGGTCTTTCGTGCAGGGAGTCAAGGCAGAGCACCAAGAGTGGGTCACTGAGAGAGAGGAGCAGTGGGCTCACCAGGAGGAACTGTGGGCTGACCAGGAGAGTGCCTGGGAAGAGCTGTCATGCCAGCATGAGGACATGTTCTCCACCCTCACCTCAGTGATGGAGCATATGATGGCGTGCATGAAGGGGGCCACCATCCACTTCTCTACCCACCTGATGGCTGCAAGGGTTCCCAGGGGCTGTCAGAACACTGGGGGGGGGGGGGGTGCAGGGGTGCCTCTAGGTCAGCCAGAGTCTCCAGGCCATCTGGAAGGAGACGTTAGTCCCAGCCACATCCCTGAGTTGACCTCCCCCATTCCTGGTTCTTTTCCCATTCCCTCTCCTGTTGTATGTCCCACGAATAAAGACTCCTGTTTGTTCATGAACAATCAATTTATTGTTTGCTCTGCAGGGGAGAGGGAGCTGGGGAGGGGAGGACAGGAAGAGAGGGAGGGGATGAAAGTTACACACAGGGAATGCAGGGGGCCCTTGTGAAGAGTTATGGGGGAGAGTCTCAGAACTGACCTTGCATGAAACTGTCCTTCAAGGCCTCTCTGAGCACTGCCCCTTGCTCTCCTTAATGCAGTTATGTCTGGTTGCTTAAACTCCCTGGCCACACATTCTGCCTCAGTCCCCTACCCTGGCAGAAAAGTCTCCCCCATGCTTTCGCACAGCTTGTGGAGCACACCACGAAGGGGATGTTGCGCTTGCTGGGGTCCAGGCGGGTGTGGAGACTCCTGAAGCTCCCCTTTAAATGCCCAAATGCACATTCTGCCACCTTTATGCTTCTGCTCAGCCTGTCATTGAACTCCTCCTCCAGCCTGTGGACCAGGCCGCCTGCCTAGGGCTTCATTAATCAGGGGAGCAAGGAGTAGGCTGTGTCACCCAGAATCATGATGGGCATGTCCACCTCTGACTCTGATTGTCCAGTCTGGGGGGGGGAAAGTTCCAGCAGGTGTCTTTTGGAAGAGGTAGGAGTTCTGAACAATAGAAGCACCATGTGCCTTTCCTGACCATCCGACGATGATGAGCGCATGGAGAAGTACCCCTTGCAGTTGACGTACTCTGAGGCCTTGCACACTGGTTGTGGGCCAGAATGGGGATCTGAGTTCCATCTATGGCCCCCTCCGCAGTTGAGGAAGCCCATGTTAGCAAAGTTGTTGATGATGCTGTCTACATTGCCCTGAGTGACAGCCCTCTGTACCAACACATGGTTGATGGCCTTGGCTACTTGCACAAGCACATCCTTGACTGTGAATTTCCCCACTCTGAATTAGTTCCTGAGGGTATGTCTACACTACCACCCTAGTTTGAACTAGGGTGGTTAATGTAGGCAACCGAAGTTGCAAATGAAGCCCGGGATTTAAATATCCTGGGCTTCATTTGCATCTTGCTGGGCACTGCCATTTTTAAAGCCCCGGTAGTTCGGACTCCATGCCCGCGGCTACATGCGGCACGGAGTAGGTAGTTCGGATTAGGCTCTCTAATCCGAACTACCGTTACTCCTCGTTGGTTCAAGTAGCAGTAGCTCTAGGTGATTTGGGGTTTTCTTACATCAGGGATTATGCATCAGTGTATGTCATAACGATGCAGGAATCTACACTGGATTTCCACCACTGCAAAAAATCCTAATATAGGCAAGTCTCAAGTAATCATCTGAAACTGCATTACCAAAGCGTAATAGAAAACCAGGCCCATACCTTTATGTGAAGTATTTAAGAGGAAAGAATGAAGTTTTTTTTCAAGTCCAGTGCTTTCGTATTAGAAACATCATCTTGTATGTGTCTGATCCATAGCTCTGATCATTCCCACAGTCCATTCTTACCAAATGGATTATTTAAATCTTTAGCTAAACAGTGTTTTGGTTTCATTGCCTGTGGGAAGTTTTACTTGGTGGACTTTCACTTTGCTTCACTGATGCAGTAACCACCTGCCATTTAAGCAGAGTTGAAGTGGGAGTCGTGTTGTCACACTGAAGAGTTGTCACATTGGAGTAAGGTTGATTGGAATTCATCCATGGGTACACTTGTACCCTCTTTTGAGAGAGGAATGCAAATGAAGACATTCAAAATTGCAAATGAAGCCGTGATTTAAATATCTTGCACTTCATTTGCATATTTATATTATGGCACTATTTCGAAATAGCGCTATTTCGAAATAACAGACACTGTTAAGACGTGGTTATTGCGAGAGAAAACCCTTCCCTCAAAATAACCCTTATTCCTCATACAATGAGGTTTACCCATTATTTCGAGAGAAGGGTTTTCTCTCAAAATAACCATGTCTTAACAGCGTCTGTTATTTTGAAATAGCGCCATAACACGAATATGCAAATAAAGTGCAGGATATTTAAATCATGGCTTCATTTGCAATTTCAAATGTCTTCATTTGCATCCCTCTCTCAAAAGAGGGTGCAAGTGTAGACATACCCCCTATGAATAACAGATTTCATATGCGGTAAGAGGTAGCAGCAGTTCAAGCATATCCTTTTGTAGAGCATGTGGGAGACATTATTCAAAACTTCTGGATTGCTATCAAGTTCTATAGAAGACTTTTCCTCACCCATGACTTATTTTTTTTGTTATTCAAGGATTTGTCCTTTAAATCTGCCTGTGATACGGAAATGCTGTGTGGATTAGTTGATTGATTAAGCAATATTTCCCAATATAATCACACTATATTTTCAGGTACCACTTATAAAGATCCTGTAAGACTAATCATTAATCATTTAAATAAAAATCTGTTAATTTATAAAATTGCTAACAGCCATCTTCAGCTGATAAGCTTTGCTTATCACCAAAAAATACTGTTCATGCCTGTAATGTTGCTTATAATCTATATTAGTCATTCATTTACCCTTTAGAAATGGAACCTTACTATAAAGCGTGATCTGATGTGTTTTGAATATGAAAAGTTCTGTCAAAGTTTAGATCTTTTTATTATTGGTTGTTAATGCTATTATTTTTAGTACTACAGGTTGAACCTCTCTAGTCCAGAACAATCTGGTCCAGAAACATCCAGGCTACGTCTAGACTACATCCCTTTTCCGTAAAAGGGATGTAAATTAGACATATCACAATTGCTAATGAAGCGGGGATTTAAATCTCCCGCACTTCATCAGCATAAAAATGGCTGCCGCTTTTTTTCGGCACGGAGCTGATCTTTCGAAAAATAAAGTCTTTTCTGAAAGATCCCTTATCCCTAACCCCTAGGGATAAGGGATCTTTCGGAAAAGGCTTCATTTTTCGAAAGATCAGTGTCTAGACTGGCGCTTTTCTCTGACAAAGCTCCGTGCCGAAAAAAAGCGGCAGCCATTTTTATGCTGATGAAGCAGGGGAGATTTAAATCCCCGCTTCATTAGCAATTGCGATACGTCTAATTTACATCCCTTTTCTGAAAAAAATCCTGAGGTCTGGATTCAATCTGTATTAAATGCCCTTTTGGCCCAGTAATGATTGATTGTAGGTCTGAACTACTCTGCTCTGCTCCTGATTTTGATCATCTTGTTTCAATACAGGGCAGCACCAACTAAAATTATTTACCATTGTTATACCATCGGCAAAGTCATAGATTGAAAATGTCAGAGTAAGACATAATTTTGTTGATATTTTTCTGTCAATGGTGAATACTAGCTTCAAGGAATAGTGTTGCAGTTGCTCCCTGCCTCAGTTTACAAGGTGTGGCAACTGGTTCAAGGAGGCCATCCTGTGCAGTAAGCTTTAGCATATCATTTTTAAACAGCTAAATAACCAACTTTGAAGAGTGCCAAATTGTAACAACCAAACAAATGTAAAGGCAGGCATTCAGTTGCTGCCCTTCAAGCCAGGACTTAACCTGGCCCTGATATTCTGGGTTAGCAGTGGAAAACTCCTCTTCTAACCCAATACTAGTAGAAAACTCTTAAATCCAGGACTCTCTGGTCTGGCAACATTTGTGTTCCATTGGGAGCACAGATGTTCCTGAACCAAATAGCCTCAGAGACTGGGAGCTGGAGCGAGCCGGGAGTCCAGCTGCCAAGAAGCCCCAGTGGCATCTGGAAAGCCCTGTGTGGGCCAGTGATGGATGGCCCACTTGTGCCTGGGGAGGCCCGGCCCTGGGAAGCCCCTATGGTAGTGAGGCCAGTAGCGGCTGGCAAGTGTGGAATTACGGGAGGGTAGGGGGTGTAGCAGCCATGTGTTCCGGGATGAGGCTTGCTTTTCATTCTGTTCCCAGACTGTAAGGGAGTAAGGGGAAAGTACTTGGATTCTGTGCATGCCTCTCACACCTGGCTGGGGAAGGGAGGGAGCAGAATGCAAGTGCTTTCCCCTTGCTCTTGCATAGTCCGGGGAATAGGATGAAAAGCAAGCTGTGTCCCAGAGTGCATGGCTGCTGCCCCTCTTACCCTCCCGAAACTTCTCCCTTGGCGGTTGGGGAACCCTAGCTCTGGGGAGCCCTGGTAGCAGTGAGGCCAGCAGCGATGTGGGAGCCCTGCCTTGGGGAGGACTGGTGGCAGCAGGGCCGGTGGCAGTCAGCAGTGGGACTGGCAGCAAGGAGGGGAGCTTTGGCCCCAGGCAACCCAAGCCGGGTTAGTGGCAGGGCAAAGAGCCCCACAATGTAGAGCAGCCTGGGGAGCCCTACAGCCCAGAGGGGAGCCTCGGAGTGGGGCTGGTGGACAGCAGGGGAGCATTGACCTCCCCTGGTCTGGCAAACTCCTTGGTTCAGGACCACTCAGGTATCAAGGGACCAGGGAGGCCTAGCACTATGCCCAGAGGCAGCAGGGAAGACTTCTTAATTGGACTGCTGATTTCCTATTGGTTTGTGTTCTGTCCTTGCTTTTCAAGGTGTCTGGCGGACTAAATCTAGCTGGTAGCCTGCCCAGAGAGGGTTTTCTTTTTTCAAGGTATCCTGGCAGACCTTGCCTTAGTGAAGCCTGATTTTATGGATGACAATGCACATCCTCTTTAAAGAGCATTAGGATGCTGCTAAGGAAGGGTATGTCTACACTACAAAGTTAATTCGAACTAACGGACGTTAGTTCGAATTAACTTTGATAGGCGCTACACTAGCGCTCCGCTAGTTTGAACTTAATTCGAACTAGCGGAGCGCTTAGTTCGAACTAGGAAAACCTCATTTTACGAGGATTAAGCCTAGTTCGAACTAGCTAGTTCGAATTAAGGGGTGTGTAGCCCCTTAATTCGAACTAGTGGGAGGCTAGCCCTCCCCAGGTTTCCCTGGTGGCCACTCTGGCCAACACCAGGGAAACTCGTCTGCCCCCCTCCCGGCCCAGGACCTCTTAAAGGGGCACAGGCTGGCTACGGTGCCCGTGCCAGGTGCAAGCCTGCCAGCATCCAGCCAGCAGACCCTACACCTGGCACGGATCAAGCCACCCACCCGATGCCCCCCAGCCCTCCCGCTCTTCCCGGGACCAGGCTGGCGGCTCCCGGGAGCTTGCCCAGGACCGCAAGAGGCGGGCACCTGCCTGGGCTAGTGCAGACATCGTGGACCTTGTCCACGATCTCCGCACTAGGCACAGGAAAGTGGCCGTCTAGGGCAGGAGAGCTGCCAGCCTGACCACCCAGGAGCAGGTGTGCATGAAAATCAAGGGGGTCCACTGAGACCCCCGACCCTGAGCCCTGAGCTTACAATGGCCATCCTGGGTCAGACCAAAGGTCCATCTAGCCCAGTAGCCTGTCTGCCGACAGCGGCCAACCCTAGGGACTCTGGAGGGAATGGACCAAAGACAGTGACCAAGCCATTTGTCTCGTGCCATCCCGCTTCAGCCTTCCACAAACCTTGGGCAGGGACACCACTCCTACCCCCTGGCTAATACCACTCCATGGACCCAACCTCCATCACTTTATCTCACTTCCCTTTAAACTCTGTTCTAGTTCTAGCCTTCACAGCCTCCTGCAGCAAGGAGTTCCACGGGTTGACTCTTTGCTTTGTGAAGAAGAACTTTTTGAAGCCTGCTACCCATTCCTTTCCTTTGGTGTCCTCTAGTCCTTCTTTATGGGAACTAATGAAGAACTTTTCTATATGCACCCTCTCCTCCCAACCCCTGCTTTTAGAGACCTCTATCCTGTCCCCCCTCCGTCTCCTCTTTTCTAAGCTGAAAAGTCCCAGTCTCTTTAGCCTCTCTTCATATGGGACCTGTTCCCAACCCCTGATCATTTTAGTTGCCCTCCCCTCTCCCAGCCTCTCTCTTCCCCTCTCCCACCTCCTTTTCCCAGTCTCCCCCAGTTTTGTTCAATAAAGACAGATTCCATTTTGGAAGACACGTTATCTTTATTTTGTACATCAAGAAGAGGGGCTAGGGAAGGGTAAGTGGAAGGAGGTGAGAGAGGAATGGGGCATGAGCCCCCGATGGGGAGGACTGGGCTGGCTCTGCGGGCTTCTGGGGGTGGAAGCTCTCCTGCAGCCCCCCAATTGCCCCCTCTTCCCAGATGGCAGCCTGCGGCAAGTGCAGCCGGGCTGATGGCCGAGTGCTGTGATGTGCCCAGTGTGGGTAGTCCGGGCACTCCAAGCCAGGACTGCTTTGCAAGCGGGGCACCCCTGAGAACTGTCTGTCCGGGGTCGGGACACTTTAAGCACAGCCCTCGGCTAGCCTGAGACAGCATCTCCACGCTCTAAGTCCTCCTCTGATGCCCTGCCGGCACTGCTTCCGGGTCCACTTAATGTGGACATGCTAGTTCGAATTAGCAAAACGCTAATTCGAACTAGTTTTTTAGTCTGGATCCGTTAGTTCGAATTAGCTTAGTTCGAATTAACTAATTCGAACTAAGTTAGTTCGAATTAACGTTGTAGTGTAGACATACCCGAAGTTTTCATTGTAAGAAAGGAAAATGTTTAAGATTTTATTTTTTCAGTTTATCTTCAAAGTCATTTTAAAATCTTGAAAGAGCAATTCACTTACTCTTAAATTTTTTTTTCTATAGAATCCTGAAATCTGTATTCCCAGCTAACACCATTTTGTTGAAATTTTAGAACATTGAAGTGGCAATTAAAGTAAAAACCAATATGAATTAATTAAAAAAAAGAAAATGAGTTCCTGAATATTTTAACATGAATATCAGCATTTTACTACACTGAGATATTGAGCCATTTCTTCACTCTTAAACCTGAGCTAAAATATAAGCATGGAAAACGAATGCTTGAACAAGACAACCTTTGAATAGTATCTTAGCAGGTCTATAATAATACACAGGATAACATAATAACATAAGCAATTGTGCCAAAAAGAATATGACTCTTGGAATGAACTCTGTGATTTGCCATTACTGGCTAGTGCTAAAATTATAACAATTTACAAAAACTGCAGTATCTTACAATTGGCTTTATCTTCTAACTTCTTCTAAATTCACATATTTGAGCTTCCTACTAAGCAAATAAAACATGTGGAAGGCAAAATCTACTTCTTCATGAAAGCTCATGATACCATCTACATGTTTTGTTAGTCTTTAAGGTGCTAATAGACTATTTCTTGTGTTTTAAGCTTTTCCTGTTAGTCTACATCTAGACTGCAGAGTTTTATCAGAAAATGATTTTTTTTTTCGGAAGAGTCTTTTCTGAAATTTGACCCATATACACAGGGCTATATTTCAGAAAAAAACTCCTATTTCAGAACATCCCCTATTCCTCTCACCGAGGAGAATACAGGGATGCCGAAAGAATGCGCCTGCTTTTTCGGAAATTGTTCCAAAAAAGCAGATGCATTCCCAGGCCGTGGAAGGGCTTTTCTGGGATACCAGAGGCATCCCAGAAAAACTCTGCAGTCTAAACATAGACTTACAGACTATTAATCTGAAGCTATTAATCAAATGTAAGAGCTCAGAGCAATATGTGAATTGTTTGTAGTGCCATCTCGTGGCTATATGGTAAATTACACCTTTTGGTTAGATAAAATCATCTTGAATGCGAGATTCTGCCAACATTTCTCATGGTATTAGTTTACCCTGTGAGTAAACCAATTGAAGAAGAACCTGGCTCTGAGTAGCCATTGTCCTAAGGGGATGTGTGAGAAGAATGTCTATGTCCATACTCTTTGCTTCTGAAGAAAGTGGTTTGACAACTCCCCCATTCCGCCCTCTCCATAGGGCTTGTGGTGAATGTGAGTTGGGGGATACCATTTTCTGGCTGTTCCAACCATTTAATTAGCTAAAGCCATTTCTCAGTAGTTGCTAACTCTTTAGACTTAATCCGATTTGCCTTGCCTGTAAGGGTTAAAACCATAGAGATTCCTAGAGAGTGCCCATTGTAGATAATCTAGCTGCATTTGGAGAATTTGTAGTAGCCTATCTTGATGATGTGGGTGCTCTGCTAATCAGCTGGGCAGCATTTGAATCACTCCTGAGTGGCTGCATAAACACACAATTTTCAGGAACTCTGGTGGTGGGCAGAGCCACCAGCTGAGGTTGATGACTAACATTGTCCCTAGGGTTGCCAGGTGTCCGGTTTTGAACCGGACAGTCCAAGATTTGAGCTTTCTGTTCGGGAAACAATTTAAGAAAATAGAAATGTCCAGTATTTTCTAAATAAGATGTAATGTAGAATGTAATGTATTGTCAAGCGTGTCCAGTATTTTTGTTGAAACCATCTAGAAATCCTAATTGTCCCCAGTGGCAGAATTTCAAATCCTTTCTTCAGGGCTTTCTTTTATTGATTCACAAACAGAGGATTCCAGAGAAGAACAAGCCACTCAGAACTGTGGAGTCTAATTTCCTGAGATATTTCCAGTTTCCAAGTTATCTGGGAAGGAAAAGGGAAATACTCTTCACCCAAAGTAGCCACTGACACTCTACCTTTACGTCTTCATTCCCATTCATCCATGTGACAGAGATGGGTCTGGGTTAACCCCTCATGCGCAGGGCACATCAAAACCCTTTACCTTGCCACAAGGGGTTACTTCTCCTTGCAGAAGGACTGGCCTGTATCCCCAAATGGCCCTGCATTTCTGTAGCCCTCCTTCACAGCCATTCAGGGGTCTGTTTTGGGACCGGCTCTGTTCAATATCTTCATCAACAATTTAGATATTGGTATAGAAAGTACGCTTATTAAGTTTGCAGATGATACCAAGCTGGGAGGGGTTGCGACTAATCTGAAGGATAGGGTCATAATTCAAAATGACCTGGACAAGTTGGAGAAATGGTCTGAGGTACATAGGATGAAGTTTAATAAAGACAAATGCAAAGTGCTCCACTTAGGAAGGAACAATCAGTTTCACACATACAGAATGGGAAGCGACTGTCTGGGAAGGAGTACAGCTGGAAGGGATCTAGGGGTTATAGTGGACCACAAGTTGAATATGAATCAGCAATGTGATTCTGTTGCAAAGAAAGCAAACATGATTCTGGGATGCATTAACAGGTGTGTTGTGAGCAAGACATGAGAAGTCATTCTTCTGCTCTACTCTGCGCTGGTTAGGCCTCAGTTGGAGTATTGTGTTCAGTTCCGGGCACCGCATTTCAAGAAAGATGTGGAGAAATTGGAGAGGGTCCAGAGAAGAGCAACGAGAATGATTAAAGGTCTAGAAAACATGACCTGTGAGGGAAGGCTGAAGGAATTAGGTTTGTTTAATTTAGAAAAGAGAAGATTGAGGGGGAACATGACAGCAGTTTTCAGGTGTCTAAAAGGGTGTCATGAGGAGGGAGAAAACTTGTTCATCTTGGCCTCTGGGGATAGAACAAGAAGCAATGGGCTTAAACTGCAGCAAGGGAGGTTTAGGTTGGACATTAGGAAAAAGTTCCTAACTGTCAGGGTAGTCAAACACTGGAATAAATTGCCCAGGGAGGTTTTGGAATCTCTATCTGTGGAGATATATAAGAGTAGGTTAGATAAATGTCTATCAGGGATGGTCTAGACAGTATGTGATCCTGCCATGAGGGCAGGGGACTGGACTTGATGACCTCTCGAAGTCCCTTCCAGTCCTAGTATTCTATGATTCACCAAAACCCCCTCAGATAGATATTTTCTATCCTATCCTTTTCTTGATATATTTGTAATAGTATACTAGTAATGCAAGAGGCCTACAGGTTCAAACTTGTCTTGTATAACCCAGCTTTAGCAAAAGTAGTGTGCTAGGGTTACGATTTATTTATTCTATTTCCTTGTTATTTTCCTTGTTATGTGTTGTGTACAGATTATGAAAGGCAATACAAGCATAGCTGATTTTTTTTGTTTCCATTGCTGCCTGATTGCTTACTTGCAGTTCCACATGGTATCCTGTGGACCTGTCAGTCCATAGCTCTGGTGTTCATATCTCTCAGGTTCTACTGTAGATAGCTCACCAAAGGCTGAAGATGTTCATGAGAAGGCAGCTATATACCACCACCCAAAGCTGCATCCAGTTCCTGGGCCACTTCCCCACAACCTCAGCTTTCAGCAAAGTTGCACCTTATCTCAGGCCTCTTCTGTGTTCAGGCCCAGGAGCAAGACAACAGCTCTTCCTTGCTCCCTCAGTCCCACCAACACTGAATTGTCCATGTTGCTGCAGGTCCCTTTGGCTAGCCAGGAACACTAGCTAAATTCCTCTGGCTCCAGCAAGGAACTGACTGCAGCACCTTTTGTACTAGCTTGCAAGGGGCTAGCCTTCTCCTTATTGGCTGTTTTCCAGACAGACTCTATAGGCCACTGAGAGGACTTAACTCCAATGTTCCTTTCTGGAAGGGTGTGGCAGAACCCAGAAGTCTCCAGCAGGGGCTTCTGAGCCTAGTATGTAAGAGAGATCAGAGAGGGAAAAAACCTGTCTTGTGACATTCTTTGTGGTACAGCACTAAAATCCAGCCTCCACTTGTGATACAGTCTAGTCTTCCTGAGACTTTTGATAGGAAATTCCATTTGATCTGTGACTTATGGTGCTGGAATTGCTTAGTGACCGATGTATTGGAGGACAGGTGTAGCATGTCTGCTTTATTTACTGATGCAGACTCAGAAATGTCTCCTGATAGTTTGGACAACAGAGGCAGCTTCCTTATGGACCAATTTAGTTGAACTTGACTGAAGAATGCCTGCCTCTGGAAAGAATGATATTAAGGTTCTAGCAGAAAATTGGAGACTTTTATATCAAGTGGCACAGTGTTTTGAACAATGTGGAATAGAATGGGAAGAAAAATAAATTATCATGATTTATGATAACATAAAAACTATCTAAGCAGATATTTGTGCCTGGTGAATATTATTTTTTCTTTTCTTTGCTTACAGAGAAATTAAGAAATAAGCTGTATTTGCATTACAAAATATTTCAACAAGATTTTCAGTATGGGATAGCCAGAAGGTGACCTGGGTATGAAGAGGATTTAGGGGGAAGGTAAAAGTCTCTAGAGGTATCACTTCACAAATCCTCACTATAATCTAGAACTAGTCCTGAAATGAATGCCTCACTACATAGCTCCGTATGGCTACGTCTACACTGCAGAGCTATTTCGGAATACCAGAGGTATCTCGAAATAGCTATTCCACATCTTAAAAGCAAGCCTGTTATATTAAAATATAATGAGCTCACTATTCTGATGTCCCTGTAAACCTCATTGTATGAGGATTAAGGAACGTTTCTGAATAGCATTTTATTTTTAAATTTGGTGCTGTGTAGACAGTGCCAAAATTCAAAATAAGCTATTTTGAAATTATCTTGAAATAAGTTACGCAATTTGTGTAGTGCAAATTGCATAACTTATTTTGAGGTAAGGGTGCTGTGTAGATGCACCCTCTATGGCCAAAGCACAGTCTGGAGATGTTCTGTTTGTGCACTTTGTGTCTGTGTCATTGGCGTCTATGCACCAGAAAAAAAGTAATATATTAAACAAGTGCAAAGCCATTATATTATTTTATAAAATACTTTGGCTTGAGAGGAATTTAATAAACTAATGGAGATTACAAACCTGATTCAGAGTTTGAAAGCGGGTTCAAAAGAAAAAAATAATTACAATATATACATATAAGCATATGGTTCAAGTTTCTGTAAGACTTTTAGGCTGTGTCCAGACTCAGGGGTTTTTTCGGGAAAAGTAGCCTTTTCCCGAAAAAACTTCCCCTGCGTCCAGACTCAAGCCGCGTTCTTTCGAAATTAATTCGAAAGAACGCGGCTTTTCTTTCGATGGCGGTAAACCTCAATTTACGAGGAAGAACGCCTTCTTTCGAAAGTTCCTCTTTCGAAAGAAGGCGTTCTTCAATGTAAATAGGGCGTCTTTGAAAGAGAGCATCCAGACTCACTGGATGCTTTCTTTCGAAAAAGCAAGCCGCTTTTTCGAAATTTCTCCGTGCAGTCTAGACGCTCTCTTTCGAAAGAGGCTCTTTCGAAAGATGCTTTCGAAAGAGCCTCTTTCGAAAGAAGCCTGCAGTCTAGACATAGCCTTAGACAGGAAGCTGAATTTAAAAGTGGGCACTGTGAAACATCATCACATATATGAAAATCCTATAGAAATTAAATAGAGACATATGACCTTGCTACAGTTCTCTTTTTTATCTATCTGATACATTTTAAAAGACAGTGATATCTCTATTACGAATCATATTGAATAGTTAAACAAATAGAACAACAATATCAGTTAAATACTACATATTGTGCAGGAAATTTTATAGTTCCCAATTGGCTTCATTCCTGTTAGGTTCTATAGGACTTTTCTATAAGGGACTCTATTCACAAAAGGAATAGCAGCATGGACACAGCTGGACAACACACGTGCCTTATTCAATAAATTACTAGTAGCTATCATTTTCTGCTTTGCCACAGCAGCAACAAAATAGTAACACAGAACAGAACTCCCATATCAGATGACAAATATACACACACCAGCTGTCCCTTTTATTCACTATTCCCTTACTTTACAAATGCAATCTTTAGTCTTTTTCTCCCTTAAAAAGATGTTCTTTCCTTTTATAGATATTAGTTTGTCAAGAATCACATTATCAGTGATCATTGAATTATGGGGAACTCTTTCCTTGTTTGTAATAGAAATGAAATATTTCACTTTATATCATTCAGAGAAACACAAAAGTTCACGGTATATTGCCAAGTGTGGACTTTAAGAAATTGCTTTGCCTGGTATAACAGGTGTCATGTGATGCAAGAGTTACCATGGAAACAACACTATTGAATAGCAAAATCAAGCACCAAAACAGCTTTATCTTAATCATCTTCCATTTTCCATAAGTTTCAAGTATTTTTTTCGTATTGGACTTGCAGTAAGATGGAACATAACGATTTTGACAGTTGAAAGATGGCAAACTCCATTTACACAGCTTAGCAGTCTTCACCTGTCTATTTGGGAGGGAAATCCCTTGTGTTCATGTAAATGTGTGCACGAAATAAGAAGCAGCTGATGTGTAAAACATTTATTTACTTAAGAAAAAGTGTGTGCAAATATCCATGTACGACATCTGCATAGAGTCATGCATGACCACAGACTTGCATATTTTAGGCACTATGTAAACAATAGTGATCATAAAAAGAGAGAATGACCATAGTTTGATGCTGCACTGTGTCTTTATAGATCTAAAATCTGACAGAGACTCATTTGGACAGTTGAAGATTCCAGAAATCCTGAGAATGTTTGTCAGTTGTGGATGGCCCCATTCTGTCAGATTAGGTTCTTTGTGAAATTATACCTCCTTCTTTATGGCTGGACTCCAAAAATTTTTATTGTCTCATGCAAAATTTTTCATTCAAAGACTTTCACAGAGCAGATGCATGGGTATTATATTGAAGGTATGTGTGAAGAAATTAAGAACAACTTAATATTAGATGTGAAGACAAGATTTTCCTAACAATGCTAATGTTTAGTGCAAATGTCCCAAATTTGCTTGTCTAATATAATTAGGATTAATATTTCATTTGTTATTTATTACAGCCCTTAGGCCTATTAGGCACCTAACAGTACTAATAAAAAGACACTTATCCCTAAAGAATTTATATTCTTTAATTTAGAAAAGAACAACAAGCAATAGGGAAACTTTGGCACAAAATGACAAGAATAAGGCTGCATGTTTAGTTTGCTATATATATATCATAGGCATTTTTTGAAAATTTTGGTGGTGACATTGGAGTATATGAGAGCATACAAATAAGTGTGTACACATAGGCTGCATCTAGACTGGCAAGTTTTTCCTTTGCGGAAAAACTTGCCAGCTGTCTACACTGGCCGCTTGAATTTCCGCAAGAACACTGATGATCTCATGTAAGATTGTCAGTGTTCTTGCGGAAATACTGTGCTGTTCCCATTCGGGCAAAAGCCCTCTTGCGCAAATGCTTTTGCGCAAGAGGGCCAGTGTAGACAATGTGGTATTGTTTTGTGCAAAATAGCCCCGATCGCGAAAATGGCGATCGGGGCTTTCTTGCGCAAAACCGCATCTAGATTGGCACAGACACTTTTCCGCAAAAAGTGCTTTTGCGGAAAAGCGTCTGTGCCAATCTAGATGCTCTTTTCCGCAAATGCTTTTAATGGAAAAACTTTTCCGCTAAAAGCATTTGTGGAAAATCATGCCAGTCTAGACGTAGCCATATAGTCCCAAAATCCTTTGGTTAAAAAATAAGGTTGTTGAGGACTAGCTTATCTCATCATTTGTGAAACACATTCATGTATGTTTCCTTTTACTATCCCTAATTTGTATATTTTACAAAAGAGCTGTGTTTATATATTGAGATGATTAGTTCTTTCACTAGAATGCATTTGGGGACAGAGTTCATGTTGCTGTGTTGTAATAAAATACACTTTCCACTGGAAAATAATATTTACAGGGCAGTGTAAGACTTGCGTATCCTTAAACTGTTTATTTTCTTGCTTGTAAATGCTTGGGTTTTGTAAATAATGGTGTGCTGGGTAAATGCCCTGTTGTCATTAGGTAGCCTTAATTAATTTTTAATTGATGTTTAAAATTTGACTGCTTTTGCAAAAAAGTATTGGCCACTGAAAAGTTAAAGTGTGAGGAGATGGTGGCATTAGGGCACTTGAAGGATCTAGAGAGAGAACCCAGAAGAAGTCTCAATGGCAGAAATGAAGGAATAAAGAAAAAAAATACAGTAAAGCATATGATTATGGGATTTGTCTTAAGCATTGAAATGGCAAAGAACCAAAGGACGTTGCTGTTGGTGCCAAGCTAGGTTTGGGAGTTAGCAGTAGGAGAGAGAAAGGGTTTAAGGAGAGAGGGAAATGGAGGTAATTAATTACTGTCTCAGTAGAAGTGAGAGAAGAGTATGAAGGAGAGGACTGAAAGTGGCAGAGAAGTCTTGGGCATTATTAGGTCAGAATTCTTTGAGGGCCAAGTGGAGTGACATAGGGGGTCTTGGTGGAAGAGAGAAAATAGTGACTGGTGAGAGGAAACTTGGATATTGAGAGATTAGTGAAGACAGCACTTAAGTGAAGACAAGGATTAGTGAATAGCTATTTTGATATGTGGAGGAATGAATTCAGAACTGAAAATCAAACAAGAGACATAAAGGTTAGGAGGCAGGATGGCTGGACCAGATATCCACATGGAAGTTATCTGAACCCAGGATGAGAAGAAGAGGTAGAGCCAGGCATCTGAATCAGGAGAGTGTTGCTTGCCAGGATTTAGGATTCGGGATATGATGGAGTGTGTTTGATTAAGAGGCTGATAAAGCCATTGGATCAGTACTCCTTCTTACTTCTCCCAGTGGGTACCAATAATACTTCCAGGAACGACCTTGAGTGGGTCACTGCAGACTATGTGGCTCTGGAAAGAAGGCTCAAGGAGTTTGAAGCACAAGTCAAGTTCTCATCCATCCTCCCTGTAGAAGGAAATGTCCTAGGTAGGGACCATCAAATTGTGGAGGCAATGCATGATTGCGCAGTTGGTGTTGAAGAGAGAGCTTTGGATTCTTCAGCCACTGGATGTTGTTCCATCGAGAAAGATTGCTCGGAAGAGATGGAATCCACCCAATGAAGAGAGGGAAGAGCATCTTTTCAGGCTGGCTTGCTAACCTAGTGAGGAAGGCTTGAAATGAGGTTCACCAGGGAGGGGAAGGGAGGAATTGGTGACCTAAGCCCTGTGGTAAATGGGGAAATGGGATATCAGGAAGGAATAAGAGGAGAATTCAACAGGGGAAGCCCCTGATTCATATTAAGAAGTAGGGCAATCAACTAGTTTTTTTAGGGGCCTGTACATGAATACAAGACAAGGAAACAAACAGGAAGAATTGAAACCATCAAGGAACTATGATGTGATGGAATAACAGATTTGGTGGGGTAACTCACATGACTGGAGCACTATCATGGATGGGCATAAATTGTTCTGGAAGAACAGGTGGAAGAGAAAAGGTGGAGTTCCACTGTATGTAAGAGAGCAGTATGAGTGCTCAGATCTCCACTATAAAACTAAAGAAAAGCCTGTTGAGAGTCTTTGGGTTAAGATCTGAGATCAGAGCAACAAGGTGATGTTGTAGTGAGTTTTTGCTATAGACCACCAGACTAGGAGGATGAAGTAGATGGGGCTTTTTTCAGACAACTAACACAAATTTCCAGATCACAGGTCCTGGTTCTCATGGGGGAACTTTAATTACCCTGATATATTCTGCAAGAGCAATATAGCAGTGCACAGACAATTCAGGAAGTTTTTGGAGACAATTGAGGACAACTTCCTGGTGCAAATGCTGAAGGAACCAACAAGGAATCATGTGCCTCTTGACTTGCTGCTCATAAATAAGGAAGAATTGGTAGGGTAAGTAGAAGTAGGTAGCAACCTGGGCAGCAGTGACTATGAGATGTTTGAATTCAGGCTCCTGACAAAGGGAAGAAAGGAGAGCAACAGAATATGGACTCTGTACTTCAGAGAAGCAGGATTTGACTCCTTCTGGAACTGATGGGCAAGAGCCCCTGGGAGGCTAATATGAGGGCATAAGAAGTCCAGGAGAGCTGGTTGCATTTTAAAGAAGCCTTACTGAGTGCACAGGGACAAACCATCCCAATGTGCAGAAGGAATAACAAATATGGCTTGGATTAACAGAGAAATCTCTGGTGAGTTTAACATAAAAAGGAAGCTTACAGAAAGTGGAAACTTAGACAGCTGAAGAGGGAGGAATATAAAAATATTACTTGAGCATGCAAGAATATAATCAGGAAGGCCAAAGCACAATTGGAGTTGCAACTAGCACGGGATTTGAAGGATAACAAGAAAGGTTTCTATAGGTATGCTAGGAACAAGAAGAAAGTAAAAAACAGTGTGGGACTCTTACTGAATGGTGAAGGGAACCTAAAAAAGATGCTGTGGAAAAAGCTGAAGTACTCAAGCTTTTTTGGTTTTGGTCCTCACAAAGGTCAGCTCCCAGACTGCTGCAATCTTCATTAATGATTTGGATGATGGGATGGATTGCATCGTCAGCAAGTTTGCAGATAACACAACACTGGGGGGAGAAGTAGATATGCTGATAGGGAGAGTCGAGAGTGACCTAGACAAGTTGGAGGATTGGACTAAAAGAAATCTGATGAGATTCAACAATGACAAGTGTAACTAGGGGTCATGCACTTAGGATGGAAGAATCCCATGCACTTCTATGGGACCGATTGGCTAAGTGCCAATCCTGCAGAAAAGGACCTCGGGATTACAGTAAATGAGAAGCTAGATATGAGTCAATAGTGTGTCCTTGTTGCCAAGAAAGTTAACGACATTTTGGGCTGCATTACTAGTAGCATTGCCAGCTGATCAAGGGAGGTGATTATTCCTCTCTATTTGGCACTAGTGAGGCCATATTTGGATTATTGCCCCAGTTTTGGGTCCGTCGCTATAGAAAGAATGTAGAAAAATTAGAATGAGTCCATCAGAAAACCACAAAAATGACCAGGGGACTGGGTTCATGATTTCCAATGAGAGGCTGAAGGAACTGAGCTTATTGAGGGTACGTCTAGACTACATGCCTCTGGCGACAGAGGCATGTAGATTAGGCTACCGGACATAGTAAAATGAAGCGGCGATTTAAATAATCGCCGCTTCATTTAAATTTACATGGCTGCCGCGCTGAGCCAACAAACAGCTGATCAGCTGTTTGTCGGCTCAGTGCAATAGTCTGGACGCTCCCCTGCCGACATCAAAGGTATTTGTCGACCACCCAGGTATGCCTCCTGGGATGAGGCATACCTAGGTGGTCGACAAATACCTTTGATGTTGGCAGAGGAGCGTCCAGACTATCGCGCTGAGCCGACAAACAGCTGATCAGCTGTTTGTCGGCTCAGCGCGGCAGCCATGTAAATTTAAATGAAGCGGCGATTATTTAAATCGCCGCTTCATTTTACTATGTCCGGTAGCCTAATCTACATGCCTCTGTCGCCAGAGGCATGTAGTCTAGACATACCCTTAGTCTGCAGAAGAGAAGAATGAGGGGGGAATTGATAGCAGCCTTCAAATACCTGAAGGGAGGTTCCAAAGAGGATGGAGCTAGGTTATTCTCAGTGGTGACAGATGAAAGAACAAGGAGCAATGGTCTCAGGTTGCAGTGGGAGAGGTTTAAGTTGGATATTAGGAAAAATTATTTCACTAGGAGGACGGTGAAGCACTGGAAGGGGTTACCTAGGAGAGTGATGGAATCTCCATTCTTAGAGGTTTATAAGGACGAAGCTTGACAAAGCCCTGGCTGGGATGATTTAGTTGGGGTTGGTTCTGTTCCTGTTCTGAGCAGAGGGTTGGACTAGATGACATCCTGAGGCCTCTTCCAACCCTAATCTCCTATGATTCTATAATCAGAAATAATAGTGTTTTTTCTGTACATGGAAGGCAACTTGCTCAAATTCTGATCCCTTCCTCATCCATTCACTTCCACCTAACTCTAATCTCCTCAACATGCATGGTCTGTTTCATCTTGTTCCCTGAGGAAATTTTAACTCCAAACTTCCCTAGCTGGAAACAATCACTTTAAAAATGAATGTTTTAATATCTGGGCTTAGAGTGTGACAAGGGTGTGAGGTCATTAGTTGAGGTGGTTATGTAAAAAAAGTTCAACAGAAGGATTTGTAGAAATCAGAAGACAGCATGACTACTGTATCATTTATTAAGCAATATTTACTCAGAGATTATGCAAAACCTTGTGAGCTCATTGGCTAATAATGTCCCTAAAGCAATTAGGACAGAGATTTGCATATTATAGTTATTGAGACATTACCATAGATTTTTATGTAAATTAGAATCCCACACCCGGAGTATAGGAAATTGGTGACAGAACGAAGTTTACAGTTGTTGGACATTTACTGTATACATTCTATACTGTTATTGGCCTTAGAGTGACCAGATGTCCTGATTTTGTAGGAACAGGCTTAGAATATTCCAATTTAGTATTGTTATTATTAAGAAACTGTATATCAAGTTACAGAATAGACAACAGAACAGGGATGGGCAACAATTTTTGATGGGGAGCCACTCCAAGATTTTGATAAATGGTCAAGGGCTGCACTTTTCTATGGAGGGGATGCAGAGTCTGGGATGGAGGTTGAGTGCAGAAGGGAGCTTGGGGTAGGGAACTGGGCTACAGGAAAGAGTGTGGGGTCTGAGAGGGAGTTTGGGTGATGGAGGTGATTTTTATCTGGGGCAAGGTGTAACAACATGGCTTTTTTCTGTACCCATATTGGAAGACCTATAGCCACACTAGAAGGCCTAGAGCATAGAGCTTTTTTGTCTGCAGGTAGACTGAAGCAGCCATTAATTGTAAAGCAGGGAGTCACATACTCACATTCCATCTAAATTGCATTAAAATAGTGTCTTACCAGGCTGTTTAGAAGGAGATTCCATCCTAATGGCACTTACGATCACCAGATAAAGAAACAGATCTCAAGATGCATAAAAAAACACTTAGTTTAATAGCATTTCATCTGGCAAGAAGCTTCTTATCAATAGTTGGGGTCGTGGAATCCTCAGTCTATTATTATGGTCCTCACTTTCCTATTGTTTGCCTGTATCATCTCTCTTTTTAATTATATCTCTATGCTGTATAATTAATTTTGCTATGTGTAAATCAATTAAAGGTGTTGGGTATGATTGGTTAGGTAATTCTGTTGCAGTTTGTTATGACTTGTTAGTAAAATGTTATTAAAATAATTGGTTACGATATAGCTAAGCTGGACTCAAGTTTCACTATATAAACTGGGTTCCAAGAAGGAGACAAGAGGGAAAGGAAGAAAGGAATAGAAGGCCCAGAAAGAAGAAGGAGAGACCTGGAAGAAGAACTCACCTCCAAGACACAGCCTAAGACCAGAGCTGCCAAGAATCTGATGCATGATTGCTACATGTAGCAACCAGAATAAAGATGAAATTGACCTGGCCTGGCTGTGACGGGACGGGGGCCTTCACCCTGCGGAGGCAGACCCGCCTCACACTGGCCCTGTGGTCGCACTCGTGCTCCTGGGGGTGGCCTGGAAAGCGCGGGTAGCGTGCAGCCCCTGTACTGCTGCCGCCTCTCAGCTGAGAGGCAGGGGAGGGGCTAGAGCGGTGCACCAGTTGGTGCGCCGAGGCCAAGCGGAGCTACACATCGGCCACGACGTGCACGGCAGGTGACGTCATGCCTAGAGGATGCCAGCGCAGCATTTAAACCTGGAGGGGAGCCAGCCAGGGGGAGGCAGGGAAGAGGACGCCCGGGAGGGAGGTAGGAGGAAGGACGCCTGGGAGGGCAGGGCATGGGAGGAAGGACACCCAGGAGGGGAAACACCCGGGAAGGAAGTCACACGGCGGGAGCCAGTCCCACGGGGATGTCAGTAGGACCAGAGAGAAACTGTGGGGTAGGAAGTAGCCCAGGGCGGGGCTTGGAGCCAGTGAGCCGGTGAGTTGCGGGCATTAGCCCTGCTGGCTGGGCAGTTTCCAGCGAACTTGTCCTTAGGGCCCTGGGCCCGGGCCCCCCTACTCCCACGTCCCAGCAACAATGGTTGAACCAAGCGTCAAACAGCGGGGGAGAGTCAACGAAGGGTACTAAGGACCTACCCCGGGTGGGGGAACGAGAGTGGGGGCAGCTAAGCACGCGTCTGACCGGACAGGGCTAGCGCCCCACTCATACACGTGGTGGAGAACGTGGTACGACCCAAGACACCTACGAAATGAGGAGTAATGGTAGTTCGAACTAGGAAGCCTAGTTCGAACTACCTAGTTCGTGCCCCGTGTTGCCGCGTTGCACGGGGTTCGAACCAGCGGGGTTTTAAAAATGGCGGCTCCCCGCTTATGCAAATGAAGTCCGGGAAATTCAAATCCCGGGCTTCATTTGCAAGTGCGGTATGCCTACATTACCCTCCTAGTTCGAACTAGGAAGGTAGTGTAGACATACCCTGAGAACCAATGGCAGCAGCAGCAGCAGCAAACGGCCCTCCTGCAGCAGCTGTCTGCCCAGTAGCAAGACCAGCAGAGGCAGCTCCTAAAGGACCTATCGGAGCAGTACCAGGCGCAGCAGAAATGATGGGTGAGACAGTGGGTGAGCCCCTGATGCTGGGAGGGAAGACGGCTGAAGGGGGGGACCCTGGCTAAATTGCCGGTGAGACTAGCTAAGGGGGGCCCTCAGATGACCCCGAGGCATTTTTGATCACCTTTGAAAGGGTGGCCACCGCAGCAAGGTGGCCAGAACAACACTGGGTCACGCTTCTGGCTCCATATCTTACGGGCCCAGATCAGTTGGCCTATCAGAGCTTAGATTCGCACAATGCCCTACATTATTTCAAAGTAAAAGAGGCCATATTGGACTAACTGGGAATTATCCCAGAGACATACCGGCAATGGTTCCGGCAGGAAAAGTACTCTACTGGGGCGCGACCCCGGGTGGTGGCCCAACGACTGAGGGAGGCCGGGTGGCACTGACTTGAGTCAGATCAGCAAACGGTGCCACAGATGGTGGAGAAAGTGGTGTTGGAGCAATTCATCCACATTCTGCTAGGGGAAGGGCAGCGCTGGGTCCGACGGTACCACCCTTTGACGCTTAGCGAGGCGGTTGTGCTGATGGAGGACTGCCTGGCGGCCGAGATGGTGGAAGGGGGAAGCGCAGGTCAGAGGGAAAGCATCCCCGGTGTGGGTAGGGGGGTTCGCCCAGCACATCCCGGGGAGAGTAGGGAAACGGGAGGTCCTCGTAGCCCCGGAAAAGGGGTAGGGAGGAGGTTGCCCCCCGTGTGGAGTGGGCCCATGAGAGAAGGACCCGCACCACAGGAGCCGCCCCAAGAAGCCCCGAGGGAAAGT
This sequence comes from Pelodiscus sinensis, assembly GCF_052426305.1. Lineage (NCBI taxonomy): Eukaryota > Metazoa > Chordata > Testudines > Trionychidae > Pelodiscus > Pelodiscus sinensis. Next base: position 44,665,815 of record NC_143052.1, read on the forward strand.
TCACACCCGCCACGGCCGTCGACCGGAGGGTGCTACCAATGTGGCCAGGAAGGACACTTTAAATGAGACTGCCCATACATGGACTGCTCGTATGGACAGGTAATGGCCAGACGATGCACGCCGGGGTCACGGGATCGGGGAGGATATTAAGGGAAGTGGAGGTGGAAGGCTGGGTGGTCACTGCCCTAGTAGACTCGGGGTGTGGTCAGACACTGGTACGGGCCAAGTTAGTAGGAGCGGGAGGTCCCCGAGGGCCCCGGTGCTCGTCCAGTGCGTGCACGGGTGGGTGGAATCATATCCCATGGCCTGGGTACGCATTAGGGAAGGGGACCAGGAGGGGTGGTGTTATGTAGCCCTTGTCCCGGGACTGGTCTGTCCGGTCCTCCTTGGCCGGGATTGGAAGGGTTTGAGCAGGCCCTCCGAGAATGGCCCGGGTGGGAGCCAGAGGAGGGGGAACCAGCCCTGGCCGCAGACCCCGCGGGAAACCCGGGACCACGGGGCCCGCTATCCGTAGAGCCCCGGCAAGAGAGAGCCGAAAGAGCGGAGGAGCCAGGCATGGACACAGGAGAAGAAGAGTGGTCCGCAGACTTCGTGAGGGAACAGAGAGAAGACCCCCTCCTCCACCAGGCCTGGGAGAGCGCCGCCGCAAACATAGAAGCAGAAGACACCCCAAAAACGGCACTGGCCTACCCGCATTTCAAGATCCAAGGGGGGCGACTCTACAGGGTCAACGAGGGGAGAGAGGAAGGGGAAGTGATCTCCCAACTGTTGGTACCAGGCAGGTATCGCCGGAGATTGTTGGAGCTAGCACATAGTAACCCCTGGGCGGGGCACCTGGGGTACGAAAAGACCGTACGTCGCCTGCTTCAAAGGTTTTACTGGCCGGGTATTTACCACACCATAAGAGACTTCTGCGACTCGTGCCCGGAGTGCCAGAAGACTGGACCAGAGCGGGTGCCCAAGGCTCCGCTCGTGCCATTGCCGGTGATAGACGTCCCATTCCAAAGGATAGTGATGGACCTGGTCAGCCCTTTAGAGCGGACCCGTATCTGGTACCAGTATATTCTCGTGGTGATTGATTACGCGACCCGTTACCCGGAGGCCGTATCCTTGTGGAACACCATAGCCCCCACATTGGCAGGGGAACTAGTCAAGATCTTTTCGAGGGTGGGCCTGCTGAAAGAGATCCTCACAGATCAAGGGACGAATGTTACATTGACGTTGATGAAGGAATTATGCCGCCTACTCCAGGTAAAGACACTAAGAACCTCAGTTTATCATCCACAAACAGCCGGGCTCGTCAAAAGGTTTACTCGGACCCTTAAAGGTATGCTTAAAAAGTTTGTAGAGGAGCCCAAGGAATGGGATTGGGCCCTACCCGCGCTGCTGTTTGCAATGAGAGAAGTACCGCAAGCTTCAACGGGCTTCTCACTCTTTGAATTGCTGTATGGAAGGCAACCCCAGGGGATCCTGGACATTATTAGGGAGTCCTGGGAGGAGCAATCGACCAGGGTCCAAGGGGCCGTGCCGTACATCCTCAAGTTGAGGGAAAGGTTACATCAGGTCGGGGAGTTTGCTAAGCAGAATCTAGTGGAAGCACAGGAGCACCAAGCACAATATTACAACCGGAATGCCCGGGTACAAACCTTCCAGCCGGGGGATAGGGTCCTTTTGCTACTACCCGAACAGTCATCCAAGCTGCTAGCCCATTGGCAGGGCCCATTCGAAGTAACTCGTCGGGTGAGGGAGGTGAATTACGAGATTTGGATGCTCGATAGGAGGAAATCCACGAACATTTACCATGTTAACCTCCTAAAGGCATGGCGGCCAAGGGAAGGGTTAACCGGATACGTGGAGGGGCAAAGAGAGGAAGGGGTAACCCAGGATCTACAGGTAGGGCAGGACCTAGCCCCGGAACAACAGGACGAGCTCCTGGATGTCCTGGGCAAATTCCCGCAGGTTTTGATGGTGGCCCCGGGTTGGACTAGCGTGATGAGCCACCACATTGCGACGGAACCAGGGAGTAAAATCCGCGACCAAGTCAGACCTCTCCCGCAAAAGCTATGGGGAACGGTGCAAGATGAAGTAGAAAAGATGCTGCGCTGGGGGATGATTGAAGAGTCATGCAGTGCATGGAGAAGCCCTATCGTATTGATCCCCAAGACCGATGGAACAATCCGGTTCTGCATTGACTTCCGAAAAGTTAACGCACTGTCGTGGTTAGACGCATACCCGATGCCGAGGGTGGATGAGTTATTAGAGAGGTTGGGGGCCACCCGTTATTTGTCCACAATCGATCTGTCAAAAGGGTATTGGCAGATTCCATTAACGGCGGAATCCCGCGAGAAAACCGCATTTTCAACACCTTTCGGGCTGTACCAATTTGTAAGGATGCTGTTCGGGCTCCATGGGGCAGCCGAACGTTGCAGCGGCTGATGGATCGGGTGCTACAACCTCATGAACACTACGTGGCCGCGTACATAGACGATATAATTATCTATAGCATGACGTGGCATGAGCACCTGCAATGGGTGGAAGCCGTGTTATCCTCACTGCAAGAGGCTGGGCTAACCGCCAACCCTGCTCAATGTCACTTTGGCGAGCGAGAAGTGTCCTACTTGGGTTACACAGTGGGAGGAGGTAAGATCAGCCAGACTTTACCAAGCTGTTCGTTCTGCAGACGGACGCTTCTGAGCTGGGGCTCGGGGCCGTTCTCTCCCAGGTGGAAGGTGGGGAGGAACACCCGATCGTATATGTTAGCCGTAAATTGCTGCCCCGAGAACAGAAGTACTCTACAATAGAGAAGGAGGTGTTGGCAGTGAAGTGGGCGATTGATATGTTACGATATTATCTCCTAGGCAGCCCCCCTCCGGGGGCTCCTAGCCATGAAAGACTCCAACGCATGAAACATGAGGTGGTACCTGGCGTTACAACCATATCGCTTTGAGGTCAGCCATCGGGCCGGAAGGGCCCACGGGAATGCGGACTTTTTTTCGAGAATCACGGAAAAGGAGGGTGAAGACCAAACAGGGGAAGCAGGGAACTTAGGGGGGGAGGCGTGTGACGAGACAGGAGGCCTCCACCCCGCGGAGGCAGACCCGCCCCGCACTAACCCCGCAGTTGTGCTCGCGCTCCTGGGGGTGGCCCGGGAAATGCGGGTAGCGTGCGGTCCCTGTACCGCCGCCACCGCTCAGCTGAGAGGCGGGGGAGGGGCCAGAACGGAGCGCCACCCGGCGCACCAAGGCCAGGCGGAACTACATGTCAGCTGCGACGTGCGCGGCAGGTGACATCTCGCCGAGAGGATGCCAGCACGGCATTTAAACCCGGAGGGGAGCCAGCCAGGGGAGGCAGGGAAGAGGACGCCTGGGGGAAGAAGGACGCCTGGGAGGGAGGCAGTAGGAAGGACGCCCGGGAGGGGAAATACCCAGGAAGGGAGTCATACGGTGGGAGCCGGTCCCATGGGGACGGCAGTAGGACCAGAGAGAGACTGTGGGGTAGGAAGTAGTCGAGGGTGGGGCTTGGAGCCGGTGAGCCGGTGAGTTGCGGGCATTAGCCCCACTGGCTGGGCAGCTTCCAGCAAACCTGTCCTTAGGGCCCTGGGCTAGGGCCCGTGAGAAAGGGAGGGCCTGGGTTCCCCTACCCCCACTTCCCGGCAACAACGGTCGAACCAAGCGTCCGACGTCGGGGGAGAGTCAACGAAGGGTACTGAGGACCTACCCCACCCGCGAGTGGGGGCAGCTAAGCTTGCGTCTGACTGGGCAGGGCTGGTGCACCACTCGTACACTGGTCAACAGGAGAAGTTCATCTGTCTTGATTAAGATTGGTGAGCATGTCACTGTATGCTTAGCATGTATATTCTGCTCGTCTAGTAATTGCTCATTAATACAGAACAAGGTTATTACTGTTTAAGGCTCTTTCACTGGTAAAAGATTCTGCAAACCCACAGGAATATATGCTCTGAGCCCTAGGAACTGGGTAAGGGAGGGTATGTCTACACTACCCTGCTAGTTCGAACTAGCGGGGGTAATGTAGTCATCCGCAGTTGCAAATGAAGCCCGGGATTTGAATTTCCCGGGCTTCTTTTGCATGAAGCCGGCCGGCGCCATTTTTAAATGCCGGCTAGTTCGAACCCCGTGCCGCGCGGCTACACGCGGCATGGAGTAGCTAGTTCGGATTAGGCTTCTAATCCGAACTAGCTGTACTCCTCGTGGAACGTGGAATGAGAAGTACAGCTAGTTCGGATTAGGAAGCCTAATCCGAACTAGCTACTCTGTGCCGCCTGTAGCCGTGCGGCACGGGGTTCGAACTAGCCGGCATTTAAAAACGGTGCCGGCCGGCTTCATGCAAAAGAAGCCCGGGAAATTCAAATCCCGGGCTTCATTTGCAACTGCGGATGACTACATTACCCCCGCTAGTTCGAACTAGCGGGGTAGTGTAGACATACCCAGAGGTATTTAGATTAATAGAGTTACACCTTGAGTCCTAGGATTGGGTAAACTTGTGTCCTTAGAGTGTGTGAGTAACAAAGAATTATGTATGGGTAACAATGGGATTGGGGTGAAGGGTCTGGGACGGAGTATAGGTGCAGGAGAGGATTCTGGCCTATGGAAGGGATATAATAGGGAGTACAGAGTCTGGGAGGGTATGTCTACACTACCCCGCTAGTTCGAACTAGCGGGGTAATGAAGGCATACCGCACTTGCAAATGAAGCCCGGGATTTGAATTTCCCGGGCTTCATTTGCATAAGCGGGGAGCCGCCATTTTTAAAACCCCGCTGGTTCGAACCCCGTGCAGCGCGGCTACACAGGGCTCGAACTAGGTAGTTCGGACTAGGATTCCTATTCCGAACTACCGGTACACCTCGTTCCACGAACTAGGAGAGTAGTGTAGACATACCCGGAGGGAATTGTGATGTGGGTGGGGGGTGCAGAGGGTTGGGTGATGACCTTGGGAAAAGGAGGTGGTGACCTGGGGCAGGGAGTAGGAGTGCAGGAGGAGCTGGGGTGCCAGAGGCAGGCTCTGGCTAGGAGGTGCTTACCTACGCAGCTCCCGGCCAGCAGCCACGCAGGCCCCCAAGGCAAGCTCCATGCCTGCTGAAGCTCTATGCCTGCTGAAGCTCTAGACTGCTCAAAATGACTGGCTGCTCTCTGTGGCTCTCTGCTTCAGGGTGGGCAGGGAGCAGGAAGAGGCTTTGTGTGCTGCCTTTGCCCCCCCCACACCATTTCTCAGTTCCTATTGACAAGAAACCAAGAGTCAAGGATCAGAGTGTGAGGCCTCCCCTTCCCTCCCAGTGTTCAAAGCACAGAGCCACAGGGAGCACCCAGACGCTTAACATGGCATGGGGCTCCTCTGTGCCTGAGGGTCCCAGCAGAGGAACCCCCAGACCAGATCTGGTGGCTTAGTAGGCTGGATCTGGCCCACAGGCTGCATCTTGCCTAGCCGCACAACAGACCCTTTCACTAATTTCATAGGGTACGTCTACACTACAGCGCTAATTCGAACTAACTTAGTTCGAATTAGTTAATTCGAACTAAGCTAATTCGAACTAACGCCTCTAGAACTAAAAACTAGTTCGAATTAGCGTTTTGCTAATTCGAACTAGCGCGTCCACACTGATTGGACGCAGGGGGGCATTTAAGGGCAGCTAAAACCGGTTCTGGCAGGGCATCAGGTCAGTAGTTGCTTTGTGTGGCTGCTGTCTGAGGCTATCTGAGGCTCGAGCTTAAAGGGACCCCCCTGGACAGCCGGTTCTCAGCTTTTCCTGCTTGCTTGCCAACCTCGCCGAGGGACAGCAAAGCGTCAGTCTCTGTGCCCGTCTGTGTCGGTGCCTCCCTTCGGGGGGGCCGCCGCAGGTGGCAACATGGAGCCACAGCTCGCCCTGCACCTTCTGGTGCACTTTCTGGACTTGCTGCTGCAAGCCTGCCACCAATGGCTCGAGGCTGCCTGGCACCACCTGGTGAACGTCAGCCCCCTGCCTCTCCGCCTGGCCGCCCTGGGGGCCGTGGAGGAGCCGCGGCGGCGCCCCGGCACCAGCGTGCCCCGCCACGTCTGGCGTCTGGACACCAGCACCGACTGGTGGGACTGCATCGTCCTGGAGCGCTGGGAGGACCGACAGTGGACCCAGAACTTCAGGATGAGGAGGGACACCTTCCTGGAGCTCTGCAAGTGGCTCGCCCCTGCCCTGCGCAGAAGGGACACTCGCATGAGGCCCGCCATCCCCCTCCAGAAGCGGGTGGCCATCACCCTCTGGAAGCTCTCCACGCCGGACAGCTACCGATCTGTCGGGAACCAGTTCGGCGTGGGGAGATCCACTGTCGGAGCGGTGCTCATGCAGGTATGGCACTTGTTGGCCACCGAGCTGGGGGGAGGGGGGCTGCGAGGAGGGGATGGGCCGCCCCAGGGACAAAGGGGGGGCGGGAGGAGGTGAAAGCGCCCCGCACCGGAGGTGTCGGTCTGTCCCGGCCATACTACATGCCACCAGGGGGGTTGCTACCGGGAGTGGGGCGCGGGGCACTGCCAGGGCATGAACGCTCCCAGCCACCCGGGCGCCCCACTGATTGGCGCTTTGCTGTGTCTCTCTCCGCAGGTGGTCAAGGCCATCAACTGGGTGCTGCTCCGCAGGGTGGTCCGCCTCGCCGACCCGGACGCCGTCATCTGGGGCTTCGGCGCCTCGGCTTCCCCAACTGCAGTGGGGCCATCGACGGGACGCACATCCCCATCCGTGCCCTGGAACACCAGGCATCCCGGTACGTCAACCGCAAGGGGTACTTCTCCGTGATCCTGCAGGCCGTGTGTGACCACCGGGGCCAGTTCACGGACATTAATGTGGGCTGGTCCGGCAAAGCACACGATGCCCGGGTGTACCGCAACTCCTCCGTGTGCCAGCGGCTGCAGGACGGGACCTTCTTCCCCGACTGCCACATCAGGGTCGGGGACGTGGACATGCCCGTGTGCCTGGTGAGGGATGCCGCCTACCCACTGCAGCCGTGGCTGATGAAGCCCTACACGGGGCACCTCAATCCCTCCCGGCAGGCCTTCAATGCCAGGCTGACCAGGGCCCGCATCGTGGTAGAGGGGGCCTTTGGGCGACTGAAAGCCCGCTTTCGATGCCTCCTCACCCGTCTGGACCTGGCCGAGCACAACATCCCTCCCGTGGTGGCAGCATGTTGTGTGCTCCACAATTTGTGTGAGCGGAAGGGGGAGGCTTTCCTGCCAGCCTGGATGGCTGAGGCTGACCGCATGGCTGGACACTACGGTCAGCCCCGCACCGCCGCCATCCGGGAAGCCCAGAAGGGGGCCGTCCGGATCCGGGAAGCCCTGCGGGAGAGCTTCCTGGTGGAGGAGGAGGACTGACCTCTCCCTGCATGCCCCACTGGGGCTTCTTCCACCCTACCCCCCTTCCCCTTTCCCCTCCCTACCTACTGTCAAATAAAGACACCTGTTTTTGAAACCAAAATGTCTGTTTATTTCACATAAGTGGGTGGTGGAAGGGAGGAATGAGGGTGGGAGAGGGGAGGGGGAAACCTGGGACGAGGGAGCTGGAAGGGGAGGGAAGGGAGGAAGGGAAAGGAAAGCTCAGGGGTGGGTGTCCGGCTGCCTCTCCCGTCTCGCCATACTGCGGGTCCGGGGGTGTCGGTGGGAAATGGTTGTGGAGGGGGGGGCAGGAGGGACAGGGGGTGTGGAGGAAGCAGGAGCGGAAGCAGGAGCGGGAGCAGGAGGAGCAGGAGGAGCAGGGGGAGCAGGGGGAGGAGGAAATGGGAAGCGGTCGAGCAGGCTCTGGAGGTGGCCTCGCAGAGCACGGCCCTGCTCCTCCAGGGCCTCCAGACTCCTCTGGCGCAGCCTCAGGTCCTCCTGGACCCAGTGGTCCTGGGTGCGGAGCTGGTGGTCCATGAACCGGAGGTGCTGCCTTTGGTACTCCTCCTCGTTCCTGGCTCTCCTGCTTGCCCGGGCACGGGCAGCTTCTGCAGGCGGTGTGGTGTGCTCTGCAGGCCCAGGTGCTGCAGCTGTGGTGCAACAAGACCAGCGGTCAATTACCCCAGGGGCCCAGGTGTGTGAAACCCAGCTCCCCTCTGCAAGGCCAGGGCCCCTGCAGGATCCCCAGCTGCTGCTCTGTGGTGGGCAAGGCCCAGGCACACAGTCCCGGGGCTCCCTCTCACCCCAGCCCCCCGTACACATAAGGGGAACACGATGGTACTCACAGGTGGATGCCTCCCCGGCCTCGGACGACACAGGCAAGCGGCTCTGTGGGGTGCCTCGGGGGTCCCGGGTCCCGGGCAGGCTGGCGGCAGGCTCCTGGCTCTCAGAGCCCTCCTCCTCCTCCTCCGTCTCCAGGAACGGGCCCTCTGCCCCGGGGTCAATCACGTCCCGGGGGACAGGGATGGCATGAGCCCCCAGGAAGCGGTCCAGGGCGTGGAAGTGGGGGCAGGCCTCCGGGTTGGCCCCTGGCTGGCAGGCCCGGGAGTAGGACTGCCGCAGGTCTTTGACCTTGCAGCGGACCTGCTCCCGGCTGCGCTGGTGGCCCCTGGCGGCCAGGCTGGCAACCATGCGGCCATAGACGGCCGCGTTCCTGTGGCTAGTGCGGAGATCGTGGACATTGGAGGCTTCCCCCCAAACCTCGATGAGGTCCATGATCTCCGCACTTGACCAAGCGGGCGCCCGCCTTTTGCGCCCCCGGGCAGGCTCCTGGGAGCCGCCATGCTGGTCCTGGGGAGCAGTGGAGGGCTGGGAGTCCTCGGGTGGCTGGCTCATCGTGTGGCAGGTGCAGGGTCTGCTGGCACGGGTGCTTGCAGCCTTGCAACTGGCACAAACTGTGTAGCCAGCCCGTGGCCCTTTAAGGGCTCCGGGGCCGGGAGGGGGGCAATAGAGTTTCCCTGGTGTTGGCCAGAGTGGCCACCAGGGAAACCTGGGAAGCCTTAGCCTCCCACTAGTTCGAATTAAGGGGCTACACAGCCCTTAATTCGAACTAGCTAGTTCGAACTAGGCTTAATCCTCGTAAAATGAGGTTTACCTAGTTCGAACTAAGCGCTCCGTTAGTTCGAATTAAGTTCGAACTAACGGAGCGCTAGTGTAGCGCCTAGGAAAGTTAGTTCGAACTAACATCCGTTAGTTCAAACTAACTTTGTAGTGTAGACATACCCATAGATTGCATAGCTTCTTTTAAGTTTAGCATACAGAGTCTCTATGAGGAAGTTTTAGGAAGTTTATTAGTGTTGTAGTTTATTTTATTTAGCTTATAAATTACTACTGTGTAAACAGTTTGTACTGATTTCACTTTTCAAGTGTTACTCGAATAAATTAGATGCTTTCAATAATTGTGAAGTGTCAGATTCAGGGCTGGTATTCAGTATCTGATAAATCTTTGTGTATGCCCATTCTTGGGGAAGGAAGATTTTATTTATTCATTCCAAAATAGTCATAAACTGCAAAAAGTAGTAGAAACTCCTGCTACAATATAAGTATGCATTACACAGATACCTATTCAATTATTACTCTGAATAAGAAAACAGTACATTAATGAATAGAAAGCATTTAGACACAAAGACAACAATGGGTAATACACTGAACTATCTGTATATTAATCTAGGAATAATATTTTTCAGAGAGTCTAAAATAAACCATTTGATGGAAGTAGGATTAGGTTCATGTGCTTATCCTGGAAATATCACTGAGTGCACTTTAGGTATAGCTCTGTAAATTATAGCAAGTTTTTCCAAGGACACTAAACAAGTCGCATTCTCCTGATTCAGCTGAGCCTTCAGTACATTTAAGACACGTCCTGCTGAGCTGTTCATAGTAGTAGTTCAAAGACACCTGCCTGTGCAGCGTACCAAGTACTTTAGACACCCATTAAATCTGTCTTTGTAATTAAATGACAGTGCGCTTTCCTTTGATCCTAAAAAAGGAGAGTCCAAGATTCTATACATAGTACTGTGATGCAAGTAGAGGAGGCTGTTCAAACATTGAGGCATGCATAGAGTTATTTAAAGCATCCTAACAGCATAGCACTGAAATCAAAGCCCTTTGATAAACAATATCCCAGGAAAGTAATTTCATTTTGGTATATTTCAGAGAAAATCATGGATAAAGCATAACAATAAAAAGTGTCCAAACCACAGAAATTAGGGGACCGTCTCCAGCAGACCAGGGAGACGGGGAGCAAAGCCGTGGAGCACGCGGGCAGCGGACAGCCCAGACGCGCCGCGGCTGTCCTGCTGCTGGCGTGCTCCGGGGCTTGGCTCCCTGTCTCCCTGGTCTGCTGGTCTCCAGCAGACCAGCAGACCAGGGAGACGCAGAGCAAAGCCACGGAGGACCCGGGCGGCGGGACCGCGGTAGTGCGTCTCGGTCCCCCGCCTGCATCTCCCTGGTCTGCTGGGGGGGGGGGGGGGGGCGCAGCTAGTACGCTCTGGGTGCTACTGGACCAACCCGGCAGCACCCCAGCTGCTCTGCCCCAGGTGTCCTGATTCAGCCACTGCTGGTCAGTTTCAGCAGTGGCTGAATCAGGACGCCTGGGGCAGAGCAGCTGGGGTGCTGGTGGATTGGTCCAGTAGCGCCAAGGAGGGGCGCTACTGGAGCAACCCAGGAGCACCCCAGCTGCTCTGCCCCAGGCGTCCCCAAGTCAGCCGCTGATGAAACTGACCAGCGCTGACTACAGGAAGCCCAAGGCAGAGTTGCTCTGCCCTGGGCTTCCTGGAATCAGCCACTGATCAGTTTCAGCAGCAGCTGACTTGGGGATACCTGGGGTACTTAAGTTGAATCTGTATGTAAGTCGGAACTGGCGTCCAGATTCAGCCTGTTGAAACTGATCAGAGGCTGATTCCAGGAAGCCCGGGGCAGAGCAACTTTGCCTCGGGCTTCCTGTAGTCAGCCGCTGGTCAGTTTCAGCAGCGGCTGAATCTGGACGCCAGTTCCGACTTACATACAGATTCAACTTAAGAACAAACCTACAGTCCCTATCTTGTACGTAATCCGGGGACTGCCTGTATATATAAGCTTTGAAATTAGTCTGAGGCAGGCTCTGTTAATGTGAACACGCTACCTTGACTTAGAGCCCCAGGAAGTGCTGGAGAATAATTAATTCAAATTACTCTGTTGAGTAGTTATTTCAAAATAGCAGCACCAGAGCATCCACACTCCTACTATTTCCAAATAACTATTTAAATTTAGTGTTATTCTCCAAGAAAAGCAGGCATACAGATTTTTAAATAAGAAGCCCCTTATTTGAAATAACGGGATTGGTAGTGTAGATGCTTTGCTTATAAATTCGACCTAAAGGGGGGTTAATTCAAAATAAAGTTCTAGAGTAGACCCGGGCAGTGTGTCTGTCTGTCTCCTTGCTGGGGGACATGCACCCTTGCCCCCAGCTGTGCCTATTGCAGCTGCAATGGCCATGGATAGATGCTTCTCATCTGTCCCCAAGCTGCTGCAATAAGAGAGGCCTGAGGTTGTCCTCTCTAACCACGGCAGCCTGCATACTGAACCTCTCACCCCAGAACAATGATTTAAATGAAGAAAAACACTTCTTTGAATTAAGGACTGGAGCATTAAGGAGTTAGGGACCAGGTAAATCATTTGGGCTACGTCTACACTGGCATGATTATCTGAAATGCTTTTAACGGAAAAGTTTTCCGTTAAAAGCATTTTCGGAAAAGAGCATCTAGATTGGCACGGACGCTTTTCCGCAAAAGCACTTTTTGCGGAAAAGCGTCCGTGCCAATCAAGACGTGCTTTTGCGCAAAAAAGCCCCGATCGCCATTTTAGCCATGGGGTTTTTTTTGCGCAAAACAGTACTGTGCTGTCTACACTGGCCCTCTTGCACAAATGATTTGTGCAAGAGGGCTTTTGCCCGAATGGAAGCAGCACAGTATTTCCTCAAGAACACTGACAATCTTACATGAGATCGTCAGTGTTCTTGCGGAAATTCAAGCGACCAGTGTAAACAGCTGGCAAGTTTTTCCGCAAAAGCAACTCCTTTTGCGGAAAAACTTGCCAGTCTAGACACAGCCTTACTGTTTTACTAAAGCTGAATGGTGTATCAGACTCCTAGTCATCTGCAGTTTTCTTGTGCTGTTTGCCAGTGTGGTACTACTTTGTAGAACCAGTGGCAATAGACAGTGACACGTGACAACCACCATCACCACAAAGCAACAATCCAGGATGTGAATCCAATACTCCCCACTATACTGTTTTCACTCCTTAGGAGCAACTGTAAGGGCTTCAATAACATATTGTTTACCAAGTGACCAGCCAATTCATCAACTCAAAAACTGGGCCACTTTTACGAACATTATAATAAAGAGACTTTTGATGTTAATATTATTGCAAATAAATGCCATTCAGAGTCATTTATCAGCTTTCAGAATTTTAAATGATAGCACTTGTGATAAGTGATATTTTGTGTTCATAGGAAACTGCTAAAATAGATATTGCAGTATATTGTTATGAAATATTACAATTTCTCTTGCAGTACAACTAAAATATCTCAAACAAGGATCAGAGACCCAGTGCAATAAGTACTACACACAAAGATAACACTGAGGTAGTTCCATCCACAGAGCCCATGACCTCAATATAGTAATCCATAGAAAACAAATAGAAAAATGAGTGTGTGCATGTGGGGGCAGGGAGAAAGGACGGAGGTCAGAAGGTTTTCTTCTCCCTCAGTAAATAAAGAAATGACATTTATTTGTTTTAGTTCTGTGAAAACCTTGCCCCAGTCCTCGATCCCACAACCACTAGAATCAGAGCTGCATTAATAGTAGAGAAGTGAACAGTGATTGTTTATGGAAACTTGCAATGCCAGACTGCTACCAGTCAGTGCAAAATCATTTTGGAATTGGAAAATTCATAGGGGATGTTATTGTCGTGGAAGTGAGTAGGGCTATTGATCATATCTTGCTACATAGGATGGTGATTCCAAGGCTATCTGCAAAACTTAGTGGATGGATTTACAGCAATGGGGCTCCTGAGCTGTCAGTGGGGTTCCTGAACTGTGGTGGAGCAACAGGTGGTACATACATCCCCTATATTGACAGCAGTCCACCTTGTCCACAGTATATATCAACAGGCCGGGCTAGTTTTAAGCACTGGTGGATAACCAGGACACTTCACAAATATCAGGGTGCATCTACACTGAACCGTTTTCTGGAATAATAGCTATTATTCTGGAAAAACAATACTGGCATCCACACAGCAATTGCATTATTTCAAAAGAAAATTGAAATAATGGAGGGCTTTTTCCAATGCTGTTAAACCTCATTCCACGAGAAATAATGCCTCTTCTGAAAAAGTTCTTTAGGGAGAGGGTGTATGTGGACGCTCCAATGCTGCTATGTCAAAATAGCTCCTCACGAGGGCCTTTCTAAAGTTATTCCTCCCCAGTGCCTCCTGGGGCTCTAAATCAAGATAGCACATCCACATTAGGGGAGCCTGCCTCGGACTAATTTTGAAGCTTCCCTGTAGTGTGGATGCTCTATTTCAAAATAAGCTATTCCAGAAGGTATCTTCCAGAATAGCTTTTTCTGAAATAAGCTTGCTATGTAGACGTATCCTCAGTGTGGGCTACTGAGGGAAGGTGCATCTTTAAGAACACAGGACTGTTCAGAAAGCTGCACGCAGGGAATTTCCCTGCCCCATAGTGTTTCTCTGCCATGAGATGTTCCCTGAGGCACTTGCTCTCCCTCAGCCCAGAAGTGATGCAGGGGGCACTCATATACCTCCCTACAAACTTTAAATTGTGCCCCCTCACTACCAAGAATGGGTGTCTCTGCCTGGACCTATGAATTATGTGATTCTTGGTGTATATTTATAAGTACTGTTTGCTTTGAGGACTATGATACATTCTTCAATATGTAGCGTGAACTAATAAAAATAATTTTATTTTTCAACAATAGAATGAGAATAAAAAATAAACAGTGCAAAAATCACTGTGAAAAATTCACGGACAATAAAATTAAACATAAATTAACAGAGTGGAACTTCAAAATTGAAAAGGCAGTAAACATTTTTGTCCATTTCAAGAAACAAATATAGTCTATTGTGGCTACATAGATGTTCTCACAGATCAGCATATGTGATGCTATACTTCCATATGGTTTTCCTGCTGTCATCTAGTGTGGAGTGGTGGGGAGAAGGATGCAGTCCATGTTGCCATATGGTATATTGTGGGATGCAGAAAACAGCAATTACAGAGTTCTCAAAGTGTAGAGAGTCTAGGATTTTTTAATCTATATGTCTACTAAGGGCTTCAGCATTTGAATTTGCTACTTGAGAATACCCATTATGTCCTGATGTGTTTCCCTTTCCTTGTCCTTCTAGGTATTCTGGACCTGTCTCCTGGCCTCTCTTTCCTTCTCCATGCTGTCTGCCATAGTAGTTCTCCAAGCCCTTTCTTCATGGTCCAATACAGCACTGGCTTTCCAGGATTTCACTGAACATGACAATGATCCTTACTTTTTCTTACTTGTCAGGAATAGGTATTTTGGGTGAAAGGGCACCCCTCAAAGCCACCACATCAGAAGCTACTAATAAAAAGAGGCAGGTGCGCGCCTAGGTTTTCAGTCAGAGTGGAAAGGAAAGTGCCTTCTCTTGTTCCCATTAACACTAAATAAGTAGAACTCTGTGTAGGTACAATTGTCTAGCGTGGATACAGATATCCACAGATACACATCGGTATCTGCTGATCTGCAGGGCTCTACTCCCAGAGACACTGGTCAATGGAGAGGAGCATGGTCCTGTGTCTCCTGAGAGCCAGCACCCCACTCCAGCAGTTCCTCTCAGCAATGTGGCTGTACTGCCCCCAGCCCTGCCCCTAGCTGAGTTGTCAGACCCCAGCCAGGAGACGCCGCCACTGGGGACGGGGCTGGGGAAAATACAGCTGTGTAAATGGCACGGGTTGCTGGCTCCCAGGAGCAACGGCCCCATACTCCTCTCTATTGGCCGCAGTGTCTCTTAGGAGAAATGCTTATTGATCCCTCACATTTGGCAAGCCTCGGCAAAGCATTGCTCTCCAGAAACAGTCTTAGTAAATATGGTCCACCAGGTGCAAGGGTGATGTGGAGTGGATCTCTGTGACACAAAGATAATTTCCACAGAGATGAGTATCAAGCACTGACACTATTTTCTACAGATGGTGGTTTTGGCTGGTATCTCACAACTAATAAGGGTACGTCTAGACTACATGCCTCTGTCGCCAGAGGCATGTAGATTAGGCTGTCAGTCCCCGTAATACATGAGGTTCGAAGGGATGCCGGAAAGGATGAGACTACAACTGGGGGCTTTAAAAAGCACAAACTGATTTTATTTTGATGATGCCAGACAATCATCAGAACAAAAATTAAACAGATTGCCAGACAACACAAAACAATTCCCTGAGGCTTTTCTAAATCACAATAATTCCCAATAACTGCCCAGGGGTTAGGAACAGTTGAATTAACACTGATCTTGTCCATAGGGCTGATTATTTACACAACTTTATACAAGGAAACAGTAAAAACCCTAAACCACAACTATTTATAAACTAACTTAGTAACTTTTTAACCACTGTCACTTGACAAGCAATAAGGACAACTAAGAAATCAATTAGGATAGGGATGATGGCGGGGGGGGGGTGGGGGGAGGTTATACCAGGTCTGGAGACAGCAGGAACACAAGTACCGGTCGCATGCTCATAAACTGTCTCCACTCGGGTCGACCAACTCGGAGTACACTCAGTAAGACTCGAGAGCGGGGGGTGCAAGGCGTCTGGGTGATCAGGCCAGGAGTTCACTCGATGCGAATACCCAGTGAGAGAGGGGCTGCCTGCCTGTTTTATTGCCTGTGAACTTATCACCCCATAGGTTGGTTTTTGCTGCAGTGGGTGGAGTAGCAGGCCTGAGCACAAGTCAGCCCATTGGCTGATCTTTCACTGCAATGGGTGAAGCGAGCAGGGGAAGATTATTAATTTACATGCCCTTATATGGAAAACACTCCACCTCACAGACAGAGCCCCCTATACCAGCCTTAGAGGTATTACAGGCTATGGCTCCCTGCGACGGGCAGCCATTGTTGTAGTTCTGACTCGGACATAGGCTACCAGACATAGGAAAATGAAGCGGCGATTTAAATAATCGCCGCTTCATTTAAATTTACATGGCTGCCGCACTAAGCCGACAAACAGCTGATCAGCTGTTTGTCGGCTCAGCGCGATAGTCTTGACGCACGGGTGTCGACATCAAAGGTATTTGTCGACCACCCAGGTATACCTCATCCCAGGAGGCATACCTGGGTGGTCGACAAATACCTTTGATGTCGACATCCGCGCGTCCAGACTATCGCGCTGAGCCGACAAACAGCTGATCGGCTCAGCGCGGCAGCCATGTAAATTTAAATGAAGCGGTGATTATTTAAATCGCCGCTTCATTTTCCTATGCCTGGTAGCCTAATCTACATGCCTCTGGCGACAGAGGCATGTAGTCCAGACGTACCCTAAGGGTGCATCTAGACTGCACCTCATTTGAAATAAGCTGCACAATTTGAGCTACACAAATTGTGTAGCTTATTTTGAGTTAATTTCGAAATAGCTTATTTCGAAACGTCCCTTAATCCTCATGGAATGAGGTTTACAGGGATATTGGAATAGCGTGCCCATTATTAGAAATCTATTTCGACAGGGTGCATTGTCAAGATGCGGAAAACACTATTTCAGGGTATTGGAGGTATCCCGAAATAGTGCCGTTATCTAGATGCACCCTTAGGGTATGTTTACACTACAACACAAAGTCGAATTAAGATATGTTAATTGCATAGCTGAAGTTGAAATAGCTTAACTTGGCTTTTGACGCTGTCTACTCTGCAGGAAGTCGAAGGAAGAACACTCTTCCTTTGATTTCCCTTACTCCTTGTGAAAGCAGGGTTACTGGCATCAACTGGAGTGCCCCTCTTACTTTGAATTAGCTGTCCCAGCTAGACAGCTAATTCAAACCCTGGAAGATTGACAGCAGCAGCTTTGATCTTACTCTGTAGCGTAGATGTACTCTATGGGAAAATGCCTGCAGATACTGATCCTTCATCAAGCTCGTCTGTGCTCACCTGGCAGGACTGGCCAGACTAGCAGAGTTGCAAATAGGCTGTGGCTCATGGGATGACTACATTCCCTTTTTCATTCTCCTCTTCTCTGTTCACAGTCTGTTATACTCTAAAGAAATCTATACTGAACATTTGAAAACTGATTAATCAAAAGTTTGTAATTTGGCAAAAACAATAGGCTTTCACAGGGATTTCAAAAGGCACATTTCTGGTACAATGGCCACACAATTCTCTGAGCAGATTTCAAGTCCCTGCTCAAAAGCATAGGGGCACTTGAATGTTCTAAAGTAAAGTTTGCCAAAATTTCTTTAATGTGGGCAAAACAATGTTTCTGGATTTTGGCTCTTCTGTTTAGACATTGAGAAACTTCAGAGCTTAGTGTGAAATCTATCTTTTTTCTGGCTTTTGGATGTGGAATATTTAATGTTGACATCTTAATTTGGGGGTCAAAGACATTTATTTCTGGCTGGCTTTAAGTTTATGGGAGTTAAGGAGCTCAGATTGTAATTCATCCCTTTGATTAAAAAAGTAATAAAAACCAATAGGTTATTTCTTCATTTAGGTAAGTGGGATTAAGGGCAAATTTTTGTTTATTGTTTTTATTTTCCTAATTTATCTTTATATTGTCCCTATATCTTTCTTTTTGTTGCTAAGGATTTTCCTTCATACTATAGGCCTTGATTGTGCAAACATAGTTACCCATGTCACTGTCCCATTAAACAAAGCGAGGCCCTAATCCAGCAAACACTTAATTCTGTGCTCATTTTTAAACATATTAGTAATCCACTCTGATGTACCAATGAAGTTACTCCTGTACTTAAAGTTAATCATTTGTGTAATTGTTTGCAGGATCTGGGCCTGCTGAATTGTTTGCTGAATTGAGTTTTTATTGTTAGTATGCACGAATTCATCCAGTCTATGATAACAGTCACTTATGAATGTTTTAATTTTATTCTCAAAATTTTCACCATATTTGTGTAGCCAATGCTATTGTATGGGTGTAATTTATAAAACACAAAAAAAGTCAAATTTCTTAGAATTTTAAGAATTGGTCTGTATGAATTCCATTGAGGATTGAACCTTCTAAATAAGAAGAGCTCTCAGCCATACTTGTCTCTGTTTTCATTGCCCAGACATTCTAGGCTTCAAAGTGACAACCCTGGAATCTAGTATAGATAAAAGGAAGCAGGGAGTTTCCATTCTGCTTGGAACAGATACAAAACTAAAAGTGTGGATGGTGGTAGTGTAACGTATTATAATTAACTACTTAAGAGTTGCCTCATGAGGCACAGATCCAGCTATTAAAAACATGTCTCTGATATATTAGAAGCCTGCAAATATATATACATAAGCAACTCAAACCAAGCAACCTCAAAGACCCATGGGACATCTCATGTGCTTAAGATTATATATACTGTATGCAAGTATGTGCATGAGCACAAATACTCATGTGATTAAGTTTATTCATATGCATAAGTGCTAAGCAGCAAGTAAAATGAGTATTATTCATTGGTTTTGTAAGCACATCAGTGTATATTGTGTTTGACATTCAAGAGGCAATGTCTCTTGCTTTATAAGGTTAGGGACTCATCCTACAGAGACCTATACACAAATTTACACATATGAATAATTTCATTTAACATAGTGGTGCTACTCAGGTGAGGGAAGTTACGCATATCTACTACATATTTGAGAGAGTCTGTCAGTGAGCAAGTGAATCTGTCTGTCTGACCATCTGTTTGTTCAAGAGCTCCTCCTAAATGGTTAAGAGCTAGGATCACCAAATTTGGTATGCAGTTTTAACTTCAAGTAAGGCAAGGGTCTGGTTTTGCAGGGGTGGTGGTGAGCGTGAAGTTTCCCCCATCTCCCATAACCCCGGGAACACACAAAACTATACAGAAAAAAGAGAATCACTAGGCAAGTAAAAGGGACTTGCTGGGGGCACCCTTCCCTCGTCTGGGACTGCCCCAGCCCCAAGCTTCCCACTCCCTCAGGTGCCCTTTGGGGAAGGCCTGCAGCTCCTTCCCTCATTCATATGGGAATATTGTTGGCTGTTTCCCTTTGTCAGGGAGTGAAGGGAAAGTGCATAATTTGCTACATTTCTCAATCTGGCTGGGAAGTACATAAGGCAAATGAACCTGGACCTGTCCAAGCTGGGGGCCCCTGCATCCCTACCCTGTCTGTGCTTGCTGGAGCTGCAGTGGACATGGAGAGGTGCTTCTTACCTGGACCCAAGATGCTACAATGAGAGAGGGCTGGGGGTATCCTAGCTCCCTGGGGAAGCCTGCATGCTGAACCCTTCATCCCTGGCCATACCCAGAAAAATGATTTTAAGTGAAGAAAAACAAAAAATAATTGAGTTAAGTACTCGAGCAATCCTGGGTAAATCTTCTAGTGCTATAAATTTTTAGCAGGATTTAGGCTGATCCTTTCTTTTGTCCTCTCAATCTAGTGAAACTATATTTGTTTTTTGTAAATGAAAGAGTTGTCACTTGCAATAAAAAAGTTTTATTTAAACAAATTTAAAAGCAATTAAAGTAAATGGGTACCCGCACAGAGAGATTTTTGGATGAAATCAAAATAAATAAATCCCCCCATCCTGCTGGAATACAGATTGATGTCCATTGCAATTGACCAGAAGTAAAACAATTTTTTTTAAATGACACTGTGCCTGAGGGTTTTTTTGGGAGAGGGCAGGGGAAGTACAGGGATGGAATGATCAACTAGCATTCCAGCTTAGCTAAACTGCTTTAAGTGTGGGAACTTTTCCATATTGCTTGTCCAGTTTTGGTATCATGGAAATTTTGCAAAGGCTGACGTTCTGGTATAAAGACGTGTTCCTAGGGGACCTTGAGACTGAAGAATCTGGCAGGCATTCATAAATGAAACCTGTTTTCTTTACTTGAAGAGTTCCTGTATGATTTGTAACAAATCTCTTCTAGATAGTTTTACTATTCAAATAGGAGAGAAATGATGTAAAATGTCTTAAAGCAGATTGTTTATCCTCTTTCTCAATATAACTTAGAATCAGAACAGAAAATAGAAGTTATTGTTCTTTATCAGCTAGAATTAAATGATCAGTTCATTTAACACAATTTCAAAAATAAATAAATAAACAAATCAATCATGATTTGCCTGATGGCCTCATCACCAAATATTTCAAAAGGCAATATCTCAGAAAAAGGAGGGTTTCAAAAGTATCATTTTTAGTAAGAAAAAATATGAAAACTATGAGCCTGATTTTGTTTTCCTGTAGTCTGTGACTAATCAGGAATGACTCAAAATTCAATTAATTTAGGCCATTTAAATCTAGTATAAGTAAGCAGAGAACCAGGAACTTTGTATTTTAGTAAATGTTTAGAGGATTATCAACAAGTATAAGGTACCTGGAATAATTTAGAAACACTTTTTCTAAAAATATCCCAGGCCTAAAGAGGCTTGTCCTTTTTGCATGTACAATCAAAACACAACATTATTAATTTGTATTACAGTAGGGTCTGTAGATCCCTCCAAGATCAGGGCTCCATTGTGAACTATTATTGCTTTTAATTCTTATTTCCTTTGAAATTTCCCATGTGTAACATTTTATTTGAATGTTCTTGGTTCACCTTTTAACTTTGTTCTAGTCTGCGTCAGTGCAAAGATTAAAATATATCAGGAGGCTAGCTGTCAACTAAACATTTCAAGTATTTGCTTATTTAAATGTGAACATACATCTGAAAATGTTCAGAGGATTCACTTATGCTTTTTATACATAAAGTTTTTCCATCAGCAAGTAGCAAGAATTCCTGTATGCAACTCAGATCATTTCACTTACTCTACTTTGTGCAGAGTCAGAACCAAAAAAGAAAAAGTAAATCCATTCAAGTTAGTTTCTATAAGAAAGTCAATCTGGCAGAGACATTAAGAACAAAAGTGTGTGCTTTTAAGGTTGAATTGGTGAGTATCTGTATAAAAGTCCCTTTGGCCCAGATCCCCTACTATAACTTGGTATAGCACCATTGAAAACAATAGACTTTTGATAATTTACACCAACTGAGGGTATGACCCATTGTCTATGGTGGACTACTGGTGTGGGTAAACAGTCACTAACATAAGGGACACACAATCCTCTCTTTAAAGAATATCATTCCTACAGTTTTTCTTCTCAATTCAGTAGACTTCCGATAATCCGGAACCTATGGGACCTAGGTGGTGCCGGATTATCAGATATGCCGGACTATCAGGAGGTACTATAAACTGGTTATATATATACTATATACATTATATACTGTATATAAAGTGTTCTTAACCCTTTTTATTGTACATACTGTATACAGTATATTGTAATATTTTAGTTTTTTTAAGCCTTTTTTACCCTTTTTGCTCAGTTCAGCTGCTGCCGCTGTTACCTTGTGACTCATTTTTTGCTGAAGCTCACTCACTAGGCTCTTGCCATTTTGATGCCGGACTATCAGGAGTGCCAGATTATTGGATGCCGGACTATTGGAGTTTTACTGTATATGGTATACTACCAGAAACATTAACTGAAGATGCAAATTAAAAGCTTGCAGCACCTTCCTGAAGGCACACTCATCCTTGTAAGGGGAGGCCCTTGGTTCCCAAAAGTCCTTGTGTAACCCACACACCTAGGCTACATCTACACTACAGGCTTCTTGCACAAGAAGCTTTTTGTGGAAGAGATCTTCCACAAAACTTCTTGTGCAAGAGTGCATCCACACTACAAAAGCGCATCGCAAAAGCGATGCGCTTGTGCGCAAGAGAGCATCCAGACCGCATGGATGCTGTCTTGCAAGAAAGCTCTGATTGACATTAACGGAATGGCCACCAGGGCACCTGTGTTTCTTTTGATAGGTTGTTTTTGCACAAAAAACCCGTTTCCTGTCCACACCCACCTTTTTCTGCAAGAACTCTTGCACAAAAAGGCTTATTCGTCGTAGAAAGAGGAATAACTATTGCGAAAAACTCCTCTTTTCTTCTGATTTGCTGTAAATTTACTTGCGCAAAAATGTACTTGCAGCGTGGATGCTCCACGAGTTGCGCAAAAACTCTGCAGTATAGATGTAGTCCTAGTGTGGTTCTCTGTATCATGCAGTGGCACCTAGACCACTGAAACAGATAAGAACAAGAGACTTCTCTACAGCATAGGCTGAGAGCCAGCTGGCTTTTAGCTCAAAGGGTAGAGGCTCCTATACTAAGCTCCCGAGATCTCAGATTCAAATCCACCTGGTGGCAGTTACACTTGCAATAAAGTATCCCTTCTATTCCTAGAATGCAATGTGCCCAATTCACTAATGCCCTGCCCTTCTGGAAGCCTAGAGCCATTCTGCAATCTGCATAGGCATAAGAGAGTATGAAGAATTATACCCTGCACCTTCACTGCTGCTTCTCATCAGGTGAAACTGTGGAAGCGTGGACAGCTTAATGAGGATCATAGCGGCAGCCACAATAGCTGGCATTTGAACAACTGGGGTTTGTAACTTTGTTCAGGTCATGCTTCCAGTCCAGCCAGCGGTAGACTTCTCTGTGGCCCCTGCCACAGTGTTTATTTATTGTTGGTGGACCTCCTCAGGGACTTAGTGGGGATTAGCTTTTCACCAGTCTAAAACACCCTGGCTGTGTCTACATTGGAATCCCTTTCCGGAAAAGGGATGCTAATGAGACACTTCGGAATTGCAAATCCGCAGGGGATTTAAATATCCCCCGCGGCATTTGCATTTACATGGCTGCCGCTTTTTTCCAGCTCAGGGTTTTTGCCGGAGAAAAGCGCCAGTCTAGACGCGATTTTCCGGAAAATAAGCCCTTTTCCGGAAGATCCCTTATTCCTACTTGAAATATTTAAATCCTCCGCGGATTTGCAATTCCGAAGTGTCTCATTAGCATCCCTTTTCCGGAAAGGGATTCCAATGTAGACACAGCCCCTCTTTTAATTGCTCCTGCTGTAGTCTCTATCTCTGGAGTCAGATTACTCTCTCCTCGTGACTCAGTGGTGCTTCTTCTTCATGCCCTCTAGCCAACTCACTGCACCTTTCTCTTCCAGTGCAACAGTGGACAACTTGAGTCCCACAAATCATATGTGGCCCATCGGGGTTCTATGTATTGCCTGCAAGACAATTTGTTTACCTTTTGCCAGATTCCACTGGTTTTCATCCACAAAGCTTTTTTTTCCCTGATGGTATTAGAGGTGAAATGCATGTAAAGCAAGGGCATGTAAAGTGAAGTGGATGCTGGTTGCACACAACATTGACAGAGAGAGTTATGTACTTCCCTCTGCATCATATCCAAGTGCTGCTTTGGTTCATTCAGCACATTCCACAAATTTTAGACATGCAAGAGCAGTTAGCAAAAACTACCCTATCCTGGGAAACCATTTTGTTTACAACAATCTTGCGTCCCACTGAGATGAAGGAGCAGGGGCGGATATACGGCAGGGCGAACAGGGCGGCCGCCCCAGGCCCCGTGCTTCAGAAAGCCCCGCACATGTGCCGTGGTGCCGCTGTGCATGCGCATGGCGTCATTGCGTATGCGCCGTGGCAAAGGGGGGCCCCGCGGAATTATGCTGCCCGGGGCCCCGCAAAACGGTCATCTGCCCCTGTGAAGGAGGGCCACTCATGTGGCCCGTTCACTAGCATAGATGGCCCATTGGTGCTTGAGGGCATCAAAGTTTCTCTGGACAAACTATCCCAGGCAGTCTTCCAGTCCACTGCCCAGACTATACCACTTCCCCGTAGGAGAAACTAGACCTGCCCTCTACTCCAGGTTTCAGCCCAAGGACCCTGTGTCTAACAATCACGGTCTACACCAGTGGTCTCCAACCTTTTTACACCCAAGATCATTTTTTAAATGACAGAACAAGCCAAGATCTACCACCCTGCCCCTTTCTTGAAGCCTTGCCCTCTCTATTCTCCTCCTCTCCATCACTTGCTATCCCCAATCCTTATACTGCTGCTTCCCCCCCCCCCCCAATTCTTCTATAAGAAAAGGTTTTTCCAACATTTGGCCTGTCTAGACTGGACCAAATGTCAGAAAAAAACCCTTCTTTTGGAAGCCCCCTTATTCTTCGTGGAAAGGATGACCGAAAGATCATGTTTGCTTTTCCACTAAAAGAAGTGGAAGAACAAATACATCCCTGGATGCAGAAGTGTTTTTCTGAGAGATCTCCAGAATCCTGAAAATGTCCTGCAGTCTAGCCGTAACCTCGCTGGGTTGAGACAGGATGTGTAGGCTCTGGGGTGGGAATGAGGGACTTGGGTGTGGGAAGGGGTCAGAGGTGCAAGCTCTGGGAGAAAATCTGGATGCAGGAGAAGGTGGATAAGAGGACGCTGGCTCGGGGAGGAGGGACTAGGCCAGGCAGTGTTGGGGTCAGATGTAGGGTTAGGGTACTAAGCAAGCCACAGACTTCTGGATGTGAGGGTTCAGGAATTTGGGTTGGGATATGTGAGGGGCTCAGGGCAGGGGGTTCCAGTGTATGATGGGCTCAGATGTAGGGTCTGGGGGAAAGGGGAGTGCAGGAGTGTTATGATGCTGTGGCCAGATGGGGGATTGGTTCTGATTTGGGGTTTGTTGGCCAGGCAACAAAGTTTCTGCATTGTCTTTATTTCTGAGAAGGGCAGGGAACCTGTTTTGAGTCAGGGGTCACTGACCCAAGAAATGTCTGTTGGGGGTCACACAAGTGAGATACAAAAAAACCCTCCTCCAACCCCCCCCCCCCCCCGCAAGCTTCACTAATGTGGCCCCAGCTGTGTTGGTGGGAATATGGGACATAGTACTGGGGAAGGGTGCTCGTGGGTGCTTTGGCAGGGGACAGGGTACCAGTCGGGACAGAGTTCTGAGGCCGGGGGCAGAGGAGAGGGAACAGGGTGCTGCGAGGGCAGAGGACAGGGTTCTGGAGCAGAGGACAGAGTGCCAGTGGGGACAGGTTTCTGCAGCTGGGGACAGGGTGCCAGTGGGGACAGAGTTCTGTGGCTCGGGACAGGGGAGTGGGGACAGAGTTCTGTGGCAGGAGAGTGGGGACAGAGTTCTGGGGCTGGGGAGAGGGAACTAGGGAGTAGGGGCAGGGGAGAGGGAACTGGGGAGTGGGAACAGGGGGCAGGAGTGCATCTGCCTCCTCCCAGGATTCCACCCCTCCCCCCCCCCCGAGGGAAGTCGGCGCATGCTTCCTCCAAGCCCGACTCACCCCTCCTGTACCAGTGCAGGGAAGTTGCCGTGCTCCTCCTCCGGGGTCAACGCCCCCTCCTGCAGCGTGCCCGGCAGAGCAGCCAGCACACTTCCAGAACCCCTGGAAGTGGTGCTAAGCTGCGGGACTTCTGTCCACCCACGGGAAGCCAGCACTACCTCCATTTTTGCTGGAGGTAGGTAGTGGGGCTTCTCGGGGGTGGAGGGAAAATGGGGGGGGACCAGATGCCTCGCGATCGACTGGTCGAGGCCTTGCAATAGACGAGTTGATCGCAATCGACCTGTTGGTGACCATGGGCAGGGCTCGCCGAACCGCGGCGAGCCCTGCTCGCCAGCTGTGCTGTCTGGCGATCTGCGCATGCGCAGATCGCCCGAACTCGGCTCTTCCGGGTTGCAATCTACTCACCACAGGTGAGTAGATTGCATTATTTGTTGAGTCCTGACCTCAAAACTATCTCAGATCCTAGGGGTTCCTTCTTATCCTTTCCCCCCATCTACTAGCGCCCATCTGAGGTACCACTGAAACTTTCTTTGCTTTCTGTGGCTACTTCACCTCCTCAGGTTCTTGCTAGAGTCTGTATTCCAAGGATCCCAGGGTTACTTTCCACTTGGGAGGGCTCCTCATTAAACATATGAACATTCATGCTAAGTCAGACCAAAGTTCCATCTAGCTTTCTCACAGTGGCCAATGTCAGGTGTCTCAGAAAGAATGTATAGAATAGGTAACCGTGAAATGATCTATTCCCTGTTACCCACTTCTCCGTGGTGGTGGGAAGTGGAGTGCCACCGCTGAGAAGCTGAGTGCAGCGAGCTGGAAGGGGATGGCACAGCAGAGTGGCTGGGTCGCTCCGGCTCCTATAATCCACTGGGTCCTTCCCATCCACAGGATGTTTGGGGTAGCCACAGGGACCTCAAAAGCACAAGGCTTGGAGTGGCTGCCCTAATTCATCCTATGGACAGGATAGCTCCGGTAACAGCTAATTTAGAATTCCCTTCATTTTATATATATATATATATATATACACACACACACACACACACACACACACACACACACACACACACACACACACTTGGGATTATGTTTTCTAATGTGCATTCCTTTGCATTTATCCACATTAAATTTCATCTGCCATTTTTTTTAAACCAGCCACCCAGTTTTGTGTGATCCTTTTGTAGTTCTTCACAGTCTGCTTGGGACTTATGTTGAGTAGTTTTGTGTCATCTGCAAATTTTGCCACCTCGTGATTTACCCCTTTTTCCTGATCCTTTATGAATATATTGAATAGGTCTGGTTCCTGGGGACATCACTAATTATTATCTCTTCCAATATCCTTCCTCTCTAGGGAATGGCTATAAAGTTCTTCCCTACAACCCAGTCTTAGCCCTTAACTTCCTCTTTTTATGCCTAGCGTGGCT
Source organism: Pelodiscus sinensis (assembly GCF_052426305.1). NCBI lineage: Eukaryota > Metazoa > Chordata > Testudines > Trionychidae > Pelodiscus > Pelodiscus sinensis. The sequence continues at coordinate 44,692,471 of NC_143052.1, forward strand.
CCTCTCCAGCTGAACTTCATCAGCCATTAGGCCTTATCTGCCCTGACTCTCTCAGGGTGCTGCCTGTCAAAAGGTTAATTGGCCCTTTTTACCTAGTCAAACTTTGTGGGGAGTAGACACCTCATTAAGGTCCTCATTAGAGCTGGGATTCAACTCATTACATATTGTCTTTTTTTCTGTAGTCTTTCACTAGCAGTTGTATAAACAGCAGCAAACATTTGTATTTTTGCATAATACATCTTCTTATAGTAAAATAAATGTCATAAGTATCTTTTCTTATCTTTTTTGCCTGGAAACTTTACTTTATTGTTCTTTTTTATTCTGTTTTATGGCATTCATATTTTTATATTGCAATTATCACTATAGCATCTGAACATCTTTAGAAGTGTTTAGTGAACAATTCTTGGTTATCCCAAATACTACTTTCATATAATTCTTCATTTCTGAAATATGAAAATTAATATATAAGTGTTGAAAAACTCCATTGACACTAATGGAAGGTTTGTCTGTACTTGGGGTGCTAGATTGGGCACAGAGCCTTACCTTTTTGACAACTACAATATATATTTTGTGAGATTGTTACTCCATTGTGGAGTTCAAAAGTACACTTAACTGTTATAGGCCAAGTCAATAAGACTTTAGTTGAGTACTGACTGCATGATTTGGTCCATTTCTTGAATAAATGTCCAGTTTCTAAGGCACCGGTCACCAACCAGTCGATCGGGATCTACTGGTAGAGCTTGGAGCCTCTGACAGGTGATCCTGACTGGTTTGGCCAACAGACTATCCAGCGCAGCACTTAAGCTGCACATCTTCTGCTCTTTGCCTTGGAGCTGCCCTTGCCTTGGAGCTGCCCTTCCCACAGGGACAGGGACAGGAGAGGAGAGGGCACTGATGTCAGGGTGCCCCCCTCCCACCCTGTATTCTATCTCCACAGAACGGGGGGAGGGCACAACAGGGCTTGGGATGGAGAGAGTTTGTTGACTGCTTTTGAGAGTGGTGCAGGGCCAGGGCAGGGGTGAGTCTGCCTTAGGCCCACTGCACCACCACCCAGGAGCCACCTGTGGTAAGCGGTGTCCAGCTGGAGCCAGAATCCCAAACTCCTGCCCCAGTCAAACACCCACTCCTGCACCCCAAGCCCCTGCCCGAGCCCTGAGCTCTCTGGACCCAAACTCCCTTACAGAGCCTGGACCCTGAACCCCTTGCTACACCCCACCCCTCTGCCCCAGGCTCAGCTCAGAGCCCCTCATGCCCCAAATCCTTTAGCCCAAAATCAGAGTCTGTGTCACAACCCTCTTCCACTACCTGATGAAAGGGAAGGAGAATGAGGGAGGGAGGACTGAGTGAACAGAGGCAGGGCCTCACAGAAGGGGCACGCAGGAGGAGGGGCAAGGCTATTTGGGTATGAGATAGATCCTGGATTGCATTTAAATTCAAAAAGTGTCTTGCACTTAAAAAGGTTGGAGACCACTGTTCTAAGGCTATGTCTACACTGCAGGGAACAGACAGAAAAAGACACACAATTCCCGTATGCTTTTCTGCTTTTCTTCTGAAAGAGGCTTTTTCCGACATTTGGCTAACGGGGCCAAATGTCAGAAAAAAACCCTCTTCTGGAACATCCTTTCTTCCTTGTAGAAAGAGGTTTACAGGGATGCCGAAAATGCATCTGCTTTTCTGATTTTTTTTTCTTCAGAAAAGCAGACGCGTTCCTTGGACGCAGCAGAGCTTTTACCAGAGGTATCCTGGAAAACTTTTGCAGTGTAGACATAGCCTAAGTTGCTATTTTCCCCTTTCACCACAAAAGATAGGTCTTCTGCATTCAGACTTAATTGGCAGTAACTGAGCCAACTCACCCAAAATAATTTCCCCTTCATTGTCTGAGGATTTTGGACTGTCTTACTGCTGACTCAAAGAAGGAATTTCATTTCTGAATTTTTAAGAGCTTCCTTTCTATTAATTAGAGATGGGTGTAAGAAGTGGTGATAGGTCCTTTGAAACAAGATCAGGATTAGGTTTAGACTAGCTTCATGTTCAGAGTCAATAATGACGAAATCTTGTGACATTTCAGTCAAATCTTTCAAGAACATCTATTCTTGTGAGATTTTTGCCACTCTGGGCCACAATGTCACAAAACAACTTTTCGCCTGAGATTTCAACTGCTCCAAGGCAGAACCATTGAGAACGAGAACTTTTGGTTTGGGATCTGACTTAGAACCAAAGCCAGACAGGCAGATTTAGATCTGCAGAGTAGATTCAAAACTCTTACACACTGAAATTTTAAAAAAACAATGAATGGTCCTGCAGCACCTTAGAGACTAACAAAAATGTAGATGGTATCATGAGCTTTCATGGGCATAACCCAATTCTTCAGATGAATGGAGCAAGGGGTCCAGAGTTGCAAATAAATAGCATAAAAAGAGGGGATGGAGAGGGAAAGGGAAGGGAAAAAATGTGACAGAGTGTCTGCAGTAAATGAGGCTAATTGTGTGGGCTATAAATGCACAATACTTACCTCGTAATGTCATTAGGCTGTTGAATGTAGTGCCCAATCTAAGTAAGGTCTTTCTTTGTTCATACTTTTATAAAAGGTGTCACTTTTGCAGATGAAGGCAATTTCTGAAAGTTAGTGCTGGTATCATAGGGTCTGAAGAGAGAGTCAACATAGCCAGATAACCCTGTAGTAAGTGTGCCAATGCCTGAAATGATGGGATGTCCAGGATTTCCAGGTTTGTGGAATTTATTTTATTTATTTGCAACTCTAGACCCCCTTGTTCCATTCATCTGAAGAAGTGGATTTTGCCCACAAAAGCTCATGACACCATCTACTTTTTGTGTTAAACTCGAAGGTGCTTCAGGACCATTCCTTGTTTAATTTTTGTTTTGTTACATACTAACAGGGCTACTCATATGAGACACTGAAATTTGTAGGTTTCAAAATGAGGGTTTCCCATTTTTGGCCCATATCTCACTTTTACATACATTATTTCAGATATCCATTACTCCCTTCCTTATACATAGCCTGCATCCCGCAGAGGGCATCTCAGGGACATATTTGAAGCAGCTTTCCCCATTTGATCTCCAAGCCGCAGCGCATAAATTAAGCGGATAATTTTGCAGGATCGGGTCCTTAGTACCTGCATGCTGGCCCAGCAATGGAGCGCACTGTATTTTCATTGTGTTTGCAGGGAGTGGTGACAGGGGTGCTGAATTCCCAGCTCTACTGAATTCACCATGAAAACGGTCCTTTCTGCACAGCGGTGCCGGTGGCTAATAAGTTTCATCACCCCAGGGTCCCAGTAAGGAGCCGGGGGTGGAAGGGAGGGAAGCGCAGCTGAGTGGCCTCTAGGACCCAACAAGCGGCCGGAGCAGGCTCTGGAGCATGCGTGGCAGCGTGTGTGCAGCTGGCGGCTGCTGTTGCTGCCTTGTCCTCCGGCGGAGCCGCTGCGGGCTGAGAAAGGGGGAGGGAGCGGACGAGAGTTTCCAGTAAGTGCCCCGCACTTTCTCCACTCGCAGGCGGCGTCTGGCGCTCCGGGGATGAAGGTCTCGACGTGGTGCCGCTCTCCCCTGCGCTGTTAAGTGCCCGCCGCGCCAGCCAGCGAGGGGGAAGCACAGGGCTGACCCCAGCCCACGCGGTAAGTTCCCCGCCGCGCCCCCTCCGCACGGCGAGCGCTGCTTGCCCCGGGAGAGGGCTGAGGGCGCTTCCTCGCCGCGCGCTAACTTCCTCGCAGCAGCCAGCGGGTCGTGCCCCAGCCTGTGCCTCCCGAGAGCCCCGGTCTCGGCCGCAGCCCCGCACAGGCGGCGGGGTGGGGAGCTGGGGCCACCCCTCTGGGAGCAGGCAAGCGGGGCGCGCACAGCAGCATCTCCGGAGGGGGCGGGGAGGTGAGGGACTCTGCCCTGTACCGGCGGCGCGGCTCCGGCTGCGGGCTGAGAGCCTCGGGAGTGGCCCAGCGCAGAGGACCTGGGCAGGGCTGGGGCGAGGCAGCCCGGGGACTTACCTGGTACTTTGGCTGCCTCCCGTCGGGGCCGCCTCCAGCCCTGACAACCGGCAGCGAGCGAGGGACGGACCCCTCGGCAAACCCTGTGAGGCTGGCCGGGGACTGGGGAGCGAGAGCCGCCTGTAGCGCACCTGGGCGTTCCCGCTCCTCTCTCCCTCCGGCTGCCAGCACTTGTCTCGGCCGCCCACGGACCGCCCTGCTCTTCTCTCCCTTCTCCTGCAGGTGGCTGGCGGCCTCGCCTCGCTGGGAGCATGTGGTGAGAGGATGGGGCGTCCTGCCGCAGGCGGCTCACTATGGCCAGGGAGGACTCGGTGAGGTGCCTGCGCTGCCTGCTTTATGCCCTCAACCTGCTCTTCTGGGTGAGTCAGGCTGAGCCGGGCTCCTGCCCAGACGAGCGGGTGCCAACGGCCTCAGGAGGCCACCGCTAGTGCACCTGGGGGCACAGCTAAGCATGCATTACCTGAAGAGCTGTGCACCCCAGGTCAAAGCAGGGTACAAGTTGTCCTGGGTTCCTGTAGCCTAGGGGCCACCTGCCAGTCACCTCTCATCCTGGAAGTATGGTGATTAAAGGCAAAACAATCAAAAAAGGAGCTGGAAACTACTTGCAAGTATAACTAGATTTCATTGTAACTTGGGGATATAAATAAGTGCAGGTGTGTGCATATATGTCTATAGACAGAGAGAGAAAATATCCAGTGACGGCTAATGTTAGGTTTCATAATCCATGAATGAGCTGACTACCCCTTTATTCACTGGTGTTATTTACTTTGTGAGGTCTTAAGCCAAAATCCTGGGAGTATTTCACTTCTCTTCAATGGGCTATAGCTCAGGCAATCTATTGCATTACCTTATTATCCCCTAAGGAGGCTGACTTTTTTGTTTTTGTGTTCTGATTTTCAGTCAAGTTTTATTTATAGTGGCATGGTTTCTGAACTCCCTTCCCCAAGTGAGAGTGATCAGCATTGGTTCCAGAAGCTTTTGCTGCTCCATACAAAGGGCATAATGTAGATTCCTCAGTCTTTAGTAATTCTCACCGATTTTAATGCACCTCATCCCTGTAATTTGGCTTTGAGGGTTAAGTATAGAAGGATTGGATTAAAAACAAAATGCACCAACTGGATCTACAGAAACAGCATGATTGTGTTACAAGCTCATCCCAGCCTCATTCATGCCCATTGTGCTGGCCTGTGAGAAGTTGATGTGGAAACTCAACAGGCATGTGGGAAGTATGCACAAACTAAAGGACATAACTTAGAGCAGTCCAGAGATGGCTGACAGTTAAGCTGGGAGCCATACTGGGTTTGGAGTGAGAGGGGAAATTGTTAGGCAGTATTTGGTGCAAAGTAGTATGTTCTTTGACACGATTAAGAGCAATCCAGGGGGTCTGAGTGTGATGCTAGCCAAACTTTTATCAGTTGATATCAGTTCTGTTTAATAATTAGTTCTGCACCATTTCATGCAGTCTGTATTAAAAAAGCCAACTTGTGACTGATGAGTAAACTTAAGGTTTTTTTAAGCATACACACATTACTTCTGGCACCTTACTTTGTTTCTTCTATATCATGAGCACATTGCTCAAAATCTCAATGAGAGAGAATGTATAACAAACAAAACAGGACTATGTAGCACTTTAAAGACTAACAAGATGGTTTATTGGGTGATGAGCTTTCGCGGGCTAGACCCACTTCCTCAGATCAAATAGTGGAAGAAAATTGTCACAACCATATATTAAGTTATATATGGTTGTGACAATTTTCTTCCACTATTTGATCTGAGGAAGTGGGTCTGGCCCGCGAAAGTTCATCACCCAATAAACCATCTTGTTAGTCTTTAAAGTGCTACATAATCCTGTTTTTTGTTTCAGCTACACCAGACTAACACGGCTACATTTCTATCACTATAACAAACAAAAACCCTCATGGTCAAAAGGTAGGATAGTCCTGGAATTTCTAGATTCAGTCCTAGCTCTAGCCTAAACTTCTCATGTGACATTAAGGAAGTCACTTAAACTTTGGTGCTTCATTTCTGCTCCATTTGTAAATTGATGGTAAGTACCTAACTCACAACAATGTTGTGAAAATAAGTTTAATATTTGAGAGTTCCTTGGATACCTTGGTGTTGAGAACCATGTCCACAAACACCTACTTAGGTGTTTATGATATGTCTTTTTCTAACTAATAGGCATTAAACAATATATATGCCCCCAAAAATTTATTTAGACACATTTGAAAGATTCCAGTTTCACAGAATGTTTGTTGGTTGGTTATTTATTTATTGAAAATAGTGAGATTTCTAGAGCACGGTGGTATTGAGCTTGCTACAATATGATGTGTTACTTTCTAGGACTTTAAAGGAATTAGTCTGAAGTACAAGAAGCCCTTTTCTGCATTCAGCATCACCCTTGAGTGAATGGACAGCTCTTACATGGACACACACATACTTGGATGTGGCCCCATTCCACCATTTACTTGCTACTCATACTTTACACTCTATACCTACTGGTTCATCACCTGATTTATCATCTCCCTGCCCACTGAGTCCCCATTCACACCTCAGCTCATCACTTCTCCCTTCTCGTCCACGCTTGCTCGTGACCTAATCCCCCAAAGTGTCCATTCTCTCACTGAATATATTACCTGAGCAACAGTTTTTGAAAGCTGCAGCAGTCACCTAGGTACTGCCCATATCTCACATTTGGCTGTGAATCTTTTCCTAATGGGGGACATCTTGCCTCTCATGTTGACTGTTGTACTCATAATTCATCTGCCTCAGTCCTGTGCTTCTTTGCTTGATTATGAAATCCTGCTGGTATCCATGGAGGCAGCTAATGAGCTGGTGTCATTTTTTTCTGGACCGTGGGCGTGGAGAATTCCCAAGAGACATTCAATGGAGGTTGGGACTGTTCAAATGAGAAAGCCACAGGGTAGCTGAGCCTGAGTGTCCTGAGTAGTAGACAGGAAGCAGGCCTGGTCCAGGAGGGGAGAAGCAGCTGATCTTCATGTTCTCTTTCCACAGGTCAATAAGGGAATCAACTCATGATTTTTTTGTAATGAGTCTTACAGTTATGCAGTTTAAAGGCTAGAAGAGGCACCAGATCATCTGATTTGACCTATAAATCACAGGCTACCAGCACTACCCAGCATCTGCACATTAACTAAAATTAAACCAAACTGTTGTAGCTCTCAGGAGTTCAGACTATTACATGCCACAGGCAGAGACTAAGTGGAACCAAGATGCATTAGTCTTAGTGCTTTGGGTCTGTTTTTAAAGGCCTAGCGGATGACGTCTTATCACCTGAGAATCTCCATTATCATATTTATACCCCCCAAGAACATTTTTATCCCCATCTGTAGCTTGAAAATGTCAACTCTTAAGTCTCCAACACCAAGAGTGAAAAGAGAGCAGTATTTTTCTTAACATTTCTAATTGGGAAGTCAATCTCAAGATTTTGGGGGGCCTGACTCATTAATTTTGAATGCTTGAGGTTGGTTATCCTGAAATCTAGAAGTTTAATTGGGAGCCACTGTAGCTCTTTTTGCTGCAGGTTTTTTTACTGGCTCTACTGCTGAATTGAGGTAGTACTCTGTAGGTTTGGCAGTGTAACACCAGCACTCTTTTACACTCCATTCTTTCAGTTTAAGATTTTCTTCACAATATTAAGGGCTAGATTTGGGGGGGGGGGGGGGGGGGAAACAAGTTTAGTTTTTTTGGGAATTGATGATGTCAGCCAGACTTGTTCTGGACATCTTTCTGCTCAGCTCAGGTAAGTGGGCTTTTTGAAGATAGTTTTGATGTAACAATGAGCTCTAGAAACAAATTGTTCAGCCTGATCCTGAGAACAAGAATCCTTCCCACTGTTAATAATAAATAGTGTGTATTATTACCAGAGCTTGCTGAATGAGGTCTGGGCTCTGCACTCAAGCAGTCACATGATAAAATAATAGCATGTGAATGTGTAATCAAATAATAGACCTTGCCAGAATCAGCAGATGAGTTGCAGGGATGTACCCAGAAGTTTGAGGCTGAAGCAGTTTTCTACTAATCATATGTACCCATATATAAAATTAAAATAGTTGGAACTAAAATGAAAAATTGTCCAGCCCATTTGGTGATGGTGATTTTTCACATATAAAGAAGCTGATAAATACAGCTATTCAGCAACTCAAAGTGAAAAGAATGAGAGAGTCAGAGTTATATGACTGAAGGCAGGGTAGATGGTAAAAAGACTGCATTAAAACTATACTGACTTTTTTTTTTATGGACAGCCAATCTCTGCTCCCCTCTCTGTCCAGGCCACATGTACGTTTAATAACTACATTAAGTTTTAACAAAGTGTCCTTTGAAGGTGAGTTTCTTGGTGATGTTTGGTACAGTGCATTCAGTGGATAAGTTACTGTTCTGTGAGATTTCTCCATATCCTTTTCTATAAGTGGTTGAACGCACTCTCACTGAAGTTAGTGTTCACTTGAATAAAGACTGGGTGAGAGCATCTCTTGTTTGTGGAGGATCTTGTTTGCTGGATGGTAACTGTTCTTTTTATAATAAACACCAGCTCAGAGTAAGCATGGGATGGTAGCGAGCTTAGTTAAGATCAGTTTATTGAAAATGTGTAGGGCATGCATTACTTTTGAATTGTTAATACAGGAGCAGTTCTGTGTTCGCAGACACAATATAAGTTATCTTATAGATAATTTTAGAACATAAGAACGGCTGTACTGGGTCAGACCAAAGGTCCATCTAGCCCAGTAGCCTGTCTGCCGACAGTGGCCAGTACCAGGTGCCCCAGAGAGGGTGGACTGAAGACAATGATCAAGCGATTTGTCTCCTGCCATCCTTCTCCAGCCTCTGACAAACAGAGGCCAGGGACAACATTTCTGTCCCCTGGCTAATAGCCTTGTATGGACCTAACCTCCATGAAATTATCTAGCTTCTCTTTAAACTCTGTTATAGTCCTAGCCTTCACAGACTCCTCTGGCAAAAAGTTCCATAGGTTGACTGCATGCTGTGTGAAGAAGAACTTTCTTTTATTAGTTTTAAACCTGCTACCCATTAGTTTCATTTAGTGTCCTCTAGTTCTTCTATTATGGGAACTAATAACTTTTCTTTATCCGCCCTCTCCACACGACTCATGATTTTATATACCTCTATCATATCCCCCCTCAGTCGCCTCTTTTCTAAACTGAAAAGTCCCAGTTGCTTTAACCTCTCTTCATATGGGACCCATTCCAAACCCCTAATCATTTTAGTTGCCCTTTTCTTAACCCTTTCCAAGGCCAAAATATCTTTTTTGAGGTGAGGAGACCACATCTGTACAGTTACCATCCAGCAAACAAGATCCTCCACAAACAAGAGATGCTCTCACCCAGTCTTTATTCAAGTGAACACTAACGTCAGTGAGAGTGGGTTCAACCACTTAGAGAAAAGGACATGGAGAAATCTCACAGAACAGTAACTTATCCACTGCATGCACTGTACCAAACATCACCAAGAAACTCACCTTCAAAGGACACTTTGTTAAAACTTAATTTAGTATTCACGATGTGGGTGTACCATAGTTTTATACAGGGGTAGTAAGATATTCGGTGTCTTATTTTCTATCCCTTTCTTAATAATTCCTAGCATCCTATTTGCCTTTTTGACTGCCGCTGCACACTGTGTAAAAGTTTTCAGCAATCTATCCATGATAACTCCAAGATCTCTTTCCTGATTTGTCATAGCCAAATTAGCCCCCATCATACTGTACGTATAGTTGGGGTTATTTTTCCCGATGTGCATTACTTTACACTTATCCACATTAAATTTCATTTGCCATTTTGTTGCCCAATTGCTCAGTTTAGTGAGATCTTTTTGGAGTCCCTCACAGTCTGCTTCTGTCTTGACTATCCTAAACAGTTTGGTATCATCCTCAAACTTTACCACCTCACTGTTTACCCCTTTCTCCAGATCATTTATGAATAAGTTGAAAAGGATTGGTCCCAGGACTGACCCTTGGGGACACCACTAGCTACCCCTCTCCATTCTGAAAATTTACCATTTATTCCTACCCTTTGGTTCCTGTCTTTTAACCAGTTCTCAATCCAAGAAAGGACCTTCTCTCTTATCCCATGGCCATGTAATTTACACAAGAGTCTTTGGTGAGGCACCTTGTCAAAGGCTTTCTGAAAATCTAAAATCTAATTTTATGCCATCTGTATAGCATTAAGCTTAAGCTCTGAAAAGTATGGATCTGAATTCCTACAAGCAATCCTAAAGGGGATTTTCATTCCATGGCTGCTATGGAACTTGTATCCCTTCCAAATGTTGATGCTGACACCAAACAGCTTCATGGTTAGTGGTCTAGGACAGTGGTTATCATTCAGGGGTCTGGTTCCCGCAGAAGGCCTGAAATCTGGTTTATTTTGAAGGCCCCTCTGAAACCTGAAAGCAGGGCTAGCATTAGATTCACCTGGGCCCAGGGCATAAAGCCAAAGCCTGAGCCCCACCATTGGGATTATAGCTGAAGCCTGAGTAATTTAGCTTCATGAGCCCTCTGTAGAGTAGGGCTTGCCTTGTTTGTTATCCTGTAATGCTGACCCTGGCTTTTCGTCTACTATAAACAGTTGTTGTGGCACAGGTGGGCCATGGAGTTTTTATAGCATGTTTGGGGGGGAGGGAGCGGGAGGAGCTCTGAAGGAAAAAGGTTGAGAGTCCCTTGTCAGCCTGTTCTTAATGTGCCCAATTATAAGGTCTGTCGAGGTTTGCTTGTAATAACTAAGAAATACAATTGCTGTATTTTTTTTAAATGAAGGCTTGAGGGATCTATCCTATATCCTTGAGTTGCTATATGGCTGTAGGCTTATATCTGTTTGAGCAGGCAGATTATATGGAGGTAGGCCTTTTTTTTTTTTTTTCCTTCTAAAGGAGGATATTATTATCATTCCTGAACTCTACTTTTGGGGCATCGTTGAATGTCTCTGAGATTAGAATGGAGCATGCAGGCAGTTACAGGCTGCTGGCCTGAGGCTGGGAGAAGCACACACACAAATGTTACAGTGCTATTCTGGAATGTGCAGGATGGGACTGTACCATATTGCCATCAGCAGCTGTATCTGCTCATAGGGAAGACAACTGTGCATGTGGAACAATAATCTTTCTAATATTTGCCATACAAATGTGAAATAAATTTTACGTGCATTGAGCCATGTGTAGATGTGCACTACCAATAGAAACTAATGCTTCTCACTGAGGGCGCTCTGCCAGTTAGCTGGCTGGTACTTGAATCTATCCTGAGCGACTGTCCATGCACTCAGCTTACAGGAAACACTGATGTGGAGGTCTTTAAGAAGATACCATGCCTAGTAGAAAGTCTAAAGTAACCACAGGTCTTACTAGGAAACTGCAAATATAGAAAACTGCCTGTGGACACTATCATCTCCACATTTTGGCTGGTGTCAAGGAACCCAAATGTGGGGAAGAGAAAAGAGATTGTCAGCCAATTTGCTAGGATCACATGTAACTTTTCCATAGTGTATAACTTAATACTTTGTGCTTGAAAAATACCTATTATTGGCTTTAGTTTATGAGCAGTGTTGAGGAATGTTGATAGAAGTAGCTGTTTCTGCCGTTGCTGATCTACTGGCCATTAACACCTATGCAATTTGTAAGGGTGCTTCTACACAGCACCCTTACCTAGAAATAAGCCATGCAATTTGCACTATGCAGCAGCCATTTTTATGGCATAAGGTATCTGTTGAAAAAGGCTTCCTTTCTCGACAGATCCCCTTCTAGACTGCTGCTTTTTGCCAACAAAGTGCTGAGTTGGCAAAACGTGGCGGCTATTTTTATGCAAATTAGACATGGGATATTTAAATCCCTGCCTCATTTGCAATGTCGACCTACCTAATCTGCATCCATCTGCTGATAGAGGGATGAAGTCTAGACATACCCTCAGGGTTTCAGCCATGACTACTTCCAGTGCCAAGGTGAACAAATCTAGTGATAATGTTCATTCTTGTCTGACTCCCATGGTTATCTTGAATTATTCCACCTTCTTTTTGTGTACTCTGTACTCATCAATTTGATATAGGTATGTTCTAGCAACTTGATCAGTGTCTTGAGAATCCCATACATTCTCAAAACTTACCATAACCCTTCCTGCCAAATGCTACCACAAGCCTCTTTGAAGTCTATAAAATTGTGGTAGCAGATTCCGTTGTGTTCTGTGTGTTTCTCTAGTGTCTGTCTTATCACACACTGGTGATTTGTTGTTCTTCACTTGTATCTAAATTTGGTATGTTCCTTTGCAAGTGCTATTTCCCCATACTGGTTCATTTCTCCTTTTGGTGAATGTTTTTCCCAGCATTCTCAATAAGCTGTTTCCTTTCTATTTCTGATTCCTTTCCCTCATTTTTTTGGCACTTGATTTTGTTTGTAAATCTCACTGACTAGCCCATGAATTCTCTGTACCATGTGATCCTTGCCTGCCTGCAGCAGCTTTATGGTTATGTTGTTACTACCCAGCATCTTTTCCAAACTTCCTATCAGCATCTTTACTATTTGTAAGAATTCTAGTATCTGCTCTCCCTTCTTTGATGGAAAAGCTTCTCAAAGACCATTTCATCTGTGTTCTGCACACTGTACAGCTCTTCAAAACATTCTTTCCATCACTTATTGTTGTTTGTCCTCAGTTATTTGCCTTTGCTTTTCTTTACAGCTGACATCTTCAACTTGTATGTCCCTCCCAGTTCCTTTACCTTACAATATAATCCCTGTCATTTTTTTTGCACATGCTTATGTTTCTTTCCAGTTTTCACTTATCCAGACATTTGTCTTTCTTCTCATCTTGTTTTATCACTCTGGTCAGCCTAGACTTCTTTGTTTTGGCATTCAGTCATGTTTGTAATCTTATCTTTTATACTATTCCATGTCTCTTCAGTGTTCATTTTTTTTTTTTCATTCACCAGAGACATGATATTTTTCCCTCACAACTTCATTGTGTATTTTCATGCTACCTGGCTCATTCAGTTTGTCCATGTCATAGTGTTGCAGTTTCAATATTAACTGTACCTTTGAAACTTCCTTCTCTTCCTTGAGGTTACCCTCTTAAGATTTCTGGCACCCTGCAGCACTCCTGAGTGGAGACCCACATCTCTCTTTTTCCAGACTGCAAATTTAGCCTCACATGTCCCTCTGTATCTTATTGTGCTTTCCCAAGCAAGTCTGATGGAGGTCTACTATCTGTGTTTGATTTCTCCACAGGGGCTATACAGTGTATACTACAGGTAGTCCCCGACTTACGCGGATCCGACTTATGTCGGATCCACACTTACGAACGGGGCTTTCTTGCCCCGGAGGTCGAGGTGGTGGATTGCTACCTGCGAGCTCCGGGGCGAGAGAGCCCCGTTCGTAAGCTGCTCCGGTGCCCCTGGTCTGCTGGAGACCGTCTCCAGCAGACCAGGGGCACCGGGCGGGTTCCCGTGCTTCTGAGGCTTTGCCAGAGCAAAGCCTCAGAAGCGCGGGGAACCGCCGCTGCTGCCGCTTCAGTCCCGGTGCCTGTGGTCTGCTGGGGACCGTCCCCAGCAGACCACAGGCACCGGGACTGAAGCGGCAGCAGCGGCGGTTCCCCCCGCCTCTGAGGCTTTGCCAGAGCAAAGCCTCAGAGGCGCGGCACCCGGCTGCCGCTGCAGCTCTGCTCCCCGTGTCCCTGGTCTGCTGGGGGGGGGGCGCAGCTAGTGTGCCTCCCCCCTAGAAGACCAGGCTTTTGTTTTGGACCCTGGGGCAGAGCAGATGGGGTGCTGCTGGGTTGGTCCAGTAGCACCGAGGAGCGGTGCTACTGGAGCAACCCAGCAGCACCCCAGCTGCTCTGCCCCAGGCGTCCCCAAGTCAGCTTCTTCTGAAACTGACCAGCGCTGACTGCAGGAAGCCCGAGGCAGAATTGCTCTGCCCCGGGCTTCCTGGAATCAGCTGCTGATCAGTTTCAGCAGCAGCTGACTTGGGGACGCCTGGGGTTCTTAAGTTGATTCTGTATGTAAGTCAGAACTGGCGGTCAGTTTCAGCAGCGGCTGAATCTGGACGCCAGTTCCGACTTACATACAGATTCAACTTAAGAACAAACCTACAGTCCCTATCTTGTACGTAACCCGGGGACTACCTGTACTCACCAACCAGCCATCACATAATAAGGTACATTTATTCTTAAAGTAAATAGAATAGCAAATAAAACAGTGGAAGAACTTACACACACGGCAAAAAGTTTTTACCATAGAGTAGTACCTCCAATTCCAACATAAGACTCTGGTAGCTGTTCGTTTTTCAAACCTCACAATGGCATTTTCTTCCTTGGTTAAAAGATTGTCGCCATGAACAGGTAATCATTAGTTCTGTGTTTGCAGACACAATATAAGTGTCTTATGTTCTAAAAATTATCTATAAGAACGGCCGTACTGGGTCAGACCAAAGGTCCATCTAGCCCAGTACAAAGAAAGATGAAACAGAAGTGGAAAAACTGTGAACAGCCACACCAGAATTGTTGAGCCCCGTTTGTAGGGGCACATGGGACAGCTTCGCTAGCCATGGGGAAGGCTTCGTGAGTTGCACTTTCAGGGGGTGAAGAGCCGCATGTGGCTCGTGAGCCATGGGTTGGCCACTGGACATTAGGAAAACTTCTTAACTGTCAGGGTGGTTAAACACTGGAATAAATTGCGTAGGGAGGTTGTTGAATTTCCATCACTGGAGATATTTAAGAGCAGTTTGGATAGACATCTATCGGGGTGCTCTAGACCCGTGGTCACCAACCTGTCGATCGCAATCGACCGCTTGATCAGGAGCGCCCGACCAGTCGATCGTGAGGCGTTTGGGGCCTGCCTGTTTTCTCCCATCCCCAAGAAGCCCCACTACCTACCTCCTGCGACAATGGATGGAAGTGCTTCCTGTGGTGGATGGAAGTCCCGCAGTTGCACGCCACTTCTGGGATTTCAGGAAGCGTGCTGACTGCTTCCCCCCCTTCCTTAATCCCCCCTCCCCAAGCAGCTGGCGCAGTACCTGAAAGGCCAGGTCTGTGGTGGGCTGGGGACGTTCTCGCTGGGGCGAGGGGGGAAGGGAGAGGAGTTACCGGAGGAGGCACGTGCTGGGACATCCTTCCACTGCTGGGGAGGAGGGAGTAGGAGTCCCCGGGGAGGTGTGCACCTACTTCCCTCCTCTGGGGGAGGGGGACGGAGGAGGGGGTAGGAGTCCCCGGAGGAGGTGCACACAGATTTCCCTCCTCTGGAGGAGGCACAGGCTGGGACCTCCTTCTCTTGCAGTGGGGGAGGGGTATGGAGTTCCCGAAGGAGGCACGTGCTGGGGACTCCTGTTTCCTGGACCCACCAATACCATGTTTCCTTCCCCAGCAACCACCGGCAGCCTGCCACCTGCCCCATCACCCTGTCCCTTGCTTCTGCACCCTGCCACAGCACCCACTGACACCCTGTTCCCTGCCCCCACTAGCACCCTGCCCCTGCCTCTGCCCCAGCACCCACTAGCACCCTTCCCCAGTACTGTGTTCTCTGCTCCCATCAGCACAATTGGGGCCACATTAGTGAAGCTTGGGGGATTTTGGAGGAGGAGTTATTATTATTATTATGTTTTTTTTGCATCTCACTTGTGGCCCCAGCTGACTTTTCTGTGGGTCAGTGACCCCTGACTCAAAACAGGTTCCCCGCCCTTCTCCTAAATAAAGACAATGCTGAAACTTTTGTGTTTGACATATTTTATTTAAAAATGAAGCCTGGCCAACAAACCCCCAATTGGGGCCAAGCCCCCATCTGGCTGCAGCATCATAATGCCCCCTGACCCCAAATCTGAGCCTATCATACACTGGAACCCCCTGTCCTGAGCCTCTCACATCCCCAAACTCTTGCACCCTCACATCCACAAGCCTTTGGTTTGCTCAGCACCCCAACTCTCCATCTGACCCCAACACTCCCCAGCCTGGAGCCCCCTCCTCGAGCCAGCATCCCCTTCTCCACATCTTCCTGCATCCAAGGTATCCGGGAAAAACTCTTCCGCATTGAGGGATGTGTTTGTTCTTTCGCTTTCTTTAGCGGAAGAGCAAACGTGCTCTTTTAGCAACCCCTGTATTCTACGTTCTATGAAGAATAAGGGGCTTTCCAAAAGGAGGAGGTTTTTCTGACATTTGGCCCACTCTAGACAGGCCAAATGTTGGAAAGACTTGTTCCTACAGAAGAATGGGGGGGAGGGGGGGGAATGGCAGAGCAGCCTGAGAGTGTATAAGGGCTGAGTATAGCAAGTGTGGAGAGGAGAACAGAGAGGGCGGGGCTTCAGGGAAGGGGTGGCATCTTGGGGGAAAGATGGGGTAGATCTTGGCTTGTTCTGTCATTTAAAAAGTGATCTTGGGTGTAAAAAGGTTGGAGACCACTGCTCTAGACAGTGCTTCGTCATGAGGGCAGGGGACTGGACTTGATTTCTTGAGGTCCCTTCCAGTTCTAATATTCTATGATAAAACCATACAGAAAAGAGAGAATCACAAGGCAGGCGCCGCCCTCCCCTGGGACTGCCCCAGATTGAGCCTCCATTTAGAGAGGGTGGGGGCATGAAGAGCTCCTCCCTTGATGTGTTCAGGAGCATTGCCAGCCGTTCCCCTTTGTCAGGGAGTGAGGGGAAAGTGTGCCGTGTATTGCATTCCTCAGTCTGGCTGGGGAGCACAGGGGATAGACTAACCTGGACCTACCCCAGCTGGGGGACATACACCCCTCCACCATCTTCTCACCTGCCCCCCAAGATTCCGTGGTGAGAGAGGGGTGGGGTAGTCCTCTCTCCTTGGGGCAGCTTGCATACTGGACCCTTCATCCCCAGCCCCTCAGAACAATGATTTAAATGAAGAAAAACAAAAAATGAGTTCAGGATTCTAAACAATGGCATATAAATCTAGTAGGCTATAAAGAAGAATACTTGTATTTCTGTTATGTAGCTTAGTACTTTTCCAAGCTGCAGGAGACAGATAATACATCTCCGTGTAAATATTTATTATTATTTAAAAAATTGCACAACATTTATTTTTTTTTAGACTTTACCAAGTGGCATATGGAATTATTGATGAACTCATTTTACAGGTGAAAAACAGGAAGGTTAACTAATGTAACGAATAGGGATGTGAATGGTTAACCCTTTATGGGTGATGTTTACCTGATACGGTTAACTGGAGGGGGCCGGAGCAGCTCCCTGTCTCCAGTGGGCAGAGGGCTGCTCCAGCTCCATGGGGCCTGCACTGGATGGGGAGTGCTCCAGCCCAGCCAGAGCAGCTCCCGCCTGTGATGGGGGGAGGTGCTTCAGTCTGCTCGTCACTGTTTAATCGGTTAACTGGTTAAACAATGTTTAACTGTTGAATTAAATAGGATTTTACATCCCTAGTAATGAAGGTCAAAAATAGATTTGTGCTTTTCTACAAAGTTCCTTATGTGGCCTCGAGCAAGTCACTTAACATCTCTGGATCTCAGTTACATGTGTTGTATAATGTAAATAATATTTTCTTGCTTCCTGGGGGAGCAGTATGAGGCTGTATTTAATAAGAGAGAAAAGAGGTTAGCGAAGTCTCAGAGGAGACAAAACTGAGCACTCACCCTTCTTTTCACGTTCTCATACGTTAAGGACAAAAGTGTTGGAATGTGAGAGGGAAATTTGTCCCTGAATGTTTCAGGAAATGAAGAACAAAAAGTAGCTAAGTTGGCTACAGTCATGCTGTGACTTTGAGCTATGAGTTTAGTGGTGAAAGCCCATGCAGCATGTTTTGTGTGTGCCCTAAGCAATTTTTCTCCAGGTTGCAGCTTAGTTAAACCCAGGCCAATTTTCATTGGCTCACTCAAGAAGCATAGTGAGGGTTATTTTTATGCTAAAATTAAAGTCCCTATTCTGATACCTTTGATCAGGCTTAGTGGTATCTTACTCTGAAGTTAGTGAGTTTCTTTTTTTCTTTTTGTGTTCTGTAAAACGCTACTCAACATAACTAAGATAATCAGAATCTCACACTAAGGTTTTTACCTCCATCCATTTTGATGCAAGAGGTTTTTTTATTTTTTTTAATGACAATCTGATGGCTTTTTAGTAAAGCACAACATGTTTTCTACCTTCTTCACATACCTCCAAATGGATTAAATGTTTTGCTCAAATTTTCAGAACATTAATTAATTAATAATTGTAAGCATGGCAAATTTCATCCTAACAAGTAATTTTTAAATTGAATGACTAAAAAAAGTGCTAAGAATGGAAACCTTTGCAACCTTAGTGAAAACGGTCAACGCTCTTCCCCTTCTCTTTCTATAAACATATGTATTACAATGAATATGTATTAAATTTTTCCAATTTAGCTATGACCTTTAAGACATCATAGGAAGCAGAGTCTTGAATGATGTTCTGCAAGACATGCCTAACGAATAAAAATACTCTTGATATTTTCATTTAAGTCATGTAATATCCATTTATAAAAAAACTCTCAACAATAGTTTAAGATGTTCCTGGCCATTCGTAGCTCTCTGAATGTTCTTGTACATCCAATATCTTAGTTATTTGAATGGGATACAATCAGACTTCAAAATGGGTAAAACTAGTTTGAAAGTTGAATGTCAGTATTTGATTTAAAATTTATTTTGATCATATTTGTAAACAGCATAATTTCTTTAATCAAGGTGAAAATAAATTTAATATGATAGGAAATTTTAGAAATATAACGCAATAACCAGTTAACTGGTACTCGGGAGTAGCCCTTCACCCCCTGCAGGTGGAGGACTGGTCTAGAGCCATGGGTGTCAGAACCCAGACTCCCCACGTGTAGAGATGTGGCTAGGAGAAGGATCCTGGTTAATCAATTAAACATAAGGTTTAATCAGTTAACTAAAAAACTGCAATTTTACATACCTAATGAATATATAATGCATTGTGATGATGCAGCCATCTGTAACAAATATTAAAATGCTTACTCTTATGCTTACAATACAGAATGGGTGCCTTCAGACAAACGGTGAATAAAAACGAACTGATGTGCTGATATTGTAACAAATACAGTGGAAAGTATTTTTGATGGTTTTATTTCCATTACCCTAGACCCTTTGATAGTATTTGACTATCTGGTATAGCTTCAATTGCTATGTCAGTGCTAAATTAGTAATGCATAACGAATAAAACAATTGGCTGAAATAGGATCTACCAGTTTTAATTCCGTTTGGCCTCTCTTCAGTAACAAAATAAAACCCTTGCCTCTTACGAGCTCTCCTTGGAAACTAGATTGTAGAGGGCTGTTGAGATATGACTGCCATGGCTTGCCCCATAAGGCTCACTTGTGCCCTAAGATTTTTTTTATTGGTTGCTGCTGTGGCTCCTTTCCAAGATGACTTGCAAACAAATGAGATCAATTCCTCAGCTGGTGTCAATTGGTATAACACCACTGATGCCAATTTACATCAATGCAGGAGCTGGCCCAGGATTCGATGCTGAGTGATGCCAAGTGCTCTCCAGTCCACTGACTTCAGGGAACTTTTCAGGAGCAGGCCTCTCCTTAACAGCCACCTCCTTCCAAGTCAGAATGTTTATGGAGTCTGTTGCTGACTATGCCTACACTGCAAACTAGAGGTGTGATTTCCTCCCGCCCCCCCCCCCCCGCTCCCCAACTTGTGTACACTTACTAACGCTGCTTTTAACCAGCTAGTGTGGTTATAAGCAGTGCATCTGTGGCAGCATGGGTGACTGAGCCATGCTGTATACAGACCCTCTGATTTCAGGTGGGTTTGTACTTGGTAAGGCTCAGCTGTATCTTTGCTACTTATGCCATAAAAGCTACACTACTATAAGGGCTTGAGCCAGCTGTATACATGGAGAAGGGAATCACAGCCCTAGCTAATAGAATAAACATAGCCTGTGCGTATAAAATAGTAGAAAAATTGATAATTTTTTTTTCTTTGGGGCATAGATTTAAAATTTGCATGTTGTTTTGATGAGCAGGAAGAAGCATGACTGAGAATTTTTTAACGTACTAAATTAAAATAACTTCTGTGTAACAGTAGAGTGCACCATATTCAAGTCAATAGATACAAAGAAAGTTGATCTGGAAATCTTCAAATTCAGAGGAGGAGGAAGAGGAGGAGGTGCAGAGGAGAACAAATTATATTATAAGCACAGATGCTGTGTGGGTTGATGCGTTTTTTTCCTAGAGTCAAAAAGCCAAAAGTTCACATTATATTTATATACATAATCTAGCTGCCAGATGGCTTCCACTTATAATCCCCCTGCTTCTCTCCCTCCCCCCCCCAACACACACACTTTCCCTTTTTTTGATAGGGAAATAGACAGGGTTTTTGTTTCCGGATGGGAGTCAATGTGTGAAGTATTGTTTACTCATATAGCTTTGGCCATCCATAATTATTATCATTAAAGCATTTTGTGTTTTAAGAGTATTTGTGTTTTTAGTGAATCTTTGAAATATTCTTTGTGGGTGGCTAGAGATGGAGGAGAAATTAGTACATTTCTAGGTTTGACATTGACTGTGCCTTCTTGCAGTTCCTTTCTACAAAAAAGCTGGAGATGTGTGAGTTAAGTTTATTTGACAAATGAAATCTACAGGGGATGTTTTATTCTGGATAGGTGAATGTGCTGATTCAAGGCACCATCATTGTCAGAGTTATCACAGAATTATGATAAATTGGTATTAGACTTTGGAGTGGGAAAATTAAGCTAGAAGAATTCCTTTCATGATGGCTATTCTTTAAATGGGGAATGTGTCTGTGTTCACACTTCACCATAAGAGGAATGAGAGAAAAGAATCTGTTCAGCTCTTAATAAAATGCCTTCCTAAAAAAAGGGTATTACTTCTGTGTGCAGTATCCACTGTTTGATGCAAATGTAAGAGGCATTTCTCTAGTATGCCATGCAAAAAGTATGTTAGTTTTGTCATTAAACATATACATTGAAGTAGGGATGTCAACATATAGATAAAACTGGGTTTATCGGTTAATCCTGTCAACTACACGCGTTCTGCCCTCCCCTGCTGCCTCTGTATAGGAGGCTCCCCATGAGCACTAGATCCAACTGCCCCTCCATTCACATGCTGCTGCCTCTGCTAGAGAAGCAGCAGTGCAGAGGGTGAGTGGGATAGTCGGGAGCCAATACGCACAGGGAGGCAGCTTTTAAGCCAGCTCACTGTGTGTGCCACTCCAACGACCTGCCTTTCCCTCCCCCAACAGAGGCAATAGGAGAGGGCAGGCAGGAGCCAATACCGCCAGCTGCCTCTATAAGCTGTCTTGTGGGGAGCACGGGAGGCTGCTGTGAAGCAGCCTCTGTTCGCGGTTCGCCTGGGCTTGTCATGGACAGAGGCTGCTCCGTGACAGCAGCCCCCATCTGTGAGAGGTCCGAGCTCCTTGCAGACAGGGGCTGCTGCTGCAGAGCAGCCTCTGTTGGAGCTCAGACCCCCTGTGGACAGGGGCTGCTGCTGCCCCATGCTCCTACTTCTGTATCAGAGGCAGCAGCATGGGGTGGCAGGTGGGAGCCGGTCTGTGTGGGAAGCCGATTTTTAAACCAGCTCCCCTCACAGACTGGCTCCTACCTTCCATCCCACGCTGCTGCCTGTTATAAGGAGTCAGCGGTGTGGGGTGCCAGGTAATTGTGTTAAGGATTTGTCAACTAGTCAATTCCCCCCCCCCTGCTGTTAACAAATAGAGGCAGCAAAGGGGGGGGGGAGGGTACTTCAAAGTGGCAGCACAGCATGGAGCCTGGGGTCAGCAGGGGACTTTGACCCCAGGCTCCATCAACTACTGGACTAGTAAATTAATCATTAGTTAACATCCTTGGTGCCAGGGGCCTCCCCAGGAGTGGGGCTGGGAGCGCACTGGCTGCTGGCCCCACTCCCCAGGGACTATTGAATAATCATGTAACCGCTAAAATTTGATGTGGTTACATGACTATTTAATTACATGCTATCTAATATTCCTATATTAAATGAGAGCAGCAAAGGGGAACTGGATGGCTCATGGGATTATGAATGAGATCTTAAACTTTTCACATGTAGGTTGTTCTTATGAGTCTGGTTAGTATTAACAGTGACAAAGTTGTTGGATGGGTTGTCAGTTGTAAGTGGAAAAAAATTGGTATTTATCTTCCAGTGCTTAGTAAATGTCTGCATGGTATAAAACCAAATACTTCCTTAGTCTAGTGCTGAAGAAAGCACTGCATTGTTTAACAAATGATATTTTCTCTGTTGCTGTTTACTCTGCAGTACTTGCTGTACATTTTCTGGAAAATATTGAGGAGTCAGGATCTGATGGATTTTGCCCCTCTATTGCATACTTGTGTAGGCCTTTCCAGTAATACAGAATGAGCCTAATACAGCCCCATCTCAAAATTTCTACTGTACTTTAAACCAGACAGTAATGTTTACAATTTTCGTAGTTCACATGTTTATCAAGAGGGCTTTAAAACTAATTTCATTTGCCTGTTGATTATGCCATAGGAAAATGGTTCATTCATAAGTCAGAAATGCCAGGGACACTTGCTTGTACAGTAATCTTGTATCTTTTGTAAATATCTGTAGTCAGTGCTAGAAACAAGAGATCCATTGTTTTTTCAACATCTTATGTCCCTCGTCTCATCTTCCCAGGCAGGATTTCCTGGGGTCTGGTTTAGGAATGAGCCCAATTCTTCTCTTCTTTTTACTCTGTTAATAGCTTCCTGAACAGCAGGTCTAAACAGTAGAAGAAAATGCTCTTTACTTTTTCTAATTTCCCAACCAAAATAGATCCCACATAGCAAACGAAAGAAAACGTGCAGTGACGTGTGATAGAATTTTAACTTGCACTGACTTTTTAAGGAATATGCGCACAGCCTACTAAACACAAAAGTTCCTGCTGATGTTGCTTTAAAGCAGGATTGTGTTCTCTGTTGTGTGCAGTGATTTTGAAGAGAAGAGATGAAGTAACCACTGGGACTTCTCTTGAAATTTTTAAGGGAGAAATTGCCTACTATAAGTGTGTTGCAGGCAAAGAATCCCAAGAATGTAATGAGGACACAGAGAAACCATTCAAATGCATTAGTTTTGTACCAGTTGACTAGTTCCTCACAAGTATTTTTGTTCACTGTCAGGACAGTCATGAAGCCAGGACTGAACTAGATATGGGAAAATCTGACTCCTCAAAAGACACTATTACTAACGAAAGCATCATCGATGCATTGCTAAGTAGAAGACCCATTGCTTGGGCTGGTACTCTCTGAACCTATGTACAGAGAAAGCTGGGGTGGAGAGCCATGGCAGCTCACTGGCTGGCTTACTGCAGAGATATCCTCACATACTCACTGGCTACGAACACAGCATGCTGTAAAGCAGTAGTTCTCAAACTGTGGGTCGTGGACCCTTTTAATGGAGTTTCCAGGGCTGGGTTAGACTTGCTGGGATGGGACTCAGATTACACGCCCCCTTGCTTGGGGCTGAAGCCCTTGAGCTTCAGCTTTGGCTCCCACACTTTGAGCAGTGAGGCTTGAACTTTAAACCCCCACTTTGGGTAGTGGGAGTGTCAGGTGCTCTCAGGGATCAGTCTTCCCACCTGGGTTGTGTGGTAATTTTTGGTGTCAAAAGGGGTCATCATTCGGTGAAGTTTGAGAACCTGTGATGCAGGTCAATGGCTGTTCCATCACTCTAGCCTTGACAGTCCCCCTCTCAATGTGTGGCACCCCAGTTACTGTGCTTGCAGGGGATCAATGATGATTGGTGAGCTATTTTGCTATAATGCAAAATTAATTATTTGCTTTAGAGTAGTGGATAATGGCTGCATCTGAGATCTGCTGTGGTTATCAATAGCAAAATAGAGTAAGTGGCAAAAAGGTCTAAAGTTCACAATCTAAACAAAGGATTATTAGCCCCATTTGACAGATGAGGAATCGGGTGTGGAGATTAAATGACTTGCCCAAGGCAACACAATGAGTTTGTATCCAAGTGAGAAATATAACCCACATCTTCTGAGTTTAACCGCAAGACACAATCCTTCTTTACTAATCATAATAAGTTGATTTGATTAGTACTTATGTTCCCTTGGGGTGTCAATTCCTGATGAAAAGTTAACTAGTTAAATGTTATGTTTTACAAGTTAACTCTAGAGCAGCCCCTGCCTGTGGTTGAGCCTGCTGTGTCACGCCACAGGCATGGGTGACCCACCACACTACAAGCAGGGGTGTTGCTCCAGCTGGACCAAGCTGCTTGTTAACTGGTTACTGGGTAAGCATGCCAATAAGGTTGATGCTTACCCAGTGACTGGTTAACCCTTTAAATCCCTAATGTTCCCTTTAGTGAAGTCTGGGATTATGCTTCACAGGTTGCTGGCTTTATGCGTTTCTGTGAAAGAGTTATTGATGCTAAAAACAGTAGTAAATTCCCTCTATGGGGATGTTTGAGGGGAGGCAGCCAATATTAGAATTGCTCTTTTGTGTAGAAGAGCAAGGAGCAGGCCTTCCTAGGTAACAGCTGCACAAACTGGAAGGAAGATAATCAGTATAACTGCCTCTCTAATTAACTTAGGTAACCAGCTCACAACATGGGAAAATGTTGTTTGAATAAATGACAAAATGGATATTTTTGAGAGTTGATCCTTCATTATTTTTTAAATGCTTGATAAATAACATTGTTTTTGTTTTCTTTTAGCTGATGTCCATCAGTGTGTTGGGTGTTTCTGCTTGGATGAGGGACTACCTAAACAATGTCCTTACTTTAACTGCAGAAACAAGGTAAGCTTTTCCTTAACCCTAATAATCCCCCTAGTTGAATGATGGGGCTACACAGTTTATCAAATATAGCAGGACATCCTAATTAAATTTTCTATGGGAAAGGAAACTCTCAGTTATTCTGTGTGCTAAAATGTGTATCTGACTTTTTTTCTTTCAATCGTTGGAATCAGACATGGTGTCAACTCACGTATTTGCCTGTGGAGCCCCTTTCTGGCCAAATTCTCTGTCAGCCTCTCTCCACTTTTCCTTCACAGTTTCTCAGGCCATTATCCATGTAGACTTATGTCTAACAATAAACTAATAAATAAAGAAGCAAGTCTGTTAACATGAAATGTCTTGTAGCTCCATTTTCAGTGTCTCCAGCTCCTCCCTCAGGACCTGCTTCTGGGTTTGTTTTATTTTTGGCTACTTGCTCTGACTCCAGTGACCTGAGATTCCAGCTTGTGATTTCCTGCTGGCTTGTGTTTTTTCTGGACTGCTCCTTCTGCCACCTTATTTAGGACTCCTTGTAGTTCCTCTTCTTTCTCAGCCAGTTGTCTCTTGAGTTTTAAATAATATAACATACAGTAAACACTATTGGCTCTTTAGACTGTAATATTATTTTACAATGAGGTGCTTTGATTTTTAGGGTAGTACTTTATTATTTCAATTCTGGTTTTGATTTTCAGGGTGGAGGAGGCTGTCATTTTGACTTATTTTCCCGTGGTGCATCCAGTCATGATTGCTGTCTGCTGTTTCCTTATCATTGTTGGGATGTTGGGGTATTGTGGAACAGTGAAAAGAAACCTCTTGCTTCTTGTATGGGTATGTTTTCACCTGCAAAAACAGTTAACTTCTGTTTTATTTAAGCAAGGAAGAAAAATATTCACAATCCCTTCCTCTAGATGAACATTCTATCGTGTGATTATTTTTTTTATCATGGTCTAGTTTTGACATTGGTATTATATTATAATTGTAAAACACACCGTAGGAAAGAATTCATCATACTAGGATGAACTAAAACTAAATCTGAGGAAGTGGATCTGGCCCACGAAAGCTCATCACCTATTAAACCATCTTGTTAGTCTTTAAAGTGCTACATAGTTTTTCCTTTTGTTTTAGCAGGATCAGATTAACTATTACTAGGGTGAACTAAGTTATGATTAGGAGCTTCAGGGGGTAGCAGAGCTCATGATAAGCTCATGATACCATGTACATGTTTTGTTAGTCTATACAGGCAGTTCCCGGGTTACATGGATCCGACTTACATCGGATCCCTACTTACAAACGGGGTGAGGCAACCCCGCACTAGCTGCTTCCCCCCAGCAGACCGGGGAGATGCGAAGCTAGTGCCCCCCCTCCCAGCAGACCAGGGAGACGCAGAGCAGCTTTTCTCAGCAGACACCTCAGCTTGAGAATAAAGGACTGAGGGAAGTGAGGTGTGGGAGAATAAAACTGAGCTCTGGAGAAATGTTTGGCTAGAGTTTTCCCTACAATATGTACCAGTTCCGACTTACATACAAATTCAACTTAAGAACAAATCTACAGTCCCTATCTTGTACGTAACCCGGGGACTGCCTGTAAAGTGCTACCAGACCGTTTGCTGTTTTTTTTAAAGTTATGATTGAAAGGCAAACAATGTGAATTGCACAAACCTAGTTGATGTTAATAGTGGAGGAGTCATTCAGAAAAATGTCAGTATGGATCAGTCTGAATGATCTGAAAAAAAAAACCTTGTATTATGGGTCTGACTTTTAGTAACTAACTTGTTAATTAACCTGGCTTCTACAGTGCTTCTATACCCACAATCAACTGTAGGTACAAACAGCATTTATGTGTCTGACTAGGTGATTTGCAGTTGTGAGGTTTGAATTCTGTTTGCATCTGGAATTTTTGCAGTTTGTCCTCAGCAATTAACTCAGTTTCAAATTGCCAGCTTTCTCCTTGCTTTGGAGGCTATGAAACTTTGAGCAAGCAACAGATTGGAATGGTGAAATTTTCCCTCGTGCAAGGCTATAGGCAGAATTTTAAGCCTAATGAGGACTTGACCCTGCAACATGCCAAGTTTTTTCAGCTCCAGCTAGGACGCAATGGTTTTGGGGATTTGGCTTTAATCCTTTAATGTGGGGGTTATGTAGTTACTAAGCCATCTACAACTTTGGGACTACTGTACTGGAATAAGACAGATTTATGCCACTTGTGGTGATCACTCTAATGCCAATGGAAGTAAGTAGAAAAGTAAAATTCTTTAGCACGTAGGAGCTACCCAGCAGCATCCATATAGTAATTTCTAACCCGAGGGTATGTCAAGTATCCCCAAAGGTTTCTACTGCTATATTTTATGCATAGGTCTCTTCCAGCCTAATTTTCTCAATTTTTGGTGCAAAACAAGGAAGATGAAAGAACATGAGATTCACCCTACATCATTTAATATAAAATACTATAATTGTATGCAATACAGTCAAAGGGTTTTGAGGGCTTAATATCAGAGAGACTTGTTTAAGAGGGAGGGTTGGCTTTTAGAGTTTTATTTGACCTTGTCATGAAAAGTTCTGTAGCACTAATTATTACTTTGTTCTGCTATTGCAACAACAGTGTGCATGTTATCTGGTGTATTTCTTAAAATCTCCATATTGTTATATCACAATTCTGTATTTTTATGTTAATTTTAGCCTATAGCAATAGAATAGGAATACATTTTTTTAAAAAAAAACTTGTTTCCAGGCTTGATCCTGCACCATTCAAGTCAGTGGGAACAGTTTCCAAACATATTGCAGGTTTACTGGCAGGAAAAATGATAAAAAGATTTCTGTAATTCCTGACTGCATAATTACTTTCTGAATTATATTATTTACATGAGGAGAGATAGCTTGGCCTAGAAAAGCTAAAAAAGACTGACTCTCAAGAATTAGTCACTGAATTCAGTGAATTTTTAAAATACTGTAAAGGGATAAAGCATTTTTTATATAAACAGAATAGCTGTTGACATTAGACCATTTAGACTTTTATTACATTGTCACACTACGCTTTTGTGAGAATTTAAGGTTTTTTTTAATAAAACACTTTTATTTTGTGGAACCCTCCCCCCCCCCCACTAATTGCAATGATTTAAGACAAAAATGAAGGTAAGTACACTATGAAGCCTGTGAATTCTGTCATAACAATACATTTTATATTTGGCTTCAACTATGAATAAAAACCTTTTTATTTTTCTCAAAATTAAATAAAAAACCTGGCAACATAGCTTAAAAAGTCCATCTTCTTAAAATGCCAGCTGAGAAGAAGAAATAGCTATTGTTTTTAACGCAATTGGGAAATAAATTAATGTGTATTAAGCAGTCACATCACATTAAATCAGAACAAAACAAAACAATCCTAGAGTTTGACTTGAAATATTTTACTCCCAAGACCTTGAGAACTAGCTCTTGCTGATCAGACTGATTAAGCAAAAAATAAATATCTTCTTAAGTATGCCACATGATTTGACTAATTGTTAAATAAGCAGAGTACGGTTATACTGCAGAGATGTACAGCCATAAGTCAATATTCCATTCATCAGACTAATCAGGAAAGTGATGTATCAACAGAACAAGCTTTTGTAAAACCAGATTAACTGAAAGATAAGGAAAGAAACCAGGTGTAAACATACCTGCCTTCTTTGTCATGCTTACAAATTGGTAAACTAGCTAAACCCAAAACCAAGGAACCAAGGCCTGAAATTCTTAGGCAACATGTTTAATTTTAAAAAAATCAAATAACATTTAAGAATCTTAAAAACAGATTCCTTAAAACATATATACAATAATACATCTGAATAAGTGAAACTTTTAAAGGAAAAACGAATCTAGCAATCATTAGAAAACTCTTACCACTCTGAGCTTTTTGCCATAAACTATAATTGCCATAATTTGTTCTTGAAATTCTACTGGTAGTTAAATATTTGAAAGCTTTTCAGCTTAGTATCAGAGACACACATAAACTGAAGTGACATGTTTACCTTGCTTAATGACCGAATGTAACCACAAGATTATAATTTATCATCTTCTGTTGCTTACATATGGTCACTTGATAGTGATCTAAACTGTGAAAACTTTAAGTTGGGTAAAACAGAGGTTTGGTTTGTTTATGTAGATTTGATCTATTAAGAGTTTATATGTTTACATATGCATATGGCAACCTCTGCTCTCTTTCTGTGTATACTACATACAGTTGCTGTATTTAACTCTGAAACTTTATTCCTGTTATCTCTTGTAGCTCTGTTATGTATTGATTTTTTTAATTTAAATTGTCTTAAGTATTTATATTCAGGAAGGTTAGTGGATTGTGTGACTGAAGATGTAAGTTATAAAGACAGCGTGCATTATGAGCAGCTGTAATGTGAATTTCTTTGTTCTCTATTAATAATGACCAAAGCCCTGAAGTCGAGATGAATTCTTTAGTCATCCAGGCTTTTGTCACCTCTCTTGAGGGTTTCTCCAAAGCAGAAATTACCTGTTGTAATAGTATCTGTGTGGTTTCTGTAGAATGGCATGTTTACCAGTAGGCAGTGAGATGAGATTACTAAATTAATTTCGGTTAGGTTTGATTGCAACCCAGGAGATGAAACATTCAGTTGTTTACCCATAACACTCAGCTGATGCAGTTTAGCAGTACTTAGTCCTATAATGTAAGCTTTGGTACAATGAAAGAACAATCTTTTAGCTCATGATACCATCTACATGTTTTGTTAATCTATAAAGTGCTACCAGACCATTTGTTGTTATTTAAGTTTATAACTAATCAAGTAAGTCCAGTCATTCAAATTTAATGTAATATGACTTTGTAGTATAGCCTTTTTTTTTTTTTTTAGCAATTTTGGTAAAGGAGTGAACGTAAAAAGTAAGAGCAAATGAGAAACAGTGTTGACAGTTTAGGGCCCAGTCCTGAATGATACTGTGTGCCTAACTTTTATTGATGCCCGTGGGTATTGGAGCACTGATTGCTTACTACAGTGGCCCTCGAGAGCAATCATTTCCTGTATAATGTAGAATGAAAGATGCTGGCATTCAGAGATTTAGGTCTGAATTACATTATGCTGTTGCTGGATCAGGTTTTTTTTAAAAAAAAAAAAACTCTTGGAAGGCATATGATTTTAAAAAAAATACTCAAGTTGATAAATTCGAGGGGGGAACATCAGGATGCTATAGTATGTGTAAGGGACATAGATTTCACTAATTTTTCATTTTTTACACTTCTGTTGCCCAATTACTTAGCTTGGCTGAGATCTTTTTGAAGCTCTTCACAATCTGCTTTGGTTTTAACTATTTTGAGCAGTTTTGCAGATGATACCAAACTGCTCAAGATAGTTAAGACCAAAGCAGACTGAGGAGCTTAAAAAAAGATCTCACCAAACTAAGTGATTAGACAACAAAATGGCAAATGAAATTAAATAATGCATATTGGAAAAAATAATCCTAACTATACATACAATATGAAATTTTACTACAACTACTCCAGAGAGATCTTGGAGTCATTGTGGCTAGTTCTCTGAAAACATCCACTCAGTGTGCAGCAGCAGTCAAAAAAGCAAATAGAATGTTAGGAATTATTAAAAAAGGTATAGAGAATAAGACAGAGAATATCTTATTGCCTCTATATAAAACAATGGCATGCCCACATCTTAAATACTGCATACAGATGTGGTCGCCTCATCTTAAAAAAAAAAAAGATATATTGGCATTGAAAAGGTTCAGGAAAGGGCAACAAAAATCATTAGGAGTTTGGAATGGGTTCCACGTGAAGAGAGATTTAAAAGACTTGGACTTTTCAGCTTAGAAAAGAGGACACTAAGGAGAGAGATGATAGAGGTCTATAAAATGATGACTGGTGTGGAAAAAGTGAATAAGGAAGAGTTATCTACTTATTCCCACAATATAAGTACTAGGGGTCACCAAATGAAATTACTAGGCAGCAGGTTTAAAACAAACAAAAGGAAATTTTTCTTCACTCAGCACACAGTCAACCTGTGGAACTCCTTGCCAGAGGATGTGGTGAAGACTAGGACTTGAACAGGGCTCAAAAAAGAGCTAGATAAATTCATGGAGGTTAGGTCCCTATATGGCCATTAGCCAGGATGGGTAGGAATAGTGTCCCTAGCCTTTGTTTGTCTGGAAATGGGTGACAGGAGAGGGATCACGTGAGTATTACTTGTGTTCCCTTCCTCTGGAGCATCTGGTATTGGCCACTGTCGGCAGACAGGATGATGGACCTTTGGCCTGACCCAATATGGCTGTTCTTATGTTCTTATCCTCTAAACTAATTTATATCCCATGTAAGAATTACATTTATGTTTAAGTTAAAATTGAAAATTGTCTATTTCTCTTCCATATTTTCTACACTGAGAAGGTGATTTTCAAAGGGAAAAAAGCGCTTAGATGCCTGACTTTCACCTAACTGTTCTTTGTACCTGGAAATTCACCTTCTGACTGATGGAAAGAGTCTGAATTGTGTTTAAAAAATGGGGAGGGGGATAAAGTAAAGGAATACTGCAAATAAGTAACTAGATTTATAACTGGGAGAACTTCTTAAAAGGGAAATTAAATTAATGCCTGTGACACTTAACATTCAGGTCGTATCAATTTGGATAGTATTTGTGACACAATTTTTCATATAAAAACTTGTTTATGTTTTAGCTGAAACAGGATACATGGATTTCTCACTAATGTAAAGCATGCACACGATCTCTTATATTTTTTCTTGAGTATAAGAAAACGACACTCTCCATTTCTTATTGTTTGTACTATGATGTCCCTTTAACAGCATTCTAGATTACTGGTGAGATTATATTGAAAACAGATTCACATTTCCATTTGATTATTTTGCAGAAAGGTCCCATGGTTAGTGACCTGGCCTAAGGCTCTGGAGATCTGGTTCAATCCCTTGCCCATTTTTGTTCAGCTGTGGACTCTCTCTAATTTGTCTTTTCTAAAGGAAATACTTTGAATTTATCAGTAGTTTCATCTTGTTGATTTCAGACTGGTTCTCCAATTTGTCAAAGTTGTTTTGAATTCTAATCCTGTCCTGCAAAGTACTTTGTAGTCCCTCGCAGCTTGGTGTCATCTGAAAATTTTATAAATTTATTCTCTACTCCATTAACCAAGTCATTAGTGAAAATATTGAATAGTACTAGCCCCAGAATGAACTCCTGCAGGATCACTCTTGATAAGCGCTCCCAGTTTGACAGCAAACCATTGATAATTACTGTTTGAGTCTTTCTACCAATTGTGCACCCAGCAGATAGTAATTTCATCTAGACCACTTTTCCCAAATTTATTTGAGAATGTCAGGGGGGACTGTGTCAAAAGTCTTACTAAATTAGTAAACGGGAAAGCTGTTGGAAACATTTTGATTAGGGTTGCGAGGTGTCTGGTATTGACCCCGACAGTTTGGTATTTTTGCCTCTTGTCCAGTAAAAAAAAAAAAAAAAAAAAAAAAAAAAAAAAAAAAAAAAAGTGTCCGGTATTTTCTGATCTCTCCCCCAGGAAGCGAAAATCCCTGGTGCTTACCTGTTTCTGCAGGGGAGCTGTCCAGCCTGGAGCAAGGAGACAAGATGGCAAACAGCTGCTTAACAATTCTCAGTCTTTTTTGCTTAACAACTCTCAGGCTTTTTTTTTGTTTTTTGTTTTTTGTTATTTTGCTTAACAACTTTGGTCTCCCCCCTTTTTTTCCCCCTCCAGCAGAATGTTTTCCCCAATTTTTTGGGGGAGGGGGGTGGAGGGATGTTCGATATTTTTGGTTAAACCATCTAGCAATCCTAATTTTCATAGGTATTAAAGTCAATCTGTTTGATAGCATTTGTCACAGAAATGGTGAGAAAATAAATATTGTTTGGAGGATAAACATAGTAAGTCATTTTCTCTGCAGACAAAACAGTTGTTTAACAGCATCTGTTTTAACTTGGTTATGACAGAACCAGGACACAATCAGTTTTGCTCAGCCAGAACAATCTGTGTAAGAACTGGGCTCAACCACAAATGTGTTTAACAATGGTTAAACTAAGTACAGGCAGTCCCCGGGTTACGTACAAGATATGGACTGTAGGTTTGTTCTTAAGTTGAATTTGTATGTAAGTCGGAACTGGTACATATTGTAGGGGAAACTCTAGCCAAACATTTCTCCAGAGCTCAGTTTTATTCTCCCACACCTCACTTCCCTCAGTCCTTTATTCTCAAGCTGAGGTGTCTGCTGAGAAAAGCCGCTCTGCATCTCCCTGGTCTGCTGGCGGGGGGGGGGGAGGGCGCTAGCTTCGCGTCTCCCTGGTCTGCTGGGGAGAAGCAGTTAGTGCGGGATTGCCTCACCCCGTTTGTAAGTAGAGATCCGATGTAAGTCGGATCCATGTAACCCGGGGACTGCCTGCCTGTAGTGTATATACAGCCAAATGTGCCACAATAGCAGATAAACTCAAAGGCTTTGTGTTTCTTAATAGAGTTCTGTTCCATATCAATTTTTATGCCATATTTATCACTGTAGTATCTGAATACCTAGCAACTTAAGAGAAACTGTAGATTTGACCTGACAAACACAAACCGGAGTATGAATCAGTATTTTATGTTGCTTACTTTGGAACAGATTCTTTTACATCCATACAATTCCATTTAAGTCAGTTGGGGCGCCTGGATGTTATAAAGGATTGAATTTGGCTGTTTATTATAATGCAGGAGGTCTACTGTAATGACATATGTGGTTTCTGTGGAAGGAAATCTTGTTCTCTGTGGAATACTGTTACAGAAATCTATAGCAACACCTGCCTTTTTGCAACTCTCCTTGCTCCAACATGGGTTAGTGAAAGAGTCAGCCTCTTGATAATTGAACTAGAGTCTGTCTTGTAGCAGCAGGTATTGCTATGATTATAGAAGAATCCATTGTGTCCAAAGTATAGTATTAACAAAATCGCAGCTGCTCCATTACCTTGTACAAATATTTGGCACAGGAATTTTGTTATTTACTAAGTCTGAGTATTTCATAATTATTAACCAACCAGTGAAAGAGAAAAAATAACTGACAGAGGTACTTAGTATTGGGTCTGTAGAGTTTAGCATTAGACAGGACAAAGACTGGAGTTCATCATTTTCTGAGTCTATGTTTTTCATCAGCTTGTTGTTTATTAAAAGTCCTGGTGTCTGATGTGTAACTGGGGAAATAAGTGGCACACAATTTTGTGAAGGTCCTTTCAAATGTATTTTTCAGTATTTAAACTATAAAATTACTTTTGTGGCTAAATGCACTCTAAATTTCTCAGCAGGTATGCTTATCTTATTGAAAGATGAATTTAAGTATTTGTAAATGCTATAATATAATATTAATGGAAAGCCTGATCTGCATCTAAATTTAAATTGTGATTAAAATAAGGATTAATTGTATTTAAAATCTACATACAAATCCAAAACCCACGAGAAAATTTTGTGCTATTTTTCTTTTACTATTTTTTTCCTTTCAAATTTTCCAACATAATTTTTTAAACCCCTTTTGTGTTAGATACTTGATACTTTCTATAACAATTGTTTTGGGGCTAACATTTTCCATAGGAGGCCTCATCCCTAAAATGAAGGTTTTGAGGTGATATTTGAGTGAATAGAGTTCAGATATTTTTGTATTAGAATAAGGTGGAAAGTTAATCTATTTCCTGTTCTAACCACTGCCTTTCTTTCACATGAGTGGGTTTTGAAAAGCTAAGCAGCAACAATAAGGTGGCTTCATTGCACAACTTCACTACAGTGTAAAGTGCACCTTTCCAAGAGGTGAAGCATTCTTGGAGCTGACCAGAGACGGTTAGGAATTCCCATGGGAACCAAGGACCATTACAAATGTCACTACCCTGTGCTTTAAATGCAGGGCACGTTGCCTTCATGAACATATAACATGCATGTGTGTATAAGCATGCATGTGCATGTCACATGGTAGATAGTGAGGAGCAACTTGTGGAGCTGCTGACAATCCCAGTAACTGCAAGTATATAGGGTAAGGATGGTGATACACTAGAGCAGTTTCAGTCACCCAGATAGAACCAACCAAAGAGAACTTCAACTGGATCATCAGGGCAGCCACAGAAGCTTTATTGCCAGAACCACCCAAGAAGGGTGGCTAAACCAGAGGGCGACATTAGGGTGCCAACAATGGAAATATCTGGATAGATTTACTTAAAGACCTGAAAAATAATATATGCAGTGAGACCCAAACCTGAAAGGGTGCTCAGCACCTCCTCCTTAATACACATTCAAGAAGAGAACTGAGGGGTGTTAAGTATCCTGTGGCACTGGGTAGGTAACTGTAGTAAGAAATAGGGATTGTTTTTCTCTACAGAGCTCTGTCTGTGCAGTGCAGCTG
Source organism: Pelodiscus sinensis (assembly GCF_052426305.1). NCBI lineage: Eukaryota > Metazoa > Chordata > Testudines > Trionychidae > Pelodiscus > Pelodiscus sinensis. The sequence goes on from NC_143052.1 coordinate 44,727,534, forward strand.
GTATAATTCTTTCTCCTCAGTGAGTAATAATAGGTACCTAACATAGGCCATTAAAGTATGCAGTTCCTTATGTTTTCCACCACTCCAGAAGGGAAGATGTGCAGTGATGGATTGAATCACAGATACCCTCCTGGGGTTATCCCCTGATGTGCTGATTATGCTACTGATGCCCATTTGTTTGCTCTTTGGGGATTCCCACCACCCTTTCCTTTGGTCTCCATCCTCCCCTTCTTCCGACAAGGCACAGAATTGGGTTTATTGCTCCCCTGCAGAGCAACACAGACACTGAACCAGTTCCACTCTACTGGTTCTACACTGGTTCTACTGTCTACACTACTTCAGAGGGTTTTTTTTCAGAAAAAGGCTGTTTTACTGAAAAAATGTCAATTACATCCACACTGCAATTTGCGTTCTTTTGAAAGAAAATTGAAAGAACAGAGGGGTTTTTCTGACATTGGTAAATCTCTTTCTATGAGGAAGAAGCCTTTTTCTGAATGAGCTCTTTCGGAAAAAGGCATGTGTGGACGGGGAAGAGGGAGTTCTTTTTCAAGAAGAGGAAAGAAGAAAAAGCACAGGTGCCCTGATGGCCACTCCGTTTCTAGTAATCAGAGCTTATATGCGAGAGAGTGTCTATTCAGTGTAGATACTATCTTTCGAAAAAGCAGATCGCTTTTTCAATGTGCTTTGGCAGTGTGGACGCTCGCTTTTGGAAGAAGTTTTTTCGGAAGTTTTCTTGTGGAAAAGCTTCTTCCGAAAGAAGCCTGTAGTCTAGACACAGCCTGAGAGGAATCAGCTCTAATGACTCAGCACCCATCTTAGTCTCTAAAAGTTTTACAAGAGAAAGTTTATAAGCAGTCTACCCTCTAAGATTTTCGATCTGTGAGTGGAGTGAGTTTTGTCTTTTGCATCAATATTGGGGTCCTGTGTGCTTCTTCAGATGTGTGCAACTATGGTACCTGTCAACTACTAACACATATCTTTTATATATTTGTAAATGTTATGGAAGAAAGAATTATATGATCTGAAGAAAAACTAGGGATGATTAACAACTTTAAATAATATGAAATCAAATAAATAAAGTTAATACTGCAAAATTTTCATTTCCTATGAAGGAAACTAGATGTCTGCCAAACAATGGGAATTACAAATGTGTTCTGTCTGAAGTGTCAATTATATTGAGTTTCCTGATAATGTGACTCAAATCCTACAACTGGAAACACTTCACTTTCAGCATCAAAGAAGCTATAATTATGAATAAAGGGAGATACTCCAACTATTGTTCTCCCGATCAGTTCATTGCTTGACATGCGTGTTTTACTGCCCTTAAGTATCTGTCTGCCTCCATACGCCCCCTGATAATTGATAGCCCTGATATCAATTATAATTGCCTTGCTCTATGCATCATGTTGTGATGAGTCAGTAGATTATGAGGTAAAAGTATATTCAGAAAATATAATATTTGTTTTAGATCTTTGTAACTTCTGGCTATTTTGAAAATGTTGCATTGAAAGTGTTTAGATTAAATATGAATTTTTAAAATGGTAAAGGCAGGCAATCTAATTAAAATGAGTGAGCATACTGAGTTTGAGTTTGACATAATTGAAGAAATTCAGCCATTTTAATAGAACCAGTTCATGAATTAAAAATGGTTAATTAAGGCAAAGAAAACAGGGCAACTCAAACCACAGTGACTTTGAATGCGAGTGATGTCCTTGTTGAAGTGCAAGTGATGACCCACCTGCTGAGGCCAGTTGACAATGCCCCAGCTGGAGCAAATGGGGCAGTTGCCAGCTTCCACATTCCACCCGCCAGAGCTGGAACTGGGGCTGGTGAGGCTGCCCCAGGACAGCAAGTACAGCTTCACCGTGCACGCCCTGGATCCAGCCAGCGCAAAGGAAGTAGCTGCATGCTGCCACATGGCTGGCCAGAACCCACCAGGCAGCCGCCGCCGCCAACACTTACTTTCCATTTCAGCAGGAAAGTGAGTGGTGGTGAGTGCAGCTGCACGGCTCAGCAAAAGTGGTGGGTGGGCCCAAAATTTCTTCTGCACGGGCTCACAGCTTAGAGGGAATGCTGCTTATAAGGTCCGTTCACTTTATTAATGAAAGAGAGGTATGCACAATTGTTTCTCTCCTTTTTCCCCCCTTCCCTCAAGTAACAATTATACTGGACTTGATAATAAACAAAAGTGTTTTATTGAGTAAAAAAAGTAGGGTTTAAGAGGTTGCAAGTGAAAGCAGATCAAAATAAGTCACTAAATTAAAATGAACAAAAACACTTAGTTCTATCTACTAAGAAACCTATGTGCACATTCTTACCCTAAACAGCTGTTCTTATCTCAAAGAGCAAGTCAGAGGTGATCTTTACTCTTTCTGGGTCTACAGCTTCTTCAAAATTCTTTGTATCCCCATTGGGTGGGCTATGCAGTTTCAAAATCTAGCTGAACACAAAGACTGATTGCTTAAAAAAAAAATTTTTCCCCCTCATAACGCAAATCTTTTGTTTGGCACCTCCCATTCCCATGGAAAAATGCCAGATTCAAAATGGATTCCAGGACCAGCTAGCATGGTCCTATGACTTCTTAGGACTAACCACAGTTTGTGTTTACAGGGCAAACATGACCACCCACAGCTCTTTGGTTTGAATGCTGAGTCGTTAGGTACCTGAAGTATCACTAACGGCCCTAATTAGCACATTTAGAACTATAAACAGATTCACATTTCATATTTCTAACTTCACATTCAAGACTGATTCATACACAAAAATAGGATGTACAAATTCAGCAGATGTAAACTATAAAATTTATAGGCTACTTGGTCTGTTTTGCATAAAGCATCTTTGAGTTATGCACATTCATACTCATAAACCAATTATCATAAAGCATGGAGCGGGCCCATGATGGTGGGAATACCCAAATCCTTCTGCAAGTAATGGGGATTTATGCTAGGGATCTTAGCATGTAATTGAATAGTTGTGTAATTGCATCAAAGTTTAGCGGTTACACATCTATTTCATAGCTCCCAGAGCCAGAGCTGGCAGCCAGTCCGGTCCTACACCACTCACAGGGTGGCAGGTGGGGATCTGGTCCATGAGGGGAGCTGGTTTAAAAATAACCGCAGTGCAGGGGGGTAACAGACTTTGTCCACAGGGAGCTTTGGCCCACCATGGAAATGACTGGTCCGTGGTATCCTCTCCTGCCCCTCCCTTCCCCCGCACTGCAGTGCCTGCAGTCATCTACACATTGGTATCCCTAAATTATGCAAGTGCAGTGCATATGTTCTCTTCATGCTGATAGTCTGCTACCACTCTTGCAACTAATATCCATCTTAATCACTGTTATATAGTGCATGGGAAGAGCTAGTGCTCCAGGACTGTTGCCCAGGATGTCAGATCAAAGAGCTGTCCAGCAGCTACTTGTAAACAGAAGACTATGCAGGAAAATGGCTCCTAACTTTGACAGCAGGGATGACTGTGATACGGCCACCACCATAGTGGTGGTTATTGTACATCGCACTGGACTTCTCAGTGCTCCTGTACGGAAACAAAGAGCCACACACCTGTCCGTTGGTGTTAGATGTATATTGTGTTTCCAGAATGTTTACACACTGTGACAACTGTTTGTAAATTGTGGTCTTGGTCCCATAAAAGGTAGGTGAATGGGGATATCTTGTCTGTCCCATGTGATATCCTTATTTCCTGTAACAGCAGATTTAGAAGAACTCAAGGGTTAGGTCTTTGTATAGTTTGATAACCAGAGTGGAGTGAGTAACAGATGATTTTTTGAGGGAGCTGGGGGGATTGCTCACTGGCCATTCTGAAAATTAAAATATATATATATTTGGAGTTGATCTGAAATAGGGATGTTAAGTAACGGTTAACTGACTAATCAAGTAGTTGGTGAAATTTCTACTACTCGATTAGTCAATAAGGGGGGGCACTCACTACCATCATTGTGGCTCTATATTTTAAACGTAGTAAGAGCTGCCAGGATGTAGTAGTGCAGAGCCAGCTCCTGGTGCCCGTGCAAGCCAGTACTGAGCAGTTCACGCTTATGCCAGCTCCTGGATCACTGCAGCTCTGCCTCCCCACACCACGGAGATACTGCTGGGGGGAACCAGCTTTTAATCCACTCTCCCCCGCACCGGCTCCTGCCCCTACCCCTTGTTGCCTCTGATACAGAGGCAGTGTGGGGGGGTGGGAGGAGAAGCAAGTAGTAGAGTAGACAGTCGCCTACCTGATAAGCCTAGGCTTATCGAATAGTTGACTACTCAACTAGTTGCTTACATCCCTAATCTGAAAACAAAAATGTTCAAAAATTTTGGTGCATGAGTAAGTCTGAAAAAAGTTTCAGGACAAATTAAACATATTGGTTACGTCTAGATTGGCATGATTTTCCAGAAATGCTTTTAACAGAAAAGTTTTCTATTAAAAGCATTTTCGGAACAGAGCGTCTAGATTGGCACGGACACTTTTCCGCAAAAGCACTTTTTGCGGAAAAGCATCCGTGCCAATCTAGACGCGCTTTTCCACAAAAAAGCCCCGATTGCCATTTTTGCAATTGGGGCTTTTTTGCGGAAAACAAATCTGAGCTGTCTACACTGGCCCTTTTGTGCAAAAGCTTTGCGCAAAAGGGACTTTTGCCTGAACGGGAGCAGAATAGTATTTCCGCAAGAAGCACTGATTTCTTACAGTAGGAAGTCAGTGCTTTTGTGGAAATTTAAGCGGCCAGTGTAGACAGCTGGCAAGTTTTTCTGGAAAAGTGGCTGATTTTCCAGAAAAACTGGCCAGTCTAGACAAAGCCTTAGTTTAATCCCAAGCAAAACATTTTTGTTTTGTTTTTGAATATTTTTAAACTTAAAAAAATGAAGGAATTTAAATTAAAGCTGTTTCAAATTGAAAACTTGGAACACATAATATTTGGAAAAAATTTATTTTTTTTCCAACCAAAACCATATGAACTCAATTTAGTGGTTTTGTATCACTGAATCAGTATTTTATGCCAAAAAAATTTTGATCTAAAAACTTCACCCAGCTCTACTGTTAGTACAGTTCTGAGGCTTAAGTGAAGTTAGCTTCACTGCTCCAACAATGCATTCCTTTTAGCAGTTATGGAATGTGCAGTGATGTTCCCTCAGGCTGACCACATCTTTTTTTTTCTTGCCTTGCTTTGCCTTTTCCACCAATTTGTGTATGTATTGCCTTTATGTGGAAAAAATGAAAAACTTATTGAAAAGGATTTTGACTCATTTTGTTTTGTTGTGCAAATTTTTTTTTGTTTTTAATACAGAATCTATGATAGTGAAGGAACAAGAGACATCGTAATTTCATCAGTAGACTTCAGAAGACTTTTGTCAGGATTGTCTCCTACTGTCTTGTTAAATGCTTAACTCTGATCTTGCAGCGACTCTTGAGCCTGCATGAAGCCCCATTTACTTACAGAATCTGAGCCTTCGCTAATGAGTAATAGTTGTTTGAAGGGTGAATTAATCTAATTTCTAAGTGTTTATTAATTTATTCCTTAACCTAAGTGAGAGCAATAAAGTACATGTTGGTAACTGAACAAACTGATGTCTCATCATAGGACAATATGAAGGGAGGAAGCTGTTTTCTCTTCATAATGAATTTTTTGTTGGTCTAATTTGAAAAGAGACTAACAATGGCAAAAGAACTAGTTAGAAAAAAAATAGGACAAATGTTTTTGACAATTAAAACCAGAAAGATACTCTTCTAACTACAGAAAACTAGTTATAGGCTATAAGAAAACAAATGGTAGTGTAATGGAGTTGTGAAAAATTGAGCGGAACCACCCCATAACTTATAGAATCACATGATTTTGAGAGAGGACACAATCTTTGAATGATTATTTATACATACTTGGTAAACTGAGTCATCTAAACACTGGAGACAGGAGATATTTTCCACAGCCAAATTATTTTGAAGGATAGGATGGCATTCAGTGTCCTATGAATTAGAATGGTTTCAGTCCATTTTCTTGTCGATATATGTCCACATCATGTATACAAACATTGACATTGTCACTCAGCAAATAAACTAAGGTTTGAATTGAAATGATATATTAACCATTAATCCTCCTAAGAACAGGGTTAAGGCATGGCTGAGACAGCATGGGAAAAGCTTTCCTTGCAGGATTGGATAAACAGAGCACTTCAGTTTCCTTAGCTGTTAGTTTGACTCTTTTACAAGTAATAAATCAATGTCTGAAAATTGTACCTGGGTGAATCCTTGCAATAGCCTCCATGATTAATTAGTTCTGAACTATAACAAAGTGACAGTGGCTGCAAGGTTTTTTACTAGACTTTTCATGGAAGGGATCTGGTTCCCATTGGTAATCAGACATTTTATTGGTGGTCAAGTGACACTTCTTAGGGTGCAGACAGATGTCTGGATGGCTTGCAGAATGAGGCTGATGCTTTCAGGCTGCTAGCCATTGGGAAATACTACACACAACCTTTTAGAATGTGTTGGCATCTCTTTCACATACCATGTACGCCAGTCTTTGAGAGTTTTCCTTAAGGTTTCATTCTGCAGCTGCTTACCCTTGGAATCTCCTCTCAGTTCTTGCCCTTCTTTCTCTGTGCCTTCCTGTCATTGCTTTATATGTGGAACATATTGCCCAAAAATCTGCTGTAAACAAGCATATCTGGGGAGATCAGATATGCTGATTAGCTTCTTCAGCCATCTTAGTGTTAGGGTTGTGATTTTTCTGAGGTTAGAAAATCTGGCCTGTCTCTTTTATTGGGAAAGAAAACCACTCGGGAATTTTTTTTATAAAGGAAACATATTTTATTAAATGAAATGTTAAAATGAAGTGTGAGTAACTAACAAACATACTTATTCCTCAAATAAAAAGTCACCTATTATCCAAAATTGGAAAGCTTTTTCAAGATACCACCTGTTCTTTACTCTCTTCAACACCCAGTGACAGCTGACTCCATTCATTAGCACATTCCCTCTTCAATCACCCATTATTCCATCAATTCCCTATTACTTCTAGGAATCTAGATAGTTTTCCAGCTTTCTTACAGTTTGCCAATGGACCACATTCTTGTTCTCATCATTTTATGTGATGGGATACACTGATCATTTGTGCAGGGGGGCAGATTACAAGCCTGGTGATTTTGTTTTAGAAGGCAGGGGGTTAAGATTGGAAATGAGGTAAGATTCTGACTTGGACCTGCAACAGGCACAGACCTAAAGTGGGAAGGCAGATGAATTGAAGCCATCTGAATGTGCCCATTTTGTCTTGAGCTGTTCTGTGGCTCCTGGTATGATTTAGACAGCCCTATAAGGGTGTGTTTTCACCATAAAATTAGCCTTGACACTTACACACAACTATTTTCATTAATGCCTCCTCTTCCACATACAAAAGGCTATCACTCAAGTTGGGAGGTGCATTCAACCTGTCAAGCTGGAGGTACAATCTAGAAACACAGGTTCTGTTTTCAGTTGGGGTATGTCTAGACTACATGGCTCCGTCGACGGAGGCTTACAGGAGCAGTTGACAAAGACTTCCCTGGTCAACCGCGCCGCGTCTAGACTGCCACGCTGTGCTGGATCAGCTGATTGTCGGCACAGCACGGTGAGCGTTTTTATTTTAATGAAGTGGGGATTGTTTAAATCCCCGCTTCATTGACTATGTCAAATAAACTACTTTACATGGCTCCATCGACGGAGCCATGTAGTCTAGACACATCCTTTAGGCTGGAAATATGCCCACTTTGCATAAGATATGTCACTAGAGTGCTGGTAGTTCTACAAGCCCTTTTCACAAATGCCCCATGATTCATTGGGAAATAATCATAGATTGGCTCAGTTTATTGCAGCAGAAAGAACCATGGGATATAGCAACACTAGACTTTAGCAACAGCGAGAAGGAAACCATGTGAGCAGTAAGAATGTGAATGGTTAACCAGCTAACCAGTAAGCATCGCCCTTTATCAGGCGATGCCTACCAGTTATGGTTAACCCCCTGCCTGCCCCCATTTAATTGGTTAACTGGTTAAACCTAATGTTAATCAGTTTACTAATTAAACAGGATTTTACTAGGGATATAAGAGTGTAATTGTTTAAACAATTAACTGATAAGCATCAGCTGAATGGATTCTATTAAGATTATGTGCTAGCCCCAATCCTGGGAAACCAGCTGTACTGTTGGCTTTGCAGTAAAAGTTTTACACTGCAGAGACCGCAGTGAGTGTAACCGCTAAGATTTTTAACAGTTACATTAACCATTTTTAATATCTGTAGATTTTACATCCCTCGTGAGCAGTGTGATTTCTAACACCCAGGTTAGGATAACCCCACTGCACAGAACCAGGTGCCAAACACACAGGCTAACTCTACAATAAATACATACCCTTAATAATGGCAGACACTTTGGGATGATGTTCTCATTCTAGCCCAACCTGGCACTACCCCATCTTCTTGCTTTGTGGGGTAAGGGATCCTCAGACTTCAGCCTGATGCTGTCTTGTTCAGTGTCTGTAATGGGGGATGACAACTCTGGAAGAAAAGGATTTGAGAAGCTCTTTACATGGTTCAGGCTCTTTTTCCTGAGGGATACTAACATATTGAACTTCCCTTTAAACTCTCTTTAGATTTTTATTCACCAATTGATATTAGATCCTAAAATTGTAATAGAAATATCTTTCAAATATATTATATTCATGAAAATGATTGTAGGACATGGTTCAAAATAAGGAAAATCTGCAGCAGTTCAACAAATACTTATTCAATTGTGTGTGGGTTTGGGTTTTTTAAATAAAATGAAGTATTTCTCTCCACTCCTCTCCTCAGTCCTATCAGCCATATTTCAGAAAAGAAGAGAGGAATTTATTCACTGATGTTGTTACCTGTTGCATGAAGAGAATAAACAAAAGTCCTGGTATTTAAGATGCTGTTCATTACGGCTGCGTCTAGATTGGCATGATTTTCCGTAAATGCTTTTAACAGAAAAGTTTTCCGTTAAAAGCATTTTCGGAACAGAGCGTCTAGATTGGCATGGACGCTTTTCCGCAAAAGCACTTTTTGCGGAAAAGTGTCCGTGCCACTCTAGATGCGCTTTTCCGTAAAAAGGCCCCAATTGCCATTTTCGCGATCGGGGCTTTTTTGCGGAAAACAAATCCGAGCTGTCTACACTGGCCCTTTTGTACAAAAGCTTTGCGCAAAAGGGACTTTTGCCTGAACGGGAGCAGAATAGTATTTCCGCAAGAAGCACTGATTTCTTACAGTAGGAAGTCAGTGCTTTTGAGGAAATTTAAGCAGCCAGCGTAGACAGCTGGCAAGTTTTTCTGGAAAAGCGGCTGATTTTCCAGAAAAACTGGCCAGTCTAGACACAGCCTACAAGTATAAGCAGGGGCTGAATTGCTGCTTGCTATCAGCCAGCTAAAAGGAGGGGTAGGTGTGCCCACTACAATTGTTTAGCTCTGCAAGGTAATTAGCTGTTAACTGTTGATATGTAAATACAGCTCAGGAGAGAATATGGAGGTGTGGCTATGTAAATCCCATTCAGCCAGGGCTGATGTAAGGTCAGTGTTGGAATTGAATGTGGAGAATTGTAAATAATTTGGGACTGTTGTGGGGGTCACTAATCATGCTACCCCTAAATGTGGGAACTGTAAAACATGCCACCAGTGCTTGCAGGAGAGACACCATCATACAGCTGGTAAGAGGTCTCGGAGGAACAAGCCTCCCCCTTTCCAGAGTTGAGTGAACTGAGCGGGGGGAAGGATTAAAGGGCTTGAGTCAGCCTGCTTCACAACTGCCAGGTATGAGCTATAAGACTGGCCCAACCTGCCCCTTTCCTTCTTTGTTATAAGGACAGACCTAAAGCAGACTCCCTGAGGAGTCCTTTCTTTTGCTAGTCCAGTGAAAGCTGGATTCATTTGCCAGTCCAGCTGGTGGCTAAAGAGTTGAAATCACTGAGAGCTGAAATCGCTGGTTTGGCTGAGAGCCAGACCCATTGCAGCCAGTGAAGTGGTGGCGACCAGCAGAGTGGCTGGTGGGAATCACTGGTTGGTGACGTAACATGGCCGGTAGGAGCGGCGACCAGCAGCGCGGTGTGGCGTGGTGCCCAGCGACGGCAGGTGTGGAGCGGCGACCAGCGGTGTGGCGTGGAGCGGTGGCAGGTGAGGAGTGGTGACCAGCAGCGGCAGCAGGCAAGGAGCGGCGGCAGGCAACCAGTGGAGCGTCCAGTGGCGTGGGACATAAGAACGGCCGTACTGGGTCAGACCAAAGGTCCATCTAGCCCAGTAGCCTGTCTGCCGACAATGGCCAGCACCAGGTGCCCCAGAGAGGGTGGACCGAAGACAATGATCAAGCGATTTGTCTCCTGCCATCCTTCTCCAACCTCTGACAAACAGAAGCCAGGGACACCATTTCTATCCCCTGGCTAATAGCCTTTTATGGACCTAACCTCCATGAAATTATCTAGCTTCTCTTTAAACTCTGTTATAGTCCTAGCCTTCAGAGCCTCCTCTGGCAAGGAGTTCCACAGGTTGACTACACGCTGTGTGAAAAAGAACTTTCTTTTATTAGTTTTAAACATGCTACCCATTAATTTCATTTGGTGTCCTCTAGTTCTTCTATTATGGGAACTAATAAATAACTTTTCTTTATCGGCCCTCTCCACATGACTCATGATTTTATATACCTCTATCATATCCCCCTCAGTCTCCTCTTTTCTAAACTGAAAAGTCCCAGTCACTTTAACCTCTCTTCATATGGGACCTGTTCCAAACCCCTAATCATTTTAGTTGCCCTTTTCTGAACCCTTTCCAAGGCCAAAATATCTTTTTTGAAGTGAGGAGACCACATGTGTACACAGTATTCAAGATGTGGGCGTACCATAGTTTTATACAGGGGCAGTAAGATATTCTGTGTCTTATTTTCTATCCCTTTCTTAATAATTCCTGGCATCCTATTTGCCTTTTTGACCGCCACTGCACACTGTGTGGAAGTTTTCAGAGAACTATCCATGATAACTCCAAGATCTCTTTTCTGATTTGTCGTAGCCAAATTAGCCCCCATCATACTATACGTATAGTTGGGGTTATTTTTCCCGATGTGCATTACTTTACATTTATCCACATTACATTTCATTTGCCATTTTGTTGCCCAATCGCTCAGTTTGGTGAGATCTTGGGACGAGACAGCTGGTGAAGCGTGGGGGAGTGTCATAAGGGGCCCTCATCTATCCCCGTACCCCCATATCTACCCAGGTTGGGAGGTGAAACCCTGTGGGTGAACTTTGGGACTCTGGGTGGCACAGACCAGGGACAGAGACTTTTGTGGTGTCGGACTCTTTGGACTTCAGGTGATTCTTAGCTGGGGGGAGAGGGGCTTAGCTCATGTTTGGGTTATGAACTCTGTTTGTGGTGTTTCCCCCAAGTTAATGCCATATGACTTCTCTCTCTCTTTCATTAAATGTTTCTTTCCTACACTCAGACTTAGTGCTTGTGAGTGGGGAAGCATTGCCTCTCAGAGGCACCCAGGGATGTGTGAATTTCCCAGATTACTGGGTGAAGGCTTGAGCCAGTTCTGTGTGAGATGGACCCCAAGATATTGAACCCAGTCCTGGTTACTGCCAGGCCTACCCTGCAGAAGAGTTACACAAGCATCATGGAGAATGTCCAAGACATGTAGAAATCTGTAGAAATATAAAGGATATTTTCTAGAATGCCTCTTCTGAATAAAACATTTTTATTGTTTCTTATTTGTATCAGTACTTTATATCCTCTTCTGCTTTTGTGCTCAATTACAGCATGAAAAAAATGCTATCTCTGTGGGACCAAAAGCAGTGGGAGAATGATTTTATATTGCGAGGTACTTCCTAGCAATAGTTTTCAATTAATTTCAATGGTCACTATGTGTGCACAGTGAAAGTTTGAGATATTTACACTGATTCCTAATCTCCTGGATACTCCGCTAGCCTTACAGCATAAAAACAAAATGTAGGACATCTGAATTAGCACAAACAAAGTACGTGCATTACCTCCTTTCATGCTTTGCTTATTTTTTCTTTGTCTATTATTTATTCCCTTTTTCTCCTCTATAAGCAAACTTCATTGTCATATCTTCAGTCCATATTTTGTCTGGCCTTATATATTATACCAGACAGTTTCTCAGCTGAGCTGAGTTTTTGCTTAATGCTCTTTAATTCCGTGCTTTGGCCTTGGGCAAATGTAGGGGTTTAGCTTGAGGGCATACTTGCACCAGCTAAGTATGGTCTTCTAAACACTTGGGATAGATGTAGTGCATTGTGCTATGACCTCTTCCCTGGCACACCTTCCTCCCCACAATCTTGGGTTTAGAAAGTGTGTAAGAGTGTGCTATGCTGATTTTTAAATCTGCAGGAGACACCCCCACCTTGGGGCTTATTCTCAGCAGGGTAGTGCAGGAAATTTCTGTTGCTTCACTGCATCCAGAAGATATTTCCTAACATCTTCTCTCTTTGTATCTCTCCCCTTCTCCGATAGCCTAGAGCTCCCAATCATGACTGTCCCCTCAGATGCAGTGCTCTTTTTTATTTCTTCCCCTCACCCAGACTTGTTTTGTGCACTGAAATAGAGTAGAAAGAGGGATCTTCAAAACTCTTAGAGTCGTCAGTTCTTTCCCTTCCCAGGGCTGCAGAGGAAAGGTGGGATTTCTTTAAAGCTCCACAGACCCCTTTCACTGCAGTTGTGTATTTTGGGTGCATAGGAGGAATGCACACATCCATTGCTGCACAGATTGCTCAGCTGCATGTGCTGGGTCCAGGTATTGTAAGGGCTGCCTTCTGTTCAGAGGCAACTTCTCTGCTTAGCTGCTGCATCTGCTTATGGCCTGTATGCATTAACAGCTCAGGACAAGAATAACAGAAAACCAAAGTACTTCTGCTTGTTAGCGTTTACATGGGGCTGTATGTGGGGGCTGAGGTTTAGGCACTCAGATACATGGCACAGCAGCATACATTGTATCTCTGTCTTAATGGCATATTACCTTAAACAAAATACTTTCTTCTAGAATTTTAGTAATTCTGCGCCTCTCTCTGGGAAAGAGAGCTTATTTTCCCAGCCTGATGACGGAAACCTTATAAATACAACTTTTGGGTCATATTCAAGTTTATGAATCATTTGAACTTTATGACAATTTCACACAGCTCTAATAGAAAACTATTTATCAACCACATAGAGAGGTGTCAGAGTTTTGAAGATCTGCTAGTTCAGAGGCTTCTGATTTTTTGCGTATAGGATTTTTTACATTATTGATTATCGATATAGAGGACATTCTTTGCAGAATAGCAGGAAAAACCTTGAAAGGAATCAAATATTATAGAGAACAATGCCAGAACTAGAATTGTGGTAATGCTATATGCAAGCAATTGTCACGAAGGTTTGAGAGTGGCAGAGAGAGCATGATCTTTTCCATCAGGGGAATAAGAGGGTTTTTTCCCCCAGAACCCAGCCACTCAACCCACAATAGGAGGGAAGAATTAATTAAACCTTTGCTGTGGAAACCGAATTTGTATAACTGACAAAAGCAAGAGTTTGCTGTTGTGAGAAGCTGTATTTATTTTGAAATTCACACTCTACTGGGAATTTATCTGGGAGTGGAGGAGTAGGAATTACAGCCAGCTATGATCTATGTGGCTTGGAAAATGAAGATTAGGGGAAATAAATTGAAATAATTGTTGAGTTTTTTACACAACTTTTGTAAGAATTTTTTGTTTCAGAGCTCAAAGTTGAATGCAGGGAGGTTTATAAGATTTCCCCAAAACAGGTGGAAAAAAATTGAAGCAGATCTGTGGTTATACATATTCTTTAACATCATTGCAATAATGATTGTAGTACCGGTAGTTTTTTTGAATTGAGTCTGCCTATGTCTCCTTTTCTCTCACTTTGAGGATGGACTTCTTAAGAGAGAGTCAAAAGAATTGATTCTGAAAAACGTGGAGTGCCTGCAGTTAATCTTGATCCCAATGTATCAGTTCTAGCTTCTGGCTTCTGATACTTTATTTACTGGAATTTTGGCATGTAGGTTGCAAATCCTCTCCAACACCTCTCCTAAATCATGATCACGAGTGTAAAATCCAACACCCCTGTTTGAGCACCCACTTTTCTTCCCCTACTTTCCTACTAGTTGTGAGACAACTTGATAACCAACTATACACTGTATGAACGTCTCATCTTTTTAAATTTTATTTATTTCCTTGGCTTTATGTCTGCACACGAGAGAACATGTCTCTCAGCTGAAGTTTTTAACACTGTGCAGAGAAGGTAAGGAGAAATGGTTCCCTGCAAAGTGTGTTTACAATCCAAGCAGATCAGATATGAAAACAAGCAGGGATTGGGACATAAGAAAAGTGAGATGATGGTGTGGTGGCATTTGGCATATGTCTTATTAATTCCGTGGTATTTTTATTCTGTTTTTTAGAGCTCCGCTACATTGTTGTTGCTGATAAACACTAGGTGCAGACTCACTTATGCCAGAACAGGAGTGTGTCATGTTTCTGTTTAGTTTAACCTGCTTTCAAAGTGGATAGTCAAAGCATTCTTATTCTGGAAAAAGCTTGGCATGTTTAGCCTAGGAAAATGAAGGCTAAGAAGGGATAGGATTTCTCTCTATAAATACATTGGGGGGTAAACAGAAGGGAGGGAGAAGAGCAATTTAAGTTACAGTGTAAAGAACAACAAAAAGGTATGAATAAATTTAGGTTGGAAATTAGAAGAATGAGATTCTGGAACAGCCTTGCAATAGTTCCAGAATGGTAGGGATAAAAGAAAAAAATAGTTTTAAGATGGAGCATGGTGATTTACAAACAAATTATATAACAAAGTTGCCTGTGTTAGCAGGGGTTGGGACTCGATGACCCAGGTGGTCCCTTCCACTCCTTATTTTCTGTAAGGGTGTCCAGAGATGGAGTTAATCAGGAACCATTAATTAAGAACAGCTCTGCATGTAGACAACCCTTATATCAGATCACTATCCTTCTGAGAAGGAAATAGAATGAGTAGACCTAATGGAAAGAGGAGGAGGAATTGGTGTGATGTGGGCATGGTTTTCTACATCATTGTGTCACAAAGCAATGAATTTTTAACTCTGCCCTTGAAAACAGGCAGGTGAGAATGGCCCTTGAGAGACAGAGATCTAGACAGGGAGCTAGGAGGGTAGAAAGGGAAGGAAGTCTTAAGAACACTCAAGCTCTGGGGGGAAATGTAGTGGAAGGTTTCTCTTGTGTTAATTGTTTTTGACAACTAACTAGCCAACTCCTAGCAAAGTGTGCGTTTGGAAATGGAGCCTATGCTCTGTTTAGGACAGGAAGGGATTCAGGTCATCTATATGAAAGAGGGTGGTACCACACAAGGTTGGATGAAAGGTATATTTCAAATAAAAACAAACTGAACTAACTTCTGGAATTACAGCAATTACATGAGTTTTTCCTTCTATGCTAATGCATCCCACAAGTTCAAACTGGTTTATTTGATATTGCACACAGTTTCTCTTAAATATTTTATTAACTATAGAATTTCCTGTTTGGGAAAAGTCTTCAAAATGTTTGCAGCATCTGTTGTGTTCATATTATTAGCATTAGTTGGTTTCAGCTCCTGTAGTTGTTATAAATAAGGAACAGTGGAAAATGCTGAATTTTGGGGAGTGTGTTTGGGGAGGGGGGAAGGGAAATAGCCTCTTTGGAACTGTTTGTGTGTAAAATGTCATAACAACTCAGTTCCATGAGATAACTTGGAAATTAATTCATATCATCATAACAACGCTCAACATATTTCATATTAAGTAAGTTAGAAATAAACCACATTTATTTCATCATGTCACATTATATAAACATGTTTATAAGCCAAAGGTAAACTTCAGGGTTTAATCTTCATGCCTTAATGTTTTGGTTTTTACTGTCTTCGTTGTATGAAAAATTAATGGTGTTTGAAATGTTTTTAAAATACTTAATAGTTTTTTCACAATGGTAACTTCAGTGTAACAATATAACTAAGATGTTTCTGTGTTCTACAGTATTTTGGAAGTTTGCTTGTGATATTCTGTGTTGAATTGGCCTGTGGAGTTTGGACCTATGAGCAGGAAATTACGGTGAGTCAGAAAAGGAGGCTACATTATTAAATAGAAGAAAACAAAAGTTTTTCATTAGCTAACTACTTTTTAACTGCTGTCATGTGCATCTTTGTTAGTTATGGCTTTCTGTCAGTCTAGTATTAACTTCAGGTTTTTGATGTGTGTTAACATGGGAAATTCTGGGGAAATAGTTCTTTCTAAAAAGATCCACTCTGAATTTTTCTTCCTTTTGAGGAGAAAATTACCCTTAGGTCCTATTTAATTTAATACTTAGGCAAGTTCCCGCTGAAGTCAAGTGGGAGTTTTTACTCCGTAAGTATTGCAGGTTTGGGTTCTGTTTTGAGGGGCTTTTGGGGTATGTGTGTCATTCAAGACTCTTTCACTTTGGCCAAATCTTGCTGTGCTATATTTTAAATGGTGTATTCATTCCATAAATGACTTACTGCTTGCCAGTGTCATTAGTATTTAAACTATAAATGCAAGTGTTTTACATGAAACATGTCTCAGCTATAAATCAGATTTCCGTAAACTGCTAAGGAGGTTTTATCTCCAACTAGTATTTATAACTATACAAGCCTTTAATTTTCAAACTGAAGACTTGTATCTATTATGAAGGAAAATTTCTAGTACTGAACAGAAAACAAACTAACACATTTATCCTACTTGCTCCTATATCTTTTTATTTTGAGTTTGGTACCTATTTATGAGCAGAGTGACAAATATTTCTTTCAGGCTGCCAAGATATGCCCATGACATCGGTCTTTTCAACAGCAGCCAGTATGTAGCATTTATGCTGCAGTAAAAAGGGAGGGAGCTCATTTGGTATTTGTACAATACTGGGACGAAAGGAATTTCTGGCAGATCTGCACTCTGAAATTATGTGGCAGCATTTTGTATCAGAACTCATTCCCTTGCTATACAGATTCCAGAGTGGTGTTATGCTCCTAATATAACACATTTAAAGATATCACTTTGCATAAATGTCAAGTTGCATTGGTATGGTACATTTTTAAATTGGGAAAGGAGATGATAGGTGTGACTCATCCCCTGGGCACAGCCCACTCTCTTCAGGGGATCTGTCGGGGGCAACAGTTATAACTAACATTCAAGGCTCAATAGGAGCCTTACCAGTAGAAGCTGCCTGTAGGAGGTATTGAAAGGGAGCATTCTTCAAGTTCACAAGCTACACACTTCCCCCCAGCCAAAACCATCCATCTTTCAGGATTCCTTAAATGGGCAATCCCCCATGATGGATTGGGGTTTTAGGCACCTTGGTCCATTGTGACTTCATCCCTCAAAGTGCTACATTGTCCTGCATTTTGCTTCAACTACCCCAGACTAACACGGCTACATTTCTATCCCTCCAGGTAGATATTCTACTAGTGGGACACATAACACTGAGAGACATTAGCAGAAATTAGCATTGCCTGGAGCTAGACCTCACTCTAACCTATCTTATGGCATCAGTGACTTAAAAAATAAAAATGAGATCTATCAGCTTGTAGGGAATTTTGACAATGTGCCTTGTCCCCTGCCCTGACCAGGCCAGAATGAATCGAAAGATTTCCCCACTCCAAGATCTTCCACAGCTGCCAGGGAAATTCTGTAATGTAGATGGTTAGCATATGAATAAATAGAAATAAATATATAATCTGAATGTTGAATGTTGGAAATGGTTAAAGGGGAAACTACAGCATGTCTTACAGAAAGGTGAAGTATCAGGCTGGAGAGATGTCTTTGAACCAGTTGTATTCAACATTTTTATTACTGACCTTGACAGAAAAAGTGAGTACGAGGCTACTAAAATTTGCAGATAACAGAAATTTGGGAGGGATTGCCAATATGGAAGAGGACCTCCATTTATCATCATTCTGTTGTTACTCGTACTGGGATTGGCTAGGAACACCAGTCTTCTAGGCCCTCTGCTCCCAAGTCCTGCTACTAACTGTCAAGCTCTGAGACTTAAGTCCAGTGAAGTACAGCACTTCAGAACCCAGAAAGTTCTTCAGAATGGTTCTACAGTACCTATAGGTCACTACCAGTGGCTGGCCCATGCAAAGAATGCAGAGTATCCAGGCCCTTCAGCTTTCACACTAGGTTCAGAGACTCCCTAGAACTTCCTGGGGAGCCCTGCCTACCACATGGACTTCAGTTTATAATGAAATCATAGGAGCCTTTGATGAGTTTTAGAAAATTAGTTAGAATTAATATAGGGCTGTGTGTGCTACTGTTAAAAGGTGTCAAGCACAGCCTCTATACTATTCCAATATGTGCTGAACAGGGCTCAAATGTCTGCCATGAGGGTCCCTGTATAAAGTGCTGTATGACTAATTTCTTCCATTCACAAGATTAAAAAGCCAGAACAGGTTCTCAGTGTACTTGAACCTCAGTCAAAGCTTGATACTCATTAGAAAAATAGTAACATATTAATGCAAGTAAAAACTAAACAGCAGACAGGAGGACCATAGAGAACGTTCATGCTCAGAAATCAAACCATACACTTAGTTTACCTACATCATCTCTGAAGGGTGTCTCAAGGAATGAAGCCAGGCAAAAGATTTTCATGAACAGATGGTAATATGTACTACTAAATGATTTGGTTATAAGGGATATTAGTTAATATATATATGTTCAAATGCTTAGTTTGATCTCTGGAATGTCAAGTGACAAAGGTATAGATTCTAAAATCCCTTCTTAGTTCATTAATAACTGCCTTATAAGTTGATTTTGTTTTACTTTTTAATTTCCTCCTGTCAAACACTTTTGCATTAATTTGTATCTGCTTGTCATTGTCATCAAAAAAGTTAGAGGACTTGTATTGTGTGCATAACCTTGGACTACATTCAACTAAAATAAGATAGTAAAAATAAGTAAAGATGTTAAGAAGTGAGTAATTATCAACTAATCATGTACTCAATACAATTTGTATTGAGTACATGATTAGTTGATAAGGGGCTTCCCCCCCACCTCTGTATCAGAGGCAGCAAGGAGGGAGTGGGAGCTAATGCTATATTTAAAAGGCAGAGTTGCAGCAGGGGACATGGCACAAGCTGGGACTGCTGAGTAATAGTAAGAGCCAGGGTTCCCTGCTGTGGCTCTGCCTTTAAAATGTAGTATGAGCCAGTCGGCTTTTACTACATTTTAAAAGCAGAGGGGCCAGGTCCCAGACCGCTGCACCTCTGCCTGCACTCCCCCTCACTGTAGAGACAGTGGTAGGGGAAGCTGGCTTCAGCACTGGCTCCTCCTCCTTCCCCTTTGCTGCCTTTGATACAAAATAATGTTGCTGTGTAGATGTACCCTTAGTCAAGATGGTCTAAATCTCTGACGACCAAAAATTGGGACTGGATGACAGACTGATACAGAGACAGCAAGGGGTGGGAGGAAGTGAGTAGTTGAGTAGGCTTATCATGCAGTCGACTATTCAACTAGTCGCTTACGACCCTTAAAAAAAAAAGTCTATTAAGGGTGATCTGAGCTGCAGTTGTATTAAGTATTATCCAAAGAAAACTGTGTTGAGTGCAAAAGTGAATTATTTATTCTAGTGACCAGCATAAATGTTTGAAGTATGAGCTGTGTCCCTGGGACATTCCTGCTTTTGTAAGTAGCTGTTTTAGCACACTGCTACTGGGATGTATTTTTAATATTGACATTTGCAAACCTCTTGAAATCATAGCCTCTGAGAACAACAACAAAATAACAGCTAATAGAATCCTCAGTATATCAAAGGCATTGTTGTATTTCTGAGACATTTGATTTTGTAAAATAATATGTGAAGATATATATATCGACGGAGGCCTGTAGTCTAGACACACCCCGAGTGTCTGGGTGTGAAATAGAAGAGAAAGCAAGACGTGCAATTATAATATTCCATTTTTTAGTTTTTTTTTAAAAACGTGCTTTCCCAATAACTGTTTGAAAATAAAGCATTTCCAAAAAAATGGAAAAAAAGGCTTTCTGAACAATGGCTACTTCCGTAACACACTAACATGGCTCCCCCTCTGAGACGTTTATCATGTATAAAGTTAATGGTCTTGAAGTGAAATGCACTCAAACTTCTACCTTATGGACTTGATTCAGTCTTTAAAGTCAATGGAATAAGAACATTAAAGTGGCCATATTGTGTGAAATCAATACTCCATCTAGCCTAGTATCCTGTCTTCTACAATGGTGCTAGATAATTCAAAGGGAACTAATAGAATAGGGTAATTTACTGAGTGATTCATTGCCTGTTGTCCAGTCCCAATTTTTGGCCGTCAGAGATTTAGACCATCTTGACTAAGGGTACATCTACACACCACATTTTTTTTGAAATAATTAGCATTATTTTGAAATAACTTAGTCTGCGTCTACATAGCAGGCAGTTATTTTGAAATAATGTTGAAATATTGTCAAGCTCGACAAGGCCTTCTTACTCTGACTCCTGTAACCCTCATTATACAAGGAGTAAGGGAAGTTGGAGGAAGAGTGCTCTATTTCTAAATAAGTGCTGTCGAAACACTCCCAATTTAGAAACAAGCTATTTCAAAATAAGTTATGCAATTGACAAGTTAAGCCCTGCTGTGAAGATGCACCCTATGAGTCTTTGCTAGGTAAATTCATGGATGATAAGTCTAACTCACTTTTGTACCCGATTATATGTTTGGCTTTAGCAGCATTGAGTTTCACAAGTTGTCTGTGCATTGTGTGAAGAATTACTTCCTTATGTTTGTTTTAAATCTTGCCTGTTGATTTCATTGGGCTCCACTGACTGCACTAGACTTTTGTGAGATACAAGTCGATAATCATTTAATTGAATTTACACAACGCTTGGAAACGTTCTAACATATTATTTCTATTTTACTGATATGTAGATCCTCTATTGCTATTCTATCTATTAACAAGCAAATGACAAAACAATATTTTTCTCAACATTTTTATTAATACAAATAAAGCTGTGTTCATTTTAAATTAAGATATTTATTTTCCTTTTTTTTACTGAGACGGCAAATCCAAAGTAACTTATTTTTAGAACCTCAGGATCGGTGAAAGCATTGGTTCTATGAGTACAAGTTGATTGATTTATTAGGAATTCAGTCTCTCCAGTTATTTAAAACACTTTGTGTCTTCTTTTCAGATCCCAGTACAATGGTCAGATATGGTCACTTTAAAAGCCAGAATGACCAACTATGGCGTACCTAGATACCAGTGGCTTACCCATGCTTGGAATTTTTTTCAGAGGGAGGTAAGAAGACAGTCTGTTCATGAAATATAAGGCTGCATATGCACAAAGTGTTACTTACATGTTTGGGAAAAGGTTTAATTAGAAATAAAAAGATGAGACTTTTTTTTTTATATGCAAGCTGAGGACTTATATTTTAGTGCTGTCCTTGAGAACTATTGGCATATAAGTTCTCATTCTTATAAGTTCTCGACAAATAAACAGCATTTGTATATTTTTATAATTTCACCACCCTTTTTTTTGTAAGTTACATTATATATAATTCCAAGGATGTGATATACCTGCATTAGTTCTATATAACAATTGTATTAGTTTTATATGCCAATTTAATGAAATTGAGTGACAAAGGTTTATAAGGGTGTGTCTAGATTACAGGGTTCTTTCGAAAAAAAAATTGCCTTTTTTTGAAAAAACTTCCTCTGTGCCTAGACTGCTGCTGCGTTCTTTAGAAAGTAAATTGAAAGAACGCGGCAGTTTTTTCGATCATGGAAAACCTCCTTTTATGAGGAATAACACCTTTTTCGAAAGTGCTCTTTTGAAAAAAGGCGTTATTGAACACAAACTGTGCTTTTTTGAAAGAAAAAACAGGACTATGTAGCACTTTAAAGACTAACAAGATGGTTTATTAGGTGATGAGCTTTCGTGGGCCAGACCCACTTCCTCAGATCAAATAGTGGAAGAAAATTGTCACAACTATATATACCAAAGAATATAATTAAAAAAATGAACACATATGAAAAGGACAAATCAGATTTCAGAACAGAAGAGAGATGGGGGGGGAAGGTAAATGTCTGTGAGCTAATGATATTAGAGGTGATAATTGGGGAAGCTATCTTTGTAATGGGTAAGATAATTGATGTCTTTGTTTAAGCTTAGGTGTAAAGTGTCGAATTTAAGCATGAATGACAGTTCAGAGGATTCTCTTGAGAACACATATTCCTGCTCATCCAGAAATATAATTTATGCCATCATGTGCCAAAAGTGTCCTTCTGCTATGTACATTGGACAAACGTCTCAGACACTTCGCCAAAGAATCAATGCCCACAAAACAGATATTAGACAGGATCACAAAGAAAAAACAGTTTCTTGTCATTTCAACCAGAAAGGACATTGTCTCAACGACTTGATTACCTGCATCCTGCTTCAAAGACCTTTTAAGACTACACTTGAAAGAGAATCCTCTGAACTGTCATTCATGCTTAAATTCGACACTTTACACCTAAACTTAAACAAAGACATCAATTATCTTACCCATTACAAAGATAGCTTCCCCAATTATCACCTCTAATATCATTAGCTCACAGACATTTACCTTCCCACCCCCATCCCTCTTCTGTTCTGAAATTTGATTTGTCCTTTTCATATGTGTTCATTTTTTAATTGTATCCTTTGGTGTATATGGTTGTGACAATTTTCTTCCACTATTTGATCTGAGGAAGTGGGTCTGGCTCATGAAAGCTCATCACCTAATAAACCATCTTGTTAGTCTTTAAAGTGCTACATAGTCCTGTTTTTTCTTTCAGCTACACCAGACTAACACGGCTACATTTCTATCACTTTTTGAAAGAGAACATCCAGACTGCCTAGGTGCTCTCTTTCGAAAAAGCAGCTCACTTTTTCAAAAGTACTGGCTTCTATCTAGATGCGCTCTTTTGAAAGAGGCTTGTAGTCTAGATGTGCCCTAACTGGTTTTCACCCTGTAATCTGCAGACCTCTGGTGACTGCAGACTATATCTAAGGGATCCATGAAAAGTCTACTATCAAACAGTGATTTTCAGCCTGTGTTCTACAGATCCCTGGAGTCCACAGACTTCTGCATTCTGTGTGAAATTTCAGATGGGGATCTGCATTTCATGTGAACATTTTTAGAGGTCCACAAATGAAAAAAATGATAAAAACCACTCACTCGCAATATAAAAAAAACCACCTCTAGAATTGTGAATGCAGTACCGTTGATTTATAAACCTCACAAGCCAATTGCATCTGCAGGTCAGATAGGTGTCGAAAAAAGATTAATTGCAGCCTCCTTTAATTGTGGATGCAATATTTGAGGCTTAATTAAAAATCAGGGTATGTCTACACTACAGCGCTAATTCGAACTAACTTAGTTCGAATTAGTTTATTCGAACTAAGCTAATTCGAACTAACACATCTAGAACTAAAAACTAGTTCTAATTAGCGTTTTGCTAATTCGAACTAGCGCGTCCACATTAAGTGGACCCTGAAGCGGGGTTAAGGATGGCCGGAAGCAGTGCCAGCAGGGCATCAGAGGAGGACTTAGAGCGTGGAGATGCTGTCTCAGGCTAGCCGAGGGCTGTTCTTAAAGGGTCCCGACCCCCACCCCGGACAGACAGTTCTCAGGGGTGCCCCGCTTGCAAAGCAGTCCTGGCTTGGAGTGCCCGGACTACCCACACTGGGCACATCACAGCACTCGGCCATCAGCCCAGCTGCACTTGCCGCAGGCTGCCATCTGAGGAGAGGGGGCAATTGGGAGTCTGCAGGAGAGCTTCCACCCCCAGAAGCCCACAGAGCCAGCCCAGTCCTTCCCATCGGGGGCTCATGCCCCATTCCTCCCTCACCTCCTTCCACTTACCCTTCCCTAGCCCCTCTTCTTGATGTACAAAATAAAGATAACGTGTCTTCCAAAATGGAATCTGTCTTTATTGAACAAAACTGGGGGAGACTGGGAAAAGGAGGTGGGATAGGGGAAGAGAGAGGCTGGGAGAGGGGAGGGCAACTAAAATGATCAGGGGTTGGGAACAGGTCCCATATGAAGAGAGGCTAAAGAGACTGGGACTTTTCAGCTTAGAAAAGAGGAGACGGAGGGGGGACAGGATAGAGGTCTCTAAAAGCAGGAGTTGGGTGGAGAGGGTGCATACAGAAAAGTTCTTCATTAGTTCCCATAAAGAAGGACTAGAGGACACCAAAGGAAAGGAATGGGTAGCAGGCTTCAAACTAATAACAGAAAGTTCTTCTTCACAAAGCAAAGAGTCAGCCTGTGGAACTCCTTGCTGCAGGAGGCTGTGAAGGCTAGAACTGGAACAGAGTTTAAAGGGAAGTGAGATCAAGTTATGGAGGTTGGGTCCATGGAGTGGTATTAGCCAGGGGGTAGGAGTGGTGTCCCTGCCCAAGGTTTGTGGAAGGCTGGAGAGGGATGGCACGAGACAAATGGCTTGGTCACTGTCTTCGGTCCATCCCCTCCAGGGTCCTTAGGGTTGGCCGCTGTTGGCAGACAGGCTACTGGGCTAGATGGACCTTTGGTCTGACCCAGGATGGCCATTGTAAGCTCAGGGCTCAGGGTCGGGGGTCTCAGTGGACCACCTTGATTCTCTTGCACACCTGCTCCTGGGTGACCAGGCTGGCAGCTCTCCTGCCCTAGACGGCCACTTTCCTGTGCCTAGTGCGGAGATCGTAGACGAGGTCCTCGATGTCTGCACTAGCCCAGGCGGGTGCCCGCCTCTTGCGGTCCCGGGCAAGCTCCCGGGAGCCACCAGCCTGGTCCTGGGAAGAGGGGGAGGGCTGGGGGCATCCGTGGCTGGCTCGATCCGTGCCAGGTGCAGGGTCTGCTGGCTGGGTGCTGGCAGGCTTGCACCTGGCACGGGCACTGTAGCCAGCCCGTGCCCCTTTAAGGGGTCCGGGGCCGGGAGGGGGGCAGACGAGTTTCCCTGGTGTTGGCCAGAGTGGCCACCAGGGAAACCTGGGGAGGGCTAGCCTCCCACTAGTTCGAATTAAGGGTCTACACACCCCTTAATTCGAACTAGCTAGTTCGAACTAGGCTTAATCCTCGTGGAATGAGGATTACCTAGTTCGAACTAAGCGCTCTGTTAGTTCGAATTAAATTCGAACTAACGGAGCGCTAGTGTAGCGCCTATGAAAGTTAGTTCGAACTAACATCCGTTAGTTTGAACTAACTTTGTAGTGTAGACATACCCTCCGTGTCAGCATGTGTTAAAACTTTACTACAAGTACAAGCCACTAATAATACAAAATAAGAATGTTCCTGAATTTAAATAAATACCTTCAAGGAACTTCTCCTCTGTCAAAGAGGAAATACCCAAGCCTTTATTTTTATCCCAGTGAAGAATACAAGTATGATGAATTAAATATTAACTCACTAAAGTAAAATAAATTGAATGTCCTGTGTGGTATTTTAGTATTATTGTCATCTGTTCTATCATGCTCTCATTTATCACATCTCTTCTATGGATTTGCTATATTTAAGTTGTCATATTGGCTGGAAAACAATACAAAAAAGCTGTTTCCAAGCAGTTGCCAATACT
This sequence comes from Pelodiscus sinensis, assembly GCF_052426305.1. Lineage (NCBI taxonomy): Eukaryota > Metazoa > Chordata > Testudines > Trionychidae > Pelodiscus > Pelodiscus sinensis. Next base: position 44,753,112 of record NC_143052.1, read on the forward strand.
GTGTCTTGGGTTGCAGTTTCATTATAGTGGACAGTTTTACATCCCGTCACCAGGAAAAAAATGGTTGAACATCCTATAGCCTTCTGAAATGCATAACTTTTCAAAGAAAGAACTATTTTGTCACAGAAACAGGGATGTGCACAATGTAAATATTAATTAGCTCCAGATACATGTTCACATTCAGGAAAAGAACTCTTTAAATGCTTGTCATTGTTGCCTTTGTTAAAATGCTGAAATCTATCATTGTTACAGATTTCCTGTTTATTTAAACATTTCCTGCCTACACTTGATTAGTCTATATTTGTGTTAGAACGTGAAAGTAAGAATAAAAGGTTAGAAGAGTTTACAATATTTTCTGCTAAAGCTATTCAAATTCTCCTAGAAACACAGTAGTTCTTCATGTTTAGATAGATTGTGAGAATTTGTCTATTAGCTACCTGCACTAATATAAACAATTCCTGATTTCCATGCACACTGCTTTATAATATTTTGGTTTAAATCTATGTGTTGGCTAGATGTAAAAAAATCTTTATGTATTGGTTATTATGTGTCACAACAATGACCCTGTAAGTCTTACATGACTTTTCCTTCAAAAAGGATGATTTTTACATAAATAAAAAATCGACTTCCCTGCCAAAGAACAACTGCCTGGCCGGGCAGTGGGGCATTTATAATAGAAATTTCTCATGTTTATTCCATATCCAGAGGAAATGATTTTTGGGAAGTTTGAGATTAATTGGATAAACTATTTCAGCACAGTGCCACGCTAATTTATGGATTTTTTTTTTTTGAGATTTATGGGCCAGATTTTAAAAGAAAGGAAACCAATGGAAGTTAAGCACCTAAATAGCTTTAAAAAGCAGTATCTATGCTAATTATTTTGGTCTTCTCTCATCTCAAATATGAAATGTTTGAGTATCATACTTATGAATGAATACTGGTGTATAAACCCATTTTTATGAAGTTGCAGCACAAACTTCTTAGTTTATAAAGGGTCAGGTTTTTTTTATTAGCTGTGAGGTTTGTTTTCCGTGTTTTATAACTTTTGGGAGAGATATGAAATTTGTTTTTTCCTAACTTGTTATGTTTAACAGCAAATTGCTGTTCTAATAACCAGAAAGGTTGAAATTGGGACTAGAAAGGGAGAGAACTGGGGAAGAACAATAACACAAGTGAAAACAAAGGGGGGGGGGGGAGCCCACAGCAGAGAACAAGGGGCCAGAGCTTGAAGTCTTCAGTAAGGAAAAACTCCCCAAGAATTCATTAAGCCTTAGGCCTGAATGCAAATGCAGGTTAAAGCCAAGTAAGAATTGAGTTATTGGGTCTCTGAGGAGAGGTAGATTTTAAAATGAATGGAAAAGAGATGAGATGGTTGGGAGCTGTGCCAAAGTATGGTGAGAGGGAAGCTGTGGGTTGGTGCCCAGGCAATGGACAAAGGATTACACCAAGTAAAAATTTGCAGCCACTATATCAGCTCTCTTTGTTGTTAGTGCAGCTTAGAAAATGAAATCCCATCACTTGGTTATAAGCATGTTACTGTGATTTTTATGATCTATTATGGCCCATCATGTGGTCAGAGTTCCTACTGTTATGATTCTAATACAGATTTTATTCTCCTGTGATACTCCTCCCCAGGTTTCCTTCCTTCTATTTTCCTTTTCCGTTTCAGTATTTTTCTTAGTACTTTTTAATGTTTTCACTTTTTACTCTTTCTTTCCTTTCCCTCATTTTTGCCCCTTTCTCTACTTGGACACATCTCTTCCTCTGCAATTCCTACCACCTTCCCCATTTGCTCCTAACCTAATCTAGTGTTGCAGGGATTCCCTATTCTACTAGTGCCTCCTCTTATTAATGCCTCTTCTGGCTCACCTGCATTATAAGAACAGTAGCACTACAGGCCAGGATTATTCCTGTTAAGCACCAAGTAGTGCAGTGGTTTTCAACAAATGGTCCATAAAAAGGTGGTTGTCACCATAAAACAGTGGTTTGCAACCTATGATCCACAGATACCTCGGCAAAATATCCAAAGAGGACTGCACCCTCCATTCAAAATTTTCTAGGTGTCTGCAAATGAAACAAAGTCTGAAAACCACTGAACTAGGGGATTGGTGAGGAAGGAAAGGACAGACCACAGGTCAATCTGATTGGCTGATTTTTGGTTTGGATTATATACAAGCACAACAGGGGCATCCATAAAATGAGGCTTTGTACAGGAACTGCTAGAAAAAAAAATCTAAAAAAAAAAAAGCCCATGAATGTCTCCATATATACATTTTTAAAAGTTTGTCCAGTTTTTAGCTTTTATGACCAAGGAGCAGCACACTGCAATCACTAATCCTGGCTAATCTTTCCTTTGCAGTTTAAGTGCTGTGGAGTGGTATATTTTACAGATTGGCTGGAAATGACAGAAATGGACTGGCCTCCTGATTCCTGTTGTGTTAGAGAGTTCCCAGGATGCTCCAAGCAGGCACATCATGAAGACCTTAGTGATCTTTATCAAGAGGTAGGGAGGAAAAAGTAGTTTTTACATTTCGTATTATTTCAGAAGGGTGTGTCTGGAAATGTTCCTGTGACTTCCGCACTATAACATGCAAGTCAGCAAAAGGCTTTGGGGAGCAGCTCATCTTTACTAAAGTTTTCCTTGGAATTTTCCCTTCTATTTTTGGCAAGGCTTTCCCACCATTGGGAGAGATGTCTTTCCAAAGCTTGTGTATCTTTCCTGCCTTCAGACATTCACCCCATCCCCAATTCTGCATATGTTGGAAACTACTCCAGCAATGGAGGTGTGTGTTACAAATATATGAGCATGTCTTGACAAATGGACTCTGATGAATCTGTGTCATGCTTCTCAAGAAATGCTGTAGTAAGCAGAAAGGTTCAGTTGGTAGGTGGAAATGGAGGGGGAGATTTTAATAATAGTGATCCATATTCATTCCTGTGTGTAACTCCATTGAAACTACAGGGCAGTATCATCATTTTAAAGATTAAGGATTTGGTTTCTTCTTCTTCTTGGTTATCGAGTAATAGAGAAATCTTGCATTGTTAAAGGGAGCTATGCCCAGAACAGAGGGGATAGATTTATGGCTTGCCTTCAGCTGAAGCTTTCAAAAATCTGTTCACCTAGAAATGTGATAAAGGATTACCAATCCAGTCAATATCTCATGTGTCTAAGCCCTGAAATAGCTATTTTACATTCAATAATATAGTCACATGAGTCTTCCAGTTCTGGCAAGCTGATTATGTCTTCATGGCTGTGGACATAAAATACTACATGCTAATTCATAAATTCCATTTCTCAACTCACCAGGGTGGAGAGAGATTTCAGGATTGTTCTGGCCTTCAGGTTCAATGGTGATGAAGGCCCCATAAGCACCTAGACAGGAAGATGCCTCTGGCAAGTCCTTTGAAAATCAAAGAACTCTGTTAAACTTTAGCCAGCAGGGATCATGCACACAGAGAAGTAACATAGTCATTCCATTGTGAACATACATGGATACCTTATGCCAAAGCAATCATTTTCTACGGTCTGCACTATTATTGCTGTGTTGTGAATAATATTAAAACAAAAAATTAAAAAACATGATGAGGGGGAATGCATTTGAGCCTGGAGAGACTGATAGTATCATTTGAACAAACACATCATTGTATGTAGGATCAAAATATGTCAAAGCTAAGAAAACACTTTCATTAATGATGCTCTTATCTCTTCTCATGCAGACTTGCTCTTGAGCCTGCTTCATCAAAGTGTGCTGTTTTTGTAGGCATTATCACTTATGCTGACAGAAAGCTGAAAATCATTAGTTGTGCTTTCAATAGTACTATGATTGATTGTCTCCAAAATGGAGGCATTGGGAATATAAAATGTGAAAAAAGGCTGTGAGAGGAGAACAAATGGCATTTGCCTTCATGTGTATGGTTAGGTGTGTGAAATAAGCTTGAGTTTGTAATAAAGAAATAGTATTTGATCCTATTTCAAGACTTATATCATTTGAATTGTACCTTGGAATGGTTATGGTTTCTACTTGAACACAACAATCATAGTCCATGTGGCATAACAACCAAATATTAGAAATAAGTAAAAGTATTGTTGGTGGTTTTTTGTTGCTTTAAAAGTAGGGCTGTCAAGCAATTAAAAATTAATCCTGATTAAACACACAGCTAATCACACAGTTCAACAATAATAAAATACCATTTATTTTAATATTTTGGGTGTGTTTTATTTTCATATATATTGATTTCAGTTACAACTCAGAAGACAGTGTACAGTGCTCACTTTATATTTATTTTTTATTACAAATATCTGCACCATAAAAAACAAAATAATATTTTTCAATTCACTTAATTACTACTTCTCTAGTGCAATCTCTGTCATTCATGAAAGTTTAACTTACAAATATAGAATTGCATATAAAGAATAATTGCACTCAAACCAATGTCAAACTTTAGAACTTACAAGTTGAATCAGTTCTACTTCTTGTTCAGCCTGTTGCTCAAACAAGCAAGTTTACAATGTCATCTGAAAGTGAGAACAGGCACTGTTATAGTCATGGTCACAAGATATTTATGTGCCAGATGTACTAAAAATTCATATGTCCTTCATGCTTCAACGACCATTCCAGAGGACATGGGTACATGCTGGTGTTGGGTTCTGCTTGATAACAATCCAAAGCAGAGAGGACCAACAACACATGTTCATTTTCATCATCTGAGTCATATGCTACCACAGAAGGTTTTTGGGGGGTTGAATTTTATAGTTTCTGCATTAGAGAGTTGCCCTTTTAATACTTCTGAAACATGTTCCACATCTTGTTCCTCAGATTTTGGAAGACACTTCAGATTCTTAAGTGCTATTGCTATTTTTAGAAATCTCACATTAGTACCTTCTTTGGGTTTTGCCAACTCTGCTATGAAAGCGTTCTTAAAGCCCTAGTCTACACTAGGGAGTTATTTCAAAATAACTTCCCTTATTTTGAAATAACAAGTGGAGCCTACCAAGCCTGTTACTTTGTTTATAACTACCGAGCCTGTTATTTTGAAATAATAACTTCTGCTTTCCATGAAGAATAACACTTATTTCAAAATTGCAGTAGTGTAGACATTCCATTATTACTATTTTGAAATAACTTCTCCCCAGAGTCATTCAAAGTAATTATTCCTGGGGCTCTAAGTTGAAGTAGCACATCCATGTTAAGAGAGCCTGCCTCGGGCTAATTTTGAGGCTTCTGTGTAGTGTGGACGTGCTATTTCATAATAGTTCTTTCAAGAGTTATCTGTCTATATTATTTAAAATATTTTTCCTGCAGGATGACAGTGACATGGTCTCATCACTCAGCATCCCACAGTCCCTCCCCAATCAGCCACCCTTTCCCCACCTTCTCCCTGCTGCTACCCCAGCAGGGATCAGCTACCCATGGTTCCTGAGCAGCAGCAGAAGCAGTGAAGGTAAATGTCTGCTGCTTGTGGGCTTCTGGGGGAAAAGGAGGTAAATGGTGGTTGGCAGGCAGAGAAGCCCACTGTAGGGGGGGGCTAAAAAAGTTCCAGCAACCGGGAGAGGAAGATCGGCAAGGCCTGGGGTGGGAGGGCTGCTGGAGAGGCCCATTGGGTGGGGGGCATGCTGGACTGGGGGCCACTCAAGCCTCTGAACCGGGCTGGGAGGCAGCCCAGCCCCTGAGCTGGGGCTAGATGTATCTCTGGCAGCTGCCATGTGGCAGGCTGATAGGAGTTGCAATTTCTGTCTGTGGCATGGGGATGGAGGGGCAGGTGACAAGGCCCATGGCACGGGTCAGCGGGCCCCACTGTAGAGGCCCAATGCACAGGGAGGGCCAGAGTGGGGGTCACCCTGGCCCCTAAATTGGGGCCAGGAAGTACCCCAGCCCCTGAGCCAGGGCTGGATGTTCTTCCAGTAGCCTCCCATCCACTTGGCAGATGCTGAAGGGAGATCCAGCCCTGGTCCAGGGGCCGGGATGCCTCCTGCAGCATGATCCCCAGTCCACTCCCAGCCCCCGCATTGGGCCTCTGTAGTCGGGCCCTGTGCCTCCCCACTTCAGGCCTCGGGTGCTCGGGTGGGGAGCAGAAAGGGGCCCGTGGGAGCAGCAGAGCTTTGCAGTGGCTTTGGGAAAGGATAATGCAGGACATGCGTGGCATCCCTGGTGGTCCAGGGGTGACGGTTCTCAGGAGCCGCTCAGCCTTCCTCCTTGTGGCCAAAGGAAGAGGGCGGCCACCGTGTTCCCTTCCCCTTTCCAACCAGGGGGAGAGGGCCAGGCCAGCCACAGCCTCTGTTGGGCCCAACCCCGCCCTCCCATCAGCCAGAGGGAGGGAGCTGGGCCTGCCTCGGTCTGACCCAACTCCCTCCCCCACTGTGGCCAGAGGTGTGAGAAGCAGGACAACAGCAGTCTCTGTCTGGCCCAACATCCCAATGGCCGGAGGAGGGGATGATTCTGATTTTTAAAAATGCATTAATTACACTTGTGACTCAAGTTCTTGGGTGACATTTATGTCTCCTGCTCTATGTTTGACCTGAATTCTGCCATATATTTCATGTTATAGCAGTCTTGGAGGATGGTTCATCACTTGGTGTTTGTTTTAACAAAACTTTCACTGCAGATTTGACGGAACACAAAGAAGGTACCAATGTGACATTTCTAAAGCACTTGACCCAAGGTTTAAGAATCTGAAGTGCCTTTCAAAATTCGAGGGACAAGATGTGGAATATGCTTTTAGAAATTTGAAAAGAACAACATGCTGATGTGGAGACTACAGAATCTGAGCTAGAAAAAAAGAAAATCAAGCTTCTGCTGATGCCCACTGTCTCAGATGATGAAAATAAACATGTGTGTTGGTCTGCACTGCTTCTGATCATTATTGAGCAGAATCTGTTAGTATCATGGCACTCTGGAATGGTAGTTGAAGTGTGAAGGAGATACGAATCTTTAGTGCATTTGGCACATAAATATTTTGTGATGCTGGTGATAACAATGCCATGCAAGCACCTTATAAAGCAGTGGGAAGCATTATTTCCTGCAAATGTAAACAAACTTGTTTGTATCAGTGGACAATAAGTAGGACTGAGTGGACTTGTAGGCTCTGAAGTTTTATATTTTATTTTTGGTTGCAGTTATTTTTTGTGCATAAGTTAAACTTTCATAATTGCACGACAGTACTTGAAATAGGGGAATTGAAAAATGCTATTTTGTGTTTTTTACAGTGCAAATATTTGTAGTCAAAGTAGGCATTGTATACTTTGCATTCTGTGCTGTAATTCAAATAAAAATATTTGAAAAGGTAGAAAATATGCAAAATATTCATATAAATTATATTCTATTTAACAGTGTGATTAATCACACCATTAATCTCGATTCATTTTTAAAAATAATTTGACAGCCCTTTAGTCATCTTTTAAGAGGTGTTTCCCTACTTTTGTGAGTGGAACCAGGGGTAGGGGAGGACCTGTAAAGTGAATATATTTATTGGCCAGGATGTTGACATTAAAGCACTTTTAAATTGACTAAATGGGTAGTTAAAGGTGTCCTCTTGTTGAAAGAGGTGTGAAATCACATTCTTGCTACTTTAAGGATGTTGAAGAAATATATGTCAAGTAGGGAGGTAAGAGTGTAGCCATTTAAACAAATTACCAATAAGCACAAGCCTATTGGTTACCCAAATGGTTACTCACAGATCCCAGTCCATCTTCTGGGGACTATTACAGAGCCAGCAGTGTGAGGTGAGAGCTGTGTATCAGAGGCAGCAGCATGGGTCAGCAGCTGGCTCCCTGGGAGTGGGGTGGCAGGCGGAAGCTCCTATAGAGCTGGCTGCTATCCCATGTGTAACTGCTGAGCAGTTACATGGTTAGTCAAGTATACTCATTTTAACATCCTTAGTGTCAAGTGCTTTTTAACAGCATGGGTTTTTTTTAAATCCTTTTTTTATGATAAACTTTTTTAGAAATTTAAAAGTGCAGTTTTTGCCATTTGGCAAACACTGTACCTTTTCTACCAACAGTCTTCCTTCAATATGTATGCAGTGTTTCAGTTGGACTGAAGCTGTTTGATCTTTGTTTTGGCTATGTTCTTCTCTTCTTCTTTTTCTTCTTCTTTTTCTTCATCATCATCATCATCATCATCATCATCATCATCATCATCATCAACAACAACAACAACAAATACTTTTAATATTATTTTGAGGTCAGAATTAATTAGTTAACTTAGGTTTCCTTTGTTGACTAGAGCAGAGCAGACTACAAATCATGGTCTGGTCTACATAATGAATTGCCTCTTTGGTTGGTTTAATTTAGTGATATCGGTGAACTGAAAGTATCTATTGTTATGTTCTCCATACCTCCTAAGTTACACTCAATTCAGAAATGGGAGTGGTGTAGGATGGTCAGGTATAACTTGTGCAAGTTAGAGTAGCCTCATGTTACTGAAGAAAGACCACATTAGCCAGGAGGAGCGCTCTTCATTCAGCGGGGAAAGACTCTCCAGTGTGCTTTTCCATGAGTCCTGCTAATACCAGCAGTTCTGAACAAAGCTAATGAGCCAAAACTTATATTGATGCTAAAAGTGCCATTGCCCAGAGAGGTATGATATTTACCTTTCATGCTGATCTGAAGCCTGATGTTCAGCATGATGGGATCATCACTCAGAATCAGGATACATCTCCCCATCCCAATGTATGACAGATTGGATCCTGATAAAGTTGAGTCTTTAATTACAGTGTCTTTGAATAGATGCCTGAAGGACAAGAGCCAGCCATCTCAGAGGATCTCCTTTATTGAATGGAAAAAGTTTGTCGTGATGGAATCAGATCTCAACAGATCCCTTTATCTGCCTTGTACAAGAACTATTTGAGTACCACCTTTTCTCTGACTACATTTTTTTCATTGCAGTATGCTTTGGCCTTTTGGGTTTATTTGGAGTTTGATATTTTTAATGCAACGCTGTTGAAATCTTCTTCTGAACTACTCAATTCTAGGGAACATAGTATGGAAGGTCTTTTTCCTGGAGATAGTGAGTTCAATTCTCAAATTCCTTGATGGAGGGCCAGAAGGGAGCATAATAATTATTAGTCCAAGCTTCTGCATCGCACAAGGCAAAGAATGTCATTCGACATTGAGCACAATAACTGATGGTTGAACTAGATGCGTTTTTAGGAAGGCAGACACTCAGTCTTGATTTACAAAAAAACCAAGGAGTCCAGTGGCACTTCGACTAACAAATTTATCATCATCTAAAGAAGTAAGTTGTAGCTCACAAAAGGTTATGCTCTAATACTCTAATTATTATGTTAGTCTTTAAAGTGCCACCAGACTCCTTGTTGTTTTTTGCTGAAACAAACTAACACAACTACCTCTTTAAAACCAATCTTAATTTAAAGAATCAATACATAGCTATCATGCGGAGATTTTCAACTGTGTATCTCACATCCTTTTAGAAAGGAAAGCTAGACAGAAACAAGTGATAACTCAGGTCATCTGACTCTTGACCCAGTGACCTGTGCAATGGACTAGCTTGTCTCAAAACAAGAGTGCTTGAGGGCCTACTGCCTGATCCTCTTTTTTTATATCCAATTTAAAAGAATCAGATAGTGCTAAGGATTCGTCCAAGACTCCTCCTACGTAGCATCAGAAGTCAACATCCGTGGCCTATTCTGTCAACATTCTTTCTACTTCAGTGCCCTCATTCTGATGAGTCCTTTCTCCCTGTGCTTGATGTGCACAGTCTTGTTAGTTTCACTTGGAGCAGACTAACATCCTTAGATATGGCACTTAATTTTCAATTATAATGATCTTTGTGTATGAACCTTACATAATATGCCAAAGCAAGGCTGCTTGGCCTGTGAATGTCACCATCACAGACATTTGAAAGGCAGCTACATTGGTTCTCCCTCCCTCTATGCATCCCCTGGCCCCCAAAGAATTATTGGATGGATTAACTTCCAGGAAGAAGTCCTATTTGGATTATTTGCTGCAGAATTGGTTCCAAGTCAAGGCAGGCCATGCTGCTTCTCTTCCACCATAAAAAATATTTTTTGGCTCATGTTGAATATCACCATATTTGCAGTTGGCAAAATATTTTCGAGTAGTAGGTTCATTCAACAGATTTGTATTTTACACCTGATACTGTGTTTGGTGAGGTAATTTTTAAGTCTTTTTTTTAATTTTGAAGAAAGTCTGTGATTGGATTCATGGTGGGCGTTGCCATAATTGCTGCTCATTGTGACTGGGGGATATCATTCTTTTGGGATATCTCTTGAGCATCTTACTCTTGAAGACTCAGAATCCTGTGCAGATGATACCATTAACAAAAGAAAGATGAGTTACCTGTAACGCTGCTTCACAGGAGTTATTGTCTTGCTGGAATTTCATTGCCCTACTCATTGCTCAGCAGATTTTGAAAGTAACCTTTTTCCTGATTTTTTCTTTTGACCTTTGTCTTCTGAGCTGTTCTTTTTTGCATATGTTGATCTTTGTGAATTGGTTTTCTTTTTGGAAGCTTTGCTTCCCATTTGAAAGAATAGATTGGAACATTTGAAGAACAGCAGTCATCAGAGAGTTAGAGCGCACAGCACTATTGTTGTCCTACCTATCTGCCTTCAATAGATTATATTTTTTAATCTTTAGAAGTAAGTGGCTTCAACTGTTCTAAAGGTAAGAAGCTAAGGCCCAAGCTTAAGATTCCTGAATGATGTTATCCTCAGAAAAGCAAAACTACAGGTAAGTATCTTTCTATTTTATAGCCTGATTACACACACAAGCAGATGTGTTCCTTAAGTTGATGCCCTTTCTATAGAATTTTAGAATCTGATTTTCATTTACACTATGGCCACTTTGCAACACTGAGTGTTTTCTGCCTACTGTAAGGCCCTATAAAATGTCCATAATGTAAATGAGAGTAAGACCCTAAATTTATAATGGGAATGGCTGAATAGTACTGGTTTTGGAAATTGATTTTGAATGGGAATCAGAGCAGAAATAAAAGAGCATCATTAAGTTGAAGGAGGCAGCCTAGACAGATCTGGTATAATTTGTCTTAGTTACATGTCTGTACTGCAGCAGCTGTAGAGATTAATGCCATTGCTTTCTGATGCTGATGTTTCCTCTAGGCAGCAGATGAACTGAATTTGAGTACTGCAGTGGGTAAGCATTTTTAACTGCAGTCAGCATGGACTTTAGTTCCTTATACATTATCAAATATTGAATGCAGCCAGTTTCTTCTGAGTTAAAATCCATTTTGGAACAGCATAATTGAACAATGTATTTTACTTAGGAAAAAATACCCAAATGACTTTCTTGTTATGTATCCATTTGAAGTAAAGGTCTTCTTTGGCAAAGATTTTGTTTTAAAATTTCATAGAAGCCCAAATTTGCTTTTTTTGTTCCGCCCTGAGTCTTGCATGTGTTAGCACATTGACAGAATAAAACTATTGAAAGCCTGTGTTCTATTACTGTGGGTAATACTGGAAAGATGTCAAAGTCATTTGAAGTACTCTGGCATAATGTTTTCAAAATACATGGGAATAGTTTATTCAATTCAAATCCTAAGTAAGGGACCTGTTGGCTTCAGTGGGAGTTTGTGTGTGAAGCACTTGTAGAAGCAGGCTGTTAGTCATGTAAACAGGCATCTATGACTGTGACATTTGAAATAAATATTGGTTTCTGGAAGCTTTTAACATGACTGGAATACTAACATGGTCATGCACAGTGTTACAAGCCTGTTAATTTGGCCAGTTATTTATTTGTCATAGACGATATGGATGTGATTAGTAGGGTTAAAATCACAGAAATAACATTTTTTTTAAATAACACAGCCAACCTGCTGGTTTTTAAAAGTGTCCTATTGTTACCATTGCATTGTCCTGTGCAGTCCTGTCTCTCTTAATTTCTCCTTGCTTGCTATATGCAGAAGATCCTCATTGAAATCTCTGTAGAGTTTGGTGTGGGATAAAGCTATTCTCCACAGCACTTTTCCTTGGAAATCAAAGGATTTATTTTAATATGGAAATCTGGGTGGGAATAAAATATACTTCAGAGTTGTATTACCTCCTACTGGTTCCCCATGTCCAGCTGTTACTGAACAGCTGCAGAGAGGCCCTGCCTGTAGCTCTTCCTGCATACATCCTGCTAGGGTGAAGGGGTTATCCTTACAGGACAACTTCCTTTCGCATAGATTCATGAGATACATGACCAGGATGGGGAAGTGAAGGCTAAAAAAAATCTGGTTAATTTTAGAGAGTGTAGCCCTGGTGAATTCTCTTAAGTATAAACATACATGGGTGGGGTTTTTCAAATGACCAGGGCTTTTTAGTTGAAGAAGAAAGAACTGAAATAGTAAAAATGTACTTTGTGAGTAAGAAAAACTACTGTACTTATGTAAATGTGACATCCTTTCAGTTCTTCCAAAGTCAGAAAGGCCATTTGGCTTTGTACTGCCACCGATAAACATTAATGTAACTACGGGTTGAACATCTTTAAACCAGGACTCTCTGGTCTGAGAATATCCCTGGTCTGGCAGATACTCACAATTGAAGGCCAGTGGCAGTAGCCCTGCAGGAGCTGGGAACCCAGCCAGGCTGGCTGCAAGGAGGCCGGTGTCCAGAAGCACAGCATCAGGAGTCCAGATGAGCTGGCAGCAGTGTGGCTGGACCGCCAGTGGGCCAAGGCACAGCAGAGGGCTGCCAGTGGGGCCAGGAGCATTGGCATGGCAGCAGGCTAGGCTTTTTCTCTGAAAGTCAGGAGCTCAGAATGAGATGATGATACACAATGTTTGTAGCTAAAGCACTTGCAGAGCCTGGGGAAAGCCATGATGAGATTATACAATTTGGCAAATCCTTTCTTAGGATATTGGTTTAATTTCTGTTTATGGTATCATAAAAATGTTCTGTTTTTGCAAAAGCAAAAGGGACTTAAAGTTGATCTCATGACTAAAAGGTATAAATATAGCAACAGGCTTGTAATTCTAAAGTTTATAGTTTAGAAAAAAGATGAGAGAAAAGATTTACATATTGGGGAAAATAATTACTTGAGGTTTTTTCCAAAATCAACAAAGTTGATAGGATCATAAATAAGCTGAGCAGAGGTAACGAATGGAGTATTGAACATGAAGATCTTTGAGAGGTTATGTGGTCTAAATCCATAAAAGGATTTTGAGACAGGATTGTGGAAAGGGTAAAGAAGCAAGCAAAGTGGTTATACAAAGCATGGTTTGAAGAATGGAAATGTCAAAAGGCCAATAGTAGATATTATATCTGTTTAGAAATAAGCATTTGGAACTTGAGTCAGATTCATATAATGCTGACTGACTTTCTTGTTATCTGTTTTGTTCTATAGGGTTGTGGTAAAAAAATGTACACTTTCTTAAGAGGAACGAAACAATTGCAAGTGCTGCGATTTCTAGGAATTTCTATTGGAGTTACACAGATTCTAGCTATGATCCTCACTGTTACTTTGCTGTGGGCGCTATATTATGACAGAAGGGATCCTGGGACAGATCAAATGATGTCCTTGAAGAATGACACCTCCCAACATCTGTCATGTCATTCAGTGGAGCTGCTGAAACCAAGCCTGACAAGGATCTTTGAACATACTTCCATGACAGACAGCTTTAACACACGTTTTGAAATGGAGGAATTATAGGTGATATAAATGAATGTGGGAAGTTGCTAAGTTCCAGGGCTTTTGGTTTTTTTTTGTTTCCCCTTCCCCTCTTCTCCCCCCACGCTGTCTCCTTCATTTCTGAGTACACTGTTCTATTTCAGAAAATCTCTAATGAACAGAAATGGAGATACCTCCGTGGAAGGACAGTTAATGCACAGCATAGAAGACACTGATATCTACTACACAGGTAGATAGACACTTCTAATGACACTTTAAAAAAAGAAAGCATCATAGAGAGTAGAAAGATAATGGTCTTCCATAAAAGTGCCTGCATTTGAGAGGCAAACAAAATTGATTTTTGAACACATATCTACTAAGCCATTGGAAAAATGTTCAGGGATATATGTGGATATAAGTGTGTGTGTGTGTGTGTGTGTGTGTGTGTGTGTGTGTGTAATATATATGTAGTAGAACTACAATTCAAGTAAATGCTTGGGTTTAAAAATTGCAGCATCTGTAAAAAGTAAAATTATCTTTTCCTTTTGCCTATTTTTAATAGCATGTTTATGTTTTTCATTTAAAGATTTTTCTAAAAACCTCTATTTTTATCCAGAGGATTGTTTAATTTTTAAATTAAAAACAAATTAAATGGAGGTTTTAAAAACCATGAATATGATCAGTATACTGATCATTTATTAGTCTAAATGTGACCTAACTTCTAGAAAAAAAATTGTAAACTGTATGTTCTTTGAACTGGACTTATTTAGTATAAATAAAACATACTTTCTTTCCAAACGAGGGATCAGTGTGAGAGTAGCAAATCTTTATAGATTACTGCTCTTTCTCCTACTTCTTTCTCCACTCCAGATAAAAATGAAAGTCTATAAGGAAAACAAATACCTACTGGTTTATTGTTCTGGATGCAACTGCAATAAATTTGAAATGTCAGAGAACAGAAGAAGAAATTTAACTCTAGCCTTTTTTTTCATTGAAAGGCCTCTGGTGACTCAAATTGCCACATGGCAATAGAGTTAAAATGTATTTATTGAGGTGGGAAAAGTGCATTTTACTGTATTTTTATGTAAATTTTTATTTCAAAAGATTATTTTTTACAGTCATACAATTTTTTGAAAAATGTTTTATTTCAATAATAGTCGTTTGCCACATGTGGGGTTTTTACACAGTATTTCCTCCTGGTTTGGAACTGTGTAGAAAAAAAATCAGTTGTCCAATGGCAGCCAATAAAATCACTACTGTCCAGAATTTTGTGGTGTGTTTTTAAGGGTGAAAAGAATGGATGTAATTCAACATTTAAAAGACTCCATGTGAAACGTCCTTACTTCTGTCAAATTGTCACTATTGTATATTTTTTAAATGTAGGAATTAGCTGTGAATTTCACTGGTTTTTAACCTTTTAATTAAAGTTTCAGGTGACTATGAAGCTAGGGAGCTAGTTCAGAGTTTAACCTTTCTTTAGTGATCTGTGTGCATACTTAATTCCCCTGCAGGCATCACTCTGTGCTGAAGCTCCTGCTGTTGGCTCTCCCAAACCAAATTACATTGTAGCTTTTGGACTCTACTTTCAGAGTGATCATGTTTATATGGGAAGATATTGCTGGGGAAGGGGAATTTAGTGGTTTGGGAATGTCACTGTGATGCAAGCCCATGGGAAGATATTGCTGGGGAAGGGGAATTTAGTGGTTTTGGAATGTCACTGTGATGCAAGCCCACTCCCACTTGTCCCACTGCATCAGTAAAGGTTTCCTATGGACAAATCTGTCATTACTAAGGGCGGTGGAAGACTGTTGTGCGCTCCTGGAAAGAGGATGTCAGATCAGTTGTCCAAGAAATGATGCTCTAAGAATAGTTCTCCCTTTTACTCAGTCTTTTATTCCCTGCTTCTCTTGCCACCATACCCTCTGTCATGTCCTGTTACTTTATAACAGGGGCCACTCCAAGATTTTGGAAAGTGGGCAAGGGCCACACTTTTCTGTGGAGGAAGTGCAGGGTCCAGGATGGAGGCTGGTGCAGAAGGGCTCATAGAGTAAGAAACTGGGCTGCGGGAGATGATGTGAGGTCTAAGACGGAGTTTGCCTGAAAGAGAGGATTGTGACCTGGGTCAAGGGAATGGGGTGCAGAGTCTGGGCAGGAGTATGGGTGCAGGAGAGGATTCTGCACTAGGGGAGGGTTGTAAAGGGGGTACAGAGTCTGGGAGGAAGTTGTGACCTGGGGGGGAGGGGCAGAGGGTTTGGAGGGTCACCAGGGGGAGGGAGTTGGGATGTAAGAGGGGCAGGGGTGCCAGAGGCAGGCTTTGGCTGGTAGGTGCTTACCTAAGCATCTCCCGGCCAGCAGCTCTGCAGCACCCTCCAAGGCAGGCTGGGCTCCCTGCCTGCTGTAGACTCAGACTGCTTAAAACTGCAGGCTGATCATCCATATGGCTCTCAGCTCCGCGAAGGGGGAGCGGCTTGCACTGTCCCCATTCCCCAGGCCAATCTCTCAGTTTCTGTTGGCTGGTTGTTTCCGGCCAATAGGAGCCGAGGATTGAGCTGGGGTGAGATCACCCGAAGCCTCCCGCTCCTTCCCGAGTAGAGCGCCACACGGAGCTGCCAAAACAGCGGCTGCTGCGTGCCTCAGGGTCCCAGCAGGGTGGTGTGTGGGCCAGATCCGATGGCTTGGTGGGCTGGATCTGGCCTGCGAGAGGTATCTTGCCCATCCCTGTTTTAGAACCCAATCCTGGAAACACTTTCTACCTGACTTAGTTCCACTTAAGTTAATACTCTCCTTTCCAGGTGCATTATGAGGAGTTTCTTATTAATGTTTAAGACAAGGGGATGGACTCCTTAGGGAAATCTGAAAGTAGAATAAATACATGCTTTTGAAGAGGAGGAAAATCCACATACATCTTTTAGTTAGTGTGTCTAACTCTCCTAGTAATCTAATACACACATTGAACAAGAGTATAAGAAAAGTGACACCCAGTGATACCCCACACAGGTGCATATGCAGGACTGAAGAACTGCCAGAAAATGCCCTCTGTGTTGTTTCTAACACAAAAGAATGGCTCTTGGGTGATGGTGATTATATCTAAAGGTACCTACACAGCACCCTTAGCTCGAAATAAGCTACGCAATTTGTGCAGCTTATTTTGAGTGTATTTTGAAATAGCTTATTTTGTAATTTGGTGCTGTCTACACAGTGCCAAATTTCAAAATAACTTGCTAGTCCAAAATGCTCCTTAGCCAGAGCCAGTCTTAGGGCCGCTATTTTCAAGGGGCCGCTGACAGATGGAAGCCTGCTCGGGATGTGCAGCAATTAAAGGGGCCACAACCGCATTTTGGCTCCTCCCCCCCCTTTTGTTTGCGCAACAAATTTTCCTCACCTGGACCTGCCAGTTGGTTAAGACCAGCCCTGCCCTTAACCAAGATGTCAGAATAAGCTGGATTCTATTTCAAAATAACGGGCTGCTTCAGTAGATGCAGAAAGCTATTTCAGTATACTTCCGGAATCCCAAAATAGCTCCATAGTGTAGACATACCTTTATATTGCCACAGCTAGCACAGGTCATCTGAACTGGATTCCTGGGACTCAGGCTGTGGTGCTAAAAACTGCAGTGTAGAAAAGTGGGCTGAAGCTGGAGTCAGAGATCTGAAATGCCATGATGGGGGGTGAGTCTGAAAGTTGGGGCTCTGGTTCACAATCAAGCATCTAGACTGCTTCTTTTTTAACTCTACTAAAGTTGAGCCCTGTGAGCTCAAGTCAGTTGATAAAAGGTGTGGTGCTGTGGGTTTTTTATTGCAGTGTAGCTGTAGCTCCCAGGCAGGTAGAAGAGCTACTTTTGGCATGAAGAACACCTCATCTTCATTCCATATGGGTAGATCGTTGCTAATAGAACCAAAGGAGATCTCTTCCATAACCAGATTGGGCCCTCGTCAGTGAGGGTTCTGTTTGTCAGTTGGCTTTGGCACCTGTGGAAAAGCTATCATGTGAAGTCTGAATCGTAATGTACACCCACAAAGGGGCAGTTCTTAAATTTCTTCTTGACTCCGAAGCCTTAATAATGCTCTTCTAACACATTTTGTGCGTGTATGTAATAAATAAATATGGTGGAGGAGAGACCTATTTTCAAGGGAAGTGTTCAAAGAAGTTTGCTGAGGTGAGGGTCACATTCTTGGAAGTTCTTTTAGATCACTAGCTTCTCCATCTTGAAGTGGCAACATTAGTCACGGGGGCTTAGGATTGTGATTTTTTTCTTCTCAGGTGTGGACTTTGCTGTAATTACTCATTTCCTCATGGCCTGCAGATTGTGCAGTGGCAGGTGAATTACCCTCAGCAGCTTCCTAGAAGCATGAACTAAGTGCACATCATGGCCATCGGCTATAGCAGGGGTGGGCAAAAGGGCGTCTGCGGGCTGGATCTGGCCTGCCAAGTGGGTGGATCCGGCCCTTGGAGGCCCTGCTGCTCTCCCACCCCCCAGGTCAATTAGGGCTTGGGAGCAAGGGAGTGCCCAAAACCTTCTCCGCTCTGCCCCCGCCCTGCATGCCCAGACTAATCATGGTTGGGGGTAGAGTAGCCCTGCCCCTTCCTGTTTAGACCCCGGCCCTTCCAGGGCAGCCTGGGGCTACTTCAAACATTTTTGAAGTGGTCCCTGGGCAAAAATTATTGCCCACCCCTGTGCTGCAGAATCTTTCTATGTGTAGGAGTTTACACCTATGCTTCATAGACTTTAATGATTCCTTATCCTAATTACTGGGGTAGGGTGTTTGATCTAGATCCGTGGTCCCCAACACGGTGCCCGCGGGCGCCATGGCATTTGTCTGCGCTCGCCAAGTGCTCAGGGCTGGCCTGGCCCCGGGCACGTGGCACATGCGCGGTGCCGGAGCCAGCCCCGGGCGCGTGGCGCACGGTGAGCGCCGGCCCCGGGGGCGCCGCAGTTTGACCCCCCCCCCCCCCGTGGTGCATGGGGGAGGGGGAGGAGAGAGCGCCAGCGCCGGCCCCGGGCGCGCGGCGCTTGGGAGAGAGCGCCAGTGCTGGCCCCGGGCGCGTGGCGCTTGGGGGAGAAGGGGGAGAGAGCGCCAGCGCCGGCCCCGGGAATGCGGCTATGGGGGGGGCCCCGCTCAGGGGGGCCCCGCCCCCTGGGCGCCCGGTGGGCGAACGGCCACACCCCCTGGCGCCCGGCAACCCCAAATGGTTGGGGACCACTGATCTAGATCAAAACCGTACAAATCCATGCTAATGGAGTGACCATCTCTTTCCATGTACGGCACTGTCTGCCAACAGAGATGAGCTGTCCATCCCTGCTACATTTGAAAGTGGCTGGGAGGGATGTTTCCCTCTGTTGACAATAATAGTGTTAGAGGGAAACGTGTGTGTGTTTGGAAGGGGGGAGTGTGTCTGGCCATCTGTGTCCTACTCTGGCTGCTCTCTTGTCAGAGCATCAGGGAACCCATTCAGCAGCACTGGGCCCTTCCTGCATTGCACAGCCATGCAGCCACTACTGGCCCCTGCATTACACTTCCAAGAATGATACTTTAACATCCCAACCCCTCCAGGAAGCCAAATAGTGGTGGGAAGGGAAGGGAAGGGATTTGGTAAATGCACTTTAAGTGACTCCTGATGTCAGAGCCAGAATTTGGTACCCTTTAAACTTTCTACCTTCAGTTTTTGGACTTTCAGCAAATATTGACTGGTATTGAATTGTTTTTCCATCCACATCTGCCCAGTGCCATGCTTCTCTCCAAAATTCCTTAACCCCTGCCTATGCAAGCAACACACACACACATACCTACGTGGCAAGTCAATGGGACTACTCGTGAGGATGCGGGGTTTTGCCCATGAAAGCAAATATATATATATTTGTTAGTCTCTAAGGTGCCACAGGACTACTTGTGTTTTAATGTGACAGTAGTGCATGAATGTCTGACATGCAGTGATGATTAAGTTGTAGAGATGCTTCAAATGGCACACTTTGAAAAACCATTCACATGGGTAAATTTTATACATGGGCAGGATCAGGCCCTGGATTTGTACAGCATGTTGCATAATGGTAACCTAATCCCAGTTGTTGTATCTGGGTTCTACTGGAATATAAATAGTGATAAAGGCAGTTATGACACAGCCTCTGACTCTGGATACTTTCCTCGGGGCTCTGATAAAGCTTTACATTTATTGGCCAAGTTTAAGTATTTATTTAGCCTCTTTGCTGCATGGAGGATAATTATAAATTCTGTCTTCAGTAAACAACTCATTTTGTAAAGTGCCACATATATTTTAGGCAATATATGAGTAGTAATAACCGGTACCAATAATAGAGACCCTTGATCATAGGTCTCTACACAATTAAATGTCTTTTACAGACCAGAACCTTGGTATCACTTTTGATGTTTTGACCATACTTGTCAACACAAGTACTTTTACTTGTGTTGACAAAATTAGATATTTAATATTGCATTGCAAATCCTAAGTGAGTTTCATTGGCTGATTTGGAATGTCTTTAACTACTTCAAACATTTCACCCCCATCTATTCACTTTGGACACAATTCCTGTATCTTCTTTTGATATCAGAGCTTAGATGGCACAAAAATGGCTGCTTTAGCAATACATAAATAACCAAAACAGGCAGCTAGTGACTATGTAAGCTAGATAGATAACCAGGCAGACCTTGTCATTTAAATTAAAGACTAGATATGTAGGCACTTGTATTGCCCACTCACTTCTCTCATCTCTTCATGTCCAATCGCTACATTTATGGACCCAGTGTCATTTCCATTTAGTAGTTGCATTTGATTGCTGCTCCAGGAGAAATGATGCAAAATATGATGCCAATGATTCTATCTGATCAATTGTATGAGTAGAAGTTTGCTTCAGTAACTATGGTTTCTCTACACAAAATGTATATTGTTGCAGGCAAATAGATGCATGTGTTCTGGAAAATAGTCTACATGACATGGAAAAACACAGAATTTCAGGCCCAAGAAACATATATTTGCTATTTACTCTTTCCCCCGACTCACCTATCTACAAGATTCCCCCCCCCCCCCGTTTCCTTGTCATGGTATTGTGTGTGGGAAAGTCCTCAGGAATTTAATATATTTCTGTAGAAATGACTCTACAAATGCATAGATGCTGAGAGTGTGCTATGCTTTCAATAATTTTTTTGTTAATAGTAGGCCATCAATCTATTAAATTCTATATGATGGTTTTAAAAAACTTACAAAAAGAATGCTCTTAGATTCTAAGGGCTTTTCAATAGGGGAGCAGTCTAGATGAGACTGTTAAATTCTTGGGACCAGTAAAATGGCATACACGACAGTAGTACCATATATATGGTTAATAAGAGGGAACTATTTGCATTGGGTTATTTGCTAAAAGAACTGTACAGTCTGTCATTTGCTATTACACAAAAAAAGAATTTGACCATCTTAGCAAGAAGATTGTAAGAATAGAACCTGATGCCAGCACTGAAATAATGCAGCATCTGGGCAGATTTAGTAGAACTATTCTTGACAAGATGTTTTCAAAAATTGTCATTTTAAAGGGTGGTTTTAAGCATAAGAACATAACAGCCATACTGGGTTAGACCAATGGTCCATCCAGCCCAATATCCTGTTTTGCTGACAGTGGCCAATACTAGATGCCCCAGAGGGAGGGAACATAACAGGTAATCCTCACATAATCCTTCCCCTGTCACCCACCTCCAGAGAAACAGAGGCTAGGGACACCATTCCTACCCATCCTAGCTAATAGCCATTGATGGACCTAATCTCCATGAATTTATCTATCTCTTTTTTGAACCCTGTTTAACTCCTAGCCTTCACCACATCCTCTGGCAAGGAGTTCCACAGGTTGACTGTGTACTGAGTAAAGAAAAACTTCCTTTTGTTTGTTTTAAACCCGCTGCCTAGTAATTTCATTTGGTGACCACTAGTTCTTATATTGTGGGAATAAGTAAATAACTTTTCCTTATTCACTTTTTTTACACCAGCCATGATATTATAGACTTCGATTATATCCCCTCAAAGGGTGTGTCTAGACTACAAAGTTTTGTCGACAAAAGTGGACTTTTGTCGACAAAACTATACCTGCGTCTACACTACCGCTGAGTTCCGTCGACATAACAGAACTCAGACATAACAGAACTCAGCAGTTTTGTCTACGCTGGTAAACCTCATTTTACGAGGCATAACGCCTTCTGTCGACAGAGTTCTGTCGACAGAAGGTGTTATTCCATGTAGGGTTGTGTCTAGACTACAGGGTTTTGTCGACAGAACTGAATGTAGTGTAGACGCTCTTTGTCGACAGAAGCTTTGTCGACAGCATCTGTCGACAAAACTCTGTAGCTAGACGTACCCTTAGTCTCTTCTTTTTTAAGCTGAAAAATCCCAGACTTTTTCATCTCTCCTCATATAGCAGCCATTCCAAACCCCTAATAATTTTGTTGCCCTTTTCTGAATATTTTTCCAATGCCAAGATATCTTTTTGAGATGAGGCGAACACATCTGTATCCAGTATTCAAGATGTGGGCATACCATGGTTTTATATAGAGGCATTAGATATTTTCTCATTATCGGCAGTAATTGAATGGCCCTAATTCTATGGTCCACGTGACTATCTGACCAGCTGTGCATGAGCTCTGTCAGCTATAAATTGGAGCAGCAAACAGGTTGCTGTAACCTGTACCAGCTGCCAGTGACCTTCCACATGACCATATCAGCACTCAAGGAATACTACATAGCCCTTTCCACCTGCTACTCCCCTATGCTGGCGGCTGGCTGGCTGGCAAAAGAGGTGGCAAGTGTCTATGGGTAGATCTTTGCACCGAAGAATCACAGGGCCCATTATCTTTGTAATGGTGTAAATGTGTGTACATCATGCATGTCAGTAGAATCATAGAGGTTTGTTGTTGCAGTCAGGTGGTTGTTCTTTGAATCTGTGTAGGAAAATGTGCTCCATGAATAATAAAATACAGAAAAATCAGGTTGTCCTGTTCAAACATGCAGATCTTTTATTTAAATATTCCTTTGCGGTCTATTCACTCAGCATAACCCATGTATTATGCTGTTCTCTGAAATACGTTCAATGAATTTCAAACAAAATTGTCAAAAACAACAACCTTGGTTTCTTTGTATGATACACAGAAATAATTACATTTCATTTACAGCACAGATGCATTTTACACAGTCATCAACAGTCATTCACTACCAAACAGCATTTAAATCACCTAAAACACCAAAAGAATGTTTATTTTCCAAATTCAAAATTAATTAATCATTTTGCATAAGTGATATATGGAAATAGGAGACAAGAATAGCCTTCTGAAAAAATCTTGCCAAATTATTTCTTAACCTGTACTTTAAAAATGAAAATAAAAATTTGTAATTGGGGATGTAACTGCTATGCAAATATTGCTGTGTTGCAGTTTTTTTCGTCCATATGAAAAATAAAATTGAAAGGCCAAATTCTTAAACCCGGTGTGATCTCAGTGGAGTCAGTGGGATTGCAGGAGATCTAACTTGGTTCAGGGTTTGTCCCAAATGGTTTTCAGCAACTGCCATTTTATATTAGTTTCCAGATGTAATTAACAAGAAGCATCATGTGACTAAGAAGAAGCTATAATAGATTGTTAATATGAGGGCAATTTTCATATCAGTAATTGCTTCAGCAAACACTAGGAACAAAGCCAGTTTTTTATGGGTAATTATGAGTATAGACTTAAGAAGCAAGTAAAAACTAATGTACTGAACCCAGCTTTACAACATGTAAGAGAGAGGAAATGAAAATAATCGATTTCAGTGGAATTACTTGATATGTTCACTGTAAGTCAGGGAATAATCACTGTGTTGACTTCTTAAAAGAGAATTCAAATTTTGATTCCATTTATAAACATGATAGAAACTTGCCAATTTGCACAAAAGAATGGGAACTGCACTGAAAATTAAACAAGTTTGTGAATAAGTGAACAAATATTAAGAAAACAAATATCACCGATTGCAAATAGACTCTTATTTTGTCGTGTGCAATTTAGTTTTAATTTATGAAAAATAGCATACTAGTGACTATTCTGTAGCATATTTTGTAAAAATAAAATTTCAGCTGTAATTATAGCATTTGTTCTTAAATCTTTTGCTTATAGGGGAGACTACCAACTGATTGTGGGGCGTCAAGAGAGTGTAGATTAGTAAGGTTCTACTTTCATGCTATATTTCCTCTTAATATAAATGTTAAGTTCAGTCAAGAGAGTAGTCAGTAATTGGTACCAGAAAGTTTGAAACATAGAACATTCAAACTATTAAATAATTTATTGTTTATTACATGTGGTAATGTCTTCTAATGCATAGAGACTTTTATTGGTATATATATATATATATATATATATATATATATATATATATATACAGGGCTCGACAAACCGCTGATTCTACTCGCCCGTGTAGATTTCAGCCGGTCTCTCCGTGCGCCCCATTCACCAGTACTGCGTGCATGTGCACTGCCGGTCTGGCGCATGCGTGGTGCGGGGCTGGTGAGTAGCTCTCGCCGCGGTTTGTCAAGCCCTGTGTGTGTGTGTATGTGTATATATATATATATATAGATATATAGATATATATATGGAGCTATGCAGTAATTTCTGCTGATACAGTATTTCTACTATAAACACTATTTCATGTGTATAGCATTTTCAAGATGACAAATCTCTTAACATTCTCATGTTCTATAGTAAAGAAAACTGCAATTCGCAGAAACCTTTTGGTAAGAAAACTGAGTTCTATGAGACAATGAAGCAAAAAGGCATTTTAAAATAGTAAAGTCCTTATATCCATTTATGGGTCTGATCCCACTGCTAAATTTCCAATGAAGTAAATCATAATTTTGCAGAAAAATCTAAAATCTTGAGTTTATCAGTGTATCTTAGGTATAGCCTTGCAAAATATGAATTTCCACAAACATTTTTGGATGCAGGTTTTACAGACAACTAAAAGGAGAGTTTTAGCAAACTGTTTTCACTAAATTTCCTCCATTGTGCAACATAGCCAATATTCTAGATCAGGGGTGGGCAGTAAAACAGTGATGGGTCACAAGGTTTAGTCCCTATTGGGCCCCTGCCACTATACTGTATTTATCTAAACCTCCACAGATACAGGTGATTGCAGCTCCCTTTGGCCAGGAGGGGTGATCTGCAGCCAGCAGGAGCTGTGATTGCCCGTACCTGTGGAGGCATAGGTAAATATGGGCGTATGGGGGCCTGCCAGGGGCTAAGCCTGGTGGACTGGATCTTCTAGATACTGCAGAAAAACAAAGAGGTTTAAAGCTAAGTGCTATTTGTCACAAAACCCCTTTGTTTTAATTTCCTTTCAAATGGGATTGACACTGTAACTTTACACTAAAAGGCTGGTTCAGGAAATACAAAAGTAAGCACAAAAGTTTAAGCCAATTTTTGCAGTCTTGAAATCTCAAAGAAGAAAGGTGTGTTAGACCAGGTAAATGTACTGCATCATGGAAATAAAATTTATATTGGACAAAAAGAAGTTTGACTGAAAAGTACATTTGTGGGAAACAGTCTTGATTACATGGTTATTTAAAACTTCTCCACATTAGAGAAAACATTTTCCATCCACTGGGTTCATGGTGTAGATGAAGTTGTGCAAAATATTTAAACAAATTAATCCTGATTCCTGATACAACAGGTATACAATGAATTATTGCAGTTGTAGAAGTACCAAGGAAGCAAGATAAAACAATAATAAATGCTGAACTAACTGAACACCTTGAGTTTGCTAATGAGTTTGAGTAAGGAATACTGCATTTTCCAAAGGTAAGTTATTTGTACAACTACCATGGAACATTAACAATCAGCAGTAAGTGCACAGAAATGCCCCTTTCTACAGTAATATTTTAACATGCCTAATCTGAAAAACAACAGAAGTAAATCGAGATCACAGCTCCAAAGAATTTCAGCATGCACTATGGTTGTATTTCTGCCAGTCAGTACAAACATTTCATATGAGCATTTTGTTTTCCCCTTTTTTTAATAGGGAATTTGTCAACAAGTTCATGATTTACCAACAGGAAAAAATGACATTATCAAAATGTTTTTCATTGTTGTTTTGCATTCTGCCGGAACATACTGTCCAAACATGGGGAGGTTTTTTTTGTTTATTTTTTTAAAAAAATTCCCATGGTAAGAAGAAGCATCAATGGGGGACATTTCATTGTGCTCATAGAATAAGTCAAAATGATCAAAGAAGAGTGTTCTGTTTAACCGTTCAGACTCTGTGTAGAAACTCCATTTGGTTGACTGCTTCACGCACTACATTACTGAAACCCAAATGGTTTAGTTTTCTGGACCCCTTCAATCTGTGGCTGCTGTAACACTGACCAAGGGGGTATTGTCTTTTCCGGCTTTCTCCTTCAGAACTCTTCTCGTTGCTAGATCTCAGCTGGCAAATGTCTTTGTTCCAATTGTTTTATAAAGCAGATACTCTGACAATATTTCCTCCTGAATATGCAGAAGATTCTGGCCTGTCATTCCCTTCGGGCGTGGTCACTGGGGGAGTTGGGATGCTGATTATTGCTGTTGTGACGTAAGGCTGCTCACAGTTTAGTTTTACACACTCTTCCATTTTGGCATTTAAACTGGATCGGCTAAAGGGGAAACACATCAATGAGGTAACTGTTTACAATGTTATAAACTTCTCTGCTTACTCAATTCCATTATGCCAGCCATCCACCTTAAAGTCTGGTTTCTTATCAGGTAGGATAACCACAAATACATTGCAAACACAGCCTCTGCTCCTTTGGTCACTGGACATGTACTATGTGGCTGAGGAGGAAAGATTTGTGACTCATAAAACTTAGCTCTCTAGCTCCTGATCTACACTAGGGAATAATTTTGAATTAAGATATGCAACTTCAGCTACGTTAATTGCATAGTTTAAGTCAAAGTATCTTAAGTTGAATTTTGGTGCCATCCACTCTTTTGACTAGTCTTACTCCTCAGGGAAGCAGGACTACTGACATAGATGGGAGTGCCCATTCAGTTAAAATTAGCATGTCTTCACTAGACCTGCTAAATAGAACTCTGGAAGATTGACTGTGGTTACTTCAATCTTATTTGTAGTGTAGACATAGCCTTGGTGATTTACACAGGACTGAAAGGGATTTCCTGGGTCATCAAGTCCAGTCTTCAGCTGTCTTAGGCAGGGCCAGATTAAGACATGGGCTAGCCGGGCAGCTGCCCGGGGTGCCACCCTATGGGGGGGGGGGGGGCGCCTGATGGCAGCTGTAAGGGGTGTGCAGCGCCCCTTATAACTGCCATCAGGCACTGCGCTCCCGGATCACGGACTGCAGCAGCTCCCAGTGGCCACCCTGCAGCGGTCGCCTGGGGCGGGGACTGCGTTAACCCCTGCAGCGCCGGCTAGCAGCGCCCTTTCTCCCGTAGCCGCTTGGCCCTGAACAGCCAGGCCAGGCCCGGCCCGGCCCGGGCTGCACACCAGCAGCGGTAGCCAGGCTATGCCGGGCCAGGCACATGCGTCCTGCCGCCGCCAGCTCCGTGTGCCCTCCCCCATGCACCGGCACGGGGGCGGGGCCATGCATGCGCCCTTCCCCAACCTGGGGTGCAATTAAACAGTCTGCCCTGGGCGCCGGAATGGCTCGGTCCGGCCCTGTAAGGCAACAGCATCATGTATACCTGGTCATAAATATTCATACATACAATTATCCACTTTCTTTTTTGTTATTGTATTGTATTATTTTCTTCTCTGTAGTTTTGCCAACACTAATGGGTTCTAAAATCATCAGTGAAGTTAAACTCCTGGTAGTTTGTGTCTAACAATTATGAGGTTTTATTTGGATTTTTAGCTCTTTGAAACCAAGGCCCCCTTTTATGTGTGTGCAATTCAGGAAAATCTTGAACGGTACAAAGGGACAAGAGCTGGTCTAAGTGGATTACAGGATGAATAAAGACTAAACTGCTGAGGAACTCTTGCTTCTTATAATTTGCCCAATCGTTTGCCCAGCAACAATTTGTGACAGAGAGCAGGAGTCCTGGTGATAAGGAATCTGGGGCTGAAAGTGTTAGGACGGCACAGCCCTAGGACAGAGTAAAGGACAAAACCTTAACTCTTATCCAAGGGTGGATTTGTGGTGCAGCTTTTAAATGGAATGTAGTCATAGAAATGTGAGAGAATGACCTGCACACTATTTTTAGGGGGGAGTTGGACATTAAGGCATTAAAAGGGCCAGAGCCTAAAGAAGCAAATTGAAACCAACCTGTACCCTGGCTACAATGTGGTCACTATCCTCACACACATTTTACCCCTTTCAACAATAGGTGGGAGAGTCACAGAAAGTGAATGGGTAAGGAGGAATCCAACTCAGTTCCCCATTACCACATAAATCCTCTATCCCTCACACACACCCTTCCTCACTTGCCTTCCTATGCTGCCAAAAGAACAGTGGCCTTATGCCCTCCACACCTTTACGAATGTGATACACCTTAGGTGTTCCCAAGAGCATTAATATTGCCAGGCACACTGACCTGCAAGGCCTTGACATGTGGGACTGTTTCATTGCAGGGTAGATTTCTAGGCTGTGCTGCAGCCCAGGCTCTAGGGCCCTGTGAGCTAGGAGGGTCCCAGAGCTCGGGCTGCAAGCTAAGCCCAGAAGTTAACACCACAATGAAAGAGCCCAGCAGCTCAAGCCCCGTGAGCTTGCGTCAGATGGCAGGGACCAGCTGTGAGTTTTGCTTTGTAGTGTAGATTACTGTTCCAGTTTGTTGCACCAACCGATGGGTGCTGGAAAGATTGCAAAAGCGGAGGGGGGCAAGTCTCTGCCCCACTAATCAGACTCCCCCAAGAGCTCTCCCTCCACCAGCCCTTCCTTCTGGAGCCCCTCACTACCCCTTCCTTAACTTACCCTCTCTGCTGATCCTGCTGCCTGGATCCAGCCAGCCCCTGGCACCAAGAGGAACTGCAGTTTTAGTGGGTGAGAGCTCAGTTGCTAGTATGACACAGAGAGGGCCTTGGTGTTGTCTGGCCAGCTGGGCCAGGGTCCAGCATGTGTCCTCTCAGGCTATGTCTACACTACCAAGTTTTTGTGGAAAAATTGCCATTTTTCCACAAAAACTCATGGAGCATCCACACCTCAAGCGCATTTTTGCGCAAGTAAATAGATCAGAGGGGTATTTGAACAATTGGTAATCCTCATTCTACAAGGCAGAATGCCGTTTTGTACAAGAGCTCTTGCACAAAAAGGCGTGTGTGGTTGGGAAGGGTGGGTTGTTTTGTTTTGTTTTGTTTTATTTTGTTTGTGCAAGCAGAGGGAAGAGGAAAATGCACAGGTGCCCTGGTGGCTATTCTGTCCATAGCAATCACTGCTTACTTGCGAGAGAGCAGCCAGGCAGTCTGGATGCTCTCTTGCGCAAAAATGCATCTCTTTTTCAATGCACTTTTGCAGTGTGGACGCTCTCTTGTGCAAGAAGTTTTTGTGGAAGATCTCTTCTGAAAAAGCTTCTTGCACAAGAAGCCTGCAGTCTAGACCAGTTTTGCTCAACCTTTTTTAATTCGCGACCTCCAGGGCCGGGAAAATTTTGGTTGAGCCAAAAAAAAAAAAACAAAACAAAAAACGCTGTCTGGAACATTTTGTTTCAGCCTCTGTAATTTCAAGCACTGGTCCGCTCCCCTGCCACAGGGACATCAGACACCAAGCTGTGAAAACAAAAGCAACTGGCCTGGTGCTGAAACCCGCTCAGGAACACATCCACGACCTCCGCTGGTCTAGACGTAGCCTCAGAGAGCTCTTGAAATGTAAGAGAGAGCAAGTGCCCTTTGAACCTCTCCCTTCACTGTTTCTGGTGCCTATGTCCCAAATAACACCACATATTGTTGCTACAAAAAGAACAACCAGCATTGCTTTCATGCTGATGGGCATACGTGTGACTTACCAGCTCTGTGTCTAAGGCAGTGCGGTGAGGATGGGAGGAAATCAGCTTTGGGTAGGGATGGGGAATGCAAATGTTTTGCCCTGGCTGGGAGAAGCAGAGGAGGTGACATCCATTAGCTCAGTTGGCACCTCACAATGGCAGCCAGTAGCTGATCACTTGACTGGAACAATATGGGCCAACTAACAATAGCTAGCTCACAAAAATGGATGATGAGGAAGGAGTGGGGTGAAGAATCTGTCCAACTCGGAGACCTCATGCAGAGCAGCTGCAAAGACACCTATTCATCCCCATGGTAGGTAATAACAGTTAGGGTCCTGCACACCCTCTAACTTAGTGCTCACTAGCTGTGTAGTAGTTGCTCTATTGGCCTTCCTCTCCTTGCTCCAGCCCCGCCTCCTCAAGTTTGCAATGCACAAGGGAACAGAGCCATCTTCCCCACCATAATCTTTTTGCAGGCCCCTGCTTCCTTCCTCCCTTCTCTTGCATACTAGAAAGTGGGGTTCCAGTGCATGTAGAGCTTTCTTTGGCCATTAAGGAGGTCAGGTGGAAGTATATTGGGGCCACAGCTGAGGGAAATT
The DNA here is from genome assembly GCF_052426305.1 of Pelodiscus sinensis. Classification (NCBI taxonomy): domain Eukaryota; kingdom Metazoa; phylum Chordata; order Testudines; family Trionychidae; genus Pelodiscus; species Pelodiscus sinensis. The sequence continues at coordinate 44,783,216 of NC_143052.1, forward strand.
CACACCTGGTAAGGTTCAGTGACAGCTAAAACTGCACAGCAAGTCAGTAACAGAGCAGAAGTTTCTGTCCCTCACTCTTGGCTCCAGACTTTGTGGGCTGTTGAGCATTATTTATATGATCAGATGAGCAGTGACTCATAGTATGTGGTACAGGCAGTCCCCGGGTTACGTACAAGATAGGGACTGTAGGTTTCTTCTTAAGTTGAATCTGTATGTAAGTCGGAACTGGCGTCCAGATTCAGCCGCTGCTGAAACTGACCGCCAGTTCTGACTTACATACAGATTCAACTTAAGAACCCCAAGTCAGCTGCTGCTGAAACTGATCAGCCGCTGATTCCAGGAAGCCCGGGGCAGAGCAACTGTGCCTCGGGCTTCCTGTAGTCAGCGCTGGTCAGTTTCAGCAATGGCTGACTTGGGGACGCCTGGGGCAGAGCAGCTGGGGTGCTGCTGGGTTGCTCCAGTAGCGCTGCTCCTCGGGGGAACACGCCGCTGCTGCGGCTTTGCTCGCGGTGTCCTTGGTCGGCTGGAGACGGTCCCCAGCAGACCAGGGGCACCGCGAGCAAAGCCGCAGCCGTGGCGGGGTCCCGCTCTAGCAAAGCCTCAGAAGCGCGGGACCCCGCCGCGGCTGCGGATTTGCTCCCGGTGCCCCTGGTCTGCTGGGGACCGTCTCCAGCAGACCAGGGGCACCGGGAGCAAAGCCGCAGCAGCGGCGGGTCCCGCGCCAGAGCAAAGCCTCAGAGGTGAGGCACCCCGCCGCTGCAGCTTTGCTCCCCGTGTCCCTGGTCTAGTGCGGGGGGGGGCGCAACTAGTGTGCCCCCCCCCAGCAGACCAGGCTTTTGTTGTGGACCCTGGGGCAGAGCAGCTGGGGTGCTGCCGGTTGGTCCCGCAGCGCCACTCTGGGCACTACTGGACCAACCCGGCAGCACCCCAGCTGCTCTGCCCCAGGCGTCCTGATTCAGCCGCTGCTTTGCTCTGACGCGGGACCCGCCGCCGCTGTGGCTTTGCTCCCGGTGCCCCTGGTCTGCTGGAGACGGTCCCCAGCAGAGAAGGGGCACCGCGAGCAAACCCGCCGGGGTTGCGGCTTTGCTCCTGATGCCCCTGGTCTGCTGGAGACTTTCCCAGCAGACCAGGGGCACCGGGAGCAGCTTTTCTCGCCCCGGAGGTCGAGGTGGCTGACCGCTGCCTGCGAGCTCCGGGGCGAGAGAGCCCCATTCGTAAGTGCGGATCCGACATAAGTCGGATCCGCGTAAGTTGGGGACTGCCTGTAGTTATAATTATCAGTCAGTTGAGACATGAACCTGAGGGTGGGTTCATGTGTACACAGAGCTGTTGAGAGGAATGTATATCGATTGCAGGGGTGGTTCCCAGGATAAGAGACACTTAAAAATGAAATTCATTGAAGTGGGAGATGTGCTCCTCCTTGTATGTGTATTCTGCTGCTTTTAATTCTTGCATGTTTGTGCTGTGGCTAGAAGGGTGTGCTGGAAAGCTACCTGGTAGACAACAGGTTAGAACCAGGCAGAATTACGCATGAACACCTGACTGGTTCCACATTTGGTCCCCAACCATCCAGGATTGTCCTGGAATCTCCAAGAATTGAAGATTAATCTTTAATGAAAGAGTAGGTCATGTGCTGAGACCTCCAGAAATATGTCCCTCTCCAACTCCTTTGAGGAATAGCAGAAAAAATGATCTCAGCTACAAGTCAAGGAGCTGCTCCTGGCAGTGAGTTTTGCTCTGTATCCTCTGGTGCTTCATTTTTTCTAATTTTCCCAATAACTCCCTTAGGGATTATATTTTTCTCGTTCATTGTATATTTATAGAGAGGAGGGATGGTTTTTAAGACTAGGGAACTGGACTGGGATTCCAGTGGTTCGTGTAAGCATTTGATAAAGAAGGACCAAATCCAAATGGCAGTTGAGAGGCAAAGCTTCTCAGGCTCTGGGCCAGTATTAGGACAAATTATTTATTTCCATCTGCCACTTCAAGACTTAGAGACTTCCTAATAAACTGAAAAAAAGTGCTTCTTAGAATGGACAGTTACCCATTAATTTTAAGGAATGCAACTTACTTATTTGACACAAATTCAAAATAATACCTTGTCACTTAGACCACCTCTTCCTTACCAAACAATGGTTTGCCATAGCATTGCATCTGAGATGGCAGTTAAAACTAAAATACCTGTTAGATAGAGATGTCCTCTCCATACATCTGATTTGAATGGTGCTAAGTTCTTGTATGCTGCCTGTGCGGCTGCCATTTATATTGGTGTTTGGGATGCGGAAAGTCTTTTTATGTCGTCGTGAACAACAAGTGCTGGTAACACCTTGTTGGGAAGAGAGAGAGGGGCTGTGGCTTGAGGATCGATTGACTGTGGAGACCTCCATGCAGCTGTCTTCATAAACATGTTCATCCACAAACTCGTGATTCTGGTCCAGAGCAATTCAATGCATGGTAAAAGCACACACACAAAAAGATATGATTATAGTTGAAAGAAAATGTTCATGATGCTGATTGTCAAAATCCACTGTGTTAGGGCCTGTTTAATAACTTAATTTTACACAACCAGAATCTGGAAAAATGACAAGGATTGCAATTTTCAACCCACATCAGGATAGCTAGAATATATTAAAAGTGTCCATACAGATTCAAAATGATCAAACCATTAACTTTAATTTTCAAAAGCTAATGCAAAATATTTTGTAGGATGGCAAAACATAACTCAGATAGTTATATTAAGGGTTACTGTGTAATCTGTAAAATTTCTCTCAGTAAAGAATTATTTTCATTAATAAAAAAATTCAGAAACATTTTTCAGGCTCTTTTAATTCTGCTTATATAAATGCTCTAAATGGGAGTAAGCGCACCCATGATTATGTTTAAATATAGTAAAATAGTACTGACTTTAATTTTTGTATCAGTCTGTGAAATGTCATCTTAAAACAAAGGTGTGAAACAATGACTTGAAACAATACATTTCACAATCCAGGAATAAGGTACTTATCAAAAAGTACTTATCAAAAAATAACATGTAGCCTTAATTTCAGTTTCCATTAGAGAGGAAGCTGAAATAAATACCAAACATTCTCTCCAGAGGTTACTATTTGCTACATATAAAAGCTTAATATATCCAAATGGATTAATATGATAATGTCTTTAATTCAGCAATTAAATAGTATTTATTCATAGGATCTTTCCTTGAGCCCCACATAGACAGAAATCTTGTAGGCACAACATAGTGAGTGACCTATGGCAAGTCCAACTGATAGTCATTATACTTCGATGCTTTAATTTGTGATTATGAAGCACGACTCACAAAATTGTGATTAGTACAATTTCTCTGTGCATCAAGAAGGGTAAAGTAGTGGTGTAGTGTTCAATAAAAGGAATCATACACTGTAAAATTATATGCAATAGTCTTAAGGTAGAATCCCAGGATGAAATGGATGTTGATGCTCATAATCCCATCATTTTGGATTGAGACAACTTCTGTTTCCACATTTCCAACTGTGGATGCTTTGACATTGGGTTAGGAAACACTGGCTTACAGGCCACATAACTCCATTTACTTCAAACTGGTTGGTTCGTTGCATTTTCATTCACTAGTAGCTAGCCTACACTAGAATTGCTACCACAGTGAAACTGTCCCAATGTAGCTGCGCTGCTGTAGTACTGCTTGGGCAGACACTCTGTGCCAATCAGAGCATGCTCTTCCATCAGCATAATTACTCTACCTTTCTGAGAGGTGATAGCTATGTCATCAGGAGCATATCCCCTGCTACACCATGCAGTCTATACCAGTATTTAGATCGTCGTAGTGTATGTTGGTCAGGGGGTGGCTTATCCATACTCGATGGCTACATCTAGAATGGCATGATTTTCCACAATTCCTTTAATGGAAAAGTTTTCCAGTAAAAGCATTTGCGGAAAAGAGCATCTAGATTGGCATGGACTTTTTGTGGAAAAGCGTCCGTGCCAATCTAGACGCGCTTTTGCGCAAAAAATCCCCGATCGCCATTTTAGCCATCGGGGCTTTTTTGTGCAAAACAGTACTGTGCTGTATACACTGGCCCTCTTGCGCAAATGATTTGCACAAGAGGGCTTTTGCCCAAATGGGAGCAGCATAGTATTTCCACAACAAGCACTGATTTCTTACAGTAGGAAGTCAGTGTCTACATTGGCCCTTTTGCGCAAAAGTCTTTCGGAAAAAGACTTTTGCCCGAACAGGAGCAGCATAGTATTTCCGCAAAAAGCACTGATTTCTTACATGAGATCGTCAGTGCTTTTGCAGAAATTCAAGCGGCCAGTGTAGACAGCTGGCAAGTTTTTCCGCAAAAGCAGCTGATTTTGCGGAAAAACTTGCCAGTCTAGACACAGCCCATGTGGCTTAAACTATGCCCAAGTAAATTATAATGTGTACAAGCCTGAGGATAAGGAAAATTATTTCCTTCCTGAAAGAAGAGTCTACTAACATGCAATGTTGTTCAGATGCCAATAGGTACTCTAAGAATACATTTATGTTTTCCAAAAAGAAACATAAAATAAGCGGAATAAACTAAGTATGATTCATCAGTAAGGTGAGCACCAGTACAGTAATTTTCTAAGGAAGATGAATGTTTGGAACAAATGGAAATAATTTGGACAGAGTACTATTTCTATTTGCTCTCCTTCATAACCTTCCTTGACTCTCATTATACCCAACTGCCATCTTCTGAGGAGAAAAATGGTGAATAAGAAGAATGATTTCAAGTGACTCAAGGAGATAAGTCTTGGTATAACTTCCTTAAAATCTGACTGTACACAGGGCATACATCATTCATAAACAAGACTCCAAATGCAGTTAGAACCTGGATATGGGAGGCAGACAGAGAAATTACTTAATAGCTGTCTTTAGATCATATATACTATAGGAATGAATAGGGTATTCCAGTATGCTTGCCAAGATCTCTGGTAGTTTTCCAATAAAAAACAGTTTTGTCCTAAAGCTATTATGGAGCTATAAGTTAGCATACTCTATTAGGGTATGTCTACACTACCCCGCTAGCTCGAACTAGGAGGGTAATGTAGGCATACCGCACTTGCAAATGAAGCCCGGGATTTGAATTTCCCGGGCTTCATTTGCATAAGCGGGGAGCCGCCATTTTTAAAACCCCGCTGGTTCGAACCCCGTGCAGCGCGGCTACACGGGGCTCGAACTATGTAGTTCGGACTAGGCTTCCTATTCCGAACTACCGGTACACCTCGTTCCACCTGGGCTTCATTTGCATTCAAATCCCGGGCTTCATTTGCAAGTGCGGTATGCCTACATTACCCCGCTAGTTCGAACTAGCGGGGTAGTGTAGACATACCCTAATAGAGGGATACACTTTTAATATGGACTGGAGATATTTTGAAATCATATAATTGCCTAAACGAATAAATTAAATTATGCATGTCAAGCTTCTAGTACATGGGATATATTAATGTACTGTCATACAATGAACTTCGACATATTGGTTTTAAGATATTAATTTAGGTTAGGACTTCAAGCCTAAAATAATTAAAACTTAAGTACTCTAGATTTCTCCTGTGAGCTGTAAATTCACTGTTGTGTATAAGTTGAAAAGATATTCTCTAAAGTACTTCTCTGAATACCAGTGTTGCCATTACAAAAGTAATTTCAAAGAAAGCTACAGGCCATAACATACCATCCACTGCACTTCTCAGAAAAGATGAAAAGAGAGGAATGGCCTAAAAATGTTAGATGGAGGCTAGAGGAGCCAAAGACGCCTCTGTTGGTTGCTGACAAAATCCTTTTGCATAAACTCTTTTGTGACTATTGTTCACTGCCTTCAAAGGAGGAAGAAAGGCTTAGACAATATGTAGCTAGTTCCATCTCCAGAGTGAATTAACAGCACTCCTCACTCTGTGAGATGAAGATATCCAAACTTACATTTTCTCATTTAATTTTTGGGAAGTCATGACAAATTGAATATATACTTCTGCTCCTAAGCAATTACGTGTGTGTGTGGTGGGTGTGCACATATCCAGGAAGTCAGGCTCAACAGCCAAGAAACCTGTTGTAGGCAGTGTTATTGCAGCCATATTGATCCCACACTGGATATTAGTGAGACAAGGCGGGTGATTGGACCCATTTCTGTTGGTGAAAGACAAGCTTTTGAGCTTACACAGACCTCTTCTTCAGGTATAGGGAAAAAAACCTGATTGATAAATACAAGGTTTGAAAAGCTTGTTTAATGTATCTATTCAAACTTTGTATTTAGTAATGAGACTGATTTAGTTACCCAGAGCTGAAGAAAAACTCTGGGTAGCTCAAAAGTTTGTCTATCTCACAACAGAAGTTGGTTCAATAAAAGGTATTACCTCACCCACCTAATCTCTCAAGCAAAGCCATTGAAAAGCAAATAAATGTTATGTATATTTCATAAAACAAGAGTAGGCTTGTACTATATATTTTTTGAAGAGTCACTGTTAAAAAAGAAAAAAAGGATAATCTTTTCCATCATTAATATCCTGGGGAGATGGAAAAGCTTCCGGGCCTGATCTAAGTCTCATCCAAGTAAATAGGAGTCTTCCTATTCAGTCTTCTGAGAGTTGGATCAGGACTTTTGCTAAGTTTGCCAATTCAACTGTAAAGTTCAAGTGGAAAGCAAAGTCCAAAGCAGATATCTATGAGGAAGGCTAGTCTACAACACAATGCTACATTGGTGCAGCTGCACTAATGAAACTTTGCTGCTGTAGTGCATCATATGAAGGTGTGTTGGGTCTGTGGGAGAGCGCTTTCTTGTCAGCATAATTACTCCATTTCAGTGAGAAGTGTCAGCTCTCATCGGGTTGGTGTGGACTAGGGATGTGAAGGAGTAGTCAAGTAGTTGACTACCTGATAAGCAGGAGCTTATCGGGTAGCACTATTGACTACTCAGTCACTCCTCCCTCTCCCCTGCACTCTTAAAGGGACAGAGAGAAGATGGTGTGCAAAGACACTGGCTTATTCTCTGGACCCCCATCGGGTCTCAGGACAACCCTCACACTGCCATTCTGCATTTTTTAAAGGGACTCAGCAGCAGCAGCCGCCCCCCCCCCGACCTCCCTCATGCTGCCCCTCTGCATTTTTAAAAGTGTCAGCCTGTCCACTTGTCTGTCTCAGCACAAGCCAGCTGCCACTGCTGCATCCCTTTTAAAAATGCAGAGGCACAGCATGAGGGAGGTTGGGGATGGGGGAGGGGTCGGCTGCTGAGTCCCTTTTGAAAATGTAGAGGGTAGGCCGATTCCTCTCTGTCCCTTTAAGAGTGCAGAGTGGCAGCCAGGAGTTGTGTTCAGATGCTGCTTAAGCTGGAAGTGAGCGCTTAAAGTGCCCTTCCTTAATGACTAGTTGAGTAGTTGATGGAAATTCTATTGACTATTTGACTAGTAAATTAATTGATACTTAACATCCTTAGTGTGGACAGCTTGAAACTTGTCTTGCTTGGGAATGAGGGAGCTTTTTCACACCCTTGAACAATGTAAATTAAATTGACGTAGGTTGTAGTGTAGAAATGCCCCCAGTTCTACTATGGTATGCCTCAGAAGCATTCCAAAAGGATAAAACTGTAGTAGGGGACATAGATGGTCAGGTGAGTCCTTTGTAATATACATTTAAAGCCAGACAATTTGTGCTATACTTTAAATCAGAAATGAATATTAAAAAAGACAGCATGTAAAAAGCAAAAGCACCTGAAACACGTAACGCATGACACATAAGTAACTACATGACATACAACAACTGGACCATGTTAATTACAAGGCAAGGCTGTGAAGATAAAAATATGAAGTTATACATGGGCATAAATTGTATTTAATTTAATAACATTTGTAATGAGAAATTATTGTGCTCTCTCTCAAACAAGAGCAATAAAACATTTCTAAATATATTTTGTTTTGAACACAGCAGATGCAGCACTGTGTCTTTTAATAAAAGTCCAACATTAAACAATAAAACTAAGACAAAACTTTGCGCAATGTGTCCATTCCTCACAGAGAAGTTACACAATGACTAGAAAATGCCATGTGGCAATTTTTTATCTTGAAAGTCAGTCACATATTTCATAGCATGTTAAATTTGGGGTGGGGAAATGGACCCCGCTTTTTTTGGAAATCTTTGTTTCATAAAAATCAAATACATGATTCTCTAACCTTGTGATTCCATGAATATGATGAACATTGAGCAATGTATGAGAGAAATTTAACATCATTTGCTAAATTTCCAGATGATTAGAAATAGTGCCTATGCATGTGTAGAAAATCTCTGATTTTTTTCTGTTCGAATGCACCTTCATACATTTAGTTTGTAACATGTCAAATGCAGAGATGGGCACCAGCCACATAATTCAGATTTTGATTCTGATTTTCAGCAGCTAAAATTGGGATATTTTAATCTGGAATTCAGGCCCATGTCTGGTCAACATGATCTAAACTCTTTGTCAGGAAATGGCAAAATATTGTATATAGTGATGGCCATTACCAGAGAATTTGTTAGGTGCATCTACATTTTATAAAATCAGAGCTAAATTTGTAAATTGTACCTTAAATGGTGTTGAACAGCTTATTGATAAGATGGGATCATCCACAACATAAGATAAACCCTTCATGCCAATATGGTGATGGGAGAGAAAATACAAGGACAAATATAGATTATGTTAACATTTCTCAATGCGAAATTATTAAATGTACAAAGGTGAAACTCAATATAATTATTTTTTCATGTCTTTAGTTTCCTTAGAGGAAATAATAAACAGGAAAAATGTAAAAATAAAGCAATAATGAACAGGATAACAGAAATGCCTTTGTGACATTATCTGGTTAGAAATATTTTTTAACTGTGAATGAGACTTATAGCTTGCTAATATTCAAAGTCAAGATGGGTCATCAGGCTGACACAACTTTAAGATAAACAAGGGAGTGGTGTGGCTAGCATCACATCCAAAAGCATTGGACTTCCGTAACCCTATGGGTCAGGTACACATTTTGCAGGTAGATGAACCAGAGGTGGTCTCAAAGTCTACAACTAAACTATAGCCGGGATCGACGCTCTGATGATCGATGTACTTGGGGTCAATTTAACAGGTCTAGGGAAAACACGCCAAATTGACTGCAGATATCTCTCAACCAACCCTGGCCTGAATGAGAAGAGTAAGGGAAGTCAACGGGAGAATGTCTCCCATCCCCATTGCAATGTAGACACTGCAGACAGTCGATATAAGATATGTCAACTCCAGCTATGTTATTCACATAGCTGGAGTTGCATAACTGAGGTCAATTTAATGCGGTAGCCTCCGTGTGAGATTGAATGAGACTCAGACTTACAATTTCAGGATTGTAGTCAAGCACCATAACCACCATAATCCACACCTCATTGTTATTAATACTACTGAATTGTAATTTTGTTTTCATTTAACATTCATAATGGCTGTATAGTTACCAAATGGCTGTATAGTTACCAAATATTAAGCAGCAAACACATGTGCTCAGTCATCCATTTCTGACTGCTTGGAAATTTTTAATCAAAGCAGGTGTGCTTTGGTGATTGTGAATTATATCACTTATGCCTGTAAGGGGCTAACTGTCAGAAATGAGGCTAAACAATTCTGTAGCATGGCGCCTGTAGCTTAAATCAGAGGATGAAGTTGTGGAATAAATTCTGCATGCTCTCCACTTGCACTTGCTTAAATTGGAGGTGAGTGGCCACATTGCAGGAAGTACTCAGCAATTTGTAAGGTCGAGCCTGAGGACCCAGAGCATCAACCCTTGCTCAGGAGAAAACTTGCATTGCCTGAATTTGGAATTTCTCATGAGATGGAGTCCTAGAAACTTTACTGTAGCAAAGTGTATAAACATGCAAATAATAAACTCTCTCTCCCTGTATATATATATCAATCCAGAGTCTCAGCTGGTGCCTTTTGGGATGCTCCATTAAGGTTAATGTCCTGATGTGAGCTGAGGATCTGAACTATGATCTTTAAACACTACTATGTACATTGCATAAAAATGAACTAGAAAATTTCTACATAATCCCAATCTATAAAATAGCATTTGATCTGAGGTAAGGACTATAAAATGAAGAATTGGAGAAATAAGCTACTACAAAACCAAAATTAGGTTTAAAAAGAGACAATGGTTTCATTTCCTTACCGTGGTTTTTTCCAGACAGTGAAGCAGGTGGTGGTGCTGTGTTTCAAAGGAGGAGCCAGATTTACTAAGAAAGGTCTGTTTTTCCTCATTGGTAGACTGTAAATACATAGAATTCTATATTATTTTCACTTTCAGAGCTTTATCAGGGCAATAATTTAGCATGAGCATGATGACTTTTTTGTTTATTAAACAAAATATTTTTTCTTCTTTCTTTGCAACCCTTCTTTTGTATCTCAAAACTTAGCATTTCCACTTGAGCATAAAAATGTATAGCTGGAATGGGCTTCAAGAAATCATCAAGTCCAGCCCCTTGCGCTCAGGTAGGATCAAGTAAATCTAGACCGTCGCTGGCATACATTTGTCCAATTTGTTCATTAAAACCTCCGGTGACAGGGCCTCCACTCCCATTCTTGGGGGTCTATTCCAGTGGTTAACTAGCCTTAGAAAGTTTTTCCTAATGTCTAACCTAAATCTACCTTGATGCAGATTAAGCCCATTACTTCTTTGTTCTGTCTTCAGTGGACGTGGAGAACAATTGATCATTGTCTTTATAATAGTCCTTAACATATTTGAAGACTGCTATCAGGTTCCTTTTCAGTCTTTTATTCTCAAGCCTAAAAATTCCCAGTTTTTTAACCTTTCCCCATAGATCATGCTTGCTAATATTTTTGTCATTTTTGTTGCTGTCCTCTAGACTCTCTCGAATTTATCCACATCATCGCTAAAGTGTGGTGCACAGAGCTGGACACAGAACTAGCTTAGGCCTTTTGTGTATAGTTAAAACAATGCTTCTTATAAATGGAAACATCACATAAAGATGCTGAGAGTAAAATCAACACATTCTTAAACAGTCATAAATCTAACTCATGGCGAAAAATTTCCCCTGTGAATGGGTCTTTTAAAAAAGAAATCGCAAATAGCTGTCTTGTTTCTTCTTAATATTGTTTAATATTGCTGAAGAATTTGTGGTATTGCTCTTTATAAACAAATTCATGTCACTGAATAATCCCAACTTGCAGAGTTTAAAAAATGTACAGCAGATGTTACAGACATAAAATGAAGAATTATGTAGAAAATATCTCCTGGATTAGTAAATGGTTTCATCATTATTCATTAGAGGAAAGTAAACTAAATTGGGATGAAAGGTCAGAAATGGAGATGGGCATAAAACATCCTCTAGGCCCTAACGCTCTAGATTTCGTATAAAATCCAGATTTATATTTAAGTTGCTTGAGCCAATTTATAGTTGAAATGTTATTTCTCAGACCATAAAAAAGATCAGATCCAGGTCCACATTTTTGCAAAATTTGAGAATGCTGAGATGCGGGGTTTTGGTTTGGTTCAGAAAGATAGTGATAACTATGGATTTTTTATTTGAACCAATCTTCAGTTTAAGTTTGGAATGTATTTGAATCCAGATTTTGTGTACCAAAAGTTATTTTATACTCTGTCATTCAAACTTGTAATATTTCTTAACAATTGTTGTTCAATTTATCCTTCTTTAACCTACTTCTATTGGTAGTTACTTACAGAGTCAGATTGATTAGTCCTGATGCTAAGCAGAATAAATAGCAGCTGTGCTATTATTAAGCAGTTATTCTGGAGCTGGATTACATAAATATATTACCTGAAGCTGGTTACTCAATAAGCCATTTCGTTTGCTCTGCATGTAAGCATTAGCAGTCCCGCTCTTTGCTGCTCGAATTCTAGCAAGTCTGGCTTTCTGTGCAAAGAAGGAAACAAAAAGAAATGGTGGCACTTCTACTTGTATCCATTAGTCTGTTTATAGAAAGCAGCTAATTAGAATCTGCTGTTTACGAATACTGATGTCAGAATCACCAAAGAGATGGTCATTCAAGTGCAACAAATCAAAGGAGCGTTTTCCCAGTTAAACAGCAAATTCGTTGGCTGAATTAGAGAAAGAAACAAAAGCTGCTAATTAGAACAATAGTTTGGATAAACATTTCTACATAGACTAACAATATTAGGCAAGTAGTATTTTTCTGTGGTAGTGATTATGTCACCTTTATATCTGTCTTACCCCTCAGGAATATTGCTTCCATCTCATTGCATGTAATTTCTAATCCTTCAGTTATAAATTCCTCAAAAGAAATGTTAATGGTCCAAAGGAACATTATATTTCAACTGCTATGAGCTATGAAGTACCTCCATGGTTCCTCAGAGCATTCTGACTCTCAGAGAAACACACATAAACAGCATGAGATAGAGAGGCCTCGGTACACAAGGAAGTTCAATTTCTGAGTTCCTTATACACGTTTCTAAAGCCTTCTACTGGCTGCAAAGCATTTGTTAAATCTTGTTTGCTTACTATGGGGGCTGTGCCCATAGTTCACTATGCTTGCCAACCTGCCATCAGGAAAAACTTTTTTAAATTTAGAGAGAGATTTATATAAAGATACTTAATACGAATCACCACTTGTTCCAACTGAAGTATTCTCTAGAAATTTTAAACAACAAATTGTTGAGAGAGGATGTCCAGATTAGTTAATTTGTGTAGATGGCAGGGCACCTCTTTTGTCTCAGCAGGCTCAGCAATTTCCTTTCTGAGCAGTGGGAGGTGGAGGTGGGAGAGGGGGAGAGAGGAGGGCCACCTGGAGTAAATCAGTCTCACTCTGAAGAGTTTGTATTCCTTACTTGACTTTTTATTCTTAAGTATTTACAAGATGGGCCTCTGAGTGGCCTAAGAAATAGTCTTAAGCCAAACAGAAAGAGAATACCTTTCCCTCCCTTCCCCCATACTGGGATATTGCTTCATTATGCTGGCCTCTGGATTAGAGCCCTGCAAATCCATGGATATCCACTGTATATCCATGGGTATCCACATCCATGGATGTGCATGCAGATATCCATGATTCATTTTTATGTATGAATTCTTTTCTTCCTGTTGCAATTTATCCTCCATCTCTCCTCATTCTCTCTCACTAGGAAAGTTGGGGTTTAAAGACCCTTAATTGGCCTCAGGACATACTTGTTGACCTGAGAGAAACTGTTTTCAGTTCATGCAGAAAAGGGCCTTCATAATTCTATGGCAGATGTATTTGCCTTCCACCATTCTCTGGTAAGTGTCCAGAGGAAGTGCTGCTCTGTGGGTAGAGAATGATGGATGGAAGATGATAGGGAAGCTCAAAGAAATTTCTGGTAAAATTGTCAGCTTCAACTCAAGTCACATAATGTAGACTGAACAATGGGAAACCATAACAGAGGTGACACCCTGGCTGCGTCTAGACTGGCAAGTTTTTCCGAAAAAGTGGCCGCTTTTGTGGAAAAACTTGCCAGCTGTCTACACTGGCCGCTTGATTTTGCGCAAAAGCACTGACGTTCTACTGTCCGAAATCAGTGCTTCTTGCGCAAATGCTTTGACGTTCCCGTTCGGGCAAAAGCCCTTTTCTGGAAATGCTTTTGCACAAAAGGGCCAGAGTAGACAGCTGAAAACTGTTTTGTGCAAAAAAGCCCCGATGGCGAAAATGGCGATCGGGGCTTTCTTGTGCAAAAAAGTGCTTTTGCGGAAAAGCGTCCGTGCCAATCTAGATGCTCTTTTCCTCAAATGCTTTTAATGGAAAAACTTTTCCATTAAAAGCATTTGCAGAAAATCATGCCAGTCTAGACATAGCCCCCTGTGTGTAAAGAAAAGACTTTGGAGATCAATAATAATAGGAAACAGAAGTTGCAGAAGAGGCTTTTGTTGACTTCCTGGAAAGTGTGGGGTCAATCAGTACAATTCCTTCAGGAATTTTTAAGGCTGATTCCCTGTATATCATAGAAAGCGTTACCCTGTCCTCATGCTTAATCCACAAATTCCTGGTTCCCTAAAGCCAAGTGCAGAGCAATGATTTAGCAAATTTAAACTTCAGTAGCAGGATACAAGCTCAAGTAAAGAGCTCTGAGCTATTGCAGAAGAAAGGAGAGTCAAGTTCTATGTTTTGTTTTGAGGCAATAAGACTTTTTCCTTCTTAATAATTACTCAGTTGAATATATGTTTGTATTACAATTGTAAAAAAGCCTGCTCTGAACCTGTGAACTGGGACAGGAAGATTTGCTCTGCTGGCGCATCCGGGAGGACTATCAAAAATTAAGTGGGCTATTGTAGGACAAAAGCTTTATTGATTGTCCCCATACATCTATGGAGAAGTATGTGCAGAAGGCCTGATCCCATTGCTTTGAATGTGGAAGAGGGAAATAAAAATAGTTAACATGAAGATTTATCATCTCTTTGCTGTTTGCATTCTTCCAAGGGCTAGCACTGAGAAATAGGAAGCAGAGATCCCCAGGGTTGACCTGGGTTAAGCCTTAAAATGTTTTCGGTGCTGACAGATCAATACATATCTGTCATCTTTTGAATCACAGATTACATATATGAATGCTTTCTTTAATTTGTAGATAAATATTTTTTTCTTTTTCCTAGTTAATCAACATTTCATTAATTACATCACTGGCTACATGCATTGTCTTTGGAGTGAGATCTAAGATATATATTGATCTGGGGTGAGTGACTGGTCTCTGGGTATGGAAAGCAACCTGAATATTTTGTGATTTTTAGTGTAAGTTACCATTTATTACTATACCCAGCTTTCCTGAGTAGCAAGAGAGACTGGAGTTCCAATTGGGACTGTCTGTGACTCTATGGCAAGACTGTTACAGTGATCTGGGTGTTCACATTTGTTACTGGGTTAGTGAAATCAAATGATAGAACATAACACCAGCCTTGGATGTCTGCTCTGATTTTGACAATCTGTAGTCTCACTTATCTACCATTGTAGACAGTGTAACAACAGATTCATAGACTTTTTGTGTTCCTATTCCATTTTTTTTATCAAAATCTCAAAAAATTCCTTAGGACATATGAAAAGGCTGTGTCCTATCTTTTATTACAATGTTGCTGCCTTTTTGGAATACTGTTTTGTCGTACCATTTATAGCACCCAGAAATCAGTTTTCAAGAGAGACTTACGTAGGAATCTAAACTCCACGCAATATGAGCAGGGGGGGGGGGGAGTAAAATCTGGTGGAACCTGGCCATGCAGAGGGGAAGAGAAGAAATGGTTTGCAACATATTCCTTTCCATACTCTGGTCCCCTCCAGGGGCATACCACATCGTAATTCCCCTGGAATCTAGTGTCCTTATATTTGGGAGGAGAGAAGTTAGAGCAGGGTGCATGATTTTCTCAATACCACAAATTAAAAATTATTTCTTGCAGCCGGAGAAAGAGGAAATTATTCAAATGTACCCTGCATGGAACAATCATATTATGGCTATTTAGGCTTAAAGAGGATCTGTACCAATACTACAGAGTAAAATTATGGGTTCAAATTTTTACAGGTTGAACCTCTCTGAACTAGGACTCCCTGGTCCGGCAACATGTAGGAAGGAGCCCTGTGGGGGCTGTGAACCCAGCCAGGCTTGCTGCAGGGAGACCAATGCCTGGGAACCCTGCTGCGGGAGTCCAGCTTGAGTTAGATTATTTAAACCTTAGAGCACTGCTGCGAGGTAGGTAAGTGGTATGGTTTCCATTTTACTGGTGAGCTTACTCTGTGACAGAACCAGGAACCAGATATCCTGTCTTTCAGTCTAACATTTTAACCTCTAGAAAAGGCTCCTTTCAGGGGGCCTGAAGTGAACATAAGTCTGTTCATTGTGTTTAATGGGTTTCAGATCAGGCCCTAAAAGATAACTAGCTCACTGCTCCTGGTGTCTTCATATGCTCCCCACAACTGAATAAGGCTCAGGTGAGCGAAAGAATTGTAAGCAATGTACATTAGGCAAAACATTTTCATGGAGGAGGCTGGAAATTTGCATTGTCTAAAATAAAGCTGCAAAATTATGAGAATGGAAGATATGCTTATTCAAGATCAGATCTATAAATTGCTTGTTACTAGTGTAGATAAAATCCAAAATAAAATCAAAGTTTCACTCCAAAACCCGATGCCCTTATTTCTTCCACACTTGTGTGTCTTGGGAAAAAATAGGGGAGAGTGTCCTTGTTATTAAACCAAAACAAAAAACCTACAACCAAGGACATAAAAATTACATACATTTGTGATGATAGGGTTTTGCTTTTTATAACAGAGATGTATTCACAGGTGTTTATGGGTAAAGGGATTATGGCAGGGGAATGCCCACTTTTGGTAGTTTTGCATTCTGCAGGAGGGATTTGGTAACTAGCACTCCTATGTGTAAAATAAAATAATATAATAACAACAATAACAATAGTATTAATAATAACAACAATAATAATAATATTTCATAGCTTCTAGACTTCACCTCTATTACAATGTACTCTGAGAGAACTGCTTGTTTAAATCACCCAGATCCCGTGTAAAGGCACCTTTTAAAATACCAGATCTTTTCGATCTTTGAAGGAGAATAGCAGGCTAAAACATTAAAAACTAATCCTTCATCTGTGTTCCCATTCTTCGTCAGGGCAATGGACTTCCTGCTGCCAAACTCAATCTGTCTGGGAGACATGAAGCAAAATATATATTGTTTGCCAAGCAGTATTTGAGAACATTTTTAAGTGGTATGGGATTGGCAAGTGAAAGCCTGTGTGAAAAGATTTGGAGCACAGCGGTTCACAGCATGTATTCTGTATGATGAAGGAACTGAGAGAAGTAAGAGGTGACTGCCATATAAATGAGTGGGTCACACACAAAAAAGAAGGGATCATACACTGCCATCTACTACAGAGTGAGGAGGGAAGCAGGATATGCCTGAAATGTCTCTCAGTGTGATGGCTCCTCTGTATTTTCCCCATGCCACTCCGAGACTGAAAGAGCATTAGTGCTGGCACTCTATGTATTAGAGCATCCCTGGAACTGGGTTTTAGTCTGAAGGAACAGGAGAGCAGCTTTGTTTCCTACTTTGCTGCCCTCATTTTCAGGTGGATTTCCACACAAATGTGTGTCCAGTAAATACTGCTGGTTATTCCAGTAATTATTTCTACTGCTTCTTTTTAAAATTGTCACAGCACCAATGATCATATAACATTCAGCAAAAAATGGAACTTTTCCAAGATGTTTATATGTTCCTGTTTTTGACAGAATTCTCTGATGTGAATGAATAGAAGTACAATATTAGCTTAGTCCCTGAGAAGTGCGAGGTGGATAATGGATGGTTTCCATATGTCATAAGACAGCATTTTTCCATTAGTGCCTGCCACCAGAGTGTTTGGTCAGATACTCCTTTTTTTTCAGCCAACATAAACCACTTCTAACTCTTCTGTTGAGCAGCAGTTCCTGGAAAAAGAACAAGGACTAAACTCTTCCATAGAAAGTCATCCTCCATATCATGAAGCTTTCCATTTCTTCCTTTAGTGACTGAAACGCTGACATTTGTAAATACATCTGCAGCAGTAGAAGTGCTCTGTGAATTTTTGCAGTTTTTGGAGAAAGACGAGAAAATATGTGAAATAGAAAGGCTGTTAGCTGTTTTGGAAAAATCCCATCAGTTTTCTATCTTGAATGTCCCAGCAAATGGGCCATCAACTCACATTCCTATGAGTCTTCAGACTTCTTTTTCTATAATGATAAAGATTCCATACATCTCTTTTGAGCTCTCTGCTTTTTTCCTGTCATCTGAATTTATAGATTAGTCCCTTGAATTCCATAAATGTTTAGATATAGCACCAGCACAAAACTTAATAATATTAATGTTATCCCATGATAGGAAGTCTGCAAAAAGGAAGCTTTTAATGCTTCTCTGGAAATTAGCTCAATCAGATTTACTAAGGGATACAATTAGTTCATTGTAATAAGATTTAGCACAAAATGCAATGTAAATAGTGATATGTCCATTTTGCTGGCTGCCAAGATAATTAACACTCTTTCTATTGTTTCTGAAACTACAAATTCTTTAGTTAGTGTTTAGTCTGTATCGTCATGATCTGCTAATGTAAAGGTAAGAAAAATAGTCTTTACATTGATAAAAACTTGATAGTCAGACTGAGACTCAGACACTGCATGTGTCTCTTTAATGTATCTCCTGTGGCTCTTTGCAGCACATTCTATTAAAACACTGTGATTTAATTATTAATCAGGATACTTTTACTGTGTTGTTAGCATCAATTGCAGTTGGTAAAATAATAATACTTGGTCAGTCATTTTCCTGTGAGAATTATATATATTAAACAGCAAAGGAAACAATGAATTCATACTACTATGACTCTTTTGGATAATGTTGATTGCTAATTTGACTCCTGAACGATGAGGCGTGAGTATCACTGCCTTCATGTGTCTTGTGGATTCAGGAACAATGGATAAAATGGCCTGAATGGTCAGTTCCACTAAGGCCCCTTTGTATCATTCTGGTAGTGTAAAAGAGCCTTAAAATTGGTGTAATAGTAATTTACACTTACATCTAACTGAGAATTCAGGCCAATATTTCTTGGTTTGCTTTACTGTTTTCCAATAATTGCACATAATTTACTTTAGATGAGTGACAATAATTTAAATGACATCAACACTCAGTGAAAAAGGAAGAATTGTTTGTACAGTTAGTGGATTTGGAATTAAATGAAATTCAGAGATTGCTTCAGTCCTGCCATCTTTCTTTTTCAATAATATATTCAAATAGATTTATCCTGCATTTAAAAGATGGCATTTCTATACATGATTGCTCTCTGAGCACAAGCTCAACATGCTTTAGTACTGCATTCAAAAATCTGGGCTGAATTCATACATATTTAGTAGTTGTTGCACTGTACAGAACTAGTTATACTTTAGTGGTCTCTAACATTATTCATAGCTTGACAGATAGATACATAATGAATACAATCAGTAAGTAAAATAAGAGATCAGCCCACCTTCAGGATAAAAGTTGCTAAATTAAAGTGCAAAAGCTTTATCAGATCATAATCCTATGTCAGACTCCAGGCTTAATTTATGGCACCAGATAATTCTTTGCATATGTTATTAAGGAAATGTGAACAGCCCTTTTGGGGAGAAAGTGCTCATTGAGACTGGCAATTAAGGACTCCTCTGGATATCTAGGGACCAGTCTTGATAGACTGTGAAGGAGCTTCTCTCTGGTTTCCTGGGCTGACAGGACATTAAACATACCATAGGGACTCATGAATAGCTGTACAAAAGGTGAAGCAAGGGGAAGATGGGAAGTGGAGAGGGCATATAGGGAGAAACACTGAGTCTACTGAAAAAAGAAGTGTATAAGATTATTATAAAAGAAGGTTAACATTCAACCCAGGATACCACGAAAATACAGAACAGGTAAACTTGAGCCTAACTAAAAGGCTAAAAGGCTTTAGGTAATAAAGTCTACAGATGGGGTACAATGGATACTTCAGCTTGCTTTCAGCTCGGGGGTAGAACCACACCTGGGTAGCAGAGGAATGTCCCAGCTGATGAAGTTCCCTCCAGTTACATTTCCCAGCCAGGATAATTCCAAACTACTTTCCTAAATTGCAGAGTGTGGTAAATACACTCTGAAGAAAAAGCAAAACAATTTCTTCTCCTGCAGAAAATGATAGATTCTGCCCAAGTCTTTGGATGTCAATATTCAGCTGTATTCTAAATGATACATTTGTCTCAAGGATGGGTCATAGCCATGGTCCTTATTACTTGAAGACAGAACATTTTCACATAGGCACGGATACATTTTACTGTTTTTATTCATACTGTGGTCCATAGATCTAGAACAATGGGATTTTAATAGCAGAGTGCATTCAGGGAGGGAACCAGGATAATTTTTTAAAGCACACATAACAATGGAATAGATTATATATAAATATCTCTTCCACCTTTCCATTCTAAAACATGGAAGAAACTACTGCCCAAAATAAGGAAATAGCATTGATTATGATTGGATGACCAATACACAGAATTTGGAGAATTTAGGTATTGATGGCCAGGTAGACATGTAATATATCTCAGTGCAGGAAATATGGGTGCTGCACCCTCAGCCTGTCAGTGATCTTCAGGACTGGATTTTGATGCTAAACCAAAAGGAAGAAAAGCTACTGAATTTATGTCTGGAGTGAATGTTATGACAGTCACGAGAGGATTACCAAAAAGTACAGTAATAGATCATGTTAGAGAAAGCTCCCATTTAAAATAATCTCATCTGATTGGAGAACAGAGCCACTGAGAAACATACCTTAATGGATAGGAATTATAGTGATTCCTCCATGGGCAGTGGGTAACATAGGCAAGGAAAGGCATTGCCTTCCCAAACTGCTAACACCCCAGCTGTCTGGGAAGGCTGGGGCCATGGAATGGATGCCTGATTGATCAGTGCTCTGGCTGGACAGGAAGGAATGTACCATGACACCTGTTGAAAGGGGAAGGCTTGGAAGCGTGGGTGGTTCCTTGGAACTTGGAGCAGTAGCCTGGGATGGGGAACAGCTGCTGCACTAGAGTGGTCTTAACTCCAGAGAGGGTTGAAGATGGGCAGGGCCTCAGGTGGAAGGGTGGGGCTAGGGCTTGCCTTTTCCAGAAGGGCACTCATCCACTGCCCATAGACTATTCCTATAGATGTTCAGTCTGGATAGTGCTATAAGGAGCAGAATGAGACTCCAAGGAAATGCGTAGACACCCCAATCAAAAAAATGCTAAGAGGACAAAAAAAAGTCATTATGGCTAAAAGCAAAGTAAAAGAGGTAACAAATGGTATCCTATAAAAACTGAAAGAAAAATCCTATTGAGGAAAAGAGAAAGGAACATAAATTCTGGAAGGCAGACTAAAAGAGAATTTGAAGAGCCATGAGCAGAAGACACAAAAACTAACCGCAGCATTTTTAAATTAAAGCCTGCCAAACAATCAGTTGGGTCACTGGATAGTCAAAGTGATAAAGGAGCAGTAAAGGAAGACAAGCCTGCTGTGGGGTATTTACATGAATTCTTTATATTCATCTTCACTGCGGATCATGGGAGGGAGATTCCCAAATGAGAGACATTTTTTTAAAATGATACATTTGAGGACCTGTCCCAGACTGAGATGTCAGCAGGGGCGATTTTAGAACAAATTGTAATGCATCACTTAAATCAATCTCTACACCAGATGACTGAAGACCAGCTAATGTAATGTTGATTTTAAAAAAAGGTTTAAGAGGCAATCTTGACAATTACAGGCTGGCAAGTCTAACTTCAGAAACAGGAAAACAGGTTTGAAATTATGGTAAAGAACAGAATTATCAACATGAATAGCTACATGAAGACAATAGTTTGGAAAAAAGAAGATTAAGGGGGGACATGATAGCGGTTTTCAAATATCTAAAAGGGTGTCACAAGGAGGAAGGCGAAAATTTGTTCCTCTTGGTTTCTGAGGACAGGACAAGGAGTAATGGGCTTAAAGTGCAGCAGGGGAGGTTTAGATTGGACATTAGGAAAAAATTCCTAACTGTCAGGGTGGTCAAATATTGGAATAAATTGCCAAGGGAGGTGGTAGAATCTCCCTCTCTGGAGATATTTAAGAACAGGTTAGATAGACATCTGTCAGGGATGGTGTAGACGGAGCTTGATCCTGCCTTGAGGGCGGGGGGCTGGACTCGATGACCTCTCGAGGTCCCTTCCAGTCCTATTATTCTATGATTCTATGATTCTAATATGTTGGGGAAGAGTTAACATGTTTTTTGTAAAAGGAAATCATGCCTCACCAATCTATTAGAATTCTTTGAGGGTATCAATGTCACATAAAAGCCATATGTAGGCCTGCAGGGGTTAAACTTGTATTCCTCTAGGCCAGCTATAAGCCCTGCTGGTGAAAACATGAGGTGTTCTTTATCAGATGGCTTTCAACAGCTCCAACTCCCCTTGTTTGCTAGCTGAGAGACAAGTATGGGATGAAGAATATGACCTTGGTGCCCCATGGGAACGTTGAGAGTGGCATTGGACCGACTCACACACACTTGATAAACAGCTAAGGTTTAAGATCACTGGGGGGTACATCTAGACTACAGGCTTCTGTCGACAGAAGTTTTGTCGACAGATACTGTCGACAAAACTTCTGTCGACAAAGAGCGTCTAGACTACATTGAGTTCTGTCGACAAAGCAAGGTGCTTTGTCGACATGGTAGTGTGGACGCAAAGGATAGTTTACATGCAATAACACCTTCGGTCAACAGAAACTCTGTCGACAGAAGGCGTTATGCCTCGTAAAATGAGGTTTACCAGCGTAGACAAAACTGCTGAGTTCTGTCGACGTTATGTCGACAGAACTCAGAGGTAGTGTGGACGCAGGTATAGTTTTGTCGACAAAAGTCCACTTTTGTCGACAAAACCCTGTAGTCTAGACACACCCTGGGAGTCTCACCCCTCTGGGAGTTCCACCAGGGACCTCAACCTCGGAGATTGTCCTGGATCCCCCAGCTGGAGCCACATCCACTGAAGCCTGGTGCGAGGAGACTGGAATGGAGCACCCCGCAGACTAAATGGTTGTAAACATTTCTGAGTGTCTGCTACTCTACCTATGCTTATTTGTATTATTTTACAGTAGCTGTGTAATTATTTGTTAGTATTAAGCCTGAAATAGTAGTGACTTAGAGTAATTAATAAAAGCAACTATCCCTAATCGACTCTTTCTCAAAGCAAATCGACAACCCTGTTGGGTCCTGCCCCTGTGAGTTGTCACAATAAGCATGTGGACAAAAGTGATCCAGTTGTTATAGTGTTAACAAAGCCTTTGACAAGCTTCCTCACCAGAGGTTGGACTTCCACAAGCCTTTGACAAGCTCTCTCACCACAGGATCTTAAGCAAATTCCTTTCATGTGTAAGTTAAAAGAAAAGAAACAAAATGACCTGTTTTCACAATGTCAAGTGATAAATATTAGTGTCTCCCAAAGTCTGTGCAGGAACTTGTGCTGGTCAAAATATTGATAAATGATTTGGAAAAGTT
This sequence comes from Pelodiscus sinensis, assembly GCF_052426305.1. Lineage (NCBI taxonomy): Eukaryota > Metazoa > Chordata > Testudines > Trionychidae > Pelodiscus > Pelodiscus sinensis. The sequence goes on from NC_143052.1 coordinate 44,806,242, forward strand.
TGTAGATGATACTAAATTACTCAAGTCAATTAAGTCTAAACTGACTGCAGAGAATTATAAAATTCTTACAAAACAGGGTGAACAGGGAACAAAATGGCAGATGAAAGTCAATGATAATAAATGCAAAGTAATGCATATTGGAGAACATAATCCCAACTATACATATAACATGTGTGTGTGTGGCAAAGTCTAAATTAGTTATTACCACTCAAGAAAGAGACTTGGAGTCACTGTTGATAGTTCTCTGAAAACATCCACTCAATGCTCAGCAGCAGTCACAGAAGTAAAGAAAACGTTAGAAACCATTAGGAAAGGGATAAATAATAAGACAGAAAATATAATAGTGCCACTATATAAATCCAAGATATACCCACATCTTGAATATTGCATTCAATTCTGGTAGCCCCATTTATAAAAAGAAATATTAAAAACAGAAGAGGTATAAAGAAGGGCAACAAAAATACTGGGTATTTGGAATAGCTTTTATATGAGGAGAGATTAAAAACACGGGGATTATTCAGTTTAGAAAGAAGATAACTAAGCGGGGATTTGATAGAGACCTATAAAGTCATGAATGGTATAGAGAAATTAGTGGGAAGTGTTGTTTACCTGTTCATAAAACACAAGAATCAAGGGTCACCCAATGAAATTAATAGGCAAGAAGTTTGAAACAAACATAATGAAGTACTTCTTCACACAACACACAGTCTGTGGAGTTCATTGCCAGATGTTGTCAAGACCAAAAGGATAACTGTGTTCTACAAAGAATTAGGTAAGTTCATGGAGGGTAGGTCCATCAATGGCTATTAGCCAAGGTGGTCAGGAATACAATCCTATGCTCTGTGTGTCCCTAAACTTTTGACTTCCAGAAGTTGGGATTGGATAATGTGGGATACATCAGTTGTCCTGATTGTCCTGTTCTGTTAATTCCTTCTGAAGCATCTGGCCTGGCCACTATTGGAAGATAGAATATTGGCCTAGATGGACTGGTCTGACCCAGTATACCTATCAGTAAGTATCTCCTTTCCTGCCTGGCTTCTATCCTACCCAGGGAAGGGTGGGACAAGGTGATCTTGCTCAGACAGGACTATCAGAGAAATGTCTCTCTTTCCACAGAATTCCTTAATGAGACTCTTAATGAGAAAGAGCAGGAGACATAGCCCTCTTTTTTGCCTCTGCCCTTTCTGGAGCAGAAAACACCTCTGAAAGGGAAGGGGAGCTGACAGGACAACGTCTCCAAAAGCAAACACACATGAGACATGGCTAGGAATCAGAACCAAATTGTGAGTCTAAATATTTGAAATACATTTAGAATTGTCCTGAGAGATGAGCAGGGAAATGTGACTGAAGTGCTGGTCAGTGTAGATGCAGAGAAAACTGGAAGGAAGATCAGGAGGCAAGGCACTTCCTTTCCTCCAGTGCCTGACAGGACTGGTTGGGTCTCCAAGCTGCAAGCAGGCTAAAGTACCCATTGTTGTGCATCTGTGGATGTTACTAAGAAGAAGAAAGGAGCAATTTCTGCATAAAACCCTTCTGAAATGTACTTTTAAATTAATAAATTTGCCTTCGGGCCCCTGCTGTCATGAATGTACAACAGCCCTTCTATTAATAAATTATGTTCCATTGGATGACACACAGCATATAAAAAGCCATCTGTTATCTTCTCCGCACCAAATCACGAGTGTGGGATGGAAGTGAGAGCGCACCTTTTGTGCCCTGCGCTTGTCTGCTCGTTGGTTCTGGTGGTAGATACGACTGAAGTTGGAGACAATTACAGGAACAGGCAGAGCAATGACTAAGACCCCACTCAGGGAACATATTGAACCAAAAATCTTCCCAGCTATTGTCTTCGGCACCATGTCACCATACCTGGGTTAAAGAAAACAAAATCTTTTTTAAAACATTAGCTATTCTTAAGTATCAGATTTAAAGTCAAACTAACTAGAAATTATTTTTCAATATAATTTGCAAGAACATTTCATACACATTTGTCTTTATGTCTATGTGCTGCATGTGCACATATCATTTTCATTTTCATTTAGTGCTTATGTCAACAGTTTCTAGATTTGGCTCTACATTTCTTTTTCATTCTTTCAAACCTCATGGAAATCCATAGACTTGCTGGGACGTGCAGACACATCTTTTTGATGATAGATCCTTGTCTAGTAAAGGAGGAATATAGCGACACTAAGAATTATCTAGAGGAACTTCAAATAACAGCTTACAAAGAGGACTCTGTTCTCTATGCTCAGTAGTTTGTTGTACTGTATGGCAAAATACATAACTGGATGCAACTGAGCTTAAGAATAAGCTAAATACCCTTTGCTTTTGAAAGGTACATTTGCTTTTTAATTTGGCTGGGTTATTAATTACTACTAAACATTTACCTAGGACTGTAAATTTGCATTGTATGTTACAGAACATAGGTAAAACACATATCCAGTCCCAAAGATCTTATAGTCTACATAGGACAAGACCAAAAAGAAAAGCAAGATGTAGGATAACACTGCAGGAGAGGCAATGTTTGGAAGCTGCTATGATGAGAATAAAACATGTTTTATGCAGGGATTTGAAGGATAAGAGGGACGTGGCTGAAAACAGGGAGACTCTTCTTAGAATGAGAGAAAGAGATGAAGGGATGAGTAACACAGAGATTTGGGGCAGGGCATTGGGATCAGGAGAGGATATCAGCAGAAATGAGAGCAGAAGTATGTGTCAGGGCAAGATTCAGTGGCTTGACCTTTATGGGGTAAGAAAGGAAGTGCTAATGGGGGGAAGCAAGGAACCAAGTGATATTATAGCCTGGGATAACCTGTGTAATGATGGTAATGACTATACTTCTTTTATTCAAAAGCACTGTTTAGAGACTTTACCAGACTTGGCCAGAACTACATTTAAAATGGTGTCATATACTGATGGACACTAAAACGCCTGCAGTAGTTTTAGTTTTGGTAATCACATTTGCTAAAGACTAGTGACACCAATACTGATCAGCTAGAAAGAGCAGTATAGAAAGAGCTCCATTTTCAAAAGACTAAATGTGGATGGTGTAAGGAGCAGGCTATCTTAGGATTGGAAAGAGACCAGAAAGATCCATACATTCCAATAAGTTACCAGCTGTATCTCACAACATAGGTGTCTCTAGCTTCTACCTTATACTTTGTTTGGTATAAGCTTTATATTCCCCCCAAATACAACACAATCCAAACACATCAGGTAGACTATACATGTATATATTCAGAAACAATCATTTATACTGACACACAATGTAAAATATCAAGATAATTCTCAAAGTTAGGTTTCTAAATCCACATTTAGGTACCTACACAAACAGCCTCATTTTCAAAAGTGCAAAGCACCTAGATGCTCGCATTGTCATTAATGGAGCATTCTGGACAGTTAGAAGGCAGTTCTGGCTCTGTTTTTATCTGCATTTGTTGGAGAATAAAACACCCTATTGGCACTATTAGAATAGTATGTTTGTGCAAGTCTATTGTAGTTTGGTGTTAACAGAAGCAAGAACTCTAGGCCAATCAGCCTCCAATATTTCAGTAGCCATCCATGTATATATTTCAGGACTGTGACAGAGCATGATATTTTCCCACAGCATTTCAAAGATTGGGGAACATTTGGAAATAAAATGCTTAGGGTAGTTTTAACAGTGAAGATGTTTCTCTGTAGTATTAAATGATGGTAAAAAGCTGGATTTAGCTTCAGTAATAAAGTATCCCATTACCTTTCCTCTTTCTAGTGAGTAAGGTTAAACAACACAATATTTTCCAACTATAATCTCATTTGTCCGTTGGTTAGTGTTAATAATATCCTTCACCTTATTGATGGCTCTAATTTGTGCATAGCAGTAATTTGTTTAATTGAAGTTTTCTCCCGCTGACAAACACTGTACTGAAGACGTTGTAGTGTACTTATGTTCAGAAGAGTGACTATGTAGAAATGACAGCTTCTTAATCAACCCTGTGGGTAGTCAGAAGCATAACGGCTTACTTTTGTGACAAAACTAAGTTTTTGCTACATATATTCCATTTAGGCCTACTATTCTATTGCACCGGGTTTCTATTCTGGTACATGCATCAACAAAATAGTTAACTACGGTCCAGCTGGAGGGTCACATTTTACATTCAATTATACCTGTAATAACCACACTACATTGTCTTTGTCCCTAGTGCTGGTCCCAAGCCTGCCTAAAGTGACAGGGCTAGGCAATGGCTTGACAAGCCATTCCTGTAAAACACCTCTAACATTGACATGCAGAAGAAAAGCACAGGCAACTTTAGCTGTTTCACCTGTTTTAGCCGAATTGGCAGTTTCATCTATTACTTGCAATGGAACCAAGATTCAGGATTCATCTAACTCAGGGTTGGACAAAAGGGCCTCATCTAACTCAGGGTTGGTGGATCTGGCCCACCAAGTGGATTGATCCAGCCCGGGGAGGCCCTGCTGCTCCCCTGCCCCCGGGCCAATTAAGGCCTGCTGGCTGGGGGAAGCTCACGAAGTTTCCTCTGCCCTGCCAGGAGCACATGGAGCTTTGAAACCTGGCAGCAGGGGGAGCGTGCAAAGTTTCTTCAGCCCTGCCCCCACCCTGCGAGAAGCATGTGGCACTTAGAAGCACTGCACTCTCCTGGCAGGATGGGAGAAGACTTCACGTGCTCTCTGGCCCCAGGCTCTGATTGGCCTGGAGCTGGGGGAACCTGGGAAATCTCCTCCCACCACCACCAGGGACATGGATGCTTAGTGGGAAGGGGGGGACAAAGAGGCTTCCCCACCCCCAGACCAATTATGATCTGTGGGTGAGGAAGCTCAGAAGCATCATGGCTCTGCCCCTTCTGGTGTGGCACAGGGCCACTTAAAAAATGTTTGAAGTGATCCCTGGCAAAAAATTATTGCCTACCCCTGATCTAACTCTTCTCCTACATGCAGAGGAGTCACACTGTATGATGAGATTTCCTCCATACACCGGAAATAGAAGGGAAGAATCAGACATAAAAAATGTTGTGTCCTCTTTTAAGTTTGAAGGCAGGCTGAGTGGTAGTTATTAGTGATTATGCTCAACATGGTGCTGGAAAAGATGCTTTTTATACCACGTTCGAGAATGTTGTCTCTAGGATGCCCCCCTGACTTCATATTGTCATCACACAAGATCTGAGCATGAGAACTGGCCATGATAGAACTAGACTTGAACCAGTACCAGACCATATGGCTTCCTGGAGGAGAGATCATAAAATTGTTTTTATGTATTAGAATTTGCTTCTCAACATGAATGATTTTTTAATGGCTACCTAGTTTCAGCATAAGAACCACTGAAAGTATACATTTCAATGATCATTTGGTGACAATACAACCTTGGATGTCATACTAGTTTGGAAACAGGTTGCAAGTGCATTTAGGAATGTTGATCTCTTGCTCTGGAGTCCAATTGTCAACTCCTAACAGTACCAATGATGTTCCATTTAATAAAGTTCCTGATGCAGGTATGTACTGCACTGAACACTTAAACATTGATAATCTTCATGATGAAGCAATTGCTAATATTTACAAGGACAGCAATTTCTGACAAATATCCTATATTAGATGACCAACTGTCTAATACACAGGAAGTAGGGGCTTTATTTTGGGATTCTATCATAGTGACTGTCAGAGAAAAATGGGGACTCAAGAGAATGAAAAAGTAATTTGGGAATATGGGTGACACTTTCAAACATGGGTAAAAAAATAGGCATGATGCAGAATGGATGTGCTGGAGGCTCAATCGAGTAAATGAATGGAGAAAACCTTTGCAAGACAAAACCAGAAATGTGTATTTGACACTGTGAAGTTCCTATTTGTACATCGAGTGTGATTTCTGTCAAGGTCAATTTATAATCCATGATCTCTATATATTCTGTGCAATGTTACTGAAAAATGACTAGAATAAGAAAAGGAAGTTAACATCATGTTTATAAATTGATTACTAGCCACTTTTGAATTAGTGGACACTGCTATTTCTGTATGTTGTGCCCGAGGTCTTAGTGTGCCTAACAGAGGAATTGTACCATAGTACACGTATCTGTGTGAAGGTAAATAATTGTATTGCAGACTGGTTTTCAGTAGACTCAGGAGTATGCCAGGGATGCGTTCTGTCATCTACATTATAGACTATTAGATGACAAAGATGATTGTTGCCAAAGTAGGAGGTGGGAAATACAAAGATCATCTTTAGACGATCTTGAGTATGTGAATGATATTGCCTTATTTGGTCTGACTCATGATCAACAATTCATGATCTATAGCCAATACTAGAGAGCTGCAAAAACTGCAGAATGTCTGGTAGGGGTGGGGAATATTTAGCCCATGGGCCATTTGTGGTTCATCAGGAATAGTTGCTGGAGGGCTGCCAGATGGTTTGTTTACCTGAGTGTTTGCAGGCATGGATCCCCATAGCTCACATTGTCCAGGAACTGTGAATCACAGCCACTGGGATCTGTAGGACTCTGTGCCTATGGACACCCAGGTAAAAAAAATATCTGGTGGTCCACCACTGGCTAACCCTGATGAACTGAATGTAGCTGGCATGCTGGAGGTTCCTCATCTGTGCGAAAGACCCTATGGGACTTAAGATCAATGGTGATTAACAAAAGCTATACATGCCACTTGTACAATGGAAATGAACTGGTGATGGCAAATAGATGGCAATTACACTAAATAGGTAGATAGTTTTATCTATTGGGTAGTCAGTTGACTGCAGAGGATTCTACAGGGGAGTCTGGATTAATTGACGCCCGGTAATCCGACACTCCGCTTTAGCCGACCCTGCAGCTCCCAGGGACAAAGCCCCACTTGCTGCTCCTGCCTGGAAGCATCCAGGCAGCAGTGGCAGCAGCAGCAGCTTCTCCTAGAGAACAAGGGTACAGCTGATGCTGCTCTGCCAGGGACGCTTCGTCCCGGCAGGATGGCATCAGCTGTTCCATTACTCTCTACAGTAGAGTCCGTATCATCCGACATATTCGGTAATCCGACCATGTGTCAGTCCTGTTTAGGTCGGATGATAGGGACTCTACTGTATATCTGAAAAAGTCACACATCGGATCAGTCTTGCATGAATGGCATTTATGTATTTTCAAAGCACTCTGTTTGGGTGGTGGGATTTTGTGTGACGATTGGTACAAGTGTCCAAGTGCAGTAGTAAAACTAACTCTGTTACATAGAACAGAAACACAACCTTTAAAAACAGTTGATGAAAGGAAACTAAACCGTTTGAAATATTGAAAGTTAGGTGTTGTGATGGGGTAGCTGCCCGCACGGGTAAATGGAGTTTAAAGCAGCCCTCAGAGGAATTGTACAGAACCCTAACCAATAGGAAGAGGGATTATTGAGACAGTCAGTAGGGAGGAGGCTTGTTGAAGCAGCCAATCAGGGCCAGAGAGAGCCATACAGAAGAGGTTGCTTAGCAGAAAAGAGGTAGTGTCTCCCTGGAGTGCAAGGGAGGAGGAATTGGCCACCGGGGGAGAATATCTTTGACTGACCAGTGCTGGGCAGGGTGAGGGAGCAACAGCAAGCTCCATACTGACTGGCTGCCAGACTGAGGCCCTGATAAGAAGGATAAAGAAGATGCTGAGGCTAGTGGCCCAGTGAAACAGACCATAGAAGTCAGAGGAGGGGCAGCTAAAAAGCTCAGGACCCAGAGTAGTGGGTGATCCTTTGCTCCTTTCCCCCAACTTGCCATTGCGTGGAGTAGACAGAGCAAGGGGAGTAGACAGAGCAAGGATGGCTCCTTGCCACTGAGGCAAGTGACTGAACTGAGGACTGTTCCCTAGAATGGCAGGAAGAATCAAATAGGGCACAGCCAGAGGACCATGCCCAAAAGAGGACAGTGAAGTTTGAGAAGCGACATGGATCCAAACAGTGGAGACAGCAGTGTTGGCAGGTACGACACCACAAACTGCCAGTAAACTGGAGGGGCCAAGAGCTGATTCCTGGAATGGACAAAATGATGTCCCCTTTTAACTGCCACCAGGCAGATTCAAACCTGGGAGCTCTGGAGCTTAGTGTAGGAGCCTCTACAGCTTGAGTGATAAAGCCAGCTGCTCTCAGCTTAGGTTGTAAAGCTCACTCATTCTTATCTCTGTAAGACTACTATAAGTGGTCTAAGTGCCACTATACAGGGCGGTGAACCACACACACTAGGGATACATCTACACTGCAGAGTTTTTGCACAAAAACTCATGGAGCATCCACACTACAAGCACGTTTTAGCATAAGAAAAAGTACAGTAGATCGTCAGAAGACAGGGCTTTTTGTGCAAGAGTTATTCCTCTTTCTATGAGCAATAAGCATTTTTATGCAAGAACTCTTGCGTGTGTGGACGGACAACAGGGGTTTCTTGTGCAAGAGCCCCCTATTGGAAAAAGCACAGGTGCTCTGATGGCCATTCACAGAATGGCCATCAGAGCTTTCTTGCACAAGCGCTACCATGGCAATGTGGACACTCTCTTGCGCAAAAACACATGGCAGTGTGGACGTGCCCTTGTGCAAGAACTTTTTGCGGAAGAGCTCTTCCACAAAAAGTTCTTGCGCAAGAAGCCTACAGTGTAAACATAGTCTAGGTGTGTGCGTTACACCATGGTGGTGAGTCATGCTCCATTATATGCTTGATCTTAACATCCATTGGAAGTGGAACATGAGGCCAACCACAGATGAGGATGGAAGATGCAATTCTGAGAGCTTTCCAATGTCTAGATCCTCCCATACTGATGCTTAGCAAAGGAAGGAGACTTGCAAGTGACTATTCAAGAGGGAAGTCCATTCTATGAACCACTGTAGCCACATCATAGCTCTGTGAATGTGCTGATGCTCTGTTGCTATATCTGTAATACATCAATTAGACCATGGAGTTGCACATGAAGGTATAATTTGGTCCAAATAAATCTTCTTTATTACTAGCAATGAGGTATGAACCAGAAAAAGTACAGCTTGATTTTTCAAATATCAACGTGAGTCTTATGTTGCAGAACAAGCAAAGTGGGATAGTGCCAATGCTACTGAGGTTCCTTGTGTGAATGCTTCACACTCTAATAATTTAAAACATGCTACTGTATTCGGTGCAACCAATGTACTGTCTTCTGGGCAACAGTGACAAATTGGCAAAGACCTGGGAATTGTGACCTGGAATATATAGGTTGGTCAGGATAAGTTGTTGAGGCAATGGTTAGAAAGACAATCCAAAGATCATATCTGCAGGAAACAAGGTCATGTGGAGGCAAAAGTCAACTCTTGAAAGATAGCTTTAAACTGGAGAAAAAAAGAAAAAGACTAACAGCATAATGCTGGGGTGGGGAAAATATGGCCAGCCAAGCCAAAAGATCTGGCCTGCCACCATCTCATAGCCCAGGAGGTGCTCCCTGTCCTGTGCTCCCTCACAGCTGCTTAAGTCAGTCAGCTGTGAGGCCCATGTGCATCTCTGTACACCATCCCCCTTGGGTGGGGGTGGAGGGGACTTCATGTGCTGCCTCTGCTCCCAGCACAATCTCAGAACTCCCATTGACCAGGATCTACCCAATGGGATCTGCCTGAGCTTGTGGTGCAGGCTGTGCAATGATTCCCCCCAGGGGTGTGCTGTGCAAAGGATTGGAAGAAGTAAATAATTATGGGCACCTTGCTGAGCTGACATGTGAAGGGCATATGAGGTCAAACACCCCCTCAGATGTATTGCACTGAATAGGCTGAGCATGCTCAATAGCACTGCTGAGGCCAGCTGTCCTCATTCTGCCTTTCCCCCCATCTACAGACATAGGTTGTCTCGACCTAAAAACACAAGTGAAGTGAAAAGAAGGGAGGTTGAGTTTTGTGAAATTTGTATTATAAATTGGGAAATTTTCTTGTTACTTGAAAACTGAACAAATTTGATCTTGAAATCACTGAGGGTACGTCTAGACTACCGCGTTTTGTCAATGGAAGTTTTGTCGACAGATACTGTCGACAAAACTTCCGTCGACAATGAGCGTCCAGACACATTGAGTTCTGTCGACAAAGCAAGCCGCTTTGTCGACAGAACTCTGTAGTCTGGACGCAACGTTACAGGCAATAACACCTTCTGTCGACAGAACTCTGTCGACAGAAGGTGTTTTGCCTCGTAAAATGAGGTATACCAGCGTCGACAAAACCGCGGAGTTCTGTCGACGTTATGTCGACAGAACTCCGCGGTAGTGTAGACGCTGGTATTGTTTTGTCGACAAAAGTCCACTTTTGTAGACAAAACTAGGTAGTCTAGACACACCCTGAACACAACAAAAATGGAATCCCATAAAGCCATTTACACAGTGACTTCAAAATAGAACCACACTTTAAAGTTTTAGCTACTACTTTTCTCCTTTTATTGTCAGATAAATTATAACAGTGAGTACCTTTTCCAGTTGCAATTTTCTGCAAGTCTCTGTATCAAAACTGATTATACCACATATGAAGCTAGTATTGTGGAACATACTTTAGTGAATGCTGTGGTCCTCATTATTTGTGCTAACTTTCTAGCTAATTTTGTAACATAATAAAAGGACATCACAAGATTGTATACTGTCGTGGTGTGTCTAAATTTCACCCCTCTGCTGACAGAGGGATGTAGGCACATCGCTATTGCAAATGAAGTGGGGATTTAAATATCCCATACTGCATTTTAAGAGAAATGTCCGTCGCTTTTTGCCGACATGGCACTTTGCCGGCAAAAAGCAGCAGTCTAGACGGTGATCGGTCGACAAGGAAAGCCTTTTCCGACCAATCTCTCTTGCCTCACGCAACAAGGTTTACAGGGTCAGTCGGAAAAGGCTTTCCTTGTTGACAGATCCCCGTCTAGACTGCTGCTTTTTGCCAGCAAAGTGCAACGTCAGCAAAAACCGGTGGACATTTCTATTCAAATGAAGCGTGGGATATTTAAATCCCTGCTTACTTTGCAATAGTGATGTGCCTAATCTACGTCCCTCTGTCGGCAGAGAGATGTAGTTTAGACACACTCTAGCTGACTGAACAAAAATAGGACCACTGATTCCTGTGTTAATCACAAATATTCTGCTGTATTATCCGAGAAAGGGAAGCAAAATGTTAGGACAAACTAGATGTGCACTTGTGGTATGTCCATTAAATTATATTCCACCAAAAGACAAAACTGAGGTATCAAATGAATGCCTATTGGGAAATGGATGAAATTTGGCTCCAGTCTTGTGTTCTACAACTAACAGATTATATCTGACTCCTCACTGTAGGAGATATATATCATCAAATGAATGGATATTCTCTTATGCTGATGGAAAACTGGACCTTTCTAAGTGGTAGTCTGAGGAGTATGAGTGAGATCTTTTAAAAGCTAACAACTAAATTTGTGGGATATTAGATAACATGGACATTAGGGAATTCCCACAATTGGTGTTACACATAGGATTATTAATCTGTGTTCTGCAACATGTGCATTCATAGATCAATATTTGTCTATCTGTGTATCCATCAATCTACAATACCTATTAACTCTGTCAGGAGTGTTCATTTCACATCAATTACTTTTCCTAATGGGTGGACCACATTTTCTGCTGACATGGCCTTAGTTCAAGAAAGAGCAGACAATATTGTCCATATTTGTGGTTTCATGAGCTAACATTACCATTCTTAGATATATTTAATTTTTTTTTCTCAGCCTGTCCCTCTGCTGGGTCTAAGGCAGAAGCTCTGGAAGGCATGTCTACACAGCAGGGCTAAAGTCGAATTAAGCTACCGAACTTCAGCTATGTCAATTGCATCGCTTAAGTTGAAATATCTTAAATATGCTTTAGGTGCTATCTACATAGCAAGAAGATGAAAGAAAAACACTCTTCTTTTGACTTCCCTTCTGCCTCATAAAAGAAGTCTGTTATTTTGAAATTATTTTGAAATAATGGACTTGCTGTGTAGATGCGCACTATTTTATTTCGAAATAATATGAGTAATTTCAAAATAAGCATGCCATGTAGACATAGCCAAAATCCCTGAATCCACTATGGAGAAGTCTTAGTTCTGCATTGCAAACAAAACAAATCATTTTTGCCATTTTCCATGATGTGACGGTAATGCTCAAAATTTTAAATGGAGAATAGAGACACATCTACATATTCCATTTATAATTATTTATCAAGTCAAATGAGTCTTTTATTTTTAAAGTGGAACTGAAGTGTCATTTTCTATTTTGGTTCAATAACTCAACAATCATTTTTGTGGTTGCTTAATACTAAATATGTATTATGAACATGAAGTTGCTACAGAAGGAAATGTTAAAACAACGGTTAGGCTGTGATAGAGAACTTCCAGAAGGATTAATCAGGTTATAATAAGCATCCTTCTACATTTATAGGGTATAATATTTAGGAATCAATCTAGTGTATGTATTTTACACAGACTAAACAATGTTAAAGCAAACACTCCCAGCATTCCAGGCATAACCACAATAAACTCAAACACCACTAGAGGGCATAAAACACCACTAAAATCTGTCATTTTTATATTGCTATACATATGTTGCACACAAAACACAAGGTTCCAATTCACTTATACTTCCTCTTTAAGTCCTATACTGTGTGGGTTTTGTTGTCTAACTTCCTCCTTGTTTTCTGAAAAAATAATAGGAGTGTTTCTTTTTTAAAACTCATAAAAAGGCATTAAAAAGAATGAGGTAAAATGGCCATTAATATGAACTTGATCATCTTGCTTTTAAAAAGCAAGGTGATTTCTGATTGGCAACAAACAACCAAACAAAACAAACCAACAAGATACTCTTTCACTAGGGATTGTTAAACATATCTGCAAAGTTTCAGACTAAGTTTTTGAATTAGACCAAAGAAACATAGAACACTAGAATTGGAAGGGACCTCAGGAGGTCATCGAGTCCAGTCCCCTGCCCTCATGGCAGTTCCCAGTACTGCCTAGACCACCCCTAATAGATGTCTATCTAACCTGTTCTTAAATATCTCCAGAGATTGAGATTCCACAACCTCCTTAGGCAACTTGTTTCACCACCCTGACAGGAAGTTTTTCGTAATGTCCAACCTAAACCTCCATTGCAGCAGTTTAAGCCCATTGCTTCTTGTCCTATCCTCAGAGGCTAAGGAGAACAATTTTTCTCGCTCCTCCTTGTGATACCCTTTATATACCTGAAAAATCATCTCTAGTTTTCATAAATGCAGTCCTAAATGTCAGTGGATAAGGGATGTTCTTGGTCTTTATTTGGTTTGCCTAAGCTGCCAAATTGGTTTAATGATTCTCCTCCCCCAATCTCCATGGTGAGATCATCATAATTAACGCCAATTTTCCGCTCAATAGAAGCTTCATGTATGCACAGTCCCAAAGGCCGTTCTCAGTGAAGTGTATACAGCTATTCATCTGACCATTCATTTAGACAGCCAGCCAGCCAGCCAGTCAAATATGCACTTACTTGTACAGGTGGAACCTCTCTAATCCGGAACACTCACAACCTGACTAGTTCTGAATGAAAAAATTTTCTGGCCCACGGGAGGTCAGTACTGTCTAGCAGCATTACCAACACTTCCACTGCTTACTGTGCTGTTAGAGGACTTTTAGGGGTAAATTAGAGCTAAATAACAGCACAGAACCCTGAGAGCTGGGACTCGTGGCTGAAAACAAACTTTATGGGATCGTGGGGAAACTTGGCCACACCCATGAATACAGGACATCTAGATAAGTAAATTCATTCTGGATGATGGATGTTGTTGGACAAGAGAGTTCTGGATTAGAAAGGTTCAACCTGAATTTGAAGACGGGAGAAGCAAGAAAAGCAGGTCTTAGACTCTATGACACTGGCAATTGCTATGATAAATCTGTAGCCTTACCTAGACCTTAAAAAGAGTGAAATGATTTTGAAAAAGTAATTTCTAATAGTACAATAGATGCTGTTGGAGTGAGAGCCAGTGCATTATATGCATCATTTCAAATTTTATTCAACCTAGAGGGTTTCTGTATGGAATTATAAACCATTTCCCTCCCATGTTTTGACTGTTTTCAGAGGCCCTATCTTGCAAGAACCAGTTTCCCTGCTACATATGATGGACATGGTTCCTCCAGAGCCCATGAATGCTGCTTCAAGCATTGGCCAGCGATCATTCATAAATAATGAAAGCACTCCCCACCCTTTCAATGGCGGGTGTTTTCAAGCCTTCCTAATCTAAAATGCAAGTGACACACACTTGCATATCCATAGAGTAGTGTGCTTTGTTGTCCCTAAGGTACAAAGTTTCTACTAAAATTATAATTCTTTACACTTATACAAGACCTTTCAGCCTAGACACTTAGCATGACTTGTAAAAGTATCTATTTGTATTCTGATTTTGCAGATGGAAAATTGTGCACAGAAAGGCTAAAAGATTTGACAAGATTATAGAATGAATCTGTGACACATTCAGGAAAAAAACATAACTTGCCTGATTTGTTGTCCTCTAATTAACTACCACTGTTACAACTGATTGAAATGGCCTTTCTTCCTCTGGTCCCTATGGAAAATTTTGACTTTTTTTTGGAACTTGCTGAGCTCCTGTGATGCATCATGGGAGTCCCAGGCCATGTGCATCATGGGAGGAGTGGTTCATCGGGGAACCCAGCTGATAGAAAAGATCGGGGTATGACAAATCAAACAACAACTACTCCATTGCACTATGGCTGCATTTCTCAACTGAAATTTTTCAGTTTTCATCTGACAACCCCTAAAGTGTCAGTTTTGTGTTTTGATGAAAAGTCTATTTTTTCCTGTGGAAAGTGGGCAGTTTTCACGCAAATTTTCACAAAATAAATGTGTTTAGTCAAAAAGACAATTTTGCACATAAAAAACCAGCTTTGATAGAAAAATATTTACTGGACTTCCTTATCAGCATTTTGACATATAGTACAGGAATGTGCACAGCACGCTAGGCCTTACACATCTGAGTAATGTAGACCTTTCCTGAAGAGTTTATGATCTACTTCAGTGGTCACCAACCAGTAGTTTGGTATCTATCAGTAGATCTTGGAGCCTCTGACAGGTGATCCTGATCGGTTTGGCTGGGAAGCTATCAACTGCTGGCACTTCAGTTGCCCCTTCACCCACTGTCATGCTGCTCCTGCCCTCTGCCTTGGAGCCTCCTGCTTGCTGTGCAGGGTGTGGGAGGGAGAAGAGATGGGGCGCTGATGTCAGGGTGTCCCTCCTCCCCCCACTTCTATACCTTATCTCCACACAGAAGGGGACAGATGGAGTTTGGCAAGGCAAATCTCTGTCACTCTCACTCACTGTGTGTGTCTCTGTCCTTTCCACAAACACCCAAACTGTCCTTCACTCTCATCTCCTGACCCAACACATATGTGGGAGTCATTGTTACTACTTTTACTGCTTGTAAAGTGTATTACTTTTGGTTTATTGCTGGTCTGTGCATGTCATCATTTTCATTTCTCTCTTATGCTTAAAATTAATTCTTTGAATAGTGAGTTCTAAAATACCTAGCCTGTCATGACTTGAGTAATTATTCCTATGGTAATTGCTGCTCCTGGAAATGGCTGGCATGTCCCTGCAGCCCCTGTGAAAGGCAGAGCAGGGGGTCTCCACATACTGTCCTTGCCTGCCAACACCACTCCTGTAATTCCCATTGATCAATAATGGGGAACAGTGGCCAGTAGAAGCTGTGGGCTCAGTACCTGCAGATGAGGGGCAGCACATGGTGCCATGGAGCCATTGCTGTACGTGCCAGCTGCTTTCAGGAATGGTGCAGGACCAGGGCAGGAGTAAGCCTGCCTTAGCCCCACTGCTTCACCACCCAGAAGCTGTGTCAGTTAAACGGTGCCCAGCCAGAG
This sequence comes from Pelodiscus sinensis, assembly GCF_052426305.1. Classification (NCBI taxonomy): domain Eukaryota; kingdom Metazoa; phylum Chordata; order Testudines; family Trionychidae; genus Pelodiscus; species Pelodiscus sinensis. The sequence goes on from NC_143052.1 coordinate 44,822,076, forward strand.
CCTGCTTCCTGAACTCCCATCCCAGCTCTGAACCTCCTCCTGCACCCAACCTCCTGCCTCAGATGTGAACCCCCTGAACCCAAACTCCTTCCCAGAACTTGCACCCTGAACCCCCTTCCACACTCCCAACTCCTTGGCCCAAGACCAGAACCTGAACCCCAACCCCCTACTCCAGCCTGGTGCAAGTGAGTGAGGATGGGGGAGGGAGGAGGATGGAGTGAGCAGAGTGAGGTCTCAGAGAAGGGGTATAGCAGGGGTAGGGCCTCAAAGAATGGGCAGGAAGGAAGTGGGGCAAGGGAATTAGGGTTTGAGGTAGATCTTACATTGCACTTAAATTGAAAAAGTGATCTTGGGGTTAAAAAGATTGGAAACCACTGATCTACTCATTCCTGCAGGCTGCTTCATAAGAATGGAGTCCTGTACCTATGTGAAATCACAGACACTGACATGGACTATCTGGAAGGAGTGGCTTGTACAGTCAGCATCAAAGAATGCATAATCCTGGCTTGTTTATTATTAATTTTATTTCTAAAGTGCATTTACCAGGGTACTGTTCTGATAATTAAAAATCATAATTCTGGCAATGCTTCCAGACCCTCAGGAATAGCAATATTATCAGTATATTTACATATGGGGCTAGGTTAGGCAGAGATGCTAATGGTCCATGCTAGATGTGCCAGCTTCTGGAGGCAGATAATGGATCACAATCCCACATTTTATTAAAATCCCCCCATGTTTCTAGCTCTTATGCATGTTAAAAGCAAACTTGGAATCATAACCCAAGAATGTCTGCCTGTCCTGAACTGTGAACTCCCCATTTGTCTTAACTCTCATGCTGCCTAGATACTGTTTATTCACAAATAAGTTATAAGCAGCCCAATTAATATAGTAGATGAGCATAGTTCTCTAGTGTTAGCAAGATGCATTGTTTAATACTTTCCTTTTGAGATTAGCTAAGAAAAATCCGTTAGAGAAGTACAGAAACTGTTTTGACAGCAGAACGAAAATGTCAAACATGAAGTAGTATTATAGAGATGTCAAATTATATTTGACAATTGCAAAATGGTTTCCGTGTCTGAGGAGGATGCAGTAAATTGTTATAAAGTTGTTCCCTAGAGCTTCCAAGCTGCCTGATGACTAAATACTGGCAAGTGGACACTAATTAGTCATCTATCTCAACATTGCAGATAATTTAAAATGCCGTGGGTGATAAGTTTAAGACGCATTTTTAAGACTAAATATGTCTTTCAACTGTGTCGCCTTGAGGACTGGTAAATAGTTTGAGTTTACCCTTTAAAATTCACCAAGTTTTCATTTGGGGACTATTTACATTTTATTTTAAAAAAAGATACCCTATATTAATGTGGCATGATTTTGGACTACGGTATTTGGAAATTAAAGACAAAAATTAAAGTGCTTTTCATTCTATTTCAAAATGAAGAATAGGGAAAAGTGTTTTTGAAAAAAATCATTATTAGTTCTAAGAAAATGATGGTTGTGAAATATATTTTTAACTTTAAAAACTAGATCCTTTGTCACATTTACTTTCAGGATTTCTGATGCCATGGTAATGAACACTGGATAAATGCTTGATTAGATATTTATTGATAGAACATACATAACATGTACAAAAGTTAATGATCTTTCCAATAAATTTTTCTCTTGTAGCTCAGATGTTCAATGCTATGTGGTGGAAATTAATTTTTCACTTTGTTATATTAAGCAAACAATAAACAAAATAAAAAATGACATAAGATGTCAGAGGACAAGTTAGATCTTTTCCATGGCAACTCTAACTTACTTACGACCTTAAAAGAAAATGTTCAAAGGGCTCTGCTCATAATAGTTATTACTTATGTGGTCACAATACTATGTATATATTACGTACATGGTCACCACACATACACATACACATACACATACATGTATGCACAGAGAGGTTAGATTATCTAGCTCTTTCAAGATACAGAATTGAAAGGAAAAGGGAGATGTGGACAAAGTTTGAGATAGTATATTTTTCTTAAGGCAATCTGCAACAGACAGCTACTGTTTCTATAAGAAGCCACAACATGTCATGAGGCGCATTAACAACATTGGTGCAGCAAGATATATTCAAAATAACATAGTCTTATTTCCCACCAACATTTTCAGCATTGTACTTGTTGGAACTGGAAATACAGATCTTTCACTTACTGGCAGTTCAAGGATTCTCATCATTAGCAAGTAGGTGACAATGAGAATAAATATCAGAGAGGTAGCTGTGTCTGAGGCCAGGTCTACACTAGGGGATAAGTACGAATTAAGATACATAACTTAAACTACTTTGAATGCATAGCTGGAGAGGACATACCTTAATTGGAACTTTGGAGCTGTACCTACAGTGGGAGGTCAATGTCAGAAACAATCCCATCGACTTCCCTTATTCCTCGTGAGGAGTAAGAGGACCGGTGTTAAAAGTGGCGCCTCAGTGTTCAATTTAGTGGGTTCTTACCAGACCTGCTAAATCGAACACCAGAAGATCGACCTCTGGAGAGTTGATCCACAGATGTGGTCATAGTCTCTGAGTCCTGTGGCACTTTTAAAACTAACAGATTAATTTGGGCATAAGCTTTGAAATGGTTCTTTACCCATGAAAGTTCATGCCCAAATAAATCTGTTAGCCTTGGTCTAAAGTTATTACTTTGAAATAACTCCCTTGGTTCTGAAATAACAAGCATAGCATCCACACTACCAAGATCTTTATTTCGAAACGACGGGCTAATTATTACAAACTAATAACTCCAGGTTTTCATGAGGAATAATACTTATTTCAAAATTACTATTTTGAAATAGTGTCAGTGGAGGCTCAGCTGCTGCTATTTCAGAATAATTGGATTTCAGAAGCCTCTCACAGTTGCACCTGTGGCCTCTCTGGCCACACCCAAGAACTCCACTGCTCCCCTTCTCCTGCAGAGTTTAAAGTTGCAGGCAAAAGGAAAAGGGCTTGTGGCATGAGAAGAGCTTTGCCAGCCCATGCCACACAACATCCATTACAGGAGCCAGGTCAGACCCCAGAGCTTCCTCTGAGCACCCCAGAGCTGCCAGCACACCCACGGCACCCTTGGCTGCCACTGGCAAGAACAAAAGAGGGCACTGGCCTGGACTGACTGGTATGGAGATTCTGGGCTTTCAGGATCTCCACACCAAGAGGAGAAATGCAGATGTGTATGGCCAGATGGCTGCCAGCCTGGTAGAAAAAGGACACATGCGGACCCTCGACCAGATCTGCATGAAAATAAAAGAGCTCAGGTAGGCCTACAATAAGGCCAGGGAGGAAAGTGGACACTCGGGTGCAGCTCCTCACACCTGCTGCTACTATGAACAGCTGGATGCCATCCTGGGAGGAAAGCTGGTCACCTCTCCACTATCATCATTGAGACTAGCTAGGGCATGTCTGGCATCAGCCTCCATGAGGGCAGGGTTGTGGAAGACAAAGAGCAGAAGGAAGAGGAGGATGAGCAGGCCAGCCAGGATACCATACGCACCAGCTAGGAGTTGCTTCTCACCCTGGAGCCAGTCCTCCCTCCTAGGATGCCTCCCAGGCTTCAGACAATCCCGGCGAAGGCACTTCAGATGAATTTCATAACTTACCCTATACACATGCGGGGCAGATGGCAGGCTGTGTGGGGCAGCCTGTTCTTCTCTTGGCCTTCTCAGTCTGGGGGAGTCGCACAACAGCCTGTGCACATGGGAGCACATAAAGCACCAGTCAGGAGCACTCAGCCCCATAACATTCTCACACAGGAACCCCTCCATCTTTCTCACAAGGTTCCTGGAGAGTCCTGCCATACTCCAGCCTCTGTGGTGGGACACCTTCCCATGACAAGCCACCACTAAAGAGGCTGAGGTCATGGGACCACACAGCAATGCCACACATGACAGAGGCTCATGACGCACTCAGGTAGCATCCGCTCCTAGTCAAGCGTAGTGATTCAGAGGAGACTGATCCTCTTCATGGGAACTTGCTAGGTGGAGGAACAGGAAGAGACCACAGTAGCACTCTCTCCAGCAAGCAGCTTCTGCCACTCACAGATATCTCCCCCAACACCCTGCCACAACAGGCAGGGATAGAACTTCTCTCCCTGTGAGGTTGCTGCCAGTGCCAATCTGGCATGAGTGGGACCCAGAAGGAAGCTGAGCCACCCTGTCCCCCACTCCCAGCTGCAGGCTCTTCATGCCTACTTGTCCCCAGGCCATGGGGCTAGTGAGACTTCCCTGGGATGTCTATGCCCCTAAAGGGAAGTGCCCACTATCTAGGGAACAGATGGCCTAGCTTGCAGCGCATCGCCATCATCTGAACTGAGACCTCCAGTGCCAGTGCACAGTGTCTCCTGAGATGCCTGCCCTTGTCATTTTCCTTCACAGCTGGTCCAGCTGTTAGCGTACTCCCATGCAATCTTCCTGACTCTGTGGGAACTTCTGGAGGAAATGACCAGGTGAAGACCAGCAGGCCTGCCTCTAATCTTATCCAGGGGCTCAACAAGGAGTGCCAAGTATGGGCCACCGACTGAGAGAAGCACTGGGCTGACCAAGAGCAGTGGAAGGCCCTGTGGGACCAGCTGGTGCACCAGCACGAGGCCATGCACTCCTCTGTGATGGAGCGCATGGCCACGTGCATGGAGCAGACCACTAGCCATCTCCCCTTCCTGCCCCCCCAACTCCCACACCCAAACTAGCTCCTACACCTGCCCCCCTGACTTCTAGCCCCCCCCAAAGGACCGATGGGGTCCCAGAACATGTGGTGGTGGAGCTGAAGCCTCCCGAGCTACCTGAGGCATGCACCAGTCCCAGCACCATCCCTGAGCCCCCTCCCCACTCCTCTCCTTTCCCTATCCAGATATTTTCCCCAGTGCCTCCCCTGTTGTATATCCCCCAAACAAACAAACAAACCGAGTTGTGTTTTCCAAACAAAAAGGCTTTTTTATTTGCTCTGTAGGGGAGGGGAGGAAGGTGGGAAGGGAGGGAAGGGGAAGGGAGAGGTGGGAGAGGAAAGGCACAAACAGAGGCAATGCAGGGGGCCCTAGTAGAGAGGTCTGGGGGAGAGTCTCACAGGTGGCCTTGGCTGAAACTCTCCCTCAAGGCCTCCCAGATTAGTACAGCACCCTGATGTGCTCTCTGTATGGTGCTGGTGTCCAACTGCTCCTATGCTCTGGCCAGCTGATCAGCCTCTTCCTTCACACTGGCAGGAAAGTCTTCACCATGTTCTCACATAAATTGTGGAGCACACAGCAGACTGCCACCATGTAGAATATGTTGCACTTGCTGAGGTCCAGGCAGGTGAGGAGACTCCTGAATCTCCCTCTTCAGGTGGCTGAACGCACGCTCCACAACATACGGCACCTGCTGAGCCTGGAGTTGAAGTTCTCCTTGGTGGGATCCAGACAGTCTGTGTAGGGCTTCATCAGCCAGGGGAGCAAGGTGTAGGCTGTGTCGCCTAGGATGCACATGGGAATGTCCATGTCCCTGACCCTGTGGGATGGTCAAGGAAAAAAGTGCCGGTGTGCATCTTCTGGAACAGGTTTGAGTTCAGGAAGATGCAGGTGTCATGCACCTTCCCCAATGAGCTGACATTAATGTCCGTAAACTGCCCCGTGTGGTCCAGCAGGGCCTGCAGCAGCATGGTGAAGTACCCTTCCTGTTCATATAGTCTGAGGCACGGTGGCTGGGGCGGCAGGATGAGGATGTGTATGCTGTCTATGATCCCCCCACAGTTAGGGAAGCCCATGGCAGCAAAGCCATTTATGATGGGGTCAACATTCCCCAAAGGGACAGGGTCAGCATGTGTCCTTTTTCTGCCAGGTTGGCAGCCCTCCGGCTGTGGACATCAGCTTCCCCAACTGTTCCTCCTTGTGCGGAGATCTTGGAGGTTGGTCTCCTTGCCCCAGACCTCGATCAGATTCAGGATCCCTGCACCAGTCCAGAGTGGTGCCCTCTTTCGTCCCTGGACAGGGGCATCCGAAGGTTCTGCAGGAGTGCTGGCAGCAGTGGGGGGTGCAGAAAGAGCACTTTGGTCCAACAGGCTCCTGTGATGGGTACTGTGTGGCACAGGGCTGGCAAAGCTCTCCTCATGCCACAAGCCCTTTTCCATCTGACTGCTGCTTTAAAGACTCCACAGGAGAAGGGGACCGTTGGAGATGTCAGCTGTGGCCACAGCGGCCACAAGTGCAGCTGTGAAAGGCCTTTGGAGGCCAATTATTTTGAAATAGCAGCAGAGTATCCGCACTCATGCTATTTCAAAAAAACAATTTTGAAACAAGCATTATTCCGAGTGGAAAACAGGAGATGTTATTTCAAAATAAAGGTCTTGGTAGTGTGGACGCTCTGCTTGTTATTTCAAAATGTGTGGACCAGGGCGCACATTTTGTTTTGACTCTTGTGGCATTTGATAATAAATCAGTATTTACAATGCTGTAACTCTGTAAAATATGCTATAGGACGCTCGTGGAACAGAGTCACCTCACCAAAAAAAGGGCTTTCCTACTTAATATCATTGTAACCATTTTTTTATGAGGAGGAAGGGGAATAAAATTACTGCATAGTTTGGGTTCTTTGAAAACTAAGTATTTGGTTGGTTGTTCCTTTTTAAAAATTTCCTTCTCAGACAAATTGAACAAAGAGAAAAGGAGGTAACATTTTACATTATATAGGGAAACAACAATTAGGATGAAAGAAAGAAATGGACATTGTTGCTTAGCTTTCTAATATAAATGCATTCTGGAAGTGCTACATGACGACTAATATGCTTTGATCATTTATATCCACTTTCTAAGTTATGCCCCATGTCCTACAAGATAGCTATCTACCTGGTACTTCTGGCCATAGTTACAGTAATGCCCATTATATTTCAGTGCTTTATAGTCAATGATGGACTTTATTCTTACAATACAGTTGTGGGGATGTGTATAAGCTGTTTCCTGTAAGTGATCCAAGAAACCATAAAATTAATTGGGCTCAATGCAGGGATCCATCCAGAGAGATCTAATTGCAAGGTCTATACATTAAATTGTAAGTTCCTTGGGCCAGGATCTGCTTTTTTTCCTTTGTGCATTGAAAGCTCCTGGTATATTTTGGAATGCATCACAGTTTAAATAATAATAGAAAATAATAAAACATATATTTCTTAATGGCCCTGATCCTGAAAGCATTTAAGCATACAGTATTTTAACTTTATGCATGGAACAGCAGCATTGACTTCAAGAGGAAAACAGGGACTTCAGTGGAGCTATTCAGGTGGTTAAATTTTAAAAAGCAGACTTTAACATACTGAGAGAATTAGTAAGTAAGGTCTCAGAGGGGGAAAGGAAGGATAAGGGAGTTTTGGAGAGCTGGCAGTTTCTCAAAGGTAAACAGCTAACTATCCAGATTTAAAGGAAATAGAGGAAGACTTTTAATTTCTTGCTCTTTAGTGACCAGAAAATCAAAAAGAAAATCCTACAAAAGTAGAAACATGGATGAATTGCTAAGGATCGGTATAAAAGACTAGCACAGTCATGTAGCAAGGGACTTAAAAGGCAAGAAGTAGTTCCATAAATACATGGGAGCAAGAAAAAGGCAAAGAAAAATGTAGGTTCACTACTTAACAGGGAAGGAGAGTTGATAAAAGATACACAAAGAAGACTGAGGTGTTTAATGTCTATTTTACTTCAGTTTTCACTAAAATAATTAATTGCCAGAAATTAATTGTCCACAAGCCAGAAAGGGAAAGAACAGATGAAAGAATATTGAAAGAATAGCTGTATTCAAGTCAGCAGGACCTGACAAAATTCATTCATTCTAAACTCATTAGTGCCTATCAGTATTCATGAAGGATAGGTGAGGTCTGAGAGGACTGGAGAAGGGCTACCATAGCACTTAGCTGTTAAAAAGAAACAAAGAGGACTCAGAAATTATAGACAAGTGACCCTAACTCTGTTACCTGGAAAGATACTGGAATAAATTATTAAACAATCATTTTCTAAGCACCTGGGACACTACATAGGGAGCCTCCGGCTCTGTGTCATAACTAAGAATTCTTTCCCAGGTGTCTGACTAGTGGGTCATGCCCACATGCTTAGGGTCTAACTAACTGCCATATTTGGGGTCAGGGAGGAATTTTCTCCAGATGTTAGAAGTCCATTATGGGAGTGGGTGGGCGAGGTTCTGTATTCTCCTGTGTGCAGGAGGTCAGACTAGATGATCCTTTCTGACCTTAAAATCGGTAAGTAATAGCCAGCATTGAGTTGTCAAGAACAAATCATGACAAACCAAACTTAGTTCCTTCTTTGACAGAGTTCCTGGCCTACTGGGTGGGGGGGGGGGGGGGGGGGGGTTAAACGTGATTCACTTCAACTTTACTAAAGGTTTTCACTTTGCCACATAATGTATTCTCATAAAAAGTAGTGAAACATGATCCAGATGAAATTACCGTACTATAAAGCGGGTGCAAAAATGGTTGAAAAAACATTCTTATAGAGTAGCTATCTATGGTTTGCAGATAAATGGAGAGGATGTATCTAAGTGGGGTCTTGTATTGGGTACTAGTCAATATTAATTGACTTGTCATATAGCAAGAGAAGCCAGTTCCTGGCTTTACTAAGTCTCTCCATTGTGGGATAAGACTTGTTACATACTTTAGCTGACTCCATATGCAGGTTACAACAACTAAAAACAGACCTTTCCCTAGACTGATTTTGTTTTTATTTATATGCTGTTTGTTCACCTTAAAAATTTACATCCACATATCTATTCTCATATATGTCAAATGCATTGTGTACACCAACTCCCCAGTATAATAACTAAGAATGGGCCTGATCTATGAAGTTCAAATCCTAACTCAGATCCAAACTGAATTTCTCCAAAGTTTGTGGGCAATCTTTTCTAAGTTCCTGAGTTCTGTGCTGTGCTTATTCAGTACAGTTAGGAGACCATCCCCATAGTTGGAGAGAGAGAGAGAAGGTGTGTGTATTTCAGATTCGTAGGAATTTCATGTATACCCTATTTCTTAATAAACCGATCCCTCAGATTTAGAGTATGGTATATTAGACTACATTCAATACATGGAGTAGTAAGGCTAAAACTACTCTGTTCTAACCTGATCAACACATTTCCTCCTCTTCTAAAGTTCTCCTGACTACAAACTGCCAAATAGGTCAAATTATGTTTAAAAAAAATCACAAGCCACATACATTACTATTTTGCATGTCCACAGCTGTTTACAAATATAGATGTGTTGTTTTATTATATATAAACCAATACCTCTTGGAAACTGAACTGAGATTGCCACAGTTACTGACCCAAATCCAATTCTGACCCAAATCCAACTGATCTCAAGTCTTCATAAAGCTGAGAGAGACTTTGAAGGCCATGAAATTGCTTTTGCCTGTACTTGCAATAGGGCATTTCAGTGCTGTAATGGCTGGAACTGGAACTATTTAGGATTTCATGCAGTTTTGTTACTACTGTATTCATTTTGCTGTCTACAAAAGGGTAAACTGCTAAAATATGCACCTAATTCCACTATGGGGTTGTGTTCTATTGCAATCACATTTCAGTGTCTCTTCTTATAAACAATCATGTTCAAATTGCCATAAATACATCTGTTATGAATCATTGTACTTTCTTATTATGTTAGCTTCTAATTATAGTATTTCAATAATCTTGAAACCGTAATCAGAATTTCCTCACCTTTTAAGATACAATCAAGTATCAACAAACACAAACTTACTTTTTCCTTGTTTGTTGTGTTCTTGTTTTAAAGATTTTCATATGATTTGAAATGGAATATTAGATCAAGCTGAGCAGCTGGCATATTAAAATACTCTAAGATGTCACTTACTGACACTACTCTCAATGGAAAACAGTATTTCCAGGATGTTTTTCCCTCTTCCTCCTCCAGGCAAACCCAGGAAAAACACAATATGGTTTGTGCCAATGTGAGATTTATGCTGGCATGAAACTTTTCAGGAAACAAAATGTTCCCTAACTGTAATACTAAGTCCATTATATTCAAGGGAATTAAAATAATAAACTACTATACTCCCTGGAATCATTCAGTCCAGGTGTTATAATCTAGATAACAATGGAGAATGTCCCCTTAAAGCCAATGGTTCCTTTTTTCATAAAATGCTGTGCACAAGCTGTCTCCCTTTGCTATGTTCAGATGTAAAACTTCATTAAAAGTCTACTATTTTTGTTTCCATTCCTGACACAGTCACTACAGTATTTCTTCTGAGAATGACTATTGCTGTTTTGCCTCATAGCCTCAATGGTTTGCTTATTGTCTCCTTTGTGTTTCTTTCTAGGGAGAGTATATTTGACAAAACTTTCATTATGAGCTAAAATGCAATTCAAAGTTCAGTGGTGTTTTTTAAACCTTCCTCTTTATCTAGTTCATTTTTCCCCTCTTTATTTCCATAGATCTCTATGCCAGGTCAGATAAGCCAAGGGCCAAAGAAAGAAGAAACAACCCATGTGTTTCATTCTTAGAAAAATGAAAGCAAAAATTTGCTCACAGCCAGAGTTCACACAATAAAAAACAAGGGCTCTGATGAACCAAACTCCCCTCTCATCCTAGGACAACTCCCTAACCAGGAAAGAAGGAGGCTGAATGCTACAGTGCTCAGGCCTCTTATAAGAGGAATGTCTCTCCTGACATTCACCCCAGCTGAGCCCAGCCACATTCCCTTCCTTGTAATGAAAGCAGACACTTGTGAGAGCTATTCTGCTTATGGAAAGAGAGTTAACCCTCTTCCTGCCAGCTGCTGGATAGGGTATATATAGCCTGTCACAAACTAGTGCACCTTGCAATAATTTATATATTTTAAATTGGTAATTTTGGATAAAGACATTTATGAACTCACAAACAGGTTTGGATGATGGGTTGGGAGACTAAGGCTCAGATCCACAAAAGTATTTAGAAATGAAAGTCCCATTTTTAGGTGTCACTGCAATCCACAAAATTCCTGTGTGGCTGCTGCTAACCCTGCACACACAAACTTATTTGGTGCCTAATGTTTTGCTGTAAAAGTTCCTTAACTTTCAGTCTCACTCTAGGTATCTGGATGCCTATCTCCCACTTATGCCCCAGTGCAATCCACAAACAGCAGGCAAGCTGGCAGAGAAGTCAAGAGTGAATGTTTTTCTAAAAGATCTGCTTTCTCAGCTGTAAGGCCCAGTCCCGGAGGTGTGCTCAGAGGCTGCCTACCAGATGAGGTGCCATTCAAAATCTGGCAGAGGAGCAGATGGTGCCCACCTAATGACTTCTTAGACCAGTGGTTAAAGCATGTACCTGAATGGTGGGATAGTGTGGTGTGAGTCTTCCTCATTATTTCCTGTTGAAACTGATCTACTTTGAATAAATACTTACAAAGCCACTGGACCAAAGTGAACACACAAGAGTAAGTCTATAGTTTTGTCTTTAGGGACCTGACCAGCACAACAGGACATCCAGAATTTAGTTCCACTTCTGGAATCCTTTCTCCCCATCAAGCAGAGAGAGATAGAATCTGGGGTCTCCTATATCCCACGTGAGTATTCCAACCAGGGAATTGAAAGTCAGAAGGTAGCTGCTTCCATCACCACCAGCTGTTTTGTGTGGAATGAGGCAGGTGCAAGCATCCAAGCCACCTGATTCCAAGATAAGAGTTTCCAGCTGTGTATTGGCAGAGGTGAGAGATCCTCCCTGAAACCTGGACTTAGGCATCCAACTCCATGAGAAAGGGGAGGCTTAGGACACATTCCTTCCATTGGCATCTCCCACTGGCTAATTCAGGTGGCTGCCTGAATAGCATGCTGGCTTTTTATTATTCACATTTTAGGTGTCTTTCTCTCCCTATTCACTGTGTTGCTGACTCACAGACTTTAAGGGACCATCATAATCATCTAATGTGCACTGGAGGCCATAAATTTTACCCACCCACTCCTGAAATAGACACCTGCCCGCTGAGCCACCAAAGTCCTCAAATCATGATAGAAAATCTTCAAGTTACAGAGAATCCACTATTTATACTAGTTTAAACCTGCAAGTGGCCCATGCTACATGTTGCAAAGGAAGGACCCCACACTCTCAAGGATCTCTGCCAACTTGACCTGGAGGAAAATTCCTTCCTAACCCCAGACATGGTAGTCAGACCAGGAGCATGAGGGCAAGATCCACCAACCAGACACCTGGGAAAAAATGAGAGCAGCAAGCAGCCATTCCTGCAGATGCTTAGGTAAATAAACCATCTGGCAACCTGCCAGCAGCTAACCCTGATGAACTGTGTGTGGTGCGCAGACTAGAGGTTCCCCAATCCTGGCCTAAGTCCTACAAAATCAATGTAACATGGGCATTGCTAATGAAAGCTTTCCTTCGGTGCCCTTGGATTATGTTCTTAATGGAATACCTTGAGAAATGTAGGGTTACTTCGCTGCTGAGTCTAGGAACACAGATGCTTCTCAGAGCCCCAGTTTTGGTGAGAGATGGTGAGAATCCTTAAGTTATCTTTCACTGAGAAGACAAGGAAACCCAGTGCTTTGAGCTCTGCTGTGACTGTTTCTGGCTAAAGTCTAGCCAATCATGCCAGAAGATTGACTGTGGTAACAAATTTACTTTGAACAAAAGATTCTAGTTGAGAGAGATTTTAGTCTTAAATACACAGTTTTACTTTCCTCTGCAGTCATTTCTGTCCCAAATCCTTCTACTTGTTGTCATTTAAATATCTGTTCTCTGTAATAAACTTAATCTCAGGATAGCATTACAAACAAAAGTAGAATTGTCAGCCAAACTAACAACTTAGTGCGGTGAAGTGTCTTTTTAAAGAATCAATAAAGTTGATCAAGTTTTGTGAGTGCTACAGTCAAAGGGACTGAACACTGCAGATGGGACAGTTTTGAGGAAACTTGGGATTGCACAGAAGCACCCACACTTACGGAGCAGGCAGTCACCCCACCCTTTACTGCATAGACCAGTACTTATCATATGCAGCAACCATGGCCACATGTGACCTCTAGAGGGTTTCCCTGCTGCCATGACAGCTTCCTGAGCAGTGATAGTGAGGGAGGGGCTGAAAGCATTGGCTCCACCCCCACTCCTCTTCCTTGCAGCACTGGGTGCCAATTCTCTGTCCTACATGAATGGCAGTGGATGCTGATCCCGGCCCTGGGCACATGGCAGCAGGTGCTGATCCTTGAAACTGTGGCAGCAGATGTTGGCTTTAGCCTAATGGTAGCAGGCACTGATCCCTGGATCAAGCCACGTGGCCCCTTGGCTCCAGCACCTAGCTTCGGGCTATGACTGAGTAGCAGTGGGCTTTGGCCCTGGGCTCCAATCTCCCTGACCAGATCGTGCAGCTCCTCTGCATGTGCAGGCATGGATCTGTGCAACTCCTGCCTGCAGCTTCAGGCTCTGGCCACAGGCACGATCCTCAACCACACAAGGGCACCAACCCCTGGATCCAACTGTGCAGCTGCGGGGCTTACCATGGTCTCCTTCCCATCACCCATAGGTCTCACTGCCTTCTGGCTCTGCATCCACCCCTCCATTGTCCTGGACCCTCATTGCCACCCCCAGCTCACATCCATCCCATTTTGTGGCAGATGGAGGGATGTTGCTCTCTGGGCTGCATAGAGACAGACAGAACTCAGAGCATGGGAGGGAGTTTTGTACCCTAAGGGCTCTTATGGACGAATGTGACAGTCATCCTGATGGCTGACACACTTGTGTATAAATGTGACAGCCATCCTGATGGCTGACACACTTCTACAACTAAACTCAGAAACTGCTGCAGCTTGAGCTAAAGATGACAGTCTCTAGTTTGGGGGCTGCAATACCTCATCTCCTCTGTAGATCTGCACAGAGAGGCCTCTGTAACACACCTCACCAGTGGGTTACATACTACCCCGGGTCAAAGGAAACTTTTCCAAGCATCTGAGGCCTCTTGCAGTATGAACCACAAATGAGCCCTCACTTCTGACCTCTCCCTTGGTTGGACTAGTGAAGGTTTTGAACTAGAGACCTTCAAACCTAAAAATGCTGCAGTTTGAGCTAAAAAAACCCTCTAACAATGCTCATTTTCTTGGGATCACCATAGGAGAAGGACTTGTAACACACTAGTGGCTTGCATAACTGTCTCCATTAAAGTTAGTGGTGATTTACTCCAGCTGAGTATTTAGCTCCCAAATAAATGGATGTTCCTCAGGATAGATGTTCTGAGGTTTGCCCCTTGGTAATTATTCCTCAAAGCCCTATATAATCCCCAACTTCTACTTTTCTGTCCTGACAGTTTTAATTCTTATTGATCACTAACACCTCTGACCATGCAGCCCATTAAATAAATTGGGGGGAAAACTACACTATACATACACACAGGATATGTCTAGATTTCGGCACTATTTTGGGATACATCCAGTATCCCAAAATAGTATTTTCCGCATCTTTACAGCATGCACATTAATTTGAAATGCAATCTAAATAACGGGTGTGCTATTCTGACATCTTGGTAAATCTCATTCCAGTGAGGATTAAGGGACTTGTTGAAATAGCGTTCTATTTTGAAATTTCATGCTGTCTACACAGCGCCAAATTTAAAAATAGACTATCTTGAAATAAGCTCCAAATAAGCTATGCAATTTGCATAGCTCAAATTGCATAGCTTATTTCAAGCTAGCAGATGCCAATAGGGTACGTCTACACAGCAGCATTATTTTGGAATAACTGACATTATTTCGAAATAACACAGTGTACATCTACACTACAAGCCTTTACTCTGAAACAAAGTCGAGCTGGAGAACTTCTTACTCTGACTGATGGTAACCCTCATTTCACAAGGAGTGTTCTTCCTTTGATTTCCTGCTATGTAGACAGCACCAAAAGCTAAATTAAACTATTCTGACTTAAGCTATGCAATTGATGTAGATGAAGTCGCATAGCTTAATTTGACTTTTGCCCTGCTGTTTAGCTGTTGACTTATGTCTGCTGAGTCAGGCTCGCAGCACTTGGGCTATAGGGATATTTAACTCCCATGAGAAGTAGTGTCCCTGAGCCCAAACTTCCACACTATGGTTTAACAGCCCTGCAGCCCAACTCTGAATTATCTGATACAGACCAGTTGCAAGTGTTTAATTGCAGTGTAGACATACCCTGTGAGACCACAGCCATTTCCTCCAGTAAAAAACAAAACAAAAACGCAGTATGCTACAATAATCACCTTAAATATTACAGCATCACTATTGTAAGATGTAGTTTTCCGGATAATTAAAATAACCCCCCTTTTATAACAAGAATTATAGCAAAAATAGTGTCATACTGTGGTACGTCAGATACTATAATGTGATAACTTGGTAGATGTTGACTTTTCACTAGTTGCCATTTCCAAAATGTGTTCTCTCTTCCTTAATTATTGAGAAATCACTAGCCCAAGTAATAACTAGCTCAAGTGAAACCTCTGAAGGAATACCTCCTGCACTATGTTCGCTAGTTGCTCTGGAATGTAGCAACATGCATGAATATTCTGACAACCATTACCTGCCTAAGCCTCAGCCCTATTGGCCAAAGTATTGATCTTTCCATTTGTCAGAATTATTCAGGAGCCCTCTTCAATACTTGAAAGCCCTCCTCCTTGTTTTGCCTACTCCATTCTGTATACACTCTGCCTTAGTGTTTTACGTTTCTGCTCACTATTATAGTTCAAACCATGATTTTTTTAATCTCAGGCTACGTCTACACTACAAGTTTTCTTTGCAAAAAATATGCTAATGAGGGACTTATTTGCATGACTGGTTATCTCATTTGCATATTTTCTGCCAGTCTTTGTGTTAGGGGTTTTTGTGCAAAACCAAGCAGTGTGGACATTTTCTTTTTGTGCAAAAACCCCTTTTTCTGCAAAATCCTTATGCCCCAAAAAAGGAGGTATACTGATGCCCCCCAAAAAGGGGGTTTTGAGCAAAAAGAAAATGTCCACACTGCTTGTTTTTGTGCAAAAACCCTAGCGCAAAAACAGATTGGCAAAAAATATGCAAATGAGACCGTGACTCATGCAAATGATCCCTCATTAGCATATTTTTTGCCGAGAAAATTCGTAGTGTGGACCTAGCCTCAGTGAAAACATGCTCTCTTTGCAAGACTGTGTCAATGAAATCAAGGGTGGCACGCCCCCTCCATTTTACATGTTTTAATTTTATTTTCTTTTTCTATTCTATTAAAACAGTTTATTTAGAACCTTAAAATAACATGTTCTCTGTCCTTCTCTGTTGCCAGGTTTGTCCTTTTCTGTTTTGTTACACATTGATTTCCTCTCCTCCCCCAGTGACTGGTTTTTAATTTTGAATACTTCTCATTTGTGCCCACATACAATGTTAGCATAGCTCTGGGGACAGAGTTAGTTAATTAATTGCAAGTGTTGGCCCAGCAAAGTGTTCACTGTTGCTGCAATCCCAACCCCAAGGTGAGATGAAGAAGTTTCACATACCTGTCAGAAGCTCTGTTTTTTCAAATGCTTATTTCCTTACAGAGTAGGATTGTTCACAATAAATGAATATTTAGGACCAGACTGTGACCCTCTATTCACACCCATGGGCTCAGTGACAGTAACAGGGCTCCTTCTGTTAGTATTTCCCAGTTGTGAGTATTTGGGGTTCAAAGTCTGGCTCAGAGGACAGGATTACATTCTAATTGGACAGGACTACATTCTACATTCACAGATGTCAAGATTTGTGATTTCAATAGGATTTAGTGAGATTATTTGCAAAAATTCAAACTACTTCCCTTCCCATCAACTACCCCACTCCATTCAGACCCTGCCCTATTCCATCCTCCTCTCTCAGCTCCTGTCCTAGTCTCTCCCCACCTTCTCATCCCCTTAGGCAGTTCCGCTTTCTGCCTGACCCTTCTCAGTCACCCACTCTGATCCCCGGCTGCTCCCAGCCGACTGTCACCACTGACTTGCTTCCTTTCTTGGGCTGCTAAAAGAGAAAAGTGGAGCTGGTTGCTGGAGGAATAATTGTATTCCTGGATTCCCATTGACTTTTACCATCACATTCTTTACTCACAGAATGCTATCCCACTTCTACTGGGCCCACCCACTATCCTCTCCTTTTTCATATCCTGTGTAAAGACTCCTACCAACAACAGTGATAACAACCTACCCAGCTGGACACGTGCCTAAATGGAGTAGCTATGTGGTCTTATTACTATAGTCCTTGTCTTACTTCCCCATTCCGACTCTACTGTTACTTAAACTGTTACTTAAACTTTCTATCCCGCACCTATATGTAGACTGTAAGATTTTCAAGGCAAGAAGCTTGTTTCCTAATGTAATGCAAAGTGCTTACCTCACTTTTGAGTGTTACAATTCCAAAACATTTAAATTAGACAAAATTGTGATATTCAGTTTTTGAAAGATTCCCTTCCTTTTAAGCAAGGCTACACTATTACATGTTCATCTGTAAAGTAACTGTTTAAATCCTTTCTCTGAGTTTTCCTTTCTTGAACATGCTTATCAATATTAAGCAGCAGGTACATTTGTGTTAGGGACGAGGTTTTAATTCTCCCTAATAAACTCTAATAATTACTTATTTAATGACCTGGAGAGGGGGTGGATATGTTGCTCCAGTAAACGGAAGATGGACTTGAACAGAAGAAAAATCCATTGGGATTTCCCTGGGAGATGGATTTCCCCAGGAAAGAAAACATAAGTAGCTATTAATGGCAGCTACTTAAGTAATGAAACAGCAACTCCTGTCTGAGGCAATATAATTCTGATTCCAGAGCAGGAGCACAGGTTTTTTTCTCACCCTTTTCTTACTTTATACTCTTCTACTTTGTTGTACCCAAAACCTAAAATAGCTCTAACTGTCTGATAGTCCAAAATCTTCTGACATATGAAAGCAACAACCCACCCTCCAGCCATTTGTTCACTCTCAAGATTTGGCTAATAGGCTAATGGCCTTCTGGCACAGGGATGGACAATAATTTTTGATGGGGGTGCTACTCCAAGAATTTTCTAAGTGGTCAAGGACTGCACTCTTCCATGATATTAATGGAATGGTGCAGGGTCTGGGATGGAAGCTGGGTGCAGAAGGGAGCTTAGGGTAAGAAATTGGGATCTGGGGGTGGGGGAGAGATCTGGGAGGGAGTTTGGGTGAAGGAGGGGGTTGTGACCTGGGCCAGTAGAGAGGGATGCAGGAGGAGGTGCAGGGTCCAGGAGAGAGTATGGATACAAAAGAGGATTTTGACCTGGAGGAGCATCTGGGAGGGGGTTGTGACCTGGGGCAGGAGTGCAGGAGTAGGTATAGGGGTTTAGGTTGTGACCAGGGGTACGAAATTGGGGTGCAAGGTCTGGGAGGTGTTTGTGACCTGGAGAAGGGATATAGGAGTGGGTGCAGGATCTATGAGGGGTATAGGAGCAGAGTATAAAGGTTATATGGGGTAGGGGTAGGGGGAGGTTTGGGGGAAGGAGGGCCAGGAAGTACTTATCTAGGCTGTTTCCAGGCAGCAGCCCAACTGGTTCCTCAGCCAGAAACCAGCCAATGGGAGCTGCAAAATTGTGCTGGGGCAGTAGCACACTAGCAGTACACGAAGCCTCTGTCACCATTTCCTTGGTTCACAGTGTTCAGTGAGCTACTCTGAACAGTGTGCAGGGGTGTGGCAGGCAGGGAGCCTGGTAGAGGCTCCTGCAGGCCAGATACAGTGACTTGGCAGACCTGATCTGATTTGTGGTATATTTTTTGCCCAGCCCCAATCTTCAGGATACTGTCATAGACACATGCATGATGTGGTACTGAGAGAGGGAGGGATAGCTTACTGGTTTGAGCATTAGCTTGCTAAACTGAGGGTTGTGAGTTCAGCCCTTGAGGGGGCCATTTAAGGATCTGGGTCAAATCTGTCAGGGATGGTATTTAGTTCTGCTCTGAAGGCAGGGGACTGGACTTGACTCAATGACCTTTCAAGGTTCCTTCCAGCTCTATGAGATAGGTACATCTCCATAGACCTAGATACAACTCTACTCACAAATGGTAGAGAATAAAAAATAGAGGGAATAAAGAAGCAAGAAAGAAATCTTAGTGTGAGTAAGCATGTTTTCTGCTTTCTCTAGTATTACTGGTAAGGAGCCAACACTACTTAAACTGAGAGATTAATCCTATTTATAATGCTGAAGAACAGCAACTGGGGGGGGGAGAGAATATAAAGAGAAATTCTTTGATTTTTTAAGTACATGACACTGAGACAGACTATTACAATTATATAAAATGGAATACTCTGTGTGTCAGATGTTTTATGGGGAGATTGTTTCTCCTTCTGACATAATCACATATTTATTTTATGAACAATTGACTTATGCTGATGTGCTGAAAGAGGGGGCCTATTAAAATATAACTTGGAATGAAACATCTGCTATACAGGTGTTTGCTGCAGTTCAGGAATCCTGACTTGTATTGGAGAAACAGTGAAGACAATCAAAACTTTATGACAGACAAAGTAATTTATGCATTTTAGCTCGTAGCTAAAGGATTTAGAGGATTTATTTAATCCTCTGGAAAAAAAACTTTAAGAAGTTTACAAAGTCATATAATGTATCCTCTGAAAATAAATTAGAATGTGACATAAAATAACAGGTGTTATAAAATGCTGTTTTTCTTTCTAAGATATTTTGGACTTGTCGAAAATAATTATTTTAGATTTACTATTAACTATTTTCATAAAAGAATTGATGTTGTGAGAAATTAGAGTATAGTGAATAGTATACTATAGCTAGTTCTTTCATCTTGCTGAGCTGTTAAACGAGAAAGGCAGCAGGGCTGTACAGTACCATTTGCTAAGGGCCATAGATGCATTATAAATAAATGACTTTAGAGGTGGAGATTTCATTATAATATTTGTGTCTTCCTCCTGCAGATTAATCATCTCACTTAGAAAAAATTCCTGCTGTTATAGCTGCTATCAAGGTTATTTTTAAATTTTCAGTTTTTAAAGCTCTCGGTTGGGGTTAAAGTGATGTAAACAAATCTAGAAGAACCTTTTCCATTAAACTTCAATGAGACGTGGCCTCAGACCTTACTTCCACAACCTATCTGGAGTGACTGAAAGACTACAAAAGCAGTTTAAGACGAATTCAAGGATACTTCAATAACTCACTCACATACAGTCAGCATGATCACAGGTATAGTGTCTGATTCTGCTCAGTGACATTACTGAGAACACATTGGACCTATAACACTCTTTGAAATCAGGAGGGGGAGGATTAGGTCTAAAACTAACTCTACCAATCAATTTTCTTCAAAAATAATCAGCACTTAAGTTTTCAAGGACATTTAACTGTAGAAAATATTTGAAAGTGTAGTAAGAAACTGTTTTGTCAAAATTCAGAATTTCAAAACTCAAAATTTTCTGTTTGATGAATTTTCTTCAATTTCTAGAGAAATATTCTTCATTGACTACAGAATAAAAATCTGGCACTTATTAGGTCAAACCAAGTTTCCAAGTCAAAGTTACAGTGGAATTAAATATGTTTTTATAATGGAAGCTAGTTGCAATCTTAACTATAGAGAAATAAAGCCTCACAAAGCAAGCTTAACTACACACAACTGGCTAAATTCTTCTCTAATTTACCTCAGTCATCTAAAATGCATGATCTCTCTTTGGAAAGAGATAGGAAATAAACTGCCAAATGTTGGAGAAGATGAACACAAATAGTATTCATCTACAGATAGAAATGAAGACATTTTAAAGGTGCCTTATTTTTTAAGGTTATTTTTATCTATGTATATGTATCTATTTACACATACATAAAAATAAGTATCTATCTATCTATCTATCTATCTATCTATCTATCTATCACTAAATTGGTAGAACAGCTAATTATTATTAGTGTTCCTAGCAATGAAATTAATAAACAATTACTTTATTAATTATTAAAATGAGTAGTATCTGCAATTGGGAGAAAATGACATATGAATTTTGAAATAATTTTTGATTTGTGATTATTTTTGTTTTACTATTCAAATTTAAAAGCCATTTCTACTTTAAATATATTCTGGTGCTTTATTAATTTCAATTTTTATTTTACTCTGGGTTATGCAATTGAGTATATAACTTAATTTGTTTTGAACTTGATCTATTAAGAGAGACTTGCTTTCCCCATTTCCTTCTCATTTTCCATACTCATACATTTTTGATACCACTCCAAAAGATTACCTGTAAATCAGATTATGCTCAAATTTGATAGTATCATGCACTAAAATTTGCACTGCACAGAAACTGTTCAGACCTGTTTAACATACCATATGCTCTTTATTGTGAGGCATCTTACCGAGGCAGAAAAAATATAAACATTTCTTAAAATAGGTGATAGTGAATTCAATGGAAAATAGATGTCAGAAATGTGTTGACCAAAGGTTGAAATAAAATGCTATTTTGTTATTCTCCCATTTGCCAATAACCACATTTAAATGCATAATAAAACACAACTTCAATTACAATGGCAGCCCATAATTTCATCGGTGTTTTGTTAAACATAACCTTCTCCAACAAACAATACTTCCTTAGTGAAATGAATCACTGCTTTAGTGAATCATTCACAAAAAAGATTATGAAGTTTCACTTGGAAGCAATTATTTCTCTTATGACCTGAGATGCCAGTTTCTGTAACTGCTGCTTGTTTTACACACAAAACCCAAAGTCAATCCTTGGGAAATTGACATCAGTGTGTGTGCAGCGGGTTCTCTGATTGTTCCAAACTCACCTCGTGGAGTTCCATGACATGGCTTATAGTCATCTTCAACTTGAATACAGAGCTGCTGCCTAGCTTGATCTAAGGAACTGAGCACCCACTACTGGGAACTGCAGTATCTATAGGTACAGCTACACTGCACAGCTACCCTGCATCTACACAATAACTGCCTGTTATTTCAAAATATTTTTCAAAATAACGGGTGTGCTATTTCACCATCCCGGTAAACCTCATTGCATGAGGGTTAAGGGATGGCTCAAAATAGCGTATTATTTCAAAATTTGGTGCTATGTAGATGTGCCAAATTTCAAAGTAAGCTATTTTGAAATACATATGAAATACATTGTGTAGCACAAATTGTATCTTTTTTTTCGAGTTTAAGGTACTGTGTAGACACACTCTGCGAGTTACAAGACTCTGTAAGGATATGTCTACATTACTTGGTTATTTCTAAATAAGTTATTTCAAAATAATAACTCCTGAAATAACTATTTTGAAATAAGCTTATTCCTCTTCACAAGCAGGGGTTATTATTTTGAAATAACAAGCCCGTTATTTCAAAGTAACAGGCTTTGTTGTGTGGATGCTCACCTTGTTATTTTGAAATAAGGGGATTATTTCAAAATAACTCCCCAGTGCAGACTTGCCCTAATTGACTTCCAGTGTGACCTGAGACTAGTCACTATGGGTGCATCTACACTGCACCGTTATTTTGGAATAACTAGTGTTACTCTGAAATAACAATGTGAGTGTCTACACAGCAATTCCGTTATTTTGAAATAATATCGAAATAACAGGTGGCTTATTCCGACTTCTGTAAACCTCATTCCAGAAGGAAGAACTATTCTTCCGAAATAGGTATTTTGAAATAGCTGCAGTGTGGATGCTCCACTGGCTGCTATTTTGTAATAGCTCCTCCTTACGGCCATTCCAAGTAATTTCTCCCCAGTGTTTCCTGGAGCTCTAAACTGAGGGGAGCTTGCCTCAGTCTAATTTTGAAGCTTCCCTGTAGTGTGGATGCTCTATTTTGAAATAAGCTATTTCAAACTATATCTTCCGTAATAGCTTATTCCAAAATAAGCATGCAGTGTAGACATACTACGGGCATGTCTACACTAGGAAATTATTTTGAAATAACTTATTTCAAAATAATAATTTCTGAAATAACTATTTCAAAATAAGCATTATTCCTTGTGGAAAGTGGTAGCTATTATTTCAAAATAACCAGCCCCTTATTTGAAAATAACAGGCTTGGTAGTGTGGATGCTCTAGTGTAGACCAGGGCTGAATGAATAGCTTTTCTCATCACAAGTTGTTTCTGTGCAAAACTGGTCCATGCAGTTCAGAATGACTCTAGGGCTAATCTGAGTCATGTCAGGTGACTTCAGCTCATAGAGGGGCTGAAGGTTTATGTAAGTCACTTCTGAAGTAACTGACATCAACTCCAGAGTCAATTTTAAAGTCAATAATCTTGCCATGAATATTCATTTTCATGCTCCAGAAGGCTCTGTGTGATAGTGATAGACACCAGAAACAATGTATCTTGATTGTCTATAATTCAAGTGAATACCCTAATTGCTTTGGTGTTGTAGACCATATGTGCAAAATGTCTATATTTTGTGAATGTATTACATCATTTGCCTCTAGCTCAGCATGCATCATCTCTTGGGTTATGATGTTTTCCATACCTAAGGTATGTAGGTTGGAATGTGTCCCTCTTAGTCTGAGAATTCTCACATGTCTATAGTTTTTCAAGTTGCTTCTGACTTTTGTTCTGTTGACTGATTCTGACTGCTTTGCTAACTGTATAGCTGAGGCTAGAGTTAAATTTATCACCAGTTGTAACTGCTGTGAAAGGCTTGTATCGGTTAATCTAGTAACCATTCTGTCTCTGATATTTTCATGTTTTGCGTTCCCAAAATCAGAGTTTTTAGCCAGTGCATGCAAAGCACTTTATACAACATTTTCTCCTTGTTCTTACATTCTCTGGTGAAAACATGTTCTTTCATAAACCATGTTTCTCCGGTATATAAAATATGTGCCAAACATAGCCAAAACCCTCCTATAGTCATTTCTGTTACTGTCTTCAGTAAAGTCAAAATATTTAAAGTTAAGCTCTGCTTGCTTCCCAATAGCATAATTAAAGAGGGTATCTGAACCTTTTTGTTTCTTGGTGCAGCTTGACTGCAATGCAAAAATCTTGCAAAATAGTGTGTTCAGTCTGTCTGTTCTGAAAGTTTCTCAAAAGTTGAAGTTCTCTGGGGTATTTGAAGAGTGGTTAAGTTGATGAGATCCTGAAAAATTTGTAGTTTTGTTCCTTCTCTTTGAAAAATTTACTGCTATTTTTCTTCTATTTCTGTCTTTATTTTATTCCTGGCACCATGTTAAGTTCTTCTGTAGTAGATATAGCCTGTTCACAGAGCTTGTTTATATATACCAGATGAGTTAAAGATTCTTTAATGGTTTGCCATGAATGGCTGAGGGTCATGTAAATAAGGTATTTGCATACAGTGCCACGTTGTGGCTGAACAGTATAATAACATTTAGCAATGCATTATATCAGTAGCCCTAATTTTAATTTAGTGCTTCTCCCTCTGGTTGGAAACTCCAAATGAGGGGAGCGGTTAGCCAATCTCCTGATTGCCTGGACTCCATCCCTCCACAGGAGCATAGAGTTGCCCACTGGGCAGAGAAGGACGCTTTTCTTCTTCTGCTTCAATATATCTTATCAATTGTGTTAAAGACAAATGAACAAAGGCTCCATGCATGTACTACAACGATGATTATTTTTCCTCTTAGGGTATGAAACTAAAAGCCTTCAAGCACAGACAAAACAAGTGCAGGCAAAAACAATCTTCAGTTCCTGAAAAGAGATAAAGGGTTTGGGAGAAGCTTCACACCTTACCTCAACTCTCCCTATTTGTTACACATTCAAAACTGTTTCCATCAAAAGTAGGAATATAATTTTTAAACTATTCAAGAATGATCTGCAGCCTTATTATCCCAGATGGAAGTAATCTCATTGACATGTAACATCTGATCACACTTTATCACCATTCCTCACAGGAAAATTGTGTATCTTGCTTGTGGAATTTGGAATAGTGTAGGATATTTATTGAACTGAATCTATTTTGAATTTGGGATGCATTATACTAGTGTTATTGAGTGCATCTTTATCATTCCTAGAGCACATTAAAAAAGGAATAATGGGATAATTTTTTTAACTGGCAAGGTGAGGGAATATCTGGAATGTGGGAGTTAATAAATGTTTAAGAATAGGAGTATCAAGGAAGGGGAGGAGAGATGGTCACAGCACATCATCTGCTTAGCCATGTGTAGCAGTAAGGATTTTGTAGTCATCCTGGCAGAGTAAGCTTTAACCAGTGACTGAAATAAGATATGAAAGTAACTATATGAAATTATTGAGGAGTCATAACATGAGATGGTCACAATGGACCCTTCTGGGCTTAGAATCTATGAACCTATGAAATATTTTAAATGACTATATTTAGCAGTAAATTGCAAACTCAACATGTTAAGATATGGGTATAGTTAGGAAAGGTTTTCTGTCAAATGTCAACATGTGGCTCCATACTTATTCCTCTTTCATTAGATTGCATACGAAATTTGCTCAGTATGTAAATCAAAAGAAGGTATTTTTTCTGTCTGGCAGACCTATAAATACTCCTAGGATCCAAAACTGAAACTGAATTATTTCTGCTTCCTATATAACTTTCTCTGTCACTGTGTCTATTATATGTTGGTATGGATATGATCCCATCCATAGTGTCCGACTATTTCCAACGTATTATGAAATAGGAATAATTATAACAATCTCTTCTTTTCCTCCCAAGAGTGTAGGAGAAAGAACTTGTTTCTGGTTGCTTGCTTGTTTGTTTAGATGGCAGAGGGAGGTGAGTATTGTGCATGGCTGAATGAAAGATTGAGGGGAAGCTAGCTTTAATTTTACATTTAGTTCTGAAAGTTTTAGCACTGTGGTTATTTTCACCTTCTGAAAAAATGAGCATCCTAATCCAGGCTGCTATGGAAGATTTGTCTCCTGTGCTCACAATCCTCCTGATGTTGGTCAACAGTTTCATTGTCACAGTGGAACAGAACTGTCCTAGGAGGTGATGACTATCTAGGGAGAAGACATATGGCAGCTAGCAAGAGCTAAATCCAATGGAGGACTTTTGAATATCAAGGGAGAGACATGGAACTGAGCTTTGTAATCAGTGGGGAGCCAGAAAGCAGAGCATGACAGCAAGGTCATGGGTTAAAAAAACAGGGAAACAAGAACTGCTGATTCTTTATCATACTCTGACCTGAAGTCTGACAGAGGGAAATTGAAGATACAGGCAACTAGTAGTTGGTACAAGAAACTGTTTTTGCTGGTTTCTTAATAAGAAACTTAGAAAATGGAGATGAAACACTGGATGATATTTAAGAGGTCTCCAATATCCAGCGGGGCTGACGGCCTCGCCAGGGCCCTGGGCAAAGTGAGAGGACCCTGCTCTGTGCCCCTGGAAAGAGCAGGGTGTTGGGTGGAAGGAGTGGGGCTTGAGCTAGGCAGCCCTCAGTGCTGTCTGGATTGCAGTGCTCCAGCAGAGATTTAAAGGGCCCAGGGCTCCAGGCTCTTTTGTATTGTCAGGTTCTGGTGCAGTTGCTCCCTTTGTCCGCCCACTGTCAGCAGACCTGCCACTCTCTAGAAATGGGGTATTCAGTACTGGTCAAACTACTGCACGTTTTATGGTATTTGGTGGAGTCCCCTTATCAAACGAGATGCTGACACTTGGGAGAGGGCCCAGATATTCTCTGTGCTCATTTGCCACCCAGGAAAAGCAGGGGTCAGAACCACAGCAAGTGGCACTGATGGCTGGCATTGCTTTCGGAACTCATTTTTTGTATGAGTTGAATTCTTGGAAAGTGGGCATTGTATTTCTGGCCCTACTCTTGGTTTTTTTTCATGGTGGCCTTCAAGGCTACCCCAGAGGTGGGTGATCTTCTCTGTGCTTTGTTCTGGGAAAGAGTGGAGTCAGACAAGGTTAACAAAGAGGACAATGATTCAGAAATATTATATGAGCCGTGATGTACCTGACAATTTTTTTCATGATGAATAAGACTGAATAGAATCTTTCAATATTATGTTCTCTGTTATGTACTCTGCATGGCTGTGTCTACATTGGCACCCTTTTCCGGAAAAGGGATGCTAATGAGACACTTCGGAATTGCAAATACCGTGGGGGATTTAAATATCCCCCGTGGAATTTGCATGAACATGGCTGCCGCTTTTTTCCGGCTCGGGGTTTTGCCGGAGAAAAGCACCAGTCTAGACGGGATCTTGCAGAAAATAAGCCCTTTTCTGGAAGATCCCTTATTCCCAAAGTGAAAGGAGGTATGGAATTCTCCAAGCTGGATGCGTTGATTGGATTTTGACAAATTCCGTTAACCAAAGAAAATGCTAAAATGACTACATTTATTACCCCACTTGGGAGCTTTTGCTATAGAATGTTACCTTTTGGGATTAGCAGTTCCCCTGAAATTTCCCAAAGAAAATTGTCAAAACTATTAACAAATACAAATGGAGTTGTAGTTTTCACAGACAATATTCTGATATATGGCTATTTGATAGAAGAACACAACAAACCCTCAACAAATTCCTAAGTATAATCAGTCCTCACTGGTGCTAAACATGGAAAAATGCATTTCCCATCTACCACAAAATGAGTTTTTGTAACAGACAATGAAAAAAGAAGGACTCAATCCCCATCCTGAGAAAGTATAAGCAATTCAAAAATAACATACCAGAACTGAGACACCAACTGGGGATGGTAAATTACCTTGGTTGATACCTACAAGAACATTCTATATAGAAAAAAACCTTTGACAGAGTTGCTAAAGTCCAACACATCTTGACTATGTTGAGCCAGAGGCAAATGAGTTACATATGCACAAAATTATATTAAAGAGTTAAATAAATGATCTCAACAGCTACAGTTCTCAAGTACCATAACGTGAACAAACCCACAAAATTCAGTGTAGACTCAAGCAGCTATCATTTGTCATGTATTGGTGCAACAACATGGCTCTGATTGGAAGTCAGATGTATCTTGGTCTCACACATCTACAGAACCTGAAAAATAATATGCACAGATTGAAAAGAAGTGTCTGGCAAGCATACAGGCATGTGCAAATCTTTTATAGATATCTGTGTGGATTGGATTCATTTATTGGATTCAAGCACCTCTAGGATGAGTCTATTGGTAAGATAAATGTGATTTAACACAATTGCTACATATTTTCCTAGGAAAAATCTAGTAGGAGAAAGACATTCTGTCATGAAGCCCATCAGCTCTCAACTATCCATGAACTCAAAGATGACATAAAGGCATATGTGGATGCTGTGGACACATATATACTAGTGTCAGACAAGAGACTAGTTCATTTAGAAAAAGCAATCTCAATAGACATACAAATTCAAAAGCTTCAGAGGTGTAGCTGAGTTATTCTGTAATAAGAAAAACTTAAAAAACAACAGTCTAGTAGCACCTTAAAGACGAACAAAACATGTAGATGGTATCATGAGCTTTTGTGGGCACAGCCCACTTCTTCAGATGACAGGAGTGTTGGAAGTCCAGATTCAAGAATAAATAAGGGAAGGGGAAAGGGGGGAGGGGACAGAAAGAAAAAAATGGAGGGGAGGAAGAAAAAAAGAGAGTGAGTAGATAAGCTTCAGAGGGATAGCCGAGTTAGTCTGTAACAGGAAAATCTTAAAAAACAACAAATAGTCTAAATAGTTACAAGAGGCTGATAAGAACCATTAGTTTGCACTTGGAAAGGAAGATGGCCAACACCAGATTCTACACAGACAACTTCAAGAAATTCTAAGTTATGTTAGGCTCGACTGACTCAAATATCTAAGGACACCAACAAAGTGACACTAAATTACTTTGGCGTGCGTGGACAATTAAACAAGTCAAATTGGAGTTATGACTAAAATGGGTGCATCATTGACACATCATTGAATCTACAACCTATGCTGGAAAATGTTCCCTCAATCCCACAGAGCTTGAAAGGCAGGCTAGATCTCACCTACAGACAGACCCTCAACCTGAAGCAAATACTCACCGGTAGCCACAAACCAAGCCACAAAACCACTAACCCACAAACCTATCTCTGAAACAAGCCCTGTTGCTAGCTCTGTCCACATATCTATACAAGTGACACCATCACAGCACCTAAGCACATCAGCCATACCATCAGAAGCTCATCTACGTGCACATCTATTAAAGTGATATATGCTATCAAGTGCCAGCAATGCCCCACTGCCATGTATATTGGTCAAACCAGTCAGTCTCTGTGCCAAAGGATAAATGGACACAAATCAGACATCAAGAAAAGTAACGTATAAAAACCAGAAGGAGCACACTTTAACCTTCCTGGACACTCAGGAATAGATATAAAAGTAATCATCCTTTTACAAAACAAAAAACAAAACAAAACAAAACCTTCAAAACCAGAATACAAAGAGAAACAGCAGAGCTGCAATGCATGTGCAAATTTAACATGATCAAATTATGACTGAATAAGGACTTAGAATTGTTATCTCACTACATAGGACATTTTTTCTCTCTTGGTATTCAGTGATCCACATCCACCCTGACTGAATTGGCCTTGTTAACAATGGTCCTACACTTGACAAGTAATTCCCTTCTTTTGATATGCATATATATATATATATATATATTCAACTATCGATTGATCACTCGATATAGATATCTCCCTACCTCTGTGACTTCTTCTCCATGCATCTGATGAAGTGGTTTTTACCCATGACAGCTCATGCCCAAATAAATCTGTTAGTCTTTAAATTCTGTCCTTGTTGGTTTTACATTTGTATTGTTACAGAAGATCCTGACAACTGAGGGGAATCTACCGATTTGGTGCATCACCACACTCCTTTGAATGAATGAGTTCCTTTTTTAGCCGCATTGGTGAAGAAGGGTTTGTTGGGGGACAGCTAGACTGCAAGTTTTTGTCAGAAAAAGGTATGCAAAATGTGCTCCGCATTTTGTGTACCTTTTTCTGATTTTTTTGTTGGAAGAAGCTTTTCTGACATTTGGCCCATCTAGACTGGTCCAAATGTCAGAACCCCTCCTTCTTTTGGAAGCCCCCTTCTTCCCTGTAAAATGAGGAATACAGGGGCTTCCAAAAGAGCGAGCTTGCTCTTCCGCAAAAAAAAAAAAAAAAGCGGAAGAGCAAACGGGGTCCCTAGACACGTCAGAGTTTTTTCGGGATACCTCCAGTATCCTAACCCCCTCCCCGCATTCTAGCCATACCCTTGAAGAAGAGGAGATTATGGCAGCTTTCCACCACTACAACCTCCCTGGAATACTTTCAGCCCCAGGGGCTTCCTACAGGGTTTACTGTGGCAGAAGGAAACATGATTTTAAAGACCCTCTTTTCTTTTATTGGTGTATTTTATTGGGTTTGTGAGGGACTTATCCCTCCAAGCCTGTGACTAGCAGTTTTGTTTATTTATTTTGGCTTTGTTTGCTTGTTCTGAAGTAGAGACTATTCAGTTTATATTGGCAGTGCATTTCCCCTTCAACAGCATTCATACTTTTCATTGGGATCATTAGGGAGAATTTTACATGTTTTATATACTTAATAACCAGGGCCCCGATGGTGCAATGAGTGCCATAGGGAGGAAGGGTTGCACTTACATAAATGCTATTGCAAGAGCAAGGTCTAAATGTTATAGTGTCATGGCAGCACCACCATAGTTAAGCTTGTGTCATGACACCTGTTTAAAGGTCATCCTTTCTAAGTCCTCTTAAACCTGGCATTTTCAAATTCCTTTGAAATGTGGTGTGCCTCAGGAGAGACCAGGGAAGTTAGTGACTTCAATTTGGGGGCCATTATAACTAAGGGTTGTAGAGATACAAGCTCACCTCAAAATAACCATTTTTCAAAAAGTTTCTACATGGCTTTATTTTACACAGAACTGGGGATCAGAGGCGATTTGTGGTAGGGTGCACCTTCCCCCCACATTCTTACCAAAACTCTAACGCTACATGGGTGCCTTCTATAGCCCCTCCCTGTTCCTCTGGATGGTCTTCCCTGCACCCTTTCCCCCCCACAGACACCAGGTGCCTATGTTAGGGTATGTCTAGACCTCTGGTATCCCAGAAAAATGCATTCCAGGGAATGCATCTGCTCTTCTGTTGTTTTTTTTTCAGAAAAGCAAACGTGCTCTTTTGGGGAAGTATACCTCATTCTATGAGGAATAAGGGCTCCTCTGAAAGAGGAGGCTTTTCTGCCATTGGGCCCCATCTAGATGGGGCCCAATGGCAGAAAAGCCTCTTCCAGAAAAGCAATTGGAAAAAGCTATGCAAATTGCAAAGTGCAATTTGCGTAGCTTTTTCCGAAAAAGTCTATAGTGTAGACCTAGCCTTAGTGAACAAGTTACTAATGCGATGCAGACCAAAATGGTCTCAATTTGTTTAGTTTTACTCAACATAATACGTGCTACAAATCTCTGGAGGACTCTAACTCAGAAAGAATTTAAGAAAATGTATACTTTTTAATGCACCAATTTAGAAAAACAGACATTGTGTTCCAAACATCATTTTGTATGCTTTAAAGCTCAACTCTTAAAGTACTCTAACATTCAAATGGTTGGTTGAATTTCTTTGAAAATTTGGTGTGACTTTGGAGGCCATAGGATATGACTTTATGGTAATTTGGCAAAGGATTTCCTAAGTTATCTCTTTCTCACCAAAACCCCCAGGTTCCTTCTGTTACCTTTTTTCTACTAAACTAAGAGATAGTAATGAGTAGATGAATGACTTATCTGACTATGATGGATGGCCATGAACTCACCCTTCAATTAAAAGAACGCAGGATAAATTAAACACAAGCCTTCATCTAACACCAAAGAAGTACTCCTTCCTAGACAGTCTCTTCCCATTCTGTATGTGTGAAACTGATTGTTCCTTCCTAAGAGGAGCACTTTGCATTTGTCCTTATTAAATTTCATCCTGTTTACCTCAGACCATTTCTCCAATTTGTCCAGATCATTTGAATTATGACTCTATCCTCCAAAGCAGTTGCAACCCCTCCAAACTTGGTATCATCTGCAGACTTAATAAGCGTACTCTCTATGCCTATATTTAAATAGTTGATGAAGATATTGAACAGAACTGGTCCCAAGACAGACCCCTGCAGAACCCCATTTGTTACTCCTTTCCAGCAGGATTGTGAACCATTAATAACTACTCTCTGGGAATGGTTATCCAGCCAGTTATGCACCCACCTTATAGTACCCCATCTAAGTTGTATTTGCCTAGTTTATTGATAAGAATATCATTCAAGACCATATCAAATGACTTACTAAAGTCTAGGTATACCACGTCCACCGCTTCTCCCTTATCCATAAGACTTGTTATCCAATCAAAGAAAGCTATCAGATTGGTTTGACATGATTTGTTCTTTACAAATCCATGCTGGCTGTTCCTTATCACCTTATTATCTTCCAAGTGTTTGGAGATGATTTCCTTAATTACTTGCTCCATTATCTTTCCTGGCACAGAGGTTAAACTGACTGGTCTGTAGTTTCCTAGATAGTTTTTATTTCCCTTTTTATAGATAGGCACTATATTTGCCCTTTTCCAATCTTCTGGAATTTCTCCTGTCTTCCATGATTTTCCAAACATGATAGCTAGAGGCTCAGATACCTCCTCTATCAGCTCCTTGAGTATTCTAGTAATCTCTGCACACAATGCTCTTTTCACTTAGGCTGGGAGTTCTTCTAGGCATGGACTATCTCCGTGACTCTAGTGGTGCAGCAGTGCCATGTTAATTAAGGTTGCGTCACGACTTCTGTCTAAAAAGGATATGTTTGCAGGGATTCCTTTGAAATGTGGTCTGCCTCATGAGGCTGAAGACTAAAGTTAGTGACCCAAATGGGGGCAGGTCATTGAAGTCAGGGGTTTGAGGACCTGCCACTAATGACCATTTTCATAATATTTCTAGTTCTGGTTGTTTTGTCAGACCTGGTGATCAAACAATGGCTGTGATGTGGATCAAAATAGCCTCAATCTGTCAAATTTTATCTAAGATAATGCCTGAAACCCACTAAATGTTAGAGGAGATCCAAACTGAGAATGGCATTTAAGCTGTTCATGTCTTTGCTTGTGTAGTCTAGAAGAATTACAATTCCTATCTACCTGTAAACTAAAAATACCATGAGAGGGTTTGTATGCCACCACAATATTCTTGTCAGTCTCAAGAGAATGCACTAATGCCATTGTCCTGCTGATCACATTTCCACACCACTCACATTTCTACTCTGAATCTTTATTTCACTGGTGCAATAAAGATTTAGTAACTCATGTTGCTTGCTACAAGTTATCTCTTCTATATTATTATGTACTTTTATTGTAGGGGAGGTTTTCTGTGAACACAGCAGTGTAGGTCTTGCTGGAGCTTAGGCAAAACTCACTAAAGTGAACCAAAGTCTGTGAACCAGAGCAGGCCAAGCCCAGAGCAACAGAGGGAAGTATGTATGAACAACCTCCATCCCCATCTTTCTGTCCTTTACCTATGGGTGACAGTGACTGGGTTGTAGAAAAATGTGATGAGATTTTGCAACTGTTGAGTGGCAAAAGTAGGGTCCCATATTATTTAAATGGGACATATTAGGGATTGCTAAAAGTGGACAGATTAAGGCTGCCTGGGCAATCTTAAATGTATATTTCTAGTCCTTGAAAAGCTTGAGTTTTTCTCAACATAGCATTCTGCAATAGGAATCTTGGCTCTGCATTAACACAGTTTTTTTGCCATTTAATTTTAAGTACAGAATGTCAGGAATGATAAAAGAATAGAATTGCTGATATTGAGCAATAGAAGGAATGTGTGTAGTCAGTGAAAATAAGTTACAGCTTATGGGTTATTGAGCGCCCGAAATTGAGTACATCTTTGTAAATTAAAAAAACTCCAGCAAAAGTACAAAAACAACCACAGCTTGTCTGTCTGAAGATTACATATACAGAGATTGCCATGGAAATCACAAGTCAAATCCAACCTCTCACTACAATCTTAGGGAAAAAGAAGGAAGGAAAGAATGAAAGTTATCTGGATTTTGCATGAAATCAGAGTCAGCCCCCGACATTAGTATTTAAACACCTGTTAATTTGGTCCAGAGAATTCAATGGGACACATTTACTGCAGCTGTATTTGGCCCAGTAACAGGCATATTGAAGGATGAAGGGATCCTAGTATATATAGCAAAAAAAAAAAAAAAAAAAAAAAAAAAAAAAAGAACATAGGCAGGAATGCATTCAAAATAGAAAACTAAATGAGCTGAGTAGCAAAGAATTAGCTAAAAATATTGAGAGGATCATCTAAGCAGAATAGAAGGTCAATAAAAAATCCCCAAAGAGCAGATGGAAATCCCTGAAGGTCAGAAAGTGAAAGCAATCCTGAGAAACTGGACTATTTAAAAACATGATGTACTCCAGCAAAAGAAACTCACAACCAGATAACAGTTATCATACTACTGAAACGCACATTGCAAGGGTCTTCAAAAGTAAATAGGCAGACTGAAAATCAGTAAGGAAGCTGAATAAGGTGGCAGACAGTGAAACATTTCCAGAAGGAAAATGAACCTCATATCACTGAAGGAAAAAAGAATATAATATATACAGGCAGTCCCCGGGTTACGTACAAGATAGGGACTGTAGGTTTGTTCTTAAGTTGAATTTGTATGTAAGTCGGAACTGGTACATATTGTAGGGGAAACTCTAGCCAAACATTTCTCCAGAGCTCAGTTTTATTCTCCCACACCTCACTTCTCTCAGTCCTTTATTCTCAAGCTGAGGTGTCTGCTGAGAAAAGCCGCTCTGCGTCTCCCTGGTCTGCTGGGGGAGGGGCGCTAGCTTCGCGTCTCCCTGGTCTGCTGGGGGGAAGCAGCTAGTGCGGGGTTGCTTCACCCCGTTTGTAAGTAGGGATCTGATGTAAGTCGGATCCATGTAACCCGGGGACTGCCTGTACATCTATATACATACACACATATATAAAGACAGATAAATGCATGCGGATTAATACATAAGAACACATATTTTACATACATATGTAAAATATAATTATGGTGAAAGTCATAAGGTAGCACTGCGGCAGACATTTTTACAAATGTTTTTCTTGTCATGAAAGCAGCATATAGTCTTTGAAGAAATATGGGATTCTTAGCTTTGTGATGCACTTTCTTTTACGGTGAAGCTGTGGCAAGCATCAACTGACTATGCCAGCCGTGTCCAACACGTGGCTCGTGAGCCGCATGCAGCTCTTGACCCCCAAAAGTGTGGCTCATGAAGCCGCTCCTGCGCTCCCCAATGGTCCCCCCCCTGCTGGCTCCTGGCTTCCCTGTGCTTACGGGGTTGGAGCTGCAGGGTTTTAAAAATGGCACCCAAGATGGCAGCCATTTTAAAGGGGCAGCCTTCTTTTTTAATTTAAAAAATATTTTTTTTTTTTTGCTTAAAAATTCTGGTGTGGCTCTTCGCATTTTTTTCCACCGCTGTTTTGGCTCTCTTTTTTAAACGGGTTGGCCACCCCTGTACTATGCTTTCTGCCTTAGCCTCTCTAATCAGAATGAGTTCTTGGGCCAGCATTGAGCATTGGTGCTGGAGCTGAGATTTCTGAAAAAGATCGTCCTGTCTGCCATTTGTGATCACCTCTTTTTAAGGACTGTTGTATACAGGATAAATAAAACAATTTACTCTTAGAAAATACTCAGTCCCTGCATCTCTGATTTCTCCTTCAATAGGATTTTTTTTGTAATGGCCTATAGTGTTGTGATGACCCCATCCTGGCAAGAGAGATGTTAAAAGCAGGCCAGAAGGAGTCTGCACAAACCCTTCCAATCAGAGAGAGGCTGATAGGGAGCCAATTAAAGGTATCTTGCTGGGGATATTTCTGATATAAAGAGCTGCTCAGCCGGGCAGAGGGAAGCTGAGTCCTGACCAGATGGGGTGAAAGATTGGTTCCCAGGGAGAAACATCTTGGGCAGAGCAGTCCTGGGCAGGCTCAGGGGAGCAGAGAAACTCTAGCCTGATACCTGTCAGGCTGCACCATTGATGCAAGGCTGAGAAGGTGCAAGGGTCATGGGCAGGACAAGACTGCCACCAGAGGGTCCCTGGGTCAGTACTCAGTGTAGTGAGCAGGCCCGGTTGCCCTCTTTTGCACCACAACTGGCCATCAACAAGCATGGTCTTTACAGATGGTAGCTTGCCCTGAGGCAAGGGGCTAGACTTCGGGGCTGCAAGTGCCATCGTAGCAGATGTATTGATTGAGGATAGCTGAGAACCCTGGAAGAGGGCAAGAACCAAGTGGTGGCACTGCTGGAGGACAGTGTCTTGAAAAGGATGCCGCAGTCCAGGGTGTGACACAGAATCACAGAGACATGGTGGAGTCAGTAGCGCAAGGTCACAACTGCTCATCACAGTATAATTTAAATGTAAGTTTCAGCATAATGTGAATGTAAGTTTTGTAACTTTTTGAGTTCTGTAACATTCCACTATGTCCTTTTAAGTCTGGTAACTTTTATTGATGGTGTAACCCTTGAGTTCTGTAACATTCTATCATGTGGGAAAGAGAGTGCGTGTGTGTGGGTGATAAAAAACTGCCAGGCCCTTAAACCAGAGACAAAGACCAGATGGACACAAAAGCCTGAGGATGTCTGATAGAAGCTGCCCTAAGCATGAGAAGAGCAAACGTGGAGGTGCCAAGCAGGTGAAAGAAGAACTTGATATACATGAAAGAAACTAAACCAGGGCAGGCTTCTCGGTGATGGACATGGAAAAGGAACTCTGTGTACGTGACAGGAGCCATCTGGATAGTTTGCTAAAAAGAAGAGAGCATGCAAACAATGGGTCGTACAATTAGCTTGCCGGCCTAGGTTTGTGCTTTGGCTTCTTTCACTGCCTCTGTGCAACTCTTCTTTTGTGTAAGCGTATGAGCATATGAGTATGCAAATGTATGTATAAGATTAAATTCAATCCCTTTTCCATTTAATTCAATAGCAGCATTTAATAAAAACAACATCAGTGTAACCCTGGGTTGGTCTTTACTAACAACAACGGGAGAGATGCCAGCCAAAAGGCAGTGCACTTCAAAGGACAGAGCTAATTCCCAGTGTAACCAGTAGGAGGCACTGCACCAGTCAGTGTACCCTGTTACAGGACCCCAAACAGAACAGAATGAATTGGAAACATGTTTGTGTCTCATTCCTCTTAGACATAAATACAATTAAGCAAGTTAAAATTCTATTTTTTCAGCATGCTCTCATTCTTATGAAACTATAATGTAACCACATTTTTAATAAGAAATAGTTGGCTGAAAAATTATGGAAACAGATAATATTGACAAATCTTATAACAGCCTACAAAGTAGAGCCACATGTTATATGCAAACAAATTGCATTTATTTAAACATTAATGTAAATGTCAATGATGTCTTGGCTATCATGGTAACAGTCTCAGAGTTAATATGCAAGAATTACAATGAAATTTAAATGTAGTGCACACTAACAGAGTGCATGTGTGCTGCACAGATAAGGTTTATTTCAATAAATGGAGCTGAGGAAGAGACTCAGCAGCAGTTCACTAAAAGCCATCTATTGCACTGACAGTTCAACAAAAATGGCTCACAAATTAATGCATATGCTTTCAGTAAAGGATACAGATGGAAATCTGATTAAAGTATGTGGAATGCTGATTCATGTTTCACGCATCCAGAAATAGTGCTCACTAAAAATATTTCTGAAGAATCCAGTAAATTGGCAGATATTCCTTATTATCTTGGTAATATACAGAGTACTACAGAGGCAACAGGGATACATTTCATATTGTACTTTTCATCTGAAGTTACATGATCAAAAACTTTGCCATCATTTCAGTAATGACAATCTTAAACCGTTTTTAGACAATGTGCTTCTTACAGAATGGTAATCACTGAATAGAATCATAGACTCATAGAATACTAGAACTGGAAGGGACCTTGAGAGATCATCAAGTCCAATCCCCTGCCCTCATGGCAGGACCAAGCACTATCTAAATCATCCCTGATAGATGTCGGTCTTAAGTATCTCTGGAGATGAAGATTGCACAACCTCCCGAGGTAATTTATTCTAGTGTTTAACCACTCTGACAGTTAGGAAGTTTTTCCTAATGTCCAACCTAAACCTCCCCTGCTTCAGTTTAAGTCCATTGCTTCTTGTCCTATCCTCTGAGGCCAAGGAGAACAATTTTTCTCCCTCCTCCTTGTGATACCCTTTTAGATACCTGAAAACCGCTATCATGTCCCCTCTCAGTTTTCTTTCCAAACTAAACAATCCCAGTCCTTTCAGTCTTCCTTCATAAGTCGTGTTCTCTAGACGTTTAATCATTCTTGTTGCTCTTCACTGGACCTTTTCCATTTCCTCCACATCTTTCTTGAAATGTGGTGCTCAGAACTGGACACTATACTCCAGTTGAGGCCTAATCAGTGCAGAGTAGAGTGGAAAAATCACTTCTCATGTCTTGCTCACAACACTCCTGTTAATGCATCCCAGAATCATGTTTGCTTTTCTCATATTTAGCTTGTGGTCCAGTATGACCCCAACATCCCTTTCTGCAGTACTCCTTCCTAGAGAGTCACTTCCCATTCTGTATGTGTGAAACAGATTGTTTCTTCCTAAGTGGAGCACTTTGCATTTGTCTTTATTAAACTTCATCTTATTTACCTCAGACCATTTCTTCAGTTTGTCCAGATTATTTTGAATTATGACCCTATCCTCTAAAGCAGTTGCAACTCCTCCCAGCTTGGTATCTTCTACAAACTTAATAAGTGTATTCTCTATGCCATTATCTAAATAGTTGATGAAGATATTGAACAGAACTGGTCCCAAAACAGACCCCTGCAGAGTCCCTCTTATTATGCCTTTCCAGCATGACTGAACCATTAAGAACTACTGTCTAAGAATGGTTAGCCCACTAGTTATGCACCCACCTTATAGTAGCCCCATCTAAGTTGTATTTGCCTAGTTTATTGATAAGAAAGTCATGCAAGACTATCAAATGCCTTACTAAAGTCTAGGTATACCATGTCCACACTTCTCCCTTATCCACAAGAAACATTATCCTACCAAAGAAAGCTATCAGATTGGTTTGACGTGATTTGTTCTTTATAAATCCATGCTGGCTGTTACCTATCACCTTATATTTTTCAGGATGTTTGCAGATGAATTCCTTAATTCCCTGCTCCATCATCTTCCCTGGCACAGAAATTAAACTGACTGGTCAGTAGTTTCCTGGGTTGTTCTTATTTCCCTTTTTTGTAGATGTACAGTCATAGAACAACTGCTTATTACCCGGTCAACACTTACAGTTGCAGAAGACTGATGCCATTAGCAGCAGAGGTGGAACAAAATGAATCTCGATTTTCTACAAGGTTTAAACTTTTGTCATTTAACATTTTGGAGTGATTGCCTATGTTAGACTAATTGTTGGTATACATTTTCCCTTCTACAGAGGTTTCAGGTTGTGACCATTCTAAAGTACATGAGTTTTACAAGTCACTTGTTATCAGGCACCAGCATCTGAGCCTTGTGATTCATTATATTTTTTGCTGGACAGAGAGAAAGAGAGGAAAGTGTAGCATGAGAAACACGAAAAAGGTCTGGTTACCATGGCAAATATGTGCACTAGCATTCCTGGGAGAATTGTAAGCCAGTGATCAGGATTATTATTTTTTTTTTAATTTCTAACTCATTTATGATGTTTTGGCACATGTCAGTCTTCAAATCAAGTAAATTAAGCTCATAAACATATACATAAAACATAACATAAAATCGTGTTATGAGCAAAGTATTTTATAAAAAAATATAAATACTTACTTTGAAAGAAATATACAGTATTTTCCAGTACTTCTCCATTTAAGAGAAAGAATCTATGGAAAGAATCTAGACCCCATAAAATCTATGGAAATCTAGGGGAGTTTGTTTAGTGCTGCAGTGAAACTACAAATTGTGCTGTGAACCAGGGTATTTTGAAGTGACATAGACTAAGTACAATTAAGCACTACAAAGCATGCCCATATGAACACTCACATAAATGAATATGGTGTAAAGAATATGTAAAAAACTGGTACAGAAAAGGCCAAGTGGCTCTTTCTTACTGTTTCCCATAACATAAGAAAAAGAGGGCACTCAATAACGTTAACAGACCATGTGCCTGATTCACCAGTTTTATGCTGGCATAATTCCACTGATTTCCATGCAGATGATGGTGATGTACTAGATGAACTAAAAGTTCTTAGGTACTATTTATTGTACATGCTACTTCTTAAAGTGCATATATATACAGTTCCAGAAATTCCCAATTCATTGTTAAATCATCATTTCTGGAAGTACCATCATAATGGTCAGGCAACAAGAAAATGTGGAAGAGAAAGGGAAGAGAAATATCCTTATGGGCCTGTGTAACATATCCCAGCTGATTTTTTTGTTTGCTTTGCTTCATGAATTACAATAATAGGGTATGTCTACACTACAGCGCTAATTCGAACTAATTTAGTTCGAATTAGTTAATTCGGACTAAGCTAATTCGAACTAACGTAGCTAGAACTAAAAACTAGTTTGAATTAGCGTTTTGCTAATTCGAACTAGCACGTCCACATTAAGTGGACCCTGAAGCGGGGTTAAGGATGGCCGGAAGCAGTGCCGGCAGGGCATCAGAGGAGGACTTAGAGCGTGGAGATGCTGTCTCAGGCTAGCCGAGGGCTGCGCTTAAAGGGTCCCGACCCCCACTCCGGACAAACAGTTCTCAGGGGTGCCCCGCTTGCAAACCAGTCCTGGCTTGGAGTGCCCTGAGTGCCCACACTGGGCACATCACAGCACTCGGCCATCAGACCGGCTGCACTTGCCGCAGGCTGCCATCTGGAGAGAGGGGGCAATTGGGGGGCTGCAGGAGAGCTTCCACCCCCAGAAGCCCGCAGAGCCAGCCCAGTCCTCCCCATCGGGGGCTCGTACCCCATTCCTCCCTCACCTCCTTCCACTTACCCTTCCCTAGCACCTTTTCTTGATGTACAAAATAAAGGACAATTGTGTTCAAAAATGGAATCTGTCTTTATTGAACAAAACTGGGGGAGAATGGGAAAAGGAGGTGGGAGAGGGGAAGAGAGAGGCTGGGAGAGGGGAGGGCAACTACAATGATCAGGGGTTGGGAACAGGTCCCAGATGAAGAGAGACAAAGGGACTGGGACTTTTCAGCTTAGAAAAGAGGAGACGGAGGGGGGACAGGATAGAGGTCTCTAAAAGCAGGAGTTGGGTGGAGAGGGTGCATACAGAAAAGTTCTTCATTAGTTCCCATAAAGAAGGACTAGAGGACACCAAAGGAAAGGAATGGGTAGCAGGCTTCAAACTAGAAGCAGAAAGTTGTTCTTCACAAAGCAAAGAGTCAACCTGTGGAACTCCTTGCTGCAGGAGGCTGTGAAGGCTAGAACTGGAACAGAGTTTAAAGGGACGTGAGATCAAGTCATGGAGGTTGGGTCCATGGAGTGGTATTAGCCAGGGGGTAGGAGTGGTGTCCCTGCCCAAGGTTTGTGGAAGGCTGGAGAGGGATGGCACGAGACAAATGGCTTGGTCACTGTCTTTGGTCCATCCCCTCCAAGGTCCCTAGGGTTGGCCGCTGTCGGCAGACAGGCTACTGGGCTAGATGGACCT
Source organism: Pelodiscus sinensis (assembly GCF_052426305.1). Taxonomy (NCBI): domain Eukaryota; kingdom Metazoa; phylum Chordata; order Testudines; family Trionychidae; genus Pelodiscus; species Pelodiscus sinensis. Next base: position 44,863,557 of record NC_143052.1, read on the forward strand.
TTGGTCTGACCCAGGACGGCCATTGTAAGCTCAGGGCTCAGGGTCGGGGGTCTCAGTGGACCCCCTTGATTCTCATGCACACCTGCTCCTGGGTGGCCAGGCTGGCAGCTCTCCTGCCCTAGACGGCCACTTTCCTGTGCCTAGTGCGGAGATCGTGGACGAGGTCCACGATCTCCGCACTAGCCCAGGTGGGTGCCCGCCTCTTGCGGTCCCGGGCAAGCTCCCGGGAGCCGCCAGCCTGGTCCCGGGAAGAGGGGGAGGGCTGGGGGGCATCGGGTGGCTGGCTCGAGCTGTGCCAGGTGCAGGGTCTGCTGGCTGGGTGCTGGCAGGCTTGCACCTGGCACGGGCACCGTAGCCAGCCCGTGCCCCTTTAAGGGGTCCGGGGCCAGGAAGGGGGCAGACGAGTTTCCCTGGTGTTGGCCAGAGTGGCCACCTGGGAAACCTGGGGAGGGCTAGCCTCCCACTAGTTCGAATTAAGGGGCTACACACCCCTTAATTCAAACTAGCTAGTTCGAACTAGGCTTAATCCTCATAAAATGAGGTTTACCTAGTTCGAACTAAGCACTCCGCTAGTTCGAATTAAGTTCGAACTAGCGGAGCGCTAATGTAGCGCCTATGAAAGTTAGTTCGAACTAACGTCCGTTAGTTCGAACTAACTTTGTAATGTAGACATACCCATACTGATTACAGCAACAACCTAAGGGGAAGAAAAAAGGAACTTTCTAAGTAAGTGCAACACGATGCAAGAGGTAATAATGTTTTAGTAGTGGCAGTAGTAGTAATGCTGTTTTACACTTCCTATTTCAACAAAGATGAATGATTTTGGAGAAAAATAACTGCTTTCTCCTTTTTTGATATTTGTGGAAAACTACAGATTTCTTAGGAATAGTCAGGTTATTGAACCAGTGGGCCAAATGTCCTGCTCTAATTTATACCCATGCAACTCTTCTACTTCACGGAGGTTGCATGGGTTATGTAAGTAAAAAGAAGAGCACAACATAGCCAAATGGCCCCGACAGAAGTGCTTTTCTTTTTGCCATATTATTGAATGTAATACAGTTTGTAAAATAATTCCATGGGCTAGCCCTTTTCAACTGTAAATGTACCTATGCTGATGAAGACCTGAGAGCCTGTTGTACATGCACTTAGCTTTGGATCCACTGATGACTCAATTTTTTAGGTTTCTTCAAAGTACAGTTGAACTGAAGATTAGCTTCTGTTAGCCAATCCTGAGATCTATATAAAATGTTAACTGTAGAATTCCTTTAGACCTCTGGATATTTTTGAAAGATAGCAGAAAATATTCAGTAGATTTATACTTTGAATTTCGTTTATCAATCTGGCTTGCTGCAGAACTAAAGTAGAACTTAAAATTCAATATCACCCCTGAGTTTAAAAAAAAACAATGTATCTTTAATCCCCAAATAAACATTTGAATAAAGAGTTTGCTGGTGTATATGTAGAACTACTAACCCATCATTATTTACATTTCATACCTGGGCCTCACCATTTGCAGTACATAGGCTATGTCTACACTGCGGTTATTGTTCAGAACTGCAATTTGCATATCTTTTTCCGCTTGTTCTTTCAGAAGAGGCTTTTCCGACATTTGGCCTGTCTATACAGGACCAAATGTTGGAAAAACCTCTTCTTTCAGAAGAGACTTTATTCCTCATAAAATGAGAAATACAGGGATGCTGAAAGAACGTGCCCGCTTTTTTGGAAACTCTGCAGTCTAGACATAGGCATACATTCAGCTTCATTCTTTTCTCCTGTTTTTGTTTTTTTAAACATCCAAATACTTCTGTATATTCTGAAATGTATTCTGATACAGATTTTCATTTTCTTTCCATTTTAGGGTGTCAAATCTTTAAATCATTATCTGTGAACAGCTTGAAATATATACATGGTATGTATGAGATTCATCAGTACGTTCAGATGCATATGCACTTAAGAGCTTGTGTGTATCTTCTAATATAGGCTAATACATAGCCTTACCTCAAGGAGCAGCTTTGCATACACACACAGACTAAAGTATTATCATAATACATGTCTCATGAAATGTATTTTATTTTCCTAATAAAACAGGTTATTTTTATATATTTAAATGATACAAAAGGAAGTTGAAAATTAGAAAAGAATGGAAATAATACTTTTTGCAAAACCCAGATTTTTTCAGTAAAAATCAGTTTTAACTGAAAACAAAGAGACTTAAGATATGTAATACAATTTTTCCCAATGTTCTAAACCTCAGCAATATGTCTGGTTATGATAGCTCAGCCACCATATCCAGTCAATTATATTTGCTGTCTCTGGCAATGAGAGACAATTATGACATATAAACCTATCCATCAGAAGCTACACTGAGATGAACAGGCCACCAAATAGCAATCACACGGCAAGGATACTTGATCACTACTAAAACTAAATTGAATTTAATTTCTGACTTTAGGTTACAAGTTTATCTCATTATCTAGGTCCATGAAGCATCCATGGCCCCTGAAATTATATTTTTCAATTTGGCAAATCAAAAGCCTATTTAACCTGGTGATCTTTTCTTCAAAATCTGACTTCAGGCTGCACAAATGTTTGGTTTTTCAGCAACTAATAAATAATTGTTCTTTCTTATTGGTCAATTGTCTCAGAATCTGAAGACACTTTAATATTGATTAGGTGAGCACAGCTGCCTTCCAAGCTTTTTCTAGCTCTTTTATTCTGTTTCAAACTTTACCTTTGTAATTTTTATTTATCTTTATGCGATACTGTCAGTGAACTAAATTTGTCTCTAGAAGCTTCTATCACAGCGTATCATAGCATACCACGCCAAAATAAAGGTGGTATCCTGGGAGTAATTAAGCTCCTTTATGTAGCTTTCAATTTGCTGTGACAATATATTTGAACACACCACAAACCTGTCCTGAGGTCCCTGGTAAATGGCAGGAACTTCCATTGCTGGGCAGTTTTATCTACAGGCACTTCTTGTAGATCTTTCCTAGCTAAAGCTATTATTTTTTCCTTTGTTTCAAAGGGAAGCAACCTAAGAGGATATTACTAAAAATCCTGCTCTGTTAGTCTTTTTATCTTCTGTTTCTATATTACATTCCCCTTTACTGGAAAAGCAAATGTTACAGGCAAGCTAGAAGAGCACTGTACCATAACTACAATAACTTCAGAAGGAGGATATGCTGAAGCTCTGTAAATCAAACCTCTTGCCTTTTTTGTGGGATGGATAACTTAAAGCATACAACCTACATTAGCCAATCTAAGAACAATAGAAAATGTTAAATGTTGGAAATGTGATGTGCCTCCATCTGGAACGATTCTGTTTAAGTCAACAGATAAAGTAGAATAATGCCACTGCACATGAGATCAGAATCAGGCCTATATGATTCAAATAAATTAAAACTTTCAATGCATCTTAAATTCTGAATAGTGGGGAAAAGAAAAAAATGATAAAACTGTAAGCTTTCAGAAAACATAATCCAATATCGAATTAGAAATTCTACTGCCTTTCTAGCATCTTGCTATTATATTTTTCAATGACTCTACGTCCTTGCAAGAATAGCTTTACCAATAATTTTGTACATCATCTGTAAAGAATGAGAAGAAAAAGTTAAAAATCTTCCATTTGAGTGTATGGTTTAAAATGCTGAGCTGCCGTAAAGTATTTCTACAAGAAAATGAGCATGCTTAACAACAGATTCTAGATAATAGAGAAATGACTATAAATAGAAAATAAAATGAAATAATGTGGCACCCATATCATATTCCTAAAAAGCACCATCATTTTAAAGTTGATGAAACTGGCACTGTAGTTTTATTGATTTGCTGTACCTATTCAGTTTCTAATAGCTTGTTGAAAATATCTTTTTATATGTGCTTATCTGTTATGACTGAAGTTATATGTTATCAAATTTTGCATACTGCTAACCACTCAAAATGAACCAAGATCATGGTAGTCATTTCAATTAAAACTCTGGTATACCTGAACCAATTTTTGGAATTATAAGGGCTTAATTTTATCCACTCAACCACTGAATCCTTTTTGTCTTGAAAAGATCATTAAAATAGTTCTGGAAACAATCAAAATAATCCTAAAATACAGGATTTAAAACAAATCTTTTTAATACAAATACTTGGTAAGGTATTGACACTTTTGCTTCTTCCCTCTTTTTCTAAAGAGTTGTTCATTTAATTTAAAAATGCTTTGCATATGTACATGTATGAATTCTAGAAAAAAACAGGCAAAATATGTTTCAAGGGTTTTAATCCCACATTTTTTATGTTGAAAAACTGCTGTATTACAATATGACAAAGACATAAGATGAAAGATAATTACAGAATGTGTTGCTACCACTCATGTGTGAAATCTTCTAAGCTTGAAAATGCATGCTACTAGATAGTAATGGAGACAGCAGTTAAATGGATAACCTTGATACAATAAGAATAGATTCTGAACACGTTTATTTCTCTACCAGGTATTCAACTGAGTGTGCTTCTTTTGTATTATGACTTTTTTTCCAGACCAAGGATATTCTTTTAACTGGTAGACTGCAAACAGGTTAACCTAGTGTTTAAATTAACATGTTGGTAAATGGAATTTTTAAATAAGTGTACTCCTTGAGCGATTATTGGTATAAAGGTGCTAACATATGCTAATATATGTTAGCCAAGAAAACACATTTCATTTCCTTAAGTATATAATTAAGAGAACTTCATTGCATGAGAATATGTATGTGTGAAGCATTTGCAGTCATGTGCAAAACTACTTGAAATTCTAAGTTTTTCACATCATTACACACTAAAAAATGGGTCCATCTTTGAAACAAATTTCATTTAGGTATGCCCATTTTTCAAGCAAAATCCCCTCCCATTATTATCCCGTGAACAATGGGAGCAGTTTTCAAGAACAAATAACTTATCTCAAAGTCCATTTTCAAGTGAAGATGGCTTTTGCACGTTAAGTGGATAAAAATCCATAGCTATTGCAGTGAAGCCATTTTATAGTGAAAGCACAATTGGGGGTGAGACATTGAGTACAATTATGAAAAATTCTGTACAAAATTAAAATTAAGAATTGTACACCACACTGATTTGCAAGAAAAGAGTTAATGGAGTTATCATGTATCTTTCATGACCTAGAACTAAATGAGCGGCACCCTTTTATAATGATTTCATTTGAACCAAGTTCAAACTTCTTGCCCTCACCCCTGCTCATCCATAATTGGCCTCTCTTGTCATGTCGCCTCTTGCTGCCTCTTTGTCGTCAGTGGCACCAAGTATGTCAGTTTTCCATGCATTCTTCCAACCTCCCCAGTATGCATGTTGTGCACTCCCTGAACTGATGTGTAAGGTCATAACCTCATTTGCTTTCAAACCCCTCCTTCAGACTCGCTTCTGCCATCACATAAATTAAGGATGTTTAAGGTTGGGTGGCAGATAGAGTTAGCTCACTTTTCAGAATATATTTCGTTATGTCCCTCCATATTGCTCTGCATATATAATGTGTGTTCTTAAGCCCTGAACTAACAAAGTCTTACATACATGGCCAGTTTTGCACAGTGTGAATATTTCCATTGACATCAACAGGCATATTCATAGTGCATAAGTCTTTTCAGGATCAAGGACTACTATGAGCAAGGACTCTGTCTAGTTGTTTTCATGGCCATCATCACCATAGTATCTGAGCACCATACAGATTCAAGGATGAATTCAGCCTCATAATATTCCTCTGAGGCAGGAAAATATTGTTATCCCCATCTTGCAGAGAAAGGTGTGTGGCAGAAAGAAACTGAATGATTTGCCTAAGATTATTCAATATTTCCGTGGCAGAGCTGGGAATTGCAATCAGATGTCCTAATCTTTAGCCAGTACCTTAAACACAAGTCCACATACCTTTCCATACCCACATGTAGCTGTACAGGGCTTAACACTATGGGGCCCAATAGTATTTTGGAGTTGTGCTATTCCTTTGAACTTTCTGACCACATAATTTATTACAACTGAAGAGCAGCACATAGGTAGAGTATATTCCATCTGCCTTCCTCTTGACTTTGCAAGATTTTTAAATAAATAAATCAGGTAAAGATCCACCAGACAGAATATTGAGGCACCGAAGGGAATTAATACAACAATAGTATTTTTTGGCATTATAAAGATGCCATTAAAATCTCTGCATTTCCTGAGATTTTGTTAACTCATTTTGCTTTGGGCCTTATTGGCAACAAGGTTACATTCATATGCAACACCTTTTGCTCTTGCCCTAAAGGAACCAAATCTGTGAAAAACATTAGGGAAACCAGCTTTATAATTTAAATCTGTTCTTAGTGCTACACTGGCAAATAATTCTATAATAATAAAATTAGACAAAGAGGAGTTATATCAATTTAAAATAGAGAAAATTGCACAGATATGTCAAATAAACAGGATTCAGCATGACACAAAAAGCAAAGCAGAGTTTCTAAGAACATGTTGAGCCAGAATCTTTTCAGATTTCAAGACGACACCTACAGGAACTGCAGAGGTGAAATAATCACAGTTTAAATCTATTTGTAGCAAGAGTGAAAGCAACAAGCACCGTAGGGTTTGAGTAGAAATTATCTAAATTATAAACACATTTAACTTTTTTGACTACGTAGACTGTAAACTCTTGAGGGCACGAACTGTTGAGCAGGTGTATGTAGAGCATCTAGCACAAAGGGCCATTGGGAGTAGAATTCACAATTTCAAGTTAGTTGCACAGGCTCTCTATGTAATGCATGGGAAGGGTTCAACACCTTAAAAAGGTATTAGCCAAAGCCAACAAGATGAACTAGGAGCTGTAGGAAATGCTGAGGAAAAAGGTGTGGCCTCAAAATTGCCCCTTAAAGGGGCTAGAGCCCAAGTCTGGTCAGCTCTTTTTCAAGAGAAACCAAGCAGAAGAAAGAGGTGCCCCCCTATACCTATTAGCTAGTGGCTAAAGCATTCACCTACTGTGAAGCGGATCTGGGTTGAAATCCCTCCACTGTCTAATTCAGAGCAGGGATTAGAATGCAGATGCATGCCCTAACAACATGACTGTAGGGCCAGCTGCACACTCTCTAGACTAATGTCATTTCAATATTTCATATAAACTGGACTGGATTCAGTAGGAGAAACTGAGAAAGACCCATCCAAGAATTAACCTTCTACAGACTGAGTCACCATGCTTGGTTTAAGAATCCTGCTGTGATGGGTTCATGTAAGGAGTTAGAAAGGTAAGTGCCACGGGGGCTTTATTGATGGAAACATATGGTCTGGGGGACTTATAGACTCTACGGGGTAGGTGGCAGCTGATTGGTGGTTTTGTGAATGCCAGTGGCACCGACCTGTTAAACTTAACATCTAAAGTGGCAATTAGATGGCCAAGGCCTGTTTATCAATCTAGCCCTAGGTGTGACTATTATATAAATAACTGATCATAAATATAAACATACTGAACAGTTATTTTCTCTGACACAGAGCGGCTTTCCTGTTGCTTCTTTTCAAATGCTGTTTGCTGGTATTGCTAATCATGTTACTTTACTGCCATCATTTGACCTCATGATTAAACATAGGCATCTATAAACTACATAGAAAAAGATATAGTGTAACTGGAGTTAACAATGAACATTCATCACTGAGACTGGGAATTTCAAAAGAACCTAATTAGGAAGTTATGCACCTAACTCCCAATGGAAGCAAGACACCTAACTCCTTTAGGTTCCTTTGAGAATTCCAACCTGCATGTTTAAACACAACTAGATCTATGTCTATATGAGCACCAGTGTAAAGGGCTATGTCTTTCTTGCTAAGGAAGGGAAAGCATATGCTATGAACAACTGAGCAGTGCATCCCATATCCAAAGTACTGGATAAAGCACCATGATTGCAGATATTTAATATTGTTGTACAAGATATTAGTGGCAATAAGTGCTCATTATGGGTATGTCTACACTAGCCCCCTAGTTTGAACTAGGGTGGCTAATGTAGGCATTCGAACTTGCAAATGAAGCCAGGGATTTAAATATCCTGGGCTTCATTTGCATGTTCCAGGGTGGGCGCCGTTTTTAAATCCCCTTAGTTCGAACTGACTGCCCGCGGCTACACGCGTCTGTCAGAAATTAATCCAAACTAAGTCCTTAGTTCAGATTAACTGTTACACCTCATTGCAGGAGGAGTAACAGTTAATCCGAACTAAGGACTTAGTTCGGATTAACTTCTGACTGCCGCGTGTAGCCGCGGGCAGTCAGTTAGAACTAAGGGGATTTAAAAATGGCACCTGCCCGGGAACATGCAAATGAAGCCAGGGATATTTAAATCCTGGGTTTTATTTGCAAGTTCGAATGCCTACATTAGCCACCCAAGTTCGAACTAGGGGTAGACATACCCTATGTGTTGAAGAAAAATGCTGCAAATGACGGGGTTGTAAAAACTTCAGAGAGCTGGGAAGGTGGAGGGGAGAAGATCACTACACAAGATATTTTCCTTCTTACACACAAATTCTGCTGCTCATTCATAGGCTACAAGGTGTGGGAGGTGGGGGAAAAGTGGCCAAGGGCAGAGGAACAGTTTGGGAACAGCTGCTCTAAGGCTATGTCTACACCTCAAGCTAGGGAGGCAATTCTCTTGGAGTTGCTAACCCTCCAGGATTGTCCTTGAGCAGGGGAAGGCAAAATGTGGTTGATAGGATGCATCTGACCCACTAAGCCACCACATCCAGCCCGCCCTGCACCTGCATGCTGCTCATAGAAACCAGCTGCGTGGCTCATGTGCTTCTGTGAGCGCTGTAAGCCTGGAGCGAGGAGAGAAGGGGGAGATGTTTGTGCGCGGCCTTTGCCCCCAGCAGAATCTTAGGAGCTGCCTATTTACAGGACAGGCAATACATGAAGTATCCCTTCCCCCCTTCCCCTTGGCTCGCAGCATTAAGAGAAGCACCTGCCTCCTGCAGCCAACTGCTCAGAACTGCAGTGTGGGGAAGGAGGGGAGCATGGAAGGCAGGGATCCTGCCTGAGAAAGCTGCTGGGCTGCTGGCCAGGAGCCACCCAGGTAAGCACCTCCCTGCTAGAGCCTGCCTCTGGCACTCCAATCCCTCCCTCCCCCAAACCTCTGCCCCTTTTCTGCACCTCTATCCCATATAACCTAAACCCTCTGCAACCATACCCTCTCCAAGACACTGCACCTCAGTCCCCACCCCACACCATAACCCATCCTTCACCCAAAATACATCCTAGACCCTACACCCTCTCCTGCACCCCAATCCTTTACCCCAAGCTCCCTTCTGCACCCAACCTTCATCCCAGACCATGCACCTCCTTCATTAATATCACGGAAGACTGCAGCCCTTGACCACATACCACATTCTTGGAGTTCCTCCCCATCAAAAATTATTGCCCGCCCCTCGTCCTGGAGTCTCCAGGAATTAAAGATTAATCATTAATTAAAGATTATGTCATGTGATTATATCAGAGTTCAAAAAAGAGCTAGATAAATTCATGGAGGATAGATCCAATGGCGATTAACCAGGACGGGCAGGGATGGTACTCTTAGCCTCTGTTTGTCAGGGCTAGGAATGGGCAACAGGGGTTGGATTGCTGGAGGGCATGGCTCAGCACCAGTGCCACTGTGGCTGCACTGCTATTTACATGCAGGCTAGCTCAGTGTTTTTCAAACTTTTTGTGCTGGCAACCCCGTTTGGACTTAAAAATTAAACTGTGCCTCTCTGACTGAGACTTGAAAAAATAGGGGGCTGAAGCTGCTGGAATCTGGCTGCACGAGGGCTGACAACATGAGCCTGTGATCCCCAATAATCCACTGAGGTTCAGAAACACTGGGCTAGCTCAGTGAGAGCTAGAGCGAGTATGTGTACACAAGCAGGAGAATCACACTGCTAGCATGTAGCATAGACATAGCGGAGGTGGCAGGATGATCATTCCTCTGGGACTAAGAGCCATGTGATACATGAGGGATTAATTAATGCTGCCCGAGTAATATTAACTGCCCCTCTGTGATCCCCCATTGACAGGGTTACAGAGCACAGCTGTCAGGCAATGGCAGTAGGGCAAGTGGCCAGTTTTATTACTTTTGATTGGGGTCTGAGGCTATCCCCACTGCTGTCATAGGGGTTTTACCACTGATTTAAATCATTTCACCTCCTCTGTCAAATTCATGGCCCATCTCTTGGTACTTGAATGTCACAGTTAAGTCCACGTAGGAGGAATGTGGCACTTCTCAAGCAAAATCCCAGTTTGCAAGATCTTTTGTAACCAAACTTTCTCTTGCATCTTGACACAAGAAGAGATCCGGTCCTTAGGGTTAGATATTGCCTAACTCTCAAAAGGATGCGTGGCTGGAGGGAGTGAGTAAGGAACCTCCTTGTTGCTGCTCATGTCAGAGGTGAACAGAATTGCAGTCCCTTTGCTCAGAGGAGTACAGGGAAGGCTTCGTAACTATTCAGTGGACACATGAAAGGGCAAAGCATAGTTCTGCCTGCATCCCAGGAACCGCTCAGGGGAGCTGGCCAGTGACACAGGGGGAATACACTGCATCAATGAGCACACTACCCCTGCACACAGAGAAGCTCTGGGTCAGAGTGTTCCCCAGGGGATTGTACAGGTTCATACCCTCCACAAGGAGGTCTGTGTCCAAATGGCACAATATGCCCTATGCAATTGTCCAGTAAAGTACAGGAGATTGGACTGGATAAACTAAGTGTTCTTTCTCTGCCCTGCTCACTAGGATTCCGTGGTGATATAGTGTCCTGAGGGTGACTAATAATGTGCACTGTATTGTACAGGCACTAAAATCATATGTGAAATCACATCTTCATTTCCTGCTTTAGAAAGGACACACAGACTGTAATGCAGTGTTCAGAGTGGGGAGACGGAGCCAGTTATCTTCGTCAGTTAATCTACAGTTTACAGAAGTGACAGAATATAATTTTGTCATGTAGGGCTCCTAGTAGCAGCTGTATAGCAGAAAGTTTACACCTATGCTGGCTAATTCTCCTGGAAAGAGTAACAATGTTGGTTTTGTATTCAGTAAGCTATTACATGAAGTGCTATGACTGATGTATTTTTTCATTAGAGTCACAGTATGGCAGCTGACTTATCTCTGACATCTTAAGTCACCTTACTGAAAACCACTGTGGCCTAGTTCTGTTTCCTACTTTGCATGTGTCTTTCCAATGTCCCAAGCCTGAGTAGCTACAGTATTGTTACAGATAGATTTGCCTGTCCTTGGAATATCAGGAGAGTTCTCCCCTGCCCCATTAATCCAATATTCTTGAAGATTTTTGGCACTAATTCAGCGAAAATTAAGTCACTTATTCTATTATTTTTTGCCAAAGCTATTTTCAGTTATACTGTACATTTCTGTCCTCTAGTGTTGCCCAACCAAGAATAAATAACATTAAGCAGAATGGCCATTACATACATTACATTTAATAGAAAAATGTAAATTCTAGGTCCTTAGCACTGTTGCACCTTCCACCAGTTTTTGTCATGTACTGGTTCCATTGAGCATTGTTGCCTGGGCACTCTTGTATGAACTTTGGAAAATAATCTTTCTCTTTTTTTTTTTAGGACCCCACAAATCATTTTGTGCACCTGGTTACTTATATATCATGTGTCTATGGTACACATTTTGAGTATCACAAAATATTTAAGAAAGCTTCTGATTTGGTCATGGGTAGCTGTGTGAAAAAGAGAGTACTCTAATAGTCTGGGGAATGGAGCTGATTGTCAGGACTCCCGGATCCCACTGTTCTGGGCTTCAATAGAGCTTCCTGTATAGCATATAATACTTATCCATGTCACTGGACTGTTGTGAAGCTAATGAACTGTTTGTACAGTGCTTTGAGATCCTTCGATGAAAGTGAACAAACTTAATATTTATGTTTATATATTGCTTAAAAATAGAACATTTGCATAAGTGATAGTAAAAACACACTAACTAATTAATGGAATATTTTCTGAGGAAGATTCTCTGGTCTACTATAAAGTTGGAAATCAAGAGGAACCTTGATACATTAATTCATTATTTTATGTTCTGTAGAAATGTGGTCTACTATTTCTTCCCTGTAAGTTAGATTTAGAATGTAGCACAAGCCATAATTTTTAAGTTATTGTCATTCAATCTTGTTTTTGGTTAGTTAATTTGCTATAAAATACAAACTATATCATTATTATTAATTAGGATAGCCACCAACTTGGCTTCAAAAAGCTATTAAATGCAAATGTATCATCACATAAAAATATAAGTACAGAATGAAGTGCTCCAGCACACTAAAGCCACTATGAGTTTAATATAAAGTAATTAAATCTTTAATGAACGGAGTACAATTTCTCAAATGATGAACCTAACTCAAAGGATAATAATGTAACAACTTCAAAGTGCTGTGTTGGTCAAATCATGCTAAAACAAGCCCTTGTAGTTATTATAAGAACATCAGAATAGCCTTACTGAATTAGACCAATGGTCCATCTTAGACAGTGTCCTGTCTCTGACAGTGGCTGCAGCCCGATGCTTCTGCCATTACAAGGTTTAGGGATACCCAGAGTAGTAGCACTGTGTCCTAGACCATCTGGGCTTATGGCCATAGATGGAATTATTCTCCATGAATTTATCTAATTCTTTTTGGAAACAAGTTACACTTTAAGCCTTCACAATATCTCAGCAACATAAGTTCTACGGTTGTCCACTTTGCATTAACAAGTACTTCTTTTTGGTTTTTTAAATCCTAGTGACTATTAATTTTATGGGTGATTTCTAGTACTTATGTGAAGAGTTGAATAAAACTTCTCTATTCACTTTCTTTATAGCATTTATAATTTTGTAGACCTCTCTTATATCGCACCTCAGCTGAACAGTCCCATTTTTTAAATCATTTCTTGTATGGGAGCTGTTCCATACTCTTAATAATCTTTATTGGCCTTCTCTTCACCTTTTACAATTCTGATACATCTTTTTGAGATGAGGTGCCCAGCACTGTAGGCAGTATTCTGGGTGTGGTCGTGCAATGGATTTGGATAGTGGCAATATGATTTATTTTTTGTTTTATTATCTATCCTAATTATTTTTCTTGTTTTGTTAGCTGTTTTGACTGCTGCTGCACACTGAGGGGATGTTTTCAGAGAACTATGCGCAATGATTCCCACATCTTTTTCTTGAATGTTAACAGCTAATTTAGAACCCATCATTTGGTATGTATAATTGTAATTATATATTTTTTTTCAAATGTGCGTTACTGTGCACTTATCAACATTGAATTTTATTTACCATTTTGTTATGTATTCATTGAGTTTAGTGAGATCGCATTGTAAATTAGTCTTGGATTCAACTGTCTTGAGTAATTTTGTGTCATCTGCAAGTTTTGCTTCCTCTCTGTCAACTTGCTTTTCCAGATCATTTATGAATATGTTGAATAGGGCAGCAGTAACGGCTGGGGCCCTGGGCCCTTTAAATTTCTATCAGAGCACCATGTGGCGCACTCCATGTGGCTCTGAGGGATGGCTGGGAGAAGAGGGGCACAGTGCAGACACGGTGTCACTGAGGGCTGGCTGCCCCAGCCTTGCCCCTTCCATCCGAGGCCCTGCCCCTTCTGGGACTGTGGAGCCAGGATCCCCCTCCCTTGCCCAGAAGCCTACAGAGTCTGGTCTCTCAGCCCCCTGATCACCTTCATATTCACTGACTGAAGACGAATGTAAAGAATTAATTTAACTTCTCCAGCCTTCTTTTCCTTGAATTCTGACTGTTTTGTGGGCTTTCTACTTCTAATATATCTGAAAATGTTTATTATAGTCTTTGTGTCCTTAACGAGTTGCTCTTCAAATTCTTCCTTTGACTTCTCACAGTAGGATCTCACTTCTAATTTTTGCCATATCTCTTTTTTGCTACTAACCATCTCCTTACCTCTCTTGTTTAGCCATATTAGTATTATTATTTGGGGTATACATTTAGTTTGAGCCTCCAGCATGGTGTTTTTAAGTAGTCTCTATGCATTTTGTAGGCATTCTCCCTTGTGATCAGGGCCAGATTAAGACAGTGGTTTTAGGGACTGCAGTCTAGGCAGACCCAGGCTAAATGGGCCCCCCTTAGCCCAGGGTCCTGGGTTGCAGCTGCTAAAGTCCCTGTGTTCTGAGCTAGCCTTTCCAGAGGGGAGGGGGGAAAGGAAAGGTAGCTCCATGTACTGTCATTCCTCTTTCTCTCCTGGGGCTGGAGCCACATCACAGATAGTGCTGGGGAAGCTCCACATTTGCGGCTCTCATTGGCCAAAAATCACGACCTATGGGAGCTTTGGGGAGGGAGAGGGAAAGTCAGTGCCTGGAGGCAACCATGGGGCAGTGCAGACCATGTGGTGTCACCTGTTCCCTCCACCATCACCAAAGCAGAGCTGTTCCAGGTAAGCCCTGCACTCCAATTCCCAGCTCCAACCCTGAGCAATCCCACCCACCCCCAAGCTCCCTCCCCAGACCACACAGTCCCAGTCCTGAGCCTCCCACACACTAAGTCCTTAACTCTCTCCCAGACCTGGCGTTCCAACCTAGAATCCAGTCCTAAACCCACTCCAACACCCTAACTCCCACCCAAAGACTACTCTCCTACCCCATCCTCCTTTCTAGTGTTGCCTGTAAGCTGTGCGCTTGTGCAGCTGCTCAGGAGAGATTCAAATGCTGCCCAGCTGATTAGCAGAGTGCTAAGGATTTTTGTGTCTACTGCTGGCACACATTCAGACATGCCTTGGTGCACACACATAAATGTTATTCTGCACATAGACGGAAAAGCTTAGCAGGAACATTGCTCCTGTCCTGAGCTCCATCCCACACTCCAAACCCCTTGGCCATAGCCTGGTGCCCCCTTTCTAGACCCAAACATCTCATTCACAACTCCACCTCAGAGCCCACGCCCCCAGGTGGAGCCCTCACTTCCCTCCGGTCCTATCCACCTGTCTCAATCCACAGCCCTCTCTCACATGTGGAATGCCTAATTTTTGCCCCAGAGCCTGGGGCCCCACAAAATCTAATAGCCCTATGTCTTGAGACAAGATCATCTGGCCCTGCTTGTGACTGTTCCTCTTAAGTTACATTTAAATAGTTTCCTCCATTTTGTGTAGTTTCCCCTTTAGAAATGAAGTGCTACTGTGGTGGGTTTCTTTGGCACTTTTCCTCCTAAAGGGATGTTATATTTAATTACATTATGGCTGTGTCTAGACTGAAGGGTTTTTTCGAAAAAAGTGGTCTTTTTTCCAAAAAAACTTCACCTGTGTCTAGACTACAGCCACATTCTTTCGAAATTAAATTGAAAGAATGCAGTTTTTCTTTCGACGGCAGTACTCCTCATTTCACGAGGAAGAACGCCTTTTTTCGAAAGTGCTCTTTCGAAAAAAGGCATTCTTGAATGGAAACAGGGCTTTTTCAAAAGAGAGCATCCAGACTGCCTGGGTGCTCTCTTTCGAAAAAGCGGCTTGCTTTTTCGAAAGTACTGCTTGCAGTCTAGAAGCAGTTGAACATGTTGCCAAGTATCTTTCAAAAAAGCCTCTTTCGAAAGAGGCTTGCAGTCTAGACGTAGCCATATATGGTAGCTATTACTGAGTAGTTCAGTTATTCAGGTTCTTGATCAGATTCTATGCTTCACTTGTAACTAAATCAGGGATTGCCTCTCTCTTTGTGGGTTCCAGTATTATCTGCTCCAAGCAGCTGCCATTAATGGTCTAAAAATTTTGTCTCTGAACCTTTTCCTGAGGTGAGACATAACCAGTCAATGTGAGGATAACTGAAATCTCCCATTATTACTGTGTTTTCTGCCTTTTCAGCTTCTCTATCTACTTGAGTATTTCCCTATCATCCTGGTCAGGATATATTCCAACTGCTCTACCCTTTTTGTTCAAGCATGGAATTTCTATTTGTAGAGATCTATGGTACACTTTGATAGATTTTTACTATATTTGAATCTCTACTTTCTTTCACATATAGTGCCATTCCCCTACTGCCACAACCTACTCTGTCATTCTTATATATTTTGTACCCTGTTATTACCATGTTCCATTGATTATCCTCATTCCACCAACTTTCCGCAATGCCTATTATATCAATATTCTCATTTAACGCCAGGCACTCTTGTTCACCCATCTTAGTTAGTATTTACACTTTTAGCATTTGTATATAAGCAGTTGAACATGTTGCCAATATTTAGTTGCTTGCTTATAACACAATATTCCTGTGTTATAATTCATTGGGATTCTTTTACATA
This sequence comes from Pelodiscus sinensis, assembly GCF_052426305.1. NCBI lineage: Eukaryota > Metazoa > Chordata > Testudines > Trionychidae > Pelodiscus > Pelodiscus sinensis. The sequence goes on from NC_143052.1 coordinate 44,879,801, forward strand.
TGAGTGTTCCATACTAACTCCTGCCTGTATTTTACCATCTTTCCTAGTCTATTTATTAGGATATAGAGTTTTCATTCTTCCACAATAAAACCATCCTTCTTGAAAGCAAAGAGGCTGTCATGCTGGGGGTGCAGCCATTCAACAGTGCCCCTAGAAGTGTCATCTGTGTACCTGTTTGTCCCCCTTCGATTTTCCAGTTCAGTTACTCTGGTTGCCAAATCCCATATTGTTTCTCTGAGGCGAAGAGCTGCTTGCACTACATGAACATATATATCACCTGCCAATGATTCAGGTAATTGTACATGCTGTGTTTGTTCAGTAAACCGGCTAACACCACTTTATTATTGGACTTCTCGTGAACTACTTTTACTCTTGCAGGGGTTTATTCATTTATTTTGGAAGGAAGGGTGTTATTGGTCTAATTTTAGTGTATTTGTTAGGTATATCTGCTTCTCATATTCCGGCTCTGCACTCTGTCTCACATAACCCCACTCTTTGCAGCACCTCTGGTCATCTAATAGCTGACTTTTTAAACCTCAGTTCTCCCTGAGTTAGTCCCCACCTCTCACCAAGGAATTCTTAATGGGTTAGGCATCAAAGGATCCATCAGTCTACATTCTCTCAGCCTAGCCTCACAGGCCTCTGGGCTCAGCATATAGTCCTGAAAATTGTGTCATCTTAAATCTTCAATCATCAAGATATGAATCATAACACATTATCAGTTTTTAGTAGTACGTATGGAATTATTAATTACAGATTTTTATTTTCACAACATCAGAGAGTATGATAAATATGGTATGACACTCCTTACAAACGACTCAAGTGTGTACATAATGTACACCTGTAGACACAGATACCATGAAAAAAATTAAGAATGGGTCTTTGCAGAATCCAGGCCATATGCCTCAAATCAGGAAATCAAGTTTCCCCAGGAAAGCATTTATGTATGTGCTTAGCTTTAAGCACTGATGTAAGTATTTTTCTGACTATGGATAGACTTATGTATGTGTTTAATGCTTTCCTGATGCAGGAGATTTTTTTGAGGCAAGGACTCTCATTTTCTGTGTTTCTGCACAGCTGTTGGTGCATTGGATAGGACCTTCTAGGTGCTACCCTAATACAAACCTACCAATAATAATTGTTGGTATTTAACTGATAACATTAATAGAATGAGAATTTCTGTTTCAGATACAGTCTGAACCAAAAATGCCAACCTGAATTGGAGGCACTTATCTAAAATAAACTTTGTCAAGAACCTGATAGGAGATAAATATTTTTGAAGTAGTTACTGGCTTTTCTTGGAATAAAAGCTTGAATAATTTTTATGGTTTTTATTTGAACTTTTATTTGATTTGGATATCTGAAAACATTGAAAGCTCATAGAGCTATATTTTAAACACCACATATCCTTTATGTAAGGGTAAGTGATAGGCTAAATTTAATATACTGTAGACAATACAAGATAATACTGAGGAGAAAGGCACAGATGGTAGTTTGATGCAAACATTATAAGCACAAGAAAAGCAGGGAACAAAAACTGCCAAATGCAAAAATGAAGTATGGAAATGCCAACAAGACCCAACAATGAATTGTGTCTATGCAAATTACACGGAATGGGAATGAACATTTATTGGATTAAAAAACTAAATCTGGATATCTAGGTGCATTTGAGCTTTTACCTGAGCACTTACGGGGCTCAGATGAGGATAATGCAGCCTGCCCTTCTTCAGGCCTTACACCAGGAGAGGCTAGCTTGAAAGGTTCTATAGGAAAAGTTGCTGAAGGTACACACTGACACAGCACAATCCCTTGACCACATTGCCTCACCTGACAAGCTGGAAACCCCTGTTCCAATGCCATTTCCTCATCAGGCAAAGGGGAGAATTGAACCAGGGTTTCTTACATCCCAGATAAGTGCCCCAACCAATGGCTAACAGGTTATGAGTAGGAATCTTACCCCTGCACCTCACACCTGTTATGTGAGGAGCCAAAGCTGTTTTTGAAAGATTGGTTTCAATGCCTGACTAACTTCAGGAGAGGGTTCCCAGTTGTGGGTTGCAACCAGAGATTCCCTGCAGCCTGAATTTAGGCTTCTCCTACTGGCTAGAGTCGGCAAATCCCTGCCTAGTGAGCTGGCGTTTATGGATCCCATTATCAGGCACATGTCTGTCCCCATGCATTGTACAGGGAGCCTAGACACCTAACCTGAGATTTGCAGATTCCAGTGATTTTCAAGGGACGTAACAGTTTGGATTTGTAATACTCAGCATTGCAACATCTAAATCACTTTGATGATCCAAATCATCCTGGCCTCCTTCAGGTACTTTTTTGGAAGGGAAGCAGTAGCCACATTATGTTGCTGTAACATCCATCTGGAATTTGAAATCTTCTCCTTGATTTCTGCGAATAGAAGCCAGCAGATACCTGGCTGAATCTGGTCATCAGAATAGACAGGGAAAGAACCAACTGAGAAGAGTAATAATGGCTATTAGCAAAATAGGCATAGGAAGTTCTCAGAGATACGATTCTGAAAGAAGGGAGAAAGTGGGTTTCTGGGTCTCTTTCAGTGCAGTCTCATGTTAGCTGCCAAGTCACTTCTTTCTGACGGGAGTAATTTTTTCCCGTAACATATACATTGTCTCTTTTTCCTCTCTAAACCATCCACTTGATTTGGGTAAATGCAATGATTTCCAGCTGGCAGCTATGATCACCCCAGTGATAGGAACTGAATAAATCTTGGAACAGTTTGAGCTGCATTTAGATCACAGTTGTACATATATAAACATTGATATAATACACTTATCCTTTCTCTAGATAGCAATGTGTCATTTCAACGACAGAAAATTACAACCCAGGATTTGTTTGTTTTACAGAAATTGAATATTATTTCCAATTATAGATCAATATGGAACACAAACCACAAAGTAGGAAACCACATGACTCCCTACTATTAATCATATTCCTTTTCTTTCGGGCATTGCAAAATGTAAAACCTTACCTCTAAAAGGCTTGTGTGTCCTTAAGAAAGAATCTTGTACTATTACTATTTTACCATGTGATAATATGAATAATCACTGCAGTATAATAATTATCTTTTTCTAAGGCAATGCAGCCCTGACAAAGTAAGTCAAGATATATAAATTACAACTGTCCTATGGACCCAGTGGCTTACACACATCCTCCTTTTTGAAAAGTTTTCATTTTGATTAGTAGATTTCATTCATGATATCAAAAATATGAATCATCCTTTATTCCTTCTCCCAACAGCTGATTCTGTATTTTTAGAGTAAAGCAACTGCAGTTCACTGACATGCTGGAGAGAAAAAAGGAATGTAAAGAATTTCAGGGTATGTCTACACTAGCCCCCTAGATTGATCTAGGGAGGCTAATGAGGGCGACCAGAATTGCAAATCAAGCCCAGGATTTAAATATCCCGTGCTTGATTTGCATGTTCCCAGCCGGTCGCTATTTTAGAAATTGACTAGCCCGAAGTAACTGCCCACGTCTACAGACGGCAGTGAAACGGGATTCCAATTTAAAGCCCCTAATTTGAATTAGCTGGTAAACCTCATTGCAGGAGGAATACCAGCTAGTTCGAGTTAGGGCTTTAAATCGGAATCCTGTTTCACTGCCGTGTGTAGACGTGGGCAGTTACTTTGGGCTAGTCAATTTCTAAAATGGTGACCGGCCGGGAACATGCAAATCAAGCAAGGGATATTTAAATCTCAGGCTTGATTTGCAATTCCGGTCACCCTCATTAGCCTCCCTAAATCGATCTGGGGGCTAGTGTAGACGTACCCTCAGAAATATTGTTGCTGTGGGGAAAAATTCCATTTTTTCCATATGAAATGGTGTGAAAATGTCTCCTCTATCCTTTTCATTAATGATACTTAGAAAGAGGAAAATATATCTACAATGTCAGTTACTGAAATTACATTTAGATAGGACACTACTAACATGCTTTCAGATTTCATTTCCAGTCACAAGGAGCACATCTAAACAGCAGGGCAAAAGTTGAATTAAGCTAAGCAACTTGAGCTATATCAACTGTGTGGCTTAAATTGAAATAACTTAATTTGGCTTTTAGCACTGTCTATGCAGCAGGAAGTCGAAGGAAGAACAGTCTTTCTTCGACTTCCCGTACTTCTTGTAATATGAGGGTTACAGGAGTTGGAGTAAGAGGTCCTACTGCTCACCATTATTTCAAAATAATAGCTTGCAGTGTAGATGTGCTCTTCATTATTTTGGAATAATATCTGTTATTTTGAAGTAATGCTGCTGTGTAGACATAGCCTAAATGAATAAGTAAATAATATATTCATACATACTATGACTTATGAAACTGAAATAACATTTTAGTAAAATGAAGTATTTTTAGCCACAAAAATAAGTATGGTTAACTTCCTAGAAGTACGTCTATGATCTGACTAAACTGACATATCCAAACTGAGAAATATCCTAACATATGATAGTGAAACATGTAAAACCACCTACTCCAGCAGTATGCTTTCTATAATGATAGCCAAATAAATTTCAAGTCTTGACAAGCAGTTGAATTGAAAAAGTATTTTAAAAAAACAGATACAATCAAAAAACATATCTATTCAGTTGTCTTTTAATGACTGGAAAATGCCCTCTGGCATAACAATGGGGTGTTTAATGGAACAGAAAACAGAGGTAATGTTTCCCTGAGATGAATCATTCTCCAACATTTAATTATGGCCATAATGTACTTATTTTTTCAATATCAGTGTGACAGTCTGTTCAGTGAAGCAGTTAGCTAAGTAACTAGGCTTAGTTTCAGTATAAAGCTAAGGCTTCCTTCACTCGAGGTTCAAATAAAGGCGTCTACTACCTGGAGTCAAACATGAGAATAAAATGAGACACATTCATTTAGAAAACTCAAATTCCCAACACATTCTTTCATAGTTCATACTCTCCCTGTTGGTTTATATGTCTATAATGTCAAATTGAATCAAGTGTCTGCTGCCAATTAGCCGTGCTAAGGTAGAAGGAATGTTTTGAGGGGAGTGTTGACAATTCTAAATGCTAGCAGTAGCTGCTAGGCTTCTGGTTACTCAGAAGGGTTTTCCCATGTGTGGTTTTCAATTGGAACACCCAGTCAAAATGGGAAAGCCTGATCAACTGTGCATTGGGGCTAATGCAGGCTCTTGGGAGCAGCATGTTCACCTCCTAGGCACAGGGGCAGATGGAGGCTCCATGCACTGCCCCAGTCTAAGGATGGCCCCACAGCTCCCATTGGCCAGAAACTGTGGCCAATTGCAGCAGTGGGGGCAAAGTCTGCAGACATGGGCAATACATAGAACCTTTTGGCTTCTCTGCCTAGAAGCTGAACATACTGGCCAGTTCCAGGAGCTGGGCAGAACCAGGGCAGGCAGGGAGTCTGGTTAGTCCTGCTGTACTGTAAACCAGGAGTCACCTGTGGTAAGTGCCACCCCAGATGGAGTCTGCACCCCAAAAAATTCCCATATTTCAACACACTGCCCCAGGTCAGAACCCCCTCTCTACCCAAACTCCCTCGCTTATATAGACACCATCACAGGACCTAACCACATAGGCCACAATATCAAGGGCTCGTACAAGTGCACATCCTCTAATTTGACATGTGCCATCAAGTGCCTGCAATGCCCCTCTGTCATGTATATTGGTCAACTGGACAGTCTCTGTGACAAAGGATAAATGGACACAAATCAAACAACAGAAATGGTAACACACATAAACCTGAAGGGGAACATCTTAACCTCTCTGGTCACTCAATCATGGATTTAAAAGTAGCCATTCTTCTTCAAAAGAATGTTACTAACCAATTACAGAGAGTATCTGCAGAACTGGAATTCATCTACAGATAGGATAACATTATCCTTGCCTTGAACAAAGATATTAACTTTTTGGTGCATTACAAAGCCAATTTCTCTTCCTTTGAACATCTGCAATTCTACATTAAAAGCTATGTATGGGACACATCCAGCCCACTTAATTAGCCTCATTAACACAGGTCCTACAATTGACAGGTACTTTTCCTGTTATATATATTTTTTGGTTTCTGTTATCTCCACTCCAGTTCATCTGATGAAGTGGGTTTTACTCAAAAAAGCTCATGAGTCTATATATTTTGATTAGTCTCTAAGGGTACATCTACACAGCAGTGTTATTTTGGAATAACTGAAGTTATTTTGAAATAACATAGTCTGTGTCTACACTACAAGCAGTTATTTCAACATAATGTTGAAATAATGTTGAGCTGGAGGACTCAGACTCCTGTAACCCTCATTTTATGAGGAGTATGGGAAGTCAGAGGAAGAGTGCTCTTTCTTGGACTTCCTGCTTGTAGACAGCGCCGAATGCCAAAATAAGCTATTTCAACTTAAGCTACACAATTGACATAGCTCAAGTTGCATAGTTTATTTTGGCTTTGGCCCTGCTGTGATATGTCTACACTGCAAGCTTATTTAGGAAAAAGCTATCCTGGAAGATATTTTCTGGAATAGCTTATTTTGAAATAGGGCGTCCACACTTCAGGAAAGCCTCAAAATTAGTCTGAGGCAGGCTCCCCTAATGTGGATGTGATATCTCAATTTAGAGTCCCAGGAGGGACTGGGGAGGAATAACTTAGAATGGTCCTGGTGAGGAGCTATTTTGACATAGCAATAGTGGAGTATCCACACACACGCTCTTCCAAAAGAGCTTTTTTTCAGAAGAGGCATTATTCCTCATGTAATGAGGTTTACCAATGTCACAAAAAGCCCTCCATTATTTCGATTTTCTTTAGAAAAAGCACAATTGTTGTGTGGATGCTAGTATTGTTTTTCCAGAATAACTGCTGTTATTCCGGAATAACAGTGCAATGAAGACGCACCCTGGTTGTACCCTAAGGTGACACAGGACCACTAGTTGTTTTTAAGCATAGCACTGTACATTACATGTATATGAAGCTTTGTTTTAACAGGGCCTGTCACATAGAAAACTCAATACGAGGCCAGTAAACCTTAATCAGATATCAGCCAGATATCAGGCATTTTAGTTGTATATAATATGTCTAATGGTTTATCAGCTGAGTCCAAATCACTAAATTTATAACTTTTACCTTGGAATTCTAATTAAGATTTCACATGGTGTTTTTGTGCAGAAGAAACTGACTTGCCTCCCTGCTTGTGTCTAGGGAAGCTAACATCAAACTATCGTGCTCAATAAAGTTCAGAACTTTCTTTCTTGCAAAAATCCTTTATTATTCAAGTACAAACAGAAAATTTTGATTCTCTTTCCTCACAGGTTTGATTAGCTATACTAGTTGTTATATACTGTCTGCAACTGCCATGCACAAAGGACTAGCTTCAGCATTCAATCTAATACTTCTGAGAATCATTTTTCAAATCAGCTGTGGTGCTCTTCACTCTGTATCCCTCCAAATAGCTCTAGAATATCAAGTCCTAGTTTGACCACCCACATTATTGAAATATCTATTAATCAGCTACATGTATTTCTAAGGGGAACAATGCCCCTCAGGTGGTTCTTAAAATTGGTAGTGTGTAGAGAATGTATGAACTCACAAACAACTGCCCTTAGTACCCTCGTTTTTAAAACCCAAAAGTCAGAGTTTGTTATTGCCAGTCTATCTGAGAATGCATAATGTCACTTATAGTAGAGATTTGAGAAGAACATTAAATATGTGAGCATCAAAACTTGCATTCATCCTCTTGCAGAGTCTGCTTGTAACATAGGTCAACTGCCTTACCAGAATATGGATTTCCAGTACCCATGTATGAAATCTTATCTCAAAACATGTAGCAGTATGATGATTGCCAATTTCTTTATTTGTTTTTGTGGACACATGCAAACAACCTGTGTAAACTGAGTATTGTTTACTTGGGTTCCTTTATGAACGATACCTATATGTAAAAGGTACCACATTCAACTCTGATAATAAATTGACTTCAGCATCAGGAACGGCTATTACTCATTATATTTGCCTTGTTCTTTGTTGGACAAATTTGGTCTCTTCCTTTCAGTAGGATTTAACAGGTATAAATGTGAACAGAATTTAGCCCTATGCTGTGACCTAGCAGACAGAAAGGAAGCTTTTGTTCTTTAGCTTTAGAACATAATTCTATTGCTTATCTGGCCACTTTTATGTTCATGGAATCAATTCTGATTTAGAGTGCATTCATATTCCTGTTCTCTCCCAAAGACTACAAAAGTACTTTAGCATGAATATTCAGGTAATGATGCATTTCTAGTATAATAAGCTTGAAGCAATATAAAAATATGTACTGAGCTAAATATTTTGATCATACAAAGAGAATAACATTTTGCTGTTCTTTATCACTGCTTATTTTTTCATTAGCTTTGACTCCACATGCCAACAGGAATTTCGTTAATAAGATCAAATATGCTGTCTTAATTATTCTCCTATGCTGCTAGTTACAAAAGATAATGAATAAACATTTACTTCTAAAAGCTAAAAATGTACATTTTAATGAATGTCTAATGCTTCTCACAAAGCCCAATAGCTAATAAAAGTTGAGAATTACCAGCAAGCTAGTGGCAGGCTTTGGGGTCTTCTATTGAGTCAGAAAGTGGGCTAGTTTAAATGCATCATAATATGATAGGTAAACATCATAAATAACAGACTGTGCAAGTTTTATTTGAGAAAATAGGCAGACTACATCACTTTGCTTCTAACACTTCTGATACTGTGTGGCTTATTCTTCCTTATTCTGTTTTGTTCAGTAATTTTAATTACATAATAATTCCCTTTGGTCTGAGTTAAAACTCAAACTGAAATCAGACTTTGGTTTATGCTGCAAGAACAGTTAGGCTGAGAATTTTGGCTAAGCAGCTGCCATTTTTCAACCTCTCCTACTAGTCTTTAGCAGTAATAGATCAAAAATTAAGCATAACACAAAGAATTACAGGATTGACATTGAAGTCAATGGGAAAACTCCCTTCAGAGGGACCAGGATGTATCCTGAAAGTTTAAAAATTTTTGGCAGTCCATTCTGACACTCCACAAAGTGGTCTGATTTTCAGACTCCAGTTTCTGAAAAACAAGCCCCATTAATGTATATCAGGTTTCACACCTTAAAAGTGATGAGTTAATTGCTACTCACTTTTGAAAATGTGGCTCAGATCTTTATGTTAATGCTATGCCATATTATTCCCATTGAAATTCGCTGTGGGGAGTTATCACCAGAGGATGGTGAAGGAGAGGTCAGGAAGCAGAGATAAATACTGCAAAATGTAATCAACTAAGATAAAATTTTAAAACACAATGTCATATTTCTAACCATTAAAATTCAGAGGGGCAAAAATCTAATATTTGTATTGCTGCTCATTCAGAATTTAGCCTGGAGACTCCTCTCTCTCTTTTTGGCGATTAATAAGAGGAGTTAATCATAACAACCCAACCATACATAAAGCAGTGGAGGTTTTGTGGCCTATTCAAGTGTTCCTAATGGTGCAAAGACATCTCTCTGCTCTACTTTGATTCAAAAAGATCTGAAAGTTAATAACCAAGGACAAACTTCTCACCTTTTTTGATGTCTAACCATGTCTACACTGAGAGATAAGATTTAATTAATTAAGTTTGATTTTTTTAGCACCTGATTTGTAAAGTCCCTGTTACATATCCCCACTGTGCTCAAGAATTTGGCATTGTTCAACATAGTGCATTCCCAGTGAAGTGGCTACCATTGACTTTAAGAGTGGTGCACTGTGCATAACTATCCCACAATTCCTGTGCCCCTTTGTATTCTGGTTTTTTTCCCAGTGCATGCTGAGACCAAAACTATAAAGTGGGTGGTTCTGGGTATATGTCATCAGCATCCCATAATGCAGTGGTCTTCTCTACATGTTAGGCCAGATGCACCAAAGACAGTGCAGGCTACAGAAGACCAATACAAAGGTGCCTTGCACTCAGCGAGATTCATTATTATGAAGTTGCCCATGATGCCTTCCCTTTAGGTTGAGGGGAAATCTTTGAATTCCGCTGAGGGCTTCACAGATGTTTGTGAGAGTCACTGGATGATGATGATGAACATTTTCCCTAATGTGAACCAGTGCATTCCCCTGCTGCCCTGGTCATGCCAATTTCTCAGCCATTACTACACACTCTTTGGACTGCGCTGAACACTAAGTATGTAGGAAGGAAGATTGTATCTTGCTGTACCCTCCTTCCTTGGCAGACTTGCTGAGCCTACAGACTTGTGCTAAGGTTTATGTTGGCAGAAGCCAGTAACTGGCCGGAGTGAGTATCAGCTTTTCTTTCTACAGAGTGTGTAAAAAAAATTAAGTACAGAATATTGTTAATTCACAGAATATGTTGATCATTTATTATTACAAATGTAATACATGGCAAATGGTAAAAAAGATGCAGAAAAGTGTTAATTAATGTATTTTCTTTTAATAAGAAAATCTATTATCATAATATGAGAATAAGGCATCCAAAAGCAGGTAGCTGAAACCATTTCATTGATAAAGAACAATATTAATACATTAATGCTTTTATATTAAAATATCAAAACAACTTACTACTTTGGCAATTTCTACAGTGTGCTATAAATCTTAGTATACACAGAACCAAGGAATGGTGGCATAGAGGATTTACAGCATCTCTTAACTTCAAGATGTCTTTTCACACAACACAAGCATTTAATGAAAGTGTTCAGTGAAGCTTATTGACATTTACTTTTCCCTTTACCACACATTTATTAATCTTGAATATCACATTCACATTAACATCAAACACACATAAAATATGAAATAGCTGGAGAGAACAGAAGACATATTTTAGTTCTTTGATGTTGATGCCAAAGTTTTATTTAAGATATTTATATGTCGCCTAAAAAGGATAATAAATTTCACTGAAGGCTCACTATATTACTAGAGTTCTATCAACAAACTCCACAGGGTAGGCTCAAAGTGCCAAAAGGGAAAAACAGAAATACTCTTGAATAATCAATCTTTGAAAGCAGTGAATGTTTTTTAAAAAACACATTTAAACTACCATAATTTCAAATTTGATTTGTGAAAAATGAAATGGTGCATATGCTAGAGTTTTAAGTTAGACACAAGAATGGGTTTTTTTAAATTTTCTGACAGAGAGATCATTTGCTTCATGAGCATAACAATGAAAGAGTATTGTGTACCAAGTAATTTGTGTGTAGAACGGTTTCATAGAACAATGATAAGGTTGGATTATGGCCTGACACAAGCAAAGACAACTCCTTTGAATTAATTGTTTGCCAGTTTCTACCTACTGTTAGCTAGTTAAAAATAAGTCCATCCATGTATCGGCAATAAGCACATGATGCAACTGAGCAAGACAGAAACATAAATACTCCCCTGCTGTAATTCTACTGACTGAACAGAGATGAATTCTGTTGACTGGCTTTAGAGAGATGAGCAAACTGGTTCAGATTAAATCAGAGTTGACCATAGCCATCACAAAGCTAACCTCAAAGGAACATTTTATAAGGAACTAAACTATCTGATTAACCTTTAGGTTTAAATCCTCATAATTTATTTTCAGAAATTTCAGTTTTTTGTGTTGTGAATGAACTTTTGTACACGTCAGACTTAGACTAATGGCTTCCATTGTCAAGGCCTTGTTTATCTTTTAAGAGTAGAGAAGATAGAACTTGTCTTAATAATATTTCATGTAAGCAGAAGAGAGCTATGTGGCCATTTTGAACCAATACCACCTTGGAGAAATTTATGTAATGGTTCACTGGTATTCAAAGCACTTGTAAATCCAGCTTGACTTAACTGACTTGTCCCGCTAAGACATTCAGACCACCTCTTTCTCAGCACTGTGAAATCTTGCAGAAGGAAAAATATTTTCAATTCAGATTGTCTGTTAAACTCTTTCCAGGGTTCCTAAATCCATACAATCCCTGTGTAGGAGCAGAGCATTCTTAACACAGAAGTCAGTGGAAGCTGCTGGATGCTCAACACTTTGAAAGTCAAGACACTTATCGAGTCACCCATGACTCCTAACCTCTCAGGCCTCATAACTAACATCAGGAATGAGAGTCCTAATAATAAAAATCAATTACATAATGCATGGTGGGCTCAGGGACACATGATGAGGGAAAGTACAGATGCTGAGTGGGGATAAAATGCCAGTATATAGGAAATGGCAGGTGCAGTACTTTCCAGTCCAACACAAAATGACAGATCTAGTCCATATAGCCCCTTGGGCCTGGCCTCCCCCTTCTCTACCAATCATTTATACAACAACCTAGCTTCATGTGTCTGAAAGGGCACTGTGTGCTGATTGAGAATAAAAATTAAAAAGTGAACAAAAATGGGGTAGCTGACGTTATGTCTTCAAAGCTCTCTATGTTTCAGTAACTTAGGGTACGTCTACACTACAGCGCTAGTTCGAACTAACTTAGTTCGAATTAGTTAATTCGAACTAAGCTAATTCGAACTAATGCGTCTAGAACTAAAAACTAGCTCGAATTAGCGTTTTGCTAATTCGAACTAGCAAGTCCACATTGAGTGGACTCTGAACAGGGCTTAAGGATGGCCGGAAGCAGTGCCGGCAGGGCATAAGAGGAGGACTTAGAGCATGAAGATGCTGTTTCAGGCTAGCCGAGGGCTGCGCTTAAAGGGTCCCGACCCCCACCCCGGACACACAGTTCTAAGGGGTGCCCCGCTTGCAAAGAAGTTCTGGCTTGGAGTGCCCAGAGTACCCACACTGGGCACATCACACCACTCGGCCATAAGCCCGGCTGCACTTGCCGCAGGCTGCCATCTGGGGAGAGGCGGCAATTGGGGGGCTGCAGGAGAGCTTCCACCCCCAGAAGCCCGCAGAGCCAGCCCAGTCCTCCCCATCGGGGGCTCGTACCCCATTGCTCCCTCACCTCCTTCCACTTACCCTTCCCTAGCCCCCCTTCTTATTGATGTACAAAATAAAGATAACGTTTCTTCCAACATTGACTCTGTCTTTATTGAACAAAACTGGGGGAGACTGGGAAAAGGAGGTGGGAGAGGGGAAGAGAAAGGCTGGGAGAGGGGAGGGCAACTAACATGATCAGGGGTTGGGAACAGGTCCCATATGAAGAGAGGCTACAGAGACTGGGACTGTTCAGCTTAGAAAAGAGGAGATGGAGCGGGGACAGGATAGAGGTCTCTAAAAGCAGGGGTTGGGTGGAGAGGGTGCATTCAGAAAAGTTCTTCATGAGTTCCCATAAAGAAGGACTAGAGGACACCAAAGGAAAGGAATGGGTAGCAGGCTTCAAACTAGTAAGAGACAGTTGTTCTTGACAAAGCAAATAGTTAACCTGCGGAACTCCTTGCTGCAGGAGGCTGTGAAGGCTACAACTAGAACAGAGTTTAAAGGGAAGTGAGATCAAGTCATGGAGGTTGGGGCCATGGAGTAGTCTTAGCCAGGGGGTAGGAGTGGTGTCCCTGCCCAAAGTTTGTGGAAGGCTGGAGAGGGATGGCACGAGACAAATGGCTTGTTCACTGTCTTCGGTCCATCCCCTCCAGGGTCCCTAGGGTTGGCCGCTGTCGGCAGACAGGCTACTGGGCTAGATGGACCTTTGGTCTGACCCAGGACGGCCATTGTAAGCTCAGGGTCAGGGGTCTCAGTGGACCCCCTTGATTTTCATGCACACCTGCTCCTGGGTGGCCAGGCTGGCAGCTCTCCTGCCCTAGACGGCCACTTTCCTGTGCCTAGTGCGGAGATCGTGGACGAGGTCCACGATGTCCACACTAGCCCAGGCAGGTGCCCGCCTCTTGCAGTCCAGGGCAAGCTCCCGGGAGCCGCCAGCCTGGTCCCGGGAAGAGGGGGTGGGCTGGGGGACATCGGGTGGGTGGCTTGAGCCGTGCCAGGTGCAGGGTCTGCTGGCTGGGTGCTGGCAGGCTTGCACCTGGCACGGGCACCGTAGCCAGCCTGTGCCCCTTTAAGGGGTCTGGGGCCGGGAAGGGGGCATAGAGTTTCCCTGGTGTTGGCCAGAGTGGCTACCAGGGAAAGCTGGGGAGGGCTAGCCTCCCACTAGTTCGAATTAAGGGGCTACACACCCCTTAATTCGAACTAGCTAGTTCGAACTAGGCTTAATCCTCGTAAAATGAGGTTTACCTAGTTCGAACTAAGCGCTCCGCTAGTTCGATTCAAATTCGAACTAGCAGAGCGCTAGTGTAGTGCCTATTAAAGTTAGTTCGAACTAACGTCCGTTAGTTCGAACTAACTTTGTAGTGTAGACATACCCTTACTTACCATCTGACAGTATGGTTTTAGTTCTGTCTCCCAGCTCTGGGACATGGCCTTCCTTTTAGAAAATACTGTAACTACAGTCTTCAAGGCACATTTTAAAAAATTACAAAACAAACTGAACAAATGCCATCTGCTGTTTATATAGGACATTTCACCTTTGCCCTTATCATGATCCTCCGGTCACTGGGCATCAGATTGGTCCCTAGGCACAACTTAGGACAGTCTTAGATCTGCTCTGAATTACAATGGCTGCAATAGTGCCCAGGAGGCCAATTTTGTAGTTGAAATGCAGTAGCAAATTGGCTGTGCCCTTTTTCCATTGGTCATGCACGGGCTGTATCTCATCAGTTGATTCTCTACAAGTAGCTAGATCAGTGAGCTTAAAAGGTGCTTTGACCATCTGAGCAGTGCAACACAGTCTTAACAGAGCTAGGATCTGGCCCAGTGTTACTTCATATAAAGCCTAAAATATTTTTATCTCACAAAGATTTGTAGCCTCTCACTTGAAGCCCAACTGAAATCAAGGGGAGTTTTCACTTCACTGACACCAGGACCAAGCATTCAGTTATTTAGATACAGTCACTGTAGCAATGCCCCCTTTTTGTTGTTTCAATAGGACTCACTTTGCACAACAGAACAATCCACACTGGATTTGGGTGGCTTCAACACCAGTGCTTTCAGGCATTTGGTTAGTATTCTCTGCACATATTCCTAAAATGCTGGTGCAAATATTAAAAAATCCCTGTTCATCTGTGCATTATACCACATTTTATATTCCACAATGCAGATAATAATTTTCTCAAGTACCATCTCATCTCTTTGTTTTAAATGTCAGTGAGTTCCATACTCAAATACTACTTCTGTCTACTTAAAGCTGGATCAGCTCTTGTGTTTAGAAACAGATAATATGCTTAACGGCATTAAAAAAGGATTAGCATCCCTGTAAATTGCCCTGTATGGGAATGACTCAGTAGATAAAGTTCATAAAAACATTATTTAAACTTACACAAACAATATTTTATGAGGTTCTACATTTGATTTAACACCATCTAAATGAAAATGAATCAAAATGTTACCTTCATCTTATTTTCAGATGTACCTGAAGATATTACACATTCATTACCTTTCTTTCAACAGCTTTAGAAACAGTTGTTAAAAATACATATAATCTCTTTTAAATGGCTACTCCTTAAGGCTGATGTGCTAAACTAAAAGATTTTCTAATTTATAGATTTAGTTAGCAGATGTAGTTAGTAGCACGCTCATAAAATTAAGTCATATATCCCTAATTTCAACTTCTGCCATATGAGATTATATTAAAATATCATTTACATATTAATATACAAAATATGAAAAGGAGATGTAAAATGTACTTTGAAATTGTCTGAACATATTGGATTTACTTTAGGAAAAATAATATAATCAGCACAGTTTAAAATGTTGCTTTTGCCACATAAAGTCTCTTATATTGTGGGTCCTATTTATCTAAAGACGTGTCTATACTTGCCATGCCAGAGGTCGGCATTTTAGTATTCGATGTAGTGGTTTCGATTTAGACCCGCAAACTGAATAGTGAGGGCAGCTCCAGCTAGCGTTTGCTCCCATCAACCTCTCCCTGTTTGGACATTGCCAAGCTCAGCTTAAAATAAGCCAACTCTAGCTACATAGAATATGCAGCTGGAGTTGCATACCTTAAGCTGACCTTCCAGGTCTAGTGTAGACCTGGCCTAAGAGACCACTTCTCTTCTTTCATCCTTTCAGGGCAGTAGAGATCATATGAAACATACAAGATAAAACTCTGTTCATTTAAATGCCTGGGGATTGGTGGTAAGATGTCCACATTGAAATACCCTTTACTTTGGAACTCACTTCCCTTGTTGATGCAACAGAAATCAAGTTTACTAACCTTGAAGGAATGTTATGATGCCTTTGGAGAAGAAGTAGTGGAGGCTTTGGAGGGGATGAGTGGTCTTTGTAGATATGTAATAATAGCTAGCCCTCAAACTTGCATTACGACCACTATGTTTGGGTGGGGCCCCATTCAGTGGGGCTCTGCATTGACACAGGAGTTCAACTCATACATAAGACAATAGTTTGGAACACAGGACATACAGAACAACTAATGCAACTAATGTGGTTTATTTTTGTATGTTCCCATATAAATCTAACATGGTGAACTATATATAAATAAATTAAATGGATTGCTACATTCTACTAAATTGCTTTTTTAGCATGAAACATTGCAACCTCATGAATGCCAACTCTTTTTCAAGAAAACTGACCATGTTAAATCTGGAAATGTATTTGTTTCAAAGGTGAACATCAAGGTTTGTTTATCAGTCTGAAGTCTTCAAGGTTTATCAAAAAAAGGAGACAAACCCTGAAGCAAACATGAAGCTCTATCTCCTGGCAGCCAAAATCTTCAGTTGATCTCTTGTGTAGTAGCAAACATGCAAAACTATACTCCTCCTAATGAGGAAAGAAAAGATAATATAGTAGTTCTAAAAGAAGATGTAGAATGATAATCTAAATCTCCTCTCTGTGAGAGAAGCAAACTAAGAAAAATGAGGAGACTCAAAACAGAGAGATACAAAGAAAATACTTTTCCTACTGTTTATTTTTACTTTCTATAGTATTTCTTGTAACAACCTGAAGGCTCTAATGACTACAAAGGAGTATCTTAGAGGGGTAAATCCTCCATTGCCCTACAACTTAAAGGACACTTTTGTCAAAAGTCACCTTGGTCAAAGATCAAACACCCATTGTAAAGTAACAAGAGAGCTTGGATGGAAGCATTACATAGGTCTTGTATTAAAACTTACCATGAAAAGCCCAGTATGTATCCAATTACCTCTTGGAGTGAACTCTGATTTATGAAGTCAATTGACAACCCTTACCTTAATGTGCTGCTTTAATGTACAAAACCATTTACTTGGCAACTGAAGCTTTGGGAGCAGGTGAAAAAAAAATATTTTTTAGAGAATCTGAAAAGAACAAAGAGTCTATCCAACTGAGAAGAAACTCTTTCAAAAAAATGTTAGAACTCTCTTGACATTTAGTGTTGAAGAGACTTTGCTTTTATATTTGGTAGTTTAGGGCCAAAGGATGGAAGTGCAATCGCTTTGTGTCAGAAAGTTAATATTAAGAAACTACCCTGTCTTTGTGGCAGTGAAGCAAAAAGTACCCACACTGACAGAACTTGTAGCTCAGAAGTTCTCCTCATAGAAGATATCACCACCCAAAAAGATAAGTTTTGATGGACACAGAGAAAAGAGAGAGAGAGAGAGAGTACTGTAAAACTGGATGTATAAATGATGCTTCCTTAAAATCTTAAAGTCAAAGACAACTATGAAATGATGGTAGGGGTGCGAATAACAAGACTTTTTGCAATAAGCATTAATTAATTTTCAGTCACTGCAGGTATTGTAAATTGTTGTTCAGTTACTCTGTTGTTTCTTTTGTTTATTTATACATATATTTGTTGCTAAATAAGAAAGCATTTGTAAACCTATCAAGATGGCCATAGAGAACATTAAGAATTTTACAATGAACTCCAGTGCCACAGTCAGCATGTAGTTACTGCATGCTGACTTTCTGCCTACTAGAATCTAGTAACAAATAAACATACAAATGCGATGAGAATTACTCGCGGCTTGACAAACTGTGGTGAGAGCTACTCGCCAGTCCCGCACCGCGGTTGCACCAGCTCGGCACTGCGCATGCCTGCAGCACCGGTGAATGGGGTGCACGGAACAACCGGCTGAAATCTATTTGCCACGGGCGAGTAGAATCAGCAGTTTGTTGAATCCTGCAAATAACATAAACAAAAGGAACAACAGAATAACTGTTCAACAACTTACAATCCCTGCAGTGAATCTAGGCAGAGGGTCAACATGCAGTAACTAAGCACTGCTTTGTCCTGCGTTGTCAAAATAAGAACATACCTCAGAAAAAAAAATATGCACAATCTGATAAAGTTTATTCTTGGTTTAGAGATAACATTGTTCCCACACTTACAATGGGGAATTTGTGTAATATTTCCAGAACTGGAATGAACTGTTAAAGTGTGCCCACTCTATGTTGCTTGGTTCAGTGCTAATAATTTTGCAGCATGGAGTGGTTTCTGGAGATCAGAACCCATGGCTTTGATTTTCAGAGATCCTGGACATCTGGAGCTTCCTTTGAGGTAATCAGTATTGGAAAATCAAGTCCAAGATGTCTCAAGTTGAGGACTCTAAAATGGAGAAATTCAAAATTAGAGGCCACTTTTTCAACATTTTGGCCTACATATCCCAAGAGAGTTAAGTAAAAAAAATTCTGCTCTGGAAGCACTTACGAAATCTGAACCCTGAGGTCAGCTGGATTTGAAGATAAAGGAAGACTCTTTTATATTGCATAGTGGATATTGGGCATGATGAGAAATAGCAAAAGGGAGCTAGAGAGAAGGAATATGGCTGTGGATAGAGTAGCAAGAGTTGTAATTCTGATTATTTCAGATGCCTGGGACAGAGCATTTTGCCTTACCTTTATTGAGGAGGGATCACAGACTGGTTTCATACTTCTGATTTATACTGATCCATTTTTGTTTTGGGACGTGTGCATTTGTTATGCTGCTACTACTGAGATTCAGGAGAGACCGTGGATGAAGTCAGAAAATTTGGATTAGAACTGAATGTGAGACTGTAATTTTTGCTTGGACATGTTTAATGGGACAATTAAATTGTGCTATTAATAGCTATTGCTTTGCTTTGCTTTTTTGCTAGTGTTTCTTCAATTACTTAATTTGCTTCATTGGTTCTAAGAGACGAGATGTGGTAAATCACTTGATGCTGGGCACTGGGTATTAAGGCTACTGATGAAACACCATCATTAATTCTATATTTGTTATCTGCAACAGTACACGTTAATGCTACATAACACTATGTAATCAGGTGTAAACTGCTCTCTCATTGGAAGTGTGCTCCCTTATAAAATCTAAAAGAAGAGAGGTGCTTTAATTTTTACAACACTCAAACTGATTTATCTCCTTATAGAGAGGATATATAAATACTTCATATGATTTCATCAGGTTTTTTTAACAATGTATCCATCTATTGCTTTGGGAGCATATTCAATTAACACAAATCACAACTGAAATTAGAGTAACAATAACAAAATGGGCCCACAAAAACTTATACCGATGCAAAATCCTCAAACTCCATTTTTTCCACTGCTCAGTCCCTTTGGCCACCATTTCACTCCACCTCAGGAAAATGCCTCAGGAAATAGAGAGCAGAAATAAGAAAAAAAGACAAGCCTTTTTGGGGACTGAAGGTTTACAATTTTGAGCTTCGCCACATGAAAATATGAAGCAAATTCAAAAATCAAGCATGCATGAGAGAGAACTTTGCAGGCACAAAGAGAAATGCCATTTGTTTTAAAGGAGAGTCTGGCAACCAACTTCTCTTTGAAAATCTTTCAAGGCTCTGTTCTCAGGCCTCTATTGTTTAAACCAGGAGGGCATCATTTGGAGTCCCTTATTTGAGCTTGGCTGATGAAGCAGCACATGCGAGTGAAGCAATCTGTAATGTAACCAGGACCCAAACCATTTAGGGCTGTGCATAATAGGTTAAAAACAACAACTTAGAAGTCAGTCCAGACTACTGAACAAAGTTACAATGCGCCATCAGGGAGAAAGTCTACTAAATTAAAAGGCAGCTGTATTCTACACCAGCTGAAGTCTCCACATGGATTGTAGATATAGCCTCATGTGCAGCACATAACAACAATCCAATCTGGAGATGGCAAAGGCATAAATAACAGTAGCAAGGTTTGTATCTGAAAGGAACAACTGCAGCCTCTTTGTCAAGCGCAGATTTAAAAAAAAACCTCTCAGCCACCTCTGTTATCAGGATTCTAGCCATCCAACAGCAGCCAAATTCCATTAGAACTAGCATGACACAAGGCAGGTCACTCAAGAAAACTGCTGTAACATTTGCTATTTCCTCGACTTGCTTCCCCCAGCATACCAGCAGTGCCTCTGTTGTAGTTGAAATTCAGCCATCCAGCTCTGAGCCAGATGCCCAGGATCTAGTCAAATTGGGTAAATTAAACAATTGCACTTTTGGAGTCTGATGAAGTGGAGACTTAGAGCCAAAAACTCACCTACAGATGGGGAACATGCAGCAAAACTTGGAGACAAGGGGAGAGAAAACAATCTAAATTTCATGTCTGTAGGCCCCTAATCCTGGCATCACTCTATGAAGGGCTACTTCCAGGCCATAAATTAGAGCAATCCCTGGGCTGTTGATAAGTCATTAATGGCCTAACATGTTACATGAGCAGAAATATTGGCATTGTGGCCACATCCTCTGTACCTCTTCTCTTACACTACCATCTCATCTCCAACTATATTTGCCAGGGTTTGAAATCAGGTTAGTTCAACCTTATCACCAATGGTGTCAAAGATTCAAAAGAATCAACCTAATCACATAATCTATATTGCCAGAGATGATAACTGAAATATAAGATCTGCACATTCTCCATTCCATACCCCAGGCTAAAACCAAGTTACCTGTCTGAGAACTCCAGATAATGGCAGAGCTGTGTCACAATCACTATCTCACCAAACTTCTCTATATAAAAGCAGGACAGAGCAGTTTTATGCTATCAATGATAATGTCCATGACAGGTTAAGGTTTCTTGAGAATGGACCTTAGAATCACGTTCATAAGAGCTGATGGCACTTTGCCCTCACTAATGAAAGTTTAGATTGGACCACCCTGTCCTGCACCCTCGGGACCTGACTGGTCCTGGATGAAAGATTTTTCCAGAACAGCAGAGTTCATTTCAGGCCCCCTGCTGCCACTGCCCCTACTGCTCCCCAACCAGGTTTCCTGATTCCCCCCACAGCCCATCTGAACCATGCACCAGCTCCTGGTGCTCCCCCTCCCTGAAAGCCCGGCTATGTCACACACTGGCTCCTATAGCACAGCCGAGCCTTGTACCGGCTCCCACCTCTCCACCCGCAGCCCAGATGGGCTGTGTGCCAGCTACTAGCTCTCCCCCTCACAGCCCAACTGAGCAATGTGCTGGCTCCCGGAATTCTATCGCCTGTGCTTGGACTCTCTGATTCTAGAACATCCACAGTCATGCCAGACCACGGATGTTGATGGACCAGAGAATCCTGGATTTTAGAGATGCAACCTGTATTAAGAATTTCCACCAAAAATAGAATTTCTACCAAACATTTCCACTTTTGATTTTAGAGACATAATGTAGAAAGGTTCAAACAGAAGCTTTCATACTGCCTCCAACAAAAATACTGTTTATTGCATAATATTTAAAGAATTTTATATATGCTCTTGAGTTTATATTCCTGTGTTTCCCCACCCTAAATGGAAGGACTAGTAAGAAATAACCAGGATATTTCAATTGTTTTCTTTCTGTACTTGAAAAGGATGGTATAATGATCAATATTGATCAATGTGACTGATTCTGTGACTGATATAATTTGCTTTTTGCTAAGAGAGCAGCTAGAAGGAGAACACTGTTGCTCTCACACAGTAACCTAATAAAAATAAAAATGGAGTATCAATACATTTTTTCCAAGGGTTAGTGATTCCACTATTGAATCAAATGAGCTGAGCCACCAATACAAAATATCTGTGTTGAAATGCACTCCTGCTGATAATGACAATACCACTTAGCACTTTGCATCTTCAAAACACTTTTCAACCATTAATAAGTGATCAAATAGATATACATATGCACATGTTATTAGTATTTTCCTTTTACAGACGGTGAAACCTAACTAGCAACCTTATGTCAGGAAATTCCAAAGGTTACACAGGGCACCAAGGAGTCAGAACCAGTGTTAGAATTCAGAAGTTCTTGACTTCCTGCTCTGGGTTCAAATCACTAAAGTGTGGCTTTCTTTTATTGGCAAACCTAGTGGAGCAGCCACTTGTGCCTTTACAATGCTAGTCTCCATGTATGAATCTGTTTCCTTCAGGTGCAGACTGTTTCTGCTGATAGTTCTTGTATAAGGGCAGCAATGACTGAAAACCACCCAAGTGTGCAATCCACTTTGCCCTTGTTTCAAAGGTGTGTTTACCACTTTTCTTCGTAATTTTAGTTTATTTATTATACCTAGTCCTCCACTGAGATTCAGTTCAAAACAGACAAAAACAACTGAACCCAAAATATTAAGTATTATTGTTTTAGATTCTGACCAGGTGAACACTGATGAAAAAACATATTCTTTCAGTACAGTCAAGACTGGTTAGTCACTTCAGAGTCACTGTAATTTCTTTTTATGATAGGCTTATGAATAGCTATTAACCAGGATGGGAAGGAATGGTGTCCCTAGCCTTTGTTTGTCAGAAGCTAGGAATAGGTGATAGCAAGTGGATCACATGATGATTACCCATTCTGTTCATTCCCTCTGAAGTACCGGGCATTGGTCACTGTTGCCAGAGAGGATATTGGGCTAGATGGTCCTTTGGTCTGACCCAGTATGGCCATTCTTATGTTATGTTCTTATTTAACACATACCAAGGGACCCAACTAAGTTCAGCTTAAAGGACCATTAGGGCATAGCAGTGAACCAGGGGTGCAGTTTTCAAGCTTCTTGACCTAATATCTGCCCCTTGAGAGTGTATAAGTAGGGTGTGACATTAGCAGATCACATTCCAGCTCAAGCCAAAGCCCCAAGTCTCAGTATACACTCACAAATACAGTTTTGCTTACCAGTGTTGTCTTATCAAAATAAATATTAGATGTTAAGAATTTGTTTAGTGTTTTTTAAATGCTTATAGGATGTGTTGTTGCATGTGTTGCTCTCTCTCTACTACACCACATATTATAAAGTAATAGCAAGTATTTGCATTCTAAGTCTCAGTAACTAAGTATCTCATCAAAGAGGGAAAAAGCTTTATGTAATGCAAATGACAGTCTCTAACAAGAATATAATTAAATCCTGTCCATTAAACACAAATGACCCACAATGTAAGATCAAACATCAAAGACTTTATTAAAAGTGGTACTTCCCACCGCCTCACTCTCATGAAGAAAGGACATTTATAGGAACTGTTGCTGTCAGCTTGCTTTCTGTGAAAAGAAGCTATAAACATGGACATAGAAATAATTCATCTCTGGACTGTTTGGTTTCTAACAGGGCAGAATAACTGAACAAGAAAGTGAAGATCCCCAGATTTACTCTGAGTGATTCAAAAAGACTTTTGGGGAACTGGTAGTTTACTATATCCCCGCTGCCTTTTGAAATTATAGACTGTGATTCAGCTGTGTATATTGTAACCTCTCAGTAACTTATGTTTCTATTTCTTAGATAGTAAATATTTAGTTCTTTTACTATAGAACTGGCTACCAGCATGTGTCTTTGACGTGAGATCTGGGATGCAAGTGAGTGACTGGTTTTTTGAGACTGTGAGTGACCCAAATACCTTGTAATTTTTGGTGAAAGTGTCTATCACATAGTCCAGCTTGTCTGGGTGACAAGATAGACTGGAATATCTAAAGGGATTGTCTGTGATTTCATTATTAGATAATTCTTGGGGAGCTCACATTTGTTATTGGGTTGGTGAAATATAATTATAGAACATTCTGCCAGTTTGGGGTGTCTACCCTAAATTTGACAGTCTGCAATGAGATAGACATTCCTTGCCATGAGCCACTCCAGACAGTGTAACATAGGGAACAATCCTGCAGTGATGACAGTGGGCTGAACAAGACCTAGTAGGTTTTTTTCATCTGTATTGTCTAGGGTTCCTCAATGATCAGTTTCATGGAGCCCAGCCCCAAAGAAGGCAATGTGTGCTGCAGATTTAATGCAATGCTGTTATTGTAATGCTGCGTCACGTTCCTTTGAAATTGCTTTGTTCTTGGTCTTTCTGAGCAGAGCTAAAAGTTTCCAGACTCTGTTGGTAAATTGTGCTCCCTTTAGGATCATATCATTTGAATTGATAACTAATCCATAGATGCTGTGTGATGCCATAGACTGGCCCACATGAATTTCCCTCAGTGCCTGGATTGCTGCCCAGACAATTATAAACAAAGCCAGTACTATGGACAGCTCTGTTGGAGATGAAGCTTCTGATTGTCAATGTGTGATATATCCAGAAATATCTAATGTTTAAGGAATTAAAACTTTTCTTTACATTGAGAATGCAGGAATTAATTAAACTTTGTTAATATAAAACTCCATAAGTGTCCCTACATAACATTATAAAGGAAGTAGGTTCAAGTTCTCTGGTTTAAGAAATAGTATTAGTTAAATAAACATTCAGAGGATTATATAAAGGCTTATTTGTTTTTTCACAGTTGGTCTCCAGAGAAGCCCTTGTCTCAGTTTCTCGTTATTTTGTAGGGTAACCTGAATGGCTCCAAAGGGAGGAATTCCACAGCTGGAAAAGATGCAATGTTATCTTCACAGATGATTGTCTCATCCCTTGAACTTCATTTAAAGGAAGGGTTATGGCAATGTTTCCTCAACCATTCTTCATCCCTGCCTGCTTTTCACTCTGTGATTTGCAAGTAAGGGAGACAATGGAGGATCAATTCTGGTTTTGTTATATTTTTACTATTTTCATCTTAAATAACATGATGTGTATGATGTTCTAACTCTACTCTCGCAGTACAATATATTCTTACTAATATAAAGAATTTATAAAGAAATTGTATAAAGAATTAATCTTCACCTACTGTTCTATCAATTATTTCTGTATAGTGTGTATTGTGTGAAAACAGGAAATGCCTCTACAATAGTACTCGGCAAATGGATTTTAATAGAAAGTGGCAGCTACACAGTGCCTAAATGACAATCAAATCAACCACCATACAATATGTTTATAAACAGCTGCAAGTTTTGCTAAGTTTTTATGTGAAATTAATCTATCAAAATATGTTTACTTCAAAAGTAACTAAATAAGGATGTATTGATGGCTATTGACCTTAAATGAAAAAAGAAAAGAAAAAAAAAAAAAGCTTGTGCAACCCAGGAATTAACACTCCATAGTATTTAATATAAGTAGACTAGTAAATTTATGCTCATATGAGGAGCATGGCTTGACACTCTTAAAGTAAATAATAACTCATTGAAGGACATTTTCAAAATTGCTTACTCAATATTCTCCACTTGTCATTAATTAACTGGTTTATGTGGTGGTTCTGTGACTAGAAGTGCAAAGCTCAGGGTACTATCTCTGACAATACCACATGCCTTCTGAATTTATAGGTTAATCTAGCACAAGTAAAAAAAAGCCCACATTTCCCGACTATTGACTCAGAAACATTCAATTATATGCGTGCTACTACCACATCTGCATACTTTACTTCATATCACACAGTATATTGATTTGTCTACGTTAAAACATATATCATTTTTATTTGCTGTGCTGCCTTCCAACCCTCCCCCACTTCCTTGCTGCCTCTCCTACCATGAGGTCATTCATATGCACATAGTGGTCAACTTTGAATGTCTGTTCTTTATAAAAGAAAAATGACAGCTCAAATCAGCATAATTTGTGCATCTAAAATCTAGTGTGTACCAAAGAAATATATTTTGTTAGGTCAACTTCATAGTGCAGAATATATGAGTGCGCAAGGTGGGTTTCTGGTAAAAGTTTTTTTCCCTCCTCATCTGGAGGTACTTGCTTATAAGTAATTGTAAAACTGTTAGTGTAAACAGCATTATAAGTAGTGCAGCAGGTTATTTTATTTATGGGAATGTTTCTGAAGGACAACATGAAGCTGCTTGACAGAAGTCAGGAAATATTAAGTCCTCAACATCATCTGGTATATGGATGAAGTACTTTTATACAGGAAAGGTCAGATGTAATTCATTTTATACTGCCCAGGGAAAATGCAGGGAAAAGAACGGATATTTTTAGTGAATTTATTTTACAAATAATTGTTTGAGATATCATGAATAGAACTAAGGTTGCCATCTTTCTGCTTGCAAAAAAACAAATACCCTTGCTCTCTCCCCTGCCAGGTCCCTTCCTGAGATTCTGTTCCTTCTCCAAGGCCCCACCTCCCTCATTTCATCCCCCCTCTATTGCACTCTCTCTCCTATCCACACTCACTTGCTCATTTTCACTGGGCTAGGGCAATGGGTTGGGGTGCAGGAGGAGGCGAGGGCTCTGGCTAGGGATGTAGGCCCTGGGGTTTGGCCAGAGATGAGGGATTTGGGATGTAGGAAGGGGCTCAGAGCTGAGGCAGGGGGTTGGAGTGCAAGAGGGGTTGTGAGCTCCAGGAGGGAGTTAGATTCAGGAGGGGGCATAGACCCAAGGCAGGGAGTTTGAGGTGCAGCAACATGTCCATGTGCCTTGGAGCCAGAGGACACCAGACAGGGTCCTTATGCTGCTCATGCCCACAGACAATGCCCCCACAGCTCCCGGTGCTTAACCACCTTCATAGGAAGCTGCCCTTGCTGCAATTTAATCCATTGCTTCTTGTCCTATCCTCAGAGGTAAAGGAGAGTAATAGTTTCCCCTCCTCCTTGTAACAACCTTATATGTACTTGAAAACTGTTATCATGCCCCCTCTAAGTCTTCTCCAGACTAAGCAAATCCAATGTTTTCTCTCTTCCCTCATCTGTAATGTTTTCTAGTTCTTTAAAATCATTTTTGTTGGTCTTCTCTGGACTTTCTCTAATGTCTCTGCACCTTTCCTGAAATGTGGATCCCAGAATTAGACCCAATACTCTAGCTGACGCTTAATACGTATGGAGTAGCGTACAAGAATTATTACGTGTGAGGTCTTGCTTAGAACACTAATACATCTCAGAATTATGTTTGGTTTTTTTGCAACAATGTAACATTGTTGACTCATATTTCACTTCTAATCCACTCTGAACCTCAAATCTCTTTCTGCAGTACTTCTTCCTTGATATTCATTTCCCATTTTGTATGCATGCTACTAATTGTTCCTGCCTAAGTGGAGTACTTTGCATTTGTCCTTTTTGAATTTCATTCTACTTACTTCAGACCATTTCTCCAGTTTTTCTAAATTATTTTGAACTTTAATCCTATCCCCCACAACACTCACAACTCCTCCCAGCTTGGTATCATCCACAAACTCTCTGTCATTATCTAAATCACTGATGAAGATACTGAACAGAGGTCAAACTACAAAGGATGAACATAAACAAATAACACAATAATTCTGTGGACCCTTTTCCTGTCTCTGATGCTGGCAGATACAGGGCTTTCCCTGCTGAGCTGTGCATACACACGAGCAGCAGGGTGGTTCAGAAAATGAAAAAGCAAAGATGGATTTGAAGGGGCTTAACTCCTTCTAATCCTAATCACCTACAGACTGTGTACCCCTGGGGCTGCCAGCCTTGTGTAATTAAGAGAAGTATCAAAACGTTGCTGTATATGAGTCCTAGTAACAGATATCATGGGATTGCACTGATATGGGAGACCACTGGAGCACATCAGGCTCCAGCTATACCTTATCCCTCGGCATGTCACCCACATGCTTTATATGCTACAGCTATCAGTGGGGTTCGGTACGGTTGAAACTCTGGCAATACCTACTCTCTGTTCTTACCTCATCCCCTCTGTAGGAGAAATGCCTGAGTTCTCTCACACACCAAGAATCAAACCCTACATGGCTTCAGAAGAGGTGGGTCGGAGCACTGTACTCTCAAACTCTGTAGGGTGATATAGAAAGGAATCAAAATCTAACTCTTAAGATTTTAAAATATTTTGTTTTGCATAGAGATTCTCAGTCTCTTTTACGAAACACTGGGTTTACCTCCCTCTCCTGTTTGAAGTAGGGGAATTAGAAGTGGTTCAGATTTTAAGGTTGCTGTCCAGCTTGCCTTATCATAGTCAACCTCCTGCTAAAACACCTTCATTTGGTGACCCCTAGTTCTCGTATTATGGGAACAAGTAAACAATTTTCCTTATTCACTTTCTCCACACCAGTCTTGATTTTATAGACCTCTATCATATCCCCCCTTAGACTCCCTTTTTCGAAACTGAAATACCCCAGTCTTTTTAATCTTTCCTCATATTGC
Source organism: Pelodiscus sinensis (assembly GCF_052426305.1). Lineage (NCBI taxonomy): Eukaryota > Metazoa > Chordata > Testudines > Trionychidae > Pelodiscus > Pelodiscus sinensis. Next base: position 44,908,069 of record NC_143052.1, read on the forward strand.
AGCCATTCCAAACATCTAATCATTTTTGTTGCCCTTTCCTGAACTTATTATAGGTTCTCAGAAAGGCCAAAGATAGAATAGCTATAGAAACATTCAGGCTGTGTCTACATTGGCAAGATTTTGCGCAAAATCTCGCCGCCTGTCTACACTGGCCGCGAGTATTTGCGCAAGAACACTGATGTTGTAAAGTACAAAATCAGTGCTTCTTGCGCAAATACTCTGACACTCCCACTCAGGGATAAGTCCTCTTGCGCAAGTATTCTTGCGCAAGAGGCCAGTGTTGACAGGTAAGATTAATTTCTTGTGCAAGAAAGCCTGATGGCTAAAATGGCCATCGGAGCTTTCTTGTGGAAGAGAGCTTCTACACTGGCACGGATGCTTTTGCGCAAAAGCAAATCTTTTGCGCAAAGGCACATGCCAGTATAGATGCTCTCTTGCATAAATACTATTAATGGAAAAACTCTTCCGTTAAAATTATTTGCACAAAATCATGCCAGTGTAGACATAGCCTCAACGTCCCTCAGAGAACGCATTGAGGCATATTGTCAGAGCAATATATACTACTGCTTTCTGCATTACAGCTGTTATGTGGATAAATTACTGATTCCAGTCACCATGGTTGTGTGACTGTTACCTTTAATGAATATTTCTAAATGTCCAAATTAAAATATTTGTAAAAATAGGTTTATCATTTAGGCTGATAAAGCAGAAAATGATGAATTTGCTTTTATTTAAATCAGCATAACCTCAAATAGTTTATTTTTCATTAATTGAATTTAAGTTCTAAATTTTCACGTACAGTGGAATCTGTTTGTACTTTCTACACTTTTTTGTATGGTTAAATCTGTGCATTATGTCTACTGTGGAATTTGCTTTAAAAATTATGCAAGTTCTACAAAATGTCTCAGAAGTGTTTGCTACACACATGGTTTCAAAACTTTGGGAGTTTTCCAAGTACTAGTACAATGGGAATGGATTAAAACAAGAGTGATACTCACAGCTGAATGATTATGGAGAGATTGCTGTAGGGCATATAGGATTTTTAAAATATTAATTACTGAAAGTGCATTTATAATCTGAAAAGTGGCCATCTAATGGCATCACAGCATTCTATATTTATAGGCTGTCTGAATGCATATCCTAATTTTACAAAGAAAAAATTCTGGTTCTTTAATTGCTAAACTTAGTCTGGATTCTGAAACTCAAACTGCTTACTTCCTTGCTCACATGCAAGCAGTAATTAAGAATTTGCAGTTTGGGGCTTAATTAACAGTTCTGTTGATGATGTGTTAGCCAGAATGGAATTAATCTCATTCTCCCATAGATGAGTTGTCTCTGAAGTTATAATAGGAAAAAAAGGAAATACAAAAAATATTTGGCACTAAAAGAAGCAGGTATGACTGACTGCACATGGGCAGCAAATCTACTGAGCAAATCTATTGAGCAACCACATCAGCCACCAAATCGGAGGCTCATTTAATTGCACATCCACTAATACGATCTATGCCATTAAATGCCAGCAATGCTCCACTGCAGTGTATATTGGCCAAACTGGACAGTCTCTATGGCCGTGTCCAGACTCAGGGGTTTTTTCGGGAAAAGTAGCCTTTTCCCGAAAAAACTTCCCCTGCGTCCAGACTCAAGCTGCGTTCTTTCGAAATTATTTCGAAAGAACGCGGCTTTTCTTTCGATGGCGGTAAACCTCAATTTACGAGGAAGAACGCCTTCTTTCGAAAGTTCCTCTTTCGAAAGAAGACGTTCTTCAATGTAAAGAGGCCGTCTTCGAAAGAGAGCATCCAGACTCGCTGGGTGCTCTCTTTCGAAAAAGCGGATTTCTCTTTCGAAAGATCCGCCTGCAGTCTAGACGCGATCTTTTGAAAGAGGCTCTTTCGAAAGATGCTTTCGAAAGAGCCTCTTTCGAAAGAAGCCCGCAGTCTAGACATAGCCTATGGGAAAGAATTAATGGACACAAATAAGATTTCCAAAAAGGCAACACACAGAAACCTGTTGGAGAACACTTTAACCTGCCTGGACACTCATCAATGTATCTCCATGTGGCTGTTCTGTTTCAGACCAATTCCAAAGCCAAATACACAGAGAAGGATTGGAACTTAACTTCATTAACAAGTTTAATTCTTATGCAAATGGTATGAATCCTGATATCCGATGGCTCACACATTATCAACCAACCAAACAATGAAGGTGCGAATGGTTCTTGATGTCTGTGTAGAATCTGGTGTTGGTCATCTTCCTTTCAAAGTGTAAACTAATGGTTCTTATCAGCCTCCTGTAACTATTCAGTCTTTAAGGTGCTACTAGACTATTTGTTATTTTTAAATTCTTTCCTGTTACAGACTAACCTGGCTATCCCTCTGAAGCTTATCTACTGTCTCTTTTTTCTTCCTCTCCTCCATTTTTTTTCCTTCTCCCCCCCCCCTCCTTCCTTATTTATGCTTGGATATGGACTTCCAACATTCCAGTCATCTGAAGAAGTGGGTTGTGCCCACAAAAGCTCATGATACCATCTACATGTTTTGTTAGTCTTTAAGTTGCTACTAAACTATTTGTTGTTTTTAAGTTTTTCCTCTTACAGACTAACTCAGCTACCCCTTTGAAGCTAATAAATGACATTGCGAGGTATTACCCTAAACAGATCAGAAGTGATTACAAGGCTTTGGGAGTAAGGGTGAAGGAACTGGGAATGCAGATGGTGCTCTATTTGATTCTTCCAGTCAAGAGTAAGGCCAACACCAAGGCAGAGACATATGCATCCTGGAATTGAATGCATGGCTGCGAGGTTGATGTCACCAGGAGGAGTTTGGCTTCCTTGACCATAGGTTGTTCCATGAAGGACTGCTAAGCAGAAATAGGGTCCATCTATCATAGAAGGGGAGAGTATATTTTCATACAGATTGGCAAACCTAGTGAGGAGGGCTATAAAGTACATTTGATGAGGTAGGAGACAAAATCCCAGAGATAAGTAAAAAATCTGAGAGAAGGATCAGATTCTTGGGGGAACATGGGCAGTTATTGCAGGGATAAGGGAGAGAAGAGAGAACACGGAAGGAAAATTAAATCAATATTTTAGATGCCTGTAGATTAATGTGAGAAGTATGGGGAATAAGCAGGAAGAACTACAAATGCTAGTTAAATAAACACAACCCAGGAAAGGCAGCTGGGAAAAAAGGGAGGAAGTGTTGCCTTAAATATAAAAATGTATATACGTGGATGGAGGTTGAGATGGCAATAAGAGACAGACTTGTTGACATTTTCTGGGTAAGGATAAAAGGGGTAAAAACGAGAATTGTACTACACTTGCATTTTGCTATTTGATGGCCAAACACACATGTCCAGTGTGGGAAAGATCAGCACACATAAAGAAGCTGGACCTTGTGCTAAATGACAGCCGCACAAGCTGCTACATCACAGGATGACCGAAACCAACAAATATGGACAACCTTTAGCTGCTTGCTGGAATTTCTCCATTGCCTATTAAGAAAGAATGGAAGCAAAAATGGAAGAATTACAAGCTGAAGATATCAAACATCTTCTGCATAGCCACACCACAGAAGATTTCAGCCACTTGAAATCACAGAAAGGCTTCCTAGTTAAATGGAACTGCTTAAAAATCATCAATGACAACACAACTAGATATGTGGTGCACACAGATTGAAACACTTGATAAAGATGTGAAAATATGCACTGATATTGATCAACACCTTCCCGTAAGGGTGGAGGATTGTTCCACCCAGAAATGTTTAAATCATCTCCCAACAAGAGTTGGCAGTCAAAAGTCAACAGGGAAAAGTGGGGCTATTCCAGCAATCTGGACACATCTGACAATGGTGAAATATAAACAATGGAACATCTTTTGGTCTTCCAGTTCCTGAAGGAACAATATTCCATGCCAGGGCTACAGTCTGGACCATAATATGTATCTAACTCTGGAAAAAATAATGATTGCTGTGGAAAGACACAAGGAGTGCTACATTTTGGTGTCTTTTATAGAGTCCCATGGAACTTTGCTGGTTTGCACTGCAGAGCTGTGTTTAAACTACTTAACAGAAACAAATTTGCAATACTTTTCTGTTGATAGCACTACACTGGAAAGTTTCACATTCAGGAATTACACAGACATCTATGCTTTCCTTAAATAAACTTAGCTATTTTTCTTTTAATTTACTGATTATGTTTATGAAAATAAATATTTGCATCCAGTAATATTGTTAACCAAGCTCTCATTGTAAAATGAATATATATAAAAACTTTAAAAAAATTCACTTATTTTAAAGGCATACTTTTGCATTTGGAATAAACTGAATTTCCAAGCATTTTACCAGAATACATTTTCTGAAATTTGACTAATTATGTGATTTGAGCTGCTTTTTCAATATTTTCTTTTCATCTAAAATTAAATGGCTATAGACAGATGAAAGTATTTGTAACAGTATTTGGAACACTATTGAGAGGAACACTATGCTGAAATTACATTCTTATACTCTAACACAAATGATTCCTGATGGTATCTTTACAAACTAACAGACAGTTCTGAATCATTTTTCTGGGTTGTGAAAAATCTTTAAAATAACCACCCTTGTTTTCTTTATATACTATTGTGTTGATTCTATGACTGGTTACAAGACTGGAATTAGAATCTTTTGATTCTTGGATCTTCCTAGAAACAAGATTTTTTGATGTAATCCATTCCTTGTCCATCATCGTTTCTCATCTTCCAGTGAAATAAAGTACTAACACCTATTACCTGAAGCTGTAGAAGTCTGAGTTTAAGCATTCGTTAGCATGAAGGCTGATCTTTTTTGGTTTTCACAAATCTCTCTCTGGCTAAATTCCCATTTCTGGACTTGGAAATCTCTTTTCTTTGGAGATTATGGCTCTCGTATGGAATAAATAGTTTTAATGACATTTGGTCTAAAATCTTGGATCATTTAATGTCCTTAAAGAGGAATCACAGATTTAGATATTTAAACAATGTAAAAAAAGTCTGGTTTAAAATATTCAGTCCATCTCCCAATAAAGTTATAAGAATGGGTATTTATGATTTATTGCTAGATTGTGATATTATAATATGCTCTGAGCAAAAGCAGTGAATAGTCTTAGGAGTAGACAATGGGACAAATTGTGGTCCCCAGTCACAATTCCACACTGGAGAAAGGGGGAAATGAATGAAGGAAGTAATATACTATTGCTCCATGTCAGAAGCATTTTACCTCTCACTTGGTATTGGTTCAGCTCAGCTAGCTAGTATGCTGAGAGAATAAAATAGCTGAGCCAATATTCTGCTGATTCCCAGCCTTTACCTGCATACTTCTGGCCTACATTTTCCAGGAAAAGGAGTAGCAGCCCTTTCCAGCTGTTCTCTCCACCATGCCATGGACAGAGTTTAGAGAGCAGCTAAAAGTCACCTTGGCACCAGTATGAAAGATTTGAAGAAAAAGGGTGCAGACTCTTCAGCAGCTGCTTCAAGCTTGCTAATGATGTACCAAGTGACTATCATTTCACCTCTCTCACAACTCTCCCACGTCATACCAGAACATTGCTGAGCTCCATCAGCCTTTGGGCTAATGTTGAAAACATAAACAAAAACAGATGACTGAAAAGCACAACAGCCCAACCCCAAGAATTTAAATTAGACAAATTGTGCTCATAGTCCTAAAATAAATAGAACCAATTTGACCTTTACCATTTAACAGGTGAATTTTTACAGTATACTGTCTATAATTCACCCCTTTAATGTTAAGATAATACATATAAATACAACAGGTAAATGAAAAAAGTGCATGTAATGGTGGAATAGTATTTATAGTTTAATGCTTGTGGCTGATGTGAACACGAATAAAAATATTTAATCCTATTTTTCCTTGAATATTTCTAACAAAAATAATGATGCATTCCTAATTAGACATTAGAGGTTGAATGGGTAGAGGGAAACCTGGAAAAGATCACAAAGCAATAGCACAGTTCGACAAACACCCTCTAGGACTGCGACTCACTCTGGGCTGAAAAAAATAAATACTGTCCCACCACTCTTATGTGAGGACTCCTGGCTATTGAATGTGTAAAGAGTGGAATGACTTAGACCAGGGTAGTCATTTTTTTGTCAAGGTCCAAAATTCTTGGTCAGGGTACAGTCAAGGTGCAGACTCCAGATAACAAAAATGATAATAATAAGTAATAAAAAGACTTCAGAGTCCACTCAAAAGCGTCTGGTGGTCCATATTTTGCAGGTGGTTTGCCTATTGACTAACCTGACTTAGACTATATATTACTAAAGACTTGTATAATGAAATCTATTTGGCACCTGTATAGCTTCCTGAGGAAAGTGGTGGATATTTAAATCTCTAAAATGTAAATATAAATTGGACTAGAATCACAAGAAAATGTATAGTATAAAAAATTCAGTAACAGTAGAGAGAGGGAGAGAGACTAGATGACCTCATTGGTCTTTTCCATTTCTTGTTCCTGTGATCATTTTCATAGACTGGATTGGTTACTGATATTCTTTTCTGTGTTCTTTTAACTTTGCCTTTCTTTTCTTTGAAATAAATAATCAGCCTGAAATGGAGTCTGGTGAGATTGCTTGGTTAATGGGTAAAACTATTCCTTTTTTGTTTTGTTTTCTCCATTTATTTGATCTGTTTCTAATGTTTTGCTCTCTTCATTTATTTGTTCAGGTGATATTGGTTACCCTTACAAAAACATGGCTTCTCACTCCTATTCTAACACTCACAAGTAGAAAATGATAACACTTTATTATTAAGGCTCACCAGACTGGTTACTGAAAGAAACTATGACATTTTAAAATTGAGCTGTAAATTTATTAAATCTAAATAAATATCTAAATGTAAATAAATTTGATGATACATTTTACTATCCTTCCAACATATTAAGAACATAAGAATGGCCGTACTGGGTCAGACCAAAGGTCCATCAAGCCCAGCAGCCTATCTGCCTACAATGGCCAGTGCCAGGTGCCCCAGAGGGGGTGGACTGAAGACAATGATTAAGCGATTTGTCTTGTTCCATCCATCTTCAGACAAACAGAGGCCAGGAACACCATTTCTATCCCCTGGCTAATAGCCTTTTATGGACCTAAACTCCATGAAATTATCTAGCTTCTCTTTAAACTCTGTTATAGTCCTAGCCTTCACAACCTCCTCTGGCAAGGAGTTCCACAGGTTGACTATGCACTGTGTGAAGAACTTTCTTTTATTAGTTTTAAACCTGCTACCCATTATTTTCATTTGGTGTCCTCTAGTTCTTCTATTGTGGGAAGTAATAAATAACTTTTCTTTATTCACCCTCTCCACACCACTCATGATTTTATATACCTCTATCATATCCCCCCTCAGTTTCCTCTTTTCTAAACTGAAAAGTCCCAATCGCTTTAGCGACATGTGTTCATGACATGTGGCTTATTAAATGACATTGCCATCATGCATGATATAGTATTACAATGGGCAGACATAGGACACAGATCAAAAAGGTGTGATTGCAATTTTTATAGTCGTGGGTGATTTTTTCCTTCAATTAAAGCTTCCTTTTAGCTCTTGTCTCCATCTTATTTTCTAGAAGAAAACAACTCAGAGTACGGGTCTTCTCTCAGGGATTGTTCTCTTAAAATATAGCAATGCTATTTTTTTGGACCGCCGCTGCCTTTCTAAGGGCAAAGACTAACTAGGTAGTTCTTCTAAGTACACCTACAAGGTAAAAGTGAAATAGTTTGTACTGTGCTGTTCCTTATTCCTTCCTCCACCCATTTGGTGTTAATAGTTTTCTTGCTCTACCTCAAGTCTACGTTTTTAAGTGATAAAGAACACTGGTTAAGGCATCAGATTAAGGCATCACTGCCAAGAGGAGGATGGCTGATAGCGCTTCTGATTCCACAAAGTGTTTGTTAAAATACTTGCTACAGCATCATCCCATAGTTTATAGACTGACTCACAAGGTGTTTTTGCTTCTGGGGACAGAATTTTTGAGGGAAGAGACTTTTCATGTTTCCTTGCTGATTTTTTGTCTTTATTCTCATGGTGATGGGTAGAGTCCAGAGTGATTGCATTTTCAGCTTGACTAAATAAAGTTTTTAAAAGGGTACATCACTAAATCTTTATACAAGGTAAGCTATAAAGTACCTATAATATAATCCAATAATAAGTACATCACAGCCTAGAGACCTATATTTAATGTGTTCATATATATTTTGTAAGAAAGGTAGAAGTAAAAGTCATGCACAATGTGCCTGAGAAAGTCACATTGATGATCCTGAAGAAAAGAAGGCGAGAACAAGAGACCAAACAAATAAAGACCCCTAAATTTAGAATAAATGGTGGTAATTTCACACCAACATCTCACTGGAAGGTAAGCTTCAGGGGGTAGGTGAGTTAGTCTGTACAGAAAAAACAACAAACGGTCTGGTAGTACTTTATAGACTAAAAAACATGTAGATGGTATCATGAGCTTTCATGGGCATAGCCCACTTCTTCAGATGACAGGAGTTTTGAGTTTAGGATGTGCAGACCCAAAATAAATAGGAGAGAAGGGGGGAGGGCAGAGAGGAAAAAAGGAAGGGGGTGGGAGACAGGGAACTAGAGGGAACCAGTAAGTATCTGAATATTGGGTAGTTAACACGAAGCAGATAAGAATAAAAGTGCCAGTGCTTGAGATGATGGGCCATCCAGGATTACCAGGTTTATGTATTTTGGGTAGCAGATAGAAAGTTTCTGGTCGAGGATTGTGGGGGGGAGGGGGTGTTAGTGTAAATTTGTTCCTGAGCAGCATCAGGGAGCTTCATGAGCACTTTTTTCATGTTTTTTTGGTATTCCTTAGTGGGTCCACAGGAGAGAGGCCTCTAGAATCTGGTATTGGTGAGTTCTCTGTTCGCCTCCTGTTCATAATCTGTCCTGTTCATGATGACTGCAGCGCCTCCTTTGTTGGCCTCTTTGATTATGATATTAGGATTGGTTTTGAGGCTGTGAATAGCATTGCGTTCTGCATTACCTCACCGACATAGACAACCTTTCACCTACAGGATCTTTATAGAGCATTCCTAAAACTGAAATACTCACCTGGAGAAGTGAAAAAAACAAATTGACAGAGCCAAAAAAGTACCCAGACATTAACTACTTCAAGACAGACCCAAAAGAGAAAATAACAGAATTCCACTTGTTCTTAACAATAGTCCACAACTCAGACCCCTCCAGTGCATTATACACAATCTACAACCCATCTTGGAAAATGATTGCTTACTCTCAGAGGCCTTGGAGAAAAGCCTGTTCTCTCTTACAGACAGCCCCCGAATTCTTTCCGGTAACTATGCCACACAGCCACATCATAAGCATCCAGGAACCCAGCCCTGCAACCAAACACGATGCCAACTCTGCCCACATATCTATACTAGTGAATTCATCACTGGAGCCAATAACATAAGCTACCAAATCAAAAGACCATTTAACTACACATCTAGTAATGTGATCTATGTCATCAAATACCAGCAATGCCCCACTGCTATATATATTGGACAAACTGGACAGTCTCTGCGGGAAAGAATCAATGGACACAAATCAGATATATGTAAAGGAAACATACAGAAACCTATTGGGAAACACTTTAATCTTCCTAATCACTGTTTAAAAGATCTTCAAGTGGCTGTCTTATCACAAACCAGTTCTACTAGCCAGATACACAGAGAAACATTGGAATTAGAGTTCATCTGCAAATTCAATTCACATGCTAATGGACTCAATTGTGATGAAGGATGGTTGCCCCATTATCAACTTAACAGTTGTTGAAGGTGCAAACAACTCTTTGTATAGACTCTTGTATCAGGAAGGATACTATCAATTAGCTTTGATTCTTATCTGCTTCATTTTACCTACCCAATTTTCAGATACTTACTGATTCCAAATGCAGGACTATGTAGCACTTTAAAGACTAACAAGATGGTTTATTAGATGATGAGCTTTCGTGGGCCAGACCCACTTCCTCAGATCAAATAGTGGAAGAAAATAGTCTATTTTCTAACACTGATTCCCTCTAACTCCCTGTCTCCCCCCCTCACCCTCCCCCGTTCTTTTTTTCCTCTCCCTGTCCCTGCTTCTCTCATATTTATTTTGGGTCTGCACATTCTAAAGCTCAAAACTCTGGTCATCTGAAGATGTGGGCTGTGTCCATGAAAGCTCATGATAATATCTACATGTTTTTTTAGTCTATAAAGTGCTACCAGACCATTTCTTGGGTTTTTTTTTTTTTTTTTGGAATGTAACAGTTGCTTGTCTGCAGATTAGTTACTTTTGCAACATAATTTTAACCTTCCTCACTCTGTTTTTAAAAATCAATTAACAACTTACTTCCATATACTTGTTTCCCTTTGAAAGGATATTCCCTTTGGGTATGTCTACACAGCAAAGTTATTTAGAAATAACAGCCATTATTTCGAAATAACTATCCTAGCATGACACAGCCAAACCGCTATTTTGAAATTAAATCAAAATAGTGGAGGGCTTATTTCAAAATTGTTAAACCTCATTCCACAAGGAATAGCGCCAATTTCAAAATTGCTATTTTGAAATAAGCATTGTGTAGATGCTTATTTTGAAATAGGGGGCCTCCAGCCCTTCCCAGAGTAGCCTGGTGGCCACTCTGGGCACAACCAAGAAAACTCCTCTCCTTCCCCACCTTCCCGGAGCCCTTAAAGGAATAGACTCTGGCCACAGTGCCTGTGCCAGCTTCAACCCTGCCAGTCCAAAGCCAGCAGTCACTGCCCCTGACCGAGTAGCCCCAGCATGAGCCAGGAAGCCAGTGCCAGCCAGCCCTCCACTGCTCCCCAGGACCAGTCTGCCAGCTCCCAGGAGCCTGACAGGGGCTGGAAAAGGTGGGCATTTGCCTGGTCCTAATTCAGGTTTGGGGGGGATGCCTCCAATGTCCATAATCTCCGCACTAAACAGAGGAACGCAACCGTCCACAGGCGGATGGCTGCCAGCCTGGCCACCAAAGGCCTCATGTGAACCCAGGAGCAGGTTTGCATGAAAATAAAGGAGCTGCAGCAGGCGTATGCCAGGGCCACAGGAGACAGCTCCCAATCAGGGGCAGACCCAGACCCTTTTTTGATGCTGTGGACCACATCCTGGGGGGGCAGGATGGTTCGTGCCCCCCAAGTGGATATTGACCGTGGGGAAGACCTTGCTGCCTCCTGCTGCTCCAGCCCCTGCTGCCTCCCAAGCTGCCGCTCTTCCTCCCACTCCTACTCCCCCTCCCGCTTCTTCCTCCCCACTCTCCCAGGGATGCTGAGAGACAGTTGGGCTGGCCAACCATGAGCCCTGAGATTCTCTTCCCCCTTCCTCCCCCTTCCAGCTCCCTCCTCCCAGGTTCCCCCTCCCCCTCCCCCTCCCTCCCCCCTCTCCCACCTTCTTTCCTCAGTCCCACCTCAGTTTCATTCCCCCCTCCACCCCAGTTTTGTTCAATAAAGAGGCTTTGTTGCAATGAACATGTGTCTATTATTGTACAGCAGGAAGGGGGGTTAGGGAGGGGTAAGTGGAAGGACATGAGGGAGGAATGAGGCACAAGCCCCCATTGGGGCACACCAGGGAGACTGTTACTGCCTTCAGAACGTGTTGCAAGGCTCGCAACAACACATCCAGGAGAAACACCAGAGTGCCCAGGGGTGACTCTGGCTCCATGCTGCAGAGTGCTATGGTGTCCTCAGTGAGGGCAACCAGGCACACAGAGAAAAAAAATGCTTCACTGTCCCTCAGTGAGGTAGGCAAACAAGCACGGAAACCTTAGAACTAGCTGTCTGAAGTGCGGGGGGAAGGGGATAAACCTTTAAGCACAGTTCTCAGATAGCCTCAGGCAACAGCCACACAAGGTAACTCCTGCCCTGATGCCCTGCCAGAACTGGTTCCAACCAGCCTTAAATGTGATTCAGCATCCTATCAGTGTGGACGCACTATTTCAAAATAGGAAAACGCTATTTCGAATTGCATTTTGTGTCTAGATGCATTATTTCAAAATAAGCTATTTCGAAATAACTGTTTTGAAATAAGATATTTTGAAATAACACTGTAGTGTAGACATACCCTTTGATAGTTGCTGTTCCCTTGAAAATGTCTGGCATTATCAGATGTTCTGTACTCTCTCCAGTCTTTCCAGTGACAATTGGGTTGCCCCAGAAAAAAAGTTAAAGAAGCACTATATTCTATAACTATATTCCAGGTATGTACAAGGAGCTTGAAAGGAAATCTGAAGAAGATTCCAAAATGAAGAACACTACCAAAATGGTTAAAATCAATGACTGGGGGTATGTCTACACTACCCTCCTAGTTCGAACTAGGAGGGTAATGTATGCATACCGCACTTACTAATGAAGCCAGGGATTTGAATTTCCCGGGCTTCATTAGCATAAGCGGGGAGCCGCCATTTTTAAATCCCCGCTGCTTCGAACCCCGTGTAGCGCGGCTACACGGGGCTCGAACTAGGTAGTTCGGACTAGGGTGCCTATTCCGAACTACCGGTACACCTCGTTTCACGAGGAGTAACGGTAGTTCGGAATAGGACCCTAGTCCGAACTACCTAGTTCGAGCCCCGTGTAGCCGCGCTACACGGGGTTCGAAGCAGCGGGGATTTAAAAATGGCGGCTCCCCGCTTATGCTAATGAAGCCCGGGAAATTCAAATCCCGCTTCATTAGCAAGTGCGGTATGCATACATTACCCCGCTAGTTCGAACTAGCGGGGTAGTGTAGACATACCCTGGGTTACAAATGAAGACTTTTTTAAAAGTACTCTGTTACACTAGAACTGCACTTACACCAACATGCTGTTTCAATACATTAAAAGCTGCTATGTTAAATGCTATATGTGAGCCATTTTTTCATTCCTGGAGCTTCAATAAGATTGAAAAAGTTAAAGTGAATTTCTTATTCTCATAAGAGAAGCCACACTGAGCCAGATCAATGGTCCATCAGGCCAGTATTCTGTCTTCTGACAGTGGCCAATGCCAGGTGTTCCACATGAAAATGATCAGAACATGGCAAATACCAAGTGATCCATCTGCTGTCATCCAGGCTCAGGCAGTCTGAGGTTTAGGGACACCTGGATCAGGGGTTAGGTCACTGACCCTGTTGGCCAACAGTCATTGATGGACCTATCATCCATGAATATGTCTTAATTCTTTTTTGAACCCAGTTGCACTTTTGATTTTCACAACATCCCTGATAATTAGTTCCATAGGTTGATTTTGAATTATTTCTTTTGTATGTTTTAAACCTGCTGTATATTCATTTATTCAGGTGACCACTCAGATCTTGGGTTATGTGAAGGAGTAAATAACACTTCTATATTTGCTTTCTCCCCACCAGTCATGATTTTACAGATTTCTATCATATCTCCCCTTAGTCATTTCTTTTCTAAGATGAACAGTCCAATTCCTTTTAATTTCTTATTGTATGGAAGCTGTTCCATACCCTTCATTTTTTTGTCTTTTCTGTATCTTTTCCAGTTTTAATGTACCTGATTGTAAATGAGGTAACAGAACTACATGCAGCATCCATAGTCTTCATGTATCCAGGAAATGAAGTTGGGATGGTGTTACACTTTGCATAAGACAATTCTATTTGACAAGCTTCATAGCTGACTGGGATGAATAGGTTTCTGCTAAGCTCTTGATAGATCTTTGGGACAAAAGTTAACTTTTCATTACATTTGTGTACAGCATGGAGGTGCTCCTGCAACACAAATGATAAAGAATATATACGCATTTAACATGAATGCTTCTCTGCATTTCAAATGGGGGTGAATCTATCATCAAAGGGAACAGGCTAGCTCTCAGAAATGTAAAAGAATTTTAACCAGGAGGACTTGTTCTCTGAGTCAATGGATATGTCCATACTGTAGCTGGGAATGAGCCAAGCAACCCAGACGGACAGACTAGTAATAGCAGGCATATGCACCAAGTTTCCAATGTGTTGGGGGTACAGGGCTGTCCTTACTCATATCAGAATACTCAGTTGTGTGGGGTGCCTGAAAATTTGGGGCACCATTGGGTTTCAATGTCCATCCATACACTTTCTTCTGTCCCTGTTCTGTGACTCTGCTTTCTCCCAAGAGGATCCACTTGGCTTAAAAGTGAAAAATTAGTGAAACATTGAACCCATGAAAGAGCCAGACAAGTGATAATGAAGCCATTTAATAGGAATTTACCAAACCCACGTATATACTGTCAATTTCTGAATTTACTGTAATAGTCTACAGGAATTTAGTTTAAAATTTGCTTTATAATTTTCAGCAACACAGTAGTGACATTTTTTAAATCACATCTCTAAAATGTCACCCCCCCCCCCAGCTGCTGTTGGACATATGTATGGTGACCATATTTTCCTAACCAAAAATGGGGATGCATGATATAAGGGCCCTACCATCAATCAAGCATTAGCCATGCCCTCTGACCTCGTTAGCCATGCCCCAATCCCTTAGGCCCTGACCACCTGCCACAGGAAGTCCCATCCCCGGGGAAGTACTTTTGGAGTCAAGATGGACACATGACTGGAAGTAAAAGGTGTCATGTGACCCCCTCTAGCACCTCCTGCCACTGCCATATACCAATCAGGAGGAGTTTGGGCCGCAGAGAATCGGCTCATTACCGCACAAAAGAGACCATCAGGGTGTCAGCAGGGCAGTGAGCGAGCGAGCTGGAAGTGTGGGGGTCTCAGTGGAGGCAGTGAGTGAACGGGCTGGGCTGCAGGATGTCAGCAAGGTAGTGAGTGAGCAAACTGGGGCATAGGGTCTCGGTGTGTGTGTGTGTGGGGGAGGGGGACACTTGTTTTCATGCCACTTTCAGGCATGCATGACTTCCCACTGCCCCCACTGGCCGGATTTGTGCACTGCCCTTTCCCTTCCCCCAGCTTCACAGGGACACACTTCCTGGAGGATTTCTGCTTTGCTGACATTTGTCAGATTCTGTGAAGCTGTTTCCCCAGCTGGGGGAAGGAAATGGCTGTTCATAGAACCTCAGGGTTCTCTCACCCCAACCACCCTGCCGAAATATTGGAATTTCCAGCAAAATGCAGGACAATGTAGCACTTTAAAGACTAACAAGATGGTTTATTAAATGATGAGCTTTCGTGGGCCAGACCCACTTCCTCAGATCAAATAGAGGAAGAAAGTAGTCACAACCATATATACCAAAGGATACAATTAAAAAAAAATGAACACATATGAAAAGGACAAAGGACATTTCAGTGCTTTATGGGGGCAATGGGACAGAGTATTTAAAATCAGGACTGTCTCAGAAAATCCAGGACATATGGTCAGCATAGGCATATGGGAACCAGTTTATAGTATCCCATAAATCCTAAGGACAGCATTGGGGGGGGGGGGGGTTCCTCCCCAGCTCCACTCCATGACTCACCCACACTTGCCTCTTCTATCTTTTGGTGAGATCAGAGAAGAAAGGCACAATAAGTCCAACTACTGTTTCCGCTTCTATACCTGGTGAAAGGTGGCCATTCAGCCATTCAGAGTGACTTCTCAGAGATCCAGCTCTAATTTTGACTATTTAATGACACCCAACATACACACATCTTCAAAAAAAAGTTTTCATAAGAAGAAGTTACAAATGGCATCCTACAACTACATGATTCTAATGATTGGATCAGTGGCATATATCAGCATGAATCCTTATTATAGACAACAAGGGTGAGTCCCCTTACCATTTAACAACTACACCGAATTCACTGATCAGTAGAGGCACCATTATGTATTAGTTGAACTCTTATGTGATGAGATGGAGTACAAGCAAAACTTGTAATCATGAGGCAGTGTAGTTTTAGGCAATGAAATACAAACTATTTTAATGTCTCTGTATAAGGGGTGCTAATTTTTCTTGTACTGCAATCCTGTGATGTTAATGAAACCTCAGTTTAAAACATCTGCAGAATGCCACAAAAGATCTCATTTGTTTGGCAGAATAAGGGGATGAAGTTGATAGCTGCATCTGGTCGTTTGGCCCAAACTGACATGCTGAAGGGTGAAAGATGTCCGGTGAAATTAAAATAAAATGATTTGCTTTGAAACATCCTTATTACAATGCTTTTCTGAGGTGGTTTTTGAGAAATTCTGCTCAGCTACTGCAACCAGACTGGTATTTCCAGTGTATTCAAGCATTTAATCAACATTTGAGATAGCAACAATAAATACTAGCAGCACCAAAAATGTGTTTGCTTATGTGTCTGAATGATCACTTCTGTGAAAGCAAAAATTGCCAAATTTCCTTAGAAAACACAAACTCTCATTATTTTAAGGGTGTCCCTAGGGACATTTTGTGACCCCATTGAAAGTTTTCCTTCTTTTTTTTAATTAGTCAGAAAAGCTCTTAAGCCTCTGTAAACTGCTTTTTTTTTTGTAAATGGGGAACAGATTTAGAGTAGAGCTATCAGTCTCAAATGAGCTTGCATTTTAATCTCCTACAGACGGAGGTGAATCTGGAAGGTTAATACCTACTATTCCTTAAAATTCATGTGAATACTTTCAACCAGCTGTAAGAAGTAGTAAAGGGATTTATGAATTAAGGGATGATTAATGCTATAAGCAGCTCTCATAGACTTTACAAGAAAATTCTCCATTTTTCCTGTTAATTTCACTTTTTATTATACCCAAGGTAAGTTAATGGAACATTACATTTCATTTACTTTTTTATGTAAGTAAAAGGAACACTATTGTGTTAAACTACAGGAGCCTCTTCTATTATGGTTAGGGTACTTGGCTTGGAGTCATGCTATTTTGTGTCTCTTGTTCTCCTGTGGAGAATTGTACAGTTCATCGCATTAAGCTTTTAAAAGCTACACCCTTCAATAGCCTCACTTTGAGGCTGATCCTATGGTTCACACTGAAGTCACCCAGAGTCTGCACTACAGGGCTGCACCTTTTTTACAAAATGGATGTTAAGGTTTTGCAAGAGGCTTTTGCAGAGTGTACATTTGTTACAAAAGTACCTTTGTCTCAGACACTGTAGGCGCAACACCAAGAATTTTGTTAAAGATTATCAATTAACTCATGGGGGGAACTAGCTGGCAACAACTGTAGGTTACCCTTCCTTTATAATCTCTTCTACTGGGGTAGAGGGCTGCCATCAGCCTCCCATCTCTGTTAACCTCGCCCCCAGTACTATTACTCAGACCCCAATGTTCCCCCTCTCATATGAGGGGATGGGGAAGAGGGGATTTAACTCTCTTTCTGTACCAGCCAAACATTAGGTGCCTCAATCTGATTCCCCAGCTTCTTCAGGAAATGCCTTCTCATAATGTGCTTCCATCAGGGAACCAAAGCCCCTATTCAATGATTATCTGCACTGGGAACCTAACACTAGGAGGCACCATCCATTTGCTTTCACCTTTCACTGGAGAATGGGGTTAGCCCTCTGTTTTTATTTTGCTAGTGGTACTTCTAATGCACCAGCCAACCTGACAAGAAGACAAAAAACGTATATCCTATCAAATCCAACCTTGTTGCAAATAAAAATTTGATGCATGTGGCCCACCACCTATAAGCCACAAACTTGACTCACATCTTACCACTCTTTCCTATACCGAACTGAACCTTTGGAGGTTGAGCATGTCTGTAATCATCCTTGGACAGGCATGACAAAATAACTAAAGCACCCTAAAAGAGCATTAGAAAATAAAAGACTAAAGGTATATGGGGCGTAGCCAGAAAGCTGCTTACTGTGAAATTTTCTCTTAAATTTTCAGGCTCTCACCATGGAGAAACAAGAGACAGGTCTTTCGTATCTAGCAGCCTCGTATGAAGGCTGTGCTTCAAAGGATATTCACGAAGATACCTTTTTTGCACACCTACTTCAAAAGATAGGCTTGCGGACATCCGTGTCCTGTCATATGACATGTAGTACATTTAGTAATATCTTCTTAACTTGATGAAACTGGCTTTAGGTGTCTCACCTCTATTAACATTAATGGCAGCGTTGTGGCTAAAGCTGTGAATATCAACTTGAGAATAAATCATTAAAATGCAATGGTTTAACTTTTATTGCCCTGAATGTCAGAACCATCAAAGGGAGATGCTATTGGAATTCTCCATTTAACAGAACACGTAATTTAATCTTATTGTTGCAATGTTACGTTTAAAATAATCTCTTATCTCCTTTTTGAGATCTTACTTTTACAGGTATTCCCAAATAGCTTTCAGAAATAGAAAGCTGTCTTAGGGTCTAGTTTTCCATAAACTTAAATAGAGCTGGTTAAAAAAAATAATGAAAAATTTCAAAATTTGGAAGTGGTTTCTGTTTGCACATTTCAAAATGGTCCCAAGTAAAAATAGTTAAAATTTTAAAGTGGCATCGATTTTAAAAAAATGACTTTTTGTTTAAAAAAACTTTTTTAACCAAAAAATATATCAAATATATCAACTAAATCTATGCTTAAGTACACAAAAACATAGTTAGATAAGTAGACCAATTGAGTTCACACAACAGAAAATAGTTACTATATCTCTGAATGTAAAGTATTTTATAAATGCTGAGTATACTACATTAGCCCTTGGGATAAACAGCACTTCATTTTCAAAGAGCTGTATAAAAATTAAGGGCCCAATCAAGTGAGATGCTGTATTCCCTCAGTTTCCTAAATCAGAAAGAATTAACTGTCTGGTTCAACTTTCCCTGAATTAAGTCAATGGAAAGACACCCTGTCTATAGGAGGTGGATTTGACATTGCAGAATGAAATAAAATGGAGGTACTATGTGTGCTGATTATTCATATAGGACACATTCAACGCTTTGCAGAATCAGATCTTGGGGTATCATTACATTTTAATGGGAAAAGAACTTGTTTAGGTTTTGATTTTATTTCTGTTTAATTATTTTATGGTTTTGGGATGAGGAGCAGCTGTTCAAATTTTACTGTGGTTGTATGAATTATGGCAAGTGCACCTAGAGCTTACAATTGGCACTTTAAAATATGCATTACAATCAAAATAAAATTAAAAATAAGATAGTTGTGCTTTGATTTGGTATATGCATAAATACCTTGGAGAGGACTTCACTCTGGATACCTTGAACATGCACAACTCCCGTTTATTTTTAATTAAAGTTTTGGGTCCATAAGAAACACAGAATTGGGACACAATAATATTGTCATTAATTAAAATATAAAAATGTACTTTACCCTTAATTTTGCTTCTTTTAGTAGCCACATCTAAAAATTCTACATTTTATATTTAAAATGTTTGAGAGAACTTCATTGGTGTATATGACAGCAGGGTGTGAACTCCAGTGTACTTTGGGTTCAGCATTGATTTATGTTCAAAGATTATTTTTCTTAAGTGCTCTCAAGATCACAGACTTGCCAAGATTGTCATCTGAACAAAGCATTACCAAGACATAGCTCTATTAGCACTTCTCCCCACCCCCAGCATTTTACAAAGTCAACTCATTCCTCTAATCCCTGGTCTACACAAGGGGATAAGTTTAAATTAAGATACGCAACTTCAGCCACATTAATTGTGTAACTTAAGTCAAAGTAACTTAAGTAAACTTTTGGTGTTGTCCATACTTTGGGAAGGCAAAGGGAGCAAACACTGCCTTCAACTTCCCTTACTCCTCATAGAAGCAAGACTACCAGCATCGATGGGAACACCCCCTCAGATCGACTTAATGTGTCTTCACTAGACCTGCAAATTCAAACTCCAGAAGATCAACGGCAGCTGCTTTGATCTTATCTGTAGTGTAGACATGACCTAACGTTTTTTGGCCACAGCTGGAGTTCCAACTATAGTTCAGATCCTCTGCAAACTGATTTCAGTCTTGGGATTTTTTTCAGCTAGTACATGCCTCCAGCTGAGACTTTGGTAGGTCTTACTGAAGAAATTATTCAGACTGTCACCACCTGGGGTAAAGAGAATGAAATGAGCATGTGCAGCAAGACTTCTTTGAAAGCAGGAGGGAGGATTCCAGACATCCTGGTGTCACAGTGACTGGATGGCTCAAGATGAGCTATACCTGTGCACTAAACTCAAGTCTTGCCTTCAGCAGAAAACTCAGAATATTGTGGGCATACTGCTTTTATCTACCTCTCTCAAGGTAGTTTCACACTTTGAAACAGATGCGCTGAGTAATACAGCTAATTTAGAAAGAGCTCTATTTTTTGAAAGATAATAAATTACATGCAGTCTATGTAGATAAATGAAAATGACTGCTGGGGGTGATATCTTGTTCCAAAACCAGAAATGTTTTACACTGTTAGAAAAGGAGCCTCGAGTAACACAGTTAATTTAGAAGGATCTATAATTATTTTTAACTACATTACTGCTCTGTATGCTATCCTGGCAGTTTCAGTGAATGTGTGTTGTGCATGTTCTTGCCTCTGCTTGCTCCTTCTGTAAATTTGCCTTCAGATTAACATTTTTGGTTTAAGAGTGATATTTTAGAGCACTCTACATGAAGTGATTTTTCTTTGGAAGTATTTGTCAAGGAAATTAACATTGATTAAAGAAATGGAAGACAGCATATCATAATTATGTTTTCTGAATAGAGGAAGCGAATGTAATCAAAGGAAAGCAAGTTTCAGGATCATTTGCTCAAGAGCTTTCAATACACAACCCTCCTAGTTGCTTGTAACATTCTGAGATGCTCGTAATATCCAAGCTCCTCTCTCTGCTCCACCATGTGAACATGGATCTGGGGGCTCTGCCCCTCTGAAACAGGAGTATGACCTCCTCTTCCTGACTCTTGTCAGGGCTCATAATATGAGCTTACTTCCTAGTGATTGGAATCATGATCACACCAAGGATTAAAATGAAGTCAGCAACAGGGATTAGGGCAAGGAAGCAAGAACCAAGTATACTAACAGGAATAGAAACATGGTACGGTAGCTGGAACCAGACAAGGAACCAAGCACTTTGTCTCACCAACAGTCTAACAACTAGCTGTTCAGACAAGTGGGACAGTAACAGGAAGCTTTATAGCCTGTGGTTTCCCACCAGCAATGTTAGTCATCTGACTGCTCAGTAGACATAGCTTCTGATTGTGAGGTATTAGCAATAGCTTCTTCATCAGCCTTTGCAACTTGGTGACATAGCAGATTAGGCTGCTGCATGGTGGCCCTCGGATCAAAACCTGCGGTGCCTGACAGTACTGCTTCTTACAGGGCAATCTCAGGATGCTAGAGGGCTTGGTTTTTCAGAATGATTCCTGTGGAAGGCCCACATTTTTGCAGGGGCATACATATGATGAGCTGGCTCTTCAGGGCATTCTTCAGGCACATAAGCCTTCCATTGATCAGATAGTATGTACAGAGTCCAGGTGTGCCTCTGAGGGTGCGTTTACACAGCAGGGCTTAACTTGAAATAAACTATGCAAATTGAGCTACGTCAATTGTGTAGCTTATTTTGAAATAGCTTATTTCAAAATTGGGAGCATCTGCACAGCACTTATTTCAAAATAGAGCACTCTTCCTCTGACTTCCCTTACTCCTCATACAATGAGGGTTACAGGAGTCAGAGTAAGAAGACCTCCAGCTTGACAGTATTTCAACATTATTTTTGGAATAACTGTCTGCTGTGTAGACGTATCCTGAGAGTCCATGACGTGGTACTCCTCATCAATTGTTATTTGAACCAGAGGAGGAGATGGTGTATGTTGCCCAGGGAATGGATTATCAAGGAAAAGCTTCATAGAGACATGAAAGACTGGGTGGAACTTCCACAGGTGCCAAGGTGTAGTGTGTGAATTTCCCAGGTTACTGGATGGGGGCTCTAGCCAGTTTTATGTTAGATGGATGGAGAAGAATCCCTAGATATTAAACCTGGCCCCAGCCAGCTTACTTTTTGATAACTTGGCTAGTCCATGCCCTTCATTCCTTTTGCTTAAACTTCCTATGTCTCTCCTGGTGCCTCCTCCCCAACCAGTTAATCCTTTCATTGACTCGCATTTGGTCACCTACCTTTTCCGTGTTTGGGACTTTTTCACTCTCCTATTTCCCCCCTCTCCTTAAGCAGGAGGAGGAAGTACCTTCTCCCACTTCAAGCAAACCACCTTAGCATATATATTGTCCAGTCAAAGCACAGCCTTTAAAGTTAAGTACTCCTCAAGAACCTCTGAGTGATGCGCATATGTTGCAGGGCCTGTGAGAGTGGGTAGATGCACATCCACAAGGCAGCTTCTTGTGATATAGAAATCAACTAGAACTCATAAGTTGCACAGAAAGATTTCCACAACTGTCACTCCAAAAAATCATGAAAAAAAAAGTCCACCATGGAATTATATACCTCAGAATTTCATTATGGTTATCTTTTGCCTTTTCAGAATGTAGATAGTGGCCAATTTTAAAATCTCTGAAAACCAGGAAATGCAATTAAGGCAAAGAAAATTTAAATTTCTGGAAACGAAGAAATTCAAATCTAAGGTACAATTCATCCCCAAAACACAACCTTAAGTCTGTGCCTTGGAGTCGCCAATAGTCACAGGGAATGGATTATTAACAGGGGGGCAAAATGTAAGCAATTACTAAAGATTCTCCATCTCTTGAAGTTTTTAGAGAAGATGAAGATGCTTTAGTGGAACACAATTATTAATTTCAAAACTGAAGCTACTTAACTTAGACCAGGGGTTTCTAACTCATGGTCCACAGGCCATCTATGACCCGGGAATTTTGCAATCTGGCCCAAAAGTCACTACAGCCTGTGTGCCCAATCCCCATCCCCCAAGCCCTGTCCCTGTACTTAGTGAGCACAATTAGTCCACTTTGCCACAGATCCCGCCACCATGGTGAGTGCAGGAGACCGTGGGAGTGCTGCCCCACACGAAGCCCCCAGAATCTTCAAGGCCATGCCCTGTAGGGGAGAAGAGTTAGGGGAATGCGTGCAATGGGCGAGAGTACAGGGAAGGAAGTGGCAAGTCTTGGGGCCTGGGTATAGACCCCTCCCATTAGCTGAGACCCGGGGAGTTTGAGACTCCTGACTTAGACATTTTAAAATCAGGTCTAGATAACTTGTATCTAAGACTTTTAGAAGAGTTGGCAGAGTAGCTCATTAGACCATTAATGGTGATTTTCAGTAAGTCTTGGAACACGGGGATGTTCCAGAAAATGGAAGAAAATTAATGTTGTGCCAATATTTAAAAAAGATAAATGGAATGATCCAGGTAATTATTGGTCTGCTAGGAGATGTACTCAGCATTGCTTGGGTTCTTCAGGGTAGAGGGCTGGGGGTTTGGGGAGTACAGGATTCAGGGCTGGGGCTTAGTTATGTTGGGGGCTCAGGGCAGGGAGCTGGAGGAGTGGGGAGTACAGGAGTCAGGGGTACTAGCTGAGGTGGTGCTCAGGGCAGGGGGCTGGAGATATCTAGGGGGTGCAGGGTTTGGGGGTGAGAAGGTGCTCAGGGCAGAAGTCAGGAGTGTGGGGATGCAGGAACCAGTGCAGGTGATGCTGGCCAGGTAGGGGAACCCTGGGGCTGGCCATGGTGGGGGCTGCACTGGCCAAGCAGCAGTTTCTTGGGGCTGGTCACAGCAGAGGCCATGCTTCCTGGGCAGTGGCTCCCTGGGGCTGGTCGCATTGCAGGCCACACATCATGTGCAGTGACTCCCTGGGGCTGGCCATGGCAGGGTCCATGCTGGTTGGGTGGCAGTTCCCCAGGACTGGCCAGGCAATACATCCACAGGATTAGCCACAGTAGGGACCCTACTGCCAGGGTGGTGGGAAACCTGCTGCCTGCTTCCCCAGTGGGTTCATAGCTGTTTCTATCCCCATCTCTTGCTGTTCCCTGTGGTCTCTACACAGCGTAACTGTCCCTGCTAGCACTCACCTCCCTTTCTGTGTTATGGAAAACAATCCCATTCCAAGCACAACCCATTGTCCTGGCATAACCAAACCCTTACCTCCCTTTATGTTAGGTTAAGAGGTGGCATACCAAATTTTGTGATCCTAGCTCTGATCGTTTAGGAGGAGTTCTTAAACAGTTAGATAGACAGACTCGCTCAATCAATCATAGACAAACAAACTCTCTCAAAGATATAGTAGATCAGTCTGACATTAGTCCTGGACATGATAATAGAACAGCTGATGCAGCTACTCTCCTTATTATGCAATGGACACTCTTATATCTCTATTAACATAATTCCTGTGCCTGACATACATAGCTCCAACCTGCCACGAGGGGAGCAATTGCAGAGAAAGTCCAGTTCCAGCCCCTGCAGCCCTGGGCTGGAGCATGATCAAGTCTGTCTGTGAGATAGTGTATAGAGAATCCAGTCATTGTATAGGAACTACAAAAGGATCAAACCTACTCAGTGCAGAAAGAATCTTAAAAGAATTTGTCTGTCAAATTTTAACAAAACTCCACTGAACATATGCTAATTGTGGCTTTCAGAGGCTTGCAGTATGGCCAAATTTGAGAGGATTTTCATAACGGCAGCTAAAGGCAAACCCTTGATGCCAAGCAACCATCTTGGCAAATTTCAAGTCCCTTATCCAAAGCATAAAGGCACTAGAGCTAAACTCTTTTAGTTGAATCTTCACAAAAAATTCAGCTTGAAGTAGATCCCACAAGCCCACACATGGAAAATTTCAGCCTGAATGGTTGAATTTTAGCAAAGATACATAGAAAGCTGAGAACAGGATCTTATAATAGAAAGTGTTAAGCAACCTTAATTGTATTTATGGATATATGTGCTACTCACTCATCCACACACAGACAAAATTTAATTATTAGATCTTTTGGTTTTACTTGAAAGTGTAAATGGGTAAGTTTCTGGATGCCAAATTGGAATATGTAAAATATTGTCTTCCTTCCTTTTTTGAATCTCAGTTTTCTTTAAAGAAAAGAAAAAGAAAAAATAAAGAGTTTTTAATGAGTATGGTTGCAGAGAAAAAAAAATGTGAAAACTTGACCCTTAACATTTTAATCTCATGATTTTTTGTGGAAGGAAGGACTCCTCATGGCATTCAGTATCTGGGATTGGAAATGAGAGTTTATTATTGATAATTTGTTTCTTGCAATCTGTCTAGATCTAGTTTAGATCCTTATGTTTGCACAGAAGACACTACAAGAGCAGGTCCTTATGTTTTTCCAGTGCAGATACTGATCCTGTGATATGCTTACCTTTCTTATAAATAGGATGAATTTCTTTTGGGATTGAATTATTCAGTATTTTGTAATAAATCCCTTATATTCTACAAAAGTTCTCTATGGTTCAAATGCAGTTAATAAAAATGTTTAGATCAAAATTAGGTATAGATTTTATTCAAAACAGATTATTAAAACCTCAAGTTTTGATCTTAAGGTTATGTAATGTCCTATATAGTACAAAACTTGTGTTTTATAAAAAAAATGTATTTCATCTCCTTAGCTCTTTAGTTTGCCTTATATACATTATGATGCTTCCAATTAACTCTCTTGGTTTAAATTTCTTGTGTTCTAAAGGGAGACATGAGTTTTACCACTTAAACAATAAATTTAGTACTGAAATTATAATCTGATCACAAAAATGCACTAATATTTTCTTCATTTTGACCCTTGATTTGCAGGAGAATGTGCCTAGCTTTTATGGAGATTTTCTAACTAGTGCTTTACAGGTTACAAATGCCATCAAGTAGAAGAATGGGATACCTTTCACATGAGGATCAGAATGGGGTGTGGTGTAGGGTGAACATGATATACTCATGAAGACATTTCCAAATGCTCTCTTTCACTAAATATAGTTATGCTATCAAAAAAGACAAAGTTTTTCAGACCCTTTTGTTCAGAGAGGTTTAAAGTTTAAATATAAAATTGTAACATAAATGTGATGCACAAGTTATAGGATGTGATTTCAGTTATTTTTCCAACAAATAAAGTACAATGTATGAGCTGGGACATTGTCTTTCCCTATGTGGTACTGGACTGGGTGGATCTGTGGCCAGATCCAGTTCCCATTGTAATCAACAGTCTTTACATTAAATAGAAAGAGAATCATGTTAGTTCCATGATGAAGTTCTGTGGGGGCAAGCATCATCATTAACCACGGTGTGCAAATATTCCAGGGAGGGGGAGAAGCACTTCATTATGCAGTTTGTGAATTTCTCTTCTGACTTTCTATGTTTCAGTAAATGCACCTAGAGCTCTGAATAAGTGCTTAAAGAAACTGAAAAAATAAACATTTTTCGGTCAATCCTGCTATGATAATTGATTAATCAGCTGCTATGAAGAAAGGAAGGTTTAATTCTAAGACCAAAACAAGTGTTTGCATGACTCATGGACTTGTTGGACTAGACATAATAACAAATCTAATGATCTAGCACAAGATCTATTCTTATTAACATTCCAGTCATTTCTACTAAATGAGTAAGATGTGTTTGCTGAAAGGTAGAAAATCAAGCTTCAACAGAATTTTCATATTAGACTCACGCTAATTTAATTATAAAGCGTATCTGCTGAATTTTAAATTTGTATAACAAGGAAGATAAAGCAATAGAGTGTTGCAACTGAAGCAATGCAGTGCAATCTACAGCATATTTATACTGCAAAATCATACCTTTCAATCTGGCATACACTGCAAGACAAAGACAAAGTTAGGGCCACTAAAATCTCTGCAGGCAGTTATAACCATGGGCATCATTACAAGAAGTTACTTATGCAGCAATTTCAAATGGTGTGCACTTGTCATGATGCCCCTGGTGGGGCTGCCTGCAGGAAATGAACCCAGTACCTCAAAGTCTAGAAAAAGACCCAAGCTAAAGAATAGCTGCAGTAGCTGAAGTGCAGTAGCAAAGTCTACACATGACATAGCCACTAGAAGGGCATGCAGAGCTAAGTTGTTTGAGTTTCAGTTACAACAGCATCTATGTTTTAGGGCAACTGTCAAGAAAAATATCTCTTTGCTAACTATAAAAGTGTTCATTACTTATTTTGTGTTTGAAAAATGAACACTCCTGTTACAGGAGAAACTTTGAAAAGAAAAATGGTCCCCTCACTAAGATTTCCATGGGTCTTCTTTGCCCTAAAGGCTTTGTATGTAAAAGAATCTATCTGTATCTAAAAAAAAAACCCCAAAGTCATTACAGCTTACAGGCAATCCTTTACAATACTCACAAGGATAAACTACTCTTACTGATCTTAACACACATCCAGTAGAAAGGTATTTATCTGCATTGAGGCTCAAATTCCAAGAAATACGATAGGATACTGAAATTAAAATAATTTTTTATACTTTCTACCTGGTCAGATATTTTTTAACATGGATATTTTTGGTAATATACACCTATAATTATCTAACCTGTCACTAGATGGAATCAGTGCTCAAACAGAACAGTTTACATGTACAAATTACACGGCAGTAAAATGCTTGTATACAGTTTAGATCTGATATTTTTAGGTAATATTTCTAGAGCAGACATTACAATATAATTGCTTTTATAGACTCGTTTAAAAAAGAAAATAGAACCTGAGTGACTTTGCCTCCTAAATAAAAGACCCCCCTATTTCTGTGATGATATATTTGCATTTAAGCCAGAAACCTTCCGTAGAAAGGTTCTGCTCTAGCCTTCAATACTAATCAAGCAATTACTTTACCTTGAGGACTTTGTTTAGATAAAAAAGTGATCTTTCACAATTCAATAATATTAAAACATAGAATTTTCCAGTTAAGAAGGATTTACACAAAATAAATCTTAGAGACTTAAACTAACAACTGTGCTAGGCTAACTGGATCAAAAAGAGCATTCAGCTGGGGTTATGAATGTTTCCTGGCAAAGATTTGTAACAGCAACTTAAAATTCTGCTCAAGTAGAAAATGGAGGAAAACCCACACCTTTTAAAGACAGGAAACCTGTGAGAAAAACTGATCTTAATGCTAGTATTAAGCATTAGAAACATTAACAACATTATGAATCAATAGTAACTTTACTTTTGATATTTGATAGTTTGCATACCAAAAACATAAGTATACAGAACAGTATAATGCAAAAGCGACATAATAAATTGCTGGTTTTAATTTATGACAGGATGGTCCCAATATTGACCTGATGATTCCTAGTGAAGGTGTAGTTTATGATGTTTCTCTACTTACTCGGTAGCACACACACCCAATAGTGAATGAATGTTTTTGGTGAATGATACACATGAAGAGAAACTTCTTCTTTGTGCATTAGAAGAATGAATATAGCATATGTACTACATTATTTGCATACTTTTAAAAAAATAAAAAGCCAAGGTGCAAGTAAAATGAGGCAAGAAATATATATCTTATTCTTGATTTGTTTTAAAGTTTATAAATCTAAAATCACAAAATTAATTCCCTTTTAATTAAATTAAAAGTACATAAAATTGATCCAAAAGGTACAATGTGCAGTGTATTTTTGCTACTTTTTCATTTGAAAATCTTACCATATTTGCCATGTAGGATTCTCTGATCCATAACTTTTTAAACACAACTTCTGTGGCATGTTAAAGACTAACACATTTACTTGGGTATATACTTTTGTGGGCTGGAACTCTCTTTTTCAGATGCATGAAGTGGAAACTTCAATTAGGTAGGAATATATACACATGCAAAGATGGATGTGTTACATTACTATTCAGAGGATCAGTACTAACAAGGTCAATCAATTCAATCAAGGTAGAGGTGTCCTACTTTTTCAACAGCTGTTGTGTGAATACCAAAAGAGAGAAAATAACTTTTTGTAGTAAGATAGCCACTCCCAGACACATTCTGATAGTGGCATATTTGCATATGAATTCCAGCCCTTCAGTGTCATGCTCAAGTCTGTTTCTGAAAAGAAGGGCAACTTTCCAATCTTTAACTCGTGGATCTCCAAGTGCCGGCCAGGTGGCCTATAGCTCCAGCTTGGCTCCCTATGCAGTGGGGAGCCCATGCTGCTGCTCTACTCCCGCAGCCTCTGCAAGGCTGGAGCACCAGCTCTGGCTTCCACTTGGGGTTTGAAGGAAGCTCCGACCTTCCTCGCCAGATCCAGCTTATGGAGCAAGCGGCTCCACCTCCTGCCACTCTGCCCCCCTTTTCCCCACCCTGCTGGGGAAATGGCAGCACAGTGACATACTGTCTGGAGGCTTTCCCAGCTGTTCCCATTGGCTCGTGTGAGGCCATGCTTGAGAGCAACAGTGGTGTGAAGCCAGGTAAATGCCCCCTTTTATGCGTAGACCCCCTCACTCCAAATCCCTTCACTCAGCCCCTTGCCAAGACCTCACACCCCTAGCTTGCTCCTGCACCTACCCTTGCTCCTACATCCTTCCTCCTGGCCAGACTCTGAATCCTCCCTTTCTCCTGCCCCTCCCCTCCTGGCCAAACACTGTACCATCCCTTGCTCCTGTCACCTTCCACTGTCCAGACACCCTACTCCCAGCCTGACTGTGCACCCTACCTCCCACCCAGATCTCACTCCCTAATCCCCTCCAGCACCCCACTTCCTGCCCAGATCCTGCATCCCATCCCTATCCCACTCGCTGGCAGTCCTGTCCCATACACTGAACCCCTCATTTTTGTCCCCACCCCCGAGTCTAAAGGAGATCCACAAAATCCACTAACTCTGGAACCCCAGAAAAGTAAATATGGCCTATGGGAAGACCTGAATCTCAATCCTTCCTGTGCCTTCCCTTTGCCCCATGGGACTGGAGCACCAGAGGAGAAAAGTGTCTCTGTTGGGGGCCACATCAGTGCAGTTTGGGGTGTTTGGAGTTTTTTTACTTCTCATTTGTGTGGTCCCCAACAGATTTTTCTGTGGGTTAGTGGCCTCCCACCCAGAAAAAGTACCCTAGTCCTGCCAAAAATAAAGAAAACATGGGAACCTTTTGTGTTGGACATAAATTAATATTTTACTTTATTTAAAATGAAGTTTGATAAATGAATATGAGAAAGTTAAAACACTTAATCTGTTTAATAATTTAAACTAAACCATTCTCCCTAGCTGCAGCACTATCAAAATGGTTTGGGCTTAATTATGTAATTAACAGTGAGTTTCCATTAGCAACTGGTGGACCTCAGAAAAGTTTGCATTGAACCTGGTGGGCCATGGGCTAAAAAGTTTGAGAATCACGGTTTTAACCAATTGTTCAGGGAGACTGAGGAGCTCTCCTCTTGGTTTTCAAATGTTACCATCCTTGATGTCTGATTTGTGTCCATTTATTCTTTTTAATAGAGACAATCCAATTTGGTACATGGCAGAGGGGCACTGGTGGTGCATGCTGCCATATATCATGTTTGTAGATGTGCAGGTGAATGAGCTCTGATGGTTTGGTTGATGTGGTTAGATATGTGAACAGAGTTGGCAATGGGGTTTGTTGAAGGGATTGGTTTCTAGGACTGTGTTTCTGTTGGGAGGTGTGTAGTTTCTTATGAGTATTTGCTTCAGGTTAGGGACTGTAAGTGAGGACTGGAAGTGCCCAGCTCAGTACAAAAAGTAATTTCTCCCCTTTTGGTATTCACACCTTCTCATCATGTGTGAATGGGCAATATCCACTCTGACTGACTTGATGTCTTTAGCACTGGTCCTCCACATAGTAATATAACACATCCATCTTTGCATGTACTGTATATATATAAACTTGTTTAGCTGAAGTTTCCACTTCATGCATGTGACAAAGAGGGTTTCAGCTCATAAAAGCTTGCATGCATATACATTTCAGAGGGGTAGCTAAGTTAGTCAGTAACTGGAAAAACTTACAAATCTTCTTCAGATGAAGTGGGTTGTGCCCACGAAAACTCATGATACCATCTACATGTTCTGTTAGTCTTGCATCACCTTAAAGACTATTTGTTGTTTTTCATATCAATTTGTAATTCTTTAAGGAGCCACAGGACTCCTCATTTTTTTTCCTGAAACAGACTAAAATGGTTACCATGCTGATTTCTTAAACACAGTATTTTTTAGCTATTACTTCTGGCAAAAAAAGGGATTAAACTGAAAAAGTTGTTAGTCTCCAGTATTAAAGCCAGTGGGAGAGAAAGCGGTTTCAAGAAAGCTCTCTGAAACTGGAGTCTATCAAGAGTTTCATGGTAAAAAAAATAAAGAATCCATTTCTCCTAGTGTGAATGGTTTCAAGGATTCCTTCTGAAGTCACTTCTTCAAACACTATCTCCTTTGACAGTGGTGAAAACCATTATTAACTGATGGTTGTTTTAAAAAATTGGTGGACTTAGTACAGTTACTTGCAAATGGATGTCACAAAACAAATGATCAAAATTAGCAGCTGGCTGGTAGTCTCAACAAACAATAGAAAAGTGTATATTGCCTGGCACTGTGCTACACCCAAATTGTGGGTAAAGAATGGACTTCATCCTAGACATGCCTGTACAGCATCTTTCAGAAACTCCAAATGTACTCAAATTTTGGGTCTTTTTCTAGTCCTCTCTTTGTTTCCATCCGTGTAATTCTTCCAGTAGCAAGTATGTCTGAATAATGTTCTTGCTGCTATCTAAAATAGACAGCCCAGAATAAAAATATCCATAACATCAGATCAATAGATCAGTAGGGCAATGTTTTATCTTAAAGGTCAAAGCAGAGGCTAATGTCTGATGTATAATAGGAGAATGGTAACAATTCAAGATATTAAGAGGTTATCTGTTGCAATGTTATACAGTTACAAGGCCACAAATAATTAATACCCTATATGGAAGTGTAACATTGCACCCCATATTTTTATAGAAATATGCTCATGAATAGGAATATGAATAACTTGCATATGCAAAATAATTCTTGAATGGTATCATTAGAAAGCTTGTAATCTACTGAATGTGTACATTATATTTGTGTGCATGTATCAATCCTGTATTTGAATCTAGAAATATGAAGTATAAACATGTTTACTAATTTAGACATGCTAAGTGAGGGCTACTAGTAGTACTCAAGGAGTTTAGTGATCCTGTACTCAAGACAATGATCTGTGAATAGTCTTGCTTTTCCTATAAGCCTGGAAAAGACTTATGGCTAGGTCACTTGATGCTGGAACTCATCTTGGACAGTGTACTTTTCTATAGGAAGTGTGAAAAAGTTTAAACTGAACACAAAGGATGCTCACCTTGGGAAAAATCTATATATAGGTGAGGAACTAAACAATAGGGGAGGCCAGACTCCAGGATACCCCTCTTTATCACCTAAGATGTCTGCTGAAACCACCTGGAACTGAAGATTAAGAAGAATCAGGCCCAAGTTGGGAGGCTACCCAGCTTGTAAGAAAAGATGATTAGAACTACTGCTAGGATAAAAAAATACATGTTAACACATTTCTTAGAATATTAGGCTTAGCTGTCATGTTTTGTTTTGTTTTGCTTTGCTTAGTAACTTATAATTAATAATAATATATAAAGATATACCATTTCATAGAACTAGAAAGGACCTTGCAAGGTCATCAAGGCCAGTCCCCTTCCCTAAAGAAAGGACCAACTACTATCCCTTAGATTTGCCCCAGATCCCTTAAAGGCCCCTTCTAGGACTGAACTCACAACCCCAGGTTTAGCAGGCCAATGCTCAAACCACTGAACAATGTCTGCCACTACTTGCAACCACATAAATCTTACTTTTTATACTTAATAAAACCACTTCTGTTTATTAATAAACCCAATGTAAATAATTGTTACCTGGGCGAGGGGGCAGGGACAACAATTGTGCATATATCTCTTTCATTGAGAATGGTGGCAAATAACTTACGAGTTTGCTCTGCATACAACTTTATGCAGAATGAGACAGATTTATCTGGGGTTCTGGTCCCATTCGGACTGCACACCTGGGTGCTGAGTCAAGTCCCTTTAACTGAGCCTTCCCAGAGCTGAGTGGATCTCAGTGTCTGTTGCTCTGCTGTGGGTTGTGACCCCAACTCTGTGCCTTTGCTGGGGGACACCAGAGGTTCTGGCTCAGCAGAACAGAATGGTGGGGTCCCCCAGGGACAGGTTGGCGGGCTCAGTGGTGTCTTAATGTGATTTCTGTGACCAAACCTATCACAGTAACATAAGAAATGGACAAACTACAGGTTGGACCTCCCTGGTCTGGTTCCCTTGGGATCTGATTGGTCCTGGATGAGGGATTTTGCTGGACCAGAAGAGGTCGCTTCTGGCCCTAGCCTGGCCTGCTGTCCTCCCATCTCGCTCACCACCTGCTGCTGCTAACCCCACTGCACTGCTGACCCCACCGGGCAGCTTCTGCTAATGTGGCTCCAAGCAGCCATGAACTAGGGCTCTCAACCCTGCTGGGAAGCCATGTGCTGGGACTTCTAACCCTGCCTGGCAGCTGTGCACTACTAGTGAGCAAGCGACCAAGGAGTTTGCAAACAGGTGAGTGCTAACAGGGAGTTCTCTAGGTAAAGGAGAAGCAGATGCAGGACTCTTGAGGGAAGTGTGTGTTGTGTTCGGGGCTTTCTTACTGTGTGCTGAGCTTGTGTTCGTGTTTGTGAGTGAGGGTTGCTGTGCGGTGGAGTTTTTTTTTGTTTTGTCCCCCCATGTTTGTGAGAGAGGCTTTAGAGAGGGAGTTCTCCAGGTACAGGAGAAGTAGATACAGGACTCTTGAGGGAAGGGTGTGGCTGGTTTTCTTGCTGTGTTGAGCTTGTGTTTGCGATTTGTTTGTTTTTTCCCTTGTGTTTGTGAGTGAGGCTTTTTTTTCCCACTTCCCCTTTCCCCTCCCCCTCTCCTTCATGAAGTGTGTGCTGTTAGTGGCAGGTGGAAAGTGTTGGCTTCTAATTAAAGTTGGAATTCTAGAAGCCTCTGCTGATTGGCTGAGCCTTGGTAGGGGGAGGGACTTTCAGGCAGTCCAGGGCTTTATAAATCAGTGAGCAAGCAACCAAAGAGCTTGTAAACAGATGAGTGCTAACAGGGAGTTAGGAAGGGTGTGAGGTTCTCTTGCCTTTCTTTTAAATCCTTTCTCTAGGACAGCAGGGATGGATGGTGATAGGTCTGCTGTTGTTACCTGCACAGCGTGTGCCATGTTTGTCTTCCTCCTGGTTCTCGTGGGGGACTTTAATCACCCTGACATCTGTTGGGAAACCAATATGGCCGTACACAAGCAATCCAGGAAGTTTTTGGAGAATGTTGGGGATAACTTCTTAGTACAAGTGCTAAAGGATCTGACCAGGGGCCATGTGCAGCTTCACCTTCTGCTCACAAACAGGGAGGAACTAACAGGGGAAGCAGAGGTGGGTGACAACCTGGGAAGCAGTGATCATGCAATGGTAAATTTCAGGATCCTAACCAAAGGAAGAAAAGAGAGTAGTAAAATACACACCTTGGACTTCAGAAAAGCAGATTTTGACTCCCTCAGACACCTGATGGGCAGAATCCCCTGGGAGGCTAACATGAAGGAGAAAGGACTCCAGGACAGCTGATAGTATTTTAAAGAAGCCTTATTGAAGGCACAGAAAGAAACCATCCCGATGTGTAGCAAGAGAGGCAAAAATGGTAGGAGACCGGATTGGCTTACGGGGGAAATCCTCGGTGAACTTAAGCACAAAAAGGAAGCTTACAAAAAGTGGAAACTTGGACAAATGACCAGGGAGGGGTTTAAATGTATAGCTCGAGAATGCCGGGGGTTATCAGGAAGGCGAAAGCGCAATTGGAATTGTGATTAGCAAAGGATGTGAAGGATAACAAGAAAGGTTTCTATAGGCATGTTAACAGAAGAAGGTGATCAGAGAAGATGTGGGGCCCCTACTGGATGAAGGAGGTAACCTAATGACAGATGATATGGGAAAGCTGAAGTACTCAATGCTTTCTTTGCCTCTGTATTCACAGAAAAGGTCGGCTCCCGGACTAATGAGCTAAGTGATGCAAGATGGGATGAAGATGGACAGCCCTTGGTGAGTAAAGAACAGGTCAGGAACTATTTAGAAAAGCTAAACATACACAAATCCATGAGTCCGGACTTAATGCATCCGAGGGTACTAAGGGAGTTGGCAAATGTCATTAAGGAGCCTTTGGCCATTATCTTTGAAAAGTCATGGAGATTGGGAGAGATCCTGGATGATTGCAAAAAGGCAAATGTAGTGCCCATCTTCAAAAAAGGGAAGAAGGACGATCCAGGGATCTATAGGCTGGTCAGTCTTACCTCAGTCCTCAGAAAAATAATGGAAGGGATCCTTCAGGAATCTATTTTGAGGCACTTGGAAGAGAGGAAAGTGATTAGGAATAGTCAAAATGGATTCACAAAGGGCAAGTTGTGCCTGACCAATCTGATTAGCTTCTATGATGAGGTAACTAGCTCTGTGGACATGGGAAAGTCAGCGGATGTGATATACCTTGACTTTAGCAAGGCTTTTGATATAGTCTCCCACAATATTCTTTCCAGAAAGTTAACGGAATGTGGATTGGATAAATGGACGGTAAGATGGATAGAAAGCTGGCTAGAAGGCCAGGCCCAGCGGATAGTGATCAATGGCTCGAAGACAGGATGGCGGTCAGTTTTTAGTGGAGTGCCCCAGAGTTCGGTTCTAGGACCGGTTTTGTTCAATATCTTTATTAATGACCTAGATGAGGGGATGGATTGCACCCTCAGCATGTTTGCAGATGACACTAAGCTAGTGGGAGAGGTAGATACACTTGAGGGCAGAGATACGGTCCAGAGTGACTTAGACAAATTGGAGGATTGGGTGAAAAGAAATCTGATGAGGTTCAACAAGGACAAGTGCAGAGTCCTGCACTTGGGACGGAAGAATCCCAAGCATTGTTACAGGCTGGGGACCAACCAGCTAAGTAGTAGTTCAGCAGAAAAAGACCTGGGGCTTACAGAGGATGAGAAGCTGGATATGAGTCAACAGTGTGCCCTTGTAGCCAAGAAGGCTAAGGGCATAATAGGTTGCATTAAGAGGAGCATTACCAGCAGATCCAGAGATGTCATAATTCCCCTTTATTCAGCTCTGGTGAGACCACATCTAGAGTTTTATGTCCAGTTCTGGACCGCCCCACTACAAAAAGGATGTGGACACATTGGAAAGGGTCCACTGCAGGGCAACCAAAATGATTAGGGGGCTAGAGCATATGACCTATGAGGAGAGGCTGATGGAGTTGGGTCTGTTTAGTCTGCAGAAGCGAAGAGTGAGGGGGGATTTGATAGCAGCCTTCAACTTCCTGAAGGGAGGTTCCAAAGAGGATGGAGAAAGCCTGTTCTCGGTAGTGACAGATGGCAGAACGAGGAGCAATGGTCTCAAGTTGTGATGGGAGAGGTCCAGTTTAGATATTAGGAAAAACTATTTCACTAGGAGAGTGGTGAAGCACTGGAATGGGTTACTTAGGAAAGTAATGGAGTCTCCATCCCTAGCGGTGTTTAAGTCTCGGCTTGACAAAGCACTGGCTGGGTTGATTTTTGTTGGGATTGGTCCTGCCTAAAGCAGGGGGCTGGACTTGATGACCTTCTGAGGTCTTTTCCAGCTCTATGATTCTATGGTTCCTGGCCCTGCCAGGCAGCTGTATGCTGGGGCTTCTCACCCCACTGAGCAGCCATGCACCATAGCTCTAGGCCCCACCAGGCTACTGCCACTGCTGTGGTGACTTGCAACCCCACCAGAAAGCAACGCACTGGGTCCTGCAGGACTCCCTGCTGCTGGCCCTCCACTGGGACTCTCTGGTCTGGCAACATCTGTGCCAGATCGTGGATGTTGCCAGACTAGAGTCCCAGTTTCGAGACTTTTAACCTGTATTCAGTTTGAGTTAGTCCTTTATAAACAAAAAATATGAAAACAAAAAGAGGAATAGTATTATTAGCAGAACAATGGTGGGGGTGAGGGCCAAGGTTTTCTGTAGCTGAAATAGAAGAAGGGTTGACATTTTTATAGCTGTAGCGCTGAGAGCCAGTGACCCATATATATAAAATGGAAACTACTTTTAGCCAGAGTGTGGCTGAATCCCCAGTACCTATGAATACAAGTACACTAGGAAGCAAAAGCTAATGATAAAATCATCCCTTCCAACAAGCTTTAGGACAGACAACTGCGGGTCCTGTAATCTGTGTCAAAACTGGCTGAAGCGGAATTACACCAAAACTAAACTTCTGCCATTCTAAGGAAAATAACCACTTGCTGAGAGATACTCTGAATAAGGGAATTACTTGTAGAAACATAAAAATAAATGGTCATGAGCAGTCTGCATGTAAACAACCTAGAAAAGTATTGCTGATATGTGGCTGGAGATATGTGTGTCCGAAAAACTAAACTCAAGCTGCTGACATGAGAGTGAAGAATGTAAAAGTCTCAGAGCATCCTCAGTAGTTTCGTTTCTCTCTTCCTTCTAGCAGAAACAGTCAGCCCAAAGGAATTGAGCACCCACCACCACCACATATCCCTATCAGGGAATTATAAAAATCATCTGTAGCAGGATGAGGAGAATTTAAAAGGCTGTGTTAAGACACTGTGGGTTAATGTCTCTTTTCTTTCCCTGTAGCAGGAACAGCATACAGGGAAAAAGAAGAAGAAAAAAACCTCAACAATCCATCTACAAAACTGGATGAAAAAGTTGCTGCAACCTGAGGATCTCTGAAAAGCTTCTGTGTATCTCCTATGTTGCTGATAATTCCTACCAAATATGAGAAGCACCCAAAGGAACTGTGCTGTTCTCTTCAATCCCTGCCAGAAACAGAACGAGAGACTCCTAAGCATTGCCAGCCCCCAGAAAGATGCACTTCTTTGATCTGATGGCCTCAAAGCGCTGGCCCCAGGAGTACCATCTCACACTCGCCTTCCCATTGCTGCAGTCAGTACATCAATTACTTGTTTTGTACAGTGTCCTTCAACTTCAGGCGTGTTGATTAAACACCAACCCCAAACCAAACCTCTACAGTTTACACAGCTTTCTGTAGCTGAAAACGGGAGAGAAGCAAGAGACTGCTAAATTAGGAACTTCACTCTTGTCAATCTAGTCAACAAGGAAGGAGATCAGATATTATTTTGGAGACCAGTTCAGTCCCTAAAATAAGAATAATGCATTCACTGAAGTTTAGCAATCACTAGAAACTAAATCATCAAGTATTGATCAGAAGATTTTATGTTCAGATTTATTAGAAGGAACAACAGCCTAGGGAAATCACCAAGGTTAAGGCTGAAAAATAAACCAAAGCAATCCAGCTTTCTACAGAAACCATATCACCATTATCAGGAGCCTATCTTCTAAAAGTTTATAGAAAACCAACCTAGCCTCGTTAATCCAACCCTTCCCCCTTCTCCAACATTCAGTGACAGTGGATCCTGCCCATTAACACACCACTCTTCCATCACCAATGACCCCCAACATACATACTCCATGTCCTGCTAGGTGTCAAGAATGTTCTGATCTGTTTTATCATTTAGGATTGGCATAATCAGGAAAATCTTCATGTCTTTATCAAATGCCTCATAATTTTTTAGAAGTTAAAGTGTTTATTGTTTTCATTGATTCAAATAAAAGTGTAAATTTTAGGATAAACTTTCAAACTATGTTTTGTTCATAAAGTAATAGGCATTAAAATAAAAGTTCACTGTGTCCCTAAGTCCCCCACCCCAGTATTTTCATACCTCCCACCCATGCTGAATTCCATGTGTCTTATATGAAACCCCATTTATATTAACATGTAAATAAATGTTAAGACAATCCCCTCCTTTCAGGATGTGTCATAGTTGGGTTCTGATCCTGGTGAGGGCACTTCAGGTGAGTTCACATTTTTTTATCATTTACAAGTTGGTTAAGGCAATTGACTTTGCTTTCTTTGCCTCTGTCTTCACAGACAACGTGAGCTCCCAGACTACTGCACTAGGCAATGTAGTATGGGTAGGAGGTAGGCAGCCCTCGGTAGAGAAAGAACAGGTTAGGAACTATTTAGAAAAGCTAGACATACACAAATCCAATAGTCCAGATTTAATGCATCTGAGGGCACTGAGGGAGTTGGCAAATATCATTGCAGAGCCTTTGGGCATTATCTTTGAAAACTCACAAAGATCAGGAGAGGTCCTGGATGACTGGAAAAAGGCAAATGTAGTGCCCATCTTTAAAAAAGGGAAGAAGGACAATCCTGGGAACTACAGACCAGTCAGCCTTACCTCAGTCTCCAGAAAAATAATGGAGGGGATCCTCAAGATATCCATTTTGAAGCACTTCAAAGAGAGGAAAGTGATCAGGAATAGTCAACATGGATTCACCAAGGGTAAGTCAAGCCTGACCAATCTGATTAGCTTCTATGATGAGGTAACTGGCTCTGTGGTTATGGGAAAGTCAGTGGATGTGATATATCTTGACTTTAGCAAAGCTTTTGATATGGTCTCCCACAATATTCTTGCCAGAAAGTTAAGGAAGTATGGATTAGATAAATGGAATGTAAGATGGATAGAAAGCTGGCTAGAATGTCGGGCCCAATGGGTAGTGATTAATGGCTCACTGTCAGGTTGGTGGTCAGTTTCTAGTGGACTGCCCCAAGGATCAGTTCTAGGAACGGTTTTGTTCAACAGCTTTATTAACAACCTGGATGAGGGGATGGAGTGCACCCTCAGCATGTTTGCGGATGACATTAAGCTAGTGGGAGAGGTAGATATACTAGAGGGCAGGGATAGGGTCCAGAGTGACCTAGACAGATGAGAGGATTGGGCTAAAAGAAATCTGATGAGGTTCAACAAGGACAAGTGCAGAGTCCTGCACTTGGGACGGAAGAATCCTAAGCATTGTTACAGGCTGGGGACCAACTGGCTAAGTAGCAGTTCGGCAGAAAAGGACCTGGGGATTACAGTCGATGAGAAGCTGGACATGAGTCAACAGTGTGCCCTTGTAGTCAAGAAGGCTAATGTCATATCAGGTTGCATTAGGAGGAGCTCTGCCAGAAGATCTAGAGAAGTGATTATTCCCCTTTATTCGGCTCTGGTGAGGCCATATCTGGAGTATTGTGTCCAGTTCCTGCCCTCCCCCCCCCCCCATAGAAAGGATGTGGATGCACTGGAGAGGGTACAGTGGAGGGCAACCAAAATGATTAGGGGGCTGGACCACATGACCTATTAGGAGAGGTTGAGGGATTTGGGTTTGTTAGTCTGCTGCAGAGAAGAATGAGGGGGGATTTGATAGCAGCCTTCAACTTCCTGAAGGGAGGTTCCAGAGAGGATGGAGAAAGGCTGTTCTCAGTAGTGACGGATGGCAGAACAAGGAGCAATGGGCTCAAGTTACAGCAAGGGAGGTCTAGGTTGAATATTAGAAAAAACTTTCTCTAGGAGTGTGGTGAAGCACTGGAATGGGTTACCTAGGTAGGTGGTGGAATCTCCATCCCTAGAGGTTTTTATGTCTCGGCTTGACAAAGCCCTGGCTGTGTTGATTTAGCTGGGATTGGTCCTGCTTTGGGCAGGGTGCTGGACCTGATGACTTCCTGAGATCTCTTCCAGCTCTATGATTCTATGACTGTATCTGTGGTGGCCACTGTGCTATACAGTTTGTTGGGAGGGTGTCCCTGGAACAGCTTGTTAACATGTCTGGAGATGAAGCAGGAATCCTCCCTCAGATATAGGAACTCTGTAATCCTTACCATGAGGTTTCTGGGGAGGCCTGTGTTATTCTGCCCTCCACGATAGGACACCTTTCCATGCCATGTCAGCTGTAAGTGGTCTGACATCATTGTAGCACAAAGAATTGAAGCATAAGATCCAAGTTTCTGGCTACAATTACTCAGTGTGATTTGGAGAAGACTGATATCTTGCAAGGCAACCTGGATGGAGCTGGGGAAGCTGTCAGCTGATTCTCCTGCAGTACACTTTTTTGCTCCTCCCTAATGAAGCATGGCTTGAGCCCCTGCTTTGGCCTGCTGCCACACCCACCTCTCTCCCTCCTCCCACTCTCACTGCCTCACAAGAAGGGAAAGTTGCACTCTTCCAGCACACTAGTGGTGCCAAACATATGGGTGCCGCATGAACCCCCTATCCTGCTGGCACACTAGAACCCACTCGCTTCTCCTCACATTTTCAGAGTCACTACCCTCCATAGCAGAAGGGTATTGGTGCCTTGGCTACTTGGATCACAACAGCCCCCACAGTAGATTTACCCACTCTAAATTGATTCCCAACTGATGGATAGCAGTCTGCTATTGCAAACTTCCACAGGGCAATTGCCACTCACTTCTCCATTGTCAGAGTGGGATGCATTCAGGTATTCTTGCACTTCAGGGTGTGGGAAAGCAATTCCTAAATTTCCATGAAAGTGGCTTTATGCATGCGAAAGTTTTACAGCCACTGCTGATCATCCCATACCTGCATAGCTATGCAGTCCCACCCCTCTGTGCTTGTCTGAGTTATAAAACTCAAGTCACCATCACAAGTCACCCAGTATCAGGACAGGAGAGCAGATTCACATCTCCTTCATGCCTTTCTCTTAATATAACCCTGTGCTGAACGTTAATGTTTTACAATCCCTAAATATCAGCCAGGTTCTAAAGATGAAAATGTTTATCATTTGTTTTTATGATCACTCACTCATTTGAGACCTTGTAAATTAGCTTGGAAAAAAAAGAAGGAAATATTGTTCTCACTCCTTAAATTTTAGGGTTCATTTGATGAGGCTTGACATTGCAAGTGATGGCCTATATAAAGACAGCTAAAAGTGCAAGATGTGTAGACAGAAAACATCTACTCTGTCAGGCATAGCAAGAAAATTATTTTGTTTAAATACCAACTCCTATTGAAAAGGATTCTATAAACAGCATATTACAGATGATGTATATGCTAATAGCATCTACTTTAAAACATGTCCATTTAATCTAAATGAATGTACGTGGAGGAGACAAGCAAGAGAAATCATAATGGCCTTTTTAAGTATTGCTAGTTCTAGACTCTCTCTTACCCTTTACCACATCCATTATTATAGTCTATCTGGGAAACCCAAATGAGAGCCTGTAAACTACCAAATGTCAAATAAAATATCATCATTAACTTTAATGTGTTACTGTTTGTGACGTTGATGCAAACTTATAACAATTTTAGTGTATCTCTGCCAACTTTCTAATTGTACAAAAATGAACACACTTGCCCTGCTCCTACTCCAAGGCCCTGCTCTTTCCCCACCCCTTCTCTTAGGCTCTGCCTGCTCACTTCATCTCTCTCCCTCTGTCATTTGCTGTCCCTCACACTTACTTTCTCCTTTTTACCAAGCTGAGGCAGAGGGTTGGGCTAAAGGAGGGCATAAAAAGCTTCAGTTGGGGGTTCAGGGTCTGGAGTGGGGCCGGAAATGAAGGATTCTGGGTGTGGGAGGAGGTTGGGGTACAGAGTTTGGAGTGGATCTGGGGATGAGGGCTTTGGGATAAAAGGGGGCTCTGAGATGCGGGGTAGAGATGAGGGGTTTGGAGTCTGTGAGCCAGCTCTGAGCTGAGACAAGGAAGTTCGGGCGTGGGAGGGGATACAAGCTTGGGGCTGGGGGGTACAGGTTCCGCGAGGGGGGGG
Organism: Pelodiscus sinensis; assembly: GCF_052426305.1. Lineage (NCBI taxonomy): Eukaryota > Metazoa > Chordata > Testudines > Trionychidae > Pelodiscus > Pelodiscus sinensis. Next base: position 44,950,420 of record NC_143052.1, read on the forward strand.
GGTCAAAATGATGGCTTCAGGGTGCAGGAGGAGGCTCCAGGGGGAGGGAAGTGTTGTGTAGGCTCTGGGAGGGAGATTGGGTGTAGGAGGGGGGTCTCATGGCTTGGTCAGGAGTGTGCGTGGTAGTGTGCGATGCTGGCTAGGAGGGAATTTGGACATGGGATGTGGCTCCAAACAGGGGTAGTGGGTTGGAGTGCAGGCTTCGGGCAGTACTTACCTCGGGGGGTGCCTTAGAAGCAGTGGCATGGCCCTTGGCTCTTACACGTAGGGGCAGCTAGGTGGTTTTGCGAGGTGTGCACTGCCTCTGCATGCAGGCCTTGCACCCACAGATCCCACTGGGTATGGTTCCCAGCCAATGGGAGCTGTGGACCACAGCGCATGGAGTGGGGGCAGTATGCAGAGCTCCCCAGGTGCCCCTGCACCTTGGAGCCAGACAGACATGCTGACACTTCCGAGAGCCATGCAGAGCCATGTAGGGAGCCTGCCATGCCAGCCCTGCCAGCTGAACTTTTAATAGCTCAATCAGCACTGCTGATCAGAACCACCAGGGTTCTTTTTTGACCAGATGTTCCGATCAAAAACAGACAACTGGCAGTCCTACTCTAGAGTGGCATAACTCCATTGTCCATGAAGCTGCTCTGAATTTACACCAGTATAAATAAGAACAGAATCGTTCCTTATGTTACTAAACATAGAAAAAGTTGCTCTTTTGCTCTTGCTTTCAGTGGTTTCTTAGCTATGAGCTGATTTTGTTTTACTATATCATTCTTTCCAAAGCAATAGCTCAGAAGCAATTTTTCTTCTTTAAGGTTATCACCAGTCCTGATGCATAACTCCAGTTTATGCCAATGAGTTGTTACAGATCAAGGGAAATATCTGGCCCAGTAAGCTGGTGCACAAGATAGGGAACGCAAAATAAAATACCAAACTATAAAATAACTATAGTTCAACTCAAGGCTTTCCCCCCCCCCACGGCTTTATTATCATAAAAGGATTCAACCCAAGAGTAAAGCCACTCATTGCCAGAAGGGGTCTTTTGTGCTTTCAGCAAGCTAGAAACAGGAGAAGCATCCCTTTCCCAAAGTAACTTTTCCTGGATATTTCTCATTCCTCCTGACAAGTCCCCAGGAAGGAACTTTCTGAGGGCCTTACTTTAATCCTCATCTTCTCTCCTATTTCTTCCTACTGAGCTAAGGCTATCCTTTATGTAGTTTCCAAATCAGTCAGCTGTGACCTCTGGAATTCTGTCCTTCCTAGGGGTCCAACTTTCCCGAAACATTTGTTCTTAAAAGGCCCAAAGGTTTTAATATATACATTGGTGATGTGCACATATGCCCAATGGCCAGTACTCTGTTATAGGCTGTTAATGCATAAGCCTATTTCTACACAACAGTGTTATTTTGGAATAACTTGTTATTCCAAAATAACAAAGAGCACATCCACATTACAAGCCTTTATTTCGAAATAATGTTGAAAGGGAAGACGTCTTACTCTGACTCATGGTAACCCTCTTTACACAAGGGCTACGTCTACACTGGCATGATTTTCTGGAAATGCTTTTAACGGAAAAGTTTTCTGTTAAAACCATTTTCGGAAAAGCGCGTCTAGATTGGCAGGACGCTTTTCCACAAAGCACTTTTTGCGGAAAAGCATCCGTGGCCAATCTAGACGCGCTTTTCCGCAAAAAAGCCCCGATCACCATTTTCGCGATCGGGGCTTTTTTGCGGAAAACAATTCTCTGCTGTTTACACTGGCCCTTTTGCGCAAAAGTCTTTCGGAAAAAGACTTTTGCCTGAACGGGAGCAGCATAGTATTTCCGCAAAAAGCACTGATTTCTTACATGAGATCGTCAGTGCTTTTGCAGAAATTCAAGCAGCCAGTGTAGACAGCTGGCAAGTTTTTCCGCAAAAGCAGATGATTTTGCGGAAAAACTTGCCAGTCTAGACACAGCCATCGAGTAAAGGAAGCTGGAGGAAGCATGTTCTTTCTTCCATTTCCTGCTGTATAAACAGCTCCAAAAGCCAAATTAAGCTATTTTGACTTCAGCAATTGACGTAAATGAAGTTTCATAGCTTAATTTGACTATAGTCCTCTGTGTAGATGTGCCCTTAGAGAATAAAGCTATGAATGTATAACTATTGCAAAAAATTCAAAAAAAGATTCTGATATCAAAGATTCAATTATACATTTTTCTACTGCTCTGTACATTTTTGTTCAGAGATGTCAGCAATATAACATTGCTCTTTTTAAACCAGCTATATGAGTAAAGTCAACCTTTCCATTTCCATACTGTATAACAGCTCTTCTTACCCTCAGTGCCATAATATTTTGTAGTTATACTTCTATTTCTCTAACAGTCTACTGTTAATAAAGGTCTACTGATTCTACATTTCTTACTTCTTATAATATCATTCCCCTTTGTGCTTTAGCTTCTTATGGGATGGTATTTTATCTTTCCGAGGTGTAGTGCATTCATTTTCTCCATTATACTATTAATTTCACTTCACACCATTATATCATTTTAGTGGAGTTTTGTGCTCTACATTTTTTTTCAAGAAGTTCTCTGCCTAGGACCAAAATTGCTTTATTTAATATTTAATAAAACCCAGTTCAGTTGTTTACATTGTAAATGTTAAAAACAAGTCATTTAACAGTCTGACATGCTTTTTCTGTTAATATGCTGTATCACATAAAATACTTTTATTCAAAAAGCACAAAATAGGATCTAATGGGTTTTGATATTTAAAAGAAGAGAGGAGAAAAATGACTAAGAAGTTGAAGCTTGAAAACTGTCTTTTCATCAGGCACATTAAGTTTTATCATTATACATGTTATACATTATATCATTATATTACTCAACTTTTATTACAGACTCTTGGAAATACCTTAAACCTATATGCATTAGCTATTCTATTTTGTTATTAAAGGTGACCTTCCAATATATTTTAAATTAGTTAATTATAGGCATATGTACTGAATGCCCAAATAATAAAGGTAGGTGAAGCCTTTAGTATATGATTCTACATTAGGGGTGGGCAATAATTTTTGCCGGGTAAAATTTTTTCAAGAAGCCCCAGGCCACCCTGGAATGGGCGGGGCCTAAATTGAAGGGGGAGGGCCTAAATAAGAGGGGGCAGAGCTACCCCACCCTGGGTATGTCTACACTACTCTCCTAATTCGAACTAGGAGGGTAATGTAGGCATACCGCACTTGCAAATGAAGCCCGGGATTTGAATTTCCCGGGTTTCATTTGCATGAAGCCAGCCGGCGCAATTTTTAAATGCCGGCAGTTCGAACCCTGTGCCGCGCGGCTACACGGGGCACGGAATAGCTAGTTCGGATTAGGCTTCCTATAATTAGAACATAATTGGTCTGGGAGTGGGGAAGCCCCTTTGCCCCCCTTCCCACTAGGCACCCATGACCTGGAAGAGGCTTGGCATGCTTCCCCACCCCCAGTCCAATCAGGGCCTGGGGGCGGAGGAGCATGGGAAGCCTCCTCCCGCCTTGCGAGGAGCACATGGTCCTTGAAGTACTTTGCTCGCAGGGCTGGGGCGGGACGAAGGAAACTTCACGCAACTCTCCTGCCCCCAGGCCCTGATTGGCCTGGGGGTGGAGGAGCGGATGAAGCCTCCTTCACTCTCCCCTGACCCTGCAAGCAGTGCAAGGTGCTTCAAAGTGCCACATGCTCCCGGCAAGGTGAGAGGAGGCTTCATGTGCTCCCCCGTCCCCAGGCCCTTAATCGCCGTGCACTACTCCCAGGGCAGGGGCAGAACAGAGAAGGCTTTGTGCACTCTCCCCGCCCCCAAGCCTTAATTGGCCTGGAGGTGGGAGAGCAGCAGGGCCTCCGCAGGCCAGATCCACACACTTGACGGGCTGAATCCAGCCCGCGGAGGCCCTTTTGCCCACCCCTATTCTATATGCACCATTTTCTGGCTGCACGCTATAACCCTTAATGCCAGTATAACTCACACCTAGTGTGGTTCACTGTCCCATGTAGTGGCATGCACTTAGACAACTTACAGTAAGAGAATAAGAATGAGTGAGCTCTACAGCTCGAGGTAGCTTTGTAGCTCAAGCTGTAAAGGCTCCTACACTAAGTTCCAGAGGTCCCAGATTCGAATCCACCTGGTCGCAGTGGAGGTTACAACAGTACTCAGGAACCTAGGATTTGAGGCATAATCAATAGCATGAAGACCCTGCCATGTGAGACTTCTTCACTGTAATGCAGCTATTACAGACTTCTGTATTACATTTAGTCTGGACCAGATTAGGCCTTGTCATGGGTATGATGAGAAGAACCTCTTCTTCTGGAATTCTGGGAGTTCTGTACAACAGGACTCTTGGTACTAGGAGAACTAGTGCTTCTATTGAGTAACAAGGTGTGACGGGGCGGCCGGGGCAGTGGACACTAACCCCGCACCCCACACTCAAGTGCCGGGGGGTGTAGCTGCCGGAGGATTGGGACGGCTCTGCCGTGCCTGTTCAGCGGCGGCCGCCCGCACAGGCGCTGCCGGCCTCGGAGTCAGACGCCCGAGGGCAGGGCCGCGAGTGGCCCAAGGCGCAGGCGCCGGCGTCCCTGGAAAGGGCGCCAGCTTTAAAAGAGGACTCCCTGCCTGGAAAGAGGAGGGAGGGCCCCACCTCGGTGGACGGGACCAGCAGGGCGCCGGACCCGAACCCGGACTTGGACCCATGCCGGTAGAGCTACGCAGGCCCCTGCAGCAGATCAGAGCGGTGGGAGGAGGTAAGCCCCCCTCACAGATGGTGGAGAATGTGGGCATAGCCCCGAACCCCTAGGCTAAAAGGGGGTACACACAAAAAAAAGAGGGGGGGAGCCACCCGCCCAAAACGGCAGTGAACCCCAAGAAGGGGAGGACGGCCAGGACAATAGACCCCGCCCAGATATTTGATTGGCTCACTGAGCAACAAAAACAACAGCAGCAACATCAAGTGCAGTTGTTGCAGCAGCTGGCCGCTCAAGGCCAGGAACAACAAAGACAGCTGGTTAGGGAAATAATGCAACAACAAGAAAGTTGGGTGCAACACGGAATAGGACAAGGCGCCAGCGTTGGGCCAGTGGGAGAGGGAAGCGAGGGACTGGTAGGCCCCCCGCAGTTACCCAGACGGCTAACGAAGATGGGGCCTCTGGATGACCCGGAAGCGTACCTGGTCACTTTCAAGCGGGTAGTGCAAGCTGCCCGTTGGCCCGAGGAATATTGGGCCACCCTCCTGGCACCCTATCTCACAGGGCCAGCGCAGCTCGCCTATAGGAGCTTGGCATCCCAGGACGCCCTAAAATACAATAAAGTTAGAGAGGCAATATTGGACCAGATAGGCGTGACCCCGGAGACCTATAGGTAGAGGTTCTGAAGTGAGCAATATCCGCATGGGGCGTGACCGAGAGCGGTGGCCCAGAAGCTAAGGGAACTGGCCTGGGGATGGCTAGAACCTGACAAGCGGGACAGTCCCCAGTTGGCGGACGTTGTAGTACTGGAACAGTTCCTCCAAATCCTCCCCCCAGGGACCCAGCAATGGGTACGTCGTCATTGTCCCCAAACGCTGGCCGATGCCGTCACAGTCATGGAAAATTATATGGCAGCTGAAACCCCGGGAGGAATGGGAAAGGGGGATAGAGAGACTCGGGGGGAGCGACCCTTAAAAGGCCGTGGGAAGCCAGAAAGGGGAGGCCAGGGAACTGAGGCTCGCTGGGGTCTGAGCCGCGGATGGGTGAGGAGACAGCCCGAGGCCGAGCGGGAAGGCCCCCCCCGGGATAGGAGGGACCCGGGAGGAAACGCCTGGGGAAGGACAGGCCGAAGGGGGGTCCTCCTGTAACCGCTGCTATGAGTGTGGACAGGAGGGGCACTTTAAGTGGGAGTGCCCCTTTATGAACTGCTCCTTTGGGCAAGGGGTACCCCTGGGGGTGTCCTCTCGCCCTAATCAAGGAGCTACAGTAACCGCCCAAGTGTTGGTGGAGGGGGTCCCGGTTCAGGCATTGGTGGACTCGGGTTGTGGGCAGACGATGGTCCATGAGGATTTGGTCCCGAGTCCCGAGCCTGCCGGGACCACAGTGTGGGTGAGGTGTATTCATGGAGACATACGGCCCTATGCCACCACTTGGGTGCGGCTACAATGTGAGGACGAAGAGGGCATTTGCCAAGTAGCCTTGGCACCTCAGCTTGCCTACCCAGTGGTACTGGGACGGGATTGGCCAGGTTTCTGGCAGATGTTACAGGCACGGAACCAACCCGACCCGGAACCCCAGAGGGAAGGGCTGGAGGCCAGTGAAATCGAGCCCGACTGGGTCACCGAGCACGACTTCCTCTATGAGCAAAGAAATGACCCGATGCTGGCTGATGCCTGGGAGCAGGCCCAAGGAGAGGAGGAAGACGGCACACTGAGCCCACAAGGGGCATACTTCAAGGTACGGGGGGGACCGCCTGTATCATGTGGCCCGAGAAACTGAGGGGTTGGGGATGGTCTGGCAGTTGCTAGTACCACGCTGCTACCAGCATAAGGTACTGGAGCTGGCCCATGCGAACCCCTGGTCCGGGCATCTGGGCAGGGAGAAGACCCTACAACGAATTATACAACGCTTCTTCTGGCCGGGAATATACCGAGCCGTTCAGGACTTCTGTGATTCGTGCCCCACGGGGTTCTGCCGTGTCTGTTCGGTGGCGGCCGCCCGCGCAGGCGCGGCCGGCCCCGGAGTCAGCCGCCCGAGGGAGGGGCTGCGAGTGGCCCAAGGTGCAGGCAGGGAAAGGGTGCCGGCTTTAAAAGAGGACTCCCTGCCTGGAAAGAGGAGGGAGGGCCCCACCCCGGTGGATGGGACCAGCAGGGTGCCGGACCCGAACCCGGACTCGGATCCACACCGGTAGAGCCATGCAGGCCCCCGCGGCAGACCAGAGCGGCGGGAGGAGGTGAGCCCCCCCTCACACAAGGGTATGACAAAGAAAAGTAGGCAGTAAGGTTATGGCTTCATGGCTGTGCTAGTCAGCAGAGCTGATAGGAGTGCAGTTTACCCAACTGAAGGGTTTACATTTGCTAGTCATCTTCAGTTCCCATTGGATGGCAACTGAGCATTCAGACTGGGCCATTCCAAAGGGAGTGTGGGGTCTGAGGCAACCTTCCCTAGTGCCCCAGGCATGAGGACTGGGGCACCCCTCCACTGCTGCAGCCCTGGCCCTACTCCACCTTTTTCACAAGCCCCTCCCTAGCCCCCTTCCCCAAGCAATGTGGCTCAAGTGTTTATATGGGCATGGTTTGGAGGTAAGAGGGGACACCCACCACACCACACAGATGGTGGGAGCTTGAGCACCATGGCAGCCTATTCCACCCCACTGCCCTGTCCTCTTCTGGCCAGATGTGCTTACTTCTACACACGAGCTGGAAATAGAGTGCCTTGGGGCCAGGCACACTGCTTTCTGCTGCCACAGAGAAGCTAAGTGCAGCGGGCTGAGAGGGTGGCACAGCAGGGTAGAGTGGGGCAAAGCAGGCTGTTGGGCTACTGGGGCTGTTCCATGTGGTGAGAGTGGGGGGAAACCCTGCTGTTGCCCCACGCCAGGCACTCATAATCCCCCAAATCCTTTTTGTAGATAGGCCAATTGGGGCAGCTGCCATGAGATTCCCCCAATGCTCGGGGTCTGAGGCAGCCAGTCCAATTCATCTGATGTATGGGATGGCTCTCCCTATAGATGAGGGCAGTGCATAGAGTTGCTTGGACTTGCGTCTGACCCTTCCCTCCATACACAGTACTTAAAGCTTTATCCCAGGAAAGCAATTCTCTGTGCTTTAATGAGTTTTTCTCAGTTGCTTTATAACACCTAGCAACCAAGTATAACTTTTTGTTTTGTTAGTAGAATCACCCTTTTTAAGACTATGATCTGATTCTTGTGTCCTGTTTGTTTTCTTTTTTCCCCCCAAGCTTGTGGTAAAAGAGGTTGGGGAAGAATTTCCAAAGTGATTTCTTACTGGGTTCTTGAAGAAAGAGTTGTTGTTGTTTTGTCATTTGGGTGGTGGTAGCCTATCTCCTAAGGCCAGAGAATCTGTGACCTTCAGGAATGTTTACAACAGAAGCCTCTAGAGGTAAGGTATTTTAAGGTCTCTTGCAGGCCCCCCTCCATCTGCACTCGAAGTGACAGAGTGGGGAACAGCCTTGATGGAGAGTAGATGAAAGGAGTAGGGGGGTAATCCCCAGAAAAGTGGCAGAGCAGGGGTGGGGCCTCAGGGAAGGGAGGAGTAGAGCAAGACAAAGATATTCAGTTTTCTGTGATTGGAAAGTTGGCAACTATGCAACAGTTCACCATGGCATTAATATTTAGTGACCACCACTAAGGTTCTGTGGATTCATACCCCACAGTTTACCTTAAGTCCTCTACGACTCCCGGTCAGAGACCTGACTCCAAACTTACTGGATGTACTAACAGACCTTCATTTCTCCCAGGTACACAATTGTAATGAAATTTAAAACCTGCATTTAAGTTCTCCTGAGTCTCTGAAGAAGCTCTGGACTGACAGACTCCAAGGGGAAAAGGATGTTCAATAATTAGTCCCTTTGAAATTACCAGAGTTCCTCTACATGCAGTCATCCTAGTTCAAAGTATTTTAATGAATGTAGAAGGCAACTACAGATTCTGAAGTACCAATCAGTGTTCTCACAGCACTGCTGTAGCTCCATGTAGTCATTATGAGAATTATTTCAAGTATCTCTATAAGTCCATCTTCCCTTATGTAATAAACAAGATGTTCTGCATTTTCTCTTCAGACTTCATGTGTTAAGCTTGTAATGTGGCGATTACACTTGAATTTCAAAGATCCTTTCCTCTATTTATGTTTAACCTCTCAGAATGCAAAGTCAGTGGCCTTCCTCAGACTCCACCCTTTGGCTGTAGACAGCTTTCCTACTCTCAGGGACTGCGGAACTCAGGACTCTATATCCATGGCATGATAGGTGCGGATTTTTCTGGTTGTATCTGTCTCTAGGGTTGCAGTTGATAGAAAAGGCAAAGACTGTGGAGAAGTCCTTTATCACTGAAAATTGCAGGGGCCGTAGAAGAATTCCTCAGGAGTAGGTAAAGAAAGGAGACAGAGGCAGTACATTAAAATAAAGGGACTACAAGAAAGCTTTTCTTTTAAACAATTTCCCTCAAATTTTGAGGTCCTCCCTTTAAAGAAATATTAAATAAAAGCCATGTTAAAAATTGCAGTCTATTAACAATATGATTCAAGTTCAAGAAGGAAAAAAGGTCTGAAGTATTTACGAGACTGATCAATGTCAGTTGAAGTCAGTGAGCATCCTTTCATTGGATCAGTCCCCTTCATCCAAAATCAGTACTTCCACTTTTGATCTACAACAACAGGATGGTCTTATCATAAGAGTATTACCTTGTGGTTCTGGCTACCAAAGGACTGGTGCTTCACAAGTGGCTGTTAATTAGGATAGTATGTATTTCACTGAATTTTGAATTCAAATTCCTCTCTCCCTTGTTCCCTTTACCCTTACCTATTCAGCTTTCATGTTGAAAATCTTTCGTCATACCAATATTTTCTTGAAAAACAAGACAATTTTTGCTCAAAAATGAGATTTTTTTATTCAAAATCCCCTTTTTGCTGAAAATGCACATACTTTAGGAACATTTTTTGCTAAAGGGACAGTTTGCAAACTCATGAATTGCAAAAAAAGCCCTTGAATTTTAAGTAGATTTGCATCTTTATATCAATATTTTACTCACTTCTATTATGACATTGTATTTAGGTGCATTAAAATCTGCAAGTCGGAAAGGTCCCTTTTTAGAACCAGTTGGAATGAAAGTCATAGTAGCATTTTAGGAGTCTGATTAGGGATGCAAAAATTTATCAGAATTTTGCCAGCCTTACTATCTTCCAGATATATTTATGTCCAGTACAAATGAGAATCTCTTCAATGATATAGTAAATCTTACCCTGGGTCTCCATTCCAGAAGGGACTGCTATGCAGGTTTACATACCAGACAGGCATTTAATGACCTAATACTGATTTAATGTAAATTTGATAGAATGCATCCCATCAGTTTTCTGCTTAAATTATGCAACAATTCGAATTGCACAGGATGTAAGTGTGGTTAGACTAGATCTCTCATTATAGGTTTTGCTTCACATTTTATAGCCTACCATAAATTTCTCAGAATTTCAATACAAAAGCTGTATTTACCATTCTCAAATTATTCATGATGCACTTTGCATGAGCACGCAGTGTGTGTCAGTACTACTGTGTACCTGCCTATTAAACGTAAAGGTACTTTAAATCCTTTCTATATAAAGTACTATACTTAACTGTAAAGGTACTTTAAAGTAAATTGTGAGAGGATGCACACTGAATTGAATACTTTTATGTCAACAGAATTTTGAGGCCAATTAAAAGCTTTTAACCTGAGCAATAGGTAAGTCCCATAGTAGGATGTTGAAAGTGCAGCCAACTGCAAAAAATGTTCCTGGGACTGTTATTGTAATTTACTTTTTTATATATTCATAAAATTAAACTAGTCCTGGACAGATTAGAAATCATAGCACAATGCACAAGATATTAAGCTCCAGCTTATAAACTGGCTATTGTGACTTTGCTCTCAGAGAAGGCTGTTATTTGAGCAAGGACAGAACAAGAACAGTGTCCAAAAAGCTAATAGCAAAATGCATCTTGATTTCTGATGCACCTCCATGGAAGAAAAATTCTAATCCTGTAAAATAATCATTTTTCTTTTTACAGATATATACACAGAATGACTGCCTTGCCGTATATGCACGCAGTCACTCTGTGTACAATTCTCTGTTCAGGAGTGGGAATATTGCTGTCAGAGCTGTTAGATAATACGAGCCAGTACACTTAACTGACAGCATTGCAAGGGGTATTTTATAGAAGGCCAATAGTAATATCCCTGACTTCCATTAATACAAACACAAGAAAAGTAGGGGATAGAAGATGACAGACAAGCTGCAGCTAGGTAGTCACAATGCAACTGAGAATTAGGTCAAAATTAATTACCACAAGTTAGAAAGTGATGCTATGAGTGCCAAATTCATTGGTATGTGACAAATTATGTATTCTGTGTATATCACATAGCAAGAGTGCAGTTAGCATTTCCTTTATACTTCTGTGTTACAAAAGGGGTCTAAGAGGGCAGGACTATAAAAAATAGCACTGCCACTGAAAATAATTGGGACTGGAGGCATGCTCTGATAGTCATTCTAGCATTGCTAATCACAGCTAGATAGGAACCGTGAGTGGAGTACTCATACCTTATATATCTATTTGAAAAACAATTTTCAACTATTTATATGCCTCAATAATCAAGTATAACAAACAAGATTGTTTGAATACACACACACACAGAGCTCAGAGAGAGAGATGATGTACAAATCTGTATTGTGCTCTCAAAAGTCCAAACTACTAAATGAAGTACTGGATTTACTATAGTTAAATTTTATGCAGCTGCATTAAGCTATAGAGGAGGCAGCAAAATCAGTTACCCGGTAATTTGCTGTCATGGGAAATCATAGAAGGAAATATTTATAAATAGTTTTAAACAACCTCCTGATCTCTGCAATAAAACCAGTGTAGGAACCCATCCCTCTCTCTGTTGCAGGTCAAAATATGAGGGGCCAGGACTGCAGATCAGGATAGCATTCCTGGCTTTGCCATTAAGACTGCTATGTTGATGTTGGATAAACATCTTTACTTTGTATCAGTTTCTCTCTCCAGCCAAAAGGGATAATAGCAGTTACCTACTTTATTTGGATGCTGGGAGGCTTAATACAGTAATTTGTTTGTAAAGTACTTAGGAATTATTATATTCAATGCAACTTACATCTACTCCCTATCCTACCCTATCCTAAATCCATACTCTACCTCAACATTGGTGTTGCACATAAGAAATTTCAACCTGCCCAAAAGAAAATTCAACCTGCTCAAGGATAGAAAATGTTAGAGGGAATGCTACTCCAGAGGCCTGTGCTGCAAGCCCTAACGAGGCCCTACTCCTTCTGGGAGCCTGAAGCCACCCTTATCTCCCACATTGCCCAAGGGCTCAGCAAGCCTGTCATCGTCTGGGGTTGGTGAAATCTAATTATAGAACATACCACCAGTTGGGGTGTCTGCACTGCTTTTTTCACAGTCTGCTCTGAGATTGGCACTCTTGGGCATCAGCCAATCCAGAACATGTGAACGTGGAGTATTGTCAGGTGTTACTTTAATTTTTAAATTTACCAACCTTTTTTTGGCTTTGGAGTTTGTTGGTATTCTGTTGCTGTATTTTGTCAAGAGCATCTAAAAGCTACAAGACACACTTATTCTTATACATCTCTGATCAGATACATGCAATGAATAAATGTAGGGCAAACAGCAATTAAATGTTTTGCTATTGGAAGTGGGGACTGTTTCAAATTGGTTGTTTTCCTGTAGTGTTGCATTTCTTCTCTGAAACAATGAAAAGCAATGCAGCAGTCTTGGATTTCCTGCACAGCCGCAGGATACAAGCTAAGTCTTGCTAATAGTCTCCAGTGCAGTACAGCCAAAAGCCATAGAAAAATCTGGCCAAAAATGGATAAACAGGTTGGCTCCAGCATGTCAGCTAAACTTTGGACTTTCCCTAAAGAGGTTTTATCAAAATATTGAAACTTGAATAAAAGTGAAAATATCTGCATACACAAACTAATACTATGCTCCCTATGGGTATGTCTACACTACCCCGCTAGTTCGAACTAGCGGGGTAATGTATGCATACCGCACTTGCTAATGAGGCCCGGGATTTGAATTTCCCGGGCTTCATTAGCATAAGCGGGGAGCCGCCATTTTTAAATCCCCGCTGCTTCGAACCCCGTGTAGCGCGGCTACACGGGGCTCGAACTAGGTAGTTCGGACTAGGGTGCCTATTCCGAACTACCGGTACACCTCGTTTCACGAGGAGTACCGGTAGTTCGGAATAGGACCCTAGTCCGAACTACCTAGTTCGAGCCCCGTGTAGCCGCGCTACACGGGGTTCGAAGCAGCGGGGATTTAAAAATGGCGGCTCCCCGCTTATGCTAATGAAGCCCGGGAAATTCAAATCCCGGGCTTCATTAGCAAGTGCGGTATGCATACATTACCCCGCTAGTTCGAACTAGCGGGGTAGTGTAGACATACCCTATGTCTGACTCAAAGCAGAAGACAGAATGTCTGAAGATTCTTCTCTGTACTTTACGGTATTTAGTGCTCTTTCAGAGAGTCTCAGATGCAGTGATTTATTTACTATTATACTGCCCTGCTTTTAACGTAGTCCCAGGTGTCTTCATATCTATGGCTCTTCCAAGGAAAACACTACTATGGCAATGTGAAATTATTTCAAATGTTATTTAAAATATTATAGTAGGATAGAGGGAAAGAAGGCCAAAACAACAGTCATAAATAACTAGCAATATATATTATCCTTGAGGATATCCTGTTAGACAAAAAGATACAGGAATTTGAGTTCATCAACATTCTTTCTATGCAGATCAGCATTTGTCTAAATGGCCTCCTCACCTTTGTTACTTCCTAATAAATTTATGTATTGTTGGGGATTCTGTTCAATGGCACCTCTTTTTGCAGCTTTGGATAAGTTTCATTCCCTTTACATTTTAATATCAGCATTTCTATAGGACATTGTAACAGCATTCGCAACAGAAACTATACTGTGCTGAAGAAATTCCTCCTGATTAAATATTCTGCTCTGTTTTCTGTTGAACACTGCAAGCAAAGCAGAGGAGGAAGGTGGGGAATCAAAGTTTTGCTTTTTTTTTTTTTGAAATGGTAACTACTGCAAGAATATTAAAAATGTTTCCTCAGGAAATATGGCACTCACAATCGATTTTTATAAAAAGGAAATGTCATTTGCAATGCTTTTTTTTAAAAAGTGCTAAATAGAATTGAAAACTTCAAAATTTATATAAAAAATATTAGATGTTGCTATAAAATCCAGTGTTTTGGTCTGTACAATTGAGGCTATATACAGAGGAAAAGAGAACACTACTGATAGCTGGAAACTGTTGTAAATAGGAAGAGACAATCATGAACAAATTAAATAAACAGTCTTTAGGGAGAACAATTAAAGATCATTTATGCCATATTTGAATAATGACATTCCAGAGATGGAAGTTCTCTGCCTTCTTTATTTTGTTAATCAGATAATATATACTATTACTATGCTAAAATATTTTAATTATTATTTGTTTTATGCTACAAATATTTTCTTGGCATAACTTCATTCATTGAAATGAATCTAAAGGAAAATGTGTAATGGGAATGCAAAAATTGTCCAGTTCAACTAGCTTGTTGCTTTTTCTATAGAATATTTATGACTAACTGCAATGATATCCAATAATCGGTGTTCTTATTATCTCTGCTACAAGACTGTAGATAATCTGTTGAACACTTTTGTGGGGTGGGAATTAGGGTTGCCAACTTTCTAATCAGAGACAACTGAATATCTCTGCTCTGCCTCTGCTCCTCCCCTTCCTTGAGGTCCTTGCACTCCCCATTCTTTAAGGCTTCACCCCCTCCCTCCATCAGTCACTCTTCCCCACCCTCACACACATTCACCATGCTAGGGCACGGAGTTGAGGAGTGGGAGAGAGTGTGGGCTCTAGCTGGGGGGTGCAGGCTCTGTGTAGGACCAGAAATGAGGGGCTTGGAGCGAAGGAGTAAACTCTGGGCTGGAGAAAGGGCTTGGAGTGCTGGGGTGATGCTGTCTCCAGTTGGGGGTGGGGATGAGGGGTTTGGGGTGCAGGAGAGAGCTCCAGTCTGTGGCTGGGGGTTGAGGTGCAGGGTCCCAATTGCACTTACCGTGGCTACCAGGAAGTGACCACCAAGTTCCTGAAGCCTCGAGGTACAGCTCCAATTGGGTCCTCATCAATGGGAGTTACAGAGCTGGCTCTTGAGGCAGGGCTAGCATGCAGAGCCTCCCAGTTCCTGGCCACCAGTGTTTAGCAGATGCAGAGATATGGAAGCTGCTTCTGAGAGCAGTGTGGATCCAGTGCAGGAAAGGAACCTGCCTTAGCACCAAGTCCCAGCTGCACCACCGACTGGACTTCTAACAGCCCACTTGGTGGGACTGATTGGAGCCACCTGGGTCCCTTCTTGACTGGGCATTCTGGTAAAAACCCAGTCACCTGGCAATCCTAGTGGTAATTCACTACAATATGAATTAAGCATGAAGTATGTGTATAAGTCTTAACAAGACTGGGGAGGAAAAAGGAATTCTGGGGTGTTATTTCTTCAGACTGTGAAATAACAGGTACAATTTCCTGCTTTGTTTGGGAAATGGGTTCATAGACTCAGGAAACAGGAAGTCAAAGGATCATAAATGTTTCACTGTCTTACATTATTATTGTTATTATTAATTATTACCATAGCACAAGGAGCTCCAGTAATGGATAAGGATTCCATGTGCTAAGCACTGTAAAACACGGAGACTCTCTTAGAAAAAGAACATATGAGAGGAAGGAAGGCTTTGTGGCCAAGGCCCTAGTATGAGCATTGGGAGAGCTAGGTTCAATTCCAGGTTCTGCTAGAAGCTTCTTGTCTTTTTGGATGAATAATTATTACTTTTATTCCTAATGTGACACTACGGAAGGGACCTAATCAGAGATGCAGAAACTGTAGAAACACCTAATAAAAAGAAAGTCCCTTCCCAGAAGAATTTATAATTTAAATAATTTAATCTCGTAGAGTCTCAGTTGCCTATCTGTAAAACAGGAAAGATAATATCTTATTATGTATTTGTAGAGCACTTAGCATAATGAGACCCAAGCTACTCTGGGCCCTGCCAGTATCCCTATATAAAACATAAGAATGGCCAAATCGGGTCAGACAAATGCTCCATTCAGTCCAGTAGCCTGTCTTCTGACAGCAGTCAATGTCAGGTACTTCAAAGGGAATGAACAGCACAGGACAATCATTAAGTAATCCATCGCCTGTAGTCCAGTCCCAGCCTCTGACAGTGTGAATAATAATTATATTTATAGATAAGCTATCACGACATATGTAGAAAAAGTGTGACATAGACACCAAGATTTTGTAGATGAAAAGACAATCAGTTTATTTGAAGGGGATTCCTCATTTATGTGAGCTAACCTTACATACCCAGAACCAGTATGAACAAGTGTTCAGTCCTGCTGACAGAAAGGGGGTAATACCACTTTCCAAAGAGAGCCAGTACTTGTTGGTAACTCTGATAATTCCTGAGGTACCAGACTTCAAAGAGTGATATTTTTATGTTTAGAAAAAAAATTTAGGTCATTGTAAGAGGATTTAATGACTCCCTCTGAGCACTTTGCAGTTCTCATAGTAACTTCAGCTGCTGGCTTTCCAAGAGTACAAATACAAAAATAGTAATTTAAAAATATAGAGATTGGAGAAATGTTTTTCCTGAAAAAAAGGCATATACAGATTATCTATTGGTATGGAGTGATACAACAAAACCTTTGAGATGATCTGCACAACTCCTTAATGGCTTTGGAAGCTTGTGAGTAATAAAGGCATTTAAATTAGGTTCAATCCTTATGTCACGTTATAAATGGGCAGATTATTCACCCTGTTCTCAACATAGCATCAACTTGCTTCCTCACTGGAGTTTGCTTTTAATTTATAATGACATAAACATGAATTGCAATTCAGCTGGGCCCTGATTGGTTTCTGAGTGCTCCTGGACTTTCTAGATGTTGAAGGAACAATTGTTGATTCTGCCATTGAACAATTGTTGATCCTGAGTGATCTTTTCAGGCAACTCTTTGAGGTCTAAAGTCAGTGATCTTTCTGCCCAAAGGACACCTTTGATGGGTGCAGTTCCATACTCCAAGGCAGCAACGGTTCCAAAAAGGGGCCTCACATGCCTGGTATATCCAGTCACAGGGGATTTAAGGGTACAGATCTCCTTCACCTGAGAATTAACACTCTGTCCTTCCACTTGGGCCTCCTGTTCACCTAGAAACATTTCTGTAGGCTCATCCTATTTTATAAAAAATTGAGAAACAGAGGCCTTTATTTCAAAACCTGAGATCAAGTCTGTGCACAAAACCCCCTGTGCAACTTCATGGCACACACAATTATCAAAACAATCTGTGTGAAGTATTTGCCAACTTGTCTTTCATTTGGCTTTCAAATGGTTTAGGTCTTCTCAGATTTTGAAAAATCAGACCCAGAGAGATTAAATGATACTCCCAACAATGGTACAATGGGTTTCAGTGTTAGATCCAGAATTATAATTCAGAACTCTTAGCTTCCTGTTTCATGCTCAGTCCATTAATCACACAGGAAAAGAACATTTGAACATGTGTAGTGGGCATTGCTCCAGGAGCTGGGGGATTTTATTTGTATTCCTGGCACTGCCACTAACTTTCTCTACAACCTTCCTTTGGCAAGATGCTGCCTTGTTCCTCTGTGCAGCAACTTAGCCCTGTGCGTATCAGGAGCAACAAAGCCTTTGAACAGACTTTTGCAAGATAAAAATATAGGGCTGATCTCTTAGATGATAGAACTTTTGTCCTCATATCAGGAAGGATGTTGGTTTTTATCTTGTTGGATATGTGGTCATAGCCAGTATTGGCAGAGCGATGTTGTTAAAGTTGTTATAGGAATTACATAAGGAATTATTAAAGTGAAATTTCTTCTGCATGTGTCTAGTAACTGTACTGGTAAAAAAGCCAATTGTACTTTGGAAAAGAATAGGAAATCACCCTGGATTCTTGGACAAAATCCCATATCAGTAACATAGTTTGAAATTCTAGTCCGTTGTGTAAAACCCAGATAAAATGGCTTTAAATCTGGGAACTATGTGGGTATTGGGGAATAGTGGAATTTTCCTCCAGCCAAGAGAATAGAAACCCATTGCTAGCATCCCTTGTAGATTATAGAGACGGTGGACTACAAGCCCATTATGAAGTGTTATGGATTTGTGCAATGTTTACATGTAGAGGCCAAGTCTTCACTCCTTTCCCAGCTCTCCAGCAATCTCTTCTACATTGCAATGAAGGGTAATTTGGTTTCAAGTGTTTAGGGAGCTACAGAGTCATTCTGTGGATCCTTTCCACTTGCTAGTCCTCCAGACATCATAAATGCAGCATTTCCATTATATTTTGAGCTTTCTGTCACAGAATTTGACCTATAGGTTCTAATAATGAGCAAGATTTTGCATGAGCTATTGCTGAAGAGTCATATTTCGCTATTGTTCAGTGGCCTGTACTATCACTATTATCTAAATAACTATTTGATACAAGTTTTGGGGATACTTTGAGGGTTATAAATACCAAATTCTATGAATTATTCTTATACAATGCATCCAACTTGTGTTAATTGAACATTATATCACAAAATACAAACTGTTATATTTTTGTCAAATTCTTTGGCTGACTGCTGAATTAAATATGGCTCCAAATCACAAATATGGTCCTGAAGATGGGTGGTTTGCCAACAGCATGATACAGAAGAGACCATTATACATTTAAATATTACCATTTAAATCCAGATCCACAAAGGTACTTTGGTAGCTAAGTTTGGGTTAATGTGCTTAAGTCACAGTTTTGATTCTAATGCAGTGGTTCTCAAAGTGTGGTTCGCGGACTATCTTGCAGGTAGGCTGCAGGCTTGGGCTTTTCGCCCCTGCAGTGGTGAGCTTGGAGGTGCCCCGGTGAGGTTGGAGCACCAGCCCCAACTTCCCACTGTGGGAGGAGAGGGTCACGGGATGACCCAGATTTAGCTTTTGGGGCAAAGAAGCAGTTCCACACACCGCTGGGGAAACAGAAAATATGGAGGCTTTCCCCACTGCTCCCATTGGCCAGATCACAGCCAATGAGAGCAGCAGGGGGTGGTGCCCAGGAGTGTCAGGAGGTATGGAGCCAGGTAAGTGCCCCAATCACCCTCATACTGAGATCTTGCACCCCCATTCCCCGCATAGTACCCACTCAGAACCCGTACCCTATCCCCCTCACTCACATCCCTCCTGCCTAGACTCCACATCTTATCCCTCCCACTCATACCCCTTACACCAAGACCCTCACCAGCACTCTCCCTCCCTTTCAGCCCCCCTACTCTTGCCCTGCTTCTACACCCTCCCCTCTTCCCTACCTCCTACCCAGACTCTCCAGCCCCAGCCGACTCCTGCACCCTACCTCTTGGCCAGACCGTGCACTGTCCCTCGGCGAGGTAGGCAAGCAAGTAGGAAAGCTGAGAACTGGCTGTCCAGGGACTGGTTGTCCCTTTAAGCACAAACCTCAGATAGCCTCAGACAGCAGCCACACAAAGCAACTACTGACCTGATGCCCTGCTGGAATCAGTTTCAGCTGCCCTTAAATGCGATCCAGCATCCTATCAGTGTGGATGCGCTATTTCGAAATAGCAAAATGCTATTTTGAATTAGATTTTGTGTCTAGATGCATTATTTCGAATTAGCTTATTTCAAATGAACTAATTTGAAATAAGTTAATTCAAAATAGCTCTGTAGTGTAGACATACCCTTAGATACCTATCTGAAAAAGAGGGAGAGCTTAGCACACACCACTATTGTCAGTATCTCCAATTGGCTATATTAGATGGTGCCTTGTCTAACACCTAAGGCAGCTATTTTTTTCCCATTAATTGTATAGGGAACCAACACATCTAACTCAGGATTTTGTGGTTCACAGTGTTGCTCCCATGATTGGCTAGGTACCTATACGTTAGACATTACAATGCTCAGTGTTGACACACCTAATTCCTTTTGTAGCTCTAGACCTTTAAACTGATGTCTGGAGTTATTTCAGAAAGTATGAGATATTTATGGATAAAATAACCGTCCCCTCCCCAAATTACTGTCATTTCATTTTCTGTGATAATTTAAAGAGGAAAAAATATAGTTGCAACACTACTTCTCGATTATACAAGTTCACCGGTGTTGTCAACTGCTTTGGAGAAGCAAAATAAGTGCTTATTGGTGGAATATATTTTTCACTCTTCTTCTCTATTTTTCATTGTCTGTTGTCTTTGGTTTCTCTTGCCCTCTTTTTGCTCTATTCTGGTCTACACATTCCTTCCCAGTATGTCCCTTTGCTATTCTTCTTTCACACTGTCCTCTATTCTTACACTTTCTTTTTCCTATTCTTCCCTTTACCCCGGTCCATCTATTCCCCACACCACTTCTCCTTGTAATTTTCGTAATTTTCGTAATTCTGGGCTATTTAAAAAATACTTCAAAATCCTTTGACCTCAGTGACATTGTACAGGATGTACAAGAGAATGGAATTTGGCCTTTAATGTCTCCTCCTGCTTCTAGGATGTAATCTCACCTTATCTCTACAAAGAGATTTGTGGTGGTACTATGGAATTCAGTTTTTTTTTTAGAACTTACTTTGCTAAATGCTTTGACAAACACTGCAATTTAAACTAATTTACGATACTCTTCAGCTAACAGCATGCTATCATTTTAAAACTGCTCTGTGCAACTTTGCAACCACTAGGAAAGAAGAAGAAGATGTGAAATAAAAACAAGGAGTGAAAAGTATCGTGACTGGTGAGCTGTATGGGAATGACATTGGTGCTGGTAGAGAATTCTTTTTATCCAGAATTATTTTTGAAAAAACTACTAATATTGACATGACGGAAAGGAACAAACCAGTAGGAACGTGTATAGAGATATAGAGGCTATATATACAGGTGTACCAGTTAGCATATCACTCCTTCCCTACACTCTCAAAAAGAGAAACTTGTTTATATTTGTGTTGAATGCCACACATTATTAATTATTACTATTCTAAGCTAAAGGGGGAGGTGGAGATGGATTATCTCTATACTTAGGTTGCCTAACACTTTACATCATCAAACATCTTAAGATTTTTTTGAGAAGTTATAACACTTCCCTTGTTTGCAATAGCCCTGTGAAATTCTGCTGCCTTGTACACATACATAACAGCACAGTATTTAAGCACATGATCACCTACTCTTTTTTCCACAGGATTCCTGCCTCATTGGACAGTTTGGATGTATGAGGGAGCAGAAATAAGGTTGCACAAGTAATACTAAAATTAACATTCCTAGCACTGGAATGTTTGACTGTGCACCCAGATAATTTCCTTTTAACCTAGGTTTTTTATATAATACAATAATAATTTGTTCTAAATATAAAGCAGTCACATACTTCCTAGTTTTCAACATATATAACTCACTTCCTATTTCTTAAACAAAAATACCTGCTGATGCTTATACCCCTTCAACCACAAGAGGTTTTAATTTATATTTGAAACCACTTTCAAGTACCTATCCTGAGCTGTGAATGATACTATTGCTAAGCTAAAATTCTAACTAGTTCTTATTCTGGTTATAGATTTCAGAACCAAGCCTGAAAAACTCCACATTGTCAAACAAATATAGATCAAGACTGCGTGGAGAAGATGAGCAGGTGTAAGGTCCCTCATCGTCCCGTGTTTTATAGGCTACACTTATTGTGAGTAGCCTGCACAGGGTCACTATTGCCTCTTCTCTATGGTTGTGGAAAGCACGAGTGGGCAAAGACTTGGCTTATGCTGTCCACCGCATCTAGCTATAGGTCTTGCTTAGAGTCTTCCCACGTTCCCTGGAACAAGGAGGGAAACCAGGAACCAGATTATTACTCCAAGGTGCAGTGCAATGGAGAAGCAGGCCTACGATTCTTACATTTCTTTCCTAAAAAGTTAAGCTGCCTACTGCTTCTGTCTCACATAAAGTGTTGTTGTCTAGCAATGAGATTGAAGAACCATCTTTGTCTGAGATTAAATCTTGGCCCTAATGAAGTCAATGGCAAAATTCCCATAGAGATCATTGGGGGCAGAATTTCACAGTGATGTTTAATTATAATTGCATTAGAGTGGTGTAAAATGGGTAGAAATAATGCATAGTGTTAGTTTAATGAACTAATTCATATTTCTCTCTTGGTTTTATGATATTTATTCATTGGGTTCTAACAAATTTAACTCAATTTCCATTTTCTTTTAGTCAATGGAGTTCTTTAAAAAATATTGGAAAACTGCTATTTTATCTCTTCTGCAGGTTTTTGTTTTCTGGCTTTTGTACAAGCTACTAGGATTTCCTGTTTTATTGGGACACCAGGATTTACTGTTTTTCTACACTGAACTTCTATTATAGAAATTGAAACTTAAAAGCCAATATATAAAATACCCCATAATCATGTGTATATGTGGTGCCTCAGAGATCTGCTGGGGGCCAGCAGCATGAGTTCTGCAATAAAAGGCTAATAGAACACAAGTAATGAAAACGATGCTGAGTCTACAGTCAAGATCTTCCAGGACTTCCATGAAACTCCTAAAAGCTTCATTGTCTTCACAGGAGAAGTGAAAACACTTTCTGGAAAAAAAATTCATGCCATACTCTCAGCCCCAAGAAGGCAACAGCCAAGACACTGAGATGTTCAAGGTGAGAAATGAATTACATAATGCCCTGCAAATGGATCAGTTAGTGGGAGAAAGTTCCCATTTTGTCTAACCATAAACACCTGAATCCAGAGAGAACAGGCATTCTGACTTTGATAAGACAAGAAACAATATTGATTGATTGACTGAATAGCTTTAATGACAGCTGATCTTTAACAGAGTTTAATTGACTTTAAAGTGCATAAACAATACTTTAGAATAGTGACACTTACATAAAGTTCTTTATTGGCCAACTAACAGCCTACTCATGGTAAGGAATTACTCAAGAAAGTTGGGTCCCTATTCTTTATTCAGCATACAGAATTCACATTTAGGGCTAGAGCTCTTTTTTTTTTTAAACGGAGATACAGAGAGATAAAGCATACTGAAAACTAATATTAGAATGCCAACTATTATGCACATAACCAAAATAATAATGTGCTGGTTATCACATCTCATTGGTAGTTAATAAAATTGTTTAATTAATTCTGAATTTTTGAATTTATTCTTATTGTCTAATTAAAATAGCCCTTAAGGCCCAACAATTCATATAAATAACATATAAATGATTTTGGAGAAATTGCCATGGGAAAGGAAGTTAAATTAATTAATACAGTGCCTGATTATTATAATTGGTTATCAATAATTAGTTTTTCCTGTGTAATTAAGAAATTCTTGTGTGATAGGATGAGCCATAAAATCTAGCGTGTTTTGTTAAACTATCCAAAAAGTACTCTTTGAATGATTCTTGGAGTAAAGATGCCCCTAAATTATTTGGCTATTGTTGCAAGGATTCAAGGTTCTCAAAAATCAGAAACAGGTTCTCCTGATAAGCTAACATGTTTAAAATGCTATGTTGCCTTTTAATATAATTGAGGTATTCTGCCTAATATATTGAAACGTGTTTGTCTTGTTTAACAAACATAGGGCTACTCCAAAATCCAGTCTGGCATCTTAGCACAGATTCTGGGGGGACACTAATATGGAAAAATATCCCCACCTGCTTCCTCCTTAATATTTTTCTTGTTTTAATTGCTGCCTACTTCTCTCACTTGCTTTCCCTGGATCGCTCCTACATAAAGTCCCAAAATGAAAGTGTCATTGTTAACTTCAATATACAGGCAGTCCCCGGGTTACGTACAAGATAGGGACTGTAGGTTTGTTCTTAAGTTGAATCTGCATGTTAGTCGGAACTGGCGTCCAGATTCAGCCGCTGCTGAAACTGACCGCCAGTTCTGACTTACATACAGATTCAACTTAAGAACCCCAAGCGTCCCCAAGTCAGCTGCTGCTGAAACTGATCAGCGGCTGATTCCAGGAAGCCCGGGGCAGAGCAACTCTGCCTCGGGCTTCCTGTAGTCAGCCCATGGTCAGTTTCAGCAGCGGCTGACTTGGGGACGCCTGGGGCAGAGCAGCTGGGGTGCTGCTGGGTTGCTCCAGCGGTGCTACTGGACCAACCCAGCAGCACCCCAGCTGCTCTGCCCCAGGCGTCCTGATTCAGCCGCTGCTGAAACTGACCAGCAGCGGCTGAATCAGGACACCTGGGGCAGAGCAGCTGGGGTGCTGCTGGGTTGGTCCAGTAGTGACCAGAGCAGCGCTGCGGGACCAACCGGCAGCGCCCCAGCTGCTCTGCCCCAGGGTCCACAACAAAAGCCTGGTCTGCTGGGGGGGGGGGCATACTAGCTGCCCCCCCCCCCAGCAGACCAGGGACACGGGGTGCAAAGTCGCAGCGGCAGCTGGGTGCTGCGCCTCAGAGGCTTTGCTCTGGCAAAGCCTCAGAGGCGCGGGACCCCGCCACGGCTGCGGCTTTGCTCCTGGTGTCCCTGGTCTGCTGGAGACAGTCCCCAGCAGACCAGGGGCACCGGGAGCAAAGCAGACCAGGGGCACCGGGAGCAGCTTTTCTCGCCCCAGAGGTCGAGGTGGCGGGACCGCTGCCTGCGAGCTCCGGGGCGAGAAAGCCTCCGTTCGTAAGTGCGGATCCAACATAAGTCGGATCCGCAGAAGTCAGGGACTGCCTGTACAAGATTATTTTTGCTCTGTATGCCATGAAGCTGTCCTTGTTACTTAGAAGCCATTATATAACCCCAATAATGTACTCAAGTTTGTACATCACAATAATTACAATATCTGAATGCCCATTATCACAACATATATGTAAATATATCCCAGCACAACACATAAAATGTCATGTTTGATTCAACATAATAATGAACCAATCTGTTTGTCTGATGACTATTATGATCAGTGAAATTATTACACAATTCAAAACTTAGAACTTGTGAACAATAATTGTAATCCTATCACACAAGAACATTATGACAAAATATGTAAAATAGTAAGGTATATAATATGATATAAGTATATCTGTTCAGCCTGATGTGAATTTAAATATTTCAACAATATCCTGAACAAACATTGACATTTCTGGTCATTGTTTTGCTCAGATACAATGAAAAATGTTATTGGAAATGTTAACTGCAAAGCTTAGTGATGTCACAATAAAGCACTTAGTTATAAGCATGGTCAACTGATATATTTTAATCAGAGACATTTTGAGTCAAATCTCTTAATGACTTTTCAATTTATGTTGCTTACAATACCAAGTCAGTAATTTTTTTCTAATTCAAACCTCACCTCCTCTGTGTAATGTAGCACTTGTATTGTTATGTCATCATTCCAGTGCTTTCCAGAAAAATAGGAAAGATATTTTAAAATAGCTCAAGATCATTATCACCTCATCAGGGAAAATTCACCATATAATACATTGTTCCCAATGGGCAACTGGGACAAGAAAAAAACCCTAATCTGTCTTCGTGAGTATGAAGTCTAAATAATATGTTTGACAAATACTTAGATCTTTGTTAATGGAATGGTTGAAGCAGAATATTGAATCCAGGTTGAGAATACAGTACATAAATATACACAGCATGTACACATCTCATTTTATCTTTGGTAATGGATCTCCCACAAGAAATGTATGTATCCAGTGAATATGGGAACCAGGTTGCCAATGAGATAACACCATGTTACATTGCCCTATAGGAGACCTGGATTTCAGAGGAATCCTCTCCACCAAATGGAGACAATCTAGAGAACCCTAGGTGTTAATGGATGTAATGTGGTGTTGGTAGTGAAGATAGCATGAGCCATACCACCATATTAATATCCACAGACAGCTAATTAGCTGCGAGATAACAACAGCACCTTCAGAAATGTCTTTCCATTCCTCCATTCTAGTCAGGTTTGGGGTTCTAAACAAAAGGGATTCTTTTTGGTATATGTCCAGATAAACTACATGGAAGTAATGCGCTGTTTTATGCATGAATATTTAATTGTAAAAGAGTAATTTAAAACAATCTAAGTGTTTTTGGCTAAAATTATGACTGTTAGTGTGAAACATCTTTTCTCTCATGCAATGAACAGATCAACTACACCTGCAACAAAATCACCTTACAGACCACAAATTTAAAATATTGAATTGGAACAAGGAAGTTAAAAAAGTCAAAGTCGATATGAAAGGTCCTGCATCTTGCCGAAAGTATGCTAATAATTAATTTACAGACATAGCAGTCAATGCAGCTCTTGCCCCATAAATCTTAAATATTAAATGGGTAAGGAACAGATGAAGGATGGGAAAAAACATGTAAACAGAAAACAGAAAACCTGAAAAGTAGGCAATCAAGCGGAAATCTTGGGAGAAGATTATGAGTACCTGTCCTATACCAAATTACACCTGTTGAAAATCTGCTTTGATGTTTTGTTAGGTATGAGGTGAGTGTTTTTGGATTAATGGAGGATACTGTGGTTGTGGTGTATATATAGCACAGCTGTGAATTAGGACTGGTCTACCTTTGGAATTTACACTAGTAAGGTATGTAGTTATGCCAACCTAGTCCCCACAGTAGACAACACTAGGTCAATAGAAGAATTCTTCTATTGACATAGCTACTGCTTCTCGGGGAGGTGGATGACCAATACTGACAGGAGAACTTCTGCCATTGGAGTTGGTAATGTCTACAGTGAAGTGCAACAGTGGTGCAGTTGCAGTTATGCTGATGTAGTGTTTCAAGTGTAGACAGTCTTTAGTGTAAGAACAGTCATTCTTATTGAGTGATAACACATTCAGCAAATGTTGGGACAAATTAAGGTTCTTAGAAAAAAAGCTGTTCTCTGGAGCATGCAAAACATACAGTACTTGAGAAGTGTCTGGAGCCATAAGCAGACTACTAGCACAGAAATGCTCATTGATAAGTCATCTGGAAGACCTTTAAAAAAGTAACTATGTTTTCACCCACTTCTCTCATCCAGATCTTTCTATAGGTATTAACTGGTTCATTCAGAAGAATGATCTCTGGCTACCTCCACAATAACACAGCCCCAAAAGAAATGGTGCTCTTGCATGTTTGTGCTGAGAGTGAAGGAACATCTTGTATCCCTGCCCATATAAGAACAGCCACTATTTGGGGATTGGTGTGAGATGAACAACCTAGCTCAATAAAGCACTTTTATTATGGAAACATCAGAACAAGTAAGACACCAAATATAGTTCGTTCGATCAGTGGATATCTTTTAGGGTGATGGATATCAGCCAAACCTTGCTTTGGTGGGTGATGTCTCCTGGAAGAACTCACTGTTCCAGGCTGGTTTGAAACTTTAGGTTGATTGCTCAAATGTGTAGATGGTGCTATAGACAGGAAAGTTAACCTAAGTCATTGAAGAAATGAACAAAGATGGCTAAGCACAGATATAATTACAGTGAAAACAATAGTAAATGATGATTGACTTAGGGACTCCAGATGGAAAAGAAGGAGGTGCATTGATCTTAAATGACATAGCATAAAGAGTCATTTAGACTGGGAACCGGTCAAACACAGCTTAATGTGAGCAAGTTTTCAGAACTGTTACATGAAAAGACCATCACTCAGTGCTCCAACCTAACAAATGCATTTGATAAGGAAGATACTTTTTTATAACCTTGTGCAGAACCTCATCAACAAGGTGTCAGAACATGATATTCTTATTGTCGTGGACAACATTAATACTATGGTGGGGACAGACATGCAATCATGCTGTGACATGATTTGTATTGAATTCATATAAAATAAGTATTGGATAATAATTTGCAAAATACCTCTGATTTGTAAAAAGATTTGACTTTCAGGTTTCTAAAGGGCTAATCAGCACTACATGTTGATTTTTGATTTGCTATTATTGCTTCTCCTCCTTTTTAATTTAGGGTGGCGTGTTCAAAAGTACTGAGCAATGGCCTTACTCTGCTCCCACTGAAGTCAATGGCAAACCTGGCTTCAGTGAGATCAGTTAGTCCCATTCTGAGCATATTTAAAAAATTCACTCTTGATACAAACTGGTTCCATGAGAACTCATGTTGTACTTACTTTTTTCTGATGATTTATCCTCTTTGTCTTTTTTGGGGTTGTGGTGAGGCAACTGCCCCATACTCCCAGAAAGGGAATGAGGAACAACTGCAGCGGGCACTGCTAGAGGACAGTGTTCTGAAGAGGACACCGTGGTCTGGGAGCAACATGGGTCCAGAATCTGACCGTTAACAGAGCAATATGATGCGGGAGACACTAGCCAGAGGGAGGTGACCTGCTGACAAGAGCTAATTCCTAGTGCTACCAGCACTGTCCCATGGCAGTGAGTGCTACCTCCATGATCAAGGTATATAGCTGTCATCTCACTGAAGTTCACCCCTCTGCTTAGACTTCAGTGGCAAATCCTGAGCTCAATCCCAAGTCACAACTTTAAAGTGCTGTCTTCACAGCTATTTTTAGAGAGAGAGCAACCCTGCTACCCTGAATATATAGACCCTGGCTTAGTGGCTTGCTTCTAATGGATGTGTAGGCTGAGTTTATAAGGCATATTTTCTAATCCTTTAATTATTCTCTGAACTCTCTCCAATTTATCAGCATCCTCCTTGAATTGCAGACAATAGAACTGGACACAGTATTCCAGAAATGGCTGCATTAGTACCAAATACAACAGTAAAATGATATCTTGATTCTATACAAGATTCCCCTGTTTATGTACCCAATGATTGTAACAGCCCTTTTGGCCAAGGCATCATGCTTGGAGCTCACAGTTAGCTCATTTTCCATCGTTATCCCCAAACCTAGAATCATAAAGGCCTGTTGGCACTCAGTACAACATAAAGATATTATACAAATTAAAAGGCACTTTTGATAAAGCTACTAGAATGTTGTGCATATCCAAGTATTAACAGACAAGGACAATATGAAATATGCATTGAGAAATACTGCATGCAAAGAGATTTTTGTTTTAAGAGTCTTCCTATAATTAATTTAAACTTAGAACAAAGAACATGAGAGTATGTTTATGAAGTGCTTTGAGATCTTTGAATGAATGGTGATATAGAAGTTATAATTTAATGCATTTGGGCATAATAATAACATGGTTAAAATAATTCACCAAGTAAAATTGCTGCTGCTAACAAGCACACTTTCCACATGAAGCAATTACTACTAGTTAATGATTGGTCTTTGTTAATGATTAAGTATTGTACTTCACTGCATCCAGAGTAGCAAACAGAACATTTAGTATAACATACAATATCTTCCCTCTCCTATAAGTTTAAATCTTACTAGAAAGCGCACACAGTGACACAACACAGCACAGCAATGAATTAATATGCAAGGGTACAGTAGATCATTCCTCTGCTATCAAAACTGTATTGAATGGTGCAATGATGCTTTGGCTACTTCTGTGTTATTTCTGGGTCAGCATCATATCTCTCTAGGAAAGGTGTTTTTACTCTTTGCCTGAGTGTCCCTCTTTGTGATTTAACTGACATAGCTGAAATGTTGCCAAGTTGAGAGAGCATTTCAAGTTCAGCAACAGAAGAGCAGCTTAGGTCACTGACATTTACAAACAGGTTTTGGAGAGAGACGTGGAACAGAGGTTCAGTATAGGATATTCTTGAAGAGAAAAACACAAATGCCCTTGCACCTGTGAATACTGACAATTTCAAGGAAAATGCACGTACAGACTACAGGAAACATTATATTGTATGGCGGATAATTACCGGAAAATTCTGAATTGGGGAAGGGGGAGGGAGGGGGAGAGAGGGGGAGAGAGAGAGAGAGAGAGAGGGAGGGGGGGAGGAAAGAGAGAGAGAGAGAGAGAGGCACAAAAGCAAATAGTTCTGTCTTTCTTTAGAGGTAAAATGTGATTCTTAAGGACAGAAGAAAAATAAACTGAGTATAAAGTAAAGCTGTGTTGTTTTAATAATACCTAACTTACAATGAAGTATTAACGACAGAAATCACTTGGCAGTAACCAGAGCAGAAACTCAGTAAAATACCAACAATGTTGAGATATCCACCTTTGAAAAACAAGAACATTTCCTCAGCACAGTCTGCAGTCTGACCAGGGTAGAAGTCCCTGATGAAAGACATATTCAATAATAAACATGTTTCTGAGTATATTTTATTAAGTAAATAAAAAATAAAAACATTACTCAAAGATTGTGGTGTGAAGGTTTTAACAATGATTTAAAATGCAACAGCAGCCCAGTCCAGGCCTCGCTGATTCAAAAACTTAAAAATGATAATCCATCCAAATCTTCCAGTCAACAAACAAAATAATGAATGAACAAACACAGAGAGTGAGTTTAAAAGCTAGAGCTGTGCCCTGCAAGCATGACATAAGCTCATGCCTGACCATCAGCAAATTCAAGACAGCAGGAGGAAAGAGAAGCTATGTTAGAGGGCAGAGGAGAAAGAAACAGGGCAACAGAGTGGGGAAAGGAGAAGGAGAAAAACAACAGGAGAGGAGATTTGGAGAGAAAAACAGGAACAGAAGCTTGCTTTGTGGGGCTGTTAAAAAGCTTTTGGCTACCATACATTTTTTTAAAAACTGAAGGCATTAAAATTTTGCCGTTATGATTTTTTTTTTTAGCCCATGTTATACCAATTACAAAGGATGAGATCCTTTTGCTACAATAATTTCATTTTACTGACATGGGTCCTGAAATAGCCACCCAATGAGTGTCAAATAGAATTGTGATTTGTAGTTTGTGTTGACTGCCAGATGGGACAGCTGGGACAGGATATGCAGGTTTTACAGTATTCCATGAATTCAGTTTAGTTACAAAGAGTGTACTATGATTAGACTTCATATAACTACTTTGAAAGAGGACAAAATCTCCTGAAATAATTGTGCCATCAAAAAATTATGCAGTTATAGTATAGAACTTCATTAAGTTTGATTCGCTGGACCATAGTAAAGTTGGTATGGGCATTATGCTGTAACACATACACTGTAGTGTTATAAATGCATGCACAACTAGGCCTAGTGGCATTATCATCAGCATGAAATGGCAAGACACTAATTGTGTTGTTTTTCTCTGCATGTTTATTTATAAAACAGATTAATAAACTTTGTATAATTGAAGGTTGCTTGTTTCAGCCTTGTCAATAGGCTGCACACGATGTGTTTTTAAATATAACAAATTCTATGTGCCTATGTTAATCAAATCTCAGCTGTTATGGAATCATTACTTTGAAGGTAAATCATGAATATCTCTCAACTGTTGTCCATTTTGAGGGTTGTACCAAAATTAATCCCATTTCACATAAATCTAATTCCCCTCATGTTTATAGCTGAGAATTAT
Source organism: Pelodiscus sinensis (assembly GCF_052426305.1). Classification (NCBI taxonomy): domain Eukaryota; kingdom Metazoa; phylum Chordata; order Testudines; family Trionychidae; genus Pelodiscus; species Pelodiscus sinensis. Next base: position 44,981,486 of record NC_143052.1, read on the forward strand.
TGCCATCAGAGACTCCAAATTATGAAACAGAGGACCTGTTTAGCTTGAAAGGATGAATCCCACAGCAATTTAAGTTTCTTGCTTAAATAACAAAACAAAATGATGGACACACATATACATTGGCTCCTACATTTGTACCTTAGCTGGTTGAGAAGCATGACCAGATCCTACCTAGTGTAGAAAGCCTCTCGAGATTTTAGGTAACATCAGTTTACATTAGGCCTTCCTAGATTGAGCCTCTGGGGGCAATCTAAAACACCAAGGGAGGAAGTAATGGATATTGAAGAATTAGGAAGAGAACTACAAATAGTGCAGCATAGTCAGCAGAGATGACTAATGTGGAGGAGTTTTACAAAGAAAGACAGTTTCTTACTTTAAAAAAATATTTTAACCTATTTTCTATTATTAACATTTTTAAAATGAAGACACATGAGAAATTTAGGATTTGATTAGCTTTCACTTATGTATTTATTTGTCAAAAAATAAGAAAGAGCAGATAGAGGCATGTAAATTAGACTATCCGATGTAGTCAATGAAGCTGGGATTTAAATATCTCTGGCTTTATTAAAATAAAAATGGCTGCCACTCTGTGCTGGTTCAGATGATTGTCAGGATAGTGCAGCAGTCAAGACATGGATCGGTCAACAGGGAACGCCTTTGTCGACTGCTCCCTTATGCCTCGTGAAACAAGGTTTACTGGAGCAGTCGACAAAGGCGTTCCCTGTCGACCGATCCGCGTCTTGACTGCTGCGCTGTGCCGATGATCAGCTGAGCCGGCACAACGTGGCAGCCGTTTTTATTTTAATATTTAAATCCCAGCTTCATTGACTATGTCAGGTAGTCTAATTTACATGTCTCTGGCGACAGAGGCATGTAGTCTAGACATACCCATAGTGTCTCATAAGAAGCTTCTCACGCTTTAAGCCTAGGCACAGAGGGTGGGCAAAGTTTCAACAGTTCCTGTATTTCTTTAAATGCTGGGATAGATTTTTTTTCTGAAGACTCTCAGATAGAAGAAATCACAAAGTGAGAAGAAAGAAGCAAAAAGAAGCAGAGCAATGGTCCCAGCTCCATCCTCACACTGTATAATATGTAAAGAGGTGTTCACACTGCTTTCCCTGAAATGATGCAACTCTCATCAAGCAGCTTGAGGGGACAGAATTGTTTCCCTGAAGTAGAGTAGCTTCACAGCATGGGTCAGTGTGGAATTTCAAAGAGATAGACCTCTTTAAGGGACTAATATGTATTTCCATTGACATCAATGGCAAATGTGGATTTAGTTTCAGCTATGCACAGTAAAAAGAGAAGTTGGTTGTATTGTCCATGTATGAAACTTTCATTCAATTGAAAATGATTCTCCAAATGTGATATTTAAAATCACCCAAAAATGTCAAATCATCAGCAGACACACATATTCTGCTAAAATAAATAGTACAGGGAGCCCTCTTTAGAGATAATGAGACAAACCATTACTTCTGCAAAAATATTTCTTTTCCAAGCAAATATTATGATCTTTAATAATTATGTGACTTATAATATAGATACAGATATCGATGTAGATATAGATATATAGATAATACAATTATTATACAGGAAACCCTTGCCATTCACAGTAGATGTGTTTTGGGCACCACCGTGAATGCCAAAATTCACAAATACTAGGAGTCACGGCTCCTGCCCCCCAGAGTGAGTTCTCTGTGGCTCCTGAACTCACTCCGGGGTCAGAGGGAACTCTCCACAGCAGCTAGGAGCCACAGGGAACTCACTATGGGGGCCAGGAGCTGCAGTAAGCTTCCAGTGGCTCTAGCCCCTGCCACCTTCCCAGGCCAGGACAGGAGACCCCTGTGAATATACAGAGCCATGACTATGCAAAACCATGAATAGCGATTCTGTGAATAGTGGGGGTCTCCTGTATGTCTTTCCATGAACTTTGATTGCATAAATATGACATTAAAATTGATCACTCAAGTATTGCACAATCACTATTCTGAATAGTAATGAAGGTGACAGAACAGGTTCTAACAATTTAATTTAACTGGATTAGGAAAGGTTTAACTTTGATTATTAGTTATACTTTTGATTTTGTTATTTTTGTTTATAGTTCATTGGATGGCTTTAACAAGATGTTAAGCTACATAAGAAAAGTCTGAAATGAGACTACACAACTTTTCTTGCATAATACAAAACTTATTTTTATGTCAATAAATTATTTGATTATATATGGTACATTAGGGTATGTCTACACTACAGTGTTATTTCAAAATATCTTATTTTGAAATACTTGTTTCAAAATAACTTATTTTGAAATAACGGGTCTACACACAAAATGCATTTCACTGAGTGGACTCTGAATCGCATTTAAGGCTGGCTGGAACCAGTTCCAGCAGGGCACCAGGTCAGGACTTACTTTATGGGGCTGCTACCTGAGGTTATCTGAAGTCTGTGCTTAAAGGGACTCTCCCCCCCCCCCCCCCCGGACAGCCAGTTCTCAGGTTTTCCTGCTTGCTTGTCTACCTCAATGAGGGACAGCAAAGCATTTTGTATCTGTGTGTTCTGGTTGCCCTCACTCGGGACACCCCAGCACTCTGAAACATGGAGTAAGAGCTGCCCTTGGGCACTCTGATGCTTCTCTTGGATGTGTTGCTGTGAGCCTGGCTGCACTTTCTGCAGGCTGCCATCCGGGCTGTCAGTATCAAGCAGGCCCTGTGGGAGAGCTTCCACTGTGAGGAGCACTGAGAGCCTCACTGGCCTGCCCCACTGGGGACTTGTGCCTCATTCCTCCCTCACGTCCTTACACTTACACCTCCCTAACCTCCCTTTCTGATGTCAAATAAAATATACGTATTTTCATGAACACAAACTCTCTTTATTTAACAAAACTGAGGAATGAAACTCTGAAGAGACTGGGGAAAGGAGGTGGGAGAGGGGAGAAAAGAGGGTGGGAGTGGAGAGGGGAAAACCTGGGAGGAGGGAGCTGTAAGGGGGAAAGAAAGGAGAAGAAGGGGGAGGGGAAGTTTAGGGTTGGGGATCTCACCAGACCAACTTGATTGTCATGCAAACCTGCTCCTGGGTTTGCATGTGGTCTTTGGTGGCCGGGCTGGCACCTATCCTGCAATAGACGTCCACGTTCCTCCATCTAGTGCGGAGATCATGGACATTGGGGTCATCCGCCCCAAACCTGAATAAGGTTCATGATCTCCACCCTGAACCAGGAAGGCGCCCACCTTCTCCAGGCCCTGGCAGGCTCCTGGGAGCTGGCAGACTGCTCCTGGGGAGTGGTGGAGGGCTGGCTGCCAGTGGCTTGCTGGCTCATGTTTTGGGGCCACTGGGTCAGGGGCAGTGACTGCTGGCTCTGCGTTGGAGGCTTGGAGCTGGCACAGGTACTGTGTCCAGAGTCTACCCCTTAAGGACTCCAGGGCTGGGGGAGAGGGAGAGAAGTGTTCTTGATTGATGCTGGAGTGGCCACCATGGCACGCTGGGAAGCCTGGAGGCCCCCTATTTTGAAATAAGTGTCTACACAGCACTTATTTTGAAATAGCTATTTTGAATTTGCCGTTATTCCTCGTAGAATGAGGTTTACCAAATTCAAAATAAGTGCTCCACTATTTCGAATTTATTTCAAAATAGCGGTTTGGTTGTGTAGATTCTAGGAAAGTTATTTTGAAATAAGGGCTGTTATTTTGAAATAACTTTGCTGCGTAGACATACCCTTACTTACCATAGTTCCATGTTCCCATTTTCCGTCTCCACATGAAAGACTGGAATCTCACATCAATGTCCAGAAAGGAGCATAACCTAACACACCTCTATTACTATTCGTTTTAACTGAATTATTTAAGAGCTTTGGGTCCTGCATACATTTCAATATGTATTGAATAGGGTCACATATAAGCATGTTTTAAGTACCTTGTTGCATAAGGGCCTCCGCAAGTTTGTGCTCATAAAATTTCCTTCTAATTCTTTCTCTCCATAGTAGAATGGTTGACTATAAATCATAGGAGACCAAGTCACAGTCATAGGTCCCTTCCCCATCCCTTGACATTGCATTCTGCAAAGCATCCATATTTTGATATCTGTGGTGTCAGTGAAGAAGTAGTATGCTCACAGAGTGAGCATCTGTGTCTCTTAAACTGGTCTCATGGGGTCCTGATTTACCTATCCTCCCATTTGTGGAAGCAGAGAGCCCTTTCTTACTTGCTTAGTTTAGCCTTTTGGTCAAATTTGTTAAATCTACCTATTCTGAGGTAACAAACAACCAAAACAAAACAGTCTTCTGCCATGCCTGGGCATCTCAGACTCCTTTCCTAGCCTGTGCAGGCTTCTCATCTTAGTTGCTTTGGTTCCAGAAGATCATTCTTCCTTTAGTTTCAGGGTTCTAAATCAGCTAGTTCTACCTATCTATCTTGCCTATCAATCTTGAGGACTGAATGAAGACAGACTTCCTTCCTCTTTATTCTGAAAATCTTAATCCTAGTCCCATTAGGAGACAATAGATGCTCATTCTAGGTTTTCTGCAGGCTCTGCTTCAATTATCAGCATCCTTCCTTTAGCAAACACTTCTAAGTATGTTTTGTTATGCATTTTGCACACTTCTAAAATTATTTTTTAAAACTAATCAGCAAAATGATGTAATTTGAAAAGACTCTTCCTGTTATTAGTGTGGAGAAATAACTTTCTACTATCCCACTTCATTGACAAAACTTCATTAAGTATGTGTTTACTATGTTTATAGTTGCACTAAATGTAAAGTAGCACAACATTTTACACATTTGTCAAATTCTGAATTCAAATATGCATCTGTAACCTACATTAATACCAGTGTGAGTTTTGTGCCCCACCTAGAGGCTCTCTCATGCAAAGAAGTTTATGAGTCTGCTACTGCCTACAAGCTAACAGAGACTTTGTCTACAAAGAGATAAGGATGAATATATTAAGGTCAATTTTTTTTAGCACCCAATTTTATAAAGTCAAAGTTGCACATCCCCACCATGCACAAGAATTCAACTCAGTTCAAAGAGCCCCCTCCTCCAGTAGAGTGGCAACCATTGACTTTGATGGTAATGCACTGTTAGTAGCTATCACTCAGTTCTTGTGCCCATTTGCATTCTGGGTTATATTCCCAGTGCAAGCTGGGACCAAAACTATGCATCGGGTAGTTCTGGGTACTTGTAACCAGCTTCTCATAATACACTTATCTCCTTCCTCTTTCTCCCCCCTCCTGCCCCCCATTTGAAAGCAATGGCAAACAGTCTTTTTGTGCCTTTTTAACCCTGGTTATCCATGCAGATGACATAGCAGCATAATATGGAACCCACTGAGCTTCAAAGCAGTATGGCTGTCATATAAGCTGTGGTGTGTCCTGTGATGGAGTACATACAGAGCGTTTCCAGATCCACCAGATTGAGGAAGAACCTTGGGAAGTGATGAACATGATCTTTAGCAAAGCACTTGAGTTGAGCAACTGGCAAATGCCATTGACATTCGATCTTCTGGCATTACAGACTGGCATTACTCCTCATGAAAAGCAGGAATGCTGAAATTGACTTTAACAGCCTGTAAAGTAAATGGAGTGGGCTTGGTGGTGTGGATATTGTTTAGAAATTCTACCTAATGACCTACGTTTGAACTAAACTCTCAGTGTCGACCAGGTCAATGTAGGTCTTTAAGCTCAAGCAGGAGAAGTTTATTCTTTCAGTCCAGAAATACTGAGTTTGATCCTCACAGGCGACTTATACATGGTCACAATTCTTATAGGAACATATGGATTCCTGTGCATGTATCATTTTGAGGTAGAATTTGGCCCTGAATTTTTAAATAACCCATTACATGTTTTTTATATTTCACTTATGTCTCTTTAGGGGAAATCATGCTACTTAATTGTTTGAGTGCAAATTCTTTTCTTGATGTAAAAATAAATAAATTACAAAGCAATGTTGGCATTAGCAGATATTTAATATGGCAGCCATTATCTTTTTTTTGATTTGGTAATTATGTATCTTTTAAAATCAGACAGTATTTTTGAAACACTACTTAATATACCTAGTAGCTATGACTCCATATGGCAACTTTTTGGAAGGCTTTGGAATTTATCATACAAAAAAGAACAATACAACTTAACAGCCTCTCTACATTTAAGTCCATTTGCAAGATATATTTTACTTCAATTCCTATATTCCTGAATTCTGCGGGCATCATGAGTAACCATAATACAGACCAACAATTGAAAAAACAAACTAAAGAGTGACAGAAAACTAATTTAAGAAATGCAGACTGCTAGATTCTTTTCTATGAAGGGTAAAGACCATCATTACTGAAAGAAATAAGACAGTAATAGTCTTTTACAAACCTATATTTAACTATGCCTTAATTTTGTTGCTTTTTAATAGAAAAAATCTTTACTCATGTTAGTCAGTATTAATCTTACCCTGCACGTATTATCTATAAATAACCTAATCAACATTCATCCTGGAATTGTATAAATGAGCCAGTCCACATATTGCACCTTATAATGAGCCACTACAAGTCTAATGACTTATTAGAGCCAAGGGCAGTGAATGATTAATTAGTCAATTCAAAAGTGACTTTTTAAGGGTATAATTGCTATCTTTTCTAATTTCTGAAGGTTAGACAGAATTCACGCCATGTGGGACTATTAGTACTTATATAGTAATATCTTTTGTTTATCAACAATGCACTAAATGCTGGGAGGTAGTTCCACAGAACTGACTGTATTATAAGGAATATATGTTTTGGTTATGGGTTCTTCAGATTATATTCAAAATATCTGGGTGAATTTTGGAGAAGTTTTGCAAGTAAAAACATCCAACCTTGGAATGGACAGAGAATAGAAAGCACTAGAATATTTCACCACCATCTATGGAGTAATGCCACACAGCTCCCCAGGTCTGCCCATGCCTGTTCAGTGTTGCTATGGCTCCCTAGCCCATCTCTTCAGGAGAATCCTTAGAGATGGGGATGGAGCTGGCATTGGGACTCTCAGGGAGCCATTCTGTGGGGAAGAAGGGTTGATGGCCCCCATGTGGGAGCCACATCTGAAACCCACTGCAGGCAGACAAAGAGTCAAGCGAGCATCTGGCAGGAATACTGGGAGGATAGAAGGGGCTTGCCCCCAATCTTGACTTGAATTGCTATGGGCATCAGAGTCCCATCTCATTTTTAAAACATAATGTTGGAAACCCTAAGTGAAAAGAATACAAAATCTATGACTATGTGCATCTGGGAGCCCTAACTCAGGTGGTGCAGCATGGTTAGAGTATAGTCTTCTTTGTCATTCAGTGACCTTTTACGGAGTGGAAGAGTGAATTCCCTCACTTCCAACAACTGTTTAGTGGCCCTGCCACAAAGCCCAATCACACAGGCATTGGGTGGAAGAAGTGTATTTAGTATTAGCAGGTTTCACAATGATTCAATTAATAAAATTATTTCTTTGGATGTTTCTATTAATGTGGCTACATACAAGTGCAAATAAATTACGTGCATATATTTGTTAAAACCACACAAAACATTAATAGATGCTTGTATTGTAGCAGATATGTCAGAGCACATTTCTCAGTAATGTCAGTGAAGGGACCAAAGCAACTGCATCTCAAATTAATACATCTAATTAACATCTGTGCCCTCTTTTAATGTAGATCATTTGCTGGAGATGTGCTGAAATTATCAATGGACAAGTGTGGAGCAGAAAAAACAACAACAATAAATAACACAGAGTTTGCAGAGTGGACAACACTCATCTGTATTCTTTTAAGTACTTGGAAATTAAATTATTTATGGGGAGACCATCAGCCATCTTTGAGAGGGGGTAATTCTTCTAACACATTTTTGGATATACTAGTTTTGTGGGGATGCATGGATTGGAGCTGGAGAGCAGCATGCCTCCCTCAACAAGTCCAAAGGGAAATCTGGGCTGAAATTAATATTACTCCAAATAGCATTGGAGTACTACTGCAAATACAATACTTCTCCAAATACTACTCCAAATATAATAATATCCAGTTGTTATATAACACTTTTCATCAGTAGACCTCAAGTGCTCTGAAAGGGAGGGAAGTATCAAATAGCTTCAATCAGCTTGTTTATTACAACTTTTATTGCCACCACTACCAACATAAGAGTAGGAGGCAATTTCTAACTGCTTTCAGGGGCAATAGCATTACAGAAAGAAAAAACATTCCATAGAATGGAGGGGCTCTCCCTCAGCCTCCCATGAAGACTGGGCCAGAGGACTGGGACCTCATTTCCTTATACTGTACATCTTTTCTTCTTGATGTTGGAAAGCTCTCTCAATAACCCTTCCTAACAGCTGCAAACACCTGCCTATATGGCAATGGTGACCATCCTTATTATACTGGAAAGCTACACAAACCTATCCACAACCTTGTGTGGGCCAAACACATTCCATATATTTTAATTAATTACCTGCACTGATTTATATTTAATGTTCAGCTTGTTTCAGATGCATTTAGATATACAATACTATACACAGAAAATCTAGTAACACTTGTGAAAACTAAAATTATGTAAACATGACAACAAAATGCTAAAGAATCGGCCATTAGTATATTGTGCTGAAGCAGGCCATTGGCCTTATGAAATGCTCTGCTGGAATGTGTATGGACCAGGGCTGTAGGTTCGGTACCTCTGCCCTATGGAAGATAATTTTTTGGTGTCTACAGGTTTATTGACAGAATGGGAGCATTTAGCTCTAGATTCACAAAGAAACTGCAATTTTTAGTGCTGCAAAAGTGATTTCTGAACTGTCAGTGTTATATTTTTCCCACCTCACACTTTACTATGTAAAGTATGGTAAATGTCCAAAGCTAAGATTTCTGCATCACCTAATGGATGTCCTGAGGTATTTTTTGTTGTTTTTGTGTTTACACAGTCCATGTCCTATGATATTTCATAAGGCTGCTGAAAACTTCCTAATGCACTTTACGTGCATTTTTTCCTTAGAATATGAGGCCATTTCACAGCATGTTCCTTTTGTTTTTTCTATGGCTACATTCATACCTTTTTTAGTTTGAGGAAAAAGACCTCTCTCTAGATCTCTATCATTTCCATGACTTAGCGTAACTCTCATACTGAATGACTCACAAATGTAAAATGAATTTATTCTCAACACACTTCTGTTAGGTAGGTCAGTATTCTTTTCCCCATTTTACACATAGGAACAGAGGCATAGAAATATTAGCCTAATTACAATGGTGGTAAAAAACAACATCTTCTCTACACTGTCACTTAAGAACATAACAACTGAAGAACAGCCATACTGGGTCAGACCAGAGGACCATCTAACTCAGGACCCTGTCTGCTGACAATGGGCAATGTCAGGTACTGCAGAGAGAATGAACTGATCAAGCAATCACAAAGTGATCCATCCCCTGTCACCCATACCCAGCTTCTGACTAACAGGCTAGTGACACACCATTACGATGTTACGGAGCTGCACTGGTATTAGAACAATGGTAAAGGTATTTCAAGAACTTCCTTCAAATAGAAAAGGGCAAGTGTACAAGCATGTTACTCATGAATAGAATGCTCCACGAACTGCCCTCAGCAAAAGAGCAAAAGTTGTAATGTACAATCTTAAAAAAAATCATGTAAATCCTAGATAATATAGACCAACATTCATATTATATTGTAATTAAGATGAAGCATCTACTTCACAAAACATGAACTAATACAACATTGAAAGCGATCAAAGATGAAATTTCCATAATAAATATGGTGCACTTTTAAAGTAATTAACGAGGATTTGCTCTCGTCTTTGATAATCATTAGGAAATACTTAAAAAAAAAATTTAATCATAGCATTGGTTGCTTTTATCTTTTTGGAATAAAACTCTAATTAGTAGCTTATAGACAGACATGCCACAGTTTGCATGTAAGTTAACAGACAATAAAAACATTGATGTTCATTAAAGTGATCAAAGAGAACTACATATTCCCCACTCCTCTTAACTGTTCTACAGAGAGCTAGAATGTTTTTAAAAGCCTGAACAGCCCATGTCATTAACATAATTACCTAAATCAAGCAAGACAAATTATTTGCAAAATACTATCCAAATTAAAATAAATGTTTGACTGAGAACACAATGAGCTCCATCTCATGAAATGCTAATTACAATTAGGCAAAACTATTACTTAAACTAGCATGAAATCTTAGGACAATGCCCACCCTTGAGTGTGGGAAGGCACTTCCTGGTAATCCAGAAACTACAAAGACTAATGTGGATTAGCAATTTTTCATGATTCCACACTCAGGGTCAAAACAGCTGGATAACTCAACATATAAGTGACTGGGAAACATAATAGAGAGAGTCATAGATTATCTTTACAAACCTTTACTAATATTATTTTAAAAGTGTGACTCAATTGTTTCAATAAGTTCAGTATAAAACCAAGTAAAAATACTGGTAAACTCAGCCCATACTGAACAGCCCAAACAACACATGTAGCCTCAGTAAAGGTGAAGCAGAAGACAATTTATGGGCAACCATATAAGTGACACACAATATACTGGGCTTACAAAATCAAAAGTGCAAAGTTACTTTCTGCTACATGGATCTTAATAAAAGCAGAGAGGCATATATCTTTAATATACAATCATCAGTCTCTACATCACATGATTTGTTAAAACCTTGATTTGGCAAAGAATGTCTGTAGAAGAAATAGGACTTAAACACACGTGTGAGTGCTTGGTTGAACTGGGATGGACGCAACCCAGGCTTTAACACTGAAACCTACTGGCTGATCGATCTCCTGCTGACATAAAAGAGATTGAGAGCTGCCCTAAATTGGCAAAAATTGCCCAGAATGTTTTAGAGCTGTAGACTGAAAAGCAGTAGAGAAAACAACAATGAAAATGTACAAAACTTTTACAGTACAATAGAATATACTACTAAAAATATGTGGCATGTAAATGAGATGCACAATAATTATAGAATATTTATTATGGAACTTGAGGTAAAAATTCTTAAAAAGGAACCATCATTGGACCAAAAAAAAAAAAAAAAAAAAAAAAAAAAACCACAATTGAAAGGGAGTACTACAATTTTTAAAAATAATTTTTGTTAAACCTATGAAATATTTCCATGATTTTCTTTAACTTCCAAAGGATTATTTTGTTTGATATATATTTTATTTATATATAAAAACAGTGTTAGAAGTTTTTAAATATTTTACAAATATTTTACAAATTTAGTAGAACAAGAAAAAACAGTTCTAAGTGTTTTTAAGGTCCCTCTGATTCTGTACATAGTACCAGGAGGACTTAACTCATGCAAATAGCTTTACAGTATTTGGAAGATTGGGAGCTTTAATCTTTACAGGATCAGTTCTTTGAAGATCAGTCAAAAGTTTCAACTAGAAACATTTTAAGATTTTTAATATATTGATGTATTTCCCCAATCAAAATTACAAATTAATTATACTAAATAAATCTTTCTACTTATTATGTGCTTAAAGAATTAGGGACTTTGTGAATGAAATAAATCCTGTGGCAGAGGTGTTCTGCAGAGAGAAAATCTACTGTGAAAGAATTTCATCGTAGTTGTACAGCAGCTGAAGTATTTATGCTCACTGCACCAATGAGGTGGTCCCATGTCTGCTTTGAATGATATTATAAGAAGGCAGAGGGATTGTATCTGTGCTTATGCAGATATAGTAGCTAGGAATCCTTTAGAGGACATGAATGGGAGCTACAGCTACTATTACAACCTGTAAGATGTAGACGATCCTTGATTTGGAGGTTAGGCTTTGTCCCTCACATCTTTGCACAGCACACCTAGACAAAAATAGTTTTACTGAATTGTATCATGAAGGTCTGAATATATCAGATGAAAAGAAATGTGGCTTACAATTTAACAGGGCCATCTTTGTTTCATGACAATCCGCAAAACAGTTGCTAAAAGTCCTTAAATATCTATGCACCTGCTAAAGAGATTCATAGATATCCATGAGATGTCGTACTTTCTGTCAGCTCAGGAGGCAAATATCAAAGACTCATGACTATTTTAAAACATGCAATCCTGTTCTAAAGACACTCAGAAATTAGGCCATTTATTTAAAAAAAAACTTTTATCAGATTAGTAGCACTTTGCAGAACATTATGAAACATTTCTCTTCCTTTATTCTTAATTCAAATATGTATGCTAATATTTCCCTAATTTTAATGACAATTGTGTCACATGGTTTTGGGCTGGCATGATGCCTGGAAACTGTTTCAGTAAATTATACACCAAGATGATCTACTCTTTGGATTGTCTCCAGGACAAAAACCATGATGTATAATTAAAAACAACTAACAATTAACTCCCATCAAATGAAACATGAAGGGCAAGCATGATAAATTTAGTTATATACCATAAGCATCTTTAAAAACTCTTTTAAATTAAAAATTAAAATGGCTAAATATTTATGTGATTATCATCATAAAAGCGTGGGTAAAATTGCTAAGATATAAACTAAGATACTTCAAGACTCTATTTTAGTTTAAGTAAAATAATATAATTATTAATACCTAAAAGGGGTGTAATTTCATATTTTGTGCTGAATGCAATTTATTAGCAACACTAAAATGATCTCTTTGGTATTAAATGTTTCAAAAAATTCAATTCTTAAGGAAGTGCAATCATTTTCTTGTACATCATAGGATGGCAACATGGAGGGGGAAGTAATTGCTATATATGTATTAGACCAACTTAAAAGAATCATAGAAATGTACAGAAATGTAATGTGACAGTGACAAGACAATACAGTTTTAGCATGCTATATATTAATGCTCTCTCACTTTCTCTGTATATATCTATATATAAATGCACAGATCAACAGATTTTGCTTTCATTTACACCAGTGTTAATGTGGAGTAACTCCATCAATTCAGTTACTTTAATGGAATTAACTCTGGATTTTCATGATGTAAAAGAGAGCAGAACCCAACCCATTTGTATTTTATATCACCATCAAAATAGACTATTTTTAATCATTATAAATAGCTAAAAATACATGCATACACTTACTAAAGGTCAGTCATTAATGTGTCAACAAAACACTAATCTTTTAAATATAGTAGATAATTAACCTCTAAAAATATATCAGAGGCACAAGCTGCAAAATGTGCATATATGTTATTTTCTCTTAGAGTTCCTGTTAAGAACATTGAAAGAGATAGGCAGGTTCTGTATATTTGTTTATGTTTCTACAGTCTACTTTACATATTGTGCTCAATTGCCAAAGAAGATTTTTAACATGTTTAGTAATGTTAATTATACTAATAAAATTTAATTGCTTTTGAAATATATGAAGACATCTTCTGCATAATTAATTTTGTCGGCTCTGTGTGTCTTTTTGGAGTCAATCATTTGGTAAATTTGTGGCTCCCATGTAAGGCAAAGATGAAAAAGTAATTAAAGTTATTAAAAAAGAACTATATTTCCTCATTGAGTACTCATAAAAATTATTTTCCTTTTAGTGTAAAGTTAACCTACACTACAAGGCTACTACCACCTTAAAGGACCTACCATATAAATATTTCTAATGATCAGTCAATACTGCCAGCATTCTCATCAATCACTGCAGAACAAGTACTGTTTTATGCAGTAATCACATAAATCGTGCTCCAAGAAATTATAATTCTTCCAGACACACCTCTTGATCTTTGGCAAGGTCATCTTGGCTCTGTGAGCCTCTACAGCAAGATACCATATGTCAAAATAGAGAGATGGATGAATTGGATAAAAAGGAGACTGCAGCATAAAAAAAAAACAGAGTAAGCAATCTTACATCTTTAAAAAACAATAAATCAAACCATATTTTTTTGAAAATGAAGAAAAGTTTGACAATTGCTGATGATACCTCATAGAACTAACATTTTGTTTCTGATACACAGAATAAATCATAAATTCTGGTTTAGAATATCATGCAGGAATTACTCTTTGTTTCTCACTATAACCATGGAATAAGGTTTAAAATTTAAAACCAAGAATGGAAGAAAAAACTAAGCTGTGTTGACGGAGGTGTCATACATATAATTTATTAGGTGAATCTTGCAAAGCAATATTTGTGAAATAACCTTAAAAAGTTACATGCTGCTATTCAGTTTGAAATGCTATTTAACACAGATACAACACCATAGATACTAATAGATACAAATTAAGAACTTCTCCTTACAGCTGTTCTCATGATTTGAAGTTGATGTTAATTTTGCCTGAATAAGGATTCCATGATTGGATTTGCATTGAGACCAAACTTACCTTATGAACTAAACCTGAGTAACTGGGTTTTGCTCATAGAAATTACAAAGGGAACCTGGGGAAGAATCCTCACCTCCCACCTAAATGTTAGGTATGGGGTATCTGCTCAGCCAGTAGTGGGGGTTGGGATAGAGGTCATAACTCAGTGTAAGTATTTGCATGGATCTGTGCTGTGAGTATAATCATACCTTTGGCATCTTTTCATTTCTGAGGAGAGCTGCAGAGCTCTAAGTGGTAAAGAAACCCTGCAAGGTATTCCCATAGCATTATCATGTGACCAAAACACAGCTTTTAAGCTGTTTTCTGTACTTATGTATTCATAGGAATTGTGCCTACTGCTCTTTCACATCAGTGTTCCCTACAGTTTTCTCCAGGAACAGGGGGAAAAATCTAAATATTTGTTTTTTTCTTCTTTTTTAAATGTTAAAGAAAAGTAATAAAACATGGATACATGGCCTTTGTAGCAACATTATTATTAGCCAATTGCTAGCAGGGACACTGAAACAATTTGTATAGCAGGTGAGCTGAGAGCCATTGAACCCACTGGTAAAGCTTATATAGCAAGGATGGGCAATAAGCATCCCATGGGCCAGATGTTGCTCACATAGATAAAACCCTGGCACGCCACTAGATACTTAATATAGCTCAGTGCCCAGAGATACAGCTGCTTGTATCTCCCACTGGCTGTGGTTCCTATTTTCCTGTGGCTGAGTCTGCAATGATTACATGTGATGAATAACACTTACTCAAGCGAGAAATAGCACTACATTTAATGGATTTTTTGTATAACTAAGTAAAACTCAGTGGGATTTTTCAAGTGAATAAATACTGCTCAATGTAATTAAAGTTGTTGTATTTGGCCCTCAGTACAGCAAAACGTATTTTGAAAATGGCTCAACTCTCATTTAAATGTGTAAATGAGGTGGTCAGATTTTCAAAAATGCCAAGCAGCTCCCGTTGTTCTCAACAGACAGTATATACTTGAGAGACAAATTCAGCGGGAGAATATCATTTCTTGAACTAACTTCTGATAGTGAAAGAAATAAGCTTTCAAGCAACACAGCTCTACTTCAAGTCTGAGGAAGGTATTCAGAGTATCACAGCTAAATATAAGACAAACAGATTGTTTAGCATAAATAATTAACACATTTTAATGGACCATTCAAGAAGAATGGGGGGAGGCATTATTAGGTTAAAGACTGTTGTAATGAACCATAAATGTCATAAATGAGCAAGGGGTAGGCTGTATTGTCCGGGATTGACTCTGATGGTGCAGTCAAGAAAAAAAGTCCCTAAGTCTATCTTTCAGAACAGGCAGGAGTTCTAGAAGATGTGGGCATTATGAATCTTTCCCGACCACCTGACGATGTCAGTGAAGCATCCCTTGTGATTCACAAGGGCCTGCAAAACTTCTGCATGGGGATGGCGTGTCACATGTGTGTATCCTGTCATGTAAGGGCAGGGGCGAGCCACTCACAGAGCTCGAGGAAGGTAACCTTTCACTTATGAAAATTCTGTAGTCACTGCTGGTCGTCCCATACTTTCAGGACAATGGAATCCCATCAGTCTGAGCTCGTCTCCCACCACCAGAAACGGTGTTCCATGGTGCCTAAGCAATTAAGGGGCATATGTAAATCAGGAGCACCAGGACCTGGGTGAGCAGGGCCTGCAGTCCATGCTGGGGTTCAGCCTGCAGGTCCTCGTTCTCCTGGAGCAACATGTGAGCAGTCTGGAAGTATTATGCCATGAAGCACAGCAGGAGGCCCATGAGCCTAGAACTGCTTTGCAGCAACATCTCACTGCACATACTCACTGCATCCTTTTTGCGTCTCGCAAGGGGGGAGGCAATGGAGGAACAGTTTGTGAGACCCAGCCATAGAGAGGAGTCCCTGTAAGCACACATCACAGCTCGCTTGACCAAGCAGCCATAGGAGGTATTTGCCTCCCCAGAGTACTTTCAGGGCTCTACATCCAAGGTAGGCTCCGAACAATGTGAATATGCTATCTTGGAATAATTCTAGCTAATTTTGATGCTTCTCTGTAGTGGGGGCATGCTGTTTTGATTTTGTTAAATCAAGAGTTATTATGCTGATTTTAGTAATTTTGAAATAATTTCCTAGAATAGACATGCCCTAAGGAACTTATATGGGTGAGTGGGAGAGCAGGAGAAAATCTTTAAAAAGTTTACATTTATTTCATAGAGTTGTTACTAGGATCCAGAGTTTTTCACCTCTAGATGACTGTCTCAAATCCAGGCTAGACAGAAAATGAAAGAAAGTCATTACCACTTATTAGCTATTCTGTGGTGTATATGAAATGAGATTTGTGATCTTGGTCTGGTCATTGTAGACAAGAGTCCACATCACAAAGCTATTAGCACAAATGACATCTTTGTTGGAAATGTAGTAAGGGCTGAATGAGATGGGGTTCAGACACTTTATTAGAGTAGTCTGTGGAAACCTACCTGCACTACCTTGCTCACACTGTAACTTCTCTATTGGCATGCAGAGGACTTTAATCTCTGGGATTTTCAAGACAGCCCCTTTAAAAAATATCACTTGTCTACTATTAAAAGAGAAAAAACCCTCTACATTTCAACAAGTGATTGCCTGATAGCTAAACACTTACAAATTCTGTTTTGTTGATCCACATGTGAGATCTGGTATCCAGATTCCTGTGGTGGCAGAAAAATTTTTATTCTGGTGATCAATGCCATAGTAGAAAGTGAAACAAAAAACAGGACTATGTAGCACTTTAAAGACTAACAAGATGGTTTATTAGGTGATGAGCTTTCGTGGGCCAGACCCACTTCCTCAGATCAAATAGTGGAAGAAAATTGTCACAACCATATATACCAAAGGATACAATTAAAACAAAATGAACACATATAAAAAGGACAAATCAAATTTCAGACCAGAAGGGGGTTGTGGGGGGGGAGGTAAATGTCTGTGAGCTAATGATATTAGAGGTGATAATTGGGGAAGCTATCTTTGTAATGGGTAAGATAATTAATGTCTTTGTTTAAACTTAGGCGTAAAGTGTCGAATTTAAGCATGAATGACAGTTCAGAGGATTCTCTTTCAAGTGTGGTCTGAAAAAGTCTTTGAAGCAGGATGCAGGTAATCAAGTCATTGAGTCAATGCCCTTTCTGGTTGAAATGGCAAGAAACTGTTTTTTCTTTGTGATCCTGTGTAGTATCTGTTTTGTGGGCATTGATTCTTTGGTGAAGTGTCTAGATGTTTGTCCAATGTACATAGAAGACGGACACTTTCGGTACATGATAGCATAAATTATATTTCTGGATGAGCAGGAATATGTGTTCTTGATCTTATAACTCACTTGGTTAGGTCCAATAATGTTATCGGCAGAGTGAATATGTGGACAAAGCTGGCAACGGGGTTTGTTGCAAGGGAAGGTACCAGAGTTGGTATTAGTGTGGTATGTCCTGTGGTTGTTGGTAAGAATCATCTTGAGGTTAGGTGGTTGTCTATAGGAGACTATGGGTCTGTCTCCCAGAGCCTCTTGAAGTTTAGTATCCTGTTCCAGGATAGGCTGTAGTTTATTGATAATGTTGGACAGGTTGGACATTGGACAAACGTCTCAGACACTTCGCCAAAGTGTAATTACTCATTGTAATGCAACGGACAATACAGACATACAGGTTGTCTGTAATGTTGATTAATTCACTGTGGAATTCTGAGAGAAAATGGTTTGAAGTTGTTGTATTTTAGTCATCTTGCTCATGCAATGGGTAAAGAGAATTACATATTATTATATGTGATAACTTCCCTTTATCTACTTGTCAGATGACTCTCCTGCTGACTCACAAGCCAGAACTCAGCCCCTTCAAGATACAAGTTTAAAAATTGTACAGTTACATTTCTCAGAGAAAAAGAATGACACCATGTATTATATGTTATTTTTAACAAGTATAAATAAACTACAGTCAACATTTGAGTGGGCTGCAAATATTTATCATAAGAAACTGGTATGAGACAGTCCTTTGCTGTTTTTACCCAAACTTAGACACTTATTACTGTTACAAAATATTGAGAAATGTATACCTTGTATTCACACACACACACACACACACACACACACACACACACACACACACACACACACACACATATATATATTTTCCTTCAGCTTTCTCACAGGGTAAATCCTTAGTCCTTCTTGAAATATGTACTATTCAAAAAATAAATATGTGAACATGCATGTCCCCTGAGTTTCTTATAGTTAGCACAAGGTAGTAGTTCTATAGTTTCCTTTCAACCCTTCTCCATATCTTCAGCAAAAACAGTGAAACTCTTCACAAATATCAATTAGCCTCTCTGGGTCCTCATGAGATAGGGAATGCACTGTCTGGATCCAAATGGATTGGCACAGTTTTTGAGATACAGACCTCTTAGGGAACACCCCTGATCTTTGCATGGTTCAGCAGCTGAGTTCCCCCAAGCGGTCTCCAAATTCCCCTATTTATTGTTGTCATGGGGCAGACACTCTCCGCCACTGCGCCTCCTGCTGTTAGCCCTCAGAATTAGCTCGTTAGCCTGTGGGTGCCTCTCTTTGGCTGGCATCTTCCTGTGTCTTTACTCCACACTTTCCATTACAGACCCATGTCGCTCCCAGACAACAGTGTCCTAAGGGGTGCTCCAGTAGTGTTCACTCCAGTGTTTCTTGAGCCCCTTCCAGGGGAGTGTTTATCAGTCTCTGTACTATGGGTCTTCCCCTCCCAGGGAACCCCAATTCCCCTGTACTCACCCACCTTGCCTCAGTGACCCACTGCCAGTCTTCATGTAGCCTAGGGGTGGGCAATACTTTTTGATGGAGGGTCACTACGAAGATTTTGGAAAGTGGTCAAGAACTGTACTTTTCCATGGTATTAATGGAGAAGATATGGGGGTCTGGTATGGAGGTTGGCACAGAAAAGAGCTTGGGGTAAGGGACTGAGTGCAGGAGGGTGAATGGGGTCTGCGAGGGAATTTGGGTGAAGGTGGCAGCTGTCACCGAGGGCAGGGAGTGCAGGGTTTTGGGATGTGACCTAGGGTAGGATGCGACTGTGATCTCAGGTAGGAGACTGGGGTGCCAGATATGGGAGGGGGTATGGATACAAGTGGAGTAGTGCGGCAGAAGTGTGGGGCAGAGGGTTGAGGAAAAGAACTGTTACTTACCTGTAACTGTTGTTCTTCAAGATGTGTTGCTCATGTCCATTCCAATTAGGTATGTGTACCGCGTGCACCGCGTCTTCCAGAGCGTTTTCCCTAGCGGTACCCGTAGTGCTGGCAGGGCACCCCCTGGAGTGGCACCACCATGGCGGGGCATAAGTACCCCTGCCGGCACTCCTCCACCTCAGTTTCTTCTTGCCGGACGCTCCGACGAAGGAGATGTAGGGGGGGGAATCGAATGGACATGAGCAACACATCTCGAAGAAAAACAGTTACAGGTAAGTAACCGTTCTTTTCTTCTTTGAGTGGTAGCTTATGTCCATTCGAATTAGGTGACTTCCAAGCCAACCCCACTTCAAGGAGGAGGGGTCGGAGCACTCAAAGAGAAATCCACGAAAGTTGAACAATCCAAACAAATTTATTTAACTAAGCAAACACAGAAGAACTGTAGAAAGTGCAATGTGGTACAGATAAATAAACATATTTACAATACAGAGCTGAGGACCACAAAGCCCAACCCTGAGTCCTCCTTAGCCTGCTGTGCCAGCGCATAGTGCGCCATAAAGGTATGGAGTGACGACCACGTGGCTGCCCTGCAGATTTCAGTGATTGGAACCTGCGCCCCAAAAGCTACAGAAGATGCCTGCGCCCTGGTGGAATGTGCTGTAACCTGGGGTGGGACCTTCCCGGCCAAGGCATAACACTCCCTGATACACCCTGCGACCCAATTGGACAGCCTCTGGGTCGATATGGGGAGCCCTTTCATTCTGTCAGTGACAGCAATAAACAATTGTGTGGATTTGCGAAAGGGTTTAGTCCTATCAATATAAAAAGCTAGCGCACGTCTAGCATCCAGGGAATGGAGCACTTGCTCCTTAGGGGAGGCATGGGGCTTTGGAAAGAAAACCGGGAGGTAAATTTCTTGGGACAAATGGAATGGTGACACCACCATGGGGAGAAAGGCCGGATGAGGGCGGAGCCTCACATTATTGTCAGAAAACACTAGGTAGGGCGGGTTTACAATTAATGCCCTCAGCTTGGAGACCCTGCAAGCCGATGTAATGGCCACAATGAATGCAACCTTCATAGAGAGGTGCTTCAAAGAACACGTGGCCAGAGGCTCAAAACGGGGGGGGGGGGGCGGTGATACAAATCTAGACAACACGAGGTTAAGGTCCCAAGCGGGAAGAGGGGCTCTAACCGAGGGGTACAACTTGTCCATACCCTTAAGGAACCTTTTGACCACAGGGTCAGAAAACAGAGAGACTCCTGCCGAACCAACATGGAAGGCGGAGAGAGATGCCATATGGACTTCACCTCAGAAAATATATTTTGGCCTTGGAAAGGGTTCAGAAAAGGTCAACTAAAATGTTTAGGGGTTTGGAATGGGTCCCATATGAGGAGAGGTTAAAGTGACTGGGACTTTTCAGTTTAGAAAAGAGGAGACTGAGGGGGGATATGATAAAGGTCTATAAAATCATGAGTGTTGTGGAGAGGGCTGATAAAGAAAAGTTATTTATTAGTTTCCTAAATAGAAGAACTAAAGGACACCAAATGAAATTAATAGGTAGCAGGTTTAAAACGAATAAAAGAAAGTTCTTCTTCACACAGCATGTAGTCAACCTGTGGAACTCCTTGCCAGAGGAGGCTGTGAAGGCTAGGACTATAATAGAGTTTAAAGAGAAGCTAGATAATTTCATGGAGGTTAGGTCCATATTAGCCATGGGATAAAATGGTGTCCTTGGCCTCTGTTTGTCAGGGGAAATAGAGGGAAAGTATAGAGGATGATATAGCCATTTCTGACACGAGAGACCATTCGTAGGCTCCGAAGGACCTGCTCAGAGCATCAGTCAGCAAGTTTTTGCACCCCGGCAGGTACTCTGCCTGCAAAGCTATGTTGTGCGCTACGCACAGGTCCCAGAGCCACAAAGCCTCATGGCAGAGGGGAAGTGACTGGGCTTCCCCCTGCCTGTTAAAGCAAAACACAGCTGCTGTGCTGTCCAGGCGGACCAGGACAAAGCAGCAAGAGAGCTATAAGCGAGGAAGGAGGTGCAGTGAACGGAACCCCACTGCACACCACCGCCTCTTGGGTCCACCATTGTAAGGAGGCTATCACCTCCGGAGGCACTGTGAGAACCGTGTCCCAGAGACCCCTGGACTGGTTGAATGCCCTTGCCAACCAGGCTTGCAGAGGCCTGAGCCTCATTCAAGCATGGTGTACCACATACATACATGCCGCCATGTGTCTCAGCAGCCTCGAGCAGACCCGGGCAGTCGTGATGGGGCATTGGGTTAAGTTGGAGACCTGCTCCACTATGGACAGAAACCTGGATCTGGGGAGGAGTGCTCTCGCCACCCTGGTGCTGGGAGGGAGTCAACGATGACTTTTCCTCGTTTAGCATGAGTCCCAGCCTTACGAACAGGGCCCCTGTGAGGGAAACCCGGTTCTCCACTTGACCGTAGGAATGACCACAAATCAGCCAGTCATCTAGGTACAGAAAGACGTGTACTCCTTTTTTGTGGAGGAATGCCGCTACGACCACCATGCATTTTGTAAAGACCCTGGGTGCTGTTGAAAGGCCAAATGGGAGCACTGTAAATTGGAAGTAACAACGGGAAACAATAAAACAGAGAAACCTCCTGTGGCAGGGTCTTATTGCCACATAGAAGTAAGCGTCCTTAAGATTGAGAGTTGCGTACCAGTCTCCTAGCTGTAAAACCGGGATAACCGAGGCCAGGGTTACCATTCTGAACTTGGATTTCACCACCGTCTGTTGAGGTCCCTGATATCTAAGATGGGACAAACCCCACCCTTGGGTTTTGAGACAACGAAATACCGGGAGTAAAACCCCTTGCCCTTCAGATGCGAGGGGACCCTCTCCACGGCTCCCTTTTCGAGGAGCACTAACACCTCCTGACGGAGGATGCCTTCACGAGAGGTGTCCCTGAAAAGGGACAGGGCTGGCGGGTTGGAAGCGGGCGAGCCCAGTAAGGGGATGGTATAGCCATTTCTGACTATTTTTAGAACCCAGGCATCATTGGTGATTTCTGCCCAGGCATGGCAAATCGAGATAGCCTGGCCCCAAACGGGGGGCCAGGGTGGGAGGCCAGTGCATGACTCTGTAGCAGCCCGTCAAAACTGGTGCTTAAGGCTGCTGGGAGGAGCCTTGACCAACCCCATGGGGGTTGTCCCCTCTCGGATGACGTCAACAACCCCTTGCAGATGAGGGTCCCGCAGCCGACCCCGGGCCCCCACTGGGGGCATGAGGATGGCATCACCAGTAATCACCCACGGGGGACCTGGGACTGCATTCTCCCCTGCTGTCTGTAGGGCAGCTGACGATGCTGAGGGGCTGGTGTGTGAATCCCCAAGGACCAGAGAGTAGACCTCGTGTCCTTAAGCGTATGGATCCTGGAGTCCGTGTGCTCCAAAAACAACATTTTGCCATCAAAAGGCAGGTCCTGGATCGTAGTTTGGACATCCGGAGGTATTCCAGACACCTGCAGCCAGGCACCACAGCGCATAACTACACCTGACGCCATGGTGCGGGCTGCAGAGTCAACAGCATCCAGGAAAGCCTAAAGGGCCGTGCGAGTGATGGTTCTGCCCGCCAAAGTCATAGCTGCAATCTCCTGACAGACCTGGGCGGGGAGCCTATCCTTACGACTCAGCATCGCTTGCCGGTTAGCAATGCGGAGTTGCACCCCACCAGTGGTATACACCTTACGGCCCATCAGGTCAAGGCGTTTGGGCTCCCTAGCCTTCGAGAATGGCCCCGACTGGGGAAGCCTCTCCTTTTGAGCTGAAGCCTGAACGACCAAGGACCCTGGAACAGGTTGGGAGTACAAGTATTCATGCCCCAACTGGGGAATGTAATAGCACCTCTCGACTCCCTTTAAGGTAGGGGTCAGGGTCACCGGGGTCTGACACAGGGCATTAGTAATCTTGGCCACGGTTTAATTAAGTGGCAAACCCAAGCGGGCGGGGGCATCGTCAGAGAGGATGTCAATCATGGGGTCCGTGTCCTCCACTACTGGCTCCACTGGGACACCCAGATTGGAGGCCAGATGCCTAAGCAGATCCTGATGCGCTCGAGCATTCATAGTAGGCAATGCCGGTGCGGGATCTGCCAAGGCTTCATCAGGAGACGAAGATGACAACGACTCCTGGATCAGTACCGGATCCAACGCAGGGCCCGGTTGAGGAGCCGGGTGGGCAAGTGGCACCGTTTGCGGAAGCGGCTCCGGCACCAAGGCTTGTGGCTCAGCAGTGGCATCTGTAATAACCGACCTCTGGGGGGAAAGGAAGGGGTCGTGACAGCAACAACGTCAGTTGTTCTTGGTGCCCCGAGACACCGGACACCAAAGAGGAGGGCACAGGCCTCTGCCACTGGTGGTAAGCCCATGGCATCCAGAAGGGCCATTGCGGTTGAGGTGGCCAAGTCTGCTGCACAAGTGAACGATCACGCCGGTGCCGGGAACAGGATCTATGACTCGAGGAAGCTCCCGAGGACTCCGACCTGAATGAGGCTGCATCAGAATCTGATGAGTAGTCAGACTCAAGCCAGGGAGGTGAAGATGACGAATTCCCAGCCACCAAGGAGGGGGCAAACCTGGCCATAGACTCAGGTTTGCCCGCGTGCGTGTAATGAGGGCGTGCTGGCGCTGGGAAGACAGGTCCCAGTGCTGGTTGTGGTGCCTGTTGCAGCACTGGGAGGACAGGTCCCGGTGCCCGGAGTGGAGCCGGTTGCGGCACCAGGAGAACAGGTCCCGGTGCCAGGAGTTGAGCCAGTGCCAGGAAGACAGGTCCCGGTGCCGGTTGTGGTGCTGACACAGTGCATGGCTGTGCCATCGAAGTCGGTATCGGTTGTGAGACGAACCTCAAAGAGACCGACGTAACCGGCAATGGCGGCACCAGTGCCAAAGAGGCTGATGCTGAAGGGCCCGGTGCCAAAGACTGTAGCAGCACCCCGGGAAAGCTGCTCAGTGGTGGTACCGATGATGATGCCGTAGACGGTGCCGCAAGGCCTGGGTGATACGGGACCGGTGCAGCCAAGACGGGGTCTGGAAGAGGTCCCAGCACCGAGGAAGGTTGAGCCCAGTAAAGCGCCGAGTGAAGCCTGGCGGCCTGCATCGAGGCTGGAACCGATGTGGAGGCAAGCAGTACTGGTCCCACAGGGGATGGTCCCACTGCATAAGCTACCGGTGCCGTCTGGTCATGCCGGTGCGGAGGTGAAGCAGGTGCCAACATGGCCTCCAGCGTAGGCGACCTCGATCTCTCCGCTTCAACCGATGATGGAGGGGAGGTAGCGAGGCTAATAAGATTATGCGCCGCCTCAAAAGTGTCTGTCGTGGAGGGGCGGTGTGAGGGTAGCTGCCCTGGGCTGGATGGGCGTCCCGCTCGCTTATGCTGCACAGTGGTAGATGAGGAAGTGCGCACCAGAGACTCAGCACTGCGGTGTAGGCCCGACTCGGACTTCCGGCTCGGAGACCTACCACGGAACGTTCTTGATTTCTTCAGTGACAGGGAGTGAGAAGGGTGTTGAGCCCTCGATACTGAGGCCTGCTCTCGAGATGGAGCATCGCGCATGGACGCCGGTGCACTGTGCACCGCAGAGTGTCCAGTCAGTGTCGGCTGTAAAGCCATCTCCAGGAGGAGAAGTTTTAAATGAGAGTCTCTCTCCCTCTTAGTGTGCGGCTTAAACGACTTGCAGATCTTACAGGCATCTGTAAGGTGGCCCTCACCCAGACACTTCAGACAACTATTGTGAGAGTCTCCTTTGGGCATAAACTTCATGCGGACAGCGCATGCCTTAAAGCCTTGTGGCCCTGGCATTCCTCACTCCCGAAGGGGGAGAAGGAAAAACAAAGAGACACTAACTATCTAACTAATTGAACTATTTGGAACTATTTATAACACTAAGAGAAATGGGAACCATTAACTGCTCTAACAGAGAGACACAATCCAACGACCGTCATGGGCGGTAAGAAGGACCTGAGGTGGGAGGAGTGTCGGCAGGGGTACTTATGCCCCGCCATGGCGGTGCCACTCCAGGGGGCGCCCTGTCAGCGCTACAGGTACGGCTAGGGAAAACGCTCTGGAAGACGTGGTGCACGCGGTGCGCACACCTAATTCGAATGGACACAAGCAACCACTCGAAGAAGAAGAGAGGGGCTGAGGTGCCAGAGGCAGGTTCTCGCCAGGAGACATACCAACCTGCCTGCCTGCAGAGCTAAAGGCTTGAGAAGCTTAAAATGTTTCTGCCTGCTCGGCCATGTGCTTGAGTAAGAGAGCAGGAGGGCTGTGCTTTGTGGCTACCTGCTATTCAAACAGGCAGCTCCCATTGGCCAGTGTCTGTCCAGAAACCAGCCAATGGGATTGTGCTGAGGGTGGGAGCAGCATCTGAATCTTACCCCCTTCGCTCTGGACTTAATGAGAAAGTGCCCCGCAGCTGCATTTCTGAGCAGCGTGTAGGCTGCAGGGCAAGAAGGGAGCCTGCCTGGGCTCCATGAGCTGGATCCTGCGGTCCAGGTTGTCAAAATAGGGACAGGTGTCTGCCCCTGTTGGGAAGCTACCCCTTGTGGCCTTGGCGTATGCCTGACGCGGCTCTTTAATTTTCATGCGTACTTGCTCCTGGGTGCGCATGTGGTCTTTGGTGGCAGCTATGTGGCCATACATGGCAGCAGTCTCATCTAGTGTGGAGATCATGGATATTGGAGGCCTCCCTCCTTACCTCAATGAGGTCCATGATCTCCGCACTAGTCCAGGAGGGCGCCTGCTGTCTCTGGCCCCTAGCTGGCTCCTAGAGCTGGGGGACTGGGTGATGGATGGCTGGCTGGCACTGGCTGCCTGGCTCATTGTGCGTCCACTGGGTCAGGGGAAGCAACTGCTGACAGGCCTGGCTCTAGCACATGGACTGTGGCCAGAGTCTACCCCTTTAAGGGCTCCGGGGCTGGGGGAGAGGAGAGGAGTTTTCCTGGTTTGGCCCAGAGTGGCCACCAGGGAAACTGAGACGGTCTGGAGGCCCCCTATTTCGAATTACACAGCACTTATTTTGAATTAGCTATTTCGAATTTCGCATTATTCCTCGTAGAATGAGGTTTATCAAATTTGAAATAAGCGTTCTGCTATTTCGAATTTATTTCGAAATAGTAGTTTGCCTGGGTAGACGCTATTAAAGTTAATTTGAAATAACGGTTGTTATTTTGAATTAACTTTGATGTGTAGACATACCCTTATTTACTCTGCTAACTGATACAATACAAACATCTAAGTTACACTAGCTCTACATGATTTCCATAATGTTTTGCAAAGATTTTTATCAAATCCAAAACATTCTAAATGATGATTATATCTATTAACACTAATTACATAATTATACCAATTATACAAATAGATGGTAATATACAAAGCTTACTGAAATCAACAACTAATTAACATAACAAAAACTATATGAAATGAGCAATAAATCTGAGAGTCACATACAGATCCATTCATCTCTCCAAGCACATGGGACTGACTTGTGCAAATCTTTCTACCTCTCCTCCCTGAATAGATATCTAAGTATCAAAGCACAGTCTTAACTTTAAATACATTTTCTTAGTTCCACTGAGGTCATCTGGACTTAATACACTCAAGCAGTTTCATGAATCAGGGCCTAAATTTACATATCTAGATATAGCAATATATCATTCTTAATGTTATTTTGCAGTACCTTTTTATGTCAAATTACTGAAGAATTGATCCTTCTTTGAACTTCCTTGCTTTACCTCACAAAATCCTACCTTGGTGAAGACATAAACAACAAACTTTTCAAAATTAATTTCACCTTCATCCATTGCCCAAAACAGCATACAGCAGCACACTTCCCATATTACAATCAGAATCACAAAGCTACATTAATCTTCTAGATACAGTTAATTAATGTATGCCCCTTTATTTGGCTCTGTTTCTATGCCAGACCTCTTACATCTCTTATTTTCAGCAAAAATTGATGTATTGTGTGTATATATGTGATATTAATATCTCAATTTGATAATTAAAGAGTTGGTGAGAAAAAACAGAAAAATAGGCTACAAATCATCAGAAAGCTCAGAAAACCTTCTGTCTGAACATTTAGTGGCCCTAGAACCCAGAATTATTTGGAGACTTTCATCATGCTCATGAAAAAAAATAAAGTCAATTATTGATAGAATCCAATACCCATACACTAGTAGCCGGGCCCAACTATCCTACTGCAGAAAAGGGTTGTGGTGGCTCAAAGATCCATATTCCTCCCTTTTCAAACAAAAATTATGCCTCTGACTTTAGGGACCATAAAAGGGAGAAAAATCTCTCACTAACTTCCCTCAGTTTCCTTAGGATTTTGGAAAGGTCAAGAAGGTGATCTGGGAAAAGAGTTCCAAAGAAAATCTTCTGATAGATGTACGTGATCATGGTAGATAAAATCAGTTAAGGGAGTTTTGGGGCAGAAAATCTGTTTCAGAAGACAACCTCAAAATACTATGGCTGACTCTGCAAGTTTTCATGCCAACGCACTCACTTGAATATTAAAGCAGCTGGTGTTTTGTGTAAGCTCCAATTTTTGTTCACATGTTAAAGAGAGAGTAAGTTATATAATGATATTCTCTAAACCCTTTCCTTTAAAGCTACCTCAATATACTGGGTTTTTCACAATGATAATATTTTTGGGAGGCCTGGGCTTTTAATCTTATTGTATTTCCTGCATATGATATGCCACACTCTCAGGCACATATTGAAATATATGGTACACAATACTACATTTTGTCTTTCTTTTTTCTGTAACAAGCTTATGTGCTGCTAAAGATAGAGACCGTTAACTTTTAAAAGAGTTGTGGTAGTTTTAATTAGGGCACTCTGTGGTACTTGCTGGCAACATTTAACTGTAATCGACAACTTGTCAACACGATCTAACATTTGCTACTTTCAAATGACTATAGAAGAAAGAAGTGCAGACATTACAAAAGGATTTGCTGTTCATTTATGCATTTGAAGAAATGAATGTTATGATCAGCTAGAATTTTTAGTTCCCTTTGAGTTTTTTATAGAATATAGAACCCAATTTAGATATTTAACCAGGGAGAAGGGCTTTCCAGATTTCAAAGTATGCATAAGTTTCTTTTTTCCTGCTCTCTGTATAACATTGAACATTTTAAAAAAAATGGTAAAAAAGAATGTAAGTCTTCTGATTAATATGATGCATGATCTTTTCAGATCTTATTATAATAAAATAATAATAGTTGTAATAATGCAACTGATATATATTAAATACATTTGCATTCTTGCAGTTATTAGTATTATTATTTGATTGCAGTATCAAGAAGCTGTAATCAGAATAAGGTCCCTATTATATGAGACACTGTACTATAGTCCAAGGCTATGTCTTACACTGCCCCATAGTTCCAAGTATGAAGGAGTGAACAGCAGGGTACACTAAAGTGCTGTACTGTAACTCCCCCTTGTGGATGCCACGGATACTAATTAAAAGGCTCCTAGCGCAGATTAATATTACTCTCTTCAAACTGGATGACATTAATGTGAACTAGGAACCTTTCAGTTAATTCCTTCATTGCAGCATCCACTTGGGGGCATCAGAGCACAACTTAGGTAGACACTGCTATTCACCCTCCCATCCATAGACTGAACTGTGGTGCAGAGTAGAGTAGCTCTAAGACTGTATTATTTGAATAGAGGTATATTAATGGTCAAAACTAGAAACACATATCATAATATTATTATTAAGTGCCTACTTGGAAGGAGGGATCCATTTCCCCCCCTCAGTTTTCTCTAACCTCTTCTGAGTGAAAAACAGATTATTACAAGATGGGTATTCAAAATGGGGGAGCATGACTACAAGTTGGCCAATTAAGAAACAATGTTTATCATCTCTTTATTGTAACAGCAGGGTTGTTAACCCTGCAAGATTGTTCTGGAGCCTTCAGGCATTAAAGTTGAATTTTAAATTAAAGATTATGTCATGTGATGAAACCTCCAGGAATACATCCAACCAAAATTGGCAACCCTAACGATGACAACTAAAGATAAACTAAGATGTCAAAAAACTCTAAAGAGATGTAAAGGACTGATGACAACTCCCTATTACAACATGTCATCAAAATCTATATAGAACAGTATATTAGGGTTGATAACACAAACACTAGCAAAAATCAGGAATAGAAAAATTAATCAACTCCTCATGCTAGGTGGACAAAACTGCACAATGTGTTTTGGTCACTTTCTTTTGGGAAATACGAACTTAAATCTCATGGACATTATCAAATCTGAAAAATGGCCTATTTGTAAATATGTATAATTGAACGGAAACTAAAACTTCTTTATCTATTCCTGTGGAGATGAGTACCATTTTAAGTGTCACAAACCCCTTTCTGGATACTTAACTAGGCTGTAAATCAGGGAAAACTGGTGTTCTTTTCAAAATAAAAAAATGCCATGAAGGCTTTTACATGCCATACTCCATGCTTCATCTTTATCATGTGATGACTAAAGACTCTCCAGTGAAGCCAGACTGGGCTCTCAGTAACAACAAATGTAACTGACATAGACATTTATTTTCTTTATGAAATTCAGCCTTAGATACAGGATCAGTTAAGCCCTCCTGAACAGGGGATAAATTTCATTCTGTGAACAGTCTCCAATATTCACTTAAAATTAGCTGTTTTAAACTCCAATGCAGTAAAATTTAAGTATGCGCTTAAATCAATCCCTAGTCAGCAAAACAATCACAAGATAAACTATGAATAGGTTTAAGTCTCACTGAGGCCAAAAGAGTGTAAGCATGTGATTAAAGTTAAGCACATGCTTAAATATGGATGACCTGCCCAATTGAGGCCTTACTGAACATGTCTGCTATTATACTAATTTACCAGAATATTTGTGGAAAGTGAATTCACAAGGAACACAGAAACAGTCAAACCAAGTTCACAAGTGATACAGAAAAGTCAAACTGAGTTCGTTTAAAGTTTTTGAAAAATGTTCATGAATAGTTTTTTACAGCATTTGCCCAGCTCTTCAACAGAGAGTAATTTCTGCCAGCTGGTCTCACCATCAATAACAGGGGAGTTAAATGCAAAAGGCTGATATACATAGCTCTTTCAGGGTGACCTCAGGAACAGATGTTTCAATGAAGTTATAAACTTTCCAATAAACTTCTGGCTGTAGTCTCTCCTAACACAAAATAAACAAAAATAAAGCTCTCTCTAGCAGATGTTAGCCAGCTGGGAAAGAATCTGCTTTATACTAGGGCATCTGGTGAACTCATCCTCCTCGCATTTCCATCAGGTCTGACTGCCTTATTGGACTGGGGAAGTAGAGAAAGTTGCTGAAGACTAAGATAAAAATGTAGTTCTAGTACTACAAAGAGTAGGGCATGCAAATGGAATTTCCAGAGGCCAGCAGCTGTAGACAGTAATTTCAAGTGATTGAAACGGGAACAAAATAAATATTTGTACAGTTCCAAACCTGCAGCAAAGATACACTCCTAACAAACCTGGACAATCCATTTAGTCAGTATTCAAACTAATGTATTGCAGTATTTGCTAGTTTCTTCATTTCTTTTCCCATCTTACATCAGTGTTAAATAGAAAGAATTACATAAAAACTAAACAAAAGAAGACGGAAGTTGATCAGTCATGGGGTTGGAGAAAGGATGTGACATCTTAACATTTAAATTACTGGCTTGAATCCAGACCATATTGATGGTTATGAAGGCCATTACTGAAGGCACCATCATCATCCTGCCTGTCACTCAGGCCTGTTATCTTTGACGTGGACTTCTCTCTAGGTCCTCACATCTACGTTGTATCTAAACTTTGTCTCCATGTTACTTCTCATTTATTATAGAGATGTAGATGCAGTTGCTTCCAGGATATCTGTGAAGCCAACCTACCTTGCCATTTGTTAAATTTTCAAATACACTCTTCGATGTTTTCTCTTATTCTACCGCAGAAATTCCCTGTAATCATCTTGAGAGCTCTCTCAAAACTCTTCTTGACACAATGCCTACATCAAACTTGAGAATGGTTAGAGTTCAGAGACCACTATCTGTCATGTTGACCAAGACCACCTCATTATTTACACTGAAGGGTATTGTATATTGTGCCTATGCTTAGGAACGTATGTGTTTTATGCAAAGAATAATTTAGCAGGATTGTATGTGCAGAGAAAGTTGTTGAGCTCACTCCCCCTTGGGTAGTTAGTTTCTTGAACTTCTTTTCTTTGTTCTCGGAGAGTGACTGAGGGGAGGGTGAACTCAGCAGTTGGTGGGTCAAGGTACAGGTCTGTGGTAAACAGGTTTATCTATGGGAATGTTAAACATGATCGGTTACACTGAGTGTAAAGAATGTGACAAGACTGGACAAAGGTTCATGTGAAGCAACCACTCTATGCTATAAAATACTGAGGAGGGGGCTTGACTCTCTGAGAAAGCCTGGCTGATTTTGTACTGGGGTGCTCTCTCTTTGTGTAAAGCTTTAAATTGAATGGTGCATCGAAGGCTCTTGATTCTGCCAAACACCTGACCCATATGGTTGCCATCGGGTACCACAAAAATCCCAACAATACTTGTACTCACCCTTTTGGCTATATTCATCGGTGGTCACTGTTCTATACTTAGATTGCAAGTCCTTTCAGTCAGGGACTGTCTTTTTGTATTGTGTTTTCATAGCTCCTATCACAGCGGCATCCTAGTCCCGGACTAGGGCTTAGTACAGTAATGCAAATAGGCTATGTCTATACTGAAATCCAATTCTGCAAGAGGAAATGCAAATGGAGTGCTCATTTGCATATGCCATGCTTGCATTGGCATTTCCTCCTCAGATCCCTTTTGCGCAAGAGGTTATTGTGCAAAAAAGAGCTGTATAGAAGGCTCATTTTTGCACAGGCTTTTTTTTCCTCAAAAAGCAGCTCTTGCGCAAAAGGGGTTTTTTTGTTAACAAAAGGGATCCGAGGAGGAAATGCAAATGCGAGTGCTACATATCCAAATGAGCACTCCATTTGCATTTCCTCTTGCAGAAGAGGACTGCAGTATAGATTTAGCCATGACAAGTAATAGTAGTTATTGACTGGAAGCTATGCAATGGTGTGATGCTATTATGGTCAATGGGACAGATATGGCTGGGTCTCCTGTAATTAAAAATCTTCACAAATATCACAGCTGGAACTGCAGCTGCCATGGTGAGCCTGAGCAAAAAAGGTAATGATTTCTGAGTCTCAGAAACTAAATGATGGCTTATTTTTTTATGGTGTCCTTGCCAAGACAGGGATGAGGCACACCAACACTGAAGTGTGTGATTAAACTTAAATTGTAGCTGATTGGGCTTTTTCTATTTGGTAGCTAATCAGAGAACTTTACTTTCCATTATTGTCAATCTGTGAGTTTTTGTCATCACTATAGTCACATAAGATGATATTCTGCCTATCTCTGACATGGCTGTACAATGACAGGAAGGGTTGCCCCACTAATGAGACTCACATATAGTCACCAGTTCTGCCTTGTGCTTAAGGACTGCTCTCTACCAGACACCCAGGGGAGTAGGGTACCTGAAAGGGGTTGGGAAAGAGGGAAGAAGACAAGGCCATGGCTCTGTGACTCATTAGGCACAAGCTAGCAGAGCCATTTGAAAATGATACATCATAAAGCTTTTGGTCAATAATCAAAATTTTGCTGAAAAATTTATGAAAAAACATCCAATTTGGGAGAATTTCAGCCGCAGAATCTGCTTTCAAAGGTGGCAGGCTAAGTGTGCAGGACTAGAATAGACTCCACAGAAGGTATACCGATTTGGTGTACTTAGTAGTTCTATAGCAGTGGCCTTCAATTTTTTTTCTGGTGACCCAGTTGAAGAAAACTGTTGATGACCATGACCTAATGAAGCTATGGATGAGGGGCTTGGAGTGTGGGAGGGGATTCTGGGCTGGGACAAAGGTTTGGGGTTCAGGCATAAAGGCTGCAAAGTGGGGCCAGTAATGAGGGGTCTCTAGGTTGGAGCAGTGGATTGGAGTGTGGGAGGGGCTGGGGATGAAAGGTTTGGGATTTGGGGAAGGAGCGTGGGGGGGCTAAAAGCTGGGGCAAAGGTTTGGGGTGCAGGCTCCTGGTCACTGGTGCATTGGGGGTGCAAAAGCAGGCATCCTGCCTGTCTTGGCACCATGGACTGTGTTGTATCCAGCAGCAGGTCCAGCTCCTAGAAACTGCCACTGTGCTCCCATTGGCCAAGAACCAGCCAATGGGAATGCGGCGCTTGTGCTAGGGTCAGAGGTAGCATGTAGATCGTCTCCCAGACCTGCTGCTGGCTACTTCCTGGGGTGTAGTAGTGTGGTGTCAGAACTAGCAGTGGTTTTCAGTGTGAATTGTGACCTTGCTTTAGCCAGCTGTCAGGGTCCTTGGGTGCTAAGCAATACAACCAAATCTTACATTTCATGACCCAGTACTGGATCATGATACAAAGTCTGAAAACCTCTGCTCTAAGACATTTTTCCAATGCTCCCCTTGGCAGCGG
The DNA here is from genome assembly GCF_052426305.1 of Pelodiscus sinensis. Taxonomy (NCBI): domain Eukaryota; kingdom Metazoa; phylum Chordata; order Testudines; family Trionychidae; genus Pelodiscus; species Pelodiscus sinensis. The sequence continues at coordinate 45,015,468 of NC_143052.1, forward strand.
TGTGTCTCTTCCTATACTGGTCCTATGTTATTTGCCCAGGGTCATGAAGGAAATCTGTAGAAGAATCAGGAATAAATCCCAGATCTCCTGACATCCCATCTTAACCACAAAAACATCCTCCTCTCAACGAGAGGAGGAGGAGGTTGGGTTGTTCTGCATATTTTAAAGTTTGGGATTCTCCACTCATGAAAAGGAATTTCTTGCATACCCACAAGCCAGGTTATTCACAGAGGATCTAGCTCTTATAATTGAGACAGCTTTGCCTGGAGAAAATAAAATATGTTTGTACTGAATTTATATACAGTGAACTGTACACTAACTTCTAATTACTATGATACCTACAGAGACTAGTTATTCTCTGCCTATTCTGTCTATAATGTATTGATTGTTTAACAAACACATTAATCAGCATTGGAATTGTGGTTTTTAAGATGTTCTATGAAAGATGTAACAAGTGTTTAGCAGTCTTTGTGGAACAATCTGAATAATGGGACAGAAGACTCAGAAGCGGTCATTAATTTAATACCAAACAGGCCAATCACTGAATTAAAGAATAACTATTGGATACATTATTGTTTCTAGTGTTTTAAGGATTCAAGACTGTAGTCTCTTAGAAGGGACTGTAGTGTGAGAAGAATGATTTACTCTTCATTGATCTTTAAGTATTTAGACCAGAGGATCCCAAACTTTTCGGCATCATGCCCCTTTTTGATTTTGGAAAAACCCTCTCCCTCTCCCCCTGCAAAAATAGCAAAACTTGTTGAACAAAACAAACAAACAAAACAAAACCACTGACCGGGGTAGCAAAACTTGCGTCCCCCCTCCCCCCAGTTTGGGAACCCATGATTTAGACATTAGCTGGTAAAGTTAAAATTTTTATGTCTTCCAGCAGGGCTGACAGCCTGGTTGGGCCTCTGGGCAAGGTGTGTGTGTGTGTGTCCCTGCTCTGCACCTCTGGAAGGGCCAGGACCTCAGGCAGAAGGGGGGGCTGGGGCTAGGCATCCCTCAGTACTGCCCACAGTGCGGCACGTCTTCTCAAGGGAGCTCTCAGTGTTCATGGTGCTTTGGTAGTGATTTAAAGGGTCCGGGCATGTACCAGTGGTGGCTGGGCCCTTTAGACTCACTGGACCCTGGGGCAATTGCCTTCTTTGTCTCCCCTGTTGGCAGCTCTGATGCATCTAATGGTACGTGCCTGCTGGTTATACCACTTATGCTATACCTGGCTACTATGGTTTATCAGTAAACAAATCCACTAATTAGAGCGAATTGTGTCAGATGCTTGGATGACTAGCATAATTAATCTAGCCCTCTGATTACCTCAAGGAGAAAGGTTTACTTAGATGCACAAGGTGAAAAATAGGAATAGCTTCTGAATGAAAGACACAGAAGCAGTAGAGCATAGAACAATAAAGTATTAAGAAGCTCTAAACTGAAGAATGGTTGAGAGCACAGCCTATTTTTTGAGTTGTTATAGGAAATGTGGTAGTAGGGAAATACAGGTGAGTGCTGGAGTGCAAATAGACTTTTTTTAACCCTCTGCATAAAGCTAACTTGCAGCCACTGCAGTAGCTGTGTCATGGCAAGTATCCTTAATGACTGGTTACAGCTCTTGCATGTGAATGAGTTGCAGTACTGGTTTCAGAGAGGTAGTAGTGTTAGTCTGTTTCAGCAAATACAAAAAGGAGTCCAGTGACATCTTAAAGACTAAGAAATGTATTAGGGTATAAGATTTTTTGATACACAACTCATTTCCTCTGATGCTTCAAGTGAAAGCAAGGTAGGGATACAGAAATAGGATTGTAACATCAGGGTGGATGTGGCTCACTTTCAACAGGGATAAGAAGGTGAGAGAATCTGAAAAGGAAATTACTTATTGTAATCACAGAGACATTACATGTCTTTGTTCAGACTCTTTCTGATGGCGTCAAATTTGCATATGAATTCCAGCTCACCAGTTTTGCACTGCAGGCTCTTTTTCAGGATTTTTTTGCTTAAGAATGGCAACTTGCAAATCAGTAACTATGTGTCCAGGATGTTAAAGTGCACCCCACTGGTTACTCTAGTGGAGGAACACTTTAACCAGTTACTATCTTTGGGTATGTCTACACTACCCTCCTAATTCGAACTAGGAGGGTAATGTAGGCATACCGCACTTGCAAATGAAGCCCGGGATTTGAATTTCCCGGGCTTCATTTGCATAAAGCCGGCCGGCGCCATTTTAAATGCCGGCAGTTCGAACCCCGTGCCGTGCGGCTACACGCGGCACGGAGTAGCTAGTTCGGATTAAGATTACTAATCCGAACTAGCTGTACTCCTCATTCCACAAGGAGTACAGCTAGTTCGGATTAGGAAGCTTAATCCGAACTAGCTACTCCATGCCGCGTTTAGTCACGCGGCACGGGGTTCGAACTGCCGGCATTTAAAAATGGCGCCGGCCGGCTATATGCAAATGAAGCCCGGGAAATTCAAATCCCGGGCTTCATTTGCAAGTGCGGTATGCCTACATTACCCTCGTAGTTTGAATTAGGAGGGTAGTGTAGACATACCCTTCGTCTAAAAACAGGACTAGGTAGCACTTTAAAAGACTAACAAGATGGTTTATTAGGTGATGAGGTTTCGTGGGCCAGACCCACTTACTCAGATCAAATAGTGGAAGAAAATTGTCACGAAAGCTCATCACCTAATAAACCATCTTGTTAAGTCTTTAAAGTGCTACCTAATCCTGTTTTTGATTCAGCTACACCAGACGAACACGACTACATTTCTTATCACTACCTTTGTCTATACTTCAAAGTTTCAAGTACAGCCATGGCAGCACTGCAGCAATTTAAACTGAAACTGTGGCCACATTGGGAGCCCTGGGAACTATCTCCCAGAGCTATAAGATGGTAACTTGCGGAGCTCAGAGAGGTGGGTTTTTTCACACCCCCAAGCCAAAAAAGTTACAGTACTGTAAAGTGTCAGTATAGGCTTAGTGTCAGGACTCCTTGTTGTTGTTGCAGGAATGTTACTGATTGACCAGATGGCACTCTCAGATAGCATAGAGGGATAGCCCAAGAAGTGGTGACTACCTAATATGTCCAGGATATAAAAACATTATTGTATTGATTGCATTGTGTATATTATTGAAAACAACTTTATGTTAATGATGAAATTCAAGTCTATTTTTATACTCCTACTCTCCATGTATAACTACAATCAATAAAAGGGCTTTATCACACAACAGTGTGGAGCCGTGTTGCCATAGCTCCTATCCAATTACTTTCCTTTAGTGGCTCCCACATGATGTGGCAGGTCAGGGGGTGTGGGTATTACCTGAACATTTCAACTGTTTTTAGTGATATCCAAGTTCTTAACTATTAAAGAGTGCATAGATGCCTGTAAAAGACACTGGAATCAAGGAGGAGGAAACCAACAGGAGAGGGATCCAAAGAGCTACACAAGCACAAATAAATAATGATAAATAATAAGTAGGAAATTGAATCCATTCAAGGACATAAGCCACCACCCAGATAGTTAAATTTGACTAAAAACTAACTTGACTGACATTATTTGTTCCTATTAATTCTTGCAATTGCTGCCTTACAATTGTGAATGAAAGAGGAGGTTGTCCATGCAAATATAAATGGAAAAGGAAGTGGTTCATAAGAATGTAAGAAAAGCCATATTGGATCAGGCCAAAAGTCCATCAAGCCCAGTATCCTGTCTTCTGACAGTGTCCAATGCTAGATGCTCCAGAGGTAGTGAATAGAAACAGGTAATCATCAACTGATCCTTCTCCTGTCATCCACTTCCAGACCCTGACAAACAAAGGCTCGGGACACCATTCCTACCCATTCTGGCTAATAAGTATTGATGGACCTAACCTCCATGAATTTATCTAGTTCTTTTTATGAACCCTGTTAAAATCCTGGTCTTCGCAACATCCTCTGGCAAGGACTTCCACAGGTTGACTGTTCACTACATGAAGAAAAAAAACTTGCTTTGGTTTGTTTTAAACTTGTAACCTATTAATTTCATTTGGTGACCCCTAGTTCTTATATTGTGGGAACATGTAAATAACTTTTCCATATTTACTTTCTCCATACCAGTCATGATTTTATAGACCTTTATCATATCCTTCCTTAGTCTCCTCTTTTCTAAGCTGAAAAATCCCAGTAATTTTTCTCTCTTTTCATATGGCACCTGTTCCAAACCCTTTTCTGAATCTTTTCCAATGCCAAAATAACTTTTTTGAGATGAGGCAACCACATAGCTATACACAGTATTCAAGATGTGGTCGTACCATGGTTTTATATAGAGGCAGTAAGATATTCTCTGTCTTATTCTCTATCCCTTTTTTAATGATTCCTAGAGTTCTGTTTGCTTTTTTGACTGCTGCTGCACGTTGAGTGGATGTTTTTAGAGAACTAACCACAGTGACACCAAGATCTCTCTCGAGTGGTTATAGCTAAAGTAGTCCCCATCATTTTATATTATTTTTCTACTGTGCATTACTTCGCATTTATCAACATTAAAATTAATTTGCTATTTTATTGCCCAATCAGCTAGTTTTTTGAGATCCTTTTGAAGCTCTTCACAGTCTGCTTCATTCTTACTTATGTTGAGCAGTTTAGTATCATCTGCAAATTTTGTCACCTCACCATTTACCCCTTTCTCCAAATCATTTATAAATAGGTTAAATAGGATTGGTCCCAGTACAGACCCTTGTGAGACACTACTAGTTATTCCTCTCCATTTTGAAAACTAACCATTTATTTCTACCCTTTGTTTCTTTTCTTCCTGTCGGTTATAAATCCATGAGAAGACCTTCCCTCTTATCCCAAGACAACTACTTTTCTTGATTGCCTTTGGTGAGGGACATTGTTAAAGGCTTTCTAGAAATCTAAGTATACTATATAAACTGGATCTCATTTGTCCCCATACTTTTTGACTCCCTCAAAGAACTCTAGGGCTATGTCTACACTGGCCCCAAATTCCGGAAAAGTCATGCAAAGCAGGTAAGTCAGAATAGGGAAATCCGCAGGGGATTTAAATATCCCCTGCGGATTTAAATAAACATGTCCGCCGCTTTTTTTCCGGCTTCGGGAAAAGCCGGAAAAAAGCGTCTAGACTGGCGCGATCCTCCGGAATAAAGCCCTTTTCCGGAGGATCTCTTATTCCTACTTTCAAGGGCTTTATTCCGGAGGATCGCGCCAGTCTAGATGCTTTTTTCCGGCTTTTCCCCAAGCCGGAAAAAAAGCGGCGGACATGTTTATTTAAATCCGCGGGGGATATTTAAATCCCCCGCGGATTTCCCTATTCTGACTTACCTGCTTTGCATGACTTTTCCGGAATTTGGAGCCAGTGTAGACGTAGCCTAGTAGATTAGTAAGGTATGATTTCCCTTTACAGAATCCATGTTGACTTTTCCCCAACAAATTATGTTCATCTATGTGTCTGACAATTCTATTCTCAATTATAGTTTCAACTAATTTGCCCTGTGCTGATGTTAGACTTACCTGTCTGTAATTGCCAGGATCACCTCTAGAGCCATTTTTAAATATTGGTCTCACATTAGCTATCTTCCAGTCATTAGGTTACAGAAGCTGATTTAAAGGATAGATTACAAACCACAGTTAATAATTCTGCAATTTCATTTTTGAGTTCTTTCAGATCTCTTGGGTGAACACCATCTGGTCCTGGTGAGTTGTTACTATTAAGTTTGTCAATTTGTTCCTGAACCTCCTCTAATGACACCTCAATCTGTGACAATTCCTCAGATTTGTCAGCTATATACGACTCAGGTTTGGAAATCTACCTAACATCCTCAGCCGTGAAGACAGAAGCAAAGAATTCATTTAGCTTCTCTACAATGACCTTATCATTTTTAATGTTCCTTTAGCATCTATAGTTCTGTATTTAATGTTCATAAGACACTTTCTCTTAAGATGTGGTCCATGATATTATACTCCTGTTCTCCGTAAGACCGCAGGAAAAATCATGTCTGTATTGAAGTCAATGGCAACACTCTGATTGTCTTCAGCAGAGCAGGATTTCACCCCTCAATTGTACCTTGTACTCTTTATGCTAAGTTACATTTTTAAAAGTAATAGAGAGAATTACATTTATTTTCTCTTACCTTAGAATGAGAATCAGACTGGCTATTCACATGGAAAAATCTTTTTAGGCATAAACAGATTTTGTTTTACTTGAAAATCAGTGTTTTAACAATATTGTGTAACTATTCTCTTATAAACATGCTGGCTTTGTCTACACTGGCGGCTTCTTGCGCAAGAACATCTTGCGCAAGTGTTCTTGTGCAAAAAGTCTTGCGCAAGAAAACGTCCACGCTGCCATGTGTGAGCTGTGCTTTTGTGCAAGAGCACCCATGGCAGTGTGGATGCTCTCTTGCACAAGAAAGCTCTGATGGCCATTTTAGCCATAGGGCTTTCTTGCACAATCCCTGCTGAGCGTCCACACTGCCCTCTTGCACAAGAGCTCCTGTGGAAGAGGGCTTACACCTGTTAAAACAAAGTGCTGCTCTTGCGCAAGGAGCCCTCTCTTACCACGCCGTACTGTAAATTTACTTGCACAAGAGCAGACGGGCAGTGTGGACGCTCTGCAGATTCTTGCGCAAGAAGCTGCAAGTGTAGACATAGCCGCTGTGTTCCCATTGTGATGGGTTTGGGCTATGTCTCTGCATCCTACACATCTGGTAGGGTTCTTTTGTGTGCCTCAGAGGCTTGCAGTATCCCTACCACTGTGGTACTGTGCTCCAAGAGTCCTTTTCATCAGCAGCCAGTGAGAGATTTGGTCCAATAGTCCAATGGTCCTTCTTTCCTTGCTGGCAGCCCACCAGCTAGGCGAAGGGTTGGGGGGAACCCATTCCCAACCAATTGTTCCAGGTTCTGGCCCACAGCCCTATTCAGTAGCCCCAAGTGGAGCTGTGAGACCTGTCCCTTGCCCCACTGAATAGCAGCCCCTCTCTGGGCCACTTCCCCATCCTCTCCCTGGCATCTTGGAACAAGCCCCTTTAGCTTGCTTCCTTCAAGGATTGCCTTTGCTCAACCTCTCCTCTTCTCTCCTCTCCTCTGGTCACTCCCTTTTCTCCTTCCCCCTTGCCTTGCCAGAGGGAAGGTTTTTTTTATTGTGTGCCCATAGGCCTTAACTGGCAGCAAGTATTCTAATTAGGCTTCACTCCAGGCTGACTCCAGATGGCATTCCGGTGCCTGCCTGACCTAATGGCTGTTCCCTGGCAGCCTCTTCAGGGAACAAAAACCCACATACCCAATTCCCTGTGTACCTGCCCTCCACCAGGCTTCTGCAGCCCCCTGCTTTCAGGCTGCCACATCATGTGCCCAACTTCTTCCACTCCAGAAACAGAATAAGCATCTCAAGAAGTGTCATCAGATCAATGGGTCTATAGGTGTCTATAGATTAGGTTTCACATACTGACACACACTGCACGTGTTCAAACCTTTCTCCTATTATTGGAAGATTAATGTTTGCTGATTGTTCAGCGTGCAGTAGATTTCTGTTATCTGCTAGCATACTGTACTACCTCTCTTACCATCCTTCATTCTCCTAAATATCTTCACATCACACTGCAGGCAGAGTCTGCCTAGATTTGTGGAAGACCTTTTGTACACTATAGATTTCCACTCTATATTTCCAGAAATCCTAAGGAAAGAACAAGGTAAACATTACATGGTCAAACCACCACTCAACATTTCAAATCCCAGAAAACAAAATGCTACTTTATGATAGGTTGATTTTATAATACAGAACTAGAGAAGAATGTTTTGATGTACATGTATTCAATTTACATGTACCTAGATGAAATGGCAGACAAATATAAGAGGAACCTACAAGAAATTGATATTAAATTTCATATAATTATGACATTACACACACAATGTGAAAAAACAAAAAGAAAAACAAATTATTTCAAGGTAATTGTTTTTACAAAACAATACATCTGCAAAATTGCAAGCACAAATTTTAAATTAAAATAGCATGTGCTCAAGTGTAAATCATGAATATCAATAGATTGTTTTTGGCTTTTAATTGTAAAAGGGATCCAAAATGAGTGATTTTGCTCCCTTCTATGGTACAATCTTCAGGAGATATTTAGCACAGAGAAATGTACAATTCTGTGGGGAGTGTTCTATATCTTTCTGCTTACAGTTCCTATCCCCACAACAGAAAAGCTGGAGTCCTTTGCAATCAGTTCAAAAAGCCTGTTGGAACAGCCTGATGGCATATCACTTCTTCCAAATGAATAGAGCCCTGCATGGATACAACATTTTTATCCGCATCTGCATCCATATGTACAACAATGAGCTGCTATAGCTGCATACACTTCCGCAGATGCATATAACTACAGATTTGCAGGGATCTACTAATGAAAATAGAGTGATCCATACATACATGTCCCCTTCTTTTTTGGGTTGTCAGGAGACTGTCAGGGTCAATATTTATTATATAAACTTCTAGGAAATTATTAAAATATCAGTATATTTAAACCATGGGAAGTATATGAAAAGCCTGATCCAAAGTCCATTGACATGAAAGGAAAGATTCCTATTATTTTAAAAAATCTTAAGGCTAGGCTACCACTAAACAAACACAGCAAAAACCACATTTCTTTTCAGTGCACTTTTAAGTCAGTGATGGTGAAGTTATTTTCAGTCTTAATTTTCAGATAACATTAGATATCTGGGCAATAAGTGGCCCTCAGGCCAGACATGATTGACCAGAGTTAGCCCCCAGAGGGCTGTCAGACATGCCATTTATTTGCATGTATGCAGGTACAGCTGCTAGCAACTCTTGTTGGCCACGAATCACTGTGCCTGGCCAATGGGAGCTGCAATGCAAGCAACTATATCTGTGGTAAATAAAGTGCTGGCATCTGGCTGCGGATAATCTTGGCGAAGTGTGTCCGGTCCACAGGCTGCTTATTGACTACCCCTGTTATACAGAACACAGAAATAAAGATTTTAGACAGGATTATCAGAGATAAAAAAATAATGTTCCTTAAGTCTCACAAAAATATGTGTTTTCATCTCCTTAAAGAACTCTCTTGCTATATTTTACATGAAAAGGACTGAAATTTTGTGATTCTATTTATATATATATATATATTGTTTTCATATTAAAGATAATAGGCAATATAAATGATTAATGTAATATTGTATCAAAATGAGTTTTCTATATAGCAGATTTTTTTACAAATTTAAAACCTTTTTCTCATTTCCTATCATTCTTATTCCAGTCAAGTAAACTATTAAGTACTAACTGTCCATCTGCCAAATTCAAATACCTTTATCTTGTTGTGGATCACAATGTAAGAGGAAACTAATGATGTCTTTCTTCACCAGCAAGACAGGTGGCTGACAAACTATAGCGAACTGAAGTGTGTATTGATCCTTGAACAATACTAATTAGGGAGAAAAAATTAGCATATGCTGTGATGAAATACCAGAATAAAACCATTAAAGTAGATCAACTTTTGTTTTTCAAGTGCAAATACAAGCAAAAATGCACGTTATTATTACTGCTTTTTGGTATTACTACTTAGTGCTTTTTGCCTTTCTATTCCACAAAGAAGTAAAATTTTGTATATAAGTATTAGAGTTATGTGAACAATTCACATAGAATCCAGAAATCATCTGAAATCAATTTAGGCTCTGAATTCATGGACCAGGTTCCTCACTTAGCTATGGAATTGTACGGTAACAGACCTTTAATCTACTGTAAGTGACATAAAAATTATCTGTGGTACATGATTTTATTGGGGTTCTTAAGAGAATTCAATTAAAATGTTTCTTGCCAATGCAATAATGAAAGCACAATACAATTACATAATGATGTTAAATATTCTAGTGTGAAATATACATCTTGTAAATTGCTTAAAGATTAATAACTATATCCATTTCATAACAGCAGCAAGACAAAGATGAAGTGCTAAGCTTCACACATGAGCAAATGTAATTCATCTAAGTTTTGTCCTCTACTCAAGCTCAACACCTAAGGAATTTACACAGCAAAGTGTAGAATGGGTCAAAGTTTAGTAAATCTTTAGTAAATCTGCTAGGGATATGCCGATAGATCATTTTAGAACTGCAGAGCACAGCCTATCAGCAAAGTTACAGAAGCAATTTTGAATCTAACTCTGCCTTGCTGAGGGCTTTCCAAGAGCTGCATTCCTTTGAACATTCTAAGGATTCAAACAGCAACTAACTCCATACACATAGTTATTCAAAGTAGTACAGTGTTTTGGCCACAAAGTACTGACCTCGTTCATTAGCCCATCCTCCTCCTCATTTGACACAGTTCTTTAAATTAATTATTTAATTTGATTTCTAAACTACCAAGAAAGGCACCCATCCAGCAGCTCTGGGCACCCTGTCAACACATAAAATAACTATATAAAAGCCTTTCTATTCCACAAAGTATAATGAGACTTCCTAATCTGTCTCACTCCCTAGCAAAATACTGAAATCATTATGCATAAAATGGATCAGCAACACAACATCCCATTTCTCATCACTACATTAACATCTTTTCCTCCACAGATACCAGAAAAAAGGACAGAACTTGTCATCTATGTTAGAGAGCAAGAGATTCAGGCTATTTCCTTGGTCTCATACCAAATATAATTCATTTTTATTCTTAGGCTTTGTTTGTTGTCTGTATTATGGACCAAACAGTAAGCTCTTTGGGGGAAGTACTATATTACTGAACAGCATCTAGCAGAGTGATCCATGGGTTGGTCCTGAAGCCACTATAATAATAATAAATAAATAATAATCAACCCACTATTTTGTGGCTTTTTCACTGCAACATGTATGAAATTAGATTATAAATTCTGGGTAACTGGTTTACTCTGGCAGGTATCATGAGCTATTTATCTGTACTATAAAAGGTGGGTACCACACTTCTGAGTGCTGTACAATAATGTTTTAGGTGCCTAAGTCCCTTTGTGGAACCAATCTTAAATAACCATCTAAGTCACTTTTGAAAATGATACTTAGGTTTCTAAATTATATTGGCACTTTTGAACAAGGTAACTCTAAACTTTTATGATTTCTGTGACTATCCTTAGTAAAACTTGTCACTACTACAATATGCTTCACATTCATAATGAAGTGGTAAATCAGCAAAGGCCCCTGGAAAGAGTGTATAAAGTGGATTTCTGAGGCAAAATTTTTGCAGTATCTTTTAGAGGTTTCACTATTTGAGATTTAATGTTCTCAAGTTTACTTTCACGTATTCAAGGACAGTCATAAAAATGTGAAATCCATGTTTCTTTATAGTTCCTTATTTCAGATTGTAAGTTCCAAATAGAAATTGATGGCCTAATATTTGAATCATGTGAGCAATACAATTAACCTTTTTCTTCATGATACCTACAAAAAGCTGTAAAAACTACATCAGTGGCAAAGAAAACAAAGGTAAAGGCATTAGCTAGATGCAAAGCAAAGATTCAGCAATGGTGTGAGTGGTGCTACTATAGTGCAATCTTCTTTGGCATTACATGATTATGACATTTACTTAAATTTGAATGTTAATGGAGTATCAAAATTCTATGTCCAAAATAAAATGATGTGGAAAAGAAACAAAATTCGAGGATACATATATTTTGAAATAAATCCTATATTGACTTCCAATGCTAGCATTCCTGCTACAGTCAATGAGTTTGTTTGCGTTGGAATTCTCAAAAGTATTTGAACTTGCATTTCTAGCTTGGTTTATTTTGACTACTGTAATAGTTTTGAATCATAAAATAAACCTTTAATTTTAAAAATTCCTGATATCCATAGATTCATAGATTCCAGGAGAAAGGAACCATGTGAACATCTAGTTTGAATCTCCTGCATAACTCAGGCCTTAAGACTTCCCTGAATTAATTCCTACTTCTAGTCTAGCCGTTGTGGTTGAACTAGAGCATATCATGTAGAAAAACAATCTTATTTTGATTTAAACATTTCCAGAGTCCACCCAACTCTTCATAAATTGTTACAATCATTAATTGCCTTCATTGTAAAATGCACTTAACTTATTTCTAGTCTTAATTTGTCTAGCTTCCAAACACTAGATTTTGTTATAACTTTGCTAGACTGAAAATGTCTCTATTATTATCAAATTTCTATTCTTCATGTAAATACTTACAAACTGTAATTAAATCACTCCTCAATCTCAAACCCACTAAATAGACTGTCTTTTGTTATTATGCTGTTTTCCAATTTTTTAATGATTCTCATGGCTTTTGCCAACTCCAATTTACCAACAACCTTTTTGAAGCGTGGATACCAGAATTGGACACAGTATTCCAGTAGTAGCTGCATCAGTGTCAACTACAGGGGTACTAGAGATACTGAATCTCACAAATAAATAAACAAACTGACATTTGTATTTGTATTTCCTCAAACGTTTGTTAGTTAACTGTCTGCATCTATGAGTCTTTGTGTAACTTAATTTTCAGAAGATTTAGTATGTAAACATTATGTAAAAATGATATCTTAAATCACAAGTGATAGACACATTAATGGTCCCTAGTTTCACTGTTTGAGATTTTATGTTCTCAAGTTTACTTTCATGTATTTAAGGTCAGTCATAAAAATGTGAAATCAATGTTACTTTATAGTTCCTTATTTCAGATTGAACAAGAATATGTGTAAGAGTAAGGCATGCAAGATTTTATCCTTGGTTTGAGTTTACAAATATTTGCTCTGCCAATTTCCATTTATACATTTAAACCTAGCTCTTTAAAAATGGTTCATCCAAGTTCCAACAAAACAGGGATAGAGAATAGATATTAACATTAAAAATATCATCCCATATACTGCTTACATCTACCACTATTGCAAATGCTATATATACCATCTCTAGTACATATAAGCCTCAAAGATGAAATCTTGACTCCTTTAAAGTTAAAGATATAATTTCACTGACTTCACTAGTGACCAAATTTCAGCCTGAGCATTATACTGCAAATAACCACATGAATGGGAAGAAACACTACATTCAAAGCCAGAGGTGAGTACTGGCAGTCCCCGGGTTACATGGATCCGACTTACATCGGATCCCTACTTACAAACGGGGTGAGGCAACCCCGCACTAGCTGCTTCCCCCCAGCAGACCAGGGAGACGTGAAGCTAGGCCCCCCCCCCCTCCAGCAGACCAGGGAGACGCAGAGCGGCTTTTCTCAGCAGACACCTCAGCTTGAGAATAAAGGACTGAGGGAAGTGAGGTGTGGAAGAATAAAACTGAGCTCTGGAGAAATGTTTGGCAAGAGTTTCCCCTACAATATGTACCAGTTCCGACTTGCATACAAATTCAACTTAAGAACAAACCTACAGTCCCTATCTTGTACGTAACCCGGGGACTGCCTGTATAGTGAATTACTCAGGGATTCAACCACAAAGCACATAGAAGAGCTTCTGTGCCCATAAGTAGACTGACAAGTTTGAGGGACTGAAAGGAGATATGTTGTAGGCATTCAACACAAAGGTATTTAAACATAATCATAAGGTTAGCGCACATTAAATTTAAATAAGTAACACTAAAAATTAAGACCCTAAACCAAGATGCACAAAACTAATATATAAACTAAACTCGTCAACAATGAAAACAATTCAATTAAAAGCACAAGTGGGTCTTTCCCACTTACAACATCTGTCCATGTAAACTAGGGATATGTGTATATAGTGAAGTCTGACATTCCTGCAATAACTTTACATCTTTAATAACATAATTTATTTTTGCTTTTCAAATCTAAAATCCCTTTACGAATATTAACCAGTTTATCTCATTGTCTTACTAATAAGGTAAAGTTTATAAAGAGACATCAATCACCAGTAACTGTTGATGTTCAAGAATAATCTATGTGCATTCCCACTTGTGAACATAAAGCTGAATTAAGGAGAAGAATCTGGTACATGTATTTACCAAAATCCAAGTTGTTGCACTGCAGATCTTAATCAGATGAACTTGCATAAGTCATGCTACTGACACTGGAGTAGCTCTTGTGGAATAGGATTTTAAACCCAGAGCTACTGTTTTCCTAGCTAAGATGAAACAATGTTATAGCCATCTTCTAATCCAGTGTGGAAGTTGCTGGTAATTTTCTGAAAGCCTTGAATTCTTCCAAATAATGTGATGTTGCTCTCTTTACCTTGAGGTTATAGTGACAAGTTTCCTCTTGGTTTGAGTAGGATCAGAGGAAGAACACAGAGAGCGGTATATATTGTGACAGGTGGACAAGAGGGCAGCTCTAGAAGATAGTCAGTTGATGAACCAAGCAGCCCTCTGGAGAAGGGAAGCTGCGGAAGCTGGAGAGTCATCCTGGAAGCTGGGTATCCTGGGCAACCCACCAGGCAGAATGCTAGGGAGCTGTGCAGCCTGGGGAGATTGCTAGGCTGGCAGTAGACCAGTCTGACTGCATACCTGATTTTTGCTGAAAGTTTTGACAAACTCAACACATTCCAGTGAAATGTATAGATTCTGTCAAATCAGAAAATGCTAAAGCAACATAACTGAAATATTCTGCAAATATTCTTCAGTATTATTATTGGCCACAAAGTGCCCTTCTTTAAACCTCTACAGAGCTGAGCCCAAAACAGTCCCAGCCAGGGGCAGCAAGCACCCAAGACAACAATAGTCTATCTGCACTTGACTAACCTATCTTATACTACTATGCCAAAACTAAGTGCTAATGAAAAAAACACTAGATTAATGAAAGATCTTGCCTGAGAAGTGAGGCAGCTTGAGCAGGCACATCTTTCAATAACATAAGCAGATGACATGATCCTTGTACATCTCCCATGTCCCTAAAGGACAAAATATTTCAAAGCTGCTTTGTAGCCATATCAAAAGTTCCATGTTCCTTAAGTGCGAATGCACAAAGGCCCTCAACCAAGGTGTTGAAACAATTTTTATAGTGGGGGTGATGATGAAGGAAGCCATGGAAACTACATATTCATTTTTGTTATGTTTTGTTATTACAGCTGCAAGCCAGGGAGGTGCAGCATGGGCATCCGGTATGTAAGGTGGGGGAAGATTCTGCCTTCCCAAACTGCCAGGCATAGCCCTGCCCATACTCCACTCCCAGAATACCTGCAGCAGGCATTCTGGAGTGGAGTGTTGCTGCCCTCAGAGTCCACCCTCCCTGTGCTCTTGGGCTGGAGAGGCAGGGGTAAACCAGGCATGTGGCATGCCCTCCTCCAGGCTGGGGCCAGGTCATACATCCTCCAACCTCCTCCGGAGCTGGGGAGGCTGGGGCCATGTCACACACCCTCTGCCTTCCTCCCTCTCCGTGGTTGGGAGGGGAAGCACATGCATGGCATGCTGCCCTGACTCCCCATGGCGGTGGGAAAGAGGCAAGGCCTCAGAATGGGCAGGGCTCCACATGGGATTGGGGGCTTGCATCCCCCACCCATGCCTTCACCAAACATCCACGGGGCAAAGTATTCGCTAGAGCCTCACTGTTCTTTTGGAAGGTACTCAGGCACTAGTACTAAAGTGATGAGCGCTTATAAGACTATTAAGAATAGAATAAAATAGAATAGGATAAATTGCTATTAAATGTGAGTAGTAGTATCAGAATCTAATCCTTGTCCATTTTTCCAACATTACACAGCAAGTAACTTGGCAGAGTCATGAAGAGGTCTCAGAACTCATATTTCACAGATCTCACTTCTAATAATAAAATACACCTAAAAAGTCCCAGCAACCATATATAGACATTTTCAAGATAGAAAGTTACACAAATAGTAAATACATCCTTAAACTCAGCCCCACAACAAACTAGAATGCTCTGCTTCCCCTCATTACTGAAGAAAAACTAAATTACCCACACCTGCAGTGTAAATTTTCTCTTTAATGAAGCGCACATACTCTAACTACAATTAATCAAATGCCAATCAATCTACCATTAATTCTGACAGTTTTTCAGCCATCTCAATATACTAATCTTTCATTACCCAGTATGTTCACACTCCTGTACCCCTCTCCCCCAAATTGGTCTCTCAGTATATCTAGGCAACAGTCATCTATCTGTGAATTTTTTACTAGTATTTTAATTGCCTGGAAAATATTAAGCAAATACAAACATGTCTAAGGAAGTAATTTGTAATCTCAAATTGTATTGATAATCTTAATCACTTTAGTCTGAAATGTTTTAATTCTGGGACAAAACTATGTTTATTTTGGTCAAGTTAACACTTTTCCCACAGCATTAATTAATAATGAAATATGTGGTTCTTAATTAAATCCTTTTTTATGGGATTAAATTGCTTCTACTCACTTGGCAGTGTTTTGCAGGAGACTGAATTTTTATTCCCATTCTCAATATCGTCCTCTTGGGGCAACCAACTCATGTAACTCAGCTAAGGAAGTATGCTTCATCCTTGGGGCTGACAAAGGAAGTTCTTGCAGTGCTCAGCAGCAACTTCTCTGGATAATTAAAGAGCAGCACAGGTGAGCTCTGAATTCAGTTCTCAGCTAGAATGAAGGAGACTGCAGAATGGGGTCAAATTCAAGGAGAAAAAAAATTCTTTTCTTACAAAACTTTATCATTTTTCACTAAATCAGAACAGGACCTAGAATCAAATTGACCCAACATGTTTCAAAACATACCAACATGAAAACTATAAAGTATATTTCATTGAACACAGCCAGCATAAGAATGAATTTTTATATACTTATTCCAAACAGGTAGAAGTCAATCAGAATAGTGACCCACAAGTACATGGACAATTCCAATAAAGCTTTTAACACTCAAAGCAAATTGAAAATTGCATCTTTCAACACACTGCAGTCACCAACACATTTTAATTATGAAAAAAATGCCCTCACTATTATTTAGCTACCCTAGGCAATGTCTGTCCTTTACATATGGTAGAGCTGGTAAGGATTTTGGAAATAACAACTATGGTCTGTCAAAGAGTGGTAAAGTGTTCTGAAGGCACCATTCTAAGGAAACCAGATCTAACTTTACAAAGATAACATGCAATAAAACATATGTTCATATGGGCCCAATCCTATAAGAGGTGAATTCAGTCGGCTGTGGATCATGGTTATTGTTATTCATATTTTATGAATAAAAATATGAATAGCCATAATATTAAAAAAATAAGATAAAAAAACATGGGGAAAATAATTTTGTTTTACTGATATTCTGTAATTCATATTTAAATTATTGTTCTGACAGACTAATACAGATGATAAGCTGAAATGTGTGTATCAAATATTCAATATTACAAATCAACACATTCTCAAATAATGCAACCACTGCAACTGTGTGAGAGAATATAATGGTAGAAAGATGTTTCATGTTGTCTAATTTAAATAGCCTGAAGTAATATTTAACAGCCAGACATAGTTACCAAAAATCAAAGCTTTTCTGGAGTTGCATTAAGAAAATGTAGCTGAGTCTAACCTATGTGTGTTATAATATTTCAGTATTACAAGATTACGCTGGAGAATGTCACATAGGGTGTCTACATTACAGTGTTATTTCGAAATAGCTTATTTCGAAATAACTTATTTCAAAATAAAATGTCTACACACAAAATGCATTTTGAAATAGCATTTGGCTATTTTGAAATAGCACGTCCACACTGAGTGGACTCTGAATTGCATTAAAGGCTGGCCAGAACCAGTTCCAGAAGGGCACCAGGTCAGGACTTACTTTATGGGGCTGCTACATGAGGCTATCTGAGGTCTGTGCTTAAAGGGACCCCACCCCCAGGCAGCCAGTTCTCAGGTTTCCCTGCTTGCTTGTCTACCTCAGTGAGGGACAGCGAAGCATTTTGTCTCTGCGTTCTCTGGTTGCCATCATTCGGGACACCACAGCGCTCTGCAACATGGAGTCAGAGCTGCCCCTTGGCACTCTGGTGCTTCTCTTGGACGTGTTGCTGCGAGACTGGCTGCACTTTCTGCAGGCTGCCATCTGGGAGGTCCATCGGGGGGCTGTCAGTATCCAGGAGGCCCTGCGGGAGAGCTTCCACCCTGAGGAGCACTCAGAGCCTCTCTGGTCTGCCCCCCTCATTTCCTAGCATCTACACAGCCAAACTGCTATTTCGAAATAAATTCGAAATAGCAGAGCGCTTATTTAGAATTTGGTAAACCTCATTCTACGAGGAATAACGCCAAATTCAAAATAGCTATTTCGAAATAAGTGCTGTGTAGACACCTATTTCGAAATAAGGGTGCCCTGGTGGCCACTCCAGCCTCAACCAAAAACACTTCTCTCCCTCCCCCCATCCTTGGAGCCTTTAAAGGGGTAGACTCTGGCCACAGTGCCTGTATCAGCTCCAACCCTGCCAGCCCAGAGCCAGCAGCCCCTGACCCAGTGGCCCCAAAAACATGAGCCAGCAAGCCACTGGCAGCCAGCCCTCCACCACTCCAAGGAGCAGTCTGCCAGCGCCCAGGAGCCTGCCAGGGCCCGGAGAAGGCACCTTCCTGGTCCAGGGTAGAGATCATGGACTTTAGTCAGCTTTGGGGGGGATGCCCCCAACGTCCATGATCTTTGCACTAGACGGAGGAACGTGGCCGTCTATTGCAGGATAGCTGCTAGCCTGGCCACCAAAGGCCACATGCAAACCCAGGAGCAGGTTTGAATGACAATCAAGTTGGTCCAGTAAGACCCCCAACTCTGAACCCTGATCTTCCCTTCCCTCTTCTTTCCCTTGCTTCCCCCTTCCAGTTCCCTCCTCCCAGGTTTCCCCTTCCCCTCTTCCACCCTCGCTTCTCCCCTCTCCCACCTAGTTTCTCCAGTCTCATCAGAGTTTCATTACCTGCCCCCACCCGAGTTTTGTTAAATAAAGAGAGTTTGTGTTCATAAAAATACGTGTATTTTATTTGACATCAGGAGGGGGTGTTAGGGAGGGGCAAGTGGAAGGATATGAGAGAGGAATGAGGCACAAGCAGACCAACTCCCATGAAGAGATCTTAAGAACCCACTACCATTTTGTCCGACAGGCCCAGAACAAGCTTTTGAGGCTGCAGGGGCTACATTGAAATCACTGCAACACTTTGAAGAGGTGCAGCATGCACCCTCCTTTCCACAGGACCTATTGTGCTGTTAGTGTGAAAGGAGGTACAACCATAACCCAGACTCTTTAGGGGAGACTGACACATCTATCGGCATTAATTTTACACATGGAACTCAGTAGTACTACTCAGGTAGAAGTCAGGACAATATTTGTCTTGAGAAATGTATGCTGGTTTTACATATGACATGTTTTATTGAATTTTCAGCTTCCAAAAAACAGATTGAACTGTTTTATGTTAATTTGATACAAAGTTATCATTGTGGACAATTGTAGAGGTTCATTTTTCTACACTGATCTGGTCAGCTGATTCCATTTTCCCTCTTGTGTGTATTACTGCTTTTATAAGGTAGAGTGTCACAACATGAGTGCCAGCTGCATCATTTGACAGCTGTGCTAAAGCCTTTTTCACACAATGAGATCCATTATGGCATCCTGATGGTGGTACACTGAGTTATGAGCTGAAGATAAAGTATTGTTGAGTGCTAAAGAGATCTGGCAACGTGTCAGGATTACACTACAGTGTGGTATGGTTAGTGGTGTGTAGCAGATTATAGTTGCTGGAAATTACAGGTCTCTAATGCTATTTAGGTTTCTGGTAGTGTGTGATGTGTTGGCAAATGGTGGCTATAATTTTTATGGAAAAAGTGAATAGCTAATGCTTAACAGCTTTAGTTTATTAGAATTTGTCATTAGCCATTTAGTAAGCTGGCTCAGAATTATAGAAGTATGACTATTTGTTCATTTTAGCAACATGCCTACAGAAGCCTATATTTGGAGTTTTGGTTCAGTTAATTAAAAATGAGTAATACAGTTTCCCATGGTATTTATAGAATCAGAATTAATGCACATCTTGTTTGTAAAGACATGATTGGGTATTGTAGTTATGAATGTTCAAATTCAGCCCATCTTTCTTGAGCTCTAGTCCTCAGTAGACATTTGCTTTCTGTATGACCACATTCTGATTGGACAGCTAGGGTCTTGTGATGCCTTCATAGCTGTGCATCAACTGACAATGGGATACACCTGGGATATCGTCTACTGAAAAACATCAATTTTTTATATCCATTACATAAGATGAGTTGCAAGGGAGGAGAACTGGTGGTTTGAAGATCTGGTTTCTTACCCTGATACATTCCCTTTGTTACACTGAAAAAATACTCTTTCTAAAAGGTATATATATCTTTGTTATATATGACAGAATCTTCTGATCTGCTAATAAAATAATGAAATTCTGTTATTCTTCTGCATTAAAAGAATGTCAGAGGAAGGGAGCTGAAGGCAATGCTGTCTATACACTTTAGAGTCTGCATGTGAACCTATAACATACCATGATCTGTATTTAGGCAGATGATAGAGCTTTTAATACTGAAATCAACATAGATCTTTATACAACACCAAGAGGAGATAATCTATCCATGATAAAAGTGTGTATGTTACATACCCAAGTTGGAACCCCAATGAGGATGTTCAAGGAAGACTGAGACCTCAACATACTGAAAGGATTGTCCTGAACAAACTTAACCAGAAGTGAAGAGAAGAAACTGGTCAATAGACTATTCAGTATCAGTATCAAAAGATGTCCAGAGACTGAAATAATGCTTCTTTTAAACAGTGAGCACCTTGTCCTTCTTAAAAAACACCATGTCAGTTTCTACCAGCAAAGTAACTAACGCGGCTAGAACCTCCTTGAATGACACAAGCAGAGAAGGCCTAGCATGTATTCCTACCACATACTGTTTGCCTCCGCAAACAAAGGTAGTTTCATCTGGATTTGATTGATCATGGTGGTTGGAGAAAATGCAGCTGAGGTTGTCCACTGTCACGTTGAGTGTCCCTGGGAGGTACATGGCAATGGAGATGACATGGTTGTCATTTACCAGTTTCATAGTCTAAATGCTTCTAAATAGAAGGAGGTGGACGGGGCTTCGCCCTGCCAATTGATGTAGTAGACGCACAACGTATTGTCTGTCATGATAGTGACCGTTGTGTGCGCTATGTAGGAGAGGAAGTGACGGCATGCATAACGGACCACCCTCAAATTGAGCAGGTTGATGTGGAGCATTTGTTCATTGTAAGATCACTTGCCTTGCACTGTATGGGGTCCCCATCCCATGAGAGATTCATCTGTCATTAGTGTAACAGTGGGAGCAGGTTGCTGAAAGGGCACCCCCTGTAACATATTGTGAGGCTGTGTCCACCAATGTAGGGAACTGAGGACACTTGGTGGCATGGTGACGATTTTGGGGCACGAGTCTCTAGAGGGGGTATAGATATGCTTGTAAGCACCTCATACGCAGACTGCCGAGTTTGACCACATACATGGTTGCCACCATATGACCAAGAATTTTGAGGCATTTTGTTAGGCCTTGGATTGCCTCAAATCTGTGTCTGGGCAACATTGCCGAAGTTAATGTTGAATCGAGGTGTCCTCTTATAAATTCCATAGTTTGTGTAGGCTAGAGGGTGGATTTTTCATAGTCTGTGAGAAACCTGAGGCCGAGTAAGAGAGAAATGGTTATGTTGACCATGTCCTGAGTTTCATAAGAACAGTCATACTGAGTCAGACTGAGCCAAGTATCCTGTTTGCCAACAGTGGCTGCCATTACTACTGCAAGGGTCTTTTAAAAAAAAACAAAAACCCACAACCGCTGGGAGTTGTCAAAAGGCCAAATGGGAGAATGAGGTACTTATAGTGCTGGTTACCCACTATAAAATGTAAAAGCATCTGTGTGCAGGATGGACTGTTATGTGGAAATACGCATCCTGAAGGGCAGAGAGCCAATCACCGTAATTCAATGCAGGTATAATTGTGGGTGGTATCACCATCTTGAACCTTGTGTATGTTACATACTTGCTGAGTTTCTTTAGGTCTAAAATGGGCCTCCATCTTCTGGTATTCTTCTCTGTTAAGAAATACTTTGAATAGAAGTGCCTTCCCTGGGAAGCCGATGGCACTGGCTATATCTCTCCTATTTGCAGGAGGTGTTGGACTGCCTGTTGCATAAGGACCTGTGAGAGGGGTTCCTGAAGAGGGACAGTTCTGTTTAAAGAACACAACTGCGGAGTGAATGTAAGTGTAGTTTTTCCAGAAAAACTCTGCAATGTAGACAAACCCTGGTTGTAGGCTGAGGAGAATGTGGTGATCTCCTAGCCACTGTAGAAGAAGCAGTGTGGCGGCTCCTGTGAGAGGACCAAGTGTCCTAAGGATGCCATCAGCCCAGGAGTCACAACACTTAAAGCCTGAGAAACCTGGCATATCGATCAGGAATGGCAAAGAACCAGGTTTTTAATTAATGGGAAGGGTAGTAGTAAAAAACTTGGATCTGTGGAAAAACTGGGGAGATTTAATGGATTTTAATGTTGTTTCAGGTGAAGAAAGGATGAGCAAGGGGAGCTCCATCTGCTGCCAAAGACGGTAGAGAAGGAACTGAGGAGCCACACAATGTGCGTGTCTAACGAACACCAATGGCATGAGGAGACACTACTGTGCATGTGCGCCGTGGCAGGGTACTGCTAGAAAAATCTCTGGTTGCCGGTCTGAGGATGCATCAGCACCAGAGTGGAGCACCCCTGGGAACATCACTCGAAGAAAGTAGTTTTTCCTAATATCTAACCTAAACCTTCTCCACTGCAACCTGAGACCATTGCTTCTTCTTTCATTGTCCACCGCTGGACTCTCTTCAGTTTGTCCTCTTCTTTTCTGTAGTGGGGGGAGCTCCCAAAATTGGAAGCAAAACTCCAGATGTGGCCTTACCAGTGCTGAATAGAAGGGAATAATCACTTTCTCCTATCTGCTCACAGGGCTCCTACAAATGCTACTGTTGCTCTCATAGTCACAATATGAGAGGCTGTTTCAAAAAACCACTATGTATAAAGGTAAATTTTAAAAAATAGATCAGGAAATCAAATTACCAGGATGACCGAGGGGGAACTTTATTAAGAGGCGAATAGCCCTAAGGCCCTAAGATACATTTGTAATGTTTAACACAGTGTAGTAAGCTCAGATTTACTCAAACAGTTTGAGAAAAACAATATGTGACTGCATATTTATTTGAAATTTTTGTAATACTTACTGCCAATACCTTTTCTTTTTTTGAGATACACAGTTTTAAATTAAACACTGCACAACTTGTCCTGTGATTACTATTATCAGTGAAAATCTTATAGTCCATTGTATTAGGATCGGTGTCATGGCACATACTTTTTGGTGGATTAAATAGTAAAATTAATACCATAATACTTTTGTTGGTATGTAAGGCACCAGCACACTGCAATATATGTGGGTTATGGATTGGCTGATGTTTAACGTATTTATATTATAAAATAAACTGACTCTTCTTCATTGTAACTAGTTGCTTTCTGCTCTTATTGAAATCAAGTGCAAGTGCAGTGAGATTAGTGGTGCAGGATTGAGCCAAAAGTGACCAGAAACAACTGATGCAATACATAAGTGAACCTGTGAGCATTCACATCTGCTCATTCACAGACTTAGTGAGCAAACAAGCAATTCTGATGGTTGGTTTGTTAAAGAATGAGACTTTGCTACATACATAATTATAGTAATATAACTGCTACCTTTTCAATTTGTACATCCAGAATCCATGAAGCTTACAACAATTATGTTTGTTGTAGGTGTCCATGATTTTTTAAAAAAATTTGTGAGAATCAGTCCACTGTCCTGTTTTACCATATATTTTTTCTGTATAATTTATATAACACATTGTACTGTTTTTGTATACATTTTTTTTCTGTTTCTCTGAATAATGGGTGAGGAGGTTTCCTGTAACAACCACTTTTTATTGAAAGTTTTGTTTCTCCTGGAAACAGAAGAGAATTATAATCCCATCATCAGATTCAGTATAGAGAGAAAGAAACAGGACTTTAGTCTATTAGATTAATGTACTGCATGTTCAGGAAAAGAAAATTGTTCTAGGAATGATTTGGAACATAATAAATCAGTTTCCAAGAATAAAACAGAATCATTTATAGTTATGCCACAAACCTTCTTAAGATCTACCGATAAATTTCTATTGTCTAGATTAAAAAAATCTAAACCAAAGTGATGACTGTGACACTACAGATGCAGTTCTTGTGAATATTTAAACAGATATTTTTAACCAGGAGTCTGCCAACATCTATTTCAGTCATCTTGAGGAAAGCTGGTTGTGACAGATGGCATCCAGCCTGCCTCATATGAATTTTACATGCTATATAAACATTGATGATTTAGCTCTTCCTTTAAACAAAACAAAATATCAGTTCAGGCCTGTGTTCATAACCTCTTCCTTTTGGATACCTCCTTGCAATTGACTGGGGGACGGACACCTCCACTTTCAATCAAATCTTCTTTTGACAAGCCTTAACACAACCATGACCCTCTCCACTGTCTGTCCATTTTGCCTTGCTGCTGTTGTGTTCATGGTATTCTTCCTTTCTCTTTCCTTTTTTATTGTACAGTTTTCTTTTTCTATTATTTTTCTATTGATTTGTTTATTACCTCAGCTGGTAAATATTTTCTTTTTTCTTATCCATAGTCCCTTAATCATTAAGATATTGTATACAATATAATTGTAATTTCCCATCCACAGTTGTTACATCTCATTCAGCTCTACTGTGAGGTAGCAATAGCAAGAATGCTGATGTAGAGCAGCTGCGAGTGTTTTAACTGGTATGGTGTGCAAAACTGAATTGCTCGTCCATGCACTCCCAAAGCAGAGAAGCCTTGAATAGTGTATTACATAAATACTTCTGCTTTGGGAACGAGGAGGAAAGATAAAGGAAGTCTCTCAAATAGCTAGAAACTTGGTCTTCTTTAATCACCATTTTTGTGGGCTATTAGTTTAAAGCAATCTTTTGTCCCTCTGGCTTCTTTTCTTCTTACATTAATAGCTCCATATTAAAGCTCAGCCAAGAAGAACCTGCTTAAAGCTCTGGCTTCTTTATATTTCTTCTGAGGCAAACTAATATTCAGTCAGAAAGAGACCATTCCATACTCCTTCCGTTCAGACATAGGAAGACTCCTCTCAGAATATATTCTCTAATTCCTGCCATTGTCACTGACATTAATTGTCATAAATGGGAATAGAGCTGGTCAAAGACAGGGAATTGTTCGGTAAATAACAAGGGAAATTTATGTACCAGCTAGTTCCTGCCTTAAAATCAGGATCAATCTCTAGAATTACTGATCATCAAAGGAAATTTGGACTGGATAAATTCTAAATATATGCAATGGAAATCTTAAAATTTTGAAGATGTTCCTTCTAAAAATAACCACTTTGACATCACTAATATAAAAAACTAAAATTTTATACTGAGGAAATAATAGGAGAAAATTATCTAACTGTATCTTCTATCAGTTCTTCTAATTAACCTATATACCCCCTTGTCCCAAACTAACAAAATAAAAATACAAATAGTAAATAAAGTATTATTTTCAGCTACCATATGTGTTCTAGGTCAACCTCCAGATGTGAGCTTGATGAAGGAAATACTGGAGGAAATGTTCTGGCACATGTTAGAGGGGATCTCAAACTTGAGTATCATAATGGTGCTTACCTTAAAATCCATAGGTGAAATTCTGATTCCTTTGCAATCTATGCAAAATTCCCATTGATCTCAATAAGGTCAGGATTCTGCCCTATGAACCACCAGCCACAGGGCTAGATCTTTAAGTATTTACTCAACCTTTCTCAGGAAACTTTTGCAAACACAAGTTCGGCAGGGTATATATATGAATTAGGGCTTTATACTAACATCCATCTCTGTTAAATCTGAACACTTCCAAAGTTAATTATACTCATATCATTCAAAGTGGATTTAATGGGGCTTTTGGCTTTCCTCTTTCTCTGATTAAGGGAAGTTCTGCCTGGGATACAAATAAGACTTAGCCTAATATTTTTATATTTTAGAAGATAAAGTTACACAAGAATAAACACGTAATTGAAAAATGAATACAAATAAATTGATCAGTGTCCTGTGGATTGCTAGCCAATAACTAAAAAGCCATGACAAAATGCAATAAAAGTTCAATGCAATTTATATTCTTTCTGTCATACAGTGTTTCCTTGGGAGATTGTTTTCTGATATCTAAAATGTTTCTGTGAAAATGTATTGTATACTCCAGTTCCATTCTACATTTCATATCTGTCATGATCCTATCTTCAGAAGACAAAATAGTCAAGCAAAGATGAGTATTTTTGATAACTGCCTGATGAAGTCAGATGAGTCTAAGCTGTTCTGTATAGCTGCAATGCAGCTAGATTTTAAAAATTGGTTAAATTAAATTTAGGATTAAAAGAAGAACCTTATAGAGCCATAAAATAAGTACTAACTGGAGATGCAGTGAAAAACTACAACAGTTTTCCATAATATCTGTCTGATTTAAATTACTTTACATTTTGGTATGCCTGGTCTATCTTTAAAACAATGGTAACCTTGATTTTTCAAACTTATGAACATGTGCATTTTTTAATAAAGTCTAAAGACTAAAATAATTGTAATATTCCTATAATGTTTCCTTTACTCCTTCTACTACTGACACTTAAAATATTCACTACCTCATCCACTGCAGTTTGACCTACAAAATTAACAACTCACCATTGCTGAAGGGTCAAAAGAGCCATTAAAAGTCAAGTGAGATCCATTTAGAGAAACAAGTTTCTAAATTAAGGCTCCTAGTAATTCAGAGTACACAAGATTATAGATTGAAAAATCAAAACATATAGCAATTTTATTAATTCAGACTAAAACATTTATCAAATACAAAAGCAATTAACAATCATTTATATTAATCAAATGTATGTATGTATGTATCACACTGCTTTACATAAGCCTGAGAAAGTATTACTGGTGCTACTAATAGTTAGTATTGCCTGTCACTTTCTACTAGCCCTGTTTTCAGTTGGGCTATGTCTAGACTAACTGCCAGCTCCTACTGCCTTTTAAATTGCAGAGCTGCAGTGGGGTTTGGTTGGGGTTGCCTTCCCCCATCAAACAATTGAATAGTCAATAAAAATTTTATGGACTACTTGATTACTAAAATAACCTAAATGTAACATCCCTATGCTGGGCCATAGTATCCCGGACTTGGTAGATTCAGCCTGTACCACAATTAAAACTTTATTGCTAGAAAGATGCCCATGAGGGGCCACAGCCGGCATGCTGAACAGCATCAAAGAGAAAACAGCTCATGTGTACTTACATTAAAATGAGGGAGATCAGGGAAAATATCCTCCCTATCTGGGGGAGGTCCAGGTTGGATATTAGGAAAAATATCCTACTTTACGAGGAAAGTGGTGAAACATTGGAATGAGTTACCTATGGAGGTGGTGGAATCACTATCCCTAGAGATTTTTAAGTCCCAGCTTGCAAAGCCCTGGATGGGATGATTTAAAAGTTTAGCAGGGTAGGCAAGTTAGTCTGTAACAGGAAAAACTTAAAAAACAACAAATAGTCTAGTAGCACCTTAAACACTAGCAAAACATGTAGATGGTATCATGAGCTTTTGGGGGCACAACCCACTTCTTCAGATGACCAGAGTATTAGAAGTCCAGATTCAAGAATAAATAAGGGAAGAGTTGGGGGAGGATTTCATTAGGATGATTTAGTTAGCGTTAATCCTGCTTTGGGCAAGGGGTTGGACTCTATGATCTCCTGAGGTCTCTTCCAGTCCTATGATTCTATGTAATCTACTATTTTTTTGAGGTGTGGGACTGGAATTTACATAACTACATAGCCAACCAAACCAGGAAGCTTGTGAGCCTGCTGGAAACCTTCCCCACCAAGGATGACCCATTGAGACATGAGCAGGTAGACCGTCAAGACATCTCTCAGGATGTTCAGAACTCGGAGCCCTGATGCCAGCCAGGTGGAGGATGAGCCTGAATCATGCACTGTAGCAACCAATCCTAATTCCCAGGCAACCAAATATGGAAGGAACCTCAGTAAATTTAAAACAATTTGCTATTTAAGTTTTATTGCATGATTATTACTCTACACTGCCATGCTAACTTCTGTCCTATGAGTTAAAGGCATTTCTGAGGTTCCTGTCTCTTGCATTCCCAACTTGGTCATGCTGCTATTCACCTCCTGCCCCATACATCTTCCCAAAATGGCACTTGCTCCAGTTGCTCCCTAAAGTTCCTATTCCTGACTTTTTCAGGATCGTACTGTGGAAAGCACATGCACATTTACCTATTTTCCTATCCTGCTCTCAGCTGTTTTGCTTCCCCATCCCCGAACTCTGTTCTCCACCTCAAAATGTCTGCTGGCAGAAGGCAAAGCCATGTCTCTGCTCCACCTTATCCACTCTACAACAGATTGGAACAAGGAAGACACATTTTTATGTGAAGTGCAAAAGTCTGATAGGAAAAGTAGTTTGGTTAGTGTTCACAATTTACATGAGGTAGAAATCAACACTGCATTCTCATAAAAAGCTACAAAGAATACAAATTCCCCAATGACACACATTCTAACAGTGAATGCTTAAGGCAATCATTTCAGAAGCCTATCCATTTTTCTCTGCACTTTCAACATGTCTGCAGAGGAGAAAACAAAATCTAAACCTGAGAAATTGCTCACATTTTTATTTGGGGATTATAAGGAATAGTTGCATAGCCATTCTCCACTGGTACCACTCACTAGTCCCTTGAAGGGATGTAATAGTGTAGTTGATTAATCGATATGCAAATAAGTTAATGCTATGGACTACACGCATTTTCTACCTCCTTGCCAGTAAATTTTTTCTAGTAGGCTAGCCAGCAGCCTGGCTCAGTCTTGGCTCGTGCTGGGTCGGGGACCTACCCCCACTGTGGCTTTGCATTTAAAGTGTATTAGGAGCCAGACAGGCTGGCAGCCTGGCTCAGTTCCGGTATCAGAGGCTTCAGTGTGGGGTGACAGGCAGCTAGTCTGTGAAAGGAGCTGGTTTTTAAACTGGCTCCCCTTTTGGATCAGCTCCCATCTGGCTTCCTGGGCTGCTGCCTCTGATACAGAGGCAGCAGCGCGAGTGACAGGGGACTCCTCAGCGGCAGGCTGGCTCCTCACTAGCTGTCGAGCCCACCCCCAGGGACTACAGACTAGTCAAGTAACAGATAAGAATTTGTGAGGTTACTCAACTATTCAATTAACCAATATTTAACATCCCTAGTTCCATTCCTGCATTGAGAAGAACACTGACTGCCCCTATAGAGTTTGGGAATCCACTGTGCACAGATCCTTTAATAACCGCTCCTGAACATCACCATTCTTTATAACTGCGATTGCAAATATGGCACAGAAGTCACTGATCCCAAAACTGTCAGGACCTCTATGACTTCCGCAGGCAGTGGGCAGCCCTGCGCACCTGGGACTGCCTCTGAGGAAAGCTGCACTGGCATCCCCAAGCAGCTTGTCCCAAACGCCACAAGAGCAGCCATTCTAGTAAGGGACTCACCTGGGAAGTGAGAGAATCAGGACACTGTCCCTTTCTGCCAGTGACTCTACTTATTTATTCAGAGTGCAACAGTTTCAACAGGAGAGAAGGAGGGATCCTCCTCATCAGAGCATCCTATAGCCCAATAGTTAGAGAACTCACTTGAGAGTTGTGGATCGCGGTTCAAATCCCTTCTTCCCTTCAGGTGGAAGCAAGACTTGAAAGAGGATGGGGAATTGACTGTGTGTGGGTGTCCTACATCTCAAGTAGCCTAACTACTGTGCTAAAAATATGACAGGTCGTCCTCCTTCCCACTAGATTCTTGTGTAGCATAGGTGCCTAATGCCAAAAGATTGTCTTCATCTAAGTAACTAAAGCACAGATGCTTCCTCCAGTTCATACTTAGGTGCTTGTATCGGAAAGATGACGGGGATTAGAATCCAGCACTGTCATTGGCATCTTCCTCTGGCTAGCATAGATGTCTCCCTGCCCTCCGTATTCATTGTGTAGGAGTTTAAGAACCTAACTCAGGCTTGTGAATCTCAGTGATTTTCTAGGCACCTAAAAGCCAGGCACAGGAATGTCCAACATCACAACATCTAATTCAAGTTGTGCATTCAGGTCTACGGTGACACAAGCAGTCTGGAAGACAGTAAGGAATTGAACCTGGGTCTCTTAAATCTGAGGCAAATGTCCTACCCACTGGAAAATACTTCTCCTCACACTACATTCTTTGAATATCAAAAGTACTACATAATGCAAAGTACACTGAAAAATCATAACTTACGTGTCTCAAATTTGGTATAAAAATTAGTGGAGATTTGAGTCACTGTGCCTCAATTCTTGTTCAGTAAAATCAACACTTTACCTTTAAATTTTGTTTTGAAGATAATGTTTTGTGATGCCCTCAAATACTATAATGGTGAATGCCATGGAAACCCAATGAGAGAAAGAATGATTTGTCCTCAGAGAAGGTTTTAAACAGTAAATAAGGCCTTGGGCCACACATTCATTGATGAGGACACAACGAAGTAGTGACTTACTGTCCATTTACTGAATGGGGCAACAGTCCTGGGAAAATGGGGTGTGATCACATAATAAGACTATATCAAAATTCATAAGCATAAAGGGCTGAATTAATGGTGCATATGCAACCACACTTCTGGCATTTCGTAACTTTTGAATTCTTAATTATGCAACCTTAATATTTGTTCCTATAGCTTTTTTCTGTATAAAGTATAAATGTATTTAAAGGCCTATATTCTGAAAGTTGCCTACCAGAAGGTTTGTGCCTAAACCCATATTAGCCAAAAAATACAATATGACACTCCTGAACAAAACAATGCTATAAAACTCTGTATTTGGAAAGTAAACGCTCATTCCTGAGAGAAGATCTGGAGGTGCTCAGCACCTCCACTCAGAACTTCACAAGATTAGATCTTAAATGATCCAGCACTTCTATCCACTCTCTGCTCTATCTGGGTTCATTTGAAATAGCATTATGAGAATGGGGATCACATATTTCCTACTATAGTACTTTGAATTATTTAACCAATGTGCTTTCTTCTGCAAGCCATTCTAGCCAGACTTGTAAAGGCTTAAATCAAAAGATTGCCTTGTTATACTAGCAGTCCTTAGAGGAACAAAGCACCTTGCTATATTCTATTTGAAATGTTTGAAGGTTTAGAAAAAATTATATACACCAGTAAGAGCTTCAGCACTAATGATTGTTTCTGGTCTGATATATTATATCAATATCAGTCTCTGAAGTTTCATTACAGTGTCATGTTGATCATGCCACTGTTAGTAAATTTTTGAATATCTCACTTCCCTCTAAGAGGTACACTAAGTGACGACGTTGCTACAGCCGACACCATAGCACTTTCAGTTAAACTGTCATAGAACAAAACACAAAACAGCCTTGGTAGACAAGCAGAAAAATTCCAGAATTTATTTTCAGTGCCGCTGCTGTCTCTTGTCATCAGTACTAATATTGTACAGTTATTCAACTGTTTCAGCTATTCAGTGGCTATCTGAAAAATATTATAACAAACTATTTTAGTTATTGTATTTTCAGAGTATCTGCACAATCGCTACACTGTTGTCAACAGGAAAGCAATGATTCTGAATTTTCTAGTCTGAGACACTTAGTATCCATGGAATAATGTTAGCATAATATTCATGTATTAGTTTAAGAAAAGCCTCTTGTGTAAGAATTATTTAAAATCATATCAGGCCATTTAAAAATGTTTTACATTTAAATTGGCACACTGATTTAGTAGTTTAAGTAATTGTTTTCCATTGGGTAAGTACAGATAGTATTTATAACCTGTTTAAGAAGTACAGGACACACTATTTACCTCAGGACTTCTTTGGATAAATCTCTGATGCTGTTTGACATCTTTGCTGACTTCCTGATATTTGAAGATGAAGTATTCAAACCTATTAACACCTATAGAATAAGTAATATTATTTTATTTTTTTGAAATATTCCATAGTTACTCTTTAGTTTTATTTGCTGGTTTCCAGTGTAGGTTCCACGCTTAGAAGCAAATTCTCAATATGGTAACATTTGATTCAGACTCATCAGACAATAACCATCTGATTTTCAGCTAGTACAAATCAACACAACTACATTAAAGTCAATAAAACTATACTGATTTGCATCAGCTGAAAATGCAGTCAGTTACAAAGGGTTTACTTTTGAGGGCATTAATAAGGGTTTGGTTTTAATGCGCTTTGAATCTCAGTTTTATTAAATCATATGTATGCCAGTCTCTCATTGTCTTTACAGGATTATGCCTAAGAGAGGAATGCACTATGATATCTAAACTGCTGATACGGATTTTTTCTGAATTAACTATTCACCTAGCACTGTGAAGTTGATTTACCAATGTATTGCCCTTCAATGGAAATAGAAATTACTCTTGGACCCCTTTGAGTATTAAGAGAACAGATTTCTATAGATTTGAGTGTTGTTTATTAAGAATCCTACTGGATATGTCTTACTTCCTGTAGTGATAAGAAATATAGAATTATTAGAAAAACAAAAACATGGTCATTGTCATTTTTAACCATGACTGAATGATCTCTACCTAATACCTAAAAATAAAACATTGGCCTCTCCATGGATATCAATGAGTTTAGCCTGGATTCTGTTAAAAAAAAGTTAATCATAGAATAATAGGACTGGAAAGGACCTCAAGAGGTCATCAAGTCCAGCCCCCCGCCCTCAAGGCAGGATCAAGCTCCGTCTACACCATCCCTGACAGATGTCTATCTAACCTGTTCTTAAATATCTCCAGAGATGGAGATTCCACCACCTCCCTTGGCAATTTATTCCAATATTTGACCACCCTGACAGTTAGGAATTTTTTCCTAATGTCCAATCTAAACCTCCCCTGCTGCACTTTAAGCCCATTACTCCTTGTCCTGTCCTCAGAAACCAAGAGGAACAAATTTTCGCCTTCCTCCTTGTGACACCCTTTTAGATATTTGAAAACCGCTATCATGTCCCCCCTTAATCTTCTTTTTTCCAAACTAAACAAGCCCAGTTCATGAAGCCTGGCTTCATAGGTCATGTTCTCTAAACCTTTAATCATTCTTGTCGCTCTTCTCTGTACCCTTTCCAATTTCTCCACATCTTTCTTGAAATGTGGCGCCCAGAACTGGACACAGTACTCCAGCTGAGGCCTAACTAGTGCAGAGTAGAGCGGAAGAATGACTTCACGAGTTTTGCTTACAACACACCTGTTGATACAACCTAGAATCATATTTGCTTTTTTTGCAACAGCATCACACTGTTGGCTCATATTCAACTTGTGGTCCACTATGACCCCTAGATCCCTTTCCGCCATGCTCCTTCCTACACAGTCGCTTCCCATCTTGTATGTATGGAACTGATTGTTCCTTCCTAAGTGGAGCACTTTGCATTTCTCTTTATTAAACCTCATCCTGTTTACCTCTGACCATTTCTCTAACTTGCTAAGGTCATTTTGAATTATGTCCCTATCCTCCAAAGAAGTTGCAACCCCACCCAGTTTGGTATCATCTGCAAACTTAATAAGCGTACTCTCTATCCCAATATCTACATCATTGATGAAGATATTGAACAGTACGGATCCCAAAACAGACCCTTGAGGAACTCCACTTGTTATCCCTTTCCAGCAGGATTTAGAACCATTAACAACAACTCTCTGACTACGGTTATCCAGCCAATTATGCACCCACCTTATCGTGGCCCTATCGAAGTTATATTTGCCTAGTTTATCAATAAGAATATCATGCGAGACCGTATCAAATGCCTTACTAAAGTCTAGGTATATGACATCCACCGCTTCTCCCTTATCCACAAGGCTCGTTATCTTATCAAAGAAAGCTATCAGATTAGTTTGGCATGACTTGTTCTTCACAAACCCATGCTGGCTATTCCCTATCACTTTATTACCTTCCAAGTGTTTGCATAGGATTTCCTTAATTACCTGCTCCATTATCTTCCCTGGGACAGACGTTAAACTGACCGGTCTGTAGTTTCCTGGGTTGTTCTTATTCCCCTTTTTATAGATGGGCACAATATTTGCCCTTTTCCAGTCTTCTGGAATCTCCCCTGTCTGCCATGATTTTTCAAAGATCATAGCTAAAGGCTCAGATACCTCCTCTATCAGCTCCTTGAGTATCCTGGGATGCATTTCATCAGGACCTGGTGACTTGCTGACATCTAACTTTCCTAAGTGATTTTTAACTTGTTCTTTGTGTATCCTATCTTCTAAACTTACCCTCTCTCTGCTTGTATTCACTACGTTAGGCACACCTCCAGACTTCTCGGTGAAGACCGAAACAAAGAAGTCATTGAGCATCTCCGCCATTTCCAAGTTTCCTGTTACTGCTTCTCCCTCCTCGCTAAGCAGTGGGCCTACCCTGTCCTTGGTCTTCCTCTTCCTTTTAATGTATTTATAAAAGGTCTTCTTGTTTCCCTTTATGCCTGTAGCTAGTTTGATCTCATTTTGTGCCTTTGCCTTTCTAATCTTGCCCCTGCATTCCCGTGTTGCTTGCCTATATTCATCCTTTGTTAGTTGTCCTAGTTTCCATTTTTTATATGACTCCTTTTTTATTTTGAGATCATGCAAGATCTCCTTGTTAAGCCAAGCTGGTCCTTTGCCATATTTTCTATCTTTCCTACACAGCGGAATTGTTTGCTTTTGGGCCCTTAACAACGTCCCTTTGAAATACTTCCAACTCTCCTCAGTTGTTTTTCCCTTTAGTCTTGCTTCCCATGGGACCTTACCTACAAGTTCTCTGAGCTTATCAAAATCTGCCTTCCTGAAATCCATAACCTCAATTGTGCTGGTCTCCCTTCTACCTTTCCTTAAGATCATGAACTCTATTATTTTGTGATCACTGTCCCCTATACTGTCTTCCACTTTCAAGTTCTCAACTAGTTCCTCCCTATTTGTTAAAACCAAATCCAGAACAGCTTCTCTTCTGGTAGCTTTTTCAACCTTCTGAAACAGAAAGTTGTCTCCAATGCAGTCCAGAAACTTATTGGATAGCCTGTGCCTCGCTGTGTTAGTTTCCCAACATATGTCTGGATAGTTGAAGTCCCCCATCACCACCAAATCTTGGGCTTTGGATAGTTTTGTTAATTGTTTAAAAAAGGCCTCATCCACCTCTTCCACCTGGCTAGGTGGCCTGTAGTAGACTCCTAGCATGATATCACCCTTGTTTTTTACCCCTTTTAGCTTAACCCAGAGACTCTCTACACAGCTATCTCCTACGTTCATCTCCACTTCAGTCCAAGTGTGTACATTTTTAATATACAAGGCAACCCCTCCTCCCTTTTTTCCCTGTCTGTCCTTCCTGAGCAAGCCGTACCCTTCCATACCAATATTCCAATCATGCGTCCCATCCCACCAGGTTTCTGTAATACCAATGATATCATAGTTGTATTTATTGGTTAGCAATTCCAGTTCTTCCTGCTTATTACCCATACTTCTCGCATTTGTATATAGGCATCTAAGATACTGATTTGATCTTGCCTCCCTGTTGTGCCCGGACCCTCCTTTCTCCTTGCCATTATAGGCCGTATTCCCCCCCATTTCCAACCCATCTCCCAGTCCCGCACATTCAGCACTTAAGAAACCCCCAATTGAAAGGATGTGAACCATTAGGGTCTGATTCACCACTGAACGTGGTGTAATCACATTAACCCATGTGTATGCTGATCTAGTAGCATTTTACAACCACTGTGCACATGTGCAAAGGATTACACAAAGCACAATGCTATGGACAATAAGTCCTATGGTATACAAAAACACCTTATCTAATCAGGATATCTATGATTATTTAACACCTCTATAAATCCAAAGAACTTTATGAAATTCACCTGGAAATTGACAAGAAACAGAGGATTCCAAATTTACTATGGTAAACATAGTGTCATATAATATTAGATGAAACTTGAACAGATAACAAAATCCCATTGTTCTTAGACACACTTGTGCAAATAGCTTTTTCAGGATGCTAAATATAGATGATGCATTCATGCCTGATATAATGAAAGATGAGACCTTTTACTTCAAAGACTCTCAGAGGTATAAATAGGAAGAGAGAAAGAGAAGAGTGGGGGCTGGAGAAGATTACAGAGTGCATGAGCATGTGTAAGTCTTGACACAGAGATAAATTACTGTCTGCCTGCAAAGCTGCTAAAAGGCAGCAACTTTGACAGCATGAGGAAGATTCTGTCTGGATACTTTTATTTTGTGCATTTATACTGAAACAAATGTTTTACTTTCTCTAGGTAAGCTGATTGCCCAGGCTTATGTCAGATACAACTTTAAGCTTTTTCTTTTAGGTTTGATACAATTTTCTCACAAATTTGTATATTTTATGACAAAGGTCTTCAGCTATTTTGGGGCAATTCCTGCAAAAGCTTTTTTCTGAAGAGACATAAATCAAAATTTTCACCTCTGAAAAGATGGAGCAAAACCAGTCTGTTCCCTACAGCATTTGGAGACTCTGTCAAAGACTCAACTAGAGGGTCCAATCTCATACAGTTGGGTGACACCAGAACTCTGAGTAGAACAGTACATAAAAAAGCAGTTTTGCTGCTCCAGGGCATTTTTGATTAACTGTTTGGCATGTGGTATTAGCTCTGCCGGACATAGGGAATTTTCTAAACTACTGGAATAATAGTCAATATCTAAGTTTCTTTTTTCCTAAGTTATTTAAAAATGTATGCAATATTACTAGTGAGCATGATATTTACAACACAGGTGGGCAAATTGTTTCAGCTGAAACATTCTGTGGACACAAATATGCAGTTTTGAGTCAACTAAAATATTTTGCAAATGTATGTCACTTTTGACTAATTGTTTCATTCAAAAATTCAAATGTCCAAATTTACTTTGATATTTTCAGAATAAACTGTTTTGATATTTCAGGCTAGAGTCACAAGAAGGTTCAAAAAATTAAGAAGACTGACATAGCGCAGCACCCAAGACCAATAACCAGCACACTTATCTATGATGTGGGAGACCCAGGTTTGTCTCCTTGCTCTAGAACATGCACTTAAACTCAAATCCTCCCAGTGCATGTCCCAATCACCAGGGAACTGGCTGCATTTGGGACAGAACGTCTTCTGTTGAAGTTGGTGTACTTTGTATAATTGTTGTTTGTTGGGCCAGAAAATGAGGGAATGATTCTATTGCCTGATGATTAGAGCACACACCTGAGAGAGGGGACATCTGGGTCCCAGTCCCTGCTCCAATAAATATTTAATTATTTATACAAAGTGGAACAACGGCAACAGAAGAGACAGAGTGTAAATCCCCCTCAGTCATATCACCCCCATAAAGCCTGATGGCTAGCGTGCATAATTTAGAAGGAGACAAGGATTCAAGTCTCTGTTCCTATGCAGAGATTTAAATTTAGGTCTTCCTCATCCCTGGTAATGCCCTAACTGCTGCACTCATGGTGGGGCACATGCACTTCTTTGCTTTGTGAAAGATTCCTAAAAGTTGGAAGTTAGCATCTAAGAGCAGGTCTACACTTAAAACGCTGCATCAGTGCAGCTGTGCAGCCATCCTGCTTTAATGAAGACAATCTAAGCTGATGGGAGAGAACTCACCATTGGCTTCTGTTAATCCACCTCTCTGAGAAGTGGTAGCTATCTTGGTGAGAGAAGCTCTCTCACAAACACAGCATTGTATATGCTGTTGCTTAGGTCAGTATGGCTATGTCACTCAGGAAGGGGATTATTCACACCCATGAGAAATGAAATTGTACCAAGGTAATTCTGTAGTTCAGAGCAAGGCATTGTTTCCTTGTAAAATTGCCCCTTTTCCCAAACTTGCTTTGCTTTTATTTACAAGGGTTCAAAAAGATAAAAAACTCAACAAAATGTTTCTTTTGTGGTTAAACAAAACATTTAATTCAACATGAAGTGAATTTTTTCCAATCTTTTTGGACCTGCCAGGAAACCCCTACTCCCCTCCCAACCAGTTATTCTCACAGCTCCAATTTACAAGTAAAGTCCTTCTAGAGAAGGATAAAGAGCTGGATCCTGAGGCCCACTATGGCCTCTTTGTATGGCTAATGAGGTGCAGAGGAGCCAATTAGCTGGCTTGAAATAGCCAGCTGGAAATTCCCTCCTAATAGCAAACCAAGGAATTATGTTAGAGATGGAACCAAAGCACAGGAGGGTGTGACTAAAACTCTGCATGCTGGCAACCCCTATGAAGCAGACAGTCCCCTCCTGACACCAGGATCCGGGAGCTGCAACCAGCTCCTTTGTACCAGCTGTGCTAAATGCCACAAAGGACTGAATCCAGTCTCTTGCTAGCAGGTCCACATTGTAGATGTAAAGCTAAGTCAGTGTACATTTATGACTTACCTGGATAATCCTTTCTTCTTCTCTGTGGATTTTTAAATCCTTTTATTAATCTCAATGTTCACTGTTTTCTCACTCTTGCTATCTTTACAGTACATATTCATTAAAATAAATGATGTTAGTGATAATTTGACACTAATGATGTGACATAGCAACTTTTAAGCTAATTTTTAAAGCTCAAAAATCACTGCTGCTGCTACAGTGTAGTGTGAATGAGTGTTACAGTGCTGATGGATATGGTTGTTTGTAAACAACTCACATTTAATATATAAATCAATCCATTTTGTGATGCAAAATGGTTGCGATGGTGCTGATTTTTAAGTATTTGTCATGAGGCTGAATTACATTATTACTTCAGTTTACACAAAAGTTGAAGAACATTTTAGCCTCACTGTCATGAGACACACTGTGACAGAGAAGAGTGAGCACAGCACCCACCTGGAGCTGTATTTCTTACTCTTACTCCTAAAGGTCCTGATCCAGCAGAGCAAATGAGCATCAAGTGCTCCCAGTGGAGTCCGTGAGATGAGACCAGTGTTGCCAGCCATGCAGCTGCACAGCTTTTCATTAAGTCCTGTGCAGGGATTCAGGGGTGCAGTAGAGAGATACACCTCTCCCTAATTCCCTAAGGTGCCACATGCAGGAGGGAGGTGCCTCTTCCCGCCAGCTCCAGCACAGAGCAGTCACAGCTAGAGGAGATGGCCCCTTTCTCAGCAAACTGCCAGGGCAGCTATGTGTTGGGGCCGACAGGGAAGCAGCCAGCTCAGTCGGTTTGGTTCCTTGGAGAGCCACACGTACCTTTTGCCCTGTGGCAAAGAGCAGCATTTGCAGCACCTCATCCCCCCCACCCATGCCTCAGGAGCTGGACCCGCTGGCCACTTCTGGGGTATAGTGTGGTGCCCCAGGACAGGCAGGGCTTAGTGTCCCCCAGATAAACCCAAGCTCCTACCCCCTGCCCCACCCTCAACCTCTATAACCTCCTACACCCCAATTCCTGTGCCCCAAACCCTTCATTCCTGGGTTTACCATAAAGCCTACACCACCAGTCCAGAGCCTTTCCCCCTCCTGCACTCCAGCCTCCAGCACAGAGCCTATAGCCCTCCTGCACACGAACCCCCTGGCTCTGAAACCTGGAGCCCTCTCTTGCATCCCAAATACCTGATACCTAGGCCCACCCCAGAGCCCTCCTCCCGTCCTCCCGTGCCTTAACCCACAGCCCCCTTCTGTGTTCCAAATCCCTCAGCCTCAGACTGGAGCCTCCTTCTGTAGCCCAAACCCCTCATCCCTAGCTCACACCCCCAACCTTCTATTCCAACCCAGAGAGCCTCATCCCCACCCCAAACCTCAACCCCAGCCAGAGCCCTTCCATCCCTGCACCTCAACTCTCGGTTTCAGGCTTGAGCCTCCTCCCACACTCAGAGCCCCTTTTCCCTACTCCCACCACATTAATTTTGTTATGTCTACCAATATGAAGATGATGTATTGAACTTCACTTTCATACTGGTGCACATAAAGTTAATTGTGCTCAGGGGTGGGAAAATTAGAGAGAACACTACTCTAGAGGTAAGAAGGAATGAAGACATGATGGAGAAGATGCAGCTACCTCTTTCATATTCCTTTTGCCATGTGGCTTATAGTTCTTTTGTCCCAAACACAAGCTGCCGAGTACATGGCCTGAAAGCCTTAGAATTCTGTCCATCTGGCTGAACCACAATGGATCAATTGCAGCTGATGGCTCTTGATGGGATGTGAAGCAGCCTAGGCAGTGCTGATGCCAAATTGTCTGTGGGTGTCACCCAGCAGCATAGCACAAGTTGTATAATACACATATACATATATATGTATAACTCAAAAGGTGATACAATCATATAAATGAGATCATCATACTTGGCAGAGTATAGCATTTCTGCAGATATCTTACCTGGTATAACTCATTGCCATTCTATATTCAGAGTATCCTAACACATCCCCAAATTCCATACAGTGTCACAGCCAGGTGTGTGGAATTTTAACAGAATCTGACTCCTCCTTGGTCAGTTTCTCCACTGAGAAGCTAACATACTGAGCTGCACAGATGTACCTCTTGAGAGGCCTGGCCTAACATAGCGCTGACACACCCCCACCGGGAAATGCTCAGGCTACTCATAGGCTCAGTATCATTTTGGGACTTTTGCTGCACACAGATCTGAATTCTGTCCCTTGATTGGTGACAAGCATTTGAACCTGACATAACTGCATGGCAAGGGCATCCTAGAGCCCCACATAGGAGTGAGCGCCCCCTGGCACTCACATGCACTCAGCTGTGTGGGTCTGAATACTTGAGTTTTTAAAAAATGTTGATAAATTTATGGTCCCGGTTACACATGGATTTCAAATTACAGTGGCCAGCTTTTATTTGACCCTATTCTATTCTGTAATAGCCTTTTTGCTGAATTGAACAGCTCAGTGGGCACCGGAATGGCAAAGGAGTAACTCCAAGAGGTACTGCTGTGTTCGGACAGTTCCACAGCTGTAGGCCTGACACACAGTAGTAATTATTTAGGCTTCATTTTATAGCTTTGTTTTATGTAGTTATGTAGATTTTGTTTTATAAGCTTTGTTGTATAGCAGCTGCTAAGTATTAAAATATACTTTGCATTAGGTATTCTAAGTTATTAAGAAATTGTTTAAAATTATTTTTTAAATTTGTTCAGTCTGTAAGAAATCCTGCCTGTTCCTTTGTAAGAGATTTTTTTTCCTCTGAGATTAACTGTCCTTTTATTAAGTGAGGATTGTGTGAATGTGGGGAGACAGGAGACAGAAGATTCCAGCACCAGATGGTCAGAGTGGTTATCAAGGAAGTGTAATCTTAGGCATATGTCAAATTCAGGATGAGAAAGAGAGGCAAAATTGATGTCTCTAAAGCAAAGGCTAGGTCTAGAGGTATCCCAGAAAAGCAACACCGCAACGCATCTGCTTTTGTGGAAAATTTTTTGAAAAAGCAGACACGCTCTTTTGACATCCCAGTAAATCTCATTTTACAAGGAAAAAGGGATGTCGAAAGAGGACTTTTTTCCGAAATTTGGTGCCATGTAGATGTGCCAAATTTTTGAAAAACCTCTTTTGACCGTAATGCGGAAAAAGATCCATAATTTGCGTGCTGCAAATTGCATTTATTTTTCTGATTTATCTTTGCAGTATAACCCTAG
This sequence comes from Pelodiscus sinensis, assembly GCF_052426305.1. NCBI lineage: Eukaryota > Metazoa > Chordata > Testudines > Trionychidae > Pelodiscus > Pelodiscus sinensis. The sequence continues at coordinate 45,056,994 of NC_143052.1, forward strand.
CCAAAGGCATATGCTTGTGAATGAGATCTGTGAACAAGATAAGCCAGCTGCAGCCACTCCCAGGATCTGATGGAGCATGCCAATGAAAGCAACCTTCAGGTAAATACCATTCAACAATTAGATGTCTCCAGCATGACGCTGTAAAACCTATAGACTAAAGTTGGGGGTTTATAACCATAAAAGTGGGGTGTGTAGCGATGAAGCTTTGAGTTAATCCTGTGAAGACAATTTAGGAGCATTGGACTGTGCCAACAGAACCTGACTCCTTCCTTGTGCCCAGCCTAATTGACCGCTAGTCTGGCATGAGCACCAAGAAGACTGGTAACTATAACACCGCCATAGGACTTATATACTTACGTGCATGGATCTACATGCCAATTTCTTTACTGTATTTGCAACACACATGGCAATAGCCTTTTCCTCCTAAAAAAGATCCTGTACACTGCTTATAAGCATAACACAGCCAGGTGTGATTGTGCTGTACACAATGGCCTTGGAAAACTTCACAGTTGTGGCTGGCTCTCAAGTTACCTGTACCGAAGTATAGGGCTCTGATGCCTCAGGTAATGGCAAATCTTTATTAGCAGTATAGGGTCCAGGACAGTCAGGGGAACTACAAAAATGCAGGGTGCACTAGCCAATTCATTATACACTTGCCTAGGCAGACAAAGCTCACACTCAGAATCAGTTGTTCAGATCTCACTTCTGACACGAGCATAAGAAATCTCTGTACGCCAAGTGCTCCCAGCCTGTAACTTTCACCATCATTGCTTGGTCTTGTCTGAGATCCGATCTTGGGTCCTGTCACTTTCAAATCCAGAATTCTCTCCAAGAGCAACAGGTCCCTCAATATCTGTGCATCTGCTCCTAATATGGGACATTATCCTGTATGGGGATATAAATGGACTCTACCCATTCTCAAAACACAGGCTTCTCCCCACAAGTGACTGAGCTCAATAAGGCCATGAATGTTTAATGACAGCACACAACTGAACAGTTCTGAACCTACATGGGGAATGGAAATGTCTCTGTATTTTCTCCTGATTGTTCTATACTTACATATAAAATTAAATATGGCTTTAATTGGTGTTTGTGTGTCTGTGTATTTTTCTCTCTCGCTCTTTTTCTTTCTTTCTATAGGAATTAGATACTTGACAGGAGCACTGTAATTTCTAAGTTACCATCTGAAAAAAAACAACCAAGAGTTTTTAGGTGCCTTATTATTTTCTGGAATCAAGGTTAAAGTTGCTCCCCTAAAAGCCTAAATGTCATCCCTAACTAGAGACCATCTTGCCCTATTCCTACACAGGTGTTCTGCAAAGAGGAACGAGGCTCCCAGTACTCTCACCCCCTCAAAACCTCCAAGCAAGACAAACCAGGATGTTGCCTGCATGTGCACATTAGGTTGCTTTTAGTGGTAGTAAGTAGAGAAGAAAACATTGAGAAAACAGATAAAGTTATCATCATCTTGGCAAGTCCCAAAGGAATGTAGATTCCCTTCAGATCAAACCAGGATCAACATCTGGCTAGGTCCTTAAGATGGTCTGGCTGGATATTCAGTCCATGTTCACACACAGATGCCCTTTTAAAAATTAATTCTCTCCAGCATGCTGAATGATAATGATAAGAAACAGCTAAAAATACAGGGCGAACAATACATGAACGTGAATGAATCATAAAACACAAATATTCACTGTGGGCTTAATTGTGTCTGTACAGCACAGTCCTTTGTGTAGGGAAGTGCAGAAGTGTACCCTCGCAAGGGGAAGCCCTGGGGCATGTTCTGCTTTAGAGAAGCAGAATGCCACCAAGAGCTCCCAGGCACTCTGTTGCCATAACTTTTCATAGAGTGCCACTTTATTTCCTAAATGGTACCCAGCCAGTAGTGCAACCTGGTGCATGGGGAGGCTGAGCTACAGCTGCTCCCATGGGAGAGGGCTAATGAAGAGCAGATGGGCTATAGCTTTTATGTCAGGGGCATGGAGATTTCTTGCACACATCTTCTCAACTCCTGGAACTGCACACCTGAATGAGGGCTAATTGCCAACTGTCCCCGTCTGACAAAACTGAATTGCAGACCATTAAAATAGATTGTGACTTTCTAAACCACCAAATTAAATCTGTTTGAAATGAACATAATGCTGAAATGACTAACAAAAGCTCAAGCACTAGGAGATCTTTGCTGGCTGAATCAAAGCACATGAGAAGTCAAGGTCATGCTTCAGCTGGAGCATACCAATTGCATTCAGCATACTATAAGGAAAAGATCAAGTCAAATCAGGGAGCATGTCTAACAAACAACAAAACCCACCAGCAAAATATTACAGAATGCTTTGAAAATTACTGAATAATATTCCAATATACTGAAACATAACTACAACTACACTCATTAATCTGAGACACATTTTGTTATTCAATATATTTGCTGTCTCTCTGCCTTATAGTGTTGAACTGGACATACACTGAGAATGACTGCAGGTATGAAATTCACTTTGTCTACAGTATATTACCATGATCAATCAGGCTGTCAAAATGAGCCTAAATTTCGGAATTAATTGAACTGAAATTCTGTCCTTATTGTCAGTCACACTAAGACACTAACTAATTTAATCCAACAGACTTGAAATGTACACTGATTTAAGTGAGCACAGAATTTGGCTCTTTCCATGGCACCACACAAAGAACTATAGGAAGTCTATGCTGATTTTTTGCTGTACAATTGTATCCAGACAGTCTATTCCAAAGATGATGATAAGGCAAGCAGGAACCGCCCCCCCCCCCCAAAAAAAAATCTTTGTCTATTGGAAGCAGGCAACACCACAAAACATCGAGCTACCAGTGATTCCACCAGAATACCTATAATCTCCCTGCCAGCCACTGCCAGGCTACCAGCACCTGAGCAGAATTCTGTCCTAAGCAATGAATGGGGCTTTTGGCCATAATAAGTGAAAAATATAACAGCTCCTAACATTAATCATCTTTTGAACATTAGAAGATGTAAGATAGGACTGAGAAATAAAGGTTCCTACATCTGAATCCTGGCCCTCACCTTGCCTTCATGTATCACTTTAATCAAATCACTTATCCTATCTGCTTGAATATCCTCACCTATATAATAGGATTATCATTTTCATATACATTAGCAGATGAATGTTTGGAAAATGCTAGTCAATAAACCCTAAATTCACTAAGAACAGTTGTTTCCTTAGAGCAGTAATGGCTGGAGAAGTGTAAAGTTCATTGCCGGGGCAGACTGCTCCAAAAATGAGGGGATCCAGGAAGTCTGGGAGTGGGAATGGACAGGCACTGGTTCTATTATGAGAGCAAAGCCTGATGTCCCTTATGAAAAACACTTTGGAGAAACCATTCAAGGGAAAATTTGAGGCTATTTCCTCTCTTTGAGCATCCTTCTGTGGGTGTTGTCTGCAAAATGCAGCAATCACTGGCTGCAGTGTAGATGGACACTGAGGGGTTGTCCTGGAGCGCTACTTGAGACCAAAGGGGTGGTCCATGAGGATGCTTTTTTAACCTGGCTGCTACAAATATCAGATTGTTCTTGTTCCTATTCTGTACAGGAATAATCCGTACAGGGTGTCCCTTACCTACTTGTGGGGTCAGAATGCAGTCAGTACAGTCATTGCTCTTAAAAGAGGATTTTCTGTTTTGGAAGTTTCTGCCAGTTTCAGAGATATCCCCTAGATTTAAAGAGGGTCACATCACTGCAGTCAGTAATCTCTCCCAAAATGGAGGATGCTTTTTAAGCATGAACATGGGAATACAAATTTTGAGGGTGGGTCGAGAGAGGACAACAGCCCTAGAATTTTCACGTAAGGTGTGATGACAGTTTCTTTCTCCTCCACTTTCAGCCTTGTAGATGGGGAAGAGGACAAAAGTTCTGTAGGACAGCTGCTGTGCCCTGTGCTGTGTCCTTCAGTACTCAGGCACCTTTTTCTCCACTTCAACTTCACAGAGCCACTCAACAACTGCTCAGCAGCACAGAGACCTCCAGCTCGACATACAGCTGGTCATCATGGGAAGCAGCATAGAAAAGGCCACTTCTCAATCCAGCAGGCAGTTGGGGAAAGACTCCATTTCATCTTCCAACACATTGGAAGGATTAAAAAAAAAAAGATAACTGGGCTCTTCTCAAAATAAAAGGAGAAAAGCTACTTTACTGAAGTGGAGGGAAGGGAAACTAGGAATGAGAGATGATGAGCATGTGGGGAGGAGGGGAAGAAATAAATTACAGGGAGACTGGAGGAAAGTCTTGGAGAACAGGTAGTATGCAGGGGGACTTGAAAAGAGAAGCCAGAGAGATTGAGCAGACAGTGAGCATTTTAAGAGGAAGCAGCAGAGGCCATGAGCCACTACAGAGCCACCTTTTAGTTCTTTCATACACCTTTTGGTTCAGAATTACTTCACCACATGTGCTCACTATCTATAGATCCACTTCAATACTCCTTTATTTTTGTTTACATCAAAACAAAAAATAACTAGGGTTCCCATGTTGTGTAATGCTCTGTGAAGAACTTTCCACATATTTCAATGCACAGTATTTTTACATTAAAATACTTTTATCCAATGGGACTTTTTATGGCATATTCTCAAGGTGAGCATTGATTGTCAAAAGCAGTTTTAGCTTCCCAGAATGGGCATTCACTGGAAAAAATGGTTTGGAACCCATTTCTGCCAGTCAAATCATTGTTACTGTTAATTACTGCTAAGAGGTTTTATGATGAAATAATATTTATCAGTTTTGGGAAGTTACATTTTAACTAAAAATCATACGTTTTCCTCTTTTGCTTAATAATGACCATTATCATTCTGAAAGCAGAAAAATTAATGAATTTTCTATAGCCTCTTAGTAACTGCCGTCGAAATATAAAACCCATTAATTTCTTTTGTTTTCTATATCACGTCTACTATGAAAAAAGTGACCCAATCTATTTCTGAAACTACCAAACAAAAAATTACAGTAAATTTTAAGCAGAAATCTCTACTGATATCCAGGAAGAATTGGGATAAAATACAATATGGTTTTACAAAAGGTAAACCATGCCAGACCAACTTGATCTCTTTCTTTGAGAAGATAGATTTTTTTTTCTTAAAGAGAAAGGAAATGCAGTAACATGATTTATCTTGATTTCAAGAAGGCATTTGATATAGTTGCAGATGGGAAATTATTAAATTAGAGATGGAGATTAATATAAGAATTGAAATGTGAATAAGGAACTATGGGGAGACTATACTGGGTTATACTGCAAATTAAATTATCAGGATTGAGGGAGTTTACTAGTGGAGTTCCACAGTAGTACATCTTGGGAATGATCTTATTTAACATTTCCATTCATGACTTTGGCACAAAAAGTGGAAGTGTGCTAATAAAATTAGTGGATGACACAAAGTTGGGAAGTATTGCCAATATGGAAGAGGATCAGAATATCATGCAAGAAGATCTTAATGACCTTTAAAGCTAGAGTAATAAAAATAGCAGGACATTCAATAATGCAATATGCACTTATGGACTAACAACAAACATTTTTGCTATAATCCGTGGGTATATCTGTTGGAAACAATAGAGGAGTAGGAAGATTTGGAAATACTGGCTGATCACAAGGATGATTACGAGTTACCAATGTAATACAACTGGGAAAAAGGCTATTGCAATCTTTGAATGTATCAGGCAATGTATTTCCAGTAGTCATAGAGAAGTGTTATTGCCACCATACAAGGCATTGGTAAGACCTCATCAGGAATACTGTGAGCAATTCTGGTCTCCCATCCTTAAGAAAGATTAATTCAAACTGGAACAGGTGCAGAGAAAGGCTACTAGGATGATCAGCGGAATGGAAAACCAACCTTACAAGAGGAGACTCAAGGACCTTGACCTGTTTAGCCTAATGAAAATAAGGCTGAAGGAAGATAGGATTGCTCTCTATAAATAAAATCAGAAGGGAGACGAGTTATTAAAGACAAGTGACAATGATGATGTAAGAACAAATTGATATAAACTGCCATCACAGGGTTAGGCTTGAAATTAGACAAAAGTTTCTTACCATCAGAGAAGTGAAGTTTTGGAGTAGTTTCAAGACTGTATTTATGATGGGAATAGTATGATGAGATGGCCTATAATGGCATGTGGCCCATCTGCCAGTGCTAAAAGCAAAAATCTCCAGCAGCCAGAGCTGGGGCACTAGAGGAGGCGGGCTCTGAGTAGTTATCATAAAGAATTATTTCACAGATATCTATCTCGTGGTTCTTGCCAACATGGTCAGAGTTCAACTGATCACCACATTTGGGGTTGGAAAGGAATATTTCCTTGGGTCAGGTTGGCAGGTTTTTCACCTTCCTCTGCAGCAAGAGGCCTGAATCACTTGCTGCTTTAAATTAGAGTAAATGGTGAATTCTCTGTAACTTGAAATCTTTAATCATGATGTATGAACTTCAGTAACTTAGCCAGAGTTTATGGGCCAATTGCAGGAGGAGATGCATGAGGTTCTGTGTCCAATAATGAGCAAGAGGTCAGACTAGATAATCACAATGGTCTCTTCTGGACTTAAAGTCTATGAAAATTATGACTTAAAATGGATGAGTGAGAGAAGACGTTAAGGGGGAGGGTATCATGCATAATGGACAAGAAGAATAAGGCTGGGCAGCTCAGCAAGTTGCAATGTAGGATAAAGTTGTGTGGAAGGAGGAAATCAATAGCCACTAGCATTACAATAAATTAGTAAAATAATGCAATCCAAGTTTAAGATTTGGGTGAATTACAAAGTCAGAAGTCCATGACCTTTAGCCCTCCTGATTCTACTCTGCATGCAAAGGAGGAAAAAGCCACCCAGTTTAAAGCCTGGGTGTAGTGTATAGATAAAGAGATTGGAAATAGTGATAGCTGATATAGGAAAGGAGACATGGAGGTCTGGGTATAACACTAAATAAAAAAACAATATCTTGCTGAAAACAGAGGAGAAAGCGGATGCATTATAGACCGATGACTAGCAAAAGGCACTACAAATATTCAGCTACTGAAATGCTCCTTCAGTAATTACTTTGCTCCATACCTCATACTGCTTCTGGATTCCACATTTGAACAATCCTCTCTGCTCTGTCTGACACTTGCTGGTTAGCCCAGAATATGATGAAGGGTAGGTAGAAGAGGTATCAATTGAAGATGACATCATGACAGGAAAGAAAAATGGAAGGAGAGAGAACAACAGAAGAAACAGACACACAAACAAAAACAAATTAATCCAGTCAGAAACAAGAGCTCCTAAGACTCATAGACAATAGAAATGCCTGCTGGAAATTAGATTAAAGCATCTAGAAATATCAAACACAATGTTTGAAATCCAGCCTCACCATGTCTGATCCCTCCCCCCCACAGCTATGCAATATCAAATTAAACTAAAAAAATAAAATAAAATAAAATAAAACAAAACAATAGCAAAGTCACCAAAATGGGTTTATATCAGGGATGAGAAACCATTTAGAGTCAGGGCCATTGGCCCACAGAAAAATCAGTCAGAGGGCAGCGCGCATTAGGTTCCCCACCCCAGGTTTGCATCATGCTATTTAAACTGTGTCACCTGCTTATTGTAATCCTTTATTTCCTATCTGTTTTGATACATTTATAAACCTCATTTGTTCCATCCTGTCAGTTACATACTGCCAGCTCTTTGGGGCTGGACTTTAGGGCCAGATTTTCATCAGGAGTAAAATTATCATAGCAACATTTGCTTTAACAGTTGGGTTGATTTCCTACAGTTGCCAGGTGTGCAGTGTTTGGCTGAAATGTCCAGTCAAAAAAAGGACTTGACATTGTTCAATCAGATCTACTCACCGTATACCAAAAGTCCAATTACTGTAGGTTTGCAGGGAAGCACCAAGTTAACAATCCATGCCAGACACTGCTCAGCTGGACTGCCTCCTATTCTCATCTTGTAGGCAGGCATGTAGGATCCATGTCAGACTGCCGCTCTGGAGCACAGGGAGCCGGTGGGGGAAGGAACTAGGAAGTAGGTAGGAAGGTGCACAGAAGTAAATGACAAGTGGAAAGGGGAAGAAAAGAACAAGCAGGGCAGGGCCTCAGGAGGTGGAGCTTGGGTTGGGAGAAAAGGCAGAGCAGGGGCATGTCTTAGGGGAAGAGGTGGGGCAGGGATGGGCTTTGAGGGACAGAGGTAGGGTAGGGGGTTTGGTTGTCACCAGTTTAAAAATTGGCAACCCTGTGATTTTCACCAACTGAGAATCAGTTTTTATTTGCTGTCTAGCACACATCTGAGCACTAAAAATAATAATCAACAATGGTTCTTACTTTCTTTACTACTTTAACTGCATATTTATGACTAATAAGACATTGACCCATTCAGAAACATTTCTGAGGTGAATCTGACAGACTAATTAGTTGTCAAGAATTTTATGATCCTTTTTAATGAAAGATACAATACAAAAACATGCTATACTGGACATTGTATCAAATTAGACAAATGTGTAGGAATGTGTTTTACATTATTTCATAAAAGATTAGAAAAAAACCCACACCTGTTGTCAAAATATTTCATGATGTTCCTAGGATTTTCTTTGTAAAAAAACTTTGGAGCCACTACCCAAAGAAAACTTTTGTAATTTTCAACAAATGTCTTGATTCAAAATCTGTTCCATCTCTTCCCTTTTTCTTACAGCAGGGGTAAGGAAACTTTTTTGGGTCAGAGGCCTCTGAGACACAGAAAAATCAGTCGGGGAGTCACACACAAGTGAGAAGCCCCTGACTGAGAAGGAGAAAGACACTCCCCACATTCTCCTTGCACACCAGAACCTAGGAAGGGGTCAGGCTAGTAGATTTTGTATGCTCCAGCCCTGAAGTAATGTGGCAGAGGGGCTGGAGCACCGGAGTGGGCTCCCCATTCTGAGCCTTGGGGGCTGGATCCAGGCAAGCTGAGAGGTGAATCAGAACATCGAGCGTGAAGTTCCCCACCCTGTTTTACAGTGCAACTGAAAACATCTGTAGTTGCGTTAGCCATGTCACAGAAGTAATCTTGGGGAAAAGTATTCTGTAATCATTCTACAAAACACTGTTATGATTTCCTGCTGGTCTCATAATAGCGTCCATCATAAAAATCCACAGAAATATCTCCACAAGAATTGAAGGTCTTTTTAGAATGGTTTGTGGAATTATGTACATTATGCTCATGTGGCATAATATGTGTTACAGTTCAAAGAGAATAACCAGCCTTTTTCAACATACGATGGGGGGAAAATGAGTAAATTAATCGCGAGGTAAAGTTTATCTGTTCACTAACAGATTTTATGGAGCCATCATGTTGGTTATCTTCCTTTTAGGGTAATTTAGATGTGAAAACATGAATAAATGGAATGATAATTTACTTCAAAACTAAATCTAGGAAGTCTATTTATGAGACTTATCAGATTCAATATCACAAGGTAAGTATTCTACCAGGCTTATTTTGCAATGATTTTTAGGATATGCAATATATGATGAAAATAAATCTTCTAATCCAATATCTCAGACTAAAATATGACCTTTTTATGGTCACATGTTTTAATGGATTTTTAGTTTTAATACTAATACAAATAAAGGTCATATAAGAATGAATGCTCCTAAAATGCTAAGATCCATAAAGTGCCTTACTTACTGTAACAGTCATATTTGAGGGATTTATGTGATTATCATTACATAAAAGTGACCTTCTCTTTTAATGTACAGGTATTACCATTCCCAGTAAAGATGACCTCATTTTGAGATTTCTTATCTTATTAAGCCTCAGTAATTTAAGAGACAGACTTAATTTGATTCTTACTGTAATTTTTGAGAAACTGTAAATCAGTAACTGTTACATTATTACAGAATAATGTCTACATTTAAAGCTTGCTTTATGTATCTTTAGGTGACCTCATCGTACCATTTACCACAAAAGCTGCCTCAATATAGTTGCCTTTCCTGTAGAATTACACTTTGTAATACAGTTTTCAGTCTCCTCTGTCATACCAATCCAGCAAAACTATTTCAAGCAGCCATAGTAGTGAATTAATCTTTGTTACTAATATTGGTTGGACCTCTATAGTCCAGACTTCCATAATTCAGCAACATCTGTGGTCCAGTCTCTCTATGGGGGCTCCCAGGCAGGAGCACTCATAAGGAAAAGCTGGAGCCCACACTCACCAACTCCACTTCTGCCCTCCCAGAGCTTTCTTAGTGCTGCAAATAGTTCATTTGAAGTGCTCGTGCTCGGGGTGGGAGGAGAAAAGCAGGAATGGGGGGGGGCGAGGGTGCTTAGCAGAAGAGGTAGGGTGGCCCCATGGTCAGTGGCAGGGAACAGTTGTGCAGCCCAGTGGTCACAGGTCTCGGCGCACTTCTGTGGGCCTGAACTCTTGCCCCCAGCCATGGGGCTCCACATCCATCTTGGCTCTTTCCCTGAGCACCCCCTTCCCAGTCCCCACTTGGTCAATGCTGGCCCCTCTGCTGCTGCCATAGAGGAATCCCACAGCCAGCGACAGCAGAGGGGCTGGCACTGACCACTCTAGGTCCAGCAGATTTCTTGGTTTGGGAACAGCCAGGTCATGAAGGTGCTGGCCCAGGAAGGTACAACCAGTATAGCTATCCTCTGTAAGTACCCAGTGTCCAAGTCTCCTTCACAGAATAAATGCACAGCTGTATATTGGCGTTCACCATGTTTTAATTTCAGAAGTAAAAAGCCAGCAGAAGTGTGGCCCTAACATATTAAGTCCAACTGTCTATCCAAGTATTTGTATTATGCCCAGCCCACTACTGGCTACACAGGAATTTGGTCTGAGCAGATAATAATCTGAACTACTATTAAGCAGTAGAACAAAAAGATTTGAATAACAGAGGCAATAGTAAAAACATTCATTACTGCTCTTGGGTGTACTTTAGATGTTTGCTCTTTTTTTTCTTCTTCTAAGAGTATATTTTCTTAACGTATTTTGGTATAGTGCAGGAATACAAACATTCTCTAGTTGAATTTACTTTGGACAGTACCTTGGAGGTGACTAAGAACTGTGTGGCTGTTTGGAATATAACATCAATTGTCTTTAGGAAAGGAACACAAGGAACTAATTATTTTGGAGGTGCAAACTAATCAATTTAACATCAGAGCTATCTCACCTTATTCACATGAATAACCCAACTGACAATGTCAAAATCACCAAAAGTACGAGAAGATGCTCATGTACTGGGTGTGGATCATAATGCAGTGAAGACTGCTATTGCTAGAGCCTATAATTTTAATGAAAGACTGACTTGTAATATCTGTATCTCTGTAAGAAATCACCTGTACATTGTGAGAAAATGCTAGTGAATTTTCACTGATAAAATACATAAAAATATGGGTCTGATTTTCTTCAGTTTTACATCAGTACGTAGCCAATGACATCAATGAAATGAATTTCAATTTACATCAGTGTAACAGAGACAAGAATCAGAAGATTGAGACATGAATAAAGGAGGTTTTAATGAAGTTCATGTGTGCATTTGTCAAAAATTCATTTTGGTAGTCCCAAGAAGGGGCATATACTTACAATAATTGGCTGATCCTGCATCAACCTGCAAAGTCAGGAGGTACTTAGTTCAGCAGGTGTATAAGGGCCAACAGGTATAGCTTGTCACTTGCACAATTCTCCATACAAGATGAAAAAATCCTTGCCTGGTCACTAGGCACTCCAAGAGTATGTCTACATTACAGAGATTTTTTGGAAAAACAGCTGTTTTTTTTAAAAAAACTTGAGTTATGTCCACACTGCAATCACATTCTTTCAAAAGAAAATTGAAAGAACAGAGAGGTTTTTCTGACATTGGTAATCCTCATACTACAAGGAAGAATCCTTTTTCCGAAAGAGCTCTTTTGGAAAAAGGCATGTGTGGATGGGGAAGAGGGAGTTCTTTCGAAAGAAGAGGAAAGAGGAAAAAGCACAGGTGCCCTGGTGGCCATGCCATCCATAGTAATCAGAGTTTAAAAGCGGATCGCTTTTTCGATGCACTTTGGCAGTCTGGATGCTCTTTTTCAGAAGATGTTTTTCCGAAGATCTCTTCCAGAAAAGCTTCTTCCAAAAGACGCCTGCAGTCTAGACACAGCCCAAGTTTGCTTGTTCACTGGCACAGATCCAAATAAAGCACAGAGTAAGAGGAAGTACCTATAGACAACCCACCTTAATCTTAATATCCCAAAGGGCTCATTTTCCATAGACATAGTCATTCCTGTTCTACTGCATGAACCACTGAAGACATACACTTCAAGCAGCTGGCATTGATAAGGTTGGAGAGAAGAGTTGCCAGTTGCTTAAGTGTGCATATTTCTCTCTTATGCCAATACATCTCACCTAATTTTGGCCAATAAAGAATAAGACATTAGGATTCGTATTTCTGTTCTATAAATATTAACATCTTACAAAAGATATTCTGCAAGCTAGGGTATTGGAACAGGATGAAGAGCTTTTGGATTTAATTACCAGATAACTTAAAACTTGTTGTATGAGCTCGGCCAAGACACTTAAAGTACTGTATGCCTCAGTCCCCAACTGTAAAAAGGAAGTAAAACATTTTGTGTTGTGAATATAAAATCAAGGAATGCTTGTGAAGTGCTGAGATACTAGGCTGATGAAGACCAAATTAATTCCAAGATAGAACAGAATTACAGGTTGAACCTCTCTAGTCCAGCACTCTCTGATCCGGCAACATCCACAGTCTGGCATGATTTTAGTTAACCAGATGTCCACTTATCATGGGTGTGGCCAAATTTCCTGCAGTCCCATAAATTTTGTTTACAGCCAGTGTAACAGTGGAAATGTAGGTAATGCTACTGCTAGACAATATTAAACTCCCATGGTTCAACAAATTCTGTGGTTTCGTACTGGTCAGGTCCTGAGGCTGCCAAAGTAGAGGGGTTTGACCTGTACTATCTAATCTACATCAGTGAATCTTAATTATTGCAAAGTGCACAATATATTACTTTAATATATTTCTTATGTTTATGAATCTTTCAGTTGTCACTATTTTTATTAGCATTTATTGATACCAGCTCTTTAACCAGAGTTTCCAAAAGTAATTACCTTTTTAAACAGATAGTTTCTTCAAACTTATATTTGCTATTAGGAGAACCAGCAAAGGTCAATTCTGACTACCTCTGCCCTTCATAAGCATATAGGAAACATATACAAACATTATGAAACAATCTCTTCTTGAATTGTTTTCTTTTTACATTTGAAAACTTTTAAATAAATATGGAAAATAATTCACGAGAGAAAAATAATTTACGCTATTTAAACTAAAGTTAAAGCCAGAATTATATTTCTGTATATTTTGCAAACATTAAATTGAGAGATGGACAAATGATATGATGCTAATTAGATTTTAAATGAAACCTATACTGTACCAGTAACTGTGTTAATTTTTTCCTTTAAAAAGGGAAGATTTCGGTTTTTGCCTCAAAGAATAATAGATTTTTGGACTCTCTTTCACATATTGTTAATTTCAAGTTTTAGTGAGACATAAAACAAATGTATATAAACTATCTTCTGACACAAATGAAAATAATATCTGCCTCATGAAGCCAGTTGCAAACTATTTAGAAAGCGATTAGCTCAAATTTGGGATACACTGAAACATGTCAAAAGTACAGGCAGTCCCCGGGTTACGTACAAGATAGGGACTGTAGGTTTGTTCTTAAGTTGAATCCGTATGTAAGTCGGAACTGGCATCCAGATTCAGCCGCTGCTGAAACTGACCAGCGGCTGACTACAGGAAGCCCGAGGCAGAGTTGCCCTGCCCCGGGCTTCCTGGAATCAGCCTCTGATCAGTTTCAACAGGCTGAATCTGGACGCCAGTTCCGACTTACATACAGATTCAACTTAAGAACCCCAGGAGTCCCCAAGTCAGCTGCTGCTGAAACTGATCAGCAGCTGATTCCAGGAAGCCCGGGGCAGAGCAACTCTGCCTCGGGCTTCCTGTAGTCAGCGCTGATCAGTTTCAGCAGCGGCTGACTTGGGGAAGCCTGGGGCAGAGCAGCTGGGGTGCTGCTGGGTTGCTCCAGTAGCGCCGCTCCTCGGCGCTACTGGACCAATCCACCAGCACCCCAGCTACTCTGCCCCAGGCACCCTGATTCAGCTGCTGCTGAAACTGACCAGCAGCGGCTGAATCAGGATGCCTGGGGCAGAGCAGCTGGGGTGCTGCCGGGTTGGTCCAGTAGCGCCCAGAGCGGCGCTGTGGGACCAACCGGCAGCACCCCAGCTGCTCTACCACAGGCATCCCGAGAAAAGCCTGGACTGCTGGCGGGGGGGGGGGGGTCATACTAGCTGCGCCCCCCCCCCAGAAGACCAGGGAGACGCGGGCGGGGGACTGAGACGCACTGCGGTCCCGCCGCCCGGGTCCTCCATGGCTTTGCTCCGTGTCTCCCTGGTCTGCTGGTCTATGGAGACCAGCAGACCAGGGAATACGGGGAGCAAAGCCGCGGAGCACGCCGGCAGCAGGACAGCCGCGGAGTGTCTGGGCTGTCCGCTGCCCGCATGCTCCCCAGCTTTGCTCCCCGTCTCCCTGGTCTGGGGAGACATGGAGGAAAGCCGCGGAGCACCTCCAGACGCGCCGCGGCTGTCCCGCTGCCGGCGTTCTTAGAGGCTTTGCTTCCCGTCTCCCTGGTCTGCTGGTCTCCAGCAGACCAGGGAGATGGGCAGCAAACCCCGTTCGTAACTGCGGATCCGACATAAGTCGGATCCACGTAACTCGGGGACTGCCTGTAATTAACTGTGGGACAGAATGGATCACATTCTGGCCCACAGCTAATAATTTCCACTTTTCAAAATGGTTACATTGATTTCCGTAAGGATAGTTTAAGGATTAGTCAGTGTTAGTAAATGTATCAGAAGCTGACCCTAACTAACTATTTCCAGTATAAACAAGCATTGAATACTGCGTTACTCTTTTACGTATTTTTACTCACAACTGTTGAAGGCAGATCCCAGACTAGAAAGTACTTTCTAGCAATGCCACTGCTTATGCAAATAATTCATTTTAATCTCTCAGTAAAAAGAAAGTCTTCTCTAGTACTATGGATCAAAATAGAATAGAAAAAACATCTTATCTATTTTTTTTAAAAATCAAGGCTTTTTTGTCGTTGTTAGATGTCAGACTGAGATTTTTTCCATTGAGATGAATAGGTCAGTTCATCCGCTTCTTTAAGTTGTAATTTCAGGTTCTCTCAAATAGGGCTATACTGAGTCACTTTTAGAAAGCTATTCCTGCAGCCATTAGGGATAAAAATTATGTTTCAACAGAAATGTTTGCATTCAGAAAAACTGGTATGTGGAAAGCAGGCAAGAGAAAAGCATCAGCTAGTTGTTTCACATCACTGGTTTACTGTTTAATATTTTAGCTTTTTTTTAAAAAAATAAAGAACCTATTTTTGTTGAAGTATTTTATGTTAATTGTTGTAACTAGTTTAACATTTACATTTATAAATGGGTAAAGGACCAAATAGAAAGTATTTTATTTACTGGACTATTCTTCGGCCCAATCCTAAGAACATAAGAATGGCCATACTAGGTCAGACTAAAGTGCCATGTAGCCCAGTATCCTCTCTTTCAACTGTGGCTAGTGTGTGGTGTCCCAGGGGAAATGAACAGAACAGGTAATCTTCAAGTAATTCACACCTTGTTGCCCATTCCCAGTCCTGACAAACAGGGTAGGGGCACCATCCCTATCCAGCTATTGATGGACTTATCCTCCATGAATATATCTAATTCTTCTTAAACCCTTGTTAAAGTCTTGGCATTCACAACATCCTCTGGAAGGGAAGACCACAAGTTGACTGTATGTTGTCTGAAGAAATACTTCCTTTTATTTGTTTTGAACCTGCTGCCTATTAACTTCATTTGGTAATCCCTAGTTCTTGTGCTATAGGAAGGAGTAATTAACTTCTCCTTATTTATTTTCTGCATACCACTTGTGATTTTATACATCCCTATCATATTTCCCCTTAGTCATCTCTTTTCCAAGCTGAAAAGTCCCAGTCTTATTAATTTTGCCTCATATGGAATCTGTTTCATACACCCCTAATCATATTTGCTGCCCTTTTCTGAACTTTTTCCAATTCCCTTTTTTTTTTTTTTTTGAGATGAGGTGACCATACGTGAATGCAGTATTCAAGATGCAGGAGTAGCATGGATTTGCCAGCTTCAGAAAAATGTGTTTGTAAATATCAAAGTGAGTAGAAGGGATTTTTGTACCACGGGAAAGGAAATTGTGATATTGCTTCTATATCATATTCTTCTGCACAGCAGCACCAGGTTTAATATCACAATTCTACTACCAGGATAGATTTAATAAAAAATACCATTAATTAGCATATATAACCCACGTCCCTGTATAACACACACTCATGTATTACCCGCAGTTTTTCTTTCATGTGTAAAAAAAAAATCATAGATTACCCGCAGATGTATATAATCCACGGGTAATGAACTGGTAATGAACCGCAGCTAAGGCCGCTGAGCAATAAGTATTACCCTATTACCGGTATATAAGCCCTACGAACCACACCGTTTTAAAACCTCTTCAGTTTATAACAAAGTATTTGTAAGGATGCCTAAGCGCAAATCATATACATCTGATCTTAAACTATCTGTTCTGACATATGCAAAAGAAAATGTCAATAGAGCAGCGGGGAGAAAATTTTCCGTCATCGAAAAGTCTTTTCGGGAGTGGAGAAAAGAAGAAGCGGAGATGGAGAAATTAAATCCTCACCGAGGAAAGAAAGCCAAGTGGCCAAAACTAGAAGAAAACCTGGTGAAGTGGATTCTTGCACAGAGAGATAGCCAACATGCAGTATTGTGTTGGTCTTTCTTTTAATTTGAGTAAAAATCAGCTTGTATAAGAGGCGTACATGTATACCCTGCGGAGTGGGGGGTGGGGTTTGTAAAAAGTGTAGAATCTGCGAGTTATATTAGCTAATTCTTGAGTTAACTTCCATTTTCTGTATTTTCATTCAGATTAATACTTTCATTCTTTCTGACCACATTCTTCGATGGATACTATACAGTATTGTCAATGACTTCAACAGGATTTCAGTGCATAGTAGTCTTGAATATTCTGCTATGTCCACAATCTGAATCACTGCATAGAACACGAACATGAAACAAGCTTGACTTGAGTTTAACTCAGGTAGAACAGTTCTCCCTATTGTACTAAACTCAATGAATATTACTGAAACAAAACATTTTGCATGTAAGAAGTTTGTCTTACTTTATTTAAGTGACTTTTACGATTTACTGGCCATTTATTTCATCTTTATTTTATTCATAGCTACAAATGAGCTGTTCATTTAAACTGGCATATACATTTTCTGCACAGATTAAAGTGGAAGACATGAGCAATTTACTACAGAGAAATATAATATTATAACTATGATTATATCACCCTCTCAGTCTCTAAAAATCCTTTAAATATTCCTGAGTTATTAAAAAGTTCACGTTTATCAAAATACAAGTCAACTAACATCAGTCAGCTACAGCAACACAATGAGCTCTGTGAGAAGAAATTTTTGACTTGTGAAGAACTGTTGTGGCACTGTTTTATCTCCTTTCTCCACAGGATGGGCAGCCATATGGAAAGGGCAGTATAGGGGATCAAAACACCATCTGGAAACCAAGTATCCATAGATGAAACAAATTGGAAACCCACAAATATCAGACTCTGAATGACCATCCTTCAAATCTTCTGGTTCCTCCTTACACAGACTGCATATCTGAGTCCTAAGTTAGGGAGCAGGTGTTTCCTAGTGTACTTCCTTACATTCATCAGTGCCCTTTAGTAGGGCTCACCAGGTCTGTAGGGCAAGTTAATTTTTGATTAGTTCAGCATTAATTCTGTGGTATTTTCCAGGATCACAGCACCACTTTGTCTAGGAATCAGGCTGAACAATTACTATGTTCCATATTCAACCCCAGTTACCTGTTTGGAGTATGTGAGTGATCAAGAGAGAGAAAGAGAGGGATAGGGTCTAAAAGAACTAGATTTTTGAGAGGGATGAAATTTAAAGATTATAAATAGTACTGACATTTTATGGGCTCCAGAGAGAAATCTTAAAGCTACATGTACTAGTAAATTGTTTTGTCAAGTCCAAAACCTTTGATATGAAGCCATTGCACTTGAAGTATCATTTCACACCAGACTTAAAGTTCTTACTTTTCATGTTATAATTTCCAGTAAGGATACTGCATTTCATCCTTTGCTCTTCTACAAAGCTTATGGATGTTCTCCCATGTAATTAGAGAAAGAAGTCTACACTAAGGATGTTAAAATCCAATTATTTAGCCAATTGTATAGTCGATACAATTTGTATCAACTATACAATTAGTTGATAAGCACCTCTCTGCTGAACTGCAGCGGGGGTATCTCCAGGAGCTGACTCAAGCTGGGACTGAGCAGTCCTGACTCCCCGCTACCACTCCTGCAGACAGGGGCTGCTTCGCATCCCCTATCTCCCTCCCTGCTGCCTCTCAGAGGCAGTAAGGGGGGGGGGGAGGGAGAGGCGGAGAAACAAGAGCAACGAGTGGGACTACTTGAATCCCTGCTTCTTTAAGCCCACGGGGCTCTTGTACATTTCAAAACCAGAAGCACCCACAGTAGGAACTGGTGCGCTGTTTCTCCGCTCTGCCTCTGCTTCCCCTGCCTGCCACAGAGATGGTTCTGGGGAAATTGGCTTTACCGGATCCTCCCAGCACTGGCTCCTGCTCCCCCCTCTCCCCCTGATCGTGGTGGCAAGGGGGAGGGAAGAGACTAGTTGAGTCACTACTCAACTACCCGATAAGCATTTGCTTATCGGATAGTCAACTAGTTGCTTACATTTCCAGTCCACAGAGCTTTAGAGTCCTTTGATTTAAAAAAAAAAAAAAAAAAAAGATTAAATCCAACACTCAAGATTAAATCCCCATCATTTTTGAGAAGTACAAAACAAGGATTTTAAGACAGAAGGAAAAAGAAGAAATCCCTGTTCAACACCAAATGAGAGTACTAGCATTTTATATCCACGTTGCAGCAATGCAAATAACCACTGAAAGTGCAGAGCAACAGAGAAATAGGCCCTAGGAGTTTGAGATTAATGCTCAAGTTGAATAGATCTTGGAAATATGTATTACTATGTAGATTTATAAAAGACGAATCAAAAGGACTTTGATAAAAAGTTACATGAAAAAAATGTAATTTCCATTTTGGGGGATATGGAATTTATTGCAAGGTTGCTAGGGAAGGAAGGTTGAAACTTGATTTGATCTTGAGAGTGACAAGGAGACATTGTCTAATTAATCTGTTTAGGAGTTTGCTGTGTTCTTTGTTTTACTATGAACTGAACTGTTGTGAACAGGAAGGGAAATCTGATTTTAGATCTACTAAATATGTTAAAAAATAAATATTGCTTCATTTAGTCAGTTGAAAATTATGATCTTTGCATGATTTATGTGTTTTTGTTTTGTTTATCATTCTATTTTGATATTAGATCACAACATGGTTTCAACATAGTATTATGCTGACTACTAAAAGGATATTGTAAATCCTTAATCTAATTTGCATGTTCTTGCTGAAAGAAACATGATTCTCTTGCATATTGTAAATAGCTATGCAGGAGGACCTGATTTCCAGACACACAGAAATCCAGAACCATGCACAGGTGCACTCAGGATTTACACACACAGCTGACATATGTACCTAGGCACACTGGGTATTTTGTAAATTACATATAGCCTGATGGCTTATTTTAAGGTCATAGTCTAAATCATATAGGTGTACTGTCATATGAATGAAACTGTTCAGTATTTACATTCTTTATACTTCATGAGATGAAAATCAATATTTTATAATTTCTCATAGAAAATGAAGGTAGTGAGGAGGGTCTCTCACAATATTTAGGCCACATCCTGTGTTGGGTATCTATTTCATTATCCTTTTCACCCTTCTTTGATATAACTCAGACCAATGCAGATACCATTGTTATTTACTAGCTAGCTACCTATGTTTAGTAAGCATATACAATAAAGGGTGGGGAAAGTTATTAACAGCATTTGCAAAGTTTTTGTCTTCCTTTAGTTGTTCATTCTCTGCTATGAGTTTGTTGTTACTTATCAAAAGTTAAAAAACAGAAGATGTAAATTAACCTGGGATGAGGACTGTGGTATAGTTTCTCAGACAAAAAGAACCTTTTTAACCAGAGAGAAGCCTTATCATACAGAAGCCAACTTTTTTGATGACTGGTCTGAGGGCTCAACTAGACTACATCCCTCTTTTGAAAGACGTATGTTAATTAGGCAGATCAAAAGTGCAAATGAAGCATGGATTTAAATATCCCATGCTTTATTTGCATATTCACGACCGATCGCTGTTTCAAAAAAGGGTATTTCGAAAGTGAAACCGCAATTTAGATGTGGTTCTTTGAGGGAAAAAAACCCTTTTTCGAAAGAACCCATACTCCTCAAGAAACTTAAAAAAAAAAAAAAAAAATCACAAATTACACTACTTTCCACTCCAGATGCAAGTCACATTTCGTCATTCTACCTTCTCTGACATAAATACATACTAATGCATACCTACTACCCACTGCCACAGATAACACTTTAAAACATACACAATTCTTTTCCTGGGAAAAACATGAGGAACAAAACAAACCATGTATGGGCTGTTAGTCACATTATTTAATGTGCTACTTAGAAGCTCAAGATAATTTGATCATGAAGGTAGTATAAGAATCTATACAAAACAGAATAGCACTAGAATTGTACATTCTTTTTTTTAAAAAAGAAGCAAAGATCCACTCAAAACCATTGTAACATTGCCAAGTACCACAGAACAATTTATTGGGAAATAATTTTGAAAAAATACCGGTATCTAACTGAAATTGAATTTCTTAATATGAAATATATGTCATGGGAAACTCTAACCCACAAAAATACAATATTTCAAAAGGACATGTGTCTTATTTTGATGCAATGAATATGATGCATTTCTTTCATCAATATACAGTAAAACTCCATTAGTCCGGCATCCAATGCTCCGGGACTCCTGATGGTCTGGCACCATCAGGAACCCAGAAGTGCTGGGGCAGCCGGACAGGCTTCCCCCATTCAGCTGCTGCTGAAACTGACCAGCAGCTGAATTGGGGAAGCCGGGAGCAGAGCAGCTGGGGTGCTGCCAGGTTGGTCTCGTAGCATTACCAAGACATATTATTACTATTGTTTAAATGTACAATAATGAATCCTCTATTAATAATTGTTCGATCTTTAAAGATTTATCAGTGGCCATAATGCTTTGAAATCAGCCAAATTTACAAAAATGTGAGTAATCTGAATTACAAAGTATGAAGGTATGTACATACATTTAGGAAGTTAAAAGACCACCACCTGATAAATTCCACCTCTTTGGTGAGATAGTTTATAAGACAGAGTTAGTAAAAACATCCTAATTCTTCTGAAAAATTGTATCAGACTAGTAATTTATTTAATACTTCAGAGGAATCTCTAGGTATGTAGAGCTAGCTGCATGTTTATAAGTAATGACCGTGGAAAGTTTTTACCCTTTTTTTCTAAACTTGAAACAAAAATTTACCTTAAATAAACTCTGAGAAACTACATTCTGTTAATTATATTGTGATGCTGCTGCAAAATAAAAGCAAAGCAGTTCAATAAGACTTTAGCCAAGCTACATGTTTGCCTTTAGTTGAACACCATATGGCTCCCATCAGAACAAAAGGTCTTAGAAACATTAATATAGTTACCTTCTTGCCACAACTCATGGGATTTTCAAAAGCAGGGGAGTTATGCATGTAGGCGCTTTTGCAAAGTACACATTTCTTTCTTTAGGTTCCTAAATACCTGTACATATCTCGCCCTAAGTGCTAAAGATCATTTTGAAAATGGTTCATAAATAACTAAGTCACTTTTGAAAATTTTACTATTGAAAGATTTGCCTAAAATAATGCAAAAAGTGTATAGCAAAGACTGGAATGCAACCCATCCCATTGCCTTATCCACCTTTTCCCCAAAGGACGCAGCCACATACAATGGGTTAATTAGAAATGCAGAATAGTAACAGGAAAAAATATGAACCCAAATAAGCAAAATGAACGCTGAAGTTCAGCCTCAAGGAGAAATATTCATAATCAGTTCAGGCCACAGTTGAAGACTAAATAAGAAATCAGACATAGTACATGTGAGCAAAAGTAAACCAGAAACTTAAGTTGATCATCTATTAGCCTAAGTTAAACCTAGAGATTTATGTAAACATCATTGAAAACAAGATTCCTCAAGTAGAGGAGAACAACAGCACAAGTCACAAGAACATTTTACTTACTTTTGATTTAAGATAGTTAAAATAACCCCAAAGTGATGTCTTACCTGATGGGAGTTCATGGGTAATTGCTTCCAAACTCATAATTTATTTATACTCAGATTATCTTTAATAAGAAAAAAAAAACCCCTCACCTAAACTTTCTGGGTCAGGTAGAGCCTGAGAATTTAGATTTCCTTTCAGAAGATGTTATGGCTTTTTGTGAAAGATCTATAAAAGTTTAAGCAGGCCCATCAAGCAGTGTAACCACAGATTTTGTAGTAAAGAGAAGGTTAGCTAAAAGCATGTCATTTTTGGTTGTGCCCTTCATCTGTAATGGCCAGTTTGTTTGGCATTTTTATTGGTTTCTTAACAACATTTTTGTCCTAACCTTATATTTGCACAGTACTCTGAGGACTCCAGGATAGAGCATTTTTACAGACAAATTATTATTATAATTAATATTACATGAAGATCAACAATTTTTTTTTTTAAAACAAAAGGGAACATACTGTTCCCTGACTTGGAGACAAATATCTTTTATAAACTATGCTCAGAATTTTTCATAGGTTCCCAGTAAGGAGAGTCATCTAAGTGTAACCCACTTAGGCCTATTGGGTGTGGTTCATTATCCCTTACAGTGGCACTCAGACCACTTACCTGCGAGAGATAAGAATGAGTGAGCTCTACAGCCTAAGCTGAGAGCCAGCTGGCTTTATAGCTGGAGCAGTCTAGGCTCCTACACTAAGCTCTAGAGGTCCCAGATTCAGATTTGCCTACAGGTGGTTACATAAGGATACAATATTAACGAAGAAAGTCCTCTTTCTTTGGTTCACATAGCAGTGGCTTGCACTTTTAAACAGTGCCTATGACTTGGTGGTCAGCTGAAAATAAATTCTGCAGCAAGTTCCCTGTATTCTGTGATACTCTGGTAACAAGTCTGGAAATTATGCAGCAAATACATTTTAAATTGAGGGCTTTGGTGAATTCAGATATAAAAATTAAATATAAAGAGATTACAGAAAACTGATGTTACTTATTCTGAGATTTTGCACTAAGCCTGTGAACTATGTGCCTGTACTGTAATGATGCCAGAGCATGGCAGCATACTCGTTCTACTCATCTCATAAGAACGGCCATACTGAGTCAGACCAAACATCCATTTAGTCCAGTATCCTATCTGCCCACAGTAGCCAATGCTAGGGGCCCCAGAGGGAGTGAACCGAACAGGTAATGATCAAGCAATCTCTATCTCCACTCTCTGACAAACAGAGGCTAGGGACACCATTCCTTACCCATCCTGGCTAATAGCCATTGATAGGCTTAACCTCCATGAATTTATCTAGCTCTTTTTTAAACCCTGTTATAGTCCCAGTCTTCACAACCTCTTCAGGCAAGGAGTTCCACAAATTGACTGTGCGCTGTGTGAAGAAGAACTTCCTTTTATATGTTTTAAACCTGTTGTCCATTAATTTAATATGGTGGCCCCTAGTTCTTATATTATGGGAACAAGTATATAACTTTTCCTTATTCATTTTCTTCATACCAGTCATGATTTTATTTACCTCTATCATATCCCCCCTTAGTCTCCTCTTTTCTGAGCTGAAAAGTCCTACTCTTTTAAATCCCTTCATATGGGACCTGTTCCAACCGCCTAATCATTTTAGTTGAACTTTTCTAATGCCAGTATATCTTTTTTGAGATGAGATCACATCTGTATGCAGTATTCAAGATGTGAGCATACCATGGATTTAGATAAGGGAAATAAGATATTCTCCGTCTAATTCTCTATCCCTTTTTTAAAGGATTCCTAACATTGTTTGCTTTTTTGACTGCTGCTGCACACTGCGTGGATGTCTTCAGAGAACTATCCACGATGACTTCAAGATCTCTTTCCTGATAAGTTGTAGCTAAATTAGCCCCCCAACATATTGTATGTATAGCTGGGATTATTCTTTCCAATGTGTATTACTTTACATTTATCCACATTAAATTTCATTTGCCGTTGTGTCGCCCAGTCACTTAGTTTGGTGAGACCTTTTTGAAGTTCTTCACAGTCTGCTTTGGCCTTAACTATCTTGCACTCTCAGAATACTACAACTCTCCATTTCCTGCATTTGTATGCACACTTCTGGGCTTCTAAAGAATTCCAATTTGCTAGTCCACCAGCAGCAATTGTACATGTAAAACCATGGATGGGGAGGAGTGTCTAAAATATTTCATCACAATCAGCTTTGTGGGAGTAGATTATCAGTAATGTTCCTCACTTCTGCTATTTTTACCCCGGTGCCCTGTGAAGTGAGGGTGAGGAAAAGCAGCCGTACACCACATTTCTACTTCTCCAATTCTGCACTAGTTGGGAGCTAAATCAGCCCTGGCGTGTAATTTTAGAGCAGCTACTGGGCTGCTGCAATATAGCTATGCTCCCTGTATCAAGTAGCTGCAGAGCAGAGGATCTGGCAGATGGTTGTACATTCTGCCCTACATCTCCCAGCCTTGGTGGCTTGTGATTGAGCTCAGTGTTACGATTCTTTGAGTATCCAAATCTGTGTTAGGGACTTCACAAATCAAGTAGAAATATCTGGTAAAGTTTCAAAAGTTCCTAAATGACTTAGGCATCAAAATCCCTTTTTCAAAAAATTATGCAGGCACTTCAGAGCTGAAATTTCATTGAAAATAAATGAGATTCTAAGGGCCATAGGTATTTATGAACCTAAATCATATTAATTTCAGTGTGAGTTAGGCACTTAAATATCTTTGAGGGTCTTAGTCTAATTCACTTTTGAAAAATGGAATTTAGGATCCAAAATCACTTACTCACTTCTGAACATTTTATTCATAGTATCTGCTTCAAAGAGTTTTGAATCTAAATATAACATGAGGCCATAGCAAAAGGACAGAAGAGGATAACAGTAATTAGACTTGTGATTATTCTATAGGGCACGTGAATATCTTGATGGTGCAATTGCCATATTTACCATATCCCTCACTTCTCATAGAGTAGATGAAAGAAGTGAATCTTGACAAAGAAATCTAAATGAGAAAAGTGGAGAGGATCAGAGAGCACCTGAATCCAAGGAAAGGGGATGTAGGGAGGCACTGAGTTGGGAGAGGAGACGAAATGTGTGGTGAGGTTACCAACCCTGGCTGACTTGAGAGAATAGGAAGGGGAGAGAATAGAAAAGGAGATCTTTAGCTACCATCGGTAGAGCACTGCAAATCCACGGATATCTGCTTTATATCCACGGGTATCCGTGTCTGCGGATATAGATGCAGACATCAGGAGATCTTTTTTGTGGATATGGGTGCAGATGTGGATATAAATTTTGTATCTAGAACCCTGCAAATACGTGGATATCCACTTTATGTACACGGGTATCTTCACCATCACATGTGACTGTGGACCTCTGTGGCTCATTTTTGCAGATATGGATGGAGATGTGGCTACGAAATTTGTATCTGTGCAAGGCTCTAACCATTGGGATATCTTCTCCTTAACCCACTTTTTAGATTTGAACATTTTAAAAACTGAGGAAGAAACTGGATGTGTGAAACCAAAAGCAAATTAGATGTTACATTTGATTAATTGGTACTTTATGTTGAACTCATTTTGAGATTAACTTTGTTTTCTTTCTCTTGCTGCATTATGTCAAGGTGAAAATGCATTGGGTTGCTTTCATTTGTATTGTCTGGCACATGCTGTTCATTCAATGTAATTTCTAAATGGTTCATTATAGTTTGGTTTGGCATATCAGCTTGATAGTGTCTTTCACAGGGTAGTGGTTATTTGTTATCTTTGTTAAAACTACACAGCTGATACTTTATCTTCAAATTTCTGAAACTATATACAATCTTAAAACATTATATCTTAACAGATAATGGCCTAGATGCTTTGGTTGTGTAAACCTGTGGGTTGGGAAGGAGCTATTTTAATGTATATCAGCTGAGGCTCTGGCTGTAACTTTTAGACAAGCAGCAGTAGCTTCTCCCACCATTAGTTAAAACATCATAAAGTTTCCACCAACCTTTTTCACACAGTAAAATCTAAAACTTTCACCCTTCAAAATTAACTTTTCCAGACTTGGAGCTTGAATTCACACATACCTACTCCTGTATGGGCATGATGGGAGTGGGTGGGGGGATGATGCATGGACACTGGGGTTAACTCTAGAGTGTGGCCTCCAGGGAGGCCTCACAACCTCCACAGCCAAGGCCTAAGGTGAAATCACTTGCCTCATTGCTCCAGGGCAGCATGGCTTAATAGCCAGAGTCAGTACAACAACCCTTCACTACAAGGTGGTACGGCCTACTAGCCAGAGTCAGTACAGAAGTACAGGCTGGCCCTCCCTGGCCTGGCACCCACAGGGTCTGAGTGGTCCCAAAGGAGGGAGCTTGCCAGACAAGGGGAGGTCAAGCCTCGGGCTTTCCTGGGGTGCCCCTCCTACCCATCGGACTGAGAAGTGTGCTGCCCCCAGCCATTTTTGGTGCTCCACTCCTGGCTGCCACCCCACTCCAGCCTGTGGGACTCCCTATCTCTGTACGGCAGTAGGCTGTGCTCTCAGCAGACAAGGGCTCCATGTCCTGGGCTGCAGGGGCTTCCCTGTCCCAGGCTGGCAGCACCTCCACGCCCCTGGCCACATGGGACTTACCTGTACCCGGTGGGCTGTGGATCCGCACCCCGAGCCAACAGAGCCCAGCCAATAGTGCCTCCATGCCCCTGGCTGCAGAGGCTACCCTGCCAGACGGGTGAGGCTCCCCTCTTGGCTGGCAGGGTTCCCCAGCAAGTCATGCTCCAGCTGTTGGCTGGGCTTCCTGCCCCCAAGTCACTGGCCCTCCAGGCTGCCTACCTGGTTGAGCTCCTAGCTTCTTGCAACCTCTGTGGCTGGGGCTCTCTGGCCCAGCGACATCTGTGGTCCAGCAGGATGTTACCATACCAGAATGTCACGGACCACAGAGGTTCAACCTGTATAATGAAGTGGCTGGCAGAGACAGAGCTTTTTAATACGGGCTCAGTGTGGAATACTACCAAAACATATGGACCTCACCACCCTGGGTCATTTCCTACCATAGTTGGTGATGTGTCAGTCCAGGAAGTCTCAGGATTTCCAGGTTCCTTCCTGTTGCCCCCTCAGGTGTAGAAATTTAATGAGGTCCTCTGGCACCCCAGCTCTTGCTGGGAGGGTCTGCAGCTGGTTCTCAGAGGGGGGGGTCCCACCACACTACTTTCCTCACCAGCGTCCCTCTCAGACTGAGCTGAGCTGCTACATTTTATTCTGACCCAGCACCTGGAGAATATTCAGTATGTACAGAAGTGTGGGGCTTTCTCTGTCCACCGAGAGATGTTAACCCCTTCTAGCCTAGTGCGGTCACAGTAACGTTTTGTATAGGATGGAATACAGAGTATATACTCATAGAAAGTGCAAAGAAGAGCAGAATCAGGCCCCATTTAAACTGCCCTTCTTTAGAAAAACTGAACAGAATTCAATGTTGTTAGTTCAATTGTAACAAACATTTCCCATTGAAAAAAAAAAAAAACCTCTTATGATTTTAACAGTGCTAGGACTGAAACGGCCGGGGACAAAAAGTTTAAATTTGACAGTAAAGTCTACCTTATTCAAAACTGGTTTTGATTTAGCAGCTTAATAACCTACTGAAATTGCACCTTTTACATGCATAGTAAATGTTTAAAAATGATAGCATAAGGGCCCAGACCTGCTCTCACAGATTTTGATGCACCTGCTGGCAGAGAAAAGTATCCCACAGCGTGGGCAAGAGATCTGGTCCTTTATTATTTGTTTTATTAATGTTTCCCATATCTATGACATATTTTATGGGAGCTGTACTAATTTATGAAAATAGTAATTTTTGTAAAAATTCTAGGTAGTTCCCACAATGACAAGAGCAGAGACAGGAGAGAGAGGGGGAAGAAACAAGAGAATACTCTTGATCTCAGCCAAAAGGCTATGCTAGGGAGAGAGAAAAAAAAACCCTACACTACAGGGTTTTTTTTTTTAATTGGCCTTTTTTAAAAAAAACTTCACATGCGTCTAGACTGCTGCCACGTTCTTTTGAAATTAAGTCGAAAGAAGGTGGCAGTTTTTTTGACTGCAGAAAACCTCATTTTTCAAGGAATACCTTTTTTTGAAAGTGCTCTTTCAAAAAAAGGCGTTATTGAATGCAAACAGTGCTTTTTTAAAAGAGAACACCCGGACTGCCTGGGTGTTCTCTTTCGAAAAAGTGGCTCTCTTTTTCAAAAATACTGGTTGCTGTCTAGATGCTCTCTTGTAGTCTAGACATACCCTAACAGAGAATGAAGGAAAGAATAATGACAGAAAGAAGGCTAAGAGGTATGAGAAGGCAGATGCAGAAATGACAAAACTCACAATGTTCAGAGGGAAAAACTATGTAGCACTTTAAAGACTAACAAGATGGTTTAATAGGTGATGAGCTTTTGTGAGCCAGACTCACTTCCTCAGATCATATTCTGGAAGAGAATTAGCATGATTATATATACACCAAAGGAATACAATGAAAAAACTGAACACATTATTAAACTGACAAATCAGATTTAGTACAGAAGGTGGGGTGAGGGAGAGGGAGAGAGGAAATAGCTATTTGTGAGTCACTGAATGGCTAATCAGGGGTGATAAATGGGGAAGCTATCTTTGTAATGGTTAAGGTAATTAGCATCTTTGTTAAGGCCCATTCGTAAAGTGTCAAATTTAAGCATGAAAGAAAGTTCTGAAGTTTCCCTCTGTAACCTGGTATTAAAGTCTCTTTGAAGTAAGATGCATGTAGTAAAGTAGTTAAGATTATGTCTAGGTAGGTTGAAATGAAAAGCAACTGTTTTTTCCTTGTGAAGATGTCTGATGTCTGATTTGTGGGCATTAATTCTTTGGCAAAGTGTCTGAGAAGTCTGTCCAATACACAGAGCCTAAGGACACTATTGGCACATGATGGCATAAATTATATTTCTGGATGAACAGGAATATATGTTCTTGATCATATAACTGACATTGTTAGGTCCAGTTATGGAGTCACCCGAGTAAATACGTGGACAAAGTTGGCAACGGGGTTTGTTGCAAGGGAAAGTTCCAGGGATGGTATTTAAGTGGTATGTCCTGTGGTTATTGGTAAGACTCCTCCTGAGGTTAGGCGGTTGTCTATAGGAGACTATGGGTCTGTCCCCCAGAGCCTCTCAGAATCCTGTTCCAGGACAGATTGTAGGTTATTGATAATGCGTTGGAGAGGTTTAAGTTGGGGGCTATAGGTGATGACAAGTGGTGTTCTATTGTTGGTTTTCTTGGGCCTGTCTTGAAGTAGATGGTTTCTGGGTATTCGTCTGGCTCTTTCAATTTGTTTTTTTATTTCCCCCGGTGGGTAATTGAGATTTACAAATGCTTAGTAGAGAGCTTGATGTTTCCAGTCTGTCAGTGGGATTAGGGCAGATGTGGTTGTACCTAAGGGCTTGACTATAGATGATGGATCATATGGTGTGTCCTGGATGGAAGCTGGAGGCATATAGGTAAGTGTAGCAGTCAGTGGGTTTTCTGTAGAGAGTGGTATTTAATTTTCCAATAGTGATTTGTACTGTGGTGTCCAGGAAACAGATCTCTCGTGTTGAATGGTCCAGGCGGAGATTGATGGTGGGGTGTAGGTTGTTAAAGTCTCTGTGGAATGCGTCCAGTGTTTCTTGGCTATGGGTCCAGATCATAAAGATGTCATCGATGTAGCGTAAGTAAAGGAGAGTTAAAAGGGAATGGGATCTGAGGAAACGTTGTAAGTACACTGTGGGGCCATGCGGATACCCAAGGCTGTGCTGCTGATCGGAAGGTATAAGTTATCCCCAAATTGGAAATAATTGTGGGTAAGAACAAAGTTACATAGGTCTGCTACCAGATTGGCTGTGGTATCCTCTGGGATAGTGTTTCTAATTGCTCATAATCCATCTTCATGTAGAGTATTGGTGTAGAGAGCTTCT
This sequence comes from Pelodiscus sinensis, assembly GCF_052426305.1. Taxonomy (NCBI): domain Eukaryota; kingdom Metazoa; phylum Chordata; order Testudines; family Trionychidae; genus Pelodiscus; species Pelodiscus sinensis. The sequence goes on from NC_143052.1 coordinate 45,087,308, forward strand.
ATATCCATGGTGGCAAGGATGGTGTTACCAGAGAGGTTATCGATGTTTTGTAGTTTTCTCAGGAAGTCAGTGGTATCTCTCCAGAGATAGTTGGAAGTGTTGGTTACATACGGTTTGAGGAGTGAGTCTACATAGCTGGATAATTCAGTAGTGAGTGTGCCAATACCCGAAATGATGGGACGTCCGGGCTGTCCAGGTTTATGGATTTTGGGAAGCAAATAGAACAATCCTGGTTGGGATTCAGAGGCTGTTTCTGTGTGAATTTGGTCCCGAGTAGAGCTAGGAAGTTCCTTAAGGAGACAGTGTAGTTTCTTTCGGTATTCTGAAGTGGGATGAGAGGAGAGAAATCTCCAGGAGGCAACTAGACAACTCTCTAACACCACATTTTACAGACCTCTCTCTGATCCCATGCAACACATGTCTATCATAATAGACATGGACATCTGTTCGTGAATGTGGCATGGCACCGGTTCTAGATCGGGTTACTCTCCCCCTAAAAGAATAGGTACTCAGCTTGGGAGTCCTCCTGGACCCTTTTTTAACATTTGAAAAACAGATTTCTTCAGTGGCCAGGAGTGCCTTTGGGCAACTTCGTTTGATCCACCAGCTGTGACCCTTACTGAACAAACATGAATTGGCCACAGTGATCCATGCTCTTGTTACATCCTGACTGGATTACTGTAATGCAATTTATATGGGGCTGCCTTTAAAGAGCCTTCGGAAACTTCAACTGGTCCAGAATGCGGCTGTTCGAGTTTTAACTAACACTAGTTATACGGAGCATATTATGTCAGTGCTTCGGCAGCTTTATTGGCTTCTGGTATGTTTCCAGGCACAATCTAAGGTTTTAGTTATGAGCTATAAAGCCTTAAATGAGTTGGGTTCAGGTTATCTGAAGGACTGTTTTCTCCCATATGAACCTGCCCGGGAATTGAGGTCAGCTGGGGAGGCTTTGCTTCGTGTTCCCCCACTTGTGGAGATAAGATTAACATCTACGTGGAACAGGGCATTCTCAGCTTTTGCTCCCAGGCTGTGGAATTCTCTTCCTCGGGATATTCGCATGGCGCCAACGCTAGCGTTGTTTCAGCATCAGGCTAAAGCCACCCTTTTTACTCGTGCTTTTATTAATGTTTGAGTCTGTATGTGTGTGTTCCTCCTCTCTATGGCTCTGTCTACATTGGCATGATTTTGCGCAAAAGTAGTGCTTTTGCACAAAAACTTGCTGCCTGTCTACAATGGCGGAGAGTTCTTGTGAAAGAACACTCACGTTCTAATGTGTGAAATCAGTGGTTCTTGCGTAAGAACTATGACGCTCCCACTCAGGAATAAGCCCTCTTGCGCAACGGTTCTTGCGCAAGAGGCCAGTGTAGATGGTTAAAATGGCGGAGCTTTCTTGCACAAGAGAGCATCTACACTGGCATGGATGCTCTTGTGCAAAGATACATGCCAGTGTAGATGATCTCTTGCGCAAATACTCTAACGCAAAAACTCTTGTGTTAAAGAGTATTTGCACAAAATCTTGCCAATGTAGACGTAGCCTATATGTTTTTATCTGGTTATGTCCCTCTGAGGTCTCATATTTTAAATTCTCATTTTTTAAATTTTTATATATATTTGTATTTTTTTTGTTTGTTCTTGTAAGCCACCTTGAATATTTTAAATAGAAAGGCGGGGTAAAAATATTTAAATAAATACATAAATAATCTGCATAACTGCACATCCCCCCCTCTCCTTCCCTTATTTATTCGTGGATCTGGACTTATTATACTCCAGTCATCTGAAGAAGTGGGTTTTGCCCACGAAATCTCAAAACTCACAATGAAAGTTCTGACTTTCACATTTCATAAAGGCTGCACCAATAATGTTTTGTGGTTTATAGGTGAGCTACAAAATGTGTTTTGGTAGCTCAGTAGACTATACAGCCAGAATGTTTAGCTTCTCACAAATATTGAGCTAATAAGGCAAGCAAAGATATCAAAGTGCTTCTAGATGCTAGATGCTATACCTAGATGCGATACAACTTTTAGAAGGCTACTATCTCTTCAACTTTGACTTGCTCACTAGGAAACAAAAGGAAGATCTTGAATTGGCTTAATTTCCTCAAGTTCTTGGTGCATCCAAACTATGGCATCATAAGAACGGCCACACTGGGTCAGACGAAAGGTCCATCTAGCCCAGTATCCTGTCTTCCAACAGTAGATACATGCCAGATGCCACAAGTGGGAGTAAACAGAATAGGTAATCATCAAGAGATCCCTCTCTTGTGACCCATTTCCAGCCTCTGACAAACAAAGTCTAGGGACACCATTCCTACCAATCCTGGCTACAATTTATCCAGTTATTTTTTGAAACCCTTTAAAGTCCTGGTCTTCACAACATATTCTGGCAAGGAGTCCCACAGGCTGACTGTGCACTGCATAAAGAATTACTTCCTTTTGCTACCTATTAATTTCATTTGGTAACCCCTCATTCTTATGTTATGGTAACAAGTAAATAACTTTTCCTTATCCACTTTCACCACCCCTGTCATGGTATTACAGATCTCTATCATATCCCCCCTTTAGAAAAGAAGAGACTAAGGTCAAAAGTCCCAGTCTTTTTAATCTCTCATCATATAGCACCTGCTCTAAACCCCTAATCATTTTTGTTACCCTTTTCCCAACCTTTTCCAATGCCAAGATATCTTTTTTGAGAGGAGGTGACCACAGCATGCAGTATTCAAAATGTGGGTGTACCATGGATTTATATAGAGGCAGTTTTCTGTCATATTCTCGATCCCTTTTTTAATAATTCCAAACATTCTGATGGCTTTTTTTTGACTGCTGCTTCACATTGAGTGGCTGTTTTCAGAGAACTAATCACAATGACTCCAAGATCTCTCTCGAGTGGTAATAGCTAAATTAGTCCCCATTATTTTGTATGTATAGTTGGGATTATTTTTTCCAATGTTCTTGGATCAAAGGAACTATCATTTTTATTTCAAAATACAGGTAGTCCTCAGACTTATAACACAATTGGTTCCAGAAAATTGTGTGTCAAATCAAAATGTTATGTGAAAATTCATTTAGAAGTTCAGCACTATCAATTTGGACTCGAATAAAAATATTAACCGGTTAACACGATACAAAAGGAATTTCTCCCATCTTTGATATTTGCATTTACACATTTAAAGTTATGAATGGCATACATCCATCCTGACTCAATTAGCTTCATTAACACTGGTCCTACAATTGACATAACTGATTTTGCTGTTATACCCTGGTTTCTGTGATTTCCACTAACTCATTTGATGCAGTTACCCACAAAAGCTCATGATATAATTGTTAGTTTCCATGGGCATGTCTACACTAGGAAATTATTTTGAAATAATTAAATTTTAAAAAATAACTCCTGCAATAACTATTTTGAAATAATCTTATTCCCCTAGAAAACAGGAATACAGATTTTGAAATAACCAGTCCGTGACTTCAAAATAATGGGTATGGTAGTGTGGATGCTCCACTTATTATTTTGAAATAAGGGGGTTTATTTCTAAAATAACTCGCTATTGTAGACCAGGGCTCAGGTGCCACAGGACTGCTCTTTGTCAAAATATCGTAACTTGCAAATGCAATGGACTCCATTGTGGGACCAAGGGTCATAAAGTGGAAACCTACTGTAGAAAGCCAAATTAGTGTTTCAATTCAGAAATGTTGTAAGTGCTGTTCATCTTAAGTCAAATGTCAAAGTCTAATTTGCCTGTTTTGCAAATTGTAATTTTCCGCCTCCAAGAAATATTTAGAATTAAAGCTGTGCAAAAAAATGCACTTTTTGATCAAATACTAGTGCTTACTTATAGTGAAATAAGTAGAAAACCATGAAAACACATGTATAAATTTATTACAGTGTGTTTGCAGCACTGTTGTAGCCATGTTGGTCCTAGGAGAGTAGAGACACAAGATGGATGAAGCAACAAATGTTAGTGAGTGAGACAAGTGTTTAAGCTACACAGAGAATGTTATCCAATTGCTAGCGAAGCTAGCTTACACTGAAGCCTGTGCTACCATAGTTTTACTGCTCCCATACCGAGTCTAGCTAGATTAAAGCTAGTCCAGCTATGTCTAAATATTGCTGAAAAGTGAGCCAGGAGCACTTGAAAAAAATGTATAGTGAGGGTTCTGAGTGCAATTGAACCAAATCGCAAACCCTATTTATGAAGAAAACCATTTCAAATGAGAGGCAGTGGCAACCCAGCACCCGCAGGGCACGTCTAGACTACATGGCTCCATTGATGGAGCCATGTAGATTAGGGTTGTAGGCAAAGGGAAATGACGCGGTTATTTAAATAATCACTGCTTCATTTAAATTAAAATGGCTGCTGCGCTGTGCCAATCAGCTGTTTGGTGGCACAGCACTGTAGTCTGGACACTCCACGGTCGACATCAAAAGCATTGACCTCCCTGTTATGCCTCGTGGGATAAGGTTTACCAGGGAGGTCGACGAATGCCTTTGATGTCGACCGCGGAGCATCCAGACTACAGCGCTGTGCCGCCAAACAGCTGATTGGCGCAGCAACCATTTTAATTTAAATGAAGTGGCGATTATTTAAATCACTGCTTCATTTCCCTTTGCTGAGTAAACAAATCTACATGGCTCTGTCGATAGAGCCAGGTAGTCTAGATATGAAATGAGGTGAAACTGTAGGCTCTTTTGTGAGAATTACTGCATATCAACATTAACACAGTGGGAATTAGTAAACTTCTACTGTATGTTTATCCTCACGGGTGTTTGCAACACCACAAATACAGTCTCACTGGCAAGTATCATTAGCCTGATGTTCCAGATCATTAACAAAGATGAGAAATAAAATTGAACCAAAAACTAACATCCACAGCACTGCATTATGTACAACTCAATACATCCTTAGATATTTTCCCCTTGGTGAAAGGGCATATAAGCAAACCTTTCCACTAATTTTGAACCAATGTTGTAAATAAGATTTCCTGAGAGAACGTAACCAAATCTTTGTTATAATCTAGGCAAAATCTTAGGATGTGTTTTAGTGTTGAAAAAAATCTTATTAAAAGACACCAAAGGGCTGAAGACGCTACGAGGAACCCAGTGAAAAAAGGAAATGTCAAACATTAAATTGACAAAATCCTGTTATTCTTAGCTCTCAAGATCTTACTTTATGGCCTGTTTTCCTTTAACTCAGTAGGAAAGTTAAAACATCATTTGATCTTTGAAATGACAAATGTAAACTAGTCTTAATCCATGCAGAGTTCCTTAATCTCAGCGTGGAGGGTGGAATTTCCAAAACCTTCAGGAGGATATGAATACCCAATTCCCATTAATTTCTAATGGTAACCTGGCATCCAAATCCCCCACAAAGCCTTGAAAACATCAGCCTTAATGCTTAAGAAAATGTTTTCTTGTGCTGCCTTTCATTTGTTAGCTAGAATCAAACAACAGCAAAATGACTATACACAAGATGTGAATATGAAAATACTGAGTTCATGTAAAAATTACTTCAACTTTTAAAGTATTTGAGTTAAGTGATTAGGTGGGTAAATGATGTTCAGGTAGATGAAAGAAATACATACAAATTCCATCCGCAGAATACTTACAAAAGGAAATAATAGGGTCTTCTTTTCTATTCATGTAAAAGGAAATCCCTAGAGTGCAAAATCTGGAATTATTAAACTTTGGCCAGCATTTGGGCCTGATTCTCCTCTCACTTAAAGCAGATTTACAGTGGTGTAGCTCTACTGACATTACTATAGTTGTAGTTAAACTTCCAATAATCTTTCTATTACACTTGAGCTTTAACTAGCTCCAGTAAGAAATTTCTTGGATTATTTTTTTCCAAATGTTGAAAAGGTTTTTATGCTGTGTTACAACTAAGAAATTATGTTTGCCAGTTGACCTCAGAAGGACTCACACTGAATCATCCTAAAGGTTTTGCTTTTGGAAATTATGTTGTTCTAATCCTACCTGTACCGCAGGGAATTGAAGAGAACCATGGCATTTATAATTGCCCTTGGAAGCAATCCTGAAGGTGATATCATTCACATTAAAATTCTTGTGTGTATACTGTGAACAGGAATGTTGAGATGCTTCAATATAGGGCAGTGTGAGAACAAGAAGTCATGTTATTGTTTTCTTTGGGTGTTTCCTCCTCTTGATTAGTGGGGAAATGTGACTATTGATATGTTTTCCAGTGCTATCCTCAACATAGCTGCTGCCTCCCTTGTGACCATTCAGTAGAATTGGAGAAATGAACAAGAGTAAGAGAATGGAAGATTGCAGGCAGAGAAGAAAAAATTGTCAAGCAAATAAGTAAAAGTACATTTGGAATGTGAATAACACATTAGACATGCAGGCAAGAAAAGTTATGAGCACTCCCGTAAATGCCCAAAGGAATACTGGCTAATAACTTGACAATTCCAATAGGACTTCCCAATATGCCACTAAAAATAACATACACCATCATGATCTAGTGAATTTAAGGACGCCCTAGAGGGAAAGACCAGAATGACTGAAACCAAACACTGTGTCCTGAAATAAAACTTTATAATGAAGAATTTAATGCCTAGTCAGCTAACAGCATCTTTAAAAAATGAGAAATAAGAAGATTCAATTTTTTGGAGACAGTGAATTAGTTAAAAGATCTTTGACAGCAGCTCCAATTCTTGCACACAGCATATCTCTCTGATCTTGGGATATTTGACAGAGCTAAGTTTAGTGGTTATGTTGTGTTGTTGTTTTTTACAGGATAAATGGGAGAGAAAATGAAGGCACCTGTCAGAGAAATTGGAAACAAAATTTCTGGAACAGTTTCTATCTATAGTACTATTCTGATTCATTGTATTAAAAAGCAAAGAACTGGTAAATTCCTAAAATGAGAGTTGGTGCACAGTGTGAAGATGAGGAATATGCTTAGAAAATTGTATCTACATGTCAGAGTGAATAAGGTTTATGACATTTTCAATTTTCAGAGTGGAGAAGAGGAGGAGAGTGCCAAGTCTACAGAACTGCTAGCGATCCAGCACCAACATAGCACGTTTTGGGGAAACTGTTCTGGGTGGACCACTGAGTTGGGCTCAGCTTGTCCATCTTACCCGTGGAACCTGCTGTATTCTCCTCAGGGCTAGAGTGAAAGTCTCCTGGATAGGGGTTCTATCTATGTCTTCAGGAGTTACTCCAGCTTAGAGCAATTGGGCTCCTCTTCATCCCCACAGACAGCATTTCTCTCACTGTGAAGCATGACTGACAGCTGGAGGAGTGGGGCTAGCCTTGCTGCCAGAACTTCTCTGGCACCTTGCCTGTCTGTGCAGAGTCTTTATATCCCATCCCCATAAAAATGACACAAGGGTATTGCTCCTCACAATGGGTCCATCCTTTTTTCTAGGCCAGTATTCATATTCCACAAAAAGAAACAAGCTTGAGCATGAGCACTGCCAACCCAATGTGTCACAAGTAAATTGGTAAGGCTGGAGAGCCAGCTGCCCATGCATGATCCTGCAATTGCATCCTTCATTTCACATACATCAGAGAGCAAAAAGAGATTCACCAGCATCTAGTAACACAAGATGTCAATGACTAGGGCTTCCTTTCTATCATTCTATTGCTTTTTTCACACAGGAACAGCTTTCAGCTTCAACAGAATATGGGGCACGCCTTTCACTCAAAGGTCTGGGAGAGCACTGACTCAAGTCCTATATCCAATGTGTCTGGTGTATAAATTATTTTGAGAAATCTGGATTAAAGAGCACCATATGATGGCATTATGCCCCCTTCAATGTTACAAAAGCCATATTGCACTTGTCTGACCACTGCACTTATCTGTACCTTGTCCACAAGTGGGTGTATATGCCTACCTCCTATCACATACTCCAATGTCTCCCAGGCTTTGTGGCTGGACGTGGATGTGTTCACCTACATATAAAGTACACAAAGCATCCCAGATATGTAGTAGTTAGTTTGGCACAAAGGCCATATTTGATCACTAACTTTACTACTGCACTGACATGGTATAGATGGCTGACCCAGTTAAAGCTTTATATTTACTATATCATTTCCACGCAATGTGGAATAATATGGAAAAGCCCAAACAGCAAATACTAATGGAGGCAATAGTGTTAAGTGTCTATGATGACACAAGTAGTGATTTCTACTAGGGACAGAGGGGCAAGAGGTGCCTGTTTGACACACTTAGCTCCTGACAGCTGGCAGTCTGGACAGAAAGTGTAATAGTTTGCAATACCCCAGAACATCCCAGGCCAGTAAGAGTGGTCCACAAGATGATCAAAGTGTTTTTTTCTTTCCCCAGATGTCCTGTGGAGGGGAACCTCATGGGCCAAGCAGAGTATTTCCAGTCTATATATTTTGGAGAGTAACAGTTGTGCCCTAGTTCCCAAGGTTTGCCTTGCTCACTTAATGAAATAAAGCCATTCTTCATGTAATTTGAACTAGAGCTATTGTTGCTCTCATTTATCATGGCTAATTGGACATACGATTGGGAGAGGATGAGATCTACTTATTATTCTTGAAAAAAGTTGGTGTCTTAGAGGTGAGGATATCTGTGTGGCATTATGGATCTTAGCTTTGGGAGGAGGGCTTGTTTTGAGTCCTTTGGTTTGATGTTCGCTCTCAAGGGTCATCAAATTCACTAACCCCTAGTCAAACAGGATCTATAGCAGAGTGAATTAGATTTGCTGGTTGTATGTTTGCTAGCTCTGCCAGAATCTCACTGAATTGCTCCCAGTCTCTCCTACTATAATTGGGTAGATCTAGTTTTTTATTGAATTTCATTACAGTTTTCGCAGTCACAACATTTCCTGGCAAAAAGTTCCACAACTTCACTGTGAGTAGTGTGGAAAAAGTACTTCCCTTGTTTTGTTTTAAACCTTCTGAATTTCATTGAGTAAAATGACTCTTGTGATATGTGAAGGAGTAAAGAACATTTCCTAATTAATTTTTTCCAGAGAGTCATCATATCCTCTTATTTGTCCCTTTTTCATGTTGAAAAGTCCCAGTATTTTTAATCTCTCCTCATATGGAAAGCTGTCCCATACTTCTAATAATTGATGTTGCCCCTTTCTGTACCTTTTCCAGGGGGGAGGGGCAACAAGATCTGCATGTAGTAGTCAAGATGTGGGCGTACCAGAGATTTACATAGAAGCATTATGATATTCTCTCTCTCTCTTTCTTAATGGCTCCTAAGGGTATGTCTACACTGCACACTTATTTCAAAATAAGCTATTCTGGAATAGTTATTCCAAAACATCTTATTTCAAAATAGCATGTCTACACTTCAGGGAAGCCTCAAAATTAGTCCGAGGCAGGCTTCCTTAATTTAGATGTGCTATCTCAATTTAGAGCCCCAGGAGGCACTGGGGAAGAATAACTTAGAATGGCCCTGGTGGCTATTTTGAAATAGCAGCAATGGAGCGTCTAAACATGCCTTATTTTGAAATAGCTATTTCGGAATAGGTATTATTACTCTTCGTATAATGATGTTTACAGATTTTGGAATAAGTCGTCCGTTATTTTGAAATTATTTCAAAATAATGGAATGGCTGTGTAGATGCTTGCATTATTATTTCAAAATAAAGCAAGTTATTTCAAAATAACGGTGCAGTGTAAATGAACCCTTACATTCTGTAAATTTTTTGACTGTTGTACACTGATATCTTTTTTCTTGAGTGGTAACAGCTAATTTAGATCCATTATTTTGTATGCATAGTTGGGATTATGTTTTTTAACAAATGAAAAGTAATGTATCAACCCTGCATTTAATCTATCTTTTTGTTGCTCAGTCACCCAATGTTGTGAGCTCCTTTAACTCTTTATAGTGTGCTTTGGGCTTAACCATCTAGAATAATTTTGTATTATCTGCAAATTTGCCACATCACTGTTTATCCCCTTTTACAGATCATTTATGAGTATGTTTAACAATTAGTATAATTCAGAAGTTGGGAATGATAGAAAATTGATAAGGGAAGCCAAGGAAATCAGGGTAAATCTACAGCCAGAAAAATTAAGGAAAATATAGAAGGGTTTTTAAAAATGTATTATAACCAAATATAATCCTGATAATGGTATTGGTTCATTACTCACTGGAAAGGAGAGAATTATCAGTAATAATGTAGAAAAGACATTATTCAATAAATATTTCTGAGCTGTAATTAGGGAAAATATAGATGATATTCAATAAGTCTCATCATATGATGATTATAACTTTTTTTTCCATTCCACTTGCATTTCTGGGGGATGTTAAAGAGAAGGTGCTAAAAGCAGACATTTTTAAAACAGTAAGTCCAGATAACTTGCATCCAGGAAATTTAAATAAGCTGGCTGAGGAACTTGCTGGACCATTGACATTGATTTTCAATAAGTCTTGGAGCAGTGGGGAAGTTGCAGAAGTTTGGAAGAAAGCTAAAATTGTGTCAATTTTAAAAAGGATAAATGGAGTGACCTAATCATAGGCTTGTCAGCCTGACATCAATCTTAGGAAAAATAATGGTGCAGTTGATATGGAAATCAATTAACAAAGAATTAATGGTAATTAATGCAAAGCACCATGTGTTAATGGAAAACAGATGCTGTCAAACTGACTTGATATCTTCATTTGATGAGATTGCAAATTTGTTTAATAAAGGTAATAGTGATAATATATTAAAACTTCTCTAAGGTGTTTGACTTGGTACAGCACGACATTTCAATTAAAAAACTAGAACTATATAAAATGAACATGGCATATATTAAATGGATTGAAAACTGACTAAGAGATAGGTCTCAAATGTAACTGTAGACAGGGAATCATCATCTAGCACACCTGTTTCCAGTGGGGATCTTGGTTCTAAACTATTTAGCATTTTTATTGATGTCCTCGAAGAAAACATAAAATCACCACTGATAAAGTTTGCAGATGACACAAAATAGGTGAGAATGGTAAATAATGAACAGTTCAGGTCATTAATTCAGAGAGATCTGGACTGTTTGGTAAACTGGATGCAAGTGACTGCACCACAATTAAGTGGGGGAGTGGTTGCCTGGGCTTACCACAGAAAGACAGCTCTGCTTTATGGCCTGGAACGGAGGGAGGAAAATGAGGTCAGAACCTGCTGCAAAGAAATAGATGGTAGGCAACTTTCCAGCTGCCTTAGGAATGCAAGGTCTGAAAAGGTAAAAGCCGTGGGAATGGGAAGCCTTTTTGTTTCCCACAGCAAGAAAAGCCAGCACCTACTCTCTTTCCTTTAGTGGAGGGGAACATCAGATTGAGTTAGGACATGCTGTGGGCATCATGCTAGTCACTCTTTTTTAAAGGGGCTGGGAAGGAGTTTTCCTGCTCCATCAGATTTGCTTTGGTGGAGTGAAGTTTTTTGCCTTCCCCAGAATGAGTGTCAGGATGGACACTATCCGATAAGAAAAAAGGTGGTAGCCCACATATCACACTTACTTTGTAAGGCTGGGTGAGTGTCCAGTGCAGGTTTGCCATAGGAGAAGACATCCAGGGACCATATAAATGGCCTGGTAAAGCACTTAAAAGAAACTACTGGATAAAAGAACAGAACAGGAGAGGAAGTTTGGGAATTCCTCTGATTGGTATGGAGGGGAGCCAACCCACCAACCCCCCTACCCTCTGTTCTCATAACCCACCTTAACTCTCCTACAAGGGTGGTGGATGGTACGGTCCAATCCATGGGTTGGCTGGAGACCTGAATGGAAATTAAAGGAGGAGGGGACTGGTGGAGCCCCAAGTAATGATTTGAAGAAACATGGATTTGCCTGTACATTTTATCTTTCAGTTAATCCTAGACCTCTATATAATAAAGTTTCAGCCTGATTAACATCCATATCAAGTAGCTGCTTGGAGATATTATTCATATATATTTGTATAAACACATACACACACCTCACATCTTCTCAGCTAAGTTCCTTCAAAGCTGCGCAGCCTATTAAGCCCCGTGCAAGAGCCTCTTCCCAAGCCGCAGACCAGCTACAGCAGGAAGAAGCACCCACAGTGCAGAGCTGCCACAGACAGGAGAAAGGCACCTCAGCCCAGAAGCTCCAATACAGAGTAGCCATGGCTGGGGGAGTGGTGTCTTAGCCTGCCAGCCCCAGCACAGAGATGCCCCAGACTTGCTATGGTGGAGTGGAGAGGCGGCCCTCTCTTGGCCTCAGCCCAGCCTAGCTCAGACATACCAGGGCCATGGAGTGGCACTCCTCCCGAGTCAGGACCTGCTGGAGCTGCTATGGCTGTGAAGAGGCAATTTTCACCTGGCCCAGAGTTGCTGGGGTGAGACAGTTGCAGGGTAGTTCTCTGTCCCTGGAGCAGCCTGCATCCCCTCCAAATCCTTCTTCCCTCAGCTGTACTCTAGTGTTTGCACCCCCATCAGAGCACTCACTCCCCCTTACTTTCCAGACCTGAGCCCCCTCCCGTACCCTAAAACCTGCACCACCCACCCGAGCCCTGAGCCCCAAGCCCCCTCTGCTGACCCCCACCACACACAATCTATGTGCCAAATGAGTTTTGTGATGTGCATATTGGCGCACATAAAAAATTAGAGGGAACACTGCTCTTTGGGCAGGGGAACAGTAACATTGCTCCCAGACTGCCCAATTTTACCAGAGAGTGTAGAGAGTATATCTACATTGCAACTACAAACCTGTGGCTGGCCCATGCCAGCTGACTCAAGGTTGTGGGACTCCAGCTAACAGTGTCCTGGAATGTTTTTTAAAATGTGGATGCTGAAAGCCAGCTAAACAGTCTCCAAACTTTTTACCACATGCCCCCCTTATCCATGTCTGTGCCTTCCTCCCTGCCCCAGGCACAGAGGCTGGGAGGAAGGCCATGTCTCTGGAAGGGAAGGAGACAGACAGGCTAAGGGGATTGAAGTTAGGGCCACAGCTGGGGGTGGCAGAAGGTCCAAAAGTGGAGTCTCTCATGTGGAGCTGATAGAGGAGTGCCAGGCACAGGTCAGCAGCTGGGACACCTCATGAAGTCTGGGGTCCTGCAGTACCCCCACACTACTGATTCCCACACTTACGTAGGCCGATGGGTTGTAAATTCCAGTGTAGATATTTGGGCTTGAGCTGGGACTTACAAAGTGGAAGGGTCCCAGAGCTCAAGCTGTAGCATGATCTGAACATCTACATCACAATTAAATAGAACCTTAGCCCAAGTCCCACAAACACAAGTCACCTAGCATGTCTAACTGCAGCATAATTGTACCCAGAAAGCTCCAACACCTGGCAATTGTAGCTGCTGCAGAAGCAGCATCAGACACAGAACCATCGATAAGACAAAGGTGATTTTAAGCCTAATTGAATAGTTCAATTGTGTAGTTTTACTAGAAACACAAAAATGGCCACATTGATTAAAAAAAATCTTCCCGAATATTCCTAGCTCCCCTGGGGCATAGCTGGGGGAAGGCCTTCATGCATGGGCACCGAAATATTATTAAAATGTAAAATATACAATTACTAGAAAGCACATTGAATGTATATCTCATGCAAAATACTAATTCTGATTATAACAATATTTTCTGGCAGAAATTTTTAGTGGAAAAATTTTCTACCAGCTGTAATTTAAGGTTGTGCATGTATAACAATGGGAAATTGGCAATTGTAATCATGTGCCTGATTCTAGCCCTAAAAAGGTGTTTTGTACCAGAAAAGCAGAGTCATCAGATGACCGGATATTCATAAATTAGAGGCACAATTTTTTATTTCAGAAACAAAACTTTAAGGAGAGAAGAATTCCCAAAGTGCTTTATAAACACACTTCAGCCTTACCCTGTGAGGCAGATAAAGTACAGCTTCCCCACCCCCCTTGAAATTAGAGATCACACCTAGCTAAACTCCCATAGACTTATCAATTGCTTGATTTCTGTTTGAAATAAACCAAGTAAAAATCCTTGTTGAATTTTGTCAGCATAAATGTTTTTGTTTGCAGCATAGTTGTAGTCATGTAGGTTACAAGATATTAGATAGACAAAGTGGGTGAGTTAATACCTTTTACTGAAACAATTTCTCTTGGGCCATGTCTATACTACAGATAAGTTCAAAGCAGCCGCAGGCAATCTTCAAGGGTTCAAATTAGTGAGTCTAGTAAAGACATGCTAATTCAAACCAAGAGGATGCGCCCAAGTTTGCTGCTTCTAAGAGGAGCAAGGGAAGTCAAAGGAAGAGTGTAGCCCCTTCGACTTCCCTCAGTGTGGACAGAGCTAAAATTCGAGTTAAGATACTTTGACATAAGCTTCTCAACGTAGCTGAAGTTGTTTATCTTAATTCTAACTTATCCCCTAGTGTAGATCAGGGGTCTGTGAAAAGAAGTGCAAGCTTATCTTTTTCACCAACAGAAGTTGGTCCAATAAAATATATTACCTCACCTATATAAATTAATTTAACATAACAGATACCACACGGAAGTCTAGGTGGACTAGAAGATGTGTCTACACTGAAAAAAAATCATAACCATAAGCCAGGGGATAGAACAAGATCCTTTAAAACAATTAATTGTATCATATAAAGCATTTAAACTAATTATTCTTGCAAAGCATTTAAAATTTACAAAACCTTCTCTTGGAACCAGTTATTACTTTAGAATTTTTTTTAAAGAGTAACAAATATTATCCCTTGATTTAAAAATGCCAGGAGTGATCTCAGTCAAACTGATTAATGGTACTTTGGATGAGTTGGGAACTCTGCATTGCCAATGCCTCACTTTGTATCGGAGGAATATATTAATTAGCACAATGACACATTTTGTCATCTTATTGCTTAATCATAGCCCTCTCTCCTCTGGGTTACAGCTCTTTCCTCATCAATAAACTCATTAAAGCATATTCCACTTACTGTTATTTTTACTAATTGCTTGGCATTAAAAGTCTTCTTGTGTTGTTTAAATTGTGTTCTCTATAACCTCTCCAGAAATTTAACTAATGTTTCTCTTCTTTCCAATCTACACTATAAATGTAAAGCTCCACTAGAATCTGTGGTCATAAAATTAGATGGCTGCTATAATAACCTGTCCTAACCCTTTTGTCACTCCTTCCTTAATCTGTTTCAATAGCTCAGCCAGTAGGATGAACATTTTAAATCTCCATGGAATAAATAGAACAATAGCACTAAATGTCCACATCCTTTGACTTGGAGAATAGTCTCATTCTCAACAAGGGTTTTGATTTATGGAAATAGAAAAGATTTCTCATCAGATTTTGGGGGAAAGAAGGTAAATTAAATTTTTACAACGGTTAGCAATTTTGATCTTCAAGAAACAGAACAAAGTAATTTCAATCTTAGAAACATTAATTGAATTTAAAACTTAAACTTAAGACATGCTAAAATTGCTGAAGAATATTTAGAAGCAATTTGAGAGCCATTCATTTATATCTTAAATGGTTTTCCACAAATTAAACTATTTCTACCCCATGATCCCAATCTTGCAGTATGTTCCATGTAAGCAGGCTTATAAGGCATGAGTCTTCTAGCATGGTGCTGTTCACACGATGAGAGTCTAAATTATGTTAATCAACAAATAGCAAATAAATATATACTAGCCAATTAGCTCGTCATAAGATGGGATTTTCAGGTCTCTTCTCCACATTGGTCTTCTCTCCTGAGCCTCCGGTCTCTTGCTCCATGGCTCGCTCTCTCTCTCTCTCCTCCTGCCTCTCCCCCCCTCTCTCCCTCAGCTCTCCTCTGCCTCCTGCCTTTTTCTCTGTCTGTCTCTCTCTTCTCCTCCCCCTCCTGCCTCTCACTCGGGTGACCGTGGAGCCCAAACAGCGGTTTGGGCTCCATGCTCCCAGTGCTGCCTGGGGAGCGTGGAGCCCAAACGGTCGCTTGCACCACTTGCTCCCACGCGGTGGCCCAGCTAAGCAGCGCAGAAGTCAGCTGAGCGGCACTGTGGGAGGCAAAAGGGGGCGGGGCAGTAATGTTCACGGCCAGGGGGTGGGGCCTGAAGCTGCTGTCACACCACGTGTCACCACCCTACCCCCTTTACCTCCCGCCGTGGCACTCAGCTGACTTCTGCGCTGCTCAGCCGGGCCGCCGTGGGGGAGCAAGCAGCACAAGCATCCATTTGGGCTCCCCCAAGGCAGCCTGGCTGAGCAGCGCAGAAGTCAGCTGAGCGCCACGGTGGGAGGCAAAGGATGTGACTCAGGCAACAGCGCCGCCCAGAGGGAACAGCCAGCATTTCAGCATTACAGAGTCTCAGACATTGGGCTACTATATATATGATCTTTATATGTAATTATTTATCTTCAATATCATACAAATGAAGCAAATAAACTCCAGTATAAATCCCTAAACAAAAAGTTGTATTTTTCTTTAACCTTTTCTAAATTATTGGAAAAAGCAAAATTGAAAAGTTAACCATTGCCATAATCTCAATATTAAATTGGAATGCATAGTATACATTTCTCAAAAAATTTCCACCAACAAAATTAGCTTCTGTATTTTGAACAAAGTCCTTTTCCTTGATTATACTTGTGTCTTTTTCTTGGCAGTCTCTGGACATGGTGAAACATATTCAAATTGCAGATTTTTTTTGTACTTAAAAAGTGTTGTACATGAGTTACCGAAATTACTGAAAGCTTCCTGAAGGAAACATTTTGGTAATTTTTGATCATTCTAAATTTAGCTATTAAATAAAAAAAGGGAGAATTTAACACTATGGTAATTAAACATGTTTATGGATGTCAACTGCTCACAGCAATCTGGGTCCTTCACTGAAAAAAATAACAAAATACAAAATAAAGTGTAAATTAGTCCAGCTTTGGTAGAATTGCTTCTGCCAGTGAAGTTATAGGTAGCAGGTGTAAAACACAGTAGGGAAGAATCCAGTGCATAAATCCTGAATGCCTTCTATCACATTTAGTAAGAAAAAAATAATAGTGCAAGAGAAGACAATCAAACATAAATGGACTAAGAGAGAGACTCAATTTAAGAAAAATACTTGTAAAAAGGTCAATTTTAATTTATTTGATAATTTACAGCTATTGCCTGGCCTGCATTTGCAGACTGAAACCTGTGGGAGTTGCTTAGCTTTCTGGGATCCAAAACAACAGAAATTTAAACAGATGCAGAAGGGAAAATAAGCCTCTCACCCTTCCCCAAGGTACACATAAAAGGCTTATTCTGTCATCTCCACCTTCATTTTCAAATGGACACTAATAACTTTAGGGGAGGAGTGGATATAGCCCTCCCCTAAATTTCTTCCATTAACTGGTAGACAAACTTAGATTTCCTGGTGAATAGTGAGAATAGAAAAATGTACGTCTAAGAATGTTATAGTTGCCATAGAAAGCAATAAAGGCAAGTTCATTTCCACTGAAAGTGAAATGTGTCAAATACTGTGTGTCAGAAGAAAGAGGAGATCCCATATAAGTTGTTTTTCTAATGCACTTTGTAGTATTTAGATGCAAAACAGTATGTGGTCAACTAAAGCACGAGTTTTCATGGTATAGAGCACTGAATCCTGCTGGGGTTTTTACGCTTATTTGCTGGATTATTCATGGCTTCATAGATACAAGGAACTGTTCTGTGACATGAATTTCAATTATTTTTGTGGCTTAGGCACTCTTTTAATGTAACAGCACATTTTTACTCTTAACTCTGAATATCTTTGCTTTTATTTTATTCTGTCACAGTCAGCATTATTTTGTAGGATATTTTCTTGGGGCTGAGTGGAAAAGGTGTTAATTACTGCTTTAACTTTGGGGACCTAATTCATATTGTGTATAAATGGGTTCAGTTCCTACAGACTTCAACGAAAACTACACAGAGTTGATTACAGCATTATATGCAGGGCTAGTAGTCCTACCTATTATTCATTTTGATAGACCTTTCCCATTAAAAGACCCTATTTTCAGTTGCTTCTAACATTGACTTTCACTGCTAACTAGGCTCAATTTCCTGAAGTTACAGAAGCCCCCCTTTTAAGGGAGAAGGGCAAGCATGGCCTACTTGCAGAACACCTCACTTCTCAAGCACTCATAAGAAATGGTTGTAAGGTCTGGGCTCCTGATATCCTGAAATCCATGGTAGAACTTCACAGTTAGCCTGATAGTGAGGAGTTCATACCCCAGGACCTTAGTCAAATCTGTGAAGAAGAGACTAGAACAGAAGGGTGGAGACTTTCTGTGCATCTCCATCAGATCCTTAAGAATCACATTCCAGAAGGCACATGACATGGTTTTTGGCATTCCTCTTTTTCCCCCACAAGGTGGAAGTGGGACCTATGATTGATCTCTCAAATGAGCTGTCTGCAGGATCAAACAAAGGCATTCTGGGCTTGATAGTCATTGAGGGCCTGGAACTTGTCTCACTTCTCCTGATTCTCTGCCGAGGGATGGAAAGTACACCGGCCTGAGAGGCCAGCTTCCCCCTTGAGCCAGGTGGGTGGCAGAAACTAGCGAAGTTATAGGCTATGTCTTATTCCTTCAGGTAGGAATAAGAGATCCTCCGGAAAAGGGCTTTATTCCGGAGGATCGCGCCAGTCTAGACGCTTTTTTCTGGCTTTTCCCTAAGCCGGAAAAAAAGCGGCGGACAGGTTTATTTAAATCCGCGGGGATATTTAAATATCCCCTGCAGATTTCCCTATTCTGATTTACCTGCTTTGCATGACTTTTCCGGAATTAGGGGCCAGTGTAGACGTAGCCATAGTGTTTATACAGAAGGTCATCAGAAGATACAATTTAGCCTGATGCAACTTACCCCTATTTCAAGACAGGGTAAAATGTACTGATGCAAATGACAACTTTATTAGGATTTCTCTGTCTACCCTTATGGTTTGTACAGATATAACAGTAGCGGGTCACCAATGGCTGAAATCTCCAGAGGAGGACTATGCTATAGAGTAAGAGAAGAGCCCAAAGACAGAATTATTTGGATTGTAGTTATGAATTATTATTAACATTACCATTCACTCAGTTCTTATGGGAATTGCAGAAAGTAAATCTCTATAAACAATCTGAATGAAATATATTCTTATTACTTCATAGTGGCCATTAGACACCACAGGAAATGTATTTCTAGTATATGATTTCACTTTCGGGTTATTAGTTTATTGGCCTTTTGTCTCTTGCCTTTCAATACCCTACAAAGCATGCAATTATCACCCAGAAATACACTGCATTTCATGTCTTATTGTTTAAATGAACAGATTTCTTTTATCTACAGATAAGCATGCATGGGAATTTCAAAGATGACACAAAAACAAGATGTGCATTTCAAAACAAACTGTGAAAAATAGACTACACCTCCTACTCAGAGCTGCACCAAACGTGATAAAAAAGGGAAAAAAACAGATATTCTTGCAAGAAGAACACAGCTGTTCAAGGCTCAGAGAAGTGAATAGAGTCATACTAAAGATAATCTACAAACAATGGGGAGAGGAAGAAAGGGCAAGTGTACTTTAGTAAGAAAAGATTGTCATTGCGGTTTCAAAATTTTCCTTCAGAAGAATGTATTTTATAACAGAATACATGCGCGCACACACAGACATACACACTTAGAGTAAGAAAATACATAATGAAGGGGAGTCAGAATGCCTATATTATCTGTCTGTTATTAACAGAACAACATGATTACAGACCTTCCACACAGTTTATTCATGTGCCTTTTTCAGAGGAGTAAAATTCAATCAATCCTCAAATTTAACTATTTTGGGACAAATTTCCCTTTGGCTATAAACAAACTTTATGGGATGACGGGAAACTTGGTCACACTCATGATAAGTGGACATTCATCTAACTAAAATTATGGCAAACCACATGTGTGTCTAGAGCAGAGAGTGACAGACTAGAAAGGTTCAACTTGTATTTCATTTATCAATTTTGACGAGTTAAAATTTCCACAGAAAAAGTGTTTTATGCTTCAGTTGAAAAGATGGAAGTTTTTTTTTTAAAAGCATGTCTTATTTGCAATCCTTGCTCATGTTGCATAGCACATACTCATGTGAGTTTCTCCTTTGACTTCAGTGATATTTCTTGTGTAAGTGCGTGCTACTTACTGTAAGGTTTGCAGAAGCATACTGTCCAATACTGGCAAATATTAGCAAAGATAAAAATATCTCTCTGTGAAAATTGGTGCACTGAAATTAGGGAAATGTTGGCAAAAGACCCAGAGATGGTTCACATAGCCCCTTTTAAGGATCAGTAATGCAAAATTGATCATTCTCAATGTCTACTGAAGTCAAGGAATTGAGGCCAAATAGAAGTTTGTGGGAGGTTCTGAACATGTAAAATCTGGCCCTTGTTCAGCAATTAGTTATTTTGAGCAGCTCAACATGATATTCTTGTTGGATTTCATAGATTGCAGTGATTGGAGGGAAAAATTCTTGAACTTACTCCAGGATTGAGTTTATCAGGCTTCCTCAATCACTAATATCTACATGTATTAGGATAGATGTAAGCGGGGGAATGGTCCCGCTATTGTGGGGAACTTTCCTGGCTTCTATATCACCCCGGTGAAATGGACCAGCAAAAGGATCTGAGTCCCCGCTCCCACTTCCTTTATCCCACGGCCTCCCTGATCCTGAGGGCTCCCCCTCCACTCTCCTGAGTACCAGAGCCCTCGAAACCCCAACAAGGCTGGGCCCAGGTTTCCTGGGGCTTAATCCCCAACCTTGTAGTCACTAGGGGCAGAAGTTAGGGTGTCCCCACTCCGAGGTGCTCTCTTTACACTGCAGGCCTTCTTGGCCCAATGATCACTTTATAAGGTTCAAAGCAAATACAATTTATTAAACATCAACTGATTAAAGAGAAAAGAATAAGAAAAAATGAGAATGGTTAAATGAGAACATACAGCCCTGCTCTGTAGCACAGGGACATCAAAACAGCAGCCTGCAGAGTGTAAGGACAGTCCACAGTCTCTTCCTTAGAGGCCTTGGATGTGCTGCAGGGGGGGCTGCAGGCTGGACACGCTTGCTCTGACAGTGACCACACAGCCTCAAGCTCTAAGTGGCCAGACCCCTCTCCCAGTCCAGAGCCTCTCCCCACACTTTGCAGTTCCCAGCTGCTCACCACATCCAGCTGCAGGCTGAGCTGCTTGTCCAGTCCCTAGCTTCTTGCGTTGCTTATCTGTTCCTTTTGGCTCTCTGAGCACTGCCAGTCTGCTGCTCAACACAGGGTCTGCGCTCCTTGAGCTGTGTGTGTCTGGCTCAGCTGCTGCAAAAACTGCCCCTCAGCACACAGCTAGCACTGCTTGGGCTGTCTCTCAGCTCCCTGTTTTTGCAGGACTTCTTCTGCACACAGTTTGTACTCCTTGGGCTGTCTCAGCTCTCTGTTTGCTCAGAGAGAGCCAGAACAATCCCAGCTCACAGGGAGAACGGGGCCTGGCCTCTCCCCTTCCTCACTGACCTGTCCAACCTGTCAATCAGGCTGAGCTGGAGTGTTGGCTGCTTTCCATTGTCTCTGGGGTCTGTCAGTCTCATGAACCCTTCCCCTTCTGAAGCTGGGAGCTGGCAAACCAAAAAAATCCCACAGAGTTTTAGTAAGGGGTAACAGTCCCCTTACATAGACACTCTGAGTTCTGTGGTTAGGAACAGTTGCACAGACTCATTTTTATTCCCTTTTTCCATGAAAGCAAAAACCTTAATAGTGTCCCAAATCAGTCTCCATTTTTTGCAGGCTTCTTATGAAAATTGTTCTGAGGTGTGTTCTTTATAATTAAACTAAAGAAGAACAAATTGTTCAAACATATTTTACAAACATGAAATATCATGTGATCAACATTTGTATTCGTAAAACTTTCTAAAGGCTCAAAGAAAACTCCTTTTGGGATTAGTTACATCTATGACACAAAAGATGGTAGGAACTGGAATGTAGTTTATAAGACTGGGTTTAATTCACAGCTATGCCACAAATTCTGTGTGAACTTAGGCAAGCCACTTAATCTCTCTGAACCTCTGTTCCTCATTCTACAATGGGGAGTTAATATTCCTGACTTCCTACCATTTTTCTATCTTTTATATTTTGACTATAAACTCTTTGAAGCAAGGATTGCCTATTACTGTGTGGCTGTAAAAGTCAGAGCATATGACCAGTGTAGTATAAAACTTATGGACAGAAATACATAGATCCAAGATGGTAGCCATGAAATGTGTAATGGAAGCTGTGAGAGCACCACATTTTTTAATTGATCTGAAAGTGCTATTTCACAATAAAATTACCACTGGGCTGTGTCTAGACTGGCCAGTTTTTCCGGAAAAACTTGCCAGCTGTCTACACTGGCCACTTGAATTTCCGCAAAAGCACTGAATCTCATGTAAGATTGTCAGCGTTTTTGCAGAAATACTATGCTGCTCCCATTCAGGCAAAAGTCCTTTTGCACAAAACTTTTGCACAAAAGGGCCAGTGTAGACAGCCCAGATTTGTTTTCCGCAAAAAAGCCCCAATCGCGAAAATGGCAATAGGGGCTTTTTTGCGGAAAAGCGCGTCTAGATTGGCACGGACATTTTTCCGCAAAAGTGCTTCTGCGGAAAAGCGTCAGTGCCAATCTAGACGCCCTGTTCCGAAAATGCTTTTAATGGAAAACTTTTCCATTAAAAGCATTTTGGGAAAATCATGCCAGTCTAGACGTAGCCCTGGTGTTTCAATTGCTCTAAGTATTCAATTGCTCAACTTCATATCTATGAAACTTTACTTTTTACTGCTTAGCTGAAAGAGAGGATTCCTCCCACCCCCATAGACAACTATATAAATAAAATGTTAATGATCATGAATATTTACACACAGTGGATGAAGTCCTAGCCTGAATAGTGCAAAACTCACATTGATTTCAGTGGGGCCAGGGTTTCATCCAGTGTAAGTCTTTCTTTTATGAATCTTGAAATTTGATTCCAGCTTTCCACAAAAACCGTTGAAAACTAAGTCCAAACAACTTCACATGCAAAAATTAATATCAGCATAGAAACTGGTTCATAACACTATCTCACCATATAACTAAATTGTGTATAAGTACATAAATTATTTCTGAGTTTGAGCAGCTAGAATAAAATGCACATTACTTGTTAGTCAAAGGAAAGTGATGATCTATCATTACCGCCAGTCCAGATATCCCATTAGAAACAAGCAGCAAATAATGTCAGGAAATGTCTGTTTCAGAGGAGATATCATCATGGAAAATAAGCTTATGAAGCACTGTATCACAAATGGTTTTGCTTCTAATTTTGGACTTTGAAAACTGAAATCAAGCCAATTTAGATACACACTATGTAGCAGATGGAAAGAACACAACCATAACATAAGAATAATTCAAATAAATGATTTCCTGTAGAGAAAAACGTTAACACAAATTTTAAGTTGAGACTTAAACACAAACATGTCAAACTAGCAGCTGTGTGGGAATTTTTTGGAATAATAGTATATTTGCTGAAAAACGCAGTTTCAGGTTGACCAAAACCATTCACAAATTTGTGAGTTTGTCAAATAGCATCAACTGAACACAAAAGTCTCAAAGTTTTGGTAATGTCAAAACCAAACACCTTTTTTTCAACCAAAATAAATCATGTAAGTTTTCAATCATTGTGAGAAAAGCAATGGAATGCAGGAATAGATTCACAAAATGGAGAGAGGAAGAGGAGGACTAATCACTGTCATTCATAGTGGCAACCCATAGTCTTTTATGATGACAATTAATAGTCATTGGGTCACAGCACATTGCTGAATACATCACACTAATAAAGTACTCTAGAATCAATTTTTCTATTGTTGAAAGTATTTCTATCCTAGTAAAAATACCCACTTAAACTAACATGAGTTGCAGGAGTAGTACCTCTGGGCAACACTGCAGAGACCCTCCCATTCCCATATTCCCAACCTAGGAGATGTTGGCAGAGGGATGTGCCTGTCACTTTTGAGAACCTGCCAAAGTAAGTGCTGCCCAAAACCAATTTCTGCACCCCAACTCCCATCCCAGTCTAGAGCCTGCACCATGAACCCAATTTCTCTCCCAGAGCCCAAACCCTTCCTTCACCCAAACGCCCTCCCAGAGCCTGCCTCCAACACCCACTCCCACTCCAACCTCCTGTCCAAGATGATGAAACTGAGGATGGGAGAGAGTGAGTGACATAGGGACAGGGGATGGAGTGAACGGGGGCATGGACTTAGAGAAAGGGCAAGGCAAGGGTCTTTGGGTTTGCGTGATCATACAGTTTGCAGGTCTACTGGCAGGCATGAGGAAGCCCTTAGCTGTGCTGGCAGCTCATGGGGCGCCAGCCAGCACAGATGCAGTACCATCCAAACATCACCATATCTGTGCAGGCACGACTCGTGCATGCATGGGAGCCAATGACTGTTCTGCCCAGAATTGCTGACAGCAGATCTGTGAATTACTTTTCCCTGATGTCACCTGTTCGTTCAGTATTGGCTGCTGATTTTTATGGTTTATGCATTTTTGCTTTTTTTTGTTTTTGTTTCAGTCACTAAGACTTCTAGTCTCCTACAGCAGAAAAAGGGAGAGTTATTCCACCGGAATCAACAAACATGTATGCTGTTGAATTACATTACAAGGAAAGATGCCTCAAAATAGACTACTACAATTTATATCATATCAGCATAGTTTGCACTGATGTGTCTGCCACAGTGTATCAGTGTGATACACTGATAACTAGGAATGGTTAGAAAATGAGTGAAATTCTACACAAGAGATCAGAGAAGCTGATTGTTGTGGTCCCTTAAAATTTATGAGGGAAACGTGGACATTAAACACTATAACCATTGTGAGTAAAGAAGATTGGTAATACTGTACACCAAATTTGCAATTACTTTACACAGCTGTAAATGACTGCACCAGATGCAAGCTAATGGAAATTCAAAACACAGACAGAAATGGCCTATGGACTAGCAAGCTCTCTTTATTTTGAGAAAGTATGTCATTTAAAAATCATACCTCCACAGGCTCCATTTGTTGTCATAAGAAAACTATAGTCAAATGTCTAGGTTGATAAAGAAGAATAGTCAGGGAATTTAATTATGAAAGAAATCATTTATAAAATGACTTAGCTGTAATTTCCTCATCCTATTTGCTTAATTTTTGACAGTGTTATTTTTATTTACACAATAATAGATTGGTATTTATCTAATAACTGATATATCTGCAGATAAACAGAGTTCATAATAAAATTATGGCTGCTCAAATATTTAACCTAATATAGAATTTATACAAAATTAATTCACTGACTGAATATTGAAAGTACAGTAACATTTAACAAAATGAATAAAGTAACGTCAGAAACCAAACCACTAATTAACATTAACAAAAAGAGCAGAAACAAATATTGGAATGCACTAAACCAGGCATAAATCATCCATAGAGTTGTATTCTAACAGCTAGCCATAGTTGTCAGTGCAAGGCCAGCACCTCTGCAACCTGTACTCTTCTGTGATTTGCAAGAGCCCAAAGCTACAATTCTGCAAGCCATGATTAACTTTATGCACACAACTATATAGGACTTCAGCGGAACTTGCCATTGACTTCACAGGAACACTTGTGCAAAAAGCTAAATCTGTGCAAAACTGTTTTCAAGACCAGAGCCTGAGTTTTGTGGTCTTTTGATTGTAGTTTAAGACTTGTATTTGTCCAACTTTTTGACTGACCTTTTGTTAACCTGCAGGAGATTTTGCTTTGTTACATCTGGTTAATTATAACTGATTATTTTTACTGATAAAAACTATCCAGACCTTTAGTAACTGACATCAAAGTAATTTCTAAATAGAGAAATACATTTTTATCTACAAATAATTTGCCTTAGAATAGGTGTTAATATTTCCTTATTTAATTTACTCTGATCAGTATCAATATGACTAAACGGAGATGTATTGTTTACTTAAAATATAGCCATGTTGTTCAATGAGAAAGTTCTGAGATTACAGAAGTAATCATAGGTAAAAATAGGTATATGATTTCTGCATTTTATAGTGCAATGTATTTTTCAACTTTAATAAAATTTAGTGTATTTACATAAAAAGTATAATTGGACACAACAGTTTTACTATATGGCAGGATCTAGCTCCTGGTCTTTTCTGAACATCTTATCATGACTGCCACTCCTGAAATTGCCTGATATCACACAGAAACAGGGTTATAGTATCAGCTGCTGAATATTCAGGCATATGCTAGGTGACAAAAGCATGCAGAGTACACTTCTTACACAAAGAAGTCCTTACAACTTGAGACAAAAACACTTACCTCTGAGTTCCCAACGACCCTGAAGTATTCCAAATCTGAATAGCATACTATTTCATATATGGTAGATTACAGAACCCTTTATTAAAAACAGTAGTACAGAAAACACATAAGAACACGTTTTTCAGCTTATTGGCAGATTCGCCATGGTATACCTAGGGATGTTACTGTATAGTCGATTAACTGATTAACCAATAAGCATGGGCTTATTGGTTAATCCAAATGACTACACATGCTACCACCCCTTGCTGTCTCTGTATTAGAGGCAGCAGTGGGAGGGAGGCCTGTGTGGAGCTGGCTTTTAATTGGCTCCCCTCAAACACTGGATCCTGTGGAGTCACCTGCCCCTCCCTCCGTGCTGCTGCTAGCAGGATGGAGGGTGAGGGAGGCAGGCAAGAGCCTACAAATGAGGGAAGCTGGTTTTCAAGCCTCTCTAGAAGCAGCAGTGTGGGGGGAGAAGAGGAAGAGGGAGAAGGGGTAGGTGGGAGAAGAGACATGCAGGACCTGTCTTTTAAGCTGGCTCTTCATGCATGCCAGCTGTGCAGAGCCAGCTGCCTCCCACAGAGGCAGCAGGAATGGGGCAGGTGGGTTGCCAGAGCCGCCTCTGTCTGTGGTAGGTATGGGCTCGCCGTGAACAGAGGCTGCTCTGAGGGATGGCGGAGTAGCTTCTGTCTGTGGGAGGCTTGAGACACCCATGGACAGAGGCTGCTGCTTCTGATACAGAGGCTGCTGGCCCCACTCTCCAGGACCATTGAATAATCATGTAATTCTTAACACTCGTTGTGGCAACGTGATTATTAAATTAAATGATATCTAACATCCCTAGGTATAACAAGGCTTCTATCTAGGAAACTAGAAGACTTACCTGGGGTGGCGAGGCAGCCCAGTGCTGGGATGAGAGGTTGGCTTGGGGGTGGGGAATGGCCTGGGGATGGGGTTACAGCTCCGGGCAGGATGAGGCAACGGAGACCTCTCTCCAATGGCTCCAGAGTCAGCGGTGGACTCCCCAGCTGATCCCTGGCTCCACTCCGCATGGCATTTCAGTGAAACCTGGGATCAGCCGGGACTCAGAGTCCCCCACTGAACCTGGGCTCCATGCTTCATTGCCACTTTGAAATACACAAGAGCCCCCTCTGGGCACTCTTGTACATTTCAAAGCTAGCACACCATGTGCAGCCTGGAGTCAGTGGGACTTCCCCAGCTGCATGTGGAGTTGTACATTTCAAAGGAGGAATGCAGAAGTGCCTATCGACTAGTTGAATAATTGATGGAAATTCCTTAGACTACTCAACTAGTCAATTCACCTTTACTTAACATACTTGAGGGTGGGAAGGGGAGATTGCAGAGGCCTGCCAGTGTGGCCATGCTGGGCAGCCCGGCGGTGCCAGAGTGTGTGCATTTCCTATGGGTCCTGGGAGGTGGGGCTGCACTGCGTGGCCCTGGTGGTGCTCCGGGGGGGGGGTAAGCATTGGGGCCAGTGGATTGCATCCCCCGGTGTGGTACTGGGGGGCGAGGGCCAGGGGTGAAGGCTTTGCCATGTGGGGGTCACTTATTTGGGCCTATAGCTGGCAGCATGGCAAGCCCTGTCTCCCTTGGCCACTCTCTTCCTGGTGAATTTGTCCCCAGTGGTCACTCAGTAATACAGCTGTCCCCTGCGCTCCCTGCCCTCGGTGTTGACTGTGCAGTATCACATCCCTCTGATCCGCACTCTCCTTTTCTGTGTTATGGCACAACCAAACCCTGACCTTGCTTTAAGTTAGGATAAGAGGATGCTACATACCAAATTTGGTGGTCCTAGATGTTATCATACAGGAGGAGATCTTGAACAAATAGACTTGCAGACAGATGGACTCTCAGACAGATGCCACTAATATATATAGAGAGATGACGATTCAGAGTGATGGAGTTCATAAAGTACACATTCTTAAATGTGTCCACTTTGCTAGCAAGGTAACCCACAGTCAAGGGAGATAAGTTTGGTTTAGAATGTAACAGAGAAAGAGAACATATACACACAGGTGAATTACAGTCAGCAGTATAACAACAACATTGAATATGACTCACACACTATAATTACAGTTTATTTTTAAGATGATAATTAATCACTACAGGCTATTTATTTTGAGACAATCCAGAATAGTAAGTTGCAGAAATACATGATGGGGCCTATTGTGTGAAACAGCCGTTCCTTTCAGATCCGTGGAAAGGTAATGTCAGAAGGTTCCACTTTGCTTTGTTTGACCAGATGTCAATGAACACACACACACACACACACACACACACACACACACACACACACACAAAACACCCCCAAAAAACAAACACCTCCCCTTTCTGAACTGTTCTCTAACAAAGCAATGAAACCTTAATTAATGATACTACATTTAAAAGGTTATTCAGTACAGATGAGTACATTCATTAAAAGGCAGCAAAAGAGGAAGAATAACTGCATGTGTGCTTGGAAAAGCCACTTACCCAGTTAAATCTTTAATGAACCGTGTATCATCCACAAAACAGTATCTTTTAAAAACTGTAGCTTTAGGCCATTGGAAAGCAGGAACTATCTAATTTCATCAGAGAAGTAACAGTACCACTCCTCCACTCTTTTGTTGCACTGCAGCTATGCATGAACAGCTATACTACTATATGAAACAAAGTGCAAGGATGCCACGTGATTAAAGACAAACAAACTGTGTCAATGTCTCTCTGTTGAAGATCTCTAGCATCCAGAATGAAGTCACATGTTAATTTTAATGGCTCACACTGCAGACAATATTCTCCCTCTTGCCTTGAACTGATTACCACATCAGAAAACAGTTATTGTGTAATTGTCTTCTGAAGTTTGCCTGAAGAGGAATAGCAAGATCAGATCACTAGGGAGGGGAATATAATAATTTTATAATTTCCTACTTTGGGTCTTGAATACAATTCTTTACCAAGAAGAGATCACATTTCATCTGTAGCTGCTGTTAAGAGTTAAGTTAAGCCTTTTTTTTAGAAGGACTGAATTCCAATTATCTTCTGGCAGCAAGCTGGGACTTTTGTGAGCTTATCATTCCTAGTGAGTAGTGAGAGATGATCTCAGTAAGAAATCAATAGCAGACAGCTTTTATCCTATTCTTTGGCTCTGTTCAGAGCCTCAAACCCAATCTTAAGCAAATAGTTTTCATCAGGGCAATACCAAATCCACTATCCAGGCCTTGCCTACATGACTCCAAATAGGATGATTTCCAAAATATCTGCCCAAGGCATAAAACTTTATACCCCAACTAATATAAGTCTGAGTCCTCCTAAGGCATGAGGAAACCACGGAAAAAAAAATCTAGAGCACAGCTCTGCAAAGAGCTCCTTTTTGACTGAAAAGAAGTGACTAAGAAGATTGTACTGGGAACTGAGCTGTGGCAGTTGGAATGAAACTTGGGATGTGGCTAGGGCTTGAGAGGAGGGGCCAAACATTTGTGAATTAGGAAAATGCATAACTGAGATAAAAATCAAAATCACTAATTAAAATAAGGTCTGTCCTAGAGACAGCAGATTTAATTGCCTCTACTCTATAGGAAACAATCAGAAGGGTCTACCATTCCTGCTAGTACTTCCACATTGGATTAGTCCTTCAGTTAAGATAGACAGAGGTCCCATTATCAGTCTCTCCCAAGTGGAACAGATATTGGCCCTAGGCCTTCTTTCACGGAAATCAATGGAATTTTGCCATCAACTTCAATGGGTTTAGAAGAAAGCAAACTGTTTACTCATTTGCATAAATCCAGCCAGAATCCTGGAACTATTCATGCAGAATAGTGAAACCTTTTTCACAGTTTGTCATGCATTAGCAACTCTGTTTCATATCTTTATTCATATAACATTAATTGGTATTTCACTATTGCTTCATAAAATAATAATCTATTTTTCCTCACTCTGTTTCTTTATGATTATGCATCTACTTCGACTTGAAAGAATTAATTTCATTCAATCGGAATTGTAATTTTCAGGCTGTAGGATCAAGTTTTGCTCAACATGTCTAATCTGGGGAAAAGAAAAAGTCCTTTGTTCTGAATTTGCTACATATTACCCTTTCTCTTGACTCGTTTCTGACTTCCCTGCTCATAAAAATGTGTATTCAGAGATGTTTTGTTCAAGTAAAAAAAAAAATTAATAAGGATTGTCTGGTTTGTTCAGGCCTACATATAGTGTCCTCCCATTTTGTTGTAAAGTTATCCCCTATGAATGATGGTTTAGAAAGATATTTTCTTTTCATTAGTACTGGTGGCTTAACTTGAGCAATTTGACACCCTTAGCTTTTATCACTTCAAACTCCCATCAGACATCTTTAGGCCAGTAGGAGAAGATTTTCATTGGCACAATGAACAACTGCCATTGCCTGAGTGCTTAAACTGCCCTCTGTACCTTTAAAAGCCTACTAAGAGTACACACACATTTGTACCAGTTCAATTAAACCAATTTAGTTTAAGTGTATAAATGTTATGTGGAAACTCATTTTATTTTACTTTAAACCTCCTTCAATCTACTTAAGCTAAACCTACTTAAATCTAGTTTACACAAAATGTAAGGCTACATCTACACAACAAGGTTTTTGTGTAAGAAGTCTTTTGCAGAAGAGTTCTTGCACAAAAACTTCCTGGGCAAAAGCACATCCACACCTCTTTTGTGTAAGAGAGCATCCACACTGCATGGATGCTCCCACGTAAGAAAGCTCTGATGGCCATTCGCAGAATGGCCATCAGAGCACCTGTGCTTTTTCGGTTAGGCTCTATTTGCTCAAGAAACCTCATGTGGAGTGTCCAAGCATGCCTTTTTTCACAATAGCTGAAGCACAAAAAGGAGTCATGCCTTATAAAAGGAGGTTTACCTACACCGGAAAAAACCCTCTGTTCTGTCGCCTTACTGCCGATTTGCTTGCACAAAAGTACATTTCAGGTGCAGATGCTCTGCAGGCTTTAGTGCAAAAACTTGCAGTGTAGATGTAGCCTAAGAGAACCTACAAAGCATTTAGGATTTATCTGGAGTCCTTGCTGAGGCAAAACTCTGAACTATCAATTAAGTGCTCACTCTTATCCAAAAACTACATGAATTGGGTCTTCTGCAAACAGCAAATCTGTTATAAATAACAATGTTACATCAAGCCTTCATTTTTTACAATTCCTAATGTTTCTGCATTTCATACATGCCTTAGCATTTTATCTACCAAGTGAAAGAACTGCTTGTCATAAGACTCATGGCTTTGATTGTGTTATTTATTAATCTATCCAAAACACAAGTTTCTAACTTCTGTTTTAGAAAACCAATTATGAAGTATAATATAACAGCCAGATGTAATCATAACTGAGACCTGCAATACCCTCTTCACACATTACCTTAATTCAAAATAAAACTTTCTTGGCTTTCGCTCTCAATTTCTTAGTCTGTTTAAGTAACCTTTATTATATACTTATGAACTAGATAGTCCATGCTGAAATCATTCATTCTATGTAACGCTGCAGTACAAGTTGTGCTTCTGCCAAAGCAGCTTTAACATAGAACATAAAAATCCTCTCTCCTGAACCAGTTTTCAGCTCATAACCACACAATTATAAATTCAAGAGAATACCTCATATATTGAACATTGAAGTTGCTAATTCAATTACTAGTTGCAAATATTTGGAGCCCTACTTTTAAATTCAAGAGTCTCTAAAAACTTTCATAAAATTTTGAATTAACCCAGTTTTTCAGATGGTTTATTTATTTTAGACTTTGAGTGCAAATAGTTATATCTCAATCCATATATTTTAAATTATATACAGTAAACTGAAGATCCAATCCACTCTTTTGTAGTTGCTTAAGAGTGTCTGATTAAGCTTATAAGTGCTAAGCAGGTCCAGAGGTGCTTTACATACCCACTACTCTTAACTTCAAAGTAGTAATATAAACTACTACTTATAGCTATGTGTTTAGCTCTGGGCACATTTCAGTATGTAACCTATATTTGGCATATGAGAAGTTCCTATTTCTTTCCATAACCTATTTTCTCTATATAGTAAAAGATTAAAACAGTTTCAGAGAACTTTAAAACTGAAGAAGTTTGATCAAATGAAAGGAAACTATAAAATTATTTTACTGCACTTGTCTCTTTTGCATTGAAAGAGGTTACACATCCTGAGGTTCTTCAGGACGTGTGTCGCTATTGGTGTTGCAGTGTCAGTGCATCAGTGCCCCTGAATTTGGGATTAGGGATGTTCATCAGAAGAGTCCATCGGAAGACACAAGCTCCCCTCCTTTCTCTTGTGCCACAAACAGGATGTATATATAGCACCATGCAATCCAGTGGCTCTTCAGTTCCTTCTCTGCTGAACTACTAATATGTCAGATCCAAAGCAGAGGGGAGGAAGGCTGATGTCCAATATATGAATTGCTGCCTCCCATTGGTTAATGTGAGTCTTCGGGAATAAGCAAGGAAACTGAATAGGTGGAAAGACAGATGAAAAGATTATAGAAAGCTTGACAAAATGTTGGGATGTGGATGCAATGTAACATCATCTTTACGAAAAAAAAGTGTGTAAAGGGATATGCCCCAAGGATCCCAATTTTGATAACCCACTGGGCAGAAGTGATATCTACAAGAAAGACTGTTTTTGTTGAGAAGCAAAAGTGGGAACATGTCACTGGATTGAATGATGGTCTAGCAAGAGAGCATAGGATGACGTTGGTGTCCCAGAATGGGGGTCAGATCCTGTATGTGAGAACATAAGAACGGCCATACTGGGTGAGGCCAAAGGTCCATCTAGCCCAGTCTCCTGTCTTCTGACAGTGGCCAATGCCAGGACAAAGTTTTTGCAGACTTTGGAAAGTGTTTAGTGAGCAGGTATGTGAAAACAGAATGGTCATCTATATGGCAATGAAAAGTGGTGATCCCCAGTGTTTCCTCTAAGCTACATGGCAGCACAGCTCTGAAGCTACTTAATGAGCCCTGCCCAGCCAGTGGCTCAGGATTCTGACATGGAGCTGACTGGTGTGGAGGGGGGTACTTCTCCCACAGTGACAGCAGCAGCTCCTTGATGGGGACAGAGTAGTGGGTCTCTCCCTGATGGTAGAGAGGAGATTATTCAATACATATTTCATGATTTTGTCTAAAAGTGTCTCAGAAATTTCGTGTCCATTAAAGACTCTGAAACAGGAAATGAATTGTTTTGGGAACTACTTCCTCAACTTCCTAACTACACTTGGTCTCAACTTTCAGGAAGGTTTATTGAACCTGTGAATTAAATTTCCACTAACTCAAACCTAAAACTGTATCTGCTTGAAAACAGAATGTAGCAGACTCTGAAAAGGGAAAGACACACTTTAATGCACAGACCATTTCAGCTGAATCCTCAGAATGGCACTGCACATCTTATGGCAAAAGACCAAAGTCGAAAATGACAAAGCTGGGCCACAAGATCCTGCAATGTAGGATTCAAGTACAGTGGACATCATCTTCCTTTCCAAGTTCAAACAGATGAACATCATACCTAAGGGACTGAGGGTAAAAAACCCACTGCAATCTATGTATCCCAAAGACTACAGCCAGAGATTACGCCACATTCTCGCAAAGAAACTCAGGACCC
Organism: Pelodiscus sinensis; assembly: GCF_052426305.1. Lineage (NCBI taxonomy): Eukaryota > Metazoa > Chordata > Testudines > Trionychidae > Pelodiscus > Pelodiscus sinensis. The sequence goes on from NC_143052.1 coordinate 45,121,084, forward strand.
ATCTTATCAGTATTCTATACAAAAAACAGAAGAAAATCAAGGAAGAGCTCTCAATATTAGAAACTGTCATAAAAAAAACCAAGCTTCCACACACACTTCATCTTCTCCAGACCTTATTAAAATTCAACAAACCACCTACAAGGATCATTTTATTTTCCTTAAGAAGAAAAAGAATAATAAACTTATCCAAACTCCTACATGCCTCAGGATCTTTCATTCCCAATACTTTCAACTAACCTAGCAAAACTGTCAACCTATGCAACCACACACTTAGTCCAGAAGCTATCCTATCTTGAGGACTCTCCTTCTGCCCTACCACTGCTACGAATATGATTCAGTTCTGTGAAGATCTGGAAGCCTATTTTTGCCACCTCCACCTAAAGGACTATTTCCAACACACCAATGTACAACACACTGACCTTGCTGCTCCCCCCCACCAATCCACAAGAGGAAGTCTGCTAGGTGGACCCCTACTAAGAGTTGTAACGAGAGCCTGGACTTCTACATTGATGGCTTCTGCAAATGTACTTGGGCTGACATTGTCAGCAAACAACATCATAGAACATATAACCTCAATTATGCAAAACAAAATGCTATACACAGCCTCAAAAACAATTCTAACAACATCATCAAATATCAGAGGGGTAGCCGTGTTAGTCTGAATCTGCAAAAGCGACGAGGAGTCCTGTGGCACCTTATAGACTAACTGAAGTGTAGGAGCATAAGCTTTCGTGGGCAAAGACCCACTTCGTCAGATGCATCTGACGAAGTGGGTCTTTGCCCACGAAAGCTTATGCTCCTACACTTCAGTTAGTCTATAAGGTGCCACAGGACTCCTCGTCGCTTTAACATCATCAAAGAGGCTGACAAAGGGAGCACTGCAGTCATGAACAGAACAGGTTATGAGCAGGAGGCGACCAGACAACTCACCAACAAAAAGCCTCTCTCCTGTGATCCAGCTGAAGAATGCTAAAAAAAAAAAACCCTCAAAACTGCTCATGAAGCTCCCTCATGCTACTCAGGACCAAATTTACACTAACACCCACCCTAATCCCCGACCAGGAGTTTTCTATCTGCTACTCAAGATGCACAAACCTGGAAATCCTTGTCAGCCGGTGGCCGTGGTACTGTGTGGTCTGTGAGCCCTATTAAAAACCCGAGTCTTCAACTGCTAGGACAGGGTCCCTTCACAGCAGGCCCAAAAGGGAAAACAGAATTTCGCTCGTCTTCACTTACAGCCCACAACTTAAACCCCTCCAATGCATTATCAACAATCTATAACCTATCCTGGAAAATGACTCCTCACTCTCATAGGCCTTGGGGGACAGGGCAATCCTTGCCTACAGACAACCCCCTAACTTCAAACAAATTCTTTCCAGTAACCACGCAACACACCTCCATCATAATCATCCAGGAACCAACCCCTGCAATCAGCCCCAATGCCAACTCTGTCCACATATCTACACAAGCCATTTCATTACTGGTCCCAACAATATCAACCACTACATCAGGGTCTCATTTAACTGCACATCCACTAATGTGATCTAGGCCATCAAATGCCAGCAGTGCCCCATGGCCATGTATATTGTCCAAACTGGACAGTCTCTACGGGAAAGAATTAATGGACACAAATCAGATATTCCAAAAGGCAACACACAAACCAGTTGGAAAACACTTTAATCTGCCTGGACACTCATTAATAGATCTCCAAGTCACCATTTTGTTTCAGGCCAATTCCACAAGCCAAATACACAGAGCAGGATTGGAACTTAACTTCATTCACAAGTTTAATTCTTATGCGAATGGTTTAAACAGAGACATCGGCTGGCTCGCACACCACCTTCCACATCCTATGACTTAACCAACCAAGCAAACAATGGAGGAGCTAATTGTTCTTATCAGCCTCTTGTAATTGAACACTCTACTCACTATATCTCTATTTTTTTCCTCTCCTTCCCTGCCCCTCACTACCCTTATTTATTCTTGGATCTGGACTTCTAATACTCCTGTCATCCCTGAAGAAGTGGGTTGTGCCCACAAAAGCTCATGATACCATCTGTGTGTTTTGTTAGTCTTTAAGGTGCTACTAGACTAATTGTTGTTTTATTAAGCTTTTCCTGGTACAGACTAACTTGGCTACTCCTCTGAAGCTTTTGTACCGTGAAGCGTTTATCCACCTATATTGCAAGCAGAGTTCAAGTCGTTGCAGCAAAATGGTTGCTGTTTTTGATAAGTCTTGCCACTTTCTGCATGAAATCCATATCTTGCACATGTCTTTGGTCTTAGACAATATTCAGTATCTGTCAGACCTGTATGGTGCCTCTATTGCTATAAGGATCAGAAACTTGTTGTCTCATAGGTAGAGTTGGAGTGGCTTTAGAGGAATTCTGTATGCAGTGTCACTGCCAAATACCTATATAAAGTGGTTTATCTTTCTTCAAAATGTCATTCTCTCTCAAAGATCTGGCCTTCCTTCAATTGTGCATACATTTTGTCCACATTTCCAGGAAACAACACAGAATGATCTCAAAGTCTTTATTAATATGCATACATTGAACCTATGTTGGGCCTACTGAAGGACTTCCCTAAATTCCTGGATTTGCAGGATTGAGCCAGATCCAGGAACTTCATATAAGAATGGCCATACTGGGTCAGACCAAAGATCCATCTAGCCCAGTATCTTGTCTTCTGACAATGGCCAGTGCCTGTTCCAGAGAGACTGAACAGAACAGGTAATCATCAAGAGATACAATGCCTGTTATTCATTCCCAGATTCTGACAAACAGAGACTAGGGAAGCCATCCCCACCCATCCTGACTAGAAGCCACTGACGGACCTATCATCAGTGAATTTATCTGCAGGTTGGACCTCCCTGGTCTGGCACCTTTGGTACTTGACCAGTCCCGGATGAGGGATTTTGCTGGACCAGGATAAGTAATTTCTGGGCCCCCTGCCACCAGCTCCCTCCAGCCCTGGCCTGAGCACCAGCCTCCTAGACAGCTTCCCCTCTCACTGGCCCCCAGTTCTTGCTGCCACACTGGACTCTCGCTGCAGCACCTGGCTCCAGCTGTTGGCCCTGGCAATGCTGCACCAAGCAACCCTGCGCGCACCCAACTCCCACTGACCACTATCACATGGGACTCCCACTGCCCTGCTGGTGCACCCTGCTGGTGCATATTGAGTTCCCACAGCCCATGCCAGCCTACAGGGCTCCCAGTACTAGCTCTTCACCAGGACTCTCTAGTTCTGGAACATCCGTGATCCTCCTGGACCACAGATGTTGCTGGACCAGAGAATCCTGGCTAGGAAGGTTTCAACCTGTATTACCTTTTTGAACCCTGCTATAGTCTAAATCTTTACAATTACCTCTGGCAAAGAGTTCCCCAGATTAGTTATGAATTCTATGAAGAAATACTTCCTTTTATTTGTTTTATCCTACCACCTATCAATTTTATTTGGTGACCTCTAGTTCTTGTGTCATGACAATGAGTTAATAGTAGTTCCTTATCTATTTTCTCTAAACAGAATTTATAGACCTCAATTATATCCCCCCCTCAGTCATCTCTTTTCCAAGCTGAAAAAAACATCACAGACTTATTAATCTCTCCTCATACAGAAGCCATTTCATATCTCTAATCATTTTTGTTGCTCTTTTCTGAACCTTTACAATTCCACTATATCTTATTTCAGATGGGGCAAACACATCTGCATGCAGTGTCCATGAGGTGGTCATACTATTGATTTCTATAGATGCGATATGATATTTTCTGTCTTATTATCAATCTCTGTAACTGTTTGAGGCAGCGAGAGGCCACGCTGACTCATGGCAAGCCCCAAGTCCAGAGCCTTAATGGCTGGGCAGCTGCTAATTAGCAGTTTTAAAGGCCCGCTGGTTCAGGGCCAGGCAGTACACAACAACAAGGTTCTGGCAGGCTACCCCACAGTTTGGGAACCCAGGCCCTGGGACAGAGCAAAAATACAAATAATTGCTTATATAGTTGTCTTAGGGGCTTGTCACATTATTGGATTGTGAGGGGAGCAGCCGGGTCACTGCTGCACCCATGGGGGGATGTTCGCCCCAAAAGTGGTACAAAGGGGGCCATGTGAGTGGTCAGACAAAAGCTTACTTTCTTCTGATTCTGTATCTGCTCTTCATATATCTGTATAATGTCTGTGTGTGTAGTTAGGAATCTGTACTCTGTATGGAGACTGGAAGTCTCTCTGAATGTGCTCGAATAATGGGCTAGGAATGTTTGCCTATGGACATGCTAATGAGCGAAGCTCCAGGGAACAATGGTCCTCTGAAGGCCAAAGACACACCTGGCCACTGGTCATGTGACTCCCTCCAGCTTGGAAGAAGCCAGAAGGGGGTATAAGTATGCCATGTGGCAGACTCCATGTTGGTCTTCAGATCTGCTTCTGACCCCAGTTGCGGCCTCGCAGGGAATCACGAACCGGGAAGAACTGTGGACCCATCCTGCCATAGGATGTTCATCAAGGACTTTTAAGCCAGCAGCTATAACATCTCTGCTAGAGCCTGCATTGAGAACTGGGAGATTCGATGCATGTAATGTATGATACTTTAACAACCTTACTCTCATGCTTTTCTTTCTTGTAGTAATAAACCTTTAAATTGTAGATTCTAAAGGATTGGCTCAACGTGATTTGTGGGTAAGATCCAGAGAGTAAATTGGCCTGGGATAGGTCTCTGGTTTCTTGGAACCAGACAGAACTTGTTCGGGGTAGGTGAGATTGGGTTTAAGATCCCTCACCTGTGTAAGAGGTCAGGGGCCATCTGGAGCACAGGTATTGCTGGGGTGTCGGAGGGGTTTTGCTCGTGAGGCTTCAGGCAGGCAGCTGAAGCACTCTGACTGGTTTGTGACCTGTTTGGAAAGGTCTCCAGTCGAGGGGCTGTAAGGAGACCCAAATTTGAGAAATTCGCCCTGAGCGGACACCCTCAACTGTGCCCAGACCCGGCCCGGTCCATCACAGGGCTGCACAATAGTATTTGAGTCCAGGTCCAGAGTCAGGGTAAGGGGGCAACCACACACAGAAACAGGAGGGTGGTTCGTTGGTACAGGCCTGTTTGCAGGCTGAACCAGGGGTCAGTACTACTCACTGGCAGAGAGTCAACAAATGCAGGGGTTTTTGCCGTACAGGGGGAAACCTGCCACCCTTGGGAAGGGATGGCAGGGGGGACACAAGCCCTCCCTACTCCACCGTGTCCCAGCCCAGGACCCTAAAAGTGGCAATGCAGCAGCCACTGGACCGGTGGGGCTCCAGGCCATGAAGTACCATCCGGGTCGGTGGGTCAGCGGGGGTCCAACCCGCAGCACGCTGCCCACCAGACCTCCATTTCTTCAGCTGTCCCAGAGTCACTTCCCTGCTCCCCCTGGGGTCCTACCTGGGTTGGTTGTCAGTCCTCATCAGCTAGGAATGGGGATGTTGGTAGGGTGTCCATCAGCTCAGGATCCAGGGTAGGCAAGGGTCCAGGCAGTCCGGCCCACTCAGCGGGGTGTCATGCAAGTCCTGAGGGTCCTGGCAGATCGGTGGGCCTGGGTGGCAGCTTCCACCAGTGTATCCTGGGATCTAGGTCCAGCAGCAGCCTGGGCTCAGGGCCTGGTGGCAGCCCAACCCAGTCATTCACCGTTGGGGGGGGGGGGGGGGGCTTTCTACACAGAGGCTGGGAAAGAGCGCCTGCCCTGCTTGGCAGCTGGACCCTGACTGAGCTGGGAGCTTCCCTTCTTATACCCCTAGCTCTCACTTCCTGTTTCCTGTGGGTGGGGCTGGATGACTCTGGCACTGCCCACCAAGGGTTTTTTGTGGGAGTTTCCTCCTCAGAGTCAGCGAGAGGCCATGATGACTCACTACAATCTCTTTCTTAATGATTCCCAATATTGTTTGCATTTTTGCCTGCCAATGCACATTGAGTGAATGTTTTCAGAGAACTGTCCACAATGACTCCAAGATCCATTTCATGAATTGCAACAACTAATTTAGACCCCAACTTTTTGTGTGTAGCGGAGATAGTGTTCTCAATATGCAATTTTTGCCACCTCACTGTTTAACCCTTCTTCCTGATCATTTATGAATATGTTGAAAAAGACTGGTCCCCGAGCAGACTCCCACTGGACACCACTAATTACATTTCTTCATTCCAAAAAATGACCATTTACTTCTATCCTTCGCTTCCTATCTTTTAACCAGTTATCAATCAATGAGAGGACCATCCTTCTTATTCCATAACAACTTACTCCACTTAAGAGCTTTTGGAGAGGGACCTGGTAAATGACTTTCTGAAAATCTAAGTACAGTATATGCACCGGATTCCCCCTTGTGCACATTCTCAATCTCCTCAAAGCATTCTAGCAGATTGATGAAGCATGGTTTCCCTTTACAAAAATCATGTTGACTCTTCACAAAAAAAAGATCATGTTAATTAATCTATGTGTCTGATAATATTGTTATTTACTATAGTTTCAACCAGTTTGTATGATACTGAAATCAGGTTTACTAGATTTTAATTGCCGCAATCACCTCTGGACCTCTTTTTCAAAATTGGCATCACATAAGCTATCTTCCAGTCATTTGATACAGAAGCTGATTTATGTGTTATAGACCAGTTAGTAGTTCTGTATTTTCTCATTTGAATTTGGGAATCTTCCTCATATCCTCAGATGTGAATACCAATGCAAATAAATCATTTAGCTTCTGTTCAATGACCTTATCATGCTTGATTGGTCCTTTAGCATCTTGATTGTCCAATGCCCTACTCGATGTTAGCAGGTTTCCTACCTATGTACTTTACAAAAATTGCTATTAGTTTTTGAGTCTTTGGCTAACTAGCCTTCAAAATCTTTTTTGGCCATTTAATTATATTTTTACACTTAATTTGCCAGAGTTTATTTTACAGGGTTTAACTTCCACTTTTTAAAGGATGCCTTTTTGCCTCTCACTGCTTCTTTTACTTCATGGTTTAGCCACAGTGGGTTTTTTTGTTTTATTTTTATGTTTTTTAAATTTGAAATATACATGTAAACTCATCTTTCCTCCCTGGGTTACTCAGGAGCAGGCCATATTCACCTGTGTGCTTGGGTGCCTGATGTTTTTAACGTAAAAGGAGATCCTGAGTACCCCAGTGGTGATATTGTATAGTTAGGGATTCCCTATCCATCCCCTTGCTTCAGTCCCTTGCTCCTAAAGGAATATACCAGGGCAGTGCCTCCACCTGTCTGGCTCTGTACACACTTAATGGTGTGCCTTGGGAGCTCCAGGAATAAAATTATTCCAGTAATAATTTGGATCTAATGCCCAAACAACAATTATAAATCATATGCATATAATTGATTAAATTAGAATTAACACACCTTTACTTAACAACTTAAAGAAACAGTTTTAACAGACTAAAACTGAATAAAATCAATTAGCAAAGTACACAGAAATAAAGGAAATGTATCTAACTGGCATTTATACTGCCACAGTTTATCCCATCCCAGAGTGTGCACTCCTCTGGATTCACTGGCTTGCATGGGCATGCTTGAAGATCTGCAGCTGGAGTGGAGACAGCTCTGTGCAGGTTGTGTGTGCCAGTCCGAGCAGGAAGCCAGCTGCAAAATCCCTCTGCCACTGGAGCAGGCCCCACTAAATGCCAGCAGCTCTGATTCACTGGGCAGATAACTCTGGCTCTCTTTGGACCCAGAGCCAGGTTGTCTTCTGTACTCTATCCCAGGCAGCACTTTCCCAAAGAGCCACAGTTACACACAGTTACCTTCCATGCAGGGTGGTATAGGCCATTCTCAGCCACAGGCATAGCCAGGGTCTCTCCCCTCCAGGGACTATCACCAACAGCCCCGAAGCAGCCTGTTAGATCCAAGCCCCAGCAAGCTCTCAGTAACAGGCTCTAGCTTCAATACAACAGCTCTTGGCCTGAAAAGGCTCCCCACCAGCAGCCTGGCTCCTCTCTCCAAAATGGAGCCTCCCCTAACTCTCTCTTTCCCTGAGTGGAAGAGCCACCATTTCCCTCCTTTTTCCCAAAAAAGGAAAAAAAGAGGACTCACAGGTGTTGTAGTCTCTAGGGCTAGATTGCATCACAAAGGATTCTCCCAGTAAAAGTTAGAGGCTCCTATAGTAAGGGAACGGCATACATTTAAGTTGAACCTCTATTATGCTGTCTTGAAAATTTTTCCATGCAGCTTGCAGGAATTTTACTTTTAACACTGTACCTTTTAATATCTGTTTAACTAACCTCCCCGTTTTGTGTAGTTGCCCCTTCTGAAATTAAATGATAATGTGCTACTGTGGTGTTCTTCCTGCTACAGACATGTTAAATTTAATTATATATTTGTCACTATTATGTTATGTATATAGTCCAGCTATATTCACTTCTTGGATCAGATCCTGTGCTACACTTACAACTAAAGCAAGAATTTCCTCACTTCTTGTGAGTTCCACGTCCTGCTGCTCCAAGAAGCAGCCATTTAAGGTGTCAAGAAATTTTCTCTCCCCATCCAGTCTTTAGGCGACAGTACCCAATCAAATATAAGGATATTTGAAATCCCCATTATTATTGATTATTATTATTATTATTATTATTGTTGTTGTTGTTGTAATAGCCTATGCAATGCCTGGTGCAATGTCAACCATGGTCACTCTTGCTGCCAAAATAGTCATTAGAAGGCTATGCATGTTTGAATATGATGATCTCCTAAGCACTTAGGTTCAGCTAATCAGGAAGCCTGAAGTAATACCATGTGAGGAATCCTTCATCAGCAATGTTCAAAATCTAAAAATGTCATATGCCAATGCAATCAAATGTCACTGATATTCAAGGAATAGAAAGAATGTTTCACAGCTTTGAACATTTTCCAAAAAACACTGCTTACATGGAACCACTATGCACTGAAAAATTAGTACTGTAGTTTAGATATGTTCAGTTGCACATGGATAATTCCTAAGATTCTCTCAATATTATAACTTTTTATTTACTAATGGGTTTGATTTTTGGTTATACTAAAGCCCATCTACATTGCTCTGGGTGTGTAAAGGGACCTGAGGGAGGGCATAAATACATATTGATTTTAAATAAAAATTTAAGTTTTGCATATTATATTTTAATGTAACATTCTAATTATTTTACAGTTAAAACTATGCTTTTTATTATACTGAAGCTTGAGATATACTAATTAGAAGCTCTATAATGTGGCACTAAATAAAACACTGCTACCTGTTAGAAATTATATTGGTTTAACCAAGTCCCCAAAAGTTGTTTTATTTTTCTTTGTCAGATGTGTCAACAATATTAAGATAAAGCAACATGCCAAAGTGTGTTAAACTAATGGCTTAATTTTTTAAAACTCTTTCTGAACTAATAAAAATCATTGGCTTTACAATCATACAATTATTGTATACTATATTAGATCACACTTTTACAATAGCATTACCTTCTGAAGACAATTTAATTTTGAAAAACATGTTTTGTAATCTTAGAAATCAATCACATTTTCACATAAATTTATTTGGAATGACAATTTGTTTCATTTTTACTTCCTCTTAACCAATCTTTACATTCTGTATACCTTTTAACTTGAAGCTATGATAGAACACAGTATATTGTTATTTTTAATTACAGCAAAATGTTCTTTAAAATCAGTACAAAATGTAGTATGTATACTGCTAAAAGATAATGAAACTAGAGAGTATAAAAATATTCACCCAAGAGGGATATAATTACATTTTAGCACAGTATGCTGTAATGTGTTACATAGCTATAAAGACTACCAATCCCTATAATGAATTATAAATATAAGGGTTAATGAAGCACTAAAACATACATAGTCACAGAACCTAAAATTGACAGAAATCATTGTGAAACAGCTCTGTTCTTTCCCATAGAATTTATTAACGTGTACATACCTACAGATATGGGTAAAATTTAGATGCAAAATTCTGACAGTTATTGTAAATGAATGACAGAAATAAACAAATTCCAATGGATTTGAAGTATATTCTAATCATACCATATCAAATTTACTCTTACAGTACAAGTATGACATTTGTCACATTTCTTTTTGTATTTAAGACCAGTTTTGGCAATACTATTTCTAATTACTATAAAAGATTTCACATCATGAGCTTGACTGACAGTGCCTGTGAAAGTCATATTATCTACAAATAAGTCAGCATGTGAAAAAGTGTTCAAGGGACGATGCTCCAGGCATCGTGTGCCAGAGGATGGCATGTATGAGAGAATTTTAGATTTTTATTTTTAATATATCGTAGTGATCTGGACTTTAAAACTGATGCAATTCTGAGGCCACTTTCTGGCTACTTTTACAAACATTACAATTGATTCTTCTGACACCCAGGATCCTGTTATGACATCTGTCCCTCAGCAGAGGGACAATGCTGTTATCAGAAGGGATAGTCACCTTTTAAAACAGAGAAAATAAAATAGCATGGCAGATTCTTTGTTTTAGGAATCTTAGCCCAACACAAATGACCCATTCCTGCGTCTCAAGGATGGTCTCTAATGAAACAGAAAGACAGAGAACAAACTCTCTTGCTGCTCACTTAGCTCTAGCTACTCTACAATCCAAACATAACCCAAAACTAACAATGACACAGTATGTGTTCCCAAGACTGAACATTTGCTTTCCAATGAAGAAAAAGTACTTGGAAGACTATGGGCAATAGCACCATCTGCTGACATTTACCATACCAACATGACTGCAACATCCTTCCACGCAGTGCTCCTTTACTCTTCCCTAATCAGTTATGTTCTTGAGGAAAAAGGCCCAGTAGTCTGCTGTATCACTTCAGGGTGTTCAGCAATCAAATGGAAATTAAGTCTCCTTAGACATCTCCTCTTCCTTGCCTACTCCGAGGTGTTTAACCTCCTTTGTGAAGTTTCTCAGTCTTCCCCTCTCACTTCTGAACTTTTCTGCAACTATATTGCATTAATTTAATACTGTCTTTAATGTCTTATTTTTATAAAATGTCACGAAAGCAGTAAATTGGCTGCAAAACTGAGGAATAGCAAATTGTGAATGTTTCACAAAAATAACTGCTGGAAAATAGACACATTTATTATGACAAGGTTATAAACATCAGGGTAATTCTGAATTCACAATGAAATGTAAAAATGCCCAGATATTACACATTCTTAAAATATATTTTGTCCAATTCTAATTACAACTAATGGTTGAAGACGTAATTTTGATGTAGCTAATACAGCAAAAATATCACTAAGGATAAAGGAGTGATACATCACTCATTAAAGTCAACAGGAGTTTTTCCATCACCTGAATAGACTTTGGATCAGAACTTGGAGAGTTTTTGATTAACTTTGGATTAGGTAGCACCAAAAGTTGGCTAAAAACTATGAACAAGCTTTGTATCTAGAAAAAATATTGGGCTTTGTGCTAACGTTGAATGGAAAAAAAATAGACTCAATGTAAAGAAGATACTATTCAAATAGTATCTTTTGGGCCTTATCCTGGAAACCCAAACCTTTATCATCCACATGAGTGACCCTTAGTCATGGAAAAAGTCTTATGGAAATTAACTCAGCCACCCAAGCAAAAGATAAATACAGGACTTGATCCAGCAAAGTCTTATGTGAACAGCCAATTTACTTACAACAGAGATAAGACTAGTCATGAGCCAGAACCTTTACATAAAGTAGGACCTTACTTTTAAATTTCAATGAGCATTACTCAGCATGGGTAAGGATATCAAAATCTGGCCTTGTGAAGAAAGGTTTGAAGAACAGAGCTGTGTATTTGTTTCCTTAGCACAGAGGGTCAAAAGAGTCCAGATATCCTTGTTCTCATGTTAGACATTAACTCTTCCCCAGTCTTATTCTGAAAGATACTATAACTCTTAGGAAATGTTAATTTAACAGTTTTAAATATTAATATCTACAGGTTTACAATCAATCCCCCATAAAGGCAGAATGCAAGCAATTAATTTTTAAAAAGAGTTTGTGTTTTTGTATGCTATGTATGCCAAATTAAAGAAGTCTACCACTTGTTTTGAATCACTAAATATATTTGAGGACTTCCATAAAATGAAAACATTCTAAACAACTGTAAGATATGTTTCTCTTCCCCCATATTAAAATCTTATCACCTTTTACTCAAAATATAGCTGCTTAGAGGAGAGTTAATGTAAATTGGTTTAATCTAATATAACTTTCTGCTATCTGAGTCTTATTATTGCTATCTCAAAAGACAGAGAAATGAGCAAAAGGGGGTAATACGAAAAGTATATCTACTAATTTAGATAATTAAAACATTTACACTGCATTTTAACAGATATTCAATGTTATGTACAGTAAAAATAGCTTAACCTTTACAAAAATGTTAGGATGTTTTTTCTTGAACATTATATTCCTGAATGTCTATTAAAGTAGTAGAGAGCTTTATTCCACCACAGGCTACTTGTGGGGGAGGAAGTAATTTTAACGATCACCTTATCTTGTTGAAACACCAAAGAAGGACCCCAGCACATATGCAGCTCTAAGAATTCACTGATGATAGAAATACTATGTTTAAAGTTAGAAATGTCTCAGAGATCTCCTATGGAGTTTCAAAAGGAAGGTACTGAGTATATCAAGCATCAGACATACGTTCTACAAAGCATCCTTGATAATGTAATTTACAATAGAATGTAATGAATTCAAGGATGTAACTTACTGACAACTCTTTAAAAAGCTACCTATTTCAGAACAACACTCAACAGATACCCTACAAACTCTTGAGAACGTCTTCTACCTATTTTCTAAGACATAATACTGAGTTATTTATTTTGCCAATATTACAAGCAGAAGTAGTCTGAAATGTTGACCTCAGTAGCTCTGGAAAACTCCTCAGATTCTGTGATTACTGAGAAATGTAAAATAGTTATGGAAATTGAGATGAGTTGCAATCATTTTATGCCAGATATCCTACCTGGTGCTTATGTAAGTGCTCAATGCTGAGGAAAGAAAGGGCACAATAACCCTAAAAGAGCCAGGTTGAACCCAAGCTCAGTGCAGTAAGGGAAAGTTAGAAACAACTTATAGCTACAACAAAAAAAGAGCAAATAGAAAGTTTGAAGTAAAATGTTTCAGGTATTCCATACAGGCAGTCCCCAGGTTAGGTACAAGATAGGGACTGTAGGTTTGTTCTTAAGTTGAATCTGTATGCAAGTCGGAACTGGCGTCAGCCGCTGCTGAAACTGATCAGTTTCAACCATGGTTGAATCTGGATGCCAGTTCTGACATACAGATTCAACTTAAGAAACCCAGGCGTCCCCAAGTCAGCTGCTGCTGAAACTGATCAGCGGCTGATTCCAGGAAGCCTGGGGCAGAGCAACTCTGCCTCGGGCTTCCTGTAGTCAGCCACTGGTCAGTGTCAGCAGCGGCTGACTTGGGGACGCCTGGGGCAGAGCAGCTGGGGTGCTGCCCGGTTGGTCCGGAGCGGCACTGCGGGACCAACCCGGCAGCCCCCAGCTGCTCTACCCCAGGGGTAGGCAAGAAAAGCCTGGTCTGCTGGGGGGGGCACTAGCTGCACTCCCCCCCCCCCCCAGCAGACCAGGGAGACGGGGGTGGCAGGACCGCGCAAGTCCTCCACGGCTTTGCTCCGTCTCCCTGGTCTGCTGACCTGGGAGACCCGGAGCAAAGCCGCAGAGCACGCGGGCAGCGGGACAGTCCAGGCGCACCGCGGCTGTCCCACTGCTGGCATGCTCCGAGGCTTTGTTCCCCATCTTCCTGGTCTGCTGGTCAGACCAGGGAGACGGAGAGCAAAGCCTTGGAGCACGCCCGCAGCGAGACAGCCCGGGCGCGCTTGGGCTGTCCCGCTGCGGGCATGCTCCAAGGCTTTGCTCCCTGTCTCCATGCAGACCAGGGAGATGGAGAGCAAAGCCATGGAGCACGCCCGCAGGGGGACAGCTCAAGCACGCCTGGGCGGCGGCTTTGCTCGGGTGTCCCTGGTCTGCTGGGGGGGGGTCCAGCGGCTTTGCTGGACCCCCCTCCAGCAGACCTGGGAGACCGGGAGAAGTTTTTCTCGCCCCGTTCTTAAGTGCAGATCCAACATAAGTCGGATCCGCGTAAGTCGGGGACTGCCTGTATATGGTTTTGTTTTTCATTAACTTTCTAGAGTGTTCTGGACCTTTGTAGAATCTCATAGACTCTTCTAGATAATCTGAGGCCTACGTATTCCTTGAACCTCCTAGAATGTTGTCAGCCATGCTCTTGCATGTTTATAACAGGCAGAGTATCAGCAATCAGCAAGGTATAAGAACGAAGTGAAGTGAGAGACCAACTGCTATATTGTGAATCTTGTTTTACAATATCATTGTGAAAGTGTACTTGTGTTTTAAGACTTGAAGAGAAAGTAGCAAATAATAAAAGGGTATATTTAATGAGATGCCACAGGTATCTATTGAACTCCTATCTATGTAACAATATATAATAAATACTTTTATTTCTTTTGTCATTCTTAACATATAATGTTAGGTGACTTTTTAAGACTGTGGAACATAGGTCTATGTTCTATCTAATATAGAAAACAAAAGAAATCCCTGAAAAAGCCTTCAGGAGATCAGTATAGGAAATGAAAAGCTCAACGGAGATCTAGTTTGCAGCAAGGGACAAATTTGAAAGGAAAATATCTGAAACAGAACAACATACCTGTTGTAGACCATACCTAAGTCAGTAGAATTGTCTCAGTACAGACCAAATCGAGGAGTGCAATGTAACTAATGGACACCTATTATAAAAGAATTAGATTTACCTGAAGATAAGGAATGTAGCTCACATGAAAAAGAGAATAATGACAAAGAAAAATCTGGTTTACATGAATAGGAGAGAAATGACAAAGAACTAAAGCCTTGCATGATGACAGAAACAGCAGTGAGAAAAACTGCAAACCACAAATTGATACATTGGGTCCTGCTTTATAGCTGGTGATCCTAAACTCTGTCTGTATTTATTGTACAATTTTGAATGGGCTGGACAAAAATCAAGGATATGATGTTTCCAGTTAACGATCAGAGAAACATTTCTCAAAGTGAAAATGTGCTTAAGAATGGTGAGAAACTAAATAGGTGTTGGTTAGCGTACCCAAAGTCAACTGATAAAGTGTTCTATTTTTGTTGCAAAATATTTGACAATTACTGGGTACAATTACTGGCATTAGCAGAGCTGATATTCTGAAGCAGCATGAAAAGTCACCTGGCCCTTTTTAGCCTAATCCAGGTGGACAAAGGGCGAGTCCAGGCTCAAGTTGAATAAATGCACAGATGCAGAAAACCAATGTGTCATGAATGTAGCAACCCAGCATTGGAGGAACATGGTTGAGCATCTGATCTCAATTACCTTGCAAAAAATAATTTGGCTTTCGAGGGTGCGTCAGATAATTTATTCACTGAACATTCCAAAAATCTTTCCCGTTTGGTACAGTTCTTTTTGGAAATGAAATGATGTCATGCATGATAACAGACATTGAGTAGTTCAAAAAAAAGCTATGGACCATTACTGCAGCCATTAAAAATGAATTGATTGACATTAGGGCAAAGAAGGTGCTTGATAACATATTGATGGGGCACAGAAAAAAAATAATATGCCATATCAGTGGACTGCTATCCTGATAGTCACAGTGAAAAGAGGTAATTTATAGTAAGACTTGTTGACTATGAGGATGATTGTATCTAAGTAAAGGAATACTTTATTGGTTTCTGGTCCCTGGATAACTCTACTGCAATAGGCCTAAGATAGCTGACTATGAATGTTCTGAATGAGAATAAAACTTCAGGACTGCTGCAGGCAAAGCTATGACAATAGTCCAAACATAAAGGGAAGAAACAGTGGCATCCAGGCAAAAATCCTTGCACTGAATCCAAGTACTTTCTTCATGCTTTTTAGTTGCCCTTCCCTCAAGGTGGTGGTGTAAGTTGCAATGCCATTTCCTTTAGATTAAGTATCTCTTTTCAGAGTACTTCGAAGGATATACATCTTGCTTTTTTTAGCATCTACTATCAAGTGGAAGATCCTCATGAACAATGTTAAAAATCTAACTACAGGCAGTCCCCGACTTATGCGGATCCAACTTATGTCGGATCCGCACTTACAAACGGGGCTTTTCTCGCCCCGGAGCTCACGGGCAGCGGGTCGCCACCCGTGTCCTCCGGGGCGAGAAAAGCTTCTCCGGGTCTCCCCAGCAGACCAGGGACACCCGAGCAAAGCCGCCGCCAGGCTTCCTGGAATCAGCCGCTGATCAGTTTCAGCAGCAGCTGACTTGGGGACGCCTGGGGTTCTTAAGTTGAATCTGTTTGTAAGTCAGAACTGGCATCCAGATTCAGCCGCGGTTGAAACTGATCAGTTTCAGCAGCGGCTGATGCCAGTTCCGACTTACATACAGATTCAACTTAAGAACAAACCTACAGTCCCTATCTTGTACATAACCCGGGGACTGCCAGTAGAGAACTGTTAAGTGACACTCATTAGGAATGCTGCATTGGCAGCATAAGGCCAGTGAGGCTATGTCTACACAGCAACATTATTTTGAAATTACTCTGACTCCTGTAACCCTCATAGTACAAGGAGTAAGGGAAGTCAGAGGAATGCTCGATTTTGAAATAAGTGTTGTGTAGATGCTTCCAATTTCAATTTCAAAATAAACTACGCAATTAACATAGCTCAATTTGAGTAGCTTATTTCAAGTTAAGCCCTGCTGTGTAGACACACCCAAAGCACCGAATGACATTTAAGATGCCCTAATGGAATTGGGGCAGTTGAGTAAAGCTGAGTTGGCATCTGACAAAAGGTCCAAAAAGCCTGGCGAACAAGAACACTGACTTCAAATTTCTGATCTCAACTGTGGTTTGGCTCAGTGTATCTGTTCCAAGTAAATGTTATAAACAAGGCATTACAAACTCAGGTAATGGACATTGTAACTACTATTACTTTGAGGAGGAGCTGCCTTGATCTTCTTGTGGCCTACACAATGGATTTGAAGAAACAAAGAAATGGCTGAAAACTTAGGAGTTAAACCTGTCTTCAAGGAAACGTGTATTCATCAGAATAAATAGTTTGGTTACAAGGGCAGAGATGATGGTAAGCTCAGAAAAAAATTTCAAGAGGGATTTTTTTTGCTTGCTAGTAGACACTGCTTAAGTGTCCATGACAGAAAACTTTTGACAAAACAAGCACCACAACAAAACCTGGAGGGTCTTATATGACCTTATGCAGCCAGTGGACAGGAAAGCACTCTTGAATAATTGTGTGTGTCTTCACTGGATGCTGACATACGGGAAATGTTCAGACATCAATAATAAAGACCTCTATGTCTAATTCAATGATAGTCAATGAGAGAATGAAATTGCTTCATATTATCCAGCTTGAAAATGCCACTGGCTAGTTTTTGAATCTCTCTGATGCTGTTCTTCAATTCAAAAAGGTAAAAGCAAGAAGAACAATCTTTTGAACTAAAGGACTAGGGTTTAGGCTGTTACCTACTATAGCACTATTTAATACTGGTCCACCCGCTGTTCGTGCAGCTTGAATTTCTTGATATTCCTACATCTCATTAATTTAATAAGCTTAGAGAAATTTTTTATATATATTTTTGTGTATGCCATAAATAATTACACATTTACAGAGCCTAGCATGCAAATTTATTGTCTTATAGGAATAAATCATGTTTGCAAATTACACATCAAAGTTGTGAAATGGACTACAAATGCAATAAAACAAGGTATTCAAAATTTTAACAAAATGGAGAGGAGCGCAATTTGGTCTGGGACCAGCCCTGTTTTAGAGGTTCAGAACTGTATCTTATATAAGTATGGTAGCAGTCACTGTGTTGCTTCTTCACTTTCAGAGCTCCAAGAGGTATTCTACACAGACAGCATAGCTCTATAGCCCCCCAAATTTAGGACTGGGACTACAAGGCACAACGGAGCTCTACTTTGAAATATTGACTCTTCTCATGCATGTCATCTAAAGAACCAGTGCACGAGACACAGGCAGGAAAAAGTTAAAAGGAGAACAACAGAGCTATCCAAGAAGCTATGCTACTACCTCTTCGCTTCAAAACAATGAAGCTTACAACCAAGAAAAGAATGACAAGCTGTACATGCCTATGAATGAAAACAAATGGAACCTCTCTCTACATTCCTGATATCGTGCCCGTTGACATGGTAACCACAAGTTAGATTGAAATTCTTTAATTTCATCCAGGTATTTTCGAGACCCCCCTGAAATGGATGAAAAAGGTATCCACAATTTGTTTTTCACAAAAGTAATGAGTTGTCCAGTGGCTTGACACATTTAGGATTGATTGACAGTGAAACTTCAGCTTTCAAATTCATTCCCTTGATTTAGTGTACTTAGTCCAGGATTGCATCCTGTGAACCCCAGTTCTTCGTGATTTGTTTCAAGAAAAAAGCAGAACCACCTAGGAAATGATGCAGTTTTCTTACTACAAACTAGTACAATAAGTAGTCACTTTTAGCTTGGCCAGCTTTTTCAAAGGTAGGCTTTAATGGGAGTTGCTTGGTGCTTAGCATTTTTGAAAATGAGGTCACTTAAGTGTGCAGTGTGGACATACGCTATTTCAAAATAAGTTATTCCGGAATAGTTATTCTGAAATAGCACGTCTACACTTCAAAGAAGCCTCAAAATTAGCCCGAGGCAGGCTTCCCTAATGTAAATGTGCTGTCTCAATTTGGACTCTGAGGCATTGGGGAGGAGTAACTTAGAATGGCCCTGATGAGGGGCTATTTCAAAATAGCAATAGTGGAGCATCTACACACACCTTATTGCAAAACAGCCATTTTGGAATAGGCATTATGCCTCATAGAATGAGGTTTACAGATTTCAGAACAAGCAGTCTGTTATTTTGAAATTATTTCAAAATAATGGAATGGCTGAGTAGATGCTTGCATTGTTATTTCGAAATAATGCTAGTTATCTTGAAACAATGGTGCAGTGTAGTCACACCCTTAGGTGCTTCAATAAAGGATTTTGAAGCCTAACTACAGGCATTGTTTTCTTCTTTAGAAGTTTGATAGTTATAAAATATGTTTAAATAATATACATCATTTCTGCTCCTCTTTTATACCTACAGATTTTAGATGGTACTTTTATTTAGTTTGTATTTTCAGATGAAAAACCTTTCAGAAGCGAGACTGCTCATTTTCCTCAAACAAAAAAAAAAAATCAGCTAATGTTTGTGAATAGTCTTTTAGCACGCCAAGAATTTAAACAAACACTTTTGCTCAATGGGGTTGTTTCATGAGTTACACATCTCTAGGATCCAACAAGGAAGGCATTCATACAATTTTTTCTGACATCAATACAATCTATAACACTGGAATTCTGAACTGTAACCCACAATAATAAGAAGCTATTTGCTGTTTTGCCTAAACAAAGCCCTACATTTCTGACACGGCCAAAATTCTGATCATCAGTAGACAAACTATTTGAGTCAGGGTTGCAAGATTAGATCCTAACAGAAATTTTAAATTACAAAGTAAGCAGCATCACAAACAATGTGATGTTTGACACATACTTTAACTATAGTAAAAAGTGAATAGTGTTGATCTAGGGGGGCTGTGCCCCTGCTCATTACATTCACCATCCCCCCTGTCCACTGCAGCTGGATCATGGCCTCCTCACCTACCTCTGCCACAGCAGGAAAGGACCACAACCAGCCCTTCCTGTGGCCAGATGGGCGCTGGCCTGTGGGACCTGCCCCAGAATCGGGACCAGGAACAGGACACCGAGGCCAGATGGGGAATAGGCCCTGACTGGAGCCTTGTTGGCCAGGCTTCATTTTAAATAAAGTAAAACATTATGTCCAACAAAAAAGGTTTCAACATGGTCTTCATCTTTGGCTGGGTGGGGAACCTTTTTTTGGCCGGGAGGAGGGGAAGGGGAGGGCACTGACCCACAGAAAAGTCAATTGGGGACCACACAAGTGAAGAAAATAAGCCCCATCTAAGCCCCCCAAACCTCACTGATGTGGCCCCCAACTGAAACATCTCACTCCTCTGGTGTTCCATCCCCATGGTTGGGGGAAGGAGGACTGAGGTTCCAAGGTAAGTGGATTTTGTGTGTGGGACAGGGCTACCAGTGAGTGCAATAGGGATGGGGGTACAGAATCTGGGCAGGAGATGGGGTACAGGAGGGGTGAGGGTGTGAGGTCTGGGTGGGAGATAGGGTGCAGGAGCAGGTTGGGGGTTGGCTTTGTAGCCAGGAGAGAGAGTGAAGGAACAATGGAGACTGCAGGAGCAGGGAGAAGGAAAGTGTCTGGCTAGGGGAGAGGTGCAGGAGCAAGGGAGGGTGCAGGAACTTGCCAATCCCCCTCTGGCTGCTACATGCACCAACCACCCCCTTCCCTAGCCACCAGCCTGCTCCTGCACCCTCCCCTTGGCCCACACCCTACACCAGCCTTCTCCTGCACCCTATCTCTCACCCAGACGTTGCACCCTCACCATTCCTGCAATGCACTTCCCACGCAGATCATGCACCCCCATCCCTATTTCACCGGCAGAGACAATAGGGGGGTGCATGTGGGAAGGGGATAGGATGAGGCCGCACAGCTTCCACTTCCCCAGAGCACTGGGGAGGGGGAGGAAGCCATGCAGCTGAGGATGGAGGCAGAAGTGGGTGATGGGACACAGATGACATTACTCTGTCATCCCACAGGAAACCTGGTTTTATAGCGAGAGAGAGATGAGGTACAGACTAACAGACCTCTATCATTCTCCTGACATTCCTAAGTGTCTCCCCATGTCCCCTTCTAATCCCAGAGCCCCCTCCCTGCCTCATATTCCTTCAATTCTTCCCCTTCCCATGTCCCTGTGCACAATGCCCATTGAATGCCCAGTGTCCCCAGTCCTGTCAGCCCCCGCCCCAGCTTCCCCTGGTTCCTCACCTATCTCAGGGACTCACCTCTTGTCTCAGGCAGAAACACTGCGCACACCCTCCTGGACTCCCCACCACCTTCTCCATCCATGCACATGCATTCTCCTCGCTCAACTCCCCGGCACACCCCCGCTCTCTCATTTGTGGCCCCAGAGTCTGTGCCACAAGTCCCTGGCCCTGCATGCAGTCACACCAGGAGAAGGCTCTGGTGACAGTCCATGGCCCGGAGAAGGTAGGTCGGGGGCTCAGGACAACTTTCTCAGTGCCCCATGCTCAGAATGACAACCCCATTCAGGCATAAAGCTATGCTGGCAAGGGAGGAGGTGGGGGTCCACTGTGGAGGGGGGGGCATGTGGCTCCCACCTCCCCAGAGCATTGGAGGGAGTGGGGGAGGTAGGAGGCCGTGTGGCTCCCACCTCCCTGGAGCACCAGTAAAAGGGGAGGCCGTGCAACTGAGAATGCATGTGGAGGCGGGGACACAGATGATGTGATGATGTCACTGTCATCTCACAGGAACATTTTTTTTAATGTATATAGAGAAATAATTGGGACCCCTGTACCCACACCCAATAACTTTAAAAAAAAAAATCAGGAATGACTCCTTGCCGATAGCACTTAAAATCACAACATGAGGCCTTTTTCTATTCTAGTATTGGTATAAAGCAAGTGGCTACTGAGATCAATGGCTGTACATTGCTATAAAACTGATGTAAGTTGGTTCAGCAATAGGCTTGTCATCTAATGCTTGGAACTACTTCAATACAAATAATAAAAGTAAAACCAGGACCCTAGTCCTTAGCTACTTTGGTAGTGGTTACTATAAAAACTGTAACAAAAGTGAACACTGAATTCACAATTGCATAACCACAGAAAACACATTTGCGACCAGGATACCATTCTTTAGTTAGGGCTGAAGTTGCCAGTCCTCACAAAACTCCCCTTCAGGAAGTAAATAATTGGCTCCATGTTTAGCAGTATGCCAACAAATCAAGCAGACAGACGCCACGGTGATAATAGTAGTATATAAAACCTGAATACAATGCATAATTCTGGAGCTCTACTTTAAGCACAGAATCCAAAATCAAATCTAGGTTTCAGTCATGATTTTCAATGTCTGAATAGGACTGACCCACGCAACCTGACAGCCAAGTACTTCATTTGTGATCATGATCTCCAAGATATCTACATTATCAGGAAAAATGGATCTGTTACCCAGCTAGAAGGATAAGACTTGTGATCATGAGATACAGTGCTCTCTTAGAAAATAGCCCAACATTGTGAAACTCACAAGAGATTTCAGTAAAAAAATCCTCAGAACAGCCACCTTTGGCTTTCCTGAATAAAAAAGAAAAAAAAAAAAGATAAATTTTAACTAAATTCGTAAGACACTGAAATAACATGATGAGGAGTGAGTGAGTGAGTGAGAGAGGGAAAACTTACACTGAAAATGAATAATTACAGAGTGAACATATAAAAGAGTATAAATGTAGACAAAAAGTTTCTGTGTATGGCAAAGAGCAGAAGAAAAAAATCCCTTTTGGTTAAAATTTAACAAAATATGTACCAAGACTGAGTTTAATTAATGGTTTAAGACATCCATATTTCAGTAGATACTACACTAAATTGATAATTTCTCACAAAAACAGCCAGAACATATCCGTTTGTTTTTCATATACTGGTGAAAAAGAACTGGCACTGTAAAATGCTAAACCTGACAAGTTTTTAGCTTTTCTGTCACATTTCAGTGCACTTAATATCAGTCTGTCATATTATTTATGACTTCACAAAGAAACCAGTTATTTCCTATTATCTCTTCAATAAATAAGTAAAGCAATGTATGCTGAAGAGCTGCAATTTGTTAATGAGATGGCCTATGAAATCGTCATGGTATCTAGTCTCATAAACCTGCACAGCATCAAACTATTAGAGCTTGCCTCAATCCTGAAAAGTAATTGCATTTTTTAAACATTGATATGTTCTGATCTGATGGACAAGACATATGTTTTGAAGTGGATTACATAAACCAGATAAAGCTTTCCTTAATGCACTTAATATTGATCAAAAGAAAGATTCTTAGCTCTTTTTATTTTCTCTGATTAACATGTCTACCAATCAATCTCAAGCAGGTTGCCTTCTTCTATGATAAGGAAGGCAGTTCAAAATTTGACTTTTGTAAAAAAACACAACACCCCACATTTCCATTAGAATGGTTTCTTTCAAAGCCATGAACTAATGACATAATTTTAGTTTGTATTCTAAATTAAAACTAGAAGCCTAATCCAAAACCAGTAAATGACTCTTTCCATTGATTCCAGTGGACTTTGCCTCAGACTAAACAACAATGAGTGGTCCCGTGGCACCTTGCAGACTAGCCAAAACATATAGGCTTTGTCTACACTGTTGGTTTTGCCACCAGTGAGTATGCAAATTAGGAGTGGATTAGACTATCCTCTAACTTCATTTGCATAATTTATGCATGCCAGTTTTGCAGGAAAAAAGTGTGGACTTTTTTTTGCACAAAAACCTCATTTTCCCATGAGAAGCATAAGGATCTTGCACAAAATGGTGTTTTTGTGCAAAAAAACCCCATCTACACTACCTTTTTCCCCCTTGCAAAAACCCTGTGCGCAAAAATGGTGTGCATAAATTATGCAAATGATGAGTGACAATATGCTAATCCATACCTCATTTGCATACTTGCTGCCAGCAAAACCAGCAGTATAGACGTTGCCATAAAGAATCATGAGCTTTCATGGGCAACACTCACTTCATCAGATGAATTGGAGTGGCAATCACAGAAACCAAGAGACACACAGAAGTACCTGTCAATTGTAGGACCCATGTTAATGAGGCTAATTAAGCAAGTTGGAGGTGTCCCGTACATAGTTTTTGCGTGGAAATACTGATGTTATTGTCAGGATAAATTGGGTTTGTAATGCCCCAAACCAATTTGTTTAGACCGAGAGTAACAGTGTCGAATCTGTAGATACATTCCAGTTCTGTAGACTCTCTTACTGGTTAGCGAAAGTCCTTTGTAAAAGAATGGCAACTTTTAAATCCATGATTGCAGTGACTATCAGACTCATAAATAATGGTTGAAATTGACTTCTTTACTCTTTTCACATTTTTTCTGCCAAAAAATTAAGACAGTCACAAGTAATTAGCATGGATTTATTTGTAAAATTAGAAAGGGAGAAAGATAACCAAATTCACATGAATGTTTCTCACTTGCAGTAAGTATCACTCATTTTGAAGTTGTGTGCAGTTTTTCACCATAATATGTTATCTTGTTCACTGTATGATGTCTTATCTTTAAATTATATAGGTCCTCTTGATTCATTTATTAGGCTTACAGGATCCTTTGGAATATTTTTATCTCTATATAATTTCACTTCCTACTATATCAGTTCACTTGTACTCTTTATTTTTTAAATGCAAGTAATAGGTAATTTGACTCCTGTGTATGTTTTTTCACTTAGTATTCTTTCAGTAGAATAAATAATCTTACACTAACATCACAAAAAAATTAGAGAGATCACTGCAGGGAGTGCCTTTCTCCTTCAGTAGATGTACTATTGTAGATCTAATGCATAATGTCCTGTGAGTATCAATGAACACATGTATGACTACTCAAGTTCTCAGGCAACCTCCTCAGCAGATGATATCTTCCTTAGCAGAGAGGCCTTTTGTCTTGTTGATCAGCATTATGGTTAGAAGAAATAATCTTATGCAAGACATTTTAAAATGGAAAATAAGGAATAGTTAGCAATAATTAAGCTGCATTACATTTGTATCCAGGCTGGACTCAGATCTTTAAACTAAAAAAAATTTGAAGAAATACAAGTAAATATGGATTTAAAGTATCCTGCTTTCATTTGAGGGTAAATCTGTCATACTTTCCTAGAATATACACAATACCACATCTTTTCTTTCTAAAGTGTGTAATTCAGGAAGAATGATGAAAGAAAATGTATCTGCATATGTGTGTGGGGGGGGGGAGGGGGAGGGTGCATGCACATTTCTGTATCCTTGGCATTGAAAAAAAGGAAAATAAGAAGTATAGATTAACTCTTTCATAGATGCTACAATATGGATAGTCTGTTGGCAGATTTGCTACTTGTGAAACTATTGTTAAGAAAATGTATCTTTGTATATAACCTATAGGCCTGCCTACACATAAAAGTACAGTATACTGGTATATTTAAAGTGGTACAATTACTTGTCAGTATAAAAATGCTTTATACCTAATCCCATATGGGAAGGAAAATAAACTATACCAGTACAAGTCATCTTTATATTGATATAACTGCTTTCACGCAGGTGTTGTAACAGTATAACTATTTTGGTTTAAAAAAAAAAATCATACCCAACTGACACTGTCACAACAGTTAAAAAAAAAATTGTACAGACCATGCTAATGGCTGTGATGTTGTCTGATATTGTTAACTTATGATGTCCTTTCAAGAATCCATGAAAGTTGTGAGTTAACTAGACTTCTAAAAGCTTAGGGAAGGATTGATTTTGATATTTTTCTCTTCCTCAATCCAGCATTTTCATGCAGTTATGAAGTCTGAATAAGCTTCCCATCTAGTATTCAGTTTGTGTGATATTGCCTCAAAGAGTCCCATGTATGATGAAAACTACCAGAGGAGAGACTGTATTTACTGGCCACAATGAACCACCTCTTCTTCATAATTCCCAGAGACAGTATTGTGAATTGGAATCAATTATCAGTGTTTTCTACTGATGATGAATCTATGCTTCACCAGAAATAATAGAGCTTTGTTGGTTGCCCTCAGTGTTAAATCTGTGAATGATGCTGTCACCTAAATTGACAAAGTCCATATTATCAATAGAGATCATGACACTACAGCTATTTTGAGGAGTTTGATTTAAATATTCTTGGGCTTCATTTTTGTACTAGTTACTACCCTACAGCCATATTCATATAGCAAAGCGCAATGGAGGCCCAGGAAAAACTCTGGCTTACTTCAAGGGACGTTGGATCAAGGCGATAGTATTCGGTTCTGCAAAGACTCCAGAGGACTACCAGGAGACACTGAATGTCTTCAACTCCCACTGAAAACCCAATGAGTTGTGGATGCTCAGAACCCCACAGATTCTCAGCACCTTGCAGATTAAGGCTCACAAGCATACCAGTATAGCCAGATAATTTTTGCAAACTATATGCACAAATTAAAGCTATAATTAAAAGCAATTTTGTCACCAAGATTTTCCTGATGCACTTGTCAGATTTCTGAAGACCTAACATCATTCTTAATTCCTCTAATCTATGATACAATAGATAATAGAAACCCTTTTCACTGAAGTTATGAGTTCTTCAAAAACAATTTTGTTCACAGACTTATAAAACATGTTTATTTTAGATTGTCTGTTTCCTCAGTTTGGATTTGAGCCAAACCCCACGGATGTCAGTGAGACGCTCTCTATTGTCTAGAGTTGAGCAGAAAGTGGTTTTCCCATTTTGTGAGAATTTTCAAGATTTCAAAATTTGCTTTTGTCCCATACCATGACCAAAGTCAACATTTCAAAAAATATTCACAAACCAAAACTCAAAAAAGTTTGAATTAGCTCAAATGAATTGTTTGGTTTTGATATTTTGTTTATTACATTGTTTTACTATAAAATCTTTTTACTACAACAAGTCATTTCAATCAAAAAAATTAATACTTTCATTTTCCAAAAGTTACAATACAACATTTTAGAAAGAGTTGAAATTTGTCAAACTTTTCAAAATAAGGAATTCTTTGAAATTGCTTATTTCTTGTGAACAAATAGGATTTCATTCGGCAGGCATTTATTTTCCAATGAAAAAACATTCTGTCTAAAATTCCTGACCAGGTCTACTATTGACATGCATGTAAATTCATAGAGTTTTTGATGAAACACATACATAAGAGGTTAAGCTTGGACGAAATCCTAGCTGCTAATTTAAAACAGCTCCTTGGCCAGCAGGAAATCTAGAAAGCAGAACCTTTTTTCCCCCAAACCTCTTGATATATTTCTCTTCCACATCATATCAATCTGTCACTAGCAGGTTGTTTGCTTGTAAAACAGGCAGTTCAGATTTACAGCACTGTTTTTCTTTATTTGATTCTAACAAAGTGGTTATCTAAAATAATTTTTCTGTGGCAACGTTACATGGTTCCAACTACCCCCCCTCCCCAACACACACACACACACACACACACACACACACTTTGTTTTGGTAAGTATAACACAAGTGCTAAAAATATCCCTCCAAACTCAGAAAGTATCTACACAGTCCTTCTATTCATGTGGGCTTTGTCTAGACTGGCATGATTTGTGCAAATACTTTCCACGAGTTTTCCACAAGGAGTAACGGTAGTTCGAATTAGAGATCCTAATTTGAACTACCTACTTTGTGCCGTGTGTAGCTGCGGGCATGGAGTTCGGACAAAGGGGGACTTAAAAATGGCAGTGCCCGGGAAGATGTAAATGAAGCCCGAGATATTTAAATCCCAGGCTTCATTTGCAACTCCGGTTGCCCTCATTTGCCTACCTAGCTTGAACTACTGAGCTAGTGTAGACATACCCTAACTGAAAAAACAATAATAATAAATAGTCTTGCAGCACTTGGCTCATCTAGACTACATGGAACAGTAGAAAGAGGTTATGCAAATTCTGTGGGAATTTGCATATCTTCTTTCAATTGCACTTTGGAAAGCAGAGCTTTCAAAGTGAAAGTAGTTTAGAGGTGGCTTTTTTGGCGAACCCCACCCCCCTTTGTTGAAAAGCCGCTCTTCCTCAAAAAATGAGCTACTCTTTTGACTGTTCCGCGTAGTCTAAATGAGCCCTTAGAAACTAACAAAAAATGTAGATGCTATCATGAACTTTTGTTTGACAGGGTTTTAACAATATGAATCGAAAAAGCAGCAAGAGTGATATATGTTGATATTGTTACTACCTCTTTTGTGTGTGTGTGTGTGTGTGTGTGTGTCAAAGTTCATGCAGGCTCCCAGTACTATAGAACCTCAGAGTTACAAACTCAGAAATGGACATTGTTTGTAACTTTGAACAAAATGTTACCATTGTTCTTTCAATAGCTTAGAGCTAAACATTGTTTTAACACAGCATTGAAACATTACTAGGTAAAAAAGAAAAATAATGCTTTCCCTTTGTTTTTAGTAGTTTATGTTTATCCCAGTGCTGCACTGTATTTGGGATTTGTTTGTTTGTTTTGGTCTTTTGTTGCTGCCTGATTGGTCAGTTTGTAACTCTCATGTTTGTAACTCTGAAATTCTACGGTATTTTCCCAGAGGTCATGAACTAGCCATTTTCCACATTCACCAAAGGAAGAGATATTTCAAATTTCATTCCTACCCTTTAGCCAAAAGGGTAAACTAACAAAAGTTAAAGGAAGTATTCTTCCAGTTCTTTGAAGTAAGAGATGGAAAAATAAAATACCATTTAACAAACAGAGCAAACAGACACAAATATATTTTCAACTGATGAAGTCCAACAAAAAGAAAGAGAGGCATTTTGAGGGAAACATGGTAATTTCAGGTGACCTATCAAAAACAGAATTATGGTAAAACTATGTCAGCTGGCAATGTTTGGATTAGATTCTAATTCTTTGTCTAAAGAAGCAAAACATGGAGAGGATGTTTCAACTTTTCCAAGGAATACAGGTTGCACCTCTGAAATCTGGCACTCTCTGGTCTGGCAACATCTGTGGTCTGGCAGGAAGGCTAGCAGCCCTACCCCAGCTGGGATCAGCGGGGCTGGAGGAGCCCAACAGCAGTGCTGGGGTCAGAGCCCTAGAATCCCAGTAGCCTGCGGCAGGTCCAGGGAACCTTGGCTGCCCACAGCAGCACTGGGTTAGGGGCCAGAGAAGTGGCTGGGGAAACCTGGCCGTCTGCAGCAGCGCGAGGTCACTGCTGGGGCCAGAGAACCCAAAACATCCATGGCAGCCCAGATCCAGGGGAGGGAGAAGGGAGGCAGCAGCAGCACAACAGACAGCCCAGCTGGGGAGGGAGTAAAGGGGGCCAGAGGCAGGAGGCCAGCTGGCTTGGGGCAGGAGACTCCATTGATCCAGCAAATTCTCTCGTTCAGTACCAAACAGGCAGGTCCAACCTGTAATAACAGGCTTTCATCAATAACAGGACTCAAATCAAATTACAAAAGTTCACCTACCAGGGAGGATCACATACTTTGTAGAGAAGCAGGCAAATCAGAAGAGAAAAACATCAGCAAAGCTTCATGTACTCTGCAGTGAACTTATCTTCAGTTCTTTGGCAAGGAACTCAGGATTCTGCAGTTCTCCAGTGCTGCAGATTGGAATTTCTGCAGCAGTTTTAAGTAAATGTTAAAATGGCATGTTTCTATTGAATGAAGTATGAAAACAAATAATGCCATCAGTACAGTGTATGGTGTAATCTCATCTAATACTAAATTCAATTTTATTCTGTCTATAAATTTCTAGTCTGTTGCATAATTTTGTATTAGTGATGCACAACTGAATAGTAGAAGATGGAGATCTGGGAATCAGGTTTAGATTCAAAACCAGTGGCTACTGTGGAAGGTAAGTTTGGAGAGTTGGATAAGAACATTAGTTTGGTGATTCTTCAAAAATAGCCAGTGGTTAAAAAGCTACAATGTTGACATTTAAATAATCAGCAGGCTTCCCAGTGATATGAAATGAGAAGAATTCATGTTTCTTTTAGAGTTGTTGCCATAGGGTCTCCATTTGCTTACTCAGTGGAACTGCTAAGAATTCCTTCTCCCCTCCCCCCCCCCCCCCCCACACCCCCATAAAAAGTTTCAACACATTTTATTTATAGTTGTCTTCTAAAGGTTTGTGGTTTTCTTCAAAAAAAAAAAAAACCAAAAACATAAGCCTGAAAACTGATTTTAACTGGGTCTTCTGTGTGTATTCACAGAGAAAGGGCTAAAGAGCAGGCAAATGTAAGCGGGGGAATGGTCCCACTATTGTGGGGAACTTTCCTGGTTTCTATACCACCCTGGTGAGATGGACCAGCGAAAGAATCTGAGTCCCCGCTCCCACTTCCTTTACCCCACGGCCTCCCTGATCCTGAGGGCTCCCCCTCCCCTCTCCTGAGTAGCAGAGCCCTTGAAACCCCAACAAGGCTGGGCCCAGGTTTCCTGGGGCTTAATCCCTGACCTTGTAGTCACTGGGGGCAGGAGTTAGGGTGTCCCCACTCCGAGGTGCTCTCTTTACACTGCAGGCCTTCTTGGCCCAGTGATCACTTCATAAGGTTCAAAGTAAATACAATTTATTAAACATCAACTGGTTAAAGAGAAAAGAATAAGAAAAAATGAGAATGGTTAAATGAGAACACACAGCCCTGCTCTGTAGCACAGGGACATCAAAACAGCAGCCTGCAGAGTGTAAGGACAGTCCACAGTCTCTTTCTTAGAGGCCCTGGATATGCTGCAGGGGGGGGGCTACAGGCTGGACATGCTAGCTCTGGCAGTGACCACACAGTCTCAAGCTCTAAGTGGCCAGACCCCTCTCCCAGTCCAGAGCCGTTCCCCACACTTTGCTGGTCCCAGGTGCTCACCACATCCAGCTGCAGGCTGTGCTGCTTGGCCAGTTCCAGCTCCTTGTGTTGCTTCTCTGTTCCTTTTGGCTCTGAGCACTGCCAGTCTGCTGCTCAACACAGGGTCTGCACTCCTTGAGATGTGTATGCCTGGCTCTGCTGTTGCAAGACTCTCTCTCCACACAGCTTGCACTCCTTGGGCTGTCTGTGTCTGGTTCTGTCGCTGCAGGACTTCTTCACACAGCTTGCACCACTCTTTCAGCTCTCTGTTTTTGCAGGACTTCTTCTGCACACAGCTTGCACTCCTTGGGCTGTGTCTCAGCTCTGTTTGCTCAGAGAGAGCCAGAACAATCCCAGTTTACAGGGAGGATGGGGCCTGGCCCCTCCCCTTCCTCACTGGCCTGTCCAACCTGTCAGTCAGGCTGAGCTGAAGTGTTGACTGCTTTCCATTGTCTCTGGGGTCTGTCAGTCTCATGAACCCTTCCCCTTCTGAAACTGGGAGCTGGCAAACCAAAAAACTCCCACAGAGTTTTAGTAAGGAGTAACAGTCCCCTTACACAAACATAGAAGGAGGACATTGTGCAAAAATGAATCAAGGGTGGTTGAACTTGGAGTCAATAGCTACCTCACTTTTTATGGTCCTCAGACAGAAGTCCTAGGCAGAGGACAGGCATGGTCTCTCCTATGGTCCTAATATACTACCTAAGGATCGTGAGGCTGTATTTTTGCAACCAAAGGGAAGGACTTGTTTGGAAGCCTTTTTGCTGTGTCTGGACTTCAGTGAAAGAGGATCTTTTCAGAGTGGCCATTAAGCAGAAAACCACTTGTCAGACAAGAAACTGAAGTTGTGGAAGCTTGTAATCATAAGGAGGTGCTTCCTCTCTCTTCATATAAAAACCTCTCAAATTAATTTATTTTGTGTCCTATCCAGTACTCCATAGTATGCCATAATCTTCTATTAGTTGACTATACTTTTCTTCAAATGTAGTAGCCAAAGCTGGGGAATTGTACTTCAGCATGAGTGTAATATTAGTACTGAAAGCTTTATTGATAACATCCTGTCTCTAGAGTTATGCCCCCTTAGAAATAAGCCGACATCTTATTGGCATTTTTGCTGCTTCCATTATCAACACATATCAAGGGCATTTTCTGCCTTTACTTAATTGTCAGGTACAAGAAGTAGTCCTGTGGCACTTTAGAGACTATCAAAAATATAGTATTATGAGCTTTCATAGGCATAACCTGATGAAGTGGGTTTTGTTGACAAAGGCTCATGATACTACAGGTTGGACCACCCTTATCCAGCACCCTAGGGAGTTGAGTCATCCCGACCAGGGAGTTTGCTGAATCAGGTAAGGTCAGAGTTCCACTGCTGGCTGCCCCACTGCCAACTCTTCTCTCTGGGGCTCCCAAGGTTGAGGCTTCTTACCTTGCTTCCTGCCCACTGTGCCAGGGGTTCCCCAGGCAGAGCTGCCCAGCCACCACCAGCCCTGCTGCCTTTGGGAGTTCCCAGCTGGGGCTGCCGGGCCACCACTGCCCATCCACCCCCAACCCTGCTACCTCTGGGGGTTCCTTGAGGTTCCCCAGCCCCAGCCCTAGGCCACCCCTCTGCCAGCAGTTCTGCTGTGGCAGTCCAGGCCCACAGCCAATAGGGGTTATTGGGGTTCCCCAGCCAGGGCCACTAGACCAGCCCCGGTACCATTGGGAATTCCCCTGCTGGGGCCAGGGCTCCCTAGCTGCCACCTAACCCCACTGCTAGGGCCTCTCTGCCCACATGACCCCACTGACACTGGATGATCCCCAGCTGGGGCAGGGGCTCCCTGATGCCACCTATCCTCACTGACACTAGGGTTCCCCTACCCAGCCATTGCTGGCCCAGACGAGATTCTGCAGACCCTAAGTTCTCCACGCTGACTCCCACTCCTGGGTCTCTTTGGTCCAGCAACATCTGCAACTTTGCCAGACCATGGATGTTCCTGGACCAGAGTGTCCCGGACTTGGGAGGTTCAACCTCTATATATGTTTTTTGTTAGTCTCTAGGGTGCACAGGAATACTCATTTTTTTTAAATGTTACAGAGTAACATGGCTATTCCTCTAAGACTTCATGTTCCTGTGTTAGGTAATGAAAAATCTAGTCTTAACAAATAAGTCTATTTGTAAACCCGTTTATTCTTAATTTTCCGTCTATACATTGTTTGTATTTGTGAGGTTTACTATCCAAAAGTAAGAGAGAACAATTGATTGTTATTCATTACAGCTTAAACAACTGCAATGGAGAATTTAGTTAAGACATAAGAATTAGTTCACTGCAATGTATCTAAAAATATTATAACATGACTTGTTTGATTTCATTATCTGAATTATTTAAAACTCCCTAACTTGTGTATCTACCATCTGGTATGTATATTATATATATATATATATATATATAAAACATCTGCTTGGCTACTCTACTTTGTACTCACTTCTACTAACTTTGTCTTAAATCAAATTTAGTTATGTAAACGAATAATCAATCTAGTCAAATCCACTCCAAAAAGCTTATAAAAACTGAAATTAATGTAGAACAACACTGTGTAAATTAACAAGGGAACTTATCTGAAAGCACACAGGGATTTCTCAATTTTTCTGTACCTTCAATACAAAGAGATTCATTTTAAACCTCTTATTTTTCATCTCAATTTAAAATCAGACTTTATAAAACACAAAGAAAGTATAGCCCCATCTTCAGCCTGTCTGATCACTATGGGGACCAGAAGAAGTTAGAAGCACAACTGTGGCCACTGTAATCCACCATGTAATCCTTCCATCCACTTTATTCCTAAATAGACAACCACAGTGCAATAGTTGCTGTCCATAACTGATAAGGAAGGTCAATAAATTGTTAACCAGTTACAAATAGTAGAGATACAGATTACAGAAATGGAAACTAGTTTCAAATATGATAATAAGATTCCTTCTTTTAGGGAAAATAGATTGGCAAAAATAAAACTCAAGTGTCATTTCTACATCTCAGGGTGCATCTACACAGCACCCTAAACACTAAATAAGACATGCAGCTTGTGTATCTTATTTGGAATCTACTTCAATATAGCTTGTTTTGAAATTTGGCACGACTACACAGTGCCAAATTTTGAAATAACATGCTTTTTTAAGGTATTCCTTAACCTTTGTGGAATGAGGGTTACCAATATGCCAAAATAATGTGCCCATTATTTCAAAAAAATATTTTGAAATAATGAGCACCTTGTGTAGATGCGGGGTAGCTATTTTGGGATACCTCAGGTACCCCGAAATAGCCGTGCAGTGTAGACATACTCTCACTTGGTCTTATTAAGAAACTCAGATTTGGCTTACTGAAGGAAGCTAATTGGATAAAGATTAAGGGGAAAAGATAGCACAGGTTGAACCTCTCTAATCTGGCACTCTCTGGTCCAGCAACATCCATGGTCTGGTAAGATTTTAGTTAGCCAGAGGTCTACTTATAATGGGTATAGCCAAGTTTCCCACCATCCCATAAAGTTTGTTTATAGCCACCAGTCCTGGCTCTGTGTTCTGTGTTGTTATTTAGCTCTAATTTACCTCTAAATATCTTTTAAGTGCCCAGTAAGCAAGGGAATTATTGGTAATACTGCTAGACAATGTTGACCTCCTGTGGTTTGGCAAATTCTCTGATTTAGCACAGGTCAGGTTCTAAGCATGTCAAACTAGAGAGGTTCAACCTGTAGTGGGTAAATTATTAGCTAATGTTATAGGCTGGCACAATTAGGATGTGTTGAGACTAGGGTTGCCAGCACTTAAGGATTGGTCTGGAGTTTCTAAACACCAAAGATTAATCTTTAATTAAAGATTATGTCAAGTGATGAAATCTCCAGGAATACATCCAACCAAAATTGGGAATCCTTGAGACTCGTCCCCCTAACTTTGCAATTAGTTACCAGAAAACATTTTAATTAGTTGAACAACAAAAAACAAGACATTTGTAAAACCCGAATAACAAAATTAATATTTCTTACAATTCTCTTCCAGATACATTATCACTTACAGAAATAACAGTAACATTGAAAACCAAAGAGAAGATTTTGCCTTAAGCACTTTAGAAAACTCTCGCCAAGTTATTTCCCCTCTTAACTGTTAAACTATCTGTCTCCCTTTCCTTAAACACACACATATACTTATCTGCTTTCCTATTGTGACAGTAACATAAGAAATATTATTTTTTTTACAAATGCTGATCACCCATAAATCCCATTTTTTTCTTCTATATCAGAAGCTGGAACTCTAGGGTTGCCATCTGACTAATTGCGTAAACCCCAACATCTTGCTCTGCCCCTTCCCTGAAGCTACAACCCTGCTGCATTCACTCCCTGTCCCCATCATTCTCTTTCCCCCACCCTCATTCTCTGTCACCATTCTGCAGCAGAGAGTTGGGTTGCAGGACGGAGTGCAAGCTCTGGGCTCAGGGTACAATTGAAGGGTTTAGAATGTGGGAGGGAACTCTGGGCTAATCCTGGGGGTAGGGAGATGGAGTGCAGGAGGATGTATGGGGTGGACTCTGGGAGGGAGTTTGGGTACAGGAGGCAGGTCTAGGCAGGGGCAGGGAGTCGGGGTGCAGGAGAGAGTGAGAGCTCCAGCTGCAAGTGTGGTCTCTGGGGTAGGGCCAGGAATGAGATGTCCAGTTGCAGGATGTGTCTTAGGGCTGGGGCGAGTGTTAGTGTGAGGGAGGGGCATGGGGTGCAGGCTTCAGCCAGGCAGCCCTTACCTCAGACATTTCCCAGTAGGGATATAAAATAACCTGTAATCCATTAACTAGTCAAATTAACCTGTAATCAATTAACTACAGTAGTCAAATGTTATGTTTCACCAGTTAACTGTTGGCGGAGGCTGCTTTGGCTGGGCTGAAGTGCTCCCCCTCTCCCCAACCCAGTGCAACAGGCTGATCCAGGCAGGCCAAGCCTTCTGTGCATGGAGGATGCTCCAGCCAGGCTCAAGCAATCCCTATACTGTAGCCCAGCAGGATTCATCGTGGTTCAGTCTGCTCTGGTCAGTCAAGGCCCACCACGCGGCACCATGGGGGGGCAGGGAGCTGTTCTAATCCAGGCCTCCAGTTAATTCGTGATGCTTACCAGTTAAATGGTTAACCATTTGTATCCCTAGTTTCAAGAAGAGACCAGCATATATTGCTCTTAAGTTGAGAGGCCACGATATCCTGTGTGCTGCCCCTGTCTAGGGGCAGCACTATCACCTGCTCCCCTGGGCTGCAGTTCCAGGCCAATGACAGCTGTGGAGATGGGGCTCAGGGCAGGGGCAATGTTCAAAGACCCCCTGGCCATCTCTGTGCCTAAAAGTCAGAGGGACATGCTGGTCGCTTTTGGGAGCTGTGCAGAGCCAGGGGAGGTAGGGAGCCTTAGTCTGTTACAGTGCCAATTAGCACCCTATTAAAATCTTATGGATAGGTTTCAATAGCCACTAGGAGATTCATACCCAGTTCAGGAGGGTTGACAATACCATGCTCAGTACCTCTGAAAATCAGGCCATTTATTTAGGTACTTAAGTATGGGTTTAGATGCTTAACCTTAGGCATGAAGGGTAAGATTTTTGAAAGCATTCAGACACTTCAATGCAGCTAGCTTCCTAGACACACATTGCCATTGAAATGAAAAGAATTGGGAACTTTTGAAAACTCCCAATTGTCTCCCTTCATCTTTAGGTACCGAAGTACCTTTAAAATCTGGCTCACAGAACTCTGATCTTGAAATCTGATCCATGTAGGAGGATTCCTGTGCTCACACACTGCTTCACTGACTCCAGTGGGAATCCACTCAGAACCAGGGACTACTCACCTATATGTGGGCCTTATATATTATAAATTACATAAATATGAGATGATATTCATACTAATATTTTTACGGCATCTTCCATTTCACAGTGGCCTAGATCCTTCTCTCATTAAAGACAATGAAAAATTGCCCATTTACTTCAGTGGTGCAGGATCAGGTTCAAATTAAGTGCATGCACACAGCACCCTGGAAGTTCTCACACCTGAAGAACAAAGCTTTGTAGCCAACCAATGTATAGTATGCTACACAGCAATGCAAGTAAGGAAACATTTTAGCAAGCACCTCAGAGCAATCCATTGCACTTATGAAAGTTGCCACAGGATTTTTAATGGTCTCACAGAGAGAACTTGGCTTTTATGATCTCTTACAAGTGCACAGTAAAATATAGCCTTTAGAAATAGAATGTGTTAATTACTCTTGATATTTGATTACATAGTTGTAAGGTACTGATGAACTTTAGACCTGGATATTTACGGCATTAAGGTATTCCCTTCCAGAGATCTGGAGATCTCAGCTATAAAATGCTTCTTGTCACTTGAAATGCTGTAGAGTTGGTGTGAAGAAAAAAATATGGTTTTCCTTTAGCAAGTTTTACATTTGAAGACTCTAAATTATCTCAGCATCAAGACACTTCATTACTTAATATTTGTTATTATTATTATTGATAAAATGGAGCTAGTTTTTCAGGGAATGTTCTAAACGCCACAAAATTTTATATGCGCTAATTTTTTTATTTTAACATTAGGTCAGCAGACATATGTACACAACATTTGTCACCTTAGCTGACCCTTATTTAAGCCAGTTTTTTTTTGGGGGGGGGGGGGGGGAGTTCAACTTCTTGATGCACTGTGGTAAAAATCCTCGTTTTATATCAAAAGCCATACACTTTGATATTACATGAATGTATCTAAAAACAAGATGATTTGGATTATAGGAGAGTCTCATTTATATATTAGAATCAAAAACTCTTAGTTAGCCCATGTACTTTGGATCCAGGGATAGAATTTGACCAGTAATGTGTTACAGGTGATAGTCCAAGTATGGTAATTATTACTGTTTCAGATAAATGTAACAGAACATAAAGCTATCATTCTAATGCACACTGTATGGATTTAAAAATATTTCCATCACTTCATGAGATGTGGAGGAAAATTGTTTTACAGACTATGTCTTAAATAAAAATCAGTGTTCTCATTCACTGCCTCATGAATGATAGGCACAGAAACATACAAGATCATTTCTAGCATTGTGTCAACTTTGCTGTCAGATAGCTGATGAAACTTGAATCTGCACCTGAATTTAAACTGTCTCTGGGTTTGTATTTTATATGCCTTTTTTTAAAAATAGTGTCAGTTTATGATTTACAAAATCCAGTTTTTCTTTCAATTACATTGGTGTAAATTAGAAGCAACACCACAGAAATCAGGAAATTATACTGGAGTAAAATTTCAGTAAGATGAGAAACAGACCAATAAACTTTCACAGTTTCAACTGTTTATTCTAGAAAATAACTACAGTAAATTGAGGGTCTTTTCTTGTGTTTGAGATGTTTTGTATATCAACATAATTTTAGATAAATATTCAACTTTTTCACATTTCCATATTCAATATTTAATTTCCTTTTCCAAGCAGCTTCCTATTTGGGAGTAATATCTCTACTGCTATATTTATATTATTTTCAGCTTTTCCATTGTGAAAATGTCTTGCTGGGCAGGGGTGCAGAGTTCACAATGGTTGGAGTTAACTGACATGAACCATTCAATCTGAACTTTCTGGATTTTTACCACTTAAGTCAAACACTTCATATATTTCATATTCACATTTCTAGCTGAGGACTTTCATACGATAAATCAAATGTCAGTGGGGTTTGTTCTGCATCTACAGGGTGCTGGCATATTATTTTGTTTTTGCCACCTCCTCAGCTTGAACCCAAGTATTGTTATTCTTGACTTACAGAATTTTTGAACTATAGATAACAGTATTGGGAGGGGGAAAAAAGGGAAGAACTAAAAGAAGTGTACTTCAAAGACCTGAAAGGAATGGGGGGTAAATGATAGAAAGCGAGAACTGAAGTACCAAGAGCAGGAAAGCAGTAGAGCCATTATCCTATTTCCTGATCTGTTATTTGTAGTTCTCTCATGTTACATTGGGCTACGTCTAGACTACACTGCTTTTTTGGGATACTGGAGATATCCCAGAAAAGCAATGCCATGTAAATAATGTTTGAAAAAGCGGATACGTTCTTTTGCCATCCCTGTTAACCTCATTCTACAAGGAATAAGGGATGTGTTGAAAAAGCACTTTTTCCCCCAAAATGTGGTACCATGTAGATGCACCAAATTTCAGAAAAAGCTTCTTTTGAAAGTAAATCAGAAAAAGATACGCAGTTTGCATAGAATCCCTGCCCTGGTGAACTTACAGTCTATCTGTTGTAAGATGCTTGGCACATGAATGCTACTATTATTAATAATTAATTAATGGAACTGCTTGATGCTTTCTTTTTTCAATACATCTAGTTTACATTATGAATGCAAAAATTAATTTTCTTACTTTTAAATAACTCTCCATAAAGTCTGTATTTCACCTATAGATGTATTATATAATCTGACAAAACAATACAATGTTAGGCCTATAAATATAAAGGTATTATTTCATATACTGGAGTCAGTGGTTTTTTAACTAATCATAAAGGATTAATGCATTCTTTATTTAATGCACAATATATATCAGCAGATATATATTTATACAAATACTGTTGTATGGTCTACAAACACATCCCATTCCACCAAAACATGGCCTATGCTTCCACAGCTCATTCGTTGGCTATACCAGTGTCAGGAAGAAAACCATCAAGTTAGGGAATTGCAGCAAAAAGTTGCAAAATGCAGTCGCTATAATTGTGGGTGTCTGATAAGCACCCATGTAAGTCTGTCAGCCACAGTTTCAGTTGACCTGCATACTTGCTCTGCCTCCATCTACATTCCTATCCTGCCGTTGCTTGTGTTTTGTGCCTCCTTTTGCTTCTGGCGACAAGCTTCTCTGATCCTTATTGTCAGAGTCCACAAATCCATGGACATCTATGGATATCCACAGCTCATTTTGGTGGATACAGATGCGGTACAAATTTTGGATTAAACCCTCCTAATTTGCAGATAACTACTTTATATTCATGGATGTGAATACAGATATCCATGGAACATTTTTGAAGATGCAGATACAAATTTTGTATCCTTGCAGGGCTCTGCTTATTGTCAGCTTGTACTTCCCTCCCCCTTCTCTATTGCTTCTTTATGTTTTATCTGTGCTTGTTTTCTCTCCCCTCTCTCATTTGTAACCTCTTCCTATAAATAAAACCGATTCAGGAAAAACAAACAGAAAGAGGCAGGCGCAAAGTGTGAGAATGTCCTCCATGGTTTAGAGAGCCAGGGAGCAGTAATATAGTTAAAAACTAAAATCCTGTTTTTGAAATTTCTCATAGTCTATGCTGTACTCCTAAAAGCCACATTTCTCCTTTCATTTTTCTTTGGGGCCTCATGTACAACCCTTTCCACTTTGGTATTTGGAGATGAGGACAGTTAATAGTTGTGATGTACTTGCAGTTTAAAAACTGTAGCAATAATTGAAGTCACTGGCATTCTACAAAGGAAAATGTAATCAATGTTTTAAAAAGACACTTTAATTGCTTAGCAATCATGCAGAACTGAGAAATACAGCTCTGCTTCCAAGATAAATCCCCAAGTTAGTAAGGTTGCCATTCTATTCCCTTGCTATCTCACAGATGCTAAAAACAATATCGTCTTCTAAACTCAAAGTGAGTTTATCATTTTGTATCATCTTTCATACAATTTTATAAAATTTCATTTGTTGGGCACAATGATCACCTAAAATATAATTTTTGTTCTGAGGTGAAGAACTAGGTTCAGTAATGGCCAGCCTCTGCAGTCCTTATTCATACAAACTTTAATTTAAATTAATAAGGGCATAGCCTAAGTAAAGATGACAGGATCTGATCCCTAATCCAAGTTACTAGTAATAACAACAGTCAGCTTTCATTGACCTTTACTTCCCCCCCCCCCTTGTAATTTTTCCCTTTTCCCACTTACTCCATGAAACTAATAAGAATTCTGAAGTTTAATGCTAATGAAGTTATTCATCACTATTTAACATTTAATCACAATCTTTACGTAGCTAACAAGATATTATTAAAAGGACAACATTATTCAGTTAACATACTGCTTAAAACTTCTCCAGAATTATGTGTTATTGTAAATGTTAATGGCCAAATTCAGGATGACTATGCAGCTGTCTCCACATGGCATAAGGGCTAGATTCATGAAGGAACATAGATATGCAGATAATGCATAATTATCACCATGCCTAACCTTTACGCACCTAGAAAAATCACTGGAATTCGCGAAGCCTGAGTTCAGCATCTCTACTCCCTATACAATGAATGGAGAGACACACCTCAGAAGGAGATTCACACAAGCCATCATGCTAGGAGGCTTCCTACCTAAACTAGCCTGGTGGGAGGTACCAACCTGAGGTGCATGCTAAGCCTTCTTTCTCTCAAAGATAGACGCTTATGACCAGTCTGCAAGGAGGTACTTCCCTCTGCTTGGTATTCTCAGCTGTCAACTTTCTCTTGGATTTATGCATCTATTCTATTTTTTCAAGATGCTGGCAGGTAGGAGGGAGAAGAGAGGAGGAAATAAATAATGAGAGCACCATTAAGCCAGAGTGAGGGGAAAAAAAAGCAAGCATGAGAATAATCTAACCACTGGGCTATAGAGTCAATCATGTAGAAGACCCAGGATACAGGCTCTTGCTCCAATGACTTTATCAGTGATTGCTCCACAGTTGACCAGTTTCAACAATAGAGACTAAGGGTATGTCTAATCTGTAATTAAAAACTTGGAGATGGCTTCAGTGTAGACTTCAGGCCAGATCCCACTACCTTGCAGGGTTCTAAAGCCGAGGATCCAGCCCAAGCACAGAAGTGTACACTGAAATTAATCAGCCCCACAGACTGAGCCCAACGAACCAGATTCAGTTGGCTCTGGCCCGCTGTGGGTGTCCATTCTGTAATGTACTCTGAGAGAACCCACATTAGATTATCCCATCTGAGAGAGAGCAGATCCCTATTCAAATCTTCTCAGCCCCGCATGTGGAGGGAAGATGAACCAGAAGTCTCCCAGGTGAGTACCTTATCACGGGGCTAAACCCCATGGCACTCCCCCACCTGCCATGGTGTCTAAGCTTGCCTACTGGAGCCCAATCTGATAAGTGAGGCTAGGGCATGTTTACTTGATTTGGATCTGCAGGCAAGTTAGGCAGAGGAATGTGTAATTTTCCCACATTGTACATTGCACAAGGTGTAAGCATGGCACTTCAATATATATACACACTCAAAGGCAGAAATACAGATGTCTATGGAACTTTTACTACACAGAGTTTAGGTACCTATGGAATTCAGCAGTGACTGAGTGAGGATTATGTAAATCCCAGTGGGGACTGATTCTGGGATTTAAGTGACTAAACAGAATCTAGCCCCTATACATGTATATTTGGGACATATATTCCATGCAACAGTGGTCTATGAAACTTTTGCATTTCAGTAGCACATAGCATGCACAGGTCTTGTTACTGGTCATGGAGTTTACACATGAGAATTATTTCCTCTAATTTATAAGTCTGTCACCAGAATGTCTCTTTACAGATTGTCAAAGCACCTTTTAAGTGACCTCTTGAAACCAAAAGGACTTAAGTACCCTTTGAAAAAATCCTACTACATTTCTACCTGCATCCTCAGGCATCTAAATCCATGTAAAGATCTAGTCCTAAGTGACTTAGGAACCTAAGTGACATTTTCAAAAATGACAGGCTCTGAAATAACACTGATTTCCAGTAAGACTTTGATTCCTAAATCACTCAGGTGCGTCAGACAATTTTACCTATAGTTTCAAATAATTTTAAGATCTGGAACCATAACATAATGCCCTTTTTATTTTTTTTTGCTACCAATGCCAATCAATCAATTTCCTATATCAGAACCATAGACGATTACAATGTGAAATGAAAGTATTTAACCACTATAAACTGTTCAGTACCTTGGACAAGTCCAGCCTACAAATACTATCTACCTTAATTATGGAAGAGAGATATCCATTATTAAAAACAATACACATCAGCTCCTGATTTTGTTATTTCCTCTCCAGTGGCAAATGTTCTCAGTGTTGTTAACTGATCATGACCGATTTTGCTGAAATTACCATAACTTAGGTAATCATTAATACTGTATGGTAATAGCATAAAAAGTTACTATATATAACAAAACCTTAATTTGTCACCAATGACAGCTTGTAACACATATTTGGCATTACACAGCTTTACCAGAAGACACATGAAATATTTCCACCTTACAGTGTTTATCATCATTTCCTCCATTGTGCAAAAGGTAAAAGCCCTGTATAAAAACTGATGGCAGAATACAGCCCTTTTAATTTGTACATCATTTTCCAATCTAGATTTTGATTATAGGAAGTAAATCAACTATTTCATTATACATTAATTTAGATAAAGTTAAAAAATGCAAGTTTCATAAACCCAGACAATTTAAACTAGATGTGATGTTTGATTAATGAAATGATGGTCCTAGCGACAGTAAAAAGTTTTGTCTTTTAATATGCAGTCATAAAAGAACTAGAATTTAAAATGAACAAACTCCTATTCAGATTCGATATAATAGTTATTAGAAGATACTATACATCACAACTAAGAATAGAATGACAAATTGCCTCCTCAAATTAACCAACCTTTTAGCATTACAGAGAAATATATTTCCACAACTTTCTTTATAGAATATGCAGCCATAGTGACATCAGTATCATTTTATCAGGATATCGATGTCCCAAAATTTCTTAGCTAACTACTAAAACTCATTGGATCTTAAATGTCACCTATGGTATATTTTAATTCCATATTATCAGGAACTTTATAATGAGAACAACTTTTAACACATACACTGGAATTAAATCTGTCACACGTTAGTCATACTTTCTCAGTCAGCTTCATAGAGGTTTTCATAAATGTATGTAACTGACACAAGTCATTCATTTTTGGCCAAATCCTGACCCCAATCAAATCAAAGGAAATTTTTCCAGTGACTTAATGGGGTTAGAGATTGGTCTTTGTGAAGTTTAAAGTTGTACTTATGCTTTTGCAATACAAATGACTTTGCACTATCCAAATCAATTTCTATATATCACTTTGGTTCAAACAAAATGGCAGAGCTACATGGTAAGATTAAAACTTTACAGCTGAGCTTTTTTATTAATTACTGCTACATTTGCAATATTGTAAAGGATTCTCCTAGGCATTA
The DNA here is from genome assembly GCF_052426305.1 of Pelodiscus sinensis. NCBI lineage: Eukaryota > Metazoa > Chordata > Testudines > Trionychidae > Pelodiscus > Pelodiscus sinensis. Next base: position 45,164,762 of record NC_143052.1, read on the forward strand.
GATGACATTATTAAAGACTCACTGACACCTCATGGAGACTACAAAAGAAATACTCCTACTGTCCCAATTGCAAAAGCTAACAGTAAAGAAACTGCATATAATTTTGAAAACAAAAAAATAATGGTAACACTTTTATACCTACCTATATTTAAAATAGAACGTATAAAGAACCCACTCATGTCTATGAAGTTTCCATAAAAATATTGACACTCCCACTTTTTCTAATTTCTTATTTGTGACAGCAAATTTGTTAAAATGTTGGTCATGACCAAAGCAAATCTGCACTTACCCCAATGTTGTCATAGTGACAATGGTGTACCAAAAAGCAGCAGGTATGCTGGTGAACTTGCTGGCCGATGAACCTTTCTCTGCATAGAACATGACCGTGGCGAAGATGATGATGGCCATGGTTAATGAGAAGAGGAGAAAGCCCAACTCCGAGGCACAGCTTTTCAGTGTGTACCCCAGGATGCGCAGCCCCTGTGAGTGGCGGGAAAACTTAAAGATCCGGAAGACACGGAAGACACGCAGTGTCACAAAGGCCCCACTAACATCCTCATTATCTGTCATCACCAGACCAATGTAATAGGGCATGATGGCCACTACATCAATAATGCTCATAACACTGCGTACAAACTTGTAGCGGTTGGGGGCTGCCACAAGACGCAGAAGATACTCAACAGTGAAGATCATGACACAGGCAGTATCCAGGCAGAAGAAAGCCACAGCATAGCGCTCTCCACAGGGCAGTTCCTTGATGCGACCAGGGTTTACCCCACAGGGTACTGTCTCCACCACATTGGCAATGACAGAGATAGCAATGAAGAAGCCAGTGACATAGTAGAAGACCAGTGCAAGCGTACTTGTATGTGGATTTTCAAAGGCCCGCCACATTCTCTCCCGTGTTGTCATGGAGGGCAGGGAACACTCAGCCGCACGATCCTGATCTGCATCATCCTGAAGGCGCTCAGTATTCTCACGCCGGCGATCCTTATACTCCTCATAGCAGCAGTCACCAATGATCTCAGGGATTATGCCAAAGAAGGCCAGCTCCTCATCATAAGCAGATATACATTCTTGTCGAGGGTAGTGCAGCTTCCCTGTACGATAGAAGTTGAGGATGTGACGGAAGATATCAGGATCCCGATCAAAAAAGTACTGCTGTGTCTCTGGGTGGTAGAAGAAGTCTCGCTCTGAGCTGCCCAGCAGTGTATCAGGATAACGCTCCAAAGTGTCCTGCCACGTCTGGAACTGGGTACCACTGACGTTCAGCACAATAAGGGAGTCCTGGCTTCGCTTTCTCTCCTGCCGGGGAGCAGCCGGCATGGGATTCGTGGCCACTGGCATCCATCCTATGGCTGCAGCCCGTGCAAATGGCAACCAAGCTGCTACTCCTGCTGCCATGGTCCAACCTGCTACTGCTGCAGCTGTTGCTAAGGAATCACTTCAGAGCAATTTCAGCTTGGCCACTAAAATATAATTTTTAAAAATGAATAAAAATATTCAATTATCAAATTTAGCAAACATTATTGTGCATTAATTAGTATTATTTAAAAGACATGCCTTCTTGTCTCCTCCCTTTCCTCTCCCAGTAGCTTGACATAAGAAACCAGGGTACAGGCAAAGTCATGGTGTACTAGTGTTCAAAAAAACCTCATCCTCCTTACCAGCTGGTTCCTATGGAGAAAAGGTCTGTCTGTTGCATACAAACACAAGCGGCTGCCTGGGAAGGCTGTGCTCCAGCAGCCAGCTAGGGCCAGGCGCTTGGAGCGAAAGAAATATCTTTCTGCCCTAGCGATGTGCGCCCACCCTGACTCTCCTCCCACCTGTTCCTACCACAGTGAGCCAGGCAGCTGCCTCTGGCGGGATGGGCGCAGCAGAGAGGCGCTGGTAGCGGCAGCGCAGATCCCTGCCGGGGGCTAGCGCAGAATCTCTCCACAGCCCCTCTCGCCCTGCACAACGCCGAGTGGCCGGGCTGGAAGGGGAGTGGGCAGGCGCAGGCGGCCGCCCCCTCCCTATTCAGAGCCCCAGCGAGACGACTTGTGAGATTCCCTCCTGACTCCCGCACGGCTGGCCCGGGACTGCGGCCCCCGAGAAGGGGCAGGGGAGCCCGCGGCCTGGGGCACGAGCTCAGGGCGGCAACATTAAACTTCCCGGCAAGTTTTCCTCGAAGAAAACACGCTGGAGTAGATAGTGACGCGCGGGGGAAACCCCGACGGAGGGGGCGGCTGCCTCCTGGCTGGGGGAAAGCGGGACTCGGGAGCTGATGCCGGGAGGGGGCGGGGTTCAGAGCCGGGAGGAGAGCAGCGCAGAGCGGGGGGGGGGGGGGGGGGGGGGCAGAGTGTCCAGGCACAAGGGAACAGACGGGGATGTGTGTGTGTGTGTGTGAAGGGATTGCAGCAACCAGGGGTTGCTGGGGTGGGCGGGAGGAGCCAGCTAGTGAATGGGGGGCTGGGGCAAGAGAAGTTTGAGGAAAGTGGGGGGCTGTGTCGGGATGGGAGAGTCGTGAGGGAGCATCAGTGTCCGCGGGGCTGGGAGGGGAGGAATGGCTTGTGGCGCCTGGAGTGAAGGGAGGTCTGGTGGGGATAGAGGATTAGGGGGTCTGCACACTGCAGGGGGCCAGGTAGGGATGGGGTTATGGGGATCCATGCTGAGCACAGGGAGGCAGGGAAACACGAGGCGACTCCACACTAATACAGGGGGTGCCAGGCAGGAAGAGAAGGGTCACGGAGGGGTGGGGTTATGGGTCCCCTTGCTGAGCCTAGGGAAGCAGGGGCATTAGGGAGAGGGTCTCCACAGGGCGGGGGGGGGGCAGGGAGAAGGACGAGGCAGTGTCAGGGAGGGGTGGGGTTATAAGGCCCCTTTCTAGGCAGGGCTATTAGGGGGTCTCCACAGTGCAGGGGTGCTAGGGAAGGGGTCCGTGAGCCTGGTGTGGGATTAGGGGCGGGGGCTCGTGGCAGAGAAGGGACCAGGGAGGGCTTAGATAGGGGGAGCCGAGGAGGAGGGAGCCTCCCTGTTTGCCCTGGCAGGTACAGTTTGGGGACAAGAGGCAGGGACCCCCGCCCAGGCTCGCCTCGGCTCGGCTCTCTCCTCCCTCCCGCGGCACGTACCTGGCAAAGTCCGTCCAGAGCGCTCACTTGCATGGAGACTTTTTGCCTCCGCGGGCCTTGGCGGGGAGACTGCAGCGCCTGAGCCCGAGTCCTGAGCCAAGGGGCCAGCGTTAGCCGGGTTTCCCCCTCCGCAGCCGCCGCCAGCAACAAGTTCCAGGCTGGGGGGGGAGGAAGCAACGTAATCACGCCCGGCAAGTTAATGCAGCGCGGCTGTGGCGAGGAGCAGAGCGGGCGGCGGGCTGGCCCCTGTCAGGAGGGAGTCGTGCCGCTGCCCATGCCGCCGGGCTGCTGCGGGGCTGCAGATGGACGCGAACTGGGTGGGGAAGAGGCGCTGGGGAGGCAGAGGGCACCGCGGGGCTTCTCTCTCCTGCCCCTCCAGTGGGTGGGCCATGCCTCGCCGCGCGGGGACAGGAGCTGCGGCGTCAGGTTCTTATGTTCCAGGCGGCTTCTTCTCCTTTCCGCTCCTACAAATGCCCCCGAAGGAAGCAGCCGGGAGAGGTGACATCGATCCGCGGGAGGAACAAAGAGAATTGCAAACCGCTACACGCCGGATTGCGGTGCCGGCGGGGACGCGGGGTGTGTGTGCGTGTCCGTGTGCTCAGTCCTTGGCGGCGTGGTTAGTTGCCCGCTGCCTAGGGCGGAGGTCAGGCTCTGGATACCGCTTCGAAGAAGCGATTAGGGAGATCTCTGTGAAGTGCTAGTTCTCTGTAACAAAGGGGGAAAATGAGTTGCTTAAAGTAAAAAGGCAAAAAATCAAATGTCAGGCTGGAAATGAAGTATTGCGAGACTTTTTAATTGCAGCGTCCTTCCTCTTTCTAGTTCCCATCGCATCCCTTCTCCAAATTGCTTTTCCAGCCTTCAAGAAAGGCGGTCGGGTGGGACGGGTGCTCTGAGCATTTTCATCCTTCTGTCTTTTCTGTTCCCTTTTAAAACAATCCCTCCTTTTCTCATCACTAGGTGGCGTGTGGATGACAAGAAGTTAATTCCTCAGCTTTCCTAAAACTGTCCTTTTGCAGAGATCGAGGGAGAGAAACAATCTGCCTGAGCCCAACTAATTGTTCCTTTTAGAAGATCGAAGTAGAACCAAAATGAAAGAAAGAAAGAAAGAAAGAAAGAAAGAAAGAAAGAAAGAGAAATTGGGTAAAGAATTGTGTAGTGATTATAAAATGCATCAGATTTTTATTTGGTAATATCTACAGTAATGTTTAAGGGTGTATTTAAAAAAATAGATTGTAAATTTAGGCAAATTCTGCCTAGATGAGTAAAAAGTACAGAGGTTAGTGATATAAATCCCCAGTTTTAAAATGCTGTTTTACTAGTATCTGGTAAGCAAAATGAAATTGTTAAAATACTGAAAACAATCAGTCTTTTTCACTGAACTTGCAAAAAGCTCTCTCTTCTTCACTAATGTTTGATTTGACATAGTAATAACATAGAGAACTACAAATCTATCCTATAGTAATTTTCTTCCTTCAGTTTTTTGCAGTTTTAGCAAATTCTTTCATCCTTGTATCTCTGGACTCAATCTTAGAAGTCTGACTTATAAGAAGAGACAAATCACTGCATCTGGCAAATCATTGAAAACTAGGAAGTATAGCAAAGTCTAAAACTGTACTTTTAAGTGGACTTGGATGTTATTAAAATAGTAGGGTTGACTTTTAACACACACAACTATATTTTTGGTGGATTTCTATTGAGTGACAGTGCTCTAGCAAGAAAAAACATCTGTACTTCCAATGAGATTTTTCTAAAAAGTGAGTTATCTATATAAATTAAAGAGGTAAAGATAATGAAGAATACAATCCATCCAATTTCTGAATTAGGAGAACTTTGGATCGGGGCATAATCAAGCATACTAAAATAACGTTAAAGGAAATGGAGCCCTTGCATTATTTTATTAGAAGTGTTATGATTCAAATCTAAATGCTCACAATATTATTCCTCCATTTTTATATTGTTGGAAACATGTAAGCATAAGTAAAGTGCTATTTTTTCTTAAAAAATGACTTTTATTATTGGAGAAAGCTTTAAGAATCTTTATATTTTGCTTTTTAGATTGGCTGTCATTTTAAGTATCTATAAGACAATGCTTTAACACCATATTAATTATAAAAAGGTAGTAAGGGGAAGGAATTTAGTCCCTACTCCTCCGTTTGCCAGAAAATGGAAATGAGTGACACCGAATAGATTTATTTGATGGTTACCAGTTTTGTTTATTCCTTCTGGAGCACCTGGCATTGGCCATTGTTGGAAGACGGATTGACCTTTGGTCTGACCCAGTATGGATGTTCTTACATAATGTTATTGATTATTCTTATAAAGAGACTTGCTCTCCAGTTTCCAACAGGTTGGTAAAAAAAAAAAAAAATGTAAGGGGCTTTAAATATCAGGGATACCATTTCCAAATGCTAAATGAAAGGGCTGGTCTCTGACGTAGTGATGTCAAAAGATAGTATGACCACTAACAAAACATCTGATTGATGTTTTCATTAGTTCAGCAGTGAGACATATGATAGTAAGCTCTCCTTCTAACCCCCCTTTTTTGTGAACAGCCTTTGCCTATAAAGTGATTATCTCTTTTTTGTAATCTTTACGTGTATTTTTGCTTTGGATTTCTATCTATCTATCTATCTCTCTCTATCTCTCTCTCTCTCTATCTATCTATTCATTTTTACAGAATTAAATTGTGCAGTCAGAACTCATTCTCCTGAGCTTCCCCACTTGCACAAATGAGGATAGGTTCCCATAAAGACCTCACTGAAATTTTGACATTGCTTTAAATATGAAACAAGAAATCTATTAAAAGCTGCTAAATTGGAAGACAGCATAGGTCACAATATTTAGATAATTACATCTTGAACTTTCACTTTTTAAGTTCTAAGTTTGAGGTCAAAAGTGATTGAAAGTAATGTCTTTCAGAGAACTCTATGGTAAATGTTTTATGTCTAGTTCCTATGAAATAGGTGTCCAAATTACAGAAACAGTGGTGCCTTTCAAACATAGTACCTTCAGAAGAGAAGGTCAGGATTATGCAGGTAAGCACATTATACTCCTTTCTCATTCCAGTATAAAATATATTAAAATATTACTGAGATGCATTTCTAGAGAAGTTTGAACAACAAATTTGTGTTCTACCTGTTCTGTGCACAGAGAATTTTCAGTCTCCAATATAATTAATCCCACACATTTTTGGAAGACTAATTTCATATAAGTATATAATCAGTGTGTTTCCTGAAGTCAAAATCCTCTGTATTATCACTATCAGCTACTGGGAAATTGGCATGATGTGATAGAGGATTATAACTTCAAATAAGAATGAAGCAGGAGAAGCACTAAAGAAACAGAAAATCACCAATAATTGAAATGATGGAAGAAAATGATGTTGGAGACTATAACAATATAATATAAAATAAATTGCTTCTAAACAGTTTTTCAGAATTCTCCTATGAGGTGCCAAGAGGTCTGTATGGATTAAGCAAATTAAAGCCTACAATGCCAAAGAGTTATTGCATTTCCTTGTTCATTTTCTGTAATGCATTCTTGATATATTTAGAGTTTTGAAACCATAAACTTTGTCTGGTACACAGAATCATATAGTCTCTGTATTAATAATTTGGTATTAAGATAATACTCCATCCTTAACTTTCAATATTATGATTTCAGTAATGGAATGATTTAAATCTATATTGTTGGATTTCTTGTGATAAGATTATGGGGCTAGCAGCACCAGTACCTCCTTTCTGATCTCTCTGGCACGCCTTAAGGTGTGGCTTACCTTGGAATGGAGTCTTGTGATTCTTACAGTCTTACACAAGGATTTGCATAATGCCCGGTGTATACCAACTATTTATCACCCTGCAAGGTACCTGCATTTTTCTCCTTCAGGATCTTGTGACAGATGAGACAGACCAATAGCTTTCTTTAATAAAAAGGATTTTTATTTAGCATTTGGATTAAATGTTATATAATCAAAGGATATATATTTTTAAAAACCTATACAGAAAGCAGCCTCATCTAATGTGACTCTTCATTTCAAGCTACATTACATGTGTTTTTATCCTAAATTACAGAAACAGAAGTGATCTGACTTACATTCTCCTAGCCTACTTCTTCACTGCACCATAGTTCGAAATAAGATATGCAATTTGAGCTATGCAAATTGCGTATCTTATTTTGATCTTATTTCAAAATAGCTTATTTCATAATTTGGCACGCTCTACATAGTGCCAAATTTTGAAATAAATTGCTATTTCGAAAGGTCCCTTACACTTCATGGAATGATGTTTACAGGGATGTTGGAAGAGCCAGCCTGAAATAATGGGCTAGTTGTGATGATGTGCGTTAGTTATTTCAGGATACTCCAGTATCCCTGAATAGCACTGCAGTGTAGACATAGCCCTAGAAAGCCCAGAGTTTCAGTAGCCACCTTAATCACTATTCACAGTATGACCTACTACTGTTCTTCTCCTTTGCTTGTCTGTGATAAAGAGAGTCCTTTCATCTGGGTCTGTGTTTTTTGTGGTCTCCCTCCCTTCCCCCCAGTGAGCAGGTGCATTCATTAGGGTCTATCCAGAGAATGCCCTTCTAATCTGTTCCATTGATTGGGCAGCTAGACCTATTTAGTCTCAATGAGTTCTAACCACCCACTTCATGACTGTGACTCTCCTTTATGTGAGGGCATTGAAACTATCTGACTTGAAGTAAAGCACATAAATCAAGTTTTGGGAAAAGGATTAAAATTTACTATTTAATATCATAGATACTAACTCTACTGGAAAAAAAATAGCCACCATTCACCCACACACCAGCTGTTTGGCAGTGGGCTGGAAGCACTCTGGTGGGAAGAGGCAAAACAAGGGTTGGGTCTCCAGGGAGGAGGCAGAGCAGGGGCAGAAAGAGGCTGAGCCTGAGTAGGGCTTTGGGGGAAAGAGCAGAGCAAGATCTTAGCATGGAGCACTCACCCAGAAAAATGGAAGTTGGCAACTGTGATTAATACAGATAATTATGGTTATATAATCAGCACAATCTGCAATGTTATGACCTTATTAAAATCTAGTTTGTCTTTAGTCTGTGGTCTAGACAGCAAGATCAGCAAAATATTTTGGATTGGACTATCATTTGTATATGGGGGGGGGGCAATAACAGAAAATTATTAAACAGCACACAGGTCACTCCCCAGAGATCTGTGTGGGAAAGATAATCTATATGCATAGATTTCTTACTTTCCATGTGGAAAAAAGAATGACTGACTTTTCAGCACTATCCCTGGATCTTGTAAATGGCTTTCTGTGGAATCAGGGGTTGGTGTGTGGTGAGAAGGCATGGCATGGATAAGGAAAAATCCACTACATGCACTGTTTCACCACTAATTCCTCAAGAAGAATACTTGAATACAGCCACAATTAATTTTAAATAGAGCTATGCTCTCTTTCCCTGATATAGAAACATCCCTTTCCCTGTGCAGGACAGTGGAGTGAACCAGAAGCCTCGGAGGTACAGATGAACCTGGAGAATCTGTAGGTTCCAGGGAACTGTTTCTGAACAAGGAGGAAGGAAAATCCCCATTTGTCTATGGATGGAGTAATCTGAAGGAAAATTTACTGAGGATAACTTCAAAGATTGTCTTTATGTTTTTCCATGAGAAGACATCATTTAGTCCCAAATATTTTCCTGCAGCTTTCTCAACTAAAAAATACTTATTTAATCAGTTTTCTATAATGTTTGTTATGTATCATAGGGTCTAGATCTTTTTGAAAACCAGAATAAATATTACACTTAATTGCAAAGGAAATGTCAGTTGGAACTAATAATATTTTACCTACCAGTGAAAAGGTAAAAGCAAATTTTAAACTTAACCTACTGTATACAATGATATATGAGAGAGTTCTAATTTTAAACACACATTATTTACTTGACATCATATCTTTAAAATGATACATTAGGCTCATTTTTGTAAAGACTGGAGGGTCTGATCCCCTGAAGGGCAAGCATGCCATTAAGTTTCATAAACTCCAAAGCCAGAAGGGACTATTATAATAATAAAATGTGACCTGCAGTTTATCATAGGCTACAGAACTTCCCCCAAAAGTTATAATTTCCTACAACATATATTTTAAAAACATCCAATAGTGATTTAAATATGGTCCGTGATGGAGAATCTATCATAACCGATGGTAAATTGTTCCAATGGTTAAATACCCTGACTGTTAAAAAATGCCTCCTTGCAGACTGAATATGTCTAGCTTCAACTTCTAACTGTTGGACTGTGTTTATAACTTTCCCTGCTAGATCAGAGAGACCATTATTAAATATTTTTTCCCCGTGTAGATGCATATATACTGTAATTAAGTCACTATTTAACCTTCTCTTTTTAAACTATGCAGATTAAGCTCCTTGAGTCTCTCACTATAAAACCGGTTTTCTAATCTTTTAATCCTTCTCATGTTTCTTCTCCAAACTTTATTCCGTTTATCAGCTGCAAGGGTCTATGGACTAAAACCGGAGTCTACAGAGTCTGATGTTCCCACAGTGCCATTAGGAGACCATGCAGAGCCCCAGCCAGGAACCACTGTGGAAAGTAGCTGCCTCAGTAAGTGCCACCCAAGTGAGACGGAATGACAGTACCCTGTTACTCTCTGATTTGCCAACTGCTCTGTCTAACCTAAGGAGTTGGCCCAGAAAGTTGTCTGGGAAACCTCAGACTTTGGCTGTTGTGACCCCAGATTTCACCTGGTCTTTTGATCCCATCCTGACTCTGATCCTGACTTTTTCCTCCTGATTCTGGCCTGGTATTATTTCTGTTCTCTGACTCTGCTGCTGCTTCCTAATTCTAGTTTGGTACTATCTCTGGTCTCTGGCCTTTGTCTCTCACTCTGACCCTCTTATTTATTGAACTTGGCTTATGTGAGTCATTTAACTCTTGTTCTGTGATTAGTTCCTGATGCACAGATCCCAGCAGAGAAGTGACTGTTAGTACAGATTGTTCTCTTACATCAGCATAATACCTGAATTGTGGACAGCAGCCACATTGCCCGAGTTTTCCTGAACAGATTTCAGACCCTTGCAGACAGAATCTATCCTGAAACAGAGTGGTTTCAGAGCCAAAAGGTGCACTATCAACATGATCTTCTCACTGACACAACTACAAGAGTAATACAAAGAATGTAAAAAAAAGCCATTTACATAGGCTTCATTTATCTCAAGAGCTATCAAGTGATTAAAAAAATCATGATTAATTTCACAATTAATCATTGTTAAATAACAGAATACCATTTGATTTAAATATTTTGTTGTTTTTTACATTTTCAAATACATTGATTTCAATTGCAATGCAGATTATGAAGTGTACAGTGCTCACTTTATATTTATTTTTATTACAAATACTTGTACTCTGAAAAACAAAAGAAATAGTATTTTTCCATTTTCCCCTTACAATTACTATAGTGCAATCTCTTTATCATGAAAGTTGAACTTATTGGAGATTCTATTGCCCATGTGTTATTTACAATGTCACCTGAAAAGCATTTGCATGGGACTCTTGTAGCCAGAGTTGCAAGATATTTGAATTCTAGATGCCTTTAAAGATGCAAATATTCATTCATGCTTCAGTCACCATTTTAGAGGACCTCGGTCCATGTTCATGACAGGTTCTGCTCAATGATCCAGAGCAATATGAACTGACATGACAGATTTTCATTTTCATCATTTGAATCAGATGCTATCCACAGAAGATTGATTTTCTGTGTTGGTGGGTTTGATTCTATAATTTTCCACATCACAGCGTTGCTTTTTTAAGACTTATGAAAGCATGCCACACATCGTGTCTCTCGGATTTTGGAAGGCACTTTAGTTTCTAAAACTTTGGGTGGAGAGTTCTATCTTTAGACATTTCATATTGGTAACTTCTTTGCATTTCATCAGATCTGAAGTGAAAGCGTTCTTAAGCCTCAAACACATGTTGTTCATTTATCTGTATAACCCAAATTTTAAAAAATCATAAAAAGAAAACCAAAAAAGTGCCACAGTGGCTACATAACAAAGTAAAAGAAACAGTCAGAGGCTTGTAGCCTGGGAATGAGTTTAGTAAAATTTGGATGGCTAAGACTCACCAATCTGATCAGGAAAAGATCTAAGTTCGTCCTCTATCCCAGGTTCAGTGGACCCAGTTCAGTGGAACCACAAGGCTCTCTCTCTTGAGGGTCAACAGGTGATGGACAGCAATCACACTTTAACTCCGAGAATGAAATAGAAAACAGCTTTATTGATAATGATTATGATCACCACAGCAAAAACAATAGTAAGAACACAGATCACGTGAATTCCTTCCCCAGATGTCATTAGCACAGTCAACTTAAAACTTATCTACAAAGAGTAATAACAATTCCTATACACACAAGGATCCCAAGGCTGGATGGAGAAGAGTGGCTTCCCTTCCCCTGGAAGACCTGGGACCAAGTGTTAGTAAGATTCCTAAAAGCAGGCTTAAGCAAGATTAAAGGAAGGAAGAAAGCTGTTACAAGAGGGAGAAAATAGATCTAAGTTCTTAGTTTCTCTGACCTTATAAGAAAACATCTCAAGGCGGACTGCTTCTCAGCTGTGCGCTGATTTCGTAGCCCAGATCCCCTGAATCACTAGGCCTAAATTCCCCTTTTGGTGCCAAAGTGTTCTAGATATACCACCCCTTTTCCATAACTGGGCCTAATACCCCAAGATTTCTGATGGTACCGTCATTGATTGGAAGAGATCTTTGGGTAATCTTATGAATATTTATTATGAGTGACTGATCTTTCTTGGATGCTGCCCCTATAATGGGGAGCAGGTTTAAAACTAATAAAAGAAAGTTCTTTTTCACACCGCGTGTAGTCAACCTGTGGAACTCGTTGCCAGAGGAGGCTGTGAAGGCTAGGACTATAATAGAGTCTAAAGAGAAGCTAGATTATTTCATGGAGGTTAGGTCCATAAAAGGCTATTAGCCAGGGAATAAAATGGTGTCCTTGGCCTCTGTCTGTCAGAGGCTGGAGAGGGATGGCAGGAGACAAAATCGCTTGATCGTTGTCTTCGGTCCACCCTCCCTGGGGCACCTGGTGCTGGCCACTGTCGGTAGACAGGATACCGGGCTAGATGGACCTTTGGTCTGACCCAGTACGGCCGTTCTTATGTTCTTATACCACAAAGAAAGCGCGGGAAGCTGCGGTCTATAAGTCTCCATCTGTTGCTATTGCACAAAGAGATTGAAATGTTCATAACTGTCAGGTTAGCAGATTTATGCCATAAATTCTGGGTAGGATTCAAAAAATAAACATGTGCTGACCGCAAATTCTTGCTTCACCCCTTTATGGAAAATTACACAAACAGGGCATATATTTCACCACTTATGTCTTTTGCCATCAGCCATCTTACAGAACCTGAATTCTGTAAACCCCTTGAATTACCAGCATATTTAAAATCTATAAAAAGGAAAATAAGGATAAAATAATAAACTATTACTTAACTGAAGCAAATATCATTTTGATAGTCTGAAATAAAGCAAATAACGGTTTGTAAGCTACAGGTTAAAAGGCATCCATTAAAAAGTGGAGGTTAAATCCTAATGAGGAAAATGAAATGAGCAGAAACTCTGGCAAGGGAAATGTAAAAATATCATTAGCAAGGACAAAAAAAGATCTGCTGTCCAAAGACTCAAAACATTTTTAAGTACATCAGAAGCAGGAAGCCTGCTAAACAACCAGTAGGGCTAGTGGACGATTGAGATAGTAAAGAAGCACTCAGGGATGATAAGGCGATTACAGAGAAACTAAATGCTTTCTTTGCTGAGGAACTGAGGGAAAGTCCCAAACCTGTACCATTCTTTTTAGGTGACAAATCGGAGAGACTGTCCCACACTGAGGTTTTGGAACAAACTGATAAATTAAATAGTTATAAGTCACTAGGAGCAGATGGCATTCACATACAATTTCTGAAGTAACTCAAATCAACTTCTATAATAAACGACTGGAAGATAGCTAATGTAATGCCAATTTTTAAAAAGGGCCCTGGCAGTGACTGTGGCATTTAGAGGCTGGTAAGCCTGACTTGAGTACCAGGCAGACTTGTTGAAACTAAAGAATAAAATTCAGACATATATATAAACATACTTTTTGTTCATTAATTTTGAGTGACTCCTAGTTTTTGTACTATTAGGAGCAAATAGAACTTCCTTATTTACTTTCTCCACACCAGTCATGATTGTATGGACCTCAAACATATCCAGGCCCACTGACAGCAATTCCTGACTTCAGTACAGAACAATCAATGGCCACCTAAGTACATACGAGCCTCACTGGAAAGTGTTGCACCTGTGCTGGGTGGTGTCCAGCTTATTGCTCACTGTGTGACTGGGTGTGTTCTTCCAGGGCTTCCATGTGTCTACCCTACTATCTTCACTACTGCCTTTAACCTTAGGGACACTACTATTTACCTCTCCTATTTTCCTACCCTTTGTTTCCTATTTTTTTTAACCAGTTACCTATCTATGAGAGGACCTTCCCTGTTTTCTCATGACAGCTTACTTTGCTTAAGAATCTTTGATCAGAGACCTCGTCAAAGGCCTTCTGAAAGTCTAAGTACGTTATATCCACTGGATTCCCCTGATCCACATGCTTGTTGACCCTCTCAAAGAATTCTAGTAGATTGGTGAGGCATAATTTTCCTTTACAAAAATGCACATTATTTAATAAATTTCTGCTGGTATTCTGTTATTGTTTAACAGTGTGATTAAAACTAATTAATCACAATTTTAAATTCAGAATTAATTTGTTAATTGTGTAAGTTATGTGTGATTAATCAAGAGCTCTACTTCTGATCCTGTCAGTAGAAGCAGACTATTTGTACTTCTAGAAAAAATTGGATGTCCATTTATGGTCTTAAGTATGATTCAGTCCTTTCATGAAATCATGTACTACACTGTCCAGTAGTATAGCTCAGATTCCAAGGCTTTCCTGATTCATAATGGGGATCAACCTGTACTACTCAGAGACACCTCTTCTGTCTTGGCCATGTGTGCTGAATGAATGATAGGCACGCCCCAAAGGACATCTACTACAGCAAATCAGCTTCTGGAAAAAGACCCAAAGGTTGCCCAAAATTGCATTTCAAGTATATGTGGAAGCAAGACCTCAAAGAAATGGAGAACTAGGAAGCTCAATCTCAGTACAACAGCCTTTGGAAACAAGAGCTTAACAAAGGTCTGCAGAGTTTTGAGAGGAAGCATAACAGCTTATCAGAGGAGAAAAGAGCTTGCTATAAGCAGAGCCCAAAAGGTCAAAACACCAACTTTAAAATGCATCAGACCCACATGTAAGAGACCATCACCGATGCATCTTTTCAGCCACATTCATGGCTTCCATAAAACCAACTGAGTAAATTCTTTACCTCTCAGGTGCACATATCCATGGTCTCTCTAGATTGAAGGATGCTTACTGGTAGTGGACAGGAGAAATGGACATAGTATCCCAACAGTGGTTACACCAGTGGTGAAGTAATTGCTCTATTGCTTGATATTTCCTGGTTTATACATCCCAGGATCACATTTGCTTTTTTGGCTACATTGTCAGTCCTTGAGCTCACATTCAGCTGATTATCCACTACAACCTCCAAGCCTTTTTCACAAGAACATGATACTAGCCACACTGGATCAGACCAATGATTCATCTAGCCTGATCACCCAACAGTGACTACTACGAGATGCTTCAGAAGATAAGAACCGGGCAGTTGTTGCATAACTCACACCCCTTTTCAATCCTGGCTTCTGACAGTTGGAGGTTTAGGAATTCCCAGAGCATTGGGTTGCATCCCTGGCCATCTTGGCTAATAGACATTGATTGAACTATCCTCCAGGAACTTGTCTATTTTTTAGTCCAGTTATACTTTGGCCTTCACAACATCACTTGGCATAAATTCCACAGGTTCTCTGTGTGTTGTGTGAAGTACTTCCTTGTGTTTCTTTTAAACCTGCTGCCTATTAATTTCATTGGGTAAGACCTGGTTCTTGTTATATGTTGGGGTAAATAACACTTCCTTATTGACTTAATTTGCCATTTTTTATTTTATAGACCTCTATTATATCTCCTCAGTCTCTTTTCTAAACTACAATTCCCAGTCTTTTAAATCTCTCCGTATACAGAAGCTATTACATAACACTAATCATTTTTATTGTCCTTGTCTTTTTTGACCGCAATTGCACACAGCACAGATGTTTTCAGAGAACTAGCAACAATAAGTCCAGTAGCTTTCTTGAGTGGCAACAGCTAACTTAGAACACATCATTTTGTATTTATAGTTGGGATTCTGTGCAGTACTTTGCATTTATCAACTTGAATTTAATCGGCCATTTTGTTGCCCGGTCATCCAGTGTCAAGGCTGTTCCCCACTCTGGAACTATGAATGCAGAAGTTGGGGACCTGAAAGAGAGCTCCAAAACCTTGCTTCTAAGGGCACTGGTTACAAAAACTTCCCCCAAAAATCCTAAAATCCAGATTTGGGGGATTTTGCTGCCACTATCAAGTGCTTTGATTCATATATTTATGAATATATTAAACAGAACCCATATTAAAACACATAGGCTATGTCTACACTTGCGGCTTCTTGCGCAAGAAATATGCAAATGAAGCTAAGCGTGGAATATCGCCGAGCCTCATTTGCATACCTAATGAGCTGCCATTTTTGTAAAAGAAGCTCTTGCACCAGAAGGAACTATCTACACTGCCCCTTCTTGTGCAAGAAAAACCCTCTTGCGCAATGCCGCTATGCTGATTATTTTCAGGAATAATGGCATTGCGCAAGAGGGCTTTTCTTGCACAAGAAGGGGCAGTGTAGACAGCTTCTTCGGGAGCAAGAGCCTCTTTTCCAAAAAATGGCAGCTCATTAGGAATGCAAATAAGGCTCAGAGATATTCTACTTTTAGCCTCACTTGCATATTTCTCATGCAAGAAGCCACTACTGTAGACATAGCCATATTGATTTCTTGCTGCCATTTTACAAAGCTATATAGATTTCTTTGAATCTGTAACATGCCTAACTCATTATCTGCCACTCTTCCATGTATATAATCTACAGATCATCTACTGATGATTTTAAGTTTTCTTCCTGGTCATTTGACAAAAACCTTAAATAGTATATGGCCAACAACTGATCTCTTTGAGACCCCACTTAGTGATGATTCCTGGTTTATAGTTAAGTTTTGAGACCTATCAGTTAGCCAGTTTTTAATCCATTTAATGTGTGCTGTGTTAATTTCAAATCACTCTAGTTTTTTAATCAAAATTTAGTATGATACTAACTCAAATGCCTTACAGACATCTACCATATATTATGTTATCACTATTACTTTTATCAACCACATTTTGTAATCTCATAAAAAAGGTATGAAGTTGGTTTGAAATCCATTTTCATAACCTTGTATAGCATGCTGGGGATACCCACAGATGTGAACCTGGCTCAACAAGAATGGGTTTTATTGGTAATTAGATTGAATCATCTCCCTGCCACAGCAGTCTCTCTTCCTCACCAGCAAATTTCTCAAGGATCTCCTGGCCTCAACATTGCCTGGTATCTAACGATCAGTGACCTCCAGCCCCATAGCTCCTCTAAGATATTTCTCTACAATGTACAGGAAAAATAAGTTATTAGCAAAAGAGCATCAATTAAGTGATGCCAAGTAAAAGAAAGGCAGAGACAATTATAAGCAAATCAAAATGAAAACATATACAGTATTTAAAAATCGAACACTTAGCAAGACACAGTCTTTGTTCAAGATGGTTTCTCATACCCAGGGTCCCTTTTCCACCTTTTTAATGGCTAACCTGACTAGAACCCTCACAGAGATTAAATTATGTATTTCTTTATTTCCTTAAGGCGGGGTGTCCAAACTTTTTTCAAAGAGGGCTAGATTTGATGAAGTGAGGGCCGACCATTTTGCCTGACATTCTTTGAACCATTAAAATTAAATGCAAATTAACTATTTTATGCAAAGTTTATTGCAAACGGCATACTTTTCATTTCGTCACATGGATGACAAATCTAAACAGGTGTTAAATCACTCTGCCTTTCATCTCTGAAGGCCAGATGAAAAAAAAATCCAGGAAGCTGAAATATATGTCAGGAACATTGTAAAGTACATTACATATTATTGGTAATAAAGGTTGTCTGTCAACTTTTAAGTTAAAAAAATATGAACAGGAACATAACACCAAGTATACATGTTGTGTCCAAATATATTTATAACTGATTTAGACCAACTGACATTAACTGAGATTTTACAATGTATTCATCTCAATACATATGGATTCGTTGGGGGCCATAAAAGATAGATATTGCCAAATTACCTGGGGGGCTGTATTAAAGCGGAACACGGGCCGCAACTGGCCCACGGGCTGGACTTTGGACATGCCTCCCTTAAGGCAAAGAATAAAGATTGTGTGTAACAGGGTATGTGCACCTTGCACTGGATGGGGAATGTTAATTCTGTGCTGTGGGCTGAGCAAGCCACACCCCCATGTCCCTTTAGGGCATGATCTAAGTGCACCACTGGGATAAAAGGGGGTAGCCAAGCTCAGTCTGTGCTGATTGCTGCAGAACGAGGATTCTTCTTACTGGCTGTAGCTTGGGAGCAGCTGGAACTACTGACGATGGAAACCAGAAATTCTGAAACCCAGAGAGAGAGTGTTTGTGTGTGTGCATGTGTGCCTGAGAGGGATCAGAGTCACTAGGAACCTCGTGTGCCAAGAAGCCCAGGGATCCTGACAGTGCTTCGATGGCAGCTGCAAGACACATGGTAGTAAGTGGCTTGAGGGGACTAGCTATTGTCCTGCTCAAAACCAGCATCTTTCCATTACAGCCCAGCTGCTGCCATTTCTAGAGTCGTGGGATAGGACTCAGGCTATGTCTATACTAAGGGGCTACGTCTACACTGGCCCCTTTTCCGGAAGGGGCATGTAAATTTCACTAGTCGTCGTAGGGAAATCCGTGGGGGATTTAAATATCCCCCGCAGCATTTAAATAAAAATGTCCGCCGCTTTTTTCCGGCTTTTAAAAAAGCCGGAAAAGAGCGTCTACACTGGCCCCGATCCTCCGGAAAAAGTGCCCTTTTCCGGAGGGTCTTATTCCTACTTCGAAGTAGGCATAAGACCCTCCGGAAAAGGGCACTTTTTCCGGAGGATCGGGGCCAGTGTAGACGCTCTTTTCTGGCTTTTTTAAAAGCCGGAAAAAAGCGGCGGACATTTTTATTTAAATGCCGCGGGGGATATTTAAATCCCCCGCGGATTTCCCTACGACGACTGGTGAAATTTACATGCCCCTTCCGGAAAAGGGGCCAGTGTAGATGAGCCCAGGGGCTTTATCAGAAAAATGTACACAAAATGTGCACAAATTTTTTGGAAGAGGATTTTCTAAAATTTGGCCCATCTACACAGGGCCAAATTTTGGAAAAAAATCCCTCTTTTGGACTAGCCCTTCTTCCTCATGGGAGGAAGAAGACAGGGCTTCTGAAAGAGCACATCTGTTTTTCCTCAAAAAAAAAAAAAAAAAAAAAGCAGAAGAGCAGACGCGTTCTCTGGACACATTCTCTGGACACAGCAGACCTCCGGTATCCCGGAAAAAAACCCATAGTCTAGACATAGCCCTAATGAAGCAGATAGGGCCCAGGACCCCTCTACTCCTGCTGTCACCCAAACCTAAGTGGTGGCCCACTTACCTAGCAGCGGATATAGAACAGGGCAAGCGGTGTGGCTGCCCTGGGCCCTGTGCTTCAATAGGCCCCGCGCTCTGGGCCCCACAAAACTCTCATCTGTCCCTGCACTTACCTGATCAGTTGCCAGGACCAGGATGACTTTGCTGACTGCAGCTGTCAGGCCTCATAACCCTGAAATTGATGACAGTCTGGTGCTTTTTTATGGGCTGCAAAACCAAAAACAAACAAATAGATCTTTTGTTTTTAAAAAAGACCCCCATTCCAGTCTCTCTTTTACAGCCCCAAAGGATGTCTTCAGTGTGGCTTAAACTAACATGTAGTGTAAGATCTGTGTCTTTTTGTTGAGTATCACATCTAATATGTAGTGCATTTCATTTTAGTGTACCTTACCCTGGCCTTAGCTAAACATTTTTGATGACACGTTTGTCATAAAAATGCCACTAATATTAATTACCAAATAATGTTACAGGAATGCACTTATCTAAGGAGATTACATTCCTTCATAAATGTGCTTTTTTAAACTATATTGGTATATTAATGTGATGGAAAAGAATGTAATTTCCATCTTAAAGGAAAGTGGAAGTTTATGTGGAGAATGTAGTTTCCACTGACAGAAGAGAGAAAATTGCTGAGTTTTCAGTACCACATAAAAGTATCTGTCACATACATATCAAAAATAAAAAGTGAAATAATTAACTTTTGCTATAATAAAGCATTGAATACATCTTCAGTAATAGTAGCATGCTCCTTGCTTTCATTCACAATGGTATTTAAAATGCTTGCAAAGCATTTGCACTGGGCACAGGTAAAGCAGTAGAGAGAGAGAGTCAACTCAGGCCACTACATCTCTGTTGCTTTCCAGAAATTATGAATGCTTAAATGGCTGCTGTTCAGAATTCCTTCTGAATAGTATTCAGCGCATTGTGCTGGTATTTTTCATGTCTCGAGAACTGATCAGACAGGAAACTATAGTTTGAAAAGTTCTGAGAAAAATGTATATTTCAAAATGGATCAATTATTTGTGCTATATACCACACTGTAGTAGAAGTGTTCTCAAGTATCAAGAAATGAAATATTTCTGGCCATGGAGGAATGCTATCATCATACAAGATCTTCTAAAAACAAATAGCAGTTTAATTCTGTATCTTGTTGCTCTTGATTCAGCAAAGTACACATTGCTTCTCCAAATTTAGAAAATTCTTTTGTGATTTTGCTTTCAAAGAGAACCTTTGCTTTGACTCCTAAATTACAGAAAACGTGATGTACATAGAGAGACAGAGTCAGATTTGACAGACCTGAAAGGATGGCTGAAGGAAGGTACATTAGGATTAAAGCCCTTTTTCCCTAAGAACTGAAAGAGGTTACCTCAGGTTAATTATGGACACTTGATTCTAATTAAGGGCAGCCTGTGACCTTTAAAAATCTCTCCATCTGAGAGAGAAAAGAGATGAAGAAATAAGATGCAGTCAGTAGAACGTTATGGGGAGTGATGGGAAAAGGCTTTTTTTTTTCTATATAAAGAGTTTTTTTCTCTCTCCCTCTAAGGGGAAACCATATGGGAGGTGTCACATAGGGGCAATGTCACATAGGGTGAAGAACCCCTTTCCCTCACCCCTATGTCCCTTTTAAATGTTCTGTGCACCTTTAAATTGCCTGTGCGTGGCTGACGTGTCTTCTGACATGGACGTTCGAGTCTGTCTTGTCGACCACGTCTTATCAATAGTAACTGAAAGTTGTACATGCCTCACAAATTCCTTTATTGTGGGTCAGGTCTTAGTCAAATAATTCTGGCCGATGTTTATAGTACAGCTAAGTTGCTTTTGGCACTGCTGCTGGCACTATCTTAGGATATGTCTACACTAGCCCCCTAGTTCGAACTAGGGAGGCAAATGTAGGCATTCGAAGTTGCAAATCAAACCTGGGATTTAAATATTCCACGCTTGATTTTCATCTTCCCGGCCGGTTGCCATTTTTGAAATTTACAAGTACGGACTAACTGCCCACGTCTACATGCAGCAGAGACCTGGTATTTTGAATTAAACCCCCTAAATCGAACTACCTGTTAAACCTCCTTGCAGGAGGAACAACAGGTAGTTCAATTTAGGGCTTTAATTCAAAACACCGGGTCGCTGCTGCATGTAGATGTGGGCAGTTAGTCCAGACTTGTAAACCTCCTTGCAGGAAGAATAATAGGTAGTATGATTTAGGGCTTTAATTCGAAATACCGGGTCCCTGCCATGTGTAGACACGGGCAGTTAGTCTGGACTTGTAAATTTCAAAAATGGCGACCGGCCAGGAAGATGCAAATTAAGTGCAGGATATTTAAATCCCGGGCTTGATTTGCAACTTCAAATGCCTACATTAGCCTCCCTAGTTTGAACTAAGGGGCTAGTGTAGACATACCCTTCTAAACAAGTAAACCTATTGGCCCATATGCTTGGGAAAGGCTTACAATGAATTGAGCCAAAGTTTCTGTAAATTCACATACCACTGGCAGCTCATCTCTCTTTTCCCATTTAAATCTTCTCATGGTTTTATTAATTAATGAATCGATTATAGCACTAGCAATACCTTACGAATTTTTCAGGTTTACGTGTGTTAAGCGTTTTTCCTGACACAATGCATATTGTAAGCCTACAGTACTCAAACACTGGTACCTTCCTTCCTTTTCTGTCTTCTGTAATGAAATACTGATTACCAGAGACCGATTCTTCTGGGACTTTTACATGGTAAGTATTTTTTTAAAAAATTGCATTCATAATCTGTA
Organism: Pelodiscus sinensis; assembly: GCF_052426305.1. Classification (NCBI taxonomy): domain Eukaryota; kingdom Metazoa; phylum Chordata; order Testudines; family Trionychidae; genus Pelodiscus; species Pelodiscus sinensis. The sequence continues at coordinate 45,186,363 of NC_143052.1, forward strand.
ATACAATATTTTTTTTTTAAATCCTAGAGGGATGTACAAACCTTTCTGGCTATGGAGTGGCCAATAGAAATTTAAGAATTTGCTTCCACTCAATAATTGTAGCATATATAAATACCCAGCATAAAATAATGTTAAATACAAGCCATGGATTAGGGAGATTACCTAGGTAAACAAACTTCATAGACAAGGGGCAAATTCAGCACAAACCGAGTAAAAATTGGTGTATTTTTAGATAAACACCAATTTCTTGTGAATTAATTAATTTTTGTATTAGGAGTCTTGGCGGTCACTCGATAATGAGTAGGATGTCTTCCTGTCACCCTCCTATTTGCGGATCAGTTCATGGCTGACCAGCCCAATTCTGGAACTGCGTGTCTTGGAGGGGGCAAGTGCTGGTGGAGGGATGCGGGGCAGTTTTTACTGCTCTTTTCTCCTTCTCTGCCTCTTCTCATCTGTGCTATGGTGGGACCTCTCAAATTGTGCCACCTCTTCATGGATTACCACTCTCCACAGGGGATGGTCCTGGGCAAGGTTCTGCCAAGTGTCGACACCGATGTCGCACTTTTTCATGTTTGCTTTCAACATGTCCTTAAATCACTTCCTCTGGTCCCCAGCACTTCTCCATCCTTCCTTCAGCTCTGGAAACAGAATCTGTTTGTGGGAGGCACTGATCAGGCATCCAGACCATGTGACCAGTCCAGCGAAGTTGTTGGTAGATGATAATAGCTTTAATGCTGGTCATGTTCGACTCTTCCAGGATGCTAGTGTTTGTGTGCCCGTCCTCCTAAGGGATTTTTAGGATTCTCCTGAGGCAGCACTATATCGTTCAAGTGCCTTCAGGTGATGCTTATATGTTGTCCAGGTTTCATATGCGTACAGCAGTGTTTGAAGAATCACTGTGCAGTACACAAGGAGCTTTGTCTTGACACTGATGTCCTGGTTCTCAAAAACTCTTCATCTCAGGCGGGCAAAAGCAGAGCTTGTGCAGCTCAGGCGTTGCTGGATTTCTGAGTCAATGTCGACTTTGGTGAAGTGATGACTTCCAGGGCATGGGAAATACTCCATGTCTTACAGCAATTCTCCATTGACTTTAATAGATGGAACATGAGATTGTCCCGTCAGCAAGGGTTGATGGAGCACCTTGGTTTTTTTGATGTTCAGTGTGAGGCTGAGATTCTCATACACTTTAGCGAAAGTGCTTAAGATGGTCTGAAGAGCTATGGGGGAAAGAGCAGCAACCATATTGTCATCCGCGCACAGGAGTTCCATGATCGAAGTTATGGAGGTCTTGCTTTTGACCTTCAGTCTCCTGAGATTGTCTACAGAATGAATGGGAAGCTTTTCAATCTTCACACCATCTGGGAGCTTGCCATCAATGAGATGGAGGGTAATGGTGATGAAGATGCAGAACAGTGCTGGAGCAATGACACAGTCTTGTTTGACTCCCATTTTGATCTCCAGATGATCCATTGTTACTCAGCACTGTGGCAGTCATGTTGTCATGAAGCAGTCCCAGGATGCTGATGAATTTTTTGGGACAACTGATCTTTGAGACGATGGTCCACAGGGCACTACAGCTGACTGAATTGAACACCTTGGTCAGGTCGATGAAACTCATGTATAAGGCTTGATTTTGTTTGTGACATTTTTCTTGCAGTTGCTGAGCATTGACAAATACGTCCACTATTCCTTAAAATCATCGGAAGCCATACTGGGACTCTGGAAGAATTTCTTCTGAGAGTGGCAGTAGTTGATTAGCAATGATTCGAGCTAAGATTTTCCCTCCCATTGCCAGGATGGAGATGCCACAATAGTTTCCACAGTCCAATTTGTCAGCCTTTTTGAAAAGACTGACAATCAATGTGTCTCTGAATTCTCACAGTATCTGCTCCCTATTCCAGATCTTCAGAATCAGGAAATGGAGTTGTTTGTGGAGCTCTGGCCCACCTTCTTTGAAGACTTCAGTGGGGATTCTGACTAATCCATTTGCCTTGCTGCTCTTCATTGCTTTGATGGCAGTTTGGACCTCATTCAGGGTAGGAAGTATTGTAAGATCATCCCTAGGCCGTTGCTGAGGGATTCGGTCAAGGGATTCTGGATCTATGGAGGAGGGGTTGTTCAGGAGCTCATAAAAGTGCACCCTTCAGTGAAAAGCAATGGCTTCATTGTTTTTCAAGGGTTGGGTACCCTTGATCTCCTTTGATCTCAGGGGATTAATTCCATGGTTTCTCAGTCCATAAACAGGTTTGCCGGCATGGGGGAAACGTCTCATATTGTTGATATTTGCGAGATGCTGGAGCTCTTGTGCTTTCTCGGTCCACCATTGATTTTTCAGAGTCCTTGTTGTGCATTGGACTTCTGCCTTGGCCTTGGCATACGCTTCTTTCTTTGTTGTGCAATTGATGTCGCTTTGCCAGGACCTGAAGGCTTTCCTTTTTACCTTAATAAGACATTCAATTTCCACATCATTCTCATCAAACCAGTTCTGATGCTTCCTGGACTGGTAGCCAGTCATTTCTCCACAAGCTCCAATGATGGCATTTTTCAATTGACACCAGTGATCTTCCATGTCTTCAGGGGGTACTGTTGGCAGCTTCGTTTGGAGCGCTATCTGGAAGTGACTTCATATGGTGGGGTCCTTCAAGTCTTGCATGTTGATCTTTCATTGGACCAGTTTCTTCTGAGTTCTTTGTTTGGTGACAATCCAGATTGGGTGAGGTAGTGATCGGCCTCGCAATCATCAGAGCTAGTCATTGCACGTGTGAGAGGGACATCGCTCGTATCCCAAGAGCAGACGGTAACATCTATAAGGTGCCAGTGCTTCGATCAAGGATGTTGCCATGAGGTCTTAAATTTGTTCTTCTGGCGGAAGAGAGTGTTCATGATGACAAGCTCATTTTCCATGCTTTTCATACGGAGGAGCACTCCATTGGAGTTGCTATTGCCAACTCCTTTTCCAATGGTGGTCTGCCAGAGGTTTGCGTCAATTCTGACCCTGGTATTGAAATCTCCCAAAAGAATAATCTTGTATTCTTTGGGGTTGTCTTTCAAGACTGTGTATTGGGTGTAAAACTCCTTCGTGTCATCTTCAGCATCTAAAATTGGTGCGTAAGCACTCATGACAGTTCCCTGTTGATTTTTGGCAAGGTTCAAGGGGAGAGTCATGAGATGCTCATTGATGCCAACAGGGTCTTCAAATAGGATCTTTGTCAGTTTGTTCTTGATGGCAAATGCTACTCCATGGATTTGTTTTTCTTCCTTTGGGGTTCCTTTCTAGAAAAAAGGTGTACTCTCCACCTTCTTCTCTTAGCTGTGCTTCTTTTGGTCTATGCATTTCTGCCAGAGCAGCTGTGTCGATGTTAAATTGTTGGAGCTCACAGGCAATAATTGCCATGCATCTTTCAGGTTGTCCACTGTCAATTGAAGTCTGAATATTCCATTTTTCAAAATTTAACCTTTGATTTTGACTGCAGTGGCGAACCCACTGGACACTGTTATCCAGTCAGGGAGGTCGAGGTGGACTATGTTCAGTGCACCTTTTCTAGCCCGCTACCCATATGGGGTAAGCAGAGCAGATCCTAAATAAGGCTGCTCAGTCATGGATGCAGATGCTGGACTGTTCTATCACCTCGGTCCTCAAAACGGAATGACTGATACACACATCTACCACCTACATTCTGGTCCATGCCTAAAAGCTTCTGAATTTCACAATCCTGCTCCTGTTGCCATTCGCCAGTCGCTGTAGGGCTTAAGCTTAGGAGAGCATTGTACATAGGAAGACGCCTGTGGGGGAACTGTTATACTGCAGCCACCATGTGATTGCTGACAGATAGAAGGCCTGGGTCCAATGGCATGGAATCCATGACGATTGAGTGTCTCCTGACCGCTGCAAACTTTATCTGCCTTCACAACTGTTTATATTGCTTTTTATTGGTTTTCACCAGTAATCAGAAGCACTAATTATAATAAGTCTTATGCTGATTTTGTTTATATCCATTTGAGATTTAGGAAGATTTCCTTTTTGTTTGTTTATTTTTGAATAGGGCCTTTCATGCTATACTTCTGGAATTATTGGGCTGATTTTTAGGCCAATTTAATTATCAGTTCCAAAATCCCAAAGGTATGACTTCAAACAATTTTCTTTTATTGCACAAAGTTTTTCATCTTCACTCTGTAGTGCATTTAGATCCATCCTTTAGTGCAACTGAGTAATTAGCAAGCTCAATTCAAACCTCTATCACTTAGCCATATCTCTATGGGATTCAGCAGCTGCAGGTTTCAAATGATAGCCTCTCTGTCCTGAGAATGCTGTGTGACTTCTTGCCCAAATAACACTTTCTTTCAGTGTGGCTCCTTTTTGAGCCGCTCTACTACTTGGTTCCATTCTGGATGCTAAGATCCATCTGTTGAGGGGATCCAAAGAGAATTAATTACTACTTGAGTAGTCCACCAAATTTTTGTATGTTCCCTGATCCATCTCATCTTGCTGTTCTTAATCTCTTCATTTGTTACTGGAGTTTTATATAGAAGAGCTCTCTCTCTCTCTCTTTCTGTGTGTGTGTGTGTGTGTGTGTGTGTGTGAGAGAGAGAAACAATACCATCTAGTGGCATGTAAGAATATTTAACTGGTTATAGTTAGTAGATTCAATAATGCAAATGGCATCTGTCAAGATTATTCCCCACTCTGGCTCAATGAATGCAGACGTGGGGACCTGCAAGAGCACTCCAAAACCTTGCCTCTACAGGCTCTGGTAAGAAAAAACTTCCCTCCAAAATCCTAATACCCAGATTTGGGGGAATCCGCTGCCACCACCCAAGTAATTCCAAGAATACCAGGGAAGACATCCTTGGGAAATCTCCTCTCTAAGGTAAAATTCTCCCTTTCCCTCAACCTCCACTTTTCCTGGATTTGGGAAACACAGAGGGAATTCACAGACCACACTGGACTCTGCCCTTGTAACTAGTCACACAACAATCAACTAATACACAACAAAAGAAAACAAACTTTTATTATCAAAATAAAACTACAGTTGCAAGCTTACTAAAGTGGCTAGATGGGAAGAGCCACCAATTGATGATAGATACTCAGGGAAACCCCCTAGGCTAAAACTTATTTACAAAGAAAAAAAACACAGTTAACAGCTCAGACATTATTTCCAAATCCCCATTCAAGGAAAACTTTTCCCTACTTACACATTTTAAGAAGTCGGTTCTTGGAGAGAGGTGTCTCCTATCTCCCTCAGTCTTGGAAGAAACAGCTCTGCATCTTAAACCCAGAAGAGAGAATAACCCCACTCTTCCAGTTTGAAATTCCTACCTGCATTGTTATTGCCTAACCGCCCAATACCTGGCTAGCTCCAGGAGGCATTAGTTAACCCCTTAGTCACCGGGTGCTGGTCAGCACTCCTGATTATGACAGCATCTTTAGTCCATGTCCTAACAAATCATTCATGTGGGCCACAGATGGAAGGTGAAGACATGGAGTTGGTACTTTTTGTATCCCTGTGGAAAACTGGAGAACTGTCTGTGGAGGGAACTTTTCCAACAACTCTAAGAGTAGTTCCTGCCCCATGGTTCAGAAATGGCAGTACACATCTTCTGTCACATTCTGATAAACAATACTTTACCTCAAGGGCAATTTTCAGTGGAGGATGTCCAACTTATAAACTATCCTGAGGACAGTCTATAGCCATGAATGAAATTATTGCTGTAAAAGTGTGGATAGTCCCTGTACCCCCTTCGCAGCACTGCAGAGATGTCCCACCTTAATTTCCTCAAGACCATGTCTACACTTGTTGTGGCTGTGTTTAAGATATGTGTAGCTACATGACACAGTGAAAAGCAGGCTGTGTCCACACTGTGGTGTATAGCTACATACAACAGTGAAGGGCTCAGCATCAGGGAGTCACCAGAGGCTTTCCCCTTTTTGCGCATCCTCCCTGCCAGAGGCTTTTCCTGTGGCAAGGAAAGTCTCCAGCAGTAGGGAGCTGACTGTTGTTCCCCATCATAGGGAAAGACTCTTGCAGTGAATACATTTCCAGAAGCTTTCCCCAGTAGTTGCACCTTTCCCTGCAGTGGGGAAAGACTCCAGCAGTGGGGAGGGAGTGTGACACTCCACAGCTAAAAATAAAAGTGTAGACAGGGCATCCCTGCTTGGGTGAGTAGAGAGCCCTGTAGGCTATGTAGTTGGGTCCACACCCACCAGGTTCACAACTGACTTGACTTTACTATAATAAGCAGAGCCTCACCCTCTACGCTATCTATATCTTTGCCGGAGGTGGGAGCACAGTACAGGTAGTCTACATACTGCAAAAAGGAGTCTGTAGCATATGGCTACGTCTAGACTGGCCCCTTCTCCAGAAGAGGCATGCAAAGCAGGCAAGTCAGAATAGGGAAATCCGCGGGGGATTTAAATATCCCCCGCGGGATTTAAATAAACATGGCCGCCGCTTTTTTTCCGGCTTGGGGAAAAGCCGGAAAAGAGCGTCTAGACTGGCGTGATCCTCCGGAATAAAGCCCTTTTGCGGAGGATCTCTTATTCCTACTTGCAAGGGATCCTCCAGAAAAGGGCTTTATTCCGGAGGATTGCGCCAGTCTAGACGCTCTTTTCCGGCTTTTCCCCAAGCCGGAAAAAAAGTGGCGGCCATGTTTATTTAAATCCCGCGGGGGATATTTAAATCCCCCGCGGATTTCCCTATTCTGACTTGCCTGCTTTGCATGCCTCTTCCGGAGAAGGGGCCAGTCTAGACGTAGCCTATATGTTTCCCCAAATGGGACAGCAATAGATATCAGTTTAACAGCTCAGGAGTAAGGAGGAGCCAATACATATTAACAAAATACCATCTCTTTTTAATCTGGTTTCAAGCCAGGCATCCTTACAACAAACAGATCATCAAGCCCCAGGTTTCTCCCAAGCTTAGAGTCCGCACCCATATCAGTAGGTTTTGTTAGAGTTGTTGCCTAATCTCTGTCACACAATGCAGCTGACTTGATTTCTATTCTCTCTCTGTGTTCCACTAGTTCTGTTCCTGTTTATTTTGTTCAGCCCTCAGGCAGGACAGCATCTTCCTCATTAGTCTAAGGTTACAAGTGTTAGGCTTTCTTCTTTATATACTGTTTCACAATTAACTTCAGAATTAGATTCACCTCAAAGAGATTAAAGCTTTGCTTACCAATTAAATAGATGTTTTTTCCCTTATCAACACTGCCAATAAAGCACAATGGCAAAGAAAATATCTCACTGAATCATTGCTTTCTTAAAGTAAGGAACAAAGATATCACAATGTCAGGTGTATTATTTTCCTTCTCAATGTGCATGCAGCATTACTTTGTCACTTGAAAGAACAGTTCCACAATGAAACACAAAACGACCTTGAGATTACAGCAGTTATGGTCTGGAAATTTGACAACTCCTGAGCTTGTGCTCAACTTAATCCAAATATAAACAATAGAAACCAGAGGAATGAAAGATCAGCCAAGAGAGACACCTGTGTAAATACGGATCAATTAAAAAAATCTAATTCAAGGATTTAGGATCAGTATGAGTTGTGTCTCTGATTCAGGTCACTATGTAGTCCTTACTCTCTCTATTTCTCTGCAACTAACTTGAATTGCGTATTCAAAAACAGGCTGTTTCAATGAGTTTGATCTTGAAATTCTACGTGGTTAAATATCTGTTAATTTTAGTGGAATTTTCTCTATATGGGAGAGGTTTAAGTCCCAAAAACATAAATAATGGTAAAAGACAGTGTAACAGTGTCAAATTTTTCATGTCTGCTTGGCTCACCATACTTTGACACATTTAGAGGCAGTTTGTTCTGTGTGACACCTATACATGGATGACAAAAGTCTTCCTCTCGTGTCTTGTGGGTGACCTCTGCACACCTGTTCAGTGTTCATCTGTGCAGCTCTCAGAGTTGTGGGGAGTAAAGCAAGGAGAAGCTCACTGTCACACTGTCTCCTGCCCTACTTCAGGACTTCAAGAAATAAATGTACAGTATAAGGTGTAATGGATTAGGTCAGGGCATTATTACCTTTATCTGGGTGTCCCCAACAGGAGCTAACATGCATCTTTAAAGGAACCAGTCAAGGGACTCCTGCTCCTGCAGGTGCTGCTATGTGAAGGGTCCTGTGGCAAAACCATTTTCATAAATTCATAGAATTTAAAGCCAGAAAAGACCACTAGATCATCTAGTCTGACCTCCCATAAATCATAGGCCACCAGTGCCACCCAGCACCTGCACACTGAACCCAACATCTGAAATTAACAACCCTAGGAGACTAGCCTATTAGGTGCCAAATATAGAGAATATGAGTGACCTAGGTGCACCCTGAAATGGTAGAGAAACAATTCACTGAGATATATTGATACTTCTGGCAAGCAGTTCACGTCCATACTCTGCAGAAGAAGACAAACTTGCTGCAAGGTCACTGCCAATTTCCTATGAGGGGAAAATTTCCTTCTCCGTTACACACTTAGTGATCACTTGATCCCTGAGTATGTGCTCAAGAATTAGCCGGCCAAGCACCTATGAGTGAGAATACTTGGGGCTTTCTTAGATTCCTGGCCCACACTGCCTAATGTACAATCTCCAGCCATGGCGGTTCCTGATGCTTCAAATAAATAAAACTAAAAAGGAAGTCCCAGAATACATTGGGGGTGCAGGGAAATCTTTTCCTGATTCCTGCCAGTTACTGATTTGATCCGTGTGTCCTGGAAAGAAACAGGTCTGTTTGTATGTATGCATACCTAAGACTAAGAGGTCAGGTACCAGAAACCTGTTTGTTTTCTCTTTGTTTTTTCAAGCTCTCTTATGGTAAATGGGTTGGGGGTACCCCTATGCAAGAAGTCCAAGTGCTTCCTTCCTGGGTTCAAGATGATAGGGGTTTTCTTTTATTTCACTTGGTGATGGCAGCTACTCCCCCAAAAAACAGTGAATCTGTGACTCGGGAGTTTTTGTAAACAGAGCCTACAGATGTAAGGTATTTAAGGTCTCTTGTGGGCCCCCATCTTCTGCACTTGGACTGTCAGAGTGGGAAAAAGCTCCGACACCCTCTATTCCCCAATTGTCCTAGTAGCTCTCATTGGATCTCTTCTAGTTTGAAGTAATCTTTCTGGAACATGGATGATCAGAACCGTAGATAATAAGGCAAACGAGGTCTTATGAATGCCTTGTATAATGGCATTAATATTTCTCTCTCTTTATTAGAAATGCCTCTCCTGATACATCCTAGGATTTCATATGCTTTTTCACAGCCACATCACATTGGTTGCTGATAGTCATCCTGTAATTCAGCAGTTCCCAACTGCCAGGCCTCAGCAGCTTCAGGGGTCGGGGCTGGGCTACATTGCTCTCATGGCAGGTTTTGGGAAAGATGCGTCCCGTCCCCCCTTTCAGCCAACCAGTGCCAGATAGGGGTAGAATTCCTCCCAGACACTAAGGGGTTGGGGGCTGGCAATGAGGCAGTTGGGATGGGGGTTCACGCTGGGATGCTGTGAGGGTGGGAGGCTGGCATGGGGGGAGGGGGTTTGGGTGCAAGGGACTCGGGTCAGTGGCTGACGCTGGGGGGTAGTGGAGGGGTGGGGGGCTCGAGAGTTACGGCTGGCACTGAGGATTCTGGGGTCTGAGATTTTGGAGTGGTGGACTGGCAAAATTTTATTAGCATTTTTGTATATTCACCATTTGCATAAATATCCAATAAAATGTTACCGGTCTGCCAACAGTCTGTGAATGGGTTTTTTGGTCCCTGGTATCAAAAAGGTTGGAAACCACAGCTGTAATAGATCCATACACCCAGATCTCTCTCTTCTTCTGTTGATTCCAGCTGATGAGCCCCCAGCTTGTAGTAGAAGTTGTTATTATTATACCATAAGTGCCTGATCTTGCACTTGCATCTTCATGGCCATCCAGATCTTCTTGTACAATATTCCAGTCCTCCTCTGTATTGATAATGCTTCCCAACTTTGCATCATCAGCAAATTTCATTAACACACTCCTACTTCGTGTGTCAAAGTTGTGAATTCAAATATTTAATAAAAGTGGTCCCCAAGCCAACCCTTGAGGAACTTCACTACTAACCTTTCTGTAGTCCAATAATTTACCTTTCAGCATAATCCATTACTTTCTCTCCTTTAACCAGTTCCTTATCCACCTTGCAATGTTTTTATTGATCCCTATCCTCTCTAATTTAACTAATAATTTCCCATGTGGTACCATGTCAAATGCTTTACTGAAATCTTAGTGCACCGGATCCACTGCACTGCCCTTAAATAAAAACAAAACAACAACAACCACAAAAACAATACAACAGTTATTTTCTCAGAGATGGAAATAAGTTCAGTCTAGAATGATCTACCTTTGGTAAACCCATGTTACATTACAACCCCTTTGTGTACTTTCATTAATTTAATTATTCTTGCCTTCATAATTTGTCCTAAAGTCTTGCATGCTATTGTGGTCAGACTAACAAATCTGCAGCACTTTTGCGCCCAGAACACTTTTGTTCTTCTTTTCTTAAATATAGGTATGGTTTTAGCTATTCTCCACTTTACTGCACCCAAATTAATAATGTATTACAAATGTTTGCTACTGGACTAGTAATCTCATGTCCCAGTTTTTTCAGTATTCTGGGATGGAAATTATCTGGTCCCCCCAGTTTGAGCACATTAAGACTACATCTACACTATGAGTTTTGCCGAAAGAGGCAATGCAAATGAAGTGCGGATTAGCATTTTCTTGTGCTTCATTTGCATACTCTGTTCTAATCTGTTTTTGCGCTAGGGGTTTTGTGCAAAAACAAGCAGTGTGAACATTTCCTTTCTACGAAAAACCCCCTTTTTGCGTAAGATCCTTATGCCTCAAAAAAGGAGGTATTCTGATTTTGCACAAAAAGGGTTTTTTGCACAAAAAGGAAATGTCCAAACTGCTTGTTTTGGTGCAACCCCCCCCCCCCCCCCAGCGCAAAAACAAATTAGAAGAGAGGTATGCAAATGAAGCACAAGAAAATGCTAATACACATTTCATTTGCATTACTTCTTCTGGCAAAACTCATAGTGTAGACATAGCCTAAGCTCTTAGTTTTTCTTCTGTCTCTGAGGTGGTAATTTCAATTTTTAGATATTCATTTCCACTAGCTGTACTTTATTCACATGTTCCAGTCAGTCATTTTGGGCCATAGCTGGTTTATTTGATTTCCTCACCATCTACACTGCATAATGGCCTAGCCTCATCCTTCCTCATTTTTTTTTCATTTCTATGTAGCTATTCCATTCTCCTGTTTTCCTCTTTTGGTGTCTATCTCTTTTTGTGTTTTCATGGACAAGCCTGGGTTCTTCTGGATCCCATTGCCAGCTCAGCAGGGGATACCTTCCTTATTTTCTTCCCAAACATTTTTTGGTGGTTCCTGCACTCCCTCACTCCTCCTTGGAAGGAGCACAAGGACAGCTGGGAAGAAAAAGTGTAACCACAGGGTAACCCCACTTGCCAGATTGTTGGATACTCCCCAGGAATAACACAAACACACACAATATATCTAACACAGTAATTATATTAAATTGGAGGTAAATATAACATAATTGGCCAAAACTCCACATAAAGAATCAGTAGTATCAATTCCAAAAATGCCCATGGATTCCCCTTGTCACATGACCAACCTGATCTACATAACATAAAAATTAGTGTCCCATTGGTTGCATATTTTGTAGGGCAATTTATTTCAAAATTTGGCACTCTGTAGAGTGTGCCAAATGATGAAATAAGCTGTTTCTAAACAACATTGAAATAAGATATGCAATTTGCATAGCTCAAATTACATATCTTATTTTGAGTTACAGTGATGTGTAGATATACCCTTACAGTCCTCTGTATATCATTCTTATCTTTCTTTAGGCTCTGGTACCTGGTTACCTCCATCATTTCTTCTTCCCTTCTGCAGGAACTGGTTTCCCTTGAGATTATGATGAACATCAGTGGCCTCTCTGAGCACTTTCAACTCCCATTGAAGATAATGAGGTCTGAGGATGTTCAATGCCTTGACTGATAGAGTCCTTATTAATTAAATCCCTAAGCTGATTATCACCATTTACTTTAGCAGTAGTATGAGTTGTATGTTTCCTTATGTAGTGCCTAGTTTCAAAATTCTAAGTCAGTATTCAACCACATACGGGCAAATAGCTTTTCAATAGAAAGATTTATTGACTCCAAGGCACTGAATTAATATCTTTCATCACAAAATTTGTATATGAACTGAAAACACATGTCACAAAAGCAAAAATGCAAATGAACAAGTAGAACAATAAAAAAGGCAACCCTAGAAAGCGATATTTATAGATACATTTCTATACATGTATTAGTTGCATATAAATCTAATTTTACCAATCTTACAGGAATAAGTTTGGCAAAAATGAAACATCTGAAAATGAATAGGCATAACTTTCTGTATTTTGTTTAAGCAGGAAAGTATCAACAAGCAGAGATGTTACAATTACAGGCCATGTTCACTTTTAGGCTTTGTCTACACTATGGCTTTTGCCGGAAGAGGCAATGCAAATGAAGCACTGATTAGCATATTGTCATGCTTCATTTGCATAACCTATTCCAAGCCGGTTTTGTGCAAAGGTTTTTTGCTCAAAAACAAGCAGTGTGGGCATTTCCTTTTTGCGCAAAAACCCCTTTTTGCACAAGATCATAGAGGGATAATGATCTTGCACAAAAAGATTTTGTGCAGAAACGGACCAGAAGAGATTATGCAAATGAAGCACAAGAATATGCTAATCATTGCTTCATTTGCATTGCTTCTTCTGGCAAAAATTGATAGTGTAGTAATCTATGTCTAGACTACCAAGTTATTTTGAAATAATAACTCCCGAAATAATTATTTCAAAATAAACTTATTCCTCTTCACAAGCAAGAGTTATTATTTCAAAATAACAGGCTTGGTAGTGTGAATGGTCACCTTATTATTTTGAAATAAGAGGAGTTATTTCAAAATAACTCCCCAGTATAGACATGCCCTCAATTACATTGAAGTAAAGAAATCAGTGAGGATATGTCTACACTACACTACATTTATTTTGAAATAACATGTCTACACACAAAATGCATTTTGAAATAGCTTTTTGCTATTTCGAAATAATGCATTTACACTGAGTGGATTCTGAATCGCGTTTAAGGCCAGTCAGAACCAGATCTGGCAGGGCATCAGGTCAGGAGTTACCTTGTGGGCTACTGCCTGAGGCTATCTGAGGCCTGTGCTTAAAGGGACACCCCTTCACCCCCCCCCCCGGACAGCTGGTTTTCAGGTTTCCCTGCTTGCTTGCCTACCTTGATGGGGGACAGCAAAGCATTTTGTCTCTGTGTGCTCTGGTTGCCCTCACTCGTGACACCACAGCACTCTGCAACATGGAGCCAGAGCTGTCCCTGGGCACTCTGGTGCTTCTCATGGATGCTTTGCTGTGAGCCTGGCTGCACTTTCTGCAGGCTGCCATCCGGGAGGTCCATTGGGGAGCTGTTAGTATCGAGGAGGCCCTGCGGGAGAGCTTCCACCCTGAGGAGCACTAGGACCCACCCTGGACTGCCCCACTGGAGGCTTGTGCCTCATTCCTCCCTCACATCCTTTCACTTACCCCTCCTTAATCCCCCCTTCCTTATGTCAAATAAAATACATGTATTTTCATGAACACAAACTCTCTTTATTTAACAAAACTGGGAGGGGGGAAATAAAACTCTGGTGAGACTGGGGAAAAGAGGCAGGAGAGGGGAAGAAAGAGAGGGTGAGAGAGAGGAGGGGGAAACCTGGGAGGAGGGAGCTGTAAGGGGGAAAGCAAGGGGAAGAAGGGGGAGGGGAAGCTCAGAGTTGGGGGTCTCACCGGACCAACTTGATTTTCATGCAAACCTGTTCCTGGCTTTGCATGTGGCCTTTGGTGGACAGGCTGGCAGCTATCTTGCCATAGACGGCCATGTTCCTCCATCTAGTGCAGAAATCATGGACATTGGGGGCATGCCTCCCAAACCTGAATAAGGTCTATGATCTCCACCCTGGACCAAGAAGGCACCCACTTTCTCCAGGCCCTGGCAGGCTCCTGGGAGCTGTCAGACTGGGCCTGGGGAGCGGTGAAGTGCTGGCTGCCAGTGGCTTGCTGTATCATGTTTTGGAGCCACTGGGTCAGGGGCAGTGACTGCTGGCTCTGGGCTGGCAGGCTTGGAGCTGGCACAGGCACTGTAGCCAGAGTCAACCCCTTTAAGGGCTCTGGAGAGGGGAGAGGGAGAGGAGTGTTCTTGGTTGAGGCTGTAGTGGCCACCAGGGCTCCCTGGGAAGGGCTGGAGGCCCCCTATTACGAAATAAGTGTCTACACAGCACTTATTTTGAAATAGCTATTTCAAATTTGGCATTATTCCTCATGGAATGAGGTTTACCAAATTCAAAATAAGCACTCCACTATTTCAAATTAATGTTGAAATAGCGGTTTGGTTGTGTAGACGCTAGTAAAGTTATTTCGAAATAATGGCTCTTATTTCGAAATAACTTTGCTGTGTAGACATACCCTGAGTAAGTCCACTGAAGTGAACTGTTTCTAGGATTTAATCTATAATATGAGAGAAAAGTTTAGTCCATTCAGAAAACTGATAAATGTTAAATGTTTCCTTAAAGAATCATTTTTTCTACTAAAAAAAATCTTTTATGTAATGGTCTTCATTGTTAATCAGAAAATAATAAAAAGGTAGCACTGTAATACAGAATACACTTTGACTTTCAACAGTATGAATTCAAATAAAATATCTTTTTATATCGTTTGAACTCTTATAACCCCATATTATTTGTTTTCTCAAATATGAAAAGTCCAAATTATGCAATATTTGTTTAGATCCATGAATTCATTCAGAAAACAACACAAATCCAATGTTTATCTTTGAATTATAAGAGATTATGCTACCTGGTTCTCCAACATTTAAGCATCACAAGAAGAAGGAAAATGATTTATGATTTTTTTCACACAATCACAAAAGAAAGAAATGTAAATGTTTTCTATTGATATCTTTTTAAATATGAATGCAAATACATTTTTACATAGGAAGATACAAATTTTTAGCCAAAGTGCAGTCACTCATGCAATTATGCAGCTCTGTTTTGTTTCACTTTGTTTTTTACATTGCTTGTACTTTTTGACTTTTATAGATAGCTGAAAAGCCAATAACCTCACAAATAAAATAATTCAAAATACTTCCACACTATTGCATGATATTTTATAACCAGGGCTTGACAAACCGTGGAGAAATCCACTCGACAGCCCTGCACTGTGCATGCGCCAGACATGCATTGCGCGTGCGCGCTCTACTGGTGAACGGGGCGACCATCTGGAATCTACTCACTATGGGCAAGTAGATACACTGATTTGTCAAGCCCTGTTCATAACTAACATCCCAACTCATAGCTCTGGTCTCTCTCTGTGTTTTTAGAGCCGTGGTCACCAACCAGTAGATCGCGATCTACCGGTAGATCTCAGGGGCTCTAAGAGTAGCTCTTGAGCCCTCTCTGAACTGCACGCCTGCGCAGTACATTTACATTAGATTTCCTCATTTGAGGAGCAGCTACTCACTGAGCAACAACACAGATAAGTAGCTGCAAGGAATGTTGGGAGCTGGGAGGTCGGGAGGGCTGAAACACCCCAGCAAGCTGACTGTGACTTTCAGCTGAAAGCGGCTGCCCCGCGCTCCAGCTGATCGGCGGCTTCTCCTCTGCGCCTGCCCACATGGAGCTTGGTGCACCCTGGCTGAGCGCCATGGCCTGCTGGCCGGGCAGCCACTTCTCTTCCCTCCAGCCCAGCTGCCCTGCACTCAGCCCAGGGAGGCTGCGTCTATCTCCAGCTGTGCTGGAGCAAGCTTCCCAGGTTGAGCACAGGATCACAGATGCCCATCTAATGGACTGTATACGACTAGCAATCTCAGACTACAACCCAGACTTCAAGCCAGGGTGCACCAAGCTCCATGTGGGCAGGCGCAGAGGAGAAGCCGCCGATCAGCTGGAGCGCGGGGCAGCTGCTTTCAGCTGAAAGTCACAGTCAGCTTGCTGGGGTGTTTCAGCCCTCCCGACCTCCCAGCTCCCAACATTCCTTGCAGCTACTCATCTGTGTTGTTGCTCAGTGAGTAGCTGCTCCTCAAATGAGGAAATCTAATGTAAATGTACTGCGCAGGCGTTCAGTCACAGGTATCACATTGAGACTTTGTTATTGGAAGAAAAAATATATAATTATCAATACTTGATTTTAGATTTACAAAATAGAAGAGAACAAAATGTTTAATTGTAAATGCTTCATTTGACATTTAAATAGCATGAATTAAAAACAGACCATTTATTTCATAACTATAAACATGTGATTTTAATTTTATATATTGCATAATTTAAAAAATAACTGTTTAACAGAGTGTATAAGGGCTGGGGATAGCAAGTGATGGACAGGAGAATAGAGAGGGCATGGCTTTGAGGAAGCAGGGCAGTAGATCTTCGCCGTTCTGAGACTTAAAAAGTGATCTTGGATGTAAAAAGGTTGGAGACCACTGTTTTAGAGTGACTTCTACACTGTGGCATGATTCTGACTAGCCACTTAAGGCCTACTATGACATAAATAATAAATATAATAATGTAAGGTTGGTTAATATTGAGTATACTTCTGTAATTGTTACTTCTTTTCACCATATTCCTATTGTCCTAGCAAGGGCCCAGTTTCTAACCTTGGATACTTTGAAGCTGGATTTGCATAGTCAAGTGTAAAATGTCTTTGTAAGTTAAACATCTTTACCCACATGCTATATTGAACATCAACGATTGGATTATGTTATTGTTCAGTGAAAAATATGATATCTGAGACAGTATTGTGAAACCAACAGTATATCTGAATAACATTATTAGTGACAATAAGACATAGCAAGTATGAAAAATGTAATCTTTACAGTGTGTCTCGCTATGTTTTATTTGATCAATGGAGACTTATACAATTTGGGCCAGATTCTTCTAACTTTACATGGAAATTGTTTGTAAAGTATTACCCAGTATGGGGAGAACAGAATCAGGCCCAAAGAAGCTGTGGGTACATCTACACAGCAGTGTCATTTCAGAATAATTAATGTTATTCCAAAATAATATAATCCGCATCTACACTACAAGCAGTTATTTCGACATGATGTCAAAATAATATCAAGCTGGAGGACTTGTTACTCCAACTCCTGTAATCTTCATTTTATGAAGAGTAAGAGAAGTTGGAGGAAGAGTTCCTGCTGTGTACACAGCACCAAAAGCTGATATAAGCTATTTCGACTTAAGCTACATAATTGACATAGCTCAAGTTGCGTATCTTATTCCAGCATTAGCCCTGCTGTGTAGACATGCCCTGAAAGGCTTATCAAAGACCTCCCATTGAGTCAGGAGTATATCTATGACTAGAATCAAGAACCTACCCCTACGCTGAATCAGCTAAGTTACGCTGCCTTTCAATATACTCTTCCTATTTTTGTTGAATTGATAATATTTATATAAAGAATCATTTGTGATAAATACATATTCACTCAGATTTTTAAATTTTCTGAAAATGATGAATGATATTTTCGTTTTACTCATGATTTGTGTTAAGCTGCATTTGGATGGAAATTGGAATTTGATTAAATGCACAAAAACAACATTTTAAAATTTATATTGGTTAAATAAAAATACCTTAAACACACAGTTTACATAAGAAAAATAAGTATATCAAAACATGTTTTTAATTTAAAACTGATTATTAAGCAAAGGACTCAATTAAAATAAGGAAGCTAAATACCATTGAGGATCTGGCCCACATTTTTCAAGATTTTAGAACCTCATCTCCTCATCTCAATTCCTACTTTTTATTTATATATGGAAGATGAATTAGGGTACGTCTACACTAACCCCCTAGTTCAATCTAATGAGGGTGACCAAAATTGCTAATGAAGCACGGGATTTAAATATCCCGTGCTTCATTAGCATGTTTATGGGGGGTCGCCATTTTAGAAATTGACTAGCCCCAAGTAACTGTCCGCGTCTACATGTGGCAGTGAAACGGGATTCCAAATTAAAGCTCTAAATCGAATTAGCTGTTATTCCTCCTGGAATAGGTTTACCAGCTAATTCAAATTAAGGGCTTTAATTTGGAATCCCATTTCACTGCCGTGTGTAGATGCGGGCAGTTACTTCGGGCTAGTCAATTTCTAAAATGGCGACTGACCGGGAACATGCTAGTGAAGCACGGGATATTTAAATCCTGTGCCTCATTAGCAATTTCGGTCACCCTCATTAGCCTCCTTAGATCGAACTAGGGGGCTAGTGTAGACGTACCCTTAGTCATTGAGCTGAATTAGCTAAAGAAACTGAAAAGGAAATATTCTCCCCATATCTAAAAAGAGTCCTAAACCTTTAAGGTTTAACAATTAAACAAACTCGGGTTCCAGGTGCTTAGCCAGTGACTTCCACTATTTCAGTAGTTTGACTTTCTTTAAAGCTTAAGTAGTAAATATGCACTGCTTAATTTTTTAAAATTAAATTATTTAAATAAATTTCCATATTTTTAGGCCTTAGCATAAATTGTCATTTATAATTTAATTCAAAAGAAATTTGTTTTTCAAAAGAAAAATGTAGCTCATGTAAATTAATACAAATTTTTAATTAATAAAATAATTCATTTTGTGCACCATGACTTGATCCACTTTAGAAAAGGCAAGTTTCAACTGTCTTACACCCTTTTAAACTGCTTAATACAGGGGCGGGCACAATATGGCCTACGGGCTGGATCCATCCCATCAAGCCACTGGATCCAGCCTGCTGGGATCCGGAGGCACAGAGCAGCCCCATGACATTTTAAGCGACTGGCTGCTCCCTGGGGCTCTGCTCCAGGTACCAGAGGAAGTGGGGAGGATTTATACACTGCCTCTCTCAGCTCCTGTTGGCCGGTTTCTAGCCAATAAGAGCTAGAAGGTTTTGCTGGGAAGGGTGGGGGAGGTCAGCACACAAAGTATCCCCATTTCCTTGGCCCCTGTAGCAGAGAGCCATATGGTGCAACCATCCATTTTGATGAGCCTGGGACTGCAATAGCCAGGGAGCCTACCTCTGAGTCCTGCAGAGCTGCTGGCTGGGAGCCACTTAGGTAAGCACCTGCCAGTCAGAACCTACTTCTGGCATTTCCCTGTTCCCCCCTACTCAGGTAACAACTCCCTCTTGGACTCTACACCTTTTCCTACACCCCTCCTCCAGGCCAGTATCCTCTCCCTACACCCATACCTCTCCTAGACCCTTCATCCCAAGTCTCTGCTCAGATCACACGCCCCTCCCTTTCAGACCCCATACCCTTTCCTGCATACTGGTCCCTTGCCTCAAGCTTCTGCACCAAACCTCCATCCCAGACTCTGTACTCACTCCATAGAATAGTGCAGTCTTTGACCACTTTCCAAAATCTTGGAGTGTCTCCACATCAAAAATTATTTCCCTCTCCTAGTCCAATCCTTTTCAACAGGCTTGTCAATGGAGACAGGGAGGGAGGCAAAAGTAGGCAACATGAAACAGCTAAAAAGACCAAGTGTGACACGTGAATTTTATTCTATGAAATACTTTAATTCCTACTTCAAAATAGCAATATGTTGCTTGTTTGAGTATATTGCATTGATGGATTATATCTACAGTATATTGTCATATTAAAAATTATAAATGGGGGCACAGTTCTCTCTCTCTCTCTCTATATATATATAATATTGTTATAATAGGGAAATATATTGTTTGCTGTATTTGAAGTGCACAAAATCCAGTGACATGTTGCATTGAAATTATAAAAGAAGCATATATAACTCTAGGTTTGTATTTGTTTTTAAAGCTATTATTCTCTCAACAATAAAGGAAAAACAAACCAAAAGTGATAAGGTTTATGAAAAGCTTACAATTCTTTTTGCTTTGCTACTGCAAATTAAGTCAGCAAAGGGAGCCCAAGTAATCTAAAACTCATTTGTGAATTGTGCTGACATTAATGAAATCAACAGCAAATCTAATGCACAAAACAAAACTGAAAAAGTTATGTTAAATTTGCGCTCCATTGAAAATAGCAGAAAACAATGCTCTTGCTAAAGTAGCAAAAAGACCAAATTGGTGATTAGGTGTTGTGAATGTATCAGCAGGACTTAAAAACCCATCAAAGATATTCTTCTATGTTTTAACTCAGAACAAAATGCCTAGGAGCAATTTACAAGATCAGAAATTCCGAAGTGGATAGGCTGCATGTTCTCGAAAGTGATTGTGTGGTTTCCTGATTTAATTTGGCATAATGGAGCTCTGCTATCCAACTTTTAGACCCCCTTGTGTCCTGATCTTTTGGAGGTCCCCCTCAGTGAACTGTCAATTGCAAGGGAAGCCAGAGTGGGAATGGGCGACATTTTTAGATGACTTTTTTTTCTGAAAATACATATTTGTATTTTGTGAATTTGTGTCAAAGTCATGAAATTATTGTTTTGGTCTGAAAAAACAACAACATAAAACCCCAAAATGTTTACTTCCAGCTTTTTTGAATTATTTTGATTTTTTTATATTAAAAATTACAGTTTTCAAATGTAAATGCCTTTCAAATTTTATAAAAAGAGATTAAAAACCTTAAAAAGAACATGAAACATTTAGTTTCAGATTGAGCTAATTGTTTCATTTGACTCAAAAAAGGATTGGGAGGTATTTTAGTTAACCTTATTTTAGTTTGCCAACATATTCAATTTTTTCAGGTCAACTGCAAACAATCTTCTTGCCTATGATTTATTTCAGCCACCAAACTGAAAAATTGGTCATTTGTACAACGCTAGTTGAGTGTTCTAAGGTGCTACATACAAACTCACTTTTGACCACCAGGTGGCTGCTTACAATTGAGACCCCTCCACTGGTGAGCTGGCAATGTGGTCTTTCCTTGCAAATAAAAGAGGGACACTTGTTTGAGGAACTGACCAGCTGCAGCCATCCAGGCCAGCTGGGGTTCAGCAGCTGAAGGAGAGGTTGTCTGGCATGATGATTCCTTCAGTACTTGGAGAAGCAGCAAGAGTAAAGAATGCTGGTGACAACCAATATTTCCAGCCAATGGTTGTTTTTCTGTACCCTGCCCCACTGCTAGACAGCATCCATAACACAGGCCTTCTGAAAAAATCAACCACATGCCACTAATTCATGGGTAATTAGGAAGATAGAGGGACCTATAGAGGAAAAAGGAGGAGAATGGGTTTTGAGCAATTGGGTAAGAGAGAGACAGTGTAAGGGAACAGAGGAGTAAGTTGATGTTGATTGAGGTAAACAGAAACTGAGCGGAGAAAGAGAATGTCCTGGGAGAAAAGGGGCACAGAGAAGGAAGCCAGGTCTGTTATAAGGTTAACTTAATTGGTGTACTGTGGAGCTGGCTCTTTTAATCTTTTATATGGTTGGTTTAGAGCAACAACTACCATTTCAACTGATTTTGATCAAGCCAGATGGCTACATCAGGAATGGCAGAATTTATTGCAATGACACCTCTTTCACATTTAAAAATTGTTCAGTGGGTCGTGATGGTCCATTGAGAACTCTCCAGTGAGGAGCTACATTCACATGCAAGGGAATCCTTGATTTTCTATTGGTGCAATTACAGTTCTGCATCTGCCATAGTTAGTTTGAATTTGGTTCAAATATGACCAAGACGTCCATGAAATATCAAACCCAGGAACCTTCAGTGGCAGATCCAGGAAAAGGTGATTATTTTTGTCTTGATTGGAAATTTTGGCTTACCAAGTCTCATAGCGTGAGTCATAAGGTCAATTGAATGTTCCCAGCAAGACTTGTAGGAGGTAAAGACATTAGTGGGCGGGGAGCATGGTTGAGGTCTTGGGCCATAGGAAGACATTTGTTAACCTGCATTCACTGAGCTTTCTGTAACTGGCCCTTTTAATGAAAATTCGTCTGTTAAATATTAGGGGGGATGGTTCAAGAATATTTTACTTGTTGCCCCCCGAATTGTGGAAGCCTGCCCTTCCTTTGATGTGTAGCTGTATTATATCGTTCACAGTTGGTTTCTAATAAATCCAGTCCTAGTTTCTCATTAAAATTGTTCCCTTTCCAACCTTAGCATGTATGTTAATACAGTTAACTGGGGGAATATTGTCTCCCACAGTTTCTGGAAACCTTAAAGAAAAAAATGTCTCTGAAACCTTTCCCTTCTGTTTTGTAGTGCCAGGAGGCAACATCATCATAAACCAGGGGCGGGCAAGACATGTAAGCCAGAATGGGCCTGCCAAGCCACTGGATCTGGCCTGCTGGGACCCTCAGGCACAGAGCAGCCCCATTCCACTTTAAGTGACTGACTGCTCCCTATAGTGATGCTCTGGGTGCTGGGACTGGGGGAAAGGGGAGAGACTGCTCACTGCTCCTGTCCCCCAGCAAAATCTCTCAGTTCCTATTGGCTAGTTTCTGGACACATGGAGTCACATGGAGCAGCCAGCTGTTTTGAGCAGCCTGAGACTGCAGCAGGCAGGAAGCCTGCCTCAGGGTCCTGCAGGGCTGCTGGTCAGGAGCCACTTAGGTAAGCACCTCCTGGCCAGAGCCTATCCTCTGGCATCCCACCCCATTTCTGCATCCCAACTCCAGCCTCAGGTCACTACCCCCTCCTACCCTAGATCACCACCAAAACTCTCTGCACCCCCTGCCCTTGGTCAAAACCAGTGTTCCCTCTAAGCTACGGGGCAGCACAGCTTCACAGATGATTAATCAGCCCTGCCCAGTCAGAGGCTCAGGGCTCCAACTGACTGAAGGGAACACTGGTCACAACTCTGTCCCAGACCCTGCACTTCCTTCTACAGACTCTCTCAGCTGAAAATCCTCTCCACTACCCCCCCTCCCAGATCCTGTCCCCCCAAGTCCCTGACCCAGATCTTAACCCCCTCCTTCACCCAAACTCCCTCTTAGACCCCACACCCTCTCCTCCACCCCAGTCCCCTACCTCAAGCTCCCTTCTGCATCCAACCTCCATCCCAGACTCCCTCCGTAGAAAAGTGCAGCTCTTGACCACTTAGCAATATCTTTGAGTAGCCCCCCATCAAAAATTAGTGCTCACCCCATCATAAACTGTAGAATATCCTATCTTGGAAAAAGCTGTCACGTCCTGTCATAAGAAAAGATGTAACTGCAAAGCACATCAGAAAGGAGCCATTTAATAAAGAACTATAACTGTAAAATCAAAATCCTCACCTAACTTACCTAATCGGGCATGCAAACTCCATTTTAGCAGTAACATGAAATGTCACCTAATGGTGTTCATACTGGTTACCTGAAGGATGAACTAGCAATCAGACACATTGCTCATTCTATTTAGGCTTGTGAGTTGCTATGCAAATCAGTATGCAGATATAGTCTGAAGCTGAAACAAACAGCCATGCCTCAGTGATGAGATGAAACATGAAGCTCTTAGTTGGAACCTTTTGGTGTTGCTATTACTGAGCCTCATTGCCTAAACAACAGTATGCATACTATTACCATAAATGTTTGACAGTGTATCTCTTTTATAATGTGCTGCTACTGAGCTCAGTGTGACCTTATTATGTCTTTATTTTTAAGGGCTGAACAATAGCTTTGTACTGACAGAAACTGTAATGTAATCATGAATCTCAAGAAAACAGAATCCAAAAATTATTGTTTAAACATATATCCATAATTAAATATCTTTATTTGCATTAATTATTATTGCTTTATTGTTTAGAAATTACAAAACCATATAAGTATTTTTTTTTCTAGCTATATGAATTTCTGAAAATCCACCATTAAAAAAATCTCATCTTTGTTCCTTTCCCCCTCCCACCTGAAAAGATTGCAGGATTAACAAAATGTTAATTCAAATTTCTGTCTCTAATGCTCAGGAAAATAATTACTTGGTCCTGTTCTTTTGTGGCTCAGTAGAGCTGGACAGATACCTATGGGGAAAAAAGATCTGAAAACATTCAGCCAGATAAAACAATGAATTCACTATGGTGATGGTCTCCTTTTTTTTTTTTTTTTTTTTTTGTTCCCTTTCTAAGAATATTTTGTTGAATGAATTTTCTGACAAGTTGTTGAAAAATAAATTCCGACAGTATTATATTTGTAAAAATCATATTTTGGATTTGTGCATTTGAGCAATGACACTTGACACCTGGTTCTAAGATTTATGATCATTCAGGCAGAGAAGAGGAAAATTACTTAAGTGTGATTGATGCTTGTTATACTCATTAAAATAGTCTTGCGGTAACCTTTTACTCCTCCTAACATTATATCCATCTGTTTTCTCATCATATACTTAGGCCGTGACCTTGCTATCACTTACACACCTGCTTATATCTTATGCACATGAATAATCTAATTAAAACCAATAAAGCTACATTGGTAGAAATGTTTGCAGATTGGGACGTTGGAAGTGTTGATTCATTTTATTAATCACTTGTTTATTTATTTGTACTATGGCAAGAAATTCAGGAACTGAGGTCCCATTATGCTAGGTGCTTTACATATAATGAAATGATCCCTGCCCCAAATAGCTTATATTTTTGACTGTTCAATATGGACAGCAAACTGCTCATGAAGTTCATTCAAATCAAGATTCATTCAAAGAAAATATTTGAAAATAATTATACATTGGAAATTTATAGCAACCTTACACTTGTTCATGGACTGTTCATAAATGGGGAAAAAAGAGGCTGCATTCACTGAATGAATGATTCACTCTGAATGATAGTTGTTGGAATGGTGCCAAATTGGAGTGATTATAATGAAGAGTTGAGAATGTGACTTGACATGACTTAAACGTGATTGAATAACAAAGGGCTATGAGACCAGGGCTTCTCTGAACAGAAGTGAACTAAAGTAAACTTCTGGTGAGTCACACTGACAAAGATTGTGAACTGGATTGCATGTACAATCAATACTGGACTTATTGGTCAGTCAATATGGGCCAATGCAAAAATAAATATAATGTAAATGAAGTTCCAGCACAGAGCACAAGATGACTTGATCATCATAATCTAACAGCAGAAGGTCACACAAAGATGAGAGTGAATGGTTGACGAGTGAATAAAAATGGGGTGATTTTGGATACCACCACTCCTAGCCCCTTCCAAAAATACTAATTAGGTAAAAATTAGTATTAGTTCACCCATGGGCTTGCTTTTAAGGCTGTGACTCCTCTGGGTAAAACAGGTAGTATAAAACTAGAGAATCAAATATATTAGTTTGCTTGGTGGTGGGGATTAGTCTGAACACCTGAAGAAGCCAGTGACGCTCAGTGGGGATTATAGGACTGTGAACCAGTGATCTTTCAAGGCATCCACAGCCTTACTCTGGTGGAACAGACCAAAGCCAGATGAGAGGGAAACAGACAAGGAGAAGAAGAATTGTCTATGGATTGGTAAACACCTTCCCTATTTGCCAGACAGGCACTGTGTGGGGCCAGCAAAGGAACTGTCTGTTTAAGTTTGTAAAAAAAGAGGCCTGTTTAAGTGAATGTGTAGTTTGGTATAATTCCTTCTCAATAAACTTGCCAGGCCAACATGGGTAAATTCTCTGGTTTCATCTTTTTTACTGATAGCAAACAGTAACCTGCTGCTCTGGTGGCTAGTAAAGATCCAGAAGGGGTGGGGAGGATAGAGTGAGCGGCAACAATAGGTTCCATACCACCCGCTGGCTACTAGTCAGGAGCAGAGAATGTCTGTACAACAATTCTCAGTTCAATGGCTTGGTTGTTGCTGCCCCAGTTTCTGTTTGTATCTTGCATGTGAAGAATAAAAGTGTTATCCCAATCTTCAGAGCTCTTACTGATGTGAAGTGGCCAACGAGCCCTGTTAGCAGGGCCGACTTATCCATTAGGCACAGTAGGCACAGTGCCTAGGGCCCACGATACTTTTCGGGGCCCACAAAAATGTTTTAATTTCTTTTACAATCAGAAGAAAAAAAATGAACTTTTAGAGTCGAAGAAAATGTTTTAATTTTTTTCTCACATCAGAAAAAAATGGAACTTTTAGGACCCACGAAAATCTATTAAATTTTGCCTAAACCAGAAAAAGAATAAAATGTTGAAGTATTTAAATTTATATCAAAAATAATTTTGAATATTTTTTTTTATGGAGGAAGGGGCCCATGAAGGAAAAAGTGGTTAGGGCCCACAAAAGTCATAATGTGGCCCTGCCTGTTAGATATTTGTAGTTCCTCCTTTCTTCTCTTCCGGTCTGCTTAGATTCCTGTTGAATTGAATGTGTGATTTGCCACTGATTTGAAGAAGAGTAGATATGAGTCTTCAGGCTCTGACATCTCAGGCTCTATTTATACAAAAAGATCAGCAAGTAAACATTTAGATTGTGATAGTTCATAGCACAGTAATGTCAGGTTGAATATTAAGGTTCAGCAGTGCTATTGGCTCTCCACTTGAAACAGTTTGATATTTTTAATGAGTCAGTTGTATGATTTTTTTCATTGCAGGTCTAAGATGAACAGCGGGTAAAATCTATATACTCAGTGGAGCTAAGTCACTAGACTTAAAAGTTCTAATGAATGACACACTATGATCCTGAGCATGAAAACACGTAACCAACAGAGTACTTATTGAATGTAATGAGATTACTCATGTGCATAGAGTTAGCTGGCTATGTAAGACTTTGCTAAACTTCATACTGTGATTAAACTTCATACCGTGATTGACTCTTAAATGTCTCTGGACCTCAATCACTTATGATATCAGTTTGGCAGGACAAGCCAACTTCTTCTTATTACTACTACTTTATTACCTCACAAAGTAAAATAGAAGAAAACATTTTATTAACTAATTTAATCAACGTCCAGATACAGTGGAGACAGATGTAATCTAGTCACTGGAAAGGAAATCACTAGAAAGCCTTAGTTATAAATAAGCGAAGAGCACTTTGTCATTGGGGGTGGACAAGAGACAATGACAATTTAGAAGAAAAGATGTTCACTCTTAAATATATATATATGGTTGGATAAATGTATTTGCATTGAACTTAAAATGTGATAGGAAAAAACCTGTTTTATTTTTCCAAGTGTTGGCTATAATTTATAGTCAAAATGTCAGAGTCAGCTTAGTGTATGTTATTTTAGTGTGTACCTGTAGTGGCTGTGTGGTTGCCCCTCACATCAGGCTTGAAGGAAGGCCGCTCTACCTCACCACATCACATACAGTAAGCAGTTACTTAGCAGGCTGGGCTCTGACCCATTGATCAGGGCAGATCATCACACAGTGTATTGCCCAGGCTCCTGGCTGAGGCAGGCAGCAATATACCATCCATTCCATGAACACAAAGTACTAAGGTCTCAGATAAGAACACGGAGAGAGGGAAAGGAAAGGAAACAAAAAAAGCACAGTATGGTGCTAAGAACATTCTGTTCCTTGAAGAGGCTTTCAAGATCAGCTCCTTTTGTTCCTGGTCCCTTCTACATTCAGAAACTGTACCAGGAGCAGAATAAGAATGAAGAAAAATTTACTAGGATGCTCGGTTTGAGCTTATTCCACAGCCAGGGGCATATTGCAGAAGTTCTAGTTTTGTTCCAATTGATCACAAACACACAAGAATCTCCAGCTATGCTCATTCCTGCAGTTTGACAAACACTTATCTCAACAAACCTAACAATGACAAGCCATTCATGGTAGTTCCTATGTAATAAGCAGCATTTTGGTCAGCATTATCTCCTTTGCCTTTCTCCTCTGTGAAAATAACATCCCTCTTTTAAGTGCCAAGTCTAAATATATTTAGTTGCACTTAATTAGCTCCCAGCTTGTCAGCGTTTCCCTGAACAACTTCTTTATCCTAGCTGGGAACTAACCCCCCAAATGCCTGGCTCTTGGAGCCCTCCCCAAATATGTGGCATGTTTTTAGAGTTTTGTACAAGCAAGAATAAGAGATACATTACAAGTATGCTCAGAGTCAGGTTTAGAAATGGCCTCTACCACACAATTTCATAATGTCAGTAAGACAGTTGTATTTTTAAAGTTTATTTTATGCTTTAGTACAAGTAAAAATTTCATTTAAGGTTTTGGGCCTAATTCTGCTCCCATACACGTTAGTGTAAATCTATACCAAGTACATTGATATTCCAGGAACTACAGTGAGATAAGGGGGTGTTTACACTAGGAAATTATTTCAAAATAATAACTTCTGAAATAACTATTTTGAAATAGCATGTCCACACTACAGGGAAGCCTTGAAAATAGTCCGAAGCAGGCTCCCTTAAGGTGTGTCTAGACTACATCCCTCTTTTGACAGAAGGATGTAAATTAGACACTCTGAAATTGCAAATGAAGCTGGGATTTGAATTTCCCGCACTTCATTTCCATAATCGCATCCTGGCGCTCTTTTGAAAAAGCACTATTTCGAAAGTGAAACCAAGGTTTCAAAAGTGAAACTGAGGTTTACAGGATCTTTTGAAAAAGTCTTCTTTCTATTTTCTAAACAACTGCATCTATACTGTGGTTTCACTTTCAAAATAGCGCATTTTCGAAAGAGCGCCATGATATGATTATGCAAATGAAGCATGGGAAATTCAAATCCCGGCTTCATTTGCAACTTTGAAGTGTCTAATTTACATCCCTGTGTCAAAAGAGGAATATAGTTTAGACTTACCCTTGATGTGGACATGCCACCTTGACTTAGAGCCCCAGGAAGTATTGGGAGTAATTACTTTGAAGAACTCTGGGATGTATTTCAAAATAGCAGGAGTAGAGCATCCACACTACCACTATTTTGAAATAGCTATTTAGAGATTAGTGTTATTCCTCATGGAAAGCAGGAGTTATTATTCTGAAATAACCAGCCATTATTTTGAAATAATGGGCTTGGTAGCATAGATGTTCTGCATGTTATTTTGAAATAAGGGGAGTTATTTCAAAATAACTCCCTATTTCTAAATAACTCCTTAGTGTAGACCAGAGCTGAGGTGAAATTTACCTCTTTTTCTCCAGTCTGAATATGTTTCCATTGTTATGAGATCCTGCAGTTTCTTAATAACAGCCATTATTTCGAATGAACTTTAATAGAGTCTATACATGCAAACCGCTATTTTGAATTTAATTCAAAATAGCAGAGCGCTTAATTCAAATTTGGTAAACCTCATTCTATGAGGAGAAATGCCAAATTCGAAATAGCTATTTTGAATAAAGTGCTGTGTAGACACTTCATTCAAAATAGGGGGCCTCCAGCCCATCCCAGGGAGCCCTGGTGGCCACTTTGGGCACAACCAAGAAAACTTCCTCTCCTCTCCCCCAGCCCCGGAGCCATTAAAGCAGTAGACCCTGGCCACAGTGCCTGTGCCAGCTCCAAGCCTGCCAGCCCAGAGCCAGCAGTGTCCACTGGGGCCCCTGAACTAGGGGCCCCAAAACATGATCCAGCAAGCCTCTGGCAGCCAGTCCTCCACCGCTCCCCAGGAGCAGTCTGCCAGCTCCCAGGAGCCTGACATGGGCTGGAGAAGGCGGGTACCTTCCTGGTCCAGGGTAGAGAGCATGGATCTTATTCTGGTTTGGGGGGATTCCCCCCAACATCCATGATCTCCACACTATGTGGAGGAATGTGGCCATCTCTGGTAGGATAGCTGCCAGCCTGGCCACGAAAGGCTACATGCAAACCCAGGAGCAGGTTTGCATGAAAATCAAGTTGGCCTGGCGAGACCCCCAGGCCTGGGTCCTGAACTTCCCCTCCCGCTTCTTCCCCTTGCTTCCCCCTTCCAGCTCCCTCCTCCCAGGTTTCCCCCTCCCCTCTCCCACCCTCTCTCTTCCCCTCTTCCACCTCCTTTTCCCAGTCTCCCCAGAGGTTCATCCCTCTCGTTTTGTTCAATAAACCCAGTTTCTATTTTTGAACATATGTGTCTTTTGTTTGGCATCAGGAAGGGGGGCTAGGGAGGGGTAAGTTGAAGGACGTGAGGGAGGAATGGGGCACGAGCCCCGGTGGGGAGGACCGGGGTGGACGCTCTCCCACAGGGCCTCCTGGATCCTGACAGCCCCCAGATGGCAGCCTGCAGCAAGTGCAGCCGGGCTGATGGCAACGCATCCATGAGATGCACCGGTGTGCCCAGGGGCAGCTCTGGCTCCATGTAGCCGAGTGCTGTGGTGTCCCAAGTGTGGGCACTCAGGGCACTCCAAGACAGGACTGCTTTGCTGTTCCTCATTGAGGTAGACAAGCAAGTGGGAAACCCTGTGAATTGTCTGTCCGGGGTGGGGGTAGGGTCTCTTTAAGCACAGAGCTCAGTTAGCCTCAGGCAGCAGCCCCACAGACTAAGTTCTAACCTGATGCCCTGCCGGTACTGGTTCCGGCCAGCCTTAACTTCGGTTCAGGATCCACTCAGTGTGGACGCACTATTTCGAAATAGCAAAACGCTATTTTGAAATAAGTTTTGTGTGTAGATGCGTTAATTCGAATGAGCTTAATTTGAATGAACTATTTCTAATTAAGTTAACTCGAATTAACACTGTAGTGTAGACATATCCTTATGTAGTATCTCCATGCTAGCAGGAGAGAGCTCTCTTGTCAGTGTAATTAAACCACTTTCAACAAGGGTAGTAGCTATATTGGCGAGAGACCATCTTCTGCTGGTGTAGCACAGTCCACAATGGTGTGTCTGTTGGTAAAAGTTTTGATAGTCAGAGGTGTGTTTTTTTCACATCCTGATAAAAGTTTTACCAACAAAAGTACTAATGTATACATAGGCTCATTTACTTCCCACAAAAACCAACTCTTGAACTCAGCTCATGACTCGAATAAACAAATTAGGCTCTGGGAAAATGTGTGTTCATGAAAAAGGGAAGGAATCATCTCCAGATTGCGGAGCAGATCCACAGAGGCTATTGCAACCAGAATAGTCTCCTCAACTCTCTTCCAGGACAGATATGATTAGCAGGAAAACTTCCACCCCTACTTCTGTCCCTCCCTTTGATTTACTACTCATGCCTTGTAGGGTTCTGTTCATGTGCAAACTGCTGCATAGCTAACAAAGTTACACATCAAAAGACGGTTTGTGCTTTTCTGTTCTAGATCCATGGCTGCCCCCTTTTTGCACCAGGAACCATTCTTTGGAAGTCCCCTCTTCCTTTGGGCACTTTTTCTTGCAGAGCTGCCAATCTGCATTTACAATGAAATAGGGCTGCCATGAAAAGAGACAGAATAAACCAAAAGTTTTCAATCCCAGCATTATTATGAAAAAGAACAAAAAAGAAAATAAGCAAAGAGGATCAGTGATTAGCTGCAGAGCACCAAGAGCCAGCAAACAGACCGCGATCTACTTGTTATTTAATATACTTATAATTTCAGAAAATGTAAAGATACTAATTAAGTAATAAATGGACTTTGGGGTCAGGCATTTCCTGGCAGTTAATGTCTAGCCATTGCTTTTGAGGGCCAAGGGCAAAGCTGAGGGCTCTTAACTTCACCCACCATTAATTGCCAAGAAATCTCTGACACACAGGTCAATATTGCTATTAACCATGAAAGTATTAAAAAGAGAATAAAATAATTACTTTTTCTGCATTACCCTGCTTATAAAGTAGGTTTTTTTGTTATGCCACTCAAAGCTCTATATAGCTTGGCCTATATCTCTACCTTTATCTCCTGTCATTTTGGCTATGTCTACACTACAGCACTTTTCTGGGATACCAGAGGTATCCTAGGAAAGCTATGGAATGCATCTGCTTTTTCAAAAAAAAATTCAAAAAAGCAGACATGCTCTTCCTTGTTTTACAAGGAAGAAGGGATGTGTCGAAAGAGGAGGTTTTTCCAAAATTTGGCTCCATGTAGTGGGTTTTCTCTGTAGTGTAGATATAGCCTTTGTTTCTGTCATTGAAGTAGGCACCCTTCTTCTAGGAATAAAGCTCCATGAGCCAGAAATTCCCCCAAGACTTTAGTAAAATCTGCTTTATAGTATTTTTGATCCTCTCTGACAACTAGAGGATTGAGACCTTCATAATTTTCACTTAGTTCCATATCTCCTTTCTGTAAACCTAATCTCTTTTTATATAAGGACACAAATCAGCAAAGCAAAAATTTTAAGATTCAATTTTTCAACACATTTTTTATATTCCTTTCAAAACTATTTAAACTAGGGCCTTCAATAGAAATAGTCTCTTTATTGTAAAAATTAAGGGCCAGACATATAGTCCAAGGAGTTATGCCAACTTGCATCAACTGAAAATCTGGTCCAAAGATTTTTATGAGAGATTATTGGTCTTCCATACTGTGTTGGTATTTCTGAAAACCTTCTCCACACTTCTCTGTGCAAAGGACTAACTGGGGAGACAATGTAAATTTCTAGTATGATACTTAAAATCGAAATCATGTCCCGTGGATATAAACATTGATGCTATCACTTGAAAACCATTACTAGAAATAAAGATTTGACGAATACTGTGTTTTGTAAATATTGCTTTTTCAATGTTGTATAGCTTGTACAGATGAACTCTCTGTAAGTATTACCAGCTAAATATATACGGAGAAATAACCATAAGCCCATTCCAAAAGAAAACAATTACTTTGTTACTCACAGCCAATATTTGTCAGATAA
Source organism: Pelodiscus sinensis (assembly GCF_052426305.1). Lineage (NCBI taxonomy): Eukaryota > Metazoa > Chordata > Testudines > Trionychidae > Pelodiscus > Pelodiscus sinensis. The sequence continues at coordinate 45,218,928 of NC_143052.1, forward strand.
CATTACTGAGTTCTTCATATGACATACTTCACAGCTCTAGACTAGTCTAAATGTATTTACTCTAGCCGGCCCATAATCCTTATTATTATAGAATTGTAGCATTTTAGCAGTGGAAATGACCTTTAGAGGTCATCAAGTGTTAGTCCAGTCTCCTGTACTCATGACAAAGTATTATCTAGACTAACCCTGATAATGTTTGCCTAATCTGCCTTTATAAATTTCCAGTGATGGAAATTCCACAGCTTCCTTGGACAATTTATTCCACTGCTTAATTTCCCTGACAGGAAGTTTTTCCTAACATTTAATCTAGACCTCTCCTACTGCATTTTAAATCCATTGCTTCTTGTCCTATCATCAGAGGTAAGAAGAACTATTTTTTCTCCCTCCTTCTTGTAACAGCCTTTTATGTACTTGAAAGTGTTATGTTCCCTCTCTGACTTCTCTTCTCCAGACTAAACAAACCCATTTTTTCCATCTTCTCTCATAGATCATGTTTTCTAGACCATCATTTTTGTTATTCTCTGGACTTTTTCCAATTTGTCCATATTTTTCCTGAAAACTGCCATCCAGAACTGGACTCAGTACTCCAGTTGAGGCCTTATCAGCATGGAATAGAGTGGAAGAGTTACTTTGCATGTCCTGCTAACAACACTCCTGTCAATACATCTCAGAATGATGGTTGTGTTTGGGTTTTTTATTTTTTGCAACAGTACTACACTCTTGACCCATACTTAGCTTTTCAGCCACTCTGGCCCCCAGATCCCTTTATGCAGTACTCCTTCCTGGGCAGTAATTTCCTATTTTCTATGTGTACTATTGAGTGTTTTTGCCTAAGTGGAGTACTATGCATTTGCCCATATTGAATTTCAACCTATTTACTTCACACCATTTCTCCAGTTTGCCCAGATCATTTTGAATGTTAATCCTATTCTCCAAAGCACTTGCAGCTCCTCTCACTGTGGTATCATCCACAGACTTTGTAAGTGTATTGATTATGCAGATTTAAGCACTGTGTTCCTCAGGGGCGGGAGTACTTAAGATGACTGAAGAACTCTTTGCCTTTGGTTTAGAGCAGCTACATAAAAAAGAGTTTATGGTGGCTCAGCAGCAACAGTGAAGCTGTGATGCTGTAATAGCTCCAGTGTAGTCATTGCCTTAGTTGTGTAGGTCTAATTTACTGGCATCAGACGACTGCTGCTGGAATTACTCCTTTCACAAAGTGGATATAGATCAAGGTTCCAATGTCCTTTCATCTTCCATCAAGTAGCTGTTTAACTGATGCTCTTCATAACAGGGTCTGCTGCTGCACATCCCTTCCCTGGGATGTATCCAATTTTGAAAGAAAAAAATTGAAACTTCAATTTTGAAAGAAAGATACTGCAGTCAGAACTTCAGTATATTGAGTAGACGTCAGCTAGTGCTTGTGAATCCACTGTCACTTAAGGACTTGTGATCTGTATTTCTTGTAAAATCCAGTCTGAAAAGATATATGGTATATCATTAACAGATCTGGATGGCTAAAGCTTCCTTTATCATGAGTGTAGTGCTGGTGTGCTTCTATGAAGCATCATGAACTAGCATCATGAACTACTCTGCACTAGTTAGGCCTCAGCTGGAGTACTGTGTCCAGTTCTGGGCGCCACATTTCAAGAAAGATGTGGAGAAATTGGAAAGGGTACAGAGAAGAGCGACAAGAATGATTAAAGGTTTAGAGAACATGACCTATGAAGCCAGGCTTCATGAACTGGGCTTGTTTAGTTTGGAAAAAAGAAGATTAAGGGGGGACATGATAGCGGCTTTCAAATATCTAAAAGGGTGTCACAAGGAGGAAGGAGAAAATTTGTTCCTCTTGGTTTCTGAGGACAGGACAAGGAGTAATGGGCTTAAAGTGCAGCAGGGGAGGTTTAGATTGGACATTAGGAAAAAATTCCTAACTGTCAGGGTGGTCAAATATTGGAATAAATTGCCAAGGGAGGTGGTGGAATCTCCCTCTCTGGAGATATTTAAGAACAGGTTAGATAGACATCTGTCAGGGATGGTGTAGACGGAGCTTGATCCTGCCTTGAGGGCGGGGGGCTGGACTCGATGACCTCTCGAGGTCCCTTCCAGTCCTATGATTCTATGAACAAAAGTAACAAGACCTCTAGATTGCCTCTAACTGCCACTGCTTGTAAATTATCTAAAGTTGTGCGTTTGCCACAGTTGCTGGAGAGTGAATTTTATATTGTACCAAAGCAGATGGAGATGCCAATTATTCTGTGTGATTTGTTTTGGATTCCTCAACATACAAATATAACAACCACAAAGAACACTTCTCAATATTTTTTAAGCTTTGATATATTGGGTAAAATTTTCCTAAAGTGATTTGTAATTCTTATGAGTTTTCTTACATTGCAAATGGTTTATAATTACAATAGTGTAAATAATGCCTACTGTTTGTCTGGATCCAGCTGAATCCATGATTATTAATTAAATGTGCCACAGATTTTATCTGCTGCTTCCCATACTGATATTTCCCTTTGAGAATGAGCATGGTCTGCTGGGAGCATTCTTGTGTTGCTCATAATTATCTATTAAGTGAACTCTTGGTTCCTCCTGGTTCCCACATAGCTCAAGCCGGCAAATCCATGGGTATCCGTTACTCACTTTTACAGATACAAGTGTGGAGAACAATTTGGTATCTAGACTCCTGCAAATCTGTGAATATCCACTTTCTATCCAAGGATACCCACATTCGCAGAGGTCAAGATCCATGGATCATTTTTGCATATACTGATACAAATACCAATTTTTATCTGCAGGATTCTACACATAGCTATATTGTAAAGAAGCCCAAATGATCTGAGAAATTTGATTTAAAAAATGTGGAAATGCTGAAAACATGGTAAATAAGAACCAATTAATATAGTACCTTCCAACTATCGGGATGAATACTGCAAGAGAAGTTTGCCAGAACACTCCTGATTTTTCTAGCTTTAAAAATATCTTGGTTTCTGATAACAAAATTAGTGTCTGGTCAACTGCAGGGTATGTTTCTTTCTCTGAATACTCTGCTATTATGTACTGTGAAGTATATGCAAATGAGGATTTTACTATTCTGACCCATCTATTGCTGGATCCCTTTATACAGAAAATGACCTCAATGTATTCATTCTTTTTAGTTCTTCGAATTTTCCCCAACATAGTGCTGTATGAATAAAAGGAATTGCTAATGGTACTTGCTTATTTTGTATTCCCAAACATCAGCTTTCTACTTGTGGCTTTAACTCTACTACAGGTTTTTTTTTTTTTTTTGTCATCAGTGAAACTGTTACCTGTTTTGGATTCAACGAAGAAATAACCCAGACAAAGGGTCAACTCAAGCAGCACTGGAGCTGATTTATTGGAATGGATTCTTATGGGTTAAATGCTAAATACCAAACACCAATCTGCACTGATTACCTGTGTCTGGCAAAAGATGTCTTGTCAGTTTTGCAACTTCGAATGAAATAGAATTATTAAAACCAAAACAAAATTAATTAATTTGTAGCCTGTAAATCAGAGATTCACAAATCTACAAAATAGGAGTGCTAGTTAGGTCTTTAAAAACGTAACATATTTACACAACATATATATGTATATATGCACACATAAAGATGCATTCATACATAGATTCTCTTTTACTTAACATGTCTTACACTAATTATTTTTACACAGATGTACATGGATTGCATTTCCTTTATACACTTGGGCAGTTAAGTTTTAATAGAAACTCCTTATGTGCTTTTAGCAAATTTAACTGAAGTGTCCATAGTCAAATGTTTAAATCAGATTGTCTCTTTGCCTGGATTATTTACAGACATTCCTTTGGAAAAGGGGCCAATTTTTCCCTCTGAAAAGCTGCAAAGAAACCAAGATTTTTTTTTCCCAATAACACCTTTCCTTTTAGTATTTTTACATTTTAACTGCTCAATTGCCTTCACTCTGCAGTTAACTTTTTTACTCTTTTTTCCTTAGCTAACTTGCTCATCCTTCAAAAATGTCTCTTTTACTAGCTCAAACCGTTATCATGCCAAACTGTTACCATTCACAGGGATCTAAATGACATTTCATTTCTTACTCCACAAGATCTCCCTGCGACTTCAGGGATCTGTACCTAAATTCTGCAGCCATGCCAGAAAGGGTGAGGGGCGATTCACGGAACCCCCTTCCCTCTTTTCTGTCTCTTCCCATCCATCCTTACCTTTTCCAAACAGGGACATGGTGTTTATCCTATCCCCTCTTGTGTCTGGCATTACCTGGGTACATTGACCAACCCACTAGGACAGCCAGAAAATAAAGGGCTCCTGACATTACCTGGGCTCACTAGTCTATCCATGTGGCATTTGAAAATAGGAACATCACCCGCTGTCAGAACACTGCTCAGGTTCCAATTGACCCTTTGTTTCTCGGCCAATACACCAAATTAATGTTACCTGTCTTTGGACCAGCCAAGGGAAAAACCCAAACAAAGGGTGAGCTAGAACAGTGCTGAAGCTTTTTAATTAATACTGATTCTAAAGGGTCTGATAATACTCTCTCACACACACATCACATTCATGCTGGCAGTTTGGAGGCAGGGTGTAGGTGTGACATAGATTACTTCCGATTTCACAGGCAGCTGGAGATGGCCAGGTGTCAGCTTGGGAGGCCACAACAATCCCTGAAGTCCCTGAAGTCCCTTCCAATCCATGGGAGTGCTGATTTGATTCAATCCCAAATTTGACATGCTTTTATATCCTTTCCAAGAGGAGATCTTTTTCTCGCCGCTCATTAGTTAATTTATATACTTTTTAGGGTCCTTTCTTGTCTTGAAGGTTACAGATGTTGAACTGCCTTTTGATTGGGTGTTTCTCATTCACACTTCTTCACTCTATATAAATTCATAAGCCTGGATGTAGATAAGCAGTGTAGTTTCTAAGCAAAACCTGGCCTTATCAGGTTTAACATAACAGGAAGCTACTTTTAACATAACAGGAAGCCTAATATAAATTATAATGAGAGAGCCAGAACCTAGGGAAGGGGGTATGTGGAGTGGTCATGTCTGGCTGGTTACACAAACAAGCTTCTCTGCTATGCACCATTACAAAACCTAGTGAGTTGCTATCTGTCTTTGTGTTATGCATTCTGTTTGTTTAAACATGGTTTTCTCCTTCACATTCCATAGGAACTGGACACAAAAGTCCAACATAATATAGCTGAGCCCACATAGAATCTTGTCAAGTCTTTTCAGCTCTCCCTGCTTGGATCTCTTTTTGTTTGTTTTTGAACTGCATCAACTGTTGAGCCAATGTCATCTTTAAATTTAAGATTTTGTCTGTTTAGATTAATCTCTATGTACCAATCTGTTTTCTTTATTGTGAAGGATATTTCCCATAGGAATATGGCATCATCATTTGATGACAACAGTTCCACATGGGTTGTTTCTCATTTTTCTGAGCAACCTCCATGTTTTCTGGAGTTTCCTATGCTCCATGTTGTGTGCTGTACATAGATTCCAGTTGTAACTTGGTACCTTGTTACCTCTTCCACTGCTTTTCTGTCACTCTGTCTTGCAAGGAGATATTGATCTCCTATTCTCTAGCTGAACACTATTTTTGTTGTGTGCTTGCTCTCTTTTCTCCTTTCAGATTTCTTTTGTTGTTGTTGTGATTATATCAGTGCCATCTGATATGATGTCTCTGTTTCTGATGTATAAATAACATTCCTACTACTTTATGATTTCATGCAGTCTGATTTGAGCTATAGTCTTTGTTCTGATGAACTGGTACTCCCTTTATATCTTTCTCTCATTGGTTCTTCTACAGCTGCATATTTGCAACATTCAGCAAGACCAGGACCAGCTGTTATAAAAGCTACATTCTTTATCCTTGTTTCTGGTATTCTGGCATCACAGATATTTCTAGATGATACCTTTCACTGGAGTAATTTGTAGAAATGATAGAATAGGCCAGCTTTTGAGATTCATTGTTTTGTCATGGTAAATTAAATAGAATAATTAAGGAAGAGGTTCAGACCTACACCTTTTAAAAAAAATCTTGCTTCAATCACGGTCTGTCTCTTAATTAAATTATAAGATCTCAGTCAACATCTCACCACTATGTCAGTTGTTCTATGTGAATCATTTCACTAAACTGATAATGAGAATCTGTGCCTTTAGAAAGTTTGCCTACCTTATTACCTTTTTTGTAATTAGTCCAATATAAATTAATACATCCAATTGTCTGTGACCTTTATTGTATAAAGCAGTTATCTATGAATAATATCTATGAGAATCCTGAAGAGAAGCTAATTTCTTCTGACACCTATCCATGAAGCAAATGGGACTAGCACATGGTATATTTCTGATGGCATAATAATATTCATTCAAATATTTATAATTAATTCTCTGCACTTATATCAGATTTGTAATCAATCAACTCTCACTGGTCTAGAGTACTGTACTCTGAGAAAGACTGAATAACCTACCAAATATCAACATCAGTTAAAATACAGCATCTGTAGATTTCTCAAATTGGTAATAACTGATGGTCTTACATATTCAGACGCCTGAACAGAAAGAGTCCAAGAATGTCATTGAAAAATAATTAAAAAAAATAATTATAGTGAAAAAGTAATTTTCTCTGGAAAAAATTCATGTTGATTAGCTTTTTTGAAGGAAAATCAGAACTAAAAGGCAACTTTTCTGGAGGGTCAATTTTGGTTCAAAATGTTGGACTTTGATTTTCAAGAAATACCAAAATCTGATTGTATTTATTTACCAAAAGCCAGGGGAGATTTTCTTGTTAAAATCAAAACCAGTTTTCAAAAAACTCTCCCTCTTCCCCCAGGTTTTAATTGTGAACCCCTCCTACACAGAAGAAATATGGGAAATTTAGATAAAAATGAAGAAAAGACTATTTAGAAATTTTATAACAGATAGAATTGGTACTTTGAACATCTCTAAGACTGAATTGTGTCATTCTCAATAGGGGCCCAATCCAGTGACTACTGAATTCAATTTTATTGATTGCAATAGGCTTTAGATAAGGACTTCCCAAAAAAGCTAGGATGGGACACATTGGAAAGAGGATAAGTGTGCCCATGTTTCCTGTGATGATTTTATATTTTTTTTGGCTCATAATATTGCTACTTTCATGTAGGAAAGAAAAGACTGCTCATGTTTTATTGGATAATGTCCCATGCCACTTCTAGCTGCAAAAGACTCATCTGACTAGCTGATGGGGAAACAAAAAAGGTTTTCATATTTGATTTCTGTGCATAAGGAAAAGTAAACACTCATTTAAACTCAGATCACATTCCAAGCAACACATGCTTTTAATATTTTCTCATCTCATTCACGAGACCTACTGCATATACTGCATAACTGGGCATAAGAGTCCCCTTTATGCAACCAATCCAATTTAGCAGATTAGATTAGAGGGAAACAGCTGCTAGTGAACTTCTCTCTTCTTCCTAGTTTCCAGTAAGCTCATTTCCCCCACACAATTTCCAGTCAGTTCTGATGATGTATTGAGAAAAATTATTTTTGTTTTAGGAATTGGAGGAATTAACCAAGGGGGCAGCCATTTTAAACTTCATTCTGACCAAAAGGAAGGAATGGGGTGTGAATCTGAAAGTGTAAGGTCATTTGGATTAAAGTGATCATGAAATTATAGACTTTATGATTGAAAGGAAAGAGCAGAATAAGGCAAATATACTTCAAAAATAAGATTTAAAGATGGGTGATCTACATTTACTAGGTCCTGCTTCAGCAGAAGGGCTGGACTCAATGACTTCCTGAGTTCCCTTTGAGCTTTATGCTTCTATGGGTGTGTCTAGACTACAGAGTTTTGTCGACAAAAGTGGACTTTTGTCGACAAAACTATACCTGTGTCTACTCTACCACTGAGTTCTGTCGACATAACGTCGACAGAACTCAGCAGTTTTGTCGACGCTGGTAAACCTCATTTTACGAGGCATAACACCTTCTGTCGACAGAGTCCTGTCGACAGAAGGTGTTATTGCATGTAGGGTTGTGTCTAGACTACAGGGTTTTGTCGACAAAGCAAGCTGCTTTGTCGACAGAACTGAATGTGTCTAGACGCTCTTTGTCGACAGAAGTTTTGTCGACAGATACTGTCGACAAAACTTCTGTCGACAAAACCCTGTAGTCTAGACGTACCCTATGACTCTGTGAAGTTGAACAGCAAATAGATAAGTAGTGGAAGGAGTTAGGTGGACCTTTGTCTGGTATGCTGGAGCCTGCACATGGGAAGAAATAAAAAGAGAATGTGACTCTATGCTTTGCCCCTTACTCTGACATGATTTTATATCTCCAGTCCACTCCTCAGTGATTTGGTTTTGGAGCACTGTGACTCTCGTACAAAAAAGATGCTCACAAAAATGATCCTTGTGGGCATACCCGTCAGAAAGATGCTTATCCAGAGGAGAATATTAAAGGTGTCAAATAACACAAAGGCAGTTTCCGAACTAAAAAACTCCATTCTGAAATTCAGCAAGGGAGATGAGAGGAGGATTCCTTTTTATCACCTAAACAAGTGAAAACAAGAAAAAAATAATGTTGCAGTTCCTATGTGGGATTTAACTGGCACATCACTGATAAATTTCACCTAATATGAATATGATCTAAATATCAAGCAGGGCAATTTGTTTGCAACATCAAAGTCCTGATTATATACTTCTTGTACTCCACAAACTACTGGTCCCCAAAGCATAATTTATCCAAAGTGACTCTTTTTATTGACACACATCTGACTGAAAAGTTTAGTTTCAGAATGCTATGAAAGCTCACTGGTCAGCACATCCCTTTATGCACATTAGGGATTTATTTACATTTTAGTATCTTTTTTTCAGTGGCAAATATACATAGAGTATTATGGGGTATATTGTGAAATGACATGGAAAATTGGTGTGACAGAAAGGATAAAAATCCCCACTCTTATTTAATTTGTCAAAAACACTTGAACTGCCGAGTGGATATAATGAAGCTCAATGAATTTATGAGCACATCTCAGTCTGTTGAAAATGAATGACAATTCCCAGTTACTTCAGGAAACTGAATTGTGAACAAATATTCTTTGGGAAAGCTTTTATTTGGGGAAGTGGGCTAGCTGAGTTTGAGACTGAACTGGATTGCTAGCTCCTGAACTAAGGTGAAAGCTATTTATTTTTAATTGTCCCTAGATTTTGCATGACTGATTGGCAATCTTCTATTGTATTTTGGTTGCAATTTATATTCATTACAAAAGTGGATTTGGAGGAGAATCAACCTCTGGGTTTGGAATGTCTTGAATTTCTACCTCTCATATTTTGAGGCTGTTACACTAGGCTTTGACCTCATTTGCTATTTGAAGTACCTTTTCGAGCACAACCACACTTGTAATAAGAACACACAGTGTAAAAATATATGCCTGGGAAGTAAAGTATTCTTGTTCTAATGAAATAGCATTTCTACAGCATTTGAGATTAATAAAAAGCGAGTGAGGAATTGTGGTAGTTTTGAGCTTCACTACCAGGTTATAAGTAGTTTTATAAGGCGCAAATTAATAAAAGGGAATGGTTACTCAGACTCATTATTCTGAACTAGAAATAGCCTCTTCTGTTTATTCCTTTGCAACTAGCATTCTTATTTGGTTTACAGTGAAAATGATTAATCATATACATGCACCAACTTAGAGCCTGTTTAAGGAAGAAATTACACTCATTCATTTCTTTCTTTTCCACTCACACCTGGCAGCTGCTTTCAGCTCACTCATAATTTTCCTCTGGCATATATTTCTTTCACTGTATTTTAAGCTTCTCTAAATATAAGATGATTATGCTATTTACATGTTTCTTGGTGGCAGCTGATTGCAGGCTCTCAGATCTAACTGAAATAAATTCTCCCACATACTTTGGTTCCTACTATGTTATACTCAAGCATATGAACATTCTCATCATAGTGGTTTTGTGAAAGTAAGCATATCACTCAGACATATAGGTGCCAGGTCACTGTTTGCTCTTCTTAGCAAGATTAGCTATTGATTGGCGGGAAGGAAATGGATTTGTCCTTTGCTTTCACTACAATTTTGTGTTGAAATCTCAAGGAAATGCAAGAAACATATTTATTGATTGGTTGATTATAGGCTTGTGTATAGCCTTCTCATTTTAAAATATTACCTTTTCTAGAAATTGTTGTATTTTACTGTAGCCCATGCATCCAGCAACAAAAAAATCAAAACCACAAATGAGACATGATTCATGGAGCAAAGGATTAGATGTGCATAAGAAGTCAATGTAACAATTGCATATTTGTCCCCAGACCATGTTCGCATCACAGCTAATTTTACTGTGGGTTTAAATGCTTCAAAATATTTATATACAAATAAATATTCTGTCGGTATACAGTATAAAGACAATGCATTATTCTTCCTAAATGATAGCTTTACAAAAGAGGGCAGTATTTGTGAAATGCTTGAGGAATAGTGTGTTTCAGTGAGGATTTAAAATTCTAGAATAAAGATTAACTTTCTAGTCCCACAAAAGAACAATCGCTTTTAAAAATAAATTTAGTAAGTATAAAAAGTGCTGGATTTACTTCCAGGCTGTGCCTACATTGGCATGATCTTGTGCCAAAGCAGCTGCTTTTGTGCAAAAACATGCTGCCTGTCTACACTGGCAGGGAGTTCTTGCACAAGAACACTGATGTTCTAATATGTGAAATCAGTGCTTCTTGCGCAAGAACTATGATGCTTCTGCTCAGGAATAAGCCCTCTTGCCGCAACTGTTCTTGTGCAAAAGGCCAGTGTAGATAGGCAACATGAATTTCTTGCACAAGAAAGCCCGATGGCTAAAATGGCCATCAGAGCTTTCCTGCGCAAGAGAGCGTCTACACTGGCATGGATGCTCTTGTGCAAAAGCACATCTCTTGCGCAAAGGCACATGCCAGTGTAAACGCTCTCTTGTACAAATACTTTAACGCAAGAACTCTTGCATTAAAGAGTATTTGCACAATATCATGCCAATGTAGACACAGCCCCAGAGAATGGGAAATCCCTTATAATCCACAGATTATGTGCAGAATGGCAGTGGTAATATAAGTTTCCTCCTCCTGTCCAAGCTATGTGCCTTATTTGTGACCTGGAGAAGCATAGTTCTGTTTCCATGCCAACTCAGTCCTTCTTGTCTGTGTTCAATCAGTGAATAAGGACGTCACCTAGCCTGAGGAATTCTTGACATGGACATTTGTCCTTCAGATACCTAACTGAGACCAGTACTAGGAAGCAATTTCAAATAAGCTAATGAAAAACTGACAAATGGTATTGACTAAATTATGACCAATCTACTTGGATTCAAAGCAATCATCTAAAGGTGAAAAGCTCTGTCTTCTCTTACCTGCCCCCTAATCATACAATCTCTCAAACAGCAAAATTCTTAGCAAGCCATATCTATATCTCTATCTATATAATCTTCTTCCACAGAGGAATCATGCTGCACTAAATTCTTGGATTCATGTTAAATAGGTGGCAAAGACTGCTTCAATATTCTGCTCAAGATAATTCTTCTGATTCTGCTACTTCAGATACTGCTAGACTTGGTACATCTACATTTCCTTCTGTTGTCACTGACACTTGTAGCAGATGGGACAAGGATAACCACAGATATTATGATGTATTCTGACCAAGTATCTTATACAAGCCATGATGGAGCTAGTCAGTTACAATCCCATTCTAATAAAGTTGCTTTTTGCTCCTAGTTCTTTTCAAGGACCAAAAGATGTTGGAAAGCAGTCCCACTCTTCCATTCAGGAAAAATCAGAGTGCCTATGTAACATTATCTGATTAAAATATGACCATATAGATCACTGTTTCAACCACTGTTACATATTTGCAACAAATCTTATATAACGTGTGCCAAGGAAAGTGTCTATGAAACCAATCTGATAGCTTTCTTTGATAGGATATCAAGCCTTGAGGATAAGGGAGAAATAGGGAGAATAGTGGTATACCTAGACTTTAGTAAGGCATTTGATACTCTCTTGCATAACCTTCTTATCAATAAACTAGGGAAATACAATCTAGATGGGGCTACTATAAGGTGGGTGCAAAGCTGGCTAGTTAACCATTCTCAGAGAGTAGTTAACGGTTCACAATCATGCTGGAATGGCATAACAAGAGGGGGTCTGTTTTGGGACCAGTTCTGTTCAATATTTTCATCAATGATTTAGATAATGGATAGAGAGTATGATTATTAAATTTGCAGGTGATACCAAGCTGGGAGGGGTTGCAAGTGCTTTGGAGGATAGGGTCAAAATTCAAAATGATCTAGACAAATTCAAAATGATCTAGACAAATGGTCTGAAGTAAATAGGATGAAGTTTAATCAGGAGAAATGCAAAGTACAGGCAGTCCCCGACTTACGCGGATCCGACTTATGTCGGATCCGCACTTACAAACGGGGCGAGAAAGCCCCGTTGGTAAGCTGCTCCGGTGCCCCTGGTCTGCTGGAGACCGTCTCCAGCAGACCAGGGGCACCGGGCGGGTTCCCGCGCTTCTGAGGCTTTGCCAGAGCAAAGCCTCAGAGGCGCGGGGAACCGCCGCTGCTGCCGCTTCAATCCGGGTGCCTGTGGTCTGCTGGGGACCGTCCCCAGCAGACCACAGGCTCCCGGACTGAAGCCGCAGCCGCGGGGGGGTCCCGCGCCTCTGAGGCTGGGGCGCTGCCGATTGGTCCTGCAGCGCCCGCTCTGGGCACTACTGGACCAACCCGGCAGCACCCCAGCTGCTCTGCCCCAGGTCCTGATTCAGCCGCTGCTGGTCAGTTTCAGCAGCGGCTGAATCAGGACGCCTGGGGCAGAGCAGATGGGGTGCTGCTTGGTTGGTCCAGTAGCACCCAGGAGCGGGTTACTGGAGCAACCCAGCAGCACCCCAGCTGCTCTGCCCCAGGCGTCCCCAAGTCAGCTTCTGCTGAAACTGACCAGCGCTGACTACAGGAAGCCCCAGGCAGAGTTGCTCTGCCCCGGGCTTCCTGGAATCAGCTGCTGATCAGTTTCAGCAGCAGCTGACTTGGGGACGCCTGGGGTTCTTAAGTTGATTCTGTATGTAAGTCAGAACTGGCAGTCAGTTTCAGCAGTGTCTGAATCTGGACGCCAGTTCCGACTTACATACAGATTCAACTTAAGAACAAACCTACAGTCCCTATCTTGTACGTAACCCGGGGACTGCCTGTACTCCACTTAGGAAGGAACAATCAGCTTCACACATACAGAATGGGAAGTGATTGCCTAGGAAGGAGTACTGCAGAAAGGGACGTAAGGGTCATAGTGGACCACAAGCTAAATATGAGTCAACAGTGTGACACTGTTGTGAAAAAAGCTGTACGTGTGAAGCTGATTGTTTCTTCCTAAGTGGAGTGCTTCTCTAGTTTGTCAATATCATTTTGAATTTTGACCCTTTCCTCCAAAGCATTTGCAACCCCTCCCAGCTTGGTATCATCTGCAAATTTAATAGTTGTACTCTCTATGCCACCATTTTACCTCTTTTCTCCTGCTCCAACCTCATTCCTGCTCCAGGGTCATTCCTGCTTCTGCTTCACTTCTGCTCAAACTTCTGGACTGTGGATTTATGTCAAGGGGAGCATTCTAAAAGAAGAACTAAGGTCTTTCCAATGATGTGGATAGATTTGACTTGAGCCAGCAGTTAATTTAATCAGTGCTGTGAGCCTGAACCAAAATCTTTGAAATGTGGTATGCATTTGATTCCTTTAAAAACTTACCTTTCACCTCTTTTACTTTCTTTTATGAATAAACCTTTAGATTTTAGATACTAAGTGATTGGCAACAGCATGATTTTTGGGTTAGGTCTGAGTTATAAATTGACCTAGCATGTGTCCTTTCGGATCTGAAGAACTTTTAACTGGGGACAGTGGTTTTCATACTAATTGGTATAAGGAGTGTTACTGGTGGTGATACAGGAGAACTGGAGTGTTAGAGGGACTTGTCATAAAACTTCTTGTTAGCCAGTGTGATGAAACAGAAGCTCGTTTGGGCTGGTTTGGGGTATCTTGTAAGTGAAAGATTCCCAGTGTTGGACAGAGGCTGCTTGGTTTTGAAGCAATTTTCCCTAAATTGGTACTCTCCCGGCAAAGCACAACCTGATACAAACAGTTGACTGTAAGACAGTGTAGACAAACAGATGTCTGTATGTAAGGCAGTGTGGCAATTTTTGTCTGAATAGATGGAAAGTTCAGCATGAAAAATAAACAAACTTTGAATAAATAAATGGAAACTCGAAGGTCCTGATTTCGCAAAGCAACCACACTAGATCCCTTTGACTTTGATATGCCTGTATGCAAGAGTTTTGCTGAAACAGGGGGAGAAAGATTAGTTACCGAGAGAAGACTCTTACATCCCAGGTTTCCGTGGAGCTACTTAAGGCCCAGTCTTCTACCATATTCAGGTGGTGTGCTGTGTCATGGAACTGAGGGCAAGGATGCACTTAAAGCTTCAATACCCAGGTACAGCTTTTAGTGTATAAATCTGCTTTTGTTCTGAGATTTCAAAATGTTTTAGCTGTACCATCTTCAGAAAAAACTTAAAAAACAACAAATAGTCTAGTAGCACCTTAAAGATTAATAAAACATGTAGATGGTATCATGAGCTTTACCATTTACATGTTCTGTTTGACTTTAAGGTGCTACTAGACTATTTGTTGTTTTTTAAGTTCTTCCTGTTACAGACTAACTCAGCTACCTCTCTGAAGCATCTTTAAAAAGTTTACTTTTGGAATAAATACGCCAGTTTCTATTTTTTTCCCACCATCTTTGGGAAAAAACCACTTCCTCTTTACTCCTGTTTTATATAATTGGCAAGTCAAGAAACATAGAAAATGTATATATAGAGAGAGACAGAGACAGAGACTGAGACACAGATAGCAAATGATGAAAGTATTTAATTTAAACGAGAGAAATACCTTCACAACGTTTTTTGGCAGGGGGAATGTTTAGTACTTAGGTACTAGTGTGACAATCTTTGAAATGGAATTATGTCCTTCATCTCCAGAAGCCATGCAACATAGACAACAGAACATCTACCTTTCCCATACTATTCCATTAATATGTAGCAATTCTGTGCTGGAAGACATACCGAGAAAGTTTTCCAATTTCCATGATTCCTTTACATCCTTAGTCTGTCTCCTGGTAGCAACAAGATTTTTGTGGAGTGGTGACCTGTCCACTAGAAACTGCAGGAGCTGGCAAACATGCGTTGGTCTGTAGGCCTTTGGTTAATGGCTGAATTCAAACTGGCATCCTATAAGTGAGAAATTCCTTGCCAGTTTGCCAAGTCTTGCCCCTTGAAGGTATGTCTATGTTACAAGGGTATTTTGAAATAAGATATTTTGGAATAATAACTCCCAAAATAACTATTTCAAAATACCATGTCCACACTACAGGAAAGCCTCAAAATTAGTCCAAGACGGGCTCCCCTAATGTGGATGGGTTACCTTGATTTAGAACCCCAGGCGGCATTGGGGAGTAATTATTTTGAATGGCCTTGGGGAGGAGCTATTGTGAAATAGCAGCAGTGAAGTGTCTACACTACTGCTATTTCAAAATAGCAATTTCAAAATAGGCATTATTCCTTGTGAAATGAGGGTTTATTATTCTGGAATAAGAAGCCTCATTTTAAAATAATGTGTGGATTATCACCTTGTTATTTCGAAGTAACGTTATTTCAAAATAATGCTGTAGGGTAGATGTGCTTTGACAATCCAGAGTTTTCCATTTAAAAATACTAGTCATCATACTACAAATTAAAACATTGAGTGTAATGATATGAAATATATCATGGATTACATACCTTTTATGCACTTAAATAAGAAAGTGGTTAAAAAGGGAAAGCCAAAATCTTTGTTCAGCAATTATAATTGAATAGTATTTTTAAACAGCTGTCCAGGAACCTAAACTGAATTACTTTCATTAACAGGGTTTTCAATGTCTATGCTTTCAGGAGCACAAAATACACTTAATCTGTATCATCACTGTTAAGCCTTAATCTATCCTAAGAGATAAGCAATAAGTACCAACATTTCTTAGATAAACCAGAACATTTTTGGGATGTGGGGTTATGGTAGAAAGAAAAGCAACCATCTTCAAGTAAAAAATTAAGGTCCTGAATTACTGGAACAGGCATTCTGCCCGAGGTCATGATGACTTCTTTATGCTAAGCCATATGTCAGAATACAATCATAGGTTGGCTTTAGTTCTGAATCTTAAATTAAATGAGATCAAACCCTTTGAGGTGTAGTATCTTATAATTTTAATTTGTGACCCTTTAATTCATATCACAGCTTTAGGAAACCTTATTTTACATTGTAGACAATGCCTGCTATCTGATCTGCCTTTAAATGAATTTTTATCAGTCCTGATAAATCAGAACAATTTCTTCTTGGTTTAGTTAGGCAACAATTGTAAAGTACTATTAATTTTGGTTTTGTATTTAATTGCTTGCAAAAGACACCCAGATCACATCTGTTATGTTCTAAAGTTTCAATGTGATCAAGAGCAAGTCTTAACAATGTTTTAAAATAATAAATTATTGCTGCAAATGTGGTTCTGACATTTGTTTCTGTACTATAATTGTAAAAAAAAAAAAAAAAAAGAGCATAGTTTTAATAAAATAACACCCCGAAGTGAAAAGAATATAGCTGCTGTGATATACAATCTGTTATATGAAGGCAAGTATATAGATATTAGTGATATTCTTTTTTATTTCTGGTTATCTGGAATATTGCATAGTGAATTAAATTAGTATATGCATTTCCAATATCAGAAAAGTGTATTGTAATATGTTATATTAGCATATTTATTATATTAGTTTAGCATATTAGAATGACAAAATTTATCATGTGCATATTTACTGGTATAGCAAAATGCACTAGACTACTTATTACAGTGCTGTCATTTGTGCCACAGTAGTTAAGGGTCTTGTCAGCATTTTCATTTTAATTCTCTGTTTTTAGGAGTTTATAACTCAGCATTAAAACTTTGCTCCAGGCTGAAAACTGGCATAAAAACTCTGTGCTCAGGAGCATATTTTTTGCTACAAAATTTTAAAGGGACACTGTAAGGTTAAAATAATATATTATCGTATGAGTATGATGATTATATTTATTGGTGTTACTATTAATAACATTGAGGATACTGAAAATATATTAAGGAAAAAAGATTACACTATTTTCACACCAGTGTAACTTGGAATCACTGTGGTATTACAGAGTTGGAAATCCAGCTCATAGTTTCCTCCTTTTTTTCCTCATGATTTCTATGTATTTACTTTCAACTTCTTGGTTTCCACTCAAGAAAAAGATACTGGCAAGGCAAGTAAATTGTCATGATTAAGGATAGGATGGAGCCACAATGGTTGGATTTGTCTGAATATTAAAGAGTGTTCAGCCCACTTGCATATACAGTCAGGATACTTAGTGTCAGGGAAGATAGAAGTGGGAAACGTGAATTCAGAGATGGTATGTTTGGTGTCAGAGTAGAGTTGGCCAATGTACATGGCAGAGGGGCATTGCTGGCATTTGATGACATAGATCACATTAGTGGATATTAAGTGAGCCTCTGATATGGTGGCTGACGTGGTTAGGTCATATGATGATATCACTTATACAGATATGTGGACAGAGTTGGCACTGGGGTTGATTACAGGGGTAGATTCCTGGATGATTGTCTGTAAGCGAGGACTGGCTTGTCACTCAAGGCCTGTGTGAGTGAGGGTTCATTTTCCAGGATGGGTTGTAGATTACTGATAATGTGTTGGAGGGGTTTAAGTTGTGGGCTGTGGATGATGACAAGTAGTATGATGTTGTTTTCTTTTCTTGGCCTTTCTTGAAATAACTCATGTCTGGGGACTCTTCTGGCTCTCTTGATCTGTTTTTTTCATATCTCCGGGTGGGCATTTCAGTTTTAAGAATGCTTTATATAAATCCTGTAGGTGTTTGTCTCTGTCTGTGGAACTGGAGCAAATCTGGTTGTGTCTTAGGGTCTGGATGTAAACAATTGATTGAGCAATGTGTCTTAGATGGAAGTTAGAGGCACGAAGGTAAATGTAACGGTTGGTAGGTTTCCAATATAAGATGTTGGAAATGTGTCCGTTATGTAATTGTACTATAGTGTCAAGTAAGTGGATCTGTTTTGTGGACTGGTCCAGGCAGATGATGGTGGGGTGGAAGTTGTTGAAATTCTTCAAGGATCACTTTCCCATAGGTCCATATAATGAAGATGTCATTAATGTAGTGTAAGTAGAGTAAGGGTGCTAGGAGCAAGAACTGAAATATTGTTTAAAGTCAGCCATAAAGATGTTGACATATTGAGGGGCCATGCGACTGCCCATGACTGTGCCACTGACTTGAAGATATAAATTGTCTCCAAATTGGAAATAGTTGTGGGTGAGGACAAAGTCACAGAGTTCTGTAACCAGGTGTGCAATGGTGTCATCGGGGATGGTGTTCCTGACAGCCTGTTGGGGAACATTTTAATTTTAAAGATCAGGATTTATTAGTTGGAGATGACAGAGGCTTCTCTTACTCTTTACGAGGAGTAGGAGTACTGACACCAATGGGGGCGCCTATACTACATCCACTAAATTGAACCCCAGAAGATTGATTGCGGAAACATTAATCTTCTGTGTAGTGTTAATGTGCCCATACTGACTCCTCTTTCATCATGAAAACATTTAGGAATCCTGTGGCACTTGCTGTTTTTGCTCAAACAGACTAACATGGGCATCCCTCTGAAACATAGAAACATTGATTTTGGTATCTTTTCAGAAATAACTTTGATAAACTGTTGGGTCTGGTCTTAAATACAGTCATTGATGATGATTCCATAGTCTCCCTACTCAGCTTGGTTCATGGTTCACCTGTTCTCAATTTTTTCCTAATATTTGGTCCTGTCCATCCCAAATTGCCCATTATTCCATAATCTTCCAAGGTACATTCTTTGAAAAAAATAGTTTTCCTCTTTGGGAGAAAAAGGAAAAGGAAAAGGAAAAGGAAAAGGAAAAGGAAAAGGAAAAGAAAGTTGGTTGCAAGGCTCCCAAAGGAGAAGATGAATGCACACTATTCTCTACAATGTCTTATCGCTCTGTCCCTTCCTTCTAGCTTCACTCTGCTCTCAAAGCCACACAAGTTATTCCAACTCAAGAGCAGAGGAAGGATTGCAGCCCAGTCATATATCTCCAGCAGAAAGGGGGATATGGAAGGGAGAAGCTCAGTTGTTCCAGGAAGAAATCATACGAATGTCAGCACTTTGTTATGGTTTCAGATCAACCTCAAACCAGACAAAATTACTTTATTTCTTTGGTGAGTTTTCCTTCTGAGTTTATTGCTTCATTTGAACCCAAATCCCAGTCGAAAATTGAAGAACATGAACTTTATGAACTCCCATGAATTGCAAGTGGTTTAAAACTTTTATTAACTACTTGCAAGCTAAAGGCACAGTGTTTCCTGCCATTATAATAAGATTAACTTCTGTATATTGCAATCTAAGTGTGGGAATATGTTTGATTAGTGAAGACAGTATTCTGATACCATAAGAACCAAAGAATTCAGTGCCTCAGGTTTTTAAAAATCCCCAAACTTTGTGCCTTTCACATACCCCACTTTTTTCTTTTAATGTTTCTTCATCACTGGTGTAGTAAGGGGTGGGAGGTGGGGCAGATGCCCCCAGGTGCCACACTGGGGGGCACCAGTTTAGTCCCTCTCTACTCCCCCTGTCATCCCTTGGATTGCCTACTCCTCCTCTGCCTGTCACTGCCAGCTGGAGCCTCCTCCCTGCCTCTTCATTCCCAGCCCGACCTTCCTCCATCTCTGCCAGGGGGTTAGTGAGTGCAGGGGCTTGCCCCAAACTAGAGAGGGAGGGAGAAGATGTGGTACAAGCTCCCCCTTCTCCTGCTCCTCTGAGGTTTGGGCTAAGCTGTGCATCAGGTTCAGGGCCCCACCATGCAGTGGCGGCAGCAGGGGGTGCATAACACCCTCATTACTCTTTTGTTCTTCATTAAATTGTTCGGGCCTGTGCTGGGAGTTAAATAGCTGATCAGAATTGCTGAGAGTTGATTTAACTTCTGATACTGGTCAGAAATGCTGACTGAAACATCTGAAAGAAAGGAAACATCAAACAGTTTAAATCTAAGGTGAGGATAGGTATATATTTCATTCTGGGTCTCTCATGCTTCAATATACCAGTCCTCAGTTCACATCACTAATGCAAATTGTGCAGTACTGATCCTTTTTGGGTTTGACTGGAATTATTCCACCTCTTTAGCCCCTCTGATGAGACAACAGAAACTAAATAAAATCGGGAGATGAGAGGAAAAATGGAATACATTGATTATATTCATTTGTCCTGAATATTCATAACTGATTCATGGTTCATTTTTATCCAACAGATGTTATATGCTTATCCCTGTCTTGGGGAAATTAATTGTGTATTGCTCTTTCTACTGGATCCAATTTCTCTCTTCTGGATTATGTTGTGTAGTGACCCAAAGAGATCAAGTTATTACCAAATCTATCAAAGGGAGCATAAGTGATAATAAATGTGAATTTTGGGGATAAGTGACATAATTCAGTGCCCAAGACTAGCTCATTTGCCAGAAATGCAGTGTGCACAGAGCTAAACCATTTACTCTCCTTTGGAACAAAAACAGTGAACTGTAAACAGCTGCAGAATGTAGCCCCAAGCTCAGGAGACCATACCATGCATCTTTCAGATATGAAGATGCTATTATATAGGTCTTTCTTCTGGGATTCAAGACTCAGTGCTTATAGCCACTCATTTTATGCATATGTATTTTGTTGTTAGACTTTACAATCTTATATTTCTTATGTGTAAATACTTTGGCAGGATGGTGATACCAATTCATTAGTTATAAAAGGAAACTACAAAAGCCATTCTTAGTAAAACCATTTACATAGGCTAACCAGTATAAAGTGGGGTCTCTTGTTACCTTGGTGATTAATATGTTAAAGAGGCATGTCTACAGGGATATTTTGAAATAACAAGGCGAGCATCCACACAGCAAGCCCGTTATTTGAAAGTATTTCAAAATAACTGGCTTCTTATTTCAAAATAATAAACCCTCATTTCATGAGGAATAACTCCTATTTCAAAATAGCAATTTTGAAATAGAATGTTTGTGGATGGTGCAATTCTGCATATATTGAAATAATTAGCCTCCAGGGATTCTCACAGTTGCCCTGGTGGCCACTCTGTCTACACCTCAGAACTCTATAGCTTCCCTTCTCCTGCAGCCTTTAAAGGTGCAGGCAGAAGAGAAAGGGCTTGTGGCACAATGCAGTCCCTGCTCACAGCATGCCATGTAGCATGACCCTGCACTACTTTTCCCTGCTGCAATCAGTGACCCCAGCACTTCCTCCAACTCCCCCACGGCTGCAAGCATACCGGCAGCCAGCTCTGAAGCCCCTGGACAGGAGTGGAAGAGATCCCCTTCTAGGACTGTTGTGGAGATCCAGAATCTCACAGAGGTGTGGGGAGAGGAGGCTAACTTCCAGGATCTCCACACCAGACTTTCATGAGCAGCTGGATCTCATCCTGGGAGGGGATCACATATGGAGGAGGGGGGTTGGTCCTTTCCCCTACACCTTGTCATTGATTCCGGCCTGGAGACACCCATCGTCAGCCTCCAGGAGGGATGGGGCTGTGGAGGAGGAGTAGCAGGCCAGCCAGGATATGATGCCCACCAGCCAAGAGGTCATCATTTCCCTGAAGCCAGTATCCCCGTCCCAAGATGACTCCCAGTGTTCAAATGAAGCTGGGTAAGTCACATTAGGGGACTCCTCTACCTTTCCCTATCTACACGCAGGAGGAGGTGGCAGTTGGGGTTGCACACTCCTTGCTTGGCCTTCTCCTCACACAACATTCTGATGTGGGTGCACGTGGAGCACCAGTCCAGAGCAGAGAGCCCCATGACGCTGTCACATAGGAACCTGTCACTCCTTCTCACAAGGTTCCTGCACAGGCCTACTTTACTCCAGACTCTGTGGTGGGACACCTTCTAAGGAGGCTGGGGTCATGGACACACACAGCAGTGCAGCACACAGCACATGGTTGGGCCCACACTCTCAGGTCAGCATTCATTCCCTGTCAAGTGTGGCGAGCTAGATGATGAGCCCCTGCATGGGAACCTGCCAGGAGGAAGGAAGTGGAGGGGACCCCAATAACACCCTCCCAAGCAAATTGTGTCTGATGTTCACACACACCTCCCCTAACATCCTCCCCCCCTCCTCTAGCAGGCAGGGATAGAAGTTCTCTCTCTACAGAATGCTGCCAGTGTTGGACCCGGCATGTGCATGGCTCATAGGGAAGGTGAGTCACCCCATCCCACCCTCCTGCCCACAGGCTCCTGGCCTGGTGAGCACCTTCTCATGGCTGCTAGTCCACAGGAAGTGGAGGTATCAAGGCTCCCCAGGACATCCATGCCCCTGCAGGAAAATGTCCTTTGTCTAGACCTCAGATGGTCTTGCTTGAAGCACATGACTATCATCTGAACCGAGACCTTTAAGTGTCAGCTCAGGAGATGAGGGCTAGGCTTCATGCACAGTGACTGCTGGGATAACTGCCCTTCTTTCTGCTCTTCAGAGCTGGTTCAGCTGTGAGCAGAGTGCATTCAATACCTCATGCACCATTCTCCTGACCCTGTGAGGGCCGCCCACTCAGATGACCCTGTGTGGATCTGGAGCAGGAAAACATTCCGTAACTGTGGTGTCATGAGTGGGAGTAGCAGGGACAGGAAACAGACTTGGAGGAGCACCGTGCTGACCAGGAGCTACTGTGCACCATCTGACAGCAGCTGTCCAGCAGAATGAGACCATGTGTTCAGCATAAACTGCTACCATCGACTGCCTGGTTGCCGCCACTGAGTGATCTGGCACCTACCCTCTGCATCTGCTCCTTCCCAAGTCCTCCCATTCCCCTTCCCCTCTGGCTTTTCCCCCTCATCCTTTTCCCTGCCCACTCCATGCCACCGAGGGGCATGCACTGATATTTCAGGTAAAGCGGACAACTAATGCTGATGTAAAGTAAAACAATGGCATTTATCCAAGTTGCCCAGGTTGTTTTCCTAATTACCTACCTATCGTCCAACCTAACTACCTACTAACGCTGGTGTAAAATTCTCAACACAATCATCTCTTTGTGTTTTTATTTGTTTTCATGCTAACAACTCTCATAGTTTCACTTCTGGGTTTTATTTTCTCTTAACAATAAATGCACAGAAATGAATTTATATAGCCATTCCAGTGGAAAAAGCCAAGTTAAATGTTTTTATTTGCATACTATATACTGCAAGCTTCCTAAGTATCCATTTAGTTCTTTATTGTTCCTATATGGAATCTAAAATCATGCCACAAACTTCAGTAATGAACACCATCCTCATAAGCTGTTTACATGAAGACCGCAGTACTGTGAACATGAAGATCACTTGTCACATCTGTTGTTAGCATATGAGTGGTCTATGCTACTAACTACATAACTAATAGCATATGAGCTTGCTTTCTGTGCTCCTATTGTGTGAGATATGTGTCAATTCACTGTTGCTATGTATGTCTGCAGAGGATGACAGAAGGTCATGATGATTATCTAGAAAACTCTGAGGGTGTGTCTAGACTACAGAGTTTTGTTGACAAAAGTGGACTTTTGTCGACAAAACTATACCTGCGTCTACACTACCGCTGAGTTCTGTCGACATAACGTCGACAGAACTCAGCAGTTTTGTCGACGCTGGTAAACCTTATTTTACGAGGCATAACACCTTCTGTCGACAGAAGGTGTTATTGAATGTAAACTGTCCTTTGCGTCTACACTACCATGTCAACAAAGCAGCTAGCTTTGTCGACAGAACTCAATGTAGTCTAGACGCTCTTTGTCTACAGAAGTTTTGTCGACAGTACCCGTTGACAAAACTTCTGTCGACAGAAGCCTGTAGTCTAGACGTACCCTGAGTGAGCCATATTATAGCTGTGAGAATGCACTCCTATATGTACCATCCATAGCAAGTTGCTACATATGGCAGCCATCCAGATCATTCAACTCTCCTCATTCAACTTCAACACTGTCCAGATGATGGTTCTTCACATTCTCGTGCCACAGTAATGCAGGATCTGCATTAGGGTCACTGATAATCCATGGTCATCACTCCAATTGGTAACTCCATCCCCTAAAACTAAAAGTAATTCTGTCTGGGCTGAGACTGAACTAAAGTCATAACAAAGTGCTGAGCTTCATATGATTTGTTCCTGGAACAACCCTTCCACATTCCCCTTTCTGCTGGAGATATTCAGCTGGGCTGCAGTCCTTCCTCTGTTCTTGAGCTGGAGTTCTTTCTTTCTTTGAATATACTAAATGTAGAGCAGACATTCAGCATATGGATTTTGTGTGTGTGTGTGTGGTGGGAGGAAAGGGTAGATTAAAGGACAGAGAAACAGTTAATTACATAAATCATTAGGAAGGGTTTCCTGCAGCATTACGTCAAAACTGCCATATCAAAACAAAACAATAGTCACCCTAGACAGATATCTTCTCTCTGATTGTGGTTGTTTCTATGGAATACAATTAAAGACTCCATAATACTCCTAATTGTGTTATAGTAAAGCAGTAGGCAGTCTGCATTTGTTTCTATAGCAACAACCAAAACTACAAAAACAAAGTTATTCAGAGTACACTGTATGTCATAGTAGTATAATGACTTCTTATCAGCAGAATATTAAAACAAACATAACTTTCGAAGTTTTCAAATATATTATTTATAGTTATGGTTCTGAAACTAGGAGACTACTCTAGGGAGAAACTTACAGCTCAGAATAAGGAAGAGGTTTAGATGCAAGCTGTATAGATCTAATCATGAGGCACATTGCAATCTTTCTGTCAATACCTTTTATTAGATAAACTGTATAATATTTCAGGCAGACTTTTGAGATTTAGCAAGTCTTCAAATTTTGATCACATATTACCAGGAAATGTCTATGAATTAGAAATAAGAGACAAATACTAATCAGAACCAATCTGGATTTCTTTAAATCAACAATTTTCACTTGTGCTATTGTTAGAAACTGTTGTATCAGCTGGTATTCAGCTGAGAATGCCTTGGGTTGAATCGTTATTGATTATTTGCTTTTAAAGTTCTGAGGATCTTGAAACATACATCCGTAAGAAGATAATTACTCCTCCCATTCGATTTTTTACATAAATCAAGTTTCTGCTAAAAATGCATTTGAAAGAAGTTTCCCATAGTTTGCAATGATTACTTTCAACTTCATTATAATAGAAATGACTAGGAATAGCATTGCAGTCATAAAATGGATTAGAATTAAAAGGAAGAGGAAAATATGTCTAAATACTCAGCCTATTTCCTTTTTATGTGGATTATTCACATTACAAAGAAAAAGAGCAGTGATCATCTGAAATACCATTTATGGTTTAATAAAAAAGTGCCAAATTAGAAAAAAAACACACCACAATATTTATGGATGCAAAATGATTTGGGAATGAAACTCTGCAATTTTCATGCCCTCATAATTGTCTTTAAAATTCTCCCTTTTTGTGGAAATGTTCTGTATTACTCTTTGTCTAAATATTTACTTTTAGTCAGTTGTTTCTAGTTGAGTGGATAGAAAAATACCCTTTTCTCATTTCAAGAAATACTAACTGTACTTTAAAGAAAATGAAAGCCCTCTTCAAAAGCTTCTAAAGTTTAAAAGTAGGAATTTAGTCTGATAGTCCACATAATTCTCAATAGGGTGATTATAATGATAATAGGGTAATGATGATTATACCTTTGCTGGTCTTGAAAAGAAAAATAAAATAGGTTGTGATACAACCCACTGTAGTTATGACCATTGCAAATGTTGACATTTTGTTAAATGTCCTGATCAGCACAATTATAGTCATAAATTGGTAGAAATAGCTTTATCTGTTCACTCACATCCCTTATTATCACACAAAACAGTGTTTTCTTCAATATATGATCACTCCTTCAATTCAAATTTCCTGGCATAGTCTCTCCAGATCACCAGCGGGTTATACTGATGTGCGACGGATGAAAAAGTGGAAGAGGAAAATAGACAGTTGCATTGGTAGAAAGAGCAGAGGAGGATCTTACTTTGTATTCTGGAGGGAAAAGGCATAGTAAGAGAGGATGGGTTCTCTGATCAGAGATTAACTTCAATGAGAGCTCTATCAGGTTTATAATCCCCAATAAGGATAAGTGCAAACACTTATAGAAAACCATCAAGTTGTATTCTTCTTTACTTTCTTTTCAAAAGTGCACACAAACATCCCACATGCTAGGAGTGTGGAGTGGATTTATGTGTTAATGATTAAAATGATCTCTGACCCTAAAATTATCATGACCCTATCACAGGGATGGGTAAAAGCCTCTCAGAGGGCCAGATTCTGTCCGCGTGGCTGTTCCAGGGTCTGCCCCCTAGTGTGTTGCTTGGGAGCTTGAGCCCCGTGAGTCCTTTTAACTGCTTCCGTTTAAAGGGCTCGCATGTCTCTGGCTCCTAGGCAATGCTAGCAGGGGGAGGGGTAAGCTCATTGAACTGTTTCTGTTTAGACTCTCATGAGCCCTTTAAGTAGAAGCAGTTGAAAGGGCTCTAGCTCAAGGCTCCTGTAAGATGTGCACTGGCGGGGACACCTAGCCCTTTTCTAAGCCCCAACAGAGGTTTAGAGCTCCCTGCGCAGGCACCCAGCTTAGGTTGAGGAAGGGGGGGTGGCAGACACATGCTTCCTCCTGGTGGAGGAGCAGAAGCAGCAGCAGCAGCTGCCTCCTGTATTGGCTCCAGCCTCTACTGCAGTCCTCTCCCTCCCTTCCTCGCCCCTTAGGAGGATCTGTACCCACAGGAGGATCACGTGACCGAGATCATGCTGAAGCTGCTGCTGAAGGGGAGGGAGGAACTTTGCTTCATTGCCTGCAACCAGCCACATGTAAAAACCTGGATAAGATACAGGCCTGCAAGTGATGCTGTTTTGTAGGATAAAATCTTATTTGCAAGCTCTTTGAAACATGCATCTGTCTGTTAGAAAGGATGAGGATACACGTACACATACTCCAAAGTCTCAGAGGGGATAGCCCTGTTAGTCTGTAACTAAAAACAACAACAATGGTCCTGTAGCATCTTAAAGACTAACAAAAATATATAAATAGTATCATGACCTTTCCTGGGCACAGTCCACTTCTTCTGCCATTGGTAGTGTTAATTTTCTTTAAATTTGATGTCATATTAAATAATCATAAGCATTGCTCCTTGTTAATTATCCCTTGTTTTAATAGATTTTCTTCCACATCTATGGAGTATTTAAAATATATATTTATATCTAGGGTTTTTGTTTGTACTGGTGGGTGCACATCCACCACTACCTCAGTATTTATGTTGCACATAAAAATTTCAACCTGCCCAAAAGTAAATTTAATCCACCCAAGAATGGAAAATCTTGGAGAGAACACTCTAGCATCCCTGGAAAAGAGACTGGGAGCAGCAAGCCCTTTTAAATAGCAGGAACTGAAAGGTCTTGTAGCTCCTGTCCTCCACTAATGTGATGCCTGGGAGCCATGGAGGAGGCATGAGCCCTTTCAACTCCTGTGATGCAAAGGCTCTGCCCCTTCCACCCAAAACTCCCAAGACTCTGCCCCTTCTATCCAAGGCTCCGCCCCTTCAGGAGTGACCTGTGACCACTTCAAACATTTTTTGAAGTGAGCCCCCATTCAAAAATGATTGGCCACTCCTGCCCTATAATAAAAGCCAGTGTCTAGAGTAAGCAGACCCCCAATTGCTGAGAAACTGCAGTTTGAGAGTGCAATCATACTCCCACTGAAGTCAATATCAGAAAGGCCACTTGATTTAACAATGAGCAGAATTTGGCATGTATGTACCTGGATTGTCTTTGCTGTCAGAATACTTACAGTAGAACCATTATTATAACTGCTCTGGGTGATGGTTTATTCACAGTCTGGACATCTGTAGGACATGTGTAAGGCCCAAGCTAGCTCAGTGAGGATGCAGTCTTTGGAGATTTTAGCTGCTAAAATCAAATTTTCAAATGAGATGGAGAATAATTTTCCAAAGGCTGATAACTTGGCCAACTTTTGGTGCATTTTCATAAGTGTGGCAAAGATAGAAAGATGATATTTCTCATCCGTATTTTCAAGTCCTACTCCAAACATGCGTGTCACTTGAACTGTTAAAATCAAAGGTCTCCACAATTTTCCCCTCCACAATATATTTTCCCCCCATTTTTTAAAGTATTGAACCATGTTGACTGAAATTAAAAAAAAAAAAAAGCATCCCGAGGCAGACACTCACTATATAAAAATTCAGCCTAAATGGGTAAAGGCCAGTGAAGATATAAGCAACTGAAAATAGGAGCTTCTAATAGCAAGTGTCAGGCAACTGTAATAACAGCCAGCACTATCAGCGATGGCTATAATTAGACAAATAATAAAACTAATAAAGATAATGGCCAAAGAAGAAAGGAAGGAAGACTGACAACAGTGAACAATGGGAAGAGGAGTCTGCTCATTTTGTATAAGGAAATCAAACTGTATATGCAGGTTTCCTTCATTTTTTTAAAATGCCCAGATGCAAGAGTGGGAGCAGATAGAGTCAGGGGAAATTAATGATGGAAGAAGGCTGAAAGATGCACATTCTTTACTACCTAAGGCCAGCATTTGTACAATACAGGTGGGCCTGATAAAACATGCTGTTTCAAAGGTGTACTTTTATTCTCATTTAGAAAGATGCCAGCTATCTCAGCACTTCATTTCTAGCTGTACTGCAAAGTTTAGATGAGATTTAGAACAAATTTATGGCTTAGTTGCTCCAGCAATAGCAGCCAATAATAAAAGGAAAGGACAAGAGAAGAGCTCAACACTTTAATTCTGCACATAGGATATTATGTATGGCATTTGCATTTTATATGTTGTATACCATTTTCTGAGCATTTACCTTCTCACATTTATACTGTATGAGATGGCTGAGCATTTGTTTACTTGCTGTTAGAATTTAGATTGAAGTAGGCTCTTTGCAGACATGCAAGAAAATATAATCCTTGTCATGGTGAGAGATTAGAAAAGATTGGTTTCCATTTCCCAGCTCCACCATTCACTTGCTATGTGACCTTGGCCAAATCACTTCACCTTGAGATTTTAGAAAGTAATACATTTGGGGGTCTTTTACTTTGCCTGCTGTGTCTGTGTGTTTAGAGTCTGTTTGAATAACAAATTAAAGCTTTTCTCCACAAACTTGAGAGTTAGAAACTTTCTTTTTACTTAAAATGAAAACTGAGATTTTCATGTAATATCCTGACTCCAGAAGTTGGGCATTTAAGAAAAACACCCCAAATTGTAATAATTACGATCAAATCACAAGAGTTGACAACACTGCAAATGGGGGGTTGAAGGGGAGGGAGTAATTTCACATGTGTTGATTTTTTAATTAGTAACAGTGGGCTAGATTATAGTTTTGACCACATACCCACACCATTGGAAAAGAACCTCCCTGATGCCTCTGAATAGATGAATTGGGAGATAGGTCCAGTGTGTAGGGAGAGGCAGGAAATGGGCAGAGCTATGACTGCATCTTCTCCTGTCTGATCATGATAAATAAATTTGTCCATTGTGGCTGGCATCAGTTTGTTGTTGGTGTAGCCCAGCAGCAAATTATTAGGAATAACCTGTGTAATCCAGAAGTCATTTGCAATGGCAACGATACTTTTATTGGTACAAGACTCTTATGACCTATCTCATATATTTTTATCTGTCAGTAGCTGGTTCTCTTTATATCAACTTTCTGTACACTCATAGCTGCGTATGTGTGAGTATGTGTGCTTTATATAAAACTCCCATATTTACCATCCTGGAGCAAGCCTGAAAGAAATTATGTTTTAGAGGCACATTCTTCTCAATTGGTCATCATCTTTTCTCTCTTGTTTGCTTTGTATAAGCATTTCATATAAAAGCATCGCAGACAGAAATATAAAAAGTCATTTTAATGATGTACAATTACATGCATATATAAAATAAGTATAGAGATTGAAGTACTACTGCCAATTTATTCAATGTATGTCAACATTGTCTTTATTAGAATATTTGTAACAAACTGATACTTTCTCAGTAAGGTATACCTGCTAATAGCGAAACAGATCACCCTTTTGCATTGCAGGAGATCATAGGCTGTTGGGTGGCTGTGTTAATACAGTAATCAGATTGATTTAAATCAATGAACATTTTTAAGTGAAGTTAAACAATGAAAAACAACAACCCTCCCCCCCCATGAGTAAGGTATAAACACATCTTTTATTCATTCAGACAGTTGCACATTATGCTTTTGGTTTTGATGCTTCCTGATTACTATTATTATATTTATATTGTAGCAGCACCCAAATGCCCCAGTAGGGACTGGGACCCCATTGTGCTGTGCACTGAACAGGTAGAAAAAAAGGGTGCCATTTCAAACAGCACTACATTAATATGCTCTAAGATCCTTCCTGGGTGTGCCAGCAGAGTCTACACTGACCAGTTAGGCTGTGTCTACACTGGGCCACTTATTCCAGAAAATCAGCCGCTTTTCTGGAATAAGCTGCGAGCTGTCTACACTGGCCCTTGAATTTCTGGAAAAGCAACGATGCTCTACTGTACAAAATCAGCCGCTATTCCGGAAAAACTATTCTGCTCCCGCTCGGGCATAAGTCCTTATTCTGGAACACTGTTCCGGAATAGGGCCAGTGTAGACAGCCCAGTAGTCTTTTCTGGAAAAGCGCGTCTACATTGGCCACAGACGCTTTTCCGGGAAAAGGGCTTTTCTGGAAAAGCAGCCTGCCAATGTAGACGCTCCTTTTCCGGAAAAACTGAAAACGGAATAGTATTCCGTTTTAAGCAGTTCCAGAAATTCATGCCAGTGTAGACACAGCCTTAGTGTGCAATACATTAGTGTGCACTAGAATTTGCACCACTGTAGTGTAGACTAAAACATCAAGAAGTCAAGCCTCAAGGCAAAGTTCTGTATTGAGGTGGTGTGTATAGTGGGACATTCTACCTCAGCTCAGGTCTATACTAGGGAGTTAGTTCAAAATAACCCCCCTTCTTTTGAAATAATAAGCCTACCGTCCATACTACAACGCCTGTTATTACAAAATAAGGGACCACTTATTTTGAAATCTGTACCACTGCTCTTCTCTGGGAATAAGCTTATTTCAAAACAATTATTTTGGGAGTTATTTTTAATTTAGTTATTTCAAAATAATTTCCTAGTGTAGACATGCCCTCAGAGATCTTGCAGAACTTCCAGATATGCAGGGGGGAAATATGCTCATTGTTATATGCCATACTGTGATCACTGAGCTGGTCCTGCTTCATGTCAAAATAATAGAGGAGAGGGATGTCAAATTTCTAGCCCTTACTCTACACATTGTCATTGTAATTTGAAATGTAACAACGACTATCATGCATCTGATCAGAGTCTGCAAAATGTAGAAAGACAGCAGCCTCCATGTCCACAGTCGCATGTCAAGAAGGCCTGCCACTTATAGACTTTAACCAGGAAGATTCAGATATACACAGGGGAGGTAAGGATTAAGAAGCATTCATTAATTTATTTATCACCTTCAGAATTGATGTGTAATTCTTTCATTATTTTAGATTCTGCATCAATAGTGGTGTCCAGGAATTTGATGGGTTTGGGAGGAAATTATTAAAGAGACTCTTTGTATGTCAAAATGCCAGATTTTTAGATATCTTTTGACCTGCTTACTTAATGCTGCAGTAAAGGATTGACATTTTAAACAGAATACAATTATTTTCTTTTTTATTGGTAGCTGAAAGACTTTTTATTGCATGTTACTGGAAAAATGTGACTTCTTGTACTAGAGAGTTGGTATCATAAAAGACATGAACTTTCCTTGTAATGGAAAAGCTTTCATATCAAGTGTGTACAGAAGAGAAGTGGCAAAAAGAAGGGCTATTTAGAATTGTAATCACCTATTTTATATACTCAGAGGAAGAGGGTTCCTCAACCAGCACATCAGAATCTTCATCCAGGTTCCTTGACTATCAACCTTATTCTGAATAAGTGATGTACGGTGTAGTATGTGCATGGCTTTTGTCACAAAGGGTATGTCTACACTACCGCGTTATTTTGAATTAACTTATTTCGAATTAATTAATTCAAAATAATGCATCTAGACCCAAAAACTAATTCGAAAGAGCGTTTTTCTAATTCGAAATAACGCATCCACGTTGAGTGGATCCTGAATTGAAGGTAAGGCTGGCAGAAACCAGTGCCAAAAG
Source organism: Pelodiscus sinensis (assembly GCF_052426305.1). Classification (NCBI taxonomy): domain Eukaryota; kingdom Metazoa; phylum Chordata; order Testudines; family Trionychidae; genus Pelodiscus; species Pelodiscus sinensis. Next base: position 45,251,287 of record NC_143052.1, read on the forward strand.
GGCAACAGAGTTGGACTTAGTGTGTGGGGCTGCAGCCTCAGGCTAGTTGAGGTCTGTGCTTAAAGGAACCCGACCTCCTATCCCGGACAGACAGTTCTCAGGTTTCTCTGCTTGCTGGTCTACCTCGCTGAGGGACAGCAAAGCATTTGTGTCTCGGAGTGCTCTGCTTGCCCTCACTCGGGGCACCACGGCACTCTGCAACATGGAACCAGACCTGCCCCCGGGGACTTTGCTGTATCTTGTGGACACGTTGCCAGCAGCCTGGCTGCCTTGTCTGCAGGCTGCCATCTGGGAGGACCATCGAGGGGCTGTCAGGATCCAGGAGGCCCTGCAGGAGAGCGTCCACCCCGAGGAGCCCTCAGAGCCACACCGGTCTTCTGTGCCCCATTCCTCCCTCTCATCCTTCCACTTACCCTTCCCTAGCCCCCCCCTTCCTTATGTCAAATAAAAGACACATATTTTAAAAAATAGAAACTGGATTTATTTAACACAACTGGGGAGGGGGAATGAAACTCTGGGGAGATGGAGGAAAGGAGGCGGGAGAGGGCAGGAGAGAGGGTGGGGGAGGGGAGGGAGAAAACTGGGAGGAGGGAGCTAGAAGGAGGAAGCAGGGGGAATAAGGGGGAGGGGAAGCTCAGGGCTCAGGGGTGGGGGTCTCGCCAGGCCAACCGCCTCCCAGCACAACGGTGGAGGGGGCTTCGGTGTCCCCTGGGGGATGGGGAAGAGGATGTGGAGGATGAGGTGGGGGGTGTGGACATTGAGGAGGAGAATGTGTTAAATCCTGTGTTAAAAGAATGTTAAGATTGCCAAGTCAAATAATCAAAAATAGGAAATACCAAAATCAGGGATGTCTGTGCAATATCTCTAGTTACATGATCACACATTTTTCACACAGGAACACTGCCCTTCTCAATTCACGACATTAATGGTGCTCTAGGAATGATGCAGTGTGGATAAATAATGAATATGGTTGTTTGTAGGACCTCTGCCTCATTTGCTGCAGAAGTTAGAAGACATCTAATGAATGAAGATTGTAGGAAGAGAAAAGGTAGTTAAGAATATTGTCACAGAATTGAATTTGATCCCTCCTTCTGTCACATAAATCCTGTCTAAGACTGGACAGGTCACTTAAAACAAACTTAACACTTAGTCACTATTGTGTGCAGTGTTCCCACAATGTTTTTCCATCCCTGTGTGTAATAAATTTTGATATGTTCACCAAGGCATGTGTGGATGTGCACCACCAGAACTGGGAGCATTGGGCACTCTGCTAATCACTTGAGAGGCTGAATCTCTCCTGGGCAGCCTCTCAAGTGCTCAGATTACAGGAAAACAGTGACTGTATGTTTCTTGTTTTCTGGATGCCTACTTTGAGGTACTGGGTCCAGATTAGCTGAAGTGTTGAACACTCTCAGCTGCAGCTGAAATCAGTGGGAGTAGTAGTGTGAAAATATACAATACTAAGAAAATGCCAAGTACTGTGAAAATCAAGTTGCATTTTTTTTTAACTAGAGACAAAAATTAGTGGACGCGCAACAGTTTTTATCTTAATCTCCCTTTGCTTCAGTTTCATTTGCACTACAGCAATTAGAGTTATAAAAACCCTGAATATATTAATAATTACGTAGACAGTGCAGGACTTGGATGATGTGCACTACATAATACAGGGGCCCCACACATGAAATGATTAGGACAGAAATAAGTATTCAGTCATTCAGTGAGCGCAGTTCAGCCTTTTTGGGAAAAAAATTGAGATGCCTTCTATGAAAAACATTTCTGATCATGTAGTTAAAGAATACATCAAAATGCATATGCGCAAGATGGCCAAATTAAAATTGCACAGGCAGATGTAATTCTGCCATTTCCTAGTTTTCCAGCCCTTGTCTTTGTAACTGTAATATCAGGTTACATTCATGTTTTTGTATGTAATTTCACAAGTTTTTATTAAAGCAAACTGAAAAAAATGGAGATGTTAGTTGCTAAATTTTAAGAAATTGCTGCAGAGCATGTGCAATGTCAGACTTTTCAAAGTCATAACTTGCCAAAATTGAGCAGATCTGCATGAGACCAGTGAAAGGTATGTCCATGAATAAAAGGCCAACCTCCTGCAAATTTTGAGTCATGTTTGAAACATGGAAGTACTAGAACTTCTCAAAGAAAAGGTCATCAGAATTTTTTTAAATGTGAAACAACTTATTTTTTCTTAACCTCATTCTTGGGAAATGAACTTTTCCAAAATAATTCAGTCTGTGAAAGACATCTGTCATGGAAAAAATTAACCCCAAAAGTTGGCAACATTAGAGAATCAGAGAACACTAGAACTGGAAGGGACCTTCAGAGGTCATTGAGTTCAGTCCCCTGCCCTCACAGCAGGACCTAGCACTGTCTAGACCATCCCTGATAGATGTTTATCTAACCTGCTCTTAAATATCTCTAGAGATGGAGATTCCACAACCTCAGTAGACAATTTATTCCAGTGTTTAACCGCCTAAACCTCCATGTCCAGCCTAAACATCCCTTGCTGCAGTTTAAGCAACTTATAAGCAAGTGAGAACAGGATCTTATAATGGGAAGCATTTGCCAACCATAACTGGTAGTGTTACAAGGCCCATTTCTAATATTATTTCTTAATATAAATTTCGCCCATATCCTGTAATCTTCTATATGGGCACTTATTCATTTATGTTCCAGCTTTTCTAAATGATAGACAGCTTCATGTCTCTGACACAGTGGAACTCTACAAGGTTAAAGCTCATTTGTGTGGGAGACAGAACTTTCATAGGGACCAGTCCAAGAGTGAAATCAACTCCCCAGGTAGTGAGGACCAGAACAAACTTCACCACCTTCTGCTCCAAGTGCAAAGCATAATTCTTTCATTTGCCTTCTCTGACATAAACATGTATAGAGAAACATGTATATTGGAAAGCAACAACTACCACCTACCATAACAAGACACTCCACTACACACATTTCTCCTGGCAAGAGGTTGTTTCTTTCTTTATCAAGTGATAGTCATGTCACTTAATGCATTAGTACTGGGCATTGAGCTACTACGGTGATAAGCATGGTATTAAAACCTTTATAGAATAGAAAAGGATGGATTTTAAGCACCTATGAGTCTAAATCCCATTGACTTCAAGTTAGACTTAGGGTAACATTTTCAAAAGTGCCTGAGTGACTTAGGTAGCTAAGTAATTGAAAGTCAGTAGGAGCTTTGAAAACGTTACTGATAGAACTGGATATTATTAATGTGTTTACCATCTCACAGAGCTCATTGATGAGGATGACAAGTAAAACAGGAACTAAGCACAGAGGCACAAGAGAAAGAGGTCTTGAATATATAATGATTATTAGCTCCAATGGCAGCAAAGTGGATACTCGCCATTTAAAACACTAAGAAGTACAGATTCAGAGAATAAAGTAAAGCTCAAGATGTTTATATTCTCTCTCTTTTTGCATTATTAATATTTGAAGGAGGTCTAGCTAAAAAAGACTTATTCACAGAAAATCAAAGGCCTTTGAATCAGTGCACCTTTGTGAAACACTTCTTTATGGACTGAGAGACATTACAATTTACAAGATGATAGAAGCAGCTATTACTACTTGAAAAGTGTTGTGAACCAGGGCTGCTGCTGAAGAGGTGTGATAATAGAGTCTCCCTTATTTAGCATTGGAATATTGCAAGTAAGGATCATAGGATGAAATCTTGAATCACTAGCAAAAATGCAAGATGAGGAGTCTGCAGAAGCACTGATGGAATGAGAGCAAATGGCAAACAAAGAATAAAGATTTTAAAGAAATCTTTAACTGAACTAGAATATCTCATTTATATTCCATACAAATATTTTGTTTTCAGAAAATGAATGCCAAATGCAGTTAATCTGCTACTGACATTTTACTAGGAACTAATACCACTAAGATTTGGGAACTTGATTGACTGATCATCTTGCCCTTTTGCTCATAGACCATGAAGACAGTAAACTCTCAGAGGAACAAAAAGCCTAGCTAATCAATATATCATAGTGGAAAGGTCAATGCAGTATGCCACATTAGTAATATCACAGAATACATAAGATGTAAACTTTTTTTTGGGGGGGGGGGGGGGTAGAAGAGTGTTGAAATTTCCAGAAACACCAGGGATAAAGTTGTTACAGTGCCAAAATGATTTAGGAGCCTATGTCTCATTGATTTTTCATTTAGGCTTTGAGACTGGTGCCCTATTCTCTTCATTCACAGTGCAATGAAAATACAAACAGGCACAAAGATAGTTCATTCAAAGGAAAGATATAGTTATATTAGGGCAGCAAATTCCACAACTGAAATCTATTCTTAAAGTGCTTGCTGGCTAATTTTAAAAAAAGGAGGAAAAATAATTATTTTCTTTTAACCTAATGGCTACGTCTACACTGGCCCCTTTTCCGGAAGGGGCATGTAAATTTCACTAGTCGTCGTAGGGAAATCCGCGGGGGATTTAAATATCTCCCGCGGCATTTAAATAAAAATGTCCGCCGCTTTTTTCCGGCTTTTAAAAAAGCCGGAAAAGAGCGTCTAGACTGGCCCCGATCCTCCGGAAAAAGTGCCCTTTTCCGGAGGGTCTTATTCCTACTTTGAAGGAGGATCGGGGCCAGTCTAGACGCTCTTTTCCGGCTTTTTTAAAAGCCGGAAAAAAGCGGCGGACATTTTTATTTAAATGCCGCGGGGCATATTTAAATCCCCCACGGATTTCCCTACGACGACTAGTGAAATTTACATGCCCCTTCCGGAAAAGGGGCCAGTGTAGACGTAGCCTTTGAATGTTTGGAAAAGCTATTCTGAGAAGTATAGTCTACAAAACATATTTTACATACATTAAAGTAGGTCTTAAAATCCACCCTTAATCTTGTTAACTAGCTTAATTTACTGTCCATCATTACAAAGTATAGAAAATAAAATACTATTATGAAAACTTGTGTATTGAACACAAGAATGGCCATACTAGCTCAGATCAATTGTTCATCTAGCCCTGTCTTCTGCAGTGCCCAATGCCAGATGCTTCAGAAGGAATGAATAGAACAGATAATCATCAAATGATTCCTCACCTGTTGCCCATTACCAGCCTCTGGCAGACAGAGGCTAGGGACACTTCAAAGCATGTGCAGGTTGGACCTCCCTAGTTTGGCACCCTCAGTACCTCAGGGTTTGTCTACACTACCACCCTAGTTCAAACTAGGGTGGTAATGTAGACATACCCTAACTGGTCCTGGATGAAGGATTTTTCTGGACCAGGGGAGGTCACTTCTGGAGACCCCTGCTGCTGGCCCCATGCTCTGCCCTGCTGCCCCTCCAGGCTTCCTGGCTCCCCCACTCCCTGCAGCCCAGATGGAACACAGGATTGGCTTCCTGCCTCCTCTCCTCCCTGCTCCCCCAGCCCAGCTGAGCCAAGTGCTGGCTCCCCCACAGCCCAGCTGAGCTGCATGACATGGGGTGACCAGATGTGTACACAGTGTTCAAGATGTGGGTGTAGCAAGGATTTATATAGAGGTAGTATAACTAGGAAAGGGAGAGACAATAAGACATAAAAGGAGTCCCAACATTATTGGCTTTTTGATTGCCACTGCACACTGAGTGGATGTTTTCAGATAACTGTCCAAGATGATACCAACATCTTTTTCTTGCCCACTTACTGTTTGTAGCTGCAATCTTTAGAATTAATTGTATGCAAACTATGGGGAAATAACATGAGCCCTTTATGCAGAAATTGATTTTCTTTGTTTACATATAGTGTACAATTTTCAAAGCTACTTAAGGGATTTGTATCAATAACACCATCCTTGCCACCATGGATGTAGAAGCACTATACACCAACATCCCACATGAAGACGGATTACAAGCTATTAGAAACACTATCCCAGAGGACACCACTGCCAACCTGGTAGCAGGCCTATGTAACTTCGTTCTCACCCACAATTATTTCCAGTTTGAGAACAATTTATACCTCCAGATCAGCGGCACAGCCATGGGTACACGCATGGCCCCACAGTATGCTAATATCTTTATGGCTGACCTAGAACAACGTTTCCTCAACTCCTGTCCCCTTTTACCCCTTCTCTACTTACGCTACATCGATGACATCTTTATGATCTGGATGCATGGCCAAGAAACACTGGAGACATTCCACAGAGATTTCAACAACCTACACCCCACCATTAACCTCAGCCTGAACCATTCCACACGAGAGATCCATTTCCTGGACACCACAGTACAAATCAACAATGGAAAATTAGACACCACCCTCTACAGAAAACCCACTGACTCATACAGTTACCTACATGCTTCCAGCTCCCATCCAGCACACACCATACGATCCATCATCTATAGCCAAGCCCTTCGATACAACCGCATCTGCTCTAATCCCACAGACAGAGACCAGAAACTTCAGGATCTCTACCAAGCATTTATAAACCTCAACTACCCACCTGGAGAAATAAAAAAGCAAATTGAAAGAGCCAAACGAATACCTAGAAACCATCTACTACAAGACAGACCCAAGAAAACCAACAATAGAACACCACTTGTCATCACCTACAGCTCCCAACTTATACCTGTCCAACACATTATCAATAGATTACAGCCTATACTGGAACAGGACACTAAACTCCAAGAAGCTCTGGGAGACAGACCCATAGTCTCCTATAGACAACCACCTAATCTCAAGATGATTCTTACCAACAACCACAGGACATACCACACTAATACCAACCCTGGTACTTTCCCTTGCAACAAACCTCGCTGCCAGCTTTGTCCACATATTCACTCTGCTGACACCATTATTGGGCCTAACCAAGTGAGTTACAAGATCAAGAATACATATTCCTGCGCCTCCAGAAATATAATCTATGCTATCATGTGCCGAAAGTGTCCGTACATTGGACAAACGTCTCAGACACTTCGCCAAAGAATCAATGCCCACAAAACAGACATTAGACAGGATCACAAAGAAAAAACAGTTGCTTGTCATTTCAACCAGAAAGGACACAGTCTCAATGACCTGCTAACATACATCCTACTTCAGAAGACATTCAAATCTGCACTTGAAAGGGAATCCTCTGAACTGGCATTCATGCTAAAATTCGACACTCTCCGCACCGGACTTAACAAAGACCCCGGCTATCTTACACATTACAAAGATAGCTTCCCCAATTATCACCTCTAATTCTATTAACTCACAGACATTTCCTCTTCCCCACCTCTAATATCATTAACTCACTGGCATTCACCTTCCTTCCCCCCCCCCCCAAAACCCCCTTCTGTTCTGTAATGTGATTTGTCCTTTTCATGTGTGTTCATTTTTTTAAATTGTATCCTTTGGTATATATGGTTGTGACTATTTTCTTCCACTATTTGATCTGAGGAAGTGGGTCTGGCCCACGAAAGCTCATCATCTAATAAACCATCTTGTTAGTCTTTAAAGTGCTACATAGTCCTGTATTTTGTTTCAGCTACACCAGACTAACATGGCTACATCTCTATCACTCTTAAGGGATTTGGATACTTAATTCCTATTAATATTATTTAATTAAAATTAATTGTAATGGGGATAATACAATGGAAATATCTTACAAGGCTTTGAAAATTTCACCATTGATCTCTCTTCCTTTGTAGATACAAGCTCTGTTTTGATCAGGCCTCTTGCAATTGTGCTATAGTTTAACAATCATTTGAAAGATAAAAAATACGCATCTGTTGCTAAATATGCATCTGTACAAACACTGGAAAAGCACAGTTATACAGCATTTAATATGCTGCAAAGAATTGACTGCAACAAGAAAACTCTAGGCCTATGTACACACTCGCGGCTTCTTGTGCGAGTAATATGCAAATGAGGCTAAGCATGGAATATCGCCGAGCCTCATTTGCATACCTAATGAGCCACCATTTTTTCAGAAGAGGCTCTTGCATAAGAAAAACCCTTTTGCGCAATGCCGTTACACCTATTACGTGACAGGAAGAACGGCATTGCGCAAGAGGGTTTTTCTTCCGCAAGAGCCTCTTCTGAAAAAAATGGTGGCTCATTAGGTATGCAAATGAGGTTCAGCGATATTCCATGAAATCATTTATGAATAAGTTGAAAAGGATTGGTCCCAGGACTGACCCTTGGGGTACACCACTAGTTACCCCTCTCCAATCTGAAAATTTACCATTTATTCCTACCCTTTGTTTCCTGTCTTTTAACCAGTTCTCAATCCAAGAAAGGACCTTCCCTCTTATCCCATGGCCATGTAATTTACACAAGAGCCTTTGGTGAGGAACCTTGTCAAAGGCTTTCTGAAAATCCAAGTATACTATATCTACTGGATCCCCCTTGACCGCATGTTTGTTAACCCCTGCAAAGAACTCTAACAGATTAGTAAGACAGGATTACCCTTTACAGAAACCATGTTGACTTTTGTCCAATAAATTATGTTCTTCTACATGCTTCACAATTTTATTCTTCACTATTGTTTCGACTAATTTGCCCGGTACTGAAGTTAGACTTACCGGTCTGTAATTGCCAGGATCGCCTCTAGAGCCCTTTTTAAATATTGGTGTCATGTTGGCTACCTTCCAGTCATCAGCTACGGAAGCCGATTTAAAGGATAGGTTACAAACCACAGATAATAGCTCAGCAATTTCCCATTTTAGTTCTTTTAGAACCCTTGGATGAATGCCATCCGGTCCTGGAGATTTGTTAACATTAAGTTTTTCTATTTGTTCCAAAACCTCCTCTAATGACACTTCAATCCGGGACAGTTCCTCAGATTCATCACCCAAAAAGGACGGTGCAGATTCAGGAATCTCCCCAACGTCCTCAGCCGTGAAGACTGAAGCAAAGAAATCATTTAGTTTCTCCACAATGGCTTTATCGTCCTTGATTGCTCCTTTTATAGCTCGATCATCTAGGGGACCCACAGGTTTTTTAGCAGGCTTCCTGCTTCTAATGTACTTAAAAAACATTTTGTTATTTCTTTTTGAGTTTTTGGCTAGCTGTTCCTCAAAATCTTTTTTTGCTTTTTTTATTACATTTTTACACTTGATTTGACAGTGTTTATGTTCCTTTCTATTTATCTCACTAGGATTGGACTTCCACTTCTTAAAAGATACCTTTTTGTCCCTCACTGCTTCTTTTACATCGTGGTTAAGCCACAGTGACTCTTTTTTAGGTCTCTTGCTATGTTTTTTAATTTGGGGTATACATTTAAGTTGGGCCTCTATTATGGTGTCTTTAAAAAGTTTCCATGCAGCTTTGAGGGATTTGGCTCTAGTTACTGTGCCTTTTAATTTCTGCTTAACTAACCTCCTCATTTTTGTGTAATTCCCCTTTTTGAAATTAAATGCCAGGGTGCTGGATTGCTGAGGTGTTCTTCCCACCACAGGAATGTTGAATGTTATTATATTATGGTCACTATTCCCAAGCGGTCCGGTAACGGTTATATCCTGGACCTGATCCTGCACTCCACTCAGGACTAAATCGAGAATTGCCTCTCCCCTTGTGGGTTCCTGCACGAGCTGCTCCAAGAAGCAGTCATTTAAGCCATTGAGAAATTTTATCTCCGCTTCTCTTCCTGAGGTGACATGTATCCAATCAATATGGGGGGTAATTAACATTCCCCATTATTATAGAGTTCTTTATTTTGAATACCAATTGGGTACAAAAAATTCAAAATCTCCCATCTTAATTCTTATCCCAAGTTTTACTGATCCCAAGTTTTACAATGCATATACTAGTTCTGTATTGGCTACGGGAGGCAGTGTGCCCTAGTGGAACCAGGACTGGCCAAAGACTCAGGAAACCTTTGTTCTATTTCTGGCTCTGATATTCTGCCTTCTAGAAGAACTTAGGCAAATTGCACCACTGTTTTCTGCTTCAGTTTCCCCATCTGTAAAATGGTGATAATGATGTTGCCCTCCTTTGTCAAGTATTTTTTGATCCACAGGTAAAAAGTGCTGTCTAAAGGCTAAATATTATTATCTTACAACCCCTCCCCCCACTCCAAACTCATGTTTGGATGATCTAATAAAAACAGAAAACCAGTTCAACTGTACAAGAAGTGCTGACTTATTCCATCTCAGGTTCCATGTCCATTCTGTGGACTATCAAAGTCATAGTCACACAACTCCATGGGCTGGTATTCCAGAGAAGAACGAGAGTCTCTAATCCAGCATTTCTTAAACTGCGTTTCATGGCACAGAGGTGTGCCATGGAGATATGGTGACCATATGTCCCTTTTTTTCCAGGATAGTCATGGATTTAAAGACACGCAGCACTAGCACAGCACAGCGGCAACTCCCCGCTTCCACCCAGCATGTAAGTGGTTCCCTTGGTGCTTTACGTGGGCAGCCAGGGCCACTGCCAATGGCAAACAGTGTCCACAGCTCCGAGCTCACTTCCAGCACACACCGCTGTCCGGAAAGCCCCTCCCCCCACTGTGTGGCCCTTCCCTCCCACTGAGTAGCCCTTCCATCCCACTGCAGGACTGCCTCTGCCATGCGCTGCCAGCCTGGCCTCCTTCATCCACGGGCAGCCACCGCCACTGACAGAGGGGGAGGGGCGCTGGTTGGAGCCCGTGAACTGCTCCTGGGAGCTGCCACCAGAGTCCTGGCAGAGACCGCGAATAGATTGGCTGGAGTACTGCAGAGCGGGATACATTCGGGCTCTGCCGGTGCACTCTGTGCACATCCCTTTTCCCCCCCACCTCTTCCCACTCCACTGGGGGTGTGGCAGTTCACAGACCCGCTCGCTCTGCTGCGCTCCGCAAGCCAGATCTGGGAGGGTGGGGGCTTTCTCCTCCCCGCCCCCTTCCTAATGGGAGACAAAACTGGTGCGGGGACTGGAATGCAGCACTAACAGCACCACGGGCAGCCCAGCTCCAGGCCCAGCAAGCGGTCCTGCCTTGGAAGCATCTGGGGCCAGAGCTGCAGGGACTTCTGGGGTCTGACCACAAACTCCAGCCCCGCAAACTGGAAAGCAAATGTGGGGGAGGGGCTTGGAGAGAACTATGGGGAAGACATCAAGGGACAGGGTGGAGGAGAGACAAATGCCAGGGGGCCAAGTGAAGATAATGAACAATGGTTCAGACGGGGCCAAACTCATCCCCTATAGGTAGGAGGATGGTGGGGAAAGTTCTTAGAGGGAGTTACTTTTACTTCTGGTCATGTGTCCATCTTTATCCCGAGAGTCAGGGGCATAGTAAACAGAGGGTTTTTTTTTTCTCAACAAAAATCCTTGGTGTTCCCCATAAAAAAATGTTCCTCGGTCTTAAAAAGTTTAAGAAACACTGCTCTAATCCCAATGGAAGATTATCAAAATTAGATGAATCCAGGTCATTTCCCAAAAGAGAAGGCTAGGTGGCCTGTTTAGCATGTGTCATAATGGAGAACTGTGAAATGGCTAACTGGCATGGATACATTTCTCATAAGCATAAACAATGAGAATTAAACTAAGCTTATTGCAGTGTCATTTCAAAGTGTGTTTGTTTTTATTGTGGATATTAACCTGTTATTAGCCAATTGTTCTATGGCCAATTATTGCATGGGTGGCATTTGTAAAAGTAACTCTTTCAACAGTGGCAACACAGTTAACAGTTCATATATGCATAGAGGCAAGCCAGATCTGTAAATATTCAAATTACTAATAGATGTGCAAATCTTCCTGTGTTCAGTAACACACACTTCAAGACAACTAAGTAGGGCCCTAAGGAAGGGCTTTACTCAATAAAGCGAATACTTACAAACTTTGTTATATGACATGCTAGGGGAATGGGGATGCTGGTAAGTCAAAAATTCCTGTTAACTCAGAGGGAAAGAAGTGGAGAAAGAGGGTCAGGACTGAGGATTGGATTTGGAAAGAGATGAATGGCATGGACTCTGGGAGGGAGTTTGGGAGCAAGAGGGGTTTTGGGGTAGAGGTTGGGACATGCAAGTGGTGATATATCCTTGCTGCTTCTAGGTGGGGGCACAACCAGGGGCTCTGCATGCTACCTCCACCTGAAGGCACCACAGCCACAGCTCCTATTGGCCATGATTCCCAGCCAATGGGAGCTGTGGGGGTGAGGTGGGGGGGCACAGACCCTTTGTGACCATTTCTCCATCTACAATCAGCAGAGACATGTTACCACTTTTTTTCTGCTGGCCCTCTGCCAACCAGACCTTACTGAAGATCAGAAATGCCCATTTATAAATCTTTCTGGATGGTAAAGTGCAGCGTACCGTAGCTTTTACTGTATATTCCACCAGCTTGAAGTCAGGATGTTTTAAGTGGTATCTCTGGAACTTAACTGCATGCTGTAAGGCAACAGCTCTTGAAGACTATTTCAGTACAGGCTCAGGGGCAAATAGAGGCCCTTTGATGTTTATGCAGACTTCCAGTAGAGATAAAAAGAAATAACTGAGGGGTTTTTTTCAGGCTAGTATATTTTCAACAGCACAATAAAATGTCATAAATGAAATAATAGCACATTGTTATATCATAATACGTTAAAGCCATGTGTCTTTAGATGAAATGGTTAAAACAGATTTCATTACTATAAACCAATGCAGGAGTGACGCACTTTACAGTGTTTTGAAATACAACATGTACCACAGTAACATAAGTCTACAGAATAGGTGACGTTATTAAGCCTTATCTTGAAAACATTACTCAGAATAATAGTCCTATCGAAAGTAAGAGCACTGAGCACTGGGCCAATAGTTCTTATAAGTCTTTTCTTTCCACACATACCTGAAGAATAATTCTCAGATTTTCTTTTTTGTCTACAACCTCTTTTTCATTTTCTCAATTTTATTTCTTTCAATTAATAAAATCCTAAAAATACTCCTATGCTCTGGGTGCCATATCATCAATTGAAAGGCAATGTATAAGATTAGAGTCATGTAATTAAAGATCCACTGACCTCCAACTTGCAGACTACTCCTTTCCCAGAGTTTTAGAGAAAAAGGATGGCTTTGCAAGAACCTTGACGTTCATAGCCTAAGCTCCCAGTCACCACAGGTATTCAGATTTGCAGCATATGGTCTCACAAGCTCAGTGTACAATACAGAAGTTGCATATTAGCACATTTTCCTACAAATTTTAAGGAGATGACTTAAATGCAAGTAAGACCATGGGAGCCTACTGTCTCTGACTCTTATATGCTGGCTCTAGTTTACAGTAATATACTTTGCTAAAAGTTTTATTAGGCCCCTTTTTAAAAAGTGAGTATATTAAAATTAATGTGGTTAGCACAGCAGGACCAGAAAAATAAAAGTTGTCATATAACTTACTTAGCTTTTTAGAATCTAAATTACTGTGTGTATGCAGTGTTGCTCTAGCTGTGCTGGTCTTAGGATCGATGTTGGTCCAGTAAAAGCTATTGTGTCTCTGGTTAGTATGTGAAGCAGTTTGCTTTGAAATAGTTTGCTTAGAAACTAAGACTATGTAGTTTTAGGCTAATATAATTGGGCCAAATTCTCTGAAATTGCACCTGAAAAATGTGCATTTGTGGGAATGAAAACTGGCTTCAAAAGGAATGAACAGAACAGGTAATCAAGTGATCTAAAATTTACCAAAGAAATACCATAGGACTCATTTGAAAATGTGTTTGTATCCTGCAACCCTTATTCTTATGAGGAGTCCCACCTATTTCATTGCAAACATTTTAAACATAACTCATTGTTTACCCTTGGCACTGTGTTCATTTTACGGAAAATGAAAGAAGACACTTGGGGTACGTCTATACTACATGCCTCTGTCGCCAGAGGCATGTAGATTAGGCTACCAGACATAGGAAAATGAAGCATCGATTTAAATAATCGCCGCTTCATTTAAATTTACATGGCTGCCGCGCTGTGCCAATCAGCTGTTTGTCAGCACAGTACGATAGTCTGGACGCGCGGGAGTTGACATCAAAGGCATTTGTCGACCTCCCAGGTATGCCTCCTGGGACGAGGTTTACCTGGGAGGTCGACAAATGCCTTTGATGTCGACCCCCGCATGTCCAGACTACTGTGCTGTGCTGACAAACAGCTGATCGGCACAGCGCAGCAGCCATGTAAATTTAAATGAAGCGGCGATTATTTAAATCGCCGCTTCATTTTCCTATGTCTGGTAGCCTAATCTACATGCCTCTGGCGACAGAGGCATGTAGTCTAGACGTACCCTTGAATTGGGCATTCTGGTTCAGGACTAGATTGTGATGTTTAGCTACTAGAACACTGACAATAAAAAGTCACGCCTACCACCTATGACTAATGATAAACTTCATGAAATACACAATAGGCATGTAAGAAACCTAATGCTGATTGCACATCTGTATCTGTTATTTCTTTTGATCATACTTCTACTCTGCAAGCTAAAGGTGAGTTGTCTCTCATGTCTCTCAGAAATCAATGAAAACTGCCCAGTCTTCGCTGTAGAGCTCTGTGCAGATATAAAAATATGTATCTGTAGCCGATCCAAATCTGCTGGAAACTATGTGCATCCAATGTGAAATCCGCTCTCTGTCTTTTATGTGTATGTGCATCCTCTGTTAAAAGCATTTCCGGAAAATCATGCCAGTCTAGACGTAGCCCAGCTGTTCCCAGTCAGTGGTGCAGCAAGGGTGCTAAGTCCTGGCACTGCAGCCCATGCTGTATCCCAGAAACAGCCAGCAGTGGGTTCCCAGCCAATAGGAGTGTGAAGCAAGTGCTCAGAGCAGGGGCAGTTCAGGGAGCCCCATGTGCTCTCCCTGCCTACCACAACCTAGGGGTTGGGTCTGCTGCCAGCTGCTTCTAGGGCAAAGTGCAGAGTGTGGTACAGAACAGGCAGGTACTTACCTGCCTTAGCACCCTGATCCTTCTGCAGCAATGAGACCCTGTGCCTGACATTCCACAACCCAGTACTGGATCATGATCCATACTGTGAAAACCACTGGGCTGTGTCTACATTGGCACCCCTTTCCGGAAAAGGGATGCTAATGAGACAAGTCGGAATTGCAAATTCCGCGGGGGATTTAAATATCCCCCGCGGCATTTGCATGAACATGGCTGTCGCTTTTTTCCTGCTCAGGGTTTTGCCGGAGAAAAGCGCCAGTCTAGACGGGATCTTGCGGAAAATAAGCCCTTTTCCGGAAGATCCCTTATAAGGAATAAGAAATAAGGGATCTTCCGGAAAACGGCTTATTTTCCGCAAGATCCCGTCTAGACTGGCGCTTTTCTCCGGCAAAATCCCGAGCCGGAAAAAGGCGGCAGCCATGTTCATGCAAATGCCGCGGGGGATATTTAAATCCCCCACGGCATTTGCAATTTCGACTGGTCTCATTAGCATCCCTTTTCCGGAAAGGGGTGCCAATGTAGACACAGCCCTGATGTAGAGCACAGGCCATTGCATAGTAGGGAAAGCTGCTTTAGTGGAGCTACTATGCTTGCCTCTTGAATGAGCATGATTATCAAGGAAGTGAAAGAAAATCAAAACCAAACAGTAGCCCAGAACTTGTTCTCATCATCTGAAGATGACTGTGAAAGTTTTCGTAATGCTTCACAACTGACCTAGAAGCTGGTTTGGGACAGATTACACTAAAGTTTTCATAAACGGGGTAATTAGAACATCTAAATAAACATTTTTAGACTTAGAGCCCTTAACGCCTCTAGACATGATTTTCAGAGAGGCCTTTTACTCTGAATGCTCTTGAGGGAATTCATGCTTAAACACTTAGATGATTAAAAATCTGGCTAAATATCCTTGATTTGTTATACAGAGCTTTTGATTAGCTTTTACTGTGGGCTTTATGTCTTTACTCCTTCTTCTAAAAACACAAGTCTCTCCTAAAACACACTTCAATAAAACTGAGCTGGTCAAATCTTGGCAAAAAAAGAAAGAAAAATAAATGTTTGCAAACATTTCCTTGACTTCAAAATGGCTGTTTACTTCAACCATGTTCATACTGCCTTTTTTTTTTTGTTTTTTGCTACTGATGAATATTCACACAAATAGTTTTTAATATACCTGGGAAATAACTATTCTTCATACAAATTAAAACTGTTCCTATTTGCTAGTCCCTTTTTACTATTTACTGTTTATTATCCTCCTGTTTTAATTTTTTTTCTCATGTTATTAAGGAGCAGAAATACCACAACATGATTTATGTGACCAATTAGATGGATTAAATAATAAATGCTCAGGGTGGTACACTGATAAGTAACCCAAGAACTGAAACATATTTGTCCAAATGCTACATAAGTTACATAGTGACTATTTATGATACGAAAAAAAAACCCATACACTTTTGCAGAATGCAGGATTGTTTTTTGAAGAAATAAGAAAAAAATTCAGAGAATTCATTTGCAATTAAAATTCAGGCAGCTTTAATAAAAACTCAGTGTGTTTTTTAAATGAAAAAAGAAAACCAAGAAAGTAGCTTCTAAGTATAGGACTAAAAGAAAGGGTCATGTCCGTAGCATCCTACCCTCACTTCTCGTGACTCATCAGAAGCCCCAAGACATTAAGCACTGGGAGAGGGAAGGCAGAGGAGAGACAAGCTGCAGGAATGCTGCAGAGATAACCCTTGCATTCTCATGGAATTGTAATGGGTAGGTTGGTGCTAATAAAGTTCACAAGGTTAGCATTTGCTTTCTCCTTCCTCTACAGTTAGAGGGACTCCAGGCCCACTCACTGACTGTTGAGGTTGCCTCTATTAATCATCCTAACAGGGAGCCAGTGGGAGCCAAGGAACAATGCAAAGTCATAGGGGTCTCCACAGAGATGATCTGTGCCTCTGAAGATATGTCAGGTAACTGAAGCATTTGGGTGGGAGGGGGGGGGCGGGATGAGGGAGGAGAGTTCTGCATGTCTTATGTGAAGTGAATCTCTTCTCTGACCCAAGAATATGTAAGAAATTCTATGTGGGCTTCCTCATGTTGCAGTGACTTCTCTGTAAGGATGCCCTTTACTGGCAACATCCTGCTCCAATGTGGGCACGGGAAGAGAATCGTAGCTACTTCAAAGAGCCAGTAGGTGTTAACAAGTGGGTTTACTTTACCTTTGATAATCCTGCTTCCCCTGTCAATTAACCCAACAAATATCATACCAGCTGTTGGCCTAGCTTAGAAGAGACTCTTGGAAGTTTAGAAACTAGCCAATGAGCTTGGTGAGGGAATCTGGCCCAGACAGCTAGGAGGGTGATTGCTCTGATTTAGCCTATTTCTAGTGTTTTTCAAAATAAATATGCTGTTTAAGGATTAGGAACATAGTACCTAACCTGGGAACCTAGATGGGCAGGTTTGTGATGTGTCTTATGTTTTGTTAAATGTCTAAAGCTACATCTAGACTGCAGGCTTCTTTCGGAAGAAGTTTTTCCAGAAGAGATCTTAAAAAAAACCTTCTTCTGAAAGAGTGTCTACACAGGCCAAGCTCATCGAAAAAGCAATCTGGTTTTTTGAAAGATAGCATCCAGACTGATTGGACACTATCTCACAGATAAGGCCACCCGGAACCAGGTGAGGCAGGGCTTTAGGTCATCCGTTGGTTCCGAGTGCTGGTGCCGGAGCCTAGCTGAGACATGTGCTTAAAGGAACCCCCCCGGACAACTGTTTCTCTGCTTCTGCTGAGTGCTTGATACCTCTTCGAGGGACAGCAAAGCTCTTGCAGTGCGTTTTGTGGTTGCCCTTTTTTGGACGCCACAGCTTTTGTCTTTGGGCCATGGAGCTGGAGCTGCCTCTGGGCATGCAATGGCTCCACATAGCTAGGCTGCAATTTCTAGCATAAGAACATAAGAATGGCCTTACTGGGTCAGACTAAAGGTCAATCTATCCCAGTAGCCTGTCTGCCAACAGTGGCCACTTATTCATAAAAGATCTGGAGAAACGGGTAAGCAGTGAGGTGGTAAAGTTTGCGGATGATACTAAACTGTTTAAGATAGTCAAGATAGAAGCAGACTGTGAGGAACTTCAAAGAGATCTCACCAAACTGAATGATTGGGCAACAAAATGGCAAATGAAATTTAATGTGGATAAGTGTAAAGTAATGCACGCTGGAAAAAATAACCCCAACTATATGTATAGTATGATGGGGGCTAATTTGGCTATGACAAATCAGGAAAGAGATCTTGGAGTTATTGTGGATAGTTCTCTGACAACTTCCACCCAGTGTGCAGCGGGGTCAAAAAGGCAAATAGGATGTTAGCTATTATTAAGAAAGGGATGGAAAATAAGACCCTGAATATCTTACTGCCCCTGTATAACACAATGGTACGCCCACATCTTGAGTACTGTGTACAGATGTGGTCTCCTCACCTCAAAAAAGATATTTTGGACTTAGAAAGGGTTCAGAAAAGGGCAACTAAAATGATTAGGGGTTTGGAATGGGTACCATATGAAGAGAGGTTAAAGCAACTGGGACTTTTCAGTTTAGAAAAGAGGAGACTAAGGAGGGATATGATAGAGGTATATAAAATCATAAGTGGGTGAATAAAGAAAAGTTATTTATTAGTTCCCACAATAGAAGAACTAGAGGACACCAAATGAAATTAATGGGTAGCAGGTTTAAAACTAATAAAAGAAAGTTCGTCTTATACAGCGTGTAGTCAACCTGTGGAACTCCTTGCCAGAGGAGACTGTGAAGGCTAGGACTATAATAGAGTTTAAAGAGAAGCTAGATAATTTCATGGAGGTTAGGTCCATAAAAGGCTATTAGCCAGGGGATAGAAATGGTGTCCCTGGCCTCTGTTTGTCAGAGGCTGGAGAAGGATGGCAAGGGACAAATTGTTTGATCATTGTCTTCGGTCCATCCCCTCTGGGGCACCTGGTGCTGGCCACTTTGTGCAGGCTGCCTTCCAGGCCCTGCATGAGCTCGACTCACAGTTCATTCTTGGGACCCTCTCCCTGTGTGTGTGGGAGCAACACCCTTGCAACCACAATCCACGGGCTGTGTCTACATTGGCACCCTTTTCCGGAAAAGGGATGCTAATGAGACAAGTTGGAATTGCAAATGCTGTGGGGGATTTAAATATCCCCCGTGGCATTTGCATGAACATGGCTGCCACTTTTTTCCAGCTCAGGGCTTTGCCGGAGAAAAGCGCCAGTCTAGACGGGATCTTTCGGAAAATAAAGCCTTTTTCGGAAGATCCCTTATTTCTGATTTTAAGAGGAATAAGGGATCTTCCGGAAAAGGCTTTATTTTCCTAAAGATCCCATCTAGACTGGCGCTTTTCTCTGGCAAAGCCCTGAGCCAGAAAAAAGCGGCAGCCATGTTCATGCAAATGCCGCGGGGGATATTTAAATCCCCTGCGACATTTGCAATTCCGACTTGTCTCATTAGCATCCCTTTTCCAGAAAAGGGTGCCAATGTAGACACAGCCAGCGTGTAGAGGCATTTCTGGAGGCTGGACACCTGTTTGTTCTGGTGGGACTGGCTGGTCATGGAGCAGAGGCATGACCACCAGTGGCTCCAAAATTTCTGCATATGAAAGGCCACCTTTTTGGAGCTGTGTGCCTAGCTCACCCCTGCCCTCCGATGACGCCACACCCACCTGTGCCTCACCATCCCCCTGGAGAAGTGGGTCACAATCACCATCTGGAATCTCGCGGTCAGTGAGCAACCAGTTTGGCATGGGGAAGTCCACCATCAGGGCCCTTCTTATTGAGATAAGGCACTCTGGGGCTGCAGTCCCTGCATGGGGTGGTGAGAGTCCCAGAAAAGGGGGACCTTTGGGGAAGGGGGGTTGGGAAGGGAGGGGATGTAGTGGGTGTTGGGGGAAGCCCTGTCTACAGGGGTTTGTGCCATCCCGTCCTCACACAGCCCTGCTTCTGGGGGGGCAGCCTCATGGGGGGTGGCTCGGGGAGAAAAGGGGGGCGGGCACCTCCCAAGGGCTCAGGCACTCCCTCTCTCATTCTCTGTTTTGTGTGTGTGTTTGTCTCCTTCTGCAGGTTGGGAGGGCCATCAACTCCATCCTGCTGTGTATGGTCATCTGCCTGGGAGACCTGGACCCCATCATGGCTAGATTTGCTGCCCTGGGGTTCCTAAACCATTGTGGAGTGATTGATGGAACCCAGATCTGCACACCGCAACATTGAGTGGCCCAGTATATCAACTGCAAGGGCTACTTCTCAATGGTGCTGCATGCTGTGGTTGACCACCGTGAACAGTTCACAGACATTTTTGTCAGGTGGTTGGGCAGGCCCTCATTTTCAGAAACTCCAGCCTCCGTGGGAAGCTGGAGCCCGGCACATTCTTCCCTCACCGTGACTTTGCGGTTGGGGACGTGCAGATCCCACTATGTATCATGGAGGACACGGCCTACTTCCTCATGCCATGGCTGATGAAGACTTATACTGGTCACTTGGACCCCAGCAGGGACCAATTTAATGCCCACCTCAACTGGGCCAGGATTCAGGTGGAGTGTGCCTTCGGGCACTTCAAGGCGTGTTTCAGGTGCCTCCTGACCGGCCTGGATGTGGGGGAGCACAACATCCCTGAGGTGGTATCAGCATGTTTTGTCCTCTACAACATTGTGGAGAGAAAGGGGGAGACTTTCCTCCCGGGGTGGGGAGCATGGGCCGGCCGCGAGGAGAGACCCTTTGAACAGCAGCAGACACCTGCCATCCCCCAGGCCCATCAGGCTGAGGTGCACATCCGGGAGGCCCCAACGGAGAGTTTCTCTCAAGGACTCCAGTAACTCTCCTCAGAACTTCCCCACTAGGGGTCTCTAGCTTGCTTCACTACCCCCCCACAACCACTACCCCTCCCTTCGCCCCTTCCCTGACCTCAGAATAATTACACCTGTTTGGATTTGAAGGGGGGTTGGAGCAGTGTGGTGCCCTCTCAGGTGTGGGGACATTGTCAGAGTGGAGGTTGGGTGGGTCCTGGGACCACAGGGAGGTGGGCAGGAGAGGAGGCTGGAGTGGGTTCAGGTTTGGCAAAGGTTAAGGGGGAGGGAGCATGGGCATTGCTTAGGGGGAAGGAGGAGGAGGAATGGGCATAGTGGGGGGGCAGGAGGGTGGTAGGCAGGAGCAGCAACAGCAGCCGGGTGTGTCATCATGTCATGCATGATGGTACACATGCTATTGCACCACTGCACGAGCTGGTTCCACACGTGGTTCCACCACCCTGCATCCTCCCGAATCTTCTACAGGTGTGTTGTAAGCAAAACTCGTGAAGTCATTCTGCCGCTCTATTCTGCACTAGTTAGGCCTCAGCTGGAGTACTGTGTCCAGTTCTGGGCGCCACATTTCAAGAAAGATGTGGAGAAATTGGAAAGGGTACAGAGAAGAGCGACAAGAATGATTAAAGGTTTAGAGAACATGACCTATGAAGCCAGGCTTCATGAACTGGGCTTGTTTAGTTTGGAAAAAAGAAGATTAAGGGGGGACATGATAGCGGCTTTCAAATATCTAAAAGGGTGTCACAAGGAGGAAGGAGAAAATTTGTTCCTCTTGGTTTCTGAGGACAGGACAAGGAGTAATGGGCTTAAAGTGCAGCAGGGGAGGTTTAAATTGGACATTAGGAAAAAATTCCTAACTGTCAGGGTGGTCAAATATTGGAATAAATTGCCAAGGGAGGTGGTGGAATCTCCCTCTCTGGAGATATTTAAGAACAGGTTAGATAGACATCTGTCAGGGATGGTGTAGATGGAGCTTGATCCTGCCTTGAGGGCGGGGGGCTGGACTCGATGACCTCTCGAGGTCCCTTCCAGTCCTATGATTCTATGATTCTATGATTCTGTGCCAGGGTCTGCTGCATGTTGCACAGGAAGATGACATGCTGCTGCATCAGGTCTTCATGGACCCTGGCATGCTTTTGGGTCTCCTGGTGGCTGGCTCGGGTGGCGTGGTTCACCCCTCAGTCCGCTCATCCACACACACCTTTTTTCCAGAAGAGCTCTTTTGGAAAAAGGCTTCTTCCTCATAGAAAGAGGATTACCACTGTCGGGAAAAAACCCTTCTGTTCTTTTGATTTTCTTTTGAAATAATATGATTGCAGTGTGGACGTAATTAATTTTTTTTCGAAAAATGGCCGTTTTTTCGAAAAAACACTCTGTAGTGTAGACATAGCCTAAAAAAATGTATTGCCCCTAGAAGTAGAAAGACTTTTTTAACCAGAATGTCCAGGGAAATTTCAGCTCTGTTACTGTTTTTAATCAACACACAATACAGATCCATAATCACAAGTTAAAATACAAAAGCATGCTACAGAGTCCATTGCTGAGACCTGTTAGTAGGACATTAAATCATTGCTTGTTTACCTTTATCAAAGATGATTTTTTAATTTCTATAGGCCTCTGCATTTTCCAGGTCACATATTCTTTCAGCTACTATTTATTTCTCAGTTGCTGCCAGTGGAAAACTCTGCTGGCAGGGACCTGACCCCATAACAAGTAAATCATGCATATTATACTCCAGTTACACTGCTATCCTGTCTGCTTTCCCACCTTGTCTAAAATAATTTAAAATTTCACCTATACTTGGACCTGATTTTCTTGTGCAATGTTGTTTTTATGCATTTCTGTTCATTCACTCAAATGTATAGCTCTCCTTTGTTAATGCTACTTTGGTGTGGTTGAGCTCTCATGCCCTGAATTTCAGACTTCAAGGCAAAAAAGAAAAGTATCAAAACACTGATTTCTTCATATCACAGTCAGGAAGTGTTGCTTCTCCAAAGCTCATTTACATTAACTTTAGCTGCTCATTCTTTGTGTACTTTGGAGAAGATGTTTTGTGAAATGCAATATTATCTATTTTATTTTCGACAGCATCTGATATGAAAGATTATAGCAGCCACTACACAGAGAACAGATTGTATTGTACAGAACTTTCACACAATATGCTGTGTGCTATGGAACACATTTCTTTATTCTGCACACGAACTTTATGATTAAGACAGAAAAAAAATCAAAGCTTTTTAAAATCTGTTTTAGAGGAACAAGTGTGAATTGAGAGATCCAAAAATATTATGCTAAATTAAATTTAGGTTGTGACACTTATACTAGTCATCATGTGTCTGGCCCTGTGGTGACTACTCAGGCCAACTTGCTAGAGGATGTCAGTCCTGAGAACCTATAAAGCTCTGAGTCATATATTGAAGGGATAAATGTATGGACTGAGTGTGCAAATATCTACTACTACTGGGAATAGTGCTTACTGCAGTAGGTCATTCAATGAGTCCAAGAGGACATCTCCTAGAAGTAATCTATATGCCAAACACAGAGGCTACATCTGCACTGGGAGCTTCTTGTGCAAGAAGCTGCCAGTGCAGATGTAGCCTAAGTGTTTCACGATTCAGGCTTTTTTATAAAGAATCATAGGGGTTGCATCGACAATAGCAGGGTCTTATACCACAAGAGATTTAGGGGCACTTGGCACCTGTTGGGTAACAGGAACAGTTTAATGGGACTTGTCTGCGGTCCTTGCTTCTATGCCCTTTTCTCTATCTGTTCCTTAGATCACCACCACTGTATTTTCTTTTATATCATTAAGAAAAAGAAAGTAGATGATCATTTTCAGAAGTTAAAGTTTTGCTGAACTTCATTCTGCAAGGGGTTGATATTCCATCAAGCAACTTAATCTACATTCATATAGTGTAATTTTACCACTGACATTTTGTATATGACACTGTATAACTTGTGAATAAAAATTGTAAAGTTGATATTTACAGCAAAGGTGATAAAAAGTGTATGTTAAAAAAAGTGGATATGAGGGATTTATGAAGGTACCAAAGAACTTTCTATCTAGGGATCCTGAGCTTCAGTCAGTATCCAAATTTCCCCATAATTCAAGCTTACATCTACTTTCTTTCTAGAGAACTGTCTAATAGTTTCTCAATCCTGGTGAAGAATGAGCATGCAACAGAAATGGAATATTCATTTCATCTTTATAAAGAAAATCTCAGATTTTATTCAGATGTATAGTTTCATGATGGTAGGCAAGCAATTTGATACACGGCTGACAATCAAAAGAGGGAGTTCCTTTAGATTTATAAACCACAGATAATAAAAGCATACATCTAGGAGTCCTTTACAAAATGTAACATTTACAGTAATCACAAAAATCAAATTAAACCACTTAAATCCACTCTCACTATTCAGACAGTCTTCATCACACCCTGCTTCAAAACTTAATTTCCCCAAGCTTCACGAGGAAAAAATACACTGTGAAATCCTTAACAAAAATTATATCCACCACAATTTCTTCAATACAGAAAAGGTAGCTATATAGTCCCTGAAATTCAACTACCAAGCTATGATCAAATCAGCAGACTTCTCACAGGGCTTTAGGGTATTAGTAAATTGTTCCCCAAACATCTCCAAGAGAATCTCGATAACCTCATCTGACACAAATCCATCTGTGGACGTTTTACGTGGTTCCCAAGACGCATAGAGAAGGGAACCCAGGCAAACCCATCATAGTATCCATCACACCCTTTTTGCAGGAATAGCAAGACTTAGAGAATCCATCCTCAGACTACGCAGCACATGGAGTTTCCTCCAGACCACAACAGATTTCCTTCTGCAACTTTAACAATCTCCCTCAGAACACCACCCTTGCCATCATTGATATCACTTCCAATTACTTGCAACAATTCTCATAAGTCCAGCATTTCTGCCTGTCTCAAATATCTACAAGACAACAGACAATGCTCAGATATACACCCACCCTGAACAAATTGTTAAATTCATCCATTTCATCCACATCCATAATAACTCTATATTTAACAACAAAGACTTCGTCCAAATCATGGAATGGATGTGTACTGGGATATTTTTCCATTATATCAACATCTTCATGGATCATCTTGAGGAAGACATTCTGGAAAAATGCACAAAACCTATTATATACCTGAGAGACATTGATAATATTTTCATCCTCTGAGAGACTTCCTCGTCGATTTCCACCTCAACTTAAACTGCCACCATCCATGCCTCAAACTCTCTAGAACACTCCTGCATTAGCAGCATCTACCTGGACACCATGACCAGCTTCACAAATGGAACTCTAATGACATATGTGCAGGAAACTCATGAATCACTATACCTAAATTCACAATTTGAGTAACCACCCAAGACACACCAAGAAATCTGTTAACTGCTGATTTACACAGAATATGCTCCATTGAGAAAGTCCAGGATGTACAACTTAACACTCCCCTCACCAAACAATGGCACTTCTTCAGAGAAGTAGGTTGCATCATGGAATGGGCTATTTAAGTAACCCTAGAGAAACTTCTTCAACACATAAATTAATGCCTGCATGTCCTTAATAGTTGCCTACCACAGAACTCTGTAAACCAAACAGGGCATTATGAAACAATTACAATCGATACTTGATGGGGATCATATCCTGAAATAAATCATTCCCAACCCTCCACAACTGGTCTTCAAATAACTCCTAAGCTTCACCAAGATCTTCAACAGAAGCAAGTTCCCCACAGACCAAGACACACCAACTCAAAGTGTTACCAAGCCCAGCCAAAATAACAGAAGCTAAAACTTGCAGACATATCCTTGGTTACAATTATCACTATCTCCTTCAATACATCTTTCAAGATCCATGCATCCTACACAGGCCTATCACAACATGTTATGCACCTCACCCAGTCCAACAAATGGCCCAATGACTATTTTGGTGAACCAGACAATCGCCACCCTTCTGAATGAACTGAGAAAAAAAAATGATAAAAGATAAAAACACCTTGTCACCCACGGGTGAACACTTTTTGTAAAGCAATCACTCCATATCTGACTTTGCAGTGCTCATCATAAAAAATGTACACATTTTTTTAAAAGATGAGCCTGGGAACTTAAATTCACAACTCTTCTGGACACCTAAAACCATGTACTTAACAGACAGTGATCTGGTGGCTAATTACAACAATTTATAAAACACCCTGCTGTCTTTTAACCCTTCTTTGTCCTATGACCATGAAGGTATTAATTACCCTCCAGTCATAGGGCAAAGGACAGTAAGTGAAGTCCTAAAACATGTGTAAACAATCTGCCCCACCTCGTATTTAGCTGTGAATTCTGTAATATCTTTTCCAAACCTAAGAAGGAACTCCATAAAGCTCAAAAGCCTGTTCCCTCCATCCACAGAAATTGATCCAATAAAGATATTACCTAAACTATTTCACACTCATATCCTGGGGTCAACATGGATACAATAAAACTGCAAACAATAAATAGCTCCATCTAACCCCTGCAGCTGTCCCTAAACCATATGGACATAAAGAGCTTTGATAAGAAACACCCAGAGACAAAAGCAACGAGGAGTCCTGTGGCACCTTATAGACTAACTGAAGTGTAGGAGCATAAGCTTTCGTGGGCAAAGACCCACTTCGTCAGATGCAAATCGGTGTGGCTGCATCTGACGAAGTGGGTCTTTGCCCACGAAAGCTTATGCTCCTACACTTCAGTTAGTCTATAAGGTGCCACAGGACTCCTCGTCGCTTTTGCAGATTCAGACTAACACGGCTACCCCTCTGATACCAGAGACAAACTGTCAAATATAATCTGGTGCCTGTTGATAGTAGGGGGGAGGAAACTCCCGAACAGCTCACATCATGACCTCTCCAGTGCGCTCCCCTCAGAAAGCACTGGACCCTCTTTGCAGCTCCCAACTGATTCTCCTGCCTCTCCCAGAAGAGCTAAAGCTGTGGATTTCTGCCTCTGCCTCTCCCTGCCTGGTGCAGCTTACATCACACCAGCTCAGCCAGTTGCCCCACAGGGAGGGAGCTGGGCCACAACATAGGCAACCGGGGGGAAGGAGAGGAAATATGTTCCCACTTGCCCTTCCATGTGTCACCTCTGCCTAACCCTCACTGTATTGCCTAAATACCCAGGAAAACAATGGACAAGCTAATGTGCCCAACCCACCTCCTGCACTAGAAAAGTACTTTTCACTCAAATCTATTAAGACCCAAGGCTATTTAAAGATCTTATTTATGTGATGTGTTTGAATGGGGGAGTTAAAAAAACATGGTTCTGTCTTTGAACAGAAAAAATTTGGGGAGGTTGAATATACCTTTCAAAGGGAAGATGACAGATGCTCATGAAAGCCGCAAGCTGTTGATGCTGGTGTCTCATCTGAGTTTTGTTCTTGATTTCTAAAATTAACCCTAGAAATATTTGGAATAAACAAACAGGTGATAGGAGCTGCATGCACTCTATATTATTTCAGATTGAATGATTCATTGCAGCTAGTAAAAAGAGATGAAATATAATAGTTTTTCAATTTATGTAATGAACAAGAAACCCAGGATGTTCATCTCATTAAGCTTACAAAGACAAAACACATTCACTGGCAATGACTTTCTGTGGGCTGACTGAGCAATATCTTTAACATTGTGAATAGAAAAAAGTGACATGCATGTATGTATTGACATGAGTTTTAATATACAATTCTACGTTATGGGTTTTTCTAGAATGACCAGAATAGACACTGGTGAGGATAGACTCCTGATGCACTGAATCTTTGCTTCACTAAAGTCAATGAAAATTTAATGGGGGCAGAATTTTGCCCTCTCTGTTTAGTGAAAGTCCCCTTATATAATATCAGAAATAAGGATAAAATACTGATACTGTCCCTTAAAGTACAATAGTCTCCTTGAAACCAGTAAGAGCACTTGTGCAATAAAGTTCTATTCAACCTGAGTAATAGATGTGTAGTTTATCTTTTTGGAACCTTAAATGCCTGATTATCCAAGGGGGTATCCATGTCTGTGAGGAGTTTCCAGTTGGGACTGAAATAATAAATTGTGGAATAACACTAGAAATGCTGTGGTTGAAGTATTTGAAAGCCTGAATTCTGGAAACATCATGAAAAAGCCTTTTCTCAGGAGATTTCTCAGCCATTTTTTTGTTCAGAATCAAAAAAAGTATGAAAAGCCAGAAGTGAAGCAGTTGAATTTGTGGATGTACAAGAGAACCTCAGCTTATGAACTGACTAGTCAACCACACATCTCAATTTGAACTGGAAGCTAGCAATCAGGTAGCAGCAAAGAAAGAAGAAAAAACACAACAACAACAAATACAGTCCAATACGGTGTTAAATGTATACTACTAAAAAACCAAAGGGAATTAAAAAAAAAAAAAAGCGTTGACAAAGTTTCTGTGCTCATTTCATTTAAATTAAGATGATTAAAAATAGCATTTTAAAGTTTTAATGCATAGTAAAGTTTCAAAGTTATATTAGGCTTTATAAGTTATATGAACACTGTAATGTTAAAATAGAAAAAGAAATACAATTTGTGGTATACACATTGCATTTCTTTTTCTGATTAACTTTCTACATGGCACCAAATTTCAGAAAATAGTGCTTTTTCAACACATCCCTTACTCCTCATAGAACGACGTTTACAGGGGTAGTGAAAGAGTGTGTCCACTTTTTTGAATTTTTTTTTCGAAAAAGGGGACACATTCCTTGCATGCAATGTTGCTTTTCCAGGATACCTCCAGTGTCCTGGAAAAGCAAAGCAGTCTAGACATAGCCCAAGTCACTATTCAGTTGCAAATTTTTGAAAGAGCAATCACAATATTGTTATCAGAGTTATGATCATTTCAGAATTATCAACTTCCATTTCAGAGGTAGTCTCACCTCTGAGGTTCTACTGTATATGCAAAGTGCACCCTAATTTTAAGACTAACTAAATAGCAGAAAGGAAAAGAGAAGTCTAAGAATGGAAGGGAGAGCAGTTTGATACTATCTAATCATTTACTTTAGCTTGTCCCTTTTTGGTTTTAAACTTTCACAAGCTCGACATTTTCCTTTCCTTAACTGTATTTATTTATAGATACATTCAATCAATCTCACTGTAGCTTTCATTCCCAATTAAAATCCTTGCTCTTACTTCCACAATGTCAGAACTTGCCTTGCCTTTACAGCTTTTTGTCTTTTTTCTCTCTTCTTTCTTCTTTAAAAGGCATCTTATATGCAATAATTGTCATTCTTTATTTTAACCTGGAAAACACTAAGCAAGATCATTGTCTCCTCTCCTTGTCCTGGTGAATTTATTTGTGGTGTTCTGTGAATGAAGAAATGTCCCTCTCAGGCTTTTCCACAATGCATATGAATAAAATTTCAGCATGCCTAATGAAATGCAAGTAATTTCCAGTAATTATTAAACCATCACCTTAATAAAAAACTGGGTCCTTTCATACAGTATTTTCCTTGGCGGATGTTAAGAGCCATGGTTCAATATAATCATTAATTCATTTAACTCAATGCACATGAAAGGAGTATCTGAAGAGGTTTATATGTATCTGCAATTTTAGGATTTTCTCCACTTGTAATGATGCTGGCATTGGTGACTACAGACAGAGCAGGGTGCTGTTGTAGCACAGTAAAACCCAAATGCTCAGCTTGACTCTGCTTTGCATTTCCTCTGTGATCCTGAAAACTAAAGTGCTCCAATTTAATCTGCAATTTTCAACATTTCATGTATACACTTTGGCAACTTTATTCTTAGCAAAACACTTTTACCCCACCTTCTAAATTCAGCCATTTCTTCATATGCTTCTGCTCTCACATTTGCAAAAGCTTTCAGTTAATGTAAAAGGAACATATGTTGCTGACAGGAGGAATGTTTCCTAGTCTTTTTTTATTTCAGTTTGTGGTTCTGTTATCAAAATATTAGATTATGGAAAAATGGAGTGTGTTACATTTTAGCTGCTGTGTCTGACTGTCATTGACCTCAGAGACTGTATTTTGCTAATAGATAGCAGCAACATTTGCTCATGTGGCATCCTTCACAATAAAATCAGAGGGTGCTGTACATGCCAGTACAATGGGGTATATATCTGTCTATTCATCTATCTGTGCGCAGACCGAATAAACTGGATCTGAGCCTGCTTCCTTTATTTCCAAGATGGGGTAAGTCCATTAAGCTTGATCCTGCTCTATATGGCATATGTGAAATAATTCATTAACTTGAATAAAAGCAGGATCAAACCCATTAGTTCTCATGGATCCATAATTATAAACAAGCAAATTAAATAAATTGCACTGATAAAAGAAAAAGGAATAGACTGGCTGCATGTTTGTATATCATGCCCCCGCCGCTAGTTTGCCACTGAAGGCAGTGGTTCTCAACCAGGGATTTGTGTACCCTTTAGGCAAGCAGAGGTCTTTCAGGAGTGTACATCAGCTCATCTAGATATTTGCCTAGTTTTACAACAGGCTACATAATATGGGCTAATGAAGCCCATGCAAACTAAAATTTCATTCACATAATGACTTGTTTATACTGCTCTACATCCGTTCCACTAAAATGTAAGTAGAATATTTATACTCCAATTGATTTTTATGTAATTATATGGCTAAAAACAGAAAGCAAGTGTAAACAGTTTTGCTTTGTATTTTTATGACTGATTTTGTAAGCAAGCAGTTTTAAAATGAGGTCAAATTTGGGTGTAGGTTAGATGAATCAGACTCCTGAAAGGGGTACAATAGTCTGGAAAGGTTGAGAGACACTGACTTAGAGAACTGTTTTGCTAAGTGGCCCTACTTAATTGGGTAATGGAAACAATGAATAACGGACACCCTAACATAGTTAATGTAAAGGCTACAACCTTATTGCCTACCTGTGGTAACCATCCCAAACTACCCTGCCAAACTGCTCCTGTGCAGATGGCAATGGACATTGCTCATCCTGTTGTACCATAAACCTGAAGCTTATGCAACCTCTGCACCCTCTGGCCTGCTGAGGAGCCCTGACTGGAAGCTGGAGGCTGAAAAGCAAAGATGAGAGGAGCCACCAGATGCACAACACAGAGTCCAATGCTGCTACCGGGGTTGACCTGATCCTTTTGTGCGCCCTGGGCCCCGGGAGCATGGCGCTGCCCCCAAGAGTGGCTAAAAGGGCCATCAGAGCTTTCTTGCTCAAGAGAGTGTCTACACTGGCACGGATGCTTTTGCGCAAAAGCAAATCTTTTGCGCAAAGGCACATGCCAGTATAGATGCTCTCTTGTGCAAATACTTTTAAAGGAAAAATTCTTCCATTAAAAGTATTTGTGCACAATCATGCCAGTGTAGACTCAGCCCCAAGACTTCTTACCTTGCTTTAGTCTTGTCAGTCAATTTTCTTCTAGACTCCGTGGAAAACACTAAGCAAGATCATTTGCAAATCTTTTTTATTATTAATATGGAACCAGGGTGGAGAAGTACTGGAATGGGTTCCCTAGGGAGGTGGTAGAATCTCCATCCCTTGAGGTTTTTAAGTCTCTGCTTGACAGGGCCCTGGCTGGGTTGATTTAGTTAGGATTGGTCCTGCCTTGGGCAGGGAGCTGGACTTGATGACCTCCTGAGGTCTCTTCCAGCTCTATGATTCTATGAGTCTATGGACCGAATTTGGCAAAATTGAGTTCTGGTGGAAATGGGTGCAACTCTATTGATCTCCATGGAGAAGTGACTGTAAGCATACGGGCTATTACCTGCAGTTAATTGAAAAGATTGCTTGGTTATTGGTCTACTATTTGCTGTTTGAGGTAATTTTCTCTTCACTGTTGGCCTTTAATGGCTGACCATAGAAATAGCTGCACCAGAAGATACAGGGTGGCCTTACATGGAAGTACTTAATTTTGCCATGTTACCAGCTCAACCACTATATCCCAAATAATATAATAGCAATGATATCTCTGTAAAGCATTTCTGAACAATATATTCAAAGTTTGTGTTGTCCAATGAAACAATTAATACAATCATTTTGACTTTAAATGTGTCTTTACATGTAAATCATTGGGCCATTAACCTTAACAGTGCCAATATGTTGCCATTTATCATGCTCATCTAAAATTAATTGGTGCAGTAATATAATAAAACACTTCACAATGAGAAATGCATGTATGCACTGCTGAATCCTAATAAATGCAGCAACATTTAATACGCTGGGAGTGATATCAAAAGGACAAATACATTCTGGAAAAAGTGAATGGAGGCAGTGGGGACATAAGGAAAACGTGTCCATAAACATAAGATAGATAAAGAGTGATGATAACAAGCATATGTGTCTGTATTATAACCAAGCACTCTGCAGCAGATAATTTTTTTTAAAGTCACTGTGCATCCTAGTAGGCAAAAATAATTCAGATCAGTTAACAGAGGTAGGCAAATATCTATCACCATCTTCCGTGATTGACTCAAAAGTACATGAAAAATGAATACAATTCAGTAACAAAAGTGTGTCACATTGCAAACATTATAAAGCTTGGTACACTATAGGAAAAGTACTGTGAGACAGTGAAGAACAAATATATGGATTTATTCAACAACAGTTTGATAATGCAGTATATAAAAAAATCTAATCTGGACACTGATTTATCTGATTTATCTTATAGCAAAGGGACTTGTTCGTTAGAGACAATGGAAAACATTAAAATCGAATCATCCCAAAACCATCACCTTACTCTCTACTTTCCCCTGTGTAACCCTCCTTTCTGCTCACTAATGCTTAATTACAGTCTAGGTTTTGTTTATTTGTTTTGATTTTACAACTATATTCTTAATGAGAAATTAACACAATATGTGGCATTGGCCAACTATTATTAAATTGTATATTCAAAAGGGAAGAACAGAATTATTGTTTCCCTCTGTTTCTCCCCAAATAAAAAGCTAAGTAGTAAAGAAGAACCAATAACACATAGGGCAGCATAACCAGAAGTCAGGGCAGCATGAGCAATGAAGAGGGCTAAAGCAGAACCTTCTGAAAAGTTCAGGGAATGTTTGACAGCAGGGTCAGGATAGATTTTTTTAACTTCTTGCTTAGCTTCAGAGTCAGAAAAAAATATCCAAAGGGGGCAAACAAATATGGATTATATAATAATAGTCACCCAAAAGTCACAACAATAAGGCACAACAATAAATGAAGATTACTGTATTGCATGCTGTTTGGAGGAGTGAAGGTAGCAACCAGGCCTTATGAACTTTCACAGAATGAAAAGAAACAATATCTTCATCATAACTTTTTATTTCCCTTCCCTAATCAATTGTTGGTACTACTACTTTCTATGTTTTTAGACCCAGAGCTATATAGTGTTACACTATAAACGGGAAGAAAATCTAACTGAACAATAAACCCTAGTAGTCCTAGTACCACATAAAGGCACTGGACCAGGTTGATGTAGTTCCATTTAAATCAATTGTGCTACACAGTTTTACACCTGCAGCAGATCTGACACCATCTCTCTCTGTATATTTTAGAGTGTGTCTGTCTGTTTGTGAGTCTGTCAGTCTGTGCATCTGTGAGTCCATTTATTCATGAACTCCTCCTGAACTGTAAGAGCTGCGAACACCAAATTCATTATGCAGATTCATCTTACTCTCACTCAGGGTTTCCCAACCTATGGGTTGGGACCCAAATATGGTTTGCCATTACATTTCAAAAGGTGTCTCCCCCGGTGGCTCTTAAGGAGCCATTCACACATTTTTTTGAATTGCCCTGGGTCACCAAGTCTTCCTGAATTGTAAAAATGGGTCCCCATCTGAAAAAGTTTGGGAACCGCTGCTCTAACTTAATCCAAGGTTAGGTGTCTGGAAAATGGGAAGTACCAGGAATAAGACTGTTTTTCATAACATGTTAAAAAGTCTCAGAAGAGTAGACAAGTTAGTCTGTAACTTAAAAACAAGAAGTAGTCCTGTGGCACCTTAGAGGTTAACAAAAATATGAGTTGGAAGCTGGAAACTGAAGAAGTAGGTTTTGCCCATGAAAGCTGTTGATACTATATATATTTTTCTTAGTCTCTTAGGGTATGTCTACACTACCACGCTAGTTCGAACTAGGAGAGTAATGTAGGCATACCACACTTGCAAATGAAGCCCGGGATTTGAATTTCCCGGGCTTCATTTGCATAAGCGGGGAGCCGCCATTTTTAAAACCCCGCTGGTTCGAACCCCATGCAGCGCAGCTACATGGGGCACGAACTAGGTAGTTCGAACTAGGCTTCCTAGTTCGAACTACCGTTACTCCTCATTCCAACTAGCGGGGTAGTATAGACATACTCTAAGGTGCTATAGGAGGAACAGAAAGGAGGGACATAGAGGAGGGACATGATACTGAGGGTATGTCTACCCTGCCACCCTAGTTTGAACTAGGGTGGCTAATGTAGGCATTCGAAGTTGCAAATGAAGCCCGGGATTTAAATATCCCGGGCTTCATTTGCATCTTGCTGGGTGCCACCATTTTTAAATCCCCCTTAGTGTGGACTCCATGCCAGCGGCTACACGTGGCACAGAGTAGGTAGTTCGAATTAAGCTCTCCAATTCGAACTACCATTACTCCTCGTGGAACGAGGTGTACCGGTAGTTCGAATTAGAGATCCTAATTCGAACTACCTACTCCGTGCCACGTGTAGCCGCTGGCACGGAGTCCACACTAAGGGGGATTTAAAAATGGCGACGCCCAGCAAGATGCAAATGAAGCCCGGGATATTTAAATCCCGGGCTTCATTTGCAACTTCGAATGCCGACATTAGCCACCCTAGTTCAAACTAGGGTGGCAGTGTAGACATACTGAGAGTGGCTTCTGGGGGCAGCTGCAGCACAAAGAAAATGGCCAACAGGGCTGGGGCTCCACCATCTTGCTTGCCACAAGACTGGTAAGGAATCCCCTACCCCTAACCTGGAGTCTGCCCCCCATCCGTCATGGAAAGCCTTCAGGCTGCTGAGGGGGCCCTAGAGAAGGAGGTAGTCCCCTGGAGCCTTGTCTCCGTCCCAGACAGCTTGCAGGCCATGGGGAGCCTACTGGAGGGGGGTCAGCCTCCAGAACTCCCCCTCCCCCAGAGAGCCTACAGGCTGTGGGGAGTAGGAGCTGCTGGTGTCCCTGGACAGTCCCTGGAGCCTGGCTCCCGTAACAGCCTGAAACTGGAGGGGGGGGGGTATTATAGGGAGAGAAGTTCCCAGAACCTTGCCTTCACCACAACAGCCTGCAGGCTGCAGGGGGGCCACTGGAGCCCGAGATCACCCCCAGCGCCTACTCCTTAGACAGCCTGCAGGGAGGCCCTGATGATGAGGGGTGTCCTGTAGAGCCTGACCAGCCCCCCCCCTAATTGTCCCTGAAACAGGCAGCAGGATGGAGGAGGCCAATGGAAGCTGGGGGCAGCCCCTGAAGCACTGCTCGACCCAGCTCAGCTGCAGAGTTATGCCCTCCCTGAACCGGCTGCAGGACACTGCCCAAAGCAACAAGCCTCCCCACCCACAGGCTGCAGACCAAGGGGCTGCAGACCGGGAAGGCAGCTGGAAGCCAGGATCAAACTGTAGAGTCCCAACCCCCCACCCAACAAGAATGCAGACCTGGATCCTATCCCCCTCTCTGGAGAAGTCACCGTCCAGGGAGCACAGCCCCAGCCTCTTGGGAGGAGACACTGGCAGGGAAGCACTGGAGCAGTATCACCCTCACCACCTAAGCCCTGAAAAGCCCCCTCACCCATCTCCCAGCTCCCTGTCATGAGCCCCCTGTCCTGAGACCGGTACCTCCCACCTGCCTTGACTTCTGCACCCTCACCTCCTTCCCCGTGCTCTGAGCCCTCCACCCCCTGCCTGGATTCACCCACAACTCCCAACCTTGTGCCCTAAGACACCCACCCCCTGTCTCTCCTTACTCCCAACCTCTAGCTCCAATGCTCATTTTTAGGGTTGCCAGATGGTTTAACAAAAAATACTGAACACCGCCCTCCTCCCCACCCCCGCAAAAAAAACCACTGGGGAAAAATTCCGTTGAGAAAAAAAAGGGGGGAAACCAAAGTTGTTAAGCAAAAGTTGTACCACTCTCTCCAGTTTGGGGCCATACACTAACCCCCAATGCACCCACCCCTGAGCCATACCCCCCCAGTTCCCACATTCCACTGCATTCACCCTCCCACAGAGCCAGTCCCTCCTAGGACCCCTCCATCCCAGTGCACTCACTCATCCCCCTGAGCCAGGCATCCCCAGCGCTGGGAGCGCTGCGCCCCAATCAACACTCCCCTTTCCCTCCCCACAGAGACAGGCATGGGAGGAACGGGATGGCCGGGTAAGTTAATCTGAGTTTTAAGGTGGCTGCTTCTGCTGCCTGGCCCGGCTGTCTCTGCTCACAGTGTGTATACAGAGGCATCATTTGGCCAGCTCCCGGGTCTCTGCTGGTCACGTGAGCCAAAACAGCATGTACTCCACTCCCATCCCAGCCCAGTATCCTCCTAGCGTGGCACCCGGCAAGTGTCCCCTCCTGCCCCCCTTCACTATGACTCTGCTGCGCTCCTCACTTCCCCGCCCCCACGAGATGCAGCAGGGGAAAATTGTCCCCACCGGGCTTCCATTCGAGGGAAACAGAAAATACCGGACATTTTACATTTTTTTTTTTACCAGACGGAGCCTGCAAATACCAGACTGTCTGGGTGAATACCATACACCTGGCAATTTTTCTTCATCTTAAATAATGCAATCATTGAAATAAAGCATGTACATTTTTCATTTATCTTTTTAAAGGAGTCAACATCAGTTAAAGACCTGAGCAACACAGGGTACATTTGCTAGTATTTCTAAAATAAAATTGTCATATTTCCATGAAAATCCAACTGACAATTTTTTCTGGTTCATGAGAAATCCCTGAATTTAGACGTTTTAAGTATTTAAGAAATTTTTAAACCTTCTAAGACATGGAATCAAGTCAAAATAGCTTCCTTCTGTAGCTAGCCATAAATGCCAGTTGGCAATCAGACTAACCTATGTTGAAAATAGTAGATCTGGTGTTTTATACTAACTGACTAATTAGAGATGGAACAGTCATTGTCTAATCAACATTCACTAGCAGATCTACACAGCAAAGAAGGGGAATAAAACTATAACTTATTTCATGCAACCCTCTACCAAATTAATGATGTGTGACTCATAAAAGAAATAAGCAGCATCTTTATATAAGATCATGTATTGCATAATATCCAATGCTCTACATAAGCAATAATCATCCCAGATTATCTGTCAAGCAAGACAGTCTGTTTTCTTTCAGTTGTGTCTAAGGTCAACTGTTGATGGAAAAACATAATAGACTGTTCCAGTGATCTTCAGTCACTGCAGGATGCCAATAGTTTTCCATGTAAGCAATTGTGAAAAATAACATTTTCCTATAGCAGTATTGATTGATAGAGTAGCAAATATTCTTAGCAATACACAGCTATTTTGAAAAGAACAGTAGACTAAACTTTAAGGCAGAGTTTCAGTGGTGGTATTAGACATGCTTTCCTTTCCTTGCTTATGTTTTCTCCACTGATTGGACTCAATAGATCATACAGTCTGGTCAAGTTCTGCTTGAACAACCGAAGCAAGCAGTGGAGGGGAGGACACCTTCAAGAGCATTCAGTTCCAAGGCTAACCAGGAATGTGTTTGGTCCCTAATAGCATGTCTACACAGCAGTGAACACTGACGTTATTCTGAAATAACAAATTGTGCATCTACACAGCAAGTCTATTATTTTGAAATAAATTTGAAATAACGGGCTTCTTACTCCAACTTCTGTAACCCTCATTGAATGAGGAGTTAGGGAAGTCAGAAGAAGGGTGTTCTATTTCAAAATAAGTGCTGTGTAGACATGCCCAAATTTGAAATGAGCTATTTCAACTTAAGCTACACAATTAGCATAGCTCATGTTGCATAGTTTATTTCAAATTTAGCCCTGCTGTGCAGACATGATCTCTGGCTCAGCTGTGCAGCACTGCCCCTTTGAAATGCCGCCACGGTGTTTTAAAATGGCAGCACTGCATGGAGCCTGTGGTCAGCTGGACTACCCAACTAATCCCAGGCTCCGCGTGGCATTTCAAAGTGGCAGCGCAGCATGGAGCCTGGGGTCAGCAGGGGACTCTGAGTCCCTGCTGATCCTGGGCTCCATGAGTGTGCTTCTGCTTTGAAATTCACAAGAGCCCCCTCTGGGGAATCATGTATATTTCAAAGCTGGCTTGCCCATGTGCAGCCCAGAGTCAGCGGGACTTCCTGCTGGCCCCCGGCTGCATGCGGAGTTCTGCATTCCTCCTTTGAAATGTACACGAGCCCCACTGGGAGCTCTTGTGCATTTCAAAAAAGGAATGTGGAAGTGCCAATTAACTAGTCGAGTAGTAAATCAACCGATATTTAACATTCTTAATCAGGTTAAAATATCAGCAAAGACACAGCCATTCCACTTTCCACTTAAAACCTACCTGGGAGCTGGGGTTGAACTAGAGCTGCTGTGTTAATAGCCAAGCTGCAATGTCTTCTCTACTATTCAACCTGAGTTAGCTAACTGAAGTTAAAAACACACTTATTTTTAAATATATTTATGTAGTGCATTGAAGATGTACCCTCAGACACATGGGACTCACCCTAACTTCTTTTCTGTGTGGTGTTAGAATTTTATCAAGGGACATCTCTGAGCTTCTCTCAGGCATAGACCTTCCAAGGGTTTAGAGTTCAAGCTCAGTTTAGCTGTTTGTCCAGAGCTTTTCTTAACAGTGAATACTTTCAGTCTGCAAAATTGGGCTGGAAATCTTAAAACAGCAAGTTACTTCAGAAGCTTTGAGTGTTATCTGCTTCCCGACAGGCAAAATATTTCAAGATTTCTGTTCTAAACCATGCAAAACCCCAGAAGAGTAGAGACATTAAAAATATGGAAGCAGTACATAATAGAAGTTGATCATAATTTTTTGAAACTCCGAAAACATTGCTTGGATCCAGCTCAAATTTGGGGTACAGGCACCAAAAAAGGTCTTATTTCATCCATGTTGTGCATCCTTTCACATGGAATCCCTTAATAACTCCCATTTCATTTCCCGTTTCTGTTCCCTGTTATATATGTAAAGCTAAAACCTGACAAAAAGCAGTGTACAAGAGAAAAAGGACAGAACAGTTAATATTAAACAAATTGCAAAATTCAAATGATAAAAATATTACAATGACAGGTCAAACCAAAAGGTGAGAATATGATAATCTGGATTTGTAAAACATAACAAATAACAAAATCTGACCCTGGAATTAATAATGCATTTATTACTATTTCTGAAGATATCAAATGTCAGTTTTAAACTATTTAATACTGTTTCTCAGGGGTACAATTTCAAAAAACAGTGTGTAGGAATTATCTGTGAAAAGTCCATTAATAACAACTATGTGTGCCTTCCTCCCATTCACAACTTAGAAAATTTACTCCTATGCATTTGTTTAATGTCATCTGCCATTACTTTCTATTTTTCCTCACACTGATGTAGCAGGTCTGTCCAGTACTCAATTAGTGTGCACAACAGCTATTATTTTTTAAGATATGTCTACACTGAAAAGAAAAAAAAAGAAAAAATTGTGGCAGCAAGCACCAGAGCCTGGATCAACTGACTCAGGCTCATGCTTTAGGGATAAAAATAGCATTGTAGCCATTACTGATGAGTCTCAGAGTCTGAGCTTCTGCCCAAGTAAGAACATTTATACTTGTATTTTAATTCTGTAATGTGAACCCCACAAGCCAAAATCAGTTGACCCAGGCTCTGAGAATTGCTGCTGCAAATATTTTTTTATCACATCATGTAGATGTAAACAATGAGAGCTGTGCACCTAGGCTGAGGATATTGTACTTTATAGATTTTTGGTTTTTACTGGTTACAAGTGTCATTTTGTAAAATGAATAATTCCACTTTCTCTGTAATAGTCCCACCTACTTACCATTCAGGTCCACTTACTGAAATGAAGATCAGAATTAAAGAAGACCAGAGCGCTTTCAGCCATATGTTAGAAAAACATTGCACTTGATCGTTTTGTGTTAAACTGGCATAAATCTGAACTAAAACTACTGAAGTCAGTAGAATTACTCTGGTATAAACCACTATATAAGTGAATTTAAAATGGGCCCGTTTCCTCTATTTATACGGATCATTTATATGATATGTTATCTACATTCAATTCTTCACAAAGTCACTTGTGTGTGCAAACAGACTTTACACATGCAAACTTTCTTTGCATACACGAATTGAGCAAAGACAGCCTTTGCAGGAGTAAATTCTATCATTGGTACACATGTAACCCACACACCTTCTGGGTCTGATGGACTGTTCTATGTAGTGGTACTTAGACAAAGAGAAAGAGTGAGTTTGCTCTACAGCAGGGGACAACAAACTTTTAGAAGTGGGGTGCCAAGATTTAACTTATTCATTTCTATTTCTGGATCTGCATGCTGGGGGGAAGAAGAGGTGCAGGGTCTTGGTTGGGGGAGGATCTTGGTGTGAGGAGGGTCTTAGTGGAGGGAGGGGAGTGAGTGAGGGGGACTAGGGTGTGGGGTTTGGGTGTGAGGGGAGATGCTTACCTGGCTTCATGCCCCCTTGCAGCAACTTCCACAGGCATGCAGTCCTGAGACAGCCCTGGAGGCTGAATGCACCACTACCATGGCCACAAGTCTTTTAGCTATCCCTGGAGGCTGGGTGCACCACTACTGTGGCCACACGGTTCCAGGCTGGTCCTAGACTGGCCTCGGAGGCACTGCTGAGGAGCCTCAGCCATAGCGCTGCCTCTTCCCACCACAGCCTAATCTGCTGCAAGGGAAGAGGAAGGGCTCTAGCGGCTGCACAGGGGAAGATGGGCGGGGCTGAGCTCCTGCTGCACGTGCCACTGAAAATTGGCTCATGGGTCACTTATAGTATGTGCACTGTAGGTTGTCGACCCCTGCTCTACTCCTCTGACCCCTGCTCTAGAATCAGGCCCTAGATGTATTATATTGGGTACACAAAATTAGTGTAGAGTTTTTGTGAATTTTTTTATTGTTTTGTTTAAACACACAATGAAAGGTACAAAGAAGTAAAGACTTAGGGTATGTCTACACTACCCTCCTAGTTCGAACTAGGAGGGTAATGTAGGCATACTGCACTTGCAAATGAAGCCCGGGATTTGAATTTCCCGGGCTTCATTTGCATAAGCGGGGAGCCGCCATTTTTAAAACCCCGCTGGTTCGAACCCCATGCAGCGCGGCTACACAGGGCTCGAACTAGGTAGTTCGAATTAGGATTCCTATTCCGAACTACCGGTACCGAAATAGGAATCCTAGTTCGAACTACCTAGTTCGAGCCCCATGTAGCCGCGCTGCATGGGGTTCGAACCAGTGGGGTTTTAAAAATGGCGGCTCCCCACTTATGCAAATGAAGCCCGGGAAATTCAAATCCCGGGCTTCATTTGCAAGTGCGGTATGCCTACATTACCCCATTACAGCTTACATACGTATTTCCTGAAAGCCACACT
This sequence comes from Pelodiscus sinensis, assembly GCF_052426305.1. NCBI lineage: Eukaryota > Metazoa > Chordata > Testudines > Trionychidae > Pelodiscus > Pelodiscus sinensis. The sequence continues at coordinate 45,292,451 of NC_143052.1, forward strand.
TTCTGTAGAATCTCAAGCAGAATAATGTAATTGTGCAATAGTACAGCTCAAATCTGCAAGACAGAAATAAAATAAAAGAAACCAGAGAGGAGGTATTACATGGAATGGAAGTCTGATGTTCTCTGAGCAGTCTTGATGGGATTTTTATTCACAGGTATCTAAAACTGGGAAATTATCACTTGCTTCCCCCATAATATTTCATTGTAGCCTTTCAGCATTGATTTTTCCCCCTTCTTGCTTCCTTGCATTCACCTTCTTCTAGCTTCTGAAATTATGAAATGCCGAGGATTATTGGAGCCTGGAGGAGGCCTCCAAAAGAGTAGGAGAAGGCTGAGGTGCACCTCAAACTTCAGGAGATGCAAGAGTGTTCCACACATAACATAATATATGCTCTATGAACTTGTGGCGGGGTGTCTAGCCCCACGCAGTCCAGCCTGGAGGTTGAGGCTCTCTCACACAGGCCCAGAGGCCGAGTCTTACAGGGTCTGCTCCTAGTCTGGAATCTGGGATGAAGAGGTAGGGGGGCCCGGGCCCTCCCTCTCCACCGGGCCCCAGCTCAGGTTCCTATCAGTGGTGGGAGTTCTCCCCGAAACGTGCCGAGCCCACTGGGGGCTGTTTCTGCTCCCCGCCCTGGGCTACTTCCTACCCCATTTCCCTGTCCGGTGGTAGGTCCCACCTGTATATGCAGGTCTGGCTGTGGCAGCAGCATTGGCAGGAGCAGCAGCGGCGCTGGCGGGCATGGTGTCTGGTGCAATGGTGGTGTCGGGTTTGGGGTTGGCCGTTGGCACGGTGGCAGTTGGTGTGGTGATGGTGGTTACAGGGCTGGCTCAAGCCATTCCTGTGCCCCGGGGAGCGGGTGCACAACACATGCACGGCTCCACCCCCAGGCGCATGGCGCATGCATGTCCCAGCCCCCGCAGCACACAGCGCCCCTTAGAGTTGCCATCAGACACCGTGCGCCTGGGGCCAGGAGCCACACAGCGCCCCTTAGAGCTGCCATCAGGTGCCGAGCAGCCCCCGGCCCAAGGTGTGCGGTGCCTGATGGCAGCTCTAAGGGGCGCTGCACGGCCACCAGCCCCGGGCGCGCGGTGCCTGATTGCAGTTCTAAGGGGCGCCACGTGGCTGGGTGCGCAGTGCCCCTTACAGCTGCCTTTAGGTGCCCCCCATAGGTTGGCGCCCCGGGCAGCTGCCTGGCTAGTCCTTCCCTTAATCCGGCCCTGGGCGGTTAGGGTGTCTGCAAGCCATGGGTGCCGTGGCAGCTGGGGGTATGTCTACACTACCACCCTAGTTCGAACTAGGGTGGTAAAGTTGGCAACAAGAGTTGCAAATGAAGCCCGGGATTTGAATTTCCCGGGCTTCATTTGCATAAAGCTCGGCGCCGCCATTTTTAAATGTCTGCTAGTGCGGACTCTGTGCTTCCTAGTCCGCACTAGCGGACATTTAAAAATGGCGGCGCCCGGCTTTATGCAAATGAAGCCTGGGAAATTCAAATCCCGGGCTTCATTTGCAACTCCGGTTGCCTACATTACCACCCTAGTTCAAACTAGGGTGGTAGTGTAGACATACCCTGTGGTATCTGTAGCTGCGGTGTTGGCTGGGCCTGTGGCTCTGGCTCAGGTGGCAGTAGCATGGCAGCTGCTCCTGTGCTCGGGCAGGAGCTCCTTCCCCTCTGGAAGGCTGTCCTGACTGAGCTGTCTCCCTGGCCTTCATACCTGGACCACAGTTGGAGCATGCCCAGCACTGTAGGCTAGGCAGGCCAGTTTGCTCTCCCTTTGGCTAGTGTGGGGTTGGATTGCCCCATCTCAGAACTGCCTCCTACTTACAGAAAGGAGAGGTGGCAGAGATGAAAGGCTGTAGACGCTCATTAGCCCTCAGAAGTTACAACTTCTAACCTGTAGCCCAAGGGGCTCTTTGAATGAGTGTATAGCAGTAGCACTAATGTCCTTCAGCTGATAGAGAGCAAGATCATTAACCTCAGTAAGTCTCTGTTCCCTTTAATCCAAATATTGCAGTCTTCCTAGGGACTGAAGACTATACATATATGTAAAGTGTTTTATCTTGAAGGATATTTCTAAAACCTTCTGGTAGAGTAAGGCTATTTGGGGGAAAAAATGTATAGAAAACCTAAGAGAAATTTTTAGCTGACTTTTTGCCATTAGTAACCACCTGGTTCTTATATAGTGTTTTTTATCCACAGAGCTCAAAGTACTCTACAAAGGAAGCAACTATCATTATAGCTATCATTATAGCCATTTTGCAGATAGGGAAACAGAAGTGAAGTGTCTTATTCAAGGGTATTCAGCAGGACAGTAACAGAGCTAGGACTGGAACCCATATCACCAGCATTCTACTGAAGGCTTTATGTTGACCAAGTTCCCTATAAGAAAAGAGTTTTGAAGGGCTATAAAACAGTAATATCTCAGTCAGACATCACCTGGTGATAAGCTATGCTTATTTTCAACTGGTAAGTTTAGATAGAAAGCTTTGGCATTTATTGTACATTGCTGCCTTATCCTTTTCCAGTGCTCCATTTTCTGAGCTGCTGGCTGCATTAACTGATTTGATTCAAAATCATACACATAGGACCAATTTTTGTTCAATGCTCAGAACTTTTGCACTGCTCAGGTGGTTCAAATTGGCTAGTTTCTGGCTGAAATGGTTCAACCAGCAACTCACATGCTCTCGGACATAAGATACAGACCGCTATGTGAAAGTGACTTCTGTCCAGGAACATGTGAGCTTCTTTCACACACTAACAGGACCAGGGATAGCTGCCAGTGAAACTGATGTCCACCTCATTGAGCGGGGTTGGGGAGGTAGAGCCACAATGAAAGAGCTGCCCATGCTGGGCTCTGGTTTCTGCAAGTGGCAGCTCAACATGCTGCTGCTTTTTTCATTGAAGTTCCCTTTACAGCCCTGCTGCTCAGTGGGTATAAATTTTGAATCGGCGCAGGTCTCTACAGAGAATTTTCCTGGTGGAAGGAACCCCATGCTGTCATAAAGCCAGCTTCACTGATATCCTGGGGCAAGGAATGGCATGTCAGGGATTGGTGGAGGCACAATCATAGAATCATAGAACACTAGAACTGGAAGGGACTTCAAGAGGTCATTGAGTCCAGTCTCCTGCCCTCATGGCAGGACCCAGTACTGTTTAGACCATTCCTGATAGATGTCTGTCTAACCTGCTCTTAAATATCTCCAGAGATGGAGATTCCGCAACCTCCCTGGGTAACTTATTCCTCACACCAACCCACCTCAACAGGTATAAAGTCCCAAAGGACTATTTTCAAGTGGCATAAGTTCTGTGGGCTGTGCTGATTCTTTCTATTACCACACTGTGATCAGCTAATGGAACCTACTGTAAGGGACCAGGACGTACACACTCTGGTCTAAAAATGGCTGCAGTGTTGAGGACTGCATGTCGGGGACAGTAGTTTCTAAACAGCTGGTTGGAAGAATCGCAACAGTAAGGTTCAGACTTAGGGACCGGAGAGCTGAGGAATCAAGGTCAAAATCAACCTGGGATCAAAACAACAAATGGTCTAGTAGCACTTTATAGACTAACAAAACATGTAGATGGTATTATGAGCTTTTGTGGGCACAGCCCACTTCTTCAGATGACCGGAGTTATGAGTAGGGGAAATGAAAACTCGAAATAAATAGGAGAAGGGGGTGGGGGAGAGAAAGATGCTCTCTTTTCTTAAAGTATCTGGAGAAAGGATGCTAAATCTGAGCAGATAAAAATTAAAGTCAGTAGATAGATTGCTAAGGTAGTAAGGATATCATTCAGAAAGCTGTTAGCTTATAAAGTGCTACCAGACCATTTGTTGTTTTTTTTCTGTAAGAGTATGTCTACACTACCACCCTAGTTCGAACTAGGGTGGTTAATGTAGGCAACCGGAGTTGCAAATGAAGCCTGGGATTTGAATTTCCTGGGTTTCATTTGTATGTTGCAGGGCGCCGCCATTTTTAAATGTCCGCTAGGTCAGACTCTGTGCCCGCGGCTACATGCGGCACGAACTAGGTAGTTCGGATTAGGCTTCCTATTCTGAACTACTGGTACACCTCGTTCCACGAAGTATCATCACACTGTGTCTTTTGGGCTGTACTTCCTGTAGTATCTACTGTCCACAGTGTTACATGGGAATACTTCTGCATGGCTTCCTGATAGCACTGTAGCTGTCCCAGGCTCTACTAAACTGGCTCTGCTCAATTTTTACTCCTACTGCACCAAATGGAGTTTTGAGACACGAGAATTAGACTCCATAAAAGGTAGCTTCTAAGTCATTTTGCCATGCTAAACCAGCATGATTTCATTTACAGTTCATGTCTGATATCTTCTGACTTCAATTTTTCAGTGGCTACGGGGAGGGGCGGCGGGGGAGGGTGTCCAATTTCAGAAGCACCTCATATACGTAGGAGCTCAAGTCTCCATTTTAAACACATTTAAGTACATTTTGGTGCTTTTGGAAATGTTGTCACAGATCTTATTTCTTTCCCTATTCAACTAATATTAAATACACTTTTGAAAACACTATGAAAGTTTAAATTAAATTATGTCATTTAGAAATTTCAAGTGCATAATATTTCTGAAGAGATACAATGAGCAGCCTTCCTATATTTTTCCTGTCAGCAGTGATTGAAGTTTTTTTGGTGTGCGGCATACTGTCAGCACACTCCCTTGAGGAGGTGCAATGAAATAATCTGTAAGCCAGAAAAATCATTAAACGCCCAAGACGGCTTCAAAATAGACTTTAAGTAGACAGCTGTCAGTTGCTAATTTATACCAAACAGTCTGTTCATGCCATACCCTAGATCATGTGCAAGACACATAGTAATGTATTTTTGTTTACTATTTTTTATAGCACCCATTGCAAGGAAGTCATCTAATTCCACTGCAATGATTAAATCAATGACCAAATAGTTAATTTCAAACTTAACAAAACAAATGAGCTTTGTATTGTTTCCACAAGAGTGTTACATTTGGACTCTTAGGCCTCATCTAGATGACGCTGACGTGTCAAAAGGAGATATGCAAATTCCATGGGATCTCTTCTTCCTTTGATCTCACTTTTGAACCCGCCCCCCTTTTTCGAAAATCCGCTTTTCCTGAAAAATGAGGTTTACGTGGCTTTTCAAAAAAAGGGGGGGGGGTTCCCTTTTCGAAATAGTGGAGCTTTTGAAAGTGAGATCAGAAGAAGATATGCAAATTCTCACAGAATTTGCAGATCCCCTTTCGACACTTCAGCGTAGTCTAGACCTAGTCTTATGGATTACCAAGGGGAGTGAATTCCAGAAACAGGAGGTTACAATGAGAAAACTCAGTGTCATGAAAGCTCTGGGGGCACAGTTGTTTGGCCCATTTGGCCCAAAGTGTTCACCTAGGCTGTGTCCAGACTCAGGGGTTTTTTCGGGAAAAGTAGCCTTTTTCCGAAAAAACTTCCCCTGCGTCCAGACTCAAGCCGCGTTCTTTCGAAATTAAATCGAAAGAACGCGGCTTTTCTTTCGATGGCGGTAAACCTCATTTCACGAGGAAGAACGCCTTCTTTCGAAAGTTCCTCTTTCGAAAGAAAGCGTTCTTCAATGTAAATAGGGCTTCTTCGAAAGAGAGCATCCAGACTCACTGGATGCTTTCTTTCGAAAAAGCAAGCCGCTTTTTCGAAAGTTCAACGTGCAGTCTAGACGCTCTCTTTCGAAAGAGGCTCTTTCGAAAGTATCTTTCGAAAGAGCCTCTTTCGAAAGAGGCTTGCAGTCTAGACATAGCCCTAATGCCTGTCAGAAAATATATCTCAGTAGTTCTCACCTGCCTGAGTCCCAGACTATTCATAAATGGATATTTCACCACGAGCACCTACAACTCCAACCTGAAATGATCAAGAAGCCAGTTCATAGATTTAGACACATGTATTCATGGTAATTCACCCCCTTCAGAAGATGGGCATCTGTATTATGCATTAACTGCAGTTCCTAGATGGACATCAAATGAAGTTCTAAGTGGGGTGTATTACAGTAGACAAAGCCCAGGCTCCTTCCCTACTCTACCCTTCCCCTGTCCAAACCTTGACCACACTCCTCCCCAAACCCCTGTTCCTACTCCACCTCTTCCTACCCTGCTTCTTTCCTGACTCTTCCCTTGAGCATGCCCCATACCTACCCCTCCCATCCCTCCTGGAGTTTACTGAATGCCACGAATCAGCTGTTCACTCCAGAAGCATTGGGTGGGTGGTGCAGGTTGGAAAACAGTCTGCAGGGCCACAGGCATGTGAGCAGTGTGGAGAGGAGCTTGGCTGCTGGTGAGTGCTCAGCACCTATTAATTTTTCTCCATGAGTGTTCCAGTCACAGAGTGTAACCCGCACACTTAGGATGTGTCTAGACTACATGGCTTTGTCGACAGAGCCATGTAGATGAGTTTACTAGACATAGCAAAATGAAGCGGCGATTTAAATAATCACCACTTCATTTACATCAAAATGACCGCCGCGCTGTGCCGATCAGCTGATTGTCAGCACAGCGCGGTAGTCTAGACGGGGATCAGCCGATCCCAGAACCCTTTGTTGTCAGATCCTGTAAGCCGTGTTTCACGAGGCATAAAGGATCTGACGACAAAGGTTCTGGGTTCGGCTGATCCCCATCTAAACTACCGCACTGTCCTGACAATCAGCTGATCGGCACAGTGCGGCAGCCATTTTGATGTAAATGAAGCGGCGATTATTTAAATCACCGCTTTATTTTTCTATGTCTAGTAAACTGATCTACATGGCTCCGTCAACAGAGCCATGTAGTCTAGGCACACCCCTAGTGTGGTTACTGAGCATGCAAGTGGTACCTAGACCACAGAAACAGTTAAGATCGAGCGACCTCTACAGCATGGGCTAGGAGCCAGCTGATGTTTAACTCAGAGGGTAGAGGCTCCTACACTCCACTTCAGCGATCCTAGGTTCAATCTGCCTGGTGGCAGTTACAAGAGTATCCACAAAGCCAGTGCCTATGACTCTGTCTCTAGACACCATAGCAGAGTGTTCAGCCTATGCACTTTGAATGGGTGGATGGTGAAGGTGAATAACGAGTAGAGAACTTGAAGGTATCTTACTTCAGCATATAGGAAGACAATTCCATACAATGGTTGCATTTGGGTACATTTTAAAGTATCTACCCTTTTATGAGTCTCAAGGTAAAAGTAATCTCTGGCAATCATGTTAATATTTAGACTTATTAGTGATGGATTATTTATTAATGCCGTAGTTAAATAGACAGTGCCCTACTTTTCCCCTTTGTTACCTCATTTCAGTCAATGAGGGATGGACAAATGTAGCAAACAAATATCTGGCATTCAATAAATAGTAGGGTGTGTGTGTGAATTTCATCAGAAGCCAAAAGCACCTCAGCCCACCTTGTGGTATTGAAAGTGTGGTAGTGTATTAAAATGGAATGTTGCCACTTACAAGTTGCACTGTTACTATAAAGCATATTATGTTGTGTGCTTCCTAATATTTCAGTTTTAGTTCTCTCCCCCATATGGAATTTTATCAATATTTAAAATGAGAAAATGTACTTGCAGTTTTGTAGCAGTCAAGTATCAGCTAAACTGGATTCATGCTGGAAGAAATGAAATGTCCCTAACCCTGTATTTTTATTCATGTAGTTCAAGGTTGGGACTATGTATAATACATAAAAATCCTTTCTAAACAATTGCATTGATTTCTTAATAATTTGTTGTCTCCATGTTTGAATTATGAATGAAAACAGTTTTCCACAGTACCATGTCAGAATTTCAGCACATTCATATCAGAGCTATCTTCACAGAAAGCTTCCAATTGCAGCTTTATGAAAGCAATTCCTGTTAGCCATGCTTCATCTCTAGGATGTGCATGCATATAATCATATTAGCTGTCTTCTTTCTGTATGGGGCATAAAACATTGAACTGGAAAATTCATTAACAAGGAGTTCTAATCCTTCAAAGATGTTTTCTGCTGTGTGGAAGAGTGATTTCTCTGATGGAAGAAGCGTTCAGTGATTCTCACATTGCCATTCATTTAGGAAACTGCTACTTCTCTACTGGATTTCATTTGTTCTTTTGCTGAAAACATCAGTGAGGGGAAGAATTAAATGATTCTATCCATTTCAGTTTCATTCTGGTACAGTGGAACAAATCTGATGCTTTTAAATAATAAAATATAATACATGATGGGAAGATGAAGGTGGTTGTGAGGAAGCGGTATTTTACAGAAAATGGCTGGGATTTGATGATTTCTTCATTAATGAAAGAAGTAATTAATTGCATCAGTAGTCACAAGATTTCCACATTTTCCACAGACATGAAGAGGTGGCTCATTAGAGAAGCTGCTCTCTCTGAGGCAAGGAGAATTCCTCAGGAGTTCTTGACTAAGAAGTGATTATATAGTATTCCTGGGCTGAATGCTTATTTTTTTTCCTATTCAGTTTAGTCCAATCCGTTTCAGTATATTGTCGCTGTAAGCTGGAGTTCAACTTATAAAAGGACATTTGAGGACACATAACTCTATTTAGTAGCCATTCTTTCCAATAAAAATGATCAATTTTATCACATCAGGAAGATTCCTCTCCTGGTCTGAAAACCTGTATTAGCAACCAGCTATGTAGCATCCTAGATTTTTCTCTATTTTCTATCAATTTTTCTGTTTTTTAAAAGTTTTGTAATTTTTAGCAATTATTAGTTTTAGTAACACTGCTATACTAGGAGTACCAACTGAAATCAGGACCCCATTTTGACAGGTACTGTGAATATAGACAGCAAGAGACAGTGTCTTCCTTAAAGAGTTTACAATCTACATGTGCAAGGCAGATGTTAATGGGTAGAAAAAATAAGTATTATTAAGTATTAATCCCATGTTACTAAGACACATAGAAGTTAAATGATTTTCACAAGGTTACATAGGAAATTTATGGCAGAGAACTTAACTACCTTATTCCTGTTGCTTATAATTATGATGGGGTGTGGTTATAAATGATCCTTTGGGGCTATTTCCTGGCATGCTGATTATTCCACTGACACTTGCCTTCTTGCTCTCTGGGACTCCCCACCACCCTGTCCTGCTGGGCCAGATTCTCAGGTCTCCCCCAGACAAGGCACCAAGTCAGGGTAACTGCCCCCCGAAGAGCAATGCAGACATTGAACCAGCTGAGCTCTGGGAGAATCCTATTCGAGGTCACAGAACCCCAGAAACCAACCTCAGATCGAAGTCCCATCTTTCTGTGTGTAAAAGTTTTACACAAAGAAAGCTCATGAGGATGATTACCCTCTTTATTTAAGAAAGAGATAATATGAATACTGATTGCTCCCCCAGGTAACAATTATTTACACTGGGCTTGAGAGTAAACAACATTGACTTTATGAAGTACATACAGTAGAATTTAAGTGGTTTGCAAGTGACAATGGACAGACCAAATTAAATTACAGAATTAAAATGAAAAGTAAATGCATAGTTATAATTCAGTAAAAACTTATTACAAGCAGTTCCTTATCCTAAAAACCTTGTCCTTATTTCAAACACGTCTTCAAGTCAATGATCATTGACTCTGACTAGGTCTCCACTTTTCTTTGTTTCTTTGTATTTGGTGCATCTACACAGCAGGGCTTATTGGGTCCTGCCATGAGGACAGGGTACTGGACTTGATGACTGTTCAAGGTCCCTTCTAGTTCTAGTGTTCTATGATTCTATGATTAATTCAAAATAAGCTATGCCAATTAAGCTACATCAATTGGGTAGCTTATATCGAAATAGCTTATTTCGAAATTGGAAGTGTCTATACAGCATTTATTTCAAAATTGACCACTCTTCCTCTGACTTCCCTTACTCCTCGTACAATGAAGGTTACAGGAGTTGGAATAAGAAGTTCTCCAGCTCGATAGTACTTCGACAGTGTTTCAAAATAACTTCCTGCTGTGTTGACGGGGACTAAGTTATTTTGAAATAACACTAGGTTATTTCCAAATAATGTTGCTGTGTAGACATACTCTTAGTGTGCCAGGTCTTCCCCAGTCCAACCGAAGACAAAGGGACAGGTAGCTTCCCATTGTTTTTGTAGATTCTTCCTGGGTGGTAATCTTTTGTTCTCTATCTCCACCTTTCATGGAAAATTACCTGGTCGAACTGATGAAGTGGGTTTTTGCCCAAGAAAGCTTATGCTCCAATATATCTGTTAGTCTACAAGGTGCAACAGGACTTCTAGTTGTTCTGGTCAAACTGGTATCCCACTACTAGGTAGTATGGTCACATGTTTTCCTAGGACCAACCACTGCTTACGCTTAAAGAAAAAACAAGGCTATTCTCAAGTTGTGAAGTTGCTCACCTAGTCATTAAAGCTTTGGAGGGGGAGGATCCCCACTGATGGCTCACAGTTGCACATTTGAAAACATAAACAATCTCATGCCTCATATTTCTAAATTTACATACAATAATAATACACACACCCAAATAAGATGTTCAGATCCAGATTGCAGATTGTAACTTTAAAACTGATAGTTTAGATGAGTCATTTTGTCTAAAACATCTTTGAATTATGCATATTTATATTCATAGGCCAATTTCATAAGGTATGGGGCGGGAACCATTACTATAATTATATTGATAATTTTGGATTAGTTCTTTCTAAAAATGGCAGAGGCATGTGTATCCACACAATTTCATTTTGGGGGAGCAGTATATGCCTGAAACTTTCCACCAGAACCAGTTCTTTAATGATCGAGTTCTGTTAGAAAAGGGAAGACATGTTACAGAATGAAAGCATTAATAATATAGAGAAGTCCAGGAGACACAATGGTTTTGCAGTGGGGATGTACAGATGAAGAGGTGGTCTATGTGTTTGAAATTAAGAACACAGAGACAGGGAGCTGTGTTTGCAGCCCAGGGTGAGATGCTGAAATCAGGGACTAAAAGACAGGGTATGCTTCAGAAACGGAAGGATTGGGATAGCAGTATGGAAGGAGAAAAAGTAAAAAAATGGGCATCTATAACCACAGAAAAAAAGACATAAATTAAAACCTTAGAATTATGAGCACCAGACTTACGAACTAACTGGTGAACCATACTCCTCAGTTAGAAATGGAAGAATGCATTCAGGCATAAGCCAAAAAGAAAAAAAAACAAAGAAAGAGAGGCAGCAAATAATATATAGTACTGTATTAACCGTAAATTACCAAAATATTAAGGGACAAGTTTTAAAAAAAGATTTGACATAGTAAAGAAAATGTTTCTGTGCTTGTTTAATTTAAATTGGGGTGGTTAAAAACCATAATTTTCTTCTGCATAGTACATTTCAATATTGCCTTAAGTCAATGTTCATTTACAAACTTTTGAAAGAACCATATTTTTTTTTCAGAGTTGCAAACATTTAAGAGTTATGAACATATCTCCATTCCCGAGGTGTTTGGAACTCTCAGGTGCTACTGTAATAGGCACAGGACTCTGGCATTCAGGAGAACAGCACTGAAATCCACTAGGGAATAGCAATGCATTAGGGTATGTCAACACAGCAGCGTTATTTCAGAATAACTGACATCATTCTGAAATAATAAAGACTGTTTCTACCCAGAAAGCTATTATTTTGAAACAATGGTGAGTTCGAACACATCTTACTCTAACTCCTGTAACCCTCATTTTATGAGGAGTAAGGGAAGTCGAAGGAAGAGTGTTCTTCTTTCAACTTCCTTCTGTGTAGACAGTACCAAAAGCTGAATTAAACTATTTTGACTTCAGCTACGCAATTGATGAAGCTGAAGTTATGTAGCTTAATTCAAGTTTTGCCCTGCTGTGCAGATGTGTTTTCAGAGACATCTGTCTGTTCTTCTGTCTGTTCATCTGTGTGTCCATCCATCTGTTTGTGAGTCTGTTTGTTCAAGAACTCCTCCTAAATGGTAAGAGCTAGGACCACCAAATTTAGTATGTAGCTTTCTCTTATACCTTAAAGCAAGGTCAGGGTTTGGTTGTGCCAGGACAATGGGATGTGTGTGGAATGTGATTGTTTCACATCCATCAGAAAGGGAGGGGTGAGATAGAGATAATCATATTCATGAATGACCACAGTTCTGGGGAACAGCTGCTGGCTTGCAGCACAGTCCCCTCCATCCTAGGCTACCCCCAGAGAGCAGCTGCACGCTAAGGCCCACCATGCCATGCCATGCCACCCCACCCTGGAGAGAAACCTGCATGTCCCTCCCAACCAAGGCCACCCCAAGGAGAAGCCAGCACGTGGGTTGCGTCTTCCCCCAACCCCACACACACAGTTGACAGCAGCCAGCACTGGCTTTGACAACATTGTGTAAGTCTTTTGGTAGAAAATAAAGCAATAAACATCAGTAAAAGCACTATATGTGTGAGTTAGTGAGCTGAGAGATCTCAAGCTGTGGTTAATATTTCATGCTATCGTGTAAACTCATCTATTTAGTGAAACACATATATTCTCTTCTAAATAATTCCTTTCTAACAAATGGTGTGTGAATCCAAGGCTTGTAAAAAGACTGGTAGCACTGAGTAAAACTTACCCAATTTCCGAAATCTGTGATCGTTGGATGCAAGGTGCTATATAAGTGCAAAGAAATATTTATTATTATGGATGTTGCAGTAGAGCACAAAGGTGCTATTTAGGCTTCCCCAGCAAAACTCACCCCACACTTCAACTCTGCCTTGCAATTCCCTTGCTAGACATCTGAGGAGGTAACATTAAATCATGTCAAATTCCACAGGGGGTTTCTGATGTGGACAAATGTGAAAAGAACCAGTTTGGGACCACCAGCATTATTTTAATTTATTATCAAAGTCAAGTTTTGAACTCATATTTTTCCAGAAGCCATAAAAAAGTTCCAAGTGGTTAGAGACATTTGGAATTGTTTTTAGAACCGTGTGGATTTTGTGAGTCCCCAAACTTGGAAAGTTATAACCTTTAACAGAGTTTGGCAAATCATTCATTGTAAAACACATTTCAAAGGCTAATTTCACAATCTGACAATTCTTCACTAGCAGTTCTGTATAAAGTCTTATGATGTGGGGGAAAAAACACTTTCAGGGGATGGAGTTGCAGCCATTGCTTCAATTATTTATTACATTATTTTAAAGAAAAACGGAATGAGTTGTTACATCAGTTAATTGTAGTATAAAGTTTCTCTACAGCAAAAAGCCAGTACTTTTTTTTTCCTGATTTGTCCAACAGTATTTCTTCTCCTATATGGATGATGGTAGAGACAATTTTGCCCTCTGCTCAGTGTTTGGGAAAATATAAGAGAGCTGTAGGTATTGTTTTCTAACTCTTTTCCCATTGAATTTGTCCCACAGAGTTATATTGGCTCAATGCCCAGACGAAGCCATCTTTGTTTCTCTGCACTGGTACCTGGATTGTGAGGCATTTGTATACTGAATCTGTAATATGTACATGTATATTTACTCCAATTTGAGCAAATATACATGTACTAGTTTTGATTAAGCTAGATTTCTAATATAAGTCTAGCCATGGCTATGTGAGTGCTGGGACAGACTTGTTATTCAAGGGTGATCACATTTGGCACCTGGCTATGTGCCCAGGTGCCTTATAGCCTTTCCTACTGCTCAGACTACTATGGCTACACTTCTATTTTTAGCATACTAGCTCCATCAGAGCTAGCACAGGTCTGTTTACTCCAGCTGGAATTTACATCTTCCAGTGTAGACATAGCGTTGGGTCTTATTTCCCCTGATCTCAAATAGGTAGACAGGGTGTGGGTGAGGAGGAATGAAGAATTGGCAGAGCTGTTGGCTCCTTCCTTCTAACATTCCAGCAGGTGCATCGATTAGCAGTATATTATTATAGCCCAAACTATCAGGATTAGTGAAGTCCATGAGCTACAATGCTCCCCCGTACTGTTCTTGGGATAGCATATCTTTTATGACTATCATCCTTCTTAAATTCACAATGAAAGTGAGTTTCTAGCCTCTTGGTTGTGGGCAAAAGATTGAAAAGGTGACCATCTGATAGGCTCCAAAATCAAAAGGCAAATCAAAAGCACTCACAATTTATTATTTAAAAAAAAAGCCTTGTGTTAATTTGGAGCCTGAGTTATGATTTTTGACAACTTGGGACTGCAATATTGTAAATATTTTAAAAATATTTTCTTTTAAGAGCTGATCTTGCTCCTCTTGACTTTAGTAGGAGCTGGAGTGGGTTCATATACTGATATATTTCTCATTTGGTAAACAAATGTTGGATCATTCAGAACTGTGATTTCTTTACAGGGTTGTGGAAGGCAGAAAAATCTTCCCTTTTCTAGCCCATCTGTGCTATAGCATTGAACAGACAATCACTCAAGGAATGAGTTTTATTCTCTGTTCTATATTCTTATCTACTTTGAATTATCATTTGCTAACTATATGAAAGCATGCTATTTACCACTAAAATGCACTGTTGTATGACTTTCTCCACGATGGGCACTTATATCTATATTTATATCTAAATCACTGGCTCAGAATTACAGGTGGTATATGAGAATGAGTTTAAAGAATCATCCTACTATTTTATATTAGTGTGTTCCAAAAAAAGATGCTAAACCTTTACATTAAACTGGTATTCATTAATGCATGTACATAAGGCCAATGCTAAACTAGTGCCAACTGTGAAGTTATAAAGGACTATGAACTTTCGGTACATATGAGATGCTGTTTTACTGATAAAAATACCACCTAGCACAGACTGATGACTTCACGAATTGATGCCTAGTTATAAATGCAATGCCTTTTCAACTATGATAGGAATAACTTGGCTACTCAATTCTTCCTGCCCTTTTGAAGCACTTAGTGCACCAAACACCATTTAGGCGACCAAACTCTCCAGAGGCTTCCAAGGGTGTGTCTAGACTACATGGCTCCATCGATGAGGCTTACAGGCTCTGATGACAAAGGGTTCTGCGGTCAGCTGATCCCCGTCTAGACTACCGCACTGTGCTGACAAACAGCTGATTGGCACAGCGCCATGGCCATTTTGATGTAAATGAAGTGGCAATTATTTAAATTGCCGCTTCATTTCCCTTTGCCAAGTACACTCATCTACATAGGTCCATCGACAGAGCCATGTAGTCTAGACACACCCCAAGAGTGCATCTACACAGCACCCTTAGCACAAAATAACTTATTTTGTAATTTAGTTCTGTCTACACAGTGCCAAATTTTGGAATAACTCACTATTCCAAAATTCCTCTTAACCCTCGTGGAACAAAAGTGGCCAGCTTTTATGATTACTGGGATTTTGGAATAAGCTGTCCATTATTTCAAAATCTATTTTGAAATAATGGGCTGCTTCAGTAGATGTGGAACAGCTATTTTGGGAAACTTCCGGTATCCCAAAATAGCTCCGCAGTGTAGATGTACTCTAACAGCACTATTGGTCTCCAATACTCCAATACTCTGTTGTCCATCTTGAAAGCCCTCTCTCCATCAAACAAACCAGCCCTACACATGGAAGTCAATCTGTACCCCCAAACATATGTTCCTTCACATGGGGCAGTGAAAATCCCAGGTGGGGCCTCATAGCCTAACTATAGACAACTGCCTTATTACACATCTCATCAAGCTAGCGAACAGTCTGCCAAGTCAGGGAATATTGGGTTATGGCAAATAGCTCAAAGCACATTATGAATACCTTTGTTTTAACTCTATAAGTTGCATATTATCAAACAGTTTTTCTTTTATGCACTTTAGTATTTATATATGATATGCTGAGTCTATTTTTATTGTTGTAGTCTAAGCACCAAACAAATCTATTGTTCTCTCTTTTCTGGATTGGACTTGAATGTTATTTTGAACCAAGATATAAACTATTGTGAATGTGCATTACTCAGCACTCAAAAGAAAATAGATTTTTTATTTGGTGTCTTGCTGTGTCAATATTTCCTACAGAAATGCTCTTTTTTTGTTCTTATTTTTCAGCCAGATTGAATCTTCGGTAAATTAGTACTTGCACGGTAGGCAATCCCAGCAAAAGGAACAAAGCACATACTTATGATGAGACCCATAGGTTCAAATGTTGATAGCTAAAATTACTGGTGTTTATTTTTAACCTTTATTTAGTAGCAATGCATTTATTAAGTTTTTGTAGGGTGGCAAAAGTTAGCACAATGCTGATAAGTGTACCGGGAAAACAAGTTACTGGCAATGATTCTATTGGTGCTTTGTATCCATACAAAGAGCTAGAAACAGCTCAGAATAAGTAAACTTATTTTCATTTTTAAAAGATTGACTAACAAGATTAAGGTTACCTTATCTTGCTACAGTATGCACATTCCCTCTAGAAAGCAGTTTCAAAGTGGAATTAGGTGTATGTTTAAGCCTGGGGTAGAATATTATTAACCCATTTGCCAATTTCTTGCAAGAGGAATCTTCTTGTGTTACCCTATATATTTTACTAACAGTACTTTCTTTAAATTTTCTTTCAATATTGTTCACCAGTTTGCCAGTTTCCTGAAATAATTGTTTTTTGCTACCCTAGCCACAAATATTTTACTAATAGTATTTACTTCCTTTATTCTATTCACAAATAATTTGCCCTACATTTGGCACAATAACATAAGAATGACTATACAGGGTAAGACCAATGATCCACACAAATTGACTGTATGTAGTATGAAGAAGTAATTCCATACTTTTGTATTTCATTGAGAAACTCCTAGTTTTTGAGATATGGGCAGTGGTAAATAACATATCTATCCTCCCCTCTATCCTCCCACTAGCTCTTCATTTTTTTTCTCTAATTCATATAAGCTATTCATATAAGCTTTTTCTCTCTAATTCATTATTTGAGGTATAAAATATTTGTATTTGAAAAATTATGAAAATAAAACATTGGAACCACTTTCATTTCTACTTCTAAGTGTAGAAGTACTGAGGGTGTGTCTACACAGCAAAGTTATTTTAACTATAACTATGCAAGCGTCTACACAGTAAGTCCGTTATTTTGAAATAATTTTGAAATAACAGACAGCTAATCCTGACTTCTGTTAACCTGATTCTACAAAGAATAATGCATATTCCAAAATAGCTATTTTGAAATAAGGTGTATGTAGATGCTCCACTTCTGCTATTTCGAAATAACCCCTCACTAGGGCCTCTAAATTCCTCCTGGGGCTCTAAATTGGGATAGCATGTCTACATTAGGGGAGCCTGCCTTGGACTAATTTTGAGGCTTCCCTACAGTGCAGACGTGCTATTTCGAAATAAGCTATTTCGGAATAACTATTCCGGAATAACTTATTCTGAAATAACTGTTCAGTGTAGACGTAGCCTGAGTTTTAATATGGATTCCTGCTGATTATACTAACACTTTCCCTAATGTTTTAGGGTGTGTTATACAGAACCTACTAAAGTATTTTTCTAAAAGAAACAGACAGATGCAGCTGGAATGGAGAACTACCACTATTCTGCTAAACCACAATGCATTCTTACAAGAAGAAGAATGACCCACAGGAAATAGAAACTGTAATTATGTAACTACTTCATCTGATCTTCCATCATAAATCAGTTAAATGGAGAGGTGATGCAACAGTCAAGTTTCCTCTCTTTCTCTCAGTGTTGACACCAAAAGAAATGTCAAGAATGTCCATAATTTCCTCTTGCCCATCTACAACAGTCACACACATTTCTTTCACTCTACTCACAGCCGAGGCTTTTCAAAGACCTTTTATATAGACAGTCAAGGTGGAACTTGAACGTATACACAAATTCTTTCTCTGAGGTGTCACGGTGCAACGTTTCAAATTGTAATATGGTTTCCTGAGCAAGTAGTTCTGCATGAACTTATTTTTTATCAATCAACATAATTATGTGCCTATTTTATACTTAAATGAATTGGCTAATATGTATACATTCTACTACTTTAATTTGTGGGAAGGGGAAGGAGGCAATAAATGACCCTATTGGAGAGAAGGAGAGGAGTGAATCAAGGAAGGCAGACGGCTGTGGTAAAGCTCTAGTTGGGGCACTTTGAACGGGTGAGGAAATCAGGGGATGGGCAGGAATCTGTGCCAATGGGAAATTCATTGCCTTTATGCTCAGGTATCACCACATCAAAATCTCCAGCAAGGCTCATTACATTGGGGATCTCTGAATGCACTGATTCCTTGACACAGAGATATGGTTTCCTTGCCACTAATCCAAGGCAACAGCATTAGAAGGCTCCCCCTGGTGGAGCTGGCTTAGTACAGATACACTGGGCTCTCCAAACTCAAAACCAATGCAGATTCCAAATAGAGGAAATGCAAACCACCTTCACTCCGTCCTTGTACCAGTCCAAACACTGGCAAAAGGATAAATCCCTCTCCCCACCATCCATGCACAGTGTTTAACTGGTAATGATCTCTGACCATGATGTTATTAGAATGTATGTATGCTTATGCAGTTTGGCATTTATGAGAATTATGGTTGTTTAGCTGGAAGAATCCAAAGAAATGTAAAAGACACAGGGCAGAGTCTCTAAAACAGAGCATTTCAAAAAATATCCTCCACAAAAGTTAGCAAACATTTTACTGAAATAAATACTTCGAAAAAGTGATTGCCCTCTGAGGGTATGTCTACACTGCATTCCTCTTTCGAGGGAGGAATGCAAATGCAGCCAAGCGAAATTGCAAATGAAGCGCGGATTTGAATTTTCTGTGCTTCATTTGCATAATCACGTCCAACCTCTATTTCGAAATACCCTATTTCGAGATAAAAAACGCTGTGTATACATGGTTATTTTAAAATAAACCCCTTCTTTCGAAATAACCCTTACTCCTAAAAAATGAGGTTTTAACGGTTATTTTGAAAGAAGGGGTTTATTTCAAAATAACCATGACTACACAGTGGTTTTTATCTCTAAATAGGGTATTTTGAAATAGCTGCCAGACACGATTATGCAAATGAAGCACAAGAAATTCAAATCCGTGCTTCATTTGCAATTTCGCTCAGCTGCATTTGCAATCCTCTCTCAAAAGAATCATGCAGTGTAGACATAGCCTGAGATATTTC
Source organism: Pelodiscus sinensis (assembly GCF_052426305.1). Lineage (NCBI taxonomy): Eukaryota > Metazoa > Chordata > Testudines > Trionychidae > Pelodiscus > Pelodiscus sinensis. Next base: position 45,311,451 of record NC_143052.1, read on the forward strand.
ACCCAATTCAAGCATCAGTATGAAACAGAGTGATTATAACATTTAGTGCAGTTTTCAATTCAGCCTACAACTATAGAGTTGCTACTATTTTTATAATATAAAAACATTTCTACCAGAGAATAACAATGTTAATTATTTAAAAAGCCTTAACAGAAGTACAATATTTTTCTGCAATTAATCAGTGAGTAGTTTTAGTGTCTGAAAAAAAGCTCATGTCATTTTTTGGTGGTTAGGTGACTGAAGTAATGGCTTTTTTATATATTTTTGGAATGGTTGTCCATGATGCATTCCTGAAAGTCACAGGTCAGCAGCTTGTTATAGAATAAAAGAACAGAAATATAAAAGGGATTGGAAAAACTCTGCAGTGGCAGATAAGATGACCTTGTGGTTTAAAGAACTTTTGAGATTCAAGAAAGCTACTTTCGCTCACTCAGAAAAAAAAAGTACTCCATACTATAAATCAACTGACTACAATGGATTTACAATAGCTGTGCATTGAACCCATAATCTCTTTTTGCCTCAGTTTCTTTGTCTGTAAAATGTAGAGAATAGTAAAAACAAAACAAAAAAATATTGCTACTATAAAGAGTACTTGTTTAAATAAAAATATTACAGTTTGCTACTTTGGTGTCTGTTACTTGAGATTTCTTCCCCAAACATCCAATTGTTTATACAAACATACCTTATCCTTACTAGTCCACACTAATTTCTCAGAGGAAGATTCTGTAACTTTTTGATGTTGCTGAATACAAGAGAAATTTTTGACCTCGCATACTGTTTTTAGCACTTACTTATTGTAAGGAAAGTTTGGAATGCAAATGTGGTAAATTCTTAATAATAGGAAAGCAGTTTTTTCTATTACCACATCATTTGTCTATTACCACATCATTTTTAGAGCCAGCCAGCTGTAATGAGAAGATGAATTTCAAAGCTACATATATTTAATAAATTAAAAACTAACTAGAAGATTGAAATGCTTGGAAAACAGCATCACAATGATACTAAACTAGAGTCAAACATTTACTATAGTGGGGTGTAAGGCATTTTTGAGACTTTGAATTTAGAACTTTTAGCAAAACAATAAGCAATTTCCTCTCCCTGCTCCCTATACACTTTTCAGCAATTCATAAAATTCTAAGAAATTAGTGGTAGATATGAATAAAACCAAATGTTGACATTTTCTCGTTAAAAAAAAAAGTTACCTACTGGGTTCCTGGTGTTTACCTGCAGATTTAATTCTGGAACTGACCTGTATTGCTAATGTAAGTAAAAAATAGAGTGAGGGGTAAAATGGATTTTTTTCAATTTGTTGGCAATTTCAATAAGTAAACAAACAAAACACAAAGTTTTGGATCAGAGCAAAAATGAACATTTCTGGCAAATAAAAAGTCAACAAAATAGCTTAGGGAAAAATAAAACAATTTGTTTTCACAGTACTGACAAATTTAGCTTCAATCATGACCATTTAAAAACTTTTTTACTTTCTGAAAAAGAAAATTCAAGTAATGTTGTTCAAACAAAAAAAGGTCAAAATGTTTCACTTAAAGTGTCAGAATGAAATGTTTTGAGGCTTTTTGGCTCTATTGCCTCTCACAACTGTTCCTCTACTACACCCAAGCTAGGGTTAGACAAATCAATTTTGTAATGAAGATTTTCCCAATATTTACTTTATATTATATATGGAAATGCACCTATCTCATAGAACTAGAAGGGAAGTCACTGAGTCCAATCCCCTATCCTCATGGCAAGACCAAATACCATCCCTGGTAGATTTGCCCCATATCCCTAAATGTCCCTCTCAAGGATTAGGCTCATAACCCTAGATTTAGCAAGACAATGCTCAAACCACTGAGCTATCCATTGCAACAATAGCACTATCAAAAAAAAAAATGAACAGGGATAAATTTCACTCAGGTCTGATTTTGAAAATCATTAAATTATGCAAATCTTGCTATTGTTTGAATACTTATTAGCTATTTTTTGTTAGATTTGATCATCATTTTGCAAATGTTGCAGTTGTACTTTTTTTCACAACTTTTTGTTCTATCTGTGGAAGGTATCTTTATTGGGAGTTTGCCCATATTTTAAAAGTGTTTATTTTTAACATTTACTAATTATTTATTCAACCTTCCCCCTAAAGTCCAAATTCATCATTTTAGCATGTGCTGTAATTTATGTTCTGTAAATAGGTAAAATGTTGTTAGGAGCTGTCTAAGTGCCTTCAACATGGCATATCCATTTTCTAATTATGTCTTAAAAGGTATATTTTAGCTAAATTAGTCTTTTATTACATTTACTGTAACAGTATTTCTTGCCTTCATTGAATATCAGTTAAGCTGATGAACTTTCATTAGCACATCATACTATTAGAGGTTAAATTACATTTTAGGCTATTTTTAAAATTCAGTGACTTGCTGATTGTGACTAATTTCAGAAAGCAGATACTTTTTTCACAAATTCTTTTAAATACGGATTCTATAAATGTTTGATTTGAAGAATGGAAGTTAAATTCTAAATATACTTTGTTTATTTCCTCAGCATTATTAAATATTGCTTGTGTGCATTTGTGTATAAGTCTAATGCAGACTCAGACTGCCTCTCTGGCAGAAATTCTGCAGCATGGGACTATAGGAGAAAAGCTCTCCCTAGCTGTTTAGCTCATTTGAGCTTCTGAAATAATTTTTATTAATGAAATATACTGGAGTAAGCTGTAGGTCCCCCCAAAGTATTAGTGGCTCATTGTGCTAGGTGTTGTCTAAAGGGAGTAAAAATAAAAGCCATTAAGGGAATAGAAGAAACTGCTTAGGGAAGTTGTGGTAGCAACATCACTGGAGGTTTGCAAATGGAGCATTGTGATGGGGCGTGGGGCTCCACAGACGCAGAGACCCCACCTCCCCGCACTCCGCCCGTTTGTGGGGGGCAGTGGGGATTCATCCCCACTGCAGTGGCGGATGGGCAGAGGGACGCTGAAGCGCCCGATCACCCTAAGGGGGGGTCGGAGGCTCTGGGGCAGAGGGGAGGTGGAGCGAGGCGGCCTCAGGAGGGAGCCAACCAGGACGAGATGCGGGGTGACATCATCACCCCTCGACAGGAAGTGAACCGGCAGGAGATTCAAAAGGGCTGGATGGCCAGCTCAAAGGAGGTTGGTTGGGCAGAGAGTGGAGCAAGGGCCGAATGGGTGAGTGGCGGGGGGAAAGCCCCGTGACTGGAGGCACCCCTGGGAGGAGTCTCGGTGTCCGGCAGTGGGGCGCTGGCCCGAACCCTGGGCGAATGGTTGGAACCCTTACGGGTGACCACAGGTCCATCCAGGTCTTGACTGACGGTGGTGGGAACACAGGTGTTATTGGGTTGGCTAGGGGAAGGCAAATTGGATGATGATAGGGCTGTAAGCCTGAGGGGGAGCCCGACGCGTTACAAGCATGCGTAGCCATGTGTCTTAGATCCGTGATTTTCAAACTTTTTTTTTCATGACCCTGGTGAAGAAAATTGCTGATGCTCACAACCCAACTTAATTGTGTCTTTTGACTAGAGATGCTCACAACCCAACATAATTGCATCTTTTGGGATCTGGAGTGTGGAGGGGCCAGGAATGACGGGATCTGGGGTGCAGAAGGGTGGTCTGGATTGGGGGGCTAAGGTTGGAGGTAGGGTGCTTGTGGTTGGGCTCCTGATCAGTGGTGCAGTGGGGGTGCTAAGGCAAGCTTCCTGCCTCTTCTGGCACCATGTACCCAGCTGTGCCCCAAAGAGGTCAGCGTCAGGTCTGGCTCCCAGGAGTAGGCATAGAAGCAATTTGCCTGCTGCTCTCACCTTCAGGCACAGACCCTCCAACAGACCTCCCCCTGTCTCCCACCATAGGAGCCAGACCTGCTGCTGGCATTTCTAGGATGCATTGTGGTCTACAGTACCAGCTGAGGCAGGAGGCCTGCCTTATCATCCACACTAAGTCATCCTACTGCAAGAGGACCTAGTACCTGGCATTATGCGACCCAGCACTGAGTCATGACCCATAGTTTGAAAACCACTGACTTAGATGGTGGAGGTACCCTAGTTTGAAAACCACTGTCTTAGAAGTGATCAGTGTGGTGTCCTGATAGATATCTTGTTCTTTCCAGTGTTGATAACCATTTGGCTACTCCCCCTGTGTGGTGCCCTGACTCTGTGCAGATAGCCCTCAGCAGACTCTGAGAGAACCCCCAAGGACCATAAAACCAAATAAGAGACAAAGGCATCAGGCCAGATTTATTGTCAAACGAAGCACTGTCTCCGGCTTCCTGGATCAGATGTCTACAGTTTGCTATAGTGATAGGGAACACTATATGAGTGCTCCCTGACAATGGACTGAGTTGTGTCAGTGGTGGGATTCTCTACTGCCAGTTAGGTGGAACAAAAACAGCCTCTCTGAGAGTATGTCTACACTACCACCCTAGTTCGAACTAGCGGGGTAGTGTAGACATACCCTGGGATACATCTTTATACACAGATACAAACAAGTTACACATCACTTCTGCTGTATCAGGATGCCGCCCTTTGACGTCTTTGGGTGCCACCCATTACTTTGTACATGTTGGTTTAATCAAACATCACTATCCATCATGCTGTCATCCCATACTCTATCCCAGAACTGAGTCAGTATGTTCTTGTTATCTGGGGGAAGTGTGTTGGTACGAAGATGTCTTCTAACGAGGTGTTCTGGTATGCGTTAATGGCCTATGCCTAATACCTCTTAGGTGTGAATGTTTCTGAAATATCAGCCCTGTTCCCACCACATACAGCAAGTAGGGCCTGCCTATTGTTCACAACTTAACTTTACTTTATATTAGCAAAGTCATGATCACTTTTAGCTAGGCCTCAGGCCTCACACACAGGTTTACTACAGTTACAAGAAATTCTGAACCTCGACAGGGGTTAGACTAGCGTTTCTCAACCAGTGGTATGAGTCTCCTTAAAGGTGCTTGAGAGAAATCTGGGGGGTAGGTCAACACAACTGACATTTGGAGAAAACTGAATTTTTGTTTTAATTTTTACAGTGCTTTATTATTTTTGTACTTTTTACACCCAAAAATTTCATTGCCTGCCTGGGTACAATTAAGTTGTTTAAACAAATGTGTTGCAATGGTAGAAAAAAATGTGTGTGTCTGAAAACTGTAGGTATTGGGGGTACTTATAATTTTATTTAAAGGGAATTATAAAAGGGACATTTTTTACTTTCTAAAAAATGGTTGAGAAACACTTGACTAGAGGACCTTTCCAGTTCCTTATAACCCTGTGATTCTTTGATTCTAAGACAGACACTGTCTGGAAGAATCCATAATCTAATTAAGGCAAATCAATTAGTGGTTACAATTAAACAATTGGAGAATATTGTTGGTCTTTTTTCATGTCTAGAAAGCCCACATGTATCTGGTTGTTTAGAGAGAAAGTGCAACAGCCACCATTCTCATTGACACAGCAAGGATTGAACTGGGGGAATTGCAGAGCTTAAAGAATAAAAAAGAAATCTCAATGACATGCCTCCTGGGGCTGGACCAGAAGACAGGAGCATCCTTGATAATACATTTGAACAGCCCAAGAATATATCTAAGTTTATCAGAATTGTTTGTAGGGATGTTATATACACAGGAATGCAAAAATTGTGGTGGGCTGAAAACATCTACTCAGTATGCAGAGGCAGTCAAAAAGAGCTCATATTATAATGAATCACTAAGAAGGGGATGGATAACAAGACATAAAATATCGTATTGCCTTTATATAAATCCTTGGTATACCCACATCTTGAATATTTCATACAGATGTGGTCGCCCCATCTCAACAAAGTGGGAAGAGAATAGAAAATGGAGACCAAAATGATTATGGGTATGGAATAGTTTCTGTATGAGGACAGGTTAATGAAGACTGAGACTTTTCAGCTTGAAAAAGAGTTGACTAATACAGGATATCAGAGAGGCCTGTGCAATCTTGACAGGTTTGGTAAAAGTGAATAAGGAAATATAATTTACTCCTTCACATAACTCGAGAATGAAATAGTAGGCAGCACTTTTAAAACAAACAAACAAACAAAAAGGCGTGCTTCACACAATGCATGATTCTCCTTTTGGGCTCATTGCTAGGGGATGTTGTAAAAATCTAGTCTTTTCCCTCAAAGTTCCATGCAGGCTACTACACTTTCTACCACTCTCCCAGTGCTCCCAGCTCAGTCAAGCAACCATAGATGAAGGCAGATATGAGAGAGCTGATATGTATTCTTCCCCACAGACCATGACCCAGACTAATCCTCAGTGAGCTATGTTTCTTCTTAAAAATAGCAAACTTATGGAATTCATGACACCCTATCACCACTGTCACAATCAACTCACTACCCTACATTTGGTACTGCAATTCATTGCGTGAAGGATTATGAATACAATGGAACTCCCTAGGTTCCAGAAATTCACCGGCTCGTTGACCTAGGGGTAAGACTCCATTTTGATTATTTCCTTTCTCACCTGACAGGTTTTATCTTGAAAGATCTAAAGTGAATTTGGGTTACACCGCACACTGTCAGATCTATTCACCTGAATGCAAGATTCCAGAGATGAACCATAGAGCTAGTTGGAAAATTCTGAAAAGTTTAAGATTTCAATGAAAAATAGGGAAGAGAAAAGAAATTCACACTTTTGAAGTTGAAATTCTTTCAAATTCATCTCACCTTCTCTGAATTTTTTCTCAAAGGATTAAGATAATAGAATCTTTGTCTCATGACAAAAATTATTACATTAAATTATTTTACTGTAGGTAGTACTTTAAAACCAAAGCTTCAAAAATATATCAAGAGAGAACAAAACATCATTTTAAATGTAGCAGTTATTTTAATAGACACCATTTTTCACTTAGTGCTTTTTTCATACCAGGGACAGAAAAAAGCTTTTATTTAGAATTCAGCATCAGGGGAATCTAAAATGAGACACACAAAGATGAAGTAAATGAGAGCAATAGTAAAAGGGACCAGTTAAGGTTTACTACCAGCCTCAGATTTTGACGGTCATGAGAATGCCAAGTGACCATGTCAAAATGAGAGAAGTGAGCAGGTGGCAGCAGGGATAATATAAAATAAGAGAGGGAGTGAATCCAGAGCATTTTTTTAAAAAGCAGGTTAATTGTATTATTTACTTAAAATAAGACTTACCCAGCATTGCCTGGGGCTGTACAGGCCTCCTGCTGGCAGTCTCCAGGCCTAAGTCTGAGCAGGGAAGGAGGGCCACCCAGACCTCCCACTGACACTCTCCTGCCTGGGATGGTTCATAACCAGCTACTGCATTCAGTGTACTAGGTATAGCTAATGTTATGCATGCTCCTCTTTGACATGAAATTTGTCCATCAGAAAATTCCTCATTCCCCACCCTTTCATAACTTGCTGATTAGTGCAGAATGCCTCTGCATGATATGTCCACTAGTGCCTGGCCAGCTCATGCAGGTCTTTCTGCTTCATATAGCTCTTACATGGGCAAATCTTCTGCATTTGGCTCATTATTATTTTTGTTTTATTTTGAGAACTATAACAGTGTCTTTCTATTTTATGTCAAATTAAAACATGTCTGATTGCTGCTGCTTCTCCCAGATTCACCAAGCATAACAGACTCAATTTCCCTTCACTTGCTGAATATAATTCCACAAAGCTAAGTGCTAGACTAAACCCTGCTCAACAATCAGTAAATTGGAAAGCAACTATCAAAGAATATGGTATCTACGCTTAGTTTCCCTGATGTTTCTCAGGTGCATAGATACAGTTATTATGTATAATGGAGATCTAATTGAACCACTGAATAATGGCAGAAAATTACAACTTCGGTAGTGAAATAAGAGGCAATATGATTTTGCAGCATTACAAGCACTATTAAAATATCTCATAATCCAAAAGTAAAATGGTACCAGTAAGGCAATTGCCAACATGGATGAAAAGATGCTCAAATACATTTTGAAGTCACTTCCACTAAGCAGGTTTGATATGGAACTTTTGAATTGGAATTTTTATGTTTGAAGCTCCTTGAAATTGTCATTAATACCATTGCTCAGAAATACAGATTCATTTCTCAAATGCCATTCAGAATCATCACAGTTGGTCACCAAGCACTTTGAATATCTGGATAAAGTTATTTAAACTTCTAGAGCCTTCCACATTGGACTATAAGTCCCCAAAAGAGAAGTTTTGGCACTTTTGCTTCAGGTCCCCGGTGGAAATACTGTACCACGAGAACAACTTTTTCTCATGGTAATTGTTCTGATACTTCTGGTTCTGGGCAGAAAACTTACGTGAAAAAAAATGTTTCCATGTGTTTTAATTAATTCCTAGAAATGTCTGTAGACTGTGTGGGGCCTCCTTATTGTTCCCCAATCTGGTCCACGGAGACCCATATTTGGTTGAATGATATTGACAAAAAAGTATGTGTGCAGTAAAGGTTTTCAAACAATAGGAGTCTCTTGGCTAAGACCTTGGCTGTTAGCCCCTTATACCACATAACAGCTCAGCTTTCTGAATCTATCCAACAGAGCATGTGCTCTCTGTAGCTGGAGCATTTATAGCACAGGTGGATTTCAGAAGGTATTTTAAAAAAGCAGACCAATGGAGCCTGGCGTAAATTAATTAGGAGTCTATCCAGCATGAAGGCATATGGTTGGATGTACATGAAGGAGATAAAGAGCACTTAAAGCAGCATAGGTGGTTGGGCAGCACATAGGCAGTACGAATGAATTTAGAAGGAAATGAGGACATAGGCAGAGTTATAAAATCCTCTGAAAGCAAGGAGGGGATGTGGAACAGTATATGGAAGAGGAATGGAAGCCAATACAAAGATTAGGAAGGGCAGATGAGGTGATATATTACTATTCCCTTGGCCAAAATCCTGCTTAGTGTATAAAGAGTGAGGAAACTATACTAGAGAATTCCTCAAGATCTGTAGACAAAGAAACATTTCCTCACAGACCATGGAATAGCAGCAAATCAACTCTATAGCTTCTATTCTTTCTTCAGAGATGGAGTAGCATCTCTGGCTTCCTTTCAATGAAGTAGAATAATTGGTGGATTTGTGGAACAGTGGATACATCTGTCCTAACTCTTCTGCAGTCAGCCCTGCCTATGTACGCATGTTATTGCATCCATGTTAAACTATATAAATACAGGCAGTCCCCGGGTTACGTACAAGATAGGGACTGTAGGTTTGTTCTTAAGTTGAATTTGTATGTAAGTCGGAACTGGCTTCCAGATTCAGCTGCTGTTGAAACTGACCAGCGGCTGACTACAGGAAGCCTGAGGCAGAGCTGCTCTGCCCCGGGCTTCCTGGAATCAGCCGCTGATCAGTTTCAACAGCGGCTGAATCTGGACGCCTGGGAGAGAGAAGCTGGGGTGCTGCTGGGTAGGTCCCTGCAGCGCCGCACCTCGGCCGCACCTAGCTGCGCCCCCCCCCCCCCCAGCAGACCAGGGAGACGCGGAGCGGCTTTTCTCGCCGCGGAGGACACGGGCGGTGGGACCACCCAGATGCACCGCAGTCCCGCTGGCCGCATCCTCCGCTGCGAAAAAAGCCCCGTTCGAATGTAGGGGACTGCCTGTATATATAGACTGGAAATAAGGCATACATTTTTAAAGGTCAGAGTATTTAAACATTGGAAAAATTTACTGAGGGTCATGGTGGATTTGCTGACAGTTAAAAAACATTGGCTGATTCTATAAAAGATCTTCTCTGGGAATTATTTTGGGGAAGTTCTGTGTCCTCTGCTGTAACAGTTGGATTAGATCAGTGATTTTCAGACATTTTTGTTTGCCCTCCCCCTTATTTGTGTCTGTAGTATTTATGCCTCCTCTCCCCTGACACACAAATACATACACCATTAGATGCAACAGTGGGGCTTTGTTTGAATCAGTTTCAAGTTCTTTTTCCAACCCTCCTCCCCTTTTTTGTTTTGGCATGACCAAGCCAATGGTCCATTGTACTAAGAGCAAAAGCAAAACTGCAGTTGTGGTGGATGCTTACAATTAAATGTGTGGACCCTGTTGTAGCAAAGGAATTAATATATAGACAGCAACTCTATTAGGGTATGTCTACACTACAGCGCTAATTAGAACTAACTTAGTTCGAATTAGTTAATTTGAACTAAGCTAATTCGAATTAGCGCAGCTAGACTTAAAAACTAGTTCGAATTAGCATTTTGCTAATTCGAACTAGCATGTCCACACAGAGTGGACCCCGAACAGAGGTTAAGGATGGCCGGAAGCAGTGCCAGCAGGGCATCAGATGAGGACTTAGAGCATGGAGCTGCTGTCTCAGGCTAGCCAAGGGCTGTGCTTAAAGAAACCCGACCCCCACCCCGGACAGACAGTTCTCAGGGTTCCCCGCTTGCAAAGCAGTCCTGGCTTGAAGTGCCCTGAGTGCCCACAAGCGGAACATCACAGCACTCGGCCATCACCCCGGCTGCACTTGCCACAGGCTGCCATCCAGGGGAGGGGGCAATTGGGGGGCTGCAGGAGAGCTTCCACCCCGAGAAGCCCGCAGAGCCAGCCCAGTCCTCCCCATCGGGGGCGCGTATCCCATTCCTCCCTCACCTCCTTCCACTTACCCTTCCCTAGCCCCCCTTCCTGATGTACAAAATAAAGGACACGTGTGTTCAGAAATAGAATCTTTCTTTATTGAACAAAACTGGGGGAGACTGGGAAAAAGAGGTGGGAGAGGGAAAGAGAGAGGCTGGGAGAGGGGAGGGCAACTAAAATGATCAGGGGTTGGGAACAAGTCCCATATGAAGAGAGGCTAAAGAGACTGGGACTTTTCAGCTTAGAGAAGAGGAGATGGAGGGGGGATATGATAGAGGTCTATAAAAGCAAGAGTGGTGTGGAGAGGGTGCATAAAGAAAAGTTCTCCGTTTGTTCCCATAATAGAAGGACTAGAGGACTCCAAAGGAAAGGAATGGGTAGCAGGCTTCAAACTAGTAACAGAAATGATTTTCATGCAAACCTGCTCCTGGGTGGCCAGGCTGGCAGCTCTCCTGCCCTAGACGGCCACTTTCCTGTGCCTAGTGCGGTGTTCGTGGACGAGGTCCACGATGTCTGCAGTAGACCAGGCGGGTGCCTGTCTCTTGCGGTCCTGGCCAGGCTCCCGAGAGCCGCCAGCGTGGTCCCGGAAAGAGGCAGAGGGCTGGGGGGCATCGGGTGGCTGGCTCATGGCGTGCCAGGTGAAGAGTCTGCTGGCTGGTTGCTGGCAGGCTTGCACCTGGCACGGGCACCGTAGCCAGCCCGTGCCCCTTTAAGGGCTCCGGGGCCAGGAGGGGGGCATACGAGTTTCCCTGGTGTTGGGCAGAGTGGCCACCAGGGAAAGCTGGGGAGCGCTAGCCTCCCACTAGTTCGAATTAAGGGGCTACACAGCCCTTAATTCAAACTAGTAAGTTCGAACTATGCTTAGTCCTCGTAGAATGGGGTTTACCTAGTTTGAACTAAGCGCTCCGCTAGTTCGAATTAAGTTCGAACTAGCGGAGCGCTAGTGTAGCGCCTATGAAAGTTAATTCGAACTAACATCCGTTAGTTCGAATTAACTTTGTAGTGTAGACATACCCTTATATAATGCTATTCAGTCTTAACAGAAAGCCATCAATGTACATAGTGTCATTTAGATTAAATGCACAGCATTGTGTGAAGTCCTGATATGTCCAGAGGAATCAGTTTTGCTAGTTATTCATTGCTGTGAGTAAACTGTGTGCAGTACATTTTCCTCTCATGCCCCCCAGATACATTTTGTCCCCTGTGGGGACACCCCACAGTTTGAGTACCTATGAACTAGATATTTGCAGTAGTTCCTTCTGGCATTGAAATGTATGAAACTATGCAGAAGGAAAAGCCCTGGGAGAGATTGTGCTTCCGAGGAACAATCTCTTCAGTGCTCCTTGGCAGCTATGTCTACACTGCCCCCTCTTGTGCAAAAAATTATGCAAATGAGGCAAAGCGTGGCATATCGCTGCACTGCATTTGCATACTTAATGAGGCTCTTTTTTTGCACAGAAAGGAGCCGTGTAGATGGCTTCCTTTTTTTCAGGAAGAACAGTTCTTGCTCAAGAGGGGGGTTTTACGCAAAAAGGAGCCATATAGATGGCTCCTTTATGAGCAAAAGCCTCTTGTGTAAAAACAGAGCCTAATTAATTATGCAAACGAGGCACAGTGATATTCCATGCTTTGCCTCATTTGCATTTTTTTGTGCAAGAGGGGGCAGTATAGACATAGCTGTAGGGTAAGGGAGTTCCCCACCACTCTCTATATGGGCCTGTTGCACAATGGCCATATTCCAACCCAGGGCTATGTCTAGACTGCAAGCCTCTTTCGAAAGAGAGCGTCTAGACTGCACGTTGAACTTTCGAAAAAGCGGCTTGCTTTTTCGAAAGAAAGCATCCAGTGAGTCTGGATGCTCTCTTTCGAAGAAGCCCTATTTACATTGAAGAACGCCTTCTTTCGAAAGAGGAATTTTCGAAAGAAGGCGTTCTTCCTCGTGAAATGAGGTTTACCGCCATCGAAAGAAAAGCCGCGTTCTTTCGATTTAATTTCGAAAGAACGCGGCTTGAGTCTGGACGCAGGGGAAGTTTTTTCGGGAAAAGGCTACTTTTCCCGAAAAAACCCCTGAGTCTGGACACGGCCCAGGTCTTGTCTTATGTCGTCATGACATTTATTTTTAGACCCAGGCCATTAGGAACACCCAAGAAATGGAAACAGAAGAGATAGGAATAAATACTTGGCCTATAAAGGTTTTAACATAGAAATAATGCACGGAAAAGTGTTATGCAAAGTAATTTCATTGATTGTTTGGAGTCATTATATAAACTTCTTAATTATCTGAACAGTTTAAAAGAAATAATGGAAGATTATTAAATTTCAGCTTTCAAAACTGAGATGCTTTTGGTCTAGACATAGTCAAATAAGTTCCTGAAATCCCAAGAATTTAGTGTTTTACCAATTTCTAAATCAAAAGTGACCTACAGTTAAATATAGGTATTTTAGGCTTCTCTGCTGACAGGCTACATTTCAACCTGATGAAGTCTGAAGCCGCAGAAACATTAAAGAATTTTAAAATACAGGTTTAATAATGAATATGGTGACAGTCTTTGAACTTGAAGGTGCTATCAGTTGCTGCTCTCCTATACCATATTTAAAACGTTTCTATAACAAACGCAAATTTCACTCAGTTCTGCAAGCAACCTAATTTTGCTTAGCTTAGTTTCTCTTTTACCTGACATTTATAAATCTAGTTTAGCAAGTCTATTCCACACTGGAATCTTCCTGCAGGTATATCTCATATCTCTATTATTTATTTAAAGGTGTCTAGATCAGTTTTCTCCACCTACCTCTACTGGATATAGTACAAGCCTGTTAATCATGTATATAGTATATTCAGACCTGATATAGGTTTGTGAAACTCTGTTGACTTTGAATAGATTTGCACCTGCTCCCACTAATCCTGCATTTAGCCCCATATTCATTGGTTGAATTCTTGTGTATGAAGAGGTATACTAACTTGATCTTTCTTGATCACTACATGAGATGTGAAATATGTGCTCCCTGGGAACACAGATTAAAATAGGGATAGGGTAGCTTCCCATCCCTCAAAAGTTCATGCATTCAGTTCCATGAAGTTTTCTGTGGGTGGGTCTTAAACTTAAAATCTAGAATGTTGTCTACACTGCATAGAAAATAAAGATTGTGTAAGATTTTTCTTAAAAGATATGGTATTTTCCAGTGACCCTGGATAGAGAACCCACTTGTACCATAAGTGATTCATAGAGTAATGTGTGGAATAATTCTGGATTGATTTTACTATGCAAGTTATCATTTACTCTTTACCCCATCCTCTCAGAGGTCTGAGTTGGACTGATTCAATTTTTTCTCCAACATCCCTTTTGAAGCATACCACTTCTACTCTGGTGTCCACCATATAGAATGGCAGAGATCCACAAGGTATTTAGGTTCCTCAAAGACTAAATATGCTGTCTCTGTATTGCAAATTAATAATTAGTTTATTTCTGTTTCAATATTTTTATCTTACTACTACTATCTTTCTCTTACTAAAATATTCTTTAGCAAATTACATTATAAAACAATATAGAGCAAAACTGTAAACTTCACTCTTTCCATACTCACTTATATTATTTTTCATATACATTGTTATCTGGTCCTGCAACTTTGAATATAGTAAGTGCATCTAATCTTTATATAACCAGTTTCTGTTACATCCTGAGGTAATAAGAGAGAAGAAAATATGATTTATATTGTAAGGTATTTCATATTAATTCCCTAACACCTCCCCCCCCCCAAACACACACAACTGAAGAAGCCAGGAAATCAGATTTAAGAATCCACAGGAGGAAAGGAACACCCACAGTGCCAGAACAATACTTGCTTCTACAGTTGGAGGATGTGTGTCTGCATTTACATTGTCTTTGTAGTCAGGGCAGTCCCTAAGGAGAGTGCAAGGCACAGGACAAAAGTGATGCCTTTCTAATCTGCTAAAGGGGTGCTCCCTCAACTCTGACCAGGCCCTGACCACAATCCACCCCTTTCCCTAAGGCATCCTGTCTCTTCTTGCTCCTACTCCACCCCATCTCACATCTTTTCCTGCAGCTCTCATAGCCCTAGATCAGTGGTCTCCAACCTTTTTACACCCAAGATCACTTTTTAAATCTCAGAACAGGCGAAGATCTACCGCCCCGTCCCTTCCTTGAAGCCCCACCCCTTCCTTGAAGCCCCATCCCTTCCTTGAAGCCCTGCCCTCTCTATTCTCCTCCTGTCCATCACTTGCTATCCCCAGCCCTTACTTACACACTCTGATAAACAGTTTATTTTTAAATTATGAGATACATACAATTAAAATCACATGTTTACAGTAATGAAATAAATGGTCTGGTTTTTATTCATGCTATTTAAATCTAAAATGAAGCATTTATAATTATACATTTTGTGGGGACAGAGTTCTGTGGCTGGGGGCAAGGGAGAGGAAACAGGGTGCTGGGAGGGCAGAGGACAGGGTTCTGCAGCAGGGGACAGAGTGCCAGTGGGGACTGAGTTCGGGGAGTGGGGACGGGAATAGGGACAGAGTTCTGTAGCTGGGGACAGGAGAGTGGGGACAGAGTTCTGTAGCTGGGGACAGGGGAGTGGGGACAGAGTTCAGGGAGTGGGAACAGGAATGGGGACCAAGTTCTGTGGCTGGGGCCAGAGGAGTGGGGACAGCATTCTGTAGCTGGGGACAGGGGAGTGGGGCCAAGGGAGTGGGGACAGCATTCTGTAGTTGAGGACAGTGGAGTGGGGACAGCGTTCTGTAGCTGGCGACAGAGGAGTGGGGACAGGGGAGTGGGGACAGCATTCTGTAGCTGGGGACAGGGGAGTGGGGAGGGGAGTGGGGACAGAGTTCTGTAGCTGGGGACAGGAGAGTGGGGCCAAGGGAGTGGGGACAGCGTTCTGTAGCTGGGGACAGGGGAGTGGGGACAGGAGAGTGGGGACAGCGTTCTGTAGCCTGTAGCTGGGGACAGGGGAGTGGGGACGATAGTGGGGACAGCATTCTGTAATTGAGGACAGGGGAGTGGGGACAGCGTTCTGTAGCTGGGGACAGGAGAGTGGGGAGGAGAATGGGGACAGAGTTCTGTAGCTGGGGACAGGGGAGTGGGGACAGTGTTCTGTGGCTCGGGAGTGGGCTGGGGAGTGGGGTGCCAGTGGAGGCAGAGAGTCCCCTGCATCTCCCTCCTCCCAGCATTCTCCCCCCCCCCCCAGGGAAACCAGTGCATGCCTGCCCCGGGGCCAGCACTCCCCCCAAGCAGGGAAGCCCCACACATGTGCCATCCCACCCGTGCAGGGAAGCCCCGCACGCATGCGCCTTCCCCAGGGCCAGCACCTCCCCCCATGCAGGAAAGCCTCTGCGTGCGCCTTCCCCGGGGCTAACTCACCCCTCCTGTGCGGTGTAGGGGGCCGGCAGAGCAGCTAGCGCACTTCTGGAATTGCCGGAAGTGGCGCTAAGCTGCGGGACTTCTGAAGCCGACACTACCTTCGTTTTCTCTTGAGGTAAGTAGTGGAGTTTCTGGGGGGTGGGAGGGAAATGGAGGCGGGGCGGACAGGACGCCTCGCGAGTGACTGGTTGAGGCCTCGAGATTGACCAGTAGCTCGCGATTGACCTGTTGGAGACCACGGCCCTAGATACATATGAAAGTAGCAACCAGTCAGTTCCATGATTCTATAATAGTACAGCTCACCATCCTCCTTTCAAGGAATCTGTGGAAAGTTTGTTGCCTTTTAAAGAGTCAAAATATTGCAACCCCAAAGCTATGGTATTTAATTTCAGGAAGAGGAACTACCCACAAATGAGAAAGGGTATGTCTACACTACAGCGCTAATTCGAACTAACGCATCCAGACTAAAAAACTAGTTCAAATTAGTGTTTTGCTAATTCGAACTAGCATGTCCACATTAAGTGGACCCTGAACCGGGGTTAAGGATGGCCAGAAGCAGTGCCGACAGGGCATCAGATGAGGACTTAGAGCATGGAGCTGCTGCCTCAGGCTAGCCGAGGGCTGTGCTTAAAGAGACCCGACCCCCACCCCGGACAGACAGTTCTCAGGGGTGCCCCGCTTGCAAAGCAGTCCTGGCTTGGAGTGCCCTGAGTGCCCACACTGGGTACATCACAGCACTCGGCCATCAGCCCGGCTGCACTTGCCGCAGGCTGCCATCTGGGGAGAGGGGGTAATTGGGGGGCTGCAGGAGAGCTTCCACCCCCAGAAGCCCACAGAGCCAGCCCAGTCCTCCCCATCGGGGGCTCGTACCCCATTCCTCCCTCACCTCCTTCCACTTACTCTTCCCTAGCCCCCATTTCTGATGTACAAAATAAAGAAAACGTGTGGTCAAAAATAAAATCTCTTTTTATTGAACAAAACTGGGGGAGACTGGGAAAAGGAGGTGGGAGAGGGGACGAGAGAGGGTGAGAGAGGGGAGGGCAACTACAATGATCAGAGGTTTGGAACAGGTCCTATATGAAAAAAGTTTAAAGAGACTGGGACTTTTCAGTTTAGAAAAGAGGAGACTGAGGGGGGATAGGATAGAGGTCTATAAAAGCATGAGTGGAGTGGAGAGGGTGCATCAAGAAAAGTTCTTCATTAGTTCCCATAATAGAAGGACTAGAGGACACCAAAGGGAAGGAATGGGTAACAGGCTTCAAACTAGTAACAGAAAGTTCTTCTTCACAAAGCAAAGAGTCAACCTGTGGAACTCCTTGCTGCAGGAGGCTGTGAAGGCTAGAACTAGAACAGAGTTTAAAGAGAAGTGAGATAAAGTGATGGAGGTTGGGTCCATGGAGTGGTATTAGCCAGGGAGTAGGAGTGGTGTCCCTGCCCAAAGTTTGTGGAAGGCTGGAGAGGGATGGCACGAGACAAATGGCTTGGTCACTGTCTTCGGTCCATCCCCTCCAGGGTTCCTAGGGTTGGCCACTGTCGGCAGACAGGCTGCTGGGCTAGATGGACCTTTGGTCTGACCCAGTACGGACATTGTAAGCTCGGGGCTCAGGGTCGGGGGGCTCATTGGACCACCTTGATTTTCATGCACGCCTGCTCCTGGGTGGCCAGGCTGGCAGCTCTCTTGCCCTAGCCGGCCACTTTCCTGTGCCTAGTGCGGAGGTCGTGGACGAGGTCCACGATGTCCACACTAGACCAGGCAGTTGCCCGCCTCTTCCGGTCCCGGGCAAGCTCCTGGGAGCTGCCAGCCTGGTCCCGGGAAGAGTGGGAGGGCTGGGGGGCAGTGATGGATAAAAAGTTATCTTTTAAAAAGTAGAAGTCAGATCCTAGTGAGGAAAACAAAAAGGACCCTAAACTTTGTCAAATTAAGTGTAAAAATATAATAAGAAAAGCCAAAAAGGAGTTTGAATAACAGCTAGCCAAAAACTCAAAAGGAAATAGCAAACTATTTGTTAAGTACATCAGAAGCAGGAAGCTGGCTAAAGATCCAGTGGCACCTTGTATGCTCGAGATGCTAAAGGAGCACTCAAAGATGATAAAGTCATAGCAGAGAAGCTAAATGAATTCTTTGCATCAGTCTTCACAGCTGAGGATATTGGGGAGATTCCCAAATATGAACCATTCTTTTTAGGTGACAAATCTGAGGAAGTGTCCCAGATGTCATTAGAGGAGGTTTTGGAACGAATTGATAAACTTAACAGTAACAGGTCACCGAGATCAGCTGGCATTCACTCAAGAGTTCTAAAATAACTCAAATGGGAAATTGTGGAACTATTAATTGTGGTTTGTAGCCTATCCTTTTTATCAGCTTCCTTACCTAATGATTGGAAGATAGCTAACATGACAACAATATTGAAAAAGGGCTCTAGAGGTGATCCTGGCAATTACAGACCAGTAAGTCTAACGTCAGTACCGGGTAAATTAGTTGAAACTACAGTACAGAATAAAATTGTCAGACACATGGATGAATATAATTTGTTGGGGGAAAGTCAACATGGTTTCTGTAAAGGGAAATCATGTCTTACTAATCTATTAGAGTTCTTTGAAGGGGACCAGTGGATATAGTATACTTAGATTTCCAGAAAGCCTTTGACAAAGTCCCTAATCAAAGGCTTAAGTAAAGTAAGTTGTCATGGGATAAGAGGGAAGATCCTTTCATGGACTGATAACTGGTTTAAAGACAGAAAACAAAGGGTAGGAAAAATGGTAAGTTTTCCGAGTGGAGAGAGGTAACTAGTGGGGTCCTCCAAGGGTCTGTCCTGGGACTCATCCTATTCAACTTATTTATAAATGATCTAGAGAAAGGGGTAAACAGTGAGGTGGCAAAATTTGCAGATGATACCAAACTGCTCAATACAGTTAAGACCAAAGCAGACTGTGAAGAGCTTCAAAAAGATTTCACCAAACTAAGTGATTGGGCAACAAAATGGCAAATGAAGTTTAATGTTGATAAATGTAAAGTAATGCACATTAGAAAAAATAATCCCAACTATACACACAATATGATGGGGACTAATTTAATTACAAATACTCAAGAGAGAGATCTTAGAGTCATTGTGGATAGTTCTCTGAAAACATCCACTCAGGGTGTGTCTAAAATACCTGTGTCTAAAATACCTAAAATAATGGAGCCATGTAGATTAGGCTGATTGGCAAAGGGAAATGAAGCTGCGATTTAAATAATCGCGGCTTCATTTAAATTTAAATGGCTGCCGCACTGAGCCGACAAACAGCTGATCAGCTGTTTGTCGGCTCAGCACGCTAGTCTGGACGCTCCCGCGCTGACCTGAAAGCCCTTTATCGACCTAGCCGTTATGCCTTGTAGGATGAGGTTTACCGGGGAGGTCGATAAAGGGCTTTCATGTCGACCGGGGATCGTCTAGACTAGCGCGCTGAGCTGACAAACACCCGATCAGCTGTTTGTCAGCTCAGCGCGGCAGCCATTTAAATTTAAATGAAGCCGCAATTATTTAAATCATGGCTTCATTTCCCTTTGCCGAACAAACAAATCTACATGGCTCTATCGACGGATCCATGTAGTCTAGACGTACCCTCAATGTGCAGCAGCAATCAAAAAAAGCAAATAGAATATTAGGAGTCATTAAAAAAGAGATAGAGAATAAATCTGAAAATACATTATTGCCTTTATATAAAATGGTATGCCCACATCTTGAATACTGCATACAGATGTGGTTGCCTCATCTCAAAAAAGATACATTGATATTAGAAAAGGTTCAGAAAAGAGCAACAAAAATGATTAGGGGTTTGGCACAGGTCCCATAGGAAGGGAAATTAAAAAGACTTGGACTTTTCAGCTTCGAAAAGAGGAGACAAAGGGGGGATATGATAGAGGTCTATAAAATCATGACTGGTATGGAAAAGATGAATAAGGAAAAGTTATTTACTTATTCCCACAATATAAGCACTAGAGGTCACCAAATGAAATTAATAGGTAGCTGGTTTAAAACAAACAAAAGGAAGTTTTTCTTCACTCAGCACAAACAACTTCTGGAACTCCTTGCCAGAGGATATGGTGAAGGCTAGAACTTTAACAGAGTTCAAAAAAGAGCTAAATAGATTCATAGAAGTTAGGTCCATCAACGGCTATTAGCCAGCATGGTTAGGAATGGTATCCCTAGCTTCTGTTTCTCAGGAGGTGGATGACAGGGGGAGGGATCAGATGAGGATTACCTGTTGTGATCCCTCCCTCTGGGGCATCTGGTATTGGCCACTGTTGACAGACAGGATACTGGGCTAGATGGACCATTGGTCTGACCCAGTATGGCCGCTCTTATGTTCTTATATTCTTATGATATCAGAATGTGCCTTAAATCACTGACCTGTCTTTTATGTTATGGTTTCCATGCCCCTTTTATGGTGCTGCAGAGGAGATGTCTTGGGTCAGTTGTGGAAACACAGTTAGGCATGAATTTGCTGACATAATTCAACATTCCTAGCAGCCTTTGAATTCTCTTTTTATCTTCAGGTTTCAGCATATCCAATATTACTTGAATCTTCATCACACCGAGCAAGATTCCCTTGGGGTTATGTCTACACTACCCTCCTAGTTCGAACTAGGAGGGTAATGTAGTCATACTGCACTTGCAAATGAAGCCTGGGATTTGAATTTCCCGGGCTTCATTTGCATAAACTGGGTGCCGCCATTTTTAAATCCCTGCTCGTTCAAACCCCGTGCCGCGCATCTACACACGGCACGAACTAGGTAGTTCGGACTAGGTTTCCTAGTCCGAACTACCGTTACTCCTCGTGGAATGAGGAAGAAACTATTTGAATGGAAAGAAACTAGGTACAGAAATGAGGTAACAAGACTTTCTACTAGCTTGTGTAGCTGTAGTCTGCAACTGTCTTGTCCTGGGTTTCCTTGCATATCCCAGCAAGAAGTGTCCCAGCAAATCAAAGAATGCCACTAGATAGTGCAGAACGTGTGGCATCTCTCCACTTCCTTCTGGGCTTTGCAGCGCAGTTCTCTGGGCAAATTCCCATGATATCAAAGGAAAGCCTTCAGGATATGGCTGATAATAACTATTTAACAACTCAGCTATTTTTATATTCTTTAGCTAAATCTCACCTCTCCCGTAATGCCTTTGAAACTACCCAGTTCACCACTACTAGGCAGGAGACATTCTGGGTATGTCTAGACTACACGCTTCTTTTGAAAGAGATCATCTAGACAGCCACAACTTTTTGAAAAAAGCGATCCGCTTTTTTGAAAGAGAGCACCCAAGCTATATGGATACCTTCTTTCGAAAAAGCCGTGTTTGCAGTCAAGAATGCTTTTTTTTCAAAAGAGTTCTTTTGAAAAAAGACATTCTTCCTCATAAAATGAGGTTTATCGCTGTCGAAAAAACTGCCACGTTCTTTCGATTTAATTTCAAAAGAACATGGAGGCAATTTAGATGCAGGTGAAGTTTTTTTGAAAAAAGGCTACTTTTTAAAAAAACCCTATAGTCTAGACATAGCCTCTGTGTCTACTATTTGCCATGCAAAATATGTTCATTTCAGTTATGCTCATCCTTTATTTTCCCACTACTATTTCTTTTATTTTGTTGCATCTTGATGTAAATGAAGAAGATACATTTTTTGAGTCAAGCACTGTCTTTCTATTTTACATCTGTAAGGTGTCTAGCATAATGGAGCTCTAATTCCTGAATTAGGTCTCTAGGTGCTACTATAAACCATCATCATTTTAATTGGCCCTATGATTGCTTTTACTTGTGGCTCTAATGGGTATATTTGAACTATTTTCTAGAAACTGCTGGATTTTTTCATTTTTTTATAGTTCAATTCATATTGTTTTTCTGTATCTTCTTTGCTTGTTACAATCTTCCTCTAATCTATTTTCTTCTCACTTTGTTTCTATTATTTAAGTGCCTTTTCTATGTGGTATTATTTATCTTCCTATTTAGCCCCAGAAGATTTTGTGATACTTTTCTCTTTTGTTTTGCTTGTGATTACTGACTAATTTTGTTGGTTGCCTTCAAGGTGTTTCCCAATTTTTATTTTTGATTTCACATATATTATTGAATACCTGCTGGTTTCCTTTAACTTTCATATTCTTTGAAAGACTGATTTATTGAAGTTCACATCTTTATATTCTAACCCTCTATACAGACCCCCCATAATCAGTTCAAACATAATATTACAATCACTAAATTCTCAGAAATGCAATACAATTGTGCCAAAGTGATAAGCATTTTAGACAAACATTAGATATTGCAGATAAATTTCAGTGGAAACAATACAGTCCGTAATAAATTCACTGTAGTTTGTCTACTTTTTACACCTAGTTAAACCTAAGTATAACAATTGCATTTATAATTAAATTATGCATTTTATTTTAACTATACTGATTTATTTGCAAAATTGTTCTTGTTCTAGTCCTTCAATCTGTGTAATCAGTGCATAGAAACATCCGAGATCCACTCTGTTGGTGTGCTTAAATTCTGCTTAGATACTCTGTAGGTCACTAGAATCATCCATTTCTGTTGACTCAATATCTTTTTCCTTAGAGATACAAAGTGGGTGAGGTAATATCTTTTATTGGACCAACTTCTGTTGGGGAGGGTCTAAACTTTTTTTTGAGAATCCCACTATTTTTTTCAAGATGATAGGGTGGGATTCACAAAAGGATTTGGAGTTGTAAAGTTGATCATAGTACCTAACTTTTAAGCACCTAGCAAATCACAGGAACAACACTGTGATCCATAATAAATGTTTTTTGCAGATAAATGAGGATTATTTGTTAACCTAGGCTGCCTACAGAATTAACAGAGAGAGACAGGTGCCTAAAAATGCAATCCACAAAAGCTGATGGTGCTGATGAAGCCCACAGTATAACTTTTAGCCCCATAATATCTGTAGTGTGGGATACCCAGGTTCGATTTTCTCCTCCCTGGCATAGGAGAGAGAAAGGATTTGAACACGATCTCCCATGTCTCAGGAGAATGCTCTCTTCATTGGGATACCGGATAGTCTTATATGGAGTCCCTTGATATCTCCTGAGGAAGCTGTTCCACTTTTAATGAGTAACCTGCACTTGGGAGTATGCCAGGTCCTGGAATTCTGACCTGAGGCTATAGGTGGTCCTACACCATGGATTATGACAAAGTACCCGAGTACTCTGAAACCATTTCCCGACATGCTTGGAGTTGGAGTTAGGGTTGGGAACAGAGTGCACTGGAAACTTCTGGAGAGGCCAATAAGGAGGCTTCTGTATGAGGTGATATGGACAACTTTCTAGGTCAATGATGAGCGAGAGTTACTCAGCCGCTCGCTGTCGTTGAGACAGCTGAAACAAAAGACATGTAGCACTTTAAAGACTAACAAGATGGTTTATTAGATGATGAGCTTTCATGGGCCAGACCCACTTCCTCAGATCAAATTGTGGAAGAAAATTGGCATGACTATATATACCAAAGGATACAATCAAAAAAAGTGAACACATATAAAAAGGACAAAGCAAATTTCTGAACAGAGAGGCGATAAAAGAGGGTGGTTAATGTCTGTGAGCTAATGATATTAGAGGTGATAATTGGGGAAGCTATCTTTGTAATGGGTAAGGTAATTAGCATCTTTGTTGAGACACAGGCGTAAAGTGTCAAATCTAAGCATGAATGACAGTTCAGAGGTTTCTATTTCAAGTCTTGTGTTAAAATGTCTTTGAAGCAGGATGCAGGTAATCAAGTCGTTGAGACAATGCCCTTTCTGGTTGAAATGGCATGACACTGTTTTTTCTTTGTGAAACTGTCTGATATCTGTTTTGTGTGCATTGATTCTTTGGCGAAGTTTCTGAGACGTTTGTCCAATGTACAAAGCAGACAGACACTGTCAGTCTGTCTTCTCCCAAAGAAACAAGGTTTAGCTTCAGTTCTGAACTTTGAGTAATGAAGTTGTAGGAGAAACAGAACAGCTCAGGGAGTCTGATTGACTTAACTCCCACTTTCCGTTAGAGGAGTTTTTTAAATGCTGTGATGTCTAGTGCAGTGCCAGACTTGTAGAGACCGGAGTCAGAGTGACAAAGATTTGACCTGCTGCTGGATCCTAAAAGCCCATCTGAGACCTCCACTGGAGTCCAGGCTAAGGAGCTAGCAAGTCTGGTAGGAGCCAGGAGGGGATTCTGCTCAACCCAGGACAGGAGTGAAGATGCTTTTTTGTTTAAACCATCCAACATTCACAGTGTTGCAGCTCTCATCTCAGGGCTCACCCTTACCATACCCCCTGCCTGGGAAAGTGCCAGGAAGTGAGCTGGGGGCTGGGAAGAACTGAGAATATTGGGAAGTGTAGAGTGCATTGGTTTGCTAATATTGAACATATTAGTTAACCCTACCCCTTCCTTTCCCAGATCCCAGTAAAGTCCCCCTTTGTTAAATGATTACTTTAGGGTGTTAATTCTTTGCTGGAGTTTGTGTTCATGTACTTTGATATTTCTTGTGTACTGGGTTTGATACTTCTAGTATCTAACCTGTGTGAAAAAATGGGAAAAGCTATTTGCAGTACCAGCAACCAAGGAGCAGTCTTAAGTCACACCCAGGAGAGGGGCTATAGGTAAAATAATGAAAGAGTGATTGGAGGACTGAATGTGAGGTTTCCCACCTCCCAGGTGTGTGCCTTAGCTAGTGGATTACAGAATCAATCTGCCCCAATAATTATTCAATTTTCCACAGTGGAACAGTCACTGGACAAGATAGAGACTGACTCTGTAGAGGTGAGGGCACCTACCTGAGAGGTGGGATAACCCCTGTTTGAATGCTTTCTCTCTCTCTGGCAGAGAGGAGGGAGTTGTACCTGAGTACATGTATTGGAATGGGTCCCACATGGAGTTTAGGCAGCCGAACTCCTACCTTTCCAAGTTTGTGAGGCTTAGGCTGGAATAGGGCTTCTATTTTTACTTCTAGCCAAAAAATACAAATGAAACCCCCATAAAAAAATTGAAATAGGTATTTATGCAAAAACACTAGAAAACAGCTCATCTACACAGCAAAGTATGCAGGCGAGATTTGCAAACCACGATAACACACTACACATGAATTGATCTGTGTCATCTCCACTTATGCGCACGAAAGGACCCCTAGTGAACTTTAACAAGGTGCTCTTAGAAACAATATATGCTACTCTAATGAAAATGCAATAGACAAAGAGAAAGCCACAACTCCAAGCCCTCTGGTTTTGGACATCTACATAAAATTCAAAAATTGCCAAAAATATCCTCACAAATGAAATGGCTACCTCTCGCCCCTCTAGCCCCTAACCCCAGAAGCCCTAGGGAGGAGTTAGGAGTCCAGATTACTAGAGAAAGGCAGCAGTGCGCATGTCTAGAGACTGAAACATAGGTGTCTAGGGAACTTTTACTTTGAAAACTTAAGAACCAACAGAATGTTGAGGCTTTCACTGGAAACAAAAATGGGACTCAGGTGCCTAAAGTTGAGACTTAGACAATTAAATAACTTTGTGGATCTGGGCCTAAGGCCTTTCAAGGTTCATCAGCAATTAAGACTGCACCCTTTCAATTTAATATTCCATCTGATTGCATTATTATGGGGGGCAAATTTTCTTTATACTTGTTTTACAAGGATATAGCTCCACTGACTTCAGTTGGATAACACTTAATTTATTCCAGCATAAATGAGAGGCAGATCAGTTCCAAGTGTTTTCTTGTTCAACTAATTGACACAAGGTGTTTACTAATTAAACTGAGGGGCAGGTGACTAGTGAGATGTTTTGTTTATTACATACAGCTTTCACAAAGAAGGTGGTTTATCCCATACTTCCCATATGCCAAATAAAACTAGTGTTTTTCAGGTAATGAGTTTAACTATCTTTTTTACAAAATGCTTGTTAAATCAGGGAACAGTAAATCAGGAAATGTGATAAGCATTTACATAACAAATGGTAAGGCTAGCGCTTCTAACTTTAATCTGGGGAACCTGATAGCTCATTGCTGAGTCCTGGAATGTGGCACATAACTTGATACACCTCTACTGGGTAGACCTCAGTACAGATGAAAAACTGGGTAATAAAACTAGTATCATTTATTCTTATATTATTACAAATTGGCTTTTGCTTTTATTGATTTTTTGAGATATACTTACAATTCTATTCATAATCCTGATGCTTGGTGAATAAACTAGTTGAAATGCTTATTTTAATTGCTTTTTATATGAAATGTCAAATTAATGAAGGAAATTCCTGGAGACTTGTGCTTTCTGTCAGCTTCCCAAAATGTTGAAGAAGGTAATACTATGCTCATTATCCTTAATGGTATTTACAAAGACTCTTAAAAGCAGGTTTATAACTTCTGTTTTGCTTTAACATTTTATACTATTTTCTTTTGTGCTATGTTTTGAAAGGTATATATGTTATTGTGATATTTGTAAAACACACTTGCTAGATGTTTTTAATTGTGTGCTGTAAATGCAATTGTTAAGTGGCAGCATTTAAAAAAAAAAAAGGAAAAACTATTTATTGCTTCTGTTAATATATCCTAAACTGTGGCCTCATCTATACTTATTCAGAGAGTGATGCTTTGGACATTGATCTTCTGAGTTGGGTGTAGAGGGTCTACTAAAGTCCTACTAAATTGACTGCTGACAGTGCTCCCATCAACCTCATTACTCCATAGGGTTTTGAGGAGTAAGGGAAGTCAATGGCAGACTTTCTCCCGTGGACCTCCCGCGATGCAGATGCTGCAGAATTTCAACTTACGGTATGTTGACTCAATCTACACTATTTCTTTGCCAGTGTAGACTTGGCCTAAGTCATAAAGCTGGGCTTTTTTACTTCCTCCTTTGTAAAGAAAGAACCAATTCAAACTCACACAAAGGACTGTAAGACTGTTCTTACTGAAAATGATTTATTTTGTAGTCACTCGAAAAAGCCTTAATTCATTTAACCTTAAGGAAGGCATGTACAGTTGGGGAGTGTTACATCTAACCCAATGTTTCCATTTAAGCATTTAAAGAACAAACATGTTTTTTCATGTTTATCATGGTACATGTATCTTTTGCAATGGATATTTGCAAATATTCTATATCTAAATGCAAATATCATATAATAACTGTTTGATACCTCCATTATTTGACTAGTAAGACATTTTATGTGCTAATTTATTTGATGATATGACTGGTTATTAATGTGAGATTTTTATTATAAAATTATTTATATTAAGTAAGAAATTACTAGATATTGAGCAAGGCTTAAGGAACTTCTTACCACACTCAGAAAGAAAAGAGTCATCTCTCCAAGGATTGGTAAGGAGAAAGGACAATAACTTCTTCAATGTTGTTTCTAGTTTAAAACCTTTCTATAAGCATTAATACAGTATAAAAAGACTATATTGTAAGCTGAAAAACCTTTAAATGGGAAATAAGAGTGTTTGGACACACCTGAAACAGAGTTCCAACTCTTATTATAAACCATGATGGAACTAAAGGGCTCTCAGAAAACAGTCTCAATAGAAGAAAGTTAAAACTCTAAAGAGGTTCTGGGAAGATTTGTACCACAAGGACAGAGGTAATTAGAACCCTGCTACATACAAATTGGCAGATTGTCTACTTAGTATTTTTATTTCATGAATGTACAGTCTTCCAGGGAGGTTGAGCCAATGCAAAGGTGATGGCACCTGATCTTATATCCAGCAGAGCCCAAGGAAGAGGTGTCTCTTCCTCCTGCAGGGAGATCATGGGAATAGAAAAGCATAACTCGCTTTGAATTGGGAAAGCAAACAGCAAAGCTCTGTGGCCATCTCTCAATTTCAGCAGGGACTCGCAGCATTCTTCTTTATGCCAGCTGCCTTCTGCAACCAAACAGCAACATGGCACCACTGAAGCTTTTGCGTGATAGGAAAGAAAAAATTTGCAAAAAGCAAAGCCAAGGAATTAATTTGATTTGTTTTGAGTGTAACAGGATACTGAAATCCTAATGGAGTTTAAGGTATTAATTATATGTAGTGCTATGGTTTAATCACAGGTATTTGTAGTAAAAATCATGGATCAGTCTTGGGCAAGAAACTCAAAATCACTAGGGTCCTATCAAATCTATAACCCATTTTGGTCAATTTGCAGGTCATAGAATTTTTTAAATAATACATTTCCTGATTTTTGCTATTTAAATCAGAAATTTCCCAGTGTTGTAATTGTAGAAGTTCTGACCCCAAAAGGAGTTGAAAGGGTTGCAAGATTACTGTATGGGGTTACAGTACCTCAGCCCTTGCACAAATGACCAGATTTCACAGTCTGGGATGAACTGTTGAAGGCAGAGCTGCAGCTGTCAACA
Source organism: Pelodiscus sinensis (assembly GCF_052426305.1). Lineage (NCBI taxonomy): Eukaryota > Metazoa > Chordata > Testudines > Trionychidae > Pelodiscus > Pelodiscus sinensis. Next base: position 45,339,729 of record NC_143052.1, read on the forward strand.
GTGCAGAAGGATAGTATGGTATAGTATTGGCACCCCTGCTTCTGCACTGCTAATGGCAGGACCCAGCCCTCAGAGCTGGACACCCAGCCAACAGTCACTGACTGCTCTCCAGCTGCCCAGCTCTGAAGGCAGAACAGAAGCAAACATGGCAAAACCGTGACCCTCCTGCAACTCCCTTTTTGGTCAGGCCCCCCCCACTTTGAGTAGTATCCGTCTCTCTGTGAAATGTGGATTGTATACTTAGCATTTTCATTTAATTAATAGGGGAAAAGCATACAAAGGACCAGACTTCACAGTCTTGGATGCATTTTTCATGACCATGAATTTGGTAGAGCCCTACAATGGGGTCACATTCACCTCTCGTGAGTGCACCCATTTGCTGAGTGTGGCTGCCTGCACTCTGTCTCTCTGTCAATGCCAACGGCCTCTTCAGCAACTCAGCTCACCTTTGCACATTTAAAACAAAGCACTTATGTAGAATATACTAAAACAGGCTATGTTGATTGACATTAATTATATTACTCTTATTTGCCCTCCAAGAGTAGGACAATTCTCAGAGGTGCAGTCTCTGTTAAAAGCTCTTCACAGAGAAACACGTTTGTAACTGAAGTAGCTATTTGCTTGTTTGTTTTTTCTGTCCTTAAATTATAATAGTTATAGTTAATAAGCATGATTATTTTGCTTGTCTTTAATCACAGTATCCTTTAGGGCATGGAAATAACTCCACCTAAGTCTCCTCCTGCTCCCTTCAATGCCCCCTCCCTCCATGCAGAACTAGGAGGTTGGGGGCGGTTGTGTGTAATCATGAAGGTTAACCAAGGAGCCCAGGCTCACTGGTTAACCATTTATGTGTTTACATTATCACATCCCTAATTAAGATGTATATAATTTTTAACGTTTGACTCTACCAACTCTTGCTGCTTTAAACTGTAAATATTAGTAATTTTTAGAAAGAAATTACTGGGTACTTGACAACTTGATGCTCTCCTTTCTACACAGCTTGCAACAAGAATTATTCTGCTCATTTTTCATTTCAGTAAAATATGTTCTTTCCTACACACTGTATGTATGGACCTAATTTATTTTTGGCTCTTCTGAGCAGGTACCAGGATCTCATTGTCTAGCAGTTTATTCTTCTTATATAAAACCTAATTGCCTCATTTTTCAAGTCATTTTCTGGTGTTGTCTTTGACCAAAGATACCTAGTGATATCCACCTTTTGTGTTTTGTTTAGCTCTCCCACTTCAAAACATATTTTGTTACTTTGGATATTATCTCTACATTCCTAGTTGATTGGTACAATTACAAAAGTTTGAGAGTGGTCTTTATACATATTTATTCGCAGAGAATCTGGAAAGCTATTTGAAAGAAACTATATATTTCTTCTCTATTTTTGACTGTCTTGTATATATTGTCTAGTTTCATTAACAGTATCAAGCATTGTCTCGACAGTCAACTTATTTTTCTGTCACAGCTGGAGAGAGCAGGTTTATATTATGTTATCACCAGTTTCCCATAACAGATAATCAGATTTAAGACCACTTTCATATTTGAGTTTTAGGGACAGAGGATCAAACAGAGCTGCTACCTTGTTACAGACTACACTATCCAAGCCTTTTAAAACACAGTGGCACTGATTCCAAGTTTCTCTATTCCTGGGACTCACACAGGAATAGCTTTGTGCTCCCTGGAGAAGGGGGGTTATCAGAAGGTCCTTAGTGTAACTGAAAATTGGGCTCATTGGTTCAAAGTTAAATTGGCTAAATTGTAGTAAGGGAAGTTTAGCTTGGACATTAGGAAAAACTTCCTAACTGTCGGACTGGTTAAACACTGGAATAAATTGCCTAGGGAGGTTGTGGAATCTCCAATACTGGAGGGCTGTGTCTACACTGCCCCCCTTTTCCGGAAGAGGGATGCAGATGAGACAAGTCGGAATTGAAAATGAAGGAGGGATTTAAATATCCCCCGCTTCATTTGTATAAACATGGCTGCTGCTTTTTTCCGGCTCGGGGCTTTGCCGGAGAAAAGCGCCAGTCTAGACGGAATCTTTTGGAAAATAAAGGGAATAAGGGATCTTTCAGAAAAGGCTTTATTTTCTGAAAGATCCCGTCTAGACCAGCGCTTTTCTCCGGCAAAGCCCCGAGCCAGAAAAAAGCGGCAGCCATGTTTATACAAATGAAGCGGGGGATATTTAAATCCCTTGCGGAATTTGCAATTCCGACTTGTCTCATCTGCATCCCTTTTCTGGATGTAAGTGTAGACTCAGCCGAGATGTTTAAGAGTAGGTTAGATAAACATCTTTCAGGGATGATCTAGATGGTATTTGGTCCTGCCCTGAGAGCAGGAGACTGGACTTGATGACCTCTCAAGGTCCCTTCCTGTTCTGGTATTGTATGATTCTATGAAAGTCATCTTTGGAAGACTGAAGAGATCAATTTGAGCCAATATTTACACTTATCACAGTCTTTGAGACACATTACTTCTATCTTTGAGTCTGAACATAAATTGTATTTTGCTATGTAATGCCAAAATTCTTCAAGCGTACATGAAAAACCACATTGGGAGGTTGTTTTGGTTTGGGGTTTGACAATGATGGAATTTAGAGCTTCAAAGAGCTACAAGGTTTGTTATATATTGGTTTATGGTTTGACTAAGCTTTCAGTTAATCTAATGTTGACTTTATAAACATTTAAAAGAATCTTTTTGGAATCTGTATAAAAACACAGACGCTGCACACAGGATCTAGTACATTGGTATCATAATGTCATGCAAGAATATAAATTGCACCATCCTGATCTGAGGCTATGTATATACTACCAGGTTATATAAAATAAGTTATTTAAAAATAATAACTCCTGAAATAACTATTTCAAAACAAGCTTATTCCTCTTCACAAGCAGAAGTTATTATTTCAAAATAACAAGCCTATTGTTTTGAAACAACAGGCTAGGTAGTGTGCATGCTCGCCTTGTTATTTTGAAATAAGGGGAGTTATTTCAGAATAACTCCCCAGTGCAGACATGCCCTTAACAAATGTTAAAAACCGGTGTAATACAAAGCAGTTTAGTATTCTCTGGGCAACAAATTCAGTGTTATTTGTACATATGAAATTTCAATGGAAATTCCTCGTGCTTATGAACAGACTCAGGTTCAGGCAGTGTTGATGTAAGTTAAACTATCTGTTAGATTTTGACTTTGTCTTTCATTGCGTAGTTGGGAAATCTGTCCCTTTTTTTGTGTGGAGGATAGGGAAGAGCAATTTTCCTTGAGGTTGATTGTTAAATTAATAATTGAACTGAAGTAAAATTGATTATGACAAACATTGAAACATAAAAGTGAGGACAAATATTCAGAGTTTAAGAGCACTTTGCTAAATGCTCAAGTCTAAATTATTCACTTGCCAAAAAGACTGCCTCTGGTTTTATTTTTAAAACCTAGCTAAAATATAACGTAAAAACAGCAATAAAAATAAAAATTACCATTATGTAGAAAGTAGGAAATGTGGATGTTGATGCCTACAGATATAAATTAGAAAAATGCACACAATTGATAAAGAAAACTAAAATTTAAAAAATCTGTGTTCAATAGATTAAGGATATAATAACTAGTGTTTTAAACCAAAGTATTACCTACAATATTGTCATAGAATCATAGAGCTGGAAGAGACCTCAGGAGGTCATCAAGTCCAGCCCCTTTCCCAAAGCAAGACCAATTCCAAATAAATCAACCCAGCCAGGGCTTTATCAAGCTGAGACTTAAAAACTTCTAGGGATGGAGATTCCACTACCTCCCTAGGTAACCCATTCCAGTACTTCACGATCCTCCTAGTGAAATAGGTTTTTCCTAATATCCATCCTAGACACGCCCCCAAATATTAGTCTATTTACTAGATGCAAATGGTAACATTTACAGTGATTCAGAAAACAGACATAAATATTTATTTCCTGTATTTGGACTCATGCTAGATGATACATACGTATGGTATACATTCTGGCTGCGTCTAGACTGGCATGATTTTGCGAAAGAGCATCTAGATTGGCACGGATGCTTTTGCACAAAAAGTGCTTTTGCGCAAAAGCATCTGTGCTCAGTATAGAAGCGCTTTTGCGCAAGAAAGCTCCAATGGCCATTTTAGCTATCGGGCTTTCTTGCGCAAAAAATTAAGGTGTTTGTTTACACTGGCCCTCTTGCGCAAGTATTCTTGTGCAAGAGGGTTTATCCCTGAGTGGGCGCGTCAAAGTATTTGTGCAAGAAGCACTGAATTCTTACATTAGAACGTCAGTGTTCTTGCGCAAATTCAAGCAGCCAGTGTAGACAGCTGGCAAGTTTTTTGCACAAAAGCGGCCACTTTTGCGCAAAAATCTTGCCAGTCTAGATGCACCCGATGTATTAGAATTATCATCTGCTGAACTGAAACTTTAAAGTACACACATACAACCCCACAAAAATTCCATTGGTCTGGATAACTTACATACAAGAGTTATGACATATTTGACCAAGAAACCCTATGGAGCATCAGTGCTAACTTTGAATAAGTATTGAACTAAGGAAGTTCTACAGGATTGAAGACAAATTTTTGCCTTATTTTAAACGAGTAAAAGTGCTGACCTGGTTAATTTCAGGATGGTTAGCTGACATTGGTCAGAAGCAAATTAGTGGATTTGCTGATGTGGGATGTTGTAAATAAAGAATTAAAGGATGAAAATAAAATGAATTCCAATCAATGTGGTTTAATGTAAAATAGGCCAAACATACCCAATGTTGCATTCTGAGATGAGATCACAAATTTAGCTGATAGAAGTATGTTGACTTAGTAGTGTATGCCATTCTGATTTTAAAACATTAGCACTATAAAATCAATATAGCAAATATTAAATAGATTAAAACTGGCCAACTGATATAATTCAAATCAATTTTTAATGAATAATTATCATTTACCACATTTCTAGGTGAGTCATTAGTTCCTTTTTAATTTTTCTAGTAAAATTAACATACCAGGCTTGATCAGGATATTAACATCCAATATAACAGTTGACTTCAGTTGAACTATTCCTCATTTACCCCCAAGAGTAGAATTACGCCCACAATTAGCTTTTAGTCATGTTTCTCTGCAAATATTTGGTGCCTGATCCAAAGTCCACTGAAGCTAATGGAAGTTTTTCCAGTATCTTCAATGGATTTTGGAACTAGCTTTTGGTTTTGACATGCTTCTGATTAATAGAGACAGTCCCACTTTTATCTTGCTGTCTGCCAGTCTCTCTCTGGGGAGTCTTACTGGAATGCTACATCCCACTGAGCAGCCTAGGGAAGGAAAAGGACTTTGTTCAATCAATGTGCTGCTACAGGATAGCTTTTTCAAATTAGTTTCTCTCTTGGAATATTATCAAGACTAGAAACTTAGGTGAAAGCTTATATTCAACTGTGATATGTACATTGGCTGCTTTGGAGCCCAGCCCAGTGCTCATCAAGGTACTAAATCAGTTGAAAATAAACACAAACTGTATAGCACCTGTACATATAATTTTCATGTTTACTTCTATTAGTATTTGTCTTCTAACTTTCCAATCCTATCAACAGGAAAAGCAAAAAACATTATAATCAATGAAGAATTACTGGAAGCTGCAGAAAGGCTGTCTCGATTCAAATTCTGCCTTAAATGCAAGCAGGACAATTTGTTCGCTATGTCCTCTTTGGTCTGAGAGAAGTTCATGCTGACTGCAAACTATTGGAGCTGATTAGTCTTTCTGAAAACACTGTTGTCATTTCATTTTTATTTCTGAGCAACCGAAATGGTGATTTAGAAAAAACAGTGTAGCACGTACTCTGTTGAACTATATGGGCAAGACCAGCATTTACTTTATACAGACCAGAAGGATGAGGAAGGCAGGAGAAATCTGCAGATTAGCTTATTGCTGTGCTCTTCAGGACTTCCACTGCACCGTAACAGAGATGGTGTGCTACAGAGACATACCTTGGCTTGCCATGCATGAATTTACCATGTAGACACTGTGGGTATGTCTAGACTACATGGCTCCATCGATGGAGCCATGTAAACTAGTTTACCCAGCATAGGCAAAGAAGCAGGGATTTAAGTAATCCCGGCTTCATTAAAATAAACATGGCCGCCGCACTGTGCTGACAATCAGCTGATCTGGCACAGCGGGGCAGTCTAGACACGGATCTGTCAGCTGGGGAAGCCTTTGCTGACCGATCCTGTAAACCTTCACAGCTTTTCTTGCACAAAAAGCCTGCAGTGTAGATGTAGCCTATGGGTTTTAAATGAGTGAATGAAAGTCATCAACGGAGGCCTCAGTGTCTGGGCAAACATTCAAATAGACTTTTGTCCTTAAGTCTTAGCAGTGGTTGGTAGGGACGGGCCAGGTGACTTCCCATACAATAAGGGAAACTTTAAAAACAATAGGAAAGTAGAAGTCTTTTGTCTTTGCCTGGCACACTGAAGGGAAGGAACCAAAGACCCCAGGGTAAAGGACAGCCCTGGTTTGGAAGGATTTGCTGGAAAAGAGACAGTTCTAGGGTGAGTTTGTAATGAATTTGAGTACTGAGGTTTCAGTGTTAGTTAGCTTGTACTTAATAAAATCACTTTTATTTTCTATCAAACCCAGTGTAAATAATTGTTACCTTGGGGGAGGGGCAACCAGTGTGTACATTCCCTCTTTCATTGTTAAAGGAGGTTTACCTAAATAATTCATTGTGGGGGTTGATCCCATTTGGGGAGTGGTATCCCAGGAAGCTGGGCCTCAAACTACATTCCTTTTGGACCTGAAGAGGCTCCGTGTCTGTACTGCTCCTCAGGGTGGGGGGAGTGAGGAATGATTCTCAGCTCTGTGCCTTGGCCCGGGGAGATCAGGGAGCTGCCTTAGTAGGACAGGGTGGTGAGAAGCCCCAGAGAGCAAAAAGGAGCGTGGCAGTGGCCTTGTCCCCACCACAGGAATTTCCCCCAAGGAGTCTTCTGTGACCTCACCCCATCACAGTCATACTCTACATTTTCATGGTTTTCAATGTTAGTATTTGTGTGATAGGGAGATACAGCATCTAACTTTTTTTCTTCTTACTCTTATAATTTTCATCCAGTGTCCGCACTGAAAAACCTCCACCATTCTATTGACTGAAGCCAAGAATTTTCTTGCATGGAGACTCTGAGTTCTAGGGCTAGAATCAAAGTACTCTGAACTCAGTGGGAAGTTCCTCTTTTATTTAAATGGGCTTTATGTCAAGATAACAACCAATGATCAACTCAGAAAAGAGATAAGGCACACTGATCTTAGGTGGACACTGCTGTTTGTTATACCCATGGGGCATAAACAAAGAATTCTGATACCAGTGCTGTTAATTTGACACCTTTTAGGACCATTAAATCCATAAAAAGAAACTTTGTTTGATATTTAGCTGCTCTGCTGCCTAGCGGAATCCGTAATCCCAAATTAGGCACTTAGGTTCCCTCTACAATGCATGTGGTGTTAGATGCCTGAGAATGGGATTTGTCTTTCCCAGGGTGCTAAGCAAGGAGTTGCTTTAAAAGGTTGATAGGAGAGAGGATGTGACCCAACCTCCGTTCCTCTAAGGCTACGTCTAGACTGGCATGATTTTTGCAAATGCTTTTAACGGAAAAGTTTTTCCGTTAAAAGCTTTTGCGGAAAAGAGTGTCTAGATTGGCACGGATGCTTTTCTGCAAAAGCACTTTATGCGGAAAAGTGTCCATGCCAATCTAGATGCGGTTTTGCACAAGAAAGCCCCGATCGCCTTTTTTGCGCAAAACAATACCGCGTTGTCTACACTGGCCCTCTTGCGCAAAAGCATACCTAACGGGAGCAGCATAGCATTTCTGCAAGAACACTGACAATCTTACATGAGATCATCAGTGTTCTTGCAGAAATTCAAGCGACCAGTGTAGACAGCTGGCAAGTTTTTCTGCAAAAGCACTTGCCAGTCTAGACGCAGCCTAAGGCTATATCTATATTACCAGGTTATTTGAAAATAAGTTATTTCGAAATTATAACTCCCAAAATAACTATTTTGAGGTAAGCTTATTCCTCTTCACAAGCAGGAATTGTTATTTCAAAATAACAGGCTTGGTAGTGTGGTTGCTTGCCTTGTTATTTCAAACTAAGGGGAGTGTAGCAGGGTGAAGTGGCTGCCCATTGACTCAGTGGGAGGAGCTCTTCCCAGAGCCTGGCCCCAGCACACCACCTGACCAGAAGCCAGGAGGCAGAGCTAGGACTATAAAAGACCAGCCTGAAAAGCCACTTAGCCCTCAGCCATCAGAGGAATCAGAGGCCTCCCATGCAATCCCAAGATGGAAGCTGGACCTGCAGGGAAGCTGAGGACTGGCAGGCCCCCAGTTGGATTATGGCCTGCAGAAACTGATAACCTGGCCAGAAGTTCCAGCCCTGGAGAGCACAGCAGGGCTACACTGCTCTGCTGCTGTTAGGTCCCTGAGCTGGGATACAGTGGAGTGAGTGGGCCTGCATCCCCCCCAGCTACTCCACTCGTGTGTCAGCCTCTCCCCTCGACTGTTCCCAAACAACAGCCTGCATTTGTTGGACGTCCCCCAGCATGAGCAAGGAGACTCAACTGTGGTTGCTGCAATTTGGATTTGTGACTATTTATTTACTGCCCCCACCCTGAAACTAGGCCTAGTGACTGCTGCTGAGAGCAGTTTATTTCCTGCCTTGACATGAACCAGGGCCGAGGCCTAAGGACTGTTTTTGGCTACTGCGCCTTGAACCAGGGCTTGGGCCAGAGAACTATTTGTTTATTGTTGCCCCACATGGGCCTCTGGGGCTACATCTAGACTGCAGAGCTTTTGTACAAAACCAGGAGTTTTTGAGCAAAAACTTGCAGAGTGTCCACACCTCAAGCGTGGTTCTGCGCAAGTAAATCAACAGAATGGAGGGGTTTTTGTGCAAGAGTTATTCCTCTTTCTATGAGGAACACCTCCTTTTTGCACAAGAGCTCTTGTGCAAAAAGTTGTGTGTGGATGGGGAACTGTCTCTTTCTGCGCAAAAAAACCCTATTGAAAAAAGCACAGGTGCCTTGGTGTTCTGGATGCTGTCTTGCACAAAAGCACATCGCTTTTTACATGTACTTTTGCGGTGTGGACGCTCTCTTGTGCAAGAAGTTTTTGCAGAAGATCTCTTCTGCAAAAACCTTCTTGTGCAAAAAGCCTGCAGTCTAGATATAGGCTGGAATTCTAATTCTCGACTGTTTTGTGTGCTGCCCCTTGCTGAACCCGGACATGGGCCTGCTGTCTGTGGCTGTGGACTGACCTAAAGCCAAAATCCAGAGCAGTTGATTCCCCAGAGAAATTGAGCGGGCATGTAGTGGGGCGAAGTGGCCGTTCACTGATCCAGAGGGGGAGGAGGCCCTCCCAAAGCCCTACTTCCCAGTGTAGACATACCGTAAGGGCACTAGACATCTGTCTTTGGACCAGATGGGGGCACCTGCCCCCTACACTCAGCATTCACCACTGCATATCTTTAACTAAACATAGGCACATCCACACAGTCACCTTCAACACGTAAACACACACACCCAAACACACATGGCAAACACTGAGGAGGAAGCATCCCCCTAATACCGAATAATTCCATTTTGTTGGACACCTTCATTTGCAAGTGGCATTTACATCTCTCTGGTGACATTCACCACTTCAGTTTCATTACTCTCCACCTTCCTTCAGGTTCTCATGTGTCTTGGTCTTGTATCCAATGCAGAAGAATGTGTGCTGTAACTTTTTGGATATTAAAAACAGAGATTAATGTCTTCTGAATTAGGAGTCATATATAAGCGGTAGGTAGGATGATTAACCAGTTCAGCCAGTGCCTACACAGGGTGCACTTATTTTATACCCAGAGGGAAATTATGATCCAGTTATCCAGCAAGATGTTAAAGAATAAGCATAGCCAGATGTACTGCTAGTTTAAAGAAATGTTGTTTTTAATATTTGCCATTGAAGCTACTAGCTGATATGTAAAAACATGACACACTGCAATGAGATTATATACAAAGCTGCAACCATAAATCAGTGACTCCAATTGTTTCAAAGGGTAGGTACATCTTATAGAAGCCACCCATGTCAATGAAAACTGGAATGATGAACTTCAAAACATGGGGGTAAATCTGTTTCACTAAAATTCATAAAATATATTAATAAAGGTTTAAATTCACACTAATAAAAAGGTCAACGACAATGACAGTACTTACATGCATGGATGCTCTCTGGGATATAGGTTGGAGGAGAGTATGAAATTAACAGAATATTGGTAAGAGAAGAAATATGCTCATGTTTTGGGGGAAGGAAAGATGAGGATTATGGTGGGTATTTTGTGTGAGAGCACTGTCACATAGACTCTCAAAAGAAATTTCTAAACAAATCGCACATTATTCATAGAACAAAGCCAAGAAGAAGAGATATGTAGATCTATAGAAAGTAACAAACACCTAAGCACAATATTCTACTTCAGTTTTCTCAGCACTCTAAGTGCCTGTCTACACTAGAAAATAATTATGAAATGTCTAAAATCAAAGTAAGAACACCTGAAATAATAAAATTAAAATAGCATTTCCCCACTATGGGAAAGGATTGACATTTGTCAGAATTATTTCAAATACAGCAAAACTCCAATTGTCCAGCATCCAGTGGTCCGACACTCCTGATAGTCCAGCACCAATTGGAACCCGGAAGTGCTCCAGGCAGCCAGACAATTGGAGCTCCTGTGAGCCCCACACACGCTCACGGGCCAGGAAAGGGAAGGAGAGGAGATGGGAAGGGGATTATACCTCTGTGACGGGTCTGCTGGGATAGCACTGTGTCTGGCCAGGGGGTCGGGGTCGGTGGGAAACTGCACGGCAAGGGGCGAACCCTCCACCATTTTGCAGGGAGGCAGGGGAAGCCCCGCGCAGCTGCCTGCTGCAAGCCAGCTAGGGCTGCAAGCAGCAGCAGCAGACTTGGGGAAGCAGTGGGGCAGAGCAGCTGGGGTGCTGCTGGGTTGGTCCGGCAGCACCCTCACCTGAGCGGCGCTGCGGGGCCAACCTGGCAGCACCCCAGCTGCTTTGCCCCGTCACTTCCCCAAGTCCGCCGCTGCTGCTTGCAGCCGCAGCCGGCCTGTCATCTGCAGCTGTGCGGGGCTTTCCCCACCTGCCTGCGAAATGGCAGAGGGTTCACCCCTCACCGCGCCATTCCCCGCCAACACCCTGCCCCCATGTGGAAGCCTAATCCGAACTAGCTACTCCGTGCTGCGTGTAGCCGCGCGGCACGGGGTTCGAACTAGCCGGAATTTAAAAATGGCAGCGCCCGGCTTATGCAAATGAAGCTCGGGAAATTCAAATCCCAGGTTTCATTTGCAAGTGCGGTATGCCTATATTACCCTCCTAGTTCGAATTAGGAGGGTAGTGTAGACATACCCTGACTGGCTTGCACCTGCCCTCAGGTGACAGAACACCCTATTGTTAACCACCATACCCATATAGAAGAGCGTCGCCATTGCCCTGTGGAAGCTCACCACGCCAGACAGGTACCTCTCCATCCGGAGCCAGTTAGCATGGGGAAATCTACAGTCATGGTCATCACTCTGGGGAATGTCAACAACATCATCAATAGATTTGCTGCCATGAGCTCCTCCAATTGTGGGGAGTGGGCATAGCCAGTAACCACATCCCCATGCCAGTAGCTGACCACCATGCCTTGAAATACATAAAGAGGAAGGGGTACTTCTCCACGGTGCTGCAGTCCTTCTAGATCACAAGGGACACTTCATCAACATTAACATCAGCTGGGGAACGCACATGATGCCCACATCGTCTGGAATTTATGTCTATTCCAAAAGATGCACGCCGGTACTTTTTCCCCCAAATACACCATCAGAGTTGGGAGTTAAAAGGGGAAGCCATAGGAGGCAAGGAGGTGGTGGCCTGCTCCATGCACAAGGCCATGAGCTCCATGACTAAGGTGAGGAAGGAGCACATGGCTTCATGCTGGCATTCCACCTGGTCCCAGGCAGCCTTCCTCTGCTCCCAGTCAGCCTGGTGCTCTTCCTGGTCAGTGGTCTGCTCTCAGCACTCCTCATTGAGCCTCCAGATGAGGGACTAGAGGTAGGCCATCTGCTCCCTCATGAGGTCTTCCCGGGTGTCCCATGGCATCTGGAAGATGATGTGGGAGGTGGTAGATATGCCATGCTTGCAGGTGGTCCAGCTGTGAAGAAAAGTTACAAGGGCAGTCATCCCAGGAAACATTGTATATGAAGCCTAGCCCTAATCTCTGAGCTGACACTGATGGTCTTGGTTCAGACGATGGTGATGTGCTTCGAGTAAGGCCATATGTTACCTTGACAGCGGGCACTTTCCTGCAGGGGCACAGATGTCCCAGGGGAGCCTCGCTACACCCATGGCCTGGGGACAAGCAGGCCTGGTAAGGTGCTGGCCAGACCAGGAGCCTACAGGCAGGGGAGGGGACGGGGCAACTAGGCTTCTTTCCATGCTCCACACACGCCGGGTCCAGAACTGGCGGCATCCTACAGAGAGAGAACTTCTATCCCTGCCTGCTGGAGATGGGGGACCTATTGAGGGAAATGTGTGTGAGCAGCAGAGGCCACTTGCTGGAGAGTGCTACTGGGGTCCCCTTCTCATCCTTCCCCCATGCACAAGATCAGTCTCACTGTGCTTGATGTGTGCATGCTGCCCGAGTGCAGGCATGACACTGGGTTGTGTGTGGCACTGCTGTGTGCTTCCAAGACTCCAGACTCCATAGTAGTGGCTTGTCATAGGAAGGTGTCCCACCACGGAGGCCAGAGTAAGACAGGCCTCTTCAGGAACCTTGTGAGAAGGACCACTGTAAAGCACACTCCTGCTATTGGCTCCAGTTTCTACCCAGTGAGTGAGGGCTGAGGTGAGCCTTAGCCCCCATTGCTGCAGAACTCTTCCCACAAATGGAACCCTTCTTCCAGATGATGCTGTGGTGTCCTCTAGACCTGAGGATACCTCTCTTGGGCAGGGAAATCCAGTTATTAGGAAGAGACAGGTAATAGTTGTGGAGGATTCAAATGTTAGAATCATAAATATCTCAGTTTGTGATGACCGTGAGATTGGTATGGTGACTGGCTTGCCTGATGTGAAAGTTGTGGCTCTCTAAAGACACATAGAGAGATTTACATGTAGTGCTGGGGAAGAGCTGCTGGTACATATAGGTACCAATGACATAGAAAAAGATAGAAGAGAAGTCCTGAAGGCCAAATTTAGGCCACTAGGTAAGAGATTGAAGTCCAGGACCTCCATGGTACCATTCTCTGAGATGCTTTCAGTTTCATGCACAGGACCAATTAGATAGGCAGGACTGCAGGGTGTTAATGTGTGGATGATATGATGTTGTAGGAAGGAATGATTTAGATTTATTAGGAACTTGGGGAACTTTTGGGAAAGAGGGAGCTTATGCAGGAAGCATGGGCTCCACCTAAGCCAAAATGGAACCCAAGTGATGTCACTTAAAATTAAAAAGTCATAGAACAGTTTTTAAACTAATGGCTGGAGGGAAGCCAACAGGTGTGGAAGAGTACACGGAATGGACAGAGACATCCCTAAGGGGAAGGTCTATTACTGAAGATTCTCTATGTCCTAGTTGGGAGGAGAAGATGAAAAAATACAAATAAAATCTGATCAGTAACATTCTAATGAAAGAGTCCCAATTCAATAACATCATGTAGTGGCAGACAGATAAAAAGTGACAAATTTTTAAAGTGCTTCTATACCAGTGCTAGAAGTCTAAACAGTTAGTAGGGTGCCTTCTGTTAAATGAGGATATTGATATAATAGGCATCACAGAAATTTGGCAGAATAAGGATAATCAATGGGACACAGTAATACCAGGATACAACATGGAAAGAATGTCGTGATGGTGGGGGAGTCACACTATATTTGAAAGAAAACATAGAATCAAATTAAGTAAAATCTTAAATGAACCAAACTATAACATAGAATCTCTATGGATAGTAATTTCATGCTCAAATAATAAGACTGTAGCTGTAAGGATATATTACTGACTACCTGACCAGGATAATGATAGTGATTGTGAAATGCTCCAGGAGATTGGAAAACTCAATAATAATGGGTGATTTCAACTATCCCTATTGGGTACATATCACCTCAGCACAGGATGCACAGAAAACATTTCTAGATACCTTAAATGACTGCTTCTTGGAGCAGCTAATCTTGGAACCCACAACAGGAGAGGCAATTGATTAAGCCCTAAGTGGAGTACAGGATCTGGTCCAAGAGCATATAGCTGGACCACTTGGTAACAGTGACCATAATGTAATTGAATTTAACATCCCTGTGGTGGGCAAAACACCTGCGCCGAAAAACGCTACAGCATTTAATTTCAGAAAGGGGAAACTGCGCAAAAATGAGGAGGTTAGTTAAACAGATATTAAAAGGTACAACGCCAAAAGTGAAATCCCTGCAAGCTGCATAGAAATTGTTTAAAGATACTTTGACACTATGTCCCCATATTTTTATGGGAATATCTTTTTGGATATGAATAAGCATAACTTGAATATGCGTTATGAAAAATGTTGCATGTAACCTCTTGTTAAAAATCTGCTAAATGTGTATACTCCATTTGTGTGCATGTATCATTCTTGTATGTGAAGTTAGAAACACAATGTGAAAACCTGCTCATTAATCTAGGTCTTCTAATGAAAGCCATTGGTGGCACTAAAGGAACTCAACGGACCAGTTCTCAAGATAATGATCTATGAGGTCTTGTTTGTCCAGAAAGCCTGGATTGTGGTTGGGCCTACAAAGACAATGGTGGTGGAATATACCTTGAATTTTGTACTCTTCCAAGGAGGGAGGTGAACTGAAAAAAGGATCTCCCCCTGCCCCTGGGAAATTAACTTTAAGGAATAGGGAGAAAAAAATTAGGGTCTTCAGCTGGCTTTTGAATCTGCCTCCCCACCTTAAAAGAATGCACAAGAACACCTGGAAAAAAGAGCTGTCATAAGAGAGGTGAAGGAGCATTGTTGGGCTCAAGTCAAAGAAAAAGATCAGCTCTATTTTTGAAGAACTGCAGCTAAAATGAGAACTCGAAGGAGAAATATAAATTGCAACATGTTCTCGTAGTGTACTACACTTAGCTGGTATGATGTGATTTGTTTTGTTTTTTGCTTAGTAACATCATTTGATCTGTCTGATTTTCCTTGCAATCATTTAAATTTTGTACTTAAGAAAATCACTTCTGTTTATTATCATACCCATAGGCTATGTCTAGACTGGCCACTTTTTCCGGAAAAGTAGTTGCTTTTCCGGAAAAACTTGCCAGCTGTCTACACTGGCCGCTTGAATTTATGCAAAAGCACTGATGATCTCATGTAAGATTGTCAGTGCTTTTGCGGAAATACTATGCTGCTCCCGCTCGGGCAAAAGTCTTTTTCCGAAAGGGCCAGTGTAGACAGCAGAGATTTGTTTTCCGCAAAAAAGCCCCGATCGCGAAAATGGCGATCGGGGCTTTTTTGCGGAAAAGCGGGTCTAGATTTGCCGCGGACACTTTTCCGCAAAAAGTGCTTTTGCGGAAAAGCATCCTGCCAATCTAGACACGTTTTTCCAAAAATGCTTTTAACGGAAAACTTTTCCGTTAAAAGCATTTCCGGAAAATCATGCCACTGTAGACGTAGCCATAGTGAATAACTGTTACATGGGGAGGGAACAATAGCTGTGCACATCTCTCTTACACTGATAAAGAGAGCAAACTTTATGAGCTTTCTCTGTGTAAAACTTTTGCAAGTAAGACAAATTTATCTGTGGTTGTGGTAACTGGTAAAAAGATAGGAAAAATGGTAGGAATAAATGATTAGTTTTCTGAATACAGAGAAGCAAATAGTGGTATCCCCAAAAAGGTCTGTACTGGGACCAATGCTATTCAACATATTCATAAATGATCTGCAAAAAGGGGTATAGAGTGAGGTGGCAAAAGTGCAGATGATACAATACTACTCAAGATAGTTAAATCCCAGGCAAACAGTGAAGAGCTACAAAAGGATCATTTAGAACTAGGTAACTGGCAAAAAAATGGAAGATAAAATTTAATGTTGATAAAAGCACATTGGAAAACTTAATCCCAACTCTACATATAAAATGATGGATTCTAAAGTAACTACAGGCAGTCCCCGGGTTACGTACAAGATAGGGACTGTAGGTTTGTTCTTAAGTTGAATCTGTATGTAAGTCGGAACTGGAGTCAGCCGCTGCTGAAACTGATCAGTTTCAACCGCGGCTGAATCTGGATGCCAGTTCTGACATACATACAGATTCAACTTAAGAAACCCAGGCGTCCCCAAGTCAGTTGCTGCTGAAACTGATCAGCAGCTGATTCCAGGTAGCCTGGGGCAGAGCAACTCTGCCTCGGGCTTCCTGTAGTCAGCCGTTGGTCAGTTTCAGCAGCGGCTGACTTGGGGACGCCTGGGGCAGAGCAGCTGGGGTGCTGCTGGGTTGCTCCAGTAGCGCGGCTCCTCGGCGCTACTGGAGCAACCCAGCAGCACCCCAGCTGCTCTGCCCCAGGAGTCCTGATTCAGCCGCTGCTGAAACTGACCAGCAGCGGCTGAATCAGGATGCCTGGGGCAGAGCAGCTGGGGTGCTGCCGGGTTGGTCCGGAGCGGCACTGCGGGACCAACCCGGCAGCCCCCAGCTGCTCTACCCCAGGGGTAGGCAAGAAAAGCCTGGTCTGCTGGGGGGGGGGCATTAGCTGCACCCTCCCCCCCCCCCAGCAGACCAGGGGGACAGAAGCAAAGCCGTAGAGCACACCCGCAGCGGGACAGCCCGGGCACGCTTGGGCTGTCCCCCTGCGGGCATGCTCAGAGGCTTTGCTCTCCGTCTCCCTGGTCTGCAGGGAGACGGGGAACAAAGCCTTGGAGCACGCCTGCAGCGGGACAGCCCGGGCACGCCCGGGCTGTTCCGCTGCAGGCGTGGTCCGCAGCTTTGCTCCTGTCCCCCTGGTCTGCTAGGGGGGTCCAGCAAAGCCGCTGGACCCCCCCAGCAGACCAGGGACACCCGAGCAAAGCCGCCGCCTGGGCGGCTTTGCTTGTTTGCCCAGGAGCAAAGCCGCCCAGGCGGCGGCTTTGCTCGGGTGTCCCTGGTCTGCTGGGGGGGTCCAGTGGCTTTGCTGGACCCCCCCAGCAGACCAGAGGGACAGGAGCAAAGCCTCCCAGGCAGCGGGACTCCCGCCACCTGGGCGGCTTTGCTCGGGTGTCCCTGGTCTGCTGGGGGGGGGGGTACAGCGGCTTTGCTGGCCCCCCCCCAGCAGACCAGGGGGACAGGAGCAAAGCCGCCCAGGCAGCGGGACTCCCACCGCCTGGGCGGCTTTGCTCGGGTGTCCCTGGTCTGCTGGGGGGGTCCAGCGACTTTGCTGGATCCCCCCCAGCAGACCAGGGAGACCGGGAGAAGCTTTTCTCACCCCGGAGGACACGGGTGGCGACCCGCCGCCCGTGAGCTCCGGGGGGAGAAAGCCCCATTCGTAAGTGCGGATCCGACTAAATCGGATCCGCGTAAGTCGGGGACTGCCTGTATTACAATTCAAAAAAGAGATGTTGGATCATTTGTGAATATGTTGAATAGCATGTAGTTGCCCCATCTCAGAAAAGATATACTGGTAAAGGTTCAGAAAAGGGCAACAAAAATTATTAGCAGTGTGGAATGGCTTCTGTATAAAGAGAGATTAATAAAACTGGGCCTTTTCAGCTCAGAAAAGAGATGACTAATCATAACTGGTGTGGAGAAAGTAAATAAAAACATGCTATTTACTCCTCATAATACAAGGACTATGAGGTTACCAAATGAAATTGGTAGGCAGAAAGTTTAAAACAAACAGAAGGAAGTATTTCTTCTCACAATGCAGTCGACCCATGGAACAATTTGCCAGAGGATATTGTGAAGACCAGGACTATAACGGTTTAAAAAAGGACTAGACAAATTCACGGATGATAGTTCCAGATGTAGCTATGAATCAGGATGGACAGGGTTGATGTCCCTACCCTGTGTTTGCCAGAAACAGGGAATGAGCTTGATTATTATGTCTTCTGTTCATTCCCTCTGGGGCACCTAGCTTTGGCCACTGTTGGAAGACAGGATACTGGACTAGATGGACTGTTGGTCTCACCAAGTATGGACATTCTTATATTCTTAAGATATTATGGTACTCCTGTATAGGCCTCTAAACTGGTTGGGTCTCCTGGGTATGAGTCCCATGAGCTCATTCATTAATCTAGCACTTCTCAGTATCCTTCTTTCACTCAACCTTATCTTCTCTAAAATAGACAGTAAAAAACCCTTCTCTTATAAAGTTCCAGTACCACTGTCAGTTGACACTCCTCAGTGGCTTCAAGTCCCTCATCACATGCTCTGTTACTTGGTTACAAGCCCACAGATGGATAATTGCTTCATCTAGGCAGCAGCTAACTCATTTTCCTGAATGGGAGTGTGAGGTAACAAAACTTGATTGTTCTGCATAGTTAGTCCATTGGAATTTCAGCAAGAAAAAAGGCAACAGTGAAGATACAGAGCAGTATAGACACAAAATGGTATTCACAAAGCAAAACAGAGTTCCTAGTTTTATATGGATATGTACAAGAAAACACTCATCCATCACCTACACACATCATTGGGCAGCCACAGCTAAAACCTGTACACGCCAGTGGTTCTCAACTTTTCCAGCAATCTGATTTGTCTTGTGTACCCCCAAGTTGAAAAAAAAAACACTTGCTCACAAAATCAGACATAATGCAAAATTGTCACAACACACTATAACTAAAAATGGTTTACTTACTGATTCTTACCATATCATTATAAAATAAATAAATTGGAATATAAATATTGTATTTTAGTTTCAGTGTATATTATATAGAACAGTATAAACAAGTCATTGTTTCTATGAAATTTTAGTTTGTACTGACTTCACTAGTGCTTTTTATGCAGCCTGTTTTAAAACAAGGCAAATATGTTGATGAGTTGATGTATCCCCTGAAAAACCTCTACAATGACTTTGGCACATGTGTACCCTTGGTTGAGAATCACTGCTGCATTCAAGTGATTATTAGAAACATTAAATGACAATAAAAATGTGTTGTAAGACTTCCAAACCAGGAATATATCTATCATGTTCAGACCTTCAGCAATTGTTGTTATAAGAAATCAAGAAGAAAGGCTAGGAAGAGACAACAAGCCTTCTGAAAAATCCGTATCACATTGTATTATACAAATGAATGCAGTCTGACTGCACATCTCATACTCAAGGTATTCTCAAAATCTTTACAAAATCATGACTTAAAATGTAATAGTGCAGTTACTTTGTAAATCACATATCAGTAATAATCTATTCCCTAATGCACACACAACCTTGAAAATTAGGGATTGGTTACCTCTTCACTGATGGGCTGATTAGGTGAAAGTTAAAGACGGAACAAGGAGTGAAAAAAAATCTAGTGATTCATTCAAAAGGCAAGTTGATGTCAGATTACTGTACCTGTATAGTATAAATTTTGTACTACTATGTAAAAGTCAGTGGACATATCAAACACATTTCCTGTATGCGGGCACCTTCTCTATAAGTTCCATAGGAAATGACCAGATGTCCAAGTTACATATAGTGGCCTGATTTTGAACTGATGTCCTGATTTCCTCATGGTTTTTATTAGCATAGACACAAGTCTGGTTTATAAAATTTATAGCAATTTCATCATTTCCAATATACTTTCTTTCAAAAGTAGGGCTGGTGTTAGAAGCCAAAAAATCTACTCAGGCCAATGCCATCATGCCCATTACGCTGGGTAATACTGCAGCTAACTATTCTAATAAATGCTGCAGCACATTAGCCAACTGAACATTTCAAAAGTTGATTTCTAAATCATGATTCTAGGAGTATTAAAGAAAATTGAGAAAGTAAAACATAATCCACTTTCACGTGCTCTAGGGTAAACATGGTAAAAATTTGGCCCTATCGTCATAAATTATAATGGCTAAAAATGAAATCTGATTTCAATAGTAAGCATATGTTTGGCTTCCATGCCTATATTTCTAAGGAAGCCATCAGCATTTATCTTGTTTTCAATTTTGTAGCTTTTCAAAACAGGAGACCATTAGAAATGCAGTAGAATGAATTACACAGAAATTAGCATGTTTGGTATAATATACCCCACTTGAAGTCTTTTTAGATCATTCTTTCAAAATGCATGTTCCTTGTTATCATAGTGCTGTGAGGACAGGATAGGGGAAAAAAAGATAGTGGTATGCTTTTTTCCCCTTTTCAGTATTTGAAGGAAAGGATACTTTCTTTTGGATGCAGGGTTGTCATTTCCTTTCATCTGTTTCCTGGAAATACTATATAGACTTGTAATCTTTGAGCTTAAGAATGATGAGGATTTAAAGGCGGCAAGGAGTCCTGTGGCACCTTATAGACTAACTGCAGTGTAGGATCATAAGCTTTCATAGGCAAAGACCCACTTCGTCAGATGCATGCAGGAAGGGGGTGGAAGGGGAGGAAGGGAAGGGAAAGCTCAGGCTTGGGGGTCCGGCTGGCTCTCCCATCTCGCAACACTGCGGGTGCATGGACCTCTGGGGGGAGCGGGTGTGGAGGGTAGGGCAGGAGGGACGGGGGGTGCGGAGGAAGCAGGAGAGGAAGCAGGGGCAGCAGAGGGATCAGGGGCAGCAGGGGTGGGAAGAGGAGCGAGAGCTGTAGCAGCCGCAGGAGCCGGAGTAGGAGGAGGCAGGAACCAGTCCACCAGGGTCTGGAGGTGGCCTCTGAGGGCACGGCCCTGCTCCTCCGGCGCATCCACACTCTGCTGGCGCAGCCGAAGGTCCTCCCGGACCCAGTGCTCCTGGTTGCAGAGCAGCTGCTCCATGAACCAGAGGTGCCGCCGCTGGTAGTCCTCCTGGTTTCTGGCATGCCAGCTGGCCCGGGAGCGGGTGGCTGTTGCAGGTGGGGTGGTGCGCCCTGCAGTCCCAGGTGCTGCGGCTGTGGTGAAACAAGAGCAGCGGTCAGTTCTCCCTGGGGACAAGGTGGATGAAACCCAGCCCCCCTCTGCAAGGCCAAGGCCCCTGCATGACACCCAGCTGCTGCTCCATGGTGGGCAAGGCCCAGGCGCACGGTCCCTGGGCTCCCTCTCCCCCCCACGCCTCCATACAAATAAGGGGAGCATGATGGTACTCACAGGTGGAGGCCTCCCCGGCCTCGGACGACACAGGAGATGTTGTCTGTGGGGTTCCTCTGGGGTCCTGGGTCCTGGGCAGGCTCCTGGTTCGCGGCAGCGTCCGGCTCCTCCTCCTCGGTGTCCAGGAAAGGTCCCTCTGCCCCAGGGTTGATGACCACCCGGGGGGCATGGACGGCGTGAGCCCCCAGGATGTGGTCCAGAGCCTGAAAGTGGGGGCAGGCCTCCGGCTCGGCCCCTGGCAGGCAGGCCCAGGAGTAGGACTGCCGCAGGTCCTTTATTTTGCAGCGGACCTGCTCCCGGGTCCGCTGGTGGCCTCTGGCGGCCAGGCTGGCAGCCATGCGGCCGTAGACAGCCATGTTCCTGTGGCTAGTGCAGAGATCGTGGACATTGGAGACTTCCCTCCAAACGTCGGTGAGGTCCACGATCTCCGCACTAGACCAAGTGGGCGCCTGCCTCTTTCGGCCCCGGGCAGGCTCCTGGGAGCCGCCAGGTTCGTCCCGGGAAGAGGGGGAGGGCTGGGTGGCATCGGGTGGCTGGCTCATGGCGTGGCAGTTGCAGGGTCTGCTGGCTGGGTGCTGGCAGCCTTGCAACTGGCACAAACTTTGTAGCCAGCCCGTGGCCCTTTAACGGCTCCGGGGCCGGGAGGAGGGCAGTAGAGGTTCCCTGGTTTTGGCCAGAGTGGCCACCAAGGCAAGCTGGGAAGGGTTAGCCTCCCACTAGTTCGAATTAAGTGGCTACACAGCCCTTAATTCGAACTAGCTAATTAGAACTAGGCTTAGTCCTCGTAGAATGAGGTTTACCTAGTTCGAATTAAGCGCTCCACTAGTTTGAATTAAGTTCGAACTAGCGGAGCGCTAGTGTAGCGCCTATCAATGTTCGAACTAACATCCGTTAGTTCGAATTAACTTTGTAGTGTAGACATACCCTAAGGTATTTTTTGTCTTATTCTCTATCCCTTTTTTAGTGACTCCTAACATTCTATTTGCTTTTTTGACTGCCACTGCACACTGCATGTACCAGATAGTGTGTAGACTTTTAACATTGGGAACCTCCCTTTGGATTAATCTGTAATGAAAAAAACAGTATCTCTCCATAGTCTCATTGTGCTTTGGAGAACCATATGCCCCAGAGCTCCTAGGACTTCTGTAAGGCTTGTCGCAGTGGTGAACATCAGAATGCTGCAGCTCTCTTCCTTCTTCATCAGCAAGGTAAAATAATAGCTTTGCTTTCCAGCTGCTCTTGTCCACCTGTATGGGCAAGTCTTTGTACAGCTCACTTGCCTCCTTTCAGTCAGTTTGTCCCTGGGCTAAGCTTGTGTCTACAATACCCAGGGCTCCAGACTGAGTTCCATGGCTCCATTATCGGCTTCTGCATTCCAGAGAATTTGCTGCTCAGACACTGCCACCTTGTTGCATTCATAAATAGGGATGCTGAATGTGGGTTAACCTGAAAAAGTGAAACTTTATTAAACCCTGGGAAATGCTCTGTCCAAATGGCTGAGTTGAAGCCAGCTTAAATCACCCTGGTGACCTTTTAATAATAGTTCTAGGGAAAATGGGCCCTCTGAAGCTAGTTCCACTGATCAAGCTACAGTAGGGATCTATTATGTGCTTGCTTCTTAGAGAACAAGGGTGGTCCAGTAGTTTGGGCATTATTTTAGGATTTGGGAATACTGGATTTAAGTCTCTTCCCTACTGAAGAAGCCCTGGGTGGCCATCGGCAAGTCTCTTAGCTTCACTCTGTCTCAATGCCTCTCTGTAAAACAGGGAAAATAGCACTCTCTTATCTCACAGAAGTGTTGTGAGGATAAATACAGCAAAAATTATTAAGCACTCAGATGCTACAGTAATGGGGGCCATCCAACTACAGAGGTGTCACTTCTGGAAGCAAGAACATACATCCTATAAAAACAGTTATCTGAATAAAGGGATGTGGTACTTACAGGCTTAGTACTTGTGGGAATAGTATAAATAAGGATCACAACAGCATCTACATCTCTGTTATTACAGGTTGGGTAGACATAGTACCTTAACCTGCCTCTCACCTCAACTTACAGTAGTACATTGGTCAAGCCCATAGAATGTGTTCCCCATACGTAATCTCTCAATGAAAGACAGCACAACTTATCATTGTCAGCAGCTATAAGAAAACTGGACTGTGATAGAAGGGTTACATTACTACATAGTAAATGTTATCATAAATACATCTCACCACAGCATCATATGTTCACTAACATAGATGAACCCTCCCAGGTCTTATAAATAGTGAATGGAAAGTATATTAAATATAGTTGACAGCGTATTTAATGTCAGTCTGCAGATTTACTGGACTGTCATAGATATAAAGGATGTGATTTCTTACAACTCACAGTTTTTGAACCAATTTACCACAGTAGGTTAGGAAACTCGAATTTTAAAAATGCAAAATGTTTGTATTTGATGTTGCTTTTAGTTGAACTGAATTATGAAGCACCATTAACTTTTCTGAAAGACAATGTACTATAAATGCATTACAGTAAATGGAAAAGTTTGAAGGGTAAGCAGCATGCTAATTAAATGTTACCATATACTATTGCCTCCTCATCATGAGGATGGTATTTTAGTACCTATGTAAATAAATATGAGACCTCAATAAGATAGAAATAATATAGAATCTGTTTTGTGTTCCATTGTGGCAGCTAAGGTTGGCAGAAGAAATGTGAGAGAAATACTAATACTCCTATAACACTATCTAGCTAACTGAATTTTAGTTAATCTGATCCATTTTCTCTTATACATAGTTGTAGTTTCTGAGTACCTCTGAAGTCATGGCAAGACAACACATTGGGTCTGATTTCATGCGAGTATTCTTGCCAGAATCATTGACATCAGAAGGTACCATGTGAGGTACCTTACATTTTTGTATCACAGAAGGTATGTCTACACTGTATGGCAATTTCGGGAAACCAGAGCTATCCCAAAATAGCTACCCCATGTCCACACAAGCCACCTGTTCTTTCAAAATATTTTTTGAAACAATGAGCATGCTATTTCACCATGCCGGTAAGCATCATTTCTGGAGGGTTAAGGGATGGCTCGAAATAGAGTGTTATTTCGAAATTTGGCGCTGTGTAATTTGGCATGGCAAATTTCAAACTAATAGTTTCCGAAATAGTTTTAAATAAAAATAGTTCCGAAATAGTTTTAAAATAAGATATGCAATTTGTATAGCGCAAATTGCGTCTCTTATTTCAAGCTTAGGATGCTGTGTAGATGCACCCTGACAGCTTATGGTTGCTGGCTTTCTGATTGCAAAAAAATTGAACACCTTGTTCAATCCCTGACCTGCCCCTTCCCTGCTTCTTCTCCAAGTCTCCACTCCTGCTCAGTCCATCCCTCCTCCCTCTGTCACTTGCTCTCCTCCCATCCTCATGCACTTACTTATTTTCTCCAGGGTGGATAGAGAGTTGAGGTGAGGATTCCAGCTGGGATTCCAGGCTGTAGGATGGTGTCAGGGATGGGGGATTTGGGGTGCAAGAGAGGATGTTGACTTAAGAGATGGAGCTGAGAGGTTTGGAGTGCGGGCTCTGGGAAGAAGTTTAGGTACAGAAGAAGGCTCAAGACTGGGGTAGGGGTTGGAATGTGAGAGGGGGTATGGGATGTGGGTTCTGTGAGGGTATGTCTACACTACAAAGTTAATTCGAACTAACAGACGTTACACATGCAAGGCGTTGCAGGATAGGCGTTACACATGCAAACCGCTAGTTTAAACTTAATTCGAACTAGCGGAGCACTTAATTCGAACTAGGTAAACCTCATTCCACGAGGACTAACGCCTAGTTTGAATTAACTAGTTCGAATAAAGGGCTGTGTAGCCACTTAATTCAAACTAGTGGGAGGCTAGCCCTCCCCAGCTTTCCCTGGTGGCCACTCTGGGCACCACCAGGGAAACTCTTCTGCCCCCCTCCCAGCCCCGGAGCCCTTAAAGGGGCACGGGCTGGCTACGGTGCCCGTGCCAGGTGCAAGCCTGCCAGCACCCAGCCAGCAGACCCTGTACCTGGCACGGCTCGAGCCAGCCACCCGCTGCCACCCAGCCCTCTGCCTCTTCCCGGGACCAGGCTGGTAGCTCTTGGGAGCCTGCCCAGGTCTGCAAGAGGTGGGCGCCCGCCTGGTCTAGTGCAGACATCGTGGACCTCATCCACGACCTCCGCACTAGGCACAGGAAAGTGGCCGTCTAGGGCAGGATAGCTGCCAGCCTGGCCACCCAGCAGGTTTGCATGAAAATCAAGGTGGTCCACTGAGACCCCCGACCCTAAGCTCTGAGCCCTGAGCTTAGAATGGCCGTACTGGGTTAGACCAAAGGTCCCAGTAGTCTGTCTGCCGACAGCGGCCAACACTAGGAACCCTGGAGGGGATGGACCGAAGACAATGACCAAGCCATTTGTCTCGTGCCATCCATCTCCAGCCTTCCAAAACAGAGGCCAGGGACACCATTTCTACCCCCTGGCTAATACCACTCCATGGACCCAACCTCTATGACTTTATCTCACTTCTCTTTAAACACTTTTATAGTTCTAGCCGTCACAGCCTCCTGCAGCAAGGAGCTCCAAAGGTTGACTATTTGCTTTGTAAAGAAAAACTTTCTGTTATTAGTTGAAGCCTGCTACCCATTCATTTAATTTGGTGTCCTTTAGTTCCACGAGGAGTAATGGTAGTTCGGAATAGGAAGCCTAATCCGAACTACCTACTCCGTGCCGCGTGTAGCCACGGGCACGGAGTCCGAACTAGCGGGGCTTTAAAAATGGCGGCGCCCGGCAAGATGCAAATGAAGCCCAGGAAATTCAAATCCCGGGCTTCATTTGCAACTTCGGTTGCCTACATTAACCACCCTAGTTTGAACTAGGGTGGTAGTGTAGACATACCCTAAGGTGCTACAGGACTCCTTGCCGCTTTTGCAGATTCAGACTAACACGGCTACCCCGCTGAGGCTTGGTAGTGTGGAACACTCTGCTTATTACTTCCAAATATGGGTGGTTGTTTCAAAATAACTCCATTCTTTAGACCAGGGCTTAGTGACCACTCAACATTAAAATAAAAAATAAAAAATAAGCAAATTTCACACACAAATGGGTATAAAATGAACCAGTTTGACACAGCCACAGTGAAATACTGTGACAAGCTAGATAGCACTTTGCAGAGTTTGAAACAGAGGAACTAGAAGTCTCTGTACTTCTACTGAACAGAGGTCTGGAAATGCAAATGATCAAAAAGGTGTAAAGTGTTTAAGTTGAGAAGATATTCTAAAGCACAAGGTGTTTAATGGACTGAGATGCACTAAAGATATAATTCATCATACTGATATAGATACAAGTGCAGTCTTTAAATTCCATTAGCTCAGAGAGTATAAAAGATACAGAAAATAAAATAGGGTTTCACTACAAAAAAGTACATGTCAACCGCTTGTTTTAGTAAAAGTTTCACTGCAATTAAACTTAATGAACTAAGAATTTGAATATATCCAAAAGATCTGACAAGACCCCCAAACAGATGTACAATTCTTTGAGAACAATTAGAGCTTACATCTAGGCTATGTCTAGACTACATTCCATTTAAATCCCCGCTTCATTAGCAATTGCGATATGTCTAACTTACATCCCTTTTACGAAAAAGGGATGTAGTCTGGACATAGCCCTAGAGTGCAAAAATAATTTCAGTTATAGACAGAAGCAAAGAGTTTTGACAGATCCAGTTTGGCTGTGTCTAGTTTACATCCCTCTGTCGACAGAGGGTTGTAAATGAGGCACTTCGAAAATGCAAATGAAGCAGGGATTTAAATATCCTGTGCTTCATTTGCATAATTGCGTCATGGCGCTCTTTCGAACAAGTGCCATTTTGAAAGTAAAACCACCATCTAGACGCAGATCTTTCAAAAACAGCAGGATTTTTCGAAAGATCCAGTAAACCTCAGGGTATGTCTACACTACCCTCCTAGTTCGAACTAGGAGGGTAATGTATGCATACCGCACTTGCTAATGAAGCCCGGGATTTGAATTTCCCGGGCTTCATTAGCATAAGCGGGGAGCCGCCATTTTTAAATCCCCGCTGCTTCGAACCCCGTGTAGCGCGGCTACACGGGGCTCGAACTAGGTAGTTCGGACTAGGGTGCCTATTCCGAACTACCGGTACACCTCGTTTCACGAGGAGTAACGGTAGTTCGGAATAGGACCCTAGTCCGAACTACCTAGTTCGAGCCCCGTGTAGCCGCGCTACACGGGGTTCGAAGCAGCGGGGATTTAAAAATGGCGGCTTCTCGCTTATGCTAATGAAGCCCGGGAAATTCAAATCCCGGGCTTCATTAGCAAGTGCGGTATGCATACATTACCCCGCTAGTTCGAACTAGCGGGGTAGTGTAGACATACCCTCATTTACTGCTTGCTGCCGCTTGCTCCCCCGCCAGGGCCCGGCCTGAGAGCCACTCAGGTGGGCCCTGTGGGAGCGGTGGTCAGCTGGGCCCAGGGTGGCAAGCGGCCTTTTGGGGTCCGCGCTCCACACGCGTGGGGCGCGCGAACCCCAAAGGGCTGCTTGCCGCCACTTGCTCCCCCGCCGGGGCCTGGCAGGAGCGGCGCTCAGCTGGGAGCAGCGCAGTGCACCACAGAGGGGGAGGGCAGGGAACGGGGGCGGGGCAGGGTGCCATGCAGGGAGGGGAAGGGGGCAGGGCTGGCCAGAAGGGGGTTGCGAAGCAGAGCTGGGGGGCGTCGGGGGCTGTAGGGGAGGATGGGAGGGAAGCAGCTCTGGCAGGGGAGTGTCCGGGGGGCTGTGGGGCTGGCCAGCAGGAAGAGGGGGTGGGAAGGGGATCGGTGGCCGTGGGGCTGGACGGGAGGAGGGGGGCGGGAAACAGACCTGGCGTGGGGGGAGGGTGCAGCCATGGGCCGCTTGCTGCTTCTTGCTCTCCTGCCAAGACCCAGCTGAGCGCCACTCAGGTGTGCCCGGTGGGACAGGAAGGGGAGGGGGCGGTGATGTACACGGTCAGGGAGCGGGGCCGTGTATATCACTTCCCCTCCCCTTCCTCTTCCCGCTGTGGCACTGAGTGGTGTGCCCCTCAGCCAGGCCATGGTGGGGGGGGGGTGACATAGAGAGCCCCGCCCCCTGGCCATGTATATCACTGCCCCACCTGTCCTCCCCCGCGGCAGCCCGGCTAAGCGCGCAACACTCAGCTGAGCCGCCATGGAGAGAGGTGAAGGGGGCGGGGCGGTGACATACACATCCAGGGGGCAGGACCATGTATGTCACCGCCCCCATTCCCCTCCCGCTATGGCACTCAGTTTGAAAAGTTCTAACAGTTACAGTATAAGAGAGAAATTACATGTGCTCATCACAGGAAAGTCCTTCTTGTTCTACTCACATATCTATGATTTCAAGATTTAGTCCATCCTTAGGCATGTATGTCACTGGATTCTCCATGCCTTGCTCCCTAACTCTACAGTGGTCCTTCTAGGGACTGCTCTGCTTACACAACAGCAGGAACAGGAGAGCCACTGATTTCAATTCAAAAGCCCACACTTTGTTTCCATTGGCTCTCCTGGCCTCTCACTTCCTGCTTCATTAGCATTCCTGAGGACTCTCTAGAGGACCCACTGTCTATGGTTACAGGAAAGGCAATTAGAGATAGGTTGACCCTAATTAGGGTAAAGAGTTAACCTCTATGAAAAGACTTTAGTTGACTGAATGGCTAGAATGTTCAGAAAAGGATATCCCCGCCATCACATAAAGTGTCATTTGGAAAATTATAATTTACTTAATGTGGATATTCTATGTGTGTGCATATATTATTCCTGTATTTGAAGTTAGAAATATGAAGTATTAACCGGAGTTACTTATGTAGACATGTTAAGTGTGGGCCATTAAGTGCATTTCAGAGACTTGGTGGTTCAATGATAAGGGCAATCACCTGTAAACATGTTTGTTTTTCCTAGTAACCAGCCAGTGAAAGGGGCTCAGAGTCCCCACAAGAATATGTATTTAGGTCATCTGATGCTGGGAGCCATCTTGGACATTGTACTTTTCTACTGAAAATGAGAAAAAAATTTAAACTGAACACAAAGGATTGCTGCCTTTGGCAAAATCTATATAAAGGTAAGAAACCAAACAACTGGGACTGCCACCAGATGTTAGCACACTCATGCTTACCACCCAAGATGACTTCTGGAAACATCTAAGACTGAACAGGGGAAAGGATGAAGCCCAGACTGGGAGACTGTCCAGTTTGTGAAAGAAGCTTATCAGAATAATTGAGGTTGAGATATTCAGTGTAACCAGTTTGTAGGTGTGCTAAACTTAGCTGGTGTATTTTGCTTATAAACTTACCTTGTGCTGTGTGCTATCACTTACAACGACTTAAATCTTGCTTTTTTTACTTAATAAAATCCTTTAATAATTGACAATATTAAAGGTAGAACAGCAAGCTATCCTGAAGCGGAGGAAAGAAAGGAAGAACAGTAAGGGACCAGTCTGGCTACATCAGGCAATCTTTAATGAGTTGAAAATCAAAAGGAAGTTATACAAGAGGTAGGAAACCAGGACAAATTGTAAGGATGATTATAAAAGAATAGCATAAGCATGTCCAGACAAAATGAGAAAGGCTTAGGAAGGGAAATAAAGACAATAAGAAGATGTTCTAATACATTAGAAGGTTAATTAGAAGGTTAATTGTGAGCAGACGCTTAATACAATTAATATTAACAAGCGGTAAGGCTATACAGTTAGAATAGAAAAGAACAGATTAATGAATATTTCTTCACATTCATTTTAAAAGTCAGAACTATCTCTGAAGTATTAGCAGTCATATTTAAGAACTTATGGAGGATGGGGGAGGTCCCAAGGGACAGTAAAGGGCATATGTCACACCTATCTTCAAAAATGAGAACGAACAGTTTTATAAACCAATCAGACTAGCTTTGATACTCAGAATGACACTCAAAATAAATGATTAACAGGCAATTTAAATAAGAACGAGTTATGACAAATTAGTCTAATATTCATGTTTGACAGGATAACTGGCCTAATGATTAGCAGAAAAATAGTAGACATGATATACCTGGACTTTTATAAAGCTTTTGATACAGTCCCACATGACACTTTTTAAGCAAACTAGAGAAAATAAATAGAAGGTGGGTATACAACTGGTAGAAAAACCATACCCGAAGGCTGTGTCTACACTGGCATGAATTTCCGGAAATGCTTAAAATGGAATACTATTCCGTTTTCAGTTTTTCCAGAAAAGGAGCGTCTACATTGGCAGGCTGCTTTTCCGGAAAAGCCCTTTTTCCGGAAAAGCGTCTGTGGCCAATGTAGACACGCTTTTCCGGAAAACAGCCCCGATCACCATTTTCGCGATTGGGGCTTTTTTCCGGAAAAGACTACTGGGCTGTCTACACTGGCCCTTTTCCGGAACAGTGTTCCGGAATAAGGACTTATGCCTGAGCGGGAGCAGAATAGTTTTTCCGGAATAGCGGCTGATTTTGTACAGTAGAGCGTCGTTGCTTTTCCGGAAATTCAAGGGCCAGTGTAGACAGCTCGCAGCTTATTCCGGAAAAGCGGCTGATTTTCCGGAATAAGTGGCCCAGTGTAGACACAGCCGAAGTGTAGTTATCAGTAGTTCACTGTCTAACTGGTAGGACTAGGACCAAAAATGATAGATAAATTTGTCTGAAATCAATAAGATGAAATTTAATAAACTCTAGTGCAAAGAGTCCATTTAGGAAGGAAAAAAAATTGGGAATAACTAGCTAGGTAGTAGTACTGCTGAAAAAAGATATGTGGTCCATAGGGGATCACAGAAGAGTTAGTATAGTGTTGTTTTGAAAAAATCAGGTGTCATTTTGGAATGTATTAACAAGAATGTCAGATGGAATATAATTATTCTACTTTGCTTGGCATTGGTGAGGTCTCAGCTGGAGTACAGGGTACCATGCTTCAGGAAAGATGTGAACAAACTAGGGAGAGTCTAGTGGAGAGCAACAAAAATAATAAGTTTAGAAAACATGACCTAGGACGAAAGGTTGAAGGAACTGGATGGCTGTGTCTAGACTGGCCAGTTTTTTCCGTAAAATCAGCCGCTTTTCTGGAAAAACTTGCCAGCTGTCTACACTGGCCACTTGAATTTCCGCAAAAGCACTGACGATCTCATATAAGATTGTCAGTGTTCTTGCAGAAATACTATGCAGCTCCCATTCGGGCAAAAGTACTTTTGCGCAAAACTTTTGCGCAAAAGGGCCAGTGTAGACAGCTGAGATGTGTTCTGCGCCAAAAAGCCCCGATCGCAAAAATGGCGATCGGGGCTTTTTTGCGGAAAAGCACGTCTAGATTGGCACGGACGCTTTTCCGCAAAAAGTGCTTTTGTGGAAAAGCGTCCGTGCTAATCTAAACACTCTGTTCCGAAAATGCTTTTAACAGAAAAGTTTTCCGTTAAAAGCATTTCCAGAAAATCGTGCCACTCTAGATGTAGCCGATATGTTTACTCTTGAGAAAAGAAGACTGAGTGTGGGGAAGAGGGATCTGATTATGTTAATTGATCAATTTTTCTCCATGAGGGTAGAACAAGAAGTAATCAGCTCAGTTTGCAGCAAGGGAGGTTTGTCAGCTATTAGTAAAGTTTAGCTGTTAGAAAGAATAGGTCAGCAGTGGAGCAGGTTACCTTGGGATGTTGTAGAATCCCTGTCATTGGAGGTTTTTAAGAGCAGGTTAGATAAACACCTCTCTGGGATGCTGTAGGTATACTTAATTATACCTTAGTGAAGAGAGATGGACTAAATGAGTTGTTGAGGGCCCATTGAGCTGTACATTGTTATGATTCTACATATTGTACTCTCTGCATTAAAGCTAACAGTCTCTCTCTCCCTTGACCTCACTTCATTTTGGAACTTTGTTTATGGGCAAAAGAAGAGCCATAGAGAATTCCAGAAAAATACGCATTCTGCATACAGAATTATTTTAATCAGGTTACTGTGGCATTAGTGTATTTTATTCTGTCCTGTGTTTCCTTGAGTAATTTTAAAAATCACTATTGCAATCTAATTTCATATGCTTAGCATTAGCTAACAGCATTATTTCTTTGTACATGAATAAGTGTCACTACCCTGGAATTTTAGTGGAGAGAAAAAATCAACTTGCATAACGTTTTTTGAAAGCACATGTATGTTTTGAAGTGTAGAAAAGGTTAATTGGGATTTTCTCAGTTAACAGTACAATCTATATTGGGGAGATTAAATAACTTATTTAAAAGCATCTCCAGTTCAGAAACGTTATAGTAAATATATAGCCTTGTTTTATATGTTCTACTAAAGCAAATATGCCACTGAAGTCCATAGGACTTTTGAGTGAGCAAGGATTGCAACATTAGGTCAGCAGCATTGAACTATAAATTCAAGAACAATGAGTAGACCTGTGGCATCTTAGAAACTAACAAATACATACATACATATATATATATATATATACACACACACACACACACTGGGGCTACATCTAGACTGGCATGATTTTCTGGGAATGCTTTCAACGGAAATGTTTTCCGTTAAAAGCATTTTCGGAAAAGAGCGTCTAGATTGGCACGGACGCTTTTCCGCAAAAGCACTTTTTGCGGAAAAGTGTCCGTGGCCAATCTAGACGTGCTTTTGCACAAAAAAGCCCCAATCACCATTTTCGTGATTGGGGCTTTTTTGCGCAAAACAAATCTCAGCTGTCTACACTGGCCCTTTTGCGCAAAAGTTTTGCGCAAAAGGGACTTTTGCCCAAACGGGAGCAGCATAGTATTTCCGCAAAAAGCACTGATTTCTTACAGTAGGAAGTCAGTGCTTTTGCGGAAATTCAAGCGGACAGTGTAGACAACTGGCAAGTTTTTCCAGAAAAGCTGCTGATTTCCCGGGAAAAACTGGCCAGTCTAGACACAGTCAGAGAGAGAGAGAGAGAATCATGAACTTTTGTGGGCAAAACCCACTTTGGCTATGTCTCCACTGCATCTTTTTCCGGAAAAAGATACGCAAATTGCGGTTTCCAATTCGCGTACCTTTTTCCACTTTTTTCCCCGGAAGAGGCTTTTCTGACATTTTCCTCATAAAATGAGGAATACAGAGCTTCCGAAAGAACACGCTCGCTTTTTTGAAAACTGTTCCAAAAAAGCGGAAGCATTCCCTGGATGCATAGCATAGACATAGCCTTCCTCAGATGAGCCTGAATGGAGGAAGTGGGTTTTGCCCACAAAAACTCATGATTTTCTGTCTGTCTGTCTGTCTCTGTCTCTCTCTATACATATAACTTACCTCTCATAAAAAGGAATGCCAGGATTTAAATATCAATATACATATATATTTGTTAGTCTCTAAGGTGCCACAGGATTACTTGTTATTTTTAAAGTTACAGACTAACATGACTAGACCTCTGAGACTTATAAATTCAAGCTTTTACATAAATTGAGCCTAATGTCTTAGTCTGTAATAGTCTATTTAAAGAATTTTGAGAAAGCTGCGTTCTTGATTTCAGTACAACCAAGTTGCACTTGTTCATGTGCATGGATGACCAGTTTTGAAAACTTGCCTCATCATGAAGAGGAATGCCAAGATTTAAAAATCAACCAGATACAAATGATCTATGGACAGAAAAAACAATTCACACTTACTCACCTTTGAACTTACTCACCTCCCCACCTTGAGTCTAAATTTTACCATCTACAGATCTCCCTTGCATAGCCCAAGTCTCCTGTTTGAGGTGCTAGAAATTCTTTCCCCATTTTATCTATTCATGAGAATTTTCTGACTTCTGAAAAACATGCTAGCTATTGTGGCAATGCTTGAAAAGGAGTTCCATTGATTCCACTATCACTCTAGAATATTATATGTTGGACATCCTGAAAATGATCCACAGAAGCCAACCATTTGAAAGTTTTTAAGAACATTCTTCTGCATGATACATGATTTAGCATCATCACTGGGAATCAATTAACAGAAGTCCTTCAAATGAAAAGAAAGATTTTCAGTGGCTTATACGTTATCTGATTAAAACCAGCTCTATCTGTTGGCTTTGCTGCTGAGAGCAAGACCTCCAGATAAGCCTCAAATGGCTGATTCCTCAATTCCTTGTTGATGAAGGGAAAGGATCAGTTGCTGGGAAGCCCCTAGTGTGTTTTTAGAACTGTTTAGAGGATGATAGAGGTATATCTGTGAGCAAGAGAAAATTACAATCAGTCACATCCATAAATGTGCCAAGACCTAAAAGAACTTGATCATGTGTTGACTCAATTTAATATCATTGTTAATTTATTGATGTATTGACTCAAATCCAATTATCACCTTGACTTGATAATTATATTATCTAATTCACAGTTGAGTAACAGTGTATAAGTAATTAGCCCTACTGAGCAGTTTGTAATTTTAAATTTGCTTGTTTATTAATTCACAATAAAATCCATACAAAACATACACAGCAAATTTTTTCATTCAGATTTGCAAATGGGTCCATAACTCTGAGAGTAAAAAACTTAGGTGAGAGATTTGATAGCCACTTGGTTCTATTTCTAAATTCATACATTTATCCCACAGACAAGTTATATTCACTTCATATTTGTTCATATCACTCTAAGAAAAGTAATTTATTGGGTTCATTATCCTAATGTCTATTTCAAACAATTTTGAGAAGAAGAATATTGCCTCATCTGTTGTTCTTTCTTCCTTTGACACTCTGTAATCTGTCCTTATACTTTGGTATTACAGCAGTAAATTCATATGTAGTGCTTGTACTACCTGAACTGGTGATGTTTCAGTTTACTCATCTGCAGAATTTGTATCACTTTTGAAGCACAGCTGTACGTGGTCCATCCATCATTGATACAGAGTCCACAATTTCATGTCTGACAGTGGTTGTGATAATCCCTATATCTAAATTGAATAAAAGAAAATAAACAGCAAGGTAGAAGTATTAAAGAGATTAAATAAGGGAGAAATGATTTATAAATATAGAGTTATAATCAAGTAATTTTCCTACTGGGATTTTTTTACAGTAAAAAGAGCTACATGTAAGTGATGTAGTGTTATCATGTGTTCAGATGTTATGGGTACATTTGAAATAATTAAAATAATTAAATAATAATTAAAATTTGAATCAAGAACCCACCTGGTGACTTCTGCTCTCTTAATTCACCTCTTACTGTGAGGGGAAAAAACAAGTCAGTAAAACAACATAGAAATCACTGACAAAATATTAAAATGCAGTAAATCTAGTCCAGGGTTTAGCTAAAAAGCAAACAGTATAGTTCACTTAGGCCTGGTCTACACTAGGACCTCAGTCTGAATTACCACCCCCTCCCTGATGAAATTTGTAAGCAGACGTATCCACACTACCGAGCCCAATATTCCAGGATATGGGGCCATGGAATTCTAATTCTATACTCCTGCTTTTCATGAGAAATAATTCTATTCCCAAACTTGAAAGTCTGAAATAACATTATTGTGGGTGCTCTGCTGCTGCTAATTTGAACTAATTAGCCTCTAGAAAGCCTCCCACAGCTCTCCAGAATGCTTCCTGGGGCTGAGAGTCCAAGGTAGTGCATCCACATTAATGGAGCCTGTCTCGGACTAAAGTCTAGTCTTCCCCATAGTGAGGACACAGAACTTCGAATTTGTAAAATCAGGTGCCCAAAAGTAGAATTTAGTAAATCTGCAATAATCTCCTAGTGTAGATATGGCCTAAAAGGTTCTTAAATGGATATACTGAAGTCAATGATATGACAGATATGTATTGTAATTAGTGCTCTGCAAAGTTTAACTGGTATCGCTTGTTGATTGAAACATGCAATTCCCATAATTTGTTTGGTAGGTTAACTCATAATGATTTATTTGAATTGCGACCCTAATGGGCTTCATTAAAATAAATGTTAAAATTAAAGCTTCCAAACTAGCATCTAATTTAAATTTTTTGTACTCAGTATCAAAGCTGATGCAATGCAATTAATTAAGAATGAGGTTTTTGCATCAAAATCTTGCTCTGAAAGGTTTTTCTTTAAAAATATTTTTAAAATCTCTCAATGTTTAATGTTTTGAAAGAGTGAGTTATTGAAAACCAACACTATTTATTGCTCACAGAACAGGAATAGTACAACATGAGTCAGTGTAGGCTAAATACACTGAGCCATCAGCCTCAAACTGTAACCTCCAGAGAGAAGTTTAGTCTCCCAACCAATTTGATTCTGGGATTCTTTGCCAAGAAAGCAGTGGCACTAATTGTAATTATGTTTTTTGTGGTGTGATCATGAACAGATCAGCCAATGTACAAACTGCACCCCAGATTGCTACCTCTGTTTAGTAGTCACCACAGTAGGGTGCTGTGGTTGGAAGACCTCCTGCCTGTGTCTTAAAGATGACTGCTGATGGATATGGCCTTGATGGAGTTAATTAAAATAACAGAGCAGTCACTTGTAAGAGTCATGAAAGGCCTAGTGAGAAAGTCACTGAGTGGAAGGCAGTGGGAGTTTGTCACAGAAGAATATGGTGGGGGTCTTAAAATATCTGGATAAGTTTTGTATGAGAATCTGATGTGAAGTTCATAGGCATTTTGCCATTATTTCAGTGGGTTCAGGATTTCACCCCTAAACCTTTGAATGCTTGTCCATACTAAGCCTCCATTCTTCAAAATTTTCCATTTATATAAAGTAACAGCTCTGCTACCTCAGCTAGTGCAGCAGAAGGGGGAGGGAAAAGGGAGAGAGCGAGAGACTCTGTACACATATGTGAAAGTTTGACATTGTTAATAGCAGTACATATACAAAGGAACTGTTCTGTTACTATGCAATTACTGAGCTACCAATATATTGAGAGAAAGTTAAATAGGCAGAGGGAGAGACTGGAACAGGAATAACAAAAGGAGGAAGGAAGGACTGAGTTCCCAAAAGACACTTTTGAGAGTTATAAATAATGAACTAAAAAGTGAAAAGAAGCTGGAGAGGCTGGAATGTGAGTTATGTTCTATAGGATTTTTTAATTCTATTGAGAAACAGAAGAACAACGAAAAATTCAATTTGCTCCATTTTGAAAAGCAGTTCACAATGGGGGGGGGGGGGAGGCAAACCTACCTCCATCGTTTTCTGCTCATTGTATTTTAAAAGGGGAAAGCTAATGTCCATAAAATTGGTATGTGTATATATCATGAAAAGACCAGCTGAGAATTAATACACAGCACAGCTGTGTTGCTAAAATGGGAAGAAAGAATGTGAATCATGGGTGAAATCTTGGACTTATTGGAGTCAACGGCAAAATTCCTAATGACTTCAGTGGAGCCAGGATTTTGCTCCATGACCAAATAAACATGTGAGCAAATTTGAAAGGACTCAACCGAAGCAGAACACTCAAAACAAAAATGGAGAATGAAGTAGTATGTATAGAATAAGCATCCAAACCTGCACCATTGAAATCGCTGGCTTTTTTATTCCTCATTTTTAATAGGAGAGGGAGCACAACCTTGCTAAGCTTCTATTAAACACAGTTATCAGGCAAGCTCATTTTTTTGCATACACTTAAGATAGGAACAAATACTGGAGCTCGGGAGAGACAGAGAGAAAGCCCTCTTTTTGTACTTGTTTATTTTTACCATTGCTGTTGAAATGATGGTGGGAGAGGTCCAGGTTGGATATTAGGAAAAACTATTTCACTAGGAGGGTGGTGAAGCACTGGAATGGGTTACCTAGGGAAGTAGTGGAGTCTCCATCCCTAGAGGTGTTTAAGTCTTGGCTTGACAAAGCCCTCGCCGGGTTGATTTAGTTGGAATTGGTCCTGCCTAGAGCAGGGGGCTGGACTTGATGACCTTCTGAGGTCTCTTCCAGTTCTATGATTCTATGATCTTTTAATCAGAACTAATTTTTCCACTGATAATGTGAAATAGCATCAGGCACTGAACCTTGCCATGGCTTCGCATTATTCCATCACATATTTTGAGGATTATCATGGAAATGCATATGGAAAAGAGATTAGGCGTGCATGTATGAAATTTGTGTGTGGAAATCATTAATTTGGCTAGAATAGCATATTTCCTTCTTGTTAATGAAAGATAGATGGCTATCATACCCAATGGCTGGCATAAGAGAAAATTCCCAAAGCTCTTTTAATATATCATAACTATATTGTGAAGCCTTCTTGATAAATCCAGCTGTTTATAATATAAAATATTTCACAAACATAACAGTGCAGGATTGACAGAGTAAACCCGGAGCTTTCTTTGATCCATTTACAGAGAGTTAATCTATCCAATAGTCTGTATTTTGAGAAATCTCCTTGTAACAGAATAAATTTCTTCCTTATATGCCTTGTCCTGATATTTGCTTGAGTTGAGAAAACGTGGTAGTATATTATAAATGGAGCCATCTGACAAACATACATGCAAACTGTCAACATGCAAATATTTCTGTAATGAAAATGGCCCTGAAACAGTCTAGAGAGCAGTACACTGGGACTGTATTCTCAGCCATTCTCCATCACTTTTATTTATGTTTTCTTTCTCTAGGGCTCATCCTGCTGCTTACAATGGGGAAAGAATGGGAGCAGGAATGGGCTCTTAATCTGTTACTTTCATAGGACACGTCTACACTACATGGAAGATTAACACTGTCATGGTTGATCTTCCAGGGTTCAATTTAGTGAGTGTAGCATACCCCTGTTAGATTGAACTCAAAGAGCACCCCGGTTGCCACCGGTACTCCTACTCCTTGCAAGAAGTAAGGGAAGCCGACAGGAGCAGACCTCCCATTGTGTGGATGGTGG
The DNA here is from genome assembly GCF_052426305.1 of Pelodiscus sinensis. NCBI lineage: Eukaryota > Metazoa > Chordata > Testudines > Trionychidae > Pelodiscus > Pelodiscus sinensis. Next base: position 45,378,711 of record NC_143052.1, read on the forward strand.
ATAGAGATTTAACATATATTGACTCCAGCTACATAATTTACATAGCTGGAGTTGCATATCTTACTTCAACCTTCCCATGTAGTATAGGCCAGGCCCATAGTGCACTGGATTCAGAGCCAAGCAACTGATAAACAGAAGAGGACAGCAGTACCAAGAGGACAGAGAGCTGGCATAACAGGGCAAGTAAGGGTCCCCTGAGTTAGAGGGAATCCATGAATGGTGTAAAGTGAATATATCACATTCTACTTCATTTGCTCATGCCTTGAGAGCATTGGCGGTGTGGCCAGGCACCAGAGATAACAGAATACAAGCCCCATATATTCCACTGATCCCTGGCTGGCAGAATGAGCCCTCGTTGCCAGAGGCTAGTTCGGATCCCCATTGAACTAAGTATCAGGTGAATGAAATGGTGGCCTAGACCTTTCTTCTCCTCTTCTACTTTATTCAAAAGATTACCCTTTATTCAAAGGATTCAACGGATCTACTCAGGGTCCTTTGCTAACGTAGCTCATCTGCATCTAAACATTTTGCCCAGACCTGTTCAGTCCTTTCAAAGGCAAACCACTTCATTTAACTTTGTGGATCCATTTTTACTCCGTTTCTCCCAGACAAAATTGACATCTAGTTAATGAAGTTGGCACCGTCTTATAATCCTGAGGAAAGTGCAGGAAAATATAGGATTCAATCCTTTGAGATGCTGAACCTGCTGAAAAATCCTATTCCTATCAATGGAAGATGAAGGAACATGGGATGCCAAGAGATGTTCAGCTCATAAGAAGAGCAGAGACTTAATGAGCAAAATTGGGAACAAAGTAATTATAATCCTAAGCAAAAATGATCATTTTTAAAAAGGAAAATGTTGTATGTGCCCACTTACAATTAAAAAGCTCTTAGTGGGGCTGTGAAATAATTCCTTTCATTTTATGTTGTCCCTCCCTCTGCATATGGCAGCAGTTGGAACAAACCGAGTCCAAAGGATCAGTTTAAGAGTTTGTGGTTAACATACAGTGTGACAAGAGAAATTTAAAGAATGTAAAACCTCTCAAACCATAGAAAAGAAAGTCTGGCCCCATGAAGCTCATTTGATCTTTAATTTTGCTAAGCCTTGCATCCAGAGAAACTGCTATCTCGTCTCTCCTTGCTCTGAAGGATTTTTCCATAGCATAAGGCAGTTTTTACTGCTACCAAATTCCCACATTTTTTAGAAGAGGGTAATATTAAAAGAGCCAAGGATCTATTCTCTCTTACTGCAGAGAATTTAATTTCACTGACAGCAGGAAAACAGGGGAACAGAATTACTATGACACTTGGGGTACATCTATACAGCAGTGCTAATTCGGGATAACCTCCATTATCTCTAAATACACGGTCTACACAAGAAACCCATTATTTCAAAATACATTTGAAATATCTGGCTTCTTATTCCAGCTTCCTGTAATCCTCATTGCACGAGGATTAAGGAAGATGCCGGAGTAATGATTTATTTCAATATTGAAATCAGATATTTTGAAATAAGCAACACAATTTACATAGCTCAAATTGCATAGCTTATTTTGAGGTACGTGCTACTGTGTAGATGTACCCTTGGAGACATAAGAAGGAGTCATGAAGCACCACAGTCTGATGATGTGCAGTCCTTGCAATTTACAGAAATTGGTGCTATTGGAGGTTCATAACTGATGTTAACAGATAACCCCTACTCAGTGCTTCAGAGAAGGCAAAATAATGCCAAAATATCCTCGCTAATATGTATTGGAGGAAGATTTCCTTCTGATCCCAAACTTGGTAACAAGTTTAACTCTATGAATGTGAGCAAGGGACAGCTGAGTTATGAACCCAGTGCATAACTTAAAATCTTAATGCTTAGATCTTCATTTTAATTCAGTACAAACTTTGTTATCCAGCATTCATGGGGAATGGGTATTGCCGGTTAAGTAAATGCACCGGTTAATCAAGCTTTTTTGAATGAAAAAATGTTTAAGAAATAAAATAACCACAGTTAACAAAACAACTTTTAAGATTAGTGTATTACTATATACACTAAAATGTTAACACTATTACTGCATACTGAACAATACTGACATTTTAACTGAATGTAAAAATGAATGAAGTTAAATAACCATACTTTACACTAGAACTTTTAACAATACAGTATTACTGTATCCAGTATTTTAATTTACTGCTCCTCTACTCCTTAGAGACATTAATATCAGCATCTTCTGCTGTTGGTATTGATGGTGCTGGACAGTGGCACAATCTGCAGAAGCTTTTTAAAGCATCTTGCAGATGTCTGCCTGCCTGCAAGTCAGGTGCTTTTTCTTCAGGAAATTGTTCAGGAAAATGTGCTGCTGCATGCCTTCCTGAGCAGAATTAGAAAGCTGCTCTTTGGCAAACTTCACCAGTTTCCAGACACTGTGCGGCAGTAACCCAAGAAACTTTGGTATCTTCAGAATGGTCTTTCTTTGAATCTATGTCATCTGTGGTACACGTACTTCTTTCTGGGTGGACCACTATTTCTGTAATTTCAGAGTCTGTCAGGGTTTTTGTAACATCTAGGCTTTGATCGACATTTATCCAATCTTCGACTTCATTATCCTTCAGTTTAGTGATTGGATTTGTGAGGTCACCATTTTGGAGGACATCAAGTGTCTTCTGTAATGCTCTCCTTTTTGGTCTTTTGATGAAACCTTGAAATTCTTCTTCATCAGAGGACCGCTCCACAAATGTCACTTCCACCCACAATTTTCTCCATGCTCTCTTTAAAGTTGTAGGCTTGACAGCAAACCAGATACATGCCACAGTGAAGACTGCATTCTTGATACTGCACCGTGACTGAAAGTCTTGGATTATCCCTTCAAAGTTGAGCAGCTTCCTCATAAAATCCCTTCTGTAGATGACTTTTAGATTTTGCATAATTCCCTGATCCATTGGCTAAGTGAGGTAACCTTTTTAGTCAGGAAGACCATGAAAATATTTCCAGACATGAGCTCTGCTTCAGAAGGTGAGCATGAGAGTTATCTAAAACCAAAATAACCTTTGGGCCTTCTGGCACTCCAAGATCTTTCAGGTGGTCTTTCATAGCTGAAAAGAAGATATGGTAGCACCAATAAAAATATGTCCTTTTCCAGCCATACATTAAGTTGGGCCTTGTACTCCACTGGCAGATGGACAAAACCCTTGAATAGTCTTGGCAGCTTGAGTTTTGATACCACTAGCGACTTGATTTTGTGTGTGCCAGCAGTGTTTACACACGAGTGATGCAATCTTTGTTCCACTTGATTCCGGATGCACCAACCTCACCGGCACCAGCAAAGGTTGAAGATGGCAGGCAATGCCAAAAGAGTCCCATTCCACCAGCATTGTAGAGTTTCTCTGAGGTTATGCCATGATCCCTGTAACAGGGCAGAGAAGCCCCACACTGGAGGGCAGAGTAGCCCAGGCCCCGCTGGCTGAGAAGGCCCCGTCTATCCAGCCCTGCTGGGCATGCTTCCAGTGGAGCCAGAGCATAAAAGCGGAGGGAGCCCTGTGGTTAGGGGAGGCAGCGGGGGAAAAGGAGGTCTGTCCACAGCTACCTCAGTATCCCTGCAACAGCTGATGCTGCCAGTAGCCACAGCCACCACCACAGCCGGAGCCACAGCCCACAGCCATCCCAGGAGCAATGCCAGCAGGCACTACTGCTTGGGGGAGAAGCATCCACAACTCCAGCGCCAGCCTCAGCCAAGTGACCACAGGGAAGCCAGGGTGTGGTACGAAGCAGCCCAGGGCAAAGGGCTAACCAAGGGGCTCGGCGTGTAGCGGCAGGAATCACCATCAAACAGGCAGGAGCAATCGTCTCTGCCTATAGGGTCTTGGGCTGGGACCCGGTGGAGAGGGAGGGCCCAGGTCCCCCTACCACTCTTTTTCCTTCCCTGGACGAATCACCCCCTGGCCAGGAAAGGCATCCCAGCAACTAGGCCTCAAGGGCTGTATATTCCCTAATAGAGGGACATGTACTTTTGGAGTCAGGCCTCAGGGGCTGTAGAGATTCTCATAGAGGGCCATAGAGACCTGATGGAGGGGCCAACTCATGGAGACAGTAACTATTGAGGCAGTCCCAACACTAAGGGGGAAACACCTTCCAACAACTTGGTGGAGTATGTGAGTACAAATTACCCCCTGAACCTAGGGGGCTAATGTATTTTAAGGAGGGTGGGATGGAGCCTGCAGAATTCTTCCAATGGTTGGCTGAGAGCCAGCAGGAGCAGCGCCACCAGCTAAGCGTGATGATGCTGCAGGCGGCGGCTCAACAACCAGAGCAACAGTGGCAGCTGGTCCGGAAGCTGGCAGAGGTGTGGCAAGCCCAGCAGGATTGGTGGTGGCAGCCATGGGCAGTGATGGAATGTGGATATGGAAAGGTATTGACCATGGGCCACTGTGCTCAGGGAAGTGGGCAGGCCAAAGTTGTGACTGAGATACAGGTGGAAGGAACCCCAGCCACAACTTTAATAGACTAAGGGTATAGCCAAACCTTGGTGCAGGCCAGCCTTATGGCAAATCCCGAGCCAGCAGGGCACCCAATTGTGTTGCAGTGCATGCATGGGGATACATGGTCATATCCGATGGCTTGAGTATGGCTAGTGGACTCTTACAAGGAAAGGGTCTGTCGGGTGGGATTGTCCCCCCGACTGGCGTATCCTATGATATTGGGAAGAGATTGGCAGGGCTTCAGCAGGTTGCTCATGGACTGGGCACACGAGGAGCCACCAGAGACAGGAAGACAGCCCAGATGCAGTTCCCCCGAGCTACCAGAGACAGGAAAACGGGTCATGGTGGCTCAGGGGAACTCCCAAGGACTCGATAAGGAGCCAGAGCCAGATGCAGGGGAACTTATAGCCAACCAAGGCCCCTGGAGCAGCCTATGGGAGAGCAAGCAACAGAGTGGCTGGTCGCCGGTGGGGATTTCTTGCTGGACCAGAGAGAGGACCCGACACTAAGCCGAGCCTGGGAACAGGTCCTGGAGACAGAGGGCGAGAGGCTGGGAGACACACCTAGGCGCCTAATAGAGGGACACATACTTTGGAGTTGGGCCTCATGGTCCGTATATGCTCTAATAAAGGGACAAATACTTTTGGAGTCGGGGCTCAGGGGCCATAGAAACCCTCATAGAGGGCCATAGAGACCTGAAGGAGGGGCCAACTCATGGGGACAGTAACTGCTGAGGCAGTCCCAATTCTAAGGGGGTAAACACCCCCCAACAATCCCGAATCAATTTCTTCAAAAACACATAGGCTGTGTCTAGACTGGCCAGTTTTTCCAGAAAATCAGCCACTTTTTCGGAAAAACTTGCCAGTTGTCTACACTGGCAGCTTGAATTTCCACAAAAGCACTGACGATCTCATGTAAGATTGTCAGTGTTCTTGCAGAAATACTATGCTGCTCCCTTTCGGGCAAATGTCCTTTTGCGCAAAACTTTTGCTCAAAAGGGCCAGTGTAGACAGCTCAGATTTGTTTTCCACAAAAAAGCCCCGATCGCGAAAATGGGGCTTTTGCGGAAAAGCGTCCGTGCCAATCTAGACGCTCTGTTCTGAAAATGCTTTTAACGGAAAACTTTTCTGTTAAAAGCATTTCCGGAAAATCATTCCAGTCTAGACGTAGCCACAATGTTTCGTTGTGGCCTCATGACCAGCAGACTGTTTCTCTCCAGAGACATCAAGTTTTCTGATACCATGTTGTATCTTAAAGCATGCGAACCAACCATCAGAAAAAATACAGGTCTCAGTTATTTCCATCTGTTGATAAAGGTCCTTGGCCTTTTCCATCAACACTGGGTCAGTAACTGGGGCTCCCTCAGAACACTTCAAGGAAAACCATTCATAGCTAATTACTCCAATTTTGGTTTGTGCAAAGTACGGTGTTTCTCACTTGCTCGGCTCATTTCGGCACTTGACCCAAATTTCATCAGTTCTGCCTTCTCTGCCTAATGTTGTTGATTGTCAATGAGCCAACACCAAACTCTTACATCAATTAGTTCCTGTTTTCTTCTGTTTCAAGTATCTAATTAGCTTTAATTTTATGGTGAGCGCAACCTATTTTCTTTTCTGTCCTTTGCCTGTTGTTGGTGTCCTGCTAGCCATAGTACTGTACTGTACTCAGAGGCAGGACTGGAGGCAGGTCTGTACTCAAAGGCAGGACAAGACCAGTCTTTACTGCCCCAAGTTTGCAAAAATGACTTCCGCAAGCCCTGGAAAATGGTGCTGGATGGCTACCAGAATTTTTCTGGTTATCTGAATGGGGAACTGTATTGCCATCTGCAGGGAGATGCCAATTAACAGAGTTTTCTGGATATTCAAGTGCCAGATAACAAGGCTTGTATGATATATGATTTACAGTTTCTTTCAAATGTCTGTTAATTTCTTAGCTTGGCAATTTTTTTCTGTTGCTATGGAGAAAAAGCTTCTCTTTACCCAAGGACACTTTGCAGGGACTGGAAAAATAATTCAAACTGGCAGAGATTCACTTTGTCAGGCTGGGGGAATAGTGTGACTGCTCAGTTGTAATTCATAAGTCATATTATGTAAGGCTATACTATGCACACATTTCTCAACAGCAACAGTAAATATGCAATGTCCAAGAGTAGTGGTGGAAACCCCAATGGCCCAGACTTTAAAATTAGACTGGCCACACTCTAGCAAAGGTAATGCAGTGCATAGTCCAGCATTGGCAAGGCGATAGGGATAAAAACATTAAATCATCTTTCCCATCTGGGATGGGCTGTGATACGTATAATGGTCCTGAAGGGGTTAATGTTGATGTAAGGTGGTAATTAGTGTATTTGGCTGATACTGGAGGGACAGCCAGGTTTAACAGAACAACAGACTCAGAACTGCAAGAGTAGGCTGGATTATAAAGCCAGGACATTTGTAACTGAATTAGGCTTTAGGGACAGAGACTTCAGTTACTTGTAGGGAAAAGAGGGGAAGGGACAAGAAAATCCAGGAGGGACAATAAGTGCTAGAAGAAGGGTTGACCCCAAAGGAGCTGTGGAGAAAGGAAGCCTGAGGGTATGTCTACACTACTAAGTTAATTCGAACTAACGGACGTTAGTTCGAATTAACTTTGATAGGCGCTACACTAGCGCTCCGCTAGTTCTTAATTCGAACTTAATTCGAACTAGCAGAGCGCTTTTCGAACTAGGTAAACGTCATTCTATGAGGACTAAGCCTAGTTTGAACTTACTAGTTCGAATTAAGGAGTGTGTAGCCCCTTAATTCGAACTCGTGGGAGGCTAGCCCTCCCCAGCTTTCCCTGGTGGCCACTCTGGGCACCACCAGGGAAACTCTTCTGCCCCCCTCCCGGCCCCGGAGCCCTTAAAGGGGCACGGGCTGGCTACGGTGCCCGTGCCAGGTGCAATCCTGCCAGCACCCAGCCAGCAGACCCTGCACCTGGCACGGCTCGAGACAGCCACCCAATGCCTCCCAGCCCTCCCACTCTTCCCGGGACCAGGCTGGTGGCTCCCGCGAGCTTGCCCGGGACCGCAAGCCGCGGGTATCCGCCTGGTCTAGTGCGGACATCGTGGACGTTGTCCACGACCTACGCACTAGGCACAGGAAAGTGGCCGTCTAAAGCAGGAGAGCTGCCAGCCTGGCCACCCAGGAGCAGGTGTGCATGAAAATCAAGGTGGTCCACTGAGACCCCCGACCCTGAGCCCTGAGCTTACAATGGCCAGTAGCCTGTCTGCCGACAGCGGCCAATCCTAGGAACCCTGGAGGGGATGGACCGAAGACAGTGACCAAGCCATTTGTCTCGTGCCATCCCTCTCCAGCCTTCCACAAACTTTGGGCAGGGACACCACTCCTACCCCTTGGCTAATACCACTCCATGGACCCAACCTCCATGACTTGATCTCCCTTCTCTTTAAACACTGTTCTATTTCTAGCCTTCACAGCCTCCTGCAGCAAGGAGTTCCGCAGGTTGACTCTTTGCTTTGTAAAGAGCAACTTTCCGTTACTAGTTTGAAGCCTGCTACCCATTCCTTTCCTTTGGTGTCCTCTAGTCCTTCTATTATGGTAACTAATGAAGAACTTTTCTTGATGCACCCTCTCCGCCACACTCATGCTTTTATAGACCTCTAGTCTATCCCCCCCTCAGTCTTCTCTTTTCTAAACTGAAAAGTCCCAGTCTCTTTAGCCTCTCTTCATATGGGACCTGTTCCAAACCTCTGATCATTTTAGTTGCCCTTCCGTCTCCCACCCTCTCTCTTCCCCTCTCCCACCTCCTTTTCCCAGTCTCCCCGAGTTTTGTTCAATAAAGAGAGATTCTATTTTTGACCACACGTTTTCTTTATTTTTTACGTCAGGAAGGGGGGCTAGGGAAGAGTAAGTGGAAGGAGATGAGGGAGGAATGGGGTACGAGCCCCTGATGGAGAGGATAGGGCTGGCTCTGCAGGCTTCTGGGGGTGGAAGCTCTCCTGCAGCCCTCCAATTGCCCCCTCTCCCCAGATGGCAGCCTGTGGCAAGTGCAGCCGGGCTGATGGCCGAGTGCTGTGATGTGCTGAGTGTGGGCACTCAGGGCACTCCAAGACAGGACTGCTTTGCAAGCGGGGCACCCCTGAGAACTGTCTGTCCGGGGTTGGGGTCGGGTCCCTTTAAGCACAGCTCTCGGCTAGCCTGAGGCAGCAGCTCCACGCTCTAAGTCCTCATCTGATGCCCTGCCGGCACTGCTTCCGGCCATCCTTAAGCCCGGTTCAGGGTCCACTTAATGTGGACATGGTAGTTCGAATTAGCAAAACGCTAATTCGAACTAGTTTTTTAGTCTGGATCTGTTAGTTCGAATTAGCTTAGTTCGAATTAACTAAGTTAGTTCGAATTAGCGCTGTAGTGTAGACATACCCTTAGATGCTTTGCTGAACCAAGACCACAGAGTGGTTAGAAAAATGGGGATAAAAGCTACCCCAAAATGAATTGGTGGACATCAACACAGAGGAAATGCCTGAATATCAATGACAAAACTTCCAATAATTTCGGAGGGCTTGGAAAGACCTCTGGGAATCAGAAACTAAAATTTAAACTTGAAACTTTATGTGGTATCTGTCTTGTTGAGATCTGGACTCAGTTTTTATTCAAGCAAATGTCTCAAAGAAATCAAAGGGAGTTTGACTAAAATAAGAACTTCAGGATTTAGCTCCTTCAGTTTTATATGTGCAAAATAAGTTTATTATAATTAATTTTACCTTCCTTTAATTGTCCTTGTAGTGCTATTGATTCAAAATAAAATGGATGAGATCTTTGGGATTCTACAATTTTCCTAATGAATAAAAATGCACCTTTAATAACCACAGGACTGTAAAAAATAGTGTGTGTAATGAAAATAAGATGAACAGTAGTGGCTCAGTATTGTGAGAAGAAAAATATGTTATCCTGATAATTAAAAACAACCACATTTCTGTACAAACAGGCCATCCAGGGTATATACAACAAATATGCAGTGCAATTACTGTAATGTGGGGTCCTCATTATTTACCACTAAAGACTGTAGATCTTCTTTATAACTAAATGTAAATTCAAGTCTTTGAATCAGCAGCACTAGAATGTATCTGGTTCTTTTAATTTGCTGTAACTAATTTAGACAGTATCTGATGATATCGCAGGATAGTTTTTAGCTATATTGTTAGACTTTTGATATGTTGATAAAGTTAAGGAAATTAATCAGTTGAATATCTTTAAAACTCCAATTGGAAAATAATTTTAAAAAGCCCTTACTTTACTAGAAAGGGGTGTGAATTTAGTCCATTTAAGTGGCTTCAGATAATCACTGATATTTTTATTAAATATTTGAAAATATTACTGCTTAGTGTGTTGCAGCGACTGCCCCGCACTGGCCAGAAGGGGTTAAAACAGGCAGTAAGGAGCCTGTGCGGAGCCCTGGCCAATCTAGGAGAAGCTTTAAAGAGCCAGTCAAGGTGTAGCTTGCTGGGGCAGCCCTGTATATAAGGAGAATGAGTGAAGGGAGTTTTAAACTACATTTTAAAATATTCTGGGGAACTGATAAGGTAGAAGTGAATGGGAAGACTATGCAGGCTAGTGAGTGTGGTTTCAGCAGAAGCTTTACTTCACTTTATCCTAATCTGTGAGGGTATGTCTACACTAGCTCGTTAGTTCGAGGTAGGTAGGCAAATGAGGGCAACCAGAGATTCAAATGAAGCCCGGGATTTAAATATCCTGGGCTTCATTTGCATGTTCCTGGGTGCCGCCATTTTTAAATCCCCCTTAGTCCAAATTCCGTGCCTAGGGCTACACGTGGCATAGAGTAGGTAGTTCAAATTAGAGATCCTAATTCGAACTACTGTTACTCCTTGATCCTAATTCGAACCTCTGTTTCACGAGGAGTTGCCCTCATTTGCCTACCTACCTCAAACTAACGAGCTAGTGTAGACATACCCTAAGGGACTGACAGAATGCCAACATTAGAAAAGTGGAAAAACCATGTGAGTACAGGAAAAGAGGAGATTGAAAAGCTGTATGGAGGCATAGACGTTAAAATTAGAAGAGTGATTCTGCAGTAGCTAAAGTAGGATTGCACATATACTGTACATTGTATATACTGTACGTTGTAAGAAAGGCTGAGCAAGTTGCAATAAGCAAGACATGGATTGACTGGTTCCAGAGAAAGCAATTCAACAGAATTAGAGTTTGGGCTGTGGAAGATAAAAGTTATGCCACAGAGGGATAGTGTGGAGGGTCGCAGAATACAGGAATATGAAGTGCAAATATTTTAAGTGTCCTTGCCTACTTTTCTAGCAACTCAGATTCCTAAAACTACAAATTTACAGTGAACAAAAACCCACTTCACTATTCACCTTTATTTTGGGGGCAGGACAACTTATTTTCATTATTTTGCAGCCTCATTTTTGGATTGTCACACATTAGCCCAATTCTTCTGACTGTGGAGTCATAGCACAGCAATCTGATTGTGTAGATCTATGAAAATGTGTTTTTTTTCTTACTCATATTAGCTTTTGAATTTTTTAATTACAGAAATTTACATTTTCAGCCTATAGTAAGTTGGCAATATTCCTATCAAAAGAAAAATATTAGATTTCAAATCAGCATTTTAATATGCAGCCTTGATTTTTTTTACATATTTGTAATGTAATCTCCATTCTGTAGTTGTCCTATACCCGTGGTCCCCAACACGGTGCCCGCGGGGGCATTTCAATGCGCCCGCCAGGTGCTCGGGGCTGGCCTGGCCCCGGGTACATGGCGCACGGGCGCTTGCGGGGGAGCGCGCTTGGCGGCGGGGAGCGCCGGTCCTGGGCGCGCGGCACTCGGCGGGAGGGGGGGAGCGCCGGCCCCGGGCGCGCGGCCCTTGGAGGGGGCCCCGCCCCCGGGCGCGCGGCAAGGGGGGGGCCTGCCCCCGGGCGCGCAAGTGTCCCCTCCCCCTGGCGCCCGGCGGGCAAACGGCCACGCCCCCTGGCGCCCGACAACCTCAAAAGGTTGGGGACCACTGTCCTATACCATTACCAATCTTTCTTATTTTCCTTTTCACAAATTATATTTTCTTCTACCCCATGTCCAGCATCACCATTTCTTTCCTAATGTACCTAAAACCACCCTTGCCAATTTCAAGAGAGTGGCTGGAGCATGGAGTGCAAAGAATTCTGGGAGTATAGACACATCCTTCTGACATATAAGGTCATGAAAGGAAAAATTTGTGTCTGTTTTTGTATATAGTCCTTTTCTCTATTTATCTATGGCTTTGATTTAATCAACTATAAATTGCTTTTTGGAAACCTCAGATGAGACATAGACATTACATGGAGAATAGTTGGGAGCTGTTTGAGAAAGTTTATAATGGATGCTTCCCTATACAGGAAGACAATGGAACAGAAATTACAAAAATGTATGCTGCAAGATTAAACTAGGGTGTCTTTGCCAAATAGCCTAGTGAGATGTGTTGTTTCTTCTGTTAATATATATACCACAAATAAGTTAAATTATAGCATGTTATTCTTGTACATACTTATCATCAGAACGCTATGTGCATGTCTGCACTAGGAAATAATTTTGAAATAAGTAACATCGAAATAATAACTCCCGAAATAACAAAATCGAGCTAGCGTGTCCCCGCTGGGGGGAAGCATCGAAATTAGTCAGAATTATTTTTGAAATAGCGCATCCCCACTGATTGGAGCCTGCCTCAGATTTAGAGCCCCCAGAAGCACTCCAAGGAGGGCACCAGGGGGGCGGAGACTTCCTGTGGTTGCTTGGTCAAGCAAGCTGTGACACGTGCTTTTGGGGGCTCCTCTCTATGGCTGCAGCTTACACTCCACTCCTCCACTGCCTCCCCTCTCACAGGACACCAAACAGATGCTGTGTGTGCTCTGGTTGGCCTTGTGGACACCACAGCACTTTCAATATGGAACCGGAGCTGCTGCAAAGCAGTGCCAAGCTCACCGGCCTTGTGCTGTGCTTCATGGCACAGTTCGTCTAGACTACCCATGTGCTGCTCCAGCAGGACCAGAAACAACCCGAACCGGAGGACCTCTTCACCCAGGTCTTGGTGCTCCTGCTGCTGCAAATGCTCCTTAATTCTCTGGACACCGTTGAATGAGTTTTCTGGCGGAGGGAGAGTACATTGCCCTGCAGTGATGGGATGACCACTGGTGGCTCCAGAACATCTCCATGTGAAAGGCCACCTTTCTGGAGCTCTGAGAGTGGTTCACCCCTGCCCTCAGATGACAGAACACCCTACTGCAATCCGCCATACCTGTGCAGAACCACGTCACCATCACCCTCTGGAAGCTCACCACACAGGACAGCTACTGCTCCATTTGGAGCCAGTTTGGAGTGGAGAAATCCACAGGTGGGGCCATGCTCCTGCAATTAGCCAAGGCCATAAACCACATGCTGCTATAGAGGGTTATCACTCTGGGGAAAGCTGACATCATCATTGATGGCCTTACTGCCATAGGCTTCCCCAGGGGGCGGGGATAGATAGCACTCACATCCCCATCCTGGCCCATGATTTCCATGCCTTGGACTACATGACAGGAAGGAATACGACTTGATGTTGCTGCAGGTCCTTGTGGACCACAGGGAACACTTCAACAACATCAGTGTTGGCTGGTCGGGGAAGGCGCACGATACCTGCATCTTCCGGAACTCCTGCCTATTCTGAAAGATGCACACTGGCACTTTTTAGCCCGACCACACCATCAGAGTCGGAGACATGAAAATGCCTATTTGCATCCTGGGCAACGCAGCCTATCCCTTGCTCCCCTGGCTTATGAAACCCTAAATGGGCAGCATGGACCCCACCAAAGAGCACTTCAGCACCAGGCTGAGCAGGTGCCACATGGTGGTGGAGTATGTGTTGAACCACTTAAAGGGAAGGTTCCGGAGTCTCCTCACCTATTTTCATGGTAGAAGCTTGCTGTGTGCTCCAAAACCTATGTGAAAGCAAGGGGGAGACTTTTCTGTCAGGGTAGAGGACAAAGGCTGAATGGTTGACCAAGGCATACAAGCGGTCAGACACCAGTGCCATTTGATGAGCACCTCAAGAGTCTGAGAGGCCTTGAGGGAGAGTTTCAGCCAAGGCCAGCTGCGAAACTATCTCCTGTGCCTCTCCACTAGGGACCCCTGCATTCCTCCAGTGTGCCTTTATTTCCCCACCCTTCCCTTACTCTCCACTCCCTTTGCACCTTTCCCCCACCCCTGCAGAGTATATAAAAAACCTTAAAACAAAAAACAAGACAGTTAACTTGGGGGATATACATTAGGGGAGGGACTGGGTAAAAAACCTGGAATGGGGCGGGGGGAAGGGGTCTCAGGGCTGGGGCTGGGTGTGGTGCCTGCCTTGGTCAGCTCAGGTGGCTTTGGCTGCTCTCAAGGTCCCACTGCCCTACATTCTGAGGCCCTGGCAGCCCCTGGGGTTGCTAGGAGAAGAAGCCACAGGAGCGGGGGGGGGGGGAGGGATTGCCTGCTCCATGAATGAAGCCGTGTGCTCCATCACCGAGGAGCCCATGGCCTTGTGTTGGTGGCCTTCTGTTGCTCTCAGTCAGTCCAGCGCTCCTCCTGGTCAACTGCAGGCTCCTGGCATTCCTCATCAAGCCCCTGGATGAGGGACTGGAGCTAGGGCATCTGCTCACACATCAGGTGTTCCTGAAGCAAAATGCAGGACAATGTAGCACTTTAAAGACTAACAAGATGGTTTATTAGATGATGAGCTTTCGTGGGCCAGACCCACTTCCTCAGATCAAATAGTGGAAGAAAGTAGTCACAACCATATATACCAAAGGATACAATTTAAAAAAAATGAACAAATATGAAAAGGACAAATCACATTGCAGAACAGAAGGAGGATGCGGGGGGGTGGGAAGGGGGAGGAAGGAAGGTAAGTGTCTGTGAATTGCTGATATTAAAGGTAGGGAGAGTGGGATGTTTGTGAGTTAATGGTATTACAGGTGATAATTGGGGAAACTGTCTTGATAATGGGTGAGAAAGTTCAAAGACTTGTTAAGTCCTTGTTGGTAAGTGTCGAATTTTAACATGAATGACAGTTCAGAGGATTCCCTTTCAAGTGCAGATGTAAAAGGTCTTTGTAGCAGAATGCAGGTGGCTAAGTCATTTAGAGAGTGTCCTTTCTGGTTAAAGTGGCAAGAAACTGTTTTCTCTTTGTGATCTTGTCTAATATCTGTTTTGTGGGCATTAATCCTTTGGCGAAGTGTCTGAGATGTTTGTCCAATGTACATAGCAGACGGACACTTTCGGCACATGATAGCGTAGATTATATTTCTGGATGCGCAGGAATATGTGTTCTTGATCTTATAACTCACTTGGTTAGGTCCAATAATGGTATCAGCAGAATGAATATGTGGACAAAGCTGGCAACGGGGTTTGTTGCAAGGGAAGGTACCAGGGTTGGTATTAGTGTGGTATGTCCTGTGGTGGTTGGTAAGAATCATCTTGAGGTTAGGTGGTTGTCTATAGGAGACTATGGGTCTGTCTCCCAGAGCCTCTTTGAGTATGGTATCCTGTTCCAATATAGGCTGTAGTTTCTTGGACACTCTCTAAATGACTTAGCCACCTGCATTCTGCTACAAAGACCTTTTACATCTGCACTTGAAAGGGAATCCTCTGAACTGTCATTCATGTTAAAATTCGACACTTACCAACAAGGACTTAACAAGTCTTTGAACTTTCTCACCCATTATCAAGACAGTTTCCCCAATTATCACCTGTAATACCATTAACTCACAAACATCCCACTCTCCCTACCTTTAATATCAGCAATTCACAGACACTTACCTTCCTTCCTCCCCCTTCCCACCCCCCCGCATCCTCCTTCTGTTCTGCAATGTGATTTGTCCTTTTCATATTTGTTCATTTTTTTTAAATTGTATCCTTTGGTATATATGGTTGTGACTACTTTCTTCCACTATTTGATCTGAGGAAGTGGGTCTGGCCCACGAAAGCTCATCATCTAATAAACCATCTTGTTAGTCTTTAAAGTGCTACATTGTCCTGCATTTTGCTTCAACTACCCCAGACTAACACGGCTACATCTCTATCACTATCAGGTGTTCCTAGATGCCTTTCCTCCTACAGATCCTAGAGAGTCAGGAAGATGGTGTGGGAAGTGGTGAACACACCACACATGCAGCTAGCTCAGCTGTGAAGAAAAGTTACAAGGCAGTCATCCCAGGAGACACTGTATATAAAGCCTAACCCTAATGTCTGAACTGAACCAAAGGTCTCGGTTCAAACAATGGTGATGTCCTTTGAGCAAGGCCATATGTTGCCTTGATAGCAGGCACTTTCCTGAGGGGCATGGGTGTTCCAGGAGAGCATTGCTATACCATGACCAAGGGACAGTCAGGCAAGGGAAGGTGCTGGCCAGGCCAGGAGCCTCTGGGTGGGAGATGGGTATGGGGCAGCTCAGCTTCCTTCCGTTTCTCACACTGCCCAGGTCCAGTGCTGGCAGCACCCCACAGAGAGAGAACGTCTATACCTGCCTGCTGCAGAATGCTACTGGGTTCCCCTCCACTTCTTCCCCTCAGCAGGTTCCCATGCATGGAATCAATCTCCTCTGCATTGCTGTGCTTGACTGGGAATGGATGCTGCCTGAGTGCAGGCATGAGCCTGTGATGTGTGCAGCACTGCTGTGTGGTTCCAGACTCCTTAGTGATGGCTTGTCATAGGAAGGCGTCCCACCATGGAGTCGGGAGTAAGGCAGGCCTCTCCAGGAACCTTGTGAGAAGGAGCAAGGTGTTCTTGTGTGAGTGTCCTGGGGCTGAGTGCTCCAGACTGGTGCTCCATGTACATACACATGCACTGGCTGTTGTGTGACCCTCACACAGAGTAGGCCAAGTGAGGAGCACACAACCCCTCACAGCCTGTTTCCTGCCTCCACATGTGTGTAGGGAAAGTTATAGAACTTCAGGTTGAGGAGCAGGTCCTGGCCTGCAGACATGCTTGCCTGGCCGGCCTCCTCGTCCTCTTTCTCCTTCTTCTCCTTATCATCCTTTGCAATCCCACCCTCATAGAGGCTGTTGCCCAGGGCCAGATTAAGGAGGGAGTTAGCTGGACAGCTGCCTGGAGCATCAACCTATGGTGGGTGCCTGATTGAAGTGATAAGGGGCACTGCGTGCCTGGGCGGGGCCGTGCATGCACCGTGCGCCTGCTGCCTGGGGTGCAAATATGGCTCGGTCCGGCACTGCTGTTGCCAGGTGTGTCCTGGCTGGACTGGACAATGATGAGTAGGAGGAGGTGACCAGTCCCTCTTCCAGGATAGCATCAAGATCCTTATAGTAGCATCACATATGAGGTGCCACCCCACAGCATCCATTCTGTTTCTTGGCCTTGTTGTGGGCCTGCCAGGGCTTCTTGATTTTCATCCAGACCTTTTCGTTTCATCTAGGTGTGGCCTTTGTCAACCAGGATGGCGGCCATCAGGCTGTACTCATCTGCATTGCACTTTTTGGTGTGGAGGTTGGTCTCCTTGCCCCAGATCTTGATGAGATCCAGGATCTCTGCACCAGTCCAGGCTGGTGCTCTCCTGCGTCCCTGGCCAGTGGCAGCCAATGGTGCTGCAGGAGTGCTGGCAGCTGTGGGGAGTTCAGAGGAAGCACTAGGGGCTGCCATGGCTCCATCTGCTGAGGCTGTGTGGCACAAGGCTTGACAAGATGGCCACGTGCCACAAGCCCTTCTCTAGCATCCTGCTATTTTAAGCTCCTCAAGAGAAGGGGTGTAGTAGAGCAGGCAGGTAGGGCCAGAACAGCCACAAGTGCATCTGCGAGAGGCCTCAGGAGGTCAATTATTTCAAATTAGCAGCATCAGGTCATCCACACTAATGCTATTTCAAAATAACTATTTTGAAATAAGCATTATTCCCTCAAGAAAGCAAGAGTGCAGATTTTGAAATAACCAGCCCGTTATTTCAAAATAACCGGTTGCGTAGTGTGGGCACTTTGCTTGTTATTTCAAAATAAGGGGGCATTATTCTGAAATAACTCACTAGTTCCGACCAGAGCTATCTGATTAAGCTAGAAAGGTAGTTCATTTCCAGAGAGTGATTTTAAATAAAATTAAACCTAAACTCACTATTTTTTGTTTCATTCCCATACTATAGAAATTGACTGCCTCAAAAGTGATTAAAACATCAGCTAGTCAGGTGTTGATCAAGGGTAATATCTTTGAATCTGGCTAGATGATTTATTTGCATATCTGTAGATAATATTGTTCCAAACTGGACTCAAGATCTGATATTTGTGGGAATCAAGAAAAGTAGGTATGAATTTGGAAATCAGCAAATTGTTCATCAGAATCTATTCTGCACCGATGATGACTGCAGTTGTATATTTATGCCTCTACAAAGAATATTCAGAGGACAGAACTGTGAGACATGATTCTGAAGCAGATTTCATACAAACCTCCCTGATGTTTGGAGAGCTTTTAATGCATATGCAAATCCCATTTCTTTAAATCCATCTCTGATATTCTGCAATAATCAACATAGATTTGCACAGATTTTTGTTTGTCAAATCAGGATCCACTATTACGATCTTTGCACTTTACTAAGTTGGCCAATCCTCTCCCATAAAAAACAATTTCATTGGCTTGTTGTTTATATGTGCTCATTGTTTAAATGTGTTTGTCATCAACATTTTCATCTTCATTTTTATCCAAACATGACAGCAAGTATTATCTTCACATGACCCAGTCTAACCTTTTTAAAATGAACAGAACAAAAACTGATTATGAGTGACAGGCTTCTGATGGTCCAACCTAAATAGTTAGAGTAAGGTACCTGATCCATGAAAAGAGGTGGAAACAATGATCAAAATGATATTCCTTCCTCACCATGCAAAACTTATTTTAAGAAGGTCTGCAGAATACAATTTCTAAATATATACAGGAAGGCAAGAAGCCTAAATAATGTATTAAGGATGAAAGTTTCAAATATGTTTAGGAGATTGGGGCTGGCAAATCTTTTAAGCAGCTTTTCTTTGTCTTTTGGTTTTTAATATACATGCTATTCTGTAATTATAGTACAGCCAGCCCACCAAAGGAGACACTCCACTGTGTACATCTCTCTCTCTCTCTCTGGGGAGTGGATGAAAGAACAAACATGTGACAAATGTGTAGTCATGTTGCTTAATGCATTGCTGGAAGGCAATACTATGGTGGTGGTAGATGCTATATAAAAATCTATGTAGACTAGAATAGCTTTGAAAATCTCAGGCTAAAACTCTTTAAAGGCCAGCTGAATTAGGTGCTCTTGATTTGCTTGGTATATTTTCATATTAACAAGACTATCTTTTAAGGTAATTTATGGTTGGGCATAGAATAATCATGAGGAGCACTGACTTTTAACGATAAAGAACAGCCAAGATTCAAACTGGTCTCCTTATATCATCACTCAACTAATAAGGTCAGTGTAAAAATATAGGATTTCACCTTAAAGAAACTATTTTTTTCTTTCACCAATATATAAAAAGGGGGCTTTTGATCTTAGGTTTTTGAAAAGGAAATTTGTAGTCTGGAAAATAAGAAGGTGCTTCTAACTTTCCATGATACATTCAGAATGCAATTTGGATTGGGGAACAGATTAAGGTGAAAATATAGTTTCTGAGATTTGGAATATACTCATTATTTTACAATGTAAAAAAAATGTCAGCCAAAGCAAAAACAACTAGGTTGTAAATGGAGATCTTCCCATAATGAAGAAAAAAATACATTGCTGCAGATACTGTTCCTTTATGCTTGTATGTGGGTACATATAAAAGCTTTGAAAAGATTTAATACAGAAGAACTGCCTTTCATGATGATATAGGAAAGTGATGCAGAGAGAAAATCTGATGAAGAGGCATGGAAACAGTTATGAAGAGCGTGAGCCTCATTTTCAATAGGTGTTGTAAATTAGGTATTATAAATTACTATCTGGTGCCAAAGAGCAGTCAGGCTAAAAAAGATCTATAGCAAAGAAAGAGATGCTTCATAAAGGAAATGTGGGATTTCATAACAACCTAACATGGAAGCATATAGGCAAAAAATTAAAGACATGATTAATTTAAATTTATGGAGGGATCTATTCTTCTCATCAGTTCTAATAAAAGCATAAGTTTGATTATTTCTTTCTAGGAGGCACTGGAAGAAATTAAGGGAGCAGACCCTGAGAACTATCAGTGGGTGAATAGCTTAAGACATTGCATTCTGCATAAAATATAGGATTTTTTTTTTTTGCTAGTAAAACCATTTTCTCTTTGCCCATAATCACAGAAACCAAGATTCAAAAGTTACTTAGATGCCTTTCCTCCCTACATTCAGCTGATGCCAGCTCCAGCTCTAGATATAGATTTAGATTTACAAAACTCCCATCAAACACTACAGGCATAAACTCACTTAGCACTTAAATTTTCAGGGTAAAAATTCCCTAGGTGCATAAATTGCTGTCTCTGAACACATGGTCTGCTGCCTCACCCTAGGTATCCAATATCTATCCACCAGCTAAGCTGTAGAGCACTTGATAAACCAGGGGAAGATAGATCTTTGGCCAGTTAACCCATGTGCAGGGCCCAATATAGTAGGCTACCTACAGATCAGGTCCCACTCAAAAGCTGTCTAGAGGAGAAATTAGTGTGCGTGTCTACCTTATAACTTTTTGTCCAATGGTTAAAACATTCACATGGCATCATGGAAGACCTGAGCACAATTTCACTCTCTACCAGGCAGGGAGAAAGGAGACCCCCTTTCAAATCCTAAGTCTTGAGAGAAAAAAAGGGAGTGTGCTAATCACCAATCAATGGGAGAGCATGCTAATCATCAATCAATGGAATATTTGCCTCTCTGATGCTCCTGTTGAAGTTATTCTAGTTTGACTAAGTAATTAAAGAAAATTTAGAATAGGGAGGGGACCAAACCCTCAGGTTCCCACTTGTGATATGGGTGTCCCTAAGCACCAAGGTACACACTGAGCCCACAACTCTTTAAGTATGTTTTATTTGATTTTTGCATTTGCCGCTGGAGGGATCAGTATGTTTATTATTTGTTCAAAAATCTCCTTCTGTTAAAGGTTTGTTACAAGGATTAGCTTCAGTGCCTGAGATAATTAGGGATAGGTAAGTAGGCAACCCTCACTGCTGGAAGAAAACTCAGACATTGACCAACTGCAGCATTTGTGAAACATCAACAAAGGACAAAAGTCCCACATACTCTTGTGTTATAAAGATTTTTGAACATTAGGGTCCAGTGTGCCCTCCTTCTATAATCATGTACATATGCCTAGTCCTTCCCATCAGAGAGATAAAAAGACACAGGACCTCACTCCTACTTCAATTGCTTGTTGGCCTTTTATCCAAGGACCAGGTGACCAAGAAGCAAACACGTGATCCCTGACCTCAAGCCAATCACCTGGGAAGCAACTAATTAGTCACTGATGGGATAAGTTTAACTCCCAAAAAAGGCAGGTAGGATGGCAGGCAAAGCACAGGTATTCATGTTGTAAAATGTTAGTGAAAGGGTTTAGAGAAAAGGAAGAGGGGCTTGCTGTATTCCTCCCAATCCAAACCGGCTGAGAACTAGAGCTGAGATCTGCCAAACTACCACAGAACCCAATCATAAAAAGCTTTTCTTACACTCTGAAACCTCCCAGTAACTTAAGTTACACTATGAACTTTTGTACTATGACATTCCACTCCTATATAGCGGAATAGCTTCTGAAACTTCAGTCATGTGGCCAGAGAGAGACCCAAAATATGAGAATGACTTTGTATCCTACTAGCTAGTACACTCTCCTGGGAGAAAAAGCAAAGTCCACTCCCACTGCTCTGGTTATTTATCCAAACTAGAACAGGAGGAAGCCCCGCATCTGACTATCCCATTGCTCAGTGGTTAGAGCACTGAGATGGCAGACCCCTATTCACTGTGTCTACATTGGCATCCCTTTCCGGAAAAGGGATGCTAATGAGACACTTCGGAATTGCAAATCCATGGGGGATTTAAATATCCCCCGCGGCATTTGCATTTACATGGCTGCCGCTTTTTTCCGGCTCGGGGTTTTTGCTGGAGAAAAGTGCCAGTGTAGATTCGATTCTCTGGAAAATAAGCCCTTTTCCGGAGGATCCCTTATTCCTACTTTCAAGTAGGAAGCTCCCCTTCCTGGTCTTGTCCCAGACCCAAGGTCCTGAGCAGGAATCTCTCTGTAGATTCCACACTAAGTAAGATGCTGGTTGGCCTTTTGTAGGGGTAAACTGAGGCAGTCCATGGTATTTTGCTAAGAACCCCTAAGCTATCCTAAATTCGGGGTAGGCCTGGGAATGGACAGCACAAGCAGTTAACATGACCCTGGTCGCCCTGGCAACCACATTCCAAGAGGGCCTCACTCCTATAAGACTCTGGCTGGTACCAAAACAAACGTCACAGAAGTCATTCTCACTGTCTCCTTTAATCCTAGGTAAGCCTGAGACCCAAGGACTACGCCAACATGAGGTGGTATCTTCTCACAGTAGATGCATCATAATTTCAACAGACAAAGTTGCCATTAAAATGCTTGTCTTATTTATGTTGGCTTATTTAGCTTGTTAGGAATAACTATCTGTATTATTGATAAGATGTTTAATTGGCAATGGGTGGAGATGCTTTGTAGCCTTCGTAGTTTATTGTCTTATGTGCTCATTACATCTTGCCACTAGACCTTATCAAATTGCTTCTACTCCACCTATCTGTTGCCTATATAATCTATGGTAATGTTTTGATTAACTAGTGTTCACCAAGTTAACTCCTGAGGGACACTCCACCAGCTGTGTGCAATAAATCCTCTACTTGTTTTCACCTGCATCCAGAGTGTCCAGAATTATTCCCTACACTTTTATCATTGGCTAATTAGTCATAGGTAGGGGCTCAGCCTAACTCCCTGAGGCTGTGTCCATACTGGGACATAGCCACGACTGGCCAGGTCAGCTGATTTGGACTCTCAGGACTTCGGCTGGACATTTGGGCTCCATTTGTACAATCCTGCACAGATACAAAATTGGTAACTGCATCCTCATCCACAAAAATTATCCACGGATATCTGCATTGTCTATGAATATAAAGAAAAGATCCACCACTTTTAGGGCTCTCGGTACAAAATTTGTATCCTCATCCGTATCTGCAAAAATGAGTCATGGATGCCCCCAGACACATCTGCAAATATGGATATCTGCAGATATAAAACAGGTGTCTGTGGATTTGCAGGCTTCTATCCATTTCAAGACCGAGATTTGAAACACCACAAAGAGGGAGGGTTCCTGATCCCCGGCTCTAGCACAGACCTGAATGTCTTCTGCACTACCATTTTATAGCCCCAGAGCTTGCATGCCAGGAGGCCAAGTCATCTGACTTGGGCCACTTGTGGGTTTTACCACAGTGTAGACATGCGTTTAGAGGGTCATCCCACTCTGTGACACTATTACATTTTAATGTCTCCAGGGCAGTTTGTGTCTCTGTAGTATAATCTGCCAGTTGAGTACTGACACAGTAAATGATAAATACTACTTGCATTGTAATTTGATTTCAGAATATGTTGTTCCTATTCAAATGGGCCAAAATATAATTGAAAATGATCACTTTGGACAAATGTTGTCTACTAACTTCTGCTCCTGAATGCTGAATAG
Organism: Pelodiscus sinensis; assembly: GCF_052426305.1. Lineage (NCBI taxonomy): Eukaryota > Metazoa > Chordata > Testudines > Trionychidae > Pelodiscus > Pelodiscus sinensis. The sequence goes on from NC_143052.1 coordinate 45,401,842, forward strand.
CTTTACCAAGAAACTCTTCATTGCAAGATGACGCAGCTCTGCCTGAGTTCATGAGCAATCAAGAGTATTTAATCACATAGAATGGGAAACAAAGATGAATGGAGCAAATGGAGTGGAGTATTAACTACAGTAATCAAGGACTGTGATTTGAGTCTGCCTTTATTATAGAAGCTTAATATTTTAAAAGTATGGTTTTAATCCCAGGTGAAGCAAGTAAATTTGCACATTGATTTATCCAAAGGCCTATGGACCTTTCTATTCATGAAGCGCATGTGAGCATTTCATTTCCAGAGTGCTGATATTTAACTAATCATACACAACATTAACCCTACACAATTACACTGAAGAGCTGTGTTTTTATCCTTGCACATGGAATTAAATGAATATGCCTGATTTAGATGGACATATGGCTGAAGTTTCCCTTAATCCCAAATGGTGAAAATACTTTCTTAATTGAAAGAAAACAACCTTAGGGGAGTTTCAGAGTAATCTCTGACATAGTGCCCAAAGGTTGCTTTTTAAGGAAAGCTTGTGGGGAATGTCAGCCTACGGGGAGAAAGCATTTCAAGCTGTTCTTGGGATTCTTGGTCATGGAGCATGTGACCCGGGAGTCTCAGTGGGGAGAGATTAACAATTACAGCCCAATAGCTTATTAATGGAGACAGCAGAAAAAGAAGTTGTACATCTCATTTTACCAGGGAAAGGGTGCATTTTGTGATGACAGCAAAGGGCAGAATCCGATTTACACTTCAGATGTACATCAGCGTAACTGTTATTCAAAAGTGTGAAAATCCACTTTCTAAGGGCACATCTTCACTCTGCAGATCAACACTGCTGTTATTGATCTTCTGGAGTTTGATTTAGCAAGCCTAGTTAAGACTCACTAAATCGAGCTCACAGCCCCTTCTCTCCCCCCCTCTGGGATCTGGGATCTGGTCCTTTTGCTCTTGCCAAGAGTAAGGGAAGCTAATGGGAGTGTTTGCTCCCATCAGCCTTCTGCTGTGGAGATGCCACTGAGCTCATCTTAACATAAGCTGACTTTACCTATGTATTCTACATAGCTGGAATTTCATACCTTAAGCTGAGCTTCCAGGTCCAGTGTAGACCTGGCCTGAGCGATGTGGTTACAGCAACATAAACCACTACTATGTTGAAGGAAAAGCTTCCCCCATTGAGATAGCTATGGCCTTACTGGGATATGGATTAATTATGCCTATGGGAGAGCTCTCTCACATTGACTTAGCAGTGTCTCTCTATGACTGGTCTGAGGACTGGCACCAATCTCTTAAAATCACCCTGTCAGAGTTTAGGAAGGCAGCAAGTCTATCCCTGGAATCAAAAAGGTTGAGAAACTCTTGCTTAGAGCATTGTCATTAAAGAGCTGCAGCAGAACAGCTGTACTGGTACCACTGCGCCAGTCCAGAGTTTTAAATATCACAGAATCATAGAATACTAGAACTGGAAGGGACTTCAAGAGGTCATCAAGTCCAGCCCCCTGCCCTCACAACAGGACCAAGCACCATCTAGATCATCCCTGATAGATGTCTATCCAACCTGCTCTTAAGTATCTCAGGGTACGTCTAGACTACATACCTCTGTCGCCAGAGGCATGTAGATTAGACTACCAGGCATAGGAAAATGAAGCGGTGATTTAAATAATCGCCGCTTCATTTAAATTTACATGGCTGCCGCGCTGAGCCGATCAGCTGTTTGTTGGCTCAGCACAGTAGTCTGGACGCACGGGGGTCGACATCAAAGGCTTTTGTCGACTCCCAGGTATGCCTCAGTGATGGACATCCTAAAACCTCCATAGGCAATTTATTCCAGTGTTTAACAACCCTGAACCTTCCTTACTACAATTTACACCCATTACTTCTTGTCCTATCAGCAGAGGTCAAGGAGAAATATTTTTCTCCCTCCTTCTCGTAACACGATTTTAGAGACTTGAAAACAGCTATCATGTCCCCCCTGAGTCATCTCTTTTCTAAACTGAATAAGCCCAATTCTTTCAGTCTTCCTTTATAGGTCATGTTTTCTATACTTCTAATAATTTTTGTTACTCTTCTCTGGACCTTCTCTAATATCTCCACGTCTTTCTTAAATGTGGCTCCCAGAACTGGACACAATACTCCAGTTGAGGACTAATTAGTGCAGAGCAGAGTGGAAGAACGACTTCTCGTGTCTTGCTCACAACACTCCTGTTAATGCATCACAGAATCATGTTTGCTTATTTTGCAGAAATGTTACATTGCTAACTCATATTTAACTTGTGATCCACTATGACCCCTAGATCCCTTTCTTCAGTACTCCTTCCTAGACAGTCGCTTCCCATTCTGTATGCGTGAAAATGATTGTTCCTTCCTAAGTGGAGTACTTTGCATTTGAACTTCTAAAACTTCATCTTATTTATCTCAGACAATTTCTCCAGTTTGTCCAGATCATTTTGAATTATGACACCCATCCTCCAAAGCAATTGCAACCCCTCCCAGCTTGGTATCATATGCACACTTAATAATTTTATTCTCTATGCCATCATCTAAATTGTTGATGAAAACAGTGAACAGATTAGCTCCCAAAACAGATCCCTGCGGAACCCCACTTTTTATGCCCTTTCAACATGACTGTGAACCATTAATAACTACGGTTATCCAGCCACTTTATGCACACACTTTATAGTAGCGCTATCTGGGTTGTAATTACATAGTTTATTGATAAAGAGGTCATGTGGAATTGTATCAAATGCTTTACTAAATGTAAGCATACCACATCCACTGCTTCTCCCTTATCCACAAGACTTGTTATAGACTTCCCCCGAGTAGGAGAAGCATATTGCACAGAAATGGAAAGCTTCTAAACTAATGTGCTGTGTCTAGACTGCATCCCTTTTCTATAATTAGACGCATCGCAAATTAGACACATCGCAATTGCAAATGAAGCGGGGATTTAAATCCCCCCCCCACTTCATTTGCATAAACATGGCTGCCACTTTTTTCTGGCTCGGAGCTTTGCCGGAAAAAAGCGCCAGTCTAGACGGGGATCTTTCGGAAAATAAAGCCACACGTTTCTGTGGATTAGAACCACCCTCTTTTTCAGGGAAGATGTGGACATCAACCATGGGAGATATTTGCTATTAGCAGTCTCAGACTGACTACATGCCATTGTTCACCATCTCATTGTACCATGACTTTCATAATCTTATCAAGGTCACTCTTGAAACCAATAGATTTTCTGCCCCTGCTGCTCCCTTTGGGAGGCTGCTGCAGAACTTCACTTCTCTGATGGATACAAGTTTTGCCTCTGGTTGGGAAAGGCTGTAGCAGCAGGGAGCTGACCTTGCCTTTTTCTCTGCTGCCTGAGTGCTTCCCGGCAGTGGGGCAAAGCTCCAGCAGTGGAGAGCTGTGTGGTCCTTCCCTGGAGTGGAGAAGGGTTCCAGCAGTGGGGAAGTGCCAGAGTCTTTCTCCAGTCCTGGAGCCTTTCCCACTCACCTCCCTGCCAAAGTCTTTTCCTGCAGCTGGGAAAGGCTCCAGCAGCTGGGAGGCATTGGGACACTACATAACTAAAAATAGTGTAGATGGGTTGACTGGGCTTGAATAGGTAGAGAGCTGCTTGCGATATGTATGTGGTACACACCCACACTTTCCAGGTGTGTCAATAACCTACTTGCCTAAGCTATGCATCACCACCAACCCTTCTACTTAAACCTGTGCCGGTGGGGAGCTATCCAACTACATTTGTGGTCTTGGCTAGCTGCTGAAAGAAATGTGTAGTGTAAATGTAGCCATAGATATCAAGAGATAGTCCATGCAAGTGAACTAGTCTCTCCATAGGCAGCACAGCAGAAATGGATTTTCAGGTGAGACTTAATGTGGAAGGAGTAAATGCCTTATGCACAAAGAGGCTGAGGTGGGAGGGGGATCCATATTGACAGGTGGATCCTGAATACATTTAATCCCCATATTTCAGACACAGGAAGATGATTATTTTGTTTTCAGTAAATGAAAACATTAAATTGAGGACCAAAAAGTGACAACTCCCATCCATTTTTGATAGATAATGTAACTAACATTTGATCATGATGTGCTGTAGTCGTTGTTGATATTTCCCATGGTTCCTAAAAGACCTGAAATATACTCAGTAAATATTTCTACTTTGGTCCTTAGTCTCTTATGATTTGGTTTTCAATTAGTGATTGTTCTCAATGGGAGATACTGAGAGTACAATGCTTTATGCAGATTTGGTCAGTATGAAAATGTTGGTTACATTTTGGGGAGCCTAAATAGGAATTGAGCATGTGTGCCACTATGGCTCTTACATTTTCTTTAACTTTTTCCTGTTATAAAGGGCACATCTAGACTTCCCATGGCTTTTGAAAGAAGATATGCAAATTTGGCATGAATTTGCATATCTTCCTCTGATCCCATTTTTTCGAAGTTTTTTCGAAAAAAAAAGAAGTCTATACGCGGTTCTTTTGAATAAAACCCATCTTTTTTTGAAAGAATCCTGTACAAATTTTTTTAGGAAGAAGGGTTCTTTTGAAAAAGGATTTTTTTTTTAAAGAACTGCGTCTAGACTGTTTTTTTTAAAATCTCTTCCAAAAATGGGATCAGAAGAAGATATGCAAATTTGCACCAAATTTGCATATCTTCTTTCGAAAGCCACGGGCAGTCTAGACATGCCCAAACTTAGATTTCTCATGTGAGTCATTTAAAAGAGAAACCCAAAGTGAAAGGAATGTTGTTGTTTACATTAAAATATTGAAATTTGTCCACATGGCGGTACCTAAGAGATTATTTATACACAAAATCTCACAGCAGCACTGTGGTAGTACTTCAGGGTAAAACTACCTATGCCAATGGGAGGCATTCTCACATTGTCACAGGTGGTCCACTTCCCCAAGAGGTGGTAATTAGGTTGATGAAATAATTCTTCTGTCAGCCTAGTGCTGTCTACAGCCGGGGTTAGTTTGTCTGAACTACATCATTCATGAGTGTGGATATTCACACCCTTCAGCAATGCAGCTATGCAATAAAAGTTCCCACTCTAGATAGCCTAAGATGCTACAGTTTTCCCCTTTATTTAGCAGAAGAACCTTTAGGTTACGTCTACACTGGCAGCTTCTTCCGGAAGAACTGCTGTTCTTCCGCAAAAACTTGCTGGCTGTCTACACTGTACGAGCGTTCTTCCAGAAGTAAATTTACAGTATAGCGTTGTAAAACAGGGCTTCTTCCAGAAGAGTTATTCCTCCCCCCACGAGGAATAAGCCCTCTTGCGCAAGAGTTCTTCCAGAAGAAGCCAGTGTAGACAGGCAACATGAATTTCTTGCACAAGAAGCCCCCATGGTTAAAATGGCCATCAAAGCTTTCTTGTGGAAGAGAGCGTCTACACTGGCATGGATGCTCTTGCACAAAAGCACATCTCTTGCACAAAAGCACGTGCCAGTGTAGATGCTCTCTTGTGGAAGAGTTTTTGCACACGAACTCTTCCACAAGAGTTCTTCCGGAAGAAGCTGCCAGTGTAGACGTAGCCGAGCTTGATTTTCTCTCTGAAAAGAGTTTTTAATGAACTTTATGAAAGTCTATTCTTGAAGCTGAACTCATAGGCTATGTCTAGACTGGCAAGTTTTTCCACAAAAGCAGCTGCTTTTGCGGAAAAACTTGCGCTGTCTACAATGGCCGCTTGAATTTCCGCCAGAACACTGACGATCTCATGTAAGAAATCAGTGCTTCTTACGGAAATACTATGCTACTCCCATTTGGGCAAAAGTCTTTTTGCGCAAAAGCTTTTGAACAAAAGGGCCAGTGTATACAGCTCAGATTTGTTTTGTGCAAAAAAGTCCCTATTGTGAAAATGGCGATCGGGGCTTTTTTGCGCAAAAGCGTGTCTAGATTGGCATGGACGCTTTTCCGCAAAAAAAGCTTTTGCGGAAAAGCGTCTGCGCCAATCTAAATGCTCTTTTCTGCAAATGCTTTTAACGGAAAACCTTTCCGTTAAAAGCATTTGCAGAAAATCATGCCAGTCTAGACATAGCCATGTATAAAAATACCGTGCTCATCTTTACTTTGTCTGAAATTTGACAGCTAGAGATTTCTTTCACATAAAATATTAAAAATATGGATTCATTTAAGCAAAAACTTTATTCTAATCATCCCCAATCTACAGGGGCTGCTAGAAGACCAACAAGACCAGGATCTGAATTTTGCACATGGACCAAATTCACTTTAAGAAGCAAACAAAGGGTACTTCTAGACTGCATTGCTTTTCCGGGATACCTCTGGTATCCCGGAAAAGCAATGCTATATCCAAGGAATGTGTCCACTTTTTTGAAAAAAAAATTGAAAAAGCGGACATGCTCTTTCACCATCCCTGAAAACCTTATTCTATGAGGAATAAGGGATATGTCAAAAGAGCACTTTTTCCCAAAATTTGGCACTGCATAGACACACCAAATTTCAGAGAAGCCTCTTTCGAAAGAAGATTGGGAAAAGATATGCAATTTGCAGTATACACATTTCCAATTTCTTTTTCCAATTTAACATTGCAGTGTAGACCTAGCCAAAGTTTGAACAGTCTCAGAGGGTCTGCAGCCAGGTCCACATTTTATTATTTCAGCTCATCTCTAATTTTAAGAAGCAACAAAACAAAACAGAGTAACACTATTTTAAGTTAAAAAATCTGTTTTGGAGCCTGAGATACTAACAGTGGGTCCATTACAATCCATTAAAGTCAAGGGAGAGAGACTCATTAGCTTTGGAATAAGCCTTTACAGAATACTTTGGCAACTTATGACCTCCTGCCTTCATACTTGATGTAATAAGCGTCACTTTTTTAGACCTTGCAGTAAACAGATGCTACTGTTTCCACGTGATATACAGGTTGGACCTTCCTGGTCTGGCACTCTTGGGACCTGACTGGTCTCAGATCAGAGATTTTGTTGGACCAGGGAAGGTTATTTCAAGCCCCCTGCTACTGGGCTCCCCTTCCCACCTCCTCCCGCCCCCCCCCCCCCCGCCATCCCTCCACGGACTTCCTGCTGAACCATATATGTTGTTGGACCAGCGAGTACTGGATTTGAGAGGTTGAACCTGTAGTAATATTTTAACTCATAGACAAAGGGATAGTGATTAAAGAAAGATATCTTTCTCTAATGGAAGGAATTATATAACATCAATCATTTTTTAAATGTACCCTGATCTATTTTCTTGTCCTTTTTAATTGGAAAGATAATTTTCTGATATAGGAAAATAATTGCACTGTGCCAGGAATTTCAGTCTAGGCTTGCAAAGGCTTTCAAACCCTTGTTCAAAGACAGAGATATCTTGGAATTTGATTTTTATGTTCAGCTACTGATTGGTGCTGTTCTATAATTACAATCGAGCTTATGCATAGTTGTGTTGCATTATTCCATAGTTTTAAACATTTTACACCGTCATCATATTCAACAAAATATTTAATTGTGGCCCAATTTTGTGTAAGAATGAATTTGTGCTTCTGAAAATGTATCCTTTAGAAACAGTGCAATATAAGAATGTTCATAAAATATATTTAGCAACCAGTGCCAAGAAAGGCCTTTTTTAGCATCAGACTCGTGTACATCATTTCGGAATCTGATTGCACTACAAATTAAACATTATATATGGCAACAAATGTCTTAGATTTAAAATGTATATTTGTGAACTGTATTTTTGGATTAATGTATTTCTATCGAATGACATGATTATTGTTCTTCTGAAGCAGCTCTCTGCTTTGCCATTTTGTAAAGCCCTTTAAAAATATTTTGTCACCACAAATCTACAGGGACTAATACAAATGTTTACAGCTGCGTGAAAAATGCTGCTGAATGCATAAGAGACTCTGAAGCTGCCTTTGTATCCTCCCTTTATGCTGGAAACTAAATGGAGTCCTCTAAAAGTGATCTGACGAAATAATCAAGATACAGTAAAATACTTTGGGTCAGTTTCTGGCACCTTTATGTTGGATACCATAGCACCTTATTCTAAAAGGCCTGTTGAAGTATATGGGGCTACTCATAGATTAAGGTAATGTTCACTTATCTCCACACAAAGTTGTTCCTCTTTATACCAATATATCTAATCATTACAACCTCTCTTAGTACTGATGCAGTTATGTCAGTGTGAAGCTGCTCATAGCCAATATTTGTGTACAAGAAGAAGGAAAGAACTATACCAGGATAAGGCACTTTTCTAGTGGTACAGTGGTATCTACACTCTATGTAAACTAAATTGGTAAATAAGGTATATGAAAAAAGGTGTTAAAATTGCAGAGCTATCACTTTGCTATGGGGTTTCCTGGTCCTGCTTGCACGCTAGTGGGAACTGTAGGGAAATGTGAGCAGCAGCCAGTTATTTTGTGAACAACCAGCCTATGGTAAGAAGTGGGAGGTGGGGGGCAGGAGAGAAGAATATGAGTTATGAGGCTCTGTTTTTAGGAGCAGCCTGCTTTGTATCTTTCTTTGTATCTTTCTGTTACTTCATTCTGAATGGTAAGAGCTCAAATAGGGCACACCTACACTGGGAAAATATTTCAAAATAACTTAGGGTATGTCTACACTAGTCCCCTGTTCAAAATAGGGAGGCTAATGTAGGCATTCAAGGTTGCAAATGAAGCCTGGGATTTAAATATCCCAGGCTTTATTTGCATCTTCCCGCCGGGCGCCATTTTTAAATCCCCTTAGTCCGAACTAACTGCCCGCGGCTACACATGGTAGTCAAACTAAGTTCGAGTTAACGTTTGACTGCCGCATGTAGCCACAGGCAGTTAGTTTGGACTAAGGGAATTTAAAAATGGCACCCAGATGGGAAGATGCAAATAAAGCCCAGGATATTTAAATCCTGGGGTTCATTTGCAACCTCGAATGCCTACATTAGCCTCCCTACTTCAAACTAGAGGGCTAGTGTAGACATACCCTTATTTAGAAATAGTAACTCCCAAAATAATAACTTTGAAATAGCACATCCATGCTATGAAAATGCCTCAAAATTAGTCCCAGGCAAGCTCCCTTAATGTGGATGTGATACTTTGACTTAGAGCCTCAGGAAGCACTGGGGAGTAATTAGTCTGAATTACTCTGGGAAACTGTTATTTTGAAATAGCGGCACTGGAGTATCGACACTACCATTATTTTGAAATAAGTATTTTGAAATTAGCATTATTTCTCAAGGAAAGCAGGAGTTATTATTTTGAAATACGGTAGTGTGGACGCTCTGCTTGTTATTTCGACATAAGGGGAGTTATTTCGAAATAACTCCTTAGTGTACACCAGGGCGTAGTAACACAGTGCAACCTTCCAGCAAGAGTATTTTATATTTTTATTAAATTCTCTGTTTGCATGTAGTGAGCACATACATACACAACAAACAAACAAACAAACACCCCTCGCCCTCAGCTGACATAGTTATACCATTACAAGAGCTGTGTTTAAACCAGGCCTCATGCTACGAAAATATGGTCTTTTTCAATATATTTTAAATTTTATATCTTATAAGAATATACATTTAAAATGCACTATTGCAGATCGGGGGAGCATTCAATTATTAAGTATAAATAACAACAATCCCACCTAACAATATGCATCTTACAAAGTACCAGTTTAGAAAATACAGCATGAGAACATAGAACCATATAGTCCTGCCTCCAAAGGTAGTCTACAGGAAATACTTCAGGGTAAGTTATAGCCACCCCTAAAAAATGGAGGATATACCAAAGGTTTCTACTAAAACTGAATAACATTTTTGAACATTTCGATTACTGTTTTAATGAACAGAATTTTTGACTCTGCTCTTTTTACTAAAGAGATAGTTGTGCTTTTGCCATAAGCCCTGAGTAAGGAGAAGTATGTAAATGCCTTGCCTAAAGAATGGTGTAAGGACCACACTGCAAATCTGAATATTGTCCCTGTTTCCATCTTGGTTCAAGGAGAAAATATGCTGTGCCAGCTGAATACCTGATGGAAATTAAAATGCTTGGCAGGCTGGCTCACCTGTACTGGCCTTTGCATTGTTCAGCCAGAACACCCAGTCAAAAAGGGACTCCAGTGGCTCCCAGCTAGCATTGCTGACCAGGCCGTTAGAAGTCTGATCAGTGGCACAACTGTGGGTGGAGCAAAGGCAGACTCCTTACCTGACTGATTCTGCATGGTTCCCAGAAATAACCACCAGGTCCCTGTAGCCTCTATGTGGTGCAGAAAGGCTCCATGTGGTGTCCTAGAACAGGGTTCCCCTCCAAAATATATAAACTAGATAAATTCATAAAGAATCAATTCATCAGTGGTCATTAGCAAAGATGGGTGTGAATAATGCTCCTAGCCCCTGTTTGCCAGAAGTTTGGAATGAGTGCCAGAGAATACATCACTTGATGACTCCCTGTTTTGTTTATTCTCTGAGGTGCCTGGTATTACCTACTGCTGCAAGACAGGATACTAGACTAGATGGAGCTTTGGTCTGATCCATGTGGCTGTTCTTGTGTTCTTATATTCTTATGTTCATAAGGCAGCTCATAATTAAACCTGAAGTTATGTGCTTTCAAAATGTATTGTAGCAATGAGTTTCATGGGATAATTATACAATTTGTGTGTGTGTCGCTGTGTGTGTGGAGAATCAGCAAGGTTGGCAAATTACTGAACTCTTTTACATAGAATTCAGGTCCTTACTCTGTGTATTTAATTAAAATCTGGGTTTTTTATTAAAATCTTATATTATGATGAAAAATGAAGGAGAGGAGGGGAAATTAAACCTGTAAATGCATTATATCAACAACATTAAAAACAGATTACATTAAAATAATCTAACCCATAAAAGAATAAACTTTCAGCACCAAACATTGCCTTTCAAAAAGAACACTAAAAGTGTTTTATGATCCAAGGAAACTGCATAAAATATTTTCTAATCAATACCTATAAAAATATCCACTGCTGCTGAATGAGGTGGCATGCCTACATTTGCCACTAATCTACAAATATGTTAGTATTATATATAACATTACTGAATATTTCTATAAAATTACAGAGATTAAAACTCTCAGCCACCAAGATTTTATATTGACTAAAAGTTTCACTTTGCTATTTAAAATTATCAGAATAATTCTATGGCAGGGGGCATATAATTTTTGCAGGGGGCAACTCCATGGATTTTGGTAAGTCATCAAGGGCTGGCTTTGGGCCCAAGAAGGGGCAGGGTCTCATGCAGAAGGGGCAGGGCTGAAGGCTGAAGAAAGAGCGTGTGTATGTGAGAGACAGAATTTGTGACATAGATATTGTGTGTGTGTGTGTGTGTGTGTGTGTGTGTTTAACAGAGACTGGGAGAGGTGTGTGTCACAGACAGTGTATGGGGTTGGTGACAAACTGTGTGTGCTGACTACTGCTGGGTAAGTTTCTGAGAGAGGCCATACACTGTCTCTTTAATACAAGAAAAGCTGTTTTTCTCTGTGGTCTCCCTTCTCCCCCAGCTCTGCAGAGATAGAGCATATGGAGGGGGTGGGGGAACGTGTGTGTGTGTGTGTGTGTGTGTGTGTGTGTTTGTGCGAGAGTCAGCATCTCTTAAGACAGGCAAACTTCAGACTGGAGAAGCTCCATTGTTGTGTGACCCTCTCCCCAACCCCTTCACTGCAGAGATGGGATACAAGAGCCGGGAGACACCCTGACTTCAGCACTCCTCCCGCCATCCTCTGCACAGCTAGCAGGAGGGTTCTGGGAACACCCCTGCCATAGGACAGAGCAAGATGGGGGAAGCAGCAGCTGAACACATAAAATATGCATGCTCTGCTAATCAGCTGAGCGTGCCCGATAGAAATTCTGGATGGGCCAGTCTATAGGCCATATTCTGCCCACTCCTGACCTATGTAGATGTTCTGTTCAGCTAAGATTTTTGTTACATTTGATGGATTTTGCACATAATGCAGCACTTGACTGCAGTAACCCAATGTTGTAGTTTGTGGGTTCAGCCACCTCCCATTAAAGATGATGAATAGACTCCCATTTACTTTAGCAGGTACTGGGTTGGCCCTATATCATGCATTCTAATAATCTGCATAAATTTATGTTACCTAATGATAGCACAACAATAATTATAGGAAACAACTGGCCAAGATTTTAAGAGGACATGCCTTTGGGTTGACATTAATGTCATGTTCAGAGAAAAGAACAATAAAAAATAACAGATTTTTTTTGTTTTCCTTCATCACTTTGTGCTTAGGATAGATGGAACAGTTATTTCTATGCTAGACTAATGTCTGGGCTAGACAAGCCATACTTGTGTTTCTGGGTATTTAGAGGGTTCCCATTATCTTTAATGAGTTTCCTTCTGTGAGTACATGATCAGCAATTTGAGGAAAGGCTGCACAACCTTATATGGGCCATCTTAGGATATGTCTAGATTGCAGCGTTTTTCCAGAAAAACTATACTTATGCGCACACTGATATAGCATTATTTCAACAGAAAGTCAAAAGAACGGAGGGTTTTTTCCAACAGCGGTAAACATCTTTCTATGAGGAAAAAGCTTTTTTCCAAAAAAACTTTTAGGAAAAAGGTGTGTGTGGACGCAGAGAGGGAGTTCTTTCGAAAGAAGAGGACCCTAGGAAATAACACAGGTGGTCTGGTGGCCACTCCGTCCATACTAATCACAACTTACATGCGAGATAGCATCCAATCAATGTGGATGCTATCTTTTGAAAAAGCACATTGCTTTTTCCTTGCGCTTTTGCTGTGTGGATGCTTTCTTTCGAAATAAGCTTTTCCAGAAGAGATCTTCCTGAAATGCTTCTTCCAAAAGATGCTTGCAGTCTAGACATAGACTTAGACTATAACACAAAAGAATGAATGTTATACTTTCCAACTCTGAGCTCAGGCACCATATATCTGCATTCACCATATATCTGCATTCATGTTCAGATCAGAAGTCAGGTTATGAATCAAAGACACACTATAATCTGTTTCCCAGTTCCTTTCTAACCTGAAGTAATAGGAGTGAGGGAGGAATGTACCCTGCACAAGTCTTATACTTGCTATTTCCCATCATGGTTGGACAAACACTGTCTGGCATGTTTAATTATGCCTTTTTCCCAGATCTTTTTACCCACTCTCCACCCTTGTGTTTGGGAGGGGATATAGTGGTTCCACAAAAGCTGTTCTTTGCCTCCATGCTGTTACCCAGTGTAGGGTAGTGGACACAGGAGAACAAGGGAAGACCTAACAACCGCTTGCTCCATTGCACAGGTGGTCAGGATGGGTCACAATCTGGTCCTGAGCCGGATGGGAGCACAAGAACATGAAGCAGCAGCTGAAGCCACGGGAAGAGACAAATTTATTAGTGAGCCTGAGCTATTGCATTATCAAAGAGAATAAAAGCTAGTAGTCGGTAATATTAACAGTAGAAAGATTAATTGCAATGACATCAAGCTAAGCCAGAAGAAAAATAGCAGAATGCTAGATACATACAAAAAGCGAAGAATCTCTTTCAGGTAAGCAGGGACATTTTGAAGCAGGAGGAGAGAAATATGTAACAAGATTGTAAAATCAATTCTGTGAAACAGGCAGCCAATTCAAGTCTTTAATAATGGGAGTAATTACAGTGCCATGTTCACATAGCTATAGTTAAGATGGTGTCAGCACTTCCATTATAATCTCGTAGTTCCTCAGGTTTATATTTCAACTGTAAAATGTTGCTTTGGACTGAAAGTTGGCTTTCATAGCGAATTTTTGAAAGAAAATATTTAACAATGCTAAATACTCAGGTTTAAAGATGAGCTCCAATACAGTCTATGTGCACAGTTTTATACAACAAAACTGTTGGAAGGCTACAATCCTGCAGATTTGGAGGATGTTTCTATGCAATATTTAAGAATTCTTTCTGAGATTTTCAGTGTTATCAGCTCTTAGTATGTATTTTTATCAAGCTGCAAACTTAATTTTTAATCCACATCTTGTTTTCTATTCTCTGTTTTCTTTTTACCTCCATGTTGAGCTGAAGTCCAAGGGATGACACAGGATTCATAACAAAAGTTTGTTAAATCTTTGAGGGCTTCTTTACAAAGAGACACAACATGGACAAAGTTGGGTACTGCCCAGAAGAACCAGTCTGCCCATGAGGGCTTGCACCTAAGCAGTAAACCACCTGATACAGAATTTGATCACCTTATGAGGCTGATTAGGTAGTCATCTGGCAAAAGGAGGTAGAGGTTTACCAAAGAGAGAGTCTCAGCAGCTATTTGAGAAAAAAGAAATAAAAGATTTTGTGCTCTTTTTTGAGAATTCATATGTAGGAGGATGAGGAAAGATTCTGGACTCCATAGAGGACTACAGCCTATGTCTAAAAAGCTCTCCAGAATAGTGAGGAGTCTGAGATGGGGAAATGTGTGCAGCTGTTTATTATTTTGTGTACTTCTCATGTGGCTAACTGAAGAGTAATTCTGCTTTAGATTCCTGTGCAAAGTCTGGGTGTGTGCCTCTGAAGAGTTAACTGTATACCCAGTATACACCTTGAGAGTATGCCACTGGCCCATGCCAGTGGCAATCCATAGATTCAGTTCACATTCAGGAATTTTAATGAGCACACGGGGCCCAATGAGGAGGCACCAAACAGAACAGCCTCTGGAGCTCTCCTAGCATGTGTCTGTGTGTTTGTGTGAGAGAGAGAGAGGTATATAGAGTTCCCATTAAAGTCAATTGTAGTTGATAAAAAATAATACTTTTCAGAATAAAACCTCTTTAAATGAATTTAGAACCTGACTTACCTAAGCTATTAAGGATATGCTTTGATGCATTCATATGCGTCAGGGCACTTAAGCACGTGCTGTTTGATTGTAACAATGCAGTAAAGTTGCACTGAAGTCTAGGTAAGTAAGTGCCGAATCAGGCCTCATAAACATATGTGGATGGCAACTATAGAACCAAGCATTTTTCAGATGTTGTCAGTTCAATCAGCAATGCACAATTAAAACAAGAAATGGTGTGGAGTAATGGCTCATTTGTATGCAGATATTAAGGAAGTATAATAATTAGCTGATCCACAGTACATGTTTAAATGAATACCTATGACATTTTATTAAGAAAAGGTGTATTTCCATTCCTAAATGAATGCTTGCATTGTAGATCATTTTCAGAAGGACTTTTAGTGTATATATAGCATGGTATTATGTGAGCCAGGATCATGACAAGGCACTATAATAACTTACATTTATACAGCTTCCTTTGTCCTGAAGGATCTCAAAGTGGTTTACAAACTCTAATTCTGCTTGTTTCAGTGCTTTCTTATTATAGAACAAAAAAGCCTACCCACATATTTACATTATATTATTTTTGCGCTGTAAGACATCCACTGCCAGTGAGCATTACTGTTTTCCTGTTACTAAAAATAATCAGCATAATTTAACTTTCACTGATATTTTAAAGGGGGGTACATATAGGAAACAATAGTAGATATTTTCAGTTCTATTTTATATTTACATATATGCATATCAGATCTGAATGTGGATGTATAAGTCATCTCTCGGTATAACATTCATTATAAAACACATAAAATATTAGTAGGAGTTCAGTGGAATTTGACTTAGTGTTTAAATGCTATGCTGAGTAGGGATGAGATTAATCACGTGTTTAAATTGAAGAAAAAATGCTCAAGTGCATTGCTGAATTAGTGTTTAAGGCTGATGATGGTTCTGTTGAATTACTGGTGTTTTGCAACTGAGTTCACTGGGAAATAGGATTAGGCCTCTGCTTAGTAACCATATTATTATATATAACATTTAATAATTTCTGAGAGTTTTCCATGTCACTGTTAGTTCCCCATACTCCTCACACCTAAGCTTATGTTTGGCTCCCACAGGGACTATGGTATGTATCACTATGTGCACTCTTGCAGAGTTTGTGCCTGTTTTAGATGGCTTGGTCTGTTAATTATTCCCTGTGCTTTGCTTGTCTGTCTGATGCCTCTGCAGATTAGTTCAAATGCACCCTGTATCTCTGGAATGTCTCATTTTTTTTCTGTGAAGTTGCATCCCTGTTTTGATGTTCTGCCAAGATGCACATCTGTAGAGATGAACTGCAGTATGCAGTAGGGATGTTAGATATCATGTAATTGAATAGTCGTGTAACTGCATGCAATTTTAGTGGTTACACAACTATTCAATAGTCCCCAGAGCTGGAGACAGCAGCCAGTTTAAAATCCAGTTCCCCGTGCAGACCAACTGCTTCTGCCTCTGGCAGCTCCCCATGCAGATATAGAGCAGCCTCTGTCCATGGGGACCTCCAACCCCCCACAGGCACAGGCTGCTTTACGGCAGCCTTCTCTTCCCCCCTCCAGAGGGCTGCCTCTGATAAAGACAGCAGTGCAGGGGGGAGGGGAAGGAGGCACTGTGGAGGAGGTAATGGGACAGCTGGCTTTCAAACCCCCTGCATGTATCCTCACCAGCCTACCCATCACCCTCCACACTGCTGCCTCTGACAGAAACAGGGGTTGGGGGGAAGTGCATCCAGTGCTCATGGGGAGTTGGTTTTTAAGCTAGCTTCTCCTGGGCACAAGCTCCCGTCTTCCCCTTTACTGATACAGAGGCAGCAAAGGGGGAGAATGTGTAGTCAACAAGTTTAATTGATATGTCTCAATTTGTCAGTTAATCATGCAGTCATCTACACAATGGCATCCCTAGTATGCACCTATATTCACAGGGCAAGAACACCAGTGCCTCCTGTGTTTCCCTGACATACACAACCACAAAGTTGTCATTCTTGATGGGAACCTCTATATGCTAGAGAGTCACAGGCATTGGGTGCACTTAGTTCCCCAGGAGCAACACATGGAAATCTTGCATCATCATATGTACTAGAGATTCAACCTTCCTTCACTCCAGCCTTCTGTTGTGGGCCAAGACTATAGTACCTCACACCTTCCCCTGTGAATTCCACCCCAAACCACAGTTTACCTCTAATAGCCCTCATTCCTCTACACCACCCAATGAGCCAGAGTCCCTTCATATAACAACCTGAGCCTCATGTTCACTAGCAGCAGTTACCCAGACAATAATCTGCCCTTCAACCACTCTGACATTCCTAATTAAGAATATGCTGCTAGAATATTTCTTTCAGAGGACACATGCTTAATAAATCTCTCAATAAGTAATATTTCTTTCTCTCTCTCTCTCTCTCTCTCTCTATATATATATATATATAGAGAGAGAGAGAGAGAGAGGGAACAATTAGGGAAAATTAAGTTTCATATGTTAGCTGGGCAAGTTTATCAACGCACAGGCAAGTAGATAGAGTGGAAGCTGGTATTGAATTTCCAAAACTTGAAGGATGTTTTTTGTCCTTTTTAGCTATAAAATTCTATGCATGTTGTTTTAAAGGATTATTTATTTTAGCAAATGTTTAGTTTGCTGCAATTAAGACTAACTTTGTTTATGGGAATCATCTAGCAGAGAATGGCATAAGATTCCTTGGAATCTTTTTTTCAGGTATGGTCTATGTCTAATTGCTCTGGATAATTTATTTCATGTGAGTGTTGCAATGTTTTGGTTGTTGACTGGGTTCTGATAAAGCTTTTCTGGCCCCATTTCTGTGTGGTCTTGGTCATTGTAACAGAGGGGCTAATTTCTTAAATACTGGAGGGCCTGGCTAGTGAACCCTGATTACTTAAAGGGAACATGTGGGTTCAAGCAGGTGCTTTTCTTTATAAAGAGCAGCAGGCTGCTATAGAATGTGGCTGTAAGAAAAAAGAAGCTGGAGTTTTGGGTAGCCTGGGACAGAGGAAGAGGTGTGTGTAGCAGGAGATGGAGGTGGTATATGAGCTATTGGGTTCAAGAATGTATTTTGGGGATCCTGAGGATGCCCTTAGGACTATTTCTGTCATTAAAGCCAGCGCCAGGTGGTGGTGTTGTTAGCCACAGGAAAGACCATCTAATGCTCTTAAAGTGCCTGCAAGAGGGGCTGGTAGAGGCAGTCTGCCTGCAGAATGCCCTCTAGTCATGATGAGATGCTCAATAAATGGCAACCTTGCCATAGGCAATTCATTGCTCCCCTTCTCTGGAAATAAGTGTTTCTCCATTCAGGAATTTACCGTTAAAACCCAGAAAACACACCATGTCTGTGTCAGATTGCTGAAGGATTCCTTTATAAATATCTTGTTTTTCTGTAAGAGGTTTCTTTTCCAACAGTTATGCCATCTTATGATTCATTTCATACATATTGATTTACTTATTGATATGATTCATTTATTGGTGTCATTCAAGAAATCATTTGTTTCATTTCTCTTATTTCATTACACTACAATGATGGGCTAAACTGTGGAGGAAAATGTTTAATGGAATACATACTAAGAGCTAACCAATCCGTCCTTAAGGCTCAGGATACATTACAAAGCTGAGTCTAATAATAGCTTTTATATTTTACTATGGGTCCTGGTAGGAAAGTAAGAAGCTATTATTTCAGCTCAGCTGAGGCAGCTGATTAATTGATATGAATTGGATAATGACTTGGTACCTCAGGGGTTTAATGGCTCCCTTTACAGAAAAGATGGGCTTGTTGTCAGCCCGACAGCATTAGCTTTCTCTGAATTGTGAGTAAAGGTCATAAAGCAGTACTTGCTTTGATTTATTTTATTAATCAAAACTGTACTTATCTTATAGAGGTCTTAGTATCTCTCATTTGATCTCTTCAATCTGATATGAATCCATTAGACATGGCAAGGGTGGAACACTGTGAGGAACTCCTCTCAGGCCGTTCTCACCTGATGTGACCACGTGACCTACATTTAATCTTGGAATTTTCAGGTGAAAACACAAAATGACAACTAAAAAAGATTAAAACTGTAGTTGACTTTTGAAGCCAATGTAACGTTGTGTATTCACATTGATCTGTTCACATTTTATACATGGCAGTATTGGGACCAAAATTGTTCACTACTCTAGTTAAGTGAGCAAATTACATCACTTGTAGTTTTCCCAAGGACATCACTGAAATCCATAATTAACTTTAAGGACACTATTTTTAAAATACAAGGCTTTTTCACTCATATGCAAAAAAGTGTCATACATTCCCTAACGTTGCACCGCAATTTATCAAAAAATATGCAAGTTATTAAAAATAAACTTTTGTTCCATGAGTTAACTCCACAGATAATTGAGTAATAAGCCTATATTTAGATAATACTGCTGAATCACAAAGCTCTTTTTTGAACAGTAGAACAATAGCTGCAGTTTTGAATTCAATAGGTGAACAGTCTCAGGAAAAGAAATTTACATTAAATAATAAGATTGTAAAAATCTTAGAGAAAGGGAAGAATAATTGCTTCTACTAGGAATCAAAGAGATCTTCAATGAGAAAATGAAGGATTTAAAAATTATTTTGCCTTTTATTATAAGGGTATTTGGGATAGATATCTGTAATTTTTCCTTTGGCATGAATTGAAATGTTATTTTTGCCATTTGATCAGGAACAAGATATTAAATGCAAGAAAACTTATAAAAATATGGAATTTGTTCTGAATATTTGCATGGAGTTCACTAACTTCACTGGAGGTCTTTACTGATGCACTGGTCTTCCTATGTGGATGCAGCCAGCGCCAGCTTTAGGCCGATTCTACCGATTCTCCTGAATCGGGTCCCACGCCTAAGGGGGGGGGGGGGCGCCTAAGAGGGCCCTTCTCCCGGGCACGCAGTGCATGCACGGCCTCCACCCCGGGTGCACAGCAAATGCGCGGTGCCTCAGGCCCCGGGTATATGGCACATGCGTGGTGCCGCCCTGGGCGCAGGGTGCATGCATGGCCCCACCCCACGAATCGGCCCCGTACTTCCTAAAGCTGGCTCTGGATGCAGCTGTAGTTTGGGGGCTTGCATTAGGGAAAAGAACAACTTCTTCCAACTGGATATACACAAGTGGCTGAAGAAAATGCTTGACATTCTTCAGTGACTATTGTAAGAAAATATAATTACTGCCATTTTAAAACATGGAATACTTTCATTGACCTAGTAAATTCTACTTGGGGCTTGTAATACTCATAAACAGTAGATCATCTAGGCAGTTTTGCCTAATTTATAGCTTCTATTCAAAAAGCATATGATTGTCCTCATTGATTTATTTTAAATGTCACTTAGATGGTGGGGTAAAGTCATCTCATGACTTTGCCAACAAAGATGGTATTTCTGGTATTCTACACTTATTTCTTGGGGAAAGAGAGATAGGAAACAGGAGGGAAAGAGGGGAATTATCAGATTATTTGGAAAAACAAAACGGTAATTTCAGTGCTAATGTAAATAGTGTAAGATACATTTAAAGTCAAATCATGATAAATGGCTGACTAACATGTTAGTTTGGGATATAGTGGATGTATAAAATAAGTCGGACTTTCAGAGGCACAAGGGAAAGAGCAGTTTCTGTTCAAAAGTTTTCTTTGAACTTGCAACATATATAGTGTCCAAATACAATAAGTGCCTCTTTCTTGAAGAAGAAAGTGCCTATGTTCTTAGAAACGTGTATCTTTTCAAGGGGAAGTTATTACATTGTAGAGGGCAGAGTATTTTCTTTAAGAAAGCAAACTTAATGATCCTGCTAAATTTGTGTGTATGATTTATCTTTCCATCTGTCAGACACCCAATAGTGTAGATGTTGAGCAACCTATAAAGATTGTAACGCTGTTTAGAGCTTTAGATTACACCTTTTCATAAATGGAGAGGAAAAAATGAATATGGAGATGAAGTATTGACTATGTGAGAAGGGTAAGAGAGCTTGCTTCATACTTGGTATAACTCTGCTGCTGCCTGTGGGATCGTTTTGTTCTATACCGTATATTTAGTTTGCCTAAGCAGTGACTAAAATGGAATAGAGTGACAGTCGATATGTATTTAGATGGAAATATAAAAATACCCAGGGGGAGAGTAATTGCAAACCAAAGGTGGGCAAGATTCACCAACTGAAGACCATTTCTTTCTTCTCTCTTAAAAGAAAAATCAAAGCCAAAGATATTTGATGCCTAGTAATGACAAGAAAATTGAGAAACTTTTACTCAGTACTTATTCATGTTTTTACATATTGCTGTTTAATTTAATTGGAACTTTAATGGGAATCTTGACTGAGTAAATTCTGAGAAAAAACTGAAAGATTTGACTGCCAGTATAGTACAACATTTATGGTTGCAATTTCAAAATTAAAAATTATATAAATTATTCAAACCAACTTGTGTACCAACTGTACACTTGGCAATCCCATTACAGTCAGAGGCATCATACTGTATGCACATCAGCTCAGGACTTGGTCTTATTGATGGTCCCACAGGGTATGTCTAGACTACAGGCTTCTGTCGACAAAGAGCGTCTAGACTGCATCCAGTTCTGTCAACAAAGCAAGCCGTTTTGTCGACATGAGAGTGTAGATGCAAAGGACAGTGTAGATGCAATAACGCCTTTCGTCGACAGAACTATGTCGACAAAAGGCGTTATTCCTCATAGAATAAGGTTTACCGCCATTGACAAAACGGCCGAGTGACCATAAATTAATCACAATGAACATACATATTTCAACATAAATTTGACTGCATCTTGTACTATAGATATAGCAATATAAAGTCATAAGTAGCAAAACGAGATGACTACGTCTAGACTTCCGTTAAAAGCATTTGCGGAAAAGAGCGTCTAGATTGGCACGGATGCTTTTCTGCAAAAGCACTTTTGCGCAAAAGCATCCATGGCCAATCTAGACTTGCTTTTGCGCAAAAAAGCCCCGATCACCATTTTTGCGATCAGGGCTTTTTTGCACAAAACAAATCTGAGCTGTCTACACTGGCCCTTTAAGCAAAAGGACTTTTGCCCGACCGGGAGCAGCATAGTATTTCCGCAAGAAACACTGATTTCTTACATGAGATCGTCAGTGTTCTTGCGGAAATTCAAGTAGCCATTGTAGACAGCTGGCAAGTTTTTCCGCAAAAGCAGCTACTTTTGTGGAAAAACTTGCCAGTCTAGACACAGCCGATGTGTGTACTCTAAATTACCCAACAGTAGGAATGATAATTCCAGTTATCTGAGGGGTAGCTATGTTAGTCTATATCTGCAATGAGGAGTCCTGTGTCTGACAAAGTGGGATTTCATCCACAAAAGCTTATGACCAAATAAATCTGTTAGCCTTTAAGTTGCCACAGGACTCCTCATTATTTTTCCGATGTTCTGACTCTGCATATCAGTTCTCACCATAATATTGTACTAATGTCGCTCTTAAACACTAAATCCCAATGTTTGATATACTTGTTTTATCTTATCTAATCTATCGTGTTTGAAATGAACTGTTTGGGGAAACTCAATTGGCGTAACAAAGTTTGAGTGTATATATATATGAAGCAACACCATCACAGGACCTAACCACATAAGGTTTGAGTATATCATTTCTCTTAATGAGATGACAGACTTTATAAACTGGTAGTGTCCAGGAGAGGGTTGGGCAGTACAGGACAGGACAGGACAGACAGAGAAATCTTGGAGTGTGAATGTATCAGGATCACACTGAAGTTTAATTTGGGCTGTTAAGATTCTAGGTGTGATTGGCAGGTTGAAGTTGCACTCAAACATCAATAAAAAAACTTAAAAAACAACAAATAGTCTGGTAGCACTTTAAAGACTAACAAAACATGTAGATGGTATCAAGAACTTTTGTGGGCACAGCCCACTTCTTTAGATGACCGGAATGTTGGATGTCCAAGGTTTTGTTAATCTTTAAAGTGCTAGCAGACTATTTGTTGTTTTTTAAGGTTTTTTTTGTTACAGACTAACTCAGCTACCCCTCTGAAGCTTTCAAACATCAATGTAAGTGATTCTCATTCTGGGGGCTGTTTGTGAGCAGGTCTGACTGGAGGCAATAGCAGCAAAATAGTTTGAAGGGGTGCCTGAGGTCAGAGAGCAGGCGTGACAGGTAATCACAAGTCTGGATTGTACCCTGGGTATGTTACTCCCTGTGCCTGTAAGTATAGTCTGCCTTCTTTGTTGCATTCTTTCTGTCTGCAGGTAAGGACGGGCCTGTCTTCCAAGGACTGTGAGAGTGAGGGATTGTTTTGCAGAATAGGTTGTAGATTGTCAGTAACGAGCCTGAGGATTTTAGAGGGAGGCTGTAGGTGACAACCAGTGATGTTCTATTTTCTTTTTTGGGCCTGTCCTGTAGTACGTGACTACAGGATGTTCGTCTGGCTTTGTCAATGTGGTTCTTCACTTCGCCAGGTGGGTATTTTAGTTTTAAGAATGGCTGATAAAGATCTTATAGGTGTTTAACCCCTCCTGTGCATCACTGAAAATCTACAACCTATCCTGAAAAATGACCCCTTACTCTCACAGACCTTAGGAGACAGTCCAATCCTTGCCTATAGACATCCCCCCAACCCTAAGCAAATACTCACCAGCAACCACACAACACACCACAGAAATACTTATCCAGGAACATATCCCTGCAATAAACCCTATTGCCACCTTTGTTTATATATATATATATATATATATATATATATATATATATATGAAGCAACACCATCACAGTCACAACATCAGGTGCTTATCCAACTGCACATTCATTAATGTGATATATGTCATCAAGTGCCGGCAATGCCCTTCTGCAATGCATATTGGCCAAACTGGGAGGTCTTGATATAAATGGACAGAAATCAGACATCAAGAAAGGTAACATTTATAAACCTGCAGGTGAACACTTTAACCTCCCTGGATATTCCATAATGGATTTAAAAGTAGCCATCCTTCCACACGCACAAAAAATTCAAAATCACATTACAAAGGGAAACAGTAGAACTACAATTCATTGCAAATTCAATAAAATCAAATTAGGACTGAATAAGGATCTAAATTGGTTATCTCACTACAAAGGCAATTTCCCGTCTCTTGGTATTCTCATCTCCTCATCAACTGCTGTGAGTGAGACATATCCACCCTGACTGAATTGGTCTCAATAACTCTGGTCCTACACTTGATAAGTGACTTACTTATTTTCTTATATCTATATATCCCTGCCTCTATAATTTGTATTCCAATTCTTCTGAGATTGTGAGTTTTACCCACAAAAACTAATGCGCCAATAAACCTGTTAGGGTATGTCTACACTGTAGGGTTAAAGCCAAAATAAGCTACACAACTTGATCTTCATCAATTGTGCAGTTTAAGTTGAAATATCTTATTTCGCCTTTTGGTGCTGTCTACACAGCAGGAAGTCCGAGTTAGAGCATACTTCCTCTGACTTCCCTTACTCCTTGTAAAATGAGGGTTACAGAAGTCAGAGTAAGAAGACATCCAGCTCAACATTATTTCAACATCATGTTGAAATAACTGCTTGCTGTGTAGATGTGGACTATGCTATTTTGGAATTACGTCAGTTATTCCGAAATAACGCTGCTGTGCAGACATAGCTTTAGTCTCTATAGTGCCACAGGACTCCTCATTTTTGTTTTGTTATGTTTGGTTTGGTTTGCCAATACAGACTAACAGGGCTACTCCTCTGAGACTAATTTAAAAAATCACCTCACCCATGTACTTCTCTCATGTGGGGCCAAATGTCTGCACGCAAACTTGATACCTTAGAGTAGTGGTTTTCAAACTTTTTTTTCTCATGACCCAGTTGAAGAAAATCGTTGATGACTGTGACATAATTTGACTAAAGTATGGGCTCTAGGATGGGGCTCAGGAAAAAAGCTTCAGCTCTGGAGAGGGGTCAGGGTTGGGGCAGGAGGGGCTTACCCTGAGTGGCTCCCATTCAGCAATGCAGGGGGTGGGGAGGTGCTAAGGCACCACAGACTGCTCCGTGCCCCAGAAGCATCCAATAGAAGGTTCTAGCCAATGGGATTGACAAGCTAATGCTCAGGTCAGGAGCAGTGCATGGAGCCCTGTGCACTCTTCTGCCCCCCACCCTCACCTAGGAGCTGGGCCTGCTGCTGGCTGCTTCTAGGATGCAGCACAGTCTGCAGTGCCAGGATGGGCAGGAAGTCTGCCTTAGCATCTCTGCTTATCACCCTGCAGGCAATGAGACCCCGTGCCTGACATTCTATGACCCAGTATTGGGTTGTGACTCATATTTTGAGAACCACTGCTTTAGAGAAAGATTAATTTTCCCTTGTCCAGCAGAGCTTCTTAAAAGGTGATGGCCTCTGAAGTTGCTAGACAAGGTCTTAAAGATCCTGGCAGCGCTTCACTGTTATATGTACCATATTTCTACACATGTAACTGACAAGACTTCATAGTGTCTCAGTGAGGTAGCGTAGGAAATAAAGTAAGCAACCACACCAAGAAACCTAAAACAACATTAAAAATATCCTTTATGTAAAGTGTTGTTGAAAACCATAAAAGAGAAGACTAAAGACACACCAGGACATAAAAACACAAGTGCCAGACAAATTAGCTAAAATATGCCAACTACACAACTTTCTATTTACACAAGGAAAACAATAGAGGTACTGCTACCTCTCCTACAATAGAAGTGTGAAAATAAAAGCATAAGAATGGCCATATTGAATTAAACTAAAGGTCCATCTAGCCCAGTACTTGTCTTCTAACAGTGGCCAATACCAGGTGCCCCAGATTAGTGGTCAATTGCAGAAGAACTTTGTACGTGTTAGTTTAGGGGTGGTGAGGCCTGCATTCTCCACCCCCCCCCCCCTTTCCCTTTTCCCTATATCTGATGAGCCAGAAACAAGTCTTTAGGAACATACACCACTTATGATAAGCATTGTTGTCAATATAGCAGGAACAAGTATGAGATAAGGATAAAGGGCAAGAACGCATAAACAATTCTGTTTACCCTAATGTACTGATCACGTAAACAGGGCCAAAGAACAAGAAGATCCAGATTAGAACCAGATCGATAACTAACAGCTAAGCCCTACATCAGCACTAATGAGTAAGCCCTGGAAATTTCCAAACTGCCAAACAAGGCAGGAAAAATGTATTTAAGGCTGCCTCAGAGCCTAGCAAATTGGACCTCACCGATGGGCTTTGGGTACCGGCGCCTCGGGAGCTGGGACAACATCCCACTTCATCCACAGCCTACCTGGGGTCCCAGGCTTGCAGGAAGGGACATAAGATATGCCACTTCTTTGTTATTTGTTCTTCCATTTATGGGGCACAGCTGTTAGCTGTCAGGAAATAAACTGTTTGTGTTTGACAGATACCTGTGTGGTATGTTTTGTACTTTGAGAACCCAGTGTCAGACCTTAGACTTATTCTGGCCGGCTACACCCAGAGGAAGTGAACTGAACAGGTAATGATTAAGTGATTCCCCGCCCCTCCCGTCCCCCGTGACTCAATTCCAGCCTCTGAAAAACAGAGGCTAAGGACACCATTCCTACCCATCCTGACTAATAAGTGTTGACCTATCCTCCATTAATTTATCTAGTTCTTTTCTGAACGCTGTTAAATTCTGGTCTTCACAATATCCTCTGGCAAGGAGTTTCACAGGTTGTCTGAGCACTTATGTGAAGAAAACCTCTTTTTGTTTGTTTTAAACCTGCTACCTATTAATTTCATGTAGTGATTCCTAGTTCGTATGTTATGGGAAAATGTTTCCTTATTCACTTTCTTCATACCTGCCATGATTTTATAAACCTCTATCGTATCCCCCCCCTTTAGTCTTCTCTTTTCTAAGCTGAAATGTCCCAATCTTTTAAATCTTTCTGTATATGGCACCAATTACAAACTCCTAATAATTTTTGTTGTCATTTTCTGAACCTTTTCCAATGGCGTTTGGGACCTGTTGAAATGAGGTGATCACATCTCTATGCAGTATTCAAGGTGTGTATGAACCATGGATTTATACAGAGACAATAAGATATTATCTGTCTTATTCTCTATTCCTTTTTTAATGATTCTTAACATTCTGTCTGCTTTTTTTGACTGCTGCTGCACACTGAGTGGATGTTTTCAGAGAACATAATGCCTCCAAGATCTCTCTCTTGAGTGGTAGTAGCTAAATTAGTCCCCATCATTTTGTATGTATAGTTGTCAGCATAGTGTGATTTTTATGGTACACTCTCACTATTTCTCTCACTTGCTACTAGATTTTTGTTCTCATCAGATAGAGAAGATGGAGCAGATTCTTCAAAAAGGCTCAGCTTGGAGCCAGGAAGTATGGAAAACTAAATTTCCATTTTTTTAATATAAACTTATTGAAAAATAAAGAGTGCTTTCTGTAGGGTGACCATATGTCCAGTTTTAATGGGGCAATCCTGTATTTTAGTCCTCTTGCAAATGACCCGATTTTTAATTTTTTTAAATGGGCAAATTGTCCCATATTTTCCATTCCCCCTTTGGCCAGTCAGCAGTCAATGCAGCTCCAGCCGGCAGGTGGGTGAGTGCGGGCAGTCAGTGACTGGTCAGGGAGAGTATTTGTTGGCCTCAGGCCAGTGGAGATGGGGGAGGAGGCAGAAGTCCTTAGATTCTAAAGCTATCCACCCCCCGTCCCCCTCCACAGTTCTACAGATGGAATATAATTACCATCTTCAGTTGCTCATGGTAGTCCTCTGGCCAATTGGTCTAGACATGAAGAGGAGAGCTAAATTGTTCTGGTCCTGGAAATGGATTGTGGAACCATAAGACCCAACCTTATAATTTTGCACCCATCTTTTTCTATGTTTATATATTTTAGTCCATAGAGGTGTTATTTTGTGATTTACCTCTAATTTTCTTTGTAACGAATTCTGTCTTTTATGCCTCATTAATTGTAATCACTTACAACCTCATTCTATACTAAATACATTTGTTTTTATCATTTTATATAAACCAGCATGTTTGTTTGGGAACTACCACATGAAATGACAATCCCTGTGCATATAATTTTCCCTGGATGAAATAACAGATTTTCTATGAGCTTGTGTTGGTTAGAAGAAGAGACCTGGGCAGTACAAGAGGTTTGTTTCTGAGACAAAGTCTGGGACTGGGAAATTCCTGATGTTGTCCTGTATGTGATTCATGACTGTCTGGCCAAAATATTCATGTAATTCAGCTGGGAATAACTTTACAAGCTAATGGCTGTGTGGAAACAGGACCAGGAGTGGTTGATCTCACAGCACAGCAGTGTAAAAGGCAACTTGTGTGGGGGATTTAAGGGGACAAGGCTGTTCAACAGTCCAAATTATACCTTGGGGAATGTAAATTTTAATATTAGTATTACATTTAAACTAACATAAATCAGGCAAGTTGTCTCACGAATACAAAACAAAACCAGGCAATTCTAGGAATGTACAGCCAAAGCTGCTATCTTCTGAAATTGGTGAAACCTCAGAAAAGCAGGCTTATGAACTGTGGTGCTTGCATTTTCTCCTGTGCTTCTACAGAATACCAGCTTACGCTTCAATTCACAAACAAGCACAGTGGAAACTGTAACATCGCCCTTTCTGCTTGCTTCCAATGTGGGTTGAATACTAATGTTATAATACAATCAAACAAGGTGAAATAGCTGTCCTGAAAACTCTCAGAAGCATGTACCACTGCTAGCTTGACAGTGCTACAGATCAGTCTCACGAGTCATTTTGCTCATACCTTTCTTTACATTGAATCTATCTCCTCCCAAAAAGAAAAAAAAAAGCAAACTAACAAGGACACATGTTTTCTTTCATTTCTGTGGAAGTTTAGAAGGAGAAAATATGCTTTCTTTTCCTGCTGCGAAACATTTTCTGGATATTCAAATATTAATTTGAACTCTTTGTTTGAAAGTGGGATCTTTCCTTGATTAAAATCATTATAGTGTCTTCTGGACTCAGCCTGACTCATGCAATAGCTGCATA
Organism: Pelodiscus sinensis; assembly: GCF_052426305.1. Taxonomy (NCBI): domain Eukaryota; kingdom Metazoa; phylum Chordata; order Testudines; family Trionychidae; genus Pelodiscus; species Pelodiscus sinensis. Next base: position 45,430,594 of record NC_143052.1, read on the forward strand.
AACCAGAGGCAATGTATACTGGAGCACAATGACTAGATAGCTCCTGAAAATGTGTGCTGTCTAATCTGAACTGATGTCTTCATGAGACAACTTTGGTATCAGACAATGGCTTTGCGGATGGGTAATGATTTTGCCAGAAGGGTCAAAGTGTGTTTTTTGTTGTACCCGAGGTACTACCCATGGGGAATGGACAGATGATGTTTTCACTTTTGCCTCTGGGGAATTGTGTGGAAAAAAGAAGAAAAGCTAGAGTGCCCCCTGCTTAGGATTCACCAAAATGATATCCACTTGAGGCCCAACTCTTCCTTGCTTCAAGGGCATCACCAGTGGTTTGGTAGTGCTCCATCTCCCTAACCTTTCCTCTATAAAGAATAATAGTGCCCCCACTTAATTTTCTGATGCATTTTCTGGTTAAAAAAATGTTAATTTGTCAAAACCAAAACTCTGTGTCGGAAACAGTAGTTTTTTATGAATCTCCAGTTCAAATTTTTGAGGAAAAAATGGTTTTGAACTTGTGAAATCATCCCCTCTTGATGTTTTTTGGAATAAAATTCTTTGGTTTTGGTTCAAAATGAACTTTCATTTCACTGTGGTAGCTAAAAAGTCATTTTTAAAGGTCAAAGCTGAAATGAAGCATTTAAGAATTAGGAAAAGGAATTGCTGTGACACAATCTGAATTTATTGTTATATTATCAGTTCATGAAAATTTGAGTTCCACTTAGAATGAATTTTTTTGAAATTCTTGTAGGGTGGGAAGACCTTTTTCTGCTCTGTTCTACCTTCAACACTTTTTGTTGTGCCTCAGACCCTGCACACCTGGCATATAAACTCCACTATACTTCCTTGTGTGGGGGAGAAGCATGTATCAGTCTCTGTGGACTTAGAGCTTAGCAAGGCCAGTAACTGGGGCATGCCTTACAAAATAAACACGTGTCAAAGGAGAGATGATCAGACTTGCCTTGTTGCCAGCACACAGTGCACACTGCAAGCCCTCTTCCATGCGTGCACAATAAATCTTTCCTTTAGTACAAACAATGGTACTACTTGCAGTGTGAAGTACTAATCAACATAAATAAGGGAGGCAAAATAGGGCCTATAATTAACGTAGTTTAACAAAGATCACATTTAAAATCTATTGTACTTCCAATTGTCAGCAATTGTGCCAGTTTTCATTGGGAGCACTCCAGGATGGCTTGTCAGTAGGGCTCTTACTCTGACAAACTCCTCCCTCTGTTGGGGAGCTATTGAAAGAAAAATCTTGATTTTTTTTCATGATGGAAGTATTTCTTTTTTAAAAATAATTGTTATAGCTGAATTGTTTTTACTAAATGTTTTAAACACAGTCCAAGCTTTGAAAACGATATCACTTTCTAAAACTACTGCTTATTGGGATTAGTGACTGAACGGAAATGCTCATGCAAATTAACTTTAGTAACTACTGTTCCACTGTAATAAACCAATACTTGGAAATTGGCTAATTTTGTCAGTCTCTTTAGAGCTCATCTCTACACTGAGATCATAACAATTACATTAAGGAAAATCATTATTAAATAGCAAAATAAAGGAAAGATTATGAACTGACTGGAGTTCCCCATCAAAACTAATTCTGGTTATAACAATTTACAAGATTATAGGACCATAATGTAGCATTCCTAATAAAAACTAAGATCTTGCAGAAAATAAGAATTCCTATTGTACAGTACCAGATCAAGTCAATGTCAGAGTAAAATGAATATATCACCATTCGAAGTTCTATAAATATCACTAATTATTAGTATACATATCATAAATAATATCACTAGTTACTACTGGACATATCAGAAAAAAAAAACAAGCACTTCCCTAAAATGGAAATCTGTTTATGATAATCTCTGAAAAGGTTGCACAGCAACATAATAGGCAATTTAAGAAAAAAAACGTACGCCAAGAGAAGTAGGCTGAAAATTATTGGAAATTTTCTGCAGCTTTTAAGAGGAAGAAAAATCCTTGCCACAGTTGAAATGATTAGAAATTTATCAGTGAAAAGTGATGTTACTAGATCAATAACTAAGGAAATAATTTTAGCAAATTAAGAATCTAGGTTGCAAGCTGTAAGACTTCCAATCAAATAGCAAGGGGCTCTTCATGAAAGCACAGTTAACAAGCTTCAGTTGCTTATCAGTCATGAAAAAGAAATTAATAATAAATATTCTGTCTATCGAACATATAGTGTACTTGCTGAGATGGTTGTGATTGGCAGCAAATAGTGAAATATCAATTCTGAACTGATTAGCTCTTAAATAAGTAGTTTTTATCGCCTTTAGGTTATATTGTATTATAGCTTCTACCTTCGGAGATGTCTACACTGCATCTGAAAGTGTAATTTCCAGTTTAGGAAGAGGCACACACACTAGCTTTGATCTAATTAGTGCACTAAAAATAATAATGTAGACATAGTGTATCAATGTAGTCCCATAAGTAGAATCCTATCCAAAACCCTATGTACCTGATTAAAGTTATTGCATGTACCCTCTATCTCCTAATTTCAGTACCTATGTACCCTTAAACTTCCTTCCCCCCGACATGCTGAATGGTACCTTACAACATGAGTTGTTTCACTGAACTCAGGAAATCTATTTCTAGAGGAAACGTGTGAGTAAAACATCAGTCTAGCCTTCACGGTCTAGTCTTGCTGTCACTGGACTAAAAGTTAAAAATCCCTTTGATTTGAATTTTGTAAATTTGGATTGTTTGATCACAGACCCTCAGCCTTATACCTGTGCATCTCCTTTTAAATCTGGGGTATTGTATGTTACTGTGAGATTTGTATGAGTAAAGGATGCAGAACACAGATAACAAAATATACTGGTGAGTGGTGATGGAGTTTTGTAAGGAAAAGTAGACTGACAATTGCTTTTGTAATTTTACTATTGCACACATCGTGGGGAGCACTTAGGCTGATCAGTTTATATTCTGCAGCAACTTCTGACCTCAGTACACTATACTATCTGGAAGATTATATTAATGTGATTTTTTTTTATAACTGTGACTACTGCTAACACTTCTATAAAAGTGGAGAACTGTAGAAATGGAGAAACAGAACTAGAGAAATAAAAGCCCATATTTTCAAACTCAGGGTACATCTACATAGCACCCTTAGCTTAAAATAAGCTACACAAATTGTGTAGCTTATTTCAATGCTATTTTGAAATAGCTTATTTTGTAATTTGGCACTGTCTATACAGCTCCAAATTTAGAAATAACTTGCTATTCTGAAATTCCCCTTAATCCTCGTGGAATGAGAGTTACTAGGATGTTGGTATAAGCCAATCATTATTTTAAAATCTATTTCAAAATAATGTGCTGCTTCAACAGACGCAAGTACTTCCAGTATCCCAAAATAGCTCTGCAGTGCAGACATACCCCAAAGACCTAAAGTTGGCCTTTTAATTCATACAGGCAGTCCCTGGGTTACGTACAAGATAGGGACTGTAGGTTTGTTCTTAAGTTGAATCTGTATGTAAGTCGGAACTGGCGTCCAGATTCAGACACTGCTGAAACTGACCGCCAGTTCTGACTTACATAGAGAATCAACTTAAGAACCCCAGGCGTCCCCAAGTCAGCTGCTGCTGAAACTGATCAGCAGCTGATTCCAGGAAGCCCGGGGCAGAGCAACTCTGCCTCGGGCTTCCTGTAGTCAGCGCTGGTCAGTTTCAGCAGAAGCTGACTTGGGGACGCCTGGGGCAGAGCAGCTGGGGTGCTACTGGACCAACCCAGCAGCACCCCATCTGCTCTGCCCCAGACGTCCTGATTCAGCCGCTGCTGAAACTGACCAGCAGCGGCTGAATCAGGACCTGGGGCAGAGCAGCTGGGGTGCTGCCGGGTTGGTCCAGTAGTGCCCACGGGCGCTGCAGGACCAATCGGCAGCGCCCCAGCTGCTCTGCCCCAGAGTCCAAAACAAAAGCCTGGTCTGCAGGGGGGGGGGGGGGCACACTAGCTGCGCCCCCCCCCCCAGCAGACCAGGGACACGGGGAGCAGAGCCGCAGCGGCAGCGGGGTGCCGCGCCTCTGAGGCTTTGCTCTGGCAAAGCCTCAGAGGCGAGGGACCCCGCCACGGCTGCGGCTTCAGTCTGGGTGCCTGTGGTCTGCTGGGGACCGTCCCCAGCAGACCACAGGCACCGGGACCCAAGCGGCAGCAGCGGGCAGGTTCCCGCGCTTCTGAGGCTTTGCCAGAGCAAAGCCTCAGAAGCGCGGGAACCCCCGCTGCTGCCGCATGAGACCCGGTGCCTGTGGTCTGCTGGGGACGGTCCGTAAGCTGTTCGTAAGCTGCTCCGGTGCCCCTGGTCTGCTGGAGACCGTCTCCAGCAGACCAGGGGCACCGGAGCAGCTTACGAACGGGGCTTTCTCGCCCCGACTTCCGTCGGGGACTGCCTGTATTTCATAGGCATCTAATTATGTGGCCTGATCTTTTCAGTGCTGCTCAAAACCTATGATTCCCATTGGCTTCAATGGAAGTTATGGGTGCTCAGCACTTGTGAAAGTCAGACCTCTGAAGTATTCCATTACTTAGTTCAGAACTCCACTGTGTGAAAAGTGTTTCCATTTCTTTAAATAAGGAATAGAAAAAACTTTCTCGTGACCTTGTTCCCAGGAATATTACAAGCACTTTTTTTTTTTTACCAAATAACTATTTTGTTGAGTTTCTTTTCTCCCACTTAAGCTTTAGCTCTTTCTGATTAGTCCAGTAGTCCCCCTCACTGCTTTGTTACTCTTCTTATATTCTGAATGTCAAGGTTGTCCAAACTTCTTTGTGCTAGATTTAGTCCACATTAAGAGCAGGAGGAAGGAAGGTAGACAGATGTGCTGTTAATATGAAGTGATAGAAAAGCTGTCAAAATATTTTAAAGTATCCTATTAAGTCTAGAAAGTTTTCAGTTCTTCCCAAGATCCTATTACACTGACTGAATTTATTTTTGTCCTCTGTTAAACTTCAAATGTGTGGAAATTGGGACTATATCCAGCTTATTGGCTTCACATGATACAAAGAACTAATGCAACCCTGAAAATAACTTGGAATTTATAGACCACTTTGCAGTATATTTGAATCAGAGATTGTACATTCATTACAGTATGGAACTTCTAAAAGATACTCACGCAATAAGTAGCATGCAGGACATGGCGTCTTGTGAGGTAGGTCTATTGTGCAATTTTTGAGAGCTTATCCTTGACTAATATGTATTATGCACATTTACAGGCAGGTATTGGAGCTACATATACTCTCTAGGCATTCAGAATCTTGAAACAAACTCTCATGTGCGTGGTTGACAATTTCCAGATGCACCCATCATTTATTTCCTGAAAGGCACTGGATTTAACCCATTAGAGGTTAGGCATGTGTACACTTAACTAAGTTTCTGATGGTGAATTCGTATCTTGAAAGCTCTTTAGTGTGTATTCCATTTTGTGCCAAATTCATGGCAATTGTAATAAGTGTGATGTTAGTTGGTGAGGGACACCTTGGCATTCCGAGGAGTGAAGGTCACTCTTCTCAGAGATCCACAGAGCTCTCTTCAGCAGGGAACACATTTAAAATGGTATGACTTTTATTTTTGCCTTTACTAGGTATAGCATTTGCCTCAGGTGATGGGCAGTCTCATAAAGATAGGCAGTCCTATTACAATAAGATTCATTGCTAATATTCAGAGTTAATTTTAGTATTTTTTATAAGTTTAATTAAACTTATTTCCACATTAAACTTCATTATTCAAAGTATTAAAAAAAAAAAACCTCTACATTTTGCTTGCTTCACTTCAAATATAGTTTATTAAGCAGAAAATCTGTTCTGGAAATTAGATACATCCTTGAAATAAATCTTTCCACATTGCCTATATAATTAACTCTCTATAAAATTAATAATGGAGATATGTTAAGACTTTAAATTGAAATGTGGAATTACAAATAGAAAATCTAAATAAAAATATGGGAATAAAAAGGAGAGAAATATTTATCAGAGGAAATGAAATAAAAAATCAACCCAATGCAATGTTTATGCATATTCAAAAGCAATTCTGAACAACCATTGTTTTACAAAACAGACATCTACACTATGAGTTTTTGTGGCAGAAAATATGCTACTGAGGGACTCATTAGCATAAACCGTGATCTAATTTGCATATTTTCTTTCAATCCATTTTTTCATTACGGGTTTTTGCGCCAAAAGAAGCAGTGTGGACCTTTTTTTTTGTACAACTCCCCCCCCCCCATCCACACTGCTTCTTTTTATGCAAAAACCCCTTGCGGAAAAATTGGAATGGCATAAAATATGCAAATGAGATTGTGACTTATGCTAATGAGTCCCTCATTAGCATAATTTCTGCCACAAAAACTCACAGTGTAGACAAAGCCACAGTGTGCACTGTCACGTGTATACTGCCCCAATTAACAGTGTACGTATACAGTTCCATACTTCTTTTCTTTTAACTTACTATGTGTTGAGGGAAGCGGGAAGGGCTGTGATATGGTACCAGTGGTTTTTAAACTGAGCAGACCATGATGAGTCCTGTTCCTGCATAAAGGCAGAGGCCTTATTGGACTCTGTTTCTGGAGGTGCAAAGCTACCATGCATTCCACTGTGGTGTATGGCCACGCAGGTCAGTGAAAAGCTCTGGCCGTGAGGGGCACTGGGAGAGCTGACAGCTGGTAGAATTTGTCTCTTCTGCCTTCTCACTGATAGAGTCTCTTCCTTGAACTAAGCAGAGTATGCATGGGAGACACAGGTTGGGTGAATAGTCAGCCATTTAGGAGATGCCCTCAAGTACATGAGAGTATATCTGTCTCTACTTGCCTAAGTGGAGCCTCACCCTCCATGCTATTTCTACCCATGTTAGGGAACCACAAATCTGAAAGTAAACTATGTTCAAGAACTTCAGTATATGGTGAATCTGCAAACCAGAAGTGATTGTTATTTTGGGCTGTCACAAAGGTTGTAGCTACTGCCTCTTGGGGAGGTGGATTATCTAGTTCAGTGTTTCTCAACCTTTTTTATTTATAAAGTACCCCTTTTTCAAAAAAAAGTACCCCTTTGAAAAGTACCCCCAGTACGTACAGTTTTCATACACACAATATTTTTTTCTACCACTGCAACACATTTGTTTAAACAACTTATTCGTAGCAGGGCAGGTGGTGAAATTTTTGCATGTAAAAAGTACAAAAATTGAAAAGCGCAGTAAAACTTAAAACAAAAATTCAGTTTTCTCCAAATTTCAGTTGTGTTGACGTACCCCCAGACTTCTCTCAAGTACCTCTTTGGGTACTCGTACCACTGGTTGAGAAACACTGACCTAGTCATCACAACTGGACCCACCAATGGCAGCTCAATGGTGTTGACTCTTATAAAATAAAAACAGAAGCTTCAGGGGGTAGCCGAGTTAGTCTGTACAGGATAAACTTAAACAACAACAAAAGCTCTGCTAGCACTATCTAAAAACAGTTTATTTTGGAGAAATAGGTTTTTCTGTGACCTTCCAGTTCTTTATTTACTTCTCTGCTTACCCTCTTGTTGCCAGAAGTAATGGCTCAAGAGCAGCACAAGGCATTCCTTATCCCCGCAGCTCAGAGCATATCATTTTGATATAGCCTCACCTATTCTCATTGGTGACCACAGGGACTTTCAGAACTGTGGGTTTGCATTGACATAGCTGTAAGTGGTGGTACCGCCATTCTTGTAAAGCCTTTAGGCTGTATGTGAGCTTTTGATACCTAGGAATTGTCTCTTCCATTCAGCCACAGAATCACATCTGAAATCAAATGTATTTTCATTGAAATAATGAAATGTAAACACATGCTCAAAGTTTGAGCAATATAGCACATGCTCAAAGATAAAAGCATGCATACGTCACTTACTGACTCAGTGCCTTGGTTCCCAACTTCTGATTCTGAATTTTCCTTTTAATTCAAAAAAGAAAGGTCTGGACTACACTAGGATTTTAAATTAGTATAGCTACTTCTCTCAGGGTGTGAAAAATCTACATACCTGTGAGGCCTTGTCTACACTACCAAGGTGAGTTAGTCTACGTTATGCTACTCCACCTATGTAAATAACTTAAGTGGAGTTGACATATGTTAGGTCAACTTACTGCAATGTCTACACCATACTGCATGGGTGAGATGCTCACCCATTGACTTACTTTAATCTTCTCGTTATGGTGGAGGACCATAGTTCACTGGATAGTGCTCTGGAGTCCATTTAGCAGGTCTTTACTAGACCACTTAATCAGCTCTGCTGCATTGATCCACGGCCATCCTTAGCTTAAATGGTGCTCCTCTACCATATAACAGCACAGTGGAGAGGGACAGTTTTTAAAGATATTTTTAAAGCACATTTTAAACTAAGGTCCTGTAGACTATCAAAGAGTAAATTCAGAAAATGACAGTATATATTGTTCATTGACTTCTTTACCACTTGAATATCTCCTTAACAGGTTCAATATTCTACTGAAAGTCCTGCTAGAGGGCTATTTCATTTTCAAGTTAACTAGCTCATCTCTGGAGGAAGACTCACCAGGCTGAAACAGTCACAGAACAGAGATAGGAAGAGGTGGATATTAAGACCTAGTAGTGACCCACACTTTAAGGCGCCCTACACAATTATGTATTCTGTTCTGGGTAAGAACACATTGGTCACAGCAGTGTCAATCCCTGGTAAGTGTAGATATGGTCTGAGATGTAGTTATCCCAACCCATCCCCAGTGTAAATAGCACTAGGTCAATAGAAAAATTCCTCTGTCAGCCTGGTTTCCGCCTCTTGGGCTATGTCTAGACTGCATCCCTCTGACGACAGAGGGATGCAAATCAAGCACTTCAGATGCTTGATTTAAATATCCTGGACTTCATTTGCATACTCACACTTCGGCGCTGTGCTGATCATGCGCCCTGTCAAAAGTGAAATTAAAGTGTAGCCATGGATCTGCCGACAGTGGGGAGCTTTTTTGGCAGATCCTGTACTCCTCAGGCTTTCTTCTACTAGTGCAGTTAATACATATTTTTGTTTGACAAGACTCTCTACAATATGCATCAATAACCATAGAATGATACTTCATTGTAAAAGCTAATTCTTGCAACAAAACATCTGTTAACCTTTGTTTGTCAATACTGCAGTGCTTGTGGTGCTCAGATGCTGTTTGGTTTCAAACAATCAGGGTCAATTTTGTATTCTTCTGTAGGTCAATAAAAGCTGGAATAATTTTCAGATCTTGTCTAGGCAGAATGCAAATTCAAACGTTAAAAAATACAGTGCTATAGAAAAGAGACACAAGGTATACACTATAGAGAATTAATTCATTTTTCAAAAATATTTATGTATCTATTAGTTTATAATAAGTGTATACAACTGCTAACTGAAAAGCCAGAAAATAAAAATGGATGATCTTAGAGACAATACTTCAATCTGCAAAATATGCTGATGCAAATGTAAATAATATGCACAGAAGCAGACCTTTTCCATATATAATTCCCTTTTAATTCATTCCAGAATTTCATTTTGTTATTCTTTCATGCTAGATGACTTGGGTCACATAAACTTTACTTGAAAGGGGGAAAAATTATAATTTGAATGAAACGAGGAGTTTAAGTGAAGTAAGAGAGATGCTTTTGAAAGGCTTTATGCAATGAAGTTTGTTAAAGTATGCAACATTGGTATGAAAACCATCTGATTAGGATTTAATGTTTTAAAAACTTGTAGATGCCGTTGAGGAATAACTGCTTGATTTACAGTTGCTCACTGCTCAATCAAAACACAAAGGACTAATCAGAGAGGGCCAGCATCTGATAACCTTACTCATTTTTCATGACTTGAGTTCAGTGGGACTACTGATGGAGTGAGGCTTTGTAGTCGGCCAGAGTAAGCCTAAGGTTCGACACTGGGCTCTCAAGGTACAAAATACACCACACAGATATCTGTCAAACATAAGTAGTTTATTTCCTGACAGCTAACAGCTATGCCCCATAAATGTAAGAACAATATAACAAAGAAGCGGCATATCTTACGTCCCTTCCTGCAAGCCTGGGACCCTGGGTAGGCTGCGGACGAAGTGGGAGGTTGTCTCAGCTTCCGAGGCACCAGTACCCAAAGCCCATCGGTGAGGTCCAATTTGCTAGGCTCTGAGGCAGCCTTAAATTCAGTTTTCCTGCCTTGTTTGGCAGTTTGGAAATTTCCAGGGCTTACTCATTACATGCTGATGTAGGGCTTAGCTGTTAGTTATCGATCTGGTTCTGATCTGGATCTTCTTGTTCTTTGGCCCTGTTTACATGATCAATACGTTCTTGCCCTTTACCCTCATCTCATACTTGTTCTTGCTATACTGGCAACAATGCTTATCTTAAGTGGCATATGTTCCCAAAGACTTGCTTCTGGCTCATCAGATATAGGGAAAAGGGAAAGGAGAGGAAAGAATGCAGGCCTCACCACCCCTAAACTAATACGTACAAAGTTCTTCCGCAATTGACCACTACAAGCTTTATGCAATGTGAGCAAAGGTATCAGAATTTGACCAAGGATAATGTAAGTGAAAGACGTTTGGATTTATTTTTTGTATGACGGTATGTCTACACTACAGTGCTATTTTGAATTAACTTATTTCAAATTAGTTAATTCGAATTAAGCTAATTCGAAATAATGCATCTAGACACAAAAACTAATTCGAAATAGCATTTTTCTAATTTGAAATAGCTCATCCACATTGAATGGACCCTGCATCGAAGGCAAGGCTGGCTGGAACCAGTGCCAGCAGGGCATCAAGGTCAGACTTAGTGTGTGGAGCTGCTGTCTCTGGCTATCCGAGGTCTGTGCTTAAAGGGACCCAACGCCCCCCCCCCCCCCATCCCGGACAGTTCTCAGGTTTCTCTGCTTGCTGGTTTACCTCGCTGAGGGACAGCAAAGCATTTGTGTCCTGGAGTGCTCTGCTTGCTCTCATTCGGGACACCCTAGCACTCTGCAACATTGAACCAGAGCTGTCCCTGGGGATTCTGCTGCATCTCGTGGACATATTGCCAGCAACTTGGCTGCACTGTCTGCAGGCTGCCATCCAGGAGGACCATTGAGGGGCTGTCAGGATCCAGGGGGCCCTGCGGGAGAGCTTCCACCCTGAGGAGCGCTAACAGTCTCCCCGGTCTGCCCTACTGGGGGCTTGTGCCCCATTCCTCCCTCTTGTCCCTTCACTTACCCTTCCCTAGTTCTCCCTTCCTGATGTCAAATAAAATCTATGTATTTTCAAAAATAGAAACTGTCTTTATTTAACACAACTGGGGAGGGGTGAACCTCTGGGGAGACTGGGGAAAGAAGGCGGGAGAGGGCAGGAGAGAGGGTGAGAGAGGGGAGGGAAAAAACTGGGAGGAGGGAGCTGGAAGGGGGAAGCAAGGGGAAGAAGGGGGAGGGGAAGCTCAGGGCCCACGATTGGGGGTCTCACCAGGCCACAAGTATCCCAGCACAGTGGGTGGGGGGGGACCCTCAGCATCCCCAGGAGGATGGGGAGGAGGGTGTGGAGATTGAGGAGGAGGATGTGAAGGTTGAGGAGGAAGAGGTTGGAGGGGGAGAAAGAGTGGGAGTTGGGGGAGCAGCAGGCTCGGGAGCGGCACGGGGCAGCACGCTCTGCACCAGGGCCTGAAGATGGTGACAGATGGCATGACCCTGGGCAAGCAGCTCCTGCCAGAACTCTCATTCTTCCTGCGCCCGCTGCTCCATGATTCGGGTCTGGTCTCATAAGGCCGCCAGGTGCCGCTCTTGGTACCCTTGCAGTGTTACGGTGGTCCTGCAGAGCCCTCGGGTGTGGAATCATGTCCTGGGGGTGGTGGTGCATCCTGCATGTGCAGGTGGTATGGCTGTGGAGAAAGAAGAGAAGTGATCAGTTCTCCCTGGGGACATAGTGAATGATGCCCAGCCCCCTCTGTGAGGTGAGGATGACCGTGCCCTGCACCATCAGAGCCAATGTGCTTGCACAGAGGCCATGGTCAGCATGTCCGGCTCTGCCCAGGAGTGGGAGCTGCCCCGAGACCACACCCGTGCCCCTGTGCCGTGTATAGTGCGACCGAGGCGGGGAGGAGATGTCCCCTGACCCTGTGTAGAGAGGGTGTGTGAAGGGAGGGCATCCTGCTGGGTCCCACCCCCTGGGTCGGGAGCGTGTCAGGTCTCTTCACACACACGTGTCTATCGGGCCACAGCCCCTGGGTGTCATGCAGCTGGAACCACCTGCCCAAGGGTGGCATGGCATGAGCTCGCACATGCACAGGTGGCTATGTGATCCGTGGGAGGCATGGCCCACACGTGCAGTCCTTGGTCTCCCTCCCTGCCTCCCCACCAGGTAGGGGACAGTGCTGGCACTCACCTGGTATGGCCTCCCCGGATAACCCTGCCGACTCCGGTGCTGGGACAGCTGGTGGTGGCCCCTCTGCTGTGTCTGGGTCAGGGTCCTCAGCTCCCGTCTCACTGCCTCCTGGGCTGGCGCGGACTGCCCTGCTCCCCAGGATTTGGTTGAGGGTGGGGAAGTAGGGGCAGGTATCAGCCCCTGATGCAGCACCATCCCTGGTGGCCCTGGTGTGCACCTGCCACAACTCTTTAATTTTGAGGCGCACCTGCTCCTGGGTTCATCTGCGGCCTTTCCTGGCCATGGTCGCCGCTATGCGGCGATAGATGGCTGCATTCTTCCACCTACTGCAGAGATCATGGAAGCTGGGGGCCTCCCCCCCAAATCTCAAGGAGGTCCATGATCTCCACACTAGTCCACGAGGGCGCATGCTGTCTATAGCCCCTGGCTGGCTCCTGGGTGCTGGGGGACTGGGGGGGGGGGATGGCTGGCTGCCACTGGCTGCCATTGTGCGGCCACTGGGTGAGGGGCTGTGGCTGTTAGCAGGCCTGGCTCTCGCACATGCCCAGTGGCCAGACTTTACCCCTTTAAAGGCCCCAGGGCTGGGGGAGAGGAGAGGAGTTTTCCTGGTTGTGCCCAGAGTGGCTACCAGGGGAAACTGGGAAGGGCTGGAGGCCTCCTAATTCGAAATAAGTGTCTACATGGCACTTATTTCAAATTAGCTATTTCGAATTTGGTGTTATTCCTCATCGAATGAGGTTTACCAAATTTGAAATAAGTGCACCGTTATTTTGAATTTATTTTGAAATAGCAGTTTGGCCGTGTAGACGCTATTGAAGTCAATTCGAAATAACAGCTGTTATTTCACATTAACTTTGTAGTGTAGACATACCCTGAGGGATCATAATATGATGGAACAAAGAAAGCAAAAATATTATTTTAGAATGAAAGTTATTTCGGACCATAAGTCCAATTGACTTTAATTAAGATCTGTGTGCCTAGATCACTCTGGCATTCTATGAAAATCTCAATACAAAAAATGTGGTAGTGCCCATAATCTGAAACATGTTTTGCTAGATATTATGTTGTTACAGTGGTAAAAATAGATTGTCTCAAAGAACTTGATTTAAGATAAACTAAAAAAACATCAAATGATCTGGTAGCACTTTATAGACTAACAAAACATGTAGATGGTATCATGAGCACAGTCCATGAAAGTTCATGATACCATCTACATGTTTTGTTAGTCTATAAAATGCTACCAGACCATTTGTTGTTTTTTAAGTTTATCCTGTACAGACTAACTTAGCTATCCCCGAAGCTTAATTTAAGATGAAATCTAATATGCAAAAAATAAAGGAAAGAATTGAACATAGACAATTTGTATAGACATATGAACTTAAAACTCATTTTTTCTTACATAAATATGTAAAGAACCATCAACTTTCTTGGTCAATCTATCTAATCATGCTGGTTAATTTCTAGAATGCATCACAACACAACACAAGGGGGTCTTAAGAGCATTGTTGCCCTTCTACTTAGTTCTCATTTCTAAGCAAAAGTCACATCATGGAATAAAGCCCCCAAAGTTCCTGGAAGAGATAGACAAGGGGCAGTTGAGGCTGACACCATTGCCAGATTGGTGGTATGCAGACTGATGCATCAAGAGAAACAAGTGGATAATTTGGGAGGGACATAGTTGTGATTGGCCATGGAAGTTAAGAATGGATGGATTTAAGGAGAGAGAGAGTAATGTGGTTAGAATAGGAAAGAAAATGATCTTATTATATTCTCAATTTGCACTCACAAAACATGTACAGAATGAAAATTTCTTAGCTAATAATAAAATGCTTGAACTGTTTAATTTGCAAATATCTCATTATTTATAGTCACAATTTCAGTGAAGTCATTATCACATTGGTTTGGTATTGCTGAATAGGCATTAGGCACCCATAAGTTTCTTATTAGGTTTGTGTACTCTAGCACAAAAGCTTGTGGATGGGCTTTTTGTCATTGTTGTTGTTGAAATCTGTTGTTGACAACATTGTTTTCTTTAACATGATCTTATATGTTCTTTTTAACAGCACACTGAGGACTATAGGACAGGTAAGCTTCAGATAAATCTAGGAAACACATCATACAGGTTCAGATGATGAATGATGTTATATGTTTTGTACTAGAGACAAGATGGGTAAGGTAGATATCTTTTCTTTTGGTGAAAGAGACAAGGTTCGTGCTTACACAGAGCTCTTCTTACCTGGCAACTTGTCTCTCTTACAATGATAGCACCATGATAGCACCCCCTCATGATCATCTTGGGGATTAGCTCTGATGGTCAGGATGCTCTCTACTTATCCACTGTGACTTCTGTTCCTGGACTCTTGTCACTCCAGGGACCACAGCTTTTTCTTCATGACACAGATCTCTAGCCATATCAAGGTCTGTGTTTCATCCTCTGCGGGGCAAGTGTTGGAATCCAACTTTCCACCACTTCTCCAGTGACAGTTCCACTGGACTTTCCAATGGGGCCCAGCCATCTATTCAATCTTACCACCGGGCATTAGCCTGCAAATCCCAAAGCTAGACAGGAGCTCTTCTTTAGCTCTTCTGGTCTTTGTTAGCAGCATAAGAACATAAGCACATAAGAACAACCATACTGGATCAGACTAATGGTCCATCTAGTCCATTCATTTCATTTGGTGACTCCTAGTTCTTATATTGTGGGAATAAGTAAATAACTTTTCCTTATTCATTTTTTCCACACCAGTCATGATTCTATAGACCTCAAGAGCACTGCTTTATACAGACAGCCTGTCTTCCCTCTTTGAACTCCAGTGAGTAACTAACTATGCTTTGTCCTGCAGATCTTCTTATATGCATGTGCTGATCCCTGATTGTCTATTCCTTTCATCCCCTCTTCACGTAAAGCCTCCTGATTGTCCTGTTAAACCTTTAATTACAGTGTGGGGCAGATACCTGATTATAGACCAAAAGAAGTTGATCTAATAAAATATATTAACTCACCCATCCTGTCTGTTTGGTATCCAGGGCCTGACACGACTACAGAAATGCGGCATACAATATATACTTTCTATGAAAGGACCACGCAGCGAGTTGAATATATTGAATGTGGTATTGTTTGTGATTATAAGTACACAAATAGAATATTCTCTGAGGGTGTGTCTAGACTACATGCCTCCGTCAACGGAGGCATGTAGATTAGACAGATCGGCAGAGGGAAATGAAGCCGTGATTAAAATAATCGCGGCTTCATTTAAATTTAAATGGCTGCCCCGCTCTGCCGATCAGCTGTTTGTCGGCAGATCGGGGCAGTCTGGACGTGCCGCGTCGACAAAGAAGCCTTTCTTGATCGGCACAGGTAAACCTGGTTTCACGAGACATACCTGTGCCGATCAAGAAAGGCTTCTTTGTCGACGCGGCGCGTCCAGACTGCCCCAATCTGCCGACAAACAGCTGATCGGCAGAGCGGGGCAGCCATTTAAATTTAAATGAAGCCGCGATTATTTTAATCGTGGCTTCATTTCCCTCTGCCGATCTGTCTAATCTACATGCCTCCGACGACGGAGCCATGTAGTTTAGACGTACCCTGAGAGAAAAAAACCTAGAAAGCTCTGAAACATGTAAATATTAGTCATTAATGCTTTCCTGGATGTTGTGTCTTTTTGTTCTGGAGATTGAAAGAATTTATTGTGAAGCTGTGCACTTTGCATTCATGTTGAGAGAGAGTGATAACTGCTGTCAGGAAAAAGTTCATAAATACTTAAAGAAATGTGTTCAATACTTTTTATATAATCAAAATGTCTGAAAAGAAAATTCAGTCAAGGAAATCTTTAATACCTGAGACTTTAATATTGACACATTTTGTGCCGGAAAGTCTGATGATAGACTTCTGCCGCACAACAGTTCTGGCTGCCAGCTTATATTTTAAAAGAGTCAACAGTATAAAAGAATATGACAGGTTGCATACAGACTAATCAGGACTGCTTGGAATCCGGAATGTTTATGTGGGTGGCTAGCCCATGCTGAAGCTTATGCTATCACAGCTTCATGGCTGCCAGTACTTGACCTATCTAGCTAAAGGATAGTTGGAGTATGGCTTCACCATCTGCATGACTGCAGTGGAGATACACCATTTGTACTCTCAAACACTAGTGGCTGTCTCCTATTAAAAAACTGTATTACAGAGCATGAGTTACACAAGTTGTATGGGAAAAATTTGCATGAAATGACATTGCATTACACATTTCTATCGCATTGAATTGAACTTTAAAACTTTATGGAAAAATATGAGACACAGGAAGCCTCATCTAAAACAAAATCTCTGTACTTACTCTAAGTGTGAACAAGGAAAGAATGGACAAACATGGCTTGCACAAGCAGCACTTATTTATGAAAGACAGCATAGTTCCTTTCTAGGTCTAAGAGGAGGTCATACATGCCCGTAGGCCATGCCAGAATCTCTTGTTTCTATTTCATGCCAACATTTCATTATTTTCTGTCTGTATCTGCAAGATCCTTATGCCCCCCAAAAAGGAGGTTTACTGATCTTGTGGGAAAAGGGGGTTTTGCACAAAAAGAAAATGTCCACACTGCTTGTTTTTCAACAAAAACCCTAGTGAAAAAATGGATCATCAGAAAATATGTAAATGAGATTGCGACTCATGCAAAGGAGTCCCTCGTTAGCATATTTTTTTGCCAAAAAAACTCGTAGCATAGACATAGCCTGATAGTCCATGTTCTGGACATCAAGACTATGTCTATTGTTGCGCAAGAAGATATGTAAATCTCTATGCCTCATTTTCATACCTAGTGAGCCGCCATTTTTGCGGAAGGGGCTTTTGCACAAGAAGGAGCTGTCTACACTGCTCCGTCTTGTGCAAAAAAACCCTCTTGTGTAGGAGCCGTTCTGCCAATTTTTTCAGGAAGAACGGCTCCTATGCAAGATGGGGTTTTTGTGCAAAAAGGAGCAGTGTAGGCAGCTCCTTCTTGCGCAAATGCCCCTTCCGCAAAAATGGCAGCTAATTAGGTATGCAAATGAGGCACGGCGAATTCATCGCCATGCCTCATCTGCATAAGATGTAGCCCAAGAGACAGACAAAGGGCTTGAAGCAGAGGAAAGTTGCAATTCTCTCTGGAAAACCAAAGGAGTTTGAAACCAACCCAGCAGGCTAGGAGGCAGCAGCTTTTGGGATCTATTGAAAAACTGTGGTGTAAAAACAAACAAACAAACAAACAAACAAACAAACACTCCCACTAAATTCCAGAGGTTTCTTCCAATTTTCATTCTAACTATAAGGTAATCAGACATCCCTTTCTACTTCTACAAAAGGAGGGAGGACAAACTCTTTCATGCTGCAAAATCCTATTTGGCCTACTGTAGGTAGAAAAAACTGGTTGAAATTCTGTGATGTCTCTGAGATGTACCCCAGAACTTGCAGCTCAAGGGAAAGGGATTGGGGTAGATTTTAAGACATCTTTATGTCCTTCCAATTCTTGCTGCTCTGGCAGTTAAAGAGGCTGCTGGTAGAATTTATATATTCATGGAGAGCTGTGTATGTGTCCTTTCTGGCTACATCCTTGCCCCAGGAGAACCACTGCACCAGCTTTGTAAAGCATTATGACTATCTGCCACAATCACTAGGCTGACTCCTATTCTGGGATTACTGATTTATTGCCACAGGTCAGAGAAAGACCAGCTGTTCAAACTGAAAAAGTCAAGTTCTAAAGTAGATTTTCTGGATGGGATAGTCAAAAAACAGGAAGAGTAGTACTTCATTCCCAGTCTAACATCAATTCCAGCTTTCATCCACATGAGCACCTGTAGTCTGGTTCACTCTCAGCTTTTACCTCTGTATGAACACAAGAATTGTTCCCCTGAAACAGAACTGTGATCTAGCCATCCAGCATACTGGCTCCAGTAGTGGCCATGGAGTAAGGTGTTAAACCCTCATGATTTACCTATTTGTTCATTTCAATAACATGGGAAGAAATCCCATCCTGAGTCCACTGCCAAGTAATTTCTAGTATGGCAGGGAGGTAAGCTATTTTTAAAAACTTGGGTAGAAGCATGTTGATTTTAGGATATGAGTCATACCACCGGCTGCCATGCAATGTGACCAGTAAGACTCATTATTAGACAGATCAGTTCTATGCCTTTTAATTGAAATCTATAGTGGTTTATCCAATTGAATATGTAAGGAATGCAGCATGTAGGCAGATTAAAATGTTGTAGAAATGTTTCTCCATTCCTCCTGTGAGGAATAAGTGTTAGTATTTATTTCTCAAGTTATTTGTAGTCCCAGTACAGGAATATGCAGACAGAGATATATGTTTCCTATAGGAAAAATCAAGAAACTTTACTCCATGAGAACATTAGTGCCTCAATTTCAAAGAGAAAAAGCATATTACTTAATTTAGTTTGCATGCTCTTCAGAATTTATTTTAGCATAAATAAATCATTACATTAAAATGATTTGCTGCACTAACATGCAGCCATGCACTCAAATATACAAAAATGCTCATATTTGTTTAAACTGTTGTAATTATGCATGTAAAATGTACTCCTGAGCTTAAAGAATGATCATGTGTCTAGTGGACAAAGCAACATCGTAGGAGCATGAGGGAATGTCAATCCCAATTGCAGATGAATGATTTATTGCAGTGGTTCCCAACCTTTTTTATACTGTGGACCAGCAAACTCACACAAAAACTTTTGGCCGACTGGCACCTAAACATTTGTGTATTCTTTTTGGTAATTAATTTATTGGCATATTTGCATATGCATAACTTACTTTTAAGCAATCACATGCTGTTTTACGTTGCATCTGTTTGCACACACTACATGTCATTCATTGGCCTTAGCCCATGTGCTGATTCCTATGCACTTAATAAAGTAGTTTAGTTTTTAATAATCAATATTAGCTTAGATTTTATTTTTTCTATAGTTTTATCAGTGAATGCAGAGTTATACAGCAGGAAAGCTGTGCCAAACAAATAGTGAAGTATCCCTTCCCCAAATAATGTGATATCTAAAGGCATAAAAACATACAATGGCTAGTCATTTCCAATTTACCTCCCTTAATTGGAGCTGGAGTGACAGAGGGCTGGCTCAGCAATTCTTGGTAAGCACCTTGTCACAGAATTACTCCATACAAAATTTATTGCAAGTCGTGAGCAACCACATGTATCTGCTAATGGCAGATTGCACACCCATACACTGGCATCACCCCATTCTCAGCACCCAAAATCAAAATGGAGTTCAAAAAGTGCAAAAAGGGGAAAAAAAAATTTCCCTAGAAACTCACACTTTTTCACAAAGATGTGCCAATGCATTTATATTTCCTTCTCTCTTTAGCTTTCTACGGCATGTTATGCTATGCTTGGCCCTGGTGGCCAGGGTAGCCACTCTCCCTGTGGCGCTTGGCCTCAGTGGCCCGAGTAGCCACCCTCCATGTGGTGTGTGGCACTTGGCTCCAGCAGTCCAGCCTCTGAGTGCCGCAGCTGCCCATCATGTCTATCGGTGGTATGACCCATCAGCCGCGCCACAAGAGAATGTAAGAACATAAGAATGGCCATACTGGGTCAGACAAAAGGGCCATCTTGCCCAGTATCCAGAGCCGACAGTGGCCAATACCAGATGCCTTAGAGGGAGGGAACATAACAGGGATTCCTCACATGTTCCTTTTCTTGTCACTCATTTCCAGAAAAATGTAGTAGCTGCCAGAGCTGGAACTGGAGACACTTTGCGGCTGCCCCTGTAGGGCCAGGCTCACTATAGCCTTGCTCCAGCCTCAGCATACCTGGCTTCCTGCCACACCACTCACCCTGCTGCTGTGTGGGGAACCTTAGCAGGCGCGACTCATTAGAGGCTAGGGACGTGGTCTAGTAGAATGCCTCAGCCCGGCAGGCAAGGGTTTGTGGCCCGCCAGTGGTCCACAGACCAGCAGTTGGGAATCACTGATTTATTGGATAACAGTAGACAAATCATTTGACTTCCTTGTGCCTCACTAGCCCAGGTGACAAAATTTTAAAAAAGTAGGAATCTTTATTGAAAACTACAGACAGCATTTGAGCTCTGTTTTTCTTGCAACATATTTTTCTTGGTCCTTTTAGCTTCTTACTACTGGTGTTCAGGAAGCCAAGAGCCATTTAATATGCACTGCGTGAAAATTCTATTTTCATATTTTCTAAAAGTTAAACAAAGACGCAGGTTAATTATAGCTGGTAAATATAAAGGAGTAAGTTCCTCCTTAGTATAACTCCATACTAGAAGTTATTGGGGTTATCCAGAGATGAATTTGATATAGGAAATGAAATGGTCTTGAAGGTTATGATATTGGCATTTATCAAACATTTTATTAGAAAGTGAAATGCAATGTAAAATATCAATAAAGAAAGCATGTTTAACTGAAATATTCTGTTATGGAAAATTTCAACTTTCAAAAAAATAGATTCAGAAAGGACAGATGTTCTAATTTCTTACTGAACCATTAATTTAGGGACACCTCAATTCTAAAGCCTGATTCAATGCCTATTGCAGTGAAGAAAAAATTTCTCCATTGATTACAAATAACATTACATTTGGTCCCCAGGGAAGAAATCTACTGTTAATTATATGAGCACAACTCCCATTGACTTCACTAAGAGGTCTATGCATGGCTGTAAGGGGAGAATCACTAATGGTTTTCTGTAACATAATTAAAACGTATATAATCAAAACCCTCTAACTATAAGTAACTTAGGATGTTAAAGCTAGCTGTGAAACACTGGAAGGAACAGAGACATGTAAACTGAAAGTGATAACTAGCTTCACAGAGGAAAAAGCTTCAAAGGGAATGGAGATTATGCAGATATAATGCAATTGCAATTTGAATAAACCATTTCTCAAATAGTGAAACAGATCAATCAGCAAAAGAGTTGAAAAAGATAAAATTATTTGAATCTTACAAGCAAGCCTGAAGTAAAACAGCATTCAACACACTATAAAGAAATTTTCTTTCTAACGAAGAGGAAATACCGTTAGCTTCTATTGTGAAAAACAAATATAATGGTTTTTCATCAATATAAAAACACAGGGTTAAAGAAGGACAATAGCAAAATCTTAGGAAGGGGACAAGGAAATAAATTTACAGAGGATGTTGAAATTACTAAATGGAGTATTACACCAATATATAACATGCAAACTATATTTATACAAATTGTTATTTGTTAAACATAAGTAAACAATTTTTGCCTTATATATAACCACCTAAGTTTGTAGTCATAAGTTTCAAACAGTAGTTCAATTGTTCTCAACCAGTGGTATGCATAATCCTCAGGGTATGCTAAGTTCTTCCAGGGCAAATGTCAACTCATCTAAAATTGTGATTAGTTTTACAATAGGCTGTAGAACCCTGTGGTGGAACTAGGATCCCATCGGTCCCATAGGACCCAATGCTATAATAGCAGGAACAAGACAAAAAACGTTCAACAAACAATGTGGAAGTGGGTGGGCATGTTTACTGTGGTCTGGGAATGGTTATTGTGTGGTGGGACATCAGCAGGATTTTTAAAATGTCCCCCTGGGCTGCAAACAACAGGAACCTCACAGCCAGCAGCTGCCACTCTCCAGCCACCAAATGACGAAGTTCCCCAGTTTAAAACTGACTCAAATATCAAACTGAAATGTAAGTACAATATTTATATTCCAATTTATTTTATTTTATAATATAATTATGTGGTAACAATTAGAATGTAAGTATTTTTCAGTAATAGTGTGCATTGACACTATGGTATTTTTAGGTCTGTTTTTTGTAAGGGAGTCATTTGTAAGAAAGGTGAAACTTAGGGTACACAAGACAAATTGGCCTCTGGGAAGTGGTACAATTGTCTGGAGAGGTTGAGAACCACAGCAGTAATTAATTGTCTAAAACAATAATTCCCACCTACAAAAGTCTGCTCTCACGATTGTATTGCAAATCTCATGACATCGGTTGATTTCCTCGAAGATCCACCACCTGAAGTCAGGAGATTTTGTAAGAATTTATTTTTTTTTATTTTACATTTTAACTCTCATGGTAGTGTAGGCCAGCTTGAAAATGTTAAGGGTGATCAGATACTCAAGACAGTTCATATTATCAAGGAGGAGGAAACACAAGCCAAAATAGGCAAAAAACAGATTAAAATAAAGATTGAACCTCTCTGGTCCAGGACTCTGGTCTGGCAACATCTGTGGTCTGGCAGGACCATGGATTTTGCTGGACCAGAGAGCTCCTGGACCAGAGAGCCTTGGCTCAGGGCAATGGAGTCCTGGCACCCTGGAGCAGCCTCGGAGCTGTAGTGTGTTGGTGGTTCCACAGCTGGCCATGGTGCTCCAGCGGCCCAGAGCACCAGAGCCCTAGTGGTCCCGGAGCAGCTGAACTCCAGAATCTGGCAACCTTGGGGCAGTGAAGCCCCAGCAGCCCTGGGATTCCGTAGACGCAGGCAGTTACTTCGGGCTAGTCAATTTCTAAAATGGCAACCGGCCAGAAACAGACAAATCAAGCATGGGATATTTAAATCCCAGGTCACCCTCATTAGCCTCCCTAGATCGATCTAGGGGGCTAGTGTAGACATACCCTGGGTCTTCTTTATTCCCCTTTTTAAATAAGGGCACTCTTCTTGTCCTCCATCCTAAAGATAACTGCTAGCTATTTCATGAATATGTCACTTAGTTCCTTATACTCTATGAAATTCATCAGGTCCTTCCGACTTGTGTACTTCTCAATTTTCTAAATACAGGTTGATTTGCAATTCTGGTCACCCTCATTAGCCTCCCTAGATCGATCTAGGCGGCTAGTGTAGACGTACCCCCAGAGAATTGTGGGTGTCACAGCCTAAGTTTGGTACCTGGAAAGATATTGGAACTATTTATTAAACAATCAGTTTATAGGCACCTAGAGGATAATATGGTTATAGGGAATAAACAGCATGGATTTGTCAGGAATAAATCATGTCAAACCAACCTGTTTTTTATTAATTTGACATTTACTGACTTAGCCAGTAAAGTGGTAGATCTTGATCTTGATTTTTAGCAAGCTGTCAAACTGTCCTGTGGTGGTTCAAGAGTGTGAACATCAACCTCAGGGGATATTGTTAACAATCAGGTTGTGAGTTCTATACTTGGTTGTGAGTTTTATACTTAGATTTCACTAGCTGATTGTCAAGGATAAATTCCTCAAGCACTATAACAGCCTTAACATGGCGCCACAAATATTCCCCTTGAGTATGCTGATTGATCTTGTCCCGCACATAACTTTACCTTTGTGATAGATCTGGTCTGTTACACCAAAGATCACCAATTACTCCCCTCCTGAAGGACTAGTCACTTATTCTAGGTCAATTTGACCTAAGAGCTCATAGCAAAGATAATGCTTGAAGTTTATTATTAAATTGGCTATCGAGGATTGGCTATCTAAAGATGCATTAACTAGGGAAAAGAATTAATTCTTATGTACAAGACTGAACACACAAGTGCCAAGGCTAAACACATATGAGTTCTGATCTTTAGTTTAAAAAAATAACAGAAGCTCCCATAATATGCAAGCTCTCTGTGTCCTATAGGACTAGCCCAGGCCAAACACTGGGGATCTTTTGCCTATGCTTAGTAATCCTTGCCACTCAGAGTCCAATCATCCTAAAATATGTAGTTCCTCCTTGTTAGAGCTTTTTATTCCTTTACCCTTCTGCTTTTAGTTTCAAATTCAGCTGTTGAGAGGAATTCACTTTTATATTTCCTCTTCATTGGAGAGATGGAGGGGTGACTGAAAGCAGTCAAGAAAGACTTTTGTGCTCTGATATTCCACAGTATTTTTTCTGGTGTTGATGAGCCTCCTTGTCAGGCAGCAGATAACACCTCCTGTGGGAGACAAGTATTTCACACATATTAACGCTTCTCTCCCATCTGGTGAGTTACAATTACAGAGCAAACACTTAATTACCTTATAACATGAGGCACAGATATTTAAGTGAGATTAATGCATGCAGCAATTTACAAGTATTTCATAAAGTTCAAAACCTAAACACATCCTTAATTCTAATAATTTATATAAAAATTCCAACACATAGGTGAGCCAGACTGCATCCAGTCAGCATTCAGCTGAGACCTTGGAACTTTGGCATGAACTAACATCTGGGCTTCTAGAATCACATATGGTTTTTGACATAGTCCCAACTGACATTCTTAAAGAAACTGGAGATATGTGGTTCATGTGAAATCACTATAAACTGGTTGAATGATGGTTCTCAGAGAGTAGTTAGTAATGGTTTGCTATCAAACTGGGAGGGTGTATCTCGTGGGTTTCCGTAGGGGATTGTCTTGGGTCTGGTACTGTTCCTGAGCAGTGGGAAACAATGTGGGCTGAAGGAAGTGCTGGCTGCAAGAGGCTCTGCACAGACTCCCTACAGTACCACCACAGACCCCCAGGGGTCTGTAGACCACAGGTTAGGAACCACAGCTCTAAGAGATCATTCCAAAAGTATGGCTGCACTACAGAGCTTACAGCCGCGAAGCAGTGGCATTATAGCTAGTGCAGATGCTCTAAGCAAATGGGAGAGAACTCTCTCTTTGATTGGACAACTTTTGGCCCCGTGAGTGGCAGTAGCTATGCCAGCAGAAGAAGCTCTTCAACCAGCATAGCACTCTCCACACTGGTACTTAGATCACATTTGTGGATGTGCAGTTAAATGAGCCCTTTATGTGGTTGGGTCCAGTGATGAAATGGCTTGTGTAGATATGTGGACAGAGTTGGCACTGGGGCTGATTGCAGGGGTGGGTTCCTGGATGTTTATGATGGAGGTGTGATGCGTGGTCACTGGAAGGAATTTGTTTGGATCCAACCACATCAGCCACTACATCAGGGGTGCATTTAACTGCACATTCATTAATGTGATCTATGCCATCAAATACCAACAATGCCCCTCTGACATATTGGACAAACTGGACAGTCTCTACAGGAAAGAATTAATTGACACACATCAGATATCCAAAAAGGCAGCACACAAAAATCTCTTGGAGAACACTTTAACCTGCTTGGGAGCTCATTAACACTGAATTGTTTCAGACCAATTCCACAAGCCAAATACACAGGGAAGCACTGGAACTTAGCTTCATTTATGAGTTTGGGAGCCATCAAAAAGGTATTAATAAAGACATTACCTGGCTAGCACACTACCGTCCACATTCTAATGACTTAACCAACTAAGGAGCTCCAGGGGATAGCCGAATTAGTCTGTTACAGAAAAAAACAACAAATGGTCTGGTAGCACTTTATAGACTAACAAAACATGTAGATGGTATCATGAGCTTTTGTGGGCACAGCCCACTTCTTCAGATGACCGGAGAAAAAGAACTCCAGTCATCTTAAGAAGTGGCCTTGCCCATGAAAGCTCATGATATCATCTACATGTTTTGTTAGTCTATAAAGTGCTACCAGACCATTTGTTGTTTTTAACCAACTAAGCAATGGGTACTTAAGAACAATTTGCACCTCCTCTACCAGCTTCTTGTAACTTGAACAATCTAATTCAGTATTTTTTCCTTTCCTTTCCCTCCCCCATCGCCTATTTATTTTTGGGTCTGGACTTTTATACTCCATTCATCTGAAGAAGTGGGTTATACTCACGAAAGCTCATGATATCATCAAAATGTTTTGTTAGTCTTTAAGCTGCTCCTAGACTATTCATTGTTTTTCAAGTTTTTCCAGTTACAGATTAACTTGGCTACCCCTCTGAAGCTCTTAGAATATGGTTATGTCTACACTATGGAGTTTTGGAGCATATCTAGACTACGCTAGACTACTCTAGACTTTCGAAAGAGGATATGCAAATTCCATAGGAATTTCTAATAAAATTCCATAGGAATTTGCATATCTTCTTTCAAACTCACTTTGAAAGTGGCACTTTCGAAAGTGAAAGTAATTAAGAAGTGGTTTTATCTGCAAACCCTCAAGTTTGTCGACAAGCCTCTTTTCCTTAAAAAATTAGGTTTACACAGCTTGTCAACAAACAAGAGGGTTCACCAACAAAACCATGTCTTAATCTCTTTCACTTTAAAAAGTGCCGCTTTTAAAAGTGAGCTCGAAAGAAGATCCTCTATTGAAAGTCTAGCGTAGTCTAGATACACCCTTTCTGAGATATCAGAGGTATCTTGGAAAAACTCTGCCACTTCCAGGGAATGCATCTGCTCTTCCAAAAAAATTGTCAGGAGAGCAGACATTTTCAGACGCCCTATAAACCTCATTTTACGAGGAAGAAGGGCTCTTCCAAAAGAGGAGATTTTTCCAAAATTTGGCCCAGTGTAGACAGTCCAAATTTTGGAAAAGCCTCTTCCAAAAAAAGAATTGGTAAAAGATACGCAAATTGCAGAGTGCAATTTGTGTACCTTTTTCCGAAAAAGAAGTGTAGTGTAGACATAGCCTATGTTATCTGTACTGTGACGTTCAAGTACCTTTCTTAAATGTGAAGAACCCTGTATAATTCAAAAGCTTGTCTCTTTGATCCTCAAAAGTTAGTCCAATAAAAGATATTACCTCGCCTAGCTAGTCTCTCTCGTATCCCAGGCCTTACAAAGTTATTACAACTATACAGGTAGAATAGTATAATAGCTGAGCCATAGTTTTAAACTGTAATTTTGTATAGCACCTGGTAGCCTGAGGCATTACTAGATCAGTAGCTGGCCAATACATTCAATCACCTGAGGTAAAGACTAGTTATATTAATGCTCAAGTTAGACTAAGCATGCAGTGGAAAGAGATGAGTGAATACCAAGAACTGACTCCATGCATTTTAATTACTTTCCTTCTATTCAATAATTATCCAGAAGTAGGTCACTATTTTGTTAAAAGTATTTGCACAAATGACTTGGGGAATATCTCTGACAGTAACAAATAATGCTTGGTTTGATCAGTTTCATAGCAGTATTTGAAACAACATAGGCCATGACTGGGCACAGAAAATCAGGGTGTGTTTCTGTTCTCTGCCTGAATGAGCATATCTATGACAATCAAACGGAAGGCATTAACAGTCATGATTACAAATTTTAAACTTTCTTGTTCTGAATTGCTTCAAATAATAACTCTGAAAATTCACTATTTTAGCAAATATGCTTGACAGCAAACTCATTTGCTAGAAGGCACACAGGAAATAAATGCAAAAGGAATTCATAAAACAAAGTGTTAAGTTCTCTTCATAGACATTTTGTGCATTTTTCACCCAGCACTTGTAGTGAATACGCAAGAGAATCCATGCTGATAATAGAGGGTGGGTGAGATAATATCTTTTACTGGACCATCTTCCGTCTGTCAAAGAAACAAGCTTTCAACCTATACAGAGCTCTTCTTCAGATCTAGCAAAGGTAAGAGAGACAAGCTTTCAACCTTACACAGATTCTTCTTGCTCACAAACAGAACTTGATGCAATAAAATATATTATCTCACCATTTTGTGTCTCTAACATCCTGGAACAAACCTGGCTTCAACACTGCATATAACAATGAGTTTATTTTTAGCATCTGATAATAAAAATCATACTGTGAAAACTTGGTCCATTGAAGTCCCATAGGAATTCTTCTATTAATGTCCAACACAAAAAGATTTCACTTGTGATTATGGTATGTAGGCAATTAGTACACACACAAGACTATATTCACATAATCTTCAGCTTTTGGTATCCACTCACATTCACAAGATGTGTTTATAAATCTGTTTTTTGCTTAACAGCTTTAGTGTTCCTGATTCCCTATTGAAAGTGATTTCATTTATGATTTACACTTACATAGTGAGAAACATTTGCCAGGTAGTGGTCTAAGTATGTACCCCAATAAATGTTTTCAAGTTTTCATCATGTTGTATTACAGGTCTGACAAAAAGTCCTCTGAAGTCAATGGAAATGTCTCCAAGAAATATTTAGTATTTCTACATCCCCAAACAAGATATGGAATAGTAATATACATTTTAAACTAAAGCTGTTGGGAGCCATTTGTGTCAGTTCCTATCAACTTAAGGCTCAACTTAGCTACCTGATTTTTTAATCAAAGCTAGTTAAGTAATTGCTTTATCTGTGCTTTTATTTTTGGGATTTTTTTCACCCCACCAATTAATTTGTTTAAAATGGCCATATCCTACAGTTGGTATTGCTTTGCTATAGTTGGTATTGTGCTGCCATTGCCTGTACTGGTGTACTGTGTTAATAAGATCAATATTGTTGTGTATCTTTATCTTTCACTACACTGCATTTTGTACTATGGAACTGTGAGTGCATCTTGTAGTGACTTCTTGCTGCCAAGAACTAAGTATAAATATATTGTGGATGCACACTAAAAAGCCCTCAGTCTGGTCAGGTTGAAGTAACAATTTATATTAAATTGTTAAGATATCTGAATTTATAAATTGATAGTTCAACCTGACCAGACTTGGGGGCAGAACAATACCAACTATTGCAGAGCAATATCAGCTATGGGATATGGTCATTTAAAAAATTAATTGATTATATGAAAAAACAAACAAACAAAAAATACAGGCACAGAAAGAGCAATTACTTGACTGGTAATTGCAAGTATCAGAGTAGGAGTTTAAGACCAAAAAGGATCACTTAAACATTTAATCTGATGTTCTATATATCACTGGCCAATAACACCACCCAGCATGTGCACCCAACATCCAGTATAAGATCAAATATGACAAAACACAGGAGACAAGATTATGATGTGCTTCAACCAGAGAATAGAAGAAACTGAATTTCACCTGTGCCCAGGTCTCTGCAATGGCAGGGAAATAATTAAATAATTTACAACCAGATAATCTTGGCAAGTACTGATTAAGAAAAAAAGTCTCTTTGACTTCAGTGAACTTTGGCGCAGGCTGTAATAGGGCACATAGAAAGCTCAGATAGGCCCACCTCCTTCAGTGCTCCTTGTGTGGTAATCATGGGTTTATTTATTTATTTATTTAAATGATGACTGTTTCTATACGGATTTAATGATTGTACTTGTAGTGGTTGTTCCTTTGTTCACAGTGATTCTGTGAGAGCTGATGGTGCTCAGTAAGATTAAATCAGGCTTTGGTTCTGAGCTCATAGATTGCTCTTATTTACTGTAAAGCCCCAGAGTAGTTAGCAAAAACCTCTACCCTGAAGAGGAAGTCACTCAGACACACACACACACACACGCCAAAATTTCACCTCAACACCACATAAAGAGGTCAGTTAGGCTGTGTCTAAACTACATGGCTCCATCGATGGAGCCATGTAGATGAGGGCTGTAGGCAAAGGGAAATGAAGCCGCGATTTAAATAATCGCGGCTTCATTTAAATTTACATGGCTGCTGCGCTGAGCCGACAAACAGCTGATCAGCCGTTCATCTGCTCAGCGCGCTAGTCTGGATGCTCCCGCACAGACCTGAAAGCCCTTTATCGACATCCCCGTTATGCCTCGTAGGATGAGGTTTACCGGGGATGTCGATAAAAGGCTTTCATTTCGACAGGGGAGCATCCAGACTAGGGCTCTGAGCTGACAAACAGCTGATCATCTGTTTGTCGGCTCAGCGCGGCAGCCATGTCAATTTAAATGAAGCCGCGATTATTTAAATCACAGCTTCATTTCCCTTTGCCAAAAAAACAAATCTACATGGCTCCGTCGACGGAGCCATGTAGTTTGGACGCACCCTTAGACACTGGCCATGTGAGCATGAATGAACTAGCTAAGTGAGAGAGAGAATATGCTTGGTGTCACTTTGGAACCCTCATCCATGCAGCCCAATGTTTCATCTCAAGCCATGGCCAGTCCTGATATTTCAGAGGAAAGAGATGGGTGCCTCCCAGAATACATTTGGGTCAATCTCTTCCTGAACCCTGTGAGTCAATCTCTTCCTGAACCCTTCTGCTATCTGGCTGAAACCCTGAAACATGAGCTCTAGAAATCTTTTAATCTTTTAATTTCCAGCCTAACTTTGTTCATGGCCAGTTTATTTCTATTCATACCTGTGTCAACATTGTCCTCTACCTTGAATAGATCTTCATCCTCGCTGATATTTAATAACTTGTCATGCATGTTTAGACTGCCATCATATCCCCTCTCGGCCTTCTTTTTTAGCCAAGTTCTTCCAGTCTCCTCATAATGCAGGTCCTCCATTATCAGCTCTCACTATATTGTGAAAGACCAAGCAGATGGGCTTATCTGACTGATGACTGATGACAGTGTCATTAAGAGCTAGTGGAGTGAGTTTAGAGCTGCTATTGTAACTTTCTATACCTTTCTAGTGATAGAGCTTATTGAAAATACTTTTACCATCCTATTTCTGCTGTTAGCAGAACATTGATGACTGCAGTTGTTAAATATTAATATCTTTCAGTTTGAAAATTGTCTTAAATAATAAAACCCTATTAAAGTTTTTTCTTTCATTTACAGGTTTGCTTACTTATAGATGTTACAAGCCCAACATGTTTTGCTCACTTTATTTTTCTTAAAAAAAAAAAAAAAGTTCTGGTAGCACTTTATAACATGTAACTATAAAACATGTAGATGGTATCATGAGCTTTCATGGGCACAACCCACTTCTACATTTCTTGTTTGATATGTAGGCCTTACTCCCCAAACACTTTTGTGGTTAAGTTTCAGACAAGAACGTCTGTTGGGCTATTCACGTGTTTTAAAATTAAGAATGTTCATGAGTGTGGGTTTGCCAGATAGAGGCCTTATATACAAAGAAGAGAGAAAATAGTAAAATATACACAGGTTACATTTAAAGTAATGTTTGAGATAATGTCTTCAAAAACAATGCGTTAGGGATACAGGAAAATGGACTGAATCACATCACATGTAGATACCCAGTCTACTGCCACCCCATTAATCCACAAAATGTCTTATTCTCCTCAATTCCATGGACTATATTAGAAGATGAATATATGCAGATGGAACCAGAACAACCCATGATATCAAAGAAGAGACAAGCTTCAGATGTGATGAAATCCTTTGATCTGGTTCCAAAACTAAATAGCTTTTGGGGATGACTCTGCTATTATCTCTATGGAAAATACAAGTCAGTTGCTGGATTTAGTGAGATGGAAAATAAAATGCACAGCATACCGGCTCCAACCTTGTAAAAGAAAGTAAATGGTTTGTTTAATTGTAAAGATACAGAATGGCAGAGGGATGGAAGAGTTAGTCACAGTATTTGAAGACTGGCAACTGCTATAATAACTGGACCTACAATTTTCCCCTAATTGTGATCTTACTTTCTAAAGGCAAGTGAAAGTTTATAAAATATCACAATTTCTTACAATGGATGTTCATGGGGACAGGTGCAAAATAGATACAAATGTAGTCGAAACATAATGGCCTACTCCTCTAATAAGGACTGTGATAGACAAGAGGAGTGTAGGACCAGAAATCAATGAATCAGCCTGTCTCCATCCCTACGGCTACCACCCCACACCGTTTCCTGGGACTTTGGAATCCACTGTGACACCACGAGGCCTTTGTCTTCCTGATCCTGACAGAGGAGATGGGACAAAAGAGGGACCTTGATGACATTGCCATCTCTGCTAGCTGGGATATGCCATTTCCCATTGTACCTTCTTATGTATTCTGTTCCTTCCTCATCTTATTTCCTATGTCAGGAAGGATACTATTAATTGACTTTGATTCTTATCTGCTTTGTTTTAACTACCCAATCTTTGGATACTTATTGATTCCCTCTAGCTCCCTGTCTCCCACCCCCCTCTTTTTTCCCTCTTCCCCTCTCCTATTTATTTTGGGTCTGAATATCTTAAACTCATAACTTCAGTCATTTGAAGGAGTGGGCTGTGCCCACAAAAGCTCATGATACCATCTACATGTTTTGTTAGTCTATAAAGCACTACCAGACCATTTGTTGTTTTTTTCTGTACATTCTAACTCGGCTACACCCTAAAGCTTTTTATTTCTTCTGTTTCCTTTTCCTCTTCTCTTTTAATTCTGTTCAATGAGAGTCTGGGTTAGCAAGATGGTAAATTCTGCAACACTGCTCTAAGCCAGTGAATGGAAAGAAGCTGTAAAAAGCAATGCCCTAATCACATCCTTGCTGATAAAAGTTTGTCAGGTCTTGGAGTGGCTAAAAACACAGCCCATGCCTGTGTTTCTCTGGCAGTGAGGTTGCAAGTGAAAGTTAATATCAGTGACAGAAATTGCATTTTCTATCTTTGCTGTTCTTTTCTAACCTCACTTGTGTATCGGTTATGCTTTGCCTTTTAAGAAATGGGATCAGACTTCAACAGCCATAGCTCTAGCCTATCTCAGCTAAATTCTCTTTTCCCCAGAAAGCACAGTTATTGCCTCTCTCTACAACAAACACTTAACCTTGTTGAACACTGTTTAATGCTGGACGTTGACAGAGTTATGTTAACACCTTTAACTCTTTGGGCCCAAATATTCGATCAATGTCAACACAACATTATCCTACCAAGCAAGCCTGTTGCCAGCTACTACAGCTTCTGAGGGGAAGTAGCAGAGAGTCTGTTCCTCTCTAAAACAGGATTTAGGACACAAAGGTTTGTAGGCTCATTGTCATATATGCTGTTTGTGGCAGACCTGCTTATTTTTCACCAAGGTGCCCCCCACCATTAAATGCAGAATAGCCAGAGCTATGAAGCCCTTTTGTGGAGTCTACACAACAGAACCACAGTTTCCATTACATTAGGAAAGTAGAGAGTTATGCAAGGCTGTTCCCATTTTGATCTATAACAGGGCTGTCAATTAATCAGCATTAACTCATGTGAGTAAATAAAAAAAATAAACATGTTAAAAATATTGACCATGATTAATTGTAGTTTGAATTGAATTGTTAAAAATAGAATACCAATTGAAATTTATTAAATATTTTGGGATTTTTTCTACATTTTCAAATATATTGATTTCAATTGCATGACAGAAAACAAAGTATACAGTGCCCATTTTATAATGTTTTTATTACAAATATTTGCACTGTAAAATGATAAAAAGCTATTTTTCAGTTCACCTAACACAAGTACTGTAAAGCAACCTCTTTATCATGAAAATGCAACTTACAAAAGAAGATTTTTTTGTTACATTACTGCACTCAAAAACAAAAATTTTGCCTACAAGTCCACTCAGTCCTACTTGTTCAGCCTGTCATTAAAGCTATGTCTACACAGCAGGGAAAAGTCAGAAAAAGATACGCAAATTGCAAACCGCAATTTCCATATCTCTTTCTGCTTTTCTTCTGAAAGCATCTTTTCCAAATTTGGCCCAACTACCAGGGGCCAAATATCAGAAAAAAACCCTCTTTCAGAACATCCCTTCTTCCTTGTAGAATGAGGTTTACAGGGATGCTGAAAAAAATGTGTCTGCTTTTTCAATTTTTTTTTTTTTTCAAAAAGCAGACACATTCCTTGGACATGGCAGAACTTTTCTGGCATACCAGAGGTATGCCGGAAAAGCTCCACAATGTAGACATAGCCTAAGAGAAATACATTTGTTTACATTTGCAGAAGATAATGCAGTGCTTATTTACATTGTCACATGAAATTGAGAATATGTAACCTGGTTCACTGTCCCATGTAGTGGCACTTATGCCACTTACAGTGAGAGATAATAATGAGTGATCTCTACAGCCTAAGCTAAGAGCAGCTGGCTTTATAGCTCAAGCAGTAGAGACTCCTACACTAAGCTCCAGAGGTCTCACTTGTAACTGCCTGCAGGCAAACTGAACTTAGGACCTCTGGAGCTTAGTGTAGGAGCTTCTATAGCTTGACCTATAAAGCCAGTTGGCTCTCAGCTTAGGTTATAGAGGTCACTCATTCTCATTTCTCACTGTAAATGGTCTAAGTGTTATTACATGGGACAGTGAACCTCACCCACTAGGTGAGTGGGTTACAAATAGGCATTTGCATGGCACTTTTGTAGCTGGTGTTGCAAGTTATTTACATGACATATATGTTAAACATTCATATGCCTCTTCATACTTTCGCCATCATTCCAGAAGACATGCTTCTAAGCTCATGACATTCACTTAAAAAGAATTGTTAATTAAATTAAATTTGTTACTGAAATCCTCGAGGAAGAATTGTATGTTTCCTGCTGTTTTACCCACATTCTGTGAAATATTTCATGTTATAGCAGTCTCAGATGATGACCCAGCACATGCTGTTCATCTTAAGCACACCTCCTTTGCAGACCTGAAAATTTCTAAAGATAGCTACAGCACATGACCTAAAATTTAAGAATCTACAGTGCCTTCCAAAATCTGAAAGGAATGAAGTGTGGAACATGCGTTCAGAATTCTTAAAAGTGAAACATTCTAATGAGGAAACTAGAGAACCCGAACCATTTTCAGCTGTTGGCATCCGACTCAGATGATGAAAATGAACATGCATTGACCCTTACTGCTCCAGATCATTATCTAACAGAATCCACTATTAGCACACAAGCCTGACCTATGGAATATAGATGAAGCATAAAGAGACATATGAATCTTTAGCATATCTGGCATATAAATATCTTGAAATGCTGGTTGCAACAGTGTCACATGAACACGTGTTCTCACTGTAAATAAGAAACAGGCAGCATTATATCCTGCAAATGTAAACAAACTTTTTTGTTTGAGTGATTGGCTCTATAAAAAGTAGGACTAAGAGTATTTTCTAGGCTCTAAAGTTTTACATTGTTTTATTTTTGAAGGAAGGGGTTTTTTTAGTACATAATTCTAGTTCACCTTCCATGATAAACAAATTGCATTACAGTATTTGTATTAGGTGAATTGAAAAAATATTATTTGGATTTTGAGCGCAAATATTTGTAATAAATAAATGTAAAGTGAGCACTATTCACTTTGTATTCTGCGTGGTAACTGAAATCAAAGTATATGAAATGTAGAAAACATCAAAATACTTAAATAAATAGTTTTCTATTATTGTTTAACAGCATGATTAATCAATCAATATTAATTTTTATTGCTTGAAAGCCCTGATATGCAGTTAAGAAAATATCTCTTCATTTTCAAAACAGTAGTCCACGTCCCACAATGGGCTTGTTGGTCTAATGATGGCCTTAATTTAAGTCCATCACAAAACAACTGAAGTGTTTGGCATCATTCAGATCAATCACAAGGACGAATAGGAGTGTTGATGTAAGTTGGTATTTGAGATAACATGGAAGAGCAGTGTTGTGGAAGTTTACACATTATTTGTCGGTAATTAGCTTAATTCTGGCCAGCATTATTTGCATGAGCATTAAATTGTCTCAAATTTCAAGACAAAAATATGAAAAAATCATTGTATTCTTTACTGGTCACTAGAGCTAGAAGAACAAGGCAAATGGCTTGCCATAAAATACCTTTTTAGAAGTTAAAATACACCTGCTAATATGTCATGCATCAGATTCATGCACAATGCACATTTCATGTTTGCTTTCTGTGAAAGGTATTACTAGTTCAAATAAATGTTTGTGGAAATTAATATCAAAGGCACATGCATTAGTGTTCTCAGGAACTGGATCCTAAATTCAAATCCTCATGCATTTATTCCAGAAATGGTTTTGTGCTTTTCCAGTAAAAGAACAGAAACAAAATCATGTGATTTGTGAGACCACTCACTATTCAGGGTTGAGCAGCCCATAAAGAAAAACAATAGTGATGTGAGGAAGATACTGGAACCTGTCTGATTCTGAGGAGAGAGAGTGGGATTCTAGGGACCTTGACTGAGGAAGGATCTGAATTAAGCCCTTTCAGCTTGACTCCTCAGGTGTCAAGTGTTGCAGGGAATTTGTTTATTAAAAAGGGTATTAATTCTGGAGTGTGACAGAAGTGCACAGAGGTTAGAACTTGTTTTCACAAGACAAGAGTCCTGTGACCTTTTGGTTCAGCTGTAATCTTAACTAGGATTTCTGTGGTGCCATGCCTCCTGCAAACTCCCTTTTCCACTGGGCAGGTGTCAGCATGGCTAGGGGAAATCCTATGCTAAGCTCTACTTTTAAACATCACTTCAGAGAGCTAGTGCTTTCAGGTCAGAATCATGACTCCAGCTAAGCAGCTTCAAGGTTTTTGTTTGTTTGTTTGTCTGTTTGTTTTGGGGTTTTGAGGTTTTTTTTTTCATGGCTTAACAGGAACCAGAGCTCTAAACCTCTAAACTCCAAGGCTATGTCTACACGGGCGGGTTATTGTGCAAGTACGGCCGTTCTTGCACAAGAACCCACAGAGCATCCACACTGTCCACCTGTTCTTGTGCAAGGAAATTTACAGTACGGCGTGCTGAGAGGGAGTCTTGCACAAGAGCCATGCTCTTTCCTAACAGGTGTAAGCTTTCTTGCACAGTGTGGATGCATGGCAAAGGCTTCTTGCGCAAGAACTGGCCTCTGGGAAAAAAACACAGGTGGCCTCTCTGACACTCCATACGCATAATCAACACTCACTGATTCCCACTAGCTGGCCTCCCCTTAAAGGCACAGGCACCTAGTGGAGCTGCCAGAAGGAGTGATGGCAGCCGCTCAGCCACAGCCAGGTCCTTCAGGCCCCACCCAGGAGCCATCCCAGAGCACCCAGCAGACCCACAGGGGCACCAGGTGGCAGGCTCCATTCTGGGACACTACCGAGGTCCAGGCCCCCCTGGATCTCTGTGACCAGGAGGAGGCCCTCCGGAACCCCAGGTCCAGGAGGAGAAATGCCGACATCTTTGCCCAGATGGCCCAGGCACTGGCCGCACAGGGACACCTGGCCTGGACCCTGGAATGGGTCTGGGCCAACATGAAAGACCTGAGGCTCACCTATGTGCAGGCCAGCGAGAGTGGGGGCGGCGGAGCCACTGCTTGCCCCCACTACAACTGCCTGCACAGGATCCTGGGCGACATGGGGTCTTAGGCCCTGCAGGCCATAGTGGACTCAGCTGTGGCCATCCCAGAGGTCCAGCCAATGGACCCACAGGAGGAGGAGGGCGACTGGTTCACCAAGGAGGAGGAGGAGGAAGAGGACAGCAGCCAGAACCTACCAGCCCGGCCCAGCAGCCACAACGTGTCCTGGGCCTCCTCATAGGCTGGCGAGGGATCATCTGGTGAGTGTCACAGCTGCCATTCACAAGTGTGCAGAGTGCAGAGGGGCCATGGGGTAGGGGAGAGGGTGCAGCACATGGCACAGCCAGGCCAGATGCTGCGCAGTGGCACGCAGCATGTACAACCTTGTGCAGCCAGACCAAGTGGCACACGAACATGCAGCCAGTCCTACACACATCCTAGGGGTCACGCACACCCAGCCCGGGGTAGGGGGGTCCAGCCGGGAGCAACCCAGTCCCAAGGGCGCAGGCCAGACCCCATGCAGCCCAAGGGTGCTGCACACAGCACGCATCCATGGCCACCTATGCGACAAAGTAGCTGCCCCAGGGGAAGGTACAACATGCCCCCCCACCACAGGCTCCCCTGATGCCCCTAGGGGAATCCCCCCACACCCCCACACTGGTCTCACCTGTCCCCAGGCATTGTGGCATGTGCGGTGGCACGATGAGGGCACGGGGCGCCCGGAACACCATGGGGCAGGGGTCACTGACCATCTTGCTTCATCTGCTTCCTCTCCAGTGGGACCCCCTGCCAGCGAAGGACCTTCCATCCCCATCCTGCCGGTGCTGAGGAGCCAGGGCCCATCACAGCACACCCGGGACCATCACCACTTGCTCCGCCACCACATCTGCGCCATTGAGCGCACTCCCTCACCACCAATATTCACGCAGACATGGAGTGGAGGGAGCGGGTATGGAGCCAGTACCTCGAGTGCTGCAACAACATGTATGCCCTCCTGGGCACAATTGTGGAGCACATGGGCCCTGCTCCGCAGCACAGAGTGGCCAGCCTCCTTCCCCCCCCCCCCCCGCTGCTCCCCCTGCCTTGTCCAGCCTTCCCCCCTGCTTCCCTCCTGGCCATGCCAATGCCCCATCCCGCAGCCCTTCCTACTGTGCCCGTGATCCATCCTGCCCACCCATAGGGCGATCGTGACCCTCATGTCCACGGGGATGGCGGGGCACAGGCGGGTATCCTGCCTCCGGAGCGCAGGGGCGAACCAGGTGCAGAGCTTGTGAAATGTCCCTCTGCACATCTGGAAGTTCTGCACCCAGTGCTGGTCGCCCCATTGTCCCAGCACCAGGCGCTCCCACCAGTCCCCACTGGTGTTGTGGCTCCACAGGTGCCTGTCAGTGGTGGGGTGGGGGCAGGGCCGGCTTTAGGAAGTGCGGGGCCCAATTCAAACCACTTGGGCGGGCCCTCCACCACTCCCAACCAGGATTTTTTGTTGAGAAAAAAAAACGCACCCACACAACAAACCTCAACCACACGCAAATATCACATCAGAAGTAGATTTGATCAAAATGTAGTCGAACTTTAAAAAAAAAATGCCATCCTTTATTATGCAAAATTTTACACAATATTAAATCAGTTGCCTTAAGTGTAGGCCAAATATTTTCAATTGCAAACTATCCAATTTTTTCAATAAAGTTTAAATTTTGATTTTTAAAACGTTACCAGAGGGCATTGCAGTTTTCTGTTACATTGATTTACTTTTGAAATAGCAAAAATTGAGTCTTTGTTAAGAAAGTGTCAGTCTGTGGTCAAATTCCAGGCCTTAATGATTTCAGAACCAATGATTTCACTAGGTAAGATGGTACCTCACCACCATTGCCTCCTTTGCACTGCTCTTCAACACATTGCTTGTATGTTGAGTCCAAGATCAGTCTAGACAAGATTTTATCAATGATTTTTGCTCATGTGATCACTGAGACAAGACAAGGACTCTCAATTGATTCTAGTCAGCTCTGCCTTTAAACACTGGATGTAAAGTGTCAGATATAATTGAGGACTCCTAAATAGACTCTACACCACCAGAAATAAAACCTGTTTCCATCTTTTGTGACTTTCAGTTAGATGTGACTCACTATCCTCTGCTTAGAGTTCAAGTTATGGTAGACCCTAAGCCAGGTTATATTAAGTTCAGGTCTTTTAATGATACAATATGGATAACAACATTTCATTCTCCCAGCTCCAAGTCTTAAGTGAATTTCAACCCAAAAGAGCCAAAATTGATCACCTTGACACAGCAAGTGTGTCTACTGATCTCTGTGGCAAAGTAAGTTGTCTATATAAATAAGGCCTTTTCCTATAGTTGATTAGCAGATGGCAATAGATAGCTCATTCAGACCACTGGCTGATAATAGTTAGTCACCCTGACCTGTCATTAACCATAGTCATGGACTCACCCTACTCTTCATTGTCTCTATGATTCTCTGATGACCTGTGACAAAAAAGGAGGGTGGAAAGGGAAACTGAAGGGAGAGACCTCTCTAAATTCACCAATCAAAGAGCAGTATTGCCAAACCAAAAATCACAAGGAACGCCTACACAAAGTTATGAGAATTGTCTACAAATCATAAGATATTTTAAAAATAAAACATGGATTTTTATTAGCCTTTTGTTTGAGTATTTAGGGTTCATGTTTTAAAGCTTTCCTCCTTAGCTGTAAGGCCCAGAAGTATAAAGAACTTTTTTAAAATTAAAGCTGAGATTCCTACATAATCAACTGACTCCAGGTCTTTAGAAAAACACCAAGGATACGTCTACACTGGCCCCTCTTCCGGAAGGGGCATGTAAATTTCACGAGTCGTCGTAGGGAAATCCGCGGGGGATTTAAATATCCCCCGTGGCATTTAAATAAAAATGTCCGCCGCTTTTTTCCGGCTTTTAAAAAAGCCGGAAAAGAGCGTCTAGACTGGCCCCGATCCTCCGGAAAAAGTGCCCTTTTCCGGAGGGTCTTATTCCTACTTTGAAGTAGGAATAAGAGCCTCCGGAAAAGTGCACTTTTTCCGGAGGATCGGGGCCAGTCTAGACGCTCTTTTCCGGCTTTTTTAAAAGCCGGAAAAAAGCGGCGGACATTTTTATTTAAATGCCGCGGGGGATATTTAAATCCCCCGCGGATTTCCCTACGACGACTCGTGAAATTTACATGCCCCTTCCGGAAGAGGGGCCAGTGTAGATGTAGCCCAAATGTTTTGAGACTCATGGTAAAACAATGGAGGAATTCTTGTGAGCTCATGCTTTTCCCACAGTATAAATAAAAAACAACAACAACATCTTCTCGACTAAACATCCTAATGAGATACTGCAAATGGTGAACTGAATTCAACAGCTCCTGATATGAACACGTATCAATCTAGTTTTTCATATTTGAGATGGGTTACCAGGAATCATATATGATAATATGAAATCTTTCCACTCTCAAGTCAGCATATTCACAAAGCATCTATAATTTTGATCCATTTTATATTATTTTTCTCCCAGGGGCAACTGACCCCTCTGGCCCTCTCACTACGCCACTGCCCCTCCCCCCCGCAGATCTATCATCTTATGCATGTGCAAGATCTATGAGAGCCGTCCCATGAATCTGCAGTTAGTGTCTGTGGTGCTTGCTTCTGGGTGGTGTCTCAATGCTGCCACATTCACCTCCAAAGAGGGGCTTCCCAAAGCAGGCCCTTGCTGCTGACCCCCAAGGCATCCACAGGTCCAGTCTCCTTTCAATGGGCCCACTTCCCAGGGCTCATTGATCTTGGATCTGGCTTCCATCCCCTCTCCAACCCCCATCAGAACTACTGTGCCCTCCTGGCTTAGGAAAAGATTAAACAGGAGGATTGGAAATTAACCCACCCAATCTCATATCCCATAGGCAGGGAATGAGCCTACATTAGGCCCCAGCTGGAGTATCATGTCCAGTTCTGGGCGCCACATTTCAGGAAATGTGGAGAAACTGGAGAAAGTCCAGAGAAGATCAACACAAATGATGAAAGGTCTAGAGAACATGAGATATATGGCAACGCTGAAGAAATTGGCCTTGTTTACCTTGGAAAAGAGAAGACTGAAAAGGGACATGAGAGCAGCTTTCAAGTAGCTAAAAGAGTATCATAAGGAAGAGGAAGAAAAATTGTTCTGCTTGGCCTCTGAGGTTAGGGTGAGAAGCAATGGCCTTAAATTGCAGCAAGGGAGGTTTAGGTTGGACATTAGGAAAAACTTCCTGCCTGTCAGAGTGGTTAAACACTGGAATAAATTGCCTAGTGAGATTGTGGAATCTCCATCACTGGAAATATTTAAGACCAGGTGAGACAGACACCTGTCAGGGATGAGCTAGGGAAACTCAACTTTGGAAGCCCCAGAGGCCACACTGATACTTACAGAACATGCTGAGGGCCTCAATTTAAGTGTGGTTGCATATTCAAGCAAATATCTCTCTCACTGACAGGCATGAATACAAAGATTAAGGCAAGACTACACAACACACAGGCCCCATTTAAGTCAGTTCTGCTCATATTAATAAAATGCAATATTTACCCGATTTCTACCCATGTGACAGCACTTTTAATGAGCAATGACAGTCCAAGAATTTAACTACTAAAACACATCAACAGAAGATCATTACACTGACTACTTTTTTGTTTTGGCTCCCACTCACCAGCCACGTGTTGATCCCCACATAAACCCAAACTGCACCGTAGGTCGCAAACAAACAGGCCGTGGGCAGCATACCAAGTTATTAATAAATATTTGTAAACCTTTACCTTTTCTCTCTGCTGCCATGTCTCCTCTCCTTGCTCCATCAGCTCCCCTGGTGCCTGCTGCCCTCCAACCCCTCACCCTCTTCTGCTGTCCTGACTCCTGCCCTTCTCACTGCCCTCAGCCCTCCTGCGACCTGCTCCCCTTCACCAGCCGTTCTTTCCCCCCTGTGCCAACTCCTCCAGTAGCCCCACTTTGCCCTACAGCCTCAATGATGGCCGTGAGGGGACATTGCTGGGTGGTGTCCTCCTCCGGCTCCATGGCAGTGATGGTGCCCAGGGGCTGAGGTGGAGGACACGGCTGTGGTTCTCGATGCCTAACTGAGGTGCCTCAGCACACAGCCGCAGGGAAATGGCCATCCAGGGGTTCCTTTAAGCATGTTTCCCAGTGGGAGTCTGGCGCATGCCCACAGACTCCACTGGTGACCTCTTGACATGGCTGAAGTGGTTCCGGGGCCAAGGTCTTGCACAAGGGCGTCCCACCAGTGTGTATGCTTTCTTGCACAAGAGCTCAGCATTCTTGTGCTGCACTTCTGGCCAGTGTGGACACTCTCTTGTGCACGAGATCTTGCGCAAGATATGGTTGTGCAATAACCCACCAGTGTAGACATAGCCCAACTGTTTAACAGTTGTGGCAAAGCAGAGACACTCAAAACCCCAGCTCATTAGAAGAAATCCTGATGAAAAACACCTTACAAATAGTACTTTTTCCTTCTGCCATCCTAAATGAAGAGGTCCTTTCCCTGAGCATTATGGGACACTTTTAGGTGCAGTAGATTGGTGGGAGATATCACTGCTGATAAGCTCTGGTATCTAATTTGACAGCTGATGAATAACAATAATTATAATAGTATTAG
Source organism: Pelodiscus sinensis (assembly GCF_052426305.1). Classification (NCBI taxonomy): domain Eukaryota; kingdom Metazoa; phylum Chordata; order Testudines; family Trionychidae; genus Pelodiscus; species Pelodiscus sinensis. The sequence goes on from NC_143052.1 coordinate 45,473,380, forward strand.
GCAAATGTATGAAATTGAAGCTATATCCTGTGCTTTCTGATATGGCTGTGCGCTTACAGGTGAGAACCAAAAATAAAAAGTAGATTTTTCTTGTTTTATTATTCATAAAAATAGCCCATCCATTTATTATATATTAAAACTCTTCTGGAATGTCTCATTAGGAAAGAGCCTGATGATTGAATGCAGCTGGTGGAAGTTTAATGGACAGAGAGGGATCTTTTTTGAGAGTTTCTGGCTACCGCAATGCCCACTGAAGTAACTTATATGGGAGCATGCATTGTACTGTAATTAACTTCCCCATTAGGGCAGTCAGTGGCTCTCAAATTGGTGTGTGTCATTGGTGTGTGTCATTGTTTCCTCGCCTCACAGAAAGACATATCCTGCCATCTAACTCTGAAGGCAGAGTGGAGAGCAGCGGCTGATGGTTGGGCACTCAGCTTTGAGGCAGAGCTGCACCAGCGGCAGCACAGACATAAGGGTGGCAATGTGACAAATATCACTTTTCACAGCAGACTTAGTGCCCCTTTGCCACCCTCACTTCTGTGCTGCTGCTGCCACCCTGGAGTTGACAGTTGGACTCTCACCACCTCTAGGTGAGGGATTGTGGAACTGAGGAAGGAGAGAAAAGAGCCTCAGCCCAGGCTGACTCCCAATAAGGGACTGGGAGCAGTTAAGGGGTGGAAGGAAAGCTAAAGCCCCAATGGCCAGGCTCCAGCTGCCAGCCCCTGTCCCTTTTATCCCCTCCTTTTGGATGAGTACAGCTCCTCTGAATTAGCCCCAGCCTCCAGGGGCTGACAGCCAGAGCTGTTTAAAAAAGCACACAGTTTGTGCCTTCCATGGTTTAAGAACCACTGCTTTCGGGAAAACAGGAGAACAAGAAATAGCTGTAGGGAAGTCCCAGCGGGGCAATGAGACAGAAAATGAAACATCGGATACCTAGCTAAATAATGAATTCTGCCAGAATAATGATGCTTTCTTGGCATTTTGGAAAAATGACTAATTCCCTTGCCATAGTATCACGGAGTATGCTTTGCCTTACCTAAGGCAGTTCATCCCTCCACAATGGCTTGTTGCAGGTTGTCTGCAGATTCAGGCAAGCAACACTGGGTTCACATTTTTGAGGTTTCTTTCACATCTGAGAGTGCTGGAAGAAAAGGAAAGTGATTTAACAAAAGGAAAAGAAAAGAAAAATGAGATTCTGATCTCAGTTCTGTGGCAAGAGAATTCGGAGTTTGGCTGTGATTTCTGTAGCTGTGAAATCATGGAAGTCATGGGATCATTGTCTTTACTAAGAGTGGTTTATAAGACACTGCACATTTTCTCTGGGAATGTTGCAGAATTTAATCTGTGAGAATTTGTTTTAATTTACACCTTCCTGTTTCCTATCTCCTCTCCCGTGAACCTTCCAGCCCTTAAGTGCATTCTTTGCTCCCTAACTTAGGATACGTTTACACAGCAGGACAAAAGTTGAATTAAGCTATGTAATTTCAGCTATGTCAATTGTGTAGATTAAGTTAAAATAGCTTAACCCAGCTTTAGGCACTTTCTACACATCAGGAAGTCGAAGGAAGATCACTCTTCCTTTGACTTCCCTTACTCCTCGTGAAATAAGGGTTACCATGAGGTGGAGTAAGAAATCCTCCAGCTTGACATTATTTTGAAATAAAGGCTTCTAGTGTAGACATACCCTGCTGCTGTGTAGACTTACCCTTACTGATTAGTCAGAAAGGAATGTAAACATAATTGTCACATCTTCTCCATTGTTTTATGCAGAAGTGAAAGTAAGCGAGTGTACCCTAGTGCGCACCTTCTGGCAAGAGTTGGCTGAGCTTCAGCAAAAGCCATCAGGGAGCTGTTTAAAGAGCTGTCAGGGACCTGGGTTGTACTATGACAGTACCTGTAAGAAATTTTAAGTTACTTACACTGCTGATTTTATGTCAAACTAGCTGGACTTACCTGGCCTTGCTCAGGAAACTGGAGGAAAAAATTTAGGAAATGTAGGAAAGGAGGGGACCCTGAGCCAGGGGACCCGCAGAGCCACAGACCCTGAGGGCTGATGGCTCCTGGCCCACACCTGACCCCATGAGAGCAGCAGGACCCTTCTCTCCCCAGGACTGAGCAACCAGCCCCCAGGAGAACAGTACACAGTCATGCAGCCAGTAGCAAGGAGACTTCTCTTTGCAAGGTTGGCTCAGGGATCCACCTGCCCAGCCTTGGCAAGCAAAAGCTCCGTGCTCACATCTAACTCCGATGGCTGGAACCAGACACAGAAGAGCCCCACTCACGGTACGAACAGTAGCTGGCTGGCTTCACAGCAGTGTAACTCATCGAAAGTTTAACCTGGCCTCTCCACCCTGTGCTGCAGCAGGCATATGGATTCCTTCTGCTTGGATAAGCCCAGAGAGCTGAGAAGAAAGGCTGGCCAGCTTTGGTTTTAGTTTCCAGGGGTAGAGGGGTGGCAGGTGGGGAGTGACCCTGGGTGGAGGGAAGGTTACACGCGGGAGGGGTGCCCCAGCTGGCACCCGGGTCTGCAGGTGCTACGGGGGGCAGGGTGGGTGCCTGAGCTGTTGTGCGCATGGGGGTAGGGGCACTGCATGCTGGCAGAGGTGGGGGGGAAAGAGGGTCAGATATGTAACCTTGCGGGATGGAGGGGGCAAGTCCCTGGAGGCTACATGCAGGAGGGACACCCCAGCTCATGCCTGGAGCCACAGGTGCCACGGGGGGCAGGGAGGGACCCCGATCAGGTCCAAAAGTACCTTAAAACTTTCTCCTAGAGGAAAGGTTACCCCATGCAAAGTTTGGTTGTGGTAGCTCTTATAGTATCCAAGTTATTAGAGCAGAAACTAACAAACATTCTCCTTTATATATTAGGGTATGTCTACACTAGCCCCCTAGATCGATCTCATTGCAGGAGGAATACCAGCTAATTCGAGTTAGGGATTTATTTTGGAATCCCATTTCACTGCCGCATGTAGACGTGGGCAGTTACTTCGGGCTAGTCAATTTCTAAAATGGCGACCAGGCGGGAACATGCAAATCAAGCATGGGATATTTAAATCCCGTGCTTCATTTGCAATTTCGGTCACCCTCATTAGCCTCCCTAGATCGATCTAGGGAGCTAGTGTAGACGTAACCTTACATAGGCTGGTACTTGGACAGATGTGGTGGAAGAAAATCAGATTCTCTGTCTGTGTGGGGCACAGGCTGGCAGTTAGGGAGGCCGACCCTGCTTCCTCTTCCTCCTTCTCTCTCTCCCCACCCTTGTGTCTAGCCCAGCGCCGGTTTTAACCATCAGTGCTCTTTTCCATGACAGCATCCCTGCTGGCGCCCCTGCTCTCCCTGGGTCCACGTGCCTACCGGTTTGCATGCCAGCTGAGGCATGCCTGCGCCATGAGGGGGGTCCTCTGTGCGCCGCCTCTGAGCAAGTGCCACAGACCCAGAACCGCTGGTGGAGCTAGTGCATGGGGGGGGAGAGTGGGGCCCCTCCCACAGAACCTAAAACCTTCTCCTGGAGGAAAGGTTACCCCATGGAAAGTTTGGTTGCGGTAGGTCTTATAATGTTCAAGTTATTAGAGCACAAACATACAAACATTCTCCTTTATATATTAGATTTTCCATAAACTCCCAATTACATTTAAAGGATCCTTTGCCCATTATGCAATCTTATTATTCATTTGCTGCCAATGGGAGAAGAAATCATAGTGGTAGAGAAAATTAGCAGGATGCAATGTTTAGCTATGTATTGTTGCCAGCTGTTGAAGCCAATATTTTAAATTTGAAATGCAATGAATAATAGTTACAAAAAATAAAAAATTAACAAAAATGGCTGACATTCAGGAAAGTGTGTAAGTAGAGATGGAAAGTGGATGACTCTCAGTATTTTTCACCCTGTTTTTGCTCTGAATATTGACAATTGTTTTGCATTCTTGACACCCATCACTTTTACTGCATTCTTTTTCTCGGTATTAGAGCAAAAGAAATTAATTACTTCACTTTAAGTGTGATTCTTTTCATGATTTATTCATATTACATTGATACGACATTTCCAGCCTTTTGGCCTGAAGTGGCATGGTCTTCTTCTTTGATGTTATATTTCAGTACCAATTCAGTGTGCATATTCGCGTCGCTAAAATGAAATGATCCTGGTTGTTGGCAGCATTCATTTCAGCAAGTGCCACATCATAATTGCAATTTTTCAGGCTAAATACATGAGAGTATCTTATCTTCAGTGATAGTTCAGCACATGAATGATTGTAGCCAAATAGGAAATCCTTGCATCCTTCTGCCATCCCACCATGACATGACTTGAATATAAACATGGGTTCTGACTATGCATATAGATTTCTGGATTACCCCTGGGCCCTTTGTTGAACCAAATAGTTTCTCCTGCGTATTTAGTTCAGCATGAATTGAGGTAGATTAGGGCTATGTCTAACCAATGTAAAGGAAATCTCCCACTTCAAAGATAAATTCAGCTAAAATGTCTGAGACTCCTAGCATGGACTTAAAATCAGAGGATCAAGTTTGGTACATGTGATTACACCAATGCATCTCAAAGTTCCTTGCTAAAGTGTCTCAGTGATGGTGGAGTTAAAATAATTTAGATAATTTGTCCTGGGTGTTTTCAAATTTCATGCAGTTAATGACTCTTGGAAATTAGAACAAGATCTCATGGCTATCACAGAAACCAGGGAATATCCCATGTGATATTATATGTGGCACAAAGAGTTTGCCACACTCTGGACCTCTTTTTTCAGACCGAGATTGTAATTGGGATGGGTAGAGTTAAAGCTCATCCATTACCTCCATTTTGAAATGAGACACTGCACTTTTTGTTGGGGGGAATCTGTTTGAGGCTATTACTACACTGCAGAACTATTTCCAAATACTAAAGGTATCCCAAAATAGCTATTCCATGTCTTTTGAGCACACCCATTATTTCGAAATATAACAGGCTCAATATTCTAACATCCCTGTAAACCTCATTCCACGAGGAGTAAGGGATGTTTTGAACTAGCAGTTTATTTCAAAATAAGTGTTGTGTAGACAGTGCCAAATTTCAAAATGAGCTATTTTGAAATAACATTGAAATAAGATATGCAATTTGCATAGCTCAAATTGCGTAGTTTATTTCGACCTACGGTGCAGTGCAGATGCGCTCTGATTGTCCTTCTAATGAATGGATACGGCAGGATCTCATGAAAAATGCTCTTTGGTCAACAGACTATTCCAACACCAGCTTAGTAGAAAGGGACACTAAACTTCTGACCTGTGCTTCTTAGCAGAGTAGCCCTCTTCCTTTGCTTCATTCTCATCAGTTAGTATTTATTTACACAGAGGGACTTGTGACAGTTGGGAGTAGGAAGCTAGATATAGGCAGGGGAGTCACAGACTCAGCTTGTGACATGAAGAATTGTGAAGTTTTGTGTAGTGTGTCCACAAGAGACAAAAGACCACACCCACTACAACACTGTAAATGGGCATGACATTGTAAAGACAAGCAAGAGGCCATATTTTTAACATTTTATCTTCTTAATTGATTTTTTTCAGGCAGACCTTGTATATCTATAATCAGATTATTCCCCATATGATCCATATCTGAAAATAAGGACAGAATATAGTCTAAAAATGTTCAGACTAGCATATGCAAATTTAAGGATTTTCCCCAATCACATCTCTGAAGAACAAGCTAGATGTAAAAATATGCCATTGATAGTAGAATGTGGCCATTTTCTTCTCCTTGGCTAGAATATATTTATTGGTCAAGTCATATTGAAAGCCATTGACATTAAATTTGATTTAAAAGAAAAACTCATTATCAGTACATGCACGGGAAATTTTAATACCAGATGCTGCTTCTCAGCTTGATTTAATTCATCAGGATGACCCTTCATGAAACAAGTACTTAACAATATGAGCTACAGCAGGAGAGTACCCAGAAATGCCATAGAACAGCAGGATGAACTCATCCCCCTGCTCTAAGGAAGATGACTTGTAGATGGCAGCCAGGGAGAGGAAACTGTTTGGCACCTGTGCTTTAAGTTTTAGCCATCCACTTGGTATACAGTGCCTGTGAGTGGAGTTGGCTGTCTGCCTGATCTGCCTGTAGAAATTTGGATCCTGCCCAGTAACAGTGCTCCTGATTAAGTGACACAGACATGTGGTATGCTTCTCTTTAAGGTCAGGCGCTCTGACCATTCATAGCTGAGTTCATATTACATGCCCATGAACAAATTTTGTAAGAGCCAGATCTAAAGGTGTAGGCCCAGTGAATTCCTCAAGTGTTCCATTGATCCAGGAGGAGACAAATCAGAAAGCAGTGCTGGAGCAGTAATTCTTTTCTTGGTTGTTAATTCTGGTTCAGGTTAGACCAATATCATATGCCTCAGTAGAGCTGTCCAGTCCACAGGTTGAATCAGTGTGGCCGCCCCAGACCTTGTACTTTTAGGGGCCACTCAGCCATTGCTCCAACCACCCTATGGTTGGGAAGCACCCAGGGGATGGCAGGGAGGCTCAGTGTGGGACAACAGCTGGGGTCACCCCCACTCCCTGCACTCACTAATGGTCAGAAGGAGCTGGAGCAGCACAGCAGTGTGCTCCATCTCACCGTACCACCCTCCCAGCCTGCCTCACTTGGCTTCTCCACAGTGGCAGGAAGCAGAGTGCGCAGGGCCCAGAGTGTTCCACTTTCCACTGCCCTGGAGAAGTGGGGACAGTAGGCCAGGAGAAGGCGGTGCAGCAGGTTGGAACAGGCTGAAGGACACTTTGGCTCCTCCTGCCCATGTGCTAAGTGGAGGGGAGACCCTTGGTGTGGCCGTGCCAGGCTCCCCATAACTCCCTGGACCACATTGCTCAAGGGAGGGGCAAGGAGATGGAGTGAGGGTGGAGCAGGGACAGAGCTTGGGGATGGCTGGAGAGGGAAAGGGGCGAATACCTATTTTGAACAAAACTAACATACAGCTGAGCTGCTGTGGTACCCAGTTATGAGTTTGCCAGTAGTAAGCTACTTTCTAGAGCCTGGGCCAGAGCTGGAACTTGTTTTATCAGCATCACAGTGTGCTGTCCAATAATTTTAATTAACACAGAAAAACTACTTCAAGCCCTACAACTCCTACAATAGCATCACAAAAGCTTTTAACAACGGACGGTTTCTTAGAAAATGAATGTGGTTTAATTAGGACACAATGTTATTCACTTAGCATGTCTGAGTACACTTGGCAGTGCAGCATACAGTGTGGCTCATCATCCTTTCTTTACTCTTCCTACTATGTGAGAAGCCTGCCATCAGCCTTCCCCTTCTCAGCTTGATCCTGGGACACTTATTTTCTTCTCTAATAAAGTTTAAGAGGATGCTGGTAAAAGAAGGGGTGCCTCCTGTAGTACCAGATAATAAGATCCCCACATCCCTTTTTAGCAGCTTCCTTAAATCCATTTCCAGCTCCTGTTTATCAGGGAACCATATCCCGTCTGTAATGTGTCCCTGCACTGGACACCTACCACACTTGCTACCTATTATGTTGTAAAACCTTACTTATTCCCTGGTCTCTGACTCACAACGGGGAAGGGTAAAATCCACCCTTCCTTGGCCTGTCTGCAAGTGGGAAAAATTACTTCCCAGCCTCAAAAGAAAAATAGGAATCTAATACAAGCCCTCAGCAGAATGCTTTAGTGAACTTAAAATAGTTTATCAAGGGCTATGGTCGATTGTTAATTACTTCCAGTTTTAAACCCAGGATAGGACTTTTTTCTAGAAGAGATGCCCTAGGAGTTATTTGGGGGACTTTCTGTAGCCTTTGTTTACAGGAGATCAGAATAGACAATCACAGTAGTTCCTTCTGGCCTTGGAATCTGAGAATCAGCCAGCAAATTCCCACCAGATACGCGAACATTGTCACAAAGCTGGGCTGGGATGTAAAAAGTAAGACTTGTATATTGTCTTCCCTTTGGGCCATGTTGAAGCAGCTTTGACACAGTGTAACGAGCTGTCTGTTAACTGTGCTGAGTGACAGGGAAATGCAATGCATGGGTGACTAATTAACTGTCTGAAATATGATAGGGGATTGTATGAAGTTCCCTGTCAAAAATGTATTGGGAAAGTAGAGCACTCGGCAGCTCTTTGTTACCAAAGTCTGCGGGGGATGTGCATATGATTTTGGCAATGCATTAACTCTACTGGCTCCTGTGTTATCTATCTAGTCAATATATGCATTAGTAAGAGTCCATATTGTTGGGTGTGTTCACATGTTCAAGCAGACTGTATTGTAAGAAGTAGCTTCACTAAGGTAATTGCAAGAATGCAGAGAGCGTTCAGCAATTACAGGGAGGTTGTAGTCACCTGGAAGCATCCTGCTGGTTTCTTCATGAATTTTGATACAATAACAGGTGCTGATTAATGTCATCTTTTCCTGTACAGTTGGATCTCCCTGATCTGGCACCCCCGGGTCCTAACCAGTCTCAAATGAGGGGATTTGCCAGATCCAGGGAGGTCCTCTGTCACTGCCCCCCCCCCCCCCGCCCGCCACTCCTCCCCACTGCTAGCTCCACTGCTGGCCCTACCTGGCCTCCCTGATTCGGTGCTGTGACCCCAACTCTCCTGCCAGGCTGCCACAGCCCCAGATCACCTGCCAGGCTTCTATGGCCCCGGCCCTGCTATCAGAATTCCACTGGCAGTGCTCCAGCCCTAACCCCAGTCCCACTCCCGCCAGCACCACCAACCTCCCAGAGAAGCAAGGGTCCCAGCTGTCCTCCTGCCACTGGGCTCTCAGCTAGGACTCTCTGGTCCTTGAACATCCTTGGTCCTGCCAGACCATGAATGAAATTGGACCAGAGAGCCCGGGTTTGCGAGGTCCAACCTGTAGTAGGAATTCCAGGAATGTGGCCATATTTTGGGGAATGGTGTACCTTCTTGGCCCGCCTTTGTCAGTCACCAGCTCTCTCACTCATAGATATTTTGCTCAGTCACCATAAACAGCAAAACCTTTTCAGAACGGCTTGTCCCCATTAGCTTGGAGTAGACTGTCCCTTTGCCCTTTAGGAACTGCTGAGAACTGTTAAGTCCTCAAGACTATTGAATGCTTGCAAGGGTTGTGAAACCATAACCATGGTATTATATCACGACAATTGTAGCTACACACTCCCTCTGCCTCCAAAAGGAAAAAATGGTCTGTATGTTTTACAGATATATCATTCTTAAATATCCTCTTAGCATTATGTGAATGCTTTAATTTGCACTTGTCTCTTAATTGCATCCAAAGAGCATCTGGGAACTTTACTGTTGCCCTCAGAATACATTAAAACAGAATTTAAAGGATTATTTCTGGCCTTGAGATTCCAAAGGCCCTTGTGCTGATGAAGTAGTGAATCTTTGCAGGAATACGGAGACAATCACATCCCATTTTGTTCTCTAATGAGGCTCTTCCATCTTTTCAGGCTAGCCGTAGTCCAGGAGGAACCCGGGGTGTCACACTGTCATGAGGTAATCAAGGAGGAAGTGTATCTGTGATGACCCGTGTTGTGGACATCCTACACAAAGCCTGCCAGAGCTATAGCACCAAAGTGAGAGGATGCATGGCAAGTTGAAAGGCAGAGGAGAGATTGTGGAATGGGAGGAGAAGCTTGCAGTACAGTTTCTGGAGTAGAAGCATCTCTTAAGGGAGAAAGATGGAGCATAGCAGGAAGACATGTTTGAGAAGGTGTTTTCTCTAATGACTATGAGAGTATCAGCCCTGGCTTCACTCATACCTCCTGAGTCCCTGCCACTGTACCATGAAAGCCAAGAATCCAGTGGACAATTTTATGGCTATGTGGCCAGTGCAACCAGGACGGGACACTAGTTGGACTGGGCAAATTTCCCCCAAGCAATTCTCCATCTGTGTGCAACATTCTCAAGTGTATGCAAAATGCATTAGGCGGGGAAAGAAGAGCAAAGGGCAGGGATCACCCAGAAGTAGGATAATTTCAAGTGTTCTGTTGTTAAAATTTTTGCACTGGTTTAACTATTTTAACTGTTTTTCACTGCTCAATGTTTGTACTCTGCACTGCTTAATGTTTGTGTTCTGCACTTTATTTTTCTTTCTCTTCTGGTCTTTTTATGGCAGCAAGCCTACCTGTCATTTCTGTAATATTTTCATTTTTATATTATAGTCATTGTAAGGAATAAAGGCTTTGAATGAACAAAGACTATTACCATCAATGCAGAACTTAGCATTGCAAGTTCTTTTCAAACAGTAAAGACAAAAAATGATAAGGAATAACTAACAAGTCTTATCCAGACAAAATGTCTCCATTCATCTTTTCAGATCCATAATTAAAATTGACAGCTCAGTAAAAACCGCATGCCAAGCACTATGCTCCCCCATATTGTAGGCAGTCATCTCCATCACTGCCTCTCCACTCAAAGCATAGTGTTAGCCCAGCACTTAATGTTGGAACTTCTCTCCTTTTACCTTCTGTCTATGAAAGTCCATAGTATGGGCATGAAAAGGATCTCTGATTTCTATACCACAAGTGCATTGTGCTTCTCTTGTGCCAGGGGCATTTTCTGCTTGAGTCCATTGGTTCAGCCATTCATTAGCCTCGTGGGTCTACGACAGAGGAAACGATTGTGCAGAGCACAATAAGGCACTGTAACATGGATAGGAATGGCAATGCTGGTATACTAATGGTTCTGTGAACAGTTCCAGGAGGATTTCTGTCTGCCAAAGGCACATGCAACCACCACTCTGCACCTGCTAAAGTAATTAAACCTTCTTTTCCAAAGCCTCATAGAGCAGGATGCAGTTTCATAACCCAAGGCAACAGGGGTATGTGCATGTCCCCTAGAATAAATGTGGGCACAGGCACTAACTCTATGCATGCTACAGGGCTGAAGCACCTACTGTAAAAAATTAGAGGGTAATCCATACCCACCATTAACCAAGCTCCCCCTACCTCCTCCCCTCCAACACTTCTCTCGTACCAGTGACCCCCATTGATCTACTCCTTCCAGGCCCTTCTACCACCTCCTGTCCACCGTGAAACAGTTGTTTTGTGATGTTCAGAGGCGCTGAGAGGCTGGGAGAGGAGCAGGGATGAGGTGTGCTCAGGGGAGGGTTCTGGGTGGGGCAGAGTAGGAGCAAAAAGAGGTGGGATGGAAGCAGAGCCTTGGGGAAGGAATGGCATGGGGGTGTGGGTGGAGCAGGGGTGGAATGGGAAAAGAGTGGTTGATTACCCCTGGCCAAAACAGATGTCATCTCCTATGACTGTGAGACAGTTATTTCATTTCTTATAATGTCATTTCATGGGGAATAGTGTCCCAGCCAGTCCATGAGGCTAAACTCCCAATCGGTGGAAAACCCTGACATCGTGTACTTGTCCAATGCAGACCATGTTTGACATCCATAATTTGGCCTTTGTGGTCAACAAGGGTCTGTATCCTTGGTGCTTTATGAATTGTTTTGTTCCTTGAGGTAAGAAAACAAAAGGAACATGAGTCCCTTAAGTGGCTCCAGTACAGTTAGGAAGCCACATTTTCTCAAACCTGGTAATTATGTCAGGACTTTGTGTATGCCCACCACCTTTGGGTAAATAATACTCCAAATAGCCATTGAAACCTCAGCCACCCCCAACTCCCACATTTGACTTGCCAATACCAAACTGGTTAATGGGCTTGTAGAAGTCAGGAATGTAAAACCTGGCCCCGGAAATTTGAAAACCCGAGTGACTAATTAGTATGGATGTTCAAGTTTGAACTTAGAAAATTCAGGCATGCAGGCTCAAGTCCCATGAACACTGTCTTATTCTGCAGTGCTTACATATCCTTAAACTACAAACATGGCAAATAACAGTTTAGGGTAAGAGATGACTCAGAAAAGATATATTCCTGGATAATTCTAGTTTGGATAAAACTGGCAACATTTTTGAATGAATCCACAGATACTGATGACCTCCTGTCAGCCGACGGTAAGGGCAGTGAGTCCCTTATGACCGGCTGAAGTTCTTTTAAATTGTGCTTGGTTCTGTTACAGCAACTGAAGGAGTCAGGTTAAAGCTTAAACAGTTACTATTTTATTGTTACAAGGTAAACTTAGTTGTTAAATGCTATTGCTGTGTTACAGATAACACAGCCACTACAAAGGACAGGACAGAAATTACACTAAGAAGTCACTTACAGGTACCATGAAACCCTTTTGGTTCTCTGAGCTCTTATTAAATGCATGCAAAATAGACACATAGCAGGTATATATTCTCACCCCTGCGTTCCAGACTTGGCGTGGCCAGCGTCTTTCTCTCAATCCCTCGGGAAGAAGTAGGGCGAGGTTGGGCGTCCCACAGACCTCGGGAGACAATCAATACCTGCCAGCAGGTATAGATGATTGGAGCTCCAATGGGGTAGGCTGCTGAACCTCTTTTATACCCCTTGGGTCATGTAGGCTTCTTCCTGATCTCAAATGGCCAATTAGGAAAAATGGCTTTGAATGCCAAGTTTCCCACGAAGGTGCAAAGCATAATTTACACCTGGGAAAATGCAGACAATGGGCACCTCTGGTATGTGATGGGTGAAGATTCCTCTCTGGGACAGTGCAGGCGTGTCAATTACTGATACTAGCCATCACGGCGACGGGAGGCCCCGGGTCGTCAGCTAGCCCATTTACTGTCTGGTTTCTGTTTATGGTAGAGTCAGGGACAGGCAGCAAACCTGTGTTCCCAGGGCATCAAAGGCTGACTGCCTTTCTCTTGCTCTCTGGGGGGGGAAAAACAAGATGGGGCTCGTGGAAAAACAAGATGGGGTTTTTGTGTCTGGCTACACCTCCGTAAGGGAAAATAAACATCTATTTGCCTAGTTACAGTCAGTCACCCAAAATGAAATTTCAAAAATGTAATTCAGGTAAGCAACCCCTGCTAGGCTTTACAAACACTATGGGATAACTATAATGTAAACAAAAAGAAAGTCAAACAGGCACATGTTGCATATGTAGTAAAAAGTTTCTTTTTTACCCTGAACAAGATTGCTTAAAAATATCAAAGTAAGAGTTTTGCATAATGCTATCACCAGGGTTTCTAAGTGATTCCAAAATACAAATGGGGATAAGATACTCAACACAATATTAACAAGGTGGGGGGACACAAACCAGACTAGGAAAGAACAAGTTAAAGAATATTTAGATAAGTTAGTTTCTAGTTGGCAGGCCATGATGAAATTCATCCTATAGTACTTAAGAAATTAGCTGAGGCTAATCTTGCACTCATTAGCAATTACCTTTGAGATCTCATGGAAGATGGGTCAGATCCCAGAGGACTGGAGAAAGGCAGACTTAGTACCTATATTTAAAAATGGCAACAACAAGACCCAGGGAATTATAGACCTCTCAGGCTAACTTTGATGCTTGGAAACATAATGGAACAAAAATATTAAACAATCAATTTGTAAGCACCTAGAGAATAATGTGATTATAAGGAATAGCCAGCAAGGAATTGCCAAAAATAAATTGTGCCAAACCAGCCTAATTTCCTTCTTTGATAGTGTTACCTGTCTAGTGGATGAGGAAAGCAGTAGATGTGATATATCTTGGTCTTAGCAAGGCTCTTGGCACAGTCCCACATGGTATTCTCATAAACAAACTAGAGAAATGTGGTCTAGATTAAATTGCTTAAAAGTTACTGAACAGCTAATTAAAAGACTATTCTCTAAGGGTGCATCTACACAGCAGGGTTTAACTTGAAATAAGCTATGTCAATTGCATAGCTTATTTCAATACAGCTTATTGCAAAATTGGGAGCGTCTGCACAGCACTTATTTCGAAATAGAGCACTCTTCTTCCAATTTCCCTCACTCCTTTTACATTGACGGTTACAGGTGTCGGAGTAAGAAGTCCTCCAGCTTGACAGTATTTTAACATTATTTTGAAATAACTGCCTGCTGTGTAGACAAGGACTACATTATTTCAAAATAACACTAGTTATTTTGAAATAATGTTACTGTGTAGACATACCCTAAGAGTAGTTATCAAAGGTTTGCTGTCAAAATGGGAAGGTATACTTAGTTAGTCCCCCTGGGGTCAGCCTTGGGTCTGGCACTATTCAACAGAGTGCACAGTAAGCATATAAAATTTGCAGATGACACTGGGCAAGAAGGGCTTGCAAGTATTTTGGAGGCCAGGATTAGAATTCATTATTTCCTTTATAAATTTAAGAATTTGTCTGAAACCAACAAGATGAAATTCAATAAAGCAAGTGCAAAGCATTACACTTAAATACAAAATTATAAAATAGAGAATAGCTGGGTAGATGATAGTACTTGAAAATGATTGGAGGAGTATAATGGATCACAAACTGGTTATAAATCAACAATCTGATTGTGAAAAGGTTAATTTAATTCCGGGTTATATTAACATCAGTGTTGTATGTAAGGTATGGAATATAATTGTACCACTCAGCTCAGCATCAGTGAGGCATCATTTGGAGTATTGTGTCCAGTTCAGAGTGCTACATTTTAGGAAAGATGTGAATAAATAGGAGCAAGTCTGGGAATGCAATTAAAATGTTAAAAGGTTTTGAAAACTTGACCTGTGAGGAAAGGTTTAAAAAAGGGCATATTTAGTCTTGAGAAGAAAAGGCTAAGGGTGACTTGATAACAATCTTCCAAAATATTATTGCCTGTTATAAAGTGGATGGAGATGAATTGTTCTCTATGTGCCCTGAAAGCAGGACAGAAAATAATGGGTTTATTGTGAAGCAGAATCAAATTCTTGGTTAGATATTAGGAATTTTTTCTAACTATAAGGGTAGTTCAGCTCTGGAATAAGTATCTTAGGGTATGACTGAAGTGCTATTTCAGCATAATTCCGGTATCCCAAAATAGCTATTCTGCATCTTTTGAACAAGCCTGTTATTCCGAAATATCTTTTGAAATAATGAGTGCACTATTCCAACATCCCTGTAAATCTCATTCCACGAGGATGGACATTTCAGAATAGAGGTTTATTTCAAAATTTGGTGCTGTGTAGACAAACTATGAACAAATTATGAAACAAATTATGAAAAAGCTATTTCAAAATACCATCAAAATAAGCTACGCAATTTGCCTTGATCCAATTACATCGCTTATTTTGAGCTAAGGATGCAGTATAAACGTACCCTTAATACTTTTTATACAAAAGTTTGTAACTTAAGGAAGCCTTGAAAGACTAATGTAGTTGTGGCATGTTGTGTCCTCCATCACATTGTGGAGAGGAAGAGGAAGGCCATCCTCACGGGGTGGGGGGAAGATGCCGGTCTCAAGGGGAAAGTCTTCCAGAAGCCAAAGCCAGCTGCCATCTGACAGACCCATCAGGCTGGGGTGCACATCCTGGAGGCCATGAGGGAAAGGTTCTCTCAAGGACCCCAGTAACTCTCCCCAGGGCCTCCCCAATAGGGGCCTCTAGCTCACTGCCCTATCCCTTCCCCACCACAGTCCCTCCCTTCACCCCTTCCCTGACCTCTCAATAAAAACACCTGTGTTGTTTCCAAGCAAAGTCTGTATTTATATTACAATAAAAAAATGTGTGCAGGGGGCTTATAACCTGGAGGGGGAGGGGATGACTAGATGTGTCAACTTGGGTGCGGGGACCTCATCGGAGTTGGGGTTGGGTGGGTCTGGGAACCACAAGGGAGTGGACAGGAGCGGGGGCTGGAGCGGAGTCAAGGATGGCAGGGAGGGCAGGAGGAGGGGGCATGGGCATCACCTAGGGAAGGAGCAGAGGCATTGCAGGGGGGACAGGCTGAGGGGGAATGGGCATAGCGTGGGGGGGAGGAGGGTGGAAGCCAGGAACAGCGACAGTAGGCAAGTGTGCCATCATGTCTGACATGATGGCTCATATGTTATCACACTGCTGCATGAGCTGGTCCTATGTGCGGTTCCGCCATTCCGAGTCCTCATGGAACTTCTGTGCCAGAGTCTGCTGCGTGTCACATAGGATGCTGACATGCTTGTGTATGAGGTCTTCTTGGACCCTGGCACACTTCGGGTGGCCTGGGCTCTGGCAGCTGGCTGTGGTGGTGTGGCTCACCCATCAGTCCTGGCTGGTGCGGCTATGGAGCACACAAAGAGAGAGAGGAGATCAGTCATCCATGCACATACCATCCCTGAGGCCTTGCCCTCCTCTGTGAGCAGCGACCAACAGTCCTCAGGGCAGAGGAGGAGGATGTCCCAGGATCAAGGCCTTGTGTGGCCTGCATAGCAGGCCCTGCCTCACAGGGGACTTGAGCTGCCCAGAGGACTGTGCTGCCTGTTTCCAAACCCCACTCCGGCCCATGGATAAGCAGGCAAAGGAAGTGTTCGGCCACAGTGAGATCCCCTCATTGGCAGAAGAAGAGCTGGGAGTGGCTTGGCCCTCCCTGGTGTCCACACACACACCTGAGGCCCGCAGCACAGCCCATGAGAGCAGGTGGTGCCTCGCATGTGCAGGCATGCACGCGTGATGTGCGTGGCACTCCTCGGTGTGTCTGGTGTTGTGCCTGCACCCTTGTGGCTAGCCTGCTTCCAGCCATGGCAGGTGCTCGGAGGTCCCCCCGGGGCAGTTTTTCCAACAGAACTAGGGGTAGTGTAGACATACCCCTAGGGGTCACAAATGAAATAAATAGGAAGGAAGTTTAAAACAAACAAACAGAAGATTTTCTTCACTCAGCTCACAGACAAGCTGTGGAATACCTTGCCAGAGGATGTGGTGAAGACTAGGACTTTAACAGTGTTCAAAAAAGAGCTACATAGATTCATGGAGGTTAGGTCCATCAATGGCTACTAGCCAGGATGGGTAGGAATGGTGTCCCTAGCCTCTGTTTGTCTGGAAATGGATGACAGGAGAGGAATCACATAATGATTCCCTGTTGTGTTCCCTTCCTCTGGGACATCTGGTATTGGCCACTGTCGGAAGACAGGATACTGGGCTAGATGGACCTTTGGTCTGACCCAGTATGGCCGTTCTTATGTTCTTAGGAAGGTCATTCACCTTCCATCTCTTCCACCCACATACTTTCCTACAAGGAGACAATGACCCTGGGATACTGACTAGGCAAAACAGGTTCAGCAAGCCCCATGGCAGGCCAATTAAGTGGTTTGTGCTGCTACCCCGTAGCCCTTTGGAAGTTAGGGCGTATGAATGCATACAAAAGGGACTTGTGGAGTGGGAGCCAAGAGTCCTGTCCTCATCAACTCAAAAGGACTTTTAAAATGTATTTATATTATAGAGAATCCTACTTAGGTATATGGGGGCACCTAATCATTTGTGAGCAAGATTTGTGACAATCCCATATGTATATATGAATAAAAGACCATCTTTGGAAGTGGTCTTTAATTCTGGAATTTACTTTTCCTTTCTTTACATTCTGCACTGTTGGGAACTGTGAGTTGGATAACATATACTTGGATTCAGGGCTATTACTTCCGTTATTGTTATTACTAAAAGAACTTATTACTGAGTAGTGGCATTTCTATAACTTCGGCTATGTCTACACTGCTGAGCTTTTCTGGGATACCAGGGAATGCATCTGCTTTTCTGAAAAAAAAAAAAATTAGAATCGTAGACGTGTTTTTTTGGCATCCCTGTAATCCTTGTTCTATGAGGAAGAAGGGATGTTTTGAAAGAGAGTTTTTTCCTACATTTGGCCCTGTGTAGACAGGCCAAATGTCAGAAAAGCCTCTTTCGGAAGAAAAGTGGGGGGGGAAATGCAAATTGCGCTTTGCAATTTGCATATCTTTTTCTGACTTTTCCCTACAGTGTAGACATAGCCTTATAGTCTTTTTTATTAAAGCTATTCTATTATGTATAAAATACTTGTGTCATCATCGAATGAAAAAGACTTACCCTATGACAGAGGGACAGGAAGGCACCCAGATTCTAGACTTATTCAATCACTACTTTATTATTTACACAAAATGGAACAAGTTCAGTAAGACAGATTGAGGGATCTTAACCTCAGAATACTTTATCATCTGGTGGTTCAGCATTGAGCGGGATGGGGTGGAGCTCTGGGTACAAGTTCTAAGCAGGGATTCAAACTACACCTTCTATGTAAGGGCAAAACTATTCAGCAAATCCATGGAAAAAATTGTGAATAGTTTTGAGTTGACAAAAACTGCATTTCTTGGAGAATAAATAAATCAGACAAAATTTTTGCCTACCAGTACTCAGGAAGTGACCGGCTGACTCTTGTGTGGACACGTGATTTATGCAGCTAAGTGCTGTACATTGGTACTTTTGTACTTGCTTATTGTACTACAATCACATTTAATTTCCCATCTTTCTCAGTATTATACTAACTGATTGTGATAAGATATTTTCAAATAAACCTAAATGGGCAACTGTGGAGGAAAGGCTTAGGCATTTCAATGCTACAGCTTGGATTACAATATAGGCAAATTAAAATGGATGGCTTGCTACTGTATCAGCTACATCTCTCAACAAAACTTATAAAACTCTAAACCTTAGCTTCGGGCTCTGATTTCTCATCTAGAACTACTTCATTGTGTTTGCTGGTAAGAAGTACAGTGCCAACACTTGCCATTTTAAACTGGAAAGATATATGGATTTCACTGGTTTAAAGTGGGTTAAATGTATGCACCCTCATTACTTTGAAGGCTGTAAACCCAATGGACTGCGATTTGTTTGTGTTGATTTTTGTTTTCTTGAAAAGTCTTTCCTTTTCTTTCTCTCTCACTTTCCCAGTCAGTTTTTCTCATTTTTCTTTTTTAACATGGTATAACTTTCTTCAAAATGTAAATTGCATTTTTTTTAAATTAAATGCAGAGGGAAAAAATTAGTGTTATCATGTACAAACTACATGTGTTATCAGTGCAGAGACTACATGCTATACCTGTTGTTTAGAAAAGTTTAATATAACAATGAACTCTGTCACTTTAACTAGAGAGGTCTTTAGCTACTGGCAGAAACCTCAAGTAACTTGAGTTTTGATCACAATACTACCCTTTGAGTTATTATCACTGTCATTCTCACAGATAAATTTTCCATTGACTGCTATCATTTTGAGCCCCTATTTCTCATCTTAATTTGAGTAGTTGCCTGATGGAAGTCATACACTGACTGAAAAATTACCTGTTTCCATCACAATATGTTTGGGTGAAAGAGGGATTGCTGCTGTTTAGTCTCACATTTCTAATGTCTAGACAGGGCAACTACCTTGTAACAATACCGATATTAAAAATGCATTACCCTTGGAGTGTTGCCTGGGTGCTTTATTATAAAATAACCTTTTCAACCTGAGCAAACACATGGTAAGTAAAGAAAGTCAGGCTGAAGAAAGCATGTTCTCTATGCCTCATATGCGTAGTGGTCTATTGTTAGGGCCCTACCAAATTCATTGCCATAGAAAATGCATCACAGATTGTGAAATCTGGTCTCCCTCACATGATATCTGTTTTTTGTGTGTGCTTTTACTCTATACTATACAGGTATCACATGGAAGACCAGCGTTTCTCACATAGGGGTGCTAATAAAAAAGGTGGCTGTGTGTGTGGGGGGGGGGAGGGGTTGCAAAGCTATTTTATGAGGGATCATGGTATTGCCACCCTTCTGTGCTGCCTTCAGAACTGGGTGGCTGGAAGGATGTGGCTGTTGGCCAGGCACCCAGCTCTGAAAGTGGTGTTCTGCCAACAGCAGCATAAAAAGGTAGCAGTACTGCAACCCTCCCCCATTATAACCTTGTGACCCCCCCACCAACTCCTTTTACAATACTGTGAAATCTCAGATTTAAATAGCTAAAATTATTAAATTAAAATTTTAAAATCCTATACCCATGAAATTGACCAAAATGGACTGTGAATTTGGTAGGGGTCTAGTTATGGGTATTTCCATTATATTGAGCATGTCACCAGCTGGAGGCTGCTATGTTCAGATGCAATTTTTATAGTACAGCCACTGTATAGTATTTAGCTAGGGTTGACATCACAGAGTCGGACTACCTTCTGAGACTGCAGCATCATTCGCAAATGTGCTAATTTTCAGATGGAAAGGCAAAACTTGCTGGAAGAATGACAGCACAAATGCACTGCAGGTACCAAAGTTAATTAAATTTAGGCCCCATTTGTTATGGTTGTCCAAATGGAAATTAAAAAGAGTAGGTGAAAACCCCGGTGCCCTAGTCAACAGTTCCTTTCTCAGTAAAACGCATTAATGACCAAACGAGAGGATAAGCTACTGATGAGTGCATAATGACGGCTGTGTGCTTTGTCTTCCAGATCAGTTACTTCTTGATTTCATTGGCCTACTTTGTTCTGTGGTTTGTATCTGGGGTTGTTTCAGGCATCAGAAGAGAAACGTTCCTTTCTTTCAACACTTTACTTAGCTGAAGCTGAGACAACTTAAGTGTTCAGAGCAAATCTAGCAAAACCTCAGAAGTGCCTCTTTCACTCTGGGCAGTCATTACATAAGCCTCTTGGGGCATAAGTATTCTAAAACACTGCTTTTCAAATTATACTGTTCCACTGATGGATCACTGGAATATATGTCCTAATCATGAAACAAAGGTGAATCAGCTGAAGTACTAGCCAGAAGATTGTCAGAATTTAAAGACTGATGCTTACTCTGGTTATCATTAGTGAATTTAAAATGTTCAGCTATCTGATTAGTATACTTTACCTCTCAACTCTCTTGATATTGCCTTCATTTGAGTTCTCTGGGGTCCATTCAATAATCTTTACTGCCTCACTTTCTTGCTGAAGACCCTTCAGTGGTTCTGGGAGTGCAGCAGGGGCATTCGAGAGCCATATGTTGATAAAGTGAATAATTTCAAAATGCCTTTTCTGCCTTTGAAGGCTAGAGGCAATGTTAAAACATTTCCTTGCAGCAGACACGTAAGTACCCTTTTCTTGGCTAGCTCATAAGTTTGGAATTCGATATACATGTACCTTAGGCTCAACCCTGGCTACAGAGCTGATTCCACTTGATGGGCAGCTCTTTCCTTTCCATTTTCAGCTTGGGACCTAAAAGGACACTGCCTTCCAGATCATCTTTGCATAAACTTAAACTACCAATTATATAGTTTAGCCTTTTCTCCTGAGCCTGTGCAACCTTCTTCTTAGCATATGTGCACCATGTCTTAGGCAACACACGATTAGGATTTATCACCAAATTTGATCAACTGGTGGGATCATTAGCTTGCTCCACTCACGCCAGTTATGGATGGGGAGTGTGATATGAATACTGATCCATCCAGTCCTTCCATAGGTCTTATTTTAAAGATTTCAAATATTCAAGCCGTTGGAACAATGGTATCACTGGTTCATCATTCCTCAGAGTTGATCCACTGAATCCACTGGTAAGTGTGGGATGAAATATGAACAAGAGATTCACTGATTCCAAAGTCAGAAAGGACTACTGATGATCAACTTGTCTGACCTTCTGTATAACATAGAAAGGCCCCAAAATAATGCCTAGAGCAGGATCTTTTATAAAAAAATCCATTCTTTATTTAAAACTTGTCCGTGATGAAGAATCTATCATGAACATTGGTAAATTGTTCCAATAGTTAATTGCTCTGAATTAAAAATGTATACCTTGTTTCCTGTCATCATTTGTCTAGCTTCAACTGCCTGCTATTGGACTGTGTTGTAATTTTGTCTGCTAGATTGTTGTAATCTGCAGTTGGATTAAAAATTTGTTCACCATGCACATAGTACAATCAAGTCATCTTTTAACCTTCTCTTTCTTAGACTCAAGAAGCTCTGTCTATTTAGCATATCACTATAAGGTAGGTTTTCTACTCCTGTACTTATTCTTGTGGCTTTTCTTTGGCCACTGTTGGCAGACTGGGCTAGATGGACCATTGGTCTGACCCAGTATGGCTGTTCTTATGTTCTTTAAATCATCTCCAATTTATTAACCTCCTTCTTGAACTGTGGACACCAAAGCTGGACATTGTATTCCAGTAGGGGACGCAGTGGCGCCAACAGAAGTAAAATAGCATTGCTACTCCTGCTAAAGATTCCCCCATTAATGCATACCAAAATCACATTAGTTCTTTAATCCAGAGTGTAAAACTAGAAGCTCATGTTCATCTGATTACTTCCAATCCCAAACCTTTTGCTGTCACTGCTTCCAAGTAAGTAATAACTATGTTCTGCATTTCTAAATGAATACATTTACATTTACCGATTTTGATATATATATTGTTTGTTTGCACTCAATTTACCAAGCAATCCAGAGAGCTCTGGTAGGTATCAGTGACAGGCCCTCATCAGTATTTACCACTCATCCAATTTTATGTCATTTGCAAACTGTAACAGTGATTATTTAAATAGAATAAATGCTAAATAGAATAGGTCCAAGAATCAATCCCTGTTGGACCCTTGTAGATAGACAATGAAATACTCCCCATTCGCCGTTACATTTTGAGACCTATTTGTTAGATTTTTAATCAGTTTAATGTACCATGTTTATTTTATATGTCTATGCTAGAAATGCAACATTGGCACAGTTGCAACATTATTGATTCAGGACAAAAATCAATGCAATGTATCCCAAGTAGCGTGAAAGTTCTACTCAAAATTGTTTCACATTCAAGCATCTTTTAACATTGATGACAGACATATATGACTTTGCATCATCCTCAGGAAGAACCCAGAAAATTTCTTTGGGTATGTCAATACATTTACATTTGTGCAGCAAAGAGAGAACCTTCCAGCTCAGGTCAACAGACTCATGCTGATTTGGTTCAAGCTAGTGCTCTAGCAACAATAGCGTGACCTTTACAGATTATCTACCTGATCTTGTGCCTACGGGGGTCAGAAAGGCTAGACAACATGAGCTATCACCCAAACCAAAACAGCCACCATGCTATTTTTAGTGCACTATCTTACACTAGGTACGCCTGTTTACCTAGGCTATGAAGCTTTCACCCCATTGCAGTGTGAAAATTCTCTTTGGGGCCAGCTGCAAAGGATTCACTTTCTTTCATAGCATGCTTTATCATGCATTCCAGCAAATATGTCTGTTTCAAGGTGTTAACTCTTATGTACTATAAACACGTTTCCTTCTAGAGGCTGGGAACTAGGTTTTCCAAGGTATTTAGGGCTCTGAAAAATGTTGCTTGGTGCCACGTGGGGATTTTCAAAAGCACTTAACTCCCATGGATTTCAATAAGAGTTAGGCACTTAACTCACTTAAAAGCTTTGAAAATGCTACAAGGAACCTAACAGTGTAGGTATCTAAGTACTTTTCTAAGTTTGGTCTTTTTAAAAATTATTCTCTGTACAGAATCGCACTGCTCAGTGGCTAACTACCATCCCTATCACAACATTTTTGATGTATTTAAGGTGACATTAACTTGATTTTTCACACAATTCATTATTTATCACAAAATAAAAAGAATGTCTTTCCCAGACACAGATAACTGTACAATATTTTTTGTCTGTCTCTCTGGTTTATTGACAATTTTTGAGGCTCTTTTAGTTATGTAACTTGTATTCATGTCTTTACATGCTGTCCCAAAATAGCAGAAACAATCTCCTTTGTAAATTAACTTTGCATATAATCTGTAACATTCAATATGAGGGTGTGCCTAGACAGCACACTTATATTGGAATAAGCTATGCAATTTGCGCTATGCAAATTGCATAGCTTATTCCGAGTCTAAATCGAAAGAGCTTATTTTGGTATCTACACAGCAGCAAATTTCAAAATAAGGCACTATTCCAACAAATCTCTTAACTCTCATGGAACAAGGGTTACAGAGACGCCAGAATAGTGTGCCCACTATTTTGCGAAATAGCAGGCGCTTTTAAAGATGTGTTGTTGCTATTTCTGGATACTTCCAGAATCCTGAAATAGCAACACAGTCTAGACGTACCCTAATGACTTATGAAAAACAATCCTGATGCAGTCTCTTAGGCTAGGTCTAAACTACATCCCTCTTTTGAAAGAGGAATGTAAATTAGACATATTGAAATGGCAAATGAAGTCAGGATTTGAATTTCCCATGCTTCATTCGCATAATCATGTCACGGCGTTTTATTTTCAAAAGAAAGCCTTTTGTTTTCAAAAGAACCATGTCTAGACGACGGTTTCACTTTCAAAATAGCATTTTTTGAAAAACGCCGTGACACGATTATGCAAATGAAGCACGGGAAATTCAAATCCCGGCTTCATCTGCAATTTCAATATCTCTAATTTACATTCCTCTTTTGAAAGAGGGATGTAGTTTAGATGTACCCTTAGGCTACATCTACACTAAATTTACTTTCGCAAGAATGCACGTGCAGTGTAGAAACTCTGCAAGTTTTTGCGCAGGAACGGCCATTCTTGCGCAAAAAGCTTGCAGTGTAGATGTAGCCTTAAAGTCCACCAAATCCAGGATTCTTCTTTCACCCATTCCTCTACAGTCTAAAGAAATTAGTGAGAATTAGCAATGTTCTATGGTCATACATGACTGAATGGATTGATTACAATTCATCTACACCAGTTTAGAAAACAGAAAAAATGGTTCATAATGTATTGTGTGGCTGCAGCTTCTTCCTAAGCTTGACTGTTCCCAGTGTTTCTTCCTGAACAGACTGTTTGTACATACTCTCTGTTTCCGTTTGCCTCAAAAAGACTTAGGCTACATCGGCACTGCAGGCTTTTTGCGCAAGAAAGGCCATTCTTGTGCAAAAACTTGTACAGTGTCTACACTGCACGTGCGTTCTTGCGCAAGCAAATTTACAGTAAAGCTTTGGAACAGAGGGCTTCTTGTGCAAGAGTTATTCCTCTACCCACAAGGAATAAGCCTTCTTGCACAAGAGCTCTTACGCAAGAAGTCAGTGTGGATGGGCAACAGGGGTTTCTTGGCAAGAAACCTCTATGGCTAAAATGGCCATCAGAGCTTTCTTGTGCAAGAGAGTGTGCGCACTGCCATGGAGGCTCTTGTGCAAATGCTCATCTCTTGAGCAAAAGCACATGGCAGTGTGGACACGCACTTGTGCAAGACCTTTTGCGCAAGAACTCTTGTGCAAAACAGTTCTTGCACAAAAAGCCTGCAGTGTAGATGTATACTTACATTTTTATTTTTTATGACTGGTACCTATAAGATTGATTTAGTGTGGCTGCCAGAGTGAGTGAGCAGAAGAGCTCTGCCTCTATATTTAGGGTTCTTCAATAGTTTGATATCCCATCACATTGCATTTTTGGCCTTTTGTGTTTGAAAAGCAGATTTTGTTACCAGCCAGAACAATGACCCAGAACTCAAAAGAAGCCCTATATTTTAGTTTATCATGCAAGATGATAACATTCTTCAGATTTCAGATTACTAAAAGACTAATTATACATATAGAAGTAAAAATTAAGTATTTTAATGTGTTTATATAAAATGAGATTATTTATATTTCCCTTGGACCATTGCATCTTTAAAAAGCCCTGTTTTACTAACTTCAATATTGCTAAAAAATCATGAAAAAAAATTATTTTGAAACTCGAGTATGGAAAAACAACTTTTGTGTTTTGCCTTTTTCTGCCTTTTGAGATACTGTTGCTCAAATATTGGCAAAGTCTATTTTAAAATTCAAATGAAAAACAGTATCTGATCAATTATGCCACAAAGATACTGAGGTTTCCAGAGGATAGGTAGAGAGAAATGCATTTTTTAAATCTAAGTGATAAGGAGCCAAGATTTTCATAAAAGTTGCTGAAAATTAGATGAGCAATTAACTGAGTGGAATTTGTTAGATGCAAAGTTGATTTTTGGTAGGCTATGCCAAGTGGCTTTTTGGAAAAAGCTGTTTATTTTTAATTTTGGGGGGTTACTGGTATTAGAAATTAATATTAAAAATTCTAATTTGTAATTCAAAAAGTGTACAAACAAATTACAGATTCAAATTAAAAATGGGTATTTTTCATCCATCTTTTATGTCTAGCTGGAGGCCTATAAGATCACAGGCTTTGATAGTTTGATCCCTATAGAAATATTCCATATTTATTTATTAATTTGGATTTAATTCTAAAAGAAACATCCCAGAGCCATAGGCGTCACTGACAGCGTGTCCGATTGTTTGTCTATGCACCTGTTATATTGTGTTTTTAGATTGTAAACACATGGGGACTATCATTTACTATGTATCCGTACAGTTCCTAGCACAATGGGACTCCCACTCGATTGATGCCTCTGGAAATATAAACACTTAATATTAATAATTTCAAAACACAGTGCCATAGAAATTAGAAAACAACTCATCCAACATAGCAGCATTTCTCCAGCCCCTACATTACAAGCACTACAGCGTGTGAGTAGCATTAAACATAGCTAGTAGGACTACTCAAATGGTTTAAGTTCTGTAGGTGCCTCAGTGTTGTATTAATCCCTTTTTCTAATTATCAGTCAGTGTGTGTGGTTACAAGTAGGGCTGTCAAGTGATTAAAAAAATTAATAGTGATTAATTGCACGATTAATCACGCTGTTAAACAATAATAAGACTCCAGCTGACCCTGGACTCCATGCAGCATTGCCCCTTTGAAACCCTGCCACAGCGTTTCAAAGGGGCAGTGCTGTGGGAACCCAGGATCAGCTGTTCAGCGCTGCTCCTTTGAAATGCTGCAGCAGCGTTTCAAAGGGGTAGTGTTGTGGGAGCCTGGGATCAGCTGGAGAGTCCAGCTGACCCTGGCTCCATTTTGCACTGCCCCTTTGAAACTTCTCGGTGGCGTTTCAAAGGGGCAGTTCTGTGGAAACACCTGCGATTAACGCACCTTAAAAAAATTAACGTATTAATTCTGCCCTGCATTGATTGCAGGTGTTAACGCATGTTAACTGACAGCCCTAGTTACAAGTAGTGCTATGTACTGGTCAGAGCGATTGCACTCACTCTGGGTACCTTTAGGGCACAAATTCTCTGAAAAGGTCCTGGTCCACAGACTTGGACATGTTCCCCTTACACCATTCTTTGCATTGGTTGAAACTATGGTAGTATGTCCTCTAGGCCAGCAATGCCCCTCTGCCATGTATATTGTCCAAACTGGACAGTGTCTGTGCCAAAGGATAAACGGACACAAATCAGATATCAAGAATGGTAACACACATAAACCTGTAGGGGAAAACTTTAACCTCCCTGGACATTGAGTAATGGATTTGAAAGTAGCCATTCTTCTGCAAAAGAATTTGAAAGTAGCCATTCTTCTGCAAAAGAATTTGAAAGACCAATTACAAAGGGAAACAGCTGAAAAGAGCGTCTATACTGGCCCCGATCCTCCGGAAAAAAGCCCTTTTCCGGAGGATCTCTTATTCCTACTTCAAAGTACTTCAAAGTAGGAATAAGAGATCCTCCGGAAAAGGGCTTTTTTTCCAGAGGATCGGGGCCAGTGTAGACGCTCTTTTCCGGCTTTTCTAAAAGCCGGAAAAAAGCGGCGGACATTTTTATTTAAATGCCGCGGGGGATATTTAAATCCCCCGCGGATTTCCCTATTACGACCTGTAAAATTAGCATGCCCCTTTCGGAAAAGGGGCCAGTGTAGACGTAGCCTACCTGTTCTTTCTCATATGGGTATCAAATTGGCCCAAGTATATGTCTATGTAAGAACTAGCTCTTTTACTTGTGCCTCTGAGTTGCTTAGCAAGGCAGAAAAATGTGTGTATTGCAGGAAGTCTGAGGAAAAGCTGGGAATAGAGCACAGATCTGCTCACTCCTAGGCATTTGATTCAGAAATTGACCTTCCTTCCTAGTAGCATGCATGGTTCATTTTTATAAGAGAAAAAGATTCGGAGTTCAATAATAAAATACTCCCCTGACCTTGGAATGTATGATTGTATTTCTTAATGATCATTAGGAAAACATTTTTTAATAATCAAGAGGTAACAGGTTCAGTTAGAGATAGGACAGAGCCAAACAGTTAGGATCCAGTATCAGATCTTTTATTTTCCAATGGGTTAAATAAAAGCCCCATACTCAAACACTGACACTTTCAGGAATTTGAAATCCAGCTCTAGATCCAGATTTTACAGTTTGATCCCTGTAGCACATGTTGAATATTCCCTTAAAAATGAAGCTAAACCCAGTGCTGTCTGTACAGCAAAAGTAGAATGCATAATCCTAAGAAGAGAGGCGCTACTTTAAGTCTGACAACTGCTGATTCATCTGAAGTACTACCCTGCCTTTCTTTGGTTACCTGGAGTATCAAGTAACTTATTTATCTTCAGTCATTTTGCTGGGCCCTGACAGGCTATGTTTTTTATTGCAGCACGTCTTTGTTTAGACAAGGTATGAGCTGTTGGGATTTCTTTTTACTGTGCCTGTTCCATTACTCTTTTGGTGGAAGTGAGGAATTTAAGACTGTTTTGCAAACAGGGCTCTTCATCACAGTTAAGAAGATTAAGCAAAATTAAGGTCAGCTTTGAACCTGCATCAGATTAAGTACAATCATTGCAACCAGAACTATGTAACCTTGACACTTAATCATGAAAAGTGATCCAGAGCTGTAGTAAGAAAAAAAGAGCCATTACATTGTCTAATTGTTTATAAAGGGACACTGTTAATTCACACAATTAGTAATAAGTAAAACAATCAGCTAACGTGAATTGATAGACCTAAGTCAGTAGGTAAATGCAGACCTTTAATTAGTCATCAAATGGTCTATAACATAAATGATTGTGTCTCTTGGCTTTGATCATTCTTTGTAAGCCTATAAGTAAATTCATGAAGGAAAGAATGAATGAATAGAATGAATGAATAAGAAAGTGATATGAAAGGTAAGTGTAATAGGCTAGGAAACCACACCCTTCATGGCTATTGTATCATTATACCCTTGATTTTTTCAAGTTTTTATTTTGCTAACTAGTAAATGCAATTTTTAGCTTTCTATACCACCTCTTCATTGTGGTGCTGGTGATCCACTTGCTTGTGTTAACCTGTTCTACTATACACTGTTTTTTCAACACACTTCAGTTAGCTCAAAAGAATGCAGCACAACTGATTTTACTTCTCCTTCCTGATCCCAGTCTCCTTTCTTTTTCATAGCATTTGCCTTCTCTCTAGCTACTCAGTTGCTTAACATAGTCCCTCTTACATTGAATGTTACCACTCCAGATTGCCCTTAACAACTTCTTTCCTGTTATTTTTATTATTTTCTCTGCCTTCACTCACCTTCTCATTTTGCTTTTGTTGTCTCAAAGAGGGGACTGGTATCCACGGAGGAAAAACTGTGAATGTCTCAAAATTACACTTCCCTGTTAGTCGAACACAGCCTGAATTTGGCACTACGAAGCCTATCTTTTTTCTTTTTGCTTTTTGGTGAGGATCAAGGTCGAAAGATAGGTGGTGGCATAAATTTCATCATCTTGCATACAGGTCCGCCAAGGGGGTGATGGTGGTATAAGGGAATGGGACAATTGCTCTGGGGCTCAGTGATTCAAAAGGGTCTGGAGCTCCCAGCCACTGCCCCCACTACCACAGGAACAGTGTTAGCTGGAGCCCTGGGCCCTTTAAATCAGTGGTTCCCAATCTTTTTTATACTGCAGACCAGCAAACCCATTCACATAGTTATGGTGGACAAATAACATTATATTTGCATATTCATTATGCAAATTTTGAATATGCAAATATACAAATACAATGTTACTTGTCCATCAGAATATGCATTCCAGGTTGGGCCAGCATTAGGGGAAATGACACCTTAGGTGAACTTGTATGTTGGCGCCCCTATCCCCTGTACTCCAGGCATGGTGCCCCCCTAGTTCCCTTGGCAGTCATGGACTTCCCTACCCCTGGACCACCATCCTGTGCACCCTTTGCCATTAATTCCTGCTTCTCCTGCACTCTAAGGGTACGGCTAGACAGTGACGATCTATCGGAAAAAGATATGCAAAATGTGCTGTGTATTTTGTGTATCTTTTTTCATTACTTTTGTTGGAAGAGACTTTTCCAAAATTTGGCCCATTGAGACTGGTCCAATTTTGGGAAAAAGCCCTCCTTCGAAAGCCCCCTTCTTCCCCGTAGAATGAGGAATACAGAAACACAAAAGAGCGTGTTTGCTCTTACACAAAAAAAAGCAGAAGAGCTAATGCATTCCCTGGATGCGGCAGAGTTTTTTCAGGATACCTCCAGTATCTCGAAAAAGCCCTGCAGTCTAGCCGTACCCTAACTCCCACACTGTGTCCCTAACCCCAACATTTTGTCACTTTCACCCTAAACCTCTGCACTTGCCTCCCACCTGCTCCCCCATTTCCAGCCCTGCATCGCCAGTGTATCTGCCACATTGCCTCTCTGCCCAGTATCACCAAACACCTTGTGCCAATGGTTCCCAAATTTTTTGGCCCGTGGCCCATCTGGCCCTATGTAAACCTTTTTATGGACCCCCAGTTGCTAATGGAAACTCTCTGTTAATTTACATAATTATGCCCGAGCCATTTTGCTAGTGCTTCAGCTAGGGAGAATGGTTTAATTTAACCAGTAAGATAGGAAATATTAATTTAAGTTATTAAACAGATTAGGTGATTTAACTTTCTCATGTTAGTTTATCAAACTTCATTTTAAATAAAGTAAAATATTCATTTATATCCAACACAAAAGGTTTTCATGTTTTCTTTATTTATGAGAGAGTTGGGGAGCCTTTTTTGGGTCAGGGGTCACTGACCCATAGAAAAATCAGTTGATTACCACTCAAGTGAGAATTTAAAAAACCCCAACCATCACTGATATAGCCCCTAACTGAAATACTTCACTCCTCTGGCACCCAAGCCCCACCAGGAAAGGGGGAGGGAGGGACAGCGACAGGGAGGACTGAGGTTCAGGATGTGCCATAGGCATAGATTTACTCTTCTGGGGTTGGCACAAAAATGGGGGTTTCAGTGTGTGGGACAGGGCTGCCAGCTAGAGGAATGGAGGTGCAGGATCTGGGTGGGAGGTGGAGTCCAGAGGGGTGAGGGTATGAAGTCTGGATGGGAGGAAGGGTGCAGGAGTAGGCTGGGAGTAGGGTGTCTGGGCAGGGGAGAGGGTGCAAGAGCTGGCTGGGGGTGTGGTGTCTCGATGGTGTGATGGTGTGTGCGTGGGTTGGGGGTGCAAATGTCTGTGCATGATGGGGTGGGGGGCCCTTCGTTGCCTTTGTACCTCATGCCAGTATCCAGGCACCGTCTTCACTGCTCCCATTGGCCAGATTCCATTGGAGCACCAGCCCTGGTTTCCTACTGGGGGGCGGGGAAGCCCTGAGCCTTGGTGTGTGATCTGGTTGGTGGAGAAAAATGCGCTCCCTCTCCCCTTGCCCCCATTTGGGGGAACAGCATCCCACCCGCTCAGAGAGAGGGAGCACTTCTTTCCCGTGAGCCGGATCGTAGAGTGAGGCTTGGGGCTCTCTCCCCCACTTCAACGGGAAACCAGTGCTGGCACAGCAGCCTCGCCCCCCTGCCTGCCCCCTACACTCCCTCTGCATTTGGAGCACCAGCACTGACTTCCTCTTGAAGGGAAGGAAGAGGAAGCCCAAAGCCTCACTCCACGATCTGGCTCACGGGGAAGAAGCACTGCCCTTGTGCTGCTGTTCCCCCAGCCAGAAGAGGGGAAGGGGCAGCACTTTTTCCCTGTGAGCTGGATCATTGAGTGAGGCTCGGGGTTTTCTCTCTTCCCGCAAACCCCCAGAGGGAAGCCACCACTGCCCAGCAGCCAGCGGTTTGCAGACTGGCACCAGTCCGTGGACTGGAGATTGGGAAGTGCTGCTTTAAATCACTGCTGGAGCATCATGCATCTCTGAGGGGAGAGGATTACACCATGCACCAAGTGGTGCTGCTCTGCCCTTTCTGATCCAGGCCCCATCCCTTTCAGGAACACCAAGCCGGTGGCCCCACCTTGTTCAGGGGCCCAGCAAGGCTGCTGCTGCCTGTGCCTTTGTACTTTGTAGAATGGGACTGAATTATATAGGTTGACGATTATTCTGAACATTTTGATAATGTAGCTAGTGAAGGAAAATTGACAAGGTCAAAGACAAGAATCTACTAAAGAAGCTAAGTAGTCATGGGATGAAAGGTAAAGTATTGCCATGAATCCAAAACTGGGTATTATACAAAAATAAACAAAGAGTAATATTAAATAGTCAGATTGCATCACAGCAAATGGTTTCATACAGGTCCCAGGTAGTTTAATATATTAATTAATGATCTGGAAAAGGGAATGAGCGGTAAAGTAGCAAAATCTGAGATTTATGGTAGGACCAGGAGGACTGTGAAGAACTTCGTAAGGGTCTAATTAAGGTGAACAGATAATAAGGGTCTAATTAAGGCCACACAAATGCAGGAGAAATTCAATGTTGATAAATGCAAAGTAACGCCTATTAGAAGGAAAAAATATTTACTGAGACCTTGCAGGATTCTAAACATTATAGATGAACTCAGAAACTTGGGTGTCACTGTAGATAGCTCAGCATAAGCTTCTGCTCAATGGATGTGTAGCTGGTGTCCAAAATACAAAGATGTTAGGACAATGTATGAGGAATAATACAGAAGATATTACAATACCTTTATATAAATCAATAGTGTGGGCTCATGAAGAAAACTGCCTACAGTACTGGATACTGCACCTCAAAATGGATATTGAAGAATTAGAGTGGGTTTGTAGAAGGGTGACGAAACTGATCAAGAGCTGGAAAAACTTTCATCTGAAGGCAGATTGGAAAGATTGGGATTCTTCCTCAACGGATGGTCCTTATGTGTATTCTTCACATGGGTACATATGCATACCATGTAGCCACGTCCACAAATTCTTCCAAGCAGTGTCCATTGACACACACAAATGCAGTATCTTCTCACGTGCTGCCGCCTGAGGGTACATCTAGACTGCAAGTTTCTTTCGAAAGAGAGCATGCGCACCTCAAAACTGGATCGAAAAAGTGATCTGCTTTTTTGAAAGAGAGCATCCAGACTTCATGGATCCTCTCTCTAAAGAAAGCCCTGATTGCTATTCACAGAATGGCCACCAGGGCACCTGTCCTTTTTTCGATTGCCTCTTCTTTCGAAAAATGTTCCTGTTCTGTGGCCACACACACCTTTTTTTTGAAAGAGCTCTTTCAAAAAAGGCATTCTTCCTCATAATTTGAAGTTTTCCAATGTCAGAAAAAATCCTGCATTCTTTCAATTTAATTTTGAAAGAACACAATTGCAGTGTGGATGCAGGTGAAGTTTTTTTTTAAAAAAGGGCAGTTTTTTTAAAAAAAAAATGTACTCTAGACATACCGTGAGTGTATGAAGTGAAGTGTGAGTTGACGTCTCTCCAGTTCCTTCTTACTGCTTGTCAAGGTTCGGGCTTCCCCTCAAGCTTATAGCCCAATCATCATCGGGGTCGCCTACCCCCAAAATCACACCCCCTCCACCCGTGCTCTTTAGTTCAAAGTCTCAGGCCATCCTGCCCTCCGAGTGTTCTCCCCATTACCCGACGACTTGGGTGGCTATCATGCCAGCCCCTCGGTGGTGCCGGATGTGATCCGGGGTCTACCTCCCTTCAGGTTCCAGCTCGGGGTCTTCCCTGACCACCAGGATGTTCCCTCAGGGGCTAGACTCAGCCCGCAGCTCGCCGGTCCACCCGCGTCTCCATGGGCTCCTTCCCAGGCCCATGTCCTCGGCCCCCCTCCCTCTCTCCTTCTCCGGTCACTCCCCCCTTCCGGGATGGCGTCTCGGCTTTTTGAATTCCTCTCCAACCCTAGCCCTGCCCCCTTACCTCCGGGGCGCAGGCTGATGACGTCAGCCGGTGTCTCTGCCCAGCCGGCTCCCCTAGCCCAGCCGGTACACGCGCGTTGCGATCCCACTCAGGGTTGGCAGGGGGAATCCCCCTCTGTGTGGGTGGGCTCCTTTTCTGTAGCTCCGCCCCCCCCTCGACCCGCGGGGAGTCGGAGAGTGTGAGGGGCTGAGGCCTCCGTTGCGTCGGAGTCCAGCGCCCCGTCACACTGCTGCATGACCTGAGTTAGAACTGAGTCTTCCTTCACTATTGCAGTTGGTAAACATTATTATAAAATCTTTGAGAATAGTTATATAAATCTCCCTAACTTTAATCCAATTTTGAAATCTCTCTCATTCCTTCTTCATACTACTTCGTCTAGTGAAATGACGTCTCTGTAAGTCCAATATCCCATTTTCACACAGGTCAATCTGTTGTTGATGTGGCTGTTGATTATCATTGTTTACTTCCTCGCTATGTCCTTCTCTTATCCTTCCCCCAAACCTTGGATCAGAGCTGCCATATAAATAAAAAAAAATGTAATCTGTATAAAAACACATTACCCCTTCACTTGCACTATGTGGTATTTAGAAAGAAGGGACTGTTTAGGGGAGATAGAGAAAATAAATGACATTGAGCGATACAGAGGTAAAGAGAAAAGAGACATAACTGCAGGTTAAGGTATAATCAGACAAGATTACATACAACCATACAAAGCTAAAAAGAAGCAGACAAGGAAACAGCAGAAAGATAACTGCCTATTCAGTAATAATTATTTTGAGGTTATAATGTGTACTCCGTAGTGTCAGCAGTTAGCATTTTCTGTTAGGAATCATGTGAAGATATTACATACTGCCTCTGTAAAACTCAGAGGAATTTGGGGCATGTGGGAAGCTGGCAGACACAGTACTTGTGGTGTGACTTGAATACAATTGTTTTTCTTGTACAGAGTGCTTTTGTCCATTCATAACACTAGACGCTCACTACATGGGATTTCACATCACTGCAACAAGCACAATCAGTTCCTGAGACTCTTCCTATACCTTAAGCCTTAAGGGTTATTTGGCTGCAAGAACAGACTTGCAACACTCAGTCAAAAGCCTTTATTGCACATCTCTGCCTCAGCATGGCCATTTCTGCAATGCTCAGCACAGCAATAGCATGAGGAATGTCACATATTAAGGAGCTACTTCTAGAGTTACTCCCTCTACCGTTTTGACTAAAATGTTCAAGTCAGACACTTACAATACATGTCAGACACTTGTAGTCATCCATCAGCCATTTTGGATTGGTATCCCTCTCCCAAACTGGTTCCTTTGCATGCTAATTTGATGCAAAGGAGGAGCAATCAGGCCATAGCTGGCCCATGTGCAAGCTGCCTTCCCCATCTCAGAATAGAGCCATGAACTGGTATTTGTGTCAGATGTGTGAATAATTTTAGTTGACTCCAAACTGTAGTTTTTGGTGACTAAATTCATTAGAAGAGAAAGCAGTGCCCTGGTACAAGGGACTTTACCCCCCACCCCACCCTCTCTAAATAGTGTCCTTGACCAGGTGAATTGAGTAGCTGGTGGTGTGCAAGTCCAGTGAAATGATATCATGGTTCCTTCTGGCTTTGAAGTCTGGCTCTATGTTAGTGCTATAGAAGTGTGCTCAAATGGACACCAACAGAAACTGTTTCAGAAAAACACAATTCACACTCCTCTGTTTCTTTCATTTTTCAGCTCGCAATACCACAAGAGCCTTGCTACAGGACTTCTTTCTCGGGATTAATGAGATTTTGGAGCCACTGGTCCCCAGGACATGTCCTGCACCTTGATCCTAATTGATTAGGCAGGAAATGGTATCAAGTTACCAGACATGCCTCCTATAGGTCATTATGCATCACAACAGAGTATGTATTTTCATCCCATTCATTCCAAGCAGCAGAAAGTAAATGAAAAGAATATGTCCTGGCAGGATTCTTTAACACCGCCCTTCTGAACAATGCTGTAGCATATTGTACAAAAGAAATGGAAAGAAAAAGGAAGACACACTACAGCATGATTATGTTAACAATGCTGTCAGAAAGATTATCACAAAGTAATTGGACACATGTCTCTTTCAGCTTGCTAATCGTGGCATTTACATCAAATGCTTGATTCTGAGTAGGTATGTCAATATTTGGTCTCTTACCTTGCTCTTTCCCTTGACCTTTCCAGCATGAAGCTGATTCTTTTTTCATAGGTGACAGCAGAGATCATGCTTCCTCTTGCTCATCAATGCTCTTTTCACTTTCTTCTCCCTACAATGAGAACAGGCATGAATGCAGCATGCTGCAATGGCAAAACTGCTAAAGCGCACATCAGGAAAAATGGAGAATAATCAAGTCTAGACTACTGTTTCTCTCAAAAAGCAAGTATAACAATTTGAGAATGGAAATTTTGCTCTTCGGTAGTTACTACAGAGCGCACGTTGTATTCTGTAAGTCAAATTATTCTTAGTTACTGCTGAAAAAAGCTGGGGGTATGTCTACACTACAGAGTTTTTTGGGAAAACGGCTGTTTTTCTGAAAAAAAAACCTCACTTACGTCTACACTGCAATCACATTCTTTCAAAAAGAAATTGAAAGAACAGAGGGGGTTTTCCAACATTGGTAAACCTCGTTCTACAAGGAAAAAGCCTTTTTCTGAAAGACTTCTTTGGGGAAGAAAGTATCTTAAGTCAACTTTCTCCTTTAGCGTAGACCAGGCCTTACAGAAATATTTTATAAAAAACAACAAATAGTCCTGTAGCACTTTAAAGGCTAACTAAACATGTAGATGTTATCATGAGCTTTCATGGGCACAACCCACTTCTTCAGATGTCCTCAGTGTACACTGGTTGTGACCACAAAAGCTCATGATACCATTTACATGTTTTGTTAGTCTTTAAAGTGCTACCAGACTATTTGTCGTTTTTTATGTTTTGCTTGTTAGGGATTACCTCGGCTACCCCTCTGAAGCTTTAGAAATATTTTATGTTGGTGGAGTGGTGTCTAGAGGCTGTTTAGGACCCAGTGTGGCATTTTGGCTAAGTTTTGGCAGGGAGCTATCAATGAGGATTGGAACTGCAGCAGATTAAAATGAACTGGCAGCTGGTGCTATGATAATTAATCAAAGGATATGGAGAAGGTGCAATCATGATTTGCTCTGAGGAGTTATATTTTAAAAAGATGTCATTGGAAACACATTAGATCACGAAACAAAATGTGCCCTCCCTCTCTTTCATCCACTTTTTTGACTTTTAAGATATAATTTTCCATCTTTCTAACAGAGATCAAGTGACTTTTGCCTATAATTCCTGAACTTGCCAATAGCTCAGTTGTCCTTCCTCGAAGCACCACGCCCTTCCTGACACTGTCATGAAACTTTTTCTGTATTATTTACTTGTTTTTCCTCTTCTCCCTTTTTTCTTCCCCCATTGTCAGTCTCCTCTCTCTTTTCCCCTTTTCTCCTCATTTTGCTTCCCTTTCACCAGTTCTCTGCTATACTCTTGCCCTTTGTTGTTTTACTCACCATACCAATTTTTGTTGCCTCTCCCTCTCTTTCTCTCCTGGTCCAATTCCTGTGAAATGCTGGTCTTCTTTTCCAACATATGGAGTCATTCTATAGCCAATGACTTGAATGGGGATCGTTCTTTTATAATTCCATAGTTCATGTGTTTTGTACAGATTAAGAACCTAGCCACTAGGCTAGCTTGGAAATTCTGCAAGTTATTTTTTTAGAGTGGTGAAGCATGGTACATGTAGACAGTTTAGCTATTGTCTAGAGGTCTAGCTTTGTGGTTTTTTGATAAACATAGCTGGCAATATTACCTTCACTAGAGCAAAAATGCTAATATTGGAATCTAATACTGAGAGAAACAGAATGTTGCAGTATAGCGTACCCTGCAGGTTGCACCTAAGATCACTGAAGGCCAAAATGTGGCCTGGCTAGGATAGCCATATGGGGAAATGAGTTGGAAGGTGCACATTGCTGCATTTCATGGCCAACCTATATTGTTAGTAACAACATAAGGGAGATGCTGAATTCCCTGGGATGTCTGAGCATGCAGGAGACAGGAATAGGCACAGCATTGACATGCACTCTCCAGCATGCTGAAGGAAGTATACTGAGGTAGTAATTGACTTGGCACAGGGTACTTTCCCCTAGTACAACAGGGACATTGAAAGGCAGAAAGTGACTTTTATTGAACAATGCTCAGGGTTTGTAGCAAAGCCAAGATTGGGTTCTTAGGCTGTTTTAAAGGTTTGTTGTTTTTTCCCTTAAGTGGGGGAGTATTTCCTTTCGCTGCTCACAAAATGTCCTCCCATGACAACTGTAACCAAACTAATGTAGCACGGATAAGAAAAACTCAGTACTTTCCTGTTCAGCAATCTGCCCCAGGCATACTGGACTTCTGTTTTAATTGAGATCAAATCACTTAAGAAGCAGAAACATTCCCTGAAACATGCATTATGCAAGGAAGAACAAACAACAAATGTTTCATTTGGACTCAGTGGCTTTTTTAAATATCTATTTTCTAGTTCAATTCTGAGCACACAGAACATAAATACAGGCCAAATTCTCTGCTGGTGTTCATGGATGCTGTTCCATTGAACTGTAATACAGTTTTGTCATTTACATTAGAAGAGATTTTATCATAGGCTAGTGCAGTCACTAGATGGAAGTGTCTTCTACAGGATTCCTAGTAAAATTTTTGCACTATTAACTTTTGTCTTGTTAACATTACCATGATAGTCATAGTATTTTCTATCATATACATCACAGGATACTGTAGTATAGTAGAATTCTGCAGTCATGTTAATTACTTGAAATAGCAATTGAAATATTTGAATGTCAGCCACTGTACTTGCATAAGGTTACTGTATTTGTGGACCCTAGTTATAGCCATATGGCCAAGTTCATCGCTAGTGCAATACCACAGAAGGAAGGAAAGGTAGAGAGTACTGCTCATACTGCAGTCAATACACCATCCCCGCTGTGTTCTCTCCTAACTCTAAATCAATCCCTCTGCTACATTTTATGCCAAGGTCAGCTCTAGGGGCAACACCATGTTAAGATGCAGTACAGCCAGCTGCTATGGTGTCCTGAAGTGGCTCTTCAGCTGAGTGCTTTGTGGAAGAGTGAGAAAGGAGGTAAGAGAATTGGGAAGTGGGAGAAGAACCTACCCAGCAACTTTCATTCATACTGAGACATTAAACCTGCATCATCCCACAGACTAGTCGGCATTGCTCCAAGCACCGTATCAGTCCCCCATTAGTACCCAGAAATTTGGTTCTTGCTGAGATCCAGTTCAACAAACCTTGTAGTCACAAAACACTGTGGCATTGTGTAAGGCCTGGCAAGAAACCATAGATGCATAAATTGCATTAGCCAGTTTCCTGTGT
Organism: Pelodiscus sinensis; assembly: GCF_052426305.1. Classification (NCBI taxonomy): domain Eukaryota; kingdom Metazoa; phylum Chordata; order Testudines; family Trionychidae; genus Pelodiscus; species Pelodiscus sinensis. Next base: position 45,512,406 of record NC_143052.1, read on the forward strand.
AGATTATACAAATGACTGGTTCTACATCAGGATAAGCAAACCAGTCTGAACAATGAAACTCACTTCAACCTTCATCCATGCACCAAACCCAAAACCCTCTGATTCCCAATATACTCTGGTACACTTTCCTTTCCATCCTCGGAACCTTCCAGTAGGTCTTATAGCTTTCTCCATCTCCAAAGCATCCATTTTGAAAGGGCATCATTTTCATGCATGTTCAAAGTAATACATTAATTGATAAATATATCACTGTATTAACAGACAATAAAATCTACTGAACAATGCGTTTCCATAGATGCCAATATTTAGAAAGTTAATGAAATCACCATATATTATGCACAAATAAAATGTAGGCTTTGGAATGGGAATAAGTATTACATATAAAACAGTTTTCTGAAATGTGAGAAAGCCAGAAAAGCAGCCTATGAGAATAAACATAACATCTGGGAGGGGAGGTGGAGGATAAACAAAAGTTTCAAGAAAGGAACAAAATTAAGGATGTCAAACAGCTTTTGAAAATTGTTGATTGGAAGAGTTGAAGAAAATAACATGAATTTAAAAAAGGAAAAACAGTAGATAGTTAATTCATTTATTCATAATTGTACAGAAGATGCAGAAGTTAATATAATTCCAACAGATGATGAAATTAACTGTGATATTCTTTACTAAAACAGTAGAAAAATGAATGCTCTGTCAAGTTTTAGCCTATCATACAAGGACAAAAGTCATACACTTAGCTAGCTGTTAGAGCTTATATATTAAAAACCTTACTAGGAATGAGGGCATGTAAAGCTCTTGTGCTTCTCCAGGAAATTGACATAATATCATATACCAATATTGAGTGTCAAAATACAGTATTCCCAGATAAACTGAAGATGAACTCATCAAATGTTGATGTGTAATGTTCTTTCTCAGGAACATTCACTCAGTATCAGCATATTTTACTCATTTAGACTTAGCTTTGTCTCATTGAATCTTTAAACATTACTACTAAGAGGGGGGCAGGGAATGATGGTGGTCTCTATGTCTGGAAGTAGGGAAGATTTTATATGTTTGCTTGCTTGCTTGCTTGCTTGTTTTTCCCATTTGTAAACATTTGATTTGGGTGAAAAAAAAAAGAAAAATAACCCCCCAAACTATTTCATGGTGGCGCCTGATGGAAGGCTGGAGAACACTTTCCTCATTGCAACACAATCTCTTTCTGCTTGATGAGGGGAGTCATCATGCAGTGTCATGGCTTCAATAATGTCTGTCAGAGAAACCTAATTACAGAGAAGAGAACAGGAGTATGAGAGATAAAACTCTCAGGCGGTTCTATGGCAGCAGATAGAGGAGCAATGGTCTCAAATTGAAGGGGAAGGTCTAGGTTGGACATTAGGAAAAAACTATTTCACTAGGAGGAGGATGAAGCACTAGAATGGGTTACCTAGGAAGGTGGTGGAATCTCCATCCCTAGAGGTTTTTAAGTACCAGCTTGACGAGTCCTTGGCTGGGATGATTTAGTTGGGGTTGGTCCTGCTTTTAGCAGTGTGTTAGACTTAATGACCTCCTGAGGTCTTGTCCAACTCTATGATTCTATGATTTCAGAATTGAATTATCTTAATTTTCACACATTCTGTTTTTTGACAAAAAATGAAATTTTCTTCAGAAAACATACATTTTGTGAATAATTTCATTTAGCTGAATAAACTATGTTTCATCAAACCACAGTTTTTATGAGAATTTTTTGACCAACACTAATTAACACATGCAATGGGGCAAATAGTTTTAAAACATACATGTATTTTCCTCTGAAATGCATTTTCAGCACAACATATCAAAAACAGACTGTAAGAGACCTTCAGAGTCCATAACAATTTGATTCAGCTTTGCCTTTAGGTACCAGAAATGAAAGTAACATCTGATGAATATGCTGGACCATTTCCACTATGAGCTATAGTTACGACTCTTACCTCCATTTGGGTATGTCTACACTACAAAGTTAGTTCAAACTAACGGACGTTAGTTCGAACTAACTTTCATAGGCGCTACACTAGCGATCCGTTAGTTCGAACTTAATTCGAACTAATGGAGCGCTTAGTTCGAACTAGGTAAACCTCATTTTACAAGGATTAAGCCTAGTTCGAACTAGCTAGTTCGAATTAAGGGCTGTGTAGACCCTTAATTCGAACTAGTGGGAGGCTAAGGCTTCCCAGGTTTCCCTGGTGGCCACTCTGGCCAACACCAGGGAAACTCTATTGCCCCCCTCCCGGCCCGGGAGCCCTTAAAGGGCCACGGGCTGGCTACACAGTTTGTGCCAGTTGCAAGGCTGCAAGCACCCGTGCCAGCAGACCCTGCACCTGCCACAACATGAGCCAGCCACCCGACGACACCCAGCCCTCCACTGCTCCCCAGGACCAGCCTGGCGGCTCCCAGAAGCCTGCCTGGGGGCGCAAAAGGCGGGCGCCCACTTGGTCAAGTGCAGAGATCGTGGACCTCATCGAGGTTTGGGGGGAAGCCTCCAATGTCCACGATCTCCGCACTAGCCACAGGATCGCGGCTGTCTACAGACGCATGGCTACCAGCCTGGCCGCCAGGGGCCACCAGCGCAGCCGGGAGCAGGTCCGGTGCAAAATTAAGGACTTGCGGCAGTCCTACTCCCGGGCCTGCCAGCCAGGGGCCGACCCGGAGGCCTGCCCCCACTTCCATGCCCTGGACCGCCTCCTGGGGGCTCATGCCATCCCTGCCCCCCGGGACGTGATTGACCCCGGGGCAGAGGGCCCGCTCCTGAGACGGAGGAGGAGGAGGAGGGCTCTGAGAGCCAGGAGCCTGCCGCAAGCCTGCCCGGGACCCAGGACCCCCGAGGCACCCCAAAGAGCCGCTCGCCTGTGTCGTCTGAGGCCGTGGAGGCATCCACCTGTGAGTACCATCGTGTTCCCCTTATGTGTACGGAGGGCTGGGGTGAGAGGGAGCCCCAGGACCGTGCGCCTGGGCCTTGCCCACCAAGGAGCAGCAGCTGGGGATCCTGCAGGGGCTCTGGCCTTGCAGAGGGGAGCTGGGTTTCACACACCTGGGCCCCTGGGGTAATTGACCGCTGGTCTTGTTGCACCACAGCTGCAGCACCTGGGCCTGCAGGGCACACCACACCACCTGCAGCAGCTGCCCGTGCCTGGGCAAGCAGGAGAGCCAGGAACGAGGAGGAGTACCAAAGGCGGCACCTCCAGTTCATGGACCACCAGCTCCGCACCCAGGACCACTGGGACCAGGAGGACCTGAGGCTGCGCCGGAGGAGTCTGGAGGCCCTGGAGGAGCAGGGCCGTGCCCTGCGAGGCCACCTCCAGAGCCTGCTCGACCGCTTCCCATTTCCTCCTCCCCCTGCTCCCCCTTCTCCTCCTGCTCCCCCTGCTCCCCCTGCTCCTCCTGCTCCCCCTCCTGCTTCCGCTCCTGCTTCCTCCACACTCCCTGTCCCTCCTGCCCCCCCCACAACCATTTCCCACCGACGCCCCCGGATCCGCAGTGTGGCGAGACGGGAGAGGCAGCCGGACTCCCACCCCTGAGCTTTCCTTTCCCTTCCTCCCTTCCCTCCCCTTCCAGCTCCCTCGTCTCAGGTTTCTCCTCCCCTCTCCCACCCTCCCCTCTCCTTCCCCCCACCCAACTTATGTTAAATAAACAGACGTTTTTGTTTCAAAAACAGGTGTCTTTATTTGACAGTAGGTAGGGAGGGGAAAGGGGAAGGGGGGTAGGGTGGAAGAAGGCCCCAGTGGGGCATGCAGGGAGAGGTCAGTCCTCCTCCTCCACCAGGAAGCTCTCCCGCAGGGCTTCCCGGATCCGGACGGCCCCCCGCTGGGCTTCCTGGATGGCGGCGGTGCGGGGCTGACCATAGTGGCCAGCCATGCAGTCAGCCTCAGCCATCCAGGCTGGTAGGAAAGCTTCCCCCTTTCGCTCACACAAATTGTGGAGCACACAACATGCTGCCACCATGGGAGAGATGTTGTGCTCGGCCAGGTCCAGACGGGTGAGGAGGCATCGAAAGCGGGCTTTCAGTCACCCGAAGGCCCCCTCCACCACGATGCGGGCCCTGGTCAGCCTGGCATTGAAGGCCTGGTGGGAGGGATTGAGGTGCCCTGTGTAGGGCTTCATGAGCCAGGGCTGCAGTGGGTAGGCGGCATCCCCCACCAGGCACACGGGCATGTCCATGTCCCCGACCCTGATGTGGCGGTCGGGGAAGAAGGTCCCGGCCTGCAGCCGCTGGCACACGGAGGAGTTCCGGTACACCCGGGCGTCGTGTGCTTTGCCGGACCAGCCCACATTAATGTCCGTGAACTGGCCCCGGTGGTCACACACGGCCTGCAGGATCACGGAGAAGTACCCCTTGCGGTTCACGTAACGGGACGCCTGGTGTTCCGGGGCACGGATGGGGATGTGCGTCCCGTCGATGGCCCCCCTGCAGTTGGGGAAGCCGAGGGCGCCGAATCCCCGGATGACGGCGTCCAGGTCGGCGAGGCAGACCACCCTGCGGAGCAGCACCCGGTTGATGGCCTTGACCACCTGTGGAGAGAGACACAGCAAAGCGCCAATCAGTGGGGCGCCCGGGTGGCTGGGAGCGTTCGTGCCCTGGCAGTGCCCCACGCCCCACTCCCGGTAGCAACCCCCCTGGCGGCGTGTAGTACGGTTGGGACAGCCCGACCCCTCCAGTGCGGGGCGCTTTCGCCTCCTCCCTCCCCCCCTTTGTCCCTGGGGTGGCCCATCCCCTCCTTGCAGCCCCCTCCCCCTCAGCTCAGTGGCCGACGAGCGCCATACCTGCATGAGCACCGCTCCGACGGTGGATCTCCCCACGCCGAACTGGTTCCCGACGGATCGGTAACTGTCCGGAGTGGAGAGCTTCCAGAGGGCGATGGCCACCCGCTTCTGGAGGGGGATGGCGGGCCTCATGCGAGTGTCCCTTCTGCGCAGGGCGGGGGCAAGCCACTCGCAGAGCTCCAGGAAGGTGTCCCTCCTCATCCTGAAGTTCTGGGTCCACTGTCGGTCGTCCCAGCGCTCCAGGACGATGCGGTCCCACCAGTCGGTGCTGGTGTCCAGACGCCAGACGCGGCGGGTCACGCCGGTGTCGGGGCGCCGCCGCGGCTCCTCCACGGCCCCCAGGGCGGCCAGGCGGAGAGGCAGGGGGCTGACGTGCACCAGGTGGTGCCAGGCAGCCTCGAGCCATTGGTGGCAGGCTTGCAGCAGCAAGTCCAGAAAGTGCACCAGAAGGTGCAGGGCGAGCTGTGCTCCATGTTGCCACCTGCGGCGGCCCCCCCCGAAGGGAAGCACCGACACAGACGGGCACAGAGACCAACGCTTTGCTGTCCCTCGGCGAGGTTGGCAAGCAAGCAGGAAAAGCTGAGAACCGGCTGTCCAGGGGGGGTCCCTTTAAGCTCGAGCCTCAGAGATAGCCTCAGACAGCAGCCACACAAAGTAACTACTGACCTGATGCCCTGCCAGAACCGGTTTCAGCTGCCCTTAAATGCCCCCCTGCATCCAATCAGTGTGGAAGCACTAGTTCGAATTAGCAAAATGCTAATTCAAACTAGTTTTTAGTTCTAGACGCGCTAGTTCGAATTAGCTTAGTTCGATTTAACTAATTCGATTTAACTAAGTTAGTTCGAATTAGCGCTGTAGTGTAGACATACCCTTTGAGACATACAATGCATGTCATCTCTGTCACTCTATTGTCTTCAGGGGAATTACATCAGGAAAAGATTAGAGTAACACAGTAGTACATCAAGCTCAGAGTCTCCTCACTTTTTGAAAACATCTAATTGACACAGACTTATTTACACATTAATATTGATTTTCATTTAAAATATGTTTTTCTATGATGAATTATAGTCAAGAGTCCTGTTGGTAAACTCCTGAACTGGTATAAATTTCTATGGATCTATTGAATTTGAAGCTGTGAAGATTTACACCAGCTGAGGATTTTGCCTATATATTTAAAATTCGCTTAATTATTTTTGCAAACTTTCCAGAAAAAATATCTATTCTGGAATGAGTTGTAGAGTTCCAAAAGAGATGGTTTGCTTGGGAGAAATTTGTAAGCAATTGAAAATTAAGCTTATAATTAAAAGCTGTTTCCTACTAAAATATGGAGGAAGGCTTTCTTAAAACCATCCCACAATTTAGCTCTAATTCAATGTGAGATAAGAAGAAAAAAAATGAAAGTATCTAGAAAAATGCCTAATGCTTCAGAAGGAGTAGAATGAAAAGATGAATTAAATCTTGATGGTTACTTTGCAAAGTTAAACACTATGGGGGATATTCTGTTCTTGGATATGAAAGGTAAATCTTGACTGTTGTATTCTTCACTTGTATGCACAGAACTCCTTTAAAATTTACATTATTGTATATCTTTTGTATTTTGAAATAATGTCTTTACATAAAGATATTTCAGAAACAGAGAACAGTATAGTGCTGCAGATGTTATAAAAGAAACTGTATCTAGTTTATAGAACACAAAGAATAGATTAGGTACAGAACCAGAACAGCCTTTCGTGAAGAAATGGGGGAAGACATAGAACATGAAAAAAAGAAAGGGAGGAATAGAACTAGATAAAGAGAACAGGTTCCTCATCTTCAGTATATTATTTCACAAAAGAAAACCACAAGTTACTATGGGTATGTCTACACTACAAAGATAATTCGAACTAATGGACGTTAGTTCAAATTATCTTTGATAGGCGCTACACTAGTGCTCCGCTAGTTCGAACTAGGTAAATCTCATTCTACAAGGACTAAGCCTAGTTCGAACTTACTAGTTCGAATTAAGGGGTGTGTAGCCCCTTAATTCAAACTAGTGGGAGGCTAGCCCTCCCCAGCTTTCCCTGGTGGCCACTCTGGCCAACACCAGGGAAACTCTATTGTCCCCCTCCTGGCCCTGGACCCCTTAAAGGGGCACGGGCTGGCTACGGTGCCCGTGCCAGGTGCAAGCCTGCCAGCACCCAGCTAGCAGAACCTGCACCTGGCACGGCTCGAGCCAGCCACCCAATGCCCCCCAGCCCTCCCCCTCTTCCCGGGACCAGGCTGGTGGCTCCCAGGAGCTTGCCCGGGACTGCAAGAGGCGGGCACCCGCCTGGTCTAGTGAGGACATCGTGGACCTCGTCCACGACCTCCGCACTAGGCACAGGAAAGTGGCCGTCTAAGGCAGGAGAGCTGCCAGCCTGGCCACCCAGGAGCAGGTGTGCATGAAAATCAAGGTGGTCCACTGAGACTCCCGACCCTGAGCCCTGAGCTTACAATGGCCGTCCTGAGTCAGACCAAAGGTCCATCTAGCCCAGTAGCCTGTCTGCCGACAGCGGCCAACCCTAGGGACCCTGGAGGGGATGGACCGACGACAGTGACCAAGCCATTTGTCTCGTGCCATCCCTCTCCAGCCTTCCACAAACTTTGGCCAGGGACACCACTCCTACCCCCTGGCTAATACCACTCCATGGACCCAACCTCCATGACTTGATCTCACTTCTCTTTAAACTCTGTTCTAGTTGTAGCCTTCACAGCCTCCTGCAGCAAGGAGTTCCACAGGTTGACTCTTTGCTTTGTGAAGAACAACTTTCTGTTACTAGTCTGAAGCCTGCTATCCATTCCTTTCCTTTGGTGTCTTCTAGTCCTTCTATTATGGGAACTAATGAAGAACTTTTCTTGATGCACCCTCTCCACCCCACTCATGCTTTTATAGACTTCTATCCTATCCCCCCTCAGTCTCCTCTTTTCTAAACTGAAAAGTTCCAGTCCCTTTAGCCTCTCTTCATATGGGACCTGTTCCAAACCCCTGATCATTTTAGTTGCCCTCCCCTCTCCCAGCCTCTCTCTTCCCCTCTCCCACCTCCTTTTCCCAGTCTCCCCCAGTTTTGTTCCATAAAGAGAGATTCTATTTTTGACCACACGTTTTCTTTATTTCGTACATCAGGAAGGGGGGCTAGGGAAGGGTAAGTGGAAGCAGGTGAGGGAGGAATGGGGTACGCGCCCCTGATGGGGAGGACTGGGCTGGCTCTGCAGGCTTCTGGGGGTGGAAGCTCTCCTGCAGCCCCCCAATTACCCCCTCTCCCCAGATGGCAGCCTGCGGCAAGTGCAGCCGTTCTGATGGCCGAGTGCTTTGATGTGCCCAGTGTGGGCACTCAGGGCACTCCAAGCCAGGACTGCTTTGCAAGCGGGGCACCCCTGAGAACTGTCTGTCCGGGGTGAGGGTCGGGACCCTTTAAGCACAGCCCTCGGCTAGCCTGAGACAGCATCTCCACGCTCTAAGTCCTCATCTGATGCCCTGCCGGCACTGCTTCCGGCCAGCCTTAAGCCCTGTTCAGGGTCCACTCAATGTGGACATGCTAGTTTGAATTAGCAAAACGCTAATTCAAACTAGTTTTTTAGTCTGGATCCATTAGTTCGAATTAGCTTAGTTCGAATTAACTAAGTTAGTTCGAATTAGCGCTGTAGTGTAGACATACCCTATGAGCCAGATTTCCCCCTACATTGAGTAACACATTTCCCCCTGTGAGTGATTCCACTGAAGTCTGTAAGATTAGTCATGGAATAAGATGATGTGCAAAGTGAGTAATAGAACCAGGCCCCATATCAGCATTACCTAATCTCAGTCAGATTGAAAATAATTTATGACAAAGATATAAACACATTTGAAAGTCTTCAATTTTGGTGAATCATGTCAGTGTTTACTTTTAAGTATTTTTAAAATTATCAATTTAAACTTTCACAGTTGTGCAAATTATAGGTTTTAAGCACTCTTCAAATTCTCTCTGTTGTGAACTCAAGCATCAGTTTTTCTTATTTTGCCTGCCTTTATTATCAAGGGAAATTTGTTTTGTCAGTCTGAGTGTGTACAGAGACAAGCTGTCAGGAACAGTATCCCTGATGATACTACAGCACAACTGGTGGCTGAGCTCTGTGACTTTATCCTCACACACAACTATTTCAGATTCGGTGACAATATATACCTCCAAACCAGTGGCACCACTATGGGCAACCGCATGTTCCCACAATATGCCAATATTTTTATGGCTGATCTGGAACAACGCTTCCTCTACTCTTGTCCACTAATGCCCCTTCTCTACCTACGCTACATTGATGACATCATCATCTGGACCCATGAGAAGGAGACTCTGGAAGAATTCCACCACGAATTCAACAGCTTCCACCTCACCATCAACCTCAGCCTGGACCAGTCTACACAAGAGATCCACTTCCTGGACACCATGGTGCAAATAAGTGATGGTCACATAAACACCACCCTATACCGAAAACCTACCAATCACTGTGCTTACCTTCATGCCTCCAGCTTCCATTCTGGACACACCACACAATCCAGTGTTTACAGACAAGCACTAAAGTACAACCGCATTTGCTTCAACACCTTAGATGGGGTATGTCTACACTACAACCGTAGTTCGAACTAGGGTGGTAAATGTAGGCAACCGGAGTTGCAAATGAAGCCCGGGATTTGAATTTCCCGGGTTTCATTTGCATATTGCCGGGCGCTGCCATTTTTAAATGTCCGCTAGTTCGGACTCCATGCCCACGGCTACACGCGACATGAACTAGGTAGTTCGGATTAGGCTTCCTATTCCGAACTACCGGTACACCTCGTTCCACAAGGACTAGCGGACATTTAAAAATGGTGGCGCCCGGCAATATGCCCAGAAATTCAAATCCTGGGCTTCATTTGCAACTCTGGTTGCCTACATTAACCACCCACAGAGACTAACACCTACAAGATCTTCACCAAGCATTCTTGAACCTATGATACCCGCACGAGGAAGTGAGGAAACAGATTAACAGAGCCAGACATGTACCCAGAAGCCTCTTACTACAAGACAAGCCCAAGAAAGAAACCAACAGAACACCACTGGCCATCACCTACAGTCTTCAGCTAAAATCTCTCCAACCCATCATCAGTGATCTACAACCCATCTTGGACAATGATCCCCTACTTTCACAGTCCTTGGGAGGCAGGCCATTCCTCACCCACAGACAACCCACCAACCTGAAGCAAATTCTCACCAGCAACTATACATCGCACCACAGTAACTCTAACTCAGGAACCAATCCAGGCAACAAACCTCCGTGCCAACTCTGCCCACATATCTACACCAGTACACCATCACAGCACCTAACCAGATCATCACTGGTTCATTCACCTGCACATCTACCAATGTAATATATGCCATCATGTGCCAGAAATGCCTCTCTGCTACATACATCGGCCAAACTGGTTAGTCCCTACCAAAAGAATAAATGGAAAGAAATCAGATATTAGGAATGGCAATATACAAAACCTGTAGGAGAACACTTCAATCTTCCTGGACACACAGTAGCAGATTTAAAGGTAGCCATCCTGCAGCAAAAAAACTTCAATACCAGACATCAAAGAGAAACTGCTGAGCTACAGTTCATCTTCAAATTTGACACCATCATTTTGGTTGACGGAGCCATGTAGATTTGTTTGTTTGGCAAAGGGAAATGAAGCCGTGATTTAAATAATCGCGGCTTCATTTAAATTTACGTGGTTGCCGCGCTGAACCGACAAACAGCTGTTCAGCTGTTTGTCGGCTCAGCACGCTAGTCTGGACGCTCCCCTGCTGACATGAAAGCCTTTTATCGACCTCCCCGGTAAACCTCATCCTACGATGGAGCCATGTAGTTTAGACACAGCCTTTAGGATTAAACAAAGACTGTGAATGGGTAGCCAACTACAAAAACAGTTTCTCCTCTCTTGGTGTTCACACCTCCAGATCAGCTGCTAGAAGTGGGCCTCATCCTCCCTGACTGAACTAACCTCATTATCTCTAGCCTTATTCTGGCCTCCTTTTTTATACCTGCCTCTGGAAATGTCCACTACATGCATCTGACGAGGTGGGACTTTGCCCACAAAAGCTTATGCTCCAATACATCTGTTAGTCCATAAAGTGCCCCAGGACTCCTTGTCGCTTTTACAGGGATATTGACATTTAGCAAGACATTTACCAATAACAGTCTAACCCTTTCTAGCCTAGGTATAAGATAAATATAGTACTGCAATTTATATCTTCTGTGGGGCAAGTGGTGCACCCAGGACAGAACTCTTTTTGGTCCTCATCTAGTTGCCTTAAATTGAAACTGAGATTTTTTTGAAACCTGGCCCTTATTTAGCTGCCTACATGCAGCTCAAGAATCTCAAGTATGTCTAAACTACAGATGCAGACGTGATTGTAGCAAGGGGCAAGTATACCTGGCTACCTTTAATCTCATTAGCATGGGTAACAATAGAAGACCATGGCAATGACATGAGGACCAGCTAGCAATCTGACTCCAAGGCCACTGAGGACCCTGGGTACATATTCAGACTGCTAGCCCATGCTGAAGTCTCTCTTCTCTGCACTAACAAAATACAAACTAACTTGAGTATACTCATGCTACAATCATGCCTACATTTGTGATGGAGAGAAGACCTATTCTCAGTTCACTTTCTTTGGTCTGTTTCTGTGTCAGCACAGCTATACAGCAGCACTTACTCAGGGGGATTGTAAAATTCTAACAGAAACAATGCTAGAGACGTACCTCAAGTTGTGGAACAGACCTTGAAGAAAATTTGAAAGACTATGGAATCTAATGGTATCTCCATATGGAAGACACTAATCCCTGATAAGCAAGGCAAGCATATAGTCTATTTACATTTACAAAACATGTTTTCATAGTGAGTTGCAGGAGGAATTCCAGCCTAAATCCCCAATATAGAAGGAGAGGAACAAAGTTTCTTGCAAGAAATGTGAGGGCTAGAGGCCTGAGAGCTATGTGAGATGCCCTCAAGAGGCCATGAAGGAGCTAGAGGTGAAGTTACTTCAGGAACAGTGGCACCTGTCTTAGCAATGTGCTGAGTCTGTGGGAGGGAGGGGTTCAACACTCCACAAGACTGGACCCGGAATTAGCAAGCAGCTCAAGCCACATGCTACAGTAGCACCATTGTAGCAGGAAAAGAAGCAGCCAATGCTGTGACAGCTACACTGGAGTGGGAACAGGATAAAACATCACCCAGCTTGGGCTACTTCTCATCCCATCATCCCCCCACCCTCACCCAAACCCAGCACAATGGAAGAAAGATACCCCCTGGGGGCAACAGGACCCTGGCAAGGCCTCCCTTGCTGCCCATCCTCTTGCACTCTTCCCCACCAGAATGAATCCAGCTAGCAATTCAGCCAGTAGGAACAGAAGCAAAAAAGGGCCCTCTGGCCATTTCCAGAAAAACTGTAAAATGGTTTTACTTTCTCTGCCCTGTGCTGACTGGCTGTTTGTTCCAACCCTCCAAGTCTCTTCACTCAGCTCCACTCCATACCTGGCCCTCCTCCTCTGCCCTGATCCCTCGACCCCTTCTATTCCATTAAGCTGATCCCCTCCCAATTAAACCCATCCAATCAATAAAATAATGGATGTAACATGACATTTGTCACTGTCACATTGTTCATTCTTCTAGTGTATTCTGCCTCCTTTACCTGCCCAGTGTCTGGCCATGTTTCTCTTTTAAAACAAATCTGTTTCCTAGCATCATTAGAAGTTTATAAATACATTAGAAGCAAGAGGAAGACCAAGGACAGGGTAGGCCCTCTGCTCAGTGAGGAGGGAGAAGCTGTAACAGGAAACTTGGAAATGGCGGAGATGCTCAATGACTTCTTTGTTTCGGTCTTCACCGAGAAGTCTGGAGGTGTGCCTAACGTAGTGAATACAAGCAGAGAGAGGGTAAGTTTAGAAGATAGGATACACAAAGAACAAGTTAAAAATCACTTAGGAAAGTTAGATGTCAGCAAGTCACCAGGTCCTGATGAAATGCATCCCAGGATACTCAAGGAGCTGATAGAGGGGGTATCTGAGCCTTTAGCTATGATCTTTGAAAAATCATGGAAGACAGGGGATATTCCAGAAGACTGAAAAAGGGCAAATATTGTGCCCATCTATAAAAAGGGGAATAAGAACAACCCAGGAAACTACAGACCGGTCAGTTTAACGTCTGTCCCAGGGAAGATAATGGAGCAGGTAATTAAGGAAATCATTTGCAAACACTTGGAAGGTAATAAAGTGATAGGGAATAGCCAGCATGGTTTTGTGAAGAACAAGTCATGCCAAACTAATCTGATAGCTTTCTTTGATAGGATAACAAGCCTTGTGGATAAGGGAGAAGCGGTGGATGTCATATACCTAGACTTTAGTAAGGCATTTGATACGGTCTCGCATGATATTCTTATTGATAAACTAGGCAAATATAACTTAGATAGGGCCATGATAAGGTGGGTGCATAATTGGCTGGATAACCGTAGTCAGAGAGTTGTTGTTAATGTTGCTAAATCCTGCTGGAAAGGGATAACAAGTGGAGTTCCGCAAGGGTCTATTTTGGGACCCGTACTGTTCAATATCTTCATCAATGATGTAGATATTGGGATAGAGAGTACGCTTATTAAGTTTGCAGATGATACCAAACTAGGTGGGGTTGCAACTTCTTTGGAGGATAGGGACATAATTCAAAATGACCTTAGCAAGTTAGAGAAATGGTCAGAGGTAAACAGGATGAAGTTTAATAAAGAGAAAAGCAAAGTGCTCGACTTAGGAAGGAACAATCAGTTCCATACATACAAGATGGGAAGTGACTGTCTAGGAAGGAGCATGGTGGAAAGGGATCTAGGGGTCATAGTGGACCACAAGTTGAGTATGAGTCAACAGTGTGATGCTGCTGCAAAAAAAGCAAATATGATTCTAGGTTGTATCAACAGGTGTGTTGTAAGCAAAACTCGTGAAGTCATTCTGCCGCTCTACTCTGCACTAGTTAGGCCTCAGCTGGAGTACTGTGTCCAGTTCTGGGCGCCACATTTCAAGAAAGATGTGGAGAAATTGGAAAGGGTACAGAGAAGAGCGACAAGAATGATTAAAGGTCTAGAGAACATGACCTATGAAGCCAGGCTTCATGAACTGGGCTTGTTTAGTTTGGAAAAAAGAAGATTAAGGGGGGACATGATAGCGGTTTTCAAATATCTAAAAGGGTGTCACAAGGAGGAAGGAGAAAATGTGTTCCTCTTGGTTTCTGAGGACAGGACAAGGAGTAATGGGCTTAAAGTGCAGCAAGGGAGGTTTAGATTGGACATTAGGAAAAAATTCCTAACTGTCAGGGTGGTCAAATATTGGAATAAATTGCCAAGCGAGGTGGTGGAATCTCTCTCTCTGGAGATATTTAAGAACAGGTTAGATAGACATCTGTCAGGGATGGTGTAGACAGAGCTTGGTCCTGCCTTGAGGGCGGGGGGCTGGACTTGATGACCTCTCGAGGTCCCTTCCAGTCCTATGATTCTATGATTCTATCATTTCTTCTCAAGAGAGAGAAAAGTGTTGAAGAGGGCTCTACCACCATTCAGGGAAGTGCAGTACCAGGATATTCTAAGGTGAAGGCTCCCTCATTCTCATCTGTTGAAGCTGTTCCAATTTGGATAAATAATTTGTCCCTGGAAATGGATCTTTGACCTCTCAGAGGAGTGATCTGATCACCACACTGCAGCATCATTCTCGTGTGTGTTCATGGCCTCTCTCTGGCCTAGTATTAAAGCTACCACATTGTGGCTCAATTATGAAAGACTCAGGAAGCCAGAGAGCAAACGACGCTAAGGCACCTGGGAGGTAGTAGATTCCTGTTCAAATCCCTTCTCTTCTGGCGAAGGGGGAAGCTGAAGTTGGGGTGGATCTCCCACATCATGGATGAGCATTCTCTCACTGGGCTAAAAGTTACAAGAAGATCATCCTGCTCCTTCCACTGTTCAGTGCAAAGGTGTCTAACACCAAGAGAGGGTTTACAGGTTAGAAACCCAAGCAGAGGGAGGTGCTTCTCTGCAGCTTGGATTTAAGTGCCCATCTCCAAGAGTAGCATATCCTGCTGGCAGGGTTAGACAGGGAGTCACCCACCAGGGTGGCTTTTGTAAATCCTATTTGAAGACACATTTCTCATTTTATTCATTGCACAAGGAGCCTAAGTGCTCAACTCAGGCTTTGTGAATTTCAGTGATGACACTCAACATCAGTGCTATTGTATGTTTTTACGTAAATATGGTACAGAATAAATCACTAATCAAAATCAACCAATTTGTTTTAGCTTCCTATCCAAACAATTTAGCCTCATAAACAGGCGTATTGGAATGTGGACCCCAACCTTAGTAGGTACATAACATTCCAAGTTTATTTGTAATAGTCACCAGGTTTAAAACAAACAAAAGGAAGTACTTCCAGTCAACCTGGGGAACTCATTGCTAGGGAAAATGTTGTGAAGGCCAAAACTGCATCAGGGCTCACAAAAGAACTAGATAAGTTCCTGGTGGCTAGGTGCACTGCTGCCTGTTAACCAGGACGGCCAGGAATGGAACACTAGTCTCAGAGTATCTAGTCTCTGTTTGCCTGAAGCTGGGAAAGGGTGACAGGAGTTCAATAATTTGTTGATTGTCTATTTTGTTCATACCCTCTGAACCATATAGCATTGGGCCACTATTGAAAGGGTGAATTTTGGGCTAGATGGACATTGGTTTGACGCAGCATGATTCTTTTTACTTTAAAAGATATACATTTTTAGTTAGCATATTTTCATCAAATCCAACTTTGGCACAGGACTGTTTTATGGCAAATTGGCGCTCAAATCACACTTTACATGGTTTTTCCCCATGTTCCCACTCTAATGCCACTGCCCTGCCCAGTTCCGTTCCCTCACTTCCATAGAGTGGCAGAAGATTTTAGAGTTGTTAGATGAATGGGGTAGTTCAAAACTCTACACAGCCCTTAATTCAAACTACTTAATTCGAACTAGGCATTAGTCCTCATAGAATGATGTTTACCTAGTTCGAATTAAGTGCTCCGCTAGTTCGAATTAAGTTCGAACTAGCGGTTTGCCTGTGTAGCGCCTATCAAAGTTAATTTGAACTAACGTCCGTTAGTTCGAATTAACTTTGTAGTGTGGACATACCCTAAGTGCTGTTTCAGGTTTCTGAAGAGCTGGATAAAGTGATTTTGTCTTATTTATGTGTTTCTGCTGAGCACACACTCAGCTGCCAGTTCTGTAATTTTCATCATAAACGTTAGAGTGTTCTGATCCTCCTGTGTCATTGGGAGAAAGTTATCTATTATCCTATTGGCTGGGGAAAAGTAGCTACCAATCTGTGCAGCCATGGCTTTCCTCAGGGGGAAATGAAGCCCTGGGCAAATTTGTTTTTGGTGCCCTTTCTTTGGCTATGTCTACACTGGCGGGTTCTTGCACAAGAACTTCTTGCGCAAGCATTCTTGTGCAAGAACTCTTGCGCAAGAACACGTCCACACTACCATGTGCTTTTGCGCAAGAGCATCCATGGCAGTGTGGATGCTCTCTTGGACAAGAAAGCTCTGCTGGCCATTTTAGCCATAGGGCTTTCTTGTGCAAGAAACCCCTGCTGCGTGTCCACACTGCCCTCTTGCACAAGAGCTCTTGTTAGAAAAGAGTGTAGCTTTTGTGCAAGAAGCCCTGTCTTCCGACGCCGTACTGTAAATCTTCTTGCACAAGAGTGGGCAGGAGGTGTGGACGCTCTGTGGGTTCTTGTGCAAGAACCTGCCAGTGTAGACGTAGCCTTTGAATGCTACTGTACAGTGGTTGGGTGGACATGGAGGCAGCTCCTCATGAAGTGACTCCTCCCTTCCATTTTGGCAGAAATGGGGGCAGGAATGGGGGAGAGGGGGCACAGAGGTTCCTGCACCTGGGGGAAGTTCCCAGAGGTGGTCTGATCTAGTCCCAAGAACAGCCCATACAGGGCAAGTCCTATCCCCTTCCAGCTCAAATGGAACTAGCAGCTGGAGCCCAGCATATGGTAAGCATCCCTCCACAGCCCAGCTGGGTGTTAAAGGGGCCTTGGGCTGCCTCTGCGTGTGTGCTACTCCCACAGCATCATGAAGCTGCTGCATTTTTATAGATAAGAGAGAAAATAAGGATCAGAGCAGGCCCAGGAGGCAGAGAAGCATGCTCCAAAGAGCCGTGTTAGGGAACAAATATTTGGGGAAGGGGAAATCATAATGAATTGATGAGAGGCATTTGCATTTTGTAACCATCTTGCCCAGCAAGGAACAAGATGAGAATCCCTCACTAAATCAGGCAACACTTTATATAAGCAGATGTAAATGGTTACCTCTTTGTGACAAAATGTTGGTAGGTATGTGAATACCAGCTTAAAAACAAAAACAATACCCAGAAGTGCTAAGGTACTGTGAGATTCTTACGCATTATCATGAACTCAGCTGTGTAAGCGCAAAACTTCTACTTACCTTTTTATCATGGTGATGTTGATGATAATGCATAAACTATTGAAGTTTTATATCAATACATATTTTATTTGTAGGAGATGGCTATGTAAATTTTTGAGACATTTGTTCTTTTGTACAATATTTCCAAAAAGGGCTGGACACAGAACTGCTGCTGCCTTTTCTTTTGAGATGTGTGTCCTTGTTTGTCTGGACTGAAGTTTGGATGGTTATCTGAACTCATTTGACTGCTAGAGCTTTTGATGTTTGTCTGTCACTATGTTGACGGTTCTTAAATCAGATATTTCATAGTGGAACATGGGACATGCTACATTATTATTCTTTTCTCGCCACAATGTCCTCCACTATGTACAACAAATGACAGTTAAATATTCTATGTAAACATTGTTCAATCATTTATTCAAAACCGGGATGTCAGTAGTTGAATAAAGAACATTGCAATTTAGTCCAGATATTATATATTGCAGGGGACTACATTAGATCCTTTCAGTCCTATGATTACACATTTTACACTTGTTTTTGGAAAGGATTTCTGGGTTCAACTTTTTTGAACATAGAGAAAATTTCTCCTAAATAAACTCTCAAAACTATTGCATGTGGGAGAAACATCACTAAAATAAAAAACAAAACAAAACCAACCCCTCACCCCCAAAAACCTATTCTCCCTTCTGCTTTACTGTAACAGAAGAGACAGAAATATTTTCAATGTAAATACAAAAATGTTTTCACTTTTCTTTCCCTACCAGCTTCATCAAACCACCATCAACACCAAGGACAAATCATTTTAAGTGACATGAAATTTGTGATTTTTTTTATCCATTACAATGAGAACCAATAACTCTTCTCCTCATCAAGACTCCTACCCGTGTTTTTCCAAATTATATGTACTATAGGTTGCACATCTAAAATCCTGGATTCTCTGGTCTGGTGACATCAATGGTCCATCATAACCATGTATATTCCAAGATCAGAGAATCCCTGTGCACTGCAGGGAGGTAGGGGGCCAGGAGTCGACACGTGGCTCAGCTGCACTGTGGGGTGAAGGGTGCCAGGAGCCACTGTTCAGCTCAGTTGGGCTAGGGAGGGGCTGGGAGCTGGCATGCAGCTCTGCTGGGATGTGGGGGGAGTCTGGAAGCATGCCGGGGGGGGGGGGGGGGGACAAGGGAGGACAGCAGCAAGGGGCCTGAAATGATCTCCCTTGGTCTGGGAAAATCCTTCATCTGGGACCAGTCAGGTCCTGAAGGTGCTGGACCAGGGAGGTCCAATGTGTATCTTACCTGCCATTTTGATCATAACCAGGTGCTTTAAGGTGGCAACAGAAGGAACAGATCAAAGTGGAAAATACCATAGGGTATGTCTACACTACCGCGCTAATTCGAACTAACTTAGTTCGAATTAGTTAATTTGAACTAAGCTAATTCGAACTAACGCGTCTAGAACTAAAAACTAGTTCGAATTAGCGTTTTACTAATTCGAACTAGCAAGTCCACATTGAGTGCACTCTGAACAGGGCTTAAGGATGGCCGGAAGCAGTGCAGGCAGGGCATCAGAGGAGGACTTAGAGCGTGGAGATGCTGTCTCAGGCTAGCCGAGGGCTGCACTTAAAGGGTCCCGACCCCCACCACTGACAGACAGTTCTAAGGGGTGCCCCGCTTGAAAACCAGTCCTGGCTTGGAGTGCCCGGAGTACCCACACTGGGCACATCACACCACTCGGCCATCAGCCCGGCTGCACTTGCCGCAGGCTGCCATCTGTGAACAGGGGACAATCGGGGGGCTGCAGGAGAGCTTCCACCCCCAGAAGCCCGCAGAGCCAGCCCAGTCCTCCCCATCGGGGGCTCGTACCCCATTCCTCCCTCACCTCCTTCCACTTACCCTTCCCTAGCCCCCCTTCTTATTGATGTACAAAATAAAGATAACGTTTCTTCCAACATTGACTCTGTCTTTATTGAACAAAACTGGGGGAGACTGGGAAAAGGAGGTGGGAGAGGGGAAGAGAAAGGGTGGGAGAGGGGAGGGCAACTAACATGATCAGGGGTTGGGAACAGGTCCCAGATGAAAAGAGGCTACAGAGACTGGGACTGTTCAGCTTAGAAAAGAGGAGACGGAGGGGGGACAGGATAGAGGTCTCTAAAAGCAGGGGTTGGGTGGAGAGGGTGCATTCATAAAAGTTCTTCATGAGTTCCCATAAAGAAGGACTAGAGGACACCAAAGGAAAGGAATGGGTAGCAGGCTTCAAACTAGTAGCAGAAAGTTGTTCTTCCCCAAGCAAAGAGTAAACCTGTGGAACTTCTTGCTGCAGGAGGCTGTGAAGGCTAGAACTGGAACAGAGTTTAAAGAGAAGTGAGATAAAGTGATGGAGGTTGGTTCCATGGAGTGGAATTAGCCAGGGGGTAGGAGTGGTGTCCCTGGCCAAAGTTTGTGGAAGGCTGGAGACAAATGGCTTGTTCACTGTCTTCGGTCCATCCCCTCCAGGGTCCTTAGGGTTGGCCGCTGTCGGCAGACAGGCTACTGGGCTAGATGGACCTTTGGTCTGACCCAGTATGGCCATTGTAAGCTCAGAGCTCAGGGTCGGGGGTCTCAGTGGACCACCTTGATTTTCATGCACACCAGCTCCTGGGTGGCCAGGCTGGCAGCTTTCCTGCCCTAGACGGCCACTTTCCTGTGCCTAGTGCAGAGGTCGTGGACGAGGTCCACGATGTCCGCACTAGACCAGGCGGGTGCCCAGGAAGAGGGGAAGGGCTGGGGGACATCGGGTGGCTGGCTCGAGCCGTGCCAGGTGCAGGGTCTGCTAGCTGGGTGCTGGCAGGCTTGCACCTGGCACAGGCATCGTAGCTAGCCCATGCCCCTTTAAGAGGTCCGGGGCCGGGAGCGGGGCAATACAGTTTCCCTGGTGTTGGCCAGAGTGGCCACCAGGGAAAGCTGGGGAGGGCTACCGTCCCACTAGTTTGAATGAAGGGGCTACACACCCCTTAATTTGAACTAGTAAGTTCGAACTAGGCTTAGTCCTTGTAGAATGGGGTTTACCTTGTTCGAACTAAGCGCTCCGCTAGTTCGAATTAAGTTCGAACTAGCGGAGCGCTAGTGTAGCACCTATCAAAGTTAATTCGAACTAACAGACGTTAGTTCGAACTAACTTTGTAGTGTAGACATACCCAGAGGTAATTATAGCAAATACTAATTATTATTCACCATCTTTATTATCAAGATTACACTGGATTTAGTTTATATCTTGCAACTCATTCTAACTTTACTGATTCAGGAGACAAAACTGAGACAAAAAGTAAAATGCGTCACTGGAAAGTCAGTAGTTACTTGAAAACATTATCCTTGAAAAAGACAAGAGTGAAGGTTGGAAGTATATTCATATTTTTCATCATATTTTCTGTAGTTATTAAGAACATTGCTGAGTTATATTCTTCCTGAATGTTTCCATCCTATATTCTGTATTTGTTTTATTTAGGACTCATTTTTCCATCTCCTGTCATATCTGTATGTTCTGTCTTGTTTCCAAAACAATGTCTCTGGTGGTGAAATTTAGAGATGGAAACAAGCCCACTTTTGTTTTAAATACATAATCTCAAATACCTTCATTTTGGGGATAATGGGTCAGTTGTTTTGATTAGGACCATCATAGAGACATCTGTATGTTGAGCATGCAACCTACCCATACCAACTGGTGGAAGAACTTGTTTGGGCCAACAATAAAATGCAGATGGTACCATTTGTGAGGGAGGGAGACACTCACCAAGGGACAATACATAGTTCCTCCCCCTGGGAGTCATTGGCACTCATTGATCAGCTGGGAGAGACAGGTGCTGATTGGACAGCATTCCTCAGCTCCAAGGTTTTAGCTCACCACAGGGGCCTTATGGAACCTCTTTCAACTCCATTCCAGCAGTCCACCCTACCCACCTGAGCTATGAATGGGAACTTGGCCTGATACATGATGTAGATCTAGCTAATGATCTTTTTAGAGGGTCAGGAGGGAAATGTTTTTCCTCACATGCATCAGTTGTCAGAGGGCCAGAGATTTTTCCCACAGTGGGGTGAGTAGCAAGGCACTTAGGGTATGTCTAGACTACATGCCTCTGGCGACAGAGGCATGTAGATTAGGCTACCAGACATAGGAAAATGAAGCAGCGATTTAAATAATCGCCGCTTCGTTTAAATTTAAATGGCTGCCACGCTGAGCCGATCGGCTGTTTGTTGGCTCAGCGTGGTAGTCTGGACGCTCCGCGGTCGACATCAAAGGCATTTGTCGACCTCCCAGGTAAACCTCATCCCAGGAGGCATACCTGGGAGGTCGACAAATGCCTTTGATGTTGACCGTGGAGCGTCCAGACTACCGCGCTGAGCCGACAAAAGCCGATTGACTCAGCGCGGCAGCCATTTAAATTTAAATGAAGTGGCGATTATTTAAATCACTGCTTCATTTTCCTATGCCGGGTAGCCTAATCTACATGCCTCTGTCACCAGAGGCATGTAGTCTAGACGTACCCTTAGTGCCTAACTGAGGTACTAGAGAAGAACTGTTTGCTGCAATTTGAGGCCAGTTTCCAGTATGTTTCAGAGAGCACAATGAATGTGTCCCAGAAGTAAAAAGCCTAGGATTTTGGTGCTGGGATTTGGGATCATGTTGTAGGGTCAGATCCCCACCGCTGCCTCCTCTTGTCCCTCATTGAAGCAAGGAGAATCTAACCCATTTAATGAGTTATATCATGGTAAGGATCATTGTAACCCTGGTGCCAATTGATGGGTTATATGATAAGGAGCCCTCTGCATTGGAACCAATTAAATGCCTGATACAGAGCGTATAGGTGATAGGTGGCTGCTCCCCTGTCCTGTGTTAATGTTTAATAAAAGCTGCAGCCTGCATATGTCTGTCCTTTGTACCACAGGGCTACATCAAAAGTTGTATCTAAAATATTTTTAACCTGGGATTGAACCCATCTCTACTGAAAACCTTCAACATAATTAGCATACAATTCTTCTTTGGAAATCAAAATGGAGTAGCAGAGTTGTATATTTGTAATGTGTCAATGATTTCCAGATCAATTTCTCTCCATTTATAAGTAAATTGATTTTTTTCTCACTCACAACGCAGCAAACTTTAACTAGAATTTGAAAAGGCAAGCAGGGTTTCTTTTTAGCCATCCATCTTCCCTGCAAAATTTTCTGCAGACGGACTCTGTTCTCTTTCATCACAACATACTGAGGCGAACTGGGTCGGGCAGGTGTAACTGACTACATAATCTGAAGCCAGCAATGTTGCACTGGTGTCACTGAGCTCCTCCTTTTCTCTTTATTTCAGGTGATGTAAAGTGTTCAACTTGAGCTTTACAGGGCCGAGTGAGTTTGCAGAGCTGGCAATTACTAATGTCCCTTTTCTTGTAAACAGAGCACTTTTAATTTTGACACATTGAAACCCCAATACCATTTTTATCATCACTATTCAGATTAGCTTAATACTTCATTATAAAATGTATATGGACCAAGCTGAATGCTGAAATTTGTCCGACAGTCTGTCAGAGTTTGGACAATTCCATCCATATCTCTCTAGGTTTCTGCTCACCAAGTAACTATGGGTATGTCTACACTACAATGTTAGTTCAAACTAACGGACGTTAGTTCGAACTAACATTCATAGCCGCTACACTAGCGCTCCGCTAGTTCGAATTTGAATCGAACTAGCAGAGCGCTTAGTTTGAAGTAGAAAAACCTCATTTTACGAGGATTAAGCCTAGTTCGAACTTACTAGTTCGAATTAAGGGGTGTGTAGCCCCTTAATTCGAACTAGTGGGAGGCTAGCCCTCCCCAGCTTTCCCTGGTGGCCACTCTGGCCAACACCAGGGAAACTCTATGCCCCCCTCCCGGCCCCGGACCGCTTAAAGGGGCACGGGCTGGCTACGGTGCCTGTGCCAGGTGCAAGCCTGCCAGCACCCAGCAAGCAGACCCTGCACCTGGCACGGCACAGAGCCACCCACCCAATGTCCCCCAGCCCACCCCCTCTTCCCGGGACCAGGCTGGCGGCTCCCGGGAGCTTGCCCTGGACCGCAAGAGGCGGGCACCTTCCTGGGCTAGTGCGGACATCGTGGATCTCATCCACGACCTCCGCACTAGGCACAGGAAAGTGGCCGTCTAGGGCAGGAGAGCTGCCAGCCTGGCCACCCAGGAGCTACTATTGTTATTTTCTATTTAGTCACCCAAGTTATATTCTTCTCTTTCATTGGGTAACACACATTTTAAATGGTAGAATTACAGATAATGAATAATGCCTTTCACTGGTATGAGTTTTCAGATGAATGTTTATTTGGGCTCAAATTTGGTACATGTTCCTGATTTGCAAATGTTGCCATTAACACGTGTCAGTTACCTAAATATGCATGAATGACCACTGGGATAACCCTACAGTTAGTGAAATTAACTCAATGCTTTTATTAGAAGAAATATTCTTGATAGTTTTACTATTTCCTCAGCTCTTGTTAATTACTGTTGCTCTTACTGTAGCTTTAATAGTAGGCTTTGTAATAAAACATTTGAGGTTTGAGGTCCACTCAGTAGAACTAGTGCCATTCTACTGCACAGCTGGAGGGGCCAGACCTCAGGAGTCCATGCAAAGGATCCAATTTCTCAGACAGCCTCTTTAAGTGTACCATCACTGACTGTTGCTCACGTTGGGAGGCACCATCAATACAGAGAAGGAGCAGAATATTACATAGGAAGAAATGGATGACCTAGATGACTGGAGTAAAAGAAATTGAAAAGTGAAACTCTGCAAAGGTCAAATCATTCAAATCAAGAATTTCTGCTATAAGCTGGGGGTTCATTAATTGTAAATGACAGGGGAAAAGAAAGACTTGGGTGCATTAGTTGATCACAGGATGACTGTGAGCCACTAATGTAATGTGCAGCGAAAAAGCAAATGTGATCCTAGGATGTATCAGACAAAATATTTCCAACAGAGATAGGTAAGCATTAATGTCATTGTAAAAGAGACTGGTAAGACTTCATCTGGAATACTGTATGCAGTTCTCATCATCCATGATCAGGAAAGATGAAGTCAAACAGGAACAGGTGCAGAGAAGGGCTGTTATAAGAGAAGACTATAGGCACTTGGCTTGTTTACCCTAGCAAAATGAAGGCTGATATGAAGGATATCTATAAATACATCAGTGGAAAAGTGGTATATAAACTAGATTAAAATGTTGTCTTAAGTACAAATGGGTATAAAATGACCACAAATAAATTTAGGCTGGAAATGAAAAAGAGGTTTCTAACAATCAAGGAACTGAGGTTCTAGAACAGTTTTCCAATAGGTGTAGTAGAGCAAACAGCTTAACTAGTTTTAAGATGGCTATTAATATGTTTATGAATGGGATTATGTAATAGGCTTGCCACTTATAGTACAGAACTAAACTCAATGACCCAGGAGTCCCTTGCATTTCTATATAGCACAACCTATATCAACTTTGAATATTACAAATAGTAATGTGTGCTGACATGTTAGTGACTTACCCTGGATAATACAGTGACATTATTACTGTATGTATTTGTACTATAACATGCCCCAAAGCCTGAATATTGGATCTTAGGCCCACTGTGCTGGGCACTGTAGGCTTGACCCAAAGCTTATTGAAGACATTGAGAAACTTTCTGTAGATTTCAGTGCGATTTGGATCAGGCCCCTGCATGTACATATGCTGAAAAGATGGTCCCTGCCCCCAAAATATTTACAATTTAAATATATGATGAAAGACAACAGGTGGATGCAAAAATAAACTAGGGGAACATAGCACAACACAACACATCACAACACATAACATAAAAATGATTATACAGTAGACTTCCGATAATCCAGCACCTTTTGGACCTAGGTGGTGCCGGATTATCAGATTTGCCAGAGAATTGGGAGGTCCAGTACAGCTGCACGGCTTAACAGCTGGCCAGGACACAATTTCCCTTCTTCTCCCCTCCCCTTTCCTCCTCACCTCTCCTCCGTGCTGTAACCTGATCCTCCTCTCCTTCCCCTCCCCTTTCCCCTTCACTGAAGGAAAATGCTCTTCTCCATACCATAACACGATCCCACTCCCCCCCCCCCAATCTTATGCTCCCTCTGGTTACAGCCAGCACATGTGCTGAGCAGGCTTTTTAATCAGCTGGTCAGGAGCACTTGGCATTTTGATGCTGGAGTATCGGGAGTGCCGAACAGTTGGATGCCGGACTATCGGAGTTTTACTGTAGTTAATGTAATAAGCAATGGTTAAAGCATATCTAGCCTTTGTCAAGAGTTTTGAAAGGATCATGGCAGAAAATAATTTTATGGACAGATTAAAGCAAGACAATTTAGTGGTTTTTTTTCCAGATGCTTATAAGGAGGCATAGGAGAAAGCACAAAAGTATTTGAGAAAAAAACAGAGTAAGGGACACCAGAGGCTGTCGTTGGCAGAGTGGAAATGCGAGTCAATGGCTTGATTGCATGTAAGAGAAGACAAGTAAAAGTGATTAAATGTGATATGTGTTAATCTGATGAACTGGCATTTTGTCACAAAAAGGTCTGGAATGACTAATATAGGAAAGTATGTTAGGGAGCTAAGAATACTGCACCATCTGATGATACAAGGGATATTCAAGTTTAATAGTGGTGGAAATCATCCATTATTCAAAACAAAGATATTTCTCCATTGTCTGCATATAGGATCTAAGAGTTAACATATTTAAAAGTCTGTACAATAACTCTAGTAAAGACAGAAAGCAAAGAAGAACTCAAGAGACCCTGAAAATTGGCCTGCTCTAGTTCAAATTCCCTCCAAGTGTTAAAGCGTGGAGATGTGAGTTCCGTGAGCTAAATCCATTATAGTAGAATTATCTGTACTCTAAGAATTACCTGTACCCTAAGAAATTCTTCTATTTCACCCCGATTTCAATTATATATGTCTTAAAGGTAGTGATAATTACTTAGAACCAGTAAGGCTGATAACATATTGCCCTGAGTATTAAACAAGAAATATGATAAATAAAATGATGCCTCCAAACAACTTTTTAGAGACACTGTGTCCTAGACCAAATAAATCTGCAACACCATTTTCATAAATGATGCTCATTGTAATAAATGTGATAGCATAACTCAAATCAATCCAATTATGTTATTTTTCCTTAAGGACATTGGGAAGTATTTTATACTAATCCGCACTTCATATGTTGTGCATTTATAAAGAGTATTGGTGCTTGGGGATACAGAATTAGGTTGTGGCTGGATGTGCTCATACTGGATAGAAGAAAACTTCTTTACAATAACTTTAACATTTTGATTGAAGCAGACTTTGAAAAGCAAAAACTTAAATATTTTGCACTGTCACTGTGATCCTATTTTGCCTACAGATTTTCTATTTAGGTTATCTTTAGGCATAGAACACAACATAGGTTGCATTAACTATATCCAATGATTGGTTTTGATTTCCTTGAAAATGTAAGTTTATATGAAGTATAACATTGTGATTTTGTGGTCTGTTGTAAATTATTTCATTTTTAGATTAATGCTATAATATTTATAAGTACAAAAAGCTAAATAAGCTTGTGTTTTCCATCACAGTGCCCTTTTACAAACAACTAAGAGTTATGGGGAGAAATTTTGGCTTTATTGATATCAATGGGAGATTTTACTTGGAGCATCTTCTCCTGTGAGCTGATAATCTTAAAATGCTGTTTTACTCTGAGAAGTGACATAAAAATGGCATCACGCCATTCCAAGTATATTGTTCCTCAGTGATTCTCTACCAAATATCCCCAGTTAACAAAGAAATAAACTGGATTTTTCCCTTTTTGTGTGTCAGCACCAGTAATTAAGGACCTGGCCTAATGGCAAAGTAGGACACCTATGCATATCTATTGTCCATGATTATCTATAAGTGACCAGAAGTTATTAAATGATTCAGCTGCTGATGAGAAGGAATAGAATTAGGTTCATTGAATTTTAGCTATACTTGCTCTGAAAGCAGATTTGACAGATTACAGACAGGAAAAACTTGCTGGGGAAAAAAAAAATCCAAGCCCCATTACTGGTCATTCTGCTGAATACTAGGGATCCATTGTTTTAGATAACACTACATAATATGTTTAAGGCATTTTCTTTAACTATCATACATAGCACTTAAAACTTCAGCTTTGTTAGGTGACAAGTAGATATTTTTTGTTCAATTTACAGAACTCCAGTTTGCAGTTGCTATTAGAGTCCTGTTCATTAATAATTCCTGGAGATTCTGATGTTGACTTCAACATCACCATGCTCTACATGGGGGAAGAAAACCACATGTTAAATACACAAGTTCAGAATGAGAGAAAGGGTGCTGTAGCTGCATAGCATGCTTACTCGCCCATCCAAGGATCCAAATGCAGCTGGGGTTTACGGAGGAAATGAGAATGTAGTGTCCCAGAGGGAGAAGATGTAAACGAGAACACAGCTCTAGTTGGCATGCTCACTGGACAAACTAGAGTATTTTCAGTGGAATCCTTTTTTGTGGAAGATTATCCTGGTCCTTGGAATATTAACTGCTCATCTAAGTTTCAATCACCAGAATACAAGGAGTACACTGAAGGATCAATGGCAAAACTGCAAGACAGGCAGCTGTATTGCTAGAGAGAAAGAGTGTCCAGTGGAGTGTATAAAAGAGACTTGTGTACTATTCTATGGGGAGTCCATATTCCTTGGACACTGCTCTTTCTGTGCCTCCAAATCTCCAAAGATTAATGTGTCATTTGTGGCATGTTTATTTTCTCACCTTTTGTGTAGCAAGAGTTGATTTAGCCCTTAGGGAGGAGGGAAGAGGGGTATCTACATGGAGATATGGAAATTTTAGGTCCTGAAAACTGAGTCCTGAAACATTAGTGTGGGAAACTGTTCGATGATCTTTTTACATTAAATACTTTGTAAAAGCTTCCTGTTTTTCTATTAAATTTTTATTCCGGTACAACCATCCAAATCATCTCCTCTATGTACATTCCCCCAAACATAAGTATTAAGTGGTTTTAAACAATCCATCTGCAGTGGAAAGCTTTTGGCCAGCCATCCTTTGCCCAGAGGAAAGGTGCTTTGACAAGTGACCCTGAATTTCTTCCAGTGACAAATGTAGGAAAAAGAGCTGGCCCTTGCCCAGCCATCAGGCTTTGATTCAGGGATGAGGACTTTCCAAGGCAGTAGTTATCTATCAAAAAGGCAGCCATCCGCTCAGGGAAATATATCTGATCTAAACCTGATAGTGTGTGAAATCAAAGGCTGTGAATGGCTACTCGAGGGAGTCCAAATACTTTTCTATGGTGTTGCAGTACAAATGGTCTTGGTAATGGGTTGTGGCAGGACAAAGGGCAAAAGAATTAAATACCAAGATCTAACACATGTTAGCATTCTCTGATCAAAGTAGTTTAAGATAGCACATTTTATGTCACAATAATGGTCACTATAACATTTTCTGTGTTAAGCTACTGACTATCGCTTTTCTTTTGTCTGAATCCATCAATATATTTGATGGAGAGTTCATCCAATAAATACAGGAGGATGTTCTGATTCAAGTTGTTTCTTTTCTCATCTACTTTGATATTCTGGGGGGCTGGTTCACATGCAATAGTCAACCAGGAAGCAAGTTAAATGATTACAAGTTTTTGGCTTCTGATTTTGTTCTGTGAATGGAAGATATATACAGTAAAACTCCAATAGTCCGGCACTCCTGATAGTCCGGCATCAAAATGGCAAGAGCCTAGTGAGTGAGCTTCAGCAAAAAATAAGTCACAAGGTAACAGCGGCAGCAGCTGAACTGAGCAAAAAGGGTAAAAAAGGCTTAAAAAAACTAAAACATTACAGTATACTGTATACAGTATGTATAATAAAAAGGGTTAAGAACACCTTATATACAGTATATAATGTATAAAGTGTATATATATAACCATCTTATAGTACCTTCTGATAGTCCGGCATATCTGATAATCCGGCACCACCTAGGTCCCATAGGTTCCGGATTATCGGAAGTCTACTGTAAATAGAATATCATATGTTCAGTAATATCTGCACAAAGATAAATGAAATATAATACAGTTAATGGTATTCTGTGTATGTTTGCTTCATTAGTCATCTTGGGTATGTCTAGATTACACCAGTCTGTCGACAGAGAGATGTAGATTAGGTAGGTCGAAATTGCGAATGAAGCAGGGATTTAAATATCCCATGCTTCATTAGCATAAATACGGCCTCCACTTTTTTTCAAAATGGAACTTTTAAAGAAAGCCCAGCAGTCTAGATGTGGATCTGTCAAAAAATAAACCCTTTTTCGAAAAATCCTGTATTCCTCAAAAAATGAGATTTACAGGATCTTTTGAAAAAGGGCTTATATTTCGACAGATCCATAATCTAGACTGCTGATTTTTTTCAAAAAAGCTCCATTTCGAAAAAAAGCGGTGGCCATGTTTATGCTAATAAAGCATGGGATATTTAAATCCCTGCTTCATTAACAATTTTGACCTGCCTAATCTGCATCTCTCTGTCAACAGAGAGGTGTAGTCTAGACACAGCCCTTAATATGAACTACAAACAACATTTAAACCTCTAACCTTGTACTAGGTTGGTTGGAATTGATTTTATGTGTTAAATATTTTATTCATGCTTAGTGGTGCCTATAAGCATAATATTTTCTGTGAGTTTTGAGATCCCTGTTCACTTAAGAAACGACAATTTTAAAAGCAGTTAGTCCTTTTCAATGGCTAATCAAATTTTGCACGTGATAAAAAGGGTTTATAAAATTTCCAAAGTATTTGTCCATCTTGTATAAATTAAATGTTTTTCATATCATGGTTTACTTCCAGTTGGCTTATATGATAAGCATAGAATGGCCAGCCTTAAAAATATATCATCTTTGCAAGAGGTAAATAGGTTAAAATAACTCAGTAAAAGCAGGATTTCCTATTTAAGCCTATGCTTACCATAGGAAAAACCTGAGGAATACTACAAATACTGAAGCAACAACTTAGCATTTATATTAATTTTAACAAATAATATTGAACAGTACTTAATATTAATATTGAGCTTATTTTTTAGGCTCTTGCACCAATAGCCTCTATTTGTTCACTTTCTTGGCATGCTGCAAACAGCATGTTTTATAGAGTTATTGGAGAAGGAGGAGAGAATCTGCCCCAGAATGATGAAGGAATGGAGGTTTTGTAGCTAACTAGCTGAGTGCCTGTTTGAAATGGTTACTTTCATATTGTCAAGATTATATTTCATAGAGCGTTGCAACATTGAATGATGTTAGGGGATCTACATCCTAGGGTAAGTATCTCTTTATTATTTTAAATGTAATTAAAACAAATGAAGTAAATAGTAAACTGTGGCCATTGGAAGTTTAAGGATGACCACAGTAATGTGGATGTTATTTTTTATACACCCTATTTTCTCTAGGGTAGAGGGTCTCAAAATATGGATCAGGATTCCAAAGTGGGTTACAACCCTATTTTAATGGGGTCACCAAAGCTGTTGTTAGATGTTCTGGAGCCAAGGGCCAAAGCCCAAACCCGAGCCCCCCATCAAAGCCTGAAAGCTTCAGCCTGGAGCAGGAGAGCTAAGGTTATATGCCCCCTTCCCAGAACAGAAGACCTTGGGTAACTATCACCCCCCTGCCTAGAGTGACAGGGCCTAGACTGTGTTCCCTGCTGCTGGAGTTGTGTAGTAATTGTTGTTGTCAGAAAAGAACCCCTGCACTAGGGTATTGAATGTAAGGATTTCTACCAAAATAGTTGCAATATTAATATACCGAATGTGAGGGGCTTAAGATAATGGAGGTACAGAATTAACATATAATGTTTTTCCTATATAATATATTAGAAAAGCTTAGCATATTAATGGATGGCTAGAATTTTACAGGGAGTAATTCAAGCAGTGGATTATTGCTAATATGCAAAATCACAGCCAGAAAAATGTCCTCTGTAACAGTTAAGAAAAAAAACTATTACAAAATATCAATACAAGAGCAATTATTGTTCCATTTTTTTCTTTTTACATTATAATTTGAAATCAATAGAAATGATATTACCATACATTAATAATAGTGAGATTCCTGGCTTAGGTTTTGATTCTACCTTGAACTCTGGAGACCTGGTTCTATTCCTCATTGGGTAACTTAGCTTTTACACAAAACAGCTTAGACTTGTCGCTTCGGTACTTGGTAAGATAATGGAATAAAAAATTAAGCAATCGGGTTTGCAAATACTTAGAATTGTGATAAATAACAGTCAGTATGGACTTGTCAAGAACAACTCAAGTCAAACCTAAGAATTTCTTTGACAGGTAACAAGCCTCATGGCTAAAGGGAAGCAGTAAATTTGAATATCTGGACTATAGTAAGGCTTTTGATACTGCTTGCCAAGGCCTTCTCATAAAAAAAACTGGGGAAATATAACCTAGATAGAGCTACTAGAAGATGGGTGCAAAACTGATTGGAAAATGATTTCCCAACAATAGTTATCAGGGATTCAAACACAAGCTGCAAGAGCATAACCAGAGAGGTCTACCAAGGGTAAGTTCTGGGTCCAGTTCTGTTCAATATCTTTATTGATATTTTAGATAATGGCATAGAGAATATAAAGTATGCAGATGATACTAAACTGGGAGGGATTGCAAGTGTTTTGGAGGACAGGATTAAAAGTCAAAATGATCTGGACAAACTGGAGAGTTAGTGTGAAATAAATAGGATGAAACTCAGTAAAGACAAATGTGAAGTGGGCCACTTAGGTAGGAATGAGATCAGTTTCATACATACAAAATGGGGAATGACTGGATAGGATGGAATACTGCAGAAAAGGATCTGGGGATCACAATGTCTAAATATGAGTCAACAGTGTAATGCTATTGTAAATCACAAACATAATTCTTGGATGTATTAGCAGGAGTGTTGTGAGCAACACACAAGGGCTGTGTCTAGACTGGCAAGTTTTTCCGCAAAAGCAGCTGCCCTTTTCTTGGTAGCCACCACCCATTCCCCACTTCCTTTGGCTCATCTATGCAAGCACAAGACCAAATCTGATTTATAATGTTTCTAAATCATTTCCTGCAATATTTTGTCTCCTTGGTTTTCAAAAACATTATGATTTTTCTAAAATACATTTTGAAGTACGCGAACTGCTGAATAAACCTGGTCATGTTTGTATGGAAGAGCCTATTTCAGTATTTCTGCATGACTGTTGCCTTAGAAAAGGTACATAAGCAAAACAATAAGAAATATGCAGTGAGTATTAACTTTAAAAAGTTCAGATGCTCTAGAAGTATTGTATATGTTTCCTGGGAATATACAGGCAGTCCCCGGGTTACATGGATCCGACTTACATCGGATCCCTACTTACAAACGGGGTGAGGCAACCCTGCACTAGCTGCTTCCCCCCAGCAGACCAGGGAGACGCGAAGCTAGCGCCCCCCCCCCCCCCCCCCAGCAGTCCAGGGAGACGCGGAGCAGCTTTTCTCAGCAGACACCTCAGCTTGAGAATAAAGGACTGAGGGAAGTGAGGTGTGGGAGAATAAAACTGAGCTCTGGAGAAATGTTTGGCTAGAGTTTCCCCTACAATATGTACCAGTTCCGACTTACATACAAATTCAACTTAAGAACAAACCTATAGTCCCTATCTTATACGTAACCCGGGGACTGCCTGTATCTTAACAGTGTTATAGAATTGTATTTGGTGGCACAATACCAGAAGTATCATCTTGATGATGATGGAGATAGATCAGATGTACATATATCATAGAAATTAATCTGAAGGGGAGTTCAACTGAGTTTAAACAATGAACACTAATTCTTTTCTCATGCTGTAATGATGACTTCTGTACTAAAGATACTGAATATGTTACCATGGTAGCCTACTGCTCCAAGCTATTAACATAGTGGAGATAAGGATCTTGTAGTAGGTCTTGTAAAATAGAAGACATGCTGTACCTAAATATCAGCACAATTGCATTAATATATAATATTTTTAGAATACTGAGCCCTTCTAGTTTAAGCTGTAAACTGATCCCAGTACAATCCCAGTACAATCCATTTTCTACAAATACCAATCTTGTTTAAGACTAATACAGTGCAAAACATTCACAGATCAATTTGAAAACAAAATGCAAGGTTTCTGCTTTCTCTTTGTTTTAATGATCTGAAATGCTGAGGTTTCTTATTCTAGAGGGAAAAAAAACGAGTTGAAAGTTCCTTTTCATGCCTGAGTGAGGTCTTTTCAGTGGGAAATAAACCGATTTTTGAAATTTTAATATTTTCTTGTAGCAAGGCATTTTTTGCATTAAAACATGCATAATACCAACTTGTTATTTGATCTGACATGTGAACAACTACCAGCTTGTGAACATTTCAATTAAACACATTCTTAGGTTCATATAATGGCTCAGAATATGATTGCAAAAAATTGTTACCTATTTCTGCCTTTTTCCCACATCTACTTCTGTTTGCCTGCCTTGATTTTAATACCTTGCTTATGACTATAGTATGTAATAAACCTATTTCAAACATGGAAATGATTGAGATTCCTGGTAGCCAAAATATGGGTTATAGGGTCATACAGTTGTCTAAGTGTAAGTGCTAATGCTGAATTTTACATCATCTGCTTTATGATGCCATATCCCTTTTCCTGGACTGAATTATCATTCATGCACACATGTCTCTGGAAGAAGATACCATGCAACCTGAAATTTGATTTCAGCACTCAAGTCATTGATTTGCTTTGCCTTGAAATATGTTTCCAGGAATTACCACCTTTGAGAGACAGTATTTCTGGGAATTAAATTACAAAGCATCTGGACACACATAACAGGTATATGTGACAAGAGGTGGAATAAGTACCAAAGAGCAATGGATATTCCTCTTGAACCGTATTCAGTGTACTAGTGTGGAGAAGATGCAGTAAGCACAACTGGCACATCTTCAATCGGACTTGAAAAGCATGTATAAACCAGTCTATTAATCTATTGTGAATTATACATCAAGAACAGAAAATACAACACTTAGAACAGATGTATTTTAAATGAAGATGCCAGAGTCTCTTGAGTCCAGGATCAGAGACAGGAAGGATGAACACATTGCCTGTTTCTAATCACTAATATGTCTGACTGTTTGCACAGGGGTATTTTTTTCTGACTCTTACTGACAGTGAATCATATATAGTAGTGAGACTCTCAGAAACCATGGAGTTGCTTTTGCAGCTGGCAGCACTGAGGATATATCCACTTAATATTTTGGATAGCAAAGGAAAACCTTAAGATTAATTCTCCTGTTTTCAGGTTTACTTCTTATCCTTTTCATATTCACTACACATGTCTCGCTTATTAAATGTCTAACAAATATATCTTCTGCTGCTCCTGTATGTAATTATTTCTAACACTGGTATTTTGCATACATTTATTTTTGTATTTTTTCTTTGCATTTTATTCTGTTTTTAAAAATCATAATCTTTCACGGTTGCTATGTGATCATACTGTACTACCTCTATACATATATATCTCTTGCATTGCTTCTGTATTCTTTAAAATTTAATACCCTGCCATAGTGCTTCTGAAACACTTTATCCTGAAATAACATTACAAAAATACTAGAGAGAACATCTTTCATGCTCTTGGAGATGCTGTTTTGTATTTTACCTAAAAACATGTATCAGTTTCTTAATAAAGTATGGAGAGTTAGAAGCTTAGTAGTGTTTCATATAAATACAGCAAATGCAGAAAGCTGAGTTATGAATCTGAATTTAAAGGGACTAAAGTTAAAAAATATATAAGATAAGCTCCCCCACGGTAAAATAATAGAATCATAGGACAATAGAAATGTAGGGCCTGAAAGAGAGGTCATCAAGTCCAGCCACTTACATTCATACAAGACCAAGTAAATCTATACCATCCCAGGACAGGTGTTTGTCTAGCCTGTTCATAAAAGCCTCAAATGATAGGGATTCCACAATGTCCTTTGGCAGTCAGTTGTAGATCTAAACTAACCTAATACTTAGAAAGTATGTCCTAATGTAACTTTAACCTCCAGTGCTGTAAAATATCCCAATTATTTCTAATCCTACCTTCAGTGGACATGTAGAACAATTGATCACAGTCCTTGTTACAACAGCCCTTAATATACCTGAAGGCTGTTATCAGGTCCCCACACAGGCTATGTCTAGACTGCAAGCCTCTTTCGAAAGAGGCTTTTTCGAAAGATACTTTCGAAAAAGTCTCTTTCAAAAAAGAGCATCTAGACTGCAAGCGGAACTTTCGAAAAAGCAAGCCGCTTTTTCAAAAGAAAGCAGCGAGTGAGTCTGGATGCTCTCTTTCTAAAAAGCCCTGTTGGCATTCAAGAATGCCTTTTTTCAAAAGAGCACTTTTGAAAAAAGGTGTTCTTCCTCGTGAAATGAGGTTTACCGCCATCAAAAGAAAAGCCGCGTTCTTTCGATTTAATTTCAAAAGAACATGGCTGTAGTCTAGACGCAGGTGAAGTTTTTTCGAAAAAAGGCTACTTTTTTCAAAAAAAACCCTGAGTCTGGACACAGCCTCAGTGTTCTTTTCTTTGCATAGTCATCCCCTGTTAGAGGAACTTAATTAGAAGTGTTCTAGTTGAGAAGTGCTGCTCGCAGCCTCGAAGACTATAAAGGCATGCTAAACTGTATTATCCTGTTCACAAAGTAGTGACACTATGTGTAAAAAAATGTTATTTTAACTAACTTCATTCAGAACTGTGAGAGGATTAAAAGGGTTTATGATGAACACATCTAATGTGTATTTTGCTCAGAAGTAAACTCTGTATCCAATCCATATGTGGTATAGGATCACGACATGGTTTTGATAGTGGGATTAGTACCACAGGAGAACAGAAACAGAAGAAAAACAGCAACAAACAATACAAACGGAAGGAACACAGTAACAAAAGTTGCAGGATTTCATCATCATGCCGCTTGTCAATGCCCAAAGGAACTTCAGTTTTGACAAAGCTTCACTATGGACAGACTGGAAAAAAGGTATTTTGCAAGATTTTGAATTGCAAACAGGTTGCACAAATAACTGGAGCTATACAGGTAACTTCTTTTATTTAATAAAGGATGTGGAAGCAAACAGGTATATCTTCACAGCCTTTAACTTTATTAAGCCAGTCACAAAGATAAGTATGAAAGGGTACTAGCTATATTTGATGCATGCTTTATACCTCAGAGAAATGTGGTTTATGAAAGAGCATGTTTACTTCAGAGAATTCAAGAACCGAGGGAAAACGTTGAATGTTTTGCAAGAGCTCTGCAAGCATTGGCTTAAAACTGTGATTTTAGGATTAAAAAACATAAAAATATCAGAGACGGGCTGCTCGTTAGATTAACAGATACACATTTTTCATAGTAGCTACAACAGAAAACAACCTTAAAGATAGACCCGGTTATTCAATTAGCAAATCAGTCTGATTGGTGAGACAGCAGAACCAAGAGAAACTTCTCAAACTTGAAAAATAAGGACTTAGCTTGGAAGTGGTAAAGAGTTACAGTATGA
The DNA here is from genome assembly GCF_052426305.1 of Pelodiscus sinensis. NCBI lineage: Eukaryota > Metazoa > Chordata > Testudines > Trionychidae > Pelodiscus > Pelodiscus sinensis. Next base: position 45,549,237 of record NC_143052.1, read on the forward strand.
CTGTTAATAGTTAGTACCATAAGACCCCGAGGGTAAGAGATATACATTTCAGTTTCCATGCCCAAGAGGTGGAAAAATCCAACTCTCAAAAGAAGATGCATGTCCAGCCAAAGGAAAAAGGTATAATAAATACACAAAATATGGACATTGTGGAGCTGTTAGCTTCCCCAAAGGAATCATAGAGCTTATATTGCAGACAATCAGAAGCCATTGTTTCTAGGATCTGTCACTTGTGACGACATAGAACTTGACTAGAGACTGAAACTGAATTTCACGGCAAGACTTTAAAACTGACTCAGTAGCTGATGGTGCTGTCATTTCAGAAGGGACTTACATTCACCTCCAGTCCCTCCCACTTTTGAAGTCATATGATACAACTATGATTAGCCTTGGAGGTGTTCTGAACTGCATGGGCCTCTTCACCACAGAAACCACTTATGAGTATAAAACCTATGCATTCAGAGTTCATGCAGGGCCACCAATGGGGGGAGGGAGAGGCGCAAGCAGGCATCTGCCTCAGAGACCAGCAATTTAACAGTCTGGGGGTCCAGGCAACTGCTGCTGCTACCTTTTGCCCTTTAAATCACTGTTACAGTCCCGCATGGCATATTTCAGGCAGTGCTGAGGGCCAAGGGTGCCAGTTAGAGGCAGACGGTGCGTTTAGCCCACCCAAAGTTTCCTACCATAGCAGAAACAAAATACAGGACTATGTAGCACTTTAAAGACTAACAAGATGGTTTATTAGATGATGAGCTTTCGTGGGCCAGACCCACTTCCTCAGATCAAATAATGGAAGAAAATAGTCACAACCATATATACCAAAGGATACAATTTAAAAAAAATGAACACACATGAAAAGGACAAATCACATTACAGAACAGAAAGGGGATGGCGGGGGGAGGGGGGGAAGGTGAATGCCAGTGAGTTAATTATATTAGAGGTGGGGAAGGGGAAATGTCTGTGAGTTAATAGTATTAGAGGTGATAATTGGGGACGCTATCTTTGTAATGGGTAAGATAGTTGGAGTCTTTGTTAATTCCCCTGCGGAGAGTGTCGAATTTTAGCATGAATGCCAAATTTTAGCATGAATGCCTACCATAGCAGGACACTGTTTCCTGCCTCCCCTCTTGCCAAGAGTGAGATCAATGCAGGCAGCTTTCTTTGTTTACTCCTCTACCTCTCCTCTTTCTATCAGGAGTGAAGGGAATGCAGACTCATCAAGCACAACGAAAGACCTAATGCAAATTGATGCTTGGTTTCTGTCTGAAATCAAGAGAAGCTGGGTTAGAATCAGAGCTCCAGAGACACTGGTTCCATCTTGGTAAGAACAGAACTGCAGCAACAAATGCAAAACACAATGGTGAACAGTCACTCCCCCGGCTCATTCTTCTCCCCTCCCCAACCACCCAAAAGCTACCTATGCTGCTGTGCCTTGCCAGATTCTCCCGCACTCTCATAGACGGGCACACTGATTGGAAAGGGAGTTCACTATTCTCTCTCCCCTTCCCCCTTGTGATGGACCGGGCTGGGTCTGGGCACCACTGAGGGCATCCGCTCAGGGCTAATTGCTCAAAATCAGGGCTGCTTACAGCCCTAGACTGGAGACCTTTCCCAAAACGGGTCACAAACCAGTCACACAGAGAGCTTCAGCTGCCAATCCGGCCAGCAGGAAGCCTCGCTAGCAAAACCCCTCGGACATCCCAGCTCTCCCTATGCCACAATCAGCCCTGAACCTTACACACCGGTGAGGGGTTATAGAACCCAATCTCACCTACCCCAAACGGGCTCTCCCGGTCTCAAAGAATCAGCCGCAGATTCCTGGTCAATTTACACTTTAGATCTTACTCACAAGATCACTCTGGGCCAATCCTTTAGAATCTAAAATCTAAAGGTTTATTAATAAAGGAAAGAAAAGGTTGAGAATAAAGGGTATGTCTACACTATCACCCTAGTTCGAACTAGGGTGGTTAATGTAGTCATTCGAAGTTGCAAATGAAGCCCGGGATTTAAATATCCCGGGCTTCATTTGCATCTTGCCGGGCGCCGCCATTTTTAAATTCCCCTTAGTGCGGACTCCATGCCCGTGTGCAGACTCCGTGGAACGAGGTGTACCAGTAGTTCAAATTAGAAAGCCTAATTCGCACTACCTACCCTGTGCTGCGTGTAGCCGCGGGCATGGAGTCCGCACTAAGGGGAATTTAAAAATGGTGGCGCCCGGCAAGATGCAAATGAAGCCCGGGATATTTAAATCCCGGGCTTCATTTGCAACTTCGAATGACTACATTAACCACCCTAGTTCGAACTAGGGTGGTAGTGTAGACATACCCAAAGTTATTAAGGAAAATACATTACATGTACCAGTTACCAAGTTCTTGATGCAGGCTCTCAGCGGAGATGTTACAAACTGCTATCTTAAAAGTCTCTGGTGCACACCCTATGTCAGGATGGGTCAGCAATCCTTCCCGGCTCTCTGTTCCTTGCAAGGCTGCATCTGGGATCAGTAGCAGAATTGAAGACAAGATGGAGTCTGCCCCATGGCATTTATTCCTGGTACCTTCCAATCTGGACTGGGTCATATAGTGACCTATCCCTGTGTCCCATGCCAGCAGCCATTAGATACTGACTGGTTTGCAGATTTCCAGACGCATTCCTCAGGTGTGTATTAGGCACCTTGAGAGCCATTGTCCTTGGGGCCATGCTAATTAGCATAGTCATTGACTGAACAATCCTTCTTTACAACAGGCAGTCCAGGCCCATTTATCTGTCTCAGGCAGAGAACATATACAGTACAAACCCAGAGCCCCTATTTTTAACCCCACATACAGACATCATACAAGTACACGAATAGCATACATAGAATCAATGGAACATAAGCTTTCATTTGACACCTCACATGGGCCCCTTTGTATAGACTTTGGGAGGCAGCAGTGAACTGGCTGCTCCCCATAAAATCCAATAATGTGACGCCCTAGCCCCAGCTGGCTATTCTTTACTCTATCAATGGGAATGCAGAGGTATATCTGGCAGATCCAAAGGCAGGGCTGGGAGCTTCTGCAGCATTTGTTTTCAAATTCATTGAGACAAGCAGGCTCGGGGAGTGGTGAGTGGGGAAGGCAGCTCAGAAGATGATTGCTGCAGATTTCATTATGATCTGCCCTCATTCTCACAGTTTGCTCTGTTACAAAGCCTGGGAGGAACAAGCTCCTCCTGACTCACTACGACCAGGGGAGCGAAGCGGACAGGGGACTGCAGACAGGGGAGTTGAAGAGGGAGAGCAAAGCGACCCCACCGCCGAAGAGGCTATCCGGTGAGAGTACAAGCTGTGGTGTGAGTGTGTGTGTGTGCCTGACTGTTTGAATTTTACAGTTTGAAGTGTGAATTGAGTCTGATTCCAGGGAGTGCTAGCAGTTTCAGTTTCAGCTTCTGTGGCAGTTGGGACTGAGAGCCTGCCATTGTTCCCTTGATTGCCTCTGATTAGCCTCAGGCTCAGCCTTCCCCTGTGTGACTCAGAAGGGGGCAGGCCTGACCTAGGCAAGCAGGCTTTAAAAAGCCAGAGCAGTGCGACCAGGGGAGCGAAGTGGACAGGGGACTGCAGACAGGGGAGTTGAAGAGGGAGTTGGGCAGAGGGAGTGACTGATGGTGATGAAGACCCGTAGCGCTTGTGCCAGTACTTCTCCTGTCTCCTCCACCTGTGCCTGTATCCAGACAGAGAACCTGAGCATGGATGCCTCTACCCAGGTCCTGGTGTGGTCTTGCTGTATTTGTGGCTTGCAATTCCCACTGAGTGATCTCCAGGCTGGGGGAGACAACCGTTGTGAAAGGTGCCTGCTGGTAGAATCTCTCAGGCAGCAGGTGGGAGAGCTACAGGAGGAGGTGGCCAGGCTGAGGAGCATTCGAAGCCATGAGGAATTCCTGGACAGTATTCCTGTGGAGTCCACGGAGGTCACTGTCCTAGGATGTGGGACTGTTGACCAGCCACTTATGGAGGAGGCAGTGGTGCAGGGTGAGCACTGGCAGCTGGTTACTTCCGGCAGCAGGCAGTGTTCCACCCCTGCTCCTAACCCTCCCACTGTGTTGTTACATAACCGTTACTCTTTACTTTCAGCAGGAGACAAGGAGTCACCCCCCACAGTGGAGGAGACCAGGCCTTGCACCACCAAGGTTGAGCAGTCTCCTGCCACCACTGCGAGGAGGAAACGTAGAGTAGTGGTGGTTGGAGACTCTCTTCTGAGGGGAACGGAGGCACCCATCTGTCGCCCTGACAGCTCATCTCGAGAGGTATGCTGTCTGCCAGGGGCCCGTATCCGAGATGTTACGGAGGCATTGTCGAGGATTATCCGGCCCTCTGACTACTACCCCATGCTACTCATCCACGTGGGCACAAATGATACTGCCAGGTGTGACACTGAGCGGATCAAGTGTGACTACAGGGCTTTGGGAGTACGGGTGAGGGAGTTTGGAGCGCAGGTGGTATTCTCTTCTATCCTTCCTGTCAAAGGTAGGGGCCCGGGCAGAGAGAGGTGCATCCTGGAGGTGAATGCCTGGCTGCGACGATGGTGTCGCCAGGAGGGATTCGGCTTCCTTGATCACGGGGTGCTCTTCCAGGAAGGACTGCTTGGCGGAGATGGAGTTCACCTTTCCAGGAGCGGGAAGGCCTTGTTTGGACACAGACTGGCTAACCTTGTGAGGAGGGCTTTAAACTAGGTTTGTCGGGGGCAGGTGAGCAAAGCCCACAGGTAAGTGCTGAATGTGCGGGACTGGGAGATGGGTTGGAAATGGGGGGGACTACGGCCTATAATGGCAAGGAGAAAGGAGGGTCAGGGCACAACAGGGAGGCAAGATCAAATCAGTATCTTAGATGCCTATATACAAATGCGAGAAGTATGGGTAATAAGCAGGAAGAACTGGAATTGCTAACCAATAAATACAACTATGATATCATTGGTATTACAGAAACCTGGTGGGATGGGACGCATGATTGGAATATTGGTATGGAAGGGTACGGCTTGCTCAGGAAGGACAGACAGGGAAAAAAGGGAGGAGGGGTTGCCTTGTATATTAAAAATGTACACACTTGGACTGAAGTGGAGATGAACGTAGGAGATAGCTGTGTAGAGAGTCTCTGGGTTAAGCTAAAAGGGGTAAAAAACGAGGGTGATATCATGCTAGGAGTCTACTACAGGCCACCTAGCCAGGTGGAAGAGGTGGATGAGGCCTTTTTTAAACAATTAACAAAACTATCCAAAGCCCAAGATTTGGTGGTGATGGGGGACTTCAACTATCCAGACATATGTTGGGAAACTAACACAGCGAGGCACAGGCTATCCAATAAGTTTCTGGACTGCATTGGAGACAACTTTCTGTTTCAGAAGGTTGAAAAAGCTACCAGAGGAGAAGCTGTTCTGTATTTGGTTTTAACAAATAGGGAGGAACTAGTTGAGAACTTGAAAGTGGAAGACAGTATAGGGGACAGTGATCACGAAATAATAGAGTTCATGATCTTAAGGAAAGGTAGAAGGGAGACCACCACAATTGAGGTTATGGATTTCAGGAAGGCAGATTTTGATAAGCTCAGAGAACTTGTAGGTAAGGTCCCATGGGAAGCAAGACTGAAGGGAAAAACAACTGAGGAGAGTTGGAAGTATTTCAAAGGGACGTTGTTAAGGGCCCAAAAGCAAACAATTCCGCTGTGTAGGAAAGATAGAAAATATGGCAAAAGACCAGCTTGGCTTAACAAGGAGATCTTGCATGATCTCAAAATAAAAAAGGAGTCATATAAAAAATGGAAACTAGGACAACTAACAAAGGATGAATATAGGCAAGCAACACGGGAATGCAGGGGCAAGATTAGAAAGGCAAAGGCACAAAATGAGATCAAACTAGCTACAGGCATAAAGGGAAACAAGAAGACCTTTTATAAATACATTAAAAGCAAGAGGAAGACCAAGGACAGGGTAGGCCCACTGCTTAGCGAGGAGGGAGAAGCAGTAACAGGGAACTTGGAAATGGCGGAGATGCTCAATGACTTCTTTGTTTCGGTCTTCACCGAGAAGTCTGGAGGTGTGCCTAACGTAGTGAATACAAGCAGAGAGAGGGTAAGTTTAGAAGATAGGATACACAAAGAACAAGTTAAAAATCACTTAGGAAAGTTAGATGTCAGCAAGTCACCAGGTCCTGATGAAATGCATCCCAGGATACTCAAGGAGCTGATAGAGGAGGTATCTGAGCCTTTAGCTATGATCTTTGAAAAATCATGGCAGACAGGGGAGATTCCAGAAGACTGGAAAAGGGCAAATATTGTGCCCATCTATAAAAAGGGGAATAAGAACAACCCAGGAAATTATAGACCGGTCAGTTTAACGTCTGTCCCAGGGAAGATAATGGAGCAGGTAATTAAGGAAATCGTATGCAAACACTTGGAAAGTAATAAAGTGATAGGGAATAGCCAGCATGGGTTTGTGAAGAACAAGTCATGCCAAACTAATCTGATAGCTTTCTTTGAAAAGATAACGAGCCTTGTGGATAAGGGAGAAGCGGTGGATGTCATATACCTAGACTTTAGTAAGGCATTTGATACGGTCTCGCATGATATTCTTATTGATAAACTAGGCAAATATAACTTAGATAGGGCCACGATAAGGTGGGTGCATAATTGGCTGGATAACCGTAGTCAGAGAGTTGTTGTTAACGGTTCTAAATCCTGCTGGAAAGGGATAACAAGTGGAGTTCCTCAAGGGTCTGTTTTGGGACCCGTACTATTCAATATCTTCATCAATGATGTAGATATTGGGATAGAGAGTACTCTTATTAAGTTTGCAGATGATACCAAACTGGGTGGGGTTGCAACTTCTTTGGAGGATAGGGACATAATTCAAAATGACCTTAGCAAGTTAGAGAAATGGTCAGAGGTAAACAGGATGAGGTTTAATAAGGAGAAATGCAAAGTGCTCCACTTAGGAAGGAACAATCAGTTCCATACATACAAGATGGGAAGCGACTGTCTAGGAAGGAGCATGGCGGAAAGGGATCTAGGGGTCATAGTGGACCACAAGTTGAATATGAGTCAACAGTGTGATGCTGTTGCAAAAAAAGCAAATATGATTCTAGGTTGTATCAACAGGTGTGTTGTAAGCAAAACTCGTGAAGTCATTCTGCCGCTCTATTCTGCACTAGTTAGGCCTCAGCTGGAGTACTGTGTCCAGTTCTGGGCGCCACATTTCAAGAAAGATGTGGAGAAATTGGAAAGGGTACAGAGAAGAGCGACAAGAATGATTAAAGGTTTAGAGAACATGACCTATGAAGCCAGGCTTCATGAACTGGGCTTGTTTAGTTTGGAAAAAAGAAGATTAAGGGGGGACATGATAGCGGTTTTCAAATATCTAAAAGGGTGTCACAAGGAGGAAGGCGAAAATTTGTTCCTCTTGGTTTCTGAGGACAGGACAAGGAGTAATGGGCTGAAAGTGCAGCAGGGGAGGTTTAGATTGGACATTAGGAAAAAATTCCTAACTGTCAGGGTGGTCAAATATTGGAATAAATTGCCAAGGGAGGTGGTGGAATCTCCCTCTCTGGAGATATTTAAGAACAGGTTAGATAGACATCTGCCAGGGATGGTGTAGACGGAGCTTGATCCTGCCTTGAGGGCGGGGGGCTGGACTCGATGACCTCTCGAGGTCCCTTCCAGTCCTATTATTCTATGATTCTATGATTCTATGACTCCAGTAAACACAGGGCTGCTCAGGTTGGGGAAGGGGCCACTGAACTATACACATTCAAGTTAGCCCATTATGCATTGCTTTAGCTCAGATCTAGCATGTTGTTTGTTTATTTTTCAGTAGCTGATTTACTTTTAAGCATTCATTGAAAATATTAACTATCTTATTCTCCTCTTCATAATTTGGACCATAAAAAATTTAAAGTATAATGATAATTGCAAGGCTAAGCGGCTTTTAAGCCGATTGTATTTATCTCCACTAAAGATAGCATACAAAGTATCAAACTTGTGTTATGGCTTCAAAACTGACACCTCAAAACTTGGGATTGGAAAAATTTTGCTGTTGATTGTTCTAAATTTACAAATAAACTTAAAAATGGCTTTAATTTGTATTTGTTATATTTTTTCTTTATATAAAAGTTAGGAACACTGTTCCTAGCAGTTAATTTCTAAGTTATCATCTGCAAAACCCCCAGGAGTTTTCAGGTGCTAAATAGGCACTGGAAAGGCTGATGGGATGCTAGGCGGTGCTGGGCAACGTGGCGGTGCAGTCCACATGACACTCAGGGCTGGCTGCCTTTTCTGCCTCTGGCCCTTCCTCCCCTTCCAGAAGGGTTGTGGGGAACCAGAACCAAGCCAACCCCGCCATGGACCAGGGAAGTCTGTCGCCAGCTCAGAGACTTGTAATCAAAGACCACAAACCTTCTCAGTCACTGTTTGGCAGCAATGATGGACCTAGTAAAAATGCAGACGAACTTGATGGAGAATTTGATGATACTGGGGATTTTGAGAGGTGATCCAATATAAATAAATTAAAAGATAGTGCTGAACCACTCTACCTCTACCATATGGAATGTGGTCAAGATGAGCAGCTGTTTCATGTGAATTCTGAGAACATGATTACCTGGTCATTGTAGACTATTTTTCCTGGTATACAGAAATTATATATTTGGAAGACAAACATATTGCTGTGTTATCAAGAAACTAAAGTGCACTTTTGCTCATTTCAATATTCCAGAACACATCCTGTGATGGACAGCGTGCCACAATTCACTGCAGCAGAATTTAAGTAATTCCAAATTAAATATTATTTTGATCATATTATTGGCAGCACACATTAACCACAAGTGTATGGAAAGGCAGGGAGAGCTGTAAAAACAGCTAAGAAAATCCTTTAGAAGGAAGATCAATTCCTTACTTTTCTGAATTACAAATCATCACTAACACAGTTACTGGATATAGTCTAATGCAATTCCTGATGAGAAGATAACTCAGAACTATGGCTCCAATTTTGGAAAATATTATCGCCAAAGTCACCAGACATAAAGTGAGTAGCCAAATTGGATAAAAGTGTTAAAACAGCTCATGAACACTTTAACAACAGACATCATTCAGTTAGAGACCTCCCAGGCCTTCCACCAGGTTACCATGTTTATGTGAAATTGGATAGAGAAAAAGAAGCCCAACTTCAGGTGTTATTAAGTAAAAAGAATTCAGTGCCCGGATCATATGTGATTGGTACCAGCAGTGGAAAGTTCAACTGAAACTGCTGACATCTACAGCTTGTTTCTGAGAAACAATGATCAACAGATCAAACACCAGAGGTGGTGAGTACAGGACACAGAGAAGACTGAAAAGATTCCAAGCCAACTAGAAACTGTTGTTTCCAGGTAGATAGCCAGGTGACCAAGTTTTTATGAATATGGGTCATATAATTAGAAAAACAATATGATTCAAAGACAGTGTGATAGAGTAAATATGTTAAACTTAAATGAGGTGACGTAAATGCAAAGTTAAACTGTTACATTGTTCAGCCGTTAGGTGGGACTATATGTAAAAGGCCTTATATAAGCTAACCTCAGGGAAGTCAGAGAGTTAAAAGATCTTTTTAGTATGGACACACCTAGTGGGTATCTTGCTCAGAAGTAAGCTCTGTAGCCGGTCCATGGCTGGTACAAAAGCATGACAGACACCACAAATCACCTGACACCTTGGGGAAGGGAAGCTGTCACTTCCAGGGTTTAGGAGAGACTTGTTCTGGCAGCAGAGGCATCATCTGGTGAATTCTATTTTGTAGGGGCTTAAAAAAAGTGTGGCTACTGAGTGGCTGGGAGTCATGTTTGAGCTCTGGCCATGCAGGGTGCTAGTCTGCTGCTTTGGTGCCTTGAGAACTGAGACTGTGTTACCAGATCAGGGGGATTGCTTTGTGGAGCTCACTCTGAGCTGGGACCTACTCGTATGTTGCTGCTAAAAAGCCAGGCATGGATGTTGAAAAACTACTGGGGATTCAACCAAGCAGGAAACTGAAAAGACTACTGCTGGGCTTCATCAGAACAAGATCAAAGGCTCTGCTGTTGCCAGAACTGACAGAATTTGGCATGCAGTGAAGGCAGTAGCAAAACTCATCACCTTTTTGTTTAGGAAAATGCTGTTAAGGAAAGGGGGGTAGTGAAGAAGCTTGACATGGTTTCTTTGAGTTTGTGAAGAGAAAATAATCTCAATTACCTATCCGGGATCCAGGGTTACTGATCTCTGGTTATAACAACTCCCATCTTCAGGGGGACTGTGCAGCTTGGATTGACTCACATGTTAGAATCACTCTGTCCCCTGTTGACTTGGCTGGAGAGTTTTACAGGACCAACAGAGGTCTGGCCTCAGCTTCAAGTAATTCAGGTGCCCTGTACCAATGTACATGTAAACTGTATTTATTAATTTGATGTATTTAAGTGCCTGCTGACTTAAGGTGTTTGTAACATTTTTAATCTCCATCTGTTATTTTTGCGTGTGTTTAGCAAAGATTGGTTAGCTAATCTGAGTATGTTCTTTGTATTGAGTTATACTGTGGAGTTAGACACATTGCATATATTAACTCAGGTTTATTTCTTGAGTTATCCCTCGCCCCACTCACACACACAGGCATCCCAGCGTGCATGTGTACAAGGCCCTGCCAGGTAGAGACACTACCAAGATTAATTTCCTTACACGGAAAGGGACTGCAACAAATGGACAGATAGAGGATTCCCTCCTATTAAACATCACCACTGGGACACTCAGGATCTCCTGTACTGTTGACTGCATAAGGCTTCCTGGTATACGGGTCAATGCTGCCTGCTGCTGAGTTATCCCGGGAGGGAAAGGGGTTACCTCAAGACTCCACATGCCCATTTTCTTACCTTTGCTCATAGGTCAGCTTTTCTAAACCTTTTATTATTATTGTTACTCTTCTCTGGACTCTTTCCAATTTGTTCACATCTATCCTAAAGCCTGGTACCCAGAAATATATGCATTGTTGCAGCAAAAGATTGAGTAGATCTGAAAAACTGCCTTTCATGTCTTACATACAGCACACCTGTGAATACAGGAGGCCATATTAATGTGACTTGCCCAAAGAAACAAAGGAAGTTCATGGCAGAGCCAGAAATAAAGCAGAAAAAGCTATATTTACTAAAGGAATGCTAAGATTTTGCAGTTTATTATGCAATGCAGCAAACACCGTAAAGAGGCTTTAACACTGTGGGATCCTCTGTTATTTAATGCTGGTGGGGTTTTTTTCTCCTAGATTTTATATTTAAGCAGACAGTTTGATGGATTTTGCTGTGGGTATTTCATATGCAAAGTCAAATGTCTCAGATCAACCCAAGATTAGCAACCTCCCCCACCAGAGTAGACAGAGAGAATGTGCTACTAGATTGCTTAGTAAAACCACAAAAAGCCAATACACATTGGCTGTATTACAATGTTAGTAGATCACACAGAACGCACTTTGGAGGTGATTGATCAAAGAATTTTATCTTCTGAATTGTATTTTTCCCCAGATAGTGGGCCTTATGCTCACCTATATGAGATATTCCTGCATGAGGGACTGCATAGCACCTGTGAATGCCACCAGCAGTTCTGCTGTCCAAACCTAAGGTCTCTCTCTCTCTCCACCCCTGATCCTCTGCCAATGCATGTGCAAAGATAAATGCATTCACAGTGACTCCACACTTTGCTTTCACATTGCGAGTCTGGCTCACCACTCTCAGACCAAGCTGACATTACAAGTCCAGCTGAGCTACAGGGCATCCCAAACTGCAACTGATCTTTTAGAGGAGGTGTATGTCACAGACGGGAACCCATATCAACCACTGCTTCTATTGATTTACTTTGCAGGAGTCAGGTAAAATAATCCCTCAGAACGTGACCACATCTATACCCTCATTCTTGTCCTCTATCCATCTCCACCCCACATGAATGCCCATCAGTCATCTGGTGGGAAGTTTAGACATTATTAAAAGGAAGTAAGGATACTACAGAACTAGTAATTTCTTCTTCTGCATTCTCTCGGACAAATCTATGATTGTTGGCTCCCCTGTATGCCAGTGGGGTGGGGGAGGGAGGGAGCACAGGCCTCTTAGCTTATAAACTATGCCTTATTGAGAACTAGCCACATTTCTTGTCATTTTTGTTATCACTGAGGGAAAATATTTTTTCAATTCTGTTTCCTTGATCACTGTTATAAGTTGAAAACAGAAGTGGGGATTTTCCAAAAGTTATCTTTGGGCTGCAAGCAAGTATGGAAAATGTAAGCCCTGTAACTGAAGTTATGGTCATGTGAAAATAGGTTTAGAGAGATATTTAAAACATAGCTTAATATCTGCAAAAGTTGTAATAATCCCAAACCATTTGACATGTCTTGCTATGTGAAAAACAATGGTATGGGAACAGTTGATGGCCAGCAATTAAGCAAAGGTTTCAATTATACAATATTAAATGCTTTTCCATTATCATTCCAATGATTATTTCCTGATGTTTATGCATGCATGACTGCTGCATTCTGTGATTTGTGCTAATGTGGATTTAGATTTGTACATATAATAAATGCATAATTATTTGAAGCCAAACATTTGTTGATTGCAGTGGAAACACAATAATTTAACTGTAACTATATTGTATGGAACCTAAAAAGTTTCTTTTTAAAGTCAGTGCACGCAGCTGTAATTAGTAATTTAGTGATGAGGATCGCACAGCGCCTCAGTGGGCTTGTAAAGATGCAAGTCACCCTTCCATTGACTTCAGATAGAGTTGTGTTTGTTCCATGGTTTGCAAAATCAGGCCTTAGAAGATTCAGGTTTCTAGTCAATGATGAGTTCTGATGTAAAGTACATAGTGAAGTACTCTTCTCAGGACATGCCTACAGTATAATCAGGTGTAGAGATACCCAAGTAGGTTTAATAAAGCTAGCTCAAATACAAATAACAGTGAAGTTATGATAGTATGGAATTTAGTGTGGGCCAGTTATCCAACGAACTACCTAGAGTCCCAGGCAAATTTGCACAGTCTATGCTGAAGCATATAATTCCACAGCTAGCCTAGTTAAATCATAACCCCTTCTTGCAGTGTACAAGGAGTTTACAATTTGGAGCTGAACATTAAGGCTATGTCTATACTGGCAGCTTCTTGCCCAAGCACTGTTTTGCAGAGGAGTTCTTGCACAAAAAGTCTTCCATAAGAGCGCGTCTACACTGGCATGTGCTTTTGCACAAGAGCATCCATGGCAGTGTGGATGCTCTCTTGCGCAAGAAAGCTCTGCTGGCCATTTTAACCATAGGGGCTTCTTGCACAAGAAATTCATGTTGCCTGTCTACATTGTCCTCTTGTGGAAGAGCTCTTGTGCAAGAGGGCTTATTCCTCATGGGGAGAGGAATAACTCTTCTAGAAGAAGCCCTGTTTCACAACGCTATACTGTCAGGCTACATGTACACTGGCAGCTTCTTGCGCAAGCACTCTTCTTGCACAACCCTAAGGGTACATCTACACTGCGGTACTACTTTGGGATACTTCCGGTATCCTGAAATAGCTTGGGGCAGGGTACTTGCCCTGCACTAGCCCTTTAAGGGCAAAACCCCAGCCTGGAGCAAAGCCTGAGAGCAAAGCCCCAGCTGAGGCAGTTCTAGCTACTGAGGGCCCAGCTGGGGGCCATATAAAGGAGAGTCTGCTGCTAGGGGGGCATGGAGCAGTAAGAATCTGGTGATTAGGAAAGTAGGCAGCTCCCTGGAGTGAGAGCAGAGCTGGGGAAGCAAGGCAGGGCTAGGGGGAGCTCTGGCCAAGCAAGCTCTCAGGCTGTAGGGCTTGAAGCAAGGCCCAGGGCTATGAGGGCTGTAGTGAGGCAGCCATGGTAGGCAGGGGTAGTAGGTCCACACTCCTTTGCCAGTGGTGAGTGGCTATTACAGACTGCAGTTTGCCCTGAGGCAGGGGCTAGATGAAGACTGACAGTGGGTCACTGAGGCATGGTGGGTACAGGGGAGCTGAGAGCTCCCTGGGAGGAGAATAGGGTGCCCTGGGAAAGAGAGGACCTTGGGGTTTGAGTGGAGCAAACAACAACCCCTGGAAAGGGGGCTCAGACACTGGTATGGGCACTACCGGAGGGTAGTGTCTGGAAGAGTGTGCTGTGACCAAGGATAAATTCAGGAGGATGCCACCTAGAGAAGCATGCAGAAAAGTAAGAGAGCTAATTCCCAGGACGGATGGCTGGAAGCGCCAGGGTGGTGAGACTGCCTCCCCCCCCCCCCCCCAACATAGCTATTCTGCATCTTGACAGTGTGCCCATTATTTTGAAATATCTTTCGAAATAACGGGCTCACTATTCCAACATCTCTGTAAACCTCATTCCACGAGGGTTAAGGGACATTTGGAATAGTGGCTTATTTTGAAATTTGGCACTGTGCAGACAGTGCCAAATTATGAAATAAGCTATTTTGAAACACACTCAAAATAAACTATGCAAGAGACGTCTTGTGCAAAAAATGAGGAAGAACGGCTCTTGCGCAAGAGGGGGTTTTTGCACAAAAAGGAGCCGTCTACATGGCACTCTTTAGTGCCAAAGCCTCTTGTGCAAAAACAGCTGCTCATTAATTATGCAAATGAAGCACAGCAATATTTTATGACGAGCTTCATTTGCATAAGCTTTTCCACAAGAAGGCTACAGTGTAGCTGTAGCCTAAGTGTTTTTATTATTTGTATTCATGTGTGCAACCAATAAAATCATGGCTCTATTTAGAGGGAAAGTTATTACGCTCTTCGCATTTTTCACATTTAATATTATAGCTTTTGCAATCTATTTCTCCTGTAAGGTAAACAACAGAGAATGAAGATATTTGGGAATTGAGGACTACGACTACAGCTAATAATTATGGTTTAACATGCTACAATTCCATGTAGCATGTGCTCTTCCCAAGTGAAATCTTTACTAAGGTTCAGTTGGAAAAAATAACTACTACTTCCAAACAAGTCACCTTTTAAAACCAGGAATCCCAGAAAAGAGACTCCAATATCCTTGGTCCAGCTATTTTATTATGTTATAGAATGTTTTTATTTTGTTGTACAACCAAGCAATGCTGTGCTCCTGTTTTGGGGACTCACCCTATTGCTCATTGTTTATGTGCAAACCTCATGAATGTGAATTCCATCCTTTATGAATGTGAGTTTTAGAAATAAAATGAATGAACTATAAAGTCCAGTGTTGTGGGGCTAGTAGCATGTGGTTAAATGCCATCATTAGTTAAAGAGCATGAAAGGCATTCCGCATACATTAGGATACAGAATTCTATCTTAACTATGAGCAGTATTACAGAGTTTTCATCCATGTTCTCTCAGCATTTTATTCAAATTGCTCATGTCGGCATCATCATCTCCACAGATCAGAAAAACTGAGACACAGAGGACTCAACAGGATTATCTCTGATCACAGCATCTGAAAGAGGAGGAATCAATAAGAGAACTCTGGTCTTTTCACTCACTCTTATGTGACATATTCCCTGTATTCTGTCTCCTTTGTGTACCCTTAATTTGTGGGAATAATTACAATAATGAGTTAGGGAACCAGAAAAGACACACAGTAGAAACACTTGATTTATTTCTAAATGCTATTTGAATGCCTTTTCTCATGGTACTTCTATACAGAAGTAGAAATGAAATATACTTTTAAGAGAGACACTCACCAGCACAATTCAGTTTGATTAGCTATTAAGTCTAACAACTTCATGGTATTTTTAGGACAATGCTATATTCATCTCAGATATTTCTGCTCTCTTT
Organism: Pelodiscus sinensis; assembly: GCF_052426305.1. NCBI lineage: Eukaryota > Metazoa > Chordata > Testudines > Trionychidae > Pelodiscus > Pelodiscus sinensis. The sequence goes on from NC_143052.1 coordinate 45,565,021, forward strand.
ATTCAGATTGACACAATTTCTTTCTCTTTTCCTTATAATGTCTCTTCTCTTTAAATATACAATAAAAAGGAGTAAAAATGGTGGTGACAGGTAATATGTGGTCAGTTGATATTTTTGTGTTCCACATCTTACCACTGTTAGCAGAGTACAACAATCAGTGTTTAATTTCTATATGATTCTGTCAGTCCTGAGACAGTCACGGCTGAGTTCTGGTGCTGAAGGAAGGGCTGTGCTGAGAAGAAACTGTGGCTAACACAGCTGGAATTTCTCCCTGATTCCGAGGGCAGGGCACTTTGAACTGGTAGATTTGCTACCCTTTAAACAGGCCTAGTATGATTTTTGTTTTTTGAGTCAACCTTAATCCACTAGCTAGCAGGGTGCAGAGCCTCATGCTTGCTTGCCATGTTGTAGGATATCATGTCCAGCAGGGCTATTCAAAGCCATGTAAATACCCACACGCCGTGTGTCTGGTGCACAAAGATGTATGATGGAAGCTACTCGTAATGTGTCCCCATCATGTGTCTATATAAGCAGAACTAGGCCTCATTTAGCCATGTCTTAAGATATCACAAGTTCTTTCCATGTGCAACAAAGAGTGCTTGTTCCTTCATCTATTTTTTTTTCTCACATATGTGTGGGATCATCGGAACCTCTGCCATATAATGGGAAAATACCCTTCCTCCACCCAGTTAATAATGGGATTGATCCCTTGAATGATATGTTGACTGTGCCTTCTCCTTAGGCACACACAGTAGAAATGCCAATAGACATAGCCATAGTTGGTTCACATGGAGATGAGGGGTGAGAGTCCCATGGGGTCTCAGTCAGTACAGTGGAGCTTGTAAAAATGTAAGTCACTCTTTCTTCCATTGACTTCAGTTAGAATTTTGGGTGTTCTGTGCTTTGGAAAAGCAGGTTCTAAATTATTCCAGTTTCAAGTCAGGGGTGAGTTCAAAAGTGAAGTATGTAGTGAAGTTCATGTCTCACATCACGTCTACACTGTAATCAAGAGGTGCAGAGACACTCAGGCTAGGTATAATCTAGCTAACTGGAGTACAAATAACATTTCTTTCACTAATGAACCCGTGAAGCTATCAAAGGAAGCTACTGGAATGTGCTGTGACAAAAAGGTAACTTGCTTGAGATTTTGGTAGACAGAGGCAAAATTAAATTTAGATTTTAGCTGCTTGAAATTGATTACAGTGTGCTGCAATGGGCAAAGACTACACTAATATATTAAATGTCATGCTGGTAATGAACTGTCAAAATATTACTACAGACCACTGTAGCTTAAAGTGAATCAACAGAAACACTATTTTTTTCTGGAAAAAAATTCTCTTTTCTATTTCTTTAGGCAACAATCTAATTGATTTTGTAAAAATCCAGAACATAAATACAAAACTCTCATTGTTTTTAAATTATCATAGCTTCAGTGATAGAAATAGCACTTATTTATGCTTCTTGCACTGAAATCATTAGTCATGCTTCAGTAAAATCTGGTTGTTTGGTTGTATTACAAAGGAATTAATTAGTATCAGTTTACTGTGGGATCTTAATATTTTCTTGGAATCTGATTTTTTCAGATTCATTTTTGTCTGAAGTAAGAAGAATGTCAGTATGAAAACATTGGCTTTGCAAAGCATTAACATTAGTTTTAACCTTCTAAAAATATCCCTTATTGGGAATACCTATGTAAGTAAGGGCTACAAAATCTAGCCATATGTGTTATATCAATATAGAGCCAGTTTTTGACATTGTGATCTATTTTCAGATGTTATATTTCAATAGTGCTAATACCATGTTTGTTACCTTTCCTCAAAGTGAGTATCGGAAACTGGCCCTACATAGGTAGGTAGGTGGATGGATGGATGTCATTCTTGTTAATATTTGTGATGGCAATTGAAATGCTTTGTATATTCAGAAAAGAAATAAATGGCTTTGCGTGCCTGCCAATCTAGATGGGACTATAACACTTGTAGTTTTGTGATATAGCATAAAACAAATGTTCAGTTTATAGTGAGCTGTCATGCAGTATAGCTGAGCAATAGAGGACCGGTGCTCTTGAAAAGTCTTTGCTGTATAAAATAAGTAAACAAAGTCATGGGAGAGGGGGCGAATCTTTTACTGGAAATGTGTTGGAATTGCTACTGAAGATTTAACTGGTTGTTGAATAAGCCTGCCACTTTGTTTGTGACTTGAAGAGAAACAGTGCTGACAGGTTGTCTGCTTCTATCTCTTCCTGCATGCATTGTATCCCAGGCTGTTGAGCTATCACAAAATAATTTTGGCAAGTATTCATTTGAACGTAAAAATGAATTAATTACATTTGTGCTTGCTTCCCCCAAAGATGGAAGTAGTAGAGTTTCTCTCGGATATTTGCAAAAGCAGGTTTTAAGTTTCCTTGGATATACTTTACATTGCACTTTAAACCTCTTCACACAACAGAGGGCAGGATTCCAACAACTCGTCCCTAGACTTCAGTCATAAAGAGAAGTGCATAAGATTGTATGTACATGTACAATCCTTTCACTTTGCATGAATGTGATGAGAAAAAATGATATATAAACTCTTCATCCACTCAAAAAAATTTAACCTAATTATTGCATATACAATGTCTGGGGCAAGGTACACATGGCTGAGAAAGTGTGGGAGGGGGGGAATGGAAATCTTCTAAAAATTCCCTTTACTTTTCTAACCTATAACTTCCTGTGCTGGATTTTGTCCCTGACAAGAGTCAAAGCTCTGCTAGTTGCCAGTAGGTTATCCCACTGATTACAATAATCATGCTTTTCTAATCAGGATCAGACAGCATATATTAGGACTTTGGTGTCCAATTACAGCTGAGCAACACAGCTTGATCTTCTAATGCCATCTATAAAATTCTCACAGTGAACTGCATTTGATCATCTCATATAATATCAGCCCTAAAACTTGCAAAAAAAGTCACAGAACAAATTCTTCTGTTTAGTCTTGTGTTTTCACATGTATCTCAGTCTTCTCCTGTATGTCCCGGCATGATTTCAGATGTAAATGGTCCTAAATACAAAATTATTTCATCATATCTACCCCCTAAACCTTCTCCTCTTTCCTCTGTTGTCAACACTTCTGTTATTTTCACTGTATTTCTGCCTTATCCAGTCTGTTTTTAACTATCTGTAATAGCATTAAAAGCTAGGTTTCTTCTCCCTCCCAACCGTTAACTTTTGTACGTTTCATGGTCATCTCTTGCCATTACACCTGAACTCAGGCTACATCTATACTGCAGTCCTCTTCTTCAAGAGGAAATGCAAATGGAGTGCTCATTTGCATATGTCGCGCTCACATTTGCATTTCCTCCTTTTGTGCAAGAGGTGTTTGCGCAAAAAAGAGCTGTGTAAATGTCCCTTTCCTGTGCAAAAATCCCCTTTTGCCCAAGAGCCACATAGACGTAGCCCAGGTGTGTCTGATATGGGAATACATGTGGTTCAGATCCTGGCAGAGGGAAGAGGAAGTGGTTCTGCATGCTGCCACTCACCGTACCCTCCAGATGGAGGGAACAGCAATGCAGCAACGTGCTTCTCCAGAAGCTTTTCTCCCACTGCTCCCATAGCAGTAGAAGGTGGTGCCTGGGAAAAGTGGAGGGTAAGGAGACACATGTGCACCCAGAAGCAGGGACCAGATAAGCTTACCGCCCCCAGCTCGTCACTTCCTTCCTTCAAGACCCCAGCCCAGCTCCCTCCACGGTCTGTAAAAATTCCTTAATCCAGCATACCCTATTTCCTGGGAATACTGGATTAAAGAGATTCAAGTGTAATGTACCCTTTTCCTTTCTGGATATCATGATTCTAAATTCTTCCTTTCCTAGTCGTGCCTTTAAGCCACTCCTAAAGTCACCATACTTGGATTCCGTAGCAGTTGCTTATAGTTCAGATACAATACAATGTGTGTCAATAGCGCTACTTGTCTCACCAATCTGACTATCTGTTAATCCCTCCACTTGATTTGTATTTATGCCATTATAAAATTATAGTCTAGCTCTTCATCTTCAACTTGCAGTCCCAATACAATACTACCCTCACTGTATCTCTGACCAAAATGTATATCATTGAAGTCAAGAGACAACTTTCTAAGTATGTCAGTGGACTTTGTATCAGGCCCATTATAAAGGGAATAAATCCTGTTCATACTTGGCCACACATATGGAGCTGGGGAGCAAGAGGCAGCTCTTTCCTAGCACCCTGGGTTTCAAACCATCCAAAGGAGCTGAGAAGAGGTGGCAATGAGACAGTTATAACCCTTCTCCCATTGCATGGAGAGCTGGAACATGCTGCATCACTGAAGTGATTGCAGAGGAGGCTCACTCCTTATATAAAATGGTGAGTTTTGATTGTGATAGTTCTTTCTGGAGTTCTGCCTTGAGACATGGGGCTCTTCATCATCCTCAGTCGAGAGAAGTATGGAGGATACACCATTTGACCTTTTGTTTGAACCTCATTCCACTTTTATTACAAAAGAATGAAAAATAAGAGCTGGAGGTGTTTTGCCCTTACACATTTACACTGCCCACTAATGATTCCTTCTGGAATCCTTCTGGAATCATCTATACAGCAGGGCGAAAGTCAAATTAAGCTATGCAACTTGAGCTACATCAATTGCATAGCTTATGTCGAAATAGCTTAATTCGGCTTTTGGCGTAGTCTGCAAAGCAGGAAGTTGAAGAAAGAACACTCTTCCTTCGACTTCCCTTAAATCTAATAAAATGAGAGTTACCATGAGTTGGAGTACCAAGTCCTCCAGCTCAACACTGTTTCAAAATAAAGGCTTGTAGTGTAGACACGATCTTTGTTATTTCGGAATAATGTCAGTTATTCCAGAATAACGCTGCTGTGTAGAAATAGCCTCTCTGTTTAAAATGTCCATTAATTTATCTTTATAAAAATAAATAAATGCTTATTGATCAGTCAGGCAGTTGCAAAAGTACAGGATAAAAACTGAAGGTACTTCTGCTTGCAATTTATTTACACAACAAGAAAATGGATTTGATTTTTGTTTTCCAACTGATCCAAAAGAGAAAAGGGTAACTTCTTCAAGGAAGTTGAAGGCTGAATTTGTATTGAAATGTTACTGAATAAAAGTTGCTACATTATTTTAAATGTTAGAGGGTTTTTTTGTTAAAGTTTTCTGGCAGTTAAAATTGACATCTGAATAATATCTAGTGTGCTACTTTATCCAAATATTCTCACAGCCACTTGCTATCACTTATCTATCCTGAAATCTAAATCTGAATCCTGAAATGAACTCCTGATTAGTGAGCTATCTACTCTTATATTTCTTATTAATGCCTGCTTTACACATTGCCACATATTGGATTATCATGCTTAGAGTGCATTAAATAAAGAAAAATTGTACCATTCTTCAAAGAATTTATCCTTCCTCTAGGCTGCTATATAATTAGTTTTTTTTAAACTGAAGATAAACAGAAAATGGTGTTTTCACAGAATCAGACCTTATTTGATAGACAAAATATACATTGCAGTAGTTCTTCTGTCTGACAAACTTCTAGCAAGATAAAATTTACAGAGGATAGATGCCTCTCAGGGTTTGATTTTCCCATCTGCCAAACCAGATTTCTGAACCACATAATATTCATGGACCTTTTTGAAAAATGAACAGTATCTATTGCTTTAAAACATTAAGTTTTTGGCCACTTTTAGCCGTGACATTTGTTGTCCACAGACTAAATTGCTCCTGCTTGTGACCTGATTTTTTGCCCAAGATTTATAACAATATTGCCAGTGTGTCATCAAGTGATCTAAAACCATATAGTAAATGTCCAAAATATTAGAAATTGACTTACAATCCTGATCTATGTATGTAAAAACAAGTTCCTCATTCTTTTTTATTTTCTGGTTTTGTTAGCTATTCTAGGTTTAAATATTCAGTATTTTCTCTGAAACAATATTATCACATGACTCCAGCAGCTAGGACTCAAACACTCAGGGTATGTCTACACTACCCCCCTAGTTCGAACTAGGGGGGGTAATGTATGCATACCGAACTTACTAATGAAGCCCGGGATTTGAATTTCCCGGGCTTCATTAGCATAAAGCCGGCGCCGCCATTTTTAAAAGCCGGCTAGTGCGAACCCCGTGCCGCGCGGCTACACGCGGCACGGGCTAGATAGTTCGGACTAGCAAGCTATTCCGAACTATCTGTACGTCTCGTGGAACGAGGTGTACAGATAGTTCGGAATAGCTTGTTAGTCCGAACTATCTAGCCCGTGCCGCGTGTAGCCGCGCAGCACGGGGTTCGCACTAGCCGGCTTTTAAAAATGGCGGCGCCGGCTTTATGCTAATGAAGCCCGGGAAATTCAAATCCCGGGCTTCATTAGCAAGTTCGGTATGCATACATTACCCCCCTAGTTCGAACTAGGGGGGTAGTGTAGACATACCCTCAGAGAGTGTTCATCATTCGAGAGCTAAGACGGATAATAATAATTTGAATAAGCTTCAGACTCTCTTACTTATTGTATTGGGTTGCTGCTTATTATTATATTGTGCTGAAAACTGAGAAGCAACACTTTTGTTGTCTGACTGTATTCCAGTTAGGATTACAGTTTTGCTGATGTGTGCCTTATACAACAAATTAGACTGAACCACGTTTCTGATCCCTCTGGCTCTGGATGCAGAAAGTAGCTTGTGGAATTTGTAGAGAGAGAGAGTTCAAGGTGAGCACCTAGATTATTGGTTGTATTCAGTTCTAGCGAGAGAATGTGCTTTGAAACTGAAGGGAAAATCACCATCCTTTCCCCACAAAGAGGGTGCAGGGCTCTTACATTCTGTGATGGGTTTGCTCCCATAAAGGAAGCAAGACCACCATTGTTGAATGATTGGTGTCATGTAACTGAAGTAAAGTTACTTGCCAGCTGTCTACACTGGCCGCTTGAATTTCCGCAAGAACACTGATGATCTCCTGTAAGATCGTCAGTGTTCTTGCGGAAATACTGTGCTGCTCCCGTTCGGGCAAAAGCCCTCTTGCACAAATCATTTGCACAAGAGGGCCAGTGTAAACAGCACAGTACTGTTTTCCGCAAAAAAGCCCCAATCGCGAAAATGGCGATTGGGGCTTTTTTGCGGAAAAGCGCGTCTAGATTGGCCATGGATGCTTTTCCACAAAAAGTGCTTTTGCGGAAAAGCGTCCTGCCAATCTAGACGCGCTTTTCCGAAAATGCTTTTAACTGAAAACTTTTCTGTTAAAAGCATTTCCGGAAAATCATGCCAGTGTAGACGTAGCCTATTTGAATAAGGAGAATGGTATTGTCTATAAATCTGCTTTTTCTCCTTTTCTCTGTCTTGGGTTTACTGCAGAGTTTCTCCCTAGAAACCTTTAAGCATCTGTTGGCTTCCTACTTCCGTTTTAATCAGGAAGGTACATGAATATACAGGTGTCCTCTACAAGAGAGGCTTTAAACATAATGAAGAATATTTTAGTCAGGAAGATCCTGAATGCTGCAATGTAGTTTTGAGATTATATTTCCCATGAAGCCTTGGGAAGGAGAGATTTGTGTTTCAAGAGGATGCAGGGAAAATATGTGGTGGGCTCCCTGTTGGTGGGGAGCTGAGATTACTTTTTGGAGCTCTGTCAAAGCCAGGAACTGCTGCTGAGGCTATTGCCAGGCTTCACTGGAGCCAGGATACAGATTATTGCTGTGCCCAGGGCTGACTGAGGTAACCCTGCAGTGAAGGCAATGTGAGTAAGCACCACCTTTGTTGTGTGGGAAAAGTGCTTGCAGGGCACAGGGGCTGCAAAAGGACTGCAGGTGGTCTGAGAAGACATGACAGGGTCTTATTGTCTATCCAGGATCTAGGGTTATGTGACCAAAACACTGCCCATCCTCACAAGGGTTATGTAGCTTGGAATAATTCTAAATTAGACTTGCTCTGCCCGTTGTTCTCTAGGCTTGCCTGTTCTATAGGACCAATAGGGTGTTGTCCATAGTTTTAAGAAGTTAAAATAGCCCACACAAGCATTCAGAAATTTGAAATACGGTGTACACTCAAGGATAGGGTAAATGATGTTGATATGAATATAAATTGGTTATGTTTCATTTACTTCTGTAACTTGCACTTATTAATTGATTTATTGATGTGCACTATGATGATTTATATTAGTTGGAACATTTGAATTAATCTCAATCTGTTATGTCAAGTTTTTCTAAATTGGTAAGTGAAGGTGTGTTAGTTCTAATCTAAGTGTATAGAGGTTGGTGGTTGATGGTTTTTTGGTACTTTTGCGTTAGATCCAGTGCATAGACTGTCTCAGGTTTACTCATGGAGGCCCTCCAGGCCTCCTGGAAAATTTGTACAGGGCCAGACAGGTGGAGATAGCATCAAGATTAATTTCCTTCATATATGAAGGGTAGGAAGAAGAATCCCACCTATCCAACCTTACCACTGGATTAGTCAGGATGGGTGCATCTACACTACACCATTATTTCGAGATAACTAGCATTATTTCAAAATAAAAATGCGAGCGTCTACACAGCCATTCCGTTATTTCAAAATAAATTCAAAATAACGGATGGCTTATTCCGAAATCTGTAAACCTCATTCCACAAGGAATAATACCTATTCCGAAATAGCCATTTTGAAATAAGGCATGTGTAGATGCTCCACTATTGCTATTTCAAAATATCTTCTTACCAGGGCCCTTCTAAGTTATTTCTCCCCAGTGTCTTCTGGGGCTCTTGATCAAGATAGCACATCTACATTAGGGAAGCCTGCCTCGGACTAATTTTGAGGCTTTCCTGCAGTGTAGACATGCTATTTCAGAATAACTATTCCAGAATAGCTTATTTCGAAATAAGCATGCAGTGTAGACATACCCAATCTTTGTTACTGTTGACATCATCAGGTGCCCAGGCACACAAAGGAGTATTGCTTGTTCCCACATAGCTCATGAAGGAATGGTTGGGGTTACACACATACACACACAGAGAGAAAACCTCACATTTAGTGGTGAATTCTATTAGCTTGGCCTAGTGAAAGGCCTATGCAGAGTTTGAAAGCCAAAATAAACAACTAGACATCTGTTCAAATGATGTTACTTCTTCCCACAGCTGAATTATAGTGTTGTATAGTAGTATTAATTATTTGCATGGAGGAAGTACCCAAAAGTCTCATTGAAAATGTGGAAGCAGTCTCATTGTGTTAATCAGTATAAAAATATTGAGAAAGCCATGATCCCTTCCCTAGAAAACTTACAGTCTGTATTTAAGCAACAGAAAGGACTCCAGGGAAAGTATCAGTGAGGCAAATACGCACCTCACTGGTGATGGTGTGGCTTTGATAGCCCCAGAAGCAGTGGAGATACCACCTAGGGGCTGGACAAGAGATTAGATCTCTATAAGGAGCAGTTGAGACAGTGACCCATGCATCTGGTTGCTGACCTAGAAACTAGGATACTGGTTTGCAGACTTTGTGCGTATGTGGACAGAAAATCCTGCAGAGACAGTTGTAAAGGTGAGATGAGGCAAAGAGAGCATTTGGGGCACAGATTTGTGGAGTGGCAGACTTGGGAATTCTGAGCAGGGAAACTGACTATTTCTACCATGTTAAGGAAAACAGGATTTTGTAGATAAGAATGCAGTAAGAATAGATCTAACTCATAACATGGATTTCTCATTCTAATGGAAAAATAGAAAATGTCAGCTAATTGCTCAGGTCAAATGGGGCAACACAAACTGTCAGTTCTAAAAACAACTGTCATGTATTTTTATGTGTTTAGTTATTTATTTTAGAATAACCTCATTTGTATCTTGGTAATAGCAAAATGTTTTATTTTAAATGTGTCCTTGCCATAATTTAAACTGTTTTAAAAATCCTTCATACACAACATTTTAATTAAATGCATTCAAGATGAAAATTACTGGAAAAATAAAATTTTTGTACAGCTTGTGTACAAAAATAATTAATCAGCTCATTACAAAAAGTTCAGTGGTTCCTAGCTTATCCTCGAACTATGAAAATTAATGTAGTTTCTAATTTCAAGTGTTCTCATGTGAGAATATGTATTTTGGTGTAAATTCCTATAAGTAATTTTGTGTTTTCTGATATGGTAATAAATAAGCAATGAGGCTAATTTTCCAAGAAGCATATTTGTGATATTTAAACAGCACTTGAATAATACCTACTGAGAATAATCATATTTCTTAAGCAATTAGACATGAGAAGCTGTGCCTTTTTTGGCTGATTACAGCACACCTTGGGTGGCAGAATAAAATATTAGTCCAAGCGGTTTTAACCTCCTATGAAGTAAGATAGCAGGCCTGAAATACAATGCCTGGAGCACTTTATTGTCATTATGGAAGTGAATTAATACTTAAAAAGAGTGAAATCTCCCTAGGTTCCCTTGATACAGGTTTGACATTACAATCAGATATGTCCAGAGATCTAGAGCAATTTTGCAATAAAGCGTAAGAGCTTCATTTGATGTCAGATTACTCATTGTTTTTTTGAAACCAGCGTCACAGTGCATTTGATGAAATGGAACAGTTTCTGTTCTGTGTGGTACCATGGTAGCATGCTGATAATCCAGAGTCTGAAGCTTTATATTGTTATTTATGAAAGACTCATAGTAATTTCCCTGCTCACTAATTATTTATTCCAAAATGGCATTTTAATCAATACAAATATAATTGGCAAATTATTCAGGGCTGGTGACTTCTAGAATATAGAATAGCTTTCTGTGCAATATTTTTCCTGACATTGGCCTATATGCTAGCCCTCAAGGTGTAAACTCCATGGAGAAAGATCTGGTAGAATACTACAGTGGGAGAAAAAGTTAAACTGGATGCTTCTTCACCCCCAAGACTGCAGATAAATCACAGGAAGAATTTCAAGGTAGTTAATACTGTCCACAAGTTCCCTTTTGTCGATCATAAACTGCATCAGAGTTCCCACAGCCAAAGCCTACTAATCTTATGCTGCTGCAATTGTAGTCCAGGGTTTTCACACACAGCATTGATAAACACAATATCAATACCTTCACATTTCACATACAAGGTGAACCTGATGAGGAGCATGGCTAATGAGTCAGGTAGGTCTGAACTGTGGAGTTGGAGTTTAGGATTCTGCATCTTTGTAAATCCAGCCTCCCACCCATTTGTCCCATGGACTCAGTGAGGTAAAGAACAGAATGCTTGGATTCTGTGTCTTCATTGGAGCTGCAGAGTTTTCTAGCCATAGTAGGGAAAAAAAATCTTTCTCTTGAAGCTAACATCTAAAGTTTTTTTCTTGAAATGCACAGATAGCATTGCTTAAACTATTTCAAACCATCTTTTTTGCGGTGTTTTAGTGAGGAGTAAATATGATCATTATTCATTAGCATGTTTTGTAACTGCTTTTCTTCACCAGGGCTTATGGGAGAGGATGCTGCTGTAATTTTTTTAATAATCCCTGCCTGAGCAGTCTCTGACTTTTGAAAGAGAGAGAAGCATTCATATCTGTTTTCCCATGCTTATCCCATAGGTCAGTTTATAGGTGTCTGCATTTCTGGAGGAGCTTGGGCAAGATGTAATAAGGAAATAATTTTCTAAGTTTTAATTCTAATGTCTTACGTACTCAAGACCGTAAAACTAGGAAAGACCTCCTGGGTTGGGCATAGGAGGTAGCAGTTCCCCATAAAGTAACCTCCCCTCCTCACTGAAGCAGAAATGTGATGGGGCAGGAAGCTGGGTGCGGGTGCAGAGCTTCCTGGAACCAGGGGAGAATGCTAGCATTGGGTCTGACCCAGCCTCAGTGGCTCCCTGTAGTGGAAGTATTGTCATCCATGTACCCACTCAATAGCAGAAATCCTCTATTACTCAAGTTTTTTATTTTTAATCATCTCTCTAATCTCCCCTAGAGCATTTCACAATCAGCATCACAGTCCTAGTCAAGTGTTTGATAGTATACTCCTTCTGCTATATTCTTCTTATTTAATCATGGAATTCCTGTCCATAGAGATTCTGTGGTACACTTTGATTGATTTGAGATTTTTGCTCTATTTGACTCTACTTTCTTTCACAAATAGTGGCATTCTGCCACAAGCAAAACTGGCTCTGTCATTCCTATATATTTTGTACAGTGGAATTATCATTCCACCAAGTTCTGTGATGCCTATTATATTAATATCCTTTTTAAATACCAGATATTCGAATTTATCCATCTTAGTATTTAGACTTGGACAATTTGTCATTTTTAGCTGTCTGCCAGTATATGATGTAATTGAATCAGACTATTTTTCATTTGACTGTTTCTCTCCAGTTCTGGAGAGCTTTATCAGCTTTCATTGTCTCCAGAACTTTATCAGCTTTCATTGTCTCCTTCTTAGTAGGATAGAGAAAATCCCCATTAATAGATCCTCCCCTAAGGGATGCCTCTGTCCAAATGGTGTGTTCCTGTGCACCTGTCATCTTTCTCCAAACACTTAGTTTAGAATTCTTCTAGCTTGTTAATTTTACATACTTCCAATCTGATTTCATTTTGGGTTAGCTGGAGCCCATCCTTCCCGTGTGGTTTTCTTTTTCCTACTCCATCGTCTTTTTCCTACTACAGTTCTGCCCGTCTAGCTGGCCCTGCACGTAGAACTGGAAGCATTTCAGAAAATGGTGGTCCTGGACTTCAGTGTTTTACCTATCAGCTTGAAATTGTACTCTATGATCTCCTCCTACTTTTCCCTAAGTCATTGGTACCTATGTGTACCAAGTCTCTGGCACTGCACATAAGACTTTCTGGATGTCTTAAGAGATCTGCAACCTTAATACCCAGAAAGTCATTCACCACGAGGCTCTTCTGGTCATGAAAAACCCAGATATCTTTCTAATTGGATTTCTCATTAATATTACCTGTCTCTTCCAAATAAATGTAATTCCCTCCACCAGAGAGCTATCTTTACTGCAAGAGCATACCATGACGTTATTTGGAAGGAGGGTCCCAACTAGGGTATCATTTTTCTCTGTTTCAGTTTAATGTTCTCTTTCCCTAAGACTTTCATCTTCCTCAACAATATAGCTTCTCCAGTTCAGTCTTTTTGGTCTCTAGAGCCTATATTCAGTCTCTGAGGGCCATCAGCTCATTGCACCAAATGTCCATATATGCCGCCTGGCCACAAGATGGATAAACCTACATGCTGCATTCAGTACGATAAACTTATCCTCCCTGCTGCTGGACTCAAGACGGCACTTTTTGTTTAGCTTTTCGTTTGTTTGGTTTTTGGTGGTGGTGACTGTTTATTGCCCCAAGTACACAGAATGTTAATGAGGTGTAGCAGGCTTTCCTGCTCCCTCACAAAACTACCCCGATAATTGTTCTTGGTCACTAGATCCTCTGGTACCTTTTAGAAGCTGGTTTATTAACCCCCTATTCTCCTTCAGAAGCCTGCCTCCCAGTTAGGTAAATGTTTTAAGGATCATAGCCTTGTTAAGAAGTGCTCAGCCTTATCCACTAGACACAATGCATGCTCCCCTGAAACAAACTGGCCACACTATATATTACAGTAAAACAGCAAGCACGCAAACAAACAAATTCACCCCAAAGGTCATGTAAACACTCATTCTTCACCTGGATAATATCTTCACAAAACTCCCCTATTAGCCACTCCTGTTCAGGTATTAGCTGATAGGTAAAAGGAGCTAGCTTTTTAAACTCCTGCTCTTTCTCTGAGAAGAGCCACAAAGAACTTTGTCTTCAGAAGAACCCAAAATGGCAGATTTGTTGGAGCCTGTGCAGAACTTTTAAAGCAGCCAAAGCTTTCTGTATGTTTGAAAAAAGCTTCGGGGTAACAAAGAGGAAAAGAGAGCCCTTGTAGCCCTCTCCTGTGAAATTAGAATTTGAATAAAAGGAAAAGGGTCATGTCAATATGTCAGGAAATCCTTTGCAAGAGCTGTAGCGCCTGGTAGCTGAACTTCCTCTTTATTCTGCATGTGGCAGCACTAGTCCCTAACTGGGACCTTAATCATAATGTTGGTTATTATTTTTGGGACTATATGATACAACTCAAGAAGATAAATGTGAATGTATGTGACATTTATTCATCTATATTTTGAAAGAGAAAGCATCTACCTATTATCCTTCAATGAATCAGACATAATGGCCCATTATCACATACAAGTTAATGTATTACTGTAGCTGAGAGCATATTTTAAATTGGATTGTTTCTTTATTAGACATATTGTTATGCTTTTTAATCACTGTGGACTGAACTTCGAGTTTTTGGCACTTTGTGGTACAATTCTCTGAGGTACACTGTTCTGGGTGCTAGTAACTGGCATTTTCTTTATTTTATTAAAGCATCCAAATTAGAGTAAACAAGGGAATTGTTAGATGAAATCCTGTCTATCTCAACAGCCATATTGTACCAGCATTTAAATTAATTAAGGCTCAAAACTTTTATTTAATTCTTGTAAAATGAGGCAATACTACAAAAATCTCCTCCCAGCTCCAACAACAGCATTTCACTTGGGTTTAATTTTGAAATGTTGAAAACCTATTAATTCATTTTGGTTTCCTCAGAAAAAACATCTCACAGTGGTTGTCTTCCCATTATTCCTATTTCATTTCCAAAGGGATTACTTAATTGTCTACAGAATAATTTATATTTTAGCTCTATAATCTCCGTTCTCATACCAGCACATGTTAACTTTCTGAAGAAAATGATGTGTGCAGTAGATTTGCTTATGATAGAAGCCTTTTACTGTATTTTTCTTGTTTTCCCGAAGGTATCAATTATATTAAAATTAAAATTACCCAGCTGTCAGATTTGATGCTCATTTGTAGCATGCTTGCAGTCATCTCACTAAAAAAGCAACCATACTGTACTCAGTTCAGTATTTAATTTTTTCCCATTCTGTTGATATACTGACTTATGATCCACTAATTTGTAGTTCAGCTATAGGAACCACAGAGATAAGATAATGTTACAAGGGTCCTGGCCAGTTCCAAACTCATTGAAAGTTCAGAGGTGTTTGGATCAATATATTTTTTTTCTGCTGTGATAGTTCTAATAGGAAGCTAGTGTTACTAGTTGACTTATGTAGTCTGTGAGGTCCAGACATCGTGCAAGGTCCTTTCTGAATGATTTTGGCTAAATTTTTACTGACAATATGGCCTGAAGGAACAACATGGTTTGCAATAAAGCTATATCCATGAATTTCTGGGAGAACCCCTAACATGCTTCACAAGTAGGATAAACACGCTAGTGAACATGGGTTTTAACTGCCAAGATCTGTGAACACAAAGGCATTCCTGTACCTAACCCCCAGAATTTAGGTAGCATTTGAGTTAGGTCCCAGTTGTAGGCATCACATGAAATTAGGGTATGTCTACACTACCACCCTAGTTCGAACTAGGGTGGTAATGTAGGCAACTGGAGTTGCAAATGAAGCCCGGGATTTGAATTTCCCGGGCTTCATTTGCATATTGCCGGGCACCGCCATTTTTAAATGTCCACTAGGGCGGACTCCAAGCCGCGCGGCTACACGCGGCACGGACTAGGTAGTTCGGATTAGGCTTCCCATTCCAAACTACCGTTACTCCTCATTCCATTCCTCGAGTGGGGTAACGGTAGTTCGGAATAGGAAGCCTAATCCGAACTACCTAGTCCATGCCGCGTGTAGCCGCGCGGCATGGAGTCCGCACTAGCGGACATTTAAAAATGGCAGCGCCCGACAATATGCAAATGAAGCCCGGGAAATTCAAATCCCAGGCTTCATTTGCAACTCCGGTTGCCTACATTACCACCCTAGTTCGAACTAGGGTGGTAGTGTAGACATACCCTCAGGCACCTACAGAGCTCAGAGGTCACAGCAGAACCCAAGTTTTGGAAAACGTTCCCTTGCCATCTAAATGTACACTGCTGCCTCATGCCATCCGTCCAGAGATGCATCTTCCACTCACTCCAGAATGATTCATGAACTGGAGCAAGATAGAAATTGATCCATGTTTAGAGGCTGCCTGCTGCATTGGGTTCCATTTGAAATCTGGCCAGAGAAGGAAGACACGGTGGTTTCAGTGCCCCTCTCATAACTTTCCGGCGAGGAATTAGAACACTCACCTGGGATGTCAGAGACCTAGGTTCAATTCCCCCCTCTCTGCCACAATGGGAGAAAATATTTGAACAGATGTGGGTCTCCCACCGGTAAGATGAATTCTCTAGTGACTGAACTATGGGATAATTGAAGAGTGGGCAATAATATTTGGAAAGTGGTCAAGGGACACACGCTTCCATGATATTAATAAAAGAAGTGCTGGGTCTGGGATGGAGGTTGGATGTAGAATGGAGCTTACAGTAAGGGATGCAGGAGGAGGGGTGGGATTTGGGAGGGAGTTTGGGTGAAGGTGGCAGTTTGAACTGGGGCAGAGGGCTGGAGAGCAGGATCTGGGTGGGGATACATATGCACAAGGGGAGGCAGAGAGTTTGAGTTATGTGGGGTAGAGTTGCGGGGGAGGGCGAAAGGTTTGGGTTGTGACCTAGGACAGGAGGGGGATGTGACCTCTGGTAGGGAATATGGGTGCAGGAGGGGGGCAGAGGGTTTGGGTTGTGTGGGGTAGGAGTGAAGGAAGAGCAGAGGGTTTGGGTTGTGATCCTAGATTGAGACCTGTGGTAAGGGATCTGGGAGGTGATATAGGTGTAAGAGGGGGGTAGAAGGTTGGGGTACCAGAGGCAGACTCTGGCCTGGAGACTTACCCTACTTAACTCCTGGCAGAAGCCCTCTCAAGCAGACTCCCTGTCTGCCCCATCCCTGCACTGGCTGCAGGGGCCATGCGGTCTTTGAATAGCTATGAGCCTAAGGGCAAGGGGGAGGGTGCTTCACAAGTTTCCTGTTGATAATAGGCAGCTCCCATTGGCAAGAAACTGTGAACTACCCTGGACTCGCAGCTGTTCAAACAGGGCCCCACTGCAGCCGCTTTTCTCAGCGGCATGTGTGGGGCTGACAAGCAGCCTGCCTGAGGCTCCCCGCTGCATTTGTGAGCTGGATCCAGCATCTTGGTAGGTTGGATGCGGCCCGCAGGCCATATTTTGCCCATGTCTTGGTTAATTTGATATGAGGCTCCCTCAGTCTCTCTTCTTGAACCTGTACCACTCTGGATAAAAAAAGGAAGAGTGATAGGGACAGAGGGATTTGGGACTCTTAGGAGTGTGTTCTAACCATTGAACTTCAGAGTTTTAATATCTCAATGACCATTTAAGAATTTATCCACAGTGGAGTCATCATTGAGCCAGAGAGGGAGATTGAATCCACAGTTCAGTGGTGAATAGGTGCCTAGTTTAAGCATTGTGGCTCACATTGTTGTTCCTGTGATTTTTCTAGACACTTAAATGCTGGACACCATGATGCAGTGTGTTGCAACCCTTAAATCCCCTTGTGGCTCTGGGTCCTAATGTTTAAAATGGTCAGATTCAATCTAGATTTATATTGGTTTTCACCAGTATAAACCCAGTCTTTCGGCATCTAATTCAGGGGTCCCTGGAACAAAAATGTTATGTCAGAAAGCAGCCAAAACCTCTCTTCTAGTAAAAAGTCTGAATGGGCCAAAAAAAAGCCCTAGAAGTGAATGGCTCTCACTGATAAGGGAATAGGAACCATCAGGATTAGAGTGGCTTTTATTTAGCTCATTACCTAAACATTGCCCATCAGCAGGGCTCCTTTGACATCCCAGCAGGAAAGTAAAGCTGTGCTCCTGGTTGAAAAGCCAAGCAACCAAGTTGGTGGTAATAATATCTGTGTGCTTTCAGGGTAAATCCTCTTTAGGAGGCAGGAGCCCTATCTGAAACAGTGAAGCGTTTTTACTACCTTATTCCAATACTAGCGAATTTGGGTCTTGGGTCTTATTAAAACTTTTATACCTCTTTTCCACTTACAAAAAATTGAGAGTTTGCATCCTAGGTTTGTACAAAGGTCAGACTGGTTAAATATGTCATAAAGAGTAGCAGAAAGAGAAAAATGACAGAGTGTGCATCATTTCCTATGTCTCCCCTTATAGGCTAATATTTCAGTGTACATTGAAGTCATTAATAAGGAAAATTCATTAGTACTAAAAAAATCCTTCTGCTTGCTATAAATTTAGTAAGAGAATGGCTGCATGATCAAGTAACTGATCTGAATTTAAAGAGAAACAAATGAGTAGTGAGTAGTTCCATCTCTAAACCTCATAGAATAGAAAATAATATGGGAAAGCACACACAAAATGAAATGAAATATACATTCTATAACAAAGTCTGGTCTTTTGTCTGCCTGACTACTGTTGTTCAACTTAGGGGTATGCCTTTTGTTAGCCTATAAACATCAAAGTCAAGGTCAAGCTTCAGTAGTTATTAAAAAGATGTGATCAGGTGCGAACTGAGCAACTGTATATGATATTGTCCTTTCCCTCATAAACAGTGCGGCATTCTGGAAGAATAGCCTATGAAAGCAGATCTACTTTTGTGCACTTAGAAGTGTATTAGGTGACCAGATGTCCCATTTTTAAAGGACTGTCCTGTATTTAAACCCTCCTGTAGGTATCCCAAATATTCTGTCATGCCCCCCAAACAGTACTGACCCATACTGCTGCTGACTAGATCCCAGCTTGCCAGCTGCCTGCCCACCAGCAGTGAGGGGGGCCAGTGTCTGATAATGAGAGTTGGTATGCAAGAGGGGGGGTGAGACCCAGATGAAGCACTCCCCGTGCTGGTCCATCAACACAGCCCACACTGTGTATGGCAGGGGTGGGCAGTAATTTTCACAAGAGGGGCACCTAATGAATTTTACAACATGGTCACAGGCCGGCTTCCCCCCACCCCACCCCCCCCACCCCACCCCACCCCAAGAATGGTCAGGGCCTGGAGCGGAAAAGGATGGGGCTAGGGACTAGCTTACCCTCAGAGTTGTCTGGGACTGCAAACTTTGAATTAAAACATAGCAAAGGGCTCAGGGCTCTTGGCCCTGCCACTACCACATTGACTGACAGCTGCCCTAGGTTGCTGTAACTGTTTAAAGGCTCATAGCTCTGCCCCTGCTATGGTAGCGCTATACCTGGGAGCCAGCAGACATTTAAATAGGATCCTGCTGCCTGAGCCATCGCCTGAAAATTTAGTGGCAGCAGGGTATAAACAGAAAGTGGCCAGATGCATTCTGAGGCCAGATCAAAGTGTTAGGCAGACCAGATTCAGCTGCTGGGCCACATATTGCCCTGCCCTGCTTTATGGGCTCTTGGCCAAGAGGGCCCAGCCTCCCATCCCATTTCTGGCTAGTACTGACTACATGCTACAATCTGGAATAGCCAGTGACATGTTGCCTCTTTTCTCCACCCAGCGCTGTTGCTCCTCCATGTGCTCCCCCCTTGGGGTATGGCTAGACTACACATTTTTGTCAGAAAAAGGTACACAAATTGTTTCAGGCAAATTCCAGAAGCCAAATACAGAGAGAAGTATTGGAACATAACTTCAATCACAAATTTAATTCTTATGCTAATGGTCGGAACAGGGATATCAGATGGCTCCCACACTATCTTCCACCTTTTAATGACTTCAACCAACCAACCAACCAAACAATGGAGATGTTAATGGTTCTTAACAGCCTCTTGTAACTGTTTGCGCTATTTACTCACCATCTCTCTTTTTCTTCATTCCCTCCCCTTTTTCCTTCTTCCCCCTCCCCGTACCCTTATTTATTCTTGGATCTGGACTTATTATACTTCGGTCATCTGCAGAAATGGGTTTTGCCCACGAAAGCTCTTGATACCATCTACATGTTTTGTTAGTCTTTTAGGGTATGTCTACACTGCCACCCTAGTTCGAACTAGGGTGGCTAATGTAGGCATTCAAAGTTGCAAATGAAGCCCGGGATTTAAATATCCCGGGCTTCATTTGCTTCTTGCCAGGCGCCACCATTTTTAAATCCCCCTTAGTACGGACTCTGTGCCCGCGGCTACACGCGGCACAGAGTAGGTAGTTTGAATTAGGCTCTCTAATTCGAACTACTGGTACACCCGTCCTCGAATGCCTACATTAGCCACCCTCGTTCGAATTAGGGTGGCAGTGTAGACATACCCTAAGGTGCTTACTAGACTATTTGTTGCTTTTTAAGTTTTTACTCAGACTGTCATTCACTGCCTCAGTAAGTTGGTTGATCTGAGAAAACACCTTGTGTGACTAAGAGATTTTTTTGGGACATTACTTCTGATTTAAAAATAAATCTCATGTGGTGGAGGATATGAGTCATCTACGTTCTTAATGAGACCCTGGACTTTCTTCCTTTTTACTTGCTTAACCTCTGGTAATCCCCATGATGTGTGGAATCAACACCATTCCTTAATTGACTGAATGAGTCATTGTTTGGTAACACACATCACTCCCTCCAACAAAGAATGAGCATGCATCCTATGCAACTTGTCAGGATTGGAAGTAAGTGACTAGGAATTTAAGAGTCTTACAATTTGAATGTGCTACTTGAACTTTGGGCCTTTGAGCATGCTACCAAAATAAATTATGCCAAACATGAGTATTTTGCAATTACTCTGTGGTCCAGTTAAAGAGACCAAGATCATAGAATCATAGAATACTAGGACTGGAAGGGACCTCAAGAGGTCATTGAGTCCAGTCCCATGCCCTCAGGGCAGGACCAAGTACTGTCTAGACCATCCCTGATAGACATTTATCTAACCTACTCTTAAATATCTCCAGAGATAGAGATTCTACAACCACACTGGACAATTTATTCCAGTCTTTGACCACCCTGACAGTTAGGAACTTTTTCCTAATGTCCAACCTAAACCTCCCTTGCTGCAGTTTAAGCCCATTGCATCTTGTTCTATCCTCAGAGGCCAAGATGAACAAGTTTTCTCCCTCCTCCTTATGGCACCCTTTTAGATACCTGAAAACTGCTATCATATCCTCTCCCAATCTTCTCTTTTCTAAACTAAACAAACCCAATTCATTCAGCCTTCCCTCATAGGTCACGTTCTCTAGACCTTTAATCATTCTTGTTGCTCTTCTCTGGACCTTCTCCAATTTCTCCACATCTTTCTTGAAATTTGGTGCCCAGAACTGGACACAGTACTCCAACTGAGGCCTAACCAGTGCAGATGTAGGACCCATCTTCATTTCTCATATCCAAAGAACCTGTACTGTGGCATGAAGAAGATTTTAGAAGGGAATGGTCATCACTATGTGACTGAATCAGTGCACAACCCGATCCTGCTAGACAATGAATGAAGCATAAGTAATTTGTATAGATAGCTTGCAGTCTTCCACATATTACTCTCTTCTATTGATGAAAGAGAATGTTTAGGTAGCGGATACTATAGATGGGTAAACATGGTCAAATAGGAAAAGCAGTGAAATTTTTGCAAGAATAAACATCATTGTGATATATTTCTTCTTATACTCTAACCTGGAGTTTGTCTGTGGAAGAGGGAATTTGAAATCTCTATTATTATTATTATTCATGACTAGAGCTGGTTTAAAAAAAATTCCGCTGAAGATTATTCTGATAAGAAAAATAATTCAATAGAACAAAAATGTTCTGTGGGAAATTTTTTAACAAAAACAAGGCAGGCTGGCTGTCTCCTCAGCCTGTCTGATTCCCCAGCTGCCTACCTGGAACTTAAAAAAAAAAAATCCATTTGGATGCTCCTAAATTTTTTTTTTCAAAAATTCCATTTCATGCCCAAGAACAGTAGAGGCAGTCCCCGAGTTATGCGGATCCGCAGTTACGAATGGGGCTTTTCTCCCCCCAGAGGCCTGGAGCGGCGGGACGCCCAGATGCGCTGTGGTCCACCGGCCCCGTCCTCCGGGGCGAGAAAAGCTGCTCCCCGTCTCCCTGGTCTGCTGGTCGGGAGACGGGGAGCAAAGCCTTGGAGCACGCCCGCAGCGGGACAGCCCGGGAGCGCTTGAGCTGTCCCCCTGCGGGCATGCTCCAAGGCTTTGCTCCCCGTCTCCCGACCAGCAGACCAGGGAGATGGGGAGCAAAGCCGCGGAGCACGCTGGCAGTGGGACAGCCGCAGCGCGCCTGGGCTGTCCCGCTGTGGGCGTGCTCCAAGGCTTTGCTCCACATCTCCCAGGTCAGCAGACCAGGGAGACGGAGTAAAGCCATGGAGGACTTGGGCGGTCCCGCCACCTCCGTCTCCTTGATCTGCTGGGGGGGGGGGGTGCAGCTAGTGCCCCCCCCCCCCAGCAGACCAGGCTTTGCTTGCCTACCCCTGGGATAGAGCAGCTGGGGGCTGCCCGGTTGGTCCCGCAGCGCCGCTCCGGACCAACCCGGCAGCACCCCAGCTGCTCTGCCCCAGGCATCCTGATTCAGCCGCGGCTGAATCAGGACGCCTGGGGCAGAGCAGCTGGGGTGCTGCTGGGTTGGTCCAGTAGCGCCGAGGAGCCGCGCTACTGGAGCAACCCAGCGGCACCCCAGCTGCTCTGCCCCAGGTGTCCCCAAGTCAGCCGCTGCTGAAACTGACCAGCGGCTGACTACAGGAAGCCCGAGGCAGAGTTGCTCTGCCCCAGGCTTCCTGGAATCAGCCGCTGATCAGTTTCAGCAGCAGCTGACTTGGGGACGCCTGGGTTTCTTAAGTTGAATCTGTATGTAAGTCAGAACTGGCGTCCAGATTCAGCCGGGGTTGAAACTGATCAGTTTCAGTAGCGGCTGACTCCAGTTCCGACTTACATACAGATTCAACTTAAGAACAAACCTACAGTCCCTATCTTGTACGTAACCCGGGGACTGCCTGTAATCACAAGGTAGAAGGGAGCTGGAGATTGGTGGGAGGAAATATGTGTATGGAAAAGGAGGGATGTATGACTTAGTTAGGACTCCAAAATGGTCAAATAGGGCTTACCCAGCTTAATAGAACAAATTGAGATTTACAAGTCTTTAGTGGGTAGCCATTTTTAAGTTAATCCTAATTTTTGAAGTGATATATATAGTAAGTAAACTGAGTGGTTCTCTTTACCCTCTCAAAATATAAGAACAAAAGAATATTAGGGAAACTGAGAGACTGCACATTTAAAAGGGATAAAGTATGGGAGGGGCTGGCTACATGATGAAACCAAGCATGGAATTAATTTCTAGATATCATTGAAGACAAGAGTTTAGTAATTTTCAATAAGGAGTAGCCACTTATATTGCTAATAACTGTAAACATCTGAAGAAGTGGGTCTGTCCCACAAAACCTCATCACCTAATAAATCATCTTGTTAGTCTTTAAAGTGCTACATAACTGCTTTTTTTGTTTTACCAAGTTCAGACTAACATGGCTACCTCTCTGTTATAAATAATTATAGTAGATAGATAGATAGATAAATAGATGTACACCATCATATTTCAGCATAAACCAACCACTTTCTCATGGAAGTCAAGAAAAAATATCTATGTGATGTTTATTATGTCCTTTGCTATGGGATCTCTTGCATTTTTTGGAGTCTTCTAATAGCGGCCATTGTCAGAATACTGCAGAAGACCAAACTGGAGGTTGTCAATTTCTGTATTACAATGTGTAAACTCTGGTTGCTAGTGGGGGCAAACTGCAAAGAACGAAGAAGATGAACCCTCAAATGGGTGGTTTATTCTTATATCACATCAGTAAAAAATAGCTTATGCAATACATTACTGGTTATTAAGAAGCAAAAACAAACAAACAAAAAGCAAAAAACTAAACAAAATACCCCAAGATAATTACCTTTAAGCAATCTAGCCTTTGGCTCACACACAGCCAGCCCACTTGAATATAGTGAATATTACCTAAAATCTTGATCACCATATACATAAAATTTCCACTAATTCCAAGAGATTAGGCACATTACCCAGCAGGTGAATGAATATTTCAGATTTTAACCAGATATGTGCTTATAGCCAATTCTTATTAACTCATCTAAAACGTGTTAAAAAGAAAAGTTACAGTGGTTAAAATATCATAATACACACAGACATGAAATAATTTCTTAGGTCAGTTTCAATAAAGAGATTACAGGGTTGCTGCTTTTTAATTGATTACAGAATGAATTTTATAAAAGTTATAGTTCAATAGGCTGGTCCTTTTTGGAGAGTTTGTTTCAATTCTTCCATGGGGATTTGCAAGGAAATTCCAGTATATGCCTGGAAACCTCAGTCTTGCAGTTTGAACTTTCCTGACAAAGTTTGAGCAGAGGTGAGATAAAAAGGATCAGGCCCTAGAGTTCTTTCATAACCCTGGTCTACACAAGGGCATTATTTTGAAATAACCCCCTTTAGTCAAATTTATAAGTATAGTGTCTACACTACCAAGCCTGTTATTTTGAAATAACAAGCCACTTATTTTGAATTCTGTACTCCTGCTTTCCTTGTGGAATAACTCTAATTTTCAAATACTTATTTCAAAATAGCGGTAGTGTGGATGATCTGGTACAGCTATTTTGAAATAACTATTCCCCAGAGTAAATCAAAATAATTACTTCCCAGTGCTTCATTAACAGAGCTTCCCTTGGACTAATTTTGAGGTTTCCACATAGCAGGAACACACTATTTCAAGTTTGTAAAATTGTGCATTGTTAAGACAAATTTAGTTATTTCGAAATAATTTCCTAGGGTAGACATACCCATAGCTCTCTAGTAGACCTTCACAGTAGACTTCACAGCAGGCATTCCTTGGATGAATAATAGATAATATACATTGTTGCTTTAAATAAATCTCTATTTCCTAGGCACACACTGATAATTAACTGCATTCATTAGCATAAGATAATCAGCTATTTAAGCAGTTCATGACAGTTTACTACAACTTCACAAAGAAATACAGATAATTCTACTATTACACACCCAAGTTTCAACTAAATATTAATATTCCTTTATCTCTGAATTAGTATATTATAGTTACAACAACAGAAGTTTATTATCTCCAAGTTAATTAGATTAGCTAATTAGCTAACATCTAGATTAACAGACAAATACAATATGTATCTATTTCTAATTCTAATACAGGTTTAGGTTTCAAATAATTTAGTCTAAGAATGATCTTCAAGGAATGGCCCTGTTTACTGTTTCAGTACTTCTCTAATATGTTCTTATGATTGATTTTATATCACTTAGCCTTCTGGTTCCTTAACCTTCACTGGCTCAGTGTCACACTATGATGTGGTGTTTCAGTCATGTTACTAGTGTGCCATTTTGACAAATTACAATAAATCATGTGATAATAGTTAACAACAGAATACAATGTAAGTAATTCAATCTGTATTGACTCCTGTTACCAATTTAGATATTGGGGCAGGGAATAAAAATCTTGTTAATCTGACTCTAAATTTAGTCCCAGACGTACAATATAGTATATACTGTGGATACACCTTCCTGCCGCAGGGCTCCACAAAAGTTTGAGGAAAAAAATCAATCCACTATTTTATCAGTGCTGAGTAGGATTTAAAAAATGTAGTATGCACTTTAATACCAGAGTTTTTGAGACATTGATTAAAGCACCCTTGTAAATCTGAAATAACTCTACTGATTTGAAAGGATGTATTCCAAAATTATATCAAAGTAATTCAGGGGAAAACCTTCCTAGTGTTTTTAACTGTCCAAAATAAATGTCCAAAATATATTTAGTGCAAAGACTTCTCAATAAATGAAAAAAACTAAATACTTAGAGAAGTCTTCAATCACATTTATTTGAAAGGCCATATCCTGCAGTAAGTATTAAAGTAAAATGTTCTATTGATGGCAATAATTTTGCATGAGCCACAGTTTAGACTAAACTTCAGGATTTGAGTATAAATTAAATTAAGATGATAAACTTCTATCTTTTACGATGTCTTGAAATGGAAAGAAAAGTAAGATTCTGTTCTTTCTCCTGTATCAATCATTTCAAATTAAGAGTCAGTAAAAATGAACTTACATGGCGTGTACATTTCCATTGTACAATGTTTTATAGATGTCTTTGTCTTTCTGAAAATGCCTTAAACAATGACAAAAAATATTATTTTCCTTTCAAAGGCAGGAACATGATCCCTTGTGAGTCGAGAGTAAACTC
This sequence comes from Pelodiscus sinensis, assembly GCF_052426305.1. Lineage (NCBI taxonomy): Eukaryota > Metazoa > Chordata > Testudines > Trionychidae > Pelodiscus > Pelodiscus sinensis. The sequence goes on from NC_143052.1 coordinate 45,591,009, forward strand.
TTCCCTTACTAAAGTAAATGGAGCCAGGATTTCATCTCTGATGTTTATTATACTGTGCCTATGTGAACTAGATGCAGAGGAGCCAAGAAGCACTAGAAACAAGAAGCCTTGGCAGGGGATTACAAAAGAAATGAGTGCAGAATCTGATGCTCGAAGTGCAGTGTAGGATAGTCAATTTAAAGACAGCAGGAGTTGAAGAGCATAGTGGTTTGGGGAAAGCATTTGGAAAATTTTAAGGTTTGGACTTCAAGAAACATTGTGATTTTAAAATTACATATAATTAGTTAATTGCTAACACCTTGGAGTCACATATTTTAACTTTATTATGTAGGCCTGTAACACAATGGCTTATAATTTCACCTTGTGGCTGGTTTCACATAGAGCCAGTGTTGTCTAGTAAACCAAAAAAAAACCCTCCAATGAATGTAATTTCTATAAAATATTGATTAAAAATCATGAAAAATTGAACATTCGATAATATCAGTAATTTTTGTGACATGTTTCGTTTCGAACAAAAGAAATTTTTCAATACTCTGAGGGGAAATTCAACAAGCTCTAGTTTCTTATAAAGAAAGTATGCCTTTTGTACATTACATTATTGTGTGCATCAAAATATCTTTGACATTTATAATTTCTCTGAGTAGTAGTTTGCAATCCATTTCATGTTTCTATTAGAATGCACTGTGGGGATCCTTCTCTGGTTTCTTTTTAGTATCACTTTCTTCCCGGAAAATTTGGAAACAATTCAACTACCACCTTCACCACCTGATCCTCTACCTGAGAGTGGGTTTTATTTACTCTATCTTGCCAAATATTTTTGTTTGCTGATGATATTGTGTAATAGAGGTGTAACACAGGAGTGCTTAGAACAGACAGATTAACTTCTTTTCCCAGACTCATAACATGAACTAGTTTTACAAAATCTTATATTCCTCTCACATGACAGGGGTCAATAAACACTGATGTTAATGGCTACTCTTACAAAGGAGTATTTTAAAATTAGATGCAATGACTGCACCACAACAATATCACATTTTGCCAGACCCACATAGAATTCAAACTGCTAAACTTTTATGATCTTCTCTAAATCTACAAATACTGCTTATCATCTGGCACTTGTGCAGAAGCAATGAATTAATCCTTTTTTCGTAGTAGTAAATTGCCAATGGAATTATCATAAAAAGTATAGAACCAATGGAATAGCATGAAAATAAAGTAAAACAATATGGTGTAATTTCTAAGAAGATCAATATATCTCCATCACAGATGTTGTTGGCCACAGAATCCATAAATAGACATGCATATAGTGGTTTAAATTTTGGAGCAGTTTAAACCTTGAAAATGTAGCCTTAAAAAAAAAAAGGAAAATCATTGTTGAATTAAAACTAAATGGAAGGAGTTAGTAGAGAGAAACTGTAACATCACCCATGAGTATCAGAGGAAAAAAATGGTTCTGGTGCTACAGGGCTTAGCATATGGTGTTGGGAAGGAGGACATTTTTAGCACGGAGACATTTTGTCAATGAGCAAGGTTCCAGGATTCCATTACCTTGGGAATGTGAGTCTGCACAGAGCTAGTAATTAGTGCTTATTCCTTAGATTTTAACCCTGTTTGTCCATGTTTTCTGCTTTTGAGTATGTTGTTGCACAGTGTTTGAAACATGCGATGACTATTTCTAGTCAAAGTTAGAAAATGTGCTGAAAATCAAGACCTTCAGTGCAGAAATGTTTGGATAAGTATGAATTATGATGCTGACTTTTTAATGCATCTTCAAATCAAATTGTTTATCTGAAATGTTTACGTTTCACCCATCAGCTTCGTGGCTGCAACTGACTGTCACTTGGAGCTAAAGTTCAAAGGTCCTTGGTGCTATAAATACCTAGAGTATAAATCCAAAATAGGGTAAGTAAATTTTGTAACCATCCTAATAGCAAAATGTCTTCTAGGAGTATCCATGAGATTCCAGGAAGGATCAGACGATGCTATTAAGGTGACATGTCACTTCCACTTGGTCATGGGGAGCTCCAATTCCTATATACATATGAGCAGAATCCCAATGCTGATTTCCATGACATTATACAGAGTAAGTTTTATAAGGTCAGACATTTATAGTTTGGAAGAGGGAACATCAGGAATTAAGGCCAGTTTTTCTAAAGGCCATATCAACTTAAAAACAAGAAGCATTCCCTGTAGAAAAGTTAGTACAACATGTGGAGACCTCTGTGTACTGTATGCCACCTATTAAGGAGTATCTTTCAGGGACAGTAGTAGCTGGGGACACACACGTTACTGTGGCTTACCATAGGTAACCTTGAACCTGCAGCACTTTCTCAAAATATTTGTGTTTGGGAGAAATGGAAAGACTTTGTTTTGAGGCCAGACTTTCTGTTTGCTCCATGGAGAAGAACCAGCCCCAAAATTGACAATGTGGAAGGATGTCATTTTTTTCCTACTGCCCAACCCATTGGGATCTTCTGGAGAAGGGGACAATCCACCCACATGAGATTTATTTATTTTACATACCCATAGCAAGAGAAATGCTAATAATCCAGCAAATAGAATCTCTCCTTTTTAATGGAAGATGGTGTGAAACACGGATAGCTACATCCAGAAGACTGATTTCAGCTACACTTAAAAGCAGACACTGTCAATTTAGGCAGGAGTATGTTAATAGCATCATGAATTGCTTGGCAATTCCCATTTGGATTATACAGATAGTGGAAACTTTTACTAAAATTAATTCATCTCCCTGTTATATTACATGAGTACCACTGAAAACTCAACATTTGTCACACCACAGTGATTGATTGCAGTTCCTTCTATTTTAAGTATAAAAGGACACCAAAGCCCTATCTCTGTAAGTGCAGTGATTCCCCAGGAAGGGAATTAGAGGACTTGCACGGAGCATGAGGAAGAGCTGGGTTAGGGGGTTAATGTATATCACATGTACTGCCAGAACAACGCGAAGTTCAGATGTATGAGGTGTGTAAAGACCAAGGGCGAGGCAGTGTGTGATTCTTTTCTCCCTCAAAAAAGGGAATAAGAGCCAAGGATGCCACTGTATACACCAGATAGATTAGATTCTATAAAGCAGTTCTGCTGTCACTCCATTGCCTGAGGTGAGAATTCATCCCTCTACTTGTTTCTCCTTGGCTAGTGTTAGGCTCCATAACCTCCAAAAAAAAAAAGGTCAGGGTTGGGGGAAGTTACCTGGATTGTTTAATGTTAATTTTTAATAGTATCATTGCAAACATAAACATGACCAAAAAAACCTACACAGCCCTAACTATTGATTGAATGGACTGGGTTAGTTCCTAGGGGTCTACTTTATGGGTCCTTGGTGCTACCATGTTAGTTTTTGGTCAACGAATGCTCCCCTTCCCATGCTGTTTTCCCACTCATAGCACTTTCTCCGTCTCTCTTATATTATGTAAAAATCAAAACCAACTTACTGCTTTACCTTGCCCCATGCAGAAGTAAGCAGGAGACCACCCACTCGACCACCAGGAATGTACAAACTAGATTAGAGTTGGGCAGTTCCTCATTCATTTCAATGGGATATTGAAATATAATTGTAAAGGGTTGGATCACAGAGGTTGCTTTGGTGTTGTCACCCACACCATTGAGTCTATCTACCTGCCTTCTGGGACACCCCACCACCCTGTTGTGGTTGGCCAGAAACTCTGGTCTCCTCTAGCCAAGGCACAAAGTTGAAGTAACAGCCTCCGGGAAAGAAACACAGATGCTGAACCAGCTCAGCTCTGGGAGGGATCAGTTATAAGGCTGTTGACAGCACCTAGGAACACAACCCCAAATAAATCTGTCTTACTCGGCATAAAGATTTTACTCAGTAAAAGCTCATATGTCCACCCCTTTTTTTTTCAATGAAAGAGAGATATGTACTGTGGCTGCTCCCACCACTCCCCACCCCTGCTGCTGGTAACAATTATATACACTGGGCTTGATCATGTCTAGGATACAGGCCACTATTGTTTTAGATGCCAGAATTCCTAAAGGAACTTATTGGCTTCTTACAGCTATACTAAATGAAAAACAGTGATTACACCAATCAGATTCAAAGAAGGTTATCCTAACCCATAACAATATATATATACTCTCTTATCACTCTTCCATTGTAGAAGATTAATTACAAGAGCAAAGGGAAAAACACCTTTGCAGGTGCGATACAGCCTTCAGTTGTTTTTTGGGTTTGATTTTTTAATGCTATTTTATGTTGGAGTTTGATATTAGTTTCAGTGAAATAGAAAATCTATTCCATCACCCCTCAAAAAGTTTCTGTTTTTGTTCCCTCATACTCAGTGACAGATGGCTTTGGCTTAAGAAGCTAATGGGTAGTATGTTAGCCAAGGTTTACATATTTATCTCTGTTCCCTCTGTGTAAGACAGAGCCATCAGCTCCTTTCTTGTAAATTCAGTATCCAACTGATTTCCTGGTTAACTCACCAGAGGAAGCTTTCCCTAATGTTCAACTAATTTTAAATGAAGACTTGAGGCCACTATGTAAAGACATTTCAAGCATGTAAGCATAGGTATTCACAATGGAAACCTGAGCTCATCCAGTTAACAGAAATATGCCTTTGTTCTACCAAAATAGCCTGAATTTTGAATGCCAAATATTTAAAATTCTCATAAATTAATAACAGGCCAAGAATAAGCCATACACGATTTCTATAGCTTTTAATAAGGAAAAATCGTGACAAATTTTTGTGAAAAATTTCAGAAAATTGTGATACACTCGTGGACAACGTCCAGACAGGAAAAAAGGTGAAAGCCATCAAATAAATGTATTCTAAACAGTTTAGAGTGTTATAACAACCCTTACCAACTATGGACAGTGTTTTAATCTTTTTTGCATAAGTCACTCCTTCCAGACTTTAGCAGTATGTGCACAGTTTAAAATTATGGCCAGATACCAAATAGAAGAGAGTTTGGGAAGGGTCTAGAGCAGATGCAATAGTGAATAACAGAAAAAGACAAAGTAGTTTTAGCTGCTACTGTTTTACTAGTTAATTATTAAGAGAATGCAGCATTTTCTGTGCAGTTTTGTTTTTAACCACTGCCATATTACTGGGGCACTTAATCATTGCTCTAGTTCTCTGGACCCTAGAAATACAAGAAATCTAGGTAGTGCACACTGATTTTGAAAAAATATCTGTCAAATCATTACCCTTAAAGAAGATGCTTGCCAGCTTTGGGCTCCCAGCAAAACTCCAGAGTAATTAGGAAGAGTCAAGAAAAAAAGAGTTTGCTAAGCTAGCCCAAAGAACTTTAACCAAGAGTTTAGTCATGTAGAAATTAGGCATAATGAAATAATGCAATTACAGGGGATATATTCTATTATCCTTAATTGTGGGGTAAAATATTCATATTACATTTTGTGTGAATTGTCATAGTGAATATGTTGTTCATTTTAAAAAAGTGTACCTGATTCAATTTATATTGGGGCTATGTCTAAGATGTGAAAGAATATAGGAAAATAAAATGTTTGAACAATAGTGGTCTAATATCCCCAATATTATGTCATTTTAATAGTTTAACAAATTCAGTGTCCCAATTGCAGTTCCAGTTTCAATAGTTCATGTACCACAATTAAAAGAGCATACAATAGGTAATTAAGACCAAAGCAGACATAGGCTTTTAGATTTATAATTTGAAATCAATGACTCAATTTTCAATTACTGAAAAATCTAAATTATATTTGGAGTACAGATGAAAGGCCTACACTTTGATGTTCGTTAGGAAACTAGTGATAGCACATAGTAGAGTTACTGGTAGTCTTATTTACAAATATTTTTATTATACATTTATAGATAAATAGGCCATCTTTGTGATGACTTGTGACCACTAGGCAGCTGTGGACATTTTTGTGAATTCTGAAAGTTCCATGAGTTTTAGAACAAATTACCTTTTTTATAAAGGTCATCTCTTTGAAACCTTATTCTCTATTTGCTATTCAGCAAACACATCAATCTTATAATTGAGAAGCTGTAGTCATTCAATCAGGGAGCAGAAAAAAGCCATGTGTGTTAGATCGTATCACTCATCACAATAACAAATAATGAGTAACAAAGAGTCAAAGTGAACAGTTAATGAATATTTGGAATATCATTGAAACTATTTGATGAATAGAATCAAGTATGATTGCAGTAATCAGGAATACTTTGTGAATAATAATACATAGGCAGAAAAAAGGGCAAACTTTGTGATTAACATTATTTGCAGAGAATTATTTGACCAGTTGTAGGCATCCATATGGAAATTCAGGATAGATGTTCCATTATTACTGTTGAGTGCCTGTGTATTAAGCCTCTGTCCCTCTACAGGTATCTTTAAAATGTTTGTCCTTCCGACAGAGCTGTTTCTTGCACTGTACCTCAGTGAGTCTCAGCTGAGGGTAACAAATTCAGGGTTGAGAAATAGGACAGACTCACCTCCAAACTGGGGGTTATTTTATCATAAGATGTAACAACCCAGAAACCAATGTGAACTTCTGTCTCACCGCACTGACAAGAAGTCCAAACTGCAGTCTCATTAGGCATCTCAGCCCTTGTTTCACCACCGAGACACTATGCCATTGGTGTGCAACCAGAGGCCCATCAGGGTGATCTGAGTGGAGGCCACGAGACATTTTGCTGATGTTGACCATCACCACCCCCAACACACAGCTCCCAAGCTTCAGGAGGCAGCTGTCAGCATGTTCCTGTGGCCCCTTTGCCTACAGGTTCTACCCCATAGCTCCCAATAGCTAGGAACGGTGAACAGCGACCACTGGGCACTGTGGGGCAGACCAAGCCTGACAACAGTCAATATCAGCAAAATGTCTTGCAGCCTGCAGTCAGATTACCCTGATGGGCCATATGCTGCTTGCAAGCTGCAGGTCGCCCACTACTGCACTAGACATTATGGTGAGTGTTTATTGAAAACCAATTAATCAAATAAAGATCAGTCACATACCCAGGTCCATATATTACTCAGACCTTACCCAATAACCACACTGTTGCCAATCCTTTTGTATCTAATATCTCAAGGTTAATTTATAAGAGAAAAGAATAAAGAGAGCATAAAATGAGCAAGGCAATCATATAGGTATATTAATTGAAAAAATCTTGTATCGGGTTTAAAGCAGTGATGGAATAAAATGTTGACTTGTAAAGTCTCTGGTAACTTCCAGAAAGATTGGAAGGTCCTCAGTCCATTAGCCAGAATGCCTCTTTTAGAGTAAATCCATAGTTCAGAGATTAGAGCAAGAAAGAGACAAAATGGAGATGCTTCTAGGGCATTTTATCTTCTCCCATGTGGCGCTAATGCTCTCAGTCTTAGTTCCTGGAAAATTTCAGGCACAAGATGGAGTCCAGGGTCACATGAGCAATTCACATGTCCCTGCATGCTTTGATTAGTCATAGGAGCAGCCATTTTCCATATTCTGGCTAAAATATCTGCAGGAAGTCTCTCTGGCAGGGATAAGCTTCTTCTATAAAACACTGTGTTAATTAATGAGCCATCAAATTGAATGGCCCATTCACAATATGCTGACTAGACAGGATGTAACCTACCTGCTAGACATTATTGCAGGAGTAAACACATTTGAAATACTGGTAAACAGACAATATTCATAACTTCAGATGCAAAATGATACATGCATACAAACAGGATAATTATTCTGCAATGATTTTATATTGACACCTTATGATGTACTTTGGACAAGATTTGTTGCAATTGATTTACAATCACAATATTAATGATGTAACAGGTTATGTTTCAATCATGTAAGCATCACAGTTTCCCAGAACCATCTTCAGTAACATGAAGGAGCAACTGGATAGCAAATCAGGCAACTCCCCCTCTCATATTTGTGTACATTATTTCTAGGAATTATATGCCATATTCATATAACATGGAAATGGGGCACCTAGAAAGATAGAGTTGTAAGACAAATTGGAACAGTGCATGCATGGATCGATTAAATTGAGCTGCCTTTTCCACAATATGTTGTCTATACTTCTTACAGCCCTATAATACTTTTTCAAGTTTTCCTTGATGGGCCTGACTTATTATTATACCGTGGTGTTCCCAGGATATTATCATTGCATTTATTTAAGATTGTATTCATTGCTATGGCTAAACAATTTCAGTTCCTCTCTTCTGGTTTGACTTTGCATTTTGTAACCCAAAATAAATATCTTCCCCTCCAAAGTTTTTTGTGCTGTCCTGAACAACCATGCTTGTCAAGGTATTGTAAATATTTTGTTTGGACGGTTCATCCTGAAACTTGTGTAGTTGACTTTTAAAGTTGCGGGGCTTATGTAATTGTATACTTCATTTTTAACATGTATTCTGCTTTATATCGAAGGTGACTTGCACAGCTCAGCTATTGTGGCTGCTGTGGACTATTATTTTTATTAGGTAGTAATGGAAATTTGGTCCATTTTGCCATATGTAGAAAATTTGTAAAGGTTTTTACAATAAAATGCTTATAAATGTAAAACAAAAACTTCCTCTATTAAGATGAGTTAATTACAGTCTGAGAATATATTTTGACTAAAAGTGTGAGATGTTTTCTACACAGTGTTGCTATTTATGGTAGCACCTACCTCCCACTCTATAAACAGTAATCAGCTTTGATGTAATTTTATATTTTTGCCATTTTCTATGTTTGAAATGTATAATGGAGTAATAGATGGCTGTTCAGTTGTTTTAAGGTTAACTTAGTGATGTGTTGTGGCTTGATGCTATTAAGAGAACCAGCAGGTTAAAAACACTAAACAGCTGTCAGATAGCTGAAGAAGCAGCCAGAGAGCTAAGAAATATTGGTTCATTATGTACTTTGATTATGAAACGTGGGTTTTTTTAAATTGGTAATTTCAGAAGTCTTTTTAAGATAGTGAGTGTAATAAAACCTTTTGTCCTCTGCTTCTCTGAACTCCTTCCAGTTTGTGTACATTGTTCTGATACAAAAATTCCAACACCGGAGGATGTAATAGTGTGCATCTCCAGCACTGGAGGATGTACTAGTGGGCATCTACACAGCATAGTTATTTTGAAATAACTGATGTTATTTTGAAATAACAATGCAAGTGTCTACACAGGAATTCCATTAGTTTGAAAAAAATTCAAAATAACGGTTGGCTTATTTCGAAATTTGTAAACTTCATTTCACAAGGAATAATGCTTCTTCAAATTAAAATTGTACAAAAACATGTCAGAAAATTAATCCACAGAACATATATTTAGTTATATGGAATCTTCTGAAAAAGAGAAATTCTGAAACCACATGCACAAATCCATGGGTCTGGATGTAATGTATCCGAGGGTACTGAGGGTGTTGGCAAATGTCATTGCAGAGCCTTTGGCCATTATCTTTGAAAACTCGTGGAGATTGGGAGAGGTCCTGGATGATTGTAAAAAGGCAAATGTAGTGCCCATCTTTAAAAAAGGGAAGCAGGATGATCCAGGAAACCATAGACCAGTCAACCTCACCACAGTCCCCAGAAAAAACATGGAGGGGATCCTCAAGGAATCCATTTTGTTGCACTTGGAAGAGGGGAAAGTGATCAGGAATAGACTACATGGATTCACCAAGGGCAAGTCATGCCTGACAAATCTGATTAACATCTATGATGAGGTAACTGGCTCTGTGGACATGGGGACGTCTGTGGGTGTGATATATCTTGACTTTAGCAAAGCTTTTGATGCAGTCTCCCAGAGTATTCTTGCCATCAAGTTAAGGGAGTATGGATTGGGTAAATGGTCTGTAAGGCGGATAGAAAACTGGCTAGACTGTCGGGCCCAATGAGTAGTGATTAGTGGCTCGATGTCTGGCTGGCAGTAGGTTTCAAGTGGAGAGCCCCAAGGATCAGTTTTAGAGCCAGTTTTGTTCAACATCTATATTAATGACCTGGATGAGGGGGATGGATTGCACACTCAGCAAGTCTGCAGATGACACTGAGCTAGGGAGAGAGGTAGATATGTTGGAGGGCAGAGATAGGGTCCAGAGTGACCTAGACCAGTGTTTCTCAACCTTTTTTTTATAAAGTACCCCTATTTAAAAAAAAAAGTACCCCCATTACCTACAGTTTTCAGACACACAATTTTTTTTCTACCATTACAACACATTTGTTTAAACAACTTAATTGTAGGCAGACAGGTGATGAAATTTTTGGGTGTAAGAAGTTAAAAAAAAAGCACTGTAAAAATTTAAATATTCAGTTTTCTCCAAATTTCAGTTGTGCTGATGTACCCCCCAGACTTTTCTTGAGTACCCCGAAGAGTACTCGTACCGCTGGTTGAGAAACACTGACCTAGACAAATTGGAGGATTGGGCTAAAAGAAATCTGATGAGGTTCAACAAAGACAAATGCAGTCTTGCACTTGGGACGGAAGAATCCCAAGCACTGTTACAGGCTGGGGACAGAGTAATTAAGCAGCTGTTCAGCAGAAAAGGACCTGGGATTAACAGTGGATGAGAAGCTAGATATGAGTAGATAGTGTGCCCTTGTAGCCAAGAAGACTAATAGCATATTAGGGTGCATTAGGAGGATCATTGCCAGCAGATCTAGAGAAGTGATTATTTCCCTTTATTCAGCACTTGTGAGGCCACAGCTGGAGTATTGCGACCAGTTCTGGGCCTCTCACTACAGAAAGGATGTGGACGCATTAGAGAGGGTCCAGCAGAGGGAAACCAAAATGATTAGGGAGCTGGAGCACATGATCTATGAGGAGAGACTGAGGGATTTGGGCTTCTTTATTCTGCAGAAGAGAAGAGTGAGGGTGGATTTGATAGCGGCCTTCAACTTCCTGAAAGGAGGATGGAGAGGTGCTGTTCTCAGTAGTGACGGATGGCAGAACAAGGTGCAATGATATAAAGTTACAGTGGGGGGAAGTTTAGGTTGGATATTAGGAAAAACTATTTCACTAAGAGGATGGTGAAGTACTGGACTAGGCTACCTAGGCAGTCGGTGGAATCTCCATCCCGAGAGGTTTTAAGTCTCAGCTTGACAAAGCCCTGACTGGGATAATTTAGTTGGGATTAGTCCTGCTTTGGGCAGGCGACTTGACTTGATGACCTCCTGAGGTCTCTTCCAGCCCTAGGATTATATGATTTTATGATTTTTCCAAAATAGCTGTTTCAGAATAGCAGTAGTGTAGATGCTCCACTGCTGCTATTTCAAAATAGCTCCTCCCCAGGGCCATTCAAAGTAATTACTCCCCAGTAATTACCTCCTGGGGCTCTAAATCTAGGTAGCATGTCTACATTAGGGCAGCCTGCCTTAGACTAATTTTGAGGCTTCTCTGTAGTGTAAACGTGCTATTTTGAAATAAGCTTTTCCGGAATTTTTTTTCCAAAATAGTTTATTTGAAAATATGTGTGCTTTGTAGATATACCCTTACAGATGAAGGATCACTGAAATGGTAAAGAAGAACATCATCTGCTTGCTTTATGATCTGATTACTTTAATTAAAGAACTCAGAACCTTGCTGGCTTATTTTACTGTCATATCACACTGCACACAAACACCTAAACTCTCTCCTATTGCCCTGGTTTCAGAATTACTTCTTTCTAGGAGATTCCATATGGTTAAATATATATTCTGTGGATTAATTTTCTGACATGTTTTTTATTCATTGTATTACATTCCTTTTAACCTTTCTAAGATTCCATTGGTCTTTGCAAGCTATTCCTTTTAATGGTAAGAGAAGGAAATGAAAGAAGGTAATTAGGGCTAGATCAACAAAGGGGACTTAGACTCAGCATTGCAATGCCTGACATATTGAAATAAGCATTGCAATGCCTGACATACCCTGCCATCTGCTAGAATCCATAGCTCTGACATCAGTCCACAGTCTCCTTGTATAGTGCATGGTGAGACTTGAGTGCCTGAGAATGGGGTGCACACAAGCCAGAAAGCTGACAGGGAGCCACCTAAACTAACCAACAGGAAATGAGGAGAGGAATGTAGCCTAAGTCCCATGCACCAACATGAGTTAGGCACCAAAGTTTGGGCCAGAAAGGGAGTCACCTCATAGCTGTGAAGTTTCTGGAGTTAGGTGAGTAGGCCCTTTCTCACAAAGAAATTGAGACAGCAGTCCCCTTGTACTTGAGTCCAATGGCTAGAGCATATGTAACCTACACACCTTAGGGCTACGTCTACACTGGCAGCTTCTTGCAGAAGAGTTCTTGTGCAAAAACTCTTCCACAAGAGAGCATCTACACTGCCATGTGCTTTTGTGCAAGAGTTGTGCTTTTGTGCAAGAGCATCCATGGCAGTGTAGATGCTCTCTTCTGCAAGAAAGCTCTGATGGCCATTTTAACCATAGGGGCTTCTTGTGCAAGAAATTCATGTTGCCTGTCTACACTGCCCTCTTCTGGAAGAACTCTTGCACGAGAGAGCTTATTCCTCATGGGGAGAGGACTAACTCTTCCGGAAGAAACCCTGTTTTACAACGCTATACTGTAAATTTACTTCTGGAAGAACACGAATGCAGAGTAGACAGCCGGCAAGTTTATGCGGAACAACGGCTGTTCTTCCACAAGAAGCTGCCAGTGTAGACATAGCCCTAGTGTTGTTACGAGCAATGCAAGTGGTACCTAGACCACAACAACAGTTAAGATCAAGAGATCTCTACAAGAAGGGTTTGGAGGCAGCTGACTTTTAGGTCAGAGGGTAGAGGCTTCTATACTCTGCTTCAGAGGTCCTAGGTTCAAATCTGCCTTGTGGTGGTTTCACACACACACAAAAGGTGAGAAACAGAGATTCACATCCTCCCACTGAGACTTTTAGAATCTGGTTCTCCAGCCTTTCAGGTAAATGCGCTAGTCTACAAGGGCAGTTTCTCATAGACTTTTCTACCTAATCACTAGGGGTGTGTCCAGACTCAGGGGTTTTTTCGGGAAAAGTAGCCTTTTCCCGAAAAAACTTCCCCTGCATCCAGACTCAAGCCGCGTTCTTTCGAAATTATTTCGAAAGAACGCGGCTTTTCTTTCGATGGCGGTAAACCTCGTTTCACGAGGAAGAACGCCTTCATTCGAAAGTTCCTCTTTCGAAGGAAGGCGTTCTTCAATGTAAAGAGGCTGTCTTCGAAAGAGAGCATCCAGACTCGCTGGGTGCTCTCTTTCGAAAAAGCGGATTTTTCTTTCGAAAGATCCGCGTGCAGTCTAGACGCGATCTTTCGAAAGATGCTCTTTCGAAAGATGCTTTCGAAAGAGCATCTTTCGAAAGAAGCCTGCAGTCTAGACATAGCCTAGGTGATGCAGGCATTCTCAATCTCTCTTACTATAAAATACTTACTTACTCTCTTATAAAATAATAAATAGTCATTGGGCCAAGCACAGCACGAGAAAATTCAATACCCCATGTGCTGATGTACCCCCCAGATGCTCATGTGAGAGGCTCAGGTTCAACTCCATGTTCTAGAGACTTTGAGCAGCAGCAGCACTGGGGTTTTGGGGATCTAAACTTTGGATTTAGGTATTTAAAGTAGCAGTTAAGAATCTAAATTCCTTTGTGAAACAAGACCTTTGAGTTCAATCAAACCATTTCCTTCTCATTGGAATGAAATTACCATGAAGTTCCCACATCTACATTTGTTATTTGAAAGCCATGTTGATCACATCTAGGATTCTATTCTTGAAAATCTCTGAACGTTAACCCATAATTGTCAAACGTGTCTGTTGTCAGGGTGGTTTAAATAATGTATTACTAATTCCATATTAAAACGTAGACACTTTATCATCAAGCTGGCTTCAGTTTAATATAACTGTAGAGTTACTGATTTCTATGTCTTTGCATTATGCACTAATCAAACCACATATGGCTATGCACTGTGCACTAAGAAGTATTTTATATAACATTTGCTAGTTTTTAGAAAGTATACACCAAATACTTCAGCTTGTCCTTAAATATCAAAGAGGAATTTTAAAATTAATATGTAAGAATTAGAACTCAAGATCAAATTTAAAACTATCAGAAATACTGAAGGCAGAATGAGTCTCATCCTAGAAACATGTTTAACATGCATGTAAGTGTAATACCCTTTGCAAGTTCATGGTGGTATTTTAACAGTTGCATTCTAAGAATAATCAACAGTGTTTGCCTTTCCTTAGCAAATAAGAATGTTATACTTATAATATACCCGGAGCTCTGGCATGCTCCTACTTTCTTTTCCTGTGTCTATGCATTTTAGAAAATAGCAATAATTTTTCTTCTGTCTGCATTTCAGAAAACTGCCTACAAATGATTTGGATTGCACCAAATATAGGCTACAATGATGACACACTGAAATGGTAAGTTTGTTGTCAACCTGGGTTGCCCAAGCTCCAAAGTAAGTATCTCAAGCTGTGACAATAAACTTTAATTATCAACATGGCATAATGGGTCAAATCTTGCTCTCTTTTAATTGATGTCAAAACTCACTTTGTCTTCATAAGGGACAGCAGCATATCCTTTGAAATGCAGTTTGACTGCATAGTCTAATGTGAAATAGGCAGTGTAACAAATGCAGTACAATACAGGCAGTTCATTGTGTTATGTAATGAACGTGGTGGGAATGTTTTATAAGAAACACAGAAATCTTATGTTATTTGAATGATCCGCTGCTAATATATAGTTGATATAAGCATAAGTACCAAATTACACTAGCATTTTACTCAACTGCTGCCTCAATATCACAAATAAAACTCTACCGTTTGGCCAATACAATACATCAGCATTGGTCAGTATTAAAGATTGCCATCAGAAAGGATAAAAGAAAAAATAATAATTCTTTGAATGTTCTCTCTTCACTCTATCAAAATCCAGCCCTTTTCTGAGATAAATTCATTGCTGCCCCTCTGCTATCACATATCCAGCACTAGCAGTGCCACAATGAAAAGCTATTTTTCAGTTGGCTTTTTTTTCCCTTTGTCAGTCAAGGAATATTGGAAAACATGCAAGAGACCTTCCTATTGAAATATATGTCCTCCCTTAATTTCCAGGCCATAGAGGGTCATTAAGCATCAAAACCTTTGCATGCTTACTTGAACGAAACCAAAACCAAGCACAGTTAGCTTGTATCAGTCTGGCCCTAATCTGAGCATGCAGAGAAGACAAGGAAAATGTTCAGCCATGTGAAAGTTTCCTATCCTTGGATGAAGGCATGTGGGCTATATGCTGATTATGCACCCTGACATCCAAATAGGGAAGGCTGTGCCCAGATATCCAATGTGCTAACCAGCATAACTGAGTTGCTGCAGATTGTGTCAGAAGGAGCAGTTGATAAAGGTTAACAGCAAATTCCAAGCCCCATGGAGAAAGGGGCAACCACGGTTCCTTCTCCTCACCACTCCTGGAATGGTACAGTTTATACAATTACAAACTAGCCAGCCCTGTATCTAATACTGTATTGAACATAACATAATAAACTAGTCTCCAAATAGGTGGCCTGGTCCTGTAAAGCTTTATCCATTTGTACCCTTATTCCACCACCCTATACATGCTGAGCAGGTACTTATAGCCCCCTAAAGTCAAGGGAAGCATTGAACTTGGACTATGCAGGCTGATTTGCTCAGATACTAGTAATACTGGGCACATATGGCAGCGATGCCAGGAGTAATTTTTTTGGGGGGAGGGGAATATAATTGATGGCATAAAATAATTGCTGAGGAACATAGATTAGAGCTATTGCCTGGGAGGGAGGGCACAACCATAATTTTTCTAAAGAGGGACTCGGGGGGGTTGATTAGTGAAGGTCTTCCTAGGGCCACACACGTGATGGGAGGCACCCATTGCACAGAGGTATAGATCTCACCTCCTCAACCCCCAATAACCCCAGGCTCCTCCTTCCTCTACAAGTCTTGAGGCCCCACCTCAAAACTGGGGATGGCCATGCTGGATCAGTAACCAGTATCAATCCAGCCCTGGAGGAAGCTCAGCTGATCAGGCCTTGCTGCAGGCCTTCATCCTAATTTGGACCACCTGTGTGCAGGTGCTTGGGCATATAACACCTGTCCCACAGAGCTGCTCAGCTGTGGGACAAACTGTGGGTTAGCAGAAGGGAAATATGCATTTATCTGCCAGCCACTGCACAGTGTGTCTTTGGATGAGGGGGGTTCTAATTCCATCTAGGCAGCTTCAGGAAAGGAAAGGCATACCCAACACAATGTCTGCCCTGAACCCTGCGAGACATCTATGGGCAAGAGAGGGCGCCTGAGCCACCCGTGCCTGCCCCTTTCCCGGCACTGCATCTCTGCCTATTGTTTAAACACATATTCATATATCAAAACCCAAAGGGAAGATATTAATACGTTTGTATTCTATTTACAGCCATAAGATTAACCATTGCCTCACTGGTTTAATGTGAATATATGTACAATAATCAAATGCATAAACACATTATGAAAATAATTTGTTATGAAAGAAATTACTCTTCCAGACCAAACCTTGAGAAGTCAGACATGCTCCCTCACTGACATGTCATCAACTAAGGAAAAAATGTGAGTAGACCAGAGGGGATCTAGTCAAGGATGTTTTGCAACATTCAGTGCTCCAAACAGAGAAAAGGAGGGCCAGGGAGAGGAAAGAACGGAAGCCATTGAGCACATGCTAAAGCTCATGGAAGACCCTTGGTTTCCTGGGAATGAGCAGTGGGATGAGGCAGGTTAGCAACCCCAGCACATAGAAATGTCAATGCCCTTCATTGTCAACATCATTCCTCAGAGCCTCCTTGATTGATGGCCACCCTGTGAGCTCCTCTGATGGCACAAGTGTCTGGCTTTTCAAACTGTTCAACCAGGCACTGTGCCATAGTGCTCCACCCATGGGCAAACACTTCACCCTTACTCTCACACAAATTAGGTAAGCCACAGCATGAGGCCACCACCTTGGGCATATGATCCTCCAAAGGTCCAGCCTGCCATAGAGATACCTCCAACTCCCTTTTAATCTGCCAAAGGCACAACAAAGATTTAGCCTTTTGTTGAACTGCTCCTTATTGCTGTTCCAGATGCCCCATGTAAGACCTCATGAATCAGGGATGTAAGAGGTAAACTGGGTCACCAAGGATCATTATGGGCATTTCCACATCCACCACTATAATTTTGTGGTCTTGAAAGAAAGTCCTAGTCTGCAGGTGTCTGTTCAGACTGTTGTTCCAGAAGATGCATGTATAATGTACCTTTCTAGACCACCCCACCTTTATGTCTGTGAAATGCCCATGGTGATCCACAAATGCCTGAAGCACCATCGAGATATATCCCTTCCAACTGATTTTGCCATAGCAAGGTGGGGTGGTGCTATAGTGGGAATGTGTCCCATTGATTGCCCTGCCACAGTTTGGAAAGCCCATTTCGGCAAAGCCAGCCACTATGATCTTCACATTTCCCAGAGTCACAGTCCTACTCAGGAAAATGCTATTTATTGCTCCGCACATTTGCATAAGTGCTGACCCAATGGTAGACTGACTTGCAACTGAACGGTAGCAATCAGGAATCACCAGCTTCCACAAAGCACTCTGAACATGCTCCTCTACAGAAAGACCAGTTCTCATTTGGGAGTCCTTGCACCATAGTTTAGGGGCAGCTCAGTGCACAGCTCCAGAAAGGTTGCTTTACACATCCAAAATTTCTGTAGCCACTGCTATTTATCTCACACCGGCATGACAATGTGATCCCACCACTCAGTGCTGGTTTCCCTAGCCCAAAAGTGATGGTCTTCTCTGCACAGCTGCTCTGTGACAGTCACTTCTCTGCTGTCCCTGTCAATCCCATTGATGTCCATCTTCCTGTCTTCTTCCTCTGATACTAAATGCATAAGTAGCTCCTAAGCACATTGAACACAGCGTGGGAGAAAAGTCTGAGAACCATGATGTCTCACAATAGATGCTGGAGAGTACAGCAAGGACTGTCTGTTTCAAATGGCATGAAAGTAAGCCAGAAGTCCTGGGAGGGCTGGGAAGCAAAGAGATGGACAACGGGACTTTTTCATATTCCTAAAATGCCTATTGCTACATTACATATTCAGACAGTGTCTTGCGACTGAAGGTGATTATAGGAACTGTGGGATGCTTACCCACATTGCTTTGCTCTTTCTGTCAATGGCAGAGCTAAGAATGTGGTCATGATATGAAAATATGTGGCGTTATAAACATAATTTGGTGACTTAGGAATGTCTACAATATTTTTGTCACCAACCTTTCCAGTGTAGACCTAGCTTCAGGCTACATACTTCTTCACATTTTGGCATCTCTGTTATGATTGCTACTTATCATGGAAGTTTGTGTATTCCCTAGGAACTAGACTAAGACCCTACAAGAATTTCATATAGAGCAGCAGATCTTTTATGTAATTTTTGCAGTGACTTATGTGGCTTTAATTATGTATTTTTTTTCCACATCACTCTGACAGTTCCACTGCTTTTCTGAGCAATGTATCAGTAAATTAAAGGGGCTGAGAATGAGTCAGTCATAAGGTACTGAGCCCTCTAGGACAAATGAAATACAAAAAAGTAACTGAACAATGAAAGTGATGTAACATGAAAAGAGCTTCTATTCTAGTATCATCTTCGAGTCCTACAGCAAGCTACCCAACATAGTTAACAACATCAACGAGATATTGAAGTAAGATACAAGATGCTCTCCCTTCTTGTGTAGCTGCAGGGCAAATGCCTCCATGTTCTGAATTACATGAAGGTTTTATTTGCAACAATTCATCCAATCTTCAGAGTTGAATTTGCTCATCTGCAGGTAGGCCCCCAAATGCTGGGTTTCCTCTTTTAGTGGAGATGTTAAGCCTGTTATTTTACTTTGTTACTGTCATTATTTAAAGACTAATTCTAGGTCTGCCTGTTAGCACAGTTCCATCAGGGCACATCTATATTGCACACTTCTTTTGGAATAAGCAATTTCAAAAGAAATCTTCTAAAATAGCTTGTTTCAAAATAGCATGTCTACACACAAAATGCTCATTGAAATAGCGCTTAGCTATTTCGAAGTAGAGTATCCACACTGATTGGATGCACCATCAGCATTTGATTTAGCAAGTCCTTACTAGATTTGATTGATCTCTTGAACAGTGGGGCTACGTCTACATTGGCAAGATTTTGCGCAAATACTCTTTAACGCAAGAGTTTTTGCATTAGAGTATTTGCGCAAGAAAGCGTCTACACTGGCATGTGCCTTTGCGCAAAAGATGTGCTTTTGCGCAAGAGCATCCGTGCCAGTGTATACGCTCTCTTGTGCAAGAAAGCTCCGATGGCCATTTTAACCATCGGGCTTTCTTGCACAAGAAATTCATGTTGCCGGTGTACACTGGCCTCTTGTGAAAGAACAGTTGCGCAAGAGGGCTTATTCCTGAGTGGGAGCATCATAGTTCTTGCGCAAGAAGCCCTGATTTCATACATTAGAACATCAGTGTTCTTGTGTAGACAGGCAGCAAGTTTTTGTGCAAAAGCAGCTGCTTATGTGCAAAATCATGCCAATGTAGACACAGCCTAAGTATAGACATGGCCTAAGTCATATTGGTATAATTGCCACTGTTTTAAAACCCCAGCATTATAGCATTGCAATATACCAAGTTACATATGGACCTACAAAAACATGATAGAAATACTATCTTAAATCTTCAGTTCTGTTCGACCACTTAAAGTTAGACCTTTCCCTTTAGTTTTGGCAAGTTTAAAATAGGGCTACCATATTACTAAATGGTATTTCATGTCTCTAAGAAGTTGTCAAGTTCAGTTTTGCAAAACTAACTGAGGAAGTCAAGGCATTTTCACTGTTACAACACAGCCATAGAACTTCAACATTGTATTGTCTGTGTCCATATACAGTAGATACAATCTTAACACCACATTATTGAAACACTATACTCTCTACTCTAGGCTAGCTCTATTGGAGTCTTTTTAGAAAAAGAGATATGCCAGTTATTGTCAAACTAATCTGCAGAACTACTGACATCATAAGGATTGTTTTACTTGAATGCTGGATCCTCTTACTCTACTGTGTGACAGTTTCTCAAAAGCAATTATATCAATAGCTGACAACTGCCTACACTGGAGAATTTCAAATATTTATGCACCCATGCCTATTAAATTTAGGTAAGGCAACAGATGACTGAAGTCCAGACAGCCAGAAATCTAAAAATAGAGCAATAATTGTAAAAATATATATTTTCAGCGCAGAGGTATCATAGCTTAGCTGGAGTTTATTACATTGTGCCATGAAGAAATCTGGGTTTAGTTAGTAACTAAAATACACAATGGAACTTTTGCAAGAAGTGTAGCAATTTCCTGCAAAAACAAACACATGGCAGAACACAAAATTAGAATAATGCAATGATGTCATATCCATCTTACTATTTTGCAAGCTAAATGGAAATCCATTAACTTTGTGTTGTTAAAAAACTGTTTTCAGCTCAGAGGTATCATAGCTTAGCTGGAGTTTATTACATTGTGCCATGAAGAAATCTGGGTTTAGTTAGTAACTAAAATACACAATGGAACTTTTGCAAGAAGTGTAGCAATTTCCTGCAAAAACAAACACATGGCAGAACACAAAATTAGAATAATGCAATGATGTCATATCCATCTTACTATTTTGCAAGCTAAATGGAAATCCATTATCTTTGTGTTGTTAAAAAATGTTACAATGATTCTCTCTCTCACTCACACACAAAACCCTTCCTTAAGTACTAATGTAACTATTACCTCAAGCTACAGTACTAAAAAAATTTAGTGAAAGAAGAGACAGGAAAAACTGAAATCTTGTCAGTTGTAATGAATCTGTGTCCCATGGCACTTATTGGAACAAACTTCTAATCTTATGTTTATGGACAAAACTTGCTCTTCCAAGCTTTGAATCAAGAAAGCTTCTCCCTCCGTAGGAAAGTGCTGAAGCATGTGTATATTGTATGCATATTATGCAAGGTCTGAAAACAATGGGAATTAGGTCTATGCTTAAAGGTACACACATGTTTAACTGATTTTGTGAAATAGGACTTAACAGCTGCCTCCCAACCCAGAGTCTATGAATGTATACAATAGTTTGGGATACCTCAGGATGGAGGATATAAAATATATTGGAGGTGGGGAGCTTTTTTCTGGCTATAACAAACAGGTTTGACCTTAGTAATTAAAAGCAAGGCTTATTTAAAAGGCTACATATTCGAGTATTTTAATCTATGTGTAACTTCTCCCTTTCTTTCCTGGGTTACTCAGGAGCAAGCAACAATTATTTGTGTGTCTGGGCACTTGATGTGGTTAACATGAATGGAAATATTGAGAATCCCTGTAGTGAGGTTGGTTGGATAGGTGGGAATCCTCTATCCACCCTTCTGGTGCAGTCCTTTTACTCTTAAAGTAATTTAAATTTGGTACTGCCTTCATCTGACTGACCCCTGTACACACTCAACGGCATGCCTTGGGAACCTCTAGGAATCAGCCCATTCCCATCATCATCATCTGTGGCATGGGTCTAATTAAAAAATACTATCCAATATACAGGCAGTCCCCGGGTTACGTACAAGATAGGGACTGTAGGTTTGTTCTTAAGTTGAATCTGTATGTAAGTCGGAACTGGCGTCAGCCACTGCTGAAACTGATCAGTTTCAACCCCGGCTGAATCTGGACGCCAGTTCTGACTTACATACAGATTCAACTTAAGAAACCCAGGTGTCCCCAAGTCAGCTGCTGCTGAAACTGATCAGCAGCTGATTCCAGGAAGCCTGGGGCAGAGCAACTCTGCCTCGGGCTTCCTGTAGTCAGCCGCTGTTCAGTTTCAGCAGCGGCTGACTTGGGGATGCCTGGGGCAGAGCAGCTGGGTTACTGCTTGGTTGCTCCAGTAGAGCGGCTTCTCGGCGCTACTGGAGCAACCCAGCAGCACCCCAGCTGCTCTGCCCCAGGCGTCCTGATTCAGCCGCTGCTGAAACTGACCAGCAGTGGCTGAATCAGGACGCCTGGGGCAGAGCAGCTGGGGTGCTTCCAGGTTGGTCCGGAGCGGCGCTGCGGGACCAACCCGGCAGCCCCCAGCTGCTCTATCACAGGGGTAGGCAAGAAAAGCCTGGTCTGCTGGGGGGGCACTAGCTGCTCCCCCGCCCCCCCAGCAGACCAGGGAGACGGGGGTGGCGGGACCGCCCAAGTCCTCCATGGCTTTGCTCCCCTTCTCCCTGGTCTGCTGGTCGGGAGACAGGGAGCAAAGCCACGGAGCACGCCCGCAGCGGGACAGCTCAAGCGTGCCTGGGCTGTCCCACTGCGGGCGTGCTCCAATGCATTGCTCCCAGTCCCCCTGCAGACCAGGGAGACAGGGAGCAGCTTTTCTCGCCCCAGAGACTGCGGGCGGTGGACCGCGACGCATCTGGGCGTCCCGCCGCTCCCGTCCTCCGGGGCGAGAAAAGCCCCGTTCGTAACTGCGGATCCGACATAAGTTGGATCCGCGTAACTCGGGGACTGCCTGTACTTAAATTAGAGTTAGTGCACTTTTTCTTAGCCATTTAAAGAAATGGAATATAACAGATTAAGATTAAATGTCACCTCTAATTTAAATTCACAGGGGGCAGTTAAATAAAAGCATTTATATTCAATACTGTAATAGTGCAGTGTTTCCTAATTGGTGCTCCGTGGAACTCTGGGGTTCTGTGAAGGGAAAGTAAGAGTTCCCTCGTCCCTGCTCCCTCTTAAAGAGACAATCTATTTTTTGAGGGAGGATTGTTTCTTTTTTGCTTGACCAATTCTGGTGGGGCGGGTTTTTTTGTTGTTGTTGTTGTTGTTTTTGGTTTTTTTTTTTTTTTGCTTGACAAATTTTATCCTGGCAAGTCTAGGGATTCCTTGAAATTCTTTTAAGCTGAAAAGGCTTCTGTGGCCAAATAAAATTGGGAAACACTGCAGTAGTGATTGAAATTTATCTAACTGTCATTTACACTGACACCATTCACCCCACCCTGGAGTGTACACACCTCTGATTCAGAGTTCAAGATACACACTTGCATGGGCACACCTGAAGATGTGACGCTGCAGACAGAACTCTGTTGGTTCCGTTATCAGTCCAGCCTAGGTAAAAAACTTCAGAAACCCTCTGAGGATTGCAGTTGGCTCCACCCACCAATTGTAAGCAGCTCTGCATTCCGATTTCATGAGATCACTCTGCCTCTTTTTAGACTCAGACTCAGTCTCTCTGCTGTGCTCCTCCCCTTGCAAGTACTTTCCAAAACAAGGGTGGGGATACTCACGTTTCCTTCACTGCAGGCCCATCTTAGTTAGTTCTAGGCACAGCAGTAGTCTCTTCCTGGGTTCCAGGGAAGCCACCAACCATCTCTGAAGATCTCTGCTCTCTGCAGCAGCTTTTGGCTTCCTATCAGCAGGTCTTTTCCCAAAATGGTGCCTGCTGCCAGCTCACCCTGCACTCCCTGGAAGAGGAAGTCTCTCAGTCTTTCCCCCAGTGCATCATGGGAGTTTTGGTATTTAAATTAGATTCTAGCACACAAGGTCTTTCCAACTGGAACACTCCCAATAAAATTCAGAGCCCCCTCTAGTAAAGGGAGCCTATATTATCCACCCCTCAGAAACATATTTATTGTTCCCATTAACAAACCAGAATAAGAAAAGCAGATATATTTAAAATATAATGCATACATTCTTAATTTCTTCTGCTAGATAGGGTAACATTCAATTCTGGGTATAATATAGGCTCACTGGAATAGGCACAATTTAGGCAGCTGTCAGTGAGAACCATCATGACAAACACTTGAGTCCATCCTTAAAGAATACGCACCCTGGGCTGGACTCTTCCTGGGTTATAAAATCTTTTAGCACCAGTACCCCACAGTGTGCTATGAGGAAGGACATCTCACTGCTGACTTCAACCACATCATATGTTAACTGCTGAGGGGACTTGACTTTTCACAGGAACCTCCTTAAGTATTGTGCCATCTCTTCTTCCTCCTCTACAAGAGGTGTTAATTAATTTTTTTGAAGGCTATGTCTACATTGTGCATTCTTGCACAAGAAGATATGTAAGCGAGGCACACAATGAATATTACTGCACCTCATTTGCATACCTAATGAGCCATCATTTTTGCGCAAGGGGCTTTTGCACAAAAAGGAGAAGCGTAGACTGCTCCTTCTTGCACAAAAGACCCTTGCGCAAAAATGGAAGCTCATTGGGTATCCAAATGAGGCATGCATGTGATATTCAACACCATGCCTCATTTGCATATCTTCTTGCACAAGCATGTGCCTTCAGGTTTGGCATCCACTTCAGAATTACCTATTGCAGAAGGAACATCTGTAGCAAACTTTTTTCCTACACTTGAAGATTTAGGGGGATTGTTCCATATATCTTTGCCCTCCCTAAGAATTTCTTTCACAGGAAAGAATGGAAGAATAGGGCATTTTGCTTGCATGTTCAGGTTTTTCTGGCTCAAATGACAGTATAACAGACCCAGAAGACATATCTGAGGGTTCATGATAAATCAATCTATGATGATGGATCAAATATGTCCATTATAGTAGCAGTGTCTGACACAAGATTAGTACCACCTATGGAGTTGGGGGAGAATTGTTGGCCACCAGGGCTCTACTCTTGATTAAATGATCAAGGTCGAGGAGTAGGCTTGATACCTGATGGAGCATCTATTCTGACATGTTGCCCCCAAGGAAGTAAGTGGTTTTGATATAAAGTCCTCAATGGGCCACCATTCTGTTCAGATATTAGTTGATTTGGAGGTACCCAGGCATTTGATTCTCTGCAATGTATGGCCTCCAATTCCAATGGTTTACAAGTTTGTGTTTTCAGGAAGCACAAGATTTTTTATCAGAACATGATCACTGGGTTGCAGACCACAGTATTGTACCTTCTGGTCATAACGGCTTTTATTTAAACGCGGTTTATCTTATTAGGGGCTCCCTGAGAAAACTGGTAAGCCGCACACATGTCTTTTTTTTTTAATTAGTCACATACTGGAGGTCAGAATAGAGCTGTGTGAAGTAGTGGCTAGCACTTCCCTTCAGTCCTTTTGCCTGCAGGTGCTGCATCTCACAGCTCCCATTGGGCGAGAACAAAGAATGGTCAAAGTCAGGTAAATGTCTTGCAATCAGATTACTGCAATGGGCTACATGCAGCCCTCAGGTTGGTTGCCCCCCACAGCTCTTCATGATCTTATGGGGGGGTCTGATATTTGGAAGGTTTTAAATGTCCACAATGGTTTTCAGAAAATTAAGTGTTGCCGTTAAGCACTAGGGATTTGTTTGCTTGTTTGCTTGTTTGTTTGCTTGTTTGCTTGTTTGTTTGCTTGCTTGCTTTTAATTTTATACAGGTTTCAGTGATGCATGCTATCAATACTGGTTGAAGTCACATGACAAATTTGTTGTTAAACTCTGCTCCAAAGATCAAAGGAATTCTTCCGACCCTGGTAAACCTCATTCCACGAGGAATAACATCTCTTCCCAAACAGCTATTTCAGAAGAGGGTGAGTGTGGATGCTCCACTGCTGCTATGTCACAATAGCTTCTCACCAGGGCCATTCTAAGGGTACGTCTAGACTACATGCCTCTGTGGCCAGAGGCATGTAGATTAGGCTACCAGGCATAGGAAAATGAAGCGGCGATTTAAATAATCGCCGCTTCATTTAAATTTACATGGCTGCCGCGCTGAGCTGACAAACAGCTGATCAGCTTTTTGTCGGCTCAGCGCGGTAGTCTGGACGCGCAGGTGTCGACATCAAAGGCATTTGTCGACCACCCAGGAATGCCTCCTGGGATGAGGTATACCTGGGTGGTCGACAAATGCCTTTGATGTCGACACCCGCACGTCCAGACTACAGCGCTGAGCCGACAAACAGCTGATCAGCTGTTTGTCGGCTCAGTGCGGCAGCCATGTAAATTTAAATGAAGCGGCGATTATTTAAATCGCCGCTTCATTTTCCTATGCCTGGTAGCCTAATCTACATGCCTCTGGACACAGAGGCATGTAGTCTAGACGTACCCTAAGTTATTCCTCCCCAGTGCCTCCTGGGGCTCTAAATCAAGATAGCGTGCCCACATTAGGGGAGCCTTCCTCAGACTAATTTTGAGGCTCTATTTTGAAATAAGTTATTTCAGAAGATATCTTCTGGAATAGCTTTTTCTGAAATAAGCTTGCAGTGTAGACGTGCCCTTACAGTCAATAAGAAAAATGTTACGATTTTCTGAAGGGAAAACACTCATCATTTATATAGTAGCCCAGTGTCTGAGTCTGTAACGCTGAAATGCTGGCTGTTCCCTCTGGGCGGTGCTGTTGCTGAAATCCTGGCTGTTCCCTCTGGGCAGCCCGTGCTGCATGGGGAGTGCGGGGCCGAAACGGTTGCTTGCTCCCCCGCGGCGGCCCAGCTGAGCGGCGCAGAAGTCAGCCAAGCGCCATGGAGGAGGGAAAGGGAGGCGGGGCGGTGATGTATATGGCCAGGGGGTGAGGTCTGGGTGTGTACATCACCACCCCACCCCCCTTCGCCTCCCGCCATGGCGCTCAGCTGACTTCTGCACCACTCAGCTGGGCCTCCACGAGGGAGCCCAAACAGCCGCTTGCTCCGCTTGCTCCCCCGCGGCAGTCCGGCTGAGTGGCTCAGAAGTCAGCCGAGCGCCACGGCAGGAGGTGAAGGGGGGTAGGGCGGTGACAGTGGCTCCAGGCCCCGCCCCCTCATTGTGAATGTCACTCCCCTGCCCCCTTTCACCTCACACCATGGTGCTGGGCTGACTTCTGCACAACTCAGCCAGGCTGCCATGTGGGAGCAAGTGGTGCAAGCGACCGTTTGGGCTCCGCGCTTCCCATGCAGCACGGGGAGTGCAGAGCCCAAATGGCCATTTGTGCTCCACGGTCCCCCGAGTGAGAGGCAGGAGGGGGAGAAGAAGAGAAAGAGAGAGACAGAGAGAGGCAGGAGGCAGAGGAGAGCTGAGAGAGTTGGGGGGGGGGAGGCTCAGAAGAGAAAACTGACGTGGAGGAGAGACCTGAAAATCCCATCTTATGACAGGCTAATTGGCTAGTCTCTGTCAGAAGTGTCAAAGTATTAAGCAATTTAAATTTGAGACCCTTAGGTGACCAACAAAACAGAACTACAGAGGAACTTACTAAAGCATGAGAAACAGAATCAACATTGCATGGAGTAAGACACAGCAGCAAATCCAGCAGTAGAGAGAGGCTGTATTTCCAGTATTTATACGTCTAGCGGGAAACACAAAAGAATCTGCCATGTTAGTGTCCGCTATCTATGTTCTTGAAGAGTGCCAATAAACCATAAGAAAAGTAAATCAGTTCTAATTTAACAATTTCTATGCGTGTATAACATGGACTGTTTCCTGATGATACCATTTTTATTTAATTTTGTGTGTGAGTATCATAACTTATATTCATGAACATGGATTGGCATAGTTGTTTAAGCCTGTAATGAACTAAAATGTTACACAGAATACAATTTTCCTCTTCATTTACTTAAATTTATTCTAGTTGTAAATGCCATTGCCTTCCATGGTTATAGAATAAATCTCACTGTAGATCAATTACTGCAGTTTAAGAATTAGAGTTAAGAATTGTTTTGTAATTATGAATTCTTTTGTGTCATTATGAATGTTTTTGTGTCATTATATCTCAGCATTACTCTTTCTAAAATAGTTTGAGACCATATAACATACAACATTAGGGTTAACACGTGGGGCACTTAACTATTAAACTTTTGTCAGCATTCAACTGTTTATTTCATACACATTTAATTAATTTTAACATTTTCATGAATATAAATTGAATGTGATATTCAAGGAAGTCATTTCCCCCACTATCTGTGCTAAGTAATTAATAAACAGTATAGGTAAGTGTCACGTTACTGGATTTTAAGGGGAGCAGCCAGATAACTGCTGCACCCATGGTGGGGTATTTGCCCCAAAGTGTATACAAAGGGGGCTATGTGAGGTGTCAAATGAAAGCTTATGCTCTACTGATTGTGTATATGCAGTTCATATACTTGTATAATATCTGTATGTGGAGTTATAAATATGTACTCTGTGTTGATGTTGAAAAATTCTCTGTGTGCACTCAGTGGCTATGCTCATGAGTGAGGCTCCAAGGGATATGTATACCCAGCAAAGTTATTTCGAAATAACAGCCCTTATTTCGAAATAACTTTCCTAGCATCTACACAGCCAAATAGCGGAATGTTTATTTCAAATTTGGTAAACCTCATTCTATGAGGAATAACGCCAAATTCAAAATAGCTATTTTTAAATAAGTGCTGTGTAGACACTTATTTCAAAATAGGGGGGCTCCAGCCTTCCCAGGGTGCCCTGGTGGCTACTCCAGCCTCAACCAAGAACACTCCTCTCCCTCCCCCATCCCCGGAACCCTTAAAGGGGTAGCCTCTGACCGCAGTGCCTGCGCCAGCTCCAAGTTTGCCAGCCCAGAGCCAGCAGTCATTGCCCCTGACCCAGGGGCCCCAAAACATAAGCCAGCAAGCCACTGGCACCCAACCCTCCACCGCTCCCCAGGAGCAGTCTGCCAGCTCCCAGGAGCCTGCCAGGACCCCAAAAAGGTAGGCACCTTCCTGGTGCAGGGTGGAGATCATGGACCTTATTCATGTTAGAGGGGATGCCTCCAACATCCATGATCTCTGCACTAGATGGAGGAATGCGGCCGTCTATGGCAGGATAGCTGCCAGCCTGGCCACCAAAGGCCACATGCGAACCCAGGAGCAGGTTTGCATGAAAATCAAGTTGGTCCGGCGAGACCCCCAACCCTGAGCCCTGAGCTTCCCCTCCCCCTTCTTTCCCTTGCTTTCCCCTTCCAGCTTTCTCCTCCCAGTTTTCCCCCTCCCCAGCCTCTTTTCTCCCCTCTCCCACCTCCTTTCCCCAGTCTCACCAAGTTTCATTCTCCACCCCCAGTTTTGATAAATAAAGAGACTTTGTGTTCATGAAAATACGTGTATTTTATTTGACATCAGGAAGGAAGGTTAGGGAGGGGTAAATGGAAGGACGTGAGGGAGGAATGAGGCACAAGCCCCCAGTGGAGCAGACCAGGGAGGCTGTTAGTGCTCCTCAGGGTGGAAGCTCTCCCTCAGGCCCTCCTGATACTGACAGCCCCCCAATGGATCTCCTGGATGGCAGCCTGCAGAAAGTGCAGCCAGAATTGCAGCAACGTGTCCAAGAGAAGCACCAGAGAGCTCAGAGGCAACTCTGGCTCCATGTTGCAGAGTACTGTGGTGTCCCGAGTGAGGGCAATCAGAAAACGCAGAGACAAAATGCTTTGCTGTCCCTCATCGAGGTAGACAAGCAAGCAGGGAAACCTGAGAACTGGCTGTCTGGGGGAGGAGGGTCCCTTTAAGCACAGATATCAGTTAGCCTCAAGCAGCAGCCCCACACAGTAAGTCCTGACCTGAAGCCCTTCTGGAACTGGTTCCAGCTGGCCTTAAATGTGATTCAGTATCCACTCAGTGTGGACACACTATTTCAAAATGCATTTTGTGTGTAGACATGTTATTTCGAAATAACCTATTTCATAATAGCTATTTTGAAATAAGATATTTTGAAATATCACTGTAGTGTAGACATACCCAAGGACAATAGATCTCTAAGTTCCAGAGACACACCTGATAGAATGCCAGGCCACTGACCACACGACCCACTCCAGCTTGGAAGAAACCAGGGGATGGATATAAAATGCCATGTGGCAGACTCCATCTTGGTCTTCAGCTCAGCCCTTGATCCCAGAAGCAGCCTTTCAGGGAACCACTGGCCGGAAAGAACTGTGGACCCATCCTGACATCGGATGTACACCAAGGACTTTTAAGACAGCAGTTATAACATCTCTGCTATGAGCCTGTATCGAGAATTGGGTGATTCAATGCATGTAATGTATTATCCTTTAACAACCTTACTCTCATGCTTTCCTTTCTTTTAATAATAAACCTTTGGATTTTAGATTCTAAAGGATTGGCTCAGCGTGATCTTGTGGGTAAGATCAAGAGAGTAAATTGACCTGGGAGCTGTGGCTGGTTTCTTGGGACTGGAAGAACCCATTCGGGGTAGGTGAGATTGGGTTCTGTAACCCCTCACCTGTGTGCAGGCCCGGGGCTGTTTGAGGCATAGGAAGAGCTGGGTGTCGGAGGGGTTTTGCTCATGAGGCTTCTGGCTGTCCAGGCTGGCAGCTGAAGCGCTTGGTGTGACTGGCCTATCTGGGAAGGGCCTCTAGTCTGGGGCTGTAAGGAGCCCCGTCTTTGAGCAATTCACCCTGAGCAGACGCTCTCAGCTGTGCCCAGACCTGGCCTGGTCCATCACAGTAAGTGTCTACATTTTTATACCAACTTAATATTACTAAACTGTGTTGTATTAACCTTTCACAAAGAAAAATAGGCTAAATCTGTTGGAAATTGCTTGCTATAAGTGAGAACTTTGAGCTAACGCTGTTGAAATTGATACATATAGCATTTCAATATAAATAAGCAATTTATTTTTAAAAAGTGCAGGCCACTTTGGATTCAGCAACTTGTTGACAAGTGAATGCTATTAATTTAGCCTAAAGTGTATACCAACATACCACATTTGTTCTAATTGGCAATGCAATCAGCAAGACTCCATCCCTGTGTTGTCTCTTAGGCTATGTCTAGACTGCAGGCTTCTTTCAAAAGAGGCTCTTTCGAAAGCATCTTTCGAAAGAGCCTCTTTCGAAAGATCGCGTCTAGACTGCAGGCGGATCTTTCGAAAGAGCAAGCCGCTTTTTCGAAAGAGAGCACCCAGCGAGTCTGGATGCTCTCTTTCGAGGAAGCCCTATTTACATTGTAGAACACCTTCTTTCGAAAGAGGAACTTTCGAAAGAAGGCGTTCTTCCTCGTGAAACGAGGTTTACCGCCATTGAAAGAAAAGCCGCGTTCTTTCGAAATAATTTTGAAAGAACGCGGCTTGAGTCTGGACGCAGGGGAAGTTTTTTCGGGAAAAGGCTACTTTTCCCGAAAAAAACCCTGAGTCTGGACACAGCCTTAGGGTATGTCTACCCTACCACTCTAGTTCGAACTAGGGTGGTAATGTAGGCAACCGGAGTTGCAAATGAAGCCCGGGATTTGAATTTCCCGGGCTTCATTTGCATAAAGCCAGGTGCTGCCATTTTTAAATGTCCGCTAGTGCGGACTCTGTGCCGCGCGGCTACACACGGCACGGACTAGGTAGTTCAGAAACGAGGAGTAACGGTAGTTCGGAATAGGAAGCCATTTAAAAATGGCGGCAACTGGCTTTATGCAAATGAAGCCCGGGAAATTCAAATCCCGGGCTTCATTTGCAACTCTGGTTGCCTACATTACTACCCTAGTTCGAACTAGGGTGGTAGTGTAGACATACCCTAACTCTTTAAAAGATAACGATATAAGAGCTCATGTTTTCTAACTAGGAAATATAATCCCTGCCAAGTGAAAGTGTGACAAGTTATCAGAGTTACATGCATGCAGTGATGGATTAGATCTTTTAGGCCAAGACTAAATAGGGAACTGCCCTTTCCCCAGACTGGCTTCCCCAATTTTGTTCAAAGGACAAGAAAAAAAAATCCCTACATGTTGATGCCAATTTTCACAAAAAGGAACACTTCAAATACAAAAAGAAAAATAATGCATTAGATACATACAAAGATGAATTTAAGTGACCCTGAATAATTCTGAGGAAGTTGGCATAATACTCATGTGTTTCCATTTTACCTTATGTGTGGGTTATACCAATGTAGACTCTAGATTTAATTTAGAACTTTGGACTAGTAGTGACTTAGTATTCATCTGCACAGCAGCTGGGAGATGTAATTCCTAATTTGGATAGGCATATAGATGCTAGCTCTGTTTGAATTAGTACTCAAAACCAGTAATGTGGCCACAGTGGTATGGGTGGCAGCTCAGGTTAGTCATTGGGGTACAGTCTCAATCAACCCCAAGGTACATGTTCAGATGTCCGGCCATATTTCTGGCACAAGCTAGGGTGGAGCTAGCATCTGTATATCTACTTGAGCTGTAAATTTCACTTCACAGGTGCTATGTAGACACACTCTTACTATCCAGAAAGTCAGGGTGTGAATGTCCAGAGCACTACATCACCACGTAAACTATATTCCATAGCAAGCTTTGATAGAGTGATGTCAGAAACTCAAGGCACACTACAAAACTTTTTGTTTGCACTATTAGAATCCACACTACAGTTTAATGCACAGCAAATGAGTGTGCTGTAGACTCACTCCTCAGATTACCATACACTATGTCTCCACATAGACAAGTCCTCCTTGTCTTTTTTCGATTCCCTTAGACTTACAAGTTAGGGTCAAATTCATAGGTAATGTGCAAGTTTGATTTCTGTATCAGTACTTACAGTAAATGTGCTGATGTCTAACGGAGTCTCAGATGGTGTAATTGACATGAGAAGATGGAAGAAGGCATCAGTCACAGTAACCCCCACCCCCTTCACTTTTGCATCTCCTTGTGGCTCCTATCTGAATGAGTTGACATACACTTGGAAGACTTCTGATGACCCCTAGGTTTATACATATCCCCAGGAGTTCTTGTACCCTGGTTGAGAACCACTGACTTCAACTGACAGGGATCCCTGTTGGGTCTCGGGAGTTCAGAATAGTGCCTGGAGAAGAGGCCCCGTGCCTGAGAGAAGGGAGGGCTAGAGTCAAATGTTGACAAGCAAAGGCCTGGGAAGAAGAGCTATTCTGACCAATAGGAAGTGCAATGCCCACCAATGGAAGCATTGAAGTGGGGAAAAGCCATTTTGGAGATGTCTGGAGCCAGTCACTGAAAGAGCAGGACTTGATGGGTGTGAGGTGAAGAGTCCAGGCATGCATGCAGGATTCCCCCAGAGAACTGGCTCTGGGTTCTGGCAGCAGTAGCCCTCACCTTGGTTCTTTTCCTCTTCAGAGTAACTTCCAGTTTATAGAGTTTTGCTGGGAGAACTCCCTGCCCAACCAGGATGAGTTAGCCCTCCAGCTTCTATGGTAACCTCAGCTAGGGTCACCATATTTGAACTTTGAAAAAAGAAGACACTCCTGAAGGGGAGTGTATCTGTACCAGTATCCACCAACTCACCTTGTACTAATGTATATGGTATATAACACATTAGTACAAGGTGAGTTGGTGGATACAGCTAGATATACTCCCCCTCAGGAGTGTCCTCTTTTTTCAAAGTTTAGATATGGTAACCCTGTCTCAGCACATTTCACCATAGCTCTGACTGCTGTTCCAGGTCTGCCTGCCTGCCTGCTGTGAGTGTGTCTGAGCACTACAGTAGGAGACTAAAGTTATAATTTTAGTAAGAAGAATTATTGTAATCTCTACCTTTCCCTGCATCCCTTTTTCACAAGGGGAAATCCAGGCAACAGAAGCAGACTGACTCTTCCACAAACAGTGTCACCAACAACTGTGATCAACAGCCTCTCGGCAGCTGCTGAGGAGTTCAAATCCATCTCTGAACCCAAGGAGCTGATGCTCCCTGAACTAATATTCCCCGAACTGAAGTTTCTTGCCCTTTTCTTTGAGGAGACTGTCTTGAAATATGGGGCCAGATTGTTTCCCGCACCAGAGCTCTGCTCAGTATAGGAGAGGCATCCGGAGCTGGTTATAGCTCCCTAATTCTCTGGAAAAGCTCAGTTTTAGACCCAGCATGATTCAGAGAAATGGCTATGCTTTCCACAAATGCACCATTAGCATACTCTTTTATGGAGGATCGATGTCATAGGGTTTTGTTTGTTGAGCCGCAACACCTACACTGGGGGAGAGATACATGTACCTCATCTGGCTGTAGCATACATGTGATAGCATGAAGCATTTCACCAAAAGAGGATTTCTCTGTTGGACATTTACAGCCAGATTATCGCCTCTGTGGTCTACTTGAGAACAGCCATAATGCAGAAGAGAATCTGTCCATGAATAGGTATAACCATTTGCTAAGTTTAAGGGGACTACAGCAAGAGCCGAATGTAAAGCATAGACTGGAAAGCCTAGAGAATCCCCACCCACTCCACACAACTCTTACAGTAAAATGGACTAGTTTGAGAGAGATCCCTAAAAATCATTCTGCTAATCCTCAAAATCATCATGCTGTCCCTATACAATGGTATGATTATGTTGGACAGGAATCAGCTATCTTTGGGAGGAGTGAAGTTCACCTAAAAAATCTAAACCTGGCTCCACTGATCCTTGAATGGTGCTACTATAATCTCATAATAATAATAATAATTAATAACAACAACTGCTCAGTCCACCACGCAGAATTAGTTCTTCACCTTACTAACCAATGCACAGCTATGCATTACCATCCCCACTGCTGTTGTAAGGAAAGATGCAAGCTAAGTGAGTCAACTAAATGAATTTTTATGAGTATGAAAGGCTGGGAATAAGGAATGTGGTGGTTTGACAAGTGGAAGTTTAATGGATTTGTGAAGGTAGGGAAAGAAAGATTCTGAGGATTTTGTTCAGCTGTCTTTCCCAGGGAATATTTTATGTATTCATGGACCCTGATCTAGGTAGAACATTTTTGAAGGTGCACTGTAGTCAGATTTTGACAACATATTACTATTTCTGTGACATTTCTTCTATCTTGTCTCCCTTTAGTGCCCAGAGGAGAAGATAGATATTTCACTCATATTGCATCAAGACTAGGTTATCGTGTTACTGATAATAGGTGAAAACCCTCACTAGTGTTAGATAATTATTTGGAAAATTATTTCCTTAGGCACTAAGAAAGCAATTACCAAGACCTGGTTATGGTTCTTTCAATGGGAGATATGTAGGGAAACTTCCTTACCTGGATCCATGCAAATTTTATCTCCCAAAACACTTCTCTTTTGATATAAGAGCTAAAGCTAGTCATTTTAGGATTGGGGCAGGTGGGTTTGGCCTAGGAATGCCCTTTGTATTTCTGATTAAATTCAGCTATAAAAGAAGACTTCCTGCCATCCTTCAGTGTTTCTCCACTTGTCCCTATAGCTGTTCGCTTGCAATCAATATTGTAGTTAATATTGCTATAATTTCTTTCTTATCCAGAAAAATCTGTGCTCCTAAGTTAGGATATTGGGTTACTATTCCCAGCACTCCCTGTCTGATGTTTTGTGACTCACAAAAGTAGTTTGTGCCTCAGTTTCAGTCACTAGAAAACAGAGATAATACTATCCTCACAGAGGAAAGTTATTCATCTTTTGTGCCTGCCGTGTGAAGACTTCCTGAAGAGTAAACATTTGTGATATATGGGTGAAAAAAATTCTTGCAAGCAGTGGTGAGCGCACATGCTAATTTTTCAACACGTTTCATGATTACTTTTTTGACAGAAGAGGTTATGCTGAACTCTGTAGGGGAGGCAACAACACTTACTATATAGCAAATCAATTTCATTGTCAAATTGATACAGCAACATTCTCATGAAGTAGCACTCTAGAGGTTAGAGATTTATGTCACTTTTTTGGCACAGATTCTTCAGAAATGTTTGCACCTTCAGCCCTGTGCTTTATATTCTTATTTTATGGATTTCTTTAAATCTTTGCTCATTTGGTTTTCCATATATTTTTGCGAACTAAGAGATATATTTTGGATTTTGTTTTGGGAAGTCTGATAAAAGCCTGCCATGAGCCCCAGAGTTGGGGCACAGTGTTACTGAGAACAATATGCACTGTGTTGATGGGTCCAAATCTGCTGAGTTAAGAGTGCTGTTGTTTTAATTTTAAGTTAGTGCCTTTATTGTGTTAATCAGGCTCTTCACCATTATGTTGTAATATTTTGTATTGCATGTTCTGGCAGTTGTCATAGTCAGCGTGCACAATTTATGTAGACTTTAGTAATTGTTTTTATCCTTTTGGTTTCCATTTGAACATTTTCAACACATACAATTGTCAGTTGTGTTTATTAAGAACCAAGTGTGAACAAATGTGATATCAAATTAAAATAACATTGAACTCACTTAGCTGGCATATACACCTGCTATGATGCCATTTTATTCATCATGTGCTAATGAGAACACCTTGTGCTTGGAGAGATCCATGTTCATTTCATAAATCACCTTTTACACCAGTATGGAACTAAGCACTAAACCTTTTTTTAAAAACTATATCTAACACCTCTTGCTCATTCAGCTGCCTTAACAGAAAAGGGAAGCAGCCCCATGCAGAACAAAAGGACTGTGATAAATGCCATGATAAAAGCCAATTTATACATTAGTTTGTGTGTGACACCCATTAAGTACTGCAGACAATACTGAACTGATTTGCCTGCACCTCTACATAGAAGATCTGTGGAGCTTATGTGGTGAGGGATGCTTTGCCAATTTAAAAAAAACAAAAAGAGACTTCTCTCTGTTGCAGAAGGATGCAGAAAGCTTTAAGAGAATCAGTTAATACATGGTAACCACATTTGTAGATTATCTTTCTTTATTATTATTTTAATTTTAACAAAAGATAATGAAGGAAGAGCTCCTACCTCATTTTTATCATGATTTAAAGCCTGTGGATGGTCTAGAAAGGATGATGGGAGTCGGTGAACAAAGAAGCCAGATGTGAACAAAATCCACAGGAAGCCAGATTACATGATGAGATTAAGGCCTGATCAAAAGCCAACTTGAGTCACAGTTTTTATGTGGGTTTCAGTGGGCATCGTCTCAAGTCCTTAGACTGTTGCTACTTGTTTTGAAGGCTGGTTGAGACATAAAAATTCCATTGTATGAAAAAATAGGATGTTTCAACATTTTGTTCCACATTGGAACATTGTTGTCTATTCCTCCCCCCCATGACCTTCCTCCTCCCATCAAAAAATCCATCAAATGTTCATCAAAACTAACATGTTTCAGTTAAGTTTCAGTTTCAATGAATCCAGAGTTTCTGAAGAAATAAGCAATGTGTGGGAAAATAACTGACATGCTCTAACCGTTTTCTTTGTTCAGAGGCCCTGGTAGGAAGGGCAATAACACTGCAGAAAAAATATGGCAATAACAGGGCAATGTCTGCCACTGATTTGAGTTTATTCCCTAATGACAGGGAATGTCCAAGCATTAGGACACTTGGAATAACCCAGGTTGTTATCAGAGGTTGGCTGCAGGGATTACAGTCTGTGAAGGCAACTCAGGAGCATGATGCCCAAGAGAGTGAAGTTCTTCAGCTTCCTGTTGCTGTCAATGTGTACGTATGCTGCATTTGTAGTCTCTGGATAATGCCAACCTTGAATTTCCCATGTTACTAGATTGGGAGGTGCTGGAGTTGCAGTGGCCTGGGAAAGGGGATTATGCTGTGGGGGGGGAAAAAAACTGAGAATGCTATCTATATGTATTGGCTTTGGCTGTAATACAGCTCTTTGAATATCATTATTGTGTATTTTGATTTTCTGTCAGTTAGCAGTCTATTGTTAAAAGTACGTACATTTTTCTGGAAATTCTGCAATATGTAATGGTAAACTCTTCCTTTACATTGATACTTGAAAGAAAACCAAATAGGCAAAAAAAAAAAAAAAGTTGAAATGTGTTTGAAAAGAAAGCCTTCTTATCTAGCAGGAAACGTGAGTAAAACATTTTTTGCAATTCCAATGTGAGTGAAAAAGCAATAAATTATGTATTCAATACCAGTGACAACCAGTTCTTGAATTAGTATGCAGTACATTCATGTGCTCCTGATTAGGCAAAATAGCAATAGAAATGCCCAGTAAGTATTTCTGAGTAATGTATTCATTATATAAGAAAGTGAAAAATAGGGGGAGGAGGTCAATGATCTGAGAATCAGGTCTGATACAAAAGCTTCCTAACATCTGGAAGAAACTGAGCATGCTGTATTTTTCCTGTTTGTCATTGTAACAGCATCAGGATCTGCATCTCCCAACTGCCTCCCTTCTGGTGAGATGTGAGCCTGCTCTGCTTTTGATTCCTGTAATGGGGAGGTACCTTCCTCTTGCGAGTGCTTCTCCTCCCACAGTCATTAGTTCTTTTGATCAGTCTTCAGTGACACATCTCACTGGCCAAGGCACACACACTGTTCTGCAAAGGGTTCAGTCTCCAGTTTTGTCCCATGGTTCTGGTATGCAGCTATTGCACCCAGGTTTCCCACCAGAGGCACTGCCTTCTATAACAGCTCAAGAAAAATGCTCAGCTGGTGTCCTTTCAGCAGCCCTTCCTGGATTCAATCAGATCAGCAGGGACTTTCGTGGTATCCTCAGGTGGTGAGGCTAAATTCTGGGCTTAGTTTCCTGGACTCAGCCTGCCCAAACTGACCTGTTCAATGTCTTGCTGCTCTTCCAGCTAGCCAGGAATCTTCATCAGCTATCCATGGGCTCAGCCCTGTCTGCAGTGATCTGTCCTGAGTCCTGCTGATCTTCCAAGTACCCCATCCTCCCTCTTCAAGCTCCAGGCAGTAACCAATTACTCTGCCTGTCTGCTTCCTTTTCATAATGCTTCTGGCCTCCTTTGGTCTCTTCAACAATGCCTGTGATTGGCTTTTTCCCTACAGATTCTCTAAGATGCCTGGCAGACTTCTCCTCTCATCTTTCTGGGGTGAGGCTGCAAAGCCTTCAGCAGAGGGTGTCCAGATCTAGTCTACCATGTCACAATCACAAAAGAGATGAAAGCATGAACTACACAAGTGAATAGGACTGATTACACTCTGGCATAACCTGGCCTGCTAGTTTCACACCCACTTCTCTGCTCCATTTGAGGTGATTTGCATCTTGGGTTCATAGCTCAATCTCTGCACTTGGCTAGGATTAGAGGAGGTTTTTGGGTCACTTTAGCAGTAGTAGATAGCATTGACCAAGGATGAAATAATGGGAGTCAAACTTATCAGAATCAAAAGTCTAGGAGGGGTAGCCTTGTTGGTCTGTATCTGCAAAAACAATGAGAAATCCTGTGGCACCTTAAGGACTAACAAATTCATTTGGATTTTGTCAGTGTTTTTTTCCCCACAAAAGCTTATGCCCAAACAAATCTGTTAGGGTACATCTATACTGCAGGGCAAAAGACAAATTAAGATTCACAACTTCAGCTATGTCAATTGCATAGCTGAAGTCAAAATAGCTAAATTAGGCTTTTGGTGCTGTCTACACAGCAGGAAGTTGAAGGAAGAACACTCTTCCTTGGACTTCGCTTACTCCTCGTGAAATGAGGTTACAGGAGTCTTCCAGCTTGACACTATTTTGAAATAATGGCTTGTTGTGTAGACATGCACTATGTTATTTCCAAATAACAGCAGTTATTCTGAAATAACGCTGCTGTGTAGACATACTCTTAGTCTTTAAAGCACCACAGGACTCCTCATTACTTTTACCAAAGTGGTTGATCCTACAGTTATGAATCTCAAATGATGGCCTGAAGCAATTTCCCAGTATATTCAGACAATGCAAAACACAGGTTACAGAAACAAGTTCAGCTTTTCCCCAGTACAGCAGGAATGTTATGTTTTGGATATGAAAGTCTACACTGGTGCAGCCTCTGCAATTTAACAGGATTGTTGCTGCCTAAGGTGAATGAAAATAGGATTGGTTCTAATACTTCTATTTTTCAGTGTTAGAAGTGCTATGAAAAGATGGCTAGAAAGACCCCATTGATTATTCAGTTTTCACCTCATGTGCTTCCTCCCATGGGATGAATATGAGGACAAGCCAAATGACATTGAGCTTTTCTCTCCTGCAATGTGAATGTCTGGCAAAACCAGTAGTTTTGACAAAAGAATAGAATTTTCCAAGCTATAGCTGAAAGAAATAGCCTTTCCTATCTTAGTGATATATATTGCCATTAATCTGTTCTCAGGGAGAACCTGCATATGCTAGCACACCAAAGGCTTGACTTGAGCTAATTTATTGAAAAGTCCTTGAGACAGTTAACAGTTCTAACATGTTTATGATCAAGCTGGTTTCTGTCAC
The DNA here is from genome assembly GCF_052426305.1 of Pelodiscus sinensis. Taxonomy (NCBI): domain Eukaryota; kingdom Metazoa; phylum Chordata; order Testudines; family Trionychidae; genus Pelodiscus; species Pelodiscus sinensis. Next base: position 45,630,853 of record NC_143052.1, read on the forward strand.
AGACAAAATAGGCATGGCCTGGAAAAGAAGATCCCCATGTGCCTGAGGCAATTTTCTTTCTCCAAAATGTGAGCTGGGAGGGAGGGAACCAGGGAATAATAAAAGTTTGCTTCTGACTTCATTTTAGGACAGCCACTAACACTGTAGATGTCGGGTATCAGTCTCCATGGATGAAGAAACAGGGTTCAGTGTTCCATAGACTATTAGGTATCTCATGCATACAGGGAACCGTCTATGCAATACTGAAAAGTCAAGCAGTAGCCATTATATATCAGTGTAAGTGGGGGAATGGTCCTGCTATTGAGAACTTTCTTGGCTTCTACACTGCCCCAGTGAAATGGGCTAGCAAAGGGACATGAATCCTTGCTCCCATTTCCTTTACTCAGTGTCCTCCCTGACCTCAAGGGATTCCCTTCTACTCTCCTGTGTGACAGAGTCCTTGTAACCCCGACAAGACTGAGCCCAGGTTTCTTGGGGGGCTCGAACCGAACATTATTATGGTCACATAGGGCAGGGGCTAAGATGTCGCCAATTCAGGGTGCTCTCTCCCCAACTCTGGATGCTTCCCTGTCCCGCTGATCATTACCTACTGTTCAAGGCAAGTACACTTTATTAACAGCAATCAATTTAAAAAATAATATGGAAAAAATGGGAAACACATAACGCTACTCTGGGCACAGGGACATTACAAACATTACAGACAGACATCTCTGGAATGTGAGAAAAGTTCACAGTCTGTTCCTCCAACATCCCAAATTCCTTCACAGGCCCTGACTGTGCCACAGGGTTGGTGAAGGTCAGGTACTTGTTCTAGTAGTGGCCACACACCTTTGGGCTCTATCTGGCAGAACCCTTCTCCCCAGTACCAGCCCCAATTGGTGTTACAAGCTCCCTCCAAGTCTGGCCTGCAAGGCCTCTTGGCTGGTGGCACCTCTCAGCACTAAGCCTTTTGCCCAGTGTGTCTCCTCTTGCTGGCCTCAGTTGCTCACCACAGATGGGTCCAGACTGCTCCAGTCTCCTCGACACAGATATTGCTCCACCTTCAGCCACCTGGGATGCTTCTCTGGCCCCTCTTGTGGTTGCAACTCTTCTCCCAGCACAGGTTTGCTCTCTGGGCTGCTTCTGCAGCCCTGCTCCAGCACTGACCTACTTCTTGGGTTGCTTCTCTAGATTTTGTTCCAGTAGCCCTGCTCCCAGCACTGACCTGCTCTCTGGGCTGCTTCTCTGGTTCTCTCTGCTCTGTTCCCCAGGTCAGCTTGGGCCATTATTTTCTCCTCAGCTCAGCCCCACTCTGTCTGACCCAGGAAAATCCATGTCATATGGAGGCTGGGGTACCTTGGTCCTCCTGACTCACTCATTAGTCTGCCCATTCTGTAGTTCAGGCTGACATGGAGCATTGGCCTCTCCCTGTTGCCTTGGGCACTGTCAGTATCATGCTCCTGATTTTCCATTGACCCTTCTCCTTTCTTTTGGTACTGGGAGCTAGACAACCAAAAACCTCCCACTGATTTGTAGTAAGGGGCCAACAATCCCCTTACATCTGGAATATCGGAAACTGAACAATCTCATTGCCAAGAGATAAACCACATCTTGTGGAAGGATGTGGGTAAAAGACATGCCTGGAAGATAAGGATATTGTGAGACTGTCACTTATTAGTGGTTCTAGAGTTCTTTGAACTCTTCATAATGGGAGCAATATAAAGTGTCTTCCCAAAAGTTTGCTATGTATATGTATATGTATATGTATATGTATATGTATATGTATATGTATATGTATATGTATATGTATATGTATATGTATATAAAGTTACAAAGGACAAAATGTGTCTGTAGTGCTCTCTTGGGTATGGCAACTAGTATATCCATTTTGTTCCACTGTGATGTCAATGAAATCATTGGAGATGGCATCCTGATTTCCTAGGGTAGGGGGTGCTCAACCCCCAGTACAGCCCAGACCCTACCTCCACTCCACCTCTTCCCTCAAGTCTCCCACCCCACCTCTTTCTACCAATACTCTGGTCCCATTTTGCCACTTCCTTGCCCTTCCTCTCAGGGCTCCCCAGGGTGGGGTGTCTCCCCCTACTAGGGGCATGGTCTAAAGAGAAAATCACATGTCCCCCTGGTCCAACATTCCCCCTGCACCCAGCTTAGGGGCACTGCGCTCTCCCCACCACATGTTACCTGCACTAGAGAGTGTGTTGTCCTCTCATTTCAACTGGCACATTCCACCACTATCCTTGGTGGGAGGCCAACCCAGCAGAGCGTGGAAGGGAGCTGCTTCTAATGCCAGCCCTTCCTAGTCTCTGCTCTACAGCCCGGTAGCTGCCTGAGTGTCCAGCTGGAGAGGTGGCTTCCACTCCCTGCCTGGTCTCACCTGCCAGGAATCACAGCTGAAAAAGCCAGAAACATGTTGAGTGGAATGGGCTTCTGACTTGCTCACCTCCAGGCTGAACCTGAACCTGGGCAGGGAGCAGAATCCACCCCACCCACACGCAGCCAAGCTCTCCCAGTTAGCAGCCAGCCCACTGTGCTGAAGAGTTGAGTCCCAACAGCTCGAAGGGGCTGGTCACATCCCTTCCCCCACCTGGTATCAGGGGAAATTCTCCCTGATGTCTCCCAGCCTCTTCCTACTCTGCTCTGCCCCTTCCCATTCATTCCCCTGCTCCTCTCCCTTCCCCTAGAACTCCCTGCACACTCCAGAGCAGCTGATCCTTGGTAGCCATGAGGTGCTGGGGTGGGGGGAGAGAGAAGGAGGAGCTGATCAGCAGGGCCCACCACCATTGGGAGGTGCTGTGGGGAGAATGGAAGGTGAGACCTGCTGGGAGGCGTTGAGTACTCACTATTGTTTCTTCTCTAGGTGCTCCCACTCTGGAGCATCCATGGAATTGATGCAATAAATGAAATGTTAAAAGAATTCTGATGCAGCAAGACAACCAGTCTAGAGGAGGACTAGCATATCTGGTAAATACGTATCTGATAACTAATAGCATATCTGACAAATACATATTCCTGCTAACTTTTGCAACCTGCTTGGAATCCCAGCAACCCCATGGAATTCAATGGAATAATAAATTCATAGTTCAAATGCCTGAAATCTTAAGGTTTTTAAGATTTAGGAAGACTTCTGGTTTCTCTGGAGAAAATGAAGCTGCTAAAATATCAACTAGGAGATTAACATTTTGATCACAGACTTTGAATACCAGGTTTTGTCACCTGCCATGAATGTAAATCTCCTCCCCACTTAACATGCAGTTGACATAATTAGCTTTGAAAAGCGTTGGTCAGCCTTACATTTGCCAATAAAGGAATCTCTAAGTTATGACTTTTAACAGTATTTATGAGGTTTAGCATCATGTTTAAAGATTTTAAAATTAATACAGTCCAACAACCACTTTGGAGACTTGGAATGGCAAATACACCACTTGACTGGACTTTTTCATTGCTCTGGGGAAAAATGTAAAGTGTATTTCTGACCCTTAGCATCAGAGTTTTCATAGCCTTTTAGCCCTGGATCAATCCTCTAGGCCTTCTTTCTAAGCATTATGTATTATTCTGGAGCAGCTGCCACAGTTAAGGTTGAAGCTATTATAAGCCTGCTTTTCAATTCCCCAGCCACACTTTTCCCTGAAAAACCCATCCCTCTGAAAGTTCACATGCTATAGTTTATATCTGGGTAAATATTTTCTTGCATTTTTTTGTTTGTTTGACAATCAAATAGCAGACTATAGAATTCATTTCACTTAAAAACCTACTGGAGTTAACAGTCTTCATGATTTTTCATGGTGTTGTATCTTCCTTGGATGTTTTAAATCATTTAAAGAGGAGGAAAACTCACTATTTTAATAACTAAACACAGATGGGACAACTAAACACATCTAACATAGGCCATTTTGTAAGAAATGCTGGCTAATATTTAGCTGCAAGAGTCTATTAGCAAAGCTTATTTTTCTGGAAGAAAACAAATATTGTAGTATAGTCCTTATTTACAATTTGGAGGGAGACCTCTTACAAAAATAAACTTCCTGTGATTCAGTATAAATTACCAGTAACCCAAACTTTGTTGGAATATGTCCTTTCTTTAAACTCATCCTTATATGCAGAATGTAACAGAGCAGGGCCAAAGAATTTCGAGATTTTTGTTTTGTTTTGTTTTAGGACCAGACTTGTCAATAGCAGAAAAACAATCTCACTGTCTTGAAGACATTAATGCTTATGCAACGGTTGTTAAAAAAGGCTAATAATTCAGAGTCAATAATTGATCAGATTTATTTAGATTCATGGAGCCAAACCAAGGAGTTAAGTCATGTGAGTTATGCCCTCATATAATAACTTATGTTTACACGTACTAACACCTGCTCTAATCTGTCTGAGGCAGCCATTGGTATAACACAAACCAAGGAATTGACAGGAAGTATATGTGAGGGCATGTCAACACAGCAGTGAGCATCTACACAGTGAGCATCTACACAAAATAACAAAGTGAGCATCTACACAGCAAGCCCATTATTTCAAAATAATTTTGAAATAATGGGCTTCTTATTCCAAATTCTGTAACCCTCATTTCATGAGGAATAATACCTATTTCAAAATAGTTCTTTCAAAATAGGGTATGTGTAGGCAGCTCAGATGTGGTTATTTCAAAATAACTGGCCTCCAGGGATTCTCATGGGTGCTTTGGTATCCACTCTGTCCACACTCATCACAACTCCTTCCCCTGCAGCCCTTAAAGATGCAGCCACAGTGAAAAGGACTTGTGGCACAAGGAAAGCCCTGCTAGCCCTGTGCCACACACCAGCAGCCTTAATTGTCTTTCCTGCCACCATGAGCTACTTCTGTGCTCCTGCCAAGTGCTCCATAGCAGCAAGGGAGCTGGCAGCCATCTCTGAAGCCCTTGCCTGGGGTGAAAGAAGAAGGCACCATCCTGGTCTGGTGTGGAGATCCTGGAACTCATTGAGATCGGGGGGGAGGAGAACCCACAGGATCTCCGCACCAGATGCAGGAATGCTGATATCTAAGGCTGGATGGCTAAGAGCCTGGGCCAGAAGGGCCTTAACTGAACACAGGAGCAGGTCAGAATGAAGATGAAGGAGTTGAGGCAGGCCTATACCAAGGCCAGAGAACACAGCTCCCACTCCAGGTGGCACCCCAGACCTTCCAATACCACTGCATCGAGGTTGTCAGTCCCTTTCCCCCACCCTTGTTGTGGAGTCTGAGCAGGAGACTCTTGTTATCAGCCTCCTGGAGGGCATGACTGTGGAGGTGGAAGAGGAAGAGGAGGTGCTGGAGAAGGAAGACAAGGAGGCCAGCACTGACACCATGCCCTCCAGCCAGGAGTTCAGCCTGTCCCTGGAGCCATTTCCCCTCCCCCCTCAGATGTGTGCCAGGGCTCAAATGAGGCCAGGGAAGGCCCATCGGGTGAGTTTCATTGCTTTCCTCACCTAGACACACATGGTATGAAGGAGAGAGCAGTGGGTGGTGAGGGGCTGCATGCACCTCACCCAGCCTCTCAGCCTAGGGATTGCACAGCAGCCTGTGCACATGGGTGCACATGGAGTGCCAGTCCAGAACAGACAGCCACAATGAGACTGTCACACAGGAACCTTGCACTCCTGGCTCACAGAGTTCCTGCACAGGCCTGCCTTGCTCCTGACCCTGTGATGGGATACCTTCCCACCACAAACCACCACTAAAGAGGCTGAGGTCAGGGGGACACACACACACAGCAGTGCCGCACATGGCACATAGCCATGCCTATGCTCACAGAGCATCGTTCATTCCTGGGCAGACATGGTGAGGCAGAGGACACGGGTCCCCTGCCAGGGAGGCATCCTGAAAGGAGGAGGAAGTAGAAGGGACCCCAGTAGCACCCTCCCCAGCAAGTGATGTCTGCTGCTCACACACACCTCCCAATATCCTCCCTCCCTCTCCTCCAGAGGGAAGGGATAGAAGTCCTCTCCCTGTGGGGTGACACCATTGCTGAACCCACCGTGTGTATGGCATGGAGGGAAGCTGAGTCACCCCATTGACCCCCATCCTGCCCTCAGGCTCCTGGTCTGTCCAGAACCTTCCCATGCCTGCTTGACCCTAGGACTAGGGGGTAGACCCTGGGACTGTGGAGGTGGAAGAGGAAGAAGAGTTGCTGGAGAAGGAAGACAAGGAGGCCAGCACTGACACCATGCCCTCCCCTGGTACATCCATGCCCTGCAGGAAAGTGCCTGCTATCCAGACCTCAGATGGCCTTGTTCCAACCATATCACTGTTGTCTGACTTGAGACCCTTTGTTGTCAGCTAAAAGCTGAGGGCTAGGGTTCAGGCACACTTTCCCCTGGACCATCTGCAAGTGGGGCACAAGCCACATCTCCCGCACCATCCTCCTGCATAACCCACAGGCACCGCCGACACCACGAGGACTTCCAGCAGGAGCACATAGCCTGCCTCCATTCCCTCCAGTGCTCTCTAGACCTGCAGGACCAGAGGTTGGACGCAGATCTTAAGGAGCACTGTGCTGATTGGGAGCTGCGCTGCTCCACCTGGCAGGAGCTGTTCCAGGAGGCCCAGAGCATGTGTGCGGCATACAAAGCCACCGCCAAACTCATGGTTGACATGATTGAGCAGTCCAGCTGCCGCCTCCCCTCCCCCCACTGCACCCGCTCCTGCTCCCCCCTCCTCCTTCCAGCTTTTCCCCCTAACCTTCTCAGCTACTGAAGTCCCCACACATGAGGCGGTGGGACTGCTTGAGGTAGGCACCAGTCCAAGTCCCATCCTTGAGCCTCTCCTCCCCCTTCCAACTCTCTTCCCCCCCCCCCACACGTGTTCTTTCCCCAGTTCCTCCCCCGTTACATTTACCCTAAATTTAAAAAAAGAGTTTCTTGTTCCAAACAAAAAGTCTTGTTTATTGTGTCTGCAGGGCAGAGGGAGAGGGAGGAAGGGGGAAAGGGAGGGCAAGAGAAGGGAGGACTGTGGAAGGAAAGGCACAGAGGGGCACTGCAGAGGCCCCTTGTGGAGAGGCCCACAGGAAAGTGTCACAGGTGTTCTTGTCTGAAACTCTCCCTCAGGGCCTCTCAGATGCGCATAGCCCCTGATGGGCTTGTTGGATGGCAGCCATGCATGGCTGTTCAAAGACCCTGGCCAGCCATTCAGTCTCTGGTCCACTCTCCGGCAGGAATGTCTCCCCCTTATTTTCACAAATATTGGGGAGGACAAAGCAGGCTGAGGCCACCTGGGAGACGTTCTGCTTACCAAGGTCCAGGCAGGTGACGAGACAATGGAACCTCTCTTTCAGATGGCCGAAGGCACCCTCCACAACCATGAAGACCCTGCTGAGCCTGGCATTAAGACATTCCTTGGTGGGGTCCAGGTCTCCAGTGCAGGGCTTTATCAGCCAGGGAAGCAGAGGGTAGGTTGCACCTCCCACAGTGCACATGGGCATGTCTATATCCCCAACCCTGATGGTGCGGTCAGGGGAAAAAATGCCAGGGTGCGTCTTCTGGAACAGGCTTAAGTACCTGAAGATGTGGGCGTTGTGTGTCCTCCCTGACCACTCAACGTTGATGTTTGTGAAGTGGCCTCAGTGGTCCATGAGAGCCTGCAGCACCATAGAAAAGTATCCTTTGCGGTTGATCTGATCTGATTCCTGGATGTTGGGGGCCCAGATAGGGATGTGGGTGATGTCAATATCTCCCCCTCCCCCCACAGTTGGAGAAGCTCATGATGGCAAAGCCATCCACATTGCCCAGGATGGTATTGATGGCCCTCACCAGCTGTGGAAGGAAATAGAGAATCACAGAGTTGCCAGGGCCCTCAGGAGTTCCAAGTCCAATCTTCCCTTTCCACACACCAGGATGAACCCCCAACTTACCCCATCTCCTGGCAGCACTTTGGAAAGTGGGGCTGCAAAACCCATGAGGGAGGGATCTTCCATCCCCCCTTCCCTTGGGAGCCCCATTCAGGTAGTTTGCCACTCTCCTGGGACATAGCATGAAAGAATCATACCTCCATGACTGTGACTTGCACGGGCAAGCCACTTGCAGAGCTCCAGGAAGGTGTCCGTCTGTATGTGGAAGTTCTGGAGCCACTGCTGATCATCCCACCACTCCACGATGATCTGGTCCCACCAGTCGGAACTTGTCTCCAGTCGCCAGAAGCACAGTGCACAGTCTGCAGGGGAGGGGTTGTGCTGCATGAGCATGAGCAACACATGGAAAGAGGTGAGGAGGTGCCCCACAGGGAGTGGTTGGTCCTGTTCCTGCAGAGTTATGGGGGCAGCCTGCAATAACTGCACCAAGAGGTCCAAGAGCTGGCTACTGCTTTCCAGCAGGTCCGACTCCATGGCTGGAGTGCTGTGGTGCCCACAAGGGCAACCAAAGCACATGGTGAGAAAAGTTTGCTGTCCCTCAAGGAGGTAGGCAAATGTGAAGTTTTGGTCTAGCTCTAAGTCCAGTACTTGTAAGTTATTTGAATCAGCGATTACTGTATCAATGAAAAACGATCAAATCATATATCAAGATTTGAAACTTTTGTAATAATAGGGCCAAATCACTAGCTGATGTAAACTGGTGCTGCTCCATTTAATTCAATACAATGACACAGACTACATCATGTGAGGATCTGATACACATCATCTGGGTGAGAAAAAATAAAATCAAAGGTATATTGAAAAGGATGCATTTGAAAAACAGAATTTGTTGAATGTTCAAATGCATCTATCGGATTAGTATCTGTCATCAGCTTTCATTATGAGACAAATCCATGAGCAAACAAATGGTGAATCATTGCTCATGAATTATGACATTTGACAAGATGTGAAACGTAAAAATAAGATGTCTATTAAATACTGTACCATCAAGAGGTGCTTGTTTATTTCAATAATAGCCAATTAGCCCGTCATAAAACAGGATTTTCAGGTCTCTCCTCCACGTCACTCTTCTCTCCTGAGCCTCCGGTCTCTCGCTCTGAGTCTCTTTCTCTCTCTCTCCTCGTCCTGCTGCCTCCCCCTATCTCTCTCAGCTCTCCTCTGTCTTCTGCCTCTCTCTCCGTCTCTCTCTTTTTTTCTCCCCCTCCTGTCTCCAACTCTTTCTCCACTCTCCTCTGTCTCCATTGGGGATGCACACTCATCCAGGCCCTGCTCCATAGGCGTGTATGTCACCACCCCGCCCTGCCCTGCCCCACCCTGCCCCCCTTTGCCTCCCGCCGTGGTGCTCGGCTGACATCTGCACCACTTAGCCAGACCGCCACGTGGGAACAAGTGACACAAACGGTCTCTCTCTCTCTCTTCTCCTCCTACTGCCTCGTCCTCTCTCTCTCTCAGCTCTCAGCTCTCGTCCGCCTCCTGCCTCTCTCTTTGTCTCTCTCTTTTTCTCTTCTCCCCCTCCCGCCTCTCACTCTGTGTTTCTCTTCTCCTCCTCTTGCTGCGTCTCCCTCTCTCACTCTCTCTCTCTCGCTGTCCTCCGCCTCCTCCGCATCCTCTGTGTCTGCTCCACTTTCCTCCTTTTGAATCCGGAGCCCTTTCCTGACGTCAGAGATGCACACTTGTCCATGCTGCACGGGGAGCGCGGATCCCAAAGGGCTGCTTGTGCCACTTGCTCCCATGCGGTGGCCTGGCTGAGTGGTGCAGAAGTCAGCCGAGTGCCATGGTGGGAAGCAGCAGCGCTGCCCAGAGGGAACAGCCAGAGTTTCAGCGTTATAGAGTCATAGACATTGGGCTACTACATATATGATTGGGCCCAAAATCACGTAATGGAAATGTAAAACTCATTTATTATGAATGAAAATGGCATATTATCAAATCATAGCTGGGGTAGCCCTTGAAACTCAAACTGTATTTCAACTGCTTTTGGCACTAGGCATATCTGTCTATTGAAACTTAGGTTTTGAACAAACATTTTATTTTCTGAAAGTCTCAGAGGAGTAATCATATTAGTCTGTAACTTTAAAAAAACAAGAAGTTCTGTGGCACCTTAAAGATTAATGATATAGATATATAGTTTCATGAGCTTTCGTGGGCAAAACTCACTTCTTCAGATGAGCTTGAGTGTACTTTTTAAATTGTAAACAATTTGGAAAAAATAGTTCACATATGTCTGTATAGCACCTAGCATGTTCTCTGCACTGTAGTGAAAAAGACATAAACATAATCCTCTATTTAAAGGGAAGTGTGAAGTGGTGATGTTTATAATAATTAGAGTAAATTGTTCTCATAGGATTTATCAAATTTCCAGGGGTCTTACTTGTCCCTCTTTGCCTGGCTGATAGGATGTTGTTTTTGAGAAAGAAATTTAGAGGAATTGGAAACAAAGAATCTCTGTGCTATGATGATGTGTAAGGTGAAATCAAAATTTGAGCAGCTATGTATTACATCAAAAAAATTCCTATCATTATGAATTATCTTTTGGAGAACATTATCACCAGCTGTTCATTCTACCAATTGTAGAACACTTAATGAGCAACACTGATGTTCCTTTGTAGTTCACCTCAATATCTTGTTAAAATCAGAAGATATCCTATTAAGCCTGGTTGGTTGCGAAAGTTCTTTTTCCTGTAGGAATGGCCATACTGATCCCTCTTTTATTAATATTACAACACAAATTTGAGGTAATTGAGACTTGAGCCCATTGATGCAGCTTCTACTTCCTTTAACCTTTAATCCTTTTTTTTTAAACAAAAGGTTATTTGAAAAAACAGTTGAAATACTGTACAAATTCATCGGGCTTGATATACTTTATCAGTTTTATCAAGCAGGTTTTTATTTGCAAACCCAACTCTTACATCAAATGCAAAAAGTCTCAGGGGGTAGCCATTTGAGGGCATGTCTACACTGCACACTTATTTCAGAATAAACTATTTCGGAAAACTATTTCAAACTAGCACGTCTACACAGCAAGTGCCCATTGAAATAGCACTGAACTATTTTGAAATAAAGCATCCACACTCATTGGACACTGAATGTCATTTAAGGCAACTTGGAAGCACTTCAGGCAGGTCAACAGGACAGCGCTCACTTCTTGGAGCTGCTGCCTGAGGCTATCTGAGGCTCAAGCTTAAAGGGACTCCCCTGTTCAGCAGTGGCTCAGGCTCTTCTCATTCACCTGCCTCATTAAGGTACAGCAAAACCTTTTCTTTATCTGCTGTGGTTGCCTTTACAGACACCTCAGCACTCCTTCCATGGAGCTGGACTTGTCTCCGAGCAGTTGACAGCTCTTATATGTCTTGGTGCACCTCCTGCTGCAGTTTCTGAGAGCTGCCTTCATGGCCCTGCAGGAACAGGGCACCCAGCTACTTGTGGGGCAATTCCTCACCTCATTCTGGGCACCTTACCCGCCCTCCCCTGAATATCATACACAGCTGCTTCTGGTGTCTGGACACCAGATCCAGCTGGTGGGACTGGATCATCCTGGAGTGGTGGGACGACCAGCAGTGGCTCTAGAATTTCCACATGTGGAAGGAGACCTTTCTAGAGCTTTGTGAGTGGTTTGACCCTGCCCTTCATCAACACCCATGAGACCAGCCATCCCCCTCCAGAAGTGGGTAGCCATTGCCATCTGGAAGCTCGCCACACTGGACAGCTAGGGTATGTCTAGACTACATAGCTCCGTTGACGGAGCCATGTAGATGAGTTTACTAGACATAGAAAAATGAAGTGAGGCATAATGGAGCAGTCAACAAAGGCTTCCCTTGTTGACTGCAGCACATCCAGACTGCGCCACCAAACAGCTGAATGGCACACCGTGGTGGCCATTTTGATGTAAATGAAGCGGCGAATATTTAAATCGCCGCTTCATTTTTCTATGTCTAGTAAACTCATCTACATGGCTTCATCGACGGAGCCATGTAGTATAGACATACCCCTACTGATCCATCAGGAACTAGTTCGGCATGGGAAGATCGACTGTTGGGATTGTGGTCATGCAGGTATGGTGCTTTCATGCTATTGTCCCAGGAGGTTGATGAACTGAATGCTGGAGTGGGGTTCCCTAGGGAAGGTGGGTAGGAGGTGGAAGCCCCCTCTCTGGGAAGTTTTTCAGTCCTGCCTGCACAAAGCCCTGTGGGCAGATGGGGCAAGTCTGGGTTATTGCTGTGGTGTGTGGAGGGAGGTAGGGATTGGGCTCAGGGGCCTCTGGAGGTCCCTGGCAGCCCTGTAATTCTCCGTTTGTTTGTCTCCTTGTACATGTGGTGAGGGCCATCAACACCACCCTGTAGCACAGGGTCATCAACCTGGGTGACATGGACTCCATCATCACCGGCTTTGCTGCCATGGGCTTCCCCAATGGCATGGAGCAATTGATGATGCCCATCCAGGCCCCCGATCACCGGCCATCCAAAGACATCAACCAGAAGAGGTATTTTCAATGATCCTACAGGCCTGTGTTGACCACGGTGTCCAGTTCACCAACATCTATGTCGGGTGTTTGGGGAGGGAGCACAACGCACATGTTTTCTGAAACTCCAGCCTCTTTCTGGAAGGTGCACGTCGGCACCTTTTTCCCTGACTGCACCATCAGGGTCAGGGACACAGACATGCTGATCTGCAAGGTAGGGGACACAGCCTACCCTCTGCTCCCCTGGCTCATAAAGCCCTACACTGGACACCATGATCCCACCACGGAACATTATAATTCCAGGATCAGCAAGTCCCATATAATTGCCGAGGGTGCCTTCGGGCATCTCAAGGGGAGGTTCCATTGCCCTCCTCACCCAGCTGGACCTTGGTAAGTGGAATGTCCCTCATGTGGTGGCAGTGATTTGTGTCCCTCATAATATTTGTGAAAGCAAGGGGGAGATGTTCCTGCTAGGGTGTGGGGCAAAAGCTGACCAGATCAGCAGGGCCTTTGACCAGCCGCATACAGCTGCTATCCATTAGGCTCATCAGGGGGCTGGCTATGAGTATCTGGGAGGCCTTGAGGGAGGGATTCACATAAGGATCCCAGGGTATGTCTACACTAGCTCATTAATTCAAGCTAGGTAGGCAAATCAGGCAACCGGAGTTGCAAATGAAGCCTGGGATTTAAATATCCCGGGCTTTATTTGCATGTTCCCGTCCGGCTTTATTTGCATGTTCCCGTCCATTTTTAAATCCCCCTTAGTCCGAACTAACTGCCCGTGGCTACACACGGCAGTTTAAAGTTAATCCAAACTAAGTCCTTAGTTTGGATTAACTGTTACTCCTCGTGGAATGAGGCTGTGTCAATCTTACCAGTGATTAGATATGGGAGTGCTAGGCTGAACCTCACTTCTGTGCAGAGACACTCAAAATCATAGTCAGCCCACAGAATCAAATTGCTTACGTGGGTCTCTGGGGCTATGTCTAGACTGCATTCCTCTGTTGACAGAGGGATGCAAATCAAGAACATCGAACTTGCTAATGAAGCAGGGATTTATATATGCAGTGCTTCATTAGCATAAACTTGGCCACCCTTTTTTTCGAAATGGAGCTTTTTCAACAAAAAAAAAATATGGCAGTCTAGATGCAGATCTGTCAAAAATAAACCCTTTTTCAACAGATCCTGTAAACCTCATATTTTGAGGAATACAGGATCTGTTGAAAAAGGGTTTATTTTCAACAGATCCACGTCTAGACTGCTTGGTTTTTTTTTAAAAAGCTACATTTCGAAAAAAAGAAGTGGCCATGTTTATGCTAATAAAGCATGGGATATTTAAATCTCTGCTTCATTAGCAATTTCGATGTGCCTAATCTACATCTCTTTGTTGACAGAGAGGTGTAGTCTAGACACACCCTGGGATAACATGCCAGTCCATGGAGCGCTGCAGGGCTCTAAGGGCAGTGATATGAATCATAGAATACTAGAACTGGAAGGGATATGCTCCCTCTGGATTTCCTTGTAGGCTCACCTGCACTGGTGGATCACGCAGGGTCAGGAGGATGGCACAGGAGGTGTCAACCATTCCCCACTTGCAGTTCAACCAGCTGCAAGCACAAAGCAAAAGGCAGTCATCCCAGGAGACACTGTGCATGAAGCCTGGCCCTCTGCTCTGAGCTGAGACCAAGGCTGTGTCCAGACTCCATGCCTCCGTCGACGGAGGCATGTAGATTAGCCAGCTCGGAAGAGGGAAATGAAGCCGCGATTAAAATAATCGCGGCTTCATTTAAATTTAAATGGCTGCCCCGATCTGCCGATCAGCTGTTTGTCGGCAGATCGGGAGAGTCTGGACGCGATGCCCCGACAAAGAAGCCTTTCTTCATCGACACAGGTAAGCCTCGTGAAACCAGGTTTACCTGTGTCGATGAAGAAAGGCTTCTTTGTCGGGGCATCGCGTCCAGACTCTCCCGATCTGCCGACAAACAGCTGATCGGCAGATCGGGGCAGCCATTTAAATTTAAATGAAGCCGCGATTATTTTAATCGCGGCTTCATTTCCCTCTTCCGAGCTGGCTAATCTACATGCCTCCGTCGACGGAGGCATGGAGTCTGGACACAGCCCAAAAGGCCACAGGTCTGATGAAGGCTATGTGCTTCAAGCAAGGCCATCTATGGCCTAGACAGTAGGGACTTTCCTGCAGGGACACAGATGTTCCGGGGGGAGCCTCTCTACCCCCACATTCCAGGGACAAGCAGGCATGGGATGGTGCTGGCCAGACTGGAGCCTGCAGGTGGGAGGACAGCTATGAGGTGGCTGACCTTCCCTCCATGCTGTGCACATGCTGGGTCTGGCAGTGGCGGTGTCCCACAAGGAAAGGACTTGTATCCCGGGCTGCTGGAGGAGTGGGGACAGGGTGTTGGGTGGAGGTATGTGTGAGTGGCAGATGCTCCTGTGCCTCACTGCACTCTCCTTGGGAGTGGATGCTGCCCTGAGAGTGCAGGCATGCCAGTGTGCCAGGTGCGGAACTGCTCTGTGTGTGTGTGTGAAGTAGTGGCTTGCAGTGGGAGGGTGTCCTGTCCCACCCCGATGTAGAGAATAAGGCAGGCCTCTCCAGACACCCTTGAACAAGGGTCCTCTGTTGCTGTTTCCTGGGACAGTGTGCCCCGGACTGGCACTCCATGAGCACCCACATGTTTAGGCTGATACATGATCCCCAGGCTGAGAAAGCCGAATGAGGAGCACACAGCAGCTACTCTCTGCCCTTTACCTCCACCCATGTGTTTGTAGGGAAAGTAATGGCACTCACCTGAGGGCCTTCCCTAGCTTTGGATGATGCCCAGGAGACATGGGGATACTGTCTCTATGGCAAGCATGACCTCCTGTCTGGCAAGCATGGATATGGTGCTGGCCTTGTCCGGCTCCTCTTTCTCTTCTTCCTCCTTCTCCTTATTGGCCATGCCCCCTGCGAGGGCAACGATGGGTGTCTCCATCCCTGTATCCACAATGAGAGGGGTGGGGAAGGGACTGACCTACTTCCCCAGGAGGTGGTGGAATTGAGCATAATATGGGTAGGCCTGTGGTGCTCCTTGACCTTGGCATAAGCCTGCTTTAGCTCCTTTACCTTCATGCGCACCAGCTCCTGGGTGCATATATAGCAGTTGGTGCCCAGTCTGTTGGCCATCCAACCATTGAAGTCCACATTACAGCACCTAGTGTGGAGATCCTGGAGGTTTGCCTCCTCTCCCTGGACCTCAATGAGTTCCAGGATCTCCGCACCAGACAAGGAAAGTGCATGCCTCTTTTGTCCCTGGGCATGACCCTGAGAGCTGGCTGCTGACTTCCTAGGAGCAGAGGAGGGAACAGTGGGGTCACTCATGGTGGCTGAAAATGCTGCTCTGGCAGCTGCTCAGGGCTACCAGGGCCTGCCGTGAGCCACAAGCCTTTTCCCCTGTGGCTGCATCTTTAAGGACTGCAGGGGAAGGGGGGCTACAGTTTTTATGAGTGCAAAAGAAGTGACTATCAGGGCACTTGTGAGAAGGGCTGGAGGCCTCTTATTTCAAAATAACTCCATCTGCCTGCCCTGTCCACACACTAGTACAATGAGGGTTATAGAATCCAGAATAAGACACTCATTATTTCCAAATTATTTTGAAATAACAGGCTTGCTGTGTAGATTCTTGCAAAGTTATTTTGGAATAATGTCTATTATTCTGGAATAACACTACTGCATAGTTATGCCCTGAGTCTGTATCATTAAAAACAATGAGTTGTCCTGTGGCACCTTAGAGACTAAAAAAATTAATATAGGATCATGAACTTTCATAGGTAAAGCCCACTCATCATGGGATAGTTTTTTAAAAAAGAGGCAGTTTACCTGGGACAGCAAAAATAGTCAGATAAAGGGCTTGTTAAAATAAATACCAAACTTGTACCATCTTCAGCCTAAGGCTGAAGTGAGATTTCAAAAGTGAGACTGAGAAACTTCTTAAAGTGTATGTACAGAATCTATCCACACTGATATATATCACCAGTATGTGGCCATATTTTAGACAAGTATAAGTGATTATTAATGATAAGTTATTTTGGAGTTTTTTTCTTGTTTGGCTTCTACTAATTTCATAATTCATCTTTAATTTCCCTTCTATGAATAAAACAACACATTTTTCCTTTGTTAAGTTTAGCTTTTGTGACAGCATGTTAATCATCGATCACTTGCAATTTTAATAGAGACTCCACTGATACAATCCACATTTTTTTCTTCTTTCAGACACAATCAATGTTATGAAAATCTTTTTTTTTATACAGGCAGGAATTGCCCATCAGGTCACCAAACATAATGAGAGTTTTTCACTACATTAAAACATTTTGTTATTTATTCTTAATACTCAGTGAACATGCATGTCAATGAAGGCAAGTTAGAAACCAATTCACAGCTAACATTTTAATTTCACCTCAGAAACTTCTGGTTAACTTTCTACATACTTGTATTTCCTATGTTTAATTTGATGCATTTTTAAAATTTTAGTTGTTCAAAATATAGGCTGCTAAATCACTCAGAACCAGAATGACAAAAAGATGAACTACCAGACACCTGATCAACTCAAGTGACATAGAAAAAGTTTAACTAGTGAAACTCTCCCTTGTTCCTGATGGGCTACTCATCTATGTCAATACAACTTCTTAAGCCATTACAACATCTGCCATTGTGAGACTACAAATGGTGTCTGCAGTAATTAATTTACTAAGAACTATAGGTTTATTTATATGCCACTCTGAAATGATTCCCTATAAATTATGGGTCTAATGCTTCCTTTGAAGTCAATTGAAATGTTGGGACTAATCTCAGAGCATGTGTCTAGACTCCTTATGGTGGCATGTATAGTAAATACACTATGCTTCTCTCTTCCCCTCCCCTCTCCCCTGACCCCACACAGGTATAAACATCAGTGTAGGTGAGTCACTAACTAGGCAAGTGGAGTAAAGACACATCAGAATCTTAAGGAATGTCCCCTTCATGGCTCTCTACATATGTCCTGCCATGTTCCCACAGCAGGGGGAGGCAAGGTATAAAGGCTCTGGTAGCTCCCCACTGCCTTCCCCAGACAGAGCCTTCCACTTCCAATGTGTAGCGACACACTGTAGTATGAATTCAGACTGCTTTCCACTGTGACCTGTAGCTACATGTTCTGTACATGTCACCACCAATGTAGACAAGGCCAGTCATCAGTATTAGATCCAATAGCACCACTTCCCAAGGCTGAGTCAATGTCTTTTTACATCACTATTTCAACTGTAAATCTCTGTTTAGAAGCTGTCCTGATTATGAATGCTCTCATTTAGAATGGCAGCTGCACCTTGAACATAGTGAGCCAGATTCTCAGCTAGTATAAATGGGACCCACTTAACAACAATTTACACCAGCTGAGCATCTAGCCCGCCATTTTTCAGAGAAATCACTTTCCTTTAATATCCATCCTTCTGATGAAATCCATTGATTTCAGCCAAGGGGGAATAATTACATTCACAGTAATCGAAAGCATCGCTTCTGACTTCAGACTGAAAGTTGGAATCTTTCGGGCTGTAAGCAGGTACTTTAAATCTTATACATTGTACATGTGCATGACTGGAAAAAAAAGCAGGCCCATGTCCCAGCGAACCTCCTGCTGATTTTAATCTCACTGAGTAGTTCATTATGCTATGATCAGTACCAGTATTATGCTATTTCAGGGCAGAGTCTGCCTAACCCTAATTTGGGTGCACGGTTATTGGAGCAGGCTCAAGCAGCCATTCCCACAAATACATACATGTCACTGCTCACAGAAAAGTCAGGAGCTGCAGTGCTCACGTGAGCCCCAAAAAAGGAGCTAGGACAAATATGGCACCCAGAGTTCAAGTTTGTGTCAAGAGCTTAATGTTGTTTGTGCATTTTGTTAGCTCCTTTTATTGTTTGAAGATAGTCAGAGTTGCAGGTTTGGCTTATGCAAACCTCTTTTTTTTTTCTTGTAAGTTTTGCTAACATCTGAGCATACTTTATCTGCACATGCCTTTTATATTGCAGCACAAACATCTTCCTTTAGTAGCTCTGTCTGCACTGTATGCAAAATGTGCTAAAAGGAACATAGTACTTTTATCTGCTTTCTTAAGGAGTCACTGGACCCCTTTGGAGCCTTGCTTTTAATTATACTTTTACTAATGATAGTACTGTAATAACAATAATACATAATATACTAGTTTGTATTACAGTAGTTTGTGGACTGAGTATAGGTCCCCATCTTGAATCACTGTAATGCTGTGGTAGGCCCTATGCAAACACATAATAAAGAGATACTTGTCTTTTGGGAAGCTAGAGAAGTCAGGGAAAAATGCATTGAAATTTGCTTTTTAGGACTACTTGGGAAATCCCACTAAATACTGAATGGCGAGATGGGTGTGTTGCTGTCTAGTAGGGCTCTAGCTCAGGCCAAGGCAGCAGGCTAATTCACTCACATATTAATGGAGATCAAAGCAGGTTCAAATGGCACTGCAATGAGATCACGTCAATTCACTTATGTGTTGGCATCATTCAAAGAAATGTGATAATATAGTCTTCATTGATCTGTAACCTGATGAATATTCCATTAAAATTTACATGACACACACACACACACACCTGTACATAATTAGTCTGAGAGCCCGAGATCAAAAGATGCATTCATGTTTAGATGAGAATGTACTCAATGTACATACCGGCATGAAAACTTATGCAGCTCACTAGTGGGATAGAAGCCTTCAAATTGTAAATAGGAAGCATGCTAACTTCAAAATGTTCAACAGTGGGAAATCTACAGGCCCATGCTGTGATGGGAACTTTCATCACTAACCCAGTTTATCTGGGTGGCAAGCTGCAGTGGAGAGCCTAAGGGTGACTGACTCCATGGGAAGACTAATATAATAATCCAAGATGGTGCAGTTGTTGCTGTATGGGTGAACTCTATAAGAATATACCACCAGTTTGAGGTATCTGCCCTGTGTTCTGACTGTCTGACTTGAGATTGTCACTCACTGTTGTGAGCGTCTCAGATAGCGTGACAATGAGTATGAGTTTTGCTGTTAAATGTACAATCATTCATTTGGAAAGACGTTGCCCCTTCTTTCCATGAAATCAAACACGCTGCAGTGTCTCTTATTAAGTGTTTCTTCACTGCTTGATGAGTCTATTTGACTTATACAAAGCACATCCTTTGCCTGTTGAGATTCTCCTCAGCCAACACTTGAGTTTCCTTATGTGGCATTAGTAACTAGCAATTTTTAAAATTTGAAATTGAAATACTTAATCCCGTAAGACCTCCCCATAGAGAGAGTGAGTACTGCAGGAAATTTATAGTCTTGTTAAGAGCCACACATTATGACAATGTATTCATCCTGATGGACAAAGCAAGAAGACGGGCTTCTTTCAATCTTTTATCCTGAATCTTATACATCTTATGCTTGGTGAACTATATAGGAATAATAGAAAGTTTACCAGGCATTGCTTGGATCCTTCACTCAATTCATTTTTTTTTTCATTTAAATCATTGCTCTGACCTGGGGCTGGGGACGAGTATGCAGTATGCAGGCTGCCCTACGGAGAGAAGACTACTCCTGCTCTCTCTCACTGCAGCAACTTTGGGCCAGGTAAGAAGCACCTCTCCATGGCTGCTGGAGCTACAGCGGGCATTGCCAAGTGAGGGGCGCATGTCCGCCAGCTGGGATAGTTCCAGGTTCATCTGAGGATTGAGGTATGGAGCAAACTGTGCACTTTTCCCTTACTCCCTGATGAAGGGGCACTGCCAGCAATGTTCCTGTGTGAATGAGGGGGAAGCTGAAGCCGCCTGTCCTCCCTAAAGGACACCTGGGGTATGGGAGTCAGTCAGCTCCCAGCCAGCCCCTTTCTCTCACCTGGTGATCTGTCTCTTTTTTGTATGGTTTTATGTGTCCACATAGGCATGGGGAGGTGGGAGCTTCAGCTCACCCATGTGCACAACCAAACCCTTACCTCACTTTGAGTTAGCATAAGAGGAAGCTGCATACCAAATTTGATGGTCCTAGCTTTTACCATTTAGGAGGAGCTTCTGAACAAACAGATATAGGGAAGGAAAAGCTCACTTGCTCACTCACAGACAAGCAAACTCTCTCCAATACATAGTAGACATGTGTTGTTTACTAAAATATATAAATCCATACTTGTCTGCCACACTGCCATGCACAGACCAGCAAGGGGCTCTACTACTTAGTATATAGAAGAGGTTATTTAAATGCCTGCTGAGTTTTGCTTTTAAATAGTGATGTGATCAGATGATAAACCATTAATTTTGTCTATGTGCTTTGAGTGGTCAAAGTATAAAATATTGGAAGTGTTGAGTTGAATTTTGAGTGAAGCATTTGTATATTTGTGCACTTCTGACGTATCCAAAAGTGCTCTCATTTTCTCTACATTAATCAAAATAGAAGTGTATTTAAAACTAAATTGACATACATTCTTGCTTTTCCTGCATCCAAGAATGGGTGAAATTAACCTGAGAGTCCACTTTCCCATGGTAATGCTCTCCTTTATATTGAGGAAGATTACATTTTGAGAGACAATATATGGCACTGAATGAAATTGATAATCAAAAAGATATGGTGCTGTTAATATGGCCCCTGGCGTATCGCCTCTCCTGCAATCACATTTATAAAACCAAATGCATGAGTTTGCTCACATTAATAAGGGTAGCACTCCTTCCAGGGGCATTTCCATGACTACGTATGGGAATGTTGTGAAATAACTCTTAATATGTATATCACTTCTAACTAAATCAATGTTCTCAGGAGCTGCCAAATAAGAATGTTTGCCAAATGCCCTCTGGGGATGTATCCCTCTTCTCTTTTGTGTCCATTGATTCTACAGTGAGAAAAATTTGGAACTTGGGACTGATTATGAGCATTGTCCGTGATTATAAATGCCCTATTCTTGTAGAGCATGTACATAGTGTGTCTGCTCTGGAATTTGCCCTTGACCAAATGAAAGGCAAATGCCTACCTATTGAATACACATGGTCCTATTAAATACAGGAGGGGGGCTGGTCACATCAGTGAGGCAAATAGGGTGGTTCTAACTCTGTTCTAGCTATAGAACCAGAAACCCCCTTTTTATCACTTATTTACTCTACCTCCTTTTTCTGTTAGGAAAAAAATTGAAGATATACCTAGCCACCTACGATTTCAATAAGTGCATCATCACTTGTGTAATATGGAAATCTATGCTAGTAACAGAATCTCTTTCTTAAAGCAAATAGATGGATTACAAATCATAATTTTTCTCTAGAACAGTGTTTCTCAAAGTGTTTTGCTTTGAGAAATCCACTAGCAAGCCCACACTACTTTGCTTACCTAAGGGTCTGTAGTCACTGAGTCCTGTGTCTCCCATATGCTCCGGTTTACTGTTTCCAGCCAAGGGAAGACATAGGAAGCATCACTCCACTTCTCACCACTCCCATTGGCTGGAAACATGAACAAATCTTCATGGCTTAGGTTTCAGACATGTGACACACATTTCTGATATGGGCTAAATTGGCGAGATTCTGCTAGACTGGATGGATTTTGTCCAGACCCACATTAACAAATATAAATCAATTGTTGAAGCAGATCTGAAGCAGATTTTTTTCCTGCAAAGTATTCCTAATTTATTTATTTTTTATCATAGCTACCTTTAAAAGGAAGGTTGTCCATAGTCTTCAAACAATCTGAAAAGGTTTGACAGTTTTGATAATTTCTTTCTCAATTTAAGTTCAAATTTATCTTTGGGGACTGCAAAAGCAAACGTTCAGTTAGGATATACCTGTAGAGCAACTTATTTGTGGTTTTTTCCCTATTCTATCCATTTATATAATGTTCCAGGGGAAAAATAGTCTTATATGAATAGCACATTTATTTAACTTTCTGTTGCTTGAATTTTCAAAAATTGCATTGTTTTGATCATTTTTTAAGCATTTTCACCATATATCATTACCAAATTATTCAGACTAATATCTATAACACATAAGAAAAGAAGGTCTTAGATATTTCAAACATTTTGGTAATTTTTGTTACATCTGTGGTATTCAACATTTCATCATAATTTTTTTCTAAAAATTACAAACACAAAAAACATAAGGTTAAAGTTCTCAGATTGCAAGCTAGGCAATTTTCTGCCGAAATTTGCATTTAACAATAGAGAATTACAGTACTGAGTACTGTACTGAGTAGTACTGAGTAGTTCAGCTATTGTATATCTTTAGAGATGTTGGACTGAGTTTTACATCATACAAAATGGGTCAAATCCTGTAGTTTTTTATTTCCTTGGCAATATGGGCAGAGTCAGAACTTTACCATTTGTGCCAGAGTGTATCCAGTTTATGCAGATTAAATTAGTGGTTTGGGTATATTTCTGAACATGATAAATGTACAAAGTTTCCCAGCTCTCAGATTAAATATGCTTTATTTAATGCTCATTCTGTTCAGGTCTCATCGTTGTTTATTATCTCTTCACTTTCTTTTAGTCCTTTGAATCATTGCAAAGTAATATTAAGTTGGTCTTAGTGAATGTTAATGGATTTAGCAGCTCAGTGAAATGCAGGAAGATTTGGAATTACTGGAAAAACCCATATTCAGATGCAAATGACATATACTAAAAACAACTCAGCTGATTAGCATAAAACATTAAGGAGTCAGTTCTGGCCCCAGTATGCAGTCCAGTTAGTCAAGCTATAATGGGGAAGATGTATGTGGAAAGAATAAAGAATCTTACTCCTGAGCAATGAAGAAGCTGCAGAACTATTCCTGAATTGTCCGGATTGCATTATTCAGTAGGGATGCAAATTGTTGTATCATTAGTTAAGCAGTTAAAAATTATGTTTAACCAACAGTTATTCTGAAATAACTGACATTATTTTGAAATAATAATCTGAGCATCTACACAGCAATTCCATTATTTTTAAATTATTTTGAAATAACGGACATCTTATTTTGAAATCTGTAAACCTCATTCCATGAGGAATAACACTAATTCTGAAATAGTTATTTCGGAATAGTAGTAGGGTGGTCACTCCACTGCTGCTCTTTCAAAATAGCTCCTCCCCAGGGCCATTCAAAGTAATTACTCCCCAGTGCCTCCTGGGGCTCTAATTCAAGGTAGAACATCCACATAAGGGAAGACTGCCTCAGACTAATTTTGAGGCTTCCTTGTAGTGTTGACATACTATTTCGAAATAAGTGTGCTATGTAGATGTACCCCCAACAGATTAAGTGTGGCTCAGTTGGAGTGGCCAGGCTATAGTGCCTCTGCCAGTTAACTGTAACCGGTAAGCATCACCCAGTAAGCATCACCCATATTTCCCTAGTATACTCTAGCTGGAAATCTGCTTCCTCTTGAAATCTCTTGTAGATAAATCTAGTTGAGCAGTGTCCTCAAATTTGTCTCCAGATTTGGGTTACATGTAGAGCTTGTTGAAAAAGAATTCAAATTCACACACAAAAAAATCACAAAAAATTCTGAGAAATTCATCCCAGATCTAAGTACAAGTAAATTAAGGATAACACAGAAATTATTAATATTCATTTGGAGGTATGGGAAACATTGCAGTTTCATGTTGCTTGGATTTCAGTAAAGCTGTTTTTGTATTCATTTGTGTGACTTCTTACACTGAGTTTTGCTGATATATGAGATGTGAATCCTTTCTGAGTGGGAGAAATTATGTCTAGGGTGTGACTAGTAAGCAAATCTTCAGGAGAAGGGAGATACGTGAAAAGTGGTTCATAGAGGGTATGTGTACACTAAGGGATAAGGTCAAGTTAAGATACGCAACTTCAGCTACATGAATTGTGTAGCTGAAGTCGAAATACCTTAACTCAACTTTTGGCATCCACACTGAAGGAAATTGAAAGGAGCATGCTGTCCCTTCAACTTCCCTTACTCCTTGTGGAAGTGGACTGCAGGCATAGACCAGAGTGCCCCTCTCTGTTTGAATTAGTACATTTTCACTAGACCTGCTAATTCAAACCCTGGAAGATAGATAGCAGCAGCTTCGATCTTCTCTGTAGTGCAGACATACCCAGAGATTTCACAGCTGTGAAAACATGGTCAGCCCATGTTCATGTAGTCTTGTATTCTGGTCTCAAAAGGATAGCTGTGTTAGTCTGAAACTTTAAAAACAATGAGTAGTCCTGTGGCACCTTAAAGATTAACAAAAATATACATATAGTAGGTACCACAGGAGTTCTCATATTCTGGTTAATGGTTTTAATTTGGGCCATCTTCTTTGACAAAAATGGAGTTATGTTAGATTTACACTGGTGTAATATATCAGAATATGGCACACTCTGGGCATGTTTACTCAGCAGGGATAAAGCCGAAATACGCTACGCAATTTCAGTTACGTCAATTGCGTAGATTAAGTCAAAATAGCTTATTCTGGCTTTTGGCGCTGTCTACCCAACAGGAAGTCTGAGAAAGAGCACTCTTCCTCTGACTTCCCTTATTCCTCATATAATGAGGGTTATGGGATTCAGAGTAAGAAGTTCTCCAGCTCAACATTATCTCAACATTATGTTGAAATAACTGCTTGTAGCATAGACGCGGATTGACATTATTCTGAAATAACGCTGCTGTGTAGACATAGCCTCACTATGTGTGTTATAAAATTACCCAACAGCTCCCATTATAAGACCCTCATTTCATTTGTACATCACGTTTCCCTTTTTGAGAATGAGACTAGCAAAATAATACATTATTTTGCCATGTTAAAAAATGCTAACAGACTTTTCTGTGAGTGTTTCTAGAATGCTTTATGTAGACTTGAAATTTGGCAGAGTCTTGAGCTTTGTGTGGGAGATGTGTCTTATGCCACTCTCATGAAAATCTCCCCAATTTTGGCCCTATTGTAAACTATCGAAAAATTTCATTTTGTACATGTCAGTAAAGATTTCTTCATTTTAAGCTGTACATTCACCCAAAGATGCCATTCACAACAAGCATGTTCCAGTCTGGGGCTGAGTAGGATTTTATCTGCAATTGTGGCTCAACCCTGCTATGGGATGTACCTGTGTTGGGCACCAGAACTGAAAGGAAGGAGGTTGAATCATTTGTTACCTCAACAACCCCACTGCTGGGACCAGGCAGTGCAGAGGAGGAAGCTGCTGATGTAACAAGAGCTGGACGTGGGCACTAGGAGGAGTAGATTAGAACATGAAGCCTGGGAGATGGTGACAATGCTTAACTAGGTCTGGAGGCTGGCGAGGGAGGGAGAAGGACAAGGAGAAACAGGAACTTGGAACTAGGTTATGCGGTTGGGGGAAACTGAGATTGATTGGCCAAATAGAACAATAGAGCATCAAGAAGGAGAGTGGGCCTGGAAATCAGTGGGGGCTTTGGATGAATATGGAGGGAAGAGAGACAGAAAAGGGGGGAAACTAGACTGGGTGTCAGAGTGGAGGGACATATTGGGAGGCATGTGGCAGAAGGAGTTAAGCTTGGAAAGGAAGTGTATAGAAGTGTCATTTAGGGCACAGACCACTCCAGAGCCTAAAATGAAACCCAAGATTCCTGAGTCTCACCATTCCTCTTCTGTCAGACACTATCTGTGAAACACACTGGCAAAATGTCCACATAGACAATGGCAGCCTACTGCTGCTATCAGTTACTCTGTGAGCTCGAAACAGGGGAGGTCTATGTATTGTAGTAGAGCTAAAGGTTCCAGTCCTGCTGATGACCATTGTGCATGTCAGTATGATGTCACCTGATGACATTTCTGTGTTTTCACTTTGCATTTTTGAAATCTCATTTACTGTTCACCACCCAAGTTCTGAAACAACGAAGGCAGGATCCTAGGGTATGTCTACACTACAAAGTTAATTCGAACTAACAGATGTTAGTTCGAATTAACTTTGATAGGTGCTACACTAGCAAACCGCTAGTGCGAACTTAATTTGAACTAGCGGTGCGCTTAATTCGAACTAGGTAAACCTCATTCTACGAGGACTAACGCCTAGTTCGAATTAACTAGTTCAGATTACGGGCTGTGTAGCCACTTAATTCGAACTAGTGGAAGGCTAACCCTCCCCAGCTTTCCCTGGTGGCCACTCTGGGCACCACCAGGGAAACTCTTCTGCCCCCCTCCCGGCCCCGGAGCCTTTAAAGGGGCACAGTCTGGCTACGGTGCCCGTGCCAGGTGAAAGCCTGCCAGCACCCAGCCAGCAGACCCTGCACCTGGCACGGCTCGAGCCGGCCACCCGCTGCCACCAAGCCCTCCGCCTCTTCCTGGGACCAGGCTGGTGACTCCCAGGAGCCTGCCCAGGTCCGCAAGAGGCGGGCACCCACCTGGTCTAGTGCAGACATCGTGGACCTCATCCACAACCTCCGCACTAGGCACAGGAAAGTGGCCGTCTAGGGCAGGATAGCTGCCAGTCTGGCCACCCAGGAGCAGGTTGGCATGAAAATCAAGGTGGTCCATGAGACCCCCGACCCTGAGCCCTGAGCTTACAATGGCCGTACTGGGTCAGACCAAAGGTCCATCTAGCCCAGTAGCATGTCTGCCGACAGCGGCCAACACTAAGTACCCTGGAGGGGATGGACTGAAGACAATGGCCAAGCCATTTGTCTCATGCCATCCATCTCCAGCCTTCCACAAACAGAGGCCAGGGACACCATTCCTACCCCCTCACTAATAGCACTCCATGGACCCAACCTCCATCACTTTATCCTTCACTTCTAGCCTTCACAGCCTCCTGCAGCAAGGAGTTCCACAGGTTGACTCTTTGCTTTGTGAAGAAGAACTTTCTGTTGTTAGTTTGAAGCCTGCTACCCATTCATTTCATTTGGTGTCCTTTAGTCATTCTATTATGGGAACTAATGAAGAACTTTTCTTTATGCACCCTCTCCACACCACTCATGCTTGTATAGACCTCTATCATACCCCCCCTTAGTCTCCTCTTTTCTAAGCTGAGAAGTCCCAGTCTCTTTATCCTCTCTTCATATGGGACCTGTTCCAAACCCCTGATCATTTTAGTTGCCCTCCCCTCTCCCACCTTCTCTCTTCCCCTCTCCCACCTCCTTTTCCCAGTCTCCCCGAGTTTTGTTCAATAAAGAGAGTTTCTATTTTTGAACACACGTGTCCTTTATTTTGTACATCAGGAAGGGGGGCTAGGGAGGGGTAAGTGGAAGGAGGTGAGGGAGGAATGGGGTACAAGCCCCCGATGCGGAGGACTGGGCTGGCTCTGAGGGCTCCTCAGGGTGGAAACTCTCCTGAAGCCCTTTGATTGACCCCCCTTCCAGATGGCAACCTGCGGCAAGTGCAGCCAGGCTGATGGCCGAGTGCTGTGATGTGCAAAGTGTGGGCACTTAGGGGACTCCAAGCCAGGACTGCTTTGCAAGCGGGCAACCCCTGAGAACTGTCTGTCCGGGATGGGGGTCAGGTCCCTTTTAGCACAGCCCTCGGCTAGCCTGAGGCAGCAGCTCCACGGTCTAAGTCTTAATCTGATGCCCTGCCGGCACTGCTTCCGGCCATCCTTAACCTCAGTTCCGGGTCCACTCAAAATGCTAATTCGAACTAGTTTTTAAGTCTAGATGCGCTAATTCAAATTAGCTTAGTTTGAATTAGTGCTGTAGTGTAGACATACCCCTAGAGACTACAGGGCCCTTTACTAGCTGCCTGGATTTGTTGCCTTAGCATCATCCACCCTGGGCACTGAACTAGGCAGGAATGCTATGAAAAAATTGTATGTGATCATCAGAAGGCATACAAAAAAGAGTCTGAATTAAGACTGCACAGGCAACTGTTCTGATTGTTCTAATATTACCCAACATTTGAATGTTTTTCTTAGCAACCTTCATACGGTTTTTGTGTATATATTATATAAATTAAACATACTATAAGCATAAACCCCTTTTCCATTTCCTTTTTGGAATAAAGGTATACACTTTTCTAGGAAGCAAAATGCATCATTTTGTTTAAAAATGTACCGGCTAGTTATTGACAGTCTAAAATCATAACAACATATTTTGAGGTGTATCTAAGTATAAACCCATATTTCAGTTGTCTTTGAAGGCAATCAGCTTTATGTTTCCTTCCAGCACCCCCTGAGGCAAGTGGTATCTCATAGTAACACATGCTTTATTTTGTGTCTTATTGCTGAAACAAGCACTATATTTTGTAAAGAGAATAACAATCATGTTTTCCATTTGGAATATAAAGTAACTAAAACAGTCTGAAGGATTTATTTTGTTGACAATAAAAAAAAGGCTTTCCTGCCAAAGACCCTCAATTGTTAATACACTGAATCGATTTTCAGGAGTATCTTGTAACTTCACAATCATTCCACCCTGAGGTTCTGTTGGAGACTATGTAGTCTGGGCAAGTGTACTCTGCTGAACTTTGAACTGCTTCAATCCCGACTCCACAGATGAATAATTTTTGCCCATCAGAATTCACCTATATCAAATGTGATTCTATTTATCATACATCATTCTTAATAGCAATGTGTTATCCAAGGTGTTTTGAGTACAAGCCTTCTATCAGAGCTTTTTTTTTTTTAATACTTGATTATGGGCCGGTCACAGTTATCGAGACACTTGTGTCTGGAATGCCAAGAGGCCAGGGTGAGATTGTTTAGGTAGAGCAAACTGGAAAGAATCCCTAAAATTGGTGATTATTTAGCTTACTGGTTACTCAGAAGCCCAAAACACAGTTCCCTTAAAGTAACTCAGCTTCGACCTTCAACTCAGCCAAGTCAAATATGAAAAGGGTCACCAAAAATCTTGTTTATCATATAAAAAGTTCTACCAGTCCCAAAGGATTGTATACATTGTCCATCAGGTTAATTAATATTTCAGATCTTGCCCAAATACATGCTTACAGCCATACTTATTGTAATAAAACTTAGTTAAAAAGAGAAAAGATTGATTACATGATCATTATACATACAAGTAGGAATAAAGTTCTTAGTCAGTTCTTTCCAGAATTAGTTCATCAGGCTATGCTCCAATGTTCAATATCAGAGTGGTCCAGACCAGAATGGAACTGGAGACCTCAATCTTATGACTCAAACTTCCCCCGATGAAGCTTAACCAGATCTGAGATCATAGAATCAGGGCTCAAGAGTTCTTTTTATAGTCTTCTAGCAGCCTCTTGACAGCATGCAGCATTACTATAACCATCATAGGTAATTAGCTGCATGAATTAGTATAAGGCAACTACCCATCTCCTGCCATTTACAGGTAGTTTACTACATGCTTCAAAGAGAAATGCAGACAATGCTAGTACTACTTTCACAATTCATCTATATGTTAACATCTCTTTTTTATCTCAGAATTAACAGACTACAGTGACTTCATTTGATTTCATTGTCAACCTCTAGCAATATATATTTGTAAACACAGAACTATTATCTGCTTATATAGGAGTAGCCAACTGGCATCTCTGGAGCTGCATGTGTCTTTTCAGAAGTTAATATGTGTCTCCTGAAATCTCTGCTCAAGCAAGCACACAAAGACTAGTTTCCATAGCTGCTATGTCTTCCATGTCACTCCTATGATGTTACGTGACTATTATGACAAGCACATATTACTCAGTTTGGATTCAGAAATATGAGTGTAAACACTGTGCGCTCTGCTTTGGAAAAATTTATCTTTTTTTTTTCTTACACCATATAACAACAGAAGCAAAGAGCAAACAGAAAAGAAAATACACAGATGAAAATCAGAGCTTCAAACGACTGGGAGAATAAACATTTTTAATGGAATGTAATGATAAGGCCAAATGCCTTCTATGTTAGATGTGTATCTCAGTTGAAATCTTCAAACTTGCAGTATCATTTTGCATTGAGCCATGCACATATAGATCAAGAATTCCCACATAGTTCTGAACTCTGCACTTTGAAAAAAACAAATGGCTGTAAAAGCCCATTTCTTCACCAGATTTGCCAACCAATCACAGACTGTAATGCTTTAGAGGGGTAGCTGAATTAGTCCTTAACTGGAATAAATAAGGAAAGGGGACGGGAAAAAGAAAAATAGAGAAAAAAAATTGTGAATTAGATTGTTCAAGTTACAAGAGACTGATAAGAACAATTTACACTTCTTTAGATGCTGGTTAAGTCATTAGGGTGTGGAAGGTAGTATGCCAGCCAGCCAATATCTTTATTCATTCCTCTCTCATAGGAATCAAATCTGTAAATGAAGTTAAGTTTCAACCCTTTCCTGTGTATTTGGCTTGTGGAACTGGCCTGAAACCGCATGGTAACTTTGAGATCCATTAATGAGTGCCTAGGCTGATTAAAGTGTTCTCCAACAGGTTTCTGTGTGTTGCCTTTTCTGATATCTGATTTGTGTCCATTAATTCTTTCTTGTAGAGACTGTCCAGTTTGGCCAATGGCAGTGGGGCATTGCTGGCATTTGATAAGTTTAGCTTCATATTGTGTGGCCTTCCACATAGCTCATGTAAATAAGCCTTACTCTGAAAGTGAGTTTATAAAAAATCACCTCATTGATGTGACAATCATGGACAATTTCAAAATCTAATTGAAGAACTGGATGAAGATAACACACCTGACAATTTGCCATTTCGGAAAAGTTTTTGCGCAAAAGGGCCAGTGTAGACAGCTCAGGACTGTTTTGCGCAGACAAACCCCGATCGCGAAAATGGCAATCGGGGCTTTCTTGCGCAAAACCGCATCTAGATTGGCACAGACGCGTTTCCTCAAAAAGTGCTTTTTTCTGCAAATGCTCTTTTCCACAGACGCTCTTTTCCGCAAATGCTCTTTTCCACAGACACTCTTTTCCGCAAATGCTTTTAACGGAAAAACTTTTCCGTTAAAAGCATTTGCGGAAAATCATGCCAGTCTAGACGTAGCCACTATGTTTACACCAGAATAAGAACTGTAGTATGTGAGATCAGAACTGGTCTAAGTTTATTTCATTCCAGAAATATGTTTAATTCCCACAATACTATTTCTAAAAGCCAAGTTAGATTGTAATAATACCAGCCAGAGGTTCTACATTACACTGCTATCGGATTACTCTATATATGACTCAAACATACTTGAAAATTTCCAACCTTTCTCCTGGCATTATTTGTACTTTAATACATTTTTAAATATTGAGAAAATTCTACATGATTCTATATATCCTTTCCAACATGATAGTGCTATTTCAATGCTGGTTAATTCCTTTTAAAATTATATATCTATATCTATATCTATATCTATATCTATATCTATATATACACTAGTGGTAGGAAAGCTTTGAAATTAGAAATACAAGTGTGACGTAGTTTGGGTCCCTTGCTGGTTGCTAGGCTTGGGTGGTGAGTGACCTCCACTGTCTGCTGGCTGCAGCACGGCCCAGCAGGGCAGGGGATGAGTCATTATTCAAGGGGGCTTCGAATCTGTCTGACCAGTTATCTCCCAGGAAGCGGAACAATGGAAAGAAGGGGAGTGGAGCCCTGGCTGGGGGCAGGGCTAGAAGTGAGTTAGTTAGGCTTATGGCTGGTATCATGGAGGAAGCAGCAGGCAACGGGCTAGGATTTAGGGGCCCAGGCTCCCCCATATCAAGGGGGGCTGAGGCATCCTAGGCCTGCCCTGTAACCAGATTACATCTGTGCTGTGCTATATCCTGGAGAAGCAATAAACTCCCTCTGTTCTACTGGCTGGAGTCTGTTCGTGCCATTACGGGGGTGCAGGAGATGGGAAAACCCCAACGTGCCATCACAACAAGTATAGTGGGAATAAATATAGGTTAAAAATATAGAGAAATTTATTTTGTGCTAAGAAATTGATTCTCTGGAACGGTTATGCATAATGTGTCAGACATGTTCTTCCTATGTTTTATTAGAGAAAAGAAATAAGGCCTTTATTATATCCTAACTTGTCTACAATCATATGGTATAGCCATAAGCCCTGAAGAGTAAACAATGGTCATTTGCCCACAGGACTTAACTGTGTGTGGGAGACTTCCAGACATAGGCCAACATTTTTAGCATCATGTCCTAGGTGTCCCATTTTAGGCAATTCAGGGGTCTAATTTTCACAGTTGCTGACCCACAAGTCCAATAAAGGTAGTCAGAGCAATGGCTGCTCAGTATTGCTGAACATCAGGACTATCTTTTCTTAAGCTGGGCACCCAAATGTTTAGGCAAAACATCAGAGGCTTCTGATGAAAATGTTGATCTTAGTGTTATCTTTTACTATTGTGATTCAGAACCTTTCACAGAAGCATTAGCATCCTGTTGTATTTCTACCAGATGCACAGTAATACTGACATAAGCCAGGAACTCTCACTTCTCCATTTTTCAAGCACATTTGCGATATATTTCTCATCAGTCAAAACCAGTTAAAGTCCCAGAGGACTCTAAAGAAGAATATTCACCTTCTAAGTGAAAATAATTTGTGGGACACGTGTAAGGAGTATTTAAGATATAGAGGGAAGCTGGCTCAGTTTGTTTGTACTTCTTATTCCAATAATACAATGCTTACTCCAGGATGAAGAATCAATCAGTAACTACTGGTAGGTAGGTAAGAATTTTGCATCATACAAATTCTCAGCATTTCTAGATCTCCATTCACTAACTTTTAAAAATCTGCTTATCCACAGTTGTAGGTTTATGCAATAATATAAAGAAATACAAAACCGTAATTGATCCATTGGATTCAATACACATTCCTATTACCTCTCCCTGCCAAGGCAGGATTTTTTCCTTTTCTTACATTTACCATTGCTTTGTCCAGTCTAGTTATAAATCTTCTTTTTTGTCCCTACTCATCTCTTATTAGTAACTTCCTCCATTTCCTTTGGGCTGGAAGAAGGGACTTCAGCACATTCCTGTATTTAAGTATGTCAGTAGTTTATCTAATTTCAAAGTGACTACTCACGTACTTAAAATTAAGCACGTTTAAATATCTTTTAAGTAGGGCTGTCAATTAACACATGTTAACACCTGCAATTAATGCAGAGCAGAATTAACATGTTAAAAAAATTAGCACACATTAATCACAGGCATATTGCGTGGAGCCCGGGGTCAGCTGTGCAGCACTGTCCTTTTAAAACACCGCCACGGTGTTTCAAAGGGGCAGCGCAGCACAGCTGACCCCGGGCTCGCTGAAGCATTTCAAAGAGGTAGTGCCAATGAAGCCCGGAACCAGCTATGCAGTGCTGCCCCTTTGAAACGCCGTCATGGCATTTCAAAGGGGCAGCGCCACGCAAAACCCAGGATCAGCACTATATACTTTGTATTCTGTGATGTAATTGAAATCAATATATTTGAAGAGGTAGAAAACATCCAAAATATTTAAATAGATCATATTCTTATTATTGTTTAACAGCGCAATTAATCACACAATTAATCACTATTAATTTTTAGGCTAGATTTCAAATAAAAAAGGTTGTGAAACTTTCCATAAATCATGTGTTGGAAAATATTTTACTATCTCCCTCAACAGTTTGCAAAGAACAGTTATTGTAACTGACCATGCAATTCAGATGGAGCAGGGGCCTTTCTGTTAGTAACTTTAAAAGACATAAGAGGAAACTCATAATGTATCTACTAACATATGGTTACTATAAAAACAATAAGCAAATTGTTTTTACTAATTAATAGTTTTGTAATGTAATGTAGCAGATAAAGCAGCTAAATTTGGGAGCATATTTTCTCATATTTTCATTTCTTTAAAATTCCAAATAATTCCTGGACAATCTGCATAGAAAAATCCCAGTTCTTTTAAAACCCAGTTATACTTTTGGCCATTCACCTTTTCCATGTTATTCACAATTTTATAGAAATCATGTAGTTTTAGTTCAGTTAGGGAGGTCCAGGCCGTAGTTGTAGGGCAGCAAACAAACAGTGAGGGAGGCCCAGTTAGTCTATATGGTCAGTAGTTCACAATAAAGTAAACAGACATTCAGGTCTCCTTGCTCGTGCAGAGATCCAGCAAACACAGGCAGTTGGCCTGAATTGGCAGAGGAGGTAGACTGCCACACAGGGATTGGGTGGCAGGGGGACACAGGCCTGCCCACTCCACTGTGTTTTAGCCCAGGGCCCTAACAGCAGCAGCACAGCCTGCTGCCGAGTCAGCGGGGATCCTCACTGCAACATGCTGACCAGTGCTCTCTTTCAGCCTGACTAATGTCAGCTATCCTTGGGCTTCTTCTGTTCTCCCCTTCTGCATATACCCAGGCTCCCAGCAACTCCTCTGGGTTGTTGGGGCTCAATAGCTCTGGCAGGAGCTGACCTTCCTCCCAGTCACCATCCATCAGTGGTTCTGGTGGTCTGGGCCAGTCCTTAGCCTCCTGCAAGCACAATGGTCCAGGCCAGTCCTCAGTTTCCCAGCTCAGGAGCACAGGGCAAGCATCTGGTTCCTCAAGTAGCTGGTGCCTGATTGATCTCCTGGGCTGGCTTTTTATAGTATTAGCACCACCTCTTGACTTCTGGTCAGGTGAGTGAGGGGACCAGGCTCTTCCCAAGAGGGATCAGGGAGGGGCTTTTCCTCCTCCAGGTTAGTGGGCAGCCACTCCGCCTCACTACACCTCATCATATCTCCCCTTAGTCATCTCTTTTCTCAGATGAACAGCCCTAATCTATTTCGTTGCTCCTCATATAGAAGCCAGTGCATACTCTGGATCATCTTTGTTGCCCTTCTCTGAACTTTTCCCAGTTCCCTTCTGGAGATGGGAAGACCAAAACTGGATTCAGTATTCTAGTTAGAACATTTATATAGCATCATTATGATATTTTCTGTCTTCTTTTTTATGCCTTTCCTATTAATTCCTAAAATGCAGTGAGGCTTTTTCATTGCTGCTGACTTGGGCCTAAAAAGACAATGCAGCACAAATCTTCAGGGCAGAATTTGCCTCAGGGAATAAGGCTAGATAAATATACCATGGTTGAAATGACATCTTTATACCATCAGTTTTCCCAAGTGTTCAACTCCAAATGTTCCCTAGATACCTCAAGTCTACAATGGTGTCATCTCTATTCTGGCTTCCTTCTGGATCCTTTTAATATTTAGAGATTAATTTTAAACTCATACAAAACTTTTTCACATGAATTAAATGATCAATTAGGTTACTAAGAGTGGAAGTTGAATGTAAGATTGCAGTTTGAAAAGAATCAAACCAATCCTCATTAAAATTTAGAGATTAAAGCTGGAGAGAAAAGATTAGAAAAAAAACCTGAATGTCCCTCAAGGTAGTCTGACTTTTTAAAAAATGCAGCAGCATAAGGAAAATCCTTGTAGTAGATATTAAATGAGGGATCAAAGGATGAAAGCGATTGTCCAGACATAGTTATGATTAAAGGAAGAACATCAAGGGTGTTACACTGTCCTTTTCATGGTGGTGGGGGAGGGAAGCAATATTCACATAAGACCTCAACCTCAGCCGAACACCTTCTGAAAGTGCTGAGGGGCTTCAACTCTCAGGGTGTGTCTAGCCAACATGGCTCTGTTGACGGAGCCATGTAAAGTAGTTTACTCTACTTAGTCAATGAAGTGGGGATTTAAATAATCCCCGCTTCATTACAATAAAAATGGCTGTCGTGTTGTGCCGACAATCAGCTGATCCAGCACATCGCGGCAGTCTAGACGCGGTGCAGTCGACAAGGGAAGATTTTGTCCACTGTTCCAGTAAACCTCGTTTCACGAGGCATACCAGAGTGGTTGAAAAAGGCTTCCCTTGTCAATCGCACCGCGTCTAGACTGCCATGCTGTGCCAGATCAGCTGATCGTCGGCACAGTGCAACAGCCATTTTTATTATAATGAAGCGGGGATTATTTAAATCCCCGCTTCATTGACTATGTTGAGTAAACTACTTTACATGGCTCCGTCGACGGAGCCATGTAGTCTAGACACACCCTCACTGAAGTCACTGAGAGACTGGGAAATTCAACATCAGTTAGGAAGTATACAGACCCTGGTGGGAAACATCTAGGAATTTAGTTTCAAAAGAAGAAATGCAGTAGGGTGTTAGCCCAAGTAACCATGAGACTTGCACTCCTTTTATATCTATTCCCAATTTCTTGTCAACTCTTAAGCATTGTGCTCAGATGCTAAGTACCAAGTGGAAGGAGTAAATGCTACACACCGGACAAAAAAAAGTGCTTTAAAAAAGGTAAAAGTCCTCTATTTAGCAATATAAGCAAGCATTCAATCAAATAGATTGTAGGAAGGACAGAGCATTTGTATTGTTGTTTGGTACCAAAGAACAGGAAGTACAGTTGGTCCAATAAGTATTAAATTGGGACTTTGATAGGATCGGGTGGAGGGGAAAGACTCCCCTCCTCCTCTCCACCAAAATGAATTGCCACTGAATCCTCCACTTTTAGTAGTGGGATCCCATGAACAATTGGAGTTCCTGGTTTCAGCTGGGGATCCTGCTCATCATCACCAACACACTGATTCCCAATTGTCATGAAGAGAGGCACTGCAGAGCTGAGTTCTACAGCCTATAGGACTGGAGAAATTTCCTGCATGGTCTCTTCACATTTGTTTTCACTGCTGAACTAGAGTGGTTCTACTGCATTTAGGGTCTTCCACATGCACATATTACTTTTGCCCTTTTAAATTGTTGGTCATTAAGTCCTTTCAGAGTATTTTATAGACATATCATATCTCTCTTTGGCAACATTTCCATTTGTAGAACTCTGAAAACCTACCTGATTAAAAACAGGTGTCAGTTCATCCTGCCTTCAAAGGCAACTGTTCTAAGTGCCAGCACACAATGGAAAGGAATGTCTTTATTATTAGCTAATTGCCATCAGTCTGATGAAAGGGGGAAAAGGCCTATTGCCAAAGACCTTAAACCCTAAGCCAGAACCTATACTAAAATTGGAATGAAACAGAGAAGATTAGCTCATTGCCATCACTCATACGAAAGGGGAAAAAGGCCTATTGCCAGACTTTAACCTTAAGTTTTCCATGTGTAATGTACGGGCTGAGGCTGTTATGGGTGTACTATAGGCATATATATTTGATAAGTGATAGATTCATAACAATATTTTTTTCATCATAGAAGGAAATTGTAAGAAGTTAAGTAGGATTCTAGCAGGCCAGTGCTGCCTCGGCTGTTCTGAGTGCTTGTGATGTTCAGTGACTGAAGTATGACAATTTCTATAATTGATATTACCACTCTTAAAAAAACTGCAAAAAAAAACGTTTTCAAAGGGTGTCATATGCAGGTTAAGTGGGAAAAGTTATGATCTGCTAAGTATAATTATTTTGTTTATGTGAATGTATCTTTTTGGCTATGTCTAGACTGGCCCCTTCTCCGGAAGAGGCATGCAAAGCAGGCAAGTCAGAATAGGGAAATCCGCGGGGGGATTTAAATATCCCCCGCGGGATTTAAATAAACATGGCCGCCGCTTTTTTTCCGGCTTGGGGAAAAGCCGGAAAAGAGCGTCTAGACTGGCACGATCCTCCGGAATAAAGCCCTTTTCCAGAGGATCTCTTGTTGCAAGTAGGAATAAGGGATCCTCCGGAAAAGGGCTTTATTCCGGAGGATTGTGCCAGTCTAGACGCTCTTTTCCGGCTTTTCCCCAAGCCGGAAAAAAAGTGGCGGCCATGTTTATTTAAATCCCGCGGGGGATATTTAAATCCCCCCGCGGATTTCCCTATTCTGACTTGCCTGCTTTGCATGCCTCTTCCGGAGAAGGGGCCAGTCTAGATGTAGCCTTTGTGTCTGAAGTTATGAATATTGGTTACATATCTGTATCTCAAATGTATTTGTTTCTGAGGAGACACCCACAAGATGTTTGCATCCAGTCTAGCAAACACATTGTGAATAGACTATTCAATTTTAATGGTCTATTAAAGACTCTTCACTCCAGCAATGGGTCATAAAATAAATTCATTCCACCAGATAAGGCATCTGCAGAAAGAGCTGTCCTGAATATGGACAATGGCTGCCTCTAGGAGTCATCAAGGTAGGAAAGGACTTGGAATATGCTCATGGGACCCTGGACTCCATCTTACACCAGCAACTTTCCATAGGTGCTGTGATTTGTTTTTGAACCAATACATTTCCAAGAATATGGGCAAATAGTATAAAAGACCCTTGAGATAAAACCTTTTTGCCTCTTTCCTGCCCTGATTCTATGGACTGTGGATTTATAACTAAAAGGAGCATATTGAACTATGGACTGAGGACCTTTGAATCTTTGGCAGTTACCAGACAGACTTCACAGCCAACAATCTATGATATCACTGCAACAAACCTGATAGAAGGCTAATGTAATTATTGCATATATATGAACTATTAACCATTTTCACTTCTTTTTTTATTAATAAATCTTTAGATTTTAGTTACTAAAAGATTAGTAGCTGCATGATTATCAGGTAAATATGAGTTATATATTGCTCTGGCTAAATGTCTGATCCCTTGAGAATAAAAGGACTCTATTAGTGATTAAATTGTTTTTCAGTAACCAGTCATCATAAAGTCCACTATCAAGCTGTGTCTAGACTACACAGTTCTTCTGGAAAAAGATGCGCAAATTGTGAACTGCAATTTGCATATCTTTTTCTGCTTTTTTTTTCCATAAGCGGCTTTTCAGACATTTGGCCCATCTACACTGGGCCAAATGTGGGGAAAAAAAAACCTTTTTTGGAATATCCCTTCTTCCTCATAAAATCAGGTTTACGGGGATGCCGAAAAAATGCGTTTGCTCTTCTGAAAAAAAAATCCTGGAAAAACTCTGCAGTCTAGACCTACCCTCGGAGTGGTGAGATAAGGACTGGGATGCCTAGGGACTTCTTAGTAACTAGAGTGGTGAAATAAGAGTTTACTTTTGTTCGTGGCTTGGTACAGCTAATGATACAATAAATACAGTGCAGTATGAGTCTGCTATCTTTCTCAGTAGCTTAGTTTTTCTCCCTTAAGGGGGTATTTGGGACCCATTTCTGAGGGAGTCTTCTCTTTCTTTGCCCCTTAATGGTCCCACTTCCCCAGTGTCTAGTAGGGGAACCCAAGCCTGTCCTCCACAAGTAGTCAAGGTCTGCATAGCCTGGGAAATTATTGTTGTATCCCCAAGCTGTTTCCTACCTCGCCTTCTCACTATCTCTGCAACCTCTTCTACTCTCATATAATGGGTTTTAAACTGCCCACTTCTGTTGTTCTTTGGATGGGATTTTTTATCACTAATTATTTCTTTTTATTCCTTAGTTGCTCCTCCAGCCCACCTAGACATTTTAATCCTTTCACTCCTTGTGTGGAATGGACAATACATCACAGCCCCAGACCATCAAAAAACTGAAATGTAAATGAGGCCTCAGCCATTCAATAAATTCTCCTTTCTTTTCAACAGATACCATCAGAGACCTCCCTCAGCAGGGAACCTCTGATCATCTAAAGTTCTTAGGCAGTTCTGAACTATTCTTTTGCAGTTTCATCAACAGTTGATAATACTGAGCTCCCTTCTCTCTAAGCTTTAAGGCCACAGCTCTTACATAGACAACAGAGAAGAAATACATCATAGGTAAGAGAAGCAACTGAGGAGAAAATATACTGAAACCAATTTTGTGTCAAGAGACTAGTAAAGGATAGTGTGATGGAAAGTGGACTCTCTATCCTAGGTACATAGATGGTTTCCTTTACCATAGCAATTGAATATTCCCAAATCTGTTATGTAATGTGCGGTAGGGCAGTATTTTTATCCCTGATATATAGAAGAGGAACTGAAGATCAGTGAGTCAGTTTAGATTCACAAAGGTTTTTTCAGGTGCTTAATTCCCAATGAAATCAATCCTCTGGCCTGCAGCTTAGCCAGGCTAGAAAACAATGGGAGTTAGCCATCAAAGTTCCTTTGAAAATCTAGGTCTGAGTGATTTGTCCAGGATCTTATAGGATATTGTGGAAGAATAAGGAATTAAACCTGCCTTGTGTCCCAGGCTAATAATCAAACAATCCTTCCTCTCCAAGGAAGATATATAACCTCTAATTTTTAGGTAATGGGTTCAGATCCAGATTATGTTGGGAGCAACCCTTCTGATAACTTTTTGATATCATTTCTGAAATTACTTTAAGGTTGTGCTCCCCAGAGAGGTGTCCACCTCACTAAAAACTACTATCATAATTTATAACTTGTTGGCCTCTTCTGCAGGGAGGTTAAGGGACTGAACTCACTCTCAAACTGCCATACTCATCCCCTTAGCATACCGCGACCATGTTAATATTGATGTATGTCACCGGAACAGTGTGGAGATGATTATAAAGATTCTTTATATTAAGAGATGTTATGGTCTTCTGTGGTGTTATGTTTGCAAGATCAGGAGCACTAGAGTCACTGAAAAAGAAGGGGGGTGGGAGAAGCAATCTGTAAATTACTCTGTACATTATTCTCCCAAAATGATGGATGAATGTACACGAAACCACTTGGAAAATGATAATACTTTTTGTTCTGTATATGTCAGAAAAAAAGTAAATGATTACATTCAGAGATACTGTATCTTATACTTATTTCTGTGAAGCAAGCAATAGGTAGCATATGGCAAGTTAAAATTCTCAAGTTCCTTGAAATGTACACACTGTTTAGTGACAGTTGTCCTGTA
Source organism: Pelodiscus sinensis (assembly GCF_052426305.1). Taxonomy (NCBI): domain Eukaryota; kingdom Metazoa; phylum Chordata; order Testudines; family Trionychidae; genus Pelodiscus; species Pelodiscus sinensis. Next base: position 45,671,728 of record NC_143052.1, read on the forward strand.
GGTAGTGTTTCAAATATAAACCACTAGAATATTTACTCAGTGTTGCTCAGGTCCTTAACTCAATTAATTTTTATTTTTTGGAAAATAAAATGAAATGTCCATGATTTATTTAAATCATTGCTTTGGGGTGGAGGTGGGGATGAGGGGTTCCGTACGCAGGCTGCCCCACGGAGAGAGTACTACCCCAGCCCTCTCTCACTGCAGCAACTTGGGAATGGGAGAGAAGCACCTCTTCATGGCCTCTGCATCCCTAGCAAGCACAGCTGGGGAGAGCGGCATGTCCCCCAGCTGGGGAAGGTGCAGGTTCATCTTCCCCCTATGTTCCCCAGCCAGAGTGAGGAATACAGCAACCTGTACACTTTCTCATCACTCCCTGATGCATGAGGGGGACAGCCAGCAATGTTCCTGTATGCATGGGGGCAGGGGGAGACAAGGGAATCTTCAGTCCTCCACCCCTATCCCTAAGGGAGGCTAAGGGATGGGATACTCCTAGATGGAAGGGAAAGGGTGCACCCCAAGCCAGCCCCTTTCACCTGCATGGTGATTCTGTCTCTTTTCTGTATTTTTATGAGGATCAATCCCATCCCAGGTACATCCCATTTTCCTGGCACAACCAAACCCTTAACTTGCTTTAAATTATGATAAGAGGAAGCTGTTCACTGAATTTGGTGGTCCTAGCTCTTACTGTTTAGGAAGAATTCTTCATCAAACAGGCACACAGATAGACAAACTGTCTCAAATATATAGTAGTTATCCTGTTGTTTAACTTTAACATCGTTATCACCATGGTTTGCAGTATAAACCTCAGTAAAATGAGCCATAAGACTGTCTGTCATATAGATGATTTATAATGTCCCTAAAACAAGAGTCCTTTTAGCAAATTATTGAGCAAATCTGCAGTATCTGCTTTCATAATTTATATGCATTCCCATGTGGATGATTTTCTAATTTTGGCAATCATCCATTCCTGAACATTTAGGTCACCATTGATGAAAAACAGTCTTAATACAAGTTCTCCATGGATTTTTTTAATCTAAAAAGGGCAAAACACCAGATAAATTTATGGCTGAGCTGCAAACAAAAGAACTGGCTAATTTGACCCTTGCTGTCCCTTTCTGACCCTTGTGGTCCATTCTAAACCTATCATTCTACTGCAATTTCACATGAAGAACAACCCAGAGAACTGATGGGTAGCAAATACAGTGCCAATTTTTTGAAAGTTGCAAGAAGTGAGCAGGGAACTGCTAACAGGGAAGGCTTACTTCAATATCAGGTATACTGTTTGAAAGTATTAGTAAAAATAGAATTATCAAACACTTGATTAACATAATATGATAGGACAAGACAGCAGGTCATCTGTAAATGAAAGTCATTCCTCTAAAATCTATTTTGAGCACATCAGCAAAATAATAGATATAGGCGAACTGATAATTTATTGGGACAGAAAACTCTGTCTAAATCTCTCATAAGAGGTTACAAAGAAAACTAATTAGCTATGAGGTTAGATGTCTTAGTATTATCATGTATTAGAAACCGGCAAAGAAACAGATAAAGGAGTGGAATAATTGCCAATATTCAACTTGGCAAAAGGTTAACAATGGAGTGCCCTGCGTTTCTGTATTTGTAGTGACCTGGAAAAGGCCATGAACAGTGAAGCAGTAAAATTTGCATGTGACATATATTATTTAGCTTAGTCAGGACTAAAGGAGACTGTGAGGAACTTCAGAGGGACCTATGAAAGCTATGTGAATGGGCAGCTTAATAGCAGATGAAATTCAGTTCTGACACGCACAATGTAGTGTATTGAAAGATATAATTGGCACGGTTCACAGACATGATTCAGGAAAAAGACCTGGTCAAAATGGCTAGCTATGTGCAATGACTGTCACTCTAAGGGTACGTCTAGACCACATGGCTCCGTCAACGGAGCCACGTAGATTACGTTTGTAGACATAGGAAAATGAAGCGGCGATTTAAATCATCGCTGCTTCATTTACATTAAAATGGCTGCCACGCTGTGCAGATTACCTGTTTGTTGGCTCAGCGCGGTAGTCTGGATGCTCCGCGGTCAACATCAAAAGCCTTTGTCAACCGCCCCATTATGCCTCGTGTGTACAAACCTAATCTACATGGCTCCTTATACAGAGCCATGTAGTCTAGACGTACCCTAATTTATAACAGATACAATAAAAATAGGTGATTCCAGATAGAACACAAAAATTATGTGAAGCATGAACATTTCTATATGAAGAAAGGATTAAAATGTTGAGGCTTCTAGAGTAAGAAAGTGTTATGTACAGGGCATTGACACAAAAATTAGATAAACAACCAAATATTCTTGCTGGATTTTTGCAACATAACTCTGCTTTATTCTTAGAATTCAGAATGGTAACACATAAACCCCAAAACAGAAAGAGATGGGAGGGGAGCAGGAAACAAGCTACTCTTCAAAGTTTTATGACACAATTTACCCCACCTTGCTTCAAGATGGCTTTTTTTTTCAGACTGAATCCAATTTCATAAAAATTGAAGTAAAAAAAATTCTGAAGAAGTGGGTTATATCCGTGAAAGCTCATGATACCATCTACATGTTTTGTTAGTCTCTAAGGGTATGTCTTCACTACCCCCGTAGTTCGAACTAGGGGGGGGTAATGTAGTCATACGGAGTTGCAAATGAAGCCCGGGATTTGAATTTCCTGGGCTTCGTTTGCATAAAGCCGGCCGGCGCCATTTTTAAATGCCGGCTAGGTCGGACCCCGTGCCGCGCGGCTACACGCGGCACGGACTAGCTAATTCGGATTAGGCTTCCTATCCGAACTAGTTGTACATCTCGTGGAATGTTCCACGTACAGCGTGTACGTTCCACGAGGCGTACAGCTAGTTCGGATAGGAAGCCTAATCCGAACAAGCTAGTCCGTGCCGCATGTAGCCGCGCGGCACGGGGTCCGACCTAGCCGGCATTTAAAAATGACGCCGGCCGGCTTTATGCAAATGAAGCCCGGGAAATTCAAATCCTGGGCTTCATTTGCAGCTCCATATGACTACATTACCCCCCCTAGTTCGAACTAGGGGGGTAGTGTAGACATACCCTGAGTTGCTGCTAGACCATTCATTGTTTTTTAAGTTTTTCCATTACAGACTAACTCGGCTACCCCTCTGAAGCTTTCCAATTTCATACTTTGCCACAGTACCACCTACTCTGCAAGCACGCCCAGGGTAACGTCTCCTCCCCACACATTCTTAAAGTGAGAGAATACAATACCAATACAGCCCTCAATTCTGCACAGAGAGAAGGAAAGCAGGAAAAGACCCAGTACAGATACACATAATAAGTAAAGGCATAGAGATATTAAATCATACACTGTTAGAGTACCTCTACACTGTGACTGTATCCAGATACATGTAAGTTGTTGCACTGTAATTTTCCTATTGTCCACATTTAAAGCCCTGGAACTTATTCCTGGAGGACAGTCTGGTGTGCAAAATCTAGCATACATGGTAGATATGGGTGTGTATATGCCTCTGCTATGGCATGGACTCACACCTTGTGAATTTGCATAAGAGAGTTGAACTAATTTGAGATTATTGATAGTCCTCCTGGACCATTCCAGCAATGCATTGATCCTTTTGCTGCCTGATCCTCCACTCGTTTTCAGTGGCAGTAGGGCCTACACTGAGCCCTTAATATAAAGTTCATCCATGAATTCTGTTGATCAGCACTTGTGATCATAGATCATGTTGAAAGAGCTACTGCCTGATCTCTGAAGCACACCAGGGTGCTGATCAATTGTGGACAGAGGGCACTATTTGTACTGTTCTCCAAGACTTCATTGGTACTAACAGGACTATACATCTATACTGGGAGATTTCACCGTGGCTGGAGGAGGGGGGCATTCACCAAATTCTGTCTGAGAGCCAGGAATGCACAAAGCAGCTCAGGTTTCCATACTAGATGGTGAAGGACTCCAGCAGATGCTCCAGGCAGGAACCTAGCACATGTCCATGCTACAATGAGTTGAATCAGGCACTCTCCAGGGCTACAAGTATTCAGGAGATTCATAGCCCTCTACTCAACTGTGCCAAGCTCTCTGTGTGCCAGGTTACCAATGAGGGCAAGGATTCAGCAGGGACATTGGAGGAATTCCTAGAGGAAGACCTAGAGAAAGAAAAGCATGTAATTCAGAACTTTTACCCATAGGTGCAGCAAGAACCAAAATCTGATGCTGGTAAGACTCTGACAATACCCACTCTTGTTACATTCTTTAGCTCAGCCTCCACCATATCATGCACACCCTTGTAACCCAAAGTGATCTTGGAGCAACATGTGACTGTAAATCAGTGATTTTATTGAAATCCCATGAACCACTGCAAGGGTGTGTCTAGATTACAGGGTTTTGTTGACAAAAGTGGACTTTTGTCGACAAAACTATATCTGCTTCTACACTACCGCCAAGTTCTGTTGCAATAATGTTGACAGAACTTGGCAGTTTTGTCGATGGTGGTAAACCTCATTCTACGAGGAATAATGCCTTTTGTCGACAGAATTCTGTCAACAGAAGGCATTATTGCATCTACACTGTCCTTTACATCTACACTCTCATGTTGATAAAGCGGCTTGCTTTGTCGACAGAACTGGCTGTAGTCTAAGAACATAAACATAAGAACATAAGAACGGCCTTACTGGGTCAGACCAAAGGTCCATCTAGCCCAGTATCCTGTCTACCGACAGTGGCCAGCACCAGGTGCCCCAGAGAGGGTGGACCGAAGACAATGATCAGGCGATTTGTCTCCTGCCATCCCTCTCCAGCCTCTGACAAACAGAGGCTAAGGACACCATTTTATCCCCTGGCTAACAGCCTTTTATGGACCTAACCTCCATGAAATTATCTAGCTTCTCTTTAAACTCTACTAGGGTATGTCTACACTACCCCGCTAGTTCGAACTAACAGGGTAATGTAGGCATACCGCAATTGCAAATGAAGCCCGGGATTTGAATTTCCCTGGCTTCATTTGCATAAGCGTGGCGCCGCCATTTTTAAATCCCCGCTCGTTCGAACCCCGTGCCGCGCGGCTACATGCGGCACGAACTAGGTAGTTCGAACTAGGCTTCCTAGTTCGAACTACCGTTACTCCTCATTCCACGAGGAGTAACGGTAGTTCGAACTAGGAAGCCTAGTTCGAACTACCTAGTTCGTGCCACGTGTAGCCGCGCGGCACGGGGTTCGAACAAGCGGGGATTTAAAAATGGCGGCGCCCCACTTATGCAAACGAAGCCCGGGAAATTCAAATCCCGGGCTTCATTTGCAAATGCGGTATGCCTACATTACCCCGCTAGTTCGAACTAGCGGGGTAGTGTAGACATACCCTTTTAGTCCTAGCCTTCACAGCCTCCTCTGGCAAGGAGTTCCACAGGTTGACTACACGCAGTGTGAAGAAGAACTTTCTTCTATTAGTTTTAAACGTGCTCCCCATTAATTTCATTTGGGGTACGTCTAGACTACAGGCTTTTGTCGACAGATACTGTCGACAAAACTTCTGTCGACAAAGAGCGTCTACACTACATTCAGTTCTGTCGACAAAGCAAGCTGCTTTGTCGACATGGTAGTGTAGACGCAAAGGACAGTTTACATGCAATAACACCTTCTGTCGACAGAAACTCTGTCGACAGAAGGCGTTATGCCTCGTAAAATGAGGTTTACCAGCGTCGACAAAACTGCTGAGTTCTGTCGACGTTATGTCGACAGAACTCAGCGGTAGTGTAAACACAGGTATAGTTTTGTCGACAAAAGTCCACTTTTGTCGACAAAACTCTGTAATCTAGACACACCCTTGGTGTCCTCTAGTTCTTCTATTTAGGGAACTAATAAATAACTTTTCTTTATCGGCCCTCTCCACACTACTCATGATTTTATATACCTCTATCGTATCCCCCCTCAGTCTCCTCTTTTCTAAACTGAAAAGTCCCAGTTGCTTTAACCTCTCCTCATATGGGACCCGTTCCAAACCCCTAGACGCTCTTTGTAGACATAAGCTTTGTCGACAGTATCTGTCAACAAAGCCTCTGTTGACAAAAGCCTGTAGTCTAGACGTACATGTTATAGCATTTAGCAGAAGATATAACATATTAATGAGCAGTCACTATGCCTCTCTCTGTGCCTTTCTTGGCCAGCACTGACAGTGTGTTGCCTGATCAATTAGGTATAAACTAGAGTTCCCAATTTAGCATGATATATTTTGGCTGGGTTCATTAACCTCTGCCTCAGCCACAATATTACATTTAGTTTGAAAGTGAGGACCTTGGTGTTGCAGAATAGATGCTTATGGAAGAACCTCTGAATGTATAATAGTTTTATTATCCCAGTCAGTAATATCACAAACATTACAACACAGCAAAGTAGGCAGAAGTAATATAGAATGCTCAAAATTTGCATAGTCACATCATCCTTTCTAGAGAGACTCATAGTAGGTAAAGTGACCCACAAATGGTCTATGTCCTGGCAAGTTGCAGAAAATCTCACTGGGGTGTGCTTGCAAGCACCGGTTTTTATAATGGATTATGCTAATGCCTCTGGGCATGTCTACACTACAGCATTATTTTGAATTAAATCATGTTATTTCAAAATAATAAGGTGAGAGTCCACACACTGAGCCCATTATTTAAAAATTATTTTGAAATATCAGGCTTGTTATTTCAAAATAATAAACCTTTATTTCATGAGGAATAATGCTTATTTCAAAATTGCTATTTCAAAATAGTGGTAGTGTGGATGCTCCACTACTGCTATTTTGAAATAGCTCCTCCCCAGGGCCAATGAAAGTAATTACTCCAACTGGTTCCTGGGGCTCCAAATTGAGGTAGCATATCCACATTAGAGGACCCTGCTTTGGACTAATTTTGAGGCTTCTCTGTAGTGTTGACATGCTATTTTGAAATACCTTGTAGTGTAGACATACACTCTTATACCCCATGCATGTTTAATAGAGAGTTCAGCCCCTTTTCATTATCATGTACTCCAAAGGGGATGCCACTTGGGTAAGAGCACATCCCTGTGTATAGTGTGTAACAATGCCCAGCTTGACATATGTGGGCAGTCAGTGAGAGTACCGTGCTAGCAATACATGTACAAGTATCCTGGGAATCACACAAGTGTAGGCATAGCCTTACTAACCATTTCTCATAGTACAAAAGCAAATGACAGCCCTCTTAGTGTTACATTACCCTTGTAGCAAAGCAGTCTTTCCACTCTTGTAATTTTATTGAGAATCGTGATTTTCTTACAGCAAGAATCTTAGAACCATGTAACATAGGAGGATTTCAACTTTCATTTAAAAAAAGTAATTTTCTAGTCCTCAAAATCGCAGAGAAAAGCTGGAGAATATGAGCCTGAAAGGCTTAGAAATCAGGAGGTAAAATTATTGTTTTAAAATATTTTATGATCTTTAAGGAAATCTTTTTATTTCTTGGGCCTCACTAACATTTTCTGGATGCTTGGGATGGTCTGACATGTGCTAGTCAGCTGGCGAAAATGCGAACATTCCTACAATACCTAGTTATAGAAGTCATACTTATAAGTATTATGAGAGAAATTCTAATTTTTTAAAAATAATCACTCTGAATCAGGATGAATAGTTGAAATTTCCAAGATAACAAAAATTCTGAACAACAATTGATTTAGAAACACTGAAACATTTTTTTTTTCAATAATGCCAAATCATTTGATTTTGACAATGCTGACAAGTTTCATTTTGATTAGGTAAATTTTTCCATTTTTACAATCATTTCTGTAATGTTAAAACATGTCATATAAAATATTAAATATATAATACTAAAATCAAAACTATAGTAGCTATAAAAGTTGAACAGAATAGATTGATAGTGATGAACTAAAATGTTTTGTTACTATTGAAAAGAAATTACATCTAAATGATTTTGTTTTCAGAATCAACATAGTCCCATGATCAGTTTTGATTTCGACATGGAAAACTGTTCCTTTTACATGGTTGTGGCTTGTTATAAAAAACGCAAAGAATATATAGTAGAATACACACACACACACACACACACAATGTTTATGTTTCATACACTTTATGTTTGCTAATGAAAAGAGAAAGTGTGTGTTGCCTTTAGCAATATGGTTTGCTAAATCATCTTGCCATAAGAATAAGAGTGTACATTATTTTTGAGAGACTCTGTGGAAAATATTAGATTTTATAGATATTTTCCTGTTAGTACAACCAGCTTTCACTGTGTAATTTATAAGAGCAAATAAAAAATCTTTTAAAATACAGGTATTCTATTTCCTGCTGTTATAAATAATGCAGCTTTTACTGCTGTGAAATTGTCAGGAAAATTTCATAAACCTGGCTCTGAATTTAGTTAACATTGCTGCAGAAATTAGCCCTGAGGTGCTGTGTATTCATGCATCCCTGATAATAGTATGAATGTAAATGTAATATAAGCTTCACTTCTTGCAGCTGTTTCCTTTAACCACCTGATATATCAGAAAAAAGAATGAGATTTCTAATGGGAATTACAATTATTTGTCACAGAAGAATAGGCAAAACCATGATGAAAAATCTCAGTGCTAACATGCTAGAAAATGTTTAATTTTACATACATGTTTTATATTCAGTCATTTAATATGCTTCTGTTTCAACCTTATCTGTCCAAAGATTGCAAGTGTGATGATGAGCAAAATTTCTAAAGGAGGCTTGTGTTCCATGGGACTAACTCTTACTAACATAGGAATTGCTTTATTGGATCAAACCATGGGTCCATCAAGTCCAGTATCCTGGTTCTGACAATGGAAAATGCCAAATGCTTCATGAATGTGCAAGGAACTCTACAGTGGACAATTTCAGAATAAACTGTCAATAAGGAGATGGCTAGTCAGAAGCAGCCAAGCACAGTTTAAAGTAGGTGCTCTAAAGGATTTATTGGCCCATCAGCAGAGCCCAGGATCAAGGAAGCATGATGTAGCATAAAGCCATCTTGTCTCCACATGTCCTATACCAAATGTAGACTAACTGGAATAGAGGTTTAATCCCCTCTGTATTTGTGTTGCAGTAGGTATGAGAATGCATATTGCTGTACAACTAAAAATTAAATGATCATTGTATTTTTATCAGTGCTATTTTTGTCTCATTAAAAGTCTAGGCATACCTCTCAGCTCTGCAAGATGCAGAGGACTGTGATTCCATTCCAGCAAAGCACTTCTGCACATTTGTAACTTCACTCACATGACTATTTCCCATGAAGTCAATGGTACATTAGTAATTTGCTTATTCGCAGCCAAAGATAACTGGGATCCTTGAGTTATTGCAGTATGTGGACTATATTGGAAATGCAGACTGCTTGCTAACAGGACAATCAAAGGTGAGGGTGCTATGACATTCTTATTCCCTATTAATTAACATGTAATTATTAATGCTAAGCACATACCAAGTAGAAAAATGAATTATTTAAATATCTTGTATTTAAGAAATGTTATCGCCATTTGAATTGCATGCTAGCGTAAATTTAACACAAAAAAGGTTTTGAAAGTTTTCTGCTCTTAAGTCTTTGCAAATTTACTCATTTCTTCACAGGTTTTTATAAATAAAATGTATGCTCTTTTAAATATTCAGAGTCATGGAATATAAGATATCTCTAATATCCCGATCCCTGAATAGTTTCCTTACTTGATTAAACACTTTCTATGTCCACAGGAAAAAGGGATCAAAACCCTAAAAAATAACAACTTTTCACCCATTTGAGTAAAAAAATATGTCCCCTTTTCTTCATAGCTTTTAAAGTATGCTGCTTACTTTTGAAGTAGAGTAGCTGGACAGTTAAAAGTTGGAGTGAAAGTCATTCTTGCAGCTTGGTGCCTGATAAACCTTATATATTTGTTTTTCCTTTTTACATATATATCCAGTTATCTGAGCATCTACTTAGTGGGAAAGGCTTGTAGCTTTTATACTCCTTTAGGGAGACCCAGGAGTCATATCAAAGTAACAACTTTCTTGTTAGTATTTTAATATTCATCCCTAAGATGGGTGGCTTTGTTTCCTGAGAATTGCAGATGAGTGCCTGTCACTTTTTGTGCTGATTCAGATGGTGTCCCTCTCTGCTCTAATGCAGTTTTGAAATATGTTCACCCTTTCAGTGAGTCGGTACTAGGAGGACTGCAAGGATTTTTTTGAATTCTGAAAACTTACTGTCCGAACTGTGGTAAATCTTTAAGGTAATTTCTTGCTTGACCCTTGGTGGCTGGATCACTGGGCTTTGCAGTCTCTGCTAGCTTGGCAGTTTTCATGGTCTGCTTCCATTTTTTGAGAAATGTGTTTTTTTTTCCAGATGTAGCTAGTCTGCCTTAGTGTTCCAGAGAAAAAAGCCCATTGAGATTTAGTAAACTATTTTTATAGTTTGATAGATTCAGGGGGGAAAAATTATCAAAAAATGTGTATCTTATAAAGATTCAGCCAGGAGCTCAGAGATGTAGTGCTTAGCTGTAGTGCTATACATATAACCTCTCAACTATAGCTATTCTTGCACCGATTAGTGTGTGTTACTTAGGAATAAATCAAGAATAGCTTCTTGAGCACTATAGGCTGGCTGTGCCTAAAAGAAACATGTGAAGTATTAAGAAACTGCCTCTCTAAAATGTTGTCCCCTGTTTTGATTCATTAGGTTATATGCTGATAATTGAAGTCACCTTAGTCCTTCCTGTTCTCTGCCTGTGCCATTGATAGTTAGTCTCCTGAGGACTGTAATACTTTGGTCTAATTTTGGTTATTGGGTTTAATGCCTGAGTACTGCGTGGTGTGCGTGGCCTGAAATATACAAGAGGTCAGTCTACATGATCTTGTGGTCCCTTTTGGACTTAAAGCAATTGCTGTTTTATTAAATTTAGTTCCCTTCTTAGATCTCCCTCAACCCTGAGCTCTCAAAGTCCTCTTCCAGGCATGGGGGCTGGAACACTAATTCAAGTACAGATTGCACCTCTCACATCCGGGATTCTCTCATCCGGCAACATCTGTGGTCCAGCATGACCATAGATGTTCCCAGATGACAGAGATCTGGAGCAGGAGGGTCAGCAGATGGGCGCCTGATACAATCCTCTGAATGTGATAGCAGTGGGGCTGCAGTGGCCTGGGCTAATCACGATCAGGATTGTCTGCCACCCGGCAGCAGGGCTGGGACCACAGCAATCCAAGAAGGGAAGCCTGGCTGGGCCACTTCAGCCTAGAAGCCAGTGGAGCCGCAGCAGCCAGGGCAGCGATAGCAGTAGCAGTGACAGCGTGATTGGGGCTGTCTAGCAGCAAAACCAGGGCTGAGGTCACAGCAGTCTGGGAGGAGAAGCCAGTTGCAGCAGCCCAGCAGAATCAGCGCAGCTGGGGCCACATGTTGCCTGGCACCAGGGTTGGGGCTGCAACAGCGCGATTGGGCAATGTGCCATTCAGCAGTAGGACTGGAGCTGCCCGGCTGGCCGGCAGCAGAGCTGGGACTGAGGCTGGCCTGCAGATAGCCCAGCTGGGCTGAAGGAGCTGGCAGCGGGGAGGGGCAGCAGGCTGAGGGGCTGGTATCAGGGGACTTCCCATTGTCCAGAAAATTCCCTCCTCCACGACCTATCAGGTCCCATAGGTGCTGGACGAGAGATGTCCAACCTGTAACATATTTGTAGGCTTGTGTACAAACAGATTTTACTGTATGGTCCTCTCTGCTCAGATATATTATCTCATAACAGTCTATGGGAACTTTTAGGTACAATGCTATATTCACACTTCTCTGACCTACATCTATCTGTTTGGCTTATAGACAGTTAAACCCAACCTTGTTAATTTTCATCATTTGTTTTGGTAATGTCTATTATGTTAGGGTCCTCTGCCATTACATGTTCTAGTTCAGCTATATTTGTTGTTTGGACTGAATTATTAGCAAAGTTTAGGCAAATTTCAGAGCAGAGTCTAAAATAGTATAGCATAGAGCTTCTTCTGGCTCCCGGAGCATATAAGATACAGTATTTTACACTCCCTTATACATCACTTATGAATTTATTCCACTGAATCTGAGAGTCAAAAATGGTTTAACCTATCTGCTGTTATAAAACACTTTGTCCCCTTTAAGGGTCTTCAGAGGACATGAAATCCCTAACCTAGACCAAGAATTACTGCATATAGCCTGGGGTTTCTGGTAGACACCCAAAGAACTCTTCATGAATCTCTGAACCCACAGATTCAGAGATGGCATATACTACTTCATAGTCCAGTCCTCTCCCGAGAAACTTATGAGATGGTGACCATACCCTTCGAATTCAAAGTCACCTTTTTCTAAGAATATATATCATGCGCAGAAAAAAAATCATATTCTTATCCAAACTTTCTACATTATTGTAATAATAACAATTTTGCTTTTATTATTAATATTAGTATTATTTATATCAGATTCTTGTATTTGGTTATCTCAAAGAAATTTGCAGATACCACTCTATTCTAGCAGCAAGCAACACTTTTAAATGTATTATTTTAACACTTTATAGAATATCATCACTTCAAAGGAAATGCAATCATGCTGAATTTTGTTTACTGGGCTGGGCAAGCTAGTTTATAAGAAAAGTGACTAAATTGTGTAGTGTTGGCTATGGTAATTTTAGATAGAGTCAGACATAATGCATGTAATGCAAGATTCCTTCAAATTGTAACTATGGCAATACACCTTAATCTTCCTACATTGAGTCTTTCACCTTAATTCCATCTATGACCTACCTAAACCAGGTTTTTATCTTTGTGAATGAGCCTAGGGTTTTTTGTGTTGTTAAACATGCTACGCCACTATAACATTGTAGACAAACAGCATGTTCTAGGGCTATTCAGAGTATTGTATATGCTATTTTAATAGAAAATATACATGTATGGAAATATTAATTTGGGTTTTAAATAATTAATAAATTCTCACATTTGAATATATTAATTAAATCTAATAAGCTATAAATTTTTAAGAGGCTTAAATAGTCCTGTCAGGTTTATAGATTTTACAATTACTGAAACAGTTGCTACTAGCAACAGATCTCATTTAAAGCCATAACAAGCTTCTCAAAAGCATTTAAAAATGAAACTCAACTGCAATCCTATCAAAAAGTCTTGGAGCACTAATACAGCTTCTCAGTATGGCACTTTCAAAAGTTCTTTGCAGTACACATAAGCTATTGATAATTTGAATTTGAAAAATAGCTAAGTTTACATAACAAATGGTATAGAAATTCAGTATTTGGCCATATAATGGGAATGCACTGATCTGAAGATGAGGGGACCACTTATATTCAGCAATACTAGGTACCCCCTGCATATAAATCTTTGGGAATAAGTTGAATTAATAAAGGATTTAATCAATTTAACAACACAAAAAACCCTAGGCTCATTCTATAGCACACCTTCATAAATATAGAAAAGTAAGAGCTGCTAGAAGATCACACTTGGTTTACCTACTTCAGGATCTTACCTACTTACTAGAGCATCAATAACCAGTATTTGCTATGTCCAAAGAATGCCAGAGGCACAGCCCAGAGTAGGGAAATGGAAAGATGACTTTATGCAGCTCTGAGATTTGGGGCTGGTCCAGCCTGCAGCACAAGTTAGGGAAGTTTTGTAGGGGTCCCTCTGATGTATCATAGCTGAGTAACAACCCAGAGTTGCAGGCAGATGCATATACAACCCGGGTGCAACTAGACTGGCAAGATTTTGCACAAAAGCAGCCACTTTTGCGCAAAAACTTGTCAGCTGTCTACACTGGCCACTTGAATTTGCGCAAGAGCACTGACTTTGTAATGTACAAAATCAGTGCTTCTTGCACAAATACTTTCACGCTCCCGCTCGGGAAAAAAGCCCTCTTGTACAAGAATACTTGCACAAGAGGGCCGGTGTAGACAGCAAACTGTTATGCGCAAAAAAGCCTCGATGGCTAAAATGGCGATCGGGGCTTTCTTGTGCAAAATCGCATCTAGACTGGCCATGGAAAAAAAGCACTTTTTGAGCAAAAGCATCTGTGCCATTCTAGACGTGCTTTTGTGGAAATACTTTTAACAGAAACACTTTTCCGTTAAAAGTATTCCCGCAAAATCATACCAGTCTAGACGCAGCCAGGGCTACTGCGGCTTCATTGCTACTGGTGCCCACATTAGCTTGGATATGCCTCCATCTGCTACAATCAAACTGCCTGATAGCAATATAGATATACCCTCAGAATACCCCGACCACACATCCTGGCCAAGCCTTTCACTCTCAGGCCTGCCCCAATATACTCCTATGACAGAGAATGAACAAGGAAGTGCCGAAGAGCCACTTAAATTGCCTTATGTCTATCTGGTAGGGGCTAGTTAAACAGGCTATGCAGATACCAGAGAGAAGCCATAGCGAACATGGATTTGAGCCCCTATTCCTTGCAATGTCTCTGATTATGTGAGCCCTCACATGCCATTTTTCTGTTTTCATTAGTACCCTCTGAAATTTCACTTTCTACTGTTATTTTTCTTGACATGGGGCTTGCAAACTGGATTGAGTACACCAGCCTAGCTCACTGTAAGAACCTGGGAAACTAGACCATGGAAGTCTGGGAGCTTTGAGCCACTGACATTTTGATCTTAGTATTGTTTTTCAATCCCTTTAAAACATCCTAAGAGCATGTTTGTTTTCTTAACTGCTATTACACACTGGGCAGGCTTCTTTGCACGATGGTCGCTCAGGGCATGTCTACACGGTACACTTATTTCAGAATAAGCTATTTTGAAATATACATTTTGAAATATCTTATTTCGAAATAGACCATCTACACAGCAAAAGCCCATGTGCTGAGCTATTTCAAAATAGAGTGTCCACACTCATTGGATACTGAATGACATTTAAGGCCATCCGGAAGCATTTCAGGCAGGGTATCAGGACAGCACTCACTTCCTGGGAGCTTCTGCCTGAGGCTGCCTAAGCCTTGAGCTTAAAGGCCCCTTCCCCCACCCCGCATTCCTGTACAGCTATGTCTCAGGCTCTTCTCCTTTGCCTACCTCTTTGAGGGACAGCAAAGCCTTTCCTTTTCCTGCTGTTTTTGCCCTTGCGGGTACCTTAACTCTCTAGCCATGGACCCAGACCTGCCTCTCAACAGTTGACGGCTCTTATATGTGTTTGTGCACCTCCTGCTGCAATTTCTGCAGGCTGCCTTCGAGGATCAGGACCCTCCAGCTCCTTGTGGGGTAAGTCCCCTCTGCTTTCCAGGTGCTGCTCATATAGCTTAACCCCACCCACCCTTCCCTGCACACCGTGCACTGCTGTTTCTGGAAACTGGACAACAGCTCTGATTGGTGGGACCGGATCATCCTGGAGTGATGGAACAATCAAAAGTGGCTCCAGAATTTCTGCATGTGGAAGCAGACTTTTCTGGGGCTGTGTGAGTGGCTTGCCCCTGCCCTCTGGTTATGGGACATCCAGATGAGACCCGCCAATCCTCTCCAGAAGTAGGTCGCCATTGTCATCTGGAAGCTCACCATGCTGGACAACTACCAATCCATCGGGAAGCAGTTCAGTATGGGAGATCGATCATCAGGGCCATGGTCATGCAGGTATGGTGCTTTTGTGCTATTGCCCCAGGAGGGTGCTGAACTGAACTACTGGAGTGGGGTTCCCTAGGGAAGGAGGGAGGGGGTGTTGGAAGACCCGTCCCCAGGAGGTTTTTCAGTCCTGCCTTCACAAAGCCCTGATGGGGGATGGGGCAAGTTGGGGTTGCTCTGGTGTGTGTGGAGAGAGTGGGGGTTGGGCTTGCTCTCTTCCTTCCCCCTCCCAAAGGTCCTGGCAATCATGCAATTCTGCAGGTGGTGAGGGCCATCAACACAGTTCTGCTGAGCAGGGTCATCAACCTGGGCTCCATCATCATCTGCTTTGCTGCCATGGGCTTCCTCAACTGCAGGAGGAGGGGCTATTGACAGCACCCACACCCCCATCCAGGCCCCCAAACATCTGAGTACATTAACCAGAAGGGGTGCTTTTCAATGATAATGCAGGCCTTTGTTGACTCCCCAGACAGTTCACGGATAACTACATCAGCTGGTCGGGGGAGGTGCACAATGCATGTGTCTTCTGAAACACCAGCCTGGTCTAGAAACTGCACACCGGCACATTTTTCCCCGACTGCACCATCAGGGTCAGGGACATGGACATGCCAGTCTGTGTTGTAGGGGACTCAGCCTACCCTCTGCTCCCCTGGCTTATGAAGCATTACACCAGCCCCCTTTGGCCCCACTGTGATGGACAGGGCTGGGTCTGCACACTGCTGAGGGCATCCGCTCAGGGCGAATTGCTCAAAACAAGGGCTTTTTTACTGCCCCAGATCAGAGACCTTCCCAAACAGGTCACAAACCAATCACACCGAGCAAAACCCCTCAGACATCCCAGCTATCCCTGTGCCCCAATCAGCCCCAGGCCTAATACGCAGGTGAGGGGTTACAGAACCCAATCTCACCTACCCCGAATGGGTTCTTCCAGTCCCAAGAAACCAACCAGCCACAGTTCCCAGACAATTTACACTCTGGATCTTACCCACAAGATCATGGACCAATCCTTTAGAATCTAAAATCTAAAGGTTTATTCATAAAAGAAAGAAAAGCATGAGAGTAAGGTTATGAAGGAGAATATATTACATGCATCGAATCATCAAGTCCTCAATGCAGGCTGTCAGTGGAGATGTTATAAACTGCTATCTTAAAAGTCTCTGGTGTACATCATATGTCAGGATGGGTCCACGGTTCTTTCTGGCTCACTGTTCCTCACAAGGCTGCACCTGGAATCAGTAGCAGAACTGAAAACAAGATGGAGATTGCCACATGGCACTTATGTACTTCTCTTGGCATCTTCCTGGCCAGAGCAGGTCACATGGTTGAGTGACCTATCTGTTTCACATGCTGACATCCATTATGCCCTGGTATCCAGGTTTCCAGGTATCCAGATGCATTCCTTACGTGTGTATTTGAAGAGATCCATTGTCCCTGGAACCTTGATAATTAACACAGTCATTGGCTGAACATTCTTTGCCTATTGCTCTGTCTCAGAGAATCGTCCATCATAAGAACAGATTACATATTTATAACTCCACATACAGAAATCATACAAGTACATTAATAGCATATACAGAATCGGTAAAACACAAGCTTTTATTTGACACCTCACATGGCCCGCTTTGTACAGACTTTTGAGGCAAACACACCTCCCCCATGGGTGCAGAAATGATCTTTAAAATCCAATAACATGACATCCATCAAGGAACATTTTAATGCCAGGCTCATCAAGGCCCATACTGTGGTGGAGGGCAACTTTGGATGCCTCAAGAGGAGGTTCTGTTGCCTCCTGACCTCGCTGAACTTCAGCGAGCAGAATGTCCCCCGGGAGGTGATGGTGTGCTGTGTCCTTCACAATATTTGTGAAAGCAAGTGGGAGGTGTTCCTGCCAGGGTAGGGAGCAGAGGCCAACCAGATAAGCAGAACCTTTGAGCAGCCATAATGGTTGCTATCCAGAAAGCCCATCAGGGGACTGTACATATCCATGAGGCCCTGAGGGAGAGTTTCACACAAGGACCCAAATGACACACTCCCTGGGCCTCCTCATATGGGGCGTGTGCAATGCCCCTCTTTGCCTTTCATCCCACCCCTCCCTTCTTCTGCCCTCCTTTTATCCATCTCTCCTCTCCCGCACAGATAATAAAGTGTACTTTTTGTTTGGAAACAATTAACTCTGTTTTTATTATTGGGGTAAATGTAACTGGGGAGGGACTGGAGAAAGAACCTGAGAGGGGGAGGAGAGAAGTGGAAGTGGGAGGAGGGGGGAGAAGGGAGGTAGAAGGGAAAAGAGGGATAAGGAGCGGATCAGGGTTGGGGCTGAAAGTGGTGCCTGCATTGGTTGATTCCACCACCTCATGTGCGGGGCCCTCAGTGGCCACGGGGAGGGTGGTTGGGGAAGAAGCCAGAGGGGCAGAAGCTGGTGTCGGAGCGGCCACCAAGTGGTCAATGACTGCATGGAAGGCCACACAGATGGATCAGCCCTGCTTCCACCCACGTGTCAGGAGTAAGGAAGGCCTCTCCAGACACTCTGTGGGCAAGAGCACAAGGGTCCCCCGTTGCAGCTTGCTGGAGCTGTATTCCCCAGACGGGAGCACCATGTGTACCCATATTCACAGGCTGCTGCATGATCCCCAGGACACGAACAGGTGGGAAGGGACTGAACCACCCCCTAGGATGTGGTGGAGTCGCATATAATATGGGCAGGCCTGCAGTGCTGTCCTGGAGTGGGAGCTGCGCTCCCTGGCCTTGGCATAGGCCTGCCTCAGTTCTTTAACTTTCATGCGCACCTGCTCCTGGGTGCACATGTGGCCCTTGGTGGCCAGGCTACTGGCCATCTGGCCATAGATATTTGCATTCCTGCATCTGGTCTGGTGCAGGGATCCTGGGGGTTTGTCTCCTTTCCTCAATGTGATCCAGGATCACCGCACCAGACCAGAAAGGTGCATGTCTCTTCCATCCCCCGGCAGGGTCCTGGGAGATCGCTGCCTGCTCCCTTGCAGCCGTGGAGGACTCGGTGGGAGCAAGAGGGTCGCTCATGGTGGCAGAAAGTGCTAGCTGGCAGCTGCTATGTGGATCAAGGCTGTTAGGGCCTGCCGTGAGCCGTACACTGTGTCCGCTGTGGATGCAGCTTTTTTGGGCTGCAGGGAAAGGGACACTTTAGAGTTCTGATGAGTGTGGACAGAGTGGCCAGCAGGGCACCTGTGCGATTTCCTGCAGGCCCCTTGTTTCTAAATAACTCCAGCTTCCTTGTTATTCCTCATAGAGTGAGGGTTACAGAATCCGGAATAAGACACCCGTTATTTTAATATTATTTTGAATTTATGGGCTGAGTAGGCTCTCACTTGGTTATTTCAAAATAACGCTGCTGTATAGATGTGCCCTCAGACTTTTTTTCTACAGAGATCCTGAAAGTTGAGAGCTTGATGAGGTGCTGAGTAACTTGATGAGGTGCTGAGGTTCTTAGGGTGCTTTACTCTTTTAGGAGCACTCAGCATCTCACAGAATAAGTCCTTCAGAGCCCTTCAGCACAAATGATAATTTTAGACTATTTTTGCAAATATTCAGTAGTTTAAAAATAACCGACTTCATTGGACATCACGCAGCACCTACATTAAACACTTCTGAAAAATTAATGTTCAGTCCTCTCCCCTGCATATCCTTTCAAAATGATTAAACAATCTGACATGAGAGAGTGAAGGGGATTAGAAAATGGAATGACACAGATATTTCATTTGTGAGAAATCTAACATTAGAAAATAAATGCATTGGTTTGGTGCCACTTTCAAATGCTGCTTTTATCATACAAAGCATAGGAGTAGCTGGATCCAGCTAGATATCTGTGACAGTGAAGAGTAGCAGCTGCTTATCAAGTATACGGACAGGGTTGCTAAGCTCTCCACAAGCTAGTTCTGGCATTATATTTAGGTATTTAGGTACCTGAAGAGACAGACACCTTGTGAGATGCACAAAAGCACTTAAGCAGGAGTGAATGGGACTTAGGTGCCTAGCCTACTTCAGTAGCTTTTATAAGTCCCCAAAACCATGTACCTTTTTGTACTTTTAGGATCTTTGTAAATCTTACTCTGGATCTCAGTGACATTTTAAGATCATGAATATCACGGATTAATTATGCTATGTGTGAAAAAATTAGTTTTGAATTTCCCAATACTCAATTTCTCTAAACATTTTTTATTCTTGTAGCATGAGAAGAGGTGGATAGAAGTTCACCAAGAGCAAGCCATACCTGATCAATCTCTTTGCCTTCTATGAAGAGATAACTGGCTGCTCCATGGATATTGGAAAGCAGTGGATATATAATATACCTTGACTTTAGCAAAGTTTTTTTTGGTCTCCTACAGTATTCTTTCTAGCAAGTTAAAGGAGTATTACTTGGATGAATGGACTAAAAGGTGGATGGGAAGGCTGGCCAGATCATTGGGATCAATTGCTTAATGTTTATTTGGCAACCCGTATCAAACAGCGTGCCCCAGGAATCAGTCCTTCAGCAGGTTTAGTTCAACATCTTCATTAATTATCTGGAGGATGGGATGAAATGTCCCCTCGGCAAGTTTGTGGATGACACTAAGCTGGGGGAGAGGGAGGTATGCTGGAAGGTAGAGATGACCTAGACAAATTGGAGGATTGAGCCAAAAAAGATCTGATAACATTTAACAAGGACAAGTATGGAGTCCTGCCCTTAGGACAGAAGAAGCCTATGCACTGCTACTGGTTGAGGACTGATGGGCTACACAGCAATTCTGCAGAAAAGGACCTGGGGGTTACAGTGGACAAAAAGCTAGATTTGCGTCAACAGTGTGCCCTTGTTTCCAAGAAGACTAATGGCATATTAGACTTCATTAGTAGAAGCATTGCTAGCAGAGGGAAGTGATTATTACCCTCTATTATTCCCTAGTGAGACTACATCTGGAGTATTGAATCCAGTTTTTGTCCCCCCACTACAGAAAAGTTGTGGAAAAATTGAAGGATGTCTAGCAGAGGGCAACAAAAATGATTAGGAGACTGGGAGAAGTAACTTATGAAAAAAGGTTGAGGGAATTGGGCTTATTTAGTCTGCAGAAGAGAAGAGTGAAGGGAGATTGGATAGCAGCTTCAACTACCTGAAGGAGAGTTCCAGAGAGGATTGAACTAGGCTATTCTCACTGGTGCCAGATGACAGAACAAGAAGTAACAGTCTCAATTTGCAGTATGGGAGGTCTAGGTAGGATATTAGGAAATTTATTTCACTGATTAGGAGGATGGTGAAGTACTGGAATGTGTTACCTAGGGAGGTGGTGGAATTTTCATTCTTAGAGGTTTTTAAGGCCCATCTTGACAAAACCCTAGTGGATTGATTTAGTTGGGGCTGGCTTTAAGCAAGGGCTTGGACCAAATGACTTCCTGAGGTCTCTTCCTTTGCCAATCCTCTATAATTCTAAATTCCTGATATGCCTTCTCTATACGATACGCTGTTTTCTATATCCTTATTATACTATTAGTATAACATTATCCATGATATTTCCAAATATTTCAACAGTTTCTGCTAGATTATGCCTGCAAACCCAGCACTTGTGCACCAAAACAATTGCATATATGAATTAGAGAATTGTGCATCTAACTTGTATGTGGTTTTCATTTACAGATAGTGAATTGTCATGCACTTGTGTCTGCTTTCACGTACAAATGCAGTATTTCACAGTTGAAGTGCGAAGCAGCATATATATATATATATATATATATTTCAAATGCATGCCCTTCTTTTTAAAATCTGGCCTTTAGGTACAAAATAACGATTCTTTATTCCTCTTTGAGAGAGCCTCTCCTTTCATTTTCATTTCCCTTTGTGTCATTTTCATGCATTATAGAAGTAAGAAATGTGTTAATGCTGGGAAATACTGATTTTTGCACAATACTAGCTAGAGTCACGTTCTACAACTCTCCCATTTAAATTATTAATTGAAATGCATAAATTATGACAAAAGTGGCCTGACATGGCATAGCATATAAATCTTATCCGGGGGGGGGGGGGGGGGGGGGAGGGGGAGAGGGGAGAAGGCACTAACATTTTAAAAATTGTTTTCAATCATAATTTAAAATTATATAAATATGGCTAGACTCTCCAGGTGGGTTACAGTCCTGAATGCCCAGATGAGAATTCTTCTACATGATGGATTTGCTGCTAGTGCCTCTGCTTGCAGGCAGGCTTCTCTGCACCTTTCCCACTCAGCACAGTAAGCAGGAAGGGATGGGGAGTAGTTGCACTTCACAACTACCTGCCACTTCACATTTATCTTCTGCTGATGTGGATTTATTTCCTTTATGGATTTTTCAATAGTGGTGCATCTTAGAACAGATCAGCAACAGCTCTAAGTTTGCTGTGGCCAGGAGTGCTGCCATTTCAATAACCTCTCCCTTTCTAGCACCAACTATAGCTTTGTTCAAAAAAAAAAAAAAGGCTCATATAATGGACTAGATTGGGGTGGGCAATAATTTCTGATGGAGGGCAATTCCAAAGTTTTGGTAAATGGCCCAGAGCTTCACTTTTCTATGGAAGGGCTGTGGAGTCAAAAACAGAGGTTGGATGCAAAAGGGAGCATGCAGGAGGGAATTTAAGGTCTGAGCAAGAGTTTGGGTGAAGGAGGGGGTTATGTCCAGTAATCCCTCTAAGATGTGCCACAACTCAGCTTCACAGGTGATTAATCATCCCAGCCCAGTGAGAGGCTCAAGGCTCCCTGCAGGGAGCTGACTGATTGGGTGGGGCTGATTAATCATCTGTGAAGCAGCACTGCTGTGCAGCTCAGAGGGAACACTGGATATGTCCTGGGGCAGGGGAATGGGATGCACAGTCCTGGAAGGGGCATGGGTGCAGGAGAGGATTCTGGCCTGATGGCAGGTTTAGGAGGGAGTGCACGGTCTGGGAGGGAGTTGTGGGAAGGGAGGGTCTGAGGTGACAGAAGCAGGCTCTGGCCAGGAAACACTTACCTAAGCAGCTCCTGACTAGCAGCACTCTCAGGCAGATTTCCCTGTCAGCAGCCTCAGATTGTGTCTGGCTGTGCATGTGACTCTGAACTGCTTACAGGTTCTGTCTTATTGCACCCTGGATACCTGACAGCTCTTTAAATAGCTCCCTCCTGGTTTTTGCCACGGCTCAGCCAGCTCTTGCTGGAGTTGTGCACCATCATGCACCAGATTACTTTCACCTCTGACTTCTGAAGAATCATGATTGTGCTTTCTCTTTTATTAATTGTATTAATGACAATTTTTAAATGAATTTGTGAGTTGTATGGGTAAAATTAAACCAATCTGGGACAAAGAGAGTCACACAGACATTCCTGAATTCCAAACAGACCTGAATGGAGAAGATAAAAATGTAGGCTACTGAAAGTTGAATGAAAATGAGTGTTGTTTCAGAAGCCCAATTTTCAAAAGCTTACTGTGACTGGGTGTATCTACCCCTCACTGAGGAGCAAGGAGTTGTCTTGGCCAAAAAGACCCACCCCCACAGCTCTGCTAGGCATGCTTACAGGAGAGGCAGGATATAAAAGCCTCTGGAACCACTCAGTTGGGGCTGGCCGCCAGAGTGAAAGGGAGCTCAGGCCCGAGCTACTGAACAGCCCCAACAGCTGCCCCAGCAGTCACAGCCCTGGCCAGGGAGGCCCCAAACTGCTGAGTGATGCCCTGAGAGCTATGCAGCGTGCTGGGAATGGTAGGAAGTAGCCCAGGGCAGAGGATTATCCTCTGGGAGCTCAGCACGCTTCGGTGGCAGTCCCTGCTGAACAGGCAGCAGACTCCTCCACTGCCAACAGGGCCCTGGGCTGCGAACCAGTGGAGTGGGAGGGCCTGGGTCCCCTTACCTCTCCACCCCACAACAACCCTGCTCCCTAGCAGTTTGGGAGGCTTATCTGTGGATTAGGCCTTCTGGCCATAGTTACCCTGATAGAGGGGACTTCTCTATGAACTAGGCCACCAGGACGTATTTACCCAGACAGAGAGGACTTCTCTGTGAACCAGGAAGTCAGGCTGTATTTGCCCTGATATAGGGGACTTCTTTATGATCTAGGCCTCCAGGTCGTGTTTACCTCTACGGAGGGGACAATACTCTGCGGCCTAAGCCTCTCAGCTGCCTTTACTCCAGTAGAGGGAGCAGTGACACAAACTTTGGGACTTCAGGACCGTTGAGGGGACCTGTCCCTCAACACCTACCTTTCCAAATAAATAGAAATTGGTTTATTAGAATACCTTCCCACCTAAATACAAAAATTGCTTATCTCAAGTTTGTAGATTACAGTAGAAATTTAAAAAAATGCAATAAAAAAGACAACTGTTTCATAAAATATTTCTTTTGGTGGAACAAATTAATGCTACTGGACTGCAAATACCTCACTGAGAGAAATTATATGTTAAATATTTTATAGCAAAACCTTTCATGGTAGGATGGGGATACGTTGAAAAGGGCCTTCAAAGTAATTGAAAATGAAGTTCTCTCAATGCACACGAGTGAGATTTATTAAGTGTGTTGAAAATAAATATTCAATATTCATATATTTCTACTGTTTTCATCCACATACCTGTGAATTGGGACCAATACAACAGTTGTCTTCATGTATCTCTATTCTTTTGACATAGTTTTGATTAAAAAAATTACTCTTCAGTGTGGTTGGCTAGGTTTTTGTTTTGTTTTGTTTTTGCTTTCCATGAATGTATCCTAATTCCCAATGAGCATTACTGAATCATTACTATTAAAAAGTCCAAGTGATTGTTCAGCGATGTAATTAATGAATTTGTCACAAAATGGAACTCCACGTCCATTTAAAAAAAATCCATTCCAAAGTAGTCATCTAGGGCTATTAGCTTTCCAAAATGTCCTTAAAATGGCTACAGTTGATGAAATGCATAGCTGCCTGGCAGATTTAGATACAAAATCATTTAACAGTCAAAATCTTCAGTGGGGTTGCGGAGTTAGTCTATAACTGGGAAAACTTAAAAAACAATGAATGTTCCTGCAGCAACTAACAAAACATGTAAATTGTATCATGAGCTTTCGTGGGCACAACCCACTTCTTCAGATGATGATGAAGTGGGTTGTGCCCATGAAAGCTCATGATACAATTTAACAGTCAGATATTTAAGAAGGAAAAAGTTTCATGAAATGCTGGGGTTTGGTTTTGTTTCGTTGTTTTGCAGGGGAGGTGGGAGATTATTTTGAATACTACTCTGCAATATGACACAAGAACAATTTAATGCATTAGTGTTAAGGACAGCCATTTAAGAGAGTTGCTTCCTATGTGAGTTCCTATGTGCTTCCTATGTGAGGGAATGAGAGCCCATAGGGTCAAGTGATTTGACTAGAAGAGAGGGGAGGCCTAAAAACTTGGCACTAGTGAGTTACAGGGAGTCTTTTGGTTGAGTAAAGAGGTTATTTAAAACATATAAGGATAAAAATAAATTAATGGAGACTGCCTATCTCCTAGAACTGGAAGGAACCTTGAAAGGTCATCAAGTCCACTCCCCTGCCTTCACGCAGGACCAAGTACTATCCCTGACAAATTTTTGCCCAAGATGGCCTCTGCAAGGATTGAAATCACAACCCTCAGTTTAATAAGCCAATGGTCAAAGCACTGAGCTATTCTTCAGCCTCCTCTGGTGTTTGATTAGGAAGAGAATCTAGAGATACCATGGTGGAGAGGATTCTTCATGGTTTCCAACGGGAAGGTCTATGAAAAAAAATCTGAAGTTGGAGTAAAATTACGAGCTTCTGGGGCAGACAGCCTCAGCTGGGAATGCTGAGGGATAGCCAGAGGGAATCAAGTCTCATTTCAGAAGGGCTATTAGAAGCGGGAACCTTGGATGGAGGGCTGCATGGCCATTGAAGTTCATTATGAACTGAATAGATTAATAGAGCTCACGATAGAGATCTGAAAGCCTTGATTTTGCCTGCTATTTTTATAAAACTATACTAGAGCCAGGAAGGAGAAAATTAATTTGAAAGCACCAGAGTTGACGTTTCGATTGATAGAGAAGATAAGTACCATAGCCTGATGGCATTTTGGGTGAACCTCTGTTGCAATTCCCCTTTAAATTGGTTAGGGCTTCATCTTGGAAGGAGATTAGTGTCACCCATTAAACAGTGATGACCTTCATCTCCTATTGACTTCCCTGGTCTGGTGTTGATTTGCCACGCTTTTATGGGACCATTCCCCTGCATGATCAAACTGTATCTCTATGTGATTCATTTTGAGTCCCTGTAACTTTAGGTTTATGCTTGGTCATTTACAACTGATCTGCTTAGTAATCTTTATTTTAAATCTAGTTTTATTGAGTGGGAAATTAAAGTTACCAAGTGCATTCTACTGTCACAAGAGACTCAGAAAGTGTAACTTTTGAGCTCAGTAACTCTCTCTATTTCAGAAATTGCAAATAAGGATGATAATTTATTATATCAATCAACAATCACTTCCTGGCATCATATATATAGTAGCCCATTGTCTATGCATCTCTAACGCTGAAGTACACAGCCACGCCCCCTGGCCGTGTACATAAGCGCCCCACCCTCCTTCCCCTCTCTCCGTGGCAGCTCGGCCGAGTGCTGCGCTGCTCTGCTGGGCCCCAGCAGGGGAGCAAACGGCCACTTGCCACCCGAGGCCCAGCTGAGCGGTGCTTCCACTGGGGCCAGCTGAGCGGTGCCAGTGCTGCACCACTCAGCTGGGCCCCGGTGGGGGAGCAAGCAGCAGCAAATGGCCGTTTGGGGTCCGCGCTCCCCATCCATGGGGCCCATCCAGGGGACAGGGCTGTGTACATCACTTCCCCCTTGCCCCTCCCACTGTGGCACTCAGCTGAGTGCTGTGCCCCTCAGCGAGGCCGCCGGGGGAGCCAGCAGTGCAAGGGGCCATTTGGGGTCCCCCGAGGTAGGAGAGGAAGAGAGGGCAGTGACGTACTGGTCCCGCCCCCGGCCGTGTACGTCACTGCCCCAGCCCCTCCCTCATGGCAGCCCGGCTGAGCAGGCAGCACTCAGCCAAGCGCCACAGTGGGAGGGAAGGAGAAGGGCAAGGGGGCAGGGAGAGAGGGAGAGGGGAGAGAGGCAGGAGGAGGAAAAGAGAAAGGGAGAGTGAGAGGCAGGAGGGGGAGAAGAGAAAGAAAGAGACAGAGAGAGAGGCAGGAGGCAGAGGAGAGCTGAGAGAGAGGGGGTAGGCAGTAGGAAGGGAGAGAGAGAGAGAGAGACACGGAGCGAAAGCGTTCAGGAGAGAAGACCTGAAAATTCCATCTTATGACAGGCTAATTGGCTAGTCATTATAGAAAAGCCACATCATAATCTGCAAATAATGAAGTCATAGATGTTATTTCAAAACCATAATTGAACTCCAAGCTAGGTGTTGTCTAATCCTAATAAGTTATCATAAACAGGTTGGGGAATAATATGCAAATGCAAATAGCAATGGGGAAACTAATAAATTTAGTGTCTTTAGGATCTGTGATGGAAGATGCAAGAGTATGGCATCATTGCAGGTAAATCTGTTAATAAAATATATTTAAAATGCAATTAATAATAATTAATAATTTTGTCAGTGAGAATAAGATCTCCTAATTGACTTTTGGGTAAAATAAGCATACACAGTAATTCGGTACCATTTCTAACGAATAATAATTTACCCCTTTCCCTGCATATGCCAGCAGAGCTCTCTGGTTGCAGAAGGGAGTCCAGACTGGACTTTCTGGAACAGTGATACAACAGCTATCTTCCCACTGAGGAAGTCAAATGTATTTTTCTCTTGTGGTTTTTCCACTATTTCATGTCTCCTCAGTATCATCTTTAAAGCCCCAATTCATGGAAACACTTAAGTATATGATTGAAGCCTAAGACTGTAGACTCTTCAAGGCAACAACTGTCTTTAGTGTTTTGCTCAATACAGAGTACATGGTTAAAATAAAGAAGAATATTGCAGATCTGTAACACCATTAACACCACTATTTAGTTCTAAACACTGGGTATGAACCCTCAGATTTAACTGGAAGACGTGCAGATAGAAAATATATTAATAAATAATGTTGAAAGAGAACTTAAAACATAATCATACATGGAAAAGCAGATTATAAAACAGAGCTATGTTTGTGCTGGAATGATGTTGCTTGAAAATATAATTTAAATATATGGGATTTTTGCTGTGACTGAGTAATTTCTATCTATTTAGAATGTATCACGATGGTGTGTCTACAGAGCCTGGGATCAGCAAGCCCTGGCATAAGGAGAAGACAAACAGGTAGTTTCTGGGAACCACCTAAGTGTTACCCCAAAAATATTCTCACTGGAGACCACCCAGGGTTACACTAGTATGGGTTTATTTCCACTAGGTAAAATTAAAGAGGATACAGCAGCCACCAAAGGTTTAAACTAAAGAAAATAGAACTCTCACACACACAAGCAAGCACACACACCTCCATTCATTCACTCATTCACTCATTCACACCCATTCATTCCTGCCCTCAGGCACTCACACACTTACACAGACATCTCCATTGCAGAAGGAGCCAAGGCATGTGGATCCTGGAGGGTCTGTCTGCTCATCATGGCTGGGGAAGCTGGTCAGGAGGACAGACACTGGAGAGGAGCTTCTCAGGAGCAGGGGAAGGAAAAAGAGAGAGAGTCTCACATGTTCTCCTTCTCTTTATATAGTGTCTGAATGGCTCCTGTGACTCATTCACCTCATCATCAGGAGCATGCCCAGACTTCCCTTTATCCAGCAGGGAATATGCGCAGACTGTGATGACTCATTGAAATGTGCTCCATTGTTCCAGTCCTTCTTCAAACATACTCACACTCACACTCTTTCTCCATTCACTCAGGGGAGAATGCAGCTTAGGGAAAGTTACAAGCAAGGAGGCTGAGAGTTACGAAGTTGCATTTTACAGTAAATTTCTGAGAGTTACACAGATTATACAGTTTGACACAGATCGCAATAAATTGCAGTTTAAAACCTCAGGGTACTTGTACACTTGCAGCCTAATTCGAACTAGGGCTGCAAATGTAGGCATTCAGAATTGCAAATCAAGCCCGGGATTTAAGTATCCTGCACTTGATTTGCATCTTCCCAGCTGGGCACCATTTTTGAAATTTACAAGCCTGAAGTAACTGCCCGTGTCTACATACAGCAGTGAAACGGGCATTCGAAATAAAGCCCTAGTTCGAAATACCTGTTAAACCTCATTGCAGGAGGAATAACAGGTAGTTCGAACTAGGACTTTATTTCAAACGCCCATTTCACTGCCACGTGTAGATGCAGGCAGTTACTTCAGGCTTGTAAATTTCAAAAAAAAAAAAAAAAAAAAACCACCATGCCTGGCCGGGAAGATGCAAATCAAGCGCAGTATATTTAAATCCCGGGCTTGATTTGCAATTCCAAATGCCTACATTTGCAGCCCTAGTTCGAATTAGGCTGCAAGTGTAGACATACCTTTAGACTTTACAGTTTGGTGTAGCATTAGAAAATCCATGTATATAAATCAAGTAAGCTCAGGTGGAAGCTTTTTTTATGCAACACTAAGCAGCAGTAATAAAAACATAAGAATGAACCTACTGGGTGGGACCAAAAGTCTATCTAGCTCAGCATCTTGTCTTTTGACAACGGCCAATGCCAGGTGCCCCAAAGGGGGTGAACAGAAGAGGTAACCATCAAGTGATCCCTCCCTGTCATCCATTCCCAGCTTCTGACAAACAGGCTATGTTTATACTTCAGGCTTCTTTTGAAAGAAGCTTTTCAAAAGATAGCATCCAGACTGAATGGATGCTACCTCGCATGTGATTACTATGGATGGAGTGGCCACCTGGACATCTGTGCTTTTTCCTCTTTCTTCTTCTTGTGAAAGAACTCCCTCTTTCCCATCCACACATGCCTTTTCCCAAAAGAGCTCTTTCAGAAAAAGGCTTCTTCCTCATAGAAAGAGATTTACCAATGTCCTTTTGATTTTCTTTCAAAAGAACGTGATTGCAGTGTGGATGTAATCAAAGGGTTTTTTTTAGAAAAACGGCCATTTTTCTGAAAAAGCTCTATAGTGTAGACTTATCTCCAGGAAATAGGGACACCATTCCTACCCATCCTGGATAATAGCCATCAATGGATCTATCCTCCATGAATTTATCTAGCTCTTTTTTGAAGCCTGTTAAAATCCTGGCTTTCACAACATTTTCTGGCAAGGAGTTCCACAGGTTGTGTGAAGAACTATTCTTTTGTGTGTTTAACCTGCTACCCAATAATGATTTTCTCTGATTCTGACCTGAAAGATATAAGCGGTGACCTGGTGATGTCCTATCCCTTCAAGAGCTAGCACTCTATTTCTTCTCCCTCCCCATGTGAGAAGTCTCATCTTTGTTTCAGTTTTACAAGCTTAAATGATCTCTGTGTCTACTGTCTTCCCTGCAGGATCCAAATGTAATATTTGGTGGTGAAGGATTTCTATCCCACAAATATCCAATACAATGTCTGTCTGCTCAAGAAGGAAGTAGTAAGCCTATTATACTAAAAATGAGGAGGACAGTTTACCTAGAGGCACAAAGTGACAGATTACTGCTGGGGCAATATGAACCAACCAGTCAGAAAGGGGAATTGGCAATTAAAATCAGCAGCTGATTCCTTCATTCTGTCTGGAGCTACTGTAGACAAATTAATTAGGAGACCTTTTATCTGGTTGCTGCCTAGATGTTACTGAGAGAAAACAAGAAGGAAACAGCAAACATCGATTTTGATGAGTCATATGCAAGCAGACAGGTAAACAACTTAGTCTGGACTGAGTCTCTATCATCAGGGTGAGTCTAGACTACATCCCTTTTTTGAGAACCTCCTCAAAAAATGAGATTTACAGGATCTTTCAAAAAAGGGTTTTATTTTTGAAAGATCCCTGTCTAAACTGCCAGTTTTTTTTTAAAACGCCCCATTTCGAAAAAAAGTGGCGGCTGCCATTATGCAAATTCAAATCCCAGCTTCATTTGCAATATTGAGGTGCCTAATTTGCATCCCTTTCTCAAAAAAAGGATGTAGTCTAGACACACCCCAACAAAGAGAGGTCAAATACAGGTAAAGGAAGAATTGTCATCTGCAGTGTTGGCATGCAACCAGAAGAGGCAGACTGAATGGAGATAGTGCACTAATAAACACATTTCCCTATGGCAGAGGACATGACCAAAAAGCATGAAGCCCAACAGGAAAGCAAAGAAAATGGCAACATTTGTGAACAATTCTGGTGAGTTTAATGACATCTGTAATGAAGAATGTTTCTCTCTCAAATGTTTGGAGCAATTTAAAACTTGCAATACAATTCCAGATGGACTACTAGTTTCAGCCTTGCTAATAGTGATGGCTCTGGGCCCAGTTCTGCTCCATATCTTCACCCGTGATTTAGCTAATGACATAGAAAATAAATTTATAAAGTTTGTGAATGACAGTAAACTGGGAGGGGTCGTAAGTACTTTGGAGGATAAGATTAAAATTCAAAATGGTCTGGACAAATTGGAGAAATAGCCTGAAATAAGTAGGATGAAATTCAATAAAGACAAATGCAAGGTACTCCATTTTGAACATCATAAAAAGTTGCATACATGCAAAGCGGGATAATATGCATGACTAGAATCTTGGTACAGAAGGGAAAAGCCTTGCTCAAGAAGGAAAGGCAGTGAAGAAGGGAAGGAGATGTTGCCTTAAATATCAAAATGTATATACAGGCAGTCCCCGGGTTACGTACAAGATAGGGACTGTAGGTTTGTTCTTAAGTTGAATCTGTATGTAAGTCGGAACTGGCGTCCAGATTCAGACACTGCTGAAACTGACCGCCAGTTCTGACTTACATACAGAATCAACTTAAGAACCCCAGGCGTCCCCAAGTCAGCTGCTGCTGAAACTGATCAGCAGCTGATTCCAGGAAGCCCGGGGCAGAGCAACTCTGCCTGGGGCTTCCTGTAGTCAGTGCTGGTCAGTTTCAGCAGAAGCTGACTTGGGGACACCTGGGGCAGAGAAGCTGGGGTGCTGCTGGGTTGCTCCAGTAGCGCCGCTCCTCGGTGCTACTGGACCAACCTAGCAGCACCCCATCTGCTCTGCCCCAGGCGTCCTGATTCAGCCGCTGCTGAAACTGACCAGCAGCGGCTGAATCAGGACCTGGAGAAGAGCAGCTGGGGTGCTGCCGGGTTGGTTCAGTAGTGCCCAGAGCGGGCGCTGCAGGACCAATCGGCAGCGCCCCAGCTGCTCTGCCCCAGAATCCAAAACAAAAGCCTGGTCTGCTGGGGGGGGGAGCACACTAGCTGCGCCCCCCTCTCCCCAGCAGACCAGGGACACGGGGAGCAGAGCCGCAGCGGCAGCGGGGTGCCGCGCCTCTGAGGCTTTGCTCTGGCAAAGCCTCAGAGGCTAGGGACCCCGCTGCGGCTGCGGCTTCAGTCCGGGAGCCTGTGGTCTGCTGGGGACGGTCCCCAGCAGACCACAGGCACCCAGATTGAAGCGGCAGCAGCGGCGGTTCCCCGCGCCTCTGAGGCTTTGCTCTGGCAAAGCCTCAGAGGCGCGGGACCCCCCGCGGCTGCGGCTTCAGTCCGGGAGCCTGTGGTCTGCTGGGGACGGTCCCCAGCAGACCACAGGCACCCAGATTGAAGCGGCAGCAGCGGCGGTTCCCCACGCCTCTGAGGCTTTGCTCTGGCAAAGCCTCAGAGGCGCGGGAACCCGCCTGGTGCCCCTGGTCTGCTGGAGACGGTCTCCAGCAGACCAGGGGCACCGGAGCAGCTTACGAACGGGGCTTTCTCGCCCCGACTTCCGGGGCGAGAAAGCCCCGTTCGTAAGTGCGGATCCGACATAAGTCGGATCCGCGTAAGTCGGGGACTGCCTGTACTTGGAATGAGGTTGGGATTGAAATATAAGACAAACTTTTTTAAAGTCTCTAGCTAAGGATAAAAGATACAAAACAAGGGTGATATCACAGAAGGAATCTACTATGGGCCACTTAGCCAGGAAGAGGTGGATGAGGCTTTTTTTAAACAATTAACAAAGTCATCCAAAGGGGAATTTAACTACCCAGACATATTTTGGGGAAATAAGATAGTAGGGCAAAGATTATCCAACAAGTTTTTTGAAATGAGCTAAATACATTTTTTCTAATTTCAAAAGACAGAAAAAACTATAGGGGAGAGGCTATTCTAGATTTGATTTTGACAAAAAAGGAGGAACTTGTTTCAGAATTTGAAAGTGGAAGGCATCTTAAGTGAACGGAATCATAAAATGAGAGAGTGCACGATTTTAAGGAATGATAGGAGGTAAAATAGCACACTACATATAACTGATTTAAAGAAGGTAGAATTTAGCAAACTCGGGGAGTTGGTAGGTAAGATCCCATTGGAATCATGTTTAAGAGAAAACTGCAAGAAAGTTGACCCTTTTTCAAAGAGAAATTATTAAGGCACAAAAGCAAACTATCCCACTGCATATGAAAGATATGAAGTAGGTAATTAGGAGATCTTCCGTTTTCTGAAATTCAAAAAAGTGACCTACAAGGCACAGAAACTAGAACAAATTACAAAGGATGAATATAAATAAATAATATGTAGAGACAAAATTAGAAACACCAAAGCCAAAAATAAGATTAATTTAGCCAGAGACATAAACAACAACAAGAAGAGGAAGACCAAGGGCAATGTAGTCCCATTACTCAAAGTGAAGGTGGGAGAGACAATAATCGAAAATGCAAAATTGGCAAAAGTGCTGAATGACTTTTTGTTTCAATGGCTCTTTTGTAGACAATGAGTCCACACTACCAAGGCTGTTCATTCAACTTTAAGGGCTGCTGAAGTTGATTTTGATACAATATTTAACCTTGCATGGTTGCATTTATGGTAGTGTAGATTCAGTGTTGCAAAAGTCAACATTCTTGGCCCCTGTGGGACATCCCACAGTGCCCTGCTGTGACCATTCTAGCCAGAACTTGTGACTTTACTGCTCTCCAGGGGTATGTCTACAATACAATGTTAGTTAGAACTAACGAATGTTAGTTCAAACTAACATTCATAGGCGCTACACTAGCGCTCCGCTAGTTCGAATTTGAATCGAACTAGCGGAGCGCTTAGTTCGAACTAGGAAAACTTCATTTTACGAGGATTAAGCCTAGTTCAAACTTACTAGTTCGAATTAAGGGGTGTGTAGCCCCTTAATTCGAACTAGTGGGAGGCTAGCCCTCCCCAGGTTTCCCTGGTGGCCACTCTGGCCAACACCAGGGAAACTCATCTGCCCCCCTCCCGGCCCCGGACCCCTTAAAGGGGCACGGGCTGGCTACGGTGCCCGTGCCAGGTGCAAGCCTGCCAGCACCCAGCCAGCAGACCCTGCACCTGGCACGGCACAGAGCCACCTACCCGATGTCCCCCAGCCCACACCCTCTTCCCGGGACCAGGCTGGCGGCTCCTGGGAGCTTGCCCGGGACCGCAAGAGGCGGGCACCTTCCTGGGCTAGTGCGGACATCGTGGACCTCATCCACGATCTCCGCACTAGTCACAGGAAAGTGGCCGGCTAGGGCAGGAGAGCTGCCAGCCTGGCCACCCAGGAGCAGGTGTGCATGATAATCAAGGGGGTCCACTGAGATCCCCGACCCTGAGCCCTGAGCTTACAATGGCCATCCTGGGTCAGACCAAAGGTCCATCTAGCCCAGTAGTCTGCCTGCTGACAGCAGCCAACCCTAGGGACCCTGGAGGAGATGGACCGAAGACAGTGACCAAGCCATTTGTCTCGTGCCATCCCTCTCCAGTCTTCCACAAACTTTGGGCAGGGACACCACTCCTACCCCCTGGCTAAGACTACTCCATGGACCCAACCTCCATGACTTGATCTCACTTCTCTTTAAACTCTGTTCTAGTTGTAGCCTTCACAGGCTCCTGCAGCAAGGAGTTCCACAGGTTAACTATTTGCTTTGTCAAGAACAACAACTTTCTCTTACTAGTTTCAAGCCTGCTACCCATTCCTTTCCTTTGGTGTCCTCTAGTCCTTCTTTATGGGAACTCATGAAGAACTTTTCTGAATGCACCCTCTCCACCCAACTCCTGCTTTTAGAGACCTCTATCCTGTCCCCACTCCATCTCCTCTTTTCTGAGCTGAACAGTCCCAGTCTCTGTAGCTTTTCTTCATCTGGGACCTGTTCCCAACCCCTGATCATGTTAGTTGCCCTCCCCTCTCCCAGCCTTTCTCTTCCCCTCTCCCACCTCCTTTTCCTAGTCTCCCCCAGTTTTGTTCAATAAAGACAGAGTCAATGTTGGAAGAAACGTTATCTTTATTTTGTACATCAGGAAGGGGGGCTAGGGAGGGGTAAGTGGAAGGAGGTGAGGGAGAAATGGGGTACGAGCCCCCGATGGGGAGGACTGGGCTGGCTTTGCGGGCTTCTGGGGGTGGAAGCTCTCCTGCAGCCCCCCAATTGCCCCCTCTCCCCAGATGGAAGCCTGCGGCAAGTGCAGCCGGTCTGATGGCCGAGTGGTGTGATGTGCCCAGTGTGGGCACTCTGGGCACTCCAAGCCAGGACTGGTTTTCAAGCAGGGCACCCCTGAGAACTGTCTGTCCGGGGTGGGGGTCGGGTCCCTTTAAGCGCAGCCCTCGGCTAGCCTGAGACAGCATCTCCACGCTCTAAGTCCTCCTCTGATGCCCTGCCGGCACTGCTTCCAGCCATCCTTAAGCCCTGTTCAGGGTCCACTCAATGTGGACATGCTAGTTCGAATTAGCAAAATGCTAATTCGAACTAGTTTTTAGTTCTAGACGCGTTAGTTCGAATTAGCTTAGTTCGAATTAACTAATTCGAACTAAGTTAGTTCGAATTAGCGCTGTAGTGTAGACATACCCCAGGTGACCAGGGAAGCCCTGTGAAAATTTGAATTCCATTTCCCATGTGGACAGTGTGTCAAGCACATCCCAGAGCAAGCTGAAAACCTGAGCAGCGCATGAGGCTACGAGTTCTATGAGTTTGAGTTCCATGAGCTACAGTTCCCAGAGGTGCAGAAGAGCACCAGCCTGGAGTGTGTAGGGGTATGTCTACACTACCCCGCTAGTTCGAACTAGCGGGGTAATGTATGCATACCGCACTTGCTAATGAAGCCCGGGATTTGAATTTCCCGGGCTTCATTAGCATAAGCGGGGAGCCGCCATTTTTAAATCCCTGCTGCTTCGAACCCCGTGCAGCGCGGCTACACGGGGCTCGAACTAGGTAGTTCGGACTAGGGTGCCTATTCCGAACTACCGGTACACCTCGTTTCACGAGGCGTAATGGTAGTTCGGAATAGGAAACTAGTCCAAACTACCTAGTTCGAGCCCCGTGTAGCCGCGCTGCACGGGGTTCGAAGCAGCGGGGATTTAAAAATGGCGGCTCCCCGCTTATGCTAATGAAGCCCGGGAAATTCAAATCCCGGGCTTCATTAGCAAGTGCGGTATGCATACATTACCCCGCTAGTTCGAACTAGCGGGGTAGTGTAGACATACCCTAGGAGATCTTGGACATCATCAAGGTGTGGGGAGAGGAATCCATTCTCTTGGAGCTCTGAACCAGCAAACAAATGTCAATACCTGTGTGATGATTGCAAAGTCCATAGTGGGACAGAGGGTGAGGGTTCTAGGTGCAGGCTCTGGGAGGAAGTTTGCAGGTTGGAGGTGGAGAGAGACTTTGAGGGCAGTATAGTGTGTAGGTGGAGAGGGAGCCTGCACTGTGGGGGTGCAGGAGGGAATGTGGGGAGTGGATGCGGGTGCCACACTTATCTGTGGGTACACTCCACTAACAGTGGCTCCTGAGGAGGTGAGGGTCACCAGTTGCTGCTTCTCTCTCCCATCTGCCATTCTGTACACTCCCTGTCCCCCTGCTACTCCACACACAAGTACTCCAGCCCTGCCTGCCACCCCTGGGGAATTTCAAATGTCCCAGGGAAGAGGGCTGCCAGGGTACAGCAGGATTAGAGCAGCTTCTGGCTGCTCGCTCACCCTGGCTGCCAGCATGTGAATCTCTGCAGCTGGGGGAGTGGAGCGGAGTCTTTGTGCTCTGCTCCAGCTCCCAGGGAGGCAGGAGATCCAAGGGATGCTGAGGGCAGAGAGCACAGGCAGGTGGTGAGTTTTGGTGGAGCCCAGCCCCAGGCCAGGAATATTCTAGGTGTTGGGGCACCAAAGACCCATATAACTCGCTACCAATGCACTGGACCTTGATGATGTTTCCCCAGCTGAACTTCCTATGTTACAAACCTTTATTTTTATCAATTTGATTTGATACAACAGTTTCTCCAAACAAGCTGATTCATTACCACCAACTGTTCCTACTGTTCCGGGCACTGCCTCACCCCCATTATCATGTTATCCTAAAAGAGTGTGAGAACAAGTTGTGCACCTGAAATTATAAATTGTTTAGTTAGTGCTATTCCAAGGCAGATTGCTTATCCCTTGCAATTTGATAGCCGGCAGGAGTCCACCGGCAACTTTTAGTTAGGTTATATAATGTTTTTTTGTTAGCCATGTAAACAATAATGCACATAAACATTTCGAAAGTATTTGAAGTAGGGTGGAGATATTTGATGCTCTCCCTTTAAATATTTTAGCATTCTCCCCCTCTCCAGTGGAAAACCTGTTTTATATTGGTTTCATGTTTGCAACCTGAACGATAAGTTTCCATGGCAGCTAGCTGTGCTTAAAGGAGATCCTTTGTGTCTGTCTATATCACCTTCTCTGCTGTGTCCAGATATAACAGACTCCTAGGTCTGTCCTGGGGTTGCTAGGAGACAAACATTTTCCTCAACAGCAGTGGAAGGCTACAGCAGGCAGGTTGGTCCTGTGGTCCTCTGAGGCAAGGGGAACAATGTGATCCTCAAGCAACTACGTGGGGAGGGGTGGAGGACTTTGCTATATTAGCCCCTGTCTGGTGTATCACTTTTATTACTCTTCCATATTTTTTGAGTTTGTGTGGAAGGAGAATAAAAGAGCCTGCCTTGAAGGCTAACGCAGAGCTGGTCTTCATTGATTCCCCCTCCCCGCCCCCAAGTGGGGGGCAGGTCCACCAAAGCACAGAGTAAAACAAGACCACTGGCTGGCTGTGACGGGATAACAGACTAAATGGGTTATTGGTCTGTTTTTTATGACCATTATTTTGTTCATATGTAATGAACATGAATATGGAACTAGGTGCTCCCTTCAGTTCCGTTCCATCAGTAGCATAGTGTTGGGGGAAGCTTGCATTACTGCAATGCCCTACTGTACCTGTTCTATAGGTAAACTGAAGACTTCCTTGATATAAAATAGTCAGATCAGATGATGTCACAAAATGAGATGAATACTGTAGATCAGTAATATACTAATAACACAATACAGTACTTTTATATAATGAATTTCAACTGGAAGGATCCCAAAGTGTTTGCAGATTTAACAGGCATCATTCACCCCTTCTGAAATACAACTACTTCAAAGATGGAATGTGACAGCCATCCTAAACCAATGACACCACACATTTTTTATGAGAAATGAAGATGACTTATCTACTAGAAACTACAGGGTGAAAAATAGCTTATTAAATTCTAGCTCTGAGAATTGCATACTACTTAATGTTCCTACTTTTGCAAGAAGTTTCTGGGCTCTATCAAGGACCACAAGTGATCAGGACCTTGGTTTTCCATGTCATCTGAAAGACAACTTAATGTAGTGCTCCCTAAGAAAGCATTGCAGCATTGGTTCAAAACTGCATCCATGTGAATAGTGGCAGAATCAGGAATGAGGAAATGTAATATCTGCATCTATTCATATAGCACTTTTGACTTTCTGATGTGCTTATGAACCAAAGTTCAGCTTTTATTTAATGATTCCTTAAATCACTTTTTTATGGTGAAAACTACCAAGATACAAATTTATACAAGAATACATTTCTCCATAGTTTTCAGAGTGATGGTGAATGCAGATCGTTCTGGCACATTGCATCTTAATGTGACTGTGCTAAAACCTGGACTGAGCTGTCAAGTGAAATTACAGGTATTTTGACAATAACGTACTTTAAAATATACAAATATAAATTGAATGAAACTGAATTTGAGCTAAAATACAATAAGAGGGAATTACTTGCAGTTCTAAATATGAAACTTTCTGTGAGTATCTGGATTTATGCAGAGGTGTTGTTTTTCCCTTCCCCAACTTAAATTGAGGCACTGAATATAATTAACACTCTGAAAGAATGGGGCTAGTAGAAGATTATTAATATAAAAAGAAGTCATTATAAAGGCCTTATTTATTTTTGGCCTAGATCAGGCATGTCCAAAGTCCGGCCCGCGGGCCAATTGCGGCCCGTGTTCCGGTTTAATACGGCCCCACAGGTAATTTGGCAATATCTATCTTTTATGGCCCCCAACGAATCCATATGTATTGAGATGAATACATTGTAAAATCTCAGTTAATGTCAGCTGGTCTAAATCAGTTATAAATATATTTGGACACAACATGTATACTTGGTGTTATGTTCCTGTTCATATTTTTTGAACTTAAAAGTTGACAGACAACCTTTATTACCAATAATATGTAATGTACTTTACAATGTTCCTGACATATACTTCAGCTTCCTGGATTTTTTTTTCATCTGGCCTTCAGATATGAAAGGCAGAGTGATTTAACACCTGTTTAGATTTGTCATCCATGTGACGAAATGAAAAGTATGCCGTTTGCAATAAACTTTGCATAAAATAGTTAATTTGCGTTTAATTTTAATGGTTCAAAGAATGTCAGGCAAAATGGTCGGCCCTCACGCCTGTTCACTTCATAAAATCTGGCCCTCTTTGAAAAACGTTTGGGCACCCCTGGCCTAGATAATAGTCATCAATAGTATGGTATTATATTAATCTAATTCAGATAAATTACGACAAACAGGTTAAAGAGCAAATATAGAAAAATGAGATTTAAACAGATATCAAGAAATGTTTTTTTCACGCTACACAGTAGCGTTATTTTGGAATAACTGACATTATTTCAAAATAACAAAATGCGTGTCTACACAGCAAACCATTATTTAGAAATAATGTAAAGTTGGAAAACTCCTGTAATCCTCATTTCACAAGAAGTAAGGGAAGTAGAAGAAAAAGTGTTCTTCCTCCAACTTCCTGCTGTGTAGACAGTGCCAAAAGCTATTTCAGCTTCAGCTACACAATTGTAACTCACACATCTAGGCTACGTCTACACTGCAGAATTTTTGTGCAAAAACTCGCAGCGCATCCACACTAAAAGTACGTTTTTGAGCAAGAAAAAGTACAGTAGATCATAAGAAGACAGGGGGTTTTGCACATGGCTACGTCTACACTGCTTCCCTTTTCCACAAGAGGAAATGCAAATGGAGCACTCTTTTGCATATATCGCACTCGCATTTGCATTTCCTCCTCGGATCCCTTTTGCACAAGAGGTTTTTGTGCAAAAAAGAGCTGTGTAGACATCTCCTTTTTGAGCACAAAAAAAAAACCCTTTTGTGCAAGAGACGTTCTTCCTGAAAACATGAGGAAGAATGGCTTTTGAGCAAAAGGGATCTGAGGAGGAAATGCAAATGCAAGCGTGACATATGCAAATGAGTCCTCCATTTGCATTTCCTCTTGCGGAAAAGGGAAGCAGTGTAGATGTAGCCCAAGAGTTATTCCTCTTTCTACGAGGAATAAGCCTTTTTGCTCAAGAACTCTTGCACAAAAAGGCATGTGTGGACAAACAACAGGGGCTTCTTGTGCAAGAAACCCCTATCAGAAAAAGCACAGATGCTCTGATAGCCATAGACCATCAGAGTTTTCTTTATAATTTTTTTAAAATAATATATCTTTATACAGAACATGTTGGAGTGTTAGATCTATATTACCATCGATTGTCTTTGTCAAACTCAGAATTCTGCTGAATAGTCAGTTGTACACTTCTATGATAAGC
This sequence comes from Pelodiscus sinensis, assembly GCF_052426305.1. Classification (NCBI taxonomy): domain Eukaryota; kingdom Metazoa; phylum Chordata; order Testudines; family Trionychidae; genus Pelodiscus; species Pelodiscus sinensis. The sequence continues at coordinate 45,712,190 of NC_143052.1, forward strand.
AGGGTGTGGTGACTTAAGGGTGAGCTTCACTAAATCTTTCAGCAGGAAGCTGTCTTGGGGTATGTCTACAATATAGAGTTTTGTTGGGAAAACGTCTGTTTTTCTGACAAAACTTAAATTATGTCCACACTACAATTGCATTCTTTTGAAAATAAATCGAAAAAACAGAAGGATTTTTCCAAGAGTGGTAATCCTTTTTCTATGAGGAAGAACACTTTTTCCGAAAGAGCTTTATTGGAAAAAGGCATGTGTGGATGGGGAGGAGGGTTTTCTTTTGAAAGAATAGGCCTCTAGGAAATAACACAGGTGCCCTGGTGGACACGCTGTCCAAAGTAATCACAGCTCTATAGTTCCTGTCTCGTGGCACCTCTTAAAGCTGCAGACATCCTGGACAAGTCTCAAGGCAGGAAGCCATTGCTGGAGCAGCACCCTGACTCCGTGGCTCTCCCTGCCACAAGCCTGCTCTCTGATGACACAGCCACAAGCCCCCCAACACCGCTGCCCCTTGCAGGGAGCAGCCCTAGGAGTCCCAGAATCCACCAAGGGGGACCAAGAGGCAGACACCCTCCTGATCCAGAGTGGAGATCCTGTCCCTTCTCGAGCTGTGAGGTGAGGAGGACACATTGCAGGATCTCCGCTCCAAGCGCCACAATGCAGACCTCTTTGAGTGTATGGTGGAGCGTGGACACCACCCTCAGAACAGGTCTGGAGTAAGATCAAAGAGGCCCACAGGAATATGTCAGGGCCAGAGAGCGCAGCTCGCACTCAGGGGCAGGACCCCACACCTGCCCTTACTTCGATGAGCTGCATCAGATTCTGGGGGGTGAGGAATCTGTTTCCTCACCCATCATGGTGGACTCCAGCCTCAAGACCCCCCCTGTTGTTGCCAAGCTGGAGGTCACAGAGGAGGAGGAGGAGGACGACGAGGGCCAGTAGGAGAAGGAGGTGGAGATGGACACTGTAACTCTGTTGCTGGAGCTAGTGGCTGTCAGCTAGGACAACTCCCAGGCCTTGTCTGATGCTTGGGAGGGATCTTCAGGTGAGTACTTTCAGTTTGTCACATTCACAGGGCGGGGGAGACAGACACACAGGGGGTGGAGGGCTAGCGTTTCTTGGGCTGCTCAGGCTGGACATTGTGCTGCAGTCCACACATGTGCAACCACATGCAGTGTTAATGTGTGGCACGCAGATGCAGCAGGCAGCCTTTGAGAATGGGTGGGATCCTGCTGCCAGGCTCAGGGGAGGCCATACACGTCCGGCCGGGAAGGGGCCATCCCAGCACCTGCCACAGCTGGACGCAGGTTAGCCACAAGGGTGCAGGAATGACCACAGACACCCCAAGAAGTGCTGCACACAGCACATGGGATTAGCGGGGGGCCTGGAGATGGCAGCAGGGGGACACTCCTGCCCTTGCACTCACTGGTGACAGCTAGAAGTGGAACAACCCAGTCACAGACTGCTCTGCATCTCCAGCTTGCAGCTGCATTGCTTGTGGTAAGAGGGTTGGGGGAAGAGGTAGAATGATCCCCTGTACTCACCAGCAGCAAGACGTGGAAAATGTGGCTCAGAGCCGGTGGAGCAGGAGGCTGGGGCCAAGTCACTCTGCTTTATGCTGCTGATGATGATGAGTGTGAGGTGGGAGGGACCCATTCCCTTCAGTCCCCCTCCCCTGAGCGACATGGCTGGGACCCTGTGGAGTGGAGCCAGACGGCATTGGTTGTTCCAATTCCTGCTGCTGCAGTGAGCGTGGGGGTAGGTTGACCCCTGTTGCCAGTGCCAGGTCCCCCATTATTCCCCTGGGCTGCCCTCAGCACTACAGGGAACCCCCAAAGTTTAAGGCCCAGGGCAGTTGCCCCAAACCATCCTATGGAGGGGACCCTCTGCCAAACCTATATTAATGATTTCTCATTTTGTGTAATCACTAAAAGAACTTTGTTTATTGATTAGACAAATCTCATATAAAAGCTCCGAATTTGTTTTCCTTATGCATGCATGCAACTAAAACTTTGCTGGAACCGTGGTTTTTTTTTTTTTTTTTTTTGCGTAAGTAATAAAAGAAGAGCAAGCATGATTGAAGCAAAATTCTGGGAAATCATTTTTCACATGGTTAATCTAATAAAAAGCAAGACTTTGACCGGATGTTGCACTAATAAGAAAATTAAACTTCTAAGCAGAGGATTTTAATGACTCTCTCAAGGTCAACAAACCAACTGAATTCAGAGAACTCTTTTCTTTTTCTAAAATGATTGTTTTAGCCCAGGTTGCCCCACTGAATTTGTTTAGTAGTTTTTCTCAAAATATGAATTCATCTTTCTATGGAGACAGCTCTGTTGCAGTTCATTAGCCAAAGAAAATAGCAAAACATGAATGGCCTATAAAGTAGTAGTAAAATTACTTGCATAAAAAGCAGTCATAACAGAATCATAGAATTGTAGGGCTGGAAGGGACCTTGAGAGGTCATCTAGTCCAGCCCTCTGCACTGAGGCACGACCAGGTAAATATAGACCATCTGTTACCAGCTGCTGAGAACTGAATTACTGTGGAATCACGCCGGCTGTGTCTAGACTGCATCCCTTTTCCGTAAAAGGGATGCAAATTAGACACATCGCAATTGCAAATGAAGCAGGGATTTAAATCCCCCCCTGCTTCATTTGCATAAAAATGGCTGCCGCTTTTTTCCGGCTCGGAGCTTTTCCGGAAAAAAGCGCCAGTCTAGATGCGGATCTTTTGGAAAATAAAGTGGAATAAGGGATCTTTCAGAAAAGGCTTTATTTTCGAAAGATCCGCATCTACACTGGCATTTTTTTCCGACAAAGCTCCGAGCCGGAAAAAAGCGGCAGCCATTTTTATGCAAATGAAGGGGGGGGGGATTTAAATCCCCACTTTATTTGCAATTGCGATGTGTCTAATTTGCATCCCTTTTACAGAAAAGGGATGCAGTCTAGACACAGCCCCTCAGTCTTAGCAGTTGAAAGTTTTGCTGTTGCTAAGCTATGTATCAGCTCTCTGACACACCAGCTTGTGTGCCCTACCAGCAAACTCTTAGAACTCTGCTCATTCAGACCTTGACTAGCAGGTAACAATCAATGAACCCCAAATCCCGAGAGCCTCACAGATGTAGCTCTGTAGTACCCAGCTGTCTCAGGCTGTGTTTAGACCAGAAAAATCTCAGAATAGCAATTCCTCATCTTTAAACGTGTCCATTATTTCAAATATATTTCGTAACAACGGGCATGCTATTCCAGCATCCCTGTAACCCTCGTTCCAGGAGGATTAAGGGATTTGTCTGAATAGCACTTTATTTCAAAATAGTACCAAATTTTGAAATAAGCTATTTTGAAATAAGCTTGAAATAAGCTACGCAATTTGTATAGCACAAATTGCATAGCTTATTTAGAAGAAAGGGTGCTGTGTAGACGCACCCTCATGAAACACTCAGGGTACATCTAGTCTGCACGCTAAAATCAAAATAAGATACACAATTTGTGCTATGCAAATTCATAGATTATTTCGATTTTATTTTGAAATAGGCTATTTTGAAATTTGGCATTCCTACATGGCACCAAATTTTGAAATAAAGCATTCTTTCAAGACATCCCTTATTCCTCATGAAACAGGGTTTATAGGGATGTTGAAATAGTGCATCTTTACTATTTCAAAAATTATTTCAAAAAAGTGGACACATTTCTTGGACATGGGGTAGCTATTTTGAGATGCCTCTGGGTATCCCAAAGTAGCCTTGCAGTCTAGACGTACCCTCACAGAGGTTAAGTTTGCTGTTCCCTTAAAGAGTTAATATTCAGCATCTTACTTTAACAGGGGTTAACAAAGATTGGTTTTAATAAAAGATCTGAACTGCTTATAGGGGGCTGGAACAATTTGTATAGTGGGGGTACTGTGATCCATGGAATCAAACTGTAAATTCTGTATATAATGGGAACCACTGCAAGCCAGAGGGTGCAGCAGCACCTCCCTCACCCTTACTTCTAGCACCTATCACTGACTATAGTAAAAGTAAAACATGTTTACTAAACAAAAATCATACATTTGAGTGACACCAAAAGAATGTAGAAAGGGATATAAGCAACAAAAGTGAAAATATGCTTCAAAGATTAAATCCTGATTTAACAAACTAGCATGTTTTGTTCAAATAATTGTTTTGTACTAAGTCTCTTTTCCAGAATGACTGACAAAAATCTCTGGCAAGGGCTCTTTACACATCTCAAAGTGCTCAGTCAAGTCCCTTTATCTCCTCAGATAAAGGGTAACCAAAATGGCCTCTACTTAAATGTTCCCAAAGTTCATTGGTTCACAATTCCTGGACAACTGGAGCAGTGGGAAGTGGCATGAAGTGGGTCACCGCTTCCCATGGCTTACATTGGCCAAGAATGGCAAACTGCGGCCACTGAGATCTGTAAGCGGCTATGCCTATGGACACTCAAGTAAACAAAACCTCTGGTGGCCCAACAGCAGTTAGAGGTACCTCATTCTGTCCTACATCTTGTGGAATCACATTCCTTTGTTTAGAAAAAAACATTGTTTATGCACTACTTAGCAAATATACTTTAAGAATATATTTCCAGCACATATCTATAAAATGCTTTTAAAACTTTCCCAGGCATATATCAAGCAAGAATATTATCAGATTAATCATTTTTCAAATGCCACTTTTTGTATATAAATCATAACAATTGTGTGTCAGATCATATTGGGATGCTCTTAGGGTGTCACGATGCCTGCTGCAACTTTTTGTCCAACCTGTTTTTAAAATCCTCCAATGACAGGAATTCTACAATCCCCCTTGATAACAGTAAAGAGATATTTGTATCTCATAGAGCTGGAAAGGACTTTGAGAGATCATTGAGCCCAATTTCCTGTCCTCACAGCAGGACCAAGTACCATCCCTGACAGATTTGCCCCAGACCTCTGAATGGCCCCCTCAAGGATTGAATTCATAATTGCAGGTTTAGCAGGCCAAAGCTCAAACCACTAAGCTATCCCTCCCCCCAGGAGGGCTTGTTAACGACCCTCATAGTTAGAAGACTGTCCTCATATGTAAATTTAATCTCTCTTACTCTAGAGTAAGCTGATTGATTACATGGTATGCTATCTAGAGTGGACATGGAGAACAATTGATCGATGTCCTTATAACAGCCTGTAGCATTTTTGAAAACTTGAAGAGTTTTCTTGTCTCAAGGCTAACCATGCCTATTTTTAAAACCTTTCCTCAGAGGCCAGGTTTTCTAAACCTTTTATCATTGTTGTTGCCACTGGACCCTCTCCAACTTGTCCACATCTTTCCTAAAATGAAGTACTCAAAACTGGACATACTACTCCAGATGTAGCCACACCAGCACTAAGTGAGAAAATTATCTCCCATACCTTACACATGTTAGTTAATGCCTATTACACCCACTGGTGTGTAGGGCAGCAAGGAAGGTTCTCCATTTTTGTTTGTCTTTGGTCATTTTCCCTAGAGAGGGCTTAAAAAGGCCATCGCACAAAGTTGTAGGAGAATTCTTCATTGCTGTTTCCGTAACAATTTTGTTTCCCCTAGGTCAGGGTTGTTAGCCCTGAGCCGAACCCCCAACCTGGAGGACCAGTGAATCACACTTAGTCTGGGCTCTACCCTTCGACTTGTCTGGCATGGATGGTCCTACTAGGAGCATTAGGCTCCTGCCAACATAGCTCTAGGGGTCACTGAAACACACTAAGGCACACATGTGCCTTACACATGACACCCCTGTTAAAACATCCCAGAATGATATCTGCCTTTTTGTAAATGCATTACATTGTCAAATGTATCAATTTGTGATCCATTAAACAGCTCCTTGTCAGTGGTGATATTGCCTTGCAAGCTATTCCACATTTTATAGTTGTACATTTTGATTTTCCTTCCTAAGTGTAGTTCTTTGCCATTTTAAATTTTATTGCAGGTTGGACCTTCCTTGCCTGGCACCCTTAGGACCTGACCAGTCTCAGATGAAGGATTTTGCCAGACCAGGGGAGGCCATTTCTGGCCCTCCTGCCACCAGTCACCCCAGCTCTGTCCCGGCCCGCTGGCCTCCCAACTGGCTGCTCAAATGCTACCAGCCCTGCTGACCTGCTGGACCCCCAGACCAGCCACATGCTGGAGTTGCTCTGTCCTTCAGTCAGCTGTGCATTGGGGCTCTCGGCTCTCCCAGGCAGCTGCGTTCCACTGTGTGCTGCTGCTCTGGCCCGCAAGGCCACCGCTGCCACTGCTGCAGCTCCCAGCCCAGCTAGGCAGCCACACGCCAGGTCTCCCAGCCCTGCAGGGCACTCCCACTGCCATGCGCTGGGCAGTTCCACTAGCAACTTGCTGCGGGAAACCTGCTGCTCTGCCGGCCTGCAGGGTTCCCTGCTGCTGGCCCTTCACTGGGACTTTCTGATCCTGCAAAATCCATGCCAGACCATGGATGTTGCCAGACCAAAGAGTCCTGATTTGGAGAGTTTCGACCTGAATCTGGATTTCAGACAAATTCTCCAATTTACTATGGTCATTTTGAATTCTAAGTCTGTCCTCCAAAATGTATGCAATCTCTCCCAGCTAGGTGTCATCTACAGATTTTATAAGAATACTCTCCACTCCATTACAAAATCATTAATAAAAGACTTGAATAGTATTGTACCCCTGACAGTCTGCTGTGGGACCCCACTAGATATCTCCTTTAAGTCTGACAGTGAAACATCAATAGCTATTCTTTTAGCTATCAGTTGTGCACCTTTTTTATGGATTTTTCATCTGTTCTAGGCCATATCGTCCTAGTAGGCTTAAAAATAATAATGTAATAGTAATTCACAGTGTTAGTATTTTACATCTCGGGCTTTTCATCTTTATTTACTAGTTAAATAAATACAATTTAAATATGCAGAATTTTAATGGCCTTTTTATTTCTTCCTTTTTTAATAGGAATACTTATTTGCATAGTTAATAGTAGCTAAGAAAGGAGGTATAATCATGCTGTGTGATGAATTTCAGAGATGCTAAAATGTACGTTCATTTAATCATGTTCTAATTATAAGTATGTTGGTTTAGAATCAACTGGCTGGATTCAAAAGAACAAGTGGACTTTTTTGGTGTTAGAATTTGAATGAATAAATGGCATTCCTATTAATTAAAATTGCAAAGTAAGTAAACAAATACATTCTAGTGGTAGTTAATTATTTAAATTTCTGTATTTATATAAACCCATCACCTTCATCAATATTAAATTATGTTGTTATTTACATATGTGCTGTTTCTCCATAAATATAGTAATGTGGTAATTATATCTAGGGTCTGTTTGATTGCAAGGTTACTGACAACTCATGCATATCAGGAGTTAGCTTGGAGGTTGGAACCAGTGTTTTGCTATCAGGAGAGAAAACAGAAAGGTTTGACAAGTTATCCTATTTTTACACCTATTTAGATAAAAGTAAAATCTTACGTCCCTGATATAAGCTTTCAATCCTTGAGAGGTTTGGCACAAGTATTGCACACCTTTGTTAATTAGCCATATAAACAAAACTCCTTCAATGATATCATTTGAATAGAGTACCAAAGCACAAGATTTAAAATAATTAAGGTGGAATATGTATGCAAACGTGTTACTGAGACAAGATCTTGGCCCTACTAAGTCTTCCTTCTGCTGCTCTGATGGCACAAAAGAGGGCTTAAAAGATGTCCCAAAGTAGTCAGTTGAGGATTCCCAACCTGTCAGCTGATGGTCAGGGCAGTGTGTACATGCTATACACCCGAGACTTCAACTGCTGGGACCGGGGTCCCTTGCAGCGGGCAACCTGGAGGAGGTTGACGGGCGCCCAATAAGTTTACAGGGAGAGCTTATAACACCTTAGATTTCAGCTGCTAGAATTTGTAATTCCTTCGCAGCAGGCAGCCTTAGGGAAAGACTGAAAGGTGCCCCAGTGGATTTGCCACCTGGAGTGACACAAATCCAAACGCCCAAGCTTTCCCTATAGCTGTCCCTTAAGACCGGCTGAAGTTCTTTTAAATTGTGCCTGGTTCTGTTACAGCAACTGAAGGAGTCAGGTTAAAGCTTAAACAGTTACAGGTTTATTGAGGAAGCTTATAAATCATATGGTTGCAATGGCTATTGTTCTATTTCTTAACTGCTGGTAAATATAGATGTGTATATATATATATATATATATATAGATCTTAAAAAAATGGTTACAAAGAAAATAAAGATAGAAAATAGAGAATAATGGTACCAAATGACATCTTAATCTTTAAAGAGATCTATTCTATGCATGCACTAAAACAAAAGAACACATACGGGTACAATTTTTACCCCCTTCTGCGTCACTCGGTCCCAGCGTGACATGCCAGGATCGGTCCCTCAATTCCTCGGACAGACGAAAATATGAGGTGGGTATCCCCGTGGAACCTCGGGAGGTCAAAACACCTAACCCGACCAGCAGGTAGAGGGTAGATTGACACTCAAAAGTGAGTGTGCTGCTGTACCCATTTTATACCTATTGGGTCACGTATTTCTCTTTCTTATCTGTGATGCCAAATGGTGCTGGTCTGTCTTTTGTGAGACCAGTTCTTACAAGGGAGTTGGGAACTTAATTTATACTTGTAAGAGAGATAACTAAATTGGAAGTACTGGGCATTCTTTTCTCAGTGGGAAATCCCTCTCCCAGGGACTGTGTGTTCGTATCAATATGGGTGCCAGCCGGGTACTTCTCGCAGCCTCGAGGCCAGCCTATTGTCTTAATCGCTCTCTCCTCATATCTATGTTTTCAGCTTCTCAGGATCAGATGAGCCAGCATAGACTATGCTGATTTTATTGCTCCTTCTCTGCCCTGTATGCTTCGGGAACCTCAGAGAGGCAAATAAGATGGATGAGATTGGGGGGAGAGGGGCTGTCTGGCTACACAACTGTGGAGGAAAGTCAAAAAACAATGAAAATGCATTGTCAGCTCTCACCCAACCCCCTCAAAATCCAGCCTTTCCATAAGAGATGAAACAGAAGTGGTGATTCTCCAACTGAATAACAGCCCTGCAGTGGTGATGAAACTAAGAGGTGCATGTTGCTACATCCCCTGATTTGAAGTAATAATAGCAAACATCAAATATATGGTTTCCATCATCAAAACCAGCACTGTGATTTTTTTATGATTATTCTTATATGCTCAAATGATGACCATAATTGCCTAAGGGAAGAAGAAGAAGACATTCTAAAAGTTGATATTTCACCTTTTTCTCATACCTGTGGGCTACGTCTACACTGGCCCCTTTTCCAGAAGGGGCATGTAAATTTCACTAGTCGTCGTAGGGAAATCCGCGGGGGATTTAAATATCCCCCGCGGCATTTAAATAAAAATGTCCGCCGCTTTTCCGGCTTTTAAAAAAGGGTCTACACTGGCCCCGATCCTCCGGAAAAAGTGCCCTTTTCCGGAGGGTCTTATTCCTACATCAAAGTAGGAATAAGACCCTCCGGAAAAGGGCACTTTTTCCGGAGGATCGGGGCCAGTGTAGACGCTCTTTTCCGGCTTTTTTAAAAGCCGGAAAAAAGCGGCGGACATTTTTATTTAAATGCCGTGGGGGATATTTAAATCCCCCGCGGATTTCCCTACGACGACTAGTGAAATTTACATGCCCCTTCCGGAAAAGGGGCCAGTGTAGACGTAGCCACCGTGTTTTTAATTTCAGGAACAGAACCATAAATGTTAACAAATGTCTTTTGGACTATTTCAAGAAATGATCTCATTCAATACTAATAATAAAGTTATTTATTTATTTATTATTATTTTATTATTTCAAAATATGACACTTACTGTGACCTTTAAGTTGTGTCTGTAATTACAACACTACTTTTCTGTCCAGTGCCTTGTTTCATATTATGTCCACTAAAGTTAAAAGAATTTTTTTTTAAATTGCCAGAATTCTTCAGATTCCCTCTTATTGGTGGAATGAAAGCAATTAGCATGGGAGTCAATAGACATTAGGACTAAAGAAATGTATGAATCTTTAGCATTTTATTTGCCCCTCAGATTTAGGCAAGGACTTGTCTATCCTCTTAGAATGAACATGCAGTTCTAGTTGCACTATATTTATTACTTTTATACCATATCAATGGGTCTGTCCAATTTATCACTGAATCTTAGCTGACAAGAGTAACGTGTTTCTCCATGCTAAGGGGTTTAGGACCTTTACCTGAACTCTCTTCAGAGATTTGGAAGATTTGTTGAGACATCAGGGATAATGGTATAATTAGGGAAAACCCATAAATCATCAAATGTCCAGAATCCTTCTCAAAGCTCTAGATGATGTATGAGAGGCTACTTTTCTTTTTTGCTTATGGATATATTTAAATGTAACTCCTGCACAATGTCTAGAAACAGCAGTTTTTGAGTATTTTATGCAATAGAAACTTAAATATTCCCCCAAACCATTAACAAATATTTAATCAGGCATGGTATCCTGATAGGTAAGAAGAATAACAGATTATGAAGGCTAAGAAAGAAAAAAAAAGTGTGAATTTCACTTGGCTGGTAGAACTGGTGTAATAGGGATTGATGTACACAAAGATATTATAACTAGAGCTAACAACACACGGTCGCTGTGATTGCCTACTTACAAATTTAACTCTGAGTGACTAACAGTGTAATATTGTATTAGTGGATGGAAAATGAGACTTGGAAAAGCAAGCAGTTACTAAACAATGAATTCTGGCAGGTCTCCACAGAGGCTTTTGTTGGGTGGCAACAAAACCCCCAGTTACAACTGTGTCTGTGCATGAAATTGATATGATTTGTTGTTTTTTGTTGTTCAGCAATGAACTTTGTAAACAGCAATGAGGTTCATGTTAACCTCATGGAAGAACGGTACTGCAGGGCAATCGGCAGAGTTTATTGGAGTACTCTTGTCAGGCAGGAATGCAAGGTTAAACAATATTTATGCAGAGTCCAACAACCTGTTTGCTGGATCATGTGACTAGAATGATTTTCCAGTGCTACTTATTGCCTTCAGGTCCTGATCTTCTAAATGTGTTTGTATGTCACATAGGAGGATCAGCAACGTGCAAAATCCTTTTAATCTTAAACAGCTACTGTTTGGAATTGTCCTTTCTAGCTATTCTTGACATAAGTGCAGAGAGAGAAAAGAGATGTTTGCAACAGAAGGTATCATTGTGCCACTTCTTTTTAATGCAAACTTTTTCCTTTTCTGCTTTAGTTTAAAATACTCCTAACTTGTGTAATTCCATTGTCTCCAGAATCCTTTGTGCATAAGACATGTACTCCATCTCAAAGTGGTTTATGTTTTACTTCTAGTTTAAACAGAATCTATTCAAATGCTGAATTAGTCATCCAAATATCTGTGCAGCTGAAGGGATATTTTTTTTCCTTTTAACCTATTAGACCCTAGATCTAGTCTGATTCGAGTGATAGCGAAGTGAGCTTTTGTAGCTGGCACTTCTGTTCCCATATTATAAAAATTACATAGGCATACAAGTAAAATAGGCAATATCCCTTCAGCAGAATTAGAAAAAGAATCATCTTCTACAACCTAACCAGAGTAAAACCATAACTTCAAATTGTGCAATGTAACATTCCTTTTGAGGACTTCATTTTCATGTTGATCAACTGGCCACAGATGAAGAGCAAGGCTTAAGAGCAATCTCTTACTTTGGGAAAGACTATATACCTTCAGCCACACCCATAGCACTGACCAGACTAAGGAGGCTTTGCTGGTAGGCTCATAAGACAGTTAAATGTGCAGACTTCTTCTATTCTAAGGAGCTGAGAGAAGGATTGTACCTCCTTGTGCTCTCTTTGGAATCACAAAATGCCATATTACTTCCCCCATAGGTCTGTTTGTATCTATGGCTGCAAAGGTCATTGTCTTAGATTATCCCTCTAACTACCTCAGACTTTGCTTCCTCTCTCTGACTCCCCCTCCACTACACCAAGCATAAACTCTTTGACTACGTCTACACTGGCATGAAATTCCGAAAATGCTTTTAACGGAAAAGTTTTCTGTTAAAAGCATTTTCAGAAAAGCGCGTCTAGATTCGCAGGACGCTTTTCCGCAAAAGCGCTTTTTGCGGAAAAGCGTCAGTGGCCAATCTAGACGTGGTTTTCCGCAAAAAAGCCCCGATCACCATTTTCGCAATCGGGGCTGTTTTGCGGAAAACACTACCGTGCTGTCTACACTGGCCCTTTTGGGCAAAAGTCTTTCGGAAACAGACGTTTGCCCGAACGGGAGCAGCATAGTTTTTCCGGAAAAGCACTGATGATTTTACATTAGATCGTCAGTGCTTTTCCGGAAATTCAAGGGGCCAGTGTAGACAGCTGGCAAGTTTTCCCGGAAAAGCAGATGATTTTCCGAAAAACCTTGCAAGTGTAGACACAGCCTTTGGGTATGTCTAGACTACATGCCTCTGTTGCCAGAGGCATGTAAATTAGACTACCCAACATAGTCAATGAAGCTGGGATTTAAATATCGTGCCTCATGAAATGAGGTTTACAGGAGCAGTCAACAAAGGCATTCCCTGTCGACTAATCCGTGTCTTGACTGCAGCGCTGTGCCAACGATCAGCTGAGCCAGCACAGCGTGGCAGCTATTTTTATTTTAATGAAGCCGGGAATATTTAAATCCTGGTTTCATTGACTATGTCGGGTAGTCTAATTTACATGCCTCTGGCGACAGAGGCATGTAGTCTAGACATACCCATTGTGTTCACTTTTAAAGCCCTCCATCTCCTGTTCCTACCCACATCTACAACCTATGCCTCTGTTGTCCTCTGATATATACAAGTCCCCGTTTCCTCATATCATTGCCCCCATCTTGGTTTCCTCTTGCCTCTTTACTACCTTATGTCCAGCACCTTATATATTTCTCTGAATACATCCATCCAGCACCCTCCTGCCTCTCTCACTCCCACTTCCATTCTTAGCATATCCACCTTTCCCTACTAAATAGCTCCTCTTCTCCTGCAACATCATGGTTGTACTCTCATATGTAAACTTTCTCTCCAGTTTTAAAATAATTTAGAAGATCATAAGATCACAGATTTTTCAAATAAAAACGTGTCTAATTTCATTTAGTGACAGTTAACACTCCATTATAAGGACATGACTAAAAACTGACAAGCGTAGAAACACAAGTCAAGAGGAAAGTCTTCTGCATGTTTTGCCACTTTCCAATTGCCTACAATCCTGTTGACAAAATACGCCAACACTGCTTCAGGCAGAATAACTTGCCAAATGTATGGGATATGTGAAAATCAGATGTGCTATCTGTTTAGCCAAGGCCATCAGAGGTCATTGCTAAAGTTTTATGCTAGACATGAGTTTGATGAAATAAGAAGATTTGATACAACTGTAGCCCAAGGTCCAGTGTGCTTCAACAGCAGTCCTGGGAACTACAAGTTATGGACTACAAACTTCGGCATGTTGGGAGAACTCTCTTCTTCCTGCCAGCATGTACCCTCTGCCCCCAGCAGGGTCTCAGCAGGGACTGAGCTAGAAGCAGCACGCATGCTGCATGCTGAGAGAAGGGGCTGCTGCACTGTGATCCTGTTCTTTGGTTTTTTTTTTACAGAATAAAGCCTGTTCCTGGTGGTTTGTCTGAGTGGGCCTGGTCTAAGGTGCACACACACTAATACACAATGTAGAGCACACCAAGGAGCCTCAGGCTTGTTCTCCCACAGTTGTGTAAGAAGTCACAAAGCTTCCCCTATGCTGGATAACCTCACACTGGGCTAGTGAACAGGAGGGGTTACACAACCATTCCCCACGAATTAGACAACTGTTTGCTAGACAGCAGTAGAAGACTGGCGATAACAAAAATCTTAATTTTCTGTTTTTTTCTGGGAGACAAGTATGGTTTTGTAGTTAGAGCTATGTTAACTGAAGTGTTTTTACTCTGAAATACAAGTGTGATTGGGTAGCTAAAATCTGTGTTAGAATTCTAGGCTTTATTCCTGACTGTGCCTGTTGACCTACTTGAAAAATGAGTTGGCCACTCAGGCTATGTCTAGACTACATCCCTCTATCAGCAGAGGGATGTAAATGAAGCACTTCAAAAGTGCAAATGAAGCCGGGATTTAAATATCACACACTTCAATTGCATAATCGCGTTATGGTACTATTTCGAAATAGCACTATTTCAAAATAACAGACGCTGTTAAGACATGGTTATTTTGAGAGAAAACCCTTCTCTCAAAATAACTAGTAAACCTCATTGTGTGAGGAATAAGGGTTATTTTGAGAGGAGGGTTTTCTCTCGAATAACCGCATCTTAACAGCATCTGTTATTTCGAAATAGTGCCATAACGTGAATATGCAAATGAAGCATGGGATATTTAAATCCCAGCTTTATTTGCAATTTCAAATGTCTTCATTTGCATCCCTCTGCCTTATAAAACTGAGGTTCATAGCCTTTATCAACAATAAAGTGGTGAGATGGGAATATACACCACAGTTAGTACAGGTAAAATTTGAAGTCATGGTCACCTCTTTTCCATCTTAGGGAGCTTTCTTCTATGCTACTGGATAATTAGATCTCATTGGTGTTTTACTGTGAGAAGCCTTATTATAGCAGATTTGTCTTAGTGCATGTTTTCTCAGGTTTGGAGGTAAAAGTTAAAATCATGTTATCTATAAACACTAATACACACCTGACATTCTATGAATCAACATGAGGAGAAACCTGTTGATGCCATTGTAACCCATACACCTAGGCTATGTCTACACTGGCGGGTTCTTGCACAACAACAGCCGTTCTTGCGCAAGAATCCGCAGAGTGTACACACTGCCCGCCTGCTCTTGCGCAAGAAGATTTACAGTACGGTGTGGTAAGAGAGGGCTCCTTGCGCAGGCGCTACGCTCTTTTCTAACAGGTGTAAGCTCTCTTGTGCAAGAGGGCAGTGTGGACACGTGGCAGGGTTTCTTGCGCAAGAAAGCCCTATGGCTAAAATGGCAATCAGAGCTTTCTTGCACAAGAGAGCATCCACACTGCCATGGATGCTCTTGCACAAAAGCATAGCTTGCACATGGCAGTGTGGACATTTTCTTGTGCAAGACTTCTTGCAGTGTAGACAAAGCCCTAGTGTGGTTCACTGTCCCATGCAATGGCACCTAGACTACAGCAACAGATAAAAACAAGAGACCTCTACAGCATGGGCTGAGAGACAGCTGGATTTTAGCGCAAAGGGTAGAGGCTCCTATACTGAACTCCCGAAATCCCAGGTTCAAATCTGCCTGGTGGTGGTTACACAATCACAGATTTTAGAGTGTATACTGGGTTGGATTCATTACAGCAGCATCTCCTGATGGTTAGTCTGGGAATTAGTTCTTTCAGTGATTTGACAGACCTAAGACAACAGCCTGCCACACTCTGGTCCTATTAGGATCTAGGAGGTGGTCAGGCATTAGCTTGCCCACATCTAAAGGACCCTCCCCAGCCTACAGGAAGAATTCAAAGAGGCCTAGATGCCAACTAATTCCAGGGGACAAAAAAAAAAGAAAAACAGGTGTGGGTGTGAGGGTCCAAGGACTAATGAGAGAACCCCAGACAGCGCCCGCTGTTCCTTGAGAGCCAGTGGATGCCACCCAGTGGAACTCTGCTCGGATGCAGGAACATCCAGACGCAGGAGCAGTAATAGGCTGCACGGGGGAGATGAGGTGGTAAATTATTTTAAGAACACGGGGGAGTGAAATGGTGTGTGGAGGGAAGGTAACTAAAAATGAAGAAGAGAAGGGGAGGCTCAAGCACCAAGAAAAATAACAGAGGGGGGTCATGGGAACACAAGAAGGGGGGAGGGAAATAGTGGAGAGGGAAGGCAGATGGTGAGGTGGTGCCTGCTCAAAGAAAGCAGATGGGGGTAACTAGTCTCTGCTGCAGGGGAGAGGGAAGAAGAACCAGTGTGCCCACAGGTCCCTGAGTGGCAGGCCTACAGGACTTGTTGCAGGACCCAGCAGAGCAAAGGAGGGGCAGAGAGGCAAGCACTGGAGCCGAGAACAGAAAGGGCCCCTGCAGCAATGCAGAAATTCAGGGGCAGAGGAACCGGGGGAAGGGGGGGAGGTGAACCACCTCTCACCCCCAGTGCCCCACAAGAGCTGCACCAGCCACCGCCTAGGAACCCTGACGGAAAGTGGGCCCCTTAAGCCCCTCCTCCCTCAACACAGAGCAAGCTGTGAGAAGAGAGGACCCCAGGAGCTGCCACAAAGCAGCCCCCTTACCTCAGCTGCCCCTGGGGGAGCAGCAGGAAAGGTGGAGTCCAGGCCTGCAGTACGGAAGAAGAAAGGAGCCAGGTAGACCGCCAAGAAGATGCAAGTAGGGAGTCCTCCCCCTTCCCCTGCCTGTGGCAAGGCAGCAGACATTTCCACCCACCCTCTCCCCCGGCACCCTCAATAGCTAGCTGAGGTGAAGGGGTGGGAGAAGGAAGCTACCTGCAAGCAAAACAGGTCAAGAAAAGAGGGGACCTGGCCCAGAATAAAGGTATAGCCAAGGCCTGCCCGCCTGCCTGCCTGCCAAAATAGCAGTAGCCCCGCTCCCCCCCACACATACCCCCCCATACACCTTCCACTCCAGGAAGAGAGGAGGAGTGTAGGGAAAGGAGGATGCATGGCAGCCTGAGAGTAGGTGGCTGTAGAAGCCTTCGGGAAGGCAGGTATACAGGGCACTGGATAAGTGGTTTTCTCTTTCCAGAGTAAACTACTAGAGCCTGCTGCAATAAAATGAAGACAGGAAAACATCTGGGGCTAATTAACTAGATTGCGCCCTCAGGCAAGTCACTCAAACCTGCAGCCAATTACAGCCAGTGGAATTGCTTTAAAAGGCCTCTCCTGGGTCAGGAGAAGGGAAGACAAAGAGAGACGGACTGAAGGAGAAAAGGGAGGAACAAGCAGCAGCAGCAGCGAGCTGCAAGCTAGTTAACAGATACCAGAGAGATACCCTTTAGAAGGAGGTGTTTGGGGAAGTGGCCCAGGGAAAAAGCTGCCAATTCAGAAGGAAAAACAACCTTGACTGCTGTTGCTACTTTAGGGGCCCTAGGCTGGAACCTGGAGTAGTGGGCTGGCCTGGATTCCCCCCTACACGCTAACACAGAGCCTGTCCCAAGAAGGGACACCAGTTCTATCAGGAGGGTTTCACCCCAAAACTATGGACCAGTCTGTGATGAGTATGCCTCCCTCAGCTGTGGACCCTGCCTCCTGTAAAGAGAAAGGGGTTGTGTATAGGACCACAGCGAGTTTCTGAGCCTAATGTTATCTGCCAGTAGCATGAGACACACAGGGCATAGCCAGAACCTTGCCACAGTGAGTTGAGTGTGCTGCCTTCTGCTCTGCTGTCTCCAATTTCAATGGCAGAATCCACTTCAGTCTCTGGACTACAACAGACTCTTTTGGTCACTGCTATCTGTCAATGTCCACTATTCTATGCTTCCTTCTTCCTGGGGTATTGGTAGTCCTCAGGCTTCTGGCTCATACCTGCCTCAATGGCCAGCTGTAATCCCCAGAGTCTAGCTCCCCACCTCAGGGACAACAGTCTATAATGGCCACATTCCATGGTGGCAAGGTGAAGTGCAAGGGTGGAGGGGACCCAGGCCCACTCACTACTCTGGGTCCTGACCCTCTGGCAGCAGCCATGTCCTGCCCTCCTCTTGTCCCTGGGGTGCTTCCCCATGACCCTTGCAACTTCTCAGCCCTTAGGCTGCAGCCACTGCTACAATCAGGTTGAAGCTTTCCCCACTCTGCTTCCCTGAGTCTTCCCAGCACTTCTCTGTCCAAGGTGAAGTGCCTTCAGGGAAACCAGTCCTTGACCCTCACTAGCCAGGGCCCAACAGGGCTCCTCTCATCCCTGCAGCCTTTTTATAGGGCCCAACTAGCCCTGATTGTCCATCTCTAGCTGCACTCTCATTGGCTGGGTTTGTTCAGACTCCCTCAAGCCTGCTTTAATCTTTCCAACCTTCAAAGTGTGGCTGCTGCCCCACTATAGGGTGTTTTAGTTTTCTTGCATAGAACGCCAGAACAAATCACCAGTGAAGGACATCAAAAAGGGATAATTCTGGAACTCATTATTCTTTCCATATTGAACAATTTTCCATCAAACTATTATGATAGGTTCAAACAGTGCTCAAAGTAAACTTTATATATAAATTGACATTTTAATAAGACTCCCAGAAAATAAAACTTTAAAACTCTTGTTAAACTGAAAACTTGTGACAGAACCTTATCTTAATGACCTGAAACTCCAAAACATATCATACAAAAATGTGGAAAATATGTCAAATTATGAAGAATTAACATATTAAAAGAAAACAACACAAAATGAGAAAGTCCAAGACACGTAATGAGATTAAACTACTTAGAGACAAAAAAGGTAATAAGAAAACATTTCAAAATACGGGAGAAGCAAGAGGAAAAATAAGGGAGTGGAGGGTGAGTAGGCTCATTGCTCAATGAGGAGGGAAAGACAATAACAGAAAATATAGCTATGGACAAAGTGTTAAATGCTTTTTTTTTTTCAGTGCTCACCAGAAAATTAGTACTGACTAGATGACTCACATAGTGAACATCACGGTAAATGGGGTAGGAGCTGAGGCTAAAATAGGAAAAGAACAAGTTAAGAATTACACAGACAAGTCAGATGTCTTCAAGTCAGTAGGGCCTGATACATTCATAGAATACTTAAGGAACTGAGGGTAGAGATATTAGCAATTATCTTTGAGAACTTGTGGAAGATGGGAGAGATCCCAGAGGACTGGAAAAGATCTAAAGAGTAATAAGGACAGCTCAGGGAATTACAGACCAGCCAGTTCAACATCAGTACTTAGAAAAACAATGGAATAAGTAACTAAATAATCAATTTGCAAGCACCTAGAAGAAAATAAGGTGAAAAATAAAAATAAAAAATGGTTGTCTCAAGAACAAATCATGTCAAACCAATCTAATATCCTCCTTTACCAGGGGTGAAGTAGTAGTTGTGGTATATCTTAAGGATGTAATAGTATAGTCAATTAACCGATAAGCAAAAGCTTATAGGTTAATACTATAGACTATGTGCATTTCCTTCTCCCCGCCAGTAATGGTTTTTAGCAAGCTAGCCAGCAGCCTGGCTCAGTCCTGGCTTGCAATGGGTCCTGGACCTACTCTCTCAGGCCCTGTAGTCTAACACAGTGAATTCAGAAACTGACAGTATATACCTGGGGTTTGGTACATGCATGTTAAATGGCTTCATTACCACTTGAATGGCTCTTTCCAGATTCAATGTTTAAGAGGTCTAGCAGGCTTTTTTACATTAGGGGCAAAATGAGGTTTATGTGGCTTTTCGACAAAGGGGGGGAGAGGGTTGCCAAAAAAAACGTGACTAAACCACTTTCACTTTTGAATGCTCCACTTTCGAAAGTGAGATCGGAAGAAGATATGCAAATTCCCGTGGAATTCGCATATCCTTTTTCGACACTTTAGTGTAGTCTAGATAAGCCCTAAGTTAACTAACCCCCTCCAGAGGAAGCAAAGCCCACAGTGTAGGCATAGGAAGAAATGGGTGGATGGACGTTAAGATCCAATGGTACCCCATATTTTCAGATGCCCTACGCAGCTGCATATTTTGCATATACATAAAGCAAAAGATGATAAAATTTGAGAAAAGATGATAAAATTAAGTTTGTTTGGTCTAGAAGAAGAGAAGACTGAGAGGGGGCATAAAAGCCTCCAAGTACAAAAAAGTAGTTTCAGCTGGGGGTATCCTTAATGACCACATTGACAGGAAATTCTCTTAGCAATCTTAAGTCTAAGTTATCAAAGTTATCAAAGGTTTGCTGTTCTCTAGTTCAGACATTGCAATTATATTTCTAAAACTAAAATAAAAATCTGTTCTAATGATTTTTGAATTTTTGTGCATTATTTTACAATATACCAGGTCAGAAAATGGAATTTCTGATTGTAGATATTTCAACATTTCTTACACAATGGAAATTTTGAAAAAAAAATTCTTTGGAAACTTCAAAACATTTCACTGATAAGGTAATATGTTTTGTTTCAATAATGTGCAATATAATATTTAAAATATAAGATAACAGTATAATGTTGATATAATCAAAATGAGAATATTGAAAACGTTCATTTTGACACTCTCCCATCTAGCATTTTGCTAAAACTGCATTGTTCCAATGAAAAGTTTTGACTTTGGCAAAGCTGAATTTACTAATGGAAAATTGTTCCACTGAAAACTTTCAATCAACTTTGATCTGATTTTCTAATAGCTCTAGAGAGTACTAAATTCTTGATTCTTAAAATAAACCAATTTTATAAGCATACAGTGCCCAGTGATTTTACACTTAAGAATACAGGGACATTTTAACCTCATTTTTAATAAACAATTACACATACAAATTTGATACATTAGTTCATTTAAAAAAATCCTAGGCAGCTGTTTCAGCACAATAAGTAAGTCTTATTAGGTGACCCTCAACTATTTTCACATTTTCTGCACTCTTAAATTTTGCTATGTTGTGACATGCAGATAATGATGCCCCAGAGCAGGTTTGTAAAGTAAGTGTTTTTGGTTTCTTTCTTTTTCTTTTTTTTTCTTCTGGTCATTTCAGATGTTAACGAAATTGCTATTGCATTGATTTTATATTTCAATATCAGGAAAAGAAGCTATTTGAAAAGGTTTCAGTAACAGTGTCTCAGAGATTAATTTGCAAAGATGCACATTTCTTGTGCATCTAAAAATAGTGTTGCCAAGCAACAAGCTAAAATACAAGTATATCAGTGGAAGAAACCAAAATACTTATACTACCCAAATACATATACAGATTAATTCTGTCCTGTAAACTCAGGAGTGATTTCTGATGTCATATTTTTAGCATGTAATTTTCAACTAGTATTCATGATGCAGACCCTTCAAAGCCCGTATTTTTTGCAATACTTGTCTTTTCTGCTATGAATATGATTGAGGACATTTGGAAACTGTTTGAAACAATGCCAATTATGTTTAATTATTCATAGCATCACTGAATCAGTATTAGTATTCTGCAAGGCTCTGGAGTAATACTGAGCAGTGGTTGTGGTGATGTTTCCAGATCTAGTTTGTTCTTTGAAGCTTATGCCTTTGTACACCAACCATTTCCTGAGGGACAGGGTGATACTGGCAAGACAGCAGAAATGGTAATTGTGTCGAAGCAGCACAGCAAATGATGAGGTACTCTAGTGGGAAACTAAAAGAAAGTTCAGGGTTTAATTACAGTCTGCAAATCCACAAACTGTAGAAGGGGAGAAGCCTAGCCTATGTATTTGGCATTGATTTGTGAGTCATTATTAACTTTCCAAAAGACCTTCAATGTTACAAAAGATAAAGCTTTACATAACAAGAGCTGTGCCTTTCAGTTTTGCAATATTAGATACTCTAACTGCTATTAGAAAAGTCACCTAGCAAGTTAGAGGCCGTTATGCAAAATAGAAATATCTATTTTCACACCTATTAAAGCAGCTCACACAGAGTGAAAACAGACTTCTGTTAAAGCAACCTTTAAAAGGATTCCAACAGTTTTGGACTCTCAGCAGGTATGTGAGTGTAATCCAACAACAATTTGCAGTAATTAACAGAACAAAATTTGAAACAGTAAAATTCAATTTAAATTGCAATACCAAACAAGTTATAGCTGTATTCTGCAGTGTGGATGATTGACAGCCAGTATAACAAAATCCTTTCAGAGTGTAAGGAAAGAAAAACAACTATTATATAAAGTAGAAATAAAAACAAAATAAAATAAGCATCCCATTTTTCAAGATAATAAATGTAATTGATATGTAGTTGAACTCTCCATTAGCACCTAAGAGAATACAGTTTACAGTTACTCAAGGGGAAGTAATGTCTGAGTTTGGCCACAATTCTTGCCTTCCTGAGTAACATTTGATCATGGTCTACATTAAAAGAAAACTAGGGGGCTGTGCCCCCTTCTCACCATGTTTGCCAATCCCCTATCTGTCTGCCGCAGCCGGATCATGGCCTCCCTGCCTACCATTTGCCACAGCAGGAGCAGGGTTGCCACCAGCCCTTCCTGCAGCCAGATGGGGGCTAGATCATCTGGCCTGCCCCAGGATCGGGGTGGGGGACAGGATGCTGTGCCCAGATGGGGGCTGGGCCCTAAATGGGCAGGGTGTCTGGTTGGGGGAAGGGATCAGGAGCAAGCTGGAGGCAGGGTGTCTGGCTGGGAAAGGGTATAGAAGCAGAGGAGGGTGCAGGAGCAGGCTAGGGGCAGGGTATCTGTCCAGGAGGGAGGGTGCAGGAGTGGGCTGGTGGTAGGGCGTCAGGCCAAGTGAGAGGGGGTAAGAGCAGGGGAGGGGGAAGGAGCGGGCTGGGGTCAGGGTGTCTCACTGTGGGGAGGGGACAAAAGTGGACTGGGGGCAGGGTATCTGGCCAGGGGATGGTGCAGAAGCAGGCTGGAGGTGTGACGGGGGAGGAGTGTGAGAGACACTGGGGATGCAGGGTCTGGGCATGACAGGTTGAGCGGGGGGCACTTACTACTTTTCTCCACTCCCAAGCACTGGAGGCTTTCTCCACTGTTCCAGTGGGGAAGCCACCTCCAGCCTCACTTCTATTTCTAGGTCCAGGGCCCAACACTCCATGACCCAGCAGGGAACCGCTGCCTGCTTCGGACCAGTGCCTGCCTCCCCTGCCTGGTGCTCCAGCCTCATGCCTTGCTGCAGGATTAGAGTGTCAGCACCGGCTGCCTGTGGGAGAGGGGGAAGAGAAAGCCCCAAGGCTCCATGCTGCATCCAACTTGTGGGGAAGCATGCACCTGCCTGTGGTTGGTAGGGAGGCTTTGGCTCCTGAAAGATTCCACTGCCCTATGTTCTGGGGCCCCATCTATCCCTGGGCGAGGGATAGGTGGGGAAGCCATAGGTGGGGCAGAGAAGTGGTTGGTGGTCCGCTCCATGCACGAGGTCATGTGAGATTAGGGGGGAGCACGTGGCCTCTGGCTGGCATGCTAGCTGGTCACATGTGGCCTTCCTCTGCTCCTGGTCAGCTCAATGCTCCTCCCTGTCAGCAGAGATAACTTTTATCCCACTGGAGAAGGGTGTGTGTGTGTGTGTGTGTGTGTGTGTGTGTTGGAGGAGGCGTGTGTGAGCAGCAGACACTACTTGCCAGAGAGAGTGCTACTGGGTTCCCTCCTCTTTCTCCCCCCGGCTGGTTCCCATACATGGGATCAGCCTCCTGTACTTGACCGGGAGCAAATGCTGCCTGAGTATGGGCATGATCCAGTGCTGTGTGTGGCACAGCTGCATGGTTCCATGATCCCAGACTCCTTATCAGTGGCTTGTCATGGGAAGGTTTCCCACCATGCAAGCTGGAATAAGGCAGGCATCTCCAGGAACCTGGTGAGAAGGACCAAGGGGTTCCTGTATGAGACAGTCATCAGGCTGAGTGCTCTGGACTGGCACGCCATATGCACCCACATGCATTGTCTGTTGTGCAACCCCTAGGCCATGTAGACTGAGAGAAGAGCACACAGCCCCTCATAGCCTGCCACCTATCCTACGTATATATAGGGAAAGTTATAGAGCTCACTTGAAGGTCCTTCCCTAGTTTTGTTTGAAGCCTGGGAGACATTCTGGGAAGGGGAGACTGGCTTCAGGATGAGGAGCTGGTCCTGGCTGATGGGTATGGTCTCCTGTGAGCCCTCTTCCCGCCCCCCTTCCAGGACAGCATTTAGCTTTTAATAGTGGCAGCTGTGGTGCTGCCCTGGAGTGTCTGCTCTGCTCCCTGGCCATGTAGTAGGCCTGCCGGAGCTCCTTAAACATCATCCAGACCTGGTCCAGTGTCCAGCTGTGGCCTTTGTCACCCAGGCTGGCAGCGATTCAGCCGTAGATGTCTGCATTTCTCTTCCTGGTGCAGAGATCCTGGAGGTTAGTCTCCTCCCTTGGACCTCAAAGAGATCCAGGATCTCCATGCCAGTCCAGGCCAGAGCTCTCCTGCATCCCTCACCAGTGGCAGCCAGGGGAGCAACAGGAGTGCTGGCAGCCGCAAGAAGCTCTGAGGAAGTGTTGGGGTCAGTCCTGGCTCCCTCGTAAGTTTCTGTGTCGAACAGGGCTTTTACAGTTCATCATGTGGGACAAGTCCCTCTCTTGCTGACTGAAGTTTTAAGCTCTGCAGGAGAAGAGAAGTGGAGAAGCCAGGTTTGGCCAGAGCAGTCAGAACTGCCACTGAGAGAGGCCTCTGGAGGCCAATTATTTTAAATTAGCAGCAGCAGAGCTTCCACACTAATGCTATTTCAAAATAACTATTTTAAAATTAGTGTTATTCCCCAAGGAAGGCAGGAGTACAGATTTCTAAATAACCAGCCCGTTATTTTGAAGTAACGGGCTTCGTAGAGTACATGTTCCACTTACTAATTTGATGTAAGGGGGATTATTTTGAAATAACTCTCCAGTGTAGACCAGGGCATAAGAACCTTACACTTTGGTGCTCATTAAAGAATGTATCAATGAGCTCTTGAATCCATCTAGAAATCCTCTATATAATGGAAAACACTTCAAGCCAGGAGCACCCTCCTCCTCCCCAGTTGGTGGCTGGCAATGATCCTTGACCAAGCCCCAAGAAGCACAATGTCCCCAGTAAGCAGTAGAGGGTGAAGTAGATCCACAAGATGGTGGGGGAGGGCAAGAAGAAGGGGTTGGACATCAATGGCAGTGGCTCCCAAGGCAGCTGGAGGATCCTGGAGGGTACATGTGAGTAAATGGAGCTGCCAAATGCCTCACATTTGAGTCACTTAGGGTATGTGTACACAGCAAAGTTATTTTGAAATAACGTTACTAGCATCTACACAGCCAAACTGCTATTTCAAAAATAATTCGAAATAGTGGAGCGCTTATTTCGAATTTGGTAAACCTCATTCCACGAGGAATAACACCAAATTCAAAATAGCTATTTTGAAATAAGTGCTGTGTAGACACTTATTTTGAAATAGGGGGCCTCTAGCCTTCCCAGGGTGCCCTGGTGGCCACTCCAGTCTCAAACAAGAACACTCCTCCCCTCCCCCAAGCCCTTAAAGGGGTAGACTCTGGTCACAGTGCCTGTGCCAGCTCCAAGCCTGCCAGTCCAGAGCCAGCAGTCACTGCCCCTAACCCAGTGGCCCCAAAACATGATCCAGCAAGCCACTGGCACCCAGTCCTCCACTGTTCCCCAGGAGCAGTCTGCCAGCTCCCAGGAGCCTGACAGGGCCCAGACAAGGCAGGCGACTTCCTGGTCCAGGGTGGAGATCATGGACCTTATTCAGGTTTGGGGGGGATGCTCCCAACGTCCATGATCTCCACACTAGATGGAGGAACGTGGCCGTCTATGGCAGGATAGCTGCCAGCCTGGCCACCTAAGGCCACATGTGAACCCAGGAGCAGGTTCACATGAAAATCAAGTTGGTCCAGCGAGATCCCCAAACCTGAGCCCTGAGCTTCCCCTCCTCCTTCTTCCCCTTGCTTCCCCCTTCCAGCTCCCTTCTTCTAGGTTTCCCCCTCCCCTCTCCCACCCTCTCTTCTCCCCTCTCCTGCCTCCTTTACCCAGTCTCACCAGAGTTTCACCCACTCCCCCAGTTTTATTAAATAAAGAGAGTTTATGTTCATGAATATACATGTATTTTATTTGACATCAGGAAGGGGGTTAGGGAGGGGTAAGAGGAAGGATGTAAGGAGAAGAATGAGGCACAAGCCCCCAGTGGGGCAGACCAGGGAGGCTCTCAGTGCTCCTCAGGGTGGACACTCTCCCACAGGGCCTCCTGGATACTGACAGCCCCCTGATGGACCTCCCGGATGGCAGCCTGCAGAAAGTGTCAGCCAGGCTCATAGCAATGTGTCCATGAGAAGCACTAGAGTGCCCAGGGGCAGCTCTGGCTCCATGTTGCAGAGTGCTGTGGTGTCCCAAGTGAAGGCAACCAGAGCACGCAGAGAAAATGCTTTGCTGTCCCTCACTGAGGTAGGCAAGCAAGCAGGGAAACCTGAGACTGGCTGTCCGGGGGGGTCCCTTTAAGCACAGGCCTCAGATAGCGTCAAGCAGCAGCCACACAAAGAAACTCCTGACCTGATGCTCTGCTGGACCTGGTTCTGGCCGGCCTTAAATGCAATTCAGCATCCACTCAGTGTGGACGTGCTATTTCGAAATAGCAAAATGCTATTTCAAAATGCATTTTATTTGTAGATGTGTTATTTCAAAATAACTTATTGCAAATGAACTATTTCAAAGTAAGATATTTCAAAATAATGTTGTAGTGTAGACATACCCTTACTTTGTCACGGCCTCAGAACCTCACCAGCCAGGGTGAAAGGGCTGGGCCCCAGCTCCCTGCTCTGAGGTGAAGGAGAGGTGAAGGACAAGCCCAGCACAATCTCCTGCTTCTGTCTGGCACTGGCATCCTCCAAACCTTTCCCTTCTTCCTGGGCAAGAGTTGCCTGTGAGGCTTGCTAGGGTGTTCAGTACAGGGCTACTGCTAAGTGCACAGGGCTGAATGCTCAAGGCACACAGGAGCTACTGAGGCAGAAGGTATTGACAGGAGCGGGTTGTGGCACCTGCCTGGCCCAGTCACTCTCTTGCAGGGATGAAAGCTTTGGAAATCCCTGTTTCTATAACACTTTATCTAGTTAAAGATCTATACCAACTATTCCAGCACACTGTTTATATTTGGTATCACCTCTGCAAGGTTCTGCATTCACAGGGTTCATGTGCTAAAAAGTTTACCCAGTGAGGTTTGGCATATGTGAAAAGCATCCTGGGAGTCTAGTCTGCAGTCTGCATAAATGCAAAGAACACAAAGTCACCTACATTTATATAATATTGGCTAAAATGATAATATTGTCATATTTTACAAATACATAGATATTAAATTTAATAATTACAGTGCTAGAGGACATGGACTTAAACTCTTCTGTTGATTTTGGATAATTCTGCACATTACTCACCATGCCAAAGAAAAATCATGGACAAAGAGAAGTATATTTTTAAATATGGCGTCTAAGTTTAGCTGTTTGATCCCTCAGCACTGGAATGTCATTTGCTCTGGTAACAATTTCACTGTCATAAGCAGTATTTCTAGATTGACATAGTAGAAAGAGGCTGACATAGATATATGGCATGCCTTCTGCTAAACTGAACAACTGTGGATAGCTTTGGCCAGCTGGGCAATCTGTAGTCTGCCTGGCAAGCTCAGTGTTCCACAATGTAATTGTTAGATTTCTTACTGCCTTCAGTGGGTCATTGCTCAGGTCCATTTACTCCACATTTTCCTACAAACCAGATTTTTTGGCAAAACTATTTTAAAGTAGGAAATTGATGATGTGTCATATCACAGGGAGAATCTGAAGGGCAAAGAGTAGGGTTTTTTGTGATGTATTTTAGAGCGGTGCATTATCCATTTGGGTTTTTCAGTGGAATCTGGTTTTGTAGGTGCTTGAACACTGAATCCTTTATAAAAAAAAAAAAAAAACAGATGCTGGTAGCAGCAAAGGGCCTTGCTTTTTTGATGATGGCCAGAGAGCTGTTGGTCGAGTTGGTTATGCTAGGCAAGGTCTTTTTTAAAGGCACCAGTTGAAGATAAAACATTTCTTACAAAATTGAAAAGCTTAGCTAAAGAAATGATTTCCTGCCTGCTTGAAATTAGCCAGTAAGTAATAGAACTGCAAAGAGGTATTGTTTAAAAGGGCAAGAAAACCATTCAGGTCTTGTTGAAGCCAGTGAGAGTTTTGCCAATGACTTGAATGGGAACTGGATTCCACCCATAGAGTTTTCCTTACCATCCCTCCCTTTAGGAATCTGGAGTCTGGACTCAGGAAATTAGTCCTGTTTTCCTTTTTTTATTTTTATTTCTTAATACTTTTCTCATTGAAAACGGAGTGGATCTGAGAGTGCTGAGTGAACTCTCACATTAGGAGAAATTGCTGACTCCAACGTCTGACATATGAGCAGCAAACTGAGAAGATACAAAAGGGAATGATCCTCCCAGGATGTTCCCTAGACTGGGGACGAGTTTTATAAATTTAATAAAAGTTTTGTAAGTTTTACAAAAGATGTGATGGCCATCAGTCTCACAATAGTGAATGAAGAGAAAGTCAGACAGAGGATTGCTGTGGTAACAGCGCTTTGTGCTTAAGTTCATAGGATATTTTTTTATATACTTTGTTGATTACTTAAACAAAGTGACCTGTTTCTGTTTTCCTTGCAAAATAAATTGTTTATGAAATTATTATTTCCTACACCACTAAAGACATTTTAATTTGTTCATCCTCAGTCTTGTAACTGATTACAAACAGGCACAACAGTGTGCTTGCACGGCATTTCACTGAAGCCAAATTTTTCAAAGGTGGCCATGGATTTTGGATATCTTCAGGTGGAGATATGAGTGCTTGGCCTCTCTAAAATCATACTTGAGATAAATCCTGTTATAGTGTAGTAGCAGTCATCCGTTCCCCTTCGGGTCAGAGGGAAGTCACATTTCCTCACTAGCTCACCAAGGTTACTGCCTAGTATCATTGGAATTAACAAATCAGGTGCCCTCTTAGTATGACAGAACACCAACCAGTCTGTAGTAGGGATGGCCAACCCGTGGCTCCAGAGCTTCATGCAGCTCTTCAGAAGTTAATATGTTGCTCCTTGCATAAGGGCTGATTCTGGGCAGGAGCTACTGTCACCAAGTTTCTAATGTGCTGGGGTTGCACAGTGTTCAATCTCCCAGCTCTGCAGTAGGCTCTGTCTCCACTAATTCTCCATCTGTTGAAGCTGCCCGGGTGTAAATGAGAACAAAATTTGCTAAGAGTCTGTATTTTCCAGACCTTTTCCAGAGTTATCTAAAGAGTAACATACATTTATGGAAGTGTAAACAAAATGGATCCAGGTAACTCTGTAACCCTATAGAAATATCCTTTGTTCTCTTAGGATATTTCTCTTGTCAGTTCATTTTAATTCACAAAAAAACTTTAAGACAAATCCATAATACCAGTATGTGGGTTTTGTGCAACCTCTACTAACCTTCCATTTATTCACCAATCTATAAATTCGGATACCTATCTACAAGAGTCTTGATAGGAAAGGTGTATGCGAACCCCAAAACTACCTTTACCTTGTGGGACCCATCACCCAGCACCACTGCCATAATCACCACAAACACTACATTTAACAGAACTGAGATTCAAATGCAAAGGAGTCAGAAGTAGGGCTATCTCAACAGTGCTCTTGAGTAAGACTGGAAAGAATCTAAAACTTGCCACTTTCAGGTTGTGCTGTAAGACTCACCTCTTTGGTAAAGTATTTCACCAAGTACTCAAAACACTATTAAAACCTGGCAGCCTGCCCATAGATGGAACCAAATCAAACCAGATTTTTACAGCAGTTAAATGCAGTGATGACAGGAGATTTCAGAATGCTGGTAGACAAAGAGAATAAATGGCCTCTTGGGTTAATAGTCTACTCCTATGGCTTGTCGGATTAATTCTGGATTAAACCACACAGGCATTTGGCTTTTGGAGAGAGCCAAATTGATTCTACAAAATGTGTGTTGGTTGATCGATAGAAGCATCTGCTGGATCTGGGTTTGTTGCATATAACAAAAGGAGGAAAACACAAAGTGACCAGTACTGCACTCATTATTAAACATCACAGCAGTCTATAGGAATACAATTAGAGTGCTTCAAGGGAGAAGAAAACATAAATAAGACAGTACAAAAATAAAATAAAAATCCTTACAAATATTTCTCCTTAAAGTCTGCTCATTTAGAGTTAAGAACCATGTACTTCAACATTCATTTTTCTAATTAAAAATAAGCCTCTTCAGCAGGGGCTTTGATGTTGGCTAAGAACCATTTTCCATTATGAATGCTGGCCTGGGTAAACACTAATCCATTTCTCCCTCTCCAAGGCAATTCCAACAAAGATGTGCATTATTATACTGGTGAATCTTTCCTTTGATTATACAATGGGCAAGTAGAAATCAAAGGGACAAGATGTCAAAACACAAGTATGTATTTCCCTCCGAGGATCATGTTTATAAATTTGATTAAAAGCTCTCATATAATTACATTTCTGAAACCCAAACTCATTGCAGCTGCTAAGAAAAGTTTTCCATATTACCTAGTTTTCACATTCTTCACAGGTAGGATACCAGCAGTCCTTAGTATTCATTTTTGGCCATTAGAATTAAACTAGTGAAGGGGTGTCTATCTTGGAGAAGAACATCTCTGTGGATTTTGAGACAATGCCAGAGCTGGAAGGCCCTGGATGCTGGATGCATGCTGAGCTGAGGTATCCCAGATATGACAGTGTCAAAACAGAAAAAAACCCAACAATTGGTTCTATAGCTTCTACTGTACAGCTCATTGGCAGGTTGAGAGCTAATATTTAAATGAGTTTCCTGACTGCCATACAATGTAGTTCCTTCCATATGATAGGTCTTTCCAGTTTCCATTCTGGGGATAACCAGTTTACAGAAATGACTGTGTTAGGTTAAAAGTCTCAGGCCGTGTCCAGACTCAGGGGTTTTTTCGGGAAAAGTAGCCTTTTCCCGAAAAAACTTCCCCTGCGTCCAGACTCAAGCCGCGTTCTTTCGAAATTATTTCGAAAGAACACGGCTTTTCTTTCGATGGCGGTAAACCTCGTTTCACGAGGAAGAACACCTTCCTTCGAAAGTTCCTCTTTCGAAGGAAGGCGTTCTTCAATGTAAAGAGGCCGTCTTCGAAAGAGAGCATCCAGACTCGCTGGGTGCTCTCTTTCGAAAAAGCGGATTTCTCTTTCGAAAGATCCGCCTGCAGTCTAGACGCGATCTTTCGAAAGAGGCTCTTTCAAAAGATGCTTTCGAAAGAGCCTCTTTCGAAAGAAGCCTGCAGTCTAGACATAGCCTCAGAGAGGAAGCTGTGTTATTCTGTAACTTTAAAAACAATGAGCAATGCTGTGGCACCTTGGAGACTAAGACATTTATGAAGTCATGAGCTTTTGTGGGTAAAATCCTCTTCATCAGATGAGTTGGAGTGGAAATTACAAAATCCAGGGTATATATAGCAGCAAAAGAAGTTACCCGTCAATTGTAGAACAAGTGTTAATGAAGCTAAGTAAATCAGGCTGGATGTATCTCATTTATAGCATGTGATGTAGAAATACAAATATCGAAGGTGGGAAAATAGTCAATCTGACCGGAACAAGTGGCTGAGATGACCAAGTATAGACACAGGATAAAACTCTGACAAATTCAAGAGTTTCAGTCTGAGCTCATACAACTGCAAAGTTCAAAGCAGAATTTAGGGATGGGCAAACCTACTCACACTGGAATAAAAAAGCTCATATATAATCTTTGTAACTCAAACCCAATAAGTTTTGAATACATCTAGAATTGTAATATTTCTATATTGAAAGTAAATTGAAATTGCCCAAATCTGACAGTCCACTTTTCTAATTTAAAAATAGATAATTTCTGATGAGGGAAGTTTGGGATGTGCACTTCGCTGATATTTTGAATGCCTTTGCCTAGTTTCAGAGAAAGTGTTGGTAAACATTTTAGTTGAGTATTCTGTGTATAATTGATGGTGATGCTATCCACCAACTTATTTTTATGTATTCATAGTTCATTTAATCTAGATTAATATTCTAGATGTAAACTACTTAATGCGCCCCCAAATTAATTAATTGATTTATAAACTTCTCAAGAAGACAGCAACACAATATACCAAAGATTATAGCAATTTCCTGTATCTTTCTGCACTGCTTAGATGACAAAGGATGGCTATAATTTACAGAAACCAATTGACCTGTCCTACCCCCACTCTCTGCTTTTTTTATAGTTTTGTCTTTCTTCCTATCTCCTTCCTGCTTCTTTTTTCTGGCCCTGTATGTATGTGTCAAATAGCCCTCCGAGTATGCAAGACAGCTAGGACAGAATTGTAGCGGAAACAGGAAAGAACATTAAACATTTTACAAATAAATTGGTGCAGACCCATTGCTCCTTGCCAACTTCTGGCATCATGCAATGTTACTTCAGTCATTCTCTGTATCTCTTCTTTCCTTGCTTTGCTGTCATTTTCTATGTGTTGTAATAGTGACTTCTTAGGATCCACCAATGGTACTTTTTATATATAGTATATGCAATGCTCTTATACTCATGCTTGTTAGATCTTCAATTTTTTATAGTACATTGCACCCATTCTGCCAAACGTTTGATATAATTTTGGATGAGTACACTAGTGGAAATTAAATCCCTCATATATTTAGTCTTACAAACACATAGTACCCAGAACTCACACTGACATAAATGAGATTTCCTTGCACCGAGAATTTGCAGGATCAGGACCATTTATTGACTTTCAAATGTTAATCTTCCATAGACCAATTAAAAACATTGCATAGACTTTTACATATTTCTTATACATCTAAAACACCCCTATAGTGTAATATCTAAGGTACATTAGGAAAGTGGTCATAAAGGGGGATTGTTATTATTATTCTCCTATTGCCTCTTCCTATTAATTGTTTTGGCCTTGATTATCTGATTGGCATTTTCATCTTTAGGTGTATTGTATTTTTCTTCCAATGTGCACTATGGTGAATCAATCTTCAAAACAGCACAATCCACTCAATTCTTCAAAGCCCTTATATTCCCTCAAACCTTTCAGTTAACAAAAATATCTTGAAGTGAAAGAAATGTAGTGCTTCTTGTAAAGCTCTTCTACCGAACTCCATCCATTCAGCTCATTTTCTTCTCTTGTTAACTTTAGAAGCCATCTTAAAGTATGTCTAAGGCCTTGCAGTAGCAATAGACAATAGTGTTCACAGAAAAATACTCCTTTTCCCCTTCAAAGAGCATAAGAAGATTCCTATTGAAAAACTCTGTTCCACAAATACTGGAGATGAAGCGATTGAGCAGATGAAACTCAGCTGAAAACATACAGGGCATGTTGTAAGCAAGAGAGAAAGACCACAAGAAAACTTAGGATATGGTCTATATAACAAGCACTACACAGTACAGGTGCAGCAACTTACTCCAGCAACAGAAAACTTTTCTTTTCATTGCTGTTATAGTTCAATCAACTTAAAAGTTGGTAGTTAAATCGACAGAAGAAAAATTCCAGTCACAGTGGGGTTAGGTAGACCTAACTATGTTACAGAAGTCATGACATTTTTTGCCCAGTAGTATTTCTACTAGGCCAGAATAGTATAACAAGAATGTACATAACCCCTGGGCTGATGAGAATCTTCCCTGGGCTCGGGGGGAGGGAGAGAAGGGGGAGAGAGGAGCTGGCTCTGGGCCCCCTGGAAGAGGTGGGTCTACAGGCAGAAGGGCCTAGCCTCCCCCAGCCAGCCCTTCAACCCTGCTGGGGATGCAGGGTTCATGCCAACTGTGGCAATTTAAAAGGCCTGGGGCTCTGACTATTGCTGATGCTGAGGTAGCTGCAATAGCGGCTGGGAGCCCTGGGCCCTTTTAAATCACCATCCCTGCAGGCAGCTGTCCCCTTTGCCCCCTTTCTCCTGTTGGCACCCCCGCATAGCTCTATTCATACACCAAAGGCTTGATTCTCCAGAGCTTTGTACCTTGTGTAGCATCTGAGTGGATACCAATGACTACACAAAGTGAAAGGTGGGCCAGTTCAGACCTTCTAATTCCAAACTACTCTGCTAGTTCTCGGAGCTCAGAGCACTTTTAATTGTTCTGAAAAGCTATTCTCCACTGAACTTCATGTTGTGACCTCTAGTTGTGCCTTCTCTTTAGTAATTACATAAATCCTGCACTTTTACATACTGTGCCTTTCATTTTAATTTTGTAAGTGGCAGTTACAATGTTCTTCTCAGGAAAGCTTAATTATTTTCATTTTCAGGATAACCCATCTGCCATACAGCAGCAAAGACGGATGGACTGGCAACTTTTTTTTTCTAAATTTAGGCTTAATGTTATGAGAACTGTACTGCCTGCCCCCATTTCTCTTATTACTTACTGTGTCAGTGAGTGAACACATGTATAAACAAAATACAACTATAATAGCTCATAGCTTATGTATATTAGGAGCAGTTGCCATTCTGTTCCCTTTCTGGATGACTAACTCTTCTGTTCCTTTCCAGTCTCAGCTCCAGTGGAATCCACCTTGAAACTAAAATCTTGGAGGGCATCCAATTACTAAATATTTGACCATCTTTTAACCACCATTAGCCTGTCCTGCTTGAGACTTAGCTCCATTAATGGATAGCTTTGTCATATTACCCTTGGAGAAAATAGTTAGTACTTAACAAAGCCAACTGACACTCTGCTTTGATCAGGATTACTTATGTGTGCTGAACTCACTCTAGATACAAATCCTTGACAGCTCAGATCACATGGTGAGTATTAGATCAAATCAGGGACTACTGATGAAAACAAATTCTGTAAATGATCTGGTAAAGTTCCAAAATCAATTTGCTCTCACTAGGATGAAGCTTTTGTCATAGTAAGCTGCTTGTAGCCTAAGACCATGATTAAGTGGTGTTAAAATTACTTAGCCTGTTTGTTACAGAACTTCCTAATGTTTCATAGATTTAGATATTAACACAAGATCCTAATTCTATACCATAGTCCCACATTTCTAATTGTCTTCTCTCTAGACTGCTGATCTGTCATTCACTTCTGTCTGAATAGATGTGAGTTTGAAATAACCAATGTAGAAATCATAAAATAACTCAGTGCAGCCATGTTTTAGTAAAATAAAATCAGGAGTCTATAGAAGATGAGTAAAAATACCTAAAAGAGTGTTACAAGGATGAGGGAGAAAAATTGTTCTCCTTGGCCTCTTAGGATAGGACAAGAAGCAATGGGCTTAAACTACTACAAGGGAGGTTTAGGTTGAACATTAGGAAAAACTTCCTGTCAGGGTGGTTAAACACTGGAATAAATTTCCTAAGGGAATAGTGGAATTTCCATCTCTGGAGATATTTAAGAGCAGGTTAGATAGACATCTATCAGGGATGGTCTAGATGGTGCCAGGTCCTGACCTGAGGGCAGGTGACTGGATTCAATGACCTCTCAAGGTCCCTTCCAGTTCTAGTGTTCTATGATTCTATGAAAAATAATTGTTACAGATAAATGATGGGGAAAATGTATTGTGTAAGTAGTTAAAATTATATACTCTCATTGATAAGCTAATAAAAAACCCATATGATAGATTAATTCTCCTTTGTTTTGTTACTTTTTTTATAGTTGAACAAGTTGATATGGTTCAGGTATACCCAGGAAAATTACCTCATAGAAGATTAAAAAAGGAAAGTGAGACATGCACACGTTTCCTATCCTTTAATAATGACTCTAAAGCATATACTTGGCATATGTTTTAAAAAGCTCAACACTTATTTCTCATGCCTTGGTGCAATGGAATTGTAATCGTAGACAACAATTGGAGTAGACCTTACAGCTAAAAGGTTTCAATAATCACTTCCTTAAACATTTCTTTTATCTCACCTGGATCTTTTTTCCACTAAATTTCTATGCCTCAAAGCTCACCACCCTTCTGGTAAATTAAAAAGAGTTTAAACTTAGTTCCATACTCCTCTTGCTCTAGCCACACTGCATCCTTAAAATTACCTCAGTACCTAAAGCCATTATACAGGAATCAATGACATATTCCAAGCTACCATGTAGCTGCTGTCCAAGTCCATAGACTCCTAAATCCCCTAGGCACATAAGTTTCTTCTGGCTGGCATTTGCAAATCCATAAAGTGCTGATACCATCCCACAGCTGACCAGCCATTCAGAGCACTCAGCCCTGATGCGGAATTGTCAAACTGGGCAGGGGAACAGCTATCTCATAAGATGGACCTGATATTGTGGACATTCTCAGAGCATATCTAAACCCATCTAGGATAGTTACCTGTTGGTTACTGTACATGGAGGCAGTCCACTGGTAGGTGGTAGAACACCAGAATTCCTGCACGAGGGACTGCTGGAGAGCAGTGGAATGAAGCACAAATTTAAGTATCAACTCTGAACAGGAGATGGGGCCAGGAGATAGAGTCTATTTCAGCTGCTGCAGCTTGGACTGCTTCAGCAACAGACTTGGCTTAAGTGCCTAACTCAATGAGAAGGTTTGCAAACATAGATTTTGAGTGGAGGGAAGCATCTGTCTGTGGCCCATCAGCTTAAGTCCCTAAATTACTCTCTTCTGCTGACCCCTCTCTTCAGCATTTCATTCCTGGGACTTTAGGTGGCTCCCCACTCAGCTGGTGTTTTCTTTTCTTTTCTAAATCTCTTCCTTGTACACCTATGGCTCCCCAAACATTGTACAGGATGAGGGGTTGTCGAGGTCAGGACTGAAAATTCCACTAGGCAGCAGGCTAAGTAGAGCTAAGGCATTACAATGCTAAGCAGAACAATGTCTAGTATCTTTCACGTGCTTGCCAAATTTCTAATCCCTGAAAACTGAACACTCCTACCCTGTCCCTTCCCCAAGGCCCCACCCCTGTGCTGCCTCTTCTTCTGAAGCTCATCTCCTGCCCCATATGTCCCCCCTCATCACTTGCTCTCTGCACCCCGGCCCATGCCACACACTCCTCCATAACCCAGGACTCACTGACTGCCAGCACAGCTGGGTGGGGAGGAGTTGTTACAAAGTCTGCCTGCCTACCCAATCAAGGCACACATATGAACACAGCAAGAATCTGGAGAAAGAGTCTGGGGTGGGAAAATGGGGCCACAGTAAAGTGGGGGAGTGGTTCCTGGAGTAAAGAGCCAAGTGGAGGGAAGGTCAGTTCCTGAAGTGAGGTACTATGGTGGAGAAATTGGGGCACAGTAGGATGGGAGAGACTGGATCCCACCCTGCATGATGCTGGTTCCTCCTTTGGAGTCCAATCCAGGATCCAGCCAGTTCTCTTCTTGAGTCTGGGGGGCAGGAAGATCAACCCACTTAAGCAGCTTGGAGGAGTAGCTGCTTCTTTTCCCACCTTTATAAGGGTGAAGGCTTCAGGCAACTGGTCTTTTAGCATCTGGTCTTCTGTGCTGACTGAACACTGCCAGTTTCCATGTGACTGGACATTCCAGTTGAAAACCAGACACCTGGCAACCCTAATCTTTCAGGATTTGGGACAACAGCCATACAAGACAGGTAGGCCCCAATTCCTCAATGAACACTGCAGAGGCCTAACTGAAGACAGTAAGGCCCTTTGTAGGCTGAGCAATTTGTAGTGCATTCAGTCTGGTCTAATGACCATTCTTCTACTGGAAGAAGAAGATTCTCAGAAAATCTGTGGCAGTACTTGCTGGGATTTCTTGCCTTGATTTTTCTTGGCTTGAAAATCTGATTAAGTAAAACTTGTTGTTGACTGTGTGTGTTCCCAGTGAATGATGTCCCAACTCTGCACAGATAGCTGACACGGCAGACCTCAGCTGAACTGCTCACAAAGACTACAAGATTTTATTTATAATAAAGGCACCCGGCCAGGTTTATTGTCAATGAAGCATGGTCTTAGCTCCCTAGATAACAATCTACATTAACATTAGTACACAAATATCTGTTGTTATGGGGAATTCCATATTCTTTATGGTTCAGTAGTATTTCAGCATACTAGTGATAGTCCCAAATTAATCCCAACAACAAAACCCATTGCATTTATAACGATGGGCCTATCTCAGTGAATATCAGGACTTTCCATTTTCTCCTGGGCTTGGCCAAAGACACTCCTTCACTAATACAAGCAAGGTACATGTAGCTCCCCCACCTTGTATAGTTGATCTTTAGGGTGTCCAGGTATAGTTTCCAACAAGAACACCCAGTTGAAAAGGGAACCTGGTGGCTCCAGTCAGCACAGCCAACTAGACTGTTAGAAGCCCAGTCAACAGTGCAGGAGGGCTAAGGCAGGCTCCTTACCTTCCCTGACTCCGTGCAGCTCCCAGGAAGTGGCCAACAGGTCCCTGTAGCTTCTAGGAAAATGGGAGCTTAACAAGGCTCTGTGTGTTGCCCCCACCCCAAGCACCAGCACCACAGCTCTTATTGCCCAGGAATCACAACCAATGGGATTTGCAGGTCAGTGCAGACAAGTATCACATAGAGCCTCCCTTCACTCTCCCCCTTCTAGGAGCTTCGGGGACCTTCTGGCCATTTCTTAGGAGCCACCTTTGGTGACCTCTGCACAGACCCAACTCCTCATATACCCCGACCCTGTTTCCCAACCTCAAGCCCTTTGCCACCCACCCCCCAAACTGTTGGCCCACCCCAGAGCACCTCTCACACCCTGATTCCTTGGCCTCATTCTGGAGCCCTTCGTGCACCCCAAACTACCAATCCCTGGCCCCAGCCCAGAGCTCAGCCCCCCAATATGCTAGTCAACCCTCTGCCTTAGCCCTGGGCATCTCATACACCCAAATTCACTCCCAAAGCCCTCACCCTATTCCATGCTCCAAACCCCATCAGCCTCAGCCCAGCACCCCCTTCTGTACCCCAAAACACCTGATCCCTGGCCCCAGCAAGGGTCCTCATACCCCTCTGCACCCCAACACTCTGCCCTAGCCCTAAGACACTTCCCACACTTCAAACCGTTGATTCCCCAGCACCAACCAAGTGTCCACACTCCCATCTGGAGCCCTCATCCCTTTCTTCACTTCAACCCATGCTCCAGCCTGGTGAAACTGAGGAGTGGGGGAGGACAGATGGAGAGATGGGCAGAGGCCTCAGGGAAGGGGAGGAGTGGGCAGAGGCCTCAGGGAAGGGGTGGGGTAGGAGCAGGACAAAAGCTTTCAGTTTTGTGCCACTATAAAGTTGGCA
This sequence comes from Pelodiscus sinensis, assembly GCF_052426305.1. Taxonomy (NCBI): domain Eukaryota; kingdom Metazoa; phylum Chordata; order Testudines; family Trionychidae; genus Pelodiscus; species Pelodiscus sinensis. Next base: position 45,750,908 of record NC_143052.1, read on the forward strand.
ACTCCAGCAGAGCTGACAGCCTCACTGGCCCCCTGGGCAAATTGTGTGTGTGTGGGGGGGGTAGCTCTGCTCTCCCAAAAGGGGCAGGACTTGCGATGAAAGGGGCATGGCTGGGGCAACCAGCCCTCAGTACTGCCCAAAGCATGCCATGCTGCGCCATTCTTTCTCCTTCACTGCCTTCACAGCCTTTCAGATTGCTCCAGCAGCAATTTAAAGGGTCTTGGGCTTGGACTGCTGTGGTAGCAGTACCTGCTGGAGCCCCAGGCCCTTTGCATCACCAATCCTGGGAGCAATGGTCCCCTTTTTCCTCCCCCTGTCAGTGGGCCTGCGCACTATTTACTTTATACACATTGGTTGGCTGAAAACATCTCTAATCTTTACACTGTCACCCTGACCTATCTTTAGAAGGCGTCAACGTGTTCCTGTTATCTCTGGGAAGTGTGTTTGCACCACACTTGGTATTGGAGTGTTCTGGTAACACCCTTCCAAATTGTGTTTGCATGAGTGTTCTGCAGTTCCTACTTCTCAGGTATGTGTGGTTTCGCAATACCGATTAATCTGAAGTGGAAAATTAAGGGTTAGCAGGCTTTAGGATAAATTACAAATTGTTGTACTAATCCATAAAAACCAGTATCTGGGTTAAATCCATGCTTCTTAGTGTCAAGCAGATATTATCAATTTAAGTTACCATGCTTATCTACTATCTTAACTGTCCCATTTTTGCTGCCACATTACTGACATAGACCAAAGTTTCTGAGTCAAATTCATCCCTAGTGGAGTTGCATTAACACCATTCAAATGGTACCAAGGATGAACTTGGTCATCCAAGGGATGTAGGTAACAAAATCTTCTACATAAGGGAAAAAGGATGGTATCATATGAGGGAGAACATCTGGTAATTTAGGAACAATATTCTCACAGTAGAACAAATTAAAATAATTATCATCACAAAACTGCATGTTATATTTATGCATTGAACATTATAGAGTTGTAATAATTCCCCTGTTACATTTCAAATATCAAGAAAATAACGTGCCTTTATTCCAAATATTGCAAAAGGGTATATAAGATCAACTTAAATTCTAAGCAGTACTTTGCAAAACCTTCTTCTTGAAAGATGAAATCATTAGAACTATATTGCTCACAAAAATAGAACCACTGAGGTGTAAATGACAGTTGTAAGTGTAATGTATTATCTGATCCAAACATTTCCTGCAGAGCATGAAATATCCAACTTAGAACAAAGACCTTAAAAACTGCTATGATCATGAGAATTAACTACTTTATTTACTTTTCAGAAAATAAATTACTATTTAGGACAAATTTTGTTCTGTTCGTTTCAGGGTTCCCAGATATGAATTTTTGAATGCTAAAAAGGGAACCAAGTCAGTTGCTTCACCTGACTATTAAAACAACTAACTCTTTTCCAAAGTGTCTGGATGATTGGTTGGTTGGTTTTGCAATGCAGAATTCAGACTTGTTTGAGATAATGTGTTAAAGGACATTATTATTTATTATTTGTATTCCTGTAGCATCTAGGGCTGTGTCCAGACTCAGGGGTTTTTTCGAAAAAAGTAGCCTTTTTTCGAAAAAACTTCACCTGCGTCTAGACTGCAGCCACGTTCTTTCGAAATTAAATTGAAAGAATGCGGCTTTTCTTTCGACGGCGGTAAACCTCATTCCACGAGGAAGAACGCCTTTTTCGACAGAGATCCGTCGAAAATAAGTGAGTGTGGACGGGGGGAGGCCATTTTTTCGAAAATATTGGCCTCCAGGAAGAAGCCCTGGTGGACAATCTGGGGCATGGGTTGCATGTCTGTGGTTCCTGTCTGCAGCCATTTCTTAAAGGGACAGGCACCCTCACAGCCACTTGTTGCAGAAAAGGACCCAGAGCACACGGCTACTTTGGTGCAGCATGTCCCAGCCCCAAGACCGTCATTCATGTTAAAATTTGACACTTGCCAACAAGGACTTAACAAGACTTTGAACTTTCTCACCCATTACCAAGACAGTTTCCCCAATTATCACCTGTAATACCATTAACTCACAAACATCCCACTCTCCCTACCTTTAATATCAGCAATTCACAGACACTTACCTTCCTTCCTCCCCCTTCCCCCCCCCCCCCCCCCCGCATCCCCCTTCTGTTCTGCAATGTGATTTGTCCTTTTCATATTTGTTCATTTTTTTTAATTGTATCCTTTGGTATATATGGTTGTGACTACTTTCTTCCACTATTTGATCTGAGGAAGTGGGTCTGGCCCACGAAAGCTCATCATCTAATAAACCATCTTGTTAGTCTTTAAAGTGCTACATTGTCCTGCATTTTGCTGGCCCTTCCACAGAGCCTTCTGGGGACCCAGCCAGGGGCTCCAAACGCCGGGCACCATCCTGGTCTGGGCCAGAGCACAAGACCCTTCTGGAGCTCTGGGGAGAGGAGGAGGCCTTACAAGCCCTCAAAAGCCGGCGGCGAAATGCCGACATTTATGGCCGCATGGCAGAAGCCCTGGCCCAGAAGGGCCACTACCCCTGCACCCAGGACCAGGTGCGCTCCAAAGTAAAAGAGCTGAGCCAGGGGTACATCAAGGCCAGGGAGGAGAGCTCCCGTTCTGGGGCAGCCCCCTACTACTGCCCTTATTACACTGAGCTGGACCAGATCCTGGGTGGCAGTGGTGAAGCACGCACACCACGGCGTTTTGTCCAGTCAGGATTGGCAGACCCTGTGGTGGACGCTCCCGAGCAGGACCCAGAGCAGTCTGGAGACGGGGACATGATGCCAGAGGAGGAGGACAGTGAGGAGACGGCGACCCTCACCCTGGAGCCAGTCACCCAGACCCCAGAGGCCTCCCAGGTGTCATCTGGCACAGGAGAGGCAGCAGCAGGTGAGTACAGTGAGGTTGTGTAACACCCGGGGGGGGGGGAGGTAGGTGGGTGCACAGTGGGTGATGCACAAGGGAAACCTGTCATGCTCAGGCTGATGCCCAGGTCACACACAGTGTTACCTTCAGAATGTCTGATTCCCCTGTCTCAAGGAGAGGGCATGCCCATTTGGACAGCTGTTGCACACATGACTGATTGTGATAGAAATGTAGCCGTGTTACTCTGATCTGAGGAAGTGGGTCTGGCCCACGAAAGCTCATCCCCTAATAAACCATCCTGTTAGTATTTTAAGTGCTAGAGAGTACAGTTTTTTAGGACTGATTGTGTCTTCTTCTTTTCCTCCACAGCCGGACCAGCCATGCAAGAGGGCCGCAGCACCCCAGCCCCACCTCCATCTCCATCTCGGGGACATGGGAGCTGCAGACACAGGCGTGTCTATGCGGACATCCTGTGGCAGCACGTGGAGGCCGTGCAGGAGCTCAACTCCATCCTGAGAGAGAGGGCGGAGGCAGAGGATCGCTGGCGTGACTGGCTGATGGAGGAGCTGGTCCTGCAGCGCACGTCCCTGACTGCCACTCTCAGGGAGGTCTGCGGCTTGCCTGCTCCTGTGCCTGGTCCTGCTCCTCCAGCACCCCATGACCCCGCCCCACCAAACCCCCCTTCCACAACAGCATCCCTTTCCCCCCTTGGACCTCCCTCTCCCCCAGCCTCCCCAGTTCCCCAGCCCCTCTCTCCCCCTGGCCCTCCTCTCCCCCAGGCCTCCACGTCCCAAGAGCACCCCAGCCAGCCAACCGACAGGTGCACCACCCGATCCCGTGGCCATGGTGCACCCCGAACACGAGGCCCAGGCAGGAGAGGGAAATCAGGCAAGCACCGTGCAACCTGATCCCCTTCCCCCCCTCCAGGTTTCAAGTCCCCTTCTCCCCCTCCAGGTTTCAAGTCCCCTTCCCCCCTCCAGGTTTCAAGCACCCCCATCACCCCAGTTAAATCACAAAGAAAGGGTTCAACAAAAGGTTTATTGTACATAGTTTTGTCAACATCAAAAATGAAAGAAAGCTTTTTTATGTTTGCAACACTTATACTATTTTTTGAGAGATATTTAAAAAAAATAAACAGAACATATTATTTTGCGACAAACCCTGGTGTTAATGATTTCTCCAAACAGGGTCAGGAGATGGGTTGTGGAGGGAAGCTTCTTTTGGGCCAGGGCCCAGTCCCCAGGCAGAAGCCCCTCAGTAGAGTCAGTGGCCTCCACTTGAGAATTGCTCCCATAGGGCCTCCCGTATGCCAACAGCAGACCGGTGAGCCTGGCGGATGGCAGCTGTCCGGGGCTGGGCAAAGTGCCTCTCCTGGCCATCAGCACCTCTACCCCACCCTGGTAGGAAGGCCTCCCCTTTCCTCTCCACCAGGTTATGGAGAACGCAACACGCAGCCACCACCTCAGGGATGTTGCTCTCCCCCATGTCTAGGCGTGTGAGCAAGCACCGGAATCTGCTTTTTAAACGTCCGAATGCACATTCCACCTGGTTGCGAGCCCGGTTAAGGTGCGCATTAAACTGCTCCTTGCTCGCATCCAGGTGGCCGGTGTAGGGCTTCATCAGCCACGGCATCAGGGGGTAGGCGGCATCAGCCACTATGCACACCGGCATGTGCACATCCCCAACCGCAAACTCGTGATGCGGGAAAAATGTTCCTGCCTGAAGCCTCCGGTAGAGGTACGAGTTCCTGAAGATACGGTCATCATGTGCCCGCCCTGACCACCCAACACAAATGTCCGAAAACTGGCCACGATGGTCGACCAGGGCCTGGAGGACCATAGAAAAGTAGCCCTTTCTGTTAATGAATTGGGCTGCTCGATGGGGCGGTGCACGGATTGGAATGTGTGTCCCATCGAGCGCTCCTCCACAATTCGGGAAGCCAAGGGCAGCAAAGCTGGCCATGACGCTGTCCAGATCTTGTAGACAGATGAGCCTGTTGAGCAGCTCCGAATTGATGGCCCTCACCACCTGCAGAACAAGACAGACAACAAAATGTTAGAAGGGGTGCCTTATCTCTTAGGAGGAGAACCCACCGCCCACCTTCCCTCTCAAACACCCCGGGAATCCCCTCCTCAGAACCCCCCCCCCAACAATTCAGGGTGAGTGGAGGAGCTCCCTCCCACTCCCACTCCACTTGGCCCTTCCTGACAGTCTCCCTTCCCCCCACCCCAAACTGTGACTGTCCCCAGACAATGACTTACCTCCATCAGGATGGATCCAACGGTAGACCTGCCCACTCCAAATTGGTGTCCCACGGAGCGGTAGCTGTCGGGGGTTGCCAGCTTCCAGAGGGCAATGGCGACCCTCTTTTCCAGGGGGATAGCGGGCCGCAGGTGGGTGTCTTGCCGTTGCAGAGCAGGGGCGAGCCAGGTACACAGCTCCTGGAAAGTGGTCTTTCACATCCTGAAGTTGCGTAGCCACTCTTGGTCATCCCAGATCTCCATCACGAGCCGGTCCCACCAGTCAGAGCTGGTGTCAAGCCTCCAAACACGCCTGTCCACAAAGAAGTTTGGAGGCAAGGGCAGTGCGGCTGCTTGACGGAGGAGCCCTTCGTACCTCTTGTCTGGGTCCAGCTGGGGGAGTAGCCTCATGACTGTGTCATGCAGATGCAGCAACAGTTGCAGTATGATGGTGTGGCTCCATGCCACAAAAATGGGTCTAAACCAGAAAAACCTCCACAGAAAAAAGCTGCTGGGGTGTCCCAGGAAGCTGAGCACTCCAAACCAGCACTGCAATGCCTTGCTTATCTCCTAGAGGGACAGCAAAGGCAGCTGCAGGAGCAGAGCAACGGGTGTTCAGGAGTGTCCCTTTCACCACGCGGCGTCTCTGCAAAGGGCCGGCAGGCAGCAGCACACGGAAGGAAATGCTGCCCCCATGCCCTGGCAGAAGCGGTTCCGGGTGGCTTTGAATTTCGAAAGAGCGTCCAGCAGTCAGGACGCTCTTTTTCGAAAAAGCGGATCGATTTTCCGATCCGCGTATTGTAGTCTAGACGCGCTCTTTCGAAAGAGGCTTGCAGTCTAGACATAGCCTAGGAGTGCTAATCATGGACCAGTTATAAACATGTGAAACTGAGAGGTAAAAGAGAATGCTAGAGTGATATATCGGTTTATGAATCTTTTTAATATTTCTACATCTGAGTAGATTTATTAGTACCACAATGGCTAGCTGCAAAAATAAATACATATTTTATTTAATTCCTGGTTTACCCTGTTTAAATTCTGGGTCCTCGTGAGCAGCAACAATGCATGGAAAAACCTGAGCTTTGCTTCAGATACACATACTATAATTATTTCATGATTATACATACACTGTCATTCAAGAGTTCAACACTTCACATGAGAATGCCTTAAATCAAGATATCTGCCATGGAAGAAAGTTAAATTCTATGTTTGGAAATGTATTTATGTATAGACAAATGAATATTTTGCTGTATCTTCTGAGACAGGGAAGAAACTGATACAAAGCAGAAACAATATTTTCATCTTTCCAAATGTGGCTGATAGGAAAGTACGAGAGAGAGATACTGTAATTTGTTTCATGAAGTGTTCTGAACTGCAGTGTATACAGGCCATTGAATATGAGTCCATGGTTCTGAAAATGTGAACATCTATTATTGGACAAATTCAAAAATACTTAGCAATAGAATCAAAATGCCTCACAGAAAGTGCCTCTTCCTGATACTGTGAGTTTTATCTCTCAACTGGCTCATGTCCGATTAGAACTCCTTGATTCTTCTTATATGTAAAAGAACTGAAACATTTCCCACTAAAAGCAATGGACCGACTGCACTGATTTTGTGGGAGGCTACAAATGACCACTGCCTCTTCCTTCAGTCCTCTCCTTAAAATGCACTTCTGTTATAAAGCTTTCAATGTTAGTTCACCACAGAAAGAAGTGTTATTCGTTAAATCAAAAATGCCTTTATTTTAAAGCAATGATCCAAAACTTCAACAATGAACAGCAAACTATGGATGAGCAATGAGAAGCACACTAAAAACACCAGCATTGTGGATGGCTACAGCCTCTCATCTTAAAAACAACCCCCTAGCCATCTCATCAGCTTCTCACAGTCATAGTTGTTTATTTCTCTGCATATAGGTTCTTCCCAGATAATGAGAACTTTAGTTTTAATTTATTTTCTTTTGGAAACTAAAGTGAGTTAATGCAAACATAGTACAGTGAAAGCTTTGTTACCTGGCACTTTGTTAACCAGAAAACTTTGTAAACCAGCATTGCTGCACTGCTAGTGGACATCATCAGACGGTGCCTCCTTCCCATCAGCCTGCCCTCAGCACTGCTGGATGATATCATCAGCAGGTGCCTCTTTTCTGACACCCTGCCTTAAGCTACCTAACCCTTTGCTTGAGTATCCTGCACATTCAATTAACCGGCAACCAGTATTCACCATGAGTGCCGGATAACAAAGCTTTCACTGTATTTAATTTCTGTGTAATTCTATACACTTTGTACAGGCATATTAGGCAGAAACACTAGTTGCAGATGCAGTTTTCACTTGTGGCTGCAAGAGGACAGCTCATGCTGCAGCTGAACCACATCCTGTTCCAGATTGGCTGGCCCATGGAACCAGGATGTAACAGTAGCTGGGTAGTGCAAATGTAGCCCCCCAAGAATTCCTTCACTTATGCAGGCCTCCATCCCCATGCAGCAATGTCAAGAGTGTGCTAAATTTACCAGAAATTGAAACAAAATTGGGGTGGGGGGTCAGGGAACAGAGAGAAATATGGAATTTATTTGTTTGTAATTTAGTTATTGGTACACTGTTTGGTTTATGCACTTTGTTTAATTAATTATTTTGGCGTTAGTTTGTTACTGGTGTTTTGGTGAGCTAATGGCATCTGGTCTGCCTGCCAGTGCTTTAATATTGTTGGGTTTTTTTTGTCATACAGCCTTGTTCATAAATAAAGATTTTCATTTCATTGCACACTATAAAGTACCTCGTTTACAGTATCATTATAAATGTATTTGAACACCAAACACACTATTCTCCCTCTTCCATTCCAGGCATGTCAAGAATGAGGGAGCACAGGACATCCCTGATGTCTGTTGCCTGGTTCTATCCTGCTTCAGCTATGGAGAGGTGCACTTTCTGGTTGAGCACACCTTTTCAGTAATCCATTATTGTTATAGGTCCATTTAAAGGCAAATGGCTCACCTTTGGCTTCAAGAAGATTGTAGAGAGAACGGCACTGAGGACATGGAATCCAAACAGATCCACAAGCAACACCAGTGGGATTTCAATCTGCCAAACACACATCCAACTACCATTCTACGCTTATTGATAGTGTAATTAAACCTTCTTTTACCCAGCCATCTCAAAGCAGGATATGGTTTCAAGACATAATGGGGTATGTTAAGTGCCTTAGAAAGTATGAACAACAATTAACTTATGGCAATGCCATTTATTGGACACAGTGTTACTACCTATCCATGAAGACAGACTCCCAATCAGCAGAAAATCCTGACCTTTTCCAGTCCATATTGACATCCGTAATCTGGCCTCAATGTACAAATACTCAGATAAGGCCAGAATTTCATCCACAGTTTGAAAAGTTTATTTTTAAAAGCCTACCTAATTTTCTTACTCTTCTTACTGCTAGTCCCATCCCTCAAGTATTCAATTAACTTTGGTTGATATCAAGCTAGTTATACTTATAGTTATTGTTAATGCCCACTGCAGGTTATCACAAATACTTAGTTCAATCAATATACTAACTTCTTAACAATCTCAATTTGGTAGCAACATATACAAAAAGGCTACGTCTACACTGGCCCCTTTTCCGGAAGGGGCATGTAAATTTCACTAGTCGTCGTAGGGAAATCCGCGGGGGATTTAAATATCCCCCGCGGCATTTAAATAAAAATGTCCGCCGCTTTTTTCCGGCTTTTAAAAAAGCCGGAAAAGAGCGTCTAGACTGGCCCCGATCCTCCGGAAAAAGTGCCCTTTTCCGGAGGCTCTTATTCTTACTTCAAATAAGAGCCTCCGGAAAAGGGCACTTTTTCCGGAGGATCGGGGCCAGTCTAGACGCTCTTTTCCGGCTTTTTTAAAAGCCGGAAAAAAGCGGCGGACATTTTTATTTAAATGCCGCGGGGGATATTTAAATCCCCCGCGGATTTCCCTACGACGACTAGTGAAATTTACATGCCCCTTCCGGAAAAGGGGCCAGTGTAGACGTAGCCAAAATGTATTAAATGTATATCTTATTGATGGATAATGGGATAAATGCAGCAAAGTAATAACCATTTCAGTTCACTCATATGTAATGTTATGTATATTCCATGTGGAACAGTAACTTGTTCATATATGAAATATGTCATAAGAACAAAAGAATGACCATCCTGGGTCAGACTAATAGTCCTTCTGGTCTAGTATTCTGTCTTCCAACAATGGCCAATGCCAGGTGTTTTACAGGGAAGGAGCAGAACAGTCAGTCACTGACCGATTTACCCTCTGTTTTTCACCCTCAGGCAATTAAGGCTAGGAACACTCAGAGAATGGTGTTCCATCTCCAACTGTTCTGGCTAATAGCCATTGATGGACCTATCCTCCATGAATTTATGTAGTTCTAATTTTTAACCCTGCTACAGTTTTGGCCTTCACAATATATCCTGGCAATTAGTTCTACAGGTTGACTTTATGTTGTGTGAAACACTTCCTTTTGTTTGTCTCAAACCTTCCACCTATTAATTTGATTGGTTAATCCCTTGTTCCTGTGTTATGTGTAGGAATAACATTTCCTTATTCGTTTTCTCCATGCTAGTCAACATTTTATAGACCTATATCATATCCCCTCTTAGTCATCCCCTTTCCAAATTAAACAGTCTTTTGAATCTCTCCTCATACAGAAGATCCTCCACGCCCCTGATCATTTTTGTTGTACTTAACTGTACCTTTTCCAATTCTAATATACCTCTTTTGAGATGGGGCAACAAGGTCCATATGCAGTATTAAAGATGTGAGTATACCATGGATTTATATAGAGGCATTATCATATTTTCTGTCTAACTAATTATCCCTTTTCTAATGGTTTCTAACGTTCTATTAGCTTTTCTCTTTTTTTGGATGGCTGTTGCACACTGAATGGATTTTTTCAGAGAACTATCCACAATGACACAAAAGATCTCTTTCTTGTGTGGTAACAACTAATTTAGACACCATCATTCTGTAAGTATAATTGGGATTATTTTCCAATGTGCATTACTTTGTGTTTGCATACATTGAATTTCATCTGTCATTTTGTTGCCCAATCACCCAGTTTAGTGTGATTCTTTTGTAACACTTCACAGTCACTTTAGACTTAACTAACTGGAGCAATTTTGTATCATCTGCAAATTCTGCCACCTCACCGTTTACTTCATTTTGCAGATGATTTAACAATATGTTGAACAACACTGGTTCTAATGCAGACACCTGGAAGACACAACTGTGATTCCAACCTGAACACAGACTGTCAGAAACAAGGCAGATACCTTAGGCTGGTGATGTGTTCTGTGATTAGATTCTACCATGCCCAGAAGAAATGTGAACTCCTGGATCAGTATACTAGTCTTACCATGGAATCACAGATAGTCCTTTTAGGATCTCTAGCCTATCTTCCCACTCAGTCAAACTTTATTTTGTGATGGTGACTTTAGCCAAAAATCACACCGCCTCAGTTTGACCAACCATTTCCCCAGCTTGATTGGTGCTCAAAATTTTACACCAAAGACAACACTGACAGGAAATGATATAGTAAACTAGCTAAACATGTATTAGGCTAAGAAGAAGTATGAGAGTTATTGAGGGGATAAAACATGCAAGCTATCTGTATAGGTGAATCACAGGCTATAACTCCAAATGGTTCCAATGATGTAATAAACTGCCATTTTCTCAAAAGTTTTTCAGAGTTTTTAAATTTCTGGTACACTTCCCTGTCAGGAGTCCAAAGCGTTAAGAGATGAAGAATCTTTGAATCCATTCTTTTATGTTCTGTTGACAGTAGACAAACTGGCAGTGTCTATAGCTTTGTGATTTTTTTTTCTTTGATAATGGGGAGCTAGGAATGCACCAAGGCTTTTAACCTTCAACAATCATACATTATAGTCACTTACTTTGAAGTTAGCAAGTCCTGTGTTAGCATTTCACAATATTTCTTTGATGGGTTATTTAGTTAAAGGAGTATATACAGTGTACATGTATACTGTTCTGTAAACAAAACAGAAAAGTGAAAATAATGCAATGTCCCATTAATTTTCATTACGTTTAAACACCCTATACATTCTTATATATCCAGTCTTTACTTTGATCTATACTAATGCAGGAGCAAACTGAGCTGAAAAGATGCTGCCATGACCTGCTCTGCCAGCATCACAACCACTATGTACTTCCTTCCATACTGAAAACTGACAGTTAATTCCTATCTCTTAGGAACAATTGTCATAGCTGCTTAATTTTTTCAGCTATTTGTTATTGGAAGAGTATATTAGGGTATGTCTACACCACCACTCTAGTTCGAACGAGGGTGGCTAATGTAGGCATTCGAACTTGCAAATGAAGCCTGGGATTTAAATATCCCGGGCTTTATTTGCATGTTCCCGGGCGCTGCCATTTTTAAGTGCCCGGTAGTTCAAACTACCTGCCCTCGGCTACACGCGGCAAGGACTAGGTAGTTCAAATTAAAGCTCCTAATTCGAACTACCATTAAACCTTGCAATATACTGAAAAGAGTCTATCACAACTGAATAACCGAGTAAATATCCAAAAGTGATTCAGGGACTTTCAATCATTTTTTTTAACTTTTACATATGACTTACACATTTTAAAAATCATTGTACTTAATTAAGGCTTACTTAAGACTATTTTCTCCATTACCTAAGTAGACACTGTAAGTAAGCCCTTTATGGAAAATTAAATAGTTACCGCTTCCATCTAGTTTGTTTGAAAAGATTCTAAAGGAAAAAAAAAAAACCTGAAAAGACAATACACCTGTTACAACACAATTTTGTGGGTTTTTTCCCGAAAGGTCAGTGCAGTTACTGTGCACAACAGTAATTGGAATTCAGTTTTTTTATCATCTGTTTACCTTTCTTCTTCCCTTGCTGGTGATCTTCAGCAAGCTCCTTTTGTTCTTTCCTTTATATGTGTTTATACTGAAGCCAGTCAGGTGTGTTTGGCAGATGTACGAGTCTATGTTGAGGCCTGAAATGCCTTTTGTTGAGTAATAGTCTGTGTCGCGCTTCTTGAATGATCTAATTTCCATCACTTATCTAATTTTTTTGTTTGATTAGAAGGGAGGTTAAGTTGCTGACTATAAGCTTATTCTGCGGTCTGCCCGCTAACTGTTGGCCTTGTTGGGAAACCCACTTTCCACTGACGTATATTTAGGATATAAGGAAAAGTGTCTCTTTGTCTATTTTGCACATAAAGACTATCACCAGTTCCTAATGAGATCCATATATAAGTCCATCAAACAGTTGGGTCCCCATGGCCACATATGATTCCAAACACACGGAGCCAAAAAGCCATTCACAGAGCATTAATCAGAAAACAGGAATAAATTAGAGATTCTTTGCCATATACAGGCAGTGAATTTTTATTTGATGACAGGGTTATATTACTCTTGATAGAGATTGCCTATCCATCTGGCCCTATGCATCTTTTGCTCCCTTATAAGTGCTTTGATTAGAATTTTACTTTTCTCGCAACACCAGGAAAGAAAGTGTATGGTATTCTCGTCTCATTTCAATTTAGCTGGATCTCATTAAAATACTTCAACAATGTACTGTAATGGCTTAAAATATCATTGCCATTGGCCCTAACTTCCATTAAACAGGCATCAAGTACTAACAAAGCCAACCTTTCATTTCATTTTATCATCTGTGTATTTTGCTAGCAAAATTCATTCCATCTGTAGCCCAATGTCATTATTAACCACGATTAATTGTCTTACAGTAATTATTTAGTAAGAGTTAGTCTTATGCCCCCAAAGCAAAATTGTTCACATCTGCCATTCTACACTGAACCACAAAGTGTGTTTTGTAGCTCCGAGGTAAGGGCTCTCAAGGGTAACACCAAGGGAAGTATTTTTAGGTTGTTTGTTCTCTTTTTTAATCACCATATGCAAGAACAAGAATCGAAGGAAAGTGACATTTTCTTAAGGCCAGATACAGTTTTCATTAATCTTCATTGGCAAAACTTCTATTTTTTTCTATTAACTTCAAAAGGACTAGGATCAAGCCCTAGATAGCCAGCTGTGGATTACAAAATGATTCAAATGGCCCTTATACTATGCTGTATAAAATAGCATAGCCTATACCAATAAAATGGAATCCTAGAAAAAAAAGCAAAATTGTCAAATTTCTTATGTTTACCTTTGTGTGTATATTCAGGTGTGCAGGAACTAGTCTGATTGTTTCAGAAACATAGTAGAAGTTTTACAAGTTTTTTTTTTCTTCGCCAATGTTTCAGCATTATTTCAGATCAACTACACTGGCACAGCAATGTGCCATGTTGAATTATGTTGCATTTCCATTCCTTTGCTTGCCAAACCTTTTCTGCAGTTATTGAGTGGGCTCATATACAAAGCCCAGCTGCATCTGGTATGCCTCCTGGCCTGGCAGTTCGCCTCAGCTTTCAAAATGCCCTTTGTTGTCTATTTTCATCCATACGATTTGGCATAAGTGTGTGCCATTTCTGCATAGTCTGTACCACTCTAGAAAAAGGGGATCTTGAGTTGAACAAATTACCTCAAATAAGATTATTTTATTTCAAGGAAATTTTAGAAGCTGTTCTTGGCCCTCTTCAAAAATGAATGCAAAACATCATTGAGTTAGTGATACATGATTTTCTTACTGATCATTTGTTTGCAAACTCTAAGTAAAACTTTAAATATATAAAAAAAACTGATGAATAATGTGAGTAAAATTAAACACAGTATGTCCAGACAGTAAGATTTAATGCCGTGATTCTGGATATCATTTGAAATGTTGATGGGGTTACCTATTTTCTCTGTAAGGTCTCTCCAAGTACCCCTCCCCCACTCAGGTGATAGGCCTCTTGTCCTTATTCTTTCGAGTGGCATCTTGCAAGTCTCCCACTCTTACATTAGGATCTGGCTGCAACACCATATTTATGCCAACCAATTATTGCTGTACAGACCTGATGGGGTTCAAGCATTTGCTTGATGTGGGAATCTGTGACAAGTGACATAATGACCAACAGCCAAGTTAAATCCAAGTGTCTTAATTAGCCAAAAGGACAAAACATTAGCAACATTCGAACAACAAACTGCCTACATGCATATTTAGTCTCCTCTAATCTTGTGCTCCACAATAAGCTAAATTAGATGGGTTTTCTCTTGAGTTACAGGAACAGAATGGATGCAGTTTATATCCTTGCAGGAAGACAAGAAGCTCCAGATAGTGAGCCTTGTCTCAATTTGTCTTCCAGTGATTCATTTCCCAGTCTGGGTTTTTTTTCCTCCCAGGAGATCAGGCAATGCAGGCCCTGCTACTTCATCTCCCATCCCCCACCCAAGGAGCACCATTACCAAGACAGCACAGCCCTTGCCCCCCAGAAAGAGCCACTGGCCGGAGCTAGGCAGCATAGTACCATCACTCTCAGGAGTAGTCTGCTGCCAGGGCTGGGCTGTGCAGTCCTGGCCTCCTGGGAAGAGCCATTGGCTGGGGCTGGGTAGTACAGTCCTGGCCTCCCTGGAGAGGAGCCACCTGCCGGGACCTAGCAGTGTAGCCCTGAGGAGGAGGAGGTGCTACCGGAGCAGCACCACCTAAACTGCCATAGGTACCCTGGTACCCCCTCCTCCTACCCAATGACCTCCCAGTCCCCTATGTTGAGCCCTGTGGTCTGAGCACTCCTTGCCCTGAGCCCCCCCCAACTCCAATCCCCTGCTCTAAGCCACTTCTCATCCTGAACCCTCAGTCCTGCAACCCCACATCCTCTGCCCCCTGCCCTGAGCCACTCCTCATCCCTTATCCCTCACCCCAGCCCCCCCACACCAACCCTCTGCCCTGAGACTCTTCTCACCCCTAAACCCTGACTCCTGCACCACCCACTGCCCAGCCCCCTGCCCTGAGGCCCCTCCTCACCTCCTAACCCTCACTCCTGCACTCCCCACATCTCCAGCCCCCTGCCCTGAACCCTTCATCACCCACCACCCCCTGCCCTGATTCCTACATCCCACCCCCTTCCTAGACTACCTCACTTCCCATATCTCTGTCCTGAGCCCTCCCACACCTCCCAACCCTCTGCCCTGACTCCTGCACCCTCCACACTGTGCCATGACTCCTGAATCCCACACACCCAAAAAGATAAAAGTTAAGGACCTGAACTGCTCTGGGTACATCTACTAGAGTTTATAGCAAGTGTTTGCAGTACTGGAATGTAAGTCACCAAGGCCTTTATTCAGCATAGCACATACACAATTGCTTAAATCCAATGGATATTATGGCAATGCCAGGTGCTGTGACATTACCCACATGTACCCTTAAGTTATTATTAATTAGAAACATTCATACTTTTACTTCCAGTGGGGAACTTATTAGTTAGTTTCAGCTAATTTGCTTTGTACTTATCCTTTTTTAATTATTCAAAATAAATGTAGTTCCTTATATTCTTGTTAATGATCAAACTTGCTACTGATTCGTTATTAACATTAGCAAAGACATTAGTTGCAACATGCTGAATTTCAGCATATCTGTGTACCCAAACTCAGTGCATTTTCAAAGTAATTGTTTCCTTATTTAAAGAAATGTGTAGTATTTTCTCATATTAAAAAAAATCAAAGAACAGGGAATAGAAAAGATCTTTCACAGAGAAACTCAAAATACACATCTTGGTTTTCTGTAACATTTAATTACATAGTGAGAGTGGGCCAAACTTATCTTGGGTGTAACATCATTGGTATGAATTGAGCTATGTCAGGAATGACTTTGTCCTAGTAATTTCAACAGATAAAATAAATGAAAGTCAAGCAGGTTTATTTAGATCATCCTAAATATGATATGTAAATACAGCTGTATAGGTGACAATCTAAACTGTGGTGGTAATAATGAGAAATAGTAGTTCCATTCCAGGTAACTGTAATTTGAAGAAAGAATTCATGATGCATGATGTGTGTAAGCAGGATAGTGAACAGATGCACCTTATGATAATAATTATTAATTTCTCCAGGCCCTCAAAGTGTGAAAGCTGTATTTATCTCATCATAGAATCCACCTAGAAAGTAAAGACAATAAGTCAATGATTTATATAATTTGAGATACTTTGTTGAAGGATGCACAGATCAGCCAAACTTGGGAGTTCCACTTCCCAAGAAATGGCTAAATGAGACAATTGTTAAGTCACTGAGGGTATGTCTACACTACCCCGCTAGTTCGAACTAGCGGGGTAATGTATGCATACCGCACTTGCTAATGAATCCCGGGATTTGAATTTCCCGGGCTTCATTAGCATAAAGCCGGCTCCGCCATTTTTAAAAGCCGGCTTGTTCGAACCCCGTGCCGCGCGGCTACACACGGCACGGGCTAGATAGTTCGAACTATGTAGCCATTCCGATCTATCTGTACGCCTCGTTCCACGAGGCGTACAGATAGTTCGGAATAACTACATAGTTCGAACTATCTAGCCCGTGCCGTGTGTAGCCGCGCGGCACGGGGTTCGAACAAGCCGGCTTTTAAAAATGGCGGAGCCGGCTTTATGCTAATGAAGCCCGGGAAATTCAAATCCTGGGATTCATTAGCAAGTGCGGTATGCATACATTACCCCGCTAGTTCGAACTAGCGGGGTAGTGTAGACATACCCTTAGACAAAATCTCTCATTTGCATATTAATAAAGCCTACTCCTCCCTCTCAAAATACCTAAAAAGAACTCCAAAACTTTACCAAGCATGGGTAACATAATTTTAAAATTATTTTAAAACTTTGCATTCTTATGAAAAATGGTATATTGCTTATTATAAGAGATGAGTGGGGAATCTGTGAACTAAAAAAACTAAAAATAATTTGCTGTAAAACTGATGATCAAACAGAGCAAACTTACACCACAAAAATCCAAGCCCCAGGTTTTCTTTGCAAATTATAAACTATCAGTCTATTTGCTTTGTAAATCAAATATACCATGGATAAATTGTTTTACCCCATCAATATGTCTTTCACCTCAAATGATAAAATATACATATATTTGTCTTGTTAATAATATCTCTCTATGGCTATGTCTAGACTATGGAGTTTTTCCGGGATACCAGAGGTACCGCATACAGGGAATGTGTCTGCTCTTCTGACATTTTTTGTGGAAGAGAAGACAAGCACTTTTGAAAGTCCTGTCTTCCTCATTCCACAAGGAAGAAGGGCTCTTCCGAAAGAGGACGTTGTTCCAAAATTTGGCCCAGTGTAGATGGGTCATTTTTTGGAAAAGCCTCTTTTGACAAAACTGTCGGATAACCCTCCCGCAGTCTAGATATAGCCTGTGTGTGGAGTGTGTCTCTTGTCCTGTTTCAAACCCTGAGACCATTTGAAATGTCTTAATCAAATTTGAAAAACGGTAAGAGGTTTTTTTGGTTTTCATTGTAAATAATTGCTGAACTCAAGAAGTAATAGGAATTTAATGGGACAAGATATAAACCAGTGTATAACTTGGAATTTTTGAAAGAAAATGTTGAAAGGGTAGGAAATCTGAATTAACAGTGTGGGCTAATGTAGAAATACAGTCCCTGAAATGAATCAATAAGAAAAGGATTGAGGACATTTGTTATACATCAGCACCAAATATTGGATAATGTCTATAAGCAGCAGAGAAATAGAAAGGTGAAATTTTAGCACTTAGTTGGCATGTGTCCAATAAAAATCAGAGAATTGCTCCTTCCAATGATCTCTGAAATCAGCGTTTATAAAACTGAGCTTCCCATTTGGGACTGCAGAGATGATTGAACCCAATAGAAGGATGTAAGAACAGCCTTACTAGATCAAACCAAAGATCCATTTAGCCTAGTATCCTGTCTTCTGACAGTGGCTAGTCTCAAGTGCCCCTCAGGGAATAAACAGAACAGGTAATTATCAAGTCATCCATTCCCATCATCCTAGGCTGGGGCACCATCTTTGCTCATCTTAGCTAATAGCCATTGATTCACCTACCCTCTACGAATTTATCTATATCTTTTTTGAATGCTATCAAAGTCTTGGACTTCACAATATCCTTTAGCGAGGAGTTCCAAAGTTGACTGTGTGTTGCATGAAGAAATACTTCCTTTTCTTTGTTTTAAACTTGATGCCTATGAATTTCATTTGGTGACCAGCATTCCCTCTAAAGCTGAGCAGCAGCACAGCTTCACAGGTGTTTAATCAGTCCCAGCCAGTCAGAGGCTCAGGGTGCCATCCAGAGGGCTGACTGATTGGGCAGAGCTGATCAATAACCTGCGAAGCTGTGCCACCATGCAGCTCAAAGAGACATTGTTAGGGTATGTGTACACTGCAGCATTATTCCGAAATAACTTATTCTGAATCTACACAGCAGGCAGTTATTTTGAAATAGTGTCAAAATACTGTCAAGCTGGAGGACTTCTTACTCTAACTCCTGTAATCCTCATTGTACAAGGAATAAGGGAAGTCAGCGGAAAAGTGCTCTATTTCAAAATGCTGTGTAGATGCTCCCGATTTTGAAATAAACTATTTTGAAATAAAATATGCGATTGACGTAGCTCAGTTAGTGTAAATTATTTTGATTTAAGCTCTGCAGTGTAGATGCACCCTTGGTGACCCCTTGTTCCTATGTTATGGGACAGGGTAATTAACTCTTTCCTATTTATTTTTTCTACTTCTATCATGATTTTATATTCATCTATCATACCTCCCCCCACACACACACACATCTTTTTTCCAAGCTAAGAAGTCCCAGTCTTATTAATCTCTCCTCATATTGCAACTGTTTCATACCCCTAATTATTTTGTTTCCCTCTTTTGAGATAAAACAACCATATCTGGACACAGTGTTCAAGATGCAGGTGACCCATGTGTATAAGGAGACAATAAGATATTTCCAGTTTTATTATGTATCTCTTTCCTAAGGATTCCCAGAGAACTGTCCGCAATGATTTCAAGATCTCTTTCTTGACTGGTAACAGCTAATTTAGGTCCTTTTATTTTATGTGTAGATTTGGGATTATGTTTTCCAATATACATTACTTTTAATTTATTAACATTGTTATTTTGTTGCCCACTCACCCAGTTTTCAGAGACCCCTTTTCATCCCTTCACAGTCTTGTTTGGATTTAATGATCTTGAGCAGTCTTTTATCAACTGCAGATTTTGCTATCTCAAAAATTGTCCCTTTCTCCAGATAATTTATTAATATGTTGAATAAAATTGGTCCTAGCACAGACCCGTGGGGAGCATCAACTCTCTCATATGAAAACTGAGCATTTATTCCTATCCTTTGTTTCCTATCTTTTCACCAGTTACCATTCCACAAGAGAACCTTCCCACTTACCCCCTGACAGAGTACTTCACTCAACAACCTTTGTTGAGGGACCTTGTCAAAGCTTTCTGGAAATCTGAATAACAATTGGCTCCCCCTTCTTCCCATGCTTGTTGACCCCCTCAAAGAATTCTAGTAGATTAGGGAAGCATGATTTCCCTCAGAAAAATCATGTGTCTGACAATTCTTTTAATATAGTTTTAACCTGTTTGCTTAGTACTTAATTTAGATATTCTAGCCCATAACTGCCAGGATCAGTTATGGGCTAGAATAACTGCTCCTGGCATCACATTAGCTATGATCCACTCATTTGGTACAAAAGTGCTGATTTAAAGGATAGGTTACAAACTACAGTTAGAAGTTCTGCAATTTCATATTTAAGTTCTTTCCTGGTAACTTATAACTTTTAGTTTATCAATTTGGTCCAACAGCTGCCACTGGGACAGAGGCTCAGGTATGTCACCAAAAAGAATGGCTCAGGTTTGGGAATCTCCATCATTCGTAAAGTTGTGAAAATCAAGGCTAAGAATTCATTTAATTTTTCTGCATTGACCATATCATTTGTGCGCTCCTTTAGTATCCCAATCATCCACTGGCTTCACTGGTTGTTTACCAGGCTTTCTGCTTCTGATATACTTTAAAAACTTGCTATTACTTTTTGAGTTTTGGCTAGCTATTCTTCAGATACTTTATTGGCCTTCTTAATTATATTTTTATACAACATGTGCCAGAGTTTATTCTCCTTTCTACTTTCATCACTGGGATTTAACTTCCACTTTTTAAATGATGCCTTTTTCTCTCTTTTATCTGCTTCTTTTATTTTTAGGGGGTTTCTTACCATGTTTTAAATGTGAGGTATACATTTAAGTTGATTCTCTGTTACGGTGTCTTTGAAAAATTTCCATGCAGCTTGCAGATATTTCACTTTTGGTACTGTATCTTTTAATTTCTGTGAAATTAACCTAATTTTTGTGTAGTCTGCCCATCTGAAATTAAATGCCACAATGCTGAGCTGCTGTGTTTTTTTCCCAACAGAGGGATGTTACATTTAATTATATTATGGTCATTATTTCCAAGTAGTCCAGCTATAGTCACCTCTTGAACCAGAACCTACACTCAATTAAATCAAGAATTTTCTCTCCTCATATAGATTCCAGTATCAGCTGCTCCAAGAAGCAGTCATTTAAGGTGTCAAGAAACTTTATTTCTACATCCTGTCCTGAGGAGACATTTATCCAGTCAATACGGGGATAGTTGAAATCCTCCATTGTTACTGGGTTTATCCAAAGCGAGACTGATGCCCATACAACATTATGGAAAGAATTCTCTCCCATCCAATAGTTAAGATTCTATTTAAAATAGTTAACTTCCTCTTCTGTTTTTTAATATAATTTATTTTACTAAGGCTACCTACACTTTAGTGGGACATCCCATAATCATATTTTAGATTTTAACTCTTTTATAAGTCCAAGGAATTAATTGAAGAGATTTGAACAATTTTAAAGCAATCACATTTAATATTACAAATCTTGTCTGTTTTGGCCCATTCTATCCAAGTAGTAGGGACCCGAACGGTCTAATGTGACAGACCTAAGGCAGCAACCTGCCACGCTCTAGTAGAAGGCAGGTATACAGGACACTGAATAAGTGGTTTTCTTTTTCCAGAGTAAACTACTAGAGCCTGCTGCAATAAATGAAGTCAAGAAAACATCTGGGGACAATAAACTAGATTGCTCCCTCGCGCAAGTCACTCAAACTTGCAGCCACTTACAGCAAGTGGAGTTGCTTTAAAAGGCCTTCCTTAGGTAAGGAGAGGAGGAAGAGAAAGAGTGACGGACAGGAAGGAGAAAAGAGAGAAACAAGAAGAACCTATGTGTGAGCTGAGAGCTGGTTAACAGGTGCCAAACCAGAGAGACACATTTTGGAAGGGTTGTTTGGAGAAGTGGCCCACGGAAAAAGCTGCCAAGTCGGAAAGGAAAACAACCTTGACTGCTGCTACTTTAGGGTCCCTGGTTGGAACCCGGTGTAGTAGGCTGGCTTGGGTTCCCCCCAAACCTTCCCCCACACACCAACACAGAGCCTGTCCCAGGAAAGGACACCAGGACTATCAGGGGGTTTTCACCCCAAAACCATGGACCAACCTGTGATGAAAATAGCTCCCTAAGCTGTGGACCCTGCTTCCTGTAAAGAAAAAGGGGTTATATATAGGACCACACCAAGTCTCTGAGGCTAATATTATCTGCCAGTAGCATGAGACCTACGGGGCATGGACAGAACTTTGCCACATTAAGTGAAATACTGGAAGGGTGATAAGTGTGTAAGGTGTTAAATAATTGATTAGCATAAGTAAATATCATTAAAAATTTTGGTAATTTTCACTGTAAATTGGTGTAACTGCTGAGCCTTAATTCTAGTCATAGCCAGTTGCTTGCAAAATGGTGTTGGTTTGTTCAGTACTTACCTAGCACACTAAGAACTTAAGAATGGCCATATTGAGTCAGACCAATGGCCATCTAACGTAGAATCCTGTCTCCCAACAGCAGCCAATACCAGGTGCTTCAGAAGGAAAGAACAGAAAGTGATCCATCCCTTATCTTCCATTGCCAACTTCTGGCAACAGAGGCTAGGGACACATCAGAGCATGGTTTTGCATTCCCCCCAACCCTGCTGGCTAATAGCCACCAATGGAAGTATCCTCCACGAAGTTATCCCATTCTTTTTTTAACTCCCTTATAGTCTTGGCCTTCACAACTTCCTCGGACAAAAAGTTCCACAGGTTAATTGTATGTTGTGTGAAGAAATACTTCCTTTGTTTGCTTTAAACATGCTGCATATCAGGAGTAAATAAGCAAAATGCAGGACAATGTAGCACTTTAAAGACTAACAAGATGGTTTATTAGATGATGAGCTTTCGTGGGCCAGACCCACTTCCTCAGATCAAATAGTGGAAGAAAGTAGTCACAACCATATATACCAAAGGATACAATTAAAAAAATGAACAAATATGAAAAGGACAAATCACATTGCAGAACAGAAGGGGGATGGGGGGGGGGGAGGAAGGAAGGTAAGTGTCTGTGAATTGATGATATTAAAGGTAGGGAGAGTGGGATGTTTGTGAGTTAATGGTATTACAGGTGATAATTGGGGAAACTGTCTTGGTAATGGGTGAGATAGTTCAAATTCTTGTTAAGTCCTTGTTGGCAAGTGTCGAATTTTAACATGAATGACAGTTCAGAGGATTCCCTTTCAAGTGCAGATGTAAAAGGTCTTTGTAGCAGAATGCAGGTGGCTAAGTCATTTAGAGAGTGTCCTTTCTGGTTAAAGTGGGAAGAAACTGTTTTCTCTTTGTGATCTTGTCTGATATCTGTTTTGTGGGCATTAATCCTTTGGCGAAGTGTCTGAGATGTTTGTCCAATGTACATAGCAGACGGACACTTTCGGCACATGATAGCATAGATTATATTTCTGGATGCGCAGGAATATGTGTTCTTGATCTTATAACTCACTTGGTTAGGTCCAATAATGGTATCAGCAGAATGAATATGTGGACAAAGCTGGCAACGGGGTTTGTTGCAAGGGAAGGTACCAGGGTTGGTATTAGTGTGGTATGTCCTGTGGTGGTTGGTAAGAATCATCTTGAGGTTAGGTGGTTGTCTATAGGAGACTATGGGTCTGTCTCCCAGAGCCTCTTTGAGTATGGTATCCTGTTCCAATATAGGCTGTAGTTTATTGATAATGTGTTGGACAGGTTTAAGTTGGGGGTTGTAGGTGATGACAAGTGGTGTTCTATTGTTGGTTTTCTTGGGTCTGTCTTGAAGTATTGAAAGGAAATCCTCTGAACTGTCATTCATGTTAAAATTCGACACTTGCCAACAAGGACTTAACAAGAATTTGAACTATCTCACCCATTACCAAGACAGTTTCCCCAATTATCACCTGTAATACCATTAACTCACAAACATCCCACTCTCCCTACCTTTAATATCATCAATTCACAGACACTTACCTTCCTTCCTCCCCCACCCCCCGCATCACCCTTCTGTTCTGCAATGTGATTTGTCTTTTTCATATTTGTTCATTTTTTTAATTGTATCCTTTGGTATATATGGTTGTGACTACTTTCTTCCACTATTTGATCTGAGGAAGTGGGTCTGGCCCACGAAAGCTCATCATCTAATAAACCATCTTGTTAGTCTTTAAAGTGCTACATTGTCCTGCATTTTGCTTCAACTACCCCAGACTAACACGGCTACATTTCTATCACTATTCTAGGAGTAAATAAGAATCCTTATTTCTGCACAATAGTTATGATTTTATAGACCTCTCCAATCCCCATTTAATTGTCTCTTTTCCAAGCTGGAAATTGGCAGCTTTATTAATTTCTCCTGTTATGTAAACTATCACATTTATCATTTTTGTTGCCCTTTTCTAAGCCTTTTCAGATTCCACTATCTCTTTTTTATGATGAGGCCACCAGATCTGCATGCAGTATTTAATATGTGGGCATACCATGACTTACATAGAGGCAGTATGATATTTTCTTATTATCCATCCCTTTCCTAATGATTCTCAACATTCTGTTAGCTTCTCTGACTGATGCTGCACATTGAGTGGGTGTTTTCAAAGAACTGTTCACAATGACTCCAAGATCTCTTTCGTGAGTGGTAACAACTAATTTAAACCCTATCATATTATATAAAAATATACCACCCATTTTACTGAGATCCCTTTGTTACTTTTAGTAGTCTATTTTGGACAGAACTATCTTAAGTAATTTGTACCATCAACTTTTTTACCCCTTTTTCTGTTGTTGATATTGATTGGCTGTGTCTACATTGGCACCCCTTTCCGGAAAAGGGATGCTAATGAGACCAGTCGGAATTGCAAATCCGCGGGGGATTTAAATATCCCCGCGGCATTTGCATTTACATGGCTGTCGCTTTTTTCCGGCTTTGGGATAAGCCGGAGAAAAGTGCCAGTCTAGACGCGATTCTCCGGAAAATAAGCCCTCCCCCTCGCCAGGTCTGCTTCCCACCCCCTTCCTCCCGTCCAGCTCCACGGCCCCAGATCCCCCCCAGCTCTGCTTCCTGCCCCCTCTTCCTGCCAGACAGTCCCACAGCCCCCCCTCCGCCTCTCCCCCGCCAGCATTGCTTCCCTCCCCCCTTCTTCCGGGACCCCCCATCCTCCCCTCCAGCCCCACAGCCCCTGATCCCCCCCAGCTCTGTTTCCTGTCCCCCTTCCGGCCAGCTCTGCCCCCTTCCCCTCCCTGCATGGCGCCCCGCCCCCCTTTCCCCTCCCCTCCCTCTCCCTCCCCCTCCGTGGAGCACTGTGCCAATCAGCTGGGACCAGCTGAGAGGCACTCCCGCCAGGCCCAGCTAAGCGGCTGCTGCTTGCCGCTCTGGGCCAGCCACCGCTTGCTCCCCCGCTGGGGCCCAGCTGAGCGGCGCAGCACTCGGCTGAACCACCATGGACAGAGGGAAAGGGGGTCGGGGTGCTGACGTACACAGCCAGGGGGCATGGCCATCTACATCAGCGTTACAGACTCACAGACAATGGGCTACTATATATATGATAAGCTATTCCAGAGGAAATACTCCAAAATTAAAATAGTGCATCTACACTACAGGGAAGCCTCAAAATTAGTCTGAGGCAGGCTCCCCTAATGTGGACATGCTACCTTGCTTTGTAGCCCCAGAAGCAATTACTTTGAATGGCCCTGGGGAGAAGCTATTTTGAAATAACAGCAGTGGAGCATCCACACTACTGGTATTTCAAAATAGTAATTTTGGAAGAGGCGTTATTCCTCATGGAAAGAGGTTTACAGAAGTTGGAATAAGCCATCCATTATTTTGAATTTATTTCAAAATAATGGAATTGCTGTGTAGACGTTCGTATTGTTATTTTGGAATAACAGCAGTTAGTTGCTGTGTAGACACACCCTAAGATACTTAGTTTAAAAATTGGTGACATAATATCCAAATTATTAGTATTTTCAACCTTAGTACTCAGTTCTTCATCACTGGAACTACCCTAAGACTGATACTCTCTTTGGCTATGTCTAGACTACAGGGTTTTTTTTTTAAAGTGATCTTTTTTCGAAAAAACTTCACCTCCATCTAGACTGCCGCCGCATTCTTTCGAAATGAAATTAAAAGAACGTGGTGGATTTTTCGACAGCAGTAAATCTCATTTTACAAGGAAGAAAGCCTTTTTTCGAAAAAGCTCTTTTGAAAAAAGGTACTCTTGACTGCAAACAGGGTTTTTTCAAAAGAGAGCATCCAGATTGCCTGGGTGCTCTGTTTCAAAAAAAGTGGATTGCTTTTCCGAAAAAGTTGTGGCTGTCTAGACGATCTCTTTCGAAAGCATGTAGTCTAAACGTATCCTTTGGGAACACATTAGGATGGCCATGAATTCTATTGCCTTCAGAACAAAATGCAAATCCACTATTCAACTTATATTTCCCATAATTAAAAAAAGTCCTATGAAGGAAGGAGAGGAAAACTGAAGCTCTGGGTGAGCCATGTAAATAAATATCAAATCCCTCATGGAATAGTGGGCATATGTTAAAAAAAACACATAGATTAGATAAGGTATATTAGGTAGGACAGATTAGCAGATAGATAATGCAGCCCTTAACAATCGCTTAAACTGAAAGGTTTCTAAATATTTCAACCTTGTAAAGTTTCTAAAAACTCTTGCACTGATGAAGATAAGGCCTTTTGGTCCTAATTTTTTTGGAAATCATGTCAAATATAGAATATGAAGTGTATCCGTTTAAAATGAAATAAATTCTTATAAAAAATAGTCAATTTGAATATACAATCTTCAGTAAATTCAAATTAAGACTGAATGTTCAAATACTGCATCAAGAATGTGAAGGATGGAAAACTATTTTTTTTTAAGGAAATGGCAAGTAAATGGCTTGGACCAAATAAACAAAACAATTTTTATAGTCAGGTAACAACGATCAATAGCATACTCCTTTTCATTACACACAGCAGAAGGATAACCTTTATTCATAATCATCTCACACGCTCCACCACTTGTGTTTGGTATGCTCCTTGTTTTCTCCCTCTCCCTCACTTCAGATATCAATTCTCTATTTTCTTTATCTCTCTAACTCTCTCTCACCCTCTGTGCTGCCTAACAGCAGCCATTTTACTGAAACCACTTCAGCTACAATTAGGTTTCTGGTGTTTTCAGAATGAGCAGGGTATAGAGGGAACTCATTCTGGAAAGGGAAAGGAGCTGATGCACAGCCCAAAAGAAAGGATTATGAGATGCAAACACATTTGGTGGGATACATTTCTGTTAATCTTCCTTTCATTTTTTCCTACTGTGCAATCATATGCTTCCATTGGCCCTTGGCTGTTCAGTTTCTCCAGCTCTCTGCTGCAATTTAATCTATGTTAGTAAAATACAAAGTAAAGTAGCAGTCACACATAAGATGGAAGGAAGCCCACCCTGTCTATCCCTAAATCCATTTTCCAGCTAAGATCAGCTGGACAGGTATTGAGAATAAAGCAAACTCACACACACATGTGTGCACATGCGTGCGGGTGTGTTACTAATTCAGTTTTTTAGTTAATTTCATAAGAAGGTTTGAGAATAATATTTAGCTTTGGTCATTTACCACTTGTCTTCTGTAAGAAAATCCTTGGAAACAAGGAAGTGAAGTCATAGCATGTTAATTTGTACTAAATAGCATTAACATCTGTCATGTAAATAAGACAGAAAATATATACACTTTTTACACTATACACACTTCTGACAGGATTTAACTCCATATCTGTCATGAGAGCTAGTAACTGAACATTAGGATAATTGGAAATAATGGCTTGTGGCTGCAGTAATTCTCAGCAATGAAGATTTACACTTTGTAAGATCTCATGGAAGATATGAAATTGAATCATGCCACTCTTGTATCAAAAGCAGACCAGTGTCCTAGCTATTTCTCTGCCTAATAGCACACCAGACACCATTTCTAAAATATCATCTTGGTTTTGACTTATCAATCAGTATTTTAAATGGCATAATTTATGCTGTAAATGAATGACCTTTTGGCTTTTGATTTGTACTGCTATGGGGTTTATTCTTAGGTTCGGTCAGTCATTCAGTGGATAAATAAGGCCTCAATACATCTTGAATGTACTGTTGATGTGCTAAAAGCTAAGTACATGTTTAAGTGCTTTGCTGAATCAGGACCTTCAATTACAGCAGGTCTTCCCAAGAAAGGCAACTAAACTCCCAGCACAAACATAGAAGAAAATAAGCAGGCAGGTTATTAATAAGACAATGAGAGTGAATATTCAGTTTAGTGCCATTCCCTCAGGTGGAATAGTGCAAGCAAAGCTTTCTGGCTGGAAATCCTTGACAATGCTAAGCTCAGTGAAAAAAAGAGAAAATCCAATTATCTTTAAAGACATGCTAGGAAAGAAACTTTTCCTCAACATTTAATGAAGGCTAGACATGGGGGTAATGTGAATGTCATCGTAGTTCTCTCTCCCAAGCTATTTCTATACTCAGAAGACTATTCCAGGCTTTGACCACAATGGCTCCCCCCATGCGATGTATTTTCACTGTCCCTTGCTACAGCTTGGAAAATGTGAGGAGATTAAAATAAACAGTTCAGTAGTGCTGGATTCATATCATGTGACTAAACAAACATGGGAAGTTTTAAGGACTAGTCATTCGATTTTCAATAATTAGACATGTATTTCCAGAAGCATTTCTTTTGGGAACAGCTACACCACATGTGGGTAAATGTTACTTGCCTCCTTTCCAGCATTCATGGTGCTATGATGCTTTGCAAACACAACCATTTCATAGGGGGGGGGCGTATCATAAAATCATAGAACACTAGGACTGGAAGGGACCTTGAGAGGTCATTGAGCCCAGCCTCCTGCCCCCATGGTAGGAACAAATACTGTCTAGACCATCCCTCGGGTAGAGAGTCTCAGAAAGGCAGAGTACCTCTGAGAACTCCTGGGAACAGCAAGGCAACTCACCTGCTGATAGACCGTTTAAGCTGTACAGCTTACTGCCTCTCTCACTGCAGCCAGGCAGCCCAACAGTGAGAAACTGAGCTATGGCAATACCTTTTGCCATTCTTGACACTATGCTCTCCTCACCTCTAGTGGGAGTCTCCTTGCACTTTCTCCCACACCCTGCACACACATGTCAGGGTCAGCTAGAGTTTTGTTCTAAGCTACTTTATAATTCTACAATTAGCAGCAAATTTAGCTCCCTGACTTTGAAATCACTGGCCAAATTAATCTCAGATATCATTGAACATGACTGGAGGTAGGCCACAGATGCTTTTGTCCCATTACATTGATTCATAAATCAGAAAAGAGGTTTATAAAGTTTAGAGGATATTTACAGTTCTTGCCAACAAACACTAACAATTCCATTTTGATTTAGTAGTGCTTACTTTGCCCTTGGGCTGAAAGTAATTGAATGGCATTACAAGTAAGTGGAGGATGCACTGAGGGATGGAGGACAAAGCACTAGGACTTCAAAGACCTGGGTTATATTCTGGGCTCTTCGCTAGCCTGATAGATGACCGTGGACAAGGCACACTGATGTGCCTCAGTTTCCCTATCTGTAAAATGGGGATAATAGTCCTGACCGCCTCTGCAAAGTGCAGTGGTCCACTGATGAAAAGTGCTATTTGAGAGAGAGGTATTATTATTATCATTATGAATTCTATTCTGCATCAGATTCATGATACTATGAAATTATGATTAGGTTCCATAAAAACATTTTAGCCTACAGGTTAGTTCAGAGTTTGGATTTTTAAATCCTTATCAGACCTATGGGGACTGTGCAGATCCTGGTAAGTTTGTGAGTTGAATCCTATAGTTTGGTTTGCAAAAATCCTCAGTAACTACCCCATGGAGATTTGTCAGCAGTTCCAAAATAAATATATTCTAAGCTCTACTCTTCTCCTTTTTCCAATACTTTCTCATGGATGATCCTTTCCAGTAATCCCTATATGTGTTTAAATATTTAATGTAATATTTTGTTGTAAAAAATAGCTGAGATGAGAGAAGCTCCTAACCTTACCATCTGCATGAATTGCTTCAGGCTATGTTCACCACAGATGTGTGAGCTGAGGGTTGTGAGAACATTGGATTGTAGATCCAGGACTATATTCAAGTGGGGTTTTAATCTCTCTATGAACAATGTACAGAGGATACTTGTATACTTACACTTACTTCACATTTTATAGAGGGCTTTCCAGCTATTATGGGAAATCATTGTAAGACATGGGACTAGTCAGAAGCATTTTTTTCACATATTCCTTTAAGGTTCATCATTTCCAGGAATGTGTTTGTTGCCCAAGGCATGTTTCTGTTAGACGTTCAGATCAGTTTTCTGTAGTGGCTCAATTTGCTGTTATGAATAATTGTGTGGTTTTAAAAAAAAACATTTTATATGCCTCTAGTCCAATTCTGTGTTCTTAACACCATCTAAAATTCCAGATACTAGGCTGTTTTTCTCATTATTTTCAGCTCACTTGTTTATATGGAGTCTGTGTAGCTATAGGCTGACTTTATTTTAATCCTTAGTTTCTCCAGCTATGTCATGGTACTTAACATAGAAGTGGTTTTAGAAATTGGTCCCATTCATACTCTTGACTGATGGTTGCTTGGTGGCCTTTGTGAAATTAATGTGTCAATTCTACCTGGGTACGTCTAGACTACATAGCTCCATCGACAGAGCCATGTAAACTAGTTTACCTGGCATAGGCAAAGAAGCAGGGATTTAAATAATCTACACTTCATTAAAATAAACATGGCCGCCACGTTGTGCCAACAATCAGCTGATCTGGCACAGCGCAGTAGTCTAGAAGCAGATCAGTCAGCTGGAGAAGCCTTTGCCGACCGATCCTGTAAGCCTCATTTCAGGAGTCATGAGGGATCGATCGGCTGACAGATTCACGTCTAGACTGCCGGATCAGCTGATCGTCGGCACAGTGTGGCAGCCATGTTTGTTTTAATGAAGTGGGGATTATTTAAATTCCCGCTTTTTGCCTATGCCGGGTAAACTAGTTTACATGGCTCCGTCGATGGAGTCATGTAGTCTAGACATACCCCCTGAGTATTCATGTTAAAAAAAAAAAAACCTTTGAAACTGCCATCCTTGTTGCCAGCCTCAGCAAAGAGTTCCAGGAGTAAACAGGGTTGGATTTTGCATTACTAGCTTTCCCTCACAAAAACCATCCAGGTACTTCTTTGGTCAAGAATGAAACACATCATGGAGAAGCCAATTGTGTCGTTCTTTAAACTGTGGATTTCAGTATCTAGTGCGGCAACATTCACTTTCAATAAGCGCTAAATTCACTCAAAAATAAAAGAAGGAAAGGTACCTGATCCTGTCACACTGTTATTTTGACAAACATTCATATCTTTAATAAACAGTCATCCATAAATCCATACTGAACAGTATGCAAAATTAACTCCATCAGGAAGTCTCTTTTGGTCTGAGGATTCATGAAAGAGATTGACAGCTTAGTTTGAGACACTACTTCACTCATATCAAAGAGTTTTTCAGGAAGCCTGTCTTGATCAAAAACTATTTACTTGAGGAAAAGGTAATTTAATTATCTATTTTCCTGAGGAAAGGTATTCTTGTTGATTTGGGATGTAGATATTAGCATATAAGGAATGCATTGTTTCACTTAATGTAACAGCCCAACATCAGAGTGACTTTGCCCTACAGATGAGCAGTAGAAGTAAAATAAATAAAGATTAAAATGCAAAACAAACAAGCAAAAATTGAAAGAATGAAGCAGGCAAATCTTGTTTTTGCTAGAAAACAGCTTTTATCTTTTTTAGACAAGTATTTATCTATGTGGTATCTTCTTTCATTTCTGTATAAACATTCTAGGAATTTTGGGGTTTAAATCAGAGGGATGCTGAAAAATGTTGCATGTATTATTAATCTTGTTACTATCACTAAGAATGTATTATATAGTACCATAAATGTTCAGTGTTTTACAAATTTAGAGTAACATTTTCAAGTCTCCATGTAACTTGAGAGCCTGAGTCTCTTTTGAAATCAATGTGTTTGGAGTTCCTAAATCAGATAAAAGCGACGAGGAGTCCTGTGGCACCTTATAGACTAACTGAAGTGTAGGAGCATAAGCTTTCGTGGGCAAAGACCCACTTCGTCAGATGCATGTAGTGGAAATTTCCAGAGGCAGGAATAAATATGCAGGCCAGGATCAGGCTGGAGATGATGAGGTGATCCAATCAAGGAGGATGAGGCCCACTTCTAGTAACTGATCTGGAGGTGTGAATTCCAAGGGAACAGAAGCTGCTTTTGTAGTTAGCAAGCCAGATAGGCACATTTGAAAACTTTATCAGTAGTATGAAATCCTGGATAGTTTATGATTTACCACAGACAAGATTAAAAATGGAATATAGTTCAAATGGATAGGTGTACAGAGATCATTGATAAGGAAACCAGTAAAGGAAGATTTCACGGAAAATGGGAAGGTTTGAAAATGATTAAAAAAAATGTCCCTGGTGGAAGACAAAGGGAACTGTTCTAGTTACAGGAAATAGAAGGCATATAATTAAAAAATGGAAGAGGTGAAGGGTAGAAGGAAAGAAGGTGAAAATTCCTACTGGGCAGTACCAATTCCATTTTCAGAAAAAAAATAAGATTCTGGGCAAAAAGGGTCGGGAGATTTCAGGAGAGATTCTAAAGAAAATAAGTGTTGGAAAGGCTTGGTTAATGCAGAAGTGAAGTTGATTAGAAAGAAATTGATTGCTGAAGGAAGATGGCAAATGTGAGAAGGAAGAACATGGCATAATCCTTCTGGGGACCCTCTGTGGAAGGTCATTCAGTAACTTGTGTCTATTTAACACCTTTAATTTAATGTTCCAAGATATAGAACACTTTTCTAAGTAAGGACTTAAGGCCAAAACCTGATGTATGGGAAGGAGCAGCAAAATGAGCAATAGCCAATTACCATCATGTAAGTGAATCCTACAGGTCAGTGAAAAGATGGTCCTGAATCTGTTCTCTAGTTGGAACCCTTTAGAGCTGTATAGAAGTGAGGGAAACTGACATAAATCACAGTGATTCCTAAACATAAATGAGGACTAGCTTTAAGTATTAAGACAGAAGCTGTATGTAGTAGGCAGCATTTGGCCCAAAATTTGTAAAAAATTCTTCAATATATTCTGCTGACACTAGCACTAAAAACTTTAGACCATCAGCATAAATATGAAAAAGTCATTAAGCAGATATTTATGCAGTTCAAATTATTAATATTCTGGATCAAAGACCATGAAATAGAAACATAAACAAGAAAATGGGAATCTTTTAATTCAAACAAATACCTGATATCTTTAAAAAAAAACATAACCCGTTCACTCATTAAAATATATTTTTAGGCTTCATCAGTTGTTGATTTTTCTGCTAAAATTCAACTAACTATAGTAGCCATATAAAGAACACCAGTTACGTGGGATGGAAATGTAACAAATCTATACAGAGATTTTTTTTTTTAATCTGGGAGCTTTTACTGCAAAATTCATCAATATTATATTTTTGTTTGGTCAGCATCTGGAGGAGATAGCCTTACCCTTTTAATTTCCCAGAAAGTAACACAGCCATCAGCAATCATTTGATGTTTCAAAGATCTTATTCCATTTCAGACTTCATAATCAAACTTTAAGGGAGTGATCCAGCATACATAAATAACTGAAATTATTTTGTGCAAATGTTGTATTTATGCTTAATGCATGATATAAATACATACTTATGGCAAATGCATTTTAACACATTTTATAAATTTTATACTTGATTTAACCATTTCATCTCTGACACTGGGGCTCAGATAGGGTTTTGTTTCTGGAGATGGGGATTTCTGGTTGACTTGTTCTATTTAAATAGGAAAAGAACACTTTAAATGAATGTTGATTAGAATTATGGAAATAATCAAACAGCAAGGGCAGTGAGTAGTAGTTTTCATTAGTGTTGAGAGGAGGAAGATTGGAGGCTGGGGGGACAGTAGCAGGAAGGTCTATGGCATTAAGCCTTGCTGCATCTCTGCTTTGATATTTCTTTCTTTACATTGCTTTCCCAGTGGGACACCCTGTTTAACTGCAAACAGCTGCTGGCATTATGAAGGGTTTAGCTTTAGTTTGCATTACAATCGCAAATGCTGATTTTCTCTGCTTCAATAATCAACAATGCTACAGCGACAAGGAGTCCTGTGGCACCTTACAGACTAACAGATGTATTGGAGTTTAAGCTTTCATGGTCAAAGACCCACTTCGTCAGATGAATGCATGCATCTGACGAAGTAGGTCTTTGCCCACAAAAGCTTATGCTCCAATACATCTGTTAGTCTATAAGGTGCCACAGGATTTCTTGTCGCTTTTGCAGATCCAGATTAACACGACTACCCCTCTGATACTCAACAATACTATAGTCTATGAAAGGTACCCTTTATGGCTTTTGAGAAAACATAGATACTATTCAGGCAACTTAAGGAATTTCACCAAGTAATAAGAATATCATGAAAAATCATGTCTTTCAATGACAAGTGTGTTTTCTTTAATTCTCATTGTTCAGAGAGTTGGAGGTTCAGAGGCATCTACCATATTTAGCACTAACAAAGTGTTTGTCTTTAGTGTTCCATACTTCTGCACAGACATTAAAAAAACCAGCTTCCATTTCCTGGCCTGGGCAATGCAGGAATGCATGGCCGGGCATTTCCTAATACTACAGTGCTTTGCTTTGTAATATTAGAAATATATGTAGATATTATAGCTAAAAATTTATATATGTGTTTACTATCAGCTTCAGTGTCAGTTGATGAAGAAATTTTCACAGAAAGTCTCAAGTCATCACCTAAATTATAATTAAACAAATCCAGGTTAGTTTCATGTGTGGCAGTAGATTCAAAAGGCTGCGGCCCTGAGCACACTTCATGTTGTTTTTCCTCAGAAGTGATGAGTTAAATGTCTTATGAGGCTCAACAGCCTAGAACTGCCACATGCTGATGAAGCTACTTCCTTGCAATTGAATACCCTACACAAATGTGATAATTCCCTTTACCCCTATCAAGTAAGTATAAGTTACTTAACCTTCCAGAACTTTAGGTCTGTTCACAGCAAGGAAGTATTTTTTCTCCAAATGGGCCATCTGAGATCCTCCCAGGGCAGCCCTTCTATCTGCTCTGCTTCTCATTGCCCATACAGTTCAGTTAGCACATAGTGTGTGTGGATTTTCTAGCTATCAGTAAGCAACTTAAGCCATTTCATAACAAAGGGTACATCTTCAGCTATGCGAGAGTGGGCAGATGCATGTTAGTTCTGCTCAAGCTAGCGTGACAGACAGCAGTGTAGTCAGGAATAGCATGGGCTCACTTTAGCCACCCAAGTTTGTACCCAGGGCACTCTGAGCAAGTTTGTAAATGGGCAGCTAGACCAAGTTGCAGCCCATGCTAACCTCAGCTATATTACTATTTTTGCACAGTAGCCATCAGGTTGTCAGTGTGAGTCATGATCCACGCTTCCAGCTGCAGTGTAGAGATCCCCAGAGGAGCTGGTTTGTTACCAGATTTGCCTAATACTCTGGGGTATGCTCATTTATTGGGGTTACTTTTATGGGACTGGGGGAAGGTTAACAATTCTATCAGTGTGCTGCTTGTGCTTTCTTGTGCTCTCATATGGACCTGAATTTTCCCTGCTGCCAATTCCCTCTCCCACTGGAGCTCTCCTGCAGGAACTAGGTTCCTCAGAATGGGGTTCTTACCACCTTAGCAACACACACAGACACTCACACCCACTAACAGAGAACGTCTGAGAGGACTGGGTAATCAGCACTCATAAGATGACCCCCTCATATGTCTCTGGACTCAGCAGGCTGGGTTAACAGCAATGTCACACTGCACCCTCATGTGCCTTTGGACTCAGTGGGCTG
The DNA here is from genome assembly GCF_052426305.1 of Pelodiscus sinensis. Classification (NCBI taxonomy): domain Eukaryota; kingdom Metazoa; phylum Chordata; order Testudines; family Trionychidae; genus Pelodiscus; species Pelodiscus sinensis. Next base: position 45,786,261 of record NC_143052.1, read on the forward strand.
GATTAAACAATACTTTAAGCTGCCATCCTCATAAGCCCCCAGGTTCAGTACCCCCTATCCCCACTTTCCCAGCACATTCATTCACTGATAAACCACACGATGAGCAAACCCCACAGGATTTTGGGCACTACAGGGATCTTTAGCTTGGGTACAAGAAACATTGTTGCAGAGAGAATAAGGAAGCCAAAACAACACCCCTTGAGGAAGAATGAGTGAAAGAGAGAGAGAAGAAACCAGGTTAACAATGAAAGTTATTTATTATATATATAGGGAGCCAAACACACAAAACAGTTACAATATTAAATCTAAATTGGAACTGATTACAAATGTTAGGGCTAGCTAACCATATAATAGTTTACATAGGGCAAAGTCAGGAAGCTAGGCTTAGAGAGAGGTAGTTGGGGGGGGGGGGGAGGAGAGAGAGAGAGAGAGAGAGATCTCATCACTCCGTGGAGCTTGCATGGATAGGGATTCCCAGGTAGTGATGGGAGCTGAGGGTCCAGAGGGCAGGAGACAAGCAGAGCAGAGTCCACAGCGTGATCAGACAGGAGATGATGAAGTCTCAATGGAACTGATGCAGTTTAAATCCAGGTATCAGTTTTTCTTGGGGCAAGGATAGGAGTTTTTATAGGGATAGGACAATAGTTCAAAGAGAAAGAGGCGAGACAATAGAGACTGATCACACCTGGTTATGGGTGATGTTCCTTGAACGAGCTCACAATGCAACTAGGCAGTTTCAGAATTTTAGATGTCAATAGGATCGTTACTAGAATTGGTCTGCTAATGACTAATTTGGGTATGAGCAGGCCTGGGTTCATTAGCATCTGGAGTAGAGATTTCCCATCAGGCAGTGCTTCTCTGCTTTCGGTATCCCATAGTTCACTGCGGTTCCTGCCTTGGAAGAGCTGGTCTCCATTCTGTATGCTAATGAGTTCTATCTTCAATGCAGATGAGGCTGGGGTGTTTCCTTAATTAGTTTAGGTGTGTCTCCCCTGGCCTTTTCATTGCTTTGTCTGATTCTAGCAAAGGCTTAGGGGCAGTGGGGGAGGATGGTTTTCTATGAATGTCACTCCCTGGTTTCCAAGAGCACAGGGCTCGTAGGTAACAAGTTAGATAAAAGACAAAATGTTGACATCAGAGTCTGTTATGGAATGTACCCGTGCCTCTGAAACACTCTGTTTGTGGCTTCATGATCATGCCATACCCTCCACAGAAAAGGAGCAGTGAGGGTGTGCCCCCCAGACCTGACTGGAAAGGGTACAGGAAAGCAGCCAATCAGAAGTCATCAGGCTCAGATAGAAGGAGCTTCAGGACCTGAGCAGATCATTCGCTACTGTGCCTGGGATGGGCCACACTGAGAATGCCACACTCAGGGTAGACTGCCGGGAGCAAGGCAGACAATCGCCCAAAACTGGTGGTTTATCTCATCATTAGATTAATCAAATCATTAGCAAAACAGTTGTTGTAGCACCAAATTGAGAAGAAGCCAAACCTAGTCCCCTTTAGGGTTTCCATCCAGACCTTGGTTTCCATCCAGGCAAACTGATGTAATATAGTGAAAAGCTATTGAAAACCCAGATCACCGTATCTGTGGCTCCACTAATACCAAAGGATCAGAAACTCACCTCAGGTCAATACAGGCAGTCCCCGACTTACGTCGGATCCGCACTTACGAACGGGGCTTTTCTCGCCCCGGAGCTCATGGGCGGCGAGTCGCCGCCCGTGTCCTCCGGGGCGAGAAAAGCTTCTCCCGGTCTCCCTGGTCTGCTGAGGGGGTCCAGCAAAGCCGCTGGACCCACCCAGCAGACCAGGGACACCCGAGCAAAGTCGCCGCCTGGGCGGCTTTGCTCCCGGGCAAACGAGCAAAGCCTCCCAGGCGGCGGCTTTGCTCGGATGTCCCCGGTCTGCTGGGGGGGTCCAGCGGCTTTGCTGGACCCCCCCTCCCCCAGCAGACCAGGGAGACAGGAGCAAAGCCGCACAGGCGGCATCTCATCGCTTGTGCGGCTTTGCTCGGGGGCAAAGGAGCAAAGCCACACGGGCGGCGGGGTCCCTCCGCCTGTGCGGCTTTGCTCGGGTCTCCCTGGTCTGCTGGGGGAGGAGGGGCACAGCTAGTGCACCCCCCCCCCCAGCAGACCAGGCTTTTGTTGTGGGACGCCTCGGGTAGAGCAGCTGGGGTGCTGCTGGGTTGGTCCTGTGGGAACCTACCGGGCAGCGCCCCAGCTGTTCTGTCCCAGGCTCCAGATTCAGCAGCTGTTGAAACTGATCAGGCTGATTCCAGGAAGCTGGGGGCAGAGCAACTCTGCCTTCAGCTTCCTGTAGTCAGCCCCTGGTCAGTTTCAGTGGCAGCAGCTGAATCTGGAGCCAGTTCTGACTTACATACAAATTCAACTTAAGAACAAACCTATATTCCCTATCTTGTACGTAACCCGGGGGCTGCCTGTATATATAACTCTTACCCAAATATTTCACTGCCACCTAATCCAAATGTATTAATAAAAAGAGAGTTATTAAATGGTTAAAGAATGATACACATACTAGTGATTTTCAGTGTTCACAGATCAGGACAATACCAATGATGGAATAGACTGCTACCTTGCAAAAGTCTAGTAACTTTCAAAATATTGGAGGGTCTTCAGAGAACAGTTGAAAATATTCCTTTTAGTTGTAAATCCACAGTCCAGAGAATTGCAACAGGAATGAGGCAAAATGCAGATGTCTCAGGTGTCTTTTATATTCTCTGCCATATGCATGGACAGTTATAGTCCTAAACAATGCTCATAGCTCTTGTATACAGAGAATTAATGACAAAGTTGGTATCTGAGGTCTCCTGTACACATCACATGTCCTTATAAGTTTTGTTGAATCACAGAGGTAGGTAGCCTTTGATTTCTTGCTGTCTGAGGGTACGTCTACACAGCAACATTATTTTGAAATAAGTAGTGTTATTTTGAAATAACTTAGTCTGCGTCTGCACAGCAAGCAATTATTTCAAAATAATGTCAAAGTATGGTCAAGCTGGAGAACTTCTTACTCCAACTCCTGTAACCCTCATTGTACGAGGAGTTAGGGAAGTCAGAGGAAGAGTGCTCTATTTCGAAATAAGTGCTGTGTAGACACTCCCAATTTCAAAATAAGCTATTTCAAAATAAGTTACGCAATTGATGTACTCAATTTGTGTAGCTTATTTCAAATGAAGCCCTGCTGTGTGGACACACTCTGAGGCATCCTCATAAAGAGCTATTTGGAGAGCTGATTCTTCTTAATGGGCCATCAAGCATGAAGAGTCTATTCATAATGGGCTGGTGAGACTGGATGGACTTTGTGGGCGCCATCCCAAGAACAAACATATTTGAGATACAAATACATAGCAGTATTCTTAACTTTAGGTACAAAGTTGATAGGATTTAACCAGCATAATCGTACATGGCAGATTGTACCTTTTCATTGACACCTTACTTAATATATTTTGTATAAAAAATTGTTTCAATTGTATAACAGTGGTAACAGCAATGGTACAAATATTCATATTCCATCATAAAGCCCTGCAGTTGTCTAAGACAAGAAGCATGAGGAACGCCTAAAAGAAAGAGAAATCCTCCATGCAAGGAGGCTTGGGAGAGACTCTTCTCAGCCAGGAATATGACAAAGAACCCAAGGACTTTAATCCTAAGGTAATAGGTGAAGGTGATGGGACTGAATGGAAAGCAGACTAGGGAATGCAGTAACAACTATTAAGCTGTTGGCAAACAAGCCCAATGAGCAAAATCCAGAATCAACCAAAAACCTCCTCCTCCCTACCCCTCACATGTACACTTTATATGGTGGTCTGGCCTATTATAGGGTCTCATGGATATTCATTCAAATGTACAGACCCCTTCATTCATATCAAACGTCCACACTCTAATGTTAGAGTATCCTCAACTTATAGGCTGGTATATTACTGTAATACTTTCAACTAATTAGCATATATGTCAATTCCTGGCCAAGCCAAGTTCATGGTTAAGCATTTGCCCACATTTTATTTTAAAATCTCCAAGCCTAGTATCAGTTCATTGTTATTGCAGTAATAACAGTGTTATTTAGTATTGTTATGTACAAACTCTCCTGCTTTTGCAAACTTTCCCAGTACCCCAAAACTCAGGGTAACTGTCAGGCTATTTTTTTATTATAAAGCTTTAGTGTCTCAAAGCTTTATACTAATTTATGTAATATGCTAACTGCTTAAGACCTTAGGTTCTTTGCATTACTGCTAAGTAAAATTGAATACTAAAGCTAGCTTTAGGGCCTACAAGTTCCACCTTTGGTGGGGTGATTTCTAATCAACCCCAACACAAACGAGGTTCCAGAGCCAATTTCATGTTCCTGCCATGAAGGTTGAGGGACCTGATGTGCTGATTCTGATTGAGTAGTTATAACTGCATCATGGGGATGCTCCAGGACCTGATATATCTCCATAGTAGGCCTCATGGTTACATATTAACCAAATGCAACCTGTGTTCTCTACCTACACAGCTGTTCCTGAGAAAACTACAAAACATCGATAACCTCCCTGATAATGACATCCTTGCTACCATGGATGTAGAAGCTCTCTACACCAACATCCCGCATGAAGATGGATTACAAGCAATTAGAAACACTATCCCAGAGGATACCACTGCCAATCTGGTAGCAGACCTGTGTAACTTTGTTCTCGCCCACAATTATTTCCAATTTGGGGGCAACTTATACCTCCAGATCAGTGGCACAGCCTTGGGATACCCACATGGCCCCACAGTACGCTAACATCTTTGTGGCTGACTTAGAACAACATTTCCTCAGATCCCGTCCCTTTTTACCCCTTCTCTACTTACACTACATCGATGACATCTTTATGATCTGGACCCATGGCCAAGAAACACTGGATACATTCAACAGAGACTTTCACAACCTACACCCCACCATCAATCTCAGCCTGGACCATTCTACATGAGAGACCCATTTCCTGGACACCACAGTACAAATCACCAATGGTCAATTAGACACCACTCTCTACAGAAAACCCACTGACTCCTACAGTTATCTACATGCCTCAAGCTCCCATCCAGGACACACCATATGATCCATTGTCTATAGCCCAGCCCTTAGATACAAGTGCATCTGCTCTAATCCCACTGACAGAGACCAGAAACTTCAGGATCTCTACCAAGCATTTTTAAATCTCAATTACCCACCCGGAGAAATAAAAAAACAAATTGAAAGAGCCAGACGAATACCCAGAAACCATTTAGTTCAAGACAGACCCAGGAAAACCAACAATAGAACACCACTTGTCATCACTTATAGCTCCCAACTTAAACCCGTCCAATGCATTATCAATAAACTACAACCTATACTGGAACAGGATACTACACTCCAAGAAACTCCTCAATGCCATTGTAACCGTCATTTGCCAGAGTTTAATAGCACCCTCAAATAAATCCTCTTTGTTTGGTTAGACCTGCAGCCATGAGGCTCGGGCGGTTTGAAACACTTCTGAAGTGAATGCATCATGAGATATATACAATTTTGAAGTACAACTGGCAATTCTGAGCTCACTGCTGAGTCCTTTTTGCTCAAGCACTTGGAAAAATGATGGTCTGACCAGTGCTCATCTTAGAATCTTGGTGTGCATGGTTATTGTATATGTACATTTCTCATCACTGCTGGTTTGGAAAGAGAATATCAAAAGCAAGAGAAAATATTATAACATAGAAGTATGACAGGGAAGCTATCAACATGTTTGTTACCTAGTTCAAGCATAGATTAAGACAACACAAAAGATCAAGTGCATTGCTGCTGCAAATACACTCTAGAGAGATTCTGTGTCAAAATACAGATTATGTTCATGCAAATGTGGCTTGATTTTATCATTCTAGCTTTATTTTGCCATCAGGTTAACACTGTACTCTGCTGATGTATTTTGTAGGGAAACTAGCTTTTTTTTGTGACAAGGTAACAAAGTGGAAAGCATTAAAAGCACATGTATCCTCACAGCAGTAGATATACTCTGTCTTATATTCACAAGGGTACAAATACAACACCTAGCATTATTATGACTTCCTGAGCAGAATTCAAAGTGCTCTGCTGGCCAGACTGCTAATTCCTGTCAGGTTTTGTTTACCATTTAACCATGGTTATGAACAATTTCCTCTCAGTAACAGAAAAGTACTAGTGTTGCAGCAAAATAAAGCTAATAATAAACACTGCACACATGTGAGTTAATGTAAATTTTGCAAACAAAACTTTGATTGAAGTTAAATACTTGGTCACCTTTATCCCCAGGATAGTTGTCTTTCAATGTTGATATCAATTTCTTCAGTTTTTGGAGGACCTAAGGGGGAAAAAACCCCTTCAACTGAAACATTATTTTAGGCACATTAACATCTAGACTATGCATCCTATTTGTTGCTATTGTTGTTGAAATGAGCATTCTTAATTACTACTTATACTCATTTAGTATGATGTTGTCTTTCCATTTTGGCTTTTCTATTGTTATCATGCTGAACAACCAGTTCAGTCTTATTTTTTTTTTTTATTCCTTGTTTTAAGAAGCCTTCATCTTTGGAATCTAACTGATGTCATTCCTGACATTAGACTGAAACTGATGCCTTTCAGAAGGCACTATGCTGAAAGCCATATTATTATACCTTATATTAGGATTTTTGTGAACACATTTCTTGATGGACTAATACCTTTGTTTTATTTTCCTTTACACTTTTAGAAATGCTTTGAAGCAGTCCCATATGCAAGAATTTCTGGTGCGGGGGGGAGTGTTTTTTTGGTAAATGTGGACCACATTTTTTTTTTTAATATAAATGAATTCAAAATAGTCATGCAATGTGTGTACATAAGAGAGGTTAATGAACAATTTGAGCGGAAACAGTGATTGGTAAAATGATTTTGTTGTAACACTAAAAATGTATACAGTAATAAAGGTTTTATAGAAATTACTTTTGGGATCTTGGTGGGCAGTGTGGCTGCCACGGTCCCCCCGCTCCCTCGGCTGCCTCTGCCTGCTGCTGCTCGACCTGCTCAGTGAGGCCAATGCCAGGTGAGTGTGGGCAGGGCTTCTGGCAGCGGGGCCAGACCCGCGCTGCTCCTCATGGGTAGGGAGTACCATGTCCTCAGCCCTGCTGCGCTGCCACCAGACCTGCCTGCCCATCCCCTCAACACAGCACTCCAGAAGCGTAGCAAGGAGGGACGGGGGTAGGGGGAGGGGCAGTTGCCCCTGGGAGCCACGCTAGGGGGGCACTGAGTTGGGGTGGAAGTGGAACACACAGCCCCACACATCGTGCCAAGTCTGGAGCTGGCAGGCCACGTGCTCCTTGTGCAATCATGCCTCTGAGGCAGAGCCAGGCGGTGGGAGTGGCCACTTCAAAGGTAGAGTTACCCGTCCCATACCTCCGGTGCCTGGCTCTGCGGTAGGGGGAGGGGGATTGGGTTAGAGTGGGGGGGGGAGGGGCTGGGGTTGCCTGGCTCTGGGGAGAGCTGGGTGCGTTGGGTTAGAGAGGGGGAGAAGGGGGCTGGGGCTGCCTGGCTCTGGGGGAGGGGTGGGGCAGCACCCCTCCAGCAATGGTGTAGGGGAGCTGGAGGAAGCCATGTGCCTGTGCTGCCAGCCCCTAGCCGGGTGCCCCAGAAGGCAGCGCCCCCAGAGCGGTCGGCTAGTTGTTAGCAGCATGGGCCACATCATGCAAATGCTTGGGGCTTTGAGTGCCCCTGGCCCATGCTCTGGTCACTCCCTGTGATCCCACAACTCACCCTCTGGCATCAGCTGGTAGAAAACCTGCCAGTCTCCAGCTGATGGTTGGGGAGGCCAGGGCCAGGGGGCACGGAGCAAGGGGCAGGGGGCCAGAGGCTCGTAAGGGCTGGCAATGGCAGGAGGAGAAAGCAAGTGGGGTGTAAGGTCTTGGGAGGAAGAGGTAGCTCAGGAGCATTTTGTGGGGGAGGGACAGTGTGTGTGGGGGGGACATTGGGGCAAGAACAGCAGGGTGGAGGTTCATGTTTCCAGGTGCTTGTGCCCCCCAACCCCACGTTTGTGGGCACATCTGTGACTCCAGGCTAGGATATTTGGGCCCACCCCGGAGCAGTGCCCAGCCAAAGCATGGGACAGCACACGTTAAGGACCCAGAGTAAAGTGATGGCTTGGCAGGAAGGGAAGCGAGAAGAGCCTTGTCATTTGTGAACTCCGCCTGCAAGCACTCAGAGCTGAGGTGTGGGGAGCCCCCTTTCCCATACTCTGAATTTTCCAGTGACCTGGGACCTGGCACCAGGTTCCCTACTCACTGACTTTCAGCCACTCACCCACCTGTCATTGGACCAGCTCATTCGATTTCATATGGACACAAAGCACTGTCAAGTAACTGACGGCACCATCCGCGCACTGGAATGGTCCCAAGCCCACATGACCAAGGCAAGGTTAATCCTTGCCAGCTCTCGCTCCACCCATTGGTAGCCCTCAGAGGGCTTTCCCAAGGAGGCCAGCACTGTCCCCTTTTTACAGCTGGAGAAAATGAGGCACAGAGGGGGCCGTGACATGCCAGAGGTCACACACCAGGCTGGACTAGAAGCTCAGTTTCCAGTGGTTTGGGGGCTGCACAGATAGCATAGACGTGACCACAGCACAGGCTGACATAACCTGGCTCAATGTAATCTGGCTAACGTGGGGAACAACCGTGAGGTGGGGGTGGGGGCTTCCACAATCACAATCACACCCTGGCTAGCTCATGCTGCGATCAAACCACCCCTGCACAAAGGAGACACACTAGCCCGGAATAACTGCCCGCGTCTACACATGGCAGTGAAACGGGAGTTCGAAGTAAACCCCTTACTCAAATTAGCTGTTACTCCTCATGGAATGAGGTTTAAGAGCTAATTTGAGTTAAGGGGTTTACTTCGAACTCCCGTTTCACTGCCGTGTGTAGATGCGGGAAGTTATTCCGGGATGGTCAGTTTCCAAAATAGCAACCGCCCAGGAACATGCTAATGAAGCATGGGATATTTAAATCCCGCGCTTCAATTGCAATTTTGGTCACCCTCATTAGCCTCCCTAGTTCGAACTAGGGGGCTAGTGTATACGTAATCTCAGTCTTCTCTTTTCCAAATTAAACAAGCCCAATTCCTTCAGGCTTGCCTTATAGCTCACGTTCTCTAGACCTTTTATCATTTATGTTGCTCTTCTCTGGACCTTCTTGAGTTTCTCCACATCATTCCTGAAATGTGGCACCAAGAGCTGCACACGATACTCCAGCTAGGGCCTAATGTGGACGACTCATTCCCTGCCTACGGAACTTAAGACTACGTGGGTTAATTTCAAATCCTTCTGTTTATTCTCCTCCTTTGCCCTCCAGCAGTAGCAGTTCTGATGGGGGCTCTGCAGAAAAGCAGCCCGCACTACCCCCTGCCCAAAACACCACGTGCAGGTGTTAAACAGTTGTCCAGCCCATTCCAGAGGTGACAGAATTTCAGCATGCCTGAAACAACACAGCATCAGCATTGGATAGGGGAATGGCTCCTGGACATGGCTTGCTCATGATTACCCCTTTCCTTCCCCTCCCTCCCTCACTTTGCAAAGGGGTTGTAGACTCTGGGGGTAGGGGTGGGAGGTGGAGGCAGGGGTGACTCCCTGCAGCAGATGCAGATATGTGTCTGTATTAATCATTCTCTCATTGAAGTTTTTAGCTTTTTAATGAGTCCTTTTACATGGAAACTTTGTATTATGTCTTGGTAGTATAGTCCATAAAACAAGAAAGGTAGGGTATGTCTACACTACCCCGCTAGTTCGAACTAGCGGGGTAATGTAGGCATACCGCACTTGCAAATGAAGCCTGGGTACACCTCGGTAGTTCGGAATAGGAAGGTACCGGTAGATATACCGGTAGTTTGGAATAGGAAGCCTAGTCCGAACTACCTAGTTCGAGCCCTGTGTAGCCGCGCTGCACGGGGTTCGAACCAGCGGGGTTTTAAAAATGGCGGCTCCCCGCTTATGCAAATGAAGCCCGGGAAATTCAAATCCCGGGCTTCATTTGCAAGTGCGGTATGCCTACATTACCCTCCTAGTTCGAACTAGGAGGGTAGTGTAGACATACCCATAGAGACTGTCCCTGTGGGGTGAATGAGGTGGGAATGGATAATGCAGAAGGTGAGCACCTCTGGGCAGTTGCAAGGGTTGGAGATGGGCTGGAAGCCAGATCCAAGATCAATGAACCCTGGGAAGTGGGCCCATTGAAAGGAGACTGGACCTGTGGACACCTTGAGGGTCAGCAACAAGGGCCTTTTTTGGGAAGCCCCCTCTTTGGAGGTGAATGTGGCAGCATTGAGACACCCTCCAGAAGCTGGCGCCACAGACACTAACTGTAGATTCATGGGATGACTCTCACAGATCTTGCACATACACAAGATGATAGATCTGCAGGAGGGGGGAGCAGTGGCTTAGCAAGAAGGGCAGGGGGGCAGTTGCCCCCAGGTGCCATGCTAGGGAGGAGCCAATTTAGTCCCCCTCCACTCCTCCTGTTATCCCTCAGCTTGCCTGTTCCTTCTCCACCCACCAGCGTCAGCTGGAGCATCATCCCTGCCTCTCTGCCCCCAGCCTAACCCTCCTCCATCTCTGCCAGTGGGTTAGTGCATGCAGGGCCTGGCCCCTAACTGGAAGGGGTGGGGGAAGATGCAGTACAAGCTTTTCTCCCCTCCTCCTAGGGTCGAGGTCAGCAAGGTTAGCGGCCCCACCACACAGCGGCGGCGGTGGAGGGGGGCAAATTTTTCCTTTTCCCCTGGGCACATAACACCCTCATTACACCTCTGCAACGCTTTCCAATCCCGCTAACGCAGTGGCTCTCAAACTTTTTGGCCCACCTGACTCAATGCAAAACATTCTGTGGACCATTGGTTGCTTACTGGAAACATTACATAATTACACCCAAGCCGTTTTGCTAGTGCTGCAGCCAGGGAGAATGGTTTAATTTAACCACTTAGAAAGGAAATATTATTTTCAGTTATCAAACAGATTAAGCACTTTACCTTTCTCATGTTAGTTTATCAACCTTCATTTTAAATAAAGTAAAATGTTAATTTGTGTCAAATACAAAAGGGTCCCAGGTTTTATTTATTTATGGCAGGGGTGGGGAACCTTTTTTGGGTTGGGAGCCACTAATCCACAGAAAAATCAGTTGGGGACCACACAATTGAGAAGAAAAGAAAAACCTCCAAACCCTCCAACCCTCACTGAGGTGGCTCTCAACTGAGACACTTCACTCTTCTGGTGCTCCAGCCCCACTGGGCAAGGGAGAGGGACAAGGGGGATTGAGGTTCATGGCTTCCCACGGGCCAGATTTACTCTTCTGGGGCTCCATGGACAGTGGATTTTATGGACCCCCTAGGATCTGGGGTTGGGACAAAAATGGGGGGTTCAGTGTGAGGGGCAGAACAGTCAGTGATAGGAATGGGGGTGCAGCATTTGGGTGGAGTGCAAAAGAGGTGAGGGTGCAAGGTCTGGATGGGAGGAAGGGAGCAGGAGCAGGCTGGGAGTAGGGTGTTTGTCCAGGGGAGGGGGGAGGGTGCAGGAACAAGGGAACAAGGTACATGGCTAGAAGGGAGGGTGCAGGAGCAAAAGTAGGTTCAGGAGCAGGCTGGGAGTAAGGTGTCTGGCTGAGGGGAGGTTGCAAGATTAGTCTGGGTGCAGGTTGTCTGGCCAGGATGGAGGGTGCAGGAGCAGGCTGGGGGTGGCGTGAAGGGGCGGCAGGTGCAGGGGTCTGGTCATGAGAAGGTGTGGGCACTTACTTGCCTTCATGCCCCATTCTGGTCCCAGGTACTGCCTCCTGTTGCTGCCATTGCCCGGATTCCATTGGAGCACCAGTGCCAGCTTCCCACTGTTGGGGGGAGAGAAAGCCCCAAGCCTCGCTGCGTGATCCAGCTTGCAGGGAAGAAGTGCTCCCCCTCTCCCTCTCAAGGCAGTGCGCCCACATGCTGCTGTTCCTCCATCTGGAGGAGCGGGAGTACTTCTTCCCTGTGAGCCAGATCACGCAGCAAGGCTCGGGGCTTTCTCCCCCGCTCAGCAGAGAACTGGAGCTAGTGCTCCAACCACGTGGGGGAGAGGCAGGTGAGCGAGGTGCAGCGCCAGCATTGGCTCCCTCTGTGAGGGGAAGGCGGGGAGCTGAGTTGGAGCTGTGGACCACCAGGAAGGCGGCCACGGAGCCCCCTCGTGCTGAGCTGGTGGACCATGGGGGGAGGTATGCACACACACACACACACACGCACGCACGCCTGTTTGGAGAAAGTACTGTTTAACAGCATCTCCCTCTCATATATATCTATTACTTTTCTCTCTCTCACAAATACACAAAAAGAGAATATTATATTCATTCCTCTCTCTCTCTCTATATATATATATATAATATTCTCTCTGTGTGTATTTGTGGGAGAGAGAATATTAATAGATATATTTTAGTAATTGATATAAATTTGGACAACTTTTCACAGATAGAGGTTTGGGCTTAGCTTTGTTTTCTAGATTGATGGAATGTGTCCAACTGAGTGAAAATAAACATGTTATTTGTATTATAGATTTCAGAGAACCTCAATCTTCAAAGCAAAAGTGAGCCACCACCTATGCCTCTGATCCATGCCCTTCATTAGCAATAAAGATGAGAAAATATCTAAATTCTGATATTGTCACCACTTCTCCTGTAAAGAAATATCTATCACCTTGCACCCTACACCACTCAAGGGCCACTGACCTCTACTTAAGAAATCATTACTTGGTGAAACAGACATCAACAACTACTATTGATCGGTATCTACCCATGTTGCTGAAAAGAGGCAACAATGGACAAGTTCAAACAAATGAGATTTATTATGAAATAAAATAAAACAACAAAATATCCAGTCTCTCAAATATTTACAGTCCCTTGGAAGCCTCAAGATATATATTTTCATTTTAACATTCAGGTTGTACCATAATTTCTGCCACCCCTGCCTTTTTAAGGCTCCCACAGGAATAACCCTCCAGTACTCAGGTCTTTTGTAGAACAACATTCTGGGAACTGTGAATTATTCACCTCTGTCTTTTAGTTAATTCCTTCCCTATGACAATGATTTACATAGATGTTGGGTTTTTTTCCTTTATAACCTAAGGCCCTGATTCTTCAAGGCTCATCTATGCAACCACCTGTGCAGAAACCCATGCACATGTGGAGCCATTAAATGATGTCACAGCAGAAAAGCTACTTTTAGACATACATATTTGTTATGATTACATCAGTCATAAGAACATAAGAACGGCCATACTGGTTCAGACCAAAGTTCCATTTAGCCCAGTATCCTGTCTGCAAACAGTGGCCAATACCAGATGCCCCATAGGGAGGGAAGCCAACAGGTAATCATCACGTGATCCCTCTCCTGTCACCCATTTCCAGACAAATGGAGGCTAGAGACACCATTCCTACCAGTCCTGGCAAACTGATGGACCTAACCTCCATGAATCTATCTCTTTTTTTAACCCTGTTCAAGTCCTAGTCTTCACCACATCCTCTGGCAAGGAGTTCTACAGGTTGACTGTGTGCTGAGTGAGGAAACACTTCCTTTTTTTTGTTTTAAACCTGATGTCTATTAATTTAATTTGGTGACCCCTAGTTCTTATATTGTGAAAAGATTAAATAACTTTTCCTTATTCACTTTTTTTCAATGACTATCATGATTTTATAGACCTCTATCATATTTCCTCTGTCTCCTCTTTTCTAAGCTGAAAAGTCCAAGCCTTTTTAATCTCTCTTGATATGGGACCTGTTCCAGGCCCCTAATCATGTTTGTTGCCCTTTTCTGAACTTTTCCAATGCCAATTGGCTTTTAATCTGGTGAATCTGATTGTTATAAAAGAATTGGGCAAATGTTAGCCCATGTTTTCTGTTTTTCAGACTGATCCTTATTTCCTCTGAATGCATGTTTTATTCATAAGTATTCATCAAAGGTCAGTTTGTACCACCCTTACTCATGTTTAGTCCCTTCATTCATGAATAGACCCACTGATTTTAACAGGACTAATCATGGAGTAAAGTTTTATGTAGCCATGACTTTGAGATTCTAGGTTGTTTCCAAACTGTTCACTTTGGCCAAATTCTAATATCCTTACTCATACAGCACATCTATACTTATTGGCAGCTCCACCCTTCAGAGATAAATCTTATGGCATTTGATTTAGCAGGTCTAGCATAGACCCATAAATCGAACACTGAGGACATCTCCCCCCGCCTCCCCCTACCCCTCCCGGTGTCCAGTATTTCTCCTTTTGTGAAGAGTAAGGGAAGCCAATGGGAGCATTTGCTCTCATCTGCCTCGGCAGTGCGGACAACTCCAAGGCTCAGCTTAAGGTAACCTGCCTCCAGCTATGCATTTTGTGTAGCTGGAATTGCATACCATAAGACAACCTGCAGGGTCTAGTATAGACCTGGCCATAGTGAAGGAGGCTAACTGGAAACAAATAGTCTGTTTGAGGAATAAGATACCTACTCAACATGAGTAAAGTTGCACAATCTTGGTTTCTGAATTTTTTATTATTGGTGACAACTCTGAAATCTCCTTGCAGTGCTCCTGCTCTGGGACTACATGACTGAACGTTTTTTTAAATGATGAGAGAAATTAATTCTCTTTTACACATTGATTCGTTATTTTCATATTTCTGTGAGGAACAGCCATTTCCAAAATATTGGTCTGAATGTTGAAAGTGGATGGGGAATGACTGTTCTGGAAACAAAAATGCCAAGAAGAACGTTCAATACTTGTTATTCATTATTTGTCATCTGTTATTCATTTTATTCAATTAAAATGTCTCAGCCATGCAGCAGAAAAAACAGGATTTTATGAAGAATGTGGCAATTCAACAAGAACTCACTCTTTTTATTGGACCTCAAATATTATGTTTATACAAAGAGAAATCATTTGTGGAAAAGCATCCAATTGAAAAGAAAAATTACTGTATATTTCAAAAATAAACCCAAACGAAACTTAGTAAAGTAGCAAAATCCCAAGTGGCCACACACTATTTTTTGTAAGTTAAAAAATGAAATCCCTGTGAAAAATTTTACAGTAGAGAACATGCAGCTGTCAAACTGGAAGATTTGACAAGATGATATTTACAACCGGTTTGTACAAGCATAAAGTCATTATCACTGTTCACTCTGTCAGCTATAAACCTGTTCCAAACTAAACCTTGAAATCCTGCCTTTTCAAACAACACACCAGCAAATTTCAAAAGCTGATCATCTTGGGTATAGAAAGTAGCATTTTATATTGAGCAGACACAAAAATGTTGTCAGGATGTGAAAATGTAACTGCATCAGCTAATATGATTAAATTTGATGATGATCTTGATAACATCAGATTGAGAAACTGTTTCAGAATGTTTTATCATTTTTTCCTTTTGACTGCCAGCCATGTCTTTAGCCTAAAGTCAGACTCTGTGCTGAACTACTAACCAAAATATTTAGTCTCATTTCCTGTTCTTAAAAACATGTATAACTCTTTAAAAAAAATCATAGACAAGAGTCACAACCTTTGGCATGCGGCCCATCAGGTAATTGAGTGGAAAGTCATGAGACACTTTGTTTACATTGACCATCTTCAGAAAATGTCCCCTATAGCTCTTAGTGGCCATAGTTCACCATTCCTAGACTGTGGTAACTACAGGAAATGACGCAGGCCACAGGGTTGTGGATTACTCTGATGGACCATGTGCCAAAAGTTGCCGACCGCTGCCATAAAATTTCAGGTCAGAAAGGACCATCCATTATGGTTATCTAGTCTAACCCCTTGGACATTGCATGTCACAGATCATGATTCACCAATTCCTAGACTAAGTTCCTGGACTAACCCTGGACTAAATTACTCAAGTTCTCAAATCTTAAACACTTCAAGTTATAAAGAATATACCATTTATTTCAGTCCAAACCAGCAAGTGACCTATGCACTATGCTGCAGAGAAAGGCAAGAAGTCCCTACAATCTCCCCCAGTCTGACATGGAGGACAATTCCTTCGTGGCCCCAGGTATAATGGTTAGTTGGACTCTGAGCACACAGGCAAGACCTGTCAGCCAAACACCTGAGAATGAATTTGCTGTAGTAACTCAACACTTTCTCATTCTACTTTTCCACTTTTCCAATTATTGGATATATTTGCTAACAGCTGTTATAGATGAGGAATATGCCACTGGAGCCACTCTCATTGTACCGTCCTCTCCATTATATTATCAAGCTCAATCTTAGCTTTTTTTTGCCCCCATTATTCCCTTGGAAGGCTATTCCAGAATTTTACTTCTTTGGAAGACAGAAACCTTCATCTAGTTTCAACCCTAACTTTATCAAAAGCCATCAGTTCTTGTGACAACATTGGCCATTAACTTAAACAATTCCTCTCCCTCACTAGTGTTTATGCCTCTGATGCATTTGTAGAGAGCAATCATATCTACCCTTATTCTCCTTTCCTTAGGCTAAGTCAAGAATGAGGAACCACCAGTGCACTGGCTGCACGCCATCTATCAGGGTTAGTTGATGGTGGGCTGTGACAGGGTTTGTTTACCTGAGCCTCACAGCTCCCAGTGGTAATGATTCACTGTTTCCAGACAAGGCAGCTGTGTGAAGTGTCACAGGCCGGGCCACCGCTTCCTTCAGCAGCCATTGGCTGGAAACGTGAACTACAGCCACTGGGTGCTATGATCAGCCGTTCCTGTAGATGCTCAGATAAACAAACTGTCTGGTGGCCCACTAGCCACTAACCCTGATGAATCACATGTGGCCTGAGATTCAGAGGTTCCCCATCACTGGGCTAAATAAATCAAGTTCCTCAAGTCTTCTCTATTTAAGCAGTTTTTCCATTCCTTTGATCATCCTAGTAGTCCTTCTCTGCACCTGTTCCAGTTTGAATTCATCTATCTTAAATATGAGAGGCCAATACTTTCACACAGTATTCCAGGTAAGGTCTCACCAGTGCCTTGCATAATGGTGATAACACTTTAACATCAGTACTGGAAATGCCTCACCTGATGCTGCTTGTGATTGTAGTGGCCTTTTTCATGGCTGCATCACACTGGCAGTTCATGGTCATCATGTGATCAAAAATTCTTGTTATTCATCCCTAAAGCCATGACTACTCTACTCAGATCAATGATGCCACGGTCGATCTTCCGGGTTTCATTTTAGTGGGTCTAGTGAAGACTGCTAATTCCAACTGAAAGGGAACGCTCCTGTTGGCAACCCATACTCCTGCTCCTCACGAGGAGTAAGGGAAGCTGACAGGAGTGTTTGCTTCCATTGACCTCCCACTGTGTGGACAGTGATTTAAAGTATCTCAACTCCACCTGCATAATTAACATAGCTGGAGCTGTGTATCTTAAGTCAACCTTCCTCTCTAGTGTAGCCCAGGCCTAAGTGCATAACTTTGCACTATTAATTTTAATACCATTTCTATTACTACAATGTCCTAAATCACACAGATCTTCTTGTATGATATTCTGGTCCTTTTCCATATTGGCAATATCGCCCACCCCTTTGTCATATGCAAATTTTATTTATAAGCTTACACTTTTTGTGCCAATGGCATTAATGAAAATATTAAATAAAGGTTAGTTCGCAAACTGATCCTGGAACTAGTACCTTTCCTCTGTCCTAAAAAGTCACAGAGGGGTAGCCATGTTAGTCTGTAACTTTAAAAACAACGAGTAGTCCTGTGGCACCGAGTCACTCATTGTTTCCTCTATCCTGACAGTTCACCCTTCAGCATGACTTACTGTAGTCTTCTCTTATCCAGTTCCTTACCCTGTTTTCTATTGTCATATTAATCTCCATCACCTCCAATTTAACTAATAATTAAATGGTTTGCTGAAATCCAGGTAGATTAAATCTACCTCATTTATAAATTCACAAGGGGCATTTTCTGCAACTCTTACTCCGATGGATAGAACTGAAAAAGTAGTAATCAGCATCATGGAATAGGAGTGTTTATAGGGCAGTTGTAATGGGACTAGGCTTGATACTCTTCAGCATTGTCCTCATTGATCTAGATGCTATGTATAATCACTGCTGATAAAATTTGCAGATGACTAAAAAATGATAAACAGTGATGAGGCGAGGGCAGTCTTATTTTGAAGGCTGGGACAATGATTTGCGGTGAGAGAAGTAAATCTGAGATCTGCAAAATGTAGATCATCCTTTTTAGCTTATTTTTTTCTGTCATAGGCAGAAAATAATAAACACTAATACCACAGGGCTTTCTAATCTAATGGATAAAGATACATGAAGAACCCAGGGCTTCAAGCTGAATCCAACCAAACTCAACTTGGAAATAAAGTTCAACAATCTAATTGAAAGGGTGATTAACCATTGGAACAAGCCACCGAAGGAAATGCTGCTTTCTCCATTTCTTGGAGTTTTCATTGCAAGATTGAATGCCTTTCTGGAGAGTATGCCCTAGCCAAACACAAGTCATGCTTTAATCAAACACTACTATTGGGCCAATAGGAGGTAAATTAGGACCGTGATCTAATTATTCCCTCTGGCCTTAAACTCTAGGAAATGCACATCATTAGGTGAGGCAAATAGTTCCTATAACATCAGTATCAGGTCTACTTACTTATCACAGGGATGCTATCTCAGCTCCATGACTTCTATAACATGTGAGAGGAAGGACTGATTACCTAGAGCTACCACTTCATAGTGCTACAGAACAAGAAAAGTATATCAGAAGAGATAGAGGCTCACAGAAGGTCAGGAGTAAATCTGAATGTCAGCGAGGTAGCTCAGCATGTCTACAACACTAGGAGGAATCATGAATTTGCAAGTGACCATACTGAGAACTTATAAGTAAAAAAAATAATCTGATGTAGACATAGCCAAGGAGTCTTTTGGCTATTTTCCCTCTAGGAGATATAGTACATAGGAAAGATATAAGATAGCACCAGCTATTTTGTTTGGATGTTGCTGCACCTTGTGATTCTGTGTGGTTGAAACTGATCAAGGTACTTAATGCAGAAGAAACAGATGGCATCATCAATTGGAGTCCAGGCCTTTGGTAATTAATACCTCATGTGAATAAAGACTTTCCTCAAGGCTAGAAGATAACCTGATTTCTGCAAACAACACACCTCAGATCAATAGTTTCTTGTTAAATATTAATAATGGTTAAAATAGATCATACAGAAAAGGGCAGGGAAAATGTATAGATATATGTACTCTTTTTTTTTAAACTGGAACAGGAAGAAGTAGCTGGGAAAGTTTCCAAGAAGAAATTATATAGCAAAACAGAAAGAAAGTAATTTAAAGATAATACTGTCTTCTTGGTCTAAGCAAGTTACTTTTTTAGCTTTAGAAAAAAAACTACTCTTTCTGTGACTCTTTATTAATGGCACATGATAAAGAATACTTAGCCAAAAAAGGACACTTGCCTTGAAAGATTTTATTGAAGAATTACATTTGGCTCAATTTTTGTTTTTCACACTGGTTCATCTATCCTTCCTTAACATCAGCTATTACGGTGTTATCTTCTGAACTTATCTCAGTGATAATCATGAAATTTTACCATGCATTTGAAAGGGAACACGAGCAGGGCCTTATATAGTTAAATGAGTTAGAAATGTAATACAGAGCATTTTAAAGACTGGAGGGGGAGTTTTGTTATATATTTTTAATTTTTTAAGGCATAGAGATAGTAGAATTTCTAAAATCAGGCCAGATACAAAGTAAGCAGCTGCAGATTTAATCAGCTGTGCTGCTCCCATCATGTCACTTGAACTGCTTCCTGAAGGAAATATTGTCTAAGAATGAGTTGAATTAATTTCCATACCAGCTCTACAGAGAATACAAATCATTCCAATTTCTATGAGATCATTTGTGATGCTTCTGAGGAAGCATATTGATAAAAGCTTGTTATTTAATTTAAATGGATATAGAGAGACAGGATTCCAGCAATTAAGGCAAAAATATATTTCAGGATTTCAGATTATTTTGATTTTGTTAATATAATGCTAACCTTAGTGAGAAAAACAGCATTGCTTTCACTTTTATTTGCCCATCTTTTTAATTAATTATAAACAAGGGATTAGTCCAGAGTCCTTTCAAATTAAAATGATAAACTATCAACTCAAGTTTCAACTTTTCCTGTGTCCTTCTTTGTGTCCTGCTTCTACAGAGGAAATACTGTTCATTCCAGGGGAAGAAATACTGGCAGGTGTATGGCAGTGGTTCTTTTATTCACAGAGTTAAAAGAGGGAAAAAAGTCTTGTTTGATCACCTAGCCCATCTTCCTGCCACTGCAGAACTGTTTCCTGCTGCACTATAACCACTGGTTGGTCCAATCTATTTTTTTTTAATTTGCCAAAAGATTAAGCTTGATGGCTTCTCTTATTAAATGATTCCAAGCTAATACAGCATATTGTCAAGAGGTTCCTCATGAGAAGCTTAATTTCCCCTTTCTGAATCCCATCCCCTTATTCTTGCATACTTCCTTTTCATTATGCTAAGTATCTCCTCTGACTCCTTGATGTTTTTGCCCTTCAAGTAGCTGTAGAAAGCTACACTGACAACATCTGTCAGTTAACCAAGCCATACATAACTATTTTTATATTTTCTGTCCTGTCACTTCAGCCCCTTAGGGTGACCAGGTGTCCATTTTGACCTAACTGTCCTCTCTCCAGACTGGTGAAAATGAGCAAGTGAGTGAGGGTAAGGAAGAGCAAGTGACAAAGAGAGAGAGGGGAGATGGAATGAGCATGGTAGGGACTCGATGAATGGGCGGGGCAAGGATGTTTGGTTTTGTTCAGTCAGAAAGTTGGCAACACTAGTCACAGTAGAGCAATATAGTATTAAAACCTTTGTGTCTTCCCTTTCTATTGGCATGAAACCTCTATGTACACATTCCAAAATACAACTGGCCTTTTCTGCCACCATGTACCATTGCAAACAGCTTAGATCATAAGTATTCTTGCAGTTAATGTACATGTGCTGCCCTTGGTATCTCAGTAAGGGCTCTTTGAAGGAAAGGATGGTGAGAGGTGAATACAACTTGTTTTCATGGTTCAATTGTTTCCTTAAATGAAGGTTGACGTCCTGATGATCTAATGGGGAGATTTGCCATTGATTTCATTGGGGCCAGGATTTCACCCTACAGATTCTGAATTTGGATGACAGACTTCTTCTACTCCTTGACAGCCCTCACAAAGATCCATTTGACTTGTGTTTCTTGCTAGAGGACAATGCCTTGCCCGGAGACAAGTGTGTGGTGACTTCTATTGGAAAGACACCTTAATAGTCTCTCTAGCTCCTGCAGTATGTTTTCTTTGTCCTCAGTGATATCAGTCTCTGGGAGGAAACTCAACTGTTTTTTTTTTACTAGTATTTGGCTTACCCAGAATCACCTTAGTGTTTTTGGTAGGTGAGCCTTGTTAACCTTAGAAGCTGTACAGAATGGTAAATTTGCCTGGCCCTAGCTAGTTAGTTTAAAGATCAACCATATACTGTAGCTATAAGCCAGATAACAGGGAATGATAAAACTCATACTTCAGACTCCTGTTTTAACCTGTTTTATTATTGCTGCTACTAATGGTTAGACAAATATATTGTGATGGACTTGAGATAAAGGGACTTCAGGTAGGTTTTATGCTTTTTGTTTGCCTTGTTACCATTGAAATCAATACAGTGTGCCACAGGAAAAGGATCGAGATTTTTTTAAGAGATGGGGAAAGAATATGATGTGTTTTATTGAGAAGTGGCTTAGGGTTGATTGCATAATAATATACCTGATTTAGTTAGAGCAGTTTTGTAGCTATTGTATCTTAATTGCCTATATGGTTGGTTGTCTTGCAGGCATCCAATGATATTGCAACGAATAAGCTAAATGCTAATGTTTGCCTTCTTAAGACTTTTAATAATAGCAAAACATATTAAATTCTAGTTTTCCCACTTAGCAATACCATTCTTATTTCTATACAATATATTATTACTTATATGTTCTTAAGTTGAATTGGTTCTTATTTTATATCTGTATGATAGTAATAGATTTTGGCCGAGAGGGAAAATGGTCTGATTATTTGAGGTTCAGAGAAAAACAACAACTGCTATTACTGGAGGGATTGATTTACCAAAAAAAAAAAAAGAAAGAACCACATATTTATAATTGGTTTAAGAATGACTTCAATGTGGTTGTGACCATGATAGTCTACATGTTGAAGAATGTAATCATCATATAGAGGGAGTTAGAATTATTTTATGTAATACAATGAGATAACTACTGCAGAAATAATCGGATAGCAGTCTAAAAAGGAGAAGCTAAGCATTAGGAAGAGATTTATGACTGTCATATCTATTAGACAGCATCTCTCAAGGGTATTCAGAGTCTACTATGATGTGTGTGGTATAAAGATCTAAACAGAAGTATTACAAGATACATTGTGGAGAGCAATTTCGGATGGACATGGGTTGCCTTACATATTGTAATACAGATTTTTCTCCTCTACCCCAATCACTGTTTCCTATGATCCAAATATCTTATTGTTTGGCCATGTTTCTAAATTAGCAAGAGACTGAATAAGTATATATTAGTCACTGTGGGACAAATTGTATGGCCCATGCTCAGACAAACTCAAAGAAAGTTTTACTCAAATAGGGAAACATATACAGGCAGTCCCTGGGTTATGTACAAGATAGGGACTGTAGGTTTGTTCTTAAGTTGAATCTGTATGTAAGTCGGAACTGGCGTCCAGATTCAGCCGCTGCTGAAACTGATCAGTTTCAACAGCGGCTGAATCTGGATGCCAGTTCTGACTTACATACAGATTCAACTTAAGAACCCCAGGCGTCCCCAAGTCAGCTGTTGCTGAAACTGATCAGCGGCTGATTCCAGGAAGCCGGGGGCAGAGCAACTCTGCCTCGGGGTTCCTGTAGTCAGCCGCTGGTCAGTTTCAGCAGCAGCTGACTTGGGGATGCCTGGGGCAGAGCAGCTGGGGTGCTGCTGGGTTGCTCCAGTAGTGCCGCTCCTCGGCGCTACTGGAACAACCCAGCAGCACCCCAGCTGCTCTGCCCCAGGCGTCCTGATTCAGCCGCTGCTGAAACTGACCAGCAGCGTCTGAATCAGGACGCCTGGGGCAGAGTAGCTGGGGTGCTGCCGAGGAGCGGCGCTGCGGGACCAAGCCAGCAGTGCCCCAGCTGCTCTACCCCAGGCATCGTGGGCAGAAAAGCCTGGTCTGCTGTGGGGGAGGGAGCACTAAATGCACCTCTCCTCCCCCAGCAGACCAGGGAGACGGGGAGCAAAGCCGCGGAGGACGCCCGCAGCGGAACAGCCCAGAAGCGCCTGGGCTGTCCCGCTGCAGGCGTCCTCCGAGGCTTTGCTCCCCGTCTCCCTGGTCTGCTGGTCAGACCAGGGAGACGGGGAGCAAAGCCTCAGAGGACGCCTGCAGCGGGACAGCCCAGGCGCGCCGCGGCTATCCCGCTGCAGGCAGCCTCCAAGGCTTTGCTCGCCATCTCCCTGGTCTGCTGGTCAGACCAGGGAGACGGGGAGCAAAGCTGCAGAGGACGCCCGCAGTGGGACAGCCCAGGCGCGCCACGGCTGTCCCACTGCGGGCGTCCTCCGAGGCTTTGCTTCGCGTCTCCCTGGTCTGGCCAGCAGACCAGGGAGACGGGGAGCAGCTTTTCTCGCCCCGGAGGATGGGGGCGATGGGACCGCGGCTCATCTGGGCATCCCACTGCTCCCATCCTCCGGGGCGAGAAAAGCCCTGTCGTAACTGCGGATCTGACATAAGTCGGATCCGCGTAACTCGGGGACTGCCTGTAATGAATTCCTGAAAATGCATACTAAGGATGTATTACCAAGAGACCTTTCTATCAGCTTTCATTGAGGCTCTCAAATCCTACCCCAAGGAGCTAGCATCAATTCTAAATGCCTACAAATGTGTTTCAGTACCAAACTCGGCAAAGACTTATTCTACTTCACTGAAAGGATAGCACACATTTGGGAAGCCTTCTCAAACAGCATGAATCTGTCCCGCCTGCACCCACCAGCCAGCCACACACCTGCATTCCCTGAGTTCAGTACACTCACCTATCAAGAAGTTCTGGACACCTAAAAGTGTCCTGACCCAAAACTTGTGACTCTGACCCATGTTGTTCCAGGTTTGTGAGAGAGGGTCATGAAAAAACTGGAGCCACTCCTGATGAGAATAGCCAGTGCCTCGTTCATAAAAAGAATTTTCCTAAATCGAATTAGATAGTATTCCTTGTGGAATGAGGTTTACCACCTAATTCGATTTAGGGGCTTTATTCCGGAATCCCGTTTCACTGCCGTGTGTAGACGCGGGCAGTTACTTCGGGCTAGTCAATTTCTAAAGTGGTGACATGCAAATCAAGTGCGGGATATTTAAATCCTGGGCTTGATTTGCATTTCCGGTCACCCTCATTAGCCTCCCTAGATCAATCTGGGGGCTAGTGTAGACGTACCCTAACATTTTAAACCCAAGACAATTTGGATTCAAGCCAGAACACGGAACTGAAACTCTTTTAATGGCATTGATGGATGATCTCCTTCTGTTAGTTTATAGAGGATAGGCATCTGTTCTTATTTTCCTGGACCTCTGCAGCATTTTACCCAGTTGACCATGAGGTACTGCTGTCTTGTTTTAGAGAGACACAGGAATCCAGGATAATGCAGTAAAATAGTTTGACTCCTTCCTGGAGGGATGCACCCAAAAAAGTATATCTACACTACAAAGAAGATCAAAGCTGCCTCTGTCAATCCTCCAGCGTTTGAATTAGCAGGTCTAGTGAAGAAGGCTAATTCGGACCGAGGGGCACTCCAGTCAATGCCGGTAGTCCTGCTTCCACGTGGGTAAGGGAAGTTGAAGGGAGATTGTTCTCCCTTCGACTTCCTGCCATGTGGACAGCTGAAGTTGCATATTTTAATTTGACCTTATCCCATCCTGTAGATATAACCAAAGAATAATCAGGGAAAACAGCATTTCTCTCACTAGATCCCTCACCTGGGTTTTACAAGGATTAAGTCTCTCCAATTCTTTTCAATATCTACATGCAATCACTTGCTATTTTGGCTTCCTATATAATTTCCAATCAAATGCAAGGTTTTGATTCTTATCCTCGAAGCACTCCATAGTTTGGGCCCAGGATATTTTAGAATATTTAAAGCTTTGGGACAAAAGCCATTGCTTTTATCTCTGATTGTGTGGTACAATGGAACTCTCAACAATGAGAATAAAGATAATCTATTTGGGAAGGGGCAATTCGAGACTGTGGAATGAACTTACCCTGAAACTATTTTCCATTCTCTGATTTCCACTCTAAATGCAAAGTGCATTTCTTTGGTCTTGCCTTCTTTAATATAACCATACAGGTACAGGCATGTTTATTTAATAAATAAATAACAAAAAAGACAGTCCTCCACACATGCTTCTCTCTTTGCGGAGAAGATGAGAGAACAAATATAACAGATGTGTAGTCACATTGTTTAATGCACTAATTTAAGGTATTCAAATACTACTGTGATGGCAACATCAATATTATCTCTTTAGATTCCCCCAAAATTGTGAGAAAGATCAATTTAATATCTTGTTATTTACAGTTATTTGCCAGCATGACTTTATAAATCCTTTATTTTCATGGATTCATAGATTCCAAGGCCAGAAGGGACCAATTTGATCACTTAGTCCCGAGGTGGTAAACTATGAAGTCTGTGTCACATCTGGCCCAACTGACCCTTCAGTCCAGACTCAAACATCCTACTGGGAAGCAGGGCCAGGCTAGCCTTGCCAAGAGGAGCCAACCCAAATACCTGGCAGCGTGTGACCCCCAAGCCAAATTCCCCACCCCTAGGGTCTAGCTTCAACTTTCAGCCATTAGATCATGTTATAAATTTCTCTGATAAACTGAATTGCCCATTATTAAATATTTGTTCTCCGTGTAGATAATTTTAGACTGTATATCCAGTCATGTCTTAACCTTGTGTTTGTTTGACTACATAGACTGAGATCCTTGATTTTGTAATTTTAAAATATGTTTTCTAACCCTTTTAATCACTGCTGTGGGGCTTCACTGCACCCTTTACAGTTTATCAATATCCTTCTTGATTTTTGGACCCTAGAATTGGCCACAGTCTTTTGCCACTGTGATGGAGGGGATGGGGTTCTGCCCTTTTCTTAATATCCCAGCATACAGTAACTAAAAGGTTAAACCCAGGGTAGCCAAGAAATATTGGCAGGGAGCCAGGAGAACCAATGGAAAGAAATTGTGGAGATTTGAATTGAAAAGGCTACTGTATTTCTTTTGTGGGTGTTCAAACCTTGAGCTGGGGGAAAAGGATGAATTGAACCAGGCAGTAATGTCCATGTCTAGAAAAGGAATATCCAGGCCTAGAAATGGACTAGACTTGAAGATATGGATGTGTAAGTGATAGGGAATATTTAATTAGATGCGATCAGGTTATTTTCCTTGTTTTGTAGTTTGGTTAAATTCCTCTGTGCTGAATCCATGTGCCCACAATCCCATACAATGTACTTAAGGATGCGTCTACACAGCAAGCTTCTTTCAGAATAAGCTACTCTGGAAGATATCAGAAAAAGCTTATTTCGAAATAGACCATCCACGCTACAGGGAAGCCTCAAAATGAGTCTGAGGCAGGCTCCCCTAATGTGGACATGCTACCTTGATTTAGAATCCCAGGAGGCATTCGGGAGGAATAACTTTAGAATGGCCCTGGTGAGGAGCTATTCGCAGCAGTGGAGCGTCCACACACAGCGTCTTCTGAAAAAGTTTTTTTTGGAAGAGCCATTATTCCTTGTGGAATAAGGTTTACCAGCATCTGAAAAAGCCCTCCAGTATTTTGATTTTCTTCTGAAATAACACAATTGCAATGTTACAGCTGTTATTCCGAAAAAACAATGCAGTGTATTCACCCTAAAGCTGAATCCTAGGAAGGCAATTCTCTGTGTTGTAATCTATTTTTCTAAGTTGCTCTATAACACCTAGAAAACAAGTATACTTTACCAAGTATATCTTTTTATTTTGTTAAAAAAATCACCTCTTTTAAAACTCTGATCTGATTCTTGTGTCCTGGAAGATAATAGGAGGTCTGCGTATATGTGCCTAAGACTGGGAGGTGTCTATAAGAGATTGCAGTGTGGGGTTTTTTTCAAGCTCCTTTGTGGTAAAAGGGCTTGGAATACATCTCTGGAAGAAGTTCCCAGGTGAATCTTCCTGTCTTAGAAAGGTTGGTTTTTTCCTCTTGGGTGGTAGCAGCATACCACCCAAGGTAAGGGAATCTGTAACCTTTGGGGAGTTTTTGAGCAGAAACCTATAGAGACAAGGTATTTTTAAAGACTCTTGTGGGCCCCCACCTTCTGGACCCAAACTGCCAGAGCGGAGAACAACCTTGACAGCTACATATAGGCTGTGTCTAGACTGCAGGGTTTTTTCGAAAAAAGTAGCCTTTTTTCGAAAAAACGTTACCTGCATCTAGACTACAGCCACGTTCTTTCGAAATTAAATTGAAAGAACGCGGCTTTTCTTTCGACGGCGGTACTCCTCATTTCACGAGGAAGAACGCCTTTTTTCAAAAGTGCTCTTTCGAAAAAAGGCGTTCTTGAATGCAAACAGGGCTTTTTCAAAAGAGAGCATCCAGACTGCCTGGGTGCTCTCTTTTGAAAAAGCTACTTGCTTTTTCGAAAGTACTGCTTGCAGTCTAGACGCTCTTTTTCAAAAAAGCCTCTTTCAAAAGAGGCTTGCAGTCTAGACGTAGCCACAGAGATAACATAACTGTTCCCCTTGTACTTGAGATTCCCCTGTTTATGCATTCAAGGATTGCATTATCTCAGTGTCAGACTCAAAGATCATGTTCAGTCTATTATACACCACAGCCCTCAAATCTCTTTGGGTGCATTTACACTGCACCTATAGGTCACAATAAAATATGCAATTTGAGCTACACAAATTGCTTATCTTATTTTGATCTAATTTCAAAATAGCTTATTTTGAGATTTGGTGCCGTCTATACAGCACCAAATTTAGAAATAAATTGCTATTCTGAAATGTCCTTTCAGGGGAAGTCAAAATAGAGAGTCCATAATTTCGAAAAAATAGGCTGGTTCAAAAGACACAGAATAGCAATTTTGGGATACCTCTGGTGTCCTGAAATAGAGACACTGTCTAGACATACCTTTTTAGAGCAATTGCTTCACAGGCTAGAATCCCACCATCATTTAAGTATGGCCTATATTTTATGTTCCTAAAGTCAAAGATTCTCATGTTATAGCTGAGAAAGGATAATTAGATTAATTTAGAGCCAATCTTGATTCCACTGGAAGCAGTGACAAATTCTATTTACGTAAATGAAAACAGGATCTGGGCCTTATTCTTTGGCCCAACCAAAATAATCATTTTATAGCAAAACTATTTTCTTGACTGACACTGAGTGTATGTGTTTGTGGATACAAAATAATTAAACGCTTTGTGCATTAGTAACAACACTAATGTTTTATTTGCTTACTTTACTAACGAACTAGTAATTTTCTCTGGTGCTCAGTATTTGTATTGTCATAACTTTCTGTTGCTGCTTCTATTTTGGAAGGAAAGTGATTTTTATTCTGGACTGGAAGGGACCTCAATAGTTCATCTAGTCCAGTCTCCTGCACTCTAGGTAGGTCTACATAGTAACAAGACCACACCAGTTTGTCTAACCTGTT
Source organism: Pelodiscus sinensis (assembly GCF_052426305.1). Classification (NCBI taxonomy): domain Eukaryota; kingdom Metazoa; phylum Chordata; order Testudines; family Trionychidae; genus Pelodiscus; species Pelodiscus sinensis. The sequence goes on from NC_143052.1 coordinate 45,814,991, forward strand.
CTTAACAACTTTCCCAACCTCCCTAGAAAATTTGTTCAGTGCTCGACTATTCTGACATTTTTTCCCAATGTCCCATCTTTTTTGCTTCAATTCAAGTCTACTGCTTCTTGCCCTATCCTCAGAGGTTAAGAAAAACATTTTTTCACCATGCTCCCTTTCACAATCTTTTATGTATTTGAAACTGTTATCATGTTCCCCCAGAGTCTTCTCTTCTCCAAACTAAGTGAACCCATTGTTTCAGTCTTTTCCTTTTTCCATCATGTTTTCTAGACTTATGTCACTTGTACTGCTCATTTCTGGACTTCCTGCAAATTGTCCACATCTTTCCTGAAATTTGATGTCCAGAACTGCACACAATACTCTAGCTAAGGCCTTAGCAGCATGAAGTGGAAGAATTACTTTTCCCATATGGCTTCCAACACTCCTGCTAATAAATGCCAGAATGACGTTTTGATTCCCAGATCCTTTCTGTGTAGTACTTTTTCCTAGGCTGCCATTTCCCATTTTGTGCGTGTGCAACTGATTATTCCTTCTTAAATGGAGTACTTTGCATTTGTTCTTGTTGAATTTCACCCTTTCATCATCAGACCATTTCTCCAGTTTGTTCAGATCATTTTTTAACTTGAATCCTATCCTCCCAGCTTTATATCATTCAGACATAATTGAAGTGTACTCTCTGTGCCATTATCTAACTCATTTAGGAGGACATTGAACAGAACCTGACTCAGAACTGATCACTGCAGGACCCCACTTAATATCCCCTTACAGCTTATTTGTGAATCACTGACAATTTATCTGTGGGAACGTTTTTTCAAACAGTTATGCACCACCTTTATAGTAGCTCCATATAGGCTATATTACCCTAGTTTGTTTATGAGAAGATCATGCCAGACAGGATCAAAAACCTTACAAAAGTTGAGATGTCTTGTGCTTCCCTATATCCCCAAGGCTTGTTACCCTTTCAAAGGAAGGCATGGATTTGGTTTGACAGGATTTATTCCTGATAAAGTCATGCTGACTGTTGCTTATTTTATTGTCTTCTAGCTATTTACTAATTCCTTGTTTATTAGCTCCATTATCTTTTCACTTACTGAAGTTAAGATTACTGGTCTGTCATTCCCTATATTTATAGATGAACACAATATATGCCCTCTTCCAGTCATCTGGAATTTCTTTTCTCATGAACGAGTTTTTTAATACAATCACTAATGTCTCAGATATCTCCTAATTCAGCCCCTATAGTATTCTGATGGTGAATTTTATCAGGCTCTCCAGACTTGAAGACATCTAATTTACCTAAGTAATATAACTTTTTCTTCCCTTATTTTAGCTTCAGATCCTGCCTCGTTTTCACTGGTGTTCATTATGATATATATCTGATCTTCACTAAACTTTTTGGTGAAAACAAACAATAAAATCATTTAGCATTTCTGCCCTTTCTATATTTTCTGCTATTGTCTTTCTTTCCTCACTGAGTAATAGGCTTGGCCTGTCTTTGATCTTCCTCTCAATTCTAATGTATTTTCTAGGATGTTTTCTTGTTACTCTTATGTCTCTGGCTAGTTTATTCTTATTTTGTGCCTTCGTCTTTCTAATTTTGTTTCTGTCTACTAGTGATAGTTGTTTATATTTATCCTTTATAATTTGACCTAGTTTCTTCTTTGTTGTAGGACTCTTTTGGGAGTTGAAGATAATTGAAGATCTCCAGGTTAAGCTAGGTTGGCCTCTTGCCATACTTTGTATCTTTCCTACACAGTGAGATAGTTTGCTCTTGTGACATTAATAATGTCTCTTTGAAAACCTGCCAGCACTCTTGAACTGTTTTTCTCCCTAGACTTGCTTCCTGTGGAATCTTACCTACCAACTCCCTGAATTTGCTAAAGTCTGCCTTCTTGAAAAGCAGCATGCTAACCCATTTGTTTTTCCATTAAAGATCTTCCCCAGAAATAGTATTTGTGTTATTTTCAGTTGCAATTCAGCATATGGGCCATTTGTGGTGCTGTTGTGGTTTCTATGTTAACAGTTTCTTCTCTCTGTTTTTTTTTTTTAAGAGGCTTTATTTGTTTTTTCTCAAGTGGCTTCCAACAGCTGCTGTATACAGAGGATTGTGGAAATAAGTGCTTCGTTTTACAGATGATTCCATTTTCCTTTTGATCATTATTAGGAAGCTTATTCTTTAGAAACAAGTTTGCTTTTGTAACATATGCAGCTCACAAGTGTATTAGCTTTTTAACTGCATTTTGTCCCAATAAGAGGCCAATCCTGTAAGATGCAAAGTATTGTCATGTCCTATTGACTTCACTGGGAGTTAAGGATGATGAGCACTTTTCAGAATTGGGCCTCTCTTTATATAAAGCTGGTTAAGTCTAGCTGTTTCACTTTAAAACTTAAAGGAACCTTTCATAAAATATTTGAATAATATAGCTAATATGTTAGATCCCCTTCTAATGAGTTCCCCCTTATTATTCTCATATCTTGAATTCCCTACAGGGTTCCATACACTCTTAATACTTGGATCTAACATAAAATTGGTATTGTGTCTGTAATCATTATGTGATTTGTAAAACAGTGAAAATGTTTCTTTCATTCTTTAACATGAAACTTAACTATTTAAGAATCTTCTCAATAGTCTGTAGCAATATTAACAGTTACCCATCACAGAGATACAATAGTAATTAGAGGTCCTGAAAAGGGTTGATGAAGTAATGGGATGGTGAACAAGGAACAGAAGACTGGGCCTAACTGGTAGTTAAGATAACTAATAATACATTTTCATTACAACTTAAATGTCAGTGACTAATGCATGAATCTTGCATTGAGACATATCAATAGCATAACATTAAATGTGCTTCTAAAAGCTCCTCGTTGGCCAATTTACACCTTCGGAAATAAAAGCTCTCAAATACAATAGAAGGAAGCATATGTGACAATATTCTACTGTGCCTTAATGCACTATCATGACAATGGACTTATCTTAATGTTAGGTGAAAAAATAATGGTGGATTTAGATATTTATCTAAAATTTCCAGTGTTGCCATAATTTAAAAGAGTAGAGTTTTTACTTCCCTTTTGTTTCCACACAAAGTAAAGTTGCCTACAGTTAGTTTCAATACCCTATCTACCATAACAGCTCAAATGATACTTCTCTGGTATATATGTATATTTGCTTTATCTATTAGAATTATGAAAATAAAATTGCTGGTACAGATCATACATGTGTAGTGAAGCAAAGAACCAGTAATGTGGAGTTAAAATACAAAAACTGAGCATAAAGGTCATTCCCAGTATGCATTGTGTTTTGAATAAAGGCTTGTCTTTGAAAATGAAGTTTATTTTGACAGTTCAAGCTTAGCTGTTCTAGCTTAAAATAATTCACAATATAGTGTACCCAAGTGGGTGCCCATAAAGCATAAATCTTTGAATAGAGACACAAACACCATAGCCAATAACTTTTTCAGTGGTCCCTCATCCACAATTATATGCAAAAATAGACTTCCTGGCTAACAGATACTGATTTCAAAAACCCTTATTACAATTTTATTGTCTGTCATTAAAACAGGAAGAACAGGAGATGCAATTAAATATTCTGAGTATCAAGTCTATTTAGGAAAAATCCTGTAGATATTAAACAATCCATGGAACCTGATATGTAGGGAAAAAATGATACAGTTAGTTGGATTTTTCAAAAGGAAACAAAAAGACATGAAAGGGTTTTTGTTTGTTTGTTTTCAAAAACAGGCTTGTAAAAAAGACCTACTGAACTGATTACAAGGACACTAATGAGGAAAAATGTTACATGGACTTGTGGAGTTCACAAATTTTGCAAGCCATATGAAACACTCTTCCTAAGCACTATGACAACCTATGGAAATGTCCAAAAATGTGAAGAGAGTTTTTTTTATAATATTCCTTATTATGATGCTGATTCACCAGAGCAGAAAAACTAAGTTTACATGGCCATACAAGCTATTCCAGGATTTTCAAAGCTGTGGCTCTCAACAGTAGCAATAATGGCTTATTTTGTACTAAAAGGCACAAATTCTACACCAACTGCTGTTTCAGGACTCCAGCCCATTCTAATCAAAATTGGTGCTCATAACTTGTCCATTAGTATGACTGCATTCATGTCCATCTGTTAATGTGGCATTCTGCCCACTCACAGGTGTTATGTCAGTTTCAGTGGGGGCATAGATGCCAGTCCATGATGGATTTGGAAGGCAGAAAATGAAGAAAATGCTGTATAGTAAAAACAGCAAAGATCAGTCTGTCCTTGGGGAGTCCTGTAGTAAGGGTTTTCAAAGTCTGCATGACACTGTAGCAAACTCTGTTATAATGCTTGTGTCATCTGACCTGAACCTGAGGGAATGAAAATGCTGAAGGAGCTACAGCAAGTTTCAGAAATGTAGTAGTTTCTACCAGACCTAATAAGAAACATCTTTTAGCAAACAATGCCAAATTAATGTCAAATATTTGATTACATATGATCACATCTGTTGATGTTTAGAAGAAACATCCAATCAATTAATACCTCTGGTGTCACAAACTAGTGAAGTTTCATAAGAGGGGGTAAAGAAATGTCCTTTCCTGGAGCCACCTATTAATATGAGAGAATGTATTCCTGAATACGCATGTATTAGCTGGCATAACTAGCAAAAATATACCCTGTACTTTTTCATGTTTTCCTCCTTTCATTCTACAATATTCATTTTTTATTTCAGTTTTAACTGAAAAATGAGACAGTGATTCAACAACCATAAAGAAGAATTGTATTCATATTTTTTTATCAAGGACATGTATTATTTGGAGGTCTAATTGGGGTCATTAGGAAATAGAGCTAACAGCAAATAAGATACAATGGACGCATAAAGAAAATTATATCAGTTAATTACCACAGTAGTTTTCAAAGTTCTCTTTTTGATTCTGAAAGACACTTGATAAGAGGATTTCTCCAACAGATCATTTCCTCTCCTAACAACACAGTCCCTAAATTGGATTTTCAAAATGTTTAATTGGGAGGACCATAAAAAGGGGCTTTATATGTTACTGACAATTGACAGGCCCCAGCATGAGAATAAAAAGAGTTAACCAACCATCTGAAATTCAGTTTAAAGGATCCAGTATCCAGTCTGTGCAGTTCCACTATACTGAGATGCTTTTCAGACTTTAGTGACATAAGTAAGTTTTTACTAGTTTTGTTCTTTAGTAGCATCCATGGGTTAGTCACAAAAGTTTATTAATACACTTCTGTCTTCCTGAAAGAAGTCCACCGATGCAATCTACAGAGTAACAATTAATGCAATTCAGATTCTGGTGTTATGGTTGGAACAGTAAGGCAAGAATGATTTCCAATAATAAGTTCCTCCATGATGGTCTTTCAGTGGGACTGGAAGCCAGACTACTCCAGGAACATATTTTGACTAGTGCATTATATTGCAAAAAGGATCTGCAAATCTTCATCACACAAGCAAATTAATCACAACTGTCAAATTGGTAAGTCCTCCCTTTGCACAAAGATTCACAACATGGAACCCAAATTGTACGTTAAAGGCTCAACTAAGGCCTTCCTAATCTAGATTTCCATTTCCTTCCGCAGAAAATATCCTTTCAGATGTGCAAAGGATATTTGAGTTTGGTGCTTTGATCATGAAGCTGAATGCCAATTTTTCTACCAGGACAAAGTTGCACAGAACCCAAAAGACTTGCTGTCCTCTGCATGGCCATGGTCCAAAGAAATTTAAGGACAGTCTTTGGATTAAGCCTTGCTCACAGCTTTAGAAATGGCCTGTGTATCACTGTGGGTCGTGCAACAAAAAAATGTACCTGCTATGTGAGAATTTACTTTCTAGAACCATTCATACCCAAAGTGATACATCACAGGAAGATTATTATTTGACCGCCTTTTCAAAAATGCTGAGATCAATGGAATCTGTTAGGAGCAAGGAATTTTTGAAAGGGCACCCACACATTCAGGTGCCCTATGTGTAGAATTAGGGGCTTAGTTTTAGGTTCCTCTTTTTGAAAATCTTCGCTTACGCTAAAAAATTGGTAATTGTAAGAAGACTGTATGGGACTGTAACCACAGCATACCATGACAATATCTGTACATTTTGAGTAGTAATCAGGTTATGAAATAGTAAATGACCTTTGATGCATGAGTATACTTAATAAATAATGAATAAACTGTTGGGTGAGTAATCCCAAAAAAAGCATGCCATGTGAAAATGAATGCCCAGAGAGGCTTGCAAAATTGCACAAGTATATTTTTTTAAATAAATTAAGTACATTAACCAAAAGCTAACTAAATATCATAAATACAGGTTACGGACTTGTACAGAGATGCCCTGCTGGTGTTGACCTATCTGTAGGAGAAGAGATTACTCGAATTATTTTACATAAACACCAGAAAACTTCAAAATTCAGCTTGAAAACAAAATGAAACCAATGTATTAACAGGCACTCAGAGTTGTCAGAGGAAATTATTCCATGCTGCATATACAAGTTTTGCAACAACTGCAGAACTATGTATGGCAAAAAAAAAAAAAAAAAAAATCCCCAAGAAAATGTCCAGAGCAGATGTTTTTTATCTATTGCTCAAACCATTTAAGTGGTATGGGATGTCCCACAGCATTCATACATGATTCTAGGAACAAAGCACAATAAAGGTGTGAAGTTACAAGCACAAAACCACAGAGGATCCATCCTGCTTTCTCATTGGACTATGGAAACTTATAAATGAAGCTACTTCATCAACTCATCTCTTGCAGGAAGTGTAATTAATGTACCAATTGATCCAATTGAAAAGGAAACCAGCCAATTGACCACCCATCAAAACTAAGTAAGAGAAACCTGAAACTTTAATAAATCACTCCTCACAAGTGAAACTCATGCCCACAGAATGAGCGATTCAAAACTACAGTCTTTGCTTAACAACCTAAAACTTGTCACATATAAGAACAGTTCATGCTAACTTTCTTTTAAGCTTCTAAAACAAGATACATTGATACTAGAACAAGATCATGGCTTGTGCTCTACTACTTTGAGCTCTACTACTTTGAAATGTAATGCTGTGCTACTTTAAGCTCTACTACTTTGAAGTGTAATGCATGTCCACATGCAGAGAAATTAAAAGCAGCTTTGAATCACTGGAAACAGAGATGGGGCTAATAATGTAACACCAGCAAGTGGAACTGAATGTGGGACCTCCAGAGCTTAGTGCATGAGACTCTATAGCTGTAGCAATAAAACCAGTTCATAGAATCATAGAATCGACTCTCAGTTAAGGCTGTAGAGGAAACTCATTCTTTCTTTCTTTCTTTCTTTCTTTCCATAAATGGTCTGAGTGCCACTACGTGGGACAGTGAATCATACCCAGATGTAGTGTTGGTTACACATGTATGAAAAAAAGGGGGTTGCTAAAAGTTAGCATTGCCTGGGAATGCAATTTTGAATTGATTTGTCATTTCAATAAATTTTCTAATCTGAGAATTACTTTTGGTTGAACTGTCACTAACAGTGCCAGAACATGCAATTGGGATAAAAGCTTGATTGGAAAATTGATGAGAACTTGTATTAAGGAGCCATAATTTCACATTATTAGTGATATAAATTGTAATGTGATATGACATAATGTAATTCTGGGTTGCATATAAAGAGGCAACCTGTGACATAACTATACAGTCCTCCTCTCTCTTGCTCTCCTGTGAGCATAGTTAGAAAATTGTGTTCAGTTCTGGACTCCTTGTTACCAGAAACATAGATACAATAAAGGAAGTTCAGAAAAAAGTTATAAAAAGTTAAAAAACTGTATAATGTATGACATTCTACAAATACTTGGTTAGTATAAATAACAAGAAAGGAAAGGAATTAGAAGGCATAATTAGAAGTGATTGAATGAAATTAAGAACAAATTCATGCAGTTTAGATACCAGGGAAAAAAAATCCTACCTGTATATTTTAGTCTTCTCTTAAGTGAAATGATGGAAATTCCAGCAGTTGTTACTTTAAACAGGAGATTCTACAAAACAATAGTAAATGTATGATGAGGATCTCTTCTATGCTAGTCCACAATCAATTGAATTCTACCACAAAAAAGAATGGATCCTTCCATAAAGTTGTCACTATAAGTTTAATTGTGGAACATAGGCACTTATCTTTTAAATAGAAGGCCTATAAGAGGCCATCACACTCATGACTGTTACTGAGTTAATTGCTTCAAAATTCAATGGGGTAAACTATTACTATTTATAATTTGTATCAATATAGGAGTTAGGAACCCAAGTTCTAGAGTAGGAACCCCTTGTGCTAGGTGCTGTACAAACAGAGCAGAAAGGCAGGTATTAGAATCTGACAATGAGAACTAGCAGTTAAGTGCACAGTACCCTGCAGAGCTTTCAAGATGCAGTCATTCTCTTGCCTGGGGGAAAACCAACTTGGGTACGTTCTTCTTTCGAAAAGAGATATGCAAATTCGGCACTAATTTGCATATCTTCTTCCATCGCTTTTTCGAAAGTGGTCTTTTCAAAAAAGAAAGCAGTTTAGAAGCAGTTCTTTCAGGAAAAAAAAACCCTTACCGAAAGAATCCTTCTGCCTCAAAAAATGAGGTATGCAGGGTTCTTTGAAAAAGGGGGTGGGGAGTTGTAAGAATCGTATCTAAACTGCTTTCTTTTTAGAAAAAAATGCTTTCGAAAAAACGATTGGAAGAAGATATGCAAGTTAGCACCAAATTTGCATATCTCTTTTCGAAAGAAGAACTTAGTCTAGCTGTATCCCTGTGGGTTTTTGTTGTTATTGTTGTTGTTTTTATTCCATGTACGACTTCTACCTTACCCCAGCTCACATTCAGAACTCATTCAGAACTCATTCAAATTAAGACCTCACATTAACACTGTAACAGTTGCATTCCAATTACTAATCTTCTCGCTCAGTTGTGCTTTTAACACTAAAGCAACTAATACAGAAGCCTTGAGGGTAGAAAGATAATTCCCTACATACCACAGGTCAAAAATACCAAGTATGACTGCCAAGGGGCCTAAAGGCTCAATTTACAGCAGGAGTAAAACATAAGAGATCTCTAGAAGCTCTTACATGGATCTTGGCATAGCTATTTTTTTACTCTGGTAACAAATATTATACTTTTGATTAAATTTCATGACCTTGAAACCATACTTCATACATACAAAAGATCATGAAATCTCATCGGTCTTTCTTTATGACATAGACAGCTCTTGCTGGAGAACCCTCAACTGGCCTAATTTTGTATTGAAAACAGGGGGTTGCTGCCACAAACACTACCATTGTTAGGGAGAATATAGGCAGGAAACTATAATCTTAGTATCCACTGCCATTGAGGAGGTTGTCCATTTACTTCACTGAGAGTAAAATCTGCCAAAGATTTGTAGCTTCTCTGATTTTGCTGCTTACAAAATGTGAATTGCAAACTCCTACTCCACAAAAAAACAATAGAAGGACCATGTTCACTAAAACCTATTTCATCTTTTTTTATGCTCTAGCAACATACCAGCTCTTATTCTTCTGTAAAATTTATGAGAAATTTCTCTTAGATGAAGGGATTGGAATATGAATATCTATAGTTCTTTATATAAATTGATGCAAATTAGTGTGCAGATGAAAGAGAAAAACTTTTCCCTTGTACAAGTAGGCATGAATTCAAAAATTAAGAACCCTAGGGAGGAAACTATGCGTGGCTTTTAGAACCAGGGCATAACTTTCTGTTGAGTAATATTTTCTTGAATTTAAATATCAGATGGAGGAGTGTTTTCACCTATTGCATTCATTACTAATATGTTAAAAATAACATAAAAAGAGTAGCTTAAAATGCCAGTGGAGGGGAAACTCCCTTTTAAGGCTGAATCCCTAGTAGATCCTTTCAACTCACTGTTTCTGGAAAACTCTTCATGAGGAAAAAGAAAATTCAATTTTTATAAAGCAAATATCAAATTAAATTTTTCAAGGTTTTTGCTCTTCTGTGATCCACAGCACACTTATTTCAAAATAAATTATTCCAGAAGAAATACTCCGAAATAGCTTACACACAACAGCTATTTTCAAATACCTATTTTGGAATAGGCATTATTCCTCATGGAATGAGGTTTACAGAAGACAGAATAAGCCATCTATTATTTTGAATTTATTTCAAAATAACAGAATTGCTGTGTAGACGCTCACATTGTTATTTCAAAATAATGTTAGTTATTTCAAAATAACTGCTGTGTAGACATACCGGCTGTGTCTACATTGGCACCCCTTTCCGGAAAAGGGATGCTAATGAGACCAGTCAGAATTGCAAATGCCGCGGGGGATATTTGCATGAACATGGCTGCCGCTATTTTCCGCCTCGGGGTTTTGCTCCAGTCTAGACGGGATCTTGCGGAAAATAAGATCCCTTATTCCTACTTTCATGCTAATGCCGTGGGGGATATTTAAATCCCCCTTGGCATTTGCAATTCCGAAGTGTCTCATTATCATCCCTTTTCCGGAAATGCCAGTGGAGGTACCCAGACAGCCTGGGTACTCTCTTTCGGCTTGCTTTTTCGAAAGTACTGCTTGCAGTCTAGACGCTCTTTTTCAAATGAGGCTTTTTCGAAAGTATCTTTCGAAAAAGTCTTTTTCGAAAGAGGCTTGAAGTCTAGACGTAGCCCTAGAGAGGCTACACAGGAGGCAAACAATCACAGACGGGCTTAGAGGAGCAGCCAATCAGGGTTGGTCAGGCCCATATAAGAAGAGCTGCCATCGCTCTCTGCAGCTTGAGGAGAGAGAAGACTGCTTCTCCTGCAGGCTGACAGCAGCAAGTACCCCAGACAGAGCAGTGCTGCATTCTGAGACCTGGTGAACTAAAGGCAGTTCCTGACTTGCAGGGATTTGAAGGCTCAGGCCCTGAGGCAAACACAGGGACCGGAGGGCTATGTCCTGAAGAGGATGCCATGGTCCTTGGAGTGACATGACTCCAAGAGCAGAAGTGACAGCAGTGAGGGACCACCAGAAGAAGGAATGCTGGTGCACGGGACAGCCAGCAGGAGGTGCCGCAATGGAGAGTCATGCCCTGTCATAGTCAGTCATTATTCTTCTCATCATCGTAATCACACCACTAGTAGTTGTCATCATGGCAGCTTCCCATATGTTTCTCCACTCAGCCCGCACGGTCTGGGCAACACCTTTGATCCTGAGTTATGGTTATGCCTACTAAGCCTCAGACATATTCATAAATGTATCAACTGCTTTTTTTCATAATATGCACTTCCACATCCCATAAACGCTGGATGCTCTGCTTTTTACAGATGCTAATGAAACTAAGAGGGTAGCCTATGTAAGCAAGTCCCCATGGGAAATGTTCCTTCTAATCTTTTCCATCTAGGTATGGATTTTTTTTCCATCCATGTGAGAAAAACATTTGTATGTGCACTGAGTCATGTGTGAATGTGCACCATTGAGACAGACAAAACACACTAGCTGTAGGTGCTCTGCTAATCAGCTGGGCAGCATTTGAATCTCTCCTGAGCAGCCACACGAGCGCACAGCTTACAGGGAACACTGCCCAGGGGTACTGTGGAATTTCTCATGACGTTACAGTTGGGTGTCTTGCAGTCCATATGGGTACATTGTGGCATATTTTCCCAAACATCATCCATAGGCACATTCTTTATAGAGATCTTCTAACTTTTATTGGTGCAGGATTATTCTGGGTATCTACTAATGTGAACCCTCCTTAGGTCTAGAGACTTGTTTCTTAAACTGTGTTCCGTGGAACACTGGTGTTCCGCAGAGAACTCACAGGTATGCTGAGATCGTTTGAGGAAAAATAACAGCCACTAGACCCACTGAGACGCAACGGGTGGTGTAAAGGGTGGAAGAGGTGAGCAAGTGGTGACACAGCGGTGATGCAGCTGGAAATGAGGCGGGACTACCTGCGTTCCTCCTCATGTGCTTTTGCGCCTGGCTGCAATCGCCTGGGAAAGCTTCGCACCTCGGTTGCACCCCTTGCCAGAGGGGAGGAGCGTTGCAGGGCCAGCAGTAGAGCCAGCTCTGATTGGCTGTCTCCGCTTTTGGTCTGGGGATCCCTACAGCCACCACCCCAAACAAGTCTTTGCACTGCTGCCTTTAACCCTCACTTGTTACCCAGGACAGCTGAGAGAGGCCAGATACAATGTTCCTTCTTTGTTGGACAACTTTTTTTTTTATTTAATGGACAGAGATTGACAGGTTATGTTTGGGATACTTAGATTAAAAAAGATGTTCCACCTTTCAAAAGATAATAAAAAAGATACTTAAATTATCATTGGGTAGTGAGTGAATAAAAGTGTTGTCTGGTGTTCAAGGGGCAAGGTGTGGTGTGTTTTTTGTTATTTTTCTCAACTAAAAACTCTTGGTGTTCCTCATAAAAAAAAATATTGTTTGTTGTTCCTCGGTCTAAAAAAGTTTAAGAAACACTGGTAGAGAGCTAGTGTGACTAAACTGAAATCTTACAGGCCTCAATCTGTAGGTCTTGCAATACAAACTTACTTTGCTTATACACCTAATAGATGTATGTCAACCTTATACTTCTGTGATCCTGTCTCACCTAAACAGATCCATCACATATTAATTGATTTTATTTAACAATACATTCTCTACTAGATGATTAAATGAAATAATTGGCTGCAGAATTTAAAATGAGAAGTGAAGAAACTTCTAAAGAATTGGAGCTCAAGTGGGGGGAGCACAATAGTCAGAAAGTGAAAAGAAGAATGAGTTATGGGAAGAAGACTTTGAGAAGATGAACAACCATTCTGTAGAGCATCAGAACTTCTATACATGCTGAGGCAATGAAGGGAAAGAGTGATCCACAATGTCAAAAGTAGTTGATAGCACAAAAGGGATAAGAATAGAAGTGAGACTTTTGGATTTAGCCACAAGCAAGTCATTAATAACCCCACTGAGGGCAGTCTCAATAGAATGACTAGCCTAAAACTGAATTAGAAAAATCAAAAATAGAATGCTGAGTAATGTAAGGGAGAATAAGAAGCCTGCTCCAAGAGTTCTGTACAGGAATGGGAGGAGGAAAATGGAGTGGTTATTACTATAGAGAGCTAGATCAATGTGGGAAGGGGCCTTAACAATTAATAAGGGAGAGAAGAGAAATTTTGAAGGAAGGGTGAATACAGATAAAGGCGACATAATCTGGGGCAGACAAGGCAACAAAAGACAGGAAGGACAAAAGAAGAAATATAATTGGGCAAATAGTTAAAAGAACAAGTCATGTGGCATGCCAAGATAATAAAAATGGATACCTCATCAGAACACAAGATAAGAAAAAGGAGAGCGAAAAAAACCCCATGAAGATAATGAAGAAAAACAGAGGAAAGAAAAAAGTTGCTCTTAAGTTTTCTGAATTTCTTCAGATAAATTGGGCAAAACCCTGAAAAGTCAGATTTTAATTGCAGCAAAGATGAATAATTGTGAATGGGCTGTATGAGGAAACTGAATATAATGAAAAGCTTATGTGACTAATAAACTACAAGTAGATATAATTTGTGCTGTTCAGGTATTTGTGTGCAACCCAGAATGAAAACATGTGCCTTTTATATTTATCAAATCTAGGGAGAAAATCACCTGTTTGTGTTCTTCCCTCAAACAAGTTTGGGACTGCAGTTTCTGCCCAATAGTTAACTCCAGGAAAAAAAGGGATTAACATATACAAATTCAATGGCACTGACTCATGGTTTATTCATAACCTATACGTTGTGAGAGATCCAATAAGGCCAAGGACATCTGTGAAAGGTCCCCAAAACTCCTACCTTGCTCTCTTGATTGGCAACACATTCTGTACTGATACCTCATTACCATGTGCAACCCCACTAGCTCTTGTTTCCCAAAATCCTTATTCAGAAGGTGATTCCTACAGTTAAGTAGAAACTGCAGAGATAGAGTACACAGTATTATGTATTGGTCTACATGATAGTCTGATTATGTCTGGAGTTACACTGAATTCTCCTAGTATAACTCATGGTACTTCCCCAGTGACAGAATGGCTGTGCAATCAGGGATGGAGGCAATTCAACTCTGTATGGATTGAGAATGCCCAGCTACCCAGCACAACTCCCAAAATTGGTGATGTTGGCTGGGGAAGGCCACTTCAGGAATGTTTTGAGCCACAGAGTTTAAGGCAAGGAGGAACCTCCCAAATAATTTAGTCTCACCTTCTATATGACGACAGGCCAGCCACCACACAGAACCCACACACCAAACTGAGGAACCGAAATTGGACCTAAATATTACAGATCACATCATGTGCTACAGTTAGAAAATAGAAGGCACCAATGTACACATGTGACTGAAGCCACTGGCATGGAAATATTTCACTCACTGAATAAGCTAATGAAGGCAGTAAAAAGCTAAACACTGAAGGTAGAATTATGAAATGTATTCAGTTGTTTCCTCAGTATTCATATTTCCTATGTGTGTACTATAAAACTAGAAAGCCAGTCTTTCTAAAGAGATGTCAGCTGTGCCATGCATTCTTTACCTACATTGCACTGTAACTTTCCATTGATAAAATTTGTAGCTAATTTTAAATTTCCTTATAAAATCAAATGGCTCAGATGATATATGTAAACACAGTTTGTTAATATCAATACCAAAATTTATAATAAAATCATAAACACAGTTGTACCATTAAGAAGAAAGAAGAGGTCTGAAATTTGCAGACTAATGCTAAATTATATCACCATACAACTGTTTTGTATTTCAAAGCAACATACCAGATATAGAATATTTTACATTAATTACATAATATCTGAAATGAGAGACTAAACATTCTAACAAGTATTCATTCTTTCAACTAATTTAAAAGAAACTCTCTTGAGGTTTCCTAATTCATTTATGTTACTGAACCATATTGCCCAAGTGTATGTATTACAATACTTCTTGCTAAATTGCTATTTCAGAAATTATCATTTTCATTTATTCTTCCTTTCCTCATTTTATGAGTCCAACATGGATTCCAACAATTACTGTTTGCTGAATTAATTTTAATTTCAGACTAGATGCTTTGCTTATTGTTACAATAGCAAGTTGTAATATGTAGATTTCTCTGCTCCACTTGTTTGTTTTCTAAATATCAAACAGTTTTAATGTGTTGTACTTAATAAAAAGGATATTTGACATATGCATGAGACAGTAGTTAATGTTGCAGGACATGTAGCAAAGAGGAAAGCTAAATGTACAGAAAAATGTTTCCAAACTATGGAATCTCTGGCCTGATTCAAAGGCCATTGCAGTCATTAGAAATTTTTCCATTCACTTCCCTGAGATCAAAACCATAATACCCATAGACATCTTGCTATGAGCTGTGTCCACATGACATAAAGTATGAAGGAGTACTACAGAAAGGGATCTAGGGGCTATAGTGGACCACAAGCTAAAGATGAGTCAACAGTGTGACACTGTTGTAAAATAAATAAACATGATTCTGGGATGCATTAACAGGAGTGTTGCAAGCAAGACACAAGAAGTAATTCTTCTGCTCTACTCTGCACTGATTAGGCCTCAATCGGAGTATTGTGTTCAGTTCTGGGCACCACATTTCAAGAAAAATGCAGAAAAATTGGAGAAGGTCCACAGAAGAGTAACAAAAGTGTTTAAAGGTCTAGAAAACATGATCTATGAGGGAAGACTGAAAGAACTGGACTTGTTTAGTTTAGAAAAGAGAAGATTGAGGCTATGTCTACACTACAAAGAAAAGATGGAAAAATATATGCAAAATGTGAACAGCAATTTAAGTATCTTTTTCCATTTTTCTTCCGAAAGAGGCTTTACAAAAAGGGCTTTTTTTACACGGGGACAAAAGTTGGGAAAAAAACCCTCTTTCAGAACACCTCTCCTTCTTTGTAAAATGAAGTTTACAGGGATGATGACAAAACACATCCGCTTTTATGACTTTTTTTTGGAAAAGCAAATGCATTCCTTGGACACAGCAGAGCTTTTCCATGATAACTCTGGTATCCCGGAAAAGCTCTGTAGTCTAGACAAACCTTGTGAGGGGACATGATAGTAGTTTTCAAGTATCTACAAGGGCGTTTCAAGGAGGAGAGAGAGAAATTGTTCTCCTTGGCCTCTGATGATAGGACAAGATGCAATGGGCTTAAATTTGCAGCAAGGGAGATTTAGGTTGGATATTAGGAACAACTTCCTACCTGCCAGGGTGGTTACACACTGGAATAAATTGCCTAGCAGGATTGTAGAATCTCCATCACTGGAGATATTTAAGAGCAGGTTGGATAGACATTTATCAGGGATGGTGCTTGGTCCTGCCATAAGGCCAGGAAACCAGTGTTCCCTCTAAGATGGGAGGCAACACAGTTTCTCAGGTGATTAATCAGTCCCACTCAGTCAGTCAGCTCTGTACATGGAGCCCTAGCCTCTAACTGGGTGGGGTTGATTAATTAGCTGTGAAACTGTACTGGGGCGCAAATTAGAGGGACCACTGCAGGAAACTGGACTTGATGACCTCTTGAGATCTCTTCCAGGTCTAGTATTTTATGATTCTATATTCAAGCTCTTAGAATTAGAGTCCCAAAGACAAGTTGCCTAGGTACGGTGATACTGGGCTTTGCCACACATAACTTTTAAGCACCTAAAAAAACTACTGCAATTCACAAAGCCCTGAGTCTGGCTAAGAGGCTACCTATAAAATGAAAGGGATTCACAAAAGCCAGCATACTGGGAAGCTTCTCATCTAAGCTAGCCAATGGGTGTGTACAAAGCCCCCACTCCCTCTTTGGACATAAATGCCTGAGTCTGAGGTAGAGAGAGGCACCTCTCTCTGCTTGGAATTGTCAACTGTCAAGCCTATCCTGCTGTTAGGTGCCTACCATGTTTTAGCAGGGGGAGGGGACCAACTCCCTCACCTGGGATATGGAAGAAACCCAGTTCAAGTCCCCATGCCCTGAGGAGAGTGCTCTAAACACTGGGCTGTGATATGAGGGCTCTTTCAGTCATCCTGTTGAAACTGTTGTGCTATGTAAAAATAAATATGGAATCATTGGACCAGAAAAAAAAGCAACAGGATAATTTATAGTTTGATGGTTAGATCACTGAGGTGAGAGACCCAGGATCCAGGACACTACTCCAATAACTTATAAAAAACGTTTCTTCATATGTGGGATCTCCATTACTAGAAGTTTGCGACCATTTTGGCCCATTCTGTGCAATCCTCTAGTAATCACTTTGTGGATCTATTATCCTTTTGAATCATGCAAGATACCACCTCATCCATCCAAGGCCTTCTTTTTCCACCTTGTGTTCTCCTGCAGCTTTCCCATTTAGAGACCATAAACGTGCTTTGCCCACTAAACCTCTTAAAATAGACAATGCAAATTGAATCTTTCTTTTTCTAAGATCTAGAATTAGTACTTGCTAAATTCCAATAATCTCCAATGCTTTTTGCTGGGTATGTCACTGATTCCCATTACTATAATGTCTTGGCTTTCTATTTCTCTGCATATAGAGGCCAGCTTGCCAAGCTGAACGGTCCCCTTGCATTCTGTATGGAGATCATTGCACTTGTCATTTTCACATACCTGGACCATACCAGTTTTTAGACCCCTGCATGGATTTGTATCCATGTCCACAAAAATGAGCTGCGGGTATCTGCAGCCACACCTGCAGATGTGGATACCCCTGGATATAAAATGTATTTCCACAGATTTGGAGGGCTCTACCAGTTTGCACTGAGGCCAGACTTCATGGTAATCAAACTATACTGTGGTAAAACTTTTGGGCCTAATGCTGCATGAGGGCCCCCAAAATGAAAGGCAGCCAGGATTTTTCTTTGTTGGGGTGGAGGGTTTTTTTGGGGGGGGGAGGGGGAGAGTGATTGGAGCTCATGACTTTAGCCAAAAGGCTTAAACTCTAAGGCATCAAGGAGTTTGGCCATAGGCTTATTGAATGACAGCCCAATTTTAACAGCATGCTGTAGTTTTATAGCATGTGTTTTACTCTGTGCAGCTCAGGGCATCTGATATGTGACATGCACAACCATTCATCTCAGACATAGTGTGGCTACAGTACCATTATTTTTAGATAATGTAGATATGTGTCACTTTAATAAATGTGTCTTCCTGACTTCTCCTGTTGAAATTTACTGAAAGCATCAAAACTGTCTCTCTTTTTAAGACAAAATACAGGACTATGTAGCACTTTAAAGACTAACAAGATGGTTTATTAGATGATGAGCTTTCGTGGGCCAGACCCACTTCCTCAGATCAAATAGTGGAAGAAAATAGTCACAGCCATATATACCAAAGGACACAATTAAAAAAAGTGAACACATATGAAAAGGACAAATCACATTTCAGAACAGAAGGGAGATACGGAGGGGGGGGGAGAAGGAAGGTGAATGCCTGTGAGTTAATGATATTAGAGGTGGGGAAGGGTAGATGTCTGTGAGTTAATAGTGTTAGAGGTGATAATTAGGGAAGCTATATTTGTAATGGGTAAGATAGCTGGAGTCTTTGTTCATGCCCCCGCGGAGAGTGTCGAATTTTAGCATGAATGCCAGTTCAGAGGATTCTCTTTCAAGTGCAGATTTGAATGTCTTCTAAAGTAGGATGCAGGTGAGTAGGTCATTGAGACAGTGTCCTTTCTAGTTGAAATGGCAAGCAACTGTTTTTTCTTTGTGATCCTGTCTAATGTCTGTTTTGTGGGCATTGATTCTTTGGTGAAATGTCTGAGACGTTTGTCCAATGTACATAGCAGATGGACACTTTCGGCACATGATAGCATAGATTATATTTCTGGAGGTGCAGGAATATGTATTCTGATTATCTTACCCATTACAAAGATAACTTCCCTAATTATCACCTCTAACACTATTAACTCACAGACATCTACCCTTCCCCACCTCTAATATCATTAACTCACAGGCATTCACCTTCCTTCTCCCCCCCCCCCCCCGCATCCCCCTTCTGTTCTGAAATGTGATTTGTCCTTTTCATATGTGTTCACTTTTTTTAATTGTATCCTTTGGTGTATATGGCTATGACTATTTTCTTCCACTATTTGATCTGAGGAAGTGGGTCTGGCCCACGAAAGCTCATCATCTAATAAACCATCTTGTTAGTCTTTAAAGTACTACATAGTCCTGTATTTTGTTTTAGCTACACCAGACTAACACGGCTACATTTCTATCTCTTTTTAAGGTGGGAGAAGCAAAGAAAGCCCATAAATAAATCAGCTATTGTGCACACTGTGAGCTAGAGTGCACCTGCCTCTGCCCATGGGCTGTAGAGGGGATAGGCAGTGGAAGAATATACAAGGACTTCTCTTCCCCTTTCACACATCTCTGAAAGGGACAATCCCAATCTTGAACTCCGAGGCAAGAACAGAGCATTTGCTTATCTTCTCTACTCTGGCCGATATTGTTGGGCTAGTATGGAAGGAGCTTACACTGTCCTAGGGTAGGGACTGCTCAAAGTCATGCTGTTTCAGTGCTCAGTAAATATTGTACATGACTTCTGTGAGGTGTCTCCTCACTTACACTCTTTCAACAATGACAGTGGCTGCATGGGAAAGCCACAATCTTGCCACTAAGTTGGTATGCTCCTTTATTATCTTATCATTCTCCCTCATATGACCATCTATTCTTCAGTTCACATTTTAAAATATTAACTATAAAGTAACAAAGTTGAAGGCCAGTTCTCAAGGATATATCACTGTGAAGTACACAATTTGGTTTTAGACTGCTGTATGGGAAGAAGAGTTTAAGGTGACTATGTGAGGAGGAGGCAAAGGAGAAGTAGCAGGATTATAGACATTGCAAAAAAAAATTTTTTTTCATGGAATTAACTTCCCCAGAAAAAATGTATGTGCCATGGAGAACTTTAAATGCAAGAAGCCCTGGACACAAGCAAACTTATGAAAAAAGGAAGGAAGAAAGAGAGAGACAGGAAAACATAACACAGGAGAAACAGCAGAAAAAAAAACAGATCCAGGACCTGATAACTTCTACAGGTTGAAACTCTCTTAACCAGGACTCTCTGGTCCAGCAACATCCAGAAGAACTACGGATGTTTCTGGACCAGAGTGTCCATATGGAGAGCTAGCAGCTGGGATTCAATGTGTGGTAGCCAGGCTTCACAGCCAGGCAGTGGAAGCCCCACATATGGGAATGGGGCTGTCCAGTAGGGCAGCGAGAGTCTGGCATGCAGAGGCAGTGGGGCTGCCCAGTGCAGTAGCAGGAGTCGGGCACTGCAGCAAGAGTCCGGTGCACAGAGGCAGCAGGGCTGCTGGATGCTGCAGCGTGAGCCCGGTGTGCGCAGAGGCAGCAGGGGCTGACAGGACAGCAGGGTCTAACAAGGGGGCAGTTCACTGGCAAGCCAGCAATCAGGCCAGGGCTGGTGGCAGGGGGGCCAGAAATGACTTCCCCTGGTCCGGCAAAATCCCTCATCCGGGACCGGTCAAGTCCTGAGTGTGCCGAACCAAGGAGGACCAACCTATATTTGTAAAATACAAGAACCAAAAAAACATGTTCCGGAAGACAAATATTACACCCAACTTTGATTATTTTCTCCCCTTTCTGGCCTTCCTGCAGTAAGTCTAAATTGCAAAGAAATAAAACAAACCAATAGAAAACATCCACTCCCACTCCAGTCTTTATTGAGCCTTGCATTTTGGAAAACAAAAATTGCTAAGAGAGTTTGAAGAAATTGCTGCCAATGTTTCCTTTCCTGCTGTTAGTAAAGTATGATATACCTGCTGGCAGTTCTGTATATAGTGTCAGTCATATACATGCAAAAGAAACTGCTCCAGGAAAAAAACATTTAATGCCAATGTTTAAAGACTATGGTCCACTTTATTTTCTACCTCAGTAGTATATCAGTGCCAAAAAGCAATTCCAAAAGTAGAGTGTATAACTGGAAATAAATTAAGTAAAGATAGCATTTAAGAAGGGTAAAGCCTTACAAAGACTTTAAGAAAGGGGCTGGTGGTGAGAGATAAATGGGATGCTTCTACTGTCAATGAAGAATCTGTACTATGAGCAATGATTTAGAGTGGAAGTCTTACCTGACAAGCAGACCCATTATGAAATCCTCTAATGTGATAATTTTCTTATTAACATTAAACATAATCTATGAACAATGCATTCATGTCTACAGCATGTAGATTGTGCAGTGGAAATGAAGCTTACTAACTAATGAGCAGTGGGAAGGGTAAAGTCTGTTGTAAATACACCTATGGAACAGATTCCTAAAATACTGTACATCTTTGAGGACAAACATGACAAGAATGAACACATGAAAATATAATTACATAAGGAAAGAGGGGCAGTGGCTCTGGAAAAGAGATTACAAGAAAGATAAGTGGAAGGAATGTTTTCAATAAAATATCACTTGGCCACTTTAAGTCAATTTTTTTCTATACTGAAATGACAGCATGATACCTTCACAGAACAGCAGTAATCAGGAGATAAATCTGAAAGGTGATAGGAAAACAGCAGTCTGACATTGTAACTTCCACAAAGAAAAAATGACATGAAGGTGACTGTGCTTTAAGGCCCACAAAGCAATCTTCCTTCTTCTAAACTTCAGATTAAAATGAGTGAACTATGAAAAAAATGACTTCAATCCGAATGGAGATGGGGCCTCTGAAAAACAAAGATGCATGTTCTCATTATCTTACAATTACCTGTTTCACACTATCTTTTGTTCTGCTTAGGCAAAGGCAGAGCTGTCACGTGTGTGACTGAAGCCGCCTTCTGTGACATCTCCATCTCAATAGATCCCTGCTTCCCAGCATTGTGAATGATTTTCTGAAAAAATATGATTACTAGTACTGAATTTTTAGAAATAAAGCAGTCCGCATTTGGGGGGAGATGTTAAAATTACTCTGTGTCCCAGAATCTCAGCGGGGTAGCTGTGTTAGTCTGTAACTTTAAAAACAACAAGCAGTCCTGTGGCAACTTAGGGTACGTCTACACTGTGCATAGATACCAATGGTATCCCAAAATAGCTACCCCACACCTTAACAAGCCACCCATTGCTTCTAAATATTTTTTGAAATAACGGGCATGCTATCCCACAAAGGTTAAGGGATGTTTTGAAATAGCATGTTATTTCAAAATTTAGCACTGTATAGATGCGCCAAATTTTGAAATAGCCTATTTTGAAATTCAATCAAAATAAGATATGCAATTTTTTCAACACAAATTGTGTATCTTATTTTGAGTTTAGGGTGCTGTATAGACACACCCTTACAGACTAACAGATATATCATATCACGAGCTTTTGTGGGTAAACACCATTTCATCTCACCAAGGGTGTATCTACAGAGCACCCTCAACTCGAAATAAGATATGCAATTTGTGCTACACAAATTGCATATCTTATTTAGATTCTATTTTGAAATAGCTTATTTTGAAATTTGGCGCATCTACACAGCACCACATTTTGAAATAACACACTATTTCAAGACATCCCTTAACCCTCATGGAAAGAGGTTACAGGTATACTGAAATAGCGCACCTGTTACTTCAAAAATATTTCAAAATAATGTACGGCTTAAGATGCGGGGTAGCTATTTCAGAATACCTCCAGTATCCTGAAATAGCTGTGCGTGTAGATATACCCCAACTCATCTGATGAAGTGGATTTTATCTATGAAAACACATGATATATTTGCTAGCCTTTAGGTTGCCAAAGGACTGGTTCTTGTTTTTCTGTGTTTCAGAGTAATTTAAAATGGAACCTTGGAGATGGATGTTGTCTTGAAAAAAAGTTTTGAATATCTTCCCCCTTTACAAATTGAGAAGTATCCCAAGGAGGATCGCCAGTGCAAACTTTAGTTCCTTTCAAAAGCTTTACTGTAACCATTTTCTAGATAAGAAGGAAAATACATCCACACAGATGTGAATGGGAGGTGTTGCTCAGCAGGTCTAAGAATCACACACAGAGGGAGCAGTGAAAGCCAAAACTCCTGATACAGAAAAGCAGCTATAGTTATCTAGCTCATGTAGCCCCCATTACCATAGTACTCAAAAGCCTCACAGTCTGAAGAGTATTTCTCTTCATAACACCTTGTAAGGTAGGGAAATCCTAGTATACCCATTTTACAGATAAGAATATGAGGTATGGAGAGTCTGACCCTTGAAATGTTGCTGCTGTAGACAATTAGATATTTCCTACCCAGGAGAATTGTTTTGTCTGAGAGAGGTCATCTTGGCAACAAAGTCACCTGACAGGCAGTCATGGTGACCTAGGAAAGTTGACAAGGAAGTTGTCTGACAGAAAAGACTGGAGGTTATAGAAAGGGAGTAGCTGATTTTTGGGAAGGAATTGTGGAGGACGGGTATTTTGCCATTTTTAGAAGCTCACGCTGATACCTCATGAGGGAGGGGAATCCCTGCCTGCCTTCCTGAGCCCAGATGGTCCCTTCAACATTCCCAAGAAAAGAGGAAGTTACTAAGGGGCATTGCAGTTAGGATGTATGTTGTCTTCTAAATGACTTGCGTTCTCATGTACTTTATCAAGTCTAAAAGTGTGATTGTGTTAGACTTTGGGGAAAAGTGTCTGTGTTACACACTTCACAACTCTCACATGTCTCCAGAGACACTTAAATTGTAACCCAGAGGCTCAAGGCTTGGAGTGGAGCTCTCAGGGAGGGCATGCTTCAGGCTATGTCTACACTGTAAGTGCTGCAGCAGCACAGCCTCAATCATGCTGCTGTAGTGCAGACACATACTGCGGCAGTGGAAAGGGTTTTCCCTTTGTTATAGTAAATCCATCCCCTTGAGAGGAGGCAGTTAACTTGATTGGGGTTTACGCTGGTTTAACTATGTCTCTCTGGGATAAAGTTTTCACATCCTTGAGCAATGTAGCCATGTTGAGCTAAGTTTTAGGTGCAGATAAGGCCTAAGTGATGCAGGAGTCTGAAGTGTCAGCACTGAGAATAATCAAGTGAACAGCAGGTTTTGTTTCTTAGGACGGGGTGCTAGATGAATGATCTGTGCCCCAAGAGTGTGCTTAGGGATCTCAAGACTGGGACAGCGGCCTAAAAGCAAGTCAGCAACTAGATCTTTTCATAGCAATCTGGCGGGTAGGCTGCAGGAGGCACCCAAGAAGATCAGTGGCACTCTCCATAGGCTCTAGGTCTGGGCTAGGTGACCAGGAACTGGAAGAGGCCAGGCTGTATTGAGGGTAGCTGAAAATCTGGTACAAATGGTGACCCTACAAAGCCAAAGAAAATCTTTAATCTAAAACAGTATATTTCACATAGTAAAGGGCTTGTAAGAAGGTTCAAGTTGTACTAGTTTGGACCCTGGATTTACTCTTGATTCACATCTGAATATTGCATTTTATATCTTTGATGGAGGACCCAATCCTGTTCCTATTGATTTTGGTGGGGCGGGATAGGGTCCCAAGCTCATAACTCCATAATAATGGGCCAAATCCTGTTGGGTGTTTTTTTGTGTATAAAGCAAGCAAGCTTTGACCCTTGCCATTTTAATTAACTGAGTGAAGTTTTCATTTCAAAGACTAAAATGTAATATAGCAAATATGCTATTGTGCTCCATTTTGCTAGGTTTCAGGCATTAAATATTACAGATTTTGTTTTACAATGCATTCCTAAAAGAGGAAAATTAATCACACACAGACGCAAATGAGCCATATTCATCCTTGGTGAATCTTCATCAACTTGAGTGGGTTTACTTCAGGGATTAATTTGTTCCAGCATATCTATGTTACATTCAAGGCCAAATCTTGCTAATTTTGCTCATGCAAATACTCTCAAGGAAACCAAAGGCATTATTCATTTGAAAACTTTACAAAACTCTAAGGCTATCTTAGTTCTGGCATTTCCTAACTTCTAAGTGCACGTCTTTACAATATTAACATTATTTTAATGTAGTTGCATGTGTGCAATTTCTAAGATTTAGAAAAAGGCAAACTGAAAAAGAAAATCAAATCATATGGAACCATAATGACACTTGTCTCCATGGGTTACCAACATCTTCATGAACTTTAAATCCATGGGGAAGACCTCTGCCGCTTGAGGTAATGGAGAATTGATAGTGGCAGAAGGTTAGCATCCTCTATATGGGCTACCCTAGAGGAAAATTAGGCACAAATTTGGCCAGTGGCTTTCACAGCTATTTGCTGACAACAAAGGAATGTTCATACTTAATAATCCTGGGTTCTACTCAGTTTCTGAGGGAAGTGTGCTGTAGAGGTTACAGAATATCTTCTTTTGTCCCTGCCTCAAGCCTAGATTCTTCTGCTCTTTTGCCTGACCTTAGCTCAATCCTACACTCTCCCTTCCCCCCCTTTGGTCTCTCATATCAGCCTTTCCCCATGCTCTCCATTAGCCATAAGAACAGTCTTACTGGGTGAGACCAAAGAGACATCTAGTCCAATATCCTGTCTTCTGACAGTGGCCAATGCCAGGTGCCCGAGAGGGAATGAACAGAAGAGGTAACCATCAAGTGGATTATCCCCTCTTGCCCTTTCCCAGCTTCTGTCAGAGGCTGGGGACACCATCCCTGCCCATCCTGGATAATATGGGCCTATCCTCCATGAATTTGTCTAGCTTTTTTTTTAACCCTGTTATAGCCTTGATCTTCACAACATTCTCTGGCAAGGAGGATACCATATCAGTTCTCCCTTTCTTCTCTTTGGCTCCATGTCCTAGTCCCATTCTCCATGAAGTCCCTATCCAGCTCCTATTCTCACCACCCCAACAGGTCAGTTTTTCACCTTGTGGATTTGAACCAAGCTGTCTCCTTAACCTTCTCAGTGTCTGCGTTCCAGCAGGGAGTTCCTGTGCCTAGAACCACAGAAGCCTTGGTTGCCAGTCCCTGGAAAAAGCACAGAGAAAATATTGGTCAGCCATTGTGGCATAGAGGCATGAAGGATGTTCAGTCATTGGCTATGTCTAGACTGCAAGCTTCTTTCGGAAGAAGCTTTTCTGGAAGAGATCTTCCGAAAAATCTTCTTTCAAAAGCAAGCGTCCACACAGAAAAAGTGAAACGAAAACGCAATCTGCTTTTTCAAAAGATAGTGTCCACATTGATTGGACACTATCTCACATTTAAGTTGTGATTACTATGGATGGAGTGGCCACCAGGGCACCTGCACTTTTTTCTGGAAGACTCTTATTTCGAAAAAAACCCTCTTCCCCATCCACACACCTTTTTCCAAAAGAGCTCTTTCGGAAAAAGACTTCTTCCTCATAGAAAGAGGTTTACCACAGAATGCAATTGCAGTGTGGACATAAGTGTAGTTTTTCTGGGAAAATGACCGTTTTTCCAGAAAAACTATGCAGTGTAGACATACCCATTCTGTTGGAGGTGGATCATGCACACTCTTGTCAATGTATAGAAGTGGTAACTGGATGGAGCATACTCAGTGCAGATCGAATCTTTGTAGAATTTAGTAGCCAAACTCTGAAATCTCTCAACCAATCATATGCAAACAGTAATTTTCTGAGACTCACAACTTGGCCAAATGTGGTTGGATTTCTCTGAAAATATGCAGATCATAGAATACTAGAACTTGAAAGGAACTTGAGAGGTCATCAAATCTAGTCCCCTGCCCTCATGGCAGAACCAAGCACTGTCTAGATCATCCCTGATAGATGTCTATCCAACCTGCTCTTAAATATCTCTAATGACGGAAATTTCACAGCCTCCCTAGCACTCCTCTCTTTCCCAAGGACAAATTTCATATTCCTGCTTCAAGACACGAAGAAATTTTTAGCATGGACAAATCAATGTATTTCCCCATATCTCATCCTGTGAATGGGCTGACCCATTTTTTGCTAAAATTTCCATTTAAAAAATCCATCTTAATCAGATACTACTCATGGAAAATTTCAGAGCAAAGTTATAACAAACTGAAAACTGAGTCTTGTAAGGGAAAGTGTCAAAAAAACTTGATAATAAGAGTTGCAAACTGTACTACTTATAGCAAATATTCTGCATATCAAAGTAAGGCAGGAATGTATGAGCAGCCCAAAGACACTTTCCTCTGGAAAGTTTTGCTTGTTTGGAAGCTAATGTAACTTCCTCGTCAGATTCCTACTGTCTTTATCTAATATAGATCTCACTGATCACCTGTTCGAAAGAAGAATACAGTCCACGAGGGTTCTGTTAAAGCATTAATGAAGAAGTGACCTGGTTCTCAATCTGTGCTAAAGGTTCTGAATTATGCATAACGTTGAGCCAGAGATGCACCATTTATAATGCTGCAGAAGCTCATTTTATAAAAATCTTTCAAAGAAAGACTTCATTCACACAGTGTTAAATCATATTGTAAGTTAAAAGGAATTGCACTAGTAATAGAAAACTGCTTACAATACGTAAATAAAAAAAATCAGGGTACAGCTTCCTTTCTCATTAAGAAATTAGTAACCTCACTAATCACTCTGTCTATTGTTCTTTCTTTACCAGGACCTGGCAATGTTTAGAAGCAAGAATAATTTTGTATGCATCTGGTTCAGGTTCCCTACTTGAACAGGTAGTTAAAAGGAGACACCACATCTTTCATATCACATTTCATCAGCTAATGTAAAAGCTCCATTAACATTTCTTTTTAAAACTGTTCCCAAATTCCTGCTTACGAAGAGGGGTTGGAGCACGGCTCGTGCAACATGTATTTAGCCTTCAGTACTGCATATTAAAACTACTGGCTTGAAAGGTAGAAGGCATAAAAAAGGGCTGCATTGTTAAAGGGTCCTTGGCCTAGCCTCTGTTTTTACAATACAGCATTTAAATATCTCACTACTCCATTTACAGGGACAGTCAAATGCTAGACATAAGTATGCATACAAATCACTGGAGAATCCAGTTCATCCACCATTTAATGACAAGATAGAGGGAACACAAATCTTGATATTTAAAAGTGTAAAGATTTTTAAAATCTTTCCCTTATCTGTCTGATTTTTGCACTTCAATTAAAATGTCTGTGTTTACAGTGTTAAATACTGTTTTGATTCATCTCACCTCTTCTGACAACCGCTACATACTTTAAACCTTTATTTTATAGAGATTTGCTATTTATAAACTGACACTGACTTCAAGAAACAGTTTAATAATTTTTGTTTTTTTAACTCTGTGCTGCTAATATGCTCACTGTGTGCTCTTTCTTCTAAATGTAGAGATATCTCAAGGGTCATTTGAGACAACACATTTCTTGCATATTTATAGCATGTGGGCAAATGTAATTATGCTCTTACTGACAATGTGCTGTCTTGAACGCTCCATCCTGACGCTATTAATATGACTATCAGGAGATAGATCTTCAACTGATGTAAATTTTCATAGCTCCATTAATTGCCATATCAGTGAACATATGGCAACTCACACCAACTGCAGATCTACCCTAGTTGTCTGCCCCTTGCCATGTAGTAAGCAGCATTTTCTATGGAGAGCTGGATGCTAAAGGAATCACCTATATAAAAGTCTATTGTACAGAGCCAAACCCTGACTCTGTTGAAAGTTATACCAAAACCTAGAACTGTAAAAATCATGAAAACCCACAGATGTTAATAAAAAAAATGCATTTTCTGCAAGTTAGTCTACATCTCTAACCTCCCCTCCATTTTTTTCTTGTTTTAAGAAACTGGTAATTCAGCTACCAAAACACAACATTGCCCAATTGTGCATTCTTTTTCATAGTGAAAAGATGGTGAAAACCATTTTGCTGAATATCCATCTCACTTTATTTCAAATTCACATAGAAATTAATAAATGCTTTGTGATAAGGTGTTGCCTGAATTATGGGCCTGGTCTTGCTAACTTGTATAGCACATAGTAGTACAAGAGGAAGCTTACAACAAAGAGACTGGCTGCCACTTCCCCTTGCTGCAGTGCTACTCTTTGTTATATCCAGTAAAACTGCAGTAGTTTTCCAATTCAGGTCAATTAATGCCTCAGCATTTGTGGTAAGAATTAGTTACAGAAATGTATTGCTTAATGAATGCATTGATAGGAAATGCACCTGATCAACTTTAACTAAAATGTTATGGGAGCCAGATTAATGTCAAAGACAATAAAAAATGTTGCAACACAGTGGAAATCTTCCTTTCATATGCTGTAAGAGGTACTGGAGAAAAAAACATTTATTTAATGCCAACCAAATAAATAAGCTGACACCAGTAGGCATCTGAAGCTTAGATTTTGGAATCGTTTTTCAGATTGCTGAGACCATATGAGAAAACAACTGAAGTACTCAGTATGGAGTTTCAACTTTCAGCCAGCTCATTAATACCCTATTGATGCTAAAATCTAAGACTAAAAATTTTCATCATCCTACTGATAGCTCAGTTTGGACTTTGCTCTCAAGTTACAGGGAGCTGTTTCGAGTGAGGTCTATAGAAAGTAGCACTTTACCAAATATTTTTGTATGTGATTGAAATAGTAATGGTATCAGAGCTCCTTGTATTTGTGTCTTAGCTTCTATTGAGGTATTGGTGAAAATGAGCCACACTTGTTTCTCAGAGGGCTGTCCATTATTAAACTAAACAAAATAATCCTTATCCTTCACAATTACACTGCTTGAGCTAAATTTAGTTCTCTTATATTCCATTCCTTTTTTTCTGATCATTCAGATTTTTCAAACTTTTCCTTCCCTGGCATTTTAGGATGGAATTAAGCAGTTGACATATGTGCATATTATTTATTTTTTCTGGTAACAATGTACTGTATGGATTTTTGCATGTACCACTGTGCATACTTTTCTAGTTTGGATGTTTATACTTATAATGGCCTGGACCCAAGCTATTTAAAAGACCCCAGAAACTCAGGGATAAAGACCATGGAAAAACTCTGCTCCTGAGGCATAATGCAACTTTCTACCCAAGGGTAAACTTCATCTTTGCCAGAGACAAAGTCCAGTATGAGACCAGAATAAACTCCCACAGGACTATCACAGATGTCACTTTTTGTTGTAAATGCAAGACACGCTTCTCTGAAGCTATCTTATCTAATAAAAGAACACAGCAGCATATAAAAATAAACATACCAAAAAGTTATACTGAACACATAATTTTTCCCAGGGAAAAAGATAAGAGAAAGTATAAACCACACTAGATACATTTACTTGTGTCACTTAGTGCACTTCTGGAAGATGTTCAGATACTAGAGTGATGAGAGTCGTACAAGAACCTAAATAGAATAGGGTGCATATACATAAAGGAATGGGATTTCCAGAAGTAAGTAGTGGCTTAAGTATCTCAATTTGCAGGTAGCCAGCTTGAGAGAATTTAAAAGGGTCTGATCATCAGAAGGTGAATGCTCAATTCTTTCTAAAAAGTTCTCTGAAATATATCAGGGAGAGGCCTCCTAATGATTTTAGAAAATCGTGATCTATAAGCCAAAGTTTTAAAAAATTTCTTCTGATGATCTTCAGTTCTCATAAAATGTTTTGACTTTTCATTGAAAAACTAAAACTTAAAAAAAAATAGAAAAAAATAATTTTCATTCCAGGTTTTGCAGAAAATGAAATACGTTTCGTGACCAGCTCTCCCACTGAGGCTATGTCTACGCTACTACGCTACAGAGGGTTTTTTTTAAAAACGGACTTTTTCAGAAAAAACTTCACTTACCTCCACACTGCAATCGTGTTCTTTCAAAAAAAAAATCAAAAGAACATAGAGGGTTTTCCAGCATTGGTAAACCTCTTTCTATGAGGAAGAAGCCTTTTTCTAAAAAAGCTCTTTCGGAAAAAGGCATGTGTGGATGCAGAAGAGGGAGTTCTTTTGAAAGAAGAGGAAAGAGGAAAAAGCACAGGTACCCTGGTGGCCACTCCGTCCATAGTAATCACAGCTGAAATGCGAGATAGTGTCCATTCAGTGTGGATTCTATCTTTCGAAAAAACAGATCACTTCTTCGATGCCAATGTGGACACTCTCTTTTGAAAGAAGATTTTTTGGAACATCTCTTCCAGAAAAGCTTCTTCTGAAAGAGCCTGCAGTCTAGACATAGCCTTCAACAGTGGAATAACTGTTTTCTTTTTCAGAGGAGTGGACCACACACAACTCCTAGTTTCCTCACTGTGTTTCAGTGCTTAGCACCTCAGAAAATTAGGAGTGAGATTCTGACTCCCACTCAGTCTCTGCAGCCAGAGTGGTGTAAAGGAACTCTAAAAGGCCTGTGTTTGTCTGGGAGTGAGTCCCACAGCAGGGGCACTGTGAAGGACAGTCATAAAAGCTGCCCTCTGAAGAGCCCCTTCTAAGTCCTTCTGTTGGAGAGCTGTTGTGGGCAGGGCTAGGGGTGAAGAGAGCATGTTAGAGGCAGGATACTAAAACTACGGACTCTTGGCAGTGCTATAGCACACAGCATAGTCCTAGGACTGCTGTGGGAGACAGATTGCCAAAGATGCCTAAGTGACACCGGGGCCTCTCCAGTCAGGAGTAGCCAAGGAGTGGAAAGGAACAAAAGGTGTATTTAAATCCACTCTCCCCTATATCCTGGGGCCACGAGTTCTGTCCTGTGCTTATTAGAGGTGCAATAGAGATTCTCACATCAGGCCTGTTGGTCAGAGACCTAATTTTAGGCCATATGTATATTTGGATGTTTTTTCTCTTTCATCTACAGGGTATACAGAAATAAGTGCACTGACTTTTAAGATCTGAAAGCAATTCCAGTGCAGTGAGTCAAATGGATAATTAAAGAAAGGGCTTGGTAATAAGGTGCCTTCCTGTCCTGTCACCACTGCCATCAATGGGTGAAGGA
Source organism: Pelodiscus sinensis (assembly GCF_052426305.1). Lineage (NCBI taxonomy): Eukaryota > Metazoa > Chordata > Testudines > Trionychidae > Pelodiscus > Pelodiscus sinensis. The sequence goes on from NC_143052.1 coordinate 45,846,711, forward strand.
TCATTCCTTAGGTCATGTAATATAGCTCCTCAGTCTTGAGCAGCTAGGTCATGATAAAGAATCTCTTTCTCCCTGTCACTGAGTTAAAACTAAGTTGTATTTGAGAAAAAGCAGCCGGAAGGCTTGTAAATAAGTTAATTTGGATGTGGTTGTCGAGCTCTGGCTTTTTTTCTTATTTGTGAGTGCAGAGAGGCTCCTCCATCTTCCTGTAGAATCCTAATGTAAAATAAACAAAGCTCAGAGGTAGCACTCCATGTTAATAAGCTCAATGTTGGTAGTTTGTGAGTTTATGCATTCCACTTCTTTCCCAATTTATAAAACAAAACAGCAAACCCTATTGCCAATCTGTCTGACTCTTGTTACAGTAGCCACCTGGGCACTCACCTAAACTTATTGTTCAAATATAACTGAGGACACAATATTTTGGTGCACATAGGTTACTGTAACCCTGATATCCCTGGTGGGGGGAAAGGCAAAACATCAACAAAATAAATGAATGATTTTATTAGAGAAAATAAAATGAATTCATTGTCTTTTTTCAATAATTTTCAAATCACGCTAAGTGGAGAGATAACAGCCAAATCCAAATTTTTCTGCTATGGAAAATAATTGTTTTGCAGATTTCTATGTGTAATGACTTTTAAACTATGGATAGAGTCTCTGAGGTGAAATGCTACTGCAAAATTCATTGCAGCTTGTGGTGACAGAAGTTCCTGTACCAAAGAGTTGTGGTGTTGAGGTTACCAATTTTAAGTGGGTAAGGGAAATGACAAAAATGACATGTTAATCACTGATTTGATCCACAGTTCCTTTGGCTTGATGTTTATACTGACTGTAAGCACAATATGAATCATAGCTTTTTCACAATATTCTGTCTCCCCCATGCTCCTATTCCATCTAAATAAAATAAAAACAATGTTCTCCCTGCCTTCTTTATCTGCTGATCTAACCATTTGAATATGAAGTGTATGACTATTAAAGAATTAAACTAATTTGTAGTCTCTCCCCTATTGCTGTTATTGGTTTCTTAGGATTATTCCTTTCCCAATAAGACCTCACCAGTTTATAAAGTATATCAATGATTGGTAATAGGGTAAACCTTTCTATTGAACAGTCATGTGCATAGCTCCTCCAGGACTGTCCATCTTGGACATATTTTAGCTGACTCCAGGAATAAATGTACCCCATCCGTAACACAGAAACCTGATGGCAAAGAGTTCCCGATGATTTGAAAACAGTCTCACCTTAGACTCATTATACCAAACCCATATCTTCCATAGGGCTATCATGTGAGGTATCTACAGAAAGCTCATAACTTGTCAAGAGGCATAATTGTTATGAAATGTAAGTGTGGGTAATATTTGAGGAACAATGTATTTACATTGAAAGTATGATTTATGGCCTTGGAGAAGAAATCACTTACCAAGAGAATGTGGAGTTCAGAGATACTCCATTCAAGCAAGAGGGAGCTGTCACTCCTCCCTAACCAGCCACTGAGGTAATGCAAGACTCAATTCACTGACCAGGAGCAACAGACTTGCCAAGGTGGGAGGGTGGCTCTGCACTCCTAGAATAGCCCCCAATGACTTCAACGTAACAAACATCTTGAAAAGTGTCTAACAGCTTTTTAGGCTCAGTGAAGCTAATCATATTTAATAAGTAAAGGTTTGTTGGACAGATACCATGTCTGGAGTAGAATGTACTTTTGTTGTTTATCTTACTCTCATTAGTTTGCTCACCACTCTACTCCTTCTTGAACAAGTTCCAAGCTGGACTTCTTTTTGTGCGAGGTGGTTCAATCTCTATATTCCAGACTTCCATAGTCTGCAGTCTGGCATCCCCATGATTGGCCCCATGCTCAGCAGTTCTTTTCCTAACCTCCCAGAGCTTTCAGAATGCCACAGATAACTCATTTGCCTCCCCCAGCCAGCCATTCAGCACTGCCTTGTATACAAAGCCCAGGGCTCCAGTGACCATGTAAAAGCCTCTGGCCACTGCTGAGGTATCAGGAACAGCAAGGAGCCTTAGGCCCCTTTAAATCACCAAATCTACCAAAAAAAAAACCCTCACATCTTAGAGTTTTCCAGTGCCTTAGTAGCCCTAGAAAGAGATGATAAATGAATAATGTTATTAAGACCTATCAGTGGCTCTCAGACCTGTGTTCAATCCACTTGACCATGCTACCTCTAATGAAAACATTCGCCCACTGAACCAAAAGCTTTTGTATATAAATAAAAAGTTCACACTTTTAAGTGTTATGAAAAATTAACAAAAATATTAAATTTGGTATGGTGTAAAAACACCTGAAATATACGGACGGAAAAATTACGAAAGGAAAAGAAAATCACCAATTTTCCTATCTCCTGTATTAGGTGACAAGATTTGAAACTGAACAAATTATACACATAATACTGTGGCTGAGGTGAAAACAGAAATAACCTAATTTCATTGCTCTCAGACCTATGTTCAGTGCACTTCACCATACCATTTTTAGGGAAAATACTGAATCAAATGCCTTTGCATCAAATTTTAAACGTCACAATTTTGAGTTTCATGAAAAACCCTCACTCTAATCAATTTGCCCCTAAATTATGTTAATTATATGATTAGTTGAATGAATCATTAACAAGCATACAGTTAGTTTTAAACACACAGATATGTCATGTGTTGGCCAAGGTTTTTCCTCCAAAGCTCAGTAATTCAAGTAATGTAAATAGAATATTGACAGAGCAAGTCTTGTGTGACAGGAAGATGTTGGAAATCAGAGCAAATTAGCATCTGATTTAATGTGAACCATCACCGAGACTGATTGTTCTGGTATCCTTGCACAATCGTTCCATGTTTCTGTGTCTTGCTTTGGTTGCACAGGTTGTTTATGAGTTTATCTTTACAATTACAGAACCCTTGATCTATCTGTTTCATTTTGTGCAAAGCTGCTACTAAGCAAAATATTATTGTCATATAATCAATGCAGATTTGACAGTAGTCTTATTTCTTTTTCATCTATAACCTGAGCGAGGCATCATGCTATATCCCATGATTTTGTTCTTGATAGAGCAACATAAAATTATTTCTATTACCCTTTTTGACTTAAAATAGGTTGAAAATGGAAAACACTTCAATATAAATCCTCACAGACAATGTCTAAGGCATCAGTCACTTGGAAATAGGTATTATGAAGAGTGAGCTGTTAATTATGAAAACAGTTGGCCAGATTCTGCTTTCATTTACATCCAAGCAACCTAACTAACTTTACTGGGGTTACATGACTGTAAAAGAAAGTAAAAATTCTCTTCTGATGCTGTCAAATATCAGAATTGATAAGTAGGCTGAGAAACTCAGAGAAGTGGTAATGGGATACAGAAACTTGCACCTTTAAATCACAGGTCAGTAATGAGGAAAAGGCAATTAATTTTTATGTAAGATATAGAATATCAATTTGACAGCGCATATGAAACAACCTACTGTGCTCAGGCTAGTTTGCCGTGTATCAGTGGATACACGGCAAAAGACAGACCATAAATATATATGAAAATGGAGAGGAAAGAATTGAAGATGAGCCTCCCTCACCAGGTTTGGGGCTTAGTCTAGGAGAAAAGGATGGTAGTGTTGGTACTACTGACAAAAATATGGGGAGTAGGGAAGGTGTTAGAGGGAGTTAAGTTTTGGTCTTGTTAAATTTAAGTTGATGGCAGGACACAGACAGGGTGGCAATCACAGAAGAAGCTGATTTGTAATAATGATTGTAGAAATATAAATTAGAAGTGAAAAACTAGTTATGTGAGTCACTGGCATATACATGGCAGTTGAAACAGTGTGAATGGATGAGATCACCCAACGGTAAATATAAAAGAAGAAGTGGAGGCTCAGGAGAGAAGCCTGTGGGAAGTGAGAGAGGGGAAGAGGAGAAGAAACTAAAAAGAGATGCTAATGCTGAAGGAGAAAACAGAAAGATCCTGGTTCATTTCATCCCACAGTAGGAAGCTCTGAGTGAGAAAATCTCTATGAGGAATGCCTCAGGAGATTCTCCTCCTATCATTTAATCAGATCTGGCAGTCTTCACTCAAGTAAAAATTTCTCAGAGTAATTATTTTGATAGTACTCGCAACATGTTCGGGGCTTCTCCCAAAGATCTTGCAGTTGAAGAAAATGAGCAATTTTGGAGGATAGAGAAGAGGGATGAAACGTAAATTTTAAAAAAATTATCAACTATCCCCATTGACCATCAATCTAGCCATTATGTTTCAAGAAATATAGATACTTAGCAATGTGATTCTCTTACATCCAGGCTACGTTTAGACTACATGGCTAAACCGGCATACCGGAGCGGTCGACAAAGGCTTCCCTTGTCAACCGTGCCACATCTAGACTGCCTGCTTCTTTGACTATACCAAATAAATTACTTTACATGGCTCCATCGACGGAGCCATATAGTCTAGATGTAGCCCCAGTGAGTGTACCCTTACCACCAGATTTGTGTGGGGACCAAGCCAATTGGTGGCCTCTGAAATTACCCCCCTGCAGCACATAGTTTGAGGACTCTACTGGGGCTTAGGTATGATGGCTGTATATATTTCTACTGGCTACTTTTTAGGAGATGTCATTCTCAAAGCTTAAGTGCCTAATGAATTTAGGCACCTGCATGGTTGGGCAGCAGCTGTGCAGGGGTTGTGAGGATATCTGTTATGGATGAAAGTATCTAAAATGTCAGTCAGTTACCTACATCTTGTGTGGCTAAGACTCAAACTGCTATTAGGCTTCTATTATCCACTGAAACCTTTTTAGAACTGATCCTTAACCCTCAGTGCCTTCATTCTTGTTTTTTTGGGTTTTGTATAAGATATAGGGAATGTGAGTTAATAGTGAGTGTCAACAAAATCTGCTCAATGGCTTAAACTTTCAGATTATGTATTAACTATGTACAAATTTAGTTGTATTTCTATAGAAAAAAGAACAGAAACCTACAAATCCCCTTAAAAGTGAGACTCCCAGAAGTTAAATTTAAGTAACAATAGAACAAGCTCCTGCAGGACAAGACCCCTGTCTTTGTATTTGTTCTTAAAACATGTAGCATACTTACTACTGTATTATTAACTGTAATTTTATTTCTTTATAATGTGGGTGCTGGAAAAAGAAAAGAAAAGAAAAGAAAAGAAAAGAAAAGAAAAGAAAAGAAAAGAAAAGAAAAGAAAAGAAAAGAAAAGAAAATAGCAATTATTAATAATAATAATCTGATGAATCTGCTGAGCCACAGATTGATTTCCTTTCTTGCTATACTACACAGGGTATTGAGGGAGATTTTGGGGTATGAGATCAAGTGTGGATAAGGCTGATGGGCAGTTTGGTGAATCTGGGAGGACTGCTGTATTATGAGACAGTTGGTTGTGAGAGCCATTGGACAGAATTAAAATAGTTACAGAGCTACCTGTTGGCTGGAGCTGCAGCATTGGCACACGCAACCAATGTGTAAAGGTTTCTATGAGATGCTCCTGATGTTTGGCAGAGATACCTAATGATCTATAGCAGAGGAATAAACTAAAAAAAAATCTCAGATACTAGTCCAAAGGAGCCCTAACAATCTCTGATTCCCCATAAAGATCAAGCTAGAAACTATTCTGTTGAATATAACTGTTCAGCCAATAGAGCCTGGGGTATTTACAACTATTCTGCCAGACTTAGTAATTATTTTATTTGAACTATGTATCTAAGTGTATACAGAAACCCATAAGGTACTAGAATCTTTAAGGCCCAGCAGGAGAATTGCTCTCTATATTTGCCTTTAAGTCATGGCATATCTGGCTTCCAACTCAATATCAAAAAGGTATGGTGTACCACAGTACTCAGCAGCCCCATTGAGTATGGATCATAACAATAAATTCAGACACCAACTATAAATTGCTTAGTCTTGAAGGAAATGAGCAGGACCACCTCAAAATGAGTATAGTACATGCAGAGGAGTTTGACTGCTTATGAACTATAATCACAGGTTGGCCAAATCCAGTCCCAGTGTACGTCAGTAGGTCTAAATATCTTCACGCAGGTAATATTAATGTAATATTAATAAGAGAAGAAATAAAAATAATAACGATTGTGTTATGCAATGCAAATCTGATGTTTTTGCAATGATTTATTTCATTATAGCATTGTTGATAGTACTATCAACTTAGTTTCTAAAATGCTTTCTGGAATTCTTGATGTGGCCTCAATTGTATTATTATCAATTATTATTGTTAGTAAATTTGGTAGAAAATAAAATATCATCCATTGTGGTTTCATTAATTTTGAGGAATGCTTGGACGAACTCTTGCCCTTTTATAAGAAAACTGTTTGGGGAAATCTTGGGTGGATCCCAGAATTTTCTTTTCCTTTTGTAATTGACTGCTGAATTTTAAACGTGGGCCACTGTTCATTTTCATTACAATACCTGTAATATTAATGGATTCCAGGGATAGCATATTCTATTTTGTGATTGCTATAATCTTTATTATCAGAACCAGGCATTTGGATTGTAATATCCATCAGAATGTGTGGAAGACAGCGATCTGATGTACCACATTAGTGTGTTTAATTGTCAGTACTTAGATTAGCTGGATATTGGACATCGTTTTATAGCTTGTTTTGTTTCACAAAATGCATTAGCTATTAATCTTACTTTTGTAACAGAGAATATGATGAGAACAGAAAAATGCCACGAAGAAATACATTCTCACAAAAATGATGCCAACAATCTGTAACCAACACCATTGTTTGAAAATGTGGAACTTCAGGTTTCTTCAATTTTCCCATTCTTTACTTCTCCATCCTGTAGAAAAACACCATGTTAGAGCAACCACATCTCCCATAAGAAGATGTCTGAGTTCTGCCAGATGTAATTACCAAGAACTCACAGCCAGTGTGGGTCCATGATTGATTGAGGAGGGTCAGATGGTCTCTGTGACAGTATCTTATGCTTACTCAGACACTGGTAGATTTACCCTAATCCAGATTCTTGATATGATATGAATACTCTAGTTCTATGAATCTTCCTTGATACTGAGGCTATACTACGTCAAACTAATCTGTTAGATATAGAGTACTTAGATTTCCAGAAAGCCTTTGACAAGGATCCTCACAGCAAAGGCTCTTAAGTAAAGTAAATTGTTATGGAATAAAAGGGAAGGTTCTCTCATGGATTGATAACTGGTTGAAAGACAGGAAACAAAGGGTAGGAATAAATGGTAAATTTTCAGAATGGGGAGAGGTAATTAGTGGTGTTCCCCAAGGGCCCATACTGGGACCAATCCTATTCAACCTATTTATAAATGATCTTGAGAAAGGAGTAAAGAGTGAGGTGGCAAAATGTACAAATGATACTAAACTGCTCAAGATAATTAAGACCAAAGCAGACTGTGAAGAGCTTCAAAAAGATCTCACCAAACTAAGTGATTGGGCAACAAAATAACAAATGAAATTTAATGTTGATAAATGTAAAGTAATGCACATTGGAAAAAAATAATCCCAACTATACATATAATATGATAGGAACTAATTTAGCTGTAGCTACTCAAGAAAGACCATTTTAGAGTCATTGTAGATAGTTTTCTGAGAACATCCATTTAGTGTTCAGTGGCAGTCAAAAAAGCAAACAGAATGTTAGGAATCATTAAAAAAGGGACAGAGAATAAGACAGAGAACGTGTTATTCCCTTTATATAAAACCATGTCATTGGCAAAGGTTCAGAAAAGGGCAACAAAAATTATTAGGGGTTTGAAACAGTTACCATATGGAGAGAGATTAAAAAGATTGGGAATTTTCATCTTAGAAAAGAGGAGATTAAGGATGGATATGATAGAGGTCTATAAAATCATGACTAGTGTGGGAAAAGTGACGACAGAAAAGTTATTTACCTGTCCCCATAACATAAGAACTAGGGAGGTCACCAAATGAAATTAATAGGTAGCAGGTTTAAAACAAACAAGGAAATTTTTCTTCACACAGCACACTGTCAGCCTGTGGAACTCCATACCCAGAGGAGGTTGTGAAGACCAGGACTTTAACAGAGTTCAAGAAATAACAACATAAATTCATGAAGGTTAGGTCCGTCAATGGCTATTAGTCAGGATGGGTAGGAACAGTGTCCCTCTAATGTTGGTCAGAGTCTGGGTATGGATGACAGGAGAGGGATTACTTGATTCCCTGTTCTGTTTGTTCCCTCTGGGGCATCTGGCATTGGCCATTGTTGGAAGCCAGGATACTGGGCTAGATGGACCTTTGGTCTGATCCAGTATGGCCATTCTTATCTTCTTATGTTCCTATGTTAATAGGTCAGGCTGTAATGCAAATGTAGATGAGACCAAATCTTTTGGGCTTTGGTATATAATTTCAAATACTTAGCTTACCTTTCAATGAAAGAGTGATAGCCAGCCTAATTATTTTGGTTCATATTCTTTTAGCCTGAATTTGCTCTAGAGACCTTGGGCAATTTCAGATGCTTTATAGTTTCTAAGCTACTGTGGTCATTTCTTAATAATAGAGATTGCTAGCTCTGGAGCTCAGGTGGTTATCTCTCTGTTATGCAAGCATTTCTGTCTTTGCATTATGCAAGACACCTGTCACACAATCAGTGACAAGAAGTCAATATCCTATTTACTTTATACTTCAAAGAATTTGTATCCTGGAACCATCAGTCTCATCCATGATAGCAATCTGGTAATTGATAGCAATCATTTTTACCATCACTTTCTCTCTCAAGGCAAAGAGAATAAAAATGTTTGAAATGTTTTATTAATGTGAATGTTTTTTTATTTGGAAAAAAAAAGTTTGCCTTTCAAATAATAAGAAAAGTTCACGGGTAATTATTTTTCACTAAACAATCACATATACAAAACAACTTAATTGTACCTGTACATAATCATCTTTAAATTGCTTTTGCACAGTAATTATTTTCATTTCTGAATACATTCCTTCCATTTATTTTTTCCAGTGTTAGTTATAATGTGTAAGCTCAGTGATTAGAGTTATTTGCTGCTTGATATTATATTGTTTAAAAGTATCACTGATTAAAAAAAAATTAAATCCTGAGAAAGAATAAAGTCAGGATATGTGTGAACAGAGAAAAAAGAGGGGTATATAAATAATCTTTAGCATGTGATTTCTGTTTAGGTTGGATCACCTAATATTTGACATTTTCTACCAGTCTTTCATGTTTTGCCAATTTCTGATGCTAGTAAGGCAGTAAATGTAATACCATTCGGCTAAGTCTACACTGGCATGATTTTCCGAAAATGCTTTTAATGGAAAAGTTTTCCGTTAAAAGCATTTTTGGAAAAGTGCGTCTAGATTGGCAGGATGCTTTGCTGCAAAAGCACTTTTTGCGGAAAAGCGTCCATGGCCAATCTAGATCCGGTTTTCCATAAAAAAGCCCCGATCGCCATTTTCGCGATAGGGACTTTTTTGCGGAAAACAGTACTGTGCTGTTTACACTGGCCCTCTTACGCAAATGATTTGCTCAAGAGGGCTTTTGCCCGAATGGGAGCAGCACAATATTTCCGAAAGAACACTGATGATCTTACATGAGATAGTCAGTGTTTTTGCGGAAATTCAAATGGCCAGTGTAGACAGCTGGCAAGTTTTTCCGCAATCACGCAGCCTTCTGGTATATTTATTTCTTTTCTCAGAAGAATCCATTATTAATATATTATAAACACAGGGACAGACTTGTTAAGAGATTAAAAATGTTGAGAAGTTAGAAACCCTTGCAATTTCAGTTTCCTTTTAGTATGTTAAATCTTGTCAGAAAGTTGTGTGGGTGAAAAATAAGTGAAAGTGAAAATTAGGCCACTTAGTAAGAATGCTTTTAATGTTAAATATTGACAGTTCTACAGTACAGTGCACTGAGATACATGTATTTCATAGAATCATAGAAACATAGCATTGGAAAGGACCTGAAGAAGTCATCTAGTCCAGTCCACTGAACTCAAGACAGAGCTAAATATTATCTAGACAGATGTTTGTCTAACTTGCCTTAAAAGATCTCCAATGATGGAGATTCCAGAACTTCCCTAGGGGTATATCTACACTGCAAAGTTAATTCAAAATAACAGCCGTTATTTCAAATTAACTTTAATAGCATCTAAACATGCAAACTGCTATTTCGAATTTAATTTGAAATAGCGGAGACCTTAATTCAAATTTGGTAAACCTCATACTACTAGGAGTAATGCCAAATTCGAAATAGCTATTTAGAATTAAGTACTGTGTAGACACTTAATTCAAAATAGGGGGCCTCCAGCCCTTCCCAGGGAGCTCTGGTGGCCACTCTGGGCACAACCAGGAAAACTTACTCTCCTCTTCTCCAACCCCAGAGACATTAAAGGGGTAGACCCTGGCCACAGTGTCTGTGCCAGTTCCAAGCCTTCCAGCCCAGAGCCAGCAGTGGCCACTGGGGCCCCTGACCCAGTGGCCCCAAAACATGAGCCAGCAAGCCACTGGAAGCCAGCCCTCCACCTCTCCCCAGGAGCAGTCTGCCAGCTCCCAGGGGCCTGCCAGGGGCTGGAGAAGGTGGGCACCTTCCTGATCTAGGGTGCAGATCATGGGCCTAATTCAGGTTTGGGGGGATGCCATCAACGTCCATGATCTCCGCACTAGACGGAGGAACATGACCGTCTATGGCAGGATAGCTGCCAGCCTTGCCACCTAAGGCCATATGCGAACCCAGGAGCAGGTTTGCATGAAAGTCAAGTTGGTCCGGTGAGACTCCCAACCCTGAACCCTGAGCTTCCCTTCCCCCTTCTTCCTCCTTCCAACTCCCTCCTCCCAGGATTCCCCCTCCCCTCTCCCACTCTTTCTCTTCCCCTCTCCCACCTCCTTTTCCCAGTCTCCCCAGAGTTTCATCCTCCCGGGTATGTCTACACTACCCCGCTAGTTCGAACTAGTGGGGTAATTTATGCATACCGCACTTGCTAATGAAGCCCGGGATTTGAATTTCCCGGGCTTCATTAGCATAAGCGGGGAGCCGCCATTTTTAAATCCCCGCTGCTTCGAACCCCGTGTAGCGCGGCTACACGGGGCTCGAACTAGGTAGTTCGGACTAGGTTCCTATTCCGAACTACCGTTACTCCTCGTGAAACGAGGTGTACCGGTAGTTCGGAATAGGCACCCTAGTCCGAACTACCTAGTTCGAGCCCCATGTAGCCGCGCTACACGGGGTTCGAAGCAGTGGGGATTTAAAAATGGCGGCTCCCCGCTTATGCTAATGAAGCCCGGGAAATTCAAATCCCGGGCTTCATTAGCAAGTGCGGTATGCATACATTACCCCTCTAGTTCGAACTAGCGGGGTAGTGTAGACATACCCCCCCACCCCCAGTTTTGTTCAATAAACCCAGTTTCAATTTTTAAACATATGTGTCTTTTATTTGACATCAGGAAGGGAGGCTAGGGAGAGGTAAGTGGAAGGACATGAGGGAGGAATGAGGCAAAAGCCCCCAGTAGGGAGGACTGGAGAGGCTCTGAGGGCTCCTCGGGGTGGACGCTCTCCCTCAGGGCCTCCTAGATCCTGATAGCCCCCCGATGAACCCCCCCGGATGGCAGCCTGCAGCAGGTGCAGCTGGGCTAATGGCAATGACCCCACGAGATGCACCGGCATGCCCAGGGGAAGCTCTGGCTCCATGCAGCCGAGTGCTGTGGTGTCCTGAGTGCGAGCACTCAGGGCACTCCGAGACAGGACTGCTTTGCTGTCCCTAACCAAGGTAGACAAGCAAGTGGGGAACCCTGAGAACTGTCTGTCCGGGGTGGGGGTAGGGTCCCTTTAAGCACAGAGCTCAGTTAGCCTCAGGCATCAGCCCCACACACTAAGTCCTAACCTGATGCCCTGCCGGTACTGGTTCTGGCCAGCCTTAACTTTGGTTCAGGGTCCACTCAGTGTGGATGCACTATTTCGAAATAGCAAAACACTATTCCAAAATAGTTTTTGTATGTAGATGCATTAATTCGAATTAACTTAATTTGAATTAACTATTTTGAATTAAGTTAATTCGAAATAGCGCTGTAGAGTAGACATACCCTAGGCAATTTATTCCATTGCTTAACCACCCAGCCAGTTAGGAAGTTTTTCGTAATGTCCAACCTAAAATGCCCTTGTGACAATTTAAACCTATTGCTTCTTCACCCTCCTTCTTGTTACAGCTATTTATGTATTTGAAAACTGGTTTCATGTCCTCCTCTGTTTTTTCTTTTTCAGAGTAAATAAATCCAATTTTTCATTTTTCCTCCTGGATCACATTTTTTTAGGTGTTTAAACTTTTTTTCCCTTCCTGTTAGGGCTTTCTCCAGTTTATCCATATATTTTTTGAAATGCGGTACTCAGAACTGTATACAATATTCAAGTGTGGAGCAGAGCAGAAGAATTGCTATCTGCATATCTTATGCTCTCTGTGCCAGGGATGGTCATCCCATTACAGACAAAGAGCCAAAATAGTGGTGGATACAGCGCAAAGAGCCAAAAGAAAGAAGTTGTTGAAAAAAAACAACAAAAAGAACCACTGCCCCTTTGAAAGCTGCATGTGGCCCAAGCAGCCTTCTGTCGGATGCAGTGTCAGATCTTGCTGCCCCAAGTGGCGCCCTGTCCAGACAAGGAAAAAAGGTCAGAGCAGGGGAACGCAGAACAGCCACATGTGCGGGAGCCAAGCCACAGGTGTTGGAGCTGCAATTTTTCCTTTGAAGAGCCGCAAGCAGCTCACGAGCCACTGGTTGGCCATCCCTGCTCTATGCCATAGGGTAAATCATTTATTGAACAGAACACGAGCCAGGACTAATCCCTGTAGGACCCCACTTGTTATGCCCTTTCAGCTTGACTATGAAAGACTGATAATTGCTCTCAGGGAATGGTGTTCCAACAAGTTATGCACCCACCTTCTAGTAGCTGCATGTAGGTCGTTTTATTGTAACATGTTTTTCCATATAGTATTATGAAAAAAAGAAACAAATTACAATGGAATATGCTAATATTTTAATAATAGCTCATAACATTTTATTATATTTGTATTAAAACAGTATTTAGCCATGTAAAATAAGGGATTTTTCTATTTATGTGTCTGTCTTCACAAAGTGACATTCACATGATTAATATGTCAAGCTTTCTTTCTGAAAGTCATGATATACAGGAGTGAAACTTCAATCCAAATTCTTCTTTGTAAGATGAGGCTCCGCACCAATGTAGAAGAAAATAAAGTACCCTTTATTAACCTCTACTTGAAAACTCAATCTGAAATTTTCAAAAGCGATGAGTGATTTTTGGGTCCAATTGGAAGTTTGTTGATTTTTAGAAATTATAGAAACTGCATCCCCTGAAAATCAGACCCATGAAGTGTGTGTCATTAAATATCCAGAAATTGACACCCCAAATAACTAATCCTCTTAGAAACTTTAGGCTTGAGGTACTATTCTGTGTCCATGTTAACAAATCTATTTGCAGAATTGGAGCCTAAATAGATTCAGTCCACACATGAGGAACATAAAATGTTGAAAGAATAAGTCCAATTTCTCTGGCTTTCATGGCATTAATATGTAAATATCAGTGAACTATTTATACAAATACTTCAGGATTGTGTCCTATAACCATGAAATATAATTAAGGCTACAATTCTGTGGCACAGGTAATGATTTTCACAACCTCCGAGACTTCTACAGCTGCAGCAATAAGTGTAGATTTCTCCAAGGCTGCCCAAACAGCTGTCCCCAGGGTTCTGGTGGGAGCAGCCCTAAGACCAGCAGCATTGGCTGCTGCTTGGGCCCCAAGTCCAACTGCACCAGCCACTGTTTGGGGGCCCTGCCTGAGCAGTGGCTAGTGAAGCTGGTCCTAGAGAGTGTCCAAGGAGCGGTCCCGGAGGTGGCTCTGGGCAGCATTCAAACAGCACTAGTCTAGGGGCGGCTGGAGCAGTGGCCGAAGGGTGGCTTTGAAGGACATCAAGTGAGCAGTCCCCAGGGGCTTTGGAGCAGTGGACCCTTAGGGACAGTGAGCCCCATCACTACTAGAGCAGCCCTTCTCCCTCCCCTTCTCCACCCCCAAAGCAGTAGGGTCCCAGGAATAGAGATTAAGTCATCATGGATATTTATAGTAAAAGTCATGGACTTGTCATAGACCATGTATTTTTGTTTATTACCCAAGACATCCATGATTTTTACTAAAAAAAACTGTGTCTAAATCATAGCTTTCAATATGCTGACACATGTAAAAGAAGAACAAATCTAGATACTATTATGATCTTTGTATGGCAATAGAAATATCATAAAATCATTCTGAAAACATACTACAATTGTTACAAAATTTGGGAAATATTTTCTGATTCCCTCAGTTATGGACCTGCATAATTGTTTGCTAAGGTCTCAGGTTTGCCTGCCTGGAAACCTATAAACAACTAAGAGTTCAGAGAATTACACCAGTCACCTTACAAATCAAAAGCATTGGTTCTGACCAAATTGCAATATCAGCCAAGGCAGGGACTTCAGAGAAGGAGTCAAGACCATTGAGATGACTTCTCCTAAACATGAGGTAGTATACAGTATGGTGAGTACCTCAACAGCAAACAGTTCCAAGCTCTCAGCAAGGCAGGCTTACATAGGAATGGCTGCTCCTTCATGGTGCACCTTCACACAAAAAATGAAAATAATATGTAAAGGGAAATATATGGAAACAATCCCATTCCTGCAGAAGGATGCCATGACAGAATGCAGAGCAGAGAGAGAGAAGAGGGGCATAGAGGCTAAGGGTATGTATACACCAGTAGGGTAACCAAAAGGGCACACTTGGGCAGGCCCCAAATTCAGGTGGGTAGGCAGTGATGGGGATGGGAGTTAAGCTTCCACATCCAGCCCTGTTCCCATCTGGAGCACCATGCAGAGCAGATAAGTCCCATGCCCTGACCCTGCTCCCCAGCTGCACTGCCAGATGGAATGGGATTAGCCTCTTACCCCATCCTGTTCCCTGGCTAGAGTTCAGAACAGGCTGGCAGAGAAGAGCTGGGTCAGAAGCAGAACCATGAGGGCCTTCATGGGTGGGCCTGGAGGCAAAGTGGGTGGGCCATGGCCCACCTGTGGCTACACCACTGGTCTACACAGCAACTAGACTCCCAGAGCTGGTCCATGCCAGCTGAATCAGCCTCCTGGAGCTTTTTTGTTGTTTTGTTTGTTTGTTTTTGCTGTGTAGACGTACCCTAAGGCTGTGTCTAGACTACATGCCTCTGTCGGCAGAGGCATGTAGATTAGACAGATCAGCAAAGGCAAATGAAGCCGTGATTTAAATGATCGCGGCTTCATTTACATTTACATGGCTGCCGCGCTGAGCCGACAAACAGCTGATTAGCTGTTTGTCAGCTCGCGCGCTAGTCTGGACGTTCCCCCTGTCGACATCTAAGCCCTTTGTCGGCAGCCCCGTTATTCCTCGTGGAATGAGGTTTACCAGGGCTGCCGACAAAGGGCTTTGATGTCGACAGGGGGAACGTCCAGACTAGCGCGCGAGCCGACAAACATCTGATCAGCTGTTTGTCGGCTCAGCGCGGCAGCCATGTAAATGTAAATGAAGCCGCGATCATTTAAATCACGGCTTCATTTGCCTTTGCTGAACAAACAAATCTACATGCCTCTGCCGACAGAGGCATGTAGTTTAGACGTACCCTAACAGAGCATGGGAAAACTGGTATGCTGCCCACCTGATATGTGCAGGCTGTCAGACAGATATTCAGCCTTGTCTAAACACTGTAATTAAGTCTGTTGGGCCCACAAAACATTCAGAGGAATTTCAATTGACAGCTGCACTGTGCAGGGGAATGAAGTGGGATTTTCCAAGTAAGAGATGGTACACCGGACAGGTATACTTTGCTGCTGCAATAACTTATTTCTGTACACAGTCACACTTGTGTAGTCAATGGTGGCTGCTTACACAGAGGTTCATCAGTGGTTTAAACCTAGGACCTTTGTCCCTAAAAAGTCCTAATTGCTCTCACTTAAACAGTTCCTGGCACTAGTCACAAGAGAGACTGGATCACATGCACTTGAGAGTATTACGCTTGGGAGAACAAAGTTCCTTTTGTTTTCATCACAGTAAAGTATGATCTGATGAAGCATGTCAGAGCTAGGTAGAAGGAATGTCTGGGCACAGGTTTTTGGAAAACACTGAAATACACAAATATGGAGAATGCTTTCCTTTACTCTTCTTTGAGACTGGAATCTAAGTCTGATGTAATTTGCTTGCTACTGATAGGGGAATTGCACCTCTAACTACCAAATTTTAATAAGCTGGTGCTGAGCACAAATATACTAATTCTTCTTCTTTATCTCATAATGCACTTACACAGTCCCCAAGGGAAACTTGGTACAAAACAGTAAACGAGAAATGGTACAGAAACATAAAACCACACTTAACATAGCAAATATTGATTCTACACAAGTATCTAGCTACACAGGCATGCAGTCACTGTCATACTTTTAAACTTAGTATAAAATGTGCTGTGCAGATATTTGCTTGTGTGTGTGTATGTCTTGTTGGTGTTGTTTTTTACTGTTTTATATTCTCTCATATGCAGTTATGGGACTAGCTCTTTCTGAGAAACAGCCACCTGGAAAGTTTCAACAGTAAAGTTAAGCAATTTTTAAGGTGGCCATGTGAAAAAAAGCATTTTATCTGGTTTTTTATTTGTTTTACAATGAGGCATTTATTATTGAAACAAGTTATTAGAATGCGCTCAAAACATTCCAATTAAATCTCCTATGGGCTAAAACCGAGCATGTAAAATTTAAGCTAATGAAGTAAACTTTTCAGAATGTTATGAGCAACTGAAAACAGGGGATAAGTGCTAGTATAACTTTAACTTTAGAGGTTGCTGCCTTACAGATGTTGTAATAATCATATAATATTCAGGGCTGATTCAACTATTAAGTGTAGCTCTCCAGACAGGTTCAGAGGGCAGGCCAGTACAACCTGGTGCCCAGATGACTGCAGCCAGGACAATCCAACTACAACATAGGGTAAGTCTAGACTACATGGCTCCGTCAATGGAGCCATGTAAACTACTTTACCCGGCATAGTCAATGAAGCGGGGATTTAAATAATCCCTGCTTCATTAAAATAAAAATGGCCACCGTGCTGTGCCGACAATCAGCTGATCCTTTTCACGAGGCATACCAGAGCGGTCGACAAAGGCTTCCCTTGTTGACCACGCCTCGTCTAGACTGCCGCGCTGTGCCGGATCAGCTGATCATCAGCACAGCACGGTGGCTATTTTTATTTTAATGAAGCGGGGATTATTTAAATCCCTGCTTCATTGACTGTTCCGAGTAAAGTAGTTTACATGGCTCCATTGACAGAGCCATGTAGTCTAGACATACGCCTAGTTATTTTGTAGTTCTGATCCTTAGACCCTGTGAGGTGTGGCCACCCACTGGGAGGATGCTATCCAAGGCACTAGTGGTTAATGGTGTAGAACCCAGCTGAGCTACTGAATGGAGCTCTGGAGAGCCCAGGAAGGCCTAACCCCTGGATGCCCTTTCTCCTTTGAAACATCTAGTGGCTTCTGCAAGAGATTTCACTCTTGGATCAAACAAGGCCTGATTTAGGGGCAGGCAACCTAGGCTTGGGGTGTGTATGCCAGGCCTGAGGTGCTGTTTTTGCTATTAGTGACAAAAGGGGAAATGGAATGTCTGAAGTAAAACGTTTCAGGTATTCTATATTTTTCACTAACCTCCTAGAATGTTTCGGACTTTTGTAAACTTTTGTGGAACATTCCAGACTTTAAGAGAACTACGGTTTCCTTGAACCTCCTAGAATATTGTCTACCCCACCCTCATCTGTGTATAATTGTGGGGGTGTCGCCAGTCAGTTGGTGAGATATAAGAATAAGTGAAGTGATAGCCCAGCTGCAATATTGTGAACCTTGCTTTATTGTGAAAGTGTGCTTGCATTTTAAGACTTGGGGAATATAAGTAGTGACTAATAAAGGACATATAAGGAAATAAAGAAGATAAGAAAGAAATTCCCTTTCACGATGACTGAAATAATTGTGAGAAAAATTGCACATTACAGATTGCTGGCTATATAATATCCTGTTTTATGGCTGGCAATCCTAAATTATGCCAATATTGATCATACAATTTTGAACTGGCTGGACAGTATATGAGCAAGGGACAACACTTCTTGAAGTCACACTGTGAAGAATGTTTGAGAAACTGAATTGGCTTTGACCATTTGCTTGAAAACTGACCAAGTATTCTGTTTGTGTTGAAAAACATTTAACAAGGATGCCAAATCAGTGCTTGTGCTTTCCATGTATAATTATCTGCACGATTTAACTGAAGTTCTGAATCAACATCAAAAGTTACCTGGCCATTTACGGTCTATACCAAATTGATGGAGATCAAGTCCACGCTCAAGCTGAATAAATACATAGGCTCAGAAAACCCGCAAATTATTAATATGGAAACCCAGCTCTGAAGGAATGTGCTCAAGCATCTCATCTCAATTATCGTCTTCCTTGCAAAGAATAATTTTGCTCTCTGGGGCTCATTGGATAAGTTGTTCACTGAACATAACAGTAATGTCCTTGACTTAGTAGGGTTCCTTGGGAAATACAATGTCATGCATGAGCGCCAATGTCAAGTGGTTTGTAAAGAAACAATGGATGATTACTGCAGCAAAACAATTCAAAATGGATTGATTGACCTGATGGTAAGGAAGGTACTTGATGCAGCTCAACTAAGTGAAAAACTACACAATAGTAATAGATTGCTTTCCTGATCTGAGTAAAAAGATATTATCTACAGTAAGATTTGCTGATGACAAGGATGGCTCTATCCAAGTAAAGGAATATTTTATCTGTTTCCAATCCATGGGCAACTCTATTGGCAAAGGCCAAACAAAATTGTTCATGATGATTTTGACTGAGAATAAAATAAAGCTTAAGGACAGCCATGGCCAATGCTTTGACAATGGCATGAAAATGAAAGGAAGATATAATGGGGTCCAGACAAAGATCCTTGCATTGAATCCAAGAGCTTTCTTCACACTTTGTGGCTGCCATTCCTTCACCCTCCTATTGTGAAGCAGCATCGGTTCTTTAGGTTCAGTCTCTGTCTCCAATGTACTGCAAAGGACATACATCCTGATTTCCGCTATCAGGTGAAAGAGCCCCACAGACAATGTTACAAATCTGATCAGGAAACAACTAAGTGACAGTTGCTGGGAGAGACAAATTGACAGCATAAGACCAGTGAGATGCCAAGTGACTGAGGTTTGCTCTGATGTAATTAGCTCTGTTGAGTAAAGCTGAGACTGGACTCCAACACAGGGTCCAAATTTCTGACTTCCAATTTCTGGTCTCAGTTTTGGTTTGGCACAAATTCCAAGGAAAACGTGTAAGCAAGGCATTACAAACTCAGATGATGGACATCCCAACTGCTGCTATTTTGAGAAGCGGTCTTGATTTTGTTGTGGCCTACAAAGACAACAGGTTTGATGATGCCATCACTGCTGCCAAAAAAAAAAATGGAAGAAAACTTAGGAGTTGAACCTATCTTCTAGAAAACTCCTATTCATTGGAAGGAAAGACAGTTTGTCTAAAAGGACAGATATAAGGCGAATGGAAACTTGTCAGGAAACTCATGAGGTTGGGATTTTTTTTAATTGGTTGACATCACTTGAGTGTACATTGAAGAAAGGTTTGGACAAATGAAGCACCAAGATAAGACCTGGGATAGTCATGTAGGACCCCATGCACCCTAGATTTATAGACAAAAATTTAGCCCAGTGATGAACCTGGAGGAAGGCGAAGTTCCAGCTCTATGTAGATCTGGCCATGTGGGAGGATGACAACACAGCAACCTAATGGGGACCAAGGTACAGAAGGCTGCAGTGCTTTGAAGTTCACTGCTACCTCAAGCCTCATAACAATCCTAGGCTGGGAGCCCTCGGGAACTATTCCTCCCCAAACAGAATGAAACTGTGCAGTGACACAGCTTTTTATTAATGGCCAATCTGAAGGGGGGCATGTGCAATAGACCCCCTAGGTTACAGCTGTATGCATACTAGCAGCTGCTTGCAGTTTTGGGGTCTTGTCCGACTCCCTGGTTTGGGACAGGCTACCCTGCGGCGCTTGGGATCACCACCTGTAGGAGCAGTTCACGTTAGACAGATTCTTAGACCTGGGCTATGCAGACTGTTGATGCCCGTACCACCTGGCAGAAGGGGTATGCTTGTGCATATACCCCCATTATAGAATAGAGTCAGCTCCAAACAGCATGCAGCCATTGCCCACTCCAAAAATCTCAACTTACACATCAATGTGTGGCTTCCAGGAAGTTCCCCTGTCTGAAAAGCTGTCTTCAAATATAGAGAATAAAGTGGAAAATAAACACTGGTGCCTGACACAGTTTTTCTCCAAACACTACTGAATTACAAAACTAACAACGATACACCATTTCTGCAGAGTCTAAACACTTGTTTTCATGCTTGTAAAAAGAAAAAAAAACTTGGAAGACTGTGTATAACAATGCCATCTAGTGACTCCTGCCATCACGCATTTTAATGATGCTAAAATGTTAAAGTCATGCATCAGACAACTCCACATAATCACATGTAATGCCCTGTCCTTTCTCCCCACAGTCGTACCCTATATTTTGTCATGCTGGTTTGTTATACCCTGTCCTAAATGTAAACTGCTAACTCTTTGGGATGGACATTTTCTCTTTTAAAAGGAATCTAGCACCTCTGGGGGACCAAACATAAATGCACTAAATATAACTGGGGGTGACCGTCATCCAATGGAGAGAGGATACAAAGACTTTTCTCTCCTCTCCACCTTTTTCTCTTGGAAAAACTATTTAAAGGTACGTCTAGGCTGCAAGCTCTTTTGAAAGAAGCTTTTTCTAAAGAGATCTTTCAAAAAAGTTTCTTTCAAAAGAGAGCATCCACACCTCAAAATTGGATCGAAAAAGTGTGGACACTATCTTGAAAGAAAACCCCGATTGCTGTTCACAGAATAGCCACAGCACCTATGCTTTTTTCTATTGCCTCTTCTTTTGAAAAATGTCCCTGTTCTGTGTCCACACACGCCTCTGTTTGAAAGAGTTCTTTCGAAAAAGGCATTCTTCCTTGTAATTTGAGGTTTACCAATATCAAACCCCCCCCCTGAATTCTTTCAATTGAATTTCAAAAGAACACGATTGCAGGGTGGATGCAGATGAAGCTTTTTCAATAAAAGGGCAGTTTTTTCAAAAAAACAATGTAGTCTAGACATACTCTTAGAGTCAAACAGAATTCTAATCATTGCATTCCATTCATGGGGACTGCAGCTGGACTTCAGAAGGCATAAGTCCAATGCTTAATTTGACGCAAGGCTTTCCAATGCTTCATCAGTTATGAAAGTAAAAAAATAAAATGTGGGTGAGTCCCAGTACCTTCCTTGGTACAAATTAAGGGCAATCCCAAGAACCTACTTCCTTTAAACAAGCCAGTAGAGCAGATTAGCCACATAGCAGGTAGAGAGCACCCCATGAAGCAGTGTAGCTGAGGGAGGTTTTCCTCTGGGCTGATGTATTTCTACATCTCCACAATCGCACAACTGTCCCTATGGGTTATACATTAGTCCTTGGTGACTAGTGCACTAGAAATATGAGGAGAGAATTTGTGAGGCCTCATTTGAAAATGGGACTTTTAAGGTTAAGGGTCTTATCCTGAAATTTGATGCACTCAGGCACACATAGTTGTTCTACTTTCACAAGATTAATTGTTTATTGGGACAAATGAGAAAATGCCTCAAATACCATTACACTAATCCTTCATTGATAAGTGAAGGTCAGACAAAGTAATTTCCACCCATGTGAGACTGTAGTATTCCTCCTATACCAATGGTAAACCTTATTCATCTTTTCCCATACTCTCTCTCCCTCACCCCTGTTTCCTATCATTGTAGTGAACACGTAAAACTTTGGGTTTCTGAATCTTTTCTTATCTCTTCTCTCATCTGAATAGCTTCTGGATAGAACTGGAACATCAGATACAGTATCTGCAGGAAGCAATAAACAAACTGTTTTACTATGTGATTGCCATGAAGAGAGCATTGATTCGCTGAAATGTTTCTGGTCTCCCAGAATTGCAGAACACTGCTTAGGGGGCTATCATTTTCTTTCATAAGGTACATTTATATACTGCTGTTGTATAGTTAAATCATGAACAGCACTTGTGAATAGCTGATATTCACCTCCCAGTAATTCAAGAATTGTAATGCCTAGGGGGTTAACTAAAATACAATTTGTTTGCTTTTAAATGCAACCGGTGGTCAAACTGTATGGAAACAACCTAGCGTGTCAAGCCCATTGGGCTTTCCATGGGAAGAGATAACATTTCCTCTGTTAGCAGTTTTACACTATTTTTACGATTTGCAAAAATGGAAATGCCAGCCACCGTGTGAGCAAACTTTTCAACAATAGACACTTAAGCGTTAGTCTGGCTGGTACCTGAATAAGGGGCTCAGCTCCTGAATATTTATATAGTTATTTATCTTTTTCTCTCACCAATACCACTTGTAAAAATATAAATAAAATAAAAAGCAGACCCCAAATATCTATAAACAGTAGGAATAATTGAAATTAGAAAACCAGACACCACATTTTTACATCCCCTTAAGTTATAGCAGTTACAGTATATTGCGTTTTGCCACATTAACTAGTGCAATGAAACTGAAACAACTTAATAATATGTGATGAAAAAACTGAAAACGGTTCTTTCTCCCTATAATGGTTTGTGAAACATACTCCTGGGCCCATTTAAGATAGTGATAACTTCTAGCTAAGGCAGCCAGTTTATATTCAGGACAATGGTTATCATTATTTGAAAAAAAAAACCAATACATTCTGAGAACTGCATTGCATGCACTAAATTTGATGCAGAGGTAAATTGTGAAGCCAATGTCCACAAGGAACAACATTTTAATAGGAATTACATGTTTAATTTAATGTTAATTGCTATGATTTCCTGATTCTAAAATAGTTCAAAACTGGAAACCATGCACAATCCAACATAAAGAGTTTGATCCTACACTCAAATACACTAAGTTACCCAGCAGTGCAAATCTACATATTTCAGAGAAGTAAATCTTAAGTGTATAATTTAGGCTTAATTCAGAGAAACCAAGAACTGCTGTCAGAATCTTTTTGTACTGTTGGAAGCTCATTTACAGATCACTCCTGCCTTCATATTGCGATTGCACAATTTTTCAGCTGGTGCTCTTCTACAGGTCACTTCTTTATAAAGTAGTGAGCCAAAGTTTACATTCTTTATTCTGTGAATGTCCCCTTCCCATGCCAGCAATACTTTCTCTCTGCTTCCAGGACTCTTGTATGTCATATCGCTATCTCCAACCACCTTTCCGATCCTGACCCCCATTATACACGCAGAGCTTCTTTCCCTCAAGGAAATGTTCTACATGGCATAGAGTGCATTGGGCATTGCAGTTGTGGGATAGGTATTCTCATGCTCATGGGAGCAGCACAGCTGTTTTAAAAAAGTTTTACTTCTATTTTCCTTACCACAGCAAGGAGAGAAGTGGTGAATGATGGGCTATGGCTAAAGGGAGAGGAAGGCTGGAACAACTGAAGGTGAGCACTCCTAATTATATTTCCTTATTAACATATATTCCAACAGGATTTCTGTTGTAACTGAACATCTACATATTTTTCATCTCATTCATACATAAAATACTATTATTCAGTTTTTATTACAGCAGCCCCTAAAGGCATCAGTCAAGATTAAGACTTTTGTACTAGATAATGTACCGAGGTATTCATCCAAGATATTCATGTTTACCATCTGTACTAGTAAGCAAATTCAAAGCAAACCGACTCAGTGTACAATGAATAATCTTATTTATGGATATCAGCTCTCTATTTTTCAAGCCAGGGATGGATATTAGAACAGGAAATATATAAAGTAAAGGAGAATTACTGCTGCAAAATGTAATCTAAATACTAACACTCCCATTTTACAGATGGGATATTGAGGCCCCCCTCAGGGCTTGCCTGAGGCCTTACAGGAATTGTGTGCCATAGCTAGAAATTTAACTTAGATCTAGTGACTCCAGACAGCACATTAACAAGAATTTTTTTTATTATATAGAAATAAGAACAGTCTAATGTCACTGAAATGACTCAGGATCATCTATGCACTTCTAGATATAACATTATTTTATTGTTAAAATAATGTCTTTTTGCTGTCCTGACTGTAATCTAATGTAAAAAGGGAAGTTTATATCAACTGTATATGAAACATTAATGAGAGTAAACAAAAAAAATCTGAAGAAAAATGAAGTAATTATTTCAAATAGCAAATAGTTTAATCCAAGAAGACTACTACATAAATCTTCTTCTACAGAAATCTTAATGTTTACAGGATGTGGATCCTTGTTTCAAGCCAGTACCACATTTGTTACTGCAATAAATAACCACAGTAGTGATTATTTATCATTCGGCAGAGTCTTGATGATCCAGCAGGCACTGTGTATCAGTGCTTGCAATGTTATTACCAAGATTCGCATACATGCTGTCATCAGAAAAATATTTCTGAAAGAGTAATACTTTCAAAATAGTAATAATTAAGGGAGAATATCATATTGTTCAAAGAAAAAAAAAAGGATTAACATAAACTAAATAGTCCCTAAAGGAAAACAAATGATTTTTTTTTACAAATTCTGTAAATACTAAAAGAAGGAATTCTAGTTACACCTCCTAAGGCTTTATTTAAGAGACACAGTATTCCTTCCAGGCTATAAATGAACACAACAGAAAAAACAGCATCATCCAAGATAGTCTTGTTTACATTTAGATTAGTAAGGTGACACACAAATTCAAAGCAGACCGACTCAGAGGATGACGAATGATCTTGTTTAAGGATATCAGCCATCCACTCTTCAAGCCATGAATGGACAGGTGAACAGGAAATACTACTGAGTGCTTTCTTGGCTGTCTGCCATACTCTGCATAATGGATAATAATAAAATTACACCAACATTGAGCAGATTGTGGTACAAGTGAAAAAAGAAAGTAATAGCATGAGAAAGTGGACATTTTGTGGTCATCTTCATATCTGGACTTAAGCAACTGTATTCAACTGGCAATTAGTACTTTATTATCAAACTGACATTCTGAGCTTTGACTTAACTCCTATGACATATTTTTTCCTGTTATACTCCACTAGCATTACAAACTTTTTAGAGATCAATCATAGTTTTTATACTGAAGAATATTTTTAAAACATATGTGCCTGCTCTTTAAATATAATGGTATAGTGCAAGGGCTATATTATGGATTAGGTTTTTCACTTCAATTGCCTTTAATTGGAAAAGAAGAAACTAGAAAAATGTTGATAGCCTAATAAATATTAGATCGTCGTGGCACAGAGCAGCTCTTGACTCCTGCCATTATAAATCTGTCCTGCTGATAAACTTTAGGAATAATAAATGGGGCCATTCAACATTTTCTGGCAGCAAACAATTTTATCCATCAGTAACAGTATTAGGGCATGTCTGAAATATACTCCTGCTACTTTTACACTTTAGACATGCAATAGCTGATTTTGGTTACTAAATTAAAAAATGTCATTTATCAGGTTTGCCGGTATAAAGGATTTGCTCAGCAAAGTGCTCAAATTAATCTGTATCCTAAAAAGCTCTGTTAGGGGAGCATCACAATATCATTTATGACTACATTAGAGTCTGGGCTACCTAGTCATCATTTATATCAGACCTGCCATCCAGCTGAACCACCCCAGCTGCAGGAGATGACTTAGGTATGTCTACAAAGCAATTAGGCACCTGCATCTGTCAGATGCCAGATGACATGAGCTCATAGGGCTCAAACTAAGAGGAAGTTTAATTGCAGTGTAGATGTTTGGGCTCCAGCTGCAGCCTGAGCTCTGGGACCCTCCCACCGTACAGGTTCCTGGAGCCTGAGCTTTGAAACCTGAGTCCAATTGTCTTCACAATTAAATAACTCCTGTGAGCCCAAGTCAGCTGTCATGGGCCAGCCACAGGTTTTTAATTGCAGTGTACACATACCCACAATAGTCTAAACTTCAGATTATAAATCCGGGTATCCCTAGAATCAGAGGCTCACAATCCAGCAGGAATTTAATCATCAGGTAATCAAGTTGAGGCTCATGAAGTACCAAATGCCTTAAAGTGTGGCTCTCTTCTGAAAACACTCACTATAAAGAAGACATATGATAAGGTTCTGCACTGAACACTAGATCAAACAGTCATTTGTTTTTACAAGTAAACCATTTATTTTTAATTACCAATTTGGTAAGACCTGCACGATATCGGACAATCATGTTGGGTTCTTTCCTTCTTGAGCATCATCACCAGTAATTAATTTTCTGAAAGCTAAAATATTCCTTTCCATGAGGTTTCATGGTTATCTAATTACCCCTTTAATATTAATTTACTAAACAATTTTATTGATGATACCCAAGGAGTAGAATCAGTTTTACTCACTTAAATCCCTGCATAACCAACAAAGTTAAGGAGTGAAATTAAGTAAAATCTTACTTGTCACAAGCAAACATATGATGGCATATGCACACTGGGAGCAGAGCTGAAGAGTGTGAAGATGCCATTTTCACATTTCAGAGTGGAATTACACTTTAAAACTAGTTTCTGTGCAAACATTAAAGATTTCATAGCACTTTCTTAGAACACTAGGGCTATGTCTACACAGGAGGGTTATTGCACAAGAACATCATGCGCAAGGGTTCTTCTGCAAGAACTCTTGTGCAAGAACACGTCCACACCGCCACGTGCTTTTGCGCAAGAGCATCCATGGCAAGAAAGCTCGGATGGTCATTTTACCCATAGGGCTTTCTTGCGCAAGAAACCCCTGCCGCGCGTCCACCCAGCCCTCTTGTGCAAGAGGGCTTCTACTTGTTGGAAAAGAGCGTAACTCTTGCGCAAGAAGCCCTCTCTTATCACGCTTTACTGTAAATCTTTTTGCACAAGAGAGGGTGGCCATTCTTGCGCAAGAATACACCAGTTTAGACATAGCCTAGGGGCACGTCTACACTGGCCCCTTTTCCGGAAGGGGCATGTTAATTTCAGCTATCGTAATAGGGAAATCCGCGGGGGATTTAAATATCCCCCGCGGCATTTAAATAAAAATGTCCGCCGCTTTTTTCCGGCTTTTAGAAAAGCCGGAAAAGAGCGTCTACACTGGCCCCGATCCTCTGGAAAAAGTGCCCTTTTCCGGAGGATCTTATTCCTACTTTGAAGTAGGAAAAAGTAGGAATAAGATCCTCCGGAAAAGGGCGCTTTTTCCGGAGGATCGGGGCCAATGTAGACGCTCTTTTCCGGCTTTTCTAAAAGCCGGAAAAAAGCGGCGGACATTTTTATTTAAATGCCGTGGGGGATATTTAAATCCCCCGTGGATTTCCCTATTACGATAGCTGAAATTAACATGCCCCTTCCAGAAAAGGGGCCAGTGTAGACGTAGCCTAGGTGTTTAGTTTGGTGACTTAGGCAAAACTGCCTCTTTGCCATGTCTCACTGTTGTTCTGTTTGCTGGTACAGTAGTATATATAGGTATAAAGTACTATGGGATCCTATTGATTTAAATGCCCCGTTCTTCTATAGCTACATATTCTACATCAATTTAAAATTTCACTTTCCCATGCATTCCCTTAGTCTGGATATATTTAATGTGCTGATCTCCATTGTATCTAAGGATCATAGACATTTAAAAATATAATTTCTGTGCTCTATTTCACATAGCTTTATCTTCAGTGGGACTATTTCCAAAGCCTTATATTATTCAAGCTTCTATTACTTCATTGCTAAAAATATTGGTTTCAATGAAAGAATGTATAGGGCTTAACATTTTTAAATTATGTCTTTTACCTGTTTGTTTGGTTTTTCTCTGATTTGATGAGTATCTGGAGAAACTAATCTGACTTTTTTTCAGATAGTAAAATAAATGGTTATTTCCACAAGCCACAGCCACAATACATAACATGAATGCTTCTTTTTCAGTGACTAATACAGCAATGACTATACATTTTGGCAGACTGAGGGAGGGATATTTTCATCCTCTTTTGTGGAATGTCTTAATGATGAAGAGCTATTGATAGAATATTCTATGCTTTTGCTTGAGTCAATCTACGGAATTGTCATCTTTCCTTTTATGGTTTGCATTCACAAAGGATGGGTAAGATAATTTTTAAAAAATAAGGAGCATGCACAAATTTCAACTTAAATATAAAAACAATTCAATTTTTTTTTAATTTGAAAAACTTTAGGTACAGTAAGCATCCCTCTGTAAAAGTAATCTGAGAAGCCAGGGAATGTGCTGGGATTATTATCTCTATTACACCTTCAGCTTTTGAAAAGGACACTTGCTTTAGCAGAAATTCAACTAAGTGTGTTTGTCAATTGCTTCTGGCTCATGTACTCCCTTTGAACCATACAAGTTCTGAGCAGGAGTAGAAAAGAGAATAACAGACACAACACAGAACAAATCATTGGGTTCTCAGCCTACCTGAATATAAAACAGCACTAAGGAGAGGAATGGACCAAAGTAGTCTGTAACTAAAGCAAATACATTATGATTTATACTTAGCAGCAGGGTTCTCCATTGTAAGTTGTGTATATAACAGGCTTCATATCAGAAACACAAAATGGGAATGGAGACAGGCAGAAACTCAGTGCCCCATTGCTATACATGAACAGGTAGCTAAGTCATTGAGAAATGATTGTGTAAGAAGCAGTACTGCAAAAAGAGATCATAGTGGACCACAAGCTAAAAATGAGTCAAATGTGGTGCTTTTGCAAAAAAAGCAAACATCATTCTGGGATGCATTAGCAGGAGTGTTGTAAGCAAGACATGAAGAGTAATCCTTCCACTCTACTCCACACTGATTAGGCCTCAGCTGTAGTCTTATGTCCAGTTCTGGGTGACACAGTCAGAACAAATTGGAGAATGTCTAGAGAAGAGCAACAAAAAATATTAAAGGTCTAGAAAACATTACCTATGAGGGAGAATTGAAAGAGATGGGTTTTAGTCTGGAAAAGAGAAGCCTGAGAGAGGACATGATAGTTGTTGTCAAGTACCTAAAAGGTTTTTACAAAGAGAAGGGGGAAAATATTCTCCTTAACCTCGGATGATAGAACAAAAAGCAATGGGCCCAAATTGCAGCACAGAAGGTTTAGCTTGGACACTAGGATTCTGCTCCAGCCAATGTAGTGTGCTGCAGCAGTGTTCACTCTCTTAGGAAGGAGCAGGCTTGGCAGTTAGCTGAGCAAGGATCAGAAGAAGTCTTGGACATTGTCCATAATTGTCTGGCTGGTTAAACACTGGAATAAATTACCTAGGGAGGTTGTAGAATCACCATTACTGGAGATTTTTAAGAGCAGGATAGACAAACACCTGTCAGGGATCATCTGTTTAGTAGTTGGTCTTGCTACGAGTGCAAGATCTTGACTTGATGACCTATGGAGGTTCTTTCCATTTTTGTAATTCTATGATCATAAAGTAGACTGGACCAGCTCTTTGGCTCAGGAAAGAAGTCAGTCTATCCATCACATGCCCTGTCAGGTTTGCCTCAATACTTCAAACCAACTTTGCCTTTATCAGCTCATCTTCAACTGTTAAATCTTCCTAACATAGGCACCTGGACCCAGTTGACAAATGTATGGGTTTTTAGACATTCTCATGAATAGCAGGTTCCCAACTGTATATTTGAGACTGATTGATTCCTCCATGCTAACGCTGAAGGGCTGGAGATGCAAACAATTGCTGAATGGGTACTATCACTTAAAAGGCACAAAACTGCATACCTGCAGCACAAAATGACTGTACTGCATGTCCCCAATGTCATCTTAAAACCACCATGCTTCATTCATCCCATCCCCCTAAACTCATTACGCTTGGATAAGCCATTTCCAATTTATTTCTGCTTTCGGTAAACTTCTCCCTACCCACAATTCAGAAAAGCAAATAGAACAGTGGGATGGGAAGGGGAAGAGATGGCTGTTGCAGACTGATTTCAGATAGGATGAGGGGATCAAGATGGGGAGGTGAGACTGAGACTGGGGGTGGTGATCTAAGAGGAGAACAAAGCAAGTTATGGTAGGAGTAGAGCTTTGGTGTGTCTGGAGTAGTGTAGTCAGCAAGAGTAAGTCTCAGGTCCGACACTGGGCTCTCAAAGTACAAAGGATGCTACACAGGTATCTGTCAAACAAGTAGTTTATTTCTTGACAGCTAACAGCTGTGCCCCATAAATGGAAGAACAATATAACAAAGAAGCGGCATATCTTATGTCCCTTCCTGCAAGCCTGGGATCCTGGGGAGGCTGCGGACAAACTGGGAGGTTATCTCAGCTTCCGAGGCGCCGGTACCCAAAGCCCATCAGTGAAGTCCAATTTGTTAGGCTCTGAGGCAGCCTTAAATACAGTTTTCCCTGCCTTGTATTGCAGTTTGGAAATTTCCAGGGGTTACTCATTACGGGCTGATGTAGGGCTTAGTTATTAGTTATTGATCTGGATCTACTTGTTCTTTGGCCCTGTTTACGTGATCAGTACATTAGGGTAAACAGAATTATTTATGCGTTCTTGCTCTTTACTATTATCTTATACTCGTTTCTGCTATACTGGCAACAATACTTATCTTAAGTGGCGTATGTTCCCAAAGACTTGCTTCTGGCTCGTCAGATGTCGGGAAAAGGGGGGAAAGAATGCAGGCCTCACCACCCCTAAACTAGCACGTACAAAGTTCTTCCACAATTGACCACTACAAGTAGTAAAAGAATGACTATTAAATATCCCTATTTCAATAGATCAGTGTTTCACAACAAAACCACATAAAAGTCTCCTCTTTCCATTTTAACTTGACATGATGTGGCGGGGTACCACCCGCCTCCGTCCCCTTCCTCCTGGGGGACAAAGCGTTAACCCCCAGCCTGGGGGCCTAGTCCAGCACTCGCGGCAGGCCCAGCGGCCTAGTCCAGCACTCACGGCAGGCCCAGCGGCCTAGTCCAGCACTCACGGCAGGCCCAGCGGCCTAGTCCAGCACTGCGGGGTGGGGTAGGGGGGTCCGGGCCCTCCCTCTCCACCGGACCCCAACCCAGGGCCCTAATGGTGGTGGGTGGTTTCCACCACCGGCTCAGCGGGGGGTCCTCCCCCAAAACATGCTAAGCCCACTGGGGGGGGGGGGGATTTCCCAGCCCCTTGCCCTGGGTTGCTTCCTACCCCCAATCTGGCGGCCGACGGAGATCCCACCTGGCGATGCTGGGTTGCCGGCAGCGGCCTCGTCCGACGGTCTTGTCCCTGGGGCGGCTGCACAGGGGCGTCTTCTGCAGCGGGGCAGGCGGCCACCGGGCGTCGGTGTTGGGGGCGTGCTCTCCCCGGGGCTGGTGGTAGCAGCAGCGGCACCTCCTCCGGCTCTGGATCTGGCAGCAGATCTGGCGGCAGGCCTGTAGCTCGGGCCGGAGCTCCTGCCTCCCCAGCGGTCTGCCCCAACTGAGCAGCCCAGCATTCTTTTATAGCGAGGCTGCACTTCGAGCATGCCCAGTAGGGCTGTGGGGGAGGGGCGTGTTCTGCCCAATAAATGGGCTCCCCTTCCTCCTGCTCAGTGCGGGGCAGGTTCGCCCTGTCACACATGAATTTTCCAAAATATTTTGAGCCCTATGAATTTTCTGTCAGCAATAGAAATAAAGTTTTTTACTAGTAGATATGAATTATATTTTCAATCAATTATATGGATGCAGAGCTTCTGCATCACATGAACTCATCATTAAACTATACGCAATGCAGAGAGTTTAACTAAATTCAGATCTTAGAGTTAAATTCTCTTCCCACTCTTTAACTGTCTTGTCAATTTAGATTGTAATTTTCCCAAGAGATCCATCTCTTGGTATGTATTTGTACATAATAACTGCTATTCAGTTAAAATGACCCCAGCTCACCCAAGTATAGCTGTACTTCAGTGACATTCATGGACTATTAATAGAATAAAAATCTCTTTGTAGTTCTCCATAACCAATTTTATCTTTATACTATTTGTAATAAGACTCCATTAACTAATGTATAAAATATCTTCTCTCCTTGGTTTACTGCATTATTGAAATATTGCCCATCATACATTTTTAAACTAATTTTTCATTACAAACAAAGCTGTGAGTGAGAAATAATAATACATTTGCAATATTTGATATGGTACCCCCAGGTAAATGAGTGTAGATTCTTTCCCTTTTTGGTACTGATCCTAATTTCATTATGGTCTAAATAGATCCTGAATAACCTAACAAATGTATTAAGTGGCATCATATTCTGGATCACAGACCTGATAAATAGACCCCCCCCCCCAGTGAATTTGTTTCTAAAGTTGACTGCTGGCAGGAATGTTCATGTCTAACGAGTAGCTTTCTGACTCACAAGGTCTGCAATTACCTAGGGCATGAGAAGTCATTCTGCTAACTTCAGACATGTGTTTCTGCCCCACATTCAGCTGCTGCCAATCTGACATCTGGTCAGTGACTCTGTGCTTGTTTTTTAATAGAGGTTCTTAATGAAAAAAATGTTTCCTAAGAGTATTATTGAGTCATTTGTCTAAATGTCACGGATGTTTCACAGATTGTGTAGTCAGCTCCTTCAGGGAAGAGAGAGAAGATTGGCTTCTTGGATTATAACCGTGTTCTTGCCTCCAAGATGTTCACATTAAGATGAATGAAATGACAGAAATGATTGCCCAAGGAAGCCTAATGAACCCCAATAGAAACAAAAAATCTTTTAAGTGGTTCTCTAACTCATATTCTCTCTTCGTCTATAATATAATCTGAATTAGCATTTTTGTTTAAACTGGTTCAATTCTAGTTTTCAACAGTAAAGGATGACTTCAGGTAGTAAGATCATGATGTCTTGAAAATAATTATCTATGTTTTCAGCTAAGCCAATCACTGGTATAGATTTTTTAAAAGGTGAATGGAACAACAACTGGCAGATGAATTTTTATGGGTAACTTCTTGACCTAAAACCTTCAACTCAGCTGCACATATGTAGATTGCTTTTGCAATAATAATTGCCCCCAAAGTCTCCATCTCAGCTAAGCTGATCCTTTTCTCCAACCTTACTGCATACTTTTTAAAAAAATGTTCCATAATGTACAGTGCCTATGGAAGTAAATCTGCTAAGCTCTCAGCAGGTAAATGACTTTGGAAATTAGTTGGAGGTTAATTCTCTGCCTCATTGGCCCCCCAAAGTAGCCCAACTGTAATTGATTTTGATGGCATTCACAAAGTACCTTGGCCTGTTGAATAATGAAGGAGCACTTATGGAGACAGCCACTGAATATAGCAACAATTATGCAGGGTATCAATGAGACATCATTAAAAGTTTAATGCTTCCGCACTTAATCAACTTCTCCCTACCTTTAACAGCTTTGTTGCTTTAGGAAACCTGCAAATTTTAAATGCCAGTGTGTTTTTATGTTTTACACAGTAGCCATTGATTCAAAGAAATATTCAAGGATAGCATTCCTAATACTGACTGTGACTCTAACAACACCCCAGTCTAAGAGGACAAGGAGCACACAGGTATCTAGTAGTGAATTTCTGGGTCTCCCTGGAATCTGGTAGTAAATTGTGCCTCAATTCATTAATGTCAAAAACTATATCTGATAGTGTCATGTATCATTAGAAAACTAATAGCACACTGATCATTAATAGCTTAGTGTGATGTAAATGCCCAAAAGGACCATACAAACATGAAGAAAATGTGAATGCAATATACATTTCTGGGGACTGAGTAAAAAGCTTTTTCCCAGATAAAGGACATGTCAATGCCACCAGACTGGTGTCATCAGTAAATCAGCAATTATATGTCAAGCAACCATTCACTTGTATAGGAAAGAGTTGTTTAATAGGGGACATGCTACTCCTGTCTTCTGCACTGTTTATAGACTGGGAGACATTGCATTGTTAAATACCCTCATGCAGTTTATTTATATTTGCCCTTCCCACTATCATACTGATCCATGGAGCATATTGTTTATAGTTTCAGTTTCTTCTCAGCTCTCTGAGAAGGAGATGAGAGAAGAAGTAAGGAATTTCTCTGCCCAGAGATCCTTACTGATTCTCATTCTGCTAGCCTGCCTCTCTCTTCTGTACTTGCTTTTTATGTACTGTGTTAATGGGCCAGTTTGCTTGTTAGTCCTCCCCACGCTCATTCAGATCGAGTAATTAAGCCCATCAGATCCACTCTGGATTGGTGTTTAAGTAAGCAGAGTGCTGGCCCAGCTGTTAGTTCCTCACAGTGGTAACAGGCAGGAACAGATCAATCTGCATCTCAGCAAAGACAGAGAAAAGAAGAAACCCACATGGAACTTCCTTTGCTGCCAGACTCCATGTCTCCTGCCTCACAGTCTAAATGACCTGCATTTTGAGGGGTAATCTTCAGACAGATCCATTTCAAAGGTTCACATTTAAGGCTGGCCGGAACCAGGTCCGGCAGGGCATCAGGTTAGGAGTTACTTTGTGTGGCTGCTGCCTGAGGCTATCTGAGGCCTGTGTTTAAAGGGACCCTGCCTGGACAGCCGGTTCTCAGCTTTCCCTGCTTGCTTGCCTACCTCGATGAGGGACAGCAAAGCATTTTGTCTCTGCTTGCTCTGATTGCCCTCACTCGGGACACCACAGCATTCTGCAACATGGAGCCAGAGCTGCTCCTGGGCACTCTGATGCTTCTCATGGAAGCGTTGCTGCGAGCCTGGCAGCACTTTCTGCAGGCTGCCATCTGGGAGGTCCATTGGGGGGCTGTCAGTATCCAGGAGGCCCTGCGGGAGAGCTTCCACCCTGAGGAGCACTAAGAGCCACCCTGGTCTGCCCCACTGGGAGCTTGTGCCTCATTCCTCCCTCATGTTCTTCCACTTACCCCTCCCTAACCCCCCTTCCTGATGTCAAATAAAATACATGTATTTTAATGAACACAAACTCTTTTTATTTAACAAAACTGGGAGGGTGGGGAATGAAACTCTTGTGAGACTAGAGAAAGGAGGAGGGAGAGGGAAGAAGAGAGGGTGGGAAAGGGAAACCTGGGAGGAGGGAGCTGGAAGGGGGAATCAAGGGAAAGAAGAGGGAGGGGAAGCTCAGGGTTCAGGGTTGGGGGGTCTTACCGGACCAATTTGATTGTCATGCAAACCTGCTCCTGGGTTTGCCTGTGGCCTTTGGTGTCCAGGCTGGCAACTATCCTGCCATAGACGGCCGCGTTCCTCCATCTAGTGCGAGATCGTGGATGTTGGGGGCATCCCCCCCAAACCTGAATAAGATCCATGATCTCCACCCTGGACCAGGAAGGCCTTGTCAGGCTCCTGGGAGCTGGCAGACTAATCCTGGGGAGCAGTGGAGAGCTGGCTGCCAGTGGCTTGCCAGCTCATGTTTTGGGGCCACTGGGTCAAATGCAGTGACTGCTGGCTCTGGGCTGGCAGGCTTGGAGCTGGCACAGGCACTGCGGCCAGAGTCAACCCCTTTAAGAACTCCAGGGAGGAGGGAGGGAGAGGAGTGTTCTTGATTGAGGCTGGAGTGGCCACCAGAGCACCCTGGGAAGGCTGGAGGCCCCTTGTTTCGATATAAGTGTCTACACAGCACTTATTTTGAAATAGCTATTTTGAATTTGGCATTATTCCTTGTGGAATGATGTTTACCAAATTCAAAATAAACACTCTGCTATTTTGAATTAATTTCGAAATAGCAGTTTGGCTGTGTAGATGCTAGTAAAGTTATTTCAAAATAACTTTGCTGTTTAGACATACCCTTTTTTTGTAACTCTAACTTTATTCTAATTGCTGTTATTTAAAATACTATCTCCTTTTGCTCATAAACTTATTTTGATTTTAATCCTATCAACCCAGTATTTGAATTGAGGTGAATGTTAACTCCAGCTACGGTAGCAAGCTGCTGAGTATTTTCAAGGATCAAACAAACCTTATTATTCTCGTCAATGACCTAGGAAAGTTTTGAACATTGCAGAGCACACAGCTTGAGAAAATTCGGGATTGGGAGTGAGCTGAAGTCCTTTGGTCAGTAGTAATCAAGACTGGTAGATACCACAGTGTGGGTGAGTGTTTGACAAGCAAGCTGCTAGAATCAGAGTGATGCTCACAACACAGACTCTTAGTGCATGCTTGTCTGCTGGATGTCAGTGTCCAGGATGTGAGCCACGGCAGCAAAGCATTTCAGGTGCCAGGACAGACAGTGACACAGCCTCTCATTGGGCTGTGTTGTACCACAGAAAGTAACACAAAGATATTTCAATAGCTGATATAGCAGAAAACTGCATAAGAAATTATAGTCAGTTATTGATGTTGGAAAGCTTCATATCTTGAAAGTGTGAGATTAGAACAGAGCATTTGTCAGACACATACTCATGGGGCCCCAACGATAACATCAACTTTTTCTATTGTGTGATCACTCACAGGCAACATTAAAAGGTCAGATAATTTTTTACTTTCAATGGATTCATCTGATCTAGAAAAAGACAATGATTTCTAGGTGGGAGGGGAAGAAACTATTTTCTATCATTTGGTTTTGAATTGACAGTAGTGATTAAATTTGTGGCTGGACTACAATTTATTGGAGACCCTTTAGAGTGAACAGCTACAGATGCCTTCCTTAAATAACTAGCCAGATAGAGGCCAAAAGGAGTTTTTGAAAGTAATGAACCTAGACAATTTAGCCATTATTTGTACACACTTGGTAGTCATAATACTTTGGGTATCTGAGGAAAAGGAGACCTTATTTTTTAAATTTCTCCACATGCCAGTCTGCTGAGCAGTGATGAATGGCTACAGGAGGCAAAGGTCACTGTGTTAGTGGAAGATACCACACATCTCAAGATGAGAAGGCATTTTAAAGGCACACATATCACTGTTCCCCTATAGCATTTTGCTCTAGCCATTCAAGATTTGGGGAGAATCTTGTAGTTATCTCTGTCTGAACCCTGAAGCATCAGCTTCACATCCTAATTCATTGACCTGG
Source organism: Pelodiscus sinensis (assembly GCF_052426305.1). Lineage (NCBI taxonomy): Eukaryota > Metazoa > Chordata > Testudines > Trionychidae > Pelodiscus > Pelodiscus sinensis. The sequence continues at coordinate 45,883,738 of NC_143052.1, forward strand.
CAACATTTTTACATCCTTGCAATAAAAATAAACCCTAAAATTATCAGGACACTACTTAACACAAATCGGTGCATGCCTTGCCTTCCATTATTGCCTTGGGCCATATGGTGTCATTGATTTAAACATTGTATCATGTTTCCTCAGAGTACCGTCTTTTAGCGAATATACTCCGCACCCAAGTATACCCCACACCAGAATATAACCTGCAGTTTTTGCAGTTTGAATAAAAAAATATCTTGTATACCTTGCGCATGAGTATAACTCGCAGGGTATACAAGACTTTTTTCAAACTGGAGGAGGGGCTTCTACGGGTTCGGGGGGGGCGGGAAATTAGCCACCCTTCGGATGGGGGAGCACTCCCCCATCTAGTTCCCGCGCAGCTGCACAACCTCCGGGCGGGGGAGCACTCACCCCCCTGGGTTCCACGCAGCTGCACAACCTCCAGATGGGGGAATGAGAGTGCTCCCCCACCCCTTCCTGTGGCTAGCAGCCACCAGGCTCCAGGAGGGGGAGCGCTCATCCCCCAGTTCCTGCACAGAAGCGCTCCCCTTGCACCTTCCTGCGGCTTTGCAGGAACTGGGGGTATGTCTACACTACAATGTTAGTTCGAACTAACATTCATGGGCACTACACTAGCGCTCCGCTAGTTCGAATTTAAATCGAACTAGCGGAGCGCTTAGTTTGAACTAGGAAAACCTCATTTTACGAGGCTTAAGCCTAGTTCGAACTTACTAGTTCGAATTAAGGGGTGTGTAGCCCCTTAGTTCGAACTAGTGGGAGGCTAGCCCTCCCCAGGTTTCCCTGGTGGCCACTCTGGCCAACACCAGGGAAACTCTATTGCCCTCCTCCCGGCCCGGGACCCCTTAAAGGGGCACGGGCTGGCTACGGTGCCCGTGCCAGGTGCAAGCCTGCCAGCAACCAGCCAGCAGACCCTGCACCTGGCACGGCACAGAGCCACCCACCCGATGTCCCTCAGCCCACCCCCTCTTCCCGGGACCAGACTGGCGGCTCCTGGGAGCTTGCCCGGGACCGCAAGAGGCGGGCACCTTCCTGGGCTAGTGCAGACATCGTGGACCTCGTCCACGATCTCCACACTAGGCACAGGAAAGTGGCCGGCTAGGGCAGGAGAGCTGCCAGCCTGGCCACCCAGGAGCAGGTGTGCATGAAAATCAAGGGGGTCCACTGAGACCCCCGACCCTGAGCCCTGAGCTTACAATGGCCGTACTGGGTCAGACCAAAGGTCCATCTAGCCCAGTAGCCTGTCTGCCGACAGTGGCCAACCCTAGGGACCCTGGAGGGGATGGACTGAAGACAGTGACCAAGCCATTTGTCTCGTGCCATCCCTCTCCAGTCTTCCACAAACTTTGGGCAGGGTCACCACTCCTACCACCTGGCTAAGACTACTCCATGGACCCAACCTCCATGACTTGATCTCACTTCCTTTTAAACTCTGTTCTAGTTGTAGCCTTCACAGCCTCCTGCAGCAAGGAGTTCCACAGGTTAACTATTTGCTTTGTGAACAACAACTTTCTCTTACTAGTTTGAAGCCTGATACCCATTCCTTTCCTTTGGTGTCCTCTAGACCTTCTTTATGGGAACTCATGAAGAACTTTTCTGAATGCACCCTCTCCACCCAAGCCCTGCTTTTAGAGACCTCTATCCTGTCCCCGCTCCATCTCCTCTTTTCTAAGCTGAACAGTCCCAGTCTCTGTAGCCTCTCTTCATCTGGGACCTGTTCCCAACCCCTGATCATGTTAGTTGCCCTCCCCTCTCCTAGCCTTTCTCTTCCCCTCTCCCACCTCCTTTTCCCAGTCTCCCCCAGTTTTGTTCAATAAAGACAGAGTCAATGTTGGAAGAAACGTTATCTTTATTTTGTACATCAGGAAGGGGGGCTAGGGAAGGGTAAGTGGAAGGAGGTGAGGGAGGAATGGGGTACGAGCCCCCGATGGGGAGGACTGGGCTGGCTCTGTGGGCTTCTGGGGGTGGAAGGTCTCCTGCAGCCCCCCAATTGCCTCCTCTCCCCAAATAGCAGCCTGTGGCAAGTGCAGCCGGTCTGATGGCCGAGTGCTGTGATGTGCCCAGTATGGGCACTCTGGGCACTCCAAGCCAGGACTGGTTTTCTAGCGGGATACCCCTGAGAACTGTCTGTCCGGGGTGGGGGTCGGGTCCCTTTAAGCGCAGCCCTCGGCTAGCCTGAGACAGCATTTCCACGCTCTATGTCCTCCTCTGATGCCCTGCCGGCACTGCTTCCGGCCATCCTTAAGCCCTGTTCAGGGTCCACTCAATGTGGACATGCTAGTTCAAATTAGCAAAACGCTAATTCGAACTAGTTTTTAGTTCTAGACGCGTTAGTTCGAATTAGCTTATTTAGTGTAGACATACCCTGGGAGATGAGCGCTCCCCCTGACCCTTCCTGCGACTGCACAGCTTCTAGCCTCCGGGCAGGGGAGCACTCATCTCCCGGGTCCTGTGCAGCCGCAAGAAGGGACAGGGGGAGCGCTTCTGCGCAGGAACCAGAAGATTAGCGCTCCCCCGCCTGGAGGCTGGCGGCTGTGCAGCGGGGGAAGGGGTAAGGGAGTGCTCACCACTTGGTGAGTATATAAAAAAATTTATACCCCTCACCCGAGTATACGCCACAGGGGGGGTGTGGGGTTTGTAAAAACGAATATAACCCACGGGTTATATTCGCTAAAATATGGTAATTTTGAATAGTTTTCTCTGTCAGTGGTTCAGGGCTATCCCAGACATCTTATTAAGATCCATGGGCTATGAACCATTTTCAGGGAAGGGAAGAAGTTTTAGCTCTTGTTACTTTATCAGTTATAAATAACATTTGGCTGCATCCCCACAACACTTCAAACAAGTAGCCACTGCTTCCTTTCCTCATCCAGTTTTCTTCATCTTCCATTTCTAGCGAGTTCCTCCTCCAAAGATTTGCAGATCATCAAAATGCTTCAACTATAGTCTGTATAAACACAGGGCCCATTTCTGCAGGCCTTAATCATACAAATAGTAAAGGAGATGTCTCATAAGATATATAAAATCAGGAACCTGATTCGAATGAGAGAGGTTGGTTTAGTTTTCTCTATAACTGCATTGACAATTCTTACAGTTTGCACCATACAACTGCAGCTCGGTGATTATTTTTTCTTGCTTTATAGGTTACTTTTGCTTAAGCTCATATTTGTCATGATGTGACAAAGATTCTTTTTAGATTAAATGGAGCATCTGATGAGTTTTTTTTTTTTTTTTTTTTTTGGCATTGATCATGCTAGTAAAGAGTAATTGTTCTTCTAATGACATTCAGTTTCACCTCACTTTACCAAAGTGTTATTGCTATTTCAGTGCTGCAATGCTCTCTTTGGGGATGACATAATGGAATTCTTTAAAATGTGGTCCTTCTTCTGGATGTCTACTTTCATGCATTTGATAATTGTCAGAGTGATTATGTGCGGGGCAGGTAATGAGGCCTGTACTTAGGGTTGCCTTACACTTTCTATTATAAGTTCTTGTTTTCAGTTGCACACAACTTTGCTAAACTTATAGAATCAGAGAATACTAGAACTGGAAGGGACCTCAAGAGGTCATCAAGTCCAGTCCCCTGCCCTCACAGCAGGACCAAGCACCATCTAAAGGATCGTCTTTGACAAATGTTTATCTATCCTGCTCTTAAATGTCCTCAATTAGGGAGATTCCACAACCTCCCTAGGCAATTTATTCCAATGCTTAACCACCCCGACAGGAAGTTTTTCCTAATGTTTAACCTGAACCTTCCTTGCTGAAATTTAAGCCCATTGCTTCTTGTCCTGAACTATTTGGGATGAAATGTTCTATACCAGGTGTATGCCAATGACATGACTTGGTTGTTATAGTTGCTGATAATACAGTTTTGGCCATGTTCAAGAACATGGTTAAGGGAAATAGGCAGTGATGTGTAACCCACAAACCTGCTGGGGGTGGGGGGAAAGGGGCAGTGATTATATATAGAGAATATGAGTTTGGAAAATTAGGGAGAGGGACAAGAGCTGAAGGAGGCAGAAGATAGGGGTGAGTGGGAATTAGTATTAAAAATTAGGAAATGCCATAATTGAGGTTGCCCGTGTAACCTTAATTCAGCACCTTTATGCATGTGCATTCTATAATGTATCCTTTAACCACATGATCACATACTTTTTCTTTCCAAAGGACCCTTAATTAAGTGCTTGGGATGGATGTGCTCTTGGAATGAATCAGCATTGTATAATGAAGGAGACTGTGCTCTGCATTACTCCTGCCTCACTTACTGCAGAAGCTGGAAGGTAAGAAGTGAATGAGGCAGAAGACCTGAAAATAGAGAAAGGATGGTCTCTTGGAATATGTCTACACTAAAAAGAAAAACTCGTAGCACCAGGTCTGAGGGACTGAGTCAATTGACTTGGGATTCATGACTAGGCACCCGGCCAAAAATAGTAGTGTTGCTGTTCCAGCTGAGGCTGAAGATTGGGTTGCGAAACCCTCCCCACTGGGTGGTGTTTAAAGCCCAGGCTCCATCCCCAGTGGAAATGTCTACCCTGCTATTTTTAACCCTGAAGTCTGAGCCCTATTAATCTAAGTCAACTGACCTAGGCTCTGAGCCTCAAGGCCATAGATTTTCCTTTGCATAGTAAAATACCCTCCATCCCTGCCACACAGTGACTACATGGAACAGGCCAAATCACTTCAACTACATTTTTTGCATGTGGCCACTGTGTATTCCTCATTTTCTGGTGTGAAAATTAAGTCTCATGGGATCTAATTTGCTTAAGGCCCAAGCACATGCAACCACAACGGACCACAAGGGGAACTCTGCTCTGAGCATACACATTTCTCTAAAATGCTAGCTATTCTGCCCTCGACTTCTCAAATTGAGTTCCCAAAATGAGTTGACACATTTCAGAATTCTGGTTTTACTCAGTCCTCCCTGTGTCAATACCAGCTCCGGTGAAGGGTACTATGATGATTGATTTACTAATCTTTGCAGAGAACTAAGGCACTATGATGAAGAAATGGCACAAGTAAATTAATAATTCTGTGTTTAAGCAGAATTTGGATGGTGTGCAGTAAATAATACATGGGGCCACATATTGCATAATAAAGATAAAAATACCCATTAATTGAATACTGTCCACCACGGGCAATAAATGAAGCCTAATGAAGTAGAAGTTCTGTGGAAAACAAAGCATGTGGCCACATAGGATATGTCTACACTACAAAGTTAATAAGAACTAACAGCCGTTAGTTCGAATTAACTTTAATAGGTGCTCCACATACAAACGGCTAGTTCGAACTTAAATCGAACTAGCAGAGCACTTAATTCGAACTAGGTAAACCTCATTCTACAAGGACTAACGCCTAGTTTGAATTAAGTAGTTTGAATTAAGGGCTGTGTAGCCACTTAATTCAAACTAGTGGGAGGCTAGCCCTTCCCAGCTTGCCCTGGTGGCCACTCTGGGCCAAACCAGGGAAACTCTTCTGCCCCCCTCCTGGCCCCGGAGCCCTTAAAAGGGCACGGTCTGGCTACGGTGCTTGTGCCAGGTGCAAGCCTGCCAGCACCCAGCCAGCAGACCCTGCACCTGGCATGGCACGAGCCAGCCACCCGATGCCACCCAGCCCTCCGCCTCTTCCCAGGACCAGTGGTCTAGTGCGGAGAACGTGGACCTCATCGAGGTTTGGGGGGAGGCCTCCAACGTCCACGACCTCTGCACTAGGCACAGGAAAGCGGCCATCTAGGGAAGGATAGCTGCCAGCCTGGGCATCAAAGGCCACATGCAAACCCAGGAGCAGGTTTGCATGAAAATCAAGATGGTCCAGTGAGACTCCCGACCCTGAGCTCTGAGCTTAGAACATAAGAACATAAGAACGGTTGTACTGGGTCATACCAAAGGTCCATCTAGCCCAGTAGCCTGTCTGCCAACAGCGGACAACACCAGCTACCCCGGAGGGGATGGACCGAAGACAATGACCAAGCAATTTATCTCGTGCCATCCATCTCCAGCCTTCCACAAACAGAGGCCAGGGAAGGCCTTCCCCCTGGCTAATGCCACTCCATGGACCAAACCTCCATCACTTTATCTAACTTCTCTTTAAACTCTGTTATAGTTCTAGCCTTCTCAGCCTCCTGTGGCAAGGAGTTACACAGGTTGACTATTTGCTTTGTGAAGAAGAACTTTCTTTTATTAGTTTGAAGCCTGCTACCCATTCATTTCATTTGGTGTCCTCTAGTCCTTCTATTATGGGAACTAATGAAGAACTTTTCTTTATGCACCTTCTCCACACCACTCATGATTTTATAGACCTCTATCATATCCCCCCTCAGTCTCTTTTCTAAGCTGAAAAGTCCCAGTCTCTTTAGCCTCTCTTCATATGGGACCTGTTCCAAACCCCTAATCACTATGGTTGGCCTTTTCTGAGCCCTTTCCAAGGCCAAAACATCTCTTTTGAGGTGAGGAGACCACATCTGTACACAGTACTGAAGATACGATATACCATAATTTTATAATTCCCCTCCTCCTTCTTCTCCTGGCTTCCCCCTTCCATGTTTTCCCCTCCCCTCTCATAGACTCATAGACTTAGACTTTAAGGTCAGAAGGGACCATTATGATCATCTAGTCTGACCCCCTGCACAGTGCAGGCCACAGAATCTCACCCACCCCCTCCTAGAATAATCCTCTCACCTATATCTCAGATATTGAAGCCTTCAAGTAGTTTGAAGACCCCAAGATGCAGAGAATCCTCCAGCTGTGATCTGTGCCCCATGCTACAGAGGAAGGCGAAAAACCTCCAGGGCCCCTGCCAATCTACTTTGGAGGAAAATTCCTTCCGAACCCCAAATATGGCGATCAGCTGAACCCTGAGCATGTGGGCAAGACTCATCAGCCAGACACCCAGAAAATTCTCTATAGTAACTCTCCCACCCTTTCTCTTCCTCTCTCCCACCTCCTTGTCCCAGTCTCCCCAGAGGTTAATCCCGCCCCCAGTTTGTTAAATAAAGAGAGTTTCTATTTTTGAACAAGTGTCCTTTATTTTTTACATCAGGAAGGGGGGCTAGAGAAGGGTAAGTGGAAGGAGGTGAGGGAGGAATGGGGCACGAGCCCCCGATGGGGAGGACTGGGGTGGCTCTGCGGGCTCCTTGGGGTGGAAATACCTTTGCAGGGTCTCCTGGATCCTGACAGCCGCCTGATTGACCCCCCCTGGATGGCAGCCTGCAGCAAGTGCAGCCGGGCTGATGGCCGAGTGCTGTGATGTGCCGAGTGCGGGCACTCAGGGCACTCCAAGACAGGACTGCTTTGCTGTCCCTCATTGAGGTAGACAAGCAAGCAGCGAACCCTGAGAGCTGTCTGTCCGGAGTGGGGGTCGGGTCCCTTTAAGCACAGCCCTCGGCTAGCCTGCGACAGCAGCCCCACACTCTAAGTCCTAACCTGATGCCCTGCTGGCACCTGTTCTGGCCATCCTTAATTTTGGTTCAGGTCCACTCAATGTGGACATGCTAGTTCGAATTAGCAAAACACTAATTCGAATTAGTTTTTAGGTCTAAATGCACTAGTTCGAATTAGCTTAGTTTGAATTAACTAATTCGAATTAAGTTAGTTCGAATTAGTGCTGTAGTGTAGACATACCCAAAGGGTGCATCTACACTGCACCCGTTGCTCAAAATAAGCTACACAATTTGAACTATGCAAATAGCATAGCTTATTTTGAGTTAATTTCAAGATACTTATTTTGAAATTTGGCGCTATCTATATAGCGCCAAATTTTGAAATAGAATGCTATTTCAAAATGTCCCTTTATCCTCGTGGAATGAGGTTTACAAGGATATCATCATAGTGTGCCTGTTATTTCAAAATAATGGGCACGCTGTTAAGACACAGAAAAAGCTATTTTGGGATACTAGAAGTATCCTGAAATAGCACCAATGTCTAGACACACCCATGGTGAACATCTGCATACAAATTAGGGGCTAAATTACAATTGCATTGGAAAAAATCAGTGTGGTATACTGAGATGTATTTTTATATATGCTGTGAAAAAATTAATATAAATATAGTATAAACTCATTCCTGTCCATCAAACATGGTGCAGTGCTCTGAGAAGGGAGAAAAAAAGTGCTAAATATATGATTTGCTTTCCTTCACCTAGCATTCTGTTTTATTCTTGCAGATGTTAAATCATTTGGCTTTTGTTCAATTGAATCAGTAAGAAACTTACTGTGGTTTTGTTTGTTTGTTTCCAGCAGAAATACAGGTGCTTAACTCCTGCAAGAATTCTGTCCCTGTGAGATCCTGGTCATATTGAATAAGCATATCTGTAATTAAAGCATATTTCTGGCCCCTGAAAAATGCCATAGGCCTTAACTTCAGTTGCCCTAGCTTGATATAGTGATCTCTGCTGAAATTTGATTCATTTATTCTAGTCCCCCAAATTCCAGTAATCACCCTAATAGAGCTGAGTAAGGAGTAAAATTTGTGCCAAACTCTAGTGGTGGAATACTTCATCATTCCAGATATTTTAACACATTTCAGGCATTTAAAAATGCCTGGGGAAGAAACTTTTCACATTGGTTATGAATTAAGATTAAATAATTATGGTCAAAAAGCACCAAAATGATTTAAAATCCAAAATTCCATTTTCCAAAGTTATTTACACATTTAGGACTATAAAACTGATTGGAAGTGAATCTGATTTAGGATCTTAGTTACCTACGTCACTTTGAAAATAGGATTTAATCACTTTCAAAATGTTTGCCCTAAATCTTATATTTTGTGTACAGTTTCACTTATAACATCCAAGGTTCATCATCAGTTTAATTCCACTTCTTTTAACAATCCTCTTGTCATCTAAATTCAGGCACTGGGATTGAATAATGGAGATGTAATGCCAGTTGAGAAACTTTGGGTTCATAAGCCTTAACAAAATTCAGCCCCTTAAAGTATTTGAATTGAATCAATGCCTTCCACCAGTATACATCTGAATTGATCATTTTAACCCTTGGAAAATATGAAACAAATTAGACAGTGTATTATAGGATTTTACTAGAAGCATTCCACCGTGATATTGATGAGGGGCATTATACTGTTATAAACTAGCTAATCCCAGGCAGCCATTGACATTAAAGGCTAAGAATTCCACATCACAAACATCCCACAAGTTAGAAGGGACATGGAATTTAAAACTGGGGGCCACTTCTTTGGGGGGGGACTTCTCTTTGGGGAGGAGGATAAATCTCACTGTTGAAGGGAGATTTAACCATTGAGGACAGAGTTTTCTCCAATGAGCCTTTAATAATAAATTCTTCACAAGAAGGACTGTTCTGCATTCAGTTTTGAATCAGTGGGAGCTTTGCTTGAGTAGAAGCTGAAAACAGTTCTCAGGAGATGGCCCAAGATTTTTAGGATGTTTTATAAATAGTATTTTTGTAATATTTGATAAGGCACTCACCTTGTTCCAACATAGTGCAACCCTGACACTAATTGTGTGCATGTGTCTGCATGGATTTTACAAAGGTGGCAATTTAACACAGATCTTCCATTAAGGAAGGCAAGTTATAATACATCATTAATATTTGATACAATGAGATATTGTTTTTGTCTGGCATCTCATGTGCTACTCTAAATTTAGTGCAGGGACAATTTATTTCTGCTTTTTTGTAACCAGTCAATTTTATTCTTCCCAAAAGACACATAAATATTGTAGAGAGATTTAGTGGAGTGTAAGTATTTTTTATATTGTTTTCTTGGTCCCTAAATTTGCTTTTAAATTTTACTTCTATAGTTTCTTAGGTTAAAAAATGTTCTTAGTTAGTGCCTAATAATAAAGTTATATATTTGAAACCTTTAATATTATTTTTCTTAGATCAAATCAGAAGCTATATATTTGTCATAAATAAGTGGTAAGGTGTGTGTGTGTGTTAATCATCAGAGCATGTGTGGTCTTTTTGTCCTATAATTCATCTGGCATTTTTAGATGAAATAATAATTGTAAGAGCAAACACTAAGATAAATGTACATTTACATTCTTCTCTTGCATAAAGCTGCAGCCCAAACTGCATTTAGTTAGAGCAATTATATAGCCACATAGCTTAGACTCTTCTCTTTCCCATAGTTTGCCTAACTGTTCTACCAGAGAGGCAAATTGGGTTGGGACGTTTTCTGTTCTAGAAGCTAATGCAGTCTTATCTTAATTAAATTAGGGGAAACAAAACTGCATGGCTACGTCTAGACTGGCATGATTTTCCGCAAATGCTTTTAACATAAAAGTTTTCCGTTAAAAGCATTTTCGGAAAAGAGTGTCTAGATTGGCACGGACACTTTTCCGCAAAAGCACTTTTTGCAGAAAAGTGTCCGTGGCCAATCTAGACTCGCTTTTCCGCAAAAAAAGCCCCGATCGCCATTTTCAGCTGTCTACACTGGCTCTTTTGCGCAAAAGTTTTGCGCAGAAGGGACTTTTGCCTGAACGTGAGCAGCATAGTATTTCCGCAAAAAGCACTGATTTCTTACAGTAGGAAGTCAGTGCTTTTGTGGAAATTCAAGCGGCCAGTGTAGACAGCTGGCAAGTTTTTCCAGAAAAGCGGCTGATTTTCCGGAAAAACTGGCCAGTCTAGACACAGCCCATTTGTGTTGCTAAACAGGATTTGTAGATGTTGGAGAAGGATACTCTGTCCTACCCTTTAAGGCAGATCTGTTACCCTTCTATGGGGAATAAATAGTTTTAACAGTGATAGAAATATAGTCTCCGGTGTTTAATTTGTTGAGAAATCTCTTGCATAGAACTTTCAACGGCAGTAGAAGTGGAAAGATAACTTGGGCTTGTGCCAACTGAAGCTTTCTTGAAATATATGAGTTTGGGGATCTTTCTTTAGGATTTTTACTGCATCAGCGGTCATGCTTCTTGTATTGAAACACTATGAAGAATGAGTGTAGCTATAAGCATGGAGCTAACCTGAAAAAGGCCTTCAGTAAATCCAGCTTGGTCTGGATGATTAGTGGCCAGTACTTTAGTCAATAATTTGGTCTGTTGGCCTATGTGAGTCACATAATTCAGGACAGCAGCCAGATTCCCATGGAACAGAAATTGGGACTGCAGAATATTGGGCAATTTCCCATGCTCAGATTAATCTCTCTATATCTCTGATCCTATATACCCTGTCTTATCTTTACTCATATGAGCAGTCCCACTGAATTCTTTGAACCTGCTTACATGAGTAAAAATAATTATATGCTTGAAAATGTGCAGCATTTAAGACAATTTTAACTCTGGGCATATTTTATAAACGTAGATTGGGAGACCATCCAGCTCTGGCTAATCCTTTTCTAATATAGTTTTAATAGATATCTCCCTTTTTATAGCTGAAATGTATATATTTTCCTAACTTGACTCCCCTTATGTGCACAGATTTGGCTCAAAAATGGAATTATAAAAATAGTTAGATTTTATTAAAGCTAAGGATGCATTTCCTTCTTCTGTGTAACCTTAAAACAGAATAGACCAACAGTTAAAATGGACCCATCTAAGAATACTTTGTTCCACAGTATGATGTAACCATTAGAAAAATACATCCAGTCCAGCAGTCTGACCAGCTGAACATACCTAAGTGCTTTGTAGTTGTAATCTAGCATTTTAATGTTGCGCTTGAGAAATAAGTATAATATGGCAAAAAAATCATTGATTTAATTACTTTAGACACTTTGGCACTGTTTGCAAATCTTATGTATGTTAAGTTGTTCATAAAACCTTTTGCAATTTGAGAATAGGTGCTTATGATAGTTTATGTAAGTAGCATGAGGCTACTCACAACTCAGCTACAATGTTTCCAACCGTGATTTCAGTTTACTGATCTAAATGTGCACAACAACAATTATCTTGGATCTTTCCTTCAGGTATCATTGGCAGCAATAAAAATTATCTTAGAAGCTTTTAATTAATTATGTAAAATATTAGTCTCATTTGATGCATCATTAGATAATAATAACACATGTTGTGATTATGTGATCCTTACCATGATAATTCTGCATATCACTTGATAATCACTCTTTACTAAAGGGATGTGTTTGTTTGTTTGTTTGTTTGTTTGTTCATTTGTTTGTTTTTCCAAAAGCATTTGCAACTTCAGATAATAGTCCCTAGTGTGGTTTATATGAAAGTAGCTATAGATCCAACGGTATCAATTAAATGTCACATACAATAATATTAGTATAACCTTGGTCGAAGGTTTATAAATAGTTTTGTGGCCATTTATGTAAATGAAGGCCACTGATTCTTGTAATAAAGGTTTAACTATATACAATTAATCTAAATTCTATGGTGGTACTGCTGTATTAGACATATACTATTAGATAGCTATAACATATATGTATTTATAAATACATATAAAATTGTATATTCACAAGTACTCTACAACATACATTTTGTTTTGCATTTATATTCACCTATATGTTAAAAGAGGCATTTTCAGAACAGTTATAGTAATAAATGCATTATTTTGGTATACCCACTCATTACCCCTATTTCATGAAAAAGCCATTAAAAAGGTACATACGCTTTTCAATTTCTATGACTTTGAACTTGACAATATACTTAGACTTCTGTAAGGTATTAGACTTAGGCTATAGAAGCATAGAACACTAGAACTGGAAGGGACCTTGAGAGGTCATCGAGTCTAGTCCCCGGCCCTCACGACAGGACCCAGTACTGTCTAGACCGTCCCTGATAGATGTCTTTCTAACCTGATCTTAAATATCTCCAGAGATGGAGATTCCACAACCTCCCTAGGCAACTTATTCTAGTTATGTTACACTATAACTTATTTAGTCACATCCCTGAACTATATAACCTACCTGAGAGGCATAAGTTACATTGATGTAAGAGCTGGTATGAACCGCGCAATATTAGCAAGCTTTTTGCACTGACATAGTTGTCTGCCACTAACCATTGGCTAATTTAGGGTATGTCTACACTACTAAGTTAATTTGAACTAACGTCTGTTAGTTAGAATTAACTTTGATAGGCGCTACACATACAAACCGCTAGTTCGAGCTTAATTCGAACTAGCGGAGTGCTTAATTCGAACTAGGTAAACCTCATTCTACAAGGACTAACGCCTAGTTCGAATTAAGTAGTTCGAATTAAGGGCTGTGTAGCCACTTCATTCGAGCTAGTGGGAGGCTAGCCCTCCCCAGCTTGCCCTGGTGGCCTCTCTGGGCACCACCAGGGAAACTCTTCTGCCCCCCTCCCGGCCCCGGAGCCCTTAAAGGGTCACAGTCTGGCTACGGTGCCCGTGCCAGTTGCAAGCCTGCCAGCACCTAGCCAGCAGACCCTGCACCTGGCACGGCATGAACCAGCCACCCGCTGCCACCCAGCCCTCCGCCTCTTCCTGAGGCCAGGCTGGCAGGTCCCAGGAGCCTACCCGGGGCCGCAAGAGGTGGGCACCCACCCGGTCTAGTGCAGAGCTTGTGGACCTCATCCACGATCTCCGCACTAGGCACAGGAAAGCGGCCATTTAGGGCAGGGTAGCTACCAGCCTGGCCACCCAGGAGCAGGTTTGCATGAAAATCAAAGTGGTCCAGTGAGACCCCCGACCCTGAGCCCTGAGCTTAGAACAGCCGTACTGGGTCAGACCAAAGGTCCATCTAGCCCAGTAGTCTGTCTGCCGACAGTGGCCAACACCAGCTACCCCGGAGGGGATGGACCGAAACAATGACCAAGCCATTTGTCTCGTGCCATCCATCTCCAGCCTTCCACAAAAAGAGGCCAGAGACACCATTTCTATCCCCTGGCTAATACCATTCCATGGACCCAGCCTCCATGAATTTATCTAACTTCTCTTTAAACTCTGTTATAGTTCTAGCCTTCACAGCCTCCTGCAGCAAGGAGTTACACAGGTTGACTATTTGCTTTGTGAAGAAGAACTTTCTGTTATTAGTTTGAAGCCTGCTACCCATTCATTTCATTTGGTGTCCTCTAGTCCTTCTATTATGGGAACTAATGAAGAACTTTTCTTTATGCACCTTCTCCACACCACTCATGATTTTATAGACCTCTATCATATCCCCCCTCAGTCTCCTATTTTCTAAGCTGAGAAGTCCCAGTCTCTTTAGCCTCTCTTCATATGGGACCTGTTCCAAACCCCTGATCATTGTAGTTGCCCTCCCCTCTCCCACCCTCTCTCTTCCCCTCTCCCACCTCCTTTTCCCAGTCTCCCCGAGTTTTGTTCAATAAAGAGAGTTTCTATTTTTGAACACACGTGTCCTTTATTTTGTACATCAGGAAGAGGGGCTAGGGAGGGATAAGTGGAAGGAGGTGAGGGAGGAATGGGGTATGAACCCCCGATGGGGAGGACTGGGGTGGCTCTGCGGGCTCCTCGGGGTGGAAGCTGTCCTGCAGCCCCCCGATTGACTCCCTCACCAGATGGCAGCCTGCGGCAAGTGCAGCCTGGCTGATGACCGAGTCCTGTGATGTGCCGAGTGCGGGCACTCAGGGCACTCCAAGCCAGGACTGCTTTGCTGTCCCTCATCGAGATAGACAAGCGATCAGGGAACCCCTGAGAATTGTCTGTCCAGGGTGGGGGTCGGGTCCCTTTAACCACAGCCGTCGGCTAGCCTGAGACAGCATCTCCACGCTCTAAGTCCTAATCTGATGCCCTGCCGGCACTGCTTCCGACCATCCTTAACCTCGGTTCAGGGTCCACTCAATGTGGACATGCTAGTTCAAATTAGCAAAACGCTAATTCGAACTAGTTTTTAGGTCTAGATGACTAGTTCGAATTATCTTAGTTCGAATTAACTAATTCGAATTAAATTAGTTCAAATTAGTGCTGTAGTATAGACATACCCTTAGAGATCTCTTAAATGTAATCAACAATAAGGGACCATTACTAGTGATATCTTGCAGCAATCCACTCTCAATTCAATCCTATTCAACATACTGATTAATTATCAGGATGAAAATTTAAATCAGTGCTGGTAACATTTGCAGATTAAAAATAAAACTGGCAGAGTGGCAAATAATGGATGGAAAGAGGACACTTATGCAGAGCAGTCTGGATCCCTTGCTAAACTGAAAACAGTCAAATAACATTATCTTTTAATATAGTGAAATGCAAGGTCATAAATCTAGAAACTGAAAATGTACCTCACACTTACAGGATGAGGGAATTCAGCCTAGGAAGCCATGTCTCTGAAAGGACCTAAGGGATTATTACAGTGGCTAGCCAAGTGAACATGAGCTCTCAGTTAAGTGTATTAGCTTAAAAGATCTAATGTAATCACTGAATGTATAAACAGAGGGGTATCGATTAGAACAGGAAAGAGATTTCGCAGACTGCTGTGACAATACTGTGTCCGGTTCTGATGTCTACACTTTAAATCAGATTTTGAAAACTGTGTAGAGTTCAGAGAAAAGCTGGAAAAACTATTCAAAGTTTGGAGAAGATTATCGACATAATGAGCTCATTCTTACATAGCAGCTGCCCCATTACTCTACTACTGACAATCCTATCCACATGCAGGCCTGTCCCTGTGTAGATGAAGTGAAAGTATAGCCATGATCTCAGGAAAATATTAGGGAGTATGCAGTATGGAAATTGTTTTACCAGCTTTCCCTCCCCACAACAGTGCATGATAGGAAGATGGGGTCAACTAATGTTTCTCTTAACTGCACTGCCACATAAGTAACACAGCTTTCTTTAGCCCTGCTGAAGCCTAAGCCCCATGGAGCAAATTAAGAGAAAATTCAGTTTCCAGAATGAACCACTGGGAATCTGAGAATTTCAGGGTGGTTGTAAAAATTCCAACATGATAGATGCAATTTTCCCTACACTGTGGCTCTGTATCTATGCCACCTGGACAAACTGCTCTTGCTATAGTGAAGAATTGAGCCTGTATTGTTCAGGCATCTGTAAATAGGACTTTGATCTCTCAGGGGTGAAGCACAAGACAAAGAAGAACCACATGATGGTACAGCACATTTGTGTCAGAGTTTCAGAAACCTGTCCTATGGGAACTAGGGTGCCCTATAGGATAGTGAGTAGTAGCTCTCCAGAAAAAGACAATGGATTCTCCACTGTGCAGAGCTATTGGTCATTATTTCCCTCGGCTGCACACATAAGAACCAGGGAAACTACTACAGTCCTGAGGCTGAAGAAACAATATACCATGAAGTACCCAAAAAAGAACAGCTCCGACACAAAATCTGTAGCAAGGATAAAATGGGCAGGCTGCTTACCAGAATTTGTGGAAGCTTCACATCTCAGGCCATATGAAGTTGATTGCTCAGACTCTCTCTTGAGCCATTATTGATTCCCCATGCTTAAGTCACCAGTTCTGGGGGTGAGTGAAGGTCACAGAAGATAAGCTGCTGTCATTTATGATGATGATCTATATCCATTTTTGTCTCTTTCCTTAATGAAATACCCTCCCTCCCCACTGATGTTTCTCAAATCCATGCAATGCTTCTTCGTGTATTGCTCTTCCTTCTGCCACAGAATTGATGGTGTTCATTGTGTGGTTATATATAGGACAGGTGCACAGAGGGCAATTTTTTTCCTCATTGTCCCTTGCTCTTTCTTCTCTACTTCACTCCATTTGTATGGCCTTTCTTCCCGCCACCCTATTTTGCTCTCCTAGCAGCACACAGTTAAAGGACACATGAAAAATGTGTCAGTTTTTACTGCCAAGACACTATACAACAATGAAATAAATGCAATATTATAATTAAAATGTGATCTCTGATATTTAGTATCACATTAATGGAGATAAAGGAAGCAGCATAGCATAACAGAAGGCAATTAAAAATAAGCCAGGATAAAGAGCAAAGTTGTAATACTGGTTAAATGATTCCTTTACTTTTAAACCTCTGGGATTTGTTAAGGAATCCAGCTTAAGTATAGACAAAGGCTAATTAAAAGGCTGTTAACACTCTTAAGTGAAAGCTCAGCTCCATTCTAAACCACGATAGCGGAAGTGCCTTCAATGCCTTGTCACTAATTGGTCATATGGAGCCCAGGGAGTTGCTAGGACTGACACTATGAAAATGAAAGTCTATTGGTGAGTCACTGATAATTAAGTAGTGAGGGACTACAGGCAGTCCCCGAGTTACGCGGATCCGACTTATGTCGGATCCGCAGTTACAAATGGGGCCCTTCCTCTCCCTGGTCTCCAGCAGACCAGGGAGAGGAAGCAAAGCGGCGGAACACGCGGGCAGCGGACAGGGCTGTCCGCTGCCCACGTGCTCCGCGGCTAGGCTCTGCTTTGCTCTGCTTTGCCCCCCGCCTCCGTCCCGTCCCCCTGGTCTGCAGACCAGGGGGACGGGGGGGGGGGGCAAAGCAGAGCAAAGCCGCGGAGCATGCGGGCAGTGGACAGCCCAGACGCATCTGGGCTGTCCGCTGCCTGCGTGTTCCGCCGCTTTGCTCCCCGTCCCCCTGGTCTGCAGACCAGGGGGACGGGGAGCAAAGCAGATCAAAGCCACGGAGCCCGAGGGCAGCAGGACAGCCACGGTGCGTCTAGGCTGTCCCGCTGCCCCCGTGCTCCGCAGCTTTGCTCCGGACACCTGTGGTACAGCAGCTGGGGTGCTGCCAGTTGGTCCCGTAGCGCCGCTCTGGGCGCTACTGGACCAACCGGGCAGCACCCCAGCTGCTCTGCCCCAGGTGTCCTGATTCAGCCACTGCTGGTCAGTTTCAGCAGCGGCTGAATCAGGACGCCTGGGGCAGAGCAGGTTGGGTGCTGCTGGGTTGGTCCAGTAGCGCCGAGGAGCGGCGGCGCTACTGGACCAACCCAGCAGCACCCCAGCTGCTCTGCCCCAGGCGTCCCCAAGTCAGCCGCTGCTGAAACTGACCAGCGGCTGGCTACAGGAAGCCCGAGGCAGAGTTGCTCTGCCCCGGGCTTCCTGGAATCAGCCGCTGATCAGTTTCAGCAGCAGCTGACTTGGGGATGCCTGGGGTTCTTAAGTTGAATCTGTATGTAAGTCAGAACTGGCGTCCAGATTCAGCCACTGTTGAAACTGATCAGTTTCAGCAGCGGCTGAATCTGGATGCCAGTTCCGACTTACATACAGATTCAACTTAAGAACAAACCTACAGTCCCTATCTTGTACGTAACCCGGGGACTGCCTGTATCTGAAAACCTGTTTCACAGATTTAGCAGTTTCAGAATGATTTCAGTGGCCTGGAAGAAATGCATGCTGTGTAAGTGAGGCTTTTTGGGGGGACAGAAGGGAGTTGGTTTGTTTTCTATTGACCTTCAGTGCAAATAGGGAATTGTTAACAGATGTGTTGTAACTGACCTAAGGAGGTTTTGGCTGCAGATGTAAATGCAAGAAAGCAAAATTTATCTTTTCCAAGAGCTTCTATTTCTCATCTGAATGAAAGCCCAAACGTAAAGTCCCCAAACAGATGCCATTTTAACGTAATGTCAGTCTGAGTATCCTACATATGTTAAAACTGTATGTATGAAAATTCACTCTGTCCTACATAAGTTTAACTCATTGAATTACAGGGCTGCCTTTACAAATTATGGGCCCTATAATACAGAGGCTGCCTTCCACTGACACGGATTCTGCTGGGGGCCTGTAGATCTGGTCTTGGCTTGGTCTTGGGACTCAGGGGTTTCTCTGGGGCCAGAGCAGAGTCACAGAAGCTGAGGGCTCCTCTTCATCTGTCAGGAGGGAGCCCTCAGTTAGCAGCCAGCTGTTGGAGGAAAGGGTCATGTAAGGGCTGGCAGAAGCCAGGGAGAAACATTGTTGCAGGCAGAAGAGAGCAGCCGGGGAAGTGGCTGGAGGGGAATCAAGTGGCAGTGGTGACAGGGCCATCCTCAGGCATACAAGCACAAGTGGTTTTATAGAGGCCCCAAAAATGTGGAGCCTAAAATTTTCAGGTGTCCTATGCAGTAGTGTATTTCATATATGGGTAGGGATGGCCCTGTTGAATTGACTTTTCAATGTTTATGTATGATGTAACAAAACTGGAAATAAATCATTAGAATATTTGCATCTGAAAACTAATCAGTCTTATATATGAATAAGACCCTTTTCCCTGGGCAATTTCTGTAAACTGCCAAACATCACCAGCCAGCCCTTGCTTGGTTCTGAAACACTATCCACACGGTGAACTATGTGCCTGAGGTTCTGCAGATAATGCAGGTAGAATAAACGCTACAGTGAATGAACCTGTCAATCCTATGAGGTGACATCAGCCTGCATCTTCACCCACAACACGCAAAATACAAGTATTATCATGGAAAATGCAGCTTGACACTTGAATATAACAAACATTCCATGACTATTTGGACTATGTTTATCTAAAACCATTTGTCTTCTTTCAGAAAGAAACAAACAGCAAGGTGATAGCACCCACTGGTACAGTAATCAGCCAGGAAAATAAAGGAAGAATTTTTCACCCTAAAGCCACTAAGCAAACACATTTACATTACAGTAAGCACACAATGAAAAACAAAGCATTAGATCAGAGCATCATCCTGACAATATTTTTCTGGTGTGTGTCACCTTATTCTCCCACAAATAGTGTTGCAGAAGTCAATACTACTGCTTATGGTTGTGATCTGTGTTGGGGATAGTGCAGTGCCTGAAGATTTGCTTCACTTGTGGTCAGGGAGCAATTTTCTTGGAGGTCCTCAACATACACGGTGTATATTCACTGCTGTTATCTGTACATAACCAGCTAGGAATAGGGTGTCTGGAACCTGTCTCTAGCTCTCCCCCACCCTTCCCACAAACCTTTGGAGTCTTGTATCTCATGAGGAATAAGGAAGAAAAAAATCTGTCTTTGGGTGTGTAGAGATTGGGCATGTTTCCCCTACTACTTGTGGAAGCAGATAGGTGGGGCTTTCTTAAACCTTTTTCTCCTAGCCCCTGCATATCCACAAAGCAGCAGGGCATAAATTAGCATTCACATAAGTGTCTGATCCTTATAATCATTACTCCTGACATATTTTTTCTAACCTTCCTTTATAAAGCTTTCCTGCATCACCAGTTGGTTTTCATGCAATTCAACTAGCTTCACTCAGCTATTGCTGCAATAGCCGTTATATTTATTAAAAAGGTAGATTTAAGGATTTAAGGATTTGAGAGGTTTGAACCAGATAGTTTGGTTGGACGGGTCAGAAAACCAAATAAAGACAAAGTATGAGACACTCTGATAAATTTGTTCACTCAGTGCGATGCAGGAGAAAAAAAAATCTGTAACAAAAATAATATAGGAAAGTTTGGTTAAGAGTAGATTGCATGATTTTATTTTAAAAAATGACATGCCATTTAAGAGTCATACTGTTGACTGTGAGGTGGAACTGCATTATTCCTGACTATGTATTTTTTATGTATGCTCAGGTTTTAAAAAAATGGAAATCAATAAAAATTCAGTTAAAGAAAAGATTAAACTTAAAGGTGCAAAAGAATGAATTATGGAAGTTCTTCGGTACCCAGATAAACAGCAGCAGGAAAGCATCATATTTTGCTATAGCACTTGACTTTATCACATACTGCTGGAAATTGTTGGCATCTGCATCATATTTATAAAAAAATCAAACCTTTTATCATAAGGTAGACTTTTTCTCAGTGATGTGTAATTGCATTTTATTTGAAGGGCCAGGAGGAAGGATGATAGGAAAATTAATACAAGGATGTGCAGATAAAAATAAATTCTGTGCATAGGAATACAGATAATCCACAATATTCAGGAAACTGTCCCTCTTTTTACACTCAGTATCCAAACATTAAATAATTAGAAAGGACCTGAATTTGTCTACCTTAAAGTCAATGGCAAAGCTCTCTCCTTCGGTGGGAACAGAAGTTAGTCAAAAGAATAAGATAATATCCAGAAGATTTTTTCTAAATTGAGATTTTAAAAAATGAATCAAACTCACCTTTATGTTTAAAGTCTTCTCTTTAAAATATCCAAATCACTGCTGCTGTCTGAATTTTTGTTAAATGCACTTCTCTTTCTATACATTTCTATATCGTACAGTATTCTCAGAGATAATGTAATGGAGAGCACAGAACACCTTTGTTAATATCAGGTGTTGTTTCATATAATGCCATACATTTATTTTTCTCTTCCCTTTTTTCATTGTTGTTTCAGTAGGTGTCCTCTTAAGTAGCATCGCTTAAGGTCTGTACTCCGAATAGTTTCACCCACATTTGAACACATTGGTCCTATAGCTGGGTTCCCATTAAATCTATTGAAATTTGAGGGCCAACATCATTTGAAGTCAAAACATATTACCAGAAAATTCTTTCCTAAATTAGAAAAACTCATATAGGAGTCAGGAAATGTGGTGAATTTTAATTTACAGTGCTGCCTTCCAATTGACCTAAAATGATAGTTGAAGAAGGCAGGATTTTCCCTCTTCACAAGAACCAGCCAAGGGAGCTTGTGCCCTACATCAGAAAGAATATGTCTACACAGCAGGGCTGAAGCCAAATTAAGCTGTGCAACTTCAGTTACGTCAATTGTGTAGCTGAAGTCAAAATGGCTTATTTCAATTTTTGGCGCTGTCTACACATCAGGAAGTCAAAGAAAGAACACTTTTCCTTCGACTTCCCTTACTCCTCTTAAAATGAGGGTTACAAGAGTCAGAGTAAGATGTCCTCCTGCTCAACATTATTTCGAAATAATAGTGTAGACACGTGCTCGTTATTTCAGAATAACTCATGCTATTCTGAAATAATATTGCTATGTAGATGTGCCCAGACTGTCCTTAAATCTACCTGGAACATGATAAAATATCTTCAGAGGTCAAGGCCATGCATATAGAGGACAATTACCTCCAGGCTGCTTCCCAGCAATTGCAGGCCTACATGGCAGCATATCTCCTGAAGAATATTGTGACAGGGTCACAGAATACCCCTTGTGGGAACTTCCTGGGGTGCTGACAAAGCCACTGATACTTACCACCTTGCTCTCACTACCCTGTCCTTCTGGGCCAGTTCAAATGGTCTGCATCCAGCCAAGACTGATTGCCTCCTTGAGGAGCAATATAGACACTGAAACACTTCAGGTCCGAGGAAAACACTGTTTAGAACCCAGCTTCCTGGGATACCACTCCCCATATGGGATCAGAATCCCAAATGAATTATTTAGGTAAGCCCCCTTAAACAATGGAAGGAGGACATCCTCACTGATTGCTCCCCCAGGTAACAATTATTTACACTGGGCTTGATAGCTCATTCTTATTTTATTAAGAACGAGCAGTAGGATTTAAGTCAGGGCTACTCAACTTTGGGAGCCCTGGGGACCACAATGATACAGTACATGTTGAGAGTCACACCTTAAGTATGGTTGCATATACATGCAAATATATATGCAAATAGCTTCTTTCATACTGATGGTCATGAATACAAAGCACTTCCTACAATGCCCTGGTGCTCCCAGCACCTCCTCCCTGAGGGCTAGAAATGCCGACTCTCTGTACCAGTCTGTTCCAGACAGCCCATCCGCTTGCATCTCTCAGTGCTCACCCCGCCTCGCCGTTGTGGAACGTGTTCCTGCTGGAGGCCGTGTTCAAAGGATCCTAGCCACATGCCACATGTTGAGCTTTGCATAAACCCAAACTGAACCGTGGGCTGCAAATAAACTGGCTGCAGGCCATGTGTTGAGTAACACTGATTTAAGTAGTTATAAGTGAGAACAGGCAGAGCAAAGTAGATGACAAACTTAAAATAACAAAAAACACATATCTAATTCTGAAACTAAAATATCAGTACAAACTTATTACAAATTCACCCTAAAACTGTTTTTGTTCCAGATAAACCTTGAAAGCCAGGAAGTTCCCTCTCCCTGGAGTCTTTAGGTATGCTCCTGGGTGTGTCATCCCAGCCAAAGACAAAGTAACTCCAAGCTTTCTATTGTTGTATAGCTACCACCTTTCCATGGACAATTACTTGGTCCACCCCTACCAGTTGGAGTGGATATGTGACTTCCTAAGATCAACCACTGCTAAGACTTAGAGGACAAAAGAGGGTGTTTACAGTTGGTCATCTAGATATTGAGAGAAACACCCTTGATGGCGTTCATTTGCACATTTTAAACCATCAACCATTCCATACTGCATATCACTAACTTTACATAGAAGAATGATACATACCTCAAAATAAGAGATACAGATCTAGTGAATTATGATGTTAAAATTGATAGGCTACATAGGGCAATTTGTCCCAAGGATCTTTAAGTTATGCATATTTGTGTCCATAAATCCATTTCATAAAGCCAGGGGGGGATGTCATTCACAGATACGTATTCCTAAATTGTGCCTGTACTCTAACCCCAGGTGGTATAAACTAAATTTAATGGATAATCTGGGGTATTTCGTGATAATGAAAATAATTCTTTACACACTGATGTTCACAACTAATCACTCCTGAAGTTGTAATAAAATTGGTGACATTTTATACAGGCATTTAGAAATGAAATGCAGAAAAATCCTTGTTCTTTTCACTAAAAAAGCAACATTTAGTAAATTATATTTGGCTCTTATGAAGTTTTCATAACATTAAATAAAGATGAACAGGTTACCTTTAAATACTTCTATATATTTTTGTGTGATATTACCAGAAATCTATGGAAGACTTCTGGTGGGCAAAATTAATATTCCAAATTCTCACAAATTTTAAATAGATTGTCTGTCAATATGAATGGAAGTATCTTGTTTTTCAAAGTAATTAATTCAAATCTTGTTTGGGATGTAGGGGATTTAAAATATGTCTATTCCATTTTTACCAGATTGCTTTAGAAGAATAGCAAGAATCCAAGTTGAAGAAATAATTCAAAACAATTCACATGCAAAAAAGAGCAGACTACAAAAAGAACTATCTGCATTCTATTTTAATCTCATTGTAATCCTTTCTGATCATTCCTCTAATTTATCCAGCTAATTCTGCTGCAGCTTCACCTAATCTTTTCCCCTTGTGCCCTAATAATCCTACTCAAGAATGCATTTGATAAAGAAATATACAAGAATGCATTTACATTAAAATTAATAAAGGTGAAAGATTTAAAAATAATGGTCAAGATAAATAAGTTCTGGCATTTCGTTGTGTTACATACTATACAAATTTGACACTGACATAGTACCATGTTTCTGGCTTCAAAAATAGTGTTGCCAGGAAGACTTTGGCTTCCTTGAGCACAGGATGCTGCTCCATGAAGAAGGACTTTTACGCAAAAATTGGGTCCACTTATCAAGGAATGGGATACAGACTGGGTAACCAAGTGAGGAGGACTTTAAACTAGGTTCGATGGGAACAGGTGACCAAAGCCCACAGGAAAGTAAAAAACATGGAGCACATGAAGATGGATTAGAAATCGGGAGTGAGTGAACTGCAACAGCAGGGATAAAGGAGATCCAAGAGAGAATTGAGGGTGAAATCTTATCAGTATTTTAAGTGCATGTGTACTAAATTGACAAATATGGGAACTAAACAAGAAGAAATTGAAATACTAGTAAATAAACATGATTATAACATAGGCATTACAGTGACTTGGTGGGATAATCTGCATGACTGGAATATTGGTATAGAAGGGTATAGCTTGTTCAGAAAGGATAGGTAGGGGAAAAAAGGAGAAGGTGTTGCCTTATAAATCGTAAATGTATATACTAGGCCTGAAGTTGAGATAGAAATAGGACACTGACTTGTTGAGAGTCTCTGGGTAAGAATAAAAGAGGTAAAAATCAAGGGTGAAGTCATGGAAGGTGTCTACTACAGACCACCTAACCAGGAAGAAGGGGCAGATGAATCTTTCTTTGAACCACTAACAAAATCACAGGACTTGGTGGTGACGGGAGTCTTCAGCTAAACAGACATCTTTTGGGAAAATAACACAGCAGGGCACAGCTTATCCAACTGTAACCCTTCTGCTAAGAAGTGCCAGCTGCAGCCAGGGCCGGGTTCAATATCTAGGGGTTCCTCTCCATCCATCCAACCCAGAACTGCTTGAGCCCCCACCCAGTAACCTGGAAAATTCACACAAAACACCTGAGTGCCTCTGAGAGGCAATACTTCCTCACTTGCAAGCACAGAGTCTGAGTGTAGAAAAGAAACCCCTAATAAAAGGGGAGGGAAGTAATGTGGCATTGATTTGGGAAAACACCACAGAGTTTGTAACCAAAACCACGAGTAACAATGCGACCCCAATGTCCTTGGGCAATGTCCTTTTCCCTCTCAGTTTCTTAAGTCCAGCAATGTAAATGTCCCCCTCACATGCCCACCCCTTCTGTGCACCCCACTCTCACTCTGACAGGCCTAGAGTTCAGAGGAGCAGTCACAGAGGTCACCTCCTATCCTGAGTGGCCGTAGGTAAGGAGGCATCTTACTCTGCTGGTCATTCGTCATCCACCTGCTCTCTGCTTTCTATTGTCGCCTTGCTGGCCATTCATCTCACCTTGCTGCTGCCATCTGCTGGCTGCTTATTGTACCTCTCTGTCGCTTCCCTGCTGGCTGCTCATTACGCCTTTCTGTCACCTCTCTGCTTGTTGCTCATTGTGCTACAGCTGCCCTGCTAGCTGCTCATCACATCTTCTGCTGGCTTGTGGCAAACCTAGTGATTTCAGCTCTTGGCCCAAGCACAGTCCAGCCACAAGAAATTTCATCCACTAAAGTTTAAAATAATAAAAGAGACTCTTTATGGAGTCTGTTCTAGTTCTATCATTTGAACAAACACGGGAAAAAACAGACTGAACCAGTCTGACACGCCTCGAGGGTATGTAGCCTGCTGATTCAGAGTCCTCCCTCCTCAGTTAACTTCACAGAACTTTGTCAGACGAACCCTTGTCCTTCCAAGGTTCTTTACACTGACAGGCTGTGTCTACTTTGGGCCACTTATTCCGGAAAATCAGCTGCTTTTCCGGAATAAGCTGCGAGCTGTCTACACTGGCCCTTGAATTTCCAGAAAAGCAACAACGCTCTACTGTACAAAATCAGCCGCTATTCCGGAAACACTATTCTGCTCCCGCTTGGGCATAAGACCTTATTCCAGAACACTGTTCCGGAAAAGGGCCA
Source organism: Pelodiscus sinensis (assembly GCF_052426305.1). Taxonomy (NCBI): domain Eukaryota; kingdom Metazoa; phylum Chordata; order Testudines; family Trionychidae; genus Pelodiscus; species Pelodiscus sinensis. The sequence goes on from NC_143052.1 coordinate 45,909,751, forward strand.
GTGTAGAAAGCCCAGTAGTCTTTTCCGGAAAAAAGCCCCGATCGCGAAAATGGCGATCGGGGCTCTTTTCCGGAAAAGTGCGTCTACATTGGCCATAGACGCTTTTCCGGAAAAAGGGCTTTTCCAGAAAAGCATCCTGCCAACGTAGATGCTCCTTTTCTGGAAAAACTGAAAACGGAATAGTATTCCGTTTTAAGCAGTTCCGGAAATTCATGCCAGTGTAGACACAGCCACAATGTCTCTCCTTCTGAACTGAGTTAAACACAGTCTGAGTTACTGCTTTCCCACAATAATTGCAAACATCGGTGATCATATCTCACAATTCCTGCATTTAGTGCTATCACAATTTGCGACCCGACACCAGCCACGCTGATTACAGTGACCAAAACACCAGTGTAACAGTTGAATACCTAGCGGACCCAAGCAAAGCAGGGGCAAACTGTACTTATATGAACACACCCAGGATTTCTTTCCCACTCCAGCTGGCTTAATGGAAGCATTGATTCAGACCCTGCTTACACAACAAGTTATTGAAATGTATTGGAGGCAATTTTTTCTTTCAGAAGGTGGAGAAAGCTACTGGGGGGAGGCTGTTCTATATATGATTTTACAAAAAAGGGAGGAACTGGTTGAGAATTTGAAAGGGGAAGACAGGTTGGGTGAAAGTGACCATGAAATAATCGAGTTCATAATTCTAAGGAATTGTAGAACAGCAAAATAAAGACAATAGACTCCAAAAAGGCAACTTTAGCAAACTCAGGGAGTTGGTAGGTAAGGTCCCATGGGAAGCAAGTATAAAAGGATAAACAATTGAAGATAGTTTTTTAAAGGAACATTATTAAGTGTTGTGACAGTCTGCTGGCTAAGCCAGAGCTCTGCCATTACAGCTGGCTGAAAAGGCCAAATGGAAGCCAGCTAAGCAATCCCAGGCCTGAAGGGCTAATGGACCTCATTAGCCAGAGGGCTATATAAGGAAGCCAGACGGGAAGCGGAGTGGGAGGAGCTAGAGGTGGCTGAGTGTGTGCACCCCAGCTAGAAGGAGAAGGTAGCTGACTTATCTGCTGCAAAAACCAAGCTCTGTAAATAGAAGGTGGTGGGAAGTTGGCACAAGCAATAACAGACATGGGTGATTGCACTAGAGAGGATCTCCTGGTGATTTGTGGCTGAAGAAGGGGTCCCAGGGCAAAGGGCCTGGGCAAGGAACTTGCCACAGTGTGCAAGAACAAACTATTTCAGTATGTAGAAAAGATAGGAAGTATGGCAAGAGACCACCCTTTCTTAAAAGATCTAAAAATCAAAAAGGAATCTTACAAAGAGTAGAAACTAGATCAAGTTAAAAAGCATGATACAAACAATAGCAACAATATGGAGGGGCAATTTAGAAAGGCCAAGGCACAAACTGAACTTAAATTAACTGAAGACATAAAGGGTAACAAGATAATATTCTATGAATATATTAGAAGCAGGAGAATGACCAAAGACAGTGTACAACCATTACTCACTAAGGGTATGTCTACACTACCCTCCTAATTCGAACTAGGAGGGTAATGTAGGCATACCGCAATTGCAAATGAAGCCCGGGATTTGAATTTCCCGGGCTTCATTTGCATAAAGCCGGCCGGCGCCATTTTTAAATGCCAGCAGTTCGAACCCCATGCCGCGCGGCTACACGCGGCACGGAGTAGCTAGTTCGGATTAGGCTTCTAATCCGAACTAGCTGTACTCCTCGTGGAAGTTTAAAGACTAACAAAAAATGTAGATGGTATCATGAGCTTTCGTGGGCACAGCCCACTTCTTTCAGTCTTCGGAGATCTCTCCTATCTTCCATGACTTTTCAAAGAAAATAGATAATGCTCAGATATCTCCTCAATCAGCTCATTGGGTATTCAAGGATGCATTTCTTCAGGCCCTGTGATCTGAAAATATCTAACTTATCTAACTAATTTTTAACTTCGGGTAGCCGGGTGTGGGGGGGAGTAGCCGAGTTAGTCTGTACAAGATAAATTTAAAAAACAACAAATAACATGGTAGAACTTTAAAGACAAACAAAACATGTAGATGGTATCATGAGTTTTCGTGGGCTAAACTTGCTTCTTCAGATGACTGGAGTATTAGAAGTCCAGATCCAAGAATAAATAAGGAAAGGAGGGGAAGGAGGGAAAAAATGAGAGAGAGAAGGAAGGGGGAAGGAGGAAAGAGAGACAATGATAGATGGTTCGAATAGTTACAAGAGGCTGATAAGAACAATTAGCACCTCCATTGTTAGTTTGGTTGGTTAAGACATTAGGATGTGGAAGGTAGCGTGCGAGCCAGCCAATATCCCTATTCAGACCATTTGTATATGAAGTTAAGTTCCAGTCCTTCCCTGTGTATTTGGCTTGTAGAATTGGCCTGAAACAACACAGTGATTTGGAGATCCATTAATGAGCGTCCAGTCAGATTAAAGTGTTCTCCAACAGGTTTTTGTGTATTGCTTTTTCGGATATCTGATTTGTGTCCATTAATTCTTTCCTGTAGAGATTGTCCAGTCTGGTCAATATACATGGCAGTGGGGCATAGTTGGCATTTGATGATTTAGTTAGGGTTGGTCTTCCTTTGGGTAGGAGGTTAGACTTGATGACCTGCTCAGGTCTCTTCCAACCATATGATTCTGATTCTATGATTATTTTTCCTGGGGTTGGTGTTACACTAATTACAGTGCATCTACACAGCACCCTTGTCTTGAAATAAGCTACACAAATTGCATTGCTTACTTCGAGGTAATTTTGAAATAGTTTATTTCGAAATTTGGCACTCTCTACACAGCACCAAATTTTGAAGTAAAGTGCTTTAACCTGACAAGTCCTTTAACCCTCATGGTTAATGGGTTCCCTGGAATTCTCTGGCCGGGGCCGCCTGGCTGCTGATAGAACCCCCACTGCTGCTGGATTCCCCAGGGTTCAGAACCTGTAGATATATAGATATATAGATGGAAAATTGAGACTATGTATAATTATTTATTCTTTTATCTTACCTCTTAACCAAGATGCTGTTTAAGAAACGAATCCTTTCTATTTTAAGAATGTTTTCTGCCACTCAATTTTGCTCATTATTATTTTCAGCTTTGTTAAACTGACCTTCTAAAGCACTATGCATTACTATATCAGACTGTTTTCTATTCGTAGATAGGAAATGAACTTAGATTTTGTTCATTTGCACGTAGGCAATTATCAGTTTTTATTTCAGTGATCAATTAATCATTATCTATCAGAATGAGATCGTCATAAAATGATCCTGAATTTGTTTCAATATTTTTTGCATTACCGAATTGCCATCTATAGTCTGTAGAATACCAAGGCTGCTTTGCCAGTGACAGCATGACACCTCCAGTTGATGCTTTCCTGACTGAAATTTTCCTATTTTCTTTCTATACATTATATATTGAGGGAGACACTCATATTGTGTGTTATGGCAGATTGCCACAAGTACCCCATCTTGTGATTTATCAGTTACAGTTTTAAGACTGTATCCCAGAGTCTGGAATAGATTGTATTCCAAAGAATTCCAGAGATTATTCTTAACTACTGCCACCCTCATCTCTTTCTGACCACTCTTTTTCCTACATAGGTTGTATCCAGTGATTTTGATATTCCAGCCATGCATATCATCTGATCGTATCAATAATACCAATCACATCACATTTCTTTATACAAATGAGTTTTCTTGTTTATTACTCAGGCTTTTAGTAATTGACAAATTTCTTCTCTTTGTATCCTTTATTCTTTTTCACTTATGCAACCTTGTGTTTGGCTAGAATGCATGGGTATTCAAAGCTGGAACACTTCAAAGAAAAATCCTTCTTTGTAATCCATAAGCAAAGTTTCTTTCACAGTTTTCTTTAACTAAATACTGACACACACTGGGGACATTTACTTACTACATGTTGGACCTCGCTGGTCTGTCACCCTCAGGACGTGACTGGTCCTGAACAAGGGGATTTGCTGGACTGGGGAAGGTCCCTGCTCTTGTGGCTATGCTGCCACTGGGCTAGGGCTCCAGCCTGCTTCCCCCCCCCCCCCCCCCAGGCTGCCTCAGCCCCCTGGGGTCCTCGCCAGTCCCACTACTGCTGGGGTCAGAGTGTCACAACCAGAGCTGTGTAGGCAGAGCAGAGCTCCACAGCTGCCTGGCTCTGCGGCTGTGGCTAGAGCTCAACAGCCCAGGGCAAAGCTCCCTGGCTGCCACTGCAACTGGGGCTGAATTTCCCAGGCCACTGGAGCAAGAATGCAGCCAAAGGTCCATGCCAAGGGATGGGGCTAGAGCTCCCTGGCTGAGGCTGCTCATGTGAGGGAGCTCTGCTGGGGCCAGAACTCTCTGCCATGCCATTCAGGGGGGACATGATAGCAGTTTTCAAATATCTAAAAGGGTGTCACAAGGAGGAAGGAGAAAATTTGTTCCTCTTGGTTTCTGAGGACAGGACAAGGAGTAATGGGCTTAAAGTGCAGCAGGGGAGGTTTAGATTGGACATTAGGAAAAAATTCCTAACTGTCAGGGTGGTCAAATATTGGAATAAATTGCCAAGGGAGGTGGTGAAGTAGGAATAAGAGCCTCCGGAAAAGGGCACTTTTTCCGGAGGATCGGGGCCAGTCTAGACGCTCTTTTCCGGCTTTTTTAAAAGCCGGAAAAAAGCGGCGGACATTTTTATTTAAATGCCGCGGGGGATATTTAAATCCCCCGCGGATTTCCCTACGACGACTAGTGAAATTTACATGCCCCTACCGGAAAAGGGGCCAGTGTAGACGTAGCCAGACACTACAAAGGACAGGACAGAAATTACACTAAGAAGTCACTTACAGGTACCATGAAACCCTTTGGTTCTCTGAGCTCTTATTAAATTCATGCAAAATAGACACATAGCAGGTATATATTCTCACCCCTGCGTTCCAGACTTGGCGTGGCCAGCGTCTTTCTCTCAATCCCTCGGGAAGAAGTAGGGCGAGGTTGGGCGTCTCACAGACCTCGGGAGACAATAAATACCTGCCAGCAGGTATAGATGATTGGAGCTCAAATGGGGTGGGCTGCTGAACCTCTTTTTATACCCCTTGGGTCATGTAGGCTTCTTCCTGGTCTCAAGTGGCCAATTAGGAAAAATGGCTTTGAATGCCAAGTTTCCCACGAAGGGTGCAAAGCATAATTTACACCTGGGAAAATGCAGACAATGGGCACCTCTGGTATGTGATGGGCGAAGATTCCTCTCCTGGGACAGTGCAGGCATGTCAATTACTGGTACTAGCCATCAGGGCGACGGGAGGCCCCGGGTCGTCAGCTAGCCCATTTACTGTCTGGTTTCTGTTTATGGTAGAGTCAGGGACAGGCAGCACACCTGCGTTCCCAGGGCATCAAAGGCTGACTGCCTTTCTCTTGCTCTCGGGGGGGGGGGGGGGGGGCAAGATGGGGTTCGTGGAAAACCAAGATGGGGTTTGTGTCTGGCTACATATACAGAGCCTAGGATGGGTCCTTTTTTATAGCTTTAGAAGAAATTGAAATAAAAGATCAATGGAATTATACATTCATATATTTCAAGGCCAAAAGGAATCATTATGATCATGCCATCAAGGATCCTCTGCAGTACAGCCCTTTTAATTTTCACCTGCAACAAGCTTATAGCTCCTGATCTAGAGCAAATTGTTTAGAAGGGTCCATTTGGAAAAACACATCTTTTGTTAATTTTGTAGTTGTATTAATCCTGAAAGTGTCAATTCTAGAAAGCTATACTATAAGGCTATGTCTACACTGACATCCTTTTCCGGAAAAGGGATGCAAATGTTGCGGGTGATTTAAATATCCCCCGCGGCATTTGCATGAACATGGTTGCCGCTTTTTTCCAGCTCGGGGCTTTGCCGGAGAAAGGCGCCAGTCTAGACGGGATCTTTCAGAAAATAAAGCCTTTTAAAATCAGAAATAAGGGATCTTCCGGAAAAGGCTTTATTTTCTGAAAGATCCCGGAAAAAAGCGGCAGCCATGTTCATGCAAATGCCGTGGGGGATATTTAAATCCCCTGCGGCATTTGCAATTCTGAAGTGTCTCATTAGCATCCCTTTTCTGGAAAAGGGTGCCAATATAGACACAGCCTAAATGTTAAACAATACTATGGATAGAATACAATACTATTCTAGTTCTGTATTGGTTCGTATCCTATATTCATCTCCATAGTATATGAGCACCTTACAGTAGTGGATTAAACCATGAAACTACACATCTATCAGCTATTATTTGGTCTCATCTTCTGTTCAGAGGGAGGAGTGTGTGCAGTTGAGTATCTTGTCATGCCCATCTACTTAGACTTTGGATTTCCTAGCAGAAGAACATAAGAATGGCTATACTGGGTCAGATCAAAGGTCCATCTATCCTACTATCCTGGCTTCTGGCAGTAGCCAATGCCAGATAATTCAGAGGAAATGAGCAGAAGAGGTAAACAAGTGGACCATTAGTTATCATCCATTCCCAGCTTCTAACAAACAGAGGATAGGGATACGATCCCTGCCCATTTTGCCTAATAGTCAGGGTACGTCTACACTACAGCGCTAGTTCGAACTAACTTAGTTCGAATTAGTTAATTCGAACTAAGCTAGTTCGAACTAACGCATCTAGAACTAAAAACTAGTTCGAAGTAGCGTTTTGCTAGTTCGAACTAGCAAGTCCACATTGAGTGGACTCTGAACAGGGCTTAAGGATGGCCGGAAGCAGTGCCGGCAGGGCATAAAAGGAGGACTTAGAGCATGGAGATGCTGTCTCAGGCTAGCCGAGGGCTGCGCTTAAAGGGTCCCGACCCCCACCCCGGACACACAGTTCTAAGGGGTGCCCCGCTTGCAAAGAAGTTCTGGCTTGGAGTGCCCTGAGTGCCCACACTGGGCACATCACACCACTCGGCCATCAGCCCAGCTGCACTTGCCGCAGGCTGCCATCTGGGGAGAGGGAGTAATTGGGGGGCTGCAGGAGAGCTTCCACCCCCAGAAGCCCGCAGAGCCAGCCCAGTCCTCCCCATCAGGGGCTCGTACCCCATTCCTCCCTCACCTCCTTCCACTTACCCTTCCTTAGCCCCCCTTCTTATTGATGTACAAAATAAAGATAACGTTTCTTCCAACATTGACTCTGTCTTTATTGAAAAAAAACTGGGGGAGACTGGGAAAAGGAGGTGGGAGAGGGGAAGAGAAAGGCTGGGAGAGGGGAGGGCAACTAACATGATCAGGGGTTGGGAACAGGTCCCAGATGAAGAGAGGCTACAGAGACTGGGACTGTTCAACTTAGAAAAGAGGAGACGGAGGGGGACAGGATAGAGGTCTCTAAAAGCAGGGGTTGGGTGGAGAGGGTGCATTCAGAAAAGTTCTTCCTGAGTTCCCATAAAGAAGGTCTAGAGGACACCAAAGGAAAGGAATGGGTATCAGGCTTCAAACTAGTAAGAGAAAGTTGTTCTTCTTGACAAAGCAAATAGTTAACCTGTGGAACTCCTTGCTGCAGGAGGCTGTGAAGGCTACAACTAGAACAGAGTTGAAAGGGAAGTGAGATCAAGTCATGGAGGTTGGGTCCATGGAGTGGTCTTAGCCAGGGGGTAGGAGTGGTGTCCCTGCCCAAAGTTTGTGGAAGGCTGGAGAGGGATGGCACGAGACAAATGGCTTGGTCACTGTCTTCGGTCCATCCCCTCCAGGGTCCCTAGGGTTGGCCGCTGTCGGCAGACAGGCTACTGGGCTAGATGGACCTTTGGTCTGACCCAGGACGGCCATTGTAAGCTCAGGGCTCAGGGTCGGGGGTCTCAGTGGACCCCCTTGATTTTCATGCACACCTGCTCCTGGGTGGCCAGGCTGGCAGCTCTCCTGCCCTAGCCGGCCACTTTCCTGTGCCTAGTGCGGAGATCGTGGACAAGGTCCACGATGTCCGCACTAGCCCAGGAAGGTGCCCGCCTCTTGCGGTCCAGGGCAAGCTCCCGGGAGCCGCCAGCCTGGTCCCGGCAAGAGGGGGTGGGCTGGGGGGCATCGGGTGGGTGGCTCTGTGCCGTGCCAGGTGCAGGGTCTGCTAGCTGGGTGCTGGCAGGCTTGCACCTGGCACGGGCACCGTAGCCAGCCCGTGCCCCTTTAAGGAGTCCGGGGCCGGGAGGGGGGCATAGAGTTTCCCTGGTGTTGGCCAGAGTGGCCACCACCTGGGGAGGGCTAGCCTCCCACTAGTTCGAACTAAAGGGCTACACAGCCCTTAGTTCGAACTAGCTAGTTCGAACTAGGCGTTAGTCCTCGTAAAATGAGGTTTACCTAGTTCGAACTAAGCGCTCCGCTAGTTCGATTCAATTCGAACTAGCGGAGCGCTAGTGTAGCACCTTTAAAGTTAGTTCGAACTAACGTCCGTTAGTTCGAACTAACTTTGTAGTGTAGACATACCCTCATTGATGAACCTTTCCTCCATGAACTTATCTAGTTCTTTTTGAACCCTGTTATAATCTTGCTTTTTACAACATCCTGTGGCAAAGAGTTCCACAGGTTGACTGCAACTGTGTGAATAAATACTTCCTTTTGTTTGTTTTGCTGCCTATTGATTTCATTGTGTGACCCCTAGATCTTGGGTTACAAGAAAGAATAAACACCACTCCCTTATTTACTTTCTCCACACCAGTCATGATTTTACAGACCTTTGTCAAAATCTGTTCCATGCCCATAATCATTTTTGCTATCTTTTCTGAAACTTTTCCAATTCTAATATGGAGAGATTAAGAGGTTTACTGATGCTGATGATGTTGTTTGCTGATAAGCATATGCACTGTATTCATATTTGCAAAAACAATGCAGTACTTTAAATAAAACACATATTTTGTCAGATTCTTGTATTGGGCCCACCTCAGCAGAATTTGAACATCTGTTTCAGTTTACAAACTGCAATAGACAAAAGTGAAGTCAGCCTTTCAGGCATCTCAGAGAAAGGAAGGCAGATTGTGTTTGATAAGGATAAAACAAGACAGAGACCCAAAGGAGACAGAGTGGTTTGCTCCAGGTCTCTCACACTGAGACAGCTCATGGTACATATTATCATGACTTCTGATAAGGCTATGATTGATAAGAATGCGTGCTTGTAAGTTTTCTTAAGCTTATTTTTATCAGTCTGCAGCAGCAATAAGTCAACTGAAAAGTTTAAATAATAATAATAGAGCTTCTGTATGATCCATTTCATTTCATGTTTCTTATCCTGTAAAATTGTTGCTTTTTAAACAAGGCTATAGACCAGCTCAGCAGGCAAACTCCTGCTGGATTTTGTGAGTACAAGATTTGGCTTGTAGCATTCTCTATGGCTGCACTTAAATAAATCCTCTATTTTCACAGCCTATCTGATAAAGGTATGACACCCAAGAAAAAAATCAGCTTGTTAGGTGCTAAGTTGTTTTACCTCATTATCTGGGTTTGTAGAAAAACATTTGAGCCACAACCCTAGGCTTAAAGATACTATAGTCCTCCACCATCTTTGAATGTCTTCTGGAGCTTTCAGCTTTGTAACATGGACATATACTGAGCAGACAGGTTGTTGAGGCTTTTTGTGAGAGGCCAGCAAAACATGTTTCTTTGATTTGGTTTATTTGTAAAATTAATGTATACACATTTCATGTACTGGAAAAATTGTTATTCACACTGAGATTGTATTCCCAGATATGGGTATTAATATAGCAAAAAAAATTCAATCTTAACTAAAACTCTTTATCTTAATTAATCTGATATCTGTCCCCCAAATTATATATGTTTATAAAACACATTTCAGTGTATCATTTTTACTAGTCAAGAAAGTATCTGAACAAGCTTTGGAAGGTCCATTTATAGATAGTACCAGACTCTAAACCTGTCCAACATTGTTTTACCTGCTAATAATCTGCCAAATATTTTTGGGCAATGAATTTACAAAGCATCTTTCCTTGCAAAATTGTAAATATATACTTCCAGATGTACTAATTTAAGAGTTATCTAATTCAGTTATATCGATTAAGCACAGAGGAAAACCTTAATATGTTACTCAGCATTGGTAGCAAAACACCTGTTTTTTTGTTGTTGTTTTTTTTTTTTTTTTTTCCAAGAACAAAATGATTTATGTAAATACAGATGAGAGATATTCAAAACACAAGTCTACCAAGAGATACAGACCAAAAATATGATTGGCTTCTGTGCAGTTTAATGTTCTGACTAGTTTGGTCTTCACCTGTCAGCATTTGCAGAAGAGACTGAAATTCAGACATTCAATATTCAGATTCTCATTTTTATCATTTTTTGCACCAGAATAACTATTATAGGGCAAAATAAAACAAACAAACAAAAAACAGGAATGACCTTATTAATACAATATCTAGAAAACCCTCATTTTACAAGATTGTTTACAGGAAATATGTTTTATTACTGTGTAAATTCAGAGTTTCACCCAGGGCTGCGGGTGTAAAATCATATTTTCTTCCTGGGTGCAGAGACAAAGGGTACGTCTAGACTACAGGCTTTTGTCGACAGAAGTTTTGTCGACAGATACTGTCGACAAAGCTTCTGTCAACAAAGTGCGTCTAGACTTCATTCAGTTCTGTCGACAAAGCAAGCTGCTTTGTTGACAAAACCCTGTAGTCTAGACACAACCTGATGCAATAACACCTTCTGTCGACAGAACTCTGTCGACAAAAGGCGTTATGCCTCATAAAATGAGGTTTACCAGCGTTGACAAAACTGCTGAGTTCTGTCGACGTTATGTCGACAGAACTCAGCGGTAGTGTAGATGCAGGTAAAGTTTTGTCAACAAAAGTCCACTTTGTCGACAAAACTCTGTAGTCTAGACACACCCAAAGTCTTTTAAGCCACGTCTACATGGCAATTAAAAATCTGCAGCTTGCTCATGCCAGCTGACTCAGGCTTAAGGGGCTGTTTAATTGCCATGCACACATTTGGGCTCAGACAAAAGTGCAGGCTGTAGGATCGTGTGATGGTCCCTGAACTTGGACTTCAGCCTGAACCGGATTGTCTATACTGTGATTAAACAACCCCACGAGCCTGAATAAGCTGATAAAGGGAAGCTGAGAGTTTTTATTTGCGCTATTGCAGTGTAGACATACCTTCCGACACCCTGAGACAAATTATCTCTAGCAAGACCTCTCTGTCAGTGCCCAGCAGTGCTAATCAAACTATTTTAATTAAATAACTATGGCTTTCAGGAATTTTGCAATGGTATTTTTAAAATTAATTAATCACTTAGTGTGATGAGTTGTCTTTTGGCACTTCTTGCATAGCACCCTAACGTCCTGCTATATTCCACCTCCTTGGTGTTTTTAAAAAGAGTCTGCATGGAGCCAGACAAGGGCTGGGCTTTCAAGAAGTAATCCCCTGTTCAGGGGCAACCCAGGAAACTACTTAGAAAGGTGACCCTAATTAGAGCCAATGCCGTAAAAGAATGCATCATGGAATGTTTTGCTTCCAGTGAGGAATGAGGGAGTTGATATGGATTATGCTTGCTGCTTGTAAAAGTGGATGGAACAAATATGGTTAAGACTTTTGTTACCGTGGCCCAACCAGGTAAACTTGACCCACATAGAGTGATTAACTCGAGATGCAGATCACAGCACTAATCTTTTCTTTTGTCATTCCAGCACTACTATACCAGTGGGTCACATGAAACACCCAATAATCATAAAGCTGAGGTTACCTTAGAGATGACTATCACAGTGCACACAGTAATTCACAAAAGCAAAAGATGGAAATTAGGGCAGCCTACCAGAAATGAGTACCTGTTTCATTTTGTAATGCTGTATTTCCCTTACGTTGAGTTTGCTAACTGCACAGATAGTGTATCCATATGCTTTATTTCAGGGAAGAATGCCATAAAGCATCTCTGATGATTAGGTGTTCTCTGTAGTACATCTGGAAAAATATTCTTTATGGGTCTGTCCACACTGAACACTTATTTTGAAATAAGGTATTTTGGAATTTATTTTCCAAAATAGCTTATTTCGAAATAGCGTGTCTGCACACAAAAGGCACATCAAAATAGCACTTAGCTATTTCAAAATAGTCTGTCCACACTGATTGGACACTATCTTGCATTTAAGGCCACCCGGAACCACTTCAGGCAGGGCATCAGGACAGCAGTGATTTCCTGGAGCTGCTGCCTGAGGCTATCTGAGATGTGTGCTTAAAGAGACGCCCCTGTACAGCTGTTTCTCAGGTTCTTCTCCTGCTTGCCTACCTCTCGATGGGAAAGTAAAGTATATATCCTGTGTGCTTTGGTTGCCCTGTTGGACACCACAACACTCCCAACTATGGAGCTGGAGCTGCCTCCAGGCACACTATAGCCCCTATCATGCTGCAGTTTATGTAGCAGTTTATGCAGGCTGCCCTCCTGGCCCTGCAGGAATGCAACCCTGAGCTCATTGAGGAGACCCCCAACATCTGTCTGGGAACACAGCCCTTCCAACTGTACCCCACTGTGCACCACCACTTCTGGCAGCTGGACACCAGTTCTGACTGGTGGGACCAGCTCGTTATGGAGTGGTGGGAAAACCAGCAGTGTCTCTAGAACTTCCACATGGAAGGAGACCTTTCTGGAGCTGTGTGCCTGGCTCGTCCCAGCCCTTGTGCAATGGGACACCCAAATGAGACCTCCCATCCCCCTGGAGATATGGGTCACCATTGCAATCTGGAAGCTCGCAATGCCAGACAGTTACCAATCCATTTGGGAGCCAGTTCAGCATGGGGAAGTCGACCGTTGGAGCCCTCATCATGCAGGCACTCTCAGGCTGTGGGAGGGGCGTGTAGTGCTGGAATGAGAAACCCTAGGGAAAGGGGGAGTTGGGGGGGGGAAGATCACTTCCTTGGGTGGATCTCCAGCCTGTCCTCACACAACCCTGCCAGAGGGATGGGCTATGTAGCAGGTGGCTCCTGGTGTGGTTGCGAAGGGGAAAGAAGGGAGCTTGGGGACCTCTCAAGGACTCTGTTATCTCTGTGATTCTGTTTGGTTGTTTGTCTCCTTCTGCACGAGGTGAGGGCCATCAACACCATCATGCTGTGCAGGGTCTTCTACCTCTGCGATGTGGACCCCATCGTTGCCGGCTTTGCCACCTGGCCTTCCCCAACTGCAGAGGCTGGGGGTGAGGGGGAGCTATTGACAACACCCACATCCCCGTCCAGGCTCCCGATCACTGGACATCTCTATACATAAACCACAAGAGCTAGTTCTCCATGGTCCTGCAGACCATCGTCAACCACTGCAGGCAGTTTACTGACATCTACATCGGGTGGTTGGGGAAGGCGCACAATGCCTATGTGTTCCTCAATTCTAGTCTCTTTCACAAGATGGAGGCTGGCACTTTCTTCCCCAAGTGCACCATCAGGGCTAGGGACTTGGACATGCCACTAGACATCATGGGAGATGCGGCTTCATCATGAAGCCCTACACAGGACACTTTGACACAATCAAGGAACGATTTAATGCCAGGCTGGGCAGGGACTACATGCAGGCGGAGTGCGCCTTCGGGCGTCTCAAGGCCCATTTCCAATGCCTCCTGACCCAGCTAGATGTTGGAGAGGGGAACAATCCCCAGGTGGTGGTTGCATGTTGCGTGCTCCACAACCTGTGTGAGAGAAAGGGGAAGCGTTACTCCCTGGATGGGGGGCAGAGGCTGGCCTTTGAACAGCTATTCACAGTTGCCATCCGGGGTGCATTTCCGGGAGGCCCTGAGGGAGAGTTTCTCACAAGGACCCCAGTGACACTCTTCCCAGGGCCTCCCCATTAGGGGCCTGCACCTTGCCCCTCTCCGTCTTTCCTTCCACACCTCTCCAATCCCCACTCCACTCCTCTCCCTTGCAGAGACAATAAAACAAACTGTTTTGGAAAAAAATGAATTCGTTGGTTATTTATTTGGGGTAGAAGTAACTGGGAAGAGACCGAGGCTAAAACCTGGAAGAGGGGAGGGGAAAGAGTAGGAGAACCTTGGAGGGGGAGAAGGGAGCTGGAAAGAGGAGGAGGGATGAGGGGAGGATCAAGGCTGGGGTGGGAGTGGCGCCTGGCTCAGATGGTTCCTCCACCTCGTGTGAACCTTGGTGAGCACTGTGGGGGCAGGGAGTCTAGGGGGAAAAGCAGGAGAGGGGGATGGAGCAGGGTCAGGAATGGGAGGAGGGGACGGGCTGGCTTAGGAGGAGGGGCAGAAGTGGCAGCAGGAGTGGTACCTGCTTTTGGGTCGGTGAGGAGACTGCATCGTCGTGCACATGGTGCGGCTCTGTTGCAGCAACTCTGTCCAGGTCTCTCTTCACCACTGCATGTCCTCCCGGAGCCTGGTGCAGCTCCCTGAGCATGGAGATGTGCTCCCATAGCAATTCTTCCTGCGTTCTCTGGCACCTGTGGTCCCCCCAGAGTTGGGTGGCTGCCTCATGTGGTGCTGGCCACTCCCCTCTTGCAGATAGCCCAGCTGGGGAGAATAAAGAGAAACAGTCAGTCATCCCTGGAGACACTGTCCCTGAAGCCATGCTCTCATCTGCGAGATGAGACCAACATCTCTTGGGTCAGATGAAGGTGATTTCCTGGGATCAAGGCCATGTGTGGCCTGGACAAGCAGGTGCTTTCTTACAGAGGCCCAGATGCCCTTCTCCCCCATGTCCTGGAGAAGGCTTTCCCCTCCCCCATGTCCCAGAGTCAAACAGGCATGGGAAGTTGCTGGACACACCAGGATCCTGTGGGCAGGAGTGGGGGCCTCAGGCTGGCTGGGATTGCCTCGGTGCCACTCACACACTGGGTCCAGCAGTGGTGGCATCCCAAAGGAAGAGAAATTGTATCCCTGGCTGCTGGGGGAAATGGGGTCAGGGTGTAAGGGGGCAAAGTGGGGTGTGAATAGCAGATGCACCTGCACCTGGCAGCACTGTCCACAGGACTGGGTGCTGCCTGGAGTGTGCAGGAATGCCAGTGCACTGTGGGTGGCACTCCAGAGTCTGTGTGTATGTATGTGTCTGTGTCTGTGTGTCCTTGTCTCCAGCCTTCTGGGGCTGTGTGGCCCAGACTGCCACTGTACTTGCATACAAATGCATGGACTGCAGCACAATTCCCCAGGCCAAGCAGGCTGAGTGAGGAGCACACCTCAGCCCCTCACCACCTGCCATCTCCACCTTGTCTGTGTGAGGCAACTAAGGTCAATCACCTGATGTTCCCTCCCCAGCCTCAGAGGAGACCTGGGACACATCCAGACTGTGGGGTACCAGCTCCAGGGTCACTGAGGTGATGTTGCTGGCTGCGTTGGAATCTTCCTCTTTGTCTTCTTCCTCCTCCTCCTCATCATCACTGTCTCTGGCCCCTGGGTGGGGGAGGATGGGCATCTCCAGCCCCGAATCAACCATGAGAGGTGAGGAAGGTGGCAGGAGTGTGGTTCTGCCCCAGAGCAGGAACTGTGCTCCCTTGCTCTGGCATATGCCTGGCCAAGATCCTTCACTTTCATTCGGACCTACTCCTAGTTCAGAATGTGGCCAGGTTATCAGCCATGCAGCCATAGATATTGGTGTTGTGCCATCTGGAGCGGAGATATGGAAGGTTTTCCTCCTTGCCCCACACCTCAATGAGGACCAGGATCTCTGCCCCAGACCAGGATGGCATACACCTCTTTAACTGCCTGTCAGGCTCCTGGGAGTCATTAGACTGCTCCCTGAGAGCAGGGGAGGGCTCTTGGGGAGCTTGAGGGTCAGCAATGATGGCCAGATGATGTGCTGTGGCAGCAGCAGTGTGGGTGGAGGGCCAGCTTCCTTCCACAAGCCCTTTGCTCTGTGACTGCAGCTTTAAGGGCTATAGGGGAAGAGGAACTATAAAGTCCTGATGGGTGTGGATGGAGTGGCCAGCTACTCGGGAACAAATCCACACAGAAACACCTTCTGACCCCCGGCCACAATTGTTCTATCTGCTTCTCAAAATCCATAAACCTGGACACCCCGGACATCCCATCATCTCTGGTATCGGCACACTCACTACTGGTTTATCCAGCTATGTGGACTCTCTTCTCAAACCCTAAGCAACCAACACCCCCAGCTATCTCCGAGATACTACTGACTTCCTAAGGAAACTACAAAACATCGATAACCTCCCCGATAACACCATCCTTGCCACCATGGATGTAGAAGCTCTATACACCAACATCCCACATGAAGACGGATTACAAGCAATTAGAAACACTATCCCAGAGGACACCACTGCCAATCTGATAGCAGACCTGTGTAACTTTGTTCTCATCCACAATTATTTCCAGTTTGAGAACAACTTATACCTCCAGATCAGCGGCACAGCCATGGGTACATGCATGGCCCCACAGTATGCTAATATCTTTATGGCTGACCTAGAACAACGCTTCCTCAACTCCCGTCCCCTTTTGCCCCTTTTCTACTTACACTACATTGATGACATCTTTATGATCTGGATGCATGGCCAAGAAACACTGGAGACATTTCACAGAGATTTTAACAACCTACACCCCACCATCAATCTTAGCCTGGACCATTCTAAACGAGAGATCCATTTCCTGGACACCACAGTACAAATCAGCAATGGAAAATTAGACACCACCCTCTACAGAAAACCCACTGACTCATACAGTTGCCTACATGCTTCCAGCTCCCATCCAGAACACACCATACAATCCATCATCTATAGCCAAGCCCTTTGATACAACCGCATCTGCTCTAATCCCACTTACAGAGATCAGAAACTTCAGGATCTCTACCAAGCATTTATAAACCTCAACTACCCACCCAGAGAAATAAAAAAGCAAATTGAAAGAGCCAGACGAATACCTAGAAACCATCTACTTCAAGACAGACCCAAGAAAACCAACAATAGAACACCACTTGTCATCACCTACAGCCCCCAACTTAAACCTGTCCAACACATTATCAATACAGCCTACACTGGAACAAGATACTAAACTCCAAGAGGCTCTGGGAGACAGACCCATAGTCTCCTATAGACAACCACCTAAACTCAAGATGATTCTTACCAAAAACCACAGGACATACCACACCAATACCAACCCTGGTACTTTCCCTTGCAACAAACCCCGTTGCCAGCTTTGTCCACATATTCACTCTGCTGATACCATTACTGGACCTAACCAAGTGAGTTATAAGATCAAGAACACATATTCCTGCGCATCCAGAAATATAATCTATGCTATCATGTGCCGAAAGTGTCCGTCTGCTATGTACATTGGACAAACATCTCAGACACTTCGCCAAAGGATTAATGCCCACAAAACAGATATCAGACAAGATCACAAAGAAAAAACAGTTTCTTGCCATTTTAACCAGAAAGGACATTGTCTCAATGACTTGATTACCTGCATCCTACTTCAAAGGCCTTTTAAGACTACACTTGAAAGAGAATCCTCTGAACT
The DNA here is from genome assembly GCF_052426305.1 of Pelodiscus sinensis. NCBI lineage: Eukaryota > Metazoa > Chordata > Testudines > Trionychidae > Pelodiscus > Pelodiscus sinensis. The sequence continues at coordinate 45,927,137 of NC_143052.1, forward strand.
GTCATTCATGCTTAAATTCAACACTTTACGCCTAAGTTTGAACAAAGACTTTAATTATCTTACCCATACCTCGCCCCCCCATCCCTCTTCTGTTCTGAAATTTGATTTGTCCTTTTCATATGTGTTCATTTTTTTAATTGTATCCTTTGGTGTATAAGGTTATGACAATTTTCTTCCACTATTTGATCTGAGGAAGTGGGTCTGGCCCACGAAAGCGCATCACCTAATAAACCATCTTGTTAGTCTTTAAAGTGCTACATAGTCCTGTTTTCTGAACTGTAATAGTCTTGGCCTTCACAATATCCTCAAGCAAAGAGTTCCTCAGGTGGATCTTTTTCTGGCCCCTTCCACATGCATGCTATACCAGCTTTGACTTCCTTAAATAGTCTAAGTTAAATCATTTAGCTTGGTGTTTATTATCCCACCATTACAGCACATCTGCATTTGACCTGCTAACTCCAAGTTCAACAGAGTGTATTCTAAAGTAACTGCAGTAAAATTAACATTTGACTCTGCAATACCATCCAATATTTATCTGAACATTTAACTGTTGAATTCCTACTACTGAACTTTGACTCGAAACAGCTTCCCATCTTCATTATATTGTTCTACAGGTGATCTCAAAGAACTAGTGCTGGTTTAGGGGTGGGGATGCAGGGAGAGACCCATCAAAGCTTACAGTCACTAACATACAAAATACTTTTCTAGACATTTTATTAACTAACTTCATTGGCAAGCAAACCATATACAGCAGAGCAGCTTACAGCTCTAAATAATTAACCTAACAGAGAGTGCTAATACTACATACTTTTATGAATACTCCACTGATATTTTAAGGAGAAAGGGGTAGGAGCTGCATAACAAAATGTAAATAAAATCATAATCAATGTCCCCTTCCACTTTAGCACTACAACTGCTACTGAATAGCAAATAAACAGACACCAATAAAAAATCTTAAATGTTCCAGCTACTACTCCCACAGCAATAAATCAAATCCCAAGTAAGTCACTTTTACTCAGCTGACAGAGACTCATAGAACCATGTGCTTACAAGGGACCACAAAGGTAATCTAGGATGTAGGATTTGTTGTGTCTAAAACACCAAAGACAGCTGGATACCCAGCCTCTTTATGAAAACCTTCAGTGAAAGAGCAGCCTCAACTTCCCTAGGCAGTTTCTTATATTGACCTGGTGTTCTTCCAGTTAGGAAGGTTTTTTTCCGTGAGATTTAATCTAAATCTGCTATGCTGTAGTTTGAACCCATTGCCTCCTATCCTGTCCTCTGCAACAAGAGAGAACACCTTCTCTCCATCATTTTTATGGCAGTCTCTCAAGTATTTGAAGATTGCTATGATGTCCTCCAATAATCTCCTCTTTTCCAAACTAAGTATACCCAGTTCCTTTTTAGCCTTTGTTCACATGACATGCAGTTCCATCCTTTTGATCATTTTGTCACTTGCCTCTGTATCCTTTGTAGTTTCTCTGTACCCTTTTCTATACCTTGGTGACCAAAATTAGACACAATGGCCTAATCATCACTTAGTAGAGTGGTACTTTCATCTCCTATGACTTGCATGCAAGGCCTCTGTAAATGCAACCCAAAATTGGCCTAGCTTTGTTTGCATCATCATTGTATTGCATTGTTATGATATACAAGCACAGAATCCAGCAGCAGCAGCTGGAGAAGCTGGAGACAAGCTTTTACATTTTGTAGAGAAGCTGATAATATATTTTGTAGAGAAATGAACTGTGATCTCCAGGGCAATAGGCAATCAGGTACTAGAAGCTGCAGATTAGAAAGCTAAGCTACTTTGTTCTCATCACATCCCCATCTCATATCACTTCCAGCTGGAACTAAGAGCCTATTTTCATAGTTTCACGTACTTGCCTAGAGAGTAGCAATGCATACTGGATGGCCTCTTGTTATAATTCTACAAACTAAAAAGTCATTTAGGTGATGTTCTTGTTTGTCCCTCTCTGTTAACTGTGTTGAGACTCATAAACATTCTTCTGAAGAGCAAATATTTCACTACTTTGATGGAAGTGATGAGTATTATTAGCACATTTTCATGCAGAGAATACAATCCGCTCCCCCCCGCTCCCCAGGTCTTTACTTCCAGCCTTGTTTCAAACTATACAAGCAGAACAAAGGGTTGGTTAGTTGTTAGTTTTTTTGTTTTGATTTTGGTTTGGAGATTTCCCAATGTTCAACTGATCATTAAAAGTTCAAATGGGATTGAAAAGAGGGGAGTGAGCTCTAACAAATTAACTAAGATTCTTTTCCTATTGACTTCTATGAGTGGGGGGTACGGTTACACTGTGCAGGGTTTTTTTGGAAAAAGTATGCAAATAGCACTAGCATTCGCATACCTTCTTCTATTTTTTTCCTGGAAGAGGCTTTTCAGTCGTTTGGCCCCATCTTCACAGGGACAAATGTCAGAAAAAAAACCTCTTTTGAAAACTCCTTCTTCGTAAAACGAGGTTTATAGTGGCTTTCAAAAGGGGTTTTTTTTTGTCCGACATTTGGCCCCATGTAGATGGGACCAAACGGCGGAAAGGCCTCTTCCGGGAAAAAAATTGGAAGAAGTAGGCAAATGTGAGTGCTATTTGCATACCTCTGCTGAAACCACCCCCCACACACATAGTGTAGCCGTACCCCTGTAGGAGACAGGCCAGAAAGTTGGTGGGTTGAAAGCAGTGGTTGGGGAAGGAGAATAGAGTATTGTCTACTCTTTAAAATTCAAGCTCTTGGGGCTTGGTCATAAGATGCTGAAAATCAACATAGTTTCATTGAAATCAATCCTCTTAAATTATCATACAAACATAACAACAGTTACTCACTATTACATTATTTCTTGCTTAATCCCTTTCATGCCCCCTCTTTGAAAAAACAAAAACAAAAAATAAAAATAAAAAGACCTAAGCACACAACACTTCTCATCAAGTAATCATTAAATCATTGACTTTGCAATTTATAAGCCACGCTCCGCTATTTGGAGGATGTGATAAACTAAAAGTCATTTGTAAAAAAGTTAACAAGAAGATATTTTTGTCCATGATTTTAAAACTTTTCTGATTTTTTTTTCTTCCAAACTTCCCAGAAACGTTCAACACTATAGGTGCATCTAGACTACATCCCTCTTTCGAAAGAGGAATATAAATGAAGGAAATTGAAAATGCCAATGAAGTGGAGATTTACAAATCTTGCACTTCATTTGCATAATAGCATCCGATCGCTTTTTCGAAAAAGGGGTTTTTGGAAAAAAAAAAAAGCAGCCTAGACATGATTCTTTCTGGAAAAAAACTTTTTTGAAAGAACCGTTACTCCTGAAAAAATGAGGTTTACAGGGTTCTTTTGAAAAAGGGTTGTTTTTTTTAAAAAAAGAACTGTGTCTAGATTGCTTTTTTTTTTCAAAAAAAAACCTTTTTCAAAAAAGTGATCAGGCACGATTATGCAAATGAAGTATGAGATTTGTAAATCTGTGCTTCATTTGCATTTTCAATTTCCTTCATTTACATTCCTCTTTCAAAAGAGGAATGTAGTCTAGATGCACCTATGAGATGCATATGGAATTTCAGGGGCATTGAATTCCCCTGGGGGATGTTTCTGGAAGAGAATTCTGCTGAAAATTAAATGCAGAGTCAACCTTAATCACAGAGAAGCTACTGGTTCATTATAAACTCAGTACTGTTTCAGTGGGGAAGAACATAAATACTTCCAGCACATGTATTTAATACAATATTTTTGCCAAATGATGCTACCATTCTCTTTGTTTATGGCTTTAAAATTTTTTATTTAAATTGGAACACAAATATATCACCTAGTTCCATGCTCATCTTCCTTGTAAACACAGGCACTATAGGACACAAAGCTTATCCCAGGCTAACTGAGAATTTTTTGCGAGAGTTCTTTGTTTAAAATATTGATATCAACTTAGAAGAAGAAACCAGGTCTTGCAGTCTCCTTTTCACCTCTGATATAATGTCCACCTTAGAATGCAAGGGGAGGCTCAGCCGCAGTGCATCCAGTTCCACTGCACAGCACTGTGCTTTGTGCGGCCACAATTTGATCCTGGAACCAAAGGATCATCCCAATGCAGCTCTTTAATGATGATTGCTGATTTCCAAAAAATAGCAAGTCAGGAGAAAAAGAGATCTTGCCCTTTGACTGTTCTTCAATTTATCTGCCACAACATATTTCCCGGGTCTTTCATTTGAAAAGTGGTGTGTCTCCCCCTGTTTTCTCACTTACATCTCTGCTTTTTCTAATTTATTTTGTAGTTCTTTCTCTCCTTATCTCAACAGTTTCTGAAGACTGTGGTATCTCATTAACATGAAATTGGAATTGTTAACCTCCTAGTCTCAGTATTTTTTCAAGGCTTTCAAAGAATGCAAAGATATAATTACACACTCATCAACTTTTAGAAACCTAGAAGAATCCTTAACAAAGCTCAATACAGTTGGGCAGTGAATTAGAACTGGGCAATAAAATTTAGTCTCGTCTAGGCTTCATCATACTGAAGAAATGTTCAAAGTATTAGCCCGAATGTTCTCATCTTGGGGCCATGCAGTTTCAACTCAAAGATTGAAGTGAGTGTATGTAAGGGAGTACGGATGAATTGTATAAGAAAGAATTTGCAGAATTTTAGGCTTTTCAGAATCATTATCTTGGACATACTACTTATTCACTTATAATAGTAATCCAAGGTAAATCAAGCCCCAATTGTTGTCAGGTCACATCAAACCTGGGACTTCTCAAGCTTAATGCACAACCCTCTACTGCAGTGGGATGGGGAACCTTTTTTAGGGGCGGGGGCGGCTGACCCACAGAAAAATCAGTTGGAGGCTGCACAAAAGAGGGAAGAAAAAAATCCAACTCAGTGATAGAGAAGCATAAAGACACTCCCATCATTCTCCTTCTAGAGCAGAGCCTATGGGTCCTTGGCTAGTAGATTTTGTGGGGAAAGTGCCCCCAGACAGCATCTTAATGTGCCAGCCAAGGGGAAGGGGAGCAGCAGCACACAGAGCCACTTCCCTCACCAGACCAAGTCTGTGGATTGGATTTGTCTCTGCTTGCCTGACTCTGGACCCTGAGATTCAAAGCTCCTCTCCCCAGAATGGGGAATTGGCGCAGGTGCTCCAGTCGCACAGTGGAATCTGCAAGTGGGTAGCCATGGGGTTGGAGTGTCAGTGTGGGCACCCCAATGCTGAGGGGTAAAACTTGAGCGTCAGGGGCCAGATCCAGGCAAGCCGGGGCCGCATCCAGCCCCTGGGCCTTGGTTCCTCACCCCTGCTCTATTGTGTGACCTAAAAGACACTTCTTCCTTAACCAAGGCTCTATCACATTCCTCGATCTCTGTCTAGTCATGCCACCACTAGTGGACAGAGTGCCATACTAATTCAGCATGGGCTACATAGTGTTAGCTTCATGATGAGCTAGTTTGTGGCTTTTATGTCAGAGTCATATGTAGAGGGTGCTGCACAGCTGCATCTCCTGGAGCACCAGCGCAGAGATTGTGCCTCTCTCTAAAGTCCCTTCTGGGGGTGCTCCTTTCTCATGACAGTCAGTCCAGTGGAGCTATGTCTGCACTGAAAAGCAATGGGGCTTGAACCCTGGATCACAGCATGACTCAGATTTGGACTTTCCAGCCCCATGTGATCCTGGAGCTTGGTGACAAGCCTTGAGTTAATGCAATTTGAATGTAGACAGAAAGTGGTTTAGGACTGGGTCTGAGTTCAAACCCTAGGCTTATATTGCAGGGTAGACATATGGGCTGTGTCTAGATTAGCGAGTTTTTCCATAAAATCAGCTGCTTTTGCGGAAAAACTTGCCAGCTGTCTACACTGGCCACTTGAATTTCCACAAGAACACTGACTTCCTACTGTAAGAAATCAGTGCTTCTTGCGGAAATACTATGCTGCTCCCATTCAGGCAAAAGCCCTCCTGCGTAAATCATTTGCAAAAATGGCGATCGGGGCTTTTTTGCGCAAAAGCGCGTCTAGATTGGCACGGACGCTTTGCCGCAAAAAGTAATTTTGTGGAAAAGAGTCCGTGCCAATCTAGGCGCTCTTTTCCGCAAATGCTTTTAACGGAAAACTTTTCCGTTAAAAGCATTTGCGGAAAATCATGCCAGTCTAGACGTAGCAGTGCAGTGTGGCACTATGACTCTAAGCTGAATTTACAAGCAGCAAACACCCAATATGAGAGGAAAATAAAATTGGAAAGACCATAGAGAAAGAAAAAAATTAGATATCCACACTTCAGAAAAGTAAAAGAAGAAACATTATGAAATAATATCTACAAATATATGAAGGCTAACTACGAACAATACATAGCATAGGTCTCTGAAAAATAAAAATGAAGATAAAGTTGATGCCTTTAATAGAATTATACACATTAATTGATGAAGGAAACAGTCAAATATAAATGTATGTTTGTAGAATTTTTGATACAGTACCTCATAAAATTATACCCATCTAGTTATTTTCAGTTGGGTTGGCTGAGATTCCTGTCACAGGACTGATGGCTCGAAAGTTATAAACACAAATCCTTATAAATGGAAGCATATTGTTCTAAGTGAGCTCTCCTGAATACCTCAAAGATTGGACTTAGGTCCATTCTTACATAATATTTTCATTTACATTTTGGAAGGCAGGGGGAAACAGCATATTAATAACATTTGCAGAGGATTCTAAACAGAACATTTGCAAATCAGTGATAGTGGAATAATGCAAAGAAGCATAATCGTTTAGGTGAAAAACATCAAAAATTCATTAATCTTGGAAAGAATCTATAAAGCTAAAATGATAATGTAATTGAAATCAGAAAAAGTTTTAAGGGATTTATGACTATAAAATGCTTGTTGATTTGGGGAGCATGCTGATGCACTGTGATCTATGAAAAGATCCAGAAATAATAAAACTAGATAGTGTCAGCTTGTATTGATGGCTCTGTGGTCTGCCTTTGCTAAATGGCAATGAAATAAGTGAATACCAAAATCATGCTTAGAGTTATTCTAAGATATCACTGAATGCTCCTGCACTTGTTAACCTCATTTTCTCTTTCCATTTATTACACTGTTGTCATAATTTGGGCCATGATCCTGTAACTGACTCCACTACAGACAGACCTCTGCAGCACTGAAGAGTTCTCCTCACAGGGTCAAGATTCTGGAATGGATTCTCTTTCCCACAGGGCTTGTCTCTTATTATTTGGTTGCAGAGTTCTCAGTGTAATGCAGGCCTATTCTGACTCATGGGTGCTACTGTCATACAAATAATTAACAATGATAACAAAGGAACAATATCCACTCAAGTCTTTGATGGAATTGTTCACAGCACATTAATAGAAAACCAGCTGAATATTAGACAGAATACCCTCTCAGCAGACTCAGAGCATTAAGTAGTCTGCTCTGTCTTCCTCTTGCATTTAATAATCAGAACCTGTACTTTCTATATTTAACATGTGTAAGAAGTTCTGAGTATAAAATATATATGATAATGATTCTGGAAAGGTATTTCTGAAGTTAAGAAGGAGAGCGTAATGTGCTGAACTTTAAGACTTATTATCATCACTGTCTCACTACCTTGGTGGAAGTGTTGTCTCTTTGGTGTTGCTGCCAGTCATTTCTAAAAACTATTACCTCTTTTGTCAACACACAGGCCTATGTGCTTCTAACTGTATCACAATGTGAAAATAGAAAGGGCAGGTCTTCACTAAAAAGTGATGTCAGCCTAAGCTGAGGAAGGAGCAAACTAGTTCTCTAATACAGAGATTAAGAAAGGCGATACTTTCCAGCCTCTTCCATTCTGGGAACCACTACGACTTCTCATTATCTAAAGAAATTCTTAGTAGAACACCCACACATTTAGCAATATGGAAGGAGTGGGGGAGCTGCAACTCCTAGTAGAAAAGCCCATGTCCTGAGAAGAATTAAGCCCAGCTAATTGCATGGTGAATCAGTAGCATAGAGCTGTGATGCTTTTTCAATAGGACTGTGTGTCACTGTGTCACTCCACTGCCTCAGTGACAGAAAGACTTACTACTGCTAAATGGGTGTCAGATCCCACTACCACCCCATCTGTCAGTCACCCAATCACCTCAGAAGCTCTGCCAACCTTCACTTTGCCTTGTAGGTTAACACTTGGCATACCCAAGCCTAGGAGTGTCTTTGAAGAGAGGACCATAGTAGCATCCAACCCACACTCACTCACAGAAATTACCAAATTTGCTGTCTCCAAAGACACATCAGCTTGTTCAGTTCAACTGAGGATTCACACAGCATAATACCACAGCATGGAGACATATTTATAATAAAAAAAGGATATGTGTATTAATAAAGAGCAGAAATGAAAAAGAGACTGAGCACAGAAGATGGAAAGCGAATTGGTTATAAATTGAAACAAAAGTATAACGTACTTCTGGGAGACTAAATCTTAACAGGCTAGGACACCTCCTCCCCCTACCCCCCGCTCATTGACACTAGATTTTCATCCTCAAATTCTTTCTGCACAGCTTGCTGGTTTTCAGTCAGGCCAGGATCCAAGATGATTACAAATCACCCCCACCACCACCATACCTGTTCCTCAATAAAATGCATAATTGGGGTGTTGTTCTTGCATCCCCCTCATTATAGCTGAAATTTATTCTTGCTGCTTGTTCTCTAGTGTTCTAGCACCAAGTTGCTTTCTCTTCCCCATGTTAACTTGTATTTCCTGTTTTACTTCAACTACAAATATAGTTCCCATTGTATCTGCTTACAAGGCTTAATATACTTACAACAGAGAAAGCTATCTTTCCTCCGGTCTGGAAGAAAACTTGTTTGTCCCTTTGTTTAAAGTATAATACCACTAGGCATACATAATTGCTCATGTCATGTCACAACGTGCATTTCAAAATGATTTTAATAACCAGTATGTTATTGTCTTTCATTTGTTATCATATAAGGCAGTTTTTGCATGAGTAGTATGATAGCCATGCGATGGGTGTAGTGAATTTGTCAGGCCTGACAGGAGTTGTTGTTACAAGGGAGTGAACCCTTTGTCAGTTGGCACTGAGAGGTTCTTTAGATCATTTGAGCATCCTGTAGTTAGTGGTTTAATTAAAAATGTTAAAACATTTAAGTTAATTGCCATTTAATAGAAAAACTGCAGTTGTGGTTAGCTGGGTTTTTAGAAAGAAGAATGGCTATAAAGTTAAGAAGTGCACTGTATTCACTCTAGCATCAAAAATAGCTAATGATATTTCCTGATTTACAAGAATGTTAGTTTGATCTGTAGTTAGTTACCACTAACTAACTAACATCACTAATCAAACAAGACTCAAAAGAATGGCATAAGTTTTGATGCTTAGTTCCTACATTCTGCATTCAAATATTGTAGACCTCCTTGAGAGCAATCTACCAAATGCCTTAATGCACGTCATAGTTCTTGCAAATGTAAAAAGGAATGTCAGCAGCAGAACAGATAAATTATATATAAGAAATTCTGTCTCTTCAGGAGAAAAAGAGAAATAAAACTAGACTAGACAAAGCATCCCCTGCAGTGGGCCCCAGGAGAGGACCAGATGACCTAATATTTCTAGCTGATCTTTTGTGTCTAGTATCTATGGGACACTTTTAGTGTTTTATTTTTAGACACAGAATATTTTAATAAAAATGTTCAGAATTAAGCTGCAGACTCCACTGTAGTTTGTATTGCCTGAGCTCCCTGATGTCTTAATATTACAGGAAAAATTTTTACTTTTTTATTATTCTGAACAGCAGAACTCTTCTTCTTCCCTCCCACCGCCCCATATTATGAGAAAGTGCAAAAAAGAAGGCATAAGACCTGCTTTGAAGGATATTATTTAATCTCTTTTCAACAAAGCTGCTGCAACTTTGCCAGTAGCAACTGTTTAGACGGTATCTGCTAGCATAATTTCCCTGGCCAATGTGGACAGGGATTTGTATTCTGTGCATCATTCTGGCCAAACCATAATATAAACTTCCTCCTCAATGCATGTTGTGGAAAAGAATCCTCTCTAGTGACCAGGAGGACCATGCTCATCACTGTGGGGAAAAAAGAATGCAACTTACCATTTGCATTTGAGGCTGAATAAGCTTCATCTGACTTACAAAGGAGAATAGACATATATTGAAGCTTTTTATAAATATGCTCCAATCCAGTGGATGAAGATCTCTGAAATATATTTTAAAGGAACCACCTCAAAACATCTTTCCAATTTCTGAAATTATTTTTTAAATATGTTCCAAATAAGCTAGTCATTAAGCTATACAATTATACGGTAGTGTTATCACACACACACATACACTCACACTCACACACACTCACACACACACACACACACACACTATTCATTTTATGTAGTAAGCTTTTTTAAGGGAACAAATATTGATGTTACCCAAATTAAGGCTTGTTTGGACGTCATCTAGATCCCTAGAGTTTTTGTTTCAAAGTCTGTAGCTCTATCAGATCAGATTTCATGGGATGAGGTTAAAGAGGTAATTGCCTCTTAAATTATCAAAGATCCCCAGAGAGAGATAGTTTATGGCATAATTTTATGAAAATGTAGCAATATCTCAGCAAAAAAAGAACAAATATGTAATTATGGTTCTTCAAAAAAGATTTTTATGGTGCTTTGCATACTTGGGGATAAAATGGACTCTAAGAATATCAAGCTGATATTCTTGCTGAATAAAAGTTACAGAATTTTGATGTAAGTGTTACTTAATAGCTAAAGTATCGGAAAACCAGTTTCAAATTATAGAGAAACTAATGTGGACATTAAAGAGTGGAAATATCTGACCTAATAAATTATCATAATTAAAAGAACAAAACAGTTCTGGAATGTCCCATTTTAGGTTACTTCTGGAAAAGGCTATTGGGTATGTTCAAATTAATATTCAAACTCGCATATCTATATAAAGTAAACGTCCGATAATCTGGCACCTTTGGGACCCAGGGGCTGGATTATCGGATATGCCGGAATATCTAGAGGTACTTCAGAAGGAGGGCTGTGAGAGGTCGGGGGTGGGGGTTGGCGGGGAATGGGATGGCGTGGGGCGAACCCTCCGCCATTTTGCAGGGAGGCGGGGGAAACCCCGCGCAGCCGCCGGCAACAGGCCAACTGGGGCTGCAAGCGGCAGCGGTGACTTGGGGAAGCGGTGGGGCAGAGCAGCTGGGGTGGTGCCAGGTTGATCCCGTAGTGCCACCTCTCACTCCCCTGCTCGGCGCCAGGCAGCACCCAAGCTGCTCTGCCTCGCAGCTTCCCTAAGTCCGCCGCTTATCAGTTTCAGCAGCAGCAGCTGTGCGGAGCAGAGCACCTGGGGTGCTGCCAGGCGCCAAGCAGGGGGGTGAGGGGTGGCACTACGGGACCAACCCGGAATCACCCCAGCTGCTCTGCTCTGCGCCTCTTCCCCAAGTCCACCACTGGTCAGTTTCAGCAGCAGCAGCAGCGGACTTGAGGAAGCGACGTGGAGCAGCTCTAATTGTCCGACTGGCACTCTGGGTTCCAGTTGGTGCTGGACTATCGGGAGTGCCGGACCACTGGATGCCGGACAATTGGAGGTTTATTGTAGCTCCTGACCCCACATTAATTCACGTTGTATTTGAGCATAAAGCATTTGGATCAGATTTTGGCCCCAGGCTCCTGTATGCCATTCTGCAGATTTAAGGAGCTTGCATCAGTCTTAGGAAAATTCCCAGAGGGAATGTTTACACTGCAGAGTTTTTCTGGAAAAAATGGCCGTTTTTTCAGAAAAACTACACTTACGTCCACACTCGTATTGAGTTCTTTCGACAGAAAGTTGAAAGAATGGAGGTTTTTTTCTGACAGCAATAAACCTCTTTCTATGAGGAAGAAGCCTTTTTCCGAAAAAGCTTTTTTGGAAAAAGGCATGTGTGGATGCAGAAGAGAGTGTTTTTTCGAAAGAAGAGGCCTTCAGGAAAAAACACAGGTGCCCTAGTGGCCACTCCATCCACAGTAATCACAACTGAAATATGAGATAGCATCCAATGAATGTGGATGCTACCTTTTGAAAAAGCAGATCGCTTTTTCATTGCGCTTTTGCTGTGTAGACGTTCTCTTTCAAAAAAAGCTTTTCCAGAAGATCTCTTACAGAAAAGCTTCTTCCTAAAGAATCTTGCAGTCTAAATGTAGCCACAGTACCGGAGCTCCACAGAGCCTGTGTATATGCTATGCTAGGGGTCACCAAACTTTTGAGGGTCAAACACACCTGTGATGGATAGGAGAAATGCTGGCCAGCAGTCGGTGACTAAAGGGTTAAACTCAGGTAGCTAAGAGTGTTGGCAAGGGGCCAGAAGAACCAATGGGATACAGTGCTGAAATCTGAATTGTATGTAGATACCTTGCCTGCTCTCTTTCTGTGTGAGTTTAAGCTAGGAGTGGGGAGACAGAGAAAGATTTAAACCCAGACAGAAGTACCACGCCTCCAAGGAATTTGGGGTATGGGAGTGGACTGAATCATGAAGGAATTATGGGTAAATAGGGGCCAAATGTGTATTTAGTCACTATACGGGTTTCTTCTTCTTCTTTTTTTTTTTTTTTTTGGTTGTTTGGTTAAATTTCTCTATGTGAATCTATGCCTTCCTTCCCCCCACACCATATTAAAGCTACAGCCCAAAGAGCTATGGTTCTTTGTGTTTTGATCTGTTCTTTTCTTTTATGTAATAACTAGCAATCAAGTTTGTTTTATCAAGTATATCTTTTTGCTTTGTTAATAAAACTGCCTCTTTTAAGTGATGATTTGATTCGTGTGTCCTGGAAAGTAATGAGAGGTCTCTCTGTGTGTCTGCCTAGCCTGAGAGGTCAGCTATCAGAGACAGTTTGTTTTCTGTGATTTTTTACTTCTTTTTTCAAGCTCTCTGGTGGCAGAGGAGCTTGGGCTACCACTGGGGAAGGAATGCAAGTGTTCCTTCTTGGTTTTTCAGGCTTCTTTAAAATCACTTGAAGGTGGCAGCCTATCTTCCAGAGCCAGTTCATCCATGACTCTGAGGAGTTGTTTTTTATTTGTTTGTTTGTTTTTTGTAAGCAGAGCCAATAGAGGCAATGTATTTAAGGTCTTTTGCAGGCCCCCACCTTCTGTATTCGGCTTGCCAGAGCGGGGAATAGCCCTGACAGCACCCTGTCCCTGTGTGTCCCACACTACTGCCTCCTCCAGAACTAGAGTGGCTGATTGGGAGGGGTGTCGCAAACAGGGTAAATGGGTCTGATTAGAGGTCTAAGATGAGGTTGTGCTGGGGCAGGGAGCGGAGATGGGTGGGAAGCAAGAGTGGAGCTGTTCATGAAACTACCACTCGTGGGTCCGACATGTCCTTCTGAAGGTTCCTATGTACTCTGCTGTGGGGGGGGGGGTCGTGCCCCACAGTTTATGGACTTCCACCCTATGCTATTTCCTTTCACCGCCTTCTGCACAGAATCAGGCCGGAGACGGAGTGCTATGATGATTTTGGGTTTCAGAGCATCCCGTGGAGGACCATGAGGTGACTGACATGTCAGAGTCAGCCCTAGTGCACAGAATCTAGCTCTTTAATCTGAAAAGGAATCTTTGTGTTCTCTTTCATAGGAAGTTTGTGAGGAACTGCAAAATAGCGAGAACATTTTGGAGTAAATGCAATTTCATGTTTACAATGTTAATTTTCTTTGGCTGCTAATTGTATTGGGATTTTAACACTTTAAAATATCTGCAAACAATGAAAGTGCAAGTAACCAAAACTTTCCGATCTCTGGGCAAATCCCTCCTTAAGGTAATTCCCTTCATCTCTGTTTTGAAAATTAGCTTATTCTCTGGTTTTGAGGCCCTGGGGGAGGGGTGAGAGAATTTTTCTTATTAGACATTGCTGTTATTGATAAAATGCATAATGGGCTAAGCAGAAGCATAGGCACACAAAGGGTGTAAGTTATATCCAGGTGAGTTTACTAGTAGTTTTCAAGGATGTACATCTAAATGGGAATATATTAGGGAAGAATACAAAATAACTCCACAGAACCCTGTGTCCATACAGAGCTACAGTTACTCGCATGGGGCTGCTCACAGGCACACAGGTTTGTATAAGAGGAGATCTTTATAAGACTAAGGCCTACAAGCCCAGTCTTACTAATTCAAGTTGTCCCACAGCTTTAGGTGGTGGATGTTAGGAAGGCATTCATTCTGCACAACTTACTGGATCAGTGAGGTTGGTGGACTAGTCACGTGTTGCACAATCCATGTAGCAAAGGCCAATAAGTGCTTACTTCTACTCTTGTGACAGATAAACTCAATGGCAGCAAAATGGAGGTAGGAAAAAATGGGCCAAGTCATGCAGCTGTTCAGGCCACCACACATAAATGAAGTCCTTGTCTACAAAAATGCTCCCTTATAGTTCATGTGTATAAACTATTAGTATTCCGGAATACTGAGAAGCAATAAAGCCAAGGGTATCCTTTACACTGTTCCAAAATACAATCCAATTTTGGCATATGGAAGGACTGCAAAGTCCTATGGGCTTTAATGGCAGTCTTGTTTATAGAATAACTACAATGATCAGTCCCTGCCCCCTCCCCCACACTCACTTTTTTAAAATGTTACATTGGTGTATCATACACTTATGATATCTTCTGATATCACTAGACTCCCAATCTCCCAGATATTTTTCTGCCTTGGTGTTCTTTCACATTTGATTCTTATCGCTTATTTCAGTTACTTACCTCATGACTCATCATTCTTCTTATATTGTTGGTTCTGAAAGCAGTGAGAAATCTGTCAAGAATGGATGGAAATTAGACATAATAGAGGAACAATTAAGATTTATTTTAGCAATCAGTGTGAGGTTTAAAAGATAAGTTTGAAAAAGAGAATGCTCGCTTAAGAGAGAGTGAGATAATATGGAGCAAGGCACAGAACAGTATGTAAGGAAAACCTATTTCCCCAACAGTCTGCTCAGATTAGCATGCTTCATCAAACCTTTGCCACCCAGAATATTGTACCAGATCTGGCATTTTAAAAAAATGGAAAACCAGGATTTGGGTTTATGAAAATCCTTTAGAACTGTTGACATTGTTATTTATTCAGCACCGTTTACAGGCGACCTCTGCCCCGCCCCAATTACGACCGAATTGGTTCCTGGAGAACTGTTGTAAGTCAGGCCATCGTAAGTCAAACCCTAATTGCCCATAGGGACAATGTTATGAATGGAGGTTCCATTCATGGCCCTCTTTGTCTCCTAGGAGTTGCAGCGCAATGGTGCCCTGAGCTGGCATGGGGCTGTGCTGAGAGGTAGGCGGTGCTGCAGCTCCCGGAGCAGAGTGGGCAAAAATGCGGGGGGGGGGGTCACAGGTAGGGCGGTCGTAAGTCGGGGGGGTCGCCTAGTATGTGTATAGTTCTAATAAAACCAGTTGAAGACACAGGATTCTACCCCACAGATTTTACAATGAGAATCACATGGGCAGACCGTCACCACACAGGGCCCTGCTGATGTCAATGGGTGTCCACAAAGAGTAAGAAGTTTGCTAGGCTGAGAAATTTTCAAGATTATTAACTAAACAGAGATATAACATGACAGTAAAGTGAAGAGTCAAGAGAAGGCAAAGAAAGAACAAAGAACATGGTTTCTCTCTCACACTCATACACACACAGATCTCCTAAAATTTATCTGTAAAAGTATATTTTGTTCATTCATTACAGTTGTAAATTCCTGCCAATTCTCACATTCTATTTACTTTTGTGCAGCACTGATGTGAAGGGGATAAAGTTGGCAAGAGAGTACATGAAACACCAGGAGAAATGAGATGAAGGTGAAGAGTAGTGGATAGCCACAGATGGGCAAAAGGCAGGGGTGAAATGAAAGGACAAACACATGTGGCAGATTTAGACTTTCTTGGCAGCAAGGATGTAGTGAGCTATAAATCAAATGGCAAATCCATTAACAGCAAAAGCAATTCAAAGAACAAATGAATCATTGAGAAACATATGAAGTGTGTGGGCTTGAATATGCATAACATGTTTTTAGAGTAACAAGGCAGTACACACAGGGGGATGGGATTGGTCATAAATGTAAAATAACTTAACCAAAAATCTTTTAAATAGTGCAATTTCTCTCTTCTTCCCCAGATGGTACCATATGATAGATACCACTGTTCTTAAGTTCTATTGTTCTAAAAAAGAGAAACCATACAAAGTCTTTTACATGTGCTTCCCAAACACTCTGCTTCTTGCTTCTAACATTGAATAGTATGGCATGTATTGCCCAGCAGTGCATTATTGATTTTGGATGCTAGGACAAAAATGGATGGAGGATAAGAAAATCTACTGCTGGGGTTAAAATACCATTTAGGTTGCACTAAAGGAATAAAATGGATTTTGTACCTAGTGAATGATGCTGTAAAGCAATGTAATGAAGAAAAGAATGGACCATCTAATTCAGAGATCAGCTATATCAGAGAATAGGGAGCAGAGCTTAGTGCAAATTTACAACAAATCTGATGTACAGTATTTATTGTTTTTTCTTTATTTTCCAGTTAGTACAAGGAGCTCAAAAGATGAGGTCTGTCACACACTGAGTCAGCAATTTGAAAGATTACCAACTAGACTCTTCCTGGCTGTCAGTTTTCTTAACGGGTTATCAGAAACCAAATCTACCAGCTTTCTTAATTTGCTTTCTCTTCTCTGAATCTTAAACTTGTATTCCATACTTCCCATTAGATTCCTAGCACTGAACATATGACATGTAATATTCTGTTCATTATCAGTACATTCTGTGCACTAACCCGGAAAGGTTAACTGACTTGCCAATCTACATATAGTGAGACTCATTGGTAGAGACTGAAATAGAAAACAAAGCTCCTGGCTCCCAATGCGATGTTTTAACCACTAAATTTCTATCCCTTTCCATTCTTAAAAAAATCGTTCCCCAATACTAGTCACTTCAGCTCCTAATAGTTTATGTTGTTTCCTTTTTAATTAACATCAGGTGGTTGACTTGTATCTAGTATTAAGATGACCAAAATCCAAATACTTCCTAAGTGCAAAGAAAGACATGAAGGGCATGTCTACATAGGAAATGATTTCAAAATAACTTATTTTGAAAAAAATAACTTCCAAAATAATAATTTTGAAATAGCGTGTCCACACTATGAAATTAGTCTGAGGCAGCCTCCCTTAATGAGGATGTGCTACCTCGAGTTAGAGCCCTAGGAACACTGGGGAATAAATGCTTTGAACGATTCTGGGGAGTAATTATTTTGAAATAGCAACAAGGGAGGATCTACACTAACACTATTTCAAAATAAGTGTTATTCCTTGCGGAAAGCAGGAGTTACTATTTCAAAATAACTAGCTCCTTATTTCAAAATAACAGGCCTGGTAGTATGGATGCTCTGCTTGTTATTTCAAAATAAAGGCAGATGTTTTGAAATAACTTCCTAGTGTAGACCAGGGGTCCAGGAGCCCAGGTGAATTCAATCTTACATTACGGGTAATATAGCTAGATACTTCATTACTCCTGTCTAGTTTCCTACAGTCCTAGACCACTTCTGAGAACCTCAGTAAATTGATTGGTTGGTTTTAAGGTAACTTTTCTTTAGGCCTAAAGAGGTTTTTGTATTTATACTTTTTTCATTTTTCTTTAGCCCTTAAAAACATTTTCAGCATTGTAACTGCACTAGAATATTACACTTTAAATGACTAATGCAATTCCCTAGGTCAGGAGTGCCTCTCAAGCATCCAAGTATAAATTTCTAGTAGAAATAAGATTGCCAAATAGTATTCTCACCTTTAGAGTTTCACATCTAATTCCCTAGACAGCACTCTACTGAAAATCTCCCTCCTACGCACCATGCCACTCCTAGCATTACACAGACCCTTCAATTGTATGTTTAGAAAAAGAAATCTGTCTTTCACAGAGTGTCTCAAATATTAAATGCATAAAAATTCCTTTTAACGTTGAAGATCTGATATATTCCATGCTAAATAATATTTTCACAGTGAAGAGCCACTCTAAAGCATTCAGTTCCCAACTAAAACTTTTATTTCTGAAGTCTTTTGATCCATTTTTGTGCTATTGTATCTTCAGCTATAGGATCATAGAGGATTCCAACAGCACAATAATTAACACGTAGCAGCCTTCACGGAATCAAAAATACAGGTGTATTATACCTCTTCCAGAGGTGCTGCATGACATGTACAGATACAGGTTGGACCTCCCTGGTCCGACACTATCAGAATCTGACTGGATACTGAATGAGAGAATTTGCCAGACCAGGGGAGGTGTCCCTACCACCTGCCCCAAGCCACCTAGCCTCCTGCCTTGGCCCCATCAACTCCCACCCCAGCTGGACTGTCTGTCATGATGCTGCTGCCCCCAAGCTCTGGGTTGCCACATGTGGCCAGGGTTGTCCAACCCCCAGTACTGCCCTTGCATTGCTGTGGACGGGCAGGTTTCCCCAGCTCTGCGCTGCTGCAAGTGGGTACAGCTCTCTAGCCTCCAGCCTGCGCTGCTGCAGGTGGCCAGGCTACTTTGCCCTGGCCCCGCACTGCAAGGGCAGCTGAGGTTCCCCGGCCCCACACTGCCGTGTGCTACTGGGCTTCCTGATGTCGGCTGGTTTTGGTAAACATCTTTATTAATGACCTGGATGAGGAGCTGGATTGCATTCTCAGCAAGTTTGCAGATGATACTAAGGTAGGAGGGAGAGGTAGATACATTGGAGAGTAAGGATAGGGTCCAGAGTGACCTAGACAAATGGGAGGATTGGGCCAAAGAAATCTGATGAGATTCAATAAGGACAAGTGTAGAGTCCTGCCCTTGGGATGGAAGAATCCCAAGCATTGTTACAGGCTGGGGACTAACTGGCTAAGAAGCAATTTGGCAGAAAAGGATCCAGGGATTACAATGGATGACTGCATATGAGACAACAGTGTGCCCTTGTAGCCAAAAAGACTAAGGGCATATTAGGATGCGTTAGGAGGAGCATTGCCAGCAGATCTAGGGATGTGATCATTCCCCTTTATTCAGTACTGATGTTGGGAGGATTGCATCCAATACTGGGTCCCCCATTACAGAAAGGATGTGATGCATTGGAGAGGATCCAGTAGAGGGCAAGGAAAATAATTAGGGGGGTGGAGCACATGACCTATGAGAAAAGGCTGAGGGATTTGGGCTTATTTAGTCTGCAGAAGAGAACAGTGAGGGGGGATTTCATAGCAGCCTTCAACTTCCTAGAGGGCGGTTCCAAAGAGGATTGAGAGAGGCTGTTCTCAATGGTGATAGAATGAAGAGCAATGATCCCAAGTTACAGTGGGGGAGGACTAGGTTGGATATTAGGAAAAACTATTTCACTAGGTGGGTAGTGAAGCACTGGAATGGGTTTCCTAGGGAGGTGATGGAATCTCCATCCCTAGAGGTTTTTAAATCCCAGCTTGACAAAGCCCTGGCTGGGATGATTTAATTGGGATTGGTCCTGTTTTGAGCAGGGGGCTGGACTCAATGACCTCCCGAGGTCTCTTCCAGCCCTAGGAGTCTATGATTCTCTGGTTTCCAGCCCTGCATTTCTTTGGGGTTCCTCCGGCCCTGCTGCCCCCAGGCCTGGCCAGGATGCTGGCACTCCTACCATTAGGCCCCTGGGCTCTCTGGTCCAGGAGCATCAGGGGACCTGCTAGACCACAGATGTTGCCAGACCAGAGAGTTCCAGATTTCAGAGGTGCAACCTGTACCTCCTGGTATATGAAAAATACTAATTGATCTCTTATTAGAGTGACAGTGTCTCTCTAAAAGCCACTTGTGTTGTTTACTTGGCAAATCAATTCAGACTATATCAAGAGAAGAATTTTTGGGTTTCATTATATATTCTGAATTGCACCATACTATGGAGCTCATTCTAGTTTTCTATGTGTGTGCCACTGTGGAATTTAAGTTTCAGAATATTAGTGTTGCACACATTATGCAATTTGTAGTCCATAAGTTTGTTTTACAGTTTTGCCTGGCATAAAAGACATTTGTCATCTTGATATTTCAAATCTACTTCTATTTTAGGAGTTGTGGGAATTTTGCACAAAACCCTTATTTCATGTTTTCTTTCTACCCGTATTTCCAAAGCAAAGGATCAGACAAATATCCAGAATATTGGGTGATTGGATGCGGTGATTCTTCTGAATTTCATTTTTCCTAATACACTCCTGTTGGGGCACAACATGGTCACATAATTAACTTCTGACCGTGATGGAATCATGTTTAAAGAACATATTCAAGCAGTTGCATAGAAATCCATGGCAAAAATAGAGAGATGTGATGGGGAAAGAAAGATTCAAAGTCAAGCCCTACAACTTAAAAATATGAATACCTTATAGCTTATGTAGTGCACTATTCCCTATTGATCTATGAAATGTATTATTTTAAGATGAAATACATTTGTTAGCTAAAGGTCAAATCTTCTGTGTTCTGCAAAAGTGTCTAAAGTTACTGCTGATGTGATATTGGATTATGTGAAGCCTTAATCTGATTAATAACTAGCATTTATATAAAATCTTTCATCCAAATATCCCAAGGTGCTCAAATAATAATGTTATGGACTGGGTGAATCCTTGTTATGGGATTGAGAGTGATGTGTTAATTAAAGGGTGAGTTCACAATTAACTATAAGCATAAACTCCATCTAAGGGTATGTCTACACTAAAGCGCTAATTCAAACTAACTTATTTCAAATTAGTTAATTTGAAATAGGCTAATTCGAAATAACGCATCTAGACCCAAAAACTAATTTGAATTAGCATTTTGCTAATTTGAAATAGCGCGTCCACACTGATTGGATGCTGGGTCGCATGTAAGGGCAGCTGAAACCAGTTCCAGCAAGGCATCAGGTCAGTAGTTGCTTTGTGTGGCTGCTGTGTGAGGCTATCTGAGGCTTGTGCTTAAAGGGACACCCCCCGGACAGCCAGTTCTCAGCTTTTTTGCTTGCTTGCCTACCTCGCTGAGGGACAGCAAAGCGGTTTCCTCTCTGTCTGCCTGTATCGGTGGTTCCCATTGGGGCCACCGCCACAGTTGGCACCACGGAGCCAGAGCTTTTGGACTTGCTGCTGCAAGCCTGCCAGCAATGGCTGGAGGCTGCCTGGCACCATCTTGTGCATATCAGCTCCCTGCCCCTCCCCCTGGCCTCCTTGGGGGCTGTGGAGGAGCCACAGCAGAAGCGGAAGTCAGGGTGTCCCGCCCCATCTGGCGTCTGGACACCAGTAGCGACTGGTGGGACCGCATCGTCCTGGAGCGCTGGGGAGACCAACAGTGGACCCAGAACTTCAGGATGAAGAAGGACACCTTTCTGGAGCTCTGTGAGTGGCTCATCTCTGCTCTGTGGTGATGGGACACTTGCATGAGGCCTGCCATTCCCCTCCAGAAGTGTGTGGCCATCGCCCTGTGGAAGCTCTCCATGACGGACAGCTACCGATCCGTCGGGAACCAGTTCGGTGTGGGGAGATCCACCGTCGGAGCAGTGCTCATGCAGGTACGGCACTCACTGGCCACTGGGCCGGGGAGGAGGGGGTCTGCAAGGAGGGGATGGGCCGCCCCAGGGAAAACGCGGGGGGGAGGAGTCGAAAGTGCCCCGTACGAGAGGGTTCAGTCTGTCCCGGCCGTACTACACGTGGCCAGGATCACAGCAGGGGTTGCTTCTGGGAGTGGGGCATAGGGCAGTGCCAGGGAAATAACACTCCCAGCCACCTGGGCACCCCAGTGATTCACGGTTTGGTGTGTCTCTCTGCAGGTGGTCAAGGCCATCAACAGGGTGCTGCTCTGCAGGGTGGTCTGCCTCACCGACCTGGACACGGTCATCTAGGGGTTTGGTGCCCTCAGCTTTCCTAACTGCAGGGGGGCCATCGACGGGACGCACATCCCTATCGGTGCCCTGGAACACCAGGCCTCCCAGTATATAAATTGCAAGGGATACTTCTCCATCCTCCTGCAGGCTGTGTCTGACCACTGGGGCCAGATCATGGACATTAATATGGGCTGGTCCGGCAAGGCACACGATGCCAGGGTGTTCCGGAACTTCTCCGTGTGCCAGAGGCTTCACTCTGGGATCTTCTTCCCCGACCGCCACATAAGGGTCAGGGACATGGACATGCTTGTCTGCCTGGTGGGGGATGCGTCCTACCCCCTACAGCCCTGGATGATGAAGCCATACATGGGGCACCTCAACCCCTTCCGGCAGGCCTTCAATGCCAGGGTCACCAGGGCCCGTATTGTGGTCGAGGGGCCCTTCGGACGTCTGAAAGCCCAATTTAGATGCCTTCTCACCCGCCTCGACCTTGCCAACACAATATCCCTCCCATGGTGGCAGTATGTTGTGTGCTGCACAATGTATGTGAAAGAAAGGGGGAGGCTTTCCTGCCAGCCTGGATGGCTGAGGCTGACCGCATGGCTGGCCAGTACATGCAGTCCCACACTGCTGCCATCCGGGAGGCCCAGCAGGGGGCCATCCAGATCCTGGAAGTCCTGCGGGAGAGCTTCCAGGTGGAGGACTGAACTCTCCCTGCATGCCCCACTGGGGCCTTCTTGCACCCTCCCCTCCTTCCCCTTTCCCCTCCCTAACCCCCCTTCCTAATGTAAAATAAAGACACCTGTTTTGCCAACAAAACCTCTCTTTATTATAAATAACTGGGGTGGGGGAAGGGAGGATTGAGGGTGGAAGAGGGGAGAAACCTGGGAGGAGGGAGCTGGAAGGGGGAGGAAGGGAAGGGAAAGCTCAGGGTTGGGGGTCCTGCTGGCTCTCCCATCTCACAGCACTGCAGGTGCGGGACCATCAAGGGGGAGTGAGTGTGGAGGTTGGGGTAGGAGAGACGGTGGGTGCGGAGGAAGCGGGAGGGGAAGCGGGGGTGGGAGGAGGAGCGAGAACTGGGGCAGCCACAGGGGCTGGAGCAGGAGGAGGCAGGAACCTATCCACCAAGGTCTGGAGGTGGCATCTGAGGGAATGGCCCTGCTCCTCCAGTGCCTCCAAGCTCCTGGGTGCGGAGCTGGTGCTCCAGTAGCCGCAGGTACCACCGCTGATAGTCCTCCAGGTTGCGGGTGCACCTGCTGGCCCGGGTGTGGGTGTCTGTTGGAGGCAGGGTGGTGCACCCTGCAGTCTCAAGTGCTGCGGCTGTGGTGAAACAAGAGCAGTGGTCAGTTCTCCCTGGGGACACAGTGGGTGAAACCCAGTCTCCCTCTGCAAGGCGAGGTCGGCGTGTGGGGAATGGGCCAGGGCCCCTGCATGACACCTACCTGCTGCTCCATGGTGGGCCCCCAGGATGCTGTCCAGGTCCTCATAATGAGGGTATGCCTACGGGTCGGCCCCTGGCTGGGAGGCCCTGGAGTAAGCCTGCCGCAGGTCTTTAATCTTGCAGCGGACCTGCTCCTGGGTCTGCATGTGGCCTCTGGTGGCCAGGCTGGCATCCATGAGGCTGTAGACGGCCGCATTCCTGTGCCTAGTGTGGAGATTGTGGACGTTGGAGGCTTCCCCCCAAACCTCAATGAGGTCCACAATCTCCGCACTAGACCAGGCGGGCACTCACCTTTTGCAGCCCCGGGCAAGTTCCTGGGAGCCGCCAGCCTGATCCTGGGAAGAGGCAGAGGGCTGGGTGGCAGTGGGTGGCTGGTTCATCCCGTGCCAGGTGCAGGGTCTGCTGGCTGGATGCTGGCAGACTTGCAACTGGCACGGGCACCGTGGGCAGACCATGCCCCTTTAAGGGCTCCAGGGCCAGGAGGGAGGCAAAAGAGTTTTCCTGGTTTGGCCCAGAGTGGCCACCAGGGCAACCTGGGAAGGGCTAGCCTCCAACTAGTGGCTACACAGCTCTTAATTCAAACTACTTAATTCGAACTAGGCGTTACTCCTCATATAGGCTGTGTCCAGACTCAGGGGTTTTTTCGAAAAAAGTAGCCTTTTTTCGAAAAAACTTCACCTGCGTCTAGACTGCAGCCGCGTTCTTTCGAAATTAAATCGAAAGAATGTGGCTTTTCTTTCGACGGTGGTAAACCTCATTTCACGAGGAAGAACGCCTTCTTTCGAAAGTGCTCTTTCGAAAGAAGGCGTTCTTGAATGTAAATAGAGCTTCTTCGAAAGAGAGCATCCAGACTCACTGGGTGCTTTCTTTCGAAAAAGCGGCTTGCTTTTTCGAAAGTTCCGCGTGAAGTCTAGACGCTCTCTTTCGAAAGAGGCTTGCAGTCTAGACATAGCCATAATGAGGTTAAATCCGAAATAGCGGTTTGCATGTGTAGCCCCTATGAAAGTTAATTCGAACTAACGGCTGTTAGTTTGAATTAACTTTGTAGACATACCCTAAGAGACCAGAGAAGTAAAGTAAGACAAAGAGCATCTGAAGAAGTTGCTGACTCTTGGAAGAAAGCTGGGGAGGGGTTTTAGGGTCAGAGATGCAGCATGAAACGGGTGCTCCTGCTGCTGCTGGGAGCAAAAGAAGCTGTTTTCTGATATTTGATTCATTTTTACATGCAAAGATCAGGACTTCGCATATTCTTCATAAATAAACAAAACTGCATCAAATAGTACCTGGCTGCCACCAATTTTTACTCATAACTAGAACACCCACAGAGCCCCAGACTTTGACTAGCCACTCAGAATAAAGGAGGCAATAGTATATATACATAGAAATGCAGCCGCTTTAAATAGAAAGCAGCAGCCACTCCACAGCACTACAATGAGCAGTGAAGAATATTTTAGACAGTTAAAATTACAGTGAATTTAAGGTAAGCAGACTATAAGCAGCCAGCTAGATGTAGATGAGAATGCTGTAGTAACCCCTCTTTTCATGCAAAATGTTGCATGGCTACAAGTGATTAGAACCTTGGTTTTATGTCCCATCAAAAGGAGACTATCTCCTAACAATGTATTAAAATATGGGGAATACAGATTGTAGGGGAAAATGTCCCCAACCTAAATCACCCACTCTACTTACTACAGCACCCAGGTAACCTTTAAGAATCTGTCTAATAAGAGGCTCATGAAACCTTGCTTATTTTTAAATGAAAGTCTTCTGAGATAGCTGTGCTACTTCAGGCTGTGAGCTATGGGCCTTGAACAGCCAAAGAGAATAAGCTTCACAGTAATGCTATTATCTGTCTTGCAGTAAGCTGAGGCTATCTGTTACATTACCCTCTACATGGCCTTTATTTCCCTCTTTCCTGACATTTGAGTGTGTTAGTGCTATCTGGCTGTCATTAACAAGCCAGGTCAGGACAACATTTACTTAGGATGCCTGACAGTCTTCATTGCTCAGCTGTTGGACATACTGATTTTCTTGGTTTGACATTTCTCTTTCCCTCTCTCTCTTTCTGTCTGCGTGTGTGTGTTTGTGTGTGTGTATATAAATATATATATGTAACATTTGTTGGGGGGTTATTTTTTAAAAAAAAAAACCTCTCAATCCATCATCATTTGATTTGAAACCTCTTTGAATCTTACATTAGTTCAAGATGTAGATCAAGTTAGTTTTGATTTTGAGAGCAGTTCAGGACTACAAATAGTGCTATTTTTAAAGCCATTTTTCATCATTCTTGTACCATATCATCAAATCAGTCACTGCAGAGATGTTTTCTTGGTGCATTTCCCTCCCTCTGCCTTTTAATGTTGCCAGCAGAGTCCATACTTTTTTGTGGGGGTGTCTTTCAGCAGCTGCCTCAGCCGTCGTGTACACTGGGCTCAGGGGATCAACTGGGAGCCTGGAGCAGGACAGCAAAAGAGTCTCTCCCAACACTTACTACTGTGGTGAGGACCTGAGCAACCCAGCAACCCGCTCCACTCTACCCCACTGCCCATTTCCTGACCTGCTGTTCTCGGCTTCACAGAAAAGTGAAGAGCAACAGACTGGGAGAGGACAGTAGGGTGGAGTGGAGCAGACTGCCTGGTCATTCAGGTTCCCACCATCATGAAGAGTACAGAGGCAGGAGGCATAGCGGGGTTGGAGGAAGGGTGGGGCTTTGGGGAATAGATAGTGAAGGGAGCAGGGTGGACCTACAGCAGATGGGGTTTCCCTTGACCTCCATGCCTGGGGCACTGGCGGGGAAGTTGCTGTCCCAAACCCCTAACCTTATGGCACCGTAGAGACCGCCCTGGTAGTCATTATAGTAACACCTTTGTACTGTTCCTTCCTGCCTGGCCATTGTCTGCACATTTTTCTAGATGACCCAGTATGTCAAGGAAGTAGAATACAAGTACCTCATGTGCAGTCTCATATTAGGAGCATGATAGTGGACTAGGTTTTATTCAAGAGCCCAAAACATCCTGGATTCTAATCTGAACTAGCTATTAGTTTGTTGTGTGTCCTGACAATAACTTGGCCCATCCTGTTGTGTCTGATACCTCAGTTAAAAACAAACTAAAACAGAAAAACAAAAAAACCCAACCCTATCTTTAGAAGGAGAGTTATATTCTCTAAAAATGTAATTAGCAGATGAGCACTTGTTCCTACTGCAAGTTGCATAATCCAAGACACACTCCTGGAGATTTTTTTTCCCTCTTCATCACTTACACTTCATTGACTCGGTAATAGAAGAGAGAGAGTATTTTTGGCAGGAGAGGCTGTATTTCAAAACTGCAATTCATCGCTTAACTCATTACCAGCAAATTCTTTCTGCACATTTCTATAGTATGGATCAGTTTCCAAGATATCCTGAGTTTAGCATTGCTGCAACCTATATAACATCACATCAGGTTTTAACAGAAGTTATTTGTTCTTGAGGTATTACTGTTTCCATATCTGTCCTGTGACAGGACCAATGCTAGGTCCAGATTTTCAGCTCATAGTCCTCTTGAAGCATAACAGAAATGTCAAGTACTATCTTAACCAATTTCAACTAGTTTACTTGGAATGCAATAATGGGACATACAAGCCTTGAAACTTAACTTATTCCAATGGATGAGCAGTTGTAAGACACTGATATTTTCCATTTAAAATGAATAGCTTGTATCTTGCGGGAAATCCTCAATAGCTTTAAAGGACAGGTTTAGTAGTTCTTAATTACTAGCCTATCACATTTCCTTAAACTTCCATCTTAGAAAATAAAGATACAGTATAAGTGTATTCCATTGTTGTGCTTGAAAAGTGAATGCATTTTAATGCTGCATTACTGACTACAATTAAATATTAACTGGTAGTCCAGGGCTATGAATGTATGTAAGAAGTCCTTCCCTGAAACAAACAACCACCATTTATTAATACACTGCAAACAACAGCTATACAGATATCACTGCTCCTAAAACAGGCTGGTTGCTTATTTCTTTTTAAAAACATGCATTATCAGAGAAAACCCTATTCATGAAACTGACCTTGTAATCAATAGTGGAGTTTATACTTCATTCTCTATAGTAAAATAATTACCTGAGTTCAAGTCCTGAGTGAAGGTTTCAGTTCCCCAAGGGTGTATCTACACTGCAGGGCTTAACTCGAAATAAGCTATGCAAATTGAGCTATGTTAATTGCATATCTTATTTTGAAATAGGGAGGATCTACATAGCACTTATTTCAAAATAGAGCACTCTTCCTCCAACTTCCCTTATTCCTCGTACTATGAGGGTTACAGAAGTCAGAGTAAGAAGTCCTCCAGCTTGACAGTATCTCAACATTATTTCAAAATAACTGCCTGCTGTGTAGACATGGACTAAGTTATTTTGGAATAGCAGTAGTTATTTTGAAATAGTGTTGCACTGTAGCCCAAGGTAGCAGCAGTATGGAAGTAATGTATTTGGTCCCATGAGGCTGTGCAGATGGAAAGAAATAGTTTATTTCTCACATAAGTACCTTTGCACAAGTAGGATACCTAATACCTTCTCTCCTGCCCACTCACAAGTTTTCTTAATGAAAATGAGGGTGCACTTGGAAAGTCAGTTGATCGTTGCTGTTTGCATTGCATTGATAAACTAGGCAAATATAACTTAGATAGGGCCACGATAAGGTGGGTGCATAATTGGCTGGATAACCGTAGTCAGAGAGTTGTTGTTAACGGTTCTAAATCCTGCTGGAAAGGGATAACAAGTGGAGTTCCTCAAGGGTCTGTTTTGGGACCCGTACTGTTCAATATCTTCATCAATGATGTAGATATTGGGATAGAGAGTACTCTTATTAAGTTTGCAGATGATACCAAACTGGGTGGGGTTGCGACTTCTTTGGAGGATAGGGACATAATTCAAAATGACCTTAGCAAGTTAGAGAAATGGTCAGAGGTAAACAGGATGAGGTTTAATAAAGAGAAATGCAAAGTGCTCCACTTAGGAAGGAACAATCAGTTCCATACATACAAGATGGGAAGCGACTGTCTAGGAAGGAGCATGGCGGAAAGGGATCTAGGGGTCATAGTGGACCACAAGTTGAATATGAGTCAACAGTGTGATGCTGTTGCAAAAAAAGCAAATATGATTCTAGGTTGTATCAACAGGTGTGTTGTAAGCAAAACTCGTGAAGTCATTCTGCCGCTCTATTCTGCACTAGTTAGGCCTCAGCTGGAGTACTGTGTCCAGTTCTGGGCGCCACATTTCAAGAAAGATGTGGAGAAATTGGAAAGGGTACAGAGAAGAGCGACAAGAATGATTAAAGGTCTAGAGAACATGACCTATGAAGCCAGGCTTCATGAACTGGGCTTGTTTAGTTTGGAAAAAAGAAGATTAAGGGGGGACATGATAGCGGTTTTCAAATATCTAAAAGGGTGTCACAAGGAGGAAGGCGAAAATTTGTTCCTCTTGGTTTCTGAGGACAGGACAAGGAGTAATGGGCTTAAAGTGCAGCAGGGGAGGTTTAGATTGGACATTAGGAAAAAATTCCTAACTGTCAGGGTGGTCAAATATTGGAATAAATTGCCAAGGGAGGTGGTGGAATCTCCCTCTCTGGAGATATTTAAGAACAGGTTAGATAGACATCTGTCAGGGATGGTGTAGACGGAGCTTGATCCTGCCTTGAGGGCGGGGGGCTGGACTCGATGACCTCTCGAGGTCCCTTCCAGTCCTATTATTCTATGATTCTATGATTCTATGATTCTAGTGCCTGCAAGCTCCACTTTAGAATTGAGATCCCCTTATGCTAAGCACAATACAGTACAAAACAAAAGGAAGTCCAAAGAGTCTAAATTAACAAACAAGAAGAGGGTGGAAGAAGGAAGATTCAGCTTAGAGTGAGAAGGACATGCAGACATGTCAGCTAGATAATGTACATGCTGGGAGATGGCATCCTCAGTACAAATGAGCAGGGGAACAGGTGACTTTCTGTAAGTATGAAGTACTTCTGCAGACTTATTATTTTAGTCCCCCTTGTATGATAATAATCCTGGGGTATAATCATCTACCATTAAGTTGCATGAACTGAGATAGGAGTGGCAGCAACTCCAAAGAAATATTTTCAACCCTTGCCATAAGCACTGATCAAAGAGGACATGGGGAATTATAGATCAGTCAGCCAAACTTCACACTGGCAGAGCTCCCTACCCTCAGCAGGCAGAGCTCTGTTTCTGGGTGCTGGGTTACCCTGCTCCTGGCTGGTAGAGTTCCACTCCTGGCCAGTGGAGCTCCATTCCCAGTCCACAGGGCTCCCCACCTGGTTCTGCTCCAAATTCTGGCCCACTGGCTGGGCTCCCTGTCCCCTGGCCATTTCCTCTTTAGGTTGCCTGCTGTCAGACTGGCTGAGGTCCCAGCCGCTGGCAACCTCTGTGTCAGGGACTCTCTGATCCAGCAATACCCATGGTCCTTGCCAGACCACAGATGTTGCTGGCCAGAGAGTCCCAGATCACAGAGGTTCAATCTGTACCTAGAAAGATACAGGTACAAATTATTAAACAACCCATCTGTAAGTATTAGGAGGATGATAGATCAAAAGGAACAAATCATGCCAAACTAACCTAATGTGACAGGGTTACTTGACTCCTGGATGGGGGAGGGGCAGTATATGTGATATATCTTGATTTTAGTAAGGCTTTTGACATAGTCCTACATGACAGCAAGCTATGGAAATTTGCTCTAGATGAAATTACTAAAGGCAACAATTAAATAACTAATTGAAAGATCACAAAGAGTAATTAGCCACGATGCATTGACAAACTGGAAGGGTGTATCTAGTGGAGTCCCGCAGAGGTCCATGCTGGTCTTTTCATTAATGGCCTGCACAATGGAATGGAGAGAATGCTGATAAAACTTAAGAATGACAACAATAATATGTGAAGGGTTACGAGCACTTTTAGAATTCAAAACAACTTTGACAAATTGGGGGACCAGTCTGAAGTCAACAAGATGAAATGCAATAAATATAGAAGCAAAATATTTTATTTAGGAAAGAAAAAAAATTAAATGCACATCCACAAACATGAGAAATAACTGTCTGGTAAGGTGATATCACTGATAAAAAATATGGGGGTTATAATGGATCACAAACTGAATAAATGTGAACAGTAAGATTCAGCTGCGAAAAAGGCAAATATAATTCTTACGTGTATGGACAGAAATGTCATATATAAGACATGGGAGGAAACTGCCCCACTTTACTCAACTCTGGTGAAGCTTCAGCTGGAGTTCTGGGTCCAGTTCTGGGCTGTACACTTGGGGAAAGATGTGGACAAGTTGGAGAGAGTCCAGAGGAGAACAACAAAACTGATAGGTCAAGTTTTTTAAATCATCCATGAGAAAAAGTTAAAATACTGGGAATGTTTCATCTTGTGCAAAAAAACTGAGGGGGGGACCTGATCACAGATTTCAAATATGTAAAGGGCTGTTATAATGGGGATGGTGATCAGTTGTTCTCTTGAAAGTAGTGTAATGCTGACAGACCTTGATCATCAGTGGCTGGGACCAAACCTGGGATTTTTGGAGC
Organism: Pelodiscus sinensis; assembly: GCF_052426305.1. NCBI lineage: Eukaryota > Metazoa > Chordata > Testudines > Trionychidae > Pelodiscus > Pelodiscus sinensis. The sequence goes on from NC_143052.1 coordinate 45,957,954, forward strand.
TTTAGGCATGAGCTAATACTGCATGACCTAAAAGAGCTCTCTCTGGCCAACAGTGGGGTGATTTTTCGACAGATACTGTACACCTCAAAAAATGAGGAGTACCGGATCTGTTGAAAAATCACCCTGCTGGCGGCAGAACTGCATCTAAGTTGCGGTGTCAATTTCAAAATGGCGCTTGTTCGAAACAGCACCCGAATGTGATTATGCAAATGGAGCATGGGATATTTAAATCCCCGTTTCATTTATACTTCCAATGTGCCTAATTTATATCCCTCTGCTGATAGAGGGGTGTAGTTTAGATGTAGCCTCTCTTACCCAAGGTTATAGCAGACTCATTAATCTGTAGCTGATATGGCTCCCTCTACGGGGGGAAAGACCACCACGCCAAGCAAGCATGGATTACAGGAGTGCACGACATAATCAGCTTAATGTGCAGCAAGGGAGATCTGAGTCAGATATTATGAAAAGTTTTCAACTATACATGTAGCTAAATTCTGAAATAGGTTCCAGGGTAGGTTGTGGAATCCCCATCATTGGAGGTTTTTAAAAAGTTTGAACAAACAAGTGTGAGGGATGGTCTAGGCTTACTTGGTCCAGTCACAGTGCAGCTGACTGGATTTGATGACTTCTCAAGGTCCCACCAGCTCTACTTTTCTATACACCAACATGGATAGACTGAAAGTTCCTGAAAATATAGAGACATTATAAGAACATAAGAATGGCTATACTGGGTCAGACCATAGGTCCATCCAGCCCAGAATCCTGTCTACCAGCAGCGGCCAATACCAGATGCCGGAGAGGGAGGGATCACAACAGGTAATCCTCACATGATCCCTCCCCTGTCACCCACCTCCAGAGAAACAGAGGCTAGGGACACCATTCCTACCCATCCTGGCTAATAGCCATTAATGGACCTAACCTCCATGAATCTATCTAGCTCTTTTTTGAACCCAGTTAAAGTTCTAGCCCTCACCACATCCTCTGACAAGGAGTTCCATAGGTTGACTGTGCACTGAGTGAAGAAAAAAAGTAATAAGTTGTATTGTATTTAGTTGCATATTAGTAGCAATTAGAATTATACCTTGGTTTATTTTGATTTTCCAATATGTATTTACATCGCCCTACAAAATCAATTCAAATTAAAATTATGTTGAAAACTTTCAATAACTACAAGAAAATTCTCCTTAGCAGTAATGTATCCTTAGCAGTAATATTTAAAAAATGTTAAAGCCAAAAATTTCAAACTCAAGTCTTTAACAAAATCCCAAGCACTACAGCTAGTAGAGATATGTACAATTAAAATCAGTGAAACAATTTTCTCTCTATCCCCTGGCATGTAAGATATTTATCCAGAGACAGAGGGAGAAACTGACATCATTCTCTAAACAGGAAATTAGTCACAACTTTCGCTATGAAAAGACTCCATAACATAGCACTTTATCCCTCCAAAGTGCTATTCAAGCATTAACTAACTTTCAGGCCACCTTGAGAGAGGTGGACAAGTCAGTAGTTCGATACCATTTCACAGAGAAGTCACAGGAAGGTAGTGTTGTGTCGTAGACAAAGGAGTGGGAATCAGGAGATCAGCGTCCTGCTACTAAATGATAGAAATGGTAGAAATGTAGCCGTGTTAGTCTGCTGTAGCTGAAACAAAATACAGGACTATGTAGCACTTTAAAGACTAACAAGATGGTTTATTAGATGATGAGCTTTCGTGGGTCTGGCCCACGAAAGCTCATCATCTAATAAGCCATCTTGTTAGTCTCTAAAGTGCTACATAGTCCTGTATTTTGTTTCTGCTAGTAAATGTGTATGTCACTATGAACAAATGATTATCTCCTAAAACTAAATTTCACCCTCAGAAATGTAGGAATAAGAGTGCTTATCTACTGTAGTTTCATAGGTGTGCCTTAAGTTTCAAATCATGTTTATTAGATGCTATGAATTCCTCAGACAGAAGTTAATGTTGAAATTAAAATTCTCAGCCACATAGCGAGAGGGTGATAACATTGAAAATAGAGATCAGAAAAATCGTATTTTCAGACCCCGAGTTCAGCCAACTAGCTCATATTGCTTCAAGACAATTAACCTCTCTTCCTCCCTCCCAGTGCCCATATCTTGAATCTCTGAAACCTCAAAGTCTTCTGGTCTCAAAAAACACCTACACTAGTAGCCTGAGAGTGACCTGGAACATGCCTAGCCTACATGTGTATTTTCTGAAGAATGCATCAAAGCTGTGTGTCCATCCAGAAGCCCATTGATTTCAATTACTCTGATACAGTTATTAACAATGTTAATCTGTCACCAAATTGTAGTCTTGGTTGACAGCATGGAGTCAAAAGCAGATTTATAATAAGTGAAAACTAATTTTAGTGTGAATTATGAGAAAACTAGTATATCTTTAAGGAAAACTATTAAGACCAGATATTAAGTGTTGCATAGAGGAAGCATTTGCAGTGTACAAGCTTTATTGGTCCAAACAAATTCAGAAAGTAGCCAGCATATTCTTGAAAACCATCTAACAACAATTTACATGTATAAAACATCTCAGTTATACAGAGCATTTGAAATCTTCCAACCCCAGAACAGCCTGTTAAGGTGACCTTCCATGAGAAGGTTCCAGTGAGTCCCCTTTGAAAAGGAGCTATTCTTCCTTGATGTATATATCACAACATGGTTAATGGATGCTCCTTTTCTCGGGAGCTGTGTCCAAATCCTTTCCTACAGTATTTCATAAGGAGAAATTATTTTATCGTCTTGTTCTTGTTCTAGGAACTTTTAAGGATTGTGCAGCTAAATATACTCTCTAAATTATATTCTTCAGCTGACTGCTCTGCTTCTTGACCCATGGGAGTGTTGAAATCAAGTATCTATGTTCCACATGGCAGCACAGAACTCCACCTTTATGTCAATAGGTTGGCCCAACCAAAATTTCAAAAAAACTGTTTACTCCTGTTCAGCCTTTAGAAAAAACCCTTAATTTCTATGGCATCTATCCAGAAAGCAGTTAACATTTTTTCAGCATCTATGCATAAAAAAAAGCTGAAATATACCAGAAACAAGAAAGGACTCTTCTTACTTTTCATATAATCACCTTCCATTTGTGCAAATAGCAAACACTCTTCTATTTACAGTCTATTCACTAGTGAAGAAATCGCCTGGGGAAATCAAGGTACATATTCCAAAACAATGCAGAACATCTTCCGGAAGGGATAGAATGCCCATAAGTACAGTCAAAAGCACAAACACCAGCTGGGCAAGCACTAAAATCCTTTATAAGTACATAGTTTTAAATGTCACACAGGATTTCCTCAAAATACTTTTAATCTTCATTTAAAAAAATAAGATTAAAAATAATCTTGAATTATTCTGGCCAGAAAATATTTCTAGTGTAGACCAGAGCTCAGGTGCCACAGGACTACTCATTGTTTTTATACTAATAAGGAGCAATTTATACTCTGGAAAACAGATTGGCAGCCAGCCAAGAACCCTACCCACAAATTAATCATAATCTTTCAAGACTGATCTTGATGTTAATGGAGTTCTGTTAAAAAAAAAAAGATATGCCTGCCCTGTAGCACTGCCTTCTGGACAATGATGGCTCTGCGGAGACTTGCCTCAGTTTCCCATTCAATGAGCAGCAATGGGTCCACTTTAATAGCCTGGGCAAGGAGAAGCCAAACAAAAATGAGTCTTCCTTTAATAAAACCCCCTGAAAGGAGCACTTGAACAACAGTTTAAACGCTCATAGAATACTAGAACTGGAAGGGACATTGAGAGGTCACCAAGTCCAGTCCCCTGCCCTCATGGCAGGACTATGTGCCATCAAGATCATCCCTGATTGGTGTCTATCCAACCTGCTCTTAAATATCTCCAGTGATGGAGATTTCACAACCTCCCTAGGTAATTTATTCGAGTGTTTAACCACCCTGACACTCCTCCCTCACTGCCTAGATTTGAACTACTTAAAACTTAAAAGTCCCAAAAATAAAGGTCTCTGGGTCTGGTCAGATTAGTCCTTAGAGAACTGGCCAGAGCTCCACCCCTTATCTCTTGCTAATCGTTTAGTCTTCATGCCAGCTATTCATCTCCACTCCTTATTTTAAATATGCAGGTGGTTCTGACTGCAGTTTCTGGCCAGGCTCCATTCAAGAGGTCTGGCTGGATCCATTTAGACTAAGGATCTATGCCTAATACTAGGCTATTCAAAAATCCAAAATGTGGAATCAGCCTAGAAGCAGTGAAAAGGCAGCAGCAGCATTCACGTTGGATGGATCACAACCTGTGGGAAACCAGTAAAATATTAAACTAGAAAAGTGAAACACTTATGGTTTGACAGTAATTTAAAGTTTCTGATACGCTGATTTGACATGGTAATTTTATTTTATGAAGATAAACATTTTGTGGGTTTTTTCAGGTGAAATCTGCCTGTATTGTTAGTCAGTTGATTAGACAATTGTAAGAGCCTCACATTCTCACTGGCACTGCAGGCCTGTGCCAGAATCTAATATATAAAGGAGAATGTTTATATGTTTGTGCGCTAATAACTTGGACACTATGGGTATGTCTAGACTACATGGCTCTGTCATCAGAGCCATGTAGATTAGTTTACTAGACATACCCAAATGAAGCGGCAATTTAAATAATCGCCGCTGAATTTAAATTAAAATGGCTGCCTCACTAAGCCAATCAGCTGTTTGTCGGCTCAGCGTGCTAGTCTGGACGCTCTACGGTCGACATCAAAGACATTTGTCAACCGCCCCGGTAAACCTCATCCCACGAGACATAACGAAGTTTACCAAGAATCTCCCTATAACTTTCAGGAAACTCTCCAGAACAGACTATATCTATTCACGCCTGGGAGGACCCAAATACAGCCCTCATGTTAAAGGGGTGACATCCAGGGAGTTCTTTTCCAAAATAAAGGCTTAGGGTTAGGGTATATACCCTATATAGTTGGAATAGCTTAAGTGATTATGTTCCACATATGGGGATCAGTCATATGCAGGGCACTGACAGCAATCTTAAAAAATTCTAAACATTTTACAGAGGAACATAAACATACACACTGCAGAGACTCATCTTTGTTATCCCAAGCATGCACATTCACTAACCCCATTTTATTTAACATCCGTTACTAGCATTAGATGCTCTGTATTCTTCTTTCCCTTTGTTTTAAGACCCTTTTCTGTACTGTTGCACTAGCAACACTGCTGCAGCTGCTGTCACCCTGTGATTGCTTTTGTTGCTTCCTCTGATTCCTTCACTATTAGGTGTCTTCTGATCTTCTGGTGCATCTTCTTTTATTGTTCTTTGTGTGGCTGCCTTTTGCCTGCATGCTTTTGGCCTTATATAAACTTTTGGCTTTTCTGATTGGCTTATTTTTAAATGCTAGTATTAGTATATTTAGGCTTCAATCATCTTTAAACCCTCTTTGATTGGTCCATACTTATAGACTAATCTCAACTGCTAAATCTGTCATTCAAATCTATTACACAAAAAGTTTTAGTATTATAGGATGTTATCTAATGTAGGATGGTGGCCCTCACCTAATTTTGGACTGAGCATGCCTGATTGCCCCCTCCTTTTAGTTTTGGAGTGATCTCTACTTAACCTCAAACCACATTTTGTTTTCCATAGGCTAAACTGTTTGAACCTGCCTTGGTTGTGTGCCAATATTGTATGCATCACCTTATTTCTTTAATATATGTATTATTGTTAACTTGCTACCATTTCTTACCAATTTAATTAATTTAATTTTGGTTTTCCCCTTATTTCAGGTTAATGTTGGCAAAGCAAGGTTCTCGGTGCTGTATTTAAGAAACCAAAAAGAAGAGCTCAAAAAACTTCATGTTACTGTCACTACCACCCCTAAACAATTATTCCTCATTTCATAGTTGTGCGTATGATTTTTTCCTTCCTAAGCATAGTACTTTGCACTTGTCTTTATTGAATTTCATCTAGTTGATTTTAGATAAATTCTCCAATTTGTGAAGGTCATTTTTAATTCTAACACTGTTCTTCAAAGTGCTTGCAACCCCTCACATCTTGACGTCATCTGCAAATTTCATAAACATAATCTCCACTCCATTATCCAAGCCAGTACTGAAATATTGACTAGTACCAGACCCTGTGGGACCCCACTAAGTACTCCCATCTAGTTTGACAGTGAACCATTGATAATTAGGCTTTGAGTAATAGCTGTCAACCAGTTATCCACCCACCATATAGTAAATTTAATCTAGACCACATTTCCCTAATTTGCTTAAGAGCAAGTCATCCTGAAGTACAGCAAAAGTCTTACTAAAAAAAATTATCAAGATATATCACATACAATGCTTTTCTCTAAGCTGTAGGGCAAAAATTCATCAACAAAGGAAATTAGATTGGTTTGCATGATTTACTCTTGATTAATCTATAGTGGCTATTCCATATAGCCTTGTTATCTAGATGGTTAGATATTGATTATTTAATAATATTTCTCAGTATCTTCTGAGGTATCAAATTTAGGCTAACTGGTCTGTTATTCCCCAGGAGCCTCTATTTCTTTTTTTTAAAGATAGGTACAATATTTGTCCTACTTCAGACTCATCCATCTCATAAAAGTTTTTAAAATAATTATGAATGGTTCCTAGATTGCTTCAGTTAGTTCCCTAAGTATTATAGGATGAATTTCATCAGGCCCTGTGAACTGAATATATCTCTTTTCTAAATACTCTTTAATCTGTTCTTTCCCTTCTGGCTTGTGTTCCTTCCCCCTGGCATGGGAGGGTAGAGTAGGTCCCCATGGAGCAGGTTCTGAAAAATAAAGAGTGAATATGCAAAAAGTATTCTTGTTCAGGGATATCACTTTGGCTGTGTCTAGACTGCAGGGGTTTTTTTCGAAAAAAGTAGCCTTTCTTCGAAAAAACTTCACCTTCCTCTAGACTACAGCCGCGTTCTTTCAAAATTAAATCAAAAGAATGCGGCTTTTCTTTCAATGGTGGTACGCCTCATTTCACGAGGAAGAACGCCTTTTTTCGAAAGTGCTCTTTCGAAAAAAGGCATTCTTGAATGCAAACAGGGCTTTTTCGAAGGAGAGCATCCAGACTGCCTGGGTGCTCTCTTTCAAAAATGTGGCTCACTTTTTCGAAAGAAGAGATTGTAGTCTAGATGCTCTTTTTCAAAAGAAGCTTTTTTGAAAGTATCTTTTGAAAAAGCCTCTTTCGAAAGAGGCTTGCATTCTAGACGTAACCTTTGAGAAATGGTGCTAGTGGTTCTTGATGTCTGTGTAGACTCTGGTGTTCATACTCTTCCTTTCCTAGTGCAAACTAATGGTTCTTATCAGCCATGGAAAAACAAATTGACAGACCAAAAAAAGTACCCAGATATGAACTACTTCGAGAAAGACCCAAAAGAGAAAACAACAGAATTCCACTTGTCATTACCTATAGTCCACAGCTTAAGCCCCTCCAACTCATTATCCACAATCTACAACCTATCGTGGAAAATGACCCCTCACTCTCAGAGGCCTTGGGGGAAAGGCCTATTCTTGCTTACAGAAAACCCCCTAACCTGAAACAAATTCTTTCCAGTGACCAAGCTACACAGATATAACATAATCATCCAGGAACCCACCCCTACAATCAGCCCCAGTGCCAACTCTGCCCTTACATCTTTACAAGCAATTTCATCACTGGAGCCAACCACAACAGCCACCAAATCAGAGGCTCATTTAACTGTACATTGTGAGCTATGCCATCAAATGCCAGCAATGCCCACTGCAATATATATTGGACAAACTGGTCAGTCCCTATGGGAAAGAATTAATGGACACAAATCAGATATCCAAGAAGGTAATACACAAAAACCAGTTAGGGAACACTTTAACCTTCCTAGATACTCATTATTGGATCTCCAAGTGGCTGTTTTGTTTCAGACCAATTCCGACTCTGAGAAGGACTGGAGTATATACTCAACTTCATTCACAAATGTAATTCTCATGCTAATGGTCTAAATCACAATATCAGATGGCTCACACATTATCAACCAACCAAATAATGAAGGTGCCAATGGTTCTTGATGTCTGTGTGGAATCTGGTGATAATACTCTTCCTTTCCTAATGTAAACTAATGGTTCTTATCAGCCTCTTTTAACTATTTAGTCTTTAAGGTACTGATAGACTATTGGTTGTTTTTTAAGTTTTTCCTGTTACAGATTGGCTTGGCTATCTCTTTGAAACTTACCTACCTACAGTCTTTCCCTCCACCGCCTCCTCCAATTTTTCCCTCCCACCCCTTTATTTATTCTTGGTTCTGGATTTCCAACACACCAGTCATCTGAAGAAGTGGGTTGTGGCCACGAAAGCTCATGATACCATCTACCTGTTTTGTTAGTCTTTGAAGTGCTACTAAACTATTTGTTGTTTTTTAAGTTTTTATCCTGAGAAATGGCCTTCCTTTGATAATGATCTCACAAAAGCAATAAACGTGCCATCAAGTGCTACAGATAAGATGGCAAACTAGCTTCAATAGTTTCAGAGGGGTAGCGAGTTAGTCTGTAACTGAAAAAACTTAGATAACAAAAACGAATAGTCTAGCAGCAACTCAAAGACTAACAAAATATGTAGATGATATCATGGGCTTTCATGGGTACAACCATTTCTTCAGATGAGTGGAGCATTAAAAGTCTAGATCCAAAAATAAGTAGGGGATGGGGAGGGGAGAAGGAAGGGTAAAAATAGTGAATAAAGACGTTACATTAGGCATGAAAAACTTAAAAAACAACAAATAGTCTGGTAAAACAGCATCTGAACAAAGGTTCTTTTATAGTAATAATTTGAAAAAAATATTGGCCAGATATCCTGGGTATAATTAGAGTGCATTCTACATATAAAACAGAACATCCTAAGATATGTAAAAGAGGCGTATCTAAAATACAAATTATAGGCACTCAGTTTTAATAAGAATTGAATTACTGTGTCAGAATTCTAATTGAGTACCTTATTCAAATCCCACTGACGTCAATGCAAGGACTTCCACTGACTTCAATTGGCTTTGGAGCAGACCCTGACTACATATTGCTTAATGATATTGTTGCAGTTTTTACTGTGCTTGTTAGATTTGTTTTTATTTTGCATAAAATTATAATCTGAAAAGATATGGCTCACTTGTTAATCTACAGCATAATTTGAAACCTTATCTGCTAACTACTTGGTCCCAGTGGTGTTTACATTTTCTGTTTTATTAAATGTTATTTATTACATTTTCCACTCACTTTAAGATAGTACTTACCCACATGGGAGGTTGGCCAGGGCTAAACTTAACTGGGTCTCAGGTTATTTATGGAGAATGTTATTAGATTATTTAAAATAGAGGAGAATTTAATAAAAAATTAATGTTATCTGGTCTTAATTAGCTGAGGTAAAGAATCTAATTTATTTCGATACTTTCTAATTCTCTTGTTCACAAATCTTCCCTTTACTTGATATACCCCAGTTCTGCATTTTATCTAAACCCTTCATTCCTCTTCATAGTTAGCAACACAGGTTGCCCTTAACACTTAGTATTGCACAAATGACTAGATAATATTATGTCAGGGTATGTCTACACTACAATGTTAGTTCGAACTAACGGACGTTAGTTCGAACTAACATTCATAGGCGATACACTAGCGCTCTGCTAGTTCGAATTTGAATCGAACTAGCAGAGCGCTTAGTTTGAACTAGGAAAACCTCATTTTACGAGGATTAAGCCTAGTTCGAACTTACTAGTTCGAATTAAGGGGTGTGTAGCCTCTTAATTCGAACTAGTGGGAGGCTAGCCCTCCCCAGCTTTCCCTGGTGGCCACTCTGGCCAACACCAGGGAAACTCTATTGCCCCCCTCCCGGCCCCGGACCCCTTAAAGGGGCACGGGCTGGCTACGGTGCCCGTGCCAGGTGCAAGCCTGCCAGCACCCAGCCAGCAGACCCTGCACCTGGCACGGCACAGAGACACCCACCCGATGTCCCCCAGCCCGCCCCCTCTTCCCAGGACCAGGCTGGCGGCTCCCGGGAGCTTGCCCGGGACCGCAAGAGGCGGGCACCTTCCTGGGCTAGTGCGGACATCATGGACCTCATCCACGATCTCCGCATTAGGCACAGGAAAGTGGACGGCTAGGGCAGGAGAGCTGCCAGCCTGGCCACCCAGGAGCAGGTGTGCATGAAAATCAAGGGGGTCCACTGAGACCCCCAACTCTGAGCCCTGAGCTTACAATGGCCGTACTGGGTCAGACCAAAGGTCCATCTAGCCCAGTAGCCTGTCTGCCGACAGTGGCCAAACCTAGGGACCCTGGAGGGGATGGACCGAAGACAGTGACCAAGCCATTTGTCTCATGCCATCCCTCTCCAGTCTTCCACAAACTTTGGGCAGGGACACCACTCCTACCCCCTGGCTAAGACTACTCCATGGACCCAACCTCCATGACTTGATCTCACTTCCTTTTAAACTCTGTTCTAGTTGTAGCCTTCACAGCCTCCTGCAGCAAGGAGTTCCACAGTTTAACTATTTGCTTTGTGAACAACAACTTTCTCTTACTAGTTTGAAGCCTGCTACCCATTCCTTTCCTTTGGTGTCCTCTAGTCCTTCTTTATGGGAACTCATGAAGAACTTTTCTGAATGCACCCTCTCCACCCAACCCCTGCTTTTAGAGACCTCTATCCTGTCCCCGCTCCATCTCCTCTTTTCTAAGCTGAACAGTCCCAGTCTCTGTAGCTTTTCTTCATCTGGGACCTGTTCCCAACCCCTGATCATGTTAGTTGCCCTCCCCTCTCCCAGCCTTTCTCTTCCCCTCTCTCACCTCCTTTTCCCAGTCTCCCCCAGTTTTGTTCAAAAGACAGAATCAATGTTGGAAGAAACGTTATCTTTATTTTGTACATCAGGAAGGGGGGCTAGGGAGGGGTAAGTGGAAGGAGGTGAGGGAGGAATGGGGTACGAGCCCCCGATGGGGAGGACTGGGCTGGCTCTGTGGGCGGAAGCTCTCCTGCAGCCCCCCAATTGCCCCCTCTCCCCAGATGGCAGCCTGCGGCAAGTGCAGTCGGTCTGATGGCCAAGTGCTGTGATGTGCCCAGTGTGGGCACTCCGGGCACTCCAAGCCAGGACTGGTTTTCAAGCAGGGCACCCCTGAGAACTGTCTGTCCGGGGTAGGGGTTGGGTCCCTTTAAGCGCAGCCCTCGGCTAGCCTGAGACAGCATCTCCACGCTCTAAGTCCTCCTCTGATGCCCTGCCGGCACTGCTTCCGGCCATCCTTAAGCCCTGTTCAGGGTCCACTCAATGTGGATATGCTAGTTCGAATTAGCAAAACGCTAATTCGAACTAGTTTTTAGTTCTAGACGCGTTAGTTCGAATTAGCTTAGTTACACTACTCTGTAGTATAGACATACCCTCAGATCCATAATTGATAGTATTTCCCGTATAGGGGATTCCAAGAGCATATTGAAAATATGGGTTAAATTTATTTAGCTATCCAAGGAAGTTGGAAAGGTTTTGAAGATGCACACTGCCCACTTGCAAATTGATATTTATGTATAAACTTATTATTACCATTAAAGCTGGGGCTAGATATTTAATTATTCTTTAAATGTATATTTCATAGCTGTTTGCAGTCAGAAGGCTGTATTTCATAGATATGAAATCAAAAGTGTGAAATACAATTCCTTATTCAAATTATTTCAGAGGAAGAGGAATACTTTTTTCTGGATAGTTAAGAGTTACGGTTTGAGAAAATGAGTTAAATATATAGATATGTGGTTGTCCTGACTCATAATTATTTTTCAATGAATAGTTTGTTGCTACTCATTTGATTTATAGTATTTTAAGTATACTGCACTTCTAAGAGTATGTCTAGACTGCTGAGTTAAATTGGAAAAAGATACGCAATCTGCGGTATACAAATTGTGAATCTTTTTCCAATTTACTTTCAAAAGAGGCTTTTCTGAAATTTGGCACAGCTCTATGGCACCAAATTTTGGAAAAAAAGTGATCTTTTGACACATCCCTTGTGTTTCATAGAACGAGGTTTATAGGAATGATGAAAGAGTGTGTCCGCTTTTTCAAAACTGTTTTTGGAAAAGCGGGTGCATTCCTTGGATGTGGCATTGCTTTTCTGGAATACGTCTGGTATCCTGGGAAAGCAATGCAGTTGAGATGTAGCCTGACTGTAAGACAGAATTTTAAGTAAAAATTATTCCAATACATTAATTTATTTTTTCTGTTTGTGCGCAAAGTATCTCTATATGGCTTCGATTCGGGAGCTTAAAGCTATGCCAAATCAGGGCTATTTGTGTAGCTATGGACCTGTAATAATATAATTTAGTCTTTTTCTCCATCATTGCAGATATGATTTAATTATGTACTAGGTCACATTTTCCAAAGAAATTTACCCCATTTGTAGAGCAACCTCACACCTGTTTGCATATTGGTCAGTTGGGTATTTGTGCACATAAATGGCCTTTTATACCTCTGTCTAGTTGCAAATATCAGATGTCACATTTGCTTGCTTTATTTGTACATGCAGATGAAGGTCTATAATTCAATGTACTTGTTTCAATTCTCCCTTGGCAGCTTGTTCAATTTTACTGTATAGTTACTACCTTGCAGGAAATAGCAAATCAATGATATTTAAGAAGGAGGTGAATGACAGGACATATTTTCTATAATTATAAAAATAAGTTTGCATAAATCTCTCTCTCCCCCCCATCCCTCAATATTTCATATGTTGTTTGTTTTCTTTGGATCTGATTGTGCAATAAGCCGTATAGAAGAAGACTTTGTGCCTATAAGGATCCTGTTCTAAGTACCGCACTTAGGAAAGACAAAGGGGAGAAAGTCCAGAAGAGAGCAACAAAAATGATTAAAACATTAATCTAGAAAACATGATCAACAAGGAAAGATTTAAAAATTGTGTTTGTTTAGTTTGGAGGAGAAAAGATTGAACAGGGACATGGTAACAGTTTATAAGTAAGTAATATGCTGTTATAAAAAGGAAAAGGATAAATTGTTCTCCTTATCCTCTGAGGAGAAGACAAGAAGTAATGGACTTAAACTGCAGCAAGGAAGATTTAAGTTAGACATTAAGAAAAACTTCCTAACTGTCAGGGTAGTTAAACACTGGAATAAATTGCCTAGGGATGTTGTGGAACCTCTGTTATTGGAGGTTTACAAGAACAGGTTGGACAAACGCCTCCCAGGGATGGCCATGGCACCCACTGGGGCATTTATGTGTGCCCGCTAGACAATCTGGGCCAGCCCCGCTCCCGGGCGCGTGGCACATGCGCGACGCCGGCCCTGGGCACATGGCGTATGGGTGGCTCCTGCCCCAGACACGCGGCACATGTGTGGTGCTGGCCCCAGGCGTGCGGCGCATGAGCGGCCCCACCCCTGGGCTCCCAGCAGCTACAAAAGGTTGAGGACTACTGGTCTAGAGAATACTTAGTCATGCCTCAATGCAGGGGACTGGATTAGATGAGTTGTTGAGATCCTTTCCACCTTTCCATATCCATGATTCTGTACTTCTACAGATAATTGGAGCTGTGTTATCTGGAGAGACAATACAGTGTTTCTTACTCTTCACTGGTATAGGGTCCCAGATGGATGTTATTCCAGTGGTTAGGTAAGTTAGACCTGCTGCTGTGCAGTGAAGCCAGATAGCCTTAAGTCAGGGAACCCATAACTGTCTCCATCTGAAGCTTTGGACACCAAATCCTAAAGTAAAAGAATAATTTTGTTCATGGTTAAAGCTAAGCATGTACTTAAGTGCTTCTCTGGATCAGGGCCAGAATATCCATCATCCTTCAGTATTACATCCTACATTTCTCATCTTTGCTAAAATAACAAGTGGGAAAAGCATCCAGATTTTTGTTTATTTGTCTGAAGTGAACACAAACTCTGCATTTTATGATGGTTGACCATCCTAACATAGCTATGCAGTCCTGTTCTTGTCATCTGGTCATTAATGAAATCAGTTTTACAAGAGTTTACCTTTTATATGAAATAGATAAATTTAGTTGTCAAATACATTCAGGGCCTGATTCACTATCTATTGTGAATAATGTGTCCAGCCCGCCCATTAACTTCAGTGGGTTTTATAAACAGATCCTAATATATAATAAATTTATGGAATCAGAGCTATAGACTGCTATTGGTCAATGACCAGAAGATCATAATGTCCTACATTCATAACGCTACTGAAAATAGTATATTAACTGTTTTGTCGTGTAAATTGCATTATTGCTAGCTTCTGAGATGTAAACAATTCAGATCATCCATGCACACATACAAATATATAAATCTCAGAAATGTGTATAGTAATTAAAAATAAATTCTGATTCAACAGATGTAATAAGATGTAATTATTAATAACCTCATTAAAAAATGTGATGAATACAAAAACTCTCCCATAATAATTACTCCCTAAAAGAAGAGAGGTATTGTTAATCTGCTGAGCAATTGATGACACACAAAATTATAAATAATAGAAACAGGATGCAAATTAATTCTAGATTAGAAAGACAGAACAGCTGACAATTGATAAATAGATGACCATTTTTCAGCAGTGAATAGGCACGATCTTCTGTTGCAGATTGCTGTAATTATCCAACTCTTTCCAGCCCATGCTCCTAAATTTAAAAAAAAAAACTGTCTAATAATAACGCAGAATTAAACTAGATGCTGGGCACCAGCTCTCTCAAAACACAGCGGCACCTGAATACTAATGAAATCTCTCTTTTCAACAGCTCTTGGAGGGGTGTCTGTGTTTGTGTTCTTTTTAAAGCTTGGAATTTTAAGGTGAAAGGGTGGAATGCTCCCTGTTTAGAAAATGTTATATTCTATTTCTGAACATAAACTCTGCTGTATTCTAGATAATTAGTGATTATTACTAAGATAACTCTGGTAAGAGAAGAATAAGGTTATTTTTATCTGAGATGCTTCTTAGCTATAGAGACATAATGGGGTGATATAAAACTCTAGATTAGGCTACACTTATTCCTTATGTTCTGCAAAGAAGATTCATCATCACTGTGTCATGCACTGCCAAAATGCTTTTTTCGGTCTGCATTTTTAATAAGTTATATTAATATTTGTTTCTCCTGCATTCTAGTGTCTTTTAGGAATGCAATAAATCATACAGCTATTAAGCATATTTTGTAGGGGAACTCCAGACATTGGAATAAACTAGATGTAAATCTTTGTCCTTCCCTTAGGATCACTATTTTGGTTCAGCTATCAGTTCTTTGAAGTCAAGCATACCATCGCTTGCATTAATCATGACAAGACAGCCCATAGAAGAACCCTTTTTTACTTATTAGCTTTTTGTACAAGCTGTATTGGCAAAGCCATATCATAAGTTTAATGGATGGCTCTAGCCTGTAAAGTGTATTGGTCAAGGTAGGTCATATACTGTAGCATTTACAAAAATGGAACCAGCATGTTCAATGACTAAAAACTGAATATTTATTATTGCTTTTATGTCCTCAATAAAGATTTCTGTACCATAGAAAAGGTACCGCTAAAACATTTTGAAAGAATCAGAATTTTATCTCTTCCAGTCAAATATTGCATTAAGCTCTAATTTATGAAACCCATCATCAAAAGCTTAATTTTCCATGATGAAAGTTGAGATTATGTGGTTTGATGTGGTTCGAACTAGGGTGGTAATGTAGGCAACAGGAGTTGCAAATGAAGCCCGGGATTTGAATTTCCCGGGCTTCATTTGCATAAAGCTGGGCGCCGCCATTTTTAAATGTCTGCTAGTGCGGACTCCGTGCCACGCGGCTACACGCGGCACGGACTAGGTAGTTCGGACTAGGCTTCCTCGTGAAACGAGGAGTAATGGTAGTTTAGACTAGGAAGCCTAGTCCGAACTACGTAGTCTGTGCCACGTGTAGCTGTGCGGCACGGAGTCCGCACTAGCGGACATTTAAAAATGGCGGAGCCCGGCTTTATGCAAATGAAGCCCAGGAAATTCAAATCCCGGGCTTCGTTTGCAACTCAGGTTGCCTACATTACCACCCTAGTTCGAACTATGGTGGTAGTGTAGACATACCCTTAGTTTGAATTAGCGCTGTAGAGTAGACATACCCTTAGATGGAGTTTATGCTTATAGTTAATTGTGATCTCACACTTTATTTAACACATCACTCTCAATCCCATAACAAGGATTCACCCAGTCCATAACATTATTATTTGAGCACCTTGGGATATTTGGATGAAAGATTTTATATAAATGCTAGTTATTAATCAGATTAAGGCTTCACATAATCCAATATCACATCAGCAGTAACTTTAGACACTTTTGCAGAACACAGAAGATTTGACCTTTAGCTAACAAATGTATTTCATCTTAAAATAATACATTTCACAGATCAATAGGGAATAGTGCACTACATAAGCTATAAGGTATTCATATTTTTAAGTTGTAGGCCTTGACTTTGAATCTTTCTTTCCCCATCACATCTCTCTATTTTTGCCATGGATTTCTATGCAACTGCTTGAATATGTTCTTTAAACATGATTCCATCACGGTCAGAAGTTAATTATGTGACCATGTTGTGCCCCAACAGGAGTGTATTAGGAAAAATGAAATTCAGAAGAATCACCGCATCCAATCACCCAATATTCTGGATATTTATCTGATCCTTTGCTTTGGAAATATGGGTAGAAAGAAAACATGAAATAAGGGTTTTGTGCAAAATTCCCACAACTTCTAAAATAGAAGTAGATTTGAAATATCAAGATGACAAATGTCTTTTATGCCAGGCAAAACTGTAAAACAAACTTATGGACTACAAATTGCATAATGTGTGCAACACTAATATTCTGAAACTTAAATTCCACAGTGGCACACACATAGAAAACTAGAATGAGCTCCATAGTATGGTGCAATTCAGAATATATAATGAAGCCCAAAAATTCTTCTCTTGATATAGTTTGAATTGATTTGCCAAGTAAACAACATCAGTGGCTTTTAGAGAGACACTGTCACTCTAATAAGAGATCAATTAGTATTTTTCATATACCAGGAGGCACAGGTTGCACCTCTGAAATCTGGAACTCTCTGGTCTGGCAACATCTGTGGTCTAGCAGGTCCCCGGATGTTCCTGGACAAGAGCCCAGGGGCCTAATGGTAGGAGTGCCAGCATCCTGGCCAGGCCTGGGGGCAGCAGGGCCGGAGGAACCCCAAAGAAGTGCAGGGCTGGAAACCAGATAATCATAGACTCCTAAAGCTGGAAGAGACCTTGGGAGGTCATTGAGTCCAGCCCCCTGCTCAAAACAGGACCAATCCCAACTAAATCATCCCAACCAGGGCTTTGTCAAACCGCGCGGCACGGACTAGGTAGTTCAGACTACCGTTACTCCTCGTGAAATGAACTAGTCCGAACTTCCTAGTCCGAACTACCTAGTCCGTGCCACGTGTAGCTGCGCAGCACGGAGTCCGCACTAGCGGACATTTAAAAATGGCGACGTCCGGTTTTATGCAAATGAAGCCCGGGAAATTCAAATCCCAGGCTTCATTTGCAACTCTGGCTGCCTACATTACCACCCCAGTTTGAACTAGGGTGGTAGTGTAGACATACCCTAAAGGACTAATTCAAAGCTCATGGAAATAAATGGAAACCGGCTTTGCCCTATGTCAAGGCTAAATCCCCACTCTGGCACAATGAATGCAGAAGTCGGGGCCCGCAAAAGTACCCCAAAACCTTATCTTTCCAGGCTTTGGTATAAAGCTTCCCCCCAAAATCTTAAAAACCTAGATTTTGGGAATAAATATCCTCTGCCACCACCCAAGTAATGTGTCTGTCCCCCTCAGTATCTGGAGAGAAACTGCTCAGGGAAAAAAAAAAAATCCTTTGTCTCAGTTTGAAATCCCCATCTGCATTTCTATTGGCAGAATGCTACCTGGCTAGGTAATAGGGACATAGTTAACCCCTTAGTCCCCAGGCTTCTGGCTAACCCTCATGGTCATGACACCCTATAAGAATTATGTCCATATTCTTCACCTCACCTGACTGGAGAGAGGGTTGGGGCCTGTATTGTCTCATCTTAAGTGTCAGTAGCTGACATTTGTCACTGGCATAAGGTATCTCACTCTACATAGGTCAGTAGAGTTCATAGCTTTGCCAGGCCCTTCTCTGACTCTACTCTTCTGATGGGAGAGGAGGGCAAAAGGGCAACTGTCCTGGAGCCCAGTGATTGAAAAGGGCCAAGGGCTTTTGGCTGCTGTCATCATTGCAGCAGTGGCAGCAGCTGGAGCCTTGAACCCTTTAAATCACCATTGGAGCCCTGGCAATACATTCTGGGGGGAGTGTGGCATGGTCTGGGTGGTACTGAGGACTGACTACCCGAGCCCTTCCCCTTCTGCCCAAATCTCTGTCCCTTCCTGGAGTGCAAAGCTGCACCCCACCCCTCATCCAATGGCCCAGCAATTCTGTGAAGCCCCACCCTATGCCATTCTTTTTATATGCCCCCAGCACGCAGCAAGCACTGGCTCTGCTGCCTTTGCAGCTTTCTGCCATCAAAGAGCTGCCCTGTTCAGGGAGAGGTCTCCCCTATTCTTGTCTAGCCAATTCAATTCCATTTAGCAGAGCAGACAATCCAGAGCTTACTGTCTGTGCTGTACTATACTTCGAGATCCTTGGAAGTGCACAATATTCTTCCGGTCCCGCATTCACAATTTGACAATAATAACTTCTGAGCAGCAGATAGAAAAATCAACACCTTGGAATCCTTGTTCAGCCATTGTGTTGTGGAAAACATTATCGCATTGGTAATTAATAAAATAGAGCTTTTGAGTTTGTGGAAGGGAATTCTGCTTTTGGAACAAACTGAGGGGTATAACAACATCAAATCAAGATGCTCTTTGGATACAGAAGTTACCTCATGACAAATTGTAAAGACCTTGCCAACAAGGCTTTCAAAGTTAAATAAATCTACTAGACTTCTCTGTTCTAATTTAGCAGGTCAGTTTTTTTGTAAAACCCTAGAGATAAGAGAACAGGCAGGAATTGGGGCGGGGGGAGGAAGGGTTAGACCTGAATACTCTTGGCACTTACAGATTGTGAGTAATGTTAATAAAAATTATAGCTGCAACAATGATGAGTCTCTGTTGTAATACATAGTGTCAGGAGCAGCCTTTTCTGTGACCTCTGATAATGTGATTCTGCCAGTGGACTCCTGAGAAAGTTGCTGAGGCAAGCAATAGACCTGCAGAAGTGGCAAGCCATTCCTCATTTCCCAAACAGGATTCAAGCACTGAGCTTGAGATGTGAAAACTGTAACACTCTCTGTCCTAAATAAATAAAGGTTTTTCCCCATAAATGTAATACAAGAGCAGCATTCTTTCATTCCTACAGGTGATAATGATCATGATAGCACATAACCAATGGAATCTTCATCTAATAGATCACTGCCTTTTCTTTTTACTGTGTAAAAATATCTTTTGGCCACAGGAAAATTGCTGAATGAACAAAGTGATGGGGAAATGCATTGCCTTTTTACATGGTTGAAGCAAATACAGTAATTTATTGTTCAATTCTTTTGTTATACCTTGTTCAGCAATAGTCCTCTGTATTTCATTCAGCAGCCCACCTGTGAAAGTACAAATGCAGCAATTATCTGTGAGTATCTGCTAGACAAATACAGCATATAATTATAATGGCAAAACCCCACAGAATTTGCAGTTTCGTTGGAGTTTGGTTTCATAGTATCAACATCACTTTAAAAAAGAAAAGGAAGCCAGATTCTTACTTTAGACACTAATCCTTGAAAAAATGGTTTTTATAAAGAGTAATATGTTGTCAGAGAAGTAACTAATCATTAACACTCCACTAAACTAACTGCAAGAATCTGTACCTACCAATTTCATGGGGTTTCTGCTTAACAGAAACTGTATTCATCATTTCATTTGCAGCTGAAGCATAGGAAAGTGGTCAGAGAAACTAAGCCAGTTCCCTGCAGCTAGCAGTTTCTATTGTACAAAAGAAAAATATAAAACTAACCTCATTTTTTTTTAATATTGAGCCCTTTATAGTAATTAATTACCTTTGGAAAAAAGAGAGAGATTGAGAGAGCTTTTATATTGTAAAATAGATCTGCAATGACAACCAAGCAATAAGCAGGTAGGTAATAAAAGTAAAGCATTAACAGTCATTCATATCCTAGCCCATTTCTTAGACTAAAACATTCCTCTCAAAGGAAAAGCCGCACATGATTCTGTGGCTTCTCTACATAGATCCCATCTCATACATTATTTAGGATAAGAGCACAACTGTAGTAGATTTAGTGGCGTGTGGTAACACTCCTCCTAACCATTACATGCCATGTGAGGTGGTAAATACAAGGAGTCTCCGCAGACTTGAAGAACTGGCCAAAATATTCTAAATTTCATTTTTTGATTGGAGAAAAGGATTCATTTTTCATAAACCTTTTCACAGATAATGCACCCAAATTCTGTCAGAGACAACTAGATCATCTGGTCTCACATCCTGCATGACATAGTCCAAGAAACACCAGGCCAAGAAACACCACCCAGCGACCTTCACTTGAAGCCCAACAATCAAAATTACACCAAAGTGTTACTGCTATCAGGAGATAACAATTACTGTATTAATCATAGGCATGAGAAAAAGAGGGACTACAGTTCACCAATGCCTGGGGTCCCTGCTGTGGCAGGGAATTCATTAAGCAAAATATATCCATATAATTCTGACATTTGACCTGCACCCACACACTGCAGAGGAAGGCAAAAAACCCTGAGACTGCCAATCTGACCTGGGGAAAATTCCTTCCCAAACCCATACTCAGCAATCAGTTAGACCTAAGCAGGCAGCAAGACTGTTGGGTGAAAAGCACAGTCCACTCTAATTACTAAAGGTAACGAGTTTAAAGCTTTAATAAGAAAATGTTACCACCTTAATCAGGGCCGGACCAAGCCATTCTGGCGCCCCGGGTTGGGGGAGGGTGCATGCGTGACCCTGCCTCTGCACTGGCATGTGGGAGAGGGTGCATGCGTGGCCCTGCCCCCGCCTGGCGCATGGGGGAGGGCACACGGAGCTGGCGGCAGCAGGACTCATGGGCCCGGCCCGGCCTGGCTACCACCGCTGGCATGCAGCCTGGGGCCGCCCGGGGCAGGCCAAGCCTGGCCATGCTGTGCATCCCTTACAGCTGCCATCAGGTGCCCCTCATAGGTTGGCACCCGGGGCAGCTGCCCGGCTAGCCCATGCCTTAATCCGGCCCTGACCTTAATTAAAATCACTGCCTTAATTAAGCATAAGGCAGAACTGCAGAAGATAGCAATGATCAATAACCCCATCCTGGGGCACAGGTAGGCTGCTTCTGTCATCACCAGTTCCTAAGCAAGCCTATTTTATTCTTAAGGTAAAAGCACTGCGGAGATAACATATTAAAACAATAAAAGAATCAACACACATTCTAATAAGTTTATAACCGATCACCCCAATCCTAACATCCAGTCTTATGGGGTCACTGTAGGCCCAGTCCTTCTAAGCCATCCCTGAAAATGGGGCCTGAACCTGTTTAAAACCAGGCTAGTTACCCACAAATACTTTTTGTCTACAGGTCCCTAGAGAATCCAGTTTAAACTAGTATATACTCCCCTGGCAGCAAAGGCTGGTAACCAGAGGAATTACATTAGCAGCCTCTCCTCCTAGAGAAGTAACATACAGTGCTACAATAACACCACATAATTGTATTTTTAATACAGTGGACCCCATAGCTATTAAATCTAATTCAGTAAGGTCTGAATTATTTCAATAAAGTTTCTCAATAAAGGTTTATCTGGGATATGGCAGGATTTGGTAAGACTGCTTCATGTGCACAAGAAGAAGGGTGGTGATGGTGGTGGGGATTTTTGTTGTTGTTGTTGTTTTGAGTTTTGTTGTTTTGTTTTGTTTTGTTTTGTTTTGTTTTTTGTGTGGTTAAGTCATTACACTAAGACTTTGGAAACTGGACTCAACCACCAGCTCTGTCACAGACTTCCTGTGGCAGCAGGGGCAAGTCATGTAACCACTCTGTGCATCAGTTCCTCTTCTGTCAAATAGGTATAATAATATTTCATCTTTTCTTTTGTGCACTTAGATTGTAAACTCTTAAACACCAGGACTCTTTTACTGTGTATGTTCAGGGTCCTGCATATAGATTAATTTTGGTTGGTGCCTTTAAAAATAATGTAATTTCAAGGGTAATTAATAACAATCATTGGGATTTAAATGTATATAAATGAGGGCCCACTTTTGGTTGGTGTCATATCTGCACAATTGGAATCGAAACAAGTTCATTTCTCAACAAGCTTTGGGTTTCCTTGGGTACTTTGACTATTTCACATGAAGCTGCAACCAAAAAGTGAAAGGCATGTAAAGGAATAAAAAAAGAATAAACAAAGAAAACTATGTTTTTCAGATTTTAAGAGATGTGATTCCAGTGAAATAGGTTTTACTACTCAGACTACTTTTAAGTCTCAGTTTGTCAAAGCCTTGGCTGGGATGATTTAGTTGGGATTGGTCCTGCTTTGGGCAGGGGGCTGGACTTGATGACCTCCTGAAGTCTCTTCCAGCCCTATGATTCTAATATGCATTCCTTTAAAACATGTTATTTCTACCTGAAACACTTATCACAAGTTGCAGTCCTTAAAAGATGTCATTTTGAAATCTTTTTTTTATACAGGCAGTCCCCGGGTTACGTACAAGATAGGGACTGTAGGTTTGTTCTTAAGTTGAATCTGTATGTAAGTCGGAACTGGCATCCAGATTCAGCCGCTGAATCTGGACACCAGTTCTGACTTACATACAGATTCAACTTAAGAACCCCAGGCGTCCCCAAGTGAGCTGCTGCTGAAACTGATCAGCAGCTGATTCCAGGAAGCCTGGGGCAGAGCAACTCTGCCTCGGGCTTCCTGTAGTCAGCCGCTGGTCAGTTTCAGCAGCGGCTAACTTGGGGACACCTGGGGTAGAGCAGCTCGGGTGCTGCTGGGTTGGTCCAGTAGCGCAGCCACTCCTCGGCGCTACTGGACCAACCCAGCAGCACCCCAGCTGCTCTGCCCCAGGCGTCCTGATTCAGCCACTGCTGAAACTGATCAGCAGCGGCTGAATCAGGACACCTGGGGCTGAGCAGCTGGGGTGCTGCCGGGTTGGTCCAGTAGCGCCAAGGAGCGGTGCTGCGGGACCAACCGGCAGCGCCCCACCTGCTCTACCACAGGCCCCGGGCTTTGCTCCACATCTCCCTGGTCTGCTGGGGGAGGCACTAGCTGCGTCCCCCCCCAGCAGACCAGGGAGACGCGGATCAAAGCGGCGGAGGACCCGGGCCGGACCGCGGCGCTTCCAGATCAGCGCCGCGGTCCGGCCCGGGTCCTCCGCGGGTTTGCTCCGCGTCTCCCTGGTCTGCAGACCAGGGAGACACTGACCAAAGCGGCGGAGGACCCAGGGCCGGACCCGCGGCGCTTCCAGCTGATCTGGACCCGGGGCCGGACCCATGGCCGCTTCCAGATCAGCTGGAAGCGCCGCGGGTCGGGCCGGGTCCTGCGCCGCTTTGCTCAGCGTCTCCCTGGTCTGCAGACCAGGGAGACGCTGAGCAAAGCGGCGCAGGACCCGGCCCGACCCGCGGCGCGTCCCGCTGCTCGAGTCCTCCGGGGTGAGAAAATCCCCGTTCGTAACTGCGGATCCGACATAAGTCGGATCCGCGTAACTCGGGGACTACCTGTATGTCTAAAGTGAGACAACAAACCATTTAATCCACTGAACAATATAACTGTAATTTACTCTTGGGCTTCATTTACTTAACAGTACACTTGATCACTATCTTAAAAATAATGCCCTAAATTTTTTTTAAATATTCTCAAGGGTTCTCTAGCCTGACTTTTCTCTTTAAGGGTATGTCTACACTGCAACCAGAGTATCCCAAAATAGCTATCCCACGTCTTCATAGAAAGCCCATTATTTCGGGCTTGCTATTCCAACATCCCTATAAACCTCATTCTACGAGGAGTAAGGGACGTTTTGGAATAGTGCTTTATTTTGAAATTTTGTGCTGTGTAGACAGCACCAAATGACAAAATAAGCTATTTCAAAATAGCTTAGAAATAAGATATGCAATTTGCATAGCTAAAATTGCGTATCTTATTTTGAGTTACGGTACAGTGTAGATGCGCACTTATTGTCCTGCTAAGAAGCCTGACAAAATTATCTTGGCTGGAGGTTAATCCTCTATATAAGCTGAAAACATTCAACAAAAATTGATTTGTATGTACACAATAAATTTGACTGAGATCACAAGGTGCTCATAAGCATTCTGAGTCTACACAGCACCCTAAACTCGAAAGAAGATACACAATTTGCACTACACAAATTGCATGTTTTATTTCAATTGTATTTCAAAATAGCTTATTTTACATATCCCTTAACCCTCATGGAACCAGAGTTACAGGGATGCCGAAATAGTGCACCCGTTATTTCGAAAAATAATTTGAAATAATGGGTGTATTTAAAAGACGTGGGGTAATTATTTCGGGATACTTTTGGTATCCTGAAAGAGCCCCGCTGTATAGATGTACCATAACTGAACTGAATTTTTTAGTAGTCTTTACTATACTGTCTTCTTCTGGGCTAATATGCTATACTTCCTGTCCCCTTTGCTCTAATAAATATTCTGTCTCTCATAGCTGAAAACTAGACAATATAATTAATTATCATGGATGGAATTCCACTTGCTCATAGACGGATGACAGTAAGGGAAACCCAAGTAAAGTATATACTAATGTTTTTTATAGTTGAGCCTAAGAGTTATGAATACCAAGATTACAAACTGATAAGTCAACCGCATGCCTCATTTGGAACTAGAAATATGCAATCCTGCAGCAACAGAGAAAAAAAAAACCAAACAGTACTATACCATGTTAAATGTAAACTACTAAAAAAAGGGAAATTTAAAAAAGATTTGGCAAAGTAAGAAAACTGTTTCTGTGCTTGTTTAATTTAAACTAAGATGACTAAAAGCAGATTTTTTCTTCTGCATAATAGGATTTCAAAGCTGTATGAAGTCAATGTTCAATTATAAACATTTGGAAGAACAACTATAACCTTTTGTTCAGAATTATGAACAACCTTCATTCCTGAGGTGTTCCTACCTTGAAGTTCTACTGTATTTTACCTCAGCTCAAATGTCTTCATGACATAACTTTCCCTCGAAAGATCCCAGAAGGGACACCCCCAAAAGATCCCTCAGAAGATCCCGGAAGGGACACCTTTATTATTATTAATTGTATTTATTGTGGTAGATCCCCAAGGCCAACCAAGAATGTGGTTCCATTGTGCAAGGCACTCAACAAACACAGATTAGTAAATGATCCCTGCCCCAAAGAGCTTATTGTGTAAATGCACAAGATAGATACACGGTAGGACGCAGGCTATAACATACAAGGAACAGTGAAAAATGCGGTGCCAGCAAAGGTACTGTTAGTTCCATAATTTTCTTTTCTTTTCTTTTCTTTTCTTTTCTTTTCTTTTCTTTTCTTTTCTTTTCTTTTCTTTTCTTTTCGTGTGGAGGTTGTTAGAAGAGGATCAGCTGAATGGACAAAAGACGAAGGGAGAGGGGACACTGAAGAGGAGAAGGTTTGGGGGTAGAGCAGGAGAAAAATGAGTAGGAGGGACAATTGTGGAGTAAGGTTACTCAGATTAGATACCTAGGACATTCTCAAAAGAAAATAAAAGATATTCCAAGGCCTGTTCAGGTCAGACACAATTTTATATAGGTTTATGACAGATAGAGGATTCACTCTCTTAATGGAGTTAGGCCATTCTTTATCTAAGATTTGGACTATTTGCTTTACATTTGTTAAAAGCACTGTTAGAGTAAATTAAATGTCACAAAGAACACACTGTGTATTTTCAGTCCCATAACCCATTAAGACATTAAACTCTTACTTCGTATTCAGGCAGGTGGCAATGTACATTATCGAGTTTGTTTTGTATTTAATTTGAAAGATTTCACAGAGCTTTCTTATTGAAAAATGATGTGCTGAGACTACGAAACTGAATTTATAAGCAGAAAATTTATCAAACAAAAAATGAAGATTTGACATTAGGTTATTAAATACACTCATCTCAATATTGGAAGAAGGGGTTCAAAAGATAATTGTTGATTATTCTTTCACGGACTAGAGAGAGATAGCATAAGACGAGCTCTAATGAACTTTGCCACTTATAGCAGGTATATGAATTTTTACTTTAAAATAATTAATTTTTCTCTTGATTCAGCAAAGCACATGAGACTGTTTGCCTTTATATATGACTAAGCTCCTCGTTACCAGCAAAGTGCATTAACACAAGCTTAACTGTAATTGTGGTCTTTGTGAATAGTCATAATTTATGTTATTCCATCTATTTAAACTTAAGCCAGGTCTGCACTACAAAGTTTTGCTGGCACAGCTATGTTGTCAAGGGTATGATGAGGTGAGATTTGTGACTGACATGTGCTAGCAAAAGCCCGTAATGTAGACTAGGATAGCTTATTTTGCTGTGTCCATACTGGTATTGCATAGTGGTATAGTTTTAATGTCAAGAGCACTCCTAGTACACAACTGCACTTATTAATTTTGCAAAAGTCAACTTCAACCATAGCTACCTCTGTGAGAACATTTTATTTATTTAATGTCTTTCTATTGTCCCCATCTCTGTGACACAAAATCTGATCACATTACAGAAATGAAAAGAACATATGCAGCCAACAGCTGGCAGAGTCTCTTTTCTATTTATAGTGTAATTGTATGTGTCTGGCGTAGGCTCCTATATGACCCCATTACCATTGTATCTGGCATATTTTCAAAGCATCTCTTTGAGACAGGGAAGGATTAAATCTTTTACATTTTACAGAACAGACTATGGCCTGTTCTACACTACCATGGCAAATTGATCCAAGTTACGTAACTTCAGTTATGTGACTAATGGAAGTCAAGTCAATATTGTTAGATCCAGTTACCATGTTGTCTATGCACTGCTGTGTGGACGAGAGACAATCTCCAACTGACTTCCCTTACGCTTTTCAAGGAGCTAGACCTGCTAAATAGACACTCACGGCATTGATCTCAACAGTGCATATGTAGCCAGCCATAAGTATAGACATGACCTAGGTGACCAGCCCAAGGCAACATAGGAGGTCTATGGCAAAACAGGGAATTAAACCTAGGTCTCTGACGAGTACCCTAACCACTGACTGACCCACCCTTCCTCCTGACTGGACTCTAAGGGTATATCTAGACTACACACTTCTTTCGAAATAAGCTTTTTTGAAAGAAGCTTTAAAAAAAGCTTCTTTCGAAAGATCATCCAGACAGCCACTACTTTTTTGAAAAATCGATCTGCTTTTTCAAAAGAGAGCACCCAGGCAATCTCGATGCTCTTTTTCAAAAAAGCCCTGTTTGTGGTCAAGAACGCCTGTTTTTGTAAGAGCTCTTTCAGAAAAAGGCGTTCTTCCTCGTAAAATAAGGTTTAGTGCTGTCAAAAAAACTGCTGCATTCTTTCAATTTAATTTTGAAAGAACTCAGCAGCAGTCTAGATGCAAGTGAAGTTTTTTCGAAAAAAGGCCACTTTTTTAGAAAAAACCCTGTAGTCTAGACATAGCCTAACTTACTTAGCTGAGGCCTGTAAATGCGAATATAATCATAGTGATAGAATAAGCCAAAGTGATTTCTGATTGAGTACAGTTGCCACAAAGAGGAATTGGGAGGTAGGTGATATTAGCACTAACCAGGTCCCAAGTAATTCAGTTTTTATGCATGATAATCAGGACCTTAGATTCCACCCAGAAGTGAACTGGGAGCCAGTACAGAGCACAGGAATGAGGCTCTCATATTGGGATCCTGCCATCCCCACATTCATCTTACAGGATGAGCAGTCACGTTTTGCAATAATTGATTTCTGAATATTCTTATCATCCAGTTTCAAGGGGATAAAGGCATCACCCCATCTGCCTTTCACTCAAGATGCACAAAGCTGTGGGTTTTTAGAGTGGGAAAGACTCATGCAAATGTCATATTGTTTCATTGGATCCTTCCTTCTAACTACTTTGCAGATGCGGCCTACACTGAGGCCAGGGAGCTTTTTGTAGCCCTAGGGCTGTAGTTTCTGTTACTGATCGTCTGCATGAGTGTCAAATTAAACTTGTTAGGGATGCACAGCTCATTTAACACCTCTCACTGCCTCCCTCCAAGAGGTTAGTCTGGATTAGGCAAAATGGTTGAGGTAAGTTCCATCTTGTCTGAGAGTTGCTCTATCTTACTGCTAATAGCCCCAGGTGCCAAAATCACAGTTAGGGATCAACACAATGTTTCAGCATCTTTGCCATATACCCGACAAGACCCTAACAGCAACAAAGAGGGGGTAGAATAAGAGCTTCAGAACCAAAGCTATGCCATTTGGATAGCACCCTATCCTTCTTTTAACTTATACTGGTTGCTAACAGCCTCCATTTACTCCACAGCCCTTAGTTCTTACTGGGTAAACAGCACTCAGTTACAGTTACCCTTCTTGATGATTGGCTTTGACCCTTGGAATTTATGTCCTAACTTTCTCTGACATACCATGAGGTATCACATCCATACATTCCTCAAGAACTATAGAATACCATGCCTCTGCCTGTTCTGGTTGTGCTTAGACATCCACTGATGGATTATTACACTTAATGCATCTGTTTCTACTTCATAGTAGTACTTCATTAAATTTACAGTGCTAGGACCTGACATACCTACCATTCAGATCAATGAAAAGACCTGCACTGAGTTCAGTAGAGATTAGATCAGGGTACTAATTAATCAGCATTTCTGGTAGTGCTGATCCCAGATAAACTCTCATATTTCTTAATTCTGGAGTGCTCAAGATTCACATTAATTGAACAGTGATTTTTTATAACATTACCTATGTAATTTTAAAAGGGAAAAACTATTCTGTATTCTGGAACTCTTTGGGTCAACAAGAGTTGATCCAAGACAAAGTTAAAAAAAGAGGGGTTATTCCTATGGAAAAGGCAATATTCACTTACAGTAAATTAAGGTCAGTTTAACAGCACCATTTTAATGTTATGATATGAAAACACTGTAAATCTATGTAAGTATTTTTGTCATCCCAGACAATTTTTTGGCAGTGTAAATGACAACTCTCAAGAATATGTGCAATTGTGAATTATTGCAGGATATGGGAAAGTTCCTGAGACAGGTATGAAACTAACATATCTTCACTGCTTTCTGAGAGAGAGCATTCTTAGAGGTCATCCAATTTTTACACAAAATCAGTTGGATGCTACACAAAGAACAATTCATTCAGCAGGTAAATTAGTTTTGTCTTTGCAAGCAAAGTGACATACTGAAATTAAATAAAATGTTATTTTATCTCCTTGCATTAAATGTTTTTCGGTTTCTTATCAAAAGGTAATTTTACACATAGTAATGGCATTGGTAACAAATAGGACTGCACATAAGAACAAACAAAAAAGAAACTGTGATATATGAGGCTGAAATACAAAATCTAATCTAACACTATTGGATATTTACACAGTCTAGTAAAGTTGCTACATAAAAGTCTTCATATAAAGCCAGCTGAAGTTAATAGAAACACTCCCATTGGTAATAATGGGCTTTGGATCAGGCATATAGGATCCTATTCAGCAAAGCACTTAAACATCTGCTTAACATTATGCAAATACTTAAATTCAGCCCTATTTACCAAAGCCTGTACTCGCATGGTTAAAGTTAAGCGTGTTCCACAGTGGTTTTTATATTAAACTGTTATAGAGTTAATTGTGTGTTATCTGCCTTGATAAACTGGGGCCTTACTGTGGGCACACGAAAAGTTTCTGACAGGAAGATTTAATTCAGGCTGCAGGGAATGCAAATACATAAATTAATTAATATATTGTTGCCTTTTTTGTCTTAATGCATCTCTTCTTTATTGAATCACTAGAGTTTGCACCTTGCAAATCAGGCAGTAGCCACTGAGGAAATATGATATATGGTACAAACATTTTTCTTCCGGCAGTTTATGGTCTGATCCTTTAATCAAACTGACTTTTTACTTAAAAAGCTTAACTCGGCTTTGACGCTTAGAAAATGTATTTTGTTCTGCTTGACTACATTTATTTTAACGTATGGTGTGTGCATAGATGCACGGATCAGTGACCACTAACTGAACTAAATAGCTAGAGGTCTCTCAGTGTTTCCATCACAATTCCCTGCTCCTGGCAATTGATAACCAGGCAGTAAAAATTTACTTAGGACTAAAAATATGGCTTATGCTTTGAAACGTATTTTCCTGTATTAGAAATAAATATTCATATGAAGTAATGAAACTTGGGTGCGGGGAGAGACTGAGAGGGGAAAGCTCCCTTACTACTTGTGATGTTTTTATACTCTTGTATCTGAAAATCTCTTTAACTGCAATTTTTCAGCTCATTACTGCCTAAGGGACATTATTACCTTTGAGTAATTGCAAGGGGAAATGCATTTTAAAAGACTAGTGAGGTGGTTCATTGCACAGACCCCTGTTTGTTGCATTTTAGACCCGTCATGGAGTTAATATGCCCCATGCTGATTAACGCAGGAACTATTCGCCAACACTGAGGCTACGTCTACACTATGAGTTTTCTCAGCAAAAAATATGCAAATATAGGGAACTCATTTGCATGAGTCATGATCTCATTTGCATATTTTTTGCCGATTCGTTTTTGCGCTTAGGAATCAAAGGGATCCTTGAAAGCAAAGACCAGATAAACCTGCCAAACCTAAGGGGAAGATTGTGCACCTCAGTGAAACAGAAATTAATGTTCTTGCCTCCAAAATAGAAGTAGAGAGCTTCAAAAAAGAAAGGCAACTGAATGCCCTGCTGATCCACAGAGACTCTGAAATGCCATGTCTGACTACAGGGATCATTGACACACTGAGGTAACACTCCACATGATCGTGCCATGTGTTGGATAAACTCACTATACAATTAAGATTTTCCCAATTTGGCAGTAGAGCTCTATCTATCTTGGAAGTTGTACTTTTTGGCTTAGAATGAAAGTAATTCTCTGGCCGACATTCATGCATTCTCCTCCTTTTTAGGGCATGCCTCTGCAACTATGTGGCACAATAATCTGCCTCTGATGAAGTTGGCCAAAGGAACCAACCCCTGAAAGGTTAATGCTAAAATTATAGTCTATCTATTTGATATTGTCAACCATGAAAGCTCAAAAATCACAAGACAAATCCATCCCCAACATGCACACCCCTTTCTCCTGTGAGATTTGCATTAAAATCATGCAATGTTTATTAAGCAGCACAATTCTTTCCTGGTCCATATCATTGCTGGGAGATAGATTTTGTGCATAAGATGAAGCACTCCTCATTCTTTCTGTGTGTGTGTGCAAAATTCCACCTCAAATGTACAGGAGATGCATGTACAAGAAAGGGGAGGAATGGAGAAACTTCAATCTGTGAAGTCCCACGTTTTCCTCTCAAGTCTTGGAATAACAACCTCCAGAATCTCCCCTCTACACTCCTCTTGAGACTTTCCACCTGACCTACTCCAGCAAGCCCATATTTTGGTTTCCTCTTACCAAGTCTTCTTCAGCAGCTTCCCACTCTTGCTCCCTTTTACATAAATGTGATCATTTATATGAAGAAGTGCTACCCAAACCCTCACTCAGAATCAGGTCCTAATGGACATGGAGACTTCTTCATTCTTCTACATGGGGTGTTAGATCTGAAATCAGCCAAAGAGAGTTTATAGGGCAACATTGCTAACTTTGTTGTTTCCAAGCCCACCATTATGTTTTTCCATCCCCCAGTCCCTGCCTATTCTAATCACCAGAAACTGCTACTCCTCTGTGCCGGAGCTCTGCTCGGTACAGGGGATGTGTGGGTGAGTATCTAGGAGCTGATCTCTGATTCCAAGCTGGTCCCACTTGTGGGCAGAGCAGCCAAGGTGGATTGTTCTAACTTATGCAACTGGAGAACTGGCTCAGTTGATCTCTACTTTGGTTTTGCACAGTATGCTGGGATGTGGATGGAGAATGGCAAAGAAGCAAGCTCTGGCAGCTCTATTCCAGAGTGGAGCTCCCCTTGGCAAGGAGAATTGTCTGCTGGCCATTAACAGATGGAACCCATCTACTTTACACTGAATGGGCACCCCAAAGAGGACAGGTTGCAAGCCTGGCATGTGCTTGCCAATGTCAGAATTCAGAATAAAATTCCCATTTTTATGACCTTTTCTTTTTTTTAAATTCCTAAGTATTGCAGTTGATAAGGATCTTCCCTTAGAAGCCTTCAGAATAGCTGGTGCTCCTATGAGCTGCACTGTATATAGAGACATTTAAAGTGAGTTGCAGTCCTTCCTTTAACGAAGACTAGTCCACATCATTCTTCCTCTCTGATTTTATTTGCACTTACAGGATATTAGGTATCTAGGATTTTTTTTAATAATTTCAACAGAACAGTTTTGTAATAGTTTTTACTGAAATAAAGCAGTTTAAGTTCTGTTGCTTCTAGAATTTTAATACGGCTCAGCGGACTGTGACTATTTAGATCTGCTACCTTTTGACGCATGTATCATTCTCTCATTTACTCTGAAAGGTTCCCAGGGTGTGCCAAGTAACTGGAAGAATAGCAAATTGGTCCAAAATGGAGCAAAATAGATCTAAATAGACACTGTTCATTACTGTCATATTAAAAGTCAGATTATATCTCATCTATGTAGGGCTCATACTGCTATACAGAAACATAGGACCTGAGCTTCCTCTGTGTAAAATCAATAGCAATATCAAAGTTCCTAGCAGACTATATGGAGTTTCTGGTATTTTTCTCTTTTCAGCAATAGATATCAAGTTGGGGAAGCGATTTTGATATTGAATTATTTTTATTATTATTCATTATTATTATTGTTTGTTATTATTTCTCCCTCACAGGGAATTAGTAGGTATTTATGGGGAAAGGGGGGATTCTTAGACGCTTATAAAGGGGAAAAAATCTGGATTTTGAGGATTCAAATGGGAGATATAAAAATCTTGTGTTCAGGATATTCAAGATGTTGTCTCCTCCATTCAGCTCAATCACAACCATTTAGAAAGGGCTGTTGGTGTTCAGATGTGATGGGGAACAAGCGAGGGTTCTGTTAACAAAATTTCTTTATAAAATGCCTTCATTTTGTATAGTTCTCTGTAAACATCCACTTAATGTGCATCAACAATACACAAAACAATGCTAGGAATTATTATGAAAGGTATAGAGAATAAGAAAATATCTTATTGCCACTACATAAATCCATGGTACACCTATATCCTCAACATTGCATGCGGATGTGGTCACCTTATCTTGAAAATGTTATCTTGGCATTGGAAAAAGTTTAGAAAAGGGCAAGAAAAATGATTAGGGTATGGAATGGCTATCATATGAGAGAATAATAAGACTGAGACTTTTCAACTTGGAAACGAGATGACTAAGGAGGGATATGATAAAGGTCTATAAAATCATAACTGGTGTAGAAAAAGTGACTAAAGAGGTATTTGCTCTTTCCCACAACACAAGAACTAGGGGTCACCAAATTAAATTATTAAGGAGCAGGTTTAAAACAAACAAAAGGAAGTGCTTCTTCATTCAATGCACAGTCAACGTGTGGAACTCCTTGCTGGAGGATGTTGTAAAGGCCACGACTATAACAGTATTCAAAAGAGAACTGGATAAAGTCATGAAGGATAGGTCCATCAATGGCTATTAGCCAGGATGGGCAGAGATTGTGTCTCTAGCCTCTGTTTGTCAGAAGCTGGTAATTGGCAACAGGGAGTGGATCACTTGTTGATTACCCATTCCTCTGGGCACGTGGTGTCGGCCATTGTTGGAAGACGGGATACTGGGATAGATAGACTTTTGGTCTGACCCATTCCGGCTGTTCTTATGTTCAATTAGCTGCCATGGGTGATTCAGTATTAAAATAATGGCTATTTTCAAATGTGACTTTAAATCTGTGGCCACTATGTTTGAATCAATGAATAAGACAATCTGGCATCTCCTTTAGAAGTTATTTGTCCAACACACAGGAAGATACTGTGAATGTAATCTTGGGGTAAAATAACAAGAGATCTAATAAAACAATGGTATTCTGCATTAACTGTTTTGCAAACATTAAGGTTGTGTCTAGATTTCAGGTGGTTTTTTTTAAAGTAGCCTTTTTTCAAAACAACTTCACCTGCATCTAGACTGCAGCCACAACAATAATGTGGGAATTATTCCAATGCTTTTAGTACTACCATTTCAGTAAAATTGTATTACCACTCCCATTATATAGATGAGGGAACAAAACCAGGAAATTTCAAAGAGAGATAAAAGGGATAATCTTTGTAACCAGTTTTGTGTTACCTTTTATTCTAAACTCATTTCCTTAACTTTCATATTGATTGATCTGGGCAATTCCTAGACAATGACTTAATTTCTATCTATGTTAGAGATGAAGATCTATGCATCTTTTTTATTTTTTGCTTTAGTTACATTTCCTTGAGTTCTTGAGGTCCAGTAAAACCTCACATTTGTAGGGTATTTGCATTTAGCTATTCCTATCCAAATGGAAGCCTTTAGCTCTCCAATGGAAACTATGTGTGTATGTCATCCACCTCCTTAAAAAAACTGCTTCCTCCAGCAGACCAACACAGGGAAGAGTGTCTTGCTGTCATCTTACCATTATCTGTAAGAAGACAGCCTGGTCCCCAGTTCAAAAAAAAAAAGCCCCAAACATTATCAGAAGTGGCAGAGGAAATGTAATGGTCCACCTGAATCTAAGACAAAAGCATCACAAAAGGAT
This sequence comes from Pelodiscus sinensis, assembly GCF_052426305.1. Taxonomy (NCBI): domain Eukaryota; kingdom Metazoa; phylum Chordata; order Testudines; family Trionychidae; genus Pelodiscus; species Pelodiscus sinensis. The sequence continues at coordinate 45,992,795 of NC_143052.1, forward strand.
TGTAGATCAGGGCAAAGATGCAGATTTATAGCTATCACAGATGTGCATTTTAGTATCTATCATCCTTGAGTGTATCTTGATTTTTCCTTTTGATGGTTTGGACTGAAGAAATGGTTTAAGTGTTTGGACTGAAGGAATGTGATATGGTACAACATCTAATGCATAATAAACCATTCCTGTGCTGCTGGAAATATTCAGGGGAAATTAGCGAATATTAAAGAGGCAAGGGGGTTGAGTGGTACTGGAAGCCATAGGATCAAAACTTCACATTGGTGGCATAAGTCACGAATCACTCCACGCTTTGAACTGAAAACAGAAAGTATCAGCCTCCTGGGGAAATTAGCAGACTTGAACTCCATAATTTTAACTGCACAGGGGCAAGAGACTAATTCAAATTCCCTGAGTGTTGTCTGGTTCATGTGGTCATTTTCAATGTAAAATAATAACTGGATGTTATCTTGTAGCTTTACTTAAATAACTAGAGGTCTACTGTAGCCTTATTATAATTTTAGTAGAAACAAAAAACATGATAAGGTGATGATCTAACATGTTAAGGTGAGTGTAGGATTAACTTGTCCAAGAATCATTAGAATTTAGAACTGCAACATTATTCATATTCCCTGGATAATATCTCAGATAGCGTGTTCCACAGAAGTACCATTCTTCAGGCTCTTAGGCACAGTGACTGTCTTTGCAAAACACTAAACAAACAAATAAAAATATTTTCTGTAAACCACTCTGAACTGCTGTTGTTTCTTTTCATAGATATTAACCACATGAACATATTTTGATAATCTAAACTGACCTAACGCATAACAACTTGCCACCAGATGTACCTGAAATAATTCTGATTTGAACGGGTGAATGTATCTTTTGGAAAAGCTTTGGACCAATAAACAGCATCTGAAGTTATTTTTTTTTCTTCGTGATTTTTCTAATTAATAATAACAATAACATACTCCAAAATTTAAAAAAAAAATCATTTTCAAAAGCACTGCTTGGGTTTTCTTTGTTTCCTCTGTCTCCTCTCATTCCATCAATAAGTCTGATAACAAAGATACACAAAAAAATACATACCCCAACAGACACTCCTTTGTGTTTGGGCACAGATCTTGGCATGCTAAGAGATAGATAGACATTAATGCATTATTTTTCACATCTGTACTCTGGTATAAATCCCAATGTAGATCAATGGAAAAATTAATTTAGTGGCCTTATCCATATCTACTGTGGACTTTCTGCCATATCACGTTGATTGTCTGGTCTCAAGGGAGACCTAGGTTGGCAATTTCATAGGAGACAGAAGTCAGAACTGATGAGCAGTGATACAGCTATGCAGGAAGAACTGTGAAATGTTGTCAAGGCTGTTCCCCACTCTGGTACTCTGAGAGCAGAAGGTGAGGGTCCATAAGATACTTTAAAAATACCTTGCCACTAAGGGTATGTCTACACTACCCTCCTAGTTCGAACTAGGAGGGTAAAGTAGGCATACCGCACTTGCAAATGAAGCCTGGGATTTGAATTTCCCGGGCTTCATTTGCATAAACTGGGCGCCGCCATTTTTAAATCCCGGCTCGTTCGAACCCCGTGCCGCGCACCTACACGTGGCACGGACTAGGTAGTTCGGACAAGGCTTCCTAGTCCGAACTACCGTTACCCCTCATTCCACGAGGAATAACGGTAGTTCGGACTAGGAAGCCTAGTCCGAACTACCTAGTCTGTGCCACGTGTAGTCACGCGGCACGGGGTTCGAACGAGCAGGGATTGAAAAATGGCAGCACCCGGCTTATGCAAATGAAGCCCGGGAAATTCAAATCCCGGGCTTCATTTGCAAGTGCCGTATGCCTACATTACCCTCCTAGTTCAAACTAGGAGGGTAGTGTAGACATACCCTAAAGGCTTATGTTAAAATTCCCCAAGTTCCCAGTTTCCCTGGCTTTGGATTAGTATCACTGCCACCATCCAAATGCAAAACCGCTTTGAGAACTCAGGAAGGTGCACTTGGGAATTTCTTCCTGTGAAGTTCCATCAATCTTTGGAGAAAGCTTGAAAACAGTCATTAATATGGCTTGCAGTCTTAGGCACATGGGGCAAGTCTAGGCTACGTTTTACTTTAGAAAGAAGATATGCAAATTTGTTGGGAATTTGCATAACTTCTTCTGATCACTTTTTCGAAAGAGTTTTTTTCAAAAAAGCAAGCAGTCTATATGTGATTCTTTAAAAAAAAAAACCCTTTTTTTAAAAGATCCTGTAAATCTCAATTTTTGAGGAAGTAGGTTCTTTTGAAAAAAGGGTTGGTTTTTTTTTAAAGAACCGCATCTAGACTGCTTGCTTTTTTGAAAAAAAAACCTCCTTTGAAAAAGCTATCGGAAGAAGATATGCAAATTCCTGCCTAATTTGCATATCTTCTTTCAAAAGTAAAACATAGTCTAGACATGCCCATGAATACAGAAATTCCTGACTTCTAGGACAAAAGAATCAGGTCATGGTTTTGAGAGATTGATTTTTATTAATAACAAACAAAAAAGGAACATACTTGGTGAAACATTGCTAGGTGTTACAGAGCAACTGAAAATAAAAAGGTCACATAATAACAGGAACAGGACTGCTTCCAATTCAAAAGCCCTCACTCTGCTTCCATTGGCTCTCCTGGCCTCTTGCTTACTCACTTCCTGCTTCCCTTGCATTCCTGGGTACTCTAGAACCCACTGTTTATGGTTTTAATCCTTATAGGCAAGACCAATAGGGTTAGGTTGCAAGAGATAACTACTGAAAAAAAATGCAGGACAATGTAGCACTTTAAAAGACTAACAAGATGGTTTATTAGATGATGAGCTTTCGTGGGCCAGACCCACTTCCTCAGATCAAATAGTGGAAGAAAGTAGTCACAACCATATATACCAAAGGATACAATTAAAAAAATGAACAAATATGAAAAGGACAAATCACATTGCAGAACAGGAGGGGAATGCGGGGGGGGGGTGGAAGAACCTCCTGTTCTTCAATGTGATTTGTCTTTTTCATATTTGTTCATTTTTATTAATTGTATCCTTTGGTATATATGGTTGTGACTATTTTCTTCCACTATTTGATCTGAGGAAGTGGGTCTGGCCCACGAAAGCTCATCATCTAATAAACCATCTTGTTAGTCTTTAAAGTGCTACATTGTCCTGCATTTTGCTTCAACTACCCCAGACTAACACAGCTACATTTCTATCACTACTGAAAAAAAGAGACTTTAGATAACTGAATGGTTGCAATTTCCAGAAAAGGGCATTATTTCCCCCACCCCCACCTCCCATTCTGACACATGTCTTGAACCAAGCTTAATTGGATCCAGTGCCGGTAGTCTCTTTACTTCATCAGTGCTCCTATAGTCATTTTACACAAACAACCATTTTAAACATCTGATCTTACAAGATGCAGAGTGCCTACTGGCCCTTGCAGAATCAGGGCTATAATATGACCATATGGTGTCCTAAAATGTTGTGTGGGTTCAGTACCCAGAGATATATATTCGCTTAACAGGTCTAATACGTGAATGGGTCCAATTTCTATTATGTTTCACTTGGTGGCACACTGATACTTTGGGCACATTTCTTTGTCAGGTCTGAATTTGCAAAGGCTTAACTACAGTCCTGTATCTGTGAGTTAGATGGGTGGATAAATTGTTTGCTTTGTATATGTCTACTCATTTTGCAGGTATTCGTTTAAATGTGTTTTACTCTACTAAGAGACAAGGTTTGTGTAATGAGATGGAAAATTGCTAACTACACATGAGGTTATTAGAATGTTTTTTCCCAAATCAATTTTGGCAGACAATAATAAATCTAGAAAATGGACTTGGAGTCTATATTTTATATGAGTAACCAGTAGATTGCTCTTGCAAAAGTATGTTCCCATTTGCTCTTATCTACTGTGGAAAGAAATGTATTGAATAACCACAGTCTTTCTTAGGCCTATGAAATAGTTAGATGCACCAGCCTAAGGAACACAATGGACTACCTAGACGGAAGAGTCTCTCTCCAAGTATAAAATCCACATATTTTTACCTTTATTCAAGCCCTAATCCTGCACTGAAACTTGCAAGTGACCTCCTACAATCAATGGAGCTCCCTGAAGGCACAGAAAAGCACTCCATTGGCTCTTAAGACAGGGTCAAGGCCTTCATTTGAGATTTACACTTAGTTAAATATGCTCTGATGGTACATGCTGTTGTACTACCAGCGTTGTACTGTCAGTGTTCGGTGTCATCTGGTCAGGGTTCTCGGGGTTATCCCAGTGAGCTCCTGACAGGACCTCTACTCTGTCGGTGATGATAAACTTTCAGCTGTGTGCGTAACTATCAGTACTCCCTTTATCTAGAGTGTTAGACCCCGTGTACTTGGGTCAACACAGGAGATCTCTGAGAGCCCCCAGAAATAACAGATTCAGGCAAAGTTTGAAATCAATCAAGCAGGTTTATTGTCCAATGTGATGCTCTAACAGTTGGTAGCAGAGATTCTACAATGCTACGCCACTATGAGTTTGGCCTGCATTGACAAGGTACCTACACATAGCAGGCCTATTGCTGCATAACAGATATTAACAGAGGTTAGTCAGAGTTAAGTCACTGTGCATTCTGTAAGTCTAGGCAATGATACCTGCCATTTCAGGCGCCTAGTGCACTCCCCAAGGTTGGCCGGAGAATACCCTTTGCGGTGTCCTTTTATAGACAGGTACAAACAACATACATCACTTTTTTACATACCAGGTTGCCACCCTTGTTGCCTAGTTACCACCCCTCACCTTATGGAAGGGGGGCTTACCTTCTATCCTTCATCCTGTCAATTTTGACCCAGTCCTGAACCCAGATCAGTATGTGCATAGCTTCTAAGGAATCTTTGTACTGAGACATTCCTTACTAAGATGTTCCATGATGAGTAACGGTAGTTCGGAATAGAAAGCCTAGTCTGAACTACTTAGTTGGTGCTGCGTGTAGCCGCGGGGCACGGAGTCCAAACTAGCGGACATTTAAAAATGGCGGCGCCCGGCAACATGCAAATGAAGCCCGGGAAATTTAAATCCCGGGCTTCATTTGCAACTCCGGTTGACTACATTACCACCCTAGTTCGAACTAGGGTGGTAGTGTAGACATACCCTGTGTGTTTGAACAGGGGCCTTCCACAGTGGAGCTCTGATATATGACTCGAACACTCTGGTGCTACTGCAATGCAAACTATTATTGTGATAACAACTGTATAAAGCTAAGCACATGCCTCCATTTTTGCAGGGCCTAAGATTATTTTGCTAGTGCTTTGTTTTTCACTACCATGGTATTAATGAATTCACCCTTCACCCTACTTATTCCACAGAAATAGTCATCCTCCAGATCCATTTTCACAATTAACTGGTACAGTATTTATGGGATTGTAAAGTTAATCCATTTGGGGGCCCTAGAGCTAAGAGCAAAATTTAGCTCCATATGACACCTGCACATGCAGTGAACCATTTTCATTGAATCATAGAATCATAGAACTGGAAGATACCTCAGAAGGTCATCAAGTCCAGCCCCCTGCTCTAGGCAGGACCAATTCCAACTAAATCAACCCAGCCAAGGCTTTGTCAAGCCGAGACTTAAATACCTCTAGGGATGGAGACTCCACTACTTCCCTAGGTAACCCATTCCAGTGCTTCACCACCCTCCTAGTGAAATAGTTTTTCCTAATATCCAACCTGGACCTCTCCCACCACAACTTGAGACCATTGCTCCTTGTTCTGCCATCTGTCACTACTGAGAACAGCCTCTCTCCATCCTCTTTGGAACCTCCCTTCAGGAAGTTGAAGGCTGCTATCAAATCCCCCCTCACTCTTCGCTTCTGCAGACTAAACAGACCCAAGTCCCTCAGCCTCTCCTCATAAGTCATATGCTCCAGCCCCCTAAAGTCATGGGGGCTCCATAGGATCACAGGGACATATAACTCACTCCAGGACTGGAGTGTTGCTGTTGTCTCCGACACTTTCAGTCCCAGAAGCCCAGAGAAGTGATTGTCATTGTCCTTACACTAGTTCTGTTCAAAACATTTTGTGACCCAAATAGTTGTTCAATGTACAAATAAAACACACATCCAGGGAGCCAACAGCCCCCTCTCCCCCCCCCCCCCCCCCCCGCCCCAGCCACTGGGTAAGGTGTGCATTCATGCAGCAGTGCATTCATGGATGGGGCAGAGCTCCAGGAAAAAAGGGTGCAGGAGCAGCCAGCCCTCCACACTGCCTAGAGCACAGCACACTCCTGCTAGCCCTCAGCGCTGCCCAGAGTGCACAGTGCGGCATAGCACTCCATCATCAATTTTAAGGGCCCAGGACTCCAGCTGCTGCCATAGTAGCAGTGGCAGCTTCCAGGAGCCCCAGGCTGCTTTGAATCACTGGGCCCTGTGGCAACTTCCCTCTTTGCCAACCTCCTCCCCATCTGCAGGCTTGCACACATCTCAACCTGAAGTTGTTTTTCAGAGTGTTCCCACAAAAGTCCTTACTCACAAAAAATTCAGTCTTCCAAACACCTTATTTCTTATGTCAACTGGACTGGACAGGAAAGTCAGCCCGTTAGTTGTGAAATAACATTATTTAAAAATAAATCCCCATCATGCATAGGAACTACCCATTAGGGAAACATTAGTGAGAAACGAATGAACGTTTTCCAGTTTGCAGCCTCAGACTGTCTGTTTTAATTTTCTTCATATGCTACTGGTGTATCTGCAGTGGATTTAATATTCTGTAATACTACATTTTATGTGATCTCTTAGGGCCTCTTTGTCTTGCTTTTCATTTATGACTCTGCACCATTATTTGGTTATATGGAGGAACTTTGCTATTATTTGTTGTTCCATTTCTGCTGCCGGAATAGTTTTGATCTATACAGCTTACAAAAAAGTATGTCATAAAATGTGGTATGTTTAACAGAACTTTTTGGGATTGTTCTTAAGAACTTTCATTTCAACTACAGGAACTATAACAGATATCAGCCCCTCACCCAATTTTGGCTCTTCAGAATATTTCTGCAGGCTATTAAATATAAACTGTATATGAACAGTTCATCCTTGAAGAAACACAATGAGTTTGAAGTTATTTAATGCTACCATATAAATTTCAATTTGAAGGTATTTCCAGTTCCAACATGAAGTATGTGAGATAATGGGGCAGAGCTAACAGGATGAGTTACTGCCTTCCTTTAGCTAAAGCATTGCTCCAGCAATAAAAAGTAGATAACCCAAAACATGGCTGGGGCAGCAGTCTTGCTTATTGTGGACTCCTACAAGCCAAAGGGTTGTTTTTTTATGAAGCAAAATTCTCATTTCTAACACTGAAATTGTTATCCCATAATACTCCATCACGATGCTCCCTAAATGACATTTTTATGCAAAGTATTTAATTCAGCAACAAGACCTATTCACACCCCTAAAACAGGTTATGCATGATTAAGAACAATTGTTTATAGCACAGAGTCACTAACCTAATCATTTGATTCTTAATAACTCACAGAGGAAGCTCACAAATGGCTTATATACTGTGTGGGCCACTTTCCATTAATTTTGCAGCTTTCTATAGTAAAACCCTTCCTGGGATGGAAACACTCCCCAATTCCTCAGTATTATGGGCTAGGGAATCTCATCTTAGTAAGGGCCTGGAATGAGAAGTCTAATTTATCCTCAAATAGGTTAAGGCTAAGCATTTATCAGAATCAGAGTTATTAAAGTAAAATGCACCAGGGCAGGGGTTCCCAAACTTTTTGACACGGGGACCAGTAAATCCATTCACGAGCTTTTGGAGGACCGGTAACATTCATTTGCATATTTGCATATACAATACGCAAATTATGAATATTCAAATAAGTTGTTTCTGGTCTTCCCAAAGCCCCCAGTGCCAGCGTTAGCAAAGCTTTTAATAGTCACTCACAATATTCTTGCCAGCAAGTTAAGGGAATATGGATTGGATAAATGGACTGTAAGATGGATAGAAAACTGGTTAGATCAGGGTTTCCCAAACTTTTTACTTTAGTTGGAACCCGTTTTTTTTCAGTACTGTCTTTTGCAGCCCAAAAATATAAACGCATATAAAAAATAATTAAAAATGAATACATTTTCAGTGTTTAACCCGGTTGCATCCTCCACCCAGCCTGGGCCAGGGCCTGGGGGACCTGGCACCACATGAGCACTTCAGGAGGTGGGAGCAGGAGCAGATTGTGGGTAGGGTATCTGGCTAAGAGGGAGGGTGCAAGGAAGGGTAGAGTTGCCAGGTGTCCGGTTTTGTACTGGACAGTCTGGTATTTGAAGGTTTTGTCTGGGAAAGAAATTGAGAAATTACCAGACATATAAAATGCCTGGTATTTTCTAATTAGGTACATTTTATTATAATTAGGTGTATTAGTCCTCAGCTGCCTGGCTGGTAGATGTGCTCACGCTGTCTGAGTGTGTCTACCTGCCAGGCAGTTCTCAACTACTCCAGGGAGGGTATGTGGGCGGGGAGGGGGCAAAATGGAATCCCCGGCCAGACTCACTCGTCTGCCAGGGTCTGCATGTGCCCAGGTCAGTCCCGCTCCCCCCCCCTTCTCTTCCTGATCTCCCCAGTCCAGCCCTGCTGCCCCCAGCCCTGATTCCCAGTGGCTGATTCCTCCCCCACTCCTCCCAGCCCACCCTGCTCTGCTCCCCTCCCGGCAGCCATGCTGAGGCCCGGTGTTTTTTTCCTGTGGCCCGGTACCGGGCCGTGGCCCATAGTTTGGGAAACGCTGCACCAGGGGACTAGGTTGCTCAGAAAGTGGCCAGAAGCTTAGCTCAGCTGAGGAGTTGTCATCTCCAAAAGAAAAATGTCCTTGCCAACTTAAAAAGGATGCAAAATGAAATCAAATTCTACAATCCTACAGATGTGGATATTGGTCCTGTAACTGACCCATCCTGGATCATGAGGAATAGTATAATGGTGCAGAAGGGAAATGATTTCTTTTCAAGACCCTAGACAAGATTTTGGAATAGCTGAAAAGAACACAATTTTTTCAAATATATTTTTTTTCAAAACCTAACAGTGTAACATTTCAGGATGGATGCAAGCTGTTCAGTCCATCCATTTCTTACTGTTTTGTGACTATGCCCTATTGTAATTTCTACGGCTAAGGGAAGCAAAATTGGGCCGTATGTCCCAACCATCTAATAGTTTATTGATTTCAACAGAGTGTTAATAGGGGATGACAAATTCAGCAGTAAAAGAATAAGTTATAAATCAAATTTAAACACACACACACACACACACACACACACAAAGCTTCCTCTCTAGATGGTATATACTTAACTGATTCTAGAAGCCTTTGTTATCCTGCTCTCTTTGGTAATAAACTAAATAAATGCATTATCTATAAGATTAGAGATTATTGTTCAAATAGAAAATATCCTTTTAATCATTTTAATCATACAAGGATTCTACTAAAAGAAGCAATACTAAGGGTAGCATTCTTTTTTCTTTATGTTGAATATGGTTTAAGATCACTAGAAGATGATCTGTTTTCAAGTTGCTTATAAAGGGTATGACTACACTACAGCGCTATTTTGAATTAACTTAATTCGAAATAGTTAATTTGAATTAAGCTAATTCGAAATAACACATCTATACACAAAAACTATTTTGAAATAGCGTTTTGCTATTTTGAAATAGCGCTTCCACACTGAGTGGACCCTGAACTGAAGTCAAGGCTGGCCGGAACCAGTGCCGGCAGGGCATCAGGTTAGGACTTAGTGTGTGGGGCTGCTGCCTGAGGCTAACTGATCTCCGTGCTTAAAGGGACCCTACCCCCACCCCGGACAGACAGTTTTCAGGGTTCCCATTTTCTTGTCTACCTCGATGAGGGACAGCAAAGCAGTCCTATCTTGGAGTGCCCTGAGTGCCCACACTCGGCACACCACAGCACTTGGCCACATGGAGCCAGAGGTGCCCCTGGGTACGCCAGTGCATTTCGTGGGGTCGTTGCCATCAGCCTGGCTGCACTTGCTGCAGGCTGCCATCCGGGGAGCCATCGGGGGGCTGTCAGGATCCAGGAGGCCCTGAGGGAGAGTGTCCACCCCAAGGAGCCTCCCCGGTCCTCCCTCACATCCTTCCATGTACTCCTCCCTAGCCCCCCTTCCTGATGTCAAATAAAAGACACGTATGTTCAAAAAAAGAAACTGGGTTTATTGAATAAAACTTGGGGAGGATGGACCTCTGGGGAGACTGGGAAAAGGAGGTGGGAGAGGGGAAGAGAGAAGGTGGGAGAGGGAGGGGGAAACCTGGGAGGAGGGAACTGGAAGGGGGAAGCAAAGGGAAGAAGGGGGAGGGGAAGCTCAGGGCTCAGGGTTGGGGGTCTCGCTGGACCATCCTGACTTTCATGCAAACCTGCTCCTGGGTTCTCATGTCGCCTTTGATGACCAGGCTGGCAGCTATCCTACCATAGACAACCGTGTTCCTCCGTCTAGGGCTGAGATGGTAGTTGGGGGCATCCCCCCCAAACCTGAATAAGGTCCATGATCTCCACCCTGCACCCGCCTTCTCCAGCCCTTGTCATGCTCCTGGGGAGTGGTGGAGGGCTGGCTGCCAGTGGCTTGCTGGCTCATGTTTTGAGGCCACTGGGTCAGGGGCCATGGTGGCCACTGCTGGCTCTGAGCTGGCAGGCTTGGAGCTGGCACAGGCACTGTGGCCAGGGTCTACCCCTTTAATGTCTCCGGGGCTGGGGGAGAGGAGAGTAAGCTTTCCTGGTTGTGCCCAGAGTGGCCACCAGGGCTCTCTTGGAAGGGCTGGAAGCCCCCTATTTCGAATTAAGTGTCTACACAGCACTTAATTTGAAATAGCTATTTTGAATTTGGCAATACTCCTTGTAAAATGAGGTTTACCAAATTCGAAATAAGGGCGCCACTATTTTGAATTTATTTCGAAATAGCAGTTTGCCTGTGTGGATGCTATTAAAGTTAATTCGAAATAACTGCTGTTATTTCAAATTAACAGTGTAGTGTAGACATATCCAAAGATATTTGCCCTGATCCTGGGATGTGCTCTAGTCTCTTTGTTCTGCTTCCTCAGTATAAAGTGATTCTTCCCATGGCATGTCAATTGCTTGGAAGATTTCCCTTGCATAAGGCAATGTTTAGACATCCAGAAATTTAAGCAGCGCCCTTTTCAACTCTCACCTCTCAGCTGCAGGCATAAAATCCAGAGCCAAGTCTTTCCTGCATCCTACTCCCAAACTGTCATAGCATCTTTTCAGCCTTTCATGTAATGCAATATGCACCATAGGACCAAACCAGTACAGAATGGAGCCAGCACCGGGGAAAACCTATACTGGCCTCCCAGCTGTGATGAATAGTCCCCTTTGTTGGAATAAAGAGTTACCTCAGCAATCCTGGTTATCCAATGTCATCCACCTTATGCAGTGATTTACGTCTTGCCAAGGTGGTACAAATTACAGTGGTGGATTTTATGCTCCCTTTTCAGAGATGTAAAATGACTATTCATCAGCCATGGCAATAGGAAATCATTTAGTCATATAACCAATTTTAATCACAGAATCATTAAAATATTGGACTGGAATGGACCTCAAAAAATCATGAAGTCCAGCCAGCTTTTCTGTGGCAGGACCAAGTAAACCTAGACCACCCTGAGTGGTGTTTGTTCAAACTGTTTTTTTAAAACTTCCAATGATGGGGACCTTTCTTAAAAGCTTATTCCATGGTTTAGCAATCTTTAACTTAGAAAGTTTTTCTTAATATCTGATCTACATCTTCCTTACTGCAAGTTCAGCCCATTACTTCTTATCATACTTTCAGTGGACATGGAGAATAATTGATCATCATCCTCTTTATAACTGCTATTGGCAGTCTGTTATCCATGTTTCCCCTCAGTCTCCTTCAGGATAAATATCTAGTTTTCTCAACCTAACCTCATAGATGAGGTTTTACATACAACACTTCTGTTAACACGCCCTAGAATTATGTTAGCCTTAATAGGGAGGATGCAGTTGCACAATCGCTAAAGGCCAACTCTCTTGATTAGTTAAGTCTACATCTAGATTTTCTTTCAGAAGAAGCTTTTTCGGAAGAGATCTTCTGGAAAAACTTCTTTTGAAAGAGAGCATCCACTCAGCAAAAGCACATCGATAAAGCAATCTGCTTCTTCAAAAGATCCACATTAATTGGATGCCATCTCACATTTAAGTTGTGATTACTATGGACGCAGTGGCCACCAGGGCACCTGTGCTTTTTCCTCTTTCCTCTTCTTTCAAAAGAACTCCTTCTTCCCCATCCACACATGCCTTTTTCCAAACAAGCTCTTTCAGAAAAAGGCTTCTTCCTCGTAGAAAGAGGTTTACCACTGTTGGAAAAACCCCTGCGTTCTTTTGACTTTCTGTCGAAAGAATGCAATTGCAGTGTGGATGTAAGTGTAGTTTTTCTAGAAAATCTCTGTAGTATAGACATACCCTAAGTAAAATTTGTCATTTCTTAGTCCCTTTTTTGCTATTCTACTTGCCCAATATTTTCAACTCGTTATTCTGGGATATTGCACTATGTAGTTGGGAGGATTTACTCCTAAAAAGATGGCTATTTATCAACTCCAGAAGTGATATGTAGCACCTTTCAAAATGTAACATTCTGGAAGATCACAAGGTTCAGGGTATTAGAAAAAGAATGTGAAGATTCTGATCTCTGGGGTCAAAGGAGAAGATTGTTCTTATGCTTATGGATTGGCATTTGACATAGGAGATTAAGGCTCAGTTCTTGGCTCTACAATGGATTTCCCGGGGCAATTTTTTCTGTGCCTCAATTCACTATCCATAAAATGTGGATATATTTTTTCACCCTCTTTATCTATATTTTCTATTTATATTGTAAACTTCTCCTTGGGGGAAAGATTTCCTCACACTATGTGCAGAATAATATTAATATCATCACCATAGTCATGCCATATGCTCTAATCCAGATCAGAGGCCATTTTATATGAGTGTATTTGACTAGTGTTAAATGAGTCACTGCCTTTAATTCATTTACCCATAGGCAGGTGCATACATCAAAACCGGCACGTTTTCTGCACTATCAACAGAAAGGTCATTTAGCCTTTTATGTTCTATATGTGCTCTCAAAATGAAAGGTTTGCATATGCATAAAGAGTTAATACCTAGGATGCCAGTAGATGGCATGCAAGAATATGTTAGAAGGTTTCTGGGTTTTGCAGGATCAATGAAACCTGTTGTGCATTGCAACTGGCTTCTTCTGTGAACATCCTTATATGGGTTGCTTATCCTACTATTTTAAAAAAAGAATAGTGTTAAAGTGCAGGATAGATACACTTGCAGCAACAGTGTCCTTGCTATAGATTAGAGATTTTAATATCCAGTGCTGCCAATCTACATTTAAGGCAAGTTAAGTTCACTTATGTTTTTAAAATATAGTGCTGAATTTGGCAAAAATGAATAAGTAATAAATGTATATTCATGAAAATAGACTCATTGTTAAGCTAGCAGAATATACAAGGTCAGCTCTTGCCATCAAATGGAGTGTTGCAGGAAGTTCCCAAAGTCAACCAGCATGTTGTTATTTTAAAACAGCTATTTCTCCTGTTCCAAAACTGCTGAACAAGACCACTTCAATACAAGCAAATAAATGGCTGATGAGATTTCTTGAACAACACAAAGCCACATGCAAATAAGGGAGCATCAAAATATTATTTATATATTCATTAATATCTATTTAGATGTATGAATAATGAATAGGGGAAAGTGTCTGTCCTTTGATCTGGGGGCTTTTTACATCAATTTACATAATATAATATGTATTCAACAGCTCATCCCCTAGAAAAAAATAACCCTATGAATTGACTTGAGGAACCCAGTCCTGCTGAAAATTTCCACTCATAAAGCCCTGTTTCTTGAAGGTCAGTCATTTCAGGCTACCTAAAGGGGAAGGACTGAGTCCTAACATCAAGCGGTATGTCTACACTACCCCGCTAGTTCGAACTAGTGGGGTAATGTAGGCATACCGCACTTGCAAATGAAGCCTGGGATTTGAATTTCCCGGGCTTCATTTGCATAAGCGGGGAGCCGCCATTTTTAAAACCCCGCTGGTTCGAACCCCGTGCAGCGCGGCTATACGGGGCTCGAACTAGGTAGTTCGGACTAGGCTTCCTATTCCAAACTACCGGTAGTTCCACGAGGTGTACCAGCGCTGCACGGGGTTCGAACCAGCGGGGTTTTAAAAATGGTGGCTCCCCGCTTATGCAAATGAAGCCCGGGAAATTCAAATCCCGGGCTTCATTTGCAAGTGCGGTATGCCTACATTACCCTCCTAGTTCGAACTAGGAGGGTAGTATAGACATACCCATGGTGCCCTCATTGAGAATGTTATGCTGGAAGATCTTTTTTTTTCTCTTTTCTGAATCAAGGATGTTCTTGCCTGAATGCTTCCATTGATTGCGAATGCAGCAATCCTTCCCTGGAAAAAAGGTAATTTTTCAAATTAACAGGTGCCAGTTCATTTAGAGCATTAGCTGTCAAACCCAACAGTTTAAACTTCACTTGGAAACCTATAGGCAGTAAATGCAGATCACAGAGCACTTGGTGTAATTTCTACATGGCAAGGACAAACCTCATTCTGTATGGGTACGTCTACACTACAACGTTAATTCGAACTAACTTAGTTCGAATTAGTTAATTTGAACTAAGCTAATTCGAACTAATGGATCCAGTCTAAAAAACTAGTTTGAATTAGCATTTTGCTAATTCGAATGAGCATGTCCACATTAAGTGGACCCTGAACCGGGCTTAAGGATGGCCGGAAGCAGTGCTGGCAGGGCATCAGAGGAGGACTTAGAGCGTGGAGATGCTGTCTCAGACTAGCCGAGGGCTGTGCTTAAAGGGACCCGACCCCCACCCCGGACAAACAGTTCTCAGGGGTGCCCCGCTTGCAAAGCAGTCATGGCTTGGAGTGCCCAGTGTGCCCACACTCAGCACATCACAGCACTCGGACATCAGCCCGGCTGCACTTGCCACAGGCTGCCATTTGCGGAGAGGGGGCAATCGGGGGGCTGCAGGAGAGCTTCCACCCCGAGGAGCCTGCAGAGCCAGCCCAGTCCTCCCCATTGGGGGCTCATACCCCATTCCACCCTCACCTCCTTCCACTTACCCTTCCCTAGACCCCTTCCTCATGTACAAAATAAAGGACACGTATGGTCAAAAATAGAAACTCTCTTTACTGTACAAAACTGGGGGAAACTGGGAAAAGAAGGTGGGAGAGGGGAAGAGAGAGGCTGGGAGAGGGGAGGGGGAAAACTGGGAGGAGGGAGCTGGGAGGGGGAAGCAAGGGAAAGGAGGGGGTGGGGAAACTCAAGGATCAGGGGTGGGGGTCTCGCCGGACAACCGCCTCCCATCACGGCGAGGGAGGGGGCCTCGGCGTCCCCGGGGGGATGGGGTGGAGGGTGCGGAGGTTAAGGTGGGGGGTGTGGACATTGAGGAAGAGGATGTGGGGGTTGAGGAGGAAGAGGTGGGAGGGGGGGCAGGAGTGGGAGGAGGGACAGCAGTTGGGGGGGCAGCAGGCGCAGGACCAGCACGGGGAACTATGCTCTGCAGCAGGAGCTGCAGGTTTGTGCTCAGCCCTCATTTAAGCTGTGATTACTATGGACGGAGTGGCCACCAGGGCACCTGTGCTTTTTCCTCTTTCCTCTTCTTTCGAAAGAACTCCCTCTTCCCCGTCCATACACGCCTTTTTCTGAAAGAACTCCTTCAGAGAAAGGCTTCTTCCTCATAGAAAGAGGTTAACCAATGTCAGAAAAATCCCTCTCTTCTTTCAATTTTTTTTGAAAGAATGCAATTGCAGTGTGGACATAATTGGAGTTTTTTCAGAAAAATGGCCATTTTTCCAAAAAAAAATTGGCAATGTAGATATACCCTCAGTCTTTTGGCAAGCTCTTGGCCACAGCTACTACCTGACCATCTAGCAACAGCTGATGAATTTATCAGAATCCCTTATTTGAAAACTCACCTGGCACATGGCAAACACACACCCTTACCCACAGAGGCCAAGGGAAACAATTTCTTTCCCTCTTCTTTGTAACACCTTTTTAGAACATCAATAAAACTTACTGATCCCAATGGAGGAAAACTGCTATAAAAAGGAGGTGCTTTGCCATAATTTTGGGGTTTGTCCTGCCATGGGAACCTCAGTGCAGACTGATAGAACCTGGTTCCTTCCCTTATACTTAGCCTGCTTGGCTGCCAGGAGAAAGGGAGCAACAGATTGGTAACTATAACATCCACTGAAGGGACGTGTGAGTTTGTGTGTCTGTGTTTGTGTGTGTATGTGTGTCCATGTATCCGTGTGTCTGTCTGTCTAAGCATATGCTACCTGCTTTTCTGTTGTATTCTTAATAAATGTGGCATATTGTCTTTTCCCCTATGAAGATCTGGTGTGTTTCTTATAAGCATAATACCTGAATAGTATAAAACATGAGTATGAGTCCAGAATAGCATGCAGAAAGGTGTTATACATTTAGGTCAGTGCACTCCTGAAATGTGTAACTGGAATTGCAGAACTAACTGTGGCTACAAATACTAAGGAATTATCATTTTAGTATGTAACTCATAGTCAAAATTTCTATGCTTGAGCTTCCACTACGGGAGGTTCTCTCAGGCTTATAGGAACAGCGCATACAGTTGCTATCGAGGGGAGACTAGCTACCATATTGGTCATGTCTCTGGAAAAGCCGTCTCTGTGGACTTGTCTCAGAAGAACAAGCTTTGATCTATATTTTAAACAGCAGCTGCCCAGGATGCTAAAATAACCTGAGAAGATGTATTCTGTTTTGTGTTGTGCAGGGATCCCATAATCTCTGCTATCCACTGATGTGGGAGAGAAGAGGAAGCCTGATATTAAAATGTGTATCTGCTGATGGTCTCTAGAATAGGGAGAGAAAGAACTGAAATTAAAACTCCGTTATTTGTTGCCATTTATATATTACCTACTAGATTTCATCACAACACAGAGACATCATTAGTCAGAAATACCAAGTACCTCTTTATAGAAGCCATCTCTGCTTTTAAATTGAAATACTTTCCATTACAGCTTGCATGATAAAGGTGGAGCTGCTAAGGGCTTGACCCAAAGCCCATAAAAGTTAATAAAAGACTCCCATTGACATCCGTGTGCTTTGGATCAGACCCTCCAGGAGAGAGTCTCTTACTGAAAGTGGCATGATAAACTTCGATATACAAATTGAGTGTGGCATCTAAATGGAGATCTGTGGTATAATATTAATGTTAGACTACATCTCTTCGGTATTGTTGTATTTCTACTAATTAAAGACTTGGCTAGGAGCCCTGGATGTGTCTGCACAGGAAAACAATGGGGAACGGGGAGCTGGCTATGAACTACCCTCATCACTAGAGCTTCCCAGGAGTGGGTGAGGAGTGGAGACCAGGTTGATATACCACTTCTCTAGCAGGAGGGCAAGAAGATAGGAGTGGAAGTCTGGTAGTAATCCCAGACTGAATTTGGCTAACCTGGACAATATTTTGCAAATCAACTACACTTTCATACTAGGACAGTGGAAAAAATGAGAGGCTTCAAATGTAACCACTAATGCTATGAATAAATGCCCAAAATAAAATAAATTGCCTCCTATCCTGATCCTTCAGCACACTAGTGGTTGTGGTGTAAAAATTACCATAATGTTAACCTAAAATACTGATTTTCAGACATTAGTAGGAGTGGTTGAAGTTAGGTATGTTTATTTCTCATATATATACAAGGAAGTTGCATAAAGTTCCTATGGCAGATGGATGTGTTTCATTACAGAGCCAGTGGACTCTTTGTAGTTCAGGATTCCTAATCTTCATAGTTTAAATGGAGAACAGAAATGGAATATGCAACTTTAGATTCAATTCCCTGGGCTAAGCAACTTTGGGATGAAAGGAAGAAATTTGAATTAAGCTATGCAATGATTTGGTCCGATAGCTATAGCCTATAAGTAACTGGGTGTATGTGTTCATTCCATGTACGAATGCCAGATGTAATTCACTTGTGCATGACTTCGAAATCAACACAATTAATTAGTCTTGGAGGAAGGGAACACCACACTTCCCCCAACTCCTTTTAAAACTCATATGCATGATCCTAGGCAGAGGGAGGGGGAATAATTGATCATTTTAATCATTCTAAATATCTCAAAGGCACAAAATGTTCCAAACAGGCAATGCTTTGGAGGTACTCTTTGCACAGAACTTTGCACAGAACAACATAGTCTGAAGCATAATAGGAAATCTTCGGAGAAAAATAAATATGTATGTTATACATAGTTTCTAAAGTTATCATTGCTGTTGTGAAACCTCCAAGGAAATTTTTCACAATCTTTTTGAAGGGCAAACAAACAAATATCCAGTAATATGGATATTACCTTGGGTTTCAGCCACACACACAAATAAAAATGTATATTGTGCTGTATGTTGCTGGTTGACTATTTTCATTTTCCTGTACTTTTCATGTATCAGCTGGTATTCTTTCCTCAGACTAGTCATAAAACAATCAATAGAACCTACTTGTATAATGGGTTTTGGATAATCAGGAACTGTGGTTGATCAGGAGAGAGAGCTGTATGAGGTGGAAAAGCTGAGAGAACAAACCAGTACAGACTAAGGGTGTATCTAGACTACAGGTTTTTTTTTTAAAAAGTGGCCTTTTTCCGAAAAAAACTTCACCTTCATCTAGACTGCTGCCACGTTCTTTCAAAATTAAATCAAAAGAACGCGGCAGTTTTTTCTACCACAGAAAACTTCATTTTATGAGGAATAATGCCTTTTTTCAAAAGTCCTCTTTCAATAAAAGGCATTATTGAATGCAAACAGGGCTTTTCCGAAAGAGAGCATCCATACTGCAGCTTGCTTTTTCGAAAGAAGTGGTTGCAGTCTAGATGCTGTCTTTCGAAAGAGGCTTGTAATCTAGTCATACCCTAAAAGCCCAGACTGGCTAGGCTCTGAAGACCCAATTTAGCAAAGCACTTTGGCATGTACTAAGTGCCTAGTATTAGGGCCTGTTGCTTTATGACAGGTGCTGAGCATCTTCAAGTCTTATTAAGATTATTAGGTCTGAAGAATACTACATATAAAGGATGTGGCCTTACGGACCCAAGCATGCAAATCCTTTTTACTTGATGAGTCTTTGACACCTGTGGGAGGTTCACTTGTCTTCTTTGTGATGACTTCAGTATAGCTATTTTAGTTCCATCTCTGACCAGATCCATGGTGGGTGGGAAAAAGAAATCTTTTTCTCTTCTTTGTGTAGCTAACAAAAGGGTCAAACAGAAATCCAGACCTTGTGTTTTAGGTGAGCACATGGGCCACTCCCCCGTACACCCTATGACATGGGAAGGCAGAGAAGTCATGGCTCTGCATTCTCCACATATTTACCAGCTAGCAGAGAGATTGTCTGTGATGGGGGAGGCGGGAAGGGAGTTTGCAGCTCCTCATGAAAGGATATAACAGTGAGCAGTTTCCCTAGACAATGGGGATCTTCAGGAGTTTTCTGGAGCAGTGCAACTACATATCACCCGTTCCTGTGGGCCAAGTGCTATGTGAATGAAATAGCCCCAGTGATTAAGGACTGCCATTGTTTGGGTATATAGGATCAGGCCCACTTTCTGTTTGACATTATGTCCAGATATGTGCAGATCGAACGTAACTATCTTACAAAATGTGCCAATATATCTCTGTAGCTGTTTTTTGTCCTGTAACTTTAGAATTTAAAAGGAATAATGATTTTAAAGTTAAAAACTCATTATCTAAAATTACAGTAGTTAGGAAAGATTACTTATGCTTCACCAAAAGAATAGTTGATTTATTTCATAGATTATCAATATTTAGGACTTCACAGAATTTCTGCAGGTTTTTTTACTGATCTCCCTTGTATGTCTTTAATGTATTTGAAGGTAATGTGTATTACCTTCACATTTATTCAGCTGTGAGATTTCCAAGGATGGATGAAATAAACAACCAAAGTAGAAGCCTTATTCTGAATGTGATCCAAAAGTGTGGTTTAGATGTAAAGATGATTCAACACACCAGGAGCTCATTTACTTGCTCTTCAGTTCTTTGTATGTTTGTTTTTTCACTCTCAAAAAAGTGAAATCCTGTTTGTTTGGTTGAGGTTTGCTGTACTGCTGCAATTTCATCACTCTGGGTATGTCTACACTACCACCCTAGTTCGAACTAGGGTGGTTAATGTAGGCAACCGAAGTTGCAAATGAAGCCCGGGATTTAAATATCCCGGGCTTCATTTGCATCTTACCGGGCGCCGCCATTTTTAAAGCCCCGGTAGTTCGGACTCCGTGCCCGCGGCTACACGCGGCACGGAGTAGGTAGTACGAGGTGTAACGGTAGTTCGAATTAGAAAGCCTAATTCGAACTACCTACTCCGTGCCGTGTGAAGCTGCGGGCATGGAGTCCGAACTACTGGGGCTTTAAAAATGGCGGCGACCGGTAAGATGCAAATGAAGCCCAGGATATTTAAATCCCGGGCTTCATTTGCAACTTCGGTTGCCTACATTAACCACCCTAGTTCGAACTAGGGTGGTAGTGTAGACATACCCTCTGAGGGGGAAATAAAGATCCTGATAGGTGGAGCAAAACTCATTAAGAATCTGAATGAGCAATAGGTCCCTGGAGAATGTGCATTTCACAAATATGAACTGTGTGACTGAAGAAGATTGAAATAGTCCATTAAATTTTATTCATTATTGCAAAACCTTGCAATCTGAAGATCAGTCGACATAACCACTACCAGCCCACTCACACTGCACCCTTAGCTTTGTAACTCAATCTGCTTCACTTGTAGAAACAAGTCCAGAGTTAAGATTATACAGACCCACATTATAGCAAAGGATGACTCTCACTTGGCATTATATGCTGAAAACCTGCCTTCATTTTCCACTGCTAAAAATATAAGCAGCCTATGTTGCTAGTTATACCAGATAGTAATAATGCTTAGCATATTTTCAGTGCCTCTAAAACAATTTTTATATATTATGATGATATATTTTTATTTGAAAAGCTGGTTTAATTATACTAAAGCAAAATTGTTTAAACATTAGAAAGAAGAGATATTGTGCAGTTGCTAATATATAATTGTACACTTTTCCCAATTTGTGCAGTTTTCTGCACTATAATTGGTAATGCATGTCTGATTTACATGATTGCTATAGTATTATTATTACTTAATATCCAGATAGTATGCAACCACCTTTGTTCTGATTGGCTAATACTCCATTATTCATACCAAGATGAGGGAAATCGCTATATGATTATTTCTCATTAACCATACTGAAAATATTCAAATCACTGCACCACAGTAGCTCTGTTTTGACTGGTTTCTGCACTCAGAATTTTCAAGCTGACAGCAATAAAGTCACCACCCCAGCTTCTCACTTCATTTTGCTGAAGTAGTAAAAAGTCCAACACAGAATCACAGTAATGTAAGGCTAGAAGGGATCTTAAATGTTCATTTACACACAGAGACAAACACACACTTAAATATATGTAAACTAGGTGTTTGTTTAACCTTAAAAATCTCCAGCACTGAGAATCCCATAACTTCCCTGTACAGTGACTATGTCTACACTGCGCTGGTTTTGCGCAAAAACTATGCAAATGAGGCTAAGCATGGAATATCGCTGAGCCTCATTTGCATAATTAATAAGCAGCCGCTTTTTGTGCAAGAGGCTTTTTGTGCAAGAGCTGTCTACACGGCTCCTTCTTGCCCCAAACCCCTTCTTGCGCAAGAGCTGTTTTTCCAGAAAAAAAGCGGGAAAATGACTCTTGCACAAGAGGGGTTTCTGCACAAGAAGGAGCTGTGTAGATAGCTCTTTTTTGCACAAAAGCCTCTTGCACAATAAGCGGCCGCATATTAATTATGCAAATGAGGCTCGGCGATATTCCGTGCTTAGCCTCATTTGCATATTTTTTTTGCACAAAACCAGCACAGTGTAGACATAGCTTCAGATTGCTGTTATATGAAGTAGATGGGAAAATAAGGTTCTCAAGTTTCTGAAGGGAAATTTTTGGTTTTGTTTCTATTAATGCATTTCAGTCATTTCTGAATCCATCTCTATCTTCTAACATTGGTACCCATTGCCATAATCAGTGTTGCCAGGTCTCCGGTATTCACCTGGACAGTCCGGTATTTGCGGGATCCATACAGTAAAAAAATACAGGAAATACCGGACATGTGAAATGTCTAGTATTTCCTGTTTCCCTGGGATGGAAGCCCAGCGGGGACAATTTTTCCCTGCTGCATCTGGCAGGGGTTGGAGAGTGAGGAGCCCTGCAGCGTCTAGCGAAGAGGGAGTAGGAGGGGGCAGTTGCCTAGTGCCATGCTAGGGGGGTGCCAGGCTGGGATGGGAGGGGAGCGCACGCTGCTTTGACCCACATGACCAGCAGAGACCGGGAGCTGGCCAAGTGATGCCTCCCTCTACAACTGCCAGCCAAGGCATCAGGGCCAGGCGGCAGGAGCATCCACTTTAAAAGTCAGATTGTTCCTCCATGCCTGGCTCTGTGGGAGGAAGAGGAGATTTCATTGGAGCAGGAGATTTGATTGGAGCAGGGGCTCCTGACACTGGGGATGACTGCCTCAGGGGGAGGAGGGAGTGCATTGGGATGTCCCACCCCGGACAGACAGTTCTCAGGGTTCCCCGCTTTCTTGTCTACCTTGATGAGGGACAACAAAGCAGTCCTGTCTTGGAGTGCCCTGAGTGATCACACTTGGCACATCACAGCACTCGGCCATCAGCCCGGCTGCACTTGCCGCAGGCTGCTGTCCGGGGGGGTCAATCGGGGGACTCTCAGGATCCAGGAGGCCCCGCAGGAGAGCTTCCACCCCAAGGAGCCCACAGAGCCACCCCAGTTCTCCCCATTGGGGGCTCGTGCCCCATTCCTTCCTCACCTCCCTCCCTAGCCCCCCTTCCTGATGTAAAAAAATAAAGGATATGTGTGTTCAAAAATACAAACTCTCTTTATTTAACAAAACCGGGGAGGGGGAATAAAACTGTGGAGAGATGGGGGAAAGGAGGCAGGAGAGAGGGTAGGAGACGGGAGGGGGAAACTGGGAGGAGGGAGCTGGAAGGGGGAAGCAAGGGGAAGGAGGGGGAGGGGAAACTCAGGGATAGGAGTGGGGGTCTCACCAGGCCAACCACCTCCCAGCACGGTGAGGGAGGGGACGTCGGCGTTCCCAGGAGGATGGGGTGGAGGGTGCAGAGGTTGAGATGGGGGGTGTGGACATTGAGGAGGAGGGTGTGGGGGTTGAGGAGGAAGAGGTGGGAGGGGGGGCAGGAGTGGGAGAAGGAACAGTTGTTGGGGGGGCAGCAGGTGCAGGACCAGTACAGGGCACCATGCTCTGCAGCAGAGCCTGTAGGTTTGCATTTCTGGCTCGGTCCTCAGCCAACTGCTCATGGCGGAGCTGCAGGTCTGCCCGCATCCAGGCCTCTACTGTGCGGTGCAGGACTCACAAGGACCCCAGGAACTGGTCCCAGTGCTCCTGCTCCGTGGTGGTGGTCCGGGGCAGACTGCGGGTGCGGGAGCATGTCCCGGCCAGGGTGGTGTGCCCTACACGAGCAGCTGGTGCAGCTGTAGAGAAAAGAGAGAAGTGGTCAGTTCTCCCTGGGGACACAGTGAATGATGCCCAGCCCTCCCCCGCAACATGAGGGTGACCATGCCCTGCACCGTCAGAGCCGTTGTGATTGTACAGAGGCCATGGTCAGGATGTCTGGCTCTCCCCGGGACTGGGAGCTGCCCCAAGACCGCACCCATGTGCCTGTGCCATGTGTGGCCAGGGTGTGTGTGTGGGGGGGGAGATGTCCCCTGCCTCCGTGTAGAGGGGACGTGTGAAGGGAAAGCATCCTGCTGGGTCCCGCCCTGGAATCAGGAGCATGTCAGGTCTCTTCACACACGCATGTGCCTATTGGGCCATGGCCCCTGGGTGTCATGCAGCTGGAGCCACCTGCCCAAGGGTGGCATGGCACAGGTGTCTGCATGATCCGTGGGAGGCATGGCCCACGTGCGCGGTCCCTGGTCTCTCTCCCCACCTCTCCCCCCGAACTACTTCATTCAAACTACTTACCCGGTATGGTCTCCCTGGACGACCCTGCCGACTCCAGTGCTGGAACTCCTTGTGGTGGCCCCTCCGGTGCGCCCGGGTCAGGGCCCTCCGGTCCCGGCTCGCTTCCTCCTGGGCTGGCGCAGACCGCTCCGCCCCCCAAGAGTTGGTCGAGGGCGGGGAAGTAGGGACAGATGGCAGCCCCTGCTGTGGCACCGCCCCTGGTGACCCTGGCGTATGCCTGCCGCAGCTGTTTTATTTTCAGGCGCACCTGCTCTTGTGTACGCCAGTGTCCCTTTCGGGCCATGGTGGCCACTATGCGGCCGTAGACGGCTGCGTTCCTCCACCTAGTGCGGAGATCGTGGAGGTTGGGGGCCTGCCCCAAAACCTCAATGAGGTCCATGACCTCCGCACTAGACCAGGAGGGCGCGTGCCGTCTATGGCCCCTGGATGGCCCCTGGGTGCTGGGGGACTGAGCAGGGGACGGCTCGCTGGCACTGGCTGCCTGGCTCATCCTGCGGCCACTGGTTCGGGGCAGAGACTGCTGGCAGGGCTGGCTGTGGCAAGTGCCGTCTGGCCAGAGTCTACCCCTTTAAGGGCACGGGCCTGGGGGAGAGGAGAGGAGTTTTCCTGGTTTGGCCCAGAGTGGCCACCAAGGGGAACCTGGGAAGAGCTAGCCTCCAGCTAGTTCGAATTAAGTGCCTACACAGCCCTTAATTCGAACTACAGGCAGTCCCCGACTTACGTGGATCCGACTTACGTCGGATCCCTAGATACGAACGGGGTGAGGCAACTCCCGCACATGCGCAGCAGCATTCCCGGGGCTCGCTCACCTGGGTCCTAGGATCCTCCTCCTCCTCGGGCCAGCTCCGACTGGGGTCCCGCAGAGCTGCCGGGCAGAGGAAAAGTGCCTCCCCACGCCCGCTGCCAGCAACAGGCTGCCCCCTCCCCTGAGCAACAGGCTGCCGAACAGCAGACAAAAGCAGCCTCTCTGCCCCTCCTCCCCTCTATACATGCCGGGCTCCCGGAGCGCAGCAGCGTCCCCGGGGCTCGCTCACCTGGGTCCTAGAATCCACCTCCTCCTCCTCTTCGGCCGGCTCCAACTGGCCTCTGCCTGCAGCAGCTGGCCACAGGGACAGGGATCCCGCAGAGCTGCCGGGCAGAGGAAAAGTGCCTCCCCACGCCCGCTACCCCCCCCCGCCCGCGGCCTTGCATCCTGCACGCCTCCCCCCTCCCCCCCTGCCAGCAACAGGCTGCCCCCTCCCCTGAGCAACAGGCTGCCGAACAGCAGACAAAAGCAGCCTCTCCGCCCCTCCTCCCCCTATACATGCTGGGCTCCCTGGGCAAACAAAGACTCCACCAAAACAAACAAAGTGCTGGCCTCATTGTGTTAGCAAAAAAAGGACCCTCCTCCTAGAACCCTGGGTGGTGTGTGGAAATGAAGCTATTAGCTCAAAGCTTGGTGCAGAGCTGTTTGGTATTTGATGAGTTACTCCTTTAGTCCTGAGTTTGTCACAGGGACAGAAATAGATGTGAAATCTTCTGAACAGGGGAACAGACAGCAAAACAAACATTAGAGGGGAGTTAACCTTTCCCTATGCTATCCAAAACTAAAAAAAATGTTTGGCTAGAGTTTCCCCTACAATATGTACCAGTTCCGACTTACATACAAATTCAACTTAAGAACAAACCTACAGTCCCTATCTTGTACGTAACCCGGGGACTGCCTGTACTTAATTTGAACTAGATGTTAGTCCTTGTAGAATGAGGTTTAACTAGTTCGAATTAAGCGCACCACTAGTTCGAATTAAGTTCGAACTAGCGGTTTGTAGGTATAGACGCTATGAAAGTTAATTCGAACTAACGGCTGTGAGTTTGAATTAATTTTGTAGTGTAGACATACCCTAAGTGTGGGGTTCCTCTCCCCACAGTTCCAATACCTAGGCTCTCAAATCTCCACCACCTCCACCAAAACTGGCAAATTACAGAAAAACAGCAGAGAGATTCCACTGACTCCCATTTTATGAACTGTAAAATTCAACCTTTCTAGGTGCTCTAAAATCTGAATGGTTCCTTTGAATTGCTCGGAAATCTGCCCTCTGGGGATGCAGAGTCACTAGTGATCCAAATGTGGGGTGATTTGACCAATGGACCCCCACAGTTACAGGCTGCTCCTCAAACCTGTTCTCTTCTGTTCTGTAAAACAGAGATGCAAGGTACAGGTTGAACCTCTCTAGTCTGGCATTCTCTGGGCTGGCAATATCTATGGTCTGGAATTATTTTAGTTACCATGGGTGTGGCCACGTTTTCTGCAGTCCCATAAAGTTTGTTTACAGCCACCGATCCTGGGTCTCAGTGTTTTATACTGTTTTAGCCCTAATTTACCTCCAAGAGCCCAGGAAGCTGTGGAATTGTTGGTAATGCTGCTGGACAATTTTGGGCTCCCATGGTTTGTCAAATTCTCTGATTCAGAACCATTCAGGTCCTGAGGGTGCGGAACTAGAGAGGTTCAACCTGTATTAACTATGTCTGGATGAATCACACACAGACGTCACTGATATAGATGGTTGTGAACTCATCTTCCATCAGTTAATATGACTAAGGAAAAGCTAATCACAACCTCATTAAACAAAAAAGAGTCTTTGAATAGATTCCTGGAGTATGCTAAAATCTGTGAGTGATGGGCAATGTTCCCTGTAACTTGAGCACTTGAGTAGCCACCAAATTCCAGGCAGAATCAAATTCCACCCAAAAGATTAGCAAACAGCCCACAGCTGGCAACATGTGTTTCTTCTGATGGTACACATGGCTTGGTGCACACAACAAAAGTTATTCCACACATGAATGGAAAAAATAGAGGGAGCATCAGTCATGGGTGGGTATATGATTTTGAGGCACCTGTAATCTGTCTTTGGGGGAAAGTGAACATGAATACTTCATGTGTAGGAGTAAAAGGAGTGAAAAATTAAGAGAGGGTATGTCTACACTACCACCCTAGTTCGAACTAGGGTGGTAATGTAGACATACCCAGAGAGAGTAGGGTGAGAGGATTCTAGGGAGGGAGATAAATGGGAATGGGTGGTTGGGGAGTAAGGCATACTTAACCTGAAGCCAACAGTTGTCCTTGAAGTTCACTGTAACCAGATTTCACCTGTATTAAAATGTTAACAGAGAGCCCCATACAGGTGACTTGCCCCAGGGCTGCACTCTCCTAGGGACTGAGTGGTTGTAAGAGTTCAGCCTTGATGAACCATAACTTCTTGCAGCTCTCTCTTTTCAATCAATGACTATTCTACTGGCCCAGCTCCTCAAATCTCTTGCAGAGTGCACAGTTTGTGCTTTGGTTATCTCACATTTGGATTGTTATAAATTGTCTGTTGAGAAGCCTTCCTG
Source organism: Pelodiscus sinensis (assembly GCF_052426305.1). NCBI lineage: Eukaryota > Metazoa > Chordata > Testudines > Trionychidae > Pelodiscus > Pelodiscus sinensis. The sequence continues at coordinate 46,020,301 of NC_143052.1, forward strand.
GCTCCTTTATCTCTGATCTATTATTTGTCTGGAAAGCATCAACATTTGGCCCTTAATTCAAAATCCCCCTGCTGTCCTGTTATTTAAGCATTTACAATGGCTACTCCTTATCCAGAGAAGGAATTGGTTCTGATTCCTTACTTACTATAACTGCAATATCCTGTACAATTTTTAAGTAAAGATATCTGGCCCCAAGCTAGTATGCCTTTCCATTTGATTGCCATGCTACCAATTTTAGATCAGGAATTCTATAAAACATTTTTCTTTTCTATTTATCTTTGATTTACACACTGTAGGTGTCAAATACATTTTATGTAACTCATATACTCCTTGTCTTTTTATATCCTGAGGCTCTATGCTGCACTAATGCAGAATATGTGACGGGAAAATTTGAAACCAAAATATGTTTTCTGAATTTTTTTTATTACTTACAAATACAGTGACATAATTAATTGCAAGAATATATTGGTTAATAATACATCTGATCAAAACATACTCAAATTGTTTTGTGATTTTTTTCAATCAGCTCACATAATTAACAAGAAATATCCAATAAACAAACATGATTCCCTCAGTAACATTGTGCAACCCCAATAAAATCAATAGTACCCACAGAATCACCTCCCTTCTTCCAAGGGCCCCAAAAGACTAGAGGAAATGACACACATTTCCTTCCCCTTTTTGGAGTTGTGGGCATTACCTCTGGAATGCTTCTAATGAGAAAATGTACAAGTGGAAAGGAGGGCAGAATTTGGCTTGCTAACTTTATTAATATATAAGCTTGGAAAGACCTTGACTCTGTTGGGTCTCTTTTTATTTTAGTTATTTTTATTATATTATTACCATTTTTTGAATTTTGAGATCCTGCTCTTGTTCCCGCTGAAGTCAATAGCAATATTCCCATTAACTGCAATCATGCATGATCAAGCCATGAGAGAATAAGAAAACCACAAAGCTTTTCAGCATCTCTATATAGACACTCTCTTATCTCTAGCAAGACATAAGTGGGCTTATTAGTTGTGGCCTAAACTCCCTGAATCCTAAGGGCAATAATTTACTAAAATCTGTTCTTGTTATGCAAGTGTAAGGACAATAAACAAGTAATTACCTCCAGTAACCATTTTCCAATTCACATAGCATCAGACACATACTGCACATTTGTTTAACTTTTTATCATGAAAACAACGAGGAGTCCTGTGGCAACTGAGGGTATGTCTACACTACAGCACTAATTTGAACTAACTTAGTTCGAATTAGTTAATTCAAACTAAGCTAATTCGAATTAGCACAGATAAACTTAAAAACTAGTTCGAATTAGCGTTTTGCTAATTCGAACTAGAATGTCCACATAGAGTGGACCCTGAACAGAGGTTAAGGATGGCCGGAAGCAGTGCCGGCAGGGCATCAGAGGAGGACTCAGAGCGTGGAGATGCTGTCTCAGACTAGCCGAGGGCTGTGCTTAAAGGGTCCCGACCCCCACCCCGGACAGACAGTTCTAAGGGGTGCCCCGCTTGCAAAGCAGTCCTGGCTTGGAGTGACCGGAGTACCCACACTTGGCACATCACAGCACTCGGCCATCAGCCCGGCTGCACTTGCCGCAGGCTGCCATCTGGGGAGAGTGAGCAATTGGGGGGCTGCAGGAGAGCTTCCACCCCCAGAAGCCCGCAGAGCCAGCCCAGTCCTCCCCATTGGGGGCTCATACCCCATTCCTCCCTCACCTCCTTCCACTCATCCTTCTCTAGCCCCCCTTCCTGATGTACAAAATAAAGAAAACGTGTGTTCAAAAATAGAATCTCTCTTTATTGAACTGGGAGAGACTGGGAAAAGGAGGTGGGAGAGGGGAAGAGAGAGGGTAGGAGAGGGGAGGGCAACTACAATGATCAGGGGTTTGGAACAGGTCCCATATGAAGAGAGGCTAAAGAGACTGGGACTTTTCAGCTTAGAAAAGAGGAGACTGAGGGGGATATGACAGAGGTCTATAAAAGTATGAGTGGTGTGGAGAGGGTGCATACAGAAAAGTTCTTCATTAGTTCCCATAATAAAAGGACTAGAGGACACCAAAGGAAAGGAATGGGTAGCAGGCTTCAAACTAATAACAGAAAGTTGTTCTTCACAAAGCAAAGAGTCAACCTGTGGAACTCCTTGCTGCAGGAGGCTGTGAAGGCTAGAACTAGAACGGAGTTTAAAGGGAACTTAGAGAAAGTCATGGAGGTTGGGTCCATGGAGTAGTATTAGCCAGGGGGTAGGAGTGGTGTCCCTGCCCAAAGTTTGTGGAAGACTGGAGAGGGATGGCACGAGACAAATGGCTTGGTCACTGTCTTTGGTCCATCCCCTCCAGGGTCTCTAGTGTTGGCCGCTGTCGGCAGACAGGCTACTGGGCTAGCTAGACCTTTGGTCTGACCCAGTACAGCCATTGTAAGCTCAGGGCTCAGGGGTCTCACTGGACCACCTTGATTTTCATGCAAACCTGCTCCTGGGTGGCCAGGCTGGCAGTTCTCCTGCCCTAGACGGCCACTTTCCTGTGCCTATTGCAGAAGTCATGGACGAGGTCCACGATGCCTGCACTGGACCAGGCGGGTGCCCGCCTCTTGTGGACCAGGGCAGGCTCCCGGGAGCCACCAGCCTGGTCCCGGGAAGAGGGGGAGGGCTGGGGGGCATCGGGTGTCTGGCTCGAGCCGTGCCAGGTGGAGAGTCTGCTGGCTGGGTGCTGACAGGCTTGCACCTGGCACGGGCACCGTAGCCAGACCGTGCCTATTTAAGGGGTCTGGGGCCGGGAGGGGGGCAGTAGAGTTTTCCTGGTGTTGGCCAGAGTGGCCACCAGGGAAAGCTGGGGAGGGCTAGCCTCCCACTAGTTAGAATTAAGGGGCTACACACCCCTTAATTCGAACTAGTAAGTTCGAACCAGGCTTAGTCCTCGTAGAATGATGTTTACCTAGTTAGAATTAAGCGCTCCGCTAGTTCGAATTAAGTTCGAACTAGTGGAGCACTAGTGTAGTGCCTATCAAAGTTAATTCGAACTAACGTCTGTTAGTTTGAATTAACTTTGTAGTGTTGACATACCCTCAGGGAGTACCAGATTTACTAGGTCATAAGCTTTCATAGGTAAAACTCACTTCATCAGATGAATTGGAGTGGAAGTTACTGAAGCAGGGGTATATAAGGAAGAAACTGCTTGTGTTAATCAAGCTAATTAAGGGAGGGAGTAAATCTGTCATTCACAGCATTTAGTGTGGAGATCTGAATATACAGAGAGGGGAAATTGCCTTTGTAAAGCATTAACCAGTTGAGATTCTTATTCAGTTCTAAATTGATGGATCTGTATTTGTAAATGACTTCCAGTTCAGCTGTCTACATTTGAAATTCTTTTGCAGAAGGATGGCCACTTTCAAATACAAAACAGAATGTTCAGAGAGGTTAAAGTGTTCACCTACAGGCTTATCTGTTCTTACTGTGTGGAATAAGAACATTCTTGTTGTGTGGAAAGGTAACACACACACACATGAAGCTCCAGCTTGGCCAGGGTGCTAGTTAACTAGTAACCGATAAGCATCACCCAGTATTTCTGGTTATTGGTTAACTGTTAACATCCCTTCACCATAACTGTTGTCTAAGGACTCTATTCATTATTTGTTTGACATGAGACCTTTATCTTTACAAATTCTTGTTTATGACAAGGCCAGTTCATGATCTGTTGTATCCATAAGAATGAACATTAAAATTGTTTGTGTCTCATTGTCTTAGCTGTTTTGTAAAGCAGGCTATCCATCCAAGGATTTCAAATGGAAGGAAAATATTTCATCTCCTTTTGAAGACATCAGGCAAGTTCAAAACAATATGAAGAGGACACTTCATAAGATACTCATCAACACAGATGTCTTCATGAGGGCTTAAAAGTTTTTGTCTAAATTCAGAAAAAAACTGCATTAAAATGAACTCCAAGGAGTAGTACTTCAATTATTTAAAAGACATTCAAGTTTGCTTTTAAGCATTAGACAACTGAGGAGTGCTGTCCCTGAGCAAAGAATGAATCAAAAGACATAACATCTACAAGCACTTGGATACTATGGTGATGGGTGCTGCAGAACATTTTGGTGACAGAAAGAGAGAGCAGCACATAACATGATGAGAAATTTGTAGACGCTTAGCTACTGTAATTACATTGGCAATATTTACTCAGGTAAGATAACATTTCCAGAACTCACAAGGCTCAATCTTCTGGGCAGAAAATAATTATTTGCTAGGATCCAGAGAAACTATTTCCTACATACTTGTTCATCCTTCTATTCCGAGCTCAGTTGGATTTCAACATTATGTCCCTACCAAAAGATAATACTCAGCTTGATCAGAAGTTCACTGAAGTCACTGGAACGACACCTATGGACATCAGTGGGGTTTGGATTAAACCTGTTTTCTACTAATAATATATAGAAAAGGATTATGATTTACAGTTATTTACACAGCTGACTCTTCCTCTGACCCCATCAATCCAAATTATGCTGTTCCAAAATAGATCCTTGTAAAAGTTCCTGTTCAATAAATGTTGGGTTCATTTATTTTAGTCCCATGTACCTACCAGCAGTAGTTTGACATACATAATTTATGCCCATTGTGAATTTCTGCTTTTGGGTGGAGTATAAAGCATTGAATTGGTATGTTTATAAACTGCTGGATACAGGTGACAATCAAATTCCTACATGCTCAACTGCAACATTAGTCCTTTGAATGACCTACATTTTTAATTTGGCATGAAACTACTTGAAGCTAGGTAATGAAACTAATGAGGCTGCCACAACTGTGCAAAGCAATAATCAACAGCTACTTTATTGTTGTAAAGTGCATTATGCCTATGCATGAGGTGAAATGAGACAGATTTTCTTGTTTCAGGGGGAAAAAAATCTGACGTGTTCATACTGTTTCTCTGAAAATGAATATTTCCAGTTTACGTGGTGACTAGAAAAGGTCCAAGATCATTAGTTAGTTTCAGATAAACGTGAATAAACAACAACAACAAAACCCTGACACTGTACACTATATGCAAAAAGAAGTGCAGTATATTTGCATTACAAAGTATTTACTTTTTATTATTTAACTAATGGCAGCAAAACAAGTGTACAGAATTTTACCCTCTGAGGGCAGTCTACATAACAGGACAAAATCCAAAATAAGCTGCACAACTTGAGCTATGTCCAATGTGTAGCTTAAGTTGAAATAGCTTATTTCAGCTTTTGGTGCCGTCTACACAGCAGGAAGTCCAAGAAAAAGCACTTTTCCTCCAACTTCTCTTAGGGTACGTCTAGACTACATGCGTCTGTCGCCAGAGGCATGTAGATTAGGCTACCAGGCATAGGTAAATGAAGCGGCGATTTAAATAATTGCTGCTTCATTTAAATTTACATGGCTGCCGCACTGAGCCGATCAGCTGTTTGTCAGCTCAGCGCGATAGTCTGGACGCACGGGTGTCGACATCAAAGGCATTTGTCGACCACCCAGGTATGCCTCCTAGACGTATAGACGTACCCTTACTTCTTATAAAATGAGGGTTACAGGAGTCAGAGAAAGAAGTCCTCCAGCTCAACATTATTTTGACATTATGCAGTAGCCCAATGTCTGAGAGTCTGTAATGCTGAAATGCTGGCTGTTCCCTCTGGGCGGCACTGTTGCCTGAGATGCTGGCTGTTCCCTCTGGGTGGTGCTGTTGCCTAAAATGCTGGCTGTTCTCTCTCGGTGGCCCATGCTCCCTCCGGACTGACCGCAGGGTGCACCACACTTCATGTGGGCTGGCACAGAGGAGAAGCTGCCTGGCCAGCTGTCTGTGGCATTCAGCCCAGAGGAGGCTGAACCGTGCTCCAGCTGATCGGGCAGCTTCCCCTCTGCACCTGCCCACGTGGAGCTTGGTGCACCCTGGCTGAGTGCCATGGCCAGCTGGCTGGGCAGCCACTTCTCTTCACTCCAGCCCATCTGCTCTGCGGTCAGTCCGGAGGGAGCGCAGGTCAGAGGCTTCCCTCCGTGGCTGGTGTTGGGAATTCCCTGCCCCCAACCATGTTCCCTCTCCTCTGCCCCAAACCTGTCCCCTGCCCTCCTGGCCCCCTGTTCCCTCTCCCTTGCCCCCTCTCACCCCGCTGCAGAAACCTGCCCCCCCTGCAGAAACCAGTTTCCTCTGGCACCGTTTCCTACTGCAGAAACCTGTCCCCCTGCTCCCCTCTGCAGAAATCTGTCCCCCCCCCCAGCACCCTGTCCCCTGCTGCAGAAACCTGTCCTGGCACCCTGCCCCCTCTCCCCTGCCCCCACTGGCACCCTGTTCCCTGCCCCAGAACCCACTAGCACCCCTCCCCAGTACTGTGTCCCCTGCTCCCAAATGACTTTTCTAAGGGTCACTGACCCCTGACTCAAGGCAGGTTCCCTGCCATTCTCATAAATAAAGACAATGCAAAAACTTTTTGTGTTTAACATAGTATTTTATTTAAAAATGAAGCCTGGCCAACAAACCCCCAATTGGGGCCAAGCCCCCATCTGGCCACAGCCACTCCTGCATTCCCCCTTCCCCAGATCCTAGATCTGATCCTATCAAACACTGGAACCCCCTGCCCTGAGCCCCTCACATACTCCAACCCAAATTCCTGCACCCTCACATCCACAAGCCTGTGGCTTGCTTAGTATCCCAACACTGCCCAGCCTGGATCCCCCGCCCTGAGCCAGTGTCCCATTCTCCACCTCCTCCTGCATCCAGATTTCCTCCCAGAGCTTGCACCTCTCACCCCTTCCCACACCCAAATCCTTCATTCCCACCCCAGAGACTACACATCCTGTCTCAAGGAAGCAAGGGTCCAGCTAGACTGTAGGGCTGTGTCTACACTGGCATCCCTTCCGGAAAAGGGATGCTAATGTAGCACATCGGAATAGCAAAATCCGTGGGGGATTTAAATATACCCCGCGGTATTTGCATTAACATGGCTGCCGCTTTTTTCCGGCTTGGAGATAAGCCGGAGAAAAGCGCCAGTCTAGACGTGATTCTCCGGAAAATAAGCCCTTTTCCAGAGGACCTCTTATTCCTACTTCAAAGTTTTACTTCAAAGTAGGAATAAGAGATCCTCCAGAAAAGGGCTTATTTTCCAGAGAATCATGTCTAGACTGGTGCTTTTCTCCGGCTTATCTCCAAGCCGGAAAAAAGCGGCAGCCATGTTAATGCAAATACCCCGGGGGATATTTAAATCCCCTGCAGATTTTGCTATTCCGATGTGCTACATTAGCATCCCTTTTCCGGAAGGGATGCCAGTGTAGACACAGCCTAGGAGTTTTTCAGGATTCTGGAGATATCCCAGAAAAACTCTTCTGCATCCAGGGTTGCGTTTGTTCTTCCACTTTTTTAGTGGAAGAGCAAACAGGCTCTTTTGGTCACCCCTATATTCCTCTTTCCACTAGGAATAAGGTGGCTTCCGAAAGAAGGGTTTTTTTTCTGACTTTTGGTCCAGTCTAGACAGGCCAAATGTTGGAAAAACCTCTTCCTACAGAAGAATTAAAAAAAAAAGCAGCAGTAAAAGGATAGGGGATAGCAAGTGATGGAGAGGAGGAGAATAGAGAGGGCTGGGCTTCAAGGAAGGGGCAGAGCTTCAAGGATGGGGGCGGGGTGATAGATCTTGGCTTGGTCTGTCATTTAAAAAGTGATCTTGGGTGTAAAAAGGTTGGAGACCACTGGTGTAATCTATGAAAATAAGCCCATCTTGCAGTGAAAAAAGTGCCACTCTTACTCACTGAGAATGCTAACTTGTATGGAGTTGTGATGCATACTTCTACAGTATTTCCTGTAGCAGGATTCTACTTATTGACCATTTCTGATAAACACGCAGGCTGCACAGAGTTGTTTTAGAATAATAGAATCATAGAGCTGGTAGAGATATTAGGAGGTCATCAGGTCCAGCCCCCGGCCCAAGGCAGGGCCAATCCAAACTAAATCAACCCAGCTAAGGCTTTGTCAAGCCAAGACTTAAAAATTTCTAGGGATGGAGATTTCACCACCTCCCTAGATAATGCATTCCAGTGCTTCACCACCCTCCGAGAGAAATAGTTTTTCCTAATATCCAACCTAGACCCCTCCCACTGTAACTCGAGACCATTGATCCTTGTTCAGCCATCCATCACTACTGTGAACAGTCCTTCTCTGTCCTCTTTGGAACCTCCCTTCAGGAAGTTGAAGGCTGCTATCAAATTCCCCCTCACCCTTCCCTTTTGCAGACTAAACAAACCCAAATCCCTCCATCTCTCCTCATAGGTCACATGCTCCAGCCTCCTAATCATTTTGGTCGCCCTCCGCTGGACCCTTTCCAATGCGTCCACATCCTTTCTGGACACAATACTCCAGATTCTGCCTCACCAAAGCCAAATAAAGGGGAATAATAACTTCTCTGGATCTCTGGCAATGTGTCTTTTAATGCATTCTAATATGCCATTGGTCCTCTTGGCCACAAGGACACATTGTTGACTCATATCCAGCTTCTTATCCACTATAATCCCCAGGTCCTTTTCTGCAGAACTGCTACTTAGCCTTTTTTATTTTTGCTTCCCTTATCAATTCTCTACAATTCCGGACTTCTGATTTATATTCATTATTGTCAGCTTCCCCTTTCCTTCATTTGTTATATAAATAACTTGTACCTGCCTTCACTTTCCCTCTAGACCAGTTTTTAAGTAGTGGGGCTTGCTTGTTTCTCAATATTTGGATTGTGGCTTTTTTGGGACTCTAATAAGGTGTTCCTAAATGATCTCTGTTATCATTCACATCTTCTCTGATTAAAGTCTTCCTTCCAGGTCATTTGGCTCATAATTATTTTCAGATTTATGAAACACACAACACATAGATAACTAGTCTGGACTTTATTTTGCTTGCACATTGCAAATGTGATAAAATTATGATCACTGGTACCTACGGTACCATTAATTTTTAGTTGTGTGATTAGTTCCTCTTTATCTGTCAGGTCATAGTTTAAGAAATAATTCCCCCATGTTGGCTACAACATTTTATTGTGTTAGGAAATTGTCATGTATGATGTTTAGACATCCCAAGAAAGGTTTAGTACTGGCAGCATGAGACTTCCAGCATATGTCACTCAAACTGAAAACCCCCACAATCCGGGTATTTCTTTAAGTTTTTTTGTTTTGTTTTTTATTCCCTATGCATTATCATAGGTGCATAAGGAATCCATCATCCTGTCCCTTAATGTGATTTTGTGACCTGAAGCAAAAAGCAGATGATACCCCACATTGTACTTTATTTGTTAGCACATTAACCATAAGCATTCAACATCATTTTCATCTGAGTGATCAGTGACTTGGAAACGGGTTATGCCATTTTTTGTCCGAGTGTATTCCTCCTCCCTTTTTGCCCACTTGATCTTTCCAAAATAAGTTATAGTCATTGATTTTAACATTCCGGTTGTGCAACGCATACAACCAGATTTCAATAATACCAGTTAAACTGAATTTATGATCCTCTTGACTACTCCAGCTAGCCTGTCCCTGAGGAGACTGGATTACTGAGGTAGAGGCCATCCAAACTATACAGTCGTCTCTCTTCTCAGAAAATAGGCCAATATTCCACTAAAACAAAACTCTCCATGTGGCTACAATAAAATCCAATCTAGTTTATCTTGCAGAGCCATTACCTGATCCCAAACATTTTTTGCTGTACCTGTTGTGGGCGGAGAATCTGTTTTTTATGTTTGTCTTGAATAGCACTGAGCACATAGCTGGTGCATGTCACTGGTCTAGAATCATAGAAATGTAGGACTGGAAGGAACCACAAGAAGTCATCTAGGTCAGTCCCCTGCACTAAAGGAAGGACTAAATATTATCTAGCTCGTTCCTAACAGGTGTTTGTCTAACACGCTCTTTAAAATTTCCAATAATGAAGATTCCATAGTTAACCTGGGCAATTTATTCCTGTGCTTAACCACTGGAGTGCTTGCATTAGGACGTTTTTCCTAATGTCCAACATAAACTGCACTTTCAGCAATTTAAGTCCATGGCTTCTTCATAGTGCTCTGACTTCTCAGTTGTGGGATTGTGGCTTTTTGGAAATCTAATAAGGTGTTCTTAAATTATGTCTAATTATCATTCACATGGTGGCACCATCCTCTCAACCAGGCAGTCATCTCCAGGTTGTATCTTTCTCTGTCTGGGCTCCTACCCTTGACCACCGTGATTGAAGAGAATACTACTTAGGCCCTCAGCTGCTTCACCCTTACTTCCAGAGCCCTGTAGTCACTTCTGATCTGCTCAGAGTCATGCCTTGCAGTATCACTCATATGGACGAGTACCATGGGTAATAGTGAGAGGGCTGGATGATTCTTGACAGTCCCTCCATAACACCTCAGACATAGGCCTCTGGTAGTCAGGATCCCCTCGTCTCCCCCCCCCCCCCAGAATGCTATGTTAGGCTGACAGATGGGTACCCTTAAAAGAGATTCATCAACAACCACAACCCTACATTTTCTCCTAGAAGTAATAGCTGCACTCCTCCTAGCATTGGGGATACATGGCTTTTCTTCTTCCGCTGTTAGGGATGATTGCTCATCATTCCCTTCGAGGGCTGATTCTACATCACTGGGATAGGTGGGTTGGGAGCAGGGGTAGAACACAGCCTGCTGCCAGAATAACAATCAGCCAGTGTCCTCTAACACCCTCACTTCCGTTGAAGAGTGCATTTGATCTCAATGGCACCTGTCTGAGGCAAAAGCTAACCTTTTGTCTCTAGAGAACTAGTTGGAGACTGCCCTCCAGAACATGTTAGGAAATGTCTTGGTAACATTATAGAGTGGAGTCTGAGATCTTTGCATACAGTGTTGCCACACGTATTTTATTAGGTGAATAATGACCAGCAAATCAGCCGTGTTTCAATGATACCTTACACATTATGTTTTGGTACAAATTTTACATAGTCTTGTAAAAGAGCTGAACACAGGGTATAGACTGTCACACTCTCCCACTCCAGTGGATCTGGAGTTAGAAGAGTCTTCACTCCATCCCATTCAACATGGTAGGCAGGTCAGCTGAACTATTGCAAAGGGGAAGTAAACTGCAACTGGTATAGACTGGGCTATATTGGTAGCTATTTAATTCCTCCTTTGAAGCAATGTGAGGATCTGTAGGAATCATGGACCCCACCTTATTATGCTCTGGTAACAGCAAAGCCTCATGCTTTGTTCTGGCCTTTGTTCTGTGTACAAACAACTTTTAAAAACCTAATTGTTACTTGTATATGCCAAATAAAAAAAATTTCACTACAGCAATTGGACCAGATCCTTATCTGTCAGAGCTATGCCAGCTCTGCATGCATGGAAAACAGGAAGCATTTTAAAAAGTTTGGAATCAGTGTTCCTACAAGATATCTACTGTGAATCAACATAAAGCTACTAATCACTACAGCTCTTCCATGAAACACAACTCAGTGCTGAAAGTCTAACACACATTTGCATGATGCAAGTGACACAAATGTATTTTATGGAAGTAGTTGAAGGCATGTAAACATTCTGACTCAATTATGCATCTGTAATATTTATTAAGCAATACTGGCTTTCAATCATAGAACTATTCAAACAAAAAGAAGTTCTACCTGTCTCAAAAACTATTAAAGCAATAAAAGTTAACATGCTGTATGAATGGACCCAGCTGAAGGTGCTCACCATTTACAACATTTGCATGCATAGATAAGCTCACTAAAAGTTAGATCAGAGTGAATATTGCAATAAAAATGTTAAGAATATGCACTGAAATTCAGAAATGATTTTCAGCTTGCTGTGTTCTCAGAGCTTTCTTGTTCACTGTTTGCAAATATTCAGTGGCTGTGGTTTGTTAGCATGAATGACCTTTCTTTAGACCTTAGTCCAGAGGTGAGCAAATACCGCCCTGCGGGCCAGATCTGTTCCACCAGAGTTAGTTACCTGCATTGCCACAGATACTGGAAATTGCAGCTCCCATTGGCCTCAGATCACCATTCCTGGCCAATGGGAGCTGCAGGAAGTGGTGTCCCAGTCTGCACCATTTCCTGCCACTCCCATTGGCTGGGAACAGCAATTCACTGCCACCAAGAGTTGTGATCACTGGTATCTATAGAGGTGCAGGTAAACATAGTAGCAGCAAACCCAGGACCGCTGCTGTGTTATTGCCCACCCCTGCCTTAGTCCATCCCTTGCTTTTAGTACATAAGGCTACCCACATTCTCCATGGTTTTTTATCAGCTGCCATGTGACTTTGTAACAGGGCATTCCTACCCCACACTACAGGACGGGGGGTAGGAAGGAGCCCAGGGTGGGGGATTAACCCCGAGGGCTCAGCACATTTCGGGAGGGACCCAGCTGAGCCGGCAGTGCACTTTAACTCTGTCCACAGGGCCGTGGGCTAGGACCCAGTGGAGAGGGAGGGCCCAGGTTCCCCTACCACCACTACCTGACGGGAACCCCACTCCCAGGCTGTTGGGAAGCCTACCTTAGAGTCAGACCCAGTGAGGTCAGCGGTACTCTCAGGAGGGGGCGGCATTTGGACCTAGGCCTCTCAGGCTGTATATGCCCTAGTAGAGGGGACTCAGACTTTTGCCTAGGCCCCAAAGGCCATATACCCACCCTAGTAGAGGGGACTCAGACATTTGACTAGGCCATAGGGGCCGTATATGCCCGGGTAATGAGGCAGGTATTCAAGGCAAAAGGCCTCATAGATACTCATAACATCATGGGGGCATGCACCTCCCTGACAGACCTGTCTTCCTATTTCAAATTATTTTTTTCTATGTTGTTGATAATTGTACCTTTCCAAGTCTTGAATGTTCCTGAGTAAATTTTAAGCTGAGATGCCCAAATATTTGCTGAAACAAAATTGAAATTGTTCATTTGGTTACATTTTTTCACAATCAGTTTTGTGTTGCTAATCAATCTAGACCAGAAGCAATATCATGTGACTTTATTGAAGCTAGTTACATAATTATTAGAATATACACCATGAAATTTTTGTGATCTGTTCGCAAGTGTAATTTTTTTCTCTAAAGAAATGTGTCATACTCAACAAAGATGAAAAATTCACAATCTGTTCAAAGACAACTATTGTCTCAGCCCTACTAAATATTAGTTATCCTTTCTTCCAGACTCTCTCTATAGCTTACAAACATGGTTCATGAAGTTAGTGAAAGTACACACAAGCTATCCTACACTTTTTTGGGTGCTAGACAGACCTGATTATATAGGATCACTGGGTATTTAGTTAGTACAGTCAGGCCTGCCAATGGGGAGGAAGGGAAGCAAAGAGGACCACTGCCCCAGAGCCCAGAAATTCAAAATGACCAGGGCTCCCATTTACTCTATTATAGCAGTGGCAGAGGACAGAACCCCAGACCCTTTAAATCACTGCCAGAGCCCTGGATAGCATGCTATGAGTGACTCAGAGGGGTAGGCACAGTGTGCTCTGGGTAGCACTGAGGATGCTTGGGGAAAATTAACAGCCCTGCACCGTCTGCCCTACCTTGCCCAGGGTCCTGGCAAGTCTGTCAACCCCACTGAGTACAGCACAGTCATGTAGCTTAGAGGGCTGGGAATTTCAGCCCCCTCCTGTCTAGCAATTACAGTAGATATGTTATATAGCCAATTTTTAAAAGATGGCTGAGAATCAATATAAAAGTGGAAATATAGGACAGCAATAAAATAAGTTTCCAAGAAGGCTTATAGTCTGCAGGAAGTCTGTGAGTTGCTTAGCATAACGTAGAAGGTTGGAGAAGAAATAAATCAGGCAAACAGCTTGGCTACACAGATTTATAAGCTATTTCTAAGTTATATGTGGTTTGTTCCCTTTCTCTTTGTCACCCATTATCTAAGGGCACTAAGTCTTCCTAATTAAAGGGCTGATCCTTTAACTGTGAAATCTATATTCTATTATTTTCTCTATTTATTACACAACCTGTCTATTTTAAACATGACACTGAGCTTCACTCCAGGATGATTATTAGTTTTATCTAGGGAACTATAGCAAAGTAGCTCTCTCCACAAAGTAAACTTGTTAGCTGAAATTAAATTACCACTTCAGAGGAGAATAAATGGGCTTCTTAACACAAAAACAGATTGAAAAAAGTAAGAAAAATATTAATGTGGGGAAGAAATGTAAAGGACAGCATAATTTTCTCTGCATCTTGATTTCCTGCCCTTCTCCTCTTTTCAAGGCATGTCAATTTTTGGCCAAGCTTAAAAAGAAATTTAGATATTTTGTTTAATAAGATACAGATACCTCTTCAGTGGGATCTCCTTACTCATGATCAGAAATACTTTCCTGGTGATTGCTGGGGGCTCCCATTGTGCTGTAAGGATACCAGCCCACATTCAAAGGACTGTAGGGAAAACAGGTTTAGATTTATTAGGAAAGGGAGAAACTTTTGGGAAGGGGGGAGCCTATGCAGGAGGAATGGGCTCTACCTATACCAAAATGAAACTACATAGCTGGAACTTAACAGTAAAAAGGTTGTAGAACAGTTTTTAAAATAAGGGATGGGGGGAAAGCCAACTTGCAGATGAGCTCATGGATCGGACAGAGACATCTCTTAGGAGAGAGTCTATTAATAGAGATTCTCTGTGTTCTAGTAAGGAGGAGAAGATGGAAGATGATAAAATATGGGTAAGATCAAATGAGAAATAGGCAAATGAAAAAGAGTGTCATTCAAACACATCAAGAAATGGCAGACAGCTAAATAGTGATACATTTTTAAAGTGCTTATACACAAATGCTAGAAATCTAAATAATAAGATAGATGGGTGAACTAGTGTGCTTGTATTAAAGGAGGATATTGATATAATAGGCATCACAGAAACTTGGTGGATTGAGGACAATCAATGAGAAACAGTCATACCAGGGTACAAAATATATCAGGACAGAACAGGTCATGCTAGTGGGGGAGTGGCACTATACGTGAAAGAAAATGTAGAGTCAAATGAAGTAAAAATCTTAAACAAACCAAACTGTTTCATAAAATCTCTATGGATAGTAATTTCATGCTCTAATAAGAATATAGCTGTAGGGATATATTACCGACCACCTGACCAGGATGGTGATAGTGACTATGAAATGCTAAAGGAGATTTGGGTATGTCTACACTACAGCGCTAATTCGAACTAACATAGGGTATGTCTATACTACCCCGCTAGTTCAAACTAGCAGGGTAATGTAGGCATACCGCACTTGCAAATGAAGCCCGGGATTTGAATTTCCCGGGCTTCATTTGCATAAACTGGGCGCCGCCATTTTTAAATCCCTGCTCGTTCGAACCCCGTGCCGCGCGGCTACACGTGGCACGAACTAGGTAGTTCGGAAGCCTAGTCCGAACTACCTAGTTCATGCCGCGTGTAGCCGCGCGGCACGGGGTTCGAACGAGCAGGGATTTAAAAATGGCGGCGCCCGGTTTATGCAAATGAAGCCCGGGAAATACAAATCCCGGGCTTCATTTGCAAGTGCGGTATGCCTACATTACCCTCCTAGTTCGAACTAGGAGGGTAGTGTAGACATACCCTTAGTTCGAATTAGTTAATTCGAACTAAGCTAATTCGAACTAGAGCATCTAGACTTAAAAACTAGTTCGAATTAGCATTTTGTTAAATCGAACTAGCGTGTCCACACTGATTGGACACAGGGGCGCATTTAAGGGCAGCTGAAACCGGTTCTGGCAGGGCATCAAGTCAGTAGTTGCTTTGTGTGGCTGCTGTCTGAGGCTATCTGAGGCTCATGCTTAAAGGGACCCCCCTGGACAGCCGGTTCTCAGCTTTTCCGCTTGCTTGCCTTCCTCGCCGAGGGACAGCAAAGCGTTTTTCTCTGCGCCCGTCTGTGTCGGTGCTTCCCTTCAGGGACGCCACCGCAGGTGGCAACATGGAGCCAGAACTCGCCCTGCGCTTTCTGGTGCAGTTTATGGACTTGCTGCTGCAAACCTGCCAGCAATGGCTGGAGGCTGCCTGGTTCCACCTGGTGCACGTCAGCCCCCTGCCTCTACGCCTGGCCACCCTGACACCAGCAGCGTCTGGTGGGACCGCATCGTCCTGGAGTGCTGGGGAGATCAACAGTGGATCCAGAACTTCAGGATGAAGAGGGACACCTTCCTGGAGCTCTGCGAGTGGCTCACTCCTGCTCTGTGCAGAAGGGATACTCGCATGAGGCCCGCCATCCCCCTCCAGAAGCGTGTGGCCATCGCCCTCTGGAAGCTCTCCAAGCTGGACAGCTACCAATCCGTCGGGAACCAGTTCAGCGTGGGGAGATCCACCATCGGAGCGGTGCTCATGCAGGTATGTCACTCGCCAGCCACTGGGCCGAGGGAGAGGGGGGCTGCAAGGAGGGGATGGGCCGCCCCAGGGAAAATGGGAGGACGGGGGGGAGGAGGCAAAAGTGCCCCACACCGGAAGGGCCAGTCTCTCCCGGCCGTACTACACGCCGCCCGGGGGGGTTGCTCCCAGGAGTGGGGTGCGGGGCACTGCCAGGGCACGAGCACTCCCAGCCACCCGGGCGCCCCACTGATTCGCGCTTTGCTGTGTCTCTCCGCAGGTGGTCAAGGCCATCAACCGGGTGCTGCTCCGCAGGGTGGTCTGCCTCGCCGACCCGGATGCCATCATCCGGGGGTTCGGCGCCCTCGGCTTCCCCAACTGCGGGGGGGGGCATTGACGGGACGCACAACCCCATCCATGCCCCGGAACACCAGGCCTCCCAGTATGTCAACCACAAGGGCTACTTCTCCGTCCTCCTGCAGGCCATGTGTGACCACCGGGGACAGTTCACGGACATTAATGTGGGCTGGTCCAGCAAGGCACACAACGCCAGGGTGTACCGGAACTCCTCTGTGTGCCAGAGGCTGCACGCCAGGACCTTCTTCCCCAACTGCCACATCAGGGTCGGGGACGTGGACATGCCCGTGTGCCTGGTGGGGGATGCAGCCTATCCCCTACAGCCCTGGCTCATGAAGCCCTACACGGGGCACCTCAACCCCTCCTGCCAGGCCTTCAATTCGAGGCTGACCAGGGCCCGCATCGTGATTGAGGGGGCCTTCGGGCGACTGAAAGCCCGATTTAGGTGCCTCCTCACCCGCCTCGACCTCACGGAGCATAACATCCCTCCCGTGGTGGCAGCATGTTGTGTGCTGCACAATTTGTGCGAGAGGAAGGGGGAGACTTTCCTGCCAGCCTGGATGGCTGAGGCTGACCGCATGGCTGGCCAGTACGCTCAGCCTTGCACCACCGCCATCTGGGAAGCCCAGCGGGGGGGCGTCCGGATCTGGGAAGCCCTGTGGGAGAGCTTCCATGTGGAAGAGGAGGACTGAATGCCCTGCATGCCCTCCCTGCATGCCCCACTGGATGCCCTCCCTGCATGCCCCACTGGGGCCTTCTTCCACCCTGCCCCCCCTTCCTCTTTCTCCTCCCTAACCTCCCTTCCTAATGTCAAATAAAGACACCTGTTTTGGCAAAAAAAACTCTCTTTATTTTACATAACTGGGGTGGGGGGAGGGAAGAGTGAGGGTGGGAGAGGGGAGGGGGAAACCTGGGAGGAGGGAGCTGGAAGGGAGTAGAAGGGGAGGAAGGGAAGGGAAAGCTCAGGCTTGGGCGTCTGGCTGGCTCCCCTCGCAACACTGCGGGTGCAGGGGCCTCAGGGGGGAATGAGTGTTGAGGGTGGGGCAGGGGGGATGGGGGGTGCGGAGGAAGCGGGAGAGGGAGCAGGGGCAGCAGGGGTCAGAGGAGGAGCGAGAGCTGGGGCAGCCATAGGAGCTGGAGCAGGAGGAGGCAGGAACTGGTCCACCAGGGTCTGGAGGTGGCCTCTGAGGGCACGGCCCTGCTCCTCCAGCGCATCCACACTCTGCTGGTGCAGCCAAAGGTCCTCCCGGACCCAGTGCTCCTAGTTGCGGAGCAGCTGCTCCATGAACCGGAGGTGCCGCCGCTGGTAGTCCTCCTGGTTCCTGGCACGCCTGCTGGCCCGGGTGCAGGTGGCTGTTGCAGGTGGGGTGGTGCACCCTCCAGTCCCAGGTGCTGCGGCTGTGGTGAAAGAAGAGCAGCGGTCAGTTCTCCCTGGGGACAAGGTGGGTGAAACCCAACCCCCCTCTGCAAGACCAAGGCCCCTGCATGACACCCAGCTGCTGCTCCATGGTGGGCAAGGCCCAGGCGCACGGTCCCTGGGCTCCCTCTCCCTCCCACTCCCCCGTACACATAAGGGGAGCATGATGGTACTCACAGGTGGAGGCCTCCCCGGCCTCGGACGACACAGGAGATGTTGTCTGTGGGGTTCCTCAGGAGTCCTGGGTCCTGGGCAGGCTCCCGGCAGGCTCCTGGCTCTCGGTGTTCTCCGGCAGGGACGGCGTGAGCCCCCAGGATGCAGTCCAGGGCCTGAAAGTGGGGGCAGGCCTCCAGGTCGGCTCCTGGCAGGCAGGCCCAGGAGTAGGACTGCCGCAGGTCCTTTATTTTACAGCGGACCTGCTCCCGGGTCTGCTGGTGGCCTCTGGCGGCCAGGCTGTCAGCCATGCAGCCATAGACAGCCGCGTTCCTGTGGCTAGTGTGGAGATCATGGACATTGGAGGCTTCCCCCCAAACCTCGATGAGGTCCACGATCTCCGCACTTGCCCAAGCGGGCGCCTGCCTCTTGCGGCCCCGGGAGCCACCAAGCTGGTCCCGGGAAGAGGCGGAGGGCTGGGTGGCATCGGGTGGCTGGCTCATCTTGTGCCTGGTGCAGGGTCTGCTGGCTGGGTGCTGGCAGGCTTGCAACTGGCACAAACTGTGTAGCCAGCCCGTGGCCCTTTAAGGGCTCTGGGGCAGGGAGGGGGGCAGAAGAGTGGCCACCAGGGCAAGCTGGGAAGGGTTAGCCTCCCACTAGTTCGAATTAAGTGGCTACACAGCCCGTAATTTGAACTAGCTAATTCAAACTAGGTGTTAGTCCTTGTAGAATGAGGTTTACCTAGTTCGAATTAAGCACTCCGCTAGTTTGAATTAAGTTCGAACTAGCGGAGCGCTAGTGTAGCGCCTATCAAAGTTAATTCGAACTAACATCTGTTAGTTCGAATTAACTTTATAGTGTAGACATACCCTTTGAGAGGCTATCAAAATAAAAAACTCAATAATAGTGGGGGATGTCAACTATCCCCATATTGACTGAGTACACATCACCTCAGGACAGGATGCAGAGATAATGTTTCTTGATACCTTAAATGACTGATTCTTGGAGCAGCTGGTTCTGGAGGAGAGGCAATTCTTGATTTAGTCCTAAATTCCCAAACCTGAGCCATTCTTTTTAGGTGACAAATCTGAGAAAATGTCCCAGATTGAGATTAGAGGAGGTTTTGGAAGAAATTGATAAATTTAACAGTAATAAGTCACCAGGACCAAATGCACCCATGCGTTCTGAAAGAACTCAAATGTGAAATTGTGGAACTATAAATTGTAACTATTCTTTAAATCAGCTTCTGTACCTAATGACTGGAAGATAGCTAATATTTAAAAAGGGATCTAGAGGTGTTACCGGCAATTACAGACCAGTAACTAACATCTGTAACAGGCAAATTAGTTGAAACTATAGCTAAGAAAAGAATTGTCAGACACATAGATGATCATAATTTGTTAGGGAAAAGTCAACATAGTTTCTGGAAAGGGAAAACATGCCTTACTAATCTACTAGACTTCTTTGAGGGGGTCAATGGGCATGTGGACAAGGGGGATCCTGTGGATATGGTATACTAAGATTTCCAAAAAGCTTTTGACAAGGTCCCTCACCAAAGGCTCTTAAGGAAAGTACGTTGACATAGGATAAGAGGGAAATGATAACTGTTTGAAAGACAAGAAACAAAGGGGAGGAATAAATGGCCAGTTTTCAGAATGGAGAGCGGTAACTAGTGGTGTCCTCAAGGGTCCATACTGGGACAAATCCTATTTAACTTATTTATAAATGATCTAGAGAAAGGGGTAAATAGTGAGGTGGCAAAATTTGCAGATGAAACTAAACTGTTCAAGATAGTTTAGAATCAAGCAGAGTGTGAAGAGCTTCAAAAGGATCTCATAAAACTAGGTGATTGGGTAACAAAATGGCAAATTAATTTTAATGTTGATAAATGCAAAGTAATGCATATTGGAAAAAATAATCTCAACTATACATACAAAATACTGGGGTCTAATTTAGCTTTAACCACTCAAGAGAGAGATTTTGGAGTCAGTGTTGCTAATTCTCTCAAAACATCCACTCAATGTTCTGTGGCAATCCAAAAAGCAAACAATGTTAGGAATCATTTAAAAAAGGATATAGAATAATACAAAATATCTTAGTGCCTCTATATAAACCCATGGTATTCCCGTATCTTGAATGCTGCTTATAGATGTGGTCGCTTCATCTCAAAAAATAAATTGGCATTGGAAAAGGTTCAGAAAAGGGCAACAAAAATGATTAGGGGTTTGGAAAAGATGCCATATGAAGAGAGATTAAAAAGACTGGGACTTTTCATCTTAGAAAAGAGGAGACTAAGAGGGGTGTGATAGAGGTCTTTAAAATTATAACAGGTATGGAGAAAGTGAATAAGGAGTTATTTACTTGTTCCCATAATGTAACAACTAGGGGGTCACTAAATGAAATCAATAGGTAACAGGTTTAAAACAAACAAAAGGAAGTTTTTCGTCACACAAACCACAGTCAACCTGTGGAACTCCTTTTCGGTGGTTGATGTGAAGATCAGAACTGTAACAGTCTTCAAAAAAGAACTAGATAAATTCATGGAGGTTAGGTCCATCAATACTACTTAGCCATAATAGGCAGGAATGGGTATCCCTACTCTGTTTGTCAGGATCTGGAAATGGATGACAGGGGAAAGATCACCTGATGATTATCTGTTCTATTCACTACCTATGGGGCATCTGGCATTGGCAGATACTGAGCTATATGGACCTTTGGTTTGACTCAGTATGGCCATTTTTATGTAGGCTCAGCATCAGACAACTCCAGAAGATGCTCTTGGAGGCGCCCTCCCAGAATTTCTATGTATACAGTATGTGTGCACTTGCTACAATACTTCTTCAGTATCTTCACTTCCTTCCCCAGCAGACCTATTCTGCTTGCCTGTCTGGAGAATGGAGACAGGGCAATGGCCCTGTTTCTTCTCCCAGACTTTTCAGAATTGCTAAAAAGTCTAGGGCTGCGTCTAGACTGGCAAGTTTGCCACAAAAGCAGCTGCTTTTGCGGAAAAACTTGCCAGCTGTCTACGCTGGCCGCTTGAATTTCTGCAAGAACACTGATGATCTCATGTAAGATTGTCAGTGTTCTTGCGGAAATGCTATGCTGCTCCTATTCGGGCAAAAGCCCTCTTGCGCAAATGCTTTTGCGCAAGAGGGCCAGTGTAGACAACGCGGTATTGTTTTGTGCAAAAAAGCCCCGATGGCTAAAATGGCGATCGGGGCTTTCTTGTGCAAAACCGCATCTAGATTGGCACAGACGCTTTTCCGCAAAAAGCGCTTTTGTGGAAAAGCGTCCATGCTAATCTAGACGCTCTTTTCCGCAAATGCTTTTAATGGAAAAACTTTTCCATTAAAAGCATTTGCGGAAAATCATGCCAGTCTAGACGTAGCCAGGCAGTGTTAACTGGCAGCAGTTCTTGTTCCCAGGGCAATGTGGACTATGACTGGAGGTGATAGATACAAACAAGGGATTCTTAAGATATCACCCTGTTTCATCACACAGGGGCAAAAAACAATGTGCTTCTTAGTTCAGGGTTTTAAATAGAATGAGAATCACATCCCAGCACAGCACTATGGTGTATGTTCTTTTATTGCCTTCATCTTTGCCTTTTTCACCAGAGAACCTCTGTCATATAAGCAATAATAATGTACCATGGATTTTTTTCATCAAAGGAATAGTGATCTCCATATTTAATTATCTGGCCATACTGTGATGGAAATCTAAAACATAAAATCAATTTACTTAATAATGTGTGCTTCCTTTATTTTCCCACTTCGGCAACATACACCAGTACTATCAACCTGACCATATTGTATTAAATGGGACTGAAAAAATAATATCTCTTTTTCAGCTCCTTCTTTTCTCTTTTAGTTATCTCCCAATCATTTGTGGTAGAAACACCAAATAAGTCATACTCATTGCTTAAGAAAATCCTTGATTTTTTTTTATTTATTTACTAGAAGTGATGAGATAAATGGTAATTTACTGGAACCCCATCACCAAAGCCTGGAAGCAGGGAGAGATTTAAAAAAAAAGTAATTTTGGCCTTGGAAGAAGAAAATACTTTCTCCTATATCACACAGAGCATTGAATTCCTCTGCTAGAGCAGATCTCTAAAAATAATCCCATTTTGATTTAAAATGTATCAGCAATGTCTCCATCCACACAACTTTTGGTAAATTGTTCCAATGGTTAATTACTCTCACTATTAAAAATATACACTTTGGCTACATCTAGACTACATCCCTTTTTCATAAAAGGGATGTAAATTAGACGTATTGCAATTGCTAATGAAGTGGAGATTTAAATCTCCGCCACTTCATGAGCATAAAAATGGCTGCCGCTTTTTTTCGGCATGGAGCTTTGCCGGAAAAAAGCACCAGTCTAGACGTGGATCTTGTGGAAAATAAAGCCTTTTCCAAAAGATCCCTTATCCCTTATTTCCATGAGCAATTGCAATATGTCTAATTTACATCCCTTTTACGAAAAAGGGATGTAGTCTAGACGTAGCCTTTGTTTTGAAGATTAATTTATCCAGCTTCAACTTCCAGCCATTGGATTGGGTTATGCTTTCCCCAATGTTTTCAAGCGCCCATTATTAAATATTTGTTTCTCATTTAGATAGCTATAGGCTGTGAGCAAGTCATCCCTTATGCTTCTCTTTGTTAAGCGCCTTGAATCTGTCACTAAAAGGCAGGTATTGGAATCCTCTAATCTTTCTTGTGGCTTTTCTCTGACCCATCTACCATTTATCTGGCATTATCAGCCCCCCAACCATGTTTGGAAACTACCTCACTCTCACCATGGGTGGGAAATCCATGAAGTACTGGCATTCTCTTTACCTGGGAATCAGAAGGAATGTTCAGATAGTAATCTTGGGGCACACATCAAAGTTTGCCATTTTTCTGGTTGGAAAAGTGTTCTACTGTAGGGCTGTTTTAAAAGTTTCAGTCATATACAGGTTGCTACAAGTGAGACATTAACAGTACTGTCCATTTATATGGCATGCAAGCTGTCATTGAATTCATGTACTTAGTCCTCTTACCACTTTCTATAGAGCACGACAACCTACCTCACAATTTCATAACAATGTCATTTCATTTGTCTCTTTTTTTCGTCTATTGAGAGATTGTATAAAAACATATCCCCTTACTAATGCCATTTCAGAAAGTATGCCCCTTAAATAACAGAATAATAACATTTCACCCTATCCTCCCATCCATACCTTTCCCCCACCCCACCTCTACCCCCCACATACACAAAGGTGTTGGAAAAATTGACCAATAAAGAAAAGGGTCCGAAGGAAATCAACTCCCTGACCTTACTATATAGCTTTGTAAGGTGCAGTAATTGGGAAAACCGTGTTCCATAATTTATGCATAGAGTTTTCAAATGTAATGCTGTTCATAGAAATGATTAGAACACAGTCACCATATATGAATTTCATATATAACCCCATAGATTTCCTTTAGCATCAAATAACATCAAAGATACAAAGCAAAACTCTTCTACGATTGCACAAGTAGCTCAACATTTAATCACTGATTTCACTGTATGTGTGGCTGCTGAAAGAGTGCAATGCCTGATTTAATCTTGTACTTTTCTACTTTAATTTTTGCTTTGTGCACAGCAATGTAGGGATAGTTGAATCCTTATCTTCCTGTACATTAATGCAATTTTTTAAAATATTCATGTACCACATGTTCCAAGTCTATGCAGTAAGGCCAAGAACTGCATTTTTTAATGGTTCAAATAAGAGTGTTTTTATTGATGGACTTTCAAAACACTGTATTGTCTATAATGGGCAGAAAAGTGGGGAAGTGTAAAGAAATGAAACACACCTGTGCTATTGATGAGCTCCATCTGTTCTGGGTATCCTTGAGCTATGCTTTGCAATATCCAACCCAATAGCACTGAAGGTTTTGTGAAAGGAGACTTAAATTTTCCACTTCATATCACTGTATATTCTAGAAATATATGCAGGGATCATTGTGAAAAGGTTTTAAGCTCACTCAGTGTTCTACAATATCAGGATGGGGAAAGTTTGGGGTACATGCTATACTTGAACAAAATTATTAATTTTCAACAGCAGTGGTTTCCTGGATATACTAAGAAAATGGTAGATTGCCATTGTTTGTAATTCTGCATTTCACATGTTGAGATTTTAATTTTAAAAAAATGGGAAAACCCCCTAACAATCACAGTGACTGCCACTCCCTATGTCTCTACAGCAACTCACCTTCCACTTCTTCCAGGATACTTATAAAGGTGTGTGTTGGGGGTGTGCCATCAGTTGTGAATGGAGGCAAAGAACAATGAAACACTGACACAAAGGCTACATTTTCCTAGACAGCGACCCTCACCTTAAACACTTTCCAGGATACCTGTTACCAGTGGTACCAAACAGGTAAGAACAATGGTAGGTGCCAAAGGCCCAAAATAGTCAGCCACACAATTGCTGCATTTGTACCCAGCAACAGATCAACTCCACCGCATAAACACATTCCAGGAAAGCTGTGCAGAGGAGTTCCATGCAGCTATGAAATGTTGGTCTGCTTTCAAACCCAATCAGTCACAAAATAACTGTCACTGTCCCGGCAGCAACCATGAACTGAATGCGATGTAAATACCTTGGCAGCAAAGTTATTAAAGCAGGTTATATGCAGGCATGTGTAATGAAAAACACATCCACATTGAAAAATGAATGTATAACAACATGACTGCAACTGTTCCCAGCCCAAACACATCGAAGGTTACTTGCAACGATGGGTTTCACACAGGTGTACAATGTTACAACCACAAATAAATTGAAAAGTTCAGCAAGTGCAAATCAGATGAAAATAAAACCCGAGGAAGCACTTTTCTATTATAACCCTGTCATAATCAGGAGTGCTGGCCAACATCTGATGACTAAGGAGTTACCGCTGTACCTAGCAAGGTATCGGGTGGTCAGCCAATAACAATGCCGGTAGGAATTTCAAACTGGGAAAGAGGGGTTTTCTCTCTCTGTTTTTTGACTGAGATTCAGAGCAGTTTCTTCCAAGTACTGAGGGAGATGGGAGACACTTCTCTCTCCAAGAACGGACTTCTTACAAGGTATAAGTAGGAAAAAGTTGATCTTGTCCGTCAGGATTTGTTGTTTTCCTTGTTTGGGAATTTGGAAATAATGTCTGAGCTGTAAATTGTGTTTTTTTTTCTTTTGTAACTCAGGGTATGTCTACACTACCCTCCTAGTTTGAACTAGGAGGGTAATGTAGGCATACCGCACTTGCAAATGAAGCCCGGGATTTGAATTTCCCGGGCTTCATTTGCATAAGTGGGGAGCCGCCATTTTTAAAACCCCGCTGGTTCGAACCCCATGCAGCGCGGCTACACGGGGCTCGAACTAGGTAGTTCAAACTAGGATTCCTTTTCCACGAGGTGTACCGGTAGTTCGGAATAGGAATCCTAGTTCGAACTACCTAGTTCGAGCCCCGTGTAGCCGCGCTGCACGGGGTTCGAACCAGCGGGGTTTTAAAAATGGCGGCTCCCCGCTTATGCAAATGAAGCCCGGGAAATTCAAATCCCGGCTTCATTTGCAAGTGCGGTATGCCTACATTACCCTCCTAGTTCGAACTAGGAGGGTAGTGTAGACATACCCTTAGTCTTTTAGCCCAGGGAGTTTCCCTGAGTATTTATATCAATTGGTGGCTCTTTCCATCTAGCCACTTTACTATGCTTGCAACTGTAGTTTTGTTTTTATAATAAAGGGTTGTTTTATTTTCTAATTAACCCGGATTGGTTGATTGTTGTGTCTTTAGGACTCAGCAACTAGTTACAAGGGAAGAGTCCATTGCTGTCTGTGGATTCCCTCTGTTTTTCCCAACTCCAAGTAAAATGGAGATTGGGACAAGGGGAGAGTTTTACCTTAGGGAGAAGATTTCCCAAGTGATCTTTTTCCATTTTTTTTCTTGAAATTACTTGGGTAGTGGCAGTGGATTCCCCCAAATCTGGGTATTAGGATTTTTTGGGGAGTCTTTATACCAGAGCCTGTAGGGGCAAGGTTTTGGAGTGCTCTTGCAGACTCCCAACTTCTGCATTCATTGTGCCGGAGTGGGGAACAGCCATGACAAACCCACATTTCTTTTTTCTTATTTGTGGTGTTCAGCCAGAAACATTTATTGTAATTTCAGCTGCTGCTGCTGCTGCTATTTTCTGTTAAACAAGATGGCAGTATATAGTCTTGAGTGACAGCAAAGAGTGCAGAGAGAGTGCAGGAAGTGATTAACCATGCTCAGTTGCTGTTTTAAATCTGGCGTGATCAGCTTCATTAAGAGCAGAGATTCCTGCATGCACACACATACCCCCTTCATTAGAAGCTGGAAACACCTGACTACTAAGTAGTGAGTTCTGTCAGGGGTACAAAACTGCTAGCCATGATAATCACTGGTCAGATCTAGCCCCACATTCAATGGACAAGATAGAGTTCCTAAGGATCATGAGGGTATGTCTACACAGCAACATTATTTCAAAATAACTAGCATTATTTCAAAATAACTTAGTCGGCGTCTACACATCAGGCAGTTATTCAGAAATAATGTCAAAATATGTCAAGCTGGAAGACTTCTTACTCCGGCTCATGTAACCCTCTTTGTATGAGGAGTAATGGAAATCAAAGGAAGAGTGCTCTATTTCAAAATAAGTGTTGTATAGACACTCCCAATTTCAAAATAAGCTATTTTGAGATAAACTATGCAATTGACATAACTCAATTTGCATAGCTTACTTCGAGTTAAGCCATTATGTGTAGATGTATCCTAACTGATCTGTTGGATGAATCTCAACGCAGTTTCCTTTTAAGTCCTGACCAAGAAGGAAAATAACCATGTTTTATATAGCAGTAGGTTATAGTTAAGAGTACAGGGAAATATGCTACTTGCCTAAAAGGGTGCTGCCTCAGCCAAAGTATTCTAAAAAGCAAGTTTAGAATAAAATAGGGCAGTTTGGTCATGTCTACATTAGGAAATTATTTCAAAATAACTAAATTTGAAATAATAATTCCCAAAATAACAAAATCAAAACAGTGTATCCCCATTATAGGGAAGCCTCAAAATTAGTCCGAGTCAGGCTCCCTTAATGTGGACGTGCTACCTAGACTTAGAGCCCCAGGAAGCACTGGAGAATAAGTACTTCAAATTACTCTGGGGAGTAGTTATTTTGAAATAGCAGCAATGGAGCGTACACACTACCACTATTTCGAAATAACTATTTCAAAGTAAGTGTTATTCCTCATGAATAGCAGAGGTACAGATTTCAAAATAATCAGCCCTTTATTTTGAAATAACGGGCTTGGTAGTGTGGATGCACCACTTATTATTTCAAAATAAGGAGGGTTATTTTGAAATAACTCCCTAGTATAGACCAGGGCTTTGTGTGACAGTAGCTAGGAGGAGGAGTAGGCCCAGCATTATATTCTTCATTTTAAAGGAAAATGACCATTTCTAATCAGCGATGTTAATCTACTTAGGGTGTATTGTAACTGCTGTGCTGTTTTTTTTCTGGGATGTTATTCATAAAAAGAAATTTGAAATTAACAAGCTCTTAAATAAATCCGATTATAATTTCTACCTGTGTTAGGTAGAAGGTTCAAATAGAAAACCCAGCTGTGGTCTCTTCCTGGGATAGGAATTCACAATCTATACAAATACTTTTTCAGAGGAATTTTATAGCACAGACTTGGTAAGCAAATTGATTTTCCTGATCTCTACATATGTTACACTATCATGTAAGATTAAAGCAGCATCTGACATAGGCTGTCAAGGTGGCCATCGGCAGTAGCATAAGATAAATATAATTGTTTATTTCTATATGCTGCCAGGATGAGTGCTCATATGGATTCCCTAATTTCCTTTGCTTGCCTGGACCCTGCAACAGTATACATATGTGTAGGATCTAGGTGCCTGTACAGGAATTGCAAACCAGCAATTCAAAGCCTACTACATGCAGAAATACTCACCTTTATCCTCTCAAATGTTGTGTAGGGAGCAGCAGGCTATGATTCTATGACCAGCATAAGGCTGGCATCCACAAATGTGTAGGTAGCAACAACAAGCTGGAACCCACCAAACATTCACTATACCACTATTCTGCACCTACTGAGCTTGAAACTGAACACCTTTTTTCTAATACTCCCAGACATCAGCGTACAATTTCATGAGCCATAGCAGGAATCCTAGCTGCAACAATGACTCCAGGATAAAACTCCCACAAACCCATTGATCATGGATACAACTGCCAGAACAATGACAAGCAAACTATTCAAAAAGTAATCATTAGAGGCCCAAAAAGGTCACTAGAGACCTTTAAATTAATCAAAAGTCAGAGTCAGATGTGTTCGGACTGGGAATCGGTCTTTGGCAAAATCTGTGCAGGAAAGCTTGGCTTTGGAGGGGTTATTATTCTCTTATTGCACTAGAATTGTTAAAGCAAGCTTTGGAACATTTTTCTGTTATCACTTTCTTATGCCTACTTAGCTTAAGTCATTTAAGGTAGCCTGTCAACCTCTAGTGTTCTTACCTTCAACATCTGTACTGGCTGCTGAGATTGAAAGTAGTGCTCCAATTAATGCATATTAGTTTCTCTGTCTCTCCCCCGTAAAGTTTTATGAGCAGGAATAAAGCTCGAGAAAACTGTTTCCTCAGGTGAAAACTCAGTATGTTCCTCACATTTGTTCTAGATTTATTCTCTTGTGCCTCTCTTCCCAGCAGAAGGCCCTGTAGATAGAACATGGCCCTGTAGGAATTTAACCAGTGATATAAGTACCTACCAAGCATACTAGTTGCCATTGTATTTAGAAACCTATTCCAGATTCATTGTTACACCCTTATGGATACACAATAACAGAATTCACTTTAATTACCCAGAAATAAGAGGTTGTTTATACTTGTTTTTTAAAAGTAAGGTGAACATAGATTGAATATAATCTGGTGATATTATAAACGCATATCGTTTGAGTTCTAAGAAGCAGGCGAATGATTTAAGAGAGTGAGGCTAGTGGTTGGATTTATTACAGCAGAGCATATATGATTAGATGACCCTCGTTCTAACAAGTCTCATTGACTTGCCAAGTCATTTTTTCCATCCATGTAGCTCAAAAGTACATTGTTTCTCATATACTTTAACACTGGCTTCATGATGCATAAGCTTAGATATTATCATGTCATGTTTTGCAAAGGTTTAATGGACATAAGGACACTGTTTGCACTGTTGTTGTAGTCATTCTGGCCCCAGAACATTAGAGAAACAAGTTGGTAGAAGTAAAAAGTTTTATTTAACCAACTTCTGTTGGTGAAAAAGATAGATATTTGAGCTACACAAAGCTCTTCTACAAGTCTGGGAAAGGTATTGGGAGTGTTTTATCTAAATACAAGGTGGAACTGTTTATTTAGCATAAATAGTTATTAAATGGCCTGTTAGCATCCCTGCAGTCATAGGACAAAAAAGAGAGGTTAGTGGATAATAAATTCCTGCAATAAACCATAAAACTGGTGTCTTTTTTAGTATCTAGTCAAGTTATGAATTTAAACTCCTAGCCTTGTTTTCTGAAGGTCTTGTGAGGGTTTCCTTTGAGGACAAGTACTGAGCGGTCAGTTATGAAGTGATAAAGTGTGGGTGATATAATGTTTTTTCTTTTATCAATTTTCTGTGTGAATTCATTTGAAAGCGTAGTGATTGTCTGGTTTCTCCCTCATAGTTGTTATTGAGTCATCTGGTCTCTGGATGAAATCACCTCATGCTGTGATAGGCATGTGTCGGATCCATGGATCTTGAAGGCAGTGCCAGGGGAAGGGGGTATTGATCATTGTACTAGTGGAGATATTTTTTGAGGAAAATGGCAGTTTCTATAAAAAGTTTTGTTTAAGAAAAACCCCTAGTTCTCTACTGAGAAGAGGCTTAATGGAAAAGGTTCAGCCATAGCCTAACTTCATTTTGAACATGGCTAATGTCATATCAGTTGCACTGCAGATGTGAGAAATCCCATTGTACTAGGCTCATAAAAGCAAATCAGAGCTACTGACAAACTCAAAGGCTCCGGTGCTTGGTGAAGACAGCTTTCATGCCAAATTTCACCTTCCTGCACACATTTGCTTTGTAGCTGGATCTGTTAAATACAAAGTCACACCAGTATTTATATTATTTTAAAACACAGAATAAATATTTTCACTCCCCTGGTACCCCAAAATGGCTGCATTTTTTTCTCTGATTTCCCAAAATTATCACGTCGGCATACACCAAACTGGGACATTGTCAGCATAAAAGTTGAAGATGTAAAAACACTAGGAGCTACTGCGAATGAGTGAGTAGCGAACAAACACCAAAGCAAACGTAAGTATAGGGATCATAGATCTATAGATTTTAAACCAGAGGAGATCACTGTGATAATCTAAGGTACATTTAGACAGCAACATTTAGGGTATGTCTACACCGCAAAATTATTTCGAAATAACAGCCCTTTTTTTGAAATAACTTTCCTAGCGTCTATACAACCAAACCACTATTTCGAAATAAATTTGAAATAGCGGATCACTTATTTCAAATTTGGTAAACTTTCTTCTGTGAGGAATAATGCCAAATTTGAAATAGCTATTTCAAAATAAGTGCTGTGTAGACACTTATTTCGAAATAGGGGGCCTCCAGCCTTTCCACGGTGCCCTGGTGGCCACTCCAGCCTCAACCAAGAACACTTCTCTCCCTCCCCCCGTTCCCAGAGCCCTTAAAGGGATAGACTCTGCCAGCCCAGAGCCAGCAGTCACTGCCTTTGACCCAGTGGCCCCAAAACATGAGCCAGCAAGCCACTGGCAGCCAGCCCTCCACAGCCAGGGCCCAGAGAAGGCAGGCACCTTCCTGGTCCAGGGTGGAGATCATGAAACTTATTCAGGTTTGTAGCGGATGCCCCCAACGTCCATGATCTCTGCACTAGATGGAGGAACGCAGCCGTCTATGGCAGGATAGCTGCCAGCCTGGCCACCAAAGGCCACATGCGAACCCAGGAGCAGGTTTACATGACAATCAAATTGGTCCGGCGAGACCCCCAACCCTGAGCCCTGAGCTCTCCCTCCCCCTTGCTTCCCTCTTCGATTTCCCTTCTCCCAGGTTTCCCCCTCCCCTTGTCTCTCCCGCCTCCTTTCCTCAGTCTCACCAGAGATTCATTCCCCCCACCCAGTTTTGTTAAATAAAGGGAGTTTGTGTTCATGAAAATACATGTATTTTATTTTACATCAGGAAGGGGGGTTAGGGAGGGGTAAGTGAAAGGACGTAAGGGAGGAATGAGGCACAAGCCCCCAGTGGGGAGACCAGGAAGGCTCTTAGTGCTCCTCAGGGTAGAAGCTCTTCCACAGGGCCTCCTGGATACTGACAGCCCCCCGAAGGACCTTCCGGATGGCAGCCTGCAGAAAGTGTAGCCAGGCTCACAGCAACACATCCAAGAGAAGCACCAGAGTGCCCAGGAGCAGCCCAACCCTGAGCCCTGAGCTTCTCCTCCCTCTTTCTCCCCTTCCCTCCCCCTTCTTTCCCCAGTCTCACCTCAGTTTCATTGCTGACCACCCCAGTTTTGTTCAATAAAGAGACTTTGTTGAAATGAACACGTGTCTTTTATTGTACAACAGGAAGGGGGGTTAGGGAGGGGTAAGTGGAAGGACATGAGGGAGGAATGAGGCACAAGCCCCCAGTGGGGCAGATCAGGGAGACTGTTACTGCCTAAAGAATGTGCTGCCAGGCTCGTAGCAAAAAGGTCCAGGAGAAGCACCAGAGTGACCTGGGGTAGCTCCGGCTCCATGTTGCAGAGTGCTGTGGTGTCCCAAGTGAGGGCAACCAGATACAAAATGCTTTGCTGTCCCTCATTGAGGTAGACAAGCAAGCAGGGAAACCTGAGAACTGGCTGACCGGGGGGGATCCCTTTAAGCACAGACCTCAGATAGCCTCAGGCAGCAGCCCCACACAGTGAGTCCTGACCTGGTGCCCTGCTGGAACTGGTTCCAGCCAGCCTTAAATGCGATTCAGAGTCCACTCAATGTGGACGTGCTATTTCAAAATAGAAAAATGCTATTTTGAAATGCATTTTGTGTGTAGACGCGTTATTTCAAAATAAGCTATTTCGAAATAACTATTTTGAAATAAGATATTTCAAAATAACACTGTAGTATAGACATACCCCGAGTCTGCATCTACACAGCAAGCAGTTATTTCAAAATAATGTTGAAAGACTGTCAAGCTGGAGAACTTCTAACTCCTGTAACCCTCATTGCACAAGGAGTAAGGGAAGTCAGAGGAAGAGTGCTCTATTTCAAAATAATTGCTGTGTAGATACTCCCAATTTCAAAATAATCTATTTCGCAATAAGCTATGCAATTGACATAACTCTAAGTAAGCTATGCAAATTGAGTTAAGTCATGCTGTGTAGATGTACCCCTAGTCTGATTTTCATAATACCAACCATGAAATTTCATCCACTAATTCCTGATTGAACTTAATAACTTGAGCCCTAGTTCTCCAACAAAAATAATAAGAATTAATAAACTGGGGCTAAATCGTGCCACTGGTTTTTTTATGCAAAACACCCCCTTTCTTTTAAATGATTGCTCCTCTTTAAAACACATAGCTCAATATGGATCTGAGTAAGTAATACAATATGGATCTGAGTAAGTAATATTGTTTGTGGTTGCTTGAAATGGTCCTAACTAAAACTACAATTTATATAGCAGCAAATGGTCAGGAACAAATCCTGTCATACTAAATAAAGTATCATCTCAATTTTGGCATGCAGTGGACTGAAACAAAACTTTATACTTGCATTTGATTTAGTGAGCCAGTTCTCTTTCCACACCATTTGTTGATACTTAATACAGTTTACCTTCTAGTACTGATGGTAAACTCTAGGATCACAACCCAGACCCTCATTCACTATAATGGAACTCACAGCAAGATTGGTTTTTGAGAGAAGCTGTCCTCATTACCTTTTTCATTCACTTTCTGTTTTCTTGTCAATGCTTTTGCAAGCTGCTGACAAACATATTTTAGCTTTAAAAACAAGTGGTGCTGTGGCACTAGAGACTAACCAAAATATATAGAATCATGAGCTTTCATGGGCAAAACCCACTTTGTCAGATGAATTGGAGTGTAAATGACAGAAACCAAGAGATATATGTAACAGCAGAAGAAGTATCTATTAATTGTCGGACCCGTGTTAATGAGGCTAATTAATTGAGCTGGAGGTGTCCCATATATAGCTTTGGATGTAGAAATGCAGATGTTAATGGCAGGACAAATTGGCTTTGCAATGCACCAGCCAGTTAATGTCTTTGCTCAAGCCCAAGGTAATGGTGTCAAATCTGTAGATGAATTCCAGTTCTGCAGACTCTCTCTCTAACTGGAAGTGAAATTCCTTAGTAGAAGAATGGCTGCTCTTAAATCCATGACTGAGTGCCTAGGCAGGTTAAAACGTTCCCTTACTTATTTACATGTATTACTATTTCTGATATCTGATTTGTGTCCATTTATCCTTTGCATTTTATTTTAGTGGTTGGTGAGCAGTGGTGCAAATATACAAAAGTTCTTATTTGTACAGGAATAGAGAATACCCCAGTTAAGAGAGGGCATGTGACCTCTCCACGTGACCCCTCCCACGTGACGCCATCCCACTCCCATCCTTGGACCCCATGTTCTTCCCTTCCCAACCTCTCCCCATCCCACATAACCTGGAGGGGTGGGGCTGTACGGCAAGCAGAGGAGCCATACAAGCAGTTGTGCTCCTTTCCCCACTGCCCCTCCAAGCGGGGAAAGGAACAGAACTTCTAACACAGCCCCCTGTTGCTCCATGGAGTTGCTGCATATCTGTGTACAGGGCCGAAGATGGGGCTGGCAGTTTTGCTCCTTTCCCCACTGGGAGGGGCAGTGGGAAAAAGACATATACATTTTTTCACCTTTTGAAAAATCTCTCACTGTTCTTTGTGAAGTCATATCTCAAAAATAACTTATTCCATTAATTTAAACTTGCTCTACACTGGTCTAGGTGAGTTCTAGTGCTTATGACTATCGTTTATATGATTAGCTGAAAAATGTTGGAATTGTTCCCTATGGATTGTGACTTGGAGCATGCTCCCATTCAGCAGAAAAAGAGGGAATATGAAGAATTATCCACCCCTGCACCTTCCCCCACTCCTCCCCCCCCCCCCCCCCCCGCCAAGCAGATGGAATGACTCCATGGTAGCCAATGTAGCTGATACAGGGGGAGCTGCAATTTGTTGCTGATGTACCTCAGCCCATAGGCAAATTACTTTTCTCTTCCCCACCATCTCCATGAAGCAAGGACAAAAGCAGAGAAGGATTTATGACTCAGTTGTGAGGCACAGTAACTCCTCTATATCAGTCTGAACCTTTGGAAACTTTTTTAGGTCCCAGTGAAATTTATATCTAATGCCAGGTGAAGTTACCAAGACACACAGGTTTGTTAATTCATACCTTTCTTAGAACCAAAAGCATACCTTGCCATTACACTTCCATAAGAGCAACGAATTACTTTCTCCTGGGCCATAGAGTGATCACAAAGGATTTATCTTATGATGCTCTGTTTAGTTTCTCAAATTCGGAGGTGTTTATGCACATACAAATGACATATTCATTATTTCTCATCTAATCAGCATTAAGTATTGTACATCTTATATAACCCATTCAATACTGATGCAGAGACTGCAGTTTACATAAAAATAGCTGTCTATATTTTTTTCATGTCTTGTTTCCATTTGGTTTCTTTTCATTGATCACACACTTAGATTATTTCCCCTTACTCAGTAAAGGGATTTTCCTTAATTGCCTTTAGAAATACATTCTGTATATCTGTTGTTCTGATAATTTCCTCTGATCTGTCTAATATCCTCCAACTTGAGTACCAGCTATTTTTAAAATATGGTCTTTATTTTACACAGCAGCAGTAACCATTATTCAGCAAGCTTACATAAGATCAAGTCAGAAAGGTAGCCCCCGTGTCAAGCAAGAACTATGCCAAGGTCAGCCAGCTTAGCACTAATATCATCTAGGCCTGTCTAAACCGACATTTATGATGTTTCCAACACTCGCAGCGTTGAAGATCTCTAATTTTTGAAGGCTTAATGCCATAGATTTAGAGAATTAGGATAAAATATTTTAACATCTATGTCCTTGATTGTTTCAATTGCCAGTCTCCTAACATACATTGCATTTTGCAACACATTATACTCATTACTATGATAAGTACAGCCTGCACCATTAATAATGCTTTGAAGCTAATCACTAGAACAGGAGGATTTCAAATACAGTAAGGCTGTGTCTACACTGGCATGAATTTCCGGAACTGCTTAAAACGGAATACTATTCCGTTTTCAGTTTTTCCGGAAAAGGAGCGTCTACATTGGCAGGCTGCTTTTCCGGAAAAGCCCTTTTTCCGGAAAAGCGTCTGTGGCCAATGTAGACGCGCTTTTCCGGAAAAGAGCCCCGATCGCCATTTTCGCAATAGGGGCTTTTTTCCGGAAAAAACTACTGGGCTGTCTACGCTGGTCCTTTTCCAGAAAAGTGTTCCGGAATAAGGACTTATGCCCGAGCGGGAGCAGAATAGTTTTTCCAGAATAGCGGCTGATTTTGTACAGTAGAGCGTCGTTGCTTTTCCGGAAATTCAAAGGCCAGTGTAGACAGCTCGCAGCTTATTCTGGAAAAGCGGCTGATTTTCCGGAATAAGTGGCCCAGTGTAGACACAGCCTAAAACTCCAATATTCCGGCATCCAATAGTCCGGCACTCCTGATAGTCCAGCATCAAAATGGCAAGAGACTACTGAGTGAGCTTCAGCAAAAAATGAGTCACAAGGTAACAGCGGCAGCAGCTGAACTGAGTAAAAAGGGTAAAAAAGGCTTAAAAAAACTAAAACATTACAGTATACTGTATATAGTATGTACAATAAAAAGCGTTAAGAACACTTTAAATACAGTATATAATGTACACAGTATATATATAACCAGCTTATAGTACCTCCTGATAGTCCGGCATATCTGATAATCTGGCACCACCTAGGTCCCATAGGTTCAGGATTATCAGAAGTCTACTGTAGTTCCTACCAACCAACTGGTTTAAAACATGGTAAATTTGCTTAGTCAGCTCAAGCAATTGTTCATGCATATTTAAGAGAAACTATAGATATAAGTTCACATTGACAATGGATACTATAGAATTAGGGATCAGTTTAATGGCCTATCAGTGAATTTTGTCTGACTTTCCTCGTGACCAGGGTAACAAATTTAGGAATGGGTATTTTTTCACCTCACAGAATTCAGGATTAAAATACCATTTAGGCAGATCAACTGAATATACTTTCCCTTCATAACTACGTTCCATTTTCTTTGTAGACCCACAGCATTATCCATTTTGTGCATACATGATTCAGGTTTCATTTCTGTTCCAGGCACTCATCATTACTGGGAAGAATAGATGAGCCCTTTCTTGGAGTCCAACCTTGTTACTCTGATCAATACCACAGAGGGCATTACACCTGCAAGTCCATCTCGCTAACACCTCCATGCAGCAATCCCAGTTAGGTGCCTATATAACAATGCTAGGATCTTGTCTAAAAACCTAGAGGAATTGGAATTGCTGATTTGTGAGCATATATTCAATCGAATTGATATTATTGTAACCTGGTGGACTGTTAAAATCAATTATTATAACATATTTAAGAAGGATTGAGTGAGCAAAAGGGGAGGGGGAATGGCACAATATGTCAAAAATGGCATGACAAATTTCCGAGTCACTGACAACTTAGAGGAAAATTATTTGAATGCTTATCAATCAAACATCCTAAGAGATACAGCACAAGATAGGACATTAATTGATGTCCACTATAGAGCACCAAATCATCCTAGGGAACAGGAT
Organism: Pelodiscus sinensis; assembly: GCF_052426305.1. Classification (NCBI taxonomy): domain Eukaryota; kingdom Metazoa; phylum Chordata; order Testudines; family Trionychidae; genus Pelodiscus; species Pelodiscus sinensis. Next base: position 46,057,424 of record NC_143052.1, read on the forward strand.
GATTGATCCTTCCAAAATTACAATGTGTGTTTGTGGGCGGGGGGGGGGACCTTGTGATTATGGGGTATTTCAGTTTGAATGATATATGCTAGAAGTCTCATGCTCCCGATTAATAAAACATTCTTAGGGTATGTCTACACTAGCTCGTTAATTCGAGCTAGGTAGGCAAATGAGGCGACCGGAGTTGCAAATGAAGCCTGGGATTTAAATATCCCAGGCTTTATTTGCATGTTCCCATCCGGTCGCCATTTTGAAATTTCACTAGCCCGAACTCACTGCCGCGTGACTACATGCGGCAGTGAAACGTTAATTCAAACTAAGTCTGAATTAACAAGCTAGTGTAGACATACCTTCAGAAAGTCTAAATATTATATATACGTGACAATTTCCTAATTCATAGAGCATTGCTTCCAACGTGTTTGGGGAGTCTGTATTAGCACTCTTCTAGAGAGATAAAAATAAACTGATTACTAAGCTAAACATTAATTGTATATTAGCGACAGCTGATTTACAGACTCATAGATTCCAAGCACAGAAAGAATCATTGTGATAATCTAGTCTTACCTCCCAAGTAGCACAAGCCATAGAATTTTCCAAAAATAATTCCTAGAGCATATTTTTTAGGAAAATAAATCCAATCTTGAGTTCAAAATTGTCAGTGATGCAGAAGACATGAAATTGTTCCAATGGTTAATACTCCCCAATGGTTAAAAATCATAGAATCATAGAATCCTAGGACTGGAAGGGACCTCAAGAGGTCATCGAGTCCAGTCCCCTGCCCTCATGGCAGGACCAAATACTGTCTAGTCCATCCCCGATAGACATTTATCTAACCTACTCTTAAATATCTCTACAGATGGAGATTCCACAACCTCCCTGGGTAATTTATTCCAGTATTTGACTACCCTGACAGTTAGGAATTTTTTCTAATGTCCAACCTAAACCTCCCTTGCTGCAGTTTAAGCCCATTGCTTCTTGTTCTGTCCTCAGAGGCCAAGATGAACAAATTTTCTCCTTCCTCCTTGTGACACCCTTTTAGATATCTGAAAACTTCTATCATGTCCCCCCTCAATCTTCTCTTTTCTAAACTAAACAAACCCAATTTCTTCAGCCTTCCCTCATAGGTCATGTTCTCTAAACCTTTAATCATTCTTGTCGCTCTTCTCTGTACCCTTTCCAATTTCTCCACATCTTTCTTGAAATGTGGCGCCCAGAACTGGACACAGTACTCCAGCTGAGGCCTAACTAGTGCAGAGTAGAGCGGCAGAATGACTTCACGAGTTTTGCTTACAACACACCTGTTGATACAACCTAAAATCATATTTGCTTTTTTTGCAACAGCATCACACTGTTGACTCATATTCAACTTGTGGTCCACTATGACCCCTAGATCCCTTTCCGCCATGCTCCTTCCTAGACAGTCGCTTCCCATCTTGTATGTATGGAACTGATTGTTCCTTCCTAAGTGGAGCACTTTGCATTTCTCTTTATTAAACCTCATCCTGTTTACCTCTGACCATTTCTCTAACTTGCTAAGGTCATTTTGAATTATGTCCCTATCCTCCAAAGAAGTCGCAACCCCACCCAGTTTGGTATCATCTGCAAATTTAATAAGCGTACTCTCTATCCCAATATCTACATCATTGATGAAGACATTGAACAGTACGGGTCCCAAAACAGACCCTTGAGGAACTCCACTTGCTATCCCTTTCCAGCAGGATTTAGAACCGTTAACAACAACTCTCTGACTACGGTTATCCAGCCAATTATGCACCCACCTTATCGTGGCCCTATCTAAGTTATATTTGCCTAGTTTATCAATAAGAATATCATGCGAGACCGTATCAAATGCCTTACTAAAGTCTAGGTATATGACATCCACCGCTTCTCCCTTATCCAAAAGGCTCGTTATCTTATCAAAGAAAGCTATCAGATTAGTTTGGCATGACTTGTTCTTCACAAACCCATGCTGGCTATTCCCTATCACTTTATTACCTTCCAAGTGTTTGCATAGGATTTCCTTAATTACATGCTCCATTATCTTCCCTGGGACAGACGTTAAACTGACCGGTCTGTAGTTTCCTGGGTTGTTCTTATTCCCCTTTTTATAGATGGGCACAATATTTTCCCTTTTCCAGTCTTCTGGAATCTCCCCTGTCTGCCATGATTTTTCAAAAATCATAGCTAAAGGCTCAGATACCTCCTCTATCAGCTCCTTGAGTATCCTGGGATGCATTTCATCAGGACCTGGTGACTTGCTGACATCTAACTTTCCTAAGTGATTTTTAACTTGTTCTTTGTGTATCCTATCTTCTAAACTTACCCTCTCTCTGCTTGTATTCACTACGTTAGGCACTCTTCCAGACTTCTCGGTGAAGACCGAAACAAAGAAGTCATTGAGCATCTCCGCCATTTCCAAGTTTCCTGTTAATTATCCCACCAAGTTTCTGTGATGCCAACAGTGTCATAATTGTACCTATTTATTAGCACTTCCAGTTCTTCCTGCTTATTTCCCATACTCCTCGCATTTGTATGTAGGCATCTAAGATCCTGATTTGACCTTGCCTCCCAGTTTTGCCCTGACCCTACTTTCTCTCTGCCATTGTAGCCCACACTTCCTCCCATTTCTGACCCATCTCCCAGGTCTCCATGTTCTCCACTTACCTGTGGGCTTTGCTCACCTGTCCCCGTCAAACCTAGTTTAAAGCCCTCCTCACTAGGTGAACCAGTCTGTGTCCAGACAGGGTCTTCCCCCTCCTTGAAAGGTGGACGCCATCCCTGCTTAGCAGTCCTTCCTGGAATAGCATCCCATGGTCAAGGAAGCCAAAGCCCTCCTGGTGACACCATCTTTGCAGTCAGGCATTCACCTCCAGGATGCACCTGTCTCTGCCCGGGCCCCTACCTTCGATGGGAAGGATCGAAGAGAATACCACTTGCACTCCAAACTCCTTCACCCGTACTCCCAGAGCCCTGTAGTCACTCTTGATCCGCTCAGTGTCACACCTTGCAGTATCATTTGTGCCCACATGGATGAGTAGCATGGGGTAGTAGTCAGAGGGCCGGATAATCCTCGACAATGCCTCTGTAACATCTCGGATACGGACCCCCAGCAGACAGCATACCTCCAGAGATGAAATGGCAGGGCAACAAATGGGCGCCTCCATCCCCCTCAGAAGAGAGTCTCCGACCACCACTACCCTATGTTTCCTATTTGCAGTGGTGGCAGCAGACCCCCCAGCCTTGGGGTTACGGGGCTTCTCCTCCTCCGGTGTAGGGGGTGATTTCTTATCTCCTGTATAAAGAAGAGCATACGAGTTTCCCAGTACCATGGAGGGAGGGTTTGGAGAAGAGGTGGAGCACTGCCTGCTGCCAGAAGTAACCAGCTGCCACTGTCCACCCTGAGCCATCTCCCCCTCCACCAGTGATGTATCCACAGTCCTGTGTACCAGGACAGCTACCTCAGCTGTCTCCTCATGAACACGGTCCAGGAATTTCTCATGGATGAGGGTGCTCCTCAACCTAGCCACTTCCTCCTGTAGCTCTGCCACATGCTGCCTGAGAGATTCCACCAGCAGGCACCTTTCGCATTGGATGATCTCCCCAACTTGGATATCAATAAGTGGGAATTGCAATATATAGTCCCTGCAAAACCACACCAGGATTGGATAGAGGCATCCATGCTCAGGTGCTCTGTCTGGCTACAGGCGCAGGGGGAGGAAACTGAAGCAGTGCTGGCACAGGTGTGGCGGGTCTTCCTGACCATAGTAGGCCTCCCTCTGTCAAACTCCCCTCAAACTCCTGTCCGCTTCGCTCCCTGGTCACTCTGCCTCTGACTTTTAAAGCTTGCTTGCCCAGGCCAGGCCTGCCCCATTGTGAGTCACACAGGGGAAGGCTGACCAGATGCAATCAAGAGAGCAATTGAGGGAACAAAGGGTCAGGTACTCAGTCCCAACTGCCACAGCAGCTGAAACTGAAACTGCAGTCACATGAAATCAGAATCAGAATTTAACAAACAAAATTCAAACAGTCGAGCAAACTCACTCACACCAAAAGCAAGTACTCTCACCAAGTAGCCTCTTCAGCAGCGGGATCTCTTGCAGTCCCTCTCAAACTCCCCTGTCTGCAGCTCCTGTCCCCTGTCTGCAGCTCCTGTATGCCTTATTTCTGGTCTGCATTTGTCTAGCTTCAGAAGTAATACTTTTCTGTGCTAGCCTAAAGAGCCCATGATAAAATATTTGTTTCCCATGTAGCTACTTAGAGACTGTAATCAAGTCATCCCTTTACCTTCTCTTTGCTAAGCTAAATACAGTAGAGTGAGCTCCTTGAGTCTATCATTATAACCCAAATAGCTCTGGTTGCCCCTTTTCTCAGACACCAAAATCTATTTCAAAACACTCCCATGCTATTGGCACATTAAGCTCTACTAGACTCATTAGTCCAGTTCAAAACATTTGCAAATTGTGCTGCTGTAGCTAACTTTTTAAAAATTGTCTCTGCACTTAGCCTTAAAAGCTCCCAGTAGATGCATTGCTAGAAATAGCTTCATAGGATTTTTCTGTCTTTCAGAGATAATGTAAAGTAAGTGATTAAGCAACCAAGAATCTATGGTGGAACTTTACAGGTGGAAGTTAATACATGCACTCAAAACAATATTTTTTATTTATATTATTTTAAGAGAAGTGCATTGGCTCATAGGTGCATGATGTAGTTATTGCACATGTATGTAGAAGTGGAGATAAGTTTATTTTTGGAATCATAACCTCAATTTCCTGGTATTCAAACTTTCAACTTTTCAAACTACCACATTCTACTCGATTTCTTGTTTTTAGGATATATATTTCAACTATGAATCAATAATATTTTTGCTTGGGAATTTTACCTAGAGGAAATTTTTCATTCGGTCATTATAAAAATAATGCACATTAATTATGTTAAACCTTACATTAGATATATATTGATTCTTAAATATAAATGCAATGTCTCTTTTCAACTGTTGATTTAAAAAGCTATTATTGTAGTGAACAGTGAGTATTATAGTTTAATGGTGGCTTCTTAATGCCATTTTAAGCAGGTAAAGTTCTTCAAGGGGCTACTTTACTCTTATTTACTTGGTGACAAAAACTGTTTTAATTAATTGTATGTGACTTTGATGCGGGAATGCTGTTATCAGTAGAAATTGGCTAGACTATAAGATGTTTCTTCTCATTTGTCAATCTTAGTATTCAGTGGAACTCTATTTCTAAATTGTCTTAGTCCCCCAGGGAAATTTCATCACTTTCCATTCACATAACAGTTGTTTTTTAGCTGACAGAAATTTGATGAGTTTCCTGAAGCAGCTTCGCTCAAATAACCTGTATATAATGGGGATTTACTAGTAGAAGTAGTTGAAATGGTTTTTAAAGGACGTCAGTATTTACCTATTGTCTGACTGCAAAACATTAATGGGTTTCTTCATTTTATAAATTGGGAAAAAACAATGACACGTATAGAGCAGACAAGAGGACAGATAAAATGGGTTTTTGCATAGATATTAAACCCTAATGCCCAGTGATTAATGTATATTTGAGTCTGAGTTTTAAAACTAGCAATGTTGTCAGAATAAATAAAGTTTATGTCTTTTGCCTCCAACACCTGATAAATGACATATTAATTTCAGCACTCAAATCTGATGTCCAACATTCTTAAACACTTCTTTCATCCCTCTGTCACATTTAAACATCTTGTGCCTTTAGAACTGACTGATTAAACATAATTATTAACAAAATCTACCTGAACTGAAAAAGAACATAGAGCTGTTTTATGAAATCATACTCTTATTTAATCTGTCAACTATAATTTGATTTTACTACTCTATTCAATGTGTACACTGGTGTGGTTGAGAAGACAAAATATTATATCAAGCTGACGAGTGATCAACCATTTCTCTCCAGTTAGCTAGGCATAGCTCAGCAGAATTTACTGAAGTGGCAAAAGCTACTTTTGGAAATAGAATAATTAAAAGTCAGTAAACATTATTATTATAACTCCTTGGCCAAGGATGTTGTTACATTCTTGTTACTTTAGCAACATAAGAAATATGGGCATATATATATATGGCCAGAAAGGATACTTTTTTCAAGCTACTGTCTTCAGTCAATTCAACTGTTTTGAGGTCTTTGAGGATTTTTTTTATTTGAAACATTTTTCTGTTTTAATTTTAAATACAAGAAATTTGCATTTGCTTACATGGAACTCCTTCTCTCAAAGAGTGGTTGGGGCATTTTATTAAGGTATACCATATCTTTATATGCTAAAGTATCATTTGTTGAAAATGTTTAAATGAATACATATACAAGAGTGTGTCCAATTAGGTGCTTAAGGGTGCATCTACACTGCACGCTTATTTCTAAATAAGCTATTCCAGAAGGCTGTGTCTACATTGGCATCCCTTTCCGGAAAAGGGATGCTAATGAGACACTTCGGAATTGCAAATCCGCGGGGGATTTAAATATTTGCATTTACATGGCTGCCGCTTTTTTCCGTCTCGGGGTTTTTGCCGGAGAAAAGCGCCAGTGTAGACACGATTCTCCGGAAAATAAGCCCTTTTCCGGAAGATCCCTTATTACTACTTTCGCGTCTACACTGGCGCTTTTCTCCAGCAAAAACCCCGAGCCGGAAAAAAGCGTCAGCCATGTAAATGCAACTGCCGCGGGGGATATTTAAATCCCCCGCGGATTTGCAATTCCGAAGTGTCTCATTAGCATCCCTTTTCCGGAAAGGGATGCCAATGTAGACACAGACGAATAGTCTACACTGAAGGGAAGCCTCAAAATTAGTTTTGAGGCAGGCTTCCCTAATGTAGATTTGCTATCTCGATGTAGAGCCCCAAGAGGCACTGGCAAGGAATAACTCAAAATGGCCTTGGTGAGGGGCTATTTCAAAATAGCAGAAGTGGAGCATCTACACATGCCTTAGTTTGAAATAGCTATTTCAGAATAGGTGTGTGACGGGACGGGCCCGTCTCTCCTCCCGAGACCAGATGAGCAGGAGGCTCCCAGGCTGTTGCTCATGCACCAGGAGCAGCGTGCCACATTTAAAAGCGGCGCCAGCTCAGCTGATCAAGGCGGAAGCCGCCGGGGATGCAGTGGCCGGCAGGGAGGCGGAAGCCGCCGGGGACGCAGAGACCGGCGGGGAGGCAGAAGCCACTGGACACACCGGAGCTGGCAAGAGTGTGGAAGCCACCGGAGACATTGGGGGCGGTGGGACAGCTGACGGGGGGGGGGAACGGAGAGCCCCGAAGGTGAGCCGCAAGGCGCCAAGGCGGTCATGACCTGGAGGCAAACGCCAGAGCGGAGCCAGCAACCTCAGGTGCAGGTACCTCTCTCACACAGAGGAAACAGCCGGCGGAGGAGCCAGTAGGATGACAAAGGCCCCGAGAGGGGTGGTGAGTGACCAATACGCGGCTCATCATTCAGGTAAGGTTCCTGCGGCCTCACCTTAGGGTCTTGGGGCTGGAACCCAGAAGTGGGGGAGGGCCCAGGTTTCCCTACACAGCCTAAACTGATTACCGGTAAGGCCAGGAAGACGAAACTTTGAGATAGACCTTTTCCGGACTCTCTCCCTTATCATGGAACTCTGGCAAGCAATGGGAGAAAGGACACCCAAAGCTGGCGCAGAATACAGCCAATTAGCGGGAAGTCGTAGAAAAGGGACAAGTGTCCCAACTGGGGGGATAGGCTACCGTGTAGGTGGTGCGTCCTTGGTGAACGCGTAATCCTCCCCCCGGAGACTGGCGGGCCTAGAGTAAACTCAAGATCGGGGCCTCCGAGTCGCCAGCGAGGGTGCCTCGATCCTACATACTGCACGAGCAGGGATAGGTATGTGACAAGGTGTTATTCCTCATAGAATGAGGTTTACAGTTTTCAGAATTATTTCAAAATAACAGAATGGCTGTGTAGACGCTTGCATTGTTATTTCGAAATGACACTCGTTATCTTGAAATAACAGTGTAGTGTAGATGCACCCTTAAGCTATGTCTACACTGCAGGCTTATTGCCCAAGAACAGACGTTCTTGTGCAAAAACTTGCAGAACGTCCACACTACAAGCCCATTCTTGCACAAGAAAGTTTACAGTAGATAATCAGAAGAGAGGGCTTTTTGTGCAAGAGTTATTCCTCTCCCCATGAGGAATAAGCCTTTTTGCGCAATAGCTCTTGCGCAAAAAGGTTAGTGTGGACAGGATGGCTAAAATGGCCATCAGAGCTTTCTTGTGCAAGATAGCATCCACACTGCCATGGACATTCTTGCGCAAAAGCACATCTCATGCAGAAAAGCACATGGCAGTGTGCACGCATTCTTGTGCAAGAACTTTTGCACAAGAACTCTTGCGCAAAAAGTTCTTGAGCAAGAAACGTGTAGTGCAGACATAGCCCTACAGTCTGTGTTAGGTATGCAGAAGCAGGGATTTTTTAAAAAATTGTATCTTAAGATAACAACAGAGGAAAATTGATATAGGAAGCACCTTCAGTCCTGGAAGGTCTGAGCTATCTTCAACTGATTCATTGCTTTCAGTATCTGTTCTGATTTGATACAGATAGGTAGGATTCAAAATCATTAAAAAAAAAATCATAGAATTGTAGAGATGATGGACTGGATAGGTCCTTATTCTCCTTTTTATAGATCAGCACTATGTTTGCCCTTATCCAGTCCTCTGGAATCTCTCCTGTCTTCCATACATTTTTAAAGATAATCTGTAACGGTTCAGATATCTTCTCAATCAGGTCCTTGAATATGCTAGGCTATATTTCAACTTGAAGACATCTAACATGTCTAAATAACTTTTAGTTTGTTCTCTCCCTATTTTAGCATCAGCTCCTACCTCATTTTCTCTGGTTTTCACTGTGCTAGATATCCAATTGTTACTGAACTTTTTGGTGGAAACTGACGAAATTTTTTTTTAGCACTTCTGCCATTTTCACATGTTCAGTTATTGTCTTTTCTCCCATTACTGAGTCTTATAATTTTGTACTGGATCAGCATTTTTAAATTATTTCCTAGCTTTCTTGAGAACATTTCTTCTTCTCTCTGGTAATAAAATGTTCTTCTGCCCATTGAATCAGTGGCAGAACCAAGGACGTGGTCATAAGCAAATGACTGTAATTCCCATTTTCTTCAGTCAATAACCAGTACCTCTCATCATCAGGCCTCGAGAGAGCTTGTCACACAGATTTGCATTTTCTTCAAAGAGTTCTTAAAGTGTATAACCAGCTGCTCAAAAGAAACTGGTTTTATGACATCAGTCTCCCAATTATTTCCATGAGATCTGAGGTAGTACAGTCTAAGTATAGCTAATCTGACCTCAGTGAAGGGGATTGACTTGATGAACCCTTGAGGTACCATATTTCTGAGATTCTATTATTACAAATTTCATGAAAGATTACTAATAGTTACTGAGAATCTCACGACTCCTGAATGTAAAAGCACTATATGAGACCTATGTATTAATTATCAATCCTCAATATTATATTATCGGGATTTTTTAATAAATAGCCTTCACAACATACAAGAACTTTAAGAATAAAAAGGGTATATCTGCTATCTAATCCTTCCCACCCATAATTTACTAATAAACCTTGACCACAAACATACATACATTTGGGTGTATGTTTTACTAAAGCCTCTGCTGATTCCCTACATTTTGGGTGCTTCAATGTACTCATTTTCCTTTAATTATCCTTAAAATTCTCACAATACATAAGAGTACTGTCTTCTAGAGCAGTGTTTCTCAATCTTTTTGATGCCTGGGATCAGCTTGTTGCCTTTCTAAGTTATGTCAGGGAAATCTCAGGGACCAGCATCAGTTCATGCAATGGTCATTGAGCAACACTGTTCTAAAGGCTCATGATACATCACTGTCTTCGTTCATTCATACGTTAGAATTAAGGCCGGTGTTCCTATAATGACTGGGATTATCTTTGATCTGGTTGTATACAATCATTCCACTTTATGGCAGAGTGCTTAGAATCATAGACTATAGAATAGAATCATAGAATCCTAGGGCTGGAAGAGACCTCAGGAGGTCATGGAGTCAAGTCCCCTGCCCAAAGCAGGACCAACCCCAACTAAATCATGCCAGCTAGGGCTTTGTCAAGCCAAGACTTATAAACCTCTAGGGATGGAGATTCTGCCATCTCTCTAGGTAACCCAGTCCAGTGCTTCACCACCCTCCTAATGAAAGTTTTTCCTAATATCCAACTAGACCTCCCCCACTGTAACTTGAGACCACTGGTCCTTGTTCTGCCATCTGTCACAACTGAGAACAGCCCCTTTCCATCCTCTTTGGAACCTCCCTTCAGGAAGTTGAAGGCTGCTATCAAATCCCCCCTCTCTCTTGTCTTCTGCAGACTAAATAAGCCCAAATCCCTCAGCCTTTCCTCATAGGTCAAGTGCTCCAGCCCCCTAATCATTTTTGGTTGCCCTCCACTGGACCCTCTCCAATGTATCCACATCCTTTCTGTAGTGGGGGCCCCAGAATTGGATGCAGTTCTCCAGATGTGGCCTCACTAGCACCAAATAAAGGAGAACAATCACTTCTCTAGGTCTGCTGGAAATGCTCCTCCTAATGCACCTTAATATGCCATTAGCCTTCTTTGCCACAAGGGTACAATGTTGACTCATATACAGCTTCTTAGCCACTGTAATCCCCAGGTCCTTTTCTGCTGAACTGCTACTTAGACAGTCAGGGTACGTCTAGACTTCATGCCTCTGTCGGCAGAGGCATGTAGATTAGGCTACCAGACATAGGAAAATGAAGCGGCGATTTAAATAATCGCCGCTTCATTTAAATTTACATGGCTGCCGCGCTGAGCCGACAAACAGCTGATCAGGGGGCACGGGCTGGCTACGGTGCCCGTGCCAGGTGCAAACCTGCCAGCACCCAGACAGCAGACCCTGCACCTGGCACGGATCGAGCCACCCACCCGATGCCCCCCAGCCCTCCCCCTCTTCCCGGGACCAGGCTGGCGGCTCCCGGGAGCCTGCCCGGGACCGCAAGAGGCGGGCGCCTGCCTGGGCTAGTGCGGACATCGTGGACTTTGTCCATGACCTCCGCACTAGGCACAGGAAAGTGGCCGGCTAGGGCAGGAGAGCTGCCAGCCTGGCCACCCAGGAGCAGGTGTGCATGAAAATCAAGGTGGTCCACTGAGACCCCCGACCCTGAGCCCTGAGCTTACAATGGCCGTACTGGGTCAGACCAAAGGTCCATCTAGCCCAGTAGCCTGTCTGCCGACAGCGGCCAACCCTAGGGACCCTGGAGGGGATGGACTGAAGACAGTGACCAAGCCATTTGTCTTGTGCCATCCCTCTCCAGCCTTCCACAAACCTTGGGCAAGGACGCCACTCCTACCCCCTGGCTAATAGCACTCCATGGACCCAACCTCCATGACTTGATCTCACTTCCCTTTAAACTCTGTTCTAGTTGTAGCCTTCACAGCCTCCTGCAGCAAGGAGTTCCACAGGTTGACTCTTTGCTTTGTGAAGAACAACTTTCTGTTACTAGTTTGAAGTCTGCTACCCATTCCTTTCCTTTCGTGTCCTCTAGTCCTTCTTTATGGGAACTAATGAAGAATTTTCTTTACGCACCCTCTCCACCCAACTCCTGCTTTTAGAGACCTCTATCCTGTCCGCCCTCCGTCTCCTCTTTTCTAAGCTGAAAAGTCCCAGTCTCTTTAGCATCTCTTCATATGGGACCTGTTCCCAACCCCTGATCATTTTAGTTGCCCTCCCCTCTCCCACCCTCTCTCTTCCCCTCTCCCACCTCCTTTTCCCAGTCTCCCCCAGTTTTGTTCAATAAAGACAGATTCCATTTTTGAACACAATTGTCCTTTATTTTGTACATCAAGAAGAGGGGCTAGGGAAGGGTAAGTGGAAGGAGGTGAGGGAGGAATGGGGTACGCGCCCCCGATGGGGAGGACTGGGCTGGCTCTGCGGGCTTCTGGGGGTGGAAGCTCTCCTGCAGCCCCCCAATTGCCCCCTCTCCCCAGATGGCAGCCTGTGGCGAGTGCAGCCGGGCTGATGGCCGAGTGCTGTGATGTGCCCAGTGTGGGTACTTCGGGCAATCCAAGCCAGGACTGCTTTGCAAGCGGGGCACCCCTGAGAACTGTCTGTCCGGGGTGGAATTCGGGACCCTTTAAGCACAGCCCTCGGCTAGCCTGAGACAGCATCTCCACGCTCTAAGTCCTCCTCTGATGCCCTGCCGGCACTACTTCCGGCCATCCTTAAGCCTGGTTCAGGGTCCACTTAATGTGGACATGCTAGTTCGAATTAGCAAAACGCTAATTCGAACTAGTTTTTGTCTAGATCCGTTAGTTCGAATTAGCTTAGTTCGAATTAACTAATTCGAACTAAGTTAGTTCGAATTAACGTTGTAGTGTAGACGTACCCTGTGTCCTTTTTCAGGTATCCTACTACGAGCCATGAATCTCTTGATTTTTGATCACTAATAAGTTCAATCTCTTTTTACTGCCTCCTGTACACTGATTTCTGTGTAAATCTCTCAAGTCTTTCTTTGGTGGTTAGATACACATCTATCAGGGATAGTCTAGACACATGCTTGGATTCTATTTAACTACTCCACTAATGTACCATACTGATGGTATCAATCATATATTAATAGTTCACATCAACTTCTAATTGTGTTTTGTCCTTACAATTACTCTTATTTGTCTGTACTTTTACTCTTTTATTTCTTCTTTAACTTCCTTATAACTTCTTCTATCTCTGTGTTCTTGTTGTTTCTCTCCTTTCAGTGTTGAACTATTCATTTTTTCTACCACTCTCTTCCAGTTTTGCCAAAATCCAACAGTGTATTACTTCTTGATATTCATTACAAGTGCATTTCACTCTTTTGTTAGCAGTGAGCTTCAGAAGGACACTGCTATAATATGTGGTATGCCACATTAATACCAGCCCTGGAACTTTCCTTTGCAACAAACCCCATTGCCAACTTTGTCCACATATTTACTCTGGTGACACCATCACTGGACCTAACCATGTCAGTTATATGATCAAGAACACATATTCCAGTTCATCCAGAAATATAATTTATGCCATCATGTGCCAATAGTGTCCCTGTGCTATGTATATTGGATAGACTTCTCAAACACTTCGCAAAAGAATTAATGCCCACAAATCAGACATCTTCACAAGGAAAAACCAGTTGCTTTACATTTCAACCTACCTGGACATAGTCTTAACAACCTTACTACATGCATCTTACTTCAAAGAGACTTTAACACCGGATTACAGAGGGAAACTTCAGAACTTTCATTCATGCTTAAATTTGAAACTTTTCGAATGGGCCTTAAAGATCCTAATTACCTTACACATTACAAAGATAGCTTCCCCACTTATCACTCCTGATTAGCCATTCATTGACTCATAAATAGCTATTCCCTCCCTCCCTCCGTCCCTTCCTCTCCCTCACCCCACCTTCTGTACTAAAACTGATTTGTCTGTTTAATAATATGTTCACTTTTTTCATAGAATTTCTTTGGTATATATGGTCATGCCAATTCTCTTCCAGAATATGATCTGAGGAAGTGGGTCTGGCCCATGAAAGCTCATCACCTATTAAACTATCTTGTTAGTCTTTAAAGTGCTACTTTAAAGTTTTTCCTTTTGTTTTAGTGAGATCAGACTAACACAGCTACCACTCTATTAGGTATTCTTTGGACCCTTTTGCATGCAGAGAGAGCACATGGCTCTTACAGTCAATGTTGTGTGTAATCAGCATGCTCCTGACTTCACATGCCCTTGCTTTTTGTGTGTGTCACTTTAGTAATACTAGAAAGAAAAAACTACACAGACAGAAATGAGCAAAATCTGGCAGCCCCACAAATGGGAAACACTAAATAAAATGTCTCCTGGCCCACACATAGAAACCTGCATGGGCCACTGGTTGCCCACCTCTGCTATGCATTATCCAACACAATGGATATTTAAAAAACAATTTGTGCCTAAATAGCATTTACTGTCAGAGGACCTGAAGCTCCTTTTACAGATATGAGAAAATTCTTGCATCCCTGCATCTCACCAGAATGAAAGGCTAAAGGCCAAACTTACACCCTGTCCATTATTTGGGGTTGCCAAAATTAGTGGTCCATTTGAAAATTTGGCCTTAAATGATTTCTCCAAGGACATACAGGAAATCTATAGTACAACCAGGACCAGAAGCTTCCAATCTCCCTCTATATACGTATGAACAGAAAATCCATGACAATTGCACATAAAGGGCCTGATTCTACACTGATTTTACTCTGTTAAATTAGAGTTACTCATGAACTGTTGCAAGATAAAATCTAAATCAGGCCTATTCACTGTATCACAACTGTTCAATGTGTCGATATTATTTGGACTCTTTTGCTGTAACAGTTGTGTAACATACATCACAGGTAATGTACAACACTTAGTCCACAGGTAAAATGACACATTTATTGGCTATGAGAATATAAGGAAAATATATAAAAATAAATACACTAATGTAATATTTAGAATCTCTTTACACCATTATCCTGGAATTGCATGAGTTATATATGTGCTATACATATTGTCTTGTTTTATGTACACGTTTTGGGCAATAAACAGTCCTTCAAACAGATGGCTGAATTAAGAAAGGTTTACCTTATGCAGTAAAATGAGACTCTGGCCAGATGGACCTGTACATATCTGTGCCAGTATTGTTCCTTATCCATATGGCCTGCAAGATTTATGGCAGAAGTAATTAATTTCATATTCATACTTGAAAACAAGCTAATGTCTACTTATTTGTTTAGTTCTACTGTTTGTCACTGGCATTCGGAGAGGAAGGAGCCATGTAAAATAAACATGAAAATGCTGTTTCCTGGGCTGGTTGTGAACAATACATTAATTTGCAATATCTAATTAGTGTTTGAGTTCTTTAAAAGATGATAAATGTAAAAGGCTAAATCTTCCTAATTGGGCTGTCAAATGATTTTAAAAAAGTTAATCATGATTAACTGCAAGATTAGAAAAAATAGTCTTGATTAATCGCAGTTTTAAGCTTTACTGTTAAACAATAATATAATGCCATTTATTTAACTATTGTGGTGTGTGTTTGTTGAGGAAGAGTTTGTGTGTGTGTGTATGTGTGTGTTTGGTTTTTGGGGAGTACTGTCTCTTTCAGCAGAGTATTCAGGAACCTGATCACTTTTTCAGCGAGCAACAGCTGCTGTCAGCAGAGCTCATTCCTGAGCTAGCATTCTACAACACCAGCCTAGAAGTGACTGGGTACTTAGGAGGTAGGGTTGCCAATTTTCTAATTGTACAAAACCAAACACTCTTACCCTGCCACAGCCCTGCCCTTTTCCAAGGCCCCACCCACTACCCCATCTCATCAGTGAGACCCTGCACTCACTCATCCCTCCCCGCCATCTCTTGCTCTTCCCACGCTCCCTCACTTACAGGATGGGGTGAAGGCTTTGGCTTGGGGTACAAGCTCTGTGGGTACAGGAATGAGGAATTTGAGGTGTGGGAAGGGGCTCCAGGCTGAAGGGTTGAACCAAGGCATTTGGAGGGTGGAAGGGGCTTTAGGCTAAGGAAAGGAAAGGAAAGGATTTGGGGTGTGGGATAGGGTATGAGCTCTGGGATGGATCCCAGTGTTGGGCCAGAAATGAGGGGTTCAAGTTGTGGGAGGGGGCTGTGGACAGGGTCGGGGTGCAGGATATGATAAGGAGTTTGGGTGTGGGATGGGGCTCAGGGCTAGATCAGGGAGTTAGAGCGTGGGAAGAGGTGCAGACTCCAGGAGGGAGTTTGGGTGTGGGAGGGAGCTCCAGGATGGTGCATGCAGGGTACAGGGAGCAGCTCCAGGCAGCACTTACCTTGGGGGAAGGGGCTCCCCAGAAGAAGCATCATGTCCGTTGGCTCCTAGGCATAGTGGTGGCCAGGCAGTTCTGCACAAGTGGTGCTGCCTTTACATGCAGGACCTACCTTTAAAGCTCCCATTGGCTGCAGTTCCTGGCCAATGGGAAATGAGGAACCAGTGCTCAGGGCAGGGGCAATGTATGGAGCCCCCTGGCCAGGCCTTTACATAGGACCCGAGGAACATTTAACCACATCCAGGAGCTGCGCAGATCCACGTAGGGAGCCTGCCAGTCCTACCAACCAGACTTTTAATGGCCTGGTCATAATACTGACCAGAACCACCAGGGTCTCAGAGTTAACAGGCTGAGAAAGGCTGATGAATATACAACACAGGGTTAGTAGTTAGAAGAATTTGTTGCCTTTGAATAATAAAATAGCTAAAATGAAGTGTTTTTCCACCCAGCTGTATTTTACACAAAGGGATTGGTTTCATTCTGTTTACATATCTCACTTATATAGTTACATAGTTACAAGTTAGCTATTAAAAAGTCCATTTTGTGAAGCTATTAAGTCCATCTACTTGTGGATGACAATGACCTTCATACAAATCTACCCATCAGTGGTGTTATTCCTTCAAGTTATTATTCTTTGCTGAATACAAAATATCCATATAATTCCATTTACTCAACTCTTTTTGGGTATGTTTACACTTGCTCCCTATCTCGAGATAGGGATGCAAATGTAGTGTACTGAAATTGCTAATGAAGCACGGGATTTAAATATCCCATGCCTAATTAGCATAATCGTGTCTGGCCACCATTTTGGAATCACATTATTGCGAAATAAAAAGCCCCATGGAGCAGCATTATTTCAAGAGAAAACCCTTCTCTCGAAATAACTGTTACTCCTTATACAATGAGGTTTAACAGTTATTTCGAGAGCAGGGTTTTCTCTCGAAATAACGCTGCTCCACGGGGCTTTTTATTTCGCAATAGTGTGATTTGAAAATGGTGGCCAGATGTGATTATGCTAATTAGGCACGGGATATTTAAATCCTGCGCTTCATTAGCAATTTCAGTACACTACATTTGCATCCCTATTTCAAAAGAGGGAGCAAGTGTAGACATACCCTTTAAAAGCAATCTTTGCTACTATATATTAACTGTATCACAACTGTATTGTACTTTAAGAGAAACAAACTATACTTCAAGGCCTAATGACAATCTTCTTTAAGAACAATTAAAATACACTCTAATTGCTAAAAGAACTCAAATTAACTGGGAACAAAATCTTCTATGCTAGAGAATTATGTGAAGGGGAAGAGTGATGTCATTAGCTAGAGGCTGTACTTTAGTCCAATGATCAACATGCTGCAGTAAATATCAGACTGAGTAGTGCACATTATACAGAAACCACTGTTTATTTGTGCACACATGTAAGACAGAAAGAGAATGAACATCTGGCCACTTAGACAGAAGGTTTAAATTATTAGACCATTTGGTTCAATGAAATATCTATTTAGTAGATTATACTAATCTCCATAAAAATAAATAGGCTTTTTGTCTGTTCTGTGCATACAGTAGTCTGTATCAATCTGTAATAATTTTGTTATGTTTAAAAATATAATATTTTCAGAAAGTGCTCACTCATATGTTTTCCCTGCTATTTTGGAATGCTAAAATAATCTTTGTGACTTACAATGACTGGAACTAGAGATGTGTATAAAATACGTTGGATAGGTTTTTTAGTATGATCTGTCTTTTTTAAAGTTTATATATGTGAGGCATTTTGGAGAGATACCCGGTGAGAATTAAAATAATAAAAAAAAAACTGGAAATCACCTATGGACTAGTTTGTTCATGATATGCAGTAGAGATTGTAAATTAAAACAATTGGAATTGCAGATGTTCTTGATGCAGCTATGAGATTATCTGTAGGTAATGTTAAAGTATCTCCACCAAAGCTGAACATTTCATAATCTGGAGCTTTTAAGGCATATGTCTTACTGTCTTTTAATACATATCGCTTTATTTACATAGATGATTGCCAATATCCTGATAACCATTCTGACAAGAGGAGAATGCGCTTTGCAAACAGCGGAACAGTTATGCACTTGGTTAGCTCTGGAATTATCCTCAACTGCCATCTAATAAGGGTGCACCTACACTGCAGGGCTTAACTCAAAATAAGCTATGCAAATTGAACTACGTCAATTACCCTTACAAATTGTGCTCTACAGCATGACAATACCTCTGTCCTACTTTTTCCCCTGGCCCAAGTCACTGTGCAGAACCACATTAGTTTCACTATATCTGGAGCCCTCTGCCTCAAAGGAAAGGGGAGAAGATTTTACTCCATAGGAAAGTAGAGTAGAAGTCCCAAATTGCTCCTATGCATTTCCATGAACTTTCACACCACTCAGAGTGGAGCTTTAGTCTGTTTTAGGGAAGTTTTGCCACAGAGTTCTGGGGCTGAAATTTCTGTGTTCATAAACACTTCAGCACAGCTGTTGTTTCTAAGGAAATGGCTGCCAATATTCCCTTGGCTGTTGAGACTGGGAAAAAAAAGACATTATCAAGGTTGTTCCAAATACAAAGAAACATAAAATGAAGTCTTTATGCACAAACAAAGAAATCACTATAAGAAATAGTATGTAATTACTTTAACTAAAAAGGTCTCTCATACAATATGCAATGATTAACAACAGTATATAGCATATAGGGCTTCCCAGTAGAGAGTTATAAGACAATTGTTAAGCAACACAGAACCCAACAGAAGAATTTAGCATGGGCCACCTCTCCTAAATATCTTCATTACAGTAATTTGACTTCCCAGGTCTTATAACATCTTCTGGGAAACTCATTCACGTGGCACTAATTTTCTTCCTTTCTAGATAGATATCCTAGAACATCCAGATGACAATAGATATGTAGCATGGCCTGATCTCACAGATCCTTGCGAAAACTACTTTGTACAGGCACCTAATCTTTTTTTCATCCATTTCCTCAAACAGAAAGTTTGATGTTCCCACCTTGCCATCCTCCTTTGGATCCACCAGTCTCTTTTTCCATCTGACCCTTCATCCTCACCCTTGGTGTCAGAGTTTTGCACTCAGCTATTTGAGATTGATAGATTCCTAGGGTGTGTCTAGACTACATGGCTCCGTCGACGGAGCCATGTAGTCTAGACATACCCCTAGAGCTGTAATGCTGCAGCAGTTAGAAAACAAATTCCAGCAAAGGCAACTGGTTGCCATTTTTGTACATTGGGGTATTCTGGCTTGTAGCTTTGTAGTAAAGATATTTTATTTTTCCTGTTCCTCTATGTCAACTGTGTACGACAAGCAATCATAGTACAGGCAGTCCCCGACTTACGTGGATCCGACTTATGTCGGATCCGCACTTACGAACAGGGCTTTCTCACCCCAGAGGTCGAGGTAGCGGATTGCTACCTGCGAGCTCCGGGGCGAGAAAGCCCAGTTCGTAAGCTGCTCTGGTGCCCCTGGTCTGCTGGAGACCGTCTCCAGCAGACCAGGGGCACGGGGCGGGTTCCCGCGCTTCTGAGGCTTTGCCAGAGCAAAGCCTCAGAAGCACGGGGAACCACCGCTGCTGCCGCTTCAGTCCCGGTGCCTGTGGTCTGCTGGGGCCAGAGCAAAGCCTCAGAAGGGCGGGGAACCGCCGCTGCTGCCGCTTCAGTCCCGGTGCCTGTGGTCTGCTGGGGACGGTCCCCAGCAGACCACAGGCACCCGGACTGAAGCCGCAGCCGCGGGGGGGGTCCCGCACCTCTGAGACTTTGCCAGAGCAAAGCCTCAGAGGCGCGGCACCCCGCTGCCGCTGCGGCTCTGCTCCCCGTGTCCCTGGTTTGCTGGGGGGGGGGGCGCGGCTAGTGTTCCCTCCCCCCCAGCAGACCAGGCTTTTGTTTTGGACCCTGGAGCAGAGCAGCTGGGGTGCTGCCGATTGGTCCTGCAGCACCGCTCTGGGCACTACTGGACCAACCCGGCAGCACCCCAGCTGCTCTGCCCCAGGTCCTGATTCAGCCGCTGCTGGTCAGTTTCAGCAGTGGCTGAATCAGGACGCCTGGGGCAGAGCACCTGGGGTGCTGCTGGGTTGGTCCAGTAGCGCCGAGGAGCGGTGCTACTGGAGCAACCCAGCAGCACCCCAGCTGCTCTGCCCCAGGCGTCCCCAACTCAGCCGCTGCTGAAACTGACCAGCGCTGACTACAGGAAGCCCGAGGCAGAGTTGCTCTGCCCCAGGCTTCCTGGAATCAGCGCTGATCAGTTTCAGCAGCAGCTGACTTGGGGAAGCTTGGGGTTCTTAAGTTGAATCTGTATGTAAGTCAGAACTGGCGGTCAGTTTCAGCAGCGGCTGAATCTGGACGCCAGTTCCGACTTACATACAGATTCAACTTAAGAACAAACCTACAGTCCCTATCTTGTACGTAACCCGGGGACTGCCTGTACTTTAGAGAGAAGGTTTATATTATTGGTGAAGAGAGTATAGCAAAAAAAGAGGACCTTTTAATTCTTCTTTCCCATTTCATGAAAGCTTGAGGGAGATTTCTCCAAATGGAGCATGACTTTTTAATAAGTAGAATCCTAATATTCATTTGCAAAAGTTGCATTTTTACAATACAGCATCTCAGACAAACAAAAGTTGTTTGCTGATACTTTCATTTTTGGTAGGTTGCTGGAGGGAAGGGATTGTTTATTTATTTGAATGTAAGTTTGTAAACTTCTTGGATTTTAAAGAGCATATTAAAATAGCAATAGCCAAAACTTGATCTACAGAGACTCTAGCCTGTTATATAATTGTAGTAAAAACTGTATTTATCCTGAAACTAATTTGGAGGGCAATGATATAAAAAGGATTAAAATAATACTGAAGGAGAAAAAAACCTGAACACATTTCATATTGCTGCTACATTGTGGATGTTGAATACAGCTGTGTCATATTATCATGAAGGTTTTGGATCTGTTCACGACAGCAGTTTCTGAATTATTTTAATTATTACAAATTATTCCAGACAACTTTAAAAATAGAAATGCATTAGTTCATAAGAAATTAAGCAATTGGTTTTATTACTTGTTTTTCTTGTTATAAAAGAAGCTTTTAAAACTACTTGCAGTGTTAATTGCACATTTCTTTCCTGTCTTGCATAGAATGACATAAAATCACTGATGTGTTTGTTTTCATTTCCAAAACCGAATGTAAAAAAATAAAACTTACTTAGCATGAACTTCAGCAGTTCTTGCGGTAGAAACCTTTTATTATTACAACAGAATGATAAATGTCCTTCCATAAGGAAAAGATGATAAAGATGTAAAGAAATATGCATATACTTGTTAATTCTAACAAATGTACTACAAGATTGGATTCAATCTTAACTTATACTGAGCTGTGATGGAAAATAGTTTACTTGCTAACTCCCATATACATAACAGCATGAATGAATCAATATAATCACTATTCTTCCATTTATTCAAAACTGAGATAAGTCAGGGTATGTCTACACTTGCCCCCTACTTCAAAGTAGAAAGGCAAATGAAGCATACCGAAGATGCAAATCAAGCCCGGGATTTAAATATCCCATGCTTGATTTGCATGTTCCCGGACGATCGCCATTTTAGAAATTCACTAGCCCTGAGTAACTGCCCGCGTCTACACGCGGCAGTGAAACGGGAGTCCAATTTAAAGCCCCTAATTCGAATTAGCTGGTAAACCTCATCATAGGAGGAATACCAGCTAATTCGAGTTAGGGCTTTAAATTGGACTCCCGTTTCGCTGCTGCGTGTAGACGCAGGCAGTTACTCCTGGCTAATGAATTTCTAAAATGTCGACCAGCCGGGAACATGCAAATCAAGCGCGGGATATTTAAATCCAGGGCTTGATTTCCAACTTCGGTATGCTTCATTTGCCTCGCTACTTCAAAGTAGTGGGCAAGTATAGGCATACCCTCATTGATTGACCTCCATTGGCTAAATATGTGGCAATGATGGTTTAAAATAGTATAAATATTGCAGAAAGCGTTTTTCTTTTTAGAAAAAAAGATCATAGAAATCTATCTCTGTTCCAAGATGTAGCTAAGTCATATTGCATAAAGAAAAATACATTCATATTAGTGGTCACCCTTTTCTGTGGTCTAGAGGAACAGCATTCATACATGAGTAATCTATACAGTTACAGTTGAAGTTAGGGAAATTGAATATCTACTAGAAAGACTTTATGACCCACCTTTTATTCTTAGGTTTCTTTAAAAAGACTAAAAAAAAATCATTACTATAACTCTGAACTTCTAATTGCAACTGTTTTTTTACTAGCCCTGTGACGGTACACAAGGGGATTTGGGGAAGGAAACTTTCCCCAACTTACACCCTGTGACTGTCACAATCCTTGTGCTTGCTCTGATCTTTCCCAAAGGCAGGGAAGGAAAGGTAGGGTAAGGACATAAACTAGACCATTCTATTCCATATTATATAGCTTCTCATACCATGGTTATTAGTGCAGTATCTGAATGCCTTCCAGCAGAGCATTAAGCAATAGGACTGACATCAGTGATGTGCTGTTTGTTCTCTCATCCTGTCTCCAGAAGAATTTGTTTGTATAGTGCCTTTTGTTTTTTATATACATGTTGCAGTGTAAGTATGTTGGAGAGTACAAGGTCAAAGAAGCACACTTTGAAGCTGGAACAGAAAGTGGTGAGATTTCTGATAATTCTTTGTTCCTGACTGAGTTCATTCCACTGTCCGGACCAGCCCCCAAGAAATGAAGGTCTCTGAAGAGCATTCAAAAATCACATAGTGAGTTACATCAATGGGCAGTGCTGCTCAGAAAAGTGACTTTGAAAATGGCATCTGCTTATTTTTCATTTCTGTTACCTGCTGGCATTCATGATCCATACTATCCAGACATATGTTGGGAAACTAACACAGCGAGGCACAGGCTATCCAATAAGTTTCTGGACTGCATTGGAGACAACTTTCTGTTTCAGAAGGTTGAAAAAGCTACCGGAGGAGAAGCTGTTCTGGATTTGGTTTTAACAAATAGGGAGGAACTAGTTGAGAACTTGAAAGTGGAAGACAGTATAGGGGACAGTGATCATGAAATAATAGAGTTCATGATCTTAAGGAAAGGTAGAAGGGAGACCAGCACAATTGAGGTAATGGATTTCAGGAAGGCAGATTTTGATAAACTCAGAGAACTTGTAGGTAAGGTCCCATGGGAAGCAAGAATGAAGGGAAAAACAACTGAGGAGAGTTGGAAGTATTTCAAAGGGACGTTGTTAAGGGCCCAAAAGCAAACAATTCCACTGTGTAGGAAAGACAGAAAATATGGAAAAAGACCAGCTTGGCTTAACAAGGAGATCTTCCATGATCTCAAAATAAAAAAGGAGTCATACAAAAATGGAAACTAGGACAAATAACAAAGGATGAATATAGGCAAGCAACACGGGAATGCAGGGGCAAGATTAGAAAGGCAAAGGCACAAAATGAGATCAAACTAGCTACAGGCATAAAGGGAAACAAGAAGACCTTTTATAAATACATTAAAAGCAAGAGGAAGACCAAGGACAGGGTAGGCCCACTGCTTAGTGAGGAGGGAGAAGCAGTAACAGGAAACTTGGAAATGGCAGAGATGCTCAATGACTTCTTTGTTTCGGTCTTCACCAAGAAGTCTAGAGGTGTGCCTAACGTAGTGAATACAAGCAGAGAGAGGGTAAGTTTAGAAGATAGGATACACAAAGAACAAGTTAAAAATCACTTAGGAAAGTTAGATGTCACCAGGTCCTGATGAAATGCATCCCAGGATACTCAAGGAGCTGATAGAGGAGGTATCTGAGCCTTTAGCTATGATTTTTGAAAAATCATGGCAGACAGGGGAGATTCCAGAAGACTGGAAAAGGGAAAATATTGTGCCCATCTATAAAAAGGGGAATAAGAACAACCCAGGAAACTACAGACCGGTCAGTTTAACGTCTGTCCCAGGGAAGATAATGGAGCAGGTAATTAAGGAAATCCTATGCAAACACTTGGAAGGTAATAAAGTGATAGGGAATAGCCAGCATGGGTTTGTGAAGAACAAGTCATGCCAAACTAATCTGATAGCTTTCTTTGATAGGATAATGAGCCTTGTGGATAAGGGAGAAGCGGTGGATGTCATATACCTAGACTTTAGTAAGGCATTTGATACGGTCTCGCATGATATTCTTATTGATAAACTAGGCAAATATAACTTAGATAGGGCCACGATAAGGTGGGTGCATAATTGGCTGGATAACCATAGTCAGAGAGTTATTGTTAACGGTTCTAAATCCTGCTGGAAAAGGATAACAAGTGGAGTTCCTCAAGGGTCTGATTTGGGACCCGTACTGTTCAATGTCTTCATCAATGATGTAGATATTGGGATAGAGAGTACGCTTCTTAAGTTTGCAGATGATACCAAACTGGGTGGGGTTGCAACTTCTTTGGAGGATAGGGACATAATTCAAAATGACCTTAGCAAGTTAGAGAAATGGTCAGAGGTAAACAGGATGAGGTTTAATAAAGAGAAATGCAAAGTGCTCCACTTAGGAAGGAACAATCAGTTCCATACATACAAGATGGGAAGCGACTGTCTAGGAAGGAGCATGGCAGAAAGGAATCTGGGGGTCATAGTGGACCACAAGTTGAATATGAGTCAACAGTGTGATGCTGTTGCAAAAAAAGCAAATATGATTCTAGGTTGTATCAACAGGTGTGTTGTAAGCAAAACTCGTGAAGTCATTCTGCCGCTCTACTCTGCACTAGTTAGGCCTCAGCTGGAGTACTGTGTCCAGTTCTGGGCGCCACATTTCAAGAAAGATGTGGAGAAATTGGAAAGGGTACAGAGAAGAGCGACAAGAATGATTAAAGGTTTAGAGAACATGACCTATGAAGCCAGGCTTCATGAACTGGGCTTGTTTAGTTTGGAAAAAAGAAGATTAAGGGGGGACATGATAGCGGTTTTCAAATATCTAAAAGGGTGTCACAAGGAGGAAGGAGAAAATTTGTTCCTCTTGGTTTCTGAGGACAGGACAAGGAGTAATGGGCTTAAAGTGCAGCAGGGGAGGTTTAGATTGGACATTAGGAAAAAATTCCTAACTGTCAGGGTGGTCAAATATTGGAATAAATTGCCAAGGGAGGTGGTGGAATCTCCCTCTCTGGAGATATTTAAGAACAGGTTAGATAGACATCTGTCAGGGATGGTGTAGACGGAGCTTGGTCCTGCCTTGAGGGCAGGGGGCTGGACTTGATGACCTCTTGAGGTCCCTTCCAGTCCTATTATTCTATGATTCTATGGTCACAAATGCCCATGGTAGTGACAAACTATGTTTTACTGCTGTGGTCCTTTAGCTTTGCAGATCAAACATATCAGAGAGAAATGGAGTTGTATCCTTTCCATTCTTGTGATTCATTAAAACAATTGTTTACTAAGGGCCAGTCAATCACCAACACATATGTCAGGGTATTCACATGTCAGTGACAGCAGAATGTAAAGATAAGGGGGTTGTACCTGAAGACATAACTTGCCCAGGAGAAAGTTTGTTACAGCTGGTGATGAGCAAGATGTGGTTAGTTTGCAGGGCTGACAGAAAGAGTTTCACTTAATGAAGTGAGCACATATAATCAGGAATCATTGTGAACCAAGCAAGGATACCCACAAAGCCATTTTTAGAGTTATTTTTCAGTGCAGAGCTGCCTTTTAAAGGGAAAACAGAGACTGTTCTACTACTGGCTCAGTCACAAACCTACTATCATTTGTTCTGTCACAAATGTTGCTGTCCGAGCTTGGAGAATAGCAAGATGCCATCATTTCAATTTCCACTGCAATGAACCCCTCAAATACTTACATTTCCAGGCTCAGAGAGAGCTGCCAGGAACAGAAAAATACTACCTAATTAATATAGAGTATTCTGTTCCTTTCAAATATGTTGCCATTGTTTTATAGCATTATAACAGTTTAATATAGACTGTCTGTTACTTGTCAAAAGTACAGACAAGATATAAACACTGAAAGCAAAATTGCATGTGTCAAAGCAGACGGGAAAATGTCAGTTCAAAAGTGAATGAATGCTTTATAGAAATATGGAAAGCTGTGCTCTGGTAAGTTTTGTTACCAAAACCTATTTTACCTTGGAGTGCCTGAACAGCATTATATGTGTCTGTTAAGGCTGTTCTCCACTCTGGCACTTCAAGTGCAGAAGATGGGGGACCACAAGATATTTTAAAATACCCTGACACTAAAAGCTTCTGCTTAAAAACTCCCCAAAATCACAGATTCCCTGCTTTTGGGTGATATGCTGCCACAACCCAAATGAAAAAACCCCTTTGAAAACCCAGGAAGAACCCACACTTGCGAATTTTTTCTTTCCCTCAAGCTCTTTAACCCTCTCTCAGGAGGGAGCTTGAAAACAAACTGTAATTCCTAATAGTTGATCCTTGCAGAACCTCCTGCCTTCTAAAACACAGGAATTAGATCATAGTCGCCCATGGCTCTGATAGGGTACGTCTACACTACAGCACTAATTCGAACTAACTTAATTCAAACTAAGCTAATTCGAACTAGTGCATCTCGACCTAAAAACTAATTCGAATGAGCATTTTGCTCATTCGAACTAGCATGTCCACATTGAGTGGACCCTGAACTGAAGTCAAGGCTGGCCAGAACAGGTGCCAGCAGGGCATCAGGTTAGGACTTAGAGCGTGGAGCTGCTGCCTCAGGCTAGCCGAGGGCTGTGTTTAAAGGGACCTGACCCCCACCCCTGACAGACAGTTCTCAGGGTTCCCCACTTGCTTGTCTACCTCGATGAGGGACAGCAAAGCAGTCCTGTCTTGGAGTGCCCTCAGTGCCCGCACTTGGCACATCACAATACTCGGCCATCAGCTCGGCTGAGCTTGCTGCAGGCTGCCATCCGGGGGGGTCAGTCGGGGGGCTGTCAGGATCCAGGAGACCCTGCAAGAGAGCTTCCTCCCTGAGGAGCCCGCAAAGCCACCCCAGTCCTCCCCATCGGGGGCTCGTACTCCATTCCTCCCTCACCTCCTTCTACTTACCCCTCCCTACCCCCCTTCCTGATGTAAAAAATAAAGGACACGTGTGTTCAAAAATAGAAACTCTCTTTATTTAACAAAACTGGGTGAGAGGATTAACCTCTGCGGAGACTGGGACAAGGAGGTGGGAGAGGGGAAGAGAGAGGGTGGGAGAGAGGAGAGGGAAACCTGGGAGGAGGGAGCTGGAAGGGGGAAGCCAGGGAAAGAAGGAGGAGGGGAAGTATAAGACTACGGTACACCATATCTTCAGTACAGTGTACAGATGTGGTCTCCTCACCTCAAAAAAGATGTTTTGGCCTTGGAAAGGGTTCAGAAAAGGGCAACTAAAATGATTAGGGGTTTGGAATAGGTCCCATATGAAGAGAGGCTAAAGAGACTGGGACTTTTCAGCTTAGAAAAGAGGAGACTGAGGGGGGATATGATAGAGGTCTATAAAATCATGAATGGTGTGGAGAGGGTGCATAAAGAAAAGTTCTTCATTAGTTCCCATAATAGAAGGACTAGAGGACACCAAATGAAATGAATGGGTAGCAGGCTTCAAACTAATAAAAGAAAGTTCTTCTTCTCAAAGCAAATAGTCAACCTATGGAACTCCTTGCCACAGGAGGCTGTGAAGGCTAGAACTATAACAGAGTTTAAAGAGAAGTTAGATAAAGTTATGGAGGTTGGGTCCATGGAGTGCTATTAGCCAGGGGGTAGAAACAGTGTCCCTGGCCTCTGTGGAAGGCTGGAGATGGATGGCACGAGACAAATAGCTTGATCATTGTCTTCGGCTGTTAGTTCAAACTAACTTTGTAGTGTAGACGTACCCATAATGATTTAAAGGGCCTGGGGATTCAGCTGTCGCAGTGGCTGTCACAGTGGGCCCCAAGGCAACTGAACTGCCCCCTCTGACTCCCTGTTGGCAGGCTTGGTCCTGACAACTATGGCTGCCTTTGTAGCTGGCCTGTCTTTATTTCCCCTTCATCCAGATCCTTTTAAGGACCAGTCTCCAGTGACTTTCTAAGCTCCGCTCCTTTAATTCACTCTGCACCAAATTTCATCATGCTGGCAACAGAGTGTCCAAAAGCTAGAACTCAAAAGACAAAAACAAAGAAAAGTTTTTCAGCTCCTCGTTTCCTTCATTCCCACTCACAGGCTTTATCTGGCTAAGGCTCTGCAGAAACCAAACTTACTCCTCTTATCTGCACCTTCCACTAGACCAGCTCCACAGTGTCGTGAGCTTTTTTACTGCCTCTGGAATTCACAGCTACATCACTCCTCTGCAGTCTTTATATGGGAATCACCTATCATCATCTTGTAATCCAGGCTCATTCTACCTCAGGTTCCTCCAGCCCACAGGCAAGCCACCCTGTTAGGGTACGTCTAAACTACATGCCTCCATCGACATCCTATTAAATGGATGAGAATCCTATTAAATTACCTGCTTGGCAGAAGAAAATGAAATGCTCCCAAGATCACTGGTCTGGCCTAGTAAAATATTCCATCCTGCCCCCACCTATGGTGACCAGTTAGATGCTTAGCATATACACAAGAACCAGGCAGCTTACACCTCTGGGAGATAACGGTCAGTGCCATCTCAGAGCATCAGCCCATTCTATACAGTGCCCTGTCTCCAGCTGTGGCCATCCATGATGCTTCAGAAGAAGGAGAAAAACCCCGTAACACGTTGGAAAGGAGATCACCTCCTGACCCCTGCAGGTGGCTGGCTGATGCCCAGAAGCATAGCCTTTAGGAACATAAAGACATATACTGGAAGTAAGTCCCAGGACTTTTGAGGCCTCCCCATGCCATCACAAGTAACCCCATTGTAAAATTGCACTCACATACTTGTCCAACTGTCTCTTAAAACTAATTACTTTGTTTGCCCCCACAACTCCTACTGGGAAGTTATTGCTTCCACCACCTCTGACTGACTTCTCAAACGGAGGCATCTTTAGTGGAACCAGCCTGTTAATGAAATGCAGTTGTCTCCTGGGTGGATGGTGATAGCTTTTGAAAAGCTCTTTGCAACACTGCACAATAATACAGGGAAGAAAATTGAATATAGCTCAATCAGCTGCAGATATAGAGGGGGGTTAGCTAGGTAGAATGTAATTGCCTTATTAGGCTCAGGACACCATGGCTAACACCCTGTCATTGCCTCAGTAGCTACTTCTGATTTACAATGATGCAACTGAGGTCAGAATCAAAGCCGCCACGAGTTAATTTTCACATCCTGTGGGTGCTCCAGTTTACTGGAGCCCAACTTAAAAAACTGCAAAGGAGCCTAATTTTCAATTAATGGGTGCTCAGCGTGTTCAAAAATCAGACAAATTTAGGGGGGGACTTAAGCTAGGCACACAATAATTAGGATACAAAAAATCACCAGTCAGTTTTGGAAAGTTTAGTCTGTATTGTAGTCAAGAGGATAAGGAAAAGTAGGGAGAAACAATAGGACTATCATGCTACTGTGAGGATTACATAGTGCAAATGCAATTACAGTAATTACTCGTTTAACACATGCCCACTTAACACGTTTTCGTATAGCACGATTTTTTTTATGGAATGTTTTTTGAATAACACGACCGTCCCCAAAATAACATGAAAATAATAAAGTGGTGGACTACTTCGTGTGGCGGTATAAGTTGGTAAAAACAATGGCAATATGCATGAGCGGATGAATACTCATGGTCACAGCGCTTCTCCGCTCACTCATGTTTATCTTTGTGTTTTAACAAACCCACAGCGACTTTTTTTGCTAGATATCTAACGTTGACTTTCATGACTCAGCACCAACAAAAAATTGACTTTGCCACCACCATCTAAAACACAACCCCCACCATTATTTTTAATGGGAAAATTGACCCTGCATAGCACGTTTTCGTTTAGCACGAACATTTTCAGAAACGCATCTATAGTGTTAAATGAGGAATTACTGTATTAGTATATCCAAAGCTAAAGAAACACTACTATAGGCTAAACAGTAGCAAAGAAAAGAAGCTGCTAGTGGATAAATATTGTGTAACATAAAAAAGGCAAAAATTGTGATGTTTATAGAAAACTGAATAGTAAAATCTATACTGCATCTTAAATAACACATGTATTTATGTTCTTTGTACAAGACACTTTACAATGTGCAACAGTGATATTTGCAGAAGTTACTACTCGATAAAGCCCTAATTTGACAGTATAAATAAGACTTCAGGACTCAACAGAGCTTGGTCTTTTTTTTCTGTCCAGGGCTGAATTTCATCCACTTAATGTAACTTCAAAAATCACTATAGGAGCATCCAAAAAATAAAACTCCAAGATAAATGTGCCTCTTCAAACACAGATCACAAGAGGTGTTTCAATTAGGTGGACAGTCATCCTTTCCTCCTTGGAAACCTGGGCTTCATTTATCTCATGAACAGGTGCTAACCAAAATGGTGCTCATGACTCAGCAAGCAGCATGTTTCCCTCTGAGCTAGTGCCCCAGCATTATGTTTTGGCCACTTTTCCACTGCAGGTGCCATCTTTCTGGTGAGATACTTTCTGCTGGCGGGCTTATGCTTGACTCTGAAATCATCCACTTTTATTTCTCTCCAAATGTTATTTATCTTCTAAGCAATTGCCTCACATTTGTATGCTAGCTTCTTAATAACTCATAGGAAAATAAAAATAAGCAACTGCTAGAGCCATAAACAAGCCATTTAAAATTATGATCTATTTTGGGTGGGCTCTGTATAAACTCTTTCCAGCACTCTTCCTCAACAGGCTTGCAAAATCACCCAGAAAGCATTTCCCAGTACACTGAGATGATGCCAAAGATACCATTTAATCTACTTCTTTGTTGTTTTAACAGGATGTTTTCTCTTTCTTTCTCCTTAACCAGGGAAAATTACAAGAAAATCCCAGAGAAGTAGCCATATTAGTCTGCAACCTTAAAAGAACAAAAATATATCTATAGAAAATCATGAGCTTTGGTGGTGTCAGGGGGTTACCCCCTCCCACCCACTCCCAAAGGATAGTGGAGAAGGGGTGGATCCGCGTTGACTTCACGGAGGGGTCCCACCCTGCCCGCTGATGGTTTACTCTAGGCCTTCTGGTCGGGGTAGGGTTCCTACGTACTGGGGGTGAACCCCATTACGGCCCGAATCCCCCCCCCCTTTCTCCCAGGGCCCCTGCACAGTACGAGTTTATCCTCAGAGTCTATCTCCCACCAGGCATACAGTCCTCCCGCGGGCGGGTGTCCTCCAATGTTACTGGGGGCTGGATAGTGGTTTGAGCCCACCGGAGTGGCGTAGGGGTGCTCAGGCCCTCCCGTGCTCCCGAGCTGTCCCCATGACCCTAAGGGTAGGTCGTCTGGCTCTTACCTGAATGGCGAGGATCACGTCATCGTCTCCTCACCGCCCCTCTCATTGCAAGAGGAGTAACAGTAGTTCAAATTAAGAGTGTTAATTTGAACTACCTAGCCCGTGCCACGTGTAGCCACGGGCAGGTAGTTCGAGCTACCGGGCATTTAAAAATGGCAGCGCCTGGGAAGATGCAATTGAAGCCCGGGATATTTAAATCCCGGGCTTCATTTGCAAGTTCGAATGACTACATTAGCCTCCCTAGTTCGAACTAGGGTGGCTAGTGTAGCCAGACCCTAAGATGCCACAAGAAAAATCCCAGTTTCACACAAAAGCCTAGCCAGAGGGAAAGGACTCAGAACTGAAAATTGTCTGTGAACAAACTATGATTGGAATGTAAAGCCGATCACTGCCAAAGCCAAAAGGGCAAAATTATCTCTGCCAATGGTTGCTGGATCAAAGATAATTACTAAAATCCAAGAACTGGGCTGGATCAAAGGATCAATCCACTTTCCAAGCTCTTATATCTGGAACAAAGGCCAATTGGAAAAGGCTAATATGGAGATCAAAGGAAAACTCCCATGCTGAGATGGCAACAGTGTCACTGCCTAGGGGAAGTCTCAAGATCAGAAACGATTAACAAGTTCTAACTGCCTGGAACAAAGAATTCATCTGCAATAGAAATTGTCAGTAATCAACACTTCTCAATAAAGAGCTCTAAGTAGTTTAGGGACAGAGTCCCCGAAGCCCTGCAGCTTTTATTTGTTCTGTGGTACGTGTAATCAGACTGGCAGCATTTTACAGCCACTCTATGCACAGGTGACCACACAAGGGACAAAGTAGCTGAAAATCAAGCCCTTAATGTAAAGCATAACCCTGTCCTGGGGGTAGTGTCTTTCTTTACCCCCATTGGCAATCACCAAGACTTGGAGATGGGATTCCGCCATGATCTCTCCTCCCAAGCATGCCAGAGCAGCACATCTTCTGCTTCATCATTTCAGTGGGTACTGCAGGCTGCTCTCTGTATGGGCAGATTTTAACTGTGATGGGACCAGTGACCTGCGTCTTTTGTCCCCTGTTCGGTGTGAGGAACTTAGGGACTGTCATTAAGCTGCAAGTCCACACGGGGGAAGAATGGGGGATGTTCCTTGTGTCCTCCTTCCTCTCATTCCATGCAGGGACCTGCAAAGGACAGTCCAGCCCTTACTTACTGTAAAATAGCCTGTGTAATACAGCATAATTTCATGAACACCTAATGCTTAGTGCCAACAGGTTCACAGCAATTTCTGCTCTTTTTCTCCTATCCTTTTCCCCTCTGCCTTCCCCACCTTCTAGAGCACATCTCTCCTCTTCCTTTTCTCAGCATTTCTCTTTTTCCATCTCCACATTCTTTTTCATTTTTTGTTTGTTATTTTCCCCCTATCTTGTCTATATCTTGCCCTACACATAACTTTTTTATTTTATCACTTTTCTCCTCTCTGACTTTGGGTACTTTCCCTCCTTTTCCCCTTCTTCTATTTTCATACCCATTTTAACTTTTGTGCCTCCTCCACCTATTTCTTTGGCCCCTACCAGACACTGGAAATACTTCTCTCCAGCTTTCTATGAGACTGTGAATCTCTTCACAATCCAATGTAGTTTCCCTTTCTCTGTGTAAAACAAAGCTAACCCTAGCCAGTTCCCCTCTTGGATGAAAAGAGAAAAACTCAGATCACATAGTACTAGTTCATTTCCTTTAGCAGAAGGCTCGGGATGCACAGTGCTGGCAGTCTGGAATCTTATATTTAGTTGAGGATTGAATGAGTCCACTGATTGTGCCAGATGTAATTCTAAAAATCAGCTTTAAACATTGCTTTTAGGTGTCTGTTCTGATAGGGCTGAAAATATTTATATCTTGCTGTGTTGCAGTGCTATGTTATAGCTGTGACCTGTGTTCCCCATAAGCTGTGCACTTCTGCAGCTGCTCGGAAGAGATTTACATGCTGCCCAGATGATTAGCAGAGTGCTCATAACTAAGTTTGTTGTTTCCACTGGTGGTGCACATGCACACATGCACACATGCACATAAAATTTATTCCGCACATGGATGGAAAATAATAGTGGGAACATTGACTGTGACTGTCATTCAGCAAGGCTGTGTCTACAATGGCACCCCTTTCCGGAAAAGGGATGCTAATGAGACTAGTCAGAATTGCAAATGCCGTGGGGGATTTAAATATCCCCCGCGGCATTTGCATGAACATGAACAGGGCTTTGCCAGAGAAAAGCGCCAGTCTAGACGGGATTTTGCAGAAAATAAGCCCTTTTCCGGAAGATCCCTTGAAAGTAGGAATAAGGGATCTTCTGGAAAAGGGCTTATTTTCCGCAAGATCCCGTCTAGACTGGTGCTTTTTTCTGGCAAAGCCCCGAGCCCGAAAAAAGCGGCAGCCATGTTCATGCAAATGCCGCGGGGGATATTTAAATCCCCCGCGGCATTTGCAATTCCAACTGGTCTCATTAGCATCCCTTTTCTGGAAAGGGGTGCCAATGTAGACACAGCCTAAGTGTTTTGAGTAGCAGATAATGGTGTCACTGCAGCACTTCTACAACCAGCCATAGGACAGGATGAGAAGACAACTCATGGGCCACCCTTTAATGCAATACTCCCACTATTTTCACATGTGCAAACGAGCATTTGCCCATACAGGAACCCAAGAAAAAAGAAGAGCTCTTTGGATAGAAGAAACTGAATTAGCAGTGCATTCTTCTCTTCAGACAGGTTTGATCATTTTGACAGATTATCCTTGGATCTATCTATAAATCTTTTCTAGTAAGTCCTTCCCTGTGCATTAGAGAAAGCCAGCTTGCGTACACGTAGCAAACTGCTAAACACCATAAGATCAGTGATGCCACAACAGAAGCCATTCATCAGCTTAGTTTGTCAGTGGTGGCTGGTGGTTTGGGTACCTCAGATATGAAAGACCTTAACAGCGCCTAATTTTCAGTGCAGGGACTCATTAGTTTCTGAGAATCACCCCTATGAAGAAGCCTAGGCACCCAAAATCACCAGTCACTTTGTCCAGCTCCACTTGTTCTTCTAACTTGGTTGGAGAACAGGCTTATTATACTTTTGCTTGGGATCTTTGGGTGAAACCCTAGCCTCTCTGAAGTTAATAGAAGTTTGCCATTGATTTCAATGGGGACAGGATTTTACTTTATGGACATTCACTCTCAGAGTTTGCACCTGGGTTACTATGATGGATCCAAAGACAGAATTGCCATACAATTGCCATAAAAGGATCATAGATAAGTGCACGTGAGCATCACGGTGCAGAGAGCACTCAAACTTTTATAGGCTGTGCTATAATTTTAGGGGTATTATTGGCAATTATGATAAATTAACTGTAAAAAGGTAGGCTAACCTATAGGTCATGATCAGGATCAGGGCCTCATTATGCTTTGTGTTGTACAAATATGTAGACAGACACAGTCCCTGCTCCAAGGAGCCCATCTGAAGCCTTACCCAAGTGAACATGACAATTGAAAAGAGAGAAGGGGGCAAGGGAAAATGGTTACCAATGTACCCATTCTGTAACTTCATATTTCTTATGGTTTGATAGTTGAAGATTTAGGATTTTTTTAATTCATTAAAATCAGCTGCCCCTGATGGCCATACCACCTAGCCATCACTGATTGGCAGATACATCATCTACTTATAGTATGAATCCAGTCCTTCAATCACTTGCTGTTGCCTAGTGCTAAGATTAGATGTATTGACTTCAGGGGGAAAACTCATGGTAGAAATCGCAATCTTTCAAAGACACACCTACATAACTTCATGTGTGGGGTCACACATATTGACGTTAAGTGCGTGTGCAAATTTTTGCAGGGTTAGGCACCAATCCAGGAGTAACGTGTTTGCAGGATTGACCTGTGTGAATACTAGTTATGCAAGAAACTTTAACTACAGTAATGTTGACAAGTTTGCTGTGTTTTTCCTCATTTTCATTTTACTCCTTCATTGCCCCTGTAATTTTCCATTTTATTTAGAGTTCTTCTGCAAAGTGCACCTAAGTGTCATTAAAATTATATATGTATATAAAAAGCCTACTAGCTCATGTTGAGAACTGGCACTGTTATTACACCTCTCAAGCCTGCAGCCATGCTCATTTATATTGTTGATGCATTCTCCAGCTAAATCCGCATTCTTCTGTCCACCGGGCTAAGGAAAGAAATTCTTCCTCTTTCCACAGTAGCTGAAATTACCACCTCCCATACTTACTTTAGTGCTTTCTTTTGCCAAGTCTGTGTATTTCCTCCTACATTATACCTGCTTTTTAATCTTCTCACCGCTGGTCTGGGAAACTACTGCTTCTCTCATCTGAGAATGACACAGGTGACAAATTAAATGACCTTCCCCTTCTGCTCCCTGAACTTCATCAACTCTAAGGAACTCCAGCTGCGTGGTCGACTGGAAGCAATTGCACAGTTCTGGACTGCAATATAAAGAACACTATACAATGTTGTAACTGTTTTAAAACAAAATTAGAACCCCATAATATTTCTTTTATTGTCAATTGTATTCACATTACCACTTGATTAAGGTGTCTGGCCCTGGGGCCTTATAATATTTTGATAATTATTTTGTAAGCTTTACTGAAAATAGTAACTCTTCTAAAAATTCTGCCATTTCACCTGGATTAGCCCAGTGCCACCAATGAGTTTTCATTTTACTATCTTGTTGCCAATCTGATGTAGCTGCCTTTTCCTTGCCGATATAATGCTTTCAGCAGTAGTGAGAGGATCATTCTGAATGTTCAGTTTTAGTTTGCTTTTTTGTTTTCATGTTCTGTTGCACCACCATAAATATAATTGTCCCTCAGGGTTAAAATAATTTAATTTTAAAATGTAGGGTGTTTTTTTCTCCCATCTCATTTCTATAACTGCAGGGAATGATTGCTGACTGATTCCATCATGACAACACAATGTGCAACCAGTAAGGACAAATACTGAGCTTTAGGGAAACTGGCTTGTGAGCAACAGCAGCATCTAGTGGCTGAGGGCTGCATAAGTGCATTGTTCATTAGTGACGGATGCTCCACCATTTATATCTGTTTCCATGGGGAGAGGCATGGTTTGGACATCACACATATTTTTGCAGCAAGATACTAATTACAGTATGCGCTGCAGTGTGAAAGTTAAGCAGAAATCCTGTTTTTATCACTAGTAAAAACAGGTGAACACTATTACAAC
Organism: Pelodiscus sinensis; assembly: GCF_052426305.1. Lineage (NCBI taxonomy): Eukaryota > Metazoa > Chordata > Testudines > Trionychidae > Pelodiscus > Pelodiscus sinensis. The sequence continues at coordinate 46,093,893 of NC_143052.1, forward strand.
AGCATTTTACTTTGCAAAATGTAATTTACAGCAGTGCTGCTCGTCCCCCCTTTCCCACCAAAAAGAGTAAATCAGATAAATATAAGATAGATTCTTCCATCCGTTACATGAGTTTTATATTGAGGTAGAAGAATTTGAATTTAACAGAATTATTGTTGATTTACACCAGCATGCCAAGACTGTCAAGACCATGATCTATCAATATATAAATGTGAGAGCCTGAAAGATGATGACAGCCTAAAAAAATTTCAGAAGTCTCAAAAAGTGTGAATATTCAGAGGTGCCTAATAAGAAGTAATCATTTTGAGCACTTGTCTCAGATGGCAGCAGTGTTAGAAATGGTCAAAAACTTATCAATGTGAAGACATACAATGAAATAATTACTACAGTTATATTTTCTCTGGGTTAATTTTCACAAATTCAGATGGTAGAAAACTGCATATAAACCAATGCACCTGTGAGTAATAGCTGTTTATGTGGACTGAAGAAACTGTAGTTAATGTTGCCACCTACAAGTAAATTACATAAAGGGGCAGAGTGAAGTATGGTAGGAGTGGGGCCCATGGAGAGGGGGTTGCTCTTGGCCCCACAACCACCAGAAGTGGCCCTGATGTCAGTGTATATCTTTCTCACACAATCTATAATAGAATTTCAATAACCGATAACCGGAACTGGAACTGGAACTGGAATAGAAACTGGCATGAGATAAACAAGAAATATTTATTCCCGTTGCTTGATGAATGAGAGACTTTCAATAGCTTCTTTTAAGTTAGTCCAGCAAGGTATGTATGTATGATAGGGAATGTTAAATACCTATAAGTAAGATTTGAACTAATAATTCTATTGTAATGGGGGCAAAAACCTAGAGTATTCTCAAAAACTCCTATTTCATTCAGTTTGGTTTTAGTGAGCAGAAACAGAGCTCTTGTGACTAGAGCTGGGTGAAAATGTTTGGCCAAAAAAAATTTTTCAGAAAAAAACGGACTTGTCAACACACATCTTTCACAGATCTGTGTCTGTTTCCTATAATAGCAGCCCTCACCCCCGATGAGTCCCCAGCATCCCGGTGCAGCACTGCCATTACAGCTCTGCCTGAGTTTCCTCAAATCAGAGTTTTAACAGAATCATAGCACAATAGAATCAGAAGGGGCCACAAGATGCAAGATTTGTTGTGTCTAAAATATACCCACTGAAGCATATGTATTGAAAAGCATCCCATTAGGGATCCAGTTTATTCAACCCCAAAGGCAGGACATCACACAAATGGGCCTCCCCTTCAGCATCTCTGGTCTCCTCTTCAGCATCTGAGGTGGGAGATCACTCAGCCTTAGTCTGGAAAGCCAGTTATGGATATAATAGGTCAAAAATGTCTGAGCCTCTCCAAGCAGGATACCACCATCCTGCCGTCTTTGGAGCTCCAGTGCCCTGTCAATGGCCCCACTGCTAACATTGCTGCAGCTCCCCACCTATCAACTAGTTGATGAAAAAGCCATACTAGTCGATTAGTTGATTAAACTAAATTTAACATCACTAGTCCTGGCTACTGTCAGAAACATGTTGCTACATTAGATGGATTACTGGTTTGAGCTGGTGTGCCAAAACAGAACAGAGATCCTTATCAACTCCAGGGAAAAAACATAAACGTAGCTGTCCTCTTCAGAGGTAAGTATCCTCCTACAGTGGTAATCTTGCATGTGGCAGAATAAGTGAAAATCCAGAAAAATTCCTCTTACTAACTTTATAATGTTAAAAACATTGCTGAAAACTTTCATTCATTCATTCATTCATTCATTCATTCATTCATTCATTCATTCAGAAGTGGAGCATTTAAAATCACAGTTTCCCAAAAACCTTCCCTAGTCTGCTCTTAAACCAGATTAAATTTCAGAGGCAATTGGAATATCCCCAAATGCATGACAAACTCAAAATATTCTGGCTTTGTAGGCCCAAAAAACCCTGAGGCAAGCCCAAGTACAGCATCCAAGTACCCTACGGGGAAACAATTTCCAGAGCTGTAGAAGACATGAAGAGGGCAAAGTGACCCTTGGTTACACAGCGTTGTATGGTTTCGTTTCATTCTGCTACCCGCCTTCCTTATTGAAATTAATCAAATGGAAACTTGAAAACACATTCAACAAGACATATTTTGGAAACAGTAAGGCTGAGGTCTTCTAGTCTCCTTTCAAAATAAACTTCCTTGTACATGGAAAATAAAGTTTGGAGCAAAATAAGTAAAGTGTTTTCTGGGCAAACATGGTGGGTTTGCTTGAGATCTGGGTCCTACAGGATTTGCTCCTAATTCCCACAGTGATTTGCTCCACATATACATGAAAATACTCCTTGAGCCAGGTACCTCTACCTCAGGGCTGATAAGGGACACCAGGTAACAGTTATCCCACCCACTCTGTGTAGGAGCATTAACTAAGAGCCACTGCTTTCTAAGCCGAGGTGGTCTTTTGATAGAGCAATATGCACTCACAGATCAACTAAAATAGAGAAGAAGGAGAAAGTAAACATGGATGCTACAGCTGCCAATCCCTGACTTTACTAAGCCAGTAGCACAGAGGTCGTCCCCTGTGCCAGATCTGGTTTCTCATTGCTGCAAGTGCAGTGTCTTTCCTGGCCCCCCAGGCAGAGTGGAAGGAGGAGCGAGGCTTTACCAGGATGGACTATACCTTGTTGGTATGGTCCCAATAGATGACATTGACGTTCTCACTGTGAAGAAACCACAGGGAGAGGAAATATTCCTATTTCCACAGATGGCTGTCAACAGTGCCAGATTAAGCGAACTAAATTGCAGCTTTGGGGCTTACAATATGTGGTGCCTTTAAAAAAAGAAAAAATTGACTTCATTTCAAATTTTATCAAAATCAAATGATAAATAAAAAATATGGGGAAAAAGTGCTTCTCTCTAAATACAGACATTTTTGTTTAAATATGGTAAAAATATACATATCTTGCTATACAAATACTCTTGCCCTCACTAATTGTTCATTATTGACAGGGCAGGAAGCAAGGACTGAGGAAAAAATAAGAATTACACTTGTAAAATCAGTATTTCTATGAGTAAGTCTGCTATTAGTCTCCTAAGGCAATGTTTTGTTGGCCAGCTGTTCCTGGTAAAAATCTGATTGAGCTTTCATAACCAATTTAAATACATAAATAATCTCACTGCTGGAAGAAAAAAAAACGGGGAAAATATGAAGTCAGAGATGGCAATGTCATGAAGCACTTCTGTCAAGGTGAGACTGGTAAGAGACTTGTCCTTGGAGTGAAGTCATGTATAGTATCTTCATTGGCTGGTAATAGCTGAAAGGCCACCATCTTTAATTTGTGGTACAGTATGCTCAGTTATATAGTGCCTTCACTCCTGATTTTCTTCATTTTCTTAAGTGTTACTGTGTTCTTTTGCTTTTTGATCTGTATGTGACAGGTTAGACCCACTGCGGTGTCATCTTATGTGCTGAAAATTAAATTGGAGTAAATATTTGTAAATATATTTTATATATAGTCTGGATAAACTTTGTATTTCCCTAACAAAATTTATCAATTTTTTGTTATTTATTCATTTGAAAAGAAGGATATTTTTCCTTATTTCAGAAGTAAAAATTGTATATATCCTTTCTTGTTTTTCTGTGAGCATGTAGACAAAATAGCACTAACTTACACAGAAATATCCTGGTAAAATAACACAGGGGTTTGGCATATAGTATTATTTACTGTTGTATAAATATATAAATCTCAATATTTATAATATAAAATTAATGTTACTGGCTGCAGTAAAAACTTTCTGCTGATAATGATAATAATAATATTTGGTAATTCAGCATAACCTTCTATAAACACAAATAAATAAATTATTGGAAAAAAACAAGTTGCATACAATTTTCTAATGGTTTATTTATTACTTGAGGATAGCTCATATCAATATAATTAATAGGTAAGCTCTAAACCTGTGGGTTATTCCCATCCTATATACTCTATTGCCTCTTGTTTCTTCTTTTGCCATCTTATATCCTCTAAGAGTCCCAATGAGTATTCAGACAAGGAATTTCACAATTTAGATGCCCCAACAGAGAATAAAAATTTTCTGAGATCTCTTCTTGGAAATTGTATTATTTACTGTATCTGCCCTGAGCATTCTGAGCATCAAAGTAACAAACTCCATAGCTTATCATTTGGGGACATTGTCTATGACTTTGCTCTCAAAAAATCATGAAAGAAAATATTTTACATTTCAGTGTTAAAATTAACGTCATGTGTGAACAGACATGCTGCAGGTTGCACAGCTTCCATTAAGCAAGCTGGTCTGTGTAACTGTAACTGCTGTACATATCAGATGAAAATATGTTAATCTGAAATATTTTATAATGCAAACAGGCATAGTGCAAGACATGGTTTAGTTAGCTTAGTATTCTGTTTTTACCACTTTGCCTTTCTGTATGTGCAAATATAAAACTTTCATATATTCAATGTCCTTTCTGTGGAAAATAATGCATCATTTTAATGGTATGGGGCCTGAGAATGTAATAGTCTGGTCTTGGCTGTCAAGGGTGCCAAGCACCTGCGTGGGTAAGAGAACGAAAGCCGTGAATGAGCAAGAGCTGGGGATGAAGCCCCCTTCCCTCAAAGGCTGTGCAGATAAGCCCCTCCCCATTCTTTAGAATACAAAAATGATCCACCTGAAATCACGCAGGAGATGGAAAGGTTTGATCCCCACTGTGCAGGTCTGGAAGCTGTGGAATTAGGTTATGCAGAGAATTTGGCAGAGCAGGTCCTTGAGGCTCGATCTTGGGCTTGAAGGCTCAACTCCTTCCTCTACCTGGGCAGGGTGAAAACAGGAGCACCCCCATTCCAAAGCTCTTTTGAGGTGTTCCCTTGTCACATCCAGCCCCTTCTCCACTGAGCACCTGCAGCAATACCAGGCCTGCAATCCCCAAAGTAACAGTGCACCCCACTTATCTGATCAACCTCAGGACCAATTCTCAGAGAACATCACAACACTGAGTTAGGTTGATAGTGAAAAGAATCCTCAGTTTTATTGCTAAAGGTTAAAAAGACATGCATTCCACACATGGGTAGAAAAAATAGAGGGAACGTTGGCAAGTGCACTGTCTGTAATTTATCTTCACTCCAGTTTTCACTTCTGTGTTGGCTAATCAGACTCACTGCATGTCTAGACAAACTGGTGGTAAAAAGGCCCAATCCCCAGCTGCATTTACATCTAGATTATAAACTCTGCAGAGCCAGGATCACTCCCTGGCAGGGAGGGCACTGCAGAGGGCCAGTGATGTAAGAGACTAGGCACAGGCATGATTTAAACACCACCAGCTTCTTAATGCAGCAGCTGCATGCACCAGCCTCAGGCTGCAAGCAAATGAGCAGGCAGAGGGCTCAGGGCTGGCAGTGCTGCTGGTGCTCACAACCCAGATTTTATGGGAGAAGGCACTTGCAAGTGCCAAAGGCTGTAAAGTGAGCAATAGCATCTGCTGTCACCGTCTTGCTCAGTGTAATCTGTAAGGAATTCATGGCAACAGCATCCGTTGAATTCAGACCCTTGACTCCAAAAATCCCAGGTGTCTTCAACATATGCTAAAGGGGGATCTCCAGTTGTCGGTTACATTCTGAGGTCTGTGACACACCATCAAGCTGTTCCAAATACATCCTGTGGAGGGCAGTGGCCCATTAGCCCATATCTTATAGGGCAGTAGACGGTCAAGAGTTGCTTCAGTGATCCTGTGGAAGACTGGAGATGGATGGCACGAGACAAATGGCTTGGTCATTGTCTTTGGTCCATCCCCTCCGGCGTACCTGGTGTTGGCCGCTGTCGGCAGACAGGCTACTGGGCTAGATGGACCTTTGGTCTGACCCAGTATGGCCGTTCTTATGTTTTTATGTTCTAAGCTCAGGGTTCAGGGTCGGGGGTCTCACTGGACCATCTTGATGTTCATACAAATCTGCTCCTGGGTGGCCAGGCTGGCAGCTCTCCTGCCCTAGACGGCCGCTTTCCTGTGCCTAGTGCGGAGGTTGTGGATGAGGTCCACGATGTCCGCACTAGACCAGGCGGGCGCCCGCCTCTTGTGACCCTGGGCAGGCTCTTGGGCCAGCCTGGTCCCGGGAAGAGGCGGAGGGTTGGGAGGCATCGGGTGGCTGGCTCGTGGCTTGCTGTGCCAGGTGCAGGGTCTGCTGGCTGGGTGCTGGCAGGCTTGCACCTGGCATGGGCACCGTAGCCAGCCTGTGCCCCTTTAAGGGCTCCGGGGCCGGGAGGGGGGCAGACAAGTTTCCCTGGTGGTGCCCAGAGAGGTCACCAGGGCAAGCTGGGGAGAGCTAGCCTCCCACTAGTTCGAATTAAGTGGCTACACAGCCCTTACTTCGAACTACTTAATTCGAACTAGGCGTTAGTCCTCGTAGAATGAGGTTTACCTAGTTCGAGTTAAGCGCTCCGCTAGTTCGAATTAAGCTCGAACTAGCGGTTTGCCTGTGTAGCGCCTATTAAAGTTAATTCGAACTAACGGCTGTTAGTTCGAATTAACTTTGTAGTGTAGACATACCCAAAGACAGTGTCTCCCCATGGGTTACAAACACACAGAGCCAGGAATCAAGCTCCATGGGGGTAACACTGGGATAAGAGACAGCTGAAGTTATGAGCTGTTTAAATCTATAGTTATGGTTCAGTTAGAGCCTCACAATCAATTAACGTTTTCCAACGAAAGCCAAAGTTAAATATGCTGAGACATTATTACTCCAAAGAGAAGGACAATTGAGTTTCTTCTTCCTGGCACTGATTATTTACAATGTAATGCGTGCATTGGCAGTGAGCATGAAGATGTTTGATCAATGTTTATGTAGTTATTTCCAGAGGCAGGAGCTGCTGAAAGGCCAGGCTTTGACAAAGTGATTAAAGACTCTGAGGTTTTTTTCTTTTCAGTTGCAATTCCCGTCCCCCTCTGGAATTTTTGAAGTATTAACATAGCAATGTAGGGAAAAGCAGTCAGTCATAAAAACAGAGGGGAGGGGGAAATTACTGGGTGGACTCAGTCTTGCAAACAGAAGACCCTGTGGCTCCTTTCTTTGTCTGTGGGACCTTCACTTGTGGAAGGGGATCTTGTTCTGCCCTATATTGCCAGTTCCATAGATGACTTTGAAAACCCCCAATCATGCTACGTCTACATTGGCATGATTTTCCGAAAATGCTTTTAACGGAAAAGTTTTCCATTAAAAGCATTTTCAGAAAAGCACGTCTAGATTGGCAGGATGCTTTTCCGCAAAAGCACTTTTTGCGGAAAAGCGTCCGTGGCCAATCTAGACGCGGTTTTCCGCAAAAAATCCCTGATCGCCATTTTCGCGATTGGGGCTTTTTTTGCGGAAAACACTACTGTGCTGTCTACACTGGCCCTTTTGCGCAAAAGTCTTCCGGAAAAAGACTTTTGCCTGAACGGGAGCAGCATAGTATTTCCGGAAAAGCACTGATGATCTTACATGAGATCGTCAGTGCTTTTCCGGAAATTCAAGCGGCCAGTGTAGATAGCAGGCAAGTTTTTCCAGAAAAGCTGCTGATTTTCCGGAAAAACTTGCCAGTCTAGACACAGCCCCACAGACTTTATGTTCTGCAGACCAAAGGCAGCAGAGCTTGGGACAAGGAAGCCAGACAAGATCCTCCAGTCTCTGCACCACACCCCCTTAGGAATGATTACACTGCAATGCTATTTTGGGATACCAGAGTATTCCACAATAGCTATCCCATGTCTTAACAGCAAGCCCATTATTCCGGACTCACTATTTCGATTTCCCTGTAAACCTCATTCTACAAGAAGTAAAGGACATTTCAGAATACGGCTTTATTTCAAAATGTGGCACTGTGTAGACAGCACCAAATAACGAAATAAGCTATTTTGAAAATCATCAAATTAACATACACAATTTGCATAGCTCAAATTGCATATCTTATTTCGAGTTACGGCACTGTGTAGCTGCACCCTTAGAGTGGAATAAAAAAGTAGCCAGAGTCAGGGCAGACATGAAACTATGGCTGCTGGAGATATGTTGCCTGTTGATTGGAACACCAGAATGGGAAGATTCTCATAGAACTTGGGTCATTCACAGAGTATGGGTACCCTTGACTTCTCCCACAGAAAAGCAAACTCCACCCTGCCAGGATATTTCCTGTCCCTGCACTGGGGAAGGAGAGAGTCCCAGATTTTACAGACTGAAGCCTGATTTTAACTTCAAACCAGAACAATTTCTTTGATTTGAATGGAGTAACTCCTCAATCACTGGAAGAGAATCAAGTCCCCTGAAACAAAATGCAAGATTAATTAAAATCAGTGTTGGATTGACTCAGATATTGACTTTTCTTCTTAGGTTTTCTGAATCATTTGATTCTCTTAAAAAGCGACTTGGTCATTTTCATTTTCCAATATGTCAGTGATTTATAGACAGATATCTATCTAAATGCATATGGAGGAGTCCTTATTTGCATGGGGCTTGGAGTGATTCACAAAAGGCATGCAAGCTGGTTTTATGCCTGAATTTAGATTATGTTCACAGCTACAAATGTAATGGAGGAGATATAAAGAGTAAGACCACACACACACTCTTGATGAGACAGATGAAAGCCCAAGACTTTGCAGGGTGACAATGTCCAAAGACAGTTTTGTGTGTCATTTTAAATACAGCATTAGCATCTGCAGATCTGTGAAGAGACTGTCTGCAAGATCCCTGTTCTAGTACCAACTAAGGTGGTGGTTGTTTTTTCACTTGCACAATCAGATCGAGGAGCTACTTATTCCAATGGAAAGAAATCAGGTGATAGCAATGAGTTCATGGCTACAAAATCCAAGGAGAGCTATTTGATTAAATGTTTCGTGATTTCTTAGCACCTCCTAAAGATAGCCTGTTAGTGATATTTTGTAAACTAGGCTTTTTGCATAAAAAAATTGCCCTTGAGTTTTCATGTACTTTCATTGCAAACTTCACCCTTTTCCCTCTTGAAAATGGGCTCCTCATTGAAAAGAACAATTTTAGTGGAAAATGTGTAATATTTTTTAAAAAGTAATTTTCATTTTGAAATGAAAGGGAGGGAATTCATGCTTTAATGCAATGATGGGGAAGGAGGTCCAGATTCAAAGTGTATGTAAGAGAGGAAAACAGAAGGTTTTTAAACTAGAAAGTTCGGGGCCTATGGTGGGATGCATGTAAATGAAGAACAGGAGGCAGGGACATTCTGTCACAGTGGTCTGGCTTCCCTAGAGTATCAAAGGTTGAGAGATGAAAGCCACTGGGAAGTTCTGCCAGATCCCTAGATGCTAGGAGAATGGGATTCATATGTCTGTCTGTAACTCAAAACATTACAGCAGGGATGGGGAACCCCTGGCCCTGGCTTGCCTGGATCCAGCCCCCGGTGCTCAGGGCCCCCCCCCAACACTGGGAAGCCTGCACTGGTGCTCCAGGCCCTTTCCACCTCCTACCACAGGACTAAAGCAGACAAAATCTACTAGCCTGGGCTGCCCTAGGCTCTGGTGTTCTAGGGAAATGCAGGGAATATATTTCTCCTTCTCAGTCAGGGGCCACATCAATGAGGGGTGTGTGTTTGTTTTTGTTTTTTGCTTCTCACTTGTGTGCGGCCCCTAACTGATTTTTCTCTGGGTCAGTGGCCCCTGACGCTAAAATGGTTCCTCACCCCTTCATTACAGCCTACTGGTTGTGTTCAGAAAGTAAGAGCTAGTAATGTTGGTTAGCCCTCATGACTCTAGAAGTCAAGAACAATAGCATCAGTCAAAAACATTCAGATTCATACTTATGACAGTATCTTTGATACTTCAAGGTGGTGAAGCATGTGTGTAACTTTAAGTATAAGTAGTCCCATCCATTTAAGATCATAAGAACGGCCATACTGTGTCAAATCAAAGGTCCATCTAGCCCACTACCTTGTCTTCCAACAGTGCCCAATGCCAGAGGCTTCCAAGGGAAAGGACAGGACAGGGCAATTATCAAATTGTCCACTCCCAGCTTCTAGCAGCTTCAGTGTGAGTATTCACATTCTCAAAGTTAGGGATGTGCCAAATATCTTGCTGAATTGGACTCTAAGGTTTAACTCAGGATTTTAAAAACACCCTAATATTTATTTACTTTTAGGGCCATTTGAAAGGTAAAGGCTATAGAGCACTGTCTTTCTATAACAGAAGCCAAAATATTTTCAGACTTAGCCCTGAACTCCCTAATGTAGACATTTCAAAATAACCCCCCTTGGGTCAAATTAATAAGCAGAATACCCACACTACCAGCCCAGTTATTTCAAAATACTGGGCTGGTTATTTCCAAATCTGTACTCCTGCTTTACTCAGGGAATAATGCTAACTTCAAAATTGTTATTTCAAAATAGTGCAAGTACGGCCACTCTGCTGCTAATTCACAATAATTGGCCTCCAGAGGCTTCTCATAGCTACAGTTCTGACTGCTCTGGCCACACCTGTTCTGGCCATCTCCACTGCTCCCATTCTCCTGCAGAGCTTAAAACTCCAGGCAGCAGAAGAAGGGCTTCTAGCACGTTGGAGAGCAGTGAGACCCACGTGTGAGACAGCAGCTATGACTGACCCCTACACTCCCTCGGAGCCTCCCACAGCTGCCAGCACTCCTGCTGGTCCCTCGGCTGCCACTGACCAGGGATGCAGGAGAGTTCTGTCCTGGACTGCTGCTGAAATCCTGGATTTCATCGAGGTCTGGGGGGTCACCAACATCTAGGAATCTAGGACCTCCACACCCAGAGGAGAACTGTGGTTTAGCCCACGCTGAACTGGTTCAAGACTGAGCGGTAGTTGTGTGGTGTGGCAAGCTTCCAGAGTACAATGGCAATACACTTCTGCACAGGATGGCGGCTCACATGCGGGTCTCCTGTCACCTGAGGGTAGGGGCAAGCCACTTACAGAGCTCAAGGAAGGTGTCCTTTCACATGCAGAAGTTCTGCAGCCACTGCTGGTCATCCCATTGCTGCAGGACAATGTGGTCCCATCAGTCCGAAGTAGTCTCCCACCACCAGAAGTGATGTTATGCAGTGTCCAGGGGCTTGAGGGGCATGCGCAGAAGCAGGATCACCATGATCTGGGTGAGCAAGGGCCTGTGGCCCAGCCTGGTCCTTGTCCTGCTGGAACAACTTGCAGGCAATCTGGATGAACTGCACCATGAGGCGCAGCACAAGACCCATGAGCCTAACACCACTTTGCAGCAGCTCTGGCTCCATGTTGTGACAGCTGCGGCATCTGCAAGGGCAACCAGAGCTCACTGCATCCGTTTGGTGTCACATGAAGGGGAGGCAATAGAGGAGTGGCATGTGAGACATGGCCGTAGAATGGCGCCCCTGAAAATACACGTCGCAGCTTGCCTGACCAAGCAACCATAGGAAGCGTTTGCCCTCCTGGTGCCCTCCAGAGTGCTTTCAGGGGCTCTAAGTCTGAAGCAGGTTCCAATCAGTGTGGATACACTACTTCTAAATAATTTAACTAATATAGATCCTTCCTTGTAGAGGGGACACATTATTTCGATTTTTTTAAATTGGAAGTTATGTCAAATTAAGTTATTTCAAAATAATTTCCTAGTGTAGACATGCTCTCTGACATTTAACTGTGTAAGCAGTTGAAGAGCCTGTTAACTGGTTAAAGGGAAATTACTCTTCTCACTTAAACACATTTGCAGTAATACACAAGTATTCTTTCCATACTCAGGTTAAAAATAGTTACCAACATTTTATTATGGGCAAACTCATTCATGATGTTCCTGCTCAGCTAATTTGTAACAGGAAACAGTCTTTGCGAGGAGGAGATGTTTTGACCATTGAACGAGAGAACATGGTTTCTTTTGCATAAGAAGTGAGTGTTCTGTTACTTTCAACATCTGTAAGAGAGACTGTAGTTAGCCTTATTCTGGAATCTCATTCTAAGGACAGATTACTCAGCATGGGAAAAGGGTCTCCTGTCTCAACCATCCCTACCACATTTAAAACCATCTCCCAAAAGATCCTGAGGAAAGGTTTAGGAAGAGGAGAGAGAGAGACTCTAAGTAGGGCTCAGACTACATGCAAAGTTGCTTAATGTACAGTTTAATGTACATTTCCAATAGGTCTTCTTCACCTCAGTGTAAGAGCAAGTGGAAATAAATAGATTTTAGCAGTGGTTCTCAGTCTGTGGCTCAGAACCTGAAAATGGGTCACAAACCTGTTTTAATGGGGTTTCAGGGCTAGCTTAGACTTACTGGGGCTCAGGGCTGAAGCTGAAGCCTGAGCCCAACCATCTTGATCCAAGGCACAGCCCTGGGTGGCAGGGCTCAGGTTACCGGCTCCCTGCCTCGGTCTACTTTGTTCCCCTCCCCTTTCCCCAGTGGTACAGTTCAGGTATTGGCTTTGGCTTGCCCACTGGGTGTGTCGATGCTCAGGTGGGCTTAAATTTTGGTTGCTCGTCTTGCGGTCTTGCAGCCATTTTTGTTGTCAGCAGGAGGCTGCGGTGCAATGAAGTCTGTGAACCCCTGGGTCATAGGGAATATCTAAGACATAACCACCTGGCAGGAGCAACTTTTCACCCATTTCTAATCAATATATCATAACCATTTTATTTAATATCATGTAGTGCAGCACGTTGTAGCAAAATCCACAGATTAAGTATTTCATGTGGGAGAATCATAACATTTTGAGCTAATTATGAAGCATGTGCGGTCTAATAGGAACCAAGAGAAGTTTTATTTCTGTGACTCATCCTCTGCTAGGGCAGAGATGGAAAGTCAATTAAAATACTGATTACTGCATGTCTTGTGATATCTCACCAATTGAGTCAGATTCCAGCTTTCGCTAAATACTGCTGATGGAGTCCAAGATACAAAAGTAAATGTATAATGGAATTGAATGATTTGCTCTGTAATGACAGGGGTCTCTATTCAGGTGAAATGTTACAGTGGAACAGGCTTTCTCTCAATTTTCTTACCTGTTCAATGTAGCTTGGTCCCCACACTGAAACATTTCACTGGTCTGCTTCACGGAGTTCTTTTAGAAACAGACTTCAGACCGCTGAAGGCTAAGGCTTCATGTACACTTTTGTTGGTAAAACTTTTGTGAATAAGGGGTGAAAAAAACTACAGCCCTTACCAGTGATACAGGAACAATTTTAAGAATGAGGATGCAGACATCCCTGCCCTTACTCTGTCCCACCCTACCCCCAGCTGAGGCCAGGAGCAAAGCCTTGGATGTGGGGCCAGCAGCCAGAACCCAGGACATGGGGATGGCAGCAGAACCCCACCCCCAGCACACGGGGCCAAAAAAGAGCCCCACACACACACTCCCCAGGCATGCAAGGCCAGCAGCAGAGCCCTAGTGCACAGGGCTGGCAGCAGAGCCCTGGGTATGTGGGGCACCAGCCAGAATCCTGTGTGTGGAGCTCCTGGAGCATAGGGTGGCAGCTGGGGCCCTGAATGTGGGGCTGTCAGCAAGACCTGTGGCACATGAGGAGGCAGCTCAGACCTTGGGCACTAGGCCAGGAGCTATTGCAACATCCCCGCACACCTAGTTCCCACACCTCTGCCCCATAAGTTTCATAGCCAAAAATGCTAGAGTGGACACAGTACTCCAGATTGTCCAGTTCTGGGGCCCCCACCACAGAAAGGATGTGGATGCATTGGAGAGGGTCCAGCAGAGGGCAAACAAAATGATTAGGGGGCTGGAGCACATGACCTATGAGGAGATGCTATGGGATTTGGGCTTATTTAGTCTGCAGAAGAGAAGAGTGGGGGAGGATTTGATAGCAGCCTTCAACTTCCTGAAGGGAGGTTCCAAAAAGGATGGAGAGAGGCTGTTCTCAGTGGTGACAGATGGCAGAACAAGGAGCAATAGTCTCAAGTTACAGTGGGGGAGGTCTAGGTTGGATATTTCACGAGGAGGGTGGTGAAGCACTGGAATGGGTTACCTAGGGAGGTGGTGGAATCTCCATCCCTAGAGGTTTTTAAGTCTCAGCTTGATCCTGTTTTGGGCAGGGAGCTGGACTCGATGACCTCCTGAGTTCTCTTCCAGCCCTAGGATTCTATGCCATCGGGATATGCTGTCTTGCTGGCATAGGGCGGCTACCCAGGAGATCTTGTGGCAGCACAGCTGCAGAAGTACAGCAGCTTTAGTCATATCACTCTTCCCCATCCCTACCCTCCAACAAGTACAAATGTTAATTCTCCAGAGACAAAAAACTCATGTTAGCAAGAAATGCAAACTTAAAAAAAAATTAATCTGGAAGTGAATGCAGCTCTGACTGGACTAACACTCTTCACTTACACGGCTCAGGATGAATGGCTGATACAATATTTCTGGCTGGGAATGCTGCTTGCAACAAAGACATTTGACAACCAAACATGTTCTCTCAGCTACTTACATTCATGTCCATCTGTTAGGATGGCATTGTGCCCCTTCACAAAGTAGCATGCCAGCTGTAGAAGGGCAGTGGAGCCAGACAGAGGGGCTCAGGCAGGAGCCTATATAATAGCACATCGACCAGCTCATCTGCAAGAATTAATTCCTCTGTGACAGCAGTAACATGCTGGTGCTACAAGCCTGTTTGTGTTTGATTCTGGTTGTGAACACTTATAGGACAAATGGAATAAATAAACAATGCCTTGGTAATTGGGGGTACGCACAGCTGCCAAAAAAACACAAGATAGATTACAGCTGATGGCTGAAGAACTCAGAAAGGAGGCCTGTCAATTCACTGACATGCCCAGGCAGCAGGTGCTGTTGTGTGTTAAAGTGATTCCATGGAAAACATTAGCAGCTGAAGAGTCTCAATAACCAGGGAGTGAAAGCAGTAGAGCCTAGATGCAAGTTCTGGTCTTACATTGAGAAGCTGGCATAGGAAGAAGCATAATTAGAAGTTCCCAACACAGTCAGTATCCCAAATTTGTTACACGTCTAACTGTTGTGACACCTTTTTCAGTGCTTAAGGACCATAAAACTTAGATAAGATGATAAAAAGTGTCCCTATCTTGGGACATCACAAGGCTCTCATTCCCATAATATGATCACAAGAAAGGAGACTGCAGTCCTGATTTTAGAACTACAGGATTGAAGAGCATAGATAGTCAAAGATGGATTTTATTTTCTGCAAAACAAAAGAAGAAAATCTTAAATTTACATTTTAATGAATGATTTTCATGGAATTATTTGTGTCATGAAATGTTTGTGTCATGGTTGTGAGGGGTTTTTTTTGTTTGTTTGTTTTTTTGTAATAACCTGATTATAATTAAAAAT
Source organism: Pelodiscus sinensis (assembly GCF_052426305.1). Classification (NCBI taxonomy): domain Eukaryota; kingdom Metazoa; phylum Chordata; order Testudines; family Trionychidae; genus Pelodiscus; species Pelodiscus sinensis. Next base: position 46,109,158 of record NC_143052.1, read on the forward strand.
TAATTATATCATGGAAATTTCCATTTTCTCAATAAAGCCAGAGGGGAAAAAAAGTGTTGATGAAAAATTTGCAGCCAGTTCTGGTTCAGGGCAACTGTGCCTGGATTCCCTGCCAGCAAGGAACCCACTCTTAGGCTCTCTGCTAGCCAGCAGTCACCTGTTAGGTGGCACCTCTCCCTGCTGACCAAAGTATCTCACATCCCTGTGAATTCCCTCACCCAAGTCAGACTTCCTAAGCAAGACTGCTTTACTTCTCATCTCAGATGATATGACTGTGTCATGCCTACACATTACCACACAGCTCTTTCTAAGCAAATCTGTTTCTTATTGTAAGACAGTCACAGAGAAAACATTTAAATATTAACTAGAACCTACACACATAACCCATTTATTCTCTTCCTTCTCACCTCTTATTTTCTGGTGTTTAGCCAAAAACTTCATTGATGAAATTACAGCTGCTGTTTCTACTTGCTCTGATTTGATAAGAAAATATTCAGAACAAATTACCGAGGAAGGTTATAGAATCTCTATCACTGGGGAGGTTTTCAGTACAGGTTAGACCAGCATTTCTCAGGCTGTGAGTTGGGACCCCAAAGTGATTGGTTTTAGTTTTGTGAGGGTCCAGGGCTGAGGCCCAAAACCAAGTCCCCCACCCCGCCCCACCCCCCTCCGGGGGCCAAAGCCAAAGTCCCAAAGGCTTTAGCCTTGGGTGGTATGGCTCAGGTTACAGCCCACCTACATGGGGCTGAAGTCCTTGAGCTTTGTCCCTCTGCCAGAGCAGTGGAGCACAGGCTTTGGCCTTGACCCATCTAGGACAGCAGGGCTTGGATAGGCTCAGGTTTTAGTTCCCTCTCCTAGGTCCATGTAGGGTATGTCTCATGTCATTTCAAAATAACAGTGTGCCTGTCTACATAGCAAGCCTGTTATATCAAAATAATTTAAAAATAACAGGCTTCTTACTCCAATTTCTATAACCCTCATTTCACAAGGAGTAAGGAAAGTTAAAGGAAGAATGTTCTTCCTTCAACTTCCTGCTGTGTAGGCAGCACCAAAAGCTGATAAGCACCAAGGCCATTTATGATAACCTGTCCTAAGCAGAGTTGGCTTATGGTTTTCTTCTGGAGGTTTGTTTTGGGCTTGTCCCAGTTTTAAAGTTGCTTGTGTTGCTGCTTTTCCTTTTAAAGTTTCCCAGAGACCATAATTGGCTCCCAGCCCCAGGCCTGATCAATCAAATAAATAAAGAATCTTGAGCCTTGATTGGTTCCTGGTGGCAAAATCAGTTAAAAAAAAGTTTTATAAGCTACTTGCTGGTTAATGTATACTTAAATCTCACAAAGTAAGTTCTGCGATTGGGACTTCTGATAAACGGAGGTTTTCTGTTTTCACGTGGGCTTACCCTGGGTTTTATACAGGCAATTAGATAAAATGTTTAGGAGCTAGCAGCTGCTGACTGATCAGTAATACAAACCTGGCAACCATTCTGAGCATCAGTCACATCCTGCCCCAGCCAAGCAAGGAGAAAACAGAACTACCAGAAGCATTCCAATGCATTGGAATTCAGTGCAGTTTCCTATAATTCTATAGGTAAGTTAGACCTTATTGGGTTGAAGCAGTTATATGTTATCTATGGTATATGTAAAACCCAAGAAAACAGTTGGTCACAGTGAAGAAGACAGGTACGTGTGCCACTTGCCTAAATGTTGCTTATTTATTTCATAAATAGAACACTTGTATTTGTACAAATGTGTGCAGGAAGAAGAGCTGCCAAGAGTAATCCAGACTGAATCTGAAGGTTGGATTGCAATACAGTTTCCTGTAATTTTACAGAAGTTAGTGGGTTTGAGACTGGGAAAACACCATAAGGAGGAATCACAACTGAAACCCAAATGTGAGTTGCATTGCATCATTGAACCAAAGAGTGTGACAGCATAGTAGCTAAAGTAATTGTCAACTTTTCTTATTTAAAGTTGTGTTTGTGCTCAATATTGTGGATATAGAAACAACTGATTACGTGATACAGCTAAACATTTTATCTAATCGCCCATATAATACACAGGGTAAGCCCATGTGAAACCAGAAGACAGAAGTCTCAATTGCAGAACTTACTTTGTGAGATTTAAGTATACATATTTTAAGGCAAAGGCCAAGTGGTTTTTTTTGTTTTGGTTTACTTTTTTCCATTTTAAATGAAAAACAACCAATCTCTAGTTGGTGATATTAGCTTACCTGGGGCTCATTGTATCTACTGTGCTATAATGGTTTATCTTTGGCGTGTTAGCCAGTAAAAAGATATTTGAAATTATTTAAGTGCATGTGAGAGTGAGAATGAGACTGTCTAATGGAAGAGACTTGCATTGGATTTCAGAAGAAAGGAAAAAAAGTAACTCCTATTATAATTTTCCACTTTTAGTATTTAGAGGATTCCTTCAGAAAATACAGCTGCAGTTTGTGAATATGCTGCTAAAGAATATGAATGAATGGTTTCTGCAAACACTTTGCCAGGAGAATTCTATAGCATAGAGTTGCTGAGTAAATTGGCTTGCTTTCTTTGGTGTAGGTTACACATGCATGCTTGTAAATTCACCTGAGATTATTGGAACTCCTCCCCCAGTGGCTCTAACTGGCCAGTAGTTCTTCAGATCACACCAACGGGTTTCTTCTGTGGTTACCAATTCAAACCACTTTGGCTCAGAACCAGCCCATAAGCTGGCCTAAGTCCTTCTTGCCATTCCCAGTAAGGGCTGGAGTCCCCCTTGGATGGAAGATTGGATCAGACTGAAGGTAGAGTCAGTTTTAACTCAATTTTTTTAACCAAAAGCCGTAACTTGGTCTCTGGAGAATTCAGTTTGGACCAGTATATGTGATCCTCTTTCCACATAGTGGTGGTTTTCTGAAGGAATTATTGTCTGAGTGCATTCATCTAACCATTTTCAACTGTCCTTACTTTCTGGAAGTTTATGGTCCCCTTCTCCCAGGAAATGACATACAATTCCTCACCCACAATGAGACATGAACTTAAGTAAGGTTTTCCCAGCATATTTCCCTGTCTGTCACAGAAACAACCTCCCATCTGGCATCTCTCTGCTCTGATATCATATACTTTCTTCATACCCACATCTCCGATTCTCAACTGCTTAATTATTTCAGCAATTAGGATTTGTTCCAATGCCCACTCAAGCCAATGGAAAGACTCCTATTAACTTCAGTGAGTCTTATGGTGATGAACACTATATAATACCTGATAGATTCAAGCTCCATGTTTTGACCTAATTTATGTGCACAGCATATACACAGAAAGTTTGTTTTTAATCTAAGTACATAATCTTGCTAGAAGGTTGCAACATAATACTGCATTCCAGAGGAATAATGAGAGTTTGGTAGATGTAGGAAATGCAAAACATTGGAGTAGAGAAAATTTCCTCTGAATTTTACTCCATTACTAGACACTGGATTAGTTTGTGGTTTTTATTTCTGATTGCATGATTCTGCTCTTTTCCCTCTAAGATTCTGTAACTTGGGACTTTTGCAAGATATCCATTCTGCAGAAACACATTTTGAAATCAGGTTGGAAAATATTATTTAAATCCAAACATATTAAATTATGCCAACCTAGCTTGATTATAGGCTATTCTGGCATAATATGTCAATTACATTGATACTGCAGACACAGAATAGGGAAAAGTTAACCCATATTAAATTCAGTGGAAGAAATCCAAAAGGACAAAGTGTCCATGAAGCATAGAAAAGAGAGTTTAATTTTTAATACAGTTGGCAGTATCAGCTTTCAAGCTGAGCCTTCTAACCATGCACTTACTTAGTACTCTACTAGTGGTATTTTTGCATTTCAAACACATACTCAACCTGATATCTTGCTGTCAAGCTATGTAATGTGCCATCTCCACACAATTCAGGCCCTCACTACCTTTCAGATGTGTGGCAAACTAGTCAAGCAATAAATATCATTTCAGACAGTCAATGTACTTGTGTACAGTGTCCTTCATACATGGGATCACAAAATGCTTTTATAGACAGTCAATCCTGTGCTAAAGAGAAAATAAAACTTTTAAGGGGTGATTTAAAGATGGGAAACTAGTCTTGGAAGAGGAGGGGGAAAGTTTCCTATCAGCCGTATGAAGTAAGAGTGATCATTAGTCTTATTGATTAAATGGGAGGGAAAATAAGAATTAAGAAGGGATACAGTCTGGAAAAGCACATTAAGGATAGGTTGTTATGAAGTAAGGGATGCAGAGTAGAATGAGGCCAGGCAGTATTTAAACAAGAGGAAATTTGGAGTTGGATTCAGTTTGAACCTTTAATTCATATTGTTGTGCTTTTGTAGGATGCTGAGAGCCAAGACTGAGGGCTGTAAACGAACTTTATGAGACCATGGGAAACTTGGCCACACCCATTATAAGTGGATATCTGGCTAACTAAAATCACACCAGACTATGGATATTGCTGGAGCAGAGGCTACGTCTACACTGCATCCCTCTTGCACGAAAGCCTATGCAAATGAAGCATGGATCAGCATATTGCCATGCTTCATTTACATAATTAATTAGGGGGTGTTTTTGTGCAAGAGGCTTTTGCGCAAAAAGGAGCCATCTACACAGCTCTTTTTTGTGCAAAAACTCCTTCTTGCGCAAGAGCAGTTCTTCCTCATTTTTTCAGGAAGAACAGCTCTTGTGCAAAAGAGTGTTTTTTGAGCAAAAAGGAGCTGTGTAGTCGGCTCCTTTTTGCCCAAAAGCCTCTTGCACAAAAATGGCCCCTAATTAATTATGCAATTAAAGTGCGGCAATATACTACACTTCATTTGCATAGGTTTTTCCATAAGAGGGATGCAGTGTAGATGTACCCAGAGTGTGCCAGACTAGAGAGGTTCAACCTGTAGATCAGTGTTTCTTAAACTTTTTAAGACCAAGAAACATCAAACAATTTTTTTAGGAGGAACACCAAGGATTTTTTTATTGAGCAAAAAACAAGGGGGGGGGTCGAGGGGGAAAAGAGTCAGGGGAAAGATATTGGGGGGGGGAAGGGTTGAGGAAAAGTTATTGAGGAAAAAGTCACCCCTTTAAGGGTGGCCATTTTGAATTCTGTTCTCCATGGCATGCCTCCGACTGCCTCGCAGCACACCAGTGTGCCCTGGAACACAGTTTATGAAACATTGCTGTAGATGCTCTCCTGTGTGGGCAGAGGTTTCTCAAAGCAGCCAACCCTGCATTCTAAAATGTGATGAGATTGCTTGTTGCTACTCCTCCTGGCTACTAAAGAATGGGTGGAGAGGTAAGAGAGCAGAATACTGAATTGGGGAAGTAACTCATGCTAGTCTGCAGAGTGGAGCTAGCACACTGTAGTAAACAGTCTTCTCCATCTGTGCAGCCCCATGCTAAAGGAGTAGCACCAGAGGGATAGTGTCTTCCTGGGGCTCCCCTCCACCAGCTATTCAGACTTGTGGCTCAAAAGTAATAATGGAGCTTTACATATTTCTAGTAGGAATAAGAGGTTTATGCACTTTCCTAGTTCCTGTATCCTGGGTGTCCACAAATGAGGAAATATCACCACATACCTATAAAAAAAAGATTGTGTGATGGCATCCTCCTGGGGTACCACTTGAAACTGGGGTATTGCTGAGCCCTCTGACTCACCAGTTTGGTCTCCCTCCCACACTGTGCTGCTGTGACAAACTACAGGCTCACTCCAGGCATTTCTACACAGCAGGACTAAAGTCAAATTAAGCTATGCAGCTTGAGCTACATCAATTGCGTAACTTAAGTCAAAATAGCTTAATTTGGCTTTTGGCACTGTCTACACAGCAGGAAGTCAAAAGAAGAACACGCTTCCTTCAACTTCTCTTACTCCTTGTAAACTGAGGGTTACAGGAGTTGGAGTAAGAAGTCCTCCAACTCAACGTTATTTCGAAATAATGGCTTGCTGCATAGAGACACTTTTGTTATTTCAACAGTTATTAATAACATAGCCTCCCAGTCTTATACTTCCATCCCAGCATCCACATAGGCAGAGAGAGACACAATTGCAGTTACATGCCGGCTGTCTGACTAGCCATTGCATAAACCAACAATAGAGAGACCATATCCAATATAAGCCTCAGCTCTCCAGACATCCACATTCTCACCGACACTGGACTATAAACCCAAAATTATACCATGTTGCACTGCACAGGGAATTGTCTTACGTAAGGTCAGAGAATTCACCCCTCCCTCAAGGAAAGGAAATGTAACAGTCCCTACTCCTTGAGCTACGATTTCACACACTATACTCCAAACTTACCGGTTTAGATTAAAACATAAAATAAGTTTATTAATTAGAAACAAGATTTAAAGTGATTGTAATTAATAGCAAACAGATCAATGCAGCTTATTTACTAAACAAACACAAACAAACAGTAAGATACTAGAAAGATAGGATATGCATTAGCAAATTCTCACCCTGGCTAATGATGCAAACAGGTTTGCAGATTCTTAAGGGGCAAGCTGCATTTTCTTTGCAGCTTGGGATTCCCACTTCAATTCCAAGTCCCTTTTCCTTTGGATCTTCTCTCAGGTGTTCAGTTGTGGGAGAGTGAAGAACAACCGATGATGTCACGTCCTCTCTTATATAACTTTACCACGTGGCAGGAACCCTTTGTCCCAAAATCAGTTTGTGAAAATCCAATCTGATGTTCTGTGTCATATGGCCTGGGCACATGTCTTGGCATATCTTACTGATTCATAGCAACTATTTCTTATGGGATGCTTGGTGTGTTTTTAGGAAGGGTCACCACGTAGGAGATAAGCTTTTGTTTTTCCTACTGGCGCATTACCTTGAATAGGTCCTTTACAGATGACTGTCTAGACTGGGAGCATTTTGCCTAGTAGGTGTCTTTGAGGAGTGACAACAGGTGAAATACAGATACATAATCAATAGTCTTAACTTCAGATAAGATGATACATGCATACAAATGAGATAATCATATTCAGCAAATCATAGCTTTTTTAATGACACTTTACTTCACCCATTTTGTACAAAACACATCCTAATATGTCATACTTTCATATAACTATGAAGACTATAGGGTGCAGTGTCATAGGGTGGTCTTGTGGCAATGGCTGAATTAAGACTCTGGAGTCCTTGGGTCAGTTCTTGGCCCTGCCATAAGTTTGTGTGATTTTAAACAAAATCACTCAGATCCAGACTGTTATAGACATTTAAATGCCTAACAATGCAAGTGGATGTTTAACTGAATTTTCAAAACACATATGCTTAATTCCAAATTATTTCAATGAGCATTATAACCTCTTGAAAATCCCAGTAGACACCCATTTGCATCTTCAGGAACCCACATGTCTTCAGTCTGACCCTTGATGTCTGTGCCCCACTTCTTCACCTGTATAATAGGTATATCACTACCTTCCTCTCATCCTTTACCTGATGGATAATTAGAGTGCAGAATTTTGGGGGGGAGGGCAGTGGGAGTAGAACCTGTCTCTTTTTGCATGTTTCTGCACTGCCTACTATAATATCTAGGTGCTACTATGCCACCAATGCTGACAGCACCAACAGCTATTCAGGTTTAGTGCTCTCCCCATTCTCCAGGTCACAATGCCTGGAGTTGGGGGGTCAAGTTCCTGCCTAAGGGATGGTAGCCACTATACTAGTGTGACTGAGGGGAAAGCTTACTCTACAGACTCCCCAGGGACTTGCCCTCAGAGTTTTTTGCACCCCTGTTTTTGGATGGATGGGAGCCTCCAGATTTACATACTGAGCTCCCAAAACCCTGGGAAAGTGCCTATACTTGTACCAAGTATACATTCTAAGCCTGTAAAAATATAACATTTTTATTGTTTTGGTTTTTTTGTTTAGGCAAAAAGTACAAGTTCAAAAATGAATGCAGACAGGACCACGCAGAGACTTTCAGCATTCAGCATTTTTGCTTAATCAAATGACTGATCAGTGAATAATCTGTATCCTGTCCAGAGATATTAAAAGCACCATGACTTGAGATAAATATGACAGGTAAGCCAGAACACTGGATTAGTGTGCCTGTGACGGGGTGAAGCAACCCCGTCACCAGCAGCCGACGCGAGGTGCGGGCACCGGAGGCAGAGCCGGTATCAATTTCACAGTGATGCTTTTATCATTGTTTCTAAAATTGAATCTAGCATATTTTAAGAACATATACTTTGGTTTGAATTCTACTCATTTTTAGTGGTACAAACATTTATTTTGATGTTATAGTCATGATATGTTAGAAGCAGTCTACATCCATTCTTTTATTTTTAAATCTAATCATGAAATTTGGACATTTACATAAAGTTAATTGGACCACAATTAATTTAAGGCACATAGCATAAAAGATAAGTTTCCACTGAGTGCCAACATTTTTCTATCCAATATGGAGAGAAATCATGTATCAAGAAGTAAAATTGTGTGATAAGTTAAGAACCCCTTAAACTATGAAAATAATTTGAACCCCTATCTATTGATAAGGTGCCAGCTCTCCCAACTGAACTCAGTTCATGGCAATGATGTCTGGACCATCTGGTCTGGGAAAGTTGGCAACCCCATCTATTGAGCTGGCCTGAAACTGCAAATATACCTGTGATATATTTGACTAAAAACATACCTGTGATATTTTCTGCTACTTTTAAATGCATAAATAAAGCATTTGGGTTTTGTTGGGATGGAAGCAGGGGAGCAAAGACAGGTAAATCTCTAACACACCAAACTAACAAAAGCCCGGAAGTCAGAGGGAATGGGTCTCCAGGATTAGGACCTATATTGCTTAGCCTTTCACATTTGCCTAACCATACAATGGTTTGCTCAGCTTAGAAAATGATTTAACAACTCCATTTGGTACACTGCAGACATTACTGTATTTTGCATAGTTACCAGTGCCCTTGAGAAAATCTTTTATTCAATACATCCTGGGGTATATTGCACCAACTTAACATGCTCATCAATTCAGTTATATCAGATTCAGTATTCAGAACCATTAGCGGACAGTTCAAAGTTTAAACTTTACTTTGCAGAAAGACATGAAATACATGTGGATACAAGAATGAATATATTAGGTATTTTATTATTTTTTCATATTTAAAGTAATGTATGAAAGGCCTACTGAGGACAGGGGCATACATCCTAAGGAGCAAACAATCAAAATAGACAAGATAGACAAAGGGTAGGAGAACAGTGCATAATCAATGATTCCATGGCTGCAAATGTCATGCGTATGTCACAGGAGGGGGGTTACTTTTGTTTTATTAATCCTTCTGGAGGAGTCATGTTAGGAGGATATTAGCTAGTTGGAAAAGGAGGAATGCAGGAGGGAAGAGGAGGCTGAAGGAGAGGGTAGGAGGAGTTGGATGCTGTGGTTGAGGGGCAGAAGAGGTTGATCAAATAGCCAAACAGCACAGGTGAGATAATACTCAGTGAAAACTGCAAAAAGCAGTCTATATCCCTCAATCTCTGTTCAAAAATGCTTTCTGCAACTGCTCTGCCAACATCGGTCAGTATCTGGCTCCTTCCTTATATGACAGAGAGGCACATCACATGGATTCAAGATGGCTCTGGGTGGGAGAGTCCAACCCTGACAGTTGTGATGAAGGGGTCCTGCAGGGGAAGACTGGTCCCCACAAAGCTCATTTGATCCCCTCACCTCCTGTGCAGAAGTACCTGCTTTCTGCAGCTGCTCTCCCTGCTTCAGAGAGCAGATTTGATTTCTACTTACAAATTAGATTTTTTCCATGCCTTATCCAAAAAAGATCTATTATGTGCCTGTCTCACATGGAACTTTCTCCTGATTACTGTGATCAAGGTGTATAGCCAGAGATAGGCAATACAAGATATGTGGAAGCAACCAAATATGTTCAGAAGTGTAGAAACAAATGATACTTCATGGATAACACATTATTTGTTCTACATAGTGACAATGAACAGGGCTTCCCCACTCTGTAACCACCTGTTCCCTACAATTTTCCTGCTAGACCTCTGGCTATTTCTGATCTTCAGAGAATTGCTTGCTCTCTGTCACCTTCTGGATTTCTCTTATGTCCACTCTTCCACATAAGACTGAGTGATCTCTGCTTCTTGTAGAAGTGAGTATATTAAGCAGTTGTCTGAGCATGTAAAATTTTCTCAATGCTTTTGAAAAAATCAGGGAGAGAGGCCAGTACCATGAATATGTGTTGGACTCACCTTCCTTAAGTGCTCAACGTTCAGGGCTCTCAGTATCTCGTGCTAGTTTTGAAATTTGCCTTGGCCCCCTAACATCCATCTGTCCTCAACTCAATCATGTAACAGCTTTTTGCACCCATTTTAAAAAAATCAGCTTTTCAAATTCTGATATCTATTTTACAAAATTAGGTTGATTTTAGACAGAGCACATCCTCCCTGCCCACGATTGCATCGACTCAAGGAATGATGCACCATGGGGAGCTATCCCATAGTCCCTAGAGCCCCAATATCTCATGGGATGAAAACACTGCTGCGAAGGGCTATGGATATGTCATCAGCCTCCCATGAGGCATTTGCCTCTCTCCCACTGAAATCAATGGCAAACAAGTGAGTTTGCAACTTTTTTCCTAAGCCTGGGTGACCTGTGTTCACAACAAACATTGCAAGAATGGACCCCGTTCAGTTGAACACTGTTGTTGTGTGCATCACAAACACATCACACATTATCCCGCAGCATTTGCAGAGCCGGAGCAGAAATCACTGCATGGAGCAATGTGATGGCACAGACACCGCTTAACTGGCAGCCTGGGCATGGAGCAATTCACAGCTGCTTGTGGCAGTCACACATTTTGCCACGTCTAGGCCAGAAAAACTATCACCAGGTAGTAGGACTGCACAGTCATGCAGCTGTGGGATGACGAGAGGTGCCCGCATAACTTTTGCATGTATAAGAACACTATAGGCGATGGGAAGAGTTCAGCGCAAAGTGCAGTGATACCTGAATGAGACCGACATATACAGTTGAGAAATGAGTAGCAATTTAGAAGCTTCTAACACCTTACTGCTATGGATCAGGATGGAATCAATGTGACTAAATCTACTGTGGGGGCTGTGAGGATCCAGGGAGCCAGGGCAATCAATAAAGTTTTGCTTAGAATAATGACTGGGCAATGTGCAGGATACAGTGGATGGTTTTAGCATGATGGGGATCCCTAACTGTGATGGGTCAGTGGACAGAACATATATCCCTATGTTGGCACCAGATCACCTTATCAAAGAGTCCATAAACTTCAAGGAGTACTTCTCAGTTGTGGGGTAAGTGCTGGTGGATCACAAGAGCCATTTCATCAGCATCAACATGGGCTGGCTGGGAACAGTTCATGATGCACACACATCTTTAGGAACCCTGGTCTCTTTAGAAAGCAGCAAGAAGGAACTTGCTTTCCAGTTCCAAAACTAACCATTGGTGACACTGAAATGCCTACAGCTATCATAGGAAACCCAGTCTACCCTTTTCTCCCCTGGCTCCTGAAGCTGTAACAATAGGCAGCCTGGACATCAGAAAGGAGCTGTTCAACCATAGACTGCGCAAGTACAGAATGGTGGTAGAATGTGCCTTGGATGCATAATGTGCTACCTTTTGAAAATGCTGTACAGTATTAATAGTCAATAATACACCCTTCCTCACTTTACGGTCACCGGAAAAAGGTGGCATGCTGTACAGTATTAATAGTCAGTAATAGTTAATAATAGTCAAAATTGACACTGTCCTATGCAAAGCATCCTCAGTTCCTACTGAAGACAACAAAATGTGAAAGATATTGCATCCAGTCAAGACATGCTGCGGGTGGAAAGGAGAGGAAGTGTTGATAGGAGAATATAGTTCTGCATTGGAACTTGAAGTTGGTTAAAAAAACATTCTTCTTGTGGAAATAGTGGAGGATTTAGCCAATGTTCAGGACCTCAGTTTCAATGGGATTCAGGAGCACATGAGCATATCCAAAGCAAATGTAAATTGTCATAACTGAGGCTTCCAAAACTCCTAAGTAATTTTAGATCTGAACATTTGACCTCTCATCTAAATGAGGGCTCCTCCAGCAGTACATTGCTTCCCTAATTCTAAGGAATTTGGTTTAATGGTTACACTTTATTAAGGTTCCATTTATAAGTTTGTTATGGAGGGTTAATACAATATTAATAGATGTTTCATAAATGGCTAATCAATTGTTATAGATTACAACAGATCAGTGGGTTGCATTTATTCACAACTTATAACCACCTATAAACTCCTAATTACGTGCTTATTACCATTAAAAATGCACTGTGTGGCTACGTCTACACTGGCCCCTTTTCCGGAAGGGGCATGTAAATTTCACTAGTCGTCGTAGGGAAATCCGCGGGGGATTTAAATATCCCCCGCGGCATTTAAATAAAAATGTCCGCCGCTTTTTTCCGGCTTTTAAAAAAGCCGGAAAAGAGCGTCTAGACTGGCCCCGATCCTCCGGAAAAAGTGCCCTTTTCCGGAGGCTCTTATTCCTACTTTGAAGTAGGAATAAGAGCCTCCGGAAAAGGGCGCTTTTTCCGGAGGATCGGGGCCAGTCTAGACGCTCTTTTCCGGCTTTTTTAAAAGCCGGAAAAAAGCGGCGGACATTTTTATTTAAATGCCGCGGGGGATATTTAAATCCCCCGCGGATTTCCCTACGACGACTGCTGAAATTTACATGCCCCTTCCGGAAAAGGGGCCAGTGTAGACGTAGCCCTTATGTCTGCATTATGCTTATAACATCACTAATAGCCATACATAAATGGAGCTTTAATATAAGAAGTGTGACTAGTTAAATGACAACTTTGCTAAAAGAGTGCCACCTCTTCAAATCCCCAATATCCCTTCTGTCTGATTCTAGATTTTGTTTTTATGTCTCCTTATTTGGCCAGAATCTGCTTAGTTTATAAGCGATTATGGTATCTCAACACAAGGCATTATTATGGTTGGTGTTCTGCTTTCTGACTGGGAGAAAGAGACTGAGGTTAGCTCTAGAATCCACTTATGTCACATCTTCCTACATACTGGAACTCCAGGGCTGTGTCTAGACTGGCAAGTTTTTCCACAAAAGCATTTACTTTTGCGGAAAAACTTGACAGCTGTCTACACTGGCCATTTGAATTTCTGCAAGAACACTGCCGATCTCATGTAAGAAATCAGTGCTTCTTGCGGAAATACTATGCTGCTCCCGTTCAGGCAAAAGTCCTTTTGCACAAAAGCTTTTGCGCAAAAGGGCCAGTGTAGACAGCTCAGATTTGTTTTGCGCAAAAAAGCCCCAATTGCGAAAATGGCGATCCGGGCTTTTTTGTGCAAAACCACATCTAGATTGGCACGGATGCTTTTCCGCAAAAAGTGCTTTTGCAGAAAAGTGTCCGCGCCAATCTAGACGCGCCTTTCCTCAAATGCTTTTCACGGAAAACTTTTCTGTGAAAAGCATTTGTGGAAAATCATGCCAGTCTAGATGTAGCCCAGTGGTATGGCCTGCTCTCATGACTTTATGAGCTTGAGATTGCAAAGACTACTGTAGAGCCCAGCTTCTGGAAACAAGTGAATGATAATTTTACTATTTCCCCACTCTCTTCCCTATACCAGAGCCTTTCACTGCCATGTGTGGCTACACACATCATAACAGCCATACTGGGTCAAACCAAAGGTCTATCTAGCCTAGTGTTCTGTCTCCAGACAGTAGCCAATGCCAGGTGCCTCAGAGGGAAAGAACAGGACAGGTAACCATCAAGTGATCCATCCCCTGTAGCCCATTTCCAGTTTCTAACAAACAGAGGCTAGGGTCACTATCCCTGCCCATTTTAGCAAATAGCCATTGGTGGACCTCTACTCCATGGATTTCTTTAGTGCATTTTGAATCCTATTATAGTCTTGCCTTCGCAACATCCTCTGACAAGGAGTTCTACAGGTTGACTGTGCATTGTGTGAAGAAATATTTCCTTTCGTGTGTGTGAAACTGCTACATATTAATTTCATTGTGTAACCCTTGTTCTGGTAAATAACTCTATTCACTTCTTCCACACGAGTCATGATTTTATAGACAGATGCTGCCATAGGTGTAGACATAGCCTTATTCTTTGCTCTTCCTTCTGCACAAACTGAAAGTGTTGCTGGCAGCTTGAGGATGCATTTAACAATGGACTATATGTGCTGTTCTTACTCAAAGTAGGACTTTTAAAACACTAGGTGGTATGTACAAGCTCACCAGTGGTGACTGGTGGAAAGGGAGTTAATTACATTACCTTACATTACAGAAGGTCATACTGACATCTGGTGGCCTATTAAAATTGTCCCCATAAATTTCAATAGATGCTAACATCAAAGTGATAACAATCAAAAGAAGTCATAATGCAGTTATACTCGTTTCCTCATGTGTTTAGGATTAGTCAAAGGCTTAGTTAAGAATTGGGTAATGAATCCACTACTCAGTACCATGCTGAAGTACTATTGTTTAATTAGCTAGCATGTTAATTCATACTGCTATTGATGAAGCTGTAGATCTCAGAAAGCTTTTTAATTTACAAGCTTTCATCAACAACAGTTAACAACACTACAGCTGATGTGGTAATTACATCATTGCCTTGGGAGTTATCAATAAATCTGACAGGGAAGAGATGACATGAAACAGAGCTACAACCTATGAGATTTAGGAGTAGACCACCGTGAATTTTATAGGATGTGATTGGTGGCAGCATTTACAAGATGAACTTTCTAACTGCAGTGGTGTGAGTTGCTTAAACACAGCTCCAATGGAACATCTCACACCTTTCTTTGCAAAGTCCCCAGACCTCTGTCTTCCTTTCTCTATCACTGCTCACCAAGATCGGGACCGTATACGTTCTGTTGCCATAGTTCAGGGAAAACAGCCTTATCCCATCCCACTGCTCTCTGTATTTACCCTTCAGAGAGTGACAGTTTAGCTGCTTACAAACTCTTCTATTTTCAAAGGACACTTAAGCAAGGGCACTGCTTCTTCCACATCCAAGGGGACTTGAAGGGCTGCCCTGCTGGATTAGGACACAGGTTCTATAGCTCCAGCATGGGGTCCAATTACTGGAATCAGCTGATTACATCAGAATCTCAGCTTTCACTTTAAAAAACAGATAATCCCACATGGTTGTGAAGAGCTGCAATATGTGAAAGGATATGTATGAGTGATTCAACAGATTCATGTGGACAGTCTGAAACACCAGCTGTGAAGAGAGACATTTCAAAAGCAAAGATTAAGAAGCTTCATTTTCCCTCTTCCATCTGCAAATAAATTGATATAGGACATTTTAACATTGCTGGCACTATCCCCCCTAGTTTTCTTCCTCAACAAAATTCTGGTGAAACCGGCCTGATTTTGTGAAGCAAAAATGTTTCTGAGAAAAAGAGACTTGGTGCATACAATTACAAACCTTTGAAAAAAAGCACAGAAGACAATACACAGACAGAACCATGTGTCAAACTTAAGGCAAAATGAAAATGTAACTTTCGACAGAGACTGTTAGCAACATTTCAACGTGGCCTGAAATTCCATAATATACTAAAATCTGAATCCTCTTCTCCCAACATTCTTGGAAATTGTGGTGGAGGTCCTGTGTGGCACACATTGAAATGAACAGCAATTGTGCATTGAGCGTCTCCATTTCATGAGCAAGCAAAAAAACTAAAATGCAACTTTATCTGTTACCTGATGGTAAATTTCAGGAGCCCCAGCTAAGCATGAATGAAACCTATGACATTAAAATTGGGAAAACAGTAAGCTAGGAATTGCTGGAAATTAGAAAAGGATGCTCAGAGTGTTTAGTAACTTATAGTCCTGACTTTGAATTGCATTATTTTAGAAATGCTACTTTCTCTTACCAGCTATCTCAAGCCTGTTTCTTAAATTCCCCAGGGGCAAGCCAAATAAGACCCACCAGGTGGTAAAGTCTTGTGTATAATTTAAGGGAGTGAACTTCTCACCTTGGTTTTAAAGCTTACTTTGGAATCAAGCCACTCAAGTGCAAACAGTGCCTCTGGCAATCACTGATACAGAAAGACAAGTTGTCTAACAAAACACCTGGCAGTGTGACCTAGCTAGTAGAGGAATAAAACCTTTGAGCACTACATGAGTCCCTGGATAGTATTCCCCAGCTTTATAAAAATAAATTCTTATTTAGAGGGCATTGATTCATTGTAACTAAAATTTGTGACTGTGAAATGTACTGTAGTTTACCTGTTATGCTGACATTCTATAACAAGAAATCATTTAAAATGGCTTCCTTTTAAAGAACTAAATTCCCAGCTTTAAAAAAAACCCTGAGATTCCAGATTTGTGCATTTCTCACAAACAATAGTACAGTTTGCTATACTATACATATCACATCTAAAAGAATCCCCGGGATTAAAATGAATCATCATATTGCGATGTGGCTTAGTAAAGTTATCCTACTGAAATGGAATAGCTGATTTGTGTTATTATTCACCTTATTTATTTAATACTCCATAAGAATAAAATAAAAATAAACCACCAGGGAGAGTTGTCTCAGACTGAACTTGAATTATTCAGTGTTTTCAATTTCACAGCAGCAGAAGCAATAATACATATGCCCCCTAACTTTGCCATTGCATGTTCATGAATTCAGATAAGCACATGTCTGCATGTATGCCTCCTGCACGGCAAAATCTACAATGCTGATGTACCGCTGTATGTCAAAGCAAACTCAGAACTTTTAGTGTGCATCAGCAGGGTCCTCGACGCTTAGTTTGCAGCACTGTGGAGCACTGCAGATTTACAGTGCAGCTTGCCATGAAGTATGAGTACAGGTAGATATATTGGAGGGGTGTTGGAGCAGCAAGTAACCTGGGATTCATTTCTTTTATAAAAGATATTCCATTCCAATCTTAATCATTACATTTTGTATTTCTGCAACATGGTGATAGTTCATAAGTCTGTAATACCCTCTAGGATAATGTAGCCTATAGGGCTAACATGCTTGCTTGCCTATAGATATTTAAATGTATTATTTCCTTATTATAGTTCATTATTTGTTTCTCACAGTGTGGCTATGTACAGACTATGGGTGGGTTCCAGGATACCAAAGGAAAAACTCTATCACGTCCAGGGAACGCGTCTGCTCTTCCGCTTTTTTTTGGATCCTGGACATTCAACACTCTGGTCATCTAAAGAAGTGGGCTGTACCCAAGAAAGCTCATGATACCATCTACATGTTTTGTTAATCTATAAAGTGCTATCAGACTATTTGTTGTTTTTTAAGTTTATCCAGTACAGACTAACTCGGCCACCCCTGAAGCTTCTACTCTATTAGCGTTCTTTGAGGGAGAGTAAACAAACATGGGGACAAGGGGGATCCAGTGGATATAGTATACATAGATTTTCAGAAAGCCTTTGACAAGGTCCTTCACTAAAGGCTCTTAAGTAAAGTCAGTTGTCATGGGATAAGAGGAAAAGTACTCTCATGGACTGATAACTGGCTGGAAGACAGGAATCAAAGGGTAGGAATAAATGGTCAGTTTCTAGACTGGAGAGAAGTAACTAGTGGTATCCCCCAAGGGTCTGTACTGGGACCAATTGTTTTCAACCTATTTATAAATGATCTGAAGAAAGGGGTAAACAGTGATGTAGCAAAATTTGCAGATGATACTAAACTGCTCAAGATAGTTAAGACCAAAGCAGACTATGAAGAGCTTCAAAAGGATCTCACCAAACTAAGTGATTGGGAAACAAAATGGTACACAAAATGTAATGGTCATAAATATAAAGTAATGCACATTGGAAAAAATAATCCCAACTATACATACAACATGATGGGGACTAATTTAGCTATAACCATTCAAGAGAGAGATCTTGGGGTCATTGTGCATAGTTCTCTGAAAACATCAATTCACTGTACAGCAGCAATCATAGAATCATAAAATAATAGGACTGGAAAGGACCTCGAGAGGTCATCGAGTCCAGCTCCCCGCCCTCAAGGCAGGACCAAGCTCCATCTACACCATCCCTGACAGATGTCTATCTAACCTGTTCTTAAATATCTCCAGAGAGGGAGATTCCACCACCTCCCTTGGCAATTTATTCCAATATTTGACCACCCTGACAGTTAGGAATTTTTTCCTAATGTCCAATCTAAACCTCCCCTGCTGCACTTTAAGCCCATTACTCCTTGTCCTGTCCTCAGTAACCAAGAGGAACAAATTTTCTCCTTCCTCCTTGTGACACCCTTTTAGATATTTGAAAACCACTATCATGTCCCCCCTTAATCTTCTTTTTTCCAAACTAAACAAGCCCAGTTCATGAAGCCTGGCTTCATAGGTCATGTTCTCTAAACCTTTAATCATTCTTGTTGCTCTTCTCTGTACCCTTTCCAATTTCTCCACATCTTTCTTGAAATGTGGCGCCCAGAACTGGACACAGTACTCCAGCTGAGGCCTAACTAGTGCAGAGTAGAGCGGCAGAATGACTTCACGAGTTTTGCTTACAACACACCTGTTGATACAACCTAGAATCATATTTGCTTTTTTTGCAACAGCATCACACTGTTGACTCATATTCAACTTGTGGTCCACTATGACCCCTAGATCCCTTTCTGCCATGCTCCTTCCTAGACAGTCGCTTCCCATCTTGAAGCAAAATGCAGGACAATGTAGCACTTTAAAGACTAACAAGATGGTTTATTAGATGATGAGCTTTCGTGGGCCAGACCCACTTCCTCAGATCAAATAGTGGAAGAAAGTAGTCACAACCATATATACCAAAGGATACAATTAAAAAAATGAACAAATATGAAAAGGACAAATCACATTACAGAACAGAAGGGGGATGCGGGGGGGTGGGAAGGGGGAGGAAGGAAGGTAAGTGTCTGTGAATGCTGATATTCACAAACACTTACCTTCCTTCCTCCCCCTTCCCACCCCACCGCATCCCTCTTCTGTTCTGTAATGTGATTTGTCCTTTTCATATTTGTTCATTTTTTTAATTGTATCCTTTGGTATATATGGTTGTGACTACTTTCTTCCACTATTTGATCTGAGGAAGTGGGTCTGGCCCACGAAAGCTCATCATCTAATAAACCATCTTGTTAGTCTTTAAAGTGCTACATTGTCCTGCATTTTGCTTCAACTACCCCAGACTAACATGGCTACATTTCTATCACGCTTCCCATCTTGTATGTATGGAACTGATTGTTCCTTCCTAAGTGGAGCACTTTGCATTTCTCTTTATTAAACCTCATCCTGTTTACCTCTGACCATGTCTCTAACTTGCTAAGGTCATTTTGGCAATGAAATAAGCAAACAGAAATGTTAGGGATTATTTAAAAAAGGATAGAGAATAACACAGGGTATGTCTACACTAGCTCGTTAGTTCGAGCTAGGTAGGCAAATCAGGGCTACCGGAGTTGCAAATGAAGCCCGGGATTTAAATATCCCGGGCTTCATTTGCATGTTCCCGGGCGTCACCATTTTTAAATCCCCCTTAGTCCGAACTAACTGCCCGCGGCTAGATGCAGCAGTTAAACGTTAATTCGAAGTAACTCCTCAGTTTGAATTAACTGTTACTAGTGGAATGAGGAGTAACAGTTAATTCGAACTAAGGAGTTAGTTCGAATTAACGTTTAACTGCTGCGTCTAGCCGTGGGCAGTTAGTTCGGACTAAGGGGGATTTAAAAATGGTGGTGCCCAGGAACATGCAAATGAAGCCCGGGATATTTAAATCCCAGGCTTCATTTGCAACTCTGGTAGCCCTGATTTGCCTACCTAGCTTGAACTAACAAGCTAATGTAGACATACCCACAGAGAATATCTTATTGCCTCCATACAAAACCATGATACAACCACATCTTGAATGCTGCATATAGATGTGGTCGCCTCATCTCAAAAAAGATATATTGGCATTGGGAAAAGTTCAGAAAAGGGCAACAAAAATTATTAAGATTTGGAACAGGTGCCACATGAAGAAAGATTAAAAAGACTGGGACTTCTCATCTTAGAAAAGAGGAGACTAAGGGGGGATATGATAGAGGTCTTTAAAACCCAACAACTTTGGAGAAAGTGAATAAGGAGTTGTTTACTTGTTCCTATAACATAAGAACTAGGGGTCACCAAGGAAGTTAATAGGTAGCGGGTTTAAAACAAACAAAAGGAGGTTTTTCTTCATGCAGCACACAGTCAACTTGTGGAACTCCTTGCAAGAGGATGTTGTGAAGACCAGGACTTAGACAAGATTGAAAAAAGAGCTAGATATATTCATGGAGATTAGGTCCATCAATGGCTATTAGCCAGTATGGATAGGAATGGTTTTCCTACCCTCGTTTTGTCAGAGTCTGGAAATAGATGACAGGAGAGGGATCATGCGATTATTACCTGTTCTGTGTTCTCCCCTAGGGCACCTGTTGGAAGACAGGACACTGGGCTAGATGGACCTTTGGCCTGACCAAGTATGGCCATTCTTGTGTTCTTGACGATAGGTTTATATTGGCAGTTTGGCTGTAACTCAAGAGACTTACAGACCATGTCCTGTATGTTGAGCTAAGGCAAAGTTCCTATTTTTGTTTGGGACCTTACACCCAGACAGCAGAGTTAACACACCCTTGTTCAGGACCTTTCACCTAGATAGATGATGGTAAGATAGAGTGACTCTCCATGGCATAGGGTCTTCCAAAAATACTCTGAAACTTAGCAGGTACATCATTAGGTGGAAAAACCCAAAACAACCAGTTGAGACCTAATTGAATAACTGGGTAGGAGAAAAACAATAAATGTGATAGATAACCACAAAAGGCCCATGGTAATGAATTGACACATATGATAATCATTGAAATCAATGATATCCTGACCTATGGGAAAAAGACACTTCATCAAGTAAGATGAGGAAATACAAATAAGGAGAAAAGGAAACATCCCCTACTGAATATGCATCAAACACAACGTATTATAAAAGTGGCATCCCACTCTAGGGGCGAAAGCAAAAGAGATGTGGTCCTTGGGAGGTGCCAGAATGATGGCCACTGGTGATGATGGGGATGGCGAAGGTGATGATGAAGATGATGGCTAACACCTGGGGTTGTTCTAGAAGGATTGGTGTAAATATATGATATGGAAATATAGATGTACATTCCCTATTTATTGTATGAAATGGGAGTTTTTGTGACTATGATAAATGTATGAATAAACTATATTTGAAATTATACAAGTGTTTCTATCGTGTGAGTGTTGCATCTGTGCACATCAGGGTTCCCAACCACAGAATAATTGAATAATGGGCCCGATCCTGGGTCAAAGAACCTGACAACCGTAAAGGCAGTAACTGGAAATTCATCAGCAATCTTAGATCAGGCAACATTAACATGGAGGTCTCTAGTGAAGATATTTAGGGCTCAGAAAGAAACCAGAGTAAACAAAACCAAAATGAAGATATTTTAATTTGATGTGAGAAATGAAATCTAGACGACCTTTAGCATTCAGAATGAATATTAATTTCTTCTCTATGTAGACTTTAAATTGTTTTTGTCTGAAATTGTCTTGGACAAATGGGATTAAAGAACAATCCAAACAACAAGTGGAACAGTCTGTGCCACTCTAGCCAACAGGAGTTTTCCGCTTGACTTCAGTAGGAGAAAGATTTGGCCCTACATTTTAAACATTTGTCATACTCACATACCCAGTAAGCATGGGCCAAATACATTTCCCTGAGAGCAGACTTTGGGACTAGGTTTCATTGGTGAAATATTCACGCCCCACTGAAGTCAAATAGAAGTGTATTCATGTTACTTTGCAAGTGCAACTCCTACAAGAGAACGAAAGATTTTCTATTAGTTTAAATATCATGCCATCCCTACAAAACTTCATGGCAGAAGTATTTAACACTGGTTCCTTTGGCAATCAAACTTGAAAGGCCAGTTTGCCAACTGGTAAGATGCTGAACAATGTTCTTTAATGACATGAGAATCAAAAGAAAATCCTACAAAAAAGTGAAAACCATGAATGAATTGCTGTGGAGGAATGACAAGAGAATAGCATCAGCTGATAGGGTCAGAATGAGTCACGTCTAGTAAGGGTTATAGAGGCAATAAAAAGAGGTTCTTAAATACATGAATAGTATAAGAAAGACAAAGGAAAGTCAGATTCTCTACTTAGGAAAGAAGGAGAACTAATCATTGATATCAAGAAAATAGATATTTAATTCTTTTCCATCAATCTTCTAAAAAGGTAAATGATTACCGGAAACTCAATTAAATTAATATTAATAAGGGGAAGAAATGCAAAGCCAAAGAACAAGTCAAAGATATTAGATAAGTTAGATCAGTGTTTCTCAAAGTGGTCCACAAAACCACTTCGAGAAAACTGCTAACTGGCCATGCTGGTGTGTTTATCGGCGTGGTTAGTTAGTAGCTTTCTCAAAGTGGTTTCGTGGACCACTGAGAAACACTGAGTTAGATGTATAGCATAGTACTTATATTCATAAAGGACTCAAGGATTTGGACCAGTTGGCCTAATTTTGATACCTGGAAAGCTATTGATTGGAACAAATTATCTATTAGTATGTAAGCACCTAGAGGCTAATTGGATTAAATGAATAGCCAGCAAGAATTTGTGAAGAATAAATCATGCCAGACCAACCTAATTTCCTTCTTTCACAGATTTACTGCTCTAGTGGATGAAGGTCAAGAGTGATCTGGAGATGTGATAACTTGATATTTAGTAAGGAATTTGACAATCCCTCATGAAATTCTCATAAAAGGAAAATATGGCCTAGATAAAATTATGGTAAGACAGGTTGGTGCATAACTAGGTAAAAGATCCTACTCAAAGTGTAGTCAACTTCTGTTTACAGTCAGATTCGGGACAACGTATCTGTAAGGGTCAGTCCTGGGTTTGGTACTATTTAGTAGTTTTGTTTATGACTTGGTTAATGGAGTGGAAAATATACTTATAAAATTTGCAAGTGATACCAAGCTGAGGGGTCAGAAGCATTTTGGAGAACAGTATTAAAATAAAAAACCGCAGTGACAAGTTAAAGCATTGCTCTGAAATTAGTAAGAGGATAAGTGCAAAGTACTACACGTGGGAAGGAAACATTCAAGGCTCCAGTACAAAATGGTGATTAATTGGCTACATGATAGTACAGCTGAAGAGAATCTGGGATTATAGTGAATCACAAATGGAATAAGTCAGTGATATGTAGCTCTGAAAAAGACTAATAGCATTCTGTGGTATGGTTACTGGAGCATGCCATGTCTTACAGGAGGCAGTTGGCCTACAACTGAGCACTGATGAGGCTCAGCTGTACTACTGTACCAATTCTGAGTGTCACACTTGAAGAAAAATGTGGATAAATTGGTGGGGAGTCCATAAGGCAGTTGTTCTGTATGTGCACTGAAGGTGGGACAAATAATTGACTTAGTGTATGGCAAGGGAGATTTAAGTTATATGTTAGAAAAGGACTACAGAACTTTTCCAGGATACTGGAAGATCCCGAAAAAGCTCTGCTGCATCCAAGGAATTGTTCGTTCTTGGTTTGGTAAAATGGTGGGAGTCCCAGAGGCTTACAGCAAAATACCCAGTGAAAATACGGAATGATGGCAAGACAACAAGTTTTAACAAAGACGGAATGATTTATTAAACCGAACAACTTAAAATGAGCAATTACCCAATATTGGCCACAAAACAATTGAACCACAACAATTTTTAAAACTCTACCTAAGTTACAGCTAAGTCAAATATATACACATTTCAAAAACTGTTTCTTTAAACACACTGACAATAGCAAAGGTTAAAGTTACAACTGAGCAATATATTCTCTAACCTATCTCTTTTAAACCTCTTAACAGTGAGGGTAAATTAAATACTTACAAACTCAGCAACAACAGCACAAAGACATACAAGGAATCGGAGCATGCTCGAGATTCATACACCCCTTTTTAGATTCGGTGGGTGGGAGGCGGCCTTTGAGTGATCAGTCCTAAGCCAGACTCAGATTCTGTCTTCCAGTATTCGGGAGTACTCCCCGAGCTTAGGGCTCAGGGGTTTTTATGTTATTGCCTATTACCATATTTCGTATTGTTTGTGTTCTGGGAGTAGCATGGGTGTGGTCTGGGTGCGGTGTGATGCCCATATATGGTGTTGAGTGATGGACTCTGACAAGCTCTATTTTATTGGTAGATAAGGCTTGTTGCTATCCATGTGAGTGGTGAGGTTGCTGAGGTAGATCTCGGCTATGCTCATGTGAGGCCTGGCCAAGAGAACCCATACTTGAAAGGAACATGTCTGCTTTTCCAAAAAAAATTTCAGAAAAGCAGACACTTTTTTTGGCATCCCTGTAAACCTTGTTCTACAAGGAAGAAGGGATGTTCTGAAAGAGGGGGTTTGTTGGAAAAGCTTCTTGCAGAAGAAAAGCGGAAAACGATACACAAATTGAAGTTTGCAATTTGTGTATCTTTTTCCAATTTTTCTGTGTAGTATAGACATTGCCCAAGATCTCCAGGCTAGCCATGACAAGTTCAAAGCAGTGATGAATTTAAAGTGAGGGAAAATGAGGGTGACTGAATAAATAATGAAGATGCTAATTGTCTTAAGTAATCAAGAAGACAGACAGTTGATGAAAGTTGACATTTGCATGTCAAACATGTCCAGAAAAGGAGTGTCATGTTGAGACAATGGAGAAGGAAAAACAAGGATGTCCACTTTTTTTAGATCACATTAGTATTTTTCACATATAGAAGTGTTTCAAAAAAGTATGAGGTAGCTGATCCCCTGCTGAATCAGTGTATTCATGATCAAGAAGTGCCCCAGAGAAAACAAATGAAATGAGCTGGCATATTTAAAAGGTGGGATCTATAACATCTAATGCTAAAAAGAATGAGGTATGTAATATCAAGTGAAACTCCAAGCCAGGCATCCAACTTGTTAATGTTACTGTTTTGCATGTAAGGAAACAAAGACATTTAAACGAGATAGATAGAGAGAGAGAGAGAGAGAGAGAGTCCTTGCAGAGGGCCAGTCGTGGGGATGGACAGCTAATTAGGAGGCTAACTGACACAATGGATGGTCCTTTCTCACAGCAGACTACAGCAGAGTGCTCTATAATCAGCATAGTCCAGATATGTAGAAAACATTGTGGTACATCAATACAAAGCTAATTGCTGGCAAGTATTCAGTGTGTTCTGAAGGGCAGCTCTAGAAATGCTACAAAACCTACATTCCTTGTTTCTGTAAGGGATTTGCTTTCTCACACATCTATTTCTTTTTTTAACATTAGCTGTAAATAAATTCTATTAACTAAACCACAAGAGGCAAGAAATTATGTTTTTATTCTGGGGACTTCAGTGTCTATCCCTCTCTTCCATTGTCTGTCATTGTTACTGGGTCAAAAGAATGCTGTTGTGCATTCCTAATTCCTAATTGCCTTGTGCTTCCTTACATGTTCTCATAGCACTGTGTTCAGCACAGCCAGTTGCACACAAGGCACTGTGATGATTAGTGAGAAACTGGCAGGACTCAACTTAAAAAAGGAGGAAACGGGAAGTTTTTTGTGCAGACTGGAAAAGCATAGTGGAAGGAAAAGATGGTGTCCCTTTCATGGAATCATTTTTCACATAAATCATCCTTCCAAAGGGAATCTCTGCAAGATTCCACAGGGTTCCATTTTGTCGTCACTCTTGTTCAGCGCATATAAGAAATCCACACACACTAAAGAGATTGAGACACCTTCTGGGAGGCACAGTCTTCAATACAAAGGTAACTTTCATCTTTGTCTCATTTTCTTCACACACAAATATTGCAGCCTAATTAGTCAGCCAATGCCTGAGTGAACTAAAGTGAACTAGAAACAACTGAATCCAGTTAAATTTGGTCATATAACATTGTTTTCAATCTCAGGGTCCATTTGTACCCATTGATGTACCTTGATTCTCAAGTAGCAGCTGCGGCTTGCATTGCCTTTCATAATGTAACTAGCCAGGAGGCTGTGACTGTTTTTGCTAATGTAGGTTTCACAACAGTTATCCATTCCCTTTATTACTCCCAGACTACACCAGTGTAGTATGTTCTACCTGAGGCTACAATTGAAGCCCATCTGGAAACTCCAGCTACCGCAGGATACAGCTGCCTAATTTCTAGTTAGGGCAACCTACTGCAAGCATCACATCTGCTCTGAAGTCTTTGTGCTGGCTTCCTATTCATTTCAGCATGAAACTCAACATGTTGATAGTTATATTTAAAGCTCCAAATGGTATTGAATCCTTCGAGCTGAAAGGCTACTTCTCACCTTGTTACCCAGAAGATCTGAGAAGACTCTCCCTGTTGTATAAGCTAATGGTGCTTCCCTTTTCTGTCCATGTCGAAGTGCATAAAAGCCCCGTTTCTATTATACTTGTATTCATTTTCAGAGAGTATCCTTTTTACTGTCCATTTTCTCTCCTAAAGGCCTTTTGTCTTCTTTCTCTTTCTTTTGCAGAGTATCCCTCCCCTCGCCCACGCACACACTTTACTGAATACTTTCATCTCACCACTGCCATTCCCATCATTTGTTCTTTCTCTACTAGGAGGGGAGGATTAATGGAGCAGGGAGCTAGAGCTGCATTTGCTGTCAAGACTAAGATGAACAATAAGTGGAAGTGAGTTTCAGAAACTTCTTCTGCTTGATCCTACAGCCACGTACATATTAACTGCTCCTACCATGGGTTGTGCTAAGGCCTGCTAGGACCCTGGGAGCACAAAGTCTACAGAATGGTTGCTAGCTTTGTAGAAGGCTCAGGGTGCCGGCTCAGGCTTATTTCCACGTAGATGAGAAACAAAGAAGATTAACGGTGAAAATAAATGATTGAAGAGAAACAAGTAATTTTCTTGTCTTGCTTCCTTTTAGCAGAGATTTAGGCCTTTACTAACATCAGATCACTGGTTAACATGGAACCTCAGAGACAGGATTTTATTTTTAGAAATACAAAGAGCACTGTGCAATAGGTTTTCAATTTTACTCTACAGTTCAGTTAAGAAAGAGGCCATTAAGGAATCATCTGTGTACAGCAGAGTGTGCATTTATCTTCAGTAAATACCAAACTGAAGCAAATGGGTATTTCAACATTAGAACTTTTTTATAAAGGGCAAAAACTGTAGCAAAGTTTTTCATTTTAATCATCCACCTTCAGACAATATTAGTCAACATCTAACAGACATAGAAGAGCACCAAGGCACCACCAAGAATTTAACTGTTCATAAGAAATCTGTGTCTCTTTCAGTGAAGACTTTCCCTTTGTCCATTATTTCAGCTAAAATGCAACTTCAAGTATAGTAGTAAAAATGTTGTAAAGAACCTAGTGTTTCCACCCAATCTACCAAAGCCATCAGATTTAAGATGTGAAATTTTATTTAGACATTCTCAAATTTCTGTATCCAAGGTTGAAAAACTAAATCCATCGAAATAAATGAGCTAATTCTCAGGAGATACTGAACATGTGCCATTTCCCTTGATGGGCAAACCAATTTGAAAACTGTTTGTAATGTAATTTACTATTGACTTCAATATGCCCTTGCTTTTAGCCTTGCTGTAGGAAAGAGGAACCATGTGTGTTAATACAGCTAAATACAGTTTCCATTCCCTTATTAAGTTGCATGGCTCTGGCCACATAGAATAGACAATCTACTTACCTAATTAAGGATTACCCTATGCCCTGCTGCTGATTCTATTATCTATTACAGCAAGTATTTTTGAGAGGTGATATGGGTGAACTATTGTTGGACCAATTTCTGTTTGGGGAAAAAGGCAAGTTTTTACATAAAAGTTCTTCTTCGGGTCCATATACTTTTAGTAAGGATACTTATACTTTTATCCCGGGGGGGGGGGGGGGGGGAATGGCTATAATCAACCCTTTGAGCAATCAACACTTTGAATGGCAGCCAAAAGGAGGCTCTGAAGAGCTCTGTGCAAGCTCTTGCATGCCTCTAACCAACAGAGGTTGGTCCCATAAGAGATATTGCCTCACCCACTTTCTCTCTAATATCATGGGACCAACAATGCTACAAAAAGCAAACACATGCACCCTGCATACACCAAGTACTTTTTTGGCTTGCAGATACTGTCTCTGCATTTTTTTAAACTGAATCAATGAGTGCTGTAATGGCTCAAGTTCAAAGCACCTTGCATTAGTAAATTATTAAAATTATACATTCTGTAACTGATTATATAAAACCCCACAGTTTTCTCTTACTCTAAGTGCAAGATCATAAGCAAGAATATATCCTTGCCACCCTCAACTTCTCTTGCACCCTCAACTTCTCTTGAATTCTTGGAGGGTGCATCAAAAGAGGAATAATCCTGCTGCTTAGCATTCTCTATATTGTTACACTTACTTTCTGCATAGAACTACTTGCAGATATAGCTATTTCCCAAGAATATCTTTGAAAAACCATACTGAATTAAATTTAAGGTTCTTTGGAGTCCATTGTATTAAATGCAAAGGTTATTTATTGTGGGCTGGGAAGATCAAAGGACTATACTGAAAAGTGTGCCAGGTAAGCAAGGATTTTTTGTACAATACATATGAAGGAGGGTGACCAGATATCCTGATTTTATAGGGACAGTCCTGATATTTGGGGCTTTTTCTTATAGAGGTGCATGCTTGCCCCTTATCCCCCATCATGATTTTTCATACTTTCTAACTGGTTACCCTAATATGAAGTGAATTTCCTGGGAAATACCTACAGAGATTTTAACGTGACTTCCCTACCCCTGCTTTTGCAACAACAACAAAAATCTTACACTTTAAGCTATGCCCTGTGAATACCATTATCCACTGATTACCTGTGCTTTGAGACTGGGTTGGGAAGGCCAAAGATGTACAAAAACAGATTTGTAGGATATGAAGGACTGAGTCCTTTCAGAGTCCTTGCTGGAGTTCAGGGGTGATCTCTGGTAACCTTATTACCATGCATTTGTATGTTTCTCTGTAAGGCTTTCACCTTCAGAATATATGTGCTTGCCTAGAAAGGACTGTGTGGGACTTAGCAGAACTGCCAGCAGTTGTATTTACAGCCTTTATAGAGAAAGCAAAACACAGGCACTCACCTATTTAAGCAGTCTGACTTGCTGGGGATATCATAGTGTAGGCAGGGAATGATACAGCCTGGAAAGATCCTCTTTAGGAAAGGGAGAAACATGTGACTAACAGACATGATGGCTAAGGAGCCAAGAGTCAGCATCCTCAAGGAACCATGGAAAGGGAATACCAAGACAGTTGCCTGAACTATGATACTAGTCCCATAAGTTCACTGTATATTTTACTTCCATCATTTTCCATATGATATCTATAGGTGTGTTTAGACTACAGGGTTTTTTTTTTTTTTTTTTTAAAGTGGCCTTTTTTCGAAAAAACTTCACCTGCATCTAGACTGCTGCCGTGTTCTTTCAAAATTAAATCGAAAGAACACGGCGGTTTTTTCGATCATGGTAAACCAGCTTTTACGAGGAAGAACACCTTTTTTTTGAAAGTGCTTTTTCGAAAAAAGGCGTTCTTGAATGCAAACAGGGCTTTTTTGAAAGAGAGCATCCAGACTGCCTGGGTGCTCTCTTTCAAAAAAGCGGCTTGCTTTTTTGAAAGAAGTAGTTGCAGTCTAGATGATCTCTTTTGAAAGATGCTTTTTTGAAAGATTGTTTCGAAAAAGACTCTTTCGAAAGACTCTTGTAGTCTAGACATACCCTAAGTGAGCAGCAATATCAATGACTTTAGAAGAAAGAAAGAGCTTGAAGCATAGGCTGGTGAAAGTACTGAGGCCTGAACCAAAGTAACCAAGAGTTATATTATGAGTAACAGACAAGCTCTGTGAAAAGCAGATGTTTGCCTGCAAGTCTGTGTCCAGGACGTGAACTCAACACTAGTACTACTAAAATACATGGAACATTCCACCAGGATAGTACAAAGAAACTCCAATTTAGCACATGATAAAATAATTTGACAAAGGTGATAATTAGTGATATTTTGTCTGAAATATCAGGAGTGAAAGCACAACAACAAGTGGTGAATAGGAATGCTTTGGAGGAAAGTACAAGGGAAGGTACCAACCGTGTCATTAAGGCGTAAGATAATACATAAGATGTGTATTGTAGATTGTTTGTCTTGGTCTATAAATGCTGGGGTACCTCAATTTAATTCTTTGGTCATCATAGGGACAATAGTGAAATCCATATTACTGACTGAGCCTTGTCCATTGTCATGGGTATATATCTGTAGTGGTTAAGTGACAAGTCTATCAAGTGATACCTATAACTGTACTTCATTTGACAATAAACCTGACACGGGTGCCTTCGTATCTTATCTGAGGCTGTGGTCTTTGGGTGCTCTCTTAAAGTCTATTATGCTAGCTATATGTGCAGAGCTGGCATGATATATAGAAGGAGCATACAAAAAAGCACAGAGATGAATGTTGATGGAGAAGACCACCTATCAGGATGCCAACAGTGTCTTCTGACCTACTACATTGCTGTTCTGTGAATTACTTTAGAAGACAAAGAGAAGGAATGACAATGGTCCATTTATTATCCCAGGGACACCTAGAACAAATATCTTAATCAAGCAATGTCTGCATCATTAGGAAGGTGCTATTTAGTCCATTACAATGTTACCCCTGTGCTGAGCAGTAGCAGAAATTGGTGTTTTACAGATTGATTTCCCCTTGAGGAAAAAAGTGATATGGGTTTTATTTCCAGTATGTTGATAAGTCTTTGAGTAGAGGTGGACAACACCCCCACCCCCTGACCTTTCAGGAACATCAGCCCTAATTCCAATATCCATCCCCAGGAATTAATCCTGAACCATTAATTCACTCTTAAAGAGACAAAGGCAGAGAGCAAACTCTCCTCTGCTGTTTCCAATGGCTTTTCCTAAAGATTCTGCATCACAAAACTAAAAAGGCAGCATTTCCTCAGAAGAAGAACACTAAGAAAACAAGTTAGAGGCCTTGTGTAAAATTCCCATCTGGCAATTCCCATCATAACATTATTTGTACACATTGTAACTGTAAGGTAGAAAATGGCTGCCCCATTGCCAGACAAGTTGTTCTTCCTAGCAAATAAATCAGAGAAGCTAGAAATGTAAGAATGGTAGAGACTTACAGGCCTTTTAATTATTTTAACCTGCTGGTTAGCAATGGCTTGGGAGCAAGACATCATATAAATCCTATTGCTGGAGGTTTTATATTAGTCTGCATAAAATATGGTTTTTTAAATCTACTTTTGGGCACAATCCTGCACTTCTGTAAAGGTAGACTTGAATGATTGCATGTATCATTTTGTTTCTAACTTCTATGATTTTATGTTTCAAACATTGGCAGAGAACATTTTTCTTTCTACACTAAACCTGCAAATGGCCAGAGAGACTTGATGTTTTCTGGTTTTCATCTGTAATGTTAGCTTTCATAGTTTCCAGATGTTTCTCTGTCTTTTAAATATACCCCTATTTCACTCCCACAGGCTGTGTAACCTTGGGACTCTCTGGTAATTAACTTCTTTTTTTATTACTATAACTAAAGCAACAAGAGTCCAAAAAATGAGCTTTACATTTGTTAAGATCTGCATGAAGATTTCACAAAATTTTCATGAGATATTAGTGTTTCTCCAGTCTGAAAATTCTAAAGAGAATACAGACTGAAATGCTGTCTGATTTAGTTTACTTTTAGTTAAAAACATGTGTGTGTGTTATATGCACAAGCCTAGTAATATTAATGTAACTATCACATTACTTTTGGCTTCTGCTTACCCTCATGTAGCTCCTCACATTAATATTTTTCTATTCGAATAGAGCACGTAACTCAGTGAATAATTTACTTGATAATTCAACCTCTTTATCTGTGGCAAAATACTCACTACCAGATCATATTTTGCTTGAATATATTTATGACTGAAATTTACCTATGGAACTGAGGCTTCATTTTATGGATGTCTCATGAACTGTTCATAACAATTCAGTGCTTAATATTCAAAATTTGAGAGGTGTCAGTAAGCCATGATAG
Source organism: Pelodiscus sinensis (assembly GCF_052426305.1). Classification (NCBI taxonomy): domain Eukaryota; kingdom Metazoa; phylum Chordata; order Testudines; family Trionychidae; genus Pelodiscus; species Pelodiscus sinensis. The sequence goes on from NC_143052.1 coordinate 46,141,145, forward strand.
TCACTTAAGTCACATTTTTTTCAGTTCTCACCTAATAACTAACTCCTATAATGAAGAGGAGGGTTGAAGAATGCCCTATAACTTTGAACCCCTCAGTGACAGCATGGTAGGAATGAGAGGTAGCTTGTCATTAGGAAGTAGATCCTACCCCAAACCATTAAAAGGGAGTCTGACTTTGAATTCACCAACAGCAGGGTGAGATTCCAAAAGAGAAAACAGCAATGAACATCAGGTGTATTAAAAAAAAACATAAGCTATTGATGAATATGAATGTACCAATGAAAATTTTATCACTCAGAGAATAGATCATACTGTGCTTTTTCCCTATTATAACTGTTTCCATGAGAATTAGACATAGTTCTGGTGCCATATTTTTTGTCAGATAATAGGGTGATATAGAATCAAAACTTTCTACAGTACGATAACAAAAGAATTAGGTCCCATTCTTTCCACATATACATGAGTGAAACGTCCATGGTTCAATTTACTTGTTTCACTCATACTCTCAAAACCTTCACTGCAAACAAACCATGTGCAAAGCTCATCTATATTAAATTTTTGTATTACTGTCACCTCATCCTCCCTCTCTTACCCATCTCCATTTCTTTGCTAAATCTTTTTGCAATGCCTGCTCTCAATCTTAAATTGTCAACTCATTGGCACTCCTAGCTGTTGCTGTAGTACCAGTATTAAATAAAATCATAATGAATAAATAGGAGCTTCACCCATGCACAGGAGGCAAGACTGGACCCTTGGCATTCACTTTTTTATAGTAATTACCTCATTGATGTTTAATGCTCCTGCAGTATGGTTTCATGATGCAAATACTGTACCTCACCACAATATAATAAATGCTAATTTTTAAGCTACGCTGCTATATGTCACTGGAATTATTACTAATCATTCACATTTTACACTACGAGCATAAGTATCTGAATAGTAGGCTAGAACAGAACTTCTATAAGTCAAAGTGCATCAAATTTATATAAAAAATAAGATATCCTACTTCATGCATATATTGTGAGAAAAGATATTTTCCCTGGCTCACCTGTCCATATACAGAAATACTGGCATACATTTATGTAAACTACAGTGTATTTCCTTATTTAAACTCAGTGCATCCTGACTAGTATATTAAAAATCCATAAGAGATTGATGCAATGGCCCTTTTTCTGCAATGCATAATTTTTTTCAGTGTGGGAGAGTGGTATATTAATTATGTAGTGCTCCCATTTTACTAAGCCTGTTTGCAGACCCCATCTAGAATACTGATTAGATATACAATACACATTATATGATAGTACCGTGGAGTTCCCTCTTTTGTCTCACCTCCTTAGGGACAACTATGTTTTGGATTTTGTAGTTGACTATTGATTGCAGCCTCTCCAAGGGTTATTCACTGCAATAATTGTCCCTTAATGGATCTCTCATTGAAGATCTCAGTTTCTGTGTATTGCAATAAACTTTCTCCACCAACTGACAGTTACAATTTTAACAAAATTGACTTTCACAGATTGTTTCCTTTTGGTGTTTGTGCCTCCCTCTCTAATCAGAGTAGACCTCAGCAAAAAGATACATTTGGCAAACTATAAAGTAGCTGCTCTTATTGATGTCCGTTGGTGTTAACAAAATGGAAGGAAGAATTGCCTTGATGCAAAGTCCATTTAAGTCAATAGAAGATTTCCCATTTTGCGCAGGATGTTGGATGTAATGGAATTATTCTCACATATTTTTCATTCAATGCACATGCATGAAAAAAAAACCCATTGTGCCTGTTTGGGTCTTCCATTGCAATCATGCTGTATGTGTGTCAGGTGGAAGCTAAAGATACCATGGAAAACCAAACCCCTCTATATGTTGAGAGCAAAGCATTCTCCGCTCCCACAATGTATTTATGCTCGTGTCAATTTCCCAAACAAAACATTAACAAGCTTGCATGACCTATTAGAAGAAACTGGACTCCCCTTCACTTGCAGCAGAAAGCTGGGGAGCCCTTAAGATCTCTCACTCCCTCTTTCCTGTCCCTTTAAATTACACAAATTCCAATGGAGCACCTAAGACAATTATCTCTTATCAAAATATTCAAAGTGATCCTGTTCATAGTGGTACAATGATGAAAGAAATGTGCATTATGGGCTGGAGACAGCAATATCTATTTTGCTGACCCTTCCTTCAAATGCTAACGACCACTTTCCTAGCTACATTTGCGAAAATTAAACACCCTTCCTGGCAATACCAAGTGTGATGGTGGTGGTAGAATATGGATAAGTGAATTTACTCAATCTTCACTATGAAATATAACTATCTGAAAGCTATATTCTGCTGATATTTTCTATTAGGAGTTCTCCTTATCTGATGTTCTCGTCCCTATTTATTAGGAATATAATGTCACATACAGAACACTGATAGAAATGTAGCCGAGTTGGTCTGGACTTATTCTGAAAGGGAATCCTCTGAACTGTCATTCATGCTAAAATTCGACTCTCTACGTGTCGGTCTCAACAAAGACACTAACTATCTTACCCATTACAAAGATAGCTTCCCCAATTATCACCTCTAATACCATTAGCTCACAGACATTTACCTTCCTTCCTTCCCTCCCCCCCCCCGCATCCCTCTTCTGTTCTGAAATGTGATTTGTCTTTTTCATATGTGTTCACTTTTTTTTTAAATTGTATCCTTTGTTATATATGGTTGTGACTATTTTCTTCCACTATTTGATCTGAGGAAGTGGGTCTGGCCCACGAAAGCTCATCATCTAATAAACCATCTTGTTAGTCTTTAAAGTACAACATAGTCCTGTATTTTGATACAGAACACTGTCACTCAACAGGGCTTGTAATTTTCATCATCTCTGTTAAAGCACCATCTTCTCTGATTGTCTTTGTGTTGATTGATATGATTTTTCTTGAAGGAGATGACTTCATTCCATGAGAGGGCAGAGAAACAACTGGACAAAGATAAGTCTACACACCAGGTAGCCTGTCCCACTTCCCCCCCACACACATCCTAAACATCTAAGGAAATTAAATCTTCAACAGTTAGTACTTTATTCTGTCCTGGTCTTCATTTTTCTTACCTGTTCCTTGCCAACATTAACTTTTGCAGAGGCTGAATTTTACTAGTTCTGGAATACTAGTGTCTTTTCATTCCATTATACACCTGGTATATTTGCAATTGCTTCCTTAGAGATCTACAGACAAGTTCTCAACCCGTTTCTCCCCTGACTAGTTATTAAGGGTATCTGGAATGCAGTTATGTTCTAATTTTAGATCTCTGGCTAAGGCTATGTACAAAGGTTATAAAGCATCAGTGACGCAACTAAAATTCAATGTTCCAGTTCTGCAACTTAACAGTGGTTGTATTTAATTAAAGTTTCCAAGAATTGTTTCATTATGTTCCCTGTTTAAAAAGGCATTTCAGCTCTGTAAGGAGACTGGCAAATTCTTTGTCAAGACAGGAGGCCCATTAGTGCTTTTCCCTACATTTTTATTAGAGCCAAGGTCAAAACATACCATTTGCAGCAAAAATTGATATTTCCTTTTCTCTCTTCAGGCAACTGTCTTGATTTAAGTCAGTTCTTAGTAGCTTTTTCACAACTGAAAGGCATACATCTGAAATATTCAGCAATAGAGGGGTTAACGGACTTGCTGGGTGCCTGCACAAGGTGGTGGCTCAGCTCCTTGCTCCTGCAAGGGGCAGATCTGGGCCCTCAGTGCAGCCCAAAGAATGCCAGGCTGATCCTTCCTAATTCCCGAGCCAGCCCTGACAGCTGCTTGACGTTCCAGTGGTGATTTAAAGAAACAGTGGCAGCCAGAGCCCCAGGACCTTTTGAATTGCTTGCCCCCGGGAAAACTGCCCTCTTTACTCGCCCATTGGTAGGCCTGTTTAGCAAGAGAAAGCTGTGTGTATTGAATGATGGTTTTTCCCCTCCAATCAGGCTTGGCCCACTAGGTTTTTATGCTCTTCCACATTATGCCAGAACATTACGGCTGTGTCTATAGTGGTGCGATCTTGCGCCATAGCTATGCAAATGAGGCTCAGCGTGGAATATCGCCGAGCCTCGTTTGCATAACTAATGAGCCACCATTTTGCGGAAGAGGCTCTTGCGCAAGACAGAGCTGTCTACACTGCCCCTTCTTACGCAAGAAAAACCCTCTTGCGTAAAGCCGTTATGCCTGAAAAGCTTCTGTAAAGAGTGTGATATGACATGTTTAAGAACCTTCCCCAAATCAGTGCAACTCATTTCTGTATTTCTGTATTTATGGGGCATGATCCTGAAAGGCGCTGAGCAAATCCAGGAGGGACTGAATGCCTTCAACGTCAACAAATTCCTGGCAATCGAGGGAGATGAGAGCTTTCAGCAGCACCCTGGAGGCAGCACTCAGTACTTTGCAGGGCTACCTCATAATCACCATTTATTGGAATGATACAAGCTACAGGGCTTTAAGTACATCTTTGAACAGTCAGGAAATACATTTAAAGGAAGGACAGAACACATCTGGTTCCAGTCTATCAGCATTGTACCATCTCTGCTTTATTTCTAAGTGGACTTCTAAGTTAGACAGATATATTCTAAAATCGACATTCATGTGTGCCAGAATATGTGGACTCATACTGTTGCCTCTTTCCACACTCCATCTGCCATACTAGCTTTTGTTCTACTGCACATCCTGTGCCACTCCACCTCCCAGAGCTAGTTGCCTGCAAATAGAAAAATGTTACCCAGAGCCTTCCTCAGAAATTAGGAGTCATTCTGGCCTGCTCTTCTCTCTGTTCCTTTCTACCTTTAAATGAACTGTATATTGTCAAACTGTGTTCTTTTGTGATGCAGCAAAAGCTTTTGATTTTACTGTGATACCAGAGTTTCTGCAGGTCTAAGTGATGATTCACTAATGAGCATTATAGGAGTTACCAAGTCAAATACATGAGGCTTGCCAGCTCTCTGACAGTTTAAGATAGTATTCATGTCAGATAATTACACTTTTCAATATGAACACTAACATATTTGCTAACTGAAAAACCAGATTCCTGTTTTCATCTTAAAAAATTTCAAACCAATCCAGGTTTTGTGGTGGTTGTATTGATTCTGTTGTGGGGTTGTTGGGTTTTTTTTGTGATACTATATGAAAATTATTTCTGAGTAAAACCAAATAGGATTCAGTATATTGACTTTAAGAGTTGCCATGGTAATATTCATTAGCTGTGTTGTGATAAAAGCATAAAGCTTCAGGTTACTTTGAAATATGAAAAAAGGTTAAAATTTGTCAGCCTCATCCTAATTCTGTCACCATAAGGATGACATAAAATAGTCAAGGCTTAGATTTTTTAACAGTGAAAACTTGTCAGCAAAATAAGACACATTTTGGTCCCTAAATTACCAGGAGATTGAAAGAAACAAAAGGTATCATCAGGAATATAGATGCCAAACTTAAAATAAATGCAAAAGGAGAGAGAGAGCGAGGGGCACAGTCGGTCTTTCAGAGAGGAAAAAAGGGTTTTATTTCAATAACTTCACCCAATAAGAAAAAGGATTTGAGCTATAGCACATTATTTCAGTCATTACAGATGGGAATACAGTAGACTTCCGATAATCTGGCACCCTTGGGACCCAGGGCGTGCCGGATTATTGGATATGCCAGAGTTTCTGGAGGTACTCCGGCAGGGTGCAGAGTATTGGGAGGGACCTGCACTGCATGGGGGGCTCGGCAGGGAACAGCGTGGTGAGGGGCGAACTCTCCACTGTGTTGCGGGGAGGTGGTGGAAGCCCCACACAGCCGGCTTGCAAGTGGCGGCGGAGAGGGGGCAAGAGGCAGGCAGCTATTTAAGGCGGGCATGTCTCTTGCCCCCTCTCTGCCGTCGCCGCTTACAAGCCAGCGGCTAGGTTTCCCCACTTGCAAGCTGGCTGCATAGGGCTTACACCGCCTTCCCACAACACAGCAGAGAGTTCTCCCCTTGCCACAGCGTTCCCTGCCGACACCCCTCCTCCCACCCGCCCGCCCACCTTAAACAGCTTCCTGCCTCTCGCCCCCTCTCCTCTGCCACCGCCGCTTGCAAGCTAGCTGCGCGGGGCTTCCACCACCTCCCGGCAACTCAGCGGCGGCTGAACAGCTCCATTTGTCCAGCTGGCCAGAGTACTTCTGGTTCCAGTTGATGCCAGACTATCGAGAGTGCTGGACCACTGGATGCTGAACAATTGCGCTGTGTCTACAACGGCATGATTTTGCGCAAAAGCACCCACTTTTGCGCAAAAACATGCTGCCTGTCTACACTGGCGGGGAGTTCTTGCGCAAGAATGCTGACGGTCTAATGTGTGAAATCAGTGCTTCTTGCACAAGAACTATGATGCTCCCGCTCAGGAATAAGCCCTCTTGCGCAACTGTTCTTGCGCAAGAGGCCAGTATAGACAGGCAACATGAATTTCTTGCACAAGAAAGCCCGATGGTTAAAATAGCCATTGGAGCTTTCTTGCGCAAGAGAGCATCTACACAGGCATGGATGCTCTTGCGCAAAAGCACATCTGTTACGCAAAGACACATGCCAGTGTAGACGCTCTCTTGCACAAATTCTTTAACGCAAAAACTCTTGTGTTAAAGATTATTTGTACAAGATCGCACCAATGTAGACACAGCCTTGGAGTTTTACCTTAGTTTCTTTCCCATAACCTAAGAGCCCCCCAAAAAGATGCTCAATCCATGCAAGTGGCAAACATAAAGGCTGTGTCTACACTGGGCCACTTATTCCGGAAAAACAGCCGCTTTTCCGGAATAAGCTGCGAGCTGTCTACACCGGCCCTTGAATTTCCGGAAAAGCAACAATGCTCTACTGTACAAAATCAGCCGCTATTCCGGAAAAACTATTCTGCTCCCACTCGGGCATAAGTCCTTATTCCGGAACACTGTTCCGGAAAAGGGCCAGTGTAGACAGCCCAGTAGTCTTTTCCGGAAAAAAGCCCCGATCGCGAAAATGGCGATCGGGGCTCTTTTCTGGAAAAGCGCGTCTACGTTGGCCACAGACGCTTTTCCAGAAAAAGGCCTTTTCCGGAAAAGCAGCCTACCAATGTAGACGCTCCTTTTCCGGAAAAGCTGAAAACGGAATAGTATTCCGTTTTAAGCAGTTCCGGAAATTCATGCCAGTGTAGACACAGCCATCGTTTTCAAACTGATCACTGTGTTCAGGGTTCACTTATTATAACAAATCAATCTTCAAAGCATCAAAGGCTGCACTAGCACAAGGGGTGGAGGCATTTAAAATATAGAAAAAAAGTTTAATTCTTGGTTCTACTTTGCAAAGTGACAGAGCAAAAGTGGCATCATGGGATTCTGTGTTTGTTGAATCCTAATGATTTTCATATCAACAGTGATCTGTTTATAATCAAATCTTGCAAATTCATCCTGTACTGAGAGTCAAATTGGGTCATTTCCTTGTCAGACATTATCACCAGTAATAAAGGTCCTTCAGGCTAAATTATACACTTCTTTCTGAGAGTGATGTAAAACTGATGTGCAATGATGTTATGAATACTGAGATGTAGTCATTTTATGAACATTCTACATCACCTGGTCAGTGAGGTAACTGTATGATTCTATGGGGTTGATAGAATTTCCCATATACCTGTCCCTCTATTTTATATTGGGGTTCATGGACTGTTTATTGTATGCCTGTCATGGTCATGGCACCTCCAGCTGGTAGCACTAGGGATTAGCTTTTGTCTGCTCACTGGATGCTTCCTTCTGGCTGGTGTCTTCCCATGTCAGTTCTGGAGCCACATAGCTCCTAGACCACAGTGTCCTCTTCAGGACATTGCCTTCTAGCAGTACCCACTCCAATGACTCTCAAGCACTCCTCCAGAAGGGGGCCACATTTATCAGTCTCTGTACTCTAGGGTCCTCCTCTCACAGGGACCTCCCCCCCCATTGCCCTATATCCATCTTGCCTCTGTAACCCACTTCCAGTCTTCATCTAGCCCCTTATCTCTGGAGCAAACTGCCATCTGAAATAACCACTCATCACTGGCAAGAGGGAACCTGCTGCTTTTGCCTATCCTGGCCACCTCCCTGCAATCTTAGCACCCTGAGGGCTTGCTTCAGGGCCTGCAGTCTGGGAGTCAGGCCAGGCCAGGCCAGAGCTCTCCAACCTTACCCAGCCCTACCCTGAAGTAGACAGGTGCCCCTGCAGTTGCCTTAACAACCAAGTCTTGCCTATTCCCCAGCAAAAGTCTACCTCCTTACTTGCTGGAGCCCTTATTTATATAGCCCACAGTTGGGCCCTATTGGGCAATAGCAGCCTCAGCTGTGGGCTTTGCACTCAGCCCTTTTCTGGGGCTGGATTTAACCCTTAAAGGGCCAGTGCAGGGCAGACTCTTCATCACAATGCCTATAATGCTTGAATTCAGAGAGGTCTATAAGGCAGGTGACACAATGGCCTACCAGATAAGAATATACAAGCACACTTTGAAAGACAATGGGATATTTCCAGGCTCTAGGCCACAGTGATAGCTGTTGAGCCAGACTAGGAGATTATAGCTCAAGAGAACTACAGACAGTTTTAAAGTTTCTTGAATCCTAAGGGGGGGGGGGGGTACACAAGCCACCACCAAATGCCTAGAGAGCATCAGGTTTAACACCTGATAAGCCAGATACCCAGGCAGTGTGTCTTGTTGTTTAAGATACATTTTCTCTGAAATACTTTTATTCTAAATACTTTGCTGTATAAGGAGACTTGAGACAAGGTATACAAACCTCACACCAGCATGGAAGGCATTAGAGAAGGCTTTGGGTAGAATGCCCTGACACCTTCCCCCCCCCCACTGCAGCAAATCATGGCAGGACTGGAGGAAAACTTAAGCTACATGCGGTTAACCCTGGGAAGGAAACAGGTGCTGAACTTCTGCCCATGCAGAAAGGAGAATATGGATCTCTGGAGCTCAAAGACTTATCATGGAGACTAGTGGATTCTGGACTCTCAAAGCCCTCTGAAGTAAGAAAGGCAAATGTCTCGGCTGAAGGTCCCTCCAAGTATTTATCCTTTATGTAGCCTCATTTGCTGACTCCATACTGTTTTGTTAGTTTTACCTGGGAACGCTGATACTAGGGGAGACAAAGAAGGGAGGAATCAGAAAGCTGAGAGCTGCCCCACCCTTACTGGGTGCATCACTTGGATCCATACTTGAGTGGTTCCCATGTTGCTCCTGAAGGGGGCACACTCCCAAAGTCAGCTTTGTGATAAGGTTTTATTTGTTGATTACCATTGTTGCTGCTTTCAGAAAGACCAGAACTGAGTTTGAATCAGACCTGCTTGCTGAGGCTTGATCATGCTCTAGAGCTCAGCACCCACTGACAGACTGCCTGAACAGCTCCTCCCCCACCTCCAGCACATCCCAGGTGTCAGTCATCAGCTGTTCAGTGTTGTACAGGAGGTGCTGGGATGGAGAGTCGAGGGGAGGAGTGAGGATGGGGGTTGAGCACCCTGTGGCACATTAGTAAGTCAGCACCTCTGGTACCAGGGACTGCAGCTCAGGGCCTGGGCTGGCAGACGGGGAATGAATTGTGTGATTCCACCAGAACTAGCTGACAGCTTGAGGCCTGGGACCTGGGGAGGAAGGGGCATTTGACAAAATGAGTCCACCCACTGTGTGGCACCACTGCATCCTTATTGTTTTGTTTGGGCCTGTAATGGAAGTATAGTTCTAATTATAATCATAGAATCATAGAATAATAGGACTGGAAGGGACCTCGAGAGGTCATCGAGTCCAGCCCCCCGCCCTCAAGGCAGGATCAAGCTCCGTCTACACCATCCCTGACAGATGTCTATCTAACCTGTTCTTAAATATCTCCAGAGAGGGAGATTCCACCACCTCCCTTGGCAATTTATTCCAATATTTGACCACCCTGACAGTTAGGAATTTTTTCCTAATGTCCAATCTAAACCTCCCCTGCTGCACTTTAAGCCCATTACTCCTTGTCCTGTCCTCAGAAACCAAGAGGAACAAATTTTCTCCTTCCTCCTTGTGACACCCTTTTAGATATTTGAAAACCACTATCATGTCCCCCCTTAATCTTCTTTTTTCCAAACTAAACAAGCCCAGTTCATGAAGCCTGGCTTCATAGGTCATGTTCTCTAAACCTTTAATCATTCTTGTCGCTCTTCTCTGTACCCTTTCCAATTTCTCCACATCTTTCTTGAAATGTGGCGCCCAGAACTGGACACAGTACTCCAGCTGAGGCCTAACTAGTGCAGAGTAGAGTGGCAGAATGACTTCACGAGTTTTGCTTACAACACACCTGTTGATACAACCTAGAATCATATTTGCTTTTTTTGCAACAGCATCACACTGTTGGCTCATATTCAACTTGTGGTCCACTATGACCCCTAGATCCCTTTCCGCCATGCTCCTTCCTAGACAATGAAGCTAAGGGATCGCAATCCAGGTAATGTCATCTTAGATTGTTGCTGTAGTGCCATCAGAGATGAAAACTAATAAATACTATTGTCACTAAAGTTAGCGAACATGGTTCTGAATATACACAGGAGTCAGAGCTGATGAGAAGAATGTGTCATTATTGCAGTTGTTTTTAAGAGCAGGACTGCATTAGCCTAAATTTAGCAGAAACAATGCAGCCTATCAGCTAAGGAAGGGTTGAGTTCAACAAAGGCAGTTTCTCTACAATAGTGTCTGTTCAATTCAATATTGGAAAACCAATACTTTATTTCAGCTCTTCTCAATACAAGACTGTCACCTGGTTATAAGTAATATTGGCTACGTTAGGGCATTTATCATCTTCCCACTGATTATGGACAAACAACTGCCTGTGGCTTTAGATCTCAATTTGGAGACAAAGGGAATGACTAATCTTCAGTGTAGCAATGACATGCCTGTCATGGAAAAAGCTCCATAACCCAGGAAGGAAACAGGAGAACCCACTAAGGAAGAAATTCGGTTAGGTGAAGGTAAAAGGGAAAGTGAATGACATGGATGGGGAGAGTAAAAAAGAGAAAGAAGATAGAGAGGGCTGAGAAGAGGGCAAAGGAATGCAGAGGAGAGCAAAAAGAAGGGTAGTGAGGGGGAACTGAAATATAGCATAGGAGAAAGCCAACAGTGGTCAACAGGGAATGGTCTCTTTTCACAGTAAAAATGAGAGAGAAAATGGATTGGAGGGATAAAGAACCGGAGACGAAGAGCAAAGATGGGGATAGAGACATGGAAGAAGGAAAAGCAAGGCAAAACAACTTCTCGGTTACTGCGTTTCAATCATTTGATGAATGCCCCTGTATTTTATTTTACTTCCTTGCCAACATTGTAAGCATAAAGCCAGCAAATGCGTCTTGTATGCCACCAGCCCTACCACTCCTAGAGCCAGGTGTGTGACAGGCATAGCAGCACCTCACAAATTGTCAGCTGGTTTATAAGCCCATAGACACCACAGCCAGCTGGCACAATTAAACCAACCCCTGGGATTTTCCAAAATAATAGATTAGTGGTGGTCCAGAGATACTCTCCCCTTGTTGCTCCATATGTCAAGTGTATTTATTAAATTTGTGTGGATCCCAAAAAAATCTGAAGCTGACAGTCATCTCACAAGCCTGCTAACACTCTATAGCCACCCCTTTTGCAGGGGATTGTGGGCAGGAAAATGCAGTTTATAGGTTTGTCCAGCTGCACATGAACACCAGGGTCTGAGAATGTTGTCTGAATAGATGGTGCATTGTGATCTGTAGCGCTGGAGTAAGAGCCCATGTTTCCTGTAGGGGCTGTAACTGAGGAAAGAGGAAATGTGGGGAGTTAGGCTGGGTGGGAGCACTTCAGCCACATGCACAAAGGAGTGTGCAGGATTTAACAACATACCACTTGTCCAACTTAACCTTCACTCTTTGCAAATGAAACAGATGGAAGCTGCCAGTAGGTTTCCAAATGAGTCATTTTCCAAAGAATATGGTGCAATCAATTAGCTACACAGTGCCATAAGTTACCAGCTGTCCTCCCATGGCTGCTGACAGTTCTGCTGCTCCAAGTGTGAGGCTCCTAGCTACCTCCATTCCTGCTAGAAGCAGCTTTTATTTTAAACACTGAGTTAGTCCTGTTCCACAGTGCAGCAGGCAGTTGTTTGGCTGAGTGTCAGAAGCAGCTGTTTATAGAACAATTTAATTTGCAGCCTCCTCCTGGTTTTGCTTTGGTTCTCCTGCAGTGCTTAAACTGTAATGAAGATAATGGTGGATAGCTGCCATGTAAAGGTTTGCAACATGCAAAAGCAGATTTAATCAATGGAAGCCAGGATGTATTTTCCATTTTCCAGCGAGATAAATGTACCTTCTGTGATACTGGCAGGCCAGATGCCAGTTCTTGCCCTGGCTGCAGGCATTAGCTAAGAACTGAAACTCCTAACTGGAGATCAAACTAATTCACCTGTATGATAGTTTTCTCAAAATAGGCAGTAATTTTATAATGATGTAATTAGTGCTTAATTTTAGCCACACTCATCCCTGGTGCCTCTAGCTTGGCAGTTCATGGCCCCAGCACCTCTGGGTTTGCTGCATCGGTTATCAAAGTAAAAATATTGCTGGAGTCCCCGGCCCCTCTTTCATTACAAGTCACTGAATGTCGTGTTTAGCTTACAAGTTGCTGCATTCATTAATCTCACTTGCAGCATCCTTATTCCATATTGTAAAGAATATATGTACATTTTGCCTTATAACTTTGAGTTCACAAGTTCAGAGAAAACATTTTCAGGCACGTAAATTGTTGCACTCACTCTCTCTCACTCACACACACTATGTCCTGGGGTCCTGTGAAGCTGAAAGGCATAAAGGAAATAAAACAAAGCCAAAGGAAAATGTTCCATCTTTTTGGCTGTTTAAACTCAATCAGGGCCAGACATTATAAACTGCATCCAGAGATCCCAGGGTCTGCCATGAAAGACAGCTTGAATTGACAGACCACTCCAACTCTGTCACTCATAGGATTTGTAAGCCTGTTTGCTTGCTTTAACCCATAAATAACATTTCTTTTTCCTAGTTAATAAGCCTTTAGATCAGTGGTGGGCAACCTGTGGCCTGTGCACCCCCTTTCTGCCCTCTTCCCCATGTATCTCATGCACTGGGGCACCAGAGCCCCACGCTTACCAACTCCTCCCTCTTCTTCCAGCCCTATCCCAGTGCCATGAATTGGCTGATTAGCACTCCATGCCCACTCTTCCCCCTCCCTCTCAGAGCTTGAATGCCATGAATCAGATGATTTGCAGCCATTCAAGCTCTGGGAGGGAGGGAGAGGTGAGAGGACAGTGTGTGTATCAGCTGATTCGCAGTGCTCTGAACATGCTGGGAGGGAGAGGGAAGAATAGGTAAATGCTGGGCTCCAGTGGCCCAGTGTGCAAGAGGGGGGGAAGACAGCAGAGAGGGGGCATGCGGGCTGCAGACTGCAGGTGGAACTCCAATGGGCTGCAGGCTGCCCACCACTTTCGGTCTTGTGGCACACTGAGATGAAGGAAGCCACTCAATAGTCTGGTTTGCCCATCACCGCTTTGGATAGTTTATTATGGTTTGGGCATTGGTTTTCTCTTTGAGGCAAGATCAAGGTACCAGTTGATCTGGGGTAAGTGACTGACCCTTGTGACACAAAGCAACCTGAATGAGATGTGTGATGTTTGGTATAAGTGACTATTTATCACTAAGCCCAGTTTGTCTGGATGGCAAGATAGTCCCCTTAGATGCTCCAGTCTGAGACTCCCTGGTAAGACTTAAAGTGATCCAGGATTTCACATTTGTTACTAGGGTTGCCAAATGTCCCGTTTTCAACTAAAACACTCAATTGAAAAGGGACCTGGGTAGCTCTGGGCAGCACCACTGAGCGGGCTGTTGAGAACCTGGCAGCGGCACAGCAGGCTTTCTACACAGTTCCCAGGGCGTAGCTGGCATGTCTGGCTCCCAGGAAGAGGGTCAGTCAGGGAAGCTCCATGATGCCTCTGCACACCGGCATTACTCCAAGCACCTGTTCTGTAGGTCCCATTTGTGGCCAATGGGAGTCATGGGGGCAGAGCTATGGGTGGGGACACCCCCACCTAGAAGCCACCTGAGGTTAGTGCCACCCAGAGCCCACACCCCAAACTCCCTTCTGCACCCCAACCTCCTGCCCTAGTCCTGAGCCTCCTGCAAAACTCTGAGCCCTTCAGCCCCACCCTGCATCTCAAACGTATGCTCCACCCAGTGAAAATTAGGGAGGGAGGGAGCGGAGGGTGGGGTAAGGAATTCAGGTTATTGCCGTTAGAAAGGTGCAACCTCTAAATGGCTTGGTGAAATCAAATTATAGAACACTCCACTAGTTTGGGGTGAAACGAGGAGTAACGGTAGTTCAGACTAGGAAGCCTAGTCCGAACTACCTAGTCTGTACCGCGTGTAGCTGCGTGGCATGGTGTCCGCACTAGCGGACATTTAAAAATGGCGGCGCCCGGCGAGATGCAAATGAAGCCCGGGAAATTCAAATCCCGGGCTTCATTTGCAACTCCGGTTGCCTACATTACCACCCTAGTTCAAACTAGGGTGGTAGTGTAGACATACCCTCAGAGACTGCCTCCAGCGGGGCAGTGAAAACTGGGCAATTGGAACTCTGCACTCTAATATCTCGACTGCAGCAGTGCCTGATATATACAACAGACTTTTTATATGTTTCTGTAAATGCTGCAATTAATTTTATGGTCAATGTTCTATGGGAAGAGAGTGTCATTTGCTACATACAAGTTACAACTCTATTGGGTTGCTGCACTGCTGACAGCCAGAGGATGCACTTAGTGGTATGGTTAGGAAGGATGATGATAAAAGGGGGTTGAAATATCACTTTCCACCTTATGTTCTCAGAAAGAAAAGCAAGGAGAAACGGGGTGGAGTCAAAACAGGGACTAAACATCTTAATCTGTAGCAAGCAGAGAGGAATGAACGGTCTTATTCTAGTTTGTGTTCTGATTCTGAATGGAGCAGTTTAAAAAAAAACCATGAACAGAAAGGGAATGGGGGCAGAAGGATAAGACTTGCCCTACAGGATCTGTGTAGCCTTAAAAAAGCTGGAAATGAGCAAGAATCCATTAAATGAAAGTCTCCACAGTCCCAGAAGGTTGGCGGGAAGGGAGGATCCTGTCTGGGAAATGGATTTGAAGTTCTTCATTCTGGAGTTTGCTTGTGAATGAGTTTACAAATGCAGCCATGGGTTAAATGGTTGCAGAGAAAGAGCAAAAGAGGGACATTTCAGAGCAAGGGAAAAGGCTGCAAAATCCAAGTGTTCAAACAGCACTGGGAGAGCCCTCCCTCCCCAACACTGCATACTCACAGTGCTTCAGTGTTTGGGTCCCTACATGCTAGACACATGTGCTCTTAGGCTTCCCTTGTCTGAGCAGGCTCCAGTACTCTTTCTTTCCGTGGCCTCTCCAGCCAATGTCCTGGGCACAGACCCTTTGTTACCCTTCTTGGAAATGGAGCCTCATGGCTCAGCAGCTCTAGTCCTCTACGACCTCCTCCCTCCCCAGTCTTCCTAATAGACTAAACTTAACTTTCCAGGGACACATGAACAGTGGAGCACACTGATTAGAGACATTTGCCAGGAGTTCTAAACACTATTATTTTCATTTTAGATTGCACAAAAGAAAAAATACCCTACATGGATTTCCCTGACTCAGTTTCATCAGCACTGTGGAACATTTGGGCCTCATGAAGCCTCAGTTTAGTCCCAACATTTTAATTTTCTTCTAAAAGAAAGGCTAGTATGTGATGTAGTCTATACACTATTCAGGAGAACAAAGGGGAAACTCTCACCAGACCCAGGTACCTGTGGGTGGAAGCTGATGGATGTTGCATGTCCGGAGGCTTCATGAGGCCCAAATGTTCCACAGTGGTCATGAAACTGAGTCAGGGAAATCCAGGGAAGGAGTAGTGCTGGGCAGAATGTTGGCTCTCCCCCACCTTAATCACAAGCACGAGGGCTATGACCTATCTGGACAAACCATATTCAATCAAATTAATGTAACAGCCCACCATATTGAAAATTCAAGTGTCTGTATATCATTGTGGGACTGCAGCGAATTTCTTTAGAAGAAAGGAAGGAGGAATGCAATCTTTTGGAGATAATAGGATCAAAGGAATATTTGGTACAGTGTGCATGAAGTGGACTTCCTAGGAAATGCTAGGATGAGGGGAATGAATATGTCTCATCACAAATCCAGCTTTTTGAAGCTGTACTGCGAACAGAGATCTACTGAAGGCCTCTTCAAATAGAGAAACTGGATAAATATTTACTCTTATTCATGAGTGTGCTTGTTAAGAGCTAAAGGTATGATTAACTTGGTGGAGGGTAAGAAGGACTGCACCTGCCAGAGGCCATGTTGCCCCAGTTGCAATCTATGGTAAGCTTACTAACATGCATATTTTTTTTTTCTTCAATACATTTCCTCTGTAATGCTTTTACCTTAAGAATAAATATGCTTTCTAGAAAAATTTGTGTGGTAACTTATAATTGTGGCAGTTACACTGTCATGTGTCTGAGGAGAGATGCAAAGCAGACCTACTTAAATGAACAGATAGTTGCTAGGAATAGCACAGTGAGGCAGGAAACAGTTCAGCTAGAAAAACCATGGTAAGGAGGGAAAGGGAAAGAGAGAGAGAGAGAGAGAGAGAGAGAGAGGTCTCTATCTTAAAGAGGCAATGGCTGTGAAGTCAGAAGCCTGAGTTCCCAAGAGCCATTGCTGGAGCACTGAATAGGGTTGCCAGATGCTCGCCCAAAAAATACCGAACACGCGAGCTAAAAATATTCTGTCTACCAAAAAAAAAAAAAAGTGTCAGGCATACAAAAAAAACCTCCACACCACCCAGCTTCAGCATGCAACCACAGGAAGCACCACCAAGCTTCCGTCCAGTGCCCAGCCAGAAAAACAGAAAATACCGGATATTACACATGTCCGGTATTTTCTGAATTTTTTTACCGGGCAAAGAGCACAAATACCAGACTGTTCGGTAGAAAGCCAGACACCTGGCAATCCTAGCACTGAATGGAAATACAAGTGTGTCAGCCAACGGTCAAGGCAGTGTGTGCGTGTGTGTTATATACCCAAGACTTCAACTGCTGAGACCGGGGTCCCTTGCAGCGGGCAACCTGGAGGAGGTTGACGGGTGTCCCAATAAGTTTACAGGGAGAGCTTATAACACCTCAGATTTTAGCTGCTAGGATACAGAAATCCCTTCGCAGCGGGCAGCCAGGGGAGGCTGAGAGGTGCCCCAACGGATCTGTCCCCTGGAAGCAACACGATCCAAAACGCCCAAGCTCTCCCTATATCTGTCCCTTATGACCGGCTGAAGTTCTTTTAAATTGTGCTTGGTTCTGTTACAGCAATTGAAGGAGTCAGGTTAAAGCTTAAACAGTTACTATTTTATTGTTACAGGGTAAACTTAGTTGTTAAATGCTACTACTGTGTTACAGATAACATAGTCACTACAAAGGACAGGACAGAAATTACACTAAGAAGTCACTTATAGGTACCATGAAACCCCTTTGGTTCTCTGAGCTCTTATTAAATGCATGCAAATAGACACATAGCAGGTATATATTCTCACCCCTGCGTTCCAGACTTGGCGTGGCCAGCGTCTTTCTCTCAATCCCTCGGGAAGAAGTAGGATGAGGTTGGGCATCCCACAGACCTCGGGAGACAATCAATACCTGCCAGCAGGTATAGATGATTGGAGCTCAAATGGGGTGGGCTACTAAACCTCTGTTTATACCCCTTGGGTCACGTAGGCTTCTTCCTGGTCTCAAGTGGCCAATTAGGAAAAATGGCTTTGAATGCCAAGTTTCCCACGACTTAATTACCTGCATCCTGCTTCAGAAGCCTTTTAAATCTGCACTTGAAAGGGAATCCTCTGAACTGTCATTCATGCTAAAATTCGACACTCTACGCGTGGGTCTCAACAGACCCCAGCTATCTTACCCATTACAAAGATAGCTTCCCCAATTATCACCTCTAATACCATTAGCTCACAGACATTTACCTCCCCTCTCCTCCCCCCCTGCATTCCCCTTCTGTTCTGAAAATTGATTTGTCCTTTTCATATGTGTTCATTTTTTTAATTGTATCCTTTGGTATATATGGTTGTGACTATTTTCTTCCACTATTTGATCTGAGGAAGTGGGTCTGGCCCACGAAAGCTCATCATCTAATAAACCATCTTGTTAGTCTTTAAAGTGCTACACAGTCCTGTATTTTGTCTTGAACTGTGACATCCAAATCATATGAACTGATATAGGGAAAGAGAGGTGTATCTTAACTTGCTCCAGACAGGCAGACATATGCCTCAGCATTCAAACTCCACTGACATACTTGAATGTTTCAAATGCATATATGGCCAGTTATTGTCATCAGTGGCACCCGATACCAAGTGAAAGTAAGACTGTGTCAAGTGCCTTCCACTTACATCATGGACAAGAGGGTATAGAACAGAATATTGTTCAATGGTCAGTGACTAAAGCCCAATTCACATCCAGTTTATCTAGGCAGCATGTTAAATAAAACTCGCGTATAGTAACCATATTACAAGGATAGTGACTGAGGTCAAAACATGTAACAACCTGCTCAGAAAACTGGCCAGAACAAAATGGGGTATCAACGCCCAAACATTATGCACTTCAGCCTCAATACTCTGTTGCTGAGTAACTGAGTACAGTACTACACTCCAATATGGATTCACTTGAGGATGATCACTACCCAACTTAATTCCACCACCTGTATTATTTCAGGCACACTTCAACCTATTCCCAGCCATGGTTACCAGTTCTCTGCAATATTGCTTCACCCAGTGTTTCCACAGAAGAAAGTGTAGCAAAGTTTGTGACAAAACTGGGTGATATTCCATATCTACCTTTAACTGAAGACTTGATTAAAGTATGACATGGCCATCTTCCCTCCCAGTGCCAGCTGAGGGATTTAGAATAGAGGCTGCATGGTCAACTTCATAGTCTGCGGAGAAAGTGACTAATAATTAATCTTGTCTTTGATCCCACTGAACATCAATTTGGGTTTGATTTACCAGTTTTATACTGGATATGGAATTTATGATGCAGCAGAATTTTGGCACTTTAGAGACAGTTGAATCCATCAAGAAGGGCAGCCACAAACAAGACTAAGGCCTTGCCTATACTTACCTGGAAGGTCGAATTAAGATATGCAACTGCAGCTATGTTAATTGCATAGATGTAACTGATGTGCCTTAATTTGACCTTCAGTGCCGTCTCCACAGCAGGAAGTCAATGGGAGCACGCACGCCCATCGACTTACCTTACTCCTTGCAAATTGAGGAGTACTAGTGTCAACGGGGAGGGGGGTGCTCTAAGCATTCAGTTGATCAGGTCTTTACTAAACCCACTAAATCAAAGTCCAGAAGATCAGCTGTCACAGCATCAATCTGCCTGGTAGTGAAGATGTGGCCTAAGGCTGCGAGTTTGTCACCTAGATCATGGAAGTCACAGAATCCATGACATTTTGGTTCCTCCATGACTTCTGCAGTGGCTATTGTGACTGATCCCAAGACCACACAAGCAGTTTGGGCATCCCCTAGGCCACTGCCCTCTTGCCCAAAACCATGAAGAATTAGTAAGGGGGTATGTAGTAAAAGTCGCAGACAGGTCATGGGCCTTGAATTTTTGTTTTCTACCCATGACTTTTACTAAAAATATTCATGACTAATATGTAGCCTTAACCATGTCACATTGTTGAGCACTGCAAAATGGATCAACTTCCTGGAAGTTTTTGTGCCTGGAATATTGTTAATAGGAATACTGTGGCTTGGCTTGACCAGACTGCATATGCCAAATAATATTTGTTCCACAACAGAGGAACAGGGATTAAATTTTGACTCACATATGACTATGAATCATGCCTCCTGGAGCTAACCTGGGCCACTACAGCTTAACCTTGTTTTGTTCAGGTCTGTGTTTAAAGTCAAACTAGAGATGTAGGTGTATTAACTTATCCTACTCCTGTTAATTAGCTTACATTTTCTTCTGGACCATGTTTATGCTGGATACAAAATTACAGATTTCACTAACTACAACCCTAATCACATCGATGTATGATATAATGAAATTAACAGGATTAGCATGGCCCATAGCTATGCTCTATTAAATGATGGGCTTAAACTTCAGAGTGTAAATGAGCTGGTAGAGACAGAGGCAATTCTAATATCCATTGCCACTCTTGTTTTGGGAAAATTGAGAATGTGTCGATAGGTTTGTGTGGCTTTTCAATTTCACACCCTTTTGTTCATTTTCTCATTTACCTTAGAAGAATACTATCATTTGTCTGCCAATGGGCTTGTATTGGTATTGCTGAAAACAGACTTTTACCCATGCTGATTTGAAAAGGACAATGCTGCTATTACATATTGGCAAACCTGCTTTCACAAATCACCTACATCATGTTCCTAATTATCTATACTGTGTCCTCTGTATTTACAGTGCCAGATACATTGAGTGCTCATTAAGGAATAATGAAGTACAAGCCACAAAAAATGGCAACTGAGAAGAAACTCACATTTTAGGCCAGACTGCTGTAAGTGGACTGTTGGCCCCTTACTAAAAATCAGTGGGTATACTTTATACCAAAAGAAAGGGGAAAGGTTGATGGGAAATCAGTACCCCGAGACTGACAGTCCCCAGGAGCAATGGAGAGAGGCCGACGCTCCAGGTCAGCCTGACCAGCCAGCCTGCTGTGTCACTAAGGGAATCAGAAGGGCAAAGGAGTCCACATCCTCTGTGTCTCCTTTGGTCAGAGTGAGACCAAGCTAAGGAGAAAGCAGGAGCCCAAGTTTAGCTTGGGAGCAGGGCCACACTGGCCACAGAGAACCAGAGAAGCAGCCCAGGGAGCAGGTCAGTGCTGGGAATAGAGCTATAGGGACAGCCCTGAGAGCAGACCTGTGCTGGAGGAGAGCTGTAGCTACCGAGGCCAGAAAAAGCAGCCCAGCAGGCTGGAGGCAGAACAGCATCACTGCTGAGGCAGAATGGAGCTGGAGCTGGAGCACTCCAGAGCAGAGTGCAGTAAACAGCCATGAAGAGCAAGGGAGGACCCTGGGCAGCAGGCCCACCATAGGGAGACACCCGAGTCCAAGATACCTTGCAGGCCCTTGCAGGTTGGAGGGGGAGCTGCCCCCCACCCCCCACCCTGCCACCTACAGCCTGAAGGTGTGTAGCTGTAGGCCACCAGCAGCACAAATGTTTGACTCACAGCATTCCTGCAGCACAGCCAGGCCTGAGAAGGAGGCCTAGGACATGTGAGGAACAAACTGACCGTCCCTTACATTCCAGAGGTGGCTGGTTGTGATGTCACAGTCCCAGAGCAGGCCGTGTGTTGTCATTTAACCTTGCCCATTTGTCATTTTTAATTGATTTCTGTTTAATAAAGTATATTTGCTCTGTACTGTATGGAATGATCAGTGAGTCAAGGAAGTGTCCAGCGTAGGGGGAGCTCCCCAGAATGGTGACGTTGCAGCCTCTGTCCTAAGTGGCCATGATAAGGTTAGGGGTGAGCCCTCTGAGGCCAGCCTTTTTGGGGTTACGAGGACTCTGCCTCATCGGAGAGTGGAAGTGGAGGCCTCTGGGTAAAGGCAGTAAGAGCAAGAGCTCAGATCCTTTCATTTAGCCCATTTCACCAGGGTAGTGGGTAATCCATTATAGCGGGCCCATTCCCCAGCATATACTGGGAAAGCAGCAGTGGAGAGACAAGCTGCCCCCAACTCTCTGATGGTGGAGGTGGTGAACCACAGACAACATCAAGGCCAGTCCACAATGACCCCCAAGAACAAGGACTCCAGGAGACAGGATTTTTTGGACATAAGATTTAATTGTCCTCCGATTTCCAGCTGAGAGTAGAAAACCACCAGGCCCTCCTACAGTGATATGATTTTAACTTGTGGCAAAGCATGGCCAAGTTTGAGGCCTCCCTTCTTGAGACTACCAAGAAGAAGTACAAAGTTCTCCTGAAGGAGAGCACTGTAGCTGCCAGGGAGGCTCTTCAGGTAGCTTTGGATGCTACAGATATGTCCGCCTGCACTATGACCTAGGTGGTGTCTATGTGCAGGTTGTCATGGCTCCTCCTTTCTGGCCTCTATGTGGAGGTCTAGAATTTGCTGCAAAATCTTCCATTCAATGGGTAGGCCCTGTTTGCAGAACAGACAGATGTTAAGCTCCATGGTCTCAAGCATTCATGCACAACATTGAAGACACTAGGGCTACGTCTACACTGGCACCTTTTCCGGAAATGCTTAAAAAGGAACAGTTTTTCCATTGTAAGTATTTCCGGAAAAGCACTTTTTCTGGAAAAGCGTCCGTGCCAATGTAGACGCACTTTTCCGCAAAAAAGCCCCGATCGTCATTTTCACGATCGGGGCTTTTTTGCGGAAAAGGCTACTGTGCTGTCTACACTGGCCCTTTTCTGGAACAGTTTTTCCAGAAATGGACTTTTGCCCGAAGGGGAACAGCATAGTTTTTCCGGAAAAACAATGACGATTTTACATTAGATCATCATTGCTTTTCCGGAAAAGCAAGTGGCCAGTGTAGACAGCTCGCAGCTTATTCCGGAAAAGCGGATTCTTTTCCAGAATAAGTGGCCCAGTGTAGACACAGCCTAGGTCTCTATGTCCTGGCCCCAGTATGCACAAAATTCAAGCCCAGCAAGCTCACAGCAGGGAAGTCACCTTTGCCAAGAGCAACCTTGTCATGGTTGCTTAGGATAGAGGCTGGGATGTCACCACTCTGGGGTCTTGGGACTTACCTGGTCTGTGAAGAGCAAGGGGAAAAAAACATTGATGTACTTCAGCTTTTTCCACATCATCTGTCACTAGGTTGCCTTCACCATTCAGTAAGGATGCATCTACACTGCCCCCTTAACTAGAAATAAACTACGGAATTTGAGCTATCGAAACATCCCTTAATCCTCATGGAATGAAGTTTACAGGGACGTCGGAATAGCATGCCAGTTATTTCTAAAGATAGTTCAAAATAACAGGCATGCAGGGTGATGTTTGAATATTCCTCCCCAGTCATCTGTCCAAGTTTTCATTTCTTATGAGCTTCCTTTCTGTGTTTAAGGTTATTGGAGGTTTCTGTTAAGCCAGGTAGGTTGTTTGCCATATTTGCTATTCCTTCTGCACATTAGGATAGTGTGTTGCTGCTCCCTCAATAAGGCTTCCTTAAAACACAACCAGAACTCCTGGACTCCTTTCCACCTCATATTAGCCTCCCAGGGGATATTGCCCATCAGTCTGCTTTTCTGAAGTCCAGGGTCCTTATTCTGCTGCTTTCCCTTCTTCTATGTGTCAACCATCTGATGGTCACTGCTGCCCAAGTTGCCACCTTTTTTTACTGCCCCTACCAGTTCTTCCCTGTTTGTGAGCAGCACAAACCTGTAGTTGATTCCTCCAGCACTTGTATCAGGAAGTTGTCCTAAACATTTTCCAAATACTTCCTGGATTCTCTGTGTACTGCTGTATTGCTCTCCCAGCAGATGTCAGGGTTATTGAAGTCCCTCATAAGAACCAGGGCCTGTCATCTGGAAACTTCTATTAGTTGTCTGTCTGAAGAATAAAGCTCTGCATAGATACAAAATTGGTATTCATATCCACATCTGCAAAAGGGTTCTGCAGATATCCACATTTACATCCATGAATGTAAAAACCTGCAAATATAATGCAGATGTCCACAAATTTGCATGGTTCTAGATTAGATCCAAAATTTGTATCCACACCTGCATTGGGATCTGCATTTTCTGTATCCATAAAAATGAGCCATAGATATCTTCAGATTTTCAGGGCTTTACCAAAGAAAGTCTCAGCTACCTGGTCTGGTGGTCTATCGCATACACCCATCACAACATCACTCTTGTTGCTCTTGATTTTAATCTTAACCCAGACTCAACAGGCTTTGCTCAGAGCTCCTGTATGAAACTGGAGAAATCATACTGTTCTTCTACATATAGATAGCCTAAGACAGTCCTTACCCCAAAGAGTGTACAGTCTAAATTTGTAAGAGACAAAGTAGGAGAAAAGAAAGTATCCCCACTTCACAGAGAAGGAACTAGAGTACATGTAGTGAGTGGCTTGTTCTAGGTCACCCATGAAGGCTGTAGAAGAAATAAGACTAAAATCAATTTATCCTAAGTATCAAGCTAGTGTCTTAACAACAAGACCATCTTCTCTCTCAAGAGATATTTAAATTGTTGCAGTTTGTTGCTTTCCTCTAAGGCAACAATATAGAGGCCATTTTTTGAAAGCTCTGATTCAGTTCAGTCATGTGCTTGCAGGTTAACTGGTATTTAATAAGTCTGCTATAATATATGTATTCTTTGTATTGTTCTTATCCCATCCAGCTACAACCTTAATGCATTTCACAAGAGTTAGCTGTTGTGAGACTGAAAAGCTATATGAGATGAGTATGTTTTATTCCCATTTTACAGATGATGAAACTGAGGCAGACTTATTCAGCAATTTGGCCAAAGCCATACCAGAAGTGTATGGTAGATCCATGAATACAAAGTAAGTAGCCTGATTTCCAGACTTGTTTTTAAAGGCCATATTCATATATTGTCTTTTAGATCATGAAAGTGTAACACTGACAAACCATGTAATCAGCAGGTAGGATTGAACCTAGGACATCTGGAGCTAAATGCATGAGTCGCTGCTGCATGAGCTAGAAGACATCTAGCTTGTAAGCAGTGTTGTAGCACACTGAATTGCAAGGTGCTGCACCAAGCAGGCATAGGCTATACAAGTGCATATCACTGATAAATAAAATACTTAAAAACTATAGCTCTGTGACACAATCTCCTTTATGCTATGGTCCTGAATGTCAGAACACACTCTTTTGCAACCCTAGGCAGTCATTTTGATTATATTACTCAAGTACACATTGAGAATGTTCTTTCACTTTCTGCCTATTTTCAGTTCAAAGCAGTTTCGAGCTAAGATACAAGAGAGAACCTGTCGGCCAAATCCTCGGCTGGGGTAAATCAGCATTTAGCCAATGAGCTATGGTGTTGTGATGATTTGTCCAGATGTAAATCCACAGTCAGATTTTCTTTGAAGACATGCATAACTAACCAACACAAAGCAGCAGCAAATAAATACAGAGAGACAGAGAGAGAGACAGGCTAATTTTTTCAGGTACACTGATATAAATAATGGCAAAACAAAGGGATTTGGGAGAAGAAAGGGACAAAAAAAGCTTTGCTGGAGAGGAAGCAGTTTGCAATATTACAAGAAAACTTCTGGAATGATTCAGAATATTTCCTTTAAACATGCACATTCATTTGAAAAACTGTGTTCCAAAAAGCATAAGATATGACCACATACTTTCAGTTGAAGCAAACACTCTTTTCCATTTAGGAGGGTGTGGTACTTCCCCAAAAGAAACAGATGGTCAGGAAAAAAAAAGAAAAAAAAGCCAAATCAAAAAAACATCCCACAAACACTCTTAACCAGATTACTCACATTTCGTGCATTTGCCAGGAGGAGACTGGACATATTCAATTAGCAGAGATGATACATTTCATTGTAAAACCCAGAGGGCTAGGAGACACAGAATATCTAATTATCAAAACCGTTATCCAGATGAGTGCGGTTTGCAGATGCTAATTTGACTACTATCTTTATGCAAGTGTACATCTCTGCATTTTGGTAAAGGATGAAAATTAATTGTTTTTTCTGTTTTGTTAACAAAGTAGACATGATTGACACCAGATTATATTGCGATATGATGAGTCTATATCAAGGGTAGGCAAAATACGGCCTACAGGCCAGATCTGGTCTGACAACCACCAGATCCAGCTCAGCACGGTTCCATGGACCATCGGAAGCTTTTGACAGGCTCCCTGCCCGCCACACCCCCACATGCCATTCAAAATGACTGTCTGCAGGGGTCACATGCCCCTGGGGGGTGGAGCTTTGCACATTGCCCCCACTCCTAGCACAATCTCACAGTTTCCATTGTCTGGAAACCAAACCCTCTGTGCCCCAACTTCTCTACCCATACCTCCTCCCAAGCCCTGCACCCCAACCCATTGCCCCAGGTCACAACCCCCTCCTGTCCTAGGTCACAACCTAATATCCTGCATCTCCTCCTATAGCCCCGTGTGAGGTCACAGCCCCCTCCCAAACTTTGCACCCCTTCCCACATCCCTTCTTCTAGTCAGAATCCTCTCCAGCATCCATACCTCCTTGGGGACACTGCACCCCTTCCCAGAGCCTAATCCCCTGCCCCAGGTCACAACCCGCTCTTTCACTCAAACTCTCTCCCAGACCCCAAGCCTCCTCTGGTACTTCAGTCCTCTACCCCAAGCTCCCTTCTACACCCAAACTCCTTCCCAGACTCTGTACCTCCTCCATTAATATCATGGAAGAGTGCAGTCATTGACCACTTACCAAATTATTGGAGTGGCCCCTCCCATCAAAAATTATTTGCCACCCCAGGCCTACATAGTATACTCTTTTGAACAGTCTTTGAGGATAATTTCATAAACCTCAAAAGAATGTAGGTGAGATACCATATTGTATATAAAAAGATCATCACTCTCATCTAAAGGTATAGACTTATACTGGAAATGAAATTAGGGAGATTCAAAAATAGCAATGATTTTAACTTCAAGTATCATCTGACTGAATATACCGCAGTTCAGCAAAGCACTGAACACACTAAGCTTTCAGCACAGGATTACATCTATGCCTACAGAGCACAACTGTTAAGACCATACTTAAATGCTTTGCTGAATTAGGTCTGTTTTAAAATCAGACAAACACCTGATCATAATGCAGATCAATGTCTGGTTGGCATTTCTAAAAGTATATTTAACTAAAAATGACATTGTGAGGCATTCTGGGTCTTAATTTTGAAGATATTGTTTCATTGCACATTAAAATTATACACACTAATAAGGAGGAGTTACATTTAGCGGAATCGTATTAAATTACATTTAAAAAAATCTATATGGATAGCCGCTAAGAGGATAATAAGGCTGCAAGATCAGACACTAAGAAGCTAGGAATTACCCAGAATTGAGAATGTCTGTTTAATCATAAATTATCCCCCTTGTGTTAGCATTGCCAGGAGTCCAGTTGTCATCTAGAAATACTGGTCAAAAAGAGACCCTGGTGGTTCTGGTTGGCACTGCCAACCCAACTGTTAAAAGTCCTGTGGGTGGCACAGCTGGTGTCTGGGATTAAGGCAGGCTCCCTACCTGCTGTGCAGCTCCCAGAAGCAGATGCCAGGCACCAGTGGCCTTTAGGAGCAAGGAGGCTCTGTGAGCTGCCCCTGTGCTAAATGCCGGCTCCACGGGTCCCAGAGGCTGGGACCCATGACCAGTGGGAGCTGTAGGGTTACAGTTAGCCATTTCATGGGGGCTGCCATAAGTGCCTGCACCCCAACTCCACCCCTCAGTTCACAGTCCCCTCCCACACCGCAAATCCCTCTTCCTCAGCTCCAACCCAGCACCCATGTCCCCCACCACCCCAATAATGTGCCATAGCCTGATGAAAGCGAGGGCCCTGCCTCTTCCCACCATACTCCCAGTCCACCCCAGGCTCCACCCCTGCTCCTCCACCTCCAGCCCTCACTCTACATCTTCCTCCAACCCCTCTTCCCACAAGTGGCCCAGCCCAAGGGACTAGCAGAGAGGCCTGACATTGGCAGCATACATTGCCCCTCCCCCCTGCACTCACTGGTGATGGGGGGAAGTAGAACAACCTTTCTGCTGGGAGCCAGAAGAGAAGGGTGGACTGAGGCCTTGCCACCGCTTCCAGTGAGTGTGGGGCTAATCCCTACTGCTAGCACCAAGCCTCCTGCAAATCCCCCAAGCCACCTTGGGTGGCTCTGCCCACCAGCTGCTGGCTCCTTTCCCCTTCCCTCACAGTGTTTGGGGGTCATATGGCCTTTCATGCCCCACATATGTCATCCCTGTAAATGAGGGTGGGGGAGAGGGGATGGAGTCTCAGAGAAAGTGTAAGGCAGGGGTGCTCAGTTTTGTGCTGCTATTAGGGTATGTCTTTACTACAGCATTATTTTGAAATATCTTATATCATTATTTCTAAATAGTTAATTCGAAATAAGTTATTTCAAAATAACATGTCTACACACAAAATGCATTTCGAAATAGCGTGTCCACACTGAGTGGACGCTGAATTGCATTTAAGGCCAGCCAGAACCAGGTCAGGCAGGGCATCAGGTCAGGAGTTACTTTGTTTGGCTGCTGCCTGAGGCTATCTGAGGCCTGTGCTTAAAGGGTCCATGATCTCCACCCTGGACCAGGAAGGTGCCCGCCTTCTCCGGGCCCTGGCAGGCTCCTGGGAGCTGGCAGACTGCTCCTGGGGAGAGGTGGAGAGCTGGCTGTCAGTGGCTTGCTGGCTCATGTTTTGGGGCCACTCGGTCAGGGGCAGTGACTGCTGGCTCTGGGCTGGCAGACTTGGAGCTGGCACAGGCACTGTGGCCAGAGACTACCCCTTTAAGGGCTTCAGGGAGGGAGGAGGGAGAGGAGTGTTCTTGGTTGAGGCTGGAGTGGCCACCAGGGCACCCTGGGAAAGCTGGAGGCCCCCTATTTCGATATAAATGTCTAAACACCACTTATTTCAAAATAGCTATTTCGAATTTGGCATTATTCCTCGTGAAATGAGGTTTACCAAATTCTAAATAAGCGCTCCACTATTTCAATTTAATTTTGAAATAGTGGTTTGGCTGTGTAGACACTAATAAAGTTTCAAAATAACTTTGCTGTATAGACATATCCTTAGAAAGTTGGCAATCCTGCCTCCTGCATATGTATTATGATACAAGCATGATCACATGCTATTTTTCCACAAGATCTCGCACAGTGCACTGAAGGTAGTATGCTCAGGAAATGAAGCAGATTTGCATAATGACTCAGACTTCTTTTCTATAGGACCCATCATTCATTTGTCGCACAAGTTTGAAAGTGTGGAGGAAATACATGAAGACAAGCTCCACCTCTTTCACTTTTCCCACACTCCTTTATTTGGAAAATGGCTCTAGAAAGTTAACTAAGCATTTTGAAGGGAGAGTACATTTCTTGGTTTCTAGAAGGGAGAGGTTTAAGCTGTAAATTCAAATAAAAACTTACAACTTTGGGGGGATTCATAATGTTCCTTTTGGAAAATCCCCAGCCCCTAAAAATATTAAATAGCAATTTTACTGTAACAATCTAATCAAGGGATGTTGTTATTGTAAGAGAATTGATTAATGGACACTTATGCACTTAAAGCACATGAAGTTTTTCTGGCATATCCACCAATGAGATGTAAGACATAGCTACTTAAGATGGCATCCCTACACTGTACAGCAAAACTTTCCATTTCTGATATGTATCCATTTCAGCTTCAAATATGGACCACAAATAGATAAAGAACACAGCTGGCCGACAACCTAGCTATTCTTTTCCCCCTCCTAGATGAAGGATGTTTCACTTACAGAAGTAAGGTAACAACAGAGGACAAGGCTACTTACAGCTCTTTGTACCTTGGGATACTGCTAGAGTGTATCACAGTGAAAGTATTGTCCTTGAAATCACTCCAGACACCTGATGGCCAACATTCTAAAAACACCTTTAGCCCTTCCCCCATGCACAAGATGCCAAGTCAGTGCTACTCACACGCATTTGTTCTACCTGATAAGTTGGCTACCCTCACCAGCTTCTTCTGGTTTTTGGAAGGGTCTCTGCTGCTTCCAACTGGCCCTCCTTAGCTCATCCTCAGTCAGGGCAATTCTTGGACCATCACCCCTGAATAATTCTAGTAGCCTCCAAGTCCTGCAGAGGCTCCGCTGTAGTGCAGGTAGTCCGGTGTGGAGCATTTTGGCATGTGCCTTCCTCCGCTGCCTCCAAGGGCTCCGATACGACCGGCAGCTCTTTTTTATCCACCCAAGAGGTCTTCTGCGAGACCTCTCAGAGCTGCCAGAGTTCTATCAAGAACTCCTCCAGACCTGGAAGCTATTTTTGGCAAACAGGTCCGTTGTGGTCACCGAGGGAGCAGACCTCCTCACGGAGCCCCTGCTCCACAATCCAGCTTAATGCATGCAGGTGGCGGAGTCTCCTGTGGTGTGCAGGAGGTTGATCCTGGCAAAAACCACCAGGGTCGGAGACCTCCTGGACTATGACAGGAGGGACTGGCTGGATTCCCATGTACTCACTCAGTGCCTGGGGCTTTCTACCCTTCAACCCCCCTCCCTCCCCGCACATACTCCAGGAGGTAAATGCAGCCTTTTCGCAGCCCACTCTCGATTTCCTTCAGCAATCCCTCCTCACTGCAAACCCTCCGTCCCTCTTTATTGGGCCCCTGTTCCACGGGCCCTCCAGGCCTCTTCAACTCTCGACCCCCAGCCAGCTGCAGGATCTGCAGCCGGTCTATCTTCGAACCACACCTAGGGATCATAGGTACACGCTTCTGCTCCATACAATACATTTCCTCACCCTTGTGTCCTGCCCCAACACCAAATGGCAGGACTATCTGGGTGTGTCTAAACTACGCCCCTCTGCCGACAGAGGGATGTAGATTAGGCACATCGCTATTGCAAATGAAGCGGGGATTTAAATATCCCATGCGTCATTTGAATAAAAATGGCCGCCACTTTTTGCTGATGCAGCACTTTGCTGGCAAAAAGCGGCAGTCTAGACTGGGATCAGTCGACAAGGAAAGCCTTTTCCAACTGATCCCTTATGCCTTGTGCAATGAGGTTTACAGGATCAGTCGGAAAAGGCTTTCCTTGTCGACTGACCCCGGTCTAGACTGCTGCTTTTTGCCGGCAAAGTGCCACATCAACAAAAAGTGGCGGCCATTTTTATTCAAATGAAGCACGGGATATTTAAATCCCCACTTCATTTGCAATAGCGATGTGCCTAATCTACATCCCTCTGTAGGCAGAGGGGTGTAGTTTAGACACACCCTCTATGACCTGTTGCAGGCGAGGAACCCCGATGGGCCGGGTTTATTCCAACTTAATCCCACAATAATCCTAAATTTATTCCAACTTAGTCCCATCGGGGACATCAGTTGGTGGCTCCTTCATGGAGCCGTGAGCACGGGCATGTACTTGGCATGGTTCACCCCCATTCCAGACACCTGCCCCTTTTGCAGTATGAGGAAAAACCTGGTGCATGCCTATCTGGAATGCACCAGGTTGCAGCCCCTATTCCGGCTCCTCCAGAACCTCTTATTGAGGTTCTGGCTGCACTTTTCCCCACACCTTTTCATTTATGCCCATCCCATTTGTGGTCCCACAAAGTCACAAGACCTCCTCATTAACCTCCTCCTGGTCCTGGCAAAAGCCGCAATATACAACACCAGGAGGAGAATATTGGATGAGGGGTTGCTCTGTAACTGTGGGGTTTACTTCCATTCCTCCCTGGTCTCACGTATCCAGGCAGAGTTCCTCTGGGCAGTGTCCACTGGCTCTACAGACAGCTTTTAGGAGCCGTGGGTGCTTCTGAGGTTCTCTGCTCAGTGTCCCCATCCGGCTCCCTTGTTTTAAACCTTTGACCTGCACCCCTTGACCTTGTTTTTTATCATTTGTCCCACAGAACAAGTTGAACCCCAGGTCCAGTCATCCCTCCCACAAGGCTGGGGGAGGGGCTTTTAGAAGTGGGTGAGCTGAGGCCCGCTCACCCTTGGGATTTCAAATAGGCATGCCTCCATGACTAAGCAACTCTGGCCAGCTGCATGGGGGTGTGGTCAAGTTTTCCTTCCCCTTCTACACTAGGCATGGAATTTGTAGACTCTGTTCCAGTTGCCTTGTTCAATATCTAAATTTTCCTTCATTATTCATGTTTTTAAAATCGGTTGAGAATCTAATGGGCTATTATTTGACCTCTGTGCTGCTCCCATTGTAGGAGTTAGCAATTCAGTGGGATAAATTATACTTCATATGACAGTCGCTTTCTGCATGGAAGGTATTAGCACTTACCACAGCCATAATGTGTCCCCAAAGATTTACATTACAATTTATTTTTCTTTTTTAATGAGAATGGAACATTTTGTTCCAAAAACATTGTTAATAAAAAGAAGTTATTGTTACTGGTCCTTGCCTAACAGGTCAATGGATCTTGAAGTACAAACACCTTCCATATGAGTCCTTTATACATGTGTGAAAGGGGGAAAAGGGAATTAGGAAGAATTTTTCTATTTTGAAAGAGCGTTTTGCTATTTTGAAATAGCACGTCCACACTGATAGGATGCTGAATCACATTTAAGGCTGGGAAGAACGGGTTCTGGCAGGACATCAGGCCAGGAGTTACCTTGTGTGGCTGCTGCCTGAGGCTATCTGAGACCTGTCCTTAAAGGGACTCCTCCCCCCACCCCCGACAGCCAGTTCTAAGGTTTCCCTGCTTGCTTGCCTACCTTGCTGAGGGACGGTAAAGCATTTTTTTCTCTGCATGCTCTGGTTGCCCACACTCAGGACATCACAGCACTATGCAGCATGGAACCGGAGATGCCCCTAGGCACTCTGGTGCTTCTCTTGGACGTGTTGCTGTGAGCCTAGCAGCACGTTCTGCAGGCAGTAACAGTCTCCCTGGTGTGCCCCATTGGGGGCTTGTGCTTCATTCCTCCCTCACGTCCTTCCACTTACCCCTCTCTAATTCCCCTTCCTGCTGTATAATAAAAGACAAATGTTCATTACAACAAAGCCTCTTTATTGAACAAAACTGGTGTGGGAGGAGGGGGATGAAACTGAGGTGAGATTGGGGAAAGAAGGTGGGAAAGGGAAGGGGGAAACCTGGGAGGGGGGAGCTAGCAGGGGGGAGGCAAGGGGAGGAAGGGGGAGGAGAAGCTCAGGGTTCAGGGTTGGGGGTCTCACTGGCCCAAATGTCTCCCAGAACTGTGGGTGCAGGGGCCTCAGTATCCCTAGAGGTGTGGGGAGAGTGGGGAGGAAGAAGAAGGAGGGGAAGAAGGAGTGAAAGAAGGAGCGGTAGCTGGGGAGGCAACATGGGATGGAGCAGCAGGAGGCAGCAAGCTCTGCCCTAGGGTTGATGACCACCTAGGGGGCATGGACCATCCTGCCCCCCAGGATGCGGTCCATGGCATCAAATTAGGGTCAGGGGTCTGGGTTTGCTCCTGTTTGGGAGCTGCCCCCTGTGACCCTGGCATATGCCTGTTGCAGCTCTTTTATTTTCATGCGCACTTTGCCTTTGGTGGCCAGGCTGGCAGCCATCGCCTGTAGATGGTTGCATTCCTCCATTTAGTGTGGAGATCATGGATGTTGGAGGCATCCCCCCAAACTTGAATTAGGTCCCTGATCTCTGCACTGGACCAGGCAGGAACCCATCTTTTCCGGCCCCTGGCAGGCTCCTGGGAGCTGGCAGACTGGTCCTGGGGAGCAGTGGAGGGCTGGCTGGCACTGGATGCCTGGCTCATGCCAGAGCCACTGGGTCAGGTGCAGCGACTGCTAGCTCAGGGCTGGCAGGCTTGGAGCTGGCACAGGCACTGTGGCCAGAGTCTACCCCTTTAAGGGTTCCGGGGACGGGGGGAGAGAGAGAAGTTTTCTTGGTTGTGCCCAGAGTGGCCAGCAGGGCACCCTGGGAAGGGCGGGAGGCCCCCTATTTCAAAATAAGCATCTACACAGCGCTTATTTCGAAATAGCAGTTTCGAAATTGGTGCTATTCCTTGTGGAATGAGATTTATCAATTTCGAAATAAGCCCTCCGCTATTTTGATTTAATTTCGAAATAGCGGTTTGGCTGTGTAGATGCTGGAAAAGTTATTTTGAAATAATGGTTGTTATTTCAAAATAACTTTGCTGTGTAGACATACCCTTAGTGACTCCCACTAACACCACTGTATGAGATGTAGAGGATATGTAAAAGAGGCTGTAGTCCTGGGAGAGTATCTCTTCACATTAGGTGAGCTTTGGCCTTCACTTTCAACTGCAGTGTTATTGGGTCTGAAGTACAGCTCACATGTGGGCAAAATCAGGCTCTTATTTCTCAGCGTGAAATGAGTCCTAAATCAGATGCAGAATCAGTCTGTCCTTGGGACTTCCAGTTTAACTGTGTGATGTTTGGTTTATTTGACAAAGTGGAATCATTTGGATGGTGTCAACTCAGACATTTTAAAATATATAGGTATGGTCCAGACCAGTCCCCTCCAGACAGCCTTTGAAGACTCTAAGCCTGATGTCAACAAGACAATTTTGCTTTGACATTATCTATAATGTATGCCCTACTATAATCAAAGTATTTTCCCCTGCCTATCAATTGTTTTATTAATTATTTACTCTTGGACTAATAAATAACATCTTTGCTGTGATGTTATTAATGTTCACCTGATTTACAACTGAACGAGCCAATTCATAAAACATCAGTTGGAGAGGTTTAA
Organism: Pelodiscus sinensis; assembly: GCF_052426305.1. Classification (NCBI taxonomy): domain Eukaryota; kingdom Metazoa; phylum Chordata; order Testudines; family Trionychidae; genus Pelodiscus; species Pelodiscus sinensis. The sequence continues at coordinate 46,175,524 of NC_143052.1, forward strand.
AACATCTGTAATATATCTGGGAAAATATATTTCAGGTACACATTTAATCACTAAAAGATACTTTTGAATGACTGTTCCCTTGCTGGGACACATGAAAACTATATTTATTGTTAATAGATATCCTCTTAATAAAAAAATACTGAAATTACATTTCCTTACAAAGCAAAGGTAGGAAGTATATCACTGGGGTTAGGTAATATCTTTTATTGGAGCCACTTTTTTAGGTGAGAAAGGCAGGCTTTCCAGCTGCATAGAACTGTAGTTTAGGTCTGGGAAAAGTACTAAGAGTGTCACAGCTAATTACTTGGTCAAAGAAATTGTTTAGTAATTCATATATTCTGTGATGACCTGGCCTGATAACATCCCTGTAATTATAGGCAAAAAGTGGAGCTAGTGGGGTACAACTTAAATTCATAACTTGGCTAGATGATAAGGTTATTTGTACACTGTAATTAAAAACCCACAGCTGGCCTGTGCCAGCTGAGTGAAGCTCAGGTTTAGGGCCGTTTAACTCCACTGTAGATGTTCAGACTTGGGTGGGAGCCAGGCTCTAGGGCCTTGTGAGGTGGGAAAGTCCCAGAGCTCTGGCTGCAGCCCAAATCCGGACATCTCCACTATAATTAGAAATCCGATTAGTCCAAGGCTGGACCAGCCATAAGTGTCTAATTGCAAAGTACGCATGCCCTAAAATCATGGTCTTAATAAAAATGGTGGATTTATTGGGTTATTACAATAATCTGTAATACATTAACACCCCTTTTTTTGTGCTATAACTATGGAGCTAGTTCTGTGCAGCCTGAAAGCTTGTCTCTCTCACCAACAGAAGCTAGTTGAATAAAAGCTTTTATCCCATCCTCCTTGTCTCATTTACATCAAAATGAAACATTTTCATAAGCAACTAGTAACCTAACTAACCTTCTCTGTGTTTCTTATGTTACAGAAGCTTTGCTTTTAGACTTGACTTCAGTTAGCAAATTTCTGAGATAATTAATTTTAAATTACCCATAGTAAAGAAACAACATGAAATTCTGTGGATCATTACATTCAGGTGAAAGTTCAGAATGGAGCAAACATTCAGCAAAAATAAACATTTGAATTTATACAAAACACAATTCTCAAATGGCAAGAATGAAACCCACCAAAATTCTACTGAAACTCTATTTTAATACATGCTTTTATTCCTAAGGTTTGTTATTTGCAGATGTCTCCAATGAAATTGTAATCTTGTGTATAGCTTCTTTGGAAGGTAAAAATAGGAGATAAAAAGAGCTTTTTAATTGTACGTGCACCAGTGAATTAAAGCTCCTAGAGTGACAGCTAGCTCTGATCAATTGTGCTTCTAGATGGCCTAATAGCACCAATAAGCCCCACTATAGAACCCATACAGTTCATTAGAAACAATATTGTTAAAACAGTGTTTGCAAACTTTTGTTTGAACTCCAAAGAGTTGTTTTATTTGACCAAATCCCTAGCCTTTTCTCTGTTATTTACAATTATTTGTGCAAATGGGTTTTTGTTGGCACAAGCATTTGTGTCTGAGTTTAAAAAAACATATTTTCATGTGAACAAGTTATTTGTACACAAACAAGAGGATTCACTATTCTTTATTCTTTACTCACTATTTAACAATACCGCATGACTTAAGTGATCAATTATACTATGAATGCATCAAAGTGAACAATTCACAACCTATTGGGTGAATATAGTTCATAAAGAGTATCCCAGAAATCAGGATCAATTTGTGAAAGACCCAGAAAACAGATAATATCTACATTGTTGGATACATGTTTTCCATTAGAAAATTGACCACTTCTAGCGAGAGAGTAAAAAATTGTTGAGCAATGATTGTCTCAAGAGTGGGCACACTTGGAAGGGGTACAGGTTTAATGATCCTTGCATCCCGGTGCTCATGGCTCATCCACAGTTGTCATCCCTGTGCTCTTCAAAGAGCAAGGTATGTGCCCTGTTACCACCACTAGCCATCTCAAAAGCTTCAGAAATAGGTAATAGATACGGTCAGGTTCCAACGGCAGCATATGCTGTACCCTCCAGGGGTGGGGAACCTACAACCTGGGGGCTGAAACTGGCTCCCCACTTGCCTTGTTCTGGTCCCTGAGACTCGGGGTTCTCCCCTCAGCATCAGGGAGCCACCACTGGTGCTCCTGCCATGTGGCCCCCACACAATCCCCAGGGGCCTGGAGTGCCAGTGCCGGCTCCCTGCTGTGGAGGTAGGGGGCTCCAAGCCTCAAAGGCTGAAGTCAGCCAAGCTGGGGCCAGATCCGACCTCTGGGCTCTGCCTGACAGGGGGAGGAAGCAGCTCTACCTGCTGCTGCTCTCCCTCCCTCTCTTATTTTCCCAGGCTGGAGAAACAGCAGCATAGTAAAGCGCTGCCTGGAGGCTTTCCTCCTACCACTCTGATTGGCCATAATCTTAGCCAATAGGAGCAGCAGAGGCCAGTGCCTGGAAGTGGCTGGGAACACAGAGCCATATGCGTCTGTGGAGAGCTGTGGCAGGTAAGTGTCCCCCCATTGCACAGACTCCTGTACCCCTACTTCTGCACCCTACCTCCCATGCAGCCCTCCCACCCCAATCCTGCTCCTGTATCCCCTCTCATCCAGACCTCCATCTCCAAGATCTCCCACCCCCAATCTCCAGCCAGCTTCTGCACCCCTCCCAACACAGACCTTGCACTCTCATTCCACTCCTGCACCTTACTACCCTACCAGGATCACCAACCCCCAACCGACTTCTGCACCCTCCCTCTTGCCCAAATCCCACACCCACACACTGCACCTTTCATTTTTTACCCTATTCCAGAATCTGGGGTCCCCCACAAAATCTACTAGCCTCAGGCCCCCTTAGGCTCTGGTATATGAGGGGAATATGTGGTGTGTCTTTCTGCTTCAGTCTACTTCAATTATTGAGATGTTTTCTTTTCTTTTCTTTTCTTTTCTTTTCTTTTCTTTTCTTTTCTTTTCTTTTCGATTCGCTCTTGTGTGTGGTCCCCAACTGATTTTTCTGAGAGTCAGTGGCTCCTGACCCAAAAAGGTTCCCCATCTCTGCTCCAAAAGAATGGCACAGCAGGTCTGTTCACTCTGTACTCTAGGAAGTTCTTGGAAGTAAATCAGGAAATAATGGTTCCCATAAATGGAACAAATTCATTCCCATTGCAGATACTGTATGGTATAGGATACATTTAGAAGTCTAGAAAAGATTTTTAAAGATCCAGCTAATTAGATGGCAAACTTCCCCTAAAAGTCAATTGGAGTTTGGTGCTTGACTCTCCTTTGTACCTTTGAAAAACTCTGCCCTACCCTCTTGTGAAAGATATGATAGCTGGACAGCATGAATAAAGTTAGGGCTGGTTTGTACTGTTAACTTTTCATTTTTTTACTTTGGGTACATTAACATACTTTTTACCATCTAATTGCAAATGACTAGATCTTTCTTCCATTCCCATGAAAGCTATAATAGCTATGGAAGCCACAATGGAATACATTTAGGATTGCATGTTAACTTTAACTTTGAAATTCCTGGCTTCTGATTATTTTAAACCAACTAAGTTATACATTAAAATATAATTTCTGGAAACAAATCAGCTTTCTATTTTGCCAATTCACCCATAATGTGTAATTTTATGGTTTACTAATGAAGAGCAGTAGGTTACATAGGATTTGCAAAATATATTTATATTATGCAAAACTTACACAAGAAATTATGTTTTCTGGTGGCTCAAAGAAATTCCTAAAAACCTCATTAGAATTCCTTAATTGGTGTTGGCAAAACTGTTCAAGCATCAAAGGAGATCATATTCTCTACCTGCAGTAGAAATGATAAAATCATTTTGCAAGTTACATGCACTATTGCTTCTGGGGAAATATCTCCTGTTGACATTTTCAAAAAGATTGTGTGTGTGCGTGTGTATGTGTGCACATGTGCTAGTGTGTACATGTAAAGTGCAGATACTTTACATAGAAAGGAGGATCAAAATGGGACTTATCCTTAGAAAACAAAATTCCAAGACACTGTGGATGTTGGTGCCATACCTTTATATACTGATCTGTATTTTAAAAGTCTAATTTCAATGTCTAATGAAAACCACTAAAAACCAATGAAAGAAAATGCTAAGAATACTATGGTTTCTAATGTATTATGCTGTTTTTGCAATGTTTTGAATATGCTCTGCTCATGTTCATACAACCCAACAGAATGATGGAGGTCAGTCAATAGCAGTCATTAACCCGGCAGTGTACTGTGCAGTGATAATGTCTTGATGGGAATGGTAACTGATCTGGAAAGTGAATAAATGCTTTGTGTACAAGCAGACTTCAGTGCTGGCAAATCTGATGCATTGGAAAAGTGTTTCTCTAATAGGAGCACTCCAGTGTTGCTAGTCATGGCCAGAATGGCAGATGCACTCAGAGTAAATTACTAGTTAATAGTGCATTAGAAGGAAGTATCTGTAGCCTTCACCCCCTGAACACTAACAGGCAGTGGTTTTCAGCCTGTAGTCTGCGTACCCCTGGGTCTGCAGACTATGTCAAAAGGATCAACAAAGGGTTGTTATTACCACAGAACAGTGTTTTTCAACCTGTGGCCCACGGACACTGGGGATTACAGACTATGTCTAAGATGTTTCCATTCACAATTTTTAAGAGTCTACAAAGGTTGAAAACCACTGCATAAGACTATTGTTACTCACCATTAGGTATGATACTAGCTGTTACATGTTAGATCTTCTTGTGTCTGACAAGTTACCAAAATAACAGTACTCTGCAAAGCATCATTAATTCTAACAGAATGGCCACCAACATTGTGACAACCTATTTTAATAAGAATACATCCAAAACCAGCTCCTATGGGCCAGATTCATATACCCTTATGTACAACAAGTAAATTCTTACTCTGCTAATAATCCCACTGAAACCAATGGGACTAATTGCAGAGTAATTTACTACTTAATATGAATAAAGCATTTTCCGATTCTGAGAAAATAGTGAAAGCAATGGCTCTTTTTACAGCTGTAGAAGGATCTCATCCTAATTGCTTGTGGTTGTCTGAATAGTAGCTACAAATTGTGAAGGCTCCAAATAATTTCCTTCTGAATAAAAGCATCCCTAACACAAATTGCAATCCCAAAAGAAATAGGAAGACTCACATTTTTAATTAAGACTGATTGTCAGGAAATCAATAGAGTTAGCATAGCAGTAGCAATCCATGATAGTGAGAGACATCGCTTTAATCAGTTACTACTTTAGGTTAGTTTTTGATGGCTTTGATCCAGTTCATTCTTTTTTGACATCTGGTTCCCGTTCTATGATTGTTGTGATTTTTCAGTTGCCTGCTATAATTAGTCAGGCAACAGCTGCAAAGATGTGGCCACTCAAAAACAAGATCTCAGGACAGTATTTCTAGGGGGTTTGTAATCATGTGCACCCTAATTGTCTCTATGTAATACCAGGGAACAATCCAAAATCACAGAAATGCCACTTTTTTTAGGGTCCTTATCATAATTTTCTGTGGAAATGTCTGGGGTAGGAAAGACCACTGTGAGACTCTCTTGATGGATAATCCCCATAATCAATAATGAGGTTTGGGAGGCTCCCAGGTCAATTTTGAAAATAGGACTTAGGCTCCTATATCACTTAGGTGCAGATCCTCAAAAGTATTTAGGTACCTATTCACTTTGAGGATGTGAGCCTAAAATGCTTTTGAAATGTTACTCATGACTGGTAACATGTCATTTGGTTCTCATAGTAAGAAAACCAAAAAAGTGCCACCGTGGCTTAACAACCAAGTAAAAGAAGCAGTGACAGATAAAAAGACATTGGGAGTTTGGGGAGATTCCCAAACCTGAGCCATTCTTTTTAGTTGACAAATCTGAGGAATTGTCTCAGATTGAGGTGTCATTAGAGGAGGTTTTGGAACAAATTGAGAAACTTAACAGTAACAAGGCCCCGGGACCAGATGGCATTCACCCAAGAGTTCTGCAAGAACTCAAATGGGAAATTGCAGAACTATTAACTGTGGTTTGTAACCTATCCTTTAAATCAGCTTCTGTACCTAATAACTGGAAGATAGCTAACATGACGCCAATATTCAAAAAGGGCTCTAGAAGAGAGCCTGGCAATTACAGACTGGCAAGCCTAACGTCAGAACCAGGAAAATTAGTTGAAACTATAGTAAAGAACAAAATTATCAGACAAATAGATTAACATAATTTGTTGGGGGAAAGTCAACATGGTTTCTATAAAGGGAAATCATGCCTTACTAATCTGCTAGAGTTCTTTGAAGGGGTCAACAACCATGTGGACAAGGGGGAATCCAGTGCATATAGTGTACTTAGATTTCCAAAAAGCCTTTGACAATGTCCCTCATGAAAGACTCTTAAGTAAAGTAAATTATCATGGGATAAGAGGGAAGGTCCTTTCATGGACTGACAACTGGTTAAAGGGCAGGAAACAAAGGGTAGGAATAAATGGTAAGTTTTCCGAATGTAGAGAGGTAACTAGTGGAGTCCTCCATGGATCTATCCTGGAACCAATTCTATTCAACTTATTTATAAATGATCTAGAGAAAGGGGTAAACAGTGAGGTGGCAAAATTTGCATATGATACCAAACTACTCAAGATAGTTAAGACCAAAGCAGACTGTGAAAAGCTTCAAAAAGATCTCACCAAACTGGGTGATTGGGCAACAAAATGGCAAATGAAATGTAATGTTGACAAATGTAGAAAAATAATCCCAACTATACGTACAATATGATGGGGACTAATTTAGCTACAACTACTCAAGAGAAAAATCTTGGAGTCATTGTGGATAGTTCTCTGAAAACATCCACTCAGTGTGCAGCAGGCAGTCAAAAAAGCAAATAGAATGTTAGGAATCATTAAAAAAGGGATAGAGAATATCTTGATGCCTCTATATAAAACCATGGTATGCCCACCTCTTGAATACTGCACACAGTTGTCGTCTCATCTCAAAAAAGATATATTGGCATTGGAAAAGGTTCAGAAAAGGGCAAAAAAATGATTAGGAGTTTGGAACGGGTCCCACATGAAGAGAGATTAAAAAGATTTGGACTTTTCAGCTTAGAAAAGAGGAGACAAAGGGGGGATATGATAGAGGTCTATAAAATCATGACTGGTATGGAAAAAGTGAATAAGGAAAGGTTATTTACTTATTCCCGCAATATAAGAACTAGGGGTCACCCAATGAAATTAATGGGCAGCAGGTTTTAAACAAACAAAAGGAAGTTTTTCTTTACTCAACCTACAGTCACCCTATGCCAGAGGATGTGGTGAAAGCTAGGACTTTAACAGGGTTAAAAAAAGAGCTAGATAGATTCATGGAGGTTAGGTCCATCAATGGCTATTAACCAGGATGGGTAGAAATGTTTCTCTGGAGGTGGGTGACAGGGGAGGGATCATGTGAGGATTACCTGTTGTGTTCCCTCCCTCTGGGGCATCTGGTATTGGCCACTGTCAGCAAGACATGATACTGAGCTAAATGGACCATTGGTCTTACCCAGTATGGCTGTTCTCATGTGTGGAAAAAGTAAATTAGGAAAGTTTATGTCTTTGTTCCCATAACATAAAAACTAGGGGTCACCAAAATTAATAGGTAGCAGATTTAAAAAAACAAATGAAGTTTTTCTTCACACAGTGCACAATCAGCCTGTGGAACTCCTTGCCAGAGGAGGTTGTGAAAACCAGGACTTTACCAGGGTTCATAAAAGAGCTAGATAAATTCATGGAGATTAGGTCCATCAATGGCTATTAGCTAGGATTGGTAGGAATGGTGTCCCTAACCTCTGTCAGAGGCTGGGAATGGGTGACAGGAGAGGGATTGCTCGAAGATTCCCCATTCTGTTTGCTTCCTCTCGGGCATCTGGCATTGGCCACTGTTGGCAGACGGGATACTGGGCTGGATGAACCTTTGGTCTGACCCAGTATGTCCATTCTTATGCTCTTATGTACTCTTTGATTCTTTGTAAGATGGGCGATGGGAATGGGACAGAATCCTATTCTACATCTATAGTCAGTTTAAAATGACTGAAATAAAATGGTCAAGCATAAGAAAAGGAAAGTCACTAAAGATTATTCTTTCCCAGGGTTGTGAGTTCAATCCTTGCAGTGGCCATTTGGGGCAAACATTTGTCAGGGATGGTACTTGGTCCTGCTCTGAAGGCAGGGGACTGGACCTGATGACCTTTTGAGGTCCCTTCCAGTTCTAGGAGACAGGCAATCTCCATACATTTATAACAGCATGCCTCATTTGAAGCTGGCACTACACTATCAGATAGGAGCAGAGACCAAAAAAGGCCAATACAGTACTGTGTAATACATAAACTACCAAAAACATAAAGGAAAAAGATAATTTTTCTTCTTCATAGTACAATTTCAGAGCTGAATTAAGTAGGGATGTTGATTAATCATAGTTAATTTGCAATTAACTAAAAAAAAATAATTGTGGGTAATTTTTTTAATCATGACTAATCACAGTTTTAATTGCACTGTTTAACAATAGAATGCTAATTGAAATGTATTAAATATTTTGCATGTTTTTCTACATTTTAAAAAATATATTGATTTCTATTACACCACAGAATACAAAGTATACAATGCTCACTGTATTATTTTATTATACATATTCGCACTGAACAAAAGATAATGAAATATTTTTCAATTCACTTCACATGAGTACTGTAGTGCAATCTCATTATTGTGAAAGTGCAATTTACAAGTGTAGATTTTGTTACATAACTGCACTTAAAAACAAAATAATGTAAAACTTTAGAGTTGACACGACCACTCAATTCTATGCCCTGTTCACCCAACTACTAAGACAAACAAGTTTGTATATATTTACAGGAGATAATGCTGCCCACTTCTTATTTACAATGTCACCTGAAAGTGAGAACGGGGGTTTGCATAGCACTTTTGTAGCCAGCATTGCAAATTATTTACCTGTCAGATATGCTAAACATTCATATGTCCTTTGTGCTTCAGACACCATTCCGGAGACATGTCTCCATGCTGATGATGCTTATAAAATAATAATGTGTTAATTAAATCTGTGACTGAACTCATTGGAGGAGAATTATGTCTCCCTCTCTGTTTCACCTGCTTTCTGCCATATATTTCATGTTCTAGCAGTCTCGGATGATGACCCAGCCATGTTGCTCACTCTAAAAACACTGTCACTGCAGATTTGACAAAAAGAAAAGGAGGTACCAATGTGAGATTTTTAAAGAGAGAAACAGCTCCTGACCCAAAGTTTGAGAATCTGAAGTGCCTTCCAAAATTTGAGAGGGATGAGGTGTGGAACATGCTTTCAGAAGTCTTAAAAGAGCAATGTGGAAATTACAGTATCCAAATCACCAAAAAGAAAATCAGCTTCTGCTGGTGGCTTCTGACTGGATATGCATCAGTCCATTTTGCTTTGGATCGTTAATGAGACGCACCCTTCATGAGCATGGACATATGTCCTCTGGAATGGTGAATGAAGCATGTAGGGATGTCTGAATCTTTACTGTATCTGGCATGTAATTATCTTGCAGTGCCAGCTACAGCAGCGTCATACAAATGCCTGTTTTCACTTTTAAGTGACACTGTAAACAAGAAGTGGTCATCATCATTATTTCCCACAACTGTAAGCAAATTTGTTTGTCTGAGCCAGTGGCTCTCAACCTTTCTAGTCTACTGTGCCCCTTTCAGAAGTCTCATTTATCTTGTGCAGCAACCCCCAAGTTTCACTTCACTTAACAATTATTTGTTTACAAAATCAGACAAGTAGGAATAAGCTCTAATGTTTTACATTGTTGTCTTTTTGAATGCAAGTTTTTGTAAATAAATCTATATTTGTAAGTTCAATTATCATGATAAAGAGATGGCATTACAGTACGTGTAATAGGGCAACTGAAAAATACTAATTATTGTGCTTTTACAGTGCATATATTTTAATAAAAATAAATATAATCACTGTACACTTAGTATTCTGTGTAATAACTGAAATCAATATATTTTAAAATGTAGACATCTACAGATATTTAAATGGCATTCTATTATTGTTTAACAGTGTGATGAATGATGTGATTAACCCTGATTAATTTTTAATTGTTCATTTAATTGCAATTCATTTTTTAAATTGCTTGACAGCTCTCGTATTAAGTCAATGTTCAATTGTAAACTTTTGAAGGAACAACCATAACATTTTGTTCAAAGTTATGAACATTTCAGAGTTACAAATAACCTTAATTCCTGAGTTGTTCATAACTTCGAGATTCCACTGTGGGATAATATTACTTTAAATGGTTTGAGCTTTCTAGTGGTCCTCCATCTTTTATGTTTCTGAAGCCACCCATAACACAACCAGAACAGCAGTGTATATATGTAGCTAGACTTTGCATGTTATCTATAGTTAATCCACAATTATTTATACCCTGCTATACCTGGGTGATTTCTTCATTTTATGTGTCTTATTTGTCTGTAACAAAGGGTTTTTGTATGGAACACTGCTGAGAGTATCTATTCAGGGTAAATTGCTTACAGACAGGGCTACCTACAGCCCAAGATGGGGTTCCTCCATTATAAGGCTCACCAAGCAAGTCACAAAGACCATTTCTGTTCACCATGCTGGCTAACAAGAAGTCATACAAGCAATTCTGTCAGACACTCCAGTTCTCTTGTGTCGCTACCAATACCACTCCTTGTACAGATGAGAGGTTATGGTATAGACTTGTAGCAGTGATGGAATAAACTGTTGGCTTAAGTCAAAGCTCTAGAGCACATCCACTATTGGGATAGGTCATTCAGAGTTTCATTGAATAGTAAAAATCCTCCAGAGGTGAGCAGCAGGATTTCCAAGGATTTTTATATATCCTCAGCTATGGGGAGGGAATCCCATTATTCTTGCTGTGTAAAAGTATATCCCAAAATGGAATCTGGAATCAACCAAGCAAGTCCCCTCTCCAGGCCTTTGCAGATGGATGCCATGGCCCACATTCCAGACTGAAGGTTTGCAGGAAGGTCCATTCACTGAAGTTAGTGCCTCCCCTGTTTCATTGTCTGTCGAATGTTCCTTTATGGGCAAAACAACCTGAAAGGCACTAGCTAGCTATTCTGTGGGTGTTACTCCAGGAGTTAACATTTGAAATAGAGACACAAAGCTAATGCTCATGTCTTCAAGTGAAAAGATGATAACATGCACAAAACTAGCATAAGCATAAGCATAAGCAGTGACTCATAGGCTTTTATAAACATCTCACTTGGCACACTTTGTACAAGATTGGCTGCAAACAGCGGTTGCCACAATGTTCTATTTGTTCATATCATAATCCAATAATGTCACAGTGTCTGCTCAACTCCCTTCCTGGTGTGGCTCTGCTTGAGTTGAAATATATATATATATATATCAGAAAAAGAGAGAGAAAAATCTTTGCTAAAGCTGTAATTAAGGTTACTGCTCTGTTTCCCCAGTATGTCTTACAAATATATTTGTGCTGAAAACAAAGACATGCAGCGTTAAAGCTGAATTTCTTACACAAGAACCCAAATTGCTTACAAACTGCCTGTAGGTCTACCATATCCATATAGAACAACCTGAGCTATTTTATCACAAAAAAAGCCTTGCTCTTCACTCTGTTATGATGATCCTTGATGGACTTCTTTCCATTTGTATATAATACACATCCAATAGTTTCACCATTCTGGATTACTCAAATCAAAGAATGAAGTAAGACAGTCCCCACTCCTTAATAAGGATCTGTTCTGAGAAGCACAATGCACTTCACAAGATAATGCCCTTGTTAACCCAGGTGGTGGACAACACTCAGGCTGTGTCTAGACTGAAAGCCTCTTTCGAAAAAGAGCGTCTAGACTACAACCAGTATTTTCGAAAAAGCAAGCCATTTTTTCGAAAGAGAGCACCCAGTCAGTCTGGATGTTCTCTTTTGAAAAAGCACAGTTTGCATTACGTAGCGCTTTTTTTTGAAAGAGCACTTTCGAAAAAAGGAGTTCTTCCTCGTAAAACGAGGTTTTCTGCCATTGAAAAAACTGCTGCATTCTTTTGATTTATTTTCAAAAGAACGTGGCAGCACACTAGACACAGGGGAAGTTTTTTTTTAAAAAAAACCACTTTTAAAAAAAAACTGTAGTCTAGACACACCTCCAGTGTCATTAGACACAAAAGTGTTTTCATATGCAAACCACATGTACCTATTATGAACTTGTGCTGTTTTCCTGTAAGTGTCCAAGTTTACCTGATTATCAAGTCATCACATTTGTGCTCAAATCATCCATGGGCTCAAAATTAGCTAACCTATTTGCCCCAACAATCAAAGGTCCTGCCTAATCCTTCTCCCACTGAAATTGATGGAAATGTCATTAATTTCAGTGGAAACCAGCACAAGCCTCAAGAGCTTTATACAAGTCTGAATAACCTCAGCTCTCACTAAGGTCAATGGGAGTGGAAGAGGCTTAGCAATATCAGAGCCAAACATCAATCATCCTTTAGTAACATATCAGCTGAATATATGTGTAGCCTAGGGCTCTGCCACCATCGAATAGTGGAGCAGAAGAATAAACAGAATGAACCAGTCCTTATTTGCATCATTTTTACCCATGATCCCAGTGTGAACATTTTGGTCATTCTGGTAAAGTATGATTTAAGTTTTGGGTATTGGGATAATGAAACCTTATCCTTCCTGTAGAACTGTACTTTCTATGCCCAGAGTTAGGTGGTGTCATAAGATAAACTTCTGTTCTATATTGCTAGGCAGTGGACCTAGCTGAGCAATGTACCAAATGACTCATAATTGGAACACACAGAAAGCCTACTCCTGTCTATTGTATATTAGAGGATCTGTGACATATAATATCTGCCTTAATTAGCAACAAAAGCTGCATGAGAATTAGAAAAGACTAGTTATAATGTAAAGAGCATTCCCTTTGCATCTTTTCAATGAGACATTGAGATAGGTAAGGTACTTTCTCCCCTTTTTATGCCTTATGGGTAATACCTTTAAAATGTATGACAGTGTTCAATAGCTGTGCATGTTTCCCTCCAGTCCTGTTGCCAAAATTTTCTTTTGAAAATATATTGTACCAGCATGTAGCTACCATTAATAATTATACTAGAGGACTTACCCGGCCTTGCTCAAGTCCTTCAAGGCAAGGGGCTGAAGGTGTGGGGGGTGCAGGACACCAGTTTGGGGGTGAGGAGGAATTCAGGGAAAGGGGGTTGCAGGAGCCAGAGTAGGGGTTGTGGGCTCAGGGCAGGGGGTGGGGTGAAAGAGTCAGGGCATAGAGTTGGGAGGTGTGGGGGGAGGCTCAAGGGACGGGGAGCTCAGAAATGGGGAAGGCCTGAGGGAAGGGGGTGGGAGCAGCTGGTGGTTGCTCCCCAGGCCTGGCCCAGGGCAGTGGAGGCTGTGCAATCCACTTGACAACTTCTCCCTGGGGCCAGCTCAGTGCAGCAGGGGCTATGCAGCCCGCCCGCTGGCTTTTTCCCTGGAGGTAGCCAGAGTGGCAGGAGCACTGCTGCCAGCCAGAGGCTGCTCTCTGGGGCTGGGACACTTGCTGCCCCCATTCCCCCCCCCCCCCCCACCACCATGGTCATTCTGGGGTATAACTGTCCCTGCTTTCACATTCCTCCTATGCCATCTGATAAACAATCACATTACAGGCACATCCCACTGTCTGGGCACAGCCAAACCTTGACCTTGCTTTCAGTTAGGAGAAGAGGAAGCTGCATACCAAATTTGCTGGTCCTAGCTCTTACCGCTTAGGAGGAGTTCTTGAATAAATGAACTCACTGCACCCCCCACACCTCCAGCCCCTTGCCTTGAAGGACTTGAGCAAGATGTATGGATGGACACACAGATACAGATGCACAAACATTCTGCAATATATAATACCATCATGGTTCCGAATTTACAATTGTATGTTTGTTGCAGCTAAAAGGAGCAAAAATATCATTGTGCTCTGAGTATTGATAAAAGCTACAAATATTCCGTTATTCCACGTGGAATGTTCTGGTTATTGGATAGGACATTATGCCACATACTTAACAATCTATTATGCTAGTACTTGTTTTTCCCTATTGGAATAGCTACTAGTTCTCTAATTCATTTAGCATTAGCAAAACAATAACTTTACATATATGAATTATCCCTTGTGGATGCTTAATATTGACAGCAGCTACATTTAGCAAATTGTTTTCTTCAGCTCCTGTGAAGTACAGCAAACTACTGTACACATTTTGGCCTATGAATACTTGCAGGTTTATTTTTCTTCTCTTACCAACCAAAAGGACAGTTAATTCCCAGCGGAAGGGAGGTGAAACGTGTTTTTAGCCTCCCACTCACATTCCCACACATGATTTTTGTTAATTCTTTCCATTCCTCTTCTTAAGCAAACAATAATTTGTCTCCTTGCCTCCCACTGCCCAGCAACTCTGCTACTGCAGACTGCCTGCATGTAACTCCTTGAGGAATCTAATGCTTCTCTCTTCAAATAGTCATATTTCAAACAGAAATATCCAGAGGGCAATGTCTGTCACTCGCATAAATACTTTTTTTGGCTGAGCAGCCTCCTCACACACCCCTATATCAAATTTCCCTGTATTTTATTCATTATCTGTGGCATCTCGCTAGTTTCCGATCCCATTGAAAACAGAAGAGGCCTGGGGCCAGATGGTTCATGAGGGCTGAGCTGAGGAAGAAAGGGATGAGGGCCTATGATGGTAGTGTTTCTGGGAGATCATCAGGTAAGGAGGCTGTCAAGCAGATTTCCTGAAAGGCAAGGGGCAACCGGGGAAAGTGCTTGAAGGATAAGGAGGAGGGAGGCAAATGTAATTTGATATGTAGCTTTAAAGACTGGGAAGGAAAGGATGAGACAAAAGGGAGATTCCCATTGAATAGGGTGGTGATGCATGGGGAAGCTGCTATGGAACAGGAGCAGAGATGGGATTGCCTGAGGATTGGCAGAAAGGAGAAGGGGGATGGGAGAAAAGGAATTAAATGTGAGGAGGGGAGCACAAAGGTGAGCAAAGAAGTGGAAAGAGGGAAGAGGCAGAAATAGGTGGGGGTAGGAGGAATTGGGGTGAAAAGGCATGAGAGGCCAGAGGAGAAGATGGAAAAGTGTATGGAGAATGAGGGAGAGAACACACACAGGCATCAGAAAGAAGGAAATAGATAGGAAGTAGAAGTGAGAGATTTAAAAGTGACTTGAACCAAAAATGAAAATTGGAATGAAGTTTCAGACTATGAGCTGAATGTCCCATTAGCCTGGCTGGGGTAGTCACTTGCCACAACTATCCATTTAAACTCACCTTTTGGGGGAAAAAATCATCTTCCACAAAAGCACTTGCTGATTCCAGATTCATCAAAGCCATTATACTAGGATGTTGGGTACTCATCCGCTATAATATTGAATCAGTCAACAGAGGCTAAGGTACAATGCAATTTTTTTAGCTTCCTCCTTTTATTCTTTTATAAATTAAAAAGTAAGCTTAAGGCCATTCCATAAATGAAAAAGGAGTCTTTGACCTACCTGGATTGATTGAGTATTTTAGCTAACTAGGTACACTGTAGTTAGTATCCCAGATGGTATACTTTTGATGTCTGGATCGAGTCAACAACAGGTAAGGTGACTGTAGGACAAAGAATTTTTTAAAAAGTTTAGTTTAAAAATAAATTAATATCTGAGCTGGCTACTGCCCACCGTTAGCTTAGCTCATATTTCCAAAATGCTTAACTTCTTGGTTTTCTTCTCAGATCCCTGGGAAAAGTCTAACACGGAGAAAAGAAGAGGGTGAGAGGAAAGGAATAAAAGGGTCACTAAAAATATAAGAGGAAAGGCAGGGTGGGGTGCAGGGAAGAAGCAGAGTGAAGGAAAGAACTGGGAAGGACAAAACCAAAGCAGACAGTCCACGAGAATGAGCTGTTCCATTGTTTTTACAGAGTCTGTTTGGCATACAAATGTACAATAAAACAGAAGTGAATATTTACTTTGTCAGGAGATGCCAGAGGATATAATGCTGTAAGAGATGTGGTGGGTGGATAAATGTTCCTACTTATGCATTAGGGGATAACTGGCTTTATTAGGAGTGGGTGGAATTGTTAATTTAGGATAAAATGCTTTTTAATGTACTTTAGCAAGGGTGATTCTGGAACCTCTTGAATATATTTTCCTGGTTTAATATCAGTTTCTGTAAGTGTCTGATAGGATATTCACAAGGGCTTCAGGATCATGGGTTTTTTTTAAATAGAACACAATTTGCTTCTGGGAATTTTCTCATGTAGAGAATTCTACATAAAGAGATTAGTTTTTAGGGCCTAAACTGTTCAAGTTACCTATGAAAATGAGGGAATTGCATTTGTTATATGAACATTTTCTATAACACTTCCCACTTATCTCTGTTCTTTAAAAGCCCCCATCCTGCAAAGGCTTTCACACATGCTTTACTGAGACTGCTCCTAGGGATGAAGTTAAGTAGGGGGATTACTCACATGTGTGAAGTTAGTGCTCATGCAGGTCTTTATAGCATCTGGACTTAATTTTGTCCCTTCTGATCCTCCATTCAATGTAAGCATGTTACTATATTTCAGTGGTTTAACTGAGGTGGTTCTGAGTGGAGAAGTAGGACCAAGAGAGTATAAGTCAAATTCTGCATCATAAACCTTGCTTCGGTTTGAATCTAAAGGTGTCTTTAATGGGACACATTAACAGAAGTGTTGTGAACAAGACACTTGGGCTACGTCTAGACTGGCCCCTAATTCCGGAAAAGTCATGCAAAGCAGGTAAGTCAGAATAGGGAAATCCGTGGGGGATTTAAATATCCCCCGCAGGATTTAAATAAACATGTCCGCCGCTTTTTTTCCGGCTTGGGGAAAAGCTGGAAAAAAGCGTCTAGACTGGCGCGATCCTCCGGAATAAAGCCCTTTTCCGGAGGATCTCTTATTCCTACTTGAAAGTAGGAAAAACAGCTGTTTTTTCAAAAAAAACCTTCAATTACGTCCACACTGCAATCTCATTCTTTCAAAAGAAAATTGAAAGAAAAGGGGGGGTTTTCTGACATTGGTAAACCTCTTTCTATGAGGAAGAAGCCTTTTTTCTGAAAGCTCTTTCAGAAAAAGGCTGGTGTGGATGGGGAAGATGGAGTTCTTCTGAAAAGAGGAAAAAGCACAGGTGCTCTGGTGGCCAGTCCGCTCACAGCTTACATGCGAGATAGTGTCCAGACTGAATGGACCTTATCTTTTGAAAAAGCAGATTGCTTTTTAATGCACTTTGGCAGTGCAGACGCTGTCTTTTGGAAGTTTTCAGAAGTTCTCTTCCGGAAAAGCTTCTTCCTAAAGAAGCCTGCAGTCTAGACATAGCCTAAGGGACTGTACTAGTGGGCACACCTGAGGGCAAGGTATGGTACAGCCACCCAAATGGAAAAGATTAAAGGGAACATTGATGTAGAATATAACTTAAAAAAATAGTTTTGCTCCATAACTAATTTTTTCATTTTATTAATAGAGAGATAAGTGAGTTTCTGTTCCAAATTCTAGGTTTCCTTTATTAATGCAATCCATGAATTTTTACCCCCTCATCCCCTAAAAGCCCAGCTCTCTATATCAATGTGATATTAATTCCCATATGAGTATTAGGAATTTTCCTGTCTGTTCCTCAATTGTGCCATCCACCCTATGATTTTATCAGTCAGAATAAAATATCAATTTGTAAGGGATTTTCTCCCATTTCAAATGTATGCTTTAAAATATATTTTTTGTTATTATTCTTTTAGAATGAACAGTATTTTGTTGTTAAAACATATTCCTGCAAGTAATTAAAAATACATTAATTCTTGCAGTTTTGAAGTGCCTTTTAAAATAATACCAACATTTATAATTTTAATAGGTTTTCCTTGGTACCAAACTATAAAAGGGGCAATATGTCTGTCAGCATACTGCTCCTGTAGAGAATAAACTACTGAATATCTCTGACAAAGAAGAACTGTCTAATTGGTCTACATTTTTCAAAAAATAATTGCTTGTCAACTAGTTAAACCATCTTTCTGGAAACACATTTCCCAGGGCAGCAATTGAAATTACAGGTATGTTCATGTGAATCCTTGATAATTAAAATCACTCAAAAGCTGTCCTACTTCTATTTTTTATAGAAAATATATTTTCAGTGCTATTTTCTGTTTGAAGTACAAACTATAAAATTAAGGGAAAAAGATATTTAAGGCATCTTCAGGTTTCCAGCAATAATGCTATGCAAGTAATATATAGTAGCTCTTTCAAAATAACAAGGCCAATGTTTTCTTCTATGGCATGTGGTAAATGTACCTCATTTAGAATTGTTTAATATACTGCTGTTAGTTTTTTCAGAAGACAAAGCCCATATATTAACATGGGCATGAATAGAACTGGGTGAGGTTGAAGACAGGCGCTGAATATTAATGTTGTCACCCCAGGTAAAGATGGAAGCTATTTTTAGCTCTTCCTATTCAACTGTTTAGAACAATAATGTATTTGTTATATTACTCCATGGAGACTGTTGCTCAGTAAACCACAGTCAGTCTGCTATGTTGCAGAAGTAAAAGTACCTCAGAAAACATAAAGCATATTTCAATACATTTTAGTATCTTTAACAAAGCTTAGAGGAGATGTTTTCCAATACCTCATTATGGTTCATGCCTACTGATTCTAATGGTAATTAGGCACCAGGGGAGGAACAGATTTGAAACTGGGATAAACAACTAAATTAGAGATGCCATTTACCCATTATGTTCCGCCTGTATTATTATCCCAGAAAATTAATCTGATATGATGCAACAAAGAAGCAGGTGAGAACCTACTAGAGAATCCCCTGTTTTTTAAAGCACTGGCCTTGTTTACATGAATTAGATTTGCACAGCTGAGCTATTCATGTCCAAGAAATGTATACCATATTTTATTAACTAGCAGACTTACCCAGCATTGCCTGGGTCCTTCAAGGCATGGGATTGGTGGTGTGAGGGGTGCAGAACTCAGAGCAGGGCTTTGGGAATATGGAGGGGGAGTGCGGGAGGCTGGGCGGTGAGTGGGGGTTGGAGGGTGAGATGGGCCTCAAGGCAGGGGAGCCCCACCAGGGGCCTTTTTTCTCTCCCAGTGCCTCTTGGCCACAAGGCGCCTTCTTCTCTCCTCCTCCCCGCCCCTGTATCTCCCCCCCTTGTTTTGGTTGGAGGAGGAAACTTCCTAAAATAAAAAATTCTGAACACTTAGTTTGACAAGAATATTTTTCCACTTTGGGTCATTGAAGGTCTTGAGTTCATTTTTGGTTATACCAAAAATGATTTAACACTTTTTCAAAGTTGTCAGTGAACTGAGAATCCGGCTATTCCCACAGTTCTATCTGTATATGATAAGATGTAATAGTACTATCACACCATCTACTGTAAAGTATAATTCTCTTGCTAAGCCCATGTAATTTTCTAGTGAGTCTTCTCCATTAGTTTGTTGTTGTTAAATTAATTTGACTAACTGAAGATTTGCAAAAACTGAATTTATATCTCACCCCAAGTTTATATTTTGAAAATTCAGCATCAAAATAAATAAATATTCTGCACATGAAAATGTTGTTAAAAATATTAGGAGCAGGTTCTTCAGGACATTCCCCTAGTAATGGCTCACTAGAGATGGACATTTCTTCAGTACCAACCTCTTTAAAATAATTTGATTCAGTTTCAGATAAAATTATAAGGTTTTAACAATGTACAACAAATATAGAAAAAGATCAATGATAAAATTAGGGATTTCGCTTGACTAGAGCTCTAACAGGAACATTTATTATATTTGAGCACTTCAAAAATATTTTTCATTCTGCAAATATCAGATCTGGGGCATTCCTGAATTAGCCAAAGTGACATAGGATCATTCAAATATAAAGATGGAGGGAACCTCAAAAATTATCTAATCCAGCCCACTGCACTGAGGCAGGACCATGGATGCCTTGACCATTCAGGTGGTTATCTAATCTGTTCTTTAAAACCTCCACTGATGGGAATTCCACAACCTTCCTTGAAGCCTATTACAGAGCTTAATTACCCTCATAGTAGGACTAACCCCTGTCTAGTTGCTTGTACAATTTCTTCCCATATTCTTTCTGATCTAGGAAACAATTTTAAGGCTATCTACATACATCACATTGTTTTCAGTTGCATTGAAATTCTAGGCCAGGGGTTGGCAACCTATGGCTTGCGAGCCAAATATGGCTCACTAGGGAGTCAGATATGGCTCTTTTGGAGTTCCCATTCAGCCCGCTCTCCCCCCCCCCCCCCCCCCCCCCCCCCCAGTTTCCCCCGCAGCAGGGAGCCAGTGCTGGTGCTACAGCCTTACGGCTCCCCTGCAAGACTGGAGTGCTAGCACCAACTTCCTGCGGGAGGGGCCTGGGGGAGAAAGCTCCAAGCATCCCCACCAGATCCAGCATGTAGGGAACAAGTGGAGCCAAAAATGGCTGTGCATGCTGCCGTTTCCCATCCCCCAGCTAGGGGATCAGCCTTGCAGGGACACACTTCCTGGAAGCTTCCCCTTTGCTCCCAATGTCCAGAATCCAGAGAATGGGAGCAGTGGGAGGCTGTTACATTGTGCCTGTGATATGGAATAAAATCAAGTAAGTGCCTCCCCCCCCCCCCCCCCGCTTCATGCCCAGATCCTGCAACCCTCTCATTCATCCCCCATGCCGAGACCCCGCATCCCTAGCCCACTCCCCTGGCCAGACACCCTACCCCCAGCCCACTCCTGCACCCTCCCCTCAGCCAGACACGCTGCCCCCAGCCTGCTCCTGTCCCTTCCCTTGCTCCTGCCCCCTCCCCACAGCTAGACACTGTGTCCCGAGCCTGATCCTGCAACTCCCCCTCCCCTGTTGCCAGTCTGCCCAAAGCGTGCACCTGCATCTTCCCTTAATTCTGCCCTTTCCCCCCTAGCCAGACACCCTGCCCCCAGCCTGCTCCTGTACCCTTCCCTGCTCCTGCCCCTTCCTCCCATCCAGCCATGCACTCTCACCCCATTCTGCACCCCAGATTCTGCACCCTCATCCCACTCACTGGCAGGCCTGTCCCACACACAGCCCCTCATTTTGGCCCCACCCCAGAGCCTAGGGGGACCCACAAAATCCACTAACCCTGGAACCTTAGAAGAGTTAATCTGGCTTAAGGCCTTGAACCTCAGTCCTCCCTGCCCCTCTCCCCAGCATGGATCTGGAGCACCAGCAAAGTGAGGTGTTTCAGCTGGGGGCCACATAAGTGAAGGTTGGTTTTTTTGGAGGGGTTGGGTCTTTTTGCTTTTCACTTGTGTGGTCCCTGGCTGACTTTTTTTTTTGTGGGTTAGTGGCCCCCAACCCAAAAAAGGTTTCCCACTCCTGCCATAAAGACAATTTTGAAACCTTTTGTGTTGGATGTAACATTTTACTTTATTTAAAAATGAAGCCTGGCCAATAAGCTCCCAATTGGGGCCCAGTCCCCCTCTGGCTGCAGTGTCATACCACTCCTGCACCCCCCCACACTCACACCAACCCAGAGTCCATCATACACCTGCACCTCCTGCTCTGACCCCCTCATACCTCCACATCCCCAGACTCATGCACACGCACATCTCCAGTCCCTGGCCATAACACTTGTGCACCCCCAACTCTGTAACCTGAGCCCATCATACACCTGACCCCCCTGCCCTGAGTCCCTCATATCCCCACACCCCAAACTCATGTACCCCCACATCTCCAGACTCCTCCACCCCCACATCTCCAGCCCCCTGCCATAACACTCCTGCATTCCCACACATAACAATTTTGTTCCCTGAGTCCATCATATACCCAAGCCCCCAGCCCAAGCCCTCATACACTCCAACCCAGACTCCTGCACCCCTACATCCCTAGCCCCCTCCCAAAAGATTGACAGAAGACAGCCTGAATGTGTGCATGAATCTGGATTTGACCAGTTATGATGTAAGCTGCAAAAAGATGCAGAAGTCCCATTAATAAAGTCTGTGAGTACAATGTTTCATTTATGCTATTACTGATCATTCTGTCAATTATCAATAATATTAAGTTGTATATTTTCTTTCATGAAAATTGGCATTCTTATATGGCTCTTTGTTGAGTATGTCTAGACTACAGGCTTTTGTTGACAGAGGCTTTGTCAGATACTGTCGACAAAGTCTCTGTCAAAAAAGAGCATCTAGATCTAGACTACAACAAGTTCTGTCGACAAAGCAAGCCACTTTTTCGACAGAGTCTAGATGCTCTCTTTTGAAAAAGCACAGCGTGGATGCAATAGCACCTTTTTTCAACATAACTCTGTCGAAAAAAGGTGTTATTCCTTGTAGAATGAGGTTTACTGCTGTCAACAAAACTGCCTTGTTCTGTCGACTTATTGTCGACAGAACTCAGCAGTAGTGTAGACTCAGGTATAGTTTTGTCGACAAAAGTCCACTTTTGGTGGAGTGTGGAGTGTGAGGAGGAAAATTGCTATTGCCCATCTTTTGCAGGGAGAAAGGGACACACACACACACACACACACACACATCCTATTTAGCCTCAAAGCTACCACAATCCAGCCTCAAGCCCCCATCCCAAACTTCACATCTCCATTACTAATCCCCCCATATACACAACCCCTCCTTCATACCCCCTCTCCTCAATCTCTCTGCTACTGCCTACCCCCCACATCTAACTTTCACCTAAGACTGTCATCTCCCTCTCTTCTATTGCCTCCCCAGAGCCAACCCCACCTTGAACCAAGACTCTCCTATATCCATCTGCTTTTCCACTTCCAAGCCCCACTTTCACACTCTGCTTCTCCCACACCTCCCCACATAGCATCACTGCCAAGTCCCCTGTCATGCCTAGACTAGCACAACTGTCCCTTTCCCTCTAAATTGTGCTCCACACCCACCCTTCCCCAGAGTGTGTGAGGAAGTTTCTGGCCATTCCCAACAGCCAGCACAACCCAACCCCACTGTCACCAGCCCCCATCTCCTAGGGGCCACAAACAACCATTCTTTCCTAGGCCATCCCCTGATGATGGCTGAGGACACACATGGTGTAAAGGGTCAAGATGGTGCCCAGGAGCCCACAGCCAGGCATCAGGTTCAGCAGGGGAGAAGAAAGAGGGTGCACTTTGGAAGCCAAAGCACCACTGCCGTCCCCAGCTCTCTACAGTTCCAGGAGTGAGGGAAACTTGGGCATGGGGAAGCAAGCCAAGAGCCCCACCTGCCCCATGAGAGAAGTTCCCCCATCCTTGTTTGGGATTTTTTTTTTTTTTTTTGGTCTGCTCTGCCACCATCTGCTTTAACTGGGGTGGCTCGTGCAGGGCATTCTGGGAGTAGTATCACAGCTGGTGACGCAAGTCCAGGGGCCCCAGCAGAATGCAGTGAACTACAATTCACAGCACGTCTCGCAACACCTGGTCCCTGTGTGCCTGTTTGCTGCACTCCCTGGGCTGCTGAACATTTCAGTAGGCCCTGTAAAGCTGCTGATTCTTCACATTGCTAGGCTGTGACCTGAGCCAGATTCACCTTTTGTGGGCCCTATGTCATTGTTATGGGCCCCCTTCCAAGTGTCGGCTTGGTGCAATGGCACTCCTGGTGCCATTGTAAACTCTGTACTACCACTAGCAGTGAGTGCACCCTGTGATAGTTTTGATTTGGGACCCTGTCAGGAATCTGGGCCTGCACCACAGCCAGACTCCAAGCAATCTAACGAGTATAGGCACCGCATAAGGGAGAAATGTGGGGTCAAATGCCACCCCAGGTTCTGCTTGGGCCTATTGGTTGGGGGACAGGGCAGGAAGGCAGAAGAGGAGTTCTGTCTTTCACCCATTATGAATGCCTCCTGGCATATTTAGTCCCTGTCCCTGGTAGCCAGGCCCAGGTGGGAAGCAGAAGGGGTGGGACCCAACCACTTCTCTTGCTTGCTGCTCCAGGTCATTGCTCAGTGATGTGTGGCAGCAGGCTGAGACAGAGCCTCGCTGGGGCAGCAGTGGCAGGCTACCCACGACTGGTAGAAACAAGGGACAAGTGAGCCTGAATCCCTTT
The DNA here is from genome assembly GCF_052426305.1 of Pelodiscus sinensis. Classification (NCBI taxonomy): domain Eukaryota; kingdom Metazoa; phylum Chordata; order Testudines; family Trionychidae; genus Pelodiscus; species Pelodiscus sinensis. The sequence continues at coordinate 46,199,585 of NC_143052.1, forward strand.
TCCCCTTCCCCACACAGCATGTTTCCAGCTCACTCAGACCCTGCCCTTTTCAGGGTAGCCCACTGCTGCACCGCCCCCCCCCTCCCCTCCCCTCCCCTCCCAGGCAGCTGCTGTACTGCACAGAGCAGTGATCCGGTGTGGCTAGCTTCAGCCAGTGTGAGAAGCGGCTCCATCCAGCTCCCTGCCTGGGCCCAGCTGCCAGGGAGAACAGTAAAACATGATGGTGGGGGAGGCACAGTGGGAGAAGGACAGAGCGCCTCCACCTCACCCCCATGATGGTGGGGTGAGGAAAGTGTGGCCGGCCCAGTCTGGGCATGGGAGGCCGTGTTGCTGGGCAGAAGAGACACATGGGGTAGTTGTGTGTCCTTCCCTTTAGATATGCCTCACTAGCATGGGAAGGCATGAGTCTACTATGCTAACTTGTGCAACCAGCTTATAGTAGGCTGCCCAATTGATTGTCAGCTGTTGGGGGGTTTTTTGGAAGGCTCAGCCTGGCTCTTAAACCCAGCCTCAACAACAGGTTAGTGCCTGCTCAAATCATCTGATAGCTCTTGGAGGAAAGGCCCAGCTGAAAGAGAAGCTGCCTGAGATCCTACTGCTGTCTTAAATTACAATCCAAATCCAAATCCAAGCAGGAGAACTAAAGCCTACTGTTTTAAGAGAACATGACTATTTAAAGTGACACCCAGCTCAGGAAGACGCAAGAGAACCCACAAGGACTCTTCACACCCACTCTGGGTCCATAGAAGTCAGCTGAGGTGACTCATTAAGTGGGCTATGTGTTGTAGAAAGGCCCTACCAATCAGCCCCACAAAGAGGGTAAATGTTTTGAACCAATCTAGGCTGGATAATTGACTGAAAGAACCTGAGGAGCTGCTGTATACAATGCATGAGGGGCTGGAGTGCAGTGCCCTATGAGTCTGGATATAAAAAGGTAATCTGTAAAATCCCAGTTTGTCTTGATCTCTAACACAACTCACTATTGTGCTGCTGGTATGTCAAATGTGACAAGTGGTATACAGGGGTTGCTAAGTTCTGAAAGTCACTGGAGTGCTGCTACAGTAACATGTGGATTGTTTCCACTGTACTTTCTCAAGACTTCCTTATGTAAACCACTGCAATAAAGTAGGGTATCATATGGAAAGAACATAAGAGTAGGTTAACTGCAATAATGGTGGGAATTAGATCTATACAACCACAGACAAAGAAGAGAGGATGTGAGAGTGAGAGAGAAGGGAGATAACACTAATTCATTCATATGACTTCTCTGGATTTCCAGACCTCAGTATTTCCCACTAAACTAGGTTTAGCTAAACACGATGGGTGGGAATTTCAAAAGAACTTAACTTTGGCCTCGCTCTTCTCCCACTGAAGTCCACTGAGAGCTTTATCACTGATTTCAGTGGGGCAAGGGTTAGGTCAGGTTTGTGCTCTTTTGTAAATCCCAATCAATATGGCTTTGCTATTGCAACTTGGTCCTTTTTACTCTGAGCTGAATAATAATAAAAACAAGTGCTGCTAGTTTCAATCTACCTCTGTGGATAGACAAGGGAAGGGGAGAGTTGGTATCAGTCTTTCATTTTTTGGGACGCACTCCAATGTTACAGTGATGAGTGCTTTGTAAAATACCCAGATTAGCTTTGTCACAAAGTACCACAAGCTAGGATATGACTAGTTTCTGTATGCACTGATGATGGATCAGTCTTTTTACTTATAAACAGCACATGCCACACTGCCTCAACTGTTAAAAAGATACAATAGGAGGTAATAGAGGAAGAAAACTGCATGCCATTTCTCTCTCCTTTCAACAGCTGGTATCCTCCCTCACTTCACACAGACTGGGAAATAAGCAGGACATTAGGTTCAGAACCTACAGAATAGTCTGTTGCAGAAGCCCCGAGAAAAACTTGCAAGCGAATATAGCTTGTGTTATATGCTAGATTCAACTCAGACTGAATCCTTATGGGGAAATTCTAACCCTCTGATGATAATGATTGATGACATAATGAAAGGGCTTACAGAAATTTGCTCACAGAGTTGTAAATGTCACAATGATAATAGGTAAAAAGATACCAGAGAGTTTCTTCAAGGCTTATAGTATGTTTTTGCTACCCATCTTTCAAACCTCTAGGGACCTTTCCATCTATCACAGTTTTCTTTTTTTGTTTGTTTGTTTTTTTAATGGGAACTTGCTTTCTTTCTATGTTAATCCACCTCAGACGTGACATGCCACCATGTAACTTCTAAGGCATAGGACCACAATTTGTTCTATAATCATTACCAAAGCAACATCTGACAGAATGTCTATGTTCAAACTTGTCTCGCATTTTCATTATAAATCCCATGCCTCATTAGCATTACAACTGAAACCTAGTACTGAAGTCCTGTCTCTCTTCATTATTTGGCAATTTGAATGCAGAGTTACAATCCACCAGAGATGACCACCCTTTCAGAAAGTTATCAGCACTGAGCCATGTGTAGAATGTAGCCATCAATAGGATTTTATACATGAAGTATATATTCAAACAAAGGTGCATAATAACTACTTATTGTTAGAGATAGTTGACAAAGATTACGTTTTTTTATTGATTACGTTTTTGAAATTGTAAAGTATGAAAACAGATGGGTTATTTCAGCCTCATTTTACTTTTTTCTGTTTTTTCATCATTTAATCTAAGGAGAGCTGCACCTGTGATCTGTCTCTCTATAGCACTTCTTCCAAGTGACGTACAGTGCCAACTCTTCTGAGAACAGCCTTGTGATTCACCCCACTGTTGCCTGGTCACCAGATTAGAGTATCTCATTTCCCTACTGCATTACAGCAAGTCCAACTGGGTCTCTGCTACCTCTGTGGGAGTTGTGATCAGCGGGTAAATGCAGTGACAAATAGCTTTTTCATAACATCTATGATATATTTATCCAGGGGAACATCAAAACAGAAAGAGTAGGCTTAAAAAAGCCCAAACCTTAAATGCTTATTTCCTTATCTGGTAAGGAAATGCTAAGTTTAAGTAGGTTCTGCTTAATCCTGGATCCCCAAAGCATTAGAGAGTTGGGTGAGACAGGTTGCCCCTGCAACTACTGCCTCTGTGACAGTCTGAGCCTTCCCCCCACCTCCATCTCAGGAGGGTGGGGGGGCGGGTTGGAGAAGAGGGGAGAAGAGAGGAATTGTCTTCATGTGCACCTCAGGTCACAGGCTTTTATCCACTTCAAAGTTATTTTGTATCTAAGATCCTGCCTGGATGTTTCCATCAAAGCTCCTGACCTGGTCAAACTGGTTTATGTATGTCTCCAAGGGGGGGCAAAGATACTCTTCCTGAGGTGTATACCTGAAATTGTCCAACTGAGCACTGGCAACTGAATTCTGTCTGCTAACATTGATTTGGATTTAACACTTAGGCCACCTCTACACTGCAGGAGGAAGGTTGGCTTGCGGTATGAACTCCAACTACATAAATAACACAGCTGGAGTCAATGTACCTTAAGATGAGATTGGCCATCTCCACAGCAACAGGTCAACAGGAGAAATGCTCCTGTTGACTTTCCTTACTCCTCGCGACAGTGAATACTAGCACCAAGAGGGGCATCCTCAGTGCTAAATCAAGCCCCGAAAGATTGCTCGCCAGAGCATCAGTCCTCCAGTAAGTGGAGACGTGGCCTTTGTCACCTTTTAAACAGCAATGCTATAACCACCAACACAATAGGGCTACGTCTACACTGGCCCCTTTTTCAGAAGGGGCATGCTAATTTTGAAAGTGGGAATAGGGAAATCCTCCGGAATAGGGCTTTATTCCGGAGGATCGGGCCAGTCTAGACGCTTTTTTTCCAGCTTTTCCCCAAGCCGGAAAAAAAGCGGCGGACATGTTTATTTAAATCCGCGGGGGATATTTAAATCCCCCGCGGATTTCCCTATTCCCACTTTCAAAATTAGCATGCCCCTTCCGAAAAAGGGGCCAGTGTAGACGTAGCCTAGGTGTATTTATTAATTTTTATGAAAATTTTATATATATATATATATATATATATATATATATATATATATATATATAGCTTCCTCCCACATTCTTCACACATGCTCCAGCTAAAGAAAAATAAAAAGACTAGATTGGGAGGGGGCCTATGTTTTTGCACTAGATTTTGCTTAGCATAATATTTTATAGTGAATAGGTGATTTCATTATTTAACTCTGAAAAGTGCTGTTAAGCAGTGAAGTAGCTTCATGTTGCAACACCGTTTCACCCTGCATTGAAAGAAAGATAAAAATAGAACTTTATTGGAATTTCAGTAAATGTTCTGTTCTAAGAAATTGTACATAGTATACTTCCAATCGCATCTATCCCACTATAATACAGTGCCAATCTCACAAGGGAGAAAATCCTGAAGTTCTTACTGAACACGTGTGCTGTTCTTCCTAGGGCAAAACTCACAGAAGTATAGGTAGAAGTTTGCCTGAGTAAGAAATTGTTTGAGGAATTAGGATTTGAACCAAATGAGAAAATCCAGCACACCTTTAATTATGCAATTTCCAAAACTGTAAGCATACACTTTCCTTTTCGGTTCATTTTTAACCCACGAAGGATGATATTCTGCTTCAGATTTCCATGTTATACCAAGATGCAAAGCCACACCCTGCCCAGTAAAGATATTATTCTAGTTTGTGTTTTGCCTATTGGAATGTCAGTGCCAGTCATCCCCTCTCCTTTCCTCACCAGCCTTGTAACCTCTCCTAGCTTAGAATGGGAATGGAAGTGACCACAATCACATGCCTCCAAGCAGCACACCCCCTGAGAAAAGATGGAGGTGGACTCCATTTAGACTAAGCCCCCAGGGCTAACCCAGGAAGACTGCCAGGATACGTCTACACTCACAGCTTCTTGCGTGAGAAATATGCAAATGAGGCTAAGCGTGGAATATCGCCAAGCCTCATTTGCATACCTAATGAGCCGCCATTTTGCAAAACAGGTTCTTGCGCCAGAAGGAGCTGTCTACACTGCCCCTTCTTGCACAGGAAAACCCCTCTTGCGCAATGCCATTATTTCTGAAAATAATTGGCGTAGCGGCATTGCGCAAGAGGGGAGAAGGCACATAGGGCTATGGGCAAGGAATGGCACAAGAGATAAGCGAAAGCTCACAATTACATATTTATAAAGGATCTAAATGCAGCCTGCCAGGTGCTCTGCGCACGACGTCCCAGCACCTGCTCACGGCCTGCTGCTGTGTACACATGCCCAGCGCCTGGAGGGAGAAGCACATGGCGGCAGAGGCTGAAGAACCCAGGCATTGGGTTAGAGCAGGAGGGGGACTGGAAGTGTGTGCGCGTATGTCCACAAGAAACTACAGCGGACAGTTATTGATGGATAGGGAATGTTTCTTCTTCACTCCCATCAGTTTGGGGCTGGCTTATGACCTGATACATAAATGCGTTTCGATCTGTTTTTTATTCCTACTTATGGTATTTTAGATGTTTTCATTATCAATAAGCCTTCATCCTTTTAAAAATCTTACAAACTTTTGACCTCACTGCTATTTAATGGCAGTGAGTTCCACAGATGAATTGGGTAAAAAAAAGGTTTCCTTTTATCAATTTTAAATTTGTTGTCATTTAAGTAAATGTAAAAAGATATTCAGTGAAGCCAGGTGAGGGCGTACCATTGATCTTTGTAATGGCATTACAATACTTTCAGTGTTATTTCCTGTACCTTTCCTTATGGATTTCACCCTCCCTCTTCCCCTTTTAACATCTATTACACATTAAGCAAATGTTCTCTTTTTTTGTGTGAAGCTTTTCAAAAGGACAAGAAAACTGGGTCTGTCTTCCTTTACAGCAGCTAATTACTCCCTAACATTTCACATTTTTCAAAATGTTAATTATTGGGTTTTTTTAAAATACGGTTTCAACCATTGTTCCTGGTATTCAAGACCATACTTTTTAATTCCAAGATCCATTCCTAGTGCCTTTAAGATAGATACAATAGTCACCACTCTCCAGTCCTCTACTAAATAACTTATTTTGATGAGATTGCTTAACTTCATTAGTAGCTCACATAGTTTGTTCCTAAATTTCTTCCAAACCCATGAATCATTTCATCTGAACCTGTTGCTCTTAGATTTATCACTTTGTTCTAGCACCTCATCTTAAATACATCAGTTTCTATGGAAAGGAAATTACTTAGTTTCTTTGCAATATCTTTATTCTCTTTTAATTTTCTGTTTACTCTCTGGTAGTCTAGCAGATTCAACAGTTTCCCTCATAGACTTCCTGCTTCTTAGAAACAAATATTTTTGTAATGTTTTGGCTGTTTGCTCAGCAATTCCCACTTTGCACACCTGATATCTATCTTACATTTTATCTCCCCTTATTTCATTTTCTGTTCTATAGACTTAACATGGGTTGAGTTCCCATTTTCTGAAGGATACCCAAATTGTTAGTCTTGCCTCTGTGATTTAATATTTTGTTTTTATTTATTTATTCCCAAATAAAATCACAAAATGTATTGTATTAATTTTATAAATATATGTCCATTTTTTGCAATCTCACGAATAATTATATGTTTATGAAAAATCTCAAACTTACAAATCTCAAATTTTCACAGAAGCCTGTTCTATTTGATTAACCACTGTCTATACTTGTTTTTATTTCAACAAAACAAGTTATGTATCATATAAAAAATTAAAAAGTACATTAAATTTATATTTAAATTAAAATTTAGTATATATGAGCAGATAACTATTTTACACATCAAATTATTGTATTATATTCAAACAAGACCTAAAAAAATATTATAAAATATATCTAAAACATAATCTAATAATAAATAATTATGATTTTCCGATAGCTTTCAGGGCCACCAAAGAAAATGTACTTCTACCAGTTTTTGTAGAAAACTACCTAGTTCGTGCCGCATGTAGCCGCGCGGCACGGGGTTCGAACGAGCAGGGATTTAAAAATGGCGGCGCCCAGTTTATGCAAATGAAGCCCGGGAAATTCAAATCCCAGGCTTCATTTGCAAGTGCGGTATGCCTACATTACCCCCGCTAGTTCGAACTAGCGGGGTAGTGTAGACATACCCTATAATTCCCTATGAACTTCTAGGAAGAAAGAGTGGAGAGGACTTTTCCTTTAATATTTTGCTCCAAGAACTCCCTAGCTATCTGCCAGAGAGAGTGGAGGAGAAAGACAGGATGTAGGCATGAAATAGGGTTCGTAAGGGACCTCTGCCCTCTACAGTGTCCTTTACAACATGAAAGTGGGCCTCATGACCAGGCAGATGTACTCAGTCAGACACAGCTCTTCATTACACCCACTAAAGTTAATACACCTGCGAGTGAACATGGACCTACTGCATTTAGTATGACCAAATATACATTAACAAAATGGACTAGGCAGATTTTTGCTACTGTGAACCATGGAAATAAATTGCATGGTGTGTTCATCTGATTTTTAGAATGAACCCTAGGCCATCGTTTTTCTGACTGGAATGCTCAGTATGTCTCCATTATTTCTAATAGTAAATAGCCTGTGCAATGTGATTCTGTTAAAACTCACTAAAAGTAGAATCTACTTTATCAAAGCAAAATGCCTATTACTAGTTTGGAGTTCAAGTTATTGATTCTCTTCTCAAAGATGTTATAAATCCTCAGATAACATTGGATCTTTCAGGTCACCCAGGGCCCCTCTGAGGAAACAGTTCATATTCTTGCAGCTCCTATCAGAGTGTAATTTCTAGAAATAATACTTCAGGCAGCAGGAGACAATAATGGAAAGCAGTCTCCTACTAAAGAGATTCTACATGGCACGAAGATAAAAGCACAAAGAACATTACTATCATCCACTTCCATTTGGAAAGAGACATTTATGGTTGGTATATGTAGTGCAATAATAATAAGCACAGGAGGGAAATTTCACAGCGAGTGAATATGAAAATTAGTATATATTTGCCATATCAAAGGTGACTTTGGACTGAAAACAAAATATGGGAGAAATTATGTGTAAAAAATATAACTCAGAACATTGATCAAGCTATAAATGAAGTCCGCAGGTTGTTTCACCTGGATTGCAATGAAGAGGATGGAAAGAAGTTGGAACTGCTTCAACTGAAAAACAAAACAGTACACACACCTGAGAAAAACACTTCTCCTTTAAATAGGAAGATGTATTTAATCTCAAACTCTGAGAAAAAAAATCTCACCAGTAAGACCCATCTTAGACTCTTAAACCTCTTCAATCAGTTTGGGAGCTATGTCTTCCCACAAAGAAGGCAACCTTCGCTCATCTATTCTATAGAGCACTTATAGCCATTTCCTCCTCTGTTCATTCTTGGCTGCTATCCAACAGAATAGATCATAACTGGCTGATGTGCTGCAGCACATCAACTGATTCCTCATGCTGCTGTCCAGGAACTTGCAGGGTGTATAATTTGACAACTAAGTTGCATCATTAATGAGAGAATAAGCTATGATGTATTTTTGTGCTGACTGTACATGTTGGATCTGAAAAAGATGTTAAATACAAAGTTGTTTTTATTACTCACATGAAGCTGTGTGCTGTAATAACAGACATAGTTATGTCTGTCTATTTTAGTGTTTTCAGAATCTCTTCATACATGTGACATAATATGCTAAGTGTCACATGATTTATGTCCACTCTCAGGAATATGTTCTGCTTTCAGGGTATGTCTACACTACAAAGTTAGTTCAAACTAACAGCCGTTAGTTTGAATTAACTTTCATGGGGGCTACACATGCAAACCGCTATTTCTAATTTAATTCGAACTAGCGGAGCGCTTAATTTGAACTAGGTAAACCTCATTCTACAAGGACTAACACCTAGTTCGAATTAAGTAGTTTGAATTAAGGGCTGTGTAGCCACTTAATTCGAACTAGTTGGAGGCTAGCCCTTCCCAGGTTGCTCTGGTGGCCACTCTGGCCCAAACCAGGGACTCTTCTGCCTTCCTCCCGGCCCCGGAGCCCTTAAAGGGGCACAATCTGCCCACAGTGCCCGTGACAGTTGCAAGCCTGCCAACATCCAGCCAGCAGACCCTGCACCTGGCACAGGATGAGCCAGACACTCACTGCCACCCAGCCCTCCACCTCTTCCCAGGACCAGGCTGGCAGCTCCCACCTGGTCTAGTGTGGAGATCGTGGACCTCATCGAGGTTTGGGGAGAGGCCTCCAATATCCACAATCTCCACACTAGACACAGGAATGCGGCCATCTACAGTCGCATGGCTGCCAGCCTGGCCACCAGAGGCCACATGCAGACCCAGGAGCAGGTCCGCTGCAAGATTAAAGACCTGCGGCAGGCCTACTCCAGGACCTCCCAGCCAGGGGCCAACCTGGAGGCATGCCCTCATTATGAGGCCTTGGACCGAATCCTGGGGGCTCATGCAGTCCATGCCCCCCAGGTGGTGATCGACCTGGGGCAGAGGGCCCCGTCCCTGACACAGAGGAGGACGAGGAGGATGCCGAGAGCCAGGAGCCTGCAGGGAGCCTGCCCAAGACCCAGGACCTCCGAGGCATCCCACAGAGCACATCGGCTGTGTTGTCTGAGGCCAGGGAGGGCTCCACATGTGAGTGCCATCATGCTCCCGTTATGTGTATGGAGGGGGAGTGGAGAGGGAGCCCAGGGACCGTGCACCTGGGCCTTGCCTTCCCTGGGGTGGCCCATCCCCTCCTTGCAGCCCCCCTCACCCTCCAGCCCAGTGGCCGGTGAGTGCCATACCTGCATGACCACTGCTCTGACGGTGGATTTCCCCACGCCGAACTGGTTCCTGATGGATCGGTAGCTGTCCTGTGTGGAGAGCTTCCACAGGGCGATGGCCACACGCTTCTGGAGGGGGATGGCGGGTCTCATGTGAGTGTCCCGTCGCCACAGAGCAGAGGTGAGCCACTCGCAGAGCTCCAGGAAGGTGTCCTTCTTCATCCTGAAGTTCTGGGTCCACTGTTGGTCTCCCCAGCGCTCCAGGACGATGTGGTGTCCAGACGCCAGATGCGGCAGGGCACACTGGCATCCAGGCACTGATGTGGCTCCTCCACGGCCCCCAGGGAGGCCAGGGAGAGAGGCAGGGGGCTGACATGCACCAGATGGTGCCAGGCAGCCTCCAGCCGTTGCTGGCAGGCTTGCAGTAGCAAGTCCAAAAACTGGAGCAGAATACCCAGGGCAAGCTCTGGCTCCATGGTGCCAACTGCGGCAGCGTCCCCAATGGGAACCACCGACACAGACAGGCAGAGAGGAAACAGCTTTGCTGTCCCTCGGCGAGGTAGGCAAGCAAGTGGAAAAGCTGAGAACCCTCTGTCCAGGGGGGTCCCTTTAAGCACGAGCCTCAGATAGCCTCAGACAGCAGCCACACAAAGCAACTACTGACCTGATGCCCTGCCGGAACTGGTTTCAGCTGCCCTTAAATGCGACCCAGCATCCAATCAGTGTGCACGTGCTATTTCGAATTAGCAAAATGCTAATTCGAATTAGTTTTGGGGTTTAGATGCATTATTTCGAATTAACTTATTTCGAAATAAGTTAGTTCGAATTAGCGCTGTAGTGTAGACATACCCTCATAGTATTTATAGGGATTTATGTTAATCAGTTTGCCTACAAGGGGCTACATTCTGTCTTTGGATGTATATATATGGTTTCCATATGCAGGCAACTGAAAGAAAAAAAAATTGTGCAATGGAATGTGCTTGCTTCCAACTAGAGATGAACCAAAGTTCAGATTAAGGTACACTACCAAGTTAGGTGAAGAGTGCTCAATTCACATTCTATAGGACACGTAAGGTGGATCCAACTCTACTAAAACTCATAAGATCTTGAAAAAATTTAGCCCAAAGTAGCCAAGAATCTTACAAGATTCCCATGCAATTGTCAACATGTCAGAACAAATTCTTGTGAGACTAGCACAAGGCTTTGATGACTCTAAATAGGAACAAGTATCTTTCCACTTCTGGATTCAATTGAGAGCTAAAGCTGAGAAATGGTTGGTTCAGTTCTGAGGATACAAATTCATACTGCCTAATATGAGGCACAACTGAGAATGACAATTTCAGGACAGACTGTTGGAAATAGGCCAGACACACTGCAAAACTGAAGGTATTTTCTATCATCAGATTTCACCAAGCCACTAACAGTAGCACTATATTATGTCATAGATAGTCAAACAACAGCCCATAAGCACTCCAGCCACTGCTTAGTACCCAGACTACTGAACTTAGTGATGAAAGGTTATTAAAACCAAAATTTACCACACATTAGGTTCTTCCAATCCCAAAGTATCAGACCCTCATCCCAAGTCAACATGTACTTGTTAAAACCTCCACCCAATCCAGTATAATGTGGATGTAAGTCTTGTAACTTTCAGTTATCCTAAATCATGTAAGTTTCAGCCATTGTGAGTCACATAACTTAAGGTTCTTGATGTCTGTTTAGAATCTGGTGTTGGTCATTTTCCTTTCCAAGTATCTGGACTTCCAACACTTGGTCATCTGAAGAAGTGGGTTGCACCCATAAAAGCTCATGATACCATCTACATGTTTTATTAGTCTTTAAAGTGCTACCAGACTATTTGTTGTTTATAACTGCTATTGTAAGTCATGTAACTTTCAGTTGTTCTAAGTTGTGTAAGTTTCAATCATTGTGAGCCATAACTTTCATGTAATGTTTCAAGTTCTGCAATTTCTTGCAAGCTTTGTAACTTCCAATTATTGCTGGTACAACCTTTAAGCTTTGTAGCTTTCCATCATGAGACAAGGGAGTGTGTGAGTAGTGGGTGTGTGTAAGTGAGAAGAGAGTGTGAATAGGAGAATGTCTGTGCCCAGGTGGAGAGGAGCTGCAGGACTGCTGACTTGGAGCCAGGAGCCAGATGGGATCTGATGTAATCTTTGCTTGCACATGAGAAAGGCAAGAAAGGTGCAACAAAGATGAGCAGAAGAACTTAATATGCATGAGAACAATGAGATCGGGGTGGGCCTCTCGGTGATGGACACAGAAAAAGAACTGTGTATGTGACAGGGTCACCCAGCTGAATAAAGAGAAGATAGCACACAGACCAAACATCATCCAATCAGCTTGCCGGACTGGATTCATGACTGCAGGCAGACACAGTGGACCCACCATGCTTGGCTTCTTCTGCTATCTCTGTGCAACTCATCGCATGCGTAAGTGCATGAATGTGTGTACGTCTGTGAAGGAGTTCCATTCTCTTTTTGATTGATCAGATAGTGGCATTAAATAAATCAGTATAACTGTAACCCTGGGCTGGTCTCCAGTGAAATTTGGTAACAGTACTTTCAAGATGACACTAAATACGATGCAGCAGCCAGTCTTTAGTAAACTAAGTAAAGGTGTATTTTTAAAAAAAGGAAAAAAAGAGAGAGATTACAATTGATTTCAGAGTCTAGGTCAGTATAATCTTCTTTATTGCCATTGTCCATCCCTCCATGAATGCAAGTCAATAACACACCATTCCATTTTGTTGGGAGCATACCTTTTCCGTTTCTGGCCAAAGAGTTTTGTCATGGGATGGGCCCAGTGTGTTTTTAGTCTGCCAAGCAGTCATAGAATCATAGAACACTAAAGGTGCAAGGGACCTCGAAAGGTCATCCAGTCTAGTCCCCTGCTGTCATGGCAGGACCAGTCCCATCTAGACCAGGATTTCCCAACCTATGGGTCACAACCCAAATATGGGTCACCATTACATTTCAAAAGGGTTGCCAAGTGTCTCCCCAGGTGGTACTCTTAAGGAGCCATTCACACATTTGAAAAGGTCCCCCCCCCCAGCTCCACAGCTGGCTTAGTCTTAAGGAGCCATTCACCTGAAGTGGTACTCAACTTAATTGGTTTAACAAGCTTCAGGCAGTTAAACCAATCAATTGAATTGAATACCATTTCAGTGACTCAGAGCAGAGTAAGGGAGGGGGTCTCCAATCTTTTTAAGTGCAAGATCACTTTTTGAATTTAAGTGCAATTCAGGATCTACCTCAGACCCAAATACCCTTTCCCTGCCTTCTTCGTGCCCCTGCTCACTCCATCCTCCCATTCTCCCTCCCTTTCACCAGGCAGGGGCAGATGGTTGGGGCACAGGTTCTGGTCTTGGGCTAAGGGATTTGGAGTGTGAGGGGGCTCTGAGCTGAGCCTGGGGCAGGGAGTTGGGATACAGGAGGGTGTTCAGGGTTCAGGCACTGTAAGGGAATTTGGGTCTGGGGGGCTCAGGACTAAGGAAGGGGCTTGGGGTGTAGAGGGGGGTACATGACTGGGGCAGGGGTTCGGAGCTGGCTCCAGCTGGACACTGTTTACCACAGGTGGCTACTGGGTGGTGGTGCAGTGGGGCTAAGGCAGGCTCACCCCTGCCCTGGTCCTGGTCCTGGCCCTGGCCCTGCACCACTCTCAAAAGCAGCCAGCAAACTTCTTCCAACCCAAGCCCTGTTGACACCCCCCACCCCCGTTCTGTGGAGATAGAATACAGGGTGGAAGAAGGGGCACCCTGACATCAGCAAACCCTCTTCTCCCTGTGTTCAGGAGCCTGCAGGGAGAGGCCGGGACTGTGCTGGGGGGTGCCACAACAATTCCGAGGATACAACAGTTAGCAACGCAAATGCAAGTTCAACCATCCCATTAATTTAAGTTCAGGTGAAACTGTTTGGTAAAATACTAAATTTTACTTGGGTTTTTTTTAATAATGTGTATTATGTTTCTAATATTTTTGTAATACCTTTGTGTAAGATTCCCAGGCCCAGAGTGTGCCCCCCAGGCCCTGACTCCCAGCCCCTGAGTGTGTGACTCCCAGCCCCTCCAGCCCTTGAGTGTGACTTTCTGAGTGTGACTCCCAGTCCCCCTAGCCCCAGAGTATGCCCCCCCAACCCCTGAATATGTGACTCCCAGGGTATGACTCCCAGTCCCTCCAGCCCCTGAGTGTGACTCCTCCAGCCCTTCCAGCGTCTGAGTGTAGGGTTTAAGCTGGGGGGAAGCGGTTTGGGGAGTGTCTTTTCCCCACCACAACTCAAATAAAGGTAGTGTTGTTATTCTATTATTAATGTATTTTCAGTTTTTCTATGAAATAACTACTATGAACATATAAACAGGAGGGGCACAATTTTATATTCGTGCCTCAGGCACACAATTAGCTAGTTATGGCACTGTCTCCCATCCTCCCTCCCCCCCCCCCATTTTTTAATTGCTTTGTGTCACCAAGTCTTCCTGAATTGTCAAAATGGGTCCCCATCTGGAAAAGGTTGAGAACCACTGATCTAGACCAGGGGTCTCCAAACTTTTCAGCCCGAGGGCCGCATTAACTATCAAACAGCAGTTCGGGGGCCGCTTTCACGACGGGGAATTTCAGTTGCCTATTGCGCCCTCTGTCGCAGCGCGGCCGGTACTCTGACCATGCACTCCCTCCAGTGCTGAAGGGGAGGGAAAGGGGGGCCCGGGCCCACCCTCACTCACGGGCCCCAGCCCAGGGCCCTAAGGACACGGAACCAGCTGGCTCCGGTCCGGCTGACGGGGTTCCTGCCGTAACTCGTCAGCCCGCCAACTCTAACGAGTTCTGCCCTGGGCTGCTTCCTTTCCCTCCTCGTGTGACCCTCTACCTCCCCCCACCGTGGGGCGGTCACCTTTGATTCGTCCGTCAGGCTGACGGTCGTATATCCAGACGCCCACCCCTCCCGCCGGGGCTGGTCCTGCCGTCTGGGTGGCCGTCGGGTCTGGACTCCTGAGAAGGGGGGGGGGCTTTTCCCCCTGCTCTCCCCTTCCTCTGCACGCTGTCCTCCCCTCCTGCTTGCCACCGCTCACTCCTCCCCCCCCCCCCCCGGGCGGAAGGGGTCACCTTTTTAAAGTTCCCGCCGGGGTTCACGTTCCCCCGCACGTCGCCGGGCGGGCGTTACCACCACCGCCCATCCTGCCCCCTGATTGGCCGGCTGCCCTGTCAGTCTGGGCGGGGGAACGCCGCCCGTGCTAACCCCCGCCCCCTGCGCCGTTTGCCGCCGCGCGGCCGCTTGTCAGCGGAGCGGCCCACTTCTCCTGCCCTGGTGCGGCGTGAGTACACGCCGCACACCCCTGACAGGGCCCCCCCCTCCCCCGCGGCAAGAAGGGCCCGTTCGGCGGCGCCCCAGGGACGGGCGGGGGTCGCCTCGTCACACCGGCACGCGGAAGAAGGCGGGGCCAGACAAAAAGGTCTCCACGGGCCGGATGAGAGGGCCTCGCGGGCCGCATTCGGCCCGCGGGCCGTAGTTTGGAGACCCCTGATCTAGACCATCCCTGATAGCTGTCTATCTAACCTGCTCTTAAATATCTCCAGAGACAGAGATTCCAATCATTTATGATCTCTGGGGATCCAGTCACTAATGAGGGTTGTCCACCTGGGCTATGTCTAGATTGGCACGATTTTCTAGAAAGAGGAAAAAGCACAGGTGTCCTGGTGACCCCTCTGTCCATAGTAATCACAGCTTAAATGCAAGATAGTGTCCACACTGAATAGATGCTATCTTTCGAAAAAGCATATTGGCAAAGTGCATTGAAAAAGCTATGTGGACACTCTCTCTCAAAAGAAGATTTTTCAGAAGATCTCTTCCAGAAAAACTTCTTCCAAAAGAAGCCTGCAGTCTAGATGTACCCTGAGTGACAGTGAACTTTTCTTTCTCTGCTTCCAATTGACCAGCTTTCTGCTCTGTATAGCATTACTGGAAGAACACGGGAGTAAAACAGTCCTTTCCTTTTCTTCATGGACAGTTCATCAACTGTCAGAGATATCTTTATGTTCTTGAAACATTCCCAACTTGTCTTGCATCTCCTACTGCATTTCCCTTTAAATGAGTTGTCTCCATTTAGCTACTGACCCATTTTATAGTAGCCTTGTTTCCCTTTTTATAGATGGGCACAATATTTGCCCTTTTCCAGTCTTCTGGAATCTCTCCCATATTCCATGACTCTTCAAAGATAATAGCTAATGGCTCAGGCTATGTCTACACTACAGAGTTTTTTGGGAAAACGGTCATTTTTCAAAAAAATTTCACTTACATCCACACTGCAATCACGTTCTTTCAAAAAAAATTTGAAAGAACAGAAGGGTTTTTCCAACATGGGTAAACCTCTTTCTATGAGGAAGAAACCTTTTTTCGAAAGAGCTCTTTCGGAAAAAGGCATGTGTGGACGGGAAGTTCACCGAGGGAGTTCTTTTGAAAGAAGAGGAAAGAGGAAAAAGCACAGGTGCCTTGGGCTATGTCTAGACTGCAGGCTTCTTTCGAAAGAGGCTCTTTCGAAAGCATCTTTCGAAAGAGCCTCTTTCGAAAGATCGCGTCTAGACTGCAGGCGGATCTTTCGATAGAGGAAATCCGCTTTTTCGAAAGAGAGCACCCAGCGAGTCTGGATGCTCTCTTTCGAAGACGGCCTCTTTACATTGTAGAATGCCTTCTTTCGAAAGAGGAACTTTCGAAAGAAGGCGTTCTTCCTCGTGAAACGAGGCTTACCGCCATCGAAAGAAAAGCTGCGTTCTTTCGAAATAATTTCGAAAGAACGTGGCTTGAGTCTGGACGCAGGGGAAGTTTTTTCGGGAAAAGGCTACTTTTCCCGAAAAAAACCCTGAGTCTGGACATGGCCTTGGTGGCCACTCCATCCATAGTAATCACAACTTAAACGCGAGATAGCGTCCATTCAGTGTGGATACTATCTTTCGAAAAAACAGATCACTTTTTCCATGTGCTTTGGCAGTGTGGATGCTCTCTTCTGGAAGAAGATTTTTTGGAAGATCTCTTCTGGAAAAGCTTCTTCCAAAAAAAGCCTGTAGTCTAGACGTAGCCCCAGATACCTCCTCTATCAGCTCCTTGAGTATTCTCGGATGCATTTCATCAGTCTCTGGTGACTTGAAGACATCTAACTTTACTAAGTAACTTTTAACTTATTCTTTTCCTATTTTAACTTCTGAACCTATCCTCTTTTCACTAGTGATAGAAATGTAGCCGTGTTAGTCTGGGGTAGTTGAAGCAAAATGCAGGACAATGTAGCACTTTAAAGACTAACAAGATGGTTTATTAGATGATGAGCTTTCGTGGGCCAGACCCACTTCCTCAGATCAAATAGTGAAAGAAAGTAGTCACAACCATATATACCAAAGGATACAATTAAAAAAATGAACAAATATGAAAAGGACAAATCACATTGCAGAACAGAAGGGGGATGCGGGGGGGTGGGAAGGGGGAGGAAGGAAGGTAAGTGTCTGTGAATTGCTGATATTAAAGGTAGGGAGAGTGGGATGTTTGTGAGTTAATGGTATTACAGGTGATAATTGGGGAAACTGTCTTGGTAATGGGTGAGAAAGTTCAAAGTCTTGTTAAGTCCTTGTTGGCAAGTGTCGAATTTTAACATGAATGACAGTTCAGAGGATTCCCTTTCAAGTGCAGATGTAAAAGGTCTTTGTAGCAGAATGCAGGTGGCTAAGTCATTTAGAGAGTGTCCTTTCTGGAAAAAAGCGGCAGCCATGTTAATGCAAATGCCGCAGGGGATATTTAAAACCCCCGCGGATTTGCCTATTCCAACGTGCTACATTAGCATCCCTTTTCCGGAAGGGATGCCAGTGTAGACGTAGCCCTTCAGTATTGCTTATGGATATCACAGATTGGCACCAGATGAGACATCATATTTAAAGAAAACTGTATTTAAACTGTTGACTCATCTTTCCCTCAGTAAGCATTTCATACACACAACACACCCATTCACACAAACATTAGAATAAAATAAACATCTGTTTATCATGACATGCTTCCTACCAATTGAAAAAGAAGTAAAAAAAAGAAATTTACTGTTAAGTCTATTATTACGTTTTTGGAAGGTACTCAGATGCTACAGTGAAAGAGGATATATAAAATCTGAAACAGAAAAACAATGCAACCTAAAACCTAAACATTTTGATTACCCAGTAGAACAGGGATGAGCAAAAAGTCCGGCCTGCCAAGTGGGTTGATCCAGCCTGTGGAAGTCCTGCTGCTCCTCAGGGCCTAGGGAAGGAGGAGCACGCGGCACTTAGAATCAACTCTGGCAGTGAGCAAGAGGGCAGTGAGCAAGAGACTTTGCGCTCCCCTAAACACCCAGGCCAATCACGGACTAGGGACGGGGAAGCACATGAAATCTCCTCCCGCCCTTCAAGAGGCTCAGAACTTAGAGTCAACTGCCAGCTGTTGCTAAGCTGGGGAGTGACTCAAAATGTGGCTACTCCTTGCAGGGTGGGAGCAGACTTTGCATGCTCCCCCCACCGCCAATCCCTGATTGACCTGAGTGGGGGGGAGCACGCAAAGTCTCTTCCCACTGCCAGGGGCCCAGGTGTCTAGAGGGAACCACCAGCTGTTCAGAACAGCTGGTGTTTCTCTCTGTGGGGGAAGAAGCAAATACTTCACATGCGCTCCCACCCACAGACAAATTAGGGTCTATGGGCAGGGAAGTATAGAAGTGTCCTGGCCCCGCACCTTCTACCCAAGGCCCAACCTCTTCTGGGGCAGCCCAGAAGTGGCCCTCAGTCAAAACTTATTGCCCAGCCCTTCAGCAGAAGCTCTGAATTCAGGGTTAGTAGAAAAAATTGTCGTGTGGTGTAATCTCATGCAAGCCTTTTATTTCTGTCCCTGCACCTAGTTCTTTCACACTCTCCTCCACATACAGCAAAATGAAAATGATTTTAACAGACATACATCCCCCACATTAGCTATTAATCCTTGGAATATACTATAAGTTTCTCATTCATGCTGCACATTGATTAATTTTTCCTTGCCACCAGAGCTGAACCCCAGCCCTTCTAACCTTGGCAGTTTATAACCTCAGCATCTCTAAGTGAGCCTCATCAGTTACAAAAGTAAAAAAAATTGCTTGAGCCCTGGCACCTAATTGCTTGAGCACCTGGGATTCAATCATTACAAATGAAGCATTGCCATACCACTCGCAGCCCATCAGATACTACTGAATTGTTTAGTACAATCCTGTCATTAAATCATTAATATCTCACAAAAAAATGTAAGACTCAGGCTAATAGGATTAAGTGTTAATGTCTTTTCAGCTAGTTGATTGCCTACTGTAGGTTCTGTGTCAACTGACTATCAGCTGAGGGGATTGGAATCATAAACACATACTCATCTTTCTCAAAACGATGCTAATTAAAGCATACTTGACAGACAACAGGGAATTTTGTTTTACATCAGTGTAGGAATTTAGTCTATTTATGGGTTGCATTAGATACTGGTCACCTGTTTAAGCTAATTCCATTCAAAAATGCATGTAATTAATGTCTATTTTATGATGCAAGTGGTCAAAGGTAAGGTTTAATGTCAAAACTTAAGTTTGTCCTGTCTTGGTGTTGAGCATTTATCATGCATCATCACTGTTTTATTAATACATTTTGTATGTATTATTCATGCATTTAACATCTTAGTTTCAAATGATTAGAAAAATATGTGATGAGGCACTTTGCAGACATATGAAACCTACTGGTTTGCAATTAATCAAACAAAGAAACACAAACCCAATAGCACTCTGAATTTTTTTAAGCTGAAAGTATTTGGACAGATAGTGAGGTGAGGAGGAGTTTTTAATGTGAACCTTAAGATCTGTGAAGTAGGATGAGCTCCCTTTCATCTTCTCCCTCTTGAGCAACTTAAAAAGTCACAAGGCTCCTTCCTCAACCCTTTCAAATCTTATAGCTTCTGAAGAGCCCTTTGCACCTTACAAGGTCCAGAAAGGCCAAAGTAAAAGGTTATTCCTCGCATGATCAACTGGAACACAAGCATCTGCCTTTGCCTTAGGACCTGTCTAATTTACTGAAACTGAAGCAGTTCTTCTGCCAACCCAGAGGCTACCTATGGCAAGATCACTACATTCCACTGCCCTTTTTTCTATGCAGTGTATATTAGTCATGTGAACATACTTAAGGAATCATTCCTTAGCTGCAACCTGTACAAAAGGAACCAAAACAAACTAACAAAAAACACTTCAAATCCTAAAGTGAAATCCTGTTTCCATTGCAACCAATGGAGTCATGATCTCATCTTAATGTGCATATTCAAGAGCTTTGAAAGACTCATTAATCATGCAAATTAATTTAATAGATGAGTCGTACTACCACAAGTGTCCCCTGGTGCCCAGGCATAGTATAGCAGCTCTTTCACTGAGCCCTGCCAATAGTCATTCGACCTTCTACCCATTCATCATCCTAAGTCCACCCCTTCAGGTGTCCCAGTTGTTAGGGTTGTCAACTATCTACTCACAAAAAAATGAACTCCCTGCCAAGAGGGGCTGCTTGTGTGGGACACTGGCTTCCGGGAGTGACGGGACCACACTCCTTTCCGTTGGCCTCAGTGGCTTTTGGGAGTTGAGCTCTGTGGATCTGTGGATCCTGATGTCTATTTCCACAGCTGAGAGCTGAGCATCTAAAACGATGGATTTAGAGTTGAAATTGTTATGCAGCATTTCTCTCTGCATCCAATTTAGCAAAGCATTTAAACATGTGCTTAAGTCCATCCCTATGCAAAGCACATGCTTAAGTGCTTCGCTGAATAGGGATGGACTTAATTGTTTCATGGATTAGGCACAGACTATTGAACGAGGGCCAATCCCCATAATGTCTGCACAATGCTTTGAAAATGAAGTGCTATAATTACATTAGCTAATGAATTATTTATATGCTGAGGGTGTTTCATAACAAAAGCTGGCTGGAGGATGAGAAGTGCAAAACCACTAACTTTGGTTAAAGAAACAGGACAAAACCTCCTTTACTCTTAAAATAGCGAATTATGAGAAAAATTAATTCAATACATTTTACTTGGCAGTAAAAATGGTGAAAAGCCTTTAATCATATTTAAAATCATGATAAACCCACATTCCTCTGCACTGAAGATATTTGTAGCCAGACTTGTAAACACTTGTAGTAGAGGGGTGCTCAGCTGCAAGCTGACTGAGAGAGTGGGTGACAATTTAAATATCATCTATTTTTTGGTCATAGGAGTCTGGCTGTAACAAACATCCAGTCTTAATCATCATACTACAGAGACACCACTATTTTCCATTACCTCGAGAGTTGAACTGAGGATCTATCTGCATTATATTTCAATTGTTTTGTAGTTTTCAGCAAATGTGTCTGAAACCCAAATTATGACAGGCAAAACTGGACTAAACTTAAAGCTCAAACTATGACAGTATCAGCCTTCCTCTGATTATCAGGAAAGTACAGGCAGTCCCCAAGTTACGCGGATCCGACTTTCCGCAGTTACGAACGGGGATTTTCTCGCCCCGGACAACGCGAGCGGCGGGACGCCTGGTCCCGCCGCCCACGTCCTCTGGGGCGAGAAAAGCTGCTCTGCATCTCCCTGGTCTGCTGGGGGGGAAAAGAGAGGAGCCAGATCAACGCCGCGGTCCCGCCCGGGTCCTCCGCGGCTTTGCTCAGTGTCTCCCTGGTCTGCTGGGGGGGGACGCAGCTAGTGCACCCCCTCCCCCCCCCCCCCCGCAGACCAGGGAGACGTGGAGCAAAGCCCCGGGCCTGTGGTAGAGCAGGTGGGGCGCTGCCGGTTGGTCCCGCAGCACCGCTCCTTGGCGCTACTGGACCAACCCGGCAGGACCCCAGCTGCTCTGCCCCAGGCGTCCCCAAGTCAGCCGCTGCTGAAACTGACCAGCGGCTGACTACAGGAAGCCCCTGCCCCGGGTTTCCTGGAATCAGCCGCTGATCAGTTTCAGCAGCAGCTGACTTGGGGATGCCTGGGGTTCTTAAGTTGAATCTGTATGTAAGTTGGAACTGGCGTCCAGATTCAGCCGCTGTTGAAACTGATCAGTTTCAGCAGCGGCTGAATCTGGACGCCAGTTCCGACTTACATACAGATTCAACTTAAGAACAAACCTACAGTCCCTATCTTGTACGTAACCCGGGGACTGCCTGTATTACTCTTCGAAAACTTGAAACATCACAATAGATCAATAATATCTATAAAATCTATGGCTAAGACAACTGAATTAGCTTTTCCCTATGTGATAATAACAAGACAAGTTGCAGCCTGCAGTTCTCATGAATTTAATTTGTGACAGTTTCCCTGTTAGGGTATATCAACTGGTAGATAGTTGACTTTAGGTTTTCTGATACAGGCAGCAATGTAAGAGAGGGCAGTGAATTTTCAGGATAAAAATAGAAGTGCCAGATTTGGAAGCACTGCAACAAGTACAATAACTTCAAATCACTCAGAGCATGGGGCTATCAAATGTAATCAAAGTTGTTTTTAAGATGTTTCACTTCACAAGATTGGGATGCATTGCACCATGAGATAGCACTATATGGGATAAAGTTAACAGTAATCTCTAGCTTCATTTCCAATAAGTTTCAAATGCTTGAATCTCAAGCTCTCTCTTGCTTCAACAACTGAAGCTTAGACATCTTAAGCGTATTTAGCCCAGGGGAGAGATTGTAAATACTAAGTGCCTTGCTCTTTCCTTGTTGCACATGACACTTGTAATTAAAAACATCACAAACCACATTAACGGACCAATTCTGTCATCAGATCTGGTAAGTAGATCTCAAATGAGCAATTTAAGGCCTAATCCTGCAGTTTGTCACAAGCATGCAGATTCTGCACCTCTCGTGCCCCACGGACTTTAATGGGTTTGTCTATACAGCAAACTAATACCCAAGGCTGGCCCATGCCATTAGATTCAGGTTTGCAGGGATTGGACTGCTGGGCAGTTTCATTACTGTGTAGACATCTGGGCTCAGACTGGAGCCTGAGTTCTGGGATCCTCCTGGCATGCAGGGTCCTCAAACCCAGAATCTGGCCCAAGCCTGGAAGTGTACTTAGCAATGACACAGTCCTGCATCTCAAGCCCCAGGAGTGAGACTTAGCTGGCACAGGCCACATGTGGGTTTTCTTTCCTATACAGACATAGCCAGTGGGGCTCTGCACAGGGAGCCGCCTGCAGCAGTGAAGGGTAGGATTATAGCCACAGTGAAGAACTGGGCCAGCTGAAACATGTGAGTGGGGATTCTCCAACACGTCAAACAATACTGTACGTTAAACCTGTATAGGGATGGAGCAATTCTCAAAAAGCACGGTACTCTTTAGACAAATAAGGATATTTTTAGTACAATGCTTCATTAAATCAAAGACCGGCTGTCCTGACAGTGTCTTCCACTGAGCCTTTTTTACACAAAGATTTACACTAGTGAAAAGGTTTTCTAACACTTGGGTGGACTGAGAAGCATCAGTGAGATGATCAGCTACTTTCTAGCATACTTGTAATTGTAATGTTTTCCTGAGGGGGACTGTATGGATCACACTCCTCTTTCCAATGGGTGTGAGTACACTCTTCAGTAAGGATGTGGGAGAATAGAAGAGAAAAAGCTTAGATGTCTGTATATGGATGCAGGAAAGTATGGGGAATATGCAGGAAAAACTAGAAATGCTAATTAATAAAAACAATTATGATGCAGTTAGCAACACAGAGACTTGGGATAATACACATGACTGGAATATTGGTATAGAAGGCTATAGCTCACTCAGGAAGGGTAAGTAGGGAGAAAAAGGAGTAGGTATTGCCTTATAGATCAAAAATGTATACACTTGGACTGAGGCTGAGATGGAAATAGGAAACAGAGTTGTTAAAAATTGCTGGGTAAGGTTAAAAGGTGATGTCATGGTGTGGTCTACTACAGAGCACTCTGATACAGAGGCAGTGGCGAGGGGTCAGGTGGGAGATGGTACGCATGGGGAGCCAGCTTTTGAACCGGCTCCCTATGAGCACCAGCTCCTGCCTGCTCCCCCGCATGTAAATGCGTAACCGCTGAAATTTACAGTGGTTACACACTTAGAAAATTTTAAAACACATTTTAACATTCCTAGTGAAAGGGAAGCCTTTCCCTGAGCACCATAATGCAAAACTGCAGAGTGAGGCAATGCGGATAGGATGGGAAGAAAAGAGACAGACTCGGGGATCTTTTTTTAACGGGACCTAGGGACAGGAAATCGTTTAGGTTTTAAAATGGATTGTGATCACACTCCATGAACACAGTGCGTTGTCAATGAAAGTGTGACAAATCCAGTGTAATAGGGATGTTGTGGATATTGCTCATAGTTGAACTAAAAATTATGACAGAGAGTGCTAAATAGGTATTGTAAACTGAAACAACCAACTCCCTGTCCATGTAGGCAAGAACTATTCATTAGTGGGCAAGGAGACAGAACTCAGAGTAGCAAAGAGTTTGTATAGAGAGAGAGTTAGTGCATGGCAAGTTGAAGCATAAATGTACAGCATGTTAGCATGCAGTGCATTAACTGACCATGTGGACCTGCTGCCCTTTGTGTACACTGTATATCCTTTCCGCACAGTGGGCAAGTCTGTCAGGGTTCAGCACTTGTGGGCTTCCTTTTTTGAGTCTGTGGCCAGTTGTGTAACTAGGGACCAAAATATTGTTTGTTTTATTAAAACAAATCAAAGTGTTGTTTGTTTCAACAGTAGAATCAAAGCATTTGGAGGCAGGGGATTTGAAAACATACACACTACTACATTTGAAAACATACACACTTACCTAAAATCTTACCATCTCCTGATGTCAGGTATCAGAGGGGTAGCCATGTTATCAGAATCTGCAAAAGTGACAAGGAGTCCTGTGGCACCTTATCTGTTAGTCTATAACATGCCACAGGTCTCCTTGTTGCATCTCCTGATGGTTGACTACACAGGTCTAACTTCTTTGGATATCCCCAGTGGGTATCTCTTCATGTTAGTCTACTTTCCTAAACAGCTCTCCAAACTACTATCATCCACCACCACTCACCTGTCTTGAGAAAGCATCCTTAGTAAATAGTTTCAGTCCTTTCAATCTTTTGAGCAGGCCTGTTCCTACCCATACACAAAACACCATAGCTGTGTGGGGCACCAAATTGCTCAAAATTTCACGGTGCCCATGCAGTTGGTTGCTGCATATGGGCTGCAGTAGCACATGGCTGGGTCATCTTTCCCCCTATTCAGCCTTAGATATTTCCAACCATCATTTTGGCTGGGGTCCCAGGAGAGAACGGAGACCAGGATTACCTCACTGCCCACCATTAAATAGGATTTTAGTAAAGCAGGAGTCCTTTGTTCACAGGCTGACCCACATGTGACCAGGAAAGATAAACTCTTTTACAAATTCATTGTCCCTTACTTATAGACCATCAGCACTGCAGCCTCTTTCATTGTTTGTACCTAACGTGCGACCCAAAGCAGCAAATATGAAATTACAGATACACAGGTCAATATTCCTAACTTAGTCTACTAAAATGATACTTGCTGGCAAATGGGATAATCATATTCAGTAAATTAAAACCTTCCCACTGATATGTGACATGAGCCATCTTGCATCAAGTATATCTGAGTTATCACATATTCATAGCATAAGCATATTTTCATAGGGTATATCTACACAGCAAAGTTATTTTGGAATAATGACTGCTATTCCAAAATAATTTTGTGAGCATCTACACAGCCAAACCTCTATTTTGAAATAATTTCCAAATAGCAGACGGCTTATTTCGAGTTCTGGAATAGGCACGGTGTAAACAGGGAATAAGGGCTATTTTGAAATAGGGGGCCTCCAGCCCTTTCCAGGGTACCCTGCTGGCTGCTCTGTCCACACACAGGAAAACTCTATCCCCTTCCCCCTCCCCTGAGCCCTTAAAGCTGCAGACTCTGCAGGCAGGATTTGTGGCTCGAAGCAGGCCCGACAGCCCTGAGCCACCCTGCAGCTGCCCCGACAGCATTTCGGCCCAAGAAGAGCCAGATAGGATGGTGCCAGCCAGGAGCCTACCAGGGGTCGCAAGCGACGTGCACCTTCCTGGTCTGGTGCGGAGGTCCTGGACCTTTTTGAAGCTTGGGGGGACGAGACAAACATCCAGGATCTCCGCACCAGATGCAGGAATGCAGACGTCTATGGCAGCATGGCAGACAGCCTGGGGAGTAAAGGCCACATCTGCACCCAAGAACAGGTGCAGATGAGGGTAAAAGAGCTCCTTCTTGCCGTTCTCGCTCCCCCCCATTGCACCCCTTCCTCCAAGCCCTCCAGGTACGCAGCCTCAGGAATTACTAGAGGGGAGGGGCTGGTGTAGGGCAGAAGCCTGGGCTGGGCCCCCCACACCAACCGCAGCAGCAGGAGTCATGGTGAATGCAGAGGACTTTGATCCCTGCTGCCACCTCATGCCAGGCCCCCCGGTGCTCAAGACCATGCCCCTCAAGAAAGAAGGCTTGTAGCAAGGGGTGCAATGGGCAGGGCAGGAGTGGGCCTTGGAAGATGGGTACGGACACCCTCCAAGGGCTGCAGGGATTTCCAGGCCAGATTGTGAAAATGCTTAGATAGCAGATGGCCTGTGGTCCATGAGTTTGAGATCCCTGAGCTTCAGGGACAGTGTCCTATAAATCGTTCTAAATAGTTTTGTTCATCCTTCCTTTTCCTGAGACAAGTAACTTTTTAAATATTTAAAGCCCTTTGATCTGCGACTGGGCCTCGCACTGGCAAAACAAAGCCTGCAACTTGTTGAAAACAAGATGCAAGATCCTTAAAGATTATATTTTTTTTCTCTGTTGTTTTTCAAGTGTGTGCCAAAGGATGTTTATCCAGGGAGCCATTGCATTGTTTTCCTCCTCGTTCTTCCTACATCCCTCTACCAAGTTAAACCAATATATTCATTCAGGAAATTCTAATAACCCACTACTGCTGTACACTGACTTATTCTTACTTTATATTCCTAGATTATTACATGGCAGTTTCACTGCTATCACAGTCCCTGCTACTAAACCAATATATTCGTACAGAAAATATCCCAAATAACCAGAACAGCTCCACTTACAACTCGTCCTACTTAAGTTAATGGGGCTATTCACATGGGTTAAACCTCCTGAATCAGGCCCAATGGCATTTAAATAACCCTTCCTGCTAAATGCTATAATCCAATGTGTAACTACTCAAAGTACAGAGGGCTATTGAACACCCAGTTTGCAGAGCACATCAGCATAACATTATTCAAATCAGCCCAGATGTTTGCCAGAGCTTTGATACATTAGGAAAATGTAAAAAGTCCAATGATCCTTAAATGTACATTTCTGCATCTTTGGTAGGCTCACCCAAAGTTAGCCTGTAATATTAGCACACAGCATAAGCATTTTAATTGTGACTCACTGCTGCTGAAGAGTTTTCTTCACTTGTTTGTGCTTTTATTCCTTTAGGCACAGTACATAACTTGGAGTTGTGCAGTGATAAAAAAAGCCATTTGATACCTCTCACTCATTTATGTTAATAGAATTTGTACAGGAAAGCTTCGGAAGCTGGCTTCAACTGCTCCGTTGCATTTATAGATGAGATGAAACCATTAGCTGTACTTGAAGTCTTTCTGAGGCCGGATGCGCTCCTCTGAGTAGGCCACTTATTTGCTTATCTGTCAGTGCGTCACATACTTACTCCTGACAGGTTGAGCAGTTCAAGCTCTTTCCAAAGTCAATTCCAATACAAATCCCATTAAAATCAAGGACTATTCATCTGAGAGTGGGTGTTTTTTATGATGATTGTTGAAAGTTCCTCCTTTAAAACAAATGACAGTAGAACCTCAATTACCTAGAGGTCTCATGGGACAACTGAAACCTTTGAATAATGAGGGTTAATTAAGTAGAGCTGGTTTTATGCACTGAAGCTGTTACAATCACAGCTGTAGGCTAAGATCCTGCTCTGTCTCCTCTGCTCAGTGGCTATCCGAGAAGCAGACGCTGTGCAGTTTTTGTGCACAAGTGATAAGCCTGATGCCTTGTGGGGCATGGAGCTCATCTCTGCACAGGCCTCCTTATACAAAATGTGCTAGTGTCAGGACAGATGGGGCCAGAACTAGGGCAAGGGCCAGACAGAACTGGATTTACAATGGCACCAGACGTACCAGGCCCACATTCAATAGGGGCCCCGCCAGCTGGTTTGGCATTCCACTTGTGTTACAGCCCAGGGGATATAGGACAGTAACTCCTCTCCTCTCTGATGCTTCCCACACACTCTTCTCAGCCAGCTGGCCATCCCAGTCTTCTCTCTGCCCCTTCCCCTCCCCACATCCCCTTCTTTCCCTCCCCCCTGCCCTCCCCTTCACCCACTTGCTCCTCAGCCAGCTGGGTTGAATGGACTCTAGGGACTCATGCTCCTCAGAGGTCTGCCTATTCCCAGTGTGGCTCTGGATCCAGACAGGGATCTCTCTGAGGCTAGTCACCTGTGAGATCCTACTTACCTCCCAGGGCTGAGCCTCCTGGGACCAGGTCATTCTCAGCCAGCAGAGGGGAACAGCACACAGGTGAAGGGGCTAGGAGCCTGGACAGGCCACCTCCCACTCTGGCCTGGCAGAGTGTGCTGCTCCCCAGAAGCCATAGCAATCCCTGACCAGCCCCAGCTATGCTGTGAGTGGGGAGACACGATCTACAGCCAACAGCCCAGGCATGGAAAATAGTCACCAGCTAGTGGGCAGGTGAGTGTGGCTGGGAGGAAATGGGTCTGTTGGGGGTAGGTGCTGGGCAGCAGGGGTCTCTGTGTGGGGTACTCCTGGGCCCAGAGGAAAGAAAACATGTCCCTGAAAATGTCTTTGCTTCCCTGCAGAAAGTGAGGGAAAAGCAAAGGGAAGCAAAAGGGGTGTAATTTGAGGGTACTGCCCCCCAGAAAGAGCCAAGGGTAGGGGACACATAGGGTGTGATCTCACATACTACTCCCTCCACTTCTGTGGATGCAGAGCTGCCCAGGGATAAAAACAGTGCTGCTCAGCTCTACTGACTCTGCAGCTGGATGCCACCTTCTGGGACCTAGTGCTGCTTGTGCTTCCCTTTAGTGTGCTGGAAGCCAGACTGTGTTTTGTACAACAGCGAGTGGCCATCATGGCACAGGGCAGAGGCTGGGGGAATGAGGCAGTGGGCAAGGAAGGGGTGGGCTGGGGAGAAGATGGAGCAGTGGGGAAAAGACATGGGATAGGGAAGAGAAGGGATTGGAAGGAAGAAGGGACCCAGCATGTGGCATCACCTTGGAAGCAGCTGGGGATCCATTATTAAGCAGGCCCATCGAACCCCTATCCTGACAAGCCTCAGCTCCCCTGCAGCTGGAACTCCCCAATGAGCCCCTGAGATACCATTCTCATTGAGCCCAACCAGCTGTACCTGGACCCCCACTCAAATGAACCCCACCTCCCTTGCACCCTACCCCCTTTCTCAGCTTTCCACACCTACGAAGCCCTTGCTGAGTCCCAATCACCTTCCCTTGCTGCCCCCTGCAGAGTTCCATTGCCCCTGCACATGGAACCTACCAACGAGTCCCTGTGCATGCAGATGCCTCTCTGAGCCACCCACACCTAGACTGTCCCAGATCCATCTTACCTCCACCTGGATCCCCACACACTAAGGCTCTGGCTACACTGCTGGGGGGTTTTTTCAGAAGAAGATATGCAAATCGTGCTTGCATTTGCATATCTTCTTCCGATTCTTTTTGCAGAAGAGGTTTTGCTGCTATTTGGCCCCGTCTACAGGGGGCCAAATGTCAGGAAAAAACCCTCTTTTGCAAGGCCCTATAAACCTTGATTTACGAAGAATATAGGGTCTTGCAAAAGAGGCTTTTTTCCCGACATTTGGTCCCGTCTACATGGAGCCAAATAGCAGTAAAACCTCTTCCGCAAAAAGAATCGGAAGAAGATATTCAAATGCGAGCATGATTTGCATATCTTCTGCCAAAAAAATATGGCAGTGTAGTCGTAGCCTTAGTCACTCTGCACTTGTATCCTGTTGCAGACTGAGAATGCCCGCCCATATCTGGTGCTCCTAGAATACGGGGGCAGGGCCCCAAGGTGTTTCAGGGGCAGGCAAGGGCACAATTTCAGAAGAGTACGGAGGGCAGCAGCCATGCACTCCAGGATGAGGCTTGCTTTTCATTCCATTCCCTGGATTGTCAGGGAGTGAGGAGAAAGCACTTGCATTCCATGCATGCTTTTCACACCTGGCTGCTGTCCCCTCCCCCCGTCCCTCCTGCTCTTGAAATGGCACCCTCTGGGAGCTGGTCTGGCCAGGGGTGGCAGGTATAATAGGCAGGGGAAGGTATTGGGGCTCTGGGGCTGGGGAGGCTGGGGCCACATGCCCTCCACCTTCCCCTTACTTCAGAAACTGGGAGGCTGAGGCCACATGTCTCCCCTCCTCCCCGTGGTGCTGGGTGGGACTCAGCTCCAGTGGGGGGCAGGGACTGGACAGAAGGGGTGGGACTGGGAACTTGCCTCCCCCAGCCCTACCTATACCCACCACCCCTGGGCTGTGTCAGGTGCAGTCTCACCGCCCCCCACGCCACACGATGTTACCTCAGTGGGGGCCCACAAATATGTATGCCACGGGGCCCAGAGATTCCTACACTACACAGACAGTCATGTCCTCCACCCAATGGGGAAATGATTCCTTCCCAACTGTATATCCATTCAGAGCCAAGACCAGATACGTCAGCTAGCTGCTGTGCAATAGATTTTAGCTACATGTCCATATATGTATAAAACCTCTTTGACAGATCCAACAAGAGGAACACAACCTGTGACCTCTGACTCTCAGGGCATGAACCTCTGCTGCTTGAGCGAAAAGCTCCCAGTGAAGGCTTTAAGGAAACTCATTCTTTCTCTCTCTCCCTCTCTGTAACTGGTCTAAGTGCCACTTATGGGACAGAGCACCATACTCAGAAAGTGTACAGGTTTCACTTCATCTCCATTTGGTTAAATTTAAGGAAGCTGGCTAATACAGAAGCTAAAGAAAATTCACTCTTCCCCCTCCACCAAACTCTCTTTCAGCTGCCTGGCACTGGCAGAAAATCTTGAGGGATTTTTGTGGTTTCCAGAGAAATGGGAGTATTAGTTAAAGAAGTTTGGGAAAATCAGAGTTACTGTTTGGTAAAGATTTTTATTTCATGCCACTGTTTCCCAGTGATAGCACACAGCAGACTCTTGCAGCCTGTTAAATACCATAGGCTTTATATCCATTAAGACTTGTATCTGTTATTGACAGCCACTGAACTCTACAAAATTCTCCTAATGGTGGCATTTCTCCCCAATAACATGGGAACAAATACTGATTTGACAAAAAGTAAAGGAAGAATAGTGATTATTTTGAATCACTTTGGACACTGGTTCATGGGAATATAAGTTTTTGTTTTACAATAATCATTCATATCACATTGTTTTCCATAAAGAAGAAGAAAGGTGAGGAAGAGAGAGTCAGCTGACTTCCAGTAGCAGTGTTATGAGAACTTTCTTAAATTTCAGAGACTGAAGGTTGCGAGCTGCAGGTGCCATTTTCACAATGGCATGTGCAAATATTGGGTTTCAGAAAACAACATAGGAAGGAAAACACCTTGAAGGACATTCACTGCTATATTTCTGACATTGTGGTTCAAGAGAAAGTAAGCTAGGTAACAATTTCTGAACTGTGTAGCTGGCCTGAATGCTCCCAAAGTCAGAATCCACAGAGTCTAATCACACATCTCATTTCATCATGTCCATTATGAACTTAACAGTATTCAGTGGGATTATTAATATATTTATGCATAACATCCCAAACATGCTTGTTACTTCAGATCTAGAAAGACAGGGCCTTGTTCCAAAAATCTTACACTCTGTGGCCCCAATCCTGACATGAGCTCCAGGTGAATAGAACTGTGTGAGCTCAGCTTGGCTTAGTGCAGGGGCAGGGTTCTGTCTGCAGAGATGATTGGTGGATCAGGAGCAGGCAATGCACAAAGTAGGGACTAGAACAAAAATAAAAGATTAGTTTGGTATTGAATTTGTATATATTTTCACTCTGATTTTCCTATTTTGTCACAAATCAAACTCTATTCATTTCATGTTTTTCCCAGAATAATCATTTCCTCTGTCCATATTTCTCACTTGCTTTCAGCACCTAAGCTTTTTTCTTCACCAATACAGGCCATTAATTTCCTCCAGTTAAACACTTGTTTTCCCTTACCTCATCCTTCCACACTAAGACCTCATATCCTCTCTGAGTTTCATCTTCCCACTTCTCTCCCAGCAGACAATCCTTCTCTGCATATACAGACAGCTTGTGCTGATGCCATCATAGGGGCTTCTAAAGAAGTTATGGTGAGCCCCTTTAGAAACTCTTTTTCCTGGCTGGGGAGTCACTTCCTGTCTGCCTCTGAGGGTCTGGCTCTTCTTCTGTGAGGTTGCCTTGGCAGCGAGCCTCCTGTGATATTTCTCAAGAAAAACCCCTGGATTCTTGGCGTCTTTAATCACTTCCTGCTGTGTTCAATACCAGGAGTTTAAAGATGGAGATCTGTCTAGTGCTTAGCTCCTTCTCCTGATTGAAAAGTCTTTATTTTTCAGGGGTCTGGCCCTGCCCCCTTGTGGACAAGCTGAGGCTTAGTCCTACGTCATGACTTAAGGTGGATGGTCTGGAGGCCCATTTGTGCTCTTTTGTATGGGGTTGGAGGAAATACTAGCTGGCCCATTAGTCAAACCTCCAATAGCAATCCCTCCTCACTGATGAGTTTCTGGCTTTGCCTCTGGGAGATGGGCCTGGGGCTCCAGCACATCATGGAACTTGTGTAACCCACACACCTGTGAGGTGTGGTTCACTGTCCCAGGTAGTGGCACTTACACCCTTACATCGCTTACAGAAAGAGAAGAATTAGTTCCCTCTACAGTTTTTGCTGAGCGTGAGCTGGCTTTTAGCTCAAGTTGTAGAGCTCATGCACTAGGCTCTAGAGCAGGCCTGGGCAAAATACGGCCCATGGGCCAGATGCGGCCCGTCAAGCCACCGGCTCTGGCCTACGGAGGCAGCGGGGAGCCCCAGGCAGGCTCCTCTGATTGCTCTGCAGCCCCATGCACTGTGCAGAAAAGCGGCTGCAGGGCTCTGTTTCTGTTTTGAAACTGGAAGAGAGGAGGGAACTTTTAAGAGCTGCCCCACCTCCAGCACATTCCCCACTTCCAGCACAGTTTCTGGCAGAAACTGGCCAATATGAGCTGCTTGTTAGAATAACAGGCAGCTAAGAAGAATCACACTCCCTCTCCTGGGTTCAGTTATTCATGAAGCACGTGGCCAGGCAAGGAGGCTGGCTGGCTGGGAAACATTTTAAACTCTGCAGGCAGGCGGGCTAGTTTGGCAGCTGACAAGTAAGTCTCTTGGCCACAGCCTGCTTCTGACATCCCAGCCCTCTCTTACTCCAACTCTCTCCCTCCCACCCCCCACTCCCACTCAACATACCCAAACTCTCTTTCCCCTTCTTACACCCATACCTCTTGCCAGATCTGGCACCCCAATCTCCTGCCCCAGATCACAATCCCCTCCTACCCTAGGTCATATCCCAAACCCCTGCACTCCAGTCCCCTGCCCTAGGTCACAACCACCTGCTTCATCCCAACTCCCTCCCAGACTCCAGTCTCCCTTCTGTAACCCAGTCCCTTACCCCAAGTTTCTTTCTGCACCCAACCGCCAATCCAGATCCTACTTCTCCATTAATATAATGGAAGAGTGTGGCCTTCTACCACTTTCCAAAATCTTGGAGTGGCCTCCCATCAGAAATTATTGCCCACCTCTGCTCTCGAGATTCTCAGTTCCATTGTGCCGGTTAGTGTTACACTTGGACATGCTGGAAACTCAATAGAAAGTCTGTAGGTTTTCAACACAAATAATTATATTTTCACTGGTTGCAGCAGTCACCTCGGTTGACATTCCATTCACCAAGAGAAATATTTATTCTTTGTTTGGTACTGGGCTTTCTTGTTACTAATGTCCTGGATGATGAAATGCTGTAGAGCTTTATGGTACAAAAGACACAGCATCATAATTATTGAAGCACGTTTCTCTGGTGGGAGGCAGCTCAGATGTATTAGCCATTTCAAATGCTGTGGATTGCTTGGTGCATGTTACTCTTGAGATTTGGGCCCAATTATGCAGAGCTAAGCAGCATAATTAATCTTGTTCAGTGACTGATTATATCTATGTAGAGTAATTATTTACATATCCCTGACTGTTGTTGTTGTTTTGCTTTGGCTACTAAAAAAATAGTCTTGATACACAAAAAATAGAGTTAGGGTGATGTTTGATGACAGCTCTGCTTTCCACTATTGGCTTATCCTTTAGCTGCTTGATCCCCCACCCACTGAGAATTACTTTAGGAATTAAGACTTCGGGGGGGGGGGGAGATAAGATACATGAGAGAACACTGCTGAGCTACTATGATGACAGCTGAGAATGGTGCAGTGCCACTGGCAATGCAATACACTGATGTACCTTTTTAAGGTATTTATCTAGCCCTTAATACCATAGTATCTGAACACCTCACCTCACACAGCACCCTTGTAAGATCAGCAAATGAGATCACAGATAGGAAATGGAGGCAGAGAGACCTAAGGGACTTTCCCAAAGTTTTCCACAGGAATCCTCTGAAGTAAAAGGCTAATACGCTAATCACTGGACAATTCTTCCACTCACCAGTGAGTTGATAGGAATTTGAGCTTCCAGAACACTAGGCCCAACATACACACCAAGCAACCTGACAGGAAGAAACGCTGTAACTGCAGCAGGTGGAATCAAACTCGGGACCTCTGGAGCTTAGTGTGTGAGCCTCTACTGCAAGAGCTAAAAGCCAGCTGGCTCTAAATTAAGGCTGTAGAGCAGACTCATTAGTCTCGCTGTACATGGTCTCAGTGCCATTACCTAGGACTGTACCACACCCAGGTGTGTGGGAAACCATTGGACAGATGGTAAGCTCTATGAGCCTGTGGTATATGGGCATCAGGAAATTCCAGATTCAGGGGCCTGACTCCATGACTCCTGGCCCTGTCTACCACCCCTGCATGCTTTCTCCCACCCATGTGTCCCCCAGCCCACCTGTTGCCCAATTGAGTTGATTAAAATGATCTACTACCACCACCAGCAGCAGCAGCAGCAGAGTGAGGCTAAAGCAGCTTTCAGATGCTTGCTCCACAAGGTTGCCAACACATGTATCCCTGCTGCCCCTGAGTTGGAGGGGAGGTGTCTCCATGGATTGCCCCCACTCAGAGACCTGGGACCATGCACAGAGATACCCACCTTTCCAGGGCTGCAGGGACGTGCCAGCAGTCAAGTGCAGCGAGTGGCAAGAAAACGTTTGAGCCCCACTGTGCTGCCGCTGATGGCGACAGGAACTGCTGAGCATTTTAAATCACCTGGGGGCAACAGGCAGAGCTATAGGACACGGGGAGGGAATGTGAGAAGGTGCCTGCAAGGTGGCATGCAGCAGTGCACAGAGACCCCAGACTCTCCCTGGAGCTACTTCCAGAGAGGGTTACCCAGGTAAACACTGCACCCCCAAGCTCCTCCCCTTGCACATCCCACCCTCTCAAAGTGTACACTCTCTCCCTGCATGCCCTCTTCTGCCCCCAAACTCCCTCCCACAGCCTGCACCCCTACCCCTCCTGCATCTACGTTCCCTCCCAGAGCCAAACCCCTAGCCTCTCCTGCACCCAAACTCCATCCCAAAGCCTGCACCATCTTCTGCACCACAATACCCTGCCCCACCCAGAGCCTGCACCCACAACCCAGACTCCATCTCAGAGCCTACACCTCAGACCTTCTTCCACCCCAAACTCCCTTCTAGAGCCTGCACCTTGCACCCCTCCTTCTTCTCGGTCTCTTGCCCCAGCCCAGAGCCTGAATTCAGCACCCAAACCCCTTCCCAGAGCCCACAACACTCCCCCATCCAAGCGCCCGCCAAGACCCTTAGGCAGGGGAGAGGAGTGTGAATGAGGGAGGGATGCAGGCTGTGGGCATTCCAGGCACCACTAAAATTTCAGATCTAAATAGCAGAAATCATGAAATTTACTATTTTTAAAATCCTATGTCCATGAAATTGATCAAAGTGGATCCTGAATTCGGTAGGGCCCTATCTATACACAAATAGTAAGAAACAAAACATAAATACTCTTCCTGAAAGGTGGCATCTAGCACTACTAGATTTCTGAGAGACACAGAGCAGAGAAACACAGAGCAGGCTGCTTTCTAACTCAATCCACTTTGCTCCAAACCAGCAGACTGATTATGGAAGCCCCAAATTGCAGGCTTCCTCCAGAGCCCTCTCAAGCCTGCAACAAGGCCAAGAAATCCCACAGGATTTAAAATGAGACTTTGTCATTTGAACACAGATTTCAATACAGGCAGTCCCCGAGTTACGTACAAGATAGGGACTGTAGGTTTGTTCTTAAGTTGAATCTGCATGTAAGTCGGAACTGGCGTCAGCCGCTGCTGAAACTGATCAGTTTCAACAGCGGCTGAATCTGGACGCCAGTTCCGACTTACATACAGATTCAACATAAGAACCCCAGGCATCCCCAAGTCAGCTGCTGCTGAAACTGATCAGCGGCTGATTCCAGGAAGCCTGGGGCAGAACAACTCTGCCTCGGACTTCCTGTAGTCAGCCGCTGGTCAGTTTCAGCAGCGGCTGACTTGGGGACGCTTGGGGCAGAGCAGCTGGGGTCCTGCTGGGTTGGTCCAGTGGCGCCAAGGAGCGGTGCTGCGGGACCAACCGGCAGCGCCCCACCTGCTCTACCACAGGCCCGGGGCTTTGCTCCACGTCTCTCTGGTCTGCTGGGGGGGGGGGCGCACTAGATGCGCCCCCCCCCCCCCCCAGCAGACCAGGGAGATGCTGAGCAAAGCGGAGGAGGACCCGGGCAGGATCGCGGCGCTTCCAGATCAGCGCCACGGTCCCGCCCGGGTCCTCCGCGGCTTTGCTCAGCCTTTCCCTGGTCTGCAGACCAGGGAGACGCTGAGCAAAGCCACGGAGGACCCGGGCGGGACCGCGGCGCTGATCTGGCTCCTCTTCCCCCCCTCCCCCTGCAGACCAGGGAGACGCAGAGCAGCTTTTTTCGCCCCGGAGGACACGGGCGGCGGGACCGGGCATCCCGCCGCTCGCGTCGTCCGGGGCGAGAAAATCCCCGTTCGTAACTGCAGATCCGACATAAGTCAGATCCGCGTAACTCGGGGACTGCCTGTACAGTTAACTTTAATGAATATACAAGCAAAGCAATCCAAAAGGGCGGCAGAAGTAAAAACAGTGACTACACCTCTTCTCTGCTTCCCAGCACTCCCATTCAGCCCTACTCATCACAATCTACTTCAGTATGGATATAGATTCTCAGGCCTGATCTACACCAGTGGTTTTCAAAGTAAGGTTGTGGCCTGTCTGGGTAAACTGCTGTCCATATCCACAGAGCCTTTCAGCTCCCATAGGCTGTAGTTTGCCATTTCCAGCCAAGGGGAGCTGTGGGAAGTGGCATGGCCTAGCCTGCTGCTTCCACCAGCTCCCCTTGGCTGGCAATGGTGATCCACAGCCTATGGGAGCTGCAAGGCTCGGTGGCTATGGGCACCTAGGCTACGTCTACACTGTAGCCTTCTTGCGGAGAAACTTATGCAAATGAAGTTCAGAGTGGAATATCACCGTACTTCATTTGCATAATTGATGAGCAGCCGTTTTTGCACAAGAGGCTTTTGTGCAAAAAATAACAGTGTAGACAGCTCCTTTTTCCGCAAAAAACCTCTCTTGCTCAAGAGCCATTCTTCCTCAGTTTTTTAAATTGGAAGCCTTTAGTGCAGGGGTTGGCAAGACCACCTCCACAGGCCAGATCTGGCCTGCCAAGCTAGTTGATCCACATGGGCCGCCATTCTACTCCCTTATCCTCTGGCCAATCAAGACCTGGGAACTGGGAACCACCAGTTGTGGGGTGGGGGGCAAAGACTTCATGTGCTCCTCTTGCCCCCCAGCCCTGATTGGCCTGGGGGTAGGGGAAGCACACGGAGTCTCCTCCCACTGCCAGCGGTGCCCGGCATCTAGAGGGAACCACTAGTTGTTCAAAACAGCTAGTGGTTCTCTATAGGTGCTGCACAGCCTTTCATGGTGGGGGCAAGGGGCAAAGACTTCAAGTACTTCCCCCAGTCCCAAGCCAATCAGAGTCTGTGGGCAGGGGAGCATGGGAAGTATCCTGGCTCCACCCCTTCTGCCTGAGGCCCCGCCCCTTCCAGGTGGCCCGGGACCACTTCACAAATTTGTGAAGTGGGCCCCCTTTCACAAATTATTGTCCACCCCTGCTTTAGTTGTAGGGTATTTTAAAGTCTCTTGTGGGCACCCACTTTCTGCACTTACAGTGCCAGAGTGGGGAACAGCCTTGAGACCACTTTTACACAATGTCCTGTACTAAATCAGTATGGCTGCTGCCAGAGCAGTCTGGAACATTGCGCCTGCTGCACTCCACTGAAATTTGCCCACCCCTTCATACAAAGGCACTGTGACAAAGGATCACCATACCACTCAAATTTAGCCCAGGCACAACTCTGTCCAAATGGCTGGATGGCTGGCAGTGCTGTTTGACCTGGTGCACAGAGAATCTGTTTCTGTACAATGGGGCACAGCAAAGGCTGCCAAGAATTTGACTTGGAGTGGCATTGGCTCCTGCACTGTGTGGGCAAGAGAGAGAGGAGAAACACCCTCCCCCTCTCTCTACTCCCATAGCTGAAGGAAACCCAGGTCCCTACAGGACAAAGGAAGAGGGACAAATAAGGTTTGGAACAGGATACCTTCTGAGGGGGGCCAAATTTGTCCCGTCTGACAAGAAATATATAAATTGGTGTCATTGCTTAGTATACAATCAACAAAGAAAAAATCATTTTAGGGGAACGAACTCAGTCCATTTCATGTTCACATAATCTGATGAATGATGTTCGTTCTTAACAGCCCATTTTGTTAATGGACAAAAATTTTGCTGAATCTAGTGATTGTTACTAATATTTGATCTTCTATTCGGTTATTGTCATCAGCACATTTAGATATCTAATTCTTCATTCCCTTATTTCTGTCATTTATGATAGATAAGGCACTCTAATAGCCTTAAAACAGCTCCCTGTGGGTCCCTTACTAATGACTTTCTACCAGCTTGAATATACCCCATTAATAACGCTGTTTTATATTCTCTAACTTATTTCAATTTACTGTTTCTCTTTTTCTCTCTCCCCTTCCATGCCTTTTTTTTTTTTTTACCAGTTCCAGGAACCACATTTCAGAACCGAATTGTTGATCTAATATCTTGTCAAATTTGTCCCATTTAATGTCTCATATACCCAAATGGCTAATGTCTTGTCACAGAGCTTTACAATATCTTCAAAACAGGCTATCATTTTAGTCCTCAATCTTTTAATGGCTTATGCATGAGCAGAGCTCTGGGCCTCTGTGGACTCCACTGCAGGATTAGCACTGTAAACAGATGTAGCAAAACCAACACATTTCCCAGTCAGTTGAACGTATGTACGGAAAATACTTGAATTATAAATTAAATAAATGTTTAATATGTTGCTAGCAAGATCACAAGCTATTCTTCATATCTAAGGTTAGGTTGTATGCACCTGCAGTAGAGGACATGGTGGTTTGCAGCAAACTTACTACATACACATCTGTACAGTATTAGCATTACTGCATTCTGTAGTGAAAATGATGCAGTTTCATATCATAGACTCCCTCCTGAGCCCCCATGATAGACATCATGACTGAAAAGTGCTGACTCCACATGCAAAATTTCTGAAATTTGATGTATTTGAAATTATTACCGATTTATTTCACACACTTCAATTTATTTGAACTAAGTCTATTTTGAAGTTATATGTAGCATGCAAATTATATTTGGTCAAATTTTAGAACTATATTTCTTCATATGAGTAAATATACTCAGATGAGTAGGCTCTGCAGCCTTACTCAGATGAGTAAACCATGAGCTTCAATGGGTCTGCTTTAGAGTTACCAACTTTCTAATAACACACAACCAAACACTCTTGCCTTCTTCCTGTCCCACCTCTTCTGAGACTCCATCCCTTCTCCAAGATCCCACCCCCGCTCACTTCATCCTCCCTCCCTCCATCACTTCCTTTCCTCCACCCTCACTCACTTTCACTGGGCTGGGGCATTGGATTTGGGATGGGGTAAGGGATCTGGCTGGTAGTGCAGGCTCTGGGGTGAGGCCAGAAATAAGGGGACTGAGGGGTTTGAAATGTGGGAGAGGGCTTGGGAGGGAGTCAGAGCTCCAGCTGTGATGTGAGCTCTGAAGTGAGACCAGAGATGAGAAGTTTGGCATGTAGGTGGGGTTTCAAGATTGGGGCAGAAGGTTGGGGCACGGACTCCAGGAAAGAGTTTGGAAGAAGTTTGGGTACAGGTGGGGTCTCTGGATTGGGGTGGGCTGGGGATTTGGGGAGCAGACTCCAACTGGATGGTACTTACCTCAGGTGGTTCCCAGTCTGTGGTGCTGTAGGGCTAAGGCAGGCTTCCTGCCTGCCCTGGCTCTATGTGGATTGTCCCTCCAACATCCAGGTTAAGGAGCCAGAGGGCTCTGTGCCGTACCCTTTCTGCAACACCACCCCTACAAACTTCTATTAACCATGATTCCCAGGCAATGAGAGCTGCAGAGCCTCTGTGTCTGCCCCTGCACCTAGGCACTAGACATGCCAGCCACTTTTGGGAGCAGGGTGAACTCAGGATAGAAAGGGAGTCTGACTTAGTCCCATTGTGCTGCTGACCAGACTTCTAGTGAAAAACTGGGTGCCTGGCAACCCTAGTCTACTTGTATAAGTAAGAGATGCAGGCCCAGATCTGCTGAGTTTAGCAAGAGTATATGGTCCATACAGTCTACAAAGGATTTGGATCCTGCTTGATTGCCAAATCAGGCAAAACCCTGACTGACTCCAAAGAGAAGCACAATATGGCTTTTGTTCTTTTTATTCTTGTACATTGCATCACAATTGTTGGCCTTTTTTTTCTTTCATTTAAAAATGAAGGGATACATCCTACAACTCTTACTCAATTGTTCCATAATCACAACTCCCTTTGGAGACAATAGGAGCTAATGAGGACTTTGAGATTTGCCCCTACTGAAGTGGTGCTAAAGAAAACAGTCCTTTACTATATTTTACTAACTTATCTGCATGATAGGAGAGAAAACAAAATTACTGCTTGAACAATAAAACTGAATTCCCCAGAAATGTGTAGCTAATCTGAGCCCAT
Organism: Pelodiscus sinensis; assembly: GCF_052426305.1. Lineage (NCBI taxonomy): Eukaryota > Metazoa > Chordata > Testudines > Trionychidae > Pelodiscus > Pelodiscus sinensis. Next base: position 46,240,618 of record NC_143052.1, read on the forward strand.
TTACTCTTCACATTTTCAAAGCTCCAATTTGCTTTCTCTGACCCGTTAATCAGTTCGAGTGACACTTTACTTCTCAAGTGGTTCTGCTGAAATAACCTGGACAATAGGAAAAGTGAGGACTACTCAACATGCATATGGGTGGTAGATTAACATGCATTATTCATATTCTATACAAATATAGCCAGAAAATTCTTCAGTGATCATAGGCGACAGAAAAGCAATACAGCTACATTGTGGAGATAAAAACTTTTTCATGTTTATAGTGGGTTTTTGTATTCTAAATGTTGCAGAACTTAAACAATTGTTCTTTTTGGGAAAGTAGGATAGGTTCAGAAACAATTTCAGAGCAAAAATAATGTCTGCCTTTTGCTTCCAAAATGAAAATAAACCTATTTAATATAAGATGACGGGTAATTTTTCTTGAAACTGCAGCATGATTAAAGTAGCACTTTATGCTTTGACTCTGGAGAATATAACTACAATAAAAAGAATTATGTGTGCGGATGAAAATTTAAGGACTACAGATTTCAAGTTTATGAGCAAAGACCATTGATTCCCAAAAAAATGAACAAAACACATTTTTGCTCTGAATTATCAAAGGAAATATCAGAAAACCTAAATGAACAAAGATTCCTATCCGTAAATAAACATCATGGAAAACAGAAAGAGCAGGGCGATCTAGTTGGTGATGAATCTTTCTTAAGAAACTACAAGGAAGCAGAGATATGTGCTACAAAAATTACACTGACACACTCAGGGGTATGACTCAACCTGCCTAGCCTTTTAGGGAACATCGACACTACAGTGTTATTTCGAAATAGCAAGGTGAGTGTCCACACAGCAAGCCCGTTATTTCAAAATTATTTCAAAATATCAGGCTTCTTATTCTGGAATAAGGCATTTTACAAGGAATAATGCCTATTTCAAAATTTCTATTTCAAAATAGCGGAAATGTAGACACGCTACTGCCGTTATTTCAAAATAGCTCCTCCCCAGGGCCATTCAAAGTAATTACTCCCCAGTGCTTCCTGGGACTCTAAATCAAGGTAGCACGTCCACATTAGGGGAGCCTGCCTCAGACTAATTTCAAGGCTTCCCTGAAGTGTGGATGTACTATTTAAAAATTAGTTATTTTGGGAGTTATTATTCCAAAATAGCTTCTTCCAAAATAAGTGTGTAGTGTAGACATACCCTTTTAGTCCTTTGGTAAGTGAGATACATTTAGGCTACGTCTACACTGGCATGATTTTCCGGAAATGCTTTTAACGGAAAAGTTTTCCGTTAAAAGCGTTTTCGGAAAAGCGCGTCTAGATTGGCAGGATGCTTTTCCGCAAAAGCACTTTTTGCGGAAAAGCGTCTGTATCCAATCAAGACGCGCTTTTCCGCAAAAAAGCCCCAATTGCCATTTTCGTGATCGGGGCTTTTTTGCGGAAAACAAATCTCTGCTGTCTACACTGGCCCTTTTGCGCAAAAGTTTTTTGGAAAAAGACTTTTGCCCGAATGGGAGCAGCATAGTATTTCTGCAAAAGCACTGACAATCTTACATGAGATCGTCAGTGCTTTTGTGGAAATTCAAGCAGCCAGTGTAGACAGCTGGCAAGTTTTTCCACAAAAGCAGACGATTTTGCGGAAAAACTTGCTAGTTTAGACACAGCCATAGAGTTACAGGAAATGGTTTGAGGATGGATGGGAAGATTTGTGTATTAGTTCAAGTCCATCAACAATGGGATTATTATTATATAAAGCTATGAATAAGCATGTATAAATGTTTGTAGGACTGTGGGGGCTTAGTTTCCCCTGTTTATATGGACTTTTCATATATCAATAGAGGAGATTAAAACATTATTAAGATATAGTAAAATGTGATTGAATAACTACCGAAATTTTAAGGGGTACCTTAGGCTATTTCTGAATCACATTTGAAAATGACTAGATAACTAGTTGATAATAACAAGAAGTTCTGGGGGCACTATGAAGACTAAAAATTTATTATGGCATGCATGAAGTGAAAGAAAAAGAAACAGATAGTAGGGTTACAGAGATGGGAATGTAACACCAGAGATAATTCAGAGTGGATGTGAGTAGGAAGGTGAGAATACCTAAACTGAATTAATACTTCTTGTAATGACATCTCTGTATCCCTACTATTTGTTTCTTATTTTTTTTTCCACTTCATACATCTGATGAAGTGAGTTACAACTCATGAAAGCTTATGCTATAGTACAATTGTTAGCCTTTAAGAGTCCACCGGATTTCTTCTTGTTTTTGCTGAAACAGACTAACACAGCTACCTCTGAAACCTAGTTGATAATGTTGCTTAAATTATAATGGGTGCTTCCAGAAACTCATTATTACATTCAATTTGATCTAATTTATTGGCATGAGTAAACAGATTTGCACTGTCTAACTGCTGTGTCCTAGAATATAGGGAACAGTTCAGGGAGGCAATGAGTTCTCTCTTCTTTTCTGGATATAATTAGTGCCCCTAATTTAAGTTCAGTAAGAGCCCTCTGCTTTGTTCCAGATTGAATCTTGATGTATTTGAAAGTAACATCTTAACAAATAATTTATATCTGTTCCTCCATTAGGTTAGCACAGCTGAAATATAAATCCCTCACCCTATCAATGAACAATAGTTGGTGTTACTTGTGCTCAGCCATTAGCTATTTATAGAACTATCTTTTTTTCCATTTGTGTTTACCAGGTACAGTAATGTGAACAAGCTGTTAATAGTTTTCCCTAGACAGCTCCCCTCAATAAATCACAAAAAATCCTTTGGCAGTTACCCACAGTGAAGAATATTTTTCTCTCTCCCTTAATCTTACCGACTACTTCCCTCCCCCCACCTCCTGTTTTAAGTATATGTATGTGCTCTGCTTTCCTTTCATCAGTTGTTACATGTGTAGTTTCCATCATTCCTTTGTTATCTGCATCTTCCTTACTAAGCTGAGGGTTTTTTTTAGCCTAGCTCTGAACATATTATACCTCTAAAGTGTGGTAAAACATCAACAGAGAACAATAAAATTGCCATGCTCATACTGCCAAGAGAATTGATTAAATTTATTCCATTTACTTGTCCCAGAATTCTCATTATAATCTTGGTCAAATAGATACAGTTTGTATAATTTCTGTTCACATTGTAATCTTAACACTAGTTTTTTGTATTTTGTTCTCATTACAATTTTTGTAAGAAGAATGGAATTCCGAGCCATTTTCTGTTCTCATTAAAACTTGATTAGATGAATGGATTAATTGTGTGCTAGCGTCTGCTCCCATTACAATCTTTGCTACGAAAATCACCTCAATTTTTTTCTACAAGGAGGAGGAGTTATTTAAAAGAAAACTTTTTTTTTTACTTTATTTCTAAGAACGTCATGTGTTTCAGAAAAATGAGGTTTTTTTCCCCATTTTCCCAGGTTATATCTCCTTTAGAGACACGTCACAGTTGGCTGTCATAATTACCATGCATCACTCCAAATAATGGAACATGATGTGACTGAGCAACCAATGGTGACACATTACTCAAGAAATTGGGGGAGGGGAGGAAATACACTACTGAGGTGCAGTTAAGTAACTTCTCTCTGTCCCTTAGTCCTGAATAATATGCTCACTAGAAAGAAACAAACTTGAAAGTTGCATGTTTTAAGATTCAGGAAGAGAAACAATGAAAATGTTGAGGTGCAGTACTGTGCATTGATGCATTGAGGATTTTTTTTTTATGAGGGATGGTTTTAAGGAAGTTTTTCTTCACTCGATGCACAGTCAGTCTCTGGAACTCCTTGCCAGAGGATGTGGTGAAGGCTAGGACTTTAACAGGGTTCAAAAAAAAAAGCTAGATAGATTCATGGAGGTTAGGACTATCAATGGAAGGGACCTGGAGTAGAGGGGAAGGTGCCGAGGGCTAGCCTCTTCCCAGAGTTGTCCGGGATGGAGACTTAGATTTCATATAGACTCATAGACTTTAAGGTCAGAAGGGACCATTATGATCATCTAGTCTGACCCCCTGCACAATGCAGGCCACAGAATCTCACCCACCCACTGCTAGAATCATCCTCTCACCTATATATATATAACAGGGCTCCCAGCTCTTGGCCCCCACTGCTAACCTGGTGCCTGGCAGCCACCTAGCAGGAGAACCTTTTAAATAGAAGCAGTTGAAAGGGCTGGTGTCTCTGGGTCCCTAGCAACGTGTTAGAGGTGCCAGGAGCTGCGAGCCCTTTTAAGTGCTTCTGTTTAAAGGCTTGGTGCCTTTCCTGTGCCTGTCAAGCAATGCATTGCCTAGCAGCCACGGGGAACATAAGGGCCCTTTAAATAGAAACAGCTGAAAGGGCTTGCACCTCTAGCATATTGCCAGAGACCACGATCCCTTTCAGTTATTTCTATTAAAAGGGCTCTTGTGTTCCCCATGGCTGCTAGGCAACGCATTGCCTGAGCGGCACAAGGAAGGCCCCAGCCATTTAAATAGAAGCACTTAAAAGGGCTTGCAGCTCCCTGCACTTCAGGCGCGTTGCTAGGAAGCCAGAGATGCGAGTCCTTTCAACCGTTTCTGCTAGGCACGAGCCCTTTAAATAGAAGCAATTAAAAGGGTTTGCGCCCCTTTCCCACTCCGAATCAAAGCGCTAGGGGGCAGGGCCTGGAACTGCCTCGCGGGCTGGATCAAAGCCCTAAGTGGGCCAGATGCAGCCCATTGAGAGACTTTTGCCCACCCCTGCTATACTTGGTCAGACCAATGGTCCATTGACCCTAGTATCTTGTTTCAGACAGTAGCCAGTGACAGTAGCCAAGTAACCAGTGCCAGTGGAAATTAACAGAACAGGGAAATTTTAATTGATCCACCCCCTAAAATACACAAATTCTCACAAAAGAAAATGGTCTTGTTTGTGCCTCTGCTGAGTCAGACAAAAGTAATCCAAACAGCATATTTTTCATGTAATGAACAAAATACACTGATTGGTTCAGGATATGAATAATTAGAATTACACAAACAATCTAATTTGTACCATATGTCTTTTCCTCATAATTTTCCTGGTTTTGAACTGCTTGTGAGTTAGCTCTTGCCTACTGTCTTGGATAACTGTTGTCAGTAATTAGAGTGCTCATGTCCATGTTACTTCTGTAGCTTTAAATAACACGGACTGGCTATAGCATATCCTTCAATTAAATAAGACTCGCAGTATTTAATTGCCTTCATGCAAAAAACATTTTGATTGTATAGATTTTGTGTCTGAGAGAATGTTCTGTAATAACAGATATTGACAAGCCTTATAATGTTTCTGGTGTGCAATCAAATTAGTTTATCACCCTGAAATGACATGCCCTTCTGGGGAAAACCAATCAACCAAAAACCTGAAAGCCTAAATGCTTGTTTCTTCATAATTCCTAGCTGCCAGCATGTTCCTGTGTGCACCTCTATGACCTTTTCCAAAGCCATTTCCTATGCCCTATTCTTGCTGCTTCTGGTGTTAATTTTGAATATCTGTTCACCATCTTACTCCTGCATGAAGTAACTACATTGCCACTTGAGTCAGTCTCCATGCCTATTGAGTCCTTAACCCTATGCTGAAGGACATTTTCTGTCGGCTGTGATAGTAGTTTTGTGATTGCTCCTATTGTTTCTGTCTACACACAAAGGGCTCGTCTACACTGGCCCCTTTTCCGGAAGGGGCATGTTAATTTCACCTATCGTAGTAGGGAAATCCGCGGGGGATTTAAATATCCCCCGCGGCATTTAAATAAAAATGTCCGCCGCTTTTTTCCGGCTTTTAAAAAAGCCAGAAAAGAGCGTCTACACTGGCCCCGATCCTCCGGAAAAAGCACCCTTTTCCGGAGGCTCTTATTCCTACTTTGAAGGGTGCTTTTTCTGGAGGATCGGGGCCAGTGTAGACGCTCTTTTCCGGCTTTTTTAAAAGCCGGAAAAAAGCGGCGGACATTTTTATTTAAATGCCGCGGGGGATATTTAAATCCCCCGCGGATTTCCCTACTACGATAGGTGAAATTAACATGCCCCTTCCGGAAAAGGGGCCAGTGTAGACGTAGCCCACTAGAATGCTTAATCCACTTGGCCTTTAGATATACTGCTTGGAAACTCTGACTCTTGTAGACAATACCCTGCACACACAAAGCTCGTGCATCTGCTTAAGCATGCCTACATAGGCTTATCTGAAAATGTTCTGGGCATGTAGGTTCCTTTTTGTATACATACAGCTAGAATCGAGATATAGACATCTCATGTCCTTTCCAGGATCTGGTTCTTGCATATACAGGCAGTCCCCGGGTTACGTACAAGATAGGGACTATAGGTTTGTTCTTAAGTTGAATTTGTATGTAAGACGGAACTGGCTCCAGATTCAGCCGCTGCTGAAACTGATCAGCGGCTGACTACAGGAAGCCCTAGGCAGAGTTGCTCTGCCCCCGGCTTCCTGGAATCAGCCGCTGATCAGTTTCAACAGCGGCTGAATCTGGACTCCTGGGACAGAACAGCTGGGGCGCTGCTGGGTAGGTCCCCGCAGGACCAACCCGGCAGCACCCCAGCTGCTCTACCCCAGGCATCCCGCAACAAAAGCCTGGACTGCTGGGGGGAGGGGGAGGGCGCACTAGCTGCGCCCCCTCCACCCCCCCCCCCCCCCCAGCAGACCAGGGAGACCCGAGCAAAGCCGCGGAGGTGCAGAGGTCCCGCCGCCTCTGCGGCTTTGCTCCTGTCTCCCTGCTGTGCACAGCAGGTTTTGTGCACAGCAGGGAGACAGGAGCAAAGCCACAGAGGCGGGGGACCCCGCCGCCTGTGCGGCTTTGCTCCGGGGCAAAGGAGCAAAGCCGCACGGGCAGCAGGGTCCCGCTGCCTGTGCGGCTTTGCTCGGGTCTCCCTGCTGTGCTGGGGAGTCCCCCCCAGCACACCAGGGAGACCCGGAGCAGCTTTTCTCACCCCGGAGGAAAGGGCAGGTTTTTCCATTGTTTATTCAACAAAAGCTCTGCTTTTGCTTTAATTTGCACTAAATAATTATACCTGCAATTCCTTACTTACTGTAACTATCAAGCAAATGTGTTATGCTTCGCTGTAATGCTGAGGATTGACAGAATAACCTCAGTATTTTTATAACTGGCATTTGAGCTTTAGAGATGTTGTGTGATGCACAAGGGGAGATAGCCTCTGACCTATAGATATTCTGCTATCTGTTCTTCTGTGTATCCTTTGATGTGTTGCTATTGTGCGCTTCTTGCTTTCCACCACTGAAAGACAATATATCCTGAAATTCTTTGTTTAAAACAACTTGCCTTTACAATTACTGTGAAGTTATAATGAGTTTTATAACTTTGGAAAAGACAAATGCTAAGCCCACATATCATTAGCATAATTACACTTTGGCTCCTGTCAGGCAGAACCAGCAATGCTGACTGCCTAGAGTTATAGGGTCATCACACTTAGTGGGTTGGTGGTACTATAATACTGATTGCTGGGCCTGTGTGTGATATTTTAATATCCACACTCTTTTAGATAAAGTACATACAATTATCCTTGTGCATGTTGGTGTGTAATTTAGTAACCAAATGAGATTCTCAGAAAGATATCTGTGATTGTCTCATATCTTAAGTAGAGACATGCAAAACCTGTACTCATTTTGGTCCTCAACCAGCAAAGCATTTAAGCATGTTTAATTTGGACCTATGAGAATAGCCCCATAGATTTCAATAGTCCCACTTATAACTTTAAACACATGCCTTATAATGCATAATGATTTTGCTATACTGTAGCTAGCAAACAGATTCTCTAGCTAATGAAATGACTTAATCATGTCCTTCCATGTAAAGATCCACAGGAAGGCCAAAAATAGTGGGGGAAACTTCTAGTAATGGGGACAGGGAATATTGTCTTTCAACCACATAGAGGAACATGGGAAAATTGCAGATCTCAAAGCATCCACTGGGGACTAGGGGATTTGTGTGGTATCCCAAACCCCTTTTAATCTCTGGGGAGTTTGACAGCTCATAGCTTGAGTGATACCAGAGAAGAACAATGTTACCCAGGGAAATCTCTGCAAGTTTGAAGGAGTATGTATGATATCACAGAAAATGATTCAGTTCCAATTCCAGCCCTCCTCACCTAGGCATATATAGCTTTAAAACATGAAGATCTAAACATATAGCGCTCTGTCCTCACCTGGTATATACTGACATAGTATGTCCAGATGAAGTTGTGGGCAGCTTGTCTATTGGCTAGAGACAAAATCAGATGCAAGAACCTGCATCATGAATCTATCTAAGGTTAGACATTAGGGGCCACAGGCAGGCATCAAGGTCACATTGTTGAAGGGAGAAAAGACCAAGGTCAGGAACCTGAAGTCAGAAGCAGGAGACAAGACAAATCAGAAACCAGGTAATGGACTCAGACGGTAAAGGCAAAATCAGGAGTAGGGGACCAGGAGCAGCATGTGGCAGCAGAGTCTGTAGTAGCATTTAACTGAGATTTCATATAATTGCACAAACTTCCTATAACCTCTCGGGATTTAAAAAGTACATGTGGGTCTTCTGTGGCTGGCACAGCCTCTGGGGTGTGCGCATCCCTGATACTCATGCTCTGCCAAGTCCTTCCGTAAGTAAAACTGTTAGGAGAAGGTAGTTGCTTTCCAGAAAGTCTGCTGATCTAGGTTTTAGACCTGCTGCTCCATGCATTACAACATATACCCCAACGGGTGGACCTAGGAGCATCATTGTGCTTGGCTCCTTGGAACACTTTTTGTGGAAAGTCTATAAAATTGGGGGTGAAATATGTGGTAGTTCCAACCCACAATTCCAAGGACTGTTCCTTGAGAACCACACCCCTATGAGTCCATAAGATACCATACTTCACCCTGCTTGATCCAATATGGCTCAGACTAGGTATTCTTCATGGACCTGGACCTGGATGGGTGGTAGAGGTGGTTTCATTCAGCCCAGAAACAGATATTCAATTAATGGCTTCACTTAGGAGATATGGAAAACGGGTATATTTTGGGCAACTTAGGTTGATGGAGTTTGATGCTGATGGATTTAACTAGCTGGCAAATCTGAAATGATCTGATATACCATGATCAGTTTATGGGTCAGTCAGATGATTTCAAGAAGTGGATTGAGAGCCCAACCTTGATTTTTCAGGCTCTCTTCTCTCCAGTGAGCTGCAGTGCTTACAGGCTTGATTTGCCACTGCTGGATGTTGCTTGAGCTCTTCCTGTTTAGTGAATTTATTGGATCGTATTGCAAGCTGATGGATTCTTGGAGAAGGTGGGAATAGGAGACGAAATCAGGGAGTAAATCCATTTTTGGTGAAAAAGGATCTTTGGCCTGTAGTGAGATGGTCAGTGTTGTTATATGTAAACTAAGCATACGTGAGAAGAATAGACTGGTTATCTCGATGGTTATTGGTGAAATACCTACAGGTATTGTTCTAATAGGGTATGTCTACACTACAAAGTTAATTCGAAATAACAGCAGTTATTTTGAATTAACTTTTATAGCGTCTACACAGCCAAACCACTATTTCAAAATAAATTCGAAATAGTGGAGCCCTTATTTTGAATTTGGTAAACCTCATTCTACGAGGAATAACACCAAATTTGAAATAGCTAATTCGAAATAAGTGCTGTGTAGACAGTTATTTCGAATTAGGGGGCCTCCAGCTCTTCCCAGGGAGCCCTGGTGGCCACTCTGGGCACAACCAGGAAAACTCGTCTGCTCCCCCCCAACCCCGGAGCCCTTAAAGGGGCAGACTCTGGCCATAGTGCCTGTGCCAGTTACAAGCCTGCCAGCACACAGCCAGCAGACCGTGCACGTGGCACAGGATGAGCCAGCAATCCGCTGCCATCCAGCCCCCCACCTCTCCCCAGGGCCAGGCTGATGGCTCCCAGGAGCCTGCCAGGGGCTGCAACAGGCGAGCGCCTTCCTGGTCTATTGCGGAGATCGTGAGCCCAATTAAGGTTTAGGGGGAGCCTCCAATGCCCACAATCTCCACACTAGGCGCAGGAATGTGGCCATCTACAGCCGCATGGCTGCCAGCCTGGCCACCAGAGGCCACATGTGCAGCCAAGAGCAGGTGCGCAGCAAAATAAAAGAACTGCGGCAGGCCTATGCCAGGGCCTCCCAACAGGGGCTGACCCAGAGGCCTGCCCGCACTATGAGGCCCTGGACTGCATCCTGGGGAGTCAGATGGTCTGTGCCCCCCTGGTCATCATCGACCCCGGGGCAGAGTGCCCTGCACCCAGGACCCCCAAGCCGAACTGGAGAGCCCGTCAGCATACTTATCCAAGGCCGGGGAGGCCTCCACATGTGAGTGCCATCACGGTCCCCTTATGCAGGGCGGGAGGGGGAGCCCAGGGACCGTGCGTATGGGCCTTGTCAACCATGGAGCAGGTGGCAACCTGTGCATCTGCAGTGCCATCCAGGACATGTGACCCCAGCTAGGTACCATGCAGGGGCCCTGGCCTGTTCCCTACACACGTCTACGCATGAAGGCACATGACAGACTCCTGACCCTGGGGAGAGACACTGCACACTGCCCTCCCTCCAGACACCCTCTCTACACAGAGGCAGGGCACATCTCCCCTCCTCCCCTCTCCCACACCACACTATAGGCAGTACAGGGGCTGGGGTGCAGTCCTAGACCCGCTCACACTCCCGGGGATAGCAGGATGTGATGGTGCGGAGACCAGCCGTCCTCGCCTTGCAGAGGGGGGCTGGGTTTCATCCACTGTGTCCCCAGGGAGAACTGACCACTTCTCTTGTTCCACCCCAGCCGCAGCACCTGCGAGTGCAGGACGCACCACCCCGCCTGGAACATCCACCCGAACCCGGGCCAGCAGGTGTACCCACAACCAGGAGGAGCTCCAGAGGCAGCAGCTGTGGTTACAGGGATGGCAGGTCCACAGCCAGGAGCAGTGGGTGCAAGAGAACCTGCAGCTGTGGCGGGAGAGCTTTCGGGAGCTGCGGGAGCAGGGCTGTGCCCTCTGCAAGCACCTGCAGGCCCTGGCGGACCAATTGCCGCCTCCTGCTGCTCGAGCCCCTGTGGCTGCCCCAGCTATCGCTCCTCTGCCCACCCCTGCTCACCCTCCCGCTTCTTCCACCCTCCCCCATCCCTCCTGCCCCACCCTCCATACCCACTCCCCCCCCGGGAATGCCAAGGCCCCTGCACCCGCAGTGCTGCGAGACAGGAGGGCCGGCAAGACCCCCAACCCTGAGCTTCTCGTCCCCCTTCCTCTCCTTGCCTCCCTCTTCCAGCTCCCTCCTCCCAGGTTTCCCCCCTCCCCTCTCCTGCCCTCATTCCCTCCCTCCCTCCCCCCACCTCAGTGATGTTAAATAAAGAGTTTTTTGTGGCAGCACAGGTGTTTTTATTGTATATCAAGAAGGGGGGTTAGAGAGGGGAAAGGGGAAGGAGGTGGGGGTGGAATGTAAGGCTCAAGGCCCCAGTGGGGCACGCCAGGGGGACTTCAGTCCTCGTCTGCCTGGAAGCTCTCCCACAGGACTTCCCGGATGCGGACAGCCCCCTGAAGGGCCTCCCAGCTGGCAGCCATGCAGGGCTGTGTGTACTGGCCAGCCAGGTGGTCAGCCTCTGCCATCCAGGCTGGCAGGAAAGCCTCCCCCTTCCTCTCATATAAATTGTGGAGCACACAGCACACTGCCACCATGTGCGGAATATTGTGCTGGGAGAGGTCGAGGCGGGTGAGGAGGCATCTAAATTGTGCTTTCAGTCGGCCGAAGGACCCCTCGACCACAATGCGGGCCCGGCTGAGCCTGGCATTGAAGACCTGTCGGGAAGGGCTGAGGTGTCCCGTGTAGGGCTTCATTAGCCAGGGCTGTAGGGGGTAGGCCGTATCCCCCAGCAGGCAGACGGGCATGTCCACGTCCCTGACCCTGATGTGGCGGTCAGGGAAGAAAGTCCCGGCGTGCAGCCTCTGGCATACCCTAGGCGAATCATGCAATCAGCTCCCCCACTTCCAAACCCCTCAATGATATTGCGCCACCATCTGGCGCCCCATTTAACTTGGTGCCCTAGGCGACCTCCTAGTTTGTCTATATGGAACCCAATTAGCCAAAAGCATCAGAAACGATAATATAAAAGAGACTTAATTTTCTTCTTAGCCCCTGTAATGGGGTATACCAGCCCCACACTGAACAAGCAGGGTTTAGCCAGGTGATCATGGCTGAAGGAGCCCTACCCTCACAGCCCTGCTAGGCATACCCAGACTGTAGCCCAGGTATAAAAGCCTGGGGGAGAGGTGCAGTCTGGGCTGGCTGGTAGAGAAGAAGGACCTCTGTGTGAAGCTCCTGAGCAGCAGCAGCAGCTGCTGTAAGCCACCTGAGTTGAGAGCAGCAGAGGCCTCATCGATGGCTGGGAGGCAACCCCCACAGATTCCCAGGCATATGTGGACCCCAAAGAGCCAGAGATCCCAGTGGCTACATGGGATGCCGACACATTGGATCTGGTAGGAAGCAGCCCAGGGAGGATGCAGGAGCAGCCTCTCCCACCCTGATATCCTCAGCACATTTCGGTCAGACTCCCCGCTGAGGGAGCGGTGGACCGTTCTGTCACTCACAGGGCCCTGGGTTGGGACCTGGAGTAGGGTGGGCCTGGGTCCCCTTACAGGGGCATAGCCCCCTTCTCCTGCCATGACTCTGGCCATTGGGCTGACTTGCCCAATATTAAAGGACCAGCCTTTAACTTTAATTTATTGACTTTGGCTATTGGGCCATCTGGCCCGATATTAAAGGGCAAGACTCTGACTTTGCTGTATGGACTTTGGCTTAGTAGGCCTACCTGCCCTGCTTTAAAAGGCCACACATTGACTCTGGCCATTAGGCTATCCAGCCCCGAGAAGGGGGCCTAACTACAAGTACTTTACAGGTAATGCGGGGTGGGTCACAGACTCAAATAGCCCAGGGACAGGGGATCCTACCCCCTTGGAGAGAGAAGAGAGGACCGCCCTGCAGCAGCCCCCTTTCCTTATCCAAAGGATAAGAATACCTTCTAAGAGTCTTATGAACCATTATGGTAAAGTACACTTATAGCTGTTAGTGGCTAATATTTCAGCAGTGCAAGTAAAACAGGAGATGAAGCAACATCTGTCAGTCTATGCAGGATAACTCTTTCTTGTCCTCTGTTTTCTTCCATTTCTCAAAAACAATCTATAAACTGTGCTTGAGTTATGAAATTGCTCTTCCTAATGATTCAATAGCCAGCAAAAAAATTCCACTCCCATACACTTCTGGTGTCATTTAGTGTTGGTATATAAAGGAAAATGTATATCCTATCTTTATATGAATGCTGCATATATATAGTAAAAGTGGATTTGTAGCATTGCTGGAAATGTACTGTAGCTGTTAGCCAACAAACTAAACTAAATATTGAAAATGTATCATGGGCATTCCTGAAAGTACAGCTGAACCTACCTAATTTGCACTAATGACTGGAGTAACTGAACACATTAAAAAAGCAAAGATATTGAAACATATTTGTAAATTGATTTGATAAGTATAGTTTGGTAGTAAAAATTATTCTTAGCTAGAATGAAGCCTTATTGTGGGATTGTGTGTGAACTCACCTTTCAATTAACATAAATGTAAGTGTAAAACCCACCTAAAACAGAAGGTGTGAACTAGCCTAGGAGGTTGAATAAGTATTGTTTTGGATAGGTATGTCTGTCAGATTACATTAATGTGAACTAGGAAACTTTTAGCTTTTCCTGAAGCATCCACATGAGGGAGTATAGCACAGCACTTTGGTACATAGCATTATTCACATCCCTTTAGCCCAAACTGCAGGACAGTATAGACAAACCCTAATAGAAAGAGCCAAAGGGAGTAGCAGAAAGCACAGTGGCTGATCCTCGAAGGAAACCTGGGGAGGATTTTTTGGGTCAATTGTACAGGCTGAAAATTGTGCTTTTCATGCAACAAAATAAAGAAGCTGCTTCCTGCTATTTGATTCCTTCTGTGTTCAGTGACACAGAACTTTGTATGTTTTTTGTAAATAAGCAAAACTGCATCAGAGAAGTGCCTGATTATTACAAATTTCTGCTTCCAACTGGGGTTCTAAACTTGAGTTTAACCCATGGGATTTTAAACTTGGCTAGACACTCAGGTCAAAAGAGGCTATAATATTTATTTATGATAATACCACATACAGCACCCTAGTAAATGTTCTTTAATGTGTATATACAGATAAAAGTAATGGATTTATCATACACAACCCCAAAACATAGCCTGGCTATTTTTTAGAATTATTATTAGTTATGATTTATTTATGGTAAATTTTCAGTTTTCTAGATGCTTTCCAATCCGATCAGTGGGCATAGCCCCCCTGCCTCATGCAGCTCACAGTCTAAGACACTTAGGGTATGTCTACACTACCCCGCTAGTTCGAACTAGCGGGGGTAATGTAGTAATCCGCACTTGCAAATGAAGCCCGGGATTTGAATTTCCCGGGCTTCATTTGCATGAAGCCGGCCGGCGCCATTTTTAAATACGGGCTAGTTCGAACCCCGTGCCTTGCGACTACACGCGGCACAGAGTAGCTAGTTCGGATTAGGCTTCTAATCCGAACTAGCAGTATGCCTCATGGAATGAGGTGTACAGCTAGTTCGGATTAGGAAGCCTAATCTGAACTAGCTACTCCGTGCCGCGTGTAGTCGCAAGGCACGGGGTTCGAACTAGCCAGCATTTAAAAATGGCGCCGGCCGGCTTCATGCAAATGAAGCCCGGGAAATTCAAATCCCGGGCTTCATTTGCAAGTTCGAACTAGTGGGGTAGTGTAGACACACCCTTAGAGTCTTTCATCTACAAGAGTATAGTTGATTTAGAATCCAGTGACATGTATGCAGCAGGGCTGACATCTTCATCAGGGCCCCTTGGCAAAATGGGGGGGGGGGGGTAGGGATATGAACAGGTAACCTTAACATGTGATGCTTACTGGGAAATGGTTAACTGGCACCTGGGAGCAACCCCTGCCTGTGGCCTGCTGCAAGCACATGGCTGTGCCAGACCTGCTGGGATCTCATGTGGGGTTGGGAGCCACTAGGCCCGCACAGGGGTTGGGAGCCAATAACCCTTCCATCCACCCTCCCCCCTTTAATCAGTTAACCAGTTCAACACTATGTTTAACCAATTAAACAGGATTTTACATCTCAGGGGGAGGGGAGCTGTGCTCTGCACCCCCAGAAGGGGTAGGGCCTCGTGGAAGGGGAGGAACTGGAGCTAGGCAGCCCTCAGTGCCCCCTGGAGAATGCTGCACTGCCCTTCCCCACTCCCTCAGAGTGGCACGGACCACCTGGCAGCAATTTAAAGGGCAGCAGCAGTGGGGTGGCCAGGAGCTCCGGGTCCTTTTCTATCACTGGGCTCCGGGGCAATTGCCCACTTTGCCCTCCTCCCTCCCCACATCGGTGGACCTGGGTGTATGAGTTCCAATTCTTTGGGTACGTCTAGACTACCGCGTTTTGTCGACGGAAGTTTTGTCGACAGATACTGTCGACAAAACTTCCGTCGACAATTTGCGTCCAGACACATGGAGTTCTGTCGACAAAGCAAGCTGCTTTGTCGACAGAACTCCGTAGTCTGGACGCAGTGTTACAGGCAATAACACCTTCTGTCGACAGAGTTCTGTCGACAGAAAGTGTTATGCCTCGTAAAATGAGGTATACCAGCGTCGACAAAACCGCGGAGTTCTGTCAACGTTATGTCGACAGAACTCCGCGGTAGTGTAGACGCTGGTATTGTTTTGTCGACAAAAGTCCACTTTTGTCGACAAAACTAGGTAGTCTAGACACACCCTTTCTTCCAGTATGTATTAACTAGAACGTGTCAAAACTGAGTACAATCTGCCACTCTGCTACCCAGTTATCTAGGTATGTTAAATCCTTCTGGATTCCTCTCATTAGTTGTTTCTAGCTAGCTACGCAACAGCTCAGGCTAGGACATGGTCCTTCTATAATTAACCCTTCCTATGGAGATTTTCAAAGCAAGTATTCAGTCATATCAATCATTCATAATTTACATTTAATTATCATCTTTGGCCCAACATTATTATGGGACTAAATCTCTACTTTACTATTTCAGTATTGTACCAGGTTGGAAGTCATATCTTGGAAAGAAGTGTTACAGCTGAACTTTGCGCTCTTGCTAATCTGCATATATCATCATTTGTTCAGAAGAGAGGTTTCTTGAAATGGTGGCCTATGAAGAAGCACTGTGGAAAGGGATCTGGGAATCATAGTGGATTACAAGCTATATATGAGTGAATAGTGTAAGCCATTGCAAAAAAGCAATCATTCTGGGAAAGTAGTAAACAAGGCATGGGAACTAATTCTTCTCTATTTCATGCTGATTTAAGTCTTAGCTGGAGTATTATGTCTAGTTCTGGGTGCCACACTTCAGAAAAGATATGGCCAAATTGGAGATAATCTAGAGAAGAGCAACAAAAATGAGTAAAGATCAAGAAAACCTTAAAAGAGAAGATTGAAATCACTGGGGCTACGTCTAGACTACCAGAGGTATCCTGGAAAAAACTCCGCCGCATCCAGGAAACGCGTCTGCTCTTCCGTTTGTTTTTGCTGAAGAGCAGAGGCGCTTTTTCAGCAGCCCTGTCTTCCTCCTTCTGCGAGGAAGAAAGGCTCTTCTGAAAGAGGAGGTTTTTCCAAAATTTGGTCCAGCGTAGATGGGCCAAATTTCAGAGAAACCTCTTCTGACAAAACTATCAGAAAAGGGTACGCAAATTGCATTGTAGTCTAGACATAGCCTGGGTTTGTTTAGTCTGAATAAGAAAACTGAGAGAGGGCATAAGAGTTTTCAAGTTCATAAAAGCTGTTACAAAAAGGAGGCAAAAAATGTTCTCCTTAACCTCTGAGGATAGGACAAGTAGCAATGGGCTTAAGTTGTAGCAAGGGCTGTTTAGGTTTGACATTAGAAAATGCTTCCTTTATAAAAAATACTTCCAGTGGTTAAAAACTGGAATAAATTGCCTAGGGGGTTGTGGAATCTTAGATGAACACTTGTGAGGAATGATCTAAATATTATTTAGTCCCGCAATGAGTGCAGGGACTGCAAAGCCCCTGCCAGTCCTATGATTCTGTGATTCCAACAACTGTATTCATATCTCTCTTGAGGAACCCCTTCTGCCATTTCATGTACATTGAATCTATACCCAGTTCTTCCATAAGGCCTGTAAGGAAAGTAAGGCCTGCAGGGCTGCAGAAAGAATTGCGTCCTCCAGCCAGCCCTTCAACACTGCCCAGCTTAGGCCATCTAGGGCTCTAGCAGCAGCAATTTAAAGGGCAGTGGCCAGGAGCCCTGGACTCTTTTAAATCACTGGGCCCCAGGTCTGCTGCCCCGGTTGGTGGCCCTGAAAAGCTTGTAATGTCCCTATTTTAATGTATTGCCTAGAGTGCATCTAGATCCACTTCTGCCATATCCCTGACTACGATTCTACCTGAAATGTACATCGCTATATGTTTGTTTTTCCTTATCCCTAACTTTTGTCTTCTTAGTAATAGAGATGTAGCCGTGTTAGTCTGGTCTTGTTGAAACAAAAGACAGGACTATGCAGCACTTTAAAGACTTACAAGATGGTTTATTAGGTGATTAGCTCGTCACTTAGTAAACCATCTTGTTAATCTTTAAAGTGCTGCATAGTCCTGTCTTTTGTTTTGTCGTCTTGTTTGTCTGTTCACTTTTTCTCAAAAAAGAGAGAAGAATGAGTTGATATTCAATTGTCTAGCTAAAATAAGGGTCAGGATCAGAGTAAACTACACTAAAGCTCATTCCCAATGAAATGGAGGTGATGCTAAGGTATAGAGAAACAGCTAGAGGAAATGGCAGGAATATTAAAGATTCATCTCTTGGCAGATTATTATTTATAATTTTTATTATGGTTGTGTCTAGAGCCCCATCTGACAGCAGGTCGCTATGTTACCCACACAAAAATCTCTGTCGCGCCCACACTCAAGGGCTACGTCTACATTGGCCCCTATTCCGTAATATGGATGCAAATGTAGCACTTTGGAACAGGCAAATCCACGGGTATTTAAATATCCCCCGCGGCATTTGCATTAACATGGCTGCCGCTTTTTTCCGGCTTGTAGATAAGCCGGAGAAAAGCGCCAGTCTGGACGCGATCCTCCGGAAAATAAGCTTTTGAAAGTAGGAATAAGAGATCCTCCGGAAAAGAGCTTATTTTCCGGAGGATCGCGTCCAGACTGGCGCTTTTCTCCGGCTTATCTACAAGCCGGAAAAAAGCGGCAGCCATGAAAATGCAAATCCCGCGGGGGATATTTAAATCACCCGCGGATTTGCCTGTTCCAAAGTGCTACATTTGATTCCCTATTACGGAATAGGGGCCAACATAGACACAGCCAAGGGGCACACACCTTCACACCTTTACTCAATTCCAAGGCATAGGGTGTAATTTTCTGTGGGCTTGCGGACTCGATTACCAGTGAAAGAGCCTTACAAGGTAATATCCTTACTCTGTATTTATTAACCATTAAATTGTAACAAAACCGAGTAAAAAGCCCAAGCATCCTGGATCCCAATCCCATGCCCCATTCATGAACCACTCCATGCCAAAGGCTTTACAATTTCAAATACACTTGAACTATAGAATTTTGTTTGTTCCCTTTGGCTATGTCTACACTATGAGTTTTCTCAGCAAAAAATATGCTAATGCGGGACTCATTTGCATGAGTCACAATCTCATTTGCATATTTTCTGCCAATCCGTTTTTGCGCAAAAACAAATAGTGTGGCTGTTTTCTTTTTGCACAAAATCCCTTTTTTCCGCAAGATCCTTATGCCCTGAAAAAAACTCCACCACATCCAGGGAACGATCTTGCGGAAAAAGGGGGTTTTGCACAAAGAGAAAACATCCACACTGCTTGTTTTTGTGCAAAAACGGATCGGCAGAAAATATGCAAATGAGATTGTGACTCATGCAAACGAGTCCTTCATTAGCATATTTTTTGCCGAGAAAACTCGTAGTGTAGACGTAGCCTTTGAGAATAGTCAGAGCAGAGTTTATTTTTGTAGACAAGCCTTAACTGAAGCATTGGCCTGTCTTTCTAACAATGCTCAGACTTCTGGGTTATAACTGATGTATGTTTGTTTTCATCAATGATATGCCCAAAGGTCATGATGATGTGAAATAAATACAACTAAGGTGGGGGAAAAAACCAGGCCTAGAAATTTGGCCTGAAGTATTGCAGAGCTATAAGGGAAGGAGAGCTCCCTTATGCTGAACTGGCCCTCTCCATCTCTGCTAGAATTTATGAAAATTCCTACTGGTGTTTGGGCCAGAGTAACTCCCCTACATCCTAGCCCAGCGTTTCCCAAACTATGGGCTGTGGCCCAGTACTGGGCTGCGGGAAAAATATACCGGGCCTCAGCGTGGCTGCCGAGAGGGGAGCAGGGCAGGGCGGGCTGGAAGAAGGTGTGTGTGTGTGTGGGAAACTGGCCACAGGGAAGCAGGTTTGTGGGCAGCGGGGCTGTCCGGTGGAGATGGGGGGAGCCGGGCAGCCGGCAGAAGCAGGGTTGGTGGCAGCGGGGCTGTCCGGCAGGGATCGGGGGGGAGCGGGTGGCCGGCAGGCAGAAGCAGGGCTGGACAGGGGCCGGGAGGGCTGGCCGGGGGAGATCGGGAGGAGGAGGACAGGAGAACCAGCCGCAGGAAGCATTTTACCCTCCCCCCATACCCTCCCTCGAGTAGTTGCGAATTGCCTGGCTGGTAGACACACTCGCGAAGTGTGAGCACATCTACCACCCAGGCAGTTCGCAGCTACGGACTGATACACCTAATAATAATAAAACTTACCTAATTAGAAAATACTGGACATTTTATATGTCCGGCATTTTCTCAATTTGTTTCCTGGACAGAACCCTCAAATACCAGACTGTCCGGTACAAAACCGGACACCTTACAACACTACCCCTCCTTGTACCCTCCCTCCTAGCCAGATACCCTACCCCCAATCTGCTCCTGCTCCCGCCTCCTGGAGTGCCCATGCAGTGCCGGGTCCTCCAAGCCTTGGCCCAGACTGGGCGGAGGATGCAGCCAGGTGAAACACTGAAAATTTATTCATTTTAAATACTTTATATATATGCGTTTATATTTTGGGGCTGAAAAAAAACAGTACTGAAAAAAACTGGGTTCCAACTAAAGTAAAAAGTTTGGGAAACCCTGGTGTAGCCAGCTTTCTAGCCATCTTACAGTCCATTTATCCAATCCATATTCCCTTAACTTGCTGGCAAAAATACTGTGGGTGACCGTATCAAAAGCTTTGCTAAAGCTGGCACTGGGGGCTTTGGAGGACCAGAAACAACTTATTTGAATATTCATCATTTGCGTAATGAATATGCAGATATGCAAATAAATGTTGCCGGTCCTCCAAAAGCTTGTGAATGGATTTACTGGTCCCCGTGTCAAAAAGTTTGGGAACCCCTGCCCTAGGCCAAGATGTAAGAGACAGCTACTAGGTTTGCCCAAAGGGACAGTTGTTTCAGTTTAAAAAAATAATATCCTTAAAAATCTTCCCCTAGCTAACAGCCAAAGAAACACCCTTGTGAACTTCATGGAAAGAGATATATGCTGAGTGGAGTCAGGCTTATGGGACTGACCTCAGGTTTCAATGACTATCAGCTTCACATGGCAGGTTTGAAATTAGGGGGTTTGTCACATGTGACTTTACCCTAAGATTGGAATGTTCTGAGTGATCTGACATTTTGTGGTTCTTATATAGGGGGGCAACACCCTCTTGAAATAGAAGCAAATGTGAGACTTTTGTGTACAGGATCAGGCCTCTGGCTAGTTCATTTGTAGTAGACATTCTTTCCTATATGAGCAAAAAAGTGAAGGATTTTCAAAAGCATGTAAGTAATTTAAGAGAATAATTCCCATTGTACATAAATGACACTGACGCGCTTTTGAAAATCCCTACCTAAATCATTTTGTTTTAAATAGGGATAAATTCTCAAACACTGCATTGCAAACGTAACAAAAGACTATAAAAAACCAAGTAGTCCTATGACACCTTAGAGATTAACAAAACTATATACAGGCAGTCCCCGGGTTACGTACAAGATAGGGACTGTAGGTTTGTTCTTAAGTTGAAACTGTATGTAAGTCGGAACTGGCGTCCAGATTCAGCCGCTGCTGAAACCGATCAGTTTCAACAGCGGCTGAATCTGGACGCCAGTTCTGACTTACATACAGATTCAACTTAAGAACCCCAGGCATCCCCAAGTCAGCTGCTGCTGAAACTGATCAGCGGCTGATTCCAGGAAGCCCGGGGCAGGGGCTTCCTGTAGTCAGCCACTGGTCAGTTTCAGCAGCGGCTGACTTGGGGACGCCTGGGGCAGAGCAGCTCGGGTGCTGCTGGGTTGCTCCAGTAGCGACGCCGCTCCTCGGTGCTACTGGACCAACCCAGCAGCACCCAAGCTGCTCTGCCCCAGGCGTCCTGATTCAGCCGCTGCTGAAACTGACCAGCAGTGGCTGAATCAGGACGCCTGGGGCAGAGCAGCTGGGGTGCTGCCCGGTTGGTCCAGTAGCGCCCAGAGCGGCGCTACGGGACCAACTGGCAGCGCCCCAGCTGCTGTACCACAGGTGTCCGGAGCAAAGCCGCAGAGCACGGGGGCAGCGGGACAGCCCAGACGCACCGTGGCTGTCCTGCTGCCCTCGGGCTCCGTGGCTTTGCTCTGCTTTGCTCCCCGTCCCCCTGGTCTGCAGACCAGGGGGATGGGGAGCAAAGCGGCGGAACACGCGGGCAGAGGACAGCCCAGATGCATCTGGGCTGTCAGCTGGCCGCTGCTCCGTGGCTTGGCTCTGCTTTGCTCTGCTTTGCCCCCGTCCCCCCCGTCCCCCTGGTCTGCAGACCAGGGGGACGGGGGAGCAAAGCAGAGCAAAGCAGAGCCAAGCCGCGGAGCACGTGGGCAGCGGACAGCCCTGTCTGCTGCCCACGTGTTCTGCCGCTTTGCTTCCTCTCCCTGGTCTGCTGGAGACCAGGGAGAGGAAGGGCCCCGTTCGTAACTGCGGATCCGACATAAGTCGGATCCGCGTAACTCGGGGACTGCCTATACAATATATAGTATCATGAGCTTTTGTGACCAGTAAGTCAGTTATTTATGATTTGAAATTTATAGCAAAAGACAGAGACAAGAAATTGATTCACATATGATAGCTCTTTTTAAATCTATGCTACTAGAAACTAACCATATACAGATAAAACAAAGAAGTGCACTCAGTGATTCCATATACTATTTTAAAAAATATACCTTTCTTAAAACACTTCATATTTTCAACCTTACAAGAAGCCTTTCCATTAACCCATGAATATTGCATACTGTGTATTTCATATCATTATGCTGGGGTATCCACAAATATATAAATCAATGTTTTAAAACCATTATGATGAAAAAAGGTTTAACCTGCATTTTCCAGTATTGTGTTGCGAGCATGGATATGAACCCAGTAAGCATCACCCTGCTGGGAGCAGGAGCTAGTCACCCCATGCATTGAGGGACCGGGAGCAAGAGCCAGCCCCTCTGCACTTGGGGCTGCCAGCAGTGGCAGCTGGCAGCCCCAAGCATGGCATGGCAGGGAACAGAAGCTGCCTTTCCCCACACACTTGGGGTGGCTGGCTCCTGTGAGGGGGTAAAATGCAGACCTGTGTGGGTGAGGGTGCAGGAGCAGGATTCTGCTTTACCAGTTAACTGGTGAAACCTAAGGTTTCACCAGTTAACTGATTAACCAGGATTTTACATTCCTAGTTGTATGGGTGTTTTTTCTTAATTGCCTTTCAATTTTATAGATGAAATGCAGATGCTATCAGCACCCCTACAGTTTAAAAAGATACTGCACAACATTTGTCCATGTTAGTAGCAGGAGTATATTTATTACTTATTCTCCTTGTACACTGGTTATTTCAAATGCAGCGTGGTATGCAAAATTATGAGGGTTTGTGTTGTGGAGGCTGTTTGTTTTACTCAACAACAGATCACATTTGTTTGAAAAATTAAAAGCACAGCACATATGGGAAATTATTATTGTTGTTCATCAGTAGTGCTGCAGTAGCTCTACCTCGCTGAGCCAGGCACTTTACACACATAACAAAAAGACAGTTCTGCTCCTAATCTAAATGTAGAAGGTGAAATGACAGGTGAATGCCACAAACAGAGGGGGTGAGGAAGCACAAGCTAACAGAGACAATTATGATCAGTATAATAAGCAGCAACACAAAATATAACAATTGTTTTTCAATGAGTATTCCAGATATTGCTATTTGAGCTCCATCCACTCGTGGAGGACTGGTTGAGTGTTTCCAACTCATTTTAATCACAGCTGGAAACCACTCAGACTTACCTGTTGGTTCTTACTGTTAAAATAGATATAAATATGTGTTTAATGTTTAGACTTTATGAAATGCTTGTAAGTTGCTGCATGCATTGATCTTACTTATAATATCTAAACTGCATGTTGTAATGTTTAAGTATTTGTTCTGTAACTATAAAATGTTTTTAAAACTGTAAAATCCCAGTCAGGACAGATGCATTACTAAGTGTGCAATACTAGTTTACCACAGGAGATGTCATCTCCCCAGTAAAAGAAGGCCTCTCGATACCAGACAAACCACTACGGAATATCAAAGGACAAAGACTTTGTTGACTGATTCCCCAACATCAGTGAAGAGGGCACATGTACAAGCTTTCATCTCATCACAGCTTCAATGCTGAGGGGAGCACAAGACAATATTTGTCGAAGAGAAATTAGCATTATGCTGCTTCGTTGGAGAGGGAAATATTTCTAAGCATTAACAAGGAAACCCTAAAGTTAGCCCTAAAGACATTAGAGAAGCAGCTATTACCTTTTGAAACCTAAGACTGTAACTCATTTGGGTGTGTATGTTTACTGTGTTTACTTATTTTAATCTTTTAAATAACTCATTTCTTTTCTTAGTTATTAAATCTCTAGTCCAGGGGCGAGGAACCTAAGGCCCAGGGGCTGGATCCGGTCACCAAGGCTGGGGGATCCTTCCCCCAACAAGCACTGTCCAGGAAATGGATCTCTTGTGTCGAATGGTCCAGGCTGAGATGGACATCTTTATGATCTGGACCCCTGGGTAAGAAACACTGGACGCATTCCACAGAGATTTTAACAACCTACACCCCACCATCACTCTCATCCTGGATCATTCGACATGGGAGATCCATTTCCTGGACACCACAGTACAAATCACTGATGGCAAAATCAATACCACTCTCTACAGAAAACCCACTGACTGCTACACTTACCTACATGCCTCCAGCTTCCATCCAGGACACACCCTATGATCCATTGTCTATAGTCAAGCTCTTAGATACAACCGCATCTGCTCCAATCCCACTGACAGAGACCAAAAACTTCAAGATCCCTACGAAGCATTCATAAAACTCAATTACCCACTGGAGGAAATAAAAAAACAAATTGAAAAGTCCACACAAATACCCAGAAACCATCTACTTCAAGATAGGCCCAAGAAAACCAACAATAGAACATCACTTGTCATCAACTATAGCCCCCAACTTAAACACCTCCGACCTATTATCAGTAACCTACAGCCTATACTGGAACAGGATACTGCACTCCGAGAGGCCCTGGGTGACAGACCTATACTCTCCTAGGGTATGTCTACACTACCCTCCTAGTTCGAACTGGGAGGGTAATGTAGGCATACCGCACTTGCAAATGAAGCCCGTGATTTGAATTTCCCGGGCTCCATTTGCATAAGCGGGGAGCCGCCATTTTTAAAACCCCGCTGGTTCGAACCCCGTGCAGCGCGGCTACACGGGGCTCGAACTAGGTAGTTTGGACTAGGCTTCCTATTCCGAACTACCTAGTTCGAGCCCCGTGTAGCCGCACTGCACGGAGTTCGAACCAGCGGGGTTTTAAAAATGGCGGCTCCCCGCTTATGCAAATGAAGCCCGGGAAATTCAAATCCCGGGCTTCATTTGCAAGTGCGGTATGCCTACATTACCCCGCTAGTTTGAACTAGCCTAGACAACCACCTAACCTCAGGAAGATACTTACTAACAACCATAGGGCACACCACATTTATAACGTGTTCACTTTCTTTATTGTATTCCTTTGTTATATATGATCATGCCAATTCTCTTTCAGAATATGATCTGAAGAAGTAGGTCTGGCCCACAAAAGCTCATCACCTAATAAACTAGCTTGTTAATCTTTAAAGTGCTACATTTTTTTCCTGTTATTTTACCAAGATCAGATTAACACAGCTACCTCTCTATTACTATCCATCTATCAGAAAGGCATTCTTTCCTGTGTGGCAAGACAAAGCAGAGTGCCCAAGATGACTGTCTTATCAAAGCTATTATAGTGACTTAGAAATTCACACTTGATTCTTAGTGGGTGAAATTATAGACTATAACACCAATTTGGTGGTTGTGGCCTGTTCCTTGACAGTCTGCCCTAAGGTTGACACTCACTCTGTGGTCTACTCCAGTCAACATGAGAACTAGTGCCATTTACAATTGTGACACTGTCTGAAAAATATCCCAGCTCCCAGCCTATAAAAACTTTGTGTGTCTACTGAGTCTTTCAGTTTTATTCTATAGTGTTTTTTAACTAAATGAAGGGTTTTGCAGGCTATTTGATGGGAAAGATCATCTCTCTGTTAAGGCTGCTACAAACTGGCTTTCAAAGTGATGTTGATGCCATCTACATGAGACAGTTGGAGAGTACTGTGTATGTATGTGCATGTACTAAGGTACATCTGACAAAAGTTTGTCAGCAACAAAATGGAAAATTCGGTATGGAACTACCAAGGGAATTAGAGCACAATTATTGTTTAAAAAAATATTCACTGATATTTGTGTGTGTGAAATATTTTTTCCAAGCTTTAACTCTAATTCCTTTTTTCCTTGGTTTTTAAGAATTCTGAGCTGTAGTACATCAGCAGAGATTTAGACTGGGGCACAGGAAAGGTGAGTATGTTAGTTATTCACATATTTACCTCAGCAGTCCTCTGCCCTGTAACACAAGCATATATTTAATTTCTGCATATTACAACAACCTATTCTGATTTAGATATTTTAATTGATGAGCATAATGCATACTCACAAAACACAGGCATGTCAAATCCAATGGCCAAGATGAACCCTCAGTTCAGAAGACAAGTTACCCAAGTGAATTACTAATCAGTACAATTTTTTTATGCTGCAAAAATATATGCATCTTAGAACAAAGAGAAACATGTTAACAAAGAGACACCTGCTTATGGAAGTTTCATATACTATTAAAGAATATTCACTAAGAGCTACAGAATACTAGGATATGTTTTCATTTTTGTCAGAATTTAGGCATAATATCTCAATATGAGAATAAATTAAAACTGCTAGAATGCTTATAATCTGTGTTTTTATATTGGTTGATGCAAGCATGCTATCTGATCAAATGAATACCTCCTGTTAATTTGAAGCTGCATCTTGAAATGGTTATGGTGTACTAGCATTTCTAGAATTTAAAGCTATATTTTGCAAAGTAGTGAATATTTTCAGTTACAGTTGGAAAACTTTATTATTAAAGCTGGTAGAAAAATCAGAATTTCCATTCCTTGATACATTGTGATACTCTTATTCCTAATTCCTGAATGAGGATGAAAAAATCAAAATATCACAATTTTTTCGTAGAACAGAAAGTTCCAAAAATATTGATTTACCAATGTCAAACCATTTCATTGTGTCTCAGTCTTACACTGAATTGCATCCAACTGAGCTCCTGTGGTGCCTAATAGGAGTGGTAGTTTAGATTTCTTTGTGATGCTTGCAGACCACGTGCCAGCTCATTCTAGAGCCCCAGGCCAATTCACTTGTGTATTATTTTAGATCAAAGTGATTGTTATGTGTATAAAAGTATTTGGTGTCTAAACTTAAAAGAAAACAAGTGGGATATTTGCATTGTTTTCACTTATCTGTATCCTGTTGTAATGTAGAAGCAAATATTTACATTGATGGATTATATAGTTAGGGGGTGTGTACAAAGAGGAAAGAGGCCCCAAATGAAGAATAGAAAAATACTAATTCAAAGCAAGTGCTGTGTGATGATCAGAGGTCAAAGACTCAAAATGCTTCCTCACTTTCCTTCACAGGAATAGTCCACACAGAAAATGATACCATCAGCTTATTTTCTGTGAGAAGCTATAAATGTGGATTCAAGTAAAGATCCCAAATATCTGGTCTATTTTGACTCTTACAGGGAAGTATACCTGATGCAAAGCAGCAATCCCCATGGACAATTTGAGTAACTTGAAGAGACTTGGGAAATGTGTAATTTATTATATCACTGCTACCATTTGCAATCTGTAACTCAACGGTGAATATATTTTACCTTGTGTAACCTCTCAATAATTATCATTTTATTGTTTTAGCTAATAAAACTTTAGTTAGTTTACTGTAGAATTGGCTATCAGTTTCTCATTGTGGAAAGAGATCTGGGGTAAGCAACTGGTTTGAGTCTGTAAGCAGTGGTTCAAATGGGCTAGTACAGGTCAGTACGTTGTGCCAGAAATCCTCCTGACCATCACCAGCCACACCACTATGCTGCTGCATCTCTGTGTCCCACTGGAGCATGAGAGGCTGGGGCTGGGAGCGCTATGGTAGCTGGAGGAGCTGCTCCTTTTGACATGGCTCCTTTCCAGCCCTGCTCCCCCAGGGTATGTCTACACTACCCTCCTAGTTCGAACTAGGAGGGTAATGTATGCATACCGCACTTGCTAATGAAGCCCGGGATTTGAATTTCCCGGGCTTCATTAGCATAAGCGGGGAGCCGCCATTTTTAAATCCCCGCTGCTTCGAACCCCGTGTAGCGCGGCTACACGGGGCTCGAACTAGGTAGTTCGGACTAGGGTCCTATTCCGAACTACCGTTACTCCTCGTTTCACGAGGAGTACCGGTAGTTCGGAATAGGACCCTAGTCCGAACTACCTAGTTCGAGCCCCGTGTAGCCGCGCTACACGGGGTTCGAAGCAGCGGGGATTTAAAAATGGCGGCTCCCCGCTTATGCTAATGAAGCCCGGGAAATTCAAATCCCGGGCTTCATTAGCAAGTGCGGTATGCATACATTACCCCGCTAGTTCGAACTAGCGGGGTAGTGTAGACATACCCCCAGAGATGCGACAGCTCTGTGGAGAGGCTGGGGGCAGGCTTGGAATTCTTCTCCTTTCCTCACTGCCCTTCCCAGGAGGGAAAGAAGCAGAACTCCTAGCCCCCACCCCAGACCTGTACTTGACAAGGAGACATACCAGCTCTGTGGAGGTGCTGGGGCTAAAAGTTCTGCTCCTTTCCCTGCTGAGAGGAGCAGTGGAAAAAGGAGAACTACCAGCAACTCCTACTCACAGGTAACATGGGATGAGGGAAGACTTTGTGCGTCCCAGGTTGGGAACAGGGCAGAGTCACATGGGGGAGCATCATGTGAGGAAGTCAAGTGCCCACCCTTAGCTAGTGTGCTCTCCCCCTCCTGTACTGGTAAAAGTTTTGTTTACTTGCACCACTGTCTATATGCAACCTCTATATGATGCGATTTTTGACGTAACTAACCATTTTGCCACAAAATCCAATCTGTCTGGGTAGCAAGGTAGACTGGAGTGTCTAATGGGACTGTTTGCCACTCCATGGTGAGTTTGGTATCATGATCCAGGCATCATTCACATGTGCTATTTGAAATCTAATTCAAGAATGCCCCACGAGTTAGGGTGTCTGCTCTGAGGTAAGCATTCACAGTTGTGAGGAACTCTGGACAGCATGACAGCCCCATACTCTGAATATTCTCTGGAATACATTTTCAATGATACATTGTGGTCATGGTTTTCTCAGGATAGTTCAACAAGAAGTGGGCCTGTAGTTCAGTCAAGGAGTCTGAACCCTTATGGGAGTGTCAGGAATGAGAGCCTGAAGTTGGGTCTCAGATCAGATAGCTAACCACTGCAGAAACATTCCATCAGTCAGATTGCCTGACTGGCTGAGCAGTGTTGCTAGGACTGCTCTTATGCCCAGCAGTAGCATTTGGCTGTGGCTATGTAACACACACCTCCAGGGTGTGCTGTACTGTCCCATCTAGTGGCACTGAGATGACAAGGATGTAGTCTGATCTACAACCTTAGCTGATAGGGAGTTGGCTTTTAGCTCATGCAGCAAAGGCTCATACACAATGCTCTAGAGCTCTAGAGTAGTTTTAGCTGCCTAACAAAAATGTGAGATAGATAAGGGGAGTAGAAATGAGTCTGTTACTCAGATGGGTCCCACTAAGTCCAGCATCTCCCTGTTGGTGGTAGTGGATACCATACAGAAGCTATGGACTCAGGTTGATGTCCAACAAGCACAAAGTGCTACACTGCAGGTGTAGGCAATATTTGGGGGGGGGACCATCAGGAGTCATGTGCATCCCTGTGCTGTGGAGGCGGAGGCGGGGTAAAGTGTCACATCACATCAGTCTCTCAGACAGTCTCTGATAATGCTGCCTGAGAAAGATAGAGGAGACACAGAACTGTGTGAAACAGGGCTCCTGAGGGCACCATTTGGTAGGAAAGGGGTCTGTAGCCCCTGCCCCTTCCCTGCCGCAAAGTTTGAATTCCTGCATTTCACACTTGAGGTCTTCTTAAAGTCCAGGCCCTAGCTCCAGAGGCAGCTCTTAACTACAACCGAGCTTGCCATGCTCCCAGCTCTGCCTTTGGGGCAGGGAGTTTGTTTATAAAGGGAAGAGACAGGGCGATTAGATAGTGGTGTGCTCCAGGGATCTTCATTTGGACCATTTCTGTTCAACTTAATCATAAATGATCCTGGAAAAGGGGTAAACAGGGAGGCAGCAAAATTTGCAGATGATACAAAATTACTCAAAAGAGTTAAGTCCAAAACTGACTAATGAGTTACAAAATGATTTCACAAAACTGGCTGATTGGGCAATACAAAGGCAGATGGAATTCGGTGTTGATAAACGCAAAGTAAAGCACATGGAAAAACATAATCCCAACTATACAAAAAGATGGAGTCTGAATCACATCCAGTGATCCTGCTCACATCTTGAATACTGCTTGCAGGTTTGGTTGCTTCATCTAAAAATATACATTAGATTTGGAAAAGGTATAGAAATGGCAAGGATAAGGAACAGCTTCCATATAAGGAGAGATTAAAAAGACTGGGACATTTCAGCTTGGAAAAGAAATGACTAAAGTATAGGTGGATATATTAGAGGTCTACTAAATCATGAGTGGTGTGGAAAAACAGAATTAGAAAATATTATTTGCTCCTTTACTAAAATAACACAAGAACCTCACCCAATGAAATTTATAGGCAGCAGATTTAAAACAAACAAAATAAATTATTTCTTCATGGTCAACCTGTGGAATTCTTTGCCAGGAGATAGTTGAAAGGCCCAAATTATAACAAGGTTAGTATTAGAGTTCAGGAAGAACTCTAATAGAGTCCTGATGCCGGTGCTGGCCCTCCAGACTCACTAGTCCTTTGGGCTGCTTTGGCTGAGGGGAAGAGGTGAGGCGGGGTTTGAGGCAGAAGGAGATTGTTCCAGCCCTTTGTCCTTGAGTGTGGAAGGACACATGGTCAGTGCCCTCCAGGATCCCACTCAACAGTCTCCTGTGACTATAGGGACAGGCCGTGTTGTCCATAACTGAGTTAAATAGTGACCGGATATTTAACACAATTAATATTAAAAAAGGAGACAGACCTTGGGTTAGAAAAGGGAAAGAGCAGATTAATAAATATTTAGATAAATTAGATTTATTAAAATTGACATGGCCTAATAATTCATCCTATAATATTCAAGAAAGTAGATGAAGTAGTCTCTGAAAATTTAGTGCTTACCTTCAAGAACTCAAGGCAGATAGGTTATGTTTCAGAGGAATAGAGAAGGGCAAATACAATGGCCTGAGAGTTACAGACCATCCAACCTAACTCACAGGCACAGTGGCGAAGTTGTTTCCAGACAAAACCATGCCTATGCAGGAGCGAGATAAGAAAGGCAAAGACACAAAATGAACTCAGTCTAGCTAGACACATAAAAGGTAACAAGAATACATTCTACAAATATATTAGAAGTAAGTTCTACAAATATATTAGAAGTAAGTTCGAACTAGGCGTTAGTCCTCGTAAAATGAGGTTTACCTAGTTCGAACTAAGCGCTCCACTAGTTCGAATTAAGTTCGAACTAGCAGAGCGCTAGTGTAGCGCCTATCAAAGTGAATTCGAACTAACGTCTGTTAGTTCGAATTAACTTTGTAGTGTAGACATACCCTAAGTTAGGATCATTCTACATATCTATGTATTTGCCTAGGATACCTGATAATTAATATTTGTGTTTCAGTTGCATCCAAAGGTACTAGTCAGTATCAGGCTCTCATTAGTCTGACTACTGTACGAATAACAATAGAACACTACTTGTCATCACCTACAGCCCCCAACTTAAACCCGTCCAATACATTATCAATAAACTAAAACCTATACTGGGACAGGATACTAAACTCCAAGAGGCTCTGGGAGACAGACCCATAGTTTCCTATAGACAACCACTTAACCTCAAGATGATTCTTACCAACAACCACTGGACATACCACACTAATACCAACCCTAGAACTTTCCCTTGCAACAAACCCCGTTGCCAGCTTTGTCCACATATTCAGTCTGCTACCACCATTATTGGACCTAACCAATTCAGTTATAAGATCAAGAACACATATTCCTGTTCATCCAGAAATATAATTTATGCTATCATGTGCCGACAGTGTCCATCTTCTGTGTACATTGGACAAATGTCTCACACACTTCACCAAAGAATCAATGCACACAAAACAAATATTAGACAGGATCACAAAGAAAAAACAGTTTCTTGCCATTTCAACCAGAAAGGGCATTGTCTCAAGGACTTAACTACCTGCATCCTGCTTCAAAGACATTTTAACACCAGACTTGAAAGAGAATCCTCTGAACTGTCATTCATGCTTAAATTTGACACTTTACACCTAGGTCTCAATAAAGACACTAATTATCTTACCCATTACAAAGATAGCTTCCTCAATTATCACCTCTAATATCATTAGCTCACAGACATTTACCTCCCCCCTGCCATCCCACTTCTGTTCTGAAATGTGATTTGTCCTTTTCATATGTGTTCATTTTTTTGATTGTATCCTTTGGTATATATGGTCATGCCAATTTTCTTCCACTCTTTAATCTGAGCAAGTGGGTCTGGCCCACGAAAGCTCATCACCTAATAAACCATCCTGTTATTCTTTAAAGTGCTACATATTCTTGTTTATTGTTATAGCAGTGATTTATTTTAAAGTGTATATAATTCTTTAGTCCACTAGATGGCATGCTGTGCAGCAAAGAATACTACTGGAGAGGGAAAGAACAGGTTGATGAGATTATTGATTCAGGATGTGTACAAGAGACAAGTGCCAAGCAATTTTCATTTGTATAGTAGTGACATTTGGATGAAACTAACACATGCCAAGCAGAAGTATTGCTCACAATGCTGTCTGGCTAAATACCAGTATGCTAAGTAGACCTGATATTATTGTTTGGGGGTTGGGAGTGAGGCTTCCAGCAGGAACATTTTAAGGCTCTGTCCCCACTAATATTTGCAAATCTTATTCCAAACACAACTGCAACCAAGTAAATTCATAACTGTTGGCATTCACACTTAACACAATTACAAACCATGTCAGAACCCAGATAGACGGGAAAAATAGAGTACCACTCTTGCTAACAAAGTTGTTTGCAATATTGTGTGTATGTGAATTGGTACTGTTTTGTTAATATGGTTTAATGGTTAAGGCCCCACATCTTCAAGCTTCTGAACAGAGATGTCTGTGGTTCTGAATGAACACTGTTGAGTAAGGATGCAACTATTTGTATTAAAAATAATATTGTGAATTTTTGGCATGCATGGAGCAGCTGCAGGGGTGGGACCATCGCTAGTGGGCTTGGGAGAAAAGATTGCAGCATTATGCAGGTCTAGGATGACAAGCAATGTCTGCAGAACTTGCCAATGAGGAAAGCCACCTTCCTGGAACTGTGTGCAGATCTTATATTAGTTAGCACTACAGCACAAGGACACCAAAACAAGAGCCACCTTCCCAGTGGAGAAGCACTCACTGTGCAGAAGCTGACAACTCAAGTCTGCTACTGGTCATTTACAAAATAGTTGACAGCCAGGAAGTCTGCCACTGGGGCTAAGTTAATGCAAAAGAGCAGGGCTATTATTGTATTCTGCTATGAAGGACTGTGACTCTTGAAAATATGTGTGAAATAGTGGAGGCTTTCCAACAATTTGATTCCCTAACAGCAGTGGAACAATAAATGGCAAACATAGCCCAATTTTGTCCCCAGACCATCTTGCCAGAGAGTACAACAATAGAAAGGAGTATGTCTTTATTGTATTGGTGGTACTTGTTGATCACCATGGTCATGTCTTGACATCAATGTGAGGTAGTCAGGGAAGGTTCATGATGCTCATATTTGCAGGAACACTGGCCTGTACAGAAAAAGCTGTTCAGGCAAGAACTTTCATTCCAGACCGGAAGATTCCAATGGCAGCTGTTGAAATGCCCATAGTTATTCTGGATGTTCCAGCACACCCTACTTCCATGGCTCATGATACATTGTATAAAACCTGGACAGCAGCTATTCAACAATAGGCTGAGCAAGGTACAGAATGACTGTTGAGTCAACATTTGACAGATTAAAAGCTTGCAGGCGCTGCCTTTATGTCAGTTTAGACCTAAACGAGGAAAATATTGCTATGGTCATAGCAGCCGACTGTGTGCTAAAATATTTATGAGACTAAGGCTGAAAAATTTCTAGTGGGGTGGACTTTGGGACCAAACCACCTAGTGGCTGATTTTGAGCAGCCAGGTAGTGGGGCCATTAGAGGGGCACTTCAGGGGGCTATTTGAACCAGGGAAGCTTTGATGCACCAGTTATGCCACCATGCATCAACAATTTGATGACAGCTTCCTGATTGTGATTTGTAGTCTGCAAGTGTCCCAGATTGCCACCATGTATTGATTCCAGCTGCAATTTGTATAGAAAACAAATAAAGATTGATTATCTTTCTGAGAATATTTTTTTTATTAAATACCAATTAACATCCAGAAAATGCTTGGTAGAAAGGAAGATGATAGTGTGTGGGCTTTGAGAGCTGTGTGCAGTTCCAACTATCATTATGAAAGCTGTCCAAAAGGGAGGAGTGAATGGAGTACTAAGATGGCCGGGAAGATACAAGCATGGCCATCCTTGGACACACGCCGCTGCATACTACACCAGAAAATGTGGGGGCACCACTAGAACCAGGGATGGCCCTTTTGGGGTATGTGGCTGGCGAGTGCCCAGGGCAGCCTGCCAAAGAAAGTACCATGTGGTGGCCAGACCCAGAAATGCTCCATGTGTGCCACAGCCAAGCAGCCGTGGCACTGGTTCCCCCCTGGATCTTCTCCGACTGAGCCCCTCACCACAGATGTTCTTGGTTTGCAGGTCCAGGGTTTCCTTCTCCCCTTGCCTCCTCCCCCTAACCTGCCCTCTTGCTCCTCTTGGCCAGCTAGCCACCATCTGAGAGCTCTTGCCAGTGACAGGAGCAGAGAGGAGTCCTTAGGCTCTGTAGCTCTGCTCCAGCCCTATCTCCTTCCACCAGCAGTTCATACCATTTGGTGGTATGACAGGGCAGAGTGGGAAGCTCAGCAACAGGTCTGGTTGCTGAATACCATGGACAGCTGGGCTCCCCAGTGCTCAAGCCTCACCTCCTCATTGAATTCTCAGGACTCTTCCGGGCCTAGGGCAACAGTTGTGGGATGGGGCTGCACATGAAGCTCCCTCCTCCCCACCAGGCACTTGCTCCTGCCCCACCATTAATCAAATGTGGAAGCAGGGGAGCACAGAATCCCAAATCATACTGGGCAAGAAGTGGCACTGGCACCCAATGGATGGACACCCTGGCCCATGGGTGCTCCTTGTTTCAGGTAAGCCCCATTGGACCAGGCCCCACAGAGGAAATGGAGACCCAATTTTCCCTGCCTTATCCCCTCCACCAGCACTCTTGGGGGAGACTGGGCCTCACCTTGTTCGCCCTGCTCCATTCACTCACCAGCATGCCTGGGCTAGGGAAGGATGCGAGTCTGGCTCAGTTCCGAAGCAGAGGAGCAACAGCCCCAGGAGGAGCAAGCAGCAGTGCCAGCTGTTTTGTGCATCCAAGTCAGCTTTCCCTCCTGGGTGCAGGGAAAAGTGCAGGGAATAGGAGGGAAGGGCTGCAGGGATTGGGTTGCAGGAATGGGAGCAGGCCTTTGGAGTGAAGGGAAGGTGATAGCCAATAAGGGGCAGTGGCCAGCAAGCAGTGTCTAAAGAAGTTGCCAGTGAGGAAATCCATCTTCCTGGAACTGTGTGCAGAGCTTACGCTAGCTAGCACTACAGTCAAGGACACCAAAATGAGAGCCACCCTTTCAATGGAGAAGCCAAATCACAAGGGCCAGAAGCACCAAAAAGCAAGTTAATCCAGGATACCATTTTCCCTAAGGCCAGCTCTAGACACAATGAATGGGTGCCAGGAGTTTGAGAAGGGCATGCCAAGCAATTCTGTACTGGCTGCGGGGGAAGAGGAACAGGGGAAGGAGAGGGAGAGTATACTTATATTCTGCCTGCAGCATGATTAGGGATTTCAACATTTCCATTTGTTCCTCCATTGTTTTTATCAGCTGCCAAAGCACATGAAACAATAAACAGTAGCATGATTGTTAGTGCACTCATGGCATTGAATCATAGAAGTAAAATACACCTCTGTTAAAATACAAATCAGTTTCTCATTTTCCCTTAGCCAGCACACTGCTCAGTGAATGCCCTAAACATGGGAGTGTATAACTTATGGAGGGGCCTCTGTCCTCTCCCAGGATGAGCGGGGGGTAGCAGGATGAGGGGTGGATAACAGTGGCCCACTTTCTGCTGGGTTTTGGCTGCCAGGGACAAGGGCCCAATATGCTGAGGAAAAGGGAGCTTGGCTTTTATCCCCCACTGCAGGTCCTGGGAAGGGGGGATGGCCTGCTACCACCCAAGCTGCCAGAGACAGAGGCCAAGCAAGCCAGAGACCCTTTTTCCCCCTTCATGATTCCAGCTCATCTGGCCTATATCCACAGCAGCAGGGTCGGGGTGGGAATAAGGATGTTAAAATGCTATTATCTGGCTAATAGTATAGTAAATACAATTTATATCGACTATACAATTAATCAATAAGCACCTCTGCAGAGCCACAGCGGGGGAGCTCCAGGAGTCGACTTGAGCCAGGACTGAGCAATCCTGGCTCATGCCAGCTCTGGAGCCGCCCGCGCTGCAGATCTGCATTTTAAATGTAGTAAGAGCCTCTGAGCTCTTACTACATTTAAAATGCAGAGGTGCAGTGATCAGCGTGAGCCAGGACTGCTTGGTCCTGGCTCGCACTGTATCCAGCAGCCCCTATTTGCAGAGGACAGCCCTTTCTGCCATGAACAGGGGCTGATGCTAGAGCAGCCTCTGTTTGAGGCGGCCACCCCTGGTACTCTGGCACCGGCCTGTTTGTGGCCAGCCCTGGCCATCACAAACAAGAGTTGCTTGGCAGCAACAGCTCCTGTCTGTGGGGAGCCCAAGTTCCTGCTGAGAACACTGTGGACAGGGACTGCATCACAGCAGCATCCCCTATCTCCCCCCTGCTGCCTCAAATAGAGGCAGTGGGAGTGGGGCAGGAGACATCCTGGAGAGGTGCTGGGGAGAACTGGCTTTTAAGCTGGCTCCCCCAGCACTGGATCCTGTCCTCCCCTTGCTGCCTCTCATAAAAGCAGCAAGGAGGGGTGCTGCTGAGAGCATGGGACAAGTGGGTACTGCTTGTGTCCCTGCTCACCCTGTGCTCCCTGCCACACTTCTGCTTTTGAAATGTACAAGAGCCCTCTGGGGCTCTTGTACATTTCAAAAGAAGAAGTGCCTGCAGTGGGAACCAGCACAAGCGGGGTCTGAAGCAGACCCTGCTCTGTTAGAGGCAGCAAGGTGAGGGGGAAGCAACTAGTCGCTTACATCCTTAGGTGGAGGGCAACCTGCTGCCACTCCAGCTGATAGAGACAGAGGCTGAGTGAGTTAGAGCCCCCTCTTCTGCTTCACACATTTCCAGCTCATTCAGACCCTGACTCTGGCAGCTGAGCCCAGGCAGGGAGTGTGCCATGGCTGCCTCCTAGTATGAGGGACTATCTCAAGTAGAAGCATCTCTGTCCCATTCCCCACCCCAATGTCAGGAAAAGTGCCAAATATGGGGTGGAGGACACACCGGGGGTGCATCTAGACTGGCAAGATTTTGCGCAAAAGCAATTGCTTTTGCACAAAAACTTGCCAGTTGTCTACACTGGCCACTTGAATTTGCACAAGAGCACTGACTTTGTAATGTACAAAATCAGTGCTTCTTGAGCAAATACTTTCACGCTCCCACTCAGGAAAAAGCCCTCTTGCGCAAGAGGGCCAGTGTAGACAGAGAAGAACTGTTTTGCGCAAAAAAGCCCCGATGACTAAAATGGCGATTGGGGCTTTCTTGTGCAAAATCGTGTCTAGACTGGCTACGGATGCTTTTGCGCAAAAGCAAATCTTTTGCGCAAAGGCACTTGCCAATCTAGATGCACTTTTGTGGAAATACTTTTAACGGAAAAACTTTTACGTTAAAAGTATTTCCGCAAAATCATGTCAGTCTAGACGCAGCCAAGGAGAGAAAAACAGAGCCTCTCTCTTTCCCCTGGCAGGCCAATCTGAAGAGAAATGTTACCCTCCTTGTTCCCCCCGACCATGCATCGCTTCTGTGCATAGGGGAATGTGAAGCACATAAAGCTACTCTGGTATATGTCTATCCCTTAACCCACTTCTACAATATAACAAGGCAACGGACTGCTCTACTTCATAACTGAACAGCGTAACTCAAAAAGATCATTGACCAGAGCTCCCCTTTCCTGCATCTTGTGTGCCAGAGAACAAGTGTTGAATCTGGCTTGAATCCTCTTGGGTCGAGGTGTCCTGACTCACCACAGTACTGGATGATTCTGTTCTCAGTCACATCTTGCCTTTCAGCTTGACCTCCTCATTCACCACTTGAGTCTGCTATTTCTAGTCCCCCTGAGGCATTCATAGGGCTTTTTGACAGTGGAATGGAGTTGCCACCAAGTAAGGCATACAGCTCCTTATAAGGATGTAAAATCCCATTCAAAAAGTTAAATGTTACATTTAATCAGTTAACTGGGTCCCACAGATGAAGGGCTGCTTCAGACTGGTCAGGCCCACAGCAGGCTGCTCCAGCCAGGCCAGGGGCTGCTTGAGTCAGGCCTATCGCACCATGCAAGGGCTGCTTTGGTAACATGAAAAGGTTCAAATAAGAGAAGCTGATGTAATGAGTTAAAGGGCATGAGGAAAATAAATATAGTTAAAATAGATCAACCATGCTTTATTTGAGGCCCAATCTTAATTCTACTGAAGTTTATGGGAGTTTTTGCCACTGAAATGGGAATAGCATTTAACTGCTCTCTTCCCTTTGCCCTCTCTTCTAAAACAGGAATAAAAAATATCTAGCAAGATTATTGGTTTGATTCATTAATATTTGTATTTGAGGAAGGGGTCATACCAAGTGAAACGGGGCTCTGATTTTGACTGAAATAAGTGGTCATGAATGTATGTGTATATAAGTAATAAAGACTTGGTGGCAAAACATTTGCCATTATAAAACTGATTTCAGTTGCTTATAGTTGCCAAACTTTAGTCATTTGGTCTTAAATTTTTCATGTCAGATGTCTACCTTAGGCTAAACTTATGTTTAAATTTCACCAAGAAAACTCCTTACCACCCCAAAAAACACCTAGCCAAACTGTTCACCTATTTCTGTGGAAAAGATTGAGGAAATACATTTTATATAGGTTTAAAAAATCCTTACATCACTTTTGCTGGGATGCTCTAATAGCATTTTGGTTTGGATCAGGGAATTGAAACTGGCACGTGGGAATTTCTGCACAAGCATGAAGATGTGCACTGAATGGGGCAAAGATCCTGTGGAACAAGAGTTTGTGATCAGATAATTAGAGAGCGTATCAAAATGCATATACACAAACAGACTAAAATAAGACTTCATATGCGAACTTAGAAAGTGGGTCTGCCCCATGAAAGCTTATCACCTAATAAACCATCTTGTTAGTCTTTAAAGTGCAACATGACTGTTTTTTTCTGTTTTAAACTTAAATGTGTCACTTCCTATCTTTTCAGTGCTTGATTACATAACTTTAATGCTCTTTTATTGCCATTTTGTATCTATTAATTATGTAATAAAACATACTTTCAGATTTTCATAAGACCCTAAATACTACATGAACTAGTGGCTCATATAATATACCCTTGAAGTGAACAAAAACCCCACAACAAGTGGGTTGTTTTGACAGATGATTTACATGTGCAGGGGGAAAAGTATCCCTTTGGGAATACTTAAATGACGCCTTAAGACAGGCACTGGAAATGGTAGGTAGTTTCTTTCACGTTTGTGGCACAGTACTTCGATCAGTTTCGGAGCCTCCTTTGGCAAGCGTGACCTCCGCTGCCTGGCCCAATGCAAGGGCTGAGTCAAACAGGCCGAAAGCGAGTGGCTGTGCACTGGGCGATACTATCCAGAGGTGCATTTAACGTTACTAGCATCGCCCCGCAGCTCCGGTACGTGCAGCTGGGGACCCGGCTGGCTGAGCGGAGGCCCCGTTGGGAGGACGGAAGGGGCGATACGGGGCCTTCCCTCGGCCGCTGAAGGCTGCACACAACGCGCTGCGGACCTCAGTGGGAGCCACTAAGCAAAACCCAGCCGCAAAGAGTCTTTTGCGCCTGCGCTTGGAGCCCCCTCCACCCGCGCTGGCAGCCGCTGTCTTCTGCGCATGCGCGCTCGAGGTTGGGAAGCCGTTGCCGTGGCTGCCAACGCCGCTGAGTGACTGACTGAGCCCCTGGGCCGCCCGCCCCACCGAGAGGGGTTGCGCCCCTGCAGCTCCCTCAGCCAGACGCTTGCGGGGGCCGCGCGGCGAGCGCCCG
This sequence comes from Pelodiscus sinensis, assembly GCF_052426305.1. Classification (NCBI taxonomy): domain Eukaryota; kingdom Metazoa; phylum Chordata; order Testudines; family Trionychidae; genus Pelodiscus; species Pelodiscus sinensis. The sequence continues at coordinate 46,280,715 of NC_143052.1, forward strand.
GCGCCGGCTAATCCCGGCTTGGCCGCAGCCGCGGGCGGGAAATTCCTGAGTCTGCGGGGCCCGTGGGGCCGAGGCCTGCAATGGGCGAGGGGAGTCCCCGCGGCCCCGCCCCCTGAGGCCGAGGATGAAGAAGATCTTCGGCTTCGGGAAGAAGAGGAAGCAGCCGGGGCACTCGCCCTCCAGCCGCGCCTCGCTCCCCGGCGGCGGCTACGAGCTGCGGGAGAGGGACCTGGGCAAGCTGCACCGAGCGGCCGCCGGCGGGGACCTGGGCAGGCTCCAGCAGCTGCTGAAGAAACATGACGTCAACCAGCTGGATAAAGAGAACAGGTAACGGGGGCGGGCCGGTGACCCGCCTTCCCTTCCTCGGGACAGTGCCCGGACTGCTCCAGAGAAACAGCACGTGGATCGCCACCGAGCTTCCTGCTACGGCAAACTGAACTGTCACATCCAGAGGACTGGGTCTCAGCCCTCGCTCCGTAGGCAACCTGTGCCCCAGTCGGCACACAGTGGCCTAGATATTTGTTCATTTTTTTAAATTGTATCCTTTGGTATATATGGTTGTGACTACTTTCTTCCACTATTTGATCTGAGGAAGTGGGTCTGGCCCACGAAAGCTCATCATCTAATAAACCATCTTGTTAGTCTTTAAAGTGCTACATTGTCCTGTATTTTGCTTCAACTACCCCAGACTAACACGGCTACATTTCTATCACTGGCCTAGATAGACATTTTATTACAAAAACCAATATCCTCACACTTTTACATAGCTTTGGCATTTTAATTATAAGGAAAAATTATGGGGTTGGTTGTTAAAGATTGATTCCAACCCTGCAGTTTGTGTTGCATGGGCAGATCCTGGTTTCCCTAGGTTCCCTTTTAAGTACTCCAGTTGGGCACAAAAGTCTATCTGTACCACTCCATTGCGGGGTTGGCATCTAAGATGTGTATTACTTTGATGATGTTGAGTGTTTTTCATAGCTACTATTAGTTTCCAAGTCTTCGTTTTATAATGTTTCAAAGCACAGAAATGTTTTCAATAGTTTCTTGTTTTTACAGAATCTGAAATTTTGGAAAAAATTAAGTTGACATTATGTTATTCCTGTAACATAAGCATGAAACTTTTTTTTTTAATCTGATGTATCAACTTATTTTTCAGGACACCTTTGCATCTTGCCTGCGCTAATGGACATTCAGATGTTGTTTCTTACTTAGTGGACAATAAGTGCAAATTGAACCTGTGTGACAATGATAACAGATCTCCATTGATGAAGGTATGCACAGTTATGTAGTTATGTAAGATGTACTGATACTACTTTTGAGTTTAACTACAAACCCTGTATTATGGAATGTATACAATTACATTACTATGGCTGATCCTCCCAAATCTGGGACTCTCTAGGTAGGACCAAGGAACGCTGGAGCAACAGAGGCTGGGGAGCTTCGGCTGAACCAGGCAGCATCTGGGAAGCCCCCAGCCTGGCTGGGAACCCCCAGCATTAACGGGGCCAGGCAGTGGCTGGGGAGCTCCTGCCCCACCTGGGGAACCCCTGGTGTTAGCAGGGCCATGTTGCTGGGGAGCCCTGGCTTTAGCTGGGAAACCCCCAGCTACAGCGAAGCTGGTAGCCCGAGCCAGGAATCCTGGCAAAACCCTGGTGGCAGTGGTCGGAGAGACCGGACAGCCTCTGCTTGGAAACCCCTGGCTGAAGCAGGGCTAGAGGAGGCAGGCAAACTCTGCCAGGGAACCTGCTGAATCCCCAGCATCAGCAGGGTGGCCCCAACAGCAGGGCAGGATGGCTGGGCGGCTCTGGCTGGGGAACCCCCGATGGTAGCAGGGTTCGCAGTGCTAGGTGGCCCCAACTAGGAACCCTGGGGAACATCCAGTAGCAGCCAAGTGGTCCCTGAACCCCAGGAGACCCTGGGGTAGCGGGCCAGCAGTGACATGGGGAGCCACTTCAGTGGAGTCAGCAGCAGGGCAGGGAGCACAAGGGAGAGGAGCCCAGGAGTGGGGCAGTCAGCAGGGAAGCACTGACTTTCCCTGGTCTGGCAAACTGCTTGGTCTGGGACACCTCAGGTCCCGAGAGTGCCAGGCCAGGGAGCTCCAATCTGTATGTATTTCAGAGAGTCTGTCTGTTTTTTCAAGAACTCCTCCTAAACAATAAGAGCTAGGACCACCAAGTTCAGTATGCAGCTTCCTTTTATCGTAACTTAAAGCAATATATAGGTTTAGTTATGCCAGGAAAATGGGATGTGCCTGGAATGGAATTGCTTCTCAGAAAATCATGCAGAAAAGACAGACTCATTGGGTAGGTGAAAAGGGGCTGGTTGAGGGTGCACTCTCTTGCCCCAAATCTCTCACCAGGCTCCCTGTAGGAAGGGCATAGGAGGCTGACGCTCCCCCCTCTACTGCCCTCTCATCCTCCCTCTCCTGATTTGAATGAGCACATTACTGCTTATTTCCTTCGTCAGGGAGTGAAGGGAAAGCACACAGTTTGCTGCCTTCCTCACTCTGGCTGGGGAGGGCAAAAGGCAGATGAACCTGGACATGCCCCAGCTGTGGGACATGCACCCCTCCCTTGGCTGTGCGTGCTGGAGCTCCAGCAGCCATGGAGAAGTGCTTCTGAAGCTGATGCAATGAGAGAGGCCGGAGCAGTACTCTCTCCTTGGGGCACCCTGCGTACTGAACCCCTCACCCCAACCCCACCCCAGAGCAAGGATTTAAAGGAAGCATCTACATTTATCATTTTATTTCCAGAAAACAAAAAATAATTGAGTTAAAAATCTGAGCAACATTGGAAAAATCTTCTAGTATACTATATCAACAAAATGTTAATGCATTTTTTACTAATTGATTTCATTAAGTTATGGGCAGTTTAATAAGATGGAATTTAGTTTGCCAGATTTATTCTCACTCTTTTTCTATTACATTTACAGGCAGTACAGTGCCAGCAGGAAAAATGTGTAACCTTACTGCTAGAACATGGTGCAGACCCTAATCTTGTGGATGTTAATAGCAACACTGCCTTTCACCTGGCTGCTCATACTGCTAATATATCTCTAGCAGTACAATTGCTTGAGTACAATGCCCATATTGATGCACAGAATAAGGTAACTGCTTATTTTCAGAAAGAGAACAAGAAAAAGTGTAGATTTCAACTTCTAGTTTGTGTAGGTTTTTTTGAAGAATAATTCTCATTTTTGTGTCTAAAAGTTATTTTTAAAATGTCCTCTTAAACTCTATTTTTATCAGAATCTCGGTTTATAAACTATTACCAGAAAAGTTGCACCCTGTGAGAGGGAAGAGTGACTAACCACACGTTCCCCCAAGGCTTGCTACAGATCCAAGACTTTGTGAGATATCGCCTCAGCAGTCTCTTGTGGCCCTTTCAAGGAATACTGTGTGGCCTGGATCCCTAAACATAATTTTACTTGGATCAATGAAGAGGCTGAAGTTGGTTCCTTATTCCTGGTTCCATTGTCCCAATTTCTTATTTGTGGTACCAGCCCTTGTGTGGTTCCCTGTTCTTTATTCCAAGGCCAAAATTAAAAATCTATCAATATTTGATTAAATTTTTAGAAATGTCACTAAATCAGTGAGATTGTGATAAATATTTAAATTCCTCCTTTCTTAATTATTAGTTAATCAAGGAGCTAGGATTTCAGTAGCTGTACATAATGAAATAAATTCAGGTCTCCCAACTGACACATCCCTCTGACTGTCAGACAGTTCTGAAGTTGCTGGGACATACCATCACTGACCCAAAACTTTGTTCTTGTGCAGTTTGGTGCTAAATTCATGTTTCCACCCTATTTCCATATTCATAAAGCTTGAATAAGGGACTGAGTTCAGTGTCCAGTTCTGTGTCCAGTTCTGGGCGCCACATTTCAAGAAAGATGTGGAGAAATTGGAAAGGGTACAGAGAAGAGCGACAAGAATGATTAAAGGTTTAGAGAACATGACCTATGAAGCCAGGCTTCATGAACTGGGCTTGTTTAGTTTGGAAAAAAGAAGATTAAGGGGGGACATGATAGCGGTTTTCAAATATCTAAAAGGGTGTCACAAGGAGGAAGGCGAAAATTTGTTCCTCTTGGTTTCTGAGGACAGGACAAGGAGTAATGGGCTTAAAGTGCAGCAGGGGAGGTTTAGATTGGACATTAGGAAAAAATTCCTAACTGTCAGGGTGGTCAAATATTGGAATAAATTGCCAAGGGAGGTGGTGGAATCTCCCTCTCTGGAGATATTTAAGAACAGGTTAGATAGACATCTGTCAGGGATGGTGTAGGTGGAGCTTGGTCCTGCCTTGAGGGCGGGGGGGCTGGACTCGATGACCTCTCGAGGTCCCTTCCAGTCCTAGTATTCTATGATTCTATGAGTTTTTACAGACAATAAATGACAAAATGGGGTCTTGGTCACCCCAAGATATACAAGATTGTCAGACTTTTTGAAGGATCTGTGACATGTCTGATCTGACCCACTTTTTTATGATATTCTGCTAAATATCCAACCCTCATCCTACTTCCATGTTGTAAATGGAGCTTCAGTAAGGAGCTGGCTTTTAACTGACTGTATGAGTTAAAATAAATCTCAGATCACACCAAATGACATGTGTCTAGAAGAGTTATACACGTCTGAAATAACAAGACTGTGCCATTTGCTGACATCAAGCTTAGTTTATTATCCATTTTCTGCTACATGTTGCATTGCCACCCCAATTCCAGATTATATGTAGAGTTTGAATAAAGAACTGGGTTTTGATTGGCTGTATTTGGCAAAATATGTATTGGGACATGTTTCTGAGACTGTTCCTTTGTTTTGCAGAAAGAAGGATATATCACTTTTAAGGCTTTTTCAAAAGATACTTTCGAAAAAGAGCGTCTAGACTGCAACCAGTACTTTCGAAAAAGCAAGCCGCTTTTTCGAAAGAGAGCACCCAGGCAGTCTGGATGCTCTCTTTCGAAAAAGCACAGTTTGCATTACATAGCGCCTTTTTTCCAAAGAGCACTTTTGAAAAAAGGTGTTATTCCTTGTGAAATGAGGAGTACCACTGTCAAAAGAAAAGCCGCGTTCTTTCGATTTAATTTCAAAAGGACGCGGCTGTAGTCTAGACGCAGGTGAAGTTTTTTTTCGAAAAAAGGCTACTTTTTTCTAAAAAACCCTGCAGTCTAGACACAGCCTTAGAGATTAACTTTGTTAGGTCTGACAAATATGTTAACCAAATTTTTATTTTGTGTGTTCTTTCTTAGTGAACATGCAATAGACATGTAAAAATAAACAAAAATTAATACTGAAGGAATTTGTGTGAATTCAGCTGTAATGTTTTCATAGAAATTCTATGATAGTTACAAGAGAAAGTGCCAGTAAGAACTTTGGTGTGTTAGACAAATTAAGAATAGGAAAAAATGGCTAAATGTATTGAAATAGGTTTAATTTTGTTAAGAATATAAAACATTTGTTAGAGTTTATACAACAAAAGTAATTTGAAGATCCTGTATGGAAACAATTGGCTCCCAAATAATCATGTTTGTTTATTTTATATTTTGAGAGAGTTTGTCATACAGCAGTAACATGGCTTGGTACACTTCACTGGAATTTGCCAAACTCTATCTGCCAACCCTCTTTTCTTCTTAATTCTAAAATTCTGTCATAGAAATTCCAGTCCTAGGGTTGAGCAAATTCGTGGGAACATACAAAATGATTCCCAGTATTGTATTTTATGCCAGCAACCTGCATAACATCTTTGTTTTAATTAACTTTACTGATTACACAAATAATGTAGATCACTTCTGTTGAATTAATTTAGTATTTGCAGCATTTATTTTAAATATTAATATGTATGCAAGTTATATTGTATAATGCTGCTGACAGGTCAGGTGAAATTTTTCTCTGGACTAGGGGCATTTCATTTTTATATGAATAGTCAGTTAATGGTATTTGAAAATATGAAGATCACTACTTTGATATATAGCCTCAAAATGCATCTTGTTTTCTTTCAGAGTACTTGATATTATACCAAGTAATTGCTGAAGGAAGTAGCCAAGAGTTAATTTTTTAAGTCTTTCTTGTGATTAGACTTATCTGCAAGTATAATGAGTAAGATGCATGTTTCACCACTAATGAAACGATTTACTCCGTTAACGTAATCCATTGCATTTGTTTACTTTAATTCTTAAATTGTGAAATAAGTAAATATTTAGCTATTTTTTGTAATACAGCATTTTACTTGAGCAATTTTTGCTTTTGTAAAAACAATGAGGACTCCTGCGTCACCTTAAAGACTAACAGATTATTTGGGCATAAGCTTTCGTGGGTAAAAACCATGTCATCAGATACTCTTATTGTTAATATTGATCAGTAAACATTCCTAAGAATTTGTGTGATAAGACACTGATTTGTATAAAAGGAAAGTTTCTTCATGAATTTCTAACTAACTTGTTACTGTCTACCAGTGTTCTCTCTAAAATTTTTCAACCATGAGTGGAGTGAGTTTTGGCTTGTGCACCAATATTAAGGTCATATGTGGTGGTCTGGATATGTGCCACCATGGCACCCAGTTTATTAACACATACGTGTTCCTGGCCGCTGGAACAGAAACCTCCCATCACCCACCATTCAGCATGTCCCGTTCCCAGCTGCCAGAGCAGACCTCCCCGCCCCCAGCCATGCGGCAAGTCCCATTTTCGGCCCCAGCCGCCTCTGCCATGTGGCAGCCCCGGCCACTGGAATAGGCCTCCCCTCTGCCATGTGGCTGCCCCAGTGGCACCCTCACTATGCCATTTCAGCCAGCCACGCTCGCCAGAGCAGCTGCCTGTTGCACGAGTTCTGCTGCACAACTCTCCAGAGAAGGTGAGTGGGGAAGAATTTTTTGTGCATGGCCATGCAGGCGCACACCTTAGCACCATGGTCACCAACCCGTCGATCGCGATCAACTGGTCGATTGGGAGGGCTCAACCAGTTGATCGCGAGGTGTTTCCTCCCACCCCCAAGAAGCCCCACTACCTACCTCCAGCAACAATGGAGGTAGTGCCAGCTTCCTGAGGGGTGGAAGGAAGTCCGGCAGCTGTGCGCCACTTCGGGGGTTTCAGGAAGAGCGCTGACTGCTCCCCCTCTCCCAGACAGCCGGCTTGGTACCACAAACCAGGTCTGTGGTGCACTGGGGACTTGTTGAGCGGGGGCGGGAGGGTAGGAATCCCCAGAGGAGGTGCGCGCCAGGGCTTCCCTCCTCTGGGGGGTGGGGGGAGGGAGTCCCTGGAGGAGGTGTGCTCCAGAGCTTCCCTCCTCTGCGGGGGGGTGGAGGGGGTAGGAGTCCTGGGAGGAGGCATATGCTGGGGACCCCCTGTCGCCACTATCACCTTGTCCCCATTGGCACCCTGTCCCCTGCTCCCACCAGCATAGTTGGGGCCACATTAGTGAGGCTTGCGGGGTGGGGTGGGCGGTTTGGAGGAGTTATTTTTTTGAATCTCACTTGTGTGGCCCCAACTGACTTTTCTGTGGGTCAGTGACCCCTGACTCAAAAAGGTTCCCCGCACTTCTCATAAATAAAGACAATGCTGAAACCTTTTGTGTTTGACATAATATTTTATTTAAAAAAGAAGCCTGGCCAACAAACCCACAGTTGGGGCCAAGCCTCCATCTCACCGCAGCATCATAACACTCTTGCACGCACCCACCTCCAGTTCCTAGATCTGAGCCTATCATACACTGGAACTCCTTATCCTGAGCCTCTCACATCCCCAAACTCCTGCACCCCCACATGCTCAGTCTTCTGCCACAATACTTCTGCATCATCCACACACTGCAAATCTGTGTCCTGAGCCCATCATACTCCCAATCTCCCTGCCCTGAGCTCCTCACATACCCCAACCCAAACTCCTGTACCCTCACTCAGTACCCCAACTCTCCACCTGACCCCAACACTCCACAGCCTGGAACCCCCTCCCCAAGCATCCCCTTCTTCATCTCCTCCTGCCTCCAAATTCCCTCCCGGAGCTTGCACCTCTCACCCCTTCCCACACCCAAATCCCTCATTCCTACCTCAGAGCCCACACATCTTGTCTCAACCCAGTGAGGCTAGACTATAGGAGTCTTTCCGGGTTTCCAGAGGTATCCCGGAAAAACTCTTCCACGTCCAGGGACATGTTTGTTCTTCCGCTTTTTTTTAGCGGAAGAGCAAACATGCTCTTTTGTATTCCCTGTATTCCTCATTCCACGAAGAATAAGGGGGCTTCTGAAAGAAGGGTTTTTTCTGACATTTGGCCTAGTCTAGACAGGACAAATGTTGGATAAACCTCTTCCTACAGAAGAATCGAAAAAAAGCGGCAATGTAGCCGTACCCTGAGAGTGTATAAGGACTTGGGATAACAAGTGATGGAGAGGAGAACAGAGAGGGCGGGGCTTCAAGGAAGGGGTGGTAGATCTTGGCTTGTTCTGACATTTAAAAAGTGATCTTGGGTGTAAAAAGGTTGGAGACCACTGCCTTAGCGGGAACTATGCTGTTTACCACCCACAAAGAAGTTTTTATGGTCTGTAATCCTTACCTAGCTAACTACTTCAACAAACATTCACATGGAGAGGGAAATTCTGATGATAAAGATGTGTGCACAGAATGCTTTAATATCAGGGTTTCGTAGAGGGGACTGTTAGATCATCTGATCTGACCTCCTGTGTATTTTCATAAAATTGTATCCATCTTCCTTTGTATTTAGACCCATGCCAATTTGTGTTTGACTAAAATATATCTTTTAGAATGACATTCACTCTTGGCTTGAAGATCTCATGAGATGGAGAATTTATTAATTGTGTTGATAATTTATTCCAATGGTTGATCATACTCATTATTACAATTGTGCGCCTGATTTCTAATTTGTTTGGCTTCAGTGTCCAGCCATTATTTCTTGTTCTGCCTTTCTTTCAGTACCCAGTTTTGTGTACACATAAAGATACTTACATATCATAATCAAGTCATGTCTCAGTCTTCTTTGGGATAAACTAAACAGGTGATGCTCTTCTATTCTTGCTGTAAGCATTTTCCCCATTCCTCAAATAATTTTTGTGGCACTCTTCTCTGCCCTGCCCATTATTTCAACATTCTTTTTAAAATGTGGACAAAAGAACTGTATGTAATATTCTAGTGCAGATCTCACCAATGGCATAAAAATTGGTAAAAATCACATCCTTGCTCCTTCTCATTACTTCTATTTATATGTACAGGGATAATGTTAGCCAATTTAACAAAGAATCGCACTGTGAACTGATATTCACTTGCTTGTCTACATCATTAATGACTTGGATACTGATGTGTAGATATACAATTTGAAGATGACACCACACTGGAAGAGAGTGCAAGCTTTTGGTGACAGAATTCAAGATGATCTTGACAAGTTGGAAAATTGCTGTGAAATTGACAAGATGAAATTAAGTAAAGACAAGTCGAAAATACTACACTTAATATTTGTATGTTTGATCTTTTCTTCCTAAGTGGAGAATAACTGAGTAGGCAACAGTATTACAGAAAAGGATGTGCAGATTATAGCAGATCCCAAATTGATATGAACCAACAATGTCACTCAGTGACAAAAAAGGCAAACACAATTCAGGGCTGTATTAACAGGAGTGTTGTATGTAGGGCATGGAAGGTAATTGTTCAGCTCTGGCTTGGCCCTGGTGAGGCCTCTGCTGAAGTGATGTGTCTAGTTCTGTACACCATATTTTTTTTTAAATTGTCGAAATTGGAGAAAGCCCAGGCACAAAAATTATAAAAAGTTTTAACAAAACCTAACCTCTGAGAAAAGGTTTAAAAACACTGGGTATGTTTATTTCTTGAGAAAAGAATGAGACCTGACATGTCTTCAGATATATTAAGGGCTGTAACGAAGAGGATGGTGAACAGTTGTTTTCCATGTCCACTTACGGTAGAACAAGATATAATGGGCTTAATCTATGAGAAGGGGGATTTAGGTAAGTTACTGAGGAAAAGCTTTCTACATTTAAGGATAGTTAAGCACTGACACATGTTACCAAGGGAATTTGTCAGTTGAGGTTTGTACCAGTGAGTTAGAAAAATACCTGTCAGGGATGGCTTAGATGTAGTTGGTCCTGCAGAAAGAGTTGAACTAGATTACCTCTTAAGATTTGATTCTGTGAACACTAAATACTTTTCAGAATCATTGATTTCCAGAACGGTCCCCCACTGGATAGGTGTTGTTCTTTAATTGGAATATTATGTGTAAATAAATCCAAATATATTATATCCTTTTCCTTAGAGGTGCTTACACTGCATTCAACACCACAGTGTCTAAGGGTATGTCTAGACAGTGGCACTATTTCAGAATACGTCCAGTATCCCAAAATAGCGTTTTTTGTGTCTTAACAGCATGCCCTTTATTCCAAAGGGCAGTTGAAATAACGGGCCTGCTATTCCAACCTCCTGGTAAACCTTGTTCCACGAGGATTAAGGGACTTGTCAAAATAGACTATTTCAAAATAAGCTATGCAAATGGTGTAGCTCAAATTACATAGCTTATTTCAAGCTACCGCCACTGTGTAGAAGCACCCTAAGTGTCTCCTAGTAGTGCATTAAGCAATGTGACTATATGTTTGTGTGGTTGGTCTCTCATTCTCCCCACAACTTATGTAGCGGAGTGCCTTATTTTGGTATGTTGTAAGTTTTGCTTTTATTAAACACACCTGGTGCTATATGTTTTTGTTAGAGAAAGCAAGACGAAAAACATAAGCCTTGTTATTTGGGTGAAAAATGGTGAGGTTTGTGATGGTTCTTAGTTCCTAGGAGAATTCATTCCACAGTGTGGGACTAGCCCTACAAAGAATGCTATCTACTGCACAGACAAGCCCTCACCTATTGCAGAATTCCTTTGTGCTTGAGGAGTGGAATTGTTGACCATTCTCTTCGTTTTGGAGTACAGGAAATATTTTAGCTATCCTGGGTCTATGTCACTGAGCTACTTGACCTTAAACTTGATTTGAAATTCTATGTAAAACCAGAGTAAAGAACCGAGGGAACATGCGATGCCTTCACAATAGCTTTTGTTGCTGAGGAGGTGCATTATAGCATTCTGTACTAGATAGAATGTTCAAAATGTGGAAGTCTTTGTCCCCCAATATATCACATTGCTATAGTTCATCTGAGTGCTGACGAAGTATGAATAACTGAAGCTAAGTCATTATCTGCTAGGATAGAATGGAATCTCATAGCTGTGTGGGAAGGGCACAATGCTTTAAGGATGGTAACTAACCTGTATTTGTGTGAACATGTAACTGCTGGATTTTTTTAGCGGTTACATGTTTACATGCTAGGTGGGAGCTGGTGCTTGTAGGGAGCTGGTTTAAAGCCAGGAACTGTCTCCTGGCTATCACTCAGCCCCCTGCTGTTTCTGATACAGAAGCAGCACCATGGTGGGCAAGAGGCTCCATAAGAGACAATACATGTGGGGAGCTGGCTTGAAAGCCGGCTTCCCATGTGTATTGTCTTCCATTTGCCCCCCCCCCCACCCTCTGCTTTGCTGCCTCTCTGTCGGAGGCAGCAGTGGGGTGGGGAGCACCATCTCCTGCATCCCTCTCCTACACTTCTGCCTCTGTGGGAGGCAGTAAGAGGGAAGCAGGTGACTCTGTAGAACTGGCACTCATGGACAGGCAGCTTAAAAGCTGTCTCCCCACAGACATCTTTTCCTGCCTCTCCACCCCCTTCTGCCTCTGATACAGAGGCAGCAAGGAGTATGTGTGTATAATCGTTAGGATTAACTGATAAACCCATATTTATCAGTTAATTGTATAAACAACTGCAGGCTAACATCCCTAGAATGCATAACTCACAGCTGCTGCTACCTGATAGCTTAGCGTAAGGGAAGAATCCAGGTATATCCCTAAACTTATGCATGTGTAAATTTAATCAAAGGAGACTGCACTGTAGCTGCAAACTCTTTTTAATGTGATTGGGCAATATGATGTAATTTAAAAAAAAAAGCCTTGTCTAACAAACTTCATTTTATTTTTAAGTTGATTGGAATTATTTTCATGCCTGTTCTTTAATTCTTTAGCAGTTGAATCACAGATGAGCATTTTTTTTCGTTTGTCTGGGATTGAGGCTTAGTGCCTTATAAACTTATCCACATTACACCACTTGCGCTTTCTGAATATTAGCATAAACTAGTAGTCTTCTAGTATTCTGGAATTTCCCTGGACTGGAACAGAGTTCTCCTTAACCAAGTTTTTTAGGACTCCTGGGTGCAAGTTAGTAGAGTCTGCTGATCTTTATTGAATACTTCCTGCATCATTATTAAAAAATGTCACCTTCTACCTCTAGTAATATGCCTTTACTGTAATAAAATTGCTAGAATTTTTTAGTTCTTAATTTTCTTTTAAAAACTCCTTGATATCCTTAGTCCTGCAAGCCATAAAATTATTCCTGATATCTGTAGCTTCACTTCTTAATGGTAAGAGCTAAGATCACCAAATTTGGTATACATCTTTCTCTTACCATATCATAGCAAAGTAAGGGTTTGGTTGTGTCAGGAGAATGGGATGTGCCTGGAATGGGATTGCTTCTCATAAAACCATATGGAAAATTGACAGAATCACCAGGCAGATGAAAGGGTCTGGCTGGGTACTGTCCTGGACCCGAGCCTCCCACTTCCCCAGGCACCCTTTAGGGTGAATGTGAGGAGCTGAAGCCTCCCTCCCCCAATTTGTACAGAGTCATTACTGGCTGGAACTGCCCAATATCTTTTATTGGATTAACTTCTGTTAGTGAAAGAGACAGGCTTTTGAGCTATACAGAGCTCTTCCAATGGGCAGTCTCTTTGTAGCTTAAAAAGCTTGTTTCTTTCACCTATAGAAGTTGGTCCAATAGACGGTATTACCTCACTCACATTGTCTCTCTTTAGTTATTCATATAAAATCTAACTTGTATTTTAAATAGAAAGTAAGAGATGTGCATGTACACAATAGATCTATAAAAACATTTATCTTTATTTCATAGGAGGGGTATACACCGCTTGCTATTGCTATAACTGAAAATCACCAAGAGATGGTAGAGTTTCTTCTTAAAAAAGGAGCTGATGTACATGCTAGAGACAAGTCTAAAAGGTAAAGTATAGGTCAAACTACTTTTGACTAACCTACAGAATAAGCAATATCCTAAAATTGTGGATGCTGAAAAAGTAATACAGAAGCTGATCCTCACAAAGCAGAGATAAAAGATGTATATGTAAAACCTACAGACAGCCCAGTGATTAGAATGATGCGGAGTGCTCTGAATATACGCATTTTTTTTCTGGCCCTGGCTACTCTTCTTTGTTCAATTTGCAGGAGAGAGATACTGTGTTATAAGAAAACCTATTTGGTCTTTAAGTAGAATCAGAACTGTACTTGCTACACTAAATTCTGCTGGTGATGTGTCACAGGCTTCATCTACACTACGAGTTTTGCTGGAAGAGGCAATGCAAATGAAGTGCAAAAACCCCTTTTTGCACCAGATCCAAAAGGGGTTTTTGCACAGAAATGAAACCTCCACACTGCTTGTTTTTGAGCAAAAATCCCGAGTGCCAAAATGGATTGGAAGAGCAAATGAAGTGTGAGGAAAATGCTAATCCATGTTTCATTTACATTGCCTCTTCCGGTAAAACTTGTAGTGTAGACATAGCCACAAATTGGAAAATAATCTGTCTCTTAGTTTCTGGCTAGAGGGCTACTTTTGAGAATAACCATGATCATGAATAACCATCACAAATATGTTTTTAAAATGTTTACTCCTCCAATTTTGTATTCGCTCAGCCAGGTTAATATTTAGCAGAAGGTGATTGCATGAATAAAGAATTCAGATTATACTAAATTGTGATCATACTTATCTGAGATGTATTCCTTTTCTACCATGTGGAAGAAACCCCAATTTTGGATAGTTAGAAGCAGTTTTCTGTTTAAAATGCACAGCAGCACAACTTCAGAGGTGATTAATGAGCCTCGCCCAGTCAGAGACTCAGGGTTTCATGCACAGCGCTGACTGACTGGATGGGGGCTGATAAATCACCTGTGAAGCTGTGCTGCTGTGCACCTTAGAGGGAACACTGGTTGGGAGTTAGTTTACTGCATAGTTAGGCCTAGGAGAGCTGGACTTAATGCTTGCAGCAATGGCAGCTCTTTAATAGCTTTGATAATGTGACCTTCATACTACAGATGTTAGATACCGGGTAATTGCATAATCATGTAACTGCATACAATCTTTCATGACTGTTCACTGGTCCCTGGAGATGGGGCCCCAGCCAGTGTGCTCCTGGTCCCATACTCAAGGAGCCCCCTGCCACACCATGCTGCTGCTGCTGCTGCTGCTGCTGCTGTATTAGAGGCAACAGCGTGGGGTGATAGACATGAGCCTGTCCGTGAGGAGGACCAATTTAAAAACCAGCTCCCCATACAAACCAGCTGCCTGCCGTCCCATGCTGCTGCCACAGGCAGCAGCGTGGGGTGGTAGCAGCCCTTGTCCACGGGGGTCCGAGCTCCTCATGGACAGAGGCTGCTGCGGGGGAGGAGATGAAAGGGGGAAAGGAGAGGCTGCTGTGAAGCAGCATATGCCTGCAGTGGCCTGGGCTGGCCACAGACAGAGGCTGGTCTGGCAGCAGCCCCTGTCCGTTGGGGGCTCCGAGCTCCCTGCAGACAGAAGTTGCTTTGCCTCCCATGGAGCACCCTCTGTTTGTGGTGAGGCTGGGGTCCCCACCCCCCACAGATGGGGCTGCTGCCGCAAAGCATCCTCTGTCCATGGCGGGTCCAGGCTTGCTGTGAAGAGAGGCTGCTACGCAGGGAGCTCAGACACCTCGCGGACATGGGCTGCTGCCGTGAAACTGCCTCTACCTGTGGTGAGCCCAGGTTGACCACAGACAGAGGTATTTCGCAGAGCAGCAGCCTCTGACCATGGAGAGCTTGGGTCCACTGCAGACAGAGGCTGTTTGAGACAGCCTGCCCTGCTTCCCTCACCCCCGTTCTGCTGACTCGAGACAGGCAGCACCGTGGAGCTGTTGGTGCGGGGAACTGGCTTTTAAGCCCCCTCCCCACAGCACCAGCTCCTGCTTCCCTGCCCCTTGCTGCCTCTGATACAGAGGCAGCAAGTAGAAGGGGGGAAATGTGAGTAGTCGACAAGATTAACCAATAAGCCTAGGTATATCAATTAATCTTATAGTCGACTACTTGTTCACATCCCTACTTCATACGCGTGTTGTGATATCCTAATGAAGCTTTAGCAGAGAAAAGATCCTAGCATGTGCAACTCGCAAGTGATCATGCTCCTAATATGGGTTTAATGTGTGCTGCTGGCACGTCTGCCTAACATCAGACTCGTGACTGATGATATCTCATTTCAAGTGCAAAATAGAGAAAATCAAACCTCTGTGAGAAATTATATTTCTGGGGGTTGGCTGCTATATTATTTGTGCTTGTGCAGTGATAAGTTCAGAAGGAACCTTCTGTTTGCAGAATACATTTAATATAAGACATGTATGTCAGTGTGACAAGAACTTCTTGGTTCCTTGTCAGAAAGTAGTACTACTTGGAAGCCATATATATATCATGATGAAAGATTTTTCCTCATGATTAAATTATTGTGAAATTTCAGATCCTATATTTGGTTCATTGCACATAAAAATGGTTTGACTATAACAAGTCCCCTTAATATTCTTACATTCTGCTTAGTTAGGAATATGGGAAGGCACTTATAAAAGTTAATTAAGCAGTTAAGTATGCAAACTCATTTCATATTGACTTCTGAAAATTGAACAGCCATTCTTACCTTGGGTTCATCATGCAATAAATCCTCTTCCACTGATTTCTGAAACTATTATTTTTCTATAAAGAGACCAAACTGGTGGAAGGCCTAGTATTGAGCTGAATTGATGTTAGTATGCGTGAGAATTTTTTTTGAAAAATTCCCTAATTTAAACATACCTTCTATACTGTTAGTGTTATACTAGCTTGTAAGAAGACTGAGTACACTCTTTGTTTTCTCTTCTGTTTAAGCTTGAATCTGAGAATTTTTGGGGGTGTCACATTTTGATTAGAGAAAGAGATGAATTATGTTTTGAGAGTAAATAGTTTTAAAACATAAAGATGAAAGAACATATAAATGAATATGTTATATATTTTCTTGTGATTATTTCAGAACACCCCTCATGATTGCTGCCTCTGGAGGAGAGCTTAAATTAATACAAGTTCTCCTACGGTATGGTGCTGACGTTTCTCATAAAGACATAAATGGATGGACATCTGAGGATTATGCTCTTATTGGTGGATATTCTGAGTAAGTGTTTACACCAGTGGTCGCCAACCTTTTTAAGCATAAGATCGCTTTTTAAATTTAAGTGCAATCCAAGATCTACCTCAAATATAAACACGGTTGCCCTGCCTCCTTCCTGCCCCTTCCCCGAAGCCCCGCCCCTGCTCACTCCATTCGCCTTCTCTTGCCCATCCTCACTCACTTTCATCAGGCTGAGGCAGAGGGTTGGGATGCAGGCTCTGGTCCTGGATTAAGGGATCTGGAGTGCAAGAGGAGCTCTGAGCAGCTCTTAGGAAATTTGGGATGTAGGAGGGGCTTCTAGGTGCAGGCTTTGTGAGGGTGTTTGGTTGCAGTGTTGCTTGGGGCTAGGGCAGGGGCTTGAGGTGCAGAAGGGGGTTCATGACTGGGGTAGGGTTTCAGGATGTGGACTCCAGCTGGGCACTGCTTATCTCAGGTGGCTCCTGGGTGATGGTGCAATGGGACTAAGGCAGGCTGACCCCTGTCCTAGCCCTGGACCACTCCCTAAAGCAGCCCGCAAACTGAATCTCAAGTTCTGTTGTGTCCCTTCTCTGTGGGAACAGGATACCGGGTGAGAGAAGGGGCACCTTGACATCAGCACCCCTTCCCTCCCTCCCCTGCCCTGCCCAGAAAGTAAGAGGTTTCCCAGGGGGAGGGGCAGCTCCAAGGAAGAGGGCAGGAGATGAACAGTGTGGGGCGGGGCAGCTGAAGTGCTAGCACTTGATAGTCTCTTGGCCAAACTAGTCAAGATCACCTGTCAGAGGCTCTAAGATCTACCACTAGATCCTGATCTACTGGTTGGTAATCACCGGTCTAGAAGAACTCCAAGATTTAAATGTCAAATCACTACTTTAGCAAATGCGGGGGAAAAAAGATCTGGAGTGCTGATAGAAGTATTTAGTTTCTTGTTTGGGAAGAACATCCATGGATAGCTTGTTTCCAGATCTTTCTGTGATCATCTCAGATAGACCCCAGCTAGCTTTTGATGGGATTGTTGGAATTTATGTAGTATCTAAAAGACCAAGATTGAATGCAAATACGTTGTACAGACCCATTAAACAGGCTGTCCTACCTCTTGCAAATATTTTGTGGTACTGTCAAGCTATACAGCTCAAAGAAATAGTGTGTTCAAGGGCCTTCTAGCCCAGCCAAACATGGGTTTTTATTGAATAAGAAAATTTTGGCTGTGTAAAATTGTTAGACAACTGTGGATTCATAAGATAATATGCCCTTCAGAAGTGTATACATATCCTTTAGCAAAGGCTAGTCTATGGATACAGGATAGAAGTAGATATAAAACAATTTTTTTATCTTCATTGATGACAGCCATTGCAAATAATTTAAATCTTAACTGAAATCACAAATGAGAGAGCTATAAGGATTGAGCAATGAGAAAACTTTTCTAACTTATTTAGAGAGCAAAACTAACAGACCCATACTTCTATTGTACCACTAGTTTCGAATTAGGCATTATGTTTCTCAACATTTAGAAAAGCTGTTTTGCATAGAAAACCAACTTTAACATAAGGAGTGGCATCTGGTCAATTAAAAACAAATAAAATTATAGCTAATTTATATGAATCTTTGCAGACAGCTTTCCTTTTTAAAAAAGTCCATATATAACACTAGGAAAAGTACCTGAGTAGGCAAATTATCCCAGAGGAAAGTGATCCGCAGAAGAGGACCAATAACCTCAGTCTCTCTCTCATTAAAAAAAATTTTCTTTGAATTTACTGGGTCAGTGGTACTTCATACCAGTCACGTTAAAAATATATAGAGATTGAATTGGGGTAATGTTGGCTAAATTGTGACATAAGAGGAGATTTTTATGTATATATTATGGACAAGTCTAGTCATTAGAGACTGTTGGAATGCAATCTATAAACAAATATCACATATTTTTGAATATGTACTATCAAATGATACTTTAGTCCTCCTGGAAATAATCACACTAAAGAAAATGAGGAATCTCTCATCGGCTAATATCTGCTTGATAGCATCTCATTGTAAAAACAAAAATAGTCCAACCATAGAGGAATAGCTCAAAAATATGAGAGGTGGTTATGAAAAGTTAACACCAATTATGTCCAAAGCAAAATAGAGAAGAAATAGATACATAAATATTTAAACTAGGAATGTGAACAACTTGGTTACCATACCAACCATAATTTAATTGGTTACTATTTTAAACCTAAGGTTTAACTGGTTAACTGATGAACCAAGATGTTAAATCCCTAATTTGGATAGCCTTTTATTCAATACTCAAAATACATTTCAGATGCAAAACACTCCTATTTTTTCATATATTAAGATCTGGTAGACATGGCTGGTCTGTTAAATATGCATCATCAGAGAGTTTACTCTCAAGAAATCCTAGGTGTTGTAATGATACTCTGTTATGGTATCACCTTATGAAATAGAGACACCTGATATTGATAAGCATATTCCTGTATTATGTCTCTTTAAACAAAAGCTCACTGTTGTAATGATTGTTTTGTTTCTGATATTTATATGAAAAGAACTGCAAAACTGTTAATACCCTAAATAAATAGTTTGTTTGTTTCTTATGTTTAAAACAGAAAGGTTAAAGTCTTTATGCTTTAATTACCTAAAGATTTTTTTAAAATGCCTAAATCTCAATAAGGCATTTACATGCTCTGGAGAATTTTAACCACATTCTCCATTAACTCACACTAAGAAAATCCTGTCAACCAAGATCACGATCTTGCAATTTGGTCTCTGTTTGAGGAGTTCGATTGACATTAGTGGAACTCTATGAATGTTTAAGGGTTCATGGATGCAAATACAATTTCAGGTTGTCTAAATTATTAAAATATATATAAAATATTAGTCGTCAGTTAAAATTTTAACAATAATTTGATACAGTGAAATATTGTACATAATCCTTTCAGACCTCACCATCAGTGTTCTTTCTAAACTGCCGGGCAGCAAAGCCCCACAGCTGCTTACTCAGCCCTTCCCAGTTAAGTCACCTCTGTACACAGAGCCTCTTACTGGGCAGAGCTGATTAAGCAGCTGCAGGGTTTTGCTGCCATGCAGTTTAGAGGGAACACTGCTTACCATGAATAATTACTGGATGTTACTGTTATACTAAACATTATATACATTATATTTAAATATCACATTACTGTTTCCCTAACACATTTTCTTTCTTTTTATGCGTAGGCTGAGTAAACAACTTTCTGAGTATGCCAACTGGAAAAATGTAGAAGAACCTTCTCCAAACACTAGAAAAGGCATGTCGGTATTTAGCAGTCCAGACAGGGCTGGAGACGTTGGTTTTACTTTGGGCGCACCTGCTACAGATAAAGAAGGTCAGAGTCTTTAAAAAATTCAGTTCACTCATGTCTTGTAAAAACTGCATTTAGTTATCCATCAAAGGAAACAGAGTGAGAAACCTAGGAAATATTGAACCATGCTACCATCTCTCACTAGTTGTCTATGGATCTCAAGAGGTTCTTGGTGCACCTCCTGTGGTCAGTAGTAATCTGTCCCGCCAAAAGGTTGTAGCTTCCTCCCCATCAGATCATATTAGAATACGTAAAAATGTATGTTGTTTTTTTTTAAATAAGGAAACTGAATACAGTATTAGCTCAGGCAATTAATTTTTCTTGCCATCTAGTCACTTCTGATGTGGTGAATCTTCTTACAGAAAACTTCAGATTAATTTATACATTACGTCCAGAGGTTTCTTCTTTTTACAGTAAGGAAGTGATAGATAAATTCAATTAAGAACACATGGCTCTATTTCACACCCATTTAATGTGTGTGTGTAAAATATATGTGCAATCTTAATTAGACCGTTTGAAATAAGAGGAGCTGGTTAAATTTTTTTGTCACCTTATAGTCACAATTTTCGGTTTCTCTCATAACAAACCTGTTGTGAATTTTTTTTATGATATTACAAAATTTAGTTTTTGTTTATACATTGTCTTTTAAAATTATTAGGTACATTGTTGGACAAGTCTTTGCTTTTTTTTAATTCTAATATAAATATTAGTTTACGAAATGATACTAACTTAAGTAATGTGCTGAATAGAAACACAAATTATGAGTAGTAACATGAACAGAAATTATATTAAACATCTTCATATGCCAAAACAATCCATTAAGGAATTTATAAAATCTCATCTACAACTACAAGCCCCTGAAACACTAAAATGGGTTCTATAAAGAAACAATATTTTTTCACCTTCAAATCCCCCTTTACCATGTGCAGTACAAGCAGTATCAATCATTTAGATTTGTCTTAATTTTATATTAAGATTGTATATTATTTCTGAGAGGGCTACTCAGCTTTGGAAGCACCGAGGGCCACAATGAAACTCATACACATGTTGAGGGCCACAACATAAGTGTGATTGCATATACATGCAAATATTTATGCAAATAGCTTCTTTCACATTGACTGGCATGAACACAAAGATTAAGGCAATACTTTACAACACACAGGGCCCATTTAAGTCAGTTCTGTTGATACTAATAAAATGCAATATTTCCACAAATATGACAGTACTTTTAATGAACAATGACAGTTCAGGAATGTAACTACTAAAACGCATATCAACAGAAAACCATTATATTGACTACTTTTTTGTTTTGGCCCTCCCTCCCCCCCCCGCGAGCTGCATGTTGAACCCCACTTAAACCCAAACTGTACCGTGGGCCACAAACAAACTGCTTGCAGGCTGCATGTTGAGTAGCTCTGATTTATGATATTAATACATAATTATTAAATGTAATAGTATAGTAAATGAACAGAGCTGATATTCAAATGCAGCAAATCACACAATTTTTGAGAAAGTATATAAATAAGTAAAACACAGTAGCCTTACTCTTAGTCTCCTTTTTTACCTTCCCCAAAAAATAAAGCAAAATTAGGGATAAATCCTGTTCTAGTCCTGCTCACTGGCAGAGAGCTGAACTACTTGGTCTTGCCTCATTGTGTATGTGATTGAAGAATTAAATCTTGTGTTTGTGGGAGTGTTGTGTAGAGCCCCACAAATAAAAATGTAACTCCCTCCCAAAAGGTCTGTGGTGCTCCTGTGGCCTTTTAGGTTTTGGTGGCAAAATGTAGTGCATATGCCTACTGACCCTATGGTGACAGATCTCAATAACCGAGGCTATGTCCACACTGCAGAGGTATCCCAGAAAGCTCTGCTGCATCCAAGGAACATGTCCACCTTTTTGGAACAGTTTCCAAAAAAGCGGACACATTCTTTCGGCATCCCTGTATTCCTCATTATATGAGGAATAGGAATGTTCCGAAAGAGGAGGTTTTTCCGAAATTTGGCCCTGTGCGGACAGGCCACTTTTCGGAAAAGCCTCTTTCAGGGGAAAAAAAGCGGAAAATGATATGCAAATTGAGGTTCACAATTTGCGTATCTTTTTCTGACTTTTTTACAGTCTAGACATAGCCAGACAGTCACTGTGATTCAAAGAATGCCATCTTATACTTCCGAAATAGAGCTACTGGCTGGGAGAGAAAGATGCAATCGGGCCAAATAACCTCTCCATCTCCTGGGGCAATTATTGCCATTTGTGAAACCACCTGATATTGCTGTTAAAGATAAGCAGAACATGGGTGAAGACTTAGTATCCAAACACATACCTGAATAAAAACATTACAACTAGGAGAAAAGGCTCAGGGAAGAATACACCATTCCCCAATATACTGAGCACAGTTATCAAGAGTTCATTTTTTTTCCTTGCTTTTGACGGCACTTTCATTATCTTTCTAGACCGCTTTCCTCCTAATATTGTATCTGTCATGTGGTGAGTGCAGGTGTATGAGGGCACTGACTGATGGAAAAACAGAAGGATTGTCTGGAGATGTGAAGTTTGAATTGCTCCTTAGCAGTTTTGGCAGCTGTGACTCTAAAGCAGGGATGGATCCTGTCTACACTCTGTTCTGGACTGGCTCATGTTTGCTTAGGATTTCACACTGTTGTAAAGCTACAGTAATCAAGTATTGGGAGCCAATGTGCTCCTAGAAGAGACTGGATTTGACATTTAATAAAGTCTTTTAGGTGTAAAAGGAGGCAATTTCACAATTTGTCCTTCAGTAGAAAATATGCTATTCGGTCTGCAGTATCATATTCTTGTTTATACTGGAAATGCCATTAAACATTTTAAGGCAGCTGCATTTAAAAGCAGCAAGTATTTATTGTAGTAAAGGGATATGGTCATCTCTGCCTTGTTTCTTCTTTCTTTACTTGTCTCTGTTTGCAAACAGTTGTTGCGAATAAAGAAATTTTCTTTTATAGAAACATTTTGCAGGATTTATTATCTCAAGACTAATAGACCTCCCTTTGCTCTTGAGATGTTTGGCCTTTGTAGGTTGGAACAGAAGCTAGGTCCTTACTGGCTGTTGAGCACCACCTCTGCCTACTTTAAATACAGTTCTATAAACAGCCATAGAATCATAGAACTGGAAGGAACCTCAAGAAGACATCAAGTCCAGTCCTCTGCACTCATGGCAAGACCAAGTACTGTCTAGATCATCCTTGACAGGTGTTTATCTAACTTGCTCTTAAATATCTCCAATGCTGGATATTGTGGTATCTTTGTAAGCAATTTATTCCAGTGCTTAACTACCCTGACATTTAGGAAGTTTTTCCTAATGCCCAACCTAAACATCTCTTACCGCAATTTTAAGCCCATTGCTTCTTGTCCTATCATCAGAGTTGTCAAGGAGAATAATTTTTCTCCTTCCTTCTTATAAATCTTTTTAGGCACTTAAAAGTTCATATTTCCTCCTAGTCTTCTCTTTTCCAGACTGTTGAAAGAACTGGATTTGTTTATTCCTGCATAGGTCATGTATGCTAAACCTTTAATTGTTTTTGTTGCTTTTCTCTGGACCTTCTTCAATTTCTCCACATCTTTCCTGAAAAGCTACACCCAGAGCTGGGCACAGTATTCCAGTTGAGGCCTAATCTGCGCAAAGTAGAGAGGAAGAATTACTTGTCATGTCTTGCTTACTCCTGTTAATACATCCCAGAATGTTTGCCATTTTTTTCTACAGTATCACACTATTGACTCATATTTAGCTTGTGGTCCACTATAGCCCCTAGGTATCTTTCTGCAGTACTCCTTCCTAGACAGTCATTTCCCATTTTGTATGTTTGCAGCTGATTGTTCCTTCTTATGTATAATACTTAGGATGAAATTCAACGAGGATAAATACAATTTACTTCAGACCATTTCTCCAGTTTTTCCAGATCATTTTGAATTATAATCCTATCCTCCAAAGCACTTGCAACTCCCGTCCCAGCTTGGTATCATCCACAACCTTTATAAGGGTATTCTCTGTGCCATTATTTAAATAATTTATTAACATATTGAACAAAACTGATTCCTGTGGTACCTTACTTGATATGCCCTTCCAGCATTACTGTGAACCATTGATAACTACTCTCTGGGAATGGTTATCTAACCAGTTATGCACCCACCTTATAGTAGCCCCATCTAGGTTATATTTCCCTAGTTTATTAATGAGAAGGTCATAAGAGTGCTTAAATATCCAGTGCTTTACTATAATCTAAGTATACCACATGTACCGCTTCCCCCCTTATCTATAAGGTTTGTTATCCTATCAAAGAAAGCTATCAGATTGGTTTGATTTAAATTATTCTTTACAAATCCATGCTGAGAGTTACTTATCACCTTATTATCTTCTAGATATTTGTAAATGGTTTCTTTAATTATTTGTTCCATTATTTTTCTTGATACAGAAGTTAAGCTAACTGGTCTGCAGTTTCCTGGGTCATTAGTTCTTTTTTTATAGATGGACACTATATTTGCCTTTTCAGAGTCTTCTGGAATCTCTCCCATCTTCCATGACTTTTCAAAGATAATAGCTAAAGGCACAGGTATCTCCTCAATCAACTCCTTGAGTATTCTAAGATATATTTCATCAGGCCCAGGTCACTTGAAGACATCTAACTTCTCTAAGTAATTTTTAACTTCTTCTTTTCCCATTTTAACTTTTGAACCTACCTCATTTTCAGTGGCATTTACTACATTAAGCCTCCAGTCACCAGCCTTCTTGGTGAAAACTGAAACAAAGAAGTCATTAAAAACCTGTGCCATTTCCACTTTTTCTTATTGTTTTTTCTCTCTTCTTTAAATAATGGACAAGCTGTGTTATTGGTCTTCCTCTTGCTTCTAATTCTATTTGTAGAATTTTTTTTTGTTACAGTTCATGTCTCTAGCTACAATAGACTTCCGATAATCTGGCACCTTTGGGATCTAGGTGGTGCCGGCTTATCGGATATGTCGGAGTATCGGGAGGTCCTGGTACAGCTGCACGGCTTAACAGCTGGCCGGGACCTGATCTCCCTCCCCCTCCCCTCTCCTTTCCCTGTAGCTGAAGCAAAATGCTCTTCTCCATGCTGTAACCCGATCCCCCTCCCCACCGTATGTTCGGTCCGGGTACAGCCGGTATGTGATCTGAGCGGCCGGCCGGCTTTTTAATCAGCTGGATGGGAGTGCTTGACATTTTGATGCCGGAGTATCAGGAGTGCCGGACAATTGAGTGCTGGACTATTGGAGTTTTACTGTAATTTGACTTCATTTTGTGCCTTCAGCTTTTTAATTTTGCCCCACTTACTTCTGTTTTTTGTTTCATTCTTTATAACTTGACCTTGTTTTCACTTTTTATAGGACTTCTCTTTGATTTTTGGATCATTCATGATCTGGGAAGCAAGGTGGTCTCGTACCATACTTAACTTTCTTTCCTCTAAAGTGGAATGATGTGCTCTTGCACCCTTAATAATGTGTCTTTGAAGAACTGACAACTGTGTTCAATTGTTTTTCTGCTTAGATTTGTTTCCCATGGAACTTTATCTACCAACTCTCTGAGCATGTTAAAGTCTGCCTTATTGAAATCCATTATTTTTATTTTATTTTATTTTATTTTATTTTATTTTATTTTATTTTATTTTATCCTTGCCCACAAACTCTCCACAAGTCTATGGGTGTGTCTAGACTACCTAGTTTTGTCGACAAAAGTGGACTTTTGTCGACAAAACTATACCAGCGTCTACACTACCACTGAGTTCTGTCGACATAACGTCGACAGAACTCAGCAGTTTTGTCGACGCTGGTATACCTCATTTTACGAGGCATAACACCTTCTGTTGACAGAACTCTGCAACAGAAGGTGTTATTGCCTGTAACATTGCGTTCAGACTACGGAGTTCTGTCGACAAAGCAGCTTGCTTTGTCGACAGAACTCAATGTGTCTGGACGCTCTTTGTCGTCGGAAGTTTTGTCGACAGTATCTGTCGACAAAACTTCCGTCAACAAAACGCGGTAGTCTTTTGTCATCTCAACTTCAGTCCAAGGGTATACATTTTTAATATACAAGATAACACCTTCCTTTTTCCCTGTCTATCCTTTCTGAACAAGCTGTATCCTTTTATACCAATATTCCAATCGTGTATTATCCCAAGTCTCCTGGATGCCAGCTGTGTCATGGTTGTGTTTTTTACTAGTATTTTGAATTTTTCCCCATACTTTTTGCATTAGTATACAGACAACTCAGATATTGACTTGATTGAGACCCCACATCTATTTTGTTGCTCTTTTATCCCTGCTATTACAGCCCTTGTTCACCCCAATTTCTGACTCATCTCCCAAATCTCCATGTTTTTGGATTTGATCACCTACCCCTGTCAAATGTAGCTTAGGGTGTGTGGTGTGTTGTGGGTTTTTTTTCCCCAAAGTTGACAGAAGAGATTCCCACAGCAAATTTGTCTTATCTGCTATTGTTCTGTCTCTTTTCTGAATACCAGTGATGCCTCATCTAGTTATCCTTTTTTTAGGCACACCCTGCCTTCCAATTGGGTCGGGCGGTGTTTCAAAAACTACTTTTTTTTAGTGTTTGCTTTGTTGCATTAATATCATTAGCTTTTCTCTCCCTCCACCTCCCTTTTTAAGTCAATTTGAGCTGTGAGCATGCAACATACATATGTGTATAATATGCACAGATTTTCAGGTATCTCAAGTTGGGCATTTAAGAACTGACACACCCCAATATGGTGGATACTTAAAAACAGTTTGGGCCTTAACTTCTTTGTATATCGGGTTATTCTCATGTTTAAGGTAGGGAAAATTATCATCAAAATATAAATTGGATAAAATAGTTACAAATTTATATCACCCATTTTTATACCCTTTAAAGATCCAGAAATTGTACTAGACTGGCAAATAAGTACAAATGATTGTAGGATCAGAAAACGTCCTTATAATTTTTCAGGGAAGATTAATTAAAGAAATAAAGTGGAATTAGATTTTAATACTTTTCTTTAACAGCTATGCTCTGTAAAGTATATGGGAAACAGTGTCTGTAGTTTAATTAAAAGATTTGGGGCAGGGGAGAAATCATGTAAGGAATTAGAAAAAAAATAGATGTGGTTCAAAGACCAAAAAAATGCCTGTTTGTCACTCTGGGTGTGTCTAGACTACAGGGTTTTGTTTTGGTTTTTTTTGAAAAAGTGGCCTTTTTTGGAAAAAACTTCCCTGCGTCTAGATTGCTGCCACGTTCTTTCGAAAGTAAATCAAAAGAACACAGCAATTTTTTCAACCATGGAAAACCTCATTTTATGAGGGAGAACGCCTTTTTTCGAAAGTGCTCTTTCGAAAAAAGGCGCTATGTAATGCAAACTGTGCTTGTTCAAAAGAGAGCATCCAAACTGTCTGGATATGTTTTGAAAAAAGCCTCTTTTGTAGCATCTATGACATTATTTCCTTACATTCTTCTACTCTTTTGCCCTTACTACTTGTTGGAAAAGACGTTTTAATACACTGAATTATTTTTATATTTTAGCATGCCTGTTTTTAATGTTTTAAATTTTTATTAAAACAGTTCTTAAATGTACTGTTTGATTGATCATGGCCAGATTCAATAAAATCTCCATTTGAGCAGAAACATGTTTAATTAGAATACAGACCTTGTACAGGTCATGACAAATTCTGCTAATTTTTAATATCACTTTATAGTGTAAATTAATCTAATGCTATACAGATTGTGCTTGATTAGATATCATTTCATCTCAGAGCCTGTAAGCATTATTTATTTGGTTTATTTTTAGGATCCTTAATGAGCCTTAATTTTTCCTTATTTAATTGTTCAGTTTCTTAAAAAAAAACACCTTTAAATGATGCTGTCAAATACACTAGTGTCAAGCTAATTACCAGATTTTAAATTTCTGAGTTCATTGCTCTGTCACAGAAAAAAGTATAACTTGGAAAGGCTATATGTGCATAGTGCTTGCCAAATAGCATGTCCTTGTTCCCCTGCTATATTTTGAACTGCAGTTTCTGTAATTTTGATGAAGTAACTAACTTTTGCTGTATTGCCTATTGCTTGGGAAAACCCACTACAGAGGCCTGGGGGGAAAAAAGTCTGAGAGGAAACCTGTCAGTGATTCCTCTGAATTTCCTCCTGTCAAGCCTGTTCCCCACTTTGGTACTTAAAATGGAGAAGGAGGGCCCAGAAAGAGACTTTAAAATACCCTGTCATTAAAGGTTTCTGTTTTTAAAAACTCTCCAAGGTCAGAAATTCCCTGACCTTAGACTAGTATTGCTGCCTCCACCCAAGTGTAAAAACTTCTTTGAAAACCCAGGAAGACACATTTGGGAATTTTCTTACTGTGAGGTGCCCTCAAGCTCTTTAACTCTCCTTCTGGAGAGTGCTTGAAAAAACTGTAATGTTTCTTAATAGTTGGCTTTTCAGTTTTAGTCACGTACACACAAAACCTCCTGCATTCTAAGACACAGGAATCGGTTCATGGTCTTTAAAAGGTAATTTTTAGTAGCAGAACAAAGAAAACATTACTTGGTTTCTAGGTGTCACAGTGGTACTAAAAAAGAAAGATTAATACACAAAAATTGCTTTCCTGGTATTCAGTTTGGAGAGTGACAGTGTAAGGGCGGTGTAGTAGAAGTGCACAACACGGAGAAGTCCAACAAACCCAAAAATAAAGAAAATAACCTGATCACATCTGATTGAATATTCCCAGTTCTACTCACATGTCTGTTGTTCCATGATTTAGTCCTTCCCAAGGCACGATGTTGCTTGATATTCTATGCCTTACTCCCTGGCTCAGTTCTTGTCTCCCAGCTCTTCACATAGACTGGAACAGGCCACTGCTTCCAATTAAAAAACCGACCCCTCTGTCTTCATTGGCTCTCCTGTCTTCCTTGCAGTTTGCTTCCCTATCATTCCTGGAGACTCTCTAGGACCCACTGTAAGGGTTAAAACCACAGACAGGCAATTTAGTTAACTGAATGGCTGGGGTGTCAAGAAAAAGTTAGCACCCTCCCATTCATCACACCCCCGGCGGTTTGCATGCTGGTTAAGAGCATTGGCTCTGTGATTGCTGCCTCATTCTAATTTCTGCTTATGGCTTCCTCTGGAGTTCTTTCCACAGCATAGAATACTCTTTTAAAAATACTAATATAACTGCAACATGAATTACTACTTCATAGTATTTCCTATGGAGTTGGAAGTCAGTATGTGTCCTGCTCCCCTCACATCCTGCACACTGTTCACTCTTTCCATTTGTGGATCTGGGATAGGAGAAATTCTCTCACCACTTTCACATAGTCATGTACTGACTGATACATGTAAAGAGGATCCTCTTATATAAGGGTCTCCTATATGTAAGCTCCAGGTCTGGGACAAAATGTAGATCTTTTTATGGTTTCAGGTGCACACAAATAATCGACATCATGTTAAGATGAGCTCCTTGAAAGCTACGACTTTGTTAGCAAGTACAATGAAACCTTTGTTATCTGGCGCTCTGTTAACCAGAAAACTTGGTTAACTGGCATTGCCCCTAGCTACAGTACTGTCACATGTTCAGGTGCACAGGTCTGGCTTGGTTTACCATGATTGGCTTAACAATTTTTTATTTAAGAAGTACAGTAGACTTCCGATAATCCGGCACCTTTTGGACCTACGTGGTGCCGGATTATCAGATTTGCTGGAGAATCGGGAGGTGCCGGTACAGCTGCACGGCTTAACAGCTGGCCAGGACACAATCTCCCTCCCCTTTCCTCTTCCCATCTCCTCCATGCTGTAACCTGATCCTCCTTCCCCTCCCCTCCCCTTTCCCCGTCGCTGAAGCAAAACGCTCTTCTTCATATTGTAACACGATCCCATTTTCCTCCCCCCCCCCCCAACCTTATGCTCCCTTCGGTTACAGCTAGCACGTGTGCTGAGCAGCAGGCTTTTTAATCAGCTGGTCAGGAGCGCTTGGCATTTTGATGCTGGATTATTGGAGTTTTACTGTACTAATTATCTTTAACTCAAAATAGAAATGTCAGACCAAGTGCCTCACTCTACAAAACTACCAATATTAAAAACTTGAGTTTTACTATTATTGTCCATTGTTTTTTCCTAGGTTGATGGGACCCGCAGATAACTGGAATTTTTAGATAACCGGAATGCCCTAATCCCCAAGGGTATGTCTACACTACCACCCTAGTTCGAACTAGGGTGGTTAATGTAGGCAACCGAAGTTGCAAATGAAGCCCGGGATTTAAATATCCCGGGTTTCATTTGCATCTTGCCGGGCGCTGCCATTTTTAAAGCCCCGGTAGTTCGGACTCCGTGCCCGCGGCTACACGCGGCGCGGAGTAGGTAGTTTGGATTAGGCTCTCTAATCCGAAATACCGTTACTCCTCGTGGAGAGAGAGCCTAATCCAAACTACCTACTCCACGCCGTGTGTAGCCGCGGGCACGGAGACCGAACTACCGGGGCTTTAAAAATGGCGGCGCCCGGCAAGATGCAAATGAAGCCCGGAATATTTAAATCCCGGGCTTCATTTGCAACTTTGGTTGCCTACATTAACCACCCTAGTTCGAACTAGGGTGGTAGTGTAGACATACCCCAAGTGTGCCGGATAACACAAGTTTTACTATATTAGAAACGTACTTAATCGTGCCTATGGGAAAATGGTTTCAAACCACATAACAACTGGAGAATGTGCCTTGATCTTAAGTATGCTTTTATGAGGTCTGCAAAGCAAAGGTCTCCTGCACTAGCTTTGAACTATGGAGCTCTCAGTTTTAGTTTTCTGGCACAAACACAGCATCAGTTTTTCAGCAAGTGTTTGTGAAGGAAATTTAGGCCTTCCATCTGGCAGACTGTATGTACGGCACTGATGCTATCCCTGCATTCCATATATATGGTGACAATAAACATATCTGCAATACATGTATAAATGTGAAAACATAAAATAAATAGTTTTTGAGAGACTAAACCACATGAGTTTAGGGAGGCAGGAATTAGAGATTAGTGTTTGCCACTAGTAAAGTACAAATCTGATAGATAAATGTTTTAATTTTAATATTGAATTAAGAACATTTAAATCAAGGAGAATAAAATGAAAAGGAAATGTATTGGCAACGTTCTAAGAGTCTATATCTGTGACATTTCTTGTTTGCTTTCAGCACTATCAAAGATTATTAACAGTCAGAAGTTATGCATTTCTTTGTTTCATCTTCATGTATGTATGTATCTACTTTACAACTTTTATTTTCTGATTTCATTGTTTCATCTGTCCCTTTAATGCTTTTCCCTAAATGGAAATAGAAATGCAACAGTCTCCCAACAAGATATCAAGAACAAGAGATTCAGGGAAAGGTATTCCATACAATAAGACTTCTAGTGTGAAAATGCCATATTTAAGTGTTTATACATGTTTTGTAGTTATGTGACTTCAAAAGTTCTTTAATGATTTGATTTTACTTTTTGAATTGTTTTATGGTGATGGTGTTATAGATTTTGTTGTTTTGTAGATCTTTAAGAAACTAATTAGTCTTTGCATTTGTCATGGAAGAGTCCAGAAAGTATTGTTAATGTGTGTTGTGATGGGTCATTAAGTGATAGCGTTTTATTTAAATCTATTAATTTGATATTGTGTCAAACTTGAGTTGGGCTTGAGCCAGAACTGTGGATATGAGCAACTTTCAAATACAGTTTGGCTTTATATTAGCACTTTATAACTATTTCAAATCAAACTCAAGATGTCTAATACAGGCAGTCCCCGGGTTACGTACAAGATAGGGACTGTAGGTTTGTTCTTAAGTTGAATCTGTATGTAAGTCGGAACTGGCGTCCAGATTCAGCTGCTGCTGTAGTCAGCCGCTGCTTCCTGTAGTCAGCCACTGGTCAGTTTCAGCAGCGGCTGACTTGGGGACGCCTGGAGCAGAGCAGCTGGGGTGCTGCTGGGTTGGTCCAGTAGCGCTGCCGCTCCTCAGCGCTACTGGACCAACCCAGCAGCACCCAAGCTGCTCTGCCCCAGGCGTCCTGATTCAGCCGCTGCTGAAACTGACCAGCAGTGGCTGAATCAGGACGCCTGGGGCAGAGCAGCTGAGGTGCTGCCGGGTTGGTCCAGTAGCGCCCAGAGCGGCGCTATGGGACCAACCGGCAGCGCCCCAGCTGCTGTACCACAGGCGTCCGGAGCAAAGCCGCGGAGCACGGGGGCAGCGGGACAGCCCAGACGCGCCGTGGCTGTCCTGCTGCCCTCGGGCTCCCCAGCTTTGCTCTGCTTTGCTCCCCGTCTCCCTGGTCTCCAGACCAGGGGGACGGGGAGCAAAGCGGCGGAACACGCGGGCAGCGGACAGTGTGGGCTGTCCGCTGCCCACGTGTTCCGCCGCTTTGCTCCCCATCCCCCTGGTCTGCAGACCAGGGAGACGGGGAGCAAAGCAGAGCAAAGCTGCGGAGTCCGAGGGCAGCGGACAGCCCAGACGCGTCTGGGCTGTCCGCTGCCCGCGTGCTCCGCCGCTTTGCTTCCTCTCCCTGGTCTGCTGGAGACCAGGGAGAGGGCCCCGTTCGTAATTGCGGATCCGACATAAGTCGGATCCGCGTAACTCGGGGACTGCCTGTACACCCAAAACGTGCAGCATGAGTTTGTCTCTTGTGTTTTAAAGATAAATCATAATTCATTATTGCTGTAAAATTGGTAACAATTAACTATAGGTAATCATCAAAAATTGAGAGTATTTTCAGTTTAAAATACTTGGATTATAATAATAATAATAATAATAATAATAAACTCCAAGCAGAAGTGGAACCCACTAGGGTAATACTCTCTACTTCAGAGCTGCTCTTTCTCTAGGCACCCAGAGCTCAAATATGGCCTTTGTATCAGTTTTGGAAGATTAACTGATACTGGGATGGGGAGAGAAAATAACCATGCTGTAGCCATATCAGTTATATTGAGCAGTTTGTACTGTACTCTCAATTTCCATTATCTTTGAAAGGCAGAAATACATTTAATTAATGCATATGATAATATATAGTATGAAAACATTGTGTGTACGCTCTACTATAAACATAATCCTTTTACTTGACTAGTTCTGGGCTAATACAGAGTTTTTATTCTTTAAATGTTATGATATCAAAGCTGGCTGTTCTTTAAAATAGAATTTTAAAATAGAAACAAAGGATGACCAGATATATTGTCCACCATTTTAAACTTGTTTATTTTAAAATTAACCATTGAGCTCAGCAATCACAAAGTCGGTTTGCAAATATAAAATCTATTAATAGGATAAAAACTGAGTAATAAGAGATCTTCACAAAAGACATAAGTTGATTAAAAATATATAACTTATGGGAATTCCTATATATTTTTTTATATTGTAACGTTTTCAGGAAAAAAAAGTAAAAAAATTAAATTGTCTATTATATTATATTATTTGTTTTTGAAGTGAGCTTTGTAAATAAAACTTCTGATTTTTAAAAGGCATTGTGCTATTTAAAAGAGTGGTCAAAATTGCAGTGCAAAAAAAGAAAGATTTTGAAGAACAATCAATAAGCTAAATTAACAAATTTATAATTTTAAAAAATCAAATGGAAAATTTTGGGGGAGGGAGAGAGATTGTTTTTGAGTTATTTTTGAAAAAAGCACAACATTCAATAAAGATACTAGCACTGCTATTATTGCTGTTCAGAATTTGTTTATAAGTGTTTCATCTACACTCAGAGTTGAAGTTACAACCATTCAGTTGTCTAGCAAAAACAACATATTAGCTATAAACAGTAAAGCAAAATAAGAAAATTCTGCTCAAATTATGAAAAAATAATAATCAATGTACCAACATTAATTCTGGAATTCTGAGGAATATGATTGCTGTATTATTTGTATTTTGTTTGGTTCTCTGTCAAACAGAAGGAATGTATTTCCTGAGATTAACTTGGCCTATAATTAACTGACATGGTGTTGCTGTAAATTTTCAGTTTTGTGACTTTATCATGTCTATTTCAATCTTTTATATAAGTCAATTATTTTCTATTTGATTTTCATGTTAATATATTTTCAAAAAATAAAATTAATGGAAAGTCAGAAAAGGCACATTCATCACTTCTCTTAAAATTATAAGCGTACACAGTGGTATCTCAAATATCAATCTGAACATAGAACAGTATTTATTTTCTAATCCTGGAAAGCCTAGAGCTTCCTCAAATATCATTAAAGGAAGGGGGAGATGGAGAATCTCAACCATTTTCATTGTAATTTAGTGTCTTTGACAGGACTCTGTGCTGACTATTTCATAGGTCCAGTTTTTGGGTATGTAAAGCTGTACTCTGCTTAGCTGTGAATGGGGACACACAAGTGGTTTTTCTCCATCTTCTGGCCTTCCCAGTCCTCAGGGTAGTACGGGTTTAGTTTGTCCCCTGGTGTATGTTAGTGCCATTCCATTAGCAAAGGTTTGTTTCAGTGCAATATGCTCTATTCCCATCCCTTCTGTCCCTGTAATGCCTCTAACTCAGAGGGTCAAGAGTGGTTGATGTGGAACTGGCGCAATCAGCAATTGCAAAACCTGGCAATTTTGCTTTTCATTGCCTTTACATTGGCAGAGTAATGCAAAGACAACAGAGTGATGCTGTGGACAGAGACCAACATATTACCATGTATTTCTGTAAATACAAAAAGGCTCAAAGTTTCTATGCATATGAATTTCTCAGTATTCTTATTTTTATAGTCTTAGCACTTTTACTTCCCTTTCATTACATTATTGCCACCAAAAACTATTAACTGTGTTCCAGTTGTTTACTAATTTCATTAGTTTTATTTTTAAACTGTATTTAATATTTTGAACAGAAATACAAAAGAGCTATGAACACAGATTTTTCAACTGAAAATAGAAAATATATTTACATTCATACTCATTTGATTAAGAGGTTTATACTAAGTTTCAACCTTGAATTGTTTGTAGTTTGCTCATGCTGAATGTTTTTGCTTATTTTTTTGGCAACTTCTAAGTCTTTTGCTTTTAATGCTAAAATTATAAATTTCTTTTTTTATTTGTAATCAATATTTGAACAGTTGAAGATGACCTTTCCCAAGAAGATTCAGTACGGTAAGAGTTTTTTAAAAAGTATTTTAGCAAATCTTGGGGAGGGGGGAAGAGAGAGAGATTTACTGTTTTATGGTTTTTGTTATTTAAGAAGTTCTGAAAAAGAAGGGGATGACAGTTGGCTTACGTCAGAGGAAGAGGAGCTAGACTTTACACCCAAGGTATAGTGATCTTCTGGAAAAATATTTCTAAACTGTAAGATGAAGCATATATACCTTTTAAAAAATATTTGGGAGATTTTAGCAAATATTTTGTTGCTGTGATTGAGAAACTTCTAGTAAGCCATAGTGCAAGATTTCCCAAACTACAGCTGCATCTGACTTGATTCAACAGTGCGCCCGTGTAGCCACGAAGGCTAATGGCTTATTAGGTTGCATTAGGAGGAGCATTCCCAGGAGATCTAGAGAAGTGATTATTCCCCTTTATTCAGCTCTGGTGAGGCCACATCTGGAGTATTGTGTTCAGTCTGGGCCCCCCACTATAGAAAGGATGTGGACATATTGCAGAGGGTCCAGTGGAGGGCAACCAAAATTATTAGGGGCCTGGAGCATGTGACCTATGAGGAGAGACTGAGGGATTTGGGTTTGTTTAGTCTGCAGAGGAGAAGAGTGAGGGGGGATTTAATAGCAGCCTTCAACTTCCTGAAGGGAGGTGCAAAAGAGGATAGAGAAAGGCTGTTCTCAGTAGTGACGGATGGTAGAACAAGAAGCAATGGTCTCAAGTTACAGTGGGAGAGGTCTAGGTTGGATATTAGGAAAAACTATTTCACTAGGTGGGTAGTGAAGTACTGGAATGGGTTGCCTAGGAAGGTGGTAGAATCTCTATCTCTAGAGGTTTTTAAGTTTTGGCTTGACAAAGCCCTGGCTGGGATGATTTAATTGGGATTGGTCCTGCCTTGGGTAGGGGGCTGGACTTGATGACCTCCTGAGGTCTCTTCCAGCTCTATGATTCTGTGATCTGTACCTTTTCTGTTCCTAATCTGAGCCCTCTCTGAAAAGATTTTTAGGTGTGGCTCAGTGTATGAAGATCTTATGATTTGGATAAATATTCAGTAGATGGTGAGATAGAAACCACCTCATTGATTGTATTTTCTGCTAATTTGAACTGTGGTTTCAAGAGAACGAATGTAAATTCTGTAAAACACATAATTATATCTACTACCTTCCAGAATTAAGATTTGATCTTGAACTCTACTACTTGTATGACAGGGTAAAGAGTGCATTAACATTTTTTTGTTTATTTACTAGTTCTTTCCATCAAATATTTATTGTATTCATTTCTACTTAAATGTTTCACCATCTTGATTGGTTCGCATTTCCTCAGCATCAAAGTAATTGTTCCTAAAGTGGGGTCAGTGGGTTAATCACTAAAGTGATTGTATTTTCTACTTTGTTATAATATTGCTCATGCTAACCTTGGAGCACTCCATTGTTAAAATACTTTACTAGTTGCTAATGGTTTATCAACATTAAACTCCATTACTTCAACATCAGGCATTTACACAGCTTGCCTTGATTGCTTCTCCTATCTCATTTTCTCTATAGTTCACTTGTCACCTATTTTCTGTGCACCCCTGCTGCTTCCATAATGTCTTTGTTTCTCCCTGTGTGGCTTCCACCATTTTTTTCTCATTGACCTTCTATTTGGAATAGCCTCTTTTCTGTGTAGCAAGCTATTTTGAAATTGCATTCAGATTCCCAGGCCTTTCTCAAATCTAATTTTTTTTCTGGTTAGACTCTCATTTATAATCTTCACATTGGTTTTGTCTGTTACCACACTCATACTAGACAATGAATTTTTTTTTAAAAGAGAGATAATATGAGATTGAAACAACTGGTTAGTTGTCATCAAGAAATGTTATTCGTAAACGACACTTTTCTCACTTTTTTCCTACCTCTTCCTTTTCTTTACGTCAGTGGTCTGCTGTCACTTTTTCATGTGATAGCTATCCAGTTTACCTCTTATAAACAGGAACCTTGTCTTATGCCTGTAAAATATTATACATATCTAATTTTTCCTTATGATTGTGAAAGATAGTAGCCCACTTTGTTAGTGTGTGTTTGTCATGAAATTTAAATAGAAGACAGAAGACATAGAATCATAATGTTATGATATCAAGATGAAAACCATACCTTTGACTAGGAATTTTCAATGATGTTGGCATTGTCCTTAACTTTAATCTCATCTACTTTCTCCTATATTTCCATTTCCAATCTCTGAAAATCTGTCCATTGCCTTCTCTGCAATACTCCCCATGTGTGCCAATGCCTAAGTTTTACTTCCTCTGGAGTCTTCATCTCTGCCTTTACCTTGGTTGTTGTATATTTCATATCTGTTTTTTCTCAGGCTATAACGTGTTTATAATACTGTTCCCTTCTACTTAGTCATTTAAAAAAGTTTAATCACCTAATTTTATCCTCCCATAACTCCCCCTTCAATTTAATTGATAGTGAAATGCTCCATGAATACAAAACAGTCCATGAATGCAGTCTTAACTTCATTTCCCTCCTTCGCCATTCCTTCCAGACTGCCACTATACTCCTTCTTTGTCTCTTTCTACATCCTCATTACTGTTAGTACAAGATCCTTTTTTTCTGCCGTTCTCATTATGTGGAACAACTTTCCCATATCCTTAAGTCTCATTAACAATCCATCTTAATTCATGCCCCTGTATGCTATGAAAAAGAAATTATAAATGTAGAAAAACTTTACTTAGTTATAACTAAAAATATATACTCTTCTGTTTTTTGATAAGTTCTGGGATATTAGTTTGTTCAGGCTAAGCAAAAATTCTGATTATAGCAGTTTAGAAATCTTTATCAATCTTACATGGATCACATCAATTTTCATGAGGCAAGAAAACACTTCCAGAAATATCCAAGATTAGCAAAGATTTTACAGTACATATTAAACAAACACCAAAAAAAAAAGTTGAAAAAATAAATCTGTTAGCCAAATCACATTTTAAACTGAAGTTTGGGTTGATTTACTGGCGGCATTCAGGATTATGAATTAGAGATGTCAGCATTAGTCGACCACGTGATTAACAAATAAGACAGGATTAACCAATAAGTCCAATCAACCCACACATACTCCCCGCCCTTGTTGCCTCTGTATCTGGGGGGAGGTGGGAGCTGATATTCTTGGGGAGTTGGCTTAAAAGCCAGCTTGCTCCCTGAGCATTCCAGTTCCTGTGGCGCTACCTCCCTCCTTCCCACCCCATTGCTGCTTTAAAAGCTGGCTTCCCACAGCACCGGCTCCTATGTAGCTTCCTGTTCTCCTTCCCCCTGCTGCTGCCTCTCATAGAGATGCAGTGGCATGGAGGCGAGGGGAAGAGGCGGGAGCTGGTACACATGGGAAACAGCTTTCAAGCCGGCCCCCCTGTGCATATCAGTTCCCACAGAGCTGACTGCCTTCCACTGTGCTTCTGTCTCTTTATCAGAGGCAGCTTCCGGGAAGAGGAGGGTAGTTACACATTTACACAAATACCCAATAATTAACATCCCTAGTATGAATGTTACACACCCAAAATAGCTAGGTCAATCTACATTTTAAGTAAAAACCAGGTCTCATATTCCAATAAAAGAGAACTGGGAAAACTACATCAGGGATTTTGAAATATATTTAATACTCATTTTTATAATTCTTCCATGTTATTGTAAATAATTTATATTTAAACAAATCCTAATCTCTGTTTCTTCCCATCTGAGATCCTTCTGTGAAGTCAACATGCTGAAATTTTTTGAGGCAGACTTTTTTTTTTTTTTTTTTTTTTTTTTGGAAAAGGTCATGAAGTTTTGACTTATTTATTAATCAGAAGCTTCAGAGGGTAGCCGAATTAGTCTGTACAGAATAAACTTAAAAAACAACAAATGGTCTGGTATTACTTTATAGACTAACAAAACATGTAGCTGGTATTATGAGCTCATGATACCATCTACATCAGGGGTGGCCAACCTATGACTCACGAGCTGCATGCAGCTCTTCAAAGAAAACATTGCCTTGCAGGCTGAAGACAGCCAGCACCCTGGACAGAGCAGTGCTACCAGCGGGAACCAGATTGGATATCATTCTAGATGTGTGTGTGCTGTGTGTGTGATAATTAGATTCTTTTGACCAGCAGTGTTTGTTGGGGTTGCCTCTTCATCCTGCATACCCTTGCCCCAATCCATATGAAGATCTAGTGGGTAAAGCAGATCCATCTGTCTCCCAATTCCTCTTATTACCCATCACAGCAAGACTGAATTCAGTAGCATTGGGCTGCCACACAGTAACTCCCTCAATTAATGTTAGGATTAATTTAACATTTAACGTTTTATTTCCTTTTGGAACAAGAGAGAGAGGGTATGCCAGCCTGGTCCCGGGAAGAGGGGGTGGGCTGGGGGACATCGGGTGGGTGGCTCGATCCGTGCCAGGTGCAGGGTCTGCTGGCTGGGTGCTGGCAGGCTTGCACCTGGCACGGGCACCGTAGCCAGCCCGTGCCCCTTTAAGGGGGCCGGGAGGGGGGCATAGAGTTTCCCTGGTGTTGGCCAGAGTGGCCACCAGGGAAACCTGGGGAGGGCTAGCCTCCCACTAGTTCGAATTAAGGGGCTACACAGCCCTTAATTCAAACTAGCTAGTTCGAACTAGGCTTAAGCTTCGTGGAATGAGGATTACCTAGTTCGAATTAAGCGCTCCGTTAGTTCGAATTAAATTCGAACTAGCGGAGCGCTAGTGTAGCGGCTATGAATGTTAGTTCGAACTAACGTCCGTTAGTTCGAACTAACATTTTAGTGTAGACATACCCTCAGAGAATTGGGAGTTAAAAGGTCATTCAACTACTTAGAAACCACATTCATATTGTTCTTTGGTAAACATAAACACTAAATCTCTAGCAACCAGGGCACAACAACTACCAAAAGACCTCAGACCTTATCTACCAATCAGGATTGATCAGTAAAAATTTCTGCAGGTGGGTTTTTTCTGCTGACAAAGGCCAAAACCAAAAAATACTCCAATCGCCTTTCCTTGGTACAAAGAGTAAATGAGGAGCCCTTCTTTTACTGATTTTACCATTGTTCCTCCTTCAAAGCCTGACTGCTGCTGATGATCAACTCTACTGTCTGGTGCAAACTTCTCAGCACTGGTACCATGTCAGTTGAGTTTTGTAATCAGTCCCTCTTAATCTGTACAGATTATTTTGATTTCATCCATATTAATAATGACAGATC
Organism: Pelodiscus sinensis; assembly: GCF_052426305.1. Taxonomy (NCBI): domain Eukaryota; kingdom Metazoa; phylum Chordata; order Testudines; family Trionychidae; genus Pelodiscus; species Pelodiscus sinensis. The sequence goes on from NC_143052.1 coordinate 46,320,611, forward strand.
AGAACTTTTAAAGTCATACATTAAGTCCTCTATTCTTTGAAAGACTACAGAATGATATTTTGGTTCCAAGATCACTACAATGTAGTCTAGAGGAGGAGACATGTTACACTTTAAGTATTTTCCAGGCAAAGGTCAGCGTCTCATATTATTAGCAACAAGAGTCCTCAGAGCGTTTCAAGAAAAAAAAACTCACTATCAGTGAAGGTCAACCTTATCTTCTATTAGAATTCACTCATCGCCATCCCTGAGACAAGAAGTAGATTCCACATTCGAGAGTTTCTCTGTCTTTCTCTCTGTGTCTCTCTCTCTCTCTCTTTAAAAACTTACCCTAAAATACAGTCATTATATGAGACCTGTCTGACTTACTATTCTCTTACCGAAATTGCTGCTAACCTCTGTGGTAAGTATTACTTGTATCAACATGATGATTCTTTTTTCCACTCAGAGGATGAATTGCCACTTTTTTTCATATGCATTGTGTTAAAATAGAAGCTGTACATCTTCCCATCATGCTGTAGGAATTTTGGCGTCATCAGACAGCGATCTGGACCATTTTAAGTGACTAATCTGTTGACTAATCCTAGAAAATCCATCAGTTATTAAAGACTTTTAAACATAAAATTAAAACTATCTTAAATGCCAATAAGGCTAACGTTGACAGGATTAAAGATTTTGTAGAATATAATTCACTTAGGGTGTATCTACACAGCACCCTAAACTTGAAATAAGATACGTAATTTGCACTACGAGGGTTACAGGGATGCCGAAATAGCATGCCTGTTATTTTAAAAAATATTTTGAAATACCGTGTGGCTTGTTAAGATGTGGGGTAGCTATTTTGGGATACCTCCTGTATCCTGAAATAGCCATGCAGTGTAGACATACCCTTAGAGATATTTTATTTAACGTTGTATGGGCTAAATATTTTGAGCATAACTCCCATTGACTGACTTAAATGAGAGTGCTGGCTAAGTAAGATCTACCAGATGCAGACCTTGCCTGACATTGGCATTAAAACAATTTGATGAATTTAGTCTTCAATAGTCGATACAATCAGATAGGTGTTATTTACTATTCATGTAAAAACTTAGTGTGCTTAAAGTTAACTTTTATTTACAGAAACCACCAAAGCCAAGTTTGACTCTGCTAATGACCTCTTCCCAGCATTTCAAGAAAAACAGTAAGCAATTTTGAGGGGAAAAAATCTCCTTTATTATGTTATATGTTGATAGAAAATTGTAGATGTATTATGTATTTTACTTCCTCTTTTAAGTTATTTAATCTTTTTTTATTATAGTAGGTGAAAAAAGTAGCATTATGAAAACACAACATGTAGACATTTCACTGCAAAATAAATCAGATTGTGAAGCTGAAGATGTTATTGAATCCCCTCCTAATTTTTCCCAAGTCAAGTCCTATCCTCGGTCTATCCATCCCTCACCTGGCTCCTTTTCAAAACCTTCCCAGATGACTCCTCTTCTCCTGGGGCTTAAACAGGTAAATATTTGTTCAGTTAATTTGTTGGTTCCTATATTGTGTCTTTTCTTTTTCAAATTCTTCTATGATTATATGAAGATGGCAAGGATATTAGAATTGGAAGTCCTCAGTCATCAAGGCAATACCTGAAGCAGTTAACCAGAAAACACACAAATTTGAATAAAAAAGAATGTAAAGAATTGATATCTGAAGATATTTCAGAAGCAAGCCAACAGGAGAAAGGAGAATTAGAGGATGAAGAAGATGAGGAAGATGATGAGGAAAAATTTAGTCAGGAAGAAAAGGAGGATGAAAATACAGAAGATGAAGAAGAAAGTCAAGATGATTACACAGAGGATGAAGAAGAGGAATATATTGGAAAATTGGCACATAAGTGTGATCAAGAGTTGGAAATCTTTAGCAATGCTGTTAAATTTGAAAGGGAATTTAAATGTAGAAGCAAAAGTACGCAGGATGAAACATGTGAAGAAAAAGATCAGGAAATTCAGGAATCTGTTGATATTCCGGTGTCTTTTATAGCTGGACATTATGAAGGTTTAAAGGAAAATATAACTTCCGTATTATCTAAGATAATAAATAATGAACAACCATGTAATTCATCAAAAAAAGATGGTAATGAACATGAAATTGATGAATTTCAGAATACAAATAAATTATGTACAGATGGAAATGAGAAAATCAGATACAAGAAGACCCACTGTTCTTTTGAAGATTCTGAAATGACAGCCCAGAAAAAAGATGCATCTTCATCTGTCTTAAATAGCTGTTATATTGAGAAGGAAAACCCACACCTAGCAGATGATATCTTTGAAAGTGATGATGAGCCGTGGCCAGAGGCAGAAAATCAAAGGCATGAGAACAGAAGACAGGACTCAGAGAATCTTAGATCTTTGGGTGATCAAAATGCTGGAAAGGAGCAATGCAAGAATTCCAAGGACTCTAGTAATAAGGTCTGTGAAACACTGGAACCAGAAAGTGAGAATTTGCATTTAAATAGTAGTGAAGAAAATCTGAGAGAAGAGTTTCAACCAAGCATCAAAGTAAGTAAAAGGGGCAAAATCCAGTAGCAAGGGTTTTTATGCAAGAAAGGAAGAAGATAAGACTCAAGGTTGTTGTAGTTGAATCATTTGAATAAGTTAAATGAAAAACCTTAATGGAAGATTAATAAAAATAATAATGTAACTCAAATTTAATCTGATCTTCAGCCTTGAATAAAGGAATGACTGGCCATAAATGTGTTACTAATAAAGCATATTTTTCATGCATTAGTTAGGATAGTAGTCAGAAGCATTTTTTTAATTATTTAATGTGATTATGATGCTATATAGAAGGATGAATGTTAGACTCATTGTTCTGAAGTCAGTATAATTTGTGGCCTAACTAATTATGCTTAAAATGAATTGGGTATTGTTTGCAAGAGTAACTGGGCTCTGACACAATCCAGATGAGTTATGAAAAGTAAACTGAACTAATAGCATAAACAATTAGTTTTGTTTTGCAAAATGAGTGACGGTGGTTGGACTATAAAACTGCATTTAGAATCAGAAGGTCAGTTGTGCTCCTGTGGGCCAATATACGCAAAGCCTATGGCTAAATGTGTGAGATCTGTGATTAAAAGCATTTTTGGTTGAGGTGATCACCTCAAAAATGCAATTCCAGGGGAGATTAGATGAATCTGATCATTTTTAGGAGATAATGTAAAAAATTTTCACCACAGCAAAAATTGTACTCTCCACATTGATTTCTTCATCCAAAAAAAAAACAAAATCCATCAAAACAAATGAATCATCTGCCCAACAAACCCCATGTCCAAGCAAAGTCTTTTGCCTCAAAAAGTGACACTGCTATTTTTATTGATTTGATGTTAGGCTCTCAGATTCTACAGTAATGGATAGGAGTGTAACATCTTAAAGTAGATAGAAAATAATTTGTTTTTTGTTTAGTATTTTTCTTTGGGAAAACTTTTTCATACAATCTCTTTCTACTAGGAAGAATCGTCAGAAGAGGAAGATGAGGTAGAACAACCACACATTTCAAATGCTGTAGATAAAAGTTTAATACGTAATGGCAACAGTGAAGCACAGAATGCCACAGAAGATATTGCTGTTAGAAAAGGTAAATTAGTAACTAGTAATCCAAATGTTTTTCTTGAATTAGTTTACTATGTGAATGTACTAAGAAAAGTTCATAATCTGCTGCCTTTGGTACTGTGAACCATGAGATGTTTTTCACTTGCACTGATACATTTTCAGGGAATGATTCATTTGATAAATCACTTTACTCCCCTGTTTCCGAGGGACTCTAAAAGGTAATATTAGGTAATTGCTCTTCTGTCCAAAAGGCAATATTGTGTGGCATCCTGAGTTTTTTATTTGGGGTTCTTAGGCGGGTTAGTGGGGGAACTGTGTTGCCTTCAGAATGCTAATAGCGACCAAATTTGTCTTTGTCTTGCTTACGGTGGAGGTATGGCTGAAACTGACTGAGGCTAAATCAGGGTTTTTTGGCTTTCTTTTTTTTTTTTTTAGTATGCTCATTGCCGTACAAGATATACATTACAGATTAGGGATGTGAAAAGTTAACTGGTTAACCAGTAAGCCTTGCCCTTAGGAGGTGATGATTACTGGTTCCATTTAATCATTAACCAGCAGGGGTTGAAGCAGCTCCCCGCATGCTGTCGGCAGGGGGCTGCTGCAGCCTCACGGGTGGCCTGCCATGGACAGGGAACCGGAGCAGCCCGTTTGCGACGGGCCGGGGCGCCCCACAAGCAGGGGCTGCTTCAGTTGGGCAGAAGCACCTCCCTCCCCTGCCTGTGCCCCAGTTAACTAGTTAACCAATGGGATTTTATATCCCTGTTATGGATAGTCTATGTCTTGAAGCATTACAAGCAAAAAAGGCATGAAGTAGATTGGGAATATTATAGATTTTAGAAAAAGGAATAAATTAGGATTTTTTTTATAGCCTATCTTTTTTTAATTAAGTCAACTATCACCTCACAGACATGTCTAAAATGATGTTGAGTACATCATTCAGAAGAAAGAATTAATATTATATCCTACCTTTTAGATGAGAGTTTATTTCCACAAATTATCTAATTTCACAACCTTCAGTTGCTTTTAGATGATCAGATAGCCGCAATGGCTAGAACTGATGTTGTTTTTCTGCTTATCTGGCAGGTAGAGTTCAGATAATGGGATATAGCATCCATCACCATGCCGTTGTAATCTTTGAGATTAAAGTACTGCAACATACTGCAAATAGATCTTTACCTTAAAACATTGGCTAGTACAGAATGTTTAAGTGGAGCTCCTCAATGGCAGCATACAGTAGCAGTTCTCTCTCAAAATTCTTATTTTACTGAATCTTCTCTACCAGTACAGATATTGGTATTTGTAAAAGAGATATTTGTAAAAGTTCCTTCCAAACAGCAGATGGAGCCAGAACACTGAATTTTTAGGCTATCATCATACTTTCAGACATAGGATTTAGTTATTTCTCGGGGTATGTCTATACTATAGGTACTCACCTGCAGTACTGCATGGTTGCCACCCAGGACCTGACCAGTCCTAGATGAGAGATTTAGCCGGACCAAGAAAAGTCATTTCTACCCTCCTCCCCCTGCTTTCCACTGCCTGCTCCTGCAGCCATAGCCTTCCTGCCAGCTTCCTGGACATCTTCTCCCATGCTTTCGGTGCCTCCCCATGCAGGGCTACTGGCTCCACCATGGCAGCCCAGCCACCAGACAGTCACGCTGCTGGGGACCAGAAGCACCACTGGGTGGAAGCTCCACTACTGGGCTCCAGCCTCATTGGGCAGCTCAGCTGTTGGGCTCCTGGCCCAGTTGCTGGGCAGCGCTGCTGCCAAGTTTTTGGCTGCCTCTCAGTTCCGTCAGACAAGTGCACCACTTGGGTTCCAGCTCCACCACTGCACGGTAGCAGGGCTGCTGAGCTCTTGGATATGCCACCGGGCGGCAGCCTTTCCCAGCCCCACCACCAAGCAGCCCTGCTGCCTCCCAATTTCACTTGGGATTTTTGACACCGAACAGCAGCCCTGCTCTCAGGCTCCAGTTGTGTTACTGGGTGGTAGTCCTGCTGCTGGACTCCAGCCCCACCAGGTAGTTCTGCTACCTCCAGGCCCTGCTGGGTAATGTTACACCTGGGCAGCAGCCCCGCTGCCAGGCTCCCAGTTTCAACGTGACAGGGCAGCCCTGCTGCTGGACTCCAGCCCTGCTGCAGGGTTCCCAAACACCAGTCCTCCACTGGGACTCTCTGGTTTTGGAACATCCGTGGTCTCTGCCAGAACACGGATGTTGCCAAACCAGAGAGTCATGGTTTAGAGAGGCTGAACTTGTACGGAGTTTTCCATTAGTGTAAGTAACCAACTTCCATGAAAGGCAATAGCTAGATTGATGGGAGGATTCTTCTGCTACACTAACCGTGTTTACACCTGGGTGGTAGGTCAGATTAAGTGCTGTGCCTAAGGTGCAAAATACTTCACAGCCCCGAAGGACATAGTTAGGTTAATGTAATTTTTAAGGGTACATAAGACCTTAGACTTCAGTTTCTTTTTTCAGTAGATATCCCAGGTGTGGAGTGGCCTCCTATTGGAGTAGGAAAGAAAGGTGAAAGGCTAAAGAAAACAGTGACACACTGGTGTGTGCAGCTACCTAAGAGCACATGTGAATTATTTGTTTACAGATTAAGAGAAATTATGTATGCCTATTGGCTATTTATGAATACAGGACTTGTAGAGTGAAAACTAATGTGAAATGTTTAAGAGAAAAGTAAAATTTTATATTTGTTTTATTCTGTAGATATGATGTCTGCATTAGGATTAGAGGACGAAGAGGATACGGAATCACCCTGGGATTCAGAGGTATTTTCCATGAATGTGGCTTCTTTGATCCCACCAATTGTATTCAATTCAGTACCTCTGAAGAGTTTTGTTGCATTCCTGACTTTTTTGCTGCTTACTGGATCTTAGGGCTTGATGCTTTGAGTTTCAAGTACTGCTATATTAGGGTCTGACTAGTTAAGACTGCTAATAATCTAGATTGCCTGGCAATGAATGCCCAGATTAAATTTGTATTTCTAGCATCATGTTGAATTATTATAGAATATAGTTGTTCAAAATAGTTTTAAATACTAGGTATTTAATTCTGTTTTCTTTTAATTTTAATAAAATACCTTGAATGAAATCTTTACTCCATTTAAGTCAACAGTAAAACTCTTAGCCCTGGACTACACTAGGGGATAAATTCAAATTAAGATATGCAACTTCAGCTACATTAATAGCATATCTTAAGTCGAATTTTATCTTAACTCAAATTTTGGCACCATTCACACTGAGAGAAGTTAAAGGGAGAACACTCTCTCTTCGACTTCCCTTACTCCTTGAAGAAGCCAGACTACTGGAATTGACAGGTGCACCCTCGCAGTTTGAATTAATGCGTCTACACTAGACCTGGTAATTCGAACCCCAGAATATTGATTGTGGATGCTTCAGTCTTATCTGTAGTGTAGACATAGCCTTTATGAATGCACTTGGGGACAAGGTTTTGCCCCTTGTCTCTGTCTTCAAGCATCGCTTCTTTAGAATCCTCTCTTAAACTGATGAACATTATCAAAAAGCTGTAATCAGTGCAGCAGCATATACACCCTAGCTAGGATCACTTGCCTATGCCATATCCAGAGAATAGTCCTATGTATTCTCAGTTCTTGCCGACTGCTTTAGGCAGCAATGAGAATATAATAATATTTCACTCTATTAGTCTCCTTTTGAGAGAATTTTTATAACTTTTTTCCTTTTAAACTTTTAGAATAGTTAAGTATTAGCGGGTCTAGTGAAGATGCGCTAAGTCAAACTGAGAGGGTGCTCCTGTCGATGCCAGTAGCCCTGCTTCTCCAAGGAGTAAGGGAAGCTGAAGGGAGAGTGTTCTCCCTTTAACTTCCCTTAGTGTGAATGGTGCCAAACTACTTAGCCAAAATAGTCTTTTGTGAACTTTTTAGCCTTGTTGGACTTTAATCCTTCTCATAGCATTACCTGTGCATCTAATTCTAATTATGGGCCATTCTAATTATGGTAAGTTGCATGCACAGCCTTCATAGACTTGTTTGCTGAGGACGTGAACATCACCAGTATCTATAGTGTACACATACAAAGAAACAGTCATTGTAAAGAATTGCAATTATTATTCATTTCTTTTTTAGCAATCATTTTTTTTCATTTTCTTGATTTGTTATCTTAATCTAATAATTTTCCTACTCCATTTTACCATTTCTGGGTTTATCAAAGCTAGTTCATCAAGACATTTTAGTTAAAATTTATGTCAACTAGCATTTTACTAATACTTTTAAACTGTTATAAATGTTAGTATAAACAATTTTAAAATCATATGACATTCCTTGTCCAAAACTTTTTTCAGAGATATGAGTACTATGTATACTTGGTAACACATAAAAGTGTTTAATTGTAAATCATTGCTGATAACCAATAACTAAAAATATTGATAATTTTTCTATGTAAAGCAATTAAAAGGTAATTGTATCCAAGTTGTCATGTACATTTTTAATTAACCAGTGTGCTTCTGAAAGCCCAAGAAAACTACCAGCCAACCAGTTAATTTCATCTGACAGAACTGAAATACACATGCAGAGTGTGTTTGAGGAACCAAATGAAGGTATTTTTATCATTTTATTGTTACCAATACTTCATAAGCTTTTATACAATAAGCTTAATTTTATATGTATTCCATAAGAATCCTTCAAAAAAAAGAAGTGGGTGGCTCTGTCAGTGACAATAGAAAACAGCGAACCTCAGCCAATGGGAGCTGCGAGGCTCTGTGGCTACAGACACTTAAATCAGTGAGTTGCTAATGCGCTTTGTTTATCTAAGGGCTCAGTGGCCAGAGAGCCTCATGGCTTCTGTTGGCTCCAGTTCGCTGTTTCCAGCCATGGGAATCTGCGCGGGAAAACCAGAAAGAATGGGAGCTGCAAGAATCTGTGGTTACGGAGCCTTTAGAAAAACAAAGCAGAGTGGCCTGTTAGCAGTTTTCTGAAAGTGGGCCCAGGGTCTGCAAGTGGCTTATCGAAGCAGACCTAGGATCCAACTTTGAAACCAAAGGTGAAACTGTTACTAAGAATTACATTACAGGTAGAAAATGCAGCCAAACAGAAGAATTATTTGTTTTAATTACTGTTAAGCAAAGCACAATGATCTGTAGATCACTGAATTGAGATGTATTTTGATGATTTGTTGCTAGATAACCGAACTGAGATAACCTCTTACTTACCTACAACTCTCCTCCTAATTCTCCAATCTACAGAAAATAGAGATTCTTCAACACAAAAACACCTGTGGGACAATCATATTAATAGTACAGTTGCACTGCTTTATATGACACTTCAAACTACTCCACTCCATTTTGCTGTTTGCAAGTTTCCACTCAGGGAATGGATTACAGGCAGTCCCCGACTTACGTGGATCCGACTTACGTCGGATCCCTAGATACGAACGGGGTGAGGCAACTCTCGCACATGCGCAGCAGCATTCCCGGGGCTCGCTCACCTGGGTCCTAGGATCCTCCTCCTCCTCGGGCCGGCTCCGACTGGAGTCCCGCAGAGCTGCCGGGCAGAGGAAAAGTGCCTCCCCACGCTCACTGCCCCCCCCACCCCCCTGCCAGCAACAGGCTGCCGAACAGACAAAAGCAGCCTCTCTGCCCCTCCTCCCCTCTATACATGCCGGGCTCCAGAGCGCAGCAGCGTCCCCGGGGCTCGCTCACCTGGGTCCTAGAATCCACCTCCTCCTCCTCTTCGGCCAGCTCCAACTGGTCTCTGCCTGCAGCAGCTGGCCACAGGGACAGGGATCCCGAAGAGCTGCCGGGCAGAGGAAAAGTGCCTCCACACGCCCGCTGCCCCCCCCCCCCCCCGCGGCCTCGCATCCTGCACGCCTCCCCCCTCCCCCCCTGCCAGCAACAGGCTGCCCCCTCCCCTGAGCAACAGGCTGCCGAACAGCAGGCAAAAGCAGCCTCTCCGCCCCTCCTCCCCCTATACATGCTGGGCTCCCTGGGCAAACAAAGACTCCACCAAAACAAACAAAGTGCTGGCCTCATTGTGTTAGCAAAAAAAGGACCCTCCTCCTAGAACCCTGGGTGGTGTGTGGAAATAAAGCTATTAGCTCAAAGCATGGTGCAGAGCTGTTTGGTATTTGATGAGTTACTCCTTTAGTCCTGAGTTTGTCACAGGGACAGAAATAGATGTGAAATCTTCTGAACAGGGGAACAGACAGCAAAACAAACATTAGAGGGGAGTTGACCTTTCCCTATGCTATCCAAAACTAAAAAAAAATGTTTGACTAGAGTTTCCCCTACAATATGTACCAGTTCCGACTTACATACAAATTCAACTTAAGAACAAACCTACAGTCCCTATCTTGTACGTAACCCGGGGACTGCCTGTATTGCCTTTTAGGAAAGAATAAAGTTTTTTATTTTTGTACTGTTAATTAGCACAGTCTTACTGGTTTACATGAATTACTCTAGTTTGGTCACTTGACATTTTAGGTGCAATCTTAAATAGTCATGTGTTTCTATAATACTAACATGCTATGATGTATTTACCCTAACTAAAAGTGAGTCTTGTGGAATTAAAATGATGGTTGCAAATTGGCAATACATAGCTATTGCATAAGGTAATATGTTTGCATGAAGTTGATAATTTCTACACTTCAGGATTTTAAATGACACCTAGCTAATATTTCCTCCCTTCTTTTTAGGATTGTCTGAAAAAAAGCCTGATTCACAGGTAAGTGTCATTCATGCTCAGAAATTCTTAGTAATTAAAGAATACATAGTTATTTTGATTTTTATTTTATGTTTGTGTGTTTCGATTCTGTCTGTAATAGCTAAAGAACACTCAAGCAATTTTAGAAACAAATGATATCACCTCTTGTCCTGCAAAGGGAAAGGAGATTGACAAAAGGCAAAAATCAGGTAATATTCACTACATCAAATTGGGAATGGGGGTAGTGGACTAAGCATCTTCATTAACAAACTATTTACCTTAAGCATTGCTTTTTTTGTTTTTTTGTTTTGTTTTGAAGATTTAATGGAAGAACTTGGTTTAGATGATGCAGATGATATTGAAGGTATTTATATGATTTTGTCCTTTTTTCTGCGTAACATGTATTTTAATTGCAGTTTATAAAAATGATGTATATTCAGTGTATAAGCGTCCGTATTTAATTTGTTAGTGTTCTGTACTTTTAACAACATATCTTATAACATTTGCTAATGCTTTCTTGAAGGACACACAGTAACTGATCCAAAAGTACAGCCACCATTTTAGAGCCTAAACCTTGTATAGAAAAAATACATATTTTTAATGTTAATTTACATTTATTTGTAGTATTCTTCCCTTTTATTAATCAGCCAAGAGCTGAATTAAGGGTTCTGTGTTCCTAGTGCAAAAATTACATGTTAAAATATTAACTGCAGTAGGGCAATACAAAATCTTGGGCTCAGCCTAGGAAGGTAAATAAAATAACTTTGAATTTGAAATATATTGTAATTAATTAATTTGAAATATATTGTAATTCATGTATATAGCATACATGTAGTCTGTTTATGATTTAGGATCTCAGATTGTTTTAATTTTTAAAAGGTATTTCAATTCTTCCCGCTTTGAATTCAGTGGAGACTAAGCTTCTTTTTAGAAGAATTTGTAAATATGTGCTTGTAGTTTTGAGAGCAGAAAATGTGTTAAAAGTATACAAGCTTCCATTTTTCTCTTCTTTTTACAGTATCTGCTTTTTTGGAAGAAGCTGAAAGTGTTGGAAATTTCATTATTTGTATTATAGTAGTACTACAGAGCCCAATAATAGACCACGGTCCCTTTTTGTTACAAATACAGAACAAACAGATGGAGAGTTATTAAAAAAAAATTGCTGGTTTTTATTGGAATATATTGAACAAATGAACAAGTTTCATGAAACCTTATTCTCTCCAGTTTATTATTATTTCAAGAGTAAGAAATATTTGTGACTGTTTATCTACAATCATTGTTTCAAAGCAGCTATAAGCAGAGTTTAGGTGCATGGAGATGGTCTTGTGTCACTACTGGCTGGAGGCTTCCCGTATCCAAGAAGCCTAGGAGCTCCTGTTTAATTACTCTGTAAATCCAGGGGAGGGAGGAAATGTACTGCATTTGCCAAACCTGAAAAAGACAGAATGAAGATTCTGTGATGGATTTGGGTTCTCACAACTCAGTAAGGAGTTCAGTCAAACACCTCCCTTGGATCTCTGGGTACCTTAAACTCTATGCTGTTGCAGTGCACAGCCCTGATACCAACAGCCAGTATACAACCATGCAAGTCACGCTCTGGCTTCCACTGCCCAGTTACTCTTTTCCAGGAAATCTTAACAACCCTTTGAGCTCTGAGGTTTTCCCCCAAAAATGTCTCGTTTGGCTTCTCATTTCTGATGTTCTTGTGCAGCTTTCTCAATCTCTGTTTTGGGCCTTTTGCTCCTTTTCCAATGTACTATGCCCTAAATTTGCAATTTTTCATTGATGCTAATTTAAATGTCCTTTATTCTGTTACCACACTGGAGATAAACATAAAATAATAAAGCTGTAACCTTTCTTTGATTATTCTCAACACGTTTACTTGGGAATCACCTGAAAGCCATTTTACTATTGCTTGATGTATAATTCTCAAACAGCAAGCTGTATGTGAATCCTTTTGACTATGTCAGTGTTACACTTTAGGGTCACTCAGACCAGTTATAGCATTCATTCAACATCTACCCTTGAACTTGGGTGCCTTAAAAGCTGTGGTTCTGTGACTTGTAGTCCTGACACCAATAGCTAGCATGCAAATCATACCACTGCCCAGTTACCCTCTGTAACAATCCTTTCACACCTGAGCTTTACCTAAAAATCATTTTCTCTGCATTGTTCAGCCCCTCTTATTGTAGCAGCCACAAAACCTTATCAAGTTTGCTGCTCCACTAATGAGACAATTAACAACAATTTATTTATTTAACTCTAGTCGACAAACCTTCCACTTCAAGCAAAGTACTAAGTTGATTTATGGTAAAAATAAAACAAGTTTATTAACAAAAAGACATACATTTAAGTGAAACCAGCTATAAAAATAAAATAGAAACAGTTACAAATAAAAGTAAAAATACACTTCAGAGACTAAAAATCAACTTAAAAACCAGATTAGTTTGTTCAAAGAACTTTGTCTCATGACTGGCAGTCTTCTAGTGTGGCCAGCCAATTCTTTAACCAGGATCCAACACACAGAGCTCAAAGTGTTTGGGTTTTTTTGACTGTTCGGGTCAGGGTTAATGATGGGGTTCTCTTTCTTTCTTTGTGTGCCAGAAACTTTTGAAATGTATTCTTTGAAACATAAGCTCAGACAAAGTTTCTGTCACCTGTTATGATGTAAATGCTCTGCTAACTTCCCCTCCACTTTTTAGCTTGATAGCTTTGTTTACCTTGTATGTAACTGAGTCTTTAATGTCTCTGCCTGGTAATCAGGCTAGTCAGACAAGCAAATACACATTTCTTTGTCTTGGATAGACTGGGTTTGTGCATTTTTTGTCAAACATTTTAAGAACATAATTCTAGTATTTATTTATAACTCCTCCTATACACCCTATACATTTACCACAGAATGATTTTTAGGGCCAGGTGTCATCAGTTTTTATATGATCCCTTACATGCCATATCTTTTAGAGACAAATTACAACAACATTTTGCGGCTATGTTTTCACTGCTGAGAAAAGTTGGAAAAAGATACACAAATTGCGAATGGAAATTTGCGTACCCTTTTCTACTTTTTTTTCCCCCGAAAGAGGCTTTCTAAAATTTGGCCCATCTACACAGGACCAAATTTTGAAAAATGCTTTTTTTTTCAGAACATCCCTTTTTCCTCTACTGAGAGAAATCCAGGGATGCCAAAAGAACATTTCTGCTTTTTCAGAAACTGTTCCGAAAAAGTAAATGCGTTCCTTGGATGAGGCAGAGCTTTTCTGGGATAGTTCTGGTATCCCAGAAAAGCTCTGCAGTCTAGACATAGCCTGTGAGATCTAGTGAGATTCTCAGGCTTGACAAAAGTTGCTGACATAGTAGTGAACCACTAATGGGCATTTGTGACATACCCCTGCCCTTTGTCAACATTTCTAATCTTATTCCTTATACTTGGTATCACTTAAACTAGGGCTGGGCAAGATGTGGCTCAGAGTCCAGATCCGACCCACCTAACACTTTGATCCAGTCCTCAGACTGCATCAGCTGTTTTCTATTTCTATCCTGCTGCCTGTGCCACCAAATTTCCAGGCAGTGGTTCAGGCAACAGGATCCTTCTTAAATGGCTCACAGCTCCAGGCTGCAGTGCTACCCTGACAGGAGCCAGAGCAACAAGCCCTTTAAATAGCTGCGGCTGCCCAACAATGCAGTACTGGTGGGGCCAGGAACTGTGTATTTAATTCAAAGCCTCAGGCCCCAGACAACTCTGAGGGGAGACTAGTCCCCGGTCCCACGCCTTCCACCCTAGACCCCATCCCTTCTGGAGCAGGAACTAGCCTGTGACCCATTAATTCACAAAGTGGCCTCCCTGCAAAAATTATTCCCACCCCTGACTTAAACCTGACTTCTTGTTAATATACTTTGGTTTTTGCCCTAAACCAACCAGCGTTTTCCTGAAGTGAAAGGTTCACACACTATGGACTCCACAGTATAAAGCTTTATACTACAAAGCCCACAGTGAAACTTGCTCCCTGGGAACAGGATCTGCTGGCCCTGCTCCCAGGGAGCCAGCATGTAACCATAATGGAAAATAATAAGCTGGCGCTTATCAGTTAACTATTTAAATGGTAATACTTTTTGACCACCAAAAGAGTCACAGATATTACATTTCCATATTGCTTCCATAGATACTGATTTTCAAATCGTGTTTCTAGAATATGCAACTTTCAGCTTATAGTTAAATATCAATTTTCTATAGTATTTTTATTCAAATTAAGTAATCCTCTTCTCCTTCACTCTGTGACCTCTGCAAGAATCCCTCTGTGGGTTAGGAAGGAAATTTCAGGATAGAAAAAAAAATCTGTCCCCTTAATCATGAGAGAGCATAAAAAATAAATGTTTGTGGCTTGTTTAGATCCACGCAAATTGTGCTGTGTTAGAGTAGACATGCACAGATTGCCTTGGGATATGTCTAAGTAGCTTTGACACCATAGGGATAATTCTGACCACTACATCTGCATCTGAGGGTAGAAAGATGTAATCTGTTATGTGGTGATTATGCATGACTGAGTATGCTACTAGAACTTAGCATTAATGCCTGCATTTTTATTCTTTTAAATCTAATACTCATTGTAGATGCATCAGACTGGGATTCTACCAGCATTTCACTTAAAAATGTATGTGATACTAAAAGCCCCAAGGTCTTGACATTTGGGAATCCTTCATCTTTACTATCAACATTAACAGCGAAGAATGATGCAGCAGCCAAGGATTCTGAAGTTATTCCTCCAAGATCTGAAGAAATGTCAGAAGCCCAAACTGTGACTGCACCAGAAAATACCCATTTACACTCTCTCCAAAAACAACTCCTGCCAATATTAAAAAGCAAAGGTATTTGTTAATATTACCTGTTATAATTCTTTCCAGTTGTTTTTAGTTGCAATTACTGAGGAAGAACTTATTTGAAAACTGAAGTTTGGAGTGTGGAAGACCTTTATGATCCTTCTATCTTGTTCTTCTCCACACTCTCTATACTTTACTTTGGGAAGGAGTAGGGAAGTTCCTGCATCCCATTTTCAGGCATCTCACAGGTACAAAATCATATTTAAAGTCAATGGAACTTAGATTTTAGATGCTTTTGAAAATGTTTTTTAATCTCTCTACCTTTTTTATATTGTTTTTCCTTATGTCTTGTTTTTGCACCGCTATTCCTGCAATTTTTTGATAAACTGTTTCACACATTGATTTCTTTTTCATTGTCACTGAGTCTTTTGGCTTATATATGAGTCTCAGTCTAAAAGTTGACACCAGCTCAAAAATAAATATATCTGATGAAAAGGTTGAACCATGGTGCAAGTCATTCGTAAATAAGAGGCTTTGGACATGGTTGTTTGCGGGGGCCATGTGCATCTCTGTGCACTACATGCTCCCGGCCTGTGGAAGCTACCTGGACTGTGCTTGCAATGCAGGCAGCACGCAGAGCACCCCTTCTCCCTCAAGGGGCCACAGCACAGAGACACGCATCTCTTCCTGCACCCCAGTCCCTTGCCCCAGGTCACACCCTTTTCCTTCACCTAACCTCCCTCCAAAACCCCACATCTCCTCCATTAATGTCATGGAAGAGTACAGCCATTGACCACTTAACAAATTCTTGTAGTGGCCCTCCCCATCAAAAATTATCGCCTGCCACTGTGTTTAGGGCTTATCTGCATGGGAGTTTAGGGAACAGCATGGTAGACTATGGATTTACAACATGCTAGCTGCTCTGTACTAAAACTCTGAAAATACCTTTGTACTAAATCACTGAAAATACCTTTGTGCACTTAAGCTTAGTTCATTTTAAAGTGTTCTAAGCTAAATTGCCTGAGAGCACTCTTAGGTCTCATCTGCATTATGAGTCAGGGCTGTGATACATGCACACATATTTGCACTAGCACTTTGAGCTAGCACAAGTATAAATAGTAGTGTAGCTGCAGTAGCATGGGCAGTGGCTGCACAGCTTAGCCAAGCCAACCATATATCAACTGATTTCAGGTGAAAGACTGCTTGTACCTGTGTTCCCTGAACTAATGTTTTATCCTCAATACTTGCGTATTTAGTCCTGATTATTGTAATCTGCAGCATCCCTGCTATGGATCACAGCTGGCCTCTTGATAGGCTCAGATAGTCGACCAGAGACCCTCAGGTGTTTTTATTTACAAGTTTGTGCTCCCACCAGAAACAGGTCTGGGTTCCTTGTGTATGAACCCAGGATAGAAGTGCTGTCTCCTTGCCTGTGCTCTCTCATTCTCTTCTGTCCCACCACATTAGCTTTCTTCTTTCCAACTTCTTACATAACCATAAGCTAATTGGGCTGGCAACTAGATCTTCTTCCCCAATTAAGCCAGGTTCTTTCCAGCCAGCTCAATTTTATTCATGTAAATTAGGCTAGTGTGGCAAGGGGCTGACTCTGCAGTCTTCTGCTCAACAATCACACACTGGCATCAAGGAGTACAACTCTCTCAGCATTTGATAGAGTGGAATTTCGTCTTTAATGTAATGGGCGTTTACATTAATCGCTATGAGGGTTAGAAATAAAGCTAAAAACTGGCTGATTGTAGGCCAATGAGAGGATTTGAATATGGGCCTGATATATCTACAGCAACCTAATGGAGAAGGTGCAACTTTATTTCCTGGTGGGGAATAAATGGGGTTATTCTTTGAGGCACTTGAGAGAATCCTGTAGTTGATAACATACCCGCCTAGAATACTTCTAAAGAATTTCTCCTGCTAGCAGTGACATTAGTAGTATCTTTCAAGTGGATGCTGAGATTTAGTATTCGTTCAGTCCTAGCAGTGCTTCAGGCTCAACAAAATGTGCTTCCTCAGTAACCTTACAAAGATTTATACCAATCAAAAAAAAAAAAAAAAGGCTTCATCCTGTGGTTGCATCAGTTGCTTAGAACCATAGAACCGGAAGAGACCTCAGAAGGTCATCAAGTCCAGCCCCCTGCTCTAAGCAGGACCAATCCCAACTAAATCATGGCACATGGTGTGCAGGTAACAACAGCAGACCCATCACCATCCATCGATGCTGTCCTATTTGCAAGCTCCTTGGTCACTTGGTCGCTTAGGGAGAGGGAAGGAAGTCTAGGAGTGAACCTGGAGAGTATGGGTGGAGGGCGGTTTTTTTTTTGGTTGGGGCGAAGAGAGGGAATTCTTAGGAAGTCTCCCCCAGGCAGAACCTGGCTGACCCCAAGCCTCTCACATTGTCAGGCATATCTGCCCCTTCCCCCCCCCCACTAGCCATTCTGAACTTCTGTCAGTGACACCTCCCCAGAAGCCCTGTGTGCCTGCACTCTATCGTAACCTGGCTCTAAATTTCTACTCATGAGAGAATTCTGCTGCTCTGGGCATAGAATGTATTTTTCTGCATAAAGAAACATTTGACCTATGAAATGCTGCAGCCCACTAGAGGCCGCTATGGTGTCAGAACACCCGGCTGCTTCTTAGGCAAAATGTTTTTCATATAGGAAAGTATAAAATTATACAAGGAGAAGTCCTGTGGCATCATGAGCTTTCATGGGTAAAACCCACTTTATCAGATGAGTTATAGTGGAAATAACAGAATCATATAAAAGCATTTACCTGTCAATTGTCAGACTGGTATTAATGAATCTAAGTCAGGGGAGTCTGCCCTAGAGTAGCCTCTGTTCGCAGCTAGTCCAGGCTCTCTCTGGACAGAGACTGCTCCATGGGATGCCAGAGCAGCACTGAGAGTTCCCCTTGCAAACTGGCTCCCTCCTGCCCTACCACACTGCTGTCTCTGATACAGAGACAGTGCTGGGTAGCAGGGGGCACCCAAGGAGTGGGGCCGAGAGTGTTGGGTGCCAGCCCCACCCTCCAGAGACTATTGAATAATCGTGTAATCGCTAACATTTGATGTGGTTACACTATTATTCAGTTAATCAATATCTAACATCCAGAGCTTGTATAGATATGTGGACAGAGTTGGCAACTGGGTTTGTTGCAGTGATAGGTTCCTCAGTGAGTGTATCTGAGATGTGGTGTGTGGCAGCTGGTAAGTATTTGTTTCAGACTAGGGGATTGTCTGTAGGTGAGGATTGGCCTGTCTCCCAAAGTCTGAGAGTGTGAGATCATTTTCCATGATAGGTTATAGATTGTCAATGATGCCCTGGAGAGGTTTAAGCTGCGGCTGCAGGTGATGACCTGTGGTGTTCTGATATTTTCCTTGTTAGGCCTGCCTTCAAGTGAGTGACTTCTGGGTACTTGTCTAGCTCTGTCAATCTGTTTCCTTGCCTCCCCAGGTGGGTATTTAAGTTTTAAGAATGGCTGATAAAGATCTTGGAGGTGTTTGTCTCTGTCTTTGGGATTGGAGCAAATCCAGTTGTATCTTAGGGCTGGGCTGTAGACAATGGATTGTGTGATGTGTCCTGAAAGGAAGCTAGAGGCATGCAGATAATAATAGTGGCCCTATAGGGTGGTCTTTATGTGACCATCATTTATTTGTACTAGTGTCAAGGAAATGCATCTCTTGTGAGGACTGGTCCAGGCTGAGGTTGATAGTGGGGTGGAAATTGTTAAAATCTTTGTGGAGACCCTTGAAGAATTCATTCCTGTGGGTACATGTTAGGGATGTTAAATATCAGTTAATTTAATAGTTGCGTAACCTCACAAATTCTTATCCGTTAGTCGACTATTCTATAGTCCCTGGGGGCAGGGCCAGCAGCCAGTGTTCTCTGGCCCCACTCCGGAGGAGCCCCCTGCCTTTCTGTACTGCTGCCTCTGTATCAGAGGCAGCAGCACGGGGTGGCGGGAGCTGGTCTGCAAGGGAAGCCACTTTAAAAAAAGCACCCCTTACAGGACCTGGCGTGAGCTGGAGCTGAGCTGGGCTCCTAATACACTTTAAATGCAGAGCTGCAGTGAGGATAGGTTCTGGACCTGGCATGAGCCAGGATTGAGCTGGGCTGCTGGCCAGCCTGCTAAAAAATATACTGGCAAAGGGGGAAAGGGAAATGAGTGTAGTCTGTAGCATTAACTTATAAGCTTTTGCTTATCAGTTAATTGACTACACTGTTGCATCCCTAGAACATATGATGAAGATGTCAGCAATGTAGCATATGTAGAGGAAAAGGACAAGGGGACAGGAGCTGAGGAAATGTTCTAGGTCAGCCATAAAAATGTTGGCATATTGTGTGGCCATTCGGGTACCCATAGCTGTGCTACTTACTTGAAAGTATAAATTGTCAACAAATTGAAAATAGTGATGGCATATGTCACATTGGAGGATGTGCAGATGCATGAATTGCTGCATGTCCACAGACACTTAGAATTCCCTAAGGAGTAATTGGTGGTTCACCTCCTCAAATGAGGTATAGCACCACCAAAGCACTAATGGCACAGAGTGAATATAAGAAGGGCTCTGGAATTGCCTTACTTTACCCCTGCTCAACTATTCAAATAGAGACAACTTTGGATTCAAGTTTCTAGTTGTAACTGCTTTAATTGGTCAGGTACAAGATTTGATGAGAAACTGCAAATGAATTTATCTTTTCAGGCTCAGTGATCAATTCTTCTTATATCAGGTTTTCAGCAAGAATAGCAAGATGATTTCTCTTTAAAGGGGAACTCAATCACTATCTATGGTATGAGTAGATCCAGTCAAGATTGTTTCCATAAGGGATGAGATACTATTTTAATGAGAATTTATCCTGGCAATATTGTTTTTCCATTCCTTCATCTCTATCCCAAGGTGAGTCATTCACCATAATTTATTTGACACAAGGCATTTTTTTTCTTTTAATCAGGAGCAAAAAGCATTTAAACCAACCTAGCTTTTTCACACCATTTCTGTGAGCACTGCCATTACTAAAACAACCAAATATAAATATTTGTCTAATATTGTATTGTATTATTACTGTGACTGGGCAGGCCTGCAGTCAGTTTGTGAACATGGTTCTCATTGATCCAGAGTAGCTTTGATTGCCAACCTTAATACTGTAATAGAAGATACTTTCAAAGAAGTCATGTGGTTGTTTCTGAACACTTTTGCTAAGTACTGTTGCTTAGATCAGTGGTTCTCAACCATTTGTATATGTTCCCCTGGGGGTATTTAGTGGTTTTCCATGGGCTACATCAACTCATCTAGTTATCTGCCTAGTTTTACAATAGGCTACATAAAAACATGAAAGAAGACAGTACAAATTAAAATGTCTTACAGTTACTTTATGTTGCTCTATATACTAAATACTGAAAAGTAATTACTGTACAATAGTTATATTCCAGTTGATTTTTAATACTAGAACTGGAAGAGATCATCAAGTCCAGGCCCCTGCCCTCATGGCAGGATCAAGCACTGTCTAGATCATCCGTGATAGTGGTCTATCCAGCCTGCTCTTAAACATCTCCAGAAATGGAGATTCCACAATTTATTTCAGTCTTTAACTACCCTGACAGTTAGGAAGTTTTTCTTAATGTCTAACCTAAACCTACCTTGCTGCAATTTTAGCCCATTGCTGCTTGTCCTATCATCAGAGGCCAAGGAGAACAATTTTTCTCCCTCCTCCTTGTGATACCCTTTTAGATATTTGAACACTGCTATCATGTCCCTCTCAGTCTTCTCTTTTCTAAACTAAACAAGCCCAGTTCTTTCAGTCTTCCCTCATAGGTCATGTTTTCTAAACCTTTTACCATTTTTGTTGCTTTTCTCTGGATCTTCTCCAATTTCTCCACATCTTTCTTGAAATGTGTTGCCCAGAACTGGACACAATACTCCAACCAAAGCCTAATCAGTACAGAGTAGAGTGGAAGAATGACTTCTTGTGTTTTGCTCACAATGCTCCCGTTAATGCATCGTAGAATCATGTTGTTGTTTTTGTTTTTGTTTGTTTGTTTGTTTTTTCCAACAGTGTGGTCCATTATGACCCCTAG
This sequence comes from Pelodiscus sinensis, assembly GCF_052426305.1. Classification (NCBI taxonomy): domain Eukaryota; kingdom Metazoa; phylum Chordata; order Testudines; family Trionychidae; genus Pelodiscus; species Pelodiscus sinensis. Next base: position 46,341,787 of record NC_143052.1, read on the forward strand.
TTCCCTTTCTGCAGTACTCCTTCCCTAGATAGTCACTTCCCATTCTGTGTGTGTGAAACTGATTGTTCCTTCCTAAGTGGCGTACTTTCCATTTGTCCTTATTAAACTTCATCCTATTACCTCAGACCAGTCCTCTAGTTTATCCAGATCATTTTGAATTATGACCCTAAAGCACTTGCAACCCTTCCCAGCATGGTATCATCTGCAAACTTAATAAACGTACTCTCTATGCTATCATCTAAATTGTTGATGAAGTTATTGAACAGAATTTGTCCCAAACAGACTCCTTCCAGCATGGTTGTGAACTATTAATAACTACTCTCTATGAACGGCTATCCAACCATTTATGCACCCATCTTACAGTAGCTCCATCTCAGTTGTATTTCTGTAATTTATTGATAAGTTTTTTTTCCACCGAATGGAATGGAATCAAGAGTACTGTAATGTATATACACACGCAAGGGGCTGATTTGTGGTTCCCAGTTTAATTTTCATATGTCGTGAGTTTTAAATACAGGCAGTCCCCGAGTTACGTGGATCTGACTTATGTCGGATCCCTACTTACAAACGGGGCTTTTCTCTCTGCAGAGGACGCAGGCGGCGGGACCGCAGCGCGTCTGGGCAGTCTTGCCGCCTGCGTCCTCCGCGGCGAGAAAAGCTGCTGCGCGTCTCCCTGGTCTGCTGGGGAAGGGAGGGGGGGCCAGCAGACCAGGGAGACGCGGAGCAAAGCCATGGAGAATGCGGGCGGAACGCGGCGCATCTCGGCGGTCCTGCCGCCTGCGTCTCCCTGGTCTGCTGGGGGGGGGGGGGCGCAGCTAGTGCGCCCCCCCCCCCCCCCCAGCAGACCAGGCTTTTCTCGCCGCGGAGTACGCGGGCGGCAGGACCGCCGAGACGCGCCGCGGTCCTGCCACCCGCATCCTCCGCGTCGAGAAAAGCCACTCCACGTCTCCCTGGTCTGCTGGGGGAGCCCCTCCCCAGCAGACCAGGGAGACGCGGAGCAAAGCCGCGGAGGACGCGGGCGGCAGGACCGCGGCGCGTTTCGGCGGTCCCGCCACCCGCGTCTCCCTGGTCTGCTGCGGGGGACGCCGCTAGGCTTTTCTTGCCGCTGGTCAGTTTCAGCAGTGGCTGAATCAGGACGCCTGGGGTAGAGCAGCTGGGGGGCTGCCGGGTTGGTCCCATGGCGCCAAGGTGCGGCGCTACTGGACCAACCCAGCAGCACCCCAGCTGCTCTGCCCCGGCGTCCCTAAGTCAGCCGCTGCTGAAACTGACCAGCGGCTGACTACAGGAAGCCCGGGGAAAAGCAGCTCTGCCTCGGGCTTCCTGTAGTCAGCTGCTGGTCAGTTTCAGCAGCGGCTGAATCGGGGACACCTGGGGTACAATATGTACCAGTTCCGACTTACATACAAATTCAACTTAAGAACAAACCTACAGTCCCTATCTTGTACATAACCCGGGGACTGCCTGTACCTAACTGTACTGTGTTAATATTTGTCATATTATTTCCTTGGAATGTAGGCATTGCAAATCTGCTGATGGGACCCTCTAGTCTAGTCCAGCATTCTGGCTACAAAAGTGGCAAATACAAGATGTGTCATAGGATGGGGTGTGAGTGTGCTCGCACATGTCCACAAGAAATTACAGTGGACAGTTATCTCCAGACAGGGAATGTTTCTTCTTCACTCCTATCAGTTTGTAGCTGGCTTATGACCTGAAACATGAGTGGGTTTTAATCTGTTTTTTTATCCTACCTATGGTATTTTAGATGTTTTTATTATCAATAAGCCTTCATCCTTTTAAAAATCTTACAAACTTTTGACCTCACTGATATTTAATGGCAATGAGTTCCACAGATGAATTGGGTAAAAAAAGTTTCCTTTTATCAATTTTTTGGTCATGTTTTGTCTATTTGCTCATCAATTCCCGCTTTGTACACCTGATATCTAGCTTACATTTTACCTATCCTTATTTCATTTTCTGCTCTATTAACTTGGGATGAGTTTCCAATTTCTGAAGGAAGCCCATTTGGCTTAAGTAACATCTGCTTTAAAGATAAAAAAGGGAAAGGAAATTACCCAGTTTTATATCGAAGAAGTACCAGTCAGTCAAGGGTAACCGGGGCATACCAATATTTCTAATAAATATGCACTTGTACATCAGTCAGCCAAAGGGCAATTAATTTGTTAGTCTTGCATGGATTATCTTGTGTAAGAATATTACATGTATCTTTGAAAGTGCAAAGTTTAAGAAATCCTAAGGATAGCATAAAGGCCAGCTTTGCAAGCCACTTGATTCTTTTTGGTAACTCTTCTGGGGACAAATAGACACTTTGAGCAGGTGGGGGAGGAGGGTATGGATGCAGAATAAGGCAGCCAAAATAGATGTCATATTTAAATTCCAGGGGGGAAAAAAAGAATTAGCATGTACTTGCTTTACACTGTATTTCTTTAAAGAAAATTCAAAGGCTATTGTTTGCCAGGCTGAAACAATTATTCTGAAATATGAGTCACTCCCTTATTGTTTTGGTCTATACTTGATTTTATTTCAACAAAACAAGTTATGTATCATAAAAATAATTAAACAGTACCTTAAATGTATATTTAAAATTATTATATAAGAGGAAATTACAACAATTTTACACATCAAATTATTGTATTATATTCAAACAAGACCTGAAAAAATATTATACAAAATATCTAAAATATAATCAATAATAAATAAATATGACTTTCCGATAGAAGTACATTGGTAGCCCTGAAAGCTATCAGTTTCTGTTAGTGTGGCCCTCAATAGACTTCGAGTTTGACATGCCTGCTTTAAAGATCTTTTCTTTTTGGGTTGTCTCTTAGGGTACGTCTAGACTACATGCGTCTGTCGCCAGAGGCATGTAGATTAGGCTACCAGACATAGTAAAATGAAGCGGCGATTTAAATAATTGCCGCTTCATTTAAATTTACATGGCTGCCGTGCTGAGCCGACAAACAGCTGATCAGGAGGCTTACCTGGGTGGTCGACAAATACCTTTGATGTCAACACCCGCGCGTCCAGACTATCGCGCTGAGCCGACAAACAGCTGATCAGCTGTTTGTCGGCTCAGCGCGGCAGCCATGTCAATTTAAATGAAGCGGCGATTATTTAAATCGCTGCTTCATTTTACTGTGTCTGGTAGCCTAATCTACATGCCTCTGGCGACAGAGGCATGTAGTCTAGACGTACCCTTACTTGAATTGGCCAATTTTGTGAAGTTCTTAGGAACACTGGAATTGCTATTTGTACTTCTTCTTCGAGTGGTCCCCGTGGGTGCTCCACTCCAGGTGTCGGGTCCCGTCCCGGCGCCGCTGGTCGGAAGTTTTCCATAGCCGTAGTTGGGCCGGACCGCGCATGCGCGAGCGGAGCGCGCGGCGTTCGCGCCTTTGCAACGGTCCGGCCCCCCCCCTTGTCAGTTCCTCTCAGCCGCCCGTGGTCGCTGGCGGAACGCCGTTTCTCTCCTCACAGGACCGTCTAAAAAAAAAAAAAAAAAAAAGAAGAAAAGAAAGACAAGAAAAAGAAAACAGACGAAGATAAAGAATAGTAGTTAATTAAAAAAAAAAAAAAAAAAACAAAACAAAACAAAACAAGAAGAGGACGAGAGAGGGAGATTATGCCTGGCTCACCAGGTTTTAAGCGGTGCATACACTGCAAGGAGGCTATGCCTGCCTCTGACGGGCATGAAGCCTGTGTTAGATGCCTGGGAGAGTCGCATGTCCCGCAAAAATGCGCTCATTGCGCAAAGCTGACTCCCAGAGCGCGGAGAGAAAGAGATATGCGCTTAAAGCTCCTCCTCTGTGATAAAGCGCTACAGCCTTCTGAGCAACATCTATCAGGAGCGCCCGGAGGGCACGGTAACAGAGCGAAGTCTCCACCGGCAACGGGAACGCAAAAGAAAAGGGCTTCCCCTGCCCGCTCCCTCCCGCCCCCCTCATTGTCCCGTGTGTCTCAGGGACATAAACAGGGAGCCTCCGGGGCCGCGAGACAGCCGGAGAGATCAAAAAAGCCGCAGGCGGCAACATCAAGCCGCACGTCATCGGCACCGGCTATACGTCCCGCTGAGAGCGCAACTGACACGCAGCGCTCGGCACCGCTCCAAGGGCTGGAGCCGCGGCAGTCTGCCCAGCCGCGAGTCAGAACGGCACCGCAAATGCCTGCACTGAGTCAGGGTAAGCCGGCACCGGGTCCGGCACCGGATGCAACCCTGCCACACGGCACCGCGGAGCTCAGTGAGCATAATAAACAGAGCGCCCCCCTCCGTGCCGACTCGGCACCGGCCGATCAGCTTGCAGCTGCAACGGCACCGCAAGAACAGCTGCCTGGGGTGCCGGCTAGGGCAGTAACACAGCAGGACGAAGCAGTCCTGCTTAGTCCTCCCCCTGCCCATTCTTCTTTATCAGTGCAAAGGGGAGAGACTCCTTCTGTCTCTGCAGTCCCCACTAAGGCTGCTAAGAAATCTGTCACGAGGCATTCAATTTCACCCTCACTCGAGCCTTCAATCTCTCCCTCTCATTCACCAAGCATTACTCATCGCACATCTTCTCATCACCAAACAAGGTCCCCGCGATGCAGATCAAGGTCTCGTTATTCTGATCGTCACGGGCGATGTCATCGTTACTATAGGGAATCATCATATAGATCTCGTTCACCAAGTTATTCCCCCCCAAGATCCTATCATAGGAGGTATGCCAGTAGATACTCCTCCCGAAGGTCTTCGCCTGATCATCCTGATCATAGGGGCCATCAAGCATCCGAATATGAAAGGCATCACTATCGTCCTGACCATTGTTGTTGTCATACCCCTCATGAATCGCGACAATTATCACCAATTAAGGACTGGAAGGGGGCGTCATCTCGACAGCACACCCACTCACCTTCAGTCCAGCTATCTGAGCCTGAGGAAGGGCAGATATCGGATGGGGACGATCAGCTGCACAATATGTCACAAAAAGATATGTCGTCATCCTACCCTGACGACGCACTGTTTGAGGGGGACCCATCTCCCCCAGACGACACAAAGGACTTTCAAGATCTGTTTAGGAGAGTGGCCCAATCTCAGGAGGTTCAGATATTGGACACTCCAACGAAACAATTCAAGCTCTGGAGGAACCTAAACCCTAAACAACAATCTAAGGTCGCCTTGCCTATGGACGAGGCTATCCTCCAATCAGCTGCGGAAATCTGGCGTACCCCGGCTTCGACTCTACCAACGTCAAAACCGACAGAAAAGCGATATTTTATAGCGTCTAAAGATTCAGAATTTCTTTTCACTCACCCGCAACCAAACTCGCTGGTGGTCGACGCAGCTCTCCAAAGGGCTAAGAACCCGCAGCTGAAAAATGCGGGCATTGATAAGGAGGCGAAGAAACTGGATGCCTTTGGCCGTAAGGTTTACACGTCAGCCACGTTGCTCCTTCGCATAGCGAATTACACAGCTCTCCTAGCCAATCATAGCTTTGATAGTATAACAAAGCTTACTGAGCTGTCTCAGAGATCATCAGAGACAGACAGGGAGCTACTACGGTCTATTCTGAAGGAGGGCTATGCGTGTTCAAAGGCCAATCTTCAGATAGCTATGGATATAGCTGATACAGCTGCTCGGGGAGTAGCAACAGCGGTATCAATGAGGCGATCTTCTTGGCTCGCCACGGCCGCGGTACCTAAGGAGCTGCACTCCAAGGTAGAAGACCTCCCGTTCGATAAGATAAAATTGTTTGCGGAGAAAACAGATGAGATCCTTCATACTGGGAAGGACTCAAGAACAACGCTTCGCACGCTCGGCATGTACGCACCACCATTCCGTCGCCGGCGTTATTTCCCATACCAGAGACGGTATGACTATCAGTCGAGGAGACAGCAGAATCGCCCCTTCGACCAAGCGCGATCGAGACAGCGCCCCCAGCGGAGGCGTCCACCACCACCTAGAGTGACAGGCACGGCTGCCTCAAAGCAGCAAGTTTGACTCCCTGGTCGAGGGCAAGCGCACACTACCAATCAACCTGGACAAACCCATGTTCCACCACCGCTTACGACCTTACTACCACCAATGGGTCGAGATAACAACGGACAAATGGGTGCTGGAAGTCATAAACAACGGCTTCACCATTCCTTTCACCTCCATCCCCCCCACCACCCCACCCTCCCCGTACCTGTTCAGGGATCCATCTCAAGAAAATCTCTTGCAACAGGAAGTTCATCGTCTCCTGGATATCGGAGCAATAGAGAGGGTCCCCGATCAGTTCAAGGGAAGAGGGTTTTATTCCAGATACTTTCTAACGGAAAAGAAAACGGGGGGTTGGAGGCCCATTCTCGATTTAAGAGGTTTGAATCGTTATCTTCGCAGACAGCGTTTCAAAATGGTGACCCTGAATTCCATAATACCGTCCCTCGATTTAAACGATTGGTTCGCTGCCCTCGATTTACAAGATGCGTATTTTCACATCACAATACATCCTGCGCACAGACGTTTTCTACGATTCATGATAGGCCACGATCACTTTCAATATCGCGTTCTACCGTTCGGGCTGGCGTCAGCGCCCAGAGCGTTTTCAAAGACCCTGGCCGTCGTAGCAGCTTATCTGCGTCGGTTACAGGTGATAATATATCCGTACCTGGACGACTGTTTAATAAAAGGCGCCACGCAGCGAGAAGCGTCACAAATGGTGGCGATGGTCGAACAAACTTTCGAATCACTCGGCCTCCTTCTCAACAAGCAGAAATCGACACTTATTCCAATTCAGTTTATAAGGTTTATAGGGATAAACCTAGACTCACGCATGGCAAGAGCTTACTTACCGCAAGAAAGATTTCAGGCAATCAAGGATCTTGTCACTATACTCACTGGCAACATGACCATATCGGTACACAATTGCCTTCGTCTCCTCGGGCACATGGCAGCGGCCACAGCAGTAGTTCCTCATGCACGCCTCCACTTGAGGAGCCTTCAGCATTGGCTATCCACGGTTTACGTCCCCGTGAGGCACGACATTCAGAAGCTAGTGTGGTTACCTCCACATGTTCAGAGATCGCTGCAGTGGTGGACAGAAGCGAGAAACCTTCTCACGGGAGTTCCATTCCATCGACAGCAACCAACAGTGCAGATAACATCGGATGCCTCGCTCATAGGCTGGGGAGCCCATATGGACAACGAGCGAATACAGGGCAAATGGTCGCTCAACGAGAGACGTCTGCATATAAATCTGTTGGAACTTCGAGCAATCTTCTACGCATGCAAACACTTTCTTCCCCAGATCAGAGGGCTTACAGTAAGGATACTGACAGACAACGTAGCGGCGATGTATTATGTCAACAGACAAGGGGGAGCACGATCACGTTCCCTATGCGCCGAAGCAGTGCGGTGCTGGAATTGGTGCATACAGAACAACGTAAGCATAACAGCATCGTACTTACCTGGCACCGCCAATGTGATTGCAGACTCCCTCAGCAGACAGTTTCCCACGGATCACGAGTGGGAAGTAAGGACAGACATTCTATCTGCCATATTCCAGAGATGGGGTACTCCACTGGTAGACCTATTTGCAACATACGACAACAAGAAATGTCACCTATATTGCTCGAGAGCGGGGCTCGGCAAGAGCTCTCTCGGCGATGCGTTTCTGATCAGGTGGAAGAAAGCACTTCTGTATGCGTTTCCTCCCACGCCGCTTATCGCCAGAACACTGGAGAAAATCAGGTTAGAGGCAGCAACGGTCATTTTCCTAGCTCCAGCATGGCCCAGACAAGCCTGGTTTCCATTCTTACACAGGATGTCAATTCAACCACCTTATCTTCTTCCTCTCCATCAGGATCTCCTCACTCAGGAAGGGGGGACACTGTTACACCCCAGGCTGCAGTCGCTGCATCTGACGGCGTGGCTTCTTACTGGTTGAAAGGAGATGAAAATCTATGCTCCGAAGAGGTCAAGACAGTACTTCTTCATAGTAGAAAACAGTCTACACGGAATACCTACCTGGCAAAGTGGCGGAGATTTTCTGACTGGTGCATTCAGAACGATATACACCCCCTATCATCTCCTCTACAGAACGTTTTGGACTACATCCTTGATTTACGAGAGTCAGGTCTTACGCTTTCGTCTTTAAGAGTGCACTTGGCAGCCATCAGTGCTTTTCATCAACCAGTAGGGGGTTCTGCGCTCTTCTCTCACGCAATTACAAAAAGGTTCTTGAAGGGACTTCAAAACTTATATCCGCCACGAAGCGCGCCCTCTCCTTCCTGGAATCTCGATTTAGTGCTGGATACCATTATGCACCCACCTTTCGAACCCTTGGCATCGGTTTCGCTACATATTTTAACGATGAAAACAATCTTCCTGCTTGCAATTACATCGGCGAGACGGGTAGGGGAATTGGGGGCGCTGATGGCAAGCCCCCCCTTCACTGTTTTTTCCAAGGACACAGTAACGCTCCGATTACATCCGGACTTTATCCCCAAAGTTTGTTCTTCTTTCCATATCAATGAACCTATCGTTCTTCCGACCTTTTATCCCAAACCTCATTCCTCCAGTAGAGACGCTCTGTTCCACACACTTGACGTCCGACGTGCACTGTCGTTCTACATAGACAGAACGCGCCAGTGGAGACGAACTGACAGGTTGTTGGTATCTTTGGCACCTAGATCGAAAGGCAAGGCACTTTCCACTCAACGCATTGCAAAATTAATCACACTCTGTATTATGGAATGTCATTCAATTAGAAACAAACCTCTTCCTTCATTACCTCGGGCTCACTCCACGAGAGCTGTAGCGACTTCCACTGCATTTGCAAGGGGAGTTCCCCTGGCGGATATTTGTCGTGCGGCTACTTGGGCTTCTAGTATAACTTTCGCACGGCATTATGCCATAACGAAGCGGTGGGCTCCAGACGCTGCAGTAGCCTCTGCGGTACTGTCCACGGTAGAAAATAATTGACCCGGAGCGCGTTCTGGGTTACTGCTTTGTACTCACCTGGAGTGGAGCACCCACGGGGACCACTCGAAGAAGAAGAAGAAGTTACTCACCCTGTGTAGTAACGATGGTTCTTCGAGATGTGTCCCCGTGGGTGCTCCACGCCCCACCCTCCTCCCCGCTCCGGGTCTCTCTGCTTTGTCTTTCAGGGACCGAGCGGTGAGAGGAACTGACAAGGGGGGGGGCCGGACCGTTGCAAAGGCGCGAACGCCGCGCGCTCCGCTCGCGCATGCGCGGTCCGGCCCAACTACGGCTATGGAAAACTTCCGACCAGCGGCGCCGGGACGGGACCCGACACCTGGAGTGGAGCACCCACGGGGACACATCTCGAAGAACCATCGTTACTACACAGGGTGAGTAACTTCTTCTTTTCCATTTGTACTTTTTAGTTCTTTTTCTAATGAAGGATTGGTAACCAATAAAACATGTTGATTTTTCAGCTAAATTAGTCTTTTAGGGCATGTCTACATAGCAGGGCTAAATTCGAAATAAACTACGCAACTTGAGCTATGCTAATTGCATAGCTTAAGTCGAAACAGTTTATTTTGACTTTTGACACTGTCTACACAGCAGTTATTTCTAAATAGAGCACTCTTCCCCTGACTTCCCTCACTCCTCATGAACTGACATTATTCCGAATTAACACTGCTGTGTAGATCCAGGCTATGTCTAGACTACATTCCTCTTCTGAAAGAGGAATGTAAATGAGCTCGATCAAAAGTGCAAATGAAGTGGAGATTAAAATATCCCGTGCTTCATTAGCATATTCGTGTCCAATCGGCGTTTCGGAAAAGGATTTTTTGAAAGTGAAACCACAGTCTAGACGGGGTTCTTTTTGGGGAAAAAAACCCTTTTTTGAAAGAACCCATAGTCCTTTATTTGAATGGGAATTAGAATTCAGTTAAAAATAATTATCTTCGGTGTGCTGGGTAGCTAAAGAAAAAAACCTGTGTCAAAACATTTTGCATTTAAAACATCATCGGACAAATAGCATTATCTTTACTTTGTTAATTTAACTGATTGTTCCTGGTCACCAGTATCCTTCAAGAGTTTAGTACTAATAAATCTTTTCCTTTCTTGCTTAATGTTTGTTCATACAATGGAAGAAACCAAACTTTCCTGTTTTTTTCCCACTCCCAGTGTCTACATAACATTAAAGGGGCTAATTGTCCAAATTAATTATTTGAATAGTCCAACATGAAGAAAATATTTGCTCTGCCCCATCTATCAGAAACTAGGTTGGCACTTCAGCAAACTCTTGTTCCATGTGCTCGGCCAGTTCCATAGTTTAGCTTTCTTTAAAAATCTTCAGAAAAGAACATACTGCTTAATATTTTTAATGTATATTATTTTAATAAATTAGTAAATTTAGGCCTTGTTATACATTGACAAAATACATAAATAGATGTATTTTAAAAATAAATATTTATTTAATTTAAACAATTTTATTTGAAAAAAAAAAACTATTTTTTTATTTTAATTTTTTTTTAAGTTTGCTTTGTCTATAACATGTCTGTAGGAATATTTTTTTATTTACTCCAGACATCCTAATTGTGGAATTCATATTTTTAATAATACATTTTTTTTAAATAGAATGGCAAATTCCTCTCCTCTGCCTTTCCTCTGCTCCCATATTTTCATATGAATTTTTACTTTAAATAACCTTCATTTTATTATTACAATTCTATGCAGGTATACATGACTGCACACATGCATTTGTATCATAAAAAGATCATAAAAATTGCTAAGTTAGATAACGCCAGAACTAAGGTTTCCCTGGTAACCCTAATTTGGATTCCTGTGCATATGCATTATAATACATTCTGGAATTATGTGATGATGTACTATTTTTTTCATACAATCTCAGCCTCATTTATGGCACACAGGGATTGGTGTTCCCTTAGTGAGCAGCTATTCAATATTTTGTTTTCTCACTATTGATTGTTTGGCCCTAGGTATTAATTATTGTGCACTATTCAAATTATGCTCTGAAGACAGAATTATTAATTGCCTCATAGGCTTTTCTATGGCTCTCATCATTATAATTGTTTGTGAAACACTCATTATTAATGGATCTTCATGACACTCCTGTGAGGTGAGAAGGTAGTAGTATCCCTATTTTACAGATCGGGAACTGAGATACAGAGAAATTAAGGTCAAAAGTATCCACTAACCTTTGGGTGCACAATTTGAAATACCTAGACCTGATTTTTCAGATTATTTCAGTTGCAGCTGTGAAGGCACATCACTCAACTATATTAGGCATGAGACTATTTTTCTCTTTCTGCAATCCCCTGCTTCATCATTTATTAGTTTTGAAGGATTAGATTTTTGTTGATTTAACTTCAGTTTCACCATGCACATGCAAACCAGTGAAAAAGTATTTCCAGCTATGAAAATCAAAATCTACGGCTAGGATAACTAAGTAAAATGCTGATTGAGAATGTATTAGAATTTGTTCTAAAGATATTTGCTTTATATATTTTGACATATGATGTTGGCAGCTTATTTTTTTAATTATTATAAAGCTTTAACTTTTTGAATCTCTATTGGTCATTTAATAATTATTGTTTGACTCCCTCCCTCCCCCCAATAATTTCTTCCAACCGTGGAAAATTTAAATCAATAAAATTGGAAGAGATATTTAAACCAGTATTCCCTGTAAGCTGAGTGCTTGGATGGCTTCCCAGGAGAGATTCAGGTGCTGTTCAGCTGATTAGAAGAGTGCCCAGCAACATATGTGTCTACTGGTGGTACACATCTGCACATGCCTCAGTGCATATAATAAAATTTATTCCACATATGAATGGGGAAAAATTGAAGGCAACATTATTTACAATCCAAAATTTTGTCGTTATAAAAATGTAAATAAATAATTAAAAATGTTTAAAGATCGATATTGATGTTATTTATTGAAAATATAAAAAATCAGTTCTTTGAGCCTATACCCAATTTCCACAACAAATGAGGTAGGGATCCTGCAAACATCTTCCATTATTATGCAGCCTTGATTGATTCTATTCTGTGCACTGAATGAGGCAGGCATCCTTTGGGAAAATGTGATTTTGTAATTAGATTGTGTCATAATGCATGTATGCAGTAGGGCAGAAGTAAAGTGGCATGAACACTATAACTGAGAAATGATACACATAATTATCTATTTCCAAGAGAGGTAGGAGTGGTATATCTCTTATTCTAATGATATATATATATATAAAATACACACAAAAAGGAAATTAATTAGAAGAGAAGATTCAAAACTAAACTATTTCTATCTTAAATCTGTGCTTTTGTGACCGTTTCTGCTTCAGAATTGCATAACTTTTTGAGAATCTTCAGTTTTCTACTGATGTTAAAACTTCATTGTGATTTAATGTGTCAATAGTAGCTGTAAGAATTGACCTTTTGCAAAGCAATATAGGCGGAAAGTAAATGTTATAGGCTAATGTCTTTAAGTTAAAATCACAAACTTTTAATTTAATTATAATATAGATTAATTACATGAACCACTTTTTAATATTTCATCACCAGGTGAAGAACAAGAAGATGCAAATGAAAAGTGCAAGAAGCAGGTGTGTAAAACAAAATTTATTTTAATTTAGGTAAGGCTGTCTTGAAAATTGTGTAATGTTAATGTTGTACCAAATAAAATTGACATTTCACGTGCTTAATGACAGGATAGTAAATGTCAACAAAACCCTTCCTAAGTACTTTTTAAAAACTATAAACGAACTTTAGAGCCCATGAATCAGTTCAGCCTTGTAGACTAAAATCATTTATTTGGTAAGGCTATTAGTGCCACTTTTTATGAAGGGTGCCCAGCATTTCCCAATGAAAGAACCTGTTCTCACATGCTCATAACTTTGCTATATTTTAACCATTGGGGATGAGATTGTCCTTGCTGGATGTGTGCCACAGACTGACTTTTTTTTTTAATTTTATTTTAGCTAGAATGGTTCTGATAGCAAGGCTAGGAAGAAAAACTTTGGCACGTGTTAAAAAATTTCTGACAACCCTTTCTTTAAAAAGTTCTGTGCTCTGAAAAAGGAACTTAAATTTGTGGGGAGGAAGGAGAAGTTCCTTTTGCTGTCCCTGTAAAAATCTGAGCAGGACTTACTTTACAAATCCAGTTCTGGTCTGCTGCAGTCTATTCTTGGTCTGGGTACCCAAACTGAGGGCTGAAAGACTGTGCTCTTAAGCCCATTCACCACTCATCCTGTTTCTTCCCTCTCCCTTCCCTTTGGGCCTGGGCATTGCGGAGGAGGAAACTGCCTGATCAGAATGCAGAGAATACAAGAACTGAACCTATGGGTGGTGGAGTAGTAGATTGGGACAAGAAGCCTGAACAGATGGGGGAGAGACTGCGATTTGTGGCTGAAGGGGTTGAAAACTGGAAATGGGAGAGAGGGACTTGTAGCTAATAGATGGCAGGAAAACTGAGATAAGATGAAGAGCCAAGGGGTCACTGGGACTGGTGAACCCACGGATTGAGAGAAATGGCATAATAGGGGAGAGGAGTCAGATTGTGTGAGAAGAACTGGGATTGGCTGGTCAAAGAGACTGATACAAGGAGCTGCTGTGTGTCTGTCAGATTGGACTAGGAGCCTTGGAAGGAAAATCGGGTCTAAGGGACAGGGGAGAGGAGAGGTAACTATAGGCAGATTTGCAGGAAATAGATTGGAAGAGGAGCCAAGAAAAGAATTGGGATCAGTAGACTGGGCTAAAGACTCTGGGGATTTGGGGAGTGAGACTAGAACTGGTTGAACAAGAACACTGGGACTGAGAAAAGATGCCTGAAGAATAGAGACTGGACCTGGAACAAGGAGCAAAGGGTAGGTAAAAGATGGTCTGGGGCATCCTGGAAAAGATGGTGCAGAAAAGTCTCACTTGGGGTAACTGTGTACATTTAGTAGCGCACACTGCCAGTGGAGGCTAGAATGGAACTCAAGATACTGAGTGGCACCATTCTTCAGCAAATATTTGTGAAACCCATTGGCCAAAACATATATGGTAAGAGAGAAAAAATTAAAAGAGATCATAGAAATTAGGGGCCAAGTTCTGCCTGCTTTACTATGTGTGTAATCCTGTTAGATTCATTAAGAGAGCTCTCTTTTCAGCCTGCCTATTCAAATTGCACAAGATTTTACTTTGATCTTACTTTCCAACTACTTTTTGTTGATGAAACATAGGTACTCAATATAAACAATTTTAAACACCTGTACCTGGAGGAAAACACCTGTTCAACAATGGTGCAGTAATAATTACTATATTCATTTAACCAGGTGATGGCAGTCAAAACACAAGTTTATTGTTATAGTAGAAATAAAGCCAAAAACAAATATTGCACATAAATTAAGGCCTGTGCATTTTGCATGGCTTGGAAATCTTGTGGCAGTGTTTAAGCCCTTTGGGTGTATTGTCATTCATTTAAATAATTTTTACAACTTTAAAATCCAAGGTATATTAAATTACAAATGAGGAGGATATAGACATATCCTTGGAGCAGAACCAACCTCCACAACGTGGTGTTTTTAGCAAGTAACTAGAAATATATAAGTCGTTCTTTGTTAAAAGCTGTGGGAGGAAACTTCTTATAAAGAAAAATCCACAATGATTCCCTAACAGGGATTATTTCATAACGGGAGTTGGAGTTTGCTACATCGCCACAGGAAATTTGCCCCACAAACGTAGAGGAATTCAGGGGATCTGAGAGAGAGAACAGGCCATCCATGCAGGTGCATGTCACTGTGACCGCATCACATCTTTGGATCTGTTATTATGAACTCATTTTGGTGTGACAGATCCTGGAATTCAAGATGAGGAGAAATAGTTAGCACAGTCTGTGGCAGTACAAACTTTTTCATGCGAATTCTATGATGAAATTTTCTTTAATTGCAAATAATTGAAAGGAGACATTGAGCCAGAATGTTTTCCCTAAGGAAATAACTTGAGTGCCAGCCTGTCTCTTGTTGTCCTGACTTCTTGTCCTCAGTCTCCTACAGTGCAGTCTCTGGACCATTGAGAGAGGGGACTAAGTAGAAAGCCCTTCGAGGTTGCATCTACATAGCACCCTAAACTCTAAATAAGATACGCAATTTGCACTATGCAAATTGTGTATCTTATTTCGAATCAATTTCAGTATAGCTTATTTTGAAATTTGGCATGTCTACACAGTGCCAGATTTCAAAATAACGTGCTATTTCGAGTTATCCCTTAACCCTCATGGAACGAGGGTTACCAGGAAGCTGAAATAGCGTGCCCGTTATTTAAAAAAATATTTTGAAAAAAGTGTAGGCCTGTGTATGTGTGGGTAGCTATTTCAGGATACCTCTGGTATCCTGAAATAACCGTGCAATGTAGACGTACCCCTAAAGATCATGGGGAAAAGGGGAGAGATTCTTTCCCCACCTAGGTCTCAGAGACACAATTTGTCTTCTGAAATGGATATATTTGAAATTACAGAAAGTAGATGGTTGAAAATTTAAAATGGTTAAGAAATCATATTGCTCAGATAAATTCAATCCAGCCAAAATAAGACTCAACAAAATAAAAATTAAGACTTATTTTATATAAACAACATTAAGTAAACCTTTTTAATATTCAGGGATTTTTTACAAGATTTGGTTACAGACCAGTTATTTTCAAGATGTTTTTGGACAGATTTGTGATACTGGGCAAGTTTGCAAGATAAGCTTATTAAACTAATTGTAACTGCTGTTTTTTTGCTAATTTTTCTTTCTCCATACCTGCCTTCTTAAGGATAAACAGATATTAGATGCAGCCAACTTGACAGAAAAAAACTCTGATAATCAGATTGACAAAAGAGAAATTTCATTTCCACACCCGAAAATGAAATCTGAGGTACTAAAACAAAATGAGGAATCACATGTTGATGACACACAATTAAATCCAAAATGTTGGGAAGAAAGATATGAAAGAATGTGGGTTGAAAATGAGAAAAGGGAATTGAAAACAAATTTTAAAAATATTACAGCAGAGCTAAAGCAAATGTTTGGTGAAATTAATGTTATTGAGAAAATGACATGCATGGAAGGGACATTACAAGATGGCTTCAGTGAAGAAGAGTGCATACGTGAAGCACCAAATAATTTGACAAAACCCATCAGTAATATACAAGGAAGAGGTGAATTTATGGACCTAAAATCTGTGCTTGAACAGGAATCCAGCAATGAAAACCGAATTTCTTATGCTTTAAGTTCCAGTTCTCATGAGCAATCCAATCAATATATTATGAGGCCATGTGAAAATTATAACAAACTATGTACTGAACATATATGGAATATAAATGAAGAGGGTTTTACTAACCATGCAGAAAGTACAAAATTAGCTGTAAATAAAGAGAGGAAAGACCAAATAGCTGCTGTGGAAATAGAAGAAAATGTGGATGGAAATATTTTAAATGTAGAGACTAGTCCTGGTTATACACTAAAACAGAGTTTGAAAGAAAACATTTTGTACAAGAAACCTAATATTCCAGATTCTGTAAGGCCTGTTTCTACAGATGATAAAAACACATTTCTTGCTACAGCAAAAAACAAATTTGAGAGAGACTCACTCTATTTTAAGAATGATACTCCCAGAGACTGCTTTGTTGGCAATACTAAAACTAGTAATACTGAAATTGAAAGTAATTTAGAAATCTCTCGACAATCTCATGATGATACTTTGAAAAGACAGTTGGATGAAGAACTGGAACAAGATATGGAAAGATTTAAGAATGAGGTAGGAATGCTGCAGATAGTATTCCTGAATTTGGAGAAAGAGAAAGTACAACTACAAAAAGAGGTAGAGGTTCACCTGCTGCTGCTTCATTTTCACTGGTCTTTCCTCCGCATCAACCATCCTGTTCACTTCAGCTATTCATCATTACAGAAGGGCTTCTTGTGCTTATTGGCGTTTTGTGCAGTGCAAATATATTTCTTCTCTCTTAAGAGGGGCAAGTGGAGAGAATCTTCATTTCCTCCATTATGTGTTTAGAAAGTTTAAGAAATCTAAAATTTAGTTATTCTTAATTGTAGTTTAAAATTCAAACATAAAGGACCATATTCAATTCTAGTGTAAATAGTTGCCACACCATTAACGTCAAAGAAAAGGCACACATTTACATTGGTTCTCACTTTTGAACCAAAGAATGAAAATAGCTTCTGAACAGGGTATTGACTCTTCTTTGCATTTGCTCTTCATATATACATCTTTCATAACCCTTTACTGAAACACTTCAGTTTGCTGTGAAACAATTCTCTGATTTAGGTGTTTTTCATTAAACAATAATTGTCTTAACACATTTCTGTTAATTACATGTATGTCTACATAACAAACACTATTCCTTCCTTCTAACTTCCTGTCATTAATCTGGTTATGGTCTTCATTGATTCATGTTATGAGATGTAAATAGTGTTTGTTTTAAAAGTTACGCTTTTATTAAAACTTTTTAATTATGAGTGAATTCATCTTTTTTCCCCCTAACGGTGACAGTATTCCCATTCACTTGCTATCCTGTGTAGTAGTATATTAGTAAATATAGTTCTTTAAAATTAAAAACTCCTTTTAATTCTTTATGTGAATCATAGGAGCACAATTTAGTGTACATCCTGAATTTCTCTTTAATAATTCAAGAAAATAATGACAAAAATGTTAAGCATTAAACTTTTATACTCTAGGTAGAAGAGGAAAAGAGAAAGCAAAAATGTGGTGAAATGTTGGCAACAGAGAAAAAAGAAGATACTTATAAGTCAAATATGCAAAATTTGGCTGGAAATGGTATTGATCAGCAAATGAAAGAGAAGCTTACTATACAGGAGAATCAATATTCTATAGGAGAAAGTGGAGAAACCACAAAAAAAGAAAACCCCATAAAGAACAGTGTTTCCTCCAAGGAAAGAACAAAGTTAATTCAAATACCTTTGAAGGGGTAAGATGATAAAAATAAGCATTAAGCTTCATTTTTTTTGCATATAAACTTAATTATCTTAAATATTTTTTATTCTGTAGCTTAATGAAATAGTCTTCCATCTGTGGAAACACGGTACACATGTCTTGGCTTACAAATGACACTAAATTTGTTTTCCTTCCTAAAATATTTAAGGACATAATAATTTGAGCCCTGCCCATTGAATAAATGAACACATTGACCAAGAATTTAAAAAATGGTTGCCAAAAGTTCGATGCTTAATATAATGTTAATACCCTAAATTAGCTGCTTGATCTTTTTAAATGATGAACCACCTAAAAATTCTTATTGACTTCATTATCAATATTCATTGTGTTTCAGTGTTTTATAGTTGGTTTATAATAACCCCCTTGAACTCTCTTACAGATGTAATGGGTTCAATCCTGCAACATGCTGAGCACTCAGGCTTTAAATAGTTTCAATAGCACTTCAGTGGGACTACTCACTTGCCTTACTTTGCTGGAAAAGACTCAGCAGCTTGTAGGCTCAAACTCCACAATATACTCTTATTTACTGTTTGGGAAATTCCAAGAACAACTTATCTTCAATTTGATAAACTTGCTAATACATTTTCTGAGATTTTTGTACAGGAAAGGAATAATGATGCAATTCTTTACACAGCCATTAATGGGACTCTAGCTAAAATTAAGTTGAAATAGATGTCTAAAAGAGTTGCCAATTTCCATCTATTTATATAAAAGAAATTCACCAAAGGCTCTTACGTAAATTAAGTTGTCATGGGATAAGAGGGAAGATCCTTTCATGGGCTGAGAACTGGTTAAAAGACAGAAAACAAAGGGTAGGAATAAATGGTAAATTTCAGAATGGAGAGGTGTAATTAGTGGTGTTCCCCAAGGGTCAGTCCTAGGACCAGTCCTATTCAACTTATTCATAAACGATCTGGAGAAAGGGGTAAACAGTGACGTGGCAAAGTTTGCAGACAATACTAAACTGCTCAAGGTAGTTAAGACCAAAGCAAACTGTGAAGAACTTCAAAGAGATCTCACTGAACTAGTGACTGGGCAACAAAATGGCAAATGAAATTTAATGTGGATAAATGTAAAGTAATTAATGCACATTGAAAAAAGTAACCCCAACTATACATATAATATGACGGAGGCTAAATTAGCTACAACTAAACAGGAAAGAGATCTTGGAGTCATTGTGGATAGTTCTCTGAAGATGTCCACAGAGTATGAAGCAGCAGTCAAAAAAGCAAACAGGATGTTAGGAATAATTAAAAAAGGGATAAAGAATAAGACAGAGAATATCTTATTGCCCTTATATAAATCCATGATACGCCCACATCTTGAATACTGCGTACAGATGTGGTCTCCTCTTCTCAAAAAAGATATGCTGGCATTAGAAAAGGTTCAGAGAAGGGCAACTAAAATGATTAGGGGTTTGGAACAGGTCCCACATGAGGAGCAATTAAAGAGACTGGGACTTTTCAGCTTGGAAAAGAGGAGACTAAGGGGGGATACGATAGAGGTCTATAAAATCATGACAAGTGTGGAGAAAGTGAATAAGGAAAAGTTATTTACTTGTTCACTTAATATAAGAACTAGGGGCCACCCAATGAAACTAATGAGCAGCAGGTTTAAAACAAATAAAAGGAAATTCTTCTACACAGCGCATAGTCAATCTGTGGAACTCCTTGCCTGAGGATATTGTGAAGGCTAGGACTATAACAGGATTTAAAAGAGAACTAGATACATTCATGAAGGTTAAGTCCCTAAATGACTATTAGCCAGTATGGGTAAGGAATGGTGTCCCTAACCTCTGTTTGTCAGAGGGTGGAGATGGCTGGCAGGAGAGAGATCGCTTGATCATTACTTGTTTGATTCACTCCCTCTGGGACACCTGGCATTGGCTACTCTCGGCAGACAGGGTACTGGGCTGATGGACCTTTGGTCTGACTCAGTATGGCCATCCTTATGTTCTTAAAATATTTTGTAGATTATTAGAATTCCTTTTTTTATTCAAATATAAGCAGTGCTTAGTTTTTATAAATTGCTATTTTAATCAATCTATCATGTGGTTATTTTTATTCTCTTATTAATGAATGTCAAAAGAGAAGAAATAATTTAATCAATCCTTTTCACACCATTCTAATAAAATGGCTCTCTGTTTCACTTGGAATAGAAAGGGCTAGATTTACTTGGTGGAACCTGAGCTATTTGGCCTTAGTAGCAGAAAATCCACCAGTGGAGTGGGTGGACAGAATGATGCAAAACACCTACAGTTTCTGTTCTGCAGGGGAACTAGAGCCATGCAGATCACTCATCGTAGTATGGCTAGTCAAAAAGGAGATGGGGGGGGGGGGGGTAAATCAGCTGAAAGATGTTCTGCTTTAGGTTTTAAAAGCAGTTCTTCCATGATAAAGAGCTTCATTAGTGCCATTTGTCCTTCAAGGTGAATCCCCATTCCAGAGCATATGCTTCCATGAGCCCAGAAGAGTGAAATTTGCTGCTGTTGGACTGTATCTGGCCCAAGAATTCTAATGCTTGTGGCAACATATTATGTGTGCATAGACTGTTGGCGTGTCCTTCGCTATTTGGTGGAATCAGCTTCAGTACTTTATCATAGAAGAAATTTTCTTTTACGTGCTTCAGAGTGCCTGAATATTGCCTTCTATATTATTTTTGTATTTGTCTCT
Source organism: Pelodiscus sinensis (assembly GCF_052426305.1). Classification (NCBI taxonomy): domain Eukaryota; kingdom Metazoa; phylum Chordata; order Testudines; family Trionychidae; genus Pelodiscus; species Pelodiscus sinensis. The sequence goes on from NC_143052.1 coordinate 46,362,403, forward strand.
TTTACAAAGATTTTTATGTGAAGATACTTAAGCCCTGGTTTGTTTCTTTATTCTTGTTTAAAGTAGTAATTCTGCCTTGAATGTGAAGGATGTAAAGAAAAATGAAAACAAAAAGCGGATTTCAAAGCAGAGAACTAATCAGCAAATGAATTCCACCAATGGAAATCAATTCCAAGGAGTTGATGATAGCACTTTGAGCGAAACATCTCAGGATGAAGGAAGGTACAGAATATAACAATGCTGTACTTCTCATGCATGATTGTTAGAAATATATGTTGCTTGAGAACTGACATTAAAAATAATCACTGCAGTAAAACTTCAGAGTTTATGAACATCTCACGAAAGGAAGTTGTTGGTAACGGACATATTCATAACTCTGAACAAAATATTATGGGTTGCTCTTTCAAGAGTTTATAAGTGAACAGTAATTTAATACAGCTTTGAAGCATTGTGTAGAACAAAAATGCTGCTTTTAACCATCTTAATTAAAATGAAACCAGCATAGAAAGTATTTCCTTCCCTTGTCAAACCTTTTTTTTAAACTTCTTATGGCACTTTGCAAGGAGACAAAAATAGTTCTGGGATACTGTCACTTATCCATGCTGCGTAGCTTTCCCTTCATGAATAGCTTTTACAAACCTTTAAGTATTAAAAAGTACTATGAAGACCTATTTAATGGTACTTGGCAAAAGCTGGTATAAGTTTACTGAAGGGATTGACTGGTACAGATACCAACATTAAGTCTATGTAGAAGTAACTTTAGATTCTAGGCTATAGAAAGTACAGCTAAACAATAAAAACAATACAGCAGGTTACTTTGTTCTATGCAAATTAAACCCAAAGGATGTGTCTAGACTATAGGCTTTTTTTCGAAAAAGTGGACTTTTTTTTCGAAAAAACTTCACCTGCATCTAGACTGCTGTCGCATTCTTTCAAAATTAAATTGAAAGAACGTGGCAGTTTTTTCGACCACGGAAAACCTCATTTTATGAGGAATAATGCCTTTTTTCGAAAGCGCTCTTTCGAAAAAAGGCGTTATTGAACACAGTGCTTTTTTGAAAGAGAGCATCCAGACAGCCTGGGTGCTCTCATTGAAAAAGCGGCTCTCTTTTTTGAAAATACTTGGTCTGATGGTCAAATACAGCTTGAAGTTGCTGTTTCCATGTTGAACAGATCACACGGCCAAAAAAAAAAAAAAAAACACCACACACACACACACACACACCTAGGAACCATTATTTAATAAGGACAAAGAATGACAATATAGAATATATATTTTCAGATTTAAAAACAAGTCACATACTCTGGTCTTCAAGTCTAACAGCAACTCAGTTCAAGATAGCTTCTGTTGAAAAGAGGACAGGCTCCAAAAACCTTAGGTTTTTGTATCATCCTGATTCTTTGTTCCAAACAACATTTTTAAAGTGGCAGTTAGCAAGTTTGATTCAGTCACCACAACTCTGAATTACTAAAGCATGTGACAGGGTCAGTCCCACTCCTGGGCCCTTGACCCCTATTCAGTCCACTATCCCACAGTTTAGAGGCTGTAGTACAAGACTCACTTGCCTGGTTTTGGCGTTTGGCCTTCTGTCCTGCAGCAAAACAACAAAGTAATGGGGCCAGTGCCCTGGATCAGTCTGGGCTGAGTAGGCAGTCCTCCTCTGTCCACTTGGAAAAAGGGAGTCTTCAAACACTCCCTGCCCACGCCCCTCACCTCTCTCTGCAGCCTTTACCAGGGCTGGTGCTGTTCTGCTTGGCTCCTCTGGTCTTCTTATCAGTTGTTTGTCTTTCTCCACCTCCAAACTCCTTCACTCTCCAAACTCCTTCTCAGCTCTCCCCCGTGCTGCTCCCTAGGGAAGGCTTTTAAAGAGGCCCTTACTTAATTTGTGGCTGCCCTTTCAACATCATTTCATGACATAAAATTAATAGCATAACGTCAGTCATTTTTTGCTTATTTTTGTTGCTCTGTAATTCTGTTGGGTGATAAAGTTACTCTTCAGCTATCAGTAATAGAGTTGACACTTATTTACAGCAATATCTTGTAAAAACAACTGCTGCTTATGAGCAACATTTCCCCTGGGAATGCTTTTGGTAACAGCAATATAGCTGCCCATGTAAAAGCAACATTTGTGATGTTACATCCAGGGACATTGCCTCCCCATCCCCCCCAACTGCACCCTTCCACTCCATTTGCTACCTTGGCCCTTCAGCAAAGTTTCAGGGAACACATCCCTATCCACTTGTCCTGCCTGACAGAATCTGTGTGGAGAATGTGTGTAGGGAGAAGGTCTGGAAGAGAAGGAGTTTTGAGGGAGGGAACTGGGGTTGAGGGAGCTGCAGAGGTGTAGCTGGAAAGTTTCTCCCTTGCTTAGCATCTGATTTGCAGATAGTAATGGTGGGAGGGTTGCTATTTTGCATTGGAGAGTTTCAGGAGACCTTCCCCCACCCCCAATACACTCCCATCAACTCATTTGTCATCTTTCCCTCTGGAGGATGCCCTCATACCACTGCCTCCCGCAGCAGGTGATGATTCTAGGGCTTTCCAGGACCTCTTTAGAAGGGTAGCTGAAGTGTTAGAAATTTCATTAATGACACAGCCTGACGCCCAACAGAAGCTCACCAGCATCCTATATACCACACCAGCGGTTAAATTAGCACTACCCATGGACCCTGCCCTCATGGGTCTCAATAAACACACGCCACCATGTCCCCATTGGGCAAAAAGGCAGATAGAAAATATTATGTCTCCTCACAAGATGCGGAGTTCCTCTTCACACACCCTCCTGCCAATTCCCTCGTAGTTGACGCTGCCAGCCAGAGGGCCAAACATACCTTATCAAAATCCACTCCTCCTGATAAGGAGTGGAAACGACTTGACCTTATGGGTATAAAAGCTTACTCCTCCAGCTTCGCATCTCGAACTACACAGTTATGCTGGCAAAACATACACATCACATCTTTAAGAGGATATCAACTTTTATTCAGTATCTTCCAATACAGAAAAAAGAGCAGTTTAAAGGCAACACAATTGAAGGCTCACTAATAGCCAGGACAGCCTTATAGTCCGCCCTTAACTCTGCCGACATTGCTGTTTATTCCCTTGCAGCTGCGGTCATGATGAGAAGAGTATCCTGGCTCTAAATATCTGGCTTCCCAGAGGAGTCCAGATAAGGGTCGAAGACTTCCCATTTGAGGGCCCAAAGCTCTTCGTGGACTCTACCGACACTTCGTTACACTCCCTGAAAGATTCCAGAACCACTTTTCATAAGCTGGGCATTCAGGTTCCTGTGCCAAAATGAAAACAAAACCAAGGCTATACACAGAGATACAGACCTGCCTTTTTTACTCAACCACAGAGGCAGTATGACCAGAGAAGGCAGCAATCCGCCGACCAGCCCACCCCGTCCCAGCCCTCTAATAATAGATAAATGTTTTGAAGCTCAGGTCGGAAGTCGTCAAATTCATCCCTCCCCTCCCATCGTTCATGGTACTCCAATATCCAGACGACACCTTGCACCGTTCTGTCATCACTGGTACTCGTAAAATCTGACAGATGGGTGTTGAACATCATAAAGAACGGGTACTGCATACAGTTTCTGTCCATCCCCCAACCCCAACCATTCACCCCATCCCTCTTCAGGGAACCCATCTCACGAGTCTATCCTAAGCCAAGAAATTGACCACCTGCTCTCCATCAAAGTAGTGGAACATGTTCCCCACCAGTACCACAACACTGGTTTCTATTCCCGGTATTTTCTCATGGAAAAGAAGTCAGGGGGATGGAGGCCAATCTTAGATCTCAGAGGCCTTAACAAGCATGTCCTTTCCCAACGCTTCCGTATAGTTACCCTCTCCACCATCATCCCATCCCTCAACAAAGACGACTGGTTGGCGACTCTCGACCTCCAAGATGCGTATTTCCATGTGCCTATCCACCCCGCGCACGGGAAATATCTCAGATTTACCACGAGTGGACACCACTTCCAGTACATGGTACTCCCCTTCAGCCTTTCCACTGCAGCGAGGGTATTATCCAAGGTACTGGCAGTAATAGCAGCTCATCTGTGTAGGCCCAGAGTGTCCATCTTCCCTTATCTGGATGACTCCCTTCAAGAAACACAAAAACGCAGTCAGTACCACCATGGAACGCTTTCATTCTCAAAATGTCAACTCTAACCAACCCTGGTGCAAAATTTCATAGGGCACCCCCCCCCACACACACACACACACACACTGCATCTCTGCCCCATGCTCCACAGCTCCCCAGCTACCTGCCACAGCATGTTTCCAGCTCTTATGCCACATGGCAGCAGCCCCCACTGTAGTCCTTCATGCCACATGAGGCCACTACAACACTGGCTCAGTACAGTATACAGACCAAGAAGACACAGCTTCTCAAGCTGTTCTCGGTGCCACTCACCATCAGAAACTCGCTCCAATGGTGGTTGAATGCACAAAACGTGTGCGCCGGGGTCCCCTTCCAAAAATGTGCCCCCTGCACTACGATCACCTTGAATACATCCCAAGTAGGCTGGGAAGCCCCCCTCAGCACTCTTACCACACAAGCCCTATGGTCACCTGCAGAGACTACTCAAGCTTTGTGCAGTATTCTACGCCTGCCAGTATTTCAAGAACCACATCTCCAACTCCACTGTGCAGATTTTTACAGACAACCAAGCTGCAATATTCTACATCAACAGGGAGGGGCCAGATCTTACCCCCTCTGCAAGGAAGCAATCCGCTTCTGGACAAGGTGGACACAACATAATCTTAGTTGCCTCACACCTTGCAGGCAAAGACAACATAACATCGGACTCTCTCAGCAGGAACTTCTCCTTCAACCATGGGTGGAAAATAGATCCTACCATCTTTTACCAAATCTTACAATGATGGGGTTTTCCCCAAATAGACCTATTTGTGACCCATACCAACAAAAAATTCTTGCAGTACTGGTAATGTGTGGGCATCGGCTCGCACTTCCTGGGAGACGCATTCACGATCCACTGGGGCATAGCACTCCTCTGTGCTTTTCCACTTATACTACTTCTCCATCGAGTGGTCAACAAGATCTGAATGGACAGGGCCAACGTTTTTCTCATGGCTCCGGATTGGCCAAGACAGACATGGCATACTTACCTGCTCCAAATGTCATCCAAGCGGCCATGGCGTCTTCCCTGGCTCCCGCATCTCCTCATCAAGCACTGCAGTCGCCTCCATCACCCACAGCTCACCACTCTCCAGCTCCAGGCATGGTTTCGCAGTGACTCCCTCCACTAGAATCACAATGCACAAATCAAGTCCAAGAAATTCTCCTCAACAGCTGCAGAACATCCACATGGACATGTCATCTGTACAAATGGGGATGCTTCTCTGCTTGGTCCCAAAGAAACAACCTCAGTGTGGCCTAAGCTCCACTTTCTGCTGTCCTGCAATACATCATGGAGCTTAAGAATTCAGGCCTTTCCCTGAGCTCCCTTAAAGTCCATCTTGCTTCAATTGCAGCTCTTCACCAATCAATAGACGATACAATGGTGTTCACACACCTGATAACAACTAAAAGTTTTCTTAAAGGTCTGCAAAACACCTACCCGGAACTCAGTCTCATCCTTAGGGCCCTAACAAAAACGCCCTTCGAGCCAATGAAAACCTGCTTGTTGCTCCACCTCTCCATGAAGGTGGCCTTCCTTGTGCCAATAACATCCACCAGAAGGGTTGGAGAAATTTGGGCCCTCATGACAGACCCACCATTTACGGTCATCCATAAAGACAAGGTAGTACTTCAGCCTCACCCCAAGTTCATGCCAAAGGTCCCCTCTGCGTTCCATTGCAATGTACCCATCAACTGACCTGTCTTCTTTCCTAAACCTCACAACAACGAGACGCAAGCAGTGCTCCATACCCTCGATCTCCGCTGGGCCGTCATGTTCTACATAGATAGAACCACACATATCCGCAGAACCAATAAATTATTCATTTTGACTGCTGAACCATCTCCAGGACTCCCCATTTCCTCCCAGAGACTCTCCAAATGGATAGTGGAGTGCATAAGAGTGGCATAAGCAGCCTTTGGCAAGGAATTGCCTCCACGACTTCGTGCACACACAACAAGAGCCGTGGCTGCATCCACTGCGTATGTTCAGAGCATTCCCCTGTCAGATATCTATAAATCAGCTACCTGGTTGTCCACCCGTACTTTTGTGACCCATTATGCCCTCGACACCCATCCCTCTAGGGGAACCCTGTTTGGTCACTCTATCCTCATGGCTGTCCATAAGGACACTACGCCAACCGAAGCTCTTTCCTCCAGTGAACACACTGCTTCATAATCACATAAGGTAGAGCACTACAGGGACACTCCTTGAAGAAGAGAGGGTTACTCTGCAGTAACTGAGGTTCTTCGAGTTGTGTGTCCCTGTGGGTGCTCCACCACCAACCCTTCCTCCCCTCTGCTTCCGTGTATCATCACTCATCCCTACTGGGGCAGAGAAGGAACTGAAAGGATTGTAGACTGTGCATGAGCTGCCTGGCACGTGGCGTATGCTGCGCATGCACAAACTACCTGTCACTAGCAATGCTATTGAAATCTTCCAGCCAGCCGTGCTATGGCACCCAAAAACCGAAGGTGGAGCACCCACAGGGACACCCTTATCAAAGAACCTTAGTTACTGCAGCGGGTGAGTTAACCCTCTCTGAGATGGGGCAACCAGAACCACACACAGGGTTCAAGGTGGTGGTATGTTATGGATTTATATAGTGGCATTGTGATATTTTCTGTCTTATCTATCCCTTTCCTAGTTGTTCCTAAGATTCTACAGGTTGCACCTCTAAAATCCGGGATTCTCTGATCTGGCAATATCTGTGGTCCAGCATGACCATGAATGTTCCAGGGTCAGAGAGGCCTGGTGTGCTGCAGGGGGGTGGGAAACTGGGAGCCGCGGGGAAGGGTCGGAAGCTAGCATGGAGCTCATTTGGGCTGTGAGGGAGGGCCGGGAATTAGCAAGTGGCTCATCTGGGCTGCAGGGAGAACAGGAGCTAGTGCGTGGCTCAGCTGAGCGGGGGAGGGGCCAGGAAGCCTGGCATGGGGAAGTAGACAGCTCTGGGGGAGGAGATGGCAGCAGGGAGCCTGAAATGACCTTCCCTCGTCTGGAAAAATTCCTCATCCTGGAATCAGTCAGGTCCTGAAGGTGCTGGACCAGGGAGATCCAACATGTATGAGTTTTTTTTTTTTAACTGCTGCTGCACTTTGAGCAGATGGCTTCAGAGAACTAGCCACTATGACTGTGAGCCCTTGTCCACATCTCATGCAGAATTGACAATAAAAGAATTCACACTTGCTAAATAAATAGATCAATGTGTTCAGAACACATATATGATTTTACTTCTATGTTAACATCAATTTTCAAATGCCAATATTTATTTTTGTTTTCTAGACCTAGAGCCAGAACAGTAGATGAAAAGAACAAGGTATGTAACGTTGCTTACTAAACAAAAATATTGCTTTAAATTTTAAGCACTTACAAAGCACTTTGTGTATTCAGAAATGGGCTCGGTGTTTCAACAAATAGGTAAATCACTGTTCCTTCTCTGAAGAGCTTACAGTATAGCCTGTTTGAGACCACATTGTGTGGGGAAATAGTTGATTAAATGAATAATAATCCTGTTTTTGTTATAATGTACGGTAATTTACAATATTTTTTTACTCATGAAATTATGTCTTATTTGTAGATTGGCAAACAGATGGATGTTGCAGATGATTTTGATGAATTAACTCAATCTTCTGATACTGCTACAGAGGACTTTGAATTGCCTTCTTCAAACTACAGAGATGCTATGTTGCTGATAGAACAGCTTAATATGGATGGCAAAGGTAAAAGAATGTTGTTTCAATAACAACTGAAGACAAGTGATTTCAATTATCGGGACATTACTGTTTTTCATCTGTGTATTTTGGAATTCTCATTGTAAATTCAAGATCATTTTAAATCCTAGGTGTTTTTAGCTATTTGTTCCCAAACATATTGGCTGTGTCTAGACTGGAAAGTTTTTCGGAAAAACTTACATGACGATCTCATGTAAGATCATCAGTGATTTTCCAGAAATACTATGCTGCTCCCGTTTGGGCAAAAGTCTTTTTCCGAAAGACTTTTGCGCAAAAGGGCCAGTGTAAACAGCACAGTAGTGTTTTCCGCAAAAAAGCCCCGATCGCGAAAATGGCGATAGGGGCTTTTTTGCGGAAAACCGCGTCTAGATTGGCCACGGACGCTTTTCCACAAAAAGTGCTTTTGCGGAAAAGCATCCTGCCAATCTAGACATGCTTTTCTGAAAATGCTTTTAACGGAAAACTTTTCCGTTAAAAGCATTTTAGGGAAAATCATGCCAATGTAAATGTAGCCATTATCTCCTTTGATCATAAAGAAAGTGAGAACCCTGTTTGTCTGAAGCACTGATTCAGGATAGTAAGCCAAGATAACTCTCATAGACTGGCTAAAGTGTCTTATTCTACCTTCTAAAGGGTCCCTAAAAGCCCTAGAACCAGCCACAAAGCAGGGGGAAGGAAAATCACCAGCACAGATATTAAGGGAGAGAGCCTCTTAGAATATGTCTACACAGCAGTTAAAAACATACAACTGGCTCGTGCCGGCAGACTCGGGCTCACAGGATTCAAGCTAAGGGGATGCTTAATTCCAGTGTAGATGTTTGGCTCAGGATGCAGGGTCCTAGAACCTGGGCTTCAACCCAAGCCTGACTACCCCACAATTAAATTGCTGTTACCCACACCCTGCAAGCCTGAATCAGCTGCCAGGGGTCAACTGCTGCGTTTTAATTGCAGAGTAGACACATCTATAGAGAGACAGCACAGAATCTCCTCCCTATTTTCTATAGATATACTGAGGTTTAGCTAGATATTTTCCTTTTCTCCTATTATTTATGTAGCTTCCACAAGTAACAGCCAAACCTACAGACGGGTCACCTGTTAGCATTGTTACTTAAAGCAGTGGTTTTCAAACTAGGGGTTGCAGCGCAGTCCTGGACCATGGAATGTCAGGTACTGGGGTCTTTTTGCTGCAAGGTGATCAGCAGGGGTACTAAGGCAGACTTCCTGCCTGTCTTGGCACTACAGACTGTACTGCACACCAGAATCGGCCATCAGCAGGTTCATTTCTTGCGGGAGAGGGGAAAAGAGGCTCCATGCACTGCCCCTGTCCTAAGCACTAACTCCACATGCCTATTGGCTGGGAACCTGTTGACTGTTTCAGTGGCTCAGTTTGGTCTGCGTTGTCAGGACAGACAGGAATCCTGTGTTAGCACCCCCACTGCATTGCTGATTGGGAGCCACTTGAGGTAAGCTCCTCTTGCCCCAGCCCTGGATTCTCCCCTGCAAAAAGCATGATTCCCTTCCTATAGCCCAAAGCTCTAGTCCTCAGCCCCACCTTGGAGCCCACACTCTAGGCAAATTATGTTGGGTCACTGGCATCAACAGTTTTCTGTAATTGGGTCATGAGAATGGTTTTCAAACTTTTTTTGAGTTAGAGACAGTGCAAAGCAGAGGGCTCATTTATCCCACCCCCAATACTGGGTATGTGGCTTTTGTAATACCTTTTGTTAAGGGAAGTTGAGCTCAAACTAAGTATCTGTCTCCAGTTTGCATATAGTTTTACTGTATAGTCTTTACAGTATCTTTACTTCGATCAAGCAGTGACTACTTCTTTGAGTGATATCCCCGTGGTTGCTTCACTCTAGAAGTCCCCATGGGTGCTTCACTCTAGATGCTGGTGCGTTGTGGTGCAACTGGAGATTTCTTCTAGAAGTGCCCTGCCATGCCATGCACACACAGTGGTGTCTTCTTGTGCCATTAGTGTCCATTAGTTGCACACGCCACGTGGCACCTCAGTTCCTTCTCTACCGTCCTCGGTAGCAAACAGACCTCCTCTGCAGCTTCCCTTCTTCAACTTAAAAAAACAAAAAAAGTATAAAGTTCTTCAGTTTTTCTTGTTCTCCAAGTTTTTCAACCCTTCTCCCCAGTTTTTTCATCCCAAAAAAACCCCCCAAACCCTCTTTGTTCTACTGCATTTTTTCCCTGCTTTCAATATGCCTGGTTCACCAGGCATCAAGAGGTGTGACTCATGTAGAGACACCATGCCTGACTCTGATGGCCACTCTTCATGCATAAAAAGCTGGGTAGAAGGCCACCTCTTTCAGAAATACCTTCCCAGTGCTCCATCCTCACTGTGCTCCATCCTCACTGAGAGGGCAAGATGGGACAGAGTCAACCGACTAAAGACCTTTCTCTATGAAAAGTCACTTCAGCCAACTTGCAAAGACTCTTCCTCATCATTGAGGTCTAAAGAAAAGGAAAATGTCCCTGGTCCAGACAAAATATGTCCCTCCTAGTCATCAGAGAAGACAAAGATGAAGGCCAAGATTTCTCCAGCTAAGTCCCTGCCCTTGGCACCAACCTCCTCAAGAGTGAGCATTGCTGACAAGTGCAGGACCTCCGATACTGTGCTGACAAAATAAAGCATGCCACACAAACGGGCACATTTGGAGCCTATGCACAAGTCATTGGCAGCATTGGCACCATTGCCCGATGCAGTACTCAAAGCACACAAGTTGACACCGAAGATGACACCGAAGGAAACCCATGCTGGCATGCCGCTTCTGAGGACTCCAACACCACCTCCTGTACTGTCGTCACTATCATTGCCACTGACCAAGTCGGTACCACATAAAGACACACCAAGACACACTCCAGCACCAATTGAGCACATCCCATTGGTACTACATTTATTGGTGTTTTCTGCAAATTCTATATATTCGCCTTGGTCCCCAGTTCCATCAATTTCAATCGGTGAGGCTGACACAGGGCCATGAAGCTGCTTCTCCTCGCATCATTCCTTACCCACACAGAGGTGTCCAGCCTGGGAGTCACAATCCATGCGTTTGAACCATGTGCCATCTTTGCCAGGATGGCATAGTCATCAGTGACCATACCCTCCACCACCATATCCTGGCCTGTTGCCTCCATGGAATGCATGGTCAGCCCACAGGAGCCATGACACAGCTCCTTCAACTCTAGCAAGATGGCCACCCAAGTCCCCAACACACCAGTTCTGTGACACCACACTGAACTCCCCGGAATAACATCAGTCCAAGGAGGAAGATTCCTTGTCTGAAGAGGAAGATTGATCCCCTCCACACGATTCCTCCTCATCTCCTGATGAGGCCGTAATTCCCACCACTTTAACTCCAACAGATGACACACAACAATTTCAGAAGTTCAAGACAGTAGCCTGTGCACAGGAGCTGGACCTCCAGGAATTACAAGAGAAGCAGCATAGGCTCCTTTGCATTTTACAGCCTGCTACAGCCTCAAAAATATGGACAAAGCCATCCTGGATCCTGCCAATACGATCTGGCAGACACCTGCTTCTGTCACACTCACAAATAAGAGGGCAGACAGAAAATATTTCGTTCCTGCCAAAGGGATGGCTTTCCTTTTTTCACAACCCCCTCTAAACTTCTTAGTAGTTGATCCAGTACTCCACAGAGCAAAACACCTACAATTGAGATTCACCCATCAGGACAAAGATCACAAACGTCTCAACGTTCTTGGCAGAAAAGTCTAGTCCTCTGCCACCCTACAACTCCAGGTAGCCAGCTACTCGGCACTCCTTGCCAATTATGATTACACCAATTACTCAAAACTATAAGACTTTTACAGTTCCTTCCAGAACAAAAGCGACCTCAGCTTCAGAATATAATTCAGGAGGTCCATACCATCGCTTGTACTGCTTTCCTGTCAGCCCTGGAGTTTGCAAACACAACCACTTGCAGCACAGTCACCGCAGTTGTCATGCATAGAGCCTCTTGGCTCCAAGCATCGGGAATACCCGGAGAGTTACAGCTCAAGGTGGAGGACCTCCCGTTTGATAGAACCAACCTCTCTGCCAGCAAAACCAATGAGATTTTGCATTCCATAAAAGATTCTTGAATGACCCCAAGAATACTGGGTATGTACATGCCCGTGAACGAACAACAGAGGTATAACACCTATTCAAGGCCTAGAGAGTCATACAGACCAGACAACCAAGCAGACGGTATGACTTCAGACAAAGGCTCATACAGCAGAGGCGCTAACCACAATACCAGCCACAATTTGAACCAACTTTCGACATCAAAACAGCAAATTTGAAGTTATGGTCAAGGGCTCGAGCAACATCCCCACCATACCATCACTGGCACTATCCAACCTTCACTTTACCCCCCAGCTATGCATTTCCAACAATGGGCCGAGATAAAATCTGACCAGTGGGTTTTAGAAATCATCAGTCTGGGTTACTCCACACCTATCATATCCTTTTCCCCTACTCACCCACCCCTTCCTGTCCCTCTTCAGGGGCCCTGCTCACAAAAGCCTCCTACAACTAGAGGTTCAACATCTTCTGCAAATTGGGGCCATAGAACCAGTTCCACCAGACTACCAAGGGAGAGGCTTTTATTCAAAGTATTTCCTCATGCAGAAGAAGATGGGGGAGAGAGACCCATACTAGATCTCAGAACACTGAACAAGTATGTAACATACCATAGATTCAAGATAGTCACTTTAGCAACCATACCGATGAAGATTGGTTCTCAGCCCTCAACCTCCAAGATGCCTATTTCCATATAATGATCCATTCAGCATACAGACACTTTCTACGCTTCACGGTCAGAAAAAAAATTTAACAATACCTCATCCTCCATTTGGCCTTTCAGCAGCACCAAGAGTCTTTTAAAAAACTCTGGTTGTTGTAGCTGCACACCTTAGATGTACGGGGGTGACAATATTTCCTTATTTGGATAGTTGTCTCATGAAAGGCACATCATGTCGATACACTCAGGATATGGTCAACAAAACAATCACTCAGCCTCAGATACTATATCAACTACCAGAAATACATGCTACAGCCCACATAGACTCTCAAGTTTATAGGTGCTCAACTAGATTAAATAACAGCCAGAACAACACTACACAAACACCGATTCTACTCTCTCGCTACTCTCATACACTCTGTGCAGACAGTGCCACTCATGACAGTATGCAACTGCCTCCAAACCTTTGGCCACATGGTAGCCACAACGTATGTGCTGAGACTAGCCAGACTCCATATGAGATGCCTCCAAGCATGGCTAGCCTCTGTTTATATCCCAAGGACTCTACACAAGACAGTCAGCATTACCACACCACATTTTGACCTCACTACAATGGTGGACGCAACCACACAATATGTTAGAAGGCGTTCCCTTTCTAGAGCCTTCCACTACGGTCACCATAATAACAGATGACTCCCTCGTGGGTTAGGGAGTGTGTCTGAACTTCCATATGATAAAGGGCAAGTTGTCCTACCACAAACAATCACTTCACATCAGTCTTCTGGAACTATGAGCAATACGGTATGCCTGCCTTCACTTCCTTCCATAGATCAAACACAAGACCATCAGCATCATGACAGATAATACAGCATGCGTGTATTATATCAGTCACCAGGGAGAGGAGTGTGATCCACTTCCCTCTGCATAGAGGTGATGAAATTCTGAAATTAGTGCACCGGGCAGCATATCACTCTCATTGCAACATACGTACCAGAAGTGCTCAATATTATGGCAGACAAGCTCCGCCGCCTATTTTCAGACCAGCATGAGTGGGAAATGGATGTAACAGCCCTTCAGGAAGTATTTGTCAAGTGAGACCAACCCAACATAGACTTTTTTGCGACCATATCCAATTGCAAGTGTCACTAGTTCTGCTCCAGGGAAGCCCTGGGCAAGGGATCTCTCAGGGATGCTTTTCTTCTCAAATGGGAAGTCCTACTCCTATATGTGTTCCCTCCATGACCTTCGATCCATTGAGTAATCATAAAAATCAGACAAGACCATGATGGTCCAGACAGATATGGTTTATTTACCTGCACTGGTTGGCAATCTCCACTCCTCATATTCCCTCCACATCACAATCTTTTTTCTCAACATCATGGCAGGACTCTTCCCCCCAGATCTGGTCAAACTTCACCTCAAAAGCCTGGCTCCTTCATGGCTCTATGATGCCAAAACATCCTGCTCTGACAGGGTAAAGCAAATATTAATCAACAGTCGATGGGGTCTTCTAGAAAGACTTACACCTACAAATGGAGAAGATTTTCTGAGTGGATATGGGAAAAACACATCATCCCACCCCTACCATCCTTCTACTAATTGTACTGAATTGCCTCTTCAAGCTATGGGAGTCAGGACTGTGTTTTGCAAACCTACGGGAGCTCGCTTTTCTCACATCCCATGACTAAGCGAGTTTTAACAGGATTCCAAAACTTGTTCCCTATAGTGAGACCTCCTGCTTCTTTGTGGGACCTCAATCATGTCCTTTGAATCACTTGCTACTTGCTCCTGGCTTTTCTCATAGCCATCACTTCCAGCAGATTAGTGGGGGAAATAGCAGCTTTGATGGCAGAACCGCTCTCCCCCTATCTTCTCCAAAGACAAAATAGCACTCAACCTACCCTAAATTTCTCTCAAAAGTTCCCACATCTTTCCATATTAACGAACTGATACACTTATCTGCATTCTGTCCCAAGCCTCACAAAGATTCGATTCCGGCAGCGCTACACACCCTAGATGTCAGGCAAGTGATCACCTTATGCCTCAACAGGACGAAGCCCTGGAGTAAATTCACGAGATTTTTCATCATCTTTGCAGAATGCTTGAAGGGACAAGCTGTTTTTTTTACCAGAGAATATCAAAATGAATCTCCTCATGCATCTGTGACAGTCAACCCCCACATGTCATTACAGCTCATTCCACCAGAGCATTGGCTTCCACCATAGCCTTCTTGAACAATGTTCCACTAGAGGACATCTGCAGAGTAACAGTCTGGTCCTCTGAGCATACATTTGCCAAACATTATGCTCCAATCTCTGGCCTAATTCCAACCATATCAATGGGCCAAGTCTTATCTACAGTCCCCGGGGCAGGGCTCCGAAACCCACCTTCATAGGATGGACACTGCTCTTCAGTCACCTAGAGTGGAGCCCCCAAGGGGACATCATTCAAAGAAGAAGAGAGAGTTGCTCACCTTGTGCAGTAATAGGAGTTCTTAGACATGTGTGTCCCCGTGGGTGTTTCACTAGCCTCTTTCCTCCCCTACTTTGGAGCCTCTTCAAGGTTATAAACAAGGTAGAGAAGGAACGGAGGCACTGTGCCACATGCACACCTAATGGACACTAACAGCACGAGGGAACACCACTGCGCATGCACAGCAGGGTACTGCTAAAAGAAATTTACAGTCGCCAGCTGAAGGACAGACCAGACCCTAAAGTGGAACACCCATGGGGACATCTAGAGTGGAGCACGTATGGAGACACACATCTCAAAGAACTCCCGTTACTGCACAAGGTGAATAACACTCTCTTCACAGCTTCAGGGGGTAGCCGAGTTAGTCTGTAAAGGATAAACTTAAAAAAACAACAAATGGTCTGATAACACTTTATAGACTAACAAAACATGTAGATCCCACAGACAGAGACAAACACCTACAGGATCTTTATAGAGCATTCTTAAAACTGAAATACCCACTTGGAGAAGTAAAAAAAGAGATTGACAGAGCCAAAAAAGTACCCAGATACAAACTACTTCAAGACAGATGCAAAAGAGAAAATAACAGAATTCCACTTGCCATTGCCTACAGTCCACAACTCAAACCACTCCAACGCATTATACACAGTCTGCAACCCATCTTGGAAAATGATCCCTCACTCTGAGGCCTTGGGGGGAAAAGCCTATTCTTGTTTACAGACAACCCCATAATCTGAAAACAAATTCTTTCCGGTCACCATGCTACCACATTATAAGCATCCAGGAACCCAGCCCTGCAGTCAGCCGCAGTGTCAACTCTGCCCACATATCTATACAAGTGAATTCATTACTGGAGCCAACAACATAAGCTACCAAATCAAAGGCTCATTTAACTGCACATCCTGTAATTTGATCTATGCCATCAAATGCCAGCAGTGCCCCGCTGCTATATGTATTGGACAAACTGAACAGTCCCTACAAGAAAGAATCAATGGACACAAATCAGATATATGTAAAGGGGACCTGTTGGAGAACACTTCAGTCTACCTAATCACTCTTTAAAAGATCTCCAGGTGGCTGTCTTGCTACAAACCAATTCTACAAGCCAAATACTCAGAGAGGCGTTGGAATTGCAATTCATCCACAAATTCAGTTCTCACACTGATAACCTCCCCAATCGAGATGATGGATGGAAGGCACATTATCAACCTAACATTCAGTGAAGGTGCCAAAAGTTCTTTGTCTGTGTAGATTCTTGCATTAGTACCCTTCCAATCTAATTGCTATCATATGATCCTTATCTGCTCCTTGTAACTATCCAATCTTTAGGTGCTTATAGCTTATCATTCTGCCTACTTCTTTTTCCCTTTGATATCTCCATACCCTCTGCTCCTTGTTTCCCACCCTCTTCCTTTTTTTTCCCTTCCTCCCTCTCCTTTGTTTAGTTTGGGTCTGCATATCCTAAACTCAAAACTCCAGTCATCTGAAGAAGTGGGCTGTGCTCACGAAAGCTCATGATATCATCTACATGGTTTTTTTAGTCTATAAAATGATACCAGACCATTTGCTGTTTTTTAAGTTTATTTCTCTTCACAGAATTTTTCTATTAGATACTAAGGGAAGCTTTTCAAAAGCATTAAATACAGTTAGATGCCCGAGTCCTCTGTATTAGGGATATTAGATGTCATTTATGTTAGTAACTGTGGAGCCGCAACAATTTTTAGCAGTTACACGGTTACTAAAATCTCCCCCCATCCGGGGGTGGAACCAGCAGTCAGTGTTCTCCCAGCCCCATTCTCAGGGGAGCCCCTTTCCCAGGGAAGCCCCCTGCCACCTCGCCCTGCTGCCTCAGAATCAGAGGCAGCAGTGCTGGGTGACAGGCAGAGCTGATTTAAAAATCAATTCCTTGTGCAGACTGGGTCCCGCCTGTCACTCTGCGCTGCTGCCTCTCATACAGACGCAGCAGCACGGGGTGACTGCAGCCTCTATCTGCGTGGGGCCTGAGCTCCCTCTGAACAGATGCTGCTTCAGCATCCCATGGAGCAGCCGCTATCTGCAGCGAGCCTGGGCCTGTCATGGACAGAAGCTGCTTCGACATCCCTTCTCCACTGCCTCCTCCCCCATCCCCGTCCTGCTGCCTCTGATACTGAGCAGCCCAGGCGGGAGGGGTGGCAGCTCTGCAGAGCCGGTACTTGTGGGGAGCCAGCTTTTCAAGTACCAGCTTAAAAGCCAGCTCCCCACAGGTAATGGCTCCCACCTTCCCCCACTTCTTTTTGCCTCTGATACAGAGGCAACAGGACGTGAGTTATCTGCATCTAGTCATTTGGATTAACCAATAAACCCAGGCTTATTGGTTAATCATTTAAATGACTATATGCTAACTTCCCTATTCTGTATGACTGAGAAAATCTCCCCCTAACTGTACAAGCATGCATTTTTGTAGTATATATTAGTTACTGAATTGGAATTAAATCATGCATTTAGTCATTGAGATGTAAAATGTTTTGTGTGTACACATACATTCATGCTCACAATATGTGAGTATACTCCAGTTAGTACTTTGCATAATGAAATAAAAATGAAAATAAAGTTGCACTTTTAATATAAATGATAGTTTATATAAATTATACAGTGAAATATTTCTTTTTTCTCAGAGATGAAAAAGAAATCTATAACTAAGTATTGTACAAGCATTTGTTATATTGTATATCAAATAGCAGCACTGAAAGAGACACATTTGCTTCCAGATGTAGTATATGAAATTAAAGCAATTTTCTTACCAAATGAAATCTGCACATATCTTTACATTAGTGATTTTCTTCACAAAGCAGATTCAATTACTGTCTTGAAAATTCAAAACTTACTTCATGGATATGAACGATTAATAGAACATGAAAAGGGCCGCTATACACAGCTATTGGGAAAAGTAAAAAAGCTGGAGAATGAAAAGAGAGAGCTACAATCAGTATTGGAAGAAACCAGAGAATTGAAATCCATGATGGATCACCAAAAAATGGAATGGGAAAGTGATGTCGGCAGTCTCAAGTATGGAATCTTAAATTCTAATAAGCAGTTTAGTATTGTCAGAATGCAAATAATGTGAGGGATGCTGGAATTAAAGTCAATACGACATTTAACATGTTCTTCGGTGTTAGTATTTTGCTGGATTGGACAGGTTCTTAGCACTTTACAGCATCAAGCTCAAAATTATTCAACAGTTTTGAAATTCAAAATCTTACTGTTTTCCAGACAGAAATGCTATCTACCAGATATTTTCCATGCAATATTTTTTTCAGCTAATTGGTGCATTGTGTAAAGGGAGGGAGTGATTTACTTGGGCCTAAAGTGAGGAGAAGAATGCATCTGCCCTTTTGCCTCTCTCTGCTCACTCTTGCTCAGGTAAATCTCATTCCATACAGTTCTTCTTTAAGTGATTGCTCATGCCAGAAGATTTTATCTTAGCAGTACCCATAAGGGAATCAGCTCAGGTGCCCTCTGTACTGGTGCACATGTGCCATGCTATCTATTTAGGACTATTTGACTTCTAAGCATTCCTCAGGTGTGAGTGTCTTGAAGAAGAGGTAAGGTCTTCATTGTCTTCACCTAAAAAAAGAAAAGAACAAAGAAGATTATTGGACTTTCTCTTGATTCACCTGCACTTCCTTCTAAGACTCCTATAGAGTCTCCAAAAAGAGCTTTCTTTCCATACTCCAAGTCTGTCACTGTGCATAGCATGTATGTACATTGAAAGAGCATTTGTGTTCTGATAGATTGCAGATAAAAAGCCCATGATGTCAAACTTGCTAGCTTTATTTTTAAAAAGGTGTACAAAAATTAGGGCTGTTGGTAGTGGCCATTAACACCTGCGATTAACACAGGGAAGAATTAATGCATTAAAAAAATTAACTTGCGTTATTTCAGGGATCAGCAAACTAGCATGAGCTGCTTCAGACACCCTCTCTGGTAAGGTGCAGTAATGCAAATCGCCACCAGGGGGTACATGGAAAAACAAAGCAGCCATAAAGAGGGGAAAAAATTGGAGTTGTGGTTCAGCTCCAGTGAAGTAAACAAGAAAAATAAAGCCCCTGACACCTGTCCCTCTCCCCTCCCAGGTGACCATATTTTTTAAAATAAAACAGCTGGGGGGGGGCTTGCCCAAACTATCTATCCTCCGCCCGTTTCCCCTGCCCCCCTCTCCCCCCCGAGCAGGGCTCACCAAAGCCACCCTCTCTTTGCCTCCTGGGGCTGGGACTGACCCTCCCCCACATCTGATTCTGGGCTGAGTCCACCCTCCCGAACTCTGTACTGCCCATGGTGGGGTCTACCTCCCCCCAGCCCAAGGGCCGACCCCACCCCTAAGCTTGAGGGCTGACCACCACCCCGCGTCCTATGCCACCTTCAGTTGGGGGTTGATGCCCCCTGAACTCTGCACTGCCCATGGCAGAGTCTACCCCCCCCCCCCGGCCATGTGCTGCCCGCAGCTGGGGCTGAGCTAAAAAAGACTCTTTTGAATAGGACACAAATATATAGATTATATAGAAGAATTTTAGATCAGCTTTCAACTTTAAAGAAAAGTTATTTATTAGTTCCCATAATAGAAGAACTAGAGGACACCAAATGAAGTTAATGGGTAGCAGGTTTAAAACTAATAAGAGAAAGTTCTTCTTCACACAGCCTGTAGCCAACCTGTGGAACTCCTTGCCAGAGGAGGCTGTGAAGGCTAGGACTATAACAGAGTTTAAAGAGAAGCTAGATAATTTCATGGAGGTTAGGTCCGTAAAAGTCTATTAGTCAGGGGATTGAAATGGTGTCCCTGGCCTCTGTTTGTCAGAGGCTGGAGAAGGGTGGCAGGAGACAAATTGCTTGATCATTGTCTTCGGTCCACCCTCTCTGGGGTACCTGGTGCTGGCCACTGTCGGCAGACAGGATACTGGGCTAGATGGACCTTTGGTCTGACTCAGTACGGCCGTTCTTATGTTTCGTGATAGAATTTGCACTACAATACTTCAGTGAGGTGAACTCAAGGGTTTTTTTACAGTGTAAATGTTTTGTAATAAAAAATGAATATGAAGTGAGCACTATACAATACACTTGTATTGTGTTGTAATTGAAATCAATATATTAGAAGACGTAGAAAAATCCAAAAATATTTAAATAGATAGTATTCTTCTTACTGTTTTACAGTGTGATTAATCACGATTAATTTTTTTAATCACTTGACAGCCTAACACAAATTCTTAAGAACAAGTATTAGTTAATGGTACTTTTCCCTTCTTCAGCTTCCTCAGTTTACTATCTTAGAAGGGATTATCTAAAATGTATCACTCTTTAAGGAGCCCTTCCCCTCCTTGAGATCTTAATTTGGTTTTATCTACATACATGAAGCATTTATCTACCTTTTGAACCCTTGCCCAAGTGTTTTTTAGGTCATCTGTCTCTAAAGATGGCATTCATTATTGCCATAATGTCAACCAGAAGGGTAAGTGAATTAAATTCCTTGATGGCTGATTTACTGTTTATGTTTCTTAGACCTGATCTTAGATTTTTGCCAAAAATGATTTCTGAATTTCACACCAGTCAGTTGATTTTTCTGCTGTTTCTTCTAATGCTATGTACTAAGAAGGGGGTATCTGTTTTACATATTAGATGCAAAAAGAGTTCTCGAATGCTATTTAAATGGAACTAAAAGTTTTCAAAAAGCATCTACAGGCAGTCCCCGACTTACGCGGATCCGACTTATGTCGGATCCGCACTTACGAACGGGGCTTTCTCACCCCCCCGCGGCTGCGGCTTCAGTCTAACTTTGTAATGGGTAAGATAATTAACGTCTTTATTCAAATTTGCAGTTTCTTGCCACTTCAACCAGAAAGGACATTGTCTCAACGACTTGATTACCTGCATCCTGCTTCAAAGACCTTTTAAGACTGCACTTCAAAGAGAATCCTCTGAACTGTCATTCATGCTTAAATTCGACACTTTACATGCAAATTTGAATAAAGACGCTAATTATCTTACCCATTACAAAGATAGCTTCCCCAGTTATCACCTCTAATATCATTAGCTCTCAGACATATACCTCCTTCCCTTCCCCCCCTCCATCCCCCTTCTGTTCTGAAATTTGATTTGTCCTTTTCATATGTGTTCATTTTTTTAAATTGTATCCTTTGGTATATATGGTTGTGACAATTTTCTTCCACTATTTGATCTGAGGAAGTGGGTCTGGCCCACGAAAGCTCATCACCTATTAAACCATCTTGTTAATCTTTAAAGTGCTACACAGTCCTGTTTTTTGTTTCAGCTGCACCAGACTAACACGGCTACATTTCTACCACTATAAATATGGCATTAACACTTAATCTTTATAGTTCAGACTTAAATGTTACATGTCAGTGGTTTGGTTTTTGTTTTAAATCAAAGGATATCTTTTCTTCCTTACTATTTGTAGATTTTTCAGAGGTAAACTCTGAAATATGAATTACTTGTATTTTGGTAGTTACAAATACTTGGAAAATATTTAGCACAAATTTAAAGCAACCATTTCCTCATATAAAATCAGATTTTTCCTGTTCATATGATTAGTGAGTGGTATAAATTAAAATATCTTAAATGTCACCCAATATTCAAACGTTTTATTATTCATTTATGGGAACAAGGAACAATATCCTGCATTGTGTTTTTCATTTTTCACTTTCTCTACATTTATTGGCAATCGGATTAAAAAATAAATAAGACTGCTGAACTCTCCTGAAGGCCTTCAATCTCTTTTAACCCAAAAATTAAATCAATGTTGTATCTTAATGTTTAGTTACATGTGTTTAAAAAAATGCTTGTCACTTTCTCACATTAACTAGCAAGACTTTTCTAAACTTATTTTAGATTATTGACTTAATTTTTATTAAGTACATTCCATTATTGGGGGGAAGTTGGACTTCGTAGAGGAGAAAACATTCTATTTGCTTTTATTACAAAGTGTGGAGACGATTGATTTATAGAAAAGTCGTGTTTAAAATTTTGTCTTAATTACTTGACTGGTAGTATTAGCTGTACCTACTATTTAGAATTCCTAGTGACTATTACAGGTTCAGAGTAAATATATTTTTCAAGTATTTTCAAGTTTTACCTTATTTAGATTCAGTGAGCCGTATCTTCAACTATGTTAAACTGTTATAGCTCTATCAGTTTATACTAGTTGCAGATTTGTCCATATGTTTTTTATCTAAGTTAACTGATCTGTTTTAATATGCTTTGTTCCATATTATTAGTAGAATGACTTAACTTTTTTGAGTAGTACATTTCTGGAAAGGAGCAGGGAGAATCCCTTCCTTTCCCATCTCCATGGTTTTGAATAAATTATAGGATTTGACTCTTATTGCATAAGATAATCCTTAGTATTAAATACGACTTTGTGTTCATTATGTAAAGAAATATGGTTTACAACTTTATCTTTTATAATTTTATAACCAAAAATTGTGCTGGTTTAGTTTGTTACAGAGTTTAACGTACTGGTGAGTTTGCGTATTATGTATCTTCATCAAAACTTTTGTACAACTGACAGCTTTGAAGGAGGGTACAATTTGTGTTAGAGGTCAGTTTCAGAGTCACAAAATAAGAATTGAAGGTGGTGGGTGTTTTTAAAAATGTGCTTATTCTGTTTGTTCTTCAAGCTGAATAATGTGGAATATTTCATTTTACCAATTTTTAAGTGGCTGAAATATCAACAAATGAAATGCATGATGGTTGCAAGGATGTTTAAGGGTTTTGTTTTAAAATAATATTGTGTTGAATACCAGGTTTACTTTGAAACAAGAAGAAGAAAAGAGAATGAGTACAGAAATGCTGTATGAAAAAAACCGAGAACTGCTTAGAAAGAAAGAAGATAAGTACTCTAAAGAGATGGAGGAAAAACAGCAGCTTGAACTAGCTCTGAGGAGTCTAGAAATGGAGTTGAGAACATTGAGAAATCACTTGAAACAGGTTATTGTTTATTACATCTTAAAGAACAGAACTGAATACAGTTTTATATTATATGTGTCTTCTAGTTTGTTTCAATTCAGATATGGTGTTCCAATGTGTTTTAAGGAATGAATTTTACAATATGAAGTCAGACATTTACAGTGGAAGTATAATGGTCTATGTGCTTGAAACTACAGTTGCCCAGCTATAGTGAACGATTTAGTTTTAATCAGGCCACAATTTTATTATTAAATATCTGGGACTACCTAGTAAATAATATGTACAGTGCAGGCAACACCCCCTTATTTCTCATATAATTAACTGGGGAGGTGCTTTTATTAGTGCTCCTCCCCTTTTTTTCCACTCTTATCCTTCCAGCAATTCCATTCCCAGGTCCCTATCAACCATCGCATTCTTAGGAAGGGGTAAGGTGGAGCATAATGATGAACAGGGAGGAGGATTGGTTCCTTGCTGTATTAATCTAGGGGTTATAGTGGACCACAAGCTGCATATGAGTCAGCAGTGTGATGCTGTTGCAAAAAAAGCAAACATGATTCTGGGATGCATTAATGGGTGTGTTGTGAGAAAGACAGGAGACGTCATTCTTCTGCTCTACTCTGCACTGGTTAGGCCTCAGTTGGGGTATTGTGTCCAGTTCTGGATACCGCATTTCAAGAAATATGTGGAGAAATTGGAGACGGTCCAGAGAAGAGCAACAAGAATGATTAAAGGTCTAGAGAACATGACCTATGAAGGCAGGCTGACAGAATTGGGTTTCTTTAGTTTAGAAAAGAGAAGATTGAGGGGGGACATGATAGCCATTTTCAGGTATCTAAAAGGATGTCTTAAGGAGGAGGGAGAAAACTTGTTCATCTTGGCCTCTGAGGATAGAACAAGAAGCAATGGGCTTAAACTTCAGCAAGAGTGGTTTAGGTTGGACATTAGCAAAAAGTTCCTAACTGTCAGGGTAGTCAAACACAGGAATAAATTGCCCAGGGAGGTTGTGAAATCCCCATCTCTGGAGATATTTAAGAGGTTAGATAAATGTCTATCAGGGATGGTCTAGACAGTATTTGGTCCTGCCGCGAGGGCAGGGGACTGGACTCAATGACCTCTCGAGGTCCCTTCCAGTTCTAGTCCTCAACAGGGTGGCTAGTGTAATATCTACAGCAGATACAGCCACAAATCTGGTACGTTTATCACCTGAATAGGGAGGGAAGATGGGTGCTGCCTGGCCTGCACCGTGTAAAGAGTGAACCCAGGATCGGCTGACTTTTTAAAACCCCTTATTCCTGGATACAGAGTCAGCCACCATGATGATCCCCCCTTTTCCAACAGTTTTACATCCCCCCTTTTCTCCCTAATCCATCCAAAATTGGTCTCCTCTTTCAGTCAGCCAGACAAGTACCCTCCAGTTCAAGATGCAGGTAATGATTCTCTTTCAAGAGCTGTCTTTACAGATTCCAGCACTCAGCATGTACATTCTCACAATACAGTATTTCTACAGATGTGCTCGATATTAATGTTTTTTTTTGTCAGATCATATTGTTTATTGAAAACAATCACAAAAGAGACTATAGACCCAGCAACCTTCAGTTCTCTTATCTAACAACAACTGTCTTGATCTGTGGGGAGATTTATTAAGACCTCCAATGATCACTTCTTTCTAGTTGCTATTGAGATTGTGGCACTAACCCATGTTCAAAAATATGTGTATGCAGGGGTGACATGCTCTGTGAACTTCTTAGAGCAGAGATGGACAACCTAGACTAGTGAGTGAACCACATGAGTCGCTCTCCTCCATCTCAGTGGGCCGCAAAATGTTTGTAACCAGGACAGTCCCCTGGGGTAGGATAGTTATGTGAACTGCACTTGTGTACCTAGAATTCGTGGGATGTGCCAGTTGAACCGTAGCAGCACTTTGACTGGGTGCCAAGGGAGTGCACAACTCTCACAATCAATATTCTGTTCAGTCAGCATGCACCTCGCTTCATGTGCCCTTGCTTTTATGTGTGCTAGAGGTGTAAGCGACTAGTCAACTACACAATAAGCATATGCTTATTGGATAGGTGTGTAATGATTCTACTGGTTGCTCCCACCTCCTCCCACTTTGCTGCCTCTATCAGAGAGAGGTATCAAGGGGCGGAGTAGGTGCTGGTGAGAGCCAGTACCATCTCCAGGGGACAGAGGAGGCAGAGGCATAGCTGGGGACCAGGAACTTGCCAGGAATCAGCTGATTCTCGGCTCAGACCTGGTCCCAGACACTGTCCCTCTGCTTTTCAAATGTATTAAGAGCCATGAAGTGGTCCCCTCCTCTGCGGATATGCTGTTTTTCCCCCTTATCAATTAAGTAGTCAATGGAAATTCCATCGACTACTCGATTAGCTGATTACCCACAATTTAACATCCCTAATGTGTGCTTGCTTTAGTAATACTAGTGTGAAAAAACAGAAAACAGACGGAATCTGGCAACCCTGTGTGTGACCAATAGTAAATAAAATGTCTCGCAGCCCACGTATAGAGAACCCTGATGGGCCCACAGGTTTCCCACCACTATCTTAGGGTATGTCTACACTACAAAGTTAATTCGAACTAACAGACATTAGTTCGAATTAACTTTGATAGGCGCTACACTAGTGCTCTGCTAGTTCAAACTTAATTCAAACTAGCGGAGCGCTTAATTCGAACTAGGTAAACCTCATTCTACGAGGACTAACGCCTAATTCGAATTAACTAGTTCGAATTAAGGGCTGTGTAGCCACTTAATTCGAACTAGTGGGAGGCTAACCCTTCCCAGCTTGCCCTGGTGGCCACTCTGGCCAACACCAGGGAAACTTGTCTGCCCCCCTCCCGGTCCCGGAGCCCTTAAAAGGCAACGGGCTGGCTACACAGTTTGTGCCAGTTGCAAGGCTGCCAGCACCCAGCCAGCAGACCCTGCACCTGGCAAGCCATGAGCCAGCCACCCGATGCTGCCCAGCCCTCCGCCACTTCCCGGGACCAGCCTGGCGGCTCCCAGGAGCCTGCCCGGGGCCGCAAGAGGTGGGCGCCCGCTTGGTCTAGTGCGGAGATCGTGGACCTCACCGAGGTTTGGGGGGAAGCCTCCAATGTCCACGATCTCTGCACTAGCCACAGGAACGCGGCTGTCTACGGCCGCATGGCTGACAGCCTGGCCACCAGCGGACCCAGGAGCGGGTCCGCTGCAAAATAAAGGACCTGCGGCAGTCCTACTCCCGGGCCTGCCTGCCAGGGGCCGACCCGGAGGCCTGCCCCCACTTTCACGCCCTGGACCGCATCCTGGGGGCTCACGCCATCCATGCCCCCCGGGTGGTCATCGACCCCAGGGCAGAGGGAACGGTCCTGGACACCGAGGAGGAGGAGCCGGAGGATGCCGCGAGCCAGGAGCCTGCCGAGGACCCAGGATCCCCGAGGAACCCCACAGACAACATCTCCTGTGTTGTCCAAGGACGGGGAGGCCTCCACCTGTGAGTACCATCATGCTCCCCTTACGTGTACGGGGAATGGGGGGGAGAGGGAGCCCAGGGACTGTCCGCCTGGGCCTTGCCCACCATGGAGCAGCAGCTGGGTGTCATGCAGGGGCCTTGGCCTTGCAGAGGGGGGCTGGGTTTCACCCACCTTGTCCCCAGGGAGAACTGACAGCTGCTCTTCTTTCACCACAGCCGCAGCACCTGGGATTGCAGGGCACACCACCCCGCCTGCAACAGCCACCCGCGCCCGGGCCAGCAGGCGTGCCAGAAACCAGAAGGACTACCAGCGGCGGCACCTCCGGTTCATGGAGCAGCTGCTCCGCAACCAGGAGCACTGGGTCTGGGAGGACCTTCGGCTGCGCCAGCGGAGTGTGGATGCGCTGGAGGAGCAGGGCCGTGCCCTCAGAGGCCACCTCCAGACCCTGGTGGACCAGTTCCTGCCTCCTCCTGCTCCGGCTCCTGCGGCTGCCCCAGCTCTCGCTCCTCCTCCCACCCCTGCTGTCCCTGCTCCCTCTGCTGCCCCTGCTCCCTCTCTCGCTTCCTCCGCACCCCCCATCCCTCTTGCCGCACCCTCCACACCTGCTCCCCCCCCCCCCCCGAGACCTCCGCACCCACAGTGTTGTGAGACGGGAGAGCCAGCTGGACCACCAAGCCTGAGCTTTCCCTTCCCTTCCTCCCCTTCCACCCCCTTCCAGCTCCCTCCTCCCAGGTTTCCCCATCCCCTCTCCCACCTTCACTCCTCCCTCCCCCCACCCCAGTTATGTAAAATAAAGAGAGGTTTTTTTTGCCAAAACAGGTGTCTTTATTTGACATTAGGAAGGGAGGTTAGGGAGGGGAAAAGGGAAGGGGGGGGAGGGTGGAAGAAGGCCCCAGTGGGGCATGCAGGGAGAGTTCAGTCCTCCTCCTCCACCTGGAAGCTCTCCCGCAGGGCTTCCCGGATCCGGACGGCCCCCCGCTGGGCTTCCCGGACGGCGGCGGTGCAGGGCTGAGCATACTGGCAAGTGATGTGGTCAGCCTCAGCCATCCAGGCTGGCAGGAAAGCCTCTCCCTACCTCTCACACAAATTGTGCAGCACACAACATGCTGCCACCATGGGAGGGATGTTGTGCTCGGCGAGGTCGAGGCGGGTGAGGAGGCACCTAAATCGGTCTTTCAGTCGCCCGAAGGCCCCCTCAATGATGATGCGGGCCCTGGTGAGCCTCGCATTGAAGGCCTGGCAGGAGGGGTTGAGGTGCCCCGTGTAGGGCTTCATGAGCCAGGGCTGTAGGGGATAGGCCGCATCCCCCACCAGGCAGACGGGCATGTCCACGTCCCCGACCCTGATGTGGCGGTCGGGGAAGAAGGTCCCGGTGTGCAGCCTCTGGCACACAGAGGATTTCCGGTACACCCTGGCGTCGTGTGCCTTGCCAGACCAGCCCACATTAATGTCCGTGAACTGTCCCCAGTGGTCACACACGGCCTGCAGGATCACGGAGAAGTACCCCTTGCGGTTCATGTACTGGGAGGCCTGGTGTTCCGGGGCACGGATGGTGATGTGTGTCCCGTCGATGGCCCCCCCGCAGTTGGGTAAGCCGAGGGCGCCGAACCCCCAGATGACGGCGTCCGGGTCGGCGAGGCGGACCACCCTGCGGAGCAGCACCTGGTTGATGGCCTTGACCACCTGTGGAGAGACACAGCAAAGCGCGAATCAGTGGGGCGCCCAGGTGGCTGGGAGTGCTCGTGCCCTGGCAGTGCCCCGCACCCCACTCCCGGGAGCAACCCCCCCGGGCGGCATGTAGCACGGCCAGGAAAGACCTGCCCCTCCGGTGCGGGGCACATTTGCCTCCTCCCCTCCCTGTTCCCCCCGTTTTCCCTGGGACAGCCCATCCCCTCCTTGCAGCCCCCCTTACCCCTGGCCCAGTGGCCGGTGAGTGCCGTACCTGCATGAGCACCGCTTCAACGGTGGATTTCCCCACGCCGAACTGGTTCCCGACGGATCGGTAGCTGTCCGGCGTGGAGAGCTTCCAGAGGGCGATGGCCACATGCTTCTGGAGGGGGATGGCGGGCCTCATGCGAGTGTCCCTTCTGAGCAGAGCAGGGCTAGCCACTCGCAGAGCTCCAGGAAGGTGTCCCTCTTCATCCTGAAGTTCTGGGTCCAGTGTTGGTCTCCCCAGCGCTCCAGGACGATGCGGTCCCACCAGTCGCTGCTGGTGTCAAGAGGCCAAATGCAGCGGGCCACGCTGGCGCCCGGGCGCCGCCGCAGCTGCACCATGGCCCCCAGGGTGACCAGGCAGAGAGGCAGGGGGCTGATGTGCACCAGGTGGAACCAGGCAGCCTCCAGCCATTGCTGGCAGGCTTGCAGCAGCAAGTCCATAAACTGCACCAGAAAGTGCAGGGCGAGCTCTGGCTCCATGTTGCCACCTGCGGCGGCGTCCCCAAAGGGAAGCACTGACACAGACGGGCGCAGAGAAAAACGCTTTGCTGTCCCTCGGTGAGGTAGGCAAGCAAGCGGAAAAGCTGAGAACCAGCTGTCCAGGGGGGTCCCTTTAAGCACGAGCCTCAGATAGCCTCAGACAGCAGCCACACAAAGCAACTACTGACCTGATGCCCTGCCAGAACCGGTTTCAGCCGCCCTTAAATGCGCCCCTGCGTCCAATCAGTGTGGACGCGCTAGTTCGAATTAGCTTAGTTCGAATTAGCGCTGTAGTGTAGACATACCCTTAGTCTTCTTATTGACTCTAAAGCAGGGATGTGCAAATACCAGCCTGCAGGCCAGATCAGATCCGTGGGCCTCCACATCACCATCTTTACCTGCGCCTCTGTAGGTATGGGGATCACAGCTCCCGTTGGCTGCGGATTTCTGTTCCCAGCCAATGGGAGCTGCAATCACCTGTACCTGTGAATATGCAGGTAAATATAGTAGCAGTGGCTTACGAGGGTTTAACCCCTGTGAACTGCCACTGCTTTATTGCCTGCTCCTGCCCTAAAGTGAAGAAGATTAATATCTGATGATTGTTCTGTTTTGGTTCTTGACAAAAATATTTATTTCATCCAGCTTAGTTGAATTTAGAGGAATGACAAATGTATGTCATGTTTCTTTGTAACTGTATGATTGAGAACAAATAAGAAATTTGGTTTATAAAGATATGCAAGTGTGGAAAATTTTTAGTGACATCATAATTAACCATGAAAACAAAGCTCTAGTGGTTTATGATGTCAGATGAACACAGAGAGAGAGACAGATGCCGATATGGATGTATTATTATTCATAGTATTTCCAGATTTTTTTTCTGTAATAAATTGATTACAAATTTCTAATATTAAGTTGAGCAACGTTGTTAGTTACTGCTTTTATTTTCAATTTGCCAGATTTCCCTGTTTGTATTCAGTTTTAAGAATAGTTGAAATACCTGCCTATTTTTCATCTCTTTCATACAGAGTCAGAAAGAGAGGTAGAAATAATGAACAAACATAAAGAAATTAATGAAGGTTTTTAATCTCACTCCAGGACACTCTGTCAAGTTCCCCTGGTCTTGTATTTTCTTTTATATTTTTTTCCTGGAATCCTGTTATCGCCAGCTTAATATTTCGTTTGGGAATTCGAAAAAAATGTTGACTTAAGAAATATTTGTGGAGACTGCAATTGTATTGCTAGAAAATGGATATTCTCAGAATTTAGAGTTCTAGGAAGTTTCCTTTTGACATTTGTCTGCATGGATTGTAGCAAATGATCTGCCAGATCTAAAATTAATATAATGAAGAAAGTTATTCAGCCACATCGGGAGCCCATTTCTTCTTTCTCTAGTCCTCCTCTTAGAGGCTCAGCTGCCTCTACTCCTTTGTGCAAAGCACACGTATCCCCCAGACAGGACAACAGATTTCTTTCCCCTCTTCTGTCATTTTCCATTCCTCCTGTGAGAGAGAATTCTCTTAAAAGGATTAATTTTCCTTCAACTACATTAGACCTGGGGGTCAAGAGGAAAACACCTCAGGAAATACGAGACCTTCTGAATTCTGTTCGACAGATGGTAAGAATTTTGTATCCCTTGCTGACACCCTAGCTCTTATTCATAGAGACCTGCAATTTTGTTTACAGATCATGGATGGAAGCAGGACACACATTTTGTATGTTTGCTGGGCTCTAATTATTTAAAGTTTTAAAATGGTATCAGGGTGTCTATTCCTGGAAAATGGTTCTTTATTCAGTATCACACTGCAAAATTAATTTGCCCTTATTTAATAGTAGGTACTCAACTTGTTCAGTTGTCGATTTCTTACATTTTCAATACCAAATTATTTTCCAGGCAAAATAACTTGTTCATCAGAGAGGACTGTTTTTATTGGTATAGTGTCAGATATAATCTAAAATTGTCCCAACTAGTTGAACTTAAAAAATCCATGGCAGAGAATATTGAGAATATTACTTTCAATTGGAAATGTCATTCATTTAATTTATTTTTTTATCTTATTTTCTGAAAACACACAGAAATTTTGTATGTTTCTAATTGGCATGTCAGTTCCAATCTTCGCTTAATATTAACAATTTTTTTTAAAAAAAGCAAAACATATAAAGCTACAAATTCACAGTTTCTATTTCTGACAGATAGTTGATAAGCCAATGCTTTACTGTAGAATTTATTATTCTTATTTTATAAGAGCTTCATTGACTATTTCAGATATGATAATTAAGCTGTTTAAACAGTCATATGTACACAATGTATATAAGTCAGCTGTCTGCACGTAATCTCATGGATCATTAGGCTTGACCGACTTATAACCTTCAATGTTGAAATGTATTTAACACATTAAGGCTTCTTTACCATTGAGCATTCTTAAGTTCAGCCTGCATACCAACTTATCCTCAAAACATTATTCCCCATTGCAATTTTTGGGACTTGTCATCTCTAGAGAAACTTACTATGCTAATAACAATGTGGTCCTCCTACCACACTAGCAGAACGCATCCTATTCTTAAACATATGAGATTCATATTGTTTTTATTGGAACCTACCAACTACAGGTTGCATCTCCCTGGTCTGGCTCCCTCAAGACCTAACTGGTCCCGGACAAAGGAGTTTTCCTGACCAGGAAATGCCTGGGGAGCAGGGTGCTAGCCTCTCTGCTGGGCTTCTCTTCCCACCTAACTGGCAACATTGCTTTCATCCCCCTAGCTGCAGCAGCCCTGCGGGCTCTTGCAGTTCCACCAGCTGTGGTCTCTGCAGTCTCCCCAGCTCCTCTGGCTGTGGTCCCACCACCCTGTGGACTCCTATGGCCCCGCTGGTTTTCCAGCCCACTGCAAGCTCTGCTGACCTCCCTTTCCCCCATGGGCTATGGCACCCCTGCTAGCTTCCCAGCCCGGCTGGCTATAGTCTGCGGTGCCTTGTGGGCTCCACTGCCCCACTGGACAGCTCTGCTCCCAGCCGCTGGCAACCTTTGTGCTGGGGCTTTCTAGTCCAACATGGACTTTGTGCTGGGGCTTTCTAGACCACGGATGTTGCTGGACCAGAGAGACCTGGACCACAGAGGGTTCAACCTGTACCATTTAGATTAGATTTACTTTCAATAGAAATAAATACGAGGTTAGTCTGAACAGTTTCAACTTCTACAAGTTAAATGCAAATGTGGATGGAACTAATATGGTTCGGGTGGTTGTTCTGTTACTGTCCTATGTTGCATAATGAATATTTTGAAATCTCTTAGAATCAATTGTTTCTGGAAGCTATGCCAGGAACTGTATGATAGCTAACCAAAGGGTATCTGAAATGATACAATGGTACCTTGTAGTTGTTGTGAGAAATGCTACACTTCAGCGTACCAGTAAGTATGGCTAGTATGGACACACTCACCTGTATCTGCAAGTTTGACAAAGTCTTGGATTGAGCACAAATATATAAATCTCATTTCAGCAAAGCACTATTGTGCACAGCATTTAAGTATGTACATTTAAGCACATAGCTAAGTCCTACTGAAATCAAGTTGCTGTACATTTTGCAGTTTAGTATATGAACTAAATTCAGATTTTCAATATTTGAACTAAATTCTGTTCTAACATAACTGGGTAGTGATATTAAGAACCTGACTTAGCGGGATCTCAGTTAAAGCTCCAAGACTGCAAATGCAATTATTTGTGTATTTTCTGTGACAATCCAGAGTTGAATCAGTAATTGCTGCAGGTGCAGTAACTATATTTGCAACTTTAAGCCCACAATTTGGGGACATGTTTTTGAAAATGTGTAGCTATGTTTACTGGTGACTAGTTTCTTGCAGGAAAATTTTATTACAAAAAAGAGTTTTTCTTATTGTCTTGGGGTGATCTAAATTGGAAATTCTTTCCATATTACTGTTAAAAGTATGTCAGTTAAAAACAATATTAAACTCTGTCTTTGCAAGATGGACTTCCATCATATATACATCCTAAGGAAGCTGATGTATCCCAAAGAGGTGTTCTTTGGGCACATGTACAGAAACTCTTTTTCTATGGGTGAGAAAACCATGATGAAAAGGACAATTATTATTGTATCTAGTGTATTTTTCCAATATTAAAATGTTTAAAATATGTTTGTGTTAGGTTGAAGAAGAGCGTAATGAAACCCAGAGACAGCTCTCTCAAGAACAGAGTGCTAGAGCTCTACAAGAGGGTATTTTGAACAGCCATCTTTGGAGACAGAAAGAAATAGAAGAAGAAACTAAAAGAACTGTAGCTAAGAGTTCAGAAGTAAGCAATGTTATGTCCAGTTCAAGTAAAATTATACAATGTTCAATATTAAGTATAAACAAAAGATGTTTTGCTTATTGTGTTAGCTTAAAATGAAATCCTTTGCCAGAATATTTACAATATATGAAAGTTATATATATTTTAAACATTGCTATCTTTGTTCGTTTTGCTTCCGAATTGTAAATTGATATGCTGTGAATCCACAGAAACCATCAAATACTCTTAGAAATTTTTTAAAATAAAAATAACACTTTTCTCAACTTAGGTCATCTGCTTATTTTTCTGCCAATATTCTGAAATGTTTTCTTTTATTATTATTATTATTATTATTTTATTATTTATTTTATTACTTTTGCTAGCAGTGCAAAGCTAAGGGTGATTGATCTTGATTTTTTTCTGCCTCTGGTACTGTCTATCATACTAGATAACAGAGTTCCCATTTGAGTTCCTTACTAATGGTAGTGATGAGAAAACAGCTGTTTTTTGTAAACAGAGCAAATTTAATATAGAAACTATTGAGAGACAAAAGTAGAATCCATCAACACCATTTTTAAAGTCACTTTTGAAACAGTAACATCTTCAAAATAATATGATTACATTTAACATGCCTGAGGCTATCACAATAAGAAACTTTTTGGCAGTTTTACCCCAACTTTTAATTTGTATTGCTTCCTCACCATATGTCAGGGGGCTGCCCCTCCTCCACCCCCTCGGGGGGTGCCGCCCATGTCCGGGGCATAGTTTAGACCACTCGGGCCTAGTCTTAAAGTACGCTGCCCCTGTATTAGGGGAAATATGGCCAACTGGCCTAGTCTCACAGTACGCTGCCCCTGTATTAGGGGATCTATGGCCCACTGGCCTAGTCTTAAAGTATGATGCCCCTGTCTCAGGGGATATACAGCCTCCCGGCCTAGTCCTTTGTATGCAGGCTCTGAGGCCTAGTCCTTCAGCCGAGCCCCAACTCGCTAGGGTTCAGGGCAGGAAGGGTAGGGGGGACCGGGCCCTCCTTCTCCACCAGGCCCTGACCCAGGGCCCTATCAGTGGCAGGCGGCTCCCACCACTGGCTCGGCGGGGGTTCCTCCCCGCAACGCGCCGAGCCCTCAGGGGCTTTTCCAGCTCCCTGCCCTGGGTCACTTCCTACCCCTTTCCCCCGGCCTGTAGTGGTCCTGCCTGTTGGTGTGAGTTGGGTGGTGGTAGCGGCACCTCCCAAGTCAGCGTCAGGATTTGTGGTGGCAGGTCCGGTGCCTGGGTCGCAGGGGGCTGGCTGGCGGCTCCGTCGTTGGGGTCAAGCCCGGCTTGGGCCTGGCAGCGGCACGTCCAGTGGTCCGGACAACTCCCTCTCTGGCAGTCTGGTCTGCAACTCGGGAGGTTGGGTGCTAGCTCCGGATCCGATGGCGATCTGCCCCTTCTGAGCAGGCCTGCAGCCTTTTATACCTTGGCTCCCCTGGGAGCATGCCTAGTACGGCTGTGTGGTTTCCCTGGGCTTGAGTGCGGGGCGGGGCTGCCCCGTCACTCCATACTATCCAAAATTCTCAATAAAGTACATGAATATCCTTCTTCAGAGCAAAAGAGATTACATATGTAGTTGTGTCTGGTATTTGATGATTATCTGGGTACAATATATTCTTAGAATGATTGGAAGACTACATACCTAAGCAGCATATGGGAAAGAAGAAAGAGGGAAGAAACATGAAGGATACATAGAAAAACCACACTTTAATGGCAAGATAATACATAAAGTTAAAATACAT
Organism: Pelodiscus sinensis; assembly: GCF_052426305.1. Lineage (NCBI taxonomy): Eukaryota > Metazoa > Chordata > Testudines > Trionychidae > Pelodiscus > Pelodiscus sinensis. The sequence goes on from NC_143052.1 coordinate 46,397,391, forward strand.
AGGACATATTTTCAAATAGAAGTCAGAAAAGGAGCTAATAAATAAGGAAGTTAGTACACATTGATTCAGGAGGTCTAGATTCTGTTGCTGATTCTCCAAATGGGATAACAAGCCTAAATCACTTTTTTTTTAATGGAATACTGTAACACTGTCCTATGTTTTCAAGGATTTATATTATTTTTTATATAAAAAAGAAACTTTAATGTGACTTACTGATTTGGTGCTGCATGGTATCTTATAGTTCCTCTGAGTTCATTCACTGACAGATAAAATAAATTCAGAGCCTTTTCAACCAATTAGACTGTAATTTATAACACTATTTTAAGTAAATCAAATTTGATTAGTAGAAAACATAATATGCAAGTTTGTTTTCAGTTTTTTGAAATTTAATTCCTCTCTTTCTTTCTGTCCCCCTCTCACCTCTATGTTTATATGTTCTCAATTACTCAGGTACCTGATAATCATGACAGAGAAAAAGATCTGTTACACAAAAATCAGATACTGCAAGATGAAATTGCTATACTAAGACTAGAGCTTGATCAAATAAGAATTCGGCACCAGGAGGAAGAAACCAAATATTTAGAAGAAAATGAGGTTTTGAAAGAAAAAAATGAAGATCTTAAGAAGGAGCTAAAACTAAATGAGGAGGCTTTGACACAAACAGTTTTTCAGTACAATGGACAGCTGAATGTATTAAAGACAGAATCTGCAATGCTAACTTCCAAAATAGAGCATGCAAAAGAAAATAAAGATAGGCTGGAGACAGAGATGGAATCATTCCGTTCCCGTCTAAATTCTGCTGTTCAAGAACTCGAATGCTGTCACAAATCAAAAAATGATGTTGAACGAATGCTACAAAGAGAGCGTGATGAGTGGCTTCGTTTGCAAGACAAGCTCAATCATGACCTCTCCAATCTGCGAGATACCAACAATAGTTTGTCTCAACAGCTTAGTAAAGTTGAAAGTAAAGCTAACAGTCTAGAAAATGAACTTCACCATGCAACACACACACTTAGAGAAAAAACTTTGCTTTTAGAAAGCGCCCAAAGAGATCTAAATCATGCACAATGTCAGGCAAAGGAACATGATCATGCTCGACAAATTGAGAAGGATCAAATGAGCAAATATATTGTAAAACAGGAATCTATGCAAGAACGATTGGCACAACTTCAAAGTGAAAATGTCTTACTCCGGCAGCAACTGGAAGATATGCAAAACAAGGGGATCATCAAAGAAAAAGTAGTGAGTGATGTCCAAGACAAATTTAGTGATATATTCAGTAAACTTAGAGCTGATACTGAAAAGCAAATTCATATGATGGAAGAGAGAAATAAAGAATTAATCACAAAATGTAATAATTTAAGGGAGCAAATCTTTAAATATGAAACAGAGAAAGTAGAAAGAGAGGTAAGTGTAAAAATTTCAAACAGTGATTTGAATTTTACGATTTATTCACTAAAGTCACGTCACACTAGAAAACTGTCAAAATTATTAAATTTGACTTAAGAACTCCTAATTTTGACAAATTCGAACTAGTGTGCCCTCACTACAGGGAAGCATCAAAGTAGTCAGAGGCTCCGTCAATGTGGACATGTTACCTTGGACGTAGAGCCCCAGGAAGCACTCTGGGGAGCTGAGGAAGCTTCCCGGAGGCCAGTAAGTTTGAATTAGCAGCACCGGAACATCCACACTGCTGCTGCTTTGAAATTACTATTTCAGAATTAGCATTACTCCTGATGAAAAGCAGGAGTTCAGAGTTCAAATTTTCGGCCTGTTATTTTGAAATAATAGGCTTGATAGTGTGGAAACACCACATATATATTTGACTTGGGTGGCGGGGGGTAGCGGCTATTTCAAAATAGCCGCTCCCCCGTAGTGTAGTGTAGACCCAGGCTAAAGGTCCCATAATAAAGTTTAAAATTAACCTTTGTAAAATTTTAAAATATACCATTTGGAAAAATGTAATTGAATACATTATTTTCAGGGGAATGCACTTCCTGGATTTTGGTTGTTGTTTTTTTCTTGGAATTATAGTTTGTGGCAGATATATCCATCTCTGGTTTCCATTTTGTCTGTTCTGCTCAGAGGATTTGGGCAATGACTTCAGAATTCAGACTCTTCAAAGATAAACCATTTTGTCTACAAGTGTGGTCTCTTTTCAGGGTTTTGTTTTGTCTTGTTTGTTTTTTGGGGGGTGTGGGTTGATTGGTTGGTTAGTTTTTGTTTTTTTTTCCTACTGTTATTTGTGCATCATGGAATGGAAGGTAACACTTGCCAAACAATTTAAGAAGTTCCAGGTAGCATTAGACTGGAGTGGCATGGAACAAAGGAAAACCAGAGAGGCAAAAAATTAGAAGGGAGGAAGTGAGTTATTAGGTCAGAGAAGAATACTGGAGAAATAAGAGAAGCAAAAGATTAAGAATCTGAACACGAGAGATTAAACTAGATTTGGGCATGGGTGGAAATCAATTGAGAATCAAAGGTAGATAATTGATGAGAGAATTGGGTGGAGAGGAGAATATGCTGGCAATCTGAAATCTAGTCACCTTCATAAATAATTCATAGGGGTAGCCCAGTTAGTCTGTATCTGGAAAAACCCAGTTACAAATGTGAAGAGCGGCGAGGAGTCCTTATAGACTAACTGAAGTGTAGGAGCATAAGCTTTCATGGGCAAAGACCCACTTTGTCAGATGCATGACCCACATTCGTCAGATGTGATGAAGAAGTGGTTTGTGCCCACGAAAGCTCTTGATGCTATCTACATGTTTTGTTAATCTCTAAGGTGCTGCAAGACTATTTGTTGTTTTTTAAGGTTCTTCATAAATGAGTTTGTTTCAAGTATTATAGGTTGAAACTCCGTAATCTGGACATCCATGGTCTGGTCCAGAAATACCCCTGGTCCAGCATCCTTGGGTGTTTCCCTTATAACGCTCACAGGATAAACTGCTGGGCTGGGGCCAGGAGCTTTGCCAAACTAGGGTGCCGAGACAAGTCCCGGGGCAGCAGAGTCACCAGGAGGAGTGCAGAGTCCCCAGTCTCTAGGGGGTAGGGGGAAGTGGCGCACAACTGCTGGAGGGGAGTACAGAGTCCCCAGGGCCATGGTGAGGGTGCTGGGGAAAGCACAGAGGAGCACAGAACCCCCCCCCCCCCCCAAGTGTTGGTTTTTGACTAGATTTTTAAAATTTTCTAATAAAAAACTCCAGGGCTTCCGGGAGGAGCACGGAACTGCTGGGCGGAATGCACAGCCGCAGGCAACAGTGGGACTGCTAAGGGGAATATGGCATCCCCCAGGCAGAAGCAAAGCTGCTGGGTGGAGCATGAAGACCCAGGTGGATGCAGGGTGCCGGAAGGAGCACAGAGCCACCAGGCAATAGTGGAGCCCAGAGCAGAGAAAGCAAAGCCCCTGGAAGCAGTGAGTCTCTACCAGAGAGAGTAGAGCTCCAGACGGCAGTGGAGTTCTGAGCCACTGCAAGGAGAGCAGAGCCCCGGGCTGAAGCTGTGACCTCCCCTGGTCCGGCAAATTCCTTGGTCTGGGACCAGTTGGGTCCCCAGGGTGCCAGACCAGGGAGGTACAACCTGCATAATCAATTCAAGCTTCTCACACTGTTTTTTTGTTTTTCCACTGAGATTCAAGCATGTTTTTACTCTTTTGTGGCTGTATGGGAGACTGAACAAAAAAAGGGAAAGTGAATGACTGAATAGGAAAACAGCTAAAACTAACCATAACCAAAGTGCTTGTAAATGCACAGGAGAGAAAATTATTTCTGAGCAGAAGCCAGCAAAAGTCTGTGTACATCTGAGATCCTATTTAAGTCCTCAGAATTGGAATTTAAGTGATGCAAAAGCCATATGTTGGCCATCCGTAGTGGGGTGAACTACACTTAAAGTAAACAAACAATCTTTGAGAGAACTACTTTTATCCTGTATTCTCTTTCTGTTGTAGTCTTTTTACGTGCTATGCATAAGAAGATTACATGAAAATTTTCCAGAGTTGTTATTTTTAAGTTGGCAATGTTCTTTCAGACATTTCTCCTATCTCTTGTCTTTTTGAAAATAAACCTTGAATGGCAGCCATTCTTAGGTAGATTTCTGCCCTAAGTTTCCTGCTTCTAGGAAGTTATTGATACTCTGAAATTGCATTTACCTTTATGTATTAAGATGCCAGAAATTCTGAAATGGTCAGGTGTTTAAGGTGTTTAAGTCCTACTTAATGACTAATTTGTCAAGGTTACTTAAAAGAAAAAAAATCACAGCAGGGCAGTTAGCCACTTTATCCTGGAGTCTTTTTTGTAGGTCTTAAATGCTAAGTTAAAATAATAGATTCCATCAGGAGATGCTAAGAATAACCTGAGTTACCCAGATTTTAAGTACAATATGTCCGTGTGGAAAGGGGCAATATTGTTCTAAAATAAGCTGGTAGAAAAATTAGAAGATTTTGATATGACACACTCTTTTTTTTGTGGAAACCTCAGGAGAATTTTAAAATGTGAAGCTTTTTTCTTTAGTGGACTGGGAAACCTAGAGAAAGGAATAGTGAAGGGATTGTGAATATGAAGTGATGACTCATGTTTTTTATAACCAACGAGGTCACTAATTGCTCAGAAAATTTGTGAACAATCTCAATGTCCTGGTAAGGAAGATAATAAAGATTGGTATCTGGTTTAAAAAAATAAATTAAGCGCTAAATATCCTAATTATGCACTCATTCAAACTGTGTCTTTTATGCCTAAATGGAGAAACCTGTATTTTGGTATGTCTTTAAAAAAACAAAACAAAACCAGAATTAACATTGAAAATGTTATGTATAAGTCCTTTCTTACATCACTGGAACGACCAAAACCCTTTCTTTTTACATTACCACAAGCCAAAGATACTCCATAAACATCCTGAACAATCTAAAACATTTAAACTCTCTAGGAATGGCAATCTATATTCATTGGCACCAGCTGTCCAACTATCTTGGATTGACGATGGTCAGGTAGGAGGAAGCTTACAGCTATTTAGGTGCATCATGAGCAGATGTAATTGTTTACCATTTGATGCGCTCCTGAATAGATCAATTGAGATATATAACCTAACAAATCAAATAATATATTTAAATCCTGGTCTGGATTCTTCATACTAAGTTTATAGCAATTTTTAATATTGTCCTAAATATATTTTATTAGAGTACAGTAAGACAACTGCAGCAAGAACTTGCTGATGCTCTTAAAAAGCAATCAATGTCAGAAGCTTCACTTGAGGTTACAACACGTTATCGTAATGACTTGGAAGAGGACAAACTACATTTGCAAAAGGAAATAGACAAGATTAAAACCAAGGTATACAAAATCTATTCACTTCATACAGTGGCAAATCGGTGGTTGGTTCATTGATTGTACAAATGGTAAAAAACATGACCTGTTCTGCTTATTTTGAGAATAATAGCAATACATTTGTATTCTTAAATTAATTTACTCTTATACACAAATGGATATTAGGAGTGTCCCAAGTAATTCATGAAACTAAATGGAATCTTTCTCTCTAGGAGTCTGTTTCAAAGATAATAATAGCATATTTCAAATATAAGTATATCTACTGTCTGTCTTTGTCACATATAATCAAAAGCTGATTTCTGTTGCTGCTGTTTTGTTGATGGTTTGTCACAACAGTCACCTTGTGGTCAAACAGGTACACCTTTCTTTGATTTTAATCTTATGAGGGAAGGTAATACCTTGTCCTCTAATAGTAACTTTATTTTCACCATTATGGTCATGCTAACGACTTGGAACAAAATGAGAGAACACAAAATTGGCCTTTTAAAATTTTCATATTTTTTCTTTAAATGTAAAGTAATTGGATAGTTCAGTTGGGTTCTGGTTTATAACATGAGTTTTGCTTCTCTAAGCACTCAAGAAAAATGTTCTGCAAGATGTCTGTCCTCATAGCAATAAGTACTCTGGCTCTGCCTCAGACTGAGGTGTGGAGAAATGGGGCAGCTTTGGAAGTTCATTTCACATGTATCTTCAGTCCTCTTTACCACACTTCTAGTCTTGGAAGTACAGGTAGCTCTGGAAGCCAGAAAGAGATGCATATTTGTGCTAAAATCTAGCTTCTCTCCAGCCAGTTCCAAAGTGCTCTTTGCAGGCAAGGAGAACAGGACCAATGACAGTTTCCCTTTTTTTAGGAATTAGGTTATGGGACAAATTGGAGAGGTGCAATATGGGTCTGGTAAGGTCAGTTTGGAGAATGTTGCAGTAATAACTGAGGAAGAAGGTAAGGCATGGATAAGGCTTTCAGATCTGGACAGAATATAAAGGAAATGGGCCAGGGATTTATTTAAAATAAATGTGTATGTACACGAAGTTGAATTTTCATCTGAAATTACACAGTGATTTAAATGTCAGTTATCTTCAATTCGATTTGTTTACAGCTTCAAGAATCAGAAGATCAGTATATTCAGTCTGAACGACATGTTCATGATTTGAAGAATGCATTGGACGGTAAGGAACGAGAAGTGAATGCTTCTTCACAGAAATTGCAAGACCTTCTAATAGCATCCTCTGGAACAAATAATGCTATAAAACAACTGGAAGAACATATACAAAGGTAAGAAAATGGCCAATATGTTGAAACCAGGCTTTATTTTTAAAATATGGCCAGAATTAGGAAGATTGTTGAAGAATTAAAGAATTCTTCAACAACAATAGGAAGAATTAAATACTAAATGCAATTTTTAAATGAGGTTTAGATCATTAACTTCTTATGTAAATGATTATTTCAAAGCAATTTTAAAGTTTTTTTTGCTCTTATGGTTTTAGAGACTTGTCCAGAAAATTTATTGTTACATATTAAAAAGTATATTTGCTTTTAAGACTTGAAATTGAAAATGCCAGACTAGAAGCTACAACCAAACAGCAAACAAGCAGAATTGAGGTACTTCAGAAAGATCTGCAGGATTCTGCTTCCGTAAGTCACCCACAGGCTTAACTTTCTTGTGAGTTTATTGCATCTGTTCATTAAAGCTGGGAATTGTAAATGAGCGTAAGGGAAATAGATTCTCAATTTTGATGGAGCCATGCCCTTATGAAAATCCCAGTCTAATATAGCTAGGTTTTTGGTGTTGGAGAATTTTGAGACTGCATTATTATAATAAATTTGACTATTTATTAGTTTCAATTTGATATATTTTATTATTAATACTAATGCGAATGTCTAAGACTTTAAATCAGAAAAGTTTTCAAACATTCATTAATTAAACATGAATATAGTTAAAAACATTTAACAAGCTAACCAATTGAAATTCCCTTGGGATTTTGATGACACAATACTTCCAGCACTAGTTTGATGATGCTAAGTTATATAATCAGAACCTATGAATAGAATTATATCTCCTGTATTATATGTCAGCTTCTCAGATTTTAATGATTTCATGAGTAGGATTTTTAAAGAACTCAAAAGGTATACATATGCAATTAATAGATAAATAACACATGAATAGAAAAGAAAAATCATTTTTAGGTTGTTAGCTGATTTAATAAGAAGAGGTTGGTTTTGCTGGGTATAGCTGCTTTACCATTTGTTTCCTAATACTGTATTTAGTGACGTGCAATAAACAACAAAGTTGGATCCTTGTGGTACCATTTGCAATATTTTTTATGAGATTTTGACTTTACAGGTATCCTTTTGTTTGATACATTTTTCTTGTTTAAGATACATTGTTTTATAGGATAATTTTACTATACTTGCCAATAGCCCATCATAAGACAGGATTTTTCAAGGAACCTGGAAATCATAAGACAGGTGTGTCTTCGTGGGGATCGAGTGTCTCCCTGCCCCACCTCTTCGCCCTGCCCTCGGATGTCTCTTCCACGTCCTATTCCCTTTCTATCTTGGTCTTCTCTCCTGAGCATCCGGTCTCTCGCTCCGTCTCTCTCTCTCTCACCTCCTCCTGCTGCCTCCCCCTCCCTCTCTCTCAGCTTTCGTCTGCCTCCTGCCTCTCTCTCCATCTCTCTCTTTCTCTTCTCCCCCTCCTGCCTCTTGCTCTCTCTATCTCTCTCTCTCCGCCTCCTCTCTGCTTTCCTCTCGTTCTCCTCAGCTTTCCTCTCTGTCTCCTCCGCTCTCGTCCGCTCTCCTCCACCTCCCCTCTGTCTCTTCCGCTCTCCTCTCTGCCTCCTCTCTATCTCCTCCGCTTCCTCTTTGTCTCCTCCGCTTTCCTCCTTTTGAATCTGGCACCCTTTCTTGACGTCAGAGAGGCACGCTCGTCCAGGCCCCACCCCTTGGCCGTGTACATTACTGCCCCGTCCCCCTCTGCCTCCCGCCATGGTGCTCCGCTGACTTCTGTGCCACTCAACCTGGCCGCCGCGCGGGAGCAAGCAGCACAAACAGCTGTTTGGGCTCCGTGATCCCTATGCAGCACGGGGATCGGTGCTGCTTGAGTGCAGGGTGGATCGCCCTCGCCACCGTGGGGTGATCCTGCTCCGTCACATGGCGCTCAATGCTCCTCTCCGTCTACTGATCAATGCCACGCGCCGCTCAGAGGCAGCAGAAAACTTTATAGAGGCACAGGCGCCACTCAGAAGCAACAGAGAACATTACAGCATTACAGAGGCATTACAGCGTGACAGAGCCACAGATATTGGGCTTTTATATATATGATACTTCTTCCTCAAAGATAGACCTTTTATCACAAAGTCGTATAGCTCCCTGTTTTGGACTATTTGTAAATTGAGAAGAAATGCTAGCAGAAACAAGCTATTCCAAGAAGAATTAGTCTCTATATTCACAGTCTGTTTCAATTATGGGAGAAGATTCTATCACTGGAATCAGTGAGAAGTAGTTTGGGGGGTGGGAAGAAGATACCATTAAACTTTTCCTGGGCATACTGTGGAAGAGATTTTATATGTAATGGACAGTGTTTCCGCTAAGATTTTTCATCCACGAGCAGAGTGAGTTTGTCTTTCACACCAATAATGAGGTCATGTGTGCTTGTTCAGCTGTGTGCCACTGTGATGTCACTCCGCAAGATACTCTTCCAGCACAGAGACCCCAAGTACAGCTGTGGGAAACCCTCCAGCGATGGGAGTTCCGCATAGCCTACTTCATCCATCTAAAGAGTTTATATCTTCTAAGGGTTCAGGGCTGGAAGCTGTGGCCAGGGCCACGTAGTGGCTACCCAAAGCTAGAGCCGGGCTGTGGTGCAGCTGTTCCTGAGGCTGGGGCCCCCTGAATATCTCTTTCCTCCCTCCTGCACCTCTCTTCCGCCTCTCAGGGCTCTCTCCTCTCCCCCTCACCCTGCTCCCCCACAGCTCTGTGTTGGCTTCCCCCCTCCCACTTCCCACATGTCACTGCTTCATCCCCAGTACCTCTCTCCCTGCAAATCCTGGGCACTGGCAGCAGCTTCCCTCTGCCCCAGGTGGGGACTCACAGCCAGCCCTACAAGAAGCAACCTGGGGCAGCCACTTCCCTGGGCACAGCTTCCAGCCCTGAGCCCCTAGAAGATATAAACCATTTAGGTGGATGGAGTAGGCTCTGCAGAACTCCCATTGCTGGAGGGCTTCCCACAACTGGAGTGTGGGTGATCACGTGCTATCTTGTTTGTTGATATAAAATACGGTGAACATATTGTCCATCTGTTATACTGCACATCTGCTTTGGAAATGAGAGAAGAAAGCTTGGCACATGAGGTGGACTGCTCTGAGTTGTCTGACTTGGATGTGGAGGGAAATCTCCAGTTTCAACAGTCCCTGGGTTATTATAATGCCTAGGTGCACCCCCCACACACACACCTTCTACATGTCCAGCCACCAGTGGAGCAACTTGAGGATGTAGGGAGAAATCATCACCACCGTGTCCAGGCTGTCATGGGTTGGCAGATATACTGCTGTGAGTCACTAGTGGATGGGCCTGAATCTTAATCTGGCATGTGGGATCACATACATAAGGTCAGGAGCCTCTTGTATCAGAAGATGCTCATGAAGAGGGCCCTTGAAGAGGGACAGGTACGGGGGTGGAACGAGGAATGAGTAGAACTGGATAGAATATCCCACTTCTACCCTGAGGAGTACCCATTGATCTAAGGTAGTTTGAGATCATGCACAAAGGAATGAACAGTCCAGAAAGGGAGGAGAAAGATCCAGTATTCTGTCATTGAGCGCACCTTCAAAAGAGTTGTTGGATCCCCAAGAAAGTTGAGGTTGGTGCTGGCAATGTCCAGAAGAGTCACAGGATGGATTCTGTCTGCTGTATCTACTGTTCCTATGCAAATAGTCCTGTTGTGGTCTTGGAGGGTGTGACCATTGTTGGGAGGACTGTGGCTTGAAGTGTGGTGCATAGCAACTCCCAAGAACAGCACCGACCCAGCAGAGACTGCTACATGGAGAGAAGCCTACAGGGACATATGGGCAACCACCTTGCTACCTTCTGGCAGTGCCATGAACTTGGTGCATGACTCCGATGGAAGGGCTTCCTTAAATTTCAGGACTGAACCCAGGAGTTCTAGCTGTATCTACTCAGGATCACCAATTGGTTTGCATTCCTGAGAATCGGTCCCCTGATCAAATAAACTTTGTGACCAGATAAGTCCAGGCATTTGGCCTCTCGTGCCTTGTTGTTGACCACCTTGATGACCAGTGAGCACAGCTGTGGGTGGGTACAGAGATATTCATACGCTTTTGTGATCACAAAATATTTTCACTCCATTCCCTTGGCTATAAGGGAGGAGAGATGGGTGTCGACAATGGACACGACAATTAGATTAGACAGTCTTAATCAGAGAAAGTGCTATCCTGCAGTGGACATCTGGCACCAAGATATCAACCATTGGATCCTCTGTTTTTATGCGCACCTCCATTTGGATCTTCATGTTTTTGGTCACCTCATATAATAGGTCCCTCAGGGCCCTGTAGTCCATTGGTGGTAGTCCCAATGCCAAAGTTCCAGCCATCACCTTGTTTGGGGAGACTGAGGAGGAGGCCACTGGGGGGACTGTCTGTAGCTGCCCTTGAGTCTCACTGTGTGGCTCTTGCAGAACTAAGGTTTCACATAGCCCCAGGGTGGCACAGAGTAACAGGGCATGCAGAGTTGGCACCAAAGCTGTTACGTGTCTGGGAGGTGGATGTATAACCATGGTGGGTATGAGCAAGGACTGCCTTGAGCCTGATGAAAGGTTCAGAATCTAAAAGTGTCAGTGCAGAGGCCATAAGGGCACTGTAGTATCCTGTGCTGAACCTGGCAAAGTATCCCTGGATTTCTCTGAGGTCTCTGAAGCCCTTTCTGAGTGAGAGGAAGGAACTGAAGATAGGCTGATTGAACAGGATCATATATAGTGCGCCATACCAACATACTCCAGGGGGCTTTGCTACCTACACAACGGGTAGCTGCTAGGGGAAAAATTCTTACAGCTGCACACCCAACTGGAATTGATATGAGAAAGCACTTAAAGAAAAAAATATGACTGGTATGTAATAAAAAGGAAAATATTCTTTGAATATTCTGGGTGCCCTAAAAATATCATTTGTTTCTTTATACCACTTTTCTTTTTTAATTAGATCTGAACTTAAATGTGGAAAGTTACAGATCTGATTTTTTTTATGTTTGTATAGGTTCATAATCGCCTAGAAGACTTGATAACAGGCTTACAGACAGCAAAAATCAATTTAGAAGAACAGCTAAATCAGCAGGTAAAACTTAAGGCCATATGAATTGTTTAATTTATCTCCTCTTCAAACTATTATAAATGATCCTGGTTTTAGGCAGGAATTAAATAACTGTGTTTTGGTTTGGGAGGCTCTATATGGATGGGAGGAATTGCAAGGTACCTAGAGGAATTTGCATTGGAAACCTTATTATAGACCAAAGTGTCCTAGTAATCACTTCTTTGTATGTTTCTTAAGAGCCATATTATGGGTTTAACCCAGCGTTTCTCAAAGACCCAGGGCGGTCGCGACCTACTTACAGGGGGGTTGCAGCTGCTGGCTTCCCCAGGGTCCTTCACGCCACTTCCGGGAATTCCGGAAGTGTGCTTTCCTCCCACAGCTGTGTAGCATGCGGGCACACTGCGGGAGGGAGTGTCAGCCCCGGAGGAAGAGCATGGCGCCGGCAGCTTCCCTGCTGCACAGTGACTGCAGGAGGGGTGAGTCAAGAGCGAGTGGGGCTTTTTTTTTTTTCTTTCTTTTTGCTTAACAACTTTGATGGGGGAGGGATGTCATACAAATTCAATGAGCATTTTAGGGAGTTGCAGTATCAAAAAGTTGGACTTCATTTCAGAAGGTTGAGAAAGCTACCAGGAAGAAAGCTGTTCTAGATTTGATCCTAACAAATAGGGAGGAACTGGTTGAGAATTTGAAAGTGGAAGGCAGGTTGTGTGAAAGTGATTGTGAAATCATAGAGTTCACAATTCTAAGGAAGGGTAGAAGGGAGAACAGCAAAATAGAGACAATGGATTTTGGGAAGGCGGATTTTGGTAAGCTCAGAGAGCTGATAGGTAAGGTCCCATGAGAATCGAGATTGAGAGGAAAAACAACTGAGGAGAGTTGGCAGTTTTTCAAAGGGACATTGTTAAGGGCCCAAAAGCAAGCTATTCTGATGTGTCGGAAAGATAGAAAATATGGCAAAAGACCACCTTAGCTTAACCACGAGATCTTGAATGATCTAAAAATAAAAAAGGTGTCATGTAAAAAATGGAAAGTAGGACAAATTACAAAGGATGAATATAGGCAAACAGCACAGGAATGCAGGGGCAAGATTAGAAAGGCAAAGGAACAGAATGAGCTCAAACTAGCTACGGGAATAAAGGGAAACAAGAAGACATTTTATAAATCCATTAGAAGCAAGAGGAAGACCAAGCAGAGGGTAGGCCCACTGGTCAGTGAAGAGGGAGAAACAGTAACAGGAAACTTGGAAATGGCAGAGATGCTCAATGACTTCTTTGTTTCGGTCTTTACCGAGAAGTTTGTAGGAATTTTAGTGGAAAGAGGGTAATTTTAGAAGGTAAAATAAAAAAAGAACAAGTTAAAAATCACTGAGGGTATGTCTACACTACAGCACTAATTCGAACTAACTTAATTCGAATTAGTTAATTCGAACTAAGCTAATTCAAACTAGTGCATCTAGACCTAAAAACTAGTTCGAATTAGCATTTTGTTAATTCGAACTAGCATGTCCACATTGAGTGGACCCTGAACCGAGGTTAAGGATGGCCGGAAGCAGTGCCGGCAGGGCATCAGATTAGGACTTAGAGCGTGGAGCTGCTGTCTCAGGCTAGCCGAGGGCTGTGCTTAAAGGGTCCCGACCCCCACCCTGGACAGACAGTTCTCAGGGGTTCCCCGCTTGCAAAGCAGTCCTGTCTTGGAGTGCCCAGAGTACCCACACTGGGCACATCACAGCACTCAGCCATCAGCCCGGCTGCACTTGCTTCAGGCTGCCATCCGGGGGGGGGGGTCAATCGGAGGGCTGCAGGAGAGGAGCCCGCAGAGCCATCCCAGTCCTCCCCATCGGGGGCTCGTACCCCATTCATCCCTCACCTCCTTCCACTTACCCCTCCCTAGTCCCCCTTCCTGATGTACAAAATAAAGGACACGTGTTCAAAAATAGAAACTCTCTTTATTGAACAAAACTCGGGGAGACTGGGAAAAGGAGGTGGGAGAGGGAAAGAGAGAGGGTGGGAGAGGGGAGGGCAACTAAAATGATCAGGGGTTTGGAACAGGTCCCATATGAAAAGAGGCTAAAGAGACTGGGACTTTTCAGCTTAGAAAAGAGGAGACTGAGGGGGCATATGATAAAGGTCAATAAAAGCATGAGTGGTGTGGAGAGGGTGCATAAAGAAAAGTTCTTCATTAGTTCCCATAATAGAAGGACTAGAGGACACCAAATGAAATGAATGGGTAGCAGGCTTCAAACTAATAACAGAAAGTTCTTCTTCACAAAGCAAATAGTCAACCTGTGGAACTCCTTGCTGCAGGAGGCTGTGAAGGCTACAACTAGAACAGAGTTTAAAGAGAAGTTAGATAAATTCATGGAGGCTGGGTTCATGGAGTGCTATTAGCCAGGGGATAGAAATGGTGTCCGTGGCCTCTGTTTTGGAAGGCTGGAGATGGATGGCACGAGACAAATGGCTTGGTCATTGTCTTCGGTCCATCCCCTCCGGGGTAGCTGGTGTTGGCTGCTGTCGGCAGACAGGCTACTGGGCTAGATGGACCTTTGGTCTGACCCAGTATGGCCGTGCTAAGCTCAGGGCTTAGGGTCGGGTGTGTCACTGGACCACCTTGATTTTCATGCACACCTGCTCCTGGGTGGCCAGGCTGGCAGCTCTCCTGCCCTAGACAGCCACTTTCCTGTGCCTAGTGCGGAGGTCGTGGATGAGGTCCACGATGTCCGCACTAGACCAGGCAGGAGCCTGGGAGCCGCCAGCCTGGTCCCGGGAAGAGGCGGAGGGTTGGGTGGCAGCGGGTGGTTGGCTCGTGCCGTGCCAGGTGCAGGGTCTGCTGGCTGGGTGCTGGCAGGCTTGTACCTAGCATGGGCACCGTAGCCAGCCTGTGCCCCTTTAAGGGTTCCGGGGCCAGGAGGGGGGCAGAAGAGTTTCCCTGGTGGTGCCCAGAGTGGCCACCAGGGAAAGCTGGGAAGGGCTAGCCTCCCACTAGTTCGAATTAAGTGGCTACACAGCCCTTAATTCGAACTACTTCATTCGAACTCAGCGTTAGTCCTCGTAGAATGAGGTTTATCTAGTTCGAATTAAGCACTCCACTAGTTCGAATTAAGTTCAAACTAGCGGTTTGCCTGTGTAGCGCTTATCAAAGTTAATTCGAAACTAACGTTTGTTAGTTTGAATTAACTTTGTAGTGTAGACATACCCTTATAAAAGTTAGATGCCTGCAAGTCACCAGGGCCTGATGAAATGCATCCTAGAATACTCAAAGAGCTGATAGCTAGAGGCTCAGATACCTCCTCTATCATCTTTGGAAAATCATGGGAGACAGGAGAGATTCCAGAGGACTGGAAAAGGGCAAATATAGTGCCCATCCATAAAAAGGGAAATAAGAACAATCCAGGAAACTACAGACCAATTAGTTTAACTTCTGTGCCAGGGAAGATAATGGAGCAAGTAATTAAGGAAATCATCTGTAAACACTTGGAAAGTGGCAAGGTGATAGGGAACAGCCAGCATGGATATGTAAAGAACAAATCATGTCAAACCAATCTGATAGCTTTCTTTAATAGGATAACAAGTCTTGTGGATAAGGGAGAAGCAGTGGATGTGGTATACCTAGACTTTAGTAAGGCATTTGATACGGTCTCGCATGATATTCTTATCAATAAACTAGGTAAATACAACTTAGATGGGGCTACTATAAGGTGGGTGCATAACTGGCTGGATAACCGTACTCAGAGAGTAGTTATTAATGGTTCACAATCCTGCTGGAAAGGCATAACAAGTGGGGTTCCATGGGGGTCTGTTTTGGGACCGGCTCTGTTCAATATCTTCATCAACGATTTAGATATTGGCATAGAAAGTACGCTTATTAAGTTTGCAGATGATAGCAAGCTGGGAGGGATTGCGACTAATCTGGAGGATAGGGTCATAATTCAAAATGACCTGGACAAATTGGAGAAATGGTCTGAGATAAATAGGATGAAGTTTAATAAAGATAAATGCAAAGTGCTCCACTTAGGAAGGAACAATCAGTTTCACACATACAGAATGGGAAGCGATGGTCAGGGAAGGAGTACGGCAGAAAGGGATCTAGGGGTTATAGTGGACCACAAGTTAAGTATGAGTCAGCAGTGTGATGCTGTTGCAAAAAAAGCAAACATGATTCTGGGATGAATTAACAAGTTTGTTGTGAGCAAGACACGAGAAGTCATTCTTCTCCTCTACTCTGCGCTGGTTAGGCCTCAATTGGAGTACTGTGTCCAGTTCTGGGCACCGCATTTCAAGAAAGATGTGGAAAAATTGGAGAAGGTCCAGAAAAGAGCAACGAGAATGATTAAAGGTCTAGAGAACATGACCTATGAGGGAAGGCTGAAGGAATTGGGTTTGTTTAGTTTAGAAAAGAGAAGATTGAGGAGGGTACATGATAGCAGTTTTCAGATATCTAAAAGGGTGTCATAAGAAGGAGGGAGAAAACTTGTTCATCTTGGCCTCTGAGGATAGAACAAGAAGCAATGGGCTTAAACTGCAGCAAGGGAGGTTTAGGTTGGACATTAGGAAAAAGTTCCTAACAGTCAGGGTGGTCAGACACTTGAAAAAATTGCTCAGGGAGGTTGTGGAATCCCCATCTGTGGAGATATTTAAGGGTAGGTTAGATAAATGTCTATCAGGGATGGTCTAGACAGTATTTGGTCCTGTCATGAGGGCAGGGGACTGGACTCGATGAACTCTCAAGGTCCCTTCCAGTCCTAGTATTCTATGATTCTATGAACCCCTGGTTTAACCTTTTTTTTTTTTTTCCTAAGGTGGGAGGGTGAAGTTGTGTGGCCTGCAATGTTCAGGAGGTCATACTAGATGCCCAGGGTGTTCCCTTCTGACTTTAAAGTCTATGAGGCCCCAGCAAACAAACATGATGTTTTCACCTACATGAGCAGTTTCATGCATAGCATGTTTTGTGGCTTGAAAGGAAGAAATGCTTATGTAAATAAGACACAAAGTAGAACTGGGGAAACTTACATTCTGTTTTTGGCTCAGTTGTGGATTGAATATGCTAGTCTGTGCTAATGGGAATAGTTCTTTCATACCTCAAAGCAGGTTGAGGCCAAAATAATTGTTTATTAATTATTTTGAGATCATTGAATTAATGGTAAGTGCAAATTATGTACCATTATTTTTATCTATTCCATAATTTTGGAGTATGGAAGTGGGTACCCAAGAACATGCAGAAGGACTCAACAAATTATGCCATAATTTGTTGAGTCAGCCTGTGGAACTCCTTGCCAGAGAATGCGATGAAGGCTAGAACTTTAACAGGGTTCAAAAAAGTGCTAGATAGATTCATGGAGGTTAGGTCCATCAATGGCTATTAGCGAGGATGGGTAGGAATGGTGTCTCTAGCCTCTGTTTCTCTGGAAGTGGGAGACAAGGGAGGGATCACGTGAAGATTACCTGTTGTGATCCCTCCCTCTGGGGCACCTGGTATTGGCCACTGTCGGCAGACAGGATACTGGGAGGTGGACCTTTGGTCTGACCCAGTATGGCTATTCTTATGTTCTTGTAGGCCACAGAGCTACAAAGCTTTTTATCTCTAATTGGATCAGGAATTGTTGTGGAAGCCCACTACATAAGGAATTTCTCCCAGAAAGCATAATCATTATTACCAAGTGAAAGGGCCACATACAAGAAATTTGTAAGTTTACAACATGGTCAAGCATATCCATAATTTTACCAGGCTGTATCAGTTTAACTTTGTTTAATACAACCGCTAGCAGAAGTCTTGTAAGTCTGTGTAAGGCTGACAGGAAATCTATATATAATATCAAAATTTGTGAGATAGTTGGAGTGAGAGGTTTTTAATGTTCGCCTGTAATCATCAATGGCTGCCTTTATGAGATTTAGAGAAATTTCAACTTCTGAGTTTCCGCCAAGTATATAATATGGCATGTCATTTCAGTTAATCGGTTCTCCAGTATTGCTCTTAGTTTTCTTTCTTGAGTTAACTGTGTACTTCATGTGATCTTCAGCTGTGGAAGACCTCATTATGGAGAGTTGAGTTGGAGTTGGGCCCCTGTGAGTTTATTCCTCTAATTACTTTGTTGCTACTTCCTGGTCATAAGTAACAAGACAGTCCTCTTGTTACAGATTGTTGGATGGGCTTCTTAAGAGAAAAAATAGCCCATAAATAGACTGGTACTGATAGTTAGGGCCTTCATGTATGACTTAAATTTCTATAACTTCCAGCACGACAATAATCTTTTCATTTCTTTGTTACATGTTGCTTACTCTGTAGGTCCAAAAGCAAACCATGTTGTCAATGTCTGCAAAAGATACACATAATATGTGGGAGGAAGAATTGAAGTCAAGATCCAAACTTGGAGTTCGTCTATCTCAGCTTGACAGGGAGAAGGCTGAGATGTTGGAACAAGTAAGTTAACAAAATACCCAAATAATTTGTATTGTACATTTTCATTTTATTTCACTCTTCTTCGTATCCTGTAAAATTCATGCTTATCGTGACCTATCATCTGGGAGGCCAAACTGGCAGGTTTATAACAGAAGGCTGAGAACCTCTTAAAAATTTGAAAAATGTGGTTTCTCTTGAGGGATGATGTGGTATATGATACGATGATACTATAGCCAGTAAAGCTGCAAAATAGGATATATCTATGATCTTTGGTGCATGCTCTTTGTATTAGATTGCCAAGAAAGTCACGCAGCTCTGATTTGACTAGTATGTTTTGTGCACCTCTTCTGGAGAGGAATCACAGCAACCCTTTATTTCCTAAACTTGCAGCTTCACTGTGTGCAGTAAGACTGGAGGAAACTCCCAGGAAGTCTTGATGATTGCCTCAGTTATACTTCGTAGTTAATTTATAATAAAAACAAGTTTTTCCTTATCATACTACTTTCTGTACAGATAAATTTGTTAAAAATTACCGTAAAAATGTTCTTTTTCCAAAAGGTAATAAACCTTGGAACAACATCAGTTTTGATCCTGATCCTTGCCCTATGTTTTCTGATAACCTGTTCCAGAATCTGCATTGCCAGATACTTGGGAAACAATAAAAATTATTAGAAAGATTTCATTATTCTCAAACAGCATTAAAATATTTCTTCAGCATGACATGTACACCATCCTTAGCTGTTCATCTAAATTGGGACAATTCCATTTTTGTTCCTATTTAAGATTATCCTTCATAGCGTCATACTGGATTTGGATCTGGACAAAATCTTTCAGGAGTGAGATTCAAAGATATTTACCAATCTGTTTCACTGATCTTAAAACAGCCTCAGTCTCAGTGGGATTCTTCTTGAGACTAATGAGGCTTATATCCTCTTCCCCATATGTAATGCCTATAGCTCATCTGTAAATGAGACCATTTGGTTTATAACCAAATTTCCTCCAAATGTGTTTATGTGGGAACACTATTTTTATAGAATAAAAGGAGTCTATTTTGGTCAGATTTGCCAGGCAATGTTCTTCAATAGCCAGGAATTCAGATTTGCAGAATATATGGTTCTTCTTTGAGTGTCTGCACACACATGCATCACACTTAAAAGTGGGTTAAAACTTATATGCTGCAGCAGTCCCAGTGTTGTGCTCAGCCCCTCTCTTCCCCCACCCCCGCCAGCTTCTGCCATCTGCCCTACTCCTGTTCCTGCCTGTGGGGCTTTAGGCAGCCAAGCTCAGGGCTTCAACCCTCCCCCAGAGCTCAACCCAAGGTATCCAGGCTCAGGGCCTCCAACTCGTGGCTACAGCAGTGATTTGAGGCTTCAGTCCCCACATTTGCAGCCGGGACTCTTGGCACATGGGCTTGGGGCATCCACTCCATTGCTTCAGTCAGGATGTCAGTGCTCAGAGCTTCCACCTCCCTTTGCCCCCATTCCTGCATAGGATCTGGGCACCAGGCTCAGGGCTTCTGTCCAGCCGCTCCAGCTGGGGCTCAGGGCTTCCACTCCCCCTGTCCCTGTAGTTCCAGTCAGCCTTCTGCCCCTTTGCAGCTCCTGCTTTGGTTCAGGCACCCATTTTTCTGGGGAACCCCAAATTGGTCTGCACCCCTATACTTAGGTTAGCTGCTAGCAGGGATGCACTGAAGATGCTCAGCCTAGGAGTGCCTAAGGTGTAAATCTGGACGTGTGTGCGTGTGCGTGCGTGCGTGATGCACAGGAGCCAGACTGTTTTCTGCAGCAGTACCTGGTGAAATGGTGCACATACCCTATGCTTCCTCATAGCCTCTGCTGAGGTGATGGTAGGTTTTGGTGTGGATGCAACCGCACCCATAATCTGTTGCTTCTCATTTCGTGTGGCCTGAATCAGAATGCCCTTTGTGGTTTACCTCATCGTTGTTTCTCTGCATAGTCAGTGAGGAGAGAACATGTTGCCTTTTTCATATATAGTTGCTTAACTGTTAGTATCCAGTTGCTAGGCTTCATTTATGATTTTTTGTTTTTAAAGTATGTAGTACTTGGGTTTTCCATGCTAGGCCTCAATGGCATGAGCACACACTGAGCTTTAAGCACTGCCTATCATGGAGTGTCTGTCTCAAATAGTGCTCTCTACATGTGCTATCTCTTGGTGTCTTTTGGATAGATACATTAAAGAGAGATGCAGTATCAGTCATTCTTTCAAGAAAAGAACAGAATTTTCCAGAGATCTAGGCCTCAAGGAACACCTTATGGAACAGCCAATGAAACTTTTCTCTCTTCCAGGGCCCTCATCTTAACACTCTGTCACCTGCACACAGTTCACTACCAAAACTATAGTGTTCTTTGACAGATCCCTGGACTTGGATTTTTCCCCTTAGAGAAAGAGGAGTTGTCTGTCTTTTCTTGGGCTTCCCCCCAAAAGAACTAATAATAGGAACTGGAAACGTTCAAAAAAGGAAATGTCTGTGATCATCACTACGTTGCAGGAGTCCATAGTGGGTCCTGCTAGAGACATGACGTAACCCAGAAACTTTATTGTGGTGTTCTCACATTCATATTTCTCTGATTTGAGAAAGAGTTGGTTATGACTAAACCAGTGTAGAATTGTAGAGATCTAAGCTCTTGATTTTTGGAGAAAATGATAATGTCAGCTAAATAGGTGACTATGAACTGAGCTGGAATATCCCTAAAGACTTCATTCATAAAATGCTGAAAGGTAGCAGAAGCATCTCAGAGGCAAGACAGTGTAGACAAATATTCAAAATCATCCCACTTACTGTATTCTGAAGAAGTTATGTTCCCCCCAAGTCAATTTCATAAGAAACTGAACTGAGAGGATTTTCTCCAGGAGCTCATTAAAAAGAGAAGAGGATATCAGCTTGTGCACCATGATTTCATTTAGTGCCCAGCAGTCAATGCAGAGTTGAAGATAACCATCTTTCCTGACTATGAAGAATAGAGAGGTGCCAGCTGGAGAGGTGAAGGATGAATAAATCTCATCTGTGGGTTTTCTTCTAGATATTCCTGAAGGGCTTGTTAACGAAAGTCATGGATCACCCCAAACTGCATGACTTCTAGCTGACCATTGATGCTGATGACTCTGGAGTGTCATTTGAGATGTGATAAATCCTAAAGAGAAGTGTAACTCATCAGTTATCTCAGTTCTTGTGGAGGGTAGGGTACCGATAATCCTGGTAAACTTCCTGGTTGATGAAGTTACACTAAAATCTTAGGGCCTCAAAACGGAGGTTGCATGTCACAGGTGCTGAAGAAAAGATAGTGTTGTGGTCCACTGGCTGAGGTGGTCTGGATTCCATCAGAGCAGTTCATGGCAGAGTGATATACTGACCCAGCTCTGGCCCTGCTACTTGAGTCAGTTTCTGGGATTTCTTGACTCAGTGGGATGGTAATTCCACAACAAAATGCCAAGATTCCCCATAGTACAGGCAGAGTCCTAGAGCCCAGCATCTGTTCTTCTCATTGATGGAGAGGTGAAGTTGAAATTGGTCAGTCTACATTGGCTCGGTGTATGATAGGCTACTCAGAGTCACATAAGATGGAAAAGTATGGCTAGATGAGTGTCAAGGGATGCACTACTTTCCTTGTCTCATTCTCAGTCAGCCATCAGTATGATGCACAGACGAAACAGAGCCACTCGTCACTCCTGATTCATCTTTAATAGAATCACTGAGTTCTTACCAGAAGTGGTATCATTATACAGCTTTCATCCAGTAAATGTTGGCTGCCTGGCAACGAAACTTAGTGGTGTATCTGGTGATAGACCAGGACTCCAGCTGGAGGGCATTGGAGCACAGCCTCTGCAGTGTGATCTTTATTAGGGATGTCAAAAATGCCTTCCATTGCCTCAAAAAGTTTGAAAAGTGACATCTCCAGTAGTGGGGAAGCCCATGCCAGGTCTGTCCAGTAAACTGATTAATCAAGATTCGTACTCAGGGAGTAATCAGTGGGGTGTGAGTGTGGTAATGCTACAAACAAGGCTTGACATTCATTCAAGAATTCCTGGAATTTCATCCAGTACCCCTTGAACTTTTCCAGTACAGGAACCTTGGATTCCTATATAATCACTGTGAGAGTCAAGGGGACTTTAGCCACTGCCTGGGTTTGCTCCTGGGCCTGGAGGGCAGCTTTTCAGTTCTGTACTGCATTCACCTGGGCTTTCATTTCGTGAATTTGCCCCTGGGCCTGCAAAGCAGGACTTTGCCTGGTAGTTGTGGTGGCATTGTGTGTAATACACAAGTGAAGATCCCGAGATCAATCACCAGTACAAAAGCAAATTTAGAGTCTGGATCAAGGAACAAGGTAAAGCTTAGAACCAGGGTCAGAAGCCCAAGCCTAAGGTAAAGGGTGAATCAGAGTTGAAGTCAGGGACATAGTCAAGAGTGAGACCAAGTAGAGGTCTTCCAAGATAAGAAGGCTGAGGCTAGAGTGGGAGCTGTGTTTGAAGCTGAAAGTGGTAAGTGCAAGTGTGGGCATGGTATGCATTGAGCAACTCCTGCACTGCAGATGCTACATGGCCCAGATGGCAGACCAGTGGCTCCCTTACCCAGTCAGTAAGAGCAGCCATTGGGAAGGGACTCACTGAGGTAGCTGTGTTTGCTGGTATGTCTTGCAATCAGGCTGGAAGCCAGCTGTGCCTCCTCTGTCTGTGAAAGATTCTGTATATAAGTTGGTGAGATTTCATCACTAGTGGAGATCTGAGAAATCACCACAAGCAACTTGTTTCCATTAGTATCAAAAAGAAATGCGGGACAGATCTGGGACATGAACTTCAAATGTCAACACAGACATCCACATGAAGTTGTCAAGCAGAAACCAACTGGTGTGAGGAAACAAAGGTACCCAAGAGAAATCTTAAGAAGAACTCTTAGCAGAGAGGGCAGAATAGTTGATACCTCCACAGAGCAAATGGAACCAGCAGCAAATAAGAGAGAGGAATGGAAGAGACTCATTTCCACCGTGTGTGCCAACAGCAATGTTGAAAGGATGTAATGGTTGCTAGATTTTTAAAAGGGATGGTTTAGATGTTTTCCTCCCGTTAAAGATAACATACCACTTTGGGTCCTGAACTCTGTATTAGTGACTCTGATGTGTTAGGTTGTCAGTTTGGTTTAGCTCTTCATTCTGTATTCTGACAAAGTAAGAGGTCAAGCTGTTTCAGCATGGACACTTTCCAGATGGATTATTTTCTGTATCATAATGACATAACAGATAGCAAATAACTCTCCCCACAGAGATTTGGCTCATTCAGCAAGAACTTAAGCTATTTCAGTAGCTTTCCTGAGAGCTATGGGCTGTAGGGCTGCTACTTGACCCTCCTTGTGTACCTTCAGTGATAATTATGCAAGCACAACAGCTTCAAGATCTGCTGCAGCTTACTTTAGGAAAAGAGTATTGCAGTCATTATTTAAGTAGACTCCAAGGCTTACCTCTTAATAGCACTGCTTTTGAGGCATCTGAATGAAATATGTGTATACGACCATTCAGAGGAGGAAAAAAAGCATATACCTGTAATGATTGTCCTTTAGAGATATAGTTGCACACTTGTATGCCAGGACTCACCTTCACATGTATGCCAGGATCCCCTTTGCCTTGGAGACCTGATCCACCATATTCCATTGTAAAAGAACTGAGGGATTGTTAGGATGGCATTGCATTTATCCTCATTCAGGAGGGAAGATGAGGCACATTCCCTGACAGGTAGAGCTAAAAACTCTCCAGTTCCACCTTGCTGGGCAAGTAAATACCTCAGTAGACTACATATATGCCACCACAGCCAGATAAATAACACAATACATCTACCCATTTATTTCATTTCCTTGCCATAATTCCACATGCTGATTTCCTCAGAAACATAGTTTGCTAAGTCCACAATGTTTCACACTTGCATAGAAAACTACCAGTGTCCTGTAGGCTACTATAAGTACAAAAAGTGGGCAGGTCTTGCCAGGTCATATATATTTTCCTTGTGGAACACCAGAAAGAATTTAGAAATGTTATGAAGGCAGTTGGAAGGTTGCTTGATATTGTAGATATCGCAGTAAGAGCAATTCCCTCTGGAACCAGATGCCTATAGACATGAATTGTTTCTGCAAGTATCTGACCTTCAAAAATAGATCAAACAGAAGCTTAAGAGCCTGCTACCTCATGATGCAAACCAGTTAAGGCTAATGATACTACAGGTTGAATCTCTCTAGTCAGGTACCTTTGGGACCTGATTGGTGCCACACCAAGCAATTTGCCAAACCATAGAAGAGCGATTTTTTTCTAGCAGCATTACCAACACTTCCATTGCTTGGTGGGGTAAATTATATCTAAATAACTGCACAGAACACTGAGATCCAGGACTGGTGGCTATAAACAAATTTTATGGGACCGCAGGAAATTTGGCCACAGCCATGATAAATGAAACTCTGGATAAATAAAACCATGCTGAACCATGGATGTTGCCAGGCCAAAGAGTGCTGGACTAGAGAGGTTAAACCAGTAATACCAAGAAGGCAAACATGTTCTGCAGTTCCGTCAGGTCATGCCATGCCTTCATAGATCAAAAAAAATCACAAGTACCACATCATATTCAAGCAGTGTAGTTTTCCAGCTCTCCAAGAATCTGTCTGGATGAAAAGTAAGAGCTGATTGAAACTGAATCTAGAGGGTCCAAGAAAGAACTAATGTCAGAGGGACAGAAAGTTTCAAGAACTTGCTACCTCCATATCATCATGCTTCTTTGAGGCTATTTGACCTCAGATCATAGAGATGTATATGTTCACTTGATCTCCTTGTTATACTGGAACCTCATTAGGCACAAGTTTTTTTTGTTTGGCGGTGGAAGGTGTTATCCAAAAAATGATTTTCCTATTCACTGTTGACCAAAAATCCTTTTAGATTCAAACTAAGCATTTATGCACTCCAGGCTTGATTACTGGGGTATACTTAGCTAGGAATTAAACTCTTTTTTAAATTGATTAGTTCAGAATAGCAGCCTGCCTAAAGAGCCACAGACCTCCAAAGATACATCACCATAATGCTCCCCTCTCATTAATTCATTGATAAATACCGAAACAAACTTCAAATTTCAGCCCTCATCTTCAAAAGCCTCCAGGGACTGTCCATGTTATCTAAGGCACCATTTACATGATCATGACCTCCCCCAACAAATATATCCCACCAGAGCCTGAAAATATAAACCATGAGTAAGATTAATGTAACAATGCTAAACTGAGCCTACAAGTAGGGGCTTAAATTCTTGGAGAAGGCAGCCAGTTTCTTGTTCTGCCGTAGCTAAGTGACTAAGAACTTATATTGAGAAACCTTATTTGCTTAAGTCTTTAGCTCCTTGCAGGGGCAAAGGATGTTTTGGGAGAGCCATAGTAGCTTCTTGATGGTAATAGTAGTCTATCTTAGTGCTAGAAATCTTCCAGAAAGCAACATCGTGCTCAGTCCACACTCTTCCACTATCCAGCACCATTTTGATGGAAGGTACTCCTTGTGCCACATTTGGAAGATTTTAGTTTGTTAATCCCAGAAAACACAAAGTGTTTGTCATGCGGTAGCCTTCTCTGAATCCACTGTGTTACTGTTAGATTAAACCCATTAGTCTCTGATGCAACCAAATTAAACATAAATTGGCAACTTTTCCTCTGAAATGGATTTCTAAGAAGATCTTCCCTGGTCTGGAAATCCCACTACATACCGTAATCAAGATTTGGGGCCGATGGTCTTGATCTCTCACTACTACTACTTCAGGAAGTATAAAAATTCCATTGTGGCAATTTGATCCCATTTTTTCAGTTAGAACAGGGAAGAAAGCAGTGTATTCATTTCAGTCCATACTGTAAGGATTCAAGACAAAATGTAATTTTTAACTAAGGAGATGAAATAGATTTTCTGTGTCTGGAATAATAGCAGCTAATGAAAACTCTGCACCTTCAATGAGAGTTAATTGGAGATGCAAAGGTTATCTTAATATGTATATGGACATCACCTACCACAATGTGAGCAACACTGAAATAAGTATTTTATAATAATGAAGAGTGAATTAATAAGGTTAACAAGACCTAACATCAGTTGTATCTGCTTTCTAATTGGCCATTAATGTATGTTCAATAGACTTTTATGTTAAAACACTAACATTTTAAAACAAATATATATTTCAGCTTCTCTGTAAGGAATGGAAAATTCTGCTTCCTGTATGTATCATATAGAGTAAATGAAAACTTCCATGAATACTATATGTAGTAACCTGTATATGGTTTTTTTCATTTTGAAAGTTCGAGAGTGAAAGGAAAAAAATGAAGAAGCTGGTAGAGTTAAAACGATCAGTGGAAGTTCGGCTGGATCAAGAAATGAAGAGAAACAGTGAATTACAAAAAGAATGTAATGGGTACAGTTATTTTCAGCACTTTCAAGAAAATATCCACTAACCAAAACTTGCCTTTGTTCTGTTTACAAAATTAAAGTTCTGCAAGCAAATGTTACACAGTTAAAACTTTAACTGAAAAATGTACACAATTGACTTCACAAATTGCTTGTATAATGCTAAAGTTTAAATGTTGTTTGTTTTTATAATTGAGCACCTGTTGCAAAGTGCAGTGAACAGGTATGTTAAACCAGGCTGCCATGCAATGCTTCGGGTAGGGAAGGAGTAAAGGTCCTTATTCCTCACAGCTACACATATAGACATCCTCATTGGGACAGGTTGAAGTTTGCCCTTAGAATGATTTCTGAGACTGAGAGGATGATTCCTTAGATTTATGTCTATCAAACATATTAAAATTGGATTTGAGGGGATTGGCTATGGTGTCTAAAAATACATAAACAAGTCTGTTTGTCTTTCTACTATACTTACTATGCAGAATGAAGAAACTTTTAAAAGCAGCTAAGAAGAAACTGAAGGAATATGAGAATGGGGAGAGTGTGTCCCAGTTTAGTTTCCAGGGAGAGCTGAAGAACAGATATTCTGAAATGGATAATGAAGTTAGTAGATTAAGGTCAAAGGTAGGTTCTCTTGTTTGAAACTCACATTATTCTGCATTTATTCTTTTCGGAATTGCTATAATTGTAGTGGCTACATTTTGAATGAGCTTTTTATTGTTTTAATTCTGGTTTAAGTTTTTAAAGAAATATACAGATCCCCACCTAAAAAGCCTAATGAGGTAATTATGCATCTCACAGGCTCTACTCAGGAGAGGGATGGGACACCCACTGAGTTAAATGGATAGGGTCACATGCCTCAGTTATTGTTTCAGATTGTACTCATCTTAGTTGAATGTTCTCATTCTCCTCAGATGATCACATGGAGATGAGTGAGCCACTTTCAGACCTTTCAGAGACTCCTGTGCTGAAGGAAGATGTGTAGGGCTCTGTCCCTCCTTCATCCCTCTACCCTTCCTGATTACCCTTCTCAGTTCTCTAAAATCTGCATGCTTGCACAGATTTCCTTGAAATTTGCATTGCTTTCTAGGAATTATGGGCATTTTGGAACATTAGTGACAATTATTTCACATATATAAGTCCTATGTAAACTTTTTTACATGGAGACAGAGAATAAACTACTGGTGTGACATCTCAAAATGTTCTCAGTTCATCAGTGGTTAATCCCAGTAGTGGAGGTCTTTAGGGAATTTAAGAAAGTGCTCGTTTCTTCAGTTGTGTAGTTGTGCAGTCTGGAAAGATTACAGTGTACAATGCCCAAGTAAAGATGAAAGTGTGAACCGGTGTCTATACAACTTCGTTATTCTTGCTTAGATAGTTTGAGGGAATGTATCAATGCCCTTGCAGCAGTCAACGCCCTTACAGCAGTCAGCAGCCCTCCACTGATGTTTCTATTCCTAATCTTTATATAACTGTGCAATAAAGATTTAATATCTCACTTTGCTTGTTGCAAGTTGTCTATAATAATATCATGTGTTTGTATTTTATGGGGAGGTCTCCTGTGAACACAGCAGAATAGTCATTAGCTGATTTAAGCAATCTCTGTTATTTAGAGTAGGTAGGAGCTGATGACAGAGGAGTTGTGGGTTAGAAGGAAGAACAGGGACAAGGAGAGGGGTTGTAGTTCCAGAAGGGGAGAGCAGCAAGGATGGATGATAGGTGAGCCTTACATTGGTTGTTTACAGATTTTTCTCATTTTACTAGCATCTGGGGAAGCAAGGGCAAAGGACTACTTTCTGGTCTTGGAGTAAATTAACATGGTATTTCCTAAAACACACAGTACAGAACAGACAGCACAGGTGCTTTGACTGCTGAGGGAAGAGAAAAATGTGTTCTGTCAAGATGCATAGTTTCTGGGTGATACTTCCAAAGAAGTTTGTGGCAAAGTATGGAGTACACCACAATATAGAGATTGCTGACAGGCTGATTTGACTGAAAGAACAAGGAACAATGGTTTCAAGTTGCTGTGGAGGCAGTCTAGGTTGGATATTAGGAAAAACTATTTTACTAGGAGAGTCATGAAGCACTGGAATGGGTTACTTAGGAAGGTGGAGAAATCTCCATTCTCAGAGGTTTTTAAGTCCATGTATGGCAAAGCCTTGGGTGGGATGATTTAGTTGGGGTTGGTCTTGCTTTGGACAAGGGGTTGTACTAGATGACCTCCTGAGGCTTATTCCAACCCTAATCTTCTGTGACTCAGTATGCAAAATACAGGATAGGATATGAACAACTGCCTATGTGACTACTAACTCCTATCAACAATGTGTCTTATCCTATTCAAAAAACTAGGAAATTAATTGGCAAAAAACTTTTCATGCAGAGTTAACCCTTGTTTGTTACTATGTTGTCCCCTTACAGAATGTTCAACTGTGCAAAACTCAAATTTCTAAAAATCAGGAAATGCGAAGTTAAGCCAATGCAACCTTTCTCTGCCCTCTTTCAGTAATGTCCAATATGTCCATAAATATACATATTTTTACTCTGCCAATCCCTTAGGTGCTGAAATGTACAAGCTGTTCACTTCATTTACAATTCCTTCACTCTTATCTTATGATTTTCATCTAACTCTGTTAACAGTAGCTCAGCTGTAGTGATACATCTGAAAGGTCCTTAATGTAGGCACAGTCTATTTCATAGACTTTTACAACTCCCTTTTGCTCAGAAGTCATCATCTCAATCATCATTTTCATTTAAACATAATTAAAGCAGTATAATCCTCTCATATTTCCCCTCAATACTGACAATGTCCTTTGTCATGGTAACACTATGCCTTCCACTATTTACCATAGGTATATCTAACACTATTTATATGCAAATAGTTCCCCTCGACTGCTGTCATCTCCAGGGAAACACAGCAAGTGATCTGGGCAACCTTCTCCTATCCCCTCCCCTCTCCACTCCCAGGGTATGTCTACACTGCAGAGTTTTTTCAGAAAAATGGTTGTTTTTCCGGAAAAACTATACTTACATCCACATTGCAATTGTGTTCTTTCCACAGAAAGTTGAAAGAAAAGAGAGGGTTTTCTGACAACAGTAAACCTCTTTCTACAAAGAAGCCTTTTTCTGAAAGAGGGGAAGAGGAGGTTTTGTTTGTTTGTTTGTTTTGTTTGTTTGTTTTTTTTTTTAAGAAGAGGCCTCCAGGAAAAAGCACAGGTGCCCTGGTGGCCACTCCATCCATAGTAATCACAACTTAAATGCAAGATAGCATCCAATCAAGGCAGATGCTGTCTTTTGAAAAAGCAAATCGCTTTTTCAATGTACTTTTTGCTTTGTGGACTCTCTCTTTCGAAAGAAGTTTTTCCAGAAGATCTCTTCCGGAAAAGCTTCTTCTGAAAGAAGCCTGTAGTCTAGACGTGGGTATATTAAGGAATTGCTGACAGAGGGCAAAGTTAAAGCTGCATGGACAACCTTAACTGCATTTCTTGGCTTTCATAAATTTGAGTTTTGCTTAACTCAACTTTCTGCATGGGGACAATATACCCCAAGCAACCTTAAATCTGTGTTAATGTAGTTTTTTGCCAGTGAACATAATTAGCTTTGTTCCAGACTATGATCTTAAATCTTATCACTTGTTAGGGCTCTGATGCCACCTGCCTTTTAGGGATTCCACCATCATATTTTAAATCAACAGTCAATGAGTTGGACCTGTAGGTAGCAAAATGTGCTTCCCCGTAACTGCTATTTCAGCTCTTCCTGGCCTAATGTTAAACACCTGAAAGTGTGTCCTAGTATTAGCTTTTATTAACTCTGTTGCTTTCATTTAGAAACATTTCCACCCATCCAAGCTAGGGCTTAACTTACTACAGTCTGTTCCCCTTATTTTATGAGTGTATCTTTGTTGCTATAATGTACTATATTTTAAAAATTAAGTAACCTTTTTATTAAGTATTTAATGCTATGAATGCCTTCACAACAGGGCATTTTTATAAATAAAATTAGTGTGTTTATATGACTTTGCAATTAAAATGTAAAAATTATATTTGAACATCAAGAAAGGGGATTTTTATGTATTTCCTTCCTTACAGTTGAATTTATATATATCAGTACAGTCTACATATTTTTACATAGTGTTTATTTTATTTATTATCCTGTTTTCTTTTTTTTATGTTGAAAAGCACAAGGCAACCTTAAAATATGCAGTAATCACAGAAGAGATTAACAGTTTTTCCAGTGAGTTTTATTCAGGTTTCAGATCCTACTGAAAGATTTCACATTTTCTTTTAAATTCTTATATACAATCTACCTTTTGATTTACCATAAATATATTTTATTTCTCAGCTAAAATAAAAGCCTTCTTACAATCCAATTTTACAAGTTTTAAATGGCTTCATAGCATTTTTGATACATAACAAAGCCCCATCTCTTATGTTCTACTTACCTTAAAGCATATGACTAATCCCATGACTTTATTGGGAATATTCATGCATTTAAAGCCAAATGCATACGTATAATGCTTGTGGGTTTGGGTCTTTAATTATTTAAGTTTTTTTAAGTATTTCTACAAACTACTTTATATAGGTTGAGAAAGAAGAGGATTTAAGCTGTCCTATGAAAAATAATTTAAAAGATCTGCTTTTACTAAGTTTGGAATTATTTATGTTAATTTTAAATGTAAAATTAATAACTTGTAACATTATCTTGATTTTCATTGATTTAGAGAAATTTTGAACTCCTTTTTTGATAATTGAGTTTAATTTTTCTCAATGTGTACAGACAGATGAACTTTCAAGAAAGCTGGATATAGAGTCAAAAAAATCAATGCAGTTAGAATCTACAAATCGTGATCTGCGAGAACAGTTGTCTTCAGTGAAGATACTGCATAAGAATCATGAAAAGCTGGAGAAGAGCAAATGGCAGCTGGAAGAAGAAGTAGCTAACCTCAAACGACAAGTAGGAACTAATATGATGGACCACAGTCAAATAGAACAGTATAAAAGGGAGATTGAAGAACGAGCTAGACAAGAAATAAGGCAAAAACTGGAAGAAGTCAATCTCTTTTTGCAGGTTAATTTATTTACTACTTACTACTCTGTAAATTGGCGCTTTATGCTTTATATTCCACACTTTTTATATATTGATTTCCAAGTTGAAATTTATATTTTAGATGTTTGATCTTAGATAGTTGGTTTTCATCATAAAAGCTATGTATATACTATTTACATATGTTTCCAGTTTGATAGTTAGGAAACTAGAAATACAGTAGAAGGCAGGAAAAAAAAATACAAAAAAAGTAAAATTGAGCACAATCCCTTACAGTAACGCCTGCAGGTCATTCTATCACAAACCCTTCCCCAGAATGACTTTCCATCTTACGAGACTTTTTTTTTTTTTTAAACCCTAGAGGTGATATTCAGTTTGTCTTACTCATCCAGGAATAGGATCCTTTCATCCTGACCAAAGTAGCTTTTGTTCTTTATATTTTGTAGAGCTGCACTGATTCCATATTGTTATTTCATTGCTGGATGTACTATCTACATCTGTATATAGATCACATGGAATTCTGGCTCTAGCAGGGGGATCAATATCAATTAGACTATTATCCTATAAGATTGAAAGTAGTGTAGTGCATACTTTACTGGAACAGATCCTTAATAAGGGACAGTTTCTTTTTCAGCTGAGATCTTTCTATTGTGTAGTGACTTTAAGTCTCACTGTATAGTTGATGGCACTAAGGAAGAGTAGTTCTCTATGTACCTATCTATCTATGTCTGTGGGACCATTTATCTGTGCTTCTGCTGGCTACTGGGGGGGGAGCAGCCCCCATAGCCTGGCCCCTACCCACACAGCCTGCAGAATGGGGAGTGGGGGCACTGGAGGAGGGGACATCCCCCGGAGCCTCACCCCACTCAGACAGCCTGCAGTCCACAGAGGAGTGCTATAGGTGGGGGGCAACCCTCAGAGCCTCACCACTGTCCAGACAGCCCACAGTCCACAGAAGGGCTGCTGGAGATCAGGGGTAGCCCCCAGAGCCTCGCCCATGCCCCAAACAGACTACAGACCACATGGGGGGGGCCACTGGAGGCCAAGGGAAGCCCCCAGAGCCTTCACCCTCAAGACAGCCTACAAGCTGTGAGGGGGGGAAGCACTGGAGGAAGGTGCTGGCCATAGAGCAACCTCTGGAAGCTGGAGGCAGCCCCCAGAGCCTAACCTGCCCCAGATAGTCTGCAGTTGGAGGGCAGGGGGCTGAAGGCTGGGGGCAGCCCACAGAGCCTGGCCAGCCCCCCAGGAACAGGATGTAGGAGCCACTGGAGGCCGAGGGTAGTGCTGAAAGCACCACAACCTCTACACCAGCAGCAGGGTAAGGGGGCATCTGGAGGCTGGGGCCAGCCAGCAGAGCGCCACTTCCCCCTCCACCCCCCAACGGGGGGGAGAGGAGGAGGAGGACCACTGCTACATGCAAGGCCCCTCCCTGGAGCAGCTACAGGTCAGGAGAGCCCCAGCAGGCCAGGGGCTGCCCACCCCAGACAGGCTGCAGGCCTTGGAGGGGCACCTGGAGGCTGGGTCTAACCCACAGAACCCTAACTCCCATCCAACAAGCAAGAGTACAGACCTGGATCTTCCCCCTCCCCCAGGAGTAGCCACCCTCTGGGTAGTGCAGCTCCCGCCTCTCAGGAGGAGCTGCTGGCTGGGGAGCACTGCCAGGGCCACCTGGGATGCATCACCAGAGAAGTACCATCCTCGCCACCATGGGTGTCCCTGATAAGCACCTCCCAGCCTCCTGTCCTGAGTCCTGCACCTCCCACCTCCTTCCCCTGGACCCTCCCACCTCCTTCCCCGTCCTTCCCTCTGCCCTGAGGCCCTCACCTCCTGCCTTGAGTCCTCTCCACACCTACCAACCCTCTGCCCTAAGCCACCCACCCCTGTCTATCATTGCCCCCAATCCTCACTCCAGACTTCATTTTCCATCATTAAAAAAATACAATCACTGAAATAAAGCACATACATTTTTCATTTAGTTGCCCTTCAGTTAAAGACCTGAGCAATGTTGGGTAGCTATTCTATTATTGAATATGATTAATTGATGGGAAAAATTCCTTTTTCTCCCAGTGTATTAAAGTTATATTATTTGCTTTAGACACAGGCAGCCTCCCAAGAGACATTAGAACAAATAAGAACAACTAATAATGCTTCACTGAGAAACCAACTGGAGCACAGAATTAGAGATCTAGAATCTGAACTGGCTAGAATAAAAAGCACACAAGAAGATGGTGTCTTTCAAAAACAGTCTACACAGGCAGAACTGGAAAGATACAAAGAACTTTATTTGGAAGAATTAAAAATTAGAAAATCCTTAGCAAGTAAACTGGATAGGTAAGTCAAAATACTTACTTTAAAAAAAAATGATAAAATATTACTTTTTCCCTAAAATGCATCACTCCTGAACCTGCTCCCTGGAATAAGCATTAATACAAGAACAGGTATCTGTGGATGCAGTAGTTTTCCAGTTAGTTGTGAATACCATAAGTAGAAAAAATTTAATTAATTTTATAGAGTATATTATAAAATTCTTTTGATTTTAACAGGCATGTCTTCTGACTGGTCTGTTGTAATCTCCTCTAGATAATCTCTTCCCGCCTGTGAAAATCCCCACCCCAATCTGGAATCTTAATTTTTCTTAGAAGTCTTTTGAAAACTCCTTGGAAATTGAAATTGGAATTGGAAATCTTGATGGTAACATGCTCCTTACTGAATTTGTCCATGAAAACAGCCTTTTAGCGACTATTATCTCAGCCCACAGACGGGAGAGATAGTAGACCCTCCTTTCACAGTATTCTGCAAGAGCTAAATTACTTTACAATACACCAGATTTTTTCCTAAAATGTATTCTGAATTTTGTGTGTGTCAGCTCATTTACCTGCCAATATTCTATCCATAACCACATAATTCCAACCTGAAAACTGTCTTCTCCAAGTTCTGCTCCTGAGGTAGTGTCTCTAGAGCTGATGTAGCACTTGGTAGCGCATTTTTCTTCTGTGCTGAACACAATTCTGAGCTTCCTCCTCCTTATGACGCTACTGCTCAGGAGTTACCTAAAGTAGAGCACCCATAGGAATATTACCCAAAGGAGAAAGAGAGGTTCTTCTTTGAAAGATGTCCCTATGGGTACCATCAGGTGCTGGCGCACCAGGTGTTGGTGCACCCTCGCACTGTGGATCGGAGTCTTCAGAGCAGTGTCCCTGGGGCCATGCAGATCCTGAGCTGCCTCAGTTCTCTTTCTACTGACTCCATCTGGAGACAAACCACTGCAGTGTTCCTGACTTTGTTGTGTATATCTAGATAAATAATCCTGTTTCATCACTTTCTTAGTTTAGTCAGTTATTTGTTCTTTCCTTCCCTGTTTAAAAAAAAAATCCATCTTTTTTCCCTAGTTAGATAGTAGTTCGTTTTAACATTATGCCAGATGCACCGGGGTTTAAACACTACTCATGATGCAATGACCCTATTCCAGTGTCAGACGGACACTCACAATGTGTCTGCTGCCTAAAGCATATGTCTCTCAAAAGTGCCCCCATTGCGCAAAATTGAACTCAAGAGCTTGTCGTGACGGAGACCTACGGCTCAAGCTTATATCATTAGAAAAATCATTATGTCCTGCCTCTGACCCTGGGCAAGATTCTGAGGTCTCTCAGGGGCATAGAGATAGAAAGCTTGCTTTTTTGCAGGCTTTTTTCATTCTCACAGAACCATATGGCACCGAAAAAGTGCTCACCAACTTCAGTGTCAAGATCAGCTGCACCTATGTATCTCGGTACTTATGACACACTCTGCGTCTCAGGCACTGCCAGCACTACTACAAGACTACGTGTACAGAAAACCTGAGCCGAGGCCATAGGTTTTAAGTTGCTTGCCTTGCATGCAACAGCACCAGTAGGCACCGATGATGCCACAACAGCACCACAAGCACCTCCAGTGCCGATCACTACTTCCGTGATGACTGCCGGTACTATGATGCCCCTGACAACATTACCAGCTTACTCGGTGCTGAGAATACATCCGGCACCACAAGTCACTGGTACAGCCAACCACGGCACCATCAACACCTGTACTGTAGTATATGCAGCACAGAGACTTACTCATTTCCTCCATGTTCAATTCACCTTTCCTTGGTCCTGATTGCTCTTCAGGCACCTTGGCACTACACCAAATGCTTTTGCCAGAACAATTCTCAAGTGAGGACAATGATGATGTGGAGGTAGTTTTCTCTCCGCAGAACTCTTCTCGCTGCAGATCACTCCATCTATTCCACCAAAACTCATCCAACATACACCAGACATAGAGACATGCCACACAGGTATGGAAACCTATGGATGCCAATGCCCTACCCACCACAGAGGCACTATTGGCATCCATGGCAGTCACATCATAGACACCAGGATACCAGAAAACATGGCACGATACTGCAACACTATCCTTCACCACAATCACCATCTCAGTACCAACGGGACTCAGAGGATGCCTACAATGACCCATCTCCAGATACGTCTCCTGACACAAATGCATCTTCCTCACCTGATGAAGCCATCGTGCCTCCTCTACCTACCACCGCTTACAGCTTTTCACACTCTAAGGACCTCTTCAAATGGGTCTCTGTGGAACTCATCGTCCCATTGCAAGAGCTCACACAAAACCAACACAAACTTACAGACATCCTACAGTCAGTAACATTCTCGAAAATAGTCTTAGCAATCAATACTGCTATCATGGAACCAGCTAAAACCATCTGGCAAACACCCATCACAGCCACACCCATGTGCAAGACAACAGATTAAAAATACTATGTCCTACCCAAAAAGCTCTGAGTTCCTCTTTACTCACCCAGGACCCAACTCACTGGTGGTAGAGGCTGCCCACCAGAAAAATAAACAGCACTTTAAATCCACGCCAGCTGACCATGACAGTAAAAGGCTTGATTTATATGGGCGCAAGGTTGACATGTCATCCACGTTGCAGTTCCATGTCTCTAATTATGCAGCCTTACTAAGTAAATACGACCACAGAAATTATTCAAAACTCGATATACCAGAGACTATGAAAAAACAGTACAAAGCCGTAATCATTGAGAGACGTACAGTTTCTAGAACAGCTTTGCAGGTAGCCTTAGATGCTGCAGAGACAGCTGCAAGATCTATGGCTACCATGGTCATGATGAGGCGAGCTTCTTGGTTCTACTCTGCCTTTTTCCCTAAGCAGATCCAATCCACCTTTGTAGATCACTCATTTGATTCCAAGAAACTGTTTGCATCCAACACCAATGAGGTGCTGCATACAATAAAGGATTCCAGGATGACACTCAGATCCCTCGGCATCCACAATCTGGCACCTGGGAGACAACAATGTAGGTATCAGCCATATCCCTAGACCAAGATACCCTTAATATACCCAAAACTACCCCGGACAAGATCAGCAGCAATAACAGCGAAATAGAAATAGATCATAGTGACGTCTCCCACCTTCCAATACCACGCAACAATCCCAGCAGACCGATAAGCAGATTTGTGATGTATGTCGAGGGCCTGAAAAGCTACTCACCTTCTCCAATGCCATCATTCTCTCACAAATTCTTCCAACACTGCCTCCTCCCATTCTGTCATGACTGGTTAGCCATGACATCAGATAGATGGGTGTTTCAGATAATCAAACATGGGTACACGATTCCTTTCATGACTATATCCCCTTCCTACTCCCTACCCCATCCCTCTTCAGGGACCACTCTCACAAGTCTTTTCTCCAACAGGAGATACAATATAATAGGTCCCTCCTCCACCTGGGAGCAATAGAAACAGTTCCCTCACAGTTCTTTGGAAAAGGTTTTTATTCTCACTACTTCCTCACTGAGAAGAAATCAGGGGGATGGCAGCCAGTCTTAGACCTGAGAGTTTTGAATAAGTACATGCAGAAACAATTATTCAAAATGGTGACACTCAGTACCATTATCCCAGCATTGAAACACGCCGACCCTGCTGGGCATCATGGGACCACTGGGGCTAACGGAAAAGACGCTCTGCTTCATTGTCTACATCAAAGCAGAGACTGCCTCCACCCTCCCCGTCTCGCACTGTGCCAGTCGCCACAGACTCTGACGATGAGGAGGAAGGTCAACTCTCCGATAAATAAACTGAGTTACGCCAAGCGGATTCACCCCGATAATACTTCCTCATATCTCGAAGAAGCAGTAATACCGAACGATACTCACCCATTGGACGACCTAAATCAATTTCAGGAGTTGTTTAAGAGGGTAGCAACAACACAGGAGGTCTGCCTCCAGGAGGTAGGGGAGAAATAGCACTGACTTTTGAAAAATATCTGCCCCTCCTCAGAGGGAAGAATCACATTTCTGATCGATGAGGCAATAATTGAGGTCTCAATGAAATCTGGTGAACCCCTGCCTCGATTCAGCCAACATGTAAGAGATCTGACAGGAAGTACTTCGTACCACCAAAAGACCTAGACTTCCTTTTCTCTCATCCACAACCTAACTCTTTTGTCGTCGATGCTGCCAACCAATGTGCAGAAGCCTCCTGCACCAAACCAGTGTCCAATGACAAAGAACACAAGAAGTTAGACCTCTTCGGGAAAAAAGTCTATTCTTTGCCACTCTTCAATTAGGAATTGCCAACTACACAGCCTTGCTGGCAAACCATGACTTCGACAACTATTACAAACTGATCGAGTTGATGGAACACCTGCCTGAATCCAGAAGGACCATTGTCAGGGCAATCACACATGAGGGTCACACGATTGCTCATATAGCACTCCTTTCCTCCATAGATGTAGCCGACACAGCAGCCAGGGCAACTGCTACAGCCATGGTAATGAGACGAGCCTCTTGGCTCTTATCAGCTGGGGTACCCAAAGAACTCTAGTCCAGGATAGAAGACCTCCCCTTTGATAAGTTCAAGCTTTTTGCGGCTATGGATGAAGCCATGATGAAGCCCTATGTAGTAGCAAGGATGAAGCCCTATGTAGTAGCAAGGACTCCTGCACTACCCTCCGTGTGCTTGGCATGTATACCCCGCCATATTGTCGAAGGCATTATACTCCATACAACAAAAATAGGGACAGCTACTACAACTGAGTCCAGCAATGACAGTATGACTACAGTCGTCCTAGACAACGTCCTCAGAGGAGGCACCCACCTCCAACTTGCTCCTCAGGCTCCCAGGGAACAAAACAGCAGGTTTGAGGATTTGGTTGGGGGCCTGCCCTACCTCCCACTTTGACCTCTGCTAATAAGCCAATACCATCTCTTCACACTGTGAGTGTCTAGAGTATGGGGGTTTTTTTTGGAAAAAGTGGCCTTTTTTTAAAAAAACTTCACCTGTTTCTAGACTGCTGCCGCATTCTTTCAAAATTAAATTGAAAGAACTCAGCTGTTTTTTCGACAGCAGTAAACCTCATTTTATGAGGAAGAATGCCTTTTTTCGAAAGTGCTCTTTTGAAAAAAGGCATTCTTGAATGCAAACGGCTTTTTCGAAAGAGAGCATCCTGGGTGCTCTTTTTCGAAAAAGTGACTCACTTTTTCGAAAGAAGTGGTTGCAGTCGAGACGCTCTCTTTCGAAGAGGCTTTTTCTAAAGATTCTTTTGAAAAAGCCTCTTTCGAAAGAGGCTTGTAGTCTAGACATAGCCCAACAGACTTCATCCCTTTTACCATCAGTGGGATGTCATAACATCAGATCAATGGTTCTTGGAGATCTGCACAGGATACACCCTCCCCTTTATGTTGCTTCCCCCTGCTATCCCCATTCCCTGTCCCTCTTCAGGGACCCCTCTCACAAGATGCTTCTCAGACAGAAAATCAACTGCCTTCTCCACTTGGATGCAATAGAGAGGGTTCCCCACGCCTTTTGGGGGAGAGGATTTTATTCCAAATATTTCCTGACACAAAAGCGCATAGGGGGATGGAGACCCATATTAGATCTATGCAAACTAAACAAATATCTGTGGAAACAACACTTCAGAATGGTAACACCGGCATCGATTATACTGGCTTTGGGTGAAGGAGACTGGTTCGCAGCCCTCAACCTGCAGGACACATACTTTCACATCACCTTACACCCATCACACAGACAATGTCTTCAATTTACTGCAGGAGACGACCACTACCAATACAGAGTCCTCCCCTTTGTCTTATCGTCTGCCCCCAGGGTCTTCTCAAGGGTCCTGGCCATAGTAACAGCCTATCTGCGTCAACAGGGTGTCGTCATCTTCCCATACTTAGATGACTGTCTATAAAAGGCTGATTTCAGGTGCCTACTGCCGACATGATCTCCAATACCATGCAGATCTTCAACTCTCTAGGTCTCCTAATAAACAAGCAAAAATCAACCCTGCTACCCACACAAGGCATAGAGTTCATTGGGGCTCGCCTTGATTAGTTGACAACCAGAGCTTATCTTCCCCCTGCACCGATTTTCAGCACTACGCGACCTTGTGACTGTACTAACCACTCCTACCACTACGGTTCTTACCTGCCTCCAACTAATGGATCACATGGCTGCTGCTACCTACGTCGTGCAGTATGCTTGCCTCCATTTCAGAGCCCTACAACACTGGCTAGAGTCAGTTTACAAGCCTGGCCTCCACCCCTTGCACAAAACAGGTCCTGCTTCTAAAGAAGGTGCTGGACTCACTTACATGGTGGACAGTTCCCACCAACCTTCTAACAGGTGTGCCCTTCTACCAGCCCAAACCATCCAGGCAGATCATCACAGACGCCTCCATTATCAGCTGGGCACACACCTCTTTCAACACACAGTTCAGGGCAGGTGGTCAGCACACAAGTCCTCACTACATATCAGCCTCCTCGAACTCAGGTCTGTGAAGGAATACGTGCAACCATTTCCTTTCCCTCATCGCTGACCAGCCTGTTCACATACTTACCAACAACATGACAGCCATGTTTTACATAGATAGAGAGGAGCCCACTCCCCGTCACTGTGCACCATGGTGATCTGCCTCTGGAATTAGTGCATCCTTCATTGTATCACCCTGAAGGCCTCATACTTACCTGGAATAAACAATGTTTGGGCAGATGCCCTGAGCTGCAATTTCAAATCTGACCACAAATGGGAATTACACCCAGCCATACTCACCTCCATTTTTTACCACTGGGGAGTCCCAACTATAGACCTCTTTGCGACTCCTGACACTACCAAGTGTCCTCATTTTTGTTCGAGCCAGAGTAGGCAGGGGATCTCTGGACAATGCATTCCTCATCCGTTGGAATGAGCCACTTCACTATGCCTTCCCACCCATGAATTCCACTCATACCCAGAGTTCTATGAAAAATCCAGATCAACGAAGCTCTAGTCATACTAATAGCACCATCATGGGCCTGGCAGACCTGGTTCCCATTTCTGCACGCAATGTCTGTGGCTATGTCATATCCTCTCCCATCCCATCACAACATCCTATCTCAGGACGGGCAAACCACAGACACTTCACCTATACACGTGGCTCCTATCTGGTTTCAGGGTACGGAATCCCTATGTTCAGAACAAGTAAAAGCAATCCTCCTACAAAGCACAAGGCCATCCACCAGGGCTACCTATATGCAAAAATAGAAAAGATTTTCAGCCTGGTGTCAATTGTCCGGCGTGGATCCTCACACCATACCGCTCTACCAGATTCTCAAGTATCTCTATATCGTCTCAAAACCGGGGGTCTATCAAATCCCTCTGTGAGGGTACACCTTATAGCAATATTGGCTCTTCCTGAACACATAGATGGCTCATCCGTATTTGTGCACCCAACAACTAGAAGACTTCTGAAGAGTCTCCAAAACCTTTTTCCCCCCGTCAGAGTGCCTTCCCCTACGTGGGATCTAAATTTTGTCTTAGATTGTCTCATGAGTTCCCCTTTCAAACCTTTGGCCACTTGCCCACTTCAGCTTTTACTAATGAAGGTGGTATTCCTTACAGCTATCACCCCCATGAGGAGGGTTAGTGAAATAGGAGCCCTCATGGTGGACCTACCGTATACAATCTTCACTAAGGACAGAGTCACATTACGCCCACATCCAACATTTTTATCCAAAGTGTGCATGTCCTTCCACATCAACGAACCTATAGTGCTACCAGCATTCTTTCCGAAGCCTCACGCATCCCCCAGGCATGCTATGCTCCACACACTTGACGTACGACGAGCATTGGCCTTCTATATAGACAGAATACGATCATTCCCTAAATCTTCATGCTTGTTCATATCCATCACACCTCACTCAAAGGGTGTGCCTATCTCAACGCAACGTATATCTGTGGAGGCAGGAAAAGGAAATAAGGGAATTTGTGTGCAGCCATCTTGGTCTTGTTAACAAGAGAGCAAGAGTCAGGCTAAGTCTGTGGCCTGACAACGCGAGGTCTGTAATGAGATGCTGCCTTTGCCTCTCGCTTCCATACAGAGATAAGGATAGAATGCTGACTCTGGCAGGGACCTTGAGATAAGGAGCATCTGGGTGGAACTAAAATAACTGTTAGCCATTGGTGTTTTGTAATGGGAAGGAGACTAATTGTTATTGTTATTACATCTAATGGACAGTATATAAACTGAATCATAATTACTTGTATTCGAAGATCTGCCTCAGAGGGAGGGGGCTCCCCCCCCCCCCCCCCCCCCCCCGTCCGAACCAGTTTTTCCCTTGCTGCAGCTCTTAATAAAACTGCCTTTGGCTACTTGTTGCTTACAAACGCAGAGTGAGGACAGTGTTTTCTTCCACACTCCCCTCTGTTCAGAGTCCTAATTACTCAAATGGTGAGCCACTCACAGATACTGCTAGAAAAAGCTCCGCTCCATGGCTCCAGGACATCCCTACTCCTTGCGTGGAGTACCCACGTGGACACACACCTCGAAGAACACTCGTTACTGTACTAGGTAACTTCCTTATTTTCCCCCTGGTGCTTGAATTGTCACCCTGTCAGCGGCCTCCATACCCCTTATCCTTGAGTACTTATTGAACCTTAAACAATCATGCCTGGCTGATAGTTCCATCAAGGTACACTTGGCTGCTATAACAACTTTTCACCTTAAGATAGCGGATTCCTCAATCTTTTGAACATCTCATCACAAAAAGATTCCTAAAAGGCTTGCAAGCACTTTGTCTAGAGGTTTAAAGATTATAGTAATCAGTACAAGTAATGATCTAAGATTAATTGTGTCTCAGTCAAATTTTAAGAAGTGCTGAGCATCTCTAACTGATGTTCATTCCCAGGAGTTATTCAATATTGCAAGATTGGTTTCTCAGAAAACTCTGAGAGGATTGAGTAGTATTTCCAATTTCTAATATTCTTAACCATTTACAGTTATAGAAATATAATAAAAATAGTTTGAAATTTGGATAACACTCATTTGTGAAAGGATGAGTAAAAGCCACATCTATATTTTTCACAGAGCTAATGAAAGGATAGCAGAAGCCAATGCTAAACTCCTTCATGAGCGCCACAGGAGCAAATCTTTAATTGCCAACAGCATTGTAAATGGGAGTCTTTCTGCAAGTCCAGTCCTGGATCCAACTCAGCTTGGCAATCTCGGCAATAATTTAACGCTAAATAGAAGTCTTGGTCTTGGAGGAAGTTTCATAAATACAACTGGAAATGCACTATCTTCAAAAAACAGAGTGGAAGCTTATCTGGCTAAGGTGAGCAATTCTAGGTATTAC
Source organism: Pelodiscus sinensis (assembly GCF_052426305.1). Classification (NCBI taxonomy): domain Eukaryota; kingdom Metazoa; phylum Chordata; order Testudines; family Trionychidae; genus Pelodiscus; species Pelodiscus sinensis. The sequence goes on from NC_143052.1 coordinate 46,440,548, forward strand.
TCTAAATTATTTTACATAATTTTAAGTTTGAGAAACCATAGTCTGTCTTAGTCTTATTATTGAGTATTCATTTTAAATGCCAGATATATATCCCAGATCTTGTAAGCTAATAGTGTAAAAACCACAATAATTAATCATGAAAATAAATAAATATATAATTATAAAGGGTAAAGAGAGACTGTACTTGCATATTGTGGTCCATGTGGCTCTGTTTACAAATAAGCATGCACACAAACAAAAATATCTAGCAATTAATATCTAACAAGAAGAAGAAAAAAATATTAAGACTATTTATCCTAGGTTACAGGAAACACCTAACGCAGATGCAAATCGAAAAAATTGTCTATTTGGATTGAACAACATCCCTGCTCACTTCCCTAAACAGTTCTAAAATATAGATGATTTGCTCTTGTTAAATCTGGCAGTACTATCCCTGTGCTTGATCAGAGTCCAGTTGGCTGTGAACTCTGCAAATTGTTCCCCAGTAAAAAGCTACATGATATTTTGTCACTATACTGTGGATAAATTTCTAAAATGATTTTTCCAAGCTTTTACATCAATTCCTGTACTTTGTGATCTGATTTCAGTATTGTCTGGTGTAAGTCTGCCTATTTCAAGCCCATGACTACCTGCTTCTTCCATCACATCTCAATGAAGATGTGGCCTTCCTGATAGCCATACCTCTGTCCAGAAGAATGGGTGTGATTAAGGTGGTAGGCCCTTTTGATACCATCTTACACAAGGACAAGTTTCTTCATCTTAGTTTCTTCATCTGCCATTCTTTGTCCTCAAATCTCATTCTTCACCTGCAAAGCAAAACTTTATACACTGGAAGTAATAGTTAGAGCAATCTTTTTATCTGGACACGACTACACTGATTAGAGCTTCTCTGACACTGCTTAGTACTTTTTTTGTAGAACAGATTGAGAGTACAACAGATATCCTTGCAGAGATTTTCTAAATAGATTTTGAATTATATAAATACTTGAAATATATTATTAAAGAATAAAATTTCCCCAGGCATATCTGATCTCATTTGATTCCAGTCTAGCAGGCCTAAACTTTCTCTTTAACAGTCCTATTGACTGAGATATGTGGAGGGAACTATCTGGTATTTGGTCCATATTTTTACTACTCAGGCCTTTAGATCAGATACAAGCTTTGGTCAGGTGATTCTTCAGTTAATACTTAAATAGGACTTTTTTGTACACATCTGGGCATGGGATACTGCTTGTTTATCACCAACAGTGAAATCTGTATAGAAAGTCACTCTGAAAAGAAAAATTATTTAACTTTACCATCAGTAAAGCGAGGTTCTTCAGGATGTATTGTTCACACTGATTCCACAACCTGCCATTGCTAATCCAGAGTCCTGTCACCTGGGATTCTTTATCGATGAAGAACTTGAAAAGTGGTTGAGGCTGTCATATCCCTTATATCCTTCACTACAGTTTATTTGAGAGCTCCCAGAACTGAGGTGCAGCCCCAAAGGACATTGATATTTTAAAATAATCTGATATTGTACACATGGAGTACATGCACACTTAAGGTAGAATTTGTGTAGAGAGCACATCCCCAAAACACAGTTACAGAAAGGTAAGTAACTATTTTCTTCTTTAAATAGCTTCACTGAATCTCCTGAACTGCTTGGCATTTACTGATACTGGGAGCATTTGTCCAATGCCTGATTTTCACCCTATGAAAAATGCATTGGTCTCCTACTATGAGGGTCAGGAACTAACAAAATATATTTAGATCACTTGAGTACAGGATTCTTCACAAAATACTGGTCTGTTTCCTTGTATGAATTAAACTTTGCTTTCACCCCAATCTTTCTCTCCATCTTCCCTCCACCACCATTGGTATGAGTTGAGAATTTTTTTTCTCATTTCAGTGACAAGTTCTTTAGAATAGTTCTACATTAAAATCCATTTAATCAGCTTCCTGTTACAATATATGTCTGTGTACTGTACCTAACAAAAATGGCACCAGGACAAACTAATATCAATTAATGAGGAGCATTGGGCATAATTCTTTAGATAATGTTGAGCATATATTTTGGGCACAATAGAGGACATGTTTACTATTGAAGAACTAACCTATGGCAAGCAGCTAGGGAACAGGCAGGATCCAAAAAGAAGGAAGTAAGAAAGGGGATGTCAACAGGATTTCAAAAGGCAAAAATTAAAAGTGGGTGAAACAAAAGTTGGAGGGAAAGGGGGATGAAGCAGCCAAACAAGGAAGACTAGGAGTTGGAATAGAGTTAGAATGGAGGGAATGAAGAGCAGCAGGGAGAAAATGGAACAGAGAAATAACAGGAAAAACAAGGGGAAGGGAAGAATCTGTTCTGTACAGATAAAAGAAAGAATGCTGTTCCAGTTTAAACCAACAGGGGTAAGAATTGTGTGTTTTTTTGAAGAAGCAGAAAAAGAGAGACAGAGGAGGGAAAGAAAGTGGAAATGGAAGTAGAGAAAATCAGAATAAAGACATGTAAGCAGGAAGAGAAGACACAGGCAACTTTTAGGTTAGTGATTATTTTCTGCTTTACTAGATTTTGTAGTGCGTATATATAAGATACAGAGAAGGGAAACACAAGGGATGTTCTTCTACGCTGCTCCTGACAGTGCACACATGTGCATGTGTGCTTACAATACACGTGCTTTCTTTCCTGCTTTGACCTGAGTGGGAACATGAATTCCTTGTCCTATCTCCTAATGACTCACATGGCCACCAAATAATGCCATCTCAAAGCTGCACATGCGATGGAGATCTTTGGCAACAGCCACCAGAATTGGTGAGCTTCTTACTGCAGAATTACTTAAATGTTGCCTTACCTTAAGGGTTTTTATAATACTGTATTTAAATGCTTTGTTCTTAACTTATTTTAAAGAAATAAATAAAACCATTTACAGGATTTTTTTTCTCCATGAACTAACTCATTACTGGTTGAAATGAGGCCAAGTGATAAACCAGTAAGTTTATATTCTTTTCCTATTTAATGGGCTCTGAGATCTGAGAACATTGTTAACAATAGGTAGTTAATAATTGCAGCAGACATAATAATTTCACTGCTAAGAGTTGTCTTGACAGATCTACATTCTTGGGCTACAAGTCCCAAATCACGAAGAATACAAGAGCTGCTCACTGATTTGTTTGTTACTATATATTGGGGATCCAGGACTGCTTCCACCATAGTCAGTAGTTTTCAAAATAACTAGCTTCAGCTGTACTGCAGCATGGGGGTTAGATCTATATCTATATCATTTTATATTGTAAGTTAACTGTAAATTCAATTAAAATATTTTTAAAACCTTAAGTAGCATTAATACTGTTTTAAGTTGGTTAGTTCTAATCAGTTTCCTGATTTAAAGTTTGATTAATTTCTTACCACATCCAGATAAAATATCTACCGTTAAATGGTATGTGCCATGTGATAATGAAATTTCTGTAAAGAACCAGCACACCAGTTTCCTTTAGTGTCTAGGAGAGCACTTCTTGAGGGGGTGCTCTGTTTGCCCTGGGCAGTGCCATTACCAAAAGGAGACTAACTAGAACTTTCACAAAGAACCCCAAAATTAGGCAAATGTTCTCTGATTTCAGGTTATATTACCACCTCAGATCTTATCACAAGCTTAGCTTGCAACCTTTACAGTGAGCTTGGGTTGAATTTTGAGAAAGCTGGGGCCAGAATTATGGTTTTGGATAAAAAAACAGGCAACATACCCCAGTCTGGCTAGCATTCAAACTTGAAAGTCAAGGTGATGCAAAAACTGTGGAAAACAAAAACAGGGCTAGTTCTCCGGTAGTTTGCTGACAACCAGCAATATCCTGTAGTCTCCCAATTTCAGACTGAATATTTGTGCCAGCCCAAATATTTTTGCAGCATGTAAAGGAAGATGGTGAGGAAAATCAGGCTTGTGTCTGCATATAGCAGAGCCAATCTTGAACCAAAATTGGAAAATAGTGGAATCCAATAAATCCTACTGAACTAGTGTCAGAATGTTCCACACAGTTCTAAATGGAAAATCTTAAAAAAACAACAAATAGTCTAGCAACACCTTAAAGACTAACAAAACATGGAAATGGTATCATGAGCTTTCGTGGGCACAACCCACTTCTTCAGGTGAATGGTGCATTAAAGTTCCACTGGACCACTAAAATAGTTCCACTAAACTATTCATCATTTTTTAAGTTTTTCTAGTTACAGACTAACTCTGCTACCCTCTGAAGTTCTAAATGGAACTGTCAGAAATAAATGTTTTGTTTTGTATTATATCACAAAGTTGTGTTAGTTTCTCCTGTTGTTCCTCTCACTCTTCCTCCACCCACTCAATCAGAGCTAAACTTCCGTTAGCATTCATGCGAACTTGTATTGGTGGTGATGGGGTGTTATCTCTGTTCTGAATGAGGGTCCTTTGAGCAGAATCCAGTATCATTTATTCCTGTAGCATGGGAAGAGGAAGCAGCAACGAAGTTTTACTTCACTATTTTCCCTCTAAAGATGTCGCAGCCATCACCTTTTCTTAAAGAAGTAGAGCACCAGTATATTTCCACACAGCAAAACCCTGAAATCAAGGACAGAATTATGGATGTCAGATTGTATGTTCATTTCTGTGATTCAGCTGGCCAAACCTAAAAGCTTTGTCAGGGCTTACTTGATCCAAGGTGAGGCTGCTACCACAGTTTTATCTTACTGACATCTCCATCTGTCCAGACAAATACAGTTACTTGGCACTCTCTCCACATTACTGCTTGGATTTGGCCTGTAGGAAAATATCCTATTTCAGATTCTTCATCTTCCAGAACTTGTTTTCAAGGAGGGGAGTGAAAACTCTGTTTTAAATAAGCTACTTCTCAAGACATTGTCCTTGCTGCTGCTTGGTATAATTATGATCTCATTTTCTTTTGGGGCATCCCTGGAGAATCTTACTCTTAAGAAAGAAAAAAAAAAGGCTAGCAGGCTATCCTGCTCCATGCTCACCAACCTCCCCACTCTGGCCACCTTTCTGGCCAGAGAACCCAATGACATTATTGTGTCGTGCAGCAGGAAAAACTTTTTTATATATAGAGAGAAATAATAGAAATGTCTATCTTGGCCATATATGTGACCTCTGCTTCCTCAAGCTCTTGTGTAAGAGCATAAAGGCAGTGGAGTAGCCTGTGACTTTTCCTTAGTTCTCTTATTTCATATGATAATCAGATGGGAGATAGCAGATGTCTGACATGTTAACTTTCCTGTAGCTTCAGATTAATCTTTTAGAATTAGTTTGATTTACCTCTTTACCTTTGATTAATTTTCCAATTTAGACATTTAAAAACAAACAAACAGAAAGGTAGCATTCTGTATAGTAAGACAAGGTGCTAATGGCAACTGCCATAGTGGACTCAGGCTTTAAGCCCTGCCCAATCTCTGATGGACTTACTCCCCTGTTTGATGAACATAGTTAATGTCTTTTCTCTCTGAGGGACATCTTACTCCTGATAAGTTTGAAATCCCTCCTGCTGTGGACTCTCATGTGTTGCTGAAACAACTGGTATTGTGCAAGAGGTGCATGTCACCTTAGGAGACATTCACCTGCAAGTCACCTAAATACTTCACCTCAGTGAGTGCTTTTCCAAGCAGAAACATCACCCCAGGGCCTACCAGTGAAATAAAGTCTGTGAATAAACTCTGTTGAAACAGACATCAGTGGCATACATGCTGATTGCCTGGTACAGGACAATATTTTGGCACCATTGCCAGTTCATTATCATTCTTAAAAGACTGGGCACTAGCCTTAGAACAAGCTTCTCCAACACCAGCAGTGACTTCATCAGTGTCCCAACTCTAGGATGATGCTGAAAAGAAGGGCTGAGGAGAGAGCAGACATGGTTGCAAACATAGAGGCACTGCCTAACAGAAAAGAAATTATTCTATCAAGAGGAGGTCACTTTATCCCTTTTTCAAGAAAGTGACACTAAATAAGCTAACATCAACAGTAAATGGTGCCAACACTAGCTGTGGTGCCAGGTACAAGACTGAGGTAGGTCTTCATGGAACCCTGGAGATCCCTTCAGGGACATCATTGGTGCCAACAAGATTAAGCCTCCATTTTTTTCATAGAAGGCTGTCAGACTCTCTGAGGGTATGTCTACACAGCAAAGTTATTTCGAAATAACCGTTATTTCGAAATAACTTTCCAAGCGTCAACACAACCAAACCACTATTTCGAAATTAATTCGAAATAGCAGAGCACTTATTTCAAATTTGGTAAACCTCATTCCATGAGGAATAATGCCAAATTCAAAATAGCTATTTCGAAATAAGTTCTGTGTAGACACTTATATCGAAATAGAGGGCCTCCAGCTTTCCCAGGTAGCCCTGGTGGCCACTCCAGCCTCAACCAAGAACACTCCTCTCCCTTCCTGCCTCCCCAGAGCCCTTAAAGGGGTTGACTCTGGCCACAGTGTACGTGCCAGCTCCAAGTCTGCCAGCCCAGAGCCAGCAGTCACTGCCCCTGATCCAGTGGCCCCAAAACATGAGCCACTGACAAGTCACTGACAGCCAGCCAGCCCTCCACTACTCCCCAGGAGCAGTCTGCCAGCTCCCAGAAGCCTGCCAGAGCCCAAAGAAGGTAGGTGCCTTCCTGGTCCAGGGTGGAGATCATGGACCTTATTCAGGTTTGGGGGGGGGATGCCCCCAACGTCCATGATCTCCGCACTAGATGGAGGAACGTGGCCATCTATGGCAGGATAGCTGCCAGCCTGTCCACCAAAGGCCACATGCGAACCCAGGAGCAGGTTTGCATGAAAATCAAGTTGGTCCAGTGAGACCCCCCCCAATCCTGAGCCCTGAGCTTCCCCTCCCCCTTGTTCCCCTTGCTTCCCCCTTCCAGCTCCCTCCTCCCAGATTTTCCCCTTCTCTCTTCCACCCTCTCTTCTCCCCTCTCCCACCTCCTTTCCCCAGTCTCACCAGAATTTCATTTCCCCCCTTCCCCCAGTTTTTGTTCAATAAAGAGAGTTTGTGTATATGAAAATACATGTATTTTATTTGACATTAGGGAGAGGTAAGTGGAAGGACGTGAGGGAGGAATGAGGCACAAGCCCCCGGTGGGGCAGACCAGGGAGGCTCTTAGTGCTCCTCAGGGTGGAAGCTCTCCTGCAGGGCCTCCAGGATACTGACAGCCCCCCGATGAACCTCCCAAATGGCAGCCTGCAGAAAGTGCAGCCAGGCTCACAGCAATGTGTCCAAGAGAAGCACCAGAGTGCCCAGAGGCAGCTCTGGCTCCATGTTGAGGAGTGCTGGGGTGTCCTGAGTGAGGGCAACCAGAGCACACAGAGACAAAAAACTTTGCTGTCCCTTATCAAGGTATGCAAACAGGCAGAGAAACCTGAGAACCGGCTGTCCAGGGTGGGTCCCTTTAAGCACAGACCTCAGATAGCCTCAGGCAGCAGCCCCACACAGTAAGTCCTGACCTGGTGCCCTGCCAGAACTGGTTCTGGCCAGCCTTAAATACGATTCAGAGTCCACTCAGTGTTCACCGCTATTTCGAAATAGCAAAATGCTATTCGAAATATCTTATTTTGAAATAACACTGTAGTGTAGACATACTCTGAGAGACTAAATAGAAGTCAAGCTGAGCCTCTGCAGTGGAGTTCAATTTATAAACTGAATTTTGACTCCATCAGATGATGACTTCTTGTAGCGATTCATTGGATTAATCTAAGAATCTGGGGTATTTTTGTTCATGCATTATGGAATATAAAATACTGTAAATGTATCATTCATTAGCTTACTTTGCATCATCAAGTCATCTGTTAAGAATGATGTTCCAGACCTGTCTGCACAAATGATAATACAGCATCAACCCTTTTGTCATCTCATATTCTGATTGTTGATTTTCAGAAAGAAGGAATATGTTTTAAAGATCCCTTATGAAAACTTCTATGGTGATTAGCTTCCTTTCTATATGTGTTTCACAAAATAGCAAAGGTCTTCAAGATTCACAGCATGCAGCTCTTCATGAGATTTTTTCTAAGTTATTTTCTAATGAATAATCCTTTTCAATAGGATTCATCAATTGTCAGTCTTCCTAAAAATGTGAAATTATAGCCTTTTCTTAGCATTCTCAATGCTGCTTAATTATTATATGCACTTAGTTACCTTTGATAGGTACTTTACATAGATGAATATCTCTCTTTAGTCTGCTTCCACACCACCTATTTGTTTAAAGAAAGAAGGAACCCGTAGCATTCAGTTGCTTTCAATTTCAGGTGCCAGGTTTCACATTTAATTAGTGCAGTATACCATGGTCTATAATTGTGTGGCAATCATGTCATACCATCTTTGATGGGAGTCCTTGTATTGCATTTATTACAGAGAAATTGTCTAAACAATTCTTTCCTTTAAGTTTTAAATCAGTGGTATTTTCCAGATATCTCTTGAGGTTTCATGAATGTAATTAATTTTGCTGTTGGATTAATCATTTCAAACATTGGTTAGATTGTTTGCCCTACTCTTCCTATTGGAAGGCTATTCTAGAACCTCACTCCCCTTCTGTAGAGTTCTGTGCAGATGCAAAATGTATACCTATGGATGCAGTTATCTGCAGATATAAATTATTATCTCTAGGGCTCCCTTGGGAGTGGCAGCTCCATGTTCTGCTCCTTTCATTCTGCAGTGCCCAAGAGCCAGTGCCAACAACTCCTCTGGTACAGCTCCACCCCCACCCCCAGCCCTTCCCATGTCCCTTTCTTGAACATACCTGCATCTCCTGTCAGAGGTGTGCTAATGAGCCTTGGGCCCACCCAATGGGAAGGGCTGGAAGCAGTAAAAATGGCACCAGAGGAGCTGCCAGCATGGAGCACTAGCTCCTAGGAACACAGACCCATGCTCTGCTCCTTTTGCTACTGCGGTTCCTGGGAGAATCCTGTGGTTTTGCAGAGACTGATTTTATATTGACAGAAATCCGCGTCCCTGGGTATAAATTTGCTTCTGTGCAGAACTCTATGCTTTCGACTGTTAGAAGCTTTCCTCTAAATTCCAGCCTGAATGTTGTCATTGCCAGTGTATACCCATTTGTTCTTTTGCCACCATGGTCTTTAAGCTTAAATAACTTTTCTGTCTCTCTGGTATTTGCTCCCCTGATGTATTTTTAGAAAGCAGTCATATTACCTCTTAGTCTTTATTTTATTAGACTAAAGTCAAGCTCTTTTAATCTCCTCTCATAATATCGTCTGTCTATTCCCTGGTCATCTTACTATCCTTTCTGTGCACCTACTCTAGTTTTAATCTTTCTTGAACATGGTTAACCAGAATTGTGTACACCATTCTAGACAAGGTATTATTGCTTGTGCAATGTATTTTCCCAATATATCCAAGGATCACATTTGCCTTTTTATGGCATATTACATTGGTGGGTTACAGTCATCTGGATATCTTTCCCAAGAGCTTGAATGGGTACTGAATGATGAAATATTGCAACACATTTTTCACCTGTGACCACAAACAGACCTGGTTGTGACATAATTTGTTGGGGGAAAACATGGGTTTTGTAAAGGAACATGGTTTTTGTAAAGGAAATCATGCCTCACCAATCTGCTAAAATTCTTTGAAGGGGGTTCAGTGGATAATATACTTAGGTTTTCAGAAATCCTTTGATAAGGTCCCTTACTAAAGGCTCTTGAACAAAGTAAGCTGCTATGGGATAATAGGGAAGGTCCTTTCATAGATAGATAACTGGTTAAAAGGATGGGTTAGGTATAAATGGTCAGTTTTCAGAATGGAGAGAAATAATAGTGTTTCCAGGGGGTCTGTTTTGGGACTATTCTTATTCAACATATTCATAAATGATCTAGAAAAGGGAACAAACAGTGAGGTGGCAAACTTCGCAGATGATTCAAAACTACTCAAGATAGGTAAGTCCCATGCAGACTATAAAGCACTACAAAAAGATCTCTCAAAACTGGGTAACAGGGCAACAAATTGGCAGATGAAATTCAATGTTGATAAATTCAAAGTAATGCACATTGGAAAATATAATCCCAACTGTAGATATAAAATGATGATCTAATTAGCTGTTACAGCTCAAGAAAGAGATTTTGTTGTCATTGTGGATAGTTCTCTGAAAAAATACATTGTGTACAACAGCATTCAATGACACTAACAGATTATTGAGAATCATTAAGAAAGAGATCGGTAATAAAACAGAAAATATCATATTGCTTCCTTTATAAATCCATAGTAAGCCCACATCTAAAATACTGAATGCAGACATGGTTGCCCACCTCAAACAAGTTTTATTGGAACTAGAAACTGTTCCAAAAAAGGCAACCAAAATGATTAAATGTATGAAATGGCTTCTGTATGAGGAAAGACTATGACTTCAGCTTGGAAAAGAGGTGACTAAGGGGGAGATATGATTAAGTCCTTATAAAATCATGGCTGCTGTAGAGAAAGTAATTAAGAAAGTTCTGTGTTCTTTCTCATAACACAGGAACTGTGGGTCACCAAATGAAATTAATAGGCAATAGATTTAAAACAAATCAAAAGAAGTATTTCTACACAAAACATACAGCCAGTCTGTGGAACTCTTTGCCATAGGTCAGGAGTGGCCAACCTATGGCTCACAAGCCACATGCGGCTCTTCAAAGAAAAAATTGCAGCACCCGCACTTGTGGCTGTAAAAGAGGCTATGTATTTCTGTGTGCACCGGATGCTAGTGCAGACTTCAAAATGGCCGCCCTTAAAAGGGCAATGCTATTTTGGCTCTTCATCTGTAACAGGTTGGCCACCCCTGCCATAGGATGTTGTGAAAGCCAAGACTATAATGGAGTTCAAAAGAGCTAGATAAATTCATGGAGGATAGGTCTATCAGTGGCTGTTAGGATGGATGGGAATGGTGTCCCTAGCCTGTTTGCGCAAGAAGCTGGGAATGAACAACAGGGAATGGATCGCTGTTCTGTTCATTCCCTTGGGGGCATCTGGTACTGGCCACTATCAGAAGACAGGATACTGGGCTAAATGGAACTTTGATCTGACCCAGTATGGCCATTTTTATGTTCTTAGAAAATATTTTTGTCAAAATCCTTGGATGCTTTCCTGATCAAAATACCTTTTTGTTTATGGCAAATAAATATGGATCTATTGTCCTTTTTGGTAACTGAGGAATACAGAGTTTAAATTAATTCCCAAAGATATTATAGGAAGTTTGTGCCAGAGCTCAGAATAGAACCATATCTTAACTAATAATAACCCCTATGCTTGAAATAATGACAAATGGTATCTTCTTCTAACACTAAATAAGGATGATTTTACTAAACCTACAGCTACCGTGTGATTCCTTTATTTGCTATTAACCTTCTTACAGTCCTCCCAAAATTCTGATTTTCCAAGGTTCTTCTACAGATTTAGAGGATTGGGACACATTCCTCTCATACAGATTGTTTCAAAAGTGGTTGCTTAGGTCCTAAATTGGAGATGAGAATGCTTGCTCAGCTATGTATAAAAGGCTTTGAAATGTATATATGAACTAGTGTTTTATGTACGTGCAAAGCATTCTTAATCACACTTTTAAGATGGGACAACTAACGCACAACAGAAAGGTTCGGTGACTTGGCAGGGAAGCAGATTGTCCTAATATTATAGACAACAATTCTGTAATTAAGATAAAATACCTAGATTTCAGCCTTGAAATAGACACTTAATATGTCAACTTTTTGGCACTTTTTACTAACGTTCCATTTTGATACGCTGTACTGTACATGCATCCATGGCTATATTGGCAACATACTGAATGGAAATACACTACCAGATACAACTGAATAAGACATTATTCTGCAGAAGCCATTATTAGTTTGTTCAGTGCTAGTCATTCCTTTGATTTAATAATTTGGTAACCTTGTCTGCCCTACTAAATTAAAAAAATGGTATTTTCATTTACCTACACAAAAGAAAAGATAATGAGGTACAGAGGAGTAGCCGTTTAGTCTGCCCAGAACCTCTCCTCACCCCCCAACCCTGACTCCTGCACCATCCCCACTCTCACATCCTCAACCCTCTGCCCTGAACTCCTCTTTAAGGACTTGAGCAACATTAGGTAAATGTGCTAGTAAATAAATATTTTAAAACATAATTAATAAAAATAAACATTAAAAGTTTATCTTGGAAAACAATAGTGATCTTTGTCAACCACACTAAGCATGAGTTAGTATAGTTATAAAGCACATCTTTTAATCTGTAAAAATAGAGGAAATCACCTTCCTTTATCTCTAAATTTCTGTTCAGTTTCTAATCTTTTTCCATCTGTACTCTCTTGTAGTATTAAAAAATCCTACGTAATTTTATATTTTTCATTTATATAGAGTCATTTTTCAGTTCTGACTTCCAAAACCTATAAACTTATGGTTTTTGTTCTTACTTTCTTCAGCTCCTTGATCAAAAGTCTGTTTCTTCCTTCTCTTCTCTGCAACCAGATACATGGCAAGGTGTGTAGTCAGTATTGCTTAATATTATGTAGTTCTTTGTACTGGACATATTTATCTGTTTATGTTGCTTAAATTTTATCTGGATTTCCATAATATTGCAAATTTAAAAGCTCAGTTTATCCTTTTGCTATACTTTACAAAATGGAATGCCATAATTATTTAAATTAGCGAGGCAGAACTGCTGTACTTCATATATTTGTGTGTAACTCAACAATATCTAAAATGATACCATTGATCAGTACTGAAGAATGGAATGTGCAGGATCATACTTAGTATATTTGAATTGTGACTATCTTTAATTGCAGGAGTTGGTGGATACCATTTTTTATCTTTAGATTAAAAGCTATTTTCCAACTTAGTCTTTCTTTTGTAAAACCCACTGCTTTATACTTATCTAATCCACTGAATCCTAGAAAAACCCATCAGTCATGCACTTACTGTGTATTGAATAGTGTCTACTATATCTACTATATATTTGAAAGATTTTGTTTGTAAGCGAGCAAGTCTGTTTGTCCATCTGTTTGTTCAAGAACTCCTCCTAAACAGTAAGAGATAGGACCACATTTGGTATTCAGCTTCCTCTTATCATAACTTAAAGTAAGGTCAGGGTTAGGTTGTGTGCGAGTGGAGGAAGAAGCTTCCCTCTTTCCCCTCTGATTTGTATGGGGATACAGAAAACCATACAGAAAAGAGACAAAATCAACAGGCAGGTGAAAGTGGCTGGCTGCGGGGTGCCCCCCGTCCTCAACTGCTGCAGCCCTGAGCCTCCCATCCTTTAGGGAGGGCAGAGAAGGGTGACTGCAGCTGCCCTCCCCCCCCCCCCATTTGTACTGGATCATTGCTGACTGTTCTTCATTAGGGAGCAAGGAGAAAGTGCACAGTTTGCTCCATTCCTCAATCTGGCTGGGGAGCCCCAGGGACAGATGAACCTGGACCTGCCCCAGCTGGGGAAAATGCACCCTTCCTCCAGCTATGCCTGCTAGAGCTGCAGCAGCCATGGACTGACACTTTTTACCTGGCCCCAGGCTGCTGCAGTGAGAGAGGGCTGGAGTAGTCCTTTCTCCCCAGGGAAGCCTGCATTCTGAACCACCAATAGAACACCACTTGTCATCACCTACAGCCCCCAACTTAAACCTATCCAACACATTATCAATAAACTACAGCCTATACTGGAACAGGATACTAAACTCCGAGAGACTCTGGGAGACAGACCCATAGTCTCCTATAGACAACCACCTAACCTCAAGATGATTCTTACCAACAACCACAGGACATACCACACTAATACCAACCCTGGTACCTTCCCTTGCAACAAACCCCGTTGCCAGCTTTGTCCACATATTCACTCTGCTGATACCATTATTGGACCTAACCAAGTGAGTTATAAGATCAAGAACACATATTCCTGCGCATCCAGAAATATAATTTATGCAATCATGTGCCGAAAGTGTCCGTCTGCTATGTACATTGGAGAGACGTCTCAGACACTTCGCCAAAGGATCGATGCCCACAAAACAAATATTAGATAGGATCACAAAGAAAAAACAGTTTCTTGCCATTTCAACCAGAAAGGACGTTGTCTCAACGACTTGATTACCTGCATCCTGCTTCAAAGACCTTTTCAGACCACACTTGAAAGAGAATCCTCTGAACTGTCATTCATGCTTAAATTCGACACTTTACACTTAGGTTTAAACAAAGACATTAATTATCTTACCCATTACAAAGATAGCTTCCCCAATTATCACCTCTAATATCATTAGCTCACAGACATTTACCTTCCCCCCACCCATCCCGCTTCTGTTCTGAAATTTGATTTGTCCTTTTCATATGTGTTCATTTTTTTAATTGTATCCTTTGGTATATATGGTTGTGACAATTTTCTTCCACAATTTGATCTGAGGAAGTGGGTCTGGCCCACGAACGCTCATCACCTAATAAACCATTTTGTTAGTCTTTAAAGTGCTACATAGTCCTGTTTATTATGGCTGCAACTGTGCCTGATTCCAGAAATACTCATAGAGGGCACTTAGACACATGGTTCCAGTCAACGTTGGAGTGCAACATTGATAATCTCCAATGCTCATGTTTTTCTACATCTTTATCCATTCTCCAGCCTTAAGTGACAGCAAGCTATCTTGAAGTAGATTTCTCAGCTCCCAGAGCTTTGGGTAGTAGAGCATCTCTCTCAAGACTAAACATTTCCAAAGTTCTATTCCATGTTTTTATAGTAAGAGAAAGACCAGGAAGAGTCTAAGCCATCTCATGAAGCTGAATGGGTGCAATGAAGAAGAATTAAATTCAAGATGGGATTTTAGCTTCCATTATTTTTTCAGTCTCTCCCAGCATATCCGAAAAGCTTATTTGCATATTCTCCTTTATCCCCTCACTAGCAATTTCTTCAATATTTTTTACTCCACCCCCCACAGAAATACAAATACTGCTTTTGTCTGTCTGTCTCTACTCAAGTTCTTAAGGGTATTGACACTGATAATAAATCATGTGAGTCTAAGGACTCATCTGTACTAATTCTTCAGTGACATACTCATCGAATAATCCCCAAGAATCTCATAGGAAGTGACCCAGGTGACTCTCTCTATATTTGAGTCACACAGGTTCATGATAAAGTTAAAGAAGAGTTCCCTGATTTCTCTGATGATAGTCCACAATTGAAGCTGAGGAAGAGACAAATAGGCTCCATCTACACTGCAGGCTTTTTGCGCAGGAACAGTAGTTCTTGTGCAAAAACTTGCAGAGTGTCTGCAGTGCACACACATTCTTGCACAAGTAAATTTCCAGTACAGCGTTGGAAAACAGGGCTTCTTCCAGAAGAGTTATTCCTCTCTACACAAGGAATAAGCCCTCTTGCGCAAGACAGGCAACATGAATTTCTTGCGCAAGAAACCCCTATGGCTAAAATGACCATCCGAGCATTCTTGCGCAATAGAGTGTCCATACTGCCATTGGCGCTCTTGTGCAAAAGCACATGCCAGTGTAGATGCGCTCTTGTGGAAGACCTTTTGCACAAGAACACTTGCGCGAAACAGTTCTTGCGCAAGAAGCCTCCAGTGTAGACATAACCTAAGAGCATCAGAAGAGAGGCTGTACAAGAATAATGCCCATGATGTATGTAGCTTGACCCCTGACCACCCTTTTGGTATTCTTTACTTTTTGTCCTGGAATTGTGAAACACAACTATTAGCCATCTGTTCTCAGCTTTTTCTTTCCATTTGGTGGTTCCACTTTGACAGATATGGATAAAAATAAGAGGGCTGACTTCAAGCTTTGGGAAGAGAAAAAGAAAATAGGATGAAATTTGTCAAGGGTAGGCCAAGGAAGATCCTAACTGATGATTCTGTACCAGTAGTGCAGACACACAGTAATCTGTGTACGCAATGAACCTGTTTGTGCAGACCCTAGAAACAGATTGTGGATATGCATAACTGCATAAGTTCTCCTTTCCCAGAGATTTGACCCATCTTGGCTAATCTCCTCTTGTGGAGGGCTGACTCCCCACTTCTTGCTGTCTTCTGCTCCTTCAGCTTCTACTCCTCAACTCTAACAGCCTCTTCCTTCCCAAGGCTTTGCTGTTGCTTTTTCCTGCCCATAAGACAGAAGGGCTTTAAGGGCTCTTTTTCTCCAATTCCCTTCTTTGCCTGTTAAGGCACAGAATTTTCAGAATACCCCGATCTTAGCTTTCTTGTGGTTCTTTCCACTGGCATGCTGCTTAATTTATCTTCTGTTATCCCTGCAATCCAGCACAAGACACGTATGTACCTTCTTAACAGTGCTAGTCAGACTCTGTACTCTAGGTACCTTTTGCCCTTACAAAATCAGTTTCTTATCCCCAAAATGGAAAACTGGTGGCTAAATGAGCCTTGTAAAGAAAAAAATAGATATTAATCAGTATTTAAATTCCTTCATTGTTTCTAAGCATATAAGATGAGTAAATCTTGTAATTTGTACAATTATTAATTACTGTTTGTGAGATACTCATCACTGTCATCTGAGTGCAAGTTCCATATATTTAGAAATTATGCCGCCTTATATTCTGGCTGTTGTGATATTTTTAGATTTTAAAGTCCTCAGGTAATTGACTGTCTTAATGGAAAGTCTATTGTGAATACTACAGAAATATAAGTTATGAATAACAATAACTACGCAATACCATGAGTTTGAATAAATAAAATGCTGAGGAAGAGTTTACAATCAAAATTGTAAAAGTGACAGTAACTGATTCCCTTGAGGCAGGAAAACACCTTTCTGTTCCCTCTAGCCGATTTAAGCCACTTAATATAAAGGAGCAGAACTTGTTCTCCAATCCCCTACCCATCAGTCCATATTTTTAAGCAGGCCAAACTCAGAATTAGCTATATATATTCACTGAGGAATTAAATTGTAGTTTTAGTCATATATCTGAAGATAGTGTTTAATCTTCCATTATTAATTGATTGTGCTTGTTTGTATGTGTTTAATACCATATTAATGTATTATTAGGTAAATATATTAAGTCACCAACTAGTAGAGGATGGTATATTAAGCAGAAGGTGCATGAAGGGGAAGAAAAGCCACAAGTCCTATACTCTTGATCTATGGAGTAGCTAATTATAATTTTAAAACTGCTTTATAGGGGCAGAAGTGACTAGTTAGTAATCATCTAGTTAATCAGAATGGTCTGGTTTATTTTGTTCTGCTTCAGCACAGGAGGTGGGACTTGATGATCTCTTGAAGTCACTTCCAGCCTTACATTTCTATTATGTCTTTGAAGGTATAATTGTTTTATAATGCAGCTGCTATTGTTCAATTGTCCAAAACAAAACTAAATCTCTGTTCAGGATTTTGGCTTCATTTTTTGAAGTTACACACTGTAGTTGCTTTTAAATATGTAGCATTATTTTCGTGCACTAACTATCCTATAAATTGTTTACATATTAAATATTGTTAATATTTAATTTCAGATGCAGCAGGAACTAGAAAAAAGTATCACTAAAGAACTTGACCAAGGTAATTTGTCAGAGCATGTTAACATTTTTTTCAAAAACTGATTGTTATTAAATATCCATTATGATTTTGTGTTGTAATTCAAAATTAGTATCGGGCTGTTATGTCCTACACTATTGCTGTTTCTACTGATTTTTAAATTTAGTAAAGTTCTTTTTGCAGGCACTCCCCACTTAGGAAAGTGCTGTTCAGAATATTATGCAATTTCTCCCAAATAAAGTCTTAATTTGAGGACAATTTTGCTTAAACTTCCAAGTAACACAGATAGGATTGACATAAATACAGTTAATCCTTTTAAGATTTTACACAAACTTT
Source organism: Pelodiscus sinensis (assembly GCF_052426305.1). NCBI lineage: Eukaryota > Metazoa > Chordata > Testudines > Trionychidae > Pelodiscus > Pelodiscus sinensis. The sequence continues at coordinate 46,458,329 of NC_143052.1, forward strand.
AAAAATCACATCAGAGGGGTAGCCCAGTTAGTCTGTAACAGGAAAAACTTAAACAACAAATGGACTAGTAGAACATTAAAAACTAACAAAACATATAGATGGTGTCATGAGCTTTCATGGGTGAAACCCACTTCTTCAGATGACAGGAGTGTTAGAAGTTCAGATCTTAGAATAAATAAGGGAAGAGGAGGGGAGAGGGAAAAAAGGAGGGGAAAAGAAAAAGAAAAAGAGAGAGAGAGAGAGTAGATGGTTCAAGTAGTTACAAGAGGCTGATAAGAACAATTAGCACTTCCATTGTTGGGTTGGTTGGTTAAGTCATTAGGGGTACATCTAGACAACAGGCTTTTCTCGACAGAGGCTTTGTCAACAGATACTGTCGACAAAGCTTCTATCTACAAAGAGTGTCTAGACTACAGCCAGTTCTGTAGACAAAGCAAGCCGCTTTTTCAACAGAGTCTAGACCATGGGTTCCCAAACTGGGGGGCATGAAGAACTTCCAGAGGGGTGAGAGGCGACCCAGCCACACACACCCCCGTCAATCCCACCCCAAGTTTTGCTGCTATTTTGGGGGGAGGGGAAGTTGAGGGTTTCTCAAAAATCAAAAAGGGGATGTGATGCCAAAAAGTTTGGGAACCACTGGTCTAGACGCTCTCTTTTGAAAAAGCAGCATGGATGCAATAGCGCCTTTTGTCGACAGAACTCTGTCGACAAAAGGCGTTATTCCTCATAGAATGAGGTTTACCGCTGTCGAAAAAACTCCCACATTCTTTTGACCTACTGGTCGCAGGGATAGTTTTGTCAACAAAAGTCCACTTTTGTCGACAAAACCCTGTAGTCTAGACACATCCTAGGATGTGAAAGGTGGTGTGCGAGCCAGACAATGTCCCTGTTCATACCATTTGTATAAGAATTAAACTTGTAAATGATGTTAAGTTCCAATCTTTCTCTGTGTATTTGGCTTGTGGAATTGGTCTGAAAGAAAATTGTGACCTGGAGATCCATTAATGAGTGTCCAGGCAGATTAAAGTGTTCTCCAACACGTTTTTGTGTGTTGCATTTTTGGATATCTGATTTGTGTCCATTAATTCTTTTCCATAGAGACTGTCCAGTTTGGCCAATTTACATGGTAGTGGGGAATTGTTGGTATTTGATGGCATAGATCACATTAGTGGATATGCATTTAAATGAGCCTCTGATTTGGTGGCTGATGTGGTTGGGTCCAGTGATGAGTAGTGTAGATGTGTGGGTCCACAAGAGGAAAGCCTCTATGTGGATCCCCATTAACAGTCATAATGAGAGTCTTGACTTCTACATTGACTGCTTCCGTAAATGTGGTTGAGCTGACATGGTCAGCAAACGACATCATATAACATATAACCTCGATCATACAGAACACAATGCTTTACACAGCCTGAAAAACAATTCTAACATCATAATCAAAGAGGTTGACAAAGGGGGCACTGTAGTCGTCATGAACAGAACAGATTCTGAACAGGAGGCAACCAGAAAACTTACCAACAACAGATTCTACAAACCTCTCTCGTGATCCCACTAAAGAATACCAAAAAAAAAAAACCACGTCCCTTCTCATATATATTTTAATGAGTATTATTGCATATAATTGATATTCTTCAAAATTTATCATTGGAGTAGCAGTTATCATGCTGTAGCCTTCATTAGAATTTTTTGTGCTTACAGCATGTGTGGATTTGACCTCTTATTTTCAGTAGCCCTAGAAATACTAACAGTTATTTAACTAACTAACTGTTATGATTAGCAAAACGGCTAATGTAATCTTTATATAACTTTGAAAAATCTGGTTTCTTCCTTTGTGAAATTACCTTTTATGTCATTTTCATAGTGTTTCTTTTGATTTGATTTAAAACATGTATCTGCTTTCTCTGGACCTGATATAATGCCTACTGTTGTCAATGAAAAAAAATTGATAGGCTTACAACAAAGTTTACTATAAAACTATTATACAACATAACACAGACCATATATGATCTTTTTTTTCTTGTTCTTTCTAGCCACAGTTGAACTTGAAACTGGGTCTGTAAGAGTCTCTCCTGTAGGATCTACGGATGGATCTTCAAAAAATCTGAATGTGGATCAGGATCCAGTTTCCAGGGCAACACAGCAATATCTAGATGTTTTAAAGAAAAATTATATGATTTGAACAAAACACTAAAGCAAGTTTGAGGAAATGACTGTTTACATAATATTTTAATGGTTTCCCATTAAATGGATTCAGATGTGAAAAATCTTAATTACAGTTTTTAATATAAAGGTATTTTATGAATATCAGGCACATTTGCACTTGTCTTTAGAGGAACACCACATAGTTATATAGTCTTATTATAAATTAATTATAAAAGCCATACCTTATTTTCATTTGTAAGTAGCAAAGGAAATACAGACCAGTGTTCTTGAGTTTGACAAAACTGCCCGAATGTTAGTTGTTACAACAGCTGTTCTGAGTCTTGTACCATTTGTTTTCTCTGATGTATTTAACCAACACATTCCCTGACTTTGTGTCTTTTTTCTTTTATATGTATTTAATGTTTTTAAATTTTGTCTTAAGTAGCCACTAGCATGTTCATATCTGATGCATCTGGTTTGTGCCCAGTTCTGTAGTCCTGACATGGGGAAAACTGTTGATTTACTGTAAGATTTACCTGCATTAGGTTTGCAGAATTGGGCACTTGACATAGTTATTGCTTTTAGTCCATTGTGTTTGAGTTTAAAAGATACTACATATCTGTAATAGTGCCAAGAAATTTGCGATGCGTAGTTTTATATGTTAGGGAAACTTATCAATACAATGCACTGAATTTTTAATTAAAAATATAGCAACTTGGGGCATTCTGAGGTGTTAGTAAATCACTGCTATATTACACGTACAACTCTTCTGTGGATGAAATAGAGTAAATCTATATCTATATTGTTTGTGCCTACCTCCAATTTTCTTGATATTTTCCAAAGTTGGTACACAAGAAACCTTTTTTTATTATTACTAAAATCAGAAGACACCTTCATCATAAACTTAGCAAACAGGGGACTTGCAGGGAGTTTGTGTTAATGATAAAGGTAATTTTACTTACTTCAGCAATTCATCCACTGTTATTGAAGAGCTATATTTCTGCCATTATATATGTGGCACTAATATAGTTCAAGATGCTGAAACAAAGAAAAAACTCCCCACTACAAAAACTAGGGACAATGATTATACTGAAATGGGCAGGACTTGAAAAATTTGTGGACTATTCCCAATAGCCAAGAACTAAACTAACTAGACAGGGTGGGAAAAAAACATGCCTCCCCATCTCTTACCAGTTTTAAAGGAATAAAACAGCTTTGTACAGTTGGTGTCCTGTCTTTACTTGTAAAATACTCCATTCCAATTGTTTAATAAATTTTTAAATGTAACGTGTCACTTTTGTTTCTCTTTTGGACTGTACTTGTGTATCATTTTCTCTGGTGTTTTCAGTGTCTGATCTTTCTTTCATTCCTTCTCTTACCATCTTTTATTCTCTTTCCTATCTTCTGCCCCTCCCTCACAATTGCTCTTATCTCTAATACTCTTGCCTTTCTTTTCTCCACACAAACTGTCATTCCCTTACCTCTCTTTCCTTCACATTCATGTTCATGTTTATCCACATAATTCTTGCTCGCTGGTCTTCTCCTTACTTCTCACTAAAGGAACAGCTGCTCAGTGAACCAGGGAAAATGGCCCCTATTGAGTTCAATACAAAACTTCTGCTCACCCTGAGAGTAACTTTTTAAAACCTCATACACATAGGCTGTGTCTACATTGGCAAGATTTTACGCAAAAGTAACTGCTTTTGCGCAAAATCTTGCCGCCTGTCTACACTGGCCACGAGTATTTGCACAAGAACACTGACGTTCTAATGTACTGTGCTTCTTGCGCAAATACTCTGACGCTCCCGCTCAGGGATAAGCCTTCTTGCACAAATATTCTTGCACAAAAGGCAGGTGTAGACAGGCAACGTTAATTTCTTCTTTGGGGATGTCCCCGCAGGTGCTCCACTATGGGTGCTGGGCTTGCCCCGGCGCTGCAGACGGAGACTTGTCAGTAGCAGTATCTGGCCGGACCACGCATGTGCCGCAGGCTCGCAGCTTTCGTGCTCTTTCTGTCGCGCAGTCCGGCCGCCCGCCAGTTCCTCTTCACCGCCTCAGGCTGCAGACGCTTGTAACTGCGCTCTCTCTCCACAGAACTAGACTGCTTCTAGTTCTCCCTTTGTATATAAAATTTCCTTTTTCCTCTCTCCCCTCTTTTTCCCCATAAAGTAAAAAAAAAAAAAAGAGAGTTTCTTTCAAGAGAGTAAGGACAAGGAAAGAACTATCAGGAGGAAAGCACAGACTGCTCTTACCTCCCGCCTCTCAGCTGCTCTCCTGTCAGCTCTCTCTATATAGTTCCATTTACCTTAAAAAAAAAAAAAAAGAAACAGACTGTTAAGATAAAGAAACAACAAAAGATACCTGGGCAGAGCCATTACCAGGCTATCAGCCCTTACTGTTCAATAAAACAAAAGATAAAAGTCAGCAGGCTGCCGGAAAATGTCAGGGACCGGCTTTAAAAAAATGCGGCTTCTGCTAGGAGGCAATGCCTGCCTCGGACGGCCATGCAGAATGTATCCGTTGCCTGGGGGACTCTCACATCCCCCAAAAGTGCCACCATTGCTCTAGGCTCACCTCCAGAGCCAGAAAAGACAGGGAGAGGCGCCTTCTATGCTCCTCTTGGATACAGCCCTGCAGTCGCTGCAAGCTGACTTGAGTCAGCAGCCTCTTCAGCGCCGGGCTTCCTCCCCTGCTGCAGACTTCAGAAGAGAATGATGCTGTCCCCAGCAAGATCCCTGCCAGCTGCCTTTAATGGCAGGGACAGCCAGGCAGAGACACCTGGGACCTCTGGCATTGCGAAGCCATGTCCCCCTGCCTCAGCGGCTTCTAAGCCTGAGCGGCCACGGGAGTTTGCAAAGACACCGGCTCCCCAGCAGGCTTCAGCTCAGCCGCTTCTTCCTCCTCTGGCGTCGAGCGTTGAGCCGGCGCGGAGAGCAGCCCCGGACCTGACCATGGCACCGGCCCCGACACCGCCCCCGAGTCACCATGTGGTGCCGGACTACACGGCGCCGACCCGTTCCGCAGCTGGCGCGGTGCCGATCGCCAGGAGAGCCAGGCAGAGACACCTGGGACGTCTGGCATTGTAAAGCCCCGTCCCCCTGCCTCGGCGGCTTCAAAGCCTAAGAGGAGCCTAAGCCTTCCAAAACGCCGGCTCCCCAGGCAGCAGCAGCTCAGCCGCTTCTTCCTCCTCCGGCGCCGAGCACTCAGTCGGCGCCGAGAGCAGCCCCGGACCCGACCACGGCGCCGGCCCCGGTACCGCCCCCAAGTCACCGCGCGGTGCCACATTACACAGCGCCGACCCGTTCCGTTAAAAGCATTTCCGGAAAATCATGCCAGTGTAGATATAGCCAAAGTGTTTAGCACTCCCAGCAGCTCTTGCTGAAATTACATGCCCCCCTCCACACACACAAATCTTTAGAATAAAGCACTAAGAACCTAAACTCAAACTGCAACCAAAAAATCAAAATAACTTTTGGCTCTGGAGTCTTCCATAATTGCTTGGATATGAAATTAAATATCCTAAATTGATTATCTGTTAGCAATGAGCCATAAAACTCATCAGCTAAGCAGAGCCATTTGTATTCCATGATACAATGGGACAAAATGGCACAGCATCAACTTCTAAATTCTACTGTAGCATTTATTTCTTCTTCGAGTGCTCCCCGTGGGTGCTCCACTCTAGGTATCGGACTCGTCCCGGCACTGCTGATCGGAGGCTTTTCGTAGCTGTAGTCTGCCGGACCGCGCATGCGCAGCAGGCACTGCGCGCTGTTTCTCCCATTGCGTGGTCCAGCCCCTCTGCCAGCTCCTCTCAGCCGTCCTAGGCTGCTGACGGAGCTCCGTTGTCTCTCCTCAGAGACGCTCCTTTCAATTGAAAAGTTAAAATTTTCATTAGTTTTCCTCAGGTTATTGTTAGTTAGTTTGTTAGTTAAAACCAAAAAAAAAAAAAAATTAAAGTTAGACGTAGTTAGTCAGTGTTGCTGTTATTGTTGCTAAGTTCTAGTTTATTATTACTATTTAATCCGGTAGAATCATAATGCCTGGTTCACCGGGGTTTAAGAAATGTTCCCTGTGTAAAGACCCCATGCCAGTGTCCGATGGCCACGATGCATGTATACGCTGTTTGGGGGAGTCCCATATACCGAGCAAGTGTGCCCACTGTTCGAAATTAACGGCCAGGGCACGTAGGGACAGAGACATGAAGTTCAAGCTCATCCTCTTTGATAAGGCTCTGCAGCCTTCTGAGGCAGTTCAAGGAGGCCCCTCTATGGAGCTCAAGCAGAGGTCGTCACCGCCGAGGGAGTTGACTGAGAAGAAAGGGAAGAAAGCCTCCCGGGCGCGATCCCTGGCCGCGGCCCCTCTGTCTACAGTCAGTGAGGGTGACCAACCGGGCACCTCTGGAATGGGTCGTCAGCCCGCAAAAGAAAAATCAGAGAGGCATAAGCCTTTGGTGCGCTCCTCTTCGGTGCTGGCGCCTTCGAGCGCTATTAAGGCTGCGGGGAAGAAAACAGCTCCTCCGACTCACAGGCAGCCGCCTACGCAGGTGCCGGATCCGAGGACCTCGGCACCATCGGTACAACGGCACGGGAGGCATGATACTGCACCGAGGCCGGCACCGCTTCAGTCGACGGCACCGACAGCCCAGTCAGCACTGGGACACCGAATGCCTACGGTGCCGGATACGGTGCCGAGTGACAGCCACACTGCGGTATCGGAGGCAGCACTGCAAACTCTTAAGAAACCAAGTACAACACCAACGGATCACCGCAGTTCATATCCGCATAAGGCACCGATAGGAGAGTTAGCCTCCCCAGCTTCATCGGTACGGCACTCCCCAATACTGGTTTTGGACGATGAGGATCAAGCCTCGAAACTTTCCTCGGTTGATGAGCCCCGCACCACGCCTTCAGCCATTCCTACAAAGGCTCAGAGGAAATTGGTTCTGAGAAGAGTGTCCCCATCTCCCTCACCGATGTTTTCCCCGGCACCGTCTCCATCCCCTCCACGGTACCATTCTCCACGAGAGCCTCGTTATCACCGCAGCCCGTGTTCTCCGCACCAGCACTTGAGGCCTCACTATACTTATGTGTACAGGCACCCCCTACCACATTATGGGATGCCTACTAGCAGATCTCGTTCACCGACTCATTCTCCTTCGAGGTCTTACCATAGATACAGCAGTGCCCATTCATCTAGGAGGCCATCTCCCGACTGTTCCTATCGCCTTGGGGGGAGAGGTTATTTTTCTCATCATTATACAAGATCTCGTTCTCCTTCCCATTCTTGCTGTTGCCGTGGTTTTCTGGCTAGATGCCAGTCCCTGGTGAGTTCACGCCAACAGACAGCCCCATCGCCCAAGATTCTGGTGGCTGCTCCTCCTCCTCCTCTTCAGATATCCGAACCAGAGGAGTGTCAGATTTCAGACGAGGATGCCCCTCCACACACAGTATCTCCAGCTGACATTTCGTCATCCTCCCCGGACGAGGCCGTATTTCAAGGGGACACTTCACCCCCGGATGACGGTCGAGAATTCCAGGATCTCTTTAAACGGGTAGCACAGACACAGAATGTCCAGCTGGCAGACATGCAGACCAAGCAATCCAAGCTGCTGAAAAATTTACACCCGAGACAACAGTCAAGAACAGCACTTCCAATTGATGAGGCCATTCTCGAACCAGCCTCGGAAATCTGGCACACCCTGGCTTCCACCCCACCTACATCAAAGCGGGTGTAAAAGAGATATTTCATCCCTTCCATGGGTTTGGAGTTTCTCTTTACCCACCCCCAACCAAACTCTCTGGTAGTGGATGCAGCCCTTCAATCGTGCCAAGAATCCACAGGTGAAAAATGCAGCAGTGGAGAAAAAGGCCAAAAAACTAGACATCTTCGGTTGAAAAGTTTATTCTTCGTCTACCCTCCTTCTTCGCATTGCCAATTACGCGGCACTTCTGTCCAACCATGGATTCGATAACATTGCCAAGTTGGCAGGGCTTGCCCAGAATGCCTCCGAAGCGAACAAGGCCATACTCTGCGCCGTGGTACAGGAGGGGTACGCTTGCTCTAGAGCTAGCCTACAGATAGCCATGCATGTTGCGGATACTGCCACAAGATCAATAGCTACTGCAATATCCATGCGCAGAGTATCATGGTTGGCTGCTGCGGGCGCCCCTAGGGATTTGCAGGTGAAAGTCGAAGACCTTCCTTTTGACAAATTGAAGTTATTTGCGGACAAAACTGATGAGGTGTTACATACTGGAAAGGACTCGCGTACGACCCTATGTACGCTTGGCATGTACGTACCATCATTCCATCGCCGAAGGTACTTCCCGTATCAGAGGTGATATGACTTTCAGTTCCAAAGACAACAACCTTGTCCCTTTGATCAGACTCGATCCAAACAAAGACCGCAGCGTAAATGTCCGCAACCATCTAGGGCGACCAATGTACCACACACAAAACAGCAGGTTTGACTCGCCTGACGAGGGCGCAAACTCAAGTCATCGTTGCCATCACTGCCGATATCATACCCATCTTTCATCATCACCTTCGGCCCTATTACAATTGTTGGGCCGAAGTAACTACCGACAAATGTGTATTGGAAATAAGAAGATCAGGTTTCACCATCCCCTTTGCATCTATACCCCCTACCCATCCACCAACCCTGTCCCTTTTCAGGGACCCCTCTCATGACACTCTTTTGCGACAGGAGGCTCTACGCCTACTTGCCATCGGAGCCATAGAGGGTGTGTCTAAACTACATGCCTCCGTCGACGGAGGCATGTAGATTAGCCAGATCGGCAGAGGGAAATGAAGCCGCGATTAAAATAATCGCGGCTTCATTTAAATTTAAATGGCTGCCCCGCTCTGCCGATCAGCTGTTTGTCGGCAGATCGGGGCAGTCTGGACGTGACATGCCGACAAAGAAGCCTTTCTTGATCGGCACAGGTATGCCTCGTGAAACCAGGTTTACCTGTGCCGATCAAGAAAGGCTTCTTTGTCGGCGCGTCACGTCCAGACTGCCCCGATCTGCCGACAAACAGCTGATCGGCAGAGCGGGGCAGCCATTTAAATTTAAATGAAGCCGCGATTATTTTAATCGCGGCTTCATTTCCCTCTGCCGATCTGGCTAATCTACATGCCTCCGTCGACGGAGGCATGTAGTTTAGACGTACCCAGAGAGAGTCCCAAAAGAGTTCAAAGGGAGAGGCTTTTATTCCCGCTACTTCCTGACGCAAAAGACAGGAAGATGGAGGCCAATTCTCAATCTGCGTCGGCTCAACCGTTATCTGCAGAGAAGACATTTCAAGATGGTGACTCTGGCCACAATAATCCCATCTCCGAATCACGACTGGTTTGCGGCCCTCAACTTGCAGGACGCATATTTTCACATTACGATTCATCCGGCGCCCAGACGCTTCTTGTGCTTCGTGATAAACAATGACCATTTCCAATACAGGGTCCTCCCTTTGGCCTGGCGTCGGATCCCAGAGTTTTCTCAAAGACTCTAGCGGTCGTCGTGACATATCTCCGTTGCCAGCACGTTCTCATATTCCCTTATTTGGACGATTGTCTCATAAAGGTGCCAAAGCATCAGGAGACCATGCGAATGATCTCGTTGACCAGAAACACATTCAATTCTCTCGGCCTTATAATAAACAAACAGAAATCAACCATTGCTCCCACAGAAAATATAAAGTTCATAGGAGCAGTCCTGGATTCTATCACGGCAAGGGCATACTTACCTCTAGACAGGTTTCACTCAATACAAGAACTAGTAAAGGTCCTCGACATCGCTCCAACTGTATCCATCCATACGTGCCTTCGTCTTCTGGGCCACATGGCATCCACCATCTTTGTTGTCCCTCATGCCAGACTTCATTTCAGGGATCTTCAACAAGGATTCTCGAGAAAATAATGTTTGAGGAGGCGACAGTCATCCTGATAGCCCCAGCATGGCTGAGGCAGCCGTGGTACCCACTCTTGCACAGGATGTCGATATGCCTACCCTGGACACACCCTCTTCACCCAGACCTGTTATCACAGGAGGAAGGGGCTCTCCTGCATCCCAGACTCAATTCACTCCACCTCACAGTATGGTTGATAACTGGCTCAAACATGATGAGCCCTTTGTTCACAACGAGTCAAGACAATTTTGATGAGCAGCAGGAAACCTTCGACATGAAAAACTTACCTGGCGAAGTAGTGCAGGTTTGCTCAATGGTGTCGAACTCAAAATGCGCAACCCCTTGTTTCTCTTTTGCAACAGGTCCTGGATTACGTCCTCCAGCTTCACGATTCTGGCCTCTCCATGTCAACCCTGAAAGTTCACTTAGCAGCGATCAGTGCCTTCCAAGAACCAGTGCAAGGTTCCTCGATTTTTTTCCCATCAAACCACGAAAAGATTTTTGAAGAGTCTGACTAACATACACCCACCTCACAGACCGCCTCCACCAGTCTGGAGCCTGGATTTGGTCCTGCGCACAATTGTTCGCCCTCCCTTTGAGCCGTTGGCGTCGATATCACTGCGAATGTTAACAATGAAAGTCTTATTCCTATTAGCGATTACCTCAGCACGCAGAGTCAGCGAGCTAGGAGCGTTAATGGCAAGTCCTCCTTACATATCCTTTTCAAAAGACAGTGACATTGCACCTACATCCGGCGTTTATCCTCAAAGTTAATAAGTCTTTTCATATCAACGAGCCTATAGTTTTAACCGCCTTTTATCCTAAGCCACATGCTTCTCCCTCAGAGACCTTGTTACATATGATCGACGTGCGACGAGCTCTTTCCTTTTACATAGAGAGAACCCACTCATGGAGACGTACGGATAGGCTGCTCGTGTCGATAGGCACACCATTCCAAAGGCAATCCTCTTTCGAATCAATGTATAGCTAGACTTATTACTACCTGCATCATGACATATTCACTCAAAGGAAGGCCACTCGCTTCTCAGCCTATTGTTCATTCCACTAGAGCGGTTGCCACCTCCACCACCTTTGCCCGAGGCGTCCCTCTCAGCGACATTTGCCAGGCAGCCACCTGGTCCTCTAGCACTTCTTTTGTGCATCATTACACTATAGTGTGGCTCTGGGCCTCAGACGCAGCAGTAGCATCTGCGGTTCTAGCCCCTGCAGACAACCGTTGACCCGGTGCGCATCTTGACTACTGCTTTGTAGTCACCTAGAGTGGAGCACCCATGGGGACCACTCAAAGAAGAAGGGGAAGTTACCTTGTGTAGTAACGATCGTTCTTCGAGAGTGTCCCCGTGGGTGCTCCACGTCCCGCCCTCCTCCCCACTCCGGGTCTGTCTTCCTGTCTCGTTACAGATTCCAGATGGTGAGAGGAACTGGTGGAGGAGCCGGACCGCGCGATGGGAAAAACAGCGCACGGTGCCTGCTGCGCATGCACGGTCCAGCTGACTACAGCTACGAAAAGCCTCCGATCAGCGGCACCGGGACGAGCCCGACACCTAGAGTGGAGCACCCACAGGGACACGTCTCGAAGAACGATCGTTACTACACAAGGTGAGTAACTTCCCCTTGTTGTGTATCAACATTAATTGTTATGATCTCCACCCTCATGAAAATAATGGTGGCTTAGTAAAAAATAATCATTGGCATAAAACGTCATTATACTTTTCAACCAGGATTAGTTCAGACTAGAGTAGGCCTAGGCAAAACACCCTTCACAGGCTGGATCTGGCCCGCCAAGTCACTGGATCCAGCCCGTGGACGTGGCCAGGAGTCTCAAGCAGACTCTTGCCCTGCCCTGCACACCCCTAAGAAAAGTGAGTGCTTGGCTGTTTGTGTTCCACAAACTGTGAGCCTGAAAGGGAGGGGGCTTCATGACTGCTTTCGCCCCAGCACAAACCATGTTAAAAAACATGCAGCACGGGAAGCACCCATTCCTTTTCCCCTTAGACTCTTATTCACAGAGCTCATGGCCCTGCAGCCATTGTGGGAGGAGCCTGAGAAATGAGCTGGACTGCTGGCCAGGAGTCTCACTGGTAAGTATCCCAGCCAGAGACTGCCTCTGGCAACCCAGATCCTCCCCTTCCCCCCCACACACACAAATAACCCCCCCCCCCCACTCCTGTCCCCCTACCCCCACATAAGCCAAACCTTCTGCCCTCCTCCTAAGCCCATGCCCTCTCCCAGACCCAGCACCCCAATCCTCTGCCCCAGATCACAATCCCCTCCTGCCCTAGGTCACAATCCAATCCTCTGCACCCTAATCCCATGCCCCAGGTCACAACTGACTTTCACCCACACTCCCTCACAGACCCTCCTACACTTGAATCCCTTACCCCAGGGGTGTACAAGATAGTCCCCATTAAGCCAGTTGATCCAGCCTGCAGCCACCCTGACATTCCCCCGCCCCAAGGTCAATTGAGACCTGGGGACAGGGGAACTGGCAAGTATCTCTAGGTATTGGGGTGTGGGAGCAAAGATTTCATGTGCTCCCCCAGACCAATCAGGTTCTGTGAGCAGGGGAGGATGGGAAACTTGGCCCCACCCCTTCTGCCCAAGGCCCCGCCCCTTCTAGAGGTGTCCATGACCACTTAAGAAATTGTGAAGTCCCCCCCCCCCACCTTCAAAATGTATTGCCTACCCCTGGACTAGAGGATTAGTTTAGGTATGCTTTCTTGGTGGCTGGGTTTCAGCTCACTTGATAACCCAGCTATCTCCTTCTCCCAGCATGTGCCACTAAAGAGAGAAGTATGTGATCTTCTTAAGCATTTATCGTACCAGATTCCCCCCTTGCCCACAGACATCAGCTGCTATGCTAGTTAGTCTCTGCTTCTGCCCCGCTCTTTCCCTGACTGTACCCCAATTTTCATTCCCTAACCTCCAGCTCACTCCTGCTGTACATCCATAATGCTAGACAAACTTGGGAAGAGACAGGCATCCTTCCAGTAGCTATCCTCCAATCATCTAGTATGGAGGCTGATTTCAATAATGTTACATACCTCCTATCATAGTTCTGCAAGTTCATATTTGGATGAATATCTTACTCTTTATCATTTTTTTCAAAAACTTCCTCTGATGACATCTTAGTCTGGGACAGTTCCTTTCATTTGCCACCAGAAAGAATGGCTCAGGCATAGGACTATTCCTCACTGCAGAGGGTCAGTACAGAGGATGTGAAGAATTCATTTAGCTTCTCCTCAATGGCCTTTGTTGTTTTTGAGTGCTCTTTAGGAGCTTGCATCAACCAGTGGCCCCACTGACTGTTTGGTGGGCTTCTTACTTCTGATGTCGTTACAAGTTTTGGATTTGTATTTACAAGTGTTTGTTTTGCTGTTAGTTTTTGCATCTTTTGCTTCTTGCTCTTGAAATTCTCTTTTGGCCTGCCTAATACTCTTATACTTGACCTGCCTGAGTTTATGCTCTTTTCTATTTTTCTCAGTAGAACTTGTCTTCCAATTTTTAAGGATGCCTTTTTGCCTCCTCTTCTTTCCCGGTGGCTTTTTTGTTTGTTTTTTGGTCCTCTTACAGGTTTGTTTGTTTTTTAATTTGGGGTATATATTTAATTTGAGCTTTTATTATGGTTTTTTTTTTAAAGTTTCCATGCAACCTGCACTCATTTAACTTTTTTGCTGTATGGTTCCTTTCTTTGAAGGTAAATGCTACTGTGGTGGGTTTCTTTGAGCGCCTCTTCCTCCATACACACACAGAGCTCATTTAGACTACGTTTTTATTTTGAAAGAGGATATGCAAATTCTTCTTCCAATTGCATTTTTGAAAGGGGATCTTTCAAAAGTGAAAGTAGTCTGGATGCAGTTTTTTTGGGGAAAAATCCCTTTTTCGAAAAACCACGTAAACCTCCTTTTTTAAGGAAGAGCGGTTTTTTTCCTGCAGAATTTGCATATCTTCTTTCAAAAAATCTTTGTAGTTTAGATGTAGCCAATGAGAGCAAGGATGTTAAATTTACAGCCGGTCCCCAAGTTGCAAACGGTTGAGTTACAAACGCGATCCGCGTTTACGAGCAGTGCAGTCACCATGTAACTCAATGGGGTCCGAGTTATGAACACTTCGAGTTATGGCCAAGTGTTTGGTCCGTAATTCGTTTGTAACTTGGGGAGAGGCTGTAATTAAATTATAGTCATTATTACTTAGTGATTGAGTTATGTTCACCTCCTGGACCAGATCCTGTGTCAATCAAGAATTGACTCTCCCTTTGTGGGTTCCAGATCTAGCTGTTCGAAGCAGTCATTAAAGGTGTCTCAAAATATTATCTCTGCCTCCTGTCCGGAGGAGGATAATTGAAATCCCCCCAATATTATTGTGTTTTCTGGTTTAAATCTTTCTAATCTCTATAGGTATTTCACAATCACTGTCACCATGCTGATCAGTAATATATTTCTACTACTATCCTCTTATTATTCATGGAAGAATATTAATGATCAGTGATTTATTAGTTTTTCCAATTATATATTACATGCCACCTTATGGATATATATCATGATAACATTGTGCCAGATGGCACTGGGGTGCTCTTAAGGTCACAACACTTACAAGTCATAGCCTGGGCACTGCAAGAGAAGTGTAGTTCTGCAGGGATTCTCCATTAGCCTTTGATACAGTACGGTATCTAGAAGGAATTCGACCAGGGATATTTCATTCACTGATCTGGTCAAATTTACATTTCTGGTGCAAGGGGAAACAAAGGACTTCCTGTCTCTTCGTTTGTAGAGTGTTCAGCACAGTAGTAATACAAATAAGAATCCCAAGGGCTTGGTGTTCTCAGCTGCACTTGAGCTGGCTGGAGCCCTACATCCAAGTACCATAGATGCACGTGAACCAGCCTAATGATGTTCTAGTGTTCACATTTGGTAGGCACATTTGACACACTGTTTGAATATCAGGTGCCAAGATTAATCAGAATAAGATTAAACAAAGTTGTATCTGGCTTTTCTAGTTGTGATTACCTCTGAAATCCAATTTGTAAAATTAGTTAGAACCACACTACTGTTGTCAGGAGGAAAAACTTACTCTTCCATCTCCAGAGACCCTTTCTCTGGATCAAGATAAGTTGTTATTTCCACTATTCCTGAGAAACCGTTCTCCCGTTGTTTTGTTCTAAACCTTGAAAGGTTGTGGCATAAATGGGTATTCCTAATGCTGTGAAATACATCTGAAGAATATGGAGTACATGTGTAACTGCCAGTGGGTGGATTTGAACCTGGGACCTCTACAGCTTGAATTATAAAGCCAGATAGCGCTCAGCTTAGGTTGTAGAGCTCCCTTGCTCTTATCGCTCGCTTTAAGTCATCTACATGGGACAGTGAACCACACTAGGTGTGTGGGTTATCCGTACACCAATTTTGTCCTGTTCATCTAATGCAGAGGTAGGAAACCATTTTGGGTCAGGGGCCGCTGACCCATAGAAAAATCATTCGGGGGCCACACACAAGTGAGAAGCCAAAAAAAAAAAACAACCCCCAAACCCTCACTGATGTGGCCCCTGACTGAGGAGGAGAAAGACACTCCCCACATTCCCCTCGCACACCAGAGCCTATTGGGGCCTAGGCCGGTAGATTTTGTGTGTTCTAGTCCCTCGGTAGGCACAGGCTCCCAAATGCTAGGAGGGGAGTCCTGAGCCTTGGGGGCCGGATTCAGGCATCCATAACCCCGGGCCTGAGGTTCCTCACCCTTGATCTAATGCTAGCCACAATGTCAAGGTCATTAATCATAAAAGATTTGCAAAATGAGTTTTCATTCCCTCACAGGAAGCTGCTATTGAGTTGGATACCACATAATTTCTTTGATTACAGAGCTCTGGCTATATATATGTAGACATACCCTCCCACCCTTCTCTGGAATCCAGGGAAGCCTCTCCTGGAACCTACTACCATCAGCTCTTAGGAAGACTTGGGAAGTGAATGGGCAAGGGAGAGGAATGGTGAGGAGTATGTACCTTATGCCTACTTTGGAAATCCCTGCAGAGATTTCCCCAGAGAAAATAATTCCGGTCATGGAACCTCCCATTCAGCAATCCAAGGACAATCTCAGCAGACATCTCTGGAAATGGGACTCTAACAGAAGGTGTGGAGCCAGGTGGCAGGGGCCAGGGCTGGTGTGGAGGCACAGAGCTTCTCCACAGATGGCCTCCAATAGAACCCTAGGTCCCATGGTCTATTCTGCTAGAGGGACAAACCTCACTTCCCTCATGAGATCTCTGTAAAGGGCTGCTCACAGAGATTTCATCCCACTAAGGCTTAGCTGTCTCCTGGTTTTACCATCGGAGAGGTGTGGGCCTATATTCTTCTTTGCCACTTTGTAACCTTTGCTCTGGTGTTAGGTAACTGTACACAGAGGCTAATTCACTCTGAAGTAGTTTGTGATTTTTATTTGGAACACATTGTTATATTATGAAAGTCCCTTGTGTGACTTTGCATAGAAGCGGTTGTTGAGATTTTGTGCTAGTGAGTTACAATTTATATAACTGAGTTACCTATACACTGGCTGTTATGCACATGTTAGTGTCAGGAACAACTCTTAATTTCCTTACTAAGATGTGTCAAAAATGGCAGCTCATAAGGATTCATTTAGGATGAACTTCTAGATATTTAAATAGCATCATGACAAATTCCTTTTTCAAAATTAAGACCTATTTGTAGAGCTCTAGCTCTACAAATAAAACACCAGGAAAACTTCCTTTTGCAAACTGTATCTGATCACGTCCATTAGCTTTTACCAAGAGCAGACATCTTTTAAAAGTCCATCTGGCCTTATTCAAGGTATACCTCATTTTGTCTGAAGAGCAAGCATACTGTCCTCTTCATTATCCATTGACAAAACAGTTGCTTGAGGACCAGTTAAGGCTCATTCAAGTAGGGCTGCTATAAATATAGTAATCAGAAAACTCAATTCTGACTCTTGAGATTTGCAGGTAGTCACTTGTAATGCATTATAGGACCTTACAACTATGACTGCTTCTACACTGCTTTGCACTCAGAATATAAATCCGACCTATATGGTACCTAGGACCAATTTCCCTTCTTCTCTTTAGCCTCCCTGTCTGTCTTGACTATAGGCACATTTGTCACACTACATACATGAAAACTGCCTGATTTTAAAAGTTCAGTTTGCTTAAGAATACTTTTGTTGTTGTTGTTATCTATTGGCAGAGGGAGCTGAAATTTCCTGATTCTTAACTTAGTATGTTATCTAGACAGAAATATCATCAATGAATGTGCACATTAACTGCATCTTCCCAATCTGTATATTTTGTCTGTAATTATGTATTCGGTTAAAAGAGAGGAAGGGATCTCAATTTGTACACTTCAGGCAGGAAAATAGAACAAAGAACTTTGGAACTGAGAAACAAAGAGCTCTTGAACCACAGAAGAGAGGATCTGTGGAAAGAAAACAACCCCAGTCTCCAGAGGCTGACCAATCTAAGTTTTGGGTAAGACTGATATACAGTTAGGGTACATCTACACTGCATAGCTATTTCGGGATACTGGAGGTATCCCGAAATAGCTACCTTGTATCTACACAAGCTGCCCGTTATTTCAAAATATTTTTCGAAATAATAGGTGTGCTATTTCACCATCCCAGTAATCCTCGTTGCACAAGGGATAAGGGATGGCTTGAAATAGCACATTATTTTGAAATTTGGCACTGTGTAGATGCACCAAATTTCAAAATAAGCTATTTTGAAATAGATTTGAAATAAGATACTCAATTTGCGTAGTGCAAATTGCGTATCTTATTTCAAGATTAAGGTGCTATATAGATTGTAACCCTTAGATTGTTACATTAAACCTTTCTATCTTGCTTATGCTCTGATCCTATTATTATGATTAAACAATACCTTGCAGAAAAAGAAGTTGTGTTCAATAAATATTTGTTCTGTATTTGAGTTAAAAACAGATGATGCTGTGTCACCATATGGTGATAACACTCTCCTCGTTCCACTCGTATCTCTGGAAAATGTTAAACAGAAGCTGCTAAAATCAGACATTTTTAAATTAGCAGGTACAGAGAAATTGCATCTCAGAATTTTAAAGGCGTCCAGCTGAGAAGCAATCTGGATGGTAATTGCTGATTTTTAATATGTCTTGGAGCACTGGGGAAGTTCCAGAAGATAGGAACAAAGCTAATGTGCCAGTTTTTTAAAAAGGTTAATAGATGACTAGGGTAACTATAGGCCTATCAATTACTAATGAACTAAATGAGGGTAATTAATGCAAATCAACATGGGTTTATAGAAAATGGATCCTAACTTGGTATCTTCTTGATGAGATTATAAATTTGGTTGCTAAATAGAATAGTGTTGACGGCCTATATTTAGAGTTTGGGATGGTGTTTGATTTGCCATATGACATTTTGATTAAAAAATTAGAATGCTATATGTTACATGGATTAAAGACTGGCTAAATGAAATCTCAAAATGTAACTGTAAATGAAATCATTATCAAAGAGAGCCTGTTTCCATTAGCATCCTGTAGGGATTGGATTTTGACCCCACACTATTTAACATCTTTATAAATGACCTGGAAGAAAAAAATAAAATCACTGATAAAGCCTGTAGATGACACAAAAAATGGAGTGATTAATAATGAAAAGAGCAGGCCCCTGATTCAGAGCAATCAATCTGGATCATTTGAAAAACTAGGCACAAACAAAGAATATATGTTTTAGTAAGGTGAGTGTGGCGGGGTCCCCAGCCCCACTCTCTCCTCCACAAGGTTAAAGCAGGCCCTGAGGCCTGGTCCAGCACAATTCGCAGGCCCTGAGGCCTAGTCTGTGCCCTGAGGGGATGAGGTAGGGGGGTCCGGGCCCTCCCTCTCCACCAGACCTCAACCCAGGGCCCTAGTAGTGGTGGGTGGTTCCCACCACTGGCTCGGCTGGGAGTTCTCCCCAAAACGCGCCGATCCCACTGGGGGGTTCCCTGCTCCGGGTTGCTTCCTACCCCAGCCCTGTGGCCAACGGAGACCCCACCTGGCGACGGCGGCAATGTCAGCAGGTCCCGTCTCTGGGGCAGCAGCGAAAGGGTTGTCCACTGTGGCAGGGCAGGTGGCCCCCCGGAGTCGGCATTGTGGGCATGCTCAACCCGGGGACGGTAGCAGCAACAGCAGGCGGTCCCAACGGCTCTGGTTCCAGCAGCAGGTCCAGCTGTGGCTCTGCGGTTTGGGCCGGAGTTCCTTCCTCCCCGGAGGTCCACCCCAACTGAGCAGCCCGGCAGCCTTTTATACTGAGGCTGCACTGCAAACATGCCCAGCAGGGCTGTGGGGGAGGGGCGTATTCTACCCAATAGACGGGCTCTCCTCCCCCCTGTTCAGTGCAGGGCAGGCTAGCCCCGTCACAGTGAGATATAAATGTACAGATCTAGGTACAAAGAATGTAGGCTACACTTGCAGGGTGGGAGACTATCCTGAGAACCCCATGCTCTAAAAACATTTGGGGATTGTGATGGATAATCAGCTCAACATGAGCTTCCAGTGTGATGCTATGGCCAAAAGAGCTAAAATGATCTTGAAATGCATAAATCAAGACATTTTGAGTAGGAGTAGAGAGGCTATTTTGCCTCTGTAATTGGCACTGGTGTGACAATTGCCAAAATGCCATGTCCAGTTCTCCTTCCCATATACACAGGATGTTGATAAATTGGAGAGCATTCAGAGAAGAGCCTCAAGAGTAAGTAAAGAATTAGAAAACATGCCTTATAATGAGATATTCAAGGAACTCAATCTATTTATCTTAACAAAGAGAAGACTAAGGGGTGACTTGATTAGTCTTTAAGTACCTAAATGGCGAACAAACATTTAAGATGGGCTCTTCAGTTTAGCAGAGAAAGGAATAACACAATCTAATTGCCGGAAGTTGAAGCTAGACAAAACAGACTGGAAATAAGTTATAGATTTTCAACAGTGAGAGTAATCACGGGAACTATTTACCAATGGCAGTGATGGATTCTCCATCACTAACAATTTTTAAATCAAAATAGGATGTGTTTCTAAGGGCATGTTTACACTAGGAAATTATTTTGCAATAAGTAAAATCAAAATAATAATTCCTGAAATAACAAAACTGCAATTCCCAACCATGGGGAAGCATTGAAATTAGTCAGAATTATTTCAAAATAACATATCCACATTGATTGGAGCCTGCCTCAGAGTTAGAACCCCCGGAAGCACTCTGGGTAGGGCAGCAAGAGGGCGGACACTTCCTGCGGCTGCTTGGTCAGGCAAGCTGTGCGCATACTTTCAGGGATTCCTCTCTACGGCCACATCTCACATGCCACCTCTCCACTGCATCCCCTTGTGGGACACAAAAGGAGCACGATGTGCTTTGGTTGCCCTTGCGGATGACACAGCACTCACAGCATGGAGCCAGAGCTGCTGCAGAGCAGTACCATGCTCATGCTGTGTCTCATGGCGCAATTCATCCAGACTGCCCACATGCTGCTCCAGCAGGACAAGGACCAGCTTGGACAACAGCCCTGCTCACCCAGGTCTTGGTGCTCCTCAATCCCCTGAACACCATGGACTGCCGCTTCTGGCAGAGGGAGACCAGTGTGGACTGGTGGGACCGCATTGTCCTGCAGCAATGGGATGACCAGGAGTGGACACAGAACTTCTGCATGTGGAAAGCCACCTTCCTCAAGCTGAGTGGCTCACCCCTGTACTCAGGTGACAGGGCACCCACATGACACCTGCCATCCCTGTGCAGAAGCGCATCGCCATCACCCTGTGGAAGCTTAACACACCAGACAACTACTACTCCATCGGGAACCAGTTCAGCATGGGGAAATCCAGTGGGGGCCATGCTCCTGCAGGTAGCCAAGGCCATCAACCAGGTGCTGTTACAGAGGGTCATCAGTCTGGGAAACACGGACACCATCGTCGATGGCTTTGCCGCCATGGACTTCCCCAACTGCAGGGGGGGCCTAGCTAGCACTCACATCCCCATCTTAGCCCTTGACCACCATGTCTTGGACTACATAAACAGGACTGGGTACTACTCGATGGTAATGCAGGCCCTCATGGATTACAAGGGATGCTTCACCAATATTAGCATCAGAGGGTCAGGGAAGGCGCATGACACCAGCAACTTCCAGAACTCCTGCTTGTTCCAAAAGATGCATGTCAGCACTTTTTCCCCTGACTGCACCATCAGTCAGGGAGGTGATGCACCTTACACCTTGCTCCCCAGCTCATGAAGTCCTACATAGGCAGCCTAGATCCTACCAAGGAGCACTTCAATGCCAGGCTGAGCAGGTGCCGTATGGTGGTGGCGTGTGCATTCAGTCATTTAAAGGGGTGGTTTAGGAGTTTCTTCAGCCATCTGGACCTCAGAGCCACAACCCCTTCATGTTGGTGGCCTGCTATGTGCTCCACAAGCTGAGAGAGAGCAAGGGCAGGGGAGACTTTTCTGCCAGGTTGCGGGGCTGAGGCTGAATGGCTGGCCATGGCATTCAAGCATTCGGACACCAGAGCCAACAGGAGAGCACATCAAGGGGCTGTGCTCATCAGGGAGGCCTTGAAGAAGAATTTCATCCAAGGCCAGCTGTGTGACTCTTCCCCTGTACCTCTCCACAAGGGGCCCCTGCATTCCCTGTGTGTGCCTTTCCCTCCCTTTCCACCTTCTCCCCCCTCCCCCCCACCCTGAAAAGCGAATAATAAAGCCATGTTTCTTGAAAGAACAGGACTGTTTATTGGTGGGACATACAACAGGGGAGAGACTGGGGAAAGAACCTGAAATGGCGGGGGTGAGGGGAGGAGCGGGGCTTAGGGATGAGGCTGGTGCCTGTCTCTAGTTGGTCAGGAGGATTTGGATGCCTGAGAGGTCCCACTGCCATGTATTGTGGAGCCCCAGTGGTCCCTGAGGGGATTAGGAAGGAAGTAATGGGTGGAGTGGGGAGGTGGCTGGTGGCTCACTCCATGCACCAGGCCTTGTGCTCCCTCATCGAGATGAGGAAGGAGCACACGGCCTCGTGCTGGTGCACCAGCTAGTCCCAGGAGGTCTTCCTCTGCTCCTGGTCCTAGACAAGGGACAGCAGGCAGACCATCTGCTCCCGCATCAGGTCCTCGTGGGTTCTTCTCTTGCTGCAGAGCCCACGGAGTTGTGCAGATGGCATGGGAGGTGGGGGATGTGCCAAGCTTGCAGCTGACCCAGCTGTGAAGAAAAGTTACAAGAGCAGTCATCCTAGGAGCTACTGTGTATGAAGCCTAGCCCTAATCTGAGCCAACACTGATGTGCTTCAAGCAAGACCATAGGTTGCCTAGACAGTAGGCACTTTCCTGCAGAAGCACAGAAATTCCAGGGGAGCATCACTACCCCCACATCCTGGGGACAAACAGGCATGGGTAGGAAGGGGAGATAGGGTGATTTAGCTTCCTACTGTGTCCCACACATGCCAGGTCCAGCACTGGCAGTGTCCTGGAGAGAGAAAGCTTCTATCCCTGCCCGTTGGAAGAGGGGGTGTTGTTGGGGGAGGTGTGTGTGAATGGCAGATGCCACTTGTTGGAGAGAGCACTAATGGGTTCCCCTCCTCTTTCTCCCCGAGCAGGTTCTCATGCATGGGATCAGTCTCCTCCACATCGCTGCACTCGACTGGAAGCAAATGCTGCCTGAGAGGGCAGGCATGACCTTGTGCCGTGTGGAGCATGGCTCCATGACCCCAGACTCCTTAGTGGTGTCTTGTTGTGGGAAGGTCCCCACAACCGAGGACAGAGTAAGGCAGGCCTCTCCAGGAACCTTGGGAGAAGGACTGAGGGGTTCCTGTGTGAAAGCATCATGAGGCTGTGCGCTCTGGACTGGTGCTCCACGTGCACAGACCATTGTGTGACCCCCCTCAAGCCAAGTAGGACAAGCAAGGAACATGCATCCCCTCGCAGTCTGTCACCCGCCCCGTGTGTATATAGGAAAAGTTATATAACTCACCTGAATTGCCTTCTCTGGATTCTTCCAAAGCCTAGAAGGCACATGTAAGGGAAGACTGGCTCCAGGATGAGGAGCAGGTCCTGGCTGGCAGGCATGAACGTCTGGCTGGTCTCACCTGCAACCATGCCCTTCTGGAGCCTAATGCTGAGGTAGCAGCAGGAGTGCACGCAGCCGTAGGAGGCTCTGATGGAGTGCTTGGGTCACTCATACCTCCCTTGGATGCTGCTGTGTCATGCAGGGCTTGCAAAGCTCACCTTGTGGGACAAGCCCTTCTCCTGCTGCCAGGAGTTTTAAGCTCCACGGGACAAGGGGAGCATTGCAGATGCCAGGTGTGGCCAGAGCAGTCAGAACTACAGCTGTGAGCAGTCTCTAGAGGCCAATTATTTTGAATTAGCAGCAGTTGAGTGTCCATACTAACACTTTTGAAATAATTTCAAAATTAGTGTTATTCCCCAAGGAAAGCAGGAGTAAAGATTTTGAAATAAAACAGGCTTGGTAGTGTGGACACTCCACTTAGTTTGATATAAGGGGGGGTTATTTCAAAATAACTCCCTGGTGTAGACCAGGGCTAAAAGATCTGCTCTAGGAATTATTTGGGGTGAGTTCTATGGCCTGTGCTGAACAGGTTAGACTGTATTAACTACTAGTCATGGCTCCCAAAGGGAAGACTTGCAGGCTGTCAAACGGTCAGGTTTGTTGAGCCATCACTGTTATCATCCAAGGGACTTAGCTGAGATGCAGTCAGAGTGGAGGAATTATGGGATTCCACACCAGGAGAGGTGCAGGCAAGAGGCCTACCACCAAACAAGAGACGTGTGTATTCAGTGAGACTGGAAGCAGAGTCAGAGGTGCAGTTAGCTCCTCTCCTTGTACTAATCCCACAGTACAGATCAAGCTAATCTAGATTTGAGCAATTAGATGAATAAATCTTCAGAATTAGAAACTATTTTTAATACAGCTCTGGAGAGTCAGTTTTACCTGACCAATGTGTGTAGCTATGTCTATTTTCTGTACATTGCACATTTAAATGTGTAAGGACTCTGTTTTTGTATAGTAATTACTGCAACCTTTATCTCCAATGTTAATGATCTCTCTAGGTGAAACCTGTATTTTAATATTTTTTCACTTAGAAAAGGGCACTGTTAAGCTTGACAAGCTATTTTGCAGTGCACGGCTAGAGTTCCTCATTATTTAAAATAGCCCAATGCTTCACTTTAGAGAAAAATGAACAAATTGTTCTACTCTAACATTAACCTGTGCCAACAATAAGTAAAAAACTAAGGCTTCATAAAAAAGTTACACATTAGCAAACGATTCATTCTCTTGATTCAGGTTTTCCCCAGAGTTTAAGGTGCAAAAGGGATGGTTATTTTTGTCATAGAATTAAGTCTTCCTTCCATCTGATAACTCAGATTAAGGTCTCCTGTTCACAGTGAATAGATATTATAGTAGCCTCGTGATAAAAAGGTATGTTTATTTTGCAAAGTGATATTCAAATCCCTCAGAAGTATACTGAAGTTATGAGTGCTATGGCATTTGTGAATTGATGTGATTGCTAGAATGATTTAAGAAAAAAAATCAGCTGTTTTGGAATTACTAGAAGAGTGCAACAGTCTCATGAAGTTGATAAAGGCAAGTTTCCAGTACTTTAGAAACATGCATCACGAAACTTCCATATATAGGATAATATACAAGGATCCTACTATTAAACTTTCACTCCTGCACTCAAATCTGAACTGTTTGTCCAACACACATCACTATTCATAATACTGAAATATCACACATTAAAAAAACCTACTTATTGGCAGAGGTTAAACTGATTTGTGTATATATGCTGTGTAATTTACAAATCATAACAAAGCACACTTCACCCTCAACAGTAGCGATTTATGTTTCTACTTCACAAGTACCATTTAAGAGTCATTTACATATGAAGTGTCAAATGATTCTAAATGCTAATGCCTCCTGTATGTATACTTTGTAGTAAAATTATGTAAGAGACTTAATTAAAATGCAGATATTTTAATTTACATATCAAAGTATAACATTCACATAATAAAGTGTGTCCCAAACAACTTACAACAATTTGTAAAAATTCTTCATGCTGTTTTTTTAAATAATTCTATACAGCCAAAGTTTACAAAGTCCTTGTGTTTCTCCTTTTCAGTGTGCTACTGAGTTCAAAGGTTCTGCTCGAATATTCCCCAAGTCAAGTGCTGAATCTGTCTCTTCATCAATTTCACCAATAACCGCGCTACAAGAAAGAAAAAAAAGATTAAGCACTCTGGCTATATCTACACTACAGGGTTTTTGCAAAAAAACTGGCGGAGCGTGCACACCTCAAGCACATTTTTGCACAAGAAATTGACAGAACAGAGGGCTTTTGTCGGTAGAGTTATTTCTCTCCCCATGAGGAATAACTCCTTTTTGCGCTACAGTGTGCTGCTTGCACAAAAAGGCAGGTGTGGACACTCTGAAGGGGTTTTTGCGCAAGAAACCCCAATTGGAAAAAGCACAGGTGCTCTGATTCACAGAATGATCATCAGAGCTTTCTTGTGCAAGAGTGTCCATGCAGTGTGGATGCAAAAGTGATGTGCTTTGAGGTTTGGACACACTTTTGTGCAAGAAGTGCACAAAGCTTCTTGCGCAAAAACCCTGCAGTGTAGACAAAGCCTATTAGTAGAAATTATCCCTGGAGCAGGTATTTTAATTTGGGTGGGACTCTTAATCTAGGAAAATGTCCTAACTGCAAGACTGTGGCCTTATTTTAATTTGTTTTCCTTGGGCCAATGACTTCATTATCATCATGCATAATAATGTATATTCACTGGGCCAAGGAGAGAATAAGAATGACTCTATAGCAGTGGTCAATCGTGATCAACTGCTCAATCATGGGGAGTCTCCTAGTGGATTGTGACTGGACTTGGCAGGCTCCCTGTCTACCTTGCCCTACCTGCTGGCCCATTCCCAGGAGCAAGGCCCTGTATGTGTTAATGAGAAGGAATATGGGAGTAGAAGTCGTGGTGAGTTGCTCCTGCCTGCAAGCACTACCCCCTGCAGCTTCTATTGGCCAAGAGTGGGACACTGTGGCCAATGGGAATTAGCAGGGACGATGCCAGCATGCAGAGCGACGTGCCCTCTGCCCTCTCACTTCTGGGGCCACAGGAGTTTGTTGGCCTCTTCTGGGAGCATCACATAGAGCCCTGTGTGAATATAAATGTCTAACCAGAGATAGACACTGATATCCACTGATCTGAAGAGACATGCTCACAAAAGATGCTGTGACCAAAGGAGACAAATGTGATGCCACCCCTCTCAGGAGCCACTCCCCTGCACCAGCAGCTCCTCCCAGCCCTGCCACCACTGCAGCTGTATGAGCCCAGACAGGAGACAGAGCTGGTGGTGGAACTACCCTTCCTTTTGTTTGTTTTAAACCCGCTCCTTATTAATTTCATTTGGTGACCCCTAGTTCTTGTGTCATTGCAGAGAGTAAATAACTTTTTCTTATTTACTTTCTCTATATCTCTGTAAAATGTCTTCCTCATTTTCTAGACATAAGTGTGTACATCCTCATCCACACTAATACTGAGACACTTCTTGACCATTTCAGTAAGGGGCCCCAAAAACTGGAGACAACTATTTTAGTCATTCTAGAGATGTTTGCCTACTACATCAAAGGCCAAGGCAGTTTTGCTGTTACCGTATGTTCTGAACATGTGAGTAAAAATAATTTAGGGTTTCTAGGGCTATCAACCTGACATCTTGCATCACTACAGCTTTAATTTATAACATTAACTAATTGTGATTTGACTGGTTTAGAAAAAAGCAGCAGCTGTACTTACACATTATCTCCTCTAACAATATACAGTCCCAATACTACTTGTTCAACTCCTTGTGAAGAACTGAACACCCGTTCATGGCTTTCATCCAAAATCAAGTTGATGGTCTGATCAAAACCTTTGAGGGTTCCCTAAAAAGTGCACAAAAATTTTGAATTCCAATTATCTTTAAGTTTCTCATTTTAGGTCACAAGCATATCCCAGGTAGCAGTATATTATAGAAGAGTTAACAGATTTTATTCTGAGTTTTAAAGCTGAATAAACACATACTCTGTTAGAGACTGGAACTTGAAAACAGAGTCAGTTTAAGACAATTATTTACTATCATGTATTACAAGTAGCAAGGAGTTAAGATTAGTGTAACTTGAATATGAGTCACTTTTTTCAAGCATACTTTGTGCAGTAGAGAGCCCCTTATAAATAGCCAGTTTCACCATTTCTGCTGTAGTTTTCCTTGTTTGTTTTAAACTGACAGACTTTTAAAAGTGATGTCTCTTTTTATAAAAAAAATTACTTAGGTTCTGTATGAAAGATGAGAAATGTTCAAGATGAGCTGTTTCCAAGCTTTATTTGTTTGTAGCATCTGCCATTAGAAGTTGAATGTTCTGTTTTCTAAAAACTCACATACTCCAAGCAACACTATTTGCATAGTACTAATTTATACTCACCACAATCATTCTTCCATCAGAAGTAATAACTGCTACAGTGCCTAACAGTATAGTCAAGGAAATCTTTCAAAATATATATTCACAGCTTGAAACAATATGTTAAGTTCAACAAAATCTGTAATATAAATTATGAGGCAAGAAATTAGACTCTGTTCCTTAAGAATTTCTTACTCAAAAAATTGTTAAAGAAATCTGTTAACTGAGTGATGAAATCAACCTCTGAAATTAGCAGTCATCTAGGTAATTTTTTTTGTTTGGTCAAACCAGCAT
Organism: Pelodiscus sinensis; assembly: GCF_052426305.1. Lineage (NCBI taxonomy): Eukaryota > Metazoa > Chordata > Testudines > Trionychidae > Pelodiscus > Pelodiscus sinensis. The sequence goes on from NC_143052.1 coordinate 46,486,145, forward strand.
CACACTGTTTTCCTTTTTTCCTAAAGGCTGGAGAACTATACAGGCAGTCCCCTAGTTACGCGGATCCGACTTATGTCGGATCCGCAGTTACGAACGGGGCCTGTCTCCCTGGTCTCCAGCAGACCAGGAAGAGGAAGCAAAGCGGCGGAGGCTGTCCGCTGCCCACGTGTTCCGCCGCTTTGCTCCCCGTCCCCCTGGTCTGCAGACCAGGGAGACGGGGAGCAAAGCAGAGCAAAGCCAAGGAGCCCAAGGGCAGCAGGACAGCCACGGCGTGTCTGGGCTGTCCCGCTGCCCCCGGGCTCCGCGGCTTTGCTCCGGACGCCTGTGGTACAGCAGCTGGGGCGCTGCCGGTTGGTCCCGTAGCGCCGCTCTGGGCGCTACTGGACCAACCCGGCAGCACCCCAGCTGCTCTGCCCCAGGCGTCCTGATTCAGCCACTGCTGGTCAGTTTCAGCAGCGTCTGAATCAGGACGCCTGGGGCAGAGCAGCTTGGGTGCTGCTGGGTTGGTCCAGTAGCGCCGAGGAGCGGCGGCGCTACTGGACCAACCCAGCAGCACCCCAGCTGCTCTGCCCCAGGCGTCCCCAAGTCAGCCGCTGCTGAAACTGACCAGTGGCTGACTACAGGAAGCCCCTGCCCCGGGCTTCCTGGAATCAGCCGCTGATCAGTTTCAGCAGCAGGTGACTTGGGGATGCCTGGGGTTTTTAAGTTGAATCTGTATGTAAGTCAGAACTGGCGTCCAGATTCAGACGCTGTTGAAACTGATCAGTTTCAGCAGCGGCTGAATCTGGACGCCAGTTCCGACTTACATACAGATTCAACTTAAGAACAAACCTACAGTCCCTATCTTGTACGTAACCCGGGGACTGCCTGTATAGCAAAGTGGCCTTTAACTCAAGGCACTGATTGTTCAAATGTAAGGAGTCAGATGAGGAGGAACTAAAGGTTTATCCCACATTGCCCTCATGATATTTTCCTGTCCCATGTCCACTAATTGTACTCACAGAAAGCAGCAGACCCCCAAATATTGAGGAAAGCATTTTTCTTTGTCACCTGGCCAGTGTCAGCCACCCTGTCTAGGCTGACTCCCTAAAGAGTTTTGGTTATGCCCCCCATCTCTGTTTCTGACTCTGGACTACAGATTCACTAGATGTAAGACCAGAATTGGATCATTAGAGTAACGAGTCTGATCTGCAGGTCCCAGCTCACCCCGTACTGACCATCATTTGTGCTGGGCACATTACTCCAAGTAACGAACAGTCTTCCCTTCAAAACACCCCGAGATGCTGATTCGGGCGCATCCCTGGCTGGTCTGTGAGACAATCACCCTGACAACTAAACGCTCCTGCCCTCGTTTCAAGCTGCGTGTTCAGCCTCGGAGCCCCGCCGGGGTCACTCTCATTGTCCCCGTTTTCCAACTGGGTAAACTGAGGCACTGGCAGCGACTTGCCCCATGGCACCTAACTGGGCAGAGCCAAGTCCCAGCTCAGTGCTCTGCCCACTAGGCCGCGCTGCCCCCACGCCAGGCGTCCCCGGGAGGTCTCTCAAGGCACCGTGAGCAGCAATGGCTCAGCCCCATCCCCGCACAGCCCGGACCAGCTGAGCCGGCCGGCACGGGGCGGGGAGCCTCCCATACAGGTCGCCGCCGAGACCCTCAGGGAAAGGGGGAGCAGGGCGCTGTAATCCCCCCCCCCCCCGAGCCGCCCCCGCCGGCGGAAGGATACGGTTAATGTAGTTCTCCAGCGCCGAGGTCATGGCAGCGACGGATCCGTCCCGCGCTCTCTCTAGCACCGGGCCCTCAACCGCTTCCCGCGAGACTTCCCGGGTTCCCGCGCCAAACGTTCAGAGACGCCGCTGGCTCGCCTCGCTGCGCACGCGCGCGCATGACACCAGTTGAGGGAAGGGGGGGGGCTGTGTTTCTTTGCGGTGGCCGCCAGGCGTTTCCTGCGGCCGTTACAGTCTCTGGGCAAAGCGCTGGCCCCTCCCCCGCGAAGCCAGGCGAGACGCAAGGCTGAAGGAGCTGGGGGGGCGGGATCCTGGCCACCCCCCAGCCGTGTGCTCCAGCCCTGGCTGCCGGTGCCGACTCTGGGCTCCGGCACGTCGGGCTCCGGGTTCAGCTCCTGGGCCGCGCGGCGCCCGGCTTGTCTCTGGGCTCGCTGGGCAGGCCCCGCCCCACCGCCTTGGCCAGGCGGCAGCAGGTTCTGACCCAGCCTCCAACTCCAGCTTCTGGCCCCGGCCCGGCCCGCGGGCACTGACCCCTCCCCCCATCTCATGGCAGCGGGCGCCAACCCCCGGCTCCAGACGGCGGCGGGGCTCAGCCCCCCCAACCTGCATCCATCACCCCATTGCCCCGGGCTCCCGCTGCGCCCTCAGCCCAGCATCTGTTCCGCCATGGGCCCCACTGCCGCCCCCACCGCCCCCCTCAGGCCCTCGCCCCTGTCCAGGGGTTAATTAGTCCTGAGGAAAGTGCTGTTGTTAAACATTCAAGTACCGCTTTTCTCAGCAGACACACTAGTTTGCTGGGAAGCTGTGAAAAGTGACACTTGTATGTAGGTTAATATCCCTTATCCTTTTTCACAGCCTCCCAGGTGGCTATCAGGTGTCTGGTGAAAAGTGATTATTAAACAAATATAAATATCACTGATCACAGTATTTGTTTATTATTACGTCTGCGAAATAACCCTACATACATACATTGCAATGATCTGGATGTGCAAACGTGTGTATATTAATTTGTTTTTTCTTAAATTCAGAAGTGAACTTAAGCTTAAGCTCTGGCAACAGCTGGCTGAGCTGCAGCAAAAGCCAGCAAGGAGCTATTCAAAGAGCTGGCAGGGACCCAGGTTTCCATAGACAGTACCTGTAATAAATTTTAAATTACTTAAATCCCTGTTTACATTAATTTCTTATTTTATGAAAGATGTTAGCATGACCACCAGCAAGAGTTGATGGCCACAATCTGAGGCCACCAAAATGCTTGTTGTGAGAATCACTAGCCTTGACTATCTTTTAGGAAGAATTCTTGCTATGATGGAAGTGTTACAGAGGTACCTGAATGTTATTGGAGGCAGAATACAACTCTCCTCTTCAGTATCAGGTGGCCTCAGTATGGACACTAAATGCAGGCCTTGGGAGCTCTGTGTTGTAGCCTTACTCATTTTCTTATCTGTGTATCTCAGGCAGGTAGCAGCCTCCTGTCAGGCTACATGCTAACTTGATCTCAGTGACCTAATTGTGGCACATTCGGAGGGGAAAAAAACAACAAATGGTCTGGTAGCACTTTATAGACCAACAAAACATGTAGCTGGTATCATGAGTTTTCGTGGGGACATCCTACTTCTTCTGATGATGGGAGTTATGAGTTGGGGATATGAAAAATCGAAATAAATAGGAGAGGGGAGGGGGAGAAAAAGAAAAAAGGAAGGGGGGATGTGAGACAGAGCATCATTAAGTATCTGGAGAATGGGTACTTAAACCTAAGCAGATAAAAATCAAAGTCAATAGATAAGATTGCTAAGACAGAAAGGATACCACTCAGAGAGCTGTTAGCACCTTCAATGGATACTAAGTAGGTAGTGTCCTAGCCAGCCCATATCACTATTGGGTCCATTAGCATGTGAACTGAATTTGTGGATGAACTGTGATTCCAGTTCTTCCCTATGTATCTGGCTTATGGAGCTGGCCTGTGACAAGACAGCCACTTGCAGGTCTGTAAAACTGTGGTTAGGCAAACAGAAATATTCACTAATAGGCTTCTGTATGTTCCCTTTACGTATATCTGATATGTGTCCATTGATTCTTTCCTGCAGAGACCGTCCTGTTTGTCCAGTATATATTGCAGTGGGGCACTGCTGGCATTTGATGGCATAGATTAAATTACTAGATGTGCAGTCAAATGACCCTTTGATTTTGTGGCTTATGTTGTTTGCTCCAGTTATGAATTCGTCAGTGTAGATATGTGGGCAGAGTTGGCATCTTTTTTGGTCGCAGGGCTGGGTTCCTGGAGGCTTATGATGTGGTTGTGTGGCATAGTTATCAGAAAGAATACGTTTCAGGTTAGGGGTTTGTCTGTAAGCAAGAATAGGTTTTTCTCCTAAGGCCTCTGAGAGTGAGGGATCATTTTCCAAGATGGGTTGTAAATTGTGTGTAATGTGTTGGAGGGGTCTGAGTTGTGAACTGTAGGTAACAAGAAGAATTCTGTTATTTTCTCTTTTGGGCCTGTCTTGAAGTAGTTGATGTCTGGGTATTTTTTTGTCTCTGTCAGTTTGTTTTTTCACTTCCCCAGTATTTCAGTTTTAGGAATGCTCTGTAAAGATCCTGTAGGTGATTGTCTCTGTCGGTGGGGTCGGAGAAAATCCAGTTGTATCGTAGGGCTTGGCTGTATACAATCGACTGAAAAATGTGTCTGGGATGGAAGCTGGAAGCATGAAGGTAAGTGTAGCATTCGGTGGATTTATGATATAGGGTGGTAGAAATTTGTCCATTATTTAATTGTACTGTAGTGTCCAGGAAGTGGATTTCCCTTGTGGACTGGCCCAGGCTGAGGTTGATAGTAGGGTAGAAGTTGTTGAAATCCTTGTGGAATTATTTAAGAGTGTCTTTTCCGTGGGTCCATATGATGAAGATGTCATCGATGTAGTGTACGTAAAGTAGGGATATTAGGGGGCGAGAGCTGAGGAAACGTTCAAGGTCAGCCATAAAGATGTTGGCATATTGTGGTGCCATGCGAGTGCCTGTGGCTGTGCCGCTAATTTGGAGATAGAAATTGTTTCTGAACTGGAAGTAGTTGTGGGTGAGAACAAAGTTGCAGAGCTCTGTAACCAGGTGTGCACTGTTGTTATCGGGGCAGAGGCATAGCGAGGGTGTTATGCGCCATGGGGCAAAAGCAAAATTTGCATGCCACCCGCCACCCTTCCACCACCACATGACAGGGGCCCGAACCTGGTGCACAGCTCAGCCCGACGGGGGCGGGGGAGCTCGTACCACATCTTTCCCCACCCCCTCCAGTTTGGGGCGGGCACTATCCCCCCGTTGAAGAAGAAGGAAGGTCGGGCTGTGGGTGCAGAGGCAGGAAGGAGGCTTCAGCAGGCAGTGGTAGATAGAGGAGGAGCAGGTGAACAGAGGTATGATAGGGGGAGCAGAAGGGCAATTACCCTCCCACACCTCCTTTGCTAAGTCAGTGAACGTAAGAGATTAATTTACCTGTTAAAATAACACTCAGAAAAAATCTTTTAAATAAAACTAACACACAACACGAGAATTGCTCTCGCTTTCTTGAAGCAATAAGTAGCCTAAGGCTGAGGATACACTGCAAGCGAGGCTTTCTGTCTGCCACGAGGACTTTTTCCTTCAGGCTTCTGTGAGATTCTATCTTTAAGTAAAGGAGAGAGGTCTCTCTGAGCTGCTCTTCCAAATTTCACACAAGCCATTCAGCTGAAGCCATAAATATCAAGAGTCAAAGCCAGCTTTGCCTTTGGCAGATTGCCTCGCCAGGTGTTTACAATCACAGCATCCGAACATGTGTAAGACTTTTAGTTGAGAAAGTCATATTTAATCCCAAGTCTCTGCTATGACTGGGAGATGTGGGTGACCTATAGAAAACACCAGAATTTTCTTTGGAAAATCCACAACAAAACGTGGGAGGATTGATCATCTTGATAATGCCAATTCCTTTACAATTGAGGCTCTGATCATCCAGCATCAGCTGAGGTAGAGCGTGCACTACATGCACATGTCAGATACATTTTTAGCAAAACTGCTACCTGCCCAACTTGTCAAAGGAGAAAGGAAACGGGAGGGGGGAGCCAAAAGGAATGGTTTAGAGCTGTGTTTCTAAACCTTTTTGTTATATGAAGTATCCCTTTTAAAAAATTTATAAATACCCCCAGTACCTACAGTTTTCAGACACACAATTTTTTTTCTACAATTGCAACATATTTGTTTTAACAACTTCATCGTATCCCCATCACTCCTTACAAGGTACACTGCCCATGGAGGTCAATGGGACTGGGCTATTTTATATGTAAAGGTACTGAGAAATGTATACATAAATACCAAGATGGCAATGTGTATATTATGTAAATAATACCGAATAATAATTGCCAAATGAGACCACTTCCCAACCTGCTTACAAAGGGCCTAATACAATTTACATTTTAATCTAGGATTAAGCCCAAAACAATCTGTTGATATGACCCAAAAAGATCCAGATAACATTGTCATCCTTCAAACATATAAGGGCCAAATCAGTAAAAGCCCCACTGCCTGGAAGAGATGATCTTTGAAAAAAATTGGAGAAACTTTGAATTTACTTTTTCTGACAGCAGCGCTTTCTCTCACTGAGTGTGGGGTCTTCAGCACAGGTTCCACTTTGTGTGTCAGAATAACACAGAAATGCATTGTCACAGCTAACTCCATTCAGGTCAAAGCAAAGTGCACCCCAAAGACAGAAGAACAAATCCCTTGAAGCTGGAAGTCAAAACATCTCACCTCCTCACAGAGCTCTCAAAGGGTCTTGTTCACCCAGAGGCACAAGTCATGACAACTGTTTCTGGAGAGAGACAAAACGTCCTGCCTCTCGTTGGAGCACCTACCAAATGTTTTCGTGTGGCATCGTACCATGCTGTTTACATCGACCGTTTGGATGACGAAGACTCACGAGTCTGTCCATCATCCACACTGGAGCAACATGGTGATTTACCACCGTGGTAACAGACCTGCTCTCTCTGTGGGCTCTTGGTGGAGCAGCAGGGAGCCTGTGGGGAGCAGGGAGTCTCTTGTGGGGAGAGGCCAGGGATGCCTCTATTCCAGTGGTTCTCAAGCTTTTTGGCCCGTGGACCACATGACTCAATGTAAACCTTTCCACAGATGCACAGTTGCTAATGGAAACCCACCTTTAATTACACAATTATGCCCAAGCCGTTTTGCTAGTGCTGCACCTGGGGAGAATGGTTTAATTTCAATTATTAAACTGATTAAATGTTAACTTTCTCATGTTAGTTTATCAAACATCTTTTTAAATAAAGTAAAATATTAATTATGTCCAATACAAAAGGTTTCAAGGTTTTCTTTACTTAAGGCAGAGGTAGGCAACCTTTTTTGGATCAGGGGCCACTGATCCACAGAAAAATCAGATGGGGACCACACAAGTGAGAAACAAAAACACTCCCCCCAAAACCCCAACCCTCACTTAGGTGGCCCCCACTGAGACACCTCACTCCTCTGGCAGTCCAGCCCCAAATGGTGAGGGGAAAGGACAAGGAGGACTGAGGTTCAGGGCTTTCCATAGGCTAGATTTGCTTTTCTGAGGTATTTTATGGATCCCTTAGGTTCTAAAGTAGGGACAAAAATAAGGGGTGCAGTGTGTGTGAGAGGGCTGCCAAGGAGCAGGATGGGGATGGGATGCAGGATCTGGGAGGGAGGTGGGGGCGGAAGGGGGCAAGGTCTGGGTGGTAGGTAGGGTGCAGAAGCAGGCTGGATGTAGGGTGTCTGGCCAGGGGGGAGGGAGCAGGAGCAGATTGGGGGTAGGGTATCTGGCAAGGAGGGGACTTGGGTAGGAGTTGGACCTCCCTGGTCTGGCACCCTCTGGAGCCGACTGGTCCCAGATGAGGGATTTTTTTGGACCAGGGGAAGTCATGTCAGGGCTCCTGGTTCCCCTCCACCCCACTAGGCTTCTTTACACCTCCATCCCCTGCAACCCAACTAAGCTGCCCACCCCTGCTGGTTCCCTGCACCTCCCCCAAAACCATCCCCCACAATCCAAGGGAGTGCAGCACCAGTTCCCTGCAGCCACTCACAGCCCAGCTGAGCTGCCCTTCTGTTCCCTATGCCTTCCCCCATCCACCTCAGCCCAGCTGAGCCCTGCACTGGTTCCCTGCATGCCTCCCCCACAGCACAGCTGAGCCCCGTTTCCCTGCACCTCTCCCCAAGGAGAGTGGGTCACATGAGAGAGGCCTGTAGAATCTGAAACAAAATACAGGACTATGTAGCACTATAAAGACTAACAAGATGGTTTATTAGATGATGAGCTTTCGTGGGCCAGACCCACTTCCTCAGATCAAATAGTGGAAGAAAATTGTCACAACCATATATACCAAAGGATACAATTAAAAAATGAACACATATGAAAAAGGACAAATCACATTTCAGAACAGAAGGGGGAAGGGGGGGAAGGTAAATGTCTGTGAACTAATGATATTAGAGGTGATAATTGGGGAAGCTATCTTTGTAATGGGTAAGATAACTAGAGTCTTTGTTAAGACCCTGGCGTACAGTGTCGAATTTAGTCTTTAAAGTGCTACATAGTCCTGTATTTTGTTTCAGCTACCCTAGACTAACACAGCTACATTTCTATCACTACTCTGCCTGTAGAATCTGGTATTCGTGAGTTATCTGTTCGCCTCCTGTTCATAGTCTGTCCTGTCCAGCCTCCTTTGTCAGCTTCTTGGATTATGATGTTAGGATTGGTTTTGAGGCTGCGAGTAGCATTGGGCAGTCATCTCTGCAAGCATAGCATTTTATGCATACTATTTGCAGCCTCTTGGCAAACAGCCACAGTAGAACTAGGCTGGTCTGGACAGCCTAGTCTCAAGCACTTCTGTCCCTGTGGCTTGCTTGGCAGGACACAGTCACAGCCAGCATCCAGAGCTGGGCAAAGGGCAAGTATTGGGGCCTGGTGCTGCTCTTTGTCTCCAACCTCCATCATCACAGCCTGACTTGGCAGTGTTACAGCTCAGCCACTTCTCTTAGTCATAGCCCAGGCCAGGCTGCAGGCATTTTCCTCCCACCTGCCATCCAGCAACAATAAAGGATTGCTAGGGCATGAAGCTTGCCTGGGGAGCCCATGAGCTGCAGCTGTCGGCCTGTCTCATGAGCTGTTATGCAGCCCTAGCAGCCTGAGAGAGATGCACAACTGTCCAACCGCAATCCTCTGCAATACCCCTATAAAGCCATTCCAGCCTATGCATGTACACCGAGTGTAACCACAAGCACACCTACCAAGGGTGGAGTGATTTAAATCAAAGCAATTTAAATCACATACACAAACAAACCCAAACATCATTGATTTAATTTAAGTTACCAAAAAAGGTAAGACTGACTATTCATAGAGTGCACTTAATTTTGGAGTAAACTCCATTGAATTCATTGGCACTTCTGTTTTTTTGAGAAAACAAGTATGGAATGGGATTCCCTTGAAAAAACTGAGTTATTCTGAAGTAGAATAGCGAAGAGACTTATGGCATCGTCATTATGGTCTGTGGCCATAATGTTCCAAAATAAGGGGCATGTTTATGTAATATAAAATAAAAAAATGACTCTAAATATAAACTAGAAATTCTAGATTTGCCTTATTGCAGCTTTCTGTATTGTATTTTTGAATGATAGATTCTAAATCTAGTTAACTAATTAAACAAGCCATAAGAGTTAGCTAAGCTAAACTTTTTTTTCTGGCAACATCCAACACAGCAAACAGCTTGGGAATTTACTTGTAAAATCATATTCAGGCCACGTCTAGACTTGCAGGAGGACTGATGCTGCAGCGGTTGATGTTCTGGTGTTGGATTTAATGGATCTAGTGAAGACCCACTAAATCGAACACTGAGTGCTCCGCCATTGCCACTAATACCCCTCACTGTTGCAAGGAGCAAGGTTCAGTCTAAGCTGCGCAGTAACACAACCCTGCAGCTGCTTAATGAACCCTGCCCAGCCAGGGGCTTGAGGCTCTGCGCTCGGAGCAACTCCCTGCTGAGGACAGAGCAGTGAGTCTCTCCCAACTAGTAGGGCTCCCTATTAGCTGGGAGGGACTCGCTTTGTCCTCAGCAGGGAGCTGCTGCTGTAGCTGAGGGAGAAGTACCCTCCCCCAGCCGGCAGCTCTGTGTGCAGAGCTCTGAGCCTCTGGCTGGGCAGGGCTCATTAAGCAGCTGTAAGTCTGTGCTTCCGCACATCTTAGAGTGAATCTTGAGAAAGTGTATATGTATGTATGGTTCTAGACATGGTAAGTAAAAATAATACATGTATTTCTAAAGTACATACATTCTATTCTGGTTAGGTTCTCATAGCTGCCTTTTTACCTTAGTATCTGAGGGTATGTCTACACTACAGAGTTAGTTCGAACTAACGGACGTTAGTTCGAACTAACTTTCATAGGCGCTACACTCGCGCTCCGCTAGTTCGAACTTAATTCGAACTAGCGGAGCGCTTAGTTCGAACTAGGTAATCCTCATTTTATGAGGATTAAGCCTAGTTTGAACTAGCTAGTTCGAATTAAGGGGTGTGTAGCCCCTTAATTCAAACTAGTGGGAGGCTAGCCCTCCCCAGGTTTCCCTGGTGGCCACTCTGGCCAACACCAGGGAAACTCGTATGCCCCCCTCCTGGCCCCGGAGCCCTTAAAGGGGCACGGGCTGGCTACGGTGCCCGTGCCAGCTGCAAACCTGCCAGCACCCAGCCAGCAGACCCTGCACCTGGCACAGATCGACCCAGCCACCCGATGCTCCCCAGCCCTCCCCCTCTTCCCGGGACCAGGCTGGCGGCTCCCGGGAGCTTGCCTGGGACCGCAAGAGGTGGGCACCCGCCTGGGCTAGTGCGGACATCGTGGACCTCGTCCACGATCTCCGCACTAGGCACAGGAAAGTGGCCGGCTAGGGTAGGAGAGCTGCTAGCCTGGCCACCCAGGAGCAGGTGTGCATGAAAATCAAGGGGGTCCACTGAGACCCCCGACCCTGAGCCCTGAGCTTACAATGGCCGTCCTGGGTTAGACCAAAGGTCCATCTAGCCCAGTAGCCTGTCTGCCGACAGCGGCCAACCCTAGGGACCTTGGAGGGGATGGACTGAAGACAGTGACCAAGCCATTTGTCTCGTGCCATCCCTCTCCAGCCTTCCACAAACCTTGGGCAGGGACACCACTCCTACCCCCTGACTAATAGCACTCCATGGACCCAACCTCCATGACTTGATCTCACTTCCCTTTAAACTCTGTTCTAGTTCTAGCCTTCACAATCTCCTGCAGCAAGGAGTTCCACAGGTTGACTCTTTGCTTTGTGAAGAACAACTTTCTGTTACTAGTTTGAAGCCTGCTACCCATTCCTTTCCTTTGGTGTCCTCTAGTCCTTCTTTATGGGAACTAATGAAGAACTTTTCTGGATGCACCCTCTCCACCCAACTCCTGCTTTTAGAGACCTCTATCCTGTCCCCCCTCCGTCTCCTCTTTTCTAAGCTGAAAAGTCCCAGTCTCTTTAGCCTCTCTTCATATGGGACCTGTTCCCAACCCCTGATCATTGTAGTTGCCCTCCCCTCTCCCACCCTCTCTCTTCCCCTCTCCCACCTCCTTTTCCCAGTCTCCCCCAGTTTTGTTCAATAAAGACAGATTCCATTTTTGAACACAATTGTCCTTTATTTTGTACATCAAGAAAAGGGACTAGGGAAGGGTAAGTGGAAGGAGGTGAGGGAGGAATGGGGTACGAGCCCCCAATGGGGAGTACTGGGCTGGCTCTGCGGGCTTCTGGGGGTGGAAGCTCTCCTGCAGCCCCCCAATTGCCCCTCTCCCCAGATGGCAGCCTGCGGCAAGTGCAGCCGGGCTGATGGCCGAGTGCTGTGATGTGCCCAGTGTGGGTACTCCGGGCACTCCAAGCCAGGACTGCTTTGCAAGCGGGGCACCCCTGAGAACTGTGTGTCCGGGGTGGGGGTCGGGTCCCTTTAAGCGCAGCCCTCGGCTAGCCTGAGACAGCATCTCCACGCTCTAAGTCCTCCTCTGATGCCCTGCCGGCACTGCTTCCGGCCATCCTTAAGCCCTGTTCAGGGTCCACTTAATGTGGACATACTAGTTCGAATTAGCAAAACGCTAATTCGAACTAGTTTTTAGTTCTAGATGCGTTAGTTCGAATTAGCTTAGTTCGGACTAACTAATTCGAACTAAGTTAGTTCGAATTAGCGCTGTAGTGTAGACATACCCTGAGTGTTTTACATTATTAATAATTCTTTATCATTAATTATTTTTAGTATATATTGCTGAGATGCTAGGTGCTTTACATACATATAAATTACATTGGCACTTTAGAAAAAGTGGTTGTGGTCTTCCATAAAAAAGGTGTAGTTAAGGCCATGCCCCATAATCAATGTCAGTATACAAAAAAGCATTGCCAAAAAAGGAAGCAAGATTTGAGCAAAGTAAAGCTTTCAAAGGCAGCTTTGAATTGCACTTTTTCTTCCCTGCCTTATAAGAAAGCAGTTGTTATTTCTGCCAATGTATAATGTATACTTGCAAGATGCATCATTAACAAATTGAATATATGACATATCGATGACACAATGTATTGATGTCATCCTGGTAAGATGCGCTTATCAGGATCTATATGTATTGCAGCCCAGCTTTCCAGTACTGAGTGAGGGGACATTATGTCCATGATAAATTTGTTTCTGAATGCACTAGATGTTTGTGGATATACTTCCTGTTCTGATTGTTGTGTTGTTGAAATTCTTTCTTGCATATAATTATAAACAGCAATTCCAACAACATGAATATCAAGGAGAACCTCATTCTAGATTTGACAGGCATGGCTATAGCACAATTGATATGTAAAATACTGTTCAACCTGATACATTGCACAATTTTCTGTCGATATATTTATATCAAATCTGATGCTTGCATCTTCTTATACCTTACTGAATGGACTCTCATGTGTTATTCCCAGTATAGGAATTCAGGACTGAAAACCTATTACACACTCATTCTGTGTATTTTTCTGCTGATATGAGCTAATCTGATACTACCTCTGTATCGGGGCAGTAGTGTCGGGGATGGCAGACAGCTCCTTCTGCTGCTATCTCTGATACAGAGGTGGCAGCTCAGGGAGGAAGGACTGCAGGTAATCATGCACATTAACAGATAAGCCCACTTTCACATCCCTAATTCAAAACAGTCTGTGTTGAAGCAAAGGGAAGAATGGACTGCTGTTTGCATCAGCTTCGATGCTGGGACTGGAGATGCAGGAGAGAACACTTTTCCTTACATCAGTTTTCATTTGCTGGAATCACACTGGTTTAGTCAGCATTGTTCTATCTGCACAACCTCTGCAAAGGGAAAGAAACAATGAAAACATCATTGATTTAAGAGCAGGGTATACACAGCAAAAGCAACTGCTTAACCTTTTAACGTCACCCTTTATATTCTTTTAGGGACTCAGCTCCACTGTCTGGTGTGTGTGCATTTTAGAAAAATCAGGTACATAATTTACCTCTGCTTTGCCTTTCCCTTCTTATCCGTTTCTAGTTCTGCTGGTAACACTGGAATGTCAGCAACAAAGGACACAGATTATGGCTGGCACTTGCACAGATGCACAAATATGTGTTGGTGGGGGTGGAAGGTGAAGGTCCTTGTGCACCTCTAAAGTACAGGCTGCCATCAAACCTGAAATCTTTTAAAAATAATGTATTTCAGTGCCTTTATATGGACAATTGGCAAAAAGCAAATGAAAAATGTTTGAACAGGTTAACAGTCTAAAAGTTCAAGGATGTTTTGAATATGTTACAACAGTGTTTCTCAACCTTTTTTTATAAAGTACTCCCTTTTCCAAAAAACATTATAAGTACCCCCAGTACCTACCGTTTTCAGACACACATTTTTTTTTTCTACCATTGCAACACATTTGTTTAAACAACTTAATTGTAGCCAGCAGTCAATGACATTTTGGGTGTAAAACGTACAAAAATAATATAGTGCTGTAAAACTTAAAACAAATTCAGTTTTCTCCAGATTTCAGTTGTGTTGATGTACCCCCCCAGACTTCTCTCAAGTATCCCTAAGGGTACTGGTATATCTGGTTGAGAAACACTTAAGTTACAACATGTTAGAAACAAACCTGCTTGGCAAGCAGTCCCACAATACATTCTATTTGTCTTTAGGATGTTTCAGTTACCAGATACCTGACCTGAATGTGTTTCCTACAGTAGTAATCCCAACTATCCTAAAGAAGCCCTGGGAAAGCTTGATTTTCACTAAAGAGCTGTTTTGATAAGAAAAAAGTGTATTTTCCTCATATTTTTGGCTAACATGTACAGCATATTTCCATTCTTACTATGCTGCATCCTGACATAATGTGTCAGCTTAAAAAAATTAGACTGCACTTCTTTGCTCTCAGGCCAGACCTAGACTAGACTAGAAAGTCGGCTTAAGATACATGACACCAGCTACGTAGACTATGTAGCTGGACTTGGTTTACCTTAGGATGAGTTTAGCTCCATCTCCACTGAGGAGGCCAATTGGAGCAAATGTTCTCTGTGACTTCACTTACTCCTTGTGACTGTGAGGAGTACAGATGCCAGCCAGAGCAGCCCTCAGCATCTGATTTACGGGCCCATACCAAAACCACTAAATCGAACATCAGATGGTCAATTTCCAGCACAATGCGTGAAGACACGACTTCAGACAAGCAAATAACTCAAAACTTTTCCCCTTTTATTTTTAAAGGAACAAACTGAAGACAGATGTGACTATTTAGGAATGCTATCCTTTCAAAGTATATTTTAGGGTGCTTTATGAAATAATGGTTGAAAAATACCATTTGTTATACGAACACATTCTAGAATTACAAAGCAAATTGATGTTCATGTTTTTCAGTTCTAAACAGAAAGTAAGAACTGTCTAAATGAATGCTAAAAGAACAGGGCTGTACATAAAAAGGACAGTTTTAAGGAGCTGACAGTTCCTATGCAAACTTTATTTGTTGCAGCCATAAATAAATTTTCATTTGTTAAATTACTTATAGATAATAGATATTTCTGTACTGGTGGTAGTTTACTGCTTATCATGCTATAATTCATCATACCTTAAATTCCTAATCTGTAAATTCTGTTTGGATTACTAGATCTCACAGTTTTAAATACAGTTCTGTCTTTGTGTAGTAATGCCCTTTGACTTCATTCAATTTTTCATTTAATTAGCTGCAATTTACAGGAACACAGCATGAAAGGAATAGCATATGGTCAAAGAGCTTTATCAGGAGGTGACTTACACTCTGCCTACTGTCAATTTTAATGTAAATTGCACTGAAAAATCAGTGTTTCCCCTGTATAACTTACATTAAATTATTATTAGGGGGATGTTTACTACACTCACCAACCACCATCTCACTGGCCGCTTTCACCAGAGAGCCTGTTAATCTTGCATTGAACCCGGCTGTGCTCTCCATGACCCCAAGCCACTTGCATCCTTCTCCAATCCTGACCCACCACATCCCTAAACTAAGGATGTTAAATAATGAGTAATTTACTAGTCGAGTAGTCAATGGAATTTCCATAGACTACTCGACTAGTTGATAGGCACTTCTGCATTCCTCCTTTGAAATGTACAAGAGTGCCTCGCCTCCCCCGCTGGGAACTCTTGTACATTTCAAAGTGGAAGCACCCACACAGAGCCCGGAATCATGTGGCATGCCAGCTTTGAAATGTACAAGAGTCCCCCGTGGGGGCTTCTGTGCATTTCAAAGTGGAAGTGCCCTCATGGAGCCTGGGGTCAGCGAAGGACTCAGAGTCCCCCACTGTCCCTGGGTTCCATGCTGCGCTGCCACTTTGAAATGCCACTCTGGAGCATGGGCTCAGCTGGGGAGTCCCCAGCTAACCCAGGGCTCTGTGCAAGGCTGCCCCTTTGAAAGGCCGCTATGGCATTTTAAAGCAGCAGTGCCACATGGAGCCTGGGTACCCCCCGTTTGAAGTATCCCCTCTTCTAATAGAGGCAGTGGGTGGGGGGGTAGAATCAACCAGTCAACTGGACTACCTGATAAGCATTTGCTTATCGGATAGTTGACTAGTCCTTAATATCCTTGCTCTGGACACGCCCCTCTATCCGAATTCTCTTGACCCATCATGCCCGCTCATGCCCTTCAATCACCAGCCATTCCCCCCGTGCCTCCTTCCTGCTCCTGCCCCCCCACCAATAAAATAGTTGGTTCACGTGCAGACTTTGGAGCCTCTCCTGCCAGCTATCACGGGGCTACAGAGAAGTGACCTGTCAGGAAGGGCTATGCTCTGTAGGTCTCAAGTGTAAATGAAAACCAAATGCAATCAGTAAAACAGGGCCCAACTCCAAATGAATCCCCTTCGTTCTGGGTGCCTCCGGGCATCTGGCTCACTAGTGAGAGGACTTTGCAGGTAAACATGGTAACTTTACGCTGTGATCAGGTGCAATCTGAAATTTCAGGAAAATCAGTGTATTTGGAGGGAAGTGGTGGGGGTGTTGAAAATTGGGCTTATAATAATGAGAAGTTATTTCAAACTTCACATTATGCAGTAGCTACTATTATACTGTATTACTGTATATATGGTAATTGCCTTTTCATTATCAACCACTTTTCCGTTGTGCTATTGATTACTGCTCTGACTGTTTGTTCGTTAAGTTCTTGTTCAGAACCACTTAATATATTAGCCCTGTATAATTGAATAGTCATAGAAGTGAGTGAAATGTCATTCAAAATCACTTCCTTTCTATCTGACAGCAGATGTACACATGGAGCTAAACACAGAGGCTTATGTCTACACTGCACACTTATTTCAAAATAACTTATGTTATTTCGAAATAACAGAGGGTGTGTCTAGACTACTACTTTTAGACTACTACTAAAAGTGGACTTTTGGCGACAAAACTATACCTGCGTCTACACTGCCACCGAGTTCGGTCGACATAACGTCAACAGAACTCAGCAGTCTCTAGGGTTCAGACCTTCAGCAGTGAACAGTTCAGGGCACCAAGAGGTCTAGAGCTTCAGCCCTCAAGCAAGGTAAAGCAGGTAAGAGTCTCAAGATCAGGCCAGGGCAAGCACCAAATACAGTCTAATGCCCTACCTTAAACAGATAGACATGTGCCTCTTGCCCATGGTGGGGAGGCTGCCACCCCAGGTAACGGGATGCTGGCCTGCCCAACTCTACTGTAACCCAGCCCAGGGCCTTAGGGCCTTAGCAGTGGCAAAGTGGTCCATCATTGGGTCAGCAGGAATCCATTGGCCACATGCAGACCTTGTATTCAGGCCAGCACTCAGACATATCTAGATTTCCTGGGCTACTTCTTACATTTCTGAGCTTTGTTATCTTTACATTGTAGTTGTCCTCTGTCTCCTCTGGGTGGGTAGTCAGCAGCAGCTCTAGTAGCTCTTCGATATCTGCACCAACAGGCAGGCCTGGGAGTACTTGCCAGTCCTCTGTATAGCCAGAGGCCTCTTCAGGTTCCAGGAGTTTGCATGTCTCTCCCCTGGCAGCTCTGGCCCAACTTAGCTACAGGGCCCACCTTTTATACTTCATACTCCTCTGCTTCCAGCATAGTGTGGCCTCCCTGATTCGCTCTTGCTGCTCTTCGCTATCAGTCTCTGAGGGCAACTATACTTCTTTGCTACTATGGCAAATGGTATCTCCCCAAAATAAAAAAGCTATTTTTGGCAGAATGCTATAACTTTCCTAAGCTGTTATGACTATTTTTCACTGAATGCGCACCATGTTCATTACTTCCATGATCAAATTCATGGTGATTTTGGACCCTATCTCAAATTTTTACTCAGACAACACTATCATTCACATGAAGGCACAGTAATGAAATTAAAATGGAAAACCTTTATGTTTGAAGTCTGTGTGTTCCTTCATAACTACTATGTAATATTGTTTTCCCTGTTCAGTCTAAGGGCTCTGATTATTTAGATGAACAGAGCAACATCGCTCAAGTAGCAGATATTATAAATAATGGAAGAGATTTTTTATAAACTGCCATATTGATAATAATGAAAATGCATTTGGCTTAATAAAAGCAGACATTGTCATTGTTTTTTTTTAATTAAACCTTTTCAAAGGTACCACCTTAAAGTGATTTTTACAATACAGTTCAGGTTTCTTTCAAAGCCTTGACATACAATCTAAGCCATGACATGACTGGCTTATTAAAACATATTTGGAGAGGAGGCATATAGTTATCTTCAGCTTAAAGCACAGGTAGTAAGTAGATATTAGTTAATAGCATAGCTGGTAACTAATATCAAAGCACAGCTGGTAACTAATATCTGGTCTCTGCAATACATCTCATTTATACATTCACTGAAAAATATTTTTATTCTGTCTGAGCTACTCCATTACAGAAATAAATTATTTTTAAAGGAGGCTTGCATATCCATCTGAAAGATGTTCTGAAGCAAGTATCAGAGGGGTAGCCGTGTTAGTCTGAATCTGCAAAAGCGGTGAGGAGTCCTGTGGCACCTTATAGACTAACTGAAGTGTAGGAGCATAAGCTTTCGTGGGCAAAGACCCACTTTGTCAGAAGCAAGTAGAATCCCTGAGCAGAAAACAGGCATCAGTCCCACTGTTGCAGGGCTGGTTCACCCTGATACCCTTTGGGGTAGGGAAGTGGGCATTATAGCTCAGTGGCTATTTCCACCTGACCATCCTCAGGGCGATATAGCCTAGGGGCCAGAGTCAATCTGGCTGCCCTTCCTTGTAGGGCTGATGAAAAGATTAGGATAGGTCACCACCCAGGGGAACTCAGGCCCTCCTAGTGACATGATCTCCATTCTGTAAAGCTCAGAAATGGATTGCTCTCATGCTTCCTGGGTGTCAGCAGGTAGCCAAGTGTACCTGTCCAGATCTTGGCAGGTATGGTCTTTGTGGTCTCAAATTTCTCCAAGATCACTATTTACCTCACGTGGGTGCTGGACTGTTTTTCTGGCTTCAATCACCTCCCGGCAGAGTCTTGGAGACTTTTGACTACCACCATCCTTGGCTTAGCCCCATGGGGCGCTGTTCCTCACAAAAGTATTAGCAGTAAGTTTCAGGCCTAATGCCTGTTTGGTCTAGAATGGCTGCTTTCACTTTTCATATTTCAGGGTGTCACGAGCATCTAGGTACCAATACATTGACTGCGCTGGCCCCATTATGTATGGGGCCAAGAAAAGGCACAGAGCTCCAGAGGCCATTGGGCAGTAGTGGCCACTTATTTAAAGGTCACCAGGAATTGAGGTTGTCACTGTGCCCCATCTTTTCAGAGATAGCCAAGAGGGTTCCCACATCCAACTCTGGTAGGATGGTGGAAGGCATCCCTCCTGGCCACAGCAACGGCACCAGTTGCTGGACCGGTTATTCTGGCTGGGCTTCATGCTGGGTGGCCAGCTCCCACATCTTCTGTTGCTGTTGAGTGGTAATCTCCTGCAACAACTGTCTGCAATGGGACTGTTCTCATTAATGATTATTTATTTTGTATCAAAAATTTAATAGGCTCCATTAGAAATGAGTATATGAAGATAAAGTCCCTGGGGGGATGTGGAGCCCGGCGCAACTCCCCTGCCCCAAGCCCCGCTGCTGTCCCACTCTTCCCACCTCTGCTCCACCTCCACTCCATTCCTTCCTCCAAGTCCTGCCCCTTCTCCACCTTTCCCACCCAGAAGAAATTCAAGTGCCACCCAGTTGATTAACAGAGCACCCACAGTGTTTATACTGGGAGAGGGTTTCTTATAGATGGTTTTGCTTATTTATTATGTACCATGCTAGTTTCCAGAAAGCTAAGGAGGCAGTATCTGCTGCTCAGGTAACTGGGTCCCTTGGGCTATGTCTATACAGCAGAGTTATTTCAGAATAACTGATGTTATTATAGTCTGCATCTACACAGCAAGCTGTTATTTCAAAATAATGATGAGCTGGAGGACTTCTTACTCCGACTCCTGTAACCCTCATTTTACTAGGAGTAAGGGAAGTCAGAGGAAACATGCTCTTTCTAGGACTTCCTGCTGTGTAGAGAGTGCCAAAAGCTGAAAAAAAGTCAGATTAACATAAGCTACACAATTGACTTAGCTCAAGTTGCATAGCTTATTTCGGCTTTAGCCCTGCTGTGTAGATGTGCCTTTGGAGTCCCATGGAAGATTACTGATGAAGCCAGGGTAGCAGATACTTCTTCTTCAGCTGTCCAGGAACCTGCATGGTGCACATAAAAGCTCACCGTTCTCTACTCACTGCTGCCTGGTTGCTCCTGTGCAGCACTCAACCCATGGAAGCTGCAGGCTAATGGTAACTAGAGGTACGTGGAGGCAGCAAATGCACCCCCAAGTTTTTTGTACTTGTTCTGTGATGAATGGGGGAGAGCTTTGCTTGTAGGGGTAACATATTAATGTATTAAAAATGTGATTCCCCCAAATGGAAGTGGTGATTCCCCCAAATGGAAGTGACTCCCCATAATTTGTTCCCCACAACTTAAAGTATTTAGATTAATTATTAATTCTTCTTCTTATTATTATTATTTGTTAAGATTGTTAAATGTTTAGATTTATTATTATGATTGTCCCTTTAGAATATAATGTATTAGGTCATGTAACTTAGAACTGTTAAGAATATAATCCTATGTAACCAGAAACACCCCCCCCCCCTGCTCCAGGGCATGCTCAAGTTTGTGCAAGGGGCTGCTTGAAATTGACATTGCAAAGATACATTGTAACAATGCATTGTCAAACCACTAACTCTGCTATGGGAGCCAAGCCCTGTAATTGACTAAGGGCATTGTTACTTAATTGACGCCTGTTCTCTTTAAAACCTTCCTCTGGAGAAACTTCACCCACCACCCATGCCCAGGATTGCAAGGTGAGTGCTTGTGAATGAAGAATTCTGATTTGGTGGCAGTTTTCACTAGCATGTATACGCTTTGCAGTGGGGCAAGGCAGTGGGGAGCTGGTCCTGACCCGTGGCCCAGAAAGCTGCGGTTTCAAACATCACACTCAAACCTACTATGGTGCTGTAATGTGTTGTGCATTGGGTTGTAGATATAGATCTTTTTTGTGTACTGTGCTTGGGGTAGTGTATAAAAGAATAGGCTGTCTTAATAATTGTCTACATATATCATGACTGCAAATGTCTTTAATCTCCCGGTTTGGAAGACAGGTGTGTGATTTATAATGGAGAACTCTGCTTTGGCAGAGTTAGGGCAGACTGCTTTCCTGTTTGTACCTCTCCATGCTAATAGAGAATATCCCTGAAATAAGACAATGGATGAAATATCTGTGAATTGTCAATAAAACTTAGATTATAAGATGAATCACACATATTTTAAATTAGTCCAATTAATATCCTAGAAAGATTGCCGCCAATCCCTGACTAGCTCTTTCACTGAACCAAAGTAAAGGCAGCTTTCAATGACTGCATCTTAAGTTTTGCAACCAACACATTGTGGAGCAAACACTTTGGGAAGTTAGGTTATTTCCAAGTAAGTTTGCAGGAAGGCTAGAGGTACAGAAGAACCTCATTAATTCTCTTTAGTGATTGAGAGATTTACTAGTTTTTGAAATTAACAGTGAACAAAGAATTGAAAAACCAAGAACGCTGTGTAACATATAATTTGTTCCTTTATTCTGACAGTTGTCAGACGTAGTTTCTGAAAATACAAAAAAAAATGTACGGATATCTTTTGTAAAAAATAATGAAGTCTCTTAGTAATATGAGACTTCACTACAGCACTCTGCTAAAAAGAAAATATCACTTTCTCATGCAAATTAAGATACATATGTATAACCTTTATGCCCAGCATCAACCAGGGGCTGGTTCAGTTCCTTTTCAACAGTACAGCACAGAACCAGCTTGAGACCCACCCAGTAACCTGGTAAAATTACACACCCTCTGGGCGCCTCTACGAGACAATACTTCCCCTCTGAGAATCATAGACTCTGAGTGTAGAAAAGAAATGTAACGAAAGGAGGGAAGTAACCTGACATTTAATTTGGGGAAATGCCAGAAGCAGGATACATAAAGCCATGAGCACAGAACCACCCTAGAGTACAATGGGCAGTGTCTTCTGCGTCAGATTCTTGAGTTCTACGACCACAAGTTCCTTTACCAGGCCCCTCTCTGCTCCCTCACCACACACACTCATAGTCGCCAGTAAGGACCCAGCATTCAGAAGTTCATCTATGAGAGCTCACTTCTCAGGAAGGGGAAGGGACAAGGCACCTTAGTTGAACCACCATCTGTGCTCTTGCTCCAGTATTGCCAACCAGCCATTCCAGGATGCTGATTGTGCCACCAACTACCATTCCCGTGGCAGCTCTGGCAGCTGCTGTGCTGCACACACCTTCTGCTGCCACCTGCTTCTCTATTGTGACTGCTGAAGGCCAGACTTTTGAGATTCCCCCCTCCCACCAGTGTGTAATGAGCATCAGTTCTCAGTGACTGTCAGCTCAGCAGGGAAGCTTGATTGCTGAAGCAAGCTGGGTAGAAATGCTGTCCCACAACAAGTAATTTTAGCTCTAGTGATCACTTAACAAAACAGTAGACTCCTAATGGAGCCTTACTTAGCTCTATCTTTTAGGAGTAGGTAGGGCAGGTTAAAACATGCAGTCGGCCTGTCCCTGCACCCTCTTTCTTTCTTTGGGTCTGGCATTCAAGCCTTTGGTTCAGTGGGTTCATTTCAGGTACGGTTAACTCTCTCAATAAGAACAGGCTAATCACAGTTCTCCTGCCCTTTACTCATACAATAAAGATAACATTGCTAATATTTCACTGCTTCTACAGTCAGTACTAAAGTGATTTGTATCCCAACACCAGCCAAAGTTGATCATTTTGGCACTATAGTTCTGTTTTCAGGATACTTAGAGGCAGAGTTCATGTAAACACAGGCTGCTCCTGAAGTCCTTTCCCCTCCTCAGCAGTCAGGGGAGAGCTCAAACTTTCAGTGTTTTCACTCAAACTACTAGATCTTTGTCGCTGAACCTCCATAGGGTTCCCAGTTGCCCAGAGCATAACAGGGGCTGGAAGTGGGGTTTTTTTCCTGGTCATCCTCAGAAATACAAGAAAAACTGAGAGGTACTATCCCCCCAAATAGAAGAGAGATTAGAAGCCCAACTCCTAATGGGCTCCCTTTGAAAATCCCTAAAGCAATACTGAAATTCTGCAGTTCAATTTGCTATTTATAGTAAGGAAGGCCATGCTACAGTATATGTAAACATAAAGCTGTGGATGATGGCCCTCATTACCTAGACTCATCACTTTTTGACTGCTGTGGGATGTATTTTTTGCTTATACAATGATACTTTAATTGTTTGTTAATAAAACATATTAACAAGTCATTTTTTAAAATAAGATCATTACAGTGTGTAAATGCTTTAAACATAGCTCTCTGTATTTAGGGCTAGATTGTTGAGAGCTTTAGCTCAACCTACTCGCATAAATGCCGGTCACAATCTGGCCTTTTAACTCTAAGATTAGGCCTTTAGTATTTGCTATTTCTATTTAAAGTCATTTTTATTTAAAAGCCCAGGGACTGGAAAGCTGGTGGATCTCTCCATCTGAAACTTCCTCTCCTATGCCACCCTTCTCCTGGCATGTAGCATGAGGGAATCCTGAGGGAGGAATCTGCAGCCAGAGCACAATGCACTCCTGCAGTCTCTGGCTTGTGAGAGCCTACTGGTCAGAAATGGTTACTGACCAGCCCCAAAATCCCCCATCAGCTGTGCCATGCATCCTGTTCACAACTGAGGAGTGAATTCTATTATGTCTTTAGAATACGGGGGAGTCTAAATCACTTGCTGTAGACTATAGTAGCTTTCAGAGAACCAGCATCACTGACAAGCTGCAATAAGCCAATGCACAGAAACCTGCTGTTTCAAACAGAATTCCAGGGTTTTTTTGGTTGAGTAATTGTTTTAATACCCAGTAACACCCACATAACTGCAAACTATTTAATGAGGGGGCTGTTGTACCCCTACTGAAATATTCAGTAGAGTGCTCTATTAAAAAAACGTATAACATTTCTGTGGGAAATTGTTCCAAGTCTGCAGAAGTTTTCCATGGAAACACTCCACAGCAACTTCTCCATGAAGGCATTCAGGGGCAGCCATTTGGTGGTGACACGTATCAGCTTCTTTATTGTCACAATAAACTGTTGCATCAGTCTCATGGTAACATACAATGGGATGTAATGCTTTAGGGTATCAGAACTTGTGTAATAAGTATGGGAAATTATTTCATATTGTGCCACTGGAGTAAATCCATATCAACATCCATAAACACCAACCAGAAGTCAGGTATACTACACATGTGCAGCCCAGGGCATAGACCCAACGCTCTTTAGCTCTAGGAGAATTGCCATTTTTATCTGGATGATTGACATGTTATTTTTGGCCCTACTGGAATGACCTAGGGCTCATTGGATTCGTATTAAAATCAGTGAGTCAGCTAGTATAAATTTGTGTAGCTGCATTAGTATTAATGTAACTCTGATTGTTTACACAAAAAAAGGATGTGGCTTACTGAGAATGCATCCCACTAACTACTGTGGGAGATGGGCCAGGCCCATGAGCACTAACTCTTATTCTGGGTCTGATTCTGCCCAGCTGAGGGTTAGGTACACAAATGCACTAACCAGTATCACAATAGCCAGCTAGCACAATAGAGATTTTGATTCTAATCTCCACTTCATCAGTGTCAATCAAAATAGTGGCTTTTACCGTAGAGGAAACACACTGATATACGGTAGTGTAATAGAGTTTAGGATGTGATCCATAGTTCCTAGAAGTCGATGGATGTTTGAAGGTTGGATTATCAAGCTTATCTCTGATGTTCCAGGATTTGGTGACTTAGAGATAACAAAAATATAAAAATGGCCATAACCGGGTCAGATCAAAGGTCCCTCTAGCCCAGGGTATGTCTACACTGCCACCCTAGTTCGAACTAGGGTGGCTAATGTAGGCATTTGAATTTGCAAATAAGCCCGGGATTTAAATATCCTGGGCTTTATTTGCATGTTCCCGGGCACCGCCATTTTTAAATGTCCGGTAGTTCGAACCCCCTGCCCGCGGCTACACGTGGCACGGGCTAGGTAGTTCGAATTAAAGCTCCTAATTCTGACTACCATTACTCCTCCTGCAATGAGGGGTAACAGCTAATTTAGACATAATCATTTTATATATATAGTTGGGATTATGTTTCCCAATATGCATTACTTTGAACTTAATCTGTCATTTTGTTGCCTAGTCATCTAATTTTGTGAGATCCTTTTGGGTACGTCTACACTACAACGTTAATTCGAACTAACTTAGTTCGAATTAGTTAATTCGAACTAAGCTAATTCGAACTAACGGATCCAGACTAAAAAACTAGTTCGAATTAGCGTTTTGCTAATTCGAACTAGCATGTCCACATTAAGTGGACCCTGAACCAGGGTTAAGGATGGCCGGAAGCAGTGCCGGCAGGGCATCAGAGGAGGACTTAGAGCGTGAAGATGCTGTCTCAGGCTAGCCGAGGGCTGTGCTTAAAGGGTCCCGACCCCCACCCCGGACACACAGTTCTCAGGGGTGCCCCGCTTGCAAAGCAGTCCTGGCTTGGATTGCCCAGAGTACCCACACTGGGCACATCACAGCACTCAGCCATCAGCCCGGCTGCACTTGCCGCAGGCTGCCATCTGGGGAGACGGGGCAATTGGGGGGCTGCAGGAGAGCTTCCACCCCCAGAAGCCCGCAGAGCCAGCCCAGTCCTCCCCATCGGGGGCACGTGCCCCATTCCTCCCTCACCTCCTTCCACTTACCCTTCCCTAGCCCCTCTTCTTGATGTACAAAATAAAGGACAATTGTGTTCAAAAATGGAATCTGTCTTTATTGAACAAAACTGGGGGAGACTGGGAAAAGGAGGTGGGAGAGGGGAAGAGAGAGAGTGGGAGAGGGGAGGGCAACTAAAATGATCAGGGGTTGGGAACAGGTCCCATATGAAGAGAGGATAAAGAGACTGGGACTTTTCAGCTTAGAAAAAAGGAGATGGAGGGGGGACAGGATAGAGGTCTCTAAAAGCAGGAGTTGGGTGGAGAGGATGCATACAGAAAAGTTCTTCATTAGTTCCCATAAAGAAGGACTAGAGGACACCAAAGGAAAGGAATGGGTAGCAGGCTTCAGACTAGTAACAGAAAGTTGTTCTTCACAAAGCAAAGA
The DNA here is from genome assembly GCF_052426305.1 of Pelodiscus sinensis. Lineage (NCBI taxonomy): Eukaryota > Metazoa > Chordata > Testudines > Trionychidae > Pelodiscus > Pelodiscus sinensis. The sequence continues at coordinate 46,512,055 of NC_143052.1, forward strand.
GTCAACCTGTGGAACTCCTTGCTGCAGGAGGCTGTGAAGGCTAGAACTAGAACAGAGTTGAAAGGGAAGTGAGATCAAGTCATGGAGGTTGGGTTCATGGAGTGCTGTTAGCCAGGGGGTAGGAGTGGTGTCCCTGCCCAAGGTTTGTGGAAGGCTGGAGAGGGATGGCAGACAGGCTACTGGGCTAGATGGACCTTTGGTCTGACCCAGGACAGACATTGTAAGCTCAGGGCTCAGGGTCAGGGGTCTCAGTGGACCACCTTGATTTTATTGTACACCTGCTCCTGGGTGGCCAGGCTGGCAGCTCTCCTACCCTAGCCGGCCACTTTCCTGTGCCTAGTGCGGAGGTCGTGGATGAGGTCCACAATGTCCGCACTAGCCCAGGCGGGTGCCCGCCTCTTGCAGTCCCGGGCAAGCTCCCGGGAGCCGCCAGCCTCGTCCCGGGAAGAGGGGGAGGGCTGGGGGGCATCGGGTGGGTGGCTCGAGCCGTGCCAGGTGCAGGGTCTGCTGGCTGTGTGCTGGCAGGCTTGCACCTGGCACGGGCACCGTTGCCAGCACGGGCCCCTTTAAGGGGTCCGGGGCCGGGAGGGGGGCAGTAGAGTTTCCCTGGTGTTGGCCAGAGTGGCCACCAGGGAAACCTGGGGAGGGCTAGCCTCCCACTAGTTCGAATTAAGGGTCTACACAGCCCTTAATTCGAACTAGTAAGTTCGAACTAGGCTTAATCCTCGTAGAATGAGGTTTACCTAGTTCGAACTAAGCGCTAGTGTAGCGCCTATGAAAGTTAGTTCAAACTAACGTCCATTAGTTCGAACTAACTTTGTAGTGTAGACATACCCTAAAGGTATGTCTACACTACCCCGCTAGTTCGAACTAGCGGGGTAATGTATGCATACCGAACTTGCTAATGAAGCCCGGGATTTGAATTTCCTGGGCTTCATTAGCATAAAGCCGGCTCCGCCATTTTTAAAAGCCGGCTAGTGCGAACCTCATGCCGCGCGGCTACATGCGGCACGGGCTAGATAGTTCGAACTACGTAGCCATTCCGATCTATCTGTACACCTCGTTCCACGAGGCGTACAGATATTTCGGAATAACTACGTAGTTCGAACTATCTAGCCCGTGCCGCGTGTAGCCGCGTGGCATGGGGTTTGCGTGTAGCCGCGCGGCATGGCGGAACCGGCTTTATGCTAATGAAGCCCGGGAAATTCAAATCCCGGGCTTCATTAGCAAGTTCGGTATGCATACATTACCCCGCTAGTTCGAACTAGCGGGGTAGTGTAGACATACCCTGTGAGCTTAACTATCTTGAGCAGTTTTGTTTCATCTACAAATTTTGCCACCTCATATGTTGAATAGGATTTGTACCAGTATGGTCCCTTGGGGGACACTACTAGTTACCTCTCTACATTCTGAAAACTGACCATTTATTCCTACCCTTTGTTTCCTTTGAATGAGTTATCAATCCATAAGAGGACCTTCCTGCTTATTCCATGACAGCTTACTTTGCTTAAGAGCCTTTGGTGAGGAACCTTGTAAAAAACTTTCTAGAAATCTAAGTATACTATATCCACTGGATCCCCTTGTCCATTACTTTTTGACACCTCCTCCCACCCCCCAGCCCTCCAAAGAATTCTAGTACAGGCAGTCCCCGGGTTACATGGATCCGACTTACATCGGATCCCTACTTACAAACGGGGTGAGGCAACCCTGCACTAGCCGCGTCCCCCCACCAGACCAGGGAGACGCAAAGCTAGCGCGCCCCCCCCCCCCCAGCAGACCAGGGAGACGCGGAGCGGCTTTTCTCAGCAGACACCTCAGCTTGAGAATAAAGGACTGAGGGAAGTGAGGTGTGAGAGAATAAAACTGAGCTCTGGAGAAATGTTTGGCTAGAGTTTCCCCTACAATGTGTACCAGTTCCGACTTACATACAAATTCAACTTAAGAACAAACCTTCAGTCCCTATCTTGTACGTAACCCGGGGACTGCCTGTAGACAGATCCTTATTGCTGTTTTAATATAATTTTCTATGAATGACATATTTCATCCCATCTTCTAAAATGAAGATTATTTTGCAAACACCCGAGCAACTAACACAACATTATTTGCATGCATGAGAATAGAAGGATATGGGACTTTTCAGTATTCATTCATTTTTAGTAAAACATCAAAGTCACATAACCTTACATCTAATAATAACACTTAATTATACAGCACGTCTAATCTTTAAAGCACTTTACAAACAATAAGTAATTAATCCTCAGACTCCCCCTTTTAAATAGACAAGTAAGCATTATTAGTACATAGGAAAAATGAGAGATACAGAGGTTAAGTTTTTTGCCCATGCTCAGAGTGAGTTGGTATTAGAACTCAAGCATTCCTGGTTTTTAATTCTGTGATAAGTCTACTACCATGGATATAGCTAGGTTTTAGGAGAGAAAAAGCACAGACTTTGACATCAATTCCTATTAAATGATCACAATAATACAGCAGCTATGAATAAAAAAAAATCTTAAAACTAAAAAGAGATTGATTTATTTTTGCATGACAAAAATACTGTACTGTTTTCTGTTATTAGCAAATTTATAAATAATCAAAGAAACTGTATTTTTTCTCTCTTTTCTGAGTCATCTGTAAATGCTCTCAATTGCCTTGAGAGACCACCCTACTGCCACAATTGGTGACCTGGATAAGAAATATGAATATTTTTATATATAGCTAACAACATGGCATTGGGCTTGATGCAGGCTTGACTGGATTGAATTATGTTGGAGGTTAGATCAGATAAACATAATGGGCTCTTGTCTTTAATTTGTGACTTTACTTGAAGGGCAAGATACCACTCAACAAGAGTTAGGATAACAGAATCTGTTGCTCTGTGAATTAGGAGCAATGTATTAGGGAGAATAAAAGTGTCTAAGTCTCGGCATATGGTAGATTAATTTTTCAGTATGTTGATGATTTCAAAGAACATGTAGTAACAGAACAAATCAACATGTACTGGAGATATTCAGGAGCCCACACCACCCACACAAAATGATATTTTGGTGCCATAAAAGTATGAGTCAATGATAATGACAAATCGCTTTCAAATTGAGTAATTTCTATAGTAACTGAAGATGCATCTGTAAAAGAGGCCATGCAAATGTACTAACACGTTTTTTTCTACTTGAGAATAATCATGTATTGTAAATAGCTTTCACAGAAAACAAAACTCTTCAGGACTCTTGTGGAAATAGATTTTTCAAATGAAATAAATACCTTTTAGTGGCAATATAAATATCTCCCAGTTTCATTACATTGTCTAAATAGTACAGTGATAGGCACCCCACAAACACCTCAGCTAGATGACAAAACTGTGGGTTGTATACAGCTTTCTGCCTTTGATTTCATCTTGATTCACAAATGCAACTAAAATCTGAAGGCAAAATGCTGCTTTCAGATCTGTATGGCAGATCTCTGCTTTAATATTCTCTCATGTGTTCCACGTCTACAAATTTTGCAGTTAGAAAGAATATTGGAGAGAAAATCTGCTGTGTGACTCCAAGGGGGAACTTTGTGTATGTGTATGGAGCACATATTATTCTTTTGTAAGAGTGGGGGTCCCCATTTTGATCTTCATTTGTAAGAACTCTATAGCCACTAAGAAACTTGGAATGAACTCTTGGTCCCACAGAAATCAATGGGAGTTTTGCCATTGACATCAGTAGAACCAAGTTTTCACTCCCAATGTCTTGAACTCTTGTAGGATGATTACTAGTAGATGTAATTAACAAATTTCTGTGGCTCTATCAGTGAAAAGAAAGGAGAAGATGAAATATACTCCTCTCACTATGCATGCTTTGTAAAGTCAGTTTATTGCATTTAATGGAATATTATATGCACTTGGGGTGGAAGGGATGTACTTCCCAGCTGCACTACACAGTTACAGTACAGTAAAATTACTTATTTCGTTTCCTTCTGTGATACACATTATTTTCCGCTGTTAATGACAAGCATTTTACAATTTCCACAGTCCAGTGCCAGTGACAGAAATGTGGTGGGGAAGTTTTGCTCTCACTAAATCATGTATCAGTTTAGTAGGTTGGATGATGCTCTGCTTAGGTCAGAATCTTTTCCCACCCTCTGAAGTGAACAGCTATTATTAATTGTTCAACAGTTGTACTAATCAAATGACTATTTACCAATTACTCAACATTCTTCTCTTCAATCCACATTGTGGATTTTTTTATAGGGCAGATCTCTAATACCAGTAAGAATTCCATGAATAGCATCAAATCAGAAGAGGTGCCTAGATACCACACGGATGAACATAGCACAAGGACCTAAATAGATAGATCAGTGAGCTTAGTTAAGGTAGGAAATCCAGTAGAAAGCCATGCTGTATACCTAATGACTGTAGGACCGTCTTGTTTCACCTGGCATGTGAAGAGCATTAGGGAAGACTGAAGTACTCGTCAGTGTTATTTGTATTTAGGCTGCTGCTTGGTAGGAAGAGTATACGTGGTTCTGTAACTATAATTGCTCCCTTTGTTACTCTCAAAATGTTCACTAACAGGCTATGAAAGGAAAGGGGATTGTTAAGATGCCATGAGAGTCCAAGTCAGTTGCTCACAAATCACAACAATAATAAAATGAGTTGCCTTTATTATAACTCCATTTAGCCTTTGAGCTAACAGTTCAGATTCGTGGATTAGCCTATTGCAGTCTGACAGAACCATTCAGAACTGTAAACCTTTGGCACCACCATAGCCCCAAAGGTGATCTTCTTCTCAGCCTGGCTGCCAGTATGTCTCCTGCAATCTCTGCCCTGCCTTCTATTTAAGTTTTATGCCCCACAAAGCCTCATGAATTCTGGAATAAAAGAGACTAGAGCTTAGGGTGACCCATCTACTGCAATATCTATGGCTGGTGGCCTGGGGAGAGAGAGTCTCAGAATTGCCACATGGATTTTTCTCCAAACCATTCCATGTGGGGAGTAGATTTTGGTCCCCAGGGATCAGGCTATCAGTCTGTTCCTAATCCTCATACGAGGGCAAAGCCATCCACACAGAGGCCCTGTACAGTAATATCACACTGGTTCTGTTGCCCTCTCTGACTACTCCTGTCCCAAATCCCAGATAGATTACTCCATCAAAGTCAACCTGTCAGATCTTCCCAGAGCTCCTACTACCACTTCTGAGATTCTTCTCTTCGCAGAGGAATCCCAAATAAGGAGAGGGGTTACAGAACAGTTAGGGTATGTCTACACAGCAAAGTTATTTTGAAATAACAGCCCTTATTTTGAAATAACTTTCCAAGTGTCAACACAGCCAAACCGCTATTTTGAAATAAATTCGAATAGTAGAGCGCTTATTTCGAATTTGGTAAACCTCATTCCACGAGGAATAATACCAAATTCAAAATAGCTATTTTGAAATAAGTGCTGTGTAGACATTTATATCGAAATAGGGGGCCTCCAGCCTTCCCAGGGTGCTCTGGTCGCCACTCCAGCCTCAACCAAGAACACTCCTCTCCCTCCTCGCCTCCCCGGAGCCCTTAAAGGGGTTGACTCTGGCCACAGTGCCTGTGCCAGCTCCAAGCCTGCCAGCCCAGAGCTAGCAGTCACTGCCTCTGACCCAGTGGCCCCAAAACATGAGCCAGCAAGCCACTGGCAGCCAGTCCTCCACCACTCCCCAGGAGCAGTCTGCTAGCTCCCAGGAGCTTGCCAGGGCCCAGAGAAGGCAGGTGCCATCCTGGTCCAGAGTGGAGATCATGGACCTTATTCGGGTTTGGAGGGGATGCCCCCAATGTCCATGATCTCCACACTAGATGGAGGAACGCGGCCGTCTATGGCAGGATAGCTGCCAGCCTGGCCACCAAAAGCCACATGCAAACCCAGGAGCAGGTTCGCATGAAAATCAAGTTGGTCCAGTGAGACCTTTCCCGCACCCCCCCCCCCCCGAGCTTCCTGTCCCTCTTGTTCCCCTTGCTTCCCCCTTCCAGCTCCCTCCTCCCAGGTTTCCCCCTCCCCTCTCCCACCCTCCCTTCTCCCTTCTCCCGCCTCCTTTCCCCCGTCTCACCAGAGTTTCATCCCCCCCGCAGTTTTGTTAAATAAAGACAGTTTGTGTTTATGAAAAAATGTGTATTTTATTTGATATCAGGAAGGGGCGTTGGCGGGGGGGGGCGTAAGTGGAAGGACATGAGGAAGGAATGAGGCACAAGCCTCCCGTGGGGCAGACCAGGGAGACTATTAGTGCTCCTCAGGTGGAAGCTCTCCTTCAGGGCTTCCTGGATACTAAAGCCCCCCGATGGACCTCCTGGATGGCAGCCCGCAGAGAGTGCAGCCAGGCTCACAGCAATATGTCCAAGAGAAGCACCAGAGTGCTGGGGGGTGCTGTGGTGTCCCGAGTGAAGGCAACCAGAGCACGCAGAAACAAAATGTTTTGCTGTCCCTCACTGAGGTAGGCAAGCAAGTAGGGAAACCTGAGAACCGGCTTTCCGGGGGGGTCCCTTTAAGCACAGGCCTCAGATAGCCTCAGGCAGCAGCCACACAGAGACCCTCTTGACCTGATGTCCTGACGGACCTGGTTCCGGCTGGCCTTAAATGTGATTCAGCATCCACTCAGTGTGGACGCGCTATTTCGAAATAGCAAAATGCTATTTCGAAATGCATTTTGTGTATAGACACGTTATTTTGAAATAGCTTATTTCGAAATAACGCTGTAGTGTAGACATACCCTCAATGAATTATCAGGCTGCGTGTATTAACTTTCCACTATCTTTCTTGCTGGTGTCCAGGAAAAACAAAGTACTTTCATTCCCACCTGCTTCTAGCTCACACCTTCTTCTTGTTGACCCACTTCTTCCCAGCATTAGATTCCTCTGCACAGTCTGAGGTAGGAGCAATCTGGTGTGAGAACTCCACTGATTACACATAACAGAAAAGAGTAGCATGGAGAGGTCTCTCCCCTTTGTGATAATTGGGAGACTGATCTGGCCCCCAAGTATTAGGTAGCTAACTGGGCTAGTACTTTATTCTGAAAGCCCTGGGAAGAAAACACATCAAACTGACTTCAAGGGGAGCTGTGCATTCTCAGTATTTCTCCAGATAAGGCCAAAAAAGCAAGCAGAACTGTTCTGAGGACTACAAGTAGAAAGCATTTCTTCAGGAGTTCTGTCATAAAGGCTGTTATTTTGCTCCCAGCCTTTCTAACTTTGATGATAGGAAAAGAGCAGTTAGATTTTTTTCTCCTTCATGCGCAAGCAAATAGCACTTTATAAAAAGTAAAAACCCTCCACCTCATGTTAGAAAAAAGGTGATTCTTTCCAGTGATTACTAGGAAGTTTGAGACCATGGGAAAGAAAGAAAAAGAAATGTTCGATGTTGTTCATTAAAGAAGCAAAAGATGGGTTTATTGAATTGCAATTCTTCTGTGGAGTTTTCAAAATTTTTGATACTGCAGTATTTTACTTGCTGTTAGGGGGAAAAATATCAGAATGGCCTGATATTTTAGAGACCTTTGTATCTCTGAAAGCAAGAAAGCACACTTCCAGTAGATTTTGTTATGAGTTTTGCAGCATTCGTTGTCCTTGTCAGTTTCTTTCAACAGTAGCTTTAAGTATTACTAGAAGGCAGTTTGGCTATGTCTACACTGCAATACTATTTCGGGATACTGGAGTATCCTGCAATAGCTATCCCACATCTTCACAGCAAGCCCGTTATTTCAGGCTCACAATTCTGACATCCCTGTAAACCTCATTGTATGAGAGGTAAGGGACATTTTGGAATAGTGCTTTATTTTGAAATTTGGCGCTGTGTAGACAGCGCCAAATTATGAAATAAGCTATTTTGAAATAGCATCGAAATAAGATACATAGTTTGGTTAGCTCAAATTGCATCTTATTTCGAGTTACTGTGCTCTGTAGATGCACCCTAAGCAACTGTAAGACATTTAAACTTTAAGGCTTCCATTCTGTTCCTGTTGAAGTCAATGAGAAAACTCACATTGATTTTGGTTGTGATGACTCAGATAATTAAAAACCTAATAAACGTAAAAACCAACAAATGGTCTCGTAGCACTTTATAGACTAACAAACATGTAGATGGTATTATGAGTTTTCGTGGGCACAGCCCACTTCTTCAGATGACCATTTTCTCTCACTGATATAAATTAAAAAATAAAAATCATTAAAGAGAAAAGAAAAAAAAGCTACCTGTGTGCAACAGGCCCACTGTGAATCATTGTACTTGAAAAGAAATGAAATTAATACATCAAATTGATTTATAAGAAAAATATACATTTTATATTTATATTTAAATATATATATAAAGTAAGCTGATATATTGTACAGTGTCTCTTGAAACTACTTGAGCATGTTCACTTGATGCTTCTTTGACAGAAACAGCTGGTCTTAACAATGCCATTTTTGTTGAATAAAATCTTTCAAAGTAAAATACATATATTATTGACATCTTGCTTGGTGGCCTAAATACAATGTTTTGCAATATGTGGGGGACCTCTGTTTGATGCCAAAATGGCTGGATCTTATTATTTTGTTCCCTAGAGCTTCAATGAATACATCAACAAAAAATCACTATCTTGCAGCCCTAGACTGTGAGTTTGTCAGATTTCATAAACTAAGCTACAATGGTCCTGTTCAGAACTAGAATAAAAGACCACAATGAAAAAAAAGGGGGGGAGGAGGGGGCTGTTCTGTGAACAGAATCCAGCTGCTATTTTAATCTCCTACAAAAGCTTTTCCTACTTTTCAAGTAGCACTTCTCTCCAAACTTTTATTGGGTTGTTTGTTTGTTTTGTTTTTAAGAAAAATGTATATAAAAAAGCCTATGTGCAAATCCCTATGGGTACGTCTACACTACAGCATTATTTAGAAATATCTAATTTAGAAATAGTTAATTCAAAATAAGATATTTCAAAATAACGTGTCTACACACAAAATGCATTTCGAAATAGCATTTTGCTATTTTGAAATAGTGCGTCCACACTGATTAGACGCTGAATCTCATTTAAGGCCAGTCAGAACTGGTTCCGACAGGGCATCAGGTCAGAAGTTAGCTCGTGGCCAGGGCGGCCAGCAGGGCACCCTGGGAAGGGCTGGAGGCCCCCAATTTTGAAACAAGCGTTTACACAGTGCTTATTTGGAAATAGCAATTTTGAAATTGGCACTATTCCTCATGGAATGAGGTTTACCAATTTTGAAATATGCCCTCCGCTATTTTGAATTAATTCTGAAATAGCAGTTGGCTTGTATAGACGCTAGGAAAGTTATTTCAAAATAACGACTGTTATTTCAAAATAACTTTGCCGTGGAGACATACCTTATGATACTTATTAAGATTTTACTTTAAAAATTAGTCAGACAAAACTTCCAAGGGAGTGATGAGTAAGGTTGAAACAAGGAGTTCAGAATGTGGCCCATTATTAATGATAAGGTTGAAATGTTAAGTACAAGATGATTGTAGCCTCAACTCTGAGTTTCTGGTCTTTACTCTTTCCCTCAAGAGTGCATGCAGCAAAGAGGGTGTTTTTCTTCATGAAATATCATTATGCGAGTTTATTTTAGGCTTTGCTGTAATATTTTATAAGCCAGTGTGTCAAAAGTGCTGAAATACTTAATATTTAAGGAGAAGGCAGCGTGTTAGGGTTTGATTTCCCAATGCTTTTCAACCTACATAATAATTTCCCATGGTATAGATTAGTAACAAAAGGCCCAATGTGGTGACCATTGAAGCCAATGGAAAGGTTCCTGATAGAATTTGGATCAGGTTCTCACTTCACATCTATACAATAAAGTCTACACTTCCCTGGTAGTGAGTGGGACTTAGGGAGACATGAAGGCAGACTAACCGTTTGGCTACGTCTATACCGGCAGCTTCTTGCGCAAGAACTGTTTTGCGGAAGAGTTCTTCCACAAAAAGTCTTCCACAAGAATGCATCTACACTGGCATGTGCTTTTGCGCAAGAGATGTGCTTTTGCGCAAGAGCATCTGTGGCAGTGTGGATGCTCTTTTGCGCAAGAAAGCTCTGATGGCCATTTTAGCCATAGGGGTTTCTTGTGCAAGAAATTCATGTTGCCTGTCTACACTGCCCTCTTGCGCAAGAGCTGTTGTGCAAGAGGGTTTAGTCCTCGTGGGGAGAGGAATAAGTCTTCCAGAAGAAGCCCTGTTTTCCAATGCTAGACTGTAAATTTACTTGCACAAGAACACACGTGCAATGTAAACATCCGGCAAGTTTTTGTCCAAGAGCAGCTGTTCTTCTGCAAGAAGCCACCAGTGTAGACGTAGCCTTTGAGTTTAAAAAACAGCAGCCATCATTGATACAAATTCTGGAAGTTGTTGTATTATTCACCCAGCTTATCTTTATGGAATATCAACATATTGAACTGGTTATTTGTGTCTGGATCTCAGACAGTCTGAGATGATGCAATTACCAATCAAAATGGAGTCTTTAGAGAAAGCACAGAGAACATTCTGACTGTGGCTTAAAAGATAGTCGCATCAATTTAAAGAGCCCCACATTGAAGTTCCAGGACCAGGGAAGATACCAAAGAAGAGAAAAGACTTGTAGTGAACCTTTCAAGAAACTTGTACTCTACGTGCACAGATGGGGGTGAGAAAACACAGACTCTTGTACTGGTGGGTAAATGGTTGAAACTGCTAATGAGAGATTAGGATGCTGAATGCCTCTTTATGTAGTCATTAGGGGGAGTCAACAGGACTAGTCCAGTATTTGAGAAAAAGGCCATTCTTATAACAATGATGCAAAAACACAGATGACCCCAATGGTCTGGGTAGCCCATGTGTAACATGTATTTGATTAACATTGGCACACAGACAATTGTCCGTGCTCTCTGTTGCAACATTCCTGATGTTTTGTTTATCTCTGTAACTTAGTCTACTACATATTCTGCATCACACTGTCATATCTTACATTCTTCATTTTCTCTTTATTCATTTAGTGCAGTCACTGATATAATTTTAGTCATATCTTAATATCTTATTATGAATATATTTCAATGTGTCATTACACGGGTCTCACACTAAATCTACCAGTTCTTAATTAATGAACTATACTGTTAAATAGAAATGGTAGAAAAAAGCAGTTTTTCCCAAGAAAATTTTGATGGAGTTGGGGGCGGGGAGAGAAATTTTCCACAGAAAATTTCAACATTTTTGGCAAAACTGTGATTTGGACATTCTGACATGTGTTCCTCACAGGAATGGTAGTTCAGGTGCCTCATGCCTCCATTCTTCTCTATACACAAGGGCTATGTCTACACTCGCGGCTTCTTGCACGAGAAATATGCAAATGAGCCACCATTTTTGCAAAAGAGGCTCTTGTGCCAGAAGGAGCAGTCTATGCTGCCCCTTCTTGCACAAGAAAAACCCTCTTGTGCAATGCTTTTATTCCTGAAAATAGTCGGCGTAGCAGCATTGCGCAAGAAGGTTTTTCTTGATCAGGAAGGGGCAGTGTAGACAGCTCCTTCTGGCGCAAGAGCTTCTTTTGCAAAATGGTGGCTCATTAGATATGCAAATGAGGCTCGGCGATATTCCACGTTTAGCCCCATTTGCATATTTCTCACGCAAGAAGCCGCGAGTGTAGACATGGCCAAGGTGTCCTTTCTGGACTGCATATTCCATGTGCACCATTGCCTCCCTTCTTGCCAAGCCATCAAGATGCATCATGGCAGTCCTTGGCCACACCATGGGAGCAATTATCTTGCAAGGCAACTAGTCCCAAAAAAGACAGAGAGGGAATTAAATACCCAAACTACAACTCTCATGAGATACCACATGGTATTTTCAAATAGATATTATTTGGGTTTCCGGCTATGCTTTTTGGTTTTTAGGTAACGGTTTTCATTTTTTATATTATGGGGGGGGGGGGTTGGTTAAAAACCTATATTTTGCACAGAAAGCAGGAGGCTTTTGTAAAAAATTGTATTTGATCAAAAATCCAAATTTCTGTCAAACTAGTTCCTATAGAACATTTTCAACCAGTCAATTTAAACAGTGTTTTCACTGCTATAAAAAACAGCTGGTAGAATAATTTGCTATGCGCATAATGAGATTTTTAGCACATTTGTAAAAGACAATTGTTATCCCATACACTTGATTATAAAAGTTCCATGATTCAGCACCACCTTCCACACTCGAATAATCCTTAGCTTTGTAAGCAATCCTCTTATTACGAATGAAACTAGTAGTATTAAGAATTGAAGGAATTGGTGCCATCTCCTTGAATTTTTATTTTTGTCTTCTTTCTCATCATAATATCTGCCCCAGTCTCTGTCAGGTAACAGGAAAACAGTTATTGCCATATCATTAGTCAGACTTGGGATTATGCTGTGAATACTAAACTATAATTGATCCCAAAGCTCATCATTTACATCTGCTGCAGTATCAAATGCCCACTATCCTTCTGTTATGGCTGATTCAACTGATACATTTTTGCAGTGTCTTCTATACCCTTTTCTGTTTTATCAAAAATCTCACAATTCTCTCCTAATAAATAATACATAAATAGTTAATAATTAATAAGGGCAACTGCTATACATATGGGTAGGATGCTTGTACCTACATTTATTATCCCTACTGTCAAACATCTAAAAATCATGACTTTGTTCCTGGGATGCTCTTAGTTACGGTTGCTTTGGAAACTAGTTCCTTGGTATTTGCACACGTCTCAATTTGTAAATGACTATTCTTTCAAAAATAACAAGAATGTTAAAAGGTGCCATTTTAGTCTTTGTCTGTATTATGGTTAAGGCTCCAGGTCAGGAGAGAACGCCATTTTGATTCCAGTTCTTGCAGGTGGCAAGTAGTAAAGGATGGAAACTAGTTGCTCATTGAGAATTCAGAATCATGTGGTCCTCTCTGAAAAGCCAAAATGACCCCAGAAAAAATACTGCATTAACGAACAAGAAATGCTTTTAACTTATTACCTTGTAAATCACCCAAAATGGCCTGTAAAACTACTATTCCTAAGGATCAACTAGCTGTCATTCCATCTTATGAGCTAGACTTAACAAGATTTTACCAGGATGTCAGCAAGATAGCAATTCATTTTTAAAAAAAAGCTTCTGTGATTTAAAAGCTATGCAACAGATATGTCTGTTACATGACTTAACCTTTAAACATGTGTTATCCTTATATCACATGCAATAATTGTCTCATTAAATCCAAATAGCTGTCACAATTCTATGTACTTTGTGACACATTCTGCCTAAATTTGCCCTATATATCTCAAATGCCTCATTAAAAGGCAGCAGTAGGGCTCTGATACCAGCACTGGCTTAGCCCACCAAAACAAACATTAATCACATTAGTCTGCAGAAATATATTTGATGGGATTTTATGTGATTTAAATTATTGTGAAAGTTACCAGACTGTGACTAAAAAAGGAGAGATCTTTGGCTTAACACTCCAGGTAATGGGGAGATCCTACACTAGTTCAAAAGAAATGAATTCTCTAGACTGGGGAAGAAAAGGAGTTATTAAGTTGACCTCTACCATGTCCACATTTAAGTCCCTCTTAAAGGTCCACTTCTGCCATGCTGACAGTAGTAAATCAAGCTGAATTCTATCTATCTGTCTGTCTATTTTGCCTGCAGTTATTCTCTTTCTCCTGACTTCTGTCTACTTATTTGTCCCGAGACAATAAGCAAAAACATCTCTGGTTTTTTTGGAAAGTATCTTGAACATAGTGGGTGCTACTACAAATAAATAATAATAAATAACAAATAATTTGTTAGAGTACAAGTACCTGGATAGGTAAAATAACTTGTATCTGCTAAGGTTTAAAGGGGCATTTGGTGTGAAATAGATTGACAAAAGACTGAAAACAAATTTCACTTTAATGGATGCAGATTTTCATGCATACAGTGAAAGATGGAATCTCTCCCCCCAGGCCTCTATTATAAAAGTGTGCTTGATCTGATGTCACTGAACAAATTTGTTTATAGCACCCAAGAGTATAAGTGGTATAACATTTTGGCCCCCTTGAAACCTTGTCTGCTGAGCCAAGCACTAAGGCCTCCTCTAGCAAACCACACAGGCAGGGCCACACCCAGCTGCAGAAAATATAGACCATGAGAACAGTGCTTAGAAGTCTCCCCTTTGGGATAAAACCCAACGTTTTATGAAGTTTGCCTCCTTCCTCAACATGAAGGAAGCTGTGCAAAGCCACTCACTCCCATCCCAGTTAGAAATTGGGTAATATTATAAACCAGACATAAGTTTACTAACTATAAGAAAGTGTATTCTAGGTAGTTAATGAGGTAGCAAACAGAACAAAGCAGATTACTAAGAGAAGAATGCAAAGCATGCAATCAAAGCTAGATTAACTAAAAAACTGATTACAAATAATAACTTCTTACCCTAGTTATTGTTTCTGGTAGAGTTCTTCATAAGCCAGGTTAACTATTAGCCTGGGTCCAGCAGTTCTTCTCCGTCCTCAGTTAAAATCCTTTTGTTTCTAGGTGTTTTCATGTATATCTTTGGCATAGGAAGGCAGAGGGGAGGCAAGCTAAAGATAAGCATTATTTTCCTCCCATGCCCAGGATGATGTGGGGGGGCATGAAGGAGTCACTCCTCCTCCCCCTGATGCCAGAGGGGCCAGGGGTAAGGGGCCAGTAGAGGGGCTGATGTATGGTTCATGAAGAAGCAGAGCTGGGGTTGAGTAGGGGCAGGAACAGGTGAGGCCTCCCTGGCCTAGAGGTGGCATGGGGCAGATTAATTTGTGGGGTGTGGTCATGTGGCTGGTGTCCCCTTTGCATCCCTACCCAGTAGTGACCATTGCCTTCACCTTTATAGAATTTTCATACAGAAGGAAATCTTCGTTTGATTCCCACCATGCCCCTGTGGAACAGTTCAACAGTCCAAGTGCAGATTAGCATCAGATGATCATCCATGAGTCAGTAGCCATATGGAATGTCCGCAGGAAGCCCAAGACTATTCATAGTCCTTTGTACTAGGTCATGGGTCATCAAGCCCTGTCTGGCTTTTCCACTGTAGTCCCTGAAATGTCATCAGTGGGAATGTCCCAAAGCAGCAAATATGAAATACAGATACACAAATCAATATTCCTAACTTCAGACACAATAATCATAGTTGTATACAAATGGGATAATTACATTAGTAAATCATAATCTTTCCAATTATGCCTTACGTGGGCCATCCTGCATAAAGCATATCTCAATTATGTCATATTCATATCATAAGCACATGTCCATAAAGCATGTGGAATGGACACAATACTGAGACGGTCATGAATTCTGTGAAGTGAGTTCATGCTTGTTTAAGTCAAATGTAACTAAGATTTTGACTATAAGATTTCAACCTATCTCACAATGCTGTTACCCAGTCCATAGAGTAGAAACAATTTCATACAGCTGTTGTATCAATAAAAGCAAGCAGGATCTTATGAGGGGGATAAGGCAAAAAGCCACATTTATTGTAAAGATAATAATAAAGAATAAAGAAAAAATAGAAGCAAACAACGTTGTTTAGCTACTTATTCCTATCACTACTTAACCCTTATACACACACACACACACACACACACAAACACACATATATATTCATTCAATAAATTCATTCAGAGTCTGTGTATTTGTTATAGTTACCAGCCTGGAAGTTGCTTGTGACAGAATACTGGCCAGGTATTCTGTACACAAATGATGGTAGTGGGGAGCGAAGTCCTGATCAGATGCGCATCTGAAGCTTCTGGTGGGCTGGCAGCAGAACCTTGGACTCTGACTCCATAGTCTTTTAGTCCAGTTCTTATAGGAATTTCTTCCTATGCCAGTCTATGGGAATTGCTACATCATGCTGATGTCCAGGGTGGCTGTCAGGTGCTTGTCAGTGATCTTATAGGGTGGACCTCCAGTACTTGGTTTTCTCCACTTGACACCTTTTGGTTGCACTGGCACCTGAAGCCTTCTTCAGCCCTTTGTTGCTGCATTCTCAGGCTGGCGTCTCTCAAAACCATTCCTACTTTGAAGAGATCCTCCGGAATAGGGCTTTATTCTGGAGGATCGGGCCAGTCTAGACGCTTTTTTTCCGGCTTTTCCCCAAGCCGGAAAAAAAAGCGGCGGACATGTTTATTTAAATCCGTGGGGGATATTTAAATCCCCCGCGGATTTCCCTATTCCCACTTTCAAAATTAGCATGCCCCTTCCGAAAAAGGGGCCAGTGTAGACGTAGCCAACATGTTTAACTTTGCGATTAGGGTTAATTGCTTCACAACGCTTTGAAGAGAACAAGCTTCAATTGTGTAATAAGGCCATAGTCAATTACAGAGCTTGGCTCCCAGAGCTGAGTTAGTGGCTTGACAATGCATTGTTACAATGAATTGCTGCAATGTCAATTTCAAGCAGACCCTTGCAAAAGCTTGAGCCTGCCCTGGGACACAGAGAGGGGAGCTGTTTCTGGCTACATAGTATTATATTCTTAACAGTTCTAAGTTACATGACCTAATATTACATTCCTAACAAATTATATTCTAAAGGGGCAATAATAATAAATCTAAACATGTAACAATCTTAACAAATAATAATAATAATAATAATAAATCTAAACACTTATCAAGCTTGATAACACTAAATCTAAACACTTTAACAAGAATAAATCTAAACACTTATATGCTTCTTCTACTTAACAAACGTATGCTACTTAGACTCCCTTAAATTATGAGGAGTCAAATTATGGGGAGTCACTTCCATTTGGGGGTATCATTTTTAATACTTTAATATGTTATCCCTACACAGCTTGCTTTGAAAAGCTGACTTGTTTTGCTTTTCTGTTTCTTTACTAACAACTATTCTCTTTAGCATACTCTTGGATTTAGGCTTTTGCAGGAGTAACTCCTTATGACATTACCCAGCATACCGGAGACAACACATGCCTGCTGATGCTGGGGGTGGAGGACACAATTGCAGAACTGCTTGACTCATGCCCCCCTAAACAATCTCCCCTCCTGGGAAGCAGTGCCTCCTCTCTGCAGCTTCCAGCTGTTGCTTCTGGCTCTGTCTCACTGGCTCACCTGCCCCAAAGGAGGAGGGCCCAGCTACATCATGTGACTGAGCAACCCCATTTGCTCCCATTACCTCAGCAAAGTAGGACTGCTGAATAACTGTGTCTCCTCAATTCTCCAACCTGGGATGTCTGTTATACCGCTTCACTGATGAACAGACACTTCTGGAACCGGCAGCATGTAACTTGCTCCCAGCTGTACGGTATCGAGTACTACTTGCTAACCACTCCTAAATTATACTGTAGAAGAATATTAGCAGATTCTCTAGTCCCAGGCATTCCTCCAGAAATATGTGTCTTGCATTGCCCAGCACCTTGCTGAACAATAAAGCACATATAAAGTCCATCATTGATTAATGGAAAATACTATGCACCAGCTCTGTTATACCAAATGGAATCCCTCCTCCTCACTTAAAAGCAAAAGGCATTTCTCACCATAAGTTTACAGCAGTCTGTACTGGCTTGCTTCAGCCAGGATTCAGCTCCCCCATGCCCAGGCCAGTTCTTTAAGAGTCACTGATGTCAAGCATTCTTCTTCCTCTTTATAATTCAATTTCTTGTGCTAGAAACATCCTTGCTGAGACATGATGGCAAAACAGTATGTTGGGGACATGACGTTTGAATTGCCTTTGTAAGGAAATGTGAATTGCCTTTGTAAGGAAATGTAAATTTCCTGATCACACTTTCCTTTTTCCAGAGAATCTTTGTATAACTGATAGCCCACTTGACTTTGTTCATACCTGTCTGGAATGCCATTGTGTCTGTCTCTGAAAAACAGGTTTGGGCATGCCTTTCCAACTTAGGAAAGTGCTATAGCAGAGTTATACAGTAAAATCTTATAACTTTGCAAACCATGTTTACACACATATTTTATCAGGACAATGATGTTCAGTAGATTATGAGTTTTCAAATGATACATCACAAGGCATACTTTTACAAGTCTATGCTAAATTTTGTACCAGTTGGTGAACATAATAGTATAGACTCCTGCAGATGTTCTCAGAAATACAGAAATCAAAACATCTGAATAGAAAAAAAGCTACATACCTGGCATGCTTTGGCATAGTACCAGAAAGTTGCTTATTGTTATCAAATGGTACCAAGATGCTAGCTGATATCAGTGAGGTAAGCCTGATAACCAATAAGAATAAGGAACTATATGCTACAAATGCACATATTTGCTATACATGTCTAGTTTCATATACACCCTTCCATCCATCCACCCTTGCATATGAGAAGATTGTGTTATCTTCTTTCCTCATAATGGGTGTGGAGATACAGATGAGTATATGCCTGGACCTGATCCAAAGCCAGTGGATCTGCCCATCTATAGATCTCCATACCCATACAGATGGGTAGCTGCCTGGACCTGAATTCAGTGGAAAGACTCCCATTACATTAATTTGGATTTCCACAGATCCTGTATAATTATACTACAAAAGCCCCTACAGTGGTCCTCCTGGTCTAGTCTCTGTGGAAGTGGCTAGCACCAGATACTTTAGAGGCAAGTGACAGAATTCTGCAAGAGGCATATATAGGACAATCTGCCCTGGTGAAGATCTCATACTAATCCCTCAGGGTATGTCTACACTACAAAGTTAGTTCGAACTAACGGACGTTAGTTCGAACTAACTTTAATAGGTGCTACACTAGCGCTCCGCTATTCGAATTTGAATCGAACTAGCGAGCGCTTAGTTCGAACTAGGTAAACCTCATTTTACGAGGACTAACCCTAGTTCGAACTAGCTAGTTCGAACTAAGGGCTGTGTAGCCCTTTAGTTCGAACTAGTGGGAGGCTAGCCCTCCCCAGGTTTCCCTGGTGGCCACTCTGGCCAACACCAGGGAAACTCTATGCCCCCCTCCCGGCCCCGGACCCCTTAAAGGGGCACGGGCTGGCTACGGTGCCCGTGCCAGGTGCAAGCCTGCCAGCACCCAGCTAGCAGACCCTGCACCTGGCACGGCACAGAGCCACCCACCCGATGCCCCCCAGCCCACCCCCTCTTGCCGGGACCAGGCTGGCGGCTCCCGGGAGCTTGCCCTGGACCGCAAGAGGCGGGCACCTTCCTGGGCTAGTGCGGACATCGTGGACCTCGTCCACGATCTCCGCACTAGGCACAGGAAAGTGGCCGTCTAGGGCAGGAGAGCTGCCAGCCTGGCCACCCAGGACCAGGTGTGCATGAAAATCAAGGGGGTCCACTGAGACCCCCGACACTGAGCCCTGAGCTTACAATGGCCGTCCTGGGTCAGACCAAAGGTCCATCTAGCCCAGTAGCCTGTCTGCCGACAGCGGCCAACCCTAGGGACCCTGGAGGGGATGGACCGAAGACAGTGACCAAGCCATTTGTCTCGTGCCATCCCTCTCCAGCCTTCCACAAACTTTGGGCAGGGACACCACTCCTACCCTCTGGCTAATAGGACTCCATGGACCCAACCTCCATGACTTTATCTCACTTCCCTTTAAACTCTGTTCTAGTTCTAGCCTTCACAGCCTCCTGCAGCAAGGAGTTCCACAGGTTAACTATTTGCTTTGTCAAGAACAACTTTCTCTTACTAGTTTGAAGCCTGCTACCCATTCCTTTCCTTTGGTGTCCTCTAGTCCTTCTTTAGGGGAACTCAGGAAGAACTTTTCTGAATGCACCCTCTCCACCCAACCCCTGCTTTTAGAGACCTCTATCCTGTCCCCTCTCCGTCTCCTCTTTTCTAAGCTGAACAGTCCCAGTCTCTGTAGCCTTTCTTCATCTGGGACCTGTTCCCAACCCCTGATCATGTTAGTTGCCCTCCCCTCTCCCAGCCTTTCTCTTCCCCTCTCCCACCTCCTTTTCCCAGTCTCCCCCAGTTTTTTTCAATAAAGACAGAGTCAATGTTGGAAGACACGTTATCTTTATTTTGTACATCAATAAGAAGAGGGGCTAGGGAAGGGTAAGTGGAAGGAGGTGAGGGAGGAATGGGGTACGAGCCCCCGATGGGGAGGACTGGGCTGGCTCTGCGGGCTTCTGGGGGTGGAAGCTCTCCTGCAGCCCCCCAATTACTCCCTCTCCCCAGATGGCAGCCTGCGGCAAGTGCAGCCGGGCTGATGGCCGAGTGGTGTGATGTGCCCAGTGTGGGCACTCAGGGCACTCCAAGCCAGAACTTCTTTGGAAGCGGGGCACCCCTTAGAACTGTGTGTCCGGGGTGGGGGTCGGGACCCTTTAAGCGCAGCCCTCGGCTAGCCTGAGACAGCATCTCCATGCTCTAAGTCCTCCTTTTATGCCCTGCCGGCACTGCTTCCGGCCATCCTTAAGCCCTGTTCAGAGTCCACTCAATGTGGACTTACTAGTTCGAAGTAGCAAAACGCTAGTTCGAACTAGTTTTTAGTTCTAGACGCGTTAGTTCGAACTAGCTAGTTCGAATTAACTAATTCGAACTTAGTTCGAACTAGCGCTGTAGTGTAGACGTACCCTAACAGTTAAAGGTGGATTTAAACCCTGAAGCCTGAGAATTTACACCTCCCAGCCTTTCAGTTAGGCTGTGTCCAGACTCCATGCCTCCGTCGACGGAGGCATGTAGATTAGCCAGCTCGGAAGAGGGAAATGAAGCCGCGATTAAAATAATCGCGGCTTCATTTAAATTTAAATGGCCGCCCCGATCTGCCGATCAGCTGTTTGTCGGCAGATCGGGAGAGTCTGGACGCGATGCCCCGACAAAGAAGCCTTTCTTCATCGACACAGGTAAACCTGGTTTCACGAGGCTTACCTGTGTCGATGAAGAAAGGCTTCTTTGTCGGGGCATCGCGTCCAGACTCTCCCGATCTGCCGACAAACAGCTGATCGGCAGATCGGGGCGGCCATTTAAATTTAAATGAAGCCGCGATTATTTTAATCGCGGCTTCATTTCCCTCTTCCGAGCTGGCTAATCTACATGCCTCCGTCGACGGAGGCATGGAGTCTGGACACAGCCTTAGTGTTATCTAATATAAATATTGTTGAATATAAGTTTTGAATCTTGCTAAATTCTTTACTATTTTGATTGTCCATGTCCATGAGCGCCATAGTCTAATTACGCTTGTGTGAAAATGTATTTTCTTTTCTCCATTTTGAATTTGCCCCCGGTAATTGCATCCACTCACCATAGGAGTGCCTCTTGCTGGCTACTGGCTGCTGACATTAACTCTGCCAGCCAGTGCACCTGCTCCAGGTGATGCCTCTATCATCATCTTCTCTGTCTGTCTTTGTCCAAGTACCTCAGCATCCTTTTCACGATTTGGCCTTCTGGCTATGTCACCATGGGTATGTCTACACTACCCCGCTAGTTCGAACTAGCGGGGTAATGTAGGCATACCGCACTTGCAAATGAAGCCCGGGATTTGAATTTCCCGGGCTTCATTTTCATAAGCGGGGAGCCGCCATTTTTAAAACCCCGCTGGTTCGAACCCCGTGCAGCATGGCTGCATGGGGCTCGAACTAGGTAGTTCGGACTAGGCTTCCTAATCCGAACTACCGGTACACCTCGTTCCACGTTCCACGAGGTGTACCGGTAGTTCGGAATAGGAAGCCTAGTCTGAACTACCTAGTTCGAGCCCCGTGTAGCCGTGCTGCATGGGGTTCGAACCAGTGGGGTTTTAAAAATGGCGGCTCCCCGCTTATGCAAATGAAGCCCGGGAAATTCAAATCCCGGGCTTCATTTGCAAGTGCGGTATGCCTACATTACCCCACTAGTTCGAACTAGGAGGGTAGTGTAGACATACCCCATCTGCTTGTGGGGTTAGGTATCACTGTGCACCAATCAAACCACTTCCCCGGTGGTGAATGGGGGCATTCAGACTTTCCCACTACACCAGGGCTCCACTCAGGGACTCTGAAGATAACAGTCTCCTACTGCATCTTTCACTTGGTTTAGTGCTGTTTCAGTTCCCTGGGTCACTTTCCTGTAGCCCTAGCACCTTCTTTGCCTTCTCCTCATGACCTTTAGGCAGAAAGTCAGAGCACCCAGCCATGAACTCTTCCTTGTTCACTTGGTCCCTGCCAATAATTGCTCTTTCCAAGTTGCTACCCAGGCTGCAGCCTTCTAGGAAGACAATCCTCTCTCCTTGAGCTTCACATAGCAACAAACTCTGCTTTACCCTGCAGCTTCTTTTGTGCCAGCTAGCTGGGCCTGATTGGCTGCTTCATGCAGTCACTATCCAATTGGCTGCTTCGGGTGCAGCCTCTCTAGGCTCATCTTTAATACTCCTTTCTGGGGTGGGATTTGGCAGGCCCATGAGGTTCTATTAACCCCTTTCACTCTTGTGTGGGGTGAACACTCCATCACACGCTTTTCAGTTTCAGTCAATGCTCCATTATTTTTGCGTTTATGAAGCAGGAAAATGTGAAGTCCCCAGCATTCATTATTTTATAAACTTTGACCATGCCCGCTCATATTCATTTCTTTTCTAAGGGAAATGACTCCTAGGCTACATCTACACAGCTTCCATCTTCCGCAAAAGCCTATGCAAATGAAGCACAGATTAACATATTGCCACACTTCATTTGCATAATTAATTAGGAGCCATTTTTGCTCAAAAACCCCTCTTGTGCAAGAGCCTTTCTTCCTGAAAAAATGAGGAAGAACGGCTCTGCCACAAAAACCTCTTGTGCCAAAATGGCTCCTAAATGATGACGCAAATGAAGCATGGCAATAAGCTAACCATGCTTCATTTTCATAGGCTTTTGTGGATGAGGGAAGCTGTGTAGATGTAGCCCTACTGTGTTGTTCAGCTTGTATTTGTACAGTACTCACTACAGTAGGACTGCTGGATGTTACAGTAGTATAAATATTGCTCAATAACAGTCAGACCAGTATTCATAGCAGGGAACACTTAGCCATTTTTGAAGTGGCAACTCGTGAGATTTCCTTATCAATAAATGGCAGCTAAGCAAGGCATAGGGGACAGGCTGGCAGAACCTTTGCTGAATATTTCCAAATGTTCTGATGCTGAGTATTTTTTAATGACAGCATTATAATTTTCTGACATTTAAGAGCTAATGGTAATCTTAACTCCAGATGCAAGTCTTTCTTTCAAGAATTTGTTATTTTGTGTCTATCATATCTCAACAGTAAATTATGTTGTATATTATGTATAATTATAAAATTATCTGAACTCTATCCTAATGAAGTTGTTTTAATTGGGAATTAAATATTTTCATTGTTTGTAATTGTGCCACATTAGTAGATTTTTTATGATAATTTGAAACACTATTGTGCCCTGTAGCTATTAATCTAGAGCAGTTTTTAAAAGTTCAACAGGAATTAGAAAATAGACAACTACAAGATTATAATATAGAAGATAGCATTAGATGGACTAATCAATGTCACCATAGCAACTCTGCTTGCACACAGGATGCTGTATTTAACCTAAGGGAGTTCTTAAAATGTCTTCATTCCTGAAATAGCTGAGCACCACAGTGTTCATGTGGATAGCATAGTAGCACTCTTACGTCCATATGAATGCATCTTCATTTCTTTAATGACAGATTTATGTTAGAAAGGTATAAACACTGTGGCTCAATATAACTTCTACCTAAGAAGCCGCTAGGGTGTGAACATTCAGGTTGACATTATTAATGCAAATCATGGCAAGTGATCATAAAAATGCAATAGTGTTCTCTGGGGGAGCTTGTAAGCAGAGCCCATTTCTAGAAAGTAGAAGCAACATAGAAAACATTCCCAGAAATCCTGTTTAGAATTCTTTCAGCCTGTTTCCCCCTTGCTATTCACAACATTTATAATTATCCCTTCTTTCTTCATATCCCATTATGAGTTTTGTCAGAAAAGAAGGGAAAGTTGACTTGCTCCAGTAAACACAATGTCAGAAAGGTTAAATTTCTCAATCTGCTAAACCAGCCATATGGATACCAAAATCAATAAGAACTATGTATGCTAAACCAAGTGGCATCAGTAAGTTATGTGTTGACAAAAAGATCTACAATTTTAGGAAGCATTAGATCATAAGATTAGGGTGACTTCTTAGATTAAGTAAACAGAAGTAGGTTTAACTGAGACTTATTATTTGGATACAACTAATGTGTCATTCAACTAAATCTGAACTAAATCTGTCCCACAGGCTTCCAGTATTTTTGAATAGTGAACAAGAAAGATGATACAAAGATGATCTTTCTAATTTTAATCTTGTTTCCTTGCTTTTTAATTTAGGTACAGTGAATGTGTAAGTGTGTGTATATAACATTACATTCAAAAATCTCTCTTAAAAGAACTTTAGGGTTACAAAGTCAAGCATTCTGAGTTAGGAAAGGCTAGAATTAAGGCTGCTTTTGCTCTATTATTCCTCCTCCCTAACCTCAGTTACTTCCTGTCCTGTATCTTGTCCCTTCTGCTGACATACATCCCTTCCCCTCTCCCATTCCGGTTCCTCATCCCTCTATATTTGAGTCAGAAGCAGCTTCTTCCTTCTCCTCTACACCACGAGGGTATCAGCAGGGGGAGCAATGAGAGCACAGGAGAAATAAATATATGACTGGAGAATGCAGGGGAGAAACCTAGAAGGTGAAAGCGCAATTGGAATTGCAGCTAACAAGGGATATGAAGGGTAACAAGAAAGGTTTCTACAGGCATGTTAGCAATAAAATGGGTGGTCAGGGAGGGTGTGAGACCCTTACTGGAGGAGGGAGGTAACTCAGTGGCAAATGATGTGTTTTTTGACTCTGTCTTCACGATAAGGTGAGCTCCCAGCTACTGCACTAGGCAACACAGTATGGCAAAGAGGTGAGCAGCCCTCAGTGGAGAAAGAACTGGTTAAGAACTATTTAGAAAAGCTAGACATACACAAATCCATGGGGCCAGATTTAATGCATCTGAGGTTATGAAGGGAGTTGGCAAATGTCATTGCAGAGCCTTTAGCTATTATCTTTGAAAATTCGTGGAGCTTGGGAGAGGTCCCAGATGACTGGAAAAAGGCAAATGTAGTGCCCATCTTTAAAAAAGGAAAGAGAAGGACAATCCAGGGAATTACAAACCAGTCAGTCTTACCTCAGTCCCTGGAAAAATCATGGAGAGGATCCTCAAGGAAACCATTTTGAAGCACTTGGAAGAGGGAAAGTGATCAGGAATAGTCAACATGGATTCACCAAGGTCAAGTCATGCCTGACCAAAATGATTAACTCCTATGATGAGGTAAGTGGCTCTGTGGACATGGGGAAGTCAGTGGGTGTGATATACCTTGACTTTAGCAAAGCTTTTGATACAATCTCCTGGAGTATTCTTGACAGCAAGTTAAGGAAATATGGATTGGATAAATGGGCTGTAAGATGGAGAGAAAAATGGCTAGATTGTTGGGCCCAATGGGTAGTGAAGGGGGACAGCAGGGATTGGGCCCACCCCCACACTTACTGGTGATGGTGGGAAGTGACCTGGCCCCAGCCCATTCTGCCTCCCCAGCTTCAGCAGTGGAAGTGAGGGTTTGGGGAAGGGGTGCAACTGCTTCCTACACTCATCAGTGTCAGGAAACGGAGAGACACAGATGGGAGCTCAGGAGCAGAGCAGGCTGGGACAAAGTCACGTCACTTCCCTCAGCCACCGGTGAATGTGGGGGGCAGGCCTTACCTCTGTTGCTGGTGCCACCCCCCATTAGTCCCACAGGTTACATCACTCAGGGGAGCTGGCTTAGGGGAAGGGATGGAGTGGGAGAAGGATGGGGCTGAGACAGGAGAGTTGTCCCAGGCCCCATTCTCCCCTATGGATGACCCTGCTGGGTGCACCCTGCAGCTGGGCCAGCAGGGGAATAGGGCTGACTATCGGAGCCAGCACTACCCCATACGCAGCACACAGCTGCCTAGTGCACCACTGAATTTGGGGCAGTTTGGGGTAATTTGGTGCCCCAAATTTCATGGTTCCCTGTGCAACTGCATATTTTGCATATTGATAGGGATGGCCTGGTACTCAATGCTAACAGGATTCAGAGATTTTAGCTGCCATACGCTGCCATATCTCTACTGAGCATGTGTAAACTAGGGATTATTTTTATATAAAGTACTTTAAAATAAATGTGCAAAGTTATTGAAATAGGTAATTAAATAATTATTTAAAAGCTGAGATGTGGATATCAGCTACATGAGAGAAAAACACACAAGTGT
This sequence comes from Pelodiscus sinensis, assembly GCF_052426305.1. Lineage (NCBI taxonomy): Eukaryota > Metazoa > Chordata > Testudines > Trionychidae > Pelodiscus > Pelodiscus sinensis. Next base: position 46,538,194 of record NC_143052.1, read on the forward strand.
TGTCTTAAATGCTATTTTCCCCCCACAACCTACAGTTGCACTAAAGTTAGGAAACCTGTAAACATGTTCTATTTTGGTTAGCTAAGCGAGAAGATTTTAAAAATATCCCCATTACAGTTAGATAGGTTTGACAGTCTTTGCAGCCAGGGAATCAGGTCCAAAAGGAGGAAAAAGCTGAAAAACAATCTGGTAAGCATTAAACAAAAATTAAGAACACAATGTTTGATCCTTTTTATGATCCCGTGAAACACATATTGGCTGTACTCAAAACCACCTGTGCATTTTGATCAAGTATCCAGTTAGTATATTCTCAGAGATTCAAATACATTTTCAAGGGTCAGACCCAGTCCCTAGTGAAATTGAGAATTGTGCCATTGCCTTCAGTAGGATCAGGGTTGTTGACACCTTTTAGGAAGAGCACATATTATGAAACCATTTTCAGTGTTAAGATAAAATACATCTTGGCCCAAATCTTCAAAATGACACACAATGTTCTTAAATATTTTCTTGTGCTCCTTAAATTGCAAATTATCAGCCTAAAGGCTTAACCCTCTCTGATGTGTGTCACATTCCATTTTCCCTAAGGCCAGCTTATTTCTGTTAGCAAGGTTATGTCAGGAGAAAATATTTAATAATTAGTTTCTTCACCTCTACAGTCTAAGTCTTGCAAACTTCTTCCAGATAACTCTACAGTAAAATGCCTTGGGCCAGATCCATCTTTTGGAAAAGTCAGCTGGAGTGAGTGTAAATCTTAAAGCAGTAAGTCGATGTGAAGGATAAATTTGGCACATGCTTTGCATACAGGAAGTATGAGCCATTAGTCAGACATTTTATAGACTAAAAATACAAAGAAATGAGACAAAAACTGCATTCTTTTCCAAATAAAATTTGTATTGAAAAATGCCAGAGTGCCATCAAATCCAGCAATGATGAGCGAAATTCATTCCAATAATTATGTAGTCATTAGATAACAGTCTATTATAGGAGGGAGGAAATACTTTTATGGAAATACAGTTTCCCTGTGTAGTAATTTAGTCTAATTTAATTGCATCTAGCTGAGCTTTTTTTTTTTTACTGAATTTGGGATAACTTGTTATCAGATCTTTACAGTAAGTCTGATTAATTTCATTTTTACAAGTACATGAGATTTAACAGGGTTCAAAAAAAGAACTAGATAAATTCATGGAGGTTAGGTCCATCAATACTTATTTGCCAGGATGGGTAGGAATGGTGTCCCTTGCCTCTGTTTGTCAGAGGATGGAAAAGGATGACAGGAGAGGGATCACTTGATGATTACCAGTTCTATTCACTCCCTCAGGGGCATCTGGCATGGCCAGGTGGCAGACAGGATACTGGGCTAGATGGACATTTGGTCTGACCCAGAATGGCTGTTCTTATGTTCTTAGATGTTTTTTCTCCATATTTCTCCAATATGCAGGCAACAAAAATGAAAGTTCAGATCATCAAATAAATTCCTTGTAGGCTATGGCTGTGTCTAGACTGCTTTTGCGGAAAAACTTGCCAGCTGTCTACACTGGCCTCTTGAATTTCCGCAAGAACACTGACAATCTCATGTAAGAAATCAGTGCTTCTTGCGGAAATACTATGCTGCTCCCGTTTGGGCAAAAGTTCTTTTGCGCAAAAGCTTTTGCGCAAAAGGGCCAGTGTAGACAGCTCAGATTTGTTTTGCATAAAAAAGCCCCGATTGAGAAAATGGCGATCGGGGCTTTTTTGCGCAAAAGCACATCTAGAGTGCTTTTGCGAAAAAGCGTCCGTGCCAATCTAGACGCTCTTTTCTGCAAATGCTTTTCCGTTAAAGTCTAGACATAGCCAATGAGTTTTATTATTCTAACAAATTAATTTTAACTCCAGAGATATTGGTGTGTTCTTACTAGAAAAAAATAAAGATGGTGAGTGAGTGACAAATTAAAAGGTTCTGTAACACTGTGTTCTATTTGCTTTTGAAGTTTAGTGCCATAGTTGTATGCCACTGACATTTCAGGAGGCCTGAAAGTGAGATTTCCCTTTTAATTGCCAGAACACAATTTGGATTAAATAAGCATCAGGCCCTAGGTGCAACAGCCATTCAAGATGGGAAGAAAGATCCAAGGCACTGATGGTGGCTCTGAGCGCTGGCAGTGTTTCCATGACTGTTTCTTATGTGAGTGGGCTGAAGCTTGTCTAGGAAGGCACTGTGACTCTGCCCCTGGGTTTGACTTATTACTGGTGGATCATGAAGATAGCTAGATGCTAGCAATCTCCTCAGTGGGAAAAAAAGATAATTCTTTTTAACTGGGTTATGTGGCTCCATGGAGGAAGTCTAGTTTTATAAAGTGATTTTTGGTCTGGAAAAGTTGTGTACGGTGACATTTTGCTACCTCTTTTTATCTTCTTGGCAGTGATATGTTTCCAGAAAGCCCTTCTGTCTGTCAGGCTGCTTCTTCTGCCAGCACTAGGGATATAAATTTTCAATTAATTGGCTGATGGAATAGTCGATGCAATTTGTATCAACTATTCGATTAGCAGATAAGGGCGCCTCCACCTTTGCAGTGTCTAGGACTGTTGCCTAGGGCTATTGCTACACTTCAAAGGAGAAAGTGCTGCAAGGAGCACAGGGCCAGTGGGGCACTCAAGCTCTCCATGACATTTCAAAGCAGCAGTGCCACATGGAGCCTGGGGTCACTGCTGCTCTGAAACGCTGCAGGGATCGTATAGTCTGGGGACCGCTGGGGCCTCCAGGCTGCAAGCGGCATTTCAAAGTGGCAGACCCCAGGCTCCACATGGCACTGCTGCTTTGAAACGCCGCATGCAGGCCGGGCCAGCTGGGGACTCCCAGCAGGCCCTAGGCTGCATGCCACATTTCAAAGTGGTAGCACCGCATGGCGCCCATGCTCCAGGTGGCACTGTCACTTTGAAACACTCCATCCTCTTCCCCCATCCCCCACCTTGCTGCCTCTTTCTAATAGAGGAAATAAGGGGGGGAGGGAAGTGACTAGTCGACTAGCATTTGCTTATCAGATAGTCGACTAGTCGTTCACATCACTAGCCAGCACCACTCAAGTTTTCTTTCTCATTGATTTTTCAGTCACAGACCTGCTGTGGTCTCTCTCTCTCTCTGTGTGTGTGTGTGTGTGTGTATGTGTGTGTGTGTAGAGCTCTCTGTATAGGGCATGTCTACAATACAGAGTTATTTTGAAATAACAAGGTGAGTGCCCATACTGCAAGCCCTTATTTCAAAATAATTTCAAACTAAAGGGCATGTTATTTCGCAATAATAACCCCTCATTCTGTAAGGAATAACGCCTATTTCTAAACTGCTATTTCAAAATAGCACTAGTGACATAACAGCTGCTGTTATTTCGAAATAACTACTTCTCAGAGTCATTCAAAGTAATTACTCCCCAGTGCTTCCTGGGGCTCTAAGTCGAGATAGTGGATCCACATTAAAGGAGCCTGCCTTGGACTAATTTTGAGACTTCCTTGTAGTGTGAATGCATTATTTCAAACTAATTATTTCAGGATTTATTATTTCAAAATAATTTATTTCAAAATAATCTGGTAGTGTAGACATAGCCTATGAGTATATTGTGGAATTTGGCAGGATTCAATTTTCTGTTCTTCCTGTCTCTCAAGGTAAAGTGTTCTTCTATCTGCCAGGAGAGAGTGTTCTTCAAATATAAATGTTTTAATATTATAGGGGAATCAATTAGCTATCTGTCATTGCTTAAGTAATTCCTTACCACCAAATTCGGACAAGAACTCTTTCTGGTTTTTTTAGAATATAAAATAATTTATTTGATCATTTAAAAAAAGTGTAAAGGCACTCAAAGAATCATCTAAATTTAAAAAGACTATTTTAAGAACTGAAAGACTCCTGTATAGGAAATAGGAGTGTTTGGCCTCATTTTAAACAACAATTTCAACTCGTATTATACCCAGGCTAAGTCTAGACTGCAGACTTGTTTCAGAAGAAGCTTTTTTTAGAAGAGATCTTCCAAAAAAACTTCTTCCGAAAGAGAGTATCTACGCACAAAAGCTCATCGAAAAAGCGATGCGCTTTTGGAAAGAGAATGTCCAGACTCATTGGACGCTCTCTCACATAAAAGGCCACCCGGAACCACTTCAGCCAGGGCTTTAGCTCACCAGTTGCTTCCCAGTGTTGGTGCCGGAGCCTTGCAGAGACACACACTTAAAGAGCCCTGCCCCAGACAGCTGTTTCTCTGCTTCTTCTGTGGGCTTGCTACCTCTTCGAGGGACAGCAAAGCTCTCACAGTGCCTGCTGCAGTTGCCCAGCTTTTGTGGACGCCTCAGCTTTTTCCTGTGAGCCATAGAGCTGGAGCTGCCCTGGGCATGTGATGGCCCCACACGGCCATGCTGCAGTTTTTTCAGCACTTTGTGCCAGCTGCCTTCCTGATCCTGACCGAGCTCGACCCTGAGCTCATTCTGGGGACCTTCTCCCTGGGTGAGGGAGCTAGAGTCTGGCAACCACAACCCACTGTGGAGAGGCGTTTTTGGAGGCTTGACACGAGTTCAGACTGGTGGGACCGGCTGAGCTTCCATATGCGTAAGGCCACCTTTTTGGAGCTATGTGCCTGGCTCGCCCCCACTCTCCGGAGATGTGACACCCACCTGCGGCCCACCATCCCCCTGGAGAAGCAGGTCTCAATAGCCCTCTGGAAGCTGGCCACTCCCGACAGCTACCAGCAGGAGCATACTGGCAATCAAAATAGGCCCAGGAAATGGATTGAGAATGGCCCTCCCATGACATTGCCCTCCGAGCTCCTCAAGCCCTGCCCCCTGCGTCATGTCCAGCATGCGGCGCAGGCAGCGGGTTGGGCTCTGCGTGCCGCATACAGCGTGGATGCGGGGCCACTTGGAGTGAGGGGCAACAGCGTGCGGACACAACGGCCCACTGGATGACGGCCCACCGGGAAATTCCCGGTATCCTGCTGGGCCTGTGCACCCCTGGCTACCCGTCGGTGGGCAACCAGTGCAGCGTGGGGAAGTCCACCATCGGGGCCATCCTCATGTAGGTAAGGTCCTATGGGGCTGCAGTCCTTGCATGGGAGGGAGGAGGGAGGAGGAAGGGGTCAAGGAAAAGGGGGTCCCTTGGAAAAGGGGGGTTGTAGGTTGTGGGGAGGGGTGAAATGGGGTGGGAGGAAGCCCCGTCCCTGGGGGGTTGTGCCGTCTCGCCCTCACATAGTCCTGTTGCTGGGGGGGCAGCCTCATAGGGAGTGGCTTCTGGATGTTTGAGGGGAGGAGAGTGGAAGGGAGCCGTTTTTCTGACAAAACTCTGTAATGTAGACATACCCCCAATGAACCTAAAATGAACAGAATAAGAGTTAAAATTATACCTTTAAAGATGTTGGAGAGTTTCCTGCCACAGGTAAAAGCATTTATAGCCCTGTTGTTGGTGCACTAGTGGATAGCCATGAGCTAAAGATATTACTAAGGCCATTCCAGGAATGTATTGACATAAAGATGACAGTGGCTGATATCTGACTCCAGCTTAGCCCCTGAATGAGGTATATCCTCCTCCACAACTTTTCATCTTATCTTTCTGCCAGCAACTAGACAGCTAAGAACAGGGAAGCCATAACTCGGAATCAAGAAGAAGCAATCTTTCAGCATAGCAGTTCTGCAACTTGCCTTCACCAAGACTTCAGCATCACTGGTGAGATGGAATTTGCAAAGCACTTCCATGAGGATAGATATAAACTTTTCTTGTGATAATATTCATGGAATATTAAAATAGTATTTTAGTGTATTTTAGTTTGACAATAATAATTTCTGTGCTTTGCAAATCCAGCTAGACCTATCACTACCAAACAATGCAGAACCTCTTCACTTCACACCATCGAGGTTCACAGATGCTGGAACGAGGGTTTCTGGGGTTGCTGCCACATCTCCTTGCTAGAATGTTTTCCATTATATACAGGTGTTACAGTTTCACGAGGCATACCAGAGCGGTCAACAAAGGCTTCCCGTGTCAACCGTGGTGTGTCTAGACTGCCCCGCTGTGCCGGATCAGCTGATCGTTGGCACAGCATGGTGGCCATGTTTATTTTAATGAAGCGAGGATTATTTAAATCCCCACTTCATTGACTATGTTGAGTAAAATATTTTACGTGGCTCCGTCGACAGAGCCATGTAGTCTAGATGTACCCTTGGAGTTGGAAAGTTGTATACATTGGAATTCAGAAAAGGAAAACAAAAATGACCTGGGGTATGGAATGGCTTTTGTATGAGAAGAGATTAATAAAATTAGGACTTTTCAGATTGGAAAAGAAAGGATTAATGAGGGATATGATAGAGGTCTATAATATCATGGGTGTGAAGAAAGTAAATAAGGAAGTGGTGTTTATTCCTTCTCACAAGAACCAGGGGTCACCACATGAAATTAATAAGCAGCAGGTTTAAAACAAGCAATGCAGTCAGCATATGAAACTCTTTGCCAGAGAATGTTGTGAAGGTCAAGACTATAAAAGAGTTAAAAAATTAACTAGATAAATCTGTGGAGGCTAGGTCCACCAATAGCTATTAGCCAGGATGGTCAGGGTTGGTGTCCATAGCCTCTGTTTGCTAGAAGCTGAGAATGTGTGACAGTGAGGCTGATCACTTGATGATTACCTGTTGTGTTCATTCCCTCTGAAGTGCCTGGCATTGGCCGCCATTGGAAGACAGGATACTTGACTAGACAGATCTTTGGTCTGACCCACTACGGTCGTTCTTATATCTTTGGTATTATTACTAGCTAAGAGCCCCTTAATGCCAACTGGCAAGGGATCAAAACACTGTTGTCAGAATATTTTTAATATTATAGTTTCTTGTGACATATCATATATAAAGTGGAGACAATGGTTATGAATATCATTGTGTGATGTACATATGGGTTGTGTAAAAAATTTTATATACATGCCAGAAATATGTCCAGATCGTGCAATCAGAGCTGATCGAATAAACAAGCTTGCCCTACACAAAGGAAATGTTGTTTAGCCTGTTTGCCTGTGTCTCCAGTATAAACTGAAGCATGATGAAGCCAAAGACCACATAACTACATAGCCATCTAAGGTAAACAAAGTAACCATGCCAGTCAAGAAAGCAAATGGGTCAGAGGATGGAAAGGGGATTTGGCATCTTTAGCTGAAAGAATAATCAACAGTTGATTACCTAGCAAATAAACAAAACCTCAGACTCAGCATGAAATACTAGAGATGTTGGATATGAATTAGCAGTCTCTCACCTTGGCTGGTGATGATAGCAGCTCACTACACTTCCATGCACAGGGTAGAAATCCTTTTAGTTTGGGCACTTCCCCCAGTCATCTGGTTCCTCCCTTCAGGAGTTCGCTTATGTGGGGAATGAGTCCCTCAATGATGTCATCCAACCTTATTTAGCTTTAACATATGGTGAGAATCCTTTGTTGCAAAAACAGTTCCCAGGCCAATTTGTGGAAATGGAGATCAGTGTCATGTAGTCTGGTCACATGTCCTTGCATACCCTGCTGAGTCACAGAGGTCATTATTCATAGCCTGCCTGGAGTGTTCTCAGTACAGCTTACCAGGTGGAGAATAATCTTCTATAAAGCTTGTTGATTCCTTGATGGCCCATTACCTGGTATAGGTCCTTCCCAACCAGTTATCAGGTGTCACTACATTTGAAATACTGATACATAGTCAATATTCATAACTTTAGATTAAAAAATGGTAAATGCAAACAAATAGAATAATCATGTTCAGTAAATCATAACTTTTTCATGACCTCTTATATGACTCATCTTGTAGAAACTACATCATAATTATGTAATAATTATCAATATGGAGGTGTAGTTTCATACAAGGATTATAAGCTATTATGTTTTAGACAATAGAAAGCATGCTTTTACTTTTATCCTCAACCTATTCTGTCCCTTTGTCTCCTGCTTAGTATCACTTAAATCTTTATTCTTTATTAATAAAGTGAATCTTATTTTATTATAAAACCATCTCAGTGCTGTTTATTATGATAAAGAGTGTGTACTCGGTGAGCCAACCAGATGGAGTATGTTCTGCGTATTTGGAGACGGGGACTTAGTATGTTCTGTGAATGTCCGTTCAGAGTGACTGAACATGGCATAGACACATCTCTGGGAAACTGGGGTGCACTTAGTGCTATCTGCAAGCAAGGTTTAGACTGTCCAAGTCTCAGGGAGTCGGCTGGGGAGACTAACAAAACTCATGTGGCAGGGAGCTGACAGACAACGTAAGCCCCAGCAGAGCTCTCTCTTGCTGAGTTCAGAGAGGTAGTGGCTTATGGTTCTGACCACTCTGTGGAGAGTGTCACATAGGGTATGTCTACACTGCCACCCTAGTTCAAACTAGGGTGGCTAATGTATGCATTCGAAGTTGCAAATGAAGCCCGGGATTTAAATATCCCGGGCTTCATTTGCATCTTGCCGGGCGCCGCCATTTTTAAATCCCCGTTAGTGTGGACGCCGTGCCCGCGGCTACACGCGGCACGGAGTAGGTAGTTTGAATTAGGGTCTCTAATTCGAACTACCAGTACACCTCATTCCACGAAGAGTAACGGTAGTTCGAATTAGAGAGCCTAATTCAAACTACCTACTCTGTGCCGCGTGTAGCTGCAGGCACAGAGTCCGCACTAAGGGGAATTTAAAAATGGCGGTGCCTGGTAAGATGCAAATGAAGCCCGGGATATTTCAATCCCGGGCTTCATTTGCAACTTCGAATGCCTACATTAGCCACCGTAGTTCGAACTAGGGTGGCAGTGTAGACATACCCATATAGATAAAGCTATTTATAGTGCATATCTTAGGATCAAACCAGCCAAAGTCAGTATCTAGTTTTAGATTAGCAACTACTACCAGTTTTTGAAGTAACTGAACTACACATACACACACACTGCTGTCTCGGGTCTCAGGCCATCACCTCTCTCTGAGTAGGGACCAGCATTCCTCTTCCTTGGGTTTGGTGTCCCCCTGCAGTTGTCTCGGATTATCCCAGAAGAATTGACTTAGCTCAGCCCCTGGAGTTTCACTCTGTTTCTCTAAAGACTAAGACAGTGCTTTACCAGTGACCAGACAGCTTTCACAAGGCAAATTATATTTATTTTAGGCTAAAAGCCTTATAGAGAAAACAATAAAACAACAAAAATCCAATTGTTCTACATTGGAGACCTGGAAGATCAAAGTTCTTCCAACCCTTCATCAGGGTTTGGCTCCCCTTAGGCAAACAATCATGTCTATTTATCTTTATCAAAAAATGAATCCTCCTTAATTTCACCTTTTATAATAAAAGCCCTTTCTTTTTCTCCTTGCAGCTCTGTGACCCACAGTGAACCAGTTTAAGCAATTTTCCCTACATGTGGTATTTCTCTAGAGTTGTTTACCCAGCCAAAGATTCATAGTAATCATCCCCCACTGATTTCAGTTCCTGGCTCATGCTGGTAACTTTTACAAAGGGGATACAATAAGATATCTCTCTCTCTCTCTCTCCCTCCCTTTCTCTCTCTCTCTCATATTCATAAAGTTAAAATCACATTCCCCAAAGAGATTGCATCTGTTTGCAATATACATCACAACCACATTCTCACTAAAGTGCATGACACTACAACAAATGGATGGACTTAAGCACACATAGAACTGTTTTCAGCTTTCTTTGCTTCAAAAGAGCAGTTAAGACTTGCCACATTCTGGAGTGCAACGCACATGACTGAGAGGCTGTGTCATCACCTGCCCTGTAACCCAGGAACCCAGGGTGTTTTAAAAACCTTTATCTAGATGCTCCCAGCCAGCATACAAGCACTCAGTCAGTGACTCAGTGATAAGCTGCCCTGGACCAGAAGCTTTGACCCCAGCAGCCCACTTGCTATACCTGCATTTTGGCCTTCACCAGCATTGGCTACACTGAGCAGGATCACTCCAACACGCCATCCATCATGAATTTTCCCCATGTGCTCACCAATCTCCAGCCCTTTCCTGGGCTATTCAGAGAATTGATAAGGTGTGCTTCCTCCTCTAGAGATACAAAATGCACAGTTTGTCACTTTAACTACGTTAACTGTCACTTAAATTGAAACTCAGCCTTGGGTTGGTTCAGATTACAAGTAAAACAAGTGTATTAACAAAAGGAGATAGGCGTTTTAAAAAGCTCACATATCAAAGACAGAGTTAGCAATAGTTTCATGCAAATAAAAGTGGAAAACAATTTCTAGAGACTGAGACTTAACAAAGCTACAGTCTTAGTTTAAGATAGGATTTATCTTGTTTTTAATCTAGATTACCTCACTTCATTAGAATAAAATGGCTGACCACTCCCTTGGACAAGTTCTTCCACACAGTCTAAAGTGCTTGGTTCCATTGTCTTTTTAGGTAAAAGATAACATGGGGTAGTTTGCTCTTCTTTTTCTAATCCAATGGACCTTTGAAATGTATTCACCTGAAGAAGTGGGTTGTGCCCGTGAAAGCGCATGATACCATCTACATTTTTTGTTAGTCTCTAAGGGTACGTCTACACTACAGCGCTAATTCGAACTAACGCGTCTAGAACTAAAAACTAGTTCGAATTAGCGTTTTGCTAATTGGAACTAGCAAGTCCACATTGAGTGGACCCTGAACAGGGCTTAAGGATGGCCGGAAGCAGTGCCGGCAGGGCATCAGAGGAGGACATAGAGCGTGGAGATGCTGTCTCAGGCTAGCCGAGGGCTGCGCTTAAAGGGTCCCGACCCCCACCACGGACAGACAGTTCTAAGGGGTGTCCCGCTTGCAAAGCAGTCCTGGCTTGGATTGCCCGGAGTACCCACACTGGGCACATCACACCACTCGGCCATCAGCCTGGCTGCACTTGCCTCAGGCTGCCATCTGGGGAAAGGGGGCAATCGGGGGGCTGCAGGAGAGCTTCCACCCCCAGAAGCCCACAGAGCCAGCCCAGTCCTCCCCATCGGGGGCTCATACCCCATTCCTCCCTCACCTCCTTCCACTTACCCTTCCCTAGCCCTCCTTCTTATTGATGTACAAAATAAAGATAACGTTTCTTCCATCATTGACTCTGTCTTTATTGAACAAAACTGGGGGAGACTGGGAAAAGGAGGTGGGAGAGGGGAAGAGAAAGGCTGGGAGAGGGGAGGGCAACTAACATGATCAGGGGTTGGGAACAGGTCCCAGATGAAGAGAGGCTACAGAGACTGGGACTGTTCAGCTTAGAAAAGAGGAGATGGAGCGGGGACAGGATAGAGGTCTCTAAAAGCAGGGGTTGGGTGGAGAAGGTGCATTCAGAAAAGTTCTTCCTGAGTTCCCATAAAGAAGGACTAGAGGACACCAAAGGAAAGGAATGGGTAGCCGGCTTCAAACTAGTAAGAGAAAGTTGTTCTTCACAAAGCAAATAGTTAACCTGTGGAAATCCTTGCTGCAGGAGGCTGTGAAGGCTACAACTAGAACAGAGTTTAAAGGGAAGTGAGATCAAGTCATGGAGGTTGGGTCCATGGAGTAGTCGTAGCCAGGGGGTAGGAGTGGTGTCCCTGCCCAAAGTTTGTGGAAGGCTGAAGAGGGATGGCACGAGACAAATGGCTTGGTCACTGTCTTTGGTCCATCCCCTCCAGGGTCCCTAGGGTTGGCCGCTGTCGGCAGACAGGCTACTGGGCTAGATGGACCTTTGGTCTGACCCAGGACGGCCATTGTAAGCTCAGGGCTCAGGGTCGGCGGTCTCAGTGGACCCCCTTGATTTTCATGCACACCTGCTCCTGGGTGGCCAGGCTGGCAGCTCTCCTGCCCTAGACGGCCACTTTCCTGTGCCTAGTGCGGAGATCGTGGACAAGGTCCACGATGTCCGCACTAGCCCAGGAAGGTGCCCGCCTCTTGCGGTCCAGGGCAAGCTCCCGGGAGCTGCCAGCCTGGTCCCGGGAAGAGGGGGTGGGCTGCGGGACATCAGGTGGGTGGCTCTGTGCCGTGCCAGGTGCAGGGTCTGCTGGCTGGGTGCTGGCAGGCTTGCACCTGGCACGGGCACCGTAGCCAGCCCGTGCCCCTTTAAGGGGTCTGGGGCCGGGAGGGGGGCATAGAGTTTCCCTGGTGGTGGCCAGAGTGGCCACCAGGGAAACCTGGGGAGGGCTAGCCTCCCACTAGTTCGAATTAAGGGGCTACACACCCCTTAATTCGAACTAGTAATTTCGAACTAGGCTTAATCCTCGTAAAATGAGGTTTTCCTAGTTCGAACTAAGCGCTCCGCTAGTTCGATTCAAATTCGAACTAGCGGAGCGCTAGTGTAGCGGCTATGAATGTTAGTTCGAACTAACGTCCGTTAGTTTGAACTAACATTGTAGTGTAGACATACCCTCAGATGCTGCAAGACTATTCATTATATTTTAAGATTTTTCTGAGGGTTATCCTCCAAAGTAAAGTTCATTCAAGCTGTGAGAAAGGCAACAGGGAGCCTGGTGTTGAAGAAAATTCCATGCTGGCTTCTTTCCACGCTAATGTTTACTAAATTGCAAATTAAACTGTTTCTGCAATCCCCTACCCCTACTGTGATGCAGAACAGTTATCTTCTCTCCTGGTTAGTTTGATCGTTTTGTTTACCTTTTATGTAAATTCATTCCCATTGTCTTTTAAAGTACTTTGGAAGTATCTTTAAGATGGCATAACCACTTTCCTTTCTCTAAGGTGAGATAACATCTACCTTTCCTGGCATATTTTAAGAAAGTAATTCCAGATATGTTTGTAATTTTGAATTGGTCCTCCGTATATACACCACATAATAATATTGGTGATCAGTATGTTATTAGTTTTCTATTGCTATCTTACATGATATCTTTTAGAGACCTTCAAAGGGGTAGCCAAGTTAGTCTGTAACTGGAAAAACTTTAAAAAGAATGAATAGTCTAGCAGCATTCTTTTTTAAGTTTTTCAATCTTTTAGATACTGTTTCTGACGGTGAGTTGGAGTATGTTGAACTGGTCAGGCCAGCTGAAATTCACTAGGAGATACCAAAAAGCCTCTTTGTGCTGTTTTGTGACCCTAATCTGTATCAAAGTTGCCTAATATTTAGCATCAGAGTGATTATTGCTACTAACCTCAGGTCATATGTAGCCCAAGAATTAAGTGAACACTACCTGGGAACTATAAAAATGGACCTTCTGGCCAGGAATTGTGTGTGGTTGCCAAAGAGGGATACGTAAGTAGAGAAAATGACAAACCATTGTCAAAATTGTCAGAAAATGCAACAGATGCATAAACATGCTTTTTTGAATTCTTGGGAGTGGCCATCAACCCAAGGGCAAAAAATCCAGATAAATTATGCCGGAGCACTTATGGAACATGTTTTTGGGGTTGCAATAGCTGTCCATTCTAAATGTCCTAAAGTATTTTGTATGAATTTACTCAAATGCTGCGCATGATGGAAGTTTTAAGACAATTATTTTCATGGAGAAGAGTCCCTGATCAGAATTTCAATCAGATAAAAGTGGCACAAACACATAAACCAGCTTTTGAGCACATGTTCAGTGAATGCTGTATTCCAGTGATTCCTTTTGAAAATGCTGAGCCTACAGCACAGTCCCAGACAGTTACTTCTGACAGTGCTAGTGAGCCTCATGTCCTTGCTTCTACTACAGGTACATGTGACCCTAACTGTATAGAGCAGGACGATACTGCTGATACAGCTACATCAGAAAGTAGAAGATATCATTTCACATACTGGTGATGTTTATAGGGCTTTATCCAAGAAAAGCCATAATCCAACTCTTCAGACTTCATTTGCAATATGTTGCTTATTTAATGATAGATATCCAAAACTCTTTTTGATCATGTACATTTACACTAACTGAGGAGGAATACGGATTGGATAATCCCTTCAGCTAGAACACTCTCATGGCCCTAATTGTTTTACGTGTTCCAGACATCAGCAAATCCTGCCAGAGCTATACAACCTTATAGGCTGTACATAGGGTTATTTGGACCTCAACATGCCCATGAGGTTCCTTCATACTGACTTTCTCTACAGAATCAACACAGAGGATGGTTGTATTTTAGTAGTCCAGACTTTCTCCGCTGTCGGGACTTCTCAAAGGTGCTTTCACTTTAGAAATGGGACACACGGAGCCCTATGTCTAATGCTTGTAGATAGTGAAGTGTTGCATTGCCTTACAAGATAGAATCCTGCGTCCTCTTACCCCCCAAGTAAACTGCTGTATATAGGGAAGCCTATACTCCTGCCTATACTGAACTTTGTATATGAATAGATGACTTCATTTTCCAGCGAGGAGTCCTGTGGCACCTTATAGACTAACGGAAGTGTTGGAGCATAAGCTGTCGTGGGCAAAGACCCACTTCATCAGATGCATCTGACGAAGTGGGTCTTTGCCCACGACAGCTTATGTTCCAACACTTCCGTTAGTCTATAAGGTGCCACAGGACTCTCCGCTTTTGCAGATTCAGACTAACATGGCTTCCCCTCTGATACTTCATTTTCCAGAACTATCAAGATGACACCTTTCCTAAGAACTACAGCAACATAAAGTGAATGGTAAATTGAGTTCTGTTGTAATAATAAAGGTAGTAAGGTAGGCACCCCCAGCAAAGGCCTAGCTAGAGAAATCACATAAGAATAAAAAGCACTGTGTAAATCAGCTACTCATGAGTAACACTGGGTTGTTTTTAGCTGGTCTCCATTCCTGACTGAACTAGCCCATACCAGATAAAAAGAAAAAAATAAAGGAAACTCTTTATGGGCAGTTAAAATAGCAAATTAGACATGCAACACTTAACATTATTACAAATTGGCTGAAGTGCAGAGCATGCTACATGAGATTTCCAACTCCAGCACCGATCATGAGTCCTAATAACAACTCTATCTAAGAAGCGGAGTGCAATAGGAATACTAATTCAGAGATCTGGAAAAAATATTATTTTGCAGGCAGATTTACTTTAGAAGTAATTGGAACAAGGGTCTATAGTGATAAAACTTAATACATTCAAAAAACTCAGCATTCACCATTCAGTTATGGCCCTTGAATTGACAAAGGAAGAGAGATATTTGCTACTACAAAACTATTTTTCCACTTCCTGATATGCCGGTCTGTTAAACATCCCAACAAACTTCTCAGGACCCTGCCTATCTATCTTAGTGCACCTACAACAGCTGAAAAATTGTGTCTAACCTGAATCACTGTGCAGATTCTGGGGGCGAAGATCAACTATAGACATGATACTTTCTCTGCAACAACTCCAAGAAAAGTGCAGAGAGCAAAACCAGCCATTGTACTTCACCTTTGCTTGTGGACCTACCCAAAGCATTTGGCATATTCAGCAGAGCAGGTTTACTTGCAACACTAGAAAAGAGAGGATACCCAACAACCCTGTTAAGTCTTATACATTCATTTCACAACAATAGGAGAGCAACTGTCCAGTCTGACTGGTTCACTGTGGAGAGCTTTGAGATGAAAAGGGGAGTGAAGCAAGGATAGGTTCTTGCCCCTACACTCTTTGGGAATCTTCTTTTGGTACTCTTGAACTGTGTGTTGAAGGACATGAAAGAGAGAGTGTAATTCCACACTAGATCAGATGGGAACAGGAAACCCAATAGCCATGCTGGGCCCCTGGGCAAGGGATAGCAGCTCCATGCTCCCTGAATAGGTGTGGTGTTGGGCACAAGGGACGGGGCTGGGCCAGCATGTGTGACATTTGCAAACATCTGGAAGCTAATAAGATGGTAGGTAACAGGCAGCATGGATTTGTAAAGAACAAATCATGTCCAATCAACCTGGTAGATTTCTGTGACAGGAGAACAAGCCTTGTGGATAAGCAGAAAATGGTAGGTGTGGTATAATTAGTCTTTAGTAAAGCTTTTGATACAGTTTTGCATGACCTTATAAATAAACTAGGGAAATACAACCTAGATGGAGCTACTATAAGGTGGGTGCATCGCTGGTTGGATGCTCCCCAGAGAGTGATTATCAATGGTGATGACCTCTCTAGGCTCCTTCCAGTTCTAGTGTTCTATTATTCTATGATAACAGAATAGAAAATGCTCACAAATAAGACAAAAATATAATCACACATGTTAGTGTCTAAAACTTAACAGGTTGCAACCCTTGTCTAAGATTGTTTCTGTACCGTAAGTCACTACAGCGATAATGTGTTAGGTGTAGTGATGTAGCCATTCATATAGATATCTGCACCTGCCCTTTGGCATTGAAGAGCTCTTCATATTCCAGTGCTGAACAAAACACAATATAGGCATTCACGACCAATAAGACATAGGATACGGGATGAACAGTTATGGAGAGGATTTAGACCCTTCTAGCAGGGCCATCCATGTGTAGGTATCTGCACCTACATAGACTCCTACTGAATACAGTGAGAGATGAAAATAGGTTTTCTGTTTAAAAAAATAGAGGACTAGTATTGAGAATTGAATATGTTAATTGGATTATGATAATATGCAAAGCCAAAAATCAGATTTAAAATGTATTATTCTTTTCTAGCATTATTTTCCATCAATAATCCCCAACAGACAGTGGTGAAGAAATACAGAGCACAACTGAGCTTTCATCTCCCTCTGTGGCTGATCCTGAGCAGTACTCATGAGAGATACTTTGGGTAAACCCAGCAGGGCAAGAGATGTTGGATAACATAAGAATAAAACGAATATGAAAGCTACAGCCTGAAAGAGAGATTTTTTAAGCAGAATACAAAGTTATGTGACGAAACGTGGGCTAAACTCTCCCAAAGCCAAAAATTACGCGGTACTTTCAAATGCAAATGATGTGGAGATGTCTTGTATATGAAAAGGAAAGAGTGCTCATTTAGTAATGACACATAATATCAGACATTTTTTAAGTTAAGCTACCTGGAGTGCATGAGAGTCATAAAACTGATCAGTGCTACAGTAGAAGTAATTAAACACCTATAATCGGTGAGGTTTTAAAAATACTCTATAAATTTCTTGCCTGAGGTTCTATGAATCTTCTATGAAGGTGGTAGCTTAAATTAACTTGATTTTCCTTTGCCACCATCATGGCAGCATGAATACCTCCTTGCAATGTGAGGAAGTCAAAAATACACAGTTATACTTCTAAAAAGTCATTTGTTCTAACTCAGAGCCCAGGGGACATTAAAGATTTTTAGCAAGGCAAAATTTCATTATGCCTTTTTTTCCCCCATACTTTCACAGATTCCTTTCATGCATTGGACTCTGGCAAGAGAATATCTTTTTCATGCAAAATTATGGACTTCAGTATGTATATGTGGGTTGAAATGCTAATTAAAAGGTTGCATATTATGAGTGAAAGTTTAAAGATTGTAGTAGTTGTTTTGTTGTCCAGCAATGACCCACAGGCTTATTTCTCTCAAGCTGTCAAATTAATAAAACCTTCTAATACTTGTCAGGATACATCTAGCAGTAGGGTTAAATAGCCAGTCTTCAAAGAGTGCTATTTTACTATTGTCAGAAAATACTCTTCAAGTGATCTATATATTGCCAGAGGTACAGTAAAATGGATGTATAGCCTGCTTCCTCTAGTAAGAGGTACAGGTTGCACCTCTGAAATCTGGGATTCTCTGGTCCAGTAAAGACCACAAATGTTGCTAGCCAGAGAGCCCCAGCGACTGGGAATGGGACCTGCTGGCAGTCCAGCAGCAGAGGGGCTGGTAGATTGGCTGCAGCAGGACCAGTGATGGGAAGCTCAGCCAGGAGCCCACTGTGGGTTGGAAGGTGCAACCCCAGTGGCAAGTGATGCCAGCATCTGTGACCCCTGCCGGACAGGGGCAGAGTCTATGGAGTTGGTGTTTGGATCAGGGCTGACAGCTGGCAGGGGAGCTGTGACCTTCCCTGGTCTAGGGTTGCTAGGTGTCTGGTATTTTTGCCTCCTGTCCAGTAAAAAAATTCAGAAAATACTGACACCTAAAATGTGTTTCTTAAAGGGGTCATGTTAGTTGGATTTTTTGTTTTTCCTCTGCTCAACAACTTTGGTCTCTCCCTTTTTTTTTCTCAACCCTGGTCCAGCAAACTCCCTGGTTCAGGACCATTCAGGTCCCGAGGGTGCCAAACAAGGGAGGGTCCG
This sequence comes from Pelodiscus sinensis, assembly GCF_052426305.1. Lineage (NCBI taxonomy): Eukaryota > Metazoa > Chordata > Testudines > Trionychidae > Pelodiscus > Pelodiscus sinensis. The sequence continues at coordinate 46,556,245 of NC_143052.1, forward strand.
ACCTGAATTCTTCTTCCCTTTGGGTGCCCACACTTGTCACCAAATTGTTCTGTAGCTTTAGGATACTATTAGAGGGTACGTCTACACTACAGCGCTAGTTCGAACTAACTTAGTTCGAATTAGTTAATTCGAACTAAGCTAATTCGAACTAACGCGTCTAGAACTAAAAACTAGTTTGAATTAGCGTTTTGCTAATTCGAACTAGCAAGTCCACATTAAGTGGACCCTGAAGCGGGGTTAAGGATGGCCGGAAGTAGTGCCGGCAGGGCATAAGAGGAGGACTTAGAGCGTGGAGATGCTGTCTCAGACTAGCCGAGGGCTGCGGTTAAAGGGTCCCGACCCCCACCCCGGACACACAGTTCTAAGGGGTGCCCCGCTTGCAAAGAAGTTCTGGCTTGGAGTACCCGGAGTACCCACACTGGGCACATCACACCACTCGGCCATCAGCCCGGCTGCACTTGCCTCAGGCTGCCATCTGGGGAGAGGGGGCAATCGGGGGGCTGCAGGAGAGCTTCCACCCCCAGAAGCCCGCAGAGCCAGCCCAGTCCTCCCCATCGGGGGCTCGTGCCCCATTCCTCCCTCACCTCCTTCCACTTACCCTTCCCTAGCCCCCCTTCTTATTGATGTACAAAATAAAGATAACGTTTCTTCCAACATTGACTCTGTCTTTATTGAACAAAACTGGGGGAGACTGGGAAAAGGAGGTGGGAGAGGGGAAGAGAAAGGCTGGGAGAGGGGAGGGCAACTAACATGATCAGGGGTTGGGAACAGGTCCCAGATGAAGAGAGGCTACAGAGACTGGGACTGTTCAGCTTAGAAAAGAGGAAACGGAGGGGGGACAGGATAGAGGTCTCTAAAAGCAGGGGTTGGGTGGAGCGGGTGCATTCAGAAAAGTTCTTCCTGAGTTCCCATAAAGAAGGACTAGAGGACACCAAAGGAAAGGAATGGGTAGCAGGCTTGAAACTAGTAAGAGAAAGTTGTTCTTCCCAAAGCAAATAGTTAACCTGCGGAACTCCTTGTTGCAGGAGGCTGTGAAGGCTACAACTAGAACAGAGTTTAAAGGGAAGTGAGATCAAGTCATGGAGGTTGGGTCCATGGAGTAGTCTTAGCCAGGGGGTAGGAGTGGTGTCCCTGCCCAAGGTTTGTGGAAGGCTGGAGAGGGATGGCACGAGACAAATGGCTTGGTCACTGTCTTCGGTCCATCCCCTCCAGGGTCCCTAGGGTTGGCCGCTGTCGGCAGACAGGCTACTGGGCTAGATGGACCTTTGGTCTGACCCAGGACGGCCATTGTAAGCTCAGGGCTCAGGGTCGGCGGTCTCAGTGGACCCCCTTGATTTTCATGCACACCTGCTCCTGGGTAGCCAGGCTGGCAGCTCTCCTGCCCTAGACGGCCACTTTCCTGTGCCTAGTGCAGAGATCGTGGACGAGGTCCACGATGTCCGCACTAGCCCAGGAAGGTGCCCGCCTCTTGCGGTCCAGGGCAAGTTCCCGGGAGCCGCCAGCCTGGTCCCGGGAAGAGGGTGTGGGCTGCGGGACATCGGGTGGGTGGCTCTGTGCCGTACCAGGTGCAGGGTCTGCTGGCTGGGTGCTGGCAGGCTTGCACCTGGCACGGGCACCGTAGCCACCCCGTGCCCCTTTAAAGGGTCCGGGGCCGGGAGGGGGGCATAGAGTTTCCCTGGTGGTGGCCAGAGTGGCCACCAGGGAAACCTGGGGAGGGCTAGCCTCCCACTAGTTCGAATTAAGGGGCTACACACCCCTTAATTCGAACTAGCTAGTTCGAACTAGGCTTAAGCCTCGTAAAATGAGGTTTACCTAGTTCGAACTAAGCGCTCCGCTAGTTCGATTCAAATTCGAACTAGCGGAGCACTAGTGTAGCGGCTATGAATGTTAGTTCGAACTAACGTCCGTTAGTTCGAACTAACTTTTCAGTGTAGACATACCCTTTGTAATAAGATCTGTTCTCTTAAAAAATCAGAGCCAGCTAAAATGATTCAGTCTTTCATTGCATGGTGATCCTATGGATCAGATAATACAATATATATGCATTTCTACAACCTTAAAGAATATACCTGTGCAGTAGCTTGTAGTGCACAGTACAACTCTATATGCCAGATAAAGACAGAGAATTTCAACAGGATAAACAGATATTTGAATTGATGACAAAAGCAGATTTATTTTCCTACTGTCTTCATTCTCAAAAATGGTGAAAACTTTTTCCCTCTCAAAAAAGATGGCTCATGGGCAGATATCAAGTCTGGAATATTTGACTCCCCAATTGTGAAAGCCTACAGAAGTTATCAGCAACTGCAAGAAGAGTGTGACAAGACCATGCTTGGTAATATAGCTAACCAGTTAAACCAAATCATGTGTTAAATTCGGGCTTAGGATGAGATACTTAGAATAGATTTATGGTATCAAAACACCTGTTATACAGTGTCTGGGTTTCTCCCCAGAGGTGGGGGATGAGTACTTCTTTAGCAAAGGAAGAAGTGCTGCAAAATGCTGGTGCTCTCTGGTTACCTGACTCCTTACCAATTCCAACTGAATATTTTTATGGTATGATCCCCTTGGAGTAGTGGGGCATCGCACATTCCAAAAGGGTTTTGCTTGATTGAGGCCAGAGTGATGGTTGAAGTTAATAATAAAGTTATATTGTTCTCAGCAGTTAGTCTGTACAGTTTAACAACAACCAACCATGAATCACAATCAATAATACATAATAATATATTTTCTTCCTATGTTTTCCTACAATATATACACTATCCTGGGTGTAACCCAAGGTCCAGTGTGCTTCAACAGCAGCCCTGAGAATTACAAATTGTGGACTACAAACTGCTGCATGTTGGGAGAACTTCCTGCTTCCTGCCAGGATGTACCCTCTGCCTGCAGCAGGGTCTCAGCAGGGACTGAGCTAGAAGCCACATGCAGGCTGCATGCAGAGAGGAGGGGCTGCTGTACTGTGATCCTATTCTATGTTTTTACAGGTAGGACTAGAAAGGGCTATAGAACACCATGAGAGGAGTTTAAGTGAAACAAAAGGAGAACATGGACTTGGTTATTGTGGGGTTTAGTTACTGTGGGCGTTGGAACATGTTGTAAGGGGGCTCTGTTGTATGCTGTAACCTTTTCCCCCAGCAGGGTCTCAGCAGGGACTGAGCTAGAAGCAGCGCACAGGCTGCATGCAGAGAGGAAGGGCTGCTGCACTGTGATCTTGTCCTATGTTTTTTTATAGAATAAAGCGTGTTCCTGGTGGTTTGTCTGAATGGGTCTGCTCTGAGGTGCACATACATAATATGCAACGCAGAGCACACCAAGGAGCCTCAGGCCTGTTCTTCCACAAGGCTTCTCCTATGCTGAGTAACCTCACACTGGGCTGGTGAATAGGAGGGGTTACATGTGCATCAAGTGTCAGTTGATGAATATGTATAGTATGTTCTAAACATTGCCCACTTTTTTAAAGCTCCAGATTTTTTTCTCCTCTCTGAATTAGGCTGATTCATGAAAGGAAAAGTCCCTTGAGAATTGACAGGCAGTCCCATGGTTCTAGATTCTGCGAAGGAATCCAAGCCTCTGAGTTCTTGAATCTCTGGATGTTTTGAACTTCTGGGCCTGAATGGAGTCCCTAGGCAGGCTGTTGTGGTACAGACCCTTGGTCTAACTCCTTTTCCTAGGAGCTGAAACCGGTAGGGTTGCCAACTGTCCAATTTCTTAAAACCAGATAATATGACATCCCCAGTCAGTCACTCTCTCCTCCCCTGTTTGCTCGCTGGTTCCCCTAGGCCCCCGGAACTCACCTGTCACCTGCAGGTTAGGCTGGGAGCTGAAGTGGAGCCTGCCCATGAGATGGAGTCGGGAGTCAGCCCTGGCTGAGAAGAGGCTGGCATGCCCCAGTGCCCCTGCCCTTAGGGAAGTGCCTTGTTAGGGAAGTGCCCTTTCCTCCCTGCATGGTGTGTGCAAGCTGGAGCCAGGCTTCACAATATGCCCTGAGTTTTGGGTCCTGTTCACCCACCCTCCTGGATTGGGCTGGGCTGAGCCCTCATCCAAGTCGCACAGAGAGGGAGACAAGTTGGGGGAGATGCTGCAAAGTCACCTCTGCCCTGGAGAGAAGTGAGTGCCCTGTGGGATACCTGGTTCAGGCTGCAGCTCCAATGTTTGTCATGTGTGTCTCATAGTCCCTGGAGCAGCTTCCCACAAAGATGGGGCAGTTCTGCAGCAAGGTGGGCGGAATGGGAACAGAGCCAGGAAGCAGAGAGGAGGGCAGAAAATAGAACGCAATGCAAACACAATCCAGCAGTGTGAGTTGACACTCATCTGGCTCTCAGCCAGGCTGCCCCAGCTCTCTGCCGGTGCCCCCCTGCAGTCCTACATGCTGCAGTGAGTACTGCCTTGCTCCTCCCACACATCCAGCAGCCCCTTGGACAATGTGGAGGGGGCTGGCTCCATGCTTTCAGAAAGGGCAGGGCTTCTGGCAGAAGTGGTGGCCAGCCCCCAGCACTGCCCAGATGGTGCAATGCACCTCCTCCCACCACCGACCTTCACAGCCAGCTGGAGTGCATGGTATGGGACTGGTGTTCTGGCAGCACTTCTAAAGGGCCCGGAGCAATTGCCCCCCTATTGGCAGGCCTCCCTACACCAGTGTCCTCCTAACCCTACTTTCTGGCATCTCTGTGGGCAGTAACCAGACTTTTGGCATCTGGTCAATACTTCTGACCAAACACTGTATAAATTCCCTTTCAGCCAAACTTTCCAGTTGAAAACTGGACACCCTAGAAACATGCTGTCCAGCTACTTAGCCCTTCTAGGTGCAGGGCTGGCCTTTCAGACTCCCCTGTACTTAACCACACACTCTCCCAGAACTCCACTGAAAGACAGGAGCCTTCAGGTTTACTGTATAACTCTCTAGAACCTTGAAGCAGTTGTCAAACATTTACTACACAGAGATACTCTGCTCCTCATCTAACACGGTAGCTCATTTATTTAACCATAAAAGCCCAAACAAGTACAGATCATTTAGAAAGCAACAAACATTCCAACTGCAGTGCCTCTCACTAGCTCACCCTTTGCTTAGGAGGCCAATCCTTGGGGACCAGCTGGACCCAGGAAACATGCAGGCCTCCTGCCTAATTGTAGTCAGACAGGAACTCCCACCTGTAACATCCATCTTACTTGCCTGGAGCATACAGGGCACACACAAAGCGGTAAAATCAGCATATTCTTTGAAGCCTTGACAGGAGGCCCGGATATGCTAGCTCACAGTGACCCTGGACAATTGTAAGCAGAGATATGAGGGTGATCGAGCTAATCGCTGACCTCGAGGCTGCGAGAACTGCCTTGGCTGGCACCTATATTGATATGAACACACACTCGTCTGCAGGGGGAAGAATCTTCCGCCCACTAAAGAATGTCCAGTACTTGCAATTTAGTTATCTCTCTTGCAAGTGTAAATTAAGTTGAAACTCCTTTGTAAAAACTGGCGTCACAAAGACGGACCAACACAATTTGGCATCTTAGATAAGAAAGAGGATACGGGCCCCTATGGGTATAAAGATGGGTCCAGCAGCACACTTAGAGGAGTGTCAATCTACCATCTGCCTGCTGGTTGGGTTAGGTGATTGGCCTCCCGAGGTTCCACGGGAACGCCCACCTCGTATTCATTTTTCCTAGGAATTAAGGGACCGTCCCTGGCCTGATACGCTGGAGTCGAGAGGCGCAGAAGGGGGTAAAAATTGTATGTGGATGTGTCCTTTGTCTTAAGTGTACACATAGACTTAGAGCTCTTTAAAGATTAAGCTGTCACTTGGTACCATTATTTCTATTTTCTATCTTTATTTTCTCTGTAACCATTTTAATATCTGTATTTGCTAGCAGTTAAGAAATAGAGCAATAGCCACTGTAACCATATGCTTTAGAAGTCTCTTTAATAAATGTGTAACTGTTTAAGCTTTAACCTGACTCCTTCAGTTGCTGTAACAGAACCAAACACAATTTAAAAGAACTCCAGCCGGTCATAGGGGCAGACACAGGCAGAGCTGGGCATTTGGATCGTGTCGCCTCCAGGAGGCAGATCCATAGGGGCATCCGTCGGCCTTCCATAGGCTGCCCACTGCAGAGGGACCCCTGCCCTAGCAGCTAAAGACACGGGTGTAATAAGATCTCCCTGCAAACTTTGGGGCGCCCGTCGGCCTTCCCTAGGCTGCCCGCTGCGAAGGACCCTTGAGTTCTAACAGTTGAAGACTCGGGTGTATAACACACACATACCACTCACTGCCCTGACCATCGGCTGACACTAGTACATGCTGGGCTGCTACTCCTTCATGGAGACTTCTTCCCTGGTGTCTGTGACTTTCCTTTCTCTTTCCTCCAGCCTCCACTATGTTTTCTTATTTAAGCCCCTCCAGATTCCCTACTCTCCTTGCTGTGTGTCTGATAACCTTCCACTGCTCCTACTTTTCTCTCCTTTGAGAAGTATTTTTTCCATGTTGTGCATCTTCATTATCTGTTCAAAGCACCATCATTAGTATTAAGTACCTTCCCATTGTCCTCAGAAAGTACCTTCCACCTATCCTGTCAGCATACATATAGGCGCCACATATATATAGGACATAGTAATGTCAGAATACTGTTTTATCATCCGGAATTCATAAGATGTACAGACAGAACCTCCCCATCCCCAATACATCACAAGAATATCACATATCCTTTGGAAATCTCTTCATCTCAGTGCCATCTTTACTTCAGCAAAGTCATTTAAAACTGCATAAAGACTTGTTTAGTGAATTTATTCATAAAAGTGCCAGTGGAGCAGCTCTAGAAAAATAATCAAAAAGAAGCTCTTTCTGTCTTTAAATGGGCTTATTGTAAAGTCAGAATTTTAATGAATACAAAATTTTACACAGTGTCATCTGGTCATTTAGCTCGGTGCCTCTCTGGAGGCATGAGATCTTACAGTATGTGATGCACGGGTTGCTATGGCAATTTAGCATTTTTCAAGGTTTTTTTCCGATTTCTTCAGTTGCTATTAATAAATTTCCTGAAATAAAAAAAACTCCGGTGTATTAACATCTCACTTGTCTTTTATAAATTAGCTATTTAGAAGCTAATTCTTCCTTTCTAAATCTCCTATTGACTTCAATGAGACTATGGCTTGGCCCCAAATATTTGGAATTTTTAATATTATAATGCCTCCTAAATGGTGGGGGTTCAAATCACAAAGAATTGCAAATGCCATGTGTTTTGACACAAAATAATTGCACCAAGGTCCTTCACAGAGAACACCACTCACTTGGGGTATGTCTACACAGCGAAGTTATTTTGAAATAACAGAAGTTATTTCAAAATAACTTTCCTAGTGTCTACACAGCCATTCCATTATTTTGAAATTAATTTGATATAGTGGAGGGATTATTTTGAAATTGGTAAACCTCATTCCACGAGGAATAGTGCCAATTTCAAAATTGCTATTTAGACGCTTATTTAGATGCTTATTTAGAACCCCCTGGGCTGTCAGCTGGCCGGGCGCTCCGGGGCTTGGCTCTGCTTTGCCCCCCCCATCCCCCTGGTCTGCAGACCAGGAGGAGGGGGGTGAGCAAAGCAGAGCAAAGCCGCGGAGCACGCCGGCAGCGGACAGCCACGGCGCGTCTGGGCTGTCCCGCTGCCCCCGTGCTCCGTGGCTTTGCTCCAGACACCTGTGGTACAGCAGCTGGGTCGCTGCCAGTTGGTCCCGTAGCGCCGCTCTGGGCGCTACTGGACCAACCGGGCAGCACCCCAGCTGTTCTGCCCCAGGCGACCTGATTCAGCCACTGCTGGTCAGATTCAGCAGTGGCTGAATCAGGACGCCTGGGGCAGAGCAGGTTGGGTGCTGCTGGGTTGGTCCAGTAGCGCCGAAGAGCGGCGGCGCTACTGGACCAACCCAGCAGCACCCCAGCTGCTCTGCCCCAGGCATCCCCAAGTCAGCCGCTGCTGAAACTGACCAGTGGCTGACTACAGGAAGCCCCTGCCCCGGGCTTCCTGGAATCAGCCGCTGATCAGTTTCAGCAGCAGGTGACTTGGGGATGCCTGGGGTTCTTAAGTTGAATCTGTATGTAAGTCAGAATTGGCGTCCAGATTCAGCCGCTGTTGAAACTGATCAGTTTCAGCAGTGGCTGAATCTGGACGCCAGTTCCGACTTACATACAGATTCAACTTAAGAACAAACCTACAGTCCCTATCTTGTACGTAACCCGGGGACTGCCTGTACCTTGATTTGAGTTTCTCCGCCGTTCTCACAGTGGAAGACCAATGGGATCAAAAGCTCCCATCATCTTCCCTTACACCTCAAGGAGTACCAGCTGCCAATGGGGATAGTTTCTGAGTTTGATTTAGCAGGTCTTTGGTGCTACGAGACCCGTTAAATCAAACTCCGGAAGATCAATTGCGACAGCATCAATCTTCCATGGAGTGAAGACATGGCCTAAGCTTTCTATAACCTAGTCTGTGCTTGCAGCATGTAGGGTATGTGTAGCTATATACTGCAGTAAAAGGGTCCAGGAAAAAGGGAAAGAACCGGGAAAAGGCTCCAGTGGCAGGGAGTAACAAAGCCTTTCCCTGTTATCGCCCCACTGCCAGAAACTTGCCCCACTGCCAAGGTCTCTCACTGCAGCAAGGAAAGGCTCCAGTAGTGGGGAAACAATGGGACACTACACTGCTAAAAATAGCAGCATAGATATGGGAGGCACTATAAAAAGCCTTATACGGTATATACCTTAGGTTCAGGTGTGTAGGGCACTCTGCCCGCTCTATTTTCCTGAGCAGTGCCTCACTAGCTACATGTGATATCTGTGCTAGCTGTATATGCAGTTTCTATACATTACATACCACTGCAAGTGTAGACAGCCTATTAGTGAACTGCCCTACTGAAGTCAGTGGAACTGTGAGCCCAGGATTTAACTGTAGGTATTTTAAATACAGGAATTGGGAGATCTACATCAAATAGTTACTCCGGCTGTGTCTAGACTACATGGCTCCATCAATGGAGCCATGTAGATTAGACAGATAGGCAAAGGCAAATGAAGCCTCGATTTAAATGATCGCAGCTTCATTTAAATTTACATGGCTGCTGCGCTGAGCCGACAAACAGCTGATCTGCTGTTTGTTGGCTCAGTGCGCTAGTCTGGACGCTCCCCTGCCGACATCAAAGCCCTTTGTCGGCAGCCCCGTTATTCCTCGTGGGATGAGGTTTACTGGGGCTGCCAACAAAGGGCTTTGATGTCGGCAGGGGAGCGTCCAGACTAGCGCGCTGAGCCAACAAACAGCTGATCAGCTGTTTGTCGGCTCAGCGCGGCAGCCATGTAAATTTAAATGAATCTGCGATCATTTAAATCGCAGCTTCATTTGCCTTTGCCAAAAAAACAAATCTACATGGCTCCGTCGACGGAGCCATGTAGTTTAGACGTACCCTCTGTGACTGACAATATGCTGGTAACCAGTGTTACTTGCTTTTTGACACACATCAAAACTGGCTACCCACCACAGGTTACTAATATATCAAGCCCAACACTAGTAATTATAAGCTTCAGAGGGGTAGCCGAGTTAGTCTGTACAGGATAAATTTAAAAAACAACAAATAATATGGTAGCACTTTAAAGACTAACAAATCACAATGGACACAAATCAGATATCCGTAAAGTGAACATACAGAAACCTGTTGGTGAACACTTTCATTTGCCTGGTCATTCATTAAGAGATTTTCAAGTTGCTGTTTTATTATACAGGCAGTCCCCAGGTTACATGGATCCAACTTACATCGGATCCCTACTTACAAACGGGGTGAGGCAACCCCGCACTAGCTGCTTCCCCCCAGCAGACCAGGGAGACGCGAAGCTAGCACCCCCCTCAGCAGATCAGGGAGATGAGGAGCAGCTTTTCTCAGCAGACACCTCAGCTTGAGAATAAAGGACTGAGGGAAGTGAGGTGTGGAAGAATAAAACTGAGCTCTGGAGAAATGTTTGGCTAGAGTTTCCCCTACAATATGTACCAGTTCCGACTTACATACAAATTCAACTTAAGAACAAACCTACAGTCCCTATCTTGTACGTAACCCGGGGACTGCCTGTAGTGTATGTGAATAGACTGGGTCTCTTCTCCCTTACACCATTGTATCAGGATTAATCAGGATTAATTCCATTACTACAGTAATATTGATAAGCAGTGCCAAGTAATACATTATTTGTGAGCCAGTGTCTGATCTTGGTTCCACCAGGTAAATCAGAAAGAATTCCTATTAGTAGTTGTATGTTAGTGTAATATCAGAATCTTGCATCTGACGAAGTGGGTCTTTGCCCATGAAAGCTTATGCTCCAATATATCTGTTAGTCTATACAAGACTCCTTGCTGCTTTATCAGAATCTTTGTATCTTTAGTCCATCCATCCTGTGCTTTTCAGGACATTGGGCTACCCACGTTCTCCATGCTTGCTTATCAACTACCATGTGACCTAATCAAATTAAATTTCTCTATGTCATTGATAATTCTACCCTCCCAAGTCATCCTAGGTCTCTACTCCCCTTTCTTGTTGGATTTTCTGGTTTCCAATCAGAGCCATAATCGGTAGTCCTTTATGGTACTTTCGGAACACATGTTCTAGTCATTGATGTCTTCTCTTACAAATTATTTGGGATAGAGAACTCACTTTAGCCATTTGTTTGACCTCATTGTTTGTTTTTCTTTCCTCAGAGCTTACTCCTAATATTCTCCTCAAGCACTTATGATGAAACACATCTAATTTCTGATCATCTGTTTTCTTAAGTTGCCAGGTTTCACTGCCTTATATTGCTATGCTACAACGATGACTAAGTAGACACTTAATTTTCTATTTAAGGATAAAGTATTAAGTTTCCAAATGTTCCTAAATTTACCAAAGGCTGCGTTTGCTTTGCCAATCCTTATTCTTATTTCCTCAGAACATGTACCATGTTGGCTTATTGTGCTTCCAAGATATTTGAATCCATGTATCCTCTCTAGCTGATCATCGTTGATCCTGATGTTTAAATCCATATCTCCAATTATTAAAATCATATTTCCAATGGTTTTACATTTCTTTACATTGAATCATAGTCCTACCTTCTCCATCATTTCTTTAACTTCATTTGTGCATGTTTGAAGTCCTCCAGCATTTTCATGTAGAAGAGCAATGTCATCAGCAAAATCAGGATTGAATAATCTTCAATGATTCCCCCTTAAACCATATTGATTATGGCCTCAAGTGATGTAGGAATAATCAGTGATGGGCAAGAACAAGAATGGAGACAGTATGCAGCCTTGCCTTACCCCTGTATTAATTTCAACTAACTGACTCAATCCTCCATGCATTTTAATGCAGTATTTGGTGTTAGTGTAAAATGCCTTTATTATGTTAAAGTCCTATTTCACTAAATGGAAACTATATCTCATAAGAAAGAGGCCATTTAGTTTTTGGCTTCTTTTTCTGCTACTAGCCTATGTGGGGTAATGATGAGTCAAAGTGCTTTACTGAATCTAAGATAATTCATCGGGAAGAAACTTATCCTTCTCTCTACTGAGAAGAATTAATAACCCAGAACAAATTATTCTTCAAGAGACCTCAAGTAGTTTCTCCCACCATGTCTTTTACAGCACTTATAGTCTGACACCTGCGTCAGATATGAACACAGCCAAAAACGTGTATGCTGATATGACTGAGAGATTCACTGATAGACTCAACTCCAAGCATCTTCTTCTGTCTGATATTTTAATTAGCTGCCATCTGGTGCAAATTGGTCATTAAAACTGGTCATCATAATATTTTTATATATTTCAGGATCAATTCACTCTGTGAAGGGATATTAAGACCTATCCAGAGAGGTGAAATATATCAGTAGAAGTGCAGTCACTCCAACTTTTCCCTCTGTTGGTGGTAGATTTTTAATTATGGGCTGTGTGGATCATCCAAGAACTCTTCTCTAGCACATAAGGGTATGTCTACACTTGCAGCTTCTTGCGCCAGAAATATGCAAATGAGGCTAAGCGTGGAATATCGCTGAGCCTCATTTGCATACCTAATGAACCACCATTTTTGCAGAAGAGGCTCTTCTGCCAGAAGGAGCTGTCTACACTGCCCCTTCTTGCACAACAAAAACCCTCTTGCGCAATGCCATTCTTCCTGAAAAGTAACTGGCATAACGGTGCTGGTGCCATTGACAGTGCCATTGACAATGCCACAAGGCCTGTGTAATACAGCATCGTGGCAGCCAAGACTGGTTCCGGGAGAGGTCCCAGCACCGACGGGGTTGAGGCCAGTTGGGCACTGCGTGAGGCCTGGCAGCCTGTGTCGGGGCTGGCACTGAGGTAGAGGCAAGCGGTACTGGTCCCACAGGGGATGGTCCCACTGCAAATGTGACTGGTGCCGACCGATCCAACCGGTGCGGAGGAGAAGCCGGTGCCAACATGGCTCCCGGCATCGAAGACCTCGACCTCTCCGCCTCTACTGATGACGGAGGGGAGGTAATGAGGCTAATTAGGCACTGCGCTGCTTCAAAAGTGTCCGGCATCGAAGGACGATGTGAGGGTAGCTGACCTGGACTTGATGGTCGTCCAGCTCTTTTACGCCACACTCCAGCACTCGGAGACGCCTGCACCGGGGATTCAAGGCAATGGTGTAGGCCAGACCTGGACTTCTGGCTCGGAGACCTACCCCACAAAGACCTTGACTTCTTCGGCACTGAGGAGTGAGAGTGGTGCCAAGGCCTCGGTACCGAAGTCAGCGCATGGGATGGAGTGTCATGCATTGACGTCGGCGCACTGCGCACTGTGGAATGTCCAGTCGGTGCTGGCTATAAAGCCGCCTTCACGAGGAGAAACTTCAAACGAGAGTCCCGCTCCCTTTTCGTGCGCGGCTTAAATGACCAGCAGATCGTACAGGCGTCTGCTAGGTGACCCTGACCCAAACACTTTAAACAGCTATCATGAGGGTCTCCCTTGGGCATGAATTTAGCACATACAGCGCAAGCCTTGCGGCCCAGACATTCCTCACTCCTGAAGGGGGAGAAGGAAAAAAACAAAGAACTGCCAACTATCTAACTAATTTGAACTATTTACAACTATCTACAACTCTAAGAGAAACGGGAACTATTAACTACTCTAACAGAGAGATACGCTCCAACGACTGTCACGGGTGGTAAGAAGGAACTGAGGAGGGGGAGCACCGGATGGGGCAGTTATGCTCCGCCATAGCAGCGCCACTCCAGAGAGCGCCCTGCCGGCGCTACGGGTACCACTAGGGAAAACGCTCTGGAAGACACGGTGCACGCGGTGATTCAAATGGACACGAGCAACCACGCGAAGAAGAAAGGGGATTAGGGATGTTTAAATTTTGTTTGGTGGCCCAGCTACAACTCTGAATTGAAAAGAATTATGACAATGTCTTTCAGTTGTTACAGAGGACTTGAAATGTGTTTCCCACATTAACAGTGGTGCTTTGTTAGTGTAACTTATGTGCAGCCCAACCAGGAATTTCTCTCTCCTTTTGAGGTCTTTTGGAACTGAGTGAAAGTAGCATGTGATGGTGAGACCCGCAGAAAATTCCAAGATGTAACAACTTAAGTTTTCCCCCTTTGACTCCCACCTTCCTTTACATTTTGAAGTCAGCCAGAGGTTACACACTATCTCAGAAATCTCTCTCTCTTTCCTTCTGTGTGCTCCTTTTTCTTTTTCTATTCCCTTTCTCCTGATTAAAAAAAATGAGTTTCTTTGACTGGTTTGTGCAAGAGAATGAATCCAAAATAGCAGACCTGCCATTTATAGAACTAGCCCTTCCTGCAAGTGGGATTACACTAATCAGATGGCCATGCTAAACAGTGAGAGTACAGATCCTCTACCTAACATACCCTCTTGAGGACTGTTTCCTAGTCCCTTGAACTAGGGTGGCCCATCAAGCTTGCTTGTAACATAAACACACCCTCTCCCACAATCTCACTCAAGGGCTGTGTCTAGACTGCATCTCTTTTCCGTAAAAGGAATGCAAATTAGACATATCGCAATTGCAAATGAGTTTGTTGCCAGGTGATTCCTTCCCTCACAAATCAATTCTCCTGCATAGAAGCCAGCCTATTACAAAGAGCTACTCCATTTCAATAGGAGAGCACTTAAGTCAATGACTCTATAGCCAACCGTGTATCACTAACACTTGGTGTTTTGTCTAACATTGAGACAAGCAGACAGCAGAGAAGGCAACTAACCCCTACATTCATACTGGAATGGGATACGGCCGTGGTCCCCAACCCGGTGCCCGCGGGTGCCATGGCGCCCGCCGGGCTCTTTACATGCGCCTGCGGAGCAATCTGGGCTGGCAGGTGCCAGCCCCGGGCGCATGGCCGGTCCCGGCCCCGGGTGCGCCGCGTGTGCCGGTGCCGACCCTGACCCCCACCCCCGGGGGCGCCGCGCGTGCCCTTGCCGGCTCCGGCCCCGGCCTTGGCCCCGCCCCTGGGGGCACCGCGCGTGCCCTTGCCGGCTCTGGCGTCGGCCTTGGCCCCGCCCCCGGGGGCGCCGCACATGCCCCGGCGCCGGCCCCGGCCTTGGCCCCGCGGCGCTTACGGGGGGAGCGCTGGCCCCGGGCGCGCGGCGCTTATGGGGGGGGCGCCGGCCCCAGGCGCGCGGCACTTGCCGGGGGGCGCCGGCTCCGGGCGCGTGGCTATAGGGGGGGCCCCGGCCCCGGGCGCGTGGCTATGGGGGGGGCCTCGACCCCGGGCATGCGGCTGGGGGGGGGCCGCCCCGGGCGGGCAAGTGTCCCCGCTCCCTGGCGCCCGGCGGGCGAACGGCCACGCCCCCTGGCGCCCGACAACCTGAAAAGGTTGGGGACCACTGGGATAAGGAGACATTCAGAGTGTTCATAAACTAACCCAGAATTCATAATCTGTACAGAAAGATTTCCCAAATCATCACACCATTTGTATAGCTCCAGACCTGATTGTAGTACTAGCTCTGCAGGCGCAGGGTGCCAGAGAGAGCCAGAATATTTACTCATTTAGAATGGTTAAAGTCAGTCTTTGTGAATATCTACTAAATATTTGAGGGTAAGTCTACACTAGCTGTCCTAGTTCGGACTAGGGTGGCTAATGTAGTCATTTGAACTTGCAAATGAAGCCCGGGATTTAAATATCCTGGGCTTCATTTGCATGTTCCTGGGTGCTGTCATTTTTAAATGCCCGGTAGTTCAAACTACCTGCCCACGGCTACACACGGCACGGGCTAGGTAGTTTGAACTAAAGCTCCTAATTCGATCTACCATTACTCCTTATTGCAGGAGGAGTAACGGTAGTTCGAATTAGGAGCTTTAGTTTGAACTACCTAGCCCGTGCCGCGTGTAGCTGCGGGCAGGTAGTTCGAACTAGGGGGCATTTAAAAATGGCGACGCCCGGGAACATGCAAATGAAACCCGGGATGTTTAAATTCTGGGCTTCATTTGCAAGTTCGAATGCCTACATTAGCCACCCTCGTTCGAACTAGGGTGGCTAGTGTAGATATACCTTGAGAGAATTTGTGTGTCTTTCTGTGTATCTTTATGTCCGTGAGTCTGTTTGTTCAAGAACTTCTTCTAAGTGGTCAGATCCAGGACCACCACATTTGGCATGCAGCTTCCTCCTATCATAATTTAAAGCAAAGTCAGAGTTTGGTTGTGCCAGGACAATGGGATTTGCCTAGAATACAATTATATCCCTTAAAATGCAGAGGAAGGGGTCTGCTGGCAGGCACAGTTACACTGCAGACTGACCACAGAGGGCACACTTTTAAGACCGTGGCTGGCTGGAGGAAGGGCTCTGAATGTTGATGGCCACTGGTCATTGGTAAGGTTCCCATGCTGGTGTTGCTGGGTATGGTTCCCCCCTCTCCATGCTGGTCCCCAGGCTTCATAGCTGCACCCAATCTACTCCCCTGCCTTTGGCCCCAGTGTCGGACAGAAGAGAGGGGGAGGAATCCTGATCAGGTAACGCTTCCATAGGCAGCCCTAGAAAGCTGCCAACCAGCTGGGCAGTACTGCCCCTAGTTGCTGCTGCCAGCCAGCCAGCCAGTGTGGCCCCTGCCACTGTGGGTGCCCCTGAGAGCTATTGCCGGCTGGCCAGCACCACCCCTATCACAGAGTGGCCCTGGCCAACACCACCCGTATCATCGACAGTGGTCCCCACACACCCCCTGCCCTGACTCCTGCACTCCCTCTACTCTCTGCCCTGAGTCCCTCACCCACTGCCCAGATTCAAGCACCTCCCACACCCCAAGCCCCTTGTTCCTTACCCCTTGCCCTAACTCCTGCACTCCCAGGCCCACAACCCCCTGGCCTGAAAGACCTGGGCAACATTGGGTAAATCTTCTAGTATTTTCATATGCAATGTATCATATCATCTTATATGCTTTTCATCGTATTTCTTTGCAGGCTGTGCTATGAGTGATAACAATCACCATGTGTGCTCCTGAGCAAGTCTGGGTATATTATACTGCAGAAAGAGAAGTGAATAGGATAATTATCTTTTGCCAGAAGTTCATTTTTAAAATCAGAGTCTACAGTGCCCTATGTAGGTGTTCTCCAAATCAGCATTCTCCACTTATACTCGTGATAACATTTTGTACCCACTTGGCACAGTTGTAAATGACTCCACAAAATACAAGACAGATGACAAACCCATCCTGTGTTTTATATCCATAAATTATCACAATACAAAAAGACTGTTACACAGAAAGTTATACGTAGCAGGGATCTGATAGACTTCTCAACTCCATTTTGAGAACTCAGTAAAAATCTCTGACAGGATTAAAGTATAGATTGGTAAAAATAAAACTACTTTTCAATGTCAATGAAAAAATAAACAACCTCTTTAGTTTTTTCGGTAAGAATACTCTTGAATTTCATCTCCCTATTAAACTGAGGAAAGGAGAATTAGGATACTGATATGTCATAGTTCTCAGACTATGTGAGCAGACTAAGGATTATTATTGATGATAATAATTAAATTAAATTTAAATGTAGAGGACTGGGGTGGCTCTGCGGGCTCCTCGGGGTGGAAGCTCTCCTGCAGCCCCCCGATTAACCCCCCTGGATGGCAGCCTGCAGCAAGTGCAGCCAGGCTGGTGGCTGAGTGCTGTGATGTGCCGAGTGTGCACACTCAGGGCACTCCAAACCAGGACTGCTTTGCAAGTGGGGAACCCCTGAGAACTGACTGTCCGGGGTGGAGGTCGGGACCCTTTAAGCACAGCCCTCGGCTAGCCTGAAACAGTAGCTCCACGCTCTAAGTCCTATTCTGATGCCCTGCCGGCACTGCTTCCGGCCATCCTTAACCTCGGTTAAGGGTCCACTCAATGTGGACATGCTAGTTCGAATTAGCAAAACACTAAGTCTTTCATTTCAAAGACCCTCTGTGACCCTTGTCACTACCACCACTCCTGAAAGCTTCAGAGCAGGGGTGTTTTCTGGGGAAGTTCAGAGGAGGGAGTGAGAAGATGATGGTTATGGACTGCTCTAGCCTGTATGAGATGGTACACTGATCCATGGCAACCTTTCAATAGGGGAAATAAAAGCCACTTCCCTTCTATCGCTGCACTGGCTTTAAGACACTTACCTCCTTTGGGATCTTCAGATACAGAGAATAATAATCATGCAACCTTCTCTACAGGTTGGACCTCCCTGGTCCGGCATCCTCGGGTTCTGACTGGACCTGGATAAGGGATTTTTCTAGACAGGGGACATCATTTCAGCCCCCCCCTACCAGCTTCCTGGCTCCTCCCACAGTCCAGCTGAGCTGAGTGCTAGCTCATGGCCCCTCCCCAGCACATCTGAGCCACATGACTCCAGCCCCCCCTTGCAGCCCATCTGAGCCATGCGCCAGCTCTTGCACCACCACCCCCCACAGTACAGCTCAGCCACGAGCTGGCCGGACCCCTACCATGCTACAGCTCTGGAGCTCTCTGATCCTGAAACATCTGTGGTCATGCTGGACCATGGATGTTGCCAGACCAGAGTTTAGAGGCGCAATCTGTACTAGCATATTTGTTGCTAATTATAAATCTCACACTTCAGTTGATTAACATTTTCTCAATTAACAGAGTATCTTACAGACATATAAAGGTGCTATACCAACAGTTCTCTTAATTGTTTATGAACCAGAATATTTGAGTGCTGTGCATGTTACACTTTTTCTCCTCTCATTCCAGTGGCATTGTTGTCTTTTGGAAATATTCCTTATCTCATAAACTATTATGCAGCATGAACATTAATCTTTTAACAGCTTTCATAGTGATAAAGGGCACCACCAACTGTATCAAGGCAGGGCATATCCATTTTTAGTGTATTGCCAGTTCCTGCAGTGATGGATTTTTATAGCAGTCTGTGAATTCTCTGTGGGAGAGGTAGCTACTGAAAGCATAATCCACGATCACAAAAGGACAACCAAGAGAAATAAATTCATGCAGTGTTACACTTGCAAGCAGATCTGCAACTTCTTTGTCCGGAAGGAATATGATCAGATGACTGATCTGAGATAGGTGAAAATATATTCATAAACATCTCCCTCAGCCTAAGAAAGAAAGACAGAAGTCAGTGGAGGGAAGAATTAAGAGATGTTAGAGTTCCTGATTGCCATTAAACCATATAAAAGAGAAGGATACCAGATGTCTCCATGTTAGACAACTTATAAACAACCATTTCATAAGTATATGCAGTTTACTCCTGCAGTTTACTCATTCTTGTCTTTGTTTGCCTCAAGAAAATATTTTTCCTGGTAGTAGACTGATGATCCAAGCAATATACCCTTTAGAAGTCTTAAAAACATCAAGTAATAACCAA
Source organism: Pelodiscus sinensis (assembly GCF_052426305.1). Lineage (NCBI taxonomy): Eukaryota > Metazoa > Chordata > Testudines > Trionychidae > Pelodiscus > Pelodiscus sinensis. Next base: position 46,575,065 of record NC_143052.1, read on the forward strand.
TCTAGTATAAACAGGAACTAGTTATCTTTATTTTCTCTCAAAAAGCTTGTCTGAACACTCTCTCAACACATTCCAGTGATTGTAGGATAACATTGCAAGCATCTATCAGGTGCCTAATAAACAAAAATGAACAGAGCCACCTCTTTGTCTCATCCAAAGGCGACTGCCCGCAGCACAAAAGCTCCTAGCACTTTGCCAATGCATTAACACATTGTTATTCACACAGCCTGTGGAGGAGTGAGGCAATCCAGGAAACAAGCCAAAAAAAAATCCTTTTAGGCTTTCCCCAAAAGAATTGTGTCTGACTTTTCCTCCTGTGAGGAAAAAAAAAATCAAATTTTGACTTATCCTGATTTAGGATAAAAAAAAATTCAAAAATGTAAACATTTTTTGTGCGTGAAAAAGGTCTTTTTCTGGCCAGTTTGCTTATTACACCATCTGTTGAGTCATGTTTTAAACTGAATTTATCAATGCATACCACCATGGAGCCCTGACCTGGTAGGGGTCTCTAGGTATTAATGTAATGCAAATATTAAATCAGAAGGAATGAATTCACTGTGCAATGTATTGGCACTAGCAAACACTCTTACACGTACTAAACTGGACAGAGCTACATGTAGTTCATTTCTTAGGCTCCAATAAATGGGAGATGGGGCAATTTTCTTGCATGGTGCATATTACTCCAGTATTTGCACTGATTGCCACTGTGATCTTGGGAAACTGCCTCTGTCCTCATGTGATACTGTGACAGTTGAAACCTCTCAGACCAGTCAATCAAAAGCCCTCCCTCATTGAAACACCAGGAGGATGGAGTCTGTCAGGGAGTGAGATCTGTTGACTTTTAAGACAACAACACCTTTCTGCATGAGTTCCATTGTTTGAGAACAAATAACTGTTCTTAACTAATTTTGGGGTGCTGAGTTAAAAAATTATATCAATTTTTGCCCATGACATACAGATTTTCTGAAAACATTTTCAAAAATGCTAATATAATATGATATACATTATATGCAGTGACTTATTTTCAAGAACTTAAAACTATATGCAGCGACTTATTTTCAAGAACTAGCATGCAAAAATACCTCAAATTAATTGAATTCATCAAAATGAATGCCATCTAGCTTAATTTTGTTGAAGAGGATCGCCAAATTATTATATTATATATTATAGGAGTAACAAAACAAAATGGTTTAATTGTTTTATGTTTTTAATCGTATTTACAACGGTATTTTCTGCATTTTTCTGCATTTTTTTCTGCATTTTCAGGTAATCCCCTAACATGGCATAATTTAATAATTTGGCGATCCTCTTCAACAAAATTAAGTTAGATGGCATTCGTTTTGACTAATTTAATTAATTGGAGGTATTTTTGCATGCAAGTTCTTGAAAATAAGTCGCTGCATATAGTTTTTAGTTCTTGAAAATAATTATTTTCCTGAAAATCTTGAAAGTGTCAGTGAAGAGCAAGGGGAAAGATTTCATCAGGATATCAAGACGATGTAAAAGAGATATCAAGGACGCAGGTATGTCAACATGATGGCTGATTACTTCTGGTCCCTGAAAAGAAACTGATGGTGAAATGCATAAAAAGTTATCAAAAAAGCATTGATTCAGTTCCATCTAATCATTTAAAATTACTCAGTTGTTAAATTTCACACTTTGCTCATTTGTTCTTTAAACAAGGACTTACAACAGACCTTCTAAAAGAACTATAACTTATGATTTACCGAGTTTTTAATGCATGAGGTGGAATAAAAAGCATGAAAAACGTCAATTTTTTTCTTTTTGATTTGTGAAAAATCCTTACATGATAGAGCAAAATAGATGCCATTTTTGAAATCATAATAGCAAAATTATGTGAAGTCACTTATTTTATAAAAACAACTGAAACTTTGTTTCAATTTGCAGACCAGTGTAATGTATTGCTCATTTCTTCTCAGGCTTCCTGAGAGGAATTGCAAAGAGCTGATGTTTTGGTTTAATGGATCCACAGTTTAGGACTAGGGAAAGCAAACAAAACAAAACTGAATTAAACAGAAAACCTCCCCAACATGGGGTTCAACCAAGTCCTCTCCAGTCTGGTTGTGGAGCTTTCCCTCCCACAAGGGTTTTAGAGAGGAAAGATGGAAAACAAGAGATCTGGATTCAATTCCCTGTTGTGCTATAGACTTCCTATATGATCATGGCCAAGCCACTTTTAGTCTGTCTGACCCCAGTTTGTCACCTGTAAACTGGGGGGAAATGGCACTTCAGTGCCCCTCAGGGATGTTGTGAGAAGAACACTACAGCATTATTTCGAAATATCTTATTTTGAAATGGTTAATTGGAAATAAGTTATTTTGAAATAATGCATCTACACACAAAATGCATTTTGAAATAGCGTGTCCACACTGAGTGGATGCTGAATCGCATTTAAGGCTGGCAGGAACCAGGGCCGGCAGGGCATCCAGTCAGGAGTTACTCCGTGTGGCTGCTGCCTGAGGCTATCTGAGGCCTGTGCTTAAAGGGAACTCCCCTGGACAGCCAGTTCTCAGCTTTCCCTGCTTCCTTGCCTACCTCGAGGAGGGACAGCAAAGCATTTTGTCTCTGCGTGCCCTGGTTGCCCTCACTCGGGACATGAGCTAAAGCTGCTCCTGGGCACTCTGGTGCTTCTCTTTGATGCATTGCTGTGACCCTGGCTGCACTTTCTGCAGGCTGCCATCAGGGAGGTCCATCAGGGGGCTGTCAGTATCCAGGAGGCCCTGAGGGAGAGATGCCATCCTGAGGAGAACTAAGAATCTCCCTGGTCTGCCCCACTGGGGGCTTGTGCCTCATTCCTCCCTCACGTCCTTCCACTTACCCCTCCCTAACTCCCCTTCCCGATGTCAAATAAAATACACGTATTTTCATGAACACAAACTGTCTTTATTTAACAAAACTCGGGGGGCGGGGAATGAAACTCTGGTGAGACTTGGGAAAGGAGGCGGGAGAGGGGAGAAGAGAGGGTGGGAGAGGGGAGGGGGAAACCTGAGAGGAAGGAGCTGGAAGGGGGAAGCAAGGGGAAGAAGAGGGAGGGGAAGCTCAGGGCCCAGGGTTGGGGGTCTTGCCGGACCATTTTGATTTTCATGCAAACCTGCTCCTGGGTTTGCATGTGGCCTTTGGTGTCCAGGCAGGCAGCTATCCTGCCATAGATGGCCATGTTCCTTCATCTAGTGTGGAGATCATGGACGTTGGGGGCATCCCCTCCAAACCTGAATAAGATCCATGATCTCCACCCTGGTCTAGGAAGGTGCCCACCTTCTCCTGGCAGGCTCCTGGGAGCTGGCAGACTGCTTCTGCGGAGTGGTGGAGGGCTGGCTGGCACTGGGTTGCTGGCTCATGTTTTGGGGCCACTGGGTCAGGGACAGTGACAGCTGGCTATGGGCTGGCAGGCTTGGAGCTGGTACAGGCACTGTGGCCAGAGTCAACCCCTTTAAGGGCTGTTATTTCACAATAACTTTGCTGTGTAGACATACCCGTATTGAGTGGGAAGAGGTATATAAGTATCTAGGCGAGACAGAATTGTTCTCCCCACCTGTTTCCCAAACCTAGCCTATTAGCTGAACATCTGTACAAGCAAAAGTTTATCTCCTTGTTCAACGGAGACAATTAAGTTTCCCTACACTTTATCTCACAGTAGTATAATTCCTAGAGAGCGTGATGGCAGATAGATCTGTTTAGACAGATTAAACAGAAGTTGAGATTATCCAAAGTTTAAGTGTATCCCCCAGCTGCACTGGCTGAAGCTTTGTTCCTAACTAGGAGCTGTCCAAGAGTGGAGCCTCTGGAATTCATCCTGTGGAGCTGCTAATCTTGAGGTTGAAGCTAAGGTCAAATGCAGCTGATAAGCAAAATATGGATGGAGCACTACAGGAGTTCTGCTTCGAATGGTGTTTACCTACTTTTGATGCCGTTATTTTAGGGTATGTCTACACTACAAAATGAATTTGAACTAACAGCTGTTAGTTCGAATTAACTTTCATAGGCACTACACATACAAACTGCTAGTTCAAACTTAATTCGAACTAGCGGAGCGCTTAATTAGAACTAGGTAAACCTCATTCTACGGGGACTAACGCCTAGTTCGAATTAAGTAGTTCGAATTAAGGGCTGTGTAACCACTTAATTCGAACTAGTAGGAGTCTAGCCCTTCCCAGCTTTCCCTGGTGGCCACTCTGAGTACCACCAGGGAAACTCTTCTGCCCCCCTCCCGGCCCCAGAGCCCTTAAAAGTCCATGGCCTGGCTACGGTGCCCATGCCAGTTGCAAGCCTGCCAGCACCCAGCCAGCAGACCCTGCACCTGGCACGGGATGAGCCAGCCACTCACTGCCACCCAGCCCTCCCTCTCTTCCCAGGACCAGGCTGGAGGCTCCCAGGAGCCTGCCCAGGGCCACAAGAGGCAGGCGCCCGCCTGGTTTAGTGTGGAGATCGTGGACCTCATCGAGGTTTGGGGGGAAGCCTCCAACATCCACAATCTCTGCACTAGCCACAGGAACGCGGCCATCTACAGCTTCCTGGCTGACAGCCCGGCCCCCAGAGGCCACATGCAGACCTAGGAGCAGGTCCGCTGCAAGGTCAAGGACCTGCAGCAATCCTACTCCAGGGCATCCCAGCCAGGGGCCAACCCGGAGGCCTGACCCCACTTTGAGGTCCTGGACTGCATCCTGGGGGCTCACGCCATCCACGCCCCCTGGGTGGTGATCAACCCTGGGGCAGAGGGACCCGTCCTGGACATGGAGGAGGAGGACGCTGAGAGCCAGGAGCCTGCAGGGAGCCTGCCCAGGACCCAGGACCCCCGAGGCACCCCACAGAGCACATCAGCTGTGTCGTCCGAGGCCAGGGAGGGCTCCACATGTGAGTGCCATCATGCTCCCCTTATGTGTATGGGGAATGTGGGGAGAAAGGGAGCCCAGGGGCCGTGCGCCTGGGCCTTGCCCACCATGGAGCAGCAGCTGGGTGTCATGCAGGCGCCCTGGACCATTTCCCACATGCCGACCTCACCTTGCAGAGGGGGGCTGGGTTTCACCCACCGTGTCCCCAGGGAGAACTGACCACTGCTCTTGTTTCACCACAGCCGCAGTACCTGAGACTGCAGGGTGCACCCGCAACAGCCACCCGCACCCAGACCAGCAGGCGCACCAGAAACTTGGAGAACTACCAGAAGCGGCACCTGCAGCTATTGGAGCACCAGATCTGCATCCAGGAGTGCTGGGTCTGGGAGGACCTGTGGCTGCGGCAGCGGAGCTTGGAGGTGCTAGAGGAGCAGAGCCGTGCCCTCAGAGGTCACCTCCAGACCCTGGTGGACAGGTTCCTGCCTCCTCCTGATCCAGCCCCTGCGGCCGCCCCAGCTCTCGCTCCTCCTCCCACCCCTGCTCCCCACCCACTTCCTCCGCACCTCCCGTCCCTCCTGCCACACCCTCCACACTCACTCCCCCCCGACGCCCCCTCACCCGCAGTGCTATGAGATGGGAGAGCCAGCAGGACCTCCTTCCTCCCCTTCCACCCCCTTCCAGCTCCCTCCTCCCAGGTTCCCCCTCCCCTCTCGCACCCTCACTCCTCCCTCCCCCCATCCCAGTTATGTAAAATAAAAAGAGATTTTTGTTGGCAAAACAAGTGTCTTTATTTGACATTAGGAAGGGGGGTTAGGGAGGGGAAAGGGGAAGGAGGGAAGGGTGGAAGAAGGCCCCAGTGGGGCATGCAGGGAGAGTTCAGTTCTCCTCCTCTACCTGGAAGCTCTCCCTCAGGGATTCCCGGATCTGGACGGCCCCCCACTGGGCTTCCCAGGTAGCAGCGGTGCGGGGCTGCGCGTACGGACCAGCCATGCGGTCAGCCTCAGCCATCCAGGCTGGCAGGAAAGCCTCCCCCTTCTGCTCGCACAAATTGTGCAGCACAGAACATGCTGCCACCACGGGAGGGATATTGTTTTCGGCAAGATCGAGGCGGGTGAGGAGGCACCTAAATCTGGCTTTCAGGCGTCCGAAGGCCCCCTCGACACGATGCAGGCCCTGGTGAGCCTGGCATTGAAGGTCTGGCGGGAGGGGTTGAGGTGTCCTGTGTACAACTTCATCAGCCAGGGCTGTAGGGGGTAGGCTGCATCCCCCACCAGGCACACAGGCATGTCCATGTCCCCGACCCTGATGTGGCGGTCGGGAAAGAAGGTCCCAGCATGCAGCCTCTGGCACACAGAGGAGTTGCGGAACACCCTGACATTGTGTGCCTTGCTGGACCATCCCACATTAATGTCCATGAACTGGCCCCGGTGGTCACACACGGCCTGCAGGAGCACGGAGAAGTAACTCTTCCTGCTGATGTACTGGGAGGCCTGGTGTTCCGGGACACGGATGGGGATGTGCATCCCCTCGATGGCCCCCCCACAGTTGGGGAAGCTGAGGGCGCCGATCCCCCGGATGACGGCATCTAGGTCGGCAAGACAGACCACCCTGCGGAGCAGCACCCGGTTGATGGCCTTGACCACCTGCAGAGGGACACAGCAAACCACGAATCACTGGGGCGCCCAGGTGGCTGGGAGTGTTCTGTGAATGGCCATCAGAGCTTTCTTGTAAGAGTGTCCATGCAGTGTGGACGCTCTCTTGCGGAAAAGCACATCACTTTTGCAATGCACTTTGAGGTGTGGACATGCTCTTGTGCAAAAACCCTTAGAGTGTTTTAAGTATAGACTTAACCTTAGGCACCCAATGCAAACCAAAAGCTTTAGGCTCCTTTGAATATCTTAGACTCCTGAGTCAGCTCTCTGTGGGGATCCCATTCAGGATGAATTAAAATAACCTGCATGGATTGTAAAGGAAGTCTGTACTAGCAGCTCCCCATCAGCACTTGAAAGGAGAAGATTAAGCCCTGGTGTGTCTGGGAGATGATACAGAGCTATTTTCGTTATGCTATTACACTGATAGCTTTGTTATTTGGCACTCAGTTAACCTGAAAACTTTGTAACCATTATTGCCCCCAGGAGCAATACTTCTGCATCTTAAGGCACCTGACTCCTGCCAGTCCAGCTGGCACAGCTAACTGACATTATCAGCAGGTGCCTCCTTGCCCCTCAGCCTGCTTCAAGCTGCCAGGAACTGGATCTCCTAGAAGGAGGCAGGTGCAGAGCAATAAGCTTTGTTATCTGGCACATTCAGTTAACCAGCAACCTCCATTCCCCATAGGTGCCTGATAACAAAGCTTTCATTGTATTTAGTTCATCTAATGGTTGTCTGGAATAAACAGTTACTTGGACTGTTCTCACTGGTGGAATGTGATCTGGACTGAAATCCATCTACATAACCTGGGGGCAAGGAAAGTGAGACTTAGAATACAGTAAGTAATTAAAAGAGTGGAGCTATAATTAATTAGAATTGTTGATCTATATGATAGAGCAATGCAAATAGAGCTCATTGATACAATGCAACAAGGAACTTCCCCTAGACCAGGCCAGATCAAAGATGTCTCAAACTTTCACAACATAAATGCAACCATTGTAATATTAGTTGCAATTTTAAAAAGAAAAACACATTCATGAGGGGGTACATCCCTTGAGATTTGAAAGTGGTAATTAAGAGGAGAATATCTGAACTGCTTTTGTATATATGTCATTACATAATGAGATATATTTTGGGCTCAAAGACAAACTATTGCGTGCAACATGGCCTGTTTAACTGTGTTTTGCATTTCTTTGTGCTATGATTTTTAACTTTGCAGTATTAATATTGTTAATGCAGTTTTATGCTTATAATTTTAAAACATCCTATTTCTTAAAAATAACATTTAAAATATCCCAGTAAGGCTTCGAAGTTCACAATGCATCTAGGTCTTTATAGTCAGCAAGGGGCAAGTCCTTTGTTGAGTACAGTATTCGAGGAATGCTATATTTGGAAAAAATGATGCCAATACAACTTAAATAATATTGACATTTGATAAATATGTTCAATTAATAATTTTCAAGTAACCCTAACAAGTGTTTATTATAGAGGCTGTTTTCAACTTCACCTTTACTGGTGACTACGAGTCACTGCTACTGTAAGTTTATAGTAACATAAGCACTTAAAATATAACCCAATATACTTTTAAAATAATTACACTATAATCTTATGAGAACATATGTTCCATAACTGGCTCATAATACCTGCAATCTCTCCCTACTCCTCAAATATTTAATAGCAGATTACAGTAGAGAGCTCTTCTATTATGACATCTTTTTTTTTTTTTTTTTTTAAGATACAGCACTGAACACTATGGCTATGTCGACACTGCAGGCTTTTTGCGCAAAAACTTGCTGGGTGTCTACACTGAACACACATTCTTGTGCAAGTAAATTTACAGTACAGCGTCAGAAAACAGGGCTTCTTCTGGAAGAGTTATTCCTCTCCTCACGAGGAATAAGCCCTCTTGCGCAAGAGCTCTTCCACAAGAAGGCAGTGTAGACAGGCAACATGAATTTCTTGCACAAGAAACCCCTATGGCTAAAATGGCCATCAGAGCTTTCTTGCGCAAGAGAGAGTCCACACTGCCATGGGCGCTCTTGCGCAAAAGCACATGGCAGTGTGGACGCTCTCTTGTGGAGGACATTTTGCACAAGAACTCTTGCGCAAAACAGTTCTTGCACAAGAAGCCTGCAGTGTAGATGTAGCCTTAGGGTACATCTAGACAGCAGGGCTATTTGGGGATACTGGAGGATCCCAAAATAGCTATGCCGCGTCTTTTAAACACACCCATATTTCAAAATATTTTTCAAAATAACTGGTGTGCTATTCCAGCATCCCTGCAATTCCCACTCTACCCCTCTTTCCCCCCCATCCTGATTCCTTCACCCTACACCCTCAGCCTCCTATCATGAGTCCCCCTGATCTCCAAGCCCCTGCCCTGACTCCTGCACCCCGTCTCCAAGCAGCCTCCTGCTCTGAAAGATCCAAGCAATGCCAGGTAAATCTTCTAATGAGTGAATAATAACAATAGCAAGCTCTTACCTAGCATTTTTTCTCATACCTAGCTATCAAAGTGCTTTGCAAAGAAGGTCAGTATCATTTATCTCTATTTTACAGATGGGAAAATGAGGCATGGAAAGATCTGAGTTGCTTAAGGTAACCCAACAGGCCATGGTAGGCTGTCAATAAAACCAAGGCCTTCTGAGTCCAGGTCCAGTGCCCTATCCAGTGGGAAAAATAATGAGGAAAAACAAAGGCAATGTGGCTTCATGCTTTCAATCTACTAAGTCTGAATGGTTTTGCAAGTATATGCATTTAATATACATAGTACTGAGACATACATAGAGATAGGGCCCAAACCACACACTCCCCCCTTGACTTAAGATATTCAGTTCTAAACTTCTTGACTTTGAAGCACGGCCCCCTTTCTAATTATATATAATCATTGAGTGCAGTCACTGGCATAATTGGCCATCTGTGTATTTTCATATGTGTGAAATGAATGCCAGGAAAGGTTATTCATGCTGGTACCACCCCTGTTCACAGAGAGGTGATGGATAACAATCTTAAAGACTGAATTCCAGATCAGATATAGTTTCTTGATTAAATGCAATTTTCCTCAGTTTTGTGTGTGCTATTAAAGGGCCACCGGCATGTCTGCAAAACCTGGTGGCAGGTGGGGCAAACAGGGAGACCAGAAAGATCCTAGCTTGTTTCTAGGAAAAATCCAACACCATTTGCCATCCCTGCTGTCCTGTTTTCAGTTTAGTGTTCAGTCTTGTATAGCTTCCACTGTTAACTATAATATAGTATTTCAGGGTGATGTCTTCCTGGCTACCTCTTTGAAGAAAACTGATGCGATGTATTTACCACACGTGGCATTTATGGATACAGAAACTTTCAGGGAGGATTAAAATTAAATCAATCAATCACCATCCCTACTTGAAAAAGCACAATATGGAAAAGAAATCACTGCACAGTATAGGCCAAATTTGGGTAAGGTATGAGAAGCATTTTACTCAAGAGATAACATTGTGTTAGTATAAATGGGGGTGAGTCACATGCCACAATTGAAGTCTTTGTTATCATTAGGTTTCTGCATAAAATCCATGTCTCTATACAAGCCTTTCCACAGTAAAAGTGGCTCAAAAATAGCCTATCAGTCTTCTGAAAACAAATAAGAATAATTCTAGATTAGAGTAAACAAGGACGAATGTGAAAATTGTGGTCCATACAGACAATACTAATCCTTTTCAGAATTGTTGATCTGGTGCCTTAACACTGTGGTGATAGCTGCTTTAGAAATGTCTGGATAGATGTTTCTTACATTTTTTTGCGTCATCTGCCCATCTGCACACTCAGGAAACCCCTTTGCATTGGTGCACATTCAGAGGGTTTTCTTTACACCCAGAAGCATTTGAAACTTTAATAAAATCTCACATTTTGCAGAAATCAATAGGGCCTACAGAAAATTGATAATATGACATACCACCCATACCAACCCACACCATCCTCTGTGTGAACACAAATAAAAGGCTTACATTTGCTTTCATGTAGTCAGTTCTTTTCTACATTTACTTCTCAGGAACTTCAAATAAGTATGTTTCCTTTTCGCTTTGTGCTCACAGGGTACTCAAGAAGTCTACTGACATTTGAAGTGGCTGATCAATTATATTTGTTCTCATACCACCTTCTGTTGTGACCTTATTTGATCTTACAGGTCAAGCAGAATCAGTATTTGGATGGGAGAGCCTTTGATGGTGCAGGAGAATCAGTAGCTGTCAGTCTTTCTCTTGAATTGGTATTGAAATAATGCCCAATTATGGTGCATCTACACTGTACCTGTAGGTCGAAATAAGATACAAAATTTGAGCTACGCAAATTGCGTATCTTATTTTAATCTAATTTCAAAATAGCTTATTTCAAAATTTGGCGCCGTCTACGCAGTGCCAAATTTCAAAATAAACCACTATTCCGAAATGTCCCTTTACCCTCATGGAACTCGGGTTACAGGGATGTTGGAATACCGAGCCCATTATTTTCAAATCTATTTCAAAATAACGGGCTGGTTCAAAAGACGTGGAATAGCTATTTTGGAATACCTCCAGTATCCCAAAATAGCGTCACAGTCTAGAGGTACCAGTGCTATTGAGCACTGCACTGACAGAGGAATTTTGGATCTTGAAACTTTGGGCAAAAGTAACATTCTACCCATTTGGGATCCTCTAGGGTCCCTGGAATGTTTTGGAAGAGAAGATACCCTGGTCAAATTCCAATTTCCGCTAACCAGAGTTTCTTCTCCACTTTTAGTGGAGAAATTACTTATCGTGTCCTAAACCATAATAGTTTTTTGTTAAACAACTGTGTTCTATGCCGAAGGTAGCTGCATGTCAGTGATTGGTAAAGTCTAACTTTAATTATTTTTCAGGTGAAGCTTAGAAATCAGACTCTGTGTGCTTGCTCCTGACAGAGTGGACAGCAGTATAAGCAGTCCAAAACATCTTATCTGCTGGAGGAGTCAAGGCAGCTGGCACAGTGCTGAAAGTAGACAGGACAGAGTCAGGTAGATGTCTCCTGAGGAATTCCTGCTATAAATAAAAGCTACCCCAGTGAAGGACAGTAGTGGGTCCATGGCTATACCAAGGCACAAATTACAATGGACTAATGAGGGAGTGATGAAACAAGCCCATTTTTTAAAACTTGCTTTGGAATCCTTTGAGGTAGAAGATACTATGCATTTTAAGATATTGTTTTAATCTGGATTATTTTCTGTCTTCTCACACAGTTCTAACAGAAGACTATGGAGAAATGTCCAACTAAACTAATAACTAAGTGGTAATTACTATCGTTTCCCAGAATTCAATAATATTTTTTTCTGTTAGATTTTTGGCAAAAGGAGTACTTTGCCTTCTCATGTTTAATGATATTCAAAGCATGTAAATGGTAGAACTGGAAGAAGTTTTCAAGAGATCTTACTACACTGTTGAAATTAAAATGCATAAAAGCAAAGTGACTCTTAAAGTACTTGGAGAGGGAATTTCTTGTGTTGTTTCTTAAGGTATCAGTACAATATTTGGATTGTCATAGTTTCCTTAAACCATTTGCATCTACTTCAGTGTTTCCCCAGTGTATATTTCTTTTTCTAACGTTAAACTATTTCATGTATTTTCTTGGAAATTGCAGTTTTAAACAATATACAATTTTTAATTAGTTTTAATTTTTAATTATTTCAAATCCACTTCCATAAATCCAGGCTTTGAATGCACAATGCAAGTTGCAAAATAAATAAAAAAAATATAGGGCCTGTAGTAAATGGGCTTTGGATTAGACCCAAAATGCTTTGAATTTACACACACACACACACACACACACACACACACACACACACACACACACACACACACACACACTTAAATTTAAAAATTGGCTAATTTGGCTTGCGGTCAGCTGTCAGTCATCTTGTAATACAGATAGAGCCACTGATCACAAAGTAAAATTGCAAGCATATACCCACAAATAGATTAAGGTGAATCACAGCAATTGTCATGGAGATTAGTTAGGGCAGGCCCGATCCTGACTTCTGTCAGAGTGCAAGGCGTTCAGTACTTTATGAAGCATTCAGAAGCTTGCCCTTCAATTAGATGCTTATGGGTTCTGAGGCTCACATTTCCTGCCCTGTATGTACATTGGACAAACATCTCAGACACTTCGCCAAAGGATTAATGCCCACAAAACAGATATCAGACAAGATCACAAAGAGAAAACAGTTTCTTGCCACTTTAACCAGAAAGGACACTGTCTAAATGACTTAGCCACCTGCATTCTGCTACAAAGACCTTTTACATCTGCACTTGAAAGGGAATCCTCTGAACTGTCATTCATGTTAAAATTCGACACTTGCCAACAAGGACTTAACAAGAATTTGAACTATCTCACCCATTACCAAGACAGTTTCCCCAATTATCACCTGTAATACCATTAACTCACAAACATCCCACTCTCCCTACCTTTAATATCATCAATTCACAGACACTTACCTTCCTTCCTCCCGCTCCCCACCCCCCCGCATCCCCCTTCTGTTCTGCAATGTGATTTGTCCTTTTCATATTTGTTCACTTTTTTAATTGTATCCTTTGGTATATATGGTTGTGACTACTTTCTTCCACTATTTGATCTGAGGAAGTGGGTCTGGCCCACGAAAGCTCATCATCTAATAAACCATCTTGTTAGTCTTTAAAGTGCTACATTGTCCTGCATTTTGCTTCAACTACCCCAGGGTATGTCTACACTACCCCGCTAGTTCGAACTAGCGGGGTAATGTATGCATACCGCACTTGCTAATGAAGCCCGGGATTTGAATTTCCCGGGCTTCATTAGCATAAGCGGGGAGCCGCCATTTTTAAATCCCCGCTGCTTCGAACCCCGTGTAGCGCGGCTACACGGGGCTCGAACTAGGTAGTTCGGACTAGGGTGCCTATTCCGAACTACCGTTACTCCTCGTTTCACGAGGAGTAACGGTAGTTCGGAATAGGACTCTAGTCCGAACTACCTAGTTCGAGCCCCGTGTAGCCGCGCTACACGGGGTTCGAAGCAGCGGGGATTTAAAAATGGCGGCTCCCCGCTTATGCTAATGAAGCCCGGGAAATTCAAATCCCGGGCTTCATTAGCAAGTGCGGTATGCATATATTACCCCGCTAGTTCGAACTAGCGGGGTAGTGTAGACATACCCCCAGACTAACACGGCTACATTTCTATCACTATTTCCTGCCCTGTTCCTGCCCTGCCCAGTTTTCCAGATATACTGTTGTTCCTGCCCTGCCCAGTTTTCCAGATATACTGTAAATGAGAAGTGTTCTGCAATGTATAATTCAAAGACTGTGTGCAAAGAGAGCACTACTGTGATCTACTCACTGAATTTCCCATTATTTTAGGCAAAGATTGCTGGATATTTAAATATTCCTAGAGAAGCCAGTTCAAGAAAATGCACAGCCAGTGAATTTTGAGATGAATAAATTATGGTCCCAGAAACTGTCTTTCTGCCTTCCTCCTTTATTTAACTTAGTGCAGACAAACAACTAGAGTGGAATGAATAGCTTAAACATTTTTCTATACATCCAAAGCCAAATCGACTGTGTTCATCAACCTTTTGGATTCCACATCTGACTGGCTAAGCATTATTAACCTGAACATTCATGATAAAAGACTATTAAACTTGCATGCTCAAATATTGGTTGGAAATGAATTTCAAATTGCATTTTTTTATAATAATCAAAGCTTGCAACTTTCAGTGTATTGGTTGGTCACATATGTCACCAACTCAAGGAACATCAATGTGATTTATTTATCTAGCCGAACAAAGCAGGAAATTCAAAGATCAAATTGCTGGAATTTGTTACAAATTATTTGCAGCTATGCATGGAGGAAATATTTTTGGGAAGTTTGGAAATACTTTTGAATAATGAATAGAGCTGAGAATTTTGGAATCTGCTTTCAAATATTTCACAAACAGAAAAGCAAGTGAAATGCAACCAATTATTTATTATGAGTTATACACAGAGCTCTATTCCTAGCCATTACATCACTTACCTTTCTCACGTGACAATTTGTATTTCTGCAAACTCTTAAGTTATGGTGTTACTACAGAGTTAGCATAGCCCTAGACTAACCCTCTTCCTATCTACATACAGAATATTCTTACCCAAGTTTGCTGGTGCTTTCAACCCAGCTAGCTGGTTATAGACTAGAGCCCAGGTGCTGCTTTTACCTGGCTTGGTACCTTGCCCAGTTTGCAGGGAGGATACAGGCTAAATCACTCAAGTGCTGATAGTTCTCCAAAGCCTTCCCACAGTTGCCCTTGATGCTGGCAGAGCAGGTGCCAGCTCATTCCAAGGCCCCCAGACCTCACTAAAACCTAACAGATGCAGAGTGGGAAACCAGTCTGGCTCACTCTGTTAGTGTTGTTACAATGGGCATTAATTTTATAAAAATGTGTGAAATACATGCGAGTTGCTGCATGCAATAATCTGACTTTTAGCTATCCCCCATGCTATAAGGTAACATTTAGTTGTTTTGCTCTGTAACTATAAAAGGGTATGGCTACACTAGCCACCCTAGTTCGAACTAGGGTGGCTAGTGTCGCCATGCCCAAAGTGCTTGCTGTGAAACTGGAAACTCACAGTTAGGAGGGAAGCTTTCCCAAATGTAAAATATTACTTGCCGCAAGAGGTGTCATCTCCTGCTCAACAAAAGAAGGCCCATAGACACTGGACAAGCCATTGTGGAACATCAGTGGACAAAAGACTTTGCTGTTGTTCCTCTCTTAAACAGAAGATGTGCACAAACATTTATCCCATCAGCATGAGTCCTGGGGAAAGGGAATAAAAATCCCTGTCAGTAAGAAATTGTTATATCTATGGTGCTTGGAGTTCAGAGAGAGAGTAAGTTTTGCAAGCATAGGCAACGGGGGGAAGGGGGGGAGGGGGCCAACACTGATGGGACATGTGCCCCAAATGATGTGGGCAGGAAGAGGAAGAGGCCAGCCAGGAGCCAGACAAGGGACTATGGGGGGAGGGAGTCTGGCTGCCCCTGCACTCACCAGCAAGTGAAGCAATAGTCCCAGCTCGCTGTGCTCCTCTCATCGCATCACTCGGGGGAGGGTTAGGACCTCCCTGCACTCATCCTTGGGAAGTGAAGCAACACGGCCAACAGAGCAGAGCAATCTGGGGCTGCATTGCTCCACTTGCTCTGCCACTGCTGGTGAGTGCAGGAGGGATGGATCCCTGCTACTGGTGCCAGCCCCCAGCCCCATTAGTCCTCTGGGTCGCACCACTTGCGGGAGGGGAGACAGAGCAGGGGCGGAACAAGGGCAGGGAAGAGGCCAGGGAGATTGGAGCAAAGGCAGGAAAGGATGAAGGGGGTTTGTCCTGGTCATTCCCAAGCTGAGGGGAAGGGTCATGTGGCCAGTCACTCATGGTCATAAGCATAAGCAGGGAGCCCTAGCATGGATTAGCTGTAATGAAAGTATAGAGCTTTCATGCTACAGCAGCTTCTATTACTTTCAGAACCTAAGACTGTAACTAATGTGTGTGTGTATGTTTATCTGCTTTAACCTTGTACATAAACTCCTCCTTCTTCTTAGTTAACAAATCTTCAGTTAGTTTATTATAGAATTGGCTACATGCAGATCCATTGGTTGAGATCTGAAATGCAATTGACCCAGGGGAAGTAACTGGTCCTTTTGGACTGGGAGTAACCTGACTTCTGTTGTGATTTTTTGGGTGTAAGGGGACATCTATACAAAGGCAGGCTTTCCTGCATGGCAAGATGAGCAAAGCATGCAAGGGGACCATCTGTGACTCCATGTTAAGGCTGTTATAGCACTTCAGGAGTTCACACTTGATAGTTCGTTGGTGAAATCTAAGTATGAAACTCAGTTTAGGGCTTGCGCTTGGGTTTATTTAGGGTTGCCAACTTTCTACGCTCACAAAACCAAACATCCTTGCCCCATCCACATCCCACCCCACTTCCAAGGCCCCGTCCCTGCACTGCTTCTTCTCTGGGGCCACATCCCCACTCACACCATCCTCTCTCCTGCTATTGCTCACGTTCCTCACCCTTCACTGAGCTGGTTCAGGTGTTTGGGGTACAGAAGGGAAGTGCAGGCTCTGGGGTGGGGCTGGAAATGAGGCGTTCAGGATGTGTGGGAAAGGGATCTAGGCTGAGGCCAGGCCTGGCCTTAGAGCAAGATGAGCAAGGTGGTTGCCTTGGGCTCCGCATCTTCAGGGCTCTGCTCTGCCCAGCGCCTGCCCACCTGGCTGCTCACTCGCTGCCCTGGCTGGGAGCCACCCAGGCCATGCGGTGCAGCCAACCACAACATGCCACCTTGGGCCCGCAAACTCCTTGGCCTGGCCTGGCCTGGCTAAGGCAGTGAGTTGGATGTGAGTGGGGGTGAGGAAAATGGAGGTAGGCAGGTAGAGCCCCCAGGCATTGGCTGGGAATGAAGGATTTGGGGTGGAGCCAGGGATGAGGGCTGTAGGGTGCAAGAGGGGGCTCTGGGCTACGGTTGGGGCTGAGGGGTTTGGAGTATGTGAGGGGGCTCCTGGAAGAGGCAGGGAGTTGGGGTGTGGAATATGGGAGGAGGTGCAGGTTCCAGGCTTGGGCTAGAAAAGAGAGTTTCAGGATGCCAGAGGGGAATCCGGGATGGGGAGGGATTTGGAGTGTGCATGTGTGTGAGGGTTCTGGCTGGGGGTCAGGCTGGGGAGGAGGTATTTGTGGTGCAGGAGGGTATTTTAGGCTGCAATGAGGATCAAGACTGAGGTGGAGGATTTGGGGGGGGGGGAGAGGGAAGCTCAGTGGTGTAGGCTCTGGGTGGCGCTTACCTCAAGCAGCTTCAGGAAACACTGGCGTGTCCCCTCTTTGGCACCTACATGGAAGGGTAGCCAGGCAGGTCAGTGCACTGCCCCATCCACAGTTGCTGCCCCCACTGCTCCTGTTGGCCATAGTTCCCATGCAATGGGAGCTGCAGAGCCAGCACTTGGGGCAGGGGCAGGGAGCAGACCCTCTGGGTTGCCCTTATGTGTAGAACCTTATGTGTAAAAAATGGCGACCAGCTGGGAAGATGCAAATCAAGCATGGGATATTTAAATCCCGGGCTTGATTTACAACTTCAGATGCCTACATTAGCATCCCTAGTTCAAACTAAGGGGCTAGTGTAGACATACCATAGGAGAGAATCATAAAGTGTCTCAGCTCAGTGCAGTGCAAAGAACCAACAGTTATTCTCCCAGAAATCTTTGGGTATGTCTAGACTGCATCCCTCTGTCAGCAGGGGGATGCAGATTAGGCAGATCGACATTGCAAATGAGGCAGGGATTTAAATATTTTGCATAAAAATGGCCTAATTTGCATAAAAATGGCTGCCACATTTTGCTGACTTAGCACTTTGTCAGCAAAAAGTGGCAGTTTAGATCTGTTCAGAAAGAAAGCCTTTTTCAACAAATCCCTTATGCCTCCTGCAAGGAGGTTTATAGGATCTGCCGAAAAAGGCTTTCTTTCTCAACAGATCCCCCTCTAGACTGTCACTTTTTGCCGACAAAGTGCTGAGTTGGCAAAACGTGGTGTCCATTTTTATGCAAATCAGGCGTGGGATATTTAAATCCCTGCTTCATTTGCAATGTCGACCTGCCTAATCTGCATCCCTCTGCTGACAGAGAGATGCAGTCTAGACATACCCTTTATGAGAAACCCGTGTGAATAGAGCAGCAGTGAGGACACAGTAACAAGTATGCTTGTGCTATGAGGCTGCTCATAATCAGGCTAGTCTACCTTGGATGCTCAGAGCTGATTATCTGAATGAATTCTGCAGTGAAGACATACTATCAGTGTCCACCTATCAGTAACACCATTACACATACAGGGACCTTGAGGTGAAATCAGTGCTTCTTACAGTGATGGTAATGGCGCTGTTTTAAAATAAAGTCACTGAAGGCAGAATTTCAGAGGAAATCACAGTTGAAAAAAACCTCTCTGTAACCAGCATGCCACTGAGCTGTGGGAACAAAAGAAGAAAGGCCAAGATAAAATATCTCCAAGTGGTGCTGGGGAGATGGAGAAGGGAGTTACCACCCACGCTCACCATTGCCAAGCAACCTGAAAATACACTGTACAGCCGAGAAACATGGGGTTTTGCAATGAATCTGAAGCTTCTAGCAAAGCAATCTGTTATAAGAACATTGTTAGTAGATGAAAGATGATGCACACCTACAAAAGGAATAGCTGTTGTAGGAAGATTTCTGAAAAAATTCTTGTTCAGTATGTTAAGAAAAGCATCTGTTAAGCAGACTACTGCTGGTGCAATACTGGACAACCCTGGAGGAAAAGATAATGGAAATAGTTAAGGAGAGGCAGAAAATGTATTGAGTAATTTTATCTCTGGCAAATGTCAAGATTTCTCATCCACTGAACAGTGCACACTGAAAAGTGATATTCTGCCCTGTGTAGTTCCAACAAGTCCCAGATTTTAATAAGTGTAGGAAAAGCTGCTTCACAACATGAATGCCTTTGAAACCCTCTCAACTTCACTTTTTTTTCTCCTGGACTTATGTCTGACCAGAGAACTAATGCATTGTAAACTATCTGCAATGAGTGTGGGATTTGTTTGTGTACCGAGTGTTGGGCCCAGCATTAATTTATAATGCATTAGCTTAGCTAAATCAAACCATCTGCTTTTCTAATTCACCTATCACTGAATGACCAAGTGTCAAATGATTGACCAAACATGCAAATATACAAAAGAGGCTGACCGCTGCAAACGGCAGCTCTTACAAGACATTTAGGGTATGTCTAGACTGCATCCCTCTGTCGGCAGAGGGATGCAGATTAGGCAGGTTGACATTGCAAATGAGGCAGGGATTTAAATATTCCATGCCTAATTTGCATAAAAATGGCCAACACGTTTTGCCGACTCAGCACTTTGTTGGCAAAAAGTGGCAGTCTAGAGGGGGATCTGTTGAGAAAGAAAGCCTTTTTCGACAGATCCTGTAAATCTCCTTGCAGGAGGCATAAGGGATCTGTTGAAAAAGGCTTTCTTTCCCGACAGATCCCTCTCTACACTGCCGCTTTTTGCCAACAAAGTCAGCAAAATGCGGCGGCCATTTGTATGCAAATTAGTCATGGGATATTTAAATCCCTGCCTCATTTGCAATGTCAACCTGCCTAATCTGCATCCCTCTGCTGACAGAAAGATGAAGTCTAGATATACTCTTAGAATATACCATGCATCTGACGAAGTGGGTCTTTGCCCACGAAAGCTTATGCTCCAACACTTCGGTTAGACTATAAGGTGCCACAGGACTCCTCGCCGCTTTTACATAGCAGAGTTATTTCGGAATAACTGATGTTATTCCAAAATAACAAAGAGTGCATCTACACTACAAGCCTTTATTTTGAAATAATGTTGAGCTGGAGGACTTCTTACTCTGACGCATGGTAACCCTCATTTTACAAGGAGTAAGGTGTATCACGTAAGCAGGGTACTAACAAACTTCAACAGGCCTTTATTTACCAAAGGTGAAACCTCTTTACAAAGCTGCTGCTGCACCCCTCTGAGCTTTCACTCAGCCCGGGCTCATCTCCTCCCCCCTCCTTCCTGTTTCTTGTGCTTCCAGATTCCCAACAGCCAGTGCTCCCAGTTCTAATAATTACAAGCAGCATCTAAAACCCCACATAAGGGAAGTCGAATGAAGAGTGCTCTTCTTTCGACTTCCTGTTGTGTAGACAGTACCAAAAGCTGAATTAAACTATTTTGACTTCAGCTACACAATTGACATAGCTGAAGTTGCGCAGGTTATTTCCATTTTAGCCCTGCTGTGTAGACGTGCCCATAGAGGGTCCAGAGCATAGAAGGTGAAGATTTGTTGACTTTAGTGTGGTATGGCTATAAGATGTGTGCTCAGGGAGGAAAGGAGTTAACTAAACACACAAGGAACAGTCAGATCTTCCCCACGCATGTGTATTCTGCTTCTCTCTGTCTTTTTGCACGGTGCATTGTGCTGCTGAACTTTTAGATAAAGTAAGGTAGAGTCAGACTAGCCACACAGGCAGCCAGGTTCAGCCATTCCTCTGTATTTCTTTATCCAAAATAGCAATTTGAACAAGGTACAAAGGCAAACAGGAACAATAGCAATACTGTCTGCTTTCTCAGTGCTCCTGGAACATGAACCCACTCCATTATTTTGGTGACTTCAGTTTTTTTGCTGATGACACATCCAGCCTCTTTAGTCCCCTGTCTCCTCCCTCTTGCCTAATCTCTTGTTTTTCAACTCTCATATACAGGCAGTCCCCAACTTACATGGATCAGACTTATGTCGGATCCGCACTTACGAACGGGGCTTTTCTCGCCCCGGAGCTCACGGGCGGCGGGTCGTCACCCGTGTCCTCTGGGGTGAGAAAAGCTTCTCCGGGTCTCCCTGGTCTGCTGGGGGGGTCCAGCAAAGCCGCTGGACCCCCCCCCCCAACAGACCAGGGAAACCTGAGCAAAGCCGCCCAGGCGGCGGGAGTCCCGCTGCCTGGGCGTCTTTGCTCGTTTGCCCCGGAGCAAGGCCGCCCAGGCAGCGGGAGTCCCGCCACCTGGGCAGCTTTGCCCTGGTCCCCCTGGTCTGCTGGGGGGGTCCAGAAGCTTTGCTGGACCCCCCCCCATCAGACCAGGGGGACAGGAGCAAAGCCGCGGAGCACGCCCGCAGTGGGACAGCCCGGGCGCGCCTGGGCTGTCCCGCTGCGGGCGTGCTCCAAGGCTTTGCTCCCCATCTCCCATGTCTGCAGGGAGACAGGGAGCAAAGCCTTGGAGCACGCCCGCAGCGGACAGCCCGGGCGTGCTTAGGCTGTCCCGCTGCGGGCGTGCTCTGCGTCTTTGCTCTCCGTCTCCCTGGTCTGCAGGGAGATGGGGAGCAAAGCCTTGGAGCACGCCCGCAGCGGGACAGCCTAGGTGCACTTGGGCTGTCCCGCTGCGGGCGTGCTCCAAGGCTTTGCTCCTGTCTCCCTGTTCTGCTGGGGCGGGGGGTGCAGCTAGTCCCCCCCCAGCAGACCAGGCTTTTCTTGCCTACACCTGGGGTAGAGCAGCTGGGGGCTGCCGGGTTGGTCCCGCAGCGCCGCACCGGACCAACCCGGCAGCACCCCAGCTGCTCTACCCCAGGCGTCCTGATTCAGCCACTGCTGCTCAGTTTCTGCAGCGGCTGAATCAGGACGCCTGGGGCAGAGCAGCTGGGGTGCTGCTGGGTTGCTCCAGTAGCGCCGAGGAGCCGTGCTACTGGAGCAACCCAGCAGCACCCCAGCTGCTCTGCCCCAGGCGTCCCCAAGTCAGCCGCTGCTGAAACTGACCAGCGGCTGACTACAGGAAGCCCGAGGCAGAGTTGCTCTGCCCCAGGCTTCCTGGAATCAGCCGCTGATCAGTTTCAGCAGCAGCTGACTTGGGGACGCCTGGGTTTCTTAAGTTGAATCTGTATGTAAGTCAGAACTGGCATCCAGATTCAGCCGCGGTTGAAAGTGATCAGTTTCAGCAGGGGCTGACGCCAGTTCCAACTTACATACAGATTCAACTTAAGAACAAACCTACAGTCCCTATCTTGTACATAACGCGGGGACTGCCTGTACTACAAAATGGCCACCCACTTGATTTTGCCTTCAGTAAACAATGCTCTCTCTCAGATCTTTCTGTCATTAGTGATCCCTCTTTCAATGACTACCTCATCTCCTTTAACATTCTCCTTTTCATCCTATTTTCCACCTCTCCAGGCAGCTTTTTTATTGTTTCCAAATCATTTAGTCTCCTGACTTCTCAACTGCTCAAAGTCTCCTACCTGTTATTCTCACATCCATTGAGTTAGCTGTTGAGCCCATCCATTTTATTCTCTCTTCCCACTTTGCCATCTGTTACACTAACCCCAATTCTAACTTGTTCTTAACATTTTTCCACTCCTGTTCTTATGCTGACAGCTACCTCTGGAGAAAATTCTATGATTCTGGAAATTTCCTCTGTTACAGATTTGTTCTCTTTCTAAGTAATATCTTTGGTACCTACCAGATTGTGGTGTTATATGTAATTGCTAGTTCTGTTTATACAATATGTATAGAGGTTAGATCTTGAAAAAATGCTTATTGACAGCTGATATACATTTCTTCTTAAAAGCTGGATATATCAGCAATAAAATTGGTTTCATTCCTATTTTTTTCTGGCTGAATCTCTCTGAGAATCCTTCCAAGGAATAAGTACTGCCAACAGGTTGCTTCCCTGTAAGTGAACAAAACTTTACTAGGTGTCAAAACTTTACTAGAAGCCTTGTAAGTGAAGAAACAAGCCTCAGAAAGGCACAGGACTCCATAATGTATCTGCTCCAAAGGAATTAGGAAAACATGTATGAAGTTTAAGCACAAGCAACATGAACAGCTCATTGTCAAACATCCCAGAATACACAAAAATGAAAAAGATACTGATATCTGCTAATATGGGCTGGCAAGAAAGGTTGTGACAGTCATACTGAAGGTATGTCTACACTGCCACCCTAGTTCGAACTAGGGTGGCTAATGTAGGCATTCGAACTTGCAAATGAAGCCTGGGATTTAAATATCCCGGGCTTTATTTGCATGTTCCCAGGTGCCGCCATTTTTAAATGCCCCCTAGTTCGAACTACCTGCCCGCAGCTATATGCGGCACAGACTAGCTAGTTCAAATTAAAGCTCCTAATTTGAACTACTGTTACTCCTCATTGCAGGAGGAGTAATGGTAGTTTGAATTAGGAGCTTTAATTGGAACTACCTAGTCTGTGCCGCGTGTAGCCGCAGGCAGGTAGTTCGAATTAGGGGGCATTTAAAAATGGCGGTGCCCGGGAACATGCAAATAAAGCCCGGGATATTTAAATCCCGGGCTTCATTTGCAAGTTCGAATGCCTACATTAGCCACCCTAGTTCGAACTAGGGTGGCAGTGTAGACATACCCTTAGATACGATAGCTGAAGAGAGGAAAAAAGAGTCAGCACCATATTGAAATAGTTTTGATGAGTGTCATCCCAAAAGCAACCCAATGAAAGTACAAAAGTCTAGTGAACCCAAAGAACAGCTTGTGACAGAGTTAAGTTGCCATTTAAAGACTGTGAATTTACTATTATCAGTAAAATGATTTCAGATAGGAGAATGGTTGGAACTAACCTACCAAAAGTCTGATAAATCAAGGAAATGAGCTTGATTTACATAAAGAAGTGGACACAGGTGTAACCCTTTTGGGATTTAGAGAGCATTGCTAGGGTTGCCAACTTTCTAATTGCACAAAACTGATGTGGGTCCAGGGTAAAGGTTTTGGGCTACAGGATGTGGTTCTGGGCTGGGACAGGGAGGTTGGGTGTGCAAGGGAGGTGAAGGTTCCACTCTGGATGGCGGTGAGGGCTTTGGGTGGAGCCAAAAATGAGGGTTTCAGGATGTGGGAGAGGACTCTGAGATGGGGCAGGACAAGAGCTCCGGTGGTGAGAGTGGGCTCTAGGAAGGGACAAGGGACTAGGAATGAGGGGTTTGAGGTGAGTGGGGTCAAGGCTGGGGCAATAATTTGGAGTGTTGTAGGGGGTTTGGAGTTCCACAGTCCCTTACTGTGGCTCCCAGGAAGTATCCGCCAGGTCCCTGTAACCCTTTGGCACAAGGAGGCTCTGTATGCTGCTTTACGTGGCTCCTTCATTGTTCCTGGCCAAAGGGAACTGTGGAGCTGGAACTTGGGCAGGGCAGCACATAAAGACCCAATACGCCTAGGGGCAGCAGGGACCTGGCAGATGCTTCAGAGAGCCACACAGAGCCAGGCAGGTTGGGATCCTGCCATAGCCCCGAGTGTGCACTGCACCACTGACTGGATTTTTAACAGCTTGATTGGCAGTGCCAATCAGAGCTGCTAGGGTCCCTTTTTGATTGGGTGTTCTGCTTAAAAACTGGACAGTTGGCAACCCTATCCTGTGTATGCCTTTTCTTGCCTGGATCTGTCTGTCAATCAGGCTCCATCTTTGACAAGGTGCTCAAGTTACACTGGGAAAGCCCATGAAATGGCACAGTCCCCACTAAAATCCATGTCTAAGAAAAGTGGTGTGTGAAATAGCAAAACCTCATTATCACAATTTCTTTGTGCTATGATTGTGCCCGGGGTTGACAATCAGAATCTGAGTGCTGGGCACTGAACAGGCTTTTTCTTATACAGTCCTTGCGCTGAGGCAATTTACTGTCTAGATTTGTACAAGATGCAATAGCTGGCTATAGAGGTGATGAACAAGGTTTAGAGGTAGTAATCAATGTGAGGAATGCAGGTTACATATTGTGATCCTACATTTGGTATCTATTTATTGAACTCCCATGGATATAGATGCTGTATAGGACATGTCATACCTACAGGATGAAGTTTAATAAGGACAAATGCAAAGTGCTCCACTTAGGAGGGAACAATCAGTTTCACACATACAGAATGGGAAGTGACTGTCTAGGAAGGAATATGGCAGAAAGGGATCTAGGAGTTATAGTGGACCACAAACTAAATATGAGTCAACTGTGTGAAAAAAAAGCAAACATGATTTTAGGATGCATTAACAGGTGTGTTGTGAGCAAGACACGAGATGTCATTCTTCCGCTCTACTCTGCGCTGGTTAGGCCTCAGTTGGAGTATTGTGTCCAGTTCTGGGCACCACATTTCAAGAAAGATGTGGAGAAATTGGAGAAGGTCCAGAGAAGAGCAACAAGAATGATTAAAGGTCTAGAGAACATGACCTATGAAGGAAGACTGAAAGAATTGGGCTTGTTTAGTTTGGAAAAGAGAAGATTAAAGAGGTACATGATAGAGGTTTTCAGGTATCTGAAAGGGTGTCACAAGGAGGAGGGAAAAAACTTGTTCTTCCTGCCCTTTGAGGATAGAAGAAGAAGCAATGGGCTTAAACTGCAGCAAGGGAGGTTTAGGCTGGACATTAGGAAAAAGTTCCTAACTATCAGGGTGGATAAACACTGGAATAAATTGCCTAGGGAGGTTGTGGAGTCTTCATCTCTGGAGATATTTAAGAGCAGGTTAGATAAATGTCTATCAGGGATGGTCTACAGTACTGGGTCCTGCCATGATGGCAGGGGACTGGACTCGATGACCTCTTAAGGTCCCTTCCAGTCCTAGTATTCTGTGATTCTACTTATTTAGCACCCTGACAAGCAGTATGCAAGCTGGCTTGAGACTCTTGTAGATTCAGTTAAATGCATTTCATGGCTCTTCACAACTATTTAATGTCACCCAAAAGATGCCCGCCTGCATGCCATTAACATGTGGACCTCCTATCAAGTCTGCAGAGAGCTCTGCATGCCAAAGATTTCAGGATAGGCTCCTCAACCCAAAAGCAATTCATTAAATTAAAATAATAACCTACCCCACAATACATTCCTGTGAAACTCTGGGATGGTCAGCTAACTGCAACTTCCAGTGAGGTGCGCTACTTCAAAGAGTTCTGCTGTGTATCTTCCTAAGCCTTTTTGAGAAGATCACAAAATTAATCTTAGCCAGATCATCCTGCTCATATTCCAGCTGTTAAAAAATGTATGTGCCCAAAGCTTGTGAAATTACTTATGATGTTACTGAGCAATTTTTTTTGCATTAGATATTTTCTTATGAGATTACCTATATGGACATTTATTTCACAGCAACCCAATATATGAGTCTAACCTGCACTAGCCTGCTGCTTATAGCCCCTTCTGACACACTATAAAGTTCTTCAGAGCTCTTTGATGTATCCCACTTTGAAATAGGAGAAGGTTAAAGTGCAGGAATGATCTTTGGGGCCCACATGAATACTTAGGTCAGGAGATTCACACTCCAACTTGCTGCAAACTAAATGTTTAGTTAGCCAAGATTTGAGATCAATTATTTTACTATTCCCCCACACAAAATACCACAAATTACAACAAATATTTGTAATATTTAATTCTTGTATTTTGTGGCTACTAACATAATATGAGTGTTCAGGGCATGAAATAATACTAGCTCTTATTATTCATTAATAGGTCTCGAAGCACTTGCAAAAAATACCCCCTTTTACAGATGGGAAAACTGAGGCACAGAGAGGCAAATTGACCAGTCCATAGTCATCAAACAGGCCAGAGAAAGAATCTGGAGTAGAACCTCTGTTTGCTGAGTAATCACTGATCCCAATAGGCCTCCGACCTACAAAGGTGTCAGTGAGCTAGTCTGAGCATTGTCGTAGCCCTGACCTGATATCCGTTTTTTTACACGGTCTGAAAACAGGATATGAATCTTGCCTGTGTGTTCAATACCCTTATAGAGTCATTTTCTTGTCTTTCTAGTCCAATGGTTCTCAAACTCTTTAGCTTATGGCCCACTCCACTCAATGTAAATCTTTCCACAGACCACCAGCCAGTCACCCATGATGACAAAATTCTTTTGCTTATTTCTAAATACCTTAAATACTAAATTATTCCAATTAGGCTACTGTAATATAAAAATATAAATACACAGCTATACCATAAGGATGCATGTAACTGGCAAGAAAGGAAGTATTATAAATAGACAAAGCACTTTAACTTTATCATGTTAGTTTACCAAACTTCATTCTAAATAAAATAAAGTAACATATTTATGTCCAAAACAAAAGGTTTCAACGTTGTCTTTAATTATGGTAAGGGCAAGGAAGTTTTGGGGGGGGGAGGTTGGGGACCACTGACCCACTGAAAAATTAGTCAGGGGCCACAGAAAAGAAAGAAGCAACAAAAAACTCCACCTATACAAAACCCCAACTCTCACTAATGGGGCCCCTGACTGAGACATTTCATTCCCTCATGCTCCATCCCCATGAGGGGGAGAGGGAGGAAAGAGGGAAGTAATTACTGAAGTTCAGGGCTTCCGACAGGCCAGATTAACTCTTCTGGAGTTCCAAAGCTATTAGATTTTGTGCCCCTCCAGGCTCTGGGGTGGGCCAAAATGAGAGGTTTAGTGTTTGGGAAGGGACTGCCAGACAGTGGGATAGGGATGGGAGTGCAGGGTGTAGTGTCTGGGTTCAAGGTATGGGTGGGAGGTGAGGTACAGGAGCAGGCTAGAGATTCAGGGCCTTAGCAGGATCGGGATGCATTAGGGGGATGGGTGTGGGAATTAGGGTGCATGAGTAGGCTAAGGGGGGGAGGTCTGGTCTGGAGGTTGGATATAGGAAAGGCTCAGAGTATGGGGTCTAGGCAGGAAGGGGGTACAGGTGAGGGTGCAAGGTCTGGGTGAGGGGCAGGGTACAGGAGCAGGTAAGGGCATAGTATTTTGATGGGAGGGAGTACATGAGGACAATGGTGGTGTGGGGGTCTGAGTATGAGGGGTATAGGAGGTGTTTACCTGGCTCTGCCTACCCCTCTGCTCCCAGACACCGTCTCTTGCTGTTCTCACTGGCTGGTGTGGGGAGGAGGGAGAGCAGCCAAATGCGGAGCCGCTTCCTGCCCCTGTAAGCTGGATCTGACCCACAAGGATCGGGTCGTCCCTCCTCACAGCAGGAAGCCGGTGCTGGTCCTCCAACCACATATGAGGGAAGCTCCCCACTGAAGGACGGTCTGCAGACCACATTTCGAGAACCACTATTCCAGTCAGTGTACCTCTATATTCAGACAATAGAAAACAACCTCAGATGTTGGTTGTGTTAGCTTCGCTACTCCATTCATTTCATCCATGTACTCATTTTCAGATTCATTAGGTTTTATTACTCCTTGAACAATTTCATTGTCAGTCATAGTCTGAGTCATTGGTCATTGGCATGGAGCCACTTTTCAGCTGCCTTGCAAACCTTGTGCCAATTCAAGTCTTTCCATCAGTCTTCCAATTTCCTACTCCTAACTAATGCTTTCTGACACTCAAATGACCCATATTGTGTCTCATTCCCCATTTACAGAAGCATTACATAGGCTAATGTGATGAAACAGTTACTGGGGTGATAGTGCATGAGAAATTCTAAACATCTGACTCCTCACTTTTTTGTTCAGAATACATAGTTTGCACACTATACAATTCAGTTCACACTGATGAAGCCTATTACAAAGTCAGTTATCACATGTTTAAGGTTAAAGTCTCACAAGACAGAAGCCAAACCTTGGTCCAGAGATCAAATACAGAATTTGGTATTTGGGTGGTAGAATGACTGACCTTCTCCTTTAAGAGTTTTCATGGGCAGGATTACTGAGCGGGCAGGACTCTTGTCTCTAAGCAGAATGGCATTGGCACACATTTTGCCACAGCAGAGAAAAACATCTTGAACAGAAGGCACCTAGTTTTTCTTAATGTCCTCAGTAGGTCTTCTAGCTCAGTGTTTCTCAACCTTTTTTTATAAAGTACCTCTTTTTAAAAAAAAAATTATAAGCATCCCCGGTACCTACAGTTTTCAGTCACTCACAAAAAAGTCTACCATTGCAACACATTTGTTTAAACAACTTAATTGTAGCCAGGCGGATGATGAAATTTTTGGGCGTAAAAAGTACAAAAATAATGAAGTGCTGTAAAACTAAAAACAAAAATTCAGTTTTCTCCAAATTTCAGTTGTGTTGATGTACCCCACAGGTTTCTCTCAAGTACCCCTAAGGGTACTCTTACCAGTGGTTGAGAAACACTGTTCTAGCTATTGGTAGTGCTGCTGTGTTATAGGAGTGCTCATACATTATTGTGTTTAGCATACCATGGAGTTACATAACAGCCAGTGCAGAAACTCTCATAGCAACCAATTGTAGGGGCACAAAACTACAGTTGGCCCATTTTTTGTCTATTTGTAACCCTTGTGTGCTGCTTCCCTGGTTCTCTGAGCTAATGGGTGAGAGTGGATATCATTTCCCAAAACAGAAATTCATCCATTGTGTGCCTTCTCAACATTCAGAACACTTTCCTCCATGATTTTTTCTGCAAGTACAGAGAGCTGTACCAACATTAGCTACCCGGCCCCCTTAAGCATTGAGGCTCAGATGTGGGTGGAGGTCAGAAGCTTCCTGGCTTTGGATAAGGAACCAGGCACCTGTCCTACCCCAACAGAGGGTATGTCTACATTACCCCGCTAGTTCGAACTAGCGGGGTAGTGTAGACATACCCAGAGATGGAAGGGGCTAGAGGCCTGATGTGCCAACTAATAGGCCACCTGTGCCTCCAAGCTCCCTATCACATCCGTGCCCCAGAATCTCATGCAAAGGCAAACTTTTAAATAGATGAAAATCTAAAAAACACTTACAATAATATGTGTCAAAAAGATAAAAATAATCAAATTCTGCCAAGTCTAATTACAAGTCTTTCTTCTATGAATGTATTGTTATAGCTGTGAGGAAAACATGCAACACAACTCCTATCTAAAAGCATCCTCCTAGCAAACACTGGGGAGGCAATTCCAGGACAACAGTATTCCAGGCCCAAGGTCAAAGTGGCACAACTTCCAATACTAGGAATGAAGAGGTCAAAAAAACACGGCATAATGAAATGGTCTCTTGGAAGACAGGGAGCAGCAGGTATTAGTAGTCAGGAGCTCTCAGGGTTCTGTGGGAGAGTATCTAAAAGCAACTGAACTGAGGGCTTTCTGGGCTCCCAGGAAATGGTAAGTTTTAGGGAAAGACTGACAAGAGTGTAGACAGTTTATTTGCTCTTAATAATACTTTGAATTAAACAAGAGGTTGGGTTACTGGATATCATTGTAATTGCTCCTGGATCAGAACTGCAGTGTTTGAGCCTCATTCAGACCTGCTAAGGTAATTATGGTTAGTACTGGGAACCAGCAGCCCATAGCCAGGCTGAGGTTGGGAGAATCATGTGACTGCATCCTGAGATAGGTGACAAGTGTCCTGACACCTGAGAGGGGGTACTTTTGAAGAAATCAAAAGCAGTTAGAGATGAGAAGTCTGGAGGTGTGCCTAACGTAGTGAATACAAGCAGAGAGAGGGTAAGTTTAGAAGATAGGATACACAAAGAACAAGTTAAAAATCACTTAGGAAAGTTAGATGTCAGCAAGTCACCAGGTCCTGATGAAATGCATCCCAGGATACTCAAGGAGCTGATAGAGGAGGTATCTGAGCCTTTAGCTATGATTTTTGAAAAATCATGGAAGACAGGGGATATTCCAGAAGACTGGAAAAGGGCAAATATTGTGCCCATCTATAAAAAGGGGAATAAGAACAACCCAGGAAACTACAGACGGGTCAGTTTAACATCTGTCCCAGGGAAGATAATAGAGCAGGTAATTAAGGAAATCATATGCAAACACTTGGAAGGTAATAAAGTGATAGGGAATAGCCAGCATGGGTTTGTGAAGAACAAGTCATGCCAAACTAATCTGATAGCTTTCTTTGATAGGATAACGAGCCTTGTGGATAAGGGAGAAGCGGTGGATGTCATATACCTAGACTTTAGTAAGGCATTTGATACGGTCTCGCATGATATTCTTATTGATAAACTAGGCAAATATAACTTAGATAGGGCCACGATAAGGTGGGTGCATAATTGGCTGGATAACCGTAGTCAGAGAGTTGTTGTTAACGGTTCTAAAACCTGCTGGAAAGGGATAACAAGTGGAGTTCCTCAAGGGTCTGTTTTGGGACCCGTACTGTTCAATATCTTCATCAATGATGTAGATATTGGGATAGAGAGTACGCTTATTAAGTTTGCAGATGATACCAAACTGGGTGGGGTTGCAACTTCTTTGGAGGATAGGGACATAATTCAAAATGACCTTAGCAAGTTAGAGAAATGGTCAGAGGTAAACAGGATGAGGTTTAATAAAGAGAAATGCAAAGTGCTCCACTTAGGAAGGAACAATCAGTTCCATACATACAAGATGGGAAGCGACTGTCTAGGAAGGAGCATGGCGGAAAGGGATCTAGGGGTCATAGTGGACCACAAGTTGAATATGAGTCAACAGTGTGATGCTGTTTCAAAAAAAGCAAATATGATTCTAGGTTGTATCAACAGTGTGTTGTAAGCAAAACTCGTGAAGTCATTCTGCCGCTCTACTCTGCACTAGTTAGGCCTCAGCTGGAGTACTGTGTCCAGTTCTGGGCGCCACATTTCAAGAAAGATGTGGAGAAATTGGAAAGGGTACAGAGAAGAGCGACAAGAATGATTAAAGGTTTAGAGAACAAGACCTATGAAGCCAGGCTTCATGAACTGGGCTTGTTTAGTTTGGAAAAAAGAAGATTAAGAGGGGACATGATAGCGGTTTTCAAATATCTAAAAGGGTGTCACAAGGAGGAAGGAGAAAATTTGTTCCTCTTGGTTTCTGAGGACAGGACAAGGAGTAATGGGCTTAAAGTGCAGCAGGGGAGGTTTAGATTGGACATTAGGAAAAAATTCCTAACTGTCAGGGTGGTCAAATATTGGAATAAATTGCCAAGGGAGGTGGTGGAATCTCCCTCTCTGGAGATATTTAAGAACAGGTTAGATAGACATCTGTCAGGGATGGTGTAGACGGAGCTTGGTCCTGCCTTGAGGGCGGGGGGCTGGACTCGATGACCTCTCGAGGTCCCTTCCAGTCCTATTATTCTATGATTCTATGATTCTATGTAGTTAACCTAGTAACTGCAACACATTTCTTGTAACAAAAGCCCTTCTTGAGACTTGCAGTGGCATTTAGCCTAAAGCCAGTAGATAAGGTATTTTGCAGTTTTTTCCCCTCTGGACTCCATTACGATGATAAAATCTGTTCTGTAAAGACACAAAACAGAAGATCTTCACAGATATTTGACGAATTTGCCTCTTTCTCTGGTATCAAAAACTTGAAATTAATGCTGGTCAGGAAAACTTTGCCAGTACCATTTTCTATTGGAGAATAAACTTCTGTTGACATCAATATGCTTCACAAAATAATGTAGATTTCACTGAAATTCTGTTTACAAGAAATAAAACAGGAAAATAAAATGCTGACAGTGTTGTAGAAATGGGACTGTTCATTGCCACGATGAAAATATTGATTTTTAAAATTTTGTATTAACATGATAGTAGCAGGGTCGGACTCCCTGCTGTGTTGCCCCCTGCTTGTCACTCCAGGAATTAGCTCTGACACTCAGCAGGGCTCCCTCTTTTGGCCAGTGTCTCTCCTGTTTTAATTCTCTGCTCTGCTTGTCGTCTCCACCATCTGGCTCAGGACCAAAACAGCACAACATGTTAAACAAGGGGGAAATGTAATTGTTTGTGACACATTACTTTAAAGACTTGACGTGTCATTCTGCTGAGGCCATTTGTCACAGATAAACTTCCCACTCATAGGACAATTTGCAAAATTGCTGTAGGTGAATGGATTCATGTTGTGTTTTTTTAAAAAGAAAATAGGCAAATGTCCTTTCCTCCATGATTTCATGCATATATCTAAAGCTGTAAAATAGGGTGACACCATATATATAGTTGAACTTTATATTTTTTCAAATGGGCGTGCTGAACTAAAAGCAATCCATTTATTTAAATTCCACTTATTTCATGTTCAGAGACTGAGCAGTAGACTGTAATTAATGGCTCTGTAAATAGACTTAGTAAAGTAAAGTATAGGCACTTTCCTTTCCATTTAGAGAGCATCTGGTAGAGAATTTAATTGACCTTCTCTACTAGCTATACATTGTCAATGTGCATAGCATCGGTCTATAGACTTCTAGATGGTAAAAACTGAAGTATTTACTAATTTATGGGGATTAGTCAGTTCTTAAGAAGCAGACAAAAGGTAATAGTGTACAATACTTCACTGTCAGATTTTTCTGTGTGCTTCAAAATAAAAGACATACACAGAACACTATCAAAGATTAGAAAAATAATAAGATGAATGCCAACTGCTATTTTTAACTTCTCCCCAGCTTTTCTATTGTTCTGAAATAGGTCAAGAGTTGGTCTGATCTTGACTGAGAATCAGAGGTTGTGTCTAAACAATGACAACAGAAGGAATAACATACTCGGGTCATGGTCATAGGAAAAGCAATACTAGCACCCAAAACCAAGTTCTGGCCCGTTGAAGCCGAAGTCAAAACTCCCATGTGTATGTCTTAAAACAGGATTTCTTATGCTATTCTATGCCTCTTAAATGCAGAAATATTTTAGCAGATGACCCTAAACCCACTCTCCATTAGCTAAATGTCACATCTGTGATATAAGTAGAGGGCTAATTTTCTCCAAAGCTAGGATTTAAAAAAAAAAAAAAAAGCGCATGGGAAATATTCCTGACTTTCAGCAATTTAAAGAAAATGAAGTAAACCAAAACCAAAAATGCCATCTCCAAAATATTTTTACTCTGACAACTGATAACCACAGTCTTGTTCCTGTGAACATTTGGCAGTCCCTGAGCTCCAGTCACTGAACATTCAGCTGCTAGCCCCACAAGGATCTGGTGCCCACATGAGGGTTTGAAACTTTAAAATCTGTCTGGTTATAAAATGCTTATCTGAGCATAAACATTGTCCAGAAAAGCTTTTTCACAGTGAAAATTATGTTTTTAAAGCTTACTTGTATTCTCATAGATCAACATTTCATGTTGTAGCTCTCGGAAAGAATGTGTGTAATTTCTGGAAGATGAGCCACCTATATAATTTTAAAATTTGTTTTGCTCTCATCTTAAGTCTATAACTTTGTATCTGATGACAAAAATGATGTGCTTGTATAATTTGCCTCCAAAGTTTGTTCCAAAGAATAAAGCTAAAAGCTTCAGATTCATTAAACAAATCAGGGCCTGATTCAAACTTCATTTACATTGGAGGATTATGGCTCTGTCTTCACTAGAACTGCTGCAGCAGCACGGCCGCAGCACTTCAGCTGTGTCATAGCAGCTCTTCGGTATAGACACTCACTACAGTGATGGACGGGCAGGGTTCTCCCATCTCTGTAGTTAATCCTAGCCTTTGAGCGCTGGTAGCATGGTTGACAGAACAATTCTTCCATCAATCTAACACTGTCAACACCAGGGACTAGGTCTGCTTACCTACGTCTCTCAGGCTATGTCTACACAGCAGCATTAATTCAGAATAACTGATGTTATTCTGAAATAACAAAGTCCGTGTCTACACTAAAAACAGTTATTTTGATATAATGGCGAGCTGGAGGACTTCTTATTCTGACTCCTGTAACCCTCATTGTACGAGGAGTAAGGGAAGAAGTCAGAGGAAGAGTGCTCTTTCTCAGACTTCCTGCTGCACAGACAGCACAAAACGCCAAAATAAGCTATTTTGACTTTAGCTATGCAATTGACATAGCTCAAGATGCATAGCTTATTTCAGCTTTATGCCTGCTGTGTAGATGTGCCCTCGTTGGTGTGGATTTTCACACCCCAAATATAGCTGAGTCAACTGAAAAATTCATTGTAGACCTGGCCTATCTCACCTGATCTCAGTTAATTTACCTCAGTGCAAAATTGGTGCAACTGAGAGGAAAACAAAACTTTCCATTTAAGGGAAATTTTTTTTACCCAGTTATGTCAATACATAGATATTTCTAAAATTATAATCTGATGCAGATTTTTATTTGATTACTCCACTGACAGCATTGTAGGTATGAATTCCAGACCAGCATGTGAAGCAAAATTATGGAAATTTTAAGAGCTATTGTGTTTTCCTTGAGGTGTCAGGCACATTGTTTTATGTCTGATGTTTATCTGGCACATTAAAAAATAAGGGTGCACCACCTTCCTCAATTCCAAGGTATCTAATGAGAGAAGGAAGGCCCCAACTTCAGACCCAGAAATTCTGGGATAATGGGGCAAGGGTGTTTGGGAGGTTCTATTTGGTATGAAATGGAAGTAGGGGTGCCATGTGGTGCATACTGGTTTGGACCCCAAAATGTATTTTTTATATATAGGAACAGAAGACAGTTTCATCCCTCTCCCTTACTGGCATAAAGCCTTTGAATTTACTCAAATGTAATGACAAGGCTATTTCTCATTTGCTGTTGTATGCAACGCACAATACTTATTTTATCTAAGAAATCGACAGACATGTTCCTCTGCACTTTTTTTCAGCTAAATTCAGAAAGGAGTTAAAAGATGTTCTTTAACATGCATATTTGTAACTCATCCACCCGGAAAAAGTAATATAAGCTCATGATGAATTAATTAGAACAGCAGTTCTCAAACTATTTACCATCCAGCCCTTTTATGAAAGGAAATAAATTAGGAGGGAAGGGAGTGAGGACAGTAACAGGAAATGGAGGGTAGTTCATCTATCTCCCAGTGGAAGACACAGTCAAGTCTGCATCAGATGATCAGCGAGGGAGAACTGTGCATTTTCTTTTGCTGTCCTGATTGACTTTTAACTTGCAATTATCACACTTCACACACACACATTGGCAAAAGAATAGAGGGGAGTTAAAGTCGAAGACAGATAAATGGTTTTTTCACATCTCATGATTTTTAGGCCAGCCATGATTTTTACCTCTCGTGAATGCCCCCATCTGACCAAGTGCGTGTGCCTACACTCTCTCCTTTTAAAAGCTTTTCAGCAACTCAGCCCTCCAGCTGAGTCACATCCTGTGTGAATCAATGAACCCCTTCCATGGTACACCTCTAATAAGCGTCCATATCAGTGCCCCCTCTATAATGACTGAGTCTATTCCCCTCTGTGGAAGAGAGTGGCGAACCCAAGGCCTTCCCATCCTGGAGTCAGCATCTTCACCCTTACCTCTCATCTTTCCAAACTCCCAGAATAGTCCATCACTCTCTAACCAGCCCTCGCCATGGAGCTTTCTACAGTGCTGCTGTTCTCTCAGCCAGCCAGCCTCACGTTCTGCATACCTCAAAGGCTCCAGAGACACTGATTGCTGTCTGGTCTGTCAGCTCCATTTATAAGGCCTTCCTGGCCCCTTTTTGGCTGCTTCCTTCATTGTCACTCTAGCCTGCTTGGAGGACTTCTCTACTGACTTTTGGGGTAGGATGTGGCAGGACCATAAGGCCTTCAACAGGGGGCCTCAGAGCCTGGTTCACTCCATTACAGGGGTCTGACTCATGATTTTTTTTATCTCTTTTGAGGGTGTTCCGCTTATGATTTTTGATCAATTGAAGTTAGCAATACTGCTGGGGCTGCCTCTTCAAAACCAACAGTCATGGGCGGGACCTGGGAGGAGTTATGGATTGAGATGATTTCTAATTCCTATTTTTTAGTTTCAGTAATGAACATTTTGTTCCTGTATTTTTGATCAAATCCAAGCCAAAAAGTAGGAGGTGGATCAGGATCAACAGTATAGATGCAAACGCTCCACAGGTGTTTGAGGCCATCTTTAAATCAAACTGTGACCTTACAGGTCTTGATGCATCTTTGTCCACTGTTTGGTGTTTCAGAGGGCACGGCTAGACTACAAGTTTTGAAAAAAGGTTCGCAAAATGCACTATGCATTAAAATAAAAATGGCTGCCACATTGTGCCAGCTCAGCTGATCATTGGCACAGCGCGGCAGTCAAGACGCAGATCAGTCAACAGGGAACGCCTTTGTTGACCACTCCCTTATGCCTTGTGAGGGTTACAGGTCTTGACTGCCGCGCTGTGCCGATGATCAGCTGAGCTGGCACAACGCGGTGGCCATTTTTATTTTAATGAAGTGGGGGATATTTAAATCCCCACTTCATTGACTATGTTGGTATGTCCAATTTACATGCCTCTGTCGGCAGAGGCATGTAGTCTAGACATACCCTATAATACTAATAAATGATGGTCACATAAATACCACCCTATTCTGGAAACCTACTGACCTCTATTCTTATCTGCATGCCTCTAGCTTCCATCCAGGACACATCATACGATCCATTGTCTACAGCCAGCCCTAAAATACAACTGGATTTGCTCCAATCCCACAGAGACAAACACCTCCAAGATCTTTATCGGCCATTCTTAAAACTTAAATACCCACCTGGGGAAGTGAGGAAACAGACTGACAGAGCCAGACAAGTACCCAGAAGTCACCTACTTCAAGACAGGCCTCCAGTGCATCATTGCCAATCTACAACCAATCCTGGAAAATGATCCCTCACTCTCACAGACCTTGGGAGACAGGCCAATCCTTGCCTATAGACAAGCCCCCAACCTGAAGCAAATACTTCCCAGCAGCCAAACACCACACCTCAGATATACTCACCCAGGAAACTATCCCTGCAACAAACTCCATTGGTAACTCTGGCTACATATCTATACAAGTGACACCATCACAGGACCTAATCACATAAGCCACAACATCAGGGGCTCATACAATTGCACATCCTCTAATGTGATATATGCCATCAAGTCCCTGCAATGCCCCTCTGCCATGCATATTGACCAAACTGGACAGTCTCTGCAACAAAGGATAAATGGACACAAATCAGACATCAGGAATGGTTA
Source organism: Pelodiscus sinensis (assembly GCF_052426305.1). Taxonomy (NCBI): domain Eukaryota; kingdom Metazoa; phylum Chordata; order Testudines; family Trionychidae; genus Pelodiscus; species Pelodiscus sinensis. The sequence goes on from NC_143052.1 coordinate 46,612,836, forward strand.
CACATATATACCTGTAGAGGAACATTTTAACTTCCCTGGACATTGAATAATGGATTTAAAAGTAGCCATTCTTCTACAAAGGAATTTTACTGCCCAATTGCTGAGAGAGACTGATGAACTGGAATTAATTTAGAAATTTGACATTGTCAACCTGGGCTTGAATAAAGATAACAACAGGTTAGCACACTACAAAGGCAATTTTCCTGCCTTTGTCATTCACACTTTTACAACAAAAGCTATGAATGGGAAACATCCAACCCACTTAATTAGCTTCATTAACATGGGTCCTTCAATTGGCAGGTAATTGCTTTTGCTGTTATATACACCTGGGATTCTGTTATTTCCATTCCAGCTCATTTGATGAATTGGGTTTTACCCATGAAAGTTCATGATCCTATATATTTGTTAGACTCCAAGGTGCTACAGGACTACTTGTTGCATGGTGTATTGTTAGGATTTCCTCCCTTATGAAGTTTGACTTTACTAGAAACTTAAAAGACTCAAGTGAGACTTAAATGGCCTTGTATAAGCTCCCTTGCAATCATTTCAAATCTTTGCCCATGTTAATCAGTCATACAGGTCAACACACACACACACACACTGCTACCTGTTTGTTTTAAAGATAAAGGACTTCCAGTGGCCAAAGATAGTATAAGATGGGGAGCTACTGGAATTTAGGGGTGACTTGCAGTATACACTGAATTTAAACTTCTTGGTTGCAATTATCATTAGCCCATGTCCAACCAGCATCCAGCACAACCGACATTCTCTGCACATGAGATATTCATGCTGAAATGGTAAAGATGTTGCAGGTCTGGTTTAACTGTGTGGCTCAGGTTGTAGTGTCTAACTAGAACTAAAAAGGGTAGAGAAGCTGCCCTCTTTTCCACTTTGCTCCTCTCTGTAACCCTATTCAATGGGGTGGCAATGGGTACACAAAAGGCAGAGTGTAATTTAATGTAACTTACTTTCAGAATCACTAAAACAAAATTCATCCATAAAGGAAAAGACAAACTAATGTCCTACAATCTACAGAGCATTTGTGTGACTGCTACTGAAAGCTTACAGAAGTACGTCAGTCAGTTTTTGAGAAGTGATACCTACTCAGACTCATACCCGTGGAGATTGTCACAACATGGAGATTGTGACTGCATAGTCACAGTGTATAATCAATTTGGACTTTGCAAAAAATAGGATCTGAACTCTGATCCTAACCCAAAAGACTATAGAAAAGATACTCCTGAAAGCCCTGTTTCCAGGGAAATGAAAGGTAACATTTCCTTCTTGCCATAATGGTAGTTTATTAGAGTGAGTTCAATAAGCCAGGTATTTTATTCTATTTCACTCTGAGAAGAGATAAGGATTAGCTTTGAAATCTGCACATGGCATTATAACAGTATGATTTTGTTATTACTTCAGGCTTTATAAGATGGGGAATTATTGTACTGTATTATGTGGGTAGACAATGACTGATTCAGCCTGCACCATTTGTCTGCTCATTGTTACACTCAGAAGAGAACAGAATAAATCTTCAAAACATCTTTATTGAATTGGCCAAACAATTAAAATGATGTGATCTACCAAGTACATTATTTTTTCAAAGTAAAAAAGCTAATAGGAGTCATTTCAATTACTGTTCTGATTTTTCTTTATGGATCGATCTCCCATGTTCATAAATCCTCTTGCATTAAATCATTAAAGAATCTATGTTAAATTCAGACAAGATATTCTGAGTAATAATATTAAACAGTTGAATTAAATTCCAGCATACATTTGGGAACAAATTGTTGATGAGGTGCTAAATTCATACAGATTCTTGTACTGTATACATTACCACTACTGCCTAATATGTCTGTGTTCCATATTTTGTCAAGTTGTCAAAGAACTTGTAACCCTCCAAGGAATATTCCAGAGAGAAAAAAATAAATAAATCAATAAAAATGAGGATAACCTATTTTCAAAGCATGGTGGATCATTGCAGCTTGACAGAATGAGTGCAGTGGTTACTTTATTTTCATGCTGCAGTCTTGTTTAAAGTGGCCAGTAGAGTGGCTATGTAAAAAAATGGGACTTTTTTACTCAGTGGACCTGTTCCCTTTTCATACCGTGAAACCAAGACATCTGTTGGGGTGTGTCTAGACTGCAGGCTTCTTTCGAAAGAGCCTCTTTCGAAAGCATCTTTCGAAAGAGGCTCTTTCGAAAGAGCGCGTCTAGACTACAATGCGCGGATCGAAAGATCGATCCGCTATTTCGAAAAAGAGCGTCCAGACTGCCGGACGCTCTTTCGAAATTGAAAGCCACCCGGAACTGCTTCTGCCAGGGCATGGGGGCAGCATTTCCTTCCGGGTGCTGCCTGCCTGCCCTTTGCAGAGACGCGTGGTGAGAGGGACACTCCTGAACACCCGTTGCTCTGCTCCTGCAGCTGCCTTTGCTGTCCCTTGAGGAATTTTGCAAGGCATTGCAGTGCTGCTTTGGAGTGCTCAGCTTCCTGGGACACCCCAGCAGCTTTTTTCTTTTGAGGTTTTTCTGCTTGCAGACCCTTATTTGTGGCATGGAGCCAGAGCTGCCCCTGGGCAGGCGAGGGCCCCACACCACCATACTGCAGCTGTTGCTGCATCTTCGTGAGACAATCATGAGGCTCCTTCCCGAGCTGGACCCAGACCAGAGGGACGAGGGGTTCCCCCGTCCGGCAGCCACACTGCCCTTGCCTCCGAACTTTTTCGTGGACAGGCGTGTTTGGAGGTTTGACACCAGCTCTGAATGGTGGGACCGGCTCGTGATGGAGATCTGGGATGACCAAGACTGGCTACGGAACTTCCGCATGAGAAAGACCACTTTCCAGGAGCTCTGTACCTGGCTCGCCCCTGCTCTGCAACGGCAAGACACCCACCTGCGGCCCGCCATCCCCCTGGAAAAGAGGGTCGCCATTGCCCTCTGGAAGCTGGCAACCCCCGACAGCTACCGCTCCGTGGGACACCAATTTGGCATGGGGAGATCTACTGTCGGGGCCGTCTTGATGGAGGTAAGTCATTGTCTGGGGACAGTCACAGTTTGGGGTGGGGGGAAGGGAGACTGTCAGGAAGGGCCAAGTGGAGTGGGAGTGGGAGTGGGAGGGAGCTCCTCCACTCACCCTGAATTGGGGGGCGGGGGGGGGGGGTTCTGAGGAGGGGATTCCCGGGCTGTTTGTTTGAGAGGGAAGGTGGGCGGTGGGTTCTCCTCCTAAGACATAAGGCACCCCTTCTAACACTTTGTTGTCTGTCTCGTTCTGCAGGTGGTGAGGGCCATCAATTCGGAGCTGCTCAACAGGCTCATCTGTCTACCGGATCTGGACAGAGTCATGGCCGGCTTTGCTGCCCTCGGCTTCCCCAATTGCGGAGGAGCGCTCGATGGGACACACATTGCCATCCGTGCACCGCCCCATCGAGCAGCCCAATTCATAAACAGAAAGGGCTACTTTTCTATGGTCCTCCAGGCCCTGGTCGACCATCGTGGACAGTTTTCGGACATTTGTGTTGGGTGGTCAGGGCGGGCACACGATGCCCGCATCTTCAGGAACTCGTACCTGTACCGGAGGCTTCAGGCAGGAACTTTTTTCCCCCATCGCCAGTTTGCGGTTGGGGATGTGCACATGCCGGTGTGCATAGTGGCTGATGCCGCCTATCCCCTGATGCCGTGGCTGATGAAGCCCTACACCGGCCAGGTGGATGCGAGCAAGGAGCAGTTTAATGCTCGCCTTAACCGGGCTCGCAACCAGGTGGAATGTGCGTTTGGCCGTTTAAAGGGCAGATTCCGGTGCTTGCTCACACGCCTCGACATGGGGGAGACCAACATCCCCGAGGTGGTGGCCGCGTGTTGCGTCCTCCATAACCTCGTGGAGAGGAAAGGGGAGGCCTTCCTACCAGGGTGGGGGAGAGCTGCTGATGCCCAGGAGAGGCTCTTTGCCCAGCCCCGGACAGCTGCCATCCGCCAGGCTCACCGGTCTGCAGTTGGCATCCGGGAGGCCCTCCGGGAGCAATTCTCCAGTGGAGGCCACTGAGTGCACTGAGGGGCTTCTGCCTGGGGACTGGGCCCTGGCCCCCAATAGAAGCTTCACTGCACAACCCATCTCCTGACCCAGTTTGGACACATCACTTACACCAGGGTGTGTTTCAAAATAAAATGTTCTCTTTACTTATTTATAATTTTGTACATATTATCAAACAATGTGGCAAAATAACAAAAATTTTCTTCATTTTTGTTGTTGCCAAACTATATACAATAAACAAACAGTTCCTTTAACCCTTTGTTTGTGCTTTAACTGGGGTGATGGGGGTGATTGAAACCTGGAGGGGGGAAGGGGCCTGGAAACCTGGAGGGGGGAAGGGGCCTGGAAACCTGGAGGGGGGAAGGGGCCTGGAAACCTGGAGGGGGGAAGGGGATCAGGTTGAACGGGGCTTGGCAGATTTCCCTTTCCTGGCTGGGCCTCGTGTTTGGGGTGCTCCCCGGCTACGGGATCGGGTGATGCACCTGTCGGTTGGCTGGCTGCTGGGGGGCTCTTGGGACGTGGAAGCCTGGGGGAGAGGAGGGCCAGGGGGAGAGAGGGGCTGGGGAGCTGGGGGGGCTGGGGGAGAGGGAGGTCCAAGGGGGGAAAGGGCTGCTGTTGTGGAAGGGGGGTTTGGTGGGGTGGGGTCATGGGGTGCTGGAGGAGCAGGACCAGGCACAGCAGCAGGCAAGCCGCTGACCTCCCTCAGGGTGGCGTACAGCACCGTGCGCTGCAGGACCAGCTCATTCATGAGCCGATCACGCCACCTCTCCTCTGCCTCCGCTCTCTGGAGCAGGATGGCGTTCTGCTGCTGCACAGCCTCGACGTGCTGCCGGAGGATGTCGGCGTAGACACGCCTGTGTCTGCGGCTCCCATGTCTCCGAGGTGGAGATGGAGATGGAGGTGGGGCTGGGGTGCTGCGGCCCTCTTCCACGGCTGGTCCGGCTGTGGAGGAAAAGAAGAAGACACAATCAGTCCTATAAACTGGACTCTGTAGCACTTACAATACTAACAGGATGGTTTATTAGGGGATGAGCTTTCCAGGGCCAGACCCACTTCCTCAGATCAGAGTAACACGGCTACATTTCTATCACAATCAGTCATGTGTGCAACAGCTGTCCAAAAGGGCATGCCCTCTCCCTTGAGACAGGGGAAGCAGACATTCTGAAGGTCACACTGTGTGTGTGTGTGTGTGTGTGAGACCTGGGCATCAGCATGAGCATGACAGGTTTCCCTTGTGCATCACCCACTGTGCACCCACCCACCTACCTTCCCCTCCCCCCCCCCCGGGTGTGACACAAACTCACTGTACTCACCTGCTGCTTCCTCTCCCGTGCCAGATGATGCCTGGGAGGCCTCAGAGGTCTGGGTGACTGGCTCCAGGGTGAGGGTCGCCGTCTCCTCGGTGTCCTCCTCCTCTGGGCCCATGTCCCCGTCTCCAGACTGCTGTAGCTCCCGCTCTGGAGCGTCCACCACCGGGTCTGCCAGTCCGGACTGCACGAACCGCCGTGGTGTGCGTGCTTCTGCACTGCCACCCAGGATCTGGTCCAGCTCGGGGTAGTAGGGGCAGTAGTGGGGGGCTGCCCCAGAACGGGAGCTCTCCTCCCTGGCTTTGGCGTAGCCCTGCCGCAGCTCTTTTACCTTTGAGCGCACCTGGTCCTGGGTGCGGGGGTAGTGGCCCTTCTGGGCCAGGGCTTCAGCCATGCGGCCATAAATATCGGCATTTCGCCGCCGGCTTTTGAGGGCCTGTAAGGCCTCCTCCTCTCCCCACAGCTCCAGCAGGCTCTTTATCTCTGCGCCGGACCAGGATGGTGCCCGGCGCTTGGAGCCCTTGGCTGGGTCCCCAGAAGGCTCGGAGGAAGGGCCAGGACGCTCTTGGGGCTGTGACATGCTGCAGCAAGGTCGCCGTGTGCTCTGGCTCCTTGTCTGCAACAAGTGGCTGTGAGGGTGCGCCTGTCCCTTTAAGGAATGGCTGCAGCCAGGAACCACAGACGTGCAACCCATGGCCCAGATTGTCCACCAGGGCTTGTTCCTGGAGGCCAATAATTTCGAAAGAAAGGGCTCCCCCCGTCCAGACTCACGTTCTTTCGATGGATCTCCCTCGAAAAAGGCGTTCTTCCTCGTGAAACGAGGTTTACCGCCGTCGAAAGAAAAGCCGCGTCTGGACGCAGGGGAAGTTCTTTCGAAAAAAGGCTACTTTTTTCGAAAGAACCCCTGAGTGTGGACACGGCCTTGGAGAATGAGCTGGATTGTATCCTGGCTCATGCATCATCATCAGAATTGTTAATGAAATTCCAGACACAGAATTCTTATTACTGATGACATTATAACAAGATAGTAACCAGTCTGCTGTTTGGTTCACACATAGTTTATAGGGGTGGGTTCACAGTTAAGAGGGGTGTTTGTGAATCTTTTCAGTAAAATCTAAGTGAATTTGAAAGCAGTAAAGCATGCATTTAACTTTAAGGACATACTTAAACTGCTTTAAACTAAGACCTTGGTAATGAATACGATAGATTCCTGGTCAACAGCCACTGTGCCACTACTCTGATCACTGTATCACCAATTAAGTCACTATTGTGGGGGGGATAGGAAACCCGAGGGGCAAAGATGGAATTAATTGTTAGATTAGAATGGCTGAGGTAAATTAAAACATTCAAGAACCATTTAGCTCTGGGAGTAGAAGAAGATGAAGGAGAATGAGAAAGAGTAAGAAAGCCTGAGCAAGGCATGATCTCAGAGTCAGATCTTCTCCGTCTCCTGTCCTTTAGCTAACAGGGCTAAGGATTTACATGCTTTTGTAGATTAGGGGCTGCACGATACTTTATGGGCGAGGGAGGAATATAATAAATAAACCACACTGGGGTGTTTACAAGCACAGTCTCCAAGCAGTCCGTGTGCTCAGTGGAACACAGGAGCAGAGGTTAAGCACCCTGTTGGAAAGAGCCACTGAGCAATAGGGAACATGGTCAACACAATATTTTATTTCATTATTGGCTTATTCAGAGCTTAGGTGTCCACCATCGCTAAACAGAACATAAATCAAACAGAAATGCAGAACTCAATAGTGCAATGTGATGAGCATTCCTGTGAGGTTCTGAGAGCCCTTACCTCCCATGAACTGTGGTAGGAGTGAAGGTGCTTCTCACCTCATGCTTGTGCTCAACATCTTGTGGAAGTGAACCCCTGATGATCAGTGAAGATCCATGCAAGCTTCTGTAACAAACAAGACAGCAGTTAACATTGAGAATCAGTATTTTCATTTTTGTTTTTAACTTAAGGGGATTTTTATGAAATCCAGCATTCTAAGGAGTTTTATACAACACCCGTGCCTTACATATACAGGCAGTCCCCGAGTTACGCGGATCTGACTTATGTCGGATCCGCAGTTATGAACGGGGCTTTTCTCGCCCCGGAGGACAGGAGCGGCGGGACGCCCAGATGCGCCGCGGTCTGCTGCCCCCGTCCTCTGGGGCGAGAAAAGCTGCTCCCCGTCTCCCTGGTCTGCAGGGAGACGGGGAGCAAAGCCTTAGAGCACGCCCGCAGCGGGACAGCCCGGGCGCGCTTGAGCTGTCCCCCTGCAGGCGTGCTCCGCGGCTTTGCTCCCCGTCTCCCGACCAGCAGACCAGGGAGATGGGGAGCAAAGCCTCGGAGTATGCCCGCAGTGGGACAGCCGCGGCGCGCTTGGGTTGTCCCGCTGCGGGCGTGCTCCAAGGCTTTGCTCCCCGTCTCCCTGGTCTGCTGGGGGGGGTGCAGCTAGTGCCCCCCCCAGCAGACCAGGCTTTTCTTGCCTACACCTGGGGTAGAGCAGCTGGGGGCTGCCGGGTTGGTCCCGCAGCGCCGCTCCGGACCAACCCGGCAGCACCCCAGCTGCTCTGCCCCAGGCGTCCCCAAGTCAGCCGCTGCTGAAACTGACCAGCGGCTGAGTACAGGAAGCCCGAGGCAGAGTTGCTCTGCCCCAGGCTTCCTGGAATCAGCCGCTGATCAGTTTCAGCAGCAGCTGACTTGGGGATACCTGGGGTTCTTAAGTTGAATCTGTATGTAAGTCGGAACTGGCGTCCAGATTCAGCCGCGGTTGAAACTGATCAGTTTCAGCAGCGGCTGATGCCAGTTCCGACTTACATACAGATTCAACTTAAGAACAAACCTACAGTCCCTATCTTGTACGTAACCCGGGGACTGCCTGTAATAGTCTTGTAATGTTATAACTTCTTAAGCAACCGTTGTGTAGTCTTTGTTCTATATTGTTATTCCTTTCCTTGCAGACTTCAAACATAATAGAAAAATGTCCCTTGAAAATGTATTCTTCAATCAGTGTAAGTCTTCATATATAAAAGAACAACACAGCTCATTTAAAGATCCCACACATCATACATTTTTTAAAATATAAATTGGGTTACATCAGTATTCTAGTCTAATACAGCTAATCCTGCTGGGACATAACTTGATCTCTTACCCTCCACCCATAAACTGTGTAATCTACCCTTTTTAATTGGATGCTGATGAAATTCATCTTCACTTCATTAAAGCTCATTCTATTGAAGTAGCTAATAAAAGAATAAATTGGGACATAGCCCAGCACCTCCAGCTTCTTGAAGGAGTTCTGACATTTTATCTTTTGGTAATGAAGTATATGTGCTTTGGTTAGGGCATGCAGCAAATTCTGCAGTTAAAATGTGGAATAAGTTTTAGAACTTTGGGGGAGGACTAGATGAGAAGAGAGGAACTGTAGTTTGTTCTGGACATTGTGAACCAATCCCCACCAAAATGCAGTTGGGGTCCACAGAGAGAGAGGGAGAAAGAGAGAGAGAGTGCATAACCAGCTAAATATGTTATAGCTACACACTGTCTGGCTTGCCACACACTAACTTGCTGTGTAGACAAGCCCTTAGTGATTTCAGTCTAATACCTAGTAGATACATCTTCATCGTAAAAGCCATCATTCCAGCTGTCATATTTTAGTTGGCCTTGTCAGCAGGGAAACTAATGACTAAAAGGAGATGGATAGTAGGTGCATAGCTCACCCCCCAGAAATATCCTTCCACATCCCATCTCAGGTTGGAAGTACACTGGAAGGACAGTGTGGGAAGCTTGTTCTGTCTCAGCATTCACCCATTTTGTGGTTAAAAATACATCTTCAGTTCTCAGCACCGGTGACATGGTACCTTTTGCAAGTATTAAACTCCACAAAAAGAAACATTTTTAAAAAGAGCACTTGGTATTTCACAAGTCAAAGTGTTAATTGTATTCAGAAGAGTCCTGGGGATAATATATGTGAATTTTTAAATCATATTCTATAATGAAAAGGTTAAATAAAAAAATTGCAGATTGGAGGCACTACTGTCAGTTTCATGATCATGATGGTGCTATAGAATCTTAAACAGCTGAACAATATGGCTACGTCTACAACTGCAGGCTTCTTGTGTAAGAACTGTTTTACGCAAGAGTTCTTGCACAAAAATTCTTGCGCAAGAGCGCGTCCAGACTGTCATGTGCTTTTGCGCAAGAGTTGTGCTTTTGCACAAGAGCGTCCATGGCAATGTGAATTTTCTCTTGCACAAGAAAGCTCTGATGGCCATTTTAGTCACAGGAGTTTCTTGCACAAGAAACCCCTATTGCCCTTCCACACTGCCTTCTTGAGTAAGAGCTCTTGAGCAAGAGGGTTTATTCTTCATGAGGAGAGAAATAACTCTTGCGCAAGAAGCCCTTTGTTCTGACGCTTTACTATAAATTTACTTCCTCAAGAACACGCATGCAGAGTAGATGCTTCGCAAGTTTTTGCACAAGAATGGCTGTTCTTGTGCAAGAAACCTGCAGTGTAGATGTAGCCAATGGGTTTAAAAAGATGATAAAGAGAGTAGTATTCAATCAGGCTTCTATAAACAAGTAACGAGGAGGAAAAACTATTTGCACAAAACACCTAATTACTTTCTAAGAAAATCCTGCTTTGCACACAGAGGGGCTGATCATGTGTTAGCTCTAATTTATGCTCATCCTTATATACCATACAGTAGGGCTATTCCTTATCCCTTGACTGGTCCTATGTAAAATGCAATGTTACAAACATATGCAATGATTTGAAGTATCCAGAAGCACTTTGGCATGAAACACAATATCAAGCAAGAAATGTAAAGTTCTACTACCTCATGGCAATTCAAATATGTTATCAGAAGATGTAATATCTTGAATATTATTTAAACACTGCTACTGCTTGCTCTCTGACCTGCTGCAAAACCAGAAAGAATGTTTACAACGGGTCTTACATCTTTCAGCTCCCTTTCCTCTCAAATGCACTTTTTCATCTTTTTTTTCTTTCACCTTTCCTTTTTGTGAACGTGCACTAATGTATTAAGGAAAGAAAGAGAAAATGTAATATAACATGGTGTAAAACTATTATCCAAAAGAGCACTTGACCAAGAATAGACAATTCATATTTATTTTCTTTTAAAAAACAATGAAAAAATGTTTAGCTGAGAGCATTCATATAATAAGTGTGAATGTTTTAGATAGATCTTTGTATTTCCAGGCTAGTAAGGAAAATGTTTAATATGGCAGTTACTATAGTGACAGCTTAAGAGAGGAAAGACACTCTTATGGTCAATGTATTAGACGGGGATTCAGATCTGGTGGTCATAGACCCTCTTGAGCAAGTTATTCATATTTCTCTGAACTTCAGCCCCTCATCTGTAAATGGAGAATGGTATAAGGATAAATCCATTCATATTCATGAAGTATATAAATACCACAACAATACAGTATAAAAAAGCCTGTAAACAATATTTGCTTCTTTATTATTAACGGACTGCGGTAGCTCTTAGAAGCCCCTCTCACGTACCAGAGCCAATGTGCTAGACACTATACAAACACAGAACCAAATGACTGTCTATGTCCCTAAGAGCTGAAAATCTAAGAAAGGAGATAAATTATCCATATTCCCTTTCAAAAGATTGTGTTACGACTTTCCTAAATATACCACTCTTCCTTTTAAATAATGTTTGTTATGCATCAATGTCCCATAAGGGATGGGCTGTTGCTCCTGGAAGACATGCAAAGGGGATATGCAAATAGGCACTTCCAGTTTATTTTGCATATTGTGACTGTAATTCCCTTGTTCCTGACCTAAGGGATACAATGGCCTCTTTTTAAATGAGGGGTAACGAAACTCTGATTTTGAAGGATATATGATGTAGTATAATAATCTAGCCTCAGCCATTACAATTAGCACTTCCTGTCTGGAATTCTTCATCTAGCCCATGTGGGCAAGAATTGATATTGTTGTCCTGTAATACAGTGCAGAAGGGTTTGGAAGGCATATTCTACGTGCTTGAGGTAAGGATTCATCACACAAGACCCATTATAGTCCTGCTCAGATATGATGTAACTTTAAAACCCAGTATTAGAGTTTAATGTTTTTCTCTTCATATCTGAATGCCTTGGCAGGAGGGTTGAGAGAAATATTGGTATCTCCTGCGCTTGTCCCACACATTAACTCTTTAAAGCACTAGAGAATATCAACAGACACAGAGTGAAATATTTGGTATTTAGGTCCTGGGAATAGAATACTTTCTCAGTTAGTTCTTCAGCAAGAACTGTAATATTTAGTAAATTAGATTCTACCGGAGTCACAGTATCTTGGGAGAGTCCATTCACAATAACACCATGTTCCATTAGTAACCTCTGTGTTTCTTTTTTGCCTTCTTTTCCTTTTAAAAAAGGTGGCTTGTTTTTTACCTTAGAAATATTACGAATTTCAAGTCTGGTCTTCCCTGATTTTGCTGAAGACCTACTAAATGATTCAGAAGATATATATTATGAATTCTTATACCTTCATTGAAAGAGCAAGCAGTTGAAACTCTAAGAACATTTTTGTCCCAAATGTTACTTAGTCATTAAAGTTGAATAGAGTTAAGAATAGGATTCTTAAGTAGTCTAACTAAAACCCCTTTTCTCCTTTCACTTGCTCATTTTTCACTGTCTTAAGTTTTGTGATGTTATTTTAGTAGTGTCCCAGTTGTACCAGAATCTTCTGAGCTAGGCATAACTTGAATGTGTAATGTAAAAATCAAGTCGAAAACAAGCTATTTTTAAGTTTCAGGAGCCTAGGTTTCTTTTAAGATGAAATCCCGAAGAGTGCTGAAATATTATTTTTAACTGCTGTGATGCACTATTTGAATCTATTAATATTACAAACTCATGCATAGTATCTCCACCTATGTATGTGTCTGTAATATTAATAGATTCAAATAGTGCATCACAGCAGTTAAAAATAACATTTCAGCACTTGTATATTGAGCCAAGAATGAAATTTTTGATAGGAGGAAACTAAAGTTGTACGTGTGAAAATGAATCTTACTACCGGCCATAAAACAGAGGGTTAATGAGACTCATGGGAATCCAAGGACTCCTGTACTTCTTTGTTTCCACTATAATTGCTACTAGCAGCAATTGAAGGCTTTCTAGCTGAAAGGCCTTGGACAAACGTGAATGACTATAGAGGGCCTTTTTTACTGTTATCTTCCCACTGTCTATCACTTCCCAGACTGTCAATCCATAAAAACTGAGCATACAGCAGAGAGACTGTTAATTTTTCTGAAGAGATGTAAAGAGCAAGTAAGACACTGATGGTGACTCATTTCACTTGCATTTGGAAAAATTATGCACTGTGAGTTCTGAGTAACATAAGTTTTCATAGGCTTCAGGGGGTACCCAAGTTAGTCTGTACAGGATAAACTTAAAAAACAACAAATAGTCTGGTAGCATTTTAAAGACTAACAAAACATGTACTGTAGATGGTATCATGAGCTCTCATGGGCACAGCCCACATCTTCAGATTACGGTAATAGGGCAGAAGGCCGGGGGGGGGGGGGGGGACAGGGTGGAAGAGGAAAAAATGGGAGGAGGGGGAAACAAGAAGAAGCAGTGGGTAAAAAATATCAAGGGGAAAGCTGAGCTGGAATGTAATAGGAAAAATGAATAGTCTATAAGTACCTAAGACTGAAGAGTCAAAAGAGGCAGATAAAGACCATTAATTAGCAAACAACAAATAGTGTGGTAGCACTTAAAGAGTAACAAAACATGTAGATGGTATCATGAGATTTTACATAGACAAAGAACCATTGTCACTTCCATTGTTTAATAGGTTGATAATGACCCAGCCATCAAGTATCTTTATTCAAACCAAGGGTGTGAGAATTAAACTTGTGAATGAATTGTAGTTCCAGTCCTTCCCTGTGTATTTGGCTTGTGGAATTGGCCTGTAACAAAACAGCTACTTAAAGTGTTCCCCAACAGGTTTTTATATGTTCCCTTTATGGATATCTGATTTGTATATTCTTTCCCATAAAGACTGTCCAGTTTGTCCAATATATATGGCACTGCTGGCATTTGATGGCATAGATTAAATTACTAGATGTGCAGTTAAATAAGCCTCTGATTTGGTGGCTTATATTGTTTGGCTCCAGTAATGAATTCATTTGTATAGATATGTGGGCAGAGCTGGCACCGTGGCTGATTGCAGGGCTGGGTTCCTGGATGTTTATGATGTAGCTGTGTAGCATGATTACCAGAAATAATTCATTTCAGGTTGAGGAATTGTCTGTAAGCAAGAATAGGCCTTTCCCCCAAGGCCTCAGAGAGTAGGGTTGCCAAGTGTCCGGTATCCTACTGGACAGTCCGATATTTGAGCCCTCTGCCCGGTAAAAAAAATCAGACAATACCAGACACGTTCATTGTCCAGTATTCTCTGATTTTTCTGGCTGGGTACTGGACAGAAGCCCGATGTGGGCGGCCCTTCCCTCACCAGGCTTCTGCACAATCACAGGCTCCCAGCGGCGTTCGCGGCCCCTTATCCCGATCACCTCTTATCCTGCGTTTCTTTTTTTTTTTTTATTGCTCGGTCCAGTATTTTTCGGGAGACCATCTGGCAACCCTATCTGAGAGTGAGGGATAATTTTCCAAGATAGGTTGTAGATTGTGGATAATGCGTTGTTGGAGAGGTTTGAGTTGTAGACTGTAGGTAATCACAAGTGGAATTCTGTTATTTTCTCTTTTGGGTCTGTCTTAAAGTAGTTCATGTCTGGGTACTCTTTTGGCTCTGTCAATCTGTTTTTTCACTTTTCCAAGTGGGTATTTCAGTTTTAGGAATACTCTTTAAAGATCCTGTAGGTATTTGTCTCTGTCAGCAAATCCAGTTGTATCTTAGGGTTTGGCTGTATACAATAGATTGAGAAATGTGCCTGGGATGGAAGCTGGAGGCATGAAGTTAAGTGTAGCAGTCGGTGGGTTTCTGAAGAAGTGGGCTGTGCCCACGAAAGCTCATGATACCATCTACACGTTTTGATGGTCTTTAAAGTGCTACCAGACTATTTGTTGTTTTTTAAGTTTATCAGTTTTCATATTAAAGTTAAAAAACTGGTTGGAGGAAAAAGGAAAGCTAGAAAACAATGGATACAAAGGCTTCCTGTCAGTGCAAGAGGCATTATCATGGACAAACACAACCATAGGAGAATTAACGTGAACATCTGTAGTCTCTGCGGTATTTGAAGTTAGGAAGAGGATGCTTTACAATGTTCTGCAGATATAATTATACTTATAAAGATGTAGGACACCGAGAAAGTCTAATGATTTACTGAAGGATTTAATATTATCCCACTTGCACAAGCTGTTCATCCCTTAGGCACTGAAAGATATTGCTTGTCTTTTCTACTGATGCCTTACTTGTGCCATTTAACCAAATATAGGACATACTATGTATACAAGACAGCTATTGGGACTCTATTATGAAAAATGCAAAGAGGGCTTCTTAAAATGAAAGGCTGCTTACTGCATTGTGGATATTTATTGCAGTGAAGCTTTGTGTCATATGGATATTAGTTAATAGATGAATCATATTATAGTATTAAAGGACGCTGTTAAGATTCTTTTAGAACACTTTATATTTTGTGTCTCTAGAAAGTGTGTGTGTGTGTGTGTGTGTGTGTGTGTGTGTGTGTGTGTGTGTGTGTGTGTGTGTGTGTTTACACACTTCTGTTTGCAACTGCCTCTAAAATTATAAAGTAACGTTCTTGGGAATTCTGGTCAACTTCCAGATCAACTTCCTTTTCTCTGGAACCAGATAAGGAAGTTGATCTGGGTTTACTAACCATTCCTAGGCTCAGGGCTGCTCTAGCTTAAACCAGTTACCAATACCAATATGGCTTCTAGGCTTGCCTAAGGAATGCCTTGGCTCTCGACATATAGAAGTGGAGGTGAAGGAGTCACAGTGGTGGTTCTGTACCACCAGATGATCCCAATCTGCTAAGTCAGTCCTTTCAGGGCTGGTGCAAAGCAGCAGCTTCTGGGCTGTTAAATTAAAATTGTGAGTATATTTATTACATCTACAAACCTTTTTCTTTTTGCCCTTTGGGAGAATCTGGTGCTTTTCTTACATGAATCTACTCATCTCCATTGTATTTTTTATGTGTTGGAGCTCAGTGAGTTTGTACTAATTAGTACTGATCACTGCGTTTTTATATAGCCTTCTACGCAGAAGGAGACATTGGGATGTATATTCTTAGATGGTTATGTTAGTTTGGATGGCTTGTGTGTGAGATTTTAAAATGCTACTTTGACATAATGCCAATACATTCATAAAAAAATTAAAAATGAGTAGTCCTGTGGCACCTTACAGACTAACAAAAATATACACTCTCTTGGCCTTTTGTGGATAAAACCCATGAAAGCTCATAATATATATTTTTGTTAGTCTCTAAAGTGCCACAGGGCTGCTCATTTTTAAAGTTACAGACTAAAATGGCTATCCAAGTATTTTCTTTTACCTCTGGCAAACATTTATTTCTTTTTCCCTGCTTTTTTTGACTGAATGTGACACGAACACAGTTATTCTGTATAATAACAAGAAATTCCAATTGAATAGCACACTCACATAAAACCTTCTTCTTTATGGACAAGCATCGTTGACTAATGTCAGTGCAGGACTTGGAAGAGAGCTTGTTCGTTAACTGGTGATGAGGAATCAACAGAATAATGCAAAATGTGGTGGGGAGAGCAGGGACTCCAAAAGCCCAGGCCAGTGCCTCAGCCACCAGGATGCACATTGATCTTCATAGGCACCAACTGCATGACAAAGGCAAAAATTAGCAGGTGAAGAATAGCCATTGGCAGCCAAATTCTGCCCTTTGTATCCACCCCCACCTCCCACCCTAAGCAGCCCAGCTAATCTACTTCTCTTCCTTCCTCCCTCCCAGCACCTGTCCTCTGCTGACAAACAGCTGTTTTCAGAAGCTCTGGAAAGGAGGGGGAACAGCTTTGACACAGTGTGTTTGGGGGAGGGGGTGGAAAGAGGCAGGGCAGGAGCTTGGGGGAAGGCAGAATGGGTCTGCAGTCTGGGGCAGGGGCTGAGCACCCCGTAGCTAAAGCAGAAGTCAGCACCTATGGTCTTGACACAAATCTGTTTCCAGGAACAAATAAAGGAGCCTCGGTATATATGAGAATCAAGCATATAAGGAAACACACATGCATTTGGGACTATTTATAATGGTAACTAACTAGCTTTCTTCCCAGAACTTCTCCTTCTCCCTTCCCCCAAAATAACACCTGCCTGAAGTATAGGACAAGTAAGACTCAGTCTTGCACCAGTAACAGCTTGTCTATACATAAACATGTCATGAATTTAATGCATATGTTATCTCAGACCTTCCAGGACTAGAAACAGGAGTTTTATCCACTTGGGAATGAGAAAGTCATAGCTTCCCAATGAGACAAAGTTTTAGTATGCCCCAAGATGATGGGATTGAAAGGCATTGGGTATTTTTAGAGATTTGTATGCTTCCTCTGTACTTTCTGTAGGTGCACAGAGAACTGGAGCATCTGGATTTACAGGGAGAGGGATATGAAAAGTAGGTCAATGACATTTCTTAACACTTTGCTAAAATGTTCTTTTTGTAACATATGTAGTATCTCACAGCATCATGTGTTCGGTATGCGGTATGAAGGTTTTAGGATGAACTGCGTGATTTACTCATGATTTGACACTTTGTGTAACACTGCCATCCCAAAACCATGCTATTTTCTAGATACTACTACATACCTTTATACTACTACCATGTGCTATCAAATATTTTATATGTAGTACCTGGTTCTTAGTGTCTTAAAATGAATACAGTGAAATTATACATGTGTGTGTATGGTCTGCATTCATGTTTCATTTTAAGAAAATAAGACATACAGGGCAATAACCTGCCTTTGATATATGTACACACAAAGGAATTCTGGTCTGGATTACTTACAAGTGAACATGGAGAACTTTTCCCAGTAGAGTGACACCTTCAGTGAAGATGAAGGTTTGTGTTTAAAACCTTGATAGTGTCTCTTTAATCACATTTGAAACATATAAACATGGATGAATCGGAAAAAAGTTAATGTTGCATGTTTGCTGGAAGGAGATTGGACAAACATGGCTCAAGTATATAATTTTGTTTTTAAAAGCCAGATTTATAGATTACATCTCAATGAATCAATTATTTCTGTAAATACAAGGAAAATAACAGACTTTACAACTAGAAACATCTGTGTTTTCCAATAGTATTGAAATTTGAATTAGTAGTAAAAGGAACAAAGAAAAAATGGAGTAAGTGGATTATAAACATTTTTTGTTCCAAGTGACATAATTCCGCTGTGGATTCTTCACAGAGTATCTATGGTAAAATGACACTTTAATTTTAAACCAGTATGGCTGAGCTATTTTCCCTATTTCCAGTAAACTCTTCTCTGAAGACTTGATCCCTTTTATGGGCAAGCAAAAAAAATAATTTAAAAGACTGATTTTTGTTTTAAAATCAGATTAGTTTAATTGCAACACTACTCACAATAAGGTAAGAATACTTCATGAAATATGGAAATGGGATTAGACTAGATGAGTTTTTCAGCCCACCCTGCCTCCGTTCACTTTTTGGTCTGTTTGCTGGTAACTCGCTTATTTATAATTGGTGGAATTTTTATTGGCACATGTTTAGGCTCCTGCAGGTTTATCTATATCAGGGTGATATGTGGTTTCAAATCTTTAAACCTAGTTCATTAAATTGTATACACATTTACAGGAAATGAATGTATACTGAAGACCTAATCCTTCAAGTTATCTCTCAAATGAACAGTTTTACTGGAAGCCTCAGGGGGTAGCCAAGTTAGTCTGTACAGGATAAATTTAAAACACAACAAATGGTCTGGTAGCACTTTATAGACTAACAAAACATGTAAATGGTATCATGAGCTTTTGTGGGCACAGTCCACTTCTTCAGATGACCGGAGTTTTGAGTTTAGGATGTGCAGACCCAAAATAAATAGGGGAGAAAGGGGGGAGGAGACAAGGAAAAAAATGGAAGGGGGCAGGAACCAAGGAGCAGAGTGTATGAAAATATCAAAGGGAAAACCAAATAGTCAGAACTGGTAATCTATAAGTACCTAAAGATTGGATAGTTAAAAGAAGCAGATAAGGCTCATAGGTTAGCAATTAGATAGGAAGGGTACTAACGCAAGAATCTATACAGACAAAGAGCTGTTGGAACCTTCATTGAATGTTAGGTTGATAATGTCCCAGCCATCCGTTATCTTGATTGAGGAGGTCACCAGTGTGAGAAGACAAGGTAAGTGAGCTAATAGCTTTTATTGGACCAACATCTGTTGGTGAGAGAAACAAGCTTTCACGCTATACACAGTTCTTCTTTAGGTATGGGAAAGGTAACCAGAATGTCATAGCTAAATACAAGGTGAACAGAGGGCAAGTCTATACTACAAAATTAAGCCAACCTAAGTTATATGGATATACAGTCACTGCAGTATTGAAATTGGTTTTACATGGCCACAGTATGTCCCTCGTGTCAGAAGTGTATGTGCTCACTAGGAGCACTTGTACTGATTTAACTGCCAGTGTGGGGCATTGTGGGATGGTTTCTGAAAGGCAGCAATAGTCAACGTAGTGTCTGCATTGATGCTGTGTTGACCTAACTATATTGACTTAAGTGTTATACCTCTTCTGGAGGAGTCAACTTTCATTGGTGGGAACTTACTTTTATTATAGATGCTTACAGACAGGGCTCGACAAACAGCTGAATCTACTCGCCCGTGGCGAGTATATTTCAGCTGGTTGCTCCATGCACCCCATTCACCGGCACTGCACATATGCGCAGTGCCGGCCTGGCACATGCACAGTGCGGGGCTGGCGAGTAGCTCTCACTGGGATTTGTCAAGCCCTGCTTACAGAGATAGGTCAAAATAAGCTTCCTTACATTGACCTAGCTCTACAGTGTAGAAAGGCTAGAGTAATTGAGCATAAGAGGAGTTAGAACCTGTTTCAAGAGACCATTTGCCTAGGAAAGTTGTGGAATCTCCATCATTGGAGATTTTTAAGAGCAGATAAGACAAACACCAGTCAGGGACGGTCTAGATAATAGTTAGTCCTGCCCTGAGTGCAGGGGGCCAGACTAGATGACTTCTTGAGGTCCCTTCCAGTTCTATGATTCTGTGATTCAAGATGAAGGGCATGTCTACACTAGGAAATTATTTTGAAATAACTAAATTCAACATGATAACTCCCAAAATAACAAAATCAAAATAGTGTGTACCCACTATGGGGGAGCCTTAAAATTAGTCTGAGGCAGGCTCTGGTATTGTGGATGTACTACCTTGACTTAAAGCCCCAGGAAGCACTGGCAAGTAATTACTTCAAATTACTCTGGGGAATAGTTATTTCAAAATAGCCACAGCAGAGCATCCACACTAACACTATTTCGAATTAACTATTTCAAAATAAGCATTATTCCCCGAGGAAAGCAGGAGTATAGATTTTGAAATAACCAGCCCGTTATTTCAAAATAACAGGTTTGGTAGTGTGGATGCGCTGCTTATTATTTCAAAATCAGGGAGGTTATTTTGAAATAACTCCTTAGTATAGACCACGACAAAGTGAACAATTCATGCCTCTACAGTTATAGGACAGTGGGGTACAGGCTGTTGTAATGAAGGTGCAATTGAAATCCATGACATATTTTTTTATATAAGAAGGCACAATCATATAAATAAAGGTCTCGCCTCCAACGACCCTTCACTCAAAATATGTCTCAACCTTAGCAAACAGACAACTGAACATTTTCATATAGGAATTATAATTAAACAATATTTTAACTTAGCCTCCTAGGGAGTAGAGTAAAATTTCAATTTCCATTGTAGCTGTATGGTGCACAAGAAGTTTCTTAATTATTAGATAATTTGAAAGCCTAGACTGGAGCACTGTAGGAGTGTTAATTTTGTGATTATAGGATTTTTTTTCTTTTTAAAAGTATCTTTTTAGCACGGCTATTGAATATCTGATAAGTACAATATTTAATTCATCTTGCTCCAGGGAAAAGGTGGGAAGAGAATAGGAAATTCCACAGTTCCTTGTATGCTGAAAAACATACTGGAACCTAAAGTCAGATCTCACTAAGAATTCAGGATGTTTGTTTTACTGGTATAAGAGTTGTGCATCTCCTTGCCACTGCTAGGATGATGAAGTCAGCTTTCTAACATTCTCTTCAAGATTTTACCAATAATCAGGCTGGAACTCACCAGTCAGAAGAGGACTTCTCAGAATTACCATGAAACAAACACAGTGAGGGTGTGTCTAAACTACACCTCTCTGTTGATAGAGAGATGTAGATTAGGCACATCGAAATTGCTAATGAAGCAGGGATTTAAATATCCCGCACCTCATTAGCATAAACATGACCGCCGCTTTTTTCGAAACAGAGTTTTTTTAAAAAAACCCAGCAGTCTAGATGAGGATCTGTCAAAAATAAAGCCTTTTTTGACAGATGCTGTAAACCTCATTTTTTGAAGAATACAGGATCCTCAAAGCCTTTGAGAGAAAAGGTTTTATTTTCGACAGATCCGCATCTAGACTGCTGTTTTTTTAAAAAACTCCATTTCGAAAAAAAGTGGCGGACATGTTTATGCTAATAAGGCATGGGATATTTAAATCCCTGCTTCATTAGCAATTTTGATGTGCTTGATTTGCATCCCTCTGTCGACAGAGGGACGCAGTCTAGACGTAGCCTGAGTTACCAAATAACAGCCACAAAAATAGCATCATGGCAAGTGGTAAGAAGAGCAATGTGAGAAATAGATCTAATATGGTCTAAATGCCTACTGGAATATGGTCTCCTGAATGCGTTTGCATCTTGTGTACGCATTACAATAATGCTAATTAATATCTAGCTTTTATTAAGCTATTTATGCTCCTGTTACGCTGCACAGGCTAAAATTAACTTCTGTGCCTGTTGTATTGTGTTGAATGATGTGCCAAATGACAAGCTTTACTTAACGTGTTCTTGGGCAGTGACACAGGGGCTAGAATTGCAGGAATAACATTCACCCTTCTCTTTCTCAACCCACTGCCACCAACACAACAAAACAAATAAAAAGAGAGCCTTTTTTCACCTGCAAAAATTTTGATACACAAAGTTTTTGGCCTGAAAGCTATATTTTATCTATGGCCTGTGCCTCTCCTGCGAATGAATGTGTACTTTGTTCTCTGAAATTGTTTCCAGCTGCAAAGCTGCTACTATTAAGCACTAATCTATTTTGTTTTTTAACTTAGCTTTGGGAATTACCAGCTTTTACCCACATGATGTTGAGAGTAATTTACTTCAGGATGATGTCATACCAAGTTCTACTAAATCTCACTCTATATTTTTAATATTTAATTCATATTTTTTCCTAGGAAATAGCATGCATTCTGGTATTTAATAAAGTACAAACATAGTAACTTAGTTTTCCTCTTTCTCTGTCTGTCATACTATTTGCTGTACTCATGCAACACCCCTATTATAATCAATATGGTATTAACTGAGATCCTAATTCAGGGAAGCATCTCTGTTCAGCAAAGCAATTATGCATGTGTTTAAACCCCATAGTGGTCCTTAAGCACATGTTTCACTACCCCAATAGAGATGGAGTTAAGTATATGCTTTAATGCTTTCTTGAACTGGGGTCTAAGGTAAGGACAGAGTGCAGCCCCAAATACATGAAATTATATTTGTTTTCGTTGTCTGTTCTTGAGATTCTGCAGTTTTAAAACTTGTACATAAAACTTTCAGATATGTAAAGCAGCAGGAGGATTTTTGAGGCAAGGGTTTTGGCGAGTTCACCATTCCAGATGTCACCTCTATTTCCCCTCTACAGTTGTGAGTTAAAGTTACATCCAGCCTAATCTAGCAATGAGCTCTGTGTAGGCAGATCCTTGCAGCCCGATGAAGCTACATTGAATGCAGTGGGGCTCCCCGCAAGCACAGGTATCTGCCCATGCAGCAGTTGTTATTTCATAATAACTTGTTCACCAAACTAGAAATTATTTTGTATTATCCTGGTCACACTGTATGTACGAACCGTTCATATAATGATGATTTCCAAGGAATTCAAAATTTCAGAGTATTACTTTGAATTCCATTATTCAGACAGGAGATTTGGATGTGCTAGACCAGCGGTTCTCAAACTTTTGGGGCTCTGGAGCCCTTTACATGCGTAAAAATTTATGCGGAGCCCCAGCGGTGTGTGCTAATTGCATCAGTTCGAGGCGATTCTCAATTATGCTTTTGAAGGTTTTCCAGTTTGTCAACCTCACGGAGCCCCTGGAGATGTTTCATGGAGCCCTGGGGCTCTACGGAGCACAGTTTGAGAAACACTGTGCTAGACTTGCCTATATGAGCCTTCTTTCTATTGCGATCTCTCCAAAGGGAGAAAAGAAAAAACAGAGGAAATTGGACATTGTTAAATTTGGTTTGGAAAATGTCATTGCAGTTTTTATGAAATCATATATAAATTGCACTCCACTGAGTTTGCTGACATTCAACCACTGTACAGACATATATAGTGGCACTTTAACAGAAACAAATGTGGGAGCTAATGTATCATTAAATGATATTTTAAGACATTACATATTATTTTATATTATAATATTTTAAGACCTCTGAACCTGTGAATGGGACAAATAGCTATTTATTAACAGGTTCTTATGCTTTCTATGCTTGTTATTGTTTTAGATGAAGGTTTTCCCCTGAACAAGACTTGCTGAAATTGATAGGTAAAGTACAAAGATTAAGAGACATCTGTAGCCTGATTTACATTGTCACAAAAGATAGGGCAGAACAAAGGGGCCTCTAAAGCAAGTGTAAATGTAATCAACATCCATTTTAAGGCTCCTTATTCTGTCAGAGCAATATAAAAAGTCCATCATGTAAATGAGAGTCAGGACTAAAATGTATTTTAATTAATAAAATGACATTTGCTGCAAGAAAAAAAATCTTTGTATTGTTTTCATTTTTCAACACATTTTTGAATGATAGTGTTCCCAAAAAAGTTTTTGAATTTTTTTTTAATTCTCAACATTTTCCATTCAACTTGGTGAGAAAAAAGTTGGAGAGTGTTAAAAAAGTGACAGATGAAGGAAACCCTTCTTTGCCACCATAATTTTACAACATTTTTTTAAAACAAAATATTTCTTTTCACTTTCAAAAACTTAGTGTGGAATTTTCATATAAAAAGAAATTTCAAATGAAATAAAAGTATGTTTCTTTTTCATTAAAAAAGAAATAAACCCTTGCATCTTAACAGCACTATTTGCCCCGCTACTTAATCACACAAGATTTAAGATTGAAAATGTGTTTCAGTGGAGCTGAGATTATAATTATGGAACATTACATAACTTTTGTACCTTAAACAACAAACAACAAACAACAAACAACAACAAAAGTTTGTGTGTTTGGAAAAGAAGAGAAAAGGTATCTAGCTACTTCTCCACAATACTTTTTCATTCCACTGCTGTACAATACTGTTTTCACTCACACACACCACTCTTCCCCAGCCAGCCTTCAGTGCTATCTGGAGCAATCTGCATGGGGCTTTGTGGCCATTTAAAGGGTCCAGGGCTCCAGCCATGACCACTGCCATAGTAGTAATCCTTAACAGTACTGTCAAAGCTTTAGACGAAAGGTGCCATATAAAGGCAAAGTATTATTTTCATTAACAGTTGTATAAAAGGAATGCTAAAGACTCTGGGCCAAAATCTGCCTATATTTAGACATGTAGAACCCCCACTGAAATTAATCAGGTTCCGCTGATGTAATCAAGATCAAACTTTGCCCTACTACTGTATCTTTATACTGTGTGAAAGCCTGATGCTAAATAGATGAAGATCTCAATAATGATAAGTATTCCAGTGAGGCAGTAGATACTGTACTCCATCTGCATAAGATTTTTTCAAGAATAAGAATAAACTGTTTGCAATTATTTTTCTACTGGCCGGTTAATTAAAACAACCTACATTTAAAAACTCAACCCAAACATTCCATTGTTATTGTTGTGGGAGGCAATACCCCTTTCTGTTTTCATTTAGAACTAGTGTTCACTTTTGGTAAGATACACAGTAGTCAGAACAAAGTTATAAGATGTTCAGAACCATTTAATAATTTATTATGGAAAAAAGTTATTGGCATGCAGAGCTAATTGAATAGTCTGGTTGGCTGAACATTGGCTGATGTGTTACAATGCATTATTGACTTTTCCAAACTCATCACCCAATTAAACTTCCTGGATGTTAAAGAGCACACAAATAACAAGGACAACTCTTATTTTTCTATTTGCATTGAATGTGAATGTTTCTAAAGGCTAAAATGTACTGGTATAGGACCTTACATAGCCCAAAGTCAATATGAACTTTTTGTGGCTGCCAGACTATTACTTCATTAAAGACTCTCTGGAAAGTCACTTGACTTTTATATTTCCATTAAAAATAAAATCGATTTCACTAATGCAAATCTTCATGCCTCTGTGTCACTGGTGTAGTTCCAAAAGGAAAGAGAAGATATCAGTGATTTTTACTGTAGTATTTGTTCATCCTCTCAGTAATTTTCAATCAAGAGAATTTCTGGGGAAGCTTTCAATCTCCACATGTGTCTTGCATCCCTTTTGCATCCTAAGTGAAGTACCTCCAATGCTACCTACCCCTAAGAGCTCAGAATCTTCTGTCCATACTGCTAAAAGGTAGCTATAGCTCCATCACTGTCCTTTTACTGCTGATACTGGTAGAGATCAGTTCTATTTTTGCCTAGGCTTTTTATTTCTAGTGAAAAACATCAAGGCAAGTGCTATACTGGCCCTTTAAGGCCAAAGCAGAGAATCTGAGAGGCCAGGATACACCTTTCCAGGTTTTCTGGAGCAGATTAGAGTATAGGGAATGGCAGAAGGGAAAGGAAGTGGTCCCATGGTTTCAGTATCTGGGGAAAAATCTAGGCTAATGTTTAGGTGTCAAGGACAAGGAGGCTAGTGTAGGGTGGGGCAAAGCTCCTTTCTCTCAGTCAAGCAATATAGGTTCCGGGGAAATGGTCAGCATATAAATTACCTCTTCCTTTATTATAATCCAGGAGATCTTGTCTCCAAGAATGTCCCTGGAGAGATGCATGGAGGGAAGGATTATATAATGAGGGTCATGTTTTGAGGCCTTTGTGTTTGGAAGGCTTTTTTGTCAGTTTGGATTCAGCTGGGTGAGGGTTGGAAAGGGCTACAAGATAGTTGAAATTGATAATTACAGGTAGCAATTCAACAGAAAGAAAGAGATTAGACTCAAATTCAGTAACAACCCTTATGTTTGCAGATGGAAACCAGATACAATCCTTTTTCATTCAAGACTTGCATGCATTCCTATGGGTGTTCACCATGTTAGGAGGTATGTAGACCTTTTGGGTCAAATTCTGCTCACAGTGGTGTAAATCTAGAATAATTTCATTGGCATTAATAGACAACTGTGGATTTAGACTACTGAAAGAAGAGCAGGATTTGACACTTTGTTTCCACTCTGCTGTCCAAGAAAAATGCTGCACTGCATAATTGTAATCTGTTGGGAAAGTCACTGCTCTTCTTTTACAAGTGGACTGGAATTTCGCTATTTTTTTAGAGTATCCTTTGAAGCTCCTGCAGGGGCTATTTAAAATAAACAGAGATTCAAATAACCAGCTCCCCCTCTTCATCAGCAGGAGAATAACATTTTGCAGACTTTAAAACTTGGCTTCAATCAGGGAAAAAAGATGGTTGTTTGACAATCTCTCATCTCATAGAGCTCTGTTCTGGGCAGTTTTAAAAGGACAGTTCTGAGTGGTAAATGTACCGACTTAGTACAGAATGTATAGGACATGTTTATACTTTAAATAGTTAAGGCCAGATCCTCAGCTTGTGTAAGCTGTGACAGTGCCATTGATTTCAGCTGAACTGCAGCATTCATATCAGCAGAGAAGCAAGCCCACAGTGTGCTACTTTTATTTGAAATTAAAGGGAAAAATACTATAAATGAAAGGTCATTCTTCCCTTCTTTTTGTTATCATATTGGATGTGAAATGGCTTTCACAGGCCAGGAAATGAATACTTTATGCAGATGAACTACAGATCCTATGGGCTATCAAACAAAAGCCATTATTCATTAAACCTGCAGATAATTCTGAAACTGAATTTGCTATCTCTCTTCACAATATGGCAAGAATGCTTTAATTTACATTTTAGAATCAAAATCCTTCTGCAATATTTTCTTCTGTTCTGTTACAACAGTTTGGTGTATGGTGAGGAAAATCAGACCTGAACACTTTCTGCATTTTCTTAAACATTTCTGTATTGTCATTCCAAAGCGAAGCTGACCTATGGACTTGTGCCTAACTGCAGTAGATGTGCATCATTAGAACCTAGTTCAGACCTAGTCAATTATTTCTCTGTATCACTTTTGATCATCCTTTTTACAGCTTTTTTACAGATTCTTAATAACCATTGTGAGACCATAAAATAGGGCTTGCAGCATCCTAGAATATTATGAATATTAGCAAATGACCTTTGTGTACCCACAGCATTCATTTGAAAAGAGTTATGGAATAGCAGGGAGATAGGCAAAACCAATACTGATTTTTCAAAAAATTGAAAGATGTCTGTTCCTGGCAATCAATAGCCAGAGGCTGAGAGTCTGATTTCTAGGCTAAGCAAAATAATGGAAGAAATATTGAGAAGTACCAGAACTAAGTGAGGAGGGAACAAGTCTAAATGACAAAATTCTCATTTACACAAATCTTTACACTTCTTAAGGTTTTCCACTGTACTACTGATACAAATGTATAATGCTGCACAACTGATACAAAAGAGATGTAAGTTATATATTCTATCACACTAGAGTAAAGGGACCTTATGGTAAATGAGAAGTGGGCCCTATAAGTTGTCTTCTCTTGCAACACACTGGAGTACTTTAGTATGCTGGAGGATGAACTGAAACTCCCTTAGGATCTCAGACATAAAAGAAGCAAACTAAGAGTGATATGCATGGCAGCATATTTAACTTCTAACTTCCTAATGTGAAAATGCAAAGTGTTTCCTTGTTAGGTTGAGTAAGAAACTCATAAAAATGAGACTAAAACCCAGTTGTTTGCTGCAAGATCTACAAGTTGTGACTCACTGATGTATATTAATGTGACTGAAACTCATAATTCTCATACTCTGTAAAAGGCTCCAGAGCCTCTATCCAATGGCCAAGAGTTCTCACGGATATCAGCCACTAAGGACCTGGACAGAGATTGCCTGGCAGGAAGTACACAGTAAGTGCACTAGCTTAGCAGATTTCCTCTGAAAAGTTGTCTCTTTACAAAGTGGTCTTTGCAAAGAGACAGTCTTCAGCTCGGACATACAGAGGAGAAGGCTGCTGATATGTCATTCATGCAGTGTACCTATTGTGCATTTGTTGCAACTCTGACTCTGTGTCTTCAGTGGCTGATGCTTGTGCAGCAACATGTTAACTTAGCTTACATGACACTAGCAAGCATTCACCAACTGAAAGAAATTTCTCTGATTCTAAATAAATGAGCTGATAGAAATTCAGTCATTGATGTTTTCAAATCCTGAAAACAGTTCATGCTTATTTGCCTTCCTCTCTATAGTATAGCCTTATTTCTGCTCTGTTACACTTATTCAACCTGGGCACCATGATAAGCTGATGCAGCTTAACATAGAATTTGCTTCATTATGTCTATCCAACACATTGACTAGGACAGGCAGAGGTTACAGCGAAACAGAATTTCTGTTTGTGATCAAACAGACTCCAGAACCACATCATCCACCAAAACCCAACTGAAAGAGGCATTCCAAATTGTGAGGTCTGATCATCTAGCTCAATGGGTTTAAGAGAGTCCAGCTACCTATTTGAAGGAAGTGAAATAGTGTCTTCAAAACAGCCTGATCACCATTCTAGAACATCCTTCCAATAGAAATCAGGAGCAGTTCAAGCTTTGACATTTTCAGTTCAAGCTGTAAGATTTGCCTCTTTCCAATAGCATTCTTCTGTGAACCAGACCAGAAGAAAATCCATATGCATGTGCCAGCAACACCACCCATGATTAAATAAGTGGAATAGAATAATTGACTGGACTTCTGCAGAGCTGGGGTTTTATAATTCATATACACCACCATAATGCTGTAATGACAGGCAATTGACATGATCTGATAATACTATCCCTAATAGGTACTGCAGAAAGTAATTGATCCATATTTTTTTTGGGGGGGGAGAGCACCTACAGTATTCCAAGCATTTACTTCTGGTGATGAATACACGTTATCTGATCTATTATTTACTTGTTCTTCACCACTGGTATCATGTATTCTCTGATTGTTTAAAATAAAAATGTGAATAAATAGATTAATGAAAAATAGCACTTAGATAAGATCAAGCTAATACCTTCATTTGTACAAGCACATAACCTACTTAGAGTTTATTAAGCAAATATATAGTATTATGTTGTATATACCCGTATGGGCTAGTGACTGTGTTGATACACCACAGAGAAGTTTTATTCCCATAGGAATAAAAATCACAGTGGGAGTTGGGAGGTAATTAATGCAATTCCTCAGGCAGGTAACAAGTCAGGAAAAGCCTCATCCTCTGGACAAAAATCCATAGATTGGCTTTGATCTGTTGTAAGGGCTGACAAACAAAGAATTGAAAACTATAAAGTAACTACCTTAACATAAGGTGAGAGGTCACTCTTTCCTAATCCAAGAACTGACAGGAGGCTCCTCCAGAAAGACAGGCTCTGCAAGAAGACCTGCAGTACTTTGAAACCAGTCAGGGTGCCTGTGTGGAAAGAGGGTGATATCTGGTAAGCTAGAAATTCATATACATTGTTTATTGTTTTAAGATGTGGTTTCCCTAGAGCTTTTGTTATGAAAACATAATATGTTGTTTTATGAAGTCAGACTAGTCACAGCTTAACCCTGTCATTGCCCTTGAGAGAACAGGACTGCAGGTGCTGAACTAAAGTCAGACATGCCAAGGTGATGACAGTGAATTAAAGGTGAAATTGCAACATAAAGCCCTGGTCTAGAGGGAGAGAGGAACAGGACTTCATATCTAGAAATGGCTGAGGCCTGAAATCTAAGTGGGGTACCCTGAAGGATACCTCAAAGGAATTCAAGGTACAGTTTCTTCAGGAACTTTGACATCATCCAAAACATGAGATGTGGTAAAGTCATAACTTTATTGCTACTTTTCTTTAGTACCTACTGATACCTATTTTTGAAGCATCAGATGAGTTCCTAGTGGACAATGTGCATTATCACCAAATCCATCATGGCTATTAACAGTTGAGTCCCATTGGCAGTTTCCAGGACTGTCAATTTGGCATTTTTCATAATTAGGATGTATACAGCAACAAAAATTCTGTGCCTGGCTAGGAAAACAATTGCTATGATTACCAGTGTTTCTCATGCCTTTGATGAGAGTGCTGCTTTCCATAACTGATGATACAACCATGAAATATGAATCTTTTAACTTGCCCAACAAAAGAGGATGCCCAATAAAAATCTACCTTTAAAAAACTAAAAATCTTTCACTCTAACAATAAATTAACATCAAAGACATTTCCAGTCGATTTAATATACACTTAATTGTTATTACTAATCTTTTACAGTACCTAAGTACTAAGACTGCTGAGTAACTTCCCATTAGGATGTAAGTTGTCTAGGTGTAAAAAGGGGAAATATGTTTCCTTCTCCTGAAACACTCCAATATCAGTCAAGCTGAAGAGAAGAAATGTATGGTGAGTGAGGGTATGAAAAAACAAAACAAATGAGATCACAGATAAGCTCCTCTGCCCCACGGTTATCTGTTTCAGCTTGAGCCTTTATTGTTTTATCATTGTAATATCCAGACATTCTAATCAAGATCATCTACTATTAGAGACATATTAGACACCAGACAAACAGATAGGAAGACATGCTCCGTATCTGAATAAGTTTACAAAGATGAAAAAAGCATATGAAGGCAGAAGAGAAGACTGTACAACTGGGTGTACTCTTTCATATAAGTTACATAGGTCATTTGGGGGAGGGATGTGAGAAAATGTATTGCATATCAGTTACACCTGACTACTACAACCTAATTTTAATTAGGACATTTTTCCAGGAAAAAAATCAAATATTACAGATGAAAATGGAAAAATTTAAATTCAGAAATGCTGCTGTGAGTTGTAGTTCTGATGCCTCATTCTCTTCTGTAAACCGAGTTGCCTGGCCAGGCTACATTTCCTATGATGCACTATAGGCAGGGATTCAACCAGCCCTAATAATTTTTGCCCTTGGAATAGTGGAAGTAGATTGTCAACAATATTATACACTCTATTGAATTAGTGATTTCTTGTTTATTGTATATGGTACATACTTCAGCCTGCATGAGATTACCTTGCTATAGTTTATTTAAAGCATTACATATATCAATAATCTAGTATTTTAAATATGTAGCCCAGCAATCCTAATCTAGTGCAAAATACTGGTCAGGTTGGCATGATGAAATACATGTGATCATGAGACACTACTGTGCAGACACAATCCCTTGCAAAATACAGTTTACATATGTACCATCCTTTTGATAATGAGCCTTTTTTGATAATGAGATATCATTATCAAGTAGCCAGATGGCAAAATACAGACTATAATTCACAGAAAGGAATTTGGCACAGATCATCATCTCCAGTCTGACTCCTACACCCCAGGAACAATAAAAATATTAACAGCAAGGAAGTTTGTGGGCAGGAAAATAAAACTCTGTCCTCCCTACTCCCAAAGAGTTGTTCAAACAAGAGGTTTCAATCATTGCAAACTCACTGATATGCAAAATGGCACCTAGCAAAGGCCTCAAGAAAGGCATTGAAACCCAAACCACAGCAGCCCCAGAACAGTGAACAGCCTGAGCACGTACCCTGGCTTAAGACATAATTGATTTCTTTATGAGCTAGTATAAGAGCATAGAATGAGACAATATTAGCACATAGTAAGTTTAGGCACCATTCTGAGAAAACCAGAAGATAAACTTCTACCACAACCAGAGAAAACAAGATCTAAGGAACACTGTCAAGTTCTGTTTTATAAAAGTGTTCAGATACCAAAGTGATGTGCAAAGTATAAGAAATAAAACAGAATTTGCAGAAAATTTACCATTGGTAATTATCAGGAATACGGATGGATAAACCCACTAAAAAGAATCAAACAAAGCAAATAAACTGCCAAAATCCCTGTAACATTTCTGATCAGATAAATTCCCAGTAGCCCTTCTGTTTTTCCCTGTTTATGTCCATCTTTTCAGTTCATTTGCTAATTCAAGATAATTAATTTAGGATTGAATAAGGATCTTAACTAGATCACACACCAAAAAGGCAATTTTCCCTCTCTTGATATTCACGTCTCCACATCAAATGCTGTGAATGAGACACATCCACCCTAACTTGATTAGCTTCATTACCTCCAGTCCCACACTTGACAAGTAACTTCTTTTTGTTGTTCTTATATATACTCCTGTCTGTGTAATTTCCACTCCAACTCATCTGATGAGGTGGATTTTACCCATGTAAGCTTATACCCTAATAAATCTGTATAGGCTATGCTTACTCTACCAGGTTATTTCAAAATAAGTTATTTCAAACTAATAACTCCTGAAATAACTATTTCAAAATAAGCCTATTCTTCTTCACAAGCAGAAGTTATTTCAAAATAACAAGCTCATTATTTTGAAATAACAGGTTTGGTAGTGTGGATGCTTGCCTTGTTATTTTGAAATAAGGGCAGTTATTTCAAAATAACAGGCTGGTTATTTTGAAATCTGTACTCCTGCTTTCCTTGGGATATGTGTATTATTTTGAAATAACTGCCATTATTTCAAAATAACACAATATATATCTACACTACAAACCTTTATTTCGACATAATGTCAAGCAGGAGGACTTCTTACTCCAACTCCTGTAACTCTCATTTCATGAGGAGTAAAGGTGCACCTACACTGCACCATTATTTTGGAATAACTAGCATTATTCTGAAATAACAATGCAAGTGTCTACACAGCAATTCCATTATTTCAAAATAATATCAAAATAATGGGCAGCTTATTCCGACTTCTGAACATCATTCCACAAGGAATAATTCCTTTTCCGAAATAGCTATTTCGGAATAGCTCCAGTGTGGATGCCCCATTGCTGCTGTTCTGAAATAGCTCCTTACCAGGACGATTCTAAGTAATTTCTCCCCGATGCTTCCTGCGTCTCTAAATCGAGATAGCTCATCCACATTAGGGAAGCCTGCCTCGAACTAACTTCGAGGCTTCCCTGTAGTGTGGATGTTCTATTTCGAAATAAGCTATTTTGGAATATATCTTTCAGAATAGCTTATTCCAAAATAAGTGTTTAGTGTAGACATACACCTTCAACTGTCAAGTTCAAGTGTCTTCCTTCAACTTCCTGCTGTGTAGACAACACCAAAAGCTGAGCTAAGCTATTTCAACTTTAGCTTCACAATTGACATAGCTGAAGTTTCATATCTTGATTCGACTTTTGCCCTGTAGTGTAGACGTACCCTTGAGGAATAAGCTTATTTTGAAATAGTTATTTTGGGAGTTATTATTTTGAATTTAGTTATTTCAAAATAATTTCCTAGTGTAGACATGCCCTAATGTGCTACAGCACTCTTCATTGTTCTTGTCCTCCCAAAATACACTTTCATTTGATCACAGAAATCATAGTTGAAAAAGATTTAGGCTGTGTCTACACTGGCATGAATTTCCGGAACTGCTTAAAATGGAATACTATTCCGTTTTCAGCTTTTCCGGAAAAGGAGCGTCTACATTGGCAGGCTGCTTTTCCGGAAAAGACCTTTTTCCAGAAAAGCGTCTGTGGCCAATGTAGATGCGCTTTTCCAGAAAAGAGCCCCGATCGCCATTTTCGCGATCGGGGCTTTCTTCTGGAAAAGACTACTGGGCTGTCTACACTGGCCCTTTTCCGGAACAGTGTTCCGGAATAAGGACTTATGCCTGAGCGGGAGCAGAATAGTTTTTCCGGAATAGTGGCTGATTTTGTACAGTAGAGCATCGTTGCTTTTCTGGAAATTCAAGGGCCAGTGTAGACAGCTCGCAGCTTATTCCGGAAAAGTGGCTGATGTTCCGGAATAAGTGGCCCAGTATAGACACAGCCATTGTGTTATCCTCAGCCAATGCAGGATTGTTTCTAACAAACACTATCTTAATACTTCATCAAATCTTAATGAAAGTGTTTGTTCTTATTTATTTTCACTATTTCCTCTAGACAAGTCCATAGCATGCTATAGTAGATCTAATCTTCCTGATATTCAGCCCAAGCTTTCCCTTCCTTTTATTCCTTTGTTCTCAATTATAATCCATATCCCAAAATAATAATTCCTCTCCTTCCCTTAGGGTTATACCATTCAAAAATGTGTAGATTGGTATTTCCCTCATCCTTTCAAATATTATTTGCCAAACTTTGCACTCATGTGCAAGTTTAGAATTTCAATCTAGCTGGGTGCTTCTAGCTGTATTATTTGCTTGTATGTTTACTTTGGGAATTTTTCAAAATATGAGGGCTTATGGTCTCTAGAGAAGATCAAAGGAAAGTGGTTACTAGAGAGGTTCCTGGAGATGGGGTAATACTGCCTGCAGTAGTAAATTGATAATTGATTGATGACATTAAATTTCCTCAGAGAAGATGAGAGGAATATGGTGAGACTGGGGAAAATCTCTATAGTGGAACCAAGGATCTGGGATCTTGGGCCTATCTACCAATCTTATGAGCATATTAGAATATGTGCATTGTTGTTGATGTTGTTTTTAAAGCTGTAGCAGGCAACCAGTAAGGAGTGGTTCTGAGAAGAAGCTATGCTACAAAGCAAAGAGCAAGAGAGTCTACTGGAATAGTGATAGAAATGTAGCCATGTTAGTCTGGTGTAGCTGAAACAAAAAACAGGACTTGATTCTTTGGCAAAGTGTGCTTACATAATAGAATACAGCAGTAATTCAAGGATACAAAGGAAAACACTTTGCCAAAGAATCAATGCCCACAAAACAGATATTAGACAGGATCACAAAGAAAAAACAGTTTCATGCCGTTGCAACCAGAAAGGACATTGTCTCAATGACTTGATTACCTACATCCTGCTTCAAAGACCTTTTCAGACTACACTTGAAAGAGAATCCTCTGAACTGTCATTCATGCTTAAATTCGACACTTTACGCCTAAGTTTAAACAAAGACATTAATTATCTTACCCATTACAAAGATAGCTTCCCCAATTATCACCTCTAATATCATTAGCTCACAGACATTTACCTTCCCCCCACCCATCCCGCTTCTGTTCTGAAATTTTATTTGTCCTTTTCATATGTGTTCATTTTTTAAAATTGTATCCTTTGGTATATATGGTTGTGACAATTTTCTTCCACTATGTGATCTGAGGAAGTGGGTCTGGCCCACAAAAGCTCATCACCCAATAAACCATCTTGTTAGTCTTTAAAGTGCTACATAGTCCTGTTTATTGGAATAGTGTTAGGGATAATGCTGTTTTGCTTATATTACATTCCTTTTCAATATTAGTAGAAACTAACTCTCTCTCTCTCTCTCTCTCTCTCTCCGAATTTACTATTACCACATGCCACCCCACTTTTGGTACAACTTCCTTTGGTGCCATGGCAGGGAGAGTGGAAGTGTTCTGCCAGCTATTTGGATTTCCAATGGAAATCCAATAGAGATGTAGCCGTGTTAGTCTGGTCTTGATGAAACAAAAGACAGGACTATGCATAGTCCTGTCTTTTGTTTCAATGGAAATCCAGATAGTACAGTGGGGATGATAGATGAAGGGCAGCTGCTCCCTAGAGTTGCCCTAACTTTTACATTAAAAGCCACAGATCCTTACTGTGCAACTCTTCACTTGGACAATTTCCTGGGGCCAACTTGCTACAGAAACATTGCTCTTATCTGTGTATTCAGGGTCTTCTCATTCCCATCATTACTCCCCTTCACATTGCACAGCTGAGAATGTGGCACATTGTCTATGGGGTTGTTCATGTGAGGATAAATGACTGAGTGAGAGAGATCTTGTCTTCCTTTGTATCCTTGAATTACTGCTGTATTCTATTATGTAAGCATGAACATCCAAGCTGGGTATCAACAGAAAAGAATATTGTAAAGGGCCTCCTGCTCCTTCAAGAGCATCTTTTGAGTCTGTATGAGGATATCTGCCCTTTGGAAAAGAGGATTAGAAATAAGAATAAATGTAACTACCATTCTCAGAGTGGTTTCTTTTAAAAATATCATAAAAGTAGATGGATTATGAGTTAAGTCTCAGCCTAGTAAGACGTGCACCAGATGTGAACTCTGAAAGAGGGGATAATATAAAAATCTGACGTGGCATGTTATGTGTGGGTTTTCCTATTACAGAAATGGGCTGCTTTAATTTCAACACATTGGAATCTCTATGTTGCCTTTACCCCGATATCTACATTTTGTAAGTTTCACAATCAAATAATCTAAAGGCAAACACACGTAGCACTATAACTAGATATTTGCCTGGGCTCTCGTAGAAGAGAAGTATGCTATTTTACCTTAAAATATTCTGCTCTCATAAACATGCACACCTCAGAGAAGAATGTGGCAAATACTTTGTAACTTAGCTTTCTCTGTGCGCCAGAATGCAATGTGTAAGACCTTTCCTTTGACTTTGTAAAACTTGCTCATGATTTTGGGACATTGCATGACCTAATTATAATAATGAAATGTCAGCCACTGTGTTTATTAGCTGTTCTCATAAAATATATATGCCCACACATAGTGTGAGTAGGGCATTTAATCATTTTTGTCTTCAAGAATTACTGAACTGCTGATAGCAGATTTATTTAAATTAACCTGGCAATAGAAGATTTAACATCAGGAAGCAATAGGGATGGAAATGTCATTTTCTTAGCTGATAAACAGCAATCTTTCATACACAGAGTCTGCTAGAATGCTAATTGGTAATTTTGCCTTTCAGACTCCTGCTAATATATTGACCTATAAACTGAACAGTTCTAAACAACACCTCCCCTCTTCTTCCTCACTTCCTTCACCTAGAGTTACAGGTAGTGTTAGAATTGAGCAGTTACTACTAACAATACTTAAGGCCATAGCTGTGAGTCCCACTTAAAGGTTACAGAAAACCAAAACAGCAGAACTAGTGCAATTCCATTGCCTAATGTGAAGCAGGATGCAGACAGCCTACAAAGGGACACACGTGTGCACACACACATTCACACAGTATGCTGCAAAGCTGTGCTCTGTTGAGCCTCTATCCACACGCCTACAAAGCAGTCTGTTGAAGGAATAGACTAGATACATTCCATAGTTCAATGACTATGCAGATCTACTCCCAAATGCCTTCTATGTCACTCCAAAACAAGAAGGGGGAGGATATGACTGTTCTCACCCATCCCCTGCAATTGCATAGTGCCCTGCTGCAAATCCTTTTTAATTGGACTTTTTGAAGAGTACAGGATTTGTCTCTGACAACTTCATTGTGCTTGCAAGCTATACAGACACACACACACACACTGTAAGGGCTTGAGTACACAGTCCTCACTTCATAGGATATGAGGGACATTCCTACAGCACGGTCATTCTTCTTAGGTGACTAATCTGAGGAACTGCCCCAGAGTAATGTGTCAACAGAGGAGAGTTTGGAAACAAACCGATAAAATAATAAGTCATCAGGACTGGGTGGTATTCATCCAACAGTTCTGGAGGCACTCAAATATGAAATTGCAGAACCTCTAACTGTGGTATGTAACCTATTGCTTAAACCAGTTTCTGTACCACTTATTGTAATGTTGATTTTTAAAAAAGTCTCCAATGGTAACCCTTGCAATTATAGGCCAGAAAGCCTAACTTTGGTACCAGGAAAACCAGTTGAAATGATAGCACTATGTAATTATCAAACACAGAAATGAACATGATATGTTGAGAAAGAGTCAACACAGCTTTTGAAAAGAATAATCATACTTTATCAATCCATTGCAGTTCTTCAAGTGTGTCCGCAAACATATGGACAAAGGTGACCCAGTCAATATACTGTACTTGGACTTAAGAAAGCCTTTGACAAGGTCCCATCAAAGGCCTTAAACAACATGAGCAGTAATGGGATAAAAGGGAAGGTCCTCTCATGGATCAATAACTGCTTAAAAATAGGAAACAAAAGGTTGGAATATATTGTCAGTTTTCACAGTGGAAAGAGATAAATTGTGGGGTCTCCCAAGGATCTTGTACTAGGACCTGCACTGTTCAAGGTATTCATAAATGTTCTGGAAAAGGAGGTAAAAGGTTAAGTAGCAAACTTTGTCATCTGATACAAAATTACACAAGATAGTTAAGTCCAAAGCTGATGGATGGGTGACTTGCTAACAAAATGGCAGATGAAATTTGATAGTGATAAATGCAAAGTGATTCAAATCAGAAATAGGGTTGCTAGATGGTTTAACCAAAAATACCGAACCACTTCCCCCCAAAAACCACTGGGGAAAAAATTCTGTTGAGAAAAAAAAAAGGGGGGAGACCAAAGTTGTTGAGCAAAAAACAAAAAAACACCCAGCATGGTCCCTTAAGAAACGCTTTTGAGGTTTTTTGGCCCTAACAGGCTGCCCACTATCTTGACTCTCTGCGCCAGGCCAGACAGCTCCCCTGTGGAACCTGGTAAGTACATTTTAAGGGTCCAGTATTTTCTGAATTTTTTTACTGGACAGGAAGCGAAAATACTGGACCATCCGGTTCAATACCGGACACCTGACAGCCCTAACTAGAAAACATAATCCCAATTATATATACATAATGATGGGGTTTAAATTAGCTATTTACTCTCAAAAAAGAGACTTTGGAATCATTGTAGATAGTTCTCTAAAACCATCTGCTCAAAGTGCAGCAGCAGTCAAAAAAGCTAGCAAAATGCAACCAAGTATGGCTGCGCTCTGAGCGGTCCCACTGCCTGCAAGCTCCGGGGTGAGAAAGCCCCGTTTGTAAGTGCAGATCCGACGTAAGTCGGATCCGCGTAACTTGGGGACTGCCTGTAAATGGATCCGGTGATAATTTACCTGTTCTGTTCAAGCCTTCTGATGCATCTGGCACCAGCCATTGCTAGATGATGGGATACTAGGTTAGAGAGCCAATTGGTCTGATCCTGTATGGCCATTTTTATGTTCTTATGTAGTATTTTTTCAAGTCAGACTGTTTTACAAATATTAAGAACCAAGTTCAGACAACATCAGTTGACACTGATAAGCACTTTCCCGCATAATTAGTTCCAGAAAAGTTAATGGGACTACTTTCAGAGTAAGGTGCTCCTGAGTGCAAATAAAAGGATGAGACTGTGGTCCAGATGAACTAGGTACAAAGACAAGTATGGTTGCTTTACTCTGATAACCCATAGTGACAACGAGATTCCTTTGTTTATTAGTATGTAGCTCTATAACTGCAATCTTTACAGCTAGAATGATGATGAATTTGAGACACAGATTATACTGTATAACAAAGTTTCGTTTAAGGTCCTGTATTAATTAGTGTGATAAGGCATAAAGAAATGGCTGATCTTACCAGTCTCTGCTCTGGTTATGGATCTAAGATGAATAAACTTCTAGCCACAAGAAAAAAACAGTTGTGTACTTTAAAGAACTAATGCCTCCCAGAGGCTTATACTGAGTTGG
Organism: Pelodiscus sinensis; assembly: GCF_052426305.1. NCBI lineage: Eukaryota > Metazoa > Chordata > Testudines > Trionychidae > Pelodiscus > Pelodiscus sinensis. The sequence continues at coordinate 46,651,951 of NC_143052.1, forward strand.
AGGTGACCTCTAATCAGATTTTCAGCTTACATATAGATTATTTTATTGATTTAGTATATTTTTCCAATAAACATTTACTTTAAGAATAAATCAGTTTGCTTAGAAGGAGGCGTGGGAACTTAAAGCTGGGAGTAATATACTGGTCATGGCCTTGGAAACCACAAGCTCTGGCCTTTTAGATATTGTGTCTTTCTGAGAACATCATAGATTAAGGCAGGGAGTAGTGCAGTCTTGAAATCACCAGTCAGGAAGAAGAGAAATGCAGGTCTCCAGTCAAAGAGGTGATAGGTGGGAAGCAAAAGCCTAAACTGGGTGTCCTTGGTGAATCATGGAGGAGGATATACAGGCACAGTTATCCTGAATCTGTGGCAATGCATAATGCCTCTTGGCAGCTGACATTTTCTTGAGAGTGAAATGGAGCCTGCAGAACACAGAGAAGTCCTGATAACAATTCAAGGCGTGATCCTAATCTCAAATATGAGGTTGTGTATTGTGAAATCAGTTCCTGTGCATGTGCATACATTAGCAAGAACTGATTTTACAAGAGCCATGGGGAGTATTTATCTGAGATTAGACATAAGTTCTTACTGTGAGACCATGTTGACAAAGCATGGAAAAAATATTTCAAAACAAGCATCGATATAGAATAGTTAATTTCCTTAATAATTCTGTTGTTGTTTAGAAACATCTCTTCATTTGGTCAAGTAGAAACATGTGTGACACATGGTGGTGGACTATGTTCATGAACAGCTTTGTTTATATTAGGGGATAGACAGTCAAGAATTAGTGATATTTTACATAGTTGAATGCTTGAAAAATTAAAATTATATTCAATTTTTGGAAGGCAGCACATGTTCACTAGATTTGAAATTTGCTAAAAACTATCCTCTCAGGGCCTATACTGTACTTAGTCTACATAATAAAGGCCTGATTCTGATCTGACTTACTCCTGTTTTATAGAAGTGTCATTCTATTGGTTTCAGCAGAGTTATTGTGGTTTACACTGATGCATCTGAGATCAGAATAGATCTCTTTTTGTTGAACTTGTATGGTAAACAGGTGTCTGTGGGTTCCCTCATCCTACAAGAAAAGTATTTTTGCTAATCAGTTTCAGACCTAAAAATCTTGACATGTTTTAAATAATGTATTGTGGTATACAATGTCAGTACAGGCAGTCCCCGAGTTATGCGGATCCGACTTATGTCGGATCCGCAGTTATGAACGGGGCCGTCTCCCTGGTCTCCAGCAGACCAGGGAGAGGAAGCAAAGTGGCGGAGCACGCGGGCAGTGGACAGCCCAGATGCGTCTGGGCTGTCGGCTGCCCGCGTGCTCCGCGCGTTTGCTCTGCTTTGCTCCCCATCTCCTTGGTCTGCAGACCAGGGGGACGGGGAGCAAAGCAGAGCAAAGCGGCGGAGCCCGAGGGCAGCAGGACAGCCACGACGCGTCTGGGCTGTCCCGCTGCCCCCATGCTCCGCGGCTTTGCTCCGGACGCCTGTGGTACAGCAGCTGGGGCGCTGCCAGTTGGTCCCGTAGCACAGCTCTGGGCGCTACTGGACCAACCCGGCAGCACCCCAGCTGCTCTGCCCCAGGCGTCCTGTTTCAGCCACTGCTGGTCAGTTTCAGCAGCGGCTGAATCAGGACGGCTGGGGCAGAGCAACTTGGGTGCTGCTGGGTTGGTCCAGTAGCACCGAGGAGTGGCGGCGCTACTAGACCAACCCAGCAGCACCCCAGCTGCTCTGCCCCAGGTGTCCCCAAGTCAGCCGCTGCTGAAACTGACCAGTGGCTGACTACAGGAAGCCCTGCCCCGGGCTTCCTGGAATCAGCCGCTGATCAGTTTCAGCAGTAGCTGACTTGGGGTTGCCTGGGGTTCTTAAGTTGAATCTGTATGTAAGTCAGAACTGGCGTCCAGATTCAGCCGCTGTTGAAACTGAACAGTTTCAGCAGCGGCTGAATCTGGACGCCAGTTCCGACTTACATACAAATTCAACTTAAGAACAAACCTACAGTCCCTATCTTGTACGTAACCCGGGGACTGCCTGTACATAAATAGTTTATTTAGAACTGAAAGCTTTACAGTGCATTTGCTGAAAGTTTCAAGTATTCATTAGACTAACAACTGTACCAGAGCAAAGAATTATTCTAAGCAAAAGGTCATTGTTTATTCTATTTATTTGTACTTATTTTTCACAAACCACGTACCTTGGTTAGTCATTAGTTTAACTGTAGATCAGTCATTTACAGTCTTGCTTTCAGCTCTTGGCAGTTTGGCAATTTGACAAATAACAGAATTTATTGGTTTCACTGAAACTAGTCCATTGCATTTCTCAAAGTAGGTGAGGATTTAGTAAGAGCACTGATTGAGCAATTCTAATGGTCCCTTGTTTGACTCTGTCATGTCTGGAAAATCAACAAAACAAAAGTAGGCTTACTTCTGTGGTGTGTTTTTACAAGGCTCCTCCATTTTCTTATACATTTCACATTAATTACATGGTTCCTTGTTAGAACATGAAGTATACAAAGGAAAAAGTTAATTGTTCAGTTCCATTAATGGAATTTCTCTCTCTCTCATGTATTCAGTATTCTGTTTTCACTCTTAACTGTATGTAACCCAAAGGTGATCATCTTTCTAATAACGAATATTCTTTTTAGTGCTCAAATGTCTGTTGCTAAAATGTGGAAAACATATCTAAAGCTATTCCAGCCAACTGCAAAGAATGAATAGTTCTCTTACACCACACTCTTCACTGTAGCACATACATTTATTAGACCCCCCCCCCTCCCCAGGCAGTGCATGACATTGGGAGGACAGAGTGACTAAAATAATGAGTAGTCACTGTGCAATAACATGGCATGTTACAGAAGGAAAGCTTTGTTTGGTAGGTATGGTGCCACAAAATGATTGATTAAAACCAGATGGTAAAAAACACATTGCAAGTAGCACTCCACTGAGTTCTGTTGAGTAGCTATTGAAATGGTAGGATATTCTTCTTTAGAAAATATGTGCATTCTGTGAAAAGATCTCTAAAGCATTTTCTATTGTGGTTGAAGTTCCACAGTTCCAGAGTCTACTGTTGGGCTGGGAGGGAGTGTAGCTGACTATAATGCTACCTAAATGTTGTTATATCACTGTTGTATTCTAATAATTATAACCCTATTTAACTATAATTGAGATAAATGACAGTCTTGTAGTCAAATTACTGGACTAGGCCTCAGGAGATCTGGGTTAATGGCCAGCTCTCCCACATACTTCCTCTGTGAGTTTGGACAAGGAAGTGGCCCCATTGAAGTCAATGGCAAAAATCCCATTGACTTCAACAGAGCCAAGATTTCATTTAATCTTCTTATGCCTTTTTTTCTCATCTGTTAAATAGAGATAATGATATTTCTTTTCTCCACTCCTTGTGTGTTTTGTCTGTGTAGTTCTGTGTATTTCTGTGCCCTCTTTGGGGCAGTGTAAAAATGGAGAGCCTTTGTTGCTGCCCTACATGCCAATGGGCATAATAAGCATTAACTATGGGGCAGGAACTGCCACTTGATCTCAATGGGCTTGTCTCCACTGCAAAATAAACTTGAATTACAACTTGGGTGTTTCTACTAATTTTAGGCCTGTTAACACAGAGAAACCCTTAACTTACATAGTGGTCCTGTTTTGATCCTACATTGTCTGGCTTGTCATGGGTTATGGCCTAACATGCAAGTCAGCATCACTTGTCACCTACTAACACAGGGCTGGGCAAGAGGCCCACCTAGCCTTTTATCTGGTCCACCATAGCTCCTGGTCCTGCTGTTAACACGTTGCCTGGGAGCCGCCAGGAAGGCATGAGCCCTTTCAACTCCTGCTGTTTAAAGGGCTCACGCTTTCCTGGGGGTTGCCATGCAATGCATTAGCAGTGGGTCTGTCAGCTGTGAGACCTTTCAATTGCTTCTCTTTAAAGGGCTTGTGTCTGCAGGGTGGCTGCTACCACATTGCCTGGCAGCCACCCAGAAGGAGTGAGCCCTTTAAATAGAAGCAATTGAAAGTGCTCACAGCTCCCAGTCCCACCACTAACATGCTGCCTTTCTGCCACCTGGAGCTGCGAGCTGGGAACCCTTTAAATAGCAGAAATTGAAAGGGCTCCTGGCTCACAGCTGCCAGGCAGATGCCAGGCAACAGGTTAGCAGAGGGGCCAGGAGCTGTGAGCCCTTTAGTGTGAATTCCAAGCCTCCACCTCAGACAACTCTGGGACGAGGCTAGCCCCTAGCACCGTGCCATCTGCTCCAGATCCCTGCCCCTTCCATTGGTCAGAACTCAAGGGGCAGGAACCCTAGGCCAAGCAAAGCTTAAGGTAGGTTAGCTCCTAATCCCACCCCTTCCTTCCAGGCCCCATCCCTTCTGCCTCAGGCCCTGCCCCCTCCAAGGTAGCCTGCAACCACTTCTGAAATTTGAGAAGTGGCCCTCCTTCAAAAATTATTGCCCACCCCTGTGCTAACATGACCATTCTGTAGTGAGGTTGCAAACTAACTCCACTCAGGTACCACTGGTCCTCCTGTCCCTTCCTACAATTCTTTCTGTGTGCCCAGCAATGCTGGACAAGTTTCCTCAATGTTCACTCAGAAAGAAATCATGGATTGGCTCTTGTTGCAGCAAAGAGAACACTGGGACGTACTCCCAAAACTTTTCATGCCAAACATGAGTGAGTGTAGCACCAGTATGACCACAGCAGTGGTAACTTAAGAGAAAGAGCATCAAGTGTAGGTAAATTAACTCTGCAAGCAAGCAGAACACCTTGCACAATGGGGCTCCACTTGGTAGGGTCTGTGTTACTGTAATATAAACAATAATTAATTGTCGCTGTTGGGATTATTCTGCCCAGTATTGTGGAAGTTTGTGGTGAAGAGTGGAGTCAGACAGGGATGTGTCCTTGCTCCTACCCTCTTTGGTATATTCTTCTCAGTCCTATTAAATTATGCATTTTTAAACTCACACAGTGATATATTTCTCCATACAAGGTTAGATGATTCTCTTTACAACCTAACAACTCAAGGCTAAAACTAAGGTTAAGAAAGTTCTCATTAGAGAACTCCTATTCACAGATGATACAGCACTTGTCACACATAATGAAGACACGCTACAGGCACTGATGGATTCTCTGTCCAGAGTTAGTAAACTGTTCTCTTTCGACATAAGCATGAAGAAAACTGTTGTGTTTGCTCAAGGTGTATCTCAACCACCCAAAGTCATTTTGAATGACAGTCTATTAGAGGTGGTTCAACAATTCTGTTACCATGGGTCTGTCACCACAAATCTCTACATGGAACATCAGAATTGGGAAGGCAGCCACAACATTTGGCAGACTTACGAAACGAGCATGGAACAATCCCAAACTGACATTGAAAACAAAGATACTGATATATCAAGCATGTGTATTAAGTATCTTCCTTTATGGATCTGAGACCTGGAATACCTACTCGTGCCAAAAGAAAAAATTGAACTGTTTCCACCTTCGCTGCCTTCGCAGAATCATGAATATTAAGTGGCAAGACAAAGTTTCAAATGTAGATGTCCTATCAAGAGCTGGCATACCCAGTCTCATAGCAATCCTTAACAACAGAAGACTCCGGTGGCTTGGCCATGTGAGGAGAATGAGTAATAAACGCCTTCCCAAAGAAATCCTCTTTGGTAAACTGACAAGTGGAGCAAGGGCAAGAGGAAGGCCAAAGTTAAGATTCCAGGATATATGTAAAAACACTATGAAAATGTTTAACATCAATCCAAGCTCTTGGGAATCTATATCATCAGATTGCAACATCTGATGACAATTATTATAACAGGGCATGTCATTTTTCAATAGGATCTGTGCAAGTCATGCAAAAGAACTCTGCCTCAGAAGGAAAAAGTCTCAGACTCATGAAAACGGAAGTAGACTGGCATGTAGCTATTGCAATTGACTGTGCAAATCCAATATTGGATGCATAAGCCATGAAAGAAGTTGCAGATCCAAGCACAACTCATAGATTGTCACTGCCGCTGCTTACCACCATCTCTCGAGATGAATAGGCCATATATTGTGGAAGTGAGCTGATGTTTAGCAATCTTAGTCCTAATAGAGAAAAACTTAAAGAAACTATATTGAGTAATAGATTGTACAGCAGGGGTGTGAACCCTATGGCATGCAGACTGGATCTCCGGTTTACTTGGATCTGGCCCGCGATAAGGCTTGGGTTTTTTCTCTGAAACAGAGCAAGCTGTCACTTATGAGCCAAGCCTCAGGGTTAGGGTTAGGATTAGGGTTAGGGTTAACCCATGGGGCTGGAGCACAACTGCCAGCTCACCCCACTGCTGGGGGTTAGGAGCAAGGTCAGTGCATTTTGGGATGGGTTTTTTTTTTTGCTTGTTGGGAGCCACGTCAGTGAGGGGCTCTAGGGACTGCAGCTCAAGGCCCCAGGCTAATGGGAACCCCACAAAAAGATCTCCAGGCTACCAAAATCCAGATCTTTCCCAGGCCATGGGCTACAGAAACTGAGTATTATCCAGCCCTGCCTCACTGGGGATGTAAGATGGGGAAACAGTAGAGATGGGAGTGGGTGACAGAGATTGCTTGGTGATTACCTGTTCTGTTCATTCCCTCTGGGGTACCTAGCATTGGCCACTAGATAGACTTTTGGTCTGACCAGTATGGCCATTCTTATATCTCATGTTCTTTCAAGTCGTCATCTGAACAACACATTTTTTCAGTGTGATGGATTTTGTTTTTTGCTACAGCACAGAAGTGAATCATTTCCATTGTAAGTAGAATTGTTTTCTCGCTTCAGCAGAAAAAATGCTTAATTTTCATCACACTAGCAGTTAATTCACTTTGGGTCTATTTTACATTCTAAGTAGTTGAGGAATTCATGCCCATCTGTTTCTCTGCAAGTCAAGTGATCATTTTTATTTCTGAAAGGTGTTTCTCTTTTTGAGTATTGCCGTAAAACTCAGAATATTATTTTGCCATCCACTTGCCTATTATCATTTGATTCAGTGGCAGTATAAAAAAGACCATAAAAAAGAGATTCCTGAACATCCATGTGAGACAGTACACAGTAGGTGTGAAAATCACAGCAGAAATGAAATAAGCAATTTTTGTCAAAAGTGCAGGTTTTATACTGTGTCTCCCTAGTCAAAGGTGAACTCTAGTTTCTAAATTCAAACCATTTGCTATTACCTCTCAGCTGCGGGAGAATGTACAGTAGGAACACAGAACAGAAAATCCATGTGCTGCCTCTGCTCTGCAAAACTGGATTCAGCTCTTGACAATTTCATATATTTTGAAAAAATGAAATACATTGGAGAGGAGAGGCAGGGAAAGCAAATAGAACAGAAAACGAAGCTTCAGTTATTTAGAAAAAGAGGGGAATTTGCAAAGTCATATGAGGTTCTTTGATTTCAGATGAAAATATTAAACAACCTCTATATGTTGTTCATTGTGGAACATCTTTATACTCATATTATACCCAGGTCTGCTGCCGGGGGCAGAGGGCAATAGGGGCAGCTGGCCAAAGATACATCTACACTGCACCCTTAGCTTGAAATAAACTACACAATTTGAGCTATGAAAATTGCATAGTTTATTTTGAGTAAATTTTGAAATAGAGCAATATTCTGAAATGTCCCTTAATTTTCGTGGAACAAGATTTACCGGGACATCGGAATAGCGCACTTGTTATTTCAAAATAACGGGCGTTCTGTCAAGACATGGAAAATGCTATTTAAGGATACCAGACATATCCCAAAATAGTTCCACTGTCTAGACACATCCCAAGGGTCCAGTGATTTAAAAGGGCCCAGGGCTCCTGGCCATTGCTTCCACAACAGCAGAAATGACAGTGGCTGGAGCTCCAGGCTCTTTAAATCACCACTGGATCTCTGGGCAATGTGCCCCAGGTGATGCTGAAGGGCTGCTGGGTGGAGGCTAGACCCCAGCTCTGCCCTTTCTATCTGAGGCCCTGCCCCTTCTGTGGACCTGAAACTGTTCCCCCTCCTTGCCTAGGGCTTGGTGAAGTCTGTTAGGTGTCTCGATTATACCCTTTGAAGCTGGGTTGTCCTAATGTTTTCCCTGGCCAAGCAGGGCAGGAGTAAGGCCCTACTTATCTGAGAGGAAGGCTACTCAGATTTTGGCTCCAGCTGCAGAAGTGAGAGCACAATGCCTTCTGTGGTTTCTCTTGGGCTAGTGCTGGTTACCGAAAACTCCTTGCTCAAAGCCTTGCCTAATGTCAGTCTTGTTCGTAGTGTCCCAGCTTCCATGCAGTTGTAGTTTCTCCTTTCAAATGTAATGGGAAATCATCACACATCATGAAAGAGGTCAAATAATTTCACCTGCCAGTGAATAACTCTGTTGGCAGAAGGCTGCCACATTATTGTACTTTCATAAATACTTAAAACAGGGTATGTCTACACTACCCTCCTAGTTCGAACTAGCGGGGTAATGTAGGCATACCGCACTTGCAAATGAAGCCCGGGATTTGAATTTCCCGGGCTTCATTTGCATAAGCGGGGAGCCGCCATTTTTAAAACCCCGCTGGTTCGAACCCCGTGCAGCGCAGCTACACGGGGCTCGAACTAGGTAGTTCGAACTAGGATTCCTATTCCGAACTACCAGTACACCTCGCTCCGTGGAACGAGGTGTACCGGTAGTTCGGAATAGGAATCCTAGTCCGAACTACCTAGTTCGAGCCCCGTGTAGCCGCGCTACACGGGGTTCGAACAAGCGGGGATTTAAAAATGGCGGCTCCCCGCTTATGCAAATGAACCCCGGGAAATTCAAATCCCGGGCTTCATTTGCAAGTGCGGTATGCCTACATTACCCCACTAGTTCGAACTAGTGTAGACATACCCCCAGTGAGCCCCTTTCTCTACCTGGTGATTCCATCTCTTTTTTGTATGGTTTTGAGAAGCAATTCCATTCCAGGCACATCACATTTTCCTGGAACAACCAACCCCTGATCTTGCTTTAAGTTATGATAAGAGGGAGTTGGATGCCAAATTTAGTGGTCCTAGCTCTTACTGTTTAGGAGTTCCTCAACAGGTATACAGACGGACAAACAAACAGACAAACTCTCTCAAATATGGAAGAGAAGTTCAATCAAAAATGGAAGAGAGCTTCATAGTCTTCATCCAGCTCCTGTGAAAATTCTAGCTCCTATAAATTATAGTCTTCCTTTGTTTGCAGACCACTTAATTTTTCCAGTAGAGAGTATCTGTACTATGATCTTATAGTTGTGGAAGAAGAGGGTGGTCACTGCTAATACCATGCAGAACTTAGAAAATCAGTACTGCACTCATTAACTGGACCCTTTGCCCAAAAGGGAACCAGTTTAGAGACAATATGTTTCTACTAACCTATGTTAGTGAGTAGCCAAGCATCTACATTATGGACCATCTTTATTAGCTGTCCTGCAAGAGGAGCCCTTTAAATAGATTAAATAGCTAAACAATGGAGGGGTATCTTTCACTTATATACTGCAGAAACATTCTTGAGCTAAACAATCATTTTTATTAGGTCCATTCATCTCCAAGAATAATGTGGATATTCCTCATCCTTTGACATGTAGGTCAGATTACAAGTTTCATCTTGTGTCATTTGGAGTCAAGCCAAATTATTCCATGACTTCTTTTTAAATAAAAATACTCTTCTCTTGGGACTGGATACACAATATCCTGGTGCCAAAAACCATCCCTGTTATCTGCCTTTCAACAAGCACCACTTGTTCAACACCACTTGACAAGTAAATAGTTCCATATAACTCTGAAAGGGTCAGATAAGCTGCCCTTGCTGATTTCATGTAGTTGCTCCCTATCATTGATCAATTAAGTATGTATACAAGTCTTTCCTGCACAAGGAATAGGTGCTAACAGTGTATGTTTTCTTTACTAATAGCCTCATTTCATTTGGAAAAATGAAATAACATGGTACTTGCATCGATAACAAGATATGACAAGAAAATACCCTCCATTTTAGAGTGCGCACAATATTCTGTTACACATATACATTTAGGTCAGATGCCAGTAAGTGGTTTGCAAGCTTTTACATAGTAGTGCCCGTCTGCTGCCTAACCATTATCTAATTACCCGCCTATCATTTAGTAAGTGAAGGGCAGAATGGTCATGTTTTCCTGAGATCTGTTCTCAGTCCCCTGGGGGATTGTGCTTCAATATTGATCACCCCTATTTTAGTTGTTACTAATAGGGAATAGTAACATGTGAATCAGGTCCACCTGCCCTCTGAAGAGGCTTTACTCCCACTGAAATCACAATCCAGATTGTGAGCCACTGTTTATGTAGCTATGTGACAACATCCTTCTCCCAACCCACGCACCCCATGTAAGAGCTGTGCAGAATTGCAGCTGCTCCCCAGACCAAGAAGACGCAATTGCTGAAGGGAAGATGTCTGGGAAATATAAGATCTAGCCAGAACTCTGTCTACTGTGTTCCAGCCTGTGCACTAACCAGCTGATGTCTATGGATAGCAGTATGTGATCTTCTTCATTCATTAGCTCTGCCCATTGCTTCTAAATCAAGTCACCTAGCCAGGGGAGCCAACTGTCTCCACAGGCCCCTGGGTAAGATGGGGAGGATGGAACCATGCTCCTGGAAGAGATGGAACTGGGATAGTCAGATCTCCATGCCACCTGGAGCGTGCCCCGCTCACCTGCTCTCAGAGCTGCTCGGAGCATGCAGCATGGAGCTCCAGTGGAGCTTTAAAGAGCCTGGGGCTCTGACCATTGCCACTGCCACAATAGCAGCAGCAGTGGCCAGGAGCCTGAGGTGCCTTTGAATTGCTGAGCAACTGCCCCTTTTGCCCCCTCCCATCAGTGAGGCTGCATCTAGCCAAATAGAGATCACTGCTGAACTAAATAAACTCATGCCTTGGCATCTGTAACCTTACCAGCTATCAAAAGTCATTACTAGAAGATAATGTCATTCAGAAGGCAATGAGAGAGGTTTTAAATCCTGTTTCTAATTTCAATGTGTTGGTCTAATATCAAGGCCCTGGTTCATATCACAGTAAGCTGTAGGCCTTGCCTGAACAAGGAAAGAACACAGAAGTGAGGAAATAAAGGTTAACAATGGACAAAGCATGAATTCACAAGTGGCCTTGTAAGTAATATGTAGCTAGTGGATAAAGAAAGAGTGAGAAGATAATGTGTGATAAGCTTGCAGCTGCAGCTTTGCTTACTAACACATTTTGTAGTGTATGGATAGTTCATGATCTAAACAGAGACTGGTTCACAAAATTGGTAATCCCTTCAAAAAGCCTCTGAAACAATGTAATGTGAATGTGTTTTAGAATATGTATGTAATCTGATTTATAATTATGTACTTTGGAGTTGTGCTGCATAATCCATCCCACTACACCTCAAGGCTGTGTCTAGACTGGCCAGTTTTTCCAGAAAATCAGCCGCTTTTCCAGAAAAACTTGCCAGCCGTCTACACTGGCTGCTTGAATTTCCGCAAAAGCACTGACGATCTCATGTAAGAAATCAGTGCTTCTTACGGAAATACTATGCTGCTCCTATTCGGGCACAAGTCCTTTTGCGCAAAACTTTTGCACAAAAGGGCCAGTGTAGACAGCTCAGATTTGTTTTCCACAAAAAAGCCCTGATCGCGAAAATGGCGATCAGGGCTTTTTTGCGGAAAAGCGCGTCTAGATTGGCACGGACGCTTTTCCGCAAAAAGTGTTTTTGCGGAAAAGCGTCTGTGCCAATCTAGACGCTCTGTTCCAAAAATGCTTTTAACAGAAAACTTTTCCGTTAAAAGCATTTCCAGAAAATCATGCCAGTCTAGACGTAGCCCAAGTGTAACTTTATGAAATGTCAATAAAGACACCTCAATGATGAGCCTGGATTCAAACCAAGTTTTTGGATTCCAGAGAACTGGAAAAAGTGTTCTCCTAGAACTGGATGAGGTGTTCTGGATAAGATGAATGGAATAGGTCTCAGAGGGAATTTCAACATAAGTTAATACAGTAGTTTCATCTAGTAAAGGAAAGGTTAAGTAGAAAGTAAGTAAGCTAGTCCTATGTAGCAATAGTAAGTGCTGTTTTACCATTGTTGCTGTGTGGTGGTAGATCTGCAATAAATACAGAAATGTGACTATAATTTCAACATCCAAATTTTTAAGGTCCCATTCATACAGAAACAGTTGAAATTTCTGAGGTTTATAGGGTATTTTAGAGGTCTTATGTACAAGGGTACATCTGTGATTCTTTCATAGCTAGGGGCATGTCTACCCTACTGCACCTACAAATGCTAGGCAGATCTTCAGCAGATCAGCATTTTGAATGTTGTCAGAGATCATGTTGATTCTGCAGCGTTTTTGGTGCCAATTGTGTGGGTTCATTTTGTGTCAAACTTGGTTTATTTTCATCAAAGAACACATTATTTTCAATGGCATTTCTTTCATTCCTGCATCATGTAGGTCATTATAATTATATGCAGCCAACCAGACTGAAGCATTTTCTAAAATTGCCAGAATGTTTAGAAAAGACTGACAAGTTGAACTATGTTCCTGTTTATTAAAGTGTCAATATGTTTAGAAAACAGAATGTAAGTAAACACTTTAATTAAGAAAATAGGTAGAAAGAAAGCTAGAAAGAGTTTGTACAAGGAGTTCAGACCCTAGAAACAAACATAAGAAGTTGCAAGAAAAAAAATCAGAACACCAGTTCCACAAAACATGAAGTATTATGAAACTTTCAAGCAACATTATGGCTTAGGAAAAAATCCAGGAGGCTTAGAAAGGCTGCAGCAAATTCTTTGTTGTTGTTCCAGATTTGTTGGGTTACTTAGGTTCTTACTACCAATATTTAACATAACATGCTTATAGTGCAAGACAAGTCTGATTTATTGATCTAATTTAGAGTGGGTAGCAATAAACCAAATACCTGAATTTTACAAATTCTATATAACGAAGATGCTCCACAAATAGTCCATATCAATAACATTCAAAGAATTTTTGTTTTTTAGCATTTGGTAACTAGAGTAGGATCTTCTGTCCTCTCTACAATCTTTTGGTCACGAATGCATGCTGAAGCAGGCATCTGTTTTCAAAAGTGTCTTCTTCAACTGGAGTTACTTTATTTGACTCTTATTGTCTTCTAGATATTTGGAGTAGCATGTGACTATCCCCAAAGATGTGGGAAAATGTTTACCTTGATATTTCTTTGTAATTGACTGCAATGCAGCTAGACTGATCACTAATCAGTAAATACTAAGAACACGCTGTTCCCCAAACAGAGTATTGTGTGCCGCCTTAAGCCCAGGGAAAATAAGATCATCCTTTAATACAGTTAAAAATGTTGACTAATTAATCTTTTTTAAAAAGTAAATAAATTGCAATTTCTTGTGAGATAAACAGGTAGTGAGTGACAAGTTGTCAGGGAAAATTAACTGGGAGAAGATGTTGTAGTCAAAGTGACTGCTAGGGTGTGTCTAAACTACATGGCTCCATCAATGGAGCCATGTAAATTAGGCTGATCGGCAAAGGGAAATGAAGCCGCGATTATTTAAATTTAAATGGCTGCTGCACTGAGCTGACAAACAGCTGATCAGCTGTTTGTCGGCTCAGCGTGCTAGTCTGGACACTCCCGCGCCGACCTGAAAGCGCTTTATTAACATCCACGTTATGCCTCATAGGATGAGGTTTACCGGGAAGGTCGATAAAGGGCTTTCATGTCGGCAGGGGAGCGTCCAGACTAGCATGCTGAGCCGATAAACAGCTGATCAGCTGTTTGTTGGCTCAGCGCGGCAGCCATTTAAATTTAAATGAACCCGCAATTATTTAAATCGCGCTTCATTTCCCTTTGCCGAACAAACAAATCTGCATGGCTTCGTCGACGGAGCCATGTAGTTTAGACATACCTCTATAGAGAAACATGCACTGATAATGTTGTAATAATCCATTGCCATGTCTTTATTTCTCTGGCACACTCATTGCATAGTACTGTTAAGTGACATACCTGGCCCTACCCAGGACTGGAGAGTGAAGATAGACCTAAGTTAACTTTAAATAGGACTACTGCTGTTATTACTACAGGTCGAACCTCTGAAATCCAGCACTCTCTGGTCAAGCAACATCTGTGGGTCCGGCAGGACCACGGATATTGCTGGACTAAAGAGCCTGGTTGGGAGCAAGGGTGGCCTGGGTTAGGAGCAAGGCCCTGGACAGTGGCAGCAGGTCTGGCAGCCAAGAGCCCTTGCCAGGCTGGTGACTAGGAGCACAGCCTGCACCAGCACGGTGAGAAGTGCAGCCGTGTCCAGGCTGGCGGGAGTGGGGCCAGCAGGGCGAGAAATGCAGCCCCAGCTGGGGCTGGCAGCAGTGGGGCTGGAGTGGGAAGGAGCGCAGCCCTGGCCGGGAGAGGATCCCAGTAGACAGGGCTGGGAGGGGAGCCCAGCAGCTGGGACTGATATCCCAAAGGATCTGGTGGCGGTGGGATATCCAGAAAACTCCCTTGTTCAAGACAACTCAGGTCCCAAGGGTGGCAGACCAGGGAAGTCCAACCTGTAATTTATTCCATATAACTGGGATAATGATAGTGTAACTATGAGATCAAAAGGCAATATAACTAACCAGGTCAGCCACTGCTAATAGGAACAAGGTAATTAAGACAATAGTAGCACTTAACTGTGGAACATGTATGATTTGGTTGTGACACATAAGCTTAATTTTCCACAGTTGATCTTTGGCATAGAGTATGATTAACGTTAAGATTTATGTAGAGTAAAGAAAACTTGTATCTTTGAAAACAATAGGAACTGGTTTCAAGAAGTTAACAACCCTGAAACTTAACACGCCAAAGGTGGACATTGTGGAAAAGAAGCTGCTTATTTGGCAGGATAAAATGTAATATTGGAACAGGAAACAGGAATTGAAATGGTCTAGGACAGTGTTTCCCAATTTTATTTGGCCAAGGAACCCTTTTCAGAATTTCAATGAACCCCTAGGTTTGTCAAGCAAAAAAAAAGGGGGGGGGGGTGGGGAGCGGGAGGAGAGAGGGACCCACCAATTCATGAAAATCACATTCCTTCCCTGAGACCCCCCCCACCTCCCTTCCGTGAGGACTCATCTGCTCTGTTCCCCTCCTCTCCATCACTTGCTATCACCAGCCCTTATACCTGTCTCAACCTAGTGAGAGTGAGGTGTGGGATGGGAATGAGGGATTTGGGTGTGGGAAGGGGTGAGAAGTACACGCTCTGGGAGGGAATTTGGATGCAGGAGAAGGGGCTGTTGGCTAGCGGGGGGGGGGGGCTCCAGGCTGGGGAGTGTTGGGCTCAGGTGGAAGGTTGGGGTGCTGAGCAAGCCAGGGCTTGTGGATGTGAGGGTGCAGGAGTTTGGGCTGGATATGTGAGGGACTCAGGGCAAGAAAGTTGTGAGTATGATGGGCTCAGGACACAGATTTGTGATGTGTGGATGGTGGAGGAATGTTGTGGCAGAAGACCGAGGATGTGGGGATGCAGGAGTGTGGGGATGTAAGAGGCTCAGGACAGGGGGTTCCTGTGCATGATAGGCTCAGATTTGGGGTCAGGTGGTGCAGGAGTGTTATGATGCTGCAGTGAAATGGGAGTTTGGTCCCTATTGGGGTCTTGTTGGCCAGACTTCATTTTTAAATAAAATATGTCAAACTCAAAAGATTTTAGCATTGTCTTTATATATGAGAGGGGTGAGGAACCTGTTTTGAGTCAAAGGTCACTGACCCACAGAAAAGTCAGTTGGGGCCACACAAGTGAGATGCAAAAAAAAAAAAAAAACCCTCCAAAAAACCCCAAGCCTCACTAATGTGGTCCCAGATGTGCTGGTGGGGTAGGGGACAGAGTTCTAGTGGGTGCTGGGGCTGGGGAGAGAGTGCTGCTGGGTGGAAGGATGCTGGCTCAGGTGGCAGGGTGCTGGGGCAAGGTGCTGGGGCAGGCAGGTGGCAGGGTGCTGGGGTCAGGGACATGGTCCTGCTGGGCACTTGGGTGACTGGCAGGGTGCTGGGACAAGGAACAGGGTGCTGCTGGGTGCTAGCGTGAATGGCAGGGTGCTGGGGCCAGGGCTAGGGTGGTGCTGAGTCTTGGGGTGTGAGGCAAGGTGCTGGGGCCAGAGCGGTGCTAGATGCTAGGGTGGATGGCAGGGCTGCCAAAGAGCGGGATAGGGATGGGGTGCAGGATCTGGGAAGGAGGTGGGGGGCAGAAGGGGGCAAGGTCTGGGTGGTAGGTAGGGTGCAGAAGCAGGCTGGATGTAGGGTGTCTGGCCAGGGGGAGGGAGCAGGAGCAGATTGGGGATAGGGTGTCAGGCTACGAGGAAGAGTGCAAGGAGCGGACTTGGGTAGGAGTTGGACCTCCCTGATCTGGCACCTTCTGGACCTGACTGGTCCCAGATGAGGAATTTTTGTTTCAGGGGAGGTCATTTCAGGGCTCCTGGTCCCGTCCCCACCCCGTCCCCTGTCCCCACTAGGCTTCTTTGCACCTCTATCCCCTGCAACCCAACTGAGCTGCCCACCCCGGCTGGTTCCCTGCACCTCCCCCAAAACCATCCCCCACAATCGAAGGGAGCGCAGCACCAGTTCCCTGCAGCCCCTCACAGCCCAGCTGAACTGCCCGTCTGTTCTGCATGCCCTCCCCCATCCACCTCAGCCCAGTTGAGCCCTGCACTGGTTCCCTGCATGCCTCCTCCACAGCACAGCTGAGCCCCGTTTCCCTGCACTTCCTCCAAGCCCCACAAAACTGCTGAGCCAAGAGGTGATTCCCTGCCCCTCACTCCCCTTGAGTCTAGCCACGGTTTCCAGCACCTTCCTCCTCCTGCAGCCAAATTGAGCTCTGAGCTCCACACACACACACACCTCACCCAACAACCCAGCCCAGCTCCCTGGACCTCCCCACTCTGCAACCCAGCTGAGATCAATTTCCCTGCACCTTCCCCCAAACCATGCAGACATGCTGAGCCAGTGCTGATTCCCTGCCTCTGCAGACTTGTAAATTTCAAAAATAGCAACCGTCCAGGAAAATGCAAATCAAGCACAAGATATTTAAATCCCAGGCTTGATTTGCAACTTCGAATGCCTACATTAGCCTCCCTAGTTCGAACTAGGGGGCTAGTGTAGACATACCCTGAGAGTCTGAGTAACAAAAGGGATAGATGTTAGATTAAGGCAGACCATACTCTAGAAACATAAGCTTATTTTCCGTTACTACAAGTAATCCAAGATGTGTTTACCTAGTTTAACTCTGCTCAAGTATAAAACTAGAAATGTTCTCAGCTTTTATTTTAATTTGGTTTTCTCTTTCTTTTAAGTCTTGTTTTTAAGAAGATTTTGGTTCTCAAGTGTACTGAGGTAAAATCATTGTATTGAATCCTCAAAGGGAAGGATACTTGTTGACTTTGGTGAGATGCATAGCAGGAGAAAACATGATTATCTATCTAAGAGCAATTTATTGAGAACACCTTCTTAGAAGTACCACCTTGATACTGAAACAAAATACAGGACTATGTAGCACTTTAAAGACTAACAAGATGGTTTATTAGATGATGAGCTTTCGTGGGCCAGACCCACTTCCTCAGATCAAATAGTGGAAGAAAATAGTCACAACCATATATACCAAAGGATACAATTTAAAAAATTGCCTTTTTTTAATTGTATCCTTTGGTATATATGGTTGTGACAATTTTCTTCCATTATTTGATCTGAGGAAGTGGGTCTGGCCCACGAAAGCTCATCATCTAATAAACCATCTTGTTAGTCTTTAAAGTGCTACATAGTCCTGTATTTTGTTTCAGCTACACCAGACTAACACGGCTACATTTCTATCACCACCTTGATACTGACTATGATCAGCAGAGGAAGTGGGAAAGTTGGTGCACTATATGAAGTCATAGGAATAAGGTGCTGAAGGTTACAGAGAAGCCTTAGAAGAAATGCTGTAGTCATGTTGGTAAGAAGAGGTCAGAACATGCTGCTTGGGGATAAGGTGGAAGATGAGGACATACAGATGACTTGGTCTTGTTTGCACAATTGGAAGTCTGACATGTCCCTGCATAGAGGGGATGCAGCCAAAGGCTACTTGCCAAAATTCCATCATTTTAGTTAACCAGAAACCATGCTAAAAATAGGCTGAAACCCTAGAGAGGCTTATTTGTGCTGAAAACTGACCTTCCGGTGAATTCTTTCTCTCTCTTCATCTCAATTCTTCTCATGCCACACATAGTACCAACAGTTTTGCCAAAGATGTATCCAGTAAAACCTATTTGAAGTGCCCCATAAATCAGCATCCTCAGGATACAAGATCTTTGAGCATATTAAAGCATGGGGCCTGCCAGCAGCATTTGAGTTTCATTCAGTTCTTTGGACTAGTGATACCATCTAGGCTGCAATCACATTGACTAATTACTGGGTAAGAATGGCTTGTATTGTTCAGTAATTATATAACCCCTTGCAAACCTACCGGGGGACAAGTAGATTAAACTCTCAATGTAGAACACTAAGCTGGAATTTCCTGATAGGATTTTTATTTTGTTTTTAAATGGAGAGCTCTGTGTTTTACTTAAACAAGGCACAGCCTTGAGACTAGATCCTCAGCTGCTAATATCGTTCCCCTTATTTTGCTGGAGTTAAAGATCTGGGCCTCATTAGCCACAGACCTACACCATGTTAGTGCTAAGTTACATATGGACCCATTCACAAAAAAGATAAAATTGCCCAAGACAATACATTACTGAGAAGACTTGATTAGGGAGAAAGACACTGTAGAGATAGACATCGGAGCAGAAAAAGTATGGAAGTTGTAATTAACAGGCAGAATTAAAGGCAATGGCCAATTTGCAAATGTTTCTGATCAAAGAGATGTACAATAATAATAGTAATAATAATAATAAAACTAATTGACTCACCTCAATTGAAAAAATGTAAATGAGGGGAAAATGTACCAAAGTAAATGCATTAAGCATGATTATAAGCTCTGTGCTCCATGTCAAACAACTGCATATGCTAAAAGATTTCAAAGAAATCTTTTCCAGGGAAAATATAAATAGCAAATGTCTAAAGCATTTATTTTCCTTTTCTCATTGGTGCTTTGGAAACACAGTTACCAGAAAAGATGAACCTGTAGGTCAAATGCATGAGAGAGAGAGAGAGAGAGAGAGAGAGAGAGAGAGAGAAATAAGGGAACTTTGATAAAGATTCATGAATTAGGCTATGTCTAGACTACACAGTTTTTCCAGGACACTAGAGGTATTCTGGAAAAACTGTTCCATGTCCAGGGAATGTGTTTGATCTTCTGCTTTCTCTGCGGAAGAGCAAATGTGCTCTTTCAGAAATCCCTGTATTCCTCAAATAAGGTGGCTTCCGAAAGAGTGTTTTTTTCTGATATTTGGCACAGTCAAGAGTGGCCAAATGTCGGAAAAGCCTCTTCCAAAAAAAAAAAAAAAAAAAAAAAAAGAAGCAGTGTACACCTAGCGTTAGTGGTGAGCAGTAATGAATTAGCCTATGTCACAATATAACAGTTGTTTGATTCACATCTGCCCATTTCTCCTGGCTGAACCATAGCTTTTGCTATCCCAGAACATTTAACCAAAGCTTTAATATTATAACAGTTCTTTGGTCATGTTGGAATTCATGGTTATCATCACTGTGCTACATTGTGAGCTCCTAAGAACTTGATGGTGACAGCAAAGCCCCCAGGTTTAAAAGCACTGGCCGCAACCTTCTGAGCTAAAGAAAACTTTTATTATCTGTTAGAAGAATAGGGTCTATGACACAAATTTGAGCAATTCTGATTTTATCCGTCAAAGGGCACACATGAACTCCAATTTGTTATGGCATTTCATCTTGAATATTAGTTTTCCTTTCCAAGAATTCTGATTTAAGTATGAGAACTTGTCTCTGAATGTATTGTATGTATATGGAAGAATCTCTCATCAAGTTATGTACATTACTTTACAAATTTCCTGAAAATACCACTTCCTTGAAAAGCATATGTGATAGCTTAAGGCAAGATCCTTGGAAAGCCAGGACAATGGGAATATGTCCATCATAGTTGAGATCATGGAGCAGCATGTTCCATGGATCTTTCACCCTTAATTGGAGAACAAACTGTAGTTCATCTCATGATTTGTCTACCAAATAGCATTGTGATGTGTGAAGACAAAGCAATGCTTTGGAACAGCCAAGTCATCTTTTAACTGTCTGGGAGGCAGACCTGAACCTTTTATGGAGACAGGCCCTACTTAATCTGAATGTCTTGAAAGTCCCAATTGTCTTGTCCTTGAACAATTGGAGGTTCCATTTTTTTCCTGATCCTCCCAATCCTGCTCTTATTTCTCACAAATCATTTCCCTGCTACCCAGATCTGTGGGCACATAGAGCAGCAGGTACCAGTCATAGGGTATGTCTAGACTGCATCCCTCTGTCAACAGAGGGATGCATATTAGGCATGTTGACATTGCAAATGAAGTGGGGATTTAAATATCCTGTGCTTAATTTACATAAAGATGGCCTCCGTTTTTGCCAACTCAGCACTTTGTCTGCAAAAAGCAGCGGTCTAGAGGAGGATCTGTCGAGAAAGAAAGCCTTTTTTGACAGATCCCTTATGCCTCCTGCACGGGATATTTAAATCCCCGCTTCATTTGCAATGTTGACCTGCCTAATCTGCATCCCTCTGCCAACAGAAGGATGCAGTCTAGACATACCCATACTGACTAATACCCGAAGTGCAGAAGTACTCTGTGTAGGTGCATCAGGTATACTTTTCCTTGATATAGTTTGCTGCCAGCAAACCCATCCCAGGGCAGCACAGCAGAGAAACAATTAAAGGGTTTGGTCACTAGCACCTTATATCTAGTGTAGCATTTACACTTGTGCAAAGTCAGTGTCCGTATGCTCTTTCTGATTTGGTAGCATGTAATGCTCACTTTGCACAGATGTAAATGTACACAAGTTACCAGGCCATGAAGAATCAGAATGTGCAGCACAGGGAAACATATATGAGATAGATGTCTCTTTCTTCACGCCTGCCCCTGCTACCACAAGGGGGAAATAGCTGTCCCAGTTCCTATCTCTGGCCATTTGCTGCCTCCCTGTGGTCAGTATAGAGTATAACTGTCCCTCCTAGCAGAACCCTCCCTTTTCATTTTATGAGAAACAATCACATTCTCGGCACATCCTATTACCTTTAGCCCAACAAAACCCTGACCTTGTTTTAAGTTATGATAAGAGGAAGCTGCATAACAAATTTAGTGGTCCTAGTGTTTACCATTTAGGAGGAGTTCTTGAACAAACAGATTCATGGATGGACAGACACATAAACTCTCTCAAATATATAGTGGATATAATGTAATATATATTTGGGCACTCAGTTTAAGTGGTGAAGGTACAGTTTTCTGGGTACACTGGCTACCTAAACTTTTGGCTTCCTCCCTTTACTACAATATTCAATATGCTGCTAACCTCTTGTAGCAACATGGTTATTTTCAAATTCCATTCTTCTTTCCATTAACCAAATTCTGTTTTCAGTTACACTGTGTAAATCTGGGCTAACTGCACTGATTTCAGTAGGATTACCCTGGCTTTACATAGGTGTTCCTGGAAAAAAAAAATGTGACCCTTTATGTCTAATGGTAAATAAAGAATATATAGGACAGAATTTTTTTCAGAGGTAATCCAGTCACAACAATGGTATGTTTTACAATATTCCATACCATGCTATTGAGGGCAGTTGCAGTTGTGTTGTTATTATTCCTTATTTTGCAGCATGCACTTACTATACGCATCTAATTTTGTAGCTTTTAAAATGTAAGTATAAAGGTATATATTTATACCCAGCTTCTACCTTGACCTAACCAAAGATCATTTTAAACATGTATGCCTTCATCAGGCAATGCAAGGATACAATATTGTATTTATGACTCAATTTTTAAAATGGTGTATTCATATTATTATTCCCACTCTCCTGCTGCAATTACAAAAGCTAGCATGACAAAAGGAAAAAAATGTTAAGCTGGATATAGTCAGTCAACTTAGCACAATTTGTAGAATTCTGAATTTCCTAAAGATTAATAGTACTTGTTTGTCAGAATGTAAAATTACTTCTTATGACGTGTTTAATTACATATTTTCAAAACTTTCTACGCCAAAAAACATGACAATAATTAATACCTAATGGTATAAACATCACTGCTTTTGCAGTTGCCTAGCAACCAACTACAGTAGGCCTGTCAGCTTACTAAGGGGAACTCAAATAAATGAAAGAGAAAGGTTCATTTCTTGTGGAGATGGGTGAGAGGCAGCTTTGTTCTGGACAAGCTTGTTCAGGTTATTTTCTAGAGTGACTTTACTAAGTCAAATCTCCCTTGTGGTCTAGCATGTATTAATGTCTTTCAGCCATGCTGAAAGGAAACAAGATGGTCTGTGAAATAACCTGTAATTGAATTAAACAATGTTATTTTTACACTTTACAAGAGCTTTATGATTAGAAATACAATAGTAGGATTGTGGTTGCTCACAATTCATAATACAGTATTGCAATGCAATGTATTTTCCCAAAGAGGCCGTTCTTGTGGGTTCACTTCTAGTTCCAATGAGAATGGTTTTCCTCTCGCCCTAGACATGAAGAGGATTGATTTCTTGTGCAGTGGTCTTAACCCTTTGCCAAATCATAAATTTGAGTTTTAAAATGGGTTTTCTTTAAAGCTAGTGCAACAATTTCTGACACCTCAACTGCAAAGAGAGTATGAACTGCAACAAATCTCACGGAAAAGTGCTTTCTTCCAGCTGCAAAAGCATGAGTTCATAGTGTCATTTATTTTGTCTAGGAAAGTATTAGTTAATTTCCAGTGCAAGTTCTTTTTCTTGGCACTGGGGCATCTAATTCCCAGTCTATTCAATTTAGCTTTTTAGACAGATGGTGTACTGAATAAACCAAGGGACTGGGAATCCGTACTCCTGGCTTCTTATCTCAGTTGTTGCTGCTATAAGCTGCATTGTCTTGAGCAAGTCATTTAGCCTTCCTGGGTCTTGGTATTCCACATCTAAATAATGGCTCACATATCTGACTAAAAAGTGTGTTATGAGGCTTAATTAATGAACAGAGTGCTTTGAAATCCTTTCAGGAAAGGTGCTAGATATATATTTCTGAATATACTCAGTTTAAAATATTTAACATTAATTGAATTATTGATAAACTAGGCAAATATAACTTAGATAAATTGCCAAGGGAGGTGGTGGAATCTCCCTCTCTGGAGATATTTAAGAACAGGTTAGATAGACATCTGTCAGGGATGGTGTAGATGGAGCTTGGTCCTGCCTTGAGGGCGGGGGGCTGGACTCAATGACCTCTTGAGGTCCCTTCTAGTCCTATTATTCTATGATTCTATGAATCTTGTATATGGTAGTTAGTATTATAACAAAAGTGCTGAACTTATGCTAACATACTTCTTATTCCCAAACTAGTGGTATTCTGTCTTCCTGGCTCTGCCTGCACAGAAAGGTTTTTTAGACATGGACTTTTCTAGGTACCCAACTTTTAGGCATCTAAAAAGTATAGGAACAATGATATATTCCACAAAACCTCACTTTGAATGCTTAGGTTCCGTATACAACGAATGGGGAGAGACAGGCACCTAATAATGTATACCCTAGGCAGGGAGCTGTCTAAAGTAGCCAACAGGAGATGGTGATGAAAGGGGTGTGTCCTAAGGTGCCCCTCCTCCCCATATACACACTTAAGTGTGGACTGCATGGAGATACCTATCTCTGTTAGTGATCCACAACAAGGAAACTCTTTCTTGGAGTCAAGTGGCTTATGCATAAGCTGTTTCTTCTGAGAATAAATTAGGTGTCTGCCACATCACAACTAGAGGAGGAAGTGCCATTACATCCCACCTTAATCCAGTAGTTAGAGCAGGAGTGGGCAAATACCAGCCTATGGACTGGATCAAGTCTGCAGGGTTAGCTTCTGGTGGGCGCCCACTGCTATATTTACATACACGGCTACAGGTACCATTTGGCCTGTTGGCTGCGGATCATTGTTCCTGACCAATGGGAGCTGCAAGAAGTGGTGTCCCACTCCGTTCCATTTCCTGCTGTTCCCATTGGATGGGAACAGTGATCTGTGGCCAACAGAAGCTATGATTGTTGGTCGACCTGTAGCCGTTCAGGTAAATATAGTGCTGGTGGCCTGTTAGGGGTTAATTCTGGCAAACCGCCACCATGTGGTGCAAAATGAGTTCAGACTAGCTACAGGCATAAAGGGAAACAAGAAGACATTCTATAAATGTATTAGAAGCAAGAGGAAGACCAAGGACAGGATAGGCCCATTGCTCAGTGAGGAGGGAGAAACAGTAACAGGAAACTTGGAAATGGCAGAGATGCTTAGTGACTTCTTTGTTTTGGTCTTCACTGAGAAGTCTGATAAAGGAATGCCTAACATAGTGAATGCTAGTGGGAAGGGGGTAGGTTTAGATGATAAAATAAAAAAAATAACAAGTTAAAAATCACCTAGAAAAGTTAGATGCCTGCAAGTCACCAGGGCCTGATGAAAAGCATCCTAAAATACTCAAGGAGCTGATGGAGGTATCTGAACCTTTAGCTATCATCTTTGGAAAATCATGGAAGACAGGAGAGATTCCAGAAGACTGGAACAGGGCAAATATAGTGCCCATCTATAAAAAGGGAAATAAGAACAACCAAGGAAACTACAGAGCAGTCAGTTTAACTTCTGTGCCAGGAAAGATAATGGAGCAAGTAATTAAGGAAATCATCTGCAAACACTTGGAAGATAATAAGATGATAGGGAACAGCCGGCATGGATTTGTAAAGAACAAATCATGTCAAACCAATCTGATAGCTTTCTTTGATAGGGTAACGAGTCTTGTGGATAAGGGAGAAGCGGTGGACGTGGTATACCTAGACTTTAGTAAGGCATTTGATATGGACTCACATGATATTCTTATCAATAAACTAGGCAATAAACTTAGATGGGGCTACTATAAGGTGGGTGCATAACTGGCTGGATAACAATTCTCAGAGGGTACGTCTACACTTGCACCCGAGTTCGAACTAGGGATGCAAATGTAGGCAACCAAAATTGCTAATGAAGCGGGGATTTAATTATCCCGCGCTTCATTAGCATGATCTCGCTGGCGCGTTACTCCACTGAACAGCTGTTTCGAAAGTGAAAGTGCACACCGGGATGCATTAATTTGAGCCAAACACCTTGGTTCGAACTAATGTTACTCCTCAAAAAAAGAGGACAAAAAATGAGTAATGTTAGTTCGGGACGCATTAGTTCGAACCACCCCTTAAGGCAGTGAGTTTGAACTAGGGTGCAAGTGTAGACGTACCCTCTAGTTATTAATGGTTCACAATCCTGCTGGAAGGGCATAACAAGTGGGGCTCCACAGGGGTCTGTTTTGGGACCGGTTCTGTTCAATATCTTCATCAACTATTTAAATATCGGCATAGAGAGTACGCTTATTAAGTTTGCAGATGATACCAAGCTGGAAAGGGTTGCAACTGCTTTGGAGGATAGGGTCATAATTCAAAATGATATGGACAAATTGGAGAAATGGTCTGAGGCAAACAGGATGAAGTTTAATAAGGACAAATGCAAAGTACTCCACTTAGGAAGGGACAATGAGTTTTACACATACTGAATGGGAAGCGACTGTCTAGGAAGGAGTATGGCAGAAAAGGGTCTAGGGGTAATAGTGGACCACAAGCTAAATATGTGTCAACAGTGTGACGCTATTGCAAAAAAAGCAAACATGATTCTGGGATGCAGTAACAGGTGTGTTGTGAGCAAGACACGAGAAGTCATTTTCCACTCTACTCTGCGCTGGTTAGGCCTCAGTTGGAGTATTGTGTCCAGGTTCAGTTCCCCACTGAGGCAGAAAAGAGAGAATGCTCTGATCACTAAGCAATGGGCTATTTCAGTGTGGGGATACATTGGCTCTCTATTAAAGCTGTTATACAGTGTATAAGTGCTTACAGAGTCATTAAGACAGTGAGAATGATTGTATTACCTAGTGGCTGTGGCAACCAGTGAGGAGGTGGTAGACCCAGATTCAACCCCATCTACTCTAATTGGTCTTAATTATTTATCCACAATGGAACAGCTTCAACAAGAAAGATCAAGGGAGATTTTCTACATCAGAATTTCCCATAACTCAGGGTACATCTACATAGCAGCGTTATTTCAAAATAATGTTGAGCTGGAGGACTTCTTACTCTAACTCCTGTAATCCTCATTTTACCAGAAGTAAGGGAAGTCAAAGCAAGTGTTCTTCCTTTGACTTCCTGCTGTGTAGACAGTGCCAAAATCCAAGATAAGCTATTTCAACTTCAGCTACGTAGTTGCTGCAGTTGAAGCTGCGTATCTTAATTCGACTTTTGCTCTGATGTGTTGACTATGGTGAGAGGTAAGTGTGACGTAGTGGAGATTTTGTCCACTCTTGTAGCCACTCGCTGTATTGACTTTGGTTTTGCATTCACTGTTTGCTTTGTTGTACTATATGTGATTCTACCATCCTGTGCTGTTCTGGAGTGACTCTGTGCGTGTGTATTCCTCAGTTTCTCTGGGCACTGCAGCACTATCTGGAGGAGAAGGGGGAGGCTGGGCATAACTCATTGTGGAAGTCATATCCTGAGGACCATGTGACAGCAAATAACTCCTGGAGCCTGGAAGCAAGACAAAGCAGGAGGCGGGACTCTCTGAGTGCGGTGAGCAGTGGCTGTGAGTATGAGTTAGTTGTTGGCTGGCTGGGAGAGCAGGGAGCGTAGCTAGTTTCACGAGGCTTAAGGGATCAATCAGAAAAGGCTTCCTCAGCCGACCGATCCACGTCTAGACTACCACGCTGTACCGGATCAGCTGATCATCGGCACAGTGCGGCGGCCATGTTTATTTTAATTAAGCGGGGATTATTTAAATCCCTGTTTCTTTGTCTCTGCTGGGTAAACTAGTTAACATGGCTCCGTCGATGGAGCCATGTAGTCTAGACATACCCACAGGCTGTGTCTAGACTGGCATGATTTTCCGCAAATGCTTTTAACAGAAAAGTTTTTCCGTTAAAAGCATTTGAGGAAAAGATTGTCTAGATTGGCAGGGACACTTTTCCGCAAAAACACTTTTTGCGGAAAAGCGTCCGTGCCAATCTAGATGTGGTTTTGCACAAGAAAGCCCTGATCGCCATATTCACCATCGTGGCTTTTTTGCACAAAACAGTTTTTAGCTGTCTACACTGGCCCTCTTGCGCAAAAGCATTTGCGCATGATGGCTTTTTCCTGAGCGGGAGCAGCATAGTATTTGCGCAAGAACACTGACAATCTTACATTAGATCGTCAGTGTTCTTGCAGAAATTCAAGCGGCTAGTGTAGACAGCTGGCAAGTTTTTGCGCAAAAGCAAGTGCTTTTGCAGAAAAACTTGCCAGTCTAGACAGAGCCACAGAGTCTACACTGACACTACACTGCCCTATCTACATTGACCTAAGTACTATGCCTCTTCTGGCCATGGATTTATTAGTGAGGGACTTACATTGGCTGGAGCAACACTGCAGTATAAATGCTTAAAGAGTTAGATCAATATATGCTGTCTTATGTTGACCTAACTCTGTAGTATACGTCTGACCTTAGATGCTGCGGGACCTTTTACCCTAAAAATGTAGGTGACAAGTGAATTTAGGGGTTTACAGAGCTCACTAGGGATATGGCTACACTACAAGACTATTTCAAAGTAAGTTATTTTTGGAATAATAGCTCCCAAAATAACTATTTTGAAATAGCACGTCCAAACTACAGGGAAACCTTGAAATTAGTCTGAGGCAGGCTCCCCTACGGTGGATGCACTACCTCAGTTTAGAGCCCCAGGAAGCACTGGGGAGTAATTACTTTGAATGGCCCTGGGGAGGAGCTATTTTGAAATAGCAGCAGTGAAGTGTCTACACTATCACTATTTTGAAATTTTGAAATAGGAATTATTCCTTGTGAAATGAGGGTTTATTATTCCAGAATAAGAAGCCTGATATTTCAAAATAATTTTGAAATAATGGGCTTGCTGTATGGATTCTCACCTTGTTATTTTGAAATAACATGAGTAGTGTACACGTGCCCTGGGAGTCTTGTGAATTGCAGTGGAACCTAACCCACGGTATGTCTACACTACAGCACTAATTTGAACTGACTTAATTCGAATTAGTGCATCTAGACCTAAAAACTAGTTCGAATTAGCATTTTGTTAATTCGAACTAGCATGTCCACACTGAGTGGACCCTGAACCGAGGTTAAGGATGGCCAGAAGCAGTGCCGGCAGGGCATCAGGTTAGAACTTAGAGCGTGGAGCTGCTGTCTCAGGCTAGCCAAGGGCTGTGCTTAAAGGGACCCGACCCCCACCCCAGACAGACAGTTCTCAGGGGTTCCCCTGTCGCTTGTCTAATTCGATGAGGGACAGCAAAGCAGTCCTGGCTTGGAGTGCCCTGAATGCCCACACTCGGCACATCACAGCACTCGGCCATCAGCCCGGCTGCACTTGCCGCAGGCTGCCATCCAGGGGGGAGGGTCTCCAATCGGGGGGAGCTGCAGGAGAGCTTCCACCCCGAGGAGCCCGCAGGGCCACCCCAGTCCTCCCCATCGGGGGCTCGTGCCCCATTCCTCTCTCACCTCCTTCCACTTACCCCTCCCTAGCCCCCCTTCGTGATGTACAAAATAAAGGACATGTGTATTCAAAAATAGAAACTCTCTTTATTGAACAAAACTCGGGGAGACTGGGAAAAGGAGGTGGGAGAGGGGACGAGAGAGGGTGGAAGAGGAGAGGACAACTAAAATGATCAGGGGTTTGGAACAGGTCCCATATGAAGAGAGGCTAAAGAAACTGGGACTTTTCAGCTTAGAAAAGAGGAGACTGAGGGGGGATATGATAGAGGTCTATAAAAGCATGAGTGGGGTGGAGAGGGTACATAAAGAAAAGTTCTTCATTAGTTCCCATAATAGAAGGACTAGAGGACACCAAATGAAATGAATGGGTAGCAGGCTTCAAACCAATAACAGAAAGTTCTTCTTCACAAAGCAAATAGTCAACATGTGGAACTCCTTGCTGCAGGAGGCTGTGATGGCTAGAACTAGAACAGAGTTTAAAGAGAAGTTAGATAAATTCATAGAATCATAGAATTATAGGACTGGAAGGGATCTCGAGAGATCATCGAGTCCAGCCCCCCGCCCTCAAGGCAGGACCAATTCATGGAGGCTGGGTCCATGGAGTGGTATTAGCCAGGGGATAGAAATGGTGTCCCTGGCCTCTGTTTGTGGAAGGCTGGAGATGGGTGGCACGAGACAAATGGCTTGGTCATTGTCTTCGGTCCATCCCCTACAGGGTAGCTGGTGTTGGCCGCTGTCGGCAGACAGGCTACTGGGCTAGATGGACCTTTGGTCTGACCCAGTATGGCCGTTCTAAGCTCAGGGCTCAGGGTCAGGGATCTCATTGGACCACCTTGATTTTCATGCAAACCTGCTCCTGGGTGGCCAGGCTGGCAGCTATCCTGCCCTAGATGGCCACTTTCCTGTGCCTAGTGCGGAGGTCGTGGATGAGGTCCACGATCTCCACACTAGACCAGGCGGGTGCCCGCCTCTTGCAGCACCAGGCAGGCTCCCAGGAGCCACCAGCTTGGTCCCGGGATGAGGCGGAGGGCTGGGTGGCAGCGGGTGGCTGGCTCATGCCATGCCAGGTGCAGGGTCTGCTGGCTGGGTGCTGGCAGGCTTGCACCTGGCACGGGCACCGTAGCCAGACCATGCCCCTTTAAGGGCTCCAGGGCCAGGAGGGGGACAGAAGAGTTTCCCTGGTGGTGCCCAGAGTGGCCACCAGGGAAAGCTGGGAAGGGCTAGCCTCCCACTAGTTCGAATTAAGTGGCTACACTGCCCTTAATTCAAACTACTTAATTCGAACTAGGTGTTAGTCCTCGTAGAATGAGGTTTACCTAGTTCAAATTAAGCACTCTGCTACTTTGAATTAAGTTCGAACTAGCGGTTTGTATGTGTAGCGCCTATCAAAGTTAATTCTAACTAACGTCTGTTAGTTCAAATTAACTTTGTAGTGTAGACATACCCCCAGGGATTTAAACATATAAATCCCAGGTTTAAGTGCCTAAGTACCTTGTGGATCTGGGCCTTAGTGCTTTGAGAATCTTTTTTTTTTAATTCTGTATGTACCTGCAAATATCCATGTATACTGCTATTTAAGTACAAGTTACTCTGCAGAGCTCTGTTGACTTGCTAGTTTTACCCAGCACAGACATTTGTGGAGAGATTTTTCAAAGACAAAAAGGGCTGTTAAGTGCCCAACTCACCAAAAATCCATGAGAATTTGGAGACTAACTGCTCCTTAAGCCTTATAAAATATTTCTCTTTAGTTTTGGATGCTCTTGTAACAACCAGATAGTTCCCACTTTCAGTAATTTAACCCTATTATAACATAGAAGATTCCTAGTACCAAAGATCTGACCTACGGTATGTCTACCTACAGCAGGGATGGCCAACGTGAGGCTCGCAAGTTGCAAGCAAAAAGCTGCAGCTCCTGAAGGAACCGGGATGGAATCTGGAACTGCTCAGGTCAGCTGCTCTCACGGCCAGGCCACTGTGAGCCGCATGCATGCTCACGGCCCACAGCATTCCGCTCACAGCCCCCAGCGCACTACGTCATATCCTGCACGTGCTGGCCGGGTCTCACACAGCATCCCAGCCTGCACATGCTAGCAGCCAGCCGCTGAATACAGGCAGCGGCAGAGGACAGCAGCTCTGGGACCAGGCCATAAAGTTGGAGGGGCGGGAGAAATGCCTAGCTCTGGAGAAGGGGAGGGGAATTGGGTGGGGGGGATGGTGCGCATGGTGTCCCAGATGCAGCGCAGTGGCTCTGGCTCCAAGACCTGAGCATAAGGTTGGAGGGGAGGGGGATTGGGTTACAGCAGGGAGGGGAAGTGTTGGCTCTGGGGAAGGGAAGGGGAGGGGGATTGGGTTGCGCACAGCATCCTGGCCAGCTCATACTTAAAGCCAGCCGCTCAGCACACATGCCCCAGTGCCGTGTGAGGTTAGAGCGGGGGAGAGAGGATTGGGTTGGGGATATGTATGCCTGGCTTTGGGGAAGGGGAGGAGAAGGGGATTGGGGTAAAGCATGGGGGGTGGGTGCCTGGCTCTGGAGAAGGGGAGGGGGACTGGGTTAGAGCATGCTGCTCTCTCCCTCCTCAAACTGCTTGCACACTTCCTGAAATGCCGGGTCTGCTTTCGAAAGAGGCTTGCAGTCTAGACGTAGTTAGAGTGAAGAGCCAGGGCAAAGTTGTTAACAAAAAAACAAAACAAAAAAAGCTTCCGTAGGATGGTGTACTAGCACCTATTTTCCCCCAGTGCGGCTTTTTTTTTTTTTTTTTTTTTTTTTTTTTGCTCAAAAACTCTTGGGGGCTGCAAGCAGATTTCAGAGGGGTCCACCAAGAATGGCCAGCATTAGACTCAATAGAAACTAGGGCCAAAAAGCTGAAGTCTCACCATGTAGGATTGCAGCCCACAGCCCTGAGCTCCAGCACTTGGGGCTGAAGCCAAAGCCTGAGCATCTTAGCTTCCCAATGCTCCTTGTGGTGTGCGGACCCAGGCAATTGCCTTGCGTCCAACTCCTTAAAGCTGAGCCTGGCTTTTATATGGAGAAAAACAGTTGTGGCATTGGTGAACTGTGAAGTTTTTATAGCATGTTGGCAGGGCCTCAGAAATAAAACGTTTGAGAAGCCCAGTGTAGATATGTTTACAGCAACAGAAGGGTTTTTTTTCCATCAATGTAGTTAATTCACCTCTGAAGGAAGTGGCAGTTAATGGAATAATTCAGCTGTTGACCTAGCTGCATCTACAGTGGGGCTTAGGTCAACCTAAGAAGATCACACAGGGCATGTCTGCATTAAGAAATTATTTTGAAAGAACTTATTTTGAAATAATAACTTCCAAAATAACAAAATCAAAATAGTGTGTCCACACTACAGGGAAGCCTTGAAATTAGTTTGAGGCAGGCTCCCTTAATGTGGACATGCTACCTCAACTTAGAGCCCCAGGAAGCACTGAGGAGTAATTAATCTGAATGACTCTGGGGAGTAATTATTTCGAAATAGCAGCAATGAAACATCCATACTACCGTATTTCAAAATAAGCGCTATTCCTCGTGGAAAGCAGGAGTTATTTTGAAATAAGTGCCCTGTTATTTTGAAATAATGGGGTTGATAGTGTAGACATTGTTTGCTATTTTGAAATAAAGTGAGTTATTTCAAAATAACTCCCTAGTGTTGACCAGGGCACAGGGTGGGTGCAAAGTTTTTTCACAGTTCTGAGCAATGTAATTATGTTGATCTAATTTTTCAGTGTAGACCAGACTGAGTTAATTACCAATAAGAAATGTAATTTGAGGCTTAAATTCTGATACACGTATGTTGGTGAAAACCTTTGAGACATTGCAGATTTTTACCAGCATAACTGAAAACAGAATCTTGCTTAAGACCCCTACTTCTAAGAACTTAAAATCAGTGGATATTGAATTTCTCACTTAATCTCACACATTCTTGTTAGTTGCTCTTCCTGTGAATAAACACACGAAGGGTATATCTACACTGCAGTGTTATTTTGAAATATCTTATTTTGAAATAGTTATTCGAAATAATGTGTATACACACAAAATGCATTTCGAAATAGTGTTTTGCTATTTCAAAATAGCGCGTTCACACTGACTGGACTCTGAATCACATGTAAGGCTGGCCGGAACCAGGTCCGGCAGGGCATCAGGTCAGGAGTTACTTGTGTGGCTGCTGCCTGAGGCTGTGCTTAAAGGGATCCCCCCTGGACAGCCGATTCTCAGCTTTCCATACTTGCTTGACTACCTCGATAAGGGACAGCAAAGCATTTTGTCTCTGCGTGCTCTGATTGCCCTTACTCGGGACACCATAGCACTCTGCAACATGGAGCCAGAGCTGCCCCTGGACACCATGGTGCTTCTCATGGATGTGTTGCTGCAAGCCTTGCTACGCTTTCTTCAGGCTGCCATCCGGGAGGTCCATTGGGGGGCTGTCAGTATCCAGGAGGCCCTGCGAGAGAGCTTCCACCCTGAGGAGCACTAAAAGCCTCCTTTGTCTGCCCCACTGGGGGCTTGTGCCTCATTCCTCCCTCACGTCCTTCCACTTACCCGTCCCTAACCTCCCTTCCTGATGTCAAATTAAATACATGTATTTTCATGAACACAAACTCTCTTTATTTAACAAAACTGGGGGGGAGGTAGGGAACGAAACTCTCGTGAGTCTGGGGAAAGGAAGCAGGAGAGGGGAAAAGAGAGGGTG
This sequence comes from Pelodiscus sinensis, assembly GCF_052426305.1. Taxonomy (NCBI): domain Eukaryota; kingdom Metazoa; phylum Chordata; order Testudines; family Trionychidae; genus Pelodiscus; species Pelodiscus sinensis. The sequence continues at coordinate 46,685,277 of NC_143052.1, forward strand.
GGAGAGGGGAGGGGGAAACCTAGAAGAAGGGAGCTGGAAGGCAGAAGCAAGGGGAAGAAGAGGGGAAGAGAGGGGAGGGGAAGATCAGGGCTCAGGGTTGGGGGTCTCGCCGGACCAACTTGATTTTCATGCAAGCCTGCTCCTGGGTTCACATGTGGCCTTTGATGGCCAGGCTGGCAGCTATCCTGCCATAGACAGCCACATTCCTCCATCTAGTGAGGAGATCATGGACGTTGGGGGCATCCCCTCCAAACCTGAATAAGGTCCATGATCTCCAGCCTGGACCAGGAAGGCGCCCACCTTCTCCGGACTCTGTCAGGCACCTGGGAGCTGGCAGACTGCTCCTGGGAAGCGGTGGAGGGCTGGGTGCCAATGGCTTTCTGGCTCAAGTTTTGGGGCCACTGGGTCAAGGGCAGTGATTGCTGGCTCTAGTCTGGCAGCCTTAGAGCTGGCACAGGCACTGTGGCCAGAGTCAACCCCTCTAAGGGCTCCGGGGAGGGGAGGAGGGAGAGGAGTGTTCTTGGTTGAGGCTGGAGTGGCCACCAGGGCACCCTGGTAAGGCTGGAGGCCCCCTATTTTGATATGAGTCTCTATAGCACACTTATTTTGAAATAGCTATTTCGAATTTGGTGGAATTCCTCGTGGAATGAGGATTACCAAATTCAAAATAAGCGCTCCGCTATTTCAAATTAATTTTGAAATACCAGTTTGGCTGTGTACACGCTAGTAAAGTTATTTAGAAATAACCGCTGTTATTTCAAAATAACTTTGGTGTGTAGACATATCCTAATTTTCTACACCTGTTGAATGGAAAGTTGGTGCAATTTTCTTTGCAATGTAGATCTGTATTTCTCTAACTTATACCTGATATATAACTTTCATCGCTATTTATGTAACCACTGACTTTAGGCTAGGGATTTATGTGTGAGCTGTACCTCTTTCCTTCAGGATCAATCTGGACCCAGATTTTAATTTTCATATGAGAAGTTCAATTTAGCTTATAATCTGCACTACAATTCTATTCCCTTCTTTTTCTGTTATAAATTCTGAGTCCCCCCCTATTTTTCAACTCAAACTCAACTGAAGAAGTGGACTTTGCCCATGAAAGCTCATTATACTATATATATTTTTCTTAGTCTAAACAGTTCCATGGGACTACTCGTTGTTTTTAAAGTTACAGACTAACATGGCTACCCTCTGAGACTTTTAAACTAGTTTATGAAAGAGTAATCCTCCGATTAGTGTAGTATTGATGGAGTTAAGTTTCGAAGTTGGAAATGTAGAAAGTTCACAATACAATAGTTCAATTTCAGTAATGAGCCAGTGCACAGCTTTCATATGGCTGTAAACCTGTTCCGTCACCACTGCAGATGCTGAATTACACCCCTGAGGGAGTAAACTTCCTAGTGATGCTGCTCCATGTCAGCAGCAAGGGAGCTAATTCCCCTGTGCTGTGGTTCTATTGATGGAGCTAATGACCTAGTGAAGTGGTTTTACTTCATTAGTAAGTAAACTTCTCCCTAGTGAAGCATTTCAATACAAACACATTTCATTACCAAGTCCCTAGCATTTTAATCCAAGTGCTAAGGGAGTTAACTCCTTAGTGTGATCAATTCTTCTTGGTAGTCAATTGCTTAAATTCCCTTATGATTTTTATTTGCTCAGCTATACAATTAACTTCTCAATGAAGCTGTTTCATGCAGTGAGTCCTGATTTCCTTAGCACAACATTACAGTCTGCAATGCTGACAGCAAAAATAACCACCATTGCACTGGAATTTGTCCCACAATACATTGGTTCTATTTTGGCAGTACTACACTTTCAGCTTGGCAGGAGGATGGTTAATTGTCCCATTTTGTGGATGGGATGCTTGTGTCCTAGGAATCATTTAAAAAAGCATCCTTTTGTATAATAAAAAGGGAGGAAGGCCAGAAGTCTTAGGGTATGTCTATACTAGCCCCCTAGTTCGAACTAGGGTGGCTAATGTAGGCATTCAAAGATGCAAATGAAGCCCGGGATTTAAATATCCCAGGCTTCATTTGCATCTTCTCAGGCACCGCCATTTTTAAATGTCCCTTAGTCCGAACTCTGTGCCTGCGGCTACATGCGGCACGGAGTAGGTAGTTCAAATTAGGATCTCTAATTTGAACTACCTGTACACCTTGTTCCATGAGGAGTAACGGTAGTTTGAATTAGAGAGCCTAATTTGACCTACCTACTCTGTGCCGTGTGTAGCCGCGGGCACAGAGTTCGGACTAAGGAACATTTAAAAATGGTGGTGCCCGGGAAGATGCAAATGAAGCCCGGGATATTTAAATCCCGGGCTTCATTTGCAACTTTGAATGCCTACATTAGCCTCCCTAGTTCGAACTAGGGGGCTAGTGTAGACATGCCCTCAGGGATTACAATATATTTTTATGGTTTTTAAATGAGGTCCTGCAATAATGTCATCTGACACTCCCTGAGGAAATTTACTCTCCAGTGTAGCAGTCTGAGGGTACTCCTTGGTGCTGCAGATTCCTGCATCATTCCTGCTGGTAAGGGAATAAACTCTTCTAGTCCTGGTAGTTGGAACATTAATTCCCCTGCCATCACCATTATAGCCAACTTGGTCCTAGCAGCATACATTTTTTACTATGTTCAAGGAAAGCCATGTTTTCTGCCTGGAGTTGTTGTTGCCTTTGGAAGCAAATTATTTACCAATTCCTTCTCTTGAAAGCTGTTTGAGGGGTATTTATTCACATACCCTTATTACTGCATTTAACATCCTCTTGTGGGCTTCTTCACATTCCTTACCAATCTGTAGATTGTGTGAGTGAAAAAAAATTAAGGTCTTTCTTTTTCTCGACATTCCGATAGAGCTGACCTCCTACATAACATGTGCCGTAGGACTTCGCTGAATGAATTCCTGCATCATGCCCAATATTTATGCTTGAACATAATTTTACATATTGTTTTTAAAAGAGCTATTTTAGAAAAACATCCAGAATTTCAGATGGACAATCTATCCACAGGTAAATTATTCCAAAGATTGATTATCCTCACTCTGAAAAATATACACCTAATTTCTAGTCTGAATTTGAATTTCAGCTTCTACCTGCTGTTACTGTAATTGTTAGGCTATGTCTACAACACAAAGTTGTCAACTTTAATTACATTGACATGCAGTCACCGCTGTAATTAAAATGCTGTTGCATGTCCACACTTTCCTATATCGGCAGAGTACACCCAAAGTAGCAGCTCTTGCCTCAACACAGAGAGCAATGTATTGAGAAGTACAGTGCAACCCACTGTGCAACTGACCAGGATACTTTGGGAAGGGTTTGCAATGCCTCATGGGGACAGGTCCAGTGTCACATGCTGCAAGTTTCTCAGTGCCATCGTTCCATGGGCATCCTACCAGGTTTCCAGTCACTTTTCACCTGCTTTCATCTGCTCAGCAGTGTTATTTTGATGTTATTCCGAAATAACACAGTGCACATCTACACTACAAGCCTTTACTTCAAAATAATGTCGAGCTGGAGGACTTCTTACTCCAACTCCTGTAACCCTCATTTCACAAGGAGTAAGGGAAGTCAAAGGAAGAGCATTCTTCCTTCAACTTCCTGCTGGGTAGACAGTGCCAAAAGCCGAATTAAGCTATTTCGATGTAAGCTACACGATTGATTTAGCTGAAGTTGCGTCACTTAATTCAACTTTAGCCCTGCTGTGTAGACTTACCCTTGTGAGCCAGCCATCTGTGACAGAAAGCATCCATTGGTCTTAGGTAATGTGCTGAGCATTATGAACACAAGGCTGTAAGAGGAACTCAATGGGGAAAAGGGTCAATACAGAGGGACAGAGGCTATTCACCACCACCTGTGGTATTTTAGATGCTGCTTATAATTATTAGAACTGGGAGCACTGGCTGTTGGGAGTCTGGAAGCACAGGAAACAGGAAGGAGGGGGAAGATGAGCTAGGGCTGAGTGAGAGCTATAGAGGGGAGCAGCAGCAGCTTTGTAATGAGGTTTCACCTTTGTTAAATAAAGGCCTCTTGAAGTTTGTTAGTACCTTCCTTGCATGATACAACACCACCCTGACCATAGCCCCATCCTCACAGAAGCAGTATGCCTGTGGCTCCACACCAGTGGCAACTATTTGCCTCCCTTGGGTTCTGATATGCTGCAGCGCTTTGGTTTTTACATGCCATTGCTGCAAATTTCTATCATAACCGCCTCTTCCTCTCCATGCCGCAAGAAATAGCTAATTCGAAATAAGTGCTGGGTAGACGCTTATTTTGAAATATGGGGCCTCCAGCCCTTCCCAGGGTGCCCTGGTGGCCACTCTGGGCCAAACCAGGAAAACTCCTCTCCACTCCCCCAGCCCTGGAGCCCTTAAAGGGGTAGACTCTGGCCACACTGCATGTGCCAGCACAGAGCCAGCAGTCACTGACCCTGACACAGTGGCCCCAAGATGAGCTGGGCAGCCAGATCCAGCCAGCCCTCCACTGGCCAGTCCCCCAGCTCCCAAGAACCAGCCACGGGCCGGAGAAGGTGGGCGCCATCCTGGACTAGTGCGGAGATCATGGACCTCATTGAGATTTGGGGGGAGGTCTTCACCATCCATGATCTCTGCACTAGATGGAGGAACATGGCTGTCTACAGCTGCATAGCTTCCACCATGGCCACTAAAGGCCATATGTGCACCCAAGAACAGGTGCACATGAAAATTAAAGAATTGAGGCAGGGCTATGCCAGGGCCACACGGGCCGGCTCCCCAACAGCGGCACACACCTGCCCCTATTTCGAGGCCCTGGACCTCATCCTGGGGGGTGGGATGGTCTGTGCCAGCACGGGGGGGGGGGGGGGGGAGAGATGAGCCAGGAGCAGAGGGCCCTGACCAGGGTGCAGAGGAGGAGCTGCCATGGAGGGTGCCATGGAAGATGCCACACCTGCCGGACCCCCGAGTTGTCCCAGCAGCAGAGTCATCAGGGTCATCCGGGGAGGCCACACCTCATAAGTGCCATCACCATCCCCTTCCCGGGGGGGGGGGGGATGGGAAGGAGACCAGGGACCGCATACGTGGGCCTTGCCTACCCCAGGTCACGCAGCAACCTGTGCACATGAGAGCACATGCCATGCCACCCCTGGGCAGGTGGCTCCAGCTGTGTGCCACACAGGGGCTGTGGCCGGATAGCCACATGTGTGTGTGAAGAGACCTGACATGTTCCTGACCCCGGGGCAGGACACAGCAGGATGCCCTCCCTTCACAAGCCCCCTCTACACAGAGGCAAGGGACACCCCCCCCCCACCTCAGCCACACTATACACAAGACAGTGGCATGGGTGCAGTCTCGGGAAGCTCCCACTCCCAGGGATAGCTGGACATTCCGACCATGGCCTCTGTGCAAGCACAGCAGCTCTGACGGTGCAGGGCATGGTCATCCTCACCTCTTAGATGGGGGCTGGGCTTCACCCATTGTGTCCCCAGGGAGAACTGACCACTTCTCTTCTTTCTCCACAGCCGCACCAGCTGCACATGCAGGGCGCACCACCCCGCCCGGGACATCCTCCCACACCTGAGGTCTCAGCAGATCCACCACAACATTGTAGGGTTACTGAGATCAGCAGCTGGGGGCCCTGCAAGCCCTGCACTGCACCATGGAGCAGTGGGTGCAGGACAAACGGGAATTCCGGGGGGAGCTCCTTACCCAGAGTCGTGCCATCTGTGACCATCTGCAGACCCTGGTGCAGAGAGTGCTGCCTCGTGCCGCTCCAGTGCCTGCTGCCTCCCCAGCTCCTGATCCTTCTCCTACTCCTTCTCCCACTCCTGTCTCTCCCTCCTCAACCTCCACACCCTCCTCTTCAATCTCCACACCCCACACCTCAACCTCCACACCCTCCTCCCCATCCCTCCGGGGATGCCGAGGTCCCCGCACCCACCATGCTGGGAGACAGTTGGCCGGGCGAGACCCCCCACCCCTGAACCCTGAGCTTCCCCTTCCCCTTCTTCCCCTTGCTTCCCCCTTCCAGCTCCCTCCTCCCAGTTTTCCCCCTCCCTTCTCCCACCTTCTCTTCTCCCCTCTCCCACCTCCTTTCCCCAGTCTCCCCAGAGTTTCATCCCCCCCCTCAAGTTTGTTAAATAAACAGAGTTGATTTTATTTGACATTAGGAAGGGGGGTTAGGGAGGTGTAAGTGGAAGGACGTGAGGGAGGAATGAGGCACAAGCCCCCAGTGGGCAGACCAGGGAGGCTCTGAGTGCTCCTCAGGGTGGACGCTCTCCTGCAGGGCCTCCTGGATACTGACACGCCCCGCCCTCCGTCATGGACCTCCTGGATTGCAGTCTGCAGAAAGTGCAGCCAGGCTGATAGCAATACGTCCACGAGAAGCACCAGAGTGCCCAGGGGCAGCTCTGGCTCCATGTTGCAGAGTGCTATTGTGTCCCGAGTGAGGGCAACCAAAGCACCCAGAGACACAAATGCTTTGCTGTCCCACAGCAAGGCAGGCAAGCAAGCAGGGACACCTAGAGAACCGGCTGCCCAGGGGATGAGGGAGTGTCCCTTTAAGCACAAGCCTCAGCTAGCTTCAGGCAACAGCCACACAAAGACACTCACTACCTGATGCCCTACCCCTGACCTGGTTCCGGCCGGCCTTAAATCAAAATCAGTGTCCACTCAGTGTGGATGCAGTATTTCGAAATAGCAAAAAGCTATTTTGAAATGCATTTTGTGTGTAGATGCATTATTTCGAAATAACGTTGTAGTGTAGACATACCCTACGAGACCTGTCACCTCTCATGGACTCCAGGCAGGAGTTTGCTGTGTGGAGCCAGCATGCTCAGATGTGCAGTTGATATGTCAGCTGTCCACACTGAGCAAAAAGGGGAGCAAGTTCAAAACTTCCCTGGGCTTTAAAAAGCAAGATGTGTCTATCTCTATACTTGGCTGCAGGCAGAGCCGGCCCAAGTACGGGTGAGCTGGGCTACTGCCAGGGGTGCCCCATTATAGGGGGCGTCACGCGAGGCTGCCAGGCCGGCCGCGCCACCGCAAATGCTCCGTGTGCCCAGGGTGGCGCCACGCATGCGTCGCACTCCCCGGGGCGATGCCATGTTCCTGGGGCCCAGGGCGCGTGAATGGCTCGGGCTGGCCCTGCTGGAGGGCAGTGGAGTTCAAAACCGTGACCTGAGTAGTCATGATGGGGATTGCAGGATACCTCCTGGAGACCAGTTACATTGACATAAGCAGCACAGTGTTTACACTGCCCCTTATAGCTCTAACTACTTTGCACAAAGCTCTATGCCTCTTTCTTGTCAAGGTGGTTTTATTATGTCAGCATATCAGATAAGTTAAAGTGGCAGGAGGAGCATTGCAGCATGCAAACCTTCACAGTTAGGTCAATGTAAGCTACCTTATATCAACAAAACCTTATAGTTAGACATGATCTTAGTCTGAGGAGGCCTCTATCATCACATTTCTGTTCAACATGTTGGTTCTTATAGGCTGATTAAATTAGCCCTTAAAAATTCTACATTGAGCTTCTTGAATCACTCTCTGAAAGGTGTTTTCTAATCTTTTTTTAACCACAGGAAAGAAACAAGCTTAACTCATAGGTGTTAGGACCAGCCTAGCAGAAGAGTTTCATGAACACACTGGAGCAGAGGCAGCAGTGATAAAGTTAATTCCCTCCAGCTGCCCAGCTACAATCTGGCAGTAAAAGAGTGAATTTCCTCCCCCAACTACAGAAACTCCTTTGCCTCACTACAGTGATTAAAATAAACCAGCAGCCACACAACCACAGCTATCAAGGCTTCTAGCATTAACATGTGATGAAGAACATTTTTTGTCTCTAGTGTGAGCACAGCAGTGAGGGGTTTTTTTTTTGTTTGTTTCAACACAGCCTCAAAAACGGAGCCAAGACAAGCCCACCTTAGGAGTGCAGAGGCCAAGTATTAGCATGGGGCATAAAGAGGAAGGAGCATTCACTAATTCAAACCTCCTGACTCCCATTTATCAGGTTTGGGGCACTATGTTGCTTGGGGCTCAAATTTCCAAACTCAATCCTAGGAGAAGAGATATTTCTGACACCATCAGAGCAGTCAGGGAATGATAATCACATGGGCTGTGTCTAATCACATGGGCCAAAGTGGCCGCTTTTGTGCAAAAACTTGCTGCCTGTCTACAACTGGCGGGGAATTCTTGCACAAGAACACTGACGTTCTAATGTGTGAAATCAGTGCTTCTTGCGCAAGAACTATGATGCTCCCGCTCAGGAATAAGCCCTCTTGCGCAATTGTTCTTGTGCAAGAGGCCAGTGTAGACAGGCAATATGAATTTCTTGCGCAAGAAAGCCCTATGGTTAAAATGGCCATCAGAGCTTTCTTGCGCAAGAGAGCGTCTACACTGGCACGGATGCTTTTGCACAAAAGCACATCTCTTGCGCAAAGGCACATGCCAGTGTAGACGCTCTCTTGTGCAAATACTTTAACGCAAAAACTCTTGCGTTAAAAGTATTTGTGCAAAATCTTGCCAATGTAGACACAGCCTTAGTGCAGTGGAACAGTCTTTGTAAGCAAGGAATGAATTTCTGCTGTAGAGATAGTCGCAAAAGTGACAGAGTTCTCTGACCAGCAAAAGCTCAAACAATACTGAGCACAGTAGGTATCATGGACAATGAAGTAGTGACCAATGCCCAGCATGGCAGTGTGGTCCTTGTAATGGCTACTTTGTAATTAAGTACTGTGGTGTCATCAATAAAGGAATTAAGCACTGATGCTGTCATGCCATCAGTTAAGCATTCAGTTGGTGCTGAAATAACTGATGATCAACAAACATTTTTTTTTTAATTTGCACTGATTCGTTTATTAGCCTGAAAAATGTATCTTTCCTCCTTCAACCCAAGAACCCCTGATCTTTTTAGTTGTAACAGCAGATTAAACCAATTCCAATGCTTGAATGATGTGATAAATGTAAATTGTTTGGGCTTGGGACTGGTCTTTAGATAGAATCCTGTAGGTCCATTTATCCTTTTAATTTTTACTACCTGAGATTTAAGAAGAGCTTCCCCTTCTTTTCAGAAATCCTTTCTAAATATATCTCCTGCTGGGAAAGAGCTTATCGCATTTGGTAAGCTGTGACTAATTCGATCTTCATTGTTGTTTTGATAAAATTTCACCCAGCAATTGATGAAACATTATCTAATTTTTAAGGTTGTATGGTTCCATCAGAGTGTGACATGAATAGTGCAATCTTGTCTAGAATAGAGGTGTGATGTGCTCACAACTATAGCATTAAAGGACATGGCACCTAGATACCATGGCAACTGGTGCATTATAGTAATCTGGCTCAAAAAAAAAATCATTAGTAACTGTGGTTGGAACTGGTGGCATCACACCAATGGCAACTATTTGCTTTCCTTGCCATCTGATGTGCCTGCTGCTCTTCTTTGATTTTTACAAGGCACTACTGCATTCTCCCATGGTAGCCCTTCCTCACCATGCCCCAAGGGAGTCCCAGTGGCTGGAGCGGAGCCATGCCTGTACAGCCTCCTCTCTCCACAGACCCAGATATCCATCACCTCTAATAAGGAGGTTAACAGGCTGTATCTTAGCATTAAGAGAGTAAAATGACAGAAATACCAGCAAGAATGGAATTAAATAGCAATGATTAAGAGGCTGCGGAACCAATTGTGTCAGGCCCAGCTTTCAAAAATTTGATGAGATGCAAAGGGGTTAAGTCAATGACCATTGCTTGTTGTAAAAGGGATTTTATACTGTATTAACAATTCCAATTTTTAAGAACTGAGTCAACCTCACCCCCAGCCAAGATTGTATTAAACATCATGAGATGTTTTAAACATAATACCTTTGGGGTCATTTTTTATTTACCTTTTGGATTTTGAACACTTAGGATTCACTTTTCCAGCTTTTCTCTGCAACTATGAGGACTGAAATTAATATTTTTTATTATTTGGATTGAAAGCTGAGACTCTCATGTAATTGTATGATTCCAAGAGTTTTAAGAAAAGCATCAAATATTACTAAACTTACAATAAAATGACAACAGTTGGCAATATTATTGTTTTCTGTTCTTGTTCTGTTAAGCAATCAAATTTATAAGCCCTGTGGTGCTGAAACCATCTTTGTTCTATGTGTACAGTACCTTGCAAAGCGGGTCTCTGGTCCTTGACTGCAGGTCATACCGCAATACAAATAAATAATAATTGAACAAACATGTCAAAAGTTTAAAACCAGTTTCCCTATCCCAAGTTAACTGTTCACCCTAAGGTGCAAGTTGCCAAGCTTGTTTGCTCTGACCTATACTGTTATGGATTGTACCTGCTTCGGTATTTTTTTTTACATAATAAGCAGTACGGGTTGAACCTTTCTAGTCTGGCACCCTCCAGACCTGATCAGAGCTGAATCAGAGAATTTTCTGACCCATGGGAGGTCAATATTGTCTAGCAGCATTACCAACACTTCCATTGCTTACTAGGCTCTTAGAAGATGGGTAAATTAGAGCTAAACAACAGCACAGAGCCAGGACTAGTGGCTGTACACAAACTTTATAGGAACACAGGAAAGTTGGCCATCCATACATGATAAGTAGACATCTGGCTAATTGAAATCATGCCGGATAACAGCTGTTGCCAGGCCAGAGTGCAGGACTAGAATGGTTCAACCTGTGCAAGAAAAGAATCTCATCCTTTGTTTGGTAGAGCTCATCTGTGGCAAAGTACTCCTCTGATACTTCTTAGGGCTTTACATAAAAGTTATTTATAGATGGTACATTAAAGTCATCCAGACAAAGAATGCATCATGTCCTAAAGAGGATTAAGCAGCACTGGACATTTGGGAATTGAGGACACTAAATGGTTTGGGACTCTAGGTCAGTAATGGGGCAGGAGAGTGGGAACTGAACTTCATGGTCCATCAATATAGTCACTTATAGACCACATAGCCTAGGTTTGAGAGAGAATTAATGTTCTTGATGTAAAAATAAAACATTTTATTTTGTTGGAGCTATATGCTTTGCAATGGCTCCCAGATTCAGATCATTATGGTCACTAGGGGTACGTCTAAACTACATGCCTCCGTCGACGGAGGCATGTAGATTAGCCAGATCGGCAGAGGGAAATGAAGCCACGATTAAAATAATCGCGGCTTCATTTAAATTTAAATAGCTGCCCCGCTCTGCCGATCAGCTGTTTGTCGGCAGATCGGGGCAGTCTGGACACGACGCGCCGACAAAGAAGCCTTTCTTGATCGGCACAGGTATGCCTCGTGAAACCAGGTTTACCTGTGCCGATCAAGAAAGGCTTCTTTGTCGGCGTCGCGTCCAGACTGCCCCGATCTGCCGACAAACAGCTGATCGGCAGAGTGGGGCAGCCATTTAAATTTAAATGAAGCCACGATTATTTTAATCGCGGCTTCATTTCCCTCTGCTGATCTGGCTAATCTACATGCCTCCGTCGACGGAGGCATGTAGTCTAGACACACCCCAAGTTATTATGCTCAATGCATTCTTGCACATACTTGAAGTTTCCCCTGCTTACTGAATTTCTACTTAACTCAAGGTATGGCTATGGAAAGATCACATGTATTTTACTTTTGCTATACAGAGAGCAGACTTGAAGGAATATATTAGTTTTTGATTAAGGGATAAATCCTTATTATTGGGCCTTGATGCAGAAAAGGGGTAAGTGTGGTCCCAGAAGAGGAGCAGCCCTTGGAATGCAGAGCTAAGATTGAGTATGGTCCTGGAGAGAGTTGAGGCTGTGGTATTAGAGGAGGTTCAATGCAGACGTAGCTCCAATGTGGAATTGGCTGAGGCCACACACATGAGAAGGGCAGTAAGTAGAGTTCTCAGAGAGCTCCAGTCTGGTGGTGCAGGTAGTGCAATGCAGGGAACAGCTGTGGCAGGAGAACACATGCTCCTCAGCCTGGGAGGGAGTCAGTGGGTGATGTAAATAGGTTAAGCACAGCTGCCTGCTTCAGCTCTGGCATGGAGGAGTTAAAGGTGGGTTTGAGGGGGCTCTGCTTTGAAAACTGGAGGGGGAAGGCAAATACAGCTCTGGCCCCATCATAGAGGGCACTACGAGAAGCTCGGCAAGGCTGGCTCAGGCGCCCCGCTGCTGTCTCGCGCTCCCTCCCCCACAAAAAAGCCGCCCTCCCCCTTTCGGGAGCGGCGCAGCCTCCGCTCTGTTTCCCCCCTTCCCAAAGAGACAGAGGTAGCAGCGGGGGCGCCCTAAGCTGCTTGGGCAGGTGGGCGGGCCCACGCCGCCGGGCCCCTCTGCGGGGTGGGCGAGGCAGCGCCTGGGGCGGACACCTCACTCGGGGCGCCCCTGTGCCACCTGCCCGAGCCGCAGCCCGCACTGCGCCCCGGCGCGCAGGGGGTTAAGGGCTGCCGCTGGCGGGCGCGGCCGGCGGGGAGGGGGTGAGGTGCCTGGCTGCTGCGGAGGCTGCCACTCGGCTCCGCGGCTCGCTGGGAGTCGGAGCCGCCGAGTCCAGCGGGAAGATGGCGACGGAGGGAGCGAGCGGGGAGCCCGGCTCTGGCGGGCAGGAGGAACCGGCGGCAGCGGTAACCAGGCGGCGGGGACTGGGCTGGGGCGGCGCCTGGCGGGGGGAGCCCTGCGCTGGTCCCGGGGCGCCGGGCGGGAGCGATCTGCGGTGGCCGCGCTGCGGAGCTCGCCCTGACCCAGCGCGCGGCGCCCGCCGCCTGTGTCCGGGGCCGGCTGCTGCCGCTCGGGCTCCCGCTGTCCCGGGGTCTGGGCTTGCAAAGCAGCCGAGCGGCGCGCGCGAGACTCGCCCCCTGGGGGCGCCTCGGAGGGCGGCAGGTTTTGTGGCTGGGTCCGGAGCTTCCGTGAGGCAGCCGCAGCGAGGCGGCGGGGGAGCAGGAGCCGAGCTTCGCGCTGCCGGGCAGAGTCGTTGGCCTTGGTTCAAACGCTCCGAGTGGGGAAGCATCGTCCCTATTTGGAGAGCCAAGCCCCAGGCTCCCTTGCCGGCGGACACCCGCTATCGGTAGCTAAGCGGAGATTTAAAAAAATCCCCAGATACGCGGCGGGCGTTCCCTTTGGCTTCTTATCACTCCACTTAGGCTGATCCCTCTAACACAGCTGGTCAGCGATGTTGCGCCTGTGGCTGTTTTTCTTGGTTTTATAACAAATTGAAATCCGTGGAGTCGGTTGCTAAGGCATCTGCCCGGGATTTAGCCTTTAACTCCCGTTAACATTAAGAAGAGTTGTATGGCAAACGCTATAAATTGTATCCCTAAAAGTTGTGACCATTACGTTTGTCACTAAGAAAATGCTTTGCTTAGTTTATCAAGGCCATTACATTTGCCTCTTTTTTTACATTGGATCCCTTGTGAGGGCATTGACTCAAGCCTAGAAAGCAGCATGGTTTTTCCACAAAAAAACTCACGAAATTGTATATTACATACTCTTTACATGATTTTTAAAATCTTACTCTATATTTTTGAAGTGAAAAAACCTTTCTGGACTCCATTGTAGGATTTGAATGTTGCTTCTGAAAACAACTTTTGCAGTGTGAAAGCCCACAAAATAATATGTAAAACCAGTCTGATCTATTTCTACATTAATATCCCTAAACTGTTCTGAATTCATATTGGTTTATTACTCAGTGCTTTAAAGGGAACTTAAACTTAGCTCAAATTTATAGCTTTTTTTTAAAATGTAAAAGCTAAGATCAGGATGACACTACAAAAATGTCTACAATAGCTTTTAAAAATTCCCGTGAAATTGGTTTCTAAACAAACAAATACAATATTTAAACAAATTTAACATTAAGACGTTCAAAATGATGATAAAGAAGTGTGCGACTAGCTCCATTAATTTTCATTAAGTTGCCAGAAATGCAAAAAGTAAACTGTAGTAATAAGTAAACATTTTCATTCATTGTTGGCTTTAGAAACTTAAAGTATTGTAAATAACACTGGCAAACAAATTTGCTTGTTCAAGCAAATTTAGCCATCTGAATAAGTGGACTGATTTTAAAAACTCATGTCTGATATTTTGATTCCTAAATATTATTTTAGGAGCCTGACCTTGACTACCCACTCAGAGAAAAAATATTTTTAATTTGCCATTTATCCTTCAGATGTTTAAATTCCTTGTCTTCTATTTTCCTTCTTAAAATTATATTATAAACTGTATATTTATGACTATTTCACCTCCTCTTAGAACAATTCAAAATAATTCTCCAATAGGACAAACACTGTGTGGGGATTGTGTGTGTGTGTGTGGGGGGGAGGTTGGAGTGAGTGGTGTTTTGGGTTTTTTTTGGTTGGTTTTACTTGTAGTGGCCCTTAAACAATCAGCTCTCTTCTAAATAAAAATAAATTAGTGTTTTGGGGTTATTGCCAGGATACTGGATTAATTAACAGTTTGAAGTTGAGTAAGATTTCCAGTGGATCTTTTTAAAAACTGGTTTGATGTTTTGTTTGTAGTTGGTATCTTGAAAGCATGAGTGATACAATACAGAGTGACTGTGAGCAAGTGATGATAGCTATATGGTAGTGTTCTATACTTACTTAAATCTAATAATGTCAACAGTTTAGCTAGAAAACTCTTCAGTTTTATAGGTAATTGATGCTAACTACAGTTATCCTGATTTCTTGATACAACATTGAAAAAATAATTTTTAGCTGCTGACTGGCTGCTCTTGGGAAAACTTACTGAATAGCACGAAAGAAATTGTCCTACCTTTTGTGTGTGTGTGTGTGTCCGAGGAATTTGACTGAAAATGAATGGAGTATTTCTTTTAATGTGCAGTAGTTGGGAATGAAGCCAACATTCTTGTCATTCTGAGTTTTTTCTTCTAAACTAAGTGCTGCAGCTAGTATGGGAAAAGTAGGGAGTATACACATTGTTGTCATGGTAATAATGACAGTGGGGAAAAATGGAGGAGAGTGTATCTGAGTCTGCTCTCACACCTGTCTCTCTCAGTGGAATTGCACTAATATAAAACCATCATAATTTATAATAGAATGGAGCAATGGTTTAAAAAAGAATAAAATACCCAGGAATGGCTTTCACCTGCATGATACTAAAGGATAATGATTGTATTATTGCTTTTTGCTAATGTTTTGGGGCAGCAATCTGCAGTGCAGTGACAATTAGCTTGACAGATGTGGTAGTCTAATACAGTAAAACTCCAATAGTCCAGCATCCAATAGTCCGGCACTCCTGATAATCCGGCATCAAAATGGCAAGAGCCCAGTGAGTGAGCTTTGGCAAAAAATGAGTCACAAGGTAACAGCGGCAGCAGCTGAACTGAGCAAAAAGGGTAAAAAAGGCTTAAAAAACCGAAAACATTACAGTATACAGGCAGTCCCCGGGTTACGTACAAGATAGGGACTGTAGGTTTGTTCTTAAGTTGAATTTGTATGTAAGTCGGAACTGGTACATATTGTAGGGGAAACTCGACCCAAACATTTCTCCAGAGCTCAGTTTTATTCTCCCACACCTCACTTCCCTCAGTCCTCTATTCTCAAGCTGAGGTGTCTGCTGAGAAAAGCCGCTCCTCATCTCCCTGGTCTGTTGTGGGGGGCTCTAGCTTTGTGTCTCCTTGGTCTGCTGGGGGGAAGCAGCTAGTGCGGAATTGCCTCACCCCGTTTGTAAGTAGGGATCCGATGTAAGTCGGATCCATGTAACCTGGGGACTGCCTGTACTGTATACAGTATGTACAATAAAGGGTTAAGAACACTTTATATACAGTATATATTGTATACAGTGTGTATATATATAACCATTTTATAGTACCTCCTGATAGTCTGGCATATTTGATAATCCGGCACCACCTAGGTCCCATAGGTTCCAGATTATCGGAAGTCTACTGTAGTATGTTAGAAAGAAACAGACTTTGCACAATGTCCTCTTCCAACACAGATGTGGGGAAACTCAGGCCCAGAGGCCAGGTGTGATTTCTCCGCCCCCCCCCCTCCCAACTTGCCTGGATCTAGCCCCCAAGGCTCTGGGCTCCAAGCCAGCATTGGAGAGTCTACACTGGCATCCCAGCCACCCTGCTGCCCCACCACAGAGCTGGAGCACACACAATTTACTGGCCTGGGCCTGCCCTAGGCTCTAGTGTATGAGGGGAATGTGACGAGTGTCTTTCTCCTCAGTTGGGGGCCATGTCCATGAGGGTTTGTCCCCCCCCCCCTTTTGTTTCTCACTTGTGTGCATCCACTGACTGATTTTTCTGTGGATCAGTGGCCCCGACCCAAAATAGATTCCCCATCCCTGTTCTAACAGGTCTATTTGTTGATATTATTCAATAAAACATTGCTTTATCAGTTGTAGATTAGCAGCAATGGAAAGAACCCACAATTTGGCCAAATGTGGGAAGTCCTCTTTTAATTGTTTTGTAGAACATGGCATAAAATACGTACAGAATGGAATCTTGACTCCTCTATGGAAGTTGTGGATCTGTTGACATGAGCAGCAAAATTTAACCTATAGGCTGCGTCTAGATTGGCATGATTTTTTGGGAATGCTTTTAACGGAAAACTTTTCCATTAAAAGCTTTTCGGAAAAGAGTGTCTAGATTAGCATGGACACTTTTCTGCAAAACCACTTTTTGCGGAAAAGCGTCCGTGCCAATCTAGACGCGCTTTCCCGCAAAAAAGCCCTGATTTTTGCGATCGGGGCTTTTTTGTGGAAAACAAATCTGGGCTGTCTACACTGGCCCTTTCGTGCAAAAGCTTTGCGCAAAAGGACTTTTGCCTGAACGGGAGCAGCATAGTATTTCCTCAAGAAGCACTGATTTCTTTCAGTAGGAAGTCAGTGCTTTTGCGGAAATTCAAGCGGCCAGTGTAGACAGCTGGCAAGTTTTTCCGGAAAAGCGGCTGATTTTCCGGAAAAACTGGCCAGTCTAGACACAGCCATAGTGTTTTAAGTGCAGTTCTACAAAGATCAATCTTTATTATGACTCCTTAATAATTGAATTCTTTCAGTAACTGTATTGTTACAGATTTAATAAGAGGAACTTCTTAGAATCACAGGAAGGAGTATTAGATGGTTGTGTAAAAACTTTCAGGCCCACAACTAATGCAGGAAGTTGAAAGTATCCACAATACCAAAAATTCCTGTGGTTAGAAAGGCTAAGGACAATAAATAATTACTGAGAATAAATTAAATCAGTGATGGGCAATGTAGGCTCCCTCCTGCAAAAGTTTTAATGAAGAAGTCCTCCAGGGTGGGGTAGAATTTCTGGTGTGTACCAATTGAATCGTAGCAGCACTTTGGATGCAGAGGGAATGCATAGGTCTAGTGTGTAATCAGCATTCACCTCACTTCATGTCCCTTGCTTTACCAACTTGATGTTCATGTAATATGGGTAGGGAAAACCTGGGTGGACAGAAAACAGTGGAATCTGGCAACCCTGCCCATGGACTGCAATAAACAAAATGTCTTGTGGGCCACACGCAGAACCCTGATAGGCTGCATGTGGCCTGTGGACCACATGTTCCCCACCACTGAACTAAATTTTAGCAGTGGTCTAGGTCTCATACTGGATAAAAATATCAATCATGAAATATAAAAGACTAAATAAATATTTCTTGTTTTATGTTTGTAAAGTACAGCATGCCTTACTATGCTAATAAAACTTTTCCTATTGCATCAGTAACATGGGTGGATGTTAAATAGTGACTGTTTAAAATTAAACATATTACATATGCAGTCCTATACATTCACTTACCTAAGAGTAGTCAAAGAATTGGTGAGGAATTCTCTGAACCGTTGCTATTGTTTTGTTTATTTTAAAAACAAACCACAAATCTTGTAATCACAAGATCTTGATCATCCAGAGGACTGGGAAAACTAATGTTACAGCTGTATTTTAAGAAGATAAATGAGATTATCCAGGAAATCATAGGTTGATTAACCTGACCTCAATTCCCAGCAAAATCAAGAGAAGATTGATATGGCATGCCATTGATAAAGAATTAAATTATGCTATAGTCTTCTGCTAATCAACATGGTTTTATGAAAAACAGGTCTTGTAAAACTTTAATCAGATCAAAAGAATGGTTGCCATAGGTAACTGGCATTTGTCTTAGTCCCACATGACATTCTTGTATAGTTCATGTTACATGGATTAAAAACTGATATCACAAAGTTACTGTAAATTAGGGGTGTTAAATATCGGTTAATTGAATAGTTGATTAGTTGATTATTCTATAGTCTCCATGCAGCCCCTGCTAAAAAATTTACTGGCAAGGGATGGGGGGAAAATGCATGTAGTCTAGAGCATTAACCTATAAGGTTTTGCTTATCAGTTAATTGACTATACTATTACATCCCTACTGTAAATGGGAATCGTCATGTGGGTGGTATATTTCTAGTGGAGTCTAACAGGGATCATTTGTTGGCTCAGTGCTGTCTAATATCTGAATCATTTGGAAGAAAATATGCATTAACCGATGGAAATTTTCAGAAGACCTACAAGTAATTGAACACTAAATAATGATTAGGCCGGATGAGTTATACAGTCTGACCTGGTTCACTTTAGAAGCTTACCTCATTTGACCATGTTTTAACACTACCAAATGAAATGGCATAGCATAGCAATAAAGAATGTAGATCTAACTTATAATAGGAGGGACTTTATCCTGGAAAATAACTCTGAAAATGATATATGGGTCTTGTCTGATAATCAGTTGACTCTGCTCTCTCGATACGATGCTATTTCTAAGGAGGCAAATGCAATTCATGGGTACATAAGCAGGGGAATATTAAGGAGTAGTTGGGACGTGATATTACCTTTTGTACACAGCATTCATGAGACCATTACTGATATCATGTATCCAGTTGTGATGACCACACTTCACAGATGTTGATACATAGGAAAGCAGTCAGAAAAGGTCTACAAACATGCCTTGTAAAGGGACTAAACATCTTTAATCTATTCACCTTATCAAAGAGAAGGTAAAGAAATGATTTTATCACTATAAGTATCTGCACAAGGAAGTTCTTTCTGGTGGTAGATGGACCTTCTAATCTAGTATTAGAAGGCATAATGAGATCAAATGGTTGAAGGCTGAAGTTGGAAAATTTCATACAAGTGGAACCTCCCTGGTCTGGCATCCTGGGGATCTGAATGGTCCTGAACCACAGAGTTAGGCAGATGGGGAAGGTCAAGGCTCACCTCTCAGCTGGCTGCCCTGCTCTCAGGTGCCAGCCTTGGGCACTGTGCTTTACTCTCAGTCCTGTTCGGGGCTGTGCTCCCTGCTGCTGGCCCCACTGCCTCCAACCCCACAGGGGCTGTAATTCCCGACTGCCAGTCCACCTGAACCTGCGCTCCTGAACCTGACCAGCTGGGACTCTCTGGTTCAGCAACATCTGTTGTCCAGAGAATCCTGGATTTTAGAAGTTCAGTCTGTATTAGACAATAAGGAACATTCTTAATAATAAGGGTAAATAACCAGTAGAACAGCCTGAGAATGTGCTGAAGCATCAGTCACTTCAAGTCTTTATTTGAAGGACAGGATCTCTTTCTTCCAATGAAAGTTATAGTTCAAACAGAAGTTATGGGCTTGATACAAAAATTGGAGACAGGTTATTTCGTCTGTTTATACAGGAGGTTAGCATAGGTGATCATAATAGTCCCTCCTGTCCTTAATTTTATTCACATATTTTAAGTATCTGTGTAGGTGTTTACAGGATTGAGCCTTACATGCATTTCAAGTTTTGTATCATGTTAGTAATATGAATTAAAAATGTAGAGCTGGTTGAAAAATACATAACCTTTTTAATGAAGAAATTCTACAACTCTTTTCAATGAAACATGGAATTTTAGATATTTCCATCTCTAAATTTATGAAAACTATTTTGCCAAAAAAACAGAAATTTTGAAAGATTTTAAAACATTTCTAAAAGTAAGGTTGAGACCACTTACAATAATCTTGCAATTCCTACCCCCAATCCACCCCTGAAATATCCCTGTGGGTCAGAAACCCCAATTTGAGAAACATTGGTCTCCCTGAAATCTGTATAATGTAGCCAATTATTTTATTTATATTTAATTTATTGTGTGATGTTGTGATTATGACAAATGATATACCAATTAGAGTTGACTTGTAGCATTCTAAATAGAAAGCTATGTACTATACATGAGTAAGACAAACTTAAATGCAAGAACTTGTAGGTCAAACCATGCAAGACTTTAGCTTACTATTTTAGACTTTAGAAACAAGAAATGATGACATAAGAAAATAACCCAATGCTCCTAGGTTATGAGAGAAGAGGTACCAACTGAGGGGGGAGGGATAGCTCAGTGGTTTGAGCATTGGCCTGCTAAACCCAGGGTTGTGAGTTCAATCTTTGCAAAGGCCATTTAGGAATTTGGGGCAAAAATTCATCAGGGATGGTACTTGGTCCTGCTGTGAAGTCAGGGGACTGGACTCAAAGACCTTTCAAGGTCCCTTCCAATTCTAGGAGATAGGCAATCTCCATTATATTATTAATATTGTGCAAAATTACCCAGAAGATTAATATTAGGTTATAAAAATACTGTAAAGGTTCATCTGTCTCAGACATGTGACTTAATCATGAAATACAGATTGTTTTCTTTAGCATCAGAAGCACAAAGGGAATTTACCCAGTCTATAGAAAATTGGGGCCCTTAAGCTTCCAGGGCAGTGATCTCCAACCTTTTTGAGCCCAAGATCACTTTTTGAATTTAAGTGCAATCCAAGATCTACCACAAATGTAAATACCCTTGTCCCACCTCCTTTCCGCCCCTTCTCCAAGACCCTGCCCCTGCTCACTCCATCCTCACTCTCTTGCCCATCCTCACTCACTTTCACCAGACTGGGGCAGAGGGTTGGGGTGCAGCAGACTCTGGTTTTGGATTAAGAGGCATGTACTGTGAGAGGGGCTCTGAGCTGCTCTTGGAGCAGGCAGTTGGGATGTAGAAGGGGTTCTAGGTGCAGGCTCTTGGATGGTGTTTGGATGCAGGGCTGCTCGGGGCTGGGGCAAGAGCTTGGGGTACAGGCGTGGGTTCATGACTGGTGTAGAAGTTTGGGATGTGGGCTCCAGCTGGGCACTGCTTACCTTAGGTGGCTCCTGGATGGTGGTGCAGTGGGGCTAAGGCAAGTTCACCCCTGTCCTGGCCCTGGACCACTCCCTAAAGCAACCAGCAAACTCCATCCGAAGTCCTGTTGTGCCCCCTCTCTGCTCTGTGGAGAAAGGATACAGAGTGACATCAGCATGCCTCCTCTCTCTCCCCTGCCCTGCTCAGAAAGCAGGAGGCTCCAAGGGGGAGGAGCAGCTCCAAGGCAAAGGGCAGGCGATGCGCAGCAGTGGGGGGACGGGCAGCTGAAGTGCTGGCACTTGATAGACTGTTCTCTAAACCAGTCAGGATCACCTGTCAGAGGCTCCAAGATCTACCAGTAGATCCCAATCTACTGGTTGGTGACCACTGTTCCAGGGGATGCATACCAGTGAAACAAAAGAGGGTGAACATGTTTCTAACAACCACTTTATAAAAAGGTTAGGGAAAACCTAAGCTGCTGGGAGACTCCAGCAGGAACAATCCACCCCTCTACTGATTATCAAGCCATGAGACCTAACACTACTTTCAAGCACTAAAGTCTAATTATTTCTAACTTGTGCATTGATATGTATAGAATTTCTGTATGCTTGAGTAATTGTAACTTAAACTAAAATAGACTTTGTAATGGTGAACGTACATGTGGTCATTACCTTTGGTTTTTGTGTTGCTAAATTTGAAACAAGTAACAGAAGTGACTTTCATTCTGTTAACTTTGAAACTGTAGCTGCCAGTGTTGAACATATTATTTAACATCCCTAGGTTCATTTTTTTAATTGTATATATGGTTGTGACAATTTTCTTCCACTATTTGATCTGAGGAAGTGGGTCTGGCCCGCAAAAGCTCATCACCTAATAAACCATCTTGTTAGTCTTTAAAGTGCTACATACTCCTGTTTTTTGTTTCAGCTACACCAGACTAACACGGCTACATTTCTATCAGTTAATTGAATAGTCCTCACATTCTTATCTGTTACTCGACTATTCTATAGTCCCCAGAGGTAGGGCTGGCAGTCAGTGTGCTCCGGCCCCACTTCCGAGGAGACCCTGTTACTCAGCACTGCTGCCCTCTGTATCAGAGGCAGCAGCGCAGGGTGCCAGGTGGGAGTTTAAAAACCAGCTCCCCTTGTGGACCAGCTGCGTGATACAGAGGCCGCAATACAGGATGGCAGCAGCCCCTGTCCAGTTCTTCCCCCCTCCCCTACCCCCAGCCCTATACACTTTGTAGCAGGTTGGCTAGCAGCCTAGCCCAGTCCTGGCTCACGCCTGGTCTAGGAGCTCAGCCCCCTCCCTTGGACAGGCGCTGCTGCCACCCCACACTGCTTCTATATCTGAGGCAGCAGCATGAGGCAACAGGCAGCAGATCCGCGAGAGGAGCTGGTTTTTAAACTGGCTCTCCTTGTGGACCAGCTCCCTCCTGGCACCCCATCCTGGTGCCTCTGATACAGAGGAAGCAGCGCCGAGCGGCAGGGGGCTCCTCGGGAGTGGGGCTGGAGTGCATTGGCTATATCTGAGGTAGCATCATAGGGTGGCAGCAGCCCCTGTCTGGGGAAGGGGCAAAGCTGAGCTCCTGGACCCAGTGTGAGCCGGAACTGAGCTAGGCTGCCAACCTGTTTCCTAATACACTTTAAATGTAGAGCTGCAGCAGGGTTAGGTCCTAGACTTGGCACAAGCCAGGACTGAGCCACTAGCCATCCTGCTAAAAAATTTACTGGCTGGAGGGGGTGGGAGGAAATGCGTGGTCTAACATTAACCTATAAGCATTTGCTCATCAGTTAATTGACTACACTAGTATATCCCTGTGGGTTCAACAAGGGATGTAACACTGCATTACAACTGTTTACTTTTAAATAAAATGGCTGCAACAGTATAAGGTAAAAAGCACACACATGACCAGATTTTACAACATTTACTGCATTTTTCATGGCCATGAATTTGGGAGGGCTGTACTATAATGGGAAATAAGACTACTAGCTCCATGGTGTCCTAACCAAACACTTCCTTGTTGTATAAGAGAAAAATCAAATATTCTGATTAGAGATTTTGTTTGTTTGACTATTGGTATTGCTTTTTGACTGGATGCAGGCTAGTAATTAGGCTGCATTAATGTTCAGGATGGGCACTCAGTGCGTTGGGTAGTACTGAGCTAATTAGTTAGGTCTAATGACTTTCAGCTACTAGAGGCAATACTACTTGCAGAACTGGATTTTAAAGTCATGGTATTCTAGAACACACAGACTTCAACTGAACAGACTTCTTACAAATTTGGTTTGGGGTGAGGGACTGAATTTTCTTCTATGCCAAGTTCCTCCTTGGAGCAATATATTCAAATATCGTGGTTGTAAAACCAATATAATGGGATGGCGATTACAGGCTCAGTACTAGAAGTATTGTAACTAAGCCTCTGAAGACTCAGGAGTGGGGAGCCACTAATATAGTATAATTTGGCTGGAGGAAAACAAAATATTGCTTCATTGATTATAATGCCCAGTGCTTGAGCCTCTGTGTATGAGGGAGGTTTCTTTTTCAGCCTGAAAGGCATTTGTTTTGACTAAGCAATTTTGTGAATAGGAATGTATTAATAAACATTAGGAAAAAAGTAATTGTGCTGCTCCCTGCCTATTAAACACCCTTTGCTTGTGCTTCCTCTTTTTCTTATTTTCCCAGTACTGCCAGTTTCTGTTTCCACTGCTCACTTATCTATCTTATAAACAGAATCAGGATTGCTGGTTCTCGATGCTTATTTTTATTTATAGACTCAGGTAACTGCAGCAACTACACTGAGGTAAAACAAGAACCTAAGCAAGTCTGATATGGCGAAGACGTTCCGCTTCCAAGAAGTGACAGGCAGGGAAGTGTGTGGGAGGTGTGGGGTTTTTTTTGAGTGTAGTGTTGTGAATCTGGTGTAATACTGTATATATATTTGTACTAAAAACTACTTTTTTGCAAACGGATGCAACTAATGAGGTCAAACAGTTCTCATATTTGGAGGCAGGGGTTTGATTTCTAAAATAAGAGGAGTTTTTTTTCTCTTCCATCTTATTTTGTCTACTTTTTTATTTCAAATTCTGAAATTGTGCAACAAGCTGTTTCTGCCAGTTCTGAATTTAAGTGTTTCAAATGTAAAATCTAGCTCATATTTTGAAAATGTGCATCTGTCTATAAATCTGTTTTGTTCAAGAACTCTTCCTAAAGATGGTAAGAGCTAGGACCATCAAATTTGGTATGTAGCTGCTTCTTATGCTAACTTTAAACCAAGATCAGGATTTGGTTGTGCGGAGAAAATGGGAATTGCTGGGAATAGGACTGTTTTCCATAACATGGAAGGGGCACAGAGAGGAGGGATAAGATACAGAGTGGCTACTAGGGGCAGTTGCACCACCAAGAGAATGTCCAGAAGGGCTGGGACTCTGCCATTTTATCTTCCATCAGACCAGGTAACTAGCCCCCTGCCTCAAAATCTTCTCCTCTCCCCCTGGCTGCAGAACTTGAGGGGGGAGAAGCACTCTGAGGAGGGGAGTGCTGTTGGATGGGACCCCCACCATGAGTACCTCCCCACCCTCCAACTCTCTCTCACCCCAGCCTGCTGCCCCCCACATCCCCAATGCCCTACTCTGACTCCTGCGCGCGCACACATACACACACACCCCGTCAGCTCCCTGCCCTTAATGTTGGGTAAGTCTTCTAGTATATCGTATAAAACAAACTATGCTTGTATCTGTTGTCCTATTGGCAGTTCAGACTTCAGTTATCAAAAACTTGACAGGCTGGTAGTCAAATATAGTTAAGAAGATAAGGACTTTAATCCTTAATCATCTCCTTCCTGAACAATGAAAAAGATTTCAGAATAAATCATTGCAGAAAAATACCAAAGAAATATATTCTGGCTCTTTTTGATTGGCATGATTGCAGTTAAACTTAATTTAAGATAAGCTGTCCTTCTTAACCATTCTTTGCTGTTATCGTTTTTATACTTCAGTTCATATTTTTTTTAAAATAACATTAATTCACCACCTGATCAGGTCCCTATATAAAGTGTTCATAATTGCATATTTGGTGTTGAATAGTCATTTCAGGTTACTAGTCACTTATGTCTCTAACTGAGCTTTGGTCCAGGGCTGGGATGTATTAAAAATAATTTTAAAAGGGAATTTTTAAAAATTAACTTACATTTTAAATTGATTTTAAAGATATAAAAATTGAGCAGTATGTTTGCTTCTAACCTTAGAATAACCCAAACGACAGAACTTTTAGAAGTCACTGGCTAGAGAGCATCTGGAATAGGTTTGTTGATATGCTAAATTGGCTTTTGACTGCAGTGCCTCTTCAAGAGTATATTTTTCTCCATTTCAGTTCATTCAACTAGCTCAATTCAGTGGCTAATTCACTGTAAGTTAAGAAACCAATTGAAGAAGCAGGAAAACTTTTTCTCTTTTTCAATCTATGAATAAAATCTGTGTGGGTCTAGGCCAATGAGATCTACCCGAAACAATCAATATATTTCACTAAGTAAAGTTACTTCCTTTTGATTAATGAATATTTTAAATGCATAATGTTCATATACCTTTTGATGAATATATTTTATGTATCCAATTGATTTATGGCTCTCTTATTAAATTCACGTGTCTTAACTGAATTTCAATTTCCATCCAAGAAGACTTGGAATAAGTCACAAGTAAGAATAAATGCAATGTTCACCATTTTCTAAATAACAAATATAAAAATTAGTATTTCAATAAATGTCAATAGAGCAATATAAAAGTTAGTACATGGATACACTATAGTAGGGGTTTACAACCTATGGCACACATGCAAGTTGACTTTCAATGGCGCACGCAATAAAAGTGGCGAGAGGGGGGCGGGGCTGGAAAGAAAGCCCAGAGCCTCCACGCTGGATCTGGCATGCAGGGCGCACTATCCTCTTCTCTCTCTCTCTCTTCCCCCCCCCCCCCCCCCCCGGCTCCTCCCATTGCCATTTCCCTTCCCACAGCTGGGACAGGCTCATGCTAGTTTGGCAACAACAATAACGGCCTCCCTACTCTGACCCTCTACCCCCCGCCCAGAGGACATAGGCAGGTCCCCGGGTGATTTGCTGTCAGGCAGCCAGGGCGGCTTCCGGTGGCATGCAGTTTCCGGATTCAGGAGCGTTCAAGTCCTGGCAAGCCCCTGCTACCCAATGGGCTGTCCTGCCACTGTGTATCACACGTCCCCCACCATCTTCCCCCATTGGAATCTGCTATGTGGGACTCTGGTCCAGCCTCACTGCCTTCATCTCCAGGTGGCTGCTTGTTGTTACAGTGGTCGCTGCTGGAGTAGGAGGGTGGGACTGCTGGGTCTGAGGCAAATCCCAGCAGGTCTGAGGCAAATCCCGGCAGAGCTGTTTCTGGACTTTGGTGCCTTTGGAGCTGCTGCTTCAGCACTGGGAGGGGCTACACGGAACTTGGCTGGGGCACTGCAAGGTGGGGCATGCTTGGGCTCAGCAGGTGTGCTCTGTGCACTGCTGTTGTCTCTCCCCTACCACTCCACTGGGGGAGTAGCATAGCAAGGAGCCGCTCGCTCTGCTGCCCTCCTCCATGAGCCAGATCTGGTAGGGAAGGTTGGGGCTTTCTGCACTTCCTCCCTCTCCCCGCACCCTCTGAGCGGGAAGCCAGAGCTGGCGCTGCAACCTTGTGGCTGCATGGACTCGTCGCTGCATGAGGGAGGGAGGGTTGAGCTCCCTGCCCCTTCCCCCACCCCACTGGGGAAACGGCAGCATACTGTCTAGAAGTTTTCCCACTGCAAATGGGCGTGAAGCCCGTTAAGTGCCCCCCAACTCCAATGCCCTGACCCTCACACCCCAATCCCCCTCACTCATTCTCTTCCCCTGGCCAAGTCCCCGCACCCCCAGTTTGCTCCAACATCCTCCCTTGCTCCTCATCCTCTCTCCAGGTCTCACACTGCACCCTGCTCTGCTCCTGATCCCCCTACCTGGCCAGATGTCCTACTTCCAGCCTACTTCTGCACACTACTACCCACCTGTGTGAAACTCGTCTAGTCAACGAAGGTCAGCTCACAGAAATAGGAGGCGGTTATGTATTCTTCTGGTGTGGACGCAGCAGTGACGAACGTCGTGAATCTGGAGTTGGCTTTGTGGTTAAGAATCATCTTGTCCGCAAACTTGCCTGTCTTCCCAAGGGCGTGAACGATCGACTCATGACACTGCATCTTCCACTACCGAGAGGAAAGCAAGCCACACTGATCAGCGCCTACGCACCCACAATGACTAATCCGGATGAAGTAAAGGGCAAGTTTTATGAAGATCTCGATGCCCTACTCTCATCCGTGAAGCACACCGACAGGCTGATTCTACTTGGCGATTTCAATGCGAGAGTAGGATCTGATCACTCTGCCTGGGATGGCGTCATTGGAAAAAATGGAATCGGTAAATGTAACAGCAATGGCCTACTACTACATGTGCGGCTCATGATTTGATCATCACTAATACCATCTTCTGCCTGCCCACTCGCAAAAAGACGTCCTGGATGCACCCACGCTCTAAGCACTGGCACCTCCATTGATTATGTCATTGTGCGGAGGAAAGACAGACAGGATGTAAGGGTGACCAAGGCCATGCCGAGTGCTGACTGTTGGACTGACCACAGACTTATCATCTCTAAATTAAGCCTTTACATCAAGCTAAAGAGACGTCCGCAGGGAAACAAAGCTGTGATGAAAAAGATCAACGTCAGTAAACTGAAGAACCCCAACACAGCAGCTTCACTGGCAGAAGATCTTGACAACCAACTTTCAGAGCTGCAATTAAAGGAAAATGCTGAGAAGGACTGGGAACGCTTCCAGGATATCGTGCACTCTTCTGCACTAAAGGTTCTTGGACCCTTACACAGGAAACAGCAGGACTGGTTTGATGAGAACGATGAAGAGATCAAGGTCCTACTTGCTGAAAAGCATCGCCTTCACCGTGCTCATCAGAACAACCCGTTGTCAACAGCTAAGAAAAATGCTTTCAACAACATTCTCAGGACCGTACAGAGCAAGCTTCGCAAGATGCAGGACTCCTGGTTGAGTGCCAAAGCAGATGAAATCCAGAAGTTTGCTGACAGAAACAATGCCAAATGGTTCTACGAAGCCCTTAGATCTTTGTACGGACCTCAGCCCTCAGGGAGCTGCCTTCTACTGGACTCAGATGGTGTAACTCTCATTACTGAGAAGACTCTGATTCTACAGCGTTGGGCTGAGCACTTCCAATCCGTACTGAACCACCCATCTTCCATCAATAATGAGGCGATTGATAGAATGCCCCAGGCGGATATCAACCACAGCCTGGATGTCTCACCATCAGAGCTGAAACCTTACAGGCCATCAGCCAGTTGTCCAGTGGTAAGGCCCCAGGATCTGACGCGATCCCAGTGGAAGTCTATAAGGGTGGTGGTGCAGTGCTTGTCAACAAACTCACTCAGCTGTTCCAGTCCTTCTGGAATCAAGGATCTATTCCTCAGGAACTGAAAGACGCATCCATCGTACACCTCTACAAGAGGAAAGGAAATCGACAAGTCTGCGATAATCATAGAGGAATATCACTGCTCTCCATCGCAGGCAAGATCCTTGCACGAGTGTTGTTGAATCGCCTGATTAACCACCTGGAACAGGGTCTATTACCCGAGACACAGTGTGGCTTCCGCAAAGAGCGTGGCACTGTGGATATGATCTTTGCAGCCCGACAGCTCCAAGAGAAGTGTCGAGCAGAATCGTGAACTGTACATCATCTTTGTGGATCTCACCAGGGCTTTTGACACTGTCAGTCGCAAAGGTCTGTGGCGCATCATGTCAAAGTTTGGGTGCCCTGACAGATTCATCCTAATGGTACATCAGTTCCATGACGGCTCGTGTTCTGGACGACGGAGAAGCTTCAGAGGCTTTTCCTGTCACAAACGGCGTCAAGCAAGGGTGTGTGCTGGCACCGACCCTGTTCAGCATAATGTTTTCAGCCATGCTGTCAGACGCCTTTCAGACAGTTCCTTGGAGATACAGGACCGATGGGAAACTGTTCAACCTGCGAAGACTCCAGGCTGTCACCAAGATAAAGGAGACTGTGCTACGAGACTTCCTTTTTGCTGACGACTGCGCCCTGAATGCTGGATCAGAGCAGGAAATGCAAGCCAGCATGGACAAATTCACAGCAGCATGCGACAACTTCGGCCTTCTCATCAACACAAAAAAACCGAAGTGATGCACCAGCCAGCTCCGAAAGCCCAACATCAAGAGCCCACCATCACAATGAAGGGACAAAAGCTGCAAGCAGTGGACCAATTTACATACCTTGGCAGCACCCTCTCCCGCACAGTGACAATTGACATTGAGGTCAACTGCAGAATCGCCAACGCAAGCTCTGCATTCGGCAGACTGCTGACCAAAGTGTGGGACCGCCGTGGAATAAGCCTTGCTACAAAGCTTAAAGTCTATCGAGCAGTAGTGTTAACTACCCTGATGTATGCCAGTGAGACTTGGACTGTATACAGGAAGTATGCTAGGCAACTGAACCACTTCCACACGATTTGCCTCCGTAGGCTTCTGAGGATCCGGTGGCAGGATAAGGTGCCAGACACAGAAGTCCTTTCTAGAGCAGGCCTGCCGTCAGTTCACACCCTGCTGATGAAAGCCCAGACATGCTGGGCTGGCCATGTTGCAAGGATGCCAGACCATCGCATCCCTAAACAGCTCTTCTATGGTGAGCTGTCTCAAGGAAAGTGATCGCACGGGGGACAAAAGAAGAGATACAAAGACACACTTAAAGCCCCTCTCAAGTCCCTGGAAATCGACACCACCTCCTGGGAGACCCTGGCACAAGACCGATCGACATGGTGCATGCTGATCCACCAAGGCTGTCAAACATCTGAAGCCAGAAGGACAACCATTGCACAAGAGAAGCGAGCACTCCGTAAAGCCAGAGTTGCAAACGCTGCAACAGTGGTGCCTGCACATGTCTGCCCGACATGTGGCAGAACATTTCGTGCCCGCATTGGCCTTATCAGCCATCTGCGGACACACCGTGGACAGCCCACAACTTGTTAGATGTCAAGGTCCTCTTTGAACACGATGGACGAACATCATCATCATCATCATCATCATCACTACTCACCCAGACCTCCCAACCTCTTCTCCCCGCCCCCAACCCCCTTCTGCACTAGGGATGTTAAATTGCATTCATTTAACTAGTCAATGGAATTTCGATGGGGGGACGGGGACGGGACTGCAAAGCTGCAGTGGGTCAGTGGCTCCTGATCCAAAAAAGTTTCCCCATCCCTGCCATGAATTTTTAAAAAAAAAGAAAATTTTTGTTGGACATAAATTAACATTTTACTTTATTTAAAATGAAATTTGATAAACTAACATGACAGATTAAACTGGTTAAATTTTTAAAATGCTTAATTTGTCTCCCTAGCTGCAGCTCATTCAGAAAATATGGTTACTGTAACCCAACCTGCCCCTGCCCTGCCTCTGTCCCTCCCCCCATCCACTACATGCAGATCCGTAAATAGAAGTCAATAAGTCAAATCTTGGCATGTCACTTCTGAAAGGTTGCTGACCCCTGCACTATTGCCTCTTGGATAGCAAAAAGTAGCCCCAAACTTAATCTAGAAACTGTATTTAGTTACAAATCAACATGTTTTAGTGGTTACCAACTGATATACTTTTCCTTTAAAAAAAAAATAAAAAAAAAAACAAAAAAAAAAAACTAACTTAAGAAGTCCAAATGCAAAACATAGTTGAAATCAATTATTTAAATCAAAGTTTTTTGGTTGCCAATTTAAATCAGGATTGAAAATGGTGATTTTTAAAACAGTTTTTCATTAAATGACTCAGCTAGTCACTTCTTCCCTCCCCTCCCCCCCCCCCCACCTCTTGCTGCCTCTGAGAGGCAGGAAGGGAGGTGGGGAGCAGGAGCTGGGCCTGGGGAGCCAGCTTAAAAGCACTTAAAAAGCAGAAGCTCATTGGGGGGGATTGGGCAGGAGCCGGGAATCAGCTGATCCCTGGCTCAAGAACAGTCCCCCAGCTGCGCCTCTGCCTTTTAAATGTATTAAGAGCTTAAAACAGTAATTCCTCATTTAACACTATAGATATGTTTCAGAAAATGATCGTGTTAAGTGAAAACATGTTACGCGGGGTCAATTTTCCCATTGAAAATAATGGAAAAGGTGGGGGTTGTGTTTCAAGCGGTGGTGTCTGTTGGGACATAAGGTTGGGGGAGAAAGGGGACTGGGCAGCGGGGAGGGGAGGGGTTTGGCTCTGGGGAAGGGAAGGGGAGAAGAGGGGAGGGGGACTGGGTTGGGAGTATGTCCCTGTGACGGGTCTGCCGGGACCTGCACTCCATCCAGCAAGGGGGAGTCAGTGGGGAACGGCGCGGTGAGCAGCGAACCCTTCGCCGCTTTGCAGGGAGGCGGGGGAAGCCCTGCGCAGCTGCCGGCAATGGACAGGCTGGGGAAATTGTTATTCCGGGGACGGTCGTGTAATTCAAAAAACATTCCCTAAAAAAAACATTGTGCTTTTGTGAAAACCTGTTAAGCAGGCACGTGTTAAATGAGGAATTACTGTGCATTTAAAAGGCAGAGCCACAGTGGGGTTAGCTCCAAGGTTAGGTGCTAATCCTGCTGCACCTCTGCAGTTTCCCCCTTATCGACTAATCTAAGAGTCCATGGAAATGCCTTCCACTACTCAAGTAGCTGATTACCCACAATTTAACATCTCTACTGCAGAGGTGAATTACAGTGGGTGTAAGAGGGGAATTATGCTGAGCGAGAGGGAAGAAGCTAGACTAGAATACGAGAGGCAGCATCCATAACTCACTGAAACTGCTCTGTTAAAAGACTAACTGAAAGTGGACTTGCATAGTATGGTTCAAATTTAAATGATTTGGCTATTAAAAAGGGAAGAAGAGAAATAAAAGTGAAAGGCTTAGTTTTAGAATCCTGGTTGCTTTGGACTCCCCAATGATGTTGCCTGGGTATATGTTCATGGTACAATGACTGTAACAATTTCTTCTGTAAATCTTGTTATAGTCATTCAGGTCTTTGTGCCCTCCCACTTTCATGTCAGTCTACATTTTTGACTACTCCTGAAGACCTCAAACTGTAGTTGTTATCAAATATGGTGGCCATTTTATATACCAGTTGCATCTCTGAAATCCAGGACTCTCTGTTCTGGCATCATTCATTGTCCTTGCCAGACCACAGATGTTGCTGGCTGAAGAGCCGTAGCAGTTGGGAGCAAGACCTGCTGGGAGTCCAGCAGCAGGAGGCTTGGGGGGGGGGAGGGAGAAGGAAGAAGGGAGTGTGGCATACAGCCTGGTGGCCGCAGGCAGGGGCAGATATAGAGCAGGTCGAGTGAGGCGGCCGCCCTGGGCCCCGCGCATCAAGAAGCCCTGTGCATGCGCGGTGGCGCCACGGCGCATGTGCGGTGGCAAAGGGGGGCCCTGCGAAATTGTGCTGCCCTGGGCCCTGCAAAATGATCATCTGCCCCTGGCCGCAGGTGATTAGACACAGTAGCACAGGTGCTGGTGGCCCAGGAATAGGACCAATGGCACAGGGGCTGGCAGCTGCAGGGAGCCCTGATGGACAGGGCAGAGCCCAGGAGACTGACAGCTGGGAGTGCGGTCAGTAGGGGAGAGTTGACCTCCCCTGGTCTGGCACTCTCCCTGGTTTGGGAATGCTCCTGTCCTGAGAGTGCTGGACCAGGGAGGCCCAACCTGTAGTGGGGTTGATTTGGAAAGTGTATAATGACTCACTGCTGTGGAGATTGTACCTAGCTATTTTCTTCTGGGTGCAAGTCAAGGTGTTAATATTTTTCTATATAGCTCTTTCGGTTGGGTTGTAGCCATCCAGTAGAGTGCCTCTCTCTCTGTGTCCTGTGATGATATATGAAGTCAGATGAAATATTCAAACTTCAAGTAGTAGGGAAATAGAAGTTGCCATACCAGATCAAATTAGCATCCAAGTCTAGCCTTTCTCCTTGTTATCTGCCACTTCTGTGAAAGAAGCAAGTCGTTGTCTAATAAATAATTATGAAATAACTTCTCCTTTGGGAAAGTGCCTATGGCTGGAAAGAAAATCAGTGGTTGGTTTATTCACCTCACAAAGCTTTTTTACTTTGTGGACGTTACCTTTATCGTTTAAAGGTCTAGTCCTGTTTCTGTATTCAGCTGGCTACTTTGCTTCAGTGGTGTCTTGTGGCAATGAGTTCTACCAGATAACTGTGAACTTTTAAAACATAAAAGTACATCCTTTAATTTTATATTTGGCATCTTTCGATTTCATTTTAATGCCTTTTTTCTCTCTCTCTCCTCTTTTCAAATGGGGAGAAGAATAGAATTTACTGATTGACCTCACTATGGCTATGTCTACACTGCAGTGTTATTTTGGGATAACGGAGGTATCCATGTCTTTTGTGCGCGCCTGATAGTTCAAAATATAACGGGCTTGCTATTCCCTGATATTTCAAAATATAACAGGCTTGCTATCACATTCTGTGATAGATGTCCCTATAAACCTTGTTCCACGAGGAGTAAAGGATGTTTCAGAATAGTGAGTTATTTCAAAATAAGTGCTGTGTAGGCAGCACCAAATTTTGAAATAAGTTATTTAGAAAAAACATTGAAATAAGATACACAATTTGCATAGCTCAAATTGCATATCTTATTTCAACCTAAGGTACAGTGTAGACACACCTTATATTGTGCAGTATTCTTGACCATCATCATGTCTCCTTTCATTCATCAGACATTGAAATGTTTGTTTATAGCACTATTTACACATGAATTTTTCTTTTAATCACTTCTGTTGCTTGTCTTTTGGGCCTTTTTTCCCACTGCTGTGTATTTTATTACATGGGGTGACCAGTACTTGATTTTCATATCCGTGGGCTATAGGGTAATTTTTAGTAGAGGGACCTTAGCTGTGGAATTACATTTCTCTTGTTCGTTTGAAAGTGCTTTTCTTATTTTATTTTTTCACCTTTAGAGCAGGGCTTGTCTATTTGCAGAGATTTTTTTTTCTGTGATAGAATAGTTGGAAGTGGCTTTATTTACTCAGATTAGTCTTTTTCTTTTGGTGAATTTGATTTTAACTCTTGTGTAATTGGCCTGAAACATTGTAAATGGAATAATTTGAGAAGATGAAAAATAGAGTTCATATTGTCAAATAGAAGCCTTCAAAATAACTAACTGGAGCACCAAGAGTAGAAATAAAAATGCTTAGCTTTGACTGAATTCAACTTCAGTGTTTTCCCCAGATATTAGGGGGGGGTGTTTGAATTTACGGTGGGTGTGTCAGGGCTGATGAGGGGTGAGACCGTGAGGGTGAAGGCGGGCTGTATGGCACCATAGTAAAAACTGAAAAATGTTGACCATTTTATTAGATTTAACTCGTTTTAAAATCACACAAATTAAAGTTGACTACTCAAGCCTTCTATGAAGCACTATGTCTACATCCTTCTTGGTTTTTTGTTAAAGTTTTGCACAACTCTATTAATGAACTTCTCAAATGCAATGCATTAATCTTCAGTAGTTTCTCGTGTGCCCAGTACTTCCATTCCTTCAATTGATATACTCATTAGTTCATTCACATGTGTTCACATTCTCTATTCTGTCCTGAGCACGTGGCAGCCCCATTGCTGGTAGGTGCCACACTCCACTCAACTGTCGGTGTTTTATAGGAAAAGCATCTGTAAAAGCTTCGTAGAGGTTGAGTAGAATCTAGAAATCGCTGTTGTAGGAGTCAAGTCTGTGTACCTTTTCAGGTGTCTTAACAAACACTTCTTGTCCTCTTCACTTAAGGATTCAGTATAAATGCCTTCATTAGTCAACTTCTGGACTGAAATCTTTTCTTCTTCCAGTTCTTTTTCAATGGATAGCTCTCTGATCCAAATGTAGCTTCTATTGCTGGACAAAGATCTACTACTGTTGTAGCAGATTCCTGGGTGGCATTGTTTAATGACCCAAGTGGTTTCAACCAGTAGATTTACGAGAGAGAGAATGGCAATAGTCTTCTCTGAACGTAGTAGCAAAAGTAATCCACCAGCCTCACTACTTAGATCCATCCCATCTTGGTAGATGCTTTCCAAAGTCAGTAATAATAGCTGGAGTAATTTTAAGACAACAGCCAAGGATCGCTCATGAAAAAGCCAGCGGGTTTTCCCAGGTTGGACTAATTTGAACTTCAGTCCCAGTGTAGGCAGCAGGTTTTAAAAAAACAAAAGGAAGTACTTCTTCACACACCATAAAGTGGCACTCTTTGCCAGGGGATGCTGTGAAGACCCAAACTATTAACAGGATTTAAAAAAGAACTAGATAAATTCCTGGAGAATAGGTCCATCAGTGGCTATTAGCCAGGATGGGGAGGGATACAATACCATGCTGTGGTGTCTCTAGCATGTTGCCAGAAGCTGGGAATGGGCAGCAGGGGATGGATCACTTGATTACCTGTTCTGTTCATTCACTCTGAAGCACCTGGCCTTAACCACGGTCGGAAGACAGGATACCAGGCTATACGGACCACTGATCTGACCCAGTATGACCATTCTTATGTAAAAATTAATTATAATAATGTTTAGTACAGAAACTCCCCAACATAATGACCTCTCAAGATAGCAATGATGTGCAGGGCTTGCCAAGCGGCGGTGAGCCCTGCTCGCCAGCCGCACGGTTCTGTGAGCTGCACATGTGCAGATCGCACTGTGCATGCGCAGATCGTGCAGCACCGGCTGTGCTGGCTTGTAACCTACTCGCCACGGGCGAGTAGGTTACATGATTTGTCGAGCCCTGACGATGTGAGATAACAACCTTGGCAAATAATGCATTTTAAAAATTTTGGCCTATTAGGAAACACATTTATATAAGTTTCCATTCCTAGTCACAAATCCAGCATTCTGGAGCAAAGTCACTAAAATTATAGTCCAACAAACAAATGTTTATTTAACGTGCCCCTCGTTTTTCCCTCCACCTCACCCCACTCACTGGTGTTGTCCTTGGTCAGTGGAGACTGAGTTCAGAGGTGCTTTCATGTGAGTACACCTCACAGATGGGGGGGGCAAGAAGGCACCTTTCTTGTTCCTCTAGCTGCTCACTGTTTGCTCTGGCCATGTTTGTTTGTTGTGCCACTGTTCACTCCATTGCTCGGTTGCAAATGGCCCTGCGCTGTCACCTTCTGCTGCCACCTGCCGCTGTGACCTCTGCGAGCTGGTGTCTTGAGGTTCCACCCAGCTCTCAGTGATTTCAGCTGAACTCTCAGTGGGGGAACCTCCCTGCTCCTGCAGTCTAGGCTGTCTTACACAAAATCATTGTCCCCACAGCAGGACTAAGCACTTAGACCTGGTTTATCAGTGATTTCAGCTGTAGTGGTCACTTAACAAAACAAAAGACTATATGTGGAGCCTAATCAGCTCTCTTTAAACAGTGGAGAAGGGCAGGTCAAATAGCACTTGTGACTCAGACAGACCATCAAGCAAAACACCTGTCCCCACCCTCTCTCTTGATGCCCTCAATCAGTACAGGTTAAGTACAATTCTACTGGCCTTTACTCATACAATGAAATGATATTGTTCTTATTCCTCCCCTCCACCCCTTTCAAATGACTTGTAACCCAACCCCAGCCAAAATCTATCAGTTGGGCAACACAGCTCTGTTTGCTGGATACCCTAGGTCCGTGGTCACCAACAGGTCGATCACGATCGACTGGTCGATCGCGAGGCCTCGACCAGTTGATCGCGAGGCATCCTGTCCGCCCCGCCCCCATTTCCCTCCCACCCCTGAGAAGCCCCACTACCCACCTCAAGTGAAAATGGAGGTAGTATAGGCTTCCCGGGGATGGACAGAAGTCCCACAGTTTAGCGCCAATTCTGGAAGTAGTGCTAGCTGCTCTGCCGGGTGTACTGAGGGAGGGAGCATTGGCTCCCTGCACCGCACAGGAGGGGTGAGTCAGCCCCGGGAGAGAGGCGCACGCGGGGTTGGCCCCGGGAGAGAGGCGCACGCGTGCGCACAGGGTTTCCCTGCGCTGGGGGGGGGAAGGTCGGCCCCAGGTCAGACACGCGCGGGGCTTCCGTGCACCGTGGGGGGGTCAGCCCCAGGGCAGGCACGCGCTGGTTTCCCTCTGGGGGGGGGAATCCTGGGAGGAGGCAGATTCAGGGGACTCTCTGCCTCCACTGGCACCCCACTCTCCTGTCCCCACTCCCCTGCCACAGAACTCTGTCTCCACTCTCCGAACTCTGTCCCCACTCCCCCGTCCCCAGCCACAGAACGCTGTCCTCACTCCTCTGTCCCCACTCCCCCGTCCCCAGCTACAGAACTCTGTCCCTATTCCTATCCCCACTGGCACCCTGTCCCCAGCTTCAGAACCTGTCCCCACTGGCACTCTGTCCCCTGCTGCAGAACCCTGTCCTCTGCCCTCCCAGCACCCTGTTCCCTCTTCCCTGCCCCCAGCCACAGAACTCTGTGCCCACAAAATGTATAATTATAA
Organism: Pelodiscus sinensis; assembly: GCF_052426305.1. Classification (NCBI taxonomy): domain Eukaryota; kingdom Metazoa; phylum Chordata; order Testudines; family Trionychidae; genus Pelodiscus; species Pelodiscus sinensis. The sequence goes on from NC_143052.1 coordinate 46,722,827, forward strand.
ATGCTTCATTTTAGATTTAAATAGCATGAATAAAAAACAGACCATTTATTTCATAACTATAAACACGTGATTTTAATTTTATATATCACATAATTTAAAAATAAACTGTTTATCAGAGTGTGTAAGTAAGGGCTGGGGATAGCAGGTGATGGACAGGAGGAGAAGAGAGAGGGCAGGGGTTCAAGGAAGGGGCGGGGCGGCAGATCTTTTCCTGTTCGGAGATTTAAAAAGTGATCTTGGGTGTAAAAAGCTCATCACTAGCTGTCAGGGAGAGCTCATTTTGACTTTGCTTACAAATCATAATTTGAAATTATTAGGTTGGCCAACATCACTAAAATGAATGCACTGACAGTGTGATAAAAAACAGCTGTATATGGAAGCTAGTCTAGTCTATGTTCATACTTTTCAAATCTATTATACTTTTTCAGACACACATCTTATAATACACTGTATATGCTTTTAAAGTGTGTATTAATGTTTCAATTTCAATTCAAATGTCCAAACAATCACTAAATTGGCATGTAACTAGTTCACAAAACTGGGGGAGGGGGGGGAGGGAAATCCCTGACTTTTGCTTAAAACTAAGTACATTCATAAGTCTTTACATGAGCTGGCTCTTTGAAAGAAAAATGATTTGAAAATAGCATGCTGAACTGGTAAACTCTTCATACTTCATCTTAACTAAAGAGAGAAAACTATTTGATACTTGCCTGTACCCTGATTTTTTTACAAATCAGATCATGTAAAATCATTGCAATGCAATAATAAACCTTAGGAAAACATGAGTGGTGGTAGAAATGCTGATAGACTTTGCAGCAGCAGAAATGAGCATCATCACACACTTTCTTTGTTGTTGTTGTTTTTGGTTTGCAGTTTTCTCTGTTACAGTAGTGCTTACATTAAATACTGTATTCATCTCTTACAGAAAAGAGAATTTGATGTGGATAATCTAAGCAAGCCAGAACTGCGGATGCTTCTTAGTGTAATGGAAGGGGAACTGGAAGCTCGAGATCTTGTAATTGAAGCCTTGAGAGTAAGTTACTGTTTGGTTGGTTGGTTGGTTGGTTGGTTTGTTTTTTGATGTCCTTCCTTACCCCTCTCTTAAGCAGGTTTGCAACACTCTTAGTAAAAAGGTATAAATTGTGATGTTGAGAACTGTTCTTACCTTACCACTCACAAAATGTATGGTTATTGGTTAACCATGGAAATGGTTATCCTATTACGTCCTTACTGTACACTCTGTGTTCTGTGATGTAATTAAAATCAACATTTGGAAAAATGTAGAAATACAAAATCAACATTTGGAAAAATGTAGAAATACAAAAATATTTAAGTGGTATGTTTTTAAGTGTGACTAAAAGTGTGATCACTTTTTAAAAATCATAAGTCATGAGATTAAAAATTGTTTTAAAGCAAACTGTTTAAAACTGAATCCAGTCGTCATTTGTTTTAGCAGTTTGGATGTAACTGGTATGTAGTGGGCATTGCCAGTTTTTCTGAAGTGGGAGTGGAGATGAAATAGGACGATCAGGTAGATGTAGAAAAAGATGTTTTCTACAGGATTTTTAAATAATTTATTCTTTGTATTCTAATAGCTACTCTAATAGCCCAACTTTGAGTAGGGCCTCATTGTGCTAGTATACTCATCTGTGTTAGGCTTCGTCTACACTGCCAGTTTTTTTTTTCTGCAGAAAATAGGCTAATAACGGTCTCATTAGCATAAATTGCTGTCTCTAGCATATTTTCTGCTGTTTCTTTTTGCACAATGGGTTTTTGTGCAGAAAATAAAACATTCGAGGCAATATGTTTTTAGAGCATTAGTGTAATTTATGAAATAATTTTGACTGTGGCTTTGAGGTACATGCACACTCAGAAATGCTTTGCCTTGTTTTGTCTTGCTGTTAGAATTTCAAATTTTATGTGCCCTGGTTGCCAAGTTAAGTTGAGCTAAACTAAAAATAGAAAAGTGAAAATAGGCTATTGGGCCCTTTTTTCATATGCATCCATGTCAATTAACTCTACTGCTTAGACCCTTAAGGTATAATAATAATACACATACCGAAAGTGTGTGCACGCGCGCACACACAGGCACGCAATATAAAAATTACAGTAGTGCACAATGTAGAATCCTAGAAATATAAGGCTAGAAAGGACCTCTAAGTCATCAAGTCCAGCTCCCTGTACTGAGAGAGGACCAATTAAACACCTGACAGTGATTATCTAGGTTTTATCTAATATGCTCTTAAAAAAGTCTAATGATGGGCAAGCCCACTGCTTGAGGGTTGGGAGCAAATAGGGCAATTGCCCCAGGACCCAAAGATCTAAAGGGGCCCAGAGTTCCTGCTACAGCAGCATTGGCAGTATCCAGAGCCTTGGCCCCTTGGAATTGCTGCCAGAGCTCTGAGGGCTGGGAAGGGATGTAGTAAGGGTTGACTGCCCTTGGCCCTGTCCCTTCTATGGGCAAAGAGCTGAGCTCCCTGCTTCCACACCTTGCTCCTGGGCCTTCAGGCAGTGGCTGTCAACCCCGATTTGTAATAGGGATTCCACAACCTCCATTCAAAACTTACTGCACTGCTTAACTACCCTTTATAATTCAAAAGTATTTTTTTCTTCTAATATCTAACTTAAATCTCCTTTGCTGCAGATTAAGCAAATTATTTCTTGGCCTACATTCAGTGGACATGGAGATTAATTGATCACCATGTATATATTTTTTGTAATTGCCCTTAACATATGTGTAGAATATCAGCTCCACCCTTCCTCCTCCCCGCCCCCCCCCCACTCTTCACCTGTTGTCTTTTCTCAAGACTAAACAGGTCCAGTTTTTTATCCTTTCCTCATAGATCAGGTTTCCTAAACCATTCATCACTTTTGTCCCTCTCCTCTGGACTCTGCAGTTTGTCCACATCTTTTCAAAACCATGGTACCCAAACTAGGCACAGAACTTCAGGTGAGGTATACCCAGTGATGAGTAGGTCTTTTTTGCAGCTGCATCACATCTTTTGACTCATTCAATATGTGACTCTCTATAACTCCCAGATCCTCTTCAGCAGTACTACTGCATAGTCAGTTTTTCCTCATTGTAGTGTATATTTGATTTTTTTCTTCCTAAATGTAATACTTGTTTCTTATTCTACAATTTCACAATCATTATGAATTTTAATCTTATTCTGCAAAGTGCTAGTAACCTTCCCAGGCTGTCGTCAGTGCAAATTTTATAAGCATCCTCTCTACTCCATTATCTAATTTATTAATGAAAATATCAAATAGTGACAGACCCTATGGGAACCTGACTAGATGTCTTCCATTGTAACTGCAAAACGTTGATACCTACTCTTTGAGTACAGTGTCAGCCAGTTTTGCACACACCTTTATAGGAATTTTCTTGACATGCATTTCCATAGTTTGCTTATGAGAAGATTATGTAGGACTATGTCAGGGATTGGCAACCTTTGGCGCTCAGCCCATCAGGGTAATCAGCTGGCAGGCTATGAGACAGATTGCTGACACAGAGCATCTGTAGACACCTCACCCGCTTCTACTCCCCATTCCCAGCTCCTAGTTGCTGGGAATGGCAAACCACAGTCACTGCAAGTTGGGGAGCATGCATCTGTGACAGTAAATGTCAGAAAAGTGTCTTATTGTGTGCCAGTTAATTACCCTGATGACCTGAGAGCCAAACATTGCTGACTCTTGGTCTATGTCTCAAGCTTTACTAAAATCAAGAAACATCACATCCATAGTTTCCCCTGCTCACCCCCATCCACTAGGTCAGAAACATGTCAAATAAGAAAATTAGGTTGGTTAGAGAATAACAATCCTGTTTTCCATTTGGAATATGAAGTAACTAAAATAGTTTTGAAAGATTTGCTTTTGTTGGCAGGTGAGGTTTTCTTTTTCTGTCAAAGACCCTCAGTTGTTACTCCTGAAGTTCGATTCAGTGTATTCTCATAAGTTCACAATCACTCCACCCTGATGTTCTGTTAGAGACTGTTGGGGCAAATGTACTCTGGTATCTGTGCTCTGTCACTGAACTTTTGAGCTGTTTCAATCTAGAGATGTTAAATTTAGATTAATTAACTAATTGAATAGTTGATGGGATTTCCATCAACTATTCAATAAGGTGTCTCCACCTTTGAAGTGTAGCAAGAGCTCTACTGGACTCTGGCTACAGTTAAAAAATGGAAGCCCATCAGGGAGCATGGGGTCAGCAGGGGGACTGGCCCCGCGCTCCCTGTGGAGCCTGAGCCTTTGAAATATACAAGAGCCCCACTGGGAAACTTGTACATTTTAAAAACAGAAGCCCCGCAGAGAGCATAGGCCAGTTTCCCACTGGCTCTGCGGTGCCTCAGCCTTTGAAATCCATTTCCCGCTGTGCCTCTGCCTCCCACAGAGATGGTGCTGGGGGAATTAGCTTTCAAGTTGGCTCCCCCCAGCACTGGCTCCTGCTTCCCCCTCCTTGTTGCCTCTCTGATAGAGGCAGCAAGGGGGGGAAACAACTAGTCACATCTCTAGTTGACTGTCCGATTAAGCCTAAGCTTTTGGATAGTCAAGTAGTTGCTAACATCCCTACTTCAATCCTGACTCCACAGTTGAATCATTTTTGCCTGTCAGTATCAAATGTGATTCTATTTATCATACATCATTCTTAACAGTAACTTGTTAGCCAAGATGTTTTGAGTACAAACCTTCTATTAAAGCCTTTTCTTTGATACTTGACTGGGCCAGTCACAATTACCTCACAGTTGGAGAGATACTTGTGACTGAAATCCCAAGGGGCCGTGGTGAGATTGCAGTTTGCTCTAACTGAACAAAGAATCCCTAAAACTGATGATTATTTCTAATACTTAGATCCACGAAGCCAGCAACAAAACAGCTTGACTACGTCTACATTGGCATGCGCAAAATCTTGCCACCTGTCTACACTTGCCGCGAGATCTTGCGCAAGAACACTGACATTCTAATGTGTGAAATCAGTGCTTCTTGCGCAAATACTCTGATGCTCCTGCTCAGGGATAAGCCCTCTTGCACAACTGTTCTTGCGCAAGAGGCCAGTGCAGACAGGCAACATCAATTTCTTGTGCAAGAAAGCCCAATGTTTAAAATGGCCATCGGAGCTTTCTTGCACAAGAGAACGTCTACACTGGCACGGATGCTCTTGCGCAAAAGCACATCTTTTGCGCAAAGGCACGTGCCAGTGTAGATGCTCTCTTTACTCAAATACTCCTAATGCAAAAACTCTTGCGTTAAAGAGTATTTGCGCAAAATCTTGCCAATATAGACGTAGCCCTTCAGTAATAGCTTACTGGTAACTCAGACGCCCAAAACACAGTTCCCTTAAAGCAACCTAGGTTTGAGCTTCAACCCAACCAACTCAAATGTGAAAAGAAATTACTGAAAATCTTGTTCATCATGCCAGTCCCAAAGGATTGGATACATTGCCCACCAGGTTAATTAATATTCTTGACAATTAATTGCTGGCTTTTTTTTTATAACCTTATTATGCTTTAGGTGCTCTCAAAATTATTTTAAAAAAATTGTTCCGGTATCTGTGTTCCTTGAAGTTAAGCTGACTAGTTTATGATTCCGTGGGTCCTTTCTGTTCCCCTTCTTAAATATCAGAATTATATTTGCCCTTCTTCAGTCTTCTGAGGCTTCACCCATCCACTGAGTCTTCAAAGATCATTACTAATATTGACCAAATCAGCTAGTTACTATTCATCATAGAGTGTATATTTTTGTCAGGTTTTCCTAACTTGAATACATCTAACTTATGTAAATTCTCTAGTCTGTTCTCTTCATATTTTGACTTGCATATAATCGTTGATAATATTAATTGTGCTGAATATCTGGTTGCCAGTAACCTTTTTCAGTGAAGACTGAAGCAAATTATCATTAAACACCAGGCTTCTTGATACCATTAATTACCTCTCTCCTCCCTAAGTAGAGGATCTACACTCTTTTTTCCCCTTCTTCTGATGTGTAAAAAATCCCCTCTTCTTATTGCCTCTTGTGTGTCTTGCTAGGTATAATTCATTTAGTCTCTTAGCCTTTTTGTTCTTATAAGCTTCTACTGTACTTTTGCACTTGTCCTTGGCAATTTCTTTTTTTTTTGTTGTCATTCCTTTTTGATAATGATGGTGATTGAACCATATTGACTTCTTACAGTTCTTATTGCCTATCTTTTGCATTGAGAGGTGTGTGTTTTAATATTGTCTCTTTAAAAAACTATGAGCTCACCTGAATTCCTTTATACTTTCTTCCCTTCCCCTCCACTAGTTCAGTTTTTGTGTAAGAACAATGGACTTTAAAAAGGACTTTTCTGATGGCTTTCATTCCTTCCTTTCCTTAGAATAATCAAATCTAACTTTTCATGTTGACTTACGCTGACATTTGTTTTCAATCTTCAGATTCACAGCCAATGCCGTGTTGTTAGTCAGAATTAAACTTAAAATGGTTGCCCTCAATTACGTCCTCCACTTTCCAGAACAAAAGATTGTCTCTACTGCTGTCTAAGAATGTATAGGATGTTTTGTGTCTTGCCATATTACTTTTACTTTTCCAATAGATGTCTGGGTTGTTGTAGTCTTGTTTGTTGGATAGTTCTGCTGTTCTAGAAATACCTAATCCACCATCTTCTATCTTGTTTGGTATCTAAAGTAGGCCCCTGTCATGACATGAACTCTGTTTTTCTACCCCCCCCCCTTCATCTTCTGACTCTTGCCCCATCTGGCCCTAAAAACAAGTGTATCTTATTCTTTTTGTATAATTCAATGCCTCTTCACTTTTTTCCTCTCCTGTCTGGTACAAGCTCTACCATGCTGTAAATAAGCCTTTATGCCAATGTCCCAATCCTTAGATTTATCCCACCAAGTCTCTGTAATGCCAATTGTCATAACTGGGCTTATGTACTAATACTTCCAGTTCTTCCTGCTTATTTCCCATACCTCTTTTATTTGTAATTAGACATTTAAGATGTTGAGCATATTTCTCCCACTGTTACCATCTGGATTCTCCTTTGACTATTATAATTTTCCATTTAGCCATCTGTAAGTTACCTTTTTTTTTTATACTTGCCTGTGGGCTTTTAATAACTGCCTCTTTTAAATCTAGTTTAAACATCACCTCACTATGTTGGTAAATTGGTGTCCCAAGATTATTTTCCTGTTATAGCTCAAGTGGAGCTTATCTATTCCCAGCAGTCCTCCTTCCTGGAACAGCATCCCATTTTCATGCAAGCCAAAGCGTTCCTATCAACATCTACTCAGTCATACGTTCACCTCCAGCATGCATGTGGTTATAGGATGGGAATGCATTGTACACTAGGAAGTATTAAAATGCATCAGTCTAGTACAGTTGTAGAAGGGACAAAATAAGCGCAAGTACCAGTCACCTGTTGAGGCTGGTAGTTTATACATTACAGATAGCTCTGTTTTAATACAGCTGTTGACATGGGCAGAGAGAGTGATAATTCTATTTCGTGGAAGACTTGAATTCTTCAGATTTGGACTGAAAACCAAAAGTTTAGAAATTCTGTTCCCAGGCCTATGGTGGTAGGCTCTGGCTCAGAAGCAGTCCACTGGGCAGGCTGCCTGGAAGCCCTGATGGCCTGGCCTGCTGAGGAGCTGAGAGTCCAGGCTTCCCACCTGGTGGAGTGCTGGGAACCAGGGCAAGCTGGTAGGAAATGAGGTAGGTTTTGAAACTTCCCTGGTAGTCAAGGTTTCATCAGAGTTATGACAAACCTAGCATAGTCTGTGGAATGTTTTGATTTTTGACAAATTGGCAAATTCTGTCAGAACAAAAAAGGGTCGTCAACAGCTTTCCAGCCGGTTCTAGTGACCATTCTAAGGGTTGTTCCTCTCTGCCATAGTTTTCCAAGGTCCCTGCTGGTATAGGAATCAGGGTCAGCACGGTGGAGTACTCTGCTCTGTAACTCTGTTAGTACATAAATATGTGAAAACTGAATGGCTCAATGTATAGCCATTGATTTTTTTTAAAAAAATTTAATCTGAATTCTGATTAAAACTAGTTATTCATAGTATACATTACGATAATGATATAGATGGTCCTTAACCTACATTTGAAATGGGAAGTGTAATTGCTTCTAGAATGGCATGCCTTTTTAAAAATGATTGACTAGGTGAGTGATGAGAAACTGTGTATGGCAGTCAGTTACTTTTTTTGTGGGACACTATTTTAATGATATCACTGAACCATTCTTTAAATGCTGTACTGAAAATGTGAAGCTCCTTCTATTATATTTCTATTTGAATGTAAAGCTCTTTCTATTAGTCTTAAATTGGTGTGATTATTAAGATAAAATTGGGGAAATATTGGACATACAGCAAAACTGAATTTATGAAAAGGTTGTGGTATATATTTTTTGTGATTAGATGGTCCTTTTGGTTTCAAATGAAAGGACTAGAAGGCAGACTTAATGCCATGGACACAAGTTTGTTCCTTTAAATTAAAAGTACAAAACCAATATATCTTTAAAAAAAATTGTCTTCTGGTAGCTTATGAAAATCAGAACTACTGCTGCAGCAAATAGAAGGGCCTTTGAATATTGAAAACTTATATTAATAGTCTGTGTTTTCTTTAGAAGCATACAAATTTGCCTTTTTTTAACCTCAAATTCTTAATGCTAGCAGTCAAAGCAGGAGTAGTAAGGAGCATAGTGGCTTTTTATTTGTCAAAATACAAGAATGATTTTAATAAAATGAATGTTTAACTACCATTTTTCTGCTAATTAGTACATGTTGTTGTTGTGCTCTTCTTCCTTTTACAGCTATAATAGCTTAATTGATTGTACCAAAAATTTCTTCAATCTATTAATCTATTCAAAAGTGGAACAAAACTGAAGATAGGAGAGTGATAGAGATGTAGCTGTGTTAGTCTGGTGTAGCTGAAACAAAAGACAGGACTATGCAGCACTTTAAAGACTAACAAGATGGTTTATTAGGTGATATGCTTTTGTGGGCCAGACCCACTTCCTGAGGAAATAGGTCTGGCCCATGGAAGCTCATCATCTAATAAACCATGTTGTTAGTCTTTAAAGTTCTGCATAGTCCTGTCTTTTGTTGAAGATAGGAGGTTTTCCAACAGTGTATCATTCATGTTCTTGTTAATATTACTGTGGCAGTAATATTACAGTTTTATCTACAGTTTTATCTAATATTACAGAGTAATATCTACAGTTTCATATGATTTAAGAATAATATGTATCATCTTAAAAGAACAGAGTATCTTTAAATTCCTACTATGCTGCTTTTTTTGAGAATCTAGATTAATAAAGCTTATTGATTCTTTGCTAAATCTATTGTCCTCCATTTTTGAGCAAAAGGTAAACACAGGGTAAGGCATAATGGGCAAGTTGTATCCAAACACTGTTTTGCATCCATGTATGTTGTTTAATTTTGTAAATACAATCTTTCTCTGTCTTTAACAGCCTTCTCATCCATAATACAAATTCAAATAATCAGTACTCCTCTATTCATTGTGTATAGTGGCAGTACCTTGACTAACCAACAGTACATCCTTCATTGCGTGAATGTACAAAAGCACTCAAACATACTGTTCTTCCCCTTCATTGGCTTATGCATGTCCATAATATGGGAGTATAGCATCTCTGATTTCTGTTGACTGGGTGTGTCCTGCTTCAGCTGTGACAGGTGCACTTTCTGGCTGAGTGTACTGATTCGGTAATCCATTACTGTCATAGGTTCATTCAGGGCAATTGGCTCATCTTTGGTTTCACAAAGATTGTGCAGAGCATAGCAAGCCACAATAATGCAGACAGCATAAATCATACCAGGGTCCAAGTGGGTATCAGTGGGACTTAAATCTGCCAAACATGCAATCAGGCAGAAAGTCCTGGCATTGTAAAATATTTCTTATGCAGCGCATGTTAATGTCTATAAATCTGCCTCTGAGGTCCATAAGAGTCTGTATAATAATATATTATCCCCAAGAAGCAGAGGAGGAAATTATGGGTGTAGTTTGGAAAGTCTATTCTCTCAAACTAGCAGTTACTTAAGGGATTTGTTTATGCTTACCATTTTTGGGTATAATCCTGCTTGATCACATCAGAATATGCCAAGGCCATCACATGACTCATAGCTGACTTTCCACATTGAACTGGTTAGCAACAGACCTATTTGAGGTAGCAAGTTTTCAGACAGTTATCCTGCCTCTGGACTGATATGACTATCTTCATATGTATCATAATCCTGGAGGATTGAGGCAAGATGCTCACAAAGCTCCAAAAATAAATATATATTTTTTCCCCATGCGAAAGCTCTGAAAGGTCATCCCAGGTCCACATGACAATGTGATCCAGACAGTCTGTTCTTCTAACTCTGCTCCAAAAGCACTGGTCTTCATCATGTAATCAGCAGCTCTACCAAGAGTCCTGAGCAGATCAGCCCATTTGTCTTCCACGTTTGTATTGTTGGAGTTCTCTTTTTCTCCTGCTTCATCATGAGCTCCTTCAGAAGCCTTTTGTGGGTCACCAGATGTGGCCAGAATGTCCACCAGGATCCTTCAGAAGCTCTGCCCACATCCTGAAACAGGAATGAAAGCTCAAGCAAGAGAAGCTCTTCAAAATGGTGTCTTTATGTTGCTGGGTCTGCTTGTTGGGAGTGTGTAGATCCAAAAGACAGCTCTGTAGGATCTGTTGGGAATTTGTCTACCCTGCACATTACAGCCTATCAAATCAAGATTGTTCCATGCTGCACCATAGGCAAAAGGCTAAAAGTGACTATATCTCTGGAAGATACTAGGAAGTCTGGGTTATGGTTGGTAGGACGTGAGTCTGCATACTGCAATGTGACTAGTGGAGGCCCCTGGTGTCAGGCTCAGGCCCAAAAAATTCTTTTCTTAGGGTTGGTATGCAATATGAATGCTCAAGCCCTGGGTTTTCAAACCACTTGCTGTAGACTTGAGTTCCACTAACTCCTGGCTTATGTTTTAATGTTCAGGTAGCCAGCTTGATGTTGTGGCTAAAACAGTTAATGGGAATCTTGAGTGGAGCAGGGAAATATTACCTCCTTTATTTGGCTCTGTTCGAATATTTTATCCACACATCAGAAAGGATATTGAAAAAGTTAAGAGCTCTTCCAATCTTTTAATGATTCTAAAACAGACACTCAAAGAGTTCAGTCGGTTTAGCTTTTTTAAAATAAAGTTCAAGGATAATTTGATTCTGCTAGCATGCAAAGATATTAAAAGTTCCAGTGGCTGGAAGTTGAAACTAAATGATTCAGGATAGGTGTAAGGTGCAAAAATTAGCAGTAAAATTGTTCCAATGCTTAATTAACCTATCAAGGGTTGTGCTGGATTCTCTATCACTCTGCATTTTAAAGTAGAGACTGGATGCTTTTCTAAAAGTTATTTTGTCCTATTTCAAATGTGAATTATTTCAAAGAAGTCATTGGCTGTGTTCTAGAAGAGATCAGAGTAGATCAGGCCTGGGCAAAATACGGCTTGCCAGCCCTGCATGCCACTCAGAAGAGGCCGTTTCTCTCTCCAAAACTGTGATCCTGGATGGGAGGGGGAAGGCTTCAGGGGTTGCCCCTAACCTCAGTTTCTGGCCAATATGAGTTTCCTGTTTGAATAACAGGCAGCCAAAAAGCACCACTCCCCCTCCCATCAGCTCAGTTATTCACACAAGCACATAGACAGGCAGGTTTGCTGGTTGGAAAATGTTTTAACCTGTGCAAACATTTTAGCTGGCAGGCAGGCAGGCTCGTTTGGCTGTTGGCTGGTAAGTCTCCTGGCCAGAGCCTGCCTCTGACATCACAGCCCTTCCCGTCCCCAACCCTCTGCCCCATACTGCTCCGATACCCCTCCCAGATCCGTCACACCAATCTCCTGCCCCAGATCACAATCCCCTCCTGCCCTAGGTCAAATTCCAAACAAATGCACCATGTCCCCTTCCCTAGATCACAACTGCCTCCTCAAACTCCCTCCCAGTCTCCATTCTTCCTCCTGTACCCCAACCCCTTATCCTAAGCTCCCTTCAGCACACAAGAACTCTTACCTCCTCCATTAATATCATGGAAGAGTGAGACCCTCGACCACTTTCCAAAATCTTGAAGTGGCCCTTCATCAAAAATTATTGCCCACCCCTGAAGTAGATGATCACAATTATTCCTTTGGTCTGAAAATCTATGAATATGCTAGGATTATCTCTGGGCTGTTCATTACTTCTCAGTTGAAGCATTTTGTCTGTCTTTTGGAAGTGTGGGTTCAGACCACAGCTAATGTTGTATTCAGATTTGCATTTAAAATACGTTATTTGTTTATGATCAGAAAAATTTACCTGAACATGATGAATTTTGTGGTAAACAGCAACTTTTCTCACTATAATACATACATCAGTTTCAAACAGTACTATACTAATGAGCACTGGGGAACTTTATTACATTCCAGCATGATTAACGTGCCATTTAGCATGCAACATACTAGCATCCACATCCTGTGGTGTGGCACTGTGTGCATAAGCCATGTGTGACCTTGGACAAAACACTCCATTTTATCATTAAAATATGGATTAGTACCTGCCTGCTTTTTAAAGGAGTCAATGAAGCTTAATATTTTTGTAAAGTACATTTCAATACTTGGATAAACTGATAGTGCTAGTGTTGTTTCCTAAGAAAGGAGCAATAAAGAATAAAATGCCATAGTTACTGCTGATTTTCCCATTTAATTAAGTCATTTGCAATTATTCCTTTTGAGGCTTTTTTTTAATATCAAACGTAGCTGGAAGTCAGTTTAATGTTATTAGTGCCTTTCTAATTTCTTTTGTCTGTGTAAGTCTCCATAGGTGGTAAATGAGTTGGAATATGAAAACAAATTTGCATTTTACCTGATGCTATGATGTACAGTAATTAAATAGAGCACAAGAGAATAATGACTTTTACTATAATGGATAACATGTTGATTTCTGGGGAAAATTACCATTATGGATTTATTGCAAATATAACTCAAATGTTGGTGCCTGAAGGGACCGTCATGATCATCTAGGTGGACCAGCTCACAGCAAGCTGTAGAACCTCTCCCACACTTTTCTGTAAGGCTACGTCTACACTGGCCCCTTTTCCGGAAGGGGCATGTAAATTTCAGCAGTCGTCGTAGGGAAATCGCGGGGGATTTAAATATCCCCCGCGGCATTTAAATAAAAATGTCCGCCGCTTTTTTCCGGCTTTTAAAAAAGCCAGAAAAGAGCGTCTAGACTGGCCCTGATCCTCCGGAAAAAGTGCCCTTTTCCGGAGGCTCTTATTCTCACTTTTTCCGGAGGATCGGGGCCAGTCTAGACGCTCTTTTCCGGCTTTTTTAAAAGCCGGAAAAAAGCGGCGGACATTTTTATTTAAATGCCGCGGGGGATATTTAAATCCCCCGCGGATTTCCCTATGACGACTGCTGAAATTTACATGCCCCTTCCGGAAAAGGGGCCAGTGTAGACGTAGCCTAATAGTACCACAATTTCTGGCTGAGTTACTGAAGTTTTTATAACATGATGGATTCTTTGTAACCCAAAGTCATTACTCCATTTACTCTAGTTGAAACCTGTATGTGGTCTGCACCACTTGCTGTAGAGGAAGGCGCCCCTGCCCCCCCAAAAAGTCTATTTGACCAGAGGGGGGGGGGGGAAATCCATCCTGACCCCACAGAGAGCAATCAGTTGGACCCAAGTTAGCAAAACCCACCAACCAGACACAGGGGGAAGGACTGTCTGTAAAGACTCCGGGCTCTCCCTATCTAGTATCCTACCTCTGACCAGTGAAGGTATTTACTACTAGTAGTTGCAGATGGGTCACATGCCATTGTAGATAGCAGTATCCTACCATCAAGCTTGGTCTTGGAGCCAATTGGGTTTTTTTATCCTCTTGGAAGGCTGTTCTGGAACTTCACTCAGTGGATAGTTAGAAACCATTGCCTAATTTCAAGCTTCAACTTGATGGCCAGGTTATAATAATTTAGCCTTGTGTCCATGTTGGCACTTAAAGAACACTCCTCCCTATCTGGTACTTTGGTGAATTTATGGAGAGAAATTTTATCTCCCCTCAGCTTTTTTTGGGGGGTAGGCTATACAAGCCAAGTTTTTTTTAAGTCTCTTATCATAAGGTAGTTTTTCCATTCCTCGAATTATTTTAGTAGCCCCTCTCTGCACCTGTTCCAGTTGAATTCTTCTTTCTTAAACATAGGAGACCAGAATTGCACAAAGTATTCCAGATGATGTCTCACCAGTGCCTTGTACAATGGTACAAATTCTTCCTTATGTTTTCTGGAAATACCTAACCTGATGTATCTTAGGACTGCATTAGCCTTTTTCTCAGTTGCATCACATTGGTGGTTCATGGTCATCCTATGATCAAGCAGTCCACCTAAATCTTTCTCTGTTGCTTTCAATATGTGTCCCTGTCTTAAAGCAAACCTTGTTAGTCCCGATCTGCATGGTATTGCACTTTGCACTATTTCTCTTTCTTCTGTTTTCTAAGTTCAGATTTTCTTGCATGCTATTCCTCCATGATGGTATTTTTGTGTCATCCACAAATTTTATTAACACACACCCACTTCTTATTCCAATGTCATTAATGAAAGTCTCTCTATATAATTTTAGAGTGCACCTGTCTGAGAGTCTGTTTGTTCAAGAACTCCTCCTAAACTGTAAGAGCTAGGGCCACCAAATTCGGTATTTAGCTTCCTCTTCTAACTTTAAGCAAGGACAAGGTTTGATTGAGCCAGGACAACTGGAAGCCCTGAGAAAGGGACTGTTTTTCATATCCTGCAAAGGGAGGGGCTGCTGTTCAGAGGGATGTGATGTGAGAGAGACTACTGGGGCATTGATCCCACAGAGCGCTATCCTTCGCACTGTCTCCTTGGGGCAGCTGTACCACAAAGGGAGTGGCCAGTAGGACTGGGAATCCGCCATCTTTCCTGCCAACACATTGAGTAGGTAACCTCCCTGCTCCAAATCCTTCCCACCCCCGGCCATTGGCCACAGCACTTGAGGGGGGTGGGAGAGGCAGGAAATGCCCCTGGTGGCCATGGGTGGGCTGGAAGGAGAAAAAAGGCCTGTACTGGTGAGACACCCTCCCCCCTGCCTTAAGCCCCTAATTACCCTTCACTCTTGCACTTTCCCACCCCTTCTCCTAGCCTTCTGCACTGTCTGCTTTCAAATTCAGCGATAACTGGGCCCTACCATTGTTAGCAGCACTCGTCTGCCAATCTATATCTGGGAAATTAGTCTCTCAATCAAAGAGTTCCAAGTAGAATTTATTTAATTAAATTTATTGAAGAGTTGTCAATCCATATCTAGATTGGATCCTGGGGGGTTGTAGCATATCCCAGGATTTTAATCCAGACATACGGTGTTAACCATTCCATCATTTCTAATTTTCTTCAGTCATTCAGTCGATCTCATCATTAATATATAGTGCAACTCCACCATCTTGATTTTATATTTTCCTCAACAGCACCTACCTTTCAATACTTGTACTTTAATCACAGCTAGTATTCCACCGTGTTTTTTATTATTCCTATAATATCTGGTTTCACTTCCTGCACTGATAGGTCTAATTTTTCTATTTTCTTACCTAGGCTCATTGTATTGATATCTAGAGATAGCGTAACTGTTTCTGTTTGGCTTTCTCCAGGTTCTTCACCCTTTTAGGGACAATCATTCTACTGCTAGAATTGCCTACCTGGTTATTACAATCAGTGGTGTTTCTGCTGGTGTCCATTCTTCTGCCTTCTGCTATTCCTTTCTCTCATACTGTCTCCTCTTTCTTCATTTTCCTTCTGCTCTGTATTAGAATCAGACATGAAGATTACATGAATACTTTCCAACAGTCTCCCTCAAATTCCTAGGTGGGTTTTTTTTAACTTTTAAAAAAATTAGTTTTGCCAATCTCTTAAGACATCTATTTCCCTCCCTCCATCCCCTCCCCCCCACCCCGGTGGAGTCTATCACATGAGAACAATCTTCTGTAAGTGGAAATTCCCAGTGGTTGAACATCCCAAAGCCCTCATCATAGCACCATTGCCTGAGGTGTCTGAGCATTGTAATCTTGTTTCACCCTCATTCTCTTCCTCCTAGATATAGGCAGAATGTACTGAAGATCACTTGAGCCGCCACCTCTTTAAAGTGTGTTTTGCCATATGACATAGTCTAGGATGCATTAACAGATGTGTTGTGAACAAGACCTGAGAAGTCATTCTTTGGCTTTACTCTGCACTGATTAGGCCTCAGTTAGAGTATTGTGTTCAGTTCTGGACACCATATTTCAAGAAAGATGTGGAGAAATTGGAAAGGATCCAGAGGCCTTTCTGCACGGTGCGGGGGGAAGGTTAGGCGACCCGAGCTTGTGCAGCTCCAACTGTGCAGGCAGTGCTCTCTGCCTTGGGACTCCCTGCACACTCCCCCTCCCCTTGCTCTCCCCCCCCCCCCCCCGGCAGGACGGCATTGCGGAAGTAAGTTGCTGGAGTGCAACAGCCCCTGCTGTTCAGGCAGGACGCATGCCAGCTGTTTGGGGAGGGGAAGTGCAGTTACGCACTTCCTGGACCCTAGAGGTGCTACAGGATTGCCAGGTACTGGTCCCAACTGCCCCTGTCCCATGCCCCCACCAGCACTGTCTGCAGCACCTTGCCACCCACCCCAGCAGCCAGCACCACCCTGTTCCTTGTCCCAGCCCCCTGCTACCCACCCCAGTGCCTAGCAGGACCATGTCCCTGACCCCCAGCACTTCGCCACCTGTGCCAGCAGCACTCTTTCCTCAGCCCCAGCACCCACTAGGCCCCTGTCCCCACCAGCACAGTTGGGACCACATTAGTGAGGCTTGGTCGTTTTGAAGGGGTTTTTTTTTTTTTTGCATCTCACTTGTGTGGCCCAGTGACTGTGGGTCAGTGACCCTTGACTCAAAACAGGTTCCCCCCTCCTCTCATAAATAAAGACAATGCTAAAACCTTTTGACTTTGACATATTTTATTTTAAAATGAAGCCTGGCCAACATGCCCCCAATTGGGTCCAAATCCCCATCTCACTGCAGCATCATAACACTCCTGTACCACTGACCCAAAACCTGAGCCTATCATACACTGGAGCCCCCATCCTGAGCCTCTTACATCCTCAAACTCTTGCATCCCCACATCCTCAGTCTTCTGCCACAACACTCCTGCACCATCCACACATCACAAATCAGTGTCCTGAGCCCATCATACTCACAGCCTCTTTGCTCTGAGCTCCTCACATAGCCAACCCAAACTCCTGCACCCTCACATCCACAAGCTTGTGACTTGCTCAGCACTCTAACCTTCCACCTGAGCCCAGCACTTCCACCTGAGCCCAGCCTGGAGCCCCCTCCCCGAGCCAGCATCCCCTTCTGCATCCAAATTTCCTCCCAGAGCTTGTACTTCTCACAGAGGATGGGGCCTCAAAGGGGTGGGGTCTTGGGGAAGGAATGTGATTTTCATGCATTGGTGGGTTCCCCTCTTTGCTTTCTTTCTTTCTTTTTTTTTTTTTTGCTTGAGGGCTTCCTTGAAATTCTGAAAAGCTGAAAAGGGTTGTGTGGCCAAATAAAATTGCAAAACACTGGTCTAGACAGTATTGGGTCATGCCATGAGGGCAGGGGATTGGACTCAATGACCTCTCGAGGTCCCTTCCAGTCCTAGTATTCTATGATTCTATGATAGTCTGATGCATTCCAGTGAGAATCTAGCAATATCCTTGTCCTTCATGAGGGAACAAATCATCAGGGTTTTTTTTTCCTTTTCCCATTAGGATCCTCTTCAGCCTCAGGTCCACATCTTGTATCTTAGCTCACAGCAGAGAACGCAACCCTTTGTTCTCTGCATCAGCTCTGATGAAAAGTCTGCTTCTTCTTAGGGCACATTTCCACTATGAGATAAAGTTGAATTTAACAGTTGATTTCTGGGCACCTAAAATCCTTTGGAGAGGAAAAGACAACCCCATCTTCTCCCAAACTTGTTTTACAAACTGACTGAAATGCCCTCAATTTCATCTTTGTGTTACCCCTTGTCACTGCTGCTGTGCAGACTATTTAATGCTGATGACAAATTTCAGGGGTTTTGTGTTTGTGATGGAAAAACAGTAACATTGCTATGGGGCAAGAAAAACAAATGTTCCTGTCCAAGAAAAATAAGCACAGATCAACAGAACCAAGTCTCAAGTTTTACACAGTATACATTTAATACATTTTTTTAATTTCTAAAGAGACAAATTATTTCAACACCCCTAATTCTTGGGAGAGGTTTGTTTCTGTGCATGAATTTTTAGTACTTAAGCGTTCGGCAGCCTGGATAGAAATCATGAGAACTGGAAATAATATAAATGTTTATAGGCAGTTAATAGTCATGTTAGATAACTTCAGACTTTCACTATGCCACTGCTAGCACTGTTTGGCAGAGCTATTATTAATGTTTAATTGTGTAATAACATAAGGTGCAGTAGGAAAAAAATCTGTGAAAATTGGTTACAAAGTTATTAGAGTGACTAAAAGTTTAAAGATGGGGATGTTATTTTTGTATTTTTTTGTAATGCTTTATTTTTGTACACTTACATTTAATTATGTATATTATGGTAATGTCTAGTGACCACAAATAGGATCAGAAGCCCATTGTGCTAGCCCTTCCTTTCAAGAGACATGTAACCCATGTCATTCATTTAGGCTACATCAACACTGCACAGTTATTTCAGAATAATCTATTCTGGAATAGTTATTCCGAAATAGCTTATTTCAAAATAGCACATCTACACTGTAGGGAAGCCACAAAATTAGTCCTAGGCAAGCTTCCCTAATGTAGACATGCTATCTCGATTTAGAGCAGGGGCGGCCAATTCATTACATGAAGCGAACTGAAACAGTGGTGGAAAAAATGTGAAGAGCTCCACTAGAATTGTTGAGGGGGGGGAAAAAAGGGGGGTGCTCCCCACCAGCCAGAGTTGAGCAAAAATAGAAGAAAAAAAAAGGATGCTGCCCCTTTAAAAACCACAGGTTAGGCTTTTTGATCACATCAGGCTCCCGCCAGCCGACACCATGTTGCCGATGCCATTTTGCCATGCCGGACGGCTCCCCTGCACCTGGTAAGCACAGGGAGCCAGGGACCATTTGTAGGGGTGCATGGGGTGGCTTCGCGAGCCACAGGGGAGCCTTTGCGATCTGCACTTTCAGGGGTGAAGAGCCACATGCTACTTGCGAGCCATGGATCAGCCACCCCGATTTAGAACCCCAAGAGGAATAACTTAGAATGGCCCTGGTGAGGGGCTATTTCGAAATAGCAGAAGGGGAGCATCTGCATACGCTTTATCTTGAAATAGCTATTTCAGAATAGGCATTATTCTTCATAGAATGAGATTTATAGAAGTTGGAATAAGCTGCCCGTTATGTCGAAATAATTTTGAAATAATGGAATTGCTGTGTACACGCTCGCATAGTTGTTTTGGAATAATGGCCATTATTCCGAAATAACTTTGCTGTGTAGACACACCTTTAGTCACCCATTTACCATTGTAAAAAGAGAAGACCCACAAACAGACACAAATAACTTGTCAACATTACAGAATGTATTAGTTGTGGTCTGCAGTGTGAATATTCCGTGGCACTCAGGATTGTCCAGAGATTTAATCTATATTTTTCATGCTTTTGTTTGAATCCATTGCTGCTTGTCCTGTTTTCTGTGGCAAAAGAATAAATTTTCTTTATGAGCTTTTTCTGTATTTGAAGCTTATTATGTCCATCATTAATCTTTTCTTTTCCAACAAAACATACCCAAAAATTACTGGTATGTTTTTGCTTTTGCTCATCTGGCTTTGTAAGCTAACCAGCTCAGTCCTGGGGCTCAGGCCTATGCATGGGCCAGCACCTGCCCTATTCCTAGTCTATGTAAACCCCAAGCAAACAACTGTGCCCTAACTTTCCCAAGGGTCCCCTGGGACAACCATCCAGAAGTCCCGTTTAGTACAGAGTGGGGCAGGCAAACATAGCCCATGGGCTAGGCCCAATCGGGGCTTTGTCAAGACAAGACTTAAAAACCTCTAGGGATGGAGATTCCACCACCTCCCTAGGTAAACCATCCCAGGGCTTCACCATCCTCCTAGTGAAAAAGTTTTTCCTAATATCCAGCCTAGACCTCTCCCACTGTAAATTGAGACCATTGCTCCTTTTTGTGCCATCAGTCACTACTGTGAACAGCCTTTCTCCATCCTCTTTGGAGCCTCCCTTCAGGAAGCTGCGATCAAATCCCCCCTCACTCTTCTCTTCTGCAGACTAAACAAACCCAAATCCCTCAGTCTCACCTCATAGGCTCCAGCCCCCTAATCATTTTGGTCACCCTCTGCTGGACCCTTTCCAATGTGTCCACATCCTTTCTATAGTGGGGGGGCCCCAGAACTGGACACAATATTCCAGATGTGGCCTCACCAGAGCCGAATAAAGGGGAATAATCACTTCTCTAGATCTCCTGGCAATGTTCCTCCTAATGCAACCTAATATGCTATTCACCTTCTTGGCTACAAAGGCATACTATTGACTTATATCCAGCTTCTCATCCACTGTAATCCCCAGGTCCCTTTTCTGCAGAACTGCTACTTAGCCATTCGGGCCCCAGCCTGCAACAATGCCTGGGATTCCTCCATCCCAAGTGCAGGACTCTACACTTGTCCTTGTTGAACCTCATCAGATTTCTTTTGGCCTAATCCTCTAACCTCTCTAGGTCACTCTGGACCCTATCTCTGCCCTCAAGCGTATCTACCTCTCCCCCTAGCTTAGTGTCATCTGCAAACTTACTGGGGGTGCAATCCATCCTCTCCTCCAGGTCATTAATAAAGATGTTGAACAAAACCGGTTCTAGAACCGATCCTTGGGGCACTCCGTTAGAAACCGACCACCAACCTGACATCGAGCCGTTAATCACTACCCATTGGGCCTGACAGTCTAGCCAGTTTTCTATCCATCTTACAGTCTATTTATCTAATCCATACTCCCTTAACTTGCCAGCAAGAATATTGTGGGAGACCGTATCAAAGGCTTTAGTAAAGTCAAAGTATATCACATCCACTGACTTTCCCATATCCACAGAGCCCGTTACCTCACCATAGAAGCTAATCAGATTGGTCAGGCACGACTTGCCCTTCGTGAATCCATGTTGACTATTCCTGATCACTTTCCCCTCTTCCATGTGCTTCAGAATGGATTCCTTGAGGATCCCCTCCATGATTTTTCTGGGGACTCAGGTAAGGCTGGCTGGTCTGTAGTTCCCTGGATTGTTCTCCTTCCCTTTGTAAAAGATGGGCACTACATTTTCCTTTTTTCAGTCATCCGGGATCTCTCCCGATCTCCACGAGTTTTCAAAGATAATGGCCAAAGGCTCTGCTATGACAACTCCTTCAGTACCCTCGAATGCATTAAATCCGGACCCATGGATTTGTGTATGTTTAGCTTTTCTAAATAGTTCCTAACTTGTTCTTTCCCCACCATGGGCTGTCCACTTCCTTCCCATACTTCATTGCCTAGTGCATTAGTCTGGGAGCTGACCTTGTCTGTGAAGAGAGGCAAAGAAAGCATCGAGTACTTCAGCTTTTCCCACATCATCTGTTACTAGGTCACCCCCCTCATCCAGTAAGGGCCCCACACCCTCTCTGCTCAACCTCTTATTGCTAACATACCTGTAGAAACCTCTATTGTTACCCTTCACATCCCTTGCCAGCTGCAATTCCAATTGCGCTTTCACCTTCCTGATAGCTCTCCTGCGTTCTCGAGCAATATATTTATATTCCTCCCTAGTCATCTGTCCCAAGTTTTCACTTCTTGTAAGCTTCCTTTTTGTGTCTAAGCTCACCAAGGATGTCTCTGGTAAGCCAATCCGGTTGCCTACCACATTTGCTTTTCTTGCTGCGCATCGGGATGTTTTCTTCCTGTGCCTTTAAGAAGGTTTCTTTTAAAATACTGCCAGCTCTCCTGGACTCCTTTCCCCTTCATGTAAATATCCGAGGGAATCCTGCCCCTCAAGTTCTCAGAGTCAACAGTCTGCTTTTCTGAAGTCCAGGGTGTGTATTTTCTACTCTCCTTTCTTCCTTTGGTCAGGATCCTGAAATCTACCATTTCATGATCACTGCTTCCTAGAATGTCACCCACCTCTACCTCCCCTACTAGTTCCTCCCTGTTTGTGAGAAGCAGGTCAAGCTGTGCCTGGCCCCTGGTCGATTCCTTCAGCACTTGTACCAGGAAGTTATCCCCAACAGTCTCCAAAAACTTGGACCTGGATTGCCTGTGTACTGCCGTATTGGTCTCCCAACAGATGTCAGGGTGATTAAAGTCCCCCATGAGACCCAGGGCCAGTGTTGTGGAAGCTTCTTTCAGTTGTCTGAAGAAAGCCTCATCTGTCTCATCCACCTAATCCGGTGGTGTATAGCAGACACGAACCACAACATCACCCCTGTTGCTTCCACCTCTAAATTTAACTCATAGACTCTCAATAGGCTTATCTCCCTCTAAATACTGGAACTCTGAGCAATCATACTGCTCTCTTAGGCTGTGTCCAGACTCGAGGGTTTTTTCGAAAAAAGTAGCCTTTTTTCGAAAACTTCTCCTGCGTCTAGACTACAGCCGCGTTCTTTCTAAATTAAATCAAAAGAACGCGGCTTTTCTTTCGATGGCGGAAAATCTAATTTCACGAGGAAGAACACCTTTTTTCGAACCACAATGCAAACAGGGCTTTTTCAAAAGAGAGCATCCAGACTGCCTGGGTGCTCTCTTTCGAAAAAGCGGCTTGCTTTTTCGAAAGTACTGCTTGCAGTCTAGACGCTCTTTTTCGAAAGAGGCTTTTTCGAAAGTATCTTTCGAAAAAGCCTCTTTCGAAAGAGGCTTGCAGTCTAGACGTAGCCCTACATACAATGCAACTCCTCCTCTGTTCTTCCTGAACTGTTTATACCCTTCCATGACAGTGCTCCAATCATGTGATTCATCCCACATAGTTCTTTGAGTGGGCCAGGGCTTCTAATTCTTCCTGTTTGTTTCCCAGGCTTCTTGCATTTGTGTACAAACACCTCAGATAACTAGTTGATTGCCCTACCTTCTTCATTCGAATTGGGGTCCTCCTTTGTTTCTCATTCCTCCTTGTGTTTCTTCTCGGTATCTGACTTCCCCACTTACCTCAGGGCTTTGGTCACCATCTCCCAACGAACCTAGTTTAAAGCCCTTCTCACTATGTTTGCAAGCCTGCTTCTCTGTCTGGGGCTGGTACACAGATCTGCAGTTTCTGGATGCCAAACAGGGTGCAGACCTGGCGAAGTAGCCAGGAGGTAAAGTTGGTCCATTGATCATTAAGCATTTCCTGGGGGAGCCCTACCCGGGCAAAAACTTTCAATAAGAGAAGATAGGGTGTGTGCTGGTGTTTTGCAGTAGGATGGTCTTGAAAAAGTGGGTTGCATAATCAAGGACAAATATGTAGCAAAACCCCACTTTGCTCTTTGGTAGCAGCCCCACCAGGTCAAGGGCGATGTGCTTGAAGGGGTACCCACCATCAGCAAGAAGCTTTCCAGACCCTTAATTGAGCAGCCAGCTGGCACCCGGGACTGGAGCAACAGGAGTCCCTTACCTCCTGGTGGACCCCCAGTCAAGTGGCTGGCTGCAGGGATGTCATGGGCCAGTCTTAAGATGGCTCTCTGGTGGCAGTGGGGAACCAGTAACTAAAACCAGACTTCTTGGGTCTGCAGATCTTGGGATACATGGTAGAGGCAGTCTGGGATCAAAAGATAGAATTCAAGTCTTGAACTGTACATTGTGGAGTGCTGTTACTAAAGAGCTGCCTTTTAATTGCAGTCATCACTGATTTAGTAATTGCTAGTGCAATTTTATCTTCTTATACTATATATTTTAGAAATGTGCATTTGTCTGTGTTCAAGAGCTCCTCCTAAATGGTAAGAGCTAGGACCACTAAATTCAGTATACAGTTTCCTCTTCTCATAACTTAAAGAAAGGTAAGGGTTTGGTTGTGCCAGGACAATGGTTTGTGCCTGGAATTCGATTGTTTTGCATAAAATGAAAAGAGAGGGATCTGGCAGGAAAGTGTTATACAGCATTATGACACTGCAAGCGGCCAGAGATGGGGACCAGGTCATAAAGGATATGTCTACACTACAGGATAAGGTCAAATTTAAAATATGCAACTTCAGCTACATTAATTGCATAGCTGAAGTTGAAGTACTTTAACTCGACTCTTGGTGCTGTCCACACTGCAGGAAGTCAAAAGGAGAACACTCTTCCTTTGACTTCCCTTACTTCTCGTGGAAGCAGGACTACTGGCATTGACAGGAGCACCCTCTCAGTTCAAATTAACATGTCTTAAGTAGAGCTGCTAATTCAAACCCTGGAAGATCGACAGCGCCAGCTTCAGTCTTCTCTGTAGTGTAGACATACCCCTATAACGCCATTGGACCATCAAGGGTCTGGGGTAGAGAATGGTACAGCTATTTACTATATATTTCAGATTGTTTCTCTGTCCCACAGTCGGAGGACATGCACTCCTCTCCCAGCTGTGCCTCTTGCAGCAGCCATGGACAGGCACTTCTCACTGGCCCCCAAGCTGCTGCAGTGAGAGAGAGATGGGATTGTCCTTTCTCCCCAGGGCAGCCTGCATACTGAACCCCTCATGCCCATTCCCACCCAGAAAAATTATTTAAATGAAGAAAAAGAAGACTTATTTGAGTAGAGGGCCCGAACAGTGCTGGGTACATCTTCAAGTTTTGTTAATATTGATTGAAAGCATCAGATATTTGTAGAGATGTTAAAATACGTGTAATTGTGTAAACATGTAACCACTGACAATTATAGCAATTACATGTTTACACACGAAGGGGCAGATGGGAGCCGGTATCAGATGCAGCAGCGCAGGGTGGGGGAAGGCAGCTTTGTAGAAGCCGGTGTTTGTGGGAACTGGCTTTTAAGGCAGCTCCCCTGGAGCACTGGCTTCTGCCTGCTGCCTCTCTATAGAAAGCAGCGGGGCAGCCAAAAAGTGTTGTTTTCAATATTGCAATCTGTTTGAATTTATCTTGTATTTTGACTTTTAACTGGCCAGTAAGTGAAATTATTTTCCATAATTTCTTTTGAATATTGGTTGCTACTTATGTGTTGCTCTCTAGGCTTATACATATCCAGCATACTCTTTGTGTAAATTTTGGTTTGCCATTGGGTGAACATCTTTCTTGATTATCCATTTTAAGGACACCTTTTCAGCCAGGATTATAGATTATGGACTCTTATTTCCCAGTTCATTTTAAATCTCTTAAAAATCAATTCCTTCTCATCTGCTCAGTTAAGATACTTACACGAACCAGATGTGGGAGCGTGGAGAGAAAACTCAGGCTCATCTGATCTTCCTAAAAGATGTTTTAAACATTCAGTTATATTGGTTAACTGATCAAAGGGGGCAGATGGGGGCGCCCCCTACCCAGTCCCTTTCACCGGCCTGGTGATTATCTCGGTTCTGTGTGGTTTTATGAGAAGCAATCCCATTGCAGGCACATCCCATTTTCCTGGCACAACCAAGACTTTATCTTGGTTTAAGTTATGATAAGAGGAAGATGTATACCGAATTTAGTGATCCTAGCTCTTACCATTTAAGAGGAATTCTTGAACAAACAGACAAACATACAGATGGACAAACACTGTCAACTATATATTGTGTGTGTGAGTGACTGAGACTTAGAATTATAGCACGACTAGCAGATGTACCTGACCTTGCTGAGGTCTTTAACCGAAGTAATGTTTTTTTGGAAGATAAATGAAAAATGTACATGCTTTATTTCAATGATAGTATTTTAAAATGAAGGAAAATGAAGGCTGCAGTGAGGGTTTAGGGGTAAAAGGACACAGGAGGTGGGCGTCTTGCAGGCTGTCTGGGGGGAAAGAGGCTCTGGGGGCTGTCCCTGGTCTCCAGTACTGCCCCCACCCGCAACGGCCTCTGAGCTGTCTGGGAAGGAGCTAGGATCTAGAAGCTGCCCTGTCTGCTAGTGCGCCTCACCACCCATGTCCTACAAGCTGTGAGGGGTGAGAGAGGCTCTGGGGGCTGCCCCCCTCCTCCAAGACCTCACTTACTAACATCTCTATTGCAAATAGAGTTCATATCAGTAAATTCAAGTATCTAATGCCACCGCGTTGTAGATGTTTATAGTGATATTTCTATGATGGACTTAATCTTCCAAGGACAAATCAAATGCTACTTACCCATATATACTCGTCTTATAAAGATTTATTTCATGAGCAGTCATTGCCACTTAAGTCTTCAGTTATCTCTTTACCACCTTGTATACACCAAGCTAATTTATCAGCATCTCCATTATGAGATTTTGAAAATGTCCCCTGAACTTAAAAACAAACAAAACTATTTAGGATACAGGCAGTCCATTCAATGTAGTTCCTTTCAAATGTGATTGTTTTATAGTGTTTTATTCCCATTCATGCTCTCCTCGCTCAGGGAAAACTTCCATTCACAGCCCGAATAAAAAAGTACAGGTACTGAGTGTGTGGTTTTGCATCTTTTTCTCTTTCGTCTAGCAGTTATCCTAATGATACTTTCAATACATAATATTTAAAAATCTGAGAATATGAAATATCATATAAATATTTGTATGGCTAATGTTCACTAACAGAGTGATTTTTGTTGTTTAGTTCTCACACAGTCATTTAAAAACACAGAAACGTTCCCAATTGGAAGACAACTTGAACTAACAGAAAGTATAGCTATTGTAAATTAACAAAAGTATAGCTATTTAGTAAATTGACAAAATTACTTTGTCTGACCAAATGACTCACCTGGACCAAATGAATCATAGACTCACCAGAATATTAGGACTGGAATACTAGGTCTGGAGGAGACCTCGTGAGGTCATCGAGTCCAGTCCCCTGCCCTCATGGCAAGACCAAGTACTGTCTAGACCATCCCTGATAGACATTTATCTAACCCACTCTTAAATATCTCCACAGATGGAGATTTCACAACCTCCCTGGGCAACTTATTCCAGTGTTTATCTACCCTGACAGTTAGGAACTTTTTCCTAACATCTAACCTAAACCTCCCTTGCTGCAGTTTAAGCCCATTGCTGCTTGTTCTATCCTCAGAGGCCAAGCTGGACAAGTTTTCTCCCTCCTCCTTATGACACCCTTTTAGATACTTGAAAACGGCTATCATGTCCCCCCTCAATCTTCTCTTTTCCAAACTAAACAAACCCAGTTCTTTCACCCTTCCTTCATAGGTCATGTTCTCTTGACCTTTAATCGTTCTCGTTGCTCTTCTCTGGACCCTCTCCAATTTCTCCACATCCTTCTTGAAATGTGGTGCCCAGAACTGGACACAATACTCCAACTGAGGCCTAACCAGCGCAGAGTAGAGCGGAAGAATGACTTCTCGTGTTTTGCTCACACCTGTTAATGCATCCCAGAATCATGTTTGCTTTTTTTGCAACAGCATCACACTGTTGACGCATATTTAGCTTGTGGTCCGCTATTACCCCTAGATCCCTTTCTGCCATACTCCTTCCTAGACAGTCGCTTCCCATTCTGTATGTGTGAAACTGATTGTTCCTTCCTAAGTGGAGCACTTTGCATTTGTCTTTATTAAACTTCATCCTGTTTACCTCAGACCATTTCTCCAATTTGTCCAGATCATTTTGAATTATGACCCTATTCTCCAGAGCAGTCGCCACCCCTCCCAGCTTGGTATCATCTGCAAACTTAATAAGAGAACTTTCAATACCAATATCTAAATCGTTGATGAAGATATTGAAGAGAGACGGTCCCAAAACAGACCCCTGCGGAACTCCACTTGTTATACCTTTTCAGGAGGATTAAGAACCATTAATAACTACTCTGAGTACGGTTATCCAGCCAGTTATGCACCCACCTTGTAGTAGCCCCATCTAAGTTGTATTTGCCTAGTTTATTGATAAGAATATCATGCGAGACCGTATCAAATGCCTTAATAAAGTCTAGGTATATCACATCCACTGCTTCTCCCTTATTCACAAGACTCATTATCCTATCAAAGAAAGCTATCAGATTGGTTTGACATGATTTGTTCTTTGCAACAGTGGTCTCCAAAGTGGGGTGCGCGAGGTGCGCAAGACGATCCGAGGGAGCGCACACGCGGTGGGCTCAAGCACCATGCAACAGCTGAGAGGGGAGACGCCCGGGCCAGAGTTGCATAGCGTCTGCCAACCCTGGGCACGGCACCAGGCACAACAGACCTCACCCCTTTAGCCGCTGCCGCTTAACCTCCACCCCCATCGGCAGTGGGGCCCTCCACGTCCACCCAGCCGTCGGCCTCCCCGATACCCTTCCTCCATGGAGAGGCGCCTTCAGGGCAGCAAGACTGCCTCAGACAGGCAGCACCCCATCCTTCCCACCACATCTAGCAACAGCTCTGACAGGATGCAGCAGCAGCAAGGAGGAGGTGGAAGAAGCAGAATGGCTGCCATTGTGGCTCCCTCCCCGGAGCCGTGACAGCCAGAGCCGGGGCGGAAGCAGCAGGCAGCGTGCCGTGCCTGTCCTCCTCTTCCCCCTCCCCACGCCGCCTTCAGCTCCCCGCACTGTCTGCTGCCAAGGCAAACTCACTCCCTGCTGCAGCACTGCCCCTGTCGGCAGACCCTCGCACCCCCAGCCCCCCTTTTTCCCCATGCCAGGCCATGCCACTTCCTGCACCCCCAAACATGCCCATGTCCAGTATGCAGCCACCCTGGCACTTTCTCCCCTGCCCTTCCCGTGCACGGCATGCACCCCCCCACACACGCGCCCTGCACATGCACACCCTGCAAATTGGAAGGCAGAAGGTAGGGGAGGGGAAGGGGGGAAAGAAGTGGGAGAGGAAGGGGCTTGTGCTGAGGGAAGGGGGTACAGGGTTATGTTGGGAGAGGAGAGGGTAAGAGCATTGCGGGTTAAAGGGGGGAGGGGGAAGTGCTGGGAGAAGGCTTGAAAGAAGAGGTGGGCATGAGGAAGGCGGAGATGGAGCAAGTCGTGTGAGGGCATGGGGCATGAGAGGAATGGGGGCAGAGGGTGGTGAGGGTGTGTGCATCAGGGAAAAACAGGGCAAAGGGGGCAAGGGCAGTGAGGGAAGGGGGGGCACCAGGAAGGTGCAGGGGTAAGAGAAGGTGCAGATGCCAGGGAATTCTGGGGGTGAAGGAGAAGGGCAGACACCTACAGGGGAGGGACCAGCACCAGAGGAGAGAGGTAGGGCAAGTATGTAGAGTGAGAGATAAAAGGTTTTCTGTACCATTAATAAATAAAATAAACAATATTTTTAAAATATTTTTTATTTCATCTTTATCTCATCTTTTTTAATTTCTATTTTTTGTGTGTTTTATAATGTACATAATATATTTGTACAGTAGTACATATATATAATTTATAAATATACATATATTGGGGGTGCGTGCTCAAACATTTTTTACGGATAGGGATATGCGATCAAAAAAGTTTGGAGACTACTGCTTTACAAATCCATGCTGGCTGTTCCCTATCACCTTACTACCTTCCAAGAGTTTGCAGATGATTTCCTTAATTACTTGTATCAGTCCCCGCAATACACGAGGTTCGAAGGGATGCTGGAAAGAATGGGACCAGGACTGGGGGTTTAAAAAATAAAAACTGATTTTATTTTGATGATGACTCTGGCGCCTAATCACATGCGTGGTCGCCAGATAATCATCAGAATGAAAAACAAACAAACCATCAAACAATATAAAACAATTCCCTGAGGCTTTTCTAAATCATAATAATTCTCAATAACTGCCCAGGGGTTAGAAACACTTGAATTCACACTGGTGTTGTTCATAAGTCTAACTATTTACACTATATTACACAAAGAACAGTTAAGAACCTTAACCACCACTATTAAAAGAACTAACACAATAACTCTTAAACTACTGTTACTTGATAGGCAATGAGGGGAACTCAAAAATCAATTGGGATAGGGATAATCGCGGGGGAGAGGGGTTATACCGATTCTGAAGACAGCAGGAACACGAGTACCAGCCACATGCTCACAAACTGTCTCCACTCAGGTCGACCAACTCGAGGTACGCTCAAACAGACTCGAGAGTGGGGGGTACAAGGCGACTGGGTGATCAGGCCAGGCGTTGACACCATGCGATCCCCAGTGTGAGAGGGTTCGGCGGCCTGTTTTATTGCCTGAGGACTTATCATCCCATAGGTTGGTTTTTTCCGCAGTGGGTGGAGAGAGCAGGCCTGACCACCAGTCAGCCCAATGGCTGATCTTTAACTGCAGTGGGTGCAGCGAGCAGGGAAAGATCAGTAATTGACATGCCCTTATATGGGAAGCGCTCCGCCTCACAGACAGAGCCCCCTATACCAGCCTTTGAGGTATGACAGGCTATGGCTCTCCTGCGACGGGCAGCCATTGTTGTAGTTCTGACTCAGACAACTTGCTCCATTATCTTCCCTGGCACAGAAGTTAAACTAACTGGCTTGTAGTTCCTGGCTTGTTCTTATTTCCCTTTTTATAGATAGGCACTATATTTGCCCTTTTCCAGTCTTGAATCTCTCCTGTCTCCCATTATTTTCCAAAGACAATAGCTGAAGGCTCAGATACCTCCTCTATCAGCTCCTTGAGTATTCTAGGATGCATTTCATCAGGCCCTGGTGACTTGCAGGCATCTAACTTTTATAAGTGATTTTTAAGTTGTTCTTTTTTAATTTTATTTTCTAAACCTACCCCCTTCCCACTAGCATTCACTATGTTAGGCGTTCCTTCATCAGACTTTTCAGTGAAGACCAAAATAAAGAAGTCATTAAGCATCTCTGCCATTTCCAAGTTTCCTGTTACTGTTTCTCCCTCCTCATTGATCAGTGGGCCTACCCTGTCATTGGTCTTCCTCTTGCTTCTATTGTATTTATAAAAAGTCTTCTTGTTTCCCTTTATTCCCATTGCTAGTTTGAGCTCATTTTGTGCCTTTGCCTTTCTAATCTTGCCCCTGCATTCCTGTGGTGTTTGCCTATATTTATCCTTTGTAATTTGTCCTAGTTTCCATATTTTATATGACTCCTTTTTTATTTTTAGATCATGCAAGATCTCGTGGTTAAGCCAAGCCAGTCTTTTGCCATGTTTTCTATCTTTCCTACGCAGCGGAATAGCTTGCTTTTTGGCCCTTAACAATGTCCCTTTGAAAAACTGCCAACTCTCCTCAGTTGTTTTTCCCAGTCCTGATTCCCATGGGACCTTACCTATCAGCTCTCTGAGCTTACCAAAATCCACCTTCCTGAAATCCATTGTCTCTATTTTGCAGTTCTCCCTTCTCCCCTTCTTTAGAATTGTGAACTCTGATTTCATGATCACTTTCACCCAAGCTGCCTTCCACTTTCAAATTCTCAACCAGTTCCTCCCTATTTGTTAAAATCAAATCTAGATCAGCTTTTCCTCTGGTAGCTTTTTCAACCTTCTAAAATAAAAAGTTGCCACCAATGCAGTCTAAGAACTTATTGGATAGTCTGTGCCCCGCTGTGTTATTTACCCAACATATATCTGGATAGTTGAAGTCCCTCATCACCACCAAATCTTGGGTTTTGGATGATTTTGTTAGTTTAAACAAAGCCTCATCCACCTCTTCCACCTGGGTGGGTGCCCTGTAGTAGTCTCCTAATGTGACATCACCCTTGTTTTTTACCCCTTTTAGCTTAACCCAGAGACTCTCAACACTTCCGTCTCCTATGTCCATCTCCACCTAAGTACAAGTATGTACATTTTTAATATATAAGGCAACTCCTCCTCCCTTTTTTCCCTGTCTATCCTTCCTGAGTAAGATGTACCCTTCCATCCCAACATTCCAACCATGTGTATTATCCCACCAAGTTTCTGTGATGCCAACAATGTCATAGTTGTATTTATTTATTAGCACTTCCAGTTCTTTCTGCTTATTACCCATACTTCACACATTTGTATATAGGCATCTAAGATACTGATTTGAGCTTGCCTCCCAGTTTTTCCCTGACCCTCCTCTCTCTCTGCCATTATAGCCCATGCTCCTTCCCATTTCCGACCCATTTCCCAGGTCTTCATGTTCTTCACTTACCTGTGGGCTTTGCTCACCTGTCCCCCTCGAACCTAGTTTAAAGCCCTCCTCACTAGGTTTGCCAGTCTGTGTCCAAATAGGATCTTCCCCCTCCTCGAAAGGTGAACGCCATCTCTGCCTTGCAGTCCTTCCTGGAATAGCATCCCATGGTCGAGGAAGCCAAAGCCCTCCTGGCAACACCATCTTCGCAGCCAGGCATTCACCTCTCAGATGCACCTGTCTCTGCCCGGGCCCCTACCTTTGACAGGAATGATTGAAGAGAATACTATCTGTGCTCCAAACTCCTTCACTCATACTCCCAGAGCCCTGTAGTCACTCTCGATCTGCTCAGTGTCACACCTTGCAGTATCATTTGTGCCCACATGGATAAGTAGCATGGAGTAATAGTCAGAGGGACGGATAATTCTCGACAATGCCTCTGTAACATCTCAGATACAGGCACCCGGCAGGCAGCATATCTCCCAAGATGACATGTCAGGGAGAGAGATGGGCGTTTCTGTCCCCCTCAGAAGAGAATCTCCGACCACCACTACCTTACATTTCCTATTCGCAGTGGTGGCAGCAGACCTCACAGCCTTGGGGGTACAAGGCTTCTACTTCTCTGTTGTAGGGGGTGATTCCTTATCTCCTGTATGAAGAAGAGCATAACCATTTCCTAGTACCGTGGAGCGACTTCCTCTGCCTGCTGTGGCCAGGCTGGAGTGGTCCCTGTGCCTCTATGCAGGGATGCAAAAGCTGCTCTATTTCTGGGGATGTTTCTAAGTGGGGCTGCCAGATCCCAGCCTATGTGGGTTGGGAGCAGACAAGCCTATGCAGAGGCCATATGTGGCTGGAACAGCCCTCCATCTGCCGTGGACATGGTACTGCTCCCCAGGTACTGGTTAATGATTATCTGATAAGCATAATCTGTTAATATCCCTTACTCCACAATATGTATCAATACAAATCAATAAAAGTCTGTTGCAACAGTCTTAGTACAAGTAATTATTTTGGAAAAGAAAATCAGAGGAACAAACTCTGACAAAGATGGAAATTTTGGTAAGCAGCCTTAATTCAGTTCCATTGTTTTGTAATAATAATGCAATGTGCATAGTCATGTAGTTGGTGTATGGAAGACTTGAAATTTCTGAACTTCAAACTTGGCAGGTGAATGAAGGAAGAAATTAAAATATTTATTTAAAATAAAATAAAAATGCACTTAATCTTAGTACTATAGATTGTATATTCTGTTATTGATTAGGGGTATTTGTTTAAAATGGATTTAAACAAGATTGTCTTATCTCCGTAACTGATTTTACCTTATTAACTGAAAGACTGTGAAACATAAACTATATTATGCTATTTACCTTTTTTATATTTTAGTTACTTTGGAACATTTAAAATACTATTTTGTCATAGCAGACATTTGTTCAGATTCCCTGATTCTTGTGTACCATCACATGGTTAGTTTTAGTTCTCAAGAAAGCAGTGTAACGTTTAAATTGTCCCAAACTTACCCATTTCACGTTAAAAAAAATTATAAAACATTACTAGTCCTATTAAGTTATAAACCACAGCTACATATTTTTAAAAACGTATTTTTTAATCTAAGTAGATGACAAGTTGGGGTTGGGGAGGGGAATCTCTACAGATCCCTTCTAAAACTTGTAATAGCTTGTACATTTTTCATCCTTCAAGAAGTACACATTATTCTCTAGATACAGACGTATTACAGACTAGCAACTATAGCTCAATTCTGTATCAGTTTTTTGCAGGTGTAAGCTGCATATGTATATTTTTTCAACAATTATTTAACAGTGTTTGACCTCTAAATTACTAAGCAGAATGCTGAAGTAAGGAATAAAAATGCATGCAAAGTATAAAAATATAACACCATATTAGGAAAAAAATGAATGAGTATTTTAATTGCTTCAAACAAATTTACAAGGCGAAGAGTTGAACAAAATGGTAATGTAAAATGTATTTCATTTTTCTATCACCTTCTGTAATCCCTTTATTTTGAAAATATTTTTGTGAATAGGAGCTTTCTTCCTTCGGCCCGGATTCTGCCTAATCCTTCAGTTAAGTCATAATTGTATGTTTGTGGCATTAGTCTGTTGCCATGGCAATAAGTATCATATAACAAATGCAATGCTGCCACTTCACTGCATCAAATAGGAAAAAGAGTCTAAATACTCGTTTTTGATCATTCCCCCTCTCCCCCGATGCTTGCAGCAATACTGGAAAATATTGTACTTTATTCATGTTCTAGGTGCCTTTCCAAAAGTTAAAACAAGTAGTGTCCTTGATACAGGTTGAACCTCTCTGATCCATCAACCTGCAGGACTAGCAATGCTGTTGGACCAGAGAGCCCCTGGACCAGAGAGCCTGAGCAGCTTTCAGTTGGGAGTTGGGGGTAGAGAGTCTAGTGGCCAGCAGCCCAGGGAGAGGGAGTGGAGCCTGGCTGGCTTGGCAAGGGGCAGAAGCCTGGCCCGTAGGGGAGGAGGCAAGGAGCACAGCAGAGCCAGCGGTGCAGCCTGACTAGCAATCCTGGGGGGTGGGATCACAGGCTGGCCAGTAGTTGTCAGGGTCAGCAGTGCAGCCCAGCTATTGGGGCTGGGAACAGAGCCCAGCCAGCAGCTCTAGGGCCAGGGAGCAGAACCTGGCTGGTGGGGCAGGGTGTAGGGAACCTGGCCAGCGGGACATGGGGCCTGGTTGGTAGGGCAGGGACCGTAGCCCAACCAACAGCTACTGGGCCGGCAGCACAGTCTGGTCACTGGGAGCAGAGCCTATTGGGCCAGCCCTGGAGCCAGGACGGGAGCCCAGCTGGTGGGCCAGGTCTAGGGCTGGCAGCCAGGAGTATAGGAATGTGAAACTAACCGTGTACACGGTTACACGCAGGCTCCCAGGATGTGCAGGGAGCTGGCTTTGCGTGCACTAGCTCTCGGGGAGCTGCCTGCCCCTTCACATGTAAATGCATTTTAACATCCATAGATGGGAGCCAGCCAGAGGTCTAGAGACCTGACCTCTCCCCGGTCTGGCAAACTCCCTTATTCAGGACTGGTCAGGCACCACGGGTGTCGGATCAGGGAGGTCCAACCTGTACAAAAAGACATCTCCATCCCATGTTGGGTTTAACTGCCCTGCTATGCACCCAAAGCCTATGTGCAACATATCAAGATCACGAATTGTCCAGTGAACAACAAAAAAACTTTTCATCTCTCCTGACCTTAAAATTTATGAAACTTTTCATAGATGCCAATTCCATAACCAAACCAAATCCTTTAACTTAACCCTTAAAAAAATTGAGAAAATGAATGAGCATGCCTCATTCCCTAAAGGTCAGCCAAACTGTTTTTGTTGGACCATGGATAGGAAGCAAATTCCATAAGCTCTAGGATTTGGATCTGGGAGTAATTAGCTGTGCAATATTTGTTTGTGCATGGCAAATTACTCTTCTATTTGATTGTCAGGTAAATGTGTTGCTTAATTACCAAGTCTATTTGTGGACTTTTAAGAGTCTCATTGTTTAATTCTGTAAATTTAAATTGTAGCACTAAGACAAAACTGTGGCAATGTCCATAATGCTATAAACAAAGGGAAAGTATTTACCCTTATTGTTTTGCACAGGAAAAATATGTTTTGTTTATAATCAGTGAATTGTTTTTGTTTCTCAATCTTAAATCACTTAAATTATTTGAGAAAACGTATTTGCAATTCTTTACCATTAACAATAAATTATCTGTATTAATTAACATGAAAATTCTTTTGTTGTCTCTGAATAATGAAATACCTTCCAAAATAATATATACCAATGTTAACAGTGTCTTCTGCTACTCTGAAAGACTTGTCAAGCAGGAATTTTTTCCAGGAGTATTTACAAAAGATGTTTGTTTTTTTCAGTTCTTTGTTGTAATCTGTTTCAGTGTTTGGGATTTGCCTCAAAACAGCATAAAAGTGTTAATTCACAAGTTAGATTTTGATTTTCTGGATTATCCAGGATAATTCAAATGGAAATCAGTGTGTAGTTTGCCTGTTGATGTAGAACCATGTTTCTCAAACTTTTAGGCTTGCTGCCTACCCCACTCAATTCAAACCTTTCCATGGATTACCAGCCAACCAGCCATGATGACAAAATGCATATACTTATCTCTAAATACCTTAAATATTAAATTATTCATATTAGGCTACTGGAGCTATACCATAAGGGAGCATATATAACTGGCAAGAAAGGAAATATTAATATTCAAAATAATTAAACAGTTTAAGCACTTCAACTTTATTGTTTCGGTTTACTGAATTTCATTTTAAATAAAGTAAAATATTCATGTCCAACCAAAAGGTTTCAATGTTGTCTTTATTTTTAAATGGTTGGGAACCTTTTTTGGATTGGGGGGGCCACTAATCCAGAGAAAACGACGAGGAATCCTGTGGCACTTTATAGACTAACTGAAGTGTAGGAGCATAAGCTTTCGTGGGCAAAGACCCACGAAAGCTTATGCTCCTACACTTCAGTTAGTCTATAAGGTGCCACAGGACTCCTAGTCGCTTTTGCAGATTCAGACTAACACGGCTACCCCTCTGATACTAATCCAGAGAACAATCAGTTGTGGGCCACACGAGTGAGAGGCAACGTCCCTAGGGGAGTGAGGGCAGAGAGGACCCATGTTCAGGGCTTCCCACGAGCCAGATTATCTCTTTTGGGGCCCCACAGTTAGTAGAATTTTGTGAGCCCTCCTCGGTTCTGGGGTGAGGCCACAAATGTAGGACTCAGTGTGCAGGAGGGGACTGCCAGGGACTGGGATAGAGGTGTGAGGGGGTCTGAGTGGGAGGTAGGGTGATGGAGTAAGCTGGGAGTAGGGGTCTTGCTGGGAACTTTGGTGCAAGAGGGAGTGAGGGTATGAGGTCTGGACTGGAGGGAGGGTGTAGGAGTGGGCTTGGGGGTAGTGTGTTTAGTCAGGAGGCAAGGGGCAGAAACTAGGGAGGATGCATGGGAGAGGATGGTGGTGTGGGATTTCCTAAAGGGTCTAGTGCAGTCTCTATAGAAGGTTAAAGCCCTCCTTACATCCAGTGCATGCAATACCCTTTGCCTATCACTAGCCCTGCCACTACCCCATTGAAAAAACAAACAACCCTTTCTTCTTGAACCCAGGAAGTAATCACTTGGGATCTCTCAGGCATTCATGTACAGATCTTCTATTATATTTCAGGGCATAAGAATAAGATCATAGCCCTAAAAAAGGTGACTTTTATTAACAAAACAAAAATATATAGTTGGTTGCTAGGTGTTAAAAAGCAACTGATTAAAAACACAATAAAACACAGAATTGCTTCCTTAGGATTCAGCTTTAGTTACAGTTTATAAGGCAGCACATGGACTCAGCGCAGAGGAGTTTAACACATCAACAAAACAAAGACACAATCAGGTTATTTTGTAACTTAAAACATTCCCTATCTACTCACATATCTGCTCTTCCAAGGTCCAGTCCATTTCTAGATATGGCCATCCCTTTTCTGGCATGGGTATCCCTGTGATTCAATTAATCTTTTCTCCCCAGATCCTAGTTTAAAACTCCTGCAAAGAAAAGCAGCAGGCAGATTCCTTTTCAATTCAAATCTCAACACTTTCTTCCCATTGGTTCTCCTGCCTCCCTGCCAACATTTCCTTATCTGGGTTTAACCCCTTAGTTTCTGAATGCTGCAATGTTTAGAAAAGGACAGCACTCCTCCCATCCATAACAGGAGATATTTGACTTTGTGGGGAAGAGTCAAGGCCAATGAGGGGGTGAGATGGTGAGTGTGAAAGTAGACTATACGACATCATTGTAAAAAACTGAGCATTTTATTAATTTAACACCTGTTTTAAAATCATCACACATTAAAAGTTGGCTACTCAAACCTTCTATGAAGCATTGCATCTACAGCCTTCTTGGTGTTAATGAACTTCTTGAATGCAGTGTGTTCATCATTGGTGGTTTCTCTTGTGTCGGGTACTTTCATTCCTCCAACATGATCAGGCAGAATGCAACTTTTCAGAACACAAAATTCTATTCAGTAACTAAAAAGAATGCTCCACTGTAGCTGTTGTGATTGAGTAGCAAGATTAATTCTTACTTCTTTCATCCTAGGAAACAAAGCACAAAGATCAGGTTGAGCCATTAGTGATGATAAAAAAATAAGTTGGAGTCAAATCATTCATTCATAGTATGATCTATACCCCTCTGTCTACAATTTGATTTGCTGGTAGTGTCTCTCTCCACTCAATTGTTGATATTTTTATGACCAAGGTCTGTAAAATCTACATAGAGGTTGAGTAGAATCCAGAAGTTGTTGTATATTTGTAAAAATCAAGTCTGTGTGCTTTTTCAGCTGTCTTAACACACACTTCTTTTCCTCCTCACTTAAGGATTCATTATAAATGCCTTCATTAGTCAATTTCTGGACTGAAGTGTTTGTTTCTTCTAGTACTTTTTTTCTGTGGATTTCTCTCTGATCTGAATTTTTCTTCTGTTGCTGCACAAAGATCTACTACTGTTGTGGCAGCTACCTGGTTAGCATTGTTTAACTATTGACCCAAGTGATTTTCACAGTAGACTTACGAGAGATAATGGCAGTAGTCTTCTCTGAATGTAGTAGCAAAAGTAATCCACTAGCCTCACTACTTAGGTCCATCCCATCTTGGTAGCAGTGATTGCTTTAGGCATCAGCAAATCAAGCACGTTCTTTAGGCAGCACATTTCCAGGGGTAGCATTTCCAGGTAAGCAGCAACCCCTGGCAATGCCCCACCCTGCCCCGCTGATTTTATAGGGCCGTGGGAGACGCCACTACCTGCTGCGCAGTGCTGGCACCATGCGTGCCTGGAGCCTGCTGGCTGCCCTCTGCCTCCTGCTGCTACCCAGCTTCGCTGCCTACTTTGGCCTGACCTCTGCTCTGTGCCAGTACATGTTAAAGGGACAG
The DNA here is from genome assembly GCF_052426305.1 of Pelodiscus sinensis. Lineage (NCBI taxonomy): Eukaryota > Metazoa > Chordata > Testudines > Trionychidae > Pelodiscus > Pelodiscus sinensis. The sequence goes on from NC_143052.1 coordinate 46,761,862, forward strand.
CAGCTGATTTCCTCCTCTCCTGGTTTCCCACGGCTGGGCCGGGGATGTGGGTCTGGCAGCAGGGGGCGGAGTGGGGCCCGTGGATAGTTCCTCATGGGGCTGGAGCGGGGCCGCTGCCCGGGCGCCAAGGACAAGCTCCACTTGTTTCTGGTTGTCGCCTGCCTCGTCCGCGGCCGCCTGGCGCTGGGCATTTCTCCTGCCTCGTCTGCATGCGGGCCAGGGGCCCGGGGCTAGGAAGGTCCTGGGGGGGAAGCGGAGAGCGGCAGCGCCAGGTCCATGCACGGCTCCCCGGTGGCCCCTTCCCCACCAGCCCGGCTCTTGGACCCCGAGTGCACCCCAGCCTGGATGCCTAGTGAGACTGGCAGGGCAGGGAAGCGGTGGATCCCCTGGTTTCCTGCTCCCGCAGCAGGGCTTCCAGGGGGGCTGGATTCTGCACTGTCTGGCAGGGATGGGCCCAAGAGATGATGAGGAATGGGTCCTCCCTTTGCTGGGAGTCCAGGGCTGGGTTTCCCCGCTCCTTGTGTGGCTCCCTCTCTGGAGTCCTGCTTCCCCAGGCAGCTTCTGCCCCCCTTGGCTGGGGCTGGCCTTGCTGTACTCAGCAGCGGAGGGTGGTCGGGGGGGGGGGGGAAGGAGAGATTCTTGTGCCTTTTGCTTCACCTAGTGCCCAGGTGGCTGGCCAGAGCCTGAGACCCACCCCCTCCCGGCCTGGGCCAGACCTCAGGACAATGGCTGCGCTGCTTCGGCTGGTTCTGAAAAGGTTTCCTACCAAATAGTCTCTGGCTGCCTGGGGCTGGGAACTGGGCTCGTGGGCCTGCAGCCTGAGAAATGCTGCCGGGGGGAAGGAGGTGGGCCCCTTTTCCCAGCCAGGCCAAAAGGTCCCCCCGCCCCAGGTGCCTTGGCTTCCCCAAAACCCAGGAGTTCGCCCATTGATTCCTGTGAGGCCAGGCAGGCTGCAGTGGGGGGGGGGGGGGGGTCTGCCCTCCTTCACAGCCCAGGCCACAGCAGCCCCTGGCATTCTGCAGCCGCCCACTGCAACTGGGGCTGGTGCTACCTTTTTTCATTACAGTGTATCGTTGGACCCAAATTGCTTGTAATTGTGATTTTGTTAAAATTAAATGACTAGTAAGAAATTTTTATTTCACCAACTACAAGTTTTCTGTTTTAATTTTTTTAAAATTTTGAACAGTCAAAAAACAAAACAAAACATTGCAAAGTGCAAACATGTGTAAAAGCCAACAAAAAGGGGGGGGGGAGAAGGGGCCAAAATTTGTTTTGCTTGGAGCGGCAAAAAACCCAGAGCCAGCCATGCTTGGTAGATACTTTCCAAAGCTAGTAGTTGTGCAGCAATTTTAAGACAGCAGCATAGTATTGTTCATGAGAAAGCCAGTGAGTTTTCCCAGGTGGCACTAATTTGAACTTCAATCCCAGTGTATCTTCTATTTTTTCTAAAATATTCAGTCGTTTTGGACTCTGGGTGAAAAAAGAATTAGAATGAAGACGCTAAATATATGACTTTTAAAACGTCTTTTGAAGAGTCTGTACTTCATAGTAGCACTAGTTGGAGTAGTTAGCTCCTCCAGTGTATGTAGGAGAGATTAAAGCTTTCTAAATGTTGTTACAGTCCAGAGGCTTGGGCTCTGTCTAGACTGCATCCCTTTTCCGTAAAAGGGATGCAAATTAGACCTATCGCAATTGCAAATGAAGCAGGGATTTAAATCCCCCCCCCGCTTCATTAGCATAAAAATGGCTGCCGCTTTTTTCTGGCTTGGAGCTTTGCCGGAAAAAAGTGCCAGTCTAGACGCGGATCTTTCGGAAAATAAAGCCTTTTCCAAAAGATCCCTTATTCCTTTATTTTCCGAAAGATCCACGTCTAGACTGGCACTTTTTTCCGGCAAAGCTCCAAGCTGGAAAAAGCGGCAGCCATTTTTATGCTAATGAAGCGGGGGGGCGGTTAAATCCCTGCTTCATTTGCAATTGCGATAGGTCTAATTTGCATCCCTTTTACGGAAAAGGGATGCAGTCTAGACACAGCCTTGGTGTTTTGCAGCTTTTTCACCTAATTTATCAGCATTGGTTTTGGCAAACCAAGCTCGTCCACATTTACTACTTATAGCATCGAGAAGCTTTCCTTCTTTGTGATTCACGAGTAGCCATCTTTCGTAACTGTTACCAACAAAGATTGGGAACTGCCAAGTTTTGGAGGCACTATTTCTTCAGTAGGTACCTGTATTTGTCAGGCTGGTTGCATATAGATACAACACTTGAAACTTCAGTTGACATGTTGATACATTATTAGCATGTTGTTCCTGTTGCTTGGTTTTGAGGCCTTTTAGTGGAAAAATTATTACATTGATTTTTGTCTTCATTTTCACTTTCACCTGCAACATATAAAAGAGAAATGAATAAATTAAATGTTTTGTTAGGAGAATGCAAATTACATCAAAATACACAACTGTGCTAGATTTCTAAAACAAATATGAAAAACGTTAATGTATTTAATTTGAGTCTTGAAAAGTAAGTCATCCTGTAATAATAGGGAAGCTCTCTCATGTATCAGTAACTGGTTAAAAAATGGGAAACAAGAAATAGGAATAAATTACAAGTACTGTATTCAGAATGGAAAAAGGTAAATAGTGGTCTCTCTCAGGGGTCTGTACTGAGACCAATACTGTTTAACATATTCATAAATAATCTGGAAAAATGGATAATTTCAGGTTTTGCACTATACAGTGACTTTAACTGCAGTTTAATTGTACAGCAATAATCACACATTAAAATTTGCTATTTGCAAACATTTTAAAATTAAATGTATAAGATCTATAACTTTGTACTAGTGCAACCATTAAATAATGCTTCAAGAAAGTGAGTAAGTGAAGTTAGGACTGTACATACTGCAAAAGTTAAATGGCATAAAAGTGGACTTATTGACATTGGCAATATCAGATTTTATGACTTGAGGCTCACAGTACAGAGAAGGGAGCAAGAGATAGCAAAGCTTTCACGGTTTATGCTTCTGTGGATATGAGAAGCAGATCTAATATATAACTCATCTACAGATTCTCTTTGTACTTTTCCCACTAGCTTCTCAGAACCTTTAAAAAGTTGTGAATGGAGTAGTATTTGTGAACATTGAGCATATTTGTTTATTTAGGTAGCCCAGAAATTCAGCATTTTGGCTGAATTACTATAATAGATCTGAGGAATTATGCTGAGGTTGTGCCGTCAACTTATTTTCCATAGATAGTCTGTCAAAAAACTCCAGTCATCTGAAGAAGTGGGCTGTGCCCACGAAAGCTCATAATTCCATCTACATGTTTTGTTAGTCTATAAAGTGCTACCAGACCAGTTTTTGTTTTTTAAGTTTATCCTATACAAACTATCTTGGCTACCCCCTGAAGCTTATGTCAATAGTGTAATGGTTGGAAGCTGATCATCTCATCAAATAAACCATGTCTAGCCAGCATTTGGTAAAATTCCATGGTTGCCTTCAGTGCAAAACTTCCATCTAAGCTTTCTTTTTTAGAATTTGGAGCTTTATTTTGAAGACCATACTTGGCAACTCAAGAACGTATTAGATAAATTATAATACATAGATGTTGGTGCAGTGGAGAGTCTGTGTATAGGTCTGATACTCCCAGTGGGACAAGTATAAATTTTGTGTGTGACTGGTCTACTTTACATGCTATATTCTAACATGATAATGTTTTATCACACTAGTTAAATGTTAAATGCCGCTTAAACTGCAAAAAAATCCAACTGTGTAATGCTAAATATAACTATGTGTAGTTATAAATAGTGTGCTGTCTGTACGGTAAATTTTAAAGTATGTAGGGGAGAGCATGCTCCAGAAGTGATTACGGTTGCAGGATTTAGAAACACCAGGTGTCTGTGAGTCATAAAGCTGGACTTGTTTAGAAGCCAGCAAAGGCTATGTTTGTAATGAAAAATAAAACAGTTCTGCAGTAAAAGAACTCATTAATGATTTCTGGGAATAATAGTTAAGATAAAGTGTGCTGATTTAAGTTATCTTCCATTCTGATTATAAGGAAAAAAAGCCAATTATTAGCTTTTAAATATTGGCCAAAAAATGAACAGTTGAGTCTCTCTCACTGCAGTCTATAAAATGACAAATTGTATTTAATGTTCTTTCTCTCTAACACACATTAACTTTTTCTAAATGTGGGGAAATAGATCAGCTTCCAAGAAATTATCTGCTTTTTCAGTTGAATCTGGCAGATGATCTCAAGAAACCTACACAGTATTGTATATTTAAAAAAAATCTGTGGATGCACTCTGTGCAGGCCTCTCCTTGGTCTTAGCTCTCTAGACTGGGAAACATGGAACACTCTGTGCTCTTCAGGATTTCTGTCTCCAGTCCTTCAGTGCATTTGCATGAGGATTTTGGCGCTCTTCTCTCAATGCTTTGAATTACTTGTTTTTCCAGTTTTTTATGGCCTACTGGCCTGATTCCAGGAGTAGGCCAACAAGCAGCATGCGTCTTATGGCATAGTATGCCATCTTATAGGTACATTTGAAGCCTCCATGTCAAATATCTGCTGAGTGACACACTACCTGCTGCTGGCAGAAAGGGCTGCTGGAGACCTTGCATGCAGCTCCAGCCGTCTGCTGCTATATCCAAAACTCCTTATTGGGAGCACCAATGGAATTCCTATGTTGAGCTCTGGTCAAGACCCATTTGTATTTGTACATGGAGCTCTTAAACTTGATGCTGATATCCATGGCAACCTCTGTGCCAATGATCTTTTTATTGGACCCCAGATATATTAGTGGAACAGATTAAATTGATGCTTTGATGAGTGAAGCAGCTAGTCTAAGGAGTGAGGGTTTCTACTTAGTAATAGCAGATCTGATACTGAGTGTGTTTGTGCAGTGGTCCAAAACACTCCTTTATGAGAATGAGGGGCGTTTTTATTCAGAGGATTTGGTTTTTACATACAGGTCTACATCTCTTCATGCTAGAAACCAACAATACTGAACAACTTAGACGCCAGGTATCCTGAAGGATGATCCTGTTTCAAATACTGTATGTGATTAAGCCAACAGGTTCTTGACGTCCTTATTTGCTATGTGCTAACGCAGAGGGAAATCATGGTATCATGCAGACCAAGCCTCTATTTCCAGTCATCTTTTGTTATCCCAAAGGAAATCATATTTGCAAGGCACAACTTCTCTGTTCTCTGTGAAAAGGTTCATATGTCTGTCTACCAATACTTCTGGTAGCAAGGGCAAATCTTCAAGTGATTAAAAATACGAGAATTCAATAGGATCCATATTAGAATGGGTTCTTATTAATTGGCCGAGAGTTCTTATTTTTTTATCAGCCTAAAAACCTGATCTTGGATAATCATTCAGAACCAGGTTATCTTTTACCATTCCAATCAAGGAACGTCTTCCTGACAATGTGGCTTATGAAGAATAGAGCGCTGTAGGCCTCTTCTCTCTGTGATGGTGGTCTGATTTTTCTAAATTATCAGAGGTCTCCAATGGCAAGAAAGGGTATCAAACAGAAAAGGCTTATAATATAGTACAAACTGACCTCCCTTTGTCCTCCCATATGTACTATTTTATCTTTTTATAACTCAAAATTTACCTTAATTTCTCCTAGGCCCATTTGATAGATATTTTGCACTTTCAGGGACTACACTCAGACTAGTTTCTTTACAATTTTTCATCAGATGCATATGAGGCTTGATGCTTTTCAGTCTCCAGTTATAAATTCCCCTCTGTCTGACGTCTTCTTTGGGTCTGCGTAAAATAGTGAAAGTTTTTCCTGAGCTAAATTATACAGACAAGTATAAGGTTTTCTTTCATTTAAGTTCACTGTCCTGCTAGCAGTGAGTGGATCATATTGGGATTATGCTTTTGAGTGCCTACTTCTGAATATACCAGGATATACAGGATAAGGTGGGGCTGCAAAGTCTTTCAAAATCTCTTCTTCAGATGGAGATGGGCTCCTACCTTTGCCTGTTACCATGCCATCTTTCACATATCCACATTTCTAATCCTATCCAATCCTCACTTCACAAATTAAATGGGGGAAAGTTGCTGGTAAGGGTTATTAGATGTAAATATTGGCTTTTAGGCAGCCCAACCAGAAGTTGGATTTTGTTTGAGATCTCTATTTGTGAATGGCTGTTCTTACTGTATTTTATTCAGCCATAACTTGGCTAGCTTGAAATTGGAGGGGCCACGTTGGGTCTCATTCAGTCTAAAGTAAGTCAGCCACTGTTGTTCAGCTTGCCTCAGGATTATTCACTTGCATACAGAGGCATATCTGATAGTTTAGACATATGGGCTATGTGTACACTATGCGGAAGATCGATGCTGCTGCAGTCCATCTTCTGAGGTTCAATTTAGCAGGTCTATTGAAGGCTCACTAATTTAAACTGAGAGGATGCCCCTGTTGGCACCGGTACTCCTACTCCTCATGAGGAGCAAGGGAAGCAGACAGGAGTGCCTGCTGCCTTCCAGCTCCCATTGTGTGGACAGGGATTTAAGATGCATTAATTCCAGCTATGCAATTTATGTAGCTGGAGTTGCTTATCTTACTTTGACCTTCCTTTGTAGTGTAGACCATGCATTACTAAATACTATTGCTTGGGTTCCAGTCTCTAGGGAGTTTTCCTGCCTTATCCCTTGATTCTGTGTTTATGCTCCCAGGGTAAGAGTACATATCTTACTATCATATGAATTTCTTTTTTTTGCGTAGGCTAAATTTTTGAGTAATTTTATGGCAGTTTTAGAATCTGTCCTACAGGCCATTGAGTGGTTAGAGCTGATGTGTGGCAGGAGGCATTCTTCCCATTTGCATTTCAAAAAATGTATATTTGATGGCCTTTTTTTCCCCTGTAGTTCTTGCCTCTCTAGAGAAGAGATTGTTTTTTACTTGTAATTCTGCATATTTAAAAATATCCTATTGCTGGATTTTTCATATTCATCTTTCTCCCCTTGGAGTTTGGAGGGGATTTTCTTCCTGAAGACAATTACGAATTCTAGTTTATTGTTTGTTTTTTAAATCCATGGTTTTTCAGTCACCATTTGTGAGTGATTGCATTAGGGTTTTTTTTTTCTTTCTGCAAAATCTGAACAGGATTGGAATGTTCAAGAGAGAGCAGTTGGATGTCTGGAAGGCAGATAATCCCATTTGGGTAGGTTGGCTAGTTCCTTTTATCGTTAGTGCTACTCCTATTTATTAAACCCCCCAAATAAACAAAAAAAACCTTCCACAACACTCTTGCAACGCTACAAACAACCAATATTGCCTGCTTCTGACTAGGATACAACACTGAGAATTTTGCAAAATAATATTTTTAGATCAGAGAATTACAAGTCAGCATTGATCTGTAGACCTATTCACAAAATGTATGAATACACCAAAAATACCTCTCCTGAAATGGGCATAAATTGTTGATTTGCATGTTGCACGCTTAACTACTTGGGTTAATGAGTAAAAAAATCACTTTTTGTTCTAACCAGACTGAAGTGATAGGGAATGTGAATTTTTTATATAACTTTCTGCAATTTTCTTTTCCATCAGTAAAATACCATACTGCATTTTATGGATATGATCACACATTTAAATAATAAAACTAAGTGATTTGCTGATCATGTGATACTTCCATTGTGTCCTAATACCAGATTTTGTGAAGTGGGAATTTGAGAAATTTGAATGACGTGTATGGATACTCTTCAGCTTTCCTCATTTTTGTTGTAACTGGTCATACTATATGTCCTCTTAAGTGACAATCTGTCAAGCACGTCGTTTTAAAAAATAAACATTTTGGTGTTACAGCAGTTTCCTGAAATACCTTAAAAAGCCATGAAAAGTGCTGTGTCTACACAGTGAAGAAAAACCCATGACTGGCCCATGCAAGCTGTCTCAGGCTCATGTGGCTCAGGCTATGCAGCTGTTTCATTGCTGTGCAGACTCAGGCTTGGACTGGAACCAGAGCTCTGGGACCCTTCAGCTCAAGCCTGGAAGTCTACATAGTGATGAAATAGCCCTGCAGAACAAGCCCCACAAGCTGGACTGAACTTGACAAGGGCCAGCTGCAAGTTTTTCTTTGCTATGTAGACATACCGTGTAGACATCTTTGCTGTATACTTTGAGTGTCATTATTTTTAGTAAACTGAATTTTAAAAAAATGATTCTACAATATCAAAATATAGTTCTTTTTTTTTCTTGTCTGCATAACAGCAACTTTACAGATTCTTCCTTCTATGGTATTCTTGACACCATTCCAAAGAATTAAAATTTCTATACGCAAATGAAGAAATCTTTGCTTGCTTACATTATGCACTGCTTTAATAAAATCAAATCAAAATAAAAAATAAAATCTGTGTAATATGTCTACCACTTCTATTTAGATATAAATTATTAATAAGTGCGCTCGGGTCAAATATTTTTTACAACTCTAAATATTTATTATCCTTTAGATTTACAGCTGATGTGTGCATGGATGTACTTTGAAAAATCCATTAATTATTGTTTTTGTTCATCTCTCTGTTTATATTTTAGGCACGCCGGAAGGAGGTTTTTATCCAGGAACGATATGGGAGGTTTAATCTTAGTGACCCATTTCTGGCTCTGCAAAGAGACTATGAGGCAGGTGCTGGTGGTAAAGAAAAGAAGTCCATGTGTACCAACCCCCTCTCCATTTTAGAAGCTGTCATGTCTCACTGCAGAAAAATGCAAGAGAGAATGGCAGCTCAATTGGCTGCTGCTGAAAACAGACAAAAGAAGGTATCAGAGCTATACATTCTTTTAAAGATTATTATGCATGTTAATATTGTAGAAACACTAAGATGCTAGTTGGTGATAGTATTTTATGTGTAGATTGCTGTTCTGTGAATTAAGGATTGCCTATGAATGAAATGAGATTTAACTGCTACATGAACTATTTATCTATGCAGTTCTAGCTGTGCTGGGTTAAAAGGAAGTACCACATTTGAACAGATATTTCTTTTTATCCAACCCCTTTTAAGCCTAAAATAGCTGCATTTACATAATTTCTGCTTTACGTAAACAGCATAAACTACAGATACCATTTATTCATATATGAGATTAGGACAGAGTAACAATAAACCAAGCAGCTCTTTCTTTTTAATACATTAGTAAAAACATTTTTTTTTAAACAAAGTACATTAATGATTCTTTAAAACATTTAGGAATAAAGTGAGAACTGTTTTGGAACCAAGATAACAAAAAAAAATTACTGGCATATGTTAAAAGAATCCTTTACCATTTTGAAATTGTGTTGATATTCAACTCCAGGTACATCTCCACTGTGATAAAAAAAAACCTGTGGCACAGGGGTGGGTGGCCTGGGTCCGCTAACTTGGAATCATGGGGCTTGAGCTGTGGAGCTACAAGGCGAGAGTGTAGATGTCTGGGCTCCAGCTGGAGCTCCTGCTCTGGGCCAAACCCCCACCCTTCAGCCCTGACCTGAGTGTGTACACTGCAGTGTTTTAGCCCTACAGTCTGAGCTAGCTGACCTGGGCCAGCTCTGGGTCTTTTATTGCAATATAAGCATATATCCTCTAACAGAATTTTCTGCTGCAGTGGCTTTGCTTTTTTAATAGAAAAGACATCTGATAAACCATTCTTAATAAATTATGTTTGCTACCCTAACAATCAAGGGCATGTCATAGCTTCTGATAGTTTCTTTTTCTGAATTATGTTTGAGGCATAAGATTCCAAGCTTATTCAAAACGTTTTCTAGAGCATCTTCCATTAATATCACTTTTTTTTCCTTTCAGTTCAGTTCCCCAGGATAATTTACATTTGGCTCCCCATAGTTTCTTTTTAGGAAAACAACGGCTAGAAATGAAAAATGTAGAATTATTTTAATAATTGCATAAAAAGTGTTTTTCATTTCAAAAAGTTTTAGAGCCAAAGGGACTGGCACTGGAGTGCTCTTCTCTGAATGATAAATTAAGGCAGGTCTACATTAGGAGCAAGTCCAGGGAAAAAGTTCTTTCTGAAGTACATACAGGGGAGGCCCTACACTAGCTGCCAGCAACTGGCGCCCTAGATGAATCATGCAATCGGCATCCCCACTGCCCCCCAACTGAAGGGCAGATATAGGCTGAGGTTTTTGGTAACCTGGGAAACATTTTCCATTTAAACTGGTATAATTATTCAGTTTGTCCGTCCGTCCAACCAATGTTTCTGAAATCAGATTAAAATAGAGACAGGAATTTTTCAGAATAGATTTGTACACGCCAGCTAGACGATATTTCAGTACGATTTCAAATAATGCATTACAAATATTAATTATAATTTTTATTATTACAAATCCAAAATAGTCTATTACACTATCCTGCTTTAATTGCCATTACCACCATATTGCTGGGGAGAGGGGGATGGGGATAGAGTTCTGTGGCTGGGGACAGGAAGGCTGGGGACAGGAGGGCTGGGGATGGAGATCTATGGCTGGGGACAGGGGAGTGGGGAGAGGGAACAGGGTGCCAGTGGGGGAGAGAGTCCCTTGCACCCACCTCCTCCCAGGATTCTTCCCCCCAAGAGGGAAGCCAGTGCGCACCTCTCCCCACCCCCACCCCCGTGGCTCAGGGAACCCCCGCACGCGCCTCTCCTGGGGCTGACCCCCTCCCCTCCGCAGTGCAGGGGAAGCTGGCGAATGCCTCCCCCAGGGCTGACCCCTCCCTCCCACGGCGCAGGGAACCCCTATAACCCTCATGCTCCGCCTCCCCTGGGGCCAACTCCTTGCACTCCTCCTCCGGGGCCAACTCACCTCTCCTGCGGCGCAGGGAAGCCATCGCACTCCTCCTCTGGGGCCGACACCAGGCTTTACAGGAAGGGGAAGTGGCAGGGAATTTGGCGCCCCATTTAACTTGGTGCCCTAAGCGGCTGCCGAGTTTGCCTATAGGCATGGGCCGCCCCTGAGTACATATCGTACTATCATTTGAGATTTTCTTAGTTTCATCCTAAACAGGACCAGCGTTGACTTCCAGCTGACTCAGGGAATTGAGTTCACTGGGCTCCTAATAGATTGTATGAGTTGAAGGATGCTTTTGCCAAATAACTGTTTTCACACCATTTACCACCTTTGTCTGGCCGCTGGGTCACATGGAAGCATTCCTGCAGGTGATCCAATTGGCCGGGTTGCCTCTTCGCCATCTAATCTAATTAGTTATCAAATTGTGCACCCTTTGTACACAGCCTTCCACTAATTCTGGACTCCTTGTGGTGGACAGTTCAATCAGTGTACTCCTGGGCGTTCCTTACACTCAGTACCCAGCAACCAGGACTGTTATCACCAACACTCACCAATGCCTACCTAATGGGCTAAGGCGTACACTTGGAGTTGCTGAAAGTTCAAGATCTGAAGTCAGACTAGGAAGCATTGTTGCATATCAGCATTCTGAGCTTCATGTCACCTACAGTGCCTGTCACACTTTCCAAAATTGCACGGGAGCTCAGTGGTTCGCATACTTATGAATAATTATGCCACAGTGCATTATATGAGTAGACAAAGAGGAGCACGCTTGAGTGTACTGTGTGAAGAGGAAAGCTGGTTCTGACAATTCTGCATCCAGGGGAGCATTACTCTGATAACCAGTCATTTGGCTAGGGTCTAAAATCAATTTGTGGATTATCTCCACATTGGCCACTGTTAGAAGACAGGATACTGGGTTAGATGGACCATTGGTCTGACCCAAAGTGGCAATTCTTATGTTACATAAGTCATCACTATTAACACCTCGGTTTTTTCTTTCACTCTTGAGATGTATAATTAGATTAGTCAAGCGATTTAAAATTTAATCACTATTGCACTGTTAATGATAGAAAACAATATATTCATACATTTTTTATGTTTTCTAATTTTTTATATATATAGATTTCACTTATAACAGAATACAAAGTATACAGTGCCTACTTTATATTTATTTTTTATTACAAATATTTACACTGTTAAAAAAAAAAAAGAAATAGTATTTTTCAATTCTCCTAAGTATTTGTAATCTTTTATCATTGAAGTTGAACTTACAAATGTAGAATTATGTAGAGAAATAAACCTGCACTCATTTAGATAATCACTCAAACAAGTTTGTTTATTTTTTGGGAGATAACGCTGCTTCTTCCTGTTTACAGTTTCTTCTGAAAGAGAGAACAGTCATTCACATGGCACTGTTTTAGCTGGCATTGCAAAATATTTGTGCCAGATGCGCTAAAGATTCATATATCCCTTCATGCTTCACTCATCATTCCAGAGGACAGGCTTCCATGCTGATGACCAGTTCTGCTAGATAACGATCTAAATCTGTGCAGTCTGATGTATGTTCACTTGCATGATTTGAGTCAGATGCCATCAGCAAAATGTTGATTTTCTTTTTTGGAGGTTTAGCTCTGTAGTTTCTGCCTGGCGTATTGCTCTTTTAAGCCTTCCGAAGCATGGTCTACACTTCATCCCTCTCAGATTTAGGAAGATACTTCAGATTCTTAAACTTTGTATTGAGTGCTGTAGCTATCTTTAGAAATCCCCCACTGGTACCTTTGTGTTTTGTCAGATTTGCAGAGAAAGGTTCTTAAATACAGCATAATCTCCTGCAAATTGTAACCAAATCTGTTTGTCTGTCTGAATGATTGGCTGAACAAGAAGTAGGACTGAGTGGACTTGTAGGCACTAAAGTTTTATATTATTTTGTTTTTGAGTGCAGTTATGTAACAAAAAATTCTACATTTGTAAGTTGTGTTTTCATGGTAAAGAGATTGCACTATAGCAGGAGTGAGCAAGGAATCCTTAGACACAGAGCTGCTCACACTTTTAACAGCTGGCTGCTCTCTGCTCTGGGCACTGGCGAAGGTGGGGAAGACTTTAAGCACTGTCTGCCCCCCCAGCAAAACTTTCAGCTTTCATTGGCCAGTTTCTGGTCAATTGGAACTGAGAAATTTTGCTGGGGGTAGGGGCAATGTGTGAATGAAGCCCTCTCTTTCCCCCCCTCCTCCAATGCCCGGAGCAGACACATGATGAGCTGCCAGCCAATCATCCTGGGACTGCAGAAGACAGGCAGAGAGCCTGCTGTGGATTCCTTTATGGCTGCTGGCTGGGAATCACCTAGGTAAGTGTCTCCTAGCCAGAGCCTACCTCTGGCATCTTCTTCCTCCCCACAACCAGCTACCCCAGGTCACCACACACTCCTGCTCCAAGCCACCACTCAAACCCTATGTAATACCTCTCCCTACTTCTCCCAGGTCACAACTTCCTCCCAGACCCTGCACTCCCTTCTAGAGCCCCTCCCCCAGGGCCAGAAACCTTTCCTGCACTCATATCTCCTTCCTGGATCCTGCATCCCAAGCGCCTGCCTCAGATCACAGCCCCTTCCTTCACCCAAACTCCCTCTCAGACCCTACACCTCCTTCTGCACTCTAGTCCCCTATCCCAAACTCCCTTCTGCAGCCAACCTCTGTGGGTATGCCAACACTGCATTCCTCTTTTGAGAGAGGAATGCAAATGCAGCTGAGCGAAATTGCAAATGAAGCACGGATTTGAATTTCCAACACTTCATTTGCATAATTGCATCTGAGCGCTATTTCAAAATACCCTATTTAGAAAAAAGAAATGCTGTCTAGATGCAGTTATTTTGAAAGAAAACCTTTCTTTTGAACTTACATTTAAGGGTAATTTCAAAAGGAGGGGTTTCTTTCAAAATAGCCATGCCTAGACAGCCTTTCTTTTTTCGAAATAGGGTATTTCGAAATAGCACCCGGCCGCACTTCATTTGCAATTTTGCTCAGCTGCATTTGCATTCTTCTCTCAAAAGAGGAATGCAGTGCAGACATACCCTGCTTCAGACCCCACACCGTCTCCATACAAATGCAGCCCTTGACCACTTGCCAAAATGTTGAAATGGCTCCCCATTAAAAATTATTACTCACCCCTGTACTACAGTAATTGTATGAGGTGAATTGAAAATATTTGTTTTATTTATCATTTTTACAGTGCAAATATTTGTAGTAAAATATAAAGTGAGCTCTATACACTTTATTGTAATTGAAATCAGTTATTTCAAAATATCAAAAAAACTTTTAAATAAATTTAAATTAGTATTTGTTTCACAGTGTGATGAACTGTGATTCATCACAATTAATTTATTTTTTGTTAATCACATGAGTTAACTGTGATTGAGAGCCATATTATAATGCTAAATTGTTGGTAAATATTTGTCTTCAAACATTATTGTAGATGGCATGTATGTTTAACTTTCTTTTTAAAGTTTTTTTTTTTTTAATCAAGCTGAAATTTTCCATGTATACTTTGAAGCATGAACAGCCAACCCACTCACTTTTTTGGGTACTGGTTGTCCTCTCAAATCAGACTTCAGGAGTCCTCAGAGTTGTACCAACACCCTTGTCTTTATTCACCCAAGCTTCTCCCATCACCAGTGCCAAACTATATACACTCTTTACATTTTTCTTTTCCCTCTTACAGGCAGAATCAGTCCTCTGTTACAAGGCCTCCAGTCCTCTCACTGTCTGCCCCCACTTTTGGCTCATTCCTGCCTAGATAGCCTTTGGCTCATCAGGCTGCAGGTGTTGCCAATCTTCAGGCCAGCATCAGGCTTTTTCATCAGCCCCAATCTATTCCCTTTGATTGGAGCTGACAGGGCAACGGCTAATTAGGTGCTCTCGCACCAGCACACTGTTGTAAGCCAGAGAGCAATTTTTTTTCCTGAAATGCTTCAGCTAACACAATTCAGGTACCACTGAAGACAAAAGAAGTGGGAGAAATAAGCTTTAGCCATCATAAACATCTTGTGCCAGACTTATTGTCTTGTTGGCTTAGGGCAGAAACTTGAAATTACAAATAGTTGGTGATGATTTTTAGTGGGCTTTCACATGAATTTTGCACAATGAGGATAATTGATATTCTCTTATGAAAATAAAAAATGTCCATCTATATCAGTATATGCAGCTGTGGATTTTATTATTTCTTTTACAATATCCATCAAGATGGCACCTGTTTAAGTTTCCTTGAACAAAGATTCCTAACCTGGAAGTTTACCTCTCTGGAGATATTTAAGAACAGGTTAGATAGACATCTGGCAGGGATGGTGTAGACGGAGCTTGGTCCTGCCTTGAGGGCGGGGGGCTGGACTCGATGACCTCTCGAGGTCCCTTCCAGTCCTATTATTCTATGATTCTATGAAGTTATAAACAGGTGTGACCTCTAGAGTGGAAATTTTCTGGTAAAACTGAGTTTAGTTTGAAAATGCTAATTAGCTATGCAAAACGTTTTGTTGACTCTATTGCAGATTCAACAGAATTGTAGATAAAACACAGTGTTCTAGGAATAAAATCCCTTTTAGCTCCGGGGTCTCTTGGGGCTGATGGGTTCCTTAGCCACTTCATAGAGTCATACTTCCCTGCTATGTGTATTGCACCTGAGCAGAAGACTCTTGAAGACGGTCTTAAGATTTCCAGGCTTCCAGCTCTGCAGCAAGACCCTGGAAGTCCTGGATGCCCTGGCTCAGGCAGGGAGCTGAGCAGTCCTGAGATCCCCACTGGCCAGGCTCCCATGTCTGGCAAGATCCCTTGCCTTATAGTAGCTGAGTGAAACTGACAAGAAAATCAATTTCACATATTTTGGTGATTGCAAAATGATATTTTTTATCTCTAGTTTGCCAAAAATACTTGGAAAGTGCTTTCATTCCAAATGTGAATGAAAGCAAATGTGGAAATATAGAAACATCTCCCAAACTGAACATCCCAAAGTTTTGACCCACTCTATCTGGGACAATGTGGTATATGGGAGGGAAGTGCCCGACTAGATTATGGTTAAATGCAAGGGCTCCTGATATTGAGGGAAAAAACCAAGAAACACTGGTCTAGGAGCTACTCTACCATATGAAGACGTGTATTAAATTACAAAAGCCCAGGATTAAAGCCCTTGGCCTCTGATACAGATTCTCTAGTAAGACTTTTAAAAATGTCAGTTCATGTGCACAACTGAGCTCTTACTACACTTTAATAAATCTAAATGTACGATCCTAATGTTTAGTCTGCAGAAGCGAAGAGTGAGGGGGGATTTGATAGCAGCCTTCAACTTCCTGAAGGGAGGTTCCAAAGAGGATGGGGAGAGGCTGTTCTCAGTAGTGACAGATGGCAGAACAAGGAGCAATGGTCTCAAGTTGTGGTGGGAGAGGTCCAGGTTGGATATTAGGAAAAACTATTTCACTAGGAGGGTGGTGGAGCACTGGAATGGGTTACCTAGGGAAGTAGTGGAGTCTCCAGCCCTAGAGGTATTTAAGTCTCGGCTTGACAAAGCCCTGGCCGGGTTGATTTAGTTGGAATTGGTCCTGCCTAGAGCAGGGGGCTGGACTTGATGAACTTCTGAGGTCTCTTCCAGTTCTATGATTCTATGATCCTGGGTGCAAAATGCTGGCCATTTTGAAATCAATGGAAGTGTTCTGTTGAATTCAGTAGGGCCAGACTTTCACAGGTAGGTCTTAAAACATATTCTTTTCATAATTCTGCTGTCACAGTCAAGCCATATACTGTATCTTTGCTTAAGCAGACGGGGATTGCATTTTTAGCAACAGCAAGTATTCACGTTTATGCAAGGCAAGCCAAAAGCATAGGTTTCTGTCCAAAAGGAGCTTACACTTTTAAGCAGAGTATAAAAAATGGATGCACAATGCAGCACAAATATCAAAATATGGTTGTATGTTTGTGTGCATTTGTTTTGTAATGTAATGGCTGGGTGATAGTATAATTCTTGATCTGAGCTAGCATTAGTGGGATTCAAATAACAATTTACAAAGATGAATGAGTAAGGTGGTGGCTGTCTAGTGCACTGAAATTAGGGTGACCAGCTGTTCCTATTTTAGAACGCGACAGACTCAATATTTGTTTTTTTTCTTATATAAGCACCTATTACTCCCCCCTGCCTATACATCCCCTCCCCTTGCCCAATTTGTTGCACTTGCTGTTTGGTAACCCTAACTGTGGAAGGGAGGGAGTTACAGGTAGGAGAATGAGAAGGAACAAAAATTGATGCTGATAGGATAAGCGAGACTGTGGTAAGGCATGACTCATAGTGGAGGAAAGAGGTCAGAAGAAGCTGTATTCATTTGCTTGCTAATTTCTATATTATTATCTAGAAAGTTACTGATTTGTGCTGGATCATTTATTTTGGGTACACACACTAGCTATGTCTACACTACATGCTTCTTGCGCAAGAAGCCTTTTGTGAAAGAGTTTTTGCGCAAAAACTTCTTGTGCAAGAGCACGTCCACACCTCAAAGCACATGGCAAAAGTGATGTGCTTTTGCACAAGTGAGCATCCACATTGCATGGACACTCTTGCGCAAGAAAACTCTCATTGCCATTCACAGAATGGCCATCAGAGCACCTGTGTTTTTTCCCATAGGGGTTTCTTGCCCTCTGGACCATCCACATTTGCCTTTTTGTGCAAGGACTCTTGCACAAAAGGGAGTTATGCCTCACAAAGGAGGTTTACCCGTGGTGGAAAAAGCCCTCTGTTCTGCTATTTTACTCTTGATTTCCTTGTGCAAAAGCGCATTTGAAGTGTGGATGCTCCATGGGTTTTTGCGCAAAAACAGCTGCTATTGTGCAGAAACCTTGCAGTGTAGATGTAGCCTAAGAGTTTCTCTCAGTAAAGAAAGCAGATAGCTTTGTAAGGACCTACAATAATGGAGTAAAAGAAGCTAATGTAATTCTAGTTGTTCTAATGTTAAGAATTTATGCTGGAGTTAACGTACTATTTCATTCCTTAAAGAGAAATCAGAAGTTTTGCTATGCTTATGAGGCTGTGTCTAGACTGCATCCCTTTTCCGTAAAAGGGATGCAAATTAGACACATCGCAATTGCAAATGAAGCGGGGATTTAAATCCCCCTGCTTCATTTGCATAAACATGGCTGCCGCTTTTTCCGGCTCGGAGCTTTGCCGGAAAAAAGCGCTAGTCTAGACGCGGATCTTTCAGAAAATAAAGCCTTTTCCGAAAGATCCCTTATTCCTCTTAAAAAAAGGAAACAGGCACTTTATTCCTCTTAAAAGACAGGCACTTTTTTCCAGCAAAGCTCCGAGCCGGAAAAAAGCGGCAGCCATGTTTATGCAAATGAAGGGGGAGGGATTTAAATCCCTGCTTCATTTGCAATTGCGATGTGTCTAATTTGCATCCCTTTTACGGAAAAGGGATGCAGTCTAAACACAGCCTGAATGTCCACAAACAGTGTTTATTTGGGAGAGAGGATTTTATCTGTATGTAATATCTAAATATGTATCTGTGAACATATTTAGATACTACATACAGCTAAAAGCTGGTTAGGACATGAACCATGTAGATGGTTCAGACCCAATACTATCCCAATGAAATCCCACACTTACAAGAAGGTTCTTCTCTTATTTTTCTGGGATCTCGCTGTACTGCGTTACTTAACAAAGATGAAATGTTTCAGTCTTTTGTGCTGCAATGTCATCCATTGAAAAAATGTTTCAAACTCATGGAAATTGTATTGTGGACTCAACAAACCAATTTTGAATTTCTTGTCCACATTTATCTCAATATTTCAAAATATTTTAAGTTTATCTCAGAGGTCAAACTCTTCAGCTGATTTCATCGGGCCAAAGTGTCAACCCACTGGCTTCAATGGGGTTGAATTGCTTACCACTGTAAGTAGCTGACCATGTGTACAATTACAAATCCTCTGAAATGGAGGTTTAGTAATCTCAAGTAAAGTCTTCAGTTTTTCACGACTACAGTATAATGAATTATTAATACTTGTCCAAACTATATCTCCAGCAAGGGATACAATTTTTTTTTATATTTCCAAGAAGGGAATTTAAATATTTGGTTGAATATATCATAACTTTAGAAACAATTTTTAGATCTTAATTTGTCTGATCATTTGGTTTTTGTCTCCAGACATCTCTGAATTACATCAAATGCCATTTTACATAGTTCAGTAACCAGTAAATTAAACTTTAATAAAATAAATTACTGTTTTTTAAAATGTATATACAGTACTGCTCCGAACACTGCTATTACAATCCTACCTTTTTGTTTAGTTTGAGCACTGACGAATATTTAGTTGAAGTTGAGCCTTGAATAATGAAGTTGCTGAGGGTGAGTAGGAAAGTTTCCCAGATTAATGTCATCATCTTCTGGAGAGCCAAAGCCTTAATTAAAAAAGCCAGTTACTGCATTATAGGCTAGTGGTACCCACTTAAACTTTTCATATCTGTGGTAACTATACAATATTCTTTAGCTGAAATACTCCGCTCTCAACACCGTTTCTCCTCAAAAATCCATCAATTTTGTTCTTTCCTTCCAATAAATATACCACTTCTTTCCTGTTTCCCCACCTCCCAAAAGATATGTTGGGAATGTTAAAGAACTTATTCTTTGGGAAACATTTTAAACTTGCTTGACTCATTCTTCTGTATAAAAGTGTGTGTTGTGGAGGGGGATCTTCCCTGTTAACGTCTTTATGTAGAGGAGCCCAGCTACCTATGTCTTTCAGTCAGCTGGCATTAGTTTGATTTTAAAGATACATCTTCACATTGAAAAGGACTGGAGTGGTCTCTTACTTTCATTAACAAGGAGCTTGCACAGGCCTGATTCAGCTCGTTAACACTCTTCCAACAAAGATGATGACATTAACCTTTCAGATACAAGCCTTATATAAAGATATTTTACAATACAAATGGGGAAGAAAGTAGCCTTTGGCTTTTGAAAAATGGGGTCTTTTCATCTGAGATTGGTATTTGGAAGCAGGAAAAAGCCAAAGTGACCGCTTTTGAAACTTGGATGAGCACATTCCTGTGCTGCAGGCTAAGAACTAATTTTAGCTTGATGCTTCAGATATAGATGCTGCTAGTTGACAGCTCAGTGCAATTAGATCAGTTGCATGACATCTAAAACCAAACTTTCTTCTTTATTTACATATGCTTTGCTAACTCATTATGATAAACATGCTCCATTTCAGCATTTTAGTTCCTGTGCATGACAGTCTGATATATTGCAGTATTAGCTGAGTAAAACTTGCTTGGCTCTTGGTGGTACTACAGATTGAATGTTAATTAGAAGAAGGTTGTAAGTTAGTTAGAGGTATAAATTCATTGTTTAAAAGCTATTATAAAGGGTGACTGTGTTCCTTTTTCCCTGGATATTAATTTGATCTCTGTGTTCCTTTGAGCCTATTGAAAGTCTTTAAGTGCTCTTAGTTTCCATCTACTTCTTCTGGAGTTATTGGGAAACACACAACTATTGCAAGAAGTGTTTTGTTTAACTTTCTTTACCAGCAGCTTCAGCCATACTAAATAGTTTTGTCTATAACAACTTGAAAGAAGCTAGTTTTATTTCAGTTAGCATACAAAACCAACCTCCTTTCCAACATTCAGTAATGTTCAGTATAATCTATTCTCTCGAGATGGATTAACATAGTATGGGTTGTCTGGAGAGTCAGACCCTATCATATAGGTACCTTTTCCATGACTGTCTTTAGTCAGTCTAGCAACATTAGTATAGCGAATGCTAGCAAGGTTTGCTCAGGAAGGTGTTAACCATAAATGAGCAAGGGGTTTTTTTTTGCCTGTGGATGACCGTACCTGGAGCAGGGGTGGGCAAAAACTAGCCCATGGGCTGGATCCCGTCCACCAGGGTTAACTCCTGGCTAGGCATGTTAGCTATTGTGTAATTTAATAGTCATGTAACCACATGAAATGTTAGCGGCCCCACTCCCGGAGAGCCTCCTGCCGCCCCACGCTGCTGCTTCTGATACAGAGGTGGCAGTAGCCCATGTCCATGGGAGAGGCAGCAGCGCAGGGGAAGGAGGATGAGGGGATGGGGCAGCTGCCTGAGTTCATCGCAGACAGAGGCTGCTTCACGGCAGCCTCCCCTGTCCCTCCTTCCACGCTGCTGCTTCTGTCCTCTGGGGGAAGGGGAGGGCAGCATTGCAGAGCTGGTGCTGGAGGAACTGGCTTTTAAGCCAGCTCTCCCCAGCACCGGCTCCTGCCTGCCCCTTTCCCCCCATTGCTGGCTACTTAGGAAGCAGCAAGGGGAAGGTAAGTGGGTCCGTGGGAGCCTATATGCTTGAAAGCCAGCTCCCCACGTATATTGGCTCCAGCCTACTCCCCTCACCCTCTGCACAGCTACGTCTCTAACTGAGGCAACAGCCTGGGGATCAGGAGCAGACAGATCAAGTGCTCATGGGGAGCCAGCTTTTAAGCTAGCGCTTCCTGGGCACTGGCTCCCACTTTTCTCTCCCGCTTACTGCCTCTTATACAGAGGCAGCAAGTTGGGGGAAAATGCATGTAGTGAAGATTAACCAATAAGCTCCGGCTTATTGATTGATCATGTAGTCATCTACACAATGACATCCCTACCCCTGGCAGGCCACACTCACTATATTTACCTATGCCTCTGCAGGTATGAGTGATTGCAGCTCCTGCTGGCCACAGATTGCTGTTCCCAGCCAATAGGAGCTGCAGGAAGTGTTGTCCTGGTGCGTGCTACTTCCTGCAGCTCCCATTGTCTGTTAATGGCGATCTGTGGCCAACAGGAGCTGCAATCTCTAGTATCTGTGGAGGTGCAGTTAAATATGGTGGTGGCAACCCACTGGGCCTAACCCTGACAAAACATCGCCATTTTATTCCCCACCTGACCTGTATTCTCAAGGACAGTTCTAATGACAAAATGATAAATTGATATTTTTCTTTCTTTGCTGGTGTACTTTCTTTGACATATGCTACTATTCTTCACTTACCAATGCCTTCAGATTTCCTGTTCCCCTTTTTATGTTGCTGCTGAATACGCTATTGTTAATTAAAAACAAACTAGTTTGGGTCAATGGAAATGGGCAGGATGGTACTATGATGCTGAGTGTTGTTGTTAAACCATCATAGGGCTCCTGTCACTGGTAAATCTAGAGCTTTAGGTTTAGCCACTGCTACCTAAGGACCTCCTTTGATATGGAAAATCAAATTGAAACTTGTAATATAGGCATTTGATTAGTTGCAATGACATTGTTTTAACTTGATCATCTTCATGATCAGGCACATCAAGAAAATTTTACAATATGTAAAACCTTTGCCACAGTTGTCAACATATAGGGAGACAAGACCTTTTGATATTAGAATCTTTGCCTTTATACAGGAATGTATTCCTATTCTTCCACCCATCCAAATTTTTCACACTTGCTATCTGGTCACTCTATCAGCATCATACTCACCCCTGCCTGAGAGATACCCTTTTGCCTTCTCTCCTCATCTCAACTAAACAGAAAAATTTACAAGCAAGAGAACACTTTGGGGAGTTGAGAAAGGGTCTAACTAAGCTATCCTAAAAATATTATTTATTACCTTTAATACAAAATAATGGAGAGGTCTAATTAAATGAGGAAAAAACACACACGGGAACAAAGAAGACATTTCAGAAGCTGTCCAAGAACTGTCGTCTTCCACTGGGGGTAGACGTAGCGTAACATTAGGTAACAGACGGCTGGCTACTGAAAAGTCATCAGACTATAATGAGTTTCTTTTGCTAGCAACCAAGACCAAAACCCATTGATTTAAAGATGAAATGCTCCATATCCCATTACAAATCCCCTAGGCCATCTCATCCCCAGATTACAATTTATATGAAATATGCTTATTGTACAGTATCTTCTTACAACTCTGAAATTAGTGTTATTTATCATTGGGTTAAGATAAAATTGATCTTACTTCTGAACTAATCAGAAGTGCTGAAGTAAAACAGTTATTCCAAGTGAGCTCAATTTAAGTATATTGCTGTTTGCCCTGGTTTTCTATAGCTCCATGTTATTTCATCTGTGCAGCAAACTATTAATTGCTGGAAAATAAAAAAATCTAGCATGACAGAAGCAAGAAACAACTTTGTTACTGTAGTCAGACTGAAGCTTGTCTGTTTGCTAGCGCTAGACTTTTAGTTGCCTCTAAATCTTTTCCCAGATATAGTAGTACAGTAAAACTCCAATTGTCTGGCATCCAGTGGTCCGGCACTCCTGATGGTCCGGCACCAACTGGAACCCGGAAGTGCTCCGGCCAGCCGGACAATTGGAGCTGCTCTGTCCCTGGCTTCCCCAACTCTGCTGCTGCTGAAACTGACCTACGGCTGACTTTGGGAAGCCGGGGGCAGAGCAGCTGGGGTGCTGCTGGCTTGGTCCCGCAGTGCCGCCCCTCACCTGAGCCGCACTGCGGGACCAACCCAGCAGCACCCCAGCTGCTCTGCCCCTGGCTTCCCCAAATCCATCACTGCTGACTGGCGGCGGACTTGGGGAAGCTGGGGGCAGAGCAGCTGGGGTGCTGCCAGGTTGGTCCCGCAGCGCCGCCCTCTCCCATGCTGTGCAGTTCCCCGCTGACCCTCCCACCCCACCCCACCCCCCACATAGCCTCGCTTCTGGTGCTCTGGCATATCTGATAATCTGGCACCCCTCTGGGTCCTAAAGGTGCCGGATTATCAGACGTTTACTGTAATATTAAACAAGTACATGCACTTCAAAAATTGCTGGTTCTTGTTTTGTCTGTATATGTACCATAGGTAAAATTAACCTCTTTGTGGCAGATAAATACAATAAGGGGCAAAGACCGACCAGCATATTTTCCATGTGCTGGTCATGATGGTGTGATAAAGAAAGAGTTTCAGGCTGCATACAAGGATCATATCATAGGATCAAACTAAAAAAATTATAAGGATATTCAGTGAATGCAGAAAACTACTCTTTTAGTTTAGATGCTGAAGCACGAGTTTGGGTTTTTTTAAACCAAAATGATTTTTTCCTTGTTCATTTGAGTGAGTAACTGAAGAAAATCAGTTTTGGCTCAAAATTATTATTATTATTATTATTATTTATTATTTATTTGGTTTACTCTTTGCCTATATCCAATGGTAGAATACTGGAATTTGCTTAAGTAATCCATGCTCTTAAAAGATCGAAAAAGCATTGTAATGTTAATAACATACCATTTTGAAAAGCTTGTATTTTGTATGTTAATGAGAATTTACTTGTACATTTTTATTTTAGTTGGAAATGGAAAAGTCTCAGTTACAGATGCTTGAGCTGGAACATAAGAAGTTGTCCGCTCGTCTTGAAGAAGAACGTGGCAAGAATAAACATGTAGTATTGATGCTAGTGAAAGAATGTAAACAGTTGTCTGGCAAAATTGTAGAGGAAGCCCAAAAACTGGAGGAAATAATGTCAAAATTTGAAGAGGAGAAAAAAAAGGCTAATGAATTAGAGGAATCTCTTGCAGCTGAGAAACAAAGGAGTACAAAAATGGAAGCTCAAATGGAAAAACAGCTTTCTGAGTTTGACACAGAAAGGGAGCAACTGCGTGCCAAACTTAACAAAGAGGAAGCACATACCAGTGACCTCAAAGAAGAGAGAGATAAAATGAGAAAAATGATTGAGCAGTTAAAAAAAGAAAATGACAGTAAATCAAGTCTTTCTCTTACTTGTAGAAATAAAGATAAGGGTTTTGTTTCTGTATCTGTTGGAACAGAAATACTAACTTCAAGAACTATTGCCTGTCAGACAGATACAATGCCAATGGACATTAGCACTGAACATATTAGGAAGCTGCCTTTCACTGTGCCTGTAAAGCCTTCAGCTGTGAACTCTCTGGTTTCTGGTAACACAAAAATGAATGTATCCTCCACTGCGGCATTTGTGAAACCAGTCATTGATAGGCACTCTTCCTGTAGTGAATTGATTATCTCACCCACATCTCCTATTCTGACTCCAAGTCAAACCAGAATTGAGGAAAATGGACCAAGTACTGGCTCATCACCAGATTTAACAAATAGAACTTCCCCCATTCCAAGTAATGCTGCCCTTTCTGTTTCTCCAGCATCCAATATTACTTCTCAGAACTCACTAGCTTCTTCTGTGCACAGTTTACAGTCACAGTCAGCCAATGCTACTGTGCATCCAGGCCTAAATCCTAGAGTCCAAGCAGCTAGATTTAGATTTCAAGCTAATGCTAATGATCAAGACCAAAATGGAAACACTACCCAAAGCCCTCCATCGAGGGATGTGTCCCCCACTAGTCGTGACAACCTAGCTGCCAAACAGCTAGCTCGGAATACTGTCACCCACGTCCTTTCAAGATTTACAAGTCCTCAAGGTGGTACAACTTTGCGGCCTGGAACGTCACATTCAGTGGAAGTTGGCACCTATCCCCCAGTTGGTAGAGTAGGTTTAAAGACTCCCAATGTATCAAGAATTGACAGAGGAAATCCGCCACCTATCCCACCCAAAAAGCCAGGGCTTTCGCAAACTCCTTCTCCGCCACACCCACAGATTAAAGTTATTATGGATAATAGTCGATCCTCTAATATAGGTGCAAAATTTGAGAGCAAAACCATGATTTCACCTCCTTCTAGTTCTCCACAAGGGATCAGGGTAATAAATGAGGAAGTTATTTCTAAGTCCTCGCCACAGCTGCCACCAAAACCATCTATTGATATATCTGTGGCATCTGCAGGCTGTGCCATACCAGCCATGGCCACATCTCAGGTGGGTGCCTGGCCTTCCCCTGGACTGAACCAACCTGCATGTTCAGAAAGTTCGTTTGTCATTCCCACCACCATTGCCTGTAGTTCTTCCATAAACCCTGTTAGTGCTTCATCCTGTAAACCATATGATTCAGACAGCCTACTGGCAACAGCATCAGGTAAAGGGATCAATATACTTCATACTGTCTCCCTCTCAGAATGTTCTGTATCTTTTTCTCTGGGTTTATGTCAGTTGCTTTATTTATCTTTTACAGATTTTTCCTAAAGTGGAAATTTACATGTGTATTATTTTTCCCAAATTTCAGGGGTATGGGAATTTATCTTGCTTCATAATTTGTTTTTGTTTTTAATAAGCCAGTTTCTTTTTAAGGAAGCCTTAAGTTTAGTGTATCCTTTATAAAACAGTGAAAATTAATGTTTTGAGCAGATTGGCCTTCTGAGCAGATATGCTGAGAGTATTCTGAAGTATTCCACATAAGGGAGATTCCTTAATAATACTTTGGCACTCTATAAGGGGAAGCTGAATATTGGAGCTCCACAAATCTGAATTAATTTTGAGAATTGTCTGTGTATAGTCTCTTTAAAGGTATGTGATGCTCCAATGCATCTGAGTTTTGTGGACCTTCTAGAAAACAGTGACTAACTGGGGCCATTTGATCTTCTTCTCATGGCACCAAATAATTTTATGGCAGCTTAGAAAAGGGCAGTCCTAGCCACCTTTTTAAACTTTGATGTCTTGCTGTATTTCTAGAGTGTGATGCATGCATTTGTCTCAGAAAGAGACTTGCTCCCAATGCTTAGCAGTTCCAGGTATTCTTCATAAAGAAAGCTTTATGATTTGTGGCCCTGATCCACCTTTGGCGCAACTGCTGAATCTGCCATCATCTTTGTTTCCAAATATGCCCTTTTGGGAAAAGGTCAGAACAAAAATAGCAACTATTAACCCATTTCTAGTCCAGAACTGCAAAGGGGAAGAGAACCGCTCAAAAAATGGTCAGTCAGTGCTGAGACCCTGTAGATCAGGAATAGTCAATGAGCAAACACAAGCCTAATCCAGACCATCAGATACTTTTGAAAGGACCCTGAAATCTTTTATTTATTGATAATTATCATCACTATTTATTCTTTTCTCTAGAGTCTGGACATTGACTCTACCTTGACAAAGATATGATACTAAATGATACCTTTGCAGCTGATGTTAAACTGCTCAAAATAGTTAAGACCAAAGCAAGCTGTGAAAAGCTTCAAAAAGATCTCACAAAACTAAGTGATTGGACAAGATGGCAAATGAAATTTAATGTTGATAAATGTAAAGTAATGCTCATTAGAAAAAATAATCCCAATTATATGTACAAAATGATGGGGACTAATTTAGCTATAACTACTCGAGAGAGATCTTGGAGTCATTGTGGATAGTTCTCTGAAAATATCCACTTAATGTGAAGCAGCAGTCAAAAAACAAACAGACAGAATATTAGGAATCATTAAAAAAGGGATAAAGAATAAAACAGAAAATATCTTATTGCCTTTATGTAAATCCATGGTATGCTGACATCTTGAATACTGCATACAGATGTGGTCATCTCATCTCAAAAAAGATACATTGGCATTGGAAAAGGTTTAGAAAATGGCTACAAAAATGGTTAGGGGTTTGGAACGGGTCCCACATGGAGAGATTAAAAAGACGGTAACTGTTTAGCGTAGAAAAAAAGAGACTAAGGGGGAATGTGATAGAGGTCTATAAAATCATGATTGGTGTGGAAAAAGTAAATAAGGAAAAGTTATGTACTTGGTCCCATAACATAAGAACTAGGAGTCACCAAATGAAATTAATAGGTATCAAGTTTAAAATAAACAAAAGGAAGTTTTTCATCACACAGCGCATAGTTAACCTGTGGTATTTCTTGCCAGTGGATGTTGTAAAGACCAGGACTTTTCACAGGGTCAAAAAAAGAACTAGATAAATTCATGGAGGTTAGGTTCATCAATACTTATTAGCCAGGATGGGGAGGAATGGTGTCCCTCGCCCCTTTTTGTAAGAGGCTGGAAACGGATGATAGGAGAGGGATCACGTGATGATTCCCTGTTCTGTTCACTCCCTCTGGAGCATCTGGCATTGGCCACTGTTGGAAGACAGGATAGTAGGCTAGATGGACTGTTGGTCTGACCCAGTATGGCCATACTTATGTGCTAAAGAAATGTGGATCTTGACAAATTTTGACTTATTCCTGCTGTAGACACAAGCAGAGGTTCAGAGGTATGGTGCCATCAGTCTCTAGCCCTTAATATGCTTAGATGCCAAAGATGTCTTCTCTTTTATGAGATGATGTAAGATTCTGATGCTCCTGGTATTCTTCTCTTCCAGGAACAACTACTCTTTACCAATCAGTTCTTACAGCAAAGCCTCTTTCTAATCCAGGGTGTGAAACAGGAGATTTAGTATAAAACGACAATTCTAAGCACTGCCGACATCAGTCCTTTTGAAAGCTGGTATAGGCTTCAGGGTTTACCCTGGTATTCAGGGCCTCCCATTCTGCATCTAGCTGTAGAAGGCATTTCTGTAGTTTCTTGGAGTAAAATCTGCCAAACTTCCTTCCATAGTCACCCTTTAATTCTTAGGCTAAAAGTACATCTAAACTATATCCCTTTTTCGATAAAGGAATGTGAATTAGATGTATCGAAATTGTAAATGAAGCTGGGATTTGAATTTCCCGTGTTTCATTTACATAATGGAGACAGCGGCTTTTTTTTTTTTTTTTTGAAACGCCGCTTTTCGGAATAAAACCCGAGGTCAAGACGGGGATCATTCGACAGAAATGCCACATTTTAAAAGATTCTATAAACCTCATTTTTTGAGGGTTACAGGATCTTTCGAAATGGGGCATTTCTGTCGAACGATCCCCATATTGACCACGGTTGCCATTATGTAAATGAAGCACAGGAAATTCAAATCCCGGCTACGTTTACAATTTCAATATGTCTAATTTACGTCCCTTTATCGAAAAAGGGATGTAGTTTAGATGTACCCTAAGGCTACGTCTAGACTGCAAGCCTCTTTCGAAAGAGGCTTTTTCGAAGGATACTTTTGAAAAAGCCTCTTTCGAAAAAGAGCGTCTAGACTGCAAGCAGTTCTTTCGAAAAAGCAAGCCGCTTTTTCGAAAGAAAGCACCCAGGCAGTCTGGATGCTCTCTTTCAAAAAAGCCCTGTTTGCATTCAAGAACACATTTTTTCGAAAGAGCACTTTCGAAAAAAGGCGTTCTTCCTCGTGAAATGAGGTTTCCGCCATCTAAAGAAAAGCCGTGTTCTTTCGATTTAATTTTGAAAGAATGCGGCTGTAGTCTCGACACAGGTGAAGTTTTTTCGAAAAAAGGCTACCTTTTTCGGAAAAACCCTGGAGTCTGGACACAGCCTAAGAGAGTAAACTGAGGGAGCTCCCTTTCTCTTCCCCAACTAGAACTGTGTGGTCAGGAGACCACAAAATACCAGGTCATAAACCCACCACTCCTCACTCTTCTACTACTAAGAGTTAGTGAGCTGCAGGATTAAACTTCAGATATCTGCTACACTATATTTCATGGAAACAAAGCTGTCATACATTCATTTTATTACCAATAGCTGTGTGTGAATGCCACACAAATCAGATGATAAATCAGGATTTTCCAGACCTCATTTGAATCCAGGGGAAGTTAGATTCCATACTGTTGTTTGCATAAGACAAAAACATTCAGGAAACTGACTGCAGGACAGAAGCCTTTATATAAATTTTATTAGCTTGGATTAGGCTACATATTAAGGGCTGTTTTACATATTAATTAGGTGAGAATACATCTGGCTCTGTAGGTCATTCCACTGTGACTAAGGCAGTTTTGATAGTATATCTCACTATGTGTAGAAATCTGTCAGTCTACTACCTAGTATTCTTAATTTATGTTTGTTACTCATGCATCTTCCGGGTGAACCTGCTGTACAACCTTAGCTGAAAGCCTGCACTAAGTTCCAGAGGTCCCAGATTCGATTCTGTACATCTCGAGAACATTTTTTAGACATTTGTGGCATCTAGATATGATTCTTGCTTCATCAAACAGAGCTAGAAACTGACGTGAAGAGGTGTTCAGTGACTTGCCTGTGATCCCCCAGCAAAAGACAGCGATGACCGAATTTGTGGAAGTCCCTTGTTTTAAACTTTTAACCATACTTTCCCTTATGTGTATTTGTGTTCCTTAAATGTGGGGCTTGATAAGGAAGTTAATCTATATATATTTTTGGCATATACTATAAGAGCACTAAAATTTTATGTACAGGATGCTGTACAAACATGAAAGATATGGTCCCTGCCTTGAAGTAGCTTAGGTTTAATAAAGGTAAAGGTAAAACAGACAGGTGGTGGTTTGTTTGGTACATGTGACTAGATCTAAATAACACTTTTTTTATTTACAATAAAAAACCACCTGACAGTCTTTGTAACCACCTGACAGTCTCTTTTTAAACTCTATCCCTTATTTATCATTTGCACTTATTCTGTCGTCGTAGATTTTTCACTCTTTGAGGCAAAAACTGTTTTCTAGTTTTTGTATAGCACCTATCATATTGTAGGCATTACTGAAAATAAAAAACAGTATTTAGATTTCCAAATTCTCTGGCCACAGATTCAGTTTTTAAACGTTACATTCAGCTTTATTTAAATCTTATTTGTTTAATCTTTGCACAGAATGTTCAGTATCTTAATTTGTATCAGAAAGATTTAACTAACATTTAAAAATTAGTGTGCTGAAATGTTTGTATTTTACTGTACAGTAAGTGCTGGTGAAAATAAGTCAAAATTTGTTAGTAGCATTCAAAAACATAGTAAGTCTGATTACTTTGATAGGCTCAGATGGAAATGTGATGTGTTTACTGACCTGTTGAGAAACATCACTTATTTTCCTTTTAATGCAGAGTCAGGAGAAGTGAAACAAAGTCTGATCACTGAATTGTTTTTCTTTCATTAATGGCTATCAATTCTCCTGGTTAGATCTGTTTCTGTACAATGCAGCATTGCTTTAAGAAACATTTCAGTAGTGTCACTGTTTATGGTGGAGTGTTTTGGTTCTAAGAACAAAAAGTACTGTGATATAGCATAAAAGATTACAAGTTGCTTCAGTAGTATTTCCTTTTACATCAACATGGCAGATATAAATACAGCAGAGAAAAGAACTCCCCTTTTGTCATGTATGTTGAACAAGGCATATGAAAAAGTGAAAGTATACTCTAGCATTTCTAATTTGTTTTGATTCCTAAATATACATGGATTGGACTTCCTAGAGATATACATGTTTAAAACTGAAATGTTATAATTATTTGG
Source organism: Pelodiscus sinensis (assembly GCF_052426305.1). Taxonomy (NCBI): domain Eukaryota; kingdom Metazoa; phylum Chordata; order Testudines; family Trionychidae; genus Pelodiscus; species Pelodiscus sinensis. Next base: position 46,792,745 of record NC_143052.1, read on the forward strand.
ATTTCCATACCCCTGGGATTTCTTCTTTATTTTTCTTCTTGGTTTTGTGCTTTAACATCACTCTTCATTCAGAATATGTATTTATTCAGTTCATTGCAACATTGATTAATTTTCCTTTGTATGTGATTGGCTTAGTAAGTAAATGGGATGTGAGGAGAGATTGATCTGGGCTTTGAAATTAACCATCTCCACATTCTGAAGCTGATGCCAGAAGCTGTTTTTCTATCCCTCTGCCCTTCATCACTGCATGCCCTGCTAGCTGTTACAGATGCTTCACTTTTGCATATGAGACAAAATACCTTACTGATATTTCCTAACCTTATTATATAGTATTTTGGATGAGTACAAATCTATTATGCTGCTTCCCAATGATAACTGAAGTTAAAATACGCATTTATGTAATTACTTGGTTTGTAAGTTTTATGCAATAGTAGTTTTTTATCCATTCTAAATCTAGCACAGGGCGCTTCATCAGTGGAATGCAACAGTATATTTACCCTCTCAAGAAGCTGAAAATTATAATAAAATCCCAGTTGTCTAGTTACAGTAACACACAATAAGCATTCTTTCTCTGCTATTAATGTTGCTACTGAAGAATCTTGTGCTACTTTTCAACAAAAGCAGAAATCTCAGAAATGTTAATATTTCAAAATGGCTTGGCATAGTGAACCTTACTTTTTCAGTAAAGTGTCAAGCCCCTATCCTCTCTACGTCCCAGTATCCAAAATCACTTCAGCAAAACAAGATTAATTTCTAAAATGGTAAAAGCAAGTTCAAACAAAGAAGATTAACATCTAAGGGGAAGTTCATATACTAGAAACATATATAAGCAGCAGTATCAAAAACATAGTGAAATCCAATAAAATCAGACAATACCTTTGTTTTAGTCATAACAAAATTTTACTTACAGAAATGGTTTAAACAAAGTTAAGCTTATGAGGTGATACAAAGCTGAAACAATGGAAAGAAAAACAGTTTTCATAATTGTATTTTATTTTTCTTTCCATTATTCCTCAGTCATTTTTGGACCTGGTAAGAATAAATGTGCACAAACATCTGAACTGCTGGTTTAGTATACATAGTACATAGTATTTCTGAATTCTTAAAAGGTGTAATTTGATATTTTTTTGTAAAGCAAAAATAGTTCTAGAGGATTTTTCTGTGATCTAAAAAGCACAAGATACAGAATTTATAAGAAGCAATTTAAATTGTATGGATCTTATTTTGTAAAACTTAGGTTCTCTTTTGTAGCCTATTTTTTAAAAAAGGAGCAAAACTACCTATGTATCTTTATACAACTTCAAAATTAGCCTTCCGTTTGAAGTATTATACAGTATAACTTTAAAAACTGAGATGAGTGCTGATATACATGGTAGTGGTTTTTATAGTTGCCTACGTATGAATATTTAATAAAATGAGTGATAAGTTAATTTAGTCTTCTGAGAATACTGCAAATAAATGTTATTCTGTGAATCTATTTAATAGCAACATTTATTTTATTATGAAATTACTATCAGCCTAAAATTGCCTGATTTAAAAAAAAAGTAATTATTTTGGTTAGTTTCCAATGGGAATTTGACTATGTACTTTGTTATACAGGTACTATCAGATTTCAGCATAATTTCATGTGTTGGTGCACATGCACAAATAGAGTAATATAGTCAAAAAAGGAAAAATGGTGTGACTTTTCATTTTCAAAGGGTAAAATACGTGTGTGTACATACACACTTATACTTTTCAATTGTTTTTCCTATTCTTTTGCAGTCTTTTGATCAAGGAAGAGTACATAAAGTCTTCCATACTATATGCAGCAGACTTCATGCATTTAACAAACTCTCCTCTAAAGCTGCTAAGTAATAATATGTGGAATGTCTAACAAAATAACTCCTAAGATTTCTGAAGCTCTGTTCTGTAGATTGTCGTTTTTACTGGATGACTTGAAAGCTTTTATCAATAATTGTGATATAACTAGCTACTAATTCTACATAGACTCTTCTCTCAAAATAGAAATCACAGTACTGCTGAGTAAAATGAACATATATCTTGAGGTACAGTTCAACAACAAATATGTACATTACAGGGTTCTGCAACCTTTATGTTGAACTGGCCCTTTAATTCTTTATTTTAAAAATATAACTGAAGCATTTTGAACCAAATCTTCTGTCTTATCTGGCTCTGATGCTTTTTCAGGTTTAAACATTATCTATTAAGTTAAGATTTTGAAGAAAAAACAAGTTTGTAGATGAAAATAAAAAAGCACTTACCTATATGAAAATGTCTGAAATTATTTTAATTTAGATACAGTTAAACTAAAACCAGAATTGTATATGATTTTCATTAGTTTTTTTTCTTCTTATTATAATAATAGAAATTATGGACTGTGGAAACTGATGTTTCCCAAAATGTGTTTATATTAACCCATGATGATAGCATCCTGTTAATTTTAGTTAACAATGAACTTCTTACCACTGTATGTGACTTTAATTTATCTTTTAGTGTAGGGACAAAAATAACATTACAAGAATCGTACTAAACTGTAACTGAGCCTGTAACGTCGATGAACCTGTTTAGGATTTGTTTTATATATTTTAATTTCTCAAAAATAATGCACAGCCTTAATTTTATTCATATGTCTTCCCTCTAACATCTGTCACTTTAACTCGCAGGCTGGTCTCCCTCCCTAACCCCTTTGTTAATGAGTGGTGGTCCTGTCCCCCTGGGTGGCAGGCCCACCCTTCTTCACCAAACTGCTGCCCAGGGAAATGTCACTTTATTGTCAATGCTGCTTAATGAAGAAGGATTGGACATTAATTATTGCTGTGATGATGGTTATTCTGCCTTGTATTCTGCTGCTACGAATGGACATACAGGTAAGCGATTCACAGTTTTATTAAATGATATAGATAAAGGCTGTGTCTACACTGCACCCCTTTTCCGGAAAAGGGATTCAGATTAGACACTTCGGAATTGTAAATCCGCGGGGGATTTAAATATCCCCCGCGGCATTTGCATTTACATGGCTGCCGCTTTTTTCCAGCTTGGGGATAAGCCGGAGAAAAGCGCCAGTCTAGACGCCCTTTTCCGGAGGATTCCTACTTTCAAGTAGGAATAAGAAATCCTCCGGAAAAGGGCTTATTTTCCGGACAATCGCATCTAGACTGAGCCAACATCTGTTTGAAGGTTGAAGAAAAGACTTCTATTGAGTAGGCTTCTGATTAGATATTTAGTCTTTAAAGTGTCATAGGACTCCTCGCTGTTTTTGCATAAATTATAAATTTGAGCAAAATCTCAGTTGATATGGACTTCATATATAAGTTTGTCAGTGATTTTCTGTGGAAGGGATCAGGGATTTCATTATTAGTATGAAATTCAAAAGTGCTGATGATCTAGCAGTTCCTACTGATCTCTGAGGGTATGTCTACACTACCCCGCTAGTTCGAACTAGCGGGGTAATGTAGGCATACCGCACTTGCAAATGAAGCCCGGGATTTGAATTTCCCGGGCTTCATTTGCATAAGCGGGGAGCCGCCATTTTTAAAACCCCGCTGGTTCGAACCCCGGGCAGCGCGGCTACACGGGGCACGAACTAGGTAGTTCGAACTAGGCTTCCTAGTTCGAACTACCGTTACTCCTTGTGAAATGAGGAGTAACGGTAGTTCGAACTAGGAAGCCTAGTTCGAACTACCTAGTTCGTGCCCCGTGTAGCCGCGCTGCCCGGGGTTCGAACCAGCGGGGTTTTAAAAATGGCGGCTCCCCGCTTATGCAAATGAAGCCCGGGAAATTCAAATCCCGGGCTTCATTTGCAAGTGTGGTATGCCTACATTACCCAGCTAGTTCGAACTAGCGGGGTAGTGTAGACATGCCCTGAGAGTTTGGATATTCATTTTTACTCTTGACATAACTAATGAGAGAGTTCTACAGAATTAATGGAGACATCATTCTTAAATATTTGCCATAATTACTGTAATATAAGTCTTATAAGATTATATAGCTACATATAAACTGTAAGCTTTAGGTAGTAGATTCTTGTTTTTTAAAACAAGTAGTATATTGTAGTTGTTTTGATTCCTACAACATCTTCTTTCTGCTTTCTACGCAAATACTGTCCCCAACTCTTGTGCATGCATTTTGTTTTTGAATGAATGCTGGAAAATAGATTTTACCATTTGGCCTCAGCATTGAGCTAGTCCACTCAGGTAGCTACATTATGTTGATAGTATCAAGCATTCATTCAGACACTGGAAGTGACAGAGGGAGGAAGAATAAAATGGTAAACCTCGCTGCAAAACCCAGGAGATATCCCTTGGAACCAGCTATAGAAAATTATGTGCATTAACTGTACTTGGTATACAGCTTCAACAGTGATGCATGCCCCTTAAATATTTAAGATTCCTAGAAATACCTCTGTTGCCCTTTTTTTTAATTACTTTCACCATAACCGCTATCAAGGACTTTTTGAAGGAGCCAGAAAGCATGCTGGTCATACACCTAGAACTGCTTTAAGGAAACCTTTTTTCATTTTATTCAAAGGAGATTTATAAAGTTGGTAAGAAGGAATTCATATTTTTAATTGAATAGATATTTGAATTAAGATGGGGATGGGTGAAGGAAAGACAGGAAAGAAGTTGTGATGGTATTGGCATTTGTCAGAGCAGTACTACTGAGAAATAATTGAATATCTGAGGTTTTTTTAATTGGAATTCCATGGTAAATATTAGTTTTAGGCAAAGTAGCTGTGTGAGGGCTTCTTGATGATTTTTAAGACTTTCAAATAAACATTCTAGTATAGAAGTAGCTTATCGTGGATGGGATATTCAAAAATAGACTCCTAGTTAGGCTTTTAGTTCCTTACTCTGGCTCACAAAAGTTTGACCTCAATTTCAAAAGTGCTAAGTATCCAGTAAGTCTCAGGCCAGGTTTACAATAGACCTGGAGGCTTGTCTTAAGGTATGCAACTCCTGCAATGTAAAATACATAGTTGGAGTCAGCTTACCTTAAGCCAAGCTTTGTGCCATCCCCACAGCAGGAAGCTGATGGGAGCAAATACTCCTGTCTGCTTGGCTTTCTTTACTTATTGCAAGAGCAGGAGTACCAGTTGCCAGGAAGGGCACCCTTTGAGTTCACTTCAGTGAGTTTAGTTAAGACTCTCGTTAAGACTTGCTAAATCAATCTCCAGAAGATTGATCACAGCAACATCTATCTTCTGTGGAGTGAAGACAAGGCCTCAGTGACTTCAGTGTGAGGTTTTGAGCTCTCGGTATCTTTAAAAATCAAATCAGTTATATGGGTAAATAAGGTTTGGCTCTGGTTTTTTTAAATCTTGTTCCTTGATGTTTGGTGATTTATGCAGTCATTCCATAATACTCACTTAAACATTTCAGAGAGTGATAATCAGAGGAAAATATGCTTTCAGAAGTGAATAAAAATGAATTTCACTTGTCAAAACTTTGGTTTTTTGATTTGAGCACATTAATGTTCAAAAATTTGGGGCAGGAGATTAAATCCAGGATTTTCCTTCAGAAAAGGGGGAAGTTACAGAAGAACCTCAGAGTTACAGACATCTTGAGTATGCAGGTTGTTTATTATTCTGAAATGTGTGTAATTCTGACTAAAATGTTATGGTAAATTTTGCAAAGAACAACAGCTGTACATTAATATATCTCTGAAACTTTACTATTCAAAAGAAAAATACTGCTTCCCCTTTATTTTTTAAAAGTGCACTTTTAACACAGTACTGCATACTGTTTGCTTCACCACCACCACCACCTTCCTTCTGCTGCCTGATTGTATACTTCTGGTTCCAAATGAGGCGTGTATTTGACTGGTCAGTTCATAAATCTAGTGTTCTGAACTATGGAAATTTTTCTTCTAAGAAATATACTTTGAGCAGGCTATGTACTTTCTTACATTTTAAATGTGTGTAGATGGCATTCTAATCTCTTGTGGAAGAAAAAGCAGAAAAATGATATAATTACTATATACTTTAAATATCTTGAATGAATTTGGCTGTGGAATGGATGAATCATTTTCATTTTCTACTGTTTAATTTAACAAGTTATTTTGGAAATTGTTCACTAAGTTTGCAAGTGCAGTTCAGTTGTAACATCATCCCTAATATGATGTAATTTTAGAGCATTCTGACACCTGTGGACTTTTTTTAACTAATCAACTACATGCTCTCGTTTTAATCCTTCATTTTTCCTGTTGCATCAGCCTTGATTTGTGTTTAATTAATAGATTGTGTGAGATTGCTGCTGACTGCAGAAGCACAAGTTGATGCTGCTGATAAAAATGGCTTTACACCCTTGTGTTCAGCAGTTGCTCAGGGACATTTCAGGTAAGTGTCATAAGACTTTTTCATGAAACTGTAGTACAGTACTCTTTAAGCATTATATTTTTAGCTGTAGTTGTGCTTTTATCCTATATTTGAAGCAAAATACTAACGCTGTCAAACAATTACATTTATTTGTGAGTAATTGTGCTGTTAAATAATAGAATAGCATTTACATATTTTTGGATATTTTCTACATTTTCAAATATATTGATTTCAATTACAACACAGAAAACAAAGTGTACAACACTCACTCATATTTATTTTTTATTACAAATGATTGCACGGCAAAAAACAAAAGAATTTTTTTTTCAATTCACCTAATACAGGTGCTGTTGGCTAATTTCTTTATCATGAAAATGCAATATACAAATGTAGACTTATGTACAAAAAATGCATTAAAAATATAACCATGTAAAACTTTAGAGCCTGTAAGTCCACTCAGTCCTATTTCTTCAGCCAGTGGCTCAGACAAACAAGTTTATTTACATTTGCAGAAGATAGCACTGCCTGCTTCTCGTTTACAATGTCACCTGAAAGTGAGAACAGGTGTTCACATGGCATTGTTGTAACTGGTGCCACAAGATATTTGTGCGAGATGCCCTAAAGATTTCATATGTCCCTTCATCCTTCAGTCACCATTCCAGAGGACGTGTACATGCTGATCACAGGTTTTCCTCGATACTGATCCAAAGCAGTGCAGACTGACGCATGTTAATTTTCATCTTCTGAGTCAGATGCCACCAGGATATTAATTTTTCTTTTTTGGTGGTTTGGGTTCTGTAGTTTCCACATCAGTGTTGCTCTTTCATGACTTCTGATAGCATGCTATATTTCTTTTAAAATGCATTTTCTTTGCATTTTATAAAATCTGCAATGAAAGTGTTCTTGAAATAAACAATGTGCTAGTTCATTACCTGAGACATTAAATATATGGCAGAATACCAGTAATATGGAGCAGGACGCATACAGTTCTCTCCCAAGGAGTTCATTCACAAATTTAATTAACAAGTTATTTTAATGAGCATTATCAGCATGGAAGCATATGGTCTGGAATGGTGGCTGAAACATGAGGAGGCATATGAATCTTTAGTGCATCTGGCACATAAATATCTTGTGAAGCCAGCTACATCAGTGTCATATGAACACCTGTTTTCACTTTCAGGTGACACTGTAAATAAGAATGGTCAATATTAGCTGCTAAAAATGGATTGTCTTACTGATTGGCTGCACAAGAAGTAGGACTGAGTGGGCTTGTGGTTTGTGAGATGATAAAGTGGTGGTTGGTTTTTTTTGTGCAGTTATGTAACAAAAAATCTACATTTGTAAGTTGCACTTTCAGGATAAAGAGTTTGCACTATTTGTATCAGATTAATTGAAAATTATTTTTATCATGTTTATAGTGCAAATATTTGTAATCAAAATAATATTGTGAGCACTTACATTTCAATTACAACATAGAATACAAGTGTATATCTATTTGAAAAAGTAGAAAACATCCACAAATATTTATTACATTTCAATTAGTATTGTTTAATAGTGCAATTTTTAAAATCATGATTAGATTTTTTAGTTAAATGCAATTAATTGATAGCACTACAAAATACCCAATCTCATAGTAATGTAACATTCTGGTTGAGAATGTAAACAAATTTCTATGTTTCCCATTGTAGCTTTAATTTGACCACTCATGGTGCACCTGTACTATTTGTAATGGCACCATGACAATTACAGTTTCCATGGGGACAATAAATTTGAATTTCCTGACTTTTTTATATACACATTGTTAGCTATAATGCTGTATTAATGTAGGCTTTTGTATTCATTTTCGTTGTTTGATTTTTCTAAAACAAAAAGGAGAAAGAGAGAGCCAAAAGGAAGACGTGATTCTACACTCCAATGGCCTCAGTGTGGATGGCCTGTAGGATTCATTAAATTTTCATTTATTTTGTAGTTTCTTGGGTTTTGTTTTCTTTGTTTTTAAGAGAAAAACATGTAATTTATCCAGATATATGTATTACTTAGTCTGTAATCTCATGGTCTTATTGCTGCTATTTTTGTTTTCTCCAAACCATTCCACCCCCACTGTCTCCATTTGCCACACCCAGCTATTGTATGTTGTCATGATGTAAACTCATCTGAGCAGGGACTGCCTCTTTCTATGTGCTGCACACAGCCCAATAGAATCCCAATTCTGAGCACTATTTTACAGATAATAGCCAAATGATATGCTATTTAATGTTAAATTTGTAAATTTACAGAAACTAGAATAGGATATGCAAGAAACCAGTACATCCTGTCACTAAAATGGATGCCTTTCAGATACTTGTAAATATGAAACTATTCATTTCTGCTGCTCACCCTGTCAACATTTGGGTAGTTATGGCTCTGTTGTACTTGTGGCTCAGCACAGCTTATGCTATTTCTGCTCCTGAGGGCTATTTACAAGGCTTGACATCCCTAAATATTTCTTGTTTCTCCATCTTTTCTGATGTCTTGAACATGGATTGCCTTATCATGACATGTAATAAAACAAAGCCAGAAATATAAAAATAGTGCTGAGAGGCTAAGTAATTTCAATAATGCTTTAGATGTTGATCATTTTAAATTTCCTACTTTGAAGAATTCTCCCATAGGCAATGCAATAGTGTACTCTGTCCGTCCTTTCTCTCCGCATTATACAGTCAGTGCTGCTGCTGTACTAAGAATCTGAAGTTAATGACAGTGATGGACTATTAGTATTGGCTAGTGCCAAGATAGCATAGCATGTTTGAGGCAAGTTTCTTAGTATGTATGCCAATTAACCTTTTTCTTGAACTGTCACAACCTTGTATCAGCCATAGATGTAGTGTTTTGAGCAAAAATGGACAGTTCTTCTAAATTGTTTGGCAGCTTTTGTTTGGATTGAAAAAATGTCCACTAAAAACTGAGATCACCAAACTCATTTTACTATTGTCCCAAACCAGATTTTGATCCTGAACTTCCAAAGGTGACAGTTAGTTCATAAACTCTTGTACCACTTAGAGTCTAACATGCCCTTTTGTTATCCGGTCACCCAGTTTTGTGAGATTCCTTTATAACAATTTGCATTCTTGAATCATTTTGTATTGTCTGCAAACTTTGCCACATTACTGTTTTTCCAGATCATTTATGAAAACAGACCTTTTGGGACCCTATTTACCTTTTTCAATTCTGAAAACTCCTGCTGGTTGAGGCACTGCCAACATGATATTAACAGCCAGACACATCCAAGAAAAATGTAGAGAGAAACATCAGGATCTCTGCATGATTTTTATTTACTTGGCCAAGGCATTCAACACGGGCTTTGGAAGGTACTTGTGTGAATTGGCTGTCCTGAAAAATTCATTGCCATAGTTCGATCCTTCCAGGAGGGTGTGATGGGTCATGTCCTTGGCAATGGAGAGACATTGGCACCTTTTGAAGTTTTAAAAGGTACAAAGCAATCCTATGTCCTTGCTCCTCTGTTGTTTAGCATCTACTTTTTGACAATGCTGTTAAGTTAGTTTCAAGGATTGCAAGTTGGGCATACCTATTTAATATCAAACTGGCGGCATTTTCAGCCTCTGAAGACTTCAAGCTCATACCAAAGGGTTCACTACAACTGTCTGTGTCCTCCTGTTTGCTGATGACTGTGTACTGTTGGCTCATTCAGTTTAAGATGTACAGAAGCTTTTTGATCATTTTGCCACCTCTACTCACCTGTTTTGGACTCACTGTGATCCTTAAGGAGACAGAGGTTATGTCTCAACCTCTTCAGAAAGAGCCCTGCACTTAGGTGATTACTGCTGCTGATACTGTTCTTAGGGCTATGGACAAGTTCTGCAATTTGGAAGTGTACTGTCCTCCCAACATAAATGTTGATGATGTAACTGCTTGACTAGCCAAAGATAGTTACCTTTGGAAGATTTACCAAACACTTATGGAATGACCATGGTGTTAAACTGCTATCTTCATAAGAAATTTATTGGGCAGTTGTCCTGACTATTGTGCTGTATGATTTGGAGTCAGGTACCATATATTGCTGCCACATTTTGAAACTTGGTTCCATATGCATTGCCTCAGAAAGATTGCCCACGTGAATTGGTGAGACAGAACTCCAAACTTGGAAGTCCCTTACACTGTGTGATGTCATGGGCCTGGAAGCAGGGCTTCTGAACAAACTGTTTTGATGGATTAGTCATGTTATGAGGATGGATGACACACAGATACCGAAGGTGATCTTCTATGGCCAGCTTGTTTGTGGAAATGCTCTACTGGTAGTCAGTATAAACCTTATAAAGAAATCTTAAAGACCAACCTCAAGTCATGCGGCATATCTCCTGGTGATCTGGAAATGATAGCTCAGGACAGACTGTTCTGGCAGCAAACTATTGCAAATGCTTTGCGAGTCAACCTATCTAGATACTAATATTCTAAAGTTAATCTTCAGAAAAGGGTAGGATTCTAAAAGAGTGAACAGCACCCACAAGTGGTGGATTTGTATGTGACATCTAGGATTGGATTTGCTGATTGAGGATTGGCTTTGTCGTGCATCAGCTGAGTCATAGAATATGAGATCCATTGATTGAAAGCTCAGTCTAAACAGAATTCTGAAAACTGACCATTTATTCCTAACCTTGGTTTTCTATCTTTTAACCTTGAGAGGACCTTCACTCTAATTTCATGACTTTTTACCTTGCTTAAGAGCCTTTGGTGAGCAGCCTTGTCAAAGATTTTCTGAATGTGCAAGTAAACCATATCTATTGTATCATAATTGTCCACATTTTTTTTACCTCAAAAAAAATTGTAATAGATTGATGAGGCATGATTTCCCTTTACACAAGCTGTGTTAAGTCTTCCCTAAAAGACTGTGTTCATCTCTATGCCTGATAATTCTTTTCTATAGTTTCAATCAATTTACACTTGGTACTAAAGTTGGGCTTACTTGCCTTTGGAACTTTTTAAAAAAATCAGTGCTGTATTAGCTATCTGCCAGTCACTTGGAACAGAGTCTGATTTAGGCAGTAGATTACATACCTAAGTTAGTGGTTCTACAATTTCATATCTGAGTTTTTTTCAGAACTCTTGAGTGAATACCATCTGATTATAGTAACTTATTGCTGTTTAGTTTATCGGGTTCTTTTTCTAAAACTGCTTCTGTCTACACCTAAGTTTAGGACAGTTTCTCAAAATTGGTAGCAGAAAAGAATGACTCAGATGTGGGAATCTCTCTCACATCCTTTGCAGTGAAAACTGATGCAAAGAATTCATTTAGCTTTTCTGAAATATCCTTGTCTTCCTTGAGTGTTCCTTTAGCACCTCAATCATCTGGTGATTGCAGTGAGTATTTGGCAGGGTTCCTGCTTCTAATAAACTTAAAAACTATTTTTTGTGTGTGCCTTTTGCTAGTAGTTCTTTAAATTCTCTTTTGACCTGCCAATTATTCTTCAGCTGGCTACAGGTGTATATTCCACTTGGGTGTGTGAGCCCCTGGCACACAGAAACTGTAGAATTTTGCTTAGTAGTGCCCTTTGGGAAGGCAAAAACACTCTTTAGACTTTGTAACCTCTCTGATGGCTGTCTCCACCCAGATGGCTGCCTCTAAGGATGTCACCACCCAGACGCCCTCCCCATCTCTTTTTCAGTGACTTTTGCTTGCATCTTAGTATTCTGTTTGTAATTTACCTCATGCCCACTCTCCAGTTAAAAAATAAAGTCACTCAGGTAGAATACAGTCAACTCTGGAGTCTTCCGTGGGGTGGCCATTTAATCTGGTACCAGCAATATGGGTCTCTTTACTGGACATATCAACACCATTGATTTTTCAAGCAGCTGCTGATTTACTTTGCCTCTCTTTGCCAGACCTGCATGTAATACTGGAGCCCTCAGCTCAAGTGGTATCTTCTGAGATCTGTGGACCATCTGAATTGATTGCTTCACAATGCGGGCTGTTTAAGGCATCTCAGGGACTGCTTAAAAATCATATTGTGGAGATAATACCACTCTACCTGTTGGCACCGAAGGCTGTGGTGTTAGTGCAGATTCCAGCTTTGGCTATGGAGACAATATCAGCTTCTACAGATCTAGTACAGGCCAGAACTACAAATGCATTAGCAGCCTCTACTTCGATACCAGTGTCTGTTCCAGTATTGAGTGGTAATGCTGTGTCTCTGACACTGCTGGTACTCATGACTTCGACTGCTCTGATTTTTTTTTTTCTTTTTTTGGCGTCGCCAGTGTACTTCCAATGAGATAAGACACAGGATGGCTCTGTGATGCTAGCAGACCATGTGCCAGTTCATGCCAAGCTCCTGGGTTCCAACACGACACTTATAGATAAATAACTGGAAACTATTATTTAAAGGGCATTACATTTATAAAAATGTGTTTACTTATAAGATGTTGCATGTATTAATTTTACTTAATATCTGGACTCTGTATTGTATAGATACACTGAGAGCTGGTCTACAGTGCAAATTTGCATCAGTGCAACTGTACCAATGCAACTATGCTGCTATGGCATGTCTGAGACCTGGAAATAAAAGGCTCTGCATTCCATCTGTTGAAATCCCCAGAAATGTTCCCTTTAATTTTTTTTCAGCCATGTGCAGAATAACATTTTGTTATGTGCACCAAGATATGTGCAGATGTGCAGCACCAGTAGAAACCTATGCTGTGGGTGCTGTGGTCACTCTGCTAATCAGTTGGGCGGCATTTGAATCCCTCCTGGGAAGCCACCCAAGTGCTCAGTTTACAGGGAACACTGGTTCCCGGTCCCTGTATATTAAGTTATAACACTGCAGAAATTCTCTTACTAAGCCAGTTGTGCAATCAACCCTCTTTCCCTCCCCTAACCGTGCATCCATTTTATACTCTCTTTAAAAAGTGGAAAGAGCAATTCTGGTGAAGATTCTCTAAGGCAGTGGTCTTCAACCTTTTTATACCCAAGATCACTTTTTAAATTTCAGGGCAAGCCACGATTTACCCCATCCCTTCCTCAAGACCCCACCCCTTCCTTAGGCCCCGCCCTCTCTATCCCCCTCCTCTCCATCAGTTGCTGTCTCCAGCCCTTACGCACTCTCACTGCGTTGAGACAGGAGGTGTGAGCTCTGGGGTGGGAATGAGGGATTTGGGTGTGAGAAGGGGTGAGAGGTGCAAGCTCTGGGAGGGAAGTTGGATGGAAGAAGAGGTGGAGAAGGAGATGCTGTCTTGGGGAGGGGACTCCAGGCTGGAGAGTGTTGGGGTCAGGTGGAAGGTTAGGGTGCTGAGCAAGCCGCAGACTTGTGGATATAGGGGTGCAGGAGTTTGGGTTGGGAAGTATGAGGGGCTCAGGGCCAGGAGGGTTGGGAGTATGATGGGCTCAGGGCACAGGTTTGCGGTGTGTGGCTATGGCAGGAGTGTTGTAGCACAAGAGTGGAGATGTGAAAGGTACAGAAGTTTGAGGATATGGGGGGTCAGGGCAAGGGGTTCAGCTGTATCATAGGCTCGGGTTGGGGTGTGTGATGCTATAGCCAGATGGGGGCTTGACCCGCTGAAAAATCAGTCAGGAGCCACACATGTGAGATGCAAAAAAACAACCCCTACAAAAGCCCCCAAGCCTCACTGATGTGTCCCCAACTGAGACACCTCACTCCCCTGGCACTCCAGCCCCATGAAGGTAGGTAGGACTGAGGTTCAAGGCCACAGGCCAGATTAACTCTTCTGGGGTTCAAGCGTTAATGGATTTTGTGGGCCCCCCAGGCTCTGGGGTGGGGCCAAAATGAGGGATCCCGTGTGCGGGACAGGGCTGCCAGTGAGTGGAATAGGGATGGAGGTGCAGAATCTGGGTGGGAAGTAGAGTACAGGAGCAAGCTGGGGATAGGTGTCTGGCCAGGAGGAAGGGAGCAGGAACAGGATGCTGGTGGGTGTCTGGCCAGGGGCAAGGGGACAGGGGTAGCTGGGCCAGTACCTAGGGCTCTCCAGGGATGAGTTTCTCTCTGGAAGGATCTGCAGGCAGCACTGGAAGAAATGCACGTGTGGCTCCTTTAAGAAATCCAGCCACTTTAGATCCTCCACTGACATCTTAAACCCCCACCTCCCCAACCCTGTCTCCCTGGTGCACAGGGGAAGGAAGGCAAGACAAAGTGCACACTTTGCTATGGGAGCCGTGGGACTTCTTTCCGTGGTGTGGAGCCATGGGACTTCTCTCCCCCTGCCCACTGCAGGAAGCCGGCATTGGCTCCAATTTTGTGAGGGGCAGGAGGCTGTAGCTCCTGCGCAGGCACCTCATTGCGGGTGGGACAGAAAAAGGGGGACTGGGAATACTGCATCAAGATCGCCTGGCAGTGCTTCCATGATTGACCAGTTGATTGCAGTTGACTGGTTGGTGACCACTGCTCTACACCAGTGAGAGAGAGATCACTTCTATCAGTTTAATAATTCCATCTTATTGATAGCAGAAACTATGTTGGTGGGAGATGCTTTCCCATTGATATAGCGCTGACTACTAGGGATGTTAAAATATGTTTGTTTATTTAATGGGCAACCACTGAAAATTTGAGTGGTAATACATGTGGGGAGGGGGAAGAGACTCCCACCTGCTGCCCTGCTGCCTCTGTATCAGTTGCCTCCCCCCACGCTGCTGCCATTGATACAGAGGCGGGTGAGGGAGCTGTGTGTGACTGTGCATGTTAACCAATGAGCTTTAGCTTTAGCTCATTGGTTAACTGTATAAACTGTGTAAACCCTATTGATTATACTAGTGGTTAGGTTGCTGTAACTACATTGCTCAGGACTGTGGATTATCCATATCCCCCAGTAACGTAGTTATACTGAGGTAGGGCTAAGTTTTTCACATTGTAGACTTGTATAACGGTGTAAATTGCCAAATAGAAAAAGAAGTTTAGTTAAAGTAAAAATAGCTTCCTAAGGAGGTGCTGGGGCTCGCACATAACAATGCCCATTGAAAACAAATCACTCACTGTGAAACATAAAAGGGCATAGACTTTGTTGATTGCTCTTACTCTCCTCCCCCAAGGAGGAAATGTCCACAATGACTCCTCCCATTAGCTGGAACTCTGGGGGAAGTGAATAAAATCCCTGGATCTTCCCAGGCTTTTTGAACTCATAAGGGGCAAAGATTTTGAAGCATTAACAAGCATGGCACGGGCCCCTCTTTCCCTGGCCCTGCTTGCGCTGGCAGCTTGACCCCTTTCTCAGGGGCTGGGGGTTACAGCTCATTTCTGGGTTAGGGGACCAGCCACTCCTTCTGGGACTTCCTCCCCTGCTGTTTCTGCTCTCGCGTTGTTATGGCTTACTCCCAAACTTAAACTCTCTTGCTCTTTGTCTCTTATCTACCTTTCCTTCCATCCTCTCCCTTTCTCCCTCCATCGTCCAACTGGGGAAGCTTTTAAAGGCCCTCCAGCAGGCTTGCAGTGGAGTCAGTTGGCCCCAATCTGCTTGGGCCAGCTCCCTACCAGCTGCTTCTAATCGTCCTGCCACCCTCTGCTTCTATTTAGCAGGCCTTTTATGCCTTTTGGGCTGCCTTTCTCCCACTCTGTAACAATCCTCTGTCTTGGCCCTGCCACACAAGGGATTTTCAGCTATTTAGCCTGGGACAGCCCTATAGGATTTACAGAATTTAATATATCAT
This sequence comes from Pelodiscus sinensis, assembly GCF_052426305.1. NCBI lineage: Eukaryota > Metazoa > Chordata > Testudines > Trionychidae > Pelodiscus > Pelodiscus sinensis. The sequence continues at coordinate 46,808,707 of NC_143052.1, forward strand.
AGCAGTTTCTATTACCTAGTTGAATCTAAGGTTGTAACTAATTTGGGCGTATATGTTTACCTGCTTTGTCCTTGTAAATAATCTTATTTATTTTTCTTCATTAATAAATACTTGGTTACTATGGGCTACAAATATTGTCTTTTGATGTAAGAGCTACTATGCAATTGATCTGGAGTAAGTGACTGGTTCTTTGGGACTGCGGATAATCTCAACATTGTGATTTTTGGCGTAAGTGAATATCTGTGTCAAAAGCAAGGTTGCCTGGCTGGCCAGGTACACCGGGAGTGGCAGCAGATGGTGCCCACATCATTCTTCTCCTCTAGCCACAGTGAAGTGAAGTTTTGCTAGGTTCCCACACAGCGTTTCTCCTCTCCCTCCTCCCCCCCTATTTTTCAACCTCATTGAGATGAATGGGGCAGTTCACACATTTTATCAAAACTGTTATGGCTAGAATCTTCGTTGTTTAGATGAAAGCTGAGATTCTGATGTACTCACATAACTCCATGAATGGATACAGGCCAGTAATCCATGTAGCTTAATCTGACTATCTCTCCCTACTGGTTTTTTTTTGACATCTTATTCTCTCACTTCTAACTTTACCTGCTTGATTGACTCCTCTCTCTATTGTCTGTCTGTCAGCTGCACTGTTATGCATCTCCATGTGTTCTTTCATGTGTGTCTGCTACATGCAACAAGAGCCCTGAACTAATCCACAAAACTAATCCTCTCTTCAAGATACAGCTGTATTGCAGTGTCCATGTGAAATAAGCCAATGAATGAAAGATAGGTTTAGGGACATTTAGGAATATGACTATTTATAATTGAAAGGGAAAAAAGTGTACACTGTATATAAATTATATACTCATCTACTATACATTTGAGAGAATTTGTGCCTCTGCATCTGTCCATCTCTAAGTCCGTTTAAGAACTCCTAATTGGTAAGAGCTAGGACCACCAAATTTGGTATGGAGCTTCCTTTTATAATAACTTAAAGCAAAATCAGGATTTGGTTGTACTAGGACAGTGAGATGTGCACGGAATAAAATTTTCTCATCTGGTAGCTGGGACAGCTATACTCCAGATTGACCACAGGGGGGCAGCAAGCAAGTGCACCCCTGACAGCCCCAGAGAGCCACAGAGTAGCTGCTGGCCAGGCAGCACTGCCCCCTCTGTCCCCTCTCCACCCTTGGCCAGCCCCAAGGAATAACACCACCATCCAGGCAGTATGGTCCTGGGGAGCAGCCGCCAGCTACCCTACCCTCTGCCCTGACTGCTGCACCCCTCACCCTCTGCCCTGGTCCCCCAACATCTCCAAGCTCCTGCCCTGACTCCTGCACCTGCCACACTCCCAACCCCTGCTTGGAAGAACCCAAGCAACACTAGATAAATCTTGTACTGTATTACCTACATACTTACTTGTGTCTTCTATCCTGCCTATGTTGCTAGTCTTTGGTCAGACAGTATGTCTGCACAGTACTTATCACAGTGGGACTCTAGTCTTCAGCTAAGCTTGTGAAAGCTATAGCAATTTGAATAAAAATGTTATGAGGTGGCCAGTGTATGAGTGACTTTTGTGGACAAATCTTTAGTCATCTGAAAAGCAATATTTCACAGCTATTGTCTTCATTGATAGGAGCCATTTCTTCGGTTCTCTTGGAAGATTTAGATGCTGTTTTCTAATGAAAATATTGTAAAGCTTCACAACAAATTTGTGTTTTCAGTGTTTGCTGCTTTGTAGAACTACAAACATAACTGCTGTGAGAGGAACAGGGGGATTAGAAAGAAACTTCCTTTGTTACTCGCACTTGAAGTCTTTTGTTCAAATAAATGTCAAATAAGTTTTTGTCAGCGCTTGTAAGGTATAGTTTTCCAGCCTCCACAGGTATAAACAGAACTTTAATATACCTATAATAATTTAAAATTGATGTGATTAATATAAACTAATGTAGTTAATATATACAACAGTACATGTAAGTATGGTTTTTAAAATACATGTAAGTTGTATAGTATTTTAAAAGTCAAATTGAGCAATGTTTTATAGTACTGTCACCTGGTGTTTCCCCTCATAGATGTGCAGAATTATTAATTATGTATCAGGCTGATGTTAACCATGCTGCTGAAAGAGGACAGACACCTTTGTACCTTGCCTGTGGAAATGGAAATAATGAATGTATCAAACTTTTACTGGAAGCGGGAGCAGACCGAAGTGTAAAAACTAGTGTAAGTTAAAAACATTTTTAAAATCACAGTGTGGATATAGAACCAAACAGCTGCAAAAATCAGAATGCTTTGCAGTGTCATTCTTCTCTTTTTAATGATGTAATACTCCATGGCTATGTCTACACTGGCGGGTTCTTGCGCAAGGACATCATGCGCAAGGGTTCTTGTGCAAGAAGTCTTGCGCAAGGAAACGTCCACACTGTCATATGTGAGATGTGCTTTTGCGCAAGAGCACCCATGGTAGTGTGGATGCTCTCTTGAGCAAGAAAGCTCTGATGGCCATTTTACCCAGAGGGCTTTCTTGCACAAGAAACCCCTGCCGAGAGTCCGCACTGCCCTCTTGCGCAAAAGCCCCTGCGCAAGAGGTCTTACACCTGTTAAAAAAGAGCATAGCTCTTGCGCAAGAAGCCGTCTCTCACCACGCCATACTATAAATCTTCTTCCACAAGACAGGGTGGACACTCTGTGGATTCTTGCGCAAGAACAGTCATTCTTGCACAAGAACCTGCCAGTATAGACATAGCCCAAGTGTTTTGGAATTTGTGAGAGACTTTGGTTTTATATTGCTGCGTCTTATTGTTTAGGCTGCATAGTTTTCTTAAACTTTTAAATCAGTTTTACCAACATCAGTTTCAAAGTTCAACATCTTGAATACCATATTCCCCTATGAGACAGCAGAGATAGACTCCATCTACACAACTGTCAATTATCATAGCGTGCAGTGTCCTTCTAGCCTTCTCATAGTGGTACTCATTACTGAGGGCTGTGTCCACGAAAGCTCGTGATACTATTGACATGTTTTGTTAGGCTATAAAGTGCTACCAGACCATGTACAAATATGTGTTAGTCACTGATACCTGCATAGCTCTGGGACATCTTGTTTAATTGCAGATCAAATGCTATTGAAGAAAACATTCTTCAGCAAGGATTGTGAAAGATATGCTTAAACATTTGTCATAAAAGGAGAATGAGGATGACAAAAACAATCACATGTAGTGTGTGGATGGGTAGGGAGTAGTTAAGAGCCTTCAGATTTAAAGTTTAGGTATGCCCTTATTCACATAATTCAGAGCTATTTCTTAAAAATTTAACATTTACACATAATATTGAGACTTCTTGTCACTGAATGTTGAGATTTAAACTCTCTAGAAATATTGTATGAAAAGTATTCTGTATGTGTTGTAGCCTTTTTACACATGCTGCCTGATAATTAGGTTGAAAGGGACTAATTTGTGTGTGTGTGTGTGTGTGTGTGTGTGTGTGTGTGTGTGTGTGTGTGTGTGTGTGTGTAAACTAAACTGAATTCAATCTGAAGTGAGAAGAAAAAGAGGATATAGAAACCATTATTGTAAAGTTCTTATATCTGGTTGATAAGTTTACTTTAAACCAAGACTTTAAATCAGAAATTGCCACTTACTGATTGCTTCTCTTTTGTAATATTAATCTACACTCAGTAGAAGGTAGTACTACCAAAGGCATCACTCTGAGAAGATAGGAAGGTAGAATGTGTAAAATTTTCAAAAGCACCTAAGTCCTATTAACTCTCAGTCAATAGACTTAAGTACTTTTGTCACTGAAACAATTACAGATTTTTTCCCTAGTGCCTCCAGAGTGATCCCCTCTGCAACTGCACTGCCTTTGGAGAAGATACTGTATGCTTTCCCCCCCAAATAGGAACTGACTCCGTATCTGGGGTCAGGAGGCCAGATCCATGAATCCATACTTTCCTGCCAACTTTGAAGAAGATATCATAGGTAGAGGAAGAATCCTGAACCAGTCTTTACTGTTAAAGGAGTGTAAGCACAGCCATTGTGCTCTGCTCTGCTGGGTTCCTTGTGCTTTTCTATAAAGTCCCATTGTGCTATGCTGGTTACAGATGATCAGTTAATGACTTCAAAAATTGGGAAAACAATCTATTGAAAGATATTTCTCTCACTAAGGAATGCATTTTCTACGTAGATCTCTTTGAAAGTAAAATCCAAACAATCAAGCATCCTTGAAATTCAGAAAGTCTTCCCTCAGAATAGAAAGTGCAGTAGCAAAATTATGAAGGGTGGAACCAAAGGAGGGTGGACCAACATTATAGTGTTGAGTTGTATGAACATGTGTGTTGATTTTTCCCAAACAAAGGGGACTGGAAAAAAATCACATCATAGATAAATGCTGATAGTCTTTGTGTCACTTACAATGGAAAGAAGCTCAAATGTAGTGATAATTTAGAAGAAACTAAGGGGGAGAGACTAGTGGCCTTTTTAAATTAAGGATATCACAGGAGAATTAATGATTGAAAATAATTCCAAGAGCAGCTTCATTGGCTTTATTGTGCTGATGCACAGAGAAGCTAACATTGTGCATAGCCAAAGAGGAGAAAAATGCCAATGAAATTGTACAGAATAATAAATAAAAATCTGACAAAGGTCCAGTTACAAAGTTACATTAGCTCACTCATAAAATTGTGCAATCCAAGGCATCCCTTGCAGAGGGTTGCTTTGATTCTATTTGACCTGCACTGGGAATATTTTCAGGAGACCCTCACAACCTGTGGTTGGTGGCTTATTTAAATGTCTTTTTTTTTTCAATCAGTGATTATGGGACTGTAATCCACTTTTTCCATTTCACTCCAGGCATCTCACACACATACTTATGCGCAGAGCACAACATATGGTCTGTTTGCTACAAAACTGTGACCTTTGTTTATAACCAGCAATTGTTGGATGTGTAAAAGCTCTGCACACAGTATATTTGATAGAAAGCAATTACTGATATAAATTGCGTAACTAACTGCTTTTCTCTGTGTGTGGTCGGGTTGTATTTTTCATTTTTGCTTCTTTAGGATGGCTGGACACCAATTCATGCAGCTGTGGATTCTGGTAATGTTGAAAGCCTCAAACTCCTTATGTACTATGGAGAAACAGACAATGGAGACTTTATGAACGATGCACAACCTAATTCAGGCTTCTTTGACTTGGAATGCAGAGAAGACAGCTATCCCATTAAAGCAACACCTGTTGTTTCTGCAGATCTCATCAACCATTCTGATAAAGATGGTTGGACTGCTGCCCATATAGCAGCATCAAAAGGCTTTAAGGTCTGTTTATTTGTGTTGTTATAACTAGACATTAATGCTTGTTCTATTAATTGTGTGTCAATAGATATGTGTAATAATACACATATCAAGTTCATGATTTCCTTACCTGTGAATGTAACTGTTCATAATTAAATGAAAATTATCTTAATTTTGCAAATTCAGTTTCCACTGTATGTGAATGGTGATTTTTTTTTAAAGTATCTGTACTTTTGGTAAGCTTTTCAACAGGAAATGAGTAAGTTAGCTGGAAAATTGTTGTTGTGATTACAGTGAGAAATCCAATCTCACCTACTCCACCTTGATTAATTGACGTCAGCAGGGCAGTTTCTTGACACCAGACACGAATGAAACTTTCCGAAGCTTTATGCTATTAATTCTGAATGTTTAATTTTTTTTTCCATGAGAAGTAGGATTTGTATCAATTCAAAGCTGAGACTGTTGGAGAAAGAGAAAATGGGAAAAATCATATTATTGGGGGAAGGAGGTATGGAAGGGTAGTTTTTGAGATGCAAGGCCCAAGATTTAAAAATTAAATCATGTCTAACCTGAGATGATGTTACAAGAGGCTTGATTCTCAGAAAAGAGAACCTCATCTGTGAAAATAAGACCTTTTTAGATGTTTTGGGTTTGGCATCCCAAAATGGATGCACTTAAAATTTCTCATCACTGTTAAAAAATCTTAACCAGATGAGTTTTGCAATCAGATTGTGATCTTTTCTTTCATCTGGGGAGTGTGATACTATTATCCTCAAGATTAAAATAATGTATGCACTCAATGTAAAGCCACCCCTTCATACCATTTGAGACAGATACTGATGTGGAATTTTCATTGAATGATGGCATCTTGCTAGAAATAAAGAAATGACACTGGTGCTCCTGCATCTGAACTAGCTGCCAGTTGATCTGTAGGTGAATATTAAGATGTTAATTATGACCTACGAATCCATAAATGGCCTGGGATTAGACAGCTTGAGGTAGTCATCTTTCTCCCTGTGCCATACTGGCACAGCCGCAGCGAGCAGGGTCACTTGAGCTAAATTCCCTTTTTTATAAAAGAGAACTTTAAATTAGCTAAATGGCTATAATGCCTAAACAGCTTTAAAACTTTGGGGGTGATGTGCCTAAAAGTTCCTATTCCATAGTTGTTGTTATAAATTTAAGATTTCATTGCATTGTTGATATTACTCTTTCAGAAATTCAAATTTACTTGCTGGAGGAGGGACTTGTAAGGTGAATTTATAGTTACCATTTTTGGGTTATTATGTATCACTCACGTATCAACTATGTATGGAAATTTGTATTCTGCTAATATTTTTGTATTGCTAAGGAAATGCTGAGTTAGTGATTTGCTCTTGTTATCTGAATATCCTAATAAGTTCATCATTACTAAACCTTCAACTTGCCTTTTAATATAAACTGAAACCAAAGTTTTCAAAACTGGATGCTTAAAGTTAGTCACTAAAGTAAGTGACCAGATTTTCAGAAGTGTTAAATTTAGTAGAAGCTATAAGTTTCCCAGAGCTTGGAAAATACTTTCGTCACACAGTTTTAAAAACCTTAGCTTGAGAATTTCAAGTCTAAGACAAAACATTTGTACTTTGATTCTGTGAGGTCATGTCTTCACTACAGGGAAAATTGACACTACCACAATCAATCTTCCAGAATTCGATTTAGTGGGTCTACTAAAGACCCACTATATTGAACTCAGAGGGCACCCCTGTTAGTGTCACTACCCTTACTCTTGTGAGGAGCAAGAGAAACTGACGAGCATTTGCTCCCATCGACCTCCTTCTCTGGGTACAGTGCAGAAACTCAAATTAATGTATGTTGTCTCCAGCTAGAGTTGTGTATCTTAATTCAACCTTCCCCGTACTCTAGACCTGGATTGAGAAAATCTTTTTGAGTGTCATATTTAGCAGTTTTATTAGTTGGCCTTCTGTGTATGTTTGGAAAAGCATATATAGAATCAGAAGTCTAATTACTATTTGTAGGACTGCCTGCTTCAGGCAGCAAACAATTTTTGAGTATTTATCCCAACTTAAGTTAGTTAACCTGCAAATAATACAGTTGTTGTCTTTCCAGAACTGCTTAGAAATCTTGTGTAGCCATGGTGGACTAGAGGCTGAAAGGAAAGATAAGTGCAATCGAACGCTGCATGATGTTGCTACTGATGATTGCAAACATCTCCTGGAGAACTTGAGTGAGTTACGGTTTGCCAACCGCACTGCACTAAAGTATTTAGCAGCCAAAGTCTTATGGGTCGCAGAAGAAACATTTAATACAATCTTTGTTCTTAATCTCTTGCTCACAGGTTTTGGGTTGTTTTCCACCACGTAGTCTGCTTGGTTTTTTTTAAAGAGTGCAGATTTATTACTCAAAATTCTGCTACAATAAACAACAAGAAACATCTTGTTGGAAGTAATCACTTGTTCTGATTTTTAGTAGGACTTTAAAATATGTGAACTTTAACAAAATAAAATAACTTGCTCAATTCTGGAAACAAACCTAATCCTTTGACATTAGTAAATTAATTAGTTATTTTTCATCAGAACTTTTGACTTTCTTTTTTTCATGGTTCATAGCCTTCTCTTTTCAGACTCTTGGTGCAAAATTCCCATTGGGTTTAAACCAAAAGCACCTGTTCAAGTAATTGGATTTGGAATAGAACTGAAAGATTTTTTTCCCCAGAAAATAGCTTATTCACTAAAAAGTGCAGTTTTGATTGCTGCAAAACTACTGGTGAATTTGATACAAAGTTGACAAATAGTTTTCTCTCAAACATTTTTTCATAGTTTAGATGCCATTCAAAATTGAGAAAAGGAAGTTTTGCTGGTACTCTACTTTATAATGTTAGCCCAGTGGTTAGGGCTAAAATGTGGAATGCCCAGATTCTAGTGTGGATCTATTTCATTCTCTCCTGTTGAAACTGTTCCACTATGTATAAACCGAATCAATGAAGCAGAGACTTGAACTTGGGTCTTCCATGATTCAGGAGAATGCATTAACTACCAGACTATAAAGTCATTTCCCCAGCCCAGTTGCTAGTTGTTGTTGTTATAGGTGACTGTGACTTGTCCCTGGGAGAGAGTGCCCGAAGCACTGGGCTACATGTTACAGGTAGTAACAACAACACCAACAGACATTTTGTGAATCTAGCTTATGTTAAAAGTCTCTTAAAAAAATGTTGCAAATTAAATGATATGGATTTTTCTTCTATATGAAATGGATTATTTTAAAATCTCAAACTTTTTTGCCATTTTTATATCAGTTTGACCTCACTCAGATTTTTTTCCTCAGTAACCAAAAGTGAACCAAAAAATCAGTTTATTGCCCAGCTCTCTGTTGGAATTGTATTGGTTAATATCATCTGAGGAGCTGGTTATTGAATTATAAGAACAAAACTAAAACAGTGCTGAAAGCTTGGTTATTGCAAAATTGCTCCCCAAGCCAGTCAGCATTTCTTTGGTAGCTGCACTTCTTCAGTGCTTCAGAGTCACTTTCTTAAATGTATTGTTTTTCCAATGAAGGTGGGTGACAGTGGGACTTGCAATCCTAGAGTGACCTTTAATGATGCATATAGCAGGAATGACCAAACTTACTGACCCTCTGAGAAGCATATGACAATCTACAGATGTTTGAGAGCAAAGTCTAGGGGCTTTAGCCCTGAGGCAAGGTGATGGTGCTAGTGGTTTCTGCCCTGCAGAGTGGGGCTAGAGGCTTCAGTCCTGCAGGTCACACTGGCTGGGGCATGGGACTTCAGTCCTGCTCCCAATGAAGTTCCAAGCACCAGCAGGCACCTCCTGTGGAACTGAAGCCCCAAAACTCCTCTCTCTGCTGGGCAGAAACTCCTAGTCCCATCACCCCATCGCAGAGCAGAATACCTGAGCTCCCCCAAACAATATGGTAAGCAAAGAATGGGAGGGCACAGGGAGTTCTAAGAGTTGCACTTTTAACTGTTTTAAAAAAAAGTTTCATGCAGTTCACAAACTATGGTTTGGACACCTCTGGCATATAGTATAAACAGATCTTAATTTACTTAACCTATAGCTAGTGTGGAATTGTGTCCCAGTTCTCAGAATACAGCAACATCCAGAATTTATTCCTCTAATGTGTAATGCTGACTATGTAACTGGGGATGTTAAAAAATTGGTGTTTTTTGTAAATGGCTAGCGGCTGAATTTTTTTCTAGTTACACATTTACATGCTGGGGGAGAGGAGGCAGCTCCACCAGAGCCATTGTGCTAAGCTGGGTCCCTGTGGAGCCACTTGCCCCTTCTCTTTCCCACATTGTTGCCTCTGTATCAGAAGCAGCAGCAAGGGAGGGCAGGCAGGAACACCGGCTCTGATTTAGAAGCAGCAGTGTGGAGGGAAGAGAGAAATCCTTCTGAAATGTTTTGCTTTCCTAGCTCCCATTGAAATTTTTTCGATTAGTTATTTTCCCCTCCTCTTGTAGGGGAAAATATGAAGAGTATATAGAAAATTAAACGTTAGAAAACCACTATGTCATGTGATTAAATCTGTAAAAATTTGGATCTGGAAAATGTAAATGAAAGATTGCTTAAGTTTTGTCTTATAGGCCGATCGTGTATTATTCCTGTATATAAAATGAAGGTAGTGAATGAAGGTAAAATGAAGGCAGTGAAGCTGAATGCTTTGTATAATAATCTGTAATCTAATACTGATTTTATTACTGTTTTTCATTGTGCTATTATATGGGGATGTCAACGTGTAGTTGACTATATGATTAATTGATGAAGCCGATAGGCCTAGGCCAGCCCAGGCTGCCATGTACAGAGGCTGCTTCGCAGCAGCCTCCCCAGCAGCAGCCTCTGTCAGTGGGGAATTCGGACATTCCTCTGCCCCCGCAGCCAAGGGCTGCTGCCACCCCGCCTTGCTTCCTCTGTATCAGAGGCAGCAGTGTGGGGCAGCAGGCAGCCAGTCTTCATGGGGAGCTGGTTTTTAAACTGGCTACCCGCACCGACCAGCCTAGCACCCCGCGTTGCTGCCTCTGATATAGATGCAGCAGCACGAGGTGGCAGGGTGCTCCCTGGGAGTGGAGCCAGAGTGTACTGGCTGCTAGCCCTGTCTCTGGTGACTATAGAATAGTCGAGTAACCAATAAGAATTCATGTGGCTTCTTGACTATTCAGTTACCTTACCTCTAACATCCCTACTATTATGAGCTATATACTTCCTCTGTATTCCCTCTTGAATAACAGGTATTACAGTGCTTGTCTGTCTCCAGAGGGCTATTGAGAGAGAGATTGCTCTGAAGATGTAAAAGTGCTTCATGTTTTTAATCTTACTTACAATAGCTCTTTTATTGTGTTTGCAGATTATGCTATTTAAGGTTCTCTAATTTTTTTAAATAGATGCTCTTAAAGTACCTTTAAGGATTTCACTCAGTGAAACAGAACTGGCCTACTGTGGTACAGAGGATTGTGACACAGAAAACACAATATGTTCTTTAAATATTCGCAAACAGACATCATGGGATGATTTTTCAAAAGCAGTGAGTCAGGCAGTTACAAACCATTTCCAAGCAATCACCTCTGATGGATGGAGGAGTCTGGAAGACCTGACATTTAATAATGCTGCAGAATCCAGCATTGGTCTCAGTACAAGCAGCATATTATCCATCAAAATAGGTATGAATCATCACTGTTACTATAAAGAAAAGCAAGAACTTTTTCTAGTTTGTGAGGTACATGGCTTGTTCTTTATTTCCTTAGATAAGTATATTCAAGCCTACCTGAGGCAACTTCTGATCTAGATCAGGCCAATCATCACTGTATTCATTACACAAAACACTGTTTGAAAACATAAAGACACTTTTATGCGTTCAGTATTGCTTATCCCGTAAAATAAAATTGAATGAAAATATTTGATGAGATTTCTTGATATTCTGCTTTTAGACCTTAGAGATGTTTGTTAGTTTCTAAGATGCTATGGGGCTACTTGCTCTTAGAGACCCAGAGTACAAATTAATAGCAGGGAAAGAGAGGGAATGGGGAGGGAAAGAGAAGGAAAAAAATGGGGGAAAGTATTGCCAAATAGAGTGTCCATGTCAAATCAGGCTAATAGAGTGGGCTCTAAGTACCCAGTGCTTAGCTTTTTATGTCAGTAGGATGTGGAATGTAGCAGCCCATCCAGTTCCAGGTCTTTGTTCCGACCTCAATTTTAAAATTAAAGTGAAGCGTTACGAGAGTGAAATGCCTGTAAGCAGTATGTCACCTTTTTAGACAACAGCATAATAAAGACCCAAATTATATGTATACCCCAAATGTATTTTTAAAAAAACAAGAGGTCCATAAAAATGTCACCAGGTCTATACAACAGAGTAAAAGAGATAAGAGACATGATACCACTTAAAATTGCAAGTTAAATTTAACTGCGAAAGATAGAAAAGGAATATAAACTCTGGAAAGTCGTATGTAAAAGTCTAATGAGGCAGATGAAAAAAATGATGAGCAATTAGCAAAAAGACACAAAAACTGAAAGCAAAAATAAATTAAGTACATGAGAAGCAGGAAGTCTGCCAAACACTCAGTGCTCCACTGGATGACAGAGATACTAAAGGAGAATTCAAGAAAGACAAGGATTTTGCAGAATGAAGATATTCTTTGTATTAGTCTTCACTTCAGAGAATATGAGGGAGATTCCCACATCTGAGCAATTCTTTTTAGGTGACAAATCAATGGAAGTGATTAAGATGTTAAGAGGAAGTTTTGGAATAAATCAATACATTAAACAGTAATATGTCGCCAGGTCCAGATTGCTATTCACCCGAGTTCTGAAGAAAACTGCAGAACTATTTTGATATATATGTAACCTATCAGCCTTGATACCAGATGACTGGCAGAAAGCTAATATAACACCAATTTTTAAAAAAGATTAAAGAGGCAATCCTTGCAATGATAGACCAGTAAACCTGACTTTGGTACCAGATAAATCAAATGAAACTATAATAAACAGAATTATCAGATAGACAGATGAACATGATTTGTTGCAGAAGAGAGTCAACACAGCATCTGTAGAGGGATAATCATGCCTTGTCAATCTATTACAGTTTTTTGAGGGAGTCAACGAACATGTGGACAAGCATGACACAGTGGATATACTGTACTTCTGTACTTGCACATTCAGAAAATCTTTGACTAGGTCCCTCACCAAAGGCTTTTAAGCAAAGTAAAGCAATCATGGGATAAGAGGGAAGATCCTCTCATAGACCTGAAACTGATTAAAAGATAGGGCAAGAATAGATCATCAGTTTTCAAAATGGAGAGAGATGGGGTCCAAAAGGTCTGTATTGGGACCAGTGACATTGAACATACTCATAAATAATAAGCAAAAGAAACTGATGTGGCAGAGTTTGCGGGTGATACAAAATTTCTCAAGATAGTGAAGTTCAAAGTGGACGGTGGAGAGTTGCAATGGAATATCAAAACTGATGACAGTTCAATTCAGTATTGAAACATGCAAGATATAACGCACATTGGAAATCATAATCCTACTTCTACTTACAAAACAATGGGATCTAAAATAGCTGTTAGCACTCAAGAACAAGATCTTGGAGTGATCATGGACAGTTCTCTGAAAAAACTTGCTCAGTGTGCAGCATTAAAAAAAATACTAACAATGTTAGGAACCGTTAAGAAAGGATCAATAATAAGACAGTAAATATCATGCTGCTATATAAAATCATGATACACCCACACTGTGCATACTGCATGCAGTTCTGGTTGCCGCATCTCAAAAATGATTATATTAGATTGGAAAAGGCACAGAGAAGGGCAACAAAAATAATTAGAGTTTTGGAACAGATCCCCTGTGACAAGATGAAAAAGAGATGGAGAGAGCTTGGAAAAGAGATGATTAAGAGGGATGTGATAGGGGCCTATAAAATCTAAATGATGAGAAAGTTTATGAAGAAGTGTAATTTTTCTTTCACATAGATCAAGAGCCTGGGGACTCCATTTGAAATTAATAGGAAGCAAGTTTAAAACAAGCATACAGAAGTAGAATAAAAAAAACAGGACTATGTAGCACTTTAAAGACTAACAAGATGGTTTATTAGGTGATGAGCTTTCGTGGGCCAGACCCACTTCCTCAGATCAAGTAAAACATCTTGTTAGTCTTTAAAGTGCTACATAGTCCTGTTTTTTGATTCAGCTACACCAGATTAACACGGCTACATTTCTATCACATACAAAAGTACTTCTTCACACAGTGCAGTCAGTCTCTGGCATTCATTGCCAGGATATGTGAAGACCAAAAGTATAATGGGGCTCAAAAGAGAATTAGTTAAGTTCATGACGGATAGCTCCATCAATGGCTATTAGTTGAGATGATAAGAGATGTAGCTGTATACTCTGGATATCCCTAAACCTCTGACTGCAAAAAGCTAGTATTGAACAGCAGTGGATGGACCACTCAATAAATTGTCATCTGTTCATTTCTTCTGAATCATGTGGCACTGCCTTCTGTCAGAATCATAGAATCATAGGACTGGAAGGGACCTCGAGAGGTCATCGAGTCCAGCCCCCCGCCCTCAAGGCAGGACCAAGCTCCGTCTACACCATCCCTGACAGATGTCTATCTAACCTGTTCTTAAATATCTCCAGAGAGGGAGATTCCACCACCTCCCTTGGCAATTTATTCCAATATTTGACCACCCTGACAGTTAGGAATTTTTTCCTAATGTCCAATCTAAACCTCCCCTGCTGCACTTTAAGCCCATTACTCCTTGTCTTGTCCTCAGAAACCAAGAGGAACAAATTTTCTCCTTCCTCCTTGTGACACCCTTTTAGATATTTGAAAACCGCTATCATGTCCCCCCTTAATCTTCTTTTTTCCAAACTAAACAAGCCCAGTTCATGAAGCCTGGCTTCATAGGTCATGTTCTCTAAACCTTTAATCATTCTTGTCGCTCTTCTCTGTACCCTTTCCAATTTCTCCACATCTTTCTTGAAATGTGGCGCCCAGAACTGGACACAGTACTCCAGCTGAGGCCTAACTAGTGCAGAGTAGAGTGGCAGAATGACTTCACGAGTTTTGCTTACAACACACCTGTTGATACAACCTAGAATCATATTTGCTTTTTTTGCAACAGCATCACACTGTTGACTCATATTCAACTTGTGGTCCACTATGACCCCTAGATCCCTTTCCGCCATGCTCCTTCCTAGACAGTCGCTTCCCATCTTGTATGTATGGAACTGATTGTTCCTTCCTAAGTGGAGCACTTTGCATTTCTTTTTATTAAACCTCATCCTGTTTACCTCTGACCATTTCTCTAACTTGCTAAAGTCATTTTGAATTATGTCCCTATCCTCCAAAGAAGTCGCAACACCACCCAGTTTGGTATCATCTGTAAACTTAATAAGCGTACTCTCTATCCCAATATCTACATCATTCATGAAGATATTGAACAATACGGGTCCCAAAACAGACCCTTGAGGAACTCCACTTGTTATCCCTTTCCAGCAGGATTTAGAACCGTTAACAACAACTCTCTGACTACGGTTATCCAGCCAATTATGCACCCACCTTATCGTGGCCCTATCTAAGTTATATTTGCCTAGTTTATCAATAAGAATATCATGCGAGACCGTATCAAATGCCTTACTAAAGTCTAGGTATATGACATCCACCGCTTCTCCCTTATCCACAAGGCTCGTTATCTTATCAAAGAAAGCTATCAGATTAGTTTGGCATGACTTGTTCTTCACAAACCCATGCTGGCTATTCCCTATCACTTTATTACCTTCCAAGTGTTTGCATATGATTTCCTTAATTACCTGCTTCATTATCTTCCCTGGGACAGACGTTAAACTGACCGGTCTGTAGTTTCCTGGGTTGTTCTTATTCCCCTTTTTATAGATGGGCACAATATTGGCCCTTTTCCAGTCTTCTGGAATCTCCCCTGTCTGCCATGATTTTTCAAAGATCATAGCTAAAGGCTCAGATACCTCCTCTATCAGCTCCTTGAGTATCCTGGGATGCATTTCATCAGGACCTGGTGACTTGCTGACATCTAACTTTCCTAAGTGATTTTTAACTTGTTCTTTGTGTATCCTATCTTCTAAACTTACCCTCTCTCTGCTTGTATTCACTACGTTAGACACACCTCCAGACTTCTCGGTGAAGACCGAAACAAAGAAGTCATTGAGCATCTCCGCCATTTCCAAGTTCCCTGTTACTGCTTCTCCCTCCTCACTAAGCAGTGGGCCTACCCTGTCCTTGGTCTTCCTCTTGCTTTTAATGTATTTATAAAAGGTCTTCTTGTTTCCCTTTATGCCTGTAGCTAGTTTGATCTCATTTTGTGCCTTTGCCTTTCTAATCTTGCCCCTGCATTCCTGTGTTGCTTGCCTATATTCATCCTTTGTTAGTTGTCCTAGTTTCCATTTTTTATATGACTCCTTTTTAATTTTGAGATCATGCAAGATCTCCTTGTTAAACCAAGCTGGTCTTTTCCATATTTTCTATCTTTCCTACACAGCGGAATTGTTTGCTTTTGGGCCCTTAACAGCGTCCCTTTGAAATACTTCCAACTCTACTCAGTTGTTTTCCCTTCAGTCTTGCTTCCCATGGGACCTTACCTACAAGTTCTCTGAGCTTATCAAAATCTGCCTAGACAGGAAACTAGGCTAAACAGGCTGATGTTTTTACCCCATATAGCCACTCTTTATGTTCTTATGAACCACCTTAAGAGCCTATCCAATAAATCTTAGAATGTGCCTGTATTAAAGCATTCTTTAACTCTGGTTGTGTGGCTGGTTTAGTAGCTTAAGACACTTTTTAGTCTTCTTTGAGACCCAGGTTTCAAGTGTTGCCTGAGGTATTAAATCCGTAAGAGTTATATTGTGTCTTTCATTCTAGCATTCAAAAAGAAGGGATTGGCTTTACACCTTAAAAAAAGAAAACCCTCTTGTATAAAATCCTGCTATTGAGGTTTTGTAATGGATCCTGACTGATACTTTATGTATAGGCAAAACAGAACTCTCATTTTATTACAGTGAAAACTCTGTTAACCTAGGAGGTTTAGAAAATATCAGTTAAAAATCTGTGTGGCTCTGAGAGTAAAATATTTACCCATAATTTGGCACAGCTAGACATCTCTGTTTAGTAAAAATTTCATAAAACTTATCAGGAAATTAACAAATTCTCATTCCTGTACTTCTAGGTTAGAGTAATCATGAAACAACATGAGGAAAATCACACTGCATGAATGTGTCTGGCCATTATATAAATAAAAGTATTTCCATTAGTGCAATCTTAACGTTTTCATAAACGGCCGCTGCAATGAAAAATTCAGGCGTCTCTTAGGACCTGATTTTTCATTACCCTTCATCTTTGTGTATTCATTCAATTAGTGCAAAGTCTGCTTAAAATGCTGCCCTTTAGTTTTCATAGATTGTAACTCAAGAAGTGAGTGCAAATCAGAATTAGCATTTTATGGTCTCTTTGCACTGCAGCGAATAACTATATAAGATATAGAGCAATGTAAAACCAGGGCCTTCATCTAAAATATATATTATGCTTTACATCAAGCAAATTAGCATGGTTTTTATTCAATGTTTACTATTTAACATATTAAATTTAAAGGTTCATTATAAAGTAATATTTTAAACTATTGTTTAATTTGAATATACCAGCAAATGTTCCAATGTCATCAGCCAAATATAAAATAATTAAATTGTACATGGAACTGATTTGTTTTTCAAAATAGCAGAACTGAACATGTATATACATATTTTGTGCAGTGAATACGTGTGCTATGTGTGTGAAGAGGTGTATGTAGTATGCATATATCTTTGTTCTCTCTTCTGTTTGTTTTTATTTTTTCAACAGGAAATGTTTCATGGTCAACGGGTCAGATTTTTCCACAGGCACCATGGGAGTTTATGAAGAGGAATAAAGTGGAACACATAACAGTGATTTTGTTTGGTAAAGGCATTTGCAGCTATTTTGGGTTTGAATATTGAAACATTCCATAATAATAGAGATTATCAATCATTTGCTACCAATTGTTTTATTTAATATTTCATATGGCTTTCCTGCTTTCCATAAATTTGAGATTCATTTAGTAAAAGATTTATATGCCTAATTTGGTTAAAAGCAGATATATGGACCTAGGGCATTCAAAAGCATATGGTAACACTTAGGAACTATAACCCCTCCCCAGTGCCATTATTTTATAATATCTATACCACCCAGAGTACCTTACAGATACCCTTTTAAATCTGTGTTACGAGATAGAGGTAATTCTTTTTATGATAAAAGTTTATTAGAGAACCTGAGTTTTTTTAAATGTATTCATATTGAGTCTTAGAGCTGGGGTGGGGACCTTTTTTGGGTCAGGGGCCACTGACCCATGGAAAAATTAATTGGGGGCCACATACAAGTGAACAACAAAGCTTTTACAGACGTGGCCCCCAACTGAGAAGCAGAAAAAAGAGACACTTGCCTCACTCCTCTCGAGCTCCAGCTCCAAAAGGGGGAGGGTGCTCCAAAGCTCAGGGCTTACTCCCAAAATTGCATTAACTCTTCTGAAGGCCTGAGGCTAATAGATTTTTGGGCCCCCTCTAGGATCTGGAGTCAGGGCAAAAATGAGCAATTCAGTGTGCGGGAGGGGGAATGGAGATGGGGGGATGGGGTCTGGGTGGGAGGAAGGGGGCAGGAGAGGTATGGGGATGCGGGGTCTGAGTGGGAGGTAGGGCGCAGGAGTGGGCTGGGAGTATGGGGTCTTGGCAGGAGGAGGTAGGGTTTTGGGGTCCCTACCTGATGCAGCTCCCGAGGGGGCATAGGTGGCTCAGCACCACCCTGCACTTGCAGGCACCGTCTCCCCACTACTTGCATTGGCCATGATTTCCAGCCAATTGGATAGATGGAGGTGGGGCATATAAGCAAGCACAGGGACATCCCTGTTTTGAAGATTCTTCAAGTTGTCACAATAGCTGGTATAGGAATGTTTGTTTGTTTAGTACATTCTTGTGAACATTGCAAGTATTAGATAATAACATACGTATTTTAAAGGTCCTCAAGAAGGCTGCTTAAACAGTGTGACTTACACATCTATGATCCACCTTCAGATACTGCAGAACTACCTCCGGCTGGTAGGTACCAGATTAGTCCCTGTTTGTTGACTCTCATCTCCTCTAGGCATACCTGAAAATGCCTGCTTAACCCAGTCTCCAGTCTGCTTCTGCTGTCTTGCCCTTCATTTCTCTTTTGTCACCTTACTGATGGATCGATGTCTTAGACGTCAGTGGTCAGTAAAGGTTCAGTCTTTTGAGGGCTTCTGCATCAGAATGTTACAAACTGTATTATTAGAATAAGAGACTCTAGAAGCACATGACAAACAATAGCAATTTATCACAGTTTCCTGTGCAAACAAATCAACTAATCCAATAAATGATCATTCAAACACTAAAATATAATAGCAGATAGAGGGAGAATGCAAAGGATTTAGCCCTATGTCTGGCATTTCTCATATCTCCTGCTGGGCAATCCCTTAGAGTGTCGGTCATTGTCTTCCTCATCATCATCTTCCTCCTCATTGTCATCATCAGGGCTGGCCAAGTGCCGGCGAGCCCCACTCACCAGCCGCACGGTTTTGCGTTCTGCGCATGTGCAGATTGCTCTGCGCCGGCTCTTCCAGGTTGTAATCTACTCGCCACGGGCAAGTAGATTACATTATTTGTCGAACCCTGGTCATCATAGCGTCTTCCCTGATGTATCCTCACACAGGTCAGGCAGCACTATCCTGAATTATATTTGCATCTAATCAAGCTCATACATATGCATAAAATTTCCAGCCCCTTTTTTCTTCTGGATACTGCTACATCCCACTAGAAGCATGGCTTTATTATCAACATCAAAAAGCTCCTTGATTCCAACCCCTCAAAAAATTCACTTGGACACTGTGATGATAAGGCTATTTCTATCTCCAGAGAGGTTCCAGATTCTTGCATTCCTGTGGAATTGCAAAAGGCCTACTGTTGCATTGAGCCTTCACCCATTGAGCTTTTTAGTATTTGTGTATCTGAATCATTCTAGGGATGTAAGCGACTAGTCGAGTCACTACTTGACTAGTTGCTTCTCCCCCTATCCTGCTGCCTCTGTCTTTTAAGATGGCTCCCCCCAGTACTGTCTCTGCAGGGAGGCAGAGGCAAGTGGCGGACTGGGCATGAGCCAGGACTCCGCTGTCCCAGTTAGCACCTGTACCAGATACTGCACCTCTGCTTTTTAAGATGTAGTAAGAGCCACCTGGAGTCCCACACTATGCCTCTGTATTTTAAGTGTAGTAAGAGCCCAGTGGTTCTTACTACATTTAAAAGGGAGAGCTACAGCACGGCTTTGCAGTTTTCCCCCTTATTGACCAATAGAGTAGTCAATGGAAATTAAACACAATTTAACATTGTTAGATCATTCCAAGAGCACAGTCAGATATCAAGAACCTTCAAGGCTTCATCTTAAAAGTGTGGGGCCAATCTTCAGAAGGCATGAAAGATCAAGTGAGAGTTCTGGATCCAGTGATTGAATTGTTAAAATGGTGGTCAGTTCTGTGCAGTGTTTGTAAAGGTATGTCCATCATCTTTTGAAGTCCCCCCATCTTCACAACTGATGCCCACCTGGAGGGCTGAGATGCACACCAGAGATCCCAAGCAACTCAAGTGGCCTGGAACTTGAAGGTAAGGAGACACATCATAAATCTACTTGAACAAAGAATAGTCAAACTGGTGCTTCAAAAGTTACAACCTAGAGAAGAATCACATCCTGAACATCTGACATAAATGAACAACCAAGGGAAAACAAGAAGTCCGGCATTACAAGCTGAAGCAAAGTCCCCTGAGGGCAACTCACATAAAGGGAAACCTGAACCGAAAGGTAGAGTAACTCAGCAACATAAGGTGAAAACTATAAGTAGTGCCTGAATTAGGAAGTCTTGTACTCATCCAATTGTCTGCCCTTTTCTTAACTATTGAAGAGTGACATAAATGTATAGCGGTCAAAATAATTCTCCAGGGACGTAAACCCCAGATCCAGGGAATCAGATGCTGTCAGCCAACGGTCAGGGCAGTGAGTGGTGTGTGTGTGTTATACACCCGAGACTTCAACTGCTGAGACTGGGGTCCCTTCGCAGCGGGCAACCTGGAGAAGGTTGACGGGTGCCCCAAGAAGTTTACAGGGAAAGCTTATTACACCTCATATT
The DNA here is from genome assembly GCF_052426305.1 of Pelodiscus sinensis. Classification (NCBI taxonomy): domain Eukaryota; kingdom Metazoa; phylum Chordata; order Testudines; family Trionychidae; genus Pelodiscus; species Pelodiscus sinensis. Next base: position 46,829,231 of record NC_143052.1, read on the forward strand.
TCAGCTGCTAGGATACAGGATCCCTTCTCAGAGGGCAGTCTAGGGAAGACTGAGAGATGCCCCAATGGATCTGTCACCTGGGAATGACACGATCCAAACGCCCAAGCTCTTCCTATACCTGTCCCTTATGACCGGCTGAAGTTCTTTTAAATTGTGCTTGGTTCTGTTACAGCAACTGAAGGAGTCAGGTTAAAGCTTAAACAGTTGCTATTTTATTGTTACAGGGTAAACTTAGTTGTTAAATGCTACTGCTGTGTTACAGATAACACAGCCACTACAAAGGTCAGGACAGAAATTACACTAATAAGTCACTTGCAGGTACCATGAAACCCTTTTGGTTCTCTGAGCTCTTATTAAATGCATGCAAAATAGACACCTAGCAGGTATATATTTTCACCCCTGCATTCCAGACTTGGCGTGGCCAGCGTATTTCTCTCAATCCCTCGGGAAGAAGTAGGGCGAGGTTGGGCGTCCCACAGACCTCGGGAGACAATCAATACCTGCCAGCAGGTGTAGATGATTGGAGCTCAAATGGGGTGGGCTAGTAAACCCCTCTTTATACTCCTTGGGTCACGTAGGCTTCTTCCTAGTCTCAAGTGGCCAATTAGGAAAAATGGCTTTGAACACCAAGTTTCCCATGAAGGGTGCAAAGCATAATTCACACCTGGGAAAATGCAGACAATGGGCACCTCTGGTATGTGATGGGTGAAGATTCCTGTCCTGGGACAGTGCAGGTGTGTCAAATACTGGTACTAGCCATCAGGGCGACGGGAGGCCCCGGGTCGTCAGCTATCCCATTTACTGTCTGGTTTCTGTTTATGGTAGAGTCAGGGACAGGCAGCACACCTGTGTTCCCAGAGCATCAAAGGCTGACTGCCTTTCTCTTGCTCTCTGGGGGGGGAGGGGGGCGGAAACCGAGATGGGGTTCATGTCTGGCTACAGATGCCCTATCACACAGATGGCCTCAGGGCTGCTTCTGTGTGTTCCCATGCTTACCATTATTAGGGAAGGTGGTCCAGGAAGAAAAAAAAAGAATCCCTGGGTTTTAAACCTGATGAAGCTGAAACTGAGGCCACCACAACAGCTCCCCAAAAGACCAGAAATTGTCCACTCATTTGGACCTGAAGTTGCTGCACCCAACAACCTGTCTATTGAAAGAAAAGTGTTAGTATTGGTGGGTATGTCCTCCATAGTCACCAGAACACTTCTTTTTCTAGAAGAGCATCATAACTTAGTTAACTCAACCAAGTTTTGCAGCTGGTGCCAGGAACATGAAGCAAATTCTGGAATTCTTCTATTTGGATTTTCTCCAAGAAGCTCCAACAAAGATCTCCAGCCCAGCATCATTGTGTATCTTGTCTAACTCTAGTAGAATAATGTTCACAGGATCTACAGATTCCATGACCGAGAACACCTAGGAAGCCAGATTTCTTAAGGCAGTCTAGATAGCCAAGCTGGTGATTAGATCTCTCTTTCCCAAATGATTTGTCAGTTGTATTGAGACCCCCTGACAAGCTATTACTTTGAACCACTGACACCAGTACCAGCATTTTATTTGTTCATCAATACTTGCTGTTGGAGAGTCCATTACATTCATCAAGTGAGGGTCTGAGCTGGCAGCACTCTCCATGCCATAGGTGCAGAGTCCGTGGTACTCCAGTGCCTCCCACCACTGCAAAACTGTTTTGTAGCATTCATAGGTTCCTGGGAAGGGTGCTGCACACTCAGGAGTGGGATCAAAAAAAGGCAGGGCAGGGGTGGAGATTTGGGTAAGGGGGGAGTAGAAGAGGATTGGGGGGTGGGGTTGAGCACCTTCTGGCTAGAGTAGAAGTCAGTGTCTAGGCTCCATGCAGGAGCCTTATTACAGGTTTCATAAGGAAGTGGTGCTCAGAATTCTGGAATTGTTTATCCCAAAGGGGAACTCTTCTTTCCATACTTTCCGAGTGGTTATAGCTTTATTCTATCCAAATTCAAAGTATTACACAGAGGAGAAGTGGCACGTGCTGGACATCAGAAGGGCTCTGAAAATGTACCTCAAATATACAAAGTCCATAAGGAGATCAGGTTCTGTCTTTGTATCTTGCTATTTGAAATAGCAATGACTCGGAGCTTCCAAGTCTTTGGTTGCTAAGTGGATTAGACTATGCATTGTAGAAGCATACAGACCATCAGTGATTCAGGTTTGAGTAGGGGTCAGGACACACTCCATGCAATCCTTGGAGACCTTGTGGGCAAAAAAGCTAATGCATCCTCAGCAATCGTAAGGTGACTGTCTGGTCTAGGGCTACCACCTTTATCAAGCCCTAAAAGGTGGACTTCCTGTCCTCTGCAGAGATTGCTTTGGCAGGAATGTGCTACAGGAAACGCCCTGGAAATTTTGTCCTTTGAGTAAATATTATTGGTGGGAGGAATCCTGTTTTCTCTTTCTGCCCTTTTCTTAACCTTCCCAACCTCTGTTCATATCTTGTTACTTGCCAGATGTCAAGAAATCTGGGAGATGATGGGCTGCAGAGTGGAAAATTTCTTACCACTCATTTCCTTTCTTCTAGCAGTGTTTCCCCACAGTCCTACCCACCATGGGTCAGGGGTCAGATATTAAGTGGAATCATTACCCTATGATCATCTTCCTTTGTCTACTGCACACAGTTATTTTGTTATCTCTGTAGAAGAGGGATAGTTTTACAGTTTAGGAATAACTCATTTGGAAGCAAGCAGGAGTTCAAAGAACATAGCTAGACCATGCATCTGCAAAACTATGATCTGTGTTCATGAGATGCAGGGAATGGAGAACAGTTCAGATGTCAAGAATTGTGGGAGAAAGGGAATAATTAATAAGACATTTTCCATTCTTCCAAAGGACTTTTGCAAATGAAGTGTATACAGTAACTTCAAAAGATTTCCAAACAAAAATCAAGGAACTCACATGCTTATTTTCATTGTTCATAAACTTTTATTTCCATTGCATCTACCCTCTTCTTTAATTTGTACTTTCATTAAGTGGTCGGCTTCTTGTGTTGGAGACCTTATCTTTATACCCATTTGAAAAGTAACTCTCATTCTGGTTGTGCTATACAAATAATAAATAGTAGGTTTGCATATGTGGTATGTTCTTGCAGTACATTGCTTAGCAATACATTACAGATATATTCTATGCCCTGCGTGCATTTGTTTTGTTTGATGTTTTGTTTTTTGTTTGTGGTACATATGGTCAGGTATAGATGTGTGAGCTTTCTAATGAGATGAAATTAATATTTAACTGAAAAGTGTGAGACCTTGAACTGAATTAATCAATCTTTTGGCTCCATAAAAAGTATGTAACTTGTTATATATTTCAAAATGGCCCTAACGTTCTCTGCATATCAGAAAACTTGACAGTCTGACACATTAACATTTTTCCACTAATTTCTTTTATTTCCATGAACCTTTTTAGGATTCACAGGACTGTTACAATTTTTTCTTTTCTTTTCTTTTCTTTTCTTTTCTTTTCTTTTCTTTTCTTTTCTTTTCTTTTCTTTTCTTTTCTTTTCTTTTCTGGGGGTGAAGCATACAGGGGAGCAGTATTTTAGTTAAAAGATATCTTTTTTAAAAATCATGTACTGAATGGAAACACTTAGATAACTATCTTTTCAAAAGGACGTTACTCTTTCAATCCTTTATTTTCTATTACATTTTAAAAAAGGATTACAAGCATGGAAATTAAGTCATTAAATTCATTTTTACTAGCCACCCTCTGATTAATTATTTATTGAAATGTAATTTAGCAGTTTTAAAGAGGAAACGAAATTAAAATAAGTTGGTTCATATCAACCATTATTTGAGAAACCAATGCTATTCATTACTGAGCAGCAGCTTTATATAAAACATCATTTTTCATTACACAAGTTATTTAGTATATGAAAACTGACTAGAAAGCAAATCTGGATAAATTAGCTTTTGAAGGTCATTGTTTTCATAGTGATAGAGCCAATTTAAATCCAATTAAACGCCAAGTGAAAAATTACCTTCAGAGCCCTCTGCTGGTAAATTAGGTAAACAATGTGTGCCTCAGATCTCAGCTGTTTCCAAGAGTGTGGCAATTACACAATAGTATAACAGTGCTCCCTTGACAGTTAATTACACACAAGCACTAAGCTAATGTCATTTTATAAAGTGAAGGCCCACAAATAATGTTGATTTGAAAGAGCTTTTAGTTCTCCAGAGCATTATACAGTGCATTTGTGAGTTTCAGTTAGAGATAAAGCTGCAGTGTTGCCATTTGGTTTAAAAAAATAAAACATGTAGCAGTAAAATCATCATAGAGAACTGGATATATCTTTAATGTGTGCATTTAATAGTATCTGCTATTGATTATGAGACTTGCAAGACTGTGGATTAGAATTGATCCATTTTAGTTCTAGTGGTGAGCAGTTACTAAAGAAAGTATTCCCATTGATATCCATGGAAACTTGATAACTGCTCACCAATATAAATTAAGGGGTTTTTGTAAACTAACTTTATATAAATAATTCTGATGATTTATTATTGAATAGTCTTCTTACTGAAAATTTGATTGAATGCTTCTGGTCTATAATGACACAATATTATTGCTACAGGTTGAACCTCTCTAGTCTGCCACTCTTTGATCCAGCAATATTTGTGGTCTGGTATGATTTTAGTTAGCTCGAGGTCCTGGGTGTGGTCAAGTTTCCTGTGATCCCCTAAAGTTGTTTATAGCCACCATTCCTGGCTCTCAGTGCTGTTTTCTATTTAGTTCTAACTTACCTGTAAATGTCTTCTAAGAGCCCAGTAAACATTGGAAGTGTTGATAATGCTACTAGACAATATTGACCTCCTGTGATTCAGCAAATTCTCTGGATCAGCACCAGTTAGGTCTTGAGGGTGCCAGACTAGAGAGATTCAACCTATAGTGAATAACTTGTCTAGCCATGCCAAATGTAGAACAGAAGATATTTGATGGGGGGTTGTTTAGGCTGCAACTTTATTATTCGATGTCTCTGACTACCTGGGAGATAGCAGTGTACAGTGCAGGTAACCCCATGTTTATTCCATAATTACCCAACAGGCTTTTACCAGCTATCTCTTTACCCACCCAGGTCCCTCCAACAAACCTATTGCAGGGACTTTTTTACCCTCACCCTCTCTGTAGGAAGGATAAAGTAGGCTATAAGACTAGGGAGTTGGCTCTCTGCAGTACCAACCACTTTCCCCTTTTCTTCCTCTTTTTGAGTCCTTTTCTAAGCCATTTATCCAGTCGCTGAATACCTTTCCTATGGAGTATCTGCACTGGACAGCCACCCAACACTTAAATAATGAGTTGCAACACATTGCCTACCACCCATCATATCATGCATAAATAGACCCTTCCCTGACACCTGCTTTGGGGAAACAGAAAAAAAAACCTCCTATACCCAAGCCAATATAGTGGTAAAGAAAAAATTCCTTCTTAGGCTCCCTAAAACAGGGGCAGATAGCATAATGCCCACACGAGATGTTGACCAAATCCAGTATTTTATCACATAATGGGGAGCCAGGTGCATCTTGCTTCAGCCTTGTTCTATGTAAAAAAGAAGACCAGAGGCGCCATACTGCCCCTTTTCAAACTTTGCATTCCTAAGGGTCAGCAACCATGTTGCCCCTTCGGCAGCAGTTTTCATTTCTCCCTTCACTAAGCCAGGCCAGCAAGCACTCCTTCGACTTAAAGGTGTAGGTCAGTTGTTATCAAAAACATTTCGACTCTCTTCATTCGTTGCATTTAGAATAATAATAAAGAGTGTGTGTATATATCATGTAGTATATATTTAATTATTCGACCACCTCTAAACAACTTTTATCAAATACAAAAAGAAATGTGCTGCTGAAATTGAAGTGATGTGTGGTAGGGATCTCGGTCTAGAGACCGTGAAGCCAAAGTAGCAAGATGGTTATAATGAAAATAAGTTCTTGGTTTTAAATGAGAGACTGATGAACTTAGATAACAGGTTGTAATTCTAAAACAGCTAGGGTTAAATACTTTTCACACTTAAAGCAGCTATTTCTTTGACTCTTCAGAATGCTTTTTATAATCCCAAAAGGTCAGATTAAATCAGCATAGCAATCAGGCTCTAAATATTAGAACATGGAATTCCTGTATTGTTAGTATAAATTATATAGTTAGGGTTTGAAGAGTAGTTTTTTGCCTCCACTTAAAAGAACTCTGACAAAAACTTAAAAATTGATGGGTTTTATAGAATCATTTGGGTTTGAAGGGTTCTCTTACGATTCTGCCCTCTTTCTGTCTTGGATTTGAGTGTTAACTGTAATGTGCCTCTAATGTCTGGGTTTGTCAAGTTCAACCATGGACAGGACAACAGAATATTTTTTCTCATAGCTTTATAAATTAAGAATGTGCCATGTCATTTCTGTACAAAAATTTGTCTTTAAAAGCTGCCGCACACCAATACTGCACATGTAGAACACTGTATTGTAAGCATATCAGTTTACTGATGGTGAATTGAAAAATGCCACACATCCAAAAGATTTTGTTTCTTTTATTTGGATTAAAAATATCCAGGTCTGTGAATATTCATGTAAGTTTACTTTGTTTATGTATAGGTTGAACAATACCGTAATGTCATCTTTCATGGTCCAGAAGGGAGTTTGCAAGACTACATAGCACATCAGATAGCTCTCTGTATGAAGGTATTAAACAAGCATACAGAATGAATAATTCTGGAAAAGAGCATATAAAGCTTCCCTAAATCTGTGAATTTTCAACACAGAAAAAGCAACTGGCTGCTGGATTCACCTGTGAAATAGTTAAGGTTGAAGTGGATGCTGATTTCTCCAAGGAGCAGCTTGCAGAATTATTTATCAATAATGGTAAGATTATTTCATCAGATCTGATTTTGATAAGTAGAAGTTTACTTCTATTGATGCTTTCTGAAGAGACATTAAAGTATGTTGGATAGCCTAGGGCACATTTTTAATAGAATTCTGAAAATCTCAGGTTCTGGTGAAAGAAAAAAGGGAAGATGGCAGTCCAAAAATGAGCTCTGTGTAAACTTTATGCCTTTTACATTAATGGGTTCTTACTTTTTTTCCCCTCCTATCCCTTTTCATGTTCCCTTGTGTTAGTGAACACTTCACTTGATTTCCAAGGTTTAGGCCTTTTAAACCAGGAATATAAGAACATTGCTACTTTATCATGCCTGCAGTCTGAATAAAGCACTTGATCCTCCAGTGCTGTCAGCATCTTGTGCAAACAATGAAAACTAGCTTTTAGAACTCCTAAAGAAGTTGAAAAAACACCATCATAGGTATTATTTTCTGGCAAAGCAAGGAAATTATATATATATATATATAGAGAGAGAGAGAGAGACAGACAGAGAGAGACAGACAGACAGACAGACAGACAGACAAGATTAAAGAAAAAAATATAGATTATCCTAAATGAAATATTAGCAAGAGTAATTTTACTTTTCCAGTGTTGAAGTTTTGAATTTATACTTTGTACTTTTACTGTCTACTGGAAACTTTCACAGCAGCCATAAGAAATATGCCATTTTTCAGCTTCAGTTTATAAAAAGATAGGCTTCAGACTCTGTGAGTACGTCAGTGAATGACTCCAATCCTGGGAGAGCTGAATAAATATAATGTACCATTTCCATAGGATGACTTTTAGTCCCTTTTAAATCAGTGGGTTGTTAGTTTCTTCGTTCTACATAGCCTTTTTTTGAAACCCCAGATTATAGTGATACTTCATTATTTATTGCTCAAATATTATCGTTTTCTGTTTGATATGTGCTGTGTTAAATATTGAATGAATCCTATTTTCCATTTTATTGCATTCAATAGATCTGTATTTTGAATACTAGAATAGTGTTAATGCTCACATTATTTAATCTTAAAATAGCTTTAACTGAATGTGTCTTCCTTAATCTGTCCAGTACTTAACACTTCTCTTCATTGTGGTTAAAATGTCAAATGTTAGTGGCAGCCGTGGGCTTTCAGCACCTCTGAAAATTGGGTCTGTTCATTAGATATTTTAAATGTGGATTTAAGTGCCTAACCTTAGGCATCAATCTATGCGTATTTTGTCTCATCGCTACAGACCAAAGTTAATTTTCCCATTGCTAGTCTATTATGAGATGCTTTTTAAAACCAAAATAAACAGTTATACAAGGATTGAAATATCCCACGATAGATATTTTGGAACTCCATACTTATTCTTGAAATGTTTCTGGTCAGTATGCTCTAACTATAATTTTGGGGTGACCAGTAAAGATTAAAAAAGAGAAAAGGCAAAGTAATGAAAGCTGATGAGGAAGGACTAACACTACATTTTGTAAAGAAACAGAGAGTCTAAGGAAGGTAGGGTACGTCTACACTACAACGTTAATTCGAACTAACTTAGTTCGAATTAGTTAATTCAAACTAAGCTAATTCGAACTAACGCATCTAGAACTAAAAACTAGTTCGAATTAGCGTTTTGCTAATTCGAACTAGCAAGTCCACATTGAGTGGACCCTGAACAGGGCTTAAGGATGGCCGGAAGCAGTGCCGGCAGGGCATCAGAGGAGGACTTAGAGCATGGAGATGCTGTCTCAGGCTAGCCGAGGGCTGCGCTTAAAGGGTCCCGACCCCCACCCCGGACAGACAGTTCTAAGGGGTGCCCCGCTTACAAAGCAGTCTTGGCTTGGATTGCCCGGAGTACCCACACTGGGCACATCACACCACTTGGCCATCAGCCCGGCTGCACTTGCCGCAGGCTGCCATCTGGGAGAGGGGGCAATCGGGGGGCTGCAGGAGAGCTTCCACCCCCAAAGCCCGCAGAGCCAGCCCAGTCCTCCCCATCGGGGGCTCGTACCCCATTCCTCCCTCACCTCCTTCCACTTACCCTTCCCTAGCCCCCCTTCTTATTGATGTACAAAATAAAGATAACGTTTCTTCCAACATTGACTCTGTCTTTATTGAACAAAACTGGGGGAGACTGGGAAAAGGAGGTGGGAGAGGGGAAGAGAGAGGGTGGGAGAGGGGAGAGCAACTAACATGACCAGGGGTTGGGAACAGGTCCCAGATGAAGAGAGGCTACAGAGACTGGGACTGTTCAGCTTAGAAAAGAGGAGATGGAGCGGGGACAGGATAGAGGTCTCTAAAAGCAGGGGTTGGGTGGAGAGGGTGCATTCAGAAAAGTTCTTCCTGAGTTCCCATAAAGAAGGACTAGAGGACACCAAAGGAAAGGAATGGGTAGCAGGCTTCAAACTAGTAAGAGAAAGTTGTTCTTCAGAAAGCAAATAGTTAACCTGCGGAACTCCTTGCTGCAGGAGGCTGTGAAGGCTACAACTAGAACAGAGTTTAAAGGGAAGTGAGATCAAGTCATGGAGGTTGGGTCCATGGAGTAGTCTTAGCCAGGGGGTAGGAGTGGTGTCCCTGCCCAAAGTTTGTGGAAGGCTGGAGAGGGATGGCACGAGACAAATGGCTTGGTCACTGTCTTCGGTCCATCCCCTCCAGAGTCCCTAGGGTTGGCCGCTGTCGGCAGACAGGCTACTGGGCTAGATGGACCTTTGGTCTGACCCAGGATGGCCATTGTAAGCTCAGGGCTCAGGGTCGGGGGTCTCAGTGGACCCCCTTGATTTTCATGCACATCTGCTCCTGGGTGGCCAGGCTGGCAGCTCTCCTGCCCTAGCCGGCCACTTTCCTGTGCCTAGTGCGGAGATCGTGGACGAGGTCCACGATATCTGCACTAGCCCAGGAAGGTGCCCGCCTCTTGCGGTCCAGGGCAAGCTCCCGGGAGCCGCCAGCCTGGTCCCAGGAAGAGGGGGTGGGCTGGGGGTCATCGGGTGGGTGGCTCTGTGCCGTGCCAGGTGCAGGGTCTGCTGGCTGGGTGCTGGCAGGCTTGCACCTGGCACGGGCACTGTAGCCAGCCCGTGCCCCTTTAAGGGGTCCGGGGCCGGGAGGGGGGCATAGAGTTTCCCTGGTGTTGGCCAGAGTGGCCACCAGGGAAACCTGGGGAGGGCTAGCCTCCCACTAGTTCGAATTAGGGGGCTACACACCCCTTAATTCGAACTAGTAAGTTCGAACTAGGCTTAATCCTCGTAAAATGAGGTTTTCCTAGTTCGAACTAAGCGCTCCGCTAGTTCGATTCAAATTCGAACTAGCGGAGCGCTAGTGTAGCGGCTATGAATGTTAGTTCGAACTAACGTCCGTTAGTTCGAACTAACATTGTAGTGTAGACATACCCGAAGAGCATAAAAGAGGAATAACATTTGGGAAGTGGAGATAGAGGAGACATGTAATGGGAGTCTGCCTTGCTGTGTAAGGTTTCTTGTTTTGTTTTTAAAACAAGAAAAGAGAGAGACTCGGTGAGAAAAAACATGGAATAGACAAAAATTGGGGAGAATTAGAAGGAAATGAAGAAATAGTAAAGAAAAGAAAGAATACCTTTAACATTTGGATTAGTTACATTTATTTTTTTAATATTTACATTATTAGTTACATTTATTTATTTTTCACGTCATTATATTTCTTGAGATAGAATCCTACAGCCTTCCTAGTTTGATAAGAAGGCAGATATTAGTACAATATTATTGATGAGACCCGGGAAAGATGCTGGTGGTTATTGTCATTGGCTAAATCTAATAAGATAAGGTTCTAAAAAATTGATGAAATAGGTAACATGTTTTTTTCCAATTTCAACCTTGTGATAAAAGTGTAGCATACAACTGCATTTCAGTGAGGGGGGGATTTTTATATTTATATTGGCAGAACTCTGATGTTACATTGGCAGAGTGATGATGATTTACACAAGCTGGAAATCTAGCCCATTATCGCTTTATTCAAAAACATTAAAAACACTAATAATTAGTTAGGGGTATGGAAAGCTGCCATATGGGGAGAGATTAGTATGAGATTTTCAGCTTGGAAAAGATATCATTAATGTATGATATGATAGAAGTCTAAACACCATTACTGGTGTGGAGATAGTAAATAAGGAAGTGTTGTTTACTCCTGACAACAAAAGAACCGTAAGGGTCACCAAATAAAATTAATAGGCAGCTGGTTTAAACAAACAAAAGGAAGTCATTCTTGACAAAAAGCATAGTTAACCGGTGGAACTCCTTGCCAGAGGAAGTTAAGGCCTATAGTATATCAGAGGTATAACAGGGGAACGGACTTGATGGCCTTTCAAGGTTCCTTCCAGTCCTATGAATCAATGACAGGGCTTGAAAAAGAACCAGATAAATTGATGGAGGATAGGTCCATAAATACCCAAGATAGGCAGAGTATCCTTAGCCTCTACCAGTAGCTGAGAATAGGCAATGGAGAATGGATCACTTGATCATTACCTGTTCTGTTCAATTCCTCTGGGGTATCTGGCATTGGCCACTGTCAGAAGACAAGATACTTGGCTATATGGATCTTTGATCTGATGCAGTTCTTAAGTTCTGTGTTCGTATGCTCGTGCCTAATTGAGATTTTTGTCATGAATATAGTTCTTCACCTTTTGTACAGGATTTAAATATGTAATCATGTTGTGCATGAGATTATGTGAATTTATTCCCAATAACCCATGTGAATAATTATATATAAAGGTAAGAATCAGTGCTTTAATTGTCATAGCCACAGTGTCAGGTAATTTCTGAGCAGTATCACAGCTCTCATTAGCAGTGGTAAAACATAGATGTGAGAAAGGTAAATTGAATAAACTATGTAACTTACAAATTTTGTTCTCATGGACAATACATTATTATATATGTACAAAGGGACAGCTAGTTCAACATTATGCAGTAAAATACATGGATTTTTTAATATAATATCTTTCATAAAAATAGTCAGTGGTGCTAGAACCCTTTTAATAATGGGGGTGCTTACGTCTGTTTGTGTGCCTCTCCCTTTCCACCTCACCCCCAGAGCTGGGGCCAGGAGCAAGGCTATTTCTCTGGGAGGGGGACCTGGACAGAGGTAGGGGGGACAATGCTGGGGCCACAGCTAGGGAAGGACACAGGCAGGGACAGATGCAGAAGCGAAATCCCAAGTACAGGGCTGGCAGCCAAACCATGGCCCTGGGACCAGCAGTAGAGCCTTGAGTGTAGGTTGATAGCTGAGACGTTGGGCAGCTGAGATAGGGTGGCCGGTGGACCCCCAGAGAAGAGTTGGCAGTAGTGCCCCTGATATGGGGCTGGGAGCAGAACCCCTAGAGCAGGGCCAGCAGCCAAGACCATGTCTGGGGGGCCAGAAATGGAGGCCCAGGTGTAGGGCCGGGAGCAGAGTCCCATGTAAATCCTGGGGGGTGTTGCAACATCTCCACATACCTAGTTCTTGTGCTTATGTAAGTAGTATCCAAAAACATTTTGCAAAGTTACTACAAATAATACAGTAATGTTTAATGCACAAAGAGGAGTGATGGTGAACTGGGGATACGGAAATGCTGTCTCACTGTGCAAAAACAGATGATACTTGTGCCAACAATGACCAGATTGCCTGGAGAGGCAGAGGAGGCCTAAGTAAGTAGGTTGGGGATTAAAGAAAGACTTGGCCTGTGCTGTTTGGTGGAGTGAGTTTATGGAGTTTTAAAACAAGTGAACAGTTTTGAACTGGAGCTTGAAATTATTGGGGAGCCCATGGAGTTGTTTGAGGTTAGGGATAATGTGCTTCTGGATAGAAACCTTCCACACCTTCTGTAGCATGGAGAGCTAGGATTCAGAAAGGATCTAAAGAAAGCAGTGGCAGTGGTGAGAAGAGGTTAAGGCATGAGGATTTCAACAGAGGTAAAAAATGCAATATTTTAAGTGGATGATGTGAAGGTGATTAAACAAGTACTTTTGAAAACATGGACTAAGTAAGAGGAGAAAAATTTCAAATTATGATTGATAGATCACATACACTGTTCTCCTGGGCAGGATCATCCCAACATTAGGAAAAGCAATTTAGCAAAGTGGAAGCTAATTAAAAATGCACAGATAAAAGACTAACCTTCTGGCACATAATGGGGTGCTAAAGAATGGGCATGCCTTTATAGCCCTATGAACCCTAGTGTCCTGCCTTAGCAGCTGTTTAAGAGGCAAAGAACAAAGTTACAGGATGAATGGTTTATTCTGGACATGGAAATCAGTTAGAATAGTACAAAATTCCAAGGATCTGTACTACAACTGAGTTGATTTCATGAAATTTGCTCGTGATCTGGAAAAAAAAAAAAAAAGAACAAAGAGTGAAGTGGCAAAATTATGCTTGACACAGTTATTTAGTTTAGATGAGACTAAAGATTGTGAGAAACCTCAAAACAGCCAAAGAGCCAGATGATTAGCAGGTGAAATTCACTCTTAGACAATCAGTTTTATTATTTTATGCTTATATTGCAGTACAGGACAGACCTCCCTGGTCCAGTACAGATGAGGGATTTTGCCAGAAGGGAAAGGTTGAAATCAATGACCTCCTGAGGTCTTTTCCAACCCTATGATTCTGTTATTTTTGGCCCCCCTTCCACTGGCATCCCCAAGGCCTAGCCCAGCTGCTTGCTGGTACCTGCTGCTGGCCCCACCATCTTGCTGATCCCATTGGGCAGCCCAGCTGGGGCACGCCAGGCTCCCAGTCCCATCAGGCAGCTTGCTGCTGGCAGTCCACTGCCCTGCCAGCTGCAGGGCTCCCAGCTGCCAGCCCTCCACCAAGACTCTCTGGCCCTGGAACATCTGTGGCCTGCTGGACCATGGATATGCTGAACCAGAGATTCCTGGTTTAGAGTGGTTCAGTCTTGTAGTACATAGATGTACCACTCCTTCGGCTGTGCCTGCTGGAGCTGCAGTGACCAGGGACAGGCGCTTCTCATCTAACTCTAAGCTTCTATGGTGAGAGAGGGCTGGTGGTGTCCTCTCTCCCTGGTGCAGCCTGAATGCTGAACTTTTCATCCGTAGCCCCATCCTAGAGCAATGATTTAAATGAAGAAAAACAACAATTTATTTGAATTAAGTACCCAAGCAATGCTGAGTAAATCCTATAGTACAAACTATACTCTGCCCTGAAGTTAACCAATGGCAAACCAAGATTAGACAAGATGATGGATGGAATGTAATTGCATGTATACAATTTTTGTATATACTTGCAATATTTTTGGACATCATAGATAAACCGACATCTATCCCCAAGCTAGCTACTGTTAATTGGATGATTTCTTACAGGTACCATGTAAGTGGTGTATCTTGAGGAGGAATTTTAATGTGGAGAGAGTAGTGTCCTCAAGAATCAGTTCAGGAAAGGCAAGTTAACACAGTGGTGAAAAAAGAGTGTGAATTAAGAATCTGGAATAACCAGTATATCACTGCCTGGTATATTGGTGTAGGCTTTAAGGCACGCCAGAACAAGTAGGAACAAGCACATTTCCAAAGATCTTGGCTCACCATTGTTTCTTCTCTATCTCTGAAGCAGGGATCATTACATTAAGGGCATGGCTAAACTACATCCCTCTTTTGAAAGAGGGATGTCAATTAGACAGATCGAAATTGCAAATGAAGCCGGGATTTGAATTTCCTGTGCTTTATTTGCATAATGGCGGCTGCGCATTCTTTCGAAATTTTCAAGAGTGTTGTCTAGATGTGGTTCTTTTGGAAAAAAAAAAAAAAAAAAAACCCTTTTTCAAAAGGTCCTGTACTCCTCTGTGCCAGCCCTAGCTCTACTCCCTACTTTCCTCCCGCCCCCGGTCTGCACCAGCCCTGGCTCTCTCCCACCCCCTCCCCTGGCTGCCAGGGAGGACAGAGGCCACGCCAGCTCTGGCTCTACCCTGTCCCCTTCCCCCAGCTGTTGGGTAGGGCAGAGGCAGCACCAGCCTTGGCTCTCTTCCTCCTCATTCCCCTCCCCCCCATGACTGCCAGACAGGACTGAGGCAGCCCCAGCATCTACTCCCCTCCCTCCCTCACCCTGCCAGCCCTGGCTCACTTCTCCTGTCCGCCGGGTGGGCCAAGGTTGTGGTGCAGCAGTCTTGGCTCTTCCCGCTCCCCAAGCACCGATGAGGAGGGAGGCCGAGGATCAGCAGTCCCAGCTCCTAAGCACTGGGGAAAAGGGAGAGAAGAGGCAGGTGAGATGCAGAGACATGTGATGACGTGACTGTCATCCTGAAGGAAAATAGTTTAGAGAGAGAGAGAGAAAACACTAAATGTTGCATAACCCATTCAATTTGTACTATTTTCCTAGCATGTTAGTGCTAAATGTAATATTTATAAATAAAAAGTAGTTTGCAGAAGTAGCTGTTGATGGGTTCTCTTCTTTGGTTACAGCTTGTCTGGTCCCAGTGAAACAACTTTCTGCAAGCAAGAAAACCATTGTGATTCTAGAGAATCTGGAAAAAGCTTCATTATTTGATTTATTGGGAGACTTTCTGGCCCCTCTTGAGAATCGTAGTTCTGAAAACCCTTTCACTTTTCAAAAAGGTATTAAAAACAAAGTTGGGTAGAGAAATATTTTATTACAAAAATACCATTTTAATATAATGTGTGGAGAGTTTATTTAGAAACATAAGATTCTGTAGTTTTGATTTATATGTAATTTCAGACAGTCTGTTCTCAACTGCATGTGATAAATGTTAGTAATTTTTATTTGTAATTTAATTATGTTTGATTCTAATGAAAGTAATGCTGCTTGCTTTTAAAAGTCACTTATTTAGCTTGTTAGGAAAGCTTTGATTATTGCAGTAAAATGTCTTTTGGTTTATTTTTAGCAAATGGTATGTCTGATGCTTATTACTTTCATGAGAACTGCTTTCTAATGGGGACAATTGCAAAGTCTCATCTCCAAGGTTCTGACTTGCTGGTTCAGCAACATTTCCGCTGGGTTCAACTAAGGTGGGATGGGGAACCAATCCATGGCTTGCTTCAAAGATTTTTAAGAAGGAAAGTTATGAATAAGGTAAGAACCACTGGAACTGTCTTCAGTATGTAGTGTTCAGAATAAAGTGTTCAGTGCAGTTTCTGAAAGAATAGGCAGACACATTGTAAATTCTTCAGAAAAAGTGATCGTTTCATTTAAGAATTTTATGAGCATATAATATTATGATTATTCCACAATAAAACTTCACTAAAATAACCAGGTTACAGAATGTTAAAAATGAACAAAAGTCAGTTTGAAGGATAAATGTACCATGTCTGTTAATACATTTTGTTAACTAACTGGAATGATCTGTTTGACTGGCATAAAGGTTCAAGTCTGCCATAGAAAGTAAGGATAGTTGCTGTCACTTTGCAAATATGCTACATTAAAAATGTCTAATTGAAGGTGTTTATAATCCTGTAATTGTACAGGATAATAGAATATGAAGTAAAAATAAAAGCCTTGTCCCAAAGAATCTGCAATCTAAAGATGACACAGTTAAGTGCATCCCTCTGCTATGCTTAACAAAACAAAAGGGTTTTCAGAAGCAACTTGTAGAAAAGCTTAGCATATGTTGCAAAAAAAAGTTAATATTAGGGATGTTAAAATATGTATATTTGTGTAAACATGTACCTCCTGAAATTTTTGGCAGATACACAGGGAGGAGGTGACTTGTGAGCACTGGCTCCAGTTTCCCTAGTCTTGCTTGCAGATGATACCAAACTGCTCAAAATAGTTAAGACCAAAACAGACTGAAAATCTTCAAAAAGATCTTACCAAACTAAGTGATTAGGAAACAAAATGGCAAATGAAATTTAATGTTGATAAATGTAAAGTAATGCACATTGGAAAAAATAATCCCAACTACAGGCAGTCCCCGGGTTACATGGATCCGACTTACATCGGATCCCTACTTACAAACGGGGTGAGGCAACCCCGCACTAGCTGCTTCCCCCCAGCAGACTAGGGAGACGTGAAGCTAGCGCCCACCCCAGCAGACCAGGGAGACACGGAGCGGCTTTTCTCAGCAGACACCTCAGCTTGAGAATAAAGGACTGAGGGAAGTAAGGTGTGGGAGAATAAAACTGAGCTCTGGAGAAATGTTTGGCTAGAGTTTCCCCTACAATATGTACCAGTTCCGACTTACATACAAATTCAACTTAAGAACAAACCTACTGTCCCTATCTTGTACGTAACCCAGGGACTGCCTGTATACATACAATATGATGGGGACTAATTTAGCTACAACTACTCGAGAGAGAGATCTTGGAGTCATTGTGGATAGTTCTGTGAAAACATCCACTCAGTGAGCAGCAGCAGTCAAAAAATCAAATAGAATATTAGGAATCATTAAAAAAGGGATAGAGAATAAAACATAAAATATCTTACTCTGTATAAAACCATGGTACACCTTTGATACAGAGGCAGTGGGGGGAGGGTTCTGCATATAACCAAGAGGGTTCACCCAGGCTCATTGGTTAACCATGTACTTGGCTACATGTTCACATCCCTAGTTAACCTTATTCTGAGATGTATTGGCAGGGGTGTTGTAAGCAAGGCACAATAAATTTGCTCTTCTGCTCTACTCCATGCTGATTGTATGTAGTTCTGGATTCCACATTTCAGGAAAAATATGGACTAATTAAAGAAAGTCCAGAGGAGACCATATATACATACATCATGATCTATGAGGGAAGACTGAAAAAAATTGGATTTGTTTAGGTTGGAGAAGAGAAGACACAACAGTTTTCAGGTGCATGAAAGGTTGTTAGAAGGAGAACAGAGACTTCATTTTTCTCCTAAATATCTGAGGATAGGACTAGAAGCAATGGGCTTTAATGGCTGTTTAGATTGGACATTAGGAAAAACTTCCTAACAGTCAGCTTTGTTAAACAATGGAATAAATTGCATTGTTGGAGATTTTTAAGAGCAGGTTAGAAAATATCTGTCAGGGATAGTCTAAATCAGGGATAAGCACATTTTATGGCTTGAGGGCTATATCAGAGTTCAGAAATTGAAGGGCCAAGTAGGGGAGGCTATGTCTCCCCAGCCAGGTGTGGCTTGGCCCCGCCCTCTATTAACCCCTGACTATTCTCTGTGGATCCTCACTCCCTATCCAGTGCTCCAGTCCCCTGTTCCATGCCCCTCAGGAAACTCCCAGCCCTTAGCTAACACTCCTCCCTGTCCTCTGCTCCTGCTCCCTACCTCCTCTCCAGTCCCCCCTGCTCCCCACCCCCACTGACTCATCTGAGATTATCCCATCCCCTGACCATGCCCTCCGGAGCACTAGAGCCGTGCTGTCCAGCTGGAGCTTCAGCTTCACCACCTGGTCAGAGCTCACAATCATGCCACTGAGTATCATGGCTGGTGACACAGTGTGTATGATGCCCATGTGCTGCGGGAGCTCAGGCTGCAGGAGAGGGGAGAAAGAATGGGAGGGCCTGGGGGTCTGTCAGGTGGAATGTGACCCATGGGCCATAATTTGCCCCTTTCTGGTCTAGATAATACTTAGTCCTGCCATGAGTACAAGGGACTGGAGTAGCTGAGAATTATGGGGGTTGGGAGGGAAGTGTGGTGAGAACAACTACAAAGGAAGATAAGGTTGGTAGCAGTGTTTCAGATAGCTTGAAGATCAAAAGTTCACCTAACTGACAGGGAATTCAGAAGACCTATTTTTCAACTCCTGGTTCAAGCTTTCTTGGCTGATCTTGGTTAAATCATTAGTCTTACCCAGGCCTGTCTCCGCTGTGTGGGGATCGATGCTGCAGCTATCAATCCACTGGCCATCGATTTATCGCATCTGCTTAAACATGATAAATTGATCTCTGGGTGTTTTCCTGTGGATGGCTATACTCCACCAGGATGAGAGGAGTACCAGCAATCCCCATCCTCGTGGAGTAGAGCAGCCCCCCGTCAACCTTACTGCATGTAATACGGCGCAATAAGTATGTTGACTGCAGCTATGCCATTTCTGTAGCTGAAGTCACATAGATGAGATCGGCAGTGGGGGTTCATGTAGACAAAGTCCCATTGTGCCTGGTTTTCCTATATCTGTTAAATAGGAATCATACCTCCCTCCCTCCCTCACAGGGTATGTCTACACTACCCCGCTAGTTCGAACTAGCGGGGTAATGTATGCATACCGCACTTGCTAATGAAGCCCGGGATTTGAATTTCCCGGGCTTCATTAGCATAAGCGGGGAGCCGCCATTTTTAAATCCCCGCTGCTTCGAACCCCGTGTAGCGCGGCTACACGGGGCTCGAACTAGGTAGTTCGGACTAGGGTCCTATTCCGAACTACCGTTACTCCTCGTGAAACGAGGTGTACCGGTAGTTCGGAATAGGCACCCTAGTCCGAACTACCTAGTTCGAGCCCCGTGTAGCCGCGCTACACGGGGTTCGAAGCAGCGGGGATTTAAAAATGGCGGCTCCCCGCTTATGCTAATGAAGCCCGGGAAATTCAAATCCCGGGCTTCATTAGCAAGTGCGGTATGCATACATTACCCTCCTAGTTCGAACTAGGAGGGTAGTGTAGACATACCCACAGAGGTGTTCTGAAGATAAAATCTATTAATGATTCTGAGACGATGTGGTGAGGAGATAAGGGTATGTCTACACTACCCCGCTAGTTCGAACTAGCGGGGTAATGTAGGCATACCGCAATTGCAAATGAAGCCCGGGATTTGAATTTCCCGGGCTTCATTTGCATAAGCCGGGTGCAGCCATTTTTAAATCCCGGCTGGTTTGAACCCCATGCCGCGCGGCTACACGCGGCACGAACTAGATAGTTCGAACTAGGTTTCCTAGTACGAACTACCGTTACTCCTCATTCCACGAGGAGTAACGGTAGTTCGAACTAGGAAGCCTACTTCAAACTACCTAGTTCGTGCCGCGTGTAGCCGCGCTGCACGGGGTTCGAACCAGCCGGGATTTAAAAATGGCGGCACCCTGCTTATGCAAATGAAGCCCGGGAAATTCAAATCCCGGGCTTCATTTGCAATTGCAGTATGCCTACATTACCCTCCTATTTCAAAATAGGAGGGTAGTATAGACATACCCTGAGTTCCTAGATGGAGAAGCAATATTTATACAACTTTTACATTAGATATATCATTCTGATTCTAACAGTGGTGCTTATGGGATGCCATACTTGGTAAAACAACTTGTGCATAAAATTGACAAAAAAGCCAGAAATAGTTTCACTCCCCATTGTGGATTTCCTCAAAATACTTGTTTCAAAAGGTTAATTATTTCCAAATACTTTTTTCTGTGTGAATTTTGGTTTATTTTTATAAAATGCAACAGAACTCTTAGAATTTATTTTTATAAGTGAATTTCTGTGACTCTTTTAATCTGTGGATTAGAATTTAGTAGTGTATTTTCCCTTTTGCATCTGCCACTGATGATGAAGATTACATATATGGAGAAAGTAAAGATAAGGGGTAAAATTATAAGAGGCTTGTAAGTCCTACTTTCAAGAATGTTATATGCTCCTAAGGACCAGATTTTTAAAGGAACATGTCCACATATTTAGGTTCCTGAATACCTTTAAAAATCTGTCCCACAGTGTCTCAATTTTGAAAATGTGTCCGATGTTCCTAAACCACATAGTAGTTAGTATTATACCCTCATTCATAAAACAGTCTTTAAGATTGGCTGCATGTTAGTTGGTTTGGCTGCAGGCTTTCAGATTATTCCTGGAGAAAGCCTAAGGACAAGTCTTACAGAGGTGACAAGTTTGGGGAGCAGGAACAGGCAATAGTCCAGAGAGAAAAGGGAAAAAACAGGCCCTTTAGAGGCAAGGGAAAGGAAATGGCTTTTCTTAGACAACTTTCATGTCAATAGCTGGCTTCAAGAGAACTCAGCTCTATTCATCACAAACTCTAAGCCTCACCAGTATCAGAGACCAAGTATTCTAATCTCATTTTCAGCAAACAACAACCCCTGAAGAGTTTGGCTTGCCTGTGACTATCAGTAGCCTGCCAGAATTAGCTTCTAAAAGGCTCCCCATCTGCTTCTGACTTTGGATGGTCACTGGTCAGATGGGGACCCCTTTCTTGACAACGTGGCTCATGATATAGCAGTGATCCTTAGTGCGTAGATGGTGCATATGCAGGTTGGGTATGCACTGCTCACTTTGTGGGATTTAGGATATTGTTCTTTGCCCCTAGCTTTAAAAATATATACTGTAATCAAAATTAATGCTATATGACAGTGTGCATATTTGTTCATGAAAACAAATTGCTAATATACTTCCCAGTTTCTGACCATTTCAAATTTTTTCTGATATTCTGTTTTAGCGAATGAATTAAAATAAAGCATCTGGTACAGCTCTGTTTAATTAATGGTCTTGGAAATATAGTGTTAAATGAATGGGAGTTTGTCACTGTCTTCAGTAAGTCAGTATTTTACCAATATCTTCACAGAAATTAGCAAATGATTTCTGCAAACATAGTTTTGGACCCCAGAGCTGTCTAGGAGTTAAATTTAAAAGAAAAGATTCTCTTTTGTGAAAATAATTCCTTTTTATCTACTGTCTCAAAACAAAAAGTATGCCTGGGTTAAAATATCTATTTTGGTTCTTCCAGATTCCCTGCTCTATCTCCATCCCTTCTGCATGAAATGCTCTTTATTTTCAATGAAAGCATCCCTAGAGGGTGAGCAAAATTGATCTCCAGGGTAATTGCAACACAAGAAAGAATAGCTGCAGTACATTAGGAAACAAAAGCTATGGAATTAAATGTCACTTTATGGAAATACCACTCTTGAGCCTTCCTAATCATAGTTTGATAAAATAACTTTTAAAGATGTTTTTTCTGCATTGTTGTTTCCAGTTTCTGATAAACAATTTGGACTGAAAACAAAATTGAATTCAGATAGTCTTTAGATTGACTAATGCACTGAGGCTGCCTCCTAAGGATGACCATGATCAACTTCTCTTTTAAACGTCGGGCAAGTAGTGTTTAAAATTTTAAGGTAGAAATAAGGTAGGTAAGGGGAACAATTATGACTTTTTGGTGAGAACTTGAAGACAATATTTTGGCAAAAAATCAATCAAGAAATTTCTCCCAATTTTTTCTGTAGATGGAGTTCCTTGATTGCGCTACTTCTCCCATGATGTTCTGTGGTCTCTTCTCATGATGAAGAAACCATTTTCATCATCAGTCTCTGCTATGGTATATCATGGAAAATGTAGTCTAGCTGGAATGTCAGTTCATTGAAGAGAACTGGGGGCGTATGAAAACTAAGGATGTTAAAGACTAGTCAACTATCCAATTAAGCAAATGCTTATTGGATAGTCAGTCGACTAGTCGATTCCCCCAGCCCCCCGCTGCCTCTATAAAATAGAGGCAGCAAAGGGGGGGGGAGAAAGGAGGTACTTCAAAGGGCAGCGCCACACAGCTGATCCCCAGCTCAGCTGTGTGGTGCTGCTCCTTTGAAACGCTGCCTTGTTTGTGAAGCTGACTTCTTTCATTGAAAAACTGGACTGAGACTTCCAAATAAAGGTTAATATTTTCCAGTCACTAATAATCTACCTTCCATTTGATCTCGCAGTTTAGAAATTAAAGTACAGTCTGCTGAACTATCAACACTGACCTTAACCATGCTTCTCTAGCTAAATTGTGATTTTGTTTGTTTTTTGTTTTGATCCAATTACTGTGACCTCACTTAAAGTGGTGGTTTATGTTACCCCCAAAATTTTCCACTGGAGACCACCTGGCATTACACTAGAATTGATTTATTATTTGAGGAATTTACACTCCACTATATGCAATATATGGTTAAACTAAAGAGGATAGAGCTGCCACTAAAGATTTAAACTAAAGGGGAACCAGCTATCTCACACATACAAACACATGCACATGCGCACACACACCTTCATTCATTCACTCATTCACACACATTCATTCCTGCCCTCAGACAGTCACACACTTACACAGGCATATGGTTTGCAGAAGGAGCCAGGGCATGTTGGCTCTGGAGGGTCTGCCTGCTGATCATGGCAGGAGAGTTGGTCAGGAAAGAAACTGGCTGCGGGAAGAGGAGCTTATCAGAGGGTGCTCTCTCCGTTTATTGCCTTTGTACAACCTCTGTGACTCACCCACATTCATCACCAGGGAGCATTCCGAGACTTCCCTTGATCCAGCAGAGCAGCAATGTCTCCTTAATTGGTCTGATGACTCATCACCTGCCTCCAGGTGCTCAGCCTTGCATTTTCTAATTCCAAACTCACAATAGTCTCTCTCTCTCACACACACACTCACACTCATGTCTTAGGGGAGAATGCAGTTTAGAACAAGTTACAAGTGAAGTGACTGAGTTACAAAGATTAAAAAGTTGCAAGGCTCAACAATTACTAAGCTTATAGTAATTCTGAATATATAAAGCAAAGTTTCTGAGAGTTACAAAGTGGCAAGGTGCCAAGATTACAGAGTTTCAAGGTTTAACAAAGATTACAATGAATTGCAGAGTTTAAAAGGCAGTGCAGCTGAAACAGTTACAAAGCTTCAGAGGATCCTTTACAAATCACCTGTAATAAAGGGACTTACAAGACAACTGCCCCCCGCCCTTTCCCCCTGCCAGCAATGCAATCAGCAGGAGGTTTTGTCAGTCTCTAAGTCATGTGTTGGCAGGACCTTACAGTTTAGCGTACAGTAGAGTCCGGATTATCCAACATTCAGTAAACCGACATTCCGCTTTATCCGACATAGCCGCGGACAATTGTCAGCCGAGCGCAGCATCAGTATGCGGCCCCCAAGACCAGCTGCGCTGCGCTGCTATGCCGCATGCAGCCTCCCCGGCTGAAGAGGCTCCAGCAGTCTCCTGCGGGTCGGAGCCTTCTGCCAGCATTGCTTGGTCCCCATCCGTGCCTGGCCCCGGCCCCTTCCCTCCCTGCAGCTCCCAGGCGCGGGCTGGGAGAATGGCCTTACTCGCTGTCCCGTCGCTCTCCTGGTGCCACTGATGCTGCTCCTGCCGGCGTCGCTTCATCCCCATCCCTACCTGGCCCCTTCCCTCCCTGCAGCTCCGGGGGCCGGGGCCTGGCAGGGATGGGGACCAAGCGGCACCGGCAGCTATCCCTCCCTCCCTGTACTCCCTATTATCCCACTTTTTCAGTAATCCGACCACCTGTCGGTCCCGTTTAGGTCAGATAATCGGGACTCTACTGTATTTCCAGAAAATCCGTGAGTAAAATCAAGTAATAGCTCGGGCGGAGGCTTTTATGCAACAGTTTGGGGTGCAGGTGTGTGTACGTGGCTGGGAGGTGGGGTGTTGTGTAAGATTAAAACTCTTGTTTTGTAACTGACTTGATGTCCAGTTGGGCAGTAGAGTCCTTTATCCTCCAACAGGGGTTGGATAACCCCTCTACCCATTCCTCTGATCCCTGATGCTTTCGAGCCTGCCCCAGGTCAGAGATCTATAGATGTCCTTTGTGTAGCTAGCACAACTGGAGTTCTTCTCTCTCAGCCCTTGAGGAGAAATAAGCTTCAGCTCCCACCCATTTCCACTCACTGAGGACTCCCTAATCCCATCTCTTGGAGTGGGTGAGGAGCCTTTGAAGGCTAAGTCCTCAAGCACTCACAAGGAGCTGATGGAGCTGGAACTGTATTTAGGCATACTGCGAGGCCATTAAAGCTGATTGGAAGTGCGGGGAGGAGGCAGAACCAGGGAGAGCAAGCAGGGGGAGCCCCTCAAAGAGCCTGACCAATCTTCATCGTCTCCCTTCTCTACCGTTGTCACTTCCCCTACCAAGTCATAATGGGGGAGGGGGGGAGTATGGGCCATTTTTGAGTGAGTGGCATTGCAAAAAAAAAGTGGAAAATGTTGACAATTACAGTTTACTGCAACAAAATTGTGGCCTGCATTTTTCTTACAGCCTTATATGTAACATACAGGTTGGACCTCCCTGATCCGGCACCGTTAATACCAGATGAGGGATTTTCCTGGACCAGGGAAGGTTATTTCAACCTCTGCCCCACTGACCCCCCCCCCCCCCCCAGTCCCCTCCTGGATTCCTGGCTCCCTCTGCAGCCGAGCTGGGCCACACACCAGTTCCCAGCCCCTCCCCAGCCCAGCTGAGCTACGTGCTGACTCCTGGGCCCCCACCCCCATGCAGCGTTCTGGGGCTTTCTCATCCTGGACCATCCATGGTCATGCTGGAGGTGCAACGTATAGTAAATAATCTGTCTACTTTAACTACATGTTGTGACCAAAATGAATTCAAATGGTGCGTGTCTTTATTTGGCCATATTGTTAAACAAAGAAATGGGAGATTTTATTTTTAATTTTTTAGCATTAGGAAGAGATTGTGATCCTATGAGAGCCAAGTCTTTTACTGCATCTCATTTTAAAATTAGCAAGTTTTGCATTCTCAACCCTGTAGCACAAGGAGGTTCAGCATTCATGTGGTGTCAGTGCCTGAACTTGATAGGGATTTGCACTTTTCACAGATTTTTTTATTTCTGAATTCAAATATGTAAGTTATTTTTCTTCATAAGCCCAGATATAAAATGTCAGTTTAGGGAAAATAATCCCAGATGTATTCTTCTTTATAAAAAAAATCTGCATATTTGAGAAATTTGTGTAAGCCCCAAAGTGAGGTTACTAAACAGTGGTATCAATTCTCTGTAAGTTATTCTTTGTAGGAACACAAGCTTTTTATTATTTATATCATTGTGCTTTGTTTCTTCTTTCACATGTGTATGTGATGGTACTTGTAACTTGCACATTCTAGGTCACTGAAGCTTTGTTTCTTTGATATACAAGTACTTTCACAAAATTATTTGAGCTCTGCTTTCTATGAAAATGTGTTTACTATATGTTTAAGGCAATAAGAGTTAATGCAGAAGTTTGGTACTTGATGAAAATTTGGTCATCTTAATCTGTCTTTTCCTGATTATTTAGATGAGATTTGTTTATTAAATGTTTTTTACTTGTATTTGATTTTCACAATGGGCAACATGTCAAAGTGCCAACCCCTTTCCTTATAAGTCTGAACTTATGTCAAACCCTTCGTCTTTTCTGTCTTTATAGTTTAGAGGCAAAGTGCCTCCTCCATGTGATCCAGTATGCAAAACCACAGACTGGATCCTTGCCATTTGGCACCAGCTGAACTCCTGCTTATCCCGTTTAGGTGCCCCTGAAGCACTCATAGGACCAAAACATTTCTTCTCTTGTCCAGTGGAACCTGGGAATAACCAAGTCACAGTGAAGTAAGATTTATATTCCCTGACTACCAGTGTTAAGATACAGTGAGGTATTAAAAATGTTATGATCATTTCCCAAATCTTATAAGATATTTTTTTATCTTGAAAATAGAAGTATCGTCTTTTAGTTGCAGTTATTAAAACGATTGTGTGCATCCCTAGAAATGTAACAGCCAATAAAATTGTGCAGAAAGCATACAAAGTTTCCTTTTTCTTCTGAAAATGTCATATTTTTAGTGTGCTAAATGAATATGCTCTACTTCTCAAAAGACCCCATGTTCCAACTCTTTTGAAAACATGATTACAATACAAAAATAGGGAAATATCTAAAATATTTGTGATTCATGGCTGTCAGTCTAAAACACTCTGCATTGCTATCATCAATGATTTATTTTGTACACTAGTCCAGCTACTTAGCATAGTCATACAAAACTCCTTCTAGCACATATTGTCCAGCCTGCTTTCCTACACTCCTCAACACCACAATAAGTCCCTGACTGTTTTCTCCTCCAGTTCCTGCCTGGTTTCAGTCTCCTCTGCTTAGCTCAAGCAGCTGTCTGACTCTTCCTGGCACTCTGTCATTACCTCCAAAAATTATTTACTTTCCCCCCCTTCCATTCTCTTCTATCCCAGAGATGCCCCCAATCACCACTTGGCCTTTCCCCAAAATATCCAGTCCATCAGTATCCAAATGTGGATTTGCAATTGGCTTGAAGCTCAGTGGTGGTTATTGGCTACTCAATCAATTATGCCATTGGGCAGGGGGAATATTGACAAAAAATCTGTCTCTCTAACAATTAGTTTAATCTAATCTGGGCCCATAAACACTGAAATGCCTGAGTCTTAACCATGTTGTTATTGCAGGGCATCACAACAGGCAGAGTTAAAGTTGCTGGAGTACCTTAACTATAAATTTCCAACCATAATGTGTTTGGATTCATTTTAAGTGCAGCCTTAACTCTGAATTGACTAAACTTATAATATGTAGTTTTTGAATAATGACAGCATTGCTGTAATGTTGTTTTTTACCCTTAGCTTTTGGATATGTTCTCTCAACCAAGATTACATTTTAATGTAGTTTTTGTCAGGGAATAAAAAGTAAAAATAAACATAGCTATAATGACGCAGGGGTAACTGTGTTAGTCTTTACTAACTTTAAAACTGTGAGTGGTCCTTTGGCACCTTAGAGGCTAACAGAAATATATATCTGAAGAATATTTCATCTGAAGAAGCTCATGATGCCATCTACATGTTTTGTTAGTCTTTAAGGTGCTACTAGATTATTTGTTGTTTTTCCTTTTACATACTAACTGGTTACCCCACTGAAGCTTTTAAAAAACAATGAATAGTCTAGCAGCACCTTAAAGACTAACAGAATATGTAGATGGTTTCATGAGCTTTCGTGGGTTGAATATGTCTTGCTTGGCAGTGTGGTAATTAGTAGCCTTGTCATTTAAATAATGATAATTAGTTTTCATTGATGGCTCACCGTGTGCTATTATTTCAGCCTATCTGACTGAACAATGTGCTCAGTAGGACATCAGTGACAGCAGTTTTTGCAGCTAGAATTTTGTTATACCTTTTCTTTTGAAAGTAACAAATCAGGCCTGGTCTACAGTAGAAAATTAGGTCAGTTTAACCACATTTCACAGGGGAGTGAAAAATCCACACTGCTGTGTGATGTAGGCAAGCCTACAGAAGTCCCTACCTAGACAGCATTAGATGGAAGAATACATTTGTCAGCTAGGTACCAGTCTATACTGAGGTGCTTCTGTGGCACAGCTGCAGTGGCATAGCAGTTTAAGTGTAGACAAGCACGCAGAACAAGTAAATTAAGAAGACTCCAGTTCCATGACTCTTGCTATTTTTCTGTTGCCCTTGTATTTCTATTATTCTTGGTCTTAAGAATTATGTGTGATCTTCCAAAGTGAGTTTTTTGTTTTATTTTGATATATAAAGCGGGTGTGAAAGGATGTTAGCTCTCTTTTTCTCCCCCCGTTTTATACCTTAGAAATATCTGTAGATTCAGGGCTACTGTTTGTTAATATTGTAGGAATTAACAGAATCTCATGTATTTTGAGAGCTTGAGTAGGACATGCTGGAATTAAGACAGACACAAGGCAGCCAGAGGCAAATTAATTTATTTAACCATGTGGAGGACATTATATGCCTACCACTTCTCACAAACTTTATAATTAACTGGGGAAGTGTAGATTTGCAAGGCTTGTATATTTGTAAATATAACTAACCAAGATAGACAGTCTTCAGCCTACCCCTAATGTGCTGCTCACTTCTGTGTCCTGTCACCCTTCCGCCATACAGGGATAAGGGTACAGGATGTCAAGGGGTAGCCTGCATCCACAAAGACTTCACACACCTCTTTGCTTTATAGGCCCAAGTTCACCAGCAAATTCCCACGTCTCATTTACCTATGGACACTGACATTGTGTAGTTTTTATCTGCACTATACAGGAGCTGAAGATTGCAACAAACAGCATTCCTATGTTATCTCTTGATATCATTTCCCATTTCTTCTCCTTTAACCTAGACATGCCTCTACAGTAGTGTGAGGAAGGCAAAAATATAACCAGAATGTTGCCACTCTTGAAATCCTCCCCCATCTTCAGACTAGCGATGGGGAGGTAGAGAAAGTCCCTCCTTTATGCAATCAATATTGGAAGAGGATCTTCTTTTGGGCATCATTCCCCTCCCCTGGGGGAAGCAAGGGCATTTTAGATCTCAAATGAAGGAAGGAGGATATCAAATGTTACTGGAAACCAAGTATTCAGTTAAATTGTTGACAAAATCAAAAAATGCAAGCATTTTGAATAAAACCACTTTCTCTTTAATTCATGGTAACCAAGGATGTCAGTTACTAATATTAAAACAAACAAAAAAAGGCACAAAATCATTTTCCTATCCTATTTGTTGAAGGTCATCCTTCAACAAATAAAAGGTGTAAAACATGTTTGATAACTTGTTCTGATGCTAAAGTTTTCTTTATGCGTCAAGGTGGCTGTCCAAATTGTGGAACACTGTCATTGCTCCCAGAGTTCAAGAAGCAATACTCTCCAGAGCTTCTGTGAAGAGACCATCTGCACGGGGACAAACAGCAGCTAAAAAAAATCCTAGCCAAGGCCAACAGGCTTTGGTTAAAGCAGCTCTCAGTATCTTGCTAAACAAAGCTGTCCTGCATGGCTGTCCTTTTCCACGAACAGGTAACCGTGAACAAGCTATACTGGAGGTTCTTAAACAGGATTAATATTAATTTTTTTAAAATAAATTCAGGTAGCACCTATAACTATCCATCATGCAAAACTTTTCATCAGTACATCTCAAAGCACTTGACAAATGAGGTCAGTGCTTAACATAGTAATTTCACAGGTCTGATAAAAAAGTCTTGTGATTAATAGAGTTTGATCCTGTTGAACAAAATAGTAATGAGAAATCCTAGAGGTTAGTTGTTTGCTAACTGTACATTAGTAAATTAGGTGATGAGCTTCCGTGGGCCAGACCCACTTCCTCAAATCAAATAGTGGAAGAAAATTGTCACAACCATATATACCAAATGATACAATTAAAAAAATGTTCATTTTTTAAAATTGTATCCTTTGTTATATAGGGTTGTGACAATTTTCTTCCACTATTTGATCTGAGGAAGTGGGTCTGGCCCATGAAAGCTCATCACCTAATAAACCATCCTGTTAGTCTTTAAAGTGCTACATAGTACTGTTTTTTGTTTCAGCTACACCAGACTAACACGGCTACATTTCTATCACTACAGGCAGTCCCCGGGTTATGTACAAGATAGGGACTGTAGGTTTGTTCTTAAGTTGAATCTCTATGTAAGTCGGAACTGGCGTCCAGATTCAGCCGCTGCTGAAACTGACCGCCAGTTCTGACTTACATACAGAATCAACTTAAGAACCCCAAGCGTCCCCAAGTCAGCTGCTGCTGAAACTGATCAGCAGCTGATTCCAGGAAGCCCGGGACAGAGCAACTCTGCCTCGGGCTTCCTGTAGTCAGCGCTGGTCAGTTTCAGTAGCGGCTAAATCAGGACGCCTGGGGCAGAGCAGCTGGGGTGCTGCTGGGTTGCCCAAGTAGCGCCGCTCCTTGGCACTACTGGACCAACTCAGCAGCACCCCATCTGCTCTGCCCCAGGCGTCCTGATTCAGCCGCTGATGAAACTGACCAGCAGCGGCTGAATCAGGACCAGAGCAGCTGGGGTGCTGCTGGGTTGGACCAGTAGCGCCCAGAGCGGCGCTGCGGGACCAACCGCAGCACCTCAGCTGCTCTGCCACAGGCGTCCGGAGAAAAGCCCAGTCTGCTGGTGGGGGGGGGGGGGCGTACTAGCTGCGCCCCCCCCCCCCCGACCCCAGCAGACCAGGAAGACATGGGCGGCGGACCGAGACGCACCGCGGTCCCACCGCCTGGGTCCTCCGCAGCTTTGCTCCCCGTCTCCCTGGTCTGCTGGAGACCAGCAGACCAGGGAGACGGGGAGCAAAGCCTCTGAGGACACCAGCAGCGGGACAGCTGCGGGGCGTCTGGGCTGTCCCGCTGCCGGCTTCCCCCGCGGCTTTGCAAAGCCGCAGGGAAGCCGGCAGCGGAGCAGTCCAGGCGCGCCTGGGCTGCCTCGCTGCCCGAGCCCCCCTGCAGCTTTGCAAAGCCGCGGGGAAGCCGGCAGCGGAGCAGTCCAGGCGCGCCTGGGCTGCCTCACTGCCCGAGCCCCCCCACGGCTTTGCAAAGCTGCGGGGGGGCTCGGGCAGCGAGGCAGCCCAGGCGCGCCTGGACTGCTCTGCTGCCGGCTTCCCCGCGGCTTTGCAAAGCCGCGGGGAGGGGGGAGGGGGGGGGGGCTCGGGCAGCCCAGGCGCCCCTGGGCTGCCCGAGCCCCTCCGTGGCTTTGCTCTGCGTCTTCCTGGTCTGCAGATCAGGGAGACGCAGAGAAAGACCCAGAGTACACGGGCGGCAGGACCGCAAGGTCCCGCAGTCCGTGTACTCTGGGGCAGCCCCGTTCGTAACTGCGGATCCGACATAAGTCGGATCCGCGTAAGTCGGGGACTGCCTGTATTGTACATTAGTACTGTGGCTACAATGCATTGTCGACTTTTCATTAAAATGTGCATTAATATTGTTTCAGATTTGGATAGATATATAGCAGACTTTAAGGGAGGAAATTTCCCCTTGTCTGTGGTTTCAAGCTACAAAAATTATAATAAAAAAAGAGGAGAAAATGCTTCATGGAGAAAAGTAAGCACCAGTCCTCGTAAGAAGTCAAGTCATGCATCTTCCCAGCCATGGACTAAGCAGGAGGTTAATACGGAAGGTAAAGCTTGTTATTTTGGGTTATAAGAAATACATTACTCCAGCAATGGGCAACCTAGGCTAGTGAGTAGCCCTCCTTCATCTTAGTCAATTTCAAGATTTGCAAAACTAAGACGGTCTTCTATGATAGGATGGTTTTGCTAACTGTGCTTTGTGTATCTATGTTTTGCAGGGTGTGCTGATTGATCCATAGCAGTGTATTGGATGTAGAACATGGCTCTCTTAGTCAATGTTGTGTGCAATCAGCATATGCAACAGTAAACAAAATGTCTTGCTGGCCAAACATAGAACCTTCATTGGCGACAGGTTGCCCACCACTGAAATGGTGCTTCTTTGTCGAACAATGTATCAAGGTTCTATTGGTATTAGATAATTATTATAATTGTAATGCTTGGGGCTTCAAGGGCTATGATTATCTCCAAGGTTTGTGCCTGATCTAGTTGCCCCCTTTGGATGTCAAATGTATATTTTTGGGCAGTTTAAACAGATTGTCTCTGGATTTCTTGGAACTAATGTGTTTCTCTCTGTCTGTCTCGCTCTCTCTTTTTTTTTAAATTTAATTTCCCTTTCTGACCTCTCCTGTTACTCTCCCAAGCTGGGAATTTCCTTCTCATTCCTGTAGAATATGTATTGGGAAGCAACAACCTACTCCTGGGTTATATAACATTTGCTGCTTAGATATGAAAGAACTATATGCTACTCAGGAAAACTTGCAATTTCTCATTTATTCTCAAAGCCATATGCTATTATTTTATCCAGTATATTTTAACAATGATGTCACATGGTATATAAAGGGTTTTAATAACTCTATTAATAGAAAAAAAATTCAGTCCTTAATGCCATCCTTGAGGAGATGCATCTGAAAGAACTTGCCGCTTATAAACTGAAGAAAGATTTGGTAGAGTTCTCAATTTCTAGATATTTTAATTTTAAAGTGAATTACTAATACTTAAAATGTTGAATGTAAATATTCTGACCACAAGTTGTTTGCCAATTTTTACAGGCCAACCCTGGGTAATTACATTTTTTTCACAATTATTTTAAGAGTATAAATTACATGGGTCACCACCATCCTGTTATTAGAAATGGAGACTTCAACAAAATTGTAGACCCAATCCTTGATAAATCTGCTTCATCTCCATGTAAAAACATGATTACTTGTCAGGTATCATACATGTATGGCTGATTCAGGTTTATATGATATGTGGGATTATAATTTTTTGTGAGGGGGGGTTTCTGCAGCTCATTCAACGTAGTCACAATTGAACTATTTCTTAGTGTCAGAAGACTTGATCAGTTCAGTCACTGATTGTGGCTTTTTTATGTTATTATTATGGCTGACACTGCTCCCTTACATTTGTCTATTAGGCCCCCCTACTGGCATGCACCCCTATCTAAAATGTGGAGATTAAATATCATTCCACTGTTTGATTTAAAAAAAATACAAAAAACAAATGCCCCACCTCTTCATCAGCTATCACACTTTGGGAAACCTTTAAAGCTTTCATCAGAGGTCATATCATCTCTCATGTCACCTATAAAAAAAAGAAATGAAGGGAACCCAGAATTGACATCAATACATTTCTGTCCCAAAAGGCTGATTTTGCTTTATTCTGTTTGAAGCAAAACTACTGGGAATCAGGCAAGAGAGCTGGCAAACTGTTGGCATACAGACATAAGCAAAAGGCAACAGTAATTACTATATAGTCCAACATCTTTATTGTGTAGACAGGAGAGTTTGCTCATTCTTGTTCTCAATAATGTAGGTGTTAAAGTTTTAGAGCCTGTAAAAATTCAGTTGGGAACTTATCTCTGTCAGGATTCTTTCCATTTGTCATTTCTTCCATAGTCTAAGTCATTCCAGAATTTCTAGAGAGAACTCAGAGAGCTGTGACAAAGGCAGTCTGCTAAAGAAGTTATACAAGGCATCTTCATTGACTCCTACTTCAGCTAAATATAGTTTGAATAAATCTGTTGAAATTGTTTTAGTATATGTGTGGTACGTAGCTATATAATATATATTACCACACAGCTTGGTCACATTTGTCCCGAAAGTTCAGCTTCCATCCATTTTTCCATGGAGAGATGGTCCTATGGAACAATCCTATCTTTAAAATTGGTGGCAGAACCTTGCTCTGGAGGAATTGGATGGACAGAGGAATTATGATGGTGTTGCAGCTAATTGATAATAATAAATGTAAAACATTTATACATCTTCAGCAACAGTTTGGCTTGCCCTGATCTGCAGCATTAAAATATCTCTAATTAAAGCATTTACTTGTAAATGTATTTGGACTGGATGTATTGGGAGCAACAGAAAGTCCAAAATGTACATTATTTTGGAGGAAACTCCCTGGAATTTCTAAGCCAGAGATATCCATTTATGAGTTTCAGGCCCAAAAAATTCTGTCAAAGATTGGTATTTTGAGAGTTGCTTGGGTTATTAGTGATTTAGATACGCAGTTATCTCAGGCTCACTGGAATGCAATTGTATCTAATGTTAAAAAAGCAACTATAAACTTGAAACTATGGCTTATTCACCAGAAAATACTTTTTCAGATGCAGTGGTTCACACACAGGCTAATGATGATGGACTTCATAAATGCTGACCGCTATTAGAAATATAACTGCCTTGATGTCACATTAGCTGATGTTTTGGGAATGTCCCTGTATCAAACATTTCTAGTGGGGGGGAGGGATGGAATCAAAGGACCAGTTTGATATTGAATACTAAGATTGTATCCTCCTCCTTAAGTTTCATTTTTTGATACTGGAGCGGAGATTACCTGATAACAATATAGCATGCATCTAACAAGCAGCTTATGCTGCTAAAAAAAAAAATACTGCAAAAATGGAAAAGTGAATTTCTGCCAAATATTGATGCCTGACTCAAACAACAGGCATTGTGCAGAAAAGGTATGTCTGAAAAATTCAAAGCAATTTGGCTGACTTTTTAGAGGTCTTTGATTTAATGTGAACCTTGAAAATAGATGTGCAACTTCCCCGCCTCTCCCTTTATCTCACTCCATTTACTTCTTGCATTATGGTGAATCTGCTATTTTGATACATTTGTTGTATTTGAAAAAAAATATTTAAAAAGCAGCACCTAGAAAGATTATAAACTAACTCAGAAATAAAACTATAAAATGCCCTATTCAGCTGAAACTACAGGGAGGATTTGAATTGTCAGGCAGAATGAATTTTTGGAAGGTGTAATTTAAATAACCTGTTATGGATAACATTTTTACATTGGTAACAAGTACCATGCTATTTTTAATGTTCACAAGTAAGAGGCCTGACCTTAGTATGTCTTAAATAAAAGAAATGGCCAGCTCAGTAGCACAGTACCCCAAACATTATGTTAAGATAATGGTTTGTTCAGTATTGACTCAGGGACAAAAGTGCTTTTTCTGAATTGCCACTGCTGTTTCCTGGAGCAGACTAAGCTTGCTTGATAGTCTGCCATTTGAGCTCTGACCAGATCTAATCCGAGTTTGTTTCTGAGAGTTGATGTGAACACCACTCAGGGTCTTGCATGACCATCTTATTAAAAAAACTAGGGAAATACAACCTAGCTGGGACAATGCTAAGGTGTGGTGGCTCTTAATACATTTAAAAGGCAGAGGCATAGTGAGGAGAAAAGGGCATGAGCCAGGAATCAGCTGCTTCTCAGCTTCTGCCCCATCGCGGACAATGTTCCTCTGCTTTTTAAATGCATTAACAGCTGGCAGCTCTTAATACATTAAAAAAGCAGAGGCACAGCGTCTTGAGACCTAGTGTGAGCCGGGACAGCTGATTCCGAGCTTGCGCTCGGTGTCCCCGCCCCCCACTGCACTTCTGCTTTTTAAATGTATTAGAAGCTGCCTGATAGAAGCAGCAAGGGGGGGGGGGGGGAGAAGTGACTAGTCAAGTCATTATTCGACAGCCTGATAAGCATGTGCTTATCAGCTAGTCGACTAGTCACTTCTATCCCTATTAGGAACCATTATGGACCACAAGCTAAATATGAGTCAACAGTGTGACCCTTGCAAAAGAAAAAAAAGCAAACATTATTAACAGGAGTGTTCTAAGCAAAACATCAGAAGTAATTCCGCTCTACTCTGCACTGATTAGGTCTCAAATGAAATATCGTGTCCAGTTCTGGGAGCCACATTTCAAGAAAGATGTGTACAAATTGGAGAAGATCCAAAGAAGAACAAAAATAATTAAAGGTCTAGAAAACATGACCTATGAGGGAAGATTTAAAGAATTGAGTTTGTTTAGTCTGGAAAAGAGAAGACTGAGAGGGGACATGATAATCTCTTTCAAGTATTTTAAAGGTTATTATAAGGAGGAAGGAGAAAAACTAGTCTCCTTAACTCCTGATGATAGGACAAAAAGCAATGGGCTTAGTCTATAACAATGAGGTTTAGGTTAGATATTAGGATAAACTTCCTAAGCACAGAAATAAATTGCCCAGGGAGACTGTGGAATCTCTGTCATTGGAAGTTTTTAAGAGCAGATTAGACAAACACTTGTCAGGGATGATCTAGACAGTGCTTGGTGCTACCAAGAGTGCAGGGGACTGGACGTGATGACCTCTTGAAGTTCCTTCCAGTTCTATGATCATATGATATGGTATTTTTTATTATAATTGTATCTAAAGATTATTTTGGACTCTTGATGATGTATATTAAGAGCTGACATTTGGAGGGAAATGGAGACACAGTGGGACAGTGGATTTCGTTTTAATAGCCTCTCAGTTCAAATGTTCGCTATGATAAAAAGTAATGATGATTTGGTTGGTTTCCTTCTACTTGTGAGGACCAGAACTTGTGCCAGTAGTCTATGCTATGCCTAGGGTCCTGCTTAAGAAAGTGGGCAGATCCTGGCCCCCACTCAGGTCCCCTTGTGGCACTGTAATAGTGCCAGAGGGCCTTGATTACCTTGGCAAGATGCAGGGGGAGTGCTGTGCTCTGATGAACAGCCAATAGGAATGTGTTTTGCTATTTAGTACACCTTATAATGAAGAAAACAATAGAATTATTCTGCATACTAAAAAGTTTAACTTTTTCCCTCTTGCACAGGTATGAAAACAAAGAACATGTTGCAACAAAATTGCAACAAAAAGGCTTCTCTTAGCAAAAAGTAAGTTGCTTTTTTTTTAATTGTAGCATTTAGTAAAGACTACAGATTAGGGATGTGCAAGGTTAACCACCTAACTGGTAACTGTCAATCACTCTTAACAGGTGATGGTTACCGGTTCTGGTTAACATGGGCGGGGGAGGCTGAAGCAGTTCCCCATTCACTGTGGGCAGGAGGCTTCTCTAGCCCTGTGGGGCCCGCTGCAGACAGGAACTGCTCTGGGTGTCTGGAACTGCTCTTGTCCCCAGCAGGTCTGGGTGGGTCACAGTAAATTTCATGTTTAACTGGTTCAGCAATAACATGGAATTTTATATCCCTAGTACAGATACTACTGTGTCAAAATCAGTTCACTGTTGTAAGTGAAGAGTTTGTTTAGTTTGTCTGTGTTTGATTTCAGAACTGAAGTAGGCTTTTTAATTTTAATTTTTTGGGGGAAAAAAGGTACGAGGCTTTTAATTATAATTTAGAACCTATTTCAGTACCTTAATCCTTTTCACAGATTATGTTCCTTTGAGTTATTAGAATTTTCTAGGACTTGGAGAATACTATATCAAGCTCTTCTTACTGTGGCTTATAAAAAGCAGGTTGTCTTTTCATCCATAGATGTACAAAGAAACTGTCTGGTTATTTCAGTCTACTGAATGGAAATCTGAAGTTTGTATAATATGTGCACTTCAGTCTAAATGATATGGAATATCTTCATGTAGCTAATGAGCAAAATGTTCAAGGGGACTGCATTTTGTGCTACCATGTGTGAGAAACCACTGCAGATCTGAAATTCATAGCTTTGTAGAGCACAGAATCCTTTGTGCTTCTAGAATTAGCTCCTTTTAATTGAAGTAGTTGGAAATGGCTCCAAAAAGAATGTGGAGGATAGCTGCAACATTGAATTGGTGTAGTCAAAAGAAAGAGAAGCACTCTGCTGCTGACTGGTATTTATACTTGTCATGCAAGCATTCTTTGTTGAAACAATGGAGAGAGCAGATTAAATTGTGTAAAAGAGGGTCTATTACGAAGCAACAGAATTAAAGACTGACTGCTACAGTTGCCTAAACGGGATGCTATTCCTGTTCCCTCTGTTGGTACATCCTACAGTAGGGGAGTTACTGAGATGACAGTGTAGTTACAAAATCTTTGTAAAAGGAGGAGAAGGTGTCCCAGTGCCCCAAGAGAAAGTATAAGTGTAAATATATTAATTATGTAATAGTCCACTTTCAATTGTCCTGTCCCTGATTTTGTATTCATAGCTCTTCAGAGAATGAGCAGCTAAAAGTATTAAATCAGGAGCAAAGGCTGTCCCTTGGTTCTGATGATGAAGTAGATCTTGTTCAAGAACTTCAAAGTTTGTGTTCCAGCAAATCAGAGTCTGATATAAGCAAGGTAAACATTTGGGGTTTAAATAGTATGCATATTAATCACATGAATTTGTTTAATCCATAAGTCCACATCTACACTGCACCGTAGTTCGAAATAAGATATGCAATTTAAGTTATGCAGATTGTATATCTTATTTCGATCTAATTTTGAAATAACCAACTGTTCCGAAACATCCCTTACTCCTTATGGAATGAGGTTTACAGGGACATTGGAATAGCGAGCCCAAAATAATGGGCTTGCTGTGCAGATATGGGATAGCTATTTTGGGATACTCCGGTATCCCAAAATAGCGTTCCAGTGTAGACACTGCCTGATAGATTTCAGATTTTAAAATAATTTTTATTAACTGGAGATGTGCAAAAATATAGTAATATATCTGTGATTGATTTCATCATGATTTGCTTTATTTTAAAAAAAAGTTAATTCTTAAATATCATATCATGCACTCAGAATGCTAAAATG
This sequence comes from Pelodiscus sinensis, assembly GCF_052426305.1. Lineage (NCBI taxonomy): Eukaryota > Metazoa > Chordata > Testudines > Trionychidae > Pelodiscus > Pelodiscus sinensis. The sequence goes on from NC_143052.1 coordinate 46,867,552, forward strand.
TATTGATTCATACATGTTAGAGAACTTAAAGTTCTATCAGATACTCTGCTTGAATATATTGTTGTTATCGACATAATATTTTCTATTGCTTTTGCCAGCCTAGTTTTAAGTGATTGAATCAGTTGTATTTTTACTACTTCCATTGGGAGTCAATTTCATTGCCTAATAGCAATACAAAGTTTTTCTGATGCACATTGTGCAGTGCTTACCATAATCCCATTATTCCTAATTAATAATTATACCCCAAGGATCTCCCTAAATAATCCCCATGTTGTTTAAACCTTTTCAGAAATTTTGTTTTATTGTACACTCTGTGTGATCTTGGATACCAACAAACTTTTAATCAAGAAATAGTTGTGGTGGGAAGCTTTATAAACCTGTTTTATTTAATTCCCTGTGAAATTAGCTTTTACCAGCCTTATACTATGAGCCAGATGCACTGAAGCTGCACCAGCAAATCCCTTTTTATCAATTTTATGGCTCTCCTTTGGATTTTCTCGTTTGTCCATACCCTTCTTAATAGTGTAACACTCAAAATCAGACAGAAGACTAGCTGAAGCCTCACCAACACTGAGTAGAGGAAATAATATCAGTCATGTCTTGCATACTACCCTCGTATTAATACGTCAACTAACATTTTTAAACAGTTGTGTAGGCAGGGTTTAACATCTTCAAAAGCTGATGTCATTGATACTTTTTTTCCTAGCTAGAATAGGGAAGGACAAGATGAAAAGTATTTAAATACAAAAGTATTTAAATTAGATGCATTAAAGTTGGCAGGGCCTGATGAAACTTAGGGTACGAGGACTGAAGCAATCTTGGAACCATAAATAGCATTCAAGAAATCATGAAGGATGAGTGAGGTCCAAGAGCAGTGGTCTCCAACCTTTTTACACCAAAGATCACTTTTTAAATGACAGAACAAGCCAAGATCTACTGCTCCATTCTTCCCCCAAGACCCCGCCCCTTCCTTGAAGCCCCACCCTCTCTGTTCTCCATCACTTGCTCTCCCTAACCCTTATACTGCTGCTTTTTTTCCCCAATTCTTCTGTAGAAAGAGGTTTTTCCAACATTCGGCCTGTCTAGACTGGACCAAATGTCAGAAAAACCCCTTCTTTTGGAAGCCCTCTTATTACTTATGGAAAGAGGAATATAGGGGTGACCGAAAGATCATGTTTGCTCTTCCACTAAAAGAAGCGGAAGAACAAATGCATCCCTGGATGCAGAAGAGTTTTTCTGGGATATCTCCAGAATCCTGAAAAACTCCTGCAGCCTAGCCGTACTCTCACTGGGTTGAGACAGGATGTGTAGGCTCTGGGGTGCGAATGAGGGATTTGGGTGAGGGAAGGGATGAGAGGTGCAAGCTCTGGGAGGAAATCTTGATGCAGGAGGAGGTGGATAAGGCGACACTGGCTCGGAGAGGGGGCTCCAGGCCAGGCAGTGTTGGGGTCAAATGTAGGGTTAGGGTACTAAGCAAGCCACTCACTTCTGGATATGAGGGTTCAGAAATTTGGGTTGGGTATGTGAAGGGCTCAGGGCAGGGGGTTCCAGTGTATGATAGGCTCAGATTTAGGGGGAAAAGGGAGTGCAGGAGTGTTATGATTCTGTGGCCAGATGGGGGCTTGGCCCCAATTGGGGATTTGTTGGCCAGGATTCATTTTTAAATGAAATACTATGTCAAACACAAAAAGTTTCTGCAGTGTCTTTATTTCTGAGAAGTGCGGGGAACCTGTTTTGAGTCAGGGGTCACTGACCCACAGAAAAGTCAGTTGGGGCCACACAAGTGAGATGCAAAAAAACCCTCCTCCAACCCCCCCACACCCCCAAGCTTCACTAATGTGGCCTCAACTGTGTTGGTGGGAGTAGGGGACATAGTACTAGAGAAGGGTGCTAGTGGGTGCTTCGGCAGGGGACAGGGTGCCAGTGGGGACAGAGTTCTGTGGGTGGGTACCCGGGGCCAACCCACCCCTCCTGTGGCACAGAAAAGCTGCCATGCTCCTCCTCCGGGGCCAATGCCCCTTCCCGCAGCGCACCCAGCACGCCACAGACCTGTAGGAGGGGAATAGCCAGCGCACTTCCGGAACCCCCGGAAGTGGCGCGAAGCTTCAGGACTTCCGTCCACCCCGTGGGAAGCTGGAACTACCTCCATTGTAGCTGGAGGTAGGTAGTGGGGATTCTCGGGGGTTGGGGGGAAATGGGGGGAGCCTGATGCCTCACGATCAACTGGTTGAGGCCTCGCAATCGACTGGTCAATCGTGATCGACTGGTTGGTGACTACGGTCCTCGAGGACTAGAAGAATGCAATATATATGTTTACCAATCTTTAAAAAGGGGAACAAAGGGTATACAGGGAATTATAGACCAGTCAGCCTAACTGCAATAACTAGAAAGATACTGGCACAAATACAAAATCAGTTTGTAAGAATCTAGAATATAATAGGGTGATAAACAGTGTTCCCTATCTGTGTGCTAGTGCAGCCTCTCAGAAGAAATTCAGGTGCTGCCCAGCTGATTAGGAGAGGATTTTTGTATCTACTGGTGGTGAACATTCACGTGTGCCTCAGTGCTCATAAAAATGTATTCTGCTCATGGATGGAGAAGATTAAAGGGAACATTTGATGTACATAATAGCCAGTATGGATATGTCAAAGAACAAATAATGCTGAACCAAACTAATTTCCTTCTTTGAAAAGGTTACTGGGTAGTAGATAGGGGAAAAGTTGTAGACATGATTTATTTTGAATTAAGTAGCCTTTTGACAATACTACATGATCTCATAAGCATACCAGAGAAATATCTAGATTAAATTACTATAAAGTAGGGCATAAACCGTTGAAAAACTGTATGTGGAATAGTTCTGGTTCACTGTCAGAGGGAGGATATATCTAGTGGGATCTCATAAGGGTCTCTTGGGTACCGTTTATCATTTCCATTAATGGTTTGGATGATGCAACAGAAAAAATGCTTATAAAATTTGCAGATGACACCAAGATGGAAGAAATTGCAAGCACTTTGGAGGATAGAATTCAAAATGACCTTGATGAACTGGAGAATTGGCCTGAAATTAATGTGAAATTGAATAAAGAGAAGTTATAATTATTACACTAAGGAAGTATAAAACTAAAAAAATGACCAATGTAGCACAGCTACAAAATTGGGAATAACTAGCTAGGCAGTAGTACTGCTGAAAAGGATCTGGGGTTTATAGTGGTATTTCAAATTGAATCTGAGTCTACAATGTGATGCAGTTAAAACACAAGGATTGTATGTGAGATATGATTGGTAATTTTCCTCTACTCAGTGTTGATGAGGCGTCTTCTAGAGTTTGATGTCTGTTTTTGAGAGTTACACTTTAAGAAGGATGTGGACAAACAAGAGAATCCAAAGGAAAGCAATAAAACTGATAAAAAGTTTAGAAGACTGACCTGTGAGGAAAAGTGAAAAAACTGGGCATGTTTCATCATGAGAGAAGAGGACTGAGTAGAAATCTGATAAATATGAAAATATGTTAAAGGGCTATTGTAAAGAGGATGATCAACAATTTTTGTCTATATTCAGTGAAGATAAAACAAACTCAATCTGCAGGAAGGGAAAATTAGTTTAGATTCTAGGATAGCTTTCTAAATACAAAGACATTAAGTACTGAATAGGGTATCAAGGGATGTTATAGAATCTTTAGGTTTTTAAGACCAGATTAGACAAACACCTCTCAGGGATGGTCTGAGTATACCTGGCCCTGCCTCAGTTGACAATGTGGGGAATGGACTAATGGATTTTTGGAGGTCCTTCACAGTTCTGCATTCCAATGATTCTGTAAACTTGAATGTGCTCCCCCCCCCCTTTTTTTTCCTTGCATACAGTTGGGATTTATTACTCCTTCTCTTGAAGTTTATACACAGTTCCCATAATCTCCCATGCAAAGGAAAACATGGATAAAGAATAGACCCAAGAATCTTCAAAAGGAAATATAAAAGACTTCCAAAATACTGTTTTTTTTTCTGTTAGATTGCTGATTCTAAAGATGAGCTCGTGATGTTTAGAAGCTCTCAAGTTGATCCTCCGTTTTCAGCAAGCAGTACTAACCAAAGTAAATTAATGTCACAAAAGGTATGGGATATACAATTACTTTCATAAGAGTGCAAAAATACTTGTGTATAAACTATTTGGAAGATTTTTTTAGCACTCACTACAAATCTGAGTTCTTGATGGGAAATAGAAAGATTAAAGTACCTTAATTCCTTTGTCAGTTAGTGACACAATGGTAAAGTGATATAGTTAATAATGTTTAGTAATCACTGTGGGCCAAGTCATTGGTGATTAAACCAGGTATGTGTTTGGCCCATGTGTGGTTTTCATAGTTACATGATGACATCTACTGGTAAATATAATAGATAAGCATGATATTCCCATTAGTTTCATCAAGCTTTTTGAAAATTTGTACTTTTTTAGCATTGAGCATTTTCATAGTAGCCTTACAAGATAAAGTTATTAAATGAATGGAAGTAGTCAAAATTTCCTTTGCATCTTTTTACTTTGTCATCCTTATTACAGATTCCCAAAGCATATACTAGTTTGAATCAGATTACTCCTGTCTTCCCTAACTAGAAATTAATCAGGCTGACATTGATTGGAAAGCTCCCAGCTAGTGGAAACATTGAGAAACTGGAACCAATTATAGTTCAGGAGGCTGTGCAAGTGAGACATATATCGGGTTTTTTTTATGGGGATTAACTTCTTTTCATCAGAACTTGATGTATGTTTCAGTGCACATTATCTTATAAGCAGCAAAAAACAAAAAAAATAAATAAATTTGAATTTGGTGCCCCCAGTTTTTGGAAACAAAGAGTCCAGATGTAAAATGAGACTATTAAGTACAGGGCAGTTTGAACATGTGAAGCACAGGTGCCAAAAACCTGCTGCTTTGTTACCGGAGGGCATAAAGTTATCTTTCAGAAAATAACTGGGTGATCACAAGTATATTTGTTGAATAAGAACATAAGAATGGCTATACTCAGAGCCGGCCCAAGGTATGGGCCAACCGGGCTACCACCCGGGGCGCCCCATTGTAGGGGGCTGCCGGGCCGGGCGGGGGCAGCACTGTGCATGTGCCGCACACCCAGGGGCAGAGCTGTGCATGCGTCGCACTCCTGGGGGTGGCGCTGCGCTCCCAGGTCTGAGGCGCACAAATGGCTCGGGCCGGCCCTGGCTATACTGGTTCAGAACAAAGGTCTATCTAGCCTACAGTGGCCAATGCCAGATACCCCAGAGGGAGGGAACAGAACAGGTAATCACCAAGTGATCCCTCCCCTGTCACCAGATTCCACCCTCTGACAGAAGGTAGAGACACCATTCCACCCAGCCTGGCTAATAAGTATTTATGGACCTAATCTCCATGAATTTATCTAGTTCTTTCTTGAACCCTCTTAAAGTCCTGGTCTTCACAACATCCTCTGGCAAAGAGTTCCACAGGTTGTCTGTCCCTTGTGTGAAGAAATACTTCCTTTTGTTATTTTAAACTTGCTACCTATTATTTTTATTTGGTGACCCCTCTAGTTCTTATGTTATGGGAACAAATAAATAACTTTTCCTTATTCACTTTCTCCATACCTGTCATGATTTTATAGACCTCTATGATATCCCTCCTCAGTCTCCTCTTTTCTAAGCTGAAAAGTCTTTTTTTTAAATCTCTCTTCGTATGATATCCATTCCAAACCCCTAATAATTTTTGTTGCCCTTTTTTGAATCTTTTCCAATGCCAAGATATTTAGTTATTTTTCTGAAAAATGATATCAGAAAGAAATCACATAAATTCTCTGCAAATTATGTCAATTTGAAATCTATAAAGGGAAAACATATTTAAAAATACAATAGGTAGCATTTTGATACAGAGTTCTGCAGTAACATTGAGACTCTGATAATACTTTACTTGTATAATGTTACCTTCCATCCTAGAATTTCAATGTAACTTAATGCACAGTAAGATAGGTAGGTGTATCACCCATTTAGTGATGAAGAAACTGAAATGAATGACTTGCTCTATGACGAGGCCATAGAAGAAATCTGTGATAGGATTGGGAATAAAGTGCAGGCCCCCTTGAATTAATTTTACAGGTAAACCACCAGACCTTCTGCTGCATAGGATGTACTACTCTTTCTCCTTCTAACTTCTGACTTAAGCCCAACAGTGCAATGTTTATAGAAAAAGTTGAATTCTCTCTAGTGTCACAAAATTAAAATATAATTCTGGGTAGCACTAAAGGTATATTCTGACCAGAAGCTTCAGAACTATAATAGGAAGAAGGATGGTATGTTTGCTGAGGCAGTGGATTTAGGAGTTCTGGACTGAATACGTACCTCTAACAGGAACAAACTCCCGATGGACTGACTTTGCTCAGTATCTCTGAACCACAGCTGTACAATGGGGATAATGCTTCTGTATCTAGCAGACGGTTACCTCTGTTGTCCTAACTATACGGTTTTGATCGGTGCTCGGTACCAGAGTCTCAAAATGTTTTCCACGTAAAATCAACAGAAATTTCTGGAACTTTCCCTTTTGGGATAGAAACTCAGTTTGGAGTTAAATTAATGCGTGTTAGTAAGGTGCTCAGGTACAGCAGCAAAGAGGGCTAAGTGTATACCTAGACAGTTAACAGGAGTATTTTGATGCATTACTAGAACCAAGGAGAACTTGCAAGGAAAGTAGCAAGGCAATCAGTCCTTTATTTTCCTTTTTTCCTGAAGTGTGTACAGAACATGTAAAAGAGTAGGTGGTAAGTTAAATTAAATCAGCATTCGGAGAAATTCATGCTTCTGTAAAGATACTGACTTAGATCGACAGCTGTGGCTGAGAAACATACATTGTAGCTTGGCAAGTGTATATACGTGAAACTGGCCTTTATGCTCCCATAATTCTAGGACATATAAGGGCTTCTGAGAGTCCCAAGAGGCAATATTACAACAGTGATTAAGAAAGACAGGGAGCCCTAGCCATGCCTAAGTTTTCCCAGATAGGCATCCTACACTTTAGGATGACACTTCTGTAGCTGGCTACACCAAATTTGTGTGTGACAGTGTCTGAAGTGCAAAATGGTTGAACACCATCAAATCAAGGCCATCATTTATGCAGGATCCTCACTCCTGGGTCATAGTATAAGACCAGCAGAACTAAGGTTTTTGGTTTGTTTGTTTTTTAAGTCTTGAGGGTAACAGTAGTAGGATAAAGTATGGCCCCCTATTAGCAGTCACATGCAACTCGCTGCTAAGTATAAATGCTGCCCTTGGAACATGTGAGTTAATGTCTTCTTGATAACAATCAGTAAGGAGCTCCCTTAAGACACTGCACCTGATTGGGCATCACTGCAGCTCTTCACCAATTCCAACAATGCCGTGCCGTTAACCTTTCTTAGCCATTGGCTCTACGTCATGTGATGGTCCCTATGGTGTGTACTGAGGGGTCCATATGCAAACCATGTATTTGGAGCTGTGGAATTTGAAAGTAGTGTCCGTTGATCAGGACATGCACCCTGGCTCACTTGGTGCTTCTCTCCCTTGTAATAAAGAATTGGCTATAGTGACCACATCTCCAGTTCCTTGTCATTGCCTTATGTCCTGGGTCAGAACTTTGTGTCTGAAAAGTTTGACGCACTTTTAAACAAGATGGTTATACATCGTTTTATGAGTGTTACAGTAGCATTACCAATTTGCTGAAGCCTGCTCCTTCATGGCTGGTGGCCAGGAGCCTGAGGACTGCAGCAGTGCAAACTGGAACCCTGAGGCTGTGGCAGCAGTTTAAAGGGCTGACACAGTAGCTAGGAGCCCTGGGCCCTTTTTAGTCACCAGACCCCATGGCAGCTGCCTCTTTTGCCACCTTCTTGTTGGAGATCCTGCTGGTAGGGTCCAGCAGCACTGCTGCAGTAGCAGATTAACGTCTCTGCCCTTTTTGCCCAGGCTGCTACTGCAGCACTGCTGAAACCTACTAGCAGGGTCACTGACAGAGGGGTCCCAAAGTCAGCCAAGTGTGGGATAACCAGACAGCTGCCCACTTTCACCTTTTCCTTGATCCCAATACTACCTCCTGAGAACCAACCCAATGTACAAGTGAACATAGGAATACTTTAATCCAGTCCTGCCAGTGCCACCAGAACTGTCAAGATTTCCCTCTTCATCTGCAGATGAAACGGTAACAGCAACATTCCCTTCTCCGAATGACTGCAGGCATTTTCAGGAACTGTTGCAGAGAGTCACGAGGAAACTCCAGATTCTCCTGCAAGATGTGCAGGACACCTGGCATAAACTGCTTGATAACCTCCATACCTTGGGATCAGCCAAAATTACATTGCCAGTTAATGACGCTGTCCTGTCATGGGAGGTTCCCCTGAAATATGCACAGCTGCCCCCACACCTGCCAAAAAACATCCTTCTCCAAACTCCCTAGTTGTCCAGGCTGCAACTGAACAATCCCAATAATATCACCTTTCATTGACACCAGCTGATGAGGGCAAGCATTTGGACCTTGTAGGAGGAAAGGTATTTCTCTTGTCTAGTTTTCAATTCAGGATCATGAACTATCAGACATTACTAGCCAAGCGCAACTTCCTGACCACAAGATGATCTGGCTTGTTTTCAGGTGCTTCTTGATGAACGAAAGCTGGTAGCCAGAACAGGCCTGAAGTTGGCAGCAGATGCAGAAGATACCTGATCTGTGGTCATAGTTAGACATAGGGAGTCTTGGCTCCAAAGGAGGTACAGAACACTATGGAAGAGGTCTCAGTTAAACCCATATTTTTAACCAAAAGAGAGATTAATTGCTGCATACTCTCTCTTCATCTACATTCTTGCCCTGAAGTGCAAATTCCATCGTCCACCAAACACTATAGATTTCCCATTCTACCTTAAAGGTCTTGAGGTGCCCCCAAGGAAATGCAAGAAAACTCAGTGGTCTCACCTTCCCGGGTCCTCTTTATGGACTTCGATGTCACAGCTACAGCCTCCAGCAAAGAGGTGTTTCTGAAGTGACCCAAAGAGTCTATCACCTCACAACCCTCCTACTACTTTGAGGGTTGTTTAGCCCTCTTTTCCCGTGCTTGGCATACAATAACAATGGACAAATGTGTTGAACATCATCCGTTGTGACTGTACAATCGAGTGTGTCATGCTACCTCCTCCAAGGAGCCCCCACCCATCCCTCTTCAGGATCCTTACCCATGAAATGAACTCCCTATTACAACAGAGAGTAGAAAAATGCATTCCTACAGAACATCAGGGAATGGATTTTACTCCACTTCAGGATACCCAAGAAGAAAGATGGGCAGAGACCAGTTCTTGATCTTTGACATCTCGGTGATTTCATTAACAAACTCAAGTTTTGTGTGGCCACACTGGCAATGATTATTCCATCCTTAGAGAAAAATGTGGTTTATAGCTCTCTATATGAAGGACATGGACGTTTTCACACTGATGTCTATCCAGCCTGCAGATGTTTCCAGAGATTCATAGCAGACACCTAGTGTTTCAAGTATAGGGTGTTCCCCTTCCAAATAGCTCTTGCTCCCAGAGCCTTTACCAAAGTTTTTTCTGTCCTACCAGTCTATATCAGATGTTATGGAATCTTCAAGTTTCCATATCTCAACAATTGGCTTCTAAGCTATGGGGTCCAGGAAAAAAAGCACAAGTTTCAACTTCCATTCTGTCGAACCTTCTTTTGTCCCTCAGAGTCAGCATCAACACTGAGAAATTGATCCTAGACCCCTCATGAGGGCTGACATTGACTCAATTGTGGCATGGGCCTACTTGCCAAAAGACATGATCCAAGCAGGGAGCATCATCATAATTCTCATTGTGAACAATCCTATACACTAGCCAGGACTTGATTATTCCTCTTGGGCCACGTGGCTTCCTATACATATGTGGCCCTTTTGCTATATTCAGATTTGGCTCCAGTCTGTTTAACCACCAAACCATCATTTCATGGACTTCATAATAATGGTCCCTACCAAGGTACTGTCATGTTTTCAGTGGTGGACAAACTCACATCACATACGTATGGGATTATCTTCCTGCCTTCTTCCCCAGAGATTGACACATCCCTGGCAGGCTGCCACATGGACAGTCACATGGCACAGAACATGGTTTCCCCAAGAATCTAGGATGCACATAAATATCCTAGAACTCTGAGCGGAGTGGTCTTCTTCCTCTTTTGATGCCATACTTACTAAAGAAAGAGACCTAGATAAATAAGAGAAGCACCAGATGAACAGAGAAAGTCAGCACTGAGTTGTAAAACAGAAATCCAACATCAGAACAATGGAACATGCACCTATGAGCCAGTAACCTGAAGGTTAGCTTAAAAAAATCTGAGATACAAGCAGCAAACTTAAAGGCAAGTTCTCCTTACACTCCCCATAAATCCAATGGGTCAACATCTCTGTTATGCTTCAACAAAGCACGCAAGATCTTTTATAGGGGAAAAGGCAGTACGCTGCATTTATTGAGAATACAACAGTAGCATATGCTTTTCAGTCACTCACAAAGACAAACACCATATGCACAGTCCTGCCAGATGATGTTATAGTTACCAGTCCAGAGTCTGGATCAATCTAGTGGCCAGCTAAATCAACCACAGAGGAGAGCAGGGCTTTTTGTCAGTCATGATCCAATGCTCTTCTGGAGTTGGTGGCAAGATGAACCCAAAGTTCCATGGCAAAGCACCCTGCTCTTATAATCCTTTTCTCTGTTGAAGTCTATGGATTCTGCTGTGTCAGTCTGTGTCTGGTGTGTTTTTTTTTATGTCAATTGTTCCCAAAACATCTCGAAAGGCTTACCCTGTAATCAATCATCTTTTAGGGGTGCCAGCTCCACTTTAGGGCCGTCAATCTGCCAGTCCAATCACTTCTTGACCATGGGTACGCACTGATGGTCCCTTTGACGCCGATAAGTTTGTCTTCATCCATACTTCGCCCCTCCTTTCTTGGCCATCTGACTCTGAGGATAAGCTTCGCACCTTTATCTCGACACATATATACCACTTTCACACACAAACAATCTTAACAAGGCATTGCAATGAAAACCATAATATAATAGTATCTCATATTGGGCAAAGCAAAAAGGCATTGTAAATCAAATAATTAAGACTTCAGCCTTCAACATTCCTCTAGTCTCATTAACATAGACATGATACCAAAACTCTTGTCTCTTTGCTTACTAAACTCTCTAAACTTTAGAACAAAGAAATGTATATGCTTAACTAAAGCATTTAGTTTAATACAGTATTAAATGTGGTAATGTGTTGCCTTACATTGCTACATTATTAAACCTAAATTCAAATATAAAAAGAATAAAACTTTCAACTCCAACATCACCCCCAAAGCACTCTATCCCTTCAGCAGTAAAATCAGGTACCCCACCGAGCGTTGATTCCTCAGCACTTGAAATACTAAACTCCAGCTCATCAGATAGGGTTGCCAGATGGTTGAAACAAAAATACCGAACACCTGCCCCTCCCCCCCAAAAAAAAAATTCTGTTGAAGGAAAAAAAAGGGGGGAGGGCAGACCAAAGTTGTTGAGCAAAAAAAAGGACTCCAAGACTTAAGAAAAAAAATATTATATATATATAGAAATAAAACAGCATGTCCCCTTTAAGAGTGAGTGCAGGGATAGGAACAGCGGAGGGATTGAGCACTAAGACCCAGGGGAGTCATTGATTCCCATTGGCCTTTTTGCCAGCAGCCATTTTGTGCCGTCGGCCTCGCGGAACCAGGTAAGCATGGGATCTGGGGGCTGAGGGTGTTGGGGAGGTGCGGGAGGGAGGCTGGGCACTGAGTGTGTTGTAGGGTTGCCAGGTGCCCAGCATTTTCACCTCCTGGCTGGGGAAAAAAAATCAGAAAATACCAGACATCTTAGGTGTCCGGTATTTTCTGAATTTTTTTACCAGACAGGAGGTGAAAATACCAAACTATCCAGGTGAATACCGGACACCTGGCAACCCTATTATTAGATGAGGAACAGGCTCTGTACAAGAAGCCATGTTAGGGGAGATGCAGAGCATGAGCCTGCCTTGACATGTCTCAGTCAAATCCCCTGATCCTTAGCAAGACTACCAGGAATCCCACAGTACCAGCTCTAAGACCTTAGGTTGTCCCGTGTAGGAGCACCTGGAGCAGTTAGAATGCTTTTTATGCTGAAGTCTGCACATGCAGGAAATTCTAGTCTGAAATCCAGTACTTCGTATGGTGAGGGCTCTGGTATATCTTGGTGCCCAGCTTGAGTAAGGATGGCAGAATTTGGCCCTACATGATTAAAAACAATAAATAAAAGAAATTAGTTTTTGAAAAGACCTTGCATTTGTTAGCTGCAAGTCTCTGTTAAACTGTATTACAGCAGTGTAATATATATATTATAATAGCAATCCTTTTAATGAGAAAATAAATTATAAATGTAGCTCTGTAGTATCATTACATATTCTCTGTTTTGTTGTTTTATAGGTTTTAAATTTAAGTCACCTATTTCTGTATTGGTATGTAGAGGAGTTAGCATGTGAGACAAAAAATTAACAACATATTTTAATGAAGATTTGAGCAAGGAAGCTAACTTGAAACACAGCTGTTTGGCTATCCCATACACTCTGGAGTTATTGCTGTTATTGGTTAGCTTGTTACCTGTCTGTTGTAACACTTACTGACTTTTATTGTCCCATTGTCAGATGCCTTAAATCAGCGGTCTCCAGCCTTTTTAACCACAAGATCACTTTTTCAATTTCAGTGCAATGTCAGATCCACCTCAAACCCAAATACCCTTCCCCACTTCCTTCCTGCCCCGTCTCTGAGGCCCTGACCCTGCTCCACCCCTTCTCCGAGGCCTGCCCCTGCTCACTCCATCCCCCTTTGTCCCTGAACCTCTCTCACTTGCACCAGGCTGGGCTAGGGGGTTGGAGTGCAGGCTCTGGTGTTGGGCCAAGGGGTTCAGAGCGTGAGAGGGGCGCCAGGCTTAGCCCAGGATGCAGGTTTGGGGTCCAGGAGGGGTTTCAGGGTGCAAGCTCTGGGAAGGAGTTTGGGTGCAGGGGGACTCACATCTGGGGCAGGAGGTTGGGTGCAGGAGGAGGTTCAGGGCTGGAAAAGGGGTTCAGGATACAGGCTCTGGCTGGGTACCGTTTAACTGAGACGGCTTCCAGGTGGTGGAGCAGTAGAGTTAAGGCAGGCTTACTCCTGCCCTGGCCCTACACCACTCCTGAAAGCAGCTGGCATGTACAGCAATGGCTCCATGGTGCCATGTGCTTCCCCTCATCTACAGACACTGAGCCCACAGCTTCTACTGGCCACGGTTCCCCGTTACTGATCAATGGGAGCTGCAGGAGCAGTGTCTGCAGGCAAGGACAGTGTGTGAAGAGCCCCTGCTCTGCCTCTCTCAGGGGCTGCAGGGACATGCCAGCCCCTTCCAGGAGCAGCAGTTCCCACAGGGATGACGACTCCAGCCATGACAGGTTCGGCATTTTAGAACTCATTAATCAAAGAATTACATTTAAGCATTAGAGAAATGAGAGTTATGAAATGCACAGACCAGTCAAAACCCCAAAATAACCCACTTTGCAAGCAGTAACGGAAGGAACAACAATCCACATGTGTGTTGGGTCAGGAGAGGAGAGGGAAGAACAGGGTGTGTGTGTGAGAGTGACAGAGATTTGCATTGCCAAGCTCCCTCCATCCCCTTCTCTCTGAGTGGAGGTGGGGTACAGGAGTGGGGGGAGGAGGGACACCCTGACATCAGTGCCCCCCCTTCTCCCTCCCACACCCTGCACAGCAGGCAGGAGGCTCCCAGGGAGGCAGCTCCAAGGCATAGGGCAGGAGCAGCATAACAGTGGAGGGAGGGGCAACTGAAGTGCAGGCACTTGAGAGCTTTCTGGCCAAACCGGTCAGGATCCCCTGGCAGAGGCTCCAAGATCTACCAGTAGATCCCAATCGACTGGGTGGTGACCACTGTCTTAAATATTTAAAATGACAGTATGTTCTGCATTTTTATTTAGAATCTGGAGAACAGTTCCCACTACAGTTTTGAAGGTAGGTCATAGTTTAGGGTTGTACTTTTGAGTGTTTTCCTTTTAACAAAGATTACCGACTATATTGATACTCTTGTTATTTAAGCAAAGAAGTTCTTAACCCCATATGGCTGTGATTTGATATCACATATGGCTGGAACGATCTCACTGAACGCTATATAACAATATGAAGCAAACCTGCATTTGTGCTAAAATTATGAATATTGGCACCTGGCTACATGTTTTATGTTAGAGTTAGCATGATTTTTTTCCCTGCTGTCAAAGCTATATTATAACTTGGTTTATAATAACCACATAAGCTCTGTTAATTATTTTGTTGATAAATTGGTAGGATTAGAGAGTCATTCCATGCTGCTGGTATGGGAACATTCTGTTTTACTTTTTGACCAGTGGCATGGCGTAAGTGCAGTTAAGGTTGGGCAGAGCATCCATTTTTCCCTTCTTTTGTATGCTTCCTTAGCATGGCAGTACTTGTTTCCTGGAAAACATGAAAGATGGGAGAGAAATGTATATCCTATCCTTAAGCCCTACTGTATACATCCTAGCAGTGCCTAGCAATTTTCTTCATCTCTTGGGAAGTTAGAATACAATATTAGCTGGTTTTGGTGCCCAAATTAGGAATCTGCAAACTGGTTTTTTTAAAGTGCCATCTGTTCTGCAGCAGTATTGAAGACAGATGGATATCCCCAGTGCCTCTAATGCTTAGGGCTATTTTATCTTTCTGCTCAATGCAGTTTCTGTCACAGCAAATCAGCTACTATATCAGTAAAAAGGAATGGTAAGAAAAGTGTTTTCATAATAGTTATAATATCACTATCCTCACCTCACCTCACTTCTGCGCTGCAAAGACTTACATTTGGGAGGGGAACTCATTTGGCCTAAGCAGCGTGCTAAGCATCTACCTTCTGTGCCCTTTGTGCTGGGGTGTTCTTCCTCTGCCCCTGTTCTCACAAAGAATTACAGGATGACTACACCACACTTCTAAATAATTATTGCTACCCTGACATTATATCACAAAGACAGAGGCTGCAGTATGAATTAGCATATGCTAATTATGTTATTTTTTTCCCAACTAAGAAGGGAAAAAGCTTTTAGCATCAAATCAGCTGATCGGATAGACTTACAAAACAACTGAATCTGTGACCAGGAAAAATCTTCAGGTGATATTTTACTAGCATAGCACATGTACTTGATTAGAATTTGGAAAGGCCACTTAAAGGTTTTAGGTTTTGAAACACTGGGTTGGCTAACAAAGACAGTTGTAAAAAAGGGCCTGTATGGCAGACAATGAATTTTGAAACAGTCCACAAAGTAGAACGGTGTCCTTCCAGAAGCAGTTTAAGGGTCTCCATAGATTCCTATCCCGCTGCTTATTGGGTTCACACTAAACTCATGACTTAATTTAAGTGTTTTAATTTTAGATTTGATAATAATGTAATCTAAAAATGCCTGAGGTGCTACAAATCTCTGCCAAATGGACTGTTGAGCTTCCAAGGAGAAGAGGAGAGAGAAAAGGTCTATGTAGTCCAGAGGGCCTTTTTTATTAAGAGGAAGAAAGAGTGAAAAAAGTAAGCAGAACAGTACAGATCATCAGTTGGTATATCTTGGCCGAGTTCTGCCGAAATCATCTTAGAATCTGGTTTAACAATTCTAGTCAGTTTTAGGGAGCAGGAGTTTAGAACCAATCCTTATGTATCCCATTCTACCTTCAAGTATAGTACATTAAAAATACCTGGACATTTTTTTATCAAAGCTTCCAGATAAATTGGCCGGTAGGCTACAAATAAGCACAAGACATTTCAACCCCAAAAATCATTTTATAAGAAATTGAGTGACTGAAATCAGAGGTATAAAATGCAAATATCATTCAACCTTAGTTCCATTTAATAATGCTGATGTGATGGGGTAGAATGAATGTGTCTATGGATTATTTTATTCCAGCCCTAATACTGAATCTTTTGTGTTTATCACCCAAGAGATCTCCTACTTTCTTCATGATTTAAACATAGATCTCCTCAACCCCAGTTTACAGCTGTCATCCTTCCATGGCGGCTCACTCTACATAATGAAGGAAAGAGAATGTATTACATACAGAGTACTTTTACCCTCTGCTAACCCCAGCACTTTGGATTTGGAAAATAAAAATATTTAGGGCTTCTGAACAACAGTGCAGAGCACTTCCATTCTCTTTGTGTGCTATGTTAAGAAATTATTTTTTGAAGAAATTCCATTTTATATTTTTTATTTTTTTAAAATAAAAACAACTTCTATTAGAATGTTGGTTTCTAATTGGTTAGTGAAGCGAAAACTGTAACTGTTCATCAGGCGATGCAAAATTTTCTTTTTCCTGTGGCTGTCATGCTTCCAAAAGGTGCAAGATGCTGTAAACAGGAAGCACACACTGTTTTGTTCATTTATGATGTTCTTGGTTCTTTTAATGAATGTATTCATGCTAAAAAAGATTAATTTCATTCATAGGATGGGATCCGTCCTCTCAGCAGCAGTCGCACTGTGGAATGCACCAACAGTAAATCAAAGACTGAGTTGGGTGTTTCAAGAGTTAAATCTTTTCTTCCTGTTCCTAGAAGTAAAGTCACCCAGCCTTCTCAGTACGCAAAAAAGCAGCAGCAGTAATACAAGGCAAATAGAGGCAGATAATAATAACTCAAAAGAAAAGAATTGGAACTTGCACAAAAAATACAAAGAGAAAAATCTAAAATAGACCTACCTAGCATACAGTTTTCAGTGTTCACATAATTTCTGTATTAAAGAACAAAGAAATCAAATATGTAAATAATTTTTTAAAATTAAAATAGCATCTTTGTAATGTGTGTACGGGACCACAGTTTAATTTGTATGTAAATAAGATGTTCCTAATGAAAATATTTTATTGCTTTAATCTGGAAATTATATTGATTAACATTTAGTAATGGGAATTATGCCAACCTCATACATGGGTTTTCTAATATGAAAATTAGTATTGCTTAAATGATTTTATTCAGGGGTATCACCACAGAAAATTGTGTGTGCGTGTGTGTATGTGTATATATATATATATATATATATTATATATATAAAAGTATATAAATATAATCTATGAAACTAATGTGTTGCATATAGATGAGTTGCACAATATGTATAGTACTGGCTTAAAGCTAATGTACATGCATTTTAAAGACTGACATGTTTTTATCTTCACTTAATGAAAAGTGAATGGAATGTGGCAATAATTAAAATGATTAGAAACATAGATCAGTTACTTTCAGCTACAAGCCATATTAAATATTTTGATTACCCCATAGTCGGCCTGCTGAAATGTGCTTTTGTTTTTCTCTTGCTTATTGTAGACTTCATGTATTTGAACTGTTATAAGTTTGCATTATGACTCCTCTGTTTAAAAAAGAAAAGGGAGAAAAACTATAATGCAATAATGGTTATTTCATGCAACTTCACTCACCTTGAGAGAGCAGAAAATTTGCTCCTCTAATAACTGAGTTTTTAATATGATGTAAAACTTTTCTACTCTTTCAACAGCATTTTAAAAAATGAATCTAGGAAGTAATGATGTTTTATCAAAACAGATTTTACTGAAAAAATACAGCACAAGTTTAATTACATGGTTACCCAGAGATAATGTATCAGCAATAACATGAATTACCATGTGATTACCAATTTTTATAGTGACTTTACTATGTAGTTGCTGTGAAATAACATTTGAATTGCCGTTAATCTGACATTTTTTCTTACTACAAACTTAAATTACTTTCCCATTAGGGGAACTGTGTGTATCTGAAAGAAATATTTCACTACCCACCACCTGTATGGTGGCCACAATTTGTACTTGGAAATAGAAATAATGTGGATACAGTCACTGTCTTGATACCTTGTTATCTGGTCGGAGAAGGAAGGTACATGGCTTTCTTAAGATCAGACCTCAGTGCTACCTGGTGAATTGCCACGAGATTGCTTTGAGAGATGGGCAATGTGCTTGTCCACACACCTTCCAGAAGAGCACTTTTCAAGTTAATTTTGGAAGGGACAAGGGTTACACAAATGTACTCTTAGCACTTCACCACTATGAGCAAGGCCACCACTCCCAAGCTCATGTCAATAAAACTTTTGTATTGTTCCATGTCTGTCTGTCTGTCTGTATCTTGGTCTTATGTGTGTATCTTGTATCTGTGAATTTTGAAGCATTAGGTGACTGATTTTATAGTTGTCTCCTTTAAAATGTATTCTTGGAGGAAACATTCAGCGTAACATTCAGCATTGTTTTCTTACAACCTGTGATGGGGTGTCCATCCCACACAAGGCCTAAAAGGTTAAAAGGTAGTCAGGTGGGCCAATCAACTGCCTAGCTGTATCTAAAGGAGGAGCAAGGATTAATTAAAGAGTCTCAGCTGGATAGGAACAGGAAGGGCCAGTATAAAACACAAGAGCTGATAGCAGAAAGGGACTTTAGGTAAATTATCTGCAGACACTCCTTGAGAGCAGAGATGTGCTAGAGGCTGTTAATACTGTTCCCCACTTAGGCACTTTTGAGTTCAGAAGGTGGGGGCCCGCGAAAGACTTTAAAATACCTTGCCGCTAAAGGCTTCTGCTTAAAAGCACCTCAAGGTCACAGATTCCCTGACCTTAGTTGGTACTCTGTTCGGCTGTGTCTACACTGGCGCAATCTTGTGCAAAAGCAGCCGCTCTTGCGCAAAAACTTGCTGCCTGTCTACACTGGCCGCGTGTTCTTGCGCAAGTAAACTGACGTTCTAATGTATAAAATCAGGGCTTCTTGCGCCAGAACTCTGACGCTCCCGCTCAGGAATAAGCCCTTTTGCGCAACTGTTCTTGCGCAAGAGGCCAGTGTAGACAGGCAACATGAATTTCTTGTGCAAGAAAGCCCGATGGTTAAAAAGGCCATCAGAGCTTTCTTGTGCAAGAGAGTCTACACTGGCAAGGATGTTCTTGTGCAAAAGCACATGCCAGTGTAGACGCTCTCTTGCGCAACTACTTTAACCAAGAACTCTTGCGCTAAAGAGTTTTTGCACAAGATCACACCAGCGTAGACCTAGCCTGTGTGACTGACCCAGACTAGCTGGCTGTCACACACTGCTGGAGTGAAGACGTGCTGGGACTTGGGTGAATCTCTTTCTCTTCTCTGAGTTTAAAAAACAAAAAACAAAACAAACAAACAAAAGGACCTAATCTAACTGCAGCATACTCAGGCAGAAACCGAGGGTGAATTAGAGCTTGATAAAAGATACAGACTGATTAGACACCTGTAGCTAATGTAAGACCTGAAGTGCCAGGCAAGGAAGGGGAAAGAGCGAAGGACAAGAATTGTGGTTGTGAGCTGAGGACTGGCAAGCAGGTACCAAATGAAATGTACTGGGAGGTATCCTTTGGGGAGGTTGCCCAGGTGCCAGATTGAGAATGGCAGTAATCCTGCCTGTTGCCACTGCCTTAGGGGCCCTGGTCTGGAACCCAGAGTAATGGGTGGGTCTAGGTTCCCCCAAAACTTCCTTATAACATTTCAAAACCGGCTGCTGTTTGTTTGGGTTTTTTTTGGTTGAGCAGTTTCCCCAGGCGTTTTTTGTATTAAAGAGTTCTGTGGCCAAATAAAATTGGGAAACACTGGACTAAACATTCCCTTTTCTACTTACATAGCTGTTGTTCCAAGTCTAAACTTTATTCCAAGATTTAAACTTTCCAAAGGCAAAAGGTCACTGGAACTTCCATGCCCTGCTTCCTGGCTTAACTAGTCTCGCCAAACTCTGCCCTGGTCACACAAAGACTGCAGCAGGATGATCACTGCTTCCCATTAAAAAAAACACACTGTTTTCATTGGCTCTCCTGGCTTCCTGCCAACACGTTCTGCTTCCCCAGCATTCCTGGAGACACTCTAGAACCCACAATCTGTGGATTTAACACTTACAGGTAATTTAGTTAACTGAATGGCTGGGATATCCAGAAAAGCATAGTACCCCTTCAGTTCCATCACAGGCGCTATTGAGACAAGTAGCCTACATTTAGTTACTTGGGGTTATTTAGGGAGTTGTATGGCTAGGAAAGCGAAACAGGGTGAACAGCCAGAAAGCTAGAAGAGGGTCTGAGGAAAGCAACAAAGCATAAGATAACTGAAATTTTGGTAGCTGAAGATAGGGCCACTGAGCTGGAACCCAGAGCCGAGGACTGGTGGGTTCCTCCACCAGTCATCAGGGAAGTGGCACAAATCAGGCTGTAGACATTGGACTGCTGGGATGTTTTGCCCTAAAAGACTTTGATACCTGGGGAGGGAGGACCTGGCGATGGGGGCAAGTCAGAAGAGGAAACTGCAGCTCCTGGAAAGGGGTATCCAAAAGCCTCAAAACTGGATGGGGGCATAAAGCCCTGAGCAAAGCCTGTGTCTCACCGTATATTTTGCAATGACTGAAAGACACATGGAAGTGAAATGAGAATAGGCCATGCCCGGGTGAGGGAAGCGACTGAACATTGAAAGGCAAGGAAGAGGTGCTGGGAGCTCCCTCAGTGTGTATGTGAAAGTGGAGGGGAGGTTTACATGTCCCCCCCCCCTTGGTTTTCTGTGTGCATGTGGGGATTGCATTGCCGTGGGGATTGAGGTAGAGATTTCCCCAGCCCTAAGGAGGCTGAGGGGGGATTTCCTGAGCTCCCCTTGCTGTGTGAAGCGCCACATCCCAGCGGCCCTCCCACTCTCCTTACCACGTATGTTTTTCCAGTTGCTGATGCTCTGCAGGTTGCAGCCCGTGTCCTTGCAGCAGAGCTTGAACGCAAGGCAGTAGGACTCCAGCTTCCTGCACGGGTTGGGGCTGGAGGTGGAGCTCCCCATCTTTTACGTGCTAGTCCCGGCCTCCCAGACAGGCCTAAGAAGTTAGAGGGAGCCAGTCACCAGTAGCAGTGAAGAAAACAATGAACAGGAGAGGAAGAGGCAGTAGCTGCTGCTGCCTCCCTCTAGTCGCATTCACTGGCTGAGCCTCTCCACGGTCTTATCCAAGAAGCCTTGTCCCAAGCACAGTCAGCACGGCCTTCGGAGCAGAGAGACCTCCAGGCAAAGGCCCCTTTGTGAATCTACTGGAGCCAAGAGTGGGACACTGGAGCTTTTCATTTTAGGGCTGACTTGACCAGGGACGCTGGATCATTTTGGGCTTATCCCTGAGGATTCCTTGATGGATGGTGGCCTTTAAAATGGCATTGAATGAGGCGGAGAGTCCCACACATGTGGAGGTGAGTCTGGCTAGGCTTTTGCTGGAGTGTAGGGAGAATGCAGAAGCCTTAGGGTGGGATCCCTTTTTTACCCTCACAGAGTGAGGGTCTATGGAATTATGGGAGCAATTGTGGCAGAGCTTTCTACTTCAATTGTGAGCTTTCCTCCCACATCCTCTGGGGCTGCCACGCTCTGACCGCCTCTTTCATTTGGTAGAAGGACAATACATGGGAAGGACCTTGTGGTGGGAGGGGTCGGGGTGGTCATCCCTTTCAAACAGCAGAGCTCCTGAAGTTCAGTCCCATAGAGTACAGATGAGAGAGGGGGAAATGATTTTGCTCACTGCTGCCCTAAAATGAGCATTGCAGGCTAGGAATGAAATGGCAAAGGTAAGCATGCTGAACTGCTACTCTGTTTGCACTGCCACCAGGAAAGAACTGAGTGCCAGAAGAAAGGGTGTGCCCAGGCCCTGGACCCTCAGGGTATGTCTATACTGCAGAGTTTTTTCAGAAAAACGGCCATTTTTCTGAAAAAAAAACAAAACACACTTACCTCCACACTGCTATTGTGTTCTTTCGACAAACAGTTGAAAGAACAGAGGGGCTTTTCCGACAGTGGTAAACCTCTTTCTACGAGGAAGAACACCTTTTCTGAAAGAGCTCTTTTGGAAAAAGGCGTGTAGACAGGGAAAAGGGTTTTGGTTTTGGTTTTTTTGGGGGGAGGAGGGTTAAAGAAGAGGCCTCCAGGAAATAACACAGGTGCTCTAGTCCAAAGTAATCAGAACTCTATAGTTCCTGTCTCCTGGCACCTCTTAAAGCTGCAGGCACCCTGGACAAGCCTTGTGGCAGGAAGCCGGCCCTGGAGCAGCACCTGATGGTGCGGCTCTCCCTGCCACAGGCATTGCCAGCCAGAAGACCCCCCCGAGACACCTTGGACCTCGCAGGGAGCTGCACCAGGGCTCCCAGGACCCACTGAGGGGTACCAAGCAGCAGACACCCTTGTGGTGCAGAGCAAAGATCCTGTCACTCCTCGAGCTGTGGAGGGAGGAGAAGACCCTATAGGATCTCCACTCCCAGTGCCAAAAAGCCAAAGTCTATGGGCACATGGCTGAGGCCCTGGCAGAGCGGGGACACCTCCCGCCCCCGGACCTTAAAACAGGTCCAGAGTCAAGGAGCTTTGCCAGGGCTATGCCAGGTCCAGGAAGTGCAACTTGTCCTCCAGGGCAGGACCCCACTCCTGCCCCTATTACCAGGAGCTGCGCCAGTTCCTGGAGAGTGGGGAAACCCTTTCCCCACCTGTAGTGGTCAACTCTGGCCTCAAGACACCCGTCATTACCCACCCAGAAGAGGAGAGACAGCAGGAGGAGGAGGACACGGCCAGCACCATAACGCTGAGCCTGGAGTTGGTAACCCTGGACCAGGACGTAGCGCAGGCATCCTCTGATGGCAGTGAAGGACCATCAGATGAGTGCTCTCAGTTTTACACACACATAGAACAGGGGAGGCAGGCGCAGAGGGGATGGGGTGTGATTGTCACTTGGCCTACCTGCTCTGGACATTGTGCTCCATGCAAGTGCAACCATGAGTAGTGCGTGTGTACACCATGAGGCTTCAGGAGACAGCATCCCCAGAGCACCCCTGGGACCCTGCTCACAGGCTCAGAGGAGGCCACACATGCGTCTGACCCCTAACGGGGGGACGTCTTCCCACCACCATCCACGGCTAGAAGCAGGCTGGACACAAGGGTGCACGCAGGACCCCCTACAGACCAAGGAGTGCTTCACAGAGCACACTGGCATGCCTGCCTGCGCACGTGAAGCAGCACCTGCTCCCGCAGACGGTACTGCCAGGTGCAGGTGTGTGTGCAGGCTCCAGGGAGGGCCAGGCTGCTCCAGGCCCCTCTCCTGCCCATGGGATCTCACCGTGGCCAGACACTTCCCTTGTATGGTTGTCAGTGGGTGGCATGGAGTACGGAAGCAGGCATCATGGTCCCCTGGTCACCTCTGAGACTCTGTGAGGCAGGGCCTGTTGTACAGGCTACATATGGCCATGCTCCCAGGACATCCTTGTCTTCTAGCCTGAGAACTGCTGCTCGCTGTTCACAGAGGAGGGCATGGCCTCAGGGTCAGTGTCTGCATGGATGACTGACCGCCTCTCCCTCTTTATTCTCCACAGCCAGACCAGCCATCGCTGAGGGGCAATCCACACCAGTCGAGGCATCCAATTGACCTCGGGGGACCCAAAATCACATGAGGGTCCACGGAGACCTCCTGAGGCAGCATGTGGGTGTCCTGCACAACATGCAGCAGACCCTGACACACAAGGTCCGGAAGGACACTGAGTGGCAGACCCGCACGTGGGACCAGCTCGTGTGGCAGGACGACATGTTTGCCATCATGCGTCAAATTATGGCACACCCGGCTGCTGTTGCTGCTACTGCCTACCACTCTCCTGCCCCTCTACTATGCCCATTCCCCTTCCCTCTCCCCCCCAAGCAATGCCTATGCCCCCTCCCCCTGCTATGCCTATGCCTCCTGCCCCTACCATCCCCAATGCCGCTCCAGCTCCCCCTCCTGTCCACGCCCCTGTTGGCCCAGGCCCCACCCAACCCCAAGTTCGCTGAGGTCCCCGGATGCAGAGGCACACAATGCACAGTGGCATGTGCTCATCCCCAACATGAAATTCACGCTGGGGGAAGAATGTGCCTGCCTCCAGCTTCCCATACAGGCTTGAGTTCCTAAATACATGAGTATTGTGTGCCCTGCCCTACCACCCAACAAAAATGTCCATGAACTGTCCACGGTGGTTGACCAGAGCCTGCAGCACCATGGAGAAGTAGCCCTCCCTGTTAATGTATTGGGCTGCTTGATGACTTGGTGCATGGATTGGGATGTGGGTTCCATCTATGGCTCCACCACAGTTCAGGAACCCCAGGGTGGCAAATCAAGCAATGATCAGGTCCAGGTCTCTCAGGAAGATGACCGCACTGCCTACCCTTACAGCCTACAGAAGGAGACAGACAAACACACGAAACAGAATGAGAGAGGGAGTACCTGAGCCCTTGGGAGGCGTCCACCCTCCCCCCAAAATGCCCCATGAGCCACCCCCATGAAGTCCCCTCTCCCCAGCAGCAGGTGGAGAATGGTTTGGCAGGGACCTCTTAGGGAAGAAATCAGAAGGAGACACTATCTACCAGAAGGCATGGGATGCATTGTCCTAAGGATGGGGATTCCATGGCCACCACCCCCTCAGAGGGACAGAGTCATCCATCTGCTGTCCAGATCTGGAATCTCGAGAAGTGTGCTGCTTACCAGGAGCTAGAATTCAGGATGTGACCGAGAGTCTCACAAAACTGATCAACCCTTCAGATCGCTACCCCTTCCTGCTTCTCCATGTGGGAATGAACGATACAGCCAAGAATGACCTTGAATGGATCACAGCAGATTATGTAGTGCTGGGAAGAAGGATCAAGGAATTAGAAGCACAAGTGGTGTTCTCGTCCATCCTCCCTGTTGTAAGGAAAAGGTCTAGGTAATAAATGCGTGGTTGTGCAGGTAATGTCAGACAGAGGGCTTTGGTTTCTTTGACCATGGGACTTTGTTCCAGGCACAAGGATTGCTAGAAATACATGGGAACCACCTAACCAAAAGAGGAAAGAACATCTTTGTGGGCAGGCTTGCAAACCTAGTGATGAGGGCTTTAAACTAGGTTTGTTGGGGGACAGTGACCTTAAGCCCTGAGGTAAGTGGGGAAGTGGGATACCAGGAAGAAACACAAGGAGGAAGGAGCAACAAAGGAGGACTCCTGATTCAAATGGAGAAGGTAGGGTATTCAACTGGCTATCTAAGGTGTTTGTACATAAATGCAAGAAGCCTGGGAAACAAACAGGAAGAATTAGAAGCCTTGGCCCAGTTAAAGAACTATGATTTGATTGAAATAACATGACTAGAGCACTGATATGGAAGGGTATAAACTGATCAGGAAGAACAGGTGGGAGAGAAAAGGAAGAGGAGTTGCACTGTATGTAAAAGCAGTATGATTGCTCAGAGCTCCAGTGTTTAGAGGGAGAAAAGCCTGTTGAGAGTCTATGGGTTAAGTTTGGCGGCGGAAGCAACCAGGGTGAGGATGTGCTTGGTGTCTGCTGTAGATCACTGGATCAGGTGGATGAGGGAGATGAGGTTTTCTTCAAACAACTAAGAGACGCTTCCAGAACACAGGTCCTGGGTCTCATGGGGGACTTTAATCACCCTGACAGCCATTGGGAGACCAATACGGCAGTACACAGACAATCCAGGAGGTTTTTGGAGAATGTTAGGGATAACTTCCTGGTACAAGTGCTGAAGGAACTGACCTGGGGCCATGCACAGCTTGACCTGCTGCTCACAAACAGGGAAGAACTAGTAGGGAAAGCAGAGGTGGGTGACAACCTGTGAAGCTGTGATCATGAGATGATCGATTTCAGGATCCTGACCAAAGGAAGAAAGGAGAGTAGAAAATACACACCCTGGACTTCAGAAAAGCAGACTTTGATTCCCTCAGAGAAGTGATGGGCAGGATCCCCTGGGATGCTTACATGAAGGGGAAAGGAGTCCAGGAGAGCTGGCAGTATTGTAAAGAAGCCTTATTAAAGACACAGGAAGAAACCATCCAGATGCACAGTAAGAAAAGCTAATATAGTAGATGACCAGATTGAATTACTCGGGAAATCCTTGGTGAGCTTAAACACAAAAAGGAAACTTATAAGAAGTGGAAACTTGGACAGATGACTAGGGAGGAGTATAAATATATTGCTTGAGAATGTAGGGCAGTAATCAGGAAGGTGAAAGTGCAATTGGAATTGCAGCTAGCAAGAGATGTGAAGGGTAACAAGAGGTTTCTACAGGCATGTTAGCAATAAGAGGGTGATCAGAGTGTGGTGTGTGCCCCTGTAGCCAACGAGGTGAATGGAATATTAGGGTGCATTAGGAGGAGCAATGCCAGCAGATCTAGAGAAGTGATTATTCCCTTTTATTCGGCACTAGTGAGGCCACAGCTGGAATACTGTGTTCAATTCTACCCAGCCCTCCCCCCACCCTCTACAGAAAGAATGTGGATGCATTGGAGAGGATCCAGAGGAGGGCAACCAAAATGATTAGGGGGCTGGAGCACTTGACCTTCAAGGAGAGGCTGAGGGATTTAGACTTATTTAGTCTGCAGAAGAGAAGAGTGAGGGGGGGTTGATAGCAGCCTTCAAATTTTTGAAGGGAGGTTCCAAAGAGGATGAAGAGAGGCTGTTCTCAGTAGTGATGGTTGGCAGAAGAAGGAACAGTGGGGGACGTCTGCATTGGATATTAGGACAAAACTATTTCACTAGGGGGGTGGTGAAGTACTGGAATGGATTATCTCAGGAGGTGGTGTAATCTCCATCCCTAGAGGTTTGACAAAGCCCTGGCTGGGATGATTTCATTAGGGTTGGTCCTGCTTTGGGCAGGGGGCTGGACTCGATGACCTCCTGAGGTCTCTTCCAGCCCTAGGATTCTGTGATTATAAACACTTAATGGTGTTGTCAAGGAACCTGGCATTCTTTTGAACTCTTTTTCCTCGGAGGAGTACCAAAGCCCCATATGGGATGTTACTTAGTGGCTTCCTCACCAACTGGAGCATAGTAGCCAGAAAAAGGAACACCTAAGAAGAAATTAGGCCTGTTCTTCAACAAGGACAACCACTCTCTCCCCAAAAAGCACTATGTAACCAAAAAGGCCAAAAACTTTTTCTTTTCCTTTCTCTTCTGTGAGCACCAGCTTCTTTTTCTATGAAAAATGTTCAGTTTTGTATCATAATAATCAAAAGGCAGAGAAAAGGGGGAGAGTGTTTCCACCATACATGTTCGGAAAAACCTCAGGAAGAATATGATGACCACTGTAATACAGCCAGAGAGATGGTAAGAGTGCTAGTGGCTAATGCAGTAGCTTGACCAATGTTCATGTAGACTCCCTTTACTATATGAGCCTCTGACTTTTACTGGGAAGATCTTTGGTGCTGCAATCTAGCCCTAGAAACTACAACTCCCATGATACCTTGGGAAAAAAGGAAGGAAACTATTGCTCTCTTCCAGGCAGTGCAGGGGGAGAGTTGATGGGCTCCAATTTGGAGAGAGGAGCCAGATTGCTGGTGTGGTTCCTTTTCCAGTCCAGGAGCTGCTGCTAGTAGCTAGAGACTGCTGGGGCTTGGATCTAGCAGGTTGTTTCAGGGGCTGTTGGTGATTGTCCCTGCAAGGGAGAGACTCTGGCTGTGCCTCTGACTAGGAAGAGCCTGCATAGAAGTAACTGTGGGTGTTTGGGAGAGTGCTGCCTTGGACGGAGCACAGAAGACAGACTGTGTCTTGGCCCAAAGAGAGGCAGAGTGATCTGGCCAGTGAACCAGAGTTGATGGCATTTGGTGGGGCCTGCTCCAGTGTCAGAGGGATTTTGCAGTTGTTGCCTGCCTGGACTGACACACACAGAACCTACACAGAGCTGTCTCCACTCCAGCTGCAAATCTTCAAGCTCGCCCAGTCAAGCAAGTGTCTGGGACTCTGAGATCCAGAGCAGTACACACTGAGGTGGGATAAATATTGGCAATGTAAATGCCAGTAAGACAAATTTCGTTTATTTCTATGTATCTTAATTGTTTTTATTCAGTTTTAGTTTGTTCAACCCTGTTTCTTTAGGTGGTAAAGTAAAGGTGTGCTAATTCTAATTTAATCAATTAGGTGCATATTATTTATAATTGTTGTTTGGGAGTTAGATCCAGAATATTACTGGAATGACTTTATTCCTGGAGGTTCCCAAGGCATACCATTAAGTGTGTACAGGGCCAGCCAGGTAGAGGCACTGCCATTTTATCATAGAATCATAGAGCTGAAAGGGACCTTAAGAGGTTGTCCAGTCCAGTCCCCTGCCCTCCCGGCAGGACCAATTTTATATTCCTTTAGAAGCAAGGGACTGCAGTAAAGGGGAAGGGAGGGAATCCCCAACTATCCAACATCTCCACTGGGGCACTCAGGATCTCCTTTAATATTAAAAACATCAGGCACTGGTGAAGGTTGTCTGCTCCCAAGTAACCTGGGAGGAAAGAAGGGATTATGCTTGATTTGACTGTATAGCTGGAGAGATTTATTTATTCAAAGCAAATCCTCACTGCTTTAAAATTTCTAAGTGGAATCCTGTCCAGGAAGAAGCTTGATTAATGTGATAACTGATACTCAGCAAGTCAAAGTGTTTGTTCCCAACTTCAGCAAATTTTAAGGAGGACTACATGGCCATGTACAAGGACTGAAGTTCCTTTTGTTTGTACCAACAAATAAGATTCCAAAGGAAGGACTTATCTTATTCCAAGGACCTGGAACAGCAGAGGGAAGGTCAGTTGAGGAATGGCTCTAACTCTCTTTCTTCTACTCCAGTCATTATGACTGAAATGTGATCTGTCTGGGACTAATGGGAAGGATATCTGACTGCTCAGATACCTAGATCCAATTTGCTTCAGATAGAGGGACACAGGAGACCACACATCACAAGTGCTCCAGGCTTCTCCATATCTCATTCCCATTTCAAGAGAGAAGCATCAATTCATCCTGAAAGAGACCTTGCATTTCCTAGAGCTAACTGGGGAGCAGAACCTTTCGTTTCATGGTAAGAGGAAGATCTGTAGGACTCGGGGCAGACCTTGAGGAGCTGAGCAAAAGATTGAAAATGATGGAAGTCATAATGGAGACCCAAGCTTTCACCATTGCTGCAGTCTGAGACCTGCTAAGAGATCATCTGCATATTCTAATTGGAACCTATTATAAGCAGTTTTGTCTATGGGAATCACTAGCATGAATACAAAACATTAACTATTTCCACAAAACCCCTTTTTCTGCAAAATTGGTAAACCTTTTTGGGGGGCATAAGGATCTAGCAAGAAAAAGGAGTTTTGCACAAAAAGAAAACATCCACACTGCTTGTTTTTGTGCAAAAACCCTAGCACAAAAATGATCTGCAGAAATATGCAAATGAGATCATGACTCATGCAAACGAGTCCCTCATTAGCATGTTTTTTGCTGAGAAAACTCACAGTGTAGATGTAGCCTGAGTGTGTGGGAAAGGGGGAGATGCAACCCAGTTGGGGATATCCCCTGCCCTTTCCAGAGTCCCTTTGGCCCAGAGCTGTGCAGGAAAACCCACTCGCTGGAAGCCTGATGACCCGGCAACAGCTGCCCTCCTGCTGGCCTTTGCAAAGGAATTGAAGGGAGGAGCCAGCCCGCCCTGCTCTACAGTAGGGAGTTATTTCAAAATAAAAAGCGGAGCACGCACACTACCAAGCCCATTATTTTGAAGCAAGGGGCTGGTTATTTTGAAACCTCAGGGCATAATGCTTATTTCGAAATAGCACTAGTGTGGATGCTCCCCTGCTGCTATTTTGAAATAACCACTCCCCAGAGTCATTCAAAGTAATTACTCCTCAGTGCTTCCTGGGGCTCTAAGTCAGGGTAGCGTGTCCACAATAACGAAGCCAGCCTTGGGGACATACTATTTGGATTTTGTAAAATCGGGAATTATTTTTAAATAATTTCCTAGTGTAGACATGCTCCCAGAGACTGAAGTTTGCAGAGTAGCTGTCAAAAGTGGTCTAGGCAGGGCTGACACTTAGGATATCAGGAGACTGCTTGCTCTGATTTTCAGTCTGGAAAGACTCTTCCTGTCAGTGACTGGCTGTTTGCTGTAAGCTCCTTCATGGCCTTCTTCCTTCTGCCTCCCTCTAGCAGCTCTCCGTGCTCCCCTGCTTCCTTCTTTTCTTCAGGGACCCTCTGTCTTTCTGGCTAGCCAGTCCTCCTCACTCACCCCCCACCCAAAAGATTTAAGTAATAATTAAGCAAACAGTGCTGGCGGAGCACTGACAGGTGAAATCAAACCTGGGACCTCTGGAGCTTAGTGCATGAGCTTCTACAGCTTGGAGTAAAGATCAGTTGGCCCTCAGCTGGGGCTGTAGAGCAGACTCATTATTCTCTCTCCAAGGGTAAGTCTACACTACATGGCTCAGTTGACGGAGCCATGTAGATGAGCTTTGTAGATGTAGCAAATTGAAGCGACGATTTAAATAATCGCCGCTTCATTTACATCAAAATGGCTGCCGCACTGTGCCGATCAGCTGTTTGTCAGCACAGTGTGGTAGTCTGGACGCTCCACAGTCGACATCAAAAGCCTTTGTTGACTGCCCCAGTAAAACTCATCACATAACTGTTACCTGGGGGAGGAAGCAATTTCTGTTCACCTCTCTCTTTCATTGATAAGCTTGGCTGACCTCCTTATCAGCTTTCTCTGTGTAAAACTTTTACACAGGGTAAGATGGACTTGTTTGGGGTTTTGGTCTCATTAGGGGGTTGGTTTCCTGGCTGCTGAGCCCTTATAGCTGAGCTCTCCTGGGGCTGAACTGATTCAACATCTATGTTATTCTGCAGGAAGGCAGTAACCCAATCTCGTATGTCTTTTCTCAGGGAGACCAGAGCTTCTGGCCCAGCAGGATAGGAAGCCCCTGAAAGCAGGTAGGTGGGCAACAGTGGCATGAACAGCACAGCAGGGGACAGACAACACCCAAGGGATTTCTGTGATTTAACTCATCACTCAGGATATCTGCCAAAGTTCTACCAGTAGTTGATAGAGCAGGACAAGAAACAGTTTTTATGTTCCATGAGACTACATGAGATTTTGACTTCATTCCAATTCCTCAGGGTGGAAAATAAGTTGAAATCTTTAAAAAATTCACAAACCCTCCTCCCCATTTCCACTCCTTCCCCCTCCCCCATAAATAAAACCTGATTGAAGTTATTAAAAAATTTGGTTTCAATAACTTCAGAAGGTTTCATTTTGATTTTGACCTTTCTTAAGCATACATTAAGTTACATTTCTAAACAGAAAGTCATTCTGAATAGGAAAAAATAGAATTTTTCATTCTGAAAATCTTGAACAAGACATTTGAAAACTGGGAACTTAAGTGTTTTTCAAATAGAAAGTTCATTGAAACTGATCCCTTCCCATGAAATTATTTAAGTAATAATTAAGCAAACAGTGCTGGCGGAGCACTGACAGGTGAAATCAAACCTGGGACCTCTGGAGCTTAGTGCATGAGCTTCTACAGCTTGGAGTAAAGATCAGTTGGCCCTCAGCTGGGGCTGTAGAGCAGACTCATTATTCTCGCTCCAAGGGTATGTCTACATTTCTGATGAATCAACATTTCCTGACCTACACAAATAAATAAACTTCCTGAGCATGTCTAGTGTTGCTGATCACCTATGGAGATAAGGAATAGTATTTTACCCATAAATAGATGACTGAAGTATCCAAAGGAAATTACTGATACTGGAAGAAAGTTTGATTTTCTTCATTCTCCAACTCTTTTTGACCTCAGTTGGAAAATCAACAGAGAAAAATCACAGATGATACCTTTACAGAGTATAGGACTTGTAGGGGTAGCATTAAATCCCACAGCAAAAAGAGCTTATCTTTTCCAGGAGAGGTTGGAAGTTATGCCCAACTTTGCCATTCATCTTTAAAAGTATCCTCCTACTATTGTAAGGACTTGTCTAAATCTGAGCACATGGTTACTAGGGGTTCAGTCCAGACTTTTAGTAAATAGCATAAAGATCAAGATCTGATGTAGCTTTTGGTGGAGCTGTGCTGCAGTCTTTGTCTAAGTGGTTTCCATTCATCCTCCCTTGTTTCAGGGAGATGCTTATTAGTCACCAAGCGTAGACTCTATGGCTGTGTCTACACTACATGCCTCTGTCAACAGAGGCATGTAGATTAGGGTTGTAGGCAAAGGTAAATGAAGCCACGATTTAAATGATCGCGGCTTCATTTACATTTACATGGCTGCCGCGCTGAGCCGACAAACAGCTGATCAGCTGTTTGTCGGCTCGCCGCTAGTCTGGACGTTCCCCCTGTCGACATCAAAGCCCTTTGTCGGCAGCCCCGTTATTCCTCGTGGAATGAGGTTTACCGGAGCTGCCGACAAAGGGCTTTGATGTCGACAGGGGGAACGTCCAGACTAGCGGCGAGCCGACAAACAGCTGATCAGCTATTTGTCGGCTCAGCGCGGCAGCCATGTAAATGTAAATGAAGCCGCGATCATTTAAATCGCGGCTTCATTTACCTTTGCTGAATAAACAAATCTACATGCCTCTGCCGACAGAGGCATGTAGTGTAGACGTACCCTATATGCATAATCATTCAAAGAAGAAAGGATACTTATCTTACAGTAGCTGAAGTCGAGGAGCATTGTCCAAGTTGATTCCATGACCCACATGGGGATCCTACCCAATGCCATAGGCTCTTATAATATCTGAGTTCTGCCATAGTGAAGGAAATGAATAGAATTTGTTCCTGTTGCACCCTTTAGGCCCTTGTTATGAAAGAATGAGGAGACTTAGCGTACGTCTACACTGCATGGCTATTTTCGGATACTGGAGGTATCCCGAAATACCTATCCCACATCTGCACAAGCCGCCCATTATTTCGAAATATTTTTCAAAATAAGGGGCATACTATTTCGACATCCCAGTAAACCTCATTACACAAGGGATAAGGGCTCAAAATAGCTGCGTAGACACACCAAATTGAAATAGATTCAAGAAACACAGTATGGTTAGCACAAATTGCATATCTTATTTTGAGTTTAGGGTGCTGTGTAGACACATCCTTAGTGTGCATGCATGGCTCCAACAAGCTAACAGAATGTGATCTCAAACACATGGGGGTGCATGTGATCAAGAATGGAATATATGTGGACAAAAAACCACATATCTCAAAGAACCACAGTTGCTATAAGGTAAGTAACTATTTACCCCCCCTCCTGTCCTAATGGAAATCTCTCCTAATCCAATGTCAAAAGATGCATCTCTAACTGTTAAATTATACACCTGATTCAGATATTTCTCTCTGGGAGCTGTCATCAGATTTAGTGGCAGGAGTACTCCAAGATTTTTACTTCTGACTGAATGAAGACACACCCTTACAGAAGTAACTCTGAGAGAGGTGCAGCATGGCTCAGTAAGCAGAACCAACATCTGTAAATGTGTTTCTCTAGTTTGACTGACTATCAGTTAAGCAGTCAGCCGTGTTCTATGTTCATTCTGTCCATGTTTGCTGTTCTTCAAACTTAGGATAAGGATGATTTATAAACTCTGAATGTAAATGAAGAACTGTTCAGTTAATGATACCAACTGGCTGTTACCATCCCCTTAAAATACTCTTTCTAGTTCTCTTGCTGGTTTCTTCTATTCTCAAATAGCATAGAAATACCCCAATTCACTTATTTGCAAGTTAATGTAAGTGTTAAAGACAGAAATCAAATTCAAACAATTATAGCTTAACATGTCAGATAAATCTCTTAGATAATAAAAAGAACCAGAAGCCTTCAGAAATCATTACATTTTGTTTAAACCAAAGTACAGTTGCTCTGCAGCACCATCTGGTGGCACTGAGGTGTACATTTAGAAGCATTCAAAATTGTCACATCAAAAGTGGTGCAAATAACTGACTTTTTTAGTTCCTTTGCAGTACCAAAACTTTTGGATCAACACAAAATGAAAGTTACATTTTTTTGGCAAATCAAAAAGTTGAAAAATTAATTTAATCTGAAACAACTTTTTTTTTCGTTTCAACATTTTCAAAACAAAATTGTTTATATTTTTTCAGAATTTGTTGTTTTTGTTTGACCAAAACAGATGAGTGAAATCAACTGTTTTCACGAATTGTTTCGGTCAACTTGTATCTACATTTTTTTATTGCTGATAAATGCAAAGTAATGCAGATTGGAAAACAAAATCCCAACTCCATGTATTAAATTATGGGGACTAAATTAGCTGTTACCACTCAAGAAAAAGATCTTGGACTCACTGTGGATAGTTCTCTGAAAGCATCCACTCAATGTGCAGCAGCAGTCAAAAAAACAAACAATATTAGGAAACATTTCAAAAGGGATAGAGAATAACAAAGAATATTTTATTGCCTCTGTATAAATCCATGGTGCACACACATCTTGAATACCTTATGCAGATATGGTCACCTCATCTCAAAAAAGATATCTGGTCATTGGAAAAAGTTCAGAAAAGGCAACAAAAATGATTAGGTGACAAAAATGAAAAGGCAACAAAAATGATCGAACAGCTGCCAGATGAGGACAGATTAATAAAACTGGGATTGTCAGTTTAGAAAAGAGAAGACTAAGAGGGGATATGATAGAGATCTATTAAGTCATGGCCGGTGTGGAGAAAGTAGATTAAGGAAAAATTATTTACTTGCTGCCATAACACAAGAGATAGGCATCACCAAATGAAATAAATAGGTAACAGATTTAAAACAAACAAAAGGAAGTATTTCTTCACCCAGTGCACAGTGAGACTATGTCTAGGCTGCAGCCTTCTTTTGGAAGAAGCTCTTCCGGAAAAACTTCTGAAAGAGCACATCCACACTGCCAAAGTGCATTGAAAAAGCGATTTGCTTTTTTCGAAAGATAGTGTCCAATCAGTGTGGACACTATCTTGCATATAAGGTCATCCAGAATCAGTTCACCAGTTGCTTCCGAGTGCTGGTGCCAGAGCCTAGCAGAGACGTGCTTAAAGGGACCTTCCCCCTCTCTCCCCACCGGACAGTCGTTTCTCTGCTTCTCCTGCATACTTGCTACTTCTTCGAGGGACAGCAAAGCTCTCTCAGTGCCTGCTTTGTTTGCCCAGCTTTTTTGGACGCCACAGCATTTTTCTTTGTGCCATGGAGCTGGAGCTGCCCCATGGCATGTGATTGCCCCACATGGCCATGATGCAGTTTCTGCAGTAGTTTGAGCAGGCTGCCTCTCTGCCCCTGTACAAACTTGACTCCAAGCTCATTCTTGAGATCCTCTCCCTGTGTGTGGGTGCAAGACCCGTGCAACTGAACACCACAGTCGAGAGGCGTTTTTGCAGGCCGGACACCAGTTCGGACTGGTGGGACCAGCTGGTCATGGAGCGATGGGACAACCAGCAGTGGCTCCAAAACTTTTGTATGCGGAAGGTCACCTTTTTGGAGCTGTGTGCCTGGCTCGCCCCTGCCCTCCAACAACACGACACCCTGGAAAAGGGAGAACCTGGGAAAAGCGGGGATTGGAGGGAGCCTAAGGGAGAAGGGGAAGCCCCAATCCCTGGGGGGGTTGTGCCCTCCCACCCTCACACAGCCCTGCTGCTGTGGAGGTGACCCCATATACAGTGGTTCCTGGGATGTTGGGGGGAAGGGGCAAGCACCTCCCAAGGGTTCACGCACACCCTCTCATTCTCTGTTTTGTGTGGTTTTTCAGTCTCCTTTTGCAGGTTGAGGGCCATCAATTCCATCCTGCTACGCAGGGTCATCGCCTCGGAGACATGGACCCGATCGTGGCTGGATTTGCTGCTCTGGGGTTCCCAAACTGCAGTGGAGCCACAGATGGGAACTACATCTGGATTTGTGCACCTGAACATCGAGCAGCCCAATCTATCAACCACAAGTGCTATTTTCAATAGTGCTACAGGCCCTGGTCGACCACCAAGAACAGTTCACGGACATTTCTGGTGGGTGCTTGGGCAGGGCACACGATGCCCATGTCTTTTGCAACTTGAGCTTCTACAGCAAGCTGGAGGTGGGCTCATTCTTCCCCTGCCGTGACTTTGTGGTTGGGGCTGTGCAGATGCCACTGTGCATCATGGGGGATTCAGCCTAACCACTCATGCCATGGATAAAGAAACCCTATACTGGCCACCTGGACCCCAGCAGGGACCAGTATAACTCCCACCTCAGCTGAGTGAGGATGCAGGTGGAATGCACCTTTGGGCACCTCAAGGTGTGTTTCTGGTGTCTCCTGACTCACCTCGATGTGGGGGAGCACAACATCCCCGAGGTGGTGTTGCCATGTTGTGTCCTCCACAACATTGTGGAGAGGAAGAGGGAGGCCTTCCTACTGGGGTTTGGGGCAGAGGCTGGCTGAGAAGGGAGGGACTTCAGGCAGCTGCGGAACCCAGTAACTCTCCCCAGGACATCCCCACTAAGGTCTTTATTCTGGCTTGTTCCAATATCCCTTTCCCACCACAAACCCTCCATTCACCCCTTCCCTAACTTCAGAATAAAGACACCTGTTTGTATTTTAACAGAACAAACTGTCTATTTATCTTTCATTTAAAAAAGCTGGGGAGCGAGAGGGGACCTCAGAGTTGACAGTGGTGTGGTGGGTAGCTGGATTTCCCACCTTGGGTGCGGGGACCTCGTTGAACTTGGGGTTGGATGGATCCTGGGACCACAGGGAGTAGGGAGGAGAGGGGGAAGAGGGACCGAGCATGGGCATTGCTTGGAGAGGGAGCAGAGGCATCACTCGGGGAGGGGGAATGGGCATAGTTGGGGGGCAGGAGGGTAGTAGGCAGGAGCAGGGAGAGCAGCTGGGTGTGCCAACATTTCCTGCATCATGGCACACGTTATTGCCCTGTCGCATGAGCTGGTTCCACATGCGAGTCCGCCACTCTGCGTTCTCCTGGACCTTCTGTGCCAGGGTCTGCTGCCTCATCAGCTCCTTCTGGACCCTGGAGCACTTTCGGTCCCCCGGGGTCAGGCAGCTGGCTCAGGTGGCATGGCTTACCCCTCAGTCCCAACTGGTCTGCCTGAGGAGAATAAAAAGAGGGAGAGGCGGATCCATGCAGACACTGTCCTTGAGGCCATGCCTTCCTCTGTGAGTAGCGACTTACAGTCCTCAGCCAGAGGAGGGGGATGTCCCAGGAGCAAGGCCATATATAGCCTGCACAACAGGCCCTGCGTCACAGGAGCTCTGAGGTGCCCAGGGAACCATGCTGGCTGCTTCCCTCCTTCCCCCATGGACAAGCAGGCAAGGGAAGTGTCTGGCCACAATGGGATCCCCTGGGCAGCAGAGGAGCTGGGAGCAGCCTGGTCCTCTCTGGGGCCCGTACACACACCTGCGCCTTGAGGCGCTGTCGGTGGGAGCGGGTGATGCCTTGCATGTGCAGGCATGCCCGTGTGCTGGGTGTGGCACTCCTTGGGGTGTCGGGGCCTGTGCCTGCACCATTGTGGCTAGCCTTCTTCTAACGGTGTCTGGTGGTGGGAGGGTATCCCCCTCTCTGGGGCCAGACTTGTGTGTGGCCTCCCCTGAGCCTGAGAGTGGGAGCCTGGGTGGGCTGAGGGGCTGCCTGTTGAGTCCACATGGCACACAATAACGCTGCATGTGATTCCACATGCACGGACTGCAACATGATGTCCAACCTGAGCAGGCTGAGTGACGCTCACACCCCTCCTGCCCTGCGCCCGCCTCCCCCGCCCTGTGTGTGAGACAAACTGAGAGCACTTACCTGAAGATCCCTCCCCAGCATCAGACGATGTCTGGGACACATCCTGGCTCACAGCAACTGGCTACAAGGACAGCGTCACTGTGGCCATGTCGTCACTGTGGCCACTGTCCCTCATCCTTGTCGTCCTCTGTGACCTCCTGGCGGGCAATACTGGGCATCTTGAGCCCAGATCCACAATAGGGATGGGGAAAGGGCTTCCTCACCCTCCAGGATCTGGTGCAGCTCGGTGAAGTAGGGGCGGGTGTGGGGTCCTGCCCCAGAGCCTGACCTGTGCTCTCTGGCCCTCATTTATCCCTGGCGGAGCTCCTTCACCTTACT
Organism: Pelodiscus sinensis; assembly: GCF_052426305.1. Taxonomy (NCBI): domain Eukaryota; kingdom Metazoa; phylum Chordata; order Testudines; family Trionychidae; genus Pelodiscus; species Pelodiscus sinensis. The sequence goes on from NC_143052.1 coordinate 46,905,477, forward strand.
CCAGACCTGTTTCAAGGTCCGGAGTAGGTGTCCCCGCTCTGCCAGGGACTTGGCCATCCAGCCATAAATGTTCATATTGTGGCAAGTGGAGCGGAGATCCTGTAGTGTCTCCTGAGCAGGATCTCTGTGCCAGATCACAAGGGTGCCCGCCACTTGGAACCCCTCGGTGGGTCCTGGGAGCCCTGGTTGTGTTCCCTGCGAGAGCCAGGGAGGTCTCGGGAGGCTTGTGGTTGTGCCATGGGTCAGAAGGCCTGTGGCAGGGACAGCTGCATGGTCAGGGTGCTGATCTCAGGCCGGCTTCCTGCCACAAGGCTTGTCCAGGGTGCCTGTAGCTTTAAGAGGTGCCAGGAGACAGGAACTATAGAGTTGTGATTACTTTGGATGGAGTGGCCACCAGGGCACCTGTGTTATTTCCTGACGGCCTCTTCTTTCAAAAGAAAACCCTCTTCCTCGTCTACACATGCCTTTTTCTGAAAGAGCTCTTTCAGAAAAAGCATTCTTCCTCATAGAAAGAGGTTTATAGCTGCCAGAAAAAATCCTCTGGTCTTTTAACTTTTTTTCGAAAGAATGTGATTGCTGTGTGGATGTAACTCAATTTTTTTCAGAAAAATGGCCATTTTTCCAAAAAAACTCCGCAGTGTAGACATTTCCTCACCCAGACTAGGGGATGCTTCCCAGTTAACCATTCCATATCCCAACTCTTGTCTGACCACTATGACCATTCTTAATGATGAAAAAAAAATTAGCCAAAAAATTTCACCCTGCTCTAGTCATAATAACGGTCAGCAGATCCAAAAGAACATTTCACAAATAAGTTTGTGCCCAGGGGAAACTACACATTTTTGTAAGGAACTTTGAATTGTTGTAAGTACATGCAACTTCCCTTAGCAGTGATATAGGGATTGCTGTTTGTGACCTTACTAGAAAGAACATCTCAGTTTAAAAGGGTTTAGAAAAATCAACACTGTTTCTAGAGACATTTATACAGCTGCATTTAGCTTAGAAACCATGAGCCATAAAGCCCACAAGGAAATATATAATAGAATGGTCTTTTTAACAAACAAAACAAAACAATGGAATTGTACACAAAGCCTTAATTTTATTGACATAATGTATGTAATGTTGTCTACTTTGGTAATAAATAGAATAAAAAAATTAAATGCATTTTGTTTGGTAGGCAGTGTTCACTTAGTAGCAGCAGCAGAACATTTCTGTTGCAACTACCATGATTTGTTACATAGCAGTTTGAGTTCAGAGAGATTTATTTAAATAGAAGCCTGACACACTTGTCTTTCTAGACAGCTTCCATGCACACCAATAAAGATGACTCTGGATGCTACTAGAAATGTCTCTGGGCTACTGTCTTTTTTTCAGTTTTACTCTAACATGCAATAAAAAAGGACTAGTAGCATAAAAAGGATATGTTTCAAATATAAAAATTCTCTTTATACAAATATATTTTTCTTTATAGTGCCTAATCACTCTTAAAATACAGCATCCTCGTAATAAGTGTTTGCAACAATATTAAAATAAATATTCTAGAGAAAAGTTCAGTTGCATCTGAAAACAGCAAAACAGATGCATATAAAACCTGATTTCATTATTAAGTCTAGTTCAAAGTTTTTGTTATTTATACAAACTGTGATAAAAAGCATTAAAGGTGTCTGACCTAACCACACAGAATATAACTCTTCAGCAGCTGGCTGTCCTGCCATTTACTCCAATTGGACTGCCCATATTAACATGCAGTCATCCAGTAAGATTTTGCAAGTCTCCTAGATTCCAAAAGGGAAATATTAACTCCCATGATAATCGTTTAACTGCTGAGGGAGGACATATGTTGAGCAGCTTGAAAGCCAACATCCTCTTTTTCCTTCATTCTCACTTGTATGCTTGGAGCTGTGCGGTGTTGTGAAAGGATATTTCCCTTTTCGGCAGTGTTGAGATACAGTAAGTGCATGAAGAATGAGTAGGAGGAAATATTCTGAGTGGGTCACAGGTGCAAAACTACCATTGTACCTTTTTTTCATTTTAGTGTTTTCCATTAACCTTGGGTTTAACATTCCTCCTCTGCCACCTTCCCCTCTTTCCAAACACACGTCAACAACATTTTTAAAAATTTTATGAAATGATTAAGTTGATCTAAAAAAGCTCCTACCTCTGCACATGATCTAGTTTTGTTCCAGAATAAAGCAGCTTTTACATGGAAGCCTGGCTTACCAGAACGAGTGGTAAATCTTCAAGGATATGCAATGCCTCACATACAATTGACCATTGGAGGGCAGCCACTTCCATAAATGTCATTTAGTGAGCTGTATCTGATGCCTCCTGAAAGTCTAAATCTGTGCGTGTTCCTGCGATTTCAGTGGTACTGGTCATGCGTCTCATGTTTTTGAGGTATGGTAATTTGTATTCCCCCATGTCCCACTCCAACGGTTAAGAGGAAGCATGTCCACCCATTCTTACAGCCTGGTCTCTTGCACTTCTTCTTCTGTCTCTTCCTGCAAGGCACTGATTTTGGGTCTTGACTTGCGCTTGCTTGAATTCCTGCGGTGTAGTGGGAAAAGCTTAAGGCGATCGGAGTAGCTGATAGCCTGCCTGAAGGAATTCTTTTCAATCAGCAGCTTCTGGATTGACTCGTATTGCCTCACTTTATTCTCTTCTATTACCTAATTAAACATATTTAATCAGTTAGACCTATATCAATAATGTTGCTAGAATTCAGTTTGCTAAATTAGCAAACAAGCTGGCACAGATTGACAGAAGGAGAACTTCAAGAACTTACATTGGGAAAAGAGAAAAAAAGTTGATTCTATGTAGTCTGAAATGTCAAATGACTAATTTTCGTTATAATTCAGAAAAATATTTGGGAAATATTCCTGGCACTCAATTTGAAAAATTGTTCTTTTTTTTTTCTCTTTTTAGCTCACTTATAAAATGTGAGACCTAAATCCCCAAATATGTTTTATTTTATCAGCATTACTGAGAAATGACTTCTGATATTTTGATGGGGACTGAAAAAATCCAGGTGGCATTCATGATAGAATTACAAAGAGTTATATTATAAAGAGCTTCATAATACAATAAATCCACTTGAAGATAAGCAAGGAAGGGGCTAACCAGGGGAATATAAGACAAAGCACTAGAAGGCTAGAGGAAGGGAACCCAGGGGGAGGGCTTTCCCTTCTCAAATTCAAGCTGTGTACACCTCAGAGGCTATACTGGAACAGCTTTGTCAGTGTAATTATGTCAGCATAACCCTGTAATGCAGGCATAGCCTATGCCAATGGAAGGAATGTTTCCATCTGTAGAAACACCACCTCTCCCTACAAAATTAGCTGTGTCAATGGAAGCATTCTTCTGTTGACATAACCATATCTACACTGAGCTTAGGCTTCATCTTTTGCACCCAGGTACATCCTGGAATGTATTTGGGTTAGCAGGAGCATGGAGAAGAATAGGGGAAAGCACCACATTTTACCCATGTCAAGTTTTAATAGGTTATAAACACCAAGTTATAAAACTTTGAGCCTTAATATTTCAGTGTGGATCAAAACCACTCTTTCTCCACACTCCAATACCCCATCTTCTTCAATTCAGATCATGTGGACTTGTTAGAGTATATTTCCAGCACAGGGCAAGATGAGCGGGCAAAGATATGAGTAGGTATATGATGTATATTGGATAGATGGTAGTGGTAGTTGGGGAACTGACTGGATCCCTTATCTTTTCATTTCCAAATAGTCTCATTTTTAAAAAATTTAAATAGTTCTCAAATGTTTGGAAAGAATCAGGTGTTACCTGATAACACTGAAATACATTTTAACCATGTGTTAGAAGGTTTTTGTTTGTGAATTAATATGTATAACTAGACAGGACCTTAATAAATCAGATTCCACAATGTTCTATGCAAAGAACTCCTTCTTTTACATGAGCATATAGTTCAGTATAAAGTATAACAGTGTTTCAAAAGGATCCCATTAATCCACTTCCATTTTAGATTACATTTTTGCTACCCAATTCTATAGCAATGCAACTATACAATTGCTATAATTAAAAGAGAAAACCATACACTTAACCAAATGTATATGGAGGAAAATATTCTGAGTTATATGCTAGCAAAAGAAATATTAAAATAGCTTACTCTCTGAGCATAACTGTCTGGATAAAAATTCTTAGAGAGTAGTTAAAAATGGTTCACAGTCATGCTGGAAGGGCATAACAAGTGGGGTTCCACAGGGATCTATTTTGGGACCAGTTCTATTCAATATCCTCATCAATGATTTAGAGGATAGCATACAGAGTATGCTTCTTAAGGACAAAGGCAAAGTTCTCTGCTTAGGAAGGAACAATCAGTTTCACACATACAGAATGGGAAGCGACTGTCTAGGAAGGAGTACTGCAGAAAGAGAAGTAGGGGTCATAGTGGACCACAAGCTAAATATGAGTCAGGACTGTGACACTTGCAAAAAAGTAAACACGATTCTAGAATGCAATAACCCATGCAAGACACGAGAAGTAATACTTCAGCTCTACTCTCCACTGATTAGACCTCATTGGAGTATTGTGTCTAATTCTGGGCACCACATTTCAAGAAAGATGTGGAGAAGGTTCAGAGAAGATCAACAGAAATGACTGAAGGTCTAGAAAACATGAGTTATGAGGGAAGACTGAAGGAATTGGACTTGTTTAGTTTAGAATAGAGAGGACTGCGGGGACATGATAGCAGCTTTTAAGTATCGAAAAGGGTGTTACAAGGAGGAGGGAGAAAAATTGTATCCTTGGCCTCTGAGGCTAGGACAAGAAGCAATGGGCTTAAACTTCAGCAAGGGAGGTTTAGGTTGGACATTAGGAAAAACTTCCTAACTGTCAGGGTGGTGAAACACTGGAATAACTTGCCTAGGGAGGTTGTGGAATCTCCATCACTGGAGATATTTAAGAGCAGGCTGGACAGACATCTATCAGGGATGAGCTAGATGGTGCTTAATCCTGCTGTGAGGGGAGGGGACTGGACTTGATCTCTTGAGGTCCCTTTCAGTTCTATGATTCCATGTACAATATGATAACAATTCTCAAGCACTTCAAGACAATTAGCATAAAGAAGGCACCAGGTATTTGAACCAACTCTGGACAGCAGATGTGACTAATGTAGTGATAGAAGAGTTACTTAAAATATTGTGCAAAGTCCATCTCTACTAATTATAAGGACATCAGTTTAAAAAAAACAACACTCACCAAAAATTGCTGACATTCCAACATTGCTTCTAGTCTGTGTTCTGAGAGTATTACTGTACAGTTTGCAAATGCATGCTTGAGAGTTTTTCTAATCACCTGGAAAGCTCTGAAAAGGAAAATAATTTGGACATGTACAATGTTATACAGAAATTGGCCCATTTTAAGAAGATTATAAATTTTTAGCCTTTTGATACTGAGCTACACCTTGTAAAGATTTAGAATGATACAAAATTATATTCCTGCTACAGTTAATTATAAATTTTAAGTTGTAATTAAATTTTAACACATTTTTATAATTCTAAGATGTGCGTAGAAATTTATGATGTCCCTTTTAGTATATATGCTATCCATTATTATCACTATTATGGGGTAATTCCCCTATTTCTCTGTCTTAAGTAGAAATGAGTTGAACTAGTTCATTTTCCGTCCAAAACAGCAGCAATTTTTAGTTAGGCCCATGATTTTCTCAGTTCAGTGTATAAATAAATGTGTGTTGTGTACCTATATGAAGTGCCACACTCAGAGTATTCCCCACTGCAATTTGAAACATATGTCTGGTTCATGCCAGCTGACTCAGGCTCATGAAGCTTGGACTTCAGGGCTATTTAATTGCAGCATACCCTGTGGGAGGATCCCAGAGCTTGGCTGCAGCCCTAGCCAGAATGTCTACAACACAATTAAACAGCCCCTCAGCCCAAGTCAACTGGCACAGGTCATGTGCCAGTGTCTAACTGCAAGGTAGACACCCTCAGTGGTGTTTCTGAGAACTGCACGATAACATTGCTCAATGCTGCGGGATGGTTTGCAGTTGGGCCACCACCAAACGCTCACTTGGGTCATCAAGCTATTAAAATAATGAGAGATGGAATTAGTGCTAACCATGTTTTGTACTCACACACACTGACAATTACTGACTTTTTAAGTCTCTGGACCTTGAAAAGGCATCAATGTGTAATCTTTGGCCTGCAGTTTTTCTCATGCACCAGTGTACAATGTCTAAGGCATTAATATCTCTACCAAGTGCTGTCTCAGGTGTGCAGTTCCTGAGAATTGCATCCAAAAATGGTTGCTATTAGGGCTGTCAATGTGCATTAATGCCTGTGATTAACGCAGAGCACAATTAATGCGTTAATTTTTTAAATGCATTAATCACAAGCGTTTCTGCAGTGATTAATCACGCCACTAGGGCATTTCAAAGGGGCAGCACAGTGGGAGCCCAGAATCAGCTGGAGTCCCCAACTGACCCCGGGCTCCCTGCAGTGGTGTCCCTTTGAAACCATGGTGTTTTAAAGGGGCAGCACCCCACAGTTGATCCCGGGCTCCCACGATGCTGCCCCTCTGAATCACTGCAGAGGTGTTTCAAAGGGGCAGCCCAACTTGGAGCCCAGGGTCAGCTGGAGTCTTATTATTGTTTAACGGTGCGATTAATCATGATTAATTTTTTAAATCACTTGACAGCCCTAGCTGCTATTATAAGAGAAAGAGATTTACAATGTAATAAGAAACAAAAAAGATGTATTTTTTATGTACAGTCACTGTTTTTTTATAGGCGGAAAATAATTTTATTTCAAACCAGTAAAAGACACTGTTAGGCTGTGTCTACATTGGTGCGATCTTGCGCCAAAGCAGCCGCTTTTGCGCAAAACATGCTGCCTGTCTACACTGGCGGGGAGTTCTTGCGCAAGAACACTGACGTTCTAATGTGTGAAATCAGTGTTTCTTGTGCAAGAACTATGATGCTCCCACTCAGGAATAAACCCTCTTGCGCAACTGTTCTTTTGCAAGAGGCCAGTGTAGACAGGCAACATGAATTTCTTGTGCAAGAAAGCCCGATGGCTAAAATGGCCATTGAAGCTTTCTTGCACATCTCTTGCGCAAAAGTACATGCCAGTGTAGATGCTGTCTTGCGCAAATACTTTAATGCAAGAACTCTTGCGTTAAAGAGTATTTGTGCAAGATCATGCCAATGTAGACACAGCTTACAATAGTCAAGTGGTGATATAGTGAATGAATTCACTATAGGAATTCTCTCTCCTTTTTTTAATCCCTTGCTCTAGCCTCAGTGAATTTTTAACCAAATATTGTAGATTTTGCTCTGGAAGCAATATTGTTTTAAGTTTCAGCCAAAAGATCACCTGTTTTTATTGGTGAGTTATAAAATGCTAAAATGGGAGTTCATTCCAGGCAGTTGTCTCATCGTTTCCTTGTGTTCCCTCCCATCCGTTTGCTAGATCACTGTAGCCTTCCACTTATATTGTAAATGCTTTGGGGCAGGGATTGTCTGTGTTATGTGTTTGTACATTAACTAGCTTAATGAGGCCTTGCCCTCTAGTTGCTACTGTGCTGGAAATAATAATTAGTAATCAACAGTAATGTGGTCTTGCGTATTGAGCATAGGGCTAGCAGCCAGAATTCCTGGGTTTCTAAACCTAGTTGTGATACTGACTTGCTTTGTGGACTCAGTCAATTTGCTTAACTCTTTGGGTCAAATTGAGACCTCATGTAGTTAATGGAGTTATACTCCTATATTAGGATGAATTTGGCCTTCTGTGTTAGTTTCCCCACACGTATAATGTACCTATATCCCAGATGTGGTGTTAGTACCCTTTGAAGTAAGCTGTAAATACTTTATTAAGTGGTTAATTGTGATTTGAATTGTACACCAACACGAGGGTGGTGTAAAAACTTTGCGGAGTACCCAGACCTTCTGAATGTGCAGCAGTAAGTGAGGATACTTGCCTACTTACTTTCTGCTTGGAACAGCTGAGCAGAGAAAAGTAGGGATGATACTTGCTGTCTACCATACACACCCTGGAAGAGTAGCTGAGCTCAATGCAGGGGTTGTAATTTACCACTGATACAGGTCACCTGTAAATTATTAATCTTCCTGGAGCAAAAAGAAAGCATGGGCAGGACAGCCTGTAATGCACAATGCCTCCCAGGGTAGCTACGGGGACAGTATAATTTACATATCATCCTTTCAGGAATGTACCCTAAAAATGACTAAAACTGTGACAAAATAACTTTCTCTGTCCTGCTTGCCTCATTGGCTTCCCAATCTCACACTGGAATATAGTAAAGAATCAGGAAAACTTACATAGGATCAAGATGAGCACTTGGTTCATCAAGCAGCAGAATTTTAGCTTTACTGAGAACTGATCTGGCAAGACACATCAATTGTTTGTGCCCATGGCTGAGGACACAGCCACCATCTAGAAGAACAAAATCAAGCTGGCCTGGAAAATGCTCTATTACAGACTTCAGTCCAACCTGTAGGAGATAAAAATCAAAGCAGAAAGCTGTATAACAGAAATTGGTGCTGCTGGCAGTTTTTTACAGCACCCCATCCTTTTCTGTCTTTTGATTCTGAAACTGAACAGAAAATGTGAACTGAAGCAATGAGAGTCCTGGATATAAAAGTATCCAAAACAAAGAGTTGGAAGACGTGAAAGATCGTACATTTCTACGTCAGACTGAACACTGTCAGAACATGAGAGGTAGAGTTATTTGCTTGTAAGACATAATGAAATTTGGTGTTTTGACCAAAACGTTCTGACTTAACAGTCTAAAATGAAAGCAGCTCTTTTATTCAGTTGTGATGTGCGTCATCAGTAATGCCGAGGGAAGATGTTTCCAAAAGCAGTCAGGGTTCCTTAGTTACAAGAAGCAGATTTCTCACACAGTGCACTACACCAGGAGAAAAATAATAAAGATCTCCAGAGCAGTTGTAACCATGGCTTTGAGACCACTTTCATTTACTTCTTCCCTTGTCTGAAAGATGGTAAGAAAGCTACATATCTCGAATTCTGTGTATTTAGTAAAATACTTCTGGCATCACCATCTGCTCTCGGAGCACTGTGAGTCTTGGTCCAAATGGGATAAGAATTTGCCCTACAGACTGTAAAATTTTTTGCATCAAACTGGAATTCAAGGGCAACTGAATTGCCTTCCATTTGTGTTCTGGGGTGCTTCTTTTCCCTCTTGGAGTTAAATCAATTCTGTATCCCACTATGAAATATTTTAGCTTGTTTCCTCAAAAAGCCTAGATTCACTGCAGTCTTTGGCCTGGACAATCTTTTAGGGGCATCATCTCAGAAATTTTTATCTTACCAACTGCTTTTGTGAAATCCAAAACTCAACAATGTACATTATTGTATTATGATAAGATATGCCACAAGTTAACTTGCAGTAAAACTGAAAACAGTAGTTATAAAAGGCATAAACTGACTTTGCAAAAGCAATTTGAAATTTTGCAACTAATTTTAATTCTGAATCACAAGGCAGGAAGAATTCCAAATCCACTTCCTTCTCATCTAACATAGGAGCTCCAGTAAAGCAAAATGCCTAAGCCCAGATGAAGAAGGTCTGAAGAATTCAGTTGGCTGTTTGGTTTGGTGGGGGGGGGGGGTTCAGCAGCATACCAACTGTATGAAGGCACTCATCACTTTTTCACTCCTCAACTATGTCACTCAGAGTATGTCTACACTGCAACGCTATTTCAGGATACTGGAGTATCCTGAAATAGCTATCCCACGTCTTCACAGCAAGCCCATTATTTTGGGCTCACTATTCCAACATCCCTGTAAACCTCATTCTACAAGACACAAGGGATATTTCAGAATAGCACTTTATTTCGAAATTTGGCACTGTGTAGACAGCGCCAAATGACTAAATAAACTATTTCTAAATAGCATTGAAATAAGATATGTAATTTGCTTAGCTCAAATTGCGTATCTTTTTTCTAGTTACGGTGCTGTGTAGACACACCCTCACTGTCTGAGCGAGCCAACTGAGCCAATTATACAATAAACAGACTCTAGAAAGGATACTTTCCCTTTAAAACAATGTCTGCACTAGTCACAAGGCCAAATTTTGTTCTAATGCATATTCTTGTAGATCTCTTCATACTGATGCAGTTGCACAAATGTGACAGAGTGAAATTTGGCTTATAGAACTTGCATAGCACTGTAACATGATGCTGCTAGAACATTGGGCTACCACCACAGTGAAGTGTTCGAACTTAGTCATTCCATACTTTGACTTAAACTACAGAAATTCTTAGGCTAGGGTACTGATCTTGGTTGTAAGAGCCCATTAGTTCAAAGCCCCTTTTAACTTGATAAGGAGAAGGAATTGGAGTGCATTCTCAGGTGCTTTGCCCAATGGACTGTAAAAGTTTTTCATCAAAGTTTTAGGCTTCAGTGCAGTTCACAAAATTTCATCTGCACTTGGTAGGCACCTGTGGTTTTGCACTGAATCACACTGAAGCTTTGGATCAGATGCCTCATGCTAAAGAGGGTCCTCTGCTGAGACTTGCCAGCCAATTTAGGTACCTCCTGCAGCCTAGATTTGATGCCTAGCTCTAAGAAAGGAGCAGGGTTTAGCATTCACTCCTGTTGTCAGCCTTAATCATAGGCTAGCTTAGTTTGGTACTTTGGAATGAGATTCACAAAACCCAGCATGCTAAGTGGAAAGCAGTCTCTCCCCCTGTACTGTATCTGAAGCTTAGCCACCTAACTCAGGTTTTGTGAATTCTAGGGCAAATTAGGCATTGCAACACTCAGCTTTACAACATCAAAGTACCATTGTGAACCTAGTCTCTTGATCTTAAAGGTGAGCTGCAAAAGGTGTTATTAAGTTCTGCAGTAGCTGCTGAATGTCCTCATTACAACCTGCAGCATTACAAGTGGAGCACACGCATTTAATCCAGAAAAAGGTAACAATTTTTTTTACGCCATTCTCCCCAGGTCACACCAGCTGTTAGCATTCACTAACAAACCATAGCTTTCAAGGGAGCACAGAGTCCATACACAATCAGATCAATCCTGGGTTCTTTTAAATCAAAATGGGAGTCTAACAGTTCTTTTTTAGATATATATTGGTATCTAAAATAATAAATTGAAAAACTGTGGTATAAAGGGTTTTTTTTCTTAAAGGGGCTTTCCTGACTCATTATGGTATATTCCAGATGGTCCCTACTTCCTAATAATACACACTTTAAAATAAAAATTCTTCTAGTATTATAAAAAGGACTAAATCTTAAATCTCCTTCTTTGTACCTAGAGAAGAAATTCTCAACACACACATACACACAATCCCCCTCCCCCTCCCAAAAACCACACTAGAATTTGCTTGTCTATTCAACAGTGGGAGCAGTGTCCCATGCCTGGGAGGCACAGGCTCCAAACAGACTAAGTGAGGCGAGCCAAGATTGCTATTCCCTCTCAGCTACTCATGCTTGAAAACTTTCAAATATGAGTGACAGAAACATTGTTTTTGAGCAAACTAAAATGTTCATAGTGTCTGCATGTCTCAATAGATCAAATTATGTTTTAAAATGTTTTTTTCCATTTGAAAACCAAAATTTTCACTTAGAAATAAACATTCAATTTACTACTGAAAATTTTGATGTAAGTGGGCTCATCCCCCATCATTTTTGTCAGAATTTTCCAGGGAGAGACAAAAAAATTCTGATCAGCTGTAGTTTCAACCCAACTCCTACTGCGTATTTCTGAAACTTCCACTACAGTCTTTCTAGGGGGCTGGCAAGGAACAGTCCTGGCTCTCTCTTTCTGGGATGTGAGGAAATAAAAACAAGAACCTTCTGTTGTAGACCTTGTGGGCAGGGAGAGAAAGACAGCAGACTATGCACCAATACCAGAGCTGCCATACCTTCAGGGAAGAAGGAATTTGTCTGCTGCTGATTATCTGACTCTCTTGTCCATTCTAAGGGATGAATGGTACAGGTGAGACAGTGACCAGGTGGCATGTTTGAGGGTGGTCATGACTGAGCAGGGCTGACTGGGAAGAAACAAAAGGAGGCAAAGACTGATAATGACTGGGGATGGGGAGGGGAACTGAGCGAGCAAGAGGCAGGGATAAACTGTTGGAAGGGGGCATGTAATGAACCATACAGAATCTTCTGAGCTTTAAAGGAGCACTTTATTGGGCATAAGACTGTCCACCCCAATTGTCAAGCATGTGGGGGGAAAAAAAACCCAGAGAAGGTATAGGAACAGAGCAGTGCCCTGCATCTTAACTGAAGAGCCTTTGGGGGTAAAGGTGCCATTTGTAAACCCCAGAGATTGTTCAGTATGAGCAGATAAATGAAGCGCCTGAAAAGTGCTGCAATCAGGTGATACTCATCACATGATCAGGAGCTCATGGGAGGAGCTGGTATTCTCTTTGAAGGGAACAGTGAGCCAGGGCCTAACGCTCTACTGCCTTGTATCTTATCACTAAGGCTAAGATTTAGTCACAGGATGTTTTTAATAAAAGTCATTGACAAGTCCTGGCCACTAAACAAATCACCAAAGCCTGAAGCCCTGCAGTTTGTGGGTGGCAAACAGCCTGAATGCTGCCATGGGGAAGGAAGTCATGGAGGTCACCTAAACTCAAGAAATTCACACCTGTCTCAAATAGCCTTAGTCATTACTTATGCCTGTGCAAAGTGCAGTGCTACCAGAGCTCCTTTGCAGCCTCTCTGAACAACATTAAATGACACATGTGCAGAACTTTGGGGAAGCAGGTTCAAAAATCTCATCTGAGAAAGACTTCCTTATGTTTCAAAGGTGCTTGGCATGTGTCCATCTTATTTCTGGGTTGTATAATTGTATGTTCCTCTCAATTTGTATGTAAGTATGTTGCTGACTACCCAAAAGCTGAGCTTGACCAGAGAGGTTGGCCACTACTGCCTAGATCCTGAAGTTAATACCTTTTCAACTGAATCTAAGCACTAGATGTGTGGCCCTGAGAGAGAAAGAGAGACTCTTAATGTTTGACACAGACTCTTGTGCTTTTTGAGGTTGCCACAGAAACAAGGGAGGGAAAGACTAGTGTTGATAAAGGTGCAAGAAGACTGTGGGGATTGACAATGCTGTACCCTAAATTAATCAGTCAGACAATGAAAGTTAAATGCACAGAGCGGTTTGCTTCACTTTTTTTCCCCGCTATCATATCTTGAAGTGTTGGCACTTCCTACCATGGTCTGATAAGCATTTTTCAAACATGGAGGGGAGGAGGGAGACTAGCTTTTTATATTCTATGTACATTATTCCCATTTTAATACAGTGTTGATAGTGGGCATATTTTGATTTCTATAGTACTGTGATTTTTTTTGCTCATGCTCATCTGGGGTCCAATCCTGTAAGAATTCATATATGAATAGAAAAACATGCACTATTCACGTGCATATATTTAAATATGTACACGTGTTTGCAGGAGAGAAGCTCTAGTTTGCATAATATAAGCTTATCTTTAGTTGAGAGAACTTTGTATTAACTGTTTTCCATTTAAAAATTTATGTATGGATTTATGTATCCAGGGGTGCTTGAAAGAACATAACCAAATCATCAACTTAGCAAGAAAACCACCAATTTCTTCCTGTTGGGTAAAATCAAATCTAAAGCTCCACTGTTTCCCCAATTCCCATGGGACTTCTAGTTAACACCATGCCAGAATGCATCTTTCCATGACATAAACTGCATGTAAGTATTGAAAGGAGTGATGTCACAAAGTGGTACATTCTGGGTCTTTTACTAAGCCAAGAAATGCTAGGGAATTGCACTGACTGAACATTTTTTTTTAATAAAGATTAGTTTAAAACTTATTACTAGGCTGAACACACATCTTCAATTCTTACTCTCAAGGCTGGCTCCCATAGTTGGGATATGAGATCCCTCTAGGATGCTTTTCATGCCAGCTTTATAGTTCATCTTGAAATAGTCTGGTTGAAAATTGTTGTCTAGTGACATTTTAATATGACTGGAAAAACAACAGAATGATAAATGGTGCAATGAATTTTCTAAATGAACTTCCTCATCTGTGTTTCTTGCTGGGTCATCCAGCAGAGCCACATCCTGAAACCTTACCTATGCTAAATAATAGATCAGAGTACTCGGACTGTGTTCTATGCAAGTTTTATTAATGTTTTCCTCTATTTAGCTTTGCCAAAAGCAGCTTTGTTGGGTAATAAGCAAGGTATTAACCTTTCTCTGTGTTTTGTTTCTAAGACACTATGTAAATGTAACACAATATGAACACTCAAACTACATTTTTTATTACTGTTGTTAAGTCAGAAACTGAATAATAACGGCATACTTAACATCTATAGACAGTTCTGAACTGCATATAGACAATAACCAAGTCTAACTATTTTTAGAGGTTTGGAAGGCGAAAAGAAGAGGTTAGGATTTTAATGAGAAAATACATAAAGACGGTGTGTGTGAGGGAAGAACCCAAAATCTATTTAGACTCTCCTTACTGGGGCTGAGCTTTGAATAATCCGGTATTGATGAGGATATATGCAGTTTACACATTGGTTGCACCTACAGGATGTGGCCACTGATAGAAAAAGAAGTATCATCTGCTTACTACTTAAACTCCAGTTTACATGGAGTGGGCTATATGTTGTCCATGATCTCCCTATAAACATGTCTGTGCAAATAACTTACTTTAAAGACTGTACACCGATGGCCAGACATGGTCTGATAATGTAAAACACTTTTTTTTAAAGAGCAAGAAGTAAGGATAATTCTACACATTTCTAAATCTCTCTTCAGTTTTTTTTAGCATCATATTATATGTCATGCTACATACATAATAATTGTATAGTTATTGGGCTAAATTTCTTCCCACTGTAACTCCCTAGATTATAGGGAAGTTGTTCATCAATACTATTTGCATAACACAAAAACAGCTTTACCTCATCTGCAACTTTCCATAATTCTTCATCACTCCATTGTCCATAAGGATCCAAGTTTTTCCGAAAAGACCCAGAAAATATAAACACTTTCTGTGGAAGTACATAATAAATAAGAAATTTAAAACTGCATGGCAAATCAAAGTAAGGATGGTGAGGGCAAAAACTGTCAAATGTTTTAATTAAAATTTGTTTGACAAAACTGTTTTGACATTCATTTTAGAAAGAATAAAAATTTGAAAATATCAAACTATCCCATTTTGACATTTTTGGAACAAAACTTTTTTCATTTCAAAATAACTTTGTGCTTTGAAATCGACAATGTATTTTAAAATATTATATAAATATTTCAAATCAAAATAAATTCAAAATATTCTTTTTCAGATCTTAATTGCCATCAAAATTCAGGTTTTTTGTCCAGATTTTGGATATTTTTTTCCAAAATCTTGAGCTTTCTTGTGGGACAGGAAATCAATTTACTGACCAGTTTTAACAAAATATTACACAGGCTTTTGTAACACTACTTTATGGCTCGCCACAATCCAGTGTAACTTTAGCAATTCTGATCCTCAATTTAGTTCCGGTAATATTCAGAACATACCAAAAGTCTGAGTCATGAGAGGAATAGAAATAATCCATTTATACAGGAGTCTTGCACAACTGATACTATGGTATTGTATTTGTTCGTCTGCTCTCTTGTGTGTCCTCTCAGGGAGGAGTATGAGGAGGGACTGGATATTTCTTAATCTTGAGAATGGCATGTCTCCCACTGAAGTCTGTGGGAGTTTTGCCTTTAATCTCAGATCAGTTCACTTTCTTATTTTTACAGTGTAAGTGAACAGCTCCTACATCCAAAAATCAAGTCAACCCAGCTATGTTGCTCAGGGGTGTGAAAAGTCTATACCTCTAAATGAAGTACGTAAGACAACCTATTCCCCAGTGCAGGCAGCATTAGATCAATAGAAAAATTCTTCTGTCCACCTAGCCACTGCCTCTCAGAGAGATGGATTAATTATGCTGATAGGAGAACTCCTCCCATCGCTGTAGTGATGCTATAGTGTGATTTGTAATTTGAAAAATGACATAGCCAAAATTAAATATTTGCTTCATCTCTTTTTACATTATAAAGGTGTATTAGATTCTGGCAGAAATGAAGTATTGTACTTCAAATGGCACTGAGATTGCACAACTACTCCTAATGAGATGAAACTAATGTGAAACCTGCTGTGTCACTTGATACACTTTATTGCCAAAAGCAAACAGAATTCACTGTCAATGAATGTCATTATCTTAGTGGGAAATATTATAATGGCTGTATTCCTTCTCCTGTGCACATTGAACAAATATTAGTTGTAAATAAAGTTAAGAACCAATTATTGTCTCTTCATCCTTTTTATCTTCCTATTGGAAATGTTTATTTAAAGGAAACATTTTGAAAAGAAAGTGATTTACAGCTGTTTAATTTCTTGCAAAAACTGACGTTTATCCTTAGTGGCTGTGTCTAGACTGCATCTCTTTTCCGTAAAAGAGATGCAAATTAGACATATCGGAATTGCAAATAAATTTTCTACTCCACTTATGATTCAGACCTGCTGTCAACTTCTGGGGCACAGCATGGTGCTAGGGCAGGTGGGGAATAAGGAATAAGGGATCTTTTGGAAAAGGCTTTATTTTCCGAAAGATCCCCATCTAGACTAGCGCTTTTTTCCGGCAAAGCTCCGTGCCGAAAAAAAGCGGCAGCCATTTTTATGCAAATGAAGCGGGGGGGATTTAAATCCCTGCTTCATTTGCAATTGCAATATGTCTAATTTGCATTCCTTTTCCATAAAAGGGATGCAGTCTAGACACAGCCAGTGTGTGTGAGTTGATGAACCTAAAAGTGAGATACTGATAACATTAGCTAAAATCAGTTATAAGTAGGAGAATACACTGAATTCCCCACATAGTTCAATCAAACGAACACATTAATAACCTTATTTATGCTGCAGTCTACGATGAATAGGGGTCTGGTTTTTTACTGGAACACCAGAGTGATAAGAGACCCCAATGGCTCTACTCAGCACCTCCAACCAGACATTAAAAATCATGTTGATGATGATGCAGGACTAAGGCAGGCTAGTCCCACCTGCCCTAGCACCATGCTGTGCCCCAGAAGTTGACAGCAGGTCTGAATCATAAGTGGAGGGGCCATGTGACTTCACATGATGCCCCCACCCTGAGCTCCGGTTCTGCACTCACATTGGCCAGTTCTTGGCCAGTGGGGAGCAATGCCTCCTTGCACTCTCTTCCATCTAGGCACTGGAACTGCTAGACACTTCCATGGTGCAATGTGGTGCCAAAACAGGCAGGGTGCCTGCCATAGCTTCACTGCACCGCTGACTGGGAGCTATGTTGGAGGTAAATCCATGCCCTGAGCCCCCTACCACACCCTGACCTCCTCATTCCTAGCCCCATCCCAGAGCTCTCACCCTCTCCTAAACCCCAATTCCCTGATTCAGACAGCAGCTCCCTCCCACATTCCAAATCCCTTGGCCCCACCTGTAAGCCTACAGTTCTCTCTCCAATTCCCTCATTCCTGTCTCCATCCCAATGCCAGCACCCCCAGCCTGGAACCCGCTCCTGCTCTCTCAGCCCCTCATTTTTGGCCCATCCTTAAGCCTACACCCCCAATTAGAGTCCTCCCTCCTGCACCCCTGGCTCAGATGAGTAAAACCGAATGAGTGAGTGAAAGCAAGCCACAGATGGAGGGGGACTACAGTAAGCAGCATTAGGAAATTCGGTTTTGTGTGATTAGAAAACTGACAACCTTACTCCAATCCTCACGATACCCCAGAGATGAACTTCTACATGCCTAATTAAAAGAGATACCTGCCTAATTAAAAGATTTAAACCATCACAAATGTGTCTCTTCTATTGTTGTTATTCAGGGCTCCAGAAATGAGAGCTGCTTAAATGAGGTTCCTGCCTTGCTGGTTAATGTCAAAGAGAACTCTGTTCTCCTCATGCTCCTGGGTAAGCCTGGTAGAACAATGCCCTTCAGCTGAACGGAGCATCCAGTTCCCTCTTGCCCCACTAAAAGAATGCCCCTCCTTTCCTCTCCCTCATAATTCCGGGCATCCGGGACCCTTAAAGCGGTCACAGTCCTTAGTGGGAGTGAGCATATTTGCATCAGGATTAGATTCTTATGACTTCTGAGCTCTGTGGAGCTAATAGCAGTGAGAAAATGATGCTGGTATGGCTGCATTCACATTTCATTTGCCATATAGTTAACTAATAAAGTAGGGCTACGTCAACATTGGCACCCTTTTCCGGAAATGCTTAAAACGGAACAGTTTTCCGTTATAAGTATTTCCGGAAAAAGCGTGTCTACATTGGCAGGATGCTTTTCCAGAAAAGCACTTTTTGCGGAAAAGCGTCCGTGGCCAATGTAGACGCGCTTTTCCGCAAAAAAGCCCCGATCGTCATTTTCGCGATTGGGGCTTTTTTGCGGAAAAGACTACTGTGCTGTCTACACTTGCCCTTTTCCGGAACAGTTTTTCCGGAAAAGGACTTTTGCCCGAACAGGAGCAGCATAGTTTTTCCGGAAAAGCACAGACAATTTTACAGTAGATCGTCATTGCTTTTCCGGAAAAGCAAGCGGCCAGTGTAGACAGCTGGCAAGTTATTCCGGAAAAGCGGCTGGCAAAAAAGCATGCCCGTTTTTTTGAAAAATATTTCAAAATTATGGCTGGCCTGTGTAGTAGACATGGGATAGCTATTTCAGGATACCTCCACTATTCCAAAATAGCCGCACAGGGTAGATGTACCCCACATGTCAGGTAATGATGCTGTTTTTTGTTCATGTTCCTTAATGTTGTTCTCAGGCTCTTCATTTTATTCTAATGAGAACTGGATGCCAACCTCACAGTATGTTAGGATCCAAACTGGTTCTATTCCAGGGGCCATTTCTTAATTTTACTTAATAAAATACCTTGAGGTGTATCTTCTATGAATGGCAGTGCACAAAATAGCATAGTTATGTTAAAATTGGACATGGCTCCCATTCATACTGAATGCACAGTGCAGTAAACCTAATGTAATTGTTGCAGGAAGGCTAGTCTGACTGCCCAAAATAATGAGCTTCAGAAGGGTAGCCGAGTTAGTCTGTAACTGGAAAAACTTAAAAAACAACAAACAGTCTGGTAGCACCTTAAAGACTAACAAAACATGTAGATGGCATCATGAGCTTTCGTGGGCACAACCCACTTCTTCAGATAACAGTAATGAGGTGACCGTACACTGTGACCATACTTCAAACAACCCAAGTTACTGCTTTACATTTAAGTTTTCAAAACATGCTCTAGACAGGTATAAATCCCCAGGCAAGGGAGCTGATAGATTTCACTGGGCCCTGAGTGGGGGGATGGGGAGAGGCTCCAGGCCCCCTCAGAAAAGGGGGGTGCCATGGGTGGAAGGAGTGTGGCTGGAGGCTAGCCTCCCTCTGCTAGCTCTTCAGTGCTTCCAAGGGCTCCAGCAGATATTTAAAGAGCCTGGAGCTAAGGGTGCTGCTGTTGCCACCATAGTGGCAGAGGCTGGGAGCTTAGGCCTTCTGAAATCACCAGGGCCCAGGGACACTACCCTTTTTGGACTCCTGTTGGCAGGTCTACCCCAGGGCAATGGCCAATCAATAACAAATGAGGGATAAGAAGAAACTTCCCCTCAGGGCAGCTATTTCATGCTGTCCCATTAGGTTTCTTGCACCTTCCACTGTACCATTTTCTATTGGCCTCTGTCAGAAAGAGGAACCCTGATTAGATGGATCGCTGAGGTAATTTTGCTGAAGGAACCCTCATTTGTAGGAAGGGAAGCCATGGGCAATCATCTGTAGAAAGGCAACCATATTTTAAGAAATGGCAAAGTGGGGGATTGTGGGAGAAGAGAAGGTTGTCATGGGGTGATCGGTAGTGTAGACAAAAAATCAGCTCTTCCAAGGCTCTTACATTGTTCAAACAGTCCTCTCCAGGATGTTGAATATCCACAGGTTGTTGTAGGCCAGATTCCAGGGAGGGGATGAATAACTTCCTGCCCCCAAATCTCAGATGGAGGCTAGAGAACAAAAGTCTTTTTGTTCTCCTTGTGGAAGAGCCTGTGTGGTGTACGTAACATTTTTTTTCTCTTCAGGGGAGGGTGCTGGGGGAGAGGGAACTGAGGAGGAGTAATGTGCAGTTTCAAAGCAAGTGCTCAGTGTTTGACTGTGGGGCTTGAGGATAGGAACCCGTAAGGCAGTACAGACCTGTTAGGCCCCACTCACAGCCCATGCAACTTTATTTAAGAGGCTAAAGATAATGTGGTAATGGATTTCTTGGGTTTTTGGGGGGTGGAAGGCCAGGTTCTCTTTAAAATTCAATGTAAAAAGAACATTAAAATTGGACTAAATGCATAACTTTTGCCAAAAGCACCAGGGTAGTTGTTTAGTGGAGGAGCAGGTTATTCAACTACTGTCATCTCAGTCTATTGTATTTTGCTAACAGCTGTGGAATCAAGTTTGTTTTTAAATTGGTGCTTCTACCATTTATATGGGGACTTGGCTACTGGCACTGAAAGGCTTTTATTAATAATACTTTGCGCACTCATTACCATAACCATTGCATTACCATAACCATTGAGGCTACTGAAGCATTCCCATCTTCACTGTTTACTTGTCCCCCACCTCTGTGTGTCTTTAGACATATGTTAAGCCTTGCAAGCTCGCTGGGACAGGGAATGTCTGTTTTACTTGTTTGTACAGTGCCTAGCACAATGAACTCTGCTTGAAGCCAGTAAGTGCTACCAAAAGACATAGTTAATAAGAGTTCCTTTTAGCCACAGATCTTGTGGCCTTTTTCCGAGGAGTCAGTACTATCGTACTTGACAGATGAAGAAACAGTTGAACTCAGAAGTTCTGTTACTTTCACAAACTTGTATAGTGAGGGAGCAAAGCTGAACATAGGATCCAGGCCTCCTAGCCCCTAGAGAATGCTGCACTCCTTTACCTTTCTGTGTGGATAGGAGTGAGGTTGGAGTACGGGGTACGGATTCGGGGGGGAGGAAGAGAAGCATGAAATAAACAGACAGTTACTCAGTTTCTGCAACCTTTCCATGGTTCCTCTTTATCTTTTGCCAATTTAGACATGCTTCCTCAGAGTGGGTATATTTTTTTTAATAAATTTGCATACTTTTGATTGATACTTTGCTCCACTTTAGCACATGAGCAAACTCTTCTGGTTGGCATTCATGTTTTTACTAAGCCATACATTCCCTTCACCCAGAAAGACCCATTGGAGGTGGGAAACAAGCAGTGTTGCTATGCAAAAGAGAGGAAAAGGACAGACAGCAATGGACTTGGAGATGGTAGTATAGACTAGGACAGAAAGCAGGTAGAAGAGAGAGAAGGGATTAGGTGACGGTAGTCCTGTTTCTACGGAAATTACAAATATGAAGTATAAACCTGCTTACTAATTTAGACATGCTAAGCGAGGGCCACTAGTACTACTCAAAGGGTTTAATGGTCCAGCATTTGGGGGAAATGAATAGTCTTATTTGTGATAAGTCTTGTTTTCCCTGTAAGCCTGGATTATGGTTGGTCCTGCCAAAACATGTGGCCAGATCACCTGTTTCTGGGACCCTTTTCGGATATTGTACTTTTCCACTGAAGGTGAGAACAGTTTGAAGTGATCACAAAGGATACCCACCTTGGGTAAAATCTATCTATAGAAAGGACATGAAACAATTGGAGCAGCTGCCAGCCACCAGGACATCCTAGTTTACCAACTAAAATGACTACTACAAACACCTGCAACTAAACATTCAGAAGGATCAGGCCCAAATTAGGAGATCTCCCAGTTTATGACAAAAGCTGATTAGAACTAGGATAATAGAACACTAGAAGTAGAAGGGACCTCAAGAGGTTATTGAGTCCAGTCCCCTGCCCTCACGGCAGGACTCAGTACTGTCTAGACCATCCCTGATAAATAGCTACCTAACCTGCTCTTACATATCTCTAGAGATGGAGATGCCACAACTTCCCTAGGCAACTTACTCCAATGTTTAACCACCCTGACAGTTAGGAACTTTTTCCTAATGTCCAACCTAAACCCCCCATGCTGCAGTTTAAGCCCATTGCTTCTTGTCCTATCTTCAGTGGCCAAGGATACAATTTTTTTTCCTCCTCCTGTGAGACCCTTTTAGATACCTGAAAACCGCTATCATGTTGCTTCTCAGTCTTCTCCTTTCCAAACTAAACAAGTCCAGTTCTTTCAATCTTCCTTCATAGGTCATTCCTTCTCTAGGCCTTTAATCATTGTTGTTGCTCTTCTCTGGACCTTCTACAATTTCTCCACATCTTTCTTGAAATGTGGTGCCTAGACCTGGACACAATACTCCAATTGAGGCCTAATCAGCGCTGAGTAGAACAAAATAATGGCTTCTTGTGTCTTGCTCACAATCAGTGCTTTTTTATTTATTTATTTATTTATTGTGACGGTACGCCCCACGATGCTGTACCAGCATCTATTTTCCATGCATAACTTAAATGAATTGCATTCCACTCGGGTGTACCAGCACCTCTTTTCCTGGGGCAGCTGGGCTCACAACTTTCCCTCAGAGTACCAGCACCTTTTTTCTTACAAAAAAAAGCACTGCTCACAACACACCTGTTAATGCATCCCAGAATCATGTTTGCTTTTTTGCAACAGCATCACACTCCTAGCTCATATTTAATTTGTGGTCCACTATGACCCCTAAATTGCTTTCTGCAGCACTCCTTCCTAGACAGTCACTTCCCATTCTGTATGTGTGAGACTGACTGTTCCTTCCTAAGTGGAGCACTTTGCATTTGTCCTTATTAAACTTCATTCTATTTACCTCAGACCATTTCTCCAGTTTGTCCAGATCATTTTGAATTATGACCCTATCCTCCAAAACAGTTGCAACCCCTCCCAGCTTGGTATCATCTGCAAACTTAGTAAGTGTACTCTCTATGCCGTCATCTAAATTCTTGATGAAAATATTGAACAGAACCAGTTCCAAAACAGACCCCTGTGGAGTCCCACTTGATATGCATAGAGTTCGGATTTCAGGAAGGCGGATTTTGGTAAGCTCAGACAGCTGATAGGTAAGGTCCCATGGGAATCAAGTTTGAGGGGAAAAACAACTGAGGAGAGTTGGCAGTTTTTCAAAGGGACAGCATTAAGGGCCCAAAAGCAAGCTATTCCGCTGCGTCGGAAAGATAGAAAATATGGCAAAAGACCACCTTGGCTTAACCACGAGATCTTGCATGATCTAAAAATAAAAAAGAAGTCATATAAAAAATGTAAAGTAGGACAAATTACAAAGGATGAATATAGGCAAACAACACAGGAATGCAGGGGCAAGATTAGAAAGGCAAAGGCACAAAATGAGTTCAAACTAGCAATGGGAATAAAGGGAAACAAGAAGACTTTTTATAAATACATTAAAAGGAATAGGAAGACCAAGGACAGGGTAGGCCCACTGCTCAGTGAGGAGAGAGAAACAGTAACAGGAAACTTAGAAATGGAAGAGATGCTTAATGACATCTTTGTTTCGGTCTTCACCGAGAAGTCTGAAGGAATGCCTAAGATAGTGAATGCTAGTGGGAACGGGGTAGGTTGAGAAGATAAAATAAAAAAAGAACAAGTTAAAAATCACTTAGAAAAGTTAGATGACTGCAAGTCACCAAGGCCTGATGAAATGCATCCTAGAATACTCAAGGAGCTGATAGAGGAGGTTTCTGAACCTCTAGTTATCATCTTTGGAAAATCATGGGAGAAAGGTGAGATTACAGAAGACTGGAAAAGGGCAAATATAGTGCCCATCTATAAAAAGGGAAACAAGAACAACCCAGGAAACTATAGACCAGTTAGTTTAACTTCTGTGCCAGGGAAGATAATGGAGCAAGTAATTAAGGAAATCATCTGTAAACACTTGGAAGGTGGCAAGGTGATAGGGAACAGCCAGCATGGATTTGTAAAAAACAAATCATGTCAAACCAATCTGATAGCTTTCTTTGACAGGATAACGAGTCTTGTAGATAAGGGAGAAGAGGTGGATGTGGTATACCTAGACTTTAGAAAGAAGTTTGATACGGTCTCGCATGATATTCTTATCAATAAACTAGGTAAATACAACTTAGATGGAGCTACTATAAGGTAGGTGCATAACTGGCTGGATAGCCGTACTCAGAGAGTAGTTATTAATGGTTCACAATCCTGCTGGAAAGGTATAACAAGTGGGGTTCCGCAGGGGTCTGTTTTGGGACCGGCTCTGTTCAATATCTCCTCAATGATTTAGATATTAGCATAGAAAGTATGCTTATTAAGTTTGCAGATGATACCAAGCTGGGAGGGGGTGCAACTGCTCTGGAGAATAGGGTCATAATTCAAAATGATCTGGACAAATTGGAGAAATGGTCTGAGGTAAACAGGATGAAGTTTAATAAAGACAAATGCAAAGTGCTCCACTTAGGAAGGAACAATCAGTTTCACACATACAGAATGGGAAGCGATTGTCTAAGAAGGAGTATGGCAGAAAGGGATCTAGGGATATTAGTGGACCGCAAGCTGAATATGAGTCAGCAATGTGATGCTGTTGCTAAAAAAGCAAACGTGATTCTGGGATGCATTAACAGGTGTGATGTGAGCAAGACAGGAGAAGTCATTCTTCTCCTATACTCTGCGCTGGTTAGGCGTCAGGAGGAGTATTGTGTCCAGTTCCGGGCATCGCATTTCTGGAGAAATTGGAGAGGGTCCAGAGAAGAGCAACAAGAATGATTAAAGATGTAGAGAACATGACCTATGAAGGAAGGCTGAAAGAACTGTGTTTGTTTAGTTTAGAAAAGAGAAGATTGAGGGGGAACATGATAGCAGTTTACAGGTATCTAAAAGGGTGTTATAAGGAGGAGGGAGAAAACTTGTTCATCTTGGCCTCTGAGGATAGAACAAGAAGCAATGGGCTTAAACTGCAGCAAGAGAGGTTTAGGTTGGACATTAGGAAAAAGTTCCTAACTGTCATGGTGGTTAAACATTGGAATAAATTGCCCAGGGAGGTTGTGGAATCTCCATCTCTGGAGATATTTAAGAGTAGGTTAGATAAATGTCTTTCAGGGATGGTCTAAACAGTATTTGGTCCTGCCATGAGGGTAGGGGACTGGACTTGATAACCTCTCGAGGTCCCTTCCAGTTCTAGTATTCTATGCTCTTCCAGCAGGATTGTGAACATTAACTACTGTCTGAGAACCATATCCAGCCAGTTAGGGTAAGAAATTGCATGTAACACATATCTTGGATTATTAAACTTAGCTGGCATGTTTTAGAACATAAGAATGGCTGTACTGGGTCAGACCAAAGGTCCATCTAGCCCAGTAGCCTGTCTGCTGACAGTGGCCAGCACCAGGTGCCCTGGAGGGGGTGGACCAAAGACAATGATCAAGCGATTTGTCTCCTGCCATCCATCTCCAGCCTCTGACAAACAGAGGCCAGGGACACCATTTCTATCCCCTGGCTAATAGCCTTTTATGGACCTAACCTCCATGAAATTATCTAACTTCTCTTTAAACTCTGTTATAGTCCTAGACTTCACAGCCTCCTCTGGCAAGGAGTTCCACAAGTTGACTATGCGCTGTGTAAAGACGAACTTTCTTTTATTAGTTATAAACCTTCTACCCATTAATTTCATTTGGTGTCATCTAGTTCTTCACTTATGGGAACTAATAAATAACTTTTCTTTATTGGCCCTCTCCACACCACTCATGATTTTATAGACCTCTATCATATCCCCCCTCAGTCTCCTCTTTTCTAAACTAAAAAGTCGCAGTTGCTTTAACCTTTCTTCATATGGGACCCATTTCAAACCCCTAATTATTTTAGTTGCCCTTTTCTGAACCCTTTCCAAGGCCAAAATATCTTTTTTGAGGTGAGGACACCACATCTGTACACAGTATTCAAGATGTGGGCATACCATAGTTTTATACAGGGGCAGTAAGATATTCTGTATCTTATTTTCTATCCCTTTCTTAATAATTCATATAATCCTATTTGCCTTTTTGATCGCCGCTGCAGTGTGGAAGTTTTCAGAGAACAATCCACGATAATTCCAAGATCTCTTTCCTGATTAGTCACATGCAGTCTGTACACTCTCCACACTGCCATAAAGAGAGTGTTTTTGTTTTACTTTTATCTGTCTGCTGATATTTGCAACCACTTAAATCCTACTTTTTATACTTTATTAATAAACAGAAGTGATTTAATTAACCCAATATAAATAATAGTTATCTGGGCGACAACAGCTGTGCATCTCTTTCTTTCATTAATAATGAGAGTAAACAATTAATGAGCTTCCTCTCTATAAAATGTTATGCAGAGTGAAACAGATTTATATGGAGTTCTGATCCCATTGGGGCTGAGTGCTGTATTAAGTTCCTTTGACTGACCCTTCCCTGAGATGATCTGATCTCAGTATCTGTGTTGCTCTGCTATGGGCTGTGACCCCAGCCCTGTGCTGTCACTGGAGGAGGCCAGAGATTCTGGCTCAGCAGGACGGAGCAGTGGGGTGCCCTGAGGACAGGTAGGCAGGCTCAGTGGTATATCAACACATCAAGTGACAGTCCCAAGGGGATCTTTGTTACTGAACCCATAACAGATCCTTCAGTCTTTATGTGAAAGTGTTTCATGTGCCCACTTGCTACCAGAAATACTGATGTAATACAAAGGCAACGTGGCACACTGCTTGCAAGGGCATGTAGGGTGCATATGGGGAGGATATAGGGCACACAGGGGGAAGCAGACTGCAGTATGTGGCTGTATGAGTCAGGGAAAGGTTTTGGTAGTAAGGAAAGGCTCTGACAGCAAGGATCTGCCAGAGTCTTTCCCTGCTTCCTCCTCTGTGCCAGAGAACATAAGAACATACATAAGAACATAAGAACGGCTGTATTGCGTCAGACCAAAGGTCCATCTAGCCCAGTATCCTGTCTGCCGACAGTGGCCAGCACCAGGTGCCCCAGAGAGGATGGACCGAAGACAATGATCAAGCGATTTGTCTCCTGCCATCTCTCTCCAGCCTCTGACAAACAGAGGCCAAGGACACCATTTTATCCCCTGGCTAATAGCCTTTTATGGACCTAACCTCCATGAAATTATCTAGCTTCTCTTTAAAAATTATTTAGCTTTATCCTACTTTCTCTTTGATGGGGAAAGGTTGTGTCAGCAGGAAGGCAGCAGGACACTACACTTCCAAAAATAGCACTGTATATGAGGGAGGCACTGTTTGTGTGTGTAATAAGCTGCGCAGGATGCATACACTAAGGTTTTGATGTGTCTTACTCATCTAAGCTGAGCGTCACCATCTCCATACATGTGCATGGGAGGCATGCAGTGTATATACGTATATACTCTCCACACTGCCATAAAGAGAGTGCAGCTTACAGATACCTTATGTCTCTGTGATCATCACAACTTACCACGCAAATGACAGAAACACTGGCTAGAATCACCTGGGGTCCAACTTATACTAGAGCTTAATGCTGGTAGTGGAAAATCTGTTGGGGGACAAGGTTTTGGGGGTAGGAAGCAGCTGCATCCAGGATTAGGAAGCGGCAGCTCCTCTGCTAGGGAAAAGTAATGGCCCAAAAGGCTGGGGCTGGTGAAAGAGTGAAGCAAACAGGTTGGCCGAGTACTGCACGGAACCAGTGTCTGGGAGGCAGATGCTCCTATGGAGTCCTCAGGAAGTACTATAGTGTCCGTGTCATGGAGGCAGGAGCTATTGGAAATGCTACCTGACTGCTACTCAGTGAATCCCCATTCTGGTGCAGAAGGCTTAGCTGCAACTTGGCCTACTTGTATTTCTCTGCCTTCTGATACTGTGTATATCTGTTTTACTGGTATGATTTATCTATTGCCAGTTTAATTATACTGCTTCCCTCAACTGTTTTGCTAAGGATTAAAAATAAATCCTCTATAGAAGTGAAAGGTCATGCAGCATAAAACTCAACATTCATAAAAATGTCAATACAACAAATTCCGAGTCAACATTTTTTGGAGATAGCTAACAATCTTCATCACTAAAAAAAGAAGCATGATGCTTAATGTGCTGTAGTTCTCTCTTCTCTTGTTACAATAGACAGTTTGTACAGTTTCTATTTTTAGTTCTACTGCATAATTTTCTACTTATTCCAGACTGCCAAATAACATTCACTTCCCAATCAGGTAGCATACTAATATAACTAGGGGGAGAACATAAGAATGGCCATTTTGGGTCAGACCAACAGTCCATCTAGCATAATATCTTGTCTGTCAACAGTTGCCAATGCACGATGCCAGAAAGGTAATAAACACAACAGGTAATCATCACATGATCCTACTCCTGTCATCCATTTCCAGACAAACAGAGGCTAGGGACACCATTCCTACCCATCCCTTGATGGACCCAACCTCCGTGCATTTATCTAGCTCTTTTTTGAACCCTGTTAAAGTCCTAGTCTTCACAACATCCTCTGGCAAGGAGTTCCACAGGTTGACTGTGTGCAACATGAAGAAAAGCTTCCTTTTGTTTGTTTTAAACCTGCTATCTATTAATTTCATTTGGTGATCCTTAGCTCTTATACTATGGGAACAAGTAGATATCTTTTCCTTATTTACTTTTTCCACTCCACTCATGATTTTATAGACCTCTATCATATCCCGCCCCCCCCCCCTCCTTAGTCTCCTCTTTTCTAAGCTGAGAAGTTCATTTTTTTAATCTCTCATAATATGGGACCCATACCAAACCCCTCATCATTCTAGTTGCCCTTTTCTGAACCTTTTCCAATGCCAATATAGCCTTTTTGATATGAGGCACCCACATTTGTACGCAGTATTCAAGATATGGGCGTACCATGGTTTTAAGATAGAGGTGATAAGATATTTTCTGTCTTATTCTCCATCCCTTTTTTGATGATTGCTAACATTCTATTTGCTTTTTTGACTGCCGCTGCACACTGAGGTGGATGTTTTCAGAGACCTGTCCACAACGACTCTAAGATCTCAAGAGTGGTGCTACCCTGGGACTCTAGAGAGACAGGTTCCTTTGTCTGCTCCTCTTCAGACTTTCTGTGTGACCATGGAGAAGTTGCTTAAACCCAGATCCCCAAAGATGTTTAGGCTCTGAACGTCTATTGATTTCAGTGGAAATACCTTTGGGAATCTGGTATCTCTTAGCCTCAATTTCCCATCTTTAAAGTGCTAGTACTTTCTATCTCACAGGAACACTGTGAGGATAAATGCATTACAATAGTTAAGCACTCAGCATGATAATGGCTGATATGGAAGTGCCATAGATCAGGGGTATGTGAACTAGGGATGTCAAATTGTGGTTATCTGATGAATCGTGTAGTTGATACAATTTGTATCAACCACACGATTAGTCGATAAGGACCACTCTGCAGCACTGCAGTGGGGGTAGCTCCAAGAGCCAGCTCGAGCTGGGACTGTGCAGTCCCAGCTCATGCTGGCTCCAGGAGCCACCCTCACTGTGGCGCTGCATTTTAAATGTAGTAAGAACCACTGGACTCTTACTATATTTAAAATACAGAGGTATAGCATCCCGGACCAGCATGAGCCAGGGCTGCTTGGTCCCAGCTCATGCTGAGTCCAGCAGCCTCTGTTCACAGAGCCAGCCCAGTCAACTGTGAACAGGGGCTGTTGCCAGCTCCCCCCAGCACTGGCTCCATGATGCCGCCTACCCCCACTGCTGCCTCTAATAGGCGGGAGAAGTGAATTGTTGATACTCCAGTCAACTACTCGCTAACATCCCTAATGTGAACTACTGTGGGTATGTAGAGGTTTTCCAGCAGGTACATCAACTCCTCTAGATATTTGCCTAGCTTTATAATAGGGAACACAAAAAGCACTAGCTAAGTCAGTACAAACTAAAATTTCATAGAGACACTGACTTTATACTGCTCTATATACTATTCACTGAAACATAAGGACAATATTTTATAATTATTTGGTAAAACTAAGAAAGTAAGCAATTTTTCAGTAATCGTGTGCTATGACATGTTTGTATTTCATGTCTGATTTTGTAAGCATGGAGTTTTTAAGTAAGGTGAAACTTTGGAGTGCGCAAGACAAATCAGACTTTTGCAAGGGATACAGTACTCTAGAAAAGATGAGAACCACTGTCATAGATGGATATAAGCTAGCTCTCAATCTAATTATCAACTGAGCCCAGGCCACTAAAGTGAGAGGAAAGTTAACCTAGTATAGCTACTAGATATGTTAGGAAAATGTGTAAAAACTATAATTCACATTCATTAAAATGTGATATAGGATGCTTTAAAAGACAATAGGTGACATCACAAGTCAAACCAAACGGTTCCCCTTTTCTGCAAGTGGAACTAATGCATTCTGGAACAACAAAGGGTGTAAGCAGGTTGTGAAGCCACAATGCCTTTTGTCCCCTGCATGTATTTGTATTGTACCTTTCCATTTCTAAGGCTACGTCTAAACTGCAGACCAGAGGTATCCCAGAAAAGCAATGCCGCATCAAAGGAATGCGTCCGCTTTTTCGAAAAATATTTCAGAAAAGCAGATGCGCTCTTTCGCCATCCCTGTAAACCTCATTCTACAAGTTATAAGCAATTTGTTGAAAGAGCAGATTTTTCTGAAATTTGGCAACATGTAGACGTGCCAAGTTTAGGAAAAGCATCTTTAGAAAGAAAAGCGGAAAAAGATACGCAAATTGTGGTTCGCAATTTGCATATCTTTTTCCGAATTTTCTTTATAGTCTAGACATAGCCTAAGAGCTCGGTGTCAATGAGAGTTGCAGTGATCTGCTGGTGGAAGGCAGAGCTCTGCTACAGAAGACACGTTGTTTCCCCTCCTCCCCCCCCCCCCAGGAATCTACCCTTTTGTTCTTAGTTTTGATTTTTCAGTCAAAAACATTTAATGCAAAATTCAATGTATCTGTCTGCATATGGGAAAATCTTGTCACTTGATTGATCATTACCTGTGGTATAACTCCAAATGCCTTTCTCCACTGCTGCACACTGATTGTGTTCCAAGAGAGGCCATCAATTTGCATTTCTCCTTCTGTATTCAGCAGCCTTAAAAAGGCAAAGAGCAAAGTACTTTTCCCTGACCCAGTTCTTCCCAAAAGCCCCACCTGCAATGTTAAAATAATTCAGAGTCAATGAAGAATCCTTGCTCATTGCTCAGGCATGAACTAGAAAGAAAGGCAACACTACAACTATAAAACACTATCTTATACAGATCTTAGTAGGACAGGATGTGAATTACCATGCTTTCTGGGAAAAGTAAAGGACCACAGCAGAGATACAAAATACTGAGCCAGACTCTGCTCTTACTTTTAGAATCTGCCCTTTTGCATTTAGCTGAAGAGCACAAGTTTGCTTATCTGTTACCCTTATTTATTACCCATCCCCCCCAACCCTTCTCCTACTGCTTTATAGTGGGTCCCCCTTCAGAAAAGCTCTTAAAAGTCAAACAAATGAAAATAAGCCAGTATTATATTTCAGCAATGTTGTTAAGATGGTCCTAACTCTGATCTCGCACTGGGGTAACTTGATTGACTTTGCTCCTCCATTGATACTGATGTCAGTGAGATCAGACTCAGACACTATGTTACTATGGCTGTGCAGGTTATGGTTTCTTCATAACTTAGCAGGACTGACAAAATACTGTAGCTGACACAACATCGATTAACAAAGGAACTAAATGTGTGACTTGTGGAAATTGTTGCTTCCTTATTAAGGTTGATCCTGCAGGAAGGGGACACACCACTGATGCCCTAATTTTCTTATAATCTGGTGCACTTCTTTCTGTGCTTTATGCCATAGAAGAAGAATCTGATACTTCCTAAAAAACAGGGGTTACTATTTAAGTAGTTTGCATTTCCCACTCAGTGGAACTGAAAATTGGGAACAAAACAATTTTGGATGTGAAGTGGTGGAAATTTCCTGCTTCTTTTTCAGGGCTCTCTCTGTAATGTGAACACAGCATCAAGCCTGTTCCTGAGGGAAGGCTAAGCACCTACTTCTACCATCAAGTTAAAAAGCACTATCAATGCTTGACCTCTCTTGGCTCTTGAAGGCTCCTATCTCTCTTTCTGATTCAGTTGCAAGGTGAAATACCATGATGCACTTAGAGTTGATTCTGCTTCTAGAAACATTACCAGTTCTAGTAAAGGGAAAGCCTCTGAAACTGGAGGGAACTCAGATGTGACTTCTGCCAAAGGATCCTTGTTTTAATTGCAAGGTAGCTTTTGCCCATCTCTCTACTACACATGCAAAATCTTTCCTTTTCCTTATCCTTTGGCATCAATCAGTTTTCCAGGTAGTATAGCCTGCCCCCACACTTTAGGTACTATAGAGAGTCGATCTCATCCAGAGGGCATGCGGTTCAGAGGATGACCCTAAAAAGTCAGACTCCTGAGTTCCAATCTTTGGCTCCCTAACATGCTCTGCTGGTATAAATCAGTGTAATTCCATTAATGTCAATGGAACTATGGCACCTTAGAGCCATTAGAAATCTGTTTCACTGTGTGGCCTTGGGAACCACACTTAACCTCTCTCTTTCTGTTTCCTCGGCTACCGAATAGGGCTTATGTTGCCTACATCTTCTTCATTAGGGCCTTGATTCAGGAAAGTATTTAAATCCCTTCTTACTGGACTTCAATGGAACTTCCGGGAAATGGGATGCTTCCCTGAATCCAAGCTTAATGGGCTGTGGAGATGACCAGCCCTTTGTTTGTACAGCCCTTTGAAGCACTGGTGTGCTTTACACATCTGATGAGTGGTTCAGAGCTTACATTCCTCTGAATATTTGAGTTAGTGATGCATTAGTTTTGGCACACCATCATGTATTCTTCTGTGCCCTCTTATGTTTGGGTCAGTCTGCCCCCAAAATCTCTTTTTATTAGCAAACTTCACTCCACCCATGGAGGAGCACAAATAGAGAAAGCAGCCAAATTTGTGTGCAGGAATAGAACTTGGTGAACTATTAGGTAAGTATATAATCAAAACTCTCTACTCTCACACCCCAAACAAGTCCTTATCAAACTTCACTGAGCTGTAACCGCTCTCAGGGTTTCTCACAGCTCTGAGCTATTTTGTACCCCATTTTTCTACAGGTGTCTAGTAAGTTCACAGCCACATTCTTGTTAAGAACAAAGAGGAAACCTTGTTCCTTTTTAGGTGCTTTAGATAATCACCTTGCAGTGGTGTAGACATTTCATGGTTTTTATTAGAACTCTTTCAGAGTCAGACTTTAGTAATTCATCTGTCTCATGATGTAACTTTTGGGGATAAACTTAACTGAAATCAGTTCAAACAAGCAAAATAGTATCTCACCCTCTGTCCAGGACTTATCGAAAAGGAAATGTTTTCTAATACAGCAGCTCCTCCATCAACATACTTGGCTGTGAGATCCTTGACAGTCATTTGGCCTCCAGATGGCCAGGGCTTCTCATCCTTTGCATGCTTGTTTTCAATTATGAGGACCCTTGTAAGCTTGTCATCCTTTGGTGGCTTAATGTTTTTTGTTTCTTCTGTTGGCATGTCAATGAATTTAAATATTCGGCTTACAGAGCGCATCTGGGAACACAGCAACAAAAACCCAGCACTGAAGTTATTTTCAACACCTCAACCAAAGAGTAATTCCCATAATAAACCTTTCCTCCCCTCCCCCCGTGGTAGGTGAATTAATGTTTAAAGAAATTGGATTTTGTGTGGAGAACCCTAGATTCTGCTCCTGATTTTGCTAAAGGCAAATCTCATGACATGCTCATTCCTCAGTTTCCTCAACTGTAACTTGGGTAAAGTAACACTTTTGTAATTTTTCTAAAGCATTTTAGGAATCCTGCATGAGACTTCACATAGGAGAAAGTATAATTACTGACATAGTGTACGTCTACACCCCATGTCTACACAAGCTGCCTGTTATTTTGAAATTTGGCACTGTGTAGACATGCCAAATTTCAAAAGAGCCTATTTCCAAATAGATTCAAAATAAGATATATAATTTGTATAGCGCAAATTGCATATCTTATTTTGAATTTAGGGTGCTGTGTAGACATGCTCTCAGTATCTTAAAGTCGGGGCGCCACTGTGGAGAGCTGGTGACATGATGAGCGACTTTCCTAGACTAATGTTGGCTCACCAAAAAACAAGACACCTTTTCCTACCAACTGAATTTTAAACCTCCATAACTCTAACATGAGGTACGACAGAAAATTCATGAGACATTCACGTTTATTAAACATTTTTACTTGAGAAAGTGCCCATACCTTTGTACAATGATACATTGTACAAATTGGGTAGGAAGGTTTCTGGCCTTTAATTTTATGCCTGTAGCTGTACACGCTAAGAGTACATCTACACAGCAGTGTTATTTCGGAATAACTGACGTTATTCTGAAATAACATAGTATGTGCCTACACTACAAGCAGTTATTTTGACATAATGTCAAGTTGTAGGACTTCTTACTCCGACTCCTATAACCCTCATTTTATGAGTAAGGGAAGTCAGAGGAAAAGTGCTCTTCCTCAGACTTTCTGCTGTGTAGGCAGTGCCAAAAGCCAAAATAAGCTCAAGTTGCATAGCTTATTTCAGCTTTAGACAAGGCTGAATTATGCTGCCAATGTCTTCTTCAGCTAGCTTCCTGCTTCATAACACAGCCTTACATTTAAAAATAAATAAATCTTCAGTCCCTATGGCTGCAAAGAAAGCCTTCAAAATGCTAATTGATTGAGGGGTTTTTACTTGTATCAGGAAGCAGCTTGAAACAATGACAGAAATGTTTTTAGGAAGGTCTGAATACTGAAAGCTACTGGCAATGACTTACATGTTGTTCCTGTGATGTTTTTCACTACTGGTCAAAGACCACCAGAAGGAGTGGGATGATGACGTTTAAAAGATTTGTAGAAAACACAAGTGGCATTTTGGGCAGAATTTGGGAGAAAACCACTATTAACTTCCTCCATCTGACTTTGACTTCGGGAAGAATGCTTTCTATATACTTGACAATGTTGTTTGATTAGGTGTGTGGCAGGAGAAGTGCTATGCTGAAGAAGGATATTGGAATTGGATTCATTACACTAATCTAGAGTATCTTATGTTCTTACCCCACTGCAGGGTATTATGTTATATCAGTCACTAGTGGTATCTGCTGTATTAATTTTAGAATTCCAGCTTCTATTGTAATCTTTTTCAGTTGCTTGCAATTTTCTCATGTTCATTTTGAGATTGAAATAATCCAATTGACCTCAACTCAAAGGTGTGTGTCTCTTTCTTTTTTTTTAAGCTCTGAATCATATATATTGAGTCATGTCTGAGGTATGCTTCATAATAATATGTTCCCTATAGACTCAGAGCTGAAATTCTGTGCTTTGATTAAATGAAAAACTGAAGCTTTCTGTGCTTTGATTAAATGAAAAACTGAAGCTAGAAAAATCAGTCTTGGCTATCTTGTTTATATCTCATTGAAGTTCAAAATACAAGCCACATTTAATGGAAGTTTCTTCAGTAGCTTTAAAAATTGTTTGTTTAAAGTTGGTATTTTACTCTTGCATGTTAAGATACAGTACATTTTTAAATGTACTGTGCCTTTGTTTAAAACACCCGAAGCAGAGTATGCAAACTCCAGACAACAATTGAGCTCCAGGTGGAAGCATTTACAAGCTTTGAGGATGAAGTCAATGTAGCTTGTTACTCCACAGGTCAAAGAAGTCCACATCAGGGTACATCCCATACAATGAGTGAAGCACTGCTGTATTTATATTTTTATTGGGACCAGGAGTTTGGAATCCTAAGGATTTAGTATAAAGAGCTCTTGAAAAATTGAGGTCTGGATCCTAGTTTGAACACCACAATTACCATGTGACATGAAAGGAAGAAAAGGAAGAATTTAATTCTTTACAAATATATTTTATGTCTTCTCATAAGTCCAGTCCCTTCTGTCATGCCAGCCAATGGCATCAACTCTGGTAATTCTCAAAGGAGAACACATTTTTGTCCCTGCCCCATTTTTCCCAGAAGCACTCTGGTTCTCCTTCAGCCCGGGAGTCTCTCCTTTCTCTTACCCACACAGTGTTTCAGATGGTGCTGTCAGGAGTTGCTTTCCCAGGGGACTCCCTGGTGCT
The DNA here is from genome assembly GCF_052426305.1 of Pelodiscus sinensis. Taxonomy (NCBI): domain Eukaryota; kingdom Metazoa; phylum Chordata; order Testudines; family Trionychidae; genus Pelodiscus; species Pelodiscus sinensis. The sequence continues at coordinate 46,941,580 of NC_143052.1, forward strand.
CCTGTGTACAGAAACACTCTCTCTGCTAAATCACGTCACCATTGGCCAGGCTCATCTGGACAGAGGGGCAGGCAGGCAGGCCAAATCTGAGTGGCATGCAACCATGCAGATGGAGCAATGCTTCAAACTGCTACAGCAGCAACCATACTGATATTAATAAGGAACCGCTGCTTCAAAGCGTTGGTCATGTACTCCTCCCTTCTCCATAACCTATGGAGCTTTGAGCAAGTGCAACACCTTTAGGAAAGGGGGGTCCTCCCCAACAATGGGCACTATTGTAGAGTTCTTAGCCACAACATTATCATGAAGAAACGTTAAGGGTGATAAATGTGTTAAAAACTCTCAGATACCATTGTACAATAAGATATACCATGTATCAGCTTGATAGTTAGGCATTCTGAACATAAAATCAGACAAGTACAAATTATGGTTACTTATCACAGGCTGAATAGACTTCATAACCTGCTTATTAATAAATGGTTATTGGAGAACTGAAATAAATTTGAACCTATTGTTCTCCACCTGACACTTCTATAAGTTTCAGTATAAATAACATTGTGATGTGTACATGTCTTGTTCCTGTTATACTTCATTAATTTAGGAGTAAGCTAATTATGTTTTCTCTGGAGCAGTCATTACTGTAAACTGATCTTTCTAACACTCATAGAAGCAACAGTGTTTGGAAAATTAAATATTAGTATATTACGGCATTAACTCCCAGGGTCAGTTGTTTATTTTTAGAAGTGAATGAGAGAAATTATCTCAAAGTCTTGTAAAGGAAAAGATCTCCCTTAGAAGCTCAATAAAAAATACAGTTTGCAGGTTTCAATTGTATCTCCTCAAAAGAAGAACAGAGAAGTGTTAAGTGGAAGTATGATGTTCTCTTTTTTTAAAAAATTTGTCAAAGATTCACTGTTCTCCAACTTTGCCAGAAATTAACAAAATATACCATTCTTGTAAATGCTATTATCTTTCAAACTGACCAAAACCTTTGTGAATATAACATAATATATGTACATTGTGTTGGGAAAAGGCCGACTAATGAACTGAAAAATATTGGAAAGCCTTAATAACATAGGCCAAGATCCACAAGCTACTTAGGCACCTTGGTCCCAATTTTAGGCACTGCTATGATCCACAAAACCCTTGCTTGGCTGCTGCTTAACCGTGTAAATGTCTAAACTCAGCACTAAAGTTTTCGGAGTAAAAGTTCCTTAGTCTAAATCTACACTGGTACTTTACAGGGCTGTAGCTTTCTGGCTCAGAGGTGTGAGAAAACAACCTTCCCTCAGTGCCGCAAGTTACAGCGCTCTGAAGTGCCAGCATGAACCAGGCTACAGCGCCTTCTTGTGGAGGTGGTTTGCATAGAGCACTGGGAGAACTCTCTCCCAGCACTCATGCCGTGGCCACACTTCCAGTTCAAAGCACTGCTACGGCTACATTTTAAACTTTTAAGTATAGACAAAGCCTTAGTCACCTATGTTTTTGCCTCTGGGCATGCACACTATTATTTCCCTCTAGAAATCTAGGAGCATATCTCTTGCCTAAGTCCCAGAGCAATCCACAAGCCAGGGGAAGAGAGATGGAAGAATGCCTGATCCAGTAGATGAGCTCAGAGGCAGCTTAATTCCACACAAAATGACTGGGGAAGGAGCCCAGTTGTTAAGGTACTCAGCATTAGAGACCACCAGTTCAAGTCCCTGCTCTGCGTGGTGCAGGGAAGGAATTTGAACAGGGGTCTCCTGGTTTTCGGGTGAGTATTCTATCTACAGTTTCCCTAGCCCAATGGATAGCTGTTCAGATAGCAATAAAAGATCAATAGGAGCCACTGAAAGAGACACATAGCAGAACATCCCAGAGCACAGTGATTAGGGCACTCAGCTGAGAAATGAGAGAGAGGACTCCCAGAAAGGGGTTCTTGTCTGTGGATCATTAGCAGAGATAGATGACTTTGGATTTAGGCACTGAGTTCTATGGGAGAAGTGGGACTTACCACTCATCCCTCTTTGTCAGCATCTACCATAGGCAAGCTTAGGCAGCTTTTTGCCTAGCATGCTGGCTTTTGGTGGTGTTTTTAGATGCCTCTCTCTCACCATGCATTGTAGAGAACCTATGTGCCTAACTCAGGCTTTGTGTACCAAATTGCTATTCCTCTGAACAGGGCCAGACCAAGCCATTCCAGTACCCTGGGCAGATAGTTTAATTGTGCCCCGGGTTGGGGGAGGGCGCATGCGCGGGGGAGGGCGCGTGGAGCTGGCAGTGGCAGGATGCACATGCCCGGCCTGGCCCGGCCCAGCCCAGCTACTGCCATTGGCGTGCAGCCCAGGGCTGTCCGGGGTGGACCAAGCCTGGCCATGCAGGGCCCTGCGGCCACGGGGGGAAGGGTGCTGCTGGCCAGCACTGTGGGGGTTAACGTGGCCCTCACCCCAGGTGGCTGCTGCAGGGAAGCCGCTGGGAGCTGCTGCAGCCCACGATCCAGGAGCCGGGCACGTGGTGCCTGATGGCAGCTATAAGGGGTGCTGCACCCCCCCCCATAGGCTGGCACCCCAAGCAGCTGTCCAGCTAGCCCATGCCTTAATCCAGCCCTGCCTCTGAATTTCTAGGCACTCAGAAGCTAGGCATTTCAAGGCTAAGTATTGCAATGCCTAACTCCCTTTGAATATCTGGGTCTTATTGAAGGTCAATTCCAGCATAATTGAAGAGAGAGAGAAAAAAATTAGAAACTAATAATTAGCTCCTGCAGCCAGTTTCTGCCCTGGGGGTTCTCCAAGTGGTTCCTGCTGAAGTCAGTGGAAGTTGCATGACTAAGGAGTAGAATTTCACACAGAGAGGGAGTTTGGTACAAAGGGCATGTAGATGTCTAACTCATGCTAAAAGCAATCTAGGGACCATTCATGCCTTTGAAAATAGATATCTTAGTCCCTTTATTCCAGCAGTTTTGCATGCACTAATATGCTTGTGAAGGGCATGAAGCTGCTCAGTAATTATTTAGGAAATTGCTTTTTAATACTTTATGAATACTGTGATGTGACCTGATACTGGGATAATTAGTTTATGGATACAGTGAGTTAATGGGATACATACTGTTTGCATATGTTACTTTAGTTTAATAAACTATTGGGAATGCCATAGATGTGAAGGATTATCACAAACCTCACTTCCTTCTTCTCCATTTGCAAGCCAAATTTCTTTGACCTTGCCCTCTCTAGTATAAACTCGTACCAACAGATATATTTGGGGAAAAAAGAACCCTATCAAAAGAAGACACTTCATTCCACCTCACACACTCCTCTCTCTGGGCAGTGGATAATAGATCAAATATGTGACCTATGTAGTCCTATTGCTTTGACTACATGGTATAGATTTCTATACATGGTATAGAAATCTGTATAGAAGAGAATAAGACAGAACAAGCAGGAAGATGGAACAATGGCTCCAGATAGAACTTTAGATGATAAACTCTTCAAGGGCATTAAGAGAGACAGCCTGAGTTATTAACTGTGAAGAACCTACTTTCTTAGTTCCAGCCAAGTTACAAAGCTTTGCCAGTGCTGGGAATGAACAGATCAAAGGGACAATAAAGAGAGTTAAAACGACTTCCTGACTGGAGCCCAGACAGTTGTCAGGAAGCTGTTTGTGGGGGACACGCTAATACCCATGAACACCAGTTTGGGAGGTCGGAAGCAGTCAGTCTGTCCTAAGCTTCGAGGGGATAGAAAGCCTGCAGTAAGACAGAGATGAATGTGAGCTTTTATTGTTGTTGTTTTTTTTACAAAGTCCTTTTTGTCTTACATTATGTTCTGTTCCTAAAGATCAAACTGTATCTCTTGGGTCACTGAATTTACCACTGATCACATCTCCCATAGAAGAAGATGGACCCATTCGACCTGCTGTGTGAGCACAATGGAAGTCCAGGACCTGATTGAAGAGTGAGAGAATACTGAGGTTCCACGCTGAGGCTAAGTCTAGACTGCAGACTTCTTTTGGAAGAAGCTTTTCCAGAAGAGATCTTACGAAAAAACTTCCTCCGAAAGAGAGCATCCACATTGCCAAAGAGCATCGAAAAAGCAATCTGCTTTTTTGACAAATAGCATCCACACTGAATAGATGCTATCTCGAATGTAAGCTGTGATTACTATAGGCAGAATGGCCACCAGGGAACCTGTGCTTTTTCCTCTTTCCTCTTCTTCTATTGAAAGAACTCCCTCTTTCATGTCCACACTTGCCTTATTCTGAAAGAACTCTTTTGGAAAAGGTGTTCTTCCTCATAGAAAGAGGTTTACCAATGTCAGAAAATCCCCTCTGTTCTTTTGGGTTTTTTTCCTCCAAAAGAACGCAATTGCAGTTTGAACGTAAGTGAGGTTTTTTTTTTCAAAAAAAAGCCGTTTCCAAAAAAAACCCTCTGTAGTGTAGACATACCCTGAGAGAGGTAAAGGCCTGGGGAGAGGTCAGAGAACCAGAAAAGGGGATATGCACTCTGCAAACTGAAAGGTACAGAGTTGACGCTAGCTCAATGACTAAGACAGCACTCCAATTCCATTTACTGAAAGAAAAAACCCAAGAGACCTAATAGGTAACGTTCTGAAATCTACTGTGTGTTTTTAAAAAAAGACACCTGGTTAACATCTTCTGTGTCCCAGACATGTTGAACAGCCTCTTTTTCTCTACATTTGTCAACCAATGTTATTTGTTCCACTGAGAAAAGTGAATGAATTGAATTTAACAATGGGCACCAATCATTCATTCTGAAACAACACTACAGTAATTTAGATGGATACTGAAATTCCTTCTCATCTGCCAGCCTGAGAAGAGACAGACAGAAGTTCTAAATCTGAGAGAGAGATGTCAATACAATGCACACAAACATGGACCATGGCACTTAATGTAAGCATTATATGAAGGAATCAATCTATAGTAACTTACCCATAAGAAATGAGTCACCCTAACTATCCAGGAGATAATGACCAAGACTTGTTATTGTGACATATTAATGAAAATCTGCTAGAAAGGTTTCTGGCCAAAGAGCCATGCCTAAAGACATATAATTTCATCTCTGTGTCTGTGACTCTTACTGAAAGATTTATCAGCTGCACCTTATGTGCAGATATTTTATACAATTTAATGTTTTAGAAGTATTCAGCATATGGCTTGTCTGGCTCTATCATTTGCATTATGATTGAGACCTGTGCACATAGTATATAAATAACAATAACATTTTACAAAAATCGTCATTCTTTTCAGCCAGTAGCTTTACCTTAATCATTATGGGTGCGTCTACACTGCACCATTATTTCACGATAACAAGTGTTATTTCGAAATAACAGTGCAAGTGTCTACGCAACCATTCTATTATTTCAAAATAATTTCAAAATAATGGATGGCTTAGTCTGAAGCCATCATTCTACAAGGAACAATGCCTATTCCAAAATAGCTATTTTGAAATAAGGCATGTGTAGACGCTCCACTGCTTCTATTTTGAAATAGACCTTCACCAGGGCCATTCTAAGTTATTCTTCTCCAGTGCCTCCAGAGGCTCTAAATCAAGATAGCACATCTACATTAGTCTACTGGAAGCCTGCCCCAGACTAATTTTTAGGCTTCCCTGCAGTGTAGATGTGCTATTTCAAAATAAGCTATTTTTGAATAACTATTCTTATTTTGAAATAAGCGTGCTGTGTATATGTACCCTATGAGTGATTGAAAGTGTGGAACAGCAGACACCTTGTCTGTTATCCTAGTCAGCAATTTACTTGCCATTTTTTAATTCCCAAACTTTTGCTTCTCAAAAATACAGTATTTTTAATTCTTAACAATGTCACAATGTCAGGGCATAATGTTATTTTTAGTCTTGCCTGATTGTTTTTTTTAATTGAGATTTTAATAACATTTACACTTTAACTTAGCTTGTCTCACTGAAACTCTTCTTAATGTCAGAATTAATAATACAGGTGTGTACCATCATGTCCCAGAAAACAGAAAGACTAACTGATGAAAGAATTAATCTCAAAATGCCCATATGCTTTCCTTCTAGGAAGAGGGATGATTCCCAGCCCAAAGCAGAAATGCGTGGTATTCAGTTATGATGTTGCAATGTATCTTCCCCTGGAAAACATGCTGTCTGAGGTCATATGGAGTGTGACCAGGAAAAACAATGTAACACTGGTTCAGCAGTTTAATACTATGCAGAAAACCCCATTGATCTTAAGTCAGGGTATGGGTGGCTAAGCACAATAACTTTTCTCAAGTTTCAAACCTTGTGCTGTCCTTAAATCTTGTGAGCATCCAAAGGTTAGTTATTTAGATTTCTAGTGTGTCTGGAACCACCGGTAATGCTGTAAATTACAGGAATGGAATGTTTCATACTAGTTAATTCTGATTTTGGACTTAAACACATTCTCCTTCTCATAGAGGTTTGTAAAGGGAAAATGTCAAGTTTGACAGGTGACCCCTGATTCTGTTGCTTTAATATTTTATTTTATTGCTTGCATTAGCACCCTGATGCATATGTGGCACAAAGTGTCCTGATGGCATTTGGACTGTGGTATGTTGGGATGCATCTGAGTATACAGTTTCTTAGAAGACTGCCTCTGTATGGCATCCTCCTTAGATACTTTGCCCTAACATCCATCCTCTTTTTTCCTCTATGCCACGTAACATGGGGCAGCATTCAGCAAGTGTTCTTTCAGCATTTCCTTATACAGGCAGTCCCCGGGTTACGTACAAGATAGGGACTGTAGGTTTGTTCTTAAGTTGAATCTGTATGTAAGTCGGAACTGGCATCCAGATTCAGCCGCTGCTGAAACTGATCAGTTTTACCAGCGGCTGAATCTGGACACCAGTTCTGACTTACATACAGATTCAACTTAAGAACCCCAGGCATCCCCAAGTCAGCTGCTGCTGAAACTGATCAGCAGCTGATTCCAGGAAGCCCGGGGCAGAGCAACTCTGCCTCGGACTTCCTGTAGTCAGCCGCTGGTCAGTTTCAGCAGCGGCTAACTTGGGGACGCCTGGGGCAGAGCAGCTCGGGTGCTGCTGGGTTGGTCCAGTAGCGCGGCCGCTCCTCGGCGCTACTGGACCAACCCAGCAGCACCCCAGCTGCTCTGCCCCAGGCATCCTGATTCAGCCACTGCTGAAACTGATCAGCAGCGGCTGAATCAGGACTCCTGGGGCAGAGCTGCTGGGGTGTTGCCGGGTTGGTCCAGTAGCGCCAAGGAGCAGTGCTGCGGGACCAACCGGCAGCGCCCCACCTGCTCTACCACAGGCCCTGGGCTTTGCTCCACGTCTCCCTGGTCTGCTGGGGGGGGCACTAGCTGCGTCCCCTCCCAGCAAACCAGGGAGACGCAGAGCAAAGCGGCGGAGGACCCGGGCCGGACTGCAGCGCTTCCATATCAGCGCCGCGGTCTGGCCGGGTCCTCCACGGCTTTGCTCAGCGTCTCCCTAGTCTGCAGACCAGGGAGACGCTGAGCAAAGTCATGGAGGACCCGGGCCGGACCCGCGGCGCTTCCAGATCAGCTGGAAGCGCCGAGGGTCTGGCCGGGTCCTCCGCGGCTTTGCTCAGCGTCTCCCTGGTCTGAGCAAAGCCGCGGAGGACCCAGCCGGACCCGTGGCGTTTCCAGCTGATCTGGAAGCGGCCCCGGGTCCGGGTCCGGCCCCGGGTCCTCCGCCACTTTGCTCCCCGTCTCCCTGGTCTGCTGGCTCCCCCAGCAGACCAGGGAGACGGGGAGCAGCTTTTCTCGCCCTGGAGGAGGCGGGCGGCGGGACTAGGCATCCCGCCGCTCCAGTCCTCCGGGGTGAGAAAATCCCCGTTTGTAACTGCGGATCCGACATAAGTCGGATCTGCGTAACTCGGGGACTGCCTGTATCTGCATTCCTACTTCACCAATACAAAACTTCCTGGGATGTTTTACTTATTGCAGTGCATAAATGTATTTCTGGATTTTAGCAAATATCAATGTTATCATTCAGATGAGGTCACCAATCTACACTGTTTAAATACAAGAGGACATAGATTCACTGCTTTTCATCATGTCTTACACCAAACTTTGATTTGATTTAATAGGGAGGGTAATTAACCATTGGAACAATTTACCAAGACTCAGGGCCATCCTGAGGGGACTGTGAGGCCTGGGGCAACCCCCCTCAGAGCCTTAGGTATGGGGCCCAGGACAAGCCCTCTACTGTAGGCCCCACCCCAGCTTCCCCACACTATGGATGTCGGCATAACATCATCTAAACAATTAGGCATATTGGTTAATCCAAATGACTACACACATGCTCTCCCTTACTGTATCAGAGGTCGCAAGGGGGGAGGTAGAAGCCAGTGCCCATGGGGAGCCATTTTTTAAGCTAGCTCCCCACACGTTCTAATTCCTGTGGAGCTGCCTACCTTCCCGCCCCCCCACTATCGCATCTCACAGAGGCAGAAGCATGGTGTGGCAGGGGAGTCCCCAGGAGCGGGGTGGGATCTGGGAGCGCACTGGCTGCTGGCCCCAGCCCTGGGGAGTATTTTAGTAACCGTGTAACTGATAAAAAAAAAGTGTGGCTACGCAATTACTAAAATGGATGTTATCTAACATCCCTCTTCCCCACCCCATCCCCTAACCCTCTCTCCTAACCAACGTGACCCAGAGAATTATGGGGGCATGGTGCGGTGGCTGCAGATGTTGCCTCCCTTCCTCCCCACTCACCACGCGTGTGGCAGAAACCAGAGTGGCCAGGCAGTCTGCTCCATCCTGTTGCACTCTCCTGGACTGCTGTGCCCCAATTCACTGTGGGCAGCAGGATCCAAAGTGTCCTCGGGCAGGACACTTTGCTTTGCGCTGCTGCGGAGGAGCCATGCACAACAGGCTGGGAGAGGGTGGCGGCACATTGGGCCAGAACAGGCTGCCAGGCCACTCTTGCTCCTGCCGTCCCCATGGTGATTGGGAGGCAGGGGTGGAGACACCAAACCCAGGCCCCTGTAATCCTGCAGTCCCTCCCATCCATAGGGTGACTGGGGGCAGCCATTGTGGGGCCCACAAAAGTGCAGAGCTTGGGGTGGATGTCCAGATTCATCCTATGGACAGGATGGCTCTTCAAGGCTTTTGGTGCATTTGTCACCAATGACAATTTTAGAATTAAAATTTGATTATTTTTAAAGGCTATGCTTTAGTTTAAAAGGAATTATTTTGGGGAAGTTCTATGGCCTATATTATATCAGAAGTCAGACTCGGTGATCACAGTGATCCCTTCTGCCCTTGGAATCTGCCAGGAAAATTATTCATTATCTCATACATTAGTTGTTCATTGATGCATAAGGTGGAGCAATGTACAATTTTGCACTTATTAAAATCTTCCTTGGGGTGTTTTAATATTTCCTTAAGGAAGTGATCTTGGCATGCAATAGCAAATGTGTGACAATTTATTATTAAAAAAATAAAAAGGAAGTGCCATTTTCCAGTTCAAGCACTGCTATTTCATGGTACACATAAGTGAAGGATGAGGTTGTAATATATTAAAACATTCCTCTGAGACTAGCTCAGGCCTTATCTGCACAGGCAGTATTCGGTGCCTTGGAGGAAAAAAAATAAGCTCACAGGAGTAGTTGGTAGGATAAGTAAAATCCAGTACAAAGATACTGATAGAAATGTCCAAAGTCAAGAGAAAAACCTAATTAATTGATAGTATTAAATGAAGCAACAGAAGGCTATTAGGTTGACAAAATGTTATAAAAAATGGCAAAGCAGATAAAGCCTTAAAACAGTGAAAAAAAGAACTTCAGAAACCATTGTAAAAGTGGCCACCTGAATGCGTGGAGGAGGTGGAAGCTGCGCAGCACCAGAGGCCTCGTGGGACAGGGGCCATCCTGCGGGCTGTGGGATAGAGGAGGGCAGTCGCAGCGGGAGTTGTCTACGAGCTCTGCAGGGAGCGGGGGATCAGAATTTTTTCTGTTTTCTCCATGGCACACCTCTGACTGCCTGTGCCATGGAACACACTTTTAGAAACCCTGGTATAGGGTAAAAGTACATAAAAGGACCAGATTTCATGGGAGGGAAACCAAATTCATCATTTTTCATGACTGTGAATATGGTAGGACCCTAATTATGGGGCAGATTCTAGGTCCTCAACAATATATATTCTGCTCTTGAGAAAGAGAAGGGACAGGAGAGGACTGATAATTGGCCAAGGAAGGACAATGGACCTGATCAAGCAGCAAGCACTAAAAAGAGCCACCAGGAAGAAAAGAAATCTGTATGAATTGTTAGGACTCTGAGCTGAGACATGTGTCCTCTAGAAAAGAGAAAGAGGTTGCTATGCTGCTTCCTGTGTTCTAAGGCTAATACTATCAACTAAAAGTACTAAATAAGCTGAACAATGGCAAGGAATTTCCATAGTTTCCAGTGTACAAACTAGGAGCATTACTGGGAGAGTTAATGCTACAGACTAATTCAGGAATCTTGTTAAGAAAACTGAAAATAGGGTTGATGCATCACAGATTCTTCACATATGCTTGGCAATTTGAAAGAGAAAAAAAAGACAGATACTACAAACCATTCTAGGATGTGCCAGTGTTATAGAAAGAAGAATTTGGGATTCAGACAGCAAATCTCCATGCCTTGTTAATGTTGTGTCTCAGTCTCCAGTGCAGCCTAGGTTTACGTTTGTCGCTCTCAAAATCTCAGTGAAATTCTTGCAGTTTAGAGCTGCTCATAATTTTCAACAAAATATGTTACATAACAATGATCATACTGGGTTAGATCAATGGTCTATCTTTCTAGCCCAATATCCTGGCCAGGAAGAGAGAATTCAGAAGTAACGAACAGAGCAAGGTAATTTTGAGTGATTCATTCCTTGTTTGTTCAATCCCAGCTTCTGGCAGTTGGAAGTGTATGGACATTTGGTTGGCATCACTGATCACCCTAACTATAGCCATTGACGGACCTATCCTCCATGAACTTGCATAATTTTTCTAACTCAATCATACTTTTGGCCTTTGCAACATCCCCTGGGAATAAGTTCCATAAATTACTATACATTCAATTTTTCAGTGAGAGAGGAAACAAACTAAATTTGTGACCTTCTCTATCTAGTTCACTTGTTGACTATCTCATTTCCACAGGAAAACTCCAAAGATCTGAAATTAAAACTTATTTTAAAAAATAAGATTCAATTCTAACACTGACACTGTTTTTGCTTAAAAATTTGCCGCATGTCTAAGTGTAGAACATGTATTTTTCCTATGCTATGTCTCTAATTCATCTTCACAATTGTGAGCCCCATTCAATCAATGCAAACACATGCTCATATGATTGTTTCCCTGTTCTCCCACTTCCCTGCCACCACCTATTTTTATATTTCATCCACTTATTGCATTTTTCCATTAACCAAGATCTTGATCCTGAAAAGAACTGTCTGTGCTTAACTTTTCACACTGATTTCAGTTAAGAATATAACTGTACAACACTATATGTGTTACAGTATAAGATTCCCTTAAGACTGTAGTGATCACCTCCCTTATCTGCTAGCAGAGAGCAAGAGAGGGTGCATGTCATCCTGACAGTGAGATCTATTAGCCTAAGGGATAATCCCTCCAGGGAGGCTGTGGAAATCCCTTCTAAAACTAGACTCAACAAACACATTTGAAATTGTAGTGTTGGGAACAATCCTTCACTAGAAGAGGCATGGTGTAGCTGGCCTAGTAGGCCCTTTTCCATCTCTGATTTGATAATAGATGCACTGCAGAAGAACCAGCATCACAGAGACAGCAAAAGTTTCAGGGGGAAAAAATTATTTATGTGCTTAGGCAAGTGCTCATAGATATTTTCAAAGAACATGAGAATTTGTTTTTGCTACTGTCTGGCTGCTGTTACCACCCAATGTTTTTACAGCAATATGTCATTAAAATAGTAGTAAAGGGGAAATTCTTCCCTGCTAAAATGCTACTATGTTAAACATTCTTTGCAGGCCAGGATAGGCATTAGCACTCTCTTTGTGAAATATCAACTCCATTTTCTGTTTGTAATAGCAACATTAAAAGGTGTGGTGTATGATGAGGACTTTTGTACAGATTTTGTTTCTGCATAGAAGAGTCTCACTGTCTCTCTCAGTGTTTAAAAAATTCTTACAAATAGGACAGGGGATGGACACAATCAAAACATGTTTTGAGTTATTGCTACTGTCACATTAATGCCTTAACATAAAACAATGGGATGTTTTGCTTAACACTGGACCAGCCCAAAGAGTTGCCTTTTTATGAATCTTACTGTTATGGTAAACAAACTGTTGCCATAGAGGTTGTATCAATATTTTTATGAGTTTTAAAGATAGCTGTATTGCTACTTGAACTGGTTTCACAAGGTTCTCGTACAGTCAGGATACATACCTTTCAAGGAGACATGCTGGTCTGATATAGCAGAAGAGCAGAATTATCATAAAGTCATTGGTGAATAGAGAGAAATATACACCTTTCCAGGTACCTGATGTTTCTAGATATTCAAAAATCATCAGTGTTGAAGAGGCACTAGATGCTGCAGATGGGTAATTCCTACCTTTTTTGCTTTTAAGGTCTAGCTTCAGAAGAGGGAGGGGCCAGAACCGATTTGTTAAAAATAGCAAACTGGCAAATCTTTATCCCCATTCCCATCCTCTTTAAAAAAACAACTGAACATAAATTAACCAAGATTTGGTGACCTAGAAGACTTAGTCAGGACTTACCCTATCTGTATTCCAAGGTCTTGCTGAAATGAGTTAATTGAGCAAAGATTTGGGACTGGAGGGCTTTCTTTAATATGATACCATTATTGTAATTGTTGTTTAGGTGCCTCAATATGTTGTTGTTAACATAAGGTGTTTTAAAGTAAATCATGTAGTGCTCAGAAATTTCTAGTCAGAAGTGAAAAGGTTGGAAATTGCATGACCAAATTTATTCTTTTATGAGTTTTCAGCCTACTTTTTGAGCTTCAAAAATGTATTCTGAATTTGAACTGCTCACTTCATCTTGTTTGTTCTCTTGCAACTTATATTAACTCCTTTATGCTAAACAATCTGTTTCATCTTGTATTGATTGAGGACACTCTGAACCCTATTTCCAGACCTGAAGAAGAGATCTGCATCAACTCAAAAGCTTTTCTCTCTCACCAACTTAAGCTGGTCCAGTAAAAGGTATTACCTCTCCCACCTTGTTTCTCAGAAAGTTTAGTCGTGAGTCAACCTCATGTCAAACATTCTACTTTCTATATGAAAAAGCCCACAAGTGAACCTAAATAAATAAAATAAATAATAAGAATTACTCTTAAACAAATCAACCTTAAAAAGGTTTTGTAGCAAAAAAAGAAGTGCCAAACACTCCAGTAAATTCACCTGAGCCTTCACAATTGCTATTAATTTTATGTGAAATCTGCTTGGATGCTCCATCAATGGGTAGCAGGATAAATCCCTAAAATAGACTGAGTATTAAGCATTGGATAAGCCCTTGATCTTTGCAAAAAAAATCCAAATCTTCCCAACATTCTCCCATCACTACTTCAAATCTTTGTTTTTAAAAGTCCTACATGAAATTATTTGCTGTCCCCATATATAATTCCAGTGGACTTTTGATCTCAGAATCACTGCACAAAGTAGATTCTGTAGCAAAAAAAGCTTGACTCTTACTGGCAGAGTTGTGAGGGGAGGTTTTTTATATATCTGTACTGCAGCTACATAATTAAAAAACAAACCAGTAAGCAATAAAACAAGGTAATTCTTCTAAAAAGTATCATTAGTAATAGTAATAATAATAACAAATAATAATAAAAACGAGCTGCTTTCGATACTTACCAGACTGTCTACATCTATGCTTGAGTTTACTGTCCATTGCAAGGTGCTCATGATATTCATAGCTAATGTTAAAACAATACCAACACTGCCTGGCCCGTCACCTGCAGATAGAAGGGGAAAAGCTGTCTATAAATATGATTACATGCCAATAAAAAGCTAATAGCTATCAGGGAAAATGAGTATGTATAACATGATGGTCCAGTAAAAAGTGGTTCTTTTTTATTGTAGCAATTCAAACAGGAAGTAAGTTTTAACAATTAAAGTAAAGGCTTGGGAGTTGGGATTCTGGGTTTCACCCCTGACACTAACACTGCACTTGCTGTTGATCTCCTCTCGTTCTGATGGATGTTAATGGGGACTTCTATCACTGATTTTTTTGGGAATAGATACAGGCTTTGTGTGACCTTAATTATGTGCACTCAGATTTCTCATTCTAGACTCTATGAAGCTATAAAATGCCTCATTGTCACATCTAGAAGTCAAAAGAGTTAATTATGCACAGGTTTGTGACAAGAGTTCTATTTTAATACACTACTGCCACCCTCACCAAGATCATTCAAACTGATTTTAGTCCACAAACTGAAGATTGGGGTTTCATTTGTGGACGAAACTGAGAACAAATGTATCTTGCTATTTACTGCGAGTTGGTGGTGTGACTTTTGTGGGTTGGTTGGTTGGTTGCCTTTAGTATAAATAGGCTTTAGCTGCCTCTCAGCAAATTACACAGACTGTCATAAATTACTGCCAAGAATTACTGTACAATGGTATCTGTAATATCAAGGTTTTCCCTTATTTTCACTCTATGAAATGACTCCTGACTTTGTATCACACAGATGTCATTCTACATGCCATAAGACAGGATCCTGTGACCTGGCCTACACTAGCAAGTTACTCTGAAATAACAAGTGGACTATCCACACTACCAAGCCCATTACTTGAAAATAATAGGCTGGTTATTTAGAAAAAATAATTCCTGCTTTCCATGAGGAATAATGCTTATTTAGAAATAGTTGTTTTTAAATAGTGGTAGTGTGGATGCTACACTATTCCCCTGTGCTTCTTGGAGCTCTACATCCAGGTAGCTCATCCACATTAAGGGAGCCTACCTTGGGCTAATTTTGAGGCTTCCCTGTAGTGTGGACACACTATTTTGGACAATAAAAATCAAGTAACATTTGCCTTGCAAATTATTAGGTTCATACAACAGTGTTAACTTGCACAACATGGATGCTATTAGTTAACACACAAAATCCAGCTAAATACTGAATCGTTTCTGTACTGGTAGTCAGGAAACCTGGGTTCTGTTTCTGACTTGCTTTGTGCATAATGCAATTCAATGAATCTTTCTGTTTCTCATTTGAGTTCATAATGTTAACCTAGTAATACCCAGAGCTATGAAATCTGCAGATGAAGACACCATATAAGTGTACATGTATTACTTTACTGTACTCTACCCTGGAATGAGGATGCACAGTTGTGTTAACATAAAAGACATTTTTAAATAGTTTCAGTACAGAGTAGGGAATTTTTGGTTCCAATTTACACATTTTTTTCCTCACTGGCTATTACTTTCAAATTAAGATGTTCAGCCAATTCCATGAAACATTAGACATCAAATAATATTAAATACCTCATTTCTATTTTTAATAGATAACTCACAATATTTTGATGGAATCACAATGAAATTTGCTATTTTAATGTTTTGTCTTTAGCCCATACTACATTCCTGTATGATTTCTAAATCTGGCCCCTTAAGAAGAAACAAAGCTTTCATTTTAATCTCTCAATAAAGTTACTGTACCTGTAGTCACAATAGAGATGAATGTCACAACAATGAAGAAGATGACAAAAATAATTTCTATTCTCATCTGGAACCAGCGCAGTGTGGACAGGTAGAGGAACCAGTTTGCTGTGTGTAAGTTCAGCGCTTTGTGAAATAAGGTTTCAAAATATGGCTGTCGCCCAAAAGCTCTCAGTGTCCATAGCCCCTTTAAGCTTGTAATAAGATGTGTGAAAATAGGACTTCGGGCTGTAAAGTATTTAGATTAAAAACAGTGTAAACACTTATCCTTCAGTACCTCTCAGAAAAGAAAGTATCAAAAAACTCAACCCTACTCAACAGTGTAACTGTCTTCATTTGTTTACATTATATATGTGTTCTTATTTTTCTTTCACAAAGACCATCAAGATACAGTACTCTTAGGACAAGATATATGGAATAGCGATCCTATAAATGCAATTCCATTCAGTGTACAATCCATCAACAAACACTTTATTTTTTCACAGTTAGTATAATTACCTGTAGAGACCACTGCTATAGTGAGATATCACATTAAGGGAAACCAATGCAAATGATTTTCTTAATGTTTTGAGAACTAAGCAAGGCATAGTTTTTAACAGATAGAGAATGCCTCATCACTTTTGAATTGCAGAGTATTGATGCTGTATTTTTAATAGATTTTGCAATATAACACAAGTAGTAATGATCCATCTGAGCTTCACATTTCAGGCTTATAACCAAAAGCAAAGGAAATCATCAGTTCTGGGAAAATCATGGAGTAGGTCCTTAAGGAATCTATTTTGGATGGAGGAGAAGAAGGTGATCAGGAACTATTAACATGGATTCACCAAGGGCCAATCATGACTGATCAATCTAATTGCCTTCTATGATGAGATAATTGACTCTGTAGATATGAGGAAAACTGTAAACGTGATATACCTTGACTTTATCAAAGCTTTTGATATTGTCTCCCACAGTATTCTTGCCAGCAAGTTAAAGAAGTATTGCTTGGATGAATGGATTATAAAGTGGACAGAATGTTGGCTAGATTGTCAGGCCCAATGAGTAGAGATCAACAGCTTTCATCAAGCAGGGGTTGGTCTGGGGGACAATTTTTTTTCAATGATCAACTATTTGGATGATGGGATAGTTTGCACACTCAGCAAGTTCAGAGATCACACAAAGATAGGGGGAGCAGATATGCTGAAGAACACTGATTGAATCCAGAGTAAGCTAGACAAATTGGAGGACTGGGCCAAAAGAAATGTGATGAGGTTCAACAAGGACAAGTGCAGAGTCTTGCACTTAGGACAAGAGATTCCCATGCACTGCTACTGCCTAGGGACTGACTAGCTAAGCAGAAATTCTAAAGAAAAAGACCTCGGGATTACGGAGGACAAGAAGCTGGACAGGAGTCAACAGTGTGGCCTTGTTGTCAAGAAGGCTGCATTAGTAGTAGCATTGCCAGCAGATCGAGAGAAGTGATTATTGTCCTCTATTAGCATTGGAGAGGCTACATCTGGAGTATTGCGTCCCGTTTTGGACGGATGGACACACACCCCACCCACTACAAAAATAATATGGACAAATTGGAGAGTCAGTGGAGGGCAACACAAATGATTAGGGTTTTGTGGTGCATGATTGATGAAGAAAGGCTGAGGGAACTGGTCTTATTTATTCTGCAGAATTGAAGAACGGGGGGAGAGGGGGCGGGGAATTTGATAGCAGCCTTCTACAACCTGAAGGGGAATACCACAGATTACAGAGTTAGTCTATTCCCAGTCATGGCAGATGACAGAACAAGGAGCAATGGTCTCAAGTTGCAATGGGAGAGATCTATGTTAGATATTAAAAATCTCTTTCATTAAGAAGGTGGTGAAGCACTGGAATGGTTTGCTTAGGAAGGTGAGGGAATCTCCAGACTTAGAGGCCAGGATATGTCAGAGCCCTGGCTGAAATGATTTTGTTGGTGTTGATCCTGCTTTGAAAAGGGACTTGAACTAGATGATCTCCTGAGATCTCTTCCAACCTTAATCTTCTATGATTCTATATCTGACATTCATGACTGAGATGCTAAGGAGCTGCAGGTCTGTCCTGAAGCCACAACATTGTCTGAACAGTTGATCCAGCAAACCCTTGGTTCTAAAATAGCATTGTAATTATGTGTTCTAAATATGTTTCCGCATAAAGGGCCTATGGCTGAGCAATGACAGAGCCTGACCTCAAAATTTCAAGTACTTTTAATCTTATTAAAACTGTATTCGAGGACATTATTTGTTTTCAGCTGCACTGGTGATGCCCACATTTTACATCTGTTTTCTTTGTTACTCTGGTAGCAGGACACTCCTTATTGGCTGGTTGAGTAATAGCATTAATTATCAGGGGAGATGAATGTTCCATTCCTGAAGACAGTAGAATCTTGCACCAAGAAAGGAGAAAAGTAAGTTACTTCTCAATTTATTTGTTGTGGGTTTTTGGTGTCTTCAAATTTGGCTGCTTCTACTGTGATCCAAAAATCTTTTATTGCCAGCTGGCAAAGGGGAACAGAGCGGTGTAAAGAGGTTATAGGTATCTCCTGTGGCTGATGTGAACATTCTAGTTCACTGAAGAGTGTCACATAAGGTCTCGCAAAGCTTGTGTCATACTGACCCTTATAACCTGTACAAGAGGTATGGATAGATGATATTTAAGGAGTTATGCATCTGTACCAGAAATCTGTCACCAACAGAGACAAAGAAACAGAAGCATTTATTGCCTGAGAGCAAAAACTTTCTCTTTATCTCTGATGTAAGCTAATATAATAAATGCTCCATTTACACACAGTCAAATACTAATGAAGAAATGTGAAATCAATAAGGGAGGGGCACACAGGAAAAAAAAACAAGCCACCGGGGATAATGAATTTTGTGGGTATTTCTAGGAGGCAACACAGATGCTCCTGACCTGTTTTATTGAGGGAACAAGCTTGAGAATAGCCTGTGTCTTGGGGGAAAAAAGAGATTTCGACATCCTTGCTGAAAAATGCTGACTTTGTGGTAAGCTAGAATTCTCAAGACAAGGAAATATTTGAGTTTAGTCTAAGCTTTAGATAGCATGATATGGTTTTACTTGCTCTGTAAGCAATTGTTTTCAATACCTTCTCTTGCTAGCGCTTTGAAAATCTGTTATTTACAATAAACATTCTCTTGTTTTCACTATAACTATATTGAAGTGCTTGGTGAAAATCAAGATGCTGGCCCTCAAGTTGAATCTAACAAGCTGGTGTATTCTGTTCCTTTGGGGACAGCAGACCCGGTATTTTCTGTGAGTAGCCAGAGACTGGATACAGCAGGGGAATACTAGGAAGAATCTCAGGGTCTGGGGTACCTTTGTAATCTACCTCCAGAACAAAGGCAGGGCTGATGTAACACAGATGGAAACTCGATGACGGAGCTAGGGTACATCTGTTGCAGCCAAGTTTCTCTAGCTGTAGAGGCAACAAGATGACTCACAGCTCTGGGTACCCCAAGAAACATCACACATACCTTCAGATTCCAGTTGTTTCAGCTGTTGAGAAGTGTGGAGAAAGTATGCCCGTAACATAATAAAGGCTCCCATCACAGGCACTGATGCCAGGAAGATGTAGGGTTTTAAAATTGAGACTACTATTATGGCACCAGTCACAATCATTATTAACTATAGGATGAAAGAAATAATAGTATTGATACGGTAAATTTTCATTGTACAGATTAGAGATTGGTGATTAATCACTCCTTGAAGGTTATGTATTCAACTTCATTACTTCAATCAAGTAAATCAGGGCTACTCAACACGTGGCCCATGGGACGCATGCGGCCCACGGCCCGTTTGTTTGCAGCCCGCAGTGTGCTTTGGATTTATGCAGGTCTCAACATGCAGACTGCAGGTGGGAGCCAAAACAAAAAAGTAGTCAATATAGTGGTCTTCTGTTGATATGCGTTTTAGAAGTTTAATTCCTGGACTGTCATTACTCATTAAAAGTGCTGCCATATAGGTAGAAATCTGGTAAATATTGCATTTTATTAAAAGCAGCAGAACTGACTTAAAGGGGCCTGTGTGCTGTGAAAATCATTTTGGCCCCTGGGGCTTCCAAAGTTGAGTAGCTCTGAAGTAAGTCATTGGGCTCTAGATACCGCAAGAGCTGCTTTGCAAAAAAAGATAATAACTTTTCTCTATATATCGCTAGTTGAACCCTGGCCCATCCAGTGACTGAAAACTGTTCAGTTTTAAATATCAGTTTTAAAAATTAAATAATTTTCTAGCAGACAGGTGTCCATATCCCCATAAAACCCGCTGACAACTGGCAATCCCAGCAAAAGGTGAAGGATGAATGGTCATGAACTCTGAATTAATTTTTATGATGGAAGAAACTTTCACAGTTGCTGCACTTGCTGTCTGTGACTAAAAGAAAGGACTTCAGTTTCTAATTATCTGTCTCATATCTTTCACAAACATTATATTAACATAATTTTCAGGGAAAAATTTCCTATCCTTAATTTTTTCTTTTGAGTATTACTTTTAAAAAATCTTCATATAGAATCTAAGCATTTTAACAATAGCACCTAGGTTTATGGACAAGCATATATTGTAGCAGCTGCAATGGTAAACACTGAGGCTATGTCTACACTGCCACCTTAGTTCGAACTAGGGTGGCTAATGTAGGCATTCAAAGTTGCAAATGAAACCCGGGATTTAAATATCCAGGGCTTCATTTGCATCTTGCCGGGCACCGCCATTTTTAAATCCCCCTTAGTGCGGACTCCGTGCCCGCGGCTACACGCGGCATGGAGTAGGTAGTTTGAATTAGGCTCTCTAATTCAAACTACCAGTACACCTCGTTCGACGAGGAGTAACGGTAGCTCGAATTAGAGAGCCTAATTCGAACTACCTACTCCATGCCGCGTGTAGCCGCGGGCACGGAGTCCGCACTAAGGGGGATTTAAAAATGGCAGCACCCGGCAAGATGCAAATGAAGCCCGGGATATTTAAATCCCGGGCTTCAGTTGCAACTTCGAATGCCTACATTAGCCACCCTAGTTCGAACTAGGGTGGCAGTGTAGACATACCCTGAGATACTTTACTCTATTTTATATTTGTTTTAAGACGTGAATCTTTAGGTCAATGCAGCCTGGACTATAATTTTGCAGACTGTGTTGCATTGTTTTGCCATAATGCAAGAGTGGGTTTGACTTGCCAAAATACTATAATACAAGAAGTTCCATATACAGTAATTCCTCATTTAACACTATAGATATGTTTCAGAAAATGATTGTGTTAAGTGAAAACGTGTTATGCGGGGTCAATTTTCCCATTGAAAATAATGGAAAAGGTTGGGTTTGAGTTTCAAGCAGTGGTGTCTGTCAGGACTGGGACATAAGGTTGGGGGAGAAAGGGGACTGGGTTACAGCAGGGATGGGAGGTGTTTGGCTCTGGGGAAGGGAAGGAGAGGAGAGGAGACGAGAGGAGAGGAGAGGAGAGGAGGGAGAGGGAGGGGGGGAGGG
The DNA here is from genome assembly GCF_052426305.1 of Pelodiscus sinensis. Lineage (NCBI taxonomy): Eukaryota > Metazoa > Chordata > Testudines > Trionychidae > Pelodiscus > Pelodiscus sinensis. The sequence goes on from NC_143052.1 coordinate 46,962,673, forward strand.
GGATTGGGTTGGGAGTATGCCCCTGTGACGGGTCTGCCGGGACCCGCACTGTGTCCGGTGAGGGGGGTCACCGGGGAACGGCACAGCACGTGATGAACCCTCCGCCGCTTTGCAGGGAGGCGGGGGAAGCCCCGCACAGCCACTGGCGATGGGCCGGCTGGGCAAACCCAGCCACCGGCCTGCAAGCAGAAGTGGAGGAGAGGGGGCAAGGCGTCATGTGAGGGGGAGTCAGTGGGGAACAGCGTGGTGAGTGGCGAACCCTCTGCTGCTTTGCAGGGAAGCAGGGGAAGCCCCGCGCAGCTGCTGGCAATGGGCCATCTGGGGAAATCGTGTTATTCCAGGGACGGTCATGTAATTCAAAAAATGTTCCCTAAAACGCGAAAACATGTTAAGCGGGCACGTGTTAAATGAGGAATTACTGTATTCTTACTAACCACAAGACCTGCCATACTGGATCTACCCAATGATCTGCCCAGTTCAGTATCCTGTCTCTGACAGTGACTTCAGAGGAAACAGCACCATACTATGCAGTTATGGAACAACGCTCTCCACAGACATGTTTCCACCTAACCCACAGTAATTAGCTGCTGGCTTGTGCTCTGATACATGAGGCATTTATAGTCTTTCCAAAACTTTTTTTGAAAAAGTATTTACTACCATAACTCTGGAGATATTTTTATACCTAAATGGCCAATTTTTTCCTGAATGCTGCTAAAATCAAGGCCTACACCTAAACGGGGGTGGGAGAGTGAAAATTTAAAAGCTAAATGTATGCTGAATTATAGATGCGATTTTTTGTTTAATTATTTTATTTAATATGATATGTTATCCGTGCTGTGTGACTGCAGGAGAAGATTAAATAAACCAATATTGATAGAACTCTGCTTTTACAAACCTGAATGAAGTCAAATATTGTAAGTGGCAGTAGGTCATCCAGTATGGCTGTATCTTTAGAGAATCTGTTAAGAATTCCACCTACAGATGGAAAAGACCAAAAATAAAGCAATAGGAAAAGGGCTCACTGTTACATGAATACATTCTACACAAGTCAGTTTAACTAAAGCTGTAGGTTTTCTGCATATGGAACATGTTAACTGAGCTGATGTTTTTAATGTTTTTGCACTACACTCAGTTTTGGTGTAACTGCTGTACCTTTATTGTTAATGGAATTACATATGCTTACACCATAGCTGAATTTATCCCAATAGCTTTCATTTTAGTTAGTGAAGTCCCAGGAAAATACAGAGTAGGTTAGAAGACACATGCTTAGATGGGATGGGAAAAGAGAGACAAAGACAGACAGGGTGTACCAATAGATTTTTCTGTAGATATGGATAGTCTGTGCATTAACATGATGTTTGATTCCAAAATATCAGCTTCCTCACTTCCAAGCAGACTGAATATGCATAATAATATCAGAAAATAAGAATAGATGTACTAGTAATAAGGAGCTATATGTAATGGAGACTTATTTTGCTGCTTTTCTATTCTCTAGTGCCTCCTGCTACTTGCTCCTAAGTATAGCCTGAGGATGGGATGGGAATTTTATACTCAGCATTAGTTATGTAATGAAATCTCCAGCAACTTTAGAGACAGATTTTGATACCCTTATTCATTCTTATTCCATCCACTTCAGTAGGACTATCTGGAATAAGGCATTATTCTAAGGCACTAGTTAGGCCTCAGCTGGAGTACTGTGTCCAGTTCTGGGCGCCACATTTCAAGAAAGATGTGGAGAAATTGGAAAGGGTACAGAGAAGAGCGACAAGAATGATTAAAGGTTTAGAGAACATGACCTATGAAGCCAGGCTTCATGAACTGGGCTTGTTTAGTTTGGAAAAAAGAAGATTAAGGGGGGACATGATAGCGGTTTTCAAATATCTAAAAGGGTGACACAAGGAGGAAGGCGAAAATTTGTTCCTCTTGGTTTCTGAGGACAGGACAAGGAGTAATGGGCTTAAAGTGCAGCAGGGGAGGTTTAGATTGGACATTAGGAAAAAATTCCTAACTGTCAGGGTGGTCAAATATTGGAATAAATTGCCAAGGGAGGTGGTGGAATCTCCCTCTCTGGAGATATTTAAGAACAGGTTAGATAGACATCTATCAGGGATGGTGTAGACGGAGCTTGATACTGCCTTGAGGGCGGGGGGCTGGACTCGATGACCTCTCGAGGTCCCTTCCAGTCCTATTATTCTATGATTCTATGATTACTTAATGTGAAGAAGGGTATCTGAACCTGTCCTTCAGTGTCTTACTATAAAGCTGACTGTGTATCTTATACAATAGTTTTATCCGAAGTGAACTCAGCTCTTGCCTGTTTTTGTCTTTTTTTACACTGTTATAAAACCTGAAGAAATGTTTCCAAAACAAAGCAGACATCCAAAATGTGTGGTACTTAAAATGCAGTTGAGATTTTCTACGAGATCCATGCATAACTTTTGGTGTAGCAAACATTTAAAATTGAACGGCAGTAGTAGAGAAAAAATGGTGCCCTTTAAACAGAATGAGGCACTCTTTAATTAAAATCAAACACATAAATAATTAAGTTTCTAACTTGACTACCTGCTTTCAAGGAGTTGACAGTTGACATAGGTGCCTGAAGAACTGCACGCAGCATCTTCTGATGAAGAGTTTTAGAAACTGTTATAAGAGTATGTACCAGAGGTAAACCTCTGAAGATTCCCAAGGCAAGCAGGGTATCTGCCACTCCCACATAAATGTAAAAGACATAGTAGTTGCTAGAGATGGTGACGATCACTGTAGCGCCGTTGGACTCATTTTGTGCCTGTGTTGAGTTTGCCACACTTAGAGCACTGCAATGAAATGCAATTTTTTTAAAAAATACAATAAGTTCAAAAGCATCTTAGTTCCTTTACTATCACTATTACACAGGTTGTATCTGCAAGCTCCTTTTGTCCTAAATCCATATGGGTGATTTTTCTTTCTTGAATATCAACCTGAATGTACAAAACACAACTAATTTGTCATTCCATATGCTAGTAAGCCTAAATTCTCATTTCTGTCTTCAGCTTCCAATGTACTAAATGCCTCATTTATAACTTCTCAGATACATGAGTGCTTAACAGAAGCTAGAGTATCTTCTAAAATCTTTTTCATGCAGATTCACTGTAGATTATTTGATAAGGAAACAGGAACTAAGCCATTGGTATATGCTTAGGAGCCCTCTCCTTTGAATTCCCACCATATATTTATGAAAAATGGATTATTTTGGTAATATTTTCTGAGCATGGTACCTTTTTAGAACTATTTAATAAAAACAAACTTATCTAAAAAACAAAAAATATTTTGAGCCAAACCAATGAATAACTAAACAAGCAAAATGCTTCATCTGTGTCATAACTATGTATAGTGAGGCCAAAAGCACTTCAGTGAATAAGTATGAGTACTCTTATTAAATAGAATGTTGGGGGTCATAAAGAAGGGGATAGATAGTAAAACAAAATATATCATATTGCCTCTTTATAAATCCATGGCACACCCACATCTTGAATACTGCATACACATGGGGTCATCCCATCTCAAAAAAGAATTGGAAAAGGTTCAGAAAAGGGTAACAAACATGATTAGGGTATGGAACAGCATCCCTCTGAGGAGACATTAATAATGTTGGGACTTGTCAGCTTGGAAAAGAGACGACCAAGAAAGGATATCTCACAGGTCTATAAAATCATAATGAGTGTAGAGAAAATAAATAAGAACATGTTATTTACTCCTTCTAATAACACGAGAACTAGGGGTTACCAAATGAAATTAATAGGAAAGCAGATTTAAAACAAACAAAAGGAAATATTCACGCAACCCATGGAACTTTTTGCCAGAGGATGTTGTGCAGGCCAAGATTACAACAGGGTTCAAAAAAGACCCTCTAGGTAAATCCACAGAGGATAGGTCGATCAATGGCTATTGGCAGAGTTGGTGTCCCTAGAAGCTCTGTTTGCTAGAAGCTGAGAATGGGTGACAAGGGATGGATCACTTGACAATTACCTGTTCGGCTCATTCCCTCTGAGGCACCTAGCATTGGCCACTACTGGAAGACAGGACACTAGACTAGATGGACCTTTGGTCTCACCCAGTTATGGACATTTTATTTATTGTTGACTAGCCCTAAGGATCTTAATGAGTAGTTATTAAGAGCTTTTTTTTAGACAAATATAAAACAGCAGCAGAAAGAGAATCCCCAAACCCATAATAAAATGCAGTCAATACTTACTTTCTGAGAAACCACAATCCAACCAGAGAAGCAATCACCTGCAATCAGTGAACAATTTTTTTATGTTACATTATGTTCTTTTACTCCCTTTTCTTTTTTCCTCAACTATAGAAATTGTTTATTGCACCATTATTTGTATCAAGAACATAATAAAGGGATGAAATTCAAACTTCCTCAAAGCAAACACCTTGCCACTTCTATTTCTCCTTCCACAGGGAACCCCTTCAGTACACCTCCCCATGAGAACTATAGTTATACATACATTTTATAAACATTAAAGTATCAAAGCACCTTTTATATTTGTTGGCACTTTCTGATGCTTGGAAGTTTCTTTTGTTTTAAATATTATATTTTTGTTAACAACTCCAGCAGTAAAACTGGTCCCCAGTAGTTATGAAATATATCAAGACTTAAAGTGACAGCAAATAATTCAACACATTACTAATTTTATTTAACTCCTTTGTCTGACACACTTAATTTTCCTCCTTCAGTTTAGTTCAGCTGTCATTACAGTCCAATCTTCTGCTACCTGCTGGGGCTGCTTTACAGAATCCTTACATGGTGTTTCTATGAATAAATCCATATCTTTCTCTGTTCTACCAGTTCAGCAACTCTGGCCTCTAGCTACTGTATTCAGATATTAAGGACCAGGAGCTTCTTGGAAATACACATGAAGCACTTGGCCACACAGTGAGTTCTTGTACATGTTCCTTGTAATAATGCCCTGGTTGGGTCATTATCAGAAACTGCATCAGGGAACTCTAGATCTAGAATAGCTCATTCTACCAGATTTAAGGTAACATCTATAGCATGTGCTAACAGCATCTCTGCTCTCGCAAAAAGCTGCTACACAAAGCTCCATTCTAAGCATTTTACTTGACACTACTCTCTCAGTTGAGGAATGTAAGTCTCTACTGCTAACGGGTCATACCCATCATAAGCCTCTACATGCCATAGCTGTTAGAAGGGACACTCTTTGCTGAGAACGTAACTTTCACTTGTATTAGAAATTGTGTCATGCTGCACACATCCACCAGGGACTAAATATATTCTGTGCAATAATTCAACAAGTATTGCCACCATGTTAATCTGTTGCTGGTCTTTGATCTCTGTAGTTATACATGGATCAGGGTAGGGCAAATGGAACAGTTGCTCTGGGGCCTGGTGAGTCAAGGATGCCCAAGGTTTCCAGCCATCACCACTGCTATGGCTATTACCCAGAGTCTCAGATCTTTTAAATCGTTTCCAGAGTGCCACGTGCTCCATGCAGCTCTTGAGGGCTGAAGGGGGAGCGTGTCGTGTTCCAGGCCGTGCTATGGGCTGGTTACCCTGACTCCATCTTTATGCCTTCCAGGAGTGCAGATCTGAGCCCACACTTTGCTCTGGAGCCCATGCAGCTAGAGGCTGCCCTGTCAGGGATTTTACTGAGTGGATACTAATATGTCCTAGGTTTTGTCTTTTTAGTTAAATAAAGGTTTGAATTATTTTAAATTATCTAATAGGTGTTTTTTTAGGTTTCTAACAACAAACTGACCAGCATACTTCTCCCTGAATGCTAAATGTCCATGCAGTCCAAAGTCCTTGCCTGCACTTTGAATGATGCCTCTCTCTCAGTTTTAAGGCTGTAAACCCTTGTGTAAATGCTAACTAGCTTTGGCCCAGATCCTCAAAACTCTTTTGTGTCTAATTCCCAAATGAAATCAATGAGAGTTACCTTGAAGGCCCAAAGACCTCAGGGTCTTACACAAATTAGCAAGTGTAAGTAAAAGTAAAACCAAGAATAATCTGGTTCCTGACTTTTAATGGTGCAGAGAGAGAGAGAGAGAGAGAGTGGTTAGGACACTCTCATGAGAGCTGGAGACTCAAGTTCAAATCTCAGCTCCACATCAGGAAGATGAACCTGGCTCTCCCACACTGTAGGTACACCCAGAACTACTGAGCTCAAAGGTATGAGAGAGACACACATTTCCTCCTCCATCTATTTTCTGTAGTTTTAGGAATAATCTGAGCATGCCTACCAGATTGGGCCCACAGGGTAAAACCCTAGTATAAGGCTCGATCTGGAGCTTAGGCATGAGCTAGACCAGGGCTACTCAACACGTGGCCCGTGGGCCACATGCGGCCCTTTTGTTTGTGGCTCGTGGTACGGTTTGGGTTTATGCAGGGCTCAACACACAGCCTGCGGGTGGGATCCTTTGAACATTGACTCCACTGGGAACACGCTCAATGGCGAAGCGTCACCCAGGCGCGGTGGGCATAGAAAGACTCAAGCAGACGGGCTGGCTGGAACAGACAGGTACTTTGTGTTTCTAGCCCCTCTCAGAGGAGGTGCTGGGAGTGCTGTGTGAAAGAAGCTATTTGCATATATTGGCATATACATTTGCACGTATATGCAACCACACTTAAGTTGCGGCCCTTGGCATGTGCTGTGAGTATCATCGTGGCCCTCGGGGCTTCCTAAGTTGAGTAGCCAGGAGCTAGACACTTGGGTGCCTAGACTGACGCATCTGTGCACATGCTCACTAATAGAAACTTAGGTGACTAAAGAAATATAATGGTGGAAATTTAGATACCTACAAAATTAAGATCTCAACACAACTCATCAGCAATTAAGTCCACAGCGAGCAAAAAATGTTGACACTAAATACTTTTAAAATTTGAAAAAACAATCCTTTTGAACAAACATAAAATGATATTAGGAGTAGAATAGCCTTACCTCGATAAAAAAGATAACTATGCAAAAAATAAGCACAATAGTCAAGCTTCTGTGGGAGGTAATGTATCTGTAGTAGGTGTTCCAGGTAGTAACAGCACTCATTCTTTCTGCATCATCAATAAAACATTCCTGCCAAGATGATTAATGAGAACATGATTAGCATGACCACTTCTATCCATAAGAACTATCTGTACATGAATATAATCACTCCTGCACCAATTCATTTTAAGAGACTGAATTGCAGCATTGAGTTTGGCTGGAGAGGACAAAGGCTGATGACAACAGGGAAGAGTGAAATTTTTCAAGTGAAACCTTTCACTGAAAGATGCATATTCAGGTTGACCAAAATGTTTCACAAATTAACATAGAATTTGCTGAATTTGGCTGAAAAAGAAGACAAAATCCAAAAGTCTAAACTTTTATTTTTACGTTTTTAAATCCATTTAGAATTTTACATCCATACTGATTTTTTTAAAATTTAAATTCAAGAGAAACAAAATATTTTGTTTGACCTAAAACAATTACAGTAAAAGTCCAATTGTCTGGCATCCAGTGGTCTGGCACTCCCGATAGTCCTGCACCAACTGGAACTTGGAAGTGCTCCAGCCAGCTGGACAATTGGAGCTGCTGTGAGCCCCATGGGCGCTCGCGGCTGAGAAAGGGAAGGGGAGAAGAGGGGAAGGAGATTAGACTCCTGTGACGGGTCTGCTGGGACCCGCACTGAGACCGGCCGGGGGTTGGTGGGTGGGCGGGGAACAGCATGGTGAAGGACGAACCCTCCGCCGTTTTTCAGGAAGGCAGGGGAAACCCTGCACCGCCGCTGAGAGCTCCCCACCCCCCAGACTACAGTAGTTCTCACCGAGCAGGAGGGTGAAGGGTGGTTCACCCACCCCCTGGATGCAGTGCGGGCCCCGGCAGACCCAACACAGCCCCCCACCGGAGTACATCCCAATACTCCGTCATATCCAATAATCCAGCACCACCTAGGTCCCAAAGGTGCCGGATTACCAGAAGTCTACTGTATAATGTTTTTTTTTAGTTTGGTCAGTAAACCAAAAAATCAGTCATTCACACAGCTCCAAATAACTGTTGAGTTACCTCTTGCATAAAGAGATCACTCATCACTTAAAAATAACTAAGCTATCAAACTGGCCTGATAACACACCAAATCAACACACCATTGCTGAAAACTTAGCTTAACTATCACTTATCATCTTCAAATATTACCTACACATGAGCTTTTAAAGAAATTAAACAACACAGAAACTTTGAGGAATCTCTGTTCTGCTAAGATCACTTGAGTGAAATAAGAGGTGAGAAATGCTAATTTAAAAATTGAGATGTAAGCATTTCTTCACTGTATATAGTACATAGCATGATAGATCCTTGTCCATGAATAGAGCTCCTAGCCACTATGAAAACACTACTACTACTACTACTACTACTACTAATATAATTAATACAAGTACAAAAATTTCATTTGAAAGTCACCTCGAAAATTTCTGTTGTCCTCCAAAGAGCAACTTTGCCAAACTTGGAAATTAAATTCATTCATTATAAAGTGAAATAGGGATTTTACTCCTGTTTAAGAGCAAATCTCTTCAACTATGAAGTTATTACCAGAAACTGCATGATTCTACAACTGATCCAGCTTAAACTTCTCACTAGTGTCTGCATCACCACGTGAAATTCATTCAGTTCTTTGTTTAAATAAATCAAATACTATAAATTATAGCCAGATCAGCTGCAGAATATTCAGTGTAACTATTCCAATTGGTTTAATTTATTCCATGACTTAATATTTCATGTGTCCACTCTTCATTCTTAGTTTTAAAACCTCGTTAACATTAGTTTAAAAACTGGTTTCAAATTTCATTTCCACATAATGAATCTTACAAGGCAATAACTGTAAAGAAATAGATAGTGGTCAAAATTGTATGTGATTTATTATAAAATCTGATAGGAGCTGTTCATGAGAGTCTGTTGCAATAACATGCAACAAAATCCCTCCCAGAGACATTGTTTCAGATTATATACAAGTTCCTTAACTAAATTTCAAACCGGTATTTGAGATACAAAAATGAAGGTCATTCAACTGAGCAGTACCACATAATGCATTACAGAAAAGATAGAAAACACAGAAGGATTATATTGCTCAATGCTATCAGCAAAGTATTTAATCTAAAACAAATCAACACATACCTTCAAATCTTCTTCATTAATCTCATCACTTATATCCAAGACACTATCTTGAGACAAACGCCTGGCATAAATATCTGCTTCAAGAGACAGGTTAGACTGGGGGGCCACTGACATTTTACGTAGAGAGGCATTCCCTTTTTTGTAAAAGCTTTGTCCCTGGTTACTTGAGGTGCGGGTCATTAAGTTCAGCACAGACTGCCTCCTCTGCCCTGGGAACATGGGCCCTGTGGTTAGTAAATTGCTCCGAGGTAGAATGGCCTCACCCAGTTCAGAATCGGGCACCAGAGACAGCTTTCTTTCTGTTGGCTCACTATAATTTTCTTCTATCCCATTGGCCTGTGCTGCAGTTTTTTGTACTACTGAAAACTTTCTGTTAGCATTAAGAGGATTAATAATGATGGAGTTCTTTCTTTTTTCATTGAAATCAGTAGTTTGTTTAAAAGACTGCTTCCTGGATTCATTTCGTGAACCCATTCCATCTCCATCAATGGAAAACCGTCGGAGAGCTTCATTCAGAATGGAGTTTCTTCTATCAGGACTAAATTGATCAAAGGAATCAAATCCCATCAGATTTGAGCTGAAGTCAGGGCGCTGATCTTGAAGTTGAGAAAATGTTCCATAGAAATAGCAGGTCCCTTCATGTAAAATTAATATTTTGTCTGCTGTCCTTAAATGTTCCAGCTTGGAAGTCACCAGAATTCTAGTTTTATTCGCCATCAACTTGCAAACACAGCTATGTATATATATATAAAAAGAATTATTTGCATTTTAAAACCAGGACAATCATTCAATATTTCCTCTACTCTTAGGGTACATCTACACAGCAGCGTTATTTTGGAATAACTGACATTATTTCAAAATAACATAGTGTGCATCTACACAGCAAGCCATTATTCAAAATAATGTCAAGATGGAGGACTTCTTACTATAACTCCTGTAACCCTAATTTCATGAGGAGTAAGGGAAGATGACAGAAGAGTGTTTTTCCTTCGACTTTCTGCTGTGTAGACCAGGAGTAGGCAAAAGGGCCTCTATGGACCGGATCTGGCCCACTGAGCAAGTTGTTCCAGCCTGTGGAGGCCCTGCCGCTCCCCCTCGTCCCCAGACCAATCAGGGCCAGGGGCGGAGGAGGAGCATGTGAAGTCTTCTCCCATCCTGCAAAGGGAGTGGAGCTTTTAAGCACCCATGCTCCTTGCAGGACGAAGGCAGAGTGGGAGGTGACCTCGCACACTCTCCTCACCCCCAGGCCAGTCAGGACTTCGGGGTAGGGAGAGCGCACAAAGTTTCCTGCTGCCCTGAAAGGGGCTCAGCACTTAAAGTCAACTGCCAAATGCTGATCAGCTGGTAGTTGATTCTAAGTGCAGCCCTCCCTTGCAGGGCTGGGGGAGGGAGCAAGAGACTTCATGTGCCTCCCCCATTGCCTGGCCCTGATTGACCTGGGGGCAGCAGTGGGGAGCACACGAAGTCTCATCTCGCTGCCAGAAGCATGGGTACCTAGAGGGAACTGCCAGCTGTTCTGAACAGCTGGTGGTTCTCTCTGAGGGGGGAGAAGGCAAAGACTTTGCGTGCTCCTCCACGCCCAGACCAATCAGGGTGTGTGTGTGGGGAACCATGGAAGTGTCCTGGTCCCCCCCTTCCAGGGAAGCCTGGGGCCACTTCAGAAATTTTTGAAGTGGCCCCTGATCAAAAATTATTGACCACCCCAGTGTAGACAGCGCTAAAAGCCCAATTAAGCTATGTCGACTTCAGCTACGCAAGTGATGTAGCTGAAGTTGCATAGCTTAATTCAGTTTTGGCCCTGCTGTGTAGACGTACCATTACTTATTACTTTAATCATTTCCATTCTTATTCCATTTGCTTCCTTATGTCAGAGCAGTGAGCAGAACACACAATTATTGTTTATCTGTGGTGCCAGGGGAGCTAGCAGAAGAATGGATGCTGGCCTCTAATAAGGTTCAGTCTAGTGGTGCTGCAGCCAAGCTGCTTGTAAGTTCCCCACCCAGAGCCATGCAAAGCTTTCATATGCCACACAGATCTGACTGGGAAGCTTCGTGGATGATAGGCAATTATTATATAATCAATCTATAGGGTCCGTTTAGGTATACATGTGCTTGCCCAATCTACTGTCAGTCTCACCTGTCCAGCTGGTCAGTGGATCTTTTTGGGTGACCAGCCCATTGGGATTTACATAAAAACAGGACAAAATACTATTTTCTATCAACACCAACACCGTGAGACAGTTAATAACTATTTAAAGTTAATATGTCACAAGCACTTATTATTACACACATATACTATAATGTGTAATGAGAGAAAGTGTATATCTGAGAATGAATAAATTATAGGAATTAGTTAGTACAATATGTCTAATTACTGTATGGTGCATGTCTTTGGATATAGCACCTAAAATCATTCCTAAAAACGAGGCATCATTTTGACCATTTCTATATTTTGGGCATATTATTACAAATTCTGTGCCAAATAGAGGAAGAAGTGTTTTCTTTCTTGGATTTGTGCTTTGCATTGTGCTGCTTGACAGAACTCCCAGAAATAAACCTCAGAAAACATACAGTACCTTTCAAATATTTCTTTCTCTGTTAAAATATCTAAATAGCCAAAAGGAGAATCCAGGAGATACAAATCAGCATCTTTGTACACTGCTCTAAACAGAGGAAATGGAAATGAAATTAGCTTTCACTATTATCTACCAGTTCAATTTAAATTTAATTTAAAACGCATGATTTTAAAATTGAATTTCATAAGAGCTGTTACTAATAGACTTAATAATATAGATTGCTTATTTACAGGGAATCAGTGTTCAGAATTACATAGGTTTATAATTAACCTTTTAATAAAACTTTTCCCTGAAGTGGGGTATTTTGCATAGTAAGGTATTTTTTCATGGAATTCCATGTAATCAAATAACTGCATAACCACCGTCACTGTGTCTTATACTTTGGATCTTTTAAAGACCAGTTCAAGGCTTGCTTTTGCAAGCTTTCTGTATGTAGGATGTTTGTTCAGTTTAACAGGAATTCTGAGCCTGTTCCAAAATCCCTGAAGTCAAGCTCTTTCTCTGTGGAAAGCTTAAAGAATTATGGACCACAGGGCTCAATCATCTACAGTGCTTTAAAATAAATGGATTGCATGGGCATGTATGAAAATCTTAGGTTCCAATCCTGCAAACAGCAACTTCACATCACTGGCACTACTCAGATGCTTGATATTCAGCAGGTGACTAAGTATTTGCAGATTCAGCATCTCAGACAGCAATGATCTGGACTCTGGGGCCCAACCTTGACCCCCCACTGAAGTGAACTAGTTTTACCATTAACTTTGATGAGAGCAGGAGCAAGCCCTTTGTCATACTGTGTGACTATAAAACATGACACTGGATAAATAAGTAATACAAAGAAATAATCAAGAAACCTCTGAAAATTGGATTTTACTTTCTTTTAAAGTATTTAACAATCCTTTAATGTTTATTTCTAAACAGTTTTCTTGAACAAATCTAATATGCTCTAAAACCATTAACAGTATGCTCTGCTAATAGCATAGGTAATTTTATTGAAAACCCTTCTATTGTAATTGAATTTACTCATAGTATATTTTGATGTAGTGACAGTGGGGCTGATTGCCTCCTTGGGGCAAGTTGTGGGAGGGTTCGGCTCCTCACCTCCAGAAGGGGCAGGGCCAAAGGCAGTGAGCCCATAGCATCGCCCAGACTACAGCACTGGGCCCTCCCTGCATCCTTCAGAGCTGTGCAAAGCAGTGCTACAGAAGCAATTCAAAGGCACTTTGGATTCTGGACACTGTCACAATTTACCCTTTTAATCCTCCCTGCCCTTAGCAAGCCTATGTAGTGATAGTAATTGTACCATTCTTGATATTTTCAACAATGAGTTTGTAACTTACTTCCTATAATAATTATATTGCTCAGCGCAGTGCTACATACTGGGTCTTACCCATACTCTCTCTGACACAAGATAATTACACATCTGACTATTAATGCCTATTGGCAAGCTGATCACACAACAGTAGATCAATCATATGACATTCCAGGAATTAACCTGAGTTCATTTGGAAGTTTATAAACATGGCTGTAGACAGAATTTGGGAAGGCCTTTAGTCAGTCTGGGAGTTTTCATGAAAATGAGAGTGGTTTATACTTTTGTTCAGCATTTCCCAAGTATTTTAAGAGATGAGGCATGCGCTCTTCTAGAAAATGTTATTGACCATACCTTCTCACTGCTTGCAACTCTGCTGAGCATTCTAAAGGCTGCCACATCTTAATTTATGTATCCTTCACCTCACCTGGAACTTGCTAAATGTTTGGGAAATGCTGCTTATGTCTTCATAATATGATCCTACTTCCGCCCTGTGTGGTTTGAGCATTGGTATACTTGACATTTCTTTGTTAACCAGACCTGATGAAGGGGTGTGAGGGCAAAGGAGCCTGGCAACTGAAAGCCAGTGGTGGTGCCCGGAGCCCTGGTTCCTTTAAATTGTTGCTGGAGTGCTGCGCCAGATGATCTGTGCAGCTCTGAGGGCTGGGGTGGAGAGGCACTGTGCTCCAGATTGTGCTGAGGGCCTGGCTTCCCCCAACCTACCCCTCCCAGGGTTGCAGACCTGGCCCCCAAAACGTCTTGCCCGGAGGTCTGCAGTGGCTGTCCACTCTGCTGTTGTTAACTAGTCATCATTGGTATCTGAGTTAGCACCCATTGAAATGAATGGAGCAATTCTCATGTCATCAACAATTGTATTGGGAGGATTTTCTCTTGATTAAATGAGTGTTTAAAGCACAGCCCAACATAGGGGTGATGTATAGTTTCACTGTCCTGGGGACAACATGAGAGACACTGAAATCCTAGGAAGCACAGCTACTGTGCAACACCTTATGAAGCATCGTGCTGCTAGCTTAGGTGGAAAGGAGGTAAGGCCTTTGCTTTGTCTCACTGGAGTGTTTTACAGCACATAGACACTTCCAGGGATCAGGAGTGCAGATAATACAATTGTGGCTATCCTCTGGGAAAAGGGGAAGAAAGCTTCTGGTGCCTACCCTTCTTATGCACATGTGCAAAATCACAGCTTTGTGGAAAATTGTCTATCAGATTCCTAAAAAATTACTGAACACTCATGTGCCAGATCGTCTCAGACCAAGACCTCTGATCCAAACATTTTGAAGAAGTGTAGGTCTAGATCCAGAACTAGAGCTGAACTTCTCTGACACAAGCCCTTCTCTGTCTGCTATCTTTTGTGTATTGTAATGTGATGGTTTGCTCCACTAGGTTCCATTGACATGGTTTTTATAATGCTGATTCTAAATAATTATATATATCTTATTGTCTCTCTCTCTCCCCGTGGAAGCCTTTTACAATACAGTACCTAGCTTGAAGCTAGAAGATTAATAAAGAACTGCTTTGGAGAAAATGTTAATTTACTTCCTAAATCAGCCATCATAGTTTACTGACTAGACTATGTTCATCCTCCACTAGAAAGCAAATGCACCTCTTCTGACACACCCACGGCCTGTTTGGGAGTGGAAGCTTTTTTCATCAGTTCCAGATGATATAGCCATGTAGGGGAAGTATGCCACTAGAACAGTCCAACTCACTTGTTACTTATTTTGTTATGCTCATGAATTTTTAGCAGCTGGCCTTAAACTGCTTTATTTGTTTCCTTCCTGATGAAATATCTTAATTGACTTAAAGAACTATGAAAGTAAACTTATGACTTCAGTCATATGACTGAATTTATGAGTCTACTACTGTGTCATCAGCTTGCTTGTATCCATTAATCTGCTGCTATGGAACTTTCACAAGTATCCACTAATTTTGAATAGTCAAACTGACACCCAGGGCCTTTCGTAAGTTCTGGCCATGCGCAGCTCTCACTGACTTTAACTAGACATTTGGGTGCTCAGTAGCTCTGAATACCAGGTCTTGGGCATTTCATGAAATTCACTCAACCCAAACATCTAAAATTAGTCAGCATTTTTTTTTTTTTTGGACAATGTGGACTTTAATCCTCGGTTTCCCCTTCTGGAAAACAGAGACAATCTTTGACAACTTCTGTGGGCATTATAATTCTCAGTTGATGTGCAAAGCTCTTTGAGACCTTGCTGATGCTGACTATTTCATATTCCTATTTGTACCACATAAGTATTTCTCTGGTGCTCAGACAATCAGCATTTTAATGCTGTGAACTTTAAATTGACAATTTCAGTTAACTACGGGAACTTCCATCCTTGGCTAAACTGCTGAGTATTTTTTAACTAAATTAATGAAGATATAGAGGTATCTTCCGGTGTGTCTACACAGCAAAGTTATTTTAGAGTAATGGTTGTTATTCCGAAATAACTATTCGAGCATCTACACAGCAATTCTGTTATTTCAAAATAATGAACAGCTTATTCTGACAACTGTAAACCTCATGCTATGAAGAATAACGCCTATTCCAGAACAGCTGTTTCGAAATAAGGTGTGTATAGACACTCTACTTCTGCTATTTCAAAATAGATCCTCACCAGGGCCATTCTAAGTTATTCCATTGGGGCTCTAATTCGAGATAGCATGTCTACATTAGGGAAGCCTGCCTCAGACTAATTTTGAGGCTTCCCTGCAGTGCAGATGTGCTATTTCGAAATAAGCTATTTTGAAATAACTATTCTGGAATAGCTTATTCTGAAATTACTTTGCAGTGTAGACATACCCCTAAAGGTCAGCATTTTTACAGGTAAAAAATCTGATCTCTGATGTTCAGATGCAGCTCTCACTGGAGTTATGCACATATATCTATTTGGAAGAATTAGGTCCACATTTCATTAATATTATGTCTCCCAAATGTGAAATGTCAGCCATTCAGATGATAAAATATTCACCTAGCTAGTGAGATTCTTGCTCGTTGACCTCCACTCAGAGTGATTCCACCATCTCCCAATACAGTGTAGTCTTTCTCAGGAAACTTTGAAATCTCCTGTTAAAAGATTTTAAAAATTAGATATATACTTTCCATATTCAAATGACACAAATGGCTGATTAAGCAAAAACAACTGCACATAGATGGTTTGGATGGAGATAACTATAAGGTCACAATGATTTTATTTTCTTATTTCATTGTTTCCATGTTCAGAAATGAGGTATCAAAGTATATACTTGTATTTACCTCACAGCTCAACCAGGAGCCTATAAAGTCTTAAGAGAAAATATTAATCTTGAATATTAACTCCCCAGAGGTAAAGAATGAGCCTTTTTTATAACCTGAGTCTAAGGCTCTAACACTAGTGTAGATTTTCTACCAGAGACAAAAGTGACAAATGTGTGTTTGCAATTATATTTAGAGAAGATCATAAACCAAACTTTGTGATCGAACACCCCAAACTTTAGGGAAGTCCATATCCACAGGGTTCTAATACCATACCTCTCCAATGCACTTGTCTTTGGGGAGGTTTGCAATGGTTTTGAGAGCCAAACTTTACTGCTCAGGCTGCCTTGCCTCTTACTTACGTGGATTGGTGAATGGTCACTAGTAAATACACATAATGAACAAATATAAAACACGGGCTTAATTCTATACCATGGCTGGCAGGGGTGAGGGAAGGACTAGGGATCTGTTTCTCTCCCTTATCCTATGCAATCAGACTCCAGAGCTGTAGTAGTTCAGAAGCCTAACATTGGGGAAAACCCTGCTCCTATCAGTAGCTGACATCATCTCTGTTAGTTTTACACCACTGGGAAGTTCTTCTGTGCAAGGGGAATTCTCTACTGGCCATTTATGGCCAGAATCTTGAGTGGAGCACATGGGAGAATGTGGACCTAGGAGAGAGTGCTTTTTCTTTAATACAAGACTGAAATCTTTGTGCTCCATTTTCTTCCATTTTGGCTATGTCTTCACTCCGGGGGGAAGGGGTGTTTCGGAAGAGAATATGCAAATGGAACACTCATTTGCATATTTTCTTCCAATTCTTTTTGCGGAAGAGGTTTTGCCACTAAGAAGCCCCGGGAAGATGGGGCCATTTGTCAGTAAAAAACCTCTTTTTTTGCAAGATCCCTTATTCCTCAAAAATCAAGGTTTCCAGGAACTTGCGAAAAAAGGGTTTTTTTTTCCCAACAAATGGCCCTGTCTACACGGGGGTTTTTAGCGGCAAAACCTCTTCCGCAAAAAGAATCGGAAGAAGATATGCAAATGAGTGCTCCATTTGCTTATCCTCTTCCACAAAAAAAACGCAGTGTAGACCCAGTCTTAATGTCATTGTAATTTCTGAAACATGAAAGCTGATGCTTGTTGCATGCTGAATGAGTGGGACTAGACTGGTGATTGTGGTTTTATTATTTTAAAGTTTTTCTCCATTCAGAAAGTTAGCTTGACCTTTTGAGGACAATGGGCATTGGGAAAGATTGTCTCATTGTGATACCAGCCTGGATATTTATTATATTAACTGATTAAATTAGACAGCATGTAAGTCTTACTTCAGCAATGGGATCAGCCAGAGAAAATCAATCTCCACTTTATACACTTGCAACACAAACCACCACCAGTTTCTCTTGTAAACAGAGATGGGGTTACTCCCCCGAACTCAGACCTAGATTTCAAACACTTCACATTTCACAGCTGTTTAGAACCAGTGTTCTGACTTGAGCCTTACTCTAGAGGCTAATTAATTTTGTGCCAGGAGTCTCAACTCTCCCTTTACAATGTGCTTTTGATCACTTCACCTGTGACTGTGCCCATTAATTATTCTCCTCTGAATAATTTCTAACATTCCAAACCACTGAGACATTTCCAAGAGGCATTAAAATAAATAAATACATGAAATGAAATGAAATAAATAAAACATGCCAGGAAAGTATTTCCTCCTTCTTCCCTTGTAAATTAGCACTAATCTCAGGGACAGAATGAACAGTACAGATCAGCCTTGTTTAGGGACAGATTAAATGCCCTGCATCTCTCATGGGCTAGAAACTGGGTCCTTGTTACTCCAGCAAAGAGGAGACGCCCAGGTTTTCAATTAAATAATAGCCTTCTCTTCCCAACATAGAATATTTAGAAATAACTGACCTTAAAAATTAAGACACTTATTTATGAAAAAAGTTATTTTGGGTAACAGAATGTTGTGAAATTGAGGAAGAGTTGTCTAGTGGATAGAACACTAGACTTGCACTTAAGAGATCTGACTTCTACTCCTAGCCCTACTGTTGCTCGGTTGGATGGCCTTGGGCAAGTCACTTGACCCCCCTATGCCCATCTCTAAAATGGGGACACTGATACTGACTACGCTTTGTAAAATGCCTTGAGATATACTGATGAAAAGCACTATGTTAGACAGAGGTATTATTATTTTCCTCTCTCGTGGGGACCTGAGCAGCCAAACTCCTGTGTGTATACTTGATTTTACAGGCAGAGCGATATTAAAAATAACACCAACATTAAAAAAAACTTTTCCAAACTTGTCAAACATAGCATATGCATAAAGTATGAGGTATTTAGAGAGGATTCATGATCGTGTGCCATGGTATTCAGGTTTTATAGGAGCTCATTTGGGATGAACTACATGGTGCATTCAGGGTTTCTCTGCTCCTATCATCTTCACTGCCCCTATCTCTTACAGATAAAACTGTTTTGCCTCTCTACTATGCCATTAGGTATTTACGTATTTACATATCCAGACATTTGAGTTGAATTTTCCCGTAAGTCACACTGGCTCCATTTTGATATAATATTACTAGTTCCTAGTGCTACTGCTCCTGTTCTTCCTGTAGAGACCTTCCAGAGAATTGTGACATCTATTGGAGTTTCTATTATCTTTTATGGGAGGAATTCTGGCTCCACTGCATTGTAAATCCAGATTCATGAGACCCAGGCTTGTGGACTTAGGATACACCCACACCGGGGCTATGTCTACACTGCAGAGTTTTTCCGGAAAAACTGCTGTTTTTCTGGAAACACTATACTTATGTCCACAGTGCAATTACGTTCTTTTGACAGAAAGTTGAAAGAACACAGGGGTTTTTCCAACAGCAGTAAACCTCTTTCTACGAGGTTTGCCATGTGTGAAAGGGGAAGAGGGTTTTTTGTTTTTTTTTAAAGAGGCCTCCAGGAAAAAAGCACAGGTGCCCTGGTGGCCACTCCGTCCATAGTAATCACAACTTAAATGCAAGATAGTGTCCAAACAATGTGGACGCTATCTTTTGAAAAAGCAGATTGCTTTTTTGATGCACTTTAGCTGTGTGGACGCTTCCTTTCGAAAGATGTTTTTCCGGAAGATCTCTTCCGGAAAAGCTTCTTCCGAAAGAAGCTTGCAGTCTAGATATAGCGTGGATGAGCTGACTTGGGCCCATGGGTTCAGGCAGTGAGATTAAAAATTGCAGTTTAGATCCCCTGGCTAGTGCTGAAACCTGAACTGTACTGGTGGGATGTGGGGAGGGGTCTTAAGTCTGGGATGTAGTCCAAGCTCAAACATCCACACTGGTATTTTTAGTCTTATATCCTAAGAACCCTGAGCCTGAGTTCATTGAGCTGGGCTCTGAGATTTTGTGCTATGAATTTTTATTGAAGTGTAGATATACCTGCAGGGTTCCCAAGCCCACACTTGAGCATCCACTCTGCATTGTGCACACACGCTTACAGCTGCTAAACTTGGGTCTTATAGCTACTTCCAATCTGCACTACCTTCTGACTCAGGTCTGCATCTTGAGCTGTGTGCAAGCTGTAAAATGGCAGTGCTTGGACCAGAATCCTGGGGCTCCGACCCACCTGACCAGTAGAATCTAGGACCATAGTCCAAATGCTTGCTGACCCAAGTCAGACTCATTTGTGTGGGGACAGAGGGCAGGCTTGGGTTCAAACATGAATCAGAGCCTAAGCTTAGTGAGCACTGTAAACATACCCATTGAAATAACAGCAAAGCATCTATTGACTTAAATGGTGTCAGGATTTCATCCTATGTGTTTCTGCATAAAATACAGGCAGTCCCCGGGTTACGTACAAGATAGGGACTGTAGGTTTGTTCTTAAGTTGAATCTGTATGTAAGTCGGAACTGGCGTCCAGATTCAGCCGCTGCTGAAACTGACGGAGCTGGATAGAAAGCAGGAATTTAACCAGGCAGGAAGTTAAAATTGTTCAAAGCACAGACCATGTGCATGTCACTCATGCTGCCCCTCCTCATACCTGCACATAATGACATACAGGCAGGCATGCAGGGAGGTGAGGCAGCAGTTGGAGCCAAATGGTAATCACCAGTCGAACTTTCTGATTGGTCAGACCAAGGCAAGACAGGCCATGAGCCAATCAATCCAAAAAACTCCCCCCAACAAGCTACAAGCTGCTTAAAAAACCCATAAACCAAGTTCCTGCTTGTTTTATGTTGTATTGGTAATAATTTGGGGTCTGAGGCCTGCAGCTGCCTGGCTATATGATGAGCTCACTCCTGTACATGAGAAAAGGGAGGGAACGACTTAACTTCCCTTATAACAGAGAGCAGCCAGAATGAAGGGGAGAAGGACTATGGAAGTGATGGGTACTGCATCTTGTACTGCTACCTGAGTTACTGCCGAAAGTAACTGCTTCAGAAAACCACATCAACAAGAGGGGAGATTGCTAGGGAGCTATAGAAGGCTGAGGCAAAAACCAGGAAACCTTGCTGCAGAAATTAGTGGTATGAGAGGCTGATTTAGGAAAGGGATCTGTGTGGCTGAGGATAACTTTTCACCACTGGTGCAGTACAAAGCTGCTCCAACACAGGGGAGGATCTTGTTTCGTAAGTGTGGGTGAAGAGAAACACTGACTCAAAGGACAAGAATATAACCAGTTCATAAAGTTTATCTCAAGGTTATGATAACCTGTGAAAGTTTGAGCATAAAAACACTTGCTCAGTAATAAAATAAATTGCAGAGCGCCACTTTGTAGTATTCCATGCTGATGTTATTTGGTTAAGTGCTTTTTCTATTCTAGTCAGTCTTTCCTACCCTCCTTCCTCATGTAAGGTATGAGCTTCTAAGTAGACTGTCTTGGATGCTGTCTTATCTTCTCTGTCACTTCTTGAATCAAACTTAATTTCCTTAGCCTGACTTTACTGCCTACACATTGAATATAGCCACTATTTCTTGCTTTAAAAATCTTTTGCTAAAGAAAAGTTCACGAGGGAATGGGTGAATTTTGCCAGCATTTACTTGAGTTTTCAGTGGACCTGAAACTCCTGCTAAATATAATGAATTCTTGTAAAATAAGACTCCTGTGTTTATATCAGCGGTTCTCAAACTTTTTGGGCTCCGGAGCCCTTTACATGCGTAAAAATGTATGCGGCGCCCCAACGGTCCACTGATTGTATGTGTTGTACCTATCGATGTTTCCAGTTTGTCAACCTTGCGGAGCCCCTGGAGATGTCTCGCAAAGCCCTGGGGCTCCACGGAGCACAGTTTGAGAAACACTGGTTTAGATCATGAATTTCCTAGGAAAAAGCAGCGAGGAGTCCTGTGGCATCTTATAGACTAATCTAAGTGTTGGAGCATAAGCTTTCGTGGGCAAAGACCCACTTCATCAGATGCATGTAGTGGAAATTTCCAGAGGCAGGTATAAATATGCAGGCCAGAATCAGACTAGAGATGACGAGGAATCAGGGAGGATAAGGCTCACTTCTGGTAGTTGATCTGGAGGTGTGAATTCCAAGAGAGAAGAAGCTGCTTTTGTAGTTAGCTAGCCATTCACAGTCTTTGTTTGATCCTGAGTTGATTGTGTCAAACCTGAAGATGAACTGTAGCTCAGCAGTTTCTCTTTGAAGTCTGGACTTGAAGTTTTTTTGCTGCAGGATGGCTGCCTTTAGATCTGCAATTGTGTGTCCAGGGAGATTGAAGTAGGGGAACACACCCACTGGGGATGTAGTACATCGCATTCTTGTGTATAGTGGGGACCTGCACCTTCAAATTTACAAAATCAAGTGAATAAAAAAAAATCGACCTTAATAAATTTGACCTCATCTTGTAGTGTAGACAAGGTCTTAGTCAAGACAAGGCCCAACTATTTGAGCCTTCACTAGAACTAGTGGTCTTCATCTGGCCACCTGCTTCATAGCTGGTTAGCTTGTGTGCTTTGAAAGGATCACAAGTAATTTTAAATCTCAAAAATAATTGCTAATCATTTGTTATTGTTCCACTAGTTAAAGGAAACCATCCTCCTGAACCCCCGTAGAAAGCTACTACTTACAGTTATACTCTTTTCACAGAAGAACTATTTCACACTAGTGTTGCCTTCGATGATATCCTACCCAAGGTGGAAAAGAAAATACTGAGGTAATTGGCCTGTCCTCAAGAGATGCTGGTGCAAGGGAAAGCATACTTCAGAGCCTACTCTTGCTTATTTTCCCTCAGCACTCCTGCCTCCTCCTGGGATTTGTCCCCGTACAACTGCCAGTAACTTAATGTCTAGCCCTGTTTAATGGTGTTGCTAAGTAAGTATATTCAATCAGAGTTCTTTAGAATAGTGTCCTTTTCTAGGGTTCTGAATTTTTATGGCCTTAGGGAAGTGCTCTCAGGGAAAAATAATAAAGAAAAGTAATTTTTTCATTGCTTTTCCATAACTTTAATTGAAAGCATTTCAAGTGTTTTGAAGTAGGAACTTATCTGATAGATGTGTACTTTTTGTCTATGACCTTCTAGAATGCAAACAGCAAATAAACCAGGGTTGCTGGTTGCTTCTTTTTTAAAAAATGAATACTCATTTGTTCTATCAAGGAACACTTTTGTGCAACAGGTACTACCAGACAGACATTCTTTTACTTCATAAGCGCTAATTCAGAATCTGACTAACAAAATGCTCCAGCCTCAAAATAAAGATTTCATGCTCTCCTATATAGTGAACATGTTATTCTTGAACAGGATAAAATATTGGAAAGCTATGTGAACTATTTGCTTGCATTTTCCATCTATGCATTATTACTTTAGAGATAAAGTTACCTCATACATTTCCAGTAATTCCTCAAATGGTTGTGATAAATTCTTAGAAAACAGGTTACATGCCAGTCAAATGAGATATGAAGAATAAATGTAATACTGTCTTTTTCTTAAAATGTTCACGCAGAGAGATATTTTTCCTTAATTTTTTCTCTCTCCTAATAATTGGGGTTAGTATTTTAATTTGTTTCCAAAATAAGGCAAAATAATGCAAAAGCAATTTCATTTATTATATGAAAAATCAAAACTATGTGCTGAACGTCTTGGCTGCGTCTAGACTGGCATGATTTTGCGGAAATACTTTTAACAGAAAAGTTTTTCCGTTAAAAGTATTTCCGCAAAAGAGGGCCGAGATTGGCACGGATGCTTTTGCGCAAAAAGTGCTTTTGCACAAAAGCATCCATGGCCAGTCTAGACGCGATTTTGCGCAAGAAAGCCCAGATCGCTATTTTAGCCATCGGGGTTTTTTTGTGCAAAACAGTTCTTCCCTGTCTACACTGACCCTCTTGCGCAAGTATTCTTGCACAAGAGAGCTTTTTCCCGAGCGGGAGCGTGAAAGTATTTGTGCAAGAAGCACTGATTTTGTTCATTACAAAGTCACTGCTCTTGCGCAAATTCAAGCGGCCAGTGTAGACAGCTGGCAAGTTTTTGCCAAAATCTTTTGCACAAAATCTTGGCAGTCTAGACACACCCTTGTGTTCCCTCTGAAGTTATTAAGTAACATGCTGGTGCCAAGGGCCAAATTCTAAATTTACAGTAGTATTTTATTTACTTAAACAGAATGATCCGAGACGTAAATTATTGCATGTTTGGGGAAGGGGGAAGGAGAGAAAAGGGTTTCTATTTAGCAGTGACTTCACTCTCATTCTAGAACAAGCTGATACAGATCTGAAATATGTACTTCATAATGCAGCTTCATTTGAGGTCTGGATGTGATGGACATAAGAGAGAATTTATTCCACATCTAAATTGCTTTTTGGATCTGGAACAAATTTCATTGTTCTAGCCCCCTGGATCAAATACAAGAAACAACCTTTTCCTCTCTAAGCATGTTGTGTCAATGAGAACATGAATTTGGGGTACAACCTCATTTAACTCTAATTGAGGGCTAGCTTTGGGTCTTTTCTGCATGGCTAATTAGTATATAGCATAATGGTTGGCCGCACAGTAGCTCACTGTGTTGACACCACTACAGTGCTTTGAAAGTTTAGGTGTGTGGCTTAGCATACTGATGCTTCAACATACAGTATGCTAAGCTGCAATCCAGGACTTTCACTGCGCTTTAACAGTGTCCACACAGTGAGACAGTGCATGTCCAGCTGATGTGCTGTAGAGTCACACCCTACCTTGATGTATGCTACCTTCCCATACAGACAAGCCTTCAGACTGGCCCTTCTGCAGAATTGCAGTGAGGATATGAGTTTTCCCCTCGCTTCCACTTCCAACCCATTTTGACAGACAGTGTTAAAACCAGACATAATTGTGGCCCCTTCACTCAGCAGGTAGAGTATTTTGTAGTTCATAAAGGAATATGACAAGCACAGGAACTTCCTAGTGATCCACACCATCCTCCATCAAATGCAAGAGAATGCCTTAAGTACATAAATGTGTGCCCCTAAAAGATTTACACAAGGGTGTTGCTAGGGAATTAACATTTGGTTTTCATCATGACGCCTAATCATCTTCACTGATTAGGCCTCAACTGTAGTATTATGTCCAATTCTGGACACCCTATTTCAGAAAAGATGTGGAGAAATTGGAGACGGTCCAGAAAAGAGCAACAAAAATGATTAAAGGTCTAGAGAACATGACCTATGAGGGAAGACGGAAAGAACTCGGTTAGATTAGTTTGGAAAAGAGAAGACTGAGAGGGTACATCATAAGAGCTTTCAAATACCTAAGGGGGTGTTACAAGGGGGAGGGAGAAAAAATATTCTCCTTAACTTTTCGTGAGAAAATAAGAAGCAAGGAATACATACATCAGGGAAGTTTTGGAATCTTAATCATTGGAAAATTGTAAGAGCAGGTTAGGCAAACACATTTCAGGAACGGTCTAGATGGTGTTTGGTCCTGCTGTGAGGGCAGGGGACTGGACTTGATGACCTCTTGAGGTCCCTTCCAGTTCTAGTGTTCTCTGATCCTATGTTTAATCTTCTCTAATGTGATTCCTCAAACTATCTGTAGCAGATAGAAAGACTGAAGAGATGAAGGATAATAATAAGACACTGTATGAGTGAAGGCTGGGTTCTTGATGGATTTCTCCCTGGTCATACTATAATGCTAGCTTTTTCAGAGTCCACATGGTACTTGGAGATATCTGTTCAATCTTTTTTACTCTCAAGGTAGTGTTTTGAACCACTGACAGGAATTATTTAATAATACTTATGATAGCTGGCGGTGCACCTCATTGGCACTAGCCCCAGAGACTTACAGATCTAAAAGATTCAGCCGATGGTATCCATGATTGGGATAGAGCAGTCAATTGTCATGAGACTGATCAGCACTGTTAACAGTCCCATCATTCTAGGGATTTCCTGTTTTATAGCAGGGGATGAACAGCATGGCCCTTATTGCAATAACAGCATTTGGAATGGCTGCAATCGAACTAGAACCTGCAAAGGCTGGTCACAGGGACTCCACAGTTGCTTTGCCTGGTGGATCTGTGTGGTAGACAATAGCTTAAAGGCTCAACACATTCTGCAGTCTGTGGCAGAAGGCCTAGCATGGAAAAAAGCCAGTGCCTCTTATTAAGGCCTTCTGAAGAAATTTCCTGACAAACTGTTCCTCAAAACTCAGGCTGTTCTTTGAGTATCACTGGCACACACAGTAAGGCCTTAAACCTATTAAAATTACTTTATCCTTTAATTGTACTCTGTAGAGAGACATAGTACAGTAACCTTCTCTTATCTTAAAACAGACCATCTATTCTTTTCTTGCTTGAATGTATCTAAAAGAAAATAACTTTTACTGCATGACCAAGACAGACTTTGCTAAGCTAATTTAAATATCTGATGTTTTGATCTGCATATTAAAGACAACAGCCCTGTCTTGTGACAAGGTTGCGTGAGTGAGAAGAGCTTTGAAGCTGGATGAAATAAATATAGACAAACTCTACTGCAAAATATTTTTTGTGTTTCACTGTGTGATTTAAAAAAAAAACCCATCTGGAATCACAATCTGAAAGCAGCAAAATATATACACTGTACATGGAGCCTACCTCATTGTCTCAGATATGGACTAGATGTTACATAGGAGCATGATCCTGTAGTAGTTTGCATGCACAGAGTCAGATTGTGAAAAAAAGACCTCAGTACACTGGATACTGAGCATTTGTTACTTCTGTTTTCCATACAGACATTTTGGTAATTAGCTCTATTCTGAAAAACAAGCAATTTTTAAAAGTGATAGTTTGTCTTTTAAAATTAAAGAAGATAGAAACTTAGATAAGAAGCATCAGACCGTACCATAAATGTTTTTATAAAAGGCTTACTCTATTGGATGAGACAGTTTGCTATGCAGCTGGGGAAACTACTTAATATAGTTTTTCAAACTCATATGATTTATCACATTTTCCCTATTTGCTTCTCTGCAACTATGAATGCAAACACATTTGTATGAATGTTGCAGGGTGGTTATTCTAAGTCTGAATGCAAGGATGTCACGTGTTAAGGGCTTGATCCAGTGCCCAATGAAGTCAATAGGAAGCTAAAAAGACTTGTCCTAAAAGTAATTTGCCTTTTATACCAAAAGTGCTTTACCACTGCTAACAAAATCTGTCATTTAGCCAAGGAACAGAAACATTTCTATCTCAAATAAAAAATTAGACTAAGCTACAGTTCAAGTCAGTATGTTGTGAGTAGCCAATTTTCCTCCTCCTCAGGAGTTAGTGTTACATTGCTACCAACCTCATCATTTCTGAGAGGACAAAAACCATGAAGAACACTTGTCTCTAGATATGCTATTCCTCCCTACATTATTCTTCACTGAACAACAGTGCAGGCCACATCCCCAGGTTTCAAAAGGGCTCCCTAACCCATGTTTGTCTGCTTCGCCTAAGTCACAGTGTGCAAAGAAACTGCATTTTCTGAGCAACAGATCACGAGGGTGTAGCACTAGAAAAAGGACTGGGTTGTGATGACAAAGCCACACCACTGGTGCCCATGTTAGGGCTGTCTGCCTGTGGTCTAAACAGGTGCAAATGATGACTTCTTTCTCCTTCTTTGCTTTGATAATTATTACTCCATTTGTAATTTCATTTACAGGTCATTCGTTTCCTTGGTTCATTGTGTGCACTAAACACAACAACCTTGGCGCAAGAAGCTGTTATGGGCTTGTGCACATGCAACTGCCTGCAATTACTAGTTTTGCCTGTGCAATAACTGTAGTGAATGTCAACGGGTGACAAAACACTAGCACAGGGTTCATAAATGCTTACACTACTAGAGCTGAAATTTCTTCCCCTTAGGGAGAAAAAAAATCTTTTAGTTTTAATTGAAATCTTGCATAGGAATTTTGAGTTTCCTGCTGAAAAGTGGAGTTATAGCGTCTCACAGGAGATAATAAAGATACAAGGATCAAACTATTCACTATGGGCTTGTACCTCCGCTGAAAAGCAACTCCCATAATACAACAAAGAGTCTCCCCTTTTTGGTTTAGGGAAACTACACAACTTGGACTCTGTGACTGTGGAGCTCTGTGGGAAATGCAGTCCACTTGAGGATCCTGGCCCATAGTGATGAATGGGAAAACGAAGAGCAAACTGCAATTCCCATTGTTGGCCACAATCTTTTGGGTTTGAGAAGAAACAGACAAAAATAAGTAGTTTTCCATTGAAAGCAGATACTTTTTGTCCCCCTTTCCTCCCAAAAAAGTCATCTAGCCTAAAACTTACTTGTCTGTCAAAGAATATTTTGATGGAAATTTTTCAACCAGGCCTTCACACAAACCTTTGTGTGACTGTGACAAGAGAACACTAAACTGAAGTTTGGACTCACTCCATTAAACTATATAGCACCCTAACTTTCCTAGCAGTAATGTCTCAAGGAAGACCAAACTCAAATGGCCAAAAAGCAAGGTTTAAAATATCCTAAAATTCTCTATCCCTGATGGTTTAGTTTCACTTACTCCCTGCTAGTAACACCCTTAGCAGCTGAACTAAGGATCCCATGACTTTAATCATAATCACATCTTTGGTACTGAAATATCACCAATTCAGCTAGAATAAAAATAACATGTGACCCAATGACATAGTGATAATAACAAACACACATGGTTAAATTTGTCTGCATAATGAGTTACCTGAGCAATTGCAAATAACTTACAAAACAAAACTCAAAGTCTGTTTGCCAGTGATTTGTGAGAGTCATTGGCTAAACCAATTACAATAAATAGTTAATTTAGCAGCAGTCATTTGAGTGGGCGGGACAGAGGTCTTTCAAGGCATCTTCCCTCTTTTCTCTCCTGGCTTTTTGCCTGGAAGAAATCGCTGCTCCACTAATTCCCATCTGCCTTTGATATGCTAGAAACAATAACTTAATTGTGATTCTTGTGACATGACAATGGGGCTCATGGCAGCAGTGTGTGAGAGAAAAGAGTGCCTGTATGACAGGGTGTGAACCTCCCATCCACTGACTAGAGAAGAGTTCATGCTTGCTCATCAAACAATGCAGCTACCACAAGTTTCCACCCTTTATGCAGAGGCTGCCTTGAGTGAAGCCATGTGGGGAGAGCAGTTGACTCAATTGTGCGGAACTGTCCTATCCAGAGGTGTAAAAAGAGGAGTCAGTGATGCATTACCATAGGACAGTGGTCTCCAACCTTTTTACATCCAAGATCACTTTTTAAATGTCAGAGCAAGCCAAGATCTACCGCCCCATCCTTCCCCCAAAACCCCATCCCCTTCTTGAAGCCCTACCCTCTGTTCTCCTCCTCGCCAACACTTGCTGTCTCTGGCCCTTATACACTCAGGGTATGGCTACACTGCAGCTTTTTTTTCCTGATTCTATCTAGACTGGGCCAAATGTCAGAAAAACCCCTTCTTTCAGAAGCCCCCTTATTCCTCATGGAACGAGGAATACAGGGGTTACCAAAAGAGCATGTTTGCTGTTCTGCTAAAAAAAGCGGAAGAACAAATGCATCCCTGGACACAAGAGTTTTTTCCGGGATACTTCTGGAATCCCAGAAAAACTCCTACAGTCTAGCCAGACCCTCACTGGGTTGAGACAGGAGGTGCGAGCTCTGGGCTGGGAATGAGGGATTTGAGTGTGGGAAGGGGTGAGAGGTGCAAGGTCTGGGAGGGAATTTGGATGGAGGAGGAGGTGGAGAAGGGGATAGATGTTGGCTCAGAGAGGGCTCCAGGGTGGGGAGTGTTGGGGTTGGGGTACTGAGCAAGCCACATGCTTGTGGATGTGAGGGTGCAGGAGTTTGGATTGGAGTATGTGAAGGGCTCAGGGCAGGGAGTTTGGGAGTAAGATGGGTAGTGTGTGGATGGTGCAGATTAGCAGGTGTGTGGATGGTTCAGGAGTGTTGGGGCAGAAGACTGAGGATGTGGGGGTGCAGGAGATTGGGGATGAGAGTCTCAGGATAGGGGGTTCCAGTGTACGATAGGCTCAGATCTTGGTTCCGGGGAGGAGGTACAGGAATGTTATTATGCTGTGGCCAGATGGGGGCTTGGCCCCAACTGGGGGTTTGTTGGCCAGGCTTCATTTTTAAATAAAATATTATGTGAATCACAAAAAGTTTCAACATTGCCTTTATTTATGAAAAGAGTGGGGAACCTGTTTTGAGTCAGGGGTCACTGACCCACAGAAAAGTCAGTTGGGGCCACACAAGTAAGATGCAAAAAAATAATTCTTCCAATCCCCTCCTCCTCACTAATGTGGTCCCAACTGTAGTGGTAGGAGCAGAGAACATGGTACTGGGGAAGGTGCTAGTGAGTGCTAGGGCAGGGGAAGGGTGCCAGTGGGGAGTAGGGGACAGGGTGTCAGTGGGCTCTGCGGCAGGGGGCAGGGGACAGGGTGGCAGTGGGTTCTGTGGCAGGGGACAGGGTGCCAGTGGAGACAAGGGTCATGGTGCCAGTGGGGACAGGGTGCCAGTGGGTTCTGCTGCAGGGGACAGGGAGACCCCAGCACACACCTCCTCTGGGGACTGCTCCCCCCCCCCCAGAGGAGGGAAGTCCAGTCACGCGCTTCTTATCGGGACTTCTAACCCCTCACCCACACGGAGGAGGGAAGCCCCAGCACACACCTCTTCTGGGGATTCCTTCCCCCTTCCCCCTGTAGAGGAGGGAAACCCTGGTGCGTGCCTCTTCACGGGACTTCTAACCTCCCCACCCCCCCACGCGGAGAAGGGAAGCCCCTACGCGCTTCTTCTGGGGACTCCTAACTCCACCCACACAGAGAGTCCCCGGCACACCACAAACCTGCTTTGTGGTACGGCTCTGGCTGTTTGGCGCACAGCTGCTGGACTTTCGTCCACCCCGCAGGAAGCCAGCACTACCTCCCCCATTGCTGGAGGTAGATAGTGGGGCTTCTTCAGGGTGGTGGGAAATGGGGGTGGGTTCTGAACGCCTCACGATAGACTGGTCGGGGCTTCCCAATTGACCAGTTTATCATAATCAATGGGTTGGTGACCACGGATCTAGGAGGTAATTCCTCTTCTTGAGCAAAGGGACACTCTGGCTATAAGAAGCCCTTGCTGAGTTTTCTGAAATGACCATGGATACAAGCTATCTTAGGGTATGTCTACACTACCACCCTAGTTCAAACTAGGGTGGTAATGTAGGCAACCGGAGTTGCAAATGAAGCCCGGGATTTTAATTTCCCAGGCTTCATTTACATAAATCCAGGCGCCACCATTTTTAAATGTCCGCTATTGCGGACTCCGTGCTGCGCAGCTACACGCGGCAGGGACTAGGTAGTTTGGACTAGGCTTCCTAGTCCGAACTACCGTTACTCCTCGTGAAATGTGAAATGAGGAGTAACGGTAGTTCGGACTAGAAAGCCTAGTCCGAACTACCTAGTCCGTGCCGCATGTAGCCGCGCGGCACGGAGTCCGCACTAGCGGACATTTAAAAATGGCGGCGCCCGGCTTTATGCAAATGAAGCCCGGGAAATTCGAACTAGGGGGGTAGTATAGACATACCCTTAGGGTGCATCTACATTGCACCCGTAGCTCAAAATAAGATATGTAATTTGAGCTATACATATTGCTTAGCTTATTTCAAATATATTTAGAAATAGCTTATTTCAAAATTTGGCACTGTCTACACAGCACCAAATTTCGAAATACAGGGTTATTCTGAAACATCCATTAATTCTCATGGAACGAGGTTTAAAGGGACATTGGAATAGCATGCACGTTATTTCAAAAGATATTTCGAAATAACAGGTGTGCTGTCAAGATGCGGAATATGCTATTTCAGGATACCGGAAGTATCTCAAAATAGCACTGCAGTGTATCATAGAATCATAGAAGTCTTGAGAAGACATCGAGTCCAGACTCTTGCCCTCATGGCAGGACCAAGCACTGACTAGACCATCCCTGATAGATGTCTATCTAACCTGCTCTTAAATATCTCCAGAGATGGAGATTCCTCAACCTCCGTAGGCAATTTATTACCATGTTTAACCATGCTGACACTTAGGAAGTTTTTCCTAATTCCAACCTAAACCTCCTTTGGTGCAGTTTAAGCCCATTGCTTCTTGTCCTATCCTCAGAGGCCAAGGAGAACAATTTTTCCCCCTCCTCATTGTGAGACCCTTTTAGATACTTGAAAACCACTATCATGTCCCCTCTCAGTCTTCTCCTTTCCAAACTAAACAAGCCCAATTCTTTCAGTCTTCCCTCACCGCTCATGTTCTCTAGATGTACCCTCAGTTAAATCCCATACCCTGTATAATTGGGCCCCTCACCTGGCTTAATCATGTGACCTATCACAATGTGTCAAAAGAAAATTTGTATTTTAAGACTGACCTCTTCTAGCTGACAGGCCTTGACGACACTCTTATATCTGTATTCATCATAGGATACACCAAAGATAATGTTTTCTTTGATTGTTCCAGGCATGATCCAGGAGACTTGTGGGGAAAAGGAAATCCTTCCACTGTGCTTGATTTTGCCATCTGAAGGCTCCAATTCTCCCATTATCATCATTAAAAGAGAAGTCTGAAAATAATTAAGAGTTAATGTATCAGAACATATCTATACAATTGTAACAGATGTTCAGCACATACAAGTCATCTTCATAAATAGAGAGTACTGTATTAATCTTGCACAGAGGGTCCATATGAGCACCTGTACAACACCAAACCTACTTAGTGAAGGCTTCAGTGGTGCACAGTGCCTCCATAAAGTCTTCTAAAATGGGATAACTTCATTATCAGGAAATTAAGATCATAGTATATAATGTCTTATAGCAGCTGGGAACTCAACATTCTGATTAGCTGACAAAAAACTGTCATATAAGAGCAATGTTAAAAAAAATTACTTTACAAGTGAGACATACATTTGGGCTTGCCCAGCAGTTTGCATGAGCATTTGTGACAACTCCTTGAAGTCTTGCTTAGTTCCACATCCTGTGTTGTTGGGTCCCTCACCTGACTTGAGTCATGTGATGGTTGCACAGGCACATTTTAGATTCACGCCTGCAGTGATTTAAATACAATGAATGTGTGTGTATCTGTGTGAGAGTGGGAGGAAGTTAGTATTCAGTTTTAACAGCACCCTTAAAATATATTTATTTTTCTCTATCCGATAAATATAGTGCAAAATATGTTACTTTTTGTTAGTGGTTGCCATCATATGTGGGCTCAGAAATCTTTCTACCTGTGTAGCCTTGAAAAGTGTAACTTCTTTGTCCATGTTTAATTATTTACATAAACAATTCAGCTTGATCTGATTTTTCCACTATAACTGTTAACTCAGCCACATGAAGTCATGACATAAATATGACTAGTGTTTTGTATTTCTCTTCATAAAAAGAATTGGTTGTAATTTCAATACTGACATGTTATAATTCTAAGTTAATCAGTAGCTAGTAGTAACCTTGCCACACAGTGTTGGCTACCTGATCAAAGAACAGAATTGAGAAATACAAGGAAATATATATTGCAAGAGGCACTCTAATGGCATTCTTATCGCTAATAAATAATCAGCAGTGTTGGGATTTGGCAGCCAAAAACTCCATAAATCTTCTTAAGTCACAATTTTATGGTGTGAAGTTCAGAGGAAGTTTGACTGATAGTAAAATATTCATGGAGAATCTTGTGTGGTATATCATTCCCCTGTCCCAAAGGCTCTATTCTCCAAAATGCCTGTTTCACCAGGTTAATCACAAGGTTCAATATTTCATAGGATTAACCATTTCACACATTGAGCAACTATCTGTTTGCTCTATCCTGGGTCTCTAATATAACTTGCAATTTGCTTAAACTAAGATATCGGCCAGTAAAAACTCCAAAAAAGTTGATGTCACATTTCTGGCAATTTCCAAGTCCAGAAAAATGCCTTTTGCAGATACCAATCAGAGACAACAATAACTGTGTTCAGTTTCTGAGAGTGTTGGTTATACCTGGATGAGACAGTAATAACTTTAACCAAAGAAGGACAATAAAGGTTAAATGTCTAGCTGGGGGGGAGGAGGGAGGTGAAGGGGAGGGAAGCTTTTCTTTTCCTAAATTCTTACATATTAGATTATTGTTTTAAATAATTTAAGGAAATTGGTAATTATCTACTTGAACAATTTGCCAAGGGTTGTGGCAGATTTTTAATTAATAATAATTTTAAAATGAAGATGAAACTTTTTTCTAAAAGATATTTTCTAGTTCAAACTGGGATTATTTCAGAAAAGTTCTATGGCGTTCTTAGGCAAGTGGGGGGAGGGAGGAAGGGAGGATTAACAGAATTGCCAGGCCCCTGGGCAAGATGAGGGGATGATGGCTCTGCACTCCCAGAAGGGGCTAGGCCTCGGCCACAAGGGGCACAGCTGGGGCAGCCAGCCCTCGGTGCCACCAGTGCATGCTATGCCAACCTTCCCCCCAGCAGCAATTTAAAGGGCCACCAGCTCCAGCAGCCACCACTCCTGTGGTAGTAGCAGCCAGGAGTATCAGGCCTCTTTGAAGTACTGGTCCCCAGGGCATTTTCCCCCTTTGCCTCCTCAGCCCAAGGGCTTGTATGGAGGAGGTCCTCACAGTGGTCCCTTGTGGCCTCCAAATTTTTGCAACCATATTTTACTTAAATGGTTAGTTTAAGGTTATAAGTAATGGCTTGAGGGGGATAATCACATTAGGCTAAAGGAATGACAGGTGAAAACTGTTCTTCTGTTGAAATGGTTCTTCTGATGAAAATGCTGTCCCCAGCTTCATATACAGTCAAAAACGCCAGCAATACGTTTTGCATACTTGCATCTTATTATGCCCATTCTACAGTGCAATTCCCACTGGTATCAATATTTAAAAATAATGCTTGAGATCCTGGTCTGATTGAAGCTGATGGGACTTTTTCCATGGACTTCAATGAACCAAGGATTTTACCTAGTGAATATAATCACAGAAAATCATGATTGGACCAAAACAATTATCTATTCAAAATAAAAAAATAAGAAGTTGTTAAATGAATAACCAGTTGTGGTCTGTGTTGTCAAAGCTTTCTCCACAAGGAATCTCACTGATATTAATGGGACCACTGGTAAAGTGAATTGTTAATCAATATAAATCCGGGTATCACAATCCAGCACATTATTTGTGATCAATAGTTTGATCAGCTGTATTTCTGTCAGTCAAGACTGGAATACCTCAGTAACTGCTTTTATGATTTCATGTTAGCCAGCATGGTGAGACAGAAGTTATTTTTGTAGCTATTTAGTATATCTTATGAGTCACAACTGACAGCATTAGGATAGGTTTGCCCTGTTTCTCAGCAATGTGACCTGAATTTGGCATTCACAGTTATGATCAATGAAAGTATGGTTACAGTGGCATAATCTGGCTGAGTTACACATCACCACAAGTTAACTGGGTTTTTGAAACAGAATCATACACTTGTCAAAAGTTAACTTTGATATTGAAGAGCTTAATGATTAAAATCAGTTACAATGACTGAGTAATGATCATCATATGAAGATCTTGATAAAAAAAGCCTGGGAGATTTGTGTTTACAAAAGGGGCCAACCTTTAGAAATAAAGCCTCAGATCAAGAATTGAAACTTTGCTAGTGGCCAGTGACCAGCAAACAGGAATACTGATACTGAAGAAGCTGCAATAATGGTTAGAGTACAGAGGGCTGCCAATTAGCCACAAATTGATTCTGAGAAACAACATGCCCTTTTTGCTTTTCCAGCAGATGAATGCCTGCAGAGTTGGGGAAAAAAAAGACTCATAAGAGGAATATGGAGCAGCTGGTTGCTCAGGACAGGGTGCACCAAATGCTTAAGTGGGCCCACTAGCTTCAGCTCCAAGTAGTAGCAGAGCAGAGAAAGTCATCACCTCCAGGAATTCAACTTTTCACCCACAAAAAAAAGAGAACTGGGAAAGTACGTGTCCTCTTTACAAAGATACTGATGATAGAGAGGACTTTTCTACCTTTGAATGCCTATGCACTGTGCCCCAGAGGACCAGTGAATGTCCATCCTGCTGACCAGATTGACTAGAAAAAGGCAAGAAAGTATTTAATGAATTGGATGAACAAGAAGCCTTAGAGCACATGCTGTTTAAAGATTGTGTTAAGCTGATTCAAGACACGCCTGAATCTTACATATGTAAGTTTACAATGCTTAAAATGTCTAATAATTGTATTTTTGTGGGATGTGCTCATAAGCTAATGGGTTTTGTTTAAAAATGGGTTACAGAAAGATATATGCTATCACTAAGATTGATCCTTACTCCATACCCAGAATAGAGGGTCTGTTGGATTCATTAGTGGAAGGGGTACTGACTAATATCCTTACGTACTGATGCAGAGAGGAAGATGTGTTTTGATATAGTGCAGTCTGGCTTATATGAGTTTAAATGTTTACACTTTGGAATGCAGATTTCAGGAACTACACTCACAAGGCCCATAAATAAGGCCCCACTGGGACTAGAATCTTTTGCAAAGCTCTATGTAGATGATCTAACCATCCAGGGCCAGCCCATAACAATTTGGCACCTGAGGTAGGGAGCTCAAATGATGCCCCCGTGCCCTCTTGCTTGGGTCAAAACTTTGAAAGGTCTCAATTCTGCCTTCTTTCTGTTTGACTCTACCACCATCTCTGCATCGAGAGCAGAGAGAATACATATGCACCAGTAGCAGACACAATTTTCTACACTCTGGGTCTACTGGTATCCCCCCACAGTCTGGAACCTGAGGCGGGTGCCTCAGTTTGCCTCATGGTAAGGCCAGCCCTGTAACCATCTTCAGCAATTTGTGGCCAGATCACATCAATCACATAGGAACTGTACTGCATATACTCAGGACAGTCAACCTAAACGTTATGTTTTTTAAGTGCAGAATGGAAGTTACTAAGGTAACTTTTCTAAGGCATAAAATAGGCAATGGACAGATTCACCCCAAACCTTTAAAGGTGGAGGTCAATAGAACCTGGATTACCCCTCAGATTAAAAATCAGGTCCAGTCCTTCATTGGTCTAGACAACTACTACAGGAGGTTTGTAAAATGATTCAGTGACATTCCATCACAGACCTCACAAAGAAGGAGAACACAGATTAGGTGGTGTGGAAAGAGGCCTCTGACTAGAGCTTCCAAAGTATAAAGAGTGCCTTAGCCAAAGAACCTATTTTAGCTAGCTCTGTTTTCAGGAAACCATAAGAATGTAAGAACGGCCATACTGGGTTAGACCAAAGGTCCATCTAGCCCAGTATCCTGTCTACCAACAGTGGCCAATACTAGATGCCCCAGAGGGAGTGAATAGAACAGGGAATCTTCAAGCAATCCCTCTCCCATCACCCATTCCCAGCTTCCAACAGAAGCTAGGGACACCATTCCTACCCATCCTGGCTAATAGCCATTGATGGACCTAACCTCCATGAATTTATCTAGTTCTTTTTTGAATCCTGTTAAAGTCCTGGTCTTGATAACCTCCTCTGGCAAGGCATTCCACAGGCCGACCATGCACTGTGCGAAGAAAAACTTCCTTTCGTTGTTTTGTTTATCTACCTATTTTCATTTGGTGAGCCCTAGTTCTTATGTTATGGGAACAAGTATATAGCTTTTTCTTATTCACTTTTTTCCATGCAAGTCATGATTTTATAGACCTCTATCATATCCCCCCTTAGTCTCCTCTTTTCTAAGCTGAAAAGTTCTAAAATGGCACACACTGAATATGATGTTGGGATTGAACTAAAACCTATGGAGTAAATTCTAAAAACTCTTTGCATCTACAAGCCTCACTAACTCTTCTATGATTCTGAATTCAGAACTACATTCAAATCTAAACGTATGTTGATTATTTAACTAATACTCTCACTTTTATTTAATAAATTTTAGTTTAGCTAATAAGAATTAGCTGTAAGCATGTATTTGGAATGAGATCTGAAATATTCATTCACCCACGAGGTATTGTAGCCAATCCTATGGAATCAATAGAACTTTATTTGACTTGGGTGCCTGGGTGAAAGTCTAAGGCTGGGTTGCTTTAAGAGGATTGTATTGTTGGTTTCTGGGTAACCAGTAAGATATCACAGAGGCTGTTTTGTGTTGGTTTGGTAAATCTAAGTATTAGAATAAGCACCAGCTTTGGGAAGTGGTTGCCCCATTCATTGCAATTCATCCTAATTGAGTAACCTCAGCTGGCTTCCCTGGAGCCTCAGTCACAGTGGTGAGATGAAAAAGGGTTATGTCAAAATGGTCTTGAGGCCAAAGCCAGAGATGAGACAGCAGCTTCTAGGAGCGTCCCTGGCACGCCATCAAACGGGAGCTGCTTGAGATAAACACCCTTCACCCCAACCCCAACCCAGAGCCCGCTCCACCACCATTACTCACACCCAGACCCTGCACTCTAACCCCATGCCTCAGGACTAAGCCCACTCCAGCAACCTAACACCTGCCCAGACCCAACCCTCCCACCTTTACCTCCTGCTCTGAGACCTCTCTTGCACTCCAAACCCCTTGGCCTCACCCCTGAGCACCCTCCTGTGCCCCGAACTCCTCATCCCTGACCCTACCCCTAAATCTGAAGCCCCAGTTGGAGCCCTCACCCCCATTCACACCCAAACCATCTGCTCCATTCTTGAGTTCCCTCCTGCACTCATTTCTGACCCCACTCCAGTGTCCAGGGGAAGCTCCTTGTTTTAAATTAGGAAAAAAGACTTGCATACAGGGGCCTCACAAAAATCTAATAGTTCCAAGGCCATAGAAAAGTTAACTGGCCCTGTATATTGCCCTATGCTAAAAATACAATACAGGCAGTCCCCGGGTTACATGGATCCGACTTACATCGGATCCCTACTTACAAACGGGGTGAGGCAACCCCGCACTAGCTGCTTCCCCCCAGCAGACCAGGGAGATGCGAAGCTAGCGCTCCCCCCCCCCCAGCAGACTAGGGAGACGCGGAGCGGCTTTTCTCAGCAGACACCTCAGCTTGAGAATAAAGGACTGAGGGAAGTGAGGTGTGGGAGAATAAAACTGAGCTCTGGAGAAATGTTTGGCTAGAGTTTCCCCTACAATATGTACCAGTTCTGACTTACATACAAATTCAACTTAAGAACAAACCTACAGTCCCTATCTTGTACGTAACCCGGGGACTGCCTGTAGAAGTCCATTGACCATTACATTCATACTCAAGGCTTTGGACATAGTTTAGGAAGTGAACACGGCATGGGAAGAAGATTCGGGGACAATGCAGTTAATTAATTCCATGTTATAGTTAAAACAACAATTTAGCAAAACAGAAGTATTTAATATTTTATCTGTGAGGTAGAAATTGAAATACCTTGCCTGCTCCAGTAGATCCAGAAACAGTTAACAGCTCTCCTTTCTCTATTTTAAAGTTGATATCTTTAAGAACAGGAGTGGCATGAAGTGGAAAGTTACTAAATACAAGATTATTATCATTGCTGGAAACTTTTCTGCTCTTCTGCTTTGCTTTTACAAATATCTCCCCAATTCCCTGCAAAAAACATTAAATAGGCAATAAATAGAAGAAAGACATGTGCAGATATGCTGTGGTTTTTATACATGGTGGCTGTGTCTACACTGGCACTCTTTTCTGTAAAAGGGATGCTAATGACACACTTCGGAATTGCAAATGCCGCGGGGAATTTCAAGTAGGAATAAGGGATCTTCCGGAAAAGGGCTTATTTTCCGCAAGATCCCATCTAGACTGGCACTTTTCTCTGGCAAAACCCCGAGCCAGAAAAAAGTGGCAGCCATGTTCATGCAAATGCCGCGGGGGATATTTAAATCCCCCACGGCATTTGCAATTCTGAAGTGTCTCATTAGCATCCCTTTAACGGAAAAGGGTGCCAGTGTAGACACAGCCGGTATGTACTGTAAGAAAAGTATGCACTTTAACATTTTTTAATATCTACATGAATTCATTGTTACATTTTTAAAATAAGATTAATTGTAAAGATTATTTAATAAGTTAAACTTGGCTTTCTGCTAAAGTTGGGGGGATATGTGCAAGCACTTTTAACTTTGCTGTTTTTCCAGCATCAATACAGGTTTAGGGATGTCAATTGTGTGTCAATTGTGAATTACAAGTGAGATGCTTCTAAAATGCAAACAAAATGCTTCCCAAGATAGAAAATTTGGAGGGTAATTTGACATGTTTAAATGTGATTTTTTTTCCCCAAAAATAATGAACTTTCTCACTCATCACATGCTCCAGAAAGCAATCGTCCCTAACTAGTGTGAACAGCCAATAGAAAGAACAAGTTTTCCGTAAGGGATTGGTCTAGCAGCCAATCCTAAACTAGGGCAGAGTCCATGGTCTTACCAAAAATGATCCAGAAAAAGGTGATGATTCTTTTTTGCTTTGTTTAGTTCTATGTAATTAACAGGAAAAGAATCTGAATTAAGATTACTAGAAATATTTTTATTTTGTTTGGTTTAAGTTCTAACCTCATCCCAGAAGGCTGTTACTTTGTCCAGCTCAACCCCAGTTGTTGTTAAATTATACTCCAGAGTTTTATATTCTTCTTTTTGCAAGAAATCCTGTAAATATAATGACAATAGGATTATAGCAAAGGATATTAGCCTACAGCATCACATACAAACACATAACACACAGCATAGTTTAAAAGTGTGATCATATTAACTTCAGCAGCATTAGCAGTATTTAGACTTCTATATTTTTCTGTTCTAGTGCAAGGGAGATTGTTTTGTGTGAAATGTTTCCATATCTGTTGAAAGCACAAGTAAATTGTTTGTGAGCAGACCTGCTGATGGGAGAGGGGGAGGGGCAAAGGGGGCAGTTGCCATGGGCCCAGAGATTCAACAGGGCCTAGGGCATGGCTACCACAGGAGCGGTGGCAGCCAAAGCCCTAGGCCCTACAAAATCGCCGCAGGAATGCTGCGTAGTGTTGCCAGGTGTTCGGTTTGAATCGGGTAGTCCAGTATTTGAGCTTTCTGTTTGGGAAACAAATTGAGAAAATATAAATGTCTGGTATTTTCTATATAAGATGTAATGTAGATTGTTATGTAATCTCAAGTGTGTCCGGTATTTTCATTGAAGCCATCTGGCAATGCTAGTGCTGCGTGGCACACTCCAGGAAACTCTCAGGGCTGGCTCGGCTCTGGGCAGCGCTGAGGGCTGGCTACACCCAACCCTGACTCTTCCACTCAGGGTTCGGGGTGGGAGGAGCTGGGGTGTTGGGTGCAGGCTCTGGCCAGGAGGTGCTTTCAGCCAGCAGCCCAGTGGGACCCTCAAGCAGGCTCTCTGCCTTTCATTCTGCCCCATGCCACTCAAGGTGGCTTACTGCAGGGGCCATGTGCTCTGTGTGCTGCAAACCCCTGGGGGAGGTAGGTATTGCATTCTGTCTGCTTTACGATTGTGCTGGGGGTGGGGGCAACACATGAAGGAAACATCCCCTGGACATACAACACACTGAGAGTACATGACCCCCATAACCAACTGCTTGGACTGGTGTGCAAAGATGGGGAAGGCACGTTGCCTGCTCGAGAGTCAACTGTGAGACGATAGTGGTAGGATGGATCCAGTGGTTTGGTGGGCTGAATCTGACCCATGGGCTGCATTTAGTGCTCCCTCCTGACCTATATGATGATTTAGCCATGGCCAGCTTCACTCCATTGTCAGTCATATAGACCAGGGTTTCTCAACCAGTGATACTAGTACTCTTATGGGTACTCGAGAGAAGTCTGGGGGGTACATCAACACAACTGAAACTTGAAGAAAACTGAATTTTTGTTTTAAGTTTTACAGCACTTTATTAGTTTTGTACTTTTTACACCCAAAAATTTCATCGCCTGCCTGGCTACGATTAAGTTGTTTAAAAAAATGTGTTGCAATGGTAGAAAAAAATGTGTCTGAAAACTGTGGGTAGTGGGGGTACTTATAATTTTTTAAAGGGGTACTTTATTTTTAAAAAAAGAGAAAAAAAAAAGGTTGAAAAACCCTGAGATAGACCTGCCCTGGTCCAGTGTGGGCTCTGTACTTCTTGTTATAGATCTGAATCTCAGGGTACGTCTAGACTACCGGGTTTTGTTGACAGAAGTGTCCAGACACATTGAGTTCTGTCGACAAAGCAAGCTGCTTTGTCGACAGAACCCTGTAGTCTAGACGCAACCCTACAGGCAATAACACCTTCTGTCGACAGAACTCTGTCGACAGAAGGTGGTATGCCTCGTAAAATGAGGTATACCAGCGTCGACAAAACTGCTGAGTTCTGTCGACGTTATGTCGACAGAACTCAGCGGTAGTGTAGACGCTGGTATAGTTTTGTCGACAAAAGTCCACTTTTGTCGACAAAACTCAGTAGTCTAGACACACCCTCATAGATCTGAATCTCAAATACTCCAGTTTAGATTTTGAATTTCTGGAGATCTGTAAGTACAATCCCATGCACTACTATCACATTAAAATTAATTTACAGGCAGTCCCCGAGTTACGCGGATCCGACTTATGTCGGATCCGCACTTACAAATGGGGCTTTTCTCGCCCTGGAACTCGCGGGTGACGGGACCACCCAGACGCGCAGTGGTCCCGCCACCGCATACTCCAGGGCGAGAAAACCTGCTCCGGGTGGCCCTGGTCTGCTGGGGGGGTCCCCAGCAGACCAGGGACACCCCGAGCAAAGCCGCAGAGGTGGCGGGGTCCCGCGCCTCCAAGGCTTTGCTCGGGGTGTCCCTGGTCTGCTGGGGACCCCTCCCAGCAGACCAGGGACACCCTGAACAGACCTGGGAGACCCAGAGCAAAGCCTTGGAGGCGCGGGGCCCCGCCGCCTCTGCGGCTTTGCTCCGGGTCTCCCTGGTCTGCTGGGGAACCCCCCAGCGGACCAGGGACACCCGGAGCAAAGCCGCAGAGACGCAGGACCCCGCTGCCTCCGCGGCTTTGCTCCGGGTCTCCCTGGTCTGCTGGGGGGGGGCCCCCCCACAGCAGACCAGGCTTTTGTTGTGGACGCCTGGGGTAGAGCAGCTGGGGTGCTGCTGGGTTGGTCCTGGGGGGACCTACCCAGCAGCGCCCCAGCTGTTCTGTCCCAGGCTCCAGATTCAGCCGCTGTTGAAACTGATCAGTGTCTGATTCCAGGAAGCTGGGGGCAGAGCAACTCTGCCTCAGGCTTCCTGTAGTCAGCCCCTGGTCAGTTTCAGCAGCAGCAGCTGAATCTGGAGCCAGTTCCGAGTTACGTACAAATTCAACTTAAGAACAAACCTATAGTCCCTATCTTGTACGTTACCCGGGGACTGCCTGTATTAAATAACTTTAATAGAAAAAAATTGAGAGAACTGATGAGATTTGGTTACAAAACAAAAAAAGAATTCCAAAAGAGATTTGGAACAGCATTTAAAATAATCCTTTCCAGGAGTCTCCATCTTGAATTCACTGCACACATCCAAAACTACTATGGATATCAATGGGAGTTTTGTTGCATGCAACAGACTTAGAGCTGTCCCTTATGTTTAAATTTTTCTGAAAGATTAATTCTACAGGCAAGATGCAATAACGTGGAAGTGCTTCAGTATAAACAGTGTGATCTGAGGTGGCCTTAGATAATATCTTTTTTACATACTGATTGGGGAACTGCATGCAAAATGCAAAGACTTATGACATTTAATGAAATGCCATAAAAGCAATTCAGGTTATAGGAAGAAAGTCTGCATCAATGTTGTATGTTTTTGATGTTGTATTAACAAAATAAGATACTAGAAAGGAGTAAGTTTTGTATCTGGAAGGATCTTAGGTCATGTACAGTACCTGTATTTTGTTGATTGCTCCAAGAGAGTCATACCATGTCTGCACAGCCCAGGGGAACTGCCTAGTGATTGACATTCGAAGAACAATGCAGAATGAGATGGTGGTAAATATTTTTCGGAGGATAATTCCATTCTTCAGAGTATAGGGAAGCACAGCTAAAAACACCACAAAAAAACCTGAGAAGAAGAAGGCTGAACTGTTGAAATATCTTGTGTATGCAGCTTTTCGGGTCAGTTTCAGTTCAGTTCTGTCAAAAAAAAGTGTAAAGATTCACTGTTCATAGGACAGATACATGGGTGAAAAATGTATTGACAAAAGCTTAACCATATTCTTTGTGTCCATGTTTGTTGTTCCTTTTCAAAACTACTGAAGAGGTGATTCACTTCCTATTATTAGTGCGAAGGCTTGTGGGAAAGGAAGTAGATACACTCATGCAACTCACACTGGCATTTGAGTGCATAATTTTGCCCACTAAGTCTTTATGTTAATATAAAATACTCTAACATCTAGCAGAACAGATTTTTAAAATGGACAAGGCTGATCAATTATTTTTTCTGGGCATATGGGGATGTATATTCAAATATTTATTTCTGTAACTCAAACAGGATTCTCTTATTTCCCTATCCTATTAGTAACTGTTGGAACCATACAGAACATAGCCAATTAAGGCTGAGAGGTAAGCATGTTTCACTAGACTATACCCTAAATTAGGGCTATCAATTGACCTGCATTAATGCCTGAGATTAACATATGACAGGATTAACATGTAAATCACAGGCGTTAATGTTGTACTTGCCCTTTGAAGTGCCGCTCCGGCACTTC
Organism: Pelodiscus sinensis; assembly: GCF_052426305.1. Classification (NCBI taxonomy): domain Eukaryota; kingdom Metazoa; phylum Chordata; order Testudines; family Trionychidae; genus Pelodiscus; species Pelodiscus sinensis. Next base: position 47,006,956 of record NC_143052.1, read on the forward strand.
AAAGAGGCAGCTCAAGCAAAGCCACGGATCAGCTACAGCCCCCATCTGATCCCGGATCAGCTACAGCCCCCATCTGATCCCTGGTTCCACTATTGGAAAGCGCTTCAAAGGGGCTCTCTAATGCAGAGCTGGGGATCAGCTGGACAGTCCAGCTGATCCCCGGCTCCACTTGTGCTGCCCCTTTGAAGTGCCATTCTGGCATTTCCAAGGGACAGCGCATTAGGAGCCAGGGATCAGCTGGGGACTCCATCTGATCCCTGGCTCAGCTGTTGCAAAGCCCCTTTGTTCCAGCACTTCAAAGGGGTTTTGCAACAGTGGAGCCAGAGATCAGCTGGAGTCCTCAGCTGATTCCAGGCTCCTAATGTGCTGCCCCTTGGAAATGCCTCCATGGTGCTTCCAAGGGGCAGTGCTGAATGGAGCCTGGGGTCAGCTGGGGAATCCAGCTGATCCCAGGCTCCATACAGTGCTGCCCCATTGAAATGCCACCATGGTGTTTCAAAAGGGGAGGTGTATGCAAATAATCATGCAATTAATAGCAACTAAATTTGTTAATCTCTTGACAGCTCTACCCTAAATATAAAGTAGTGTCTGGTAGGCAGGTCATGAGAGAAGAAACCCTAGAGCAGCAAGCCAAGGCTAGGGGTTATATAGTGTTATGGCATTTCCTTCTTGTTAATAAAACTAGACTGTGGAAGAAGTGAGGTGAGCTATAAACAAGGGTATAACTTATGTTTGGAGATGGAAAGGGGCTCAAACCTTGCTCCCAGTGATACTTGCTATTTATAAACACTTTCTCTTGGGCAATGTTTATTTACCATGCCAAATCCTGTGTCTTAGAAATGTAGTGCAGAAAATCTGTTCTTGCAATTGCACCTTTCCAATTTTTACTTCTTTCAAGGCTACCTCAACCCTAGTATGCATGCTCTCAAATATTTAAAGAGACGAAACCTGTATGCTAATAAACTGGATGTTAAAAGTTTGATGTAAAATCATCATAGGAAAAATTTAAATATGTTTTCATTAAAACATGGCAGTAAGATTCAGAAAATGTTTCAAGAAATCAGCATCTGATTAAGAAGTCAGCGGAGACTTCACAAGAGAAGTGAGTGCAATGTAGGCAAATGAGAGCTTTTGTTGCAGAGGACAGATCTGCAGTGCAGACTGGACAGGAGACTCCCTCTGGACATTTTTGGAGTAATAGATAAATTATGAGGAGCTGGGGTTAGATCATAAAGCAAGTCTGAAAATGTTAACAAAATATTCGCTTGTGGTATTTTTAAACACAAGTCTGGTCAAAGTCATAAGCGAATATAGACAGGAAGTTGGATATTGAACCCAATGATACAAATGGCTCTTATCTTGGGCTTAGCTTTGAAGTCCTTACTTAGTCAGAACAAGCTTGAAAATGCAGGTAAACCCTGGGATTTAGACATGTAAAATCAGTTAGGTACCTAAATCCTTTTGTAACCATAGCCCCCAGTCTCTGCAAATTAGGAACCTTCGGTTTTGGGCAGCATGGCTGGAACAAAGAGGCTGAAATAAGCCACTTAATAAGGGGTTATTCCCTACAAAACCACAAAGATTTTCCTACATAGCCAGTTGTCAGAGATCTCTGACATGGCATCTTATTCCACTGTCAAATTTACTCAGAAGGGGCTGAGGGCCAGGCATGCTTGGGAAACCAAAAGAAGCATGACTCTTAAAGGAATATGTCATTATGGTTGATGGACAGGGAGTCCAGAACCTAACAGAGAAGGACACAGTCCCTGAGCTAAATGTTCTGAGAAGGGTAGCATTTCTTTGCAACTCCTTTGCCAGCAAGGAGATCATACTTCTACCTGCTTTATAGCATGCAAATCTTGTCTAGGATTAATTGGAGGACATTCAGAGATTTTCCAACTCTTCCAGCCTTTCTCTTGCAGGAAAGTAGTATTTGTCCCTTTATCCTGATAAAGTTTTTACTGAGAATGGGTATTAGGCCCCTTATCTTTATGTGGCTTTAACAGCAACAGGGAGATGAGACTACTGCCTTCTAGACAGGTTAGGTTTCGTATGTCCATAGAAAATGGAAAGTTTAGATCAACTGATATGCTGCTTTAGAGAATGGCCAGCAGAAGTGATCCCTTTATAAAAGTTTTTAGCAAATGTAAGTTTGTCAAGTACAGCAGCAATACAAAGGGTCAAAGAATGGAAGAGAGGAAAAAAATGGAGAGGGAGAAGCACCAGAGATGAAAGTGAAAAGCAGAAAAACAAATCCCTAGAAAAAACTTGAATTAGGGGGTGGTGTGAGGAAGGAAGCAAAACGTACTGTTTTGCAGATATGTAAGGAAAAAATGTTAGGACTATAAAACATATGGGAGAACAACAGTTTCTTATCTCCTTGTGCTAAACTGCAAAAAGCTTTCTGATAGCGGGGCCATAAAATGACAGTAACAAGCTAAGCTTTAGTGCACCCTTTATCCCACTATTTCAACCTCAGATACCTGAGTTTAATCATTCTGTGAATAAACATCACAGAATGTTTAGTAACAGGAATTCTGTATTTTTGGAAACTCACTAATCTTTTAAAATCCTAAATGGTTTGAAACAAGCTTGCCTTGGGACACTCCCTGTTTTTTCATATCCTACTGACACAGCTGTAAAAAGCACAGAAGCCCAAACAGCCTTGTTTTAAATGAGTGGACTTCTCAAAAGGTTGTTTGCTTGTTTTCCCTCTAAGATCATCTGAGGTTTTTCGAATTCACTTGCTCTGTTTCTCTGCCAGAGCCTAGATTTTTTTTTTTTTAAAGCTGCCTGGACATCTTATGGAGCCCATGCCACTAGGCATGTGTAGAATAGATGTTGTTCAAATGCCTGTTTTGGAGGGGATATATCATTAGTATACATTCATTTGTGGCATTAAGGCTGTGCTGGTGGCTGTGCCAAGCCATACCATTGCAGAGGATCATGCCTGTGCTACACACGTATCAAGGGAGCTAGCATTGCTGTTTGATGTATAGATTAGCAGGGTCAAGCCCCCACTTGCTGCTCTGTGGGGTAGCCCAATAGAGAAGAAAGTATATGGTAAGATGATCTCATGAAATGTCTGCCATTTTCTCTTAAAGAAAAGTCCTACATAACCTAATGAGAATTATTAAATGAACGGGGTTCCTTCAAAACTGAATATGATCAATAAACCTATGGAATATAGTACAAAATATCCTTTCTATGGATTTGCGTTACTGTCAGTTGTAGGGATATATGTCTCTATTCATTTCTTTAGTAATTACCCACAAAGTTTGGCCCAAACCTCAAAAGAATAACTCATGAGGCTTTAACTCTACCGCCTAACCTTGATTCTGCCTGAAACCAAGCTTCAGTCAACCTCAATTCAGATCTGGATCCAAACTCAGGCTACTTAGTCCATATTGAATCAAAATAGATTACCATCACTTCAAGAACTTCTCTGCACTGAAGGAAACATGTGCTGTACTTTTTATGGGTTGCCCTTTAAAAGGCAAAACATAAGCAGCTGAACAATAAGGACATGTTTGGGTAATAATATTATTTCATTCCTTTTATTTACATGAAATATGGTCCTTACAGGTCTTTTCTTTTTTTGTTATTTTCCCAGCCACACACCTGGCACTTAATTCCTATTCTTTCTATGGAGAACAGATTGCACTTCTCAGATAGGTCTTATGCATGTGTAACCCACTGTCCAGCATGTATGTCATGTCCTTTCCTTCCCACCATGCCTAATCTGTCAATCTTGTGAGTCTGTTATAGCTCTCCTGTAGGGAGCCTGGCTCCGTGACTCAAACTGCAGTGATTTATACTTTCATTTCTGGGGGTTAAAATGGGCAATTACACAAAGATCTCCCAGATTATCACACTTATTAGTACAATATGGGTATATGAAACAGGAATCCTTCTAACGTTTAAGTAGGACATGATCCCAACAGTCTTATATTACAGGTTTTGAAGATGCCTTTAATGAACTCCATGCAAAATGACTGCAGAGGATTCATATGATTGCTTTTCCTTCAGAATCAGAAGAAAGAAATGAATACTCTCTCCATTTTTTTTTGTTTTGTTTTTGGTAGTATGAGGAATAGATTATCCAGAAAAACACAGATGCTAGGATCGTCTTTACCTGTACCTTTTAAAAGGTAACTTTGCTGAAATGTCAGTAACAAATGGCTAAGCAGTCAGGTCTTCTGCTTATTTTTTCATAACCATCAAAGTTTTAGAGATAAAGAACAGTTGTTTCTGAGCCCAGAAAGAGCCTTTTTTCTCTGCATTCCTTTTAGACTACATGAAATACCCTCTGAGTGTGGGTAATTTGTTTCATACAGCAAGATGAAAATAAAAGACCAATGAACCATCTCTACGCAAGCCCAGTCATTAAGAGTTGTTTATATCAAATGCTTTGGAGAAAGCAAAAAACAAAATCTGTATAATATACTAGATACACTGGGGGAAAATGAAACCATGGGGCGGGAATGTTCCTTCCACCCACAGCTGATGGCCCGTTTATGAAGGATGAATATTGATGGGTCTTGTTTCCTAACTAATGTAATCACAGATGCTATTCATAGGCATCTAAGAATTTTAATTTTTTTTTTACACCTTGTAGAAATGAGACTGACAAATGAATAAACTTACTCTCGAAGACTTTCAATCATTTTTTCCATTGCATCTTCCCAACAATAAGCTTTAACTGACTGTATATTCTCAATTATTTCTGAAGTGATCACAAGTCTCTCATTTGTCTTTCCTGCCCTCCTGTCTCTGTAAAATAACACATTAAAATACTAGTGAAAAATTTGCATTAAAAGCACAATTATATATTATGAAAAAACAAACACTAGTAGGTAGGACTCAAATAAATGTCAGTGAGTCTTCATATTGTATAAAAATTCTCACTACTTTCCACATATTAAACACTCAACTTTTTGTATTAGCATACTGAGTGTTAACAAATAAGAACATGAACATCCAAATTCTGATTAAGAGGCAATGTGGAGCTCACAACGAAAGCAGGGTCATACCTCCTCTGCCATTTTAAGGGGCAAATTATTCTAGTTTTATTAATTTATGATATACATATCAGTGGGAATGCCAGTATGTTATTTCCTATATCCTGGTGTGTAACCAACCAAAACCTAGATTAAGTACCAAGATTTGGAAACACACAGGTACAAATTCTGTGATTTACTCACAAGGAGCCACATTGATTTCAGTCAGAAATATTCCCCATATGTGAAATAATCTTACAAACTAATTACCAATTAATTATTTGTATACTAGTCTATTAAAGATACACATCAGCATTAGCCCAATAATATTTTTCTACTTTTTGAACAAAGTAATATTCCTAAGTGAGGACCCTAAAGCTCATAAGCCAATATATCTTGTGAAAACACAATTATTTAGAATAGCTTTTAAACTTTCTCACCTGTACTTCATCATCATTCGTCCTAACCAGGCCTGGAAAAGGGCCACGAGTATCAGAAAAGCAAATCCACAAAACGCTGACCACTCTAACATTTCCCATAGCAGGCCCACCAGTAGAACCACTTGTAAAGGTGCAATCCATACAAAGTGAGCCAGTGCCAGCCCCTGCAAAAATCCACATTAAAAATAGGCAGACAAATGAGACCGGGGGCGCTATTGAGATAATACTCTGAACAATTTACACAAAGAATAGCAAAAGAATTTCCAGTAGTAAAACAAGTTTATAAAGGAGATCTTGTGGTTCTGAGCACACAGCAATGTGGGTGTTAATTACACTGAGGACATACCAATGAATATATACATTCCACACATGAGCTTTGTTTTCCTTTTTCCCAAGGGACAAAGTTCAATCCACAATTCTCCTCAATGTAATATAAATAAAAGGTGAAATCCTGGCCCTATGTATACGTGTAGAGCTTCAAAGCAAGCAGGATTCCCTCCCCTTCCCATTTTTAGTCAATGCCAGATGAGAAGAAATATATGCAAGAACCTATGGAAAATTATTTAAGTTATGGAAGGTAACTGTTCATTTGATGAAAGCACGACTAAGAGGGTGTGTGCAATTAATTCAAAACAGCCTGCTCCCTATACACTCGACTTCCTCATTTGTTTTTTTCCTAAGACAGATTTAGGGACAACTCCTGTAGTCCAGAGAGTCAAATAATGCCACGGATAAAGCACCCCCTCAGAGACCAGAAACCTCATAAGTACTAGGCAATAATGACTGGTACATACCATGAGAGAGATACAGAAGCAGCCTAGAATTCCCCTTTGTGACTTGGAAGCTCTTTGGTTTTGGGAGCAGGGGCAAGAGAGCAGTTGAGGGTGAGGCAGATGAAACCTACAATATCCAGGCCCTAGAAACTCATAGCTCTTTGCCATACAAGATGAATGGTAGGAGTACAAGTCACTACCACACTAACATTTATATGATAGCATCACGATGTGTAGACTACCCCCACTTGTGTGAAAAAATATGCAAATGAGGCAAAGCGTGGAATAATAAATAAGGCTCCGTTTTTGCGCAAAAAACCCCTCTTGTGCAAGAGCCATTCTTCCTCTTTTTTCAGGAAGAATGGCTCTTGCGCAAGAGGGGTTTTTTGCGCAAAAGCCTCTTGTGCAAAAAGTGGCTGCTCATTAATTATGCAAATAGGCACTGCAATATTCCATGCTTTGCCTCATTTGCATATTTATTGTGCAACACAGCACAGTATAGACCTAGCCCATAGATTCTGAGGGAGCTATGCTATCAGGAGGATTGGAGAGGGATACACAAGATAGTCAGGGCTGGCTTTATCATGAGGTGAACCGAGGCGGCTGCCTCAGGTGCCAGACTGTGGGGGAGGGAGGTGCCACTAGGACCCAGAGTGTAGAAAATTATGTCTGCTGCTGCATATGTTTTCTTTCTGCGCTAGATGCACAGAGATGGTGGAGTGCCATGAGAGAAGTAGAACAGGAAGAAGGCAGAATTGAGATCTTTCAATGTTTTGGCCCAAGGGAAGGGGAATGGGGGCGTCATTTGAGCTCCCCGCCGCAGGTGCAAAAATGTTGTGGGCCAGCCATGAAGATAGTATCTATCTAATGTGAAAGCTTTGTACTTGTACCTACAATAGCTGATTGCCTTCTGAGTATCACATGAGAAGTTCCACTCTTCCTGTCTTCCTCACACCTCAGCCTTATGCCAGCTGTAGGAGGAAGTGGCATGCTGATCTCCCAGTAGGATGATCAGTCAATCTGTAACTTGAAATCCATGGAATTTCTAGGCCCTTCCATCAACTGAACAACACACAGAATTGTACAGTCCACATGCTACAAGAGACACCCTTTACTTTCCAGGTTTGTGCTGCTACCTGGCTGTCTTGCGTACAGGAGATGGGAGATCGTGTGGTTTGAATCAGCCTCTCCTGACTCCACATGCACATATAATATAGGTGGGAATGTAGTTTGAGATTTTCTTAAGATGAACACAGCTCACCTGAGCTGGCCATTTATTGCCATTACTTGACTGCAGTCAAAATGGTGCTAACACTTCTAAAACTGTTTGACGTTTTGCAATGACACGCTTTTGTTTCTGTCCATTCCAAGTACAAGAGCTTAAATGAGCAATCAGTGACATACCTCATCAAATTTGTTCAGATTGTTGGAAAGGAGACTAATGAGTTGTCCGGTGCTTATTTTATCTAGGACTCTACTTGACAGTTTTAAGGTCTGCAAAATGAAACAAAACAGCAGATGAATGACCTTGTAACTTACTTGACTAAAAAAGAATAAATAAAAATAAAATACTAGTAATTAACAGCCAATGAAACAATAATAGAGATGTTTCACTTGTTATCTTTATTACAAAGAAAAACACTTAATAAATCCGTTTTATTTATGCTACTAAAGTTTTATGTATTCGTTTTATTACTTTGCAAATATTGACCTTTTTCCTACCTCACTTTTACTTTGTTGCATATTTCTGTCAATAAGGTGAGACTGAATTTTTCATGAGTGTTCTGTGCATAGGCTCAAATCCTCTACAGTGCACATCTTCATGAGAATTTACTGGTAGACTGTGAAACTTGCAATGAGGAGCAATAACAGTCACTCCGGAGTTAAAATTGGGTTCTGTTTGGCATGTAACATAGAATTTCAACCTCTTTGTTTTTATATAAAAATTCATACTTGTCCTGTCCCAAATTTCCAGCACAAAATCTCTGAGTAAACTGAAATCTTTTGAGTATTTTCCCATAAATCTATTACTGGGGTTCTAAGTTATATTTAGTCAACAAACAGTATTTTACATTACATATTCTGAGTATTATAGTGTTTCGGCTTCAGGTAGCTTAAAAACAAACTATAGAAGGCCGAAAAGATGTGTATGAATGCAGAAACGGGTCTGGGTTTATATAATTGCTTTAACGGCAAGAAGAAAACAATTCTTACCACTACTCTTCACATAACTATATCTTTATGCTAAACAGTTAGCTAATGGGGAACAAGATATACTTGGCTATTTCTGCTCTTTGACAAATTATGAAGAAAGCTTTTTGAATAGTTTAGGGGAGGGCAGACCCAACAATGGGGATGGGGAGCAAAGGGAACAGTTGCCCCAGGGCCCAACGATTCAAAAGGCTTGGGTCTCTCAACTGCTGCCACTACAACAAGAGCGGGAGCAGCCAGAGTTCCAGGCTCTTTAAATTGCCACCAGAGCAGCACACAGCATACTCCAAGTGGCTCAGGGGGCTGGGTGAGAGACTAACATGGCACACTTGGCTACCCCCAGCCCAACCCCTTCCAGGAGAACAGAACTGCCCCTCGCCCCCCACCTTGCGCAGGGGCCGGGCAAGTCTGTCAGCCCTCCTCCAGATGTTCCAGGAATCCCAAACTTATGATTGACTGACACAATGCACAAGAAATGGGCATTACTAACCCAGGAGAAAATGATTTTTGACAAAATAGCAGCTTTTTTGTGGAAGAGCAAGATACCATTGTTCAAGAGATTTGTTCCACATTTTCACAAAGTAAAAACTAAAGATTCTGTTCTTCATCAAACCAGTGGCTCACTTTGGCTAGGAAGCCAAGTGTATAAGTAGGTTTGGGGACTGGAACCATACAGCCTGAAGCTATTTCTACATGAGCACTGTTGTCAGTATAGCTTATGTTGCTCAGAGGAATGAAAAGAACCACCTCTTTCAGCAACGTAAATTACATTGACAGAAACACCTGCGTGAACAGAGCTATGTTGGCAGAAGATATTCTCATGTTGACATAGCTACTGCCACATGTTGGAGGTGGATTAATTATGTTGATGGGAAAGCTTTCTCCTATTTGCATAGTGTGGCTGCATGGATACAGCCGTGCTGCTGTAAGCTTGCTACTACAGACATAGCCAAAGACTATCACTGGATGTGATCTGAAAAATATATTATTTTTGCTAGTTTTGACAGTTTTCATCTTAGGATAATTGCTTGCACACTGATTCAATTGTAATGAGGGATGCGGTCTTTTGTAAATGCATCATTATAAAGCTGCCGTAGTGTGAGTGTGCACAAGATATTCTTCATCACAGGTAATTTTGAATAGGTAAGGAGAGCCATTACCATAGAATGAGCTATGAACTAAAATCTATTCTAGCACAATCCTTCTTTCATACATATACAGCTCCATCACCAGTGCCCTGCACTGGCTCAAAATCTGCTTGTTTTTAGACTGCAGCAGAGGAATTACTCATACATTTGGCTAAATATAGCTACATTTTGATAAAAATTCCACTCCTTTTGAGATCTGTACATTTGCAAAACAGAATAGTTTTTGGACATCACTTGCTACACATTTTTCAGAGGAAGGAAGAATCTTTGTAGACAGATAATTTTAGGGCACCACCTTCTAAATATAATGCACATATGGGCACCATAAAAAGTTGGCATTTGCCAACTATTACTTCATATTACTATGTGAGATATTATAGGGGATTTCCCTAGACTCAATATAGAACATAACTGTTATGAGTGTGTGATATCTGTTGCAAAATGTTTACCTTTTAATGGTAACCACTGAATGTTTCCAATTCTGTACATCAACAGTATCAATCTGAGGACAGCTTTGAGCCACTTAAAAGAAAACCTTCAAAATAAGAGCCAATAAATAACTGGGATGCAGGAAACTGCATACTGTAAGGTAGCTTTTTCTTGTGATTTACATTCACTTTATTATTAAAACATGATCCCTTCTATAGTTTATTGCCTAAATCTTCCCCTCTTCTGAAAGTGTTCTTGTGCTAGCAGCATAGACTAAATACAATAATTTTGCTTTCTTATTCATTAAGATGAAAGTGAAAAAGCTACCTTTTTGTAAATTAAGCTAAACATGGCTATTCTCATTTGCATTCCTATATGATGAAGTCCAAATATAGCAGGATGCAGAAGCAGTGTCCTCACTGTGAAGAGAAGACACAGGCCTATGCCCAGATAGTAAGCTATGGATCGCTCATGGGAGTTGTTGGGATCATAGGAGGCTATTATTCTTCCCAGTAAAAGAGGCTGCACAGCTTTGGTGACTTCCTGCAGAAGAAGACAAGAGAAAATAGTTTGTTACCATAATTTTTTTTTGGAACAGACAACTTTTTAATTTCAAGCTGCATCAGCCATTCAATTATAGAATATCATAACCAAGGATGCTTGCTCTCTTCACAGTGCAAATTAAAAGATACAATAACTATACAGCACTTGATTCACCATTGTTTTATTCCAGATTTATGAGTTTTTTGCTGCTGTAACTCCACTGAAGCTGGCTCTTTAACCCGGCTCCCCCCAGCACCTGATCCTGCTCCCCCTTGCTGCCTCTCTCTAATAGAGGCAGCAAGGGTGGGGGGAGGGAAGCAACTAGTCAAGTCACTAGTTGACTATCGGATAAGCATTTGCTTATCGGATAGTCGACTAGTCATTTATATCCCTATTCCTTTCCATGCATTCTATCTCAAAAGTCACTAAACAAAGATGCTAAAAGCACCTGAGTTCCTTCAGGTCACTTTCTCTTTTATATTCTGTGTAAACCACAGAACAGTTCTGAAATACAAATGAGCTCAATTGTTTATTAGTGTTAAAAACTTTGTATATATGTGTGTGTCCTCTTCTCATCCTGTTACTGTTTCTCTTCCAGCAAAGAAAGTGAGTGTCAAATACTAAGCAATCAGACAGTTGCAAAACTCTATTTGCACAGATGTGTGATGCACTGTAAATGTTCCAAAGTGGCGCCCCCAAGCTATGGGGTGGCAGGAAAAGTCAACATGCAGGAAGAGAAGGAGAGAGGAACTAGTGAAGCTCAGTTGTAAATCAGGTTTTTAAATGATAAATACATCAGGACTTTCCCCTTTGATTTTTCTTTTCCTCTCTACACTCTTTAAATTACTATTGGTTATCATGACGAGAGCATTACCAACTGCTTTTATATCATGTGCTAAAATTTCATCAGAATAGAAAAGTTAGCTATCTGTTTCAACACAGGAAATGAAAGTTTATACCCTGAATAGACCACCTGTGTTAAGTACTACCTTTCTTGGATTAAATATATTGTGTCAACACAAATACTGTAAACGTGAGTCCTGGTTTGACAAAGCTGATAGTGTTCTTAGTAGGGAGAATGAGGAGTATTTATGAAACACGTACACACGCAACCTTAGGCAGCTGCGTTAAGACCATCTGCATCTATAAGCAGCAAATCACATTTTCATATATCTCATAAAAATACAAAATCACCTTTCAAGGACATGGGCAGTGCTTTGTTTCACATTCCATGACATTCCAATTTAAGTTTTGTACATCTGTCTTAAACAGCATGTACTCTAGTATTTACAGTTTATTCCATTGTATGCATCAGTGGAAATACCATGCTCTGCTACTGCTTGTTATGTATATAGAGATATTAAATATGTTTTAGCTTATTGAAGCAAAGTGGTTTACAGGAATATACAATGAATAATGACTGGCACTATGCCACATCATTTGCTATATCATGTTGGCAGGGGAGGTAGAAAAGAATTTATACTGTTTTCCAAGAGAGATTATATATATATATATATATGAGAAACTGATATTTAATGTACACAGAGAAAGGTAAATTTTGGGGCAGGGAGTTTTTATATTGTTCTGTCCTGTAATTCTGACAAGTTAACAGCTAACAAACATTAAAATAACTTGTCTATCATGGTATGAGATATGTGAACCTGTTTTTCAATGGGATTATTCAAGAGAATATTCACCTGCTGAGTCATTCTATATTCCACAGACATTAATTATGGAAATGTAACGCTGGAGATAACCCAGATATTTCATCAAGTCCATCTTACTACATTTTAGGCAGAACCATGTAAACCTGGGTGACCTCTGACAAGGATTTGTCCCAACTGTTCTTAAAATCCTCCAGTGGTAAAGCTTCCAGGCCTGGTCTACAGTAGTCCAAAATTAGCCCCACAAGGTTGAATTTGTAAACTATGTATCCACACTACCAAGTCCATTATTCAGGAATTAGGGGCCACTGAATTCAAATTCTGTAGTCCTGATTTTCCTGAGGAATAACACTGTTCCCAAACTTGTAAGTCTGAAATAATATTAGTGTGGATGTTCCAGTGCCATTAATTCAAACTAATTGGCTTCTGGGAGGCCTCCCACAGCTCCTCAGAGTGGTTCCAGGAGCATTCTAAGTCCAAAGCAGCACGTTCACATTAATTGAGTCTTCCTCAGACTAAATTTGTTTTTTCCCCTGTAGTGAGGGCACAGAACTTCAAATCTGTAAAATCAAGTGCCCAGAAATCAAATTTAGTAAATTCAGAATAATCTTCTAGTGTAGACATGGCCCCAGTGATTTCAGTGTGAGCAGGGCTTGAAAACAAAACAAACAATTTTGACAGAGGTTTTTTCACTCAGTGATTGCCATGAAAACCAAGAGCTTTATCTCTTTGTCATAAAAGGTATGGAATTTGCATCCAATGTGCTATGTTCACACTCATCGTTAATCTGATGGTCAGTGATTTCTTAAGCAAATGAGAATGTGGGCAATATGTATGACCAAGCTGTGAATTAGCTTTGGAAGCCTACTGCTGTTCTGTCCACACCTACTTTCAAATTCTGCTTTACTGAAGAGATTTCCTTGAGGAAATTACCTTTCACATAGACACATTCCCAACTCATCCCCGAGATACAGACATTTATTTTTCTCATTTCTAAAGTCTAAGACTCTCTCCAAGCTACCGCCACCAAATATCTAATAATACACACACAACTAGTTGAATCAGATTTGTTTTCCTGATGCTAAACTTCAGTGGAGACTGGGCTACACGTCTGTGGCCACCTAGTTACCTTTCATTTGGAGGAAGAAGTTAATATGGGATATTAGCTAATTTTGTATATTTACAAGGAGATTGCAGTTAGAAAACCTGGTTTAGGAGAGTTCCACAATATTTTAGGATACATTCTTACAGGTTTTTTGTTCATTTGTTTTACAAAGCCTGAAGTCTTCCCTCAGACTTCAGTGGGAATTGTGCTCATGAGACTTTGGCTAAGATTCCCCTTGCTGGCCCTATCCTAATGCTCTAATTGTTAGCCTTCGTTTTTCAGCAGTCACTTTAAGAAGTATTTTTTCACTCTGTCAGGTAGCTAGTTTCTAATACATGCAATATATTCAACATTTGTATTAACATTTTAAACACTGTACACAACCATGTTTTGCAGAATACAGAGCTCTCGTATGCTGTAGCACAATTTGTCAGTTTACTATTGTCTTCTTGTTAAATGTCTTTATGAAAAAAAATTAGGTCCAGAACCTTCATTTAAATGGCTGAGCATAAGTTTGATTTCTCTTGTTTTTGTGAGTTTGAGCCAGACTCTTGCAGACTCATTGCTATATACTAGCAAACCTTGAACCAAATACATGTTACAAAGGACTCATTGAACTGTCAGTGTTTCTGCATTTCCTTTTCCCATCTTTGCTGATTACAAGGTATTTTGTATAAACAGAAATTTCTCTTTCCTAATCAGTTTTCAAAGCTAATCCTCCTGCCATTCAAAGATAGTACAATTCAGTGCTTGTGACACAAAAATGTTCCCCTGTTGATGAATTATTAGGTCAAAAATATCCACCCAAACCCCTCAAAAATTCAGGGTTTAAAGACAGCCCATTACTACTTGCCTCTCCTTAATTCCCACACCAAGAAACTCTCTCTCACTGCCTGAAAGGTATGCTAATAATATGTCAGGATCCTTTAAAATAGGCATAGATAATAAGTCACTAAGAATCATAATGCCACTGTATAAATGCATGGCATAACCGCACCTTGAAAACTGTGTGCAGTTCTGGTTGCCCCATCTAAAAAATATTATATTAGAATTGGAGAAGGTATAAAAGAAGAGCAGCAAAAATGATTGGGACACAGGACAGCTTCCAGATGTGGACAGATTAAAAGAAGTATGAACGTTCACTTTGGAAAAGAGATGTGTGCATGAGAGTCGGGGAGAAAATATGATGGATGTCTATAAAATCATGAAAGTGAATAAGGAAGTGCTATTTTCCCTTTCACATAGAAGAAGAATCAGAGCAGGTTTAAAACAAACAAAAGGAAGTACTTCTTCACACAGTCATCTCGTGGTACTTGTTGCTGGGGACATTGGGAAGGCTAAGACTATAAATGGCTTAAAAAAACAAAACAAAACAAAAAAACACTCAATAATTGCCCTGTTTGGTTCATCTGCCATTGGCTACTGACAGCAGACATAATAATGGGCTAGGTGGTCTGACCTAGAATGCCCATTCTTAATTTTCTTTTAAACCTGACTGCTCTCCTTTTGCACAGCCCCTCTTCACCTCTAAGGGAGTTGAGGGGTAGAAGTAGCCCAGACAGTATCTCCTGAGAAGCTGATAAAATTCCATGAGTGCATTTGGGCATTATGATTATTTGGAGTTGAGAATATGTGAAATTCGGTTGGCGTGACTGTTAATCTTGCCTGAATGGGCGATTTCCTTAGCTTTTAATGATTATATACAAAAGAAATGCATTTGTTCAATCTGTTGTCAAAGATGATGGATTAATTTTCTGTGGGAATACAGACCTCCCTCCCCTCACCCCAAACCTCTACATGCCCCTCAAAAGCAACCAGAGTGAAGCAGACAAAAGCCAATTCAGGCTACTGTGTACAGATACAGTATACCCTCCTAGTCGATGAGCAGCCACAATCTGCACTACTTGAATCTTTTCAGTAGCCCCAAATGGGGGAGGGTAAAACAATCAAATCTAGAAGTAAAAACATAATAGAAAGCCAAAATAAAGCCTGAATCCAAGAGAAATGTGTGCAACATCAGCACTTTCATTCAGTGGGTCAGCTCATGTCTCCAGACACCAAAAACATGCATACTTACATAAGAACATAAGAACAGCCGTACTGGGTCAGACCAAAGGTCCATCTAGCCCAGTATCCTGTCTTCCGACAGTGGCCAGCACCAGGTGCCCCAGAGAGAGTGGACCGAAGACAATGATCAAGTGATTTGTCTCCTGCCATCCCTCTCCAGCCTATGACAAACAGAGGCCAGGGACACCAATTCTATCCCCTGGCTAATAGCCTTTTATAGACCTAACCTCCATGAAATTATCTAACTTCTCTTTAAACTCTGTTATAGTCCTAGCTTTCACAGCCTCCTCTGGCAAGGAGTTCCACAGGTTGACTACACGCTGTGTGAAGAACTTTCTTTTATTAGTTTTAAACCTGCTCCCCATTCATTTCATTTGGTGTCCTCTAGTTCTTCTATTTAGGGAACTAATAAATAACTTTTCTTTATTGTCCCTCTCCATACCACTAATGATTTTATATACCTCTATCATATCCCCCCTCAGTCTCCTCTTTTCTAAACTGAAAAGTCCCAGTCGCTTTAACTTCTCCTCATATGGGACCCGTTCCAAACCTCTAATCATTTTAGTTGCCCTTTTCTGAACCTTTTCCAAGGCCAAAATATCTTTTTTAAGGTGAGGAGACCACATCTGTACACAGTATTCAAGATGTGGGCATACCATAGTTTTATACACGGGCAGTAAGATATTCTGGGTCTTATTTTCTATCCCTTTCTTAATAATTCCTAGCATCCTATTTGCCTTTTTGACCGCCGCTGCACACTTTATGGAAGTTTTCAGAGAACTATCCACAATAACTCCAAGATCTCTTTCCTGATTTGTCGTAGCCAAATTAGCCCCCATCATACTGTACGTATAGCTGGGATTATTTTTCCCGATGTGCATTACTTTACATTTCATTTGTCATTTTGTTGCCCAATCGCTCAGTTTGGTGAGATCTTTTTGGAGTCCCTCACAGTCTGCTTCTGTTTTGACTATCCTAAACAGTTTGGTATCATCCTCAAACTTTACCACCTCACTGCTTACCCCTTTCTCCAGATCATTTATGAATAAGTTGAAAAGGATTGGTCCCAGGGCTGACCCTTGGGGGACACCACTAGTTACCCCTCTCCGTTCTGAAAATGTACTATTTATTCCTACCCTTTGTTTCCTGTCTTTTAACCAGTTCTCAATCCAAGAAAGGACCTTCCCTCTTATCCCATGGCCATGTAATTTACACAAGAGCCTTGGCGAGGGACCTTGTCAAAGGCTTTCTGAAAATCTAAGTATACTATATCTACTGGATCCCCCTTGTCCGCATGTTTGTTAACCCCTTCAAAGAACTCTAATAGATTAGTAAGACATGATTTCCCTTTACAGAAACCATGTTGACTTTTGTCCAACAAATTATATTCTTCTACATGCCTCACAGTTTTATTCTTTACTATTGTTTTGACTAATTTGCCCGGTACTGAAGTTAGGTCTGTAATTGCCAGGATCACCTCTAGAGCCCTTTTTAAATATTGGTGTCACATTGGCTACCTTCCAGTCATTAGGTACGGAAACCGATTTAAAGGATAGGTTACAAAACACAGATAATAGTTCAGCAATTTCCCATTTGAGTTCTTTTAGAACCCTTGGATGAATGCCATCCAGTCCCGGAGATTTGTTAACATTAAGTTTTTCTATTTGTTCCAAAACCTCCTCTAATGACACTTCAATCCAGGACAGTTCCTCAGATTCACCACCCACAAAGGACGGTGCAGATTCGGGAATCTCCCCAATGTCCTCAGCCGTGAAGACTGAAGCAAAGAAATCATTTAGTTTCTCTGCAATGGCTTTATCGTCCTTGATTGCTCCTTTTATAGCTCGATCATCTAGGGGACCCACAGGTTTTTTAGCAGGGTTCCTGCTTCTAATGTACTTAAACATTTTGTTATTTCTTTTTGAGTTTTTGGCTAGCTGTTCCTCAAAATCTTTTTGCTTATTACATTTTTATACTTGATTTTACAGTGTTTGTTCCTTTCTATTTATCTAGGATTGGACTTCCTCTTCTTAAAAGATACCTTTTTGTCCCTCACTGCTTCTTTTACATGGTGGTTAAGCCACGGTGACTCTTTTTTAGGTCTCTTGCTATGTTTTTTAATTTGGGGTATACATTTAAGTTGGGCCTCTATTATGGTGTCTTTAAAAAGTTTCCATGCAGCTTGCAGGGATCTGGCTCTAATCATTGTGCCTTTTAATTTCTGTTTAACTAACCTCATTTTTGTGTAATTCCCCTTTTTGAAATTAAATGCCAGGGTGCTGGACTGCTGAGGTGTTCTTCCCACCACAGGAATGTTAAATGTTATTATATTATGGTCACTATTTCCAAGTGGTCCTGTAAGCGTTATCTCCTGGACCTCATCCTGTGCTCCACTCAGGACTAAATCGAGAATTGCCTCTCCCCTTGTGGGTTCCTGCACCAGCTGCTCTAAGAAGCAGTCATTTAAGCCATTGAGAAATGTTATCTCTTTTTCTCTTCCTGAGGTGACATGTATCCAGTAATATGGGGATAATTAAAATCCCTCATATTATTATAGAGTTCTTTATTTTGGTAGCCTCTCTAATCTCCCTCAGCATTTCAATGTCAGTATCGCTGTCCTGGTCAGGTGGTCGGTAATATATTCCTACTGCTAATTTCTTATTGTTGGAGCATGGAATTACTATCCATAGCGATTCTATGGAACATGTTGATTCATTTAATATTTTTATTTCATTTGATTCTACATTGTCTTTCACAATGTGCCACCCCACCACCCACCCGGCCTGCTCTATCCTTTCAATATATTTTATATCCCGGTATGATTGTGTCCCACAGATTTTCCTCATTCCAGATTTCCATCATTTCAGTGATGCCTATTATGTCAATCTCCTTTAATACGAGGTACTCTAGTTCACCTATCTTATTAGTCAGACTCCTAGCATTTGTGTAGAAGCACTTTAAAAATTTGCCACTGCTTATTTGTCTGCCCTTCCCTGATGCATTGGATTCCTTTATATGCGGTTGTTTGTCTGCTCTGGCCCATGGTTTGTCCTCTCCCCTCCTCTCTTTCTGACTATAGCTTAGAGAATCTCTATCAATAGATTCTCCTCTAAGAGAAGTCTCCCTTCGATTTACTTGCATCTCAGCACCAATCAACTTCCCCCATCTCTTAGTTTAAAAACTGCTCTACGGCCTTTTTAATGTTTAGTGCCAGCAGTCTGGTTCCACCCTGGGTTAGGTGGAGCCCATCCTTCCTGTATAGGCTCCCCCTCTTCCAAAAGTGTCCCCAGTTCCTAATAAATCCAAACCCCTCTTCCCTACATCATCGTCTCATCTCCGCATTGAGACTCTTAAGCTCTGCCTGTCTACCTGGCCCTGCGCATGGAATTGGAAGCATTTCCGAGAATGCCACCATAGAGGTCCTTGATTTCAGTCTCTTTCCTAGCAGCCTAAATTTGGCCTCCAGGACACCTCTCCTACCCTTCCCTACGTCATTGGTAGCTACATGTACCACGACCACCGGCTCCTCCCCAGCACTACACATAAGTCTATCTAGATGCCTCAAGAGATCCGCAACCTTCACACCAGGCAGGCAAGTGACCATTCGGTTCTCCCGGTCATCGCAAACCCAACTATCTATAGTGATAAAAATGTAGCCGTGTTAGTCTTTTTTAATTGTATCCTTTGGTATATATGGTTGTGACTACTTTCTTCCACTATTTGATCTGAGGAAGTGGGTCTGGCCCACGAAAGCTCATCATCTAATAAACCATCTTGTTAGTCTTTAAAGTGCTACATTGTCCAACTATCTATGTTTCTAACGATTGAATCACCCACTACTAACACCTGCCTCTTCCTAACAACTGGCATTCCCTCCCCCTCAGAGGTATCCTCAGTGCGAGAGGATACCGCAACATCCTCTGGAAGGAGGGTCCCAACTACGGGATGGTTTCCCTCTGTTCCGTTGAGACTTTCATCCTCTTTAAGAGCACTGGGGCTCTCAGACTGGAGGTGGGACAGTACTACAGTGTCCCGGAAAGTCTCACCAACATATCTCTCTACCTCCCTTAGCTCCTCCAGTTCAGCCACCCTGGCCTCCAAAGCCCAAACTCGGTCTCTGAGGGTCAGGAGCTCCTTGCAACGGGTGCACACATACGTCACCCGCCCACAGGGCAGATAATCATACATGTTACACTCGATGCAATAAACAGGATAGCCCCCACTCTGCTGCTGGGCTTCTGTATCCATTTTTCTTATGAATAAGTTTAAGTATAAACTGGGCTTCTTTTTAAATCTCTGGAATATAGATTATTATAAGAGTTATGTTTTAAAGAAGGTCAAAAGTCACTAGCGCCCTCTAACCTTCCTCTCCAAACTCCCTGTTAGCTCCCTGGTCGCTGACTCACAGGCTTATATAGCTCTGGCAGCCCCTCCCCTGACTGAGGCTCAGCAAATTAACAGAGGCTTCTAGATTTCAAACCTTTTAGTAGCTCCTTCAAACAAACCAACCAACCAACCAACCAACCAGACAAATACAAGCTCAGCACAAAGCAAATAACTCCCCCCCCCCCACACACACACACAAACACACACTACAGACAGCACTACTACTTACCACAAGGGTCCCGTTTTTACTCCTCTTTTACCTGGAGAACTCCCTCTCCAAACTCCCTGTTAGCTGCTCCTGTTCACAGTTTCTTCTCTTTCTTTTAGTACAGTTGCATTGAACATGGAATTTTTAAAAACTATTCACTTTCAGTACTATAGCTCCCTTATTTTTCCACAGGCCCTTTGCTTTTTCCAGTTCTTTCCCATCAGATTAGCTTCTCCTCTTTCTTTCTTTTTCCTCTTTCTCTCTTTCTGTTCTATTCTCTCACCCATTTCCTCATCTGCATTATTATGTATTTGTATATTCCAATAGCATCTTCTCCAATCAAGAATCTGGGTACCAACATGCTAGGCACTGGACAAATAAACAAAGGTGGTCCAAGTCCCAGTCTCTTTGTCCGTACAAAGAGAGAGGGAGAATTGGTTGAATCCTCAGCTCTTATTTTCATGCTTTGCACACCCTTGGCAATACAAAATAGTCAGAAAGCTGACTTACAGGGGTAACCAAGTACATCCCATGAAACAGAAAAGAACTTTGTGGTGTACAATTTCTGTAGACTTCTCTAAATCACCCATCCTCTCTTACCCTTCATTCAGGTGGTAAACATGAAGCCAATTGCATACTTCTCTCCAACAAGATCCTTAGGGCATGTCTACACTAGGAAATTATTTTGAAATAACTAACTCCTGAAATAGCTATTTTGAAATAGCATATCCACACTACAGGGAAGCCTTGAAATTAGTCCAAGGCAGGCTCCCTTAATGTGAATGTGTTACCTCAACTTAGAAGCCCAGGAAGCACTGGGGAGTAATTACTTTGAATGACTCTGGGAAGTAGTTATTTTGAAATAGCAGCAGTGGAGCATCCATGCTACCACTATTTTGAAATAACTATTTTTAAATAAGCATTATTCCTTGTTATTTTAAATAACCAGACTCTTATTGCAAAATAATGGGCTTGGTAGTGTGGACACTCCATTTGAAATAACTCCCTAGTGTAGATCAGGGCTTACTGGAGTAGCTTCTGGATACAGACTATAATTTAGAGGAGCCCTGAGGCTGTTGCAAATTATACTAGGCACAGGGACTATTTAAGATACTAACCAACTTTTCCCCACAATAGGCCTGTGCAAAATACGGCCTATCGCATCTGGCTTGTGGATACAGTGGGGAGCCCCAGACATGCTCTCAGCTTGCTCTGCCCCACCCACACATCGCTCAGAAACATGGCTGCCAGGCAGTTTTCCTTTAAAATCTGTGAGCCTGGAGGGGAAGAGGCTTTAGGAACTGCTTCCACCCCCAGCACAATCTCACTGGCCAATGTTTCAATAACAGGCAGCCAGGAAACACCACACCCTCTCCCCTCTGGGGCTGGTAGTTATTCACATAGCACATAGTTGCAGCCTGTGAGGGGATAAGGCAGGCAGGAAGGCTGCTTCAGGCTGCTGACTGGTAAGTCTCCTGGCCAGTACCTCTGGCACCGCAGCCCCCCCTCCCCCAACCCTCTGCCCCCCACTCCTGTTCTCTACTCTACATACCTAAATCCTCTGTGTCCCCTCCTGCACCCATATCCTCTCCCAGATCTGGCACCCCAATTCCCTGCCCCAGATCATTGTCCCCTTCTACTCTACTCACAACCCAAACCCCTGCAACTCAATCCCCTGCATAACTTCCTATACCCCAATTCCCTGTCTTAGGTCACACCCCAACACCCTGCACCCCACTTCAGTGCCCCAGGTCAAAACCGCCTCCTTTACCCAAACTCCCTCCCTTTCCCCAAGCTCCCTTCTGCACCCAACCTCCATCCCAGACCCTACACCTCCATTAATATCATGGAAGAATGCAGCCCTCGACCACTTTCCAAATTCTTGGTTCTTCAAAGATTATTGCCCACCCTTGCCCCACACCTTTCCTCTTCTGTGCACCTGAGGACTGAACCCAATATCTGTCCATGCAGAAATTGTCTGTCTGATTATCTATAGCTAGAAAACAATTATTTTTTTGTAGATGTGGTTAGCAAGCGCACCATTTCGGGAGGTTAGGCAGGTCAGAAGCTGTGTACTCTGGGACGTGGCTTGCTTTTCATCCCATTCCCAAGACGCTAAAGGAGTGAGGGGAAAGTGCTTATATTCCATACATGCCTCTCATATTTGGCTGGCAAAGGGAGCTCACCAGCCAGGTGTAAGAGGCATGCACGGATTGCAAGCACTTTCCCCTCACTCCCTTAGTGTCAAGGGAATGAGATAAAAAGTAACCCATGTCCCGGAGCGCACAGCTGCTGTCCTACCTAGCCTTCCAAAATAGTGCTGTTGGTGGTTAGAGAATTTTGATGAGCAGATTTTTAAATGAAAATCAGTCATCTAACTTTTACATTAACTTAAAAATTCCATAAATGTGATTATTCAGCATTGAGTCTTTTAAAAAGAAAACATAACCCAACACAACAAAAACCAGGACTATGTAGCACTTTAAAGACTAACAACACAACAGAGCTCTTAAAATACCAAACTATATGTGGCTGATGTGAATGGCTCCAAATTTCCATTTGGGATGTGAAGAACTAGTCAACTATCCAATAAGCAAATGCTTATCAAATAGTCAACAGGTTAGTTAACTAGTCACTTCCCTCCTTTCTGCCTCTATCGGAAAGAAGCAGCAAGGACAAGGGAAGAGGAAGGGGTATTTCAAAGCAGCAGTGCCACGTGGAGCCTGCGGCCAGATCCCGGGCTCCACGCAGCGCTGCTGTTTTGAAATGCCACGTGCAGCCTGGGGCCAGCTGGGGTGTCCCCAGGCTTCTCGCAGCGTTTCAAAGTGCCAGAACCACATAGAGCCCAGGATCAGCTACCAACTCACCAGGTGACCCCAGGCTCCACACGGTGTTGATGCTTTGAAACATCATGTGGAGCCTGATGCTGTGATCCCCACAGCTTTTCAAAGCAGCAGCACTCCACGGAGCCCAGGGTCAGCGGGGGAGTCCCCAGCTGACCCTGGGCTCCACATGGCGCTTTTGTCATTAAAATGCAGGAACAGCCGTAGGGCTGTTGCTACATTTCAAAGGCAGAGGCACCCTATCAACTAATCGAATAGTCGATGCAAAATGCAACAACTACACATTAGTAAATTACTCTCAATTTAACATCCCTAATTTCCATTCAATACTATTTTGTGCATTAAGAATGGTTACCCTTAACTTCTAAGAACACTTGGGGTATGTCTACACTACCACCCTAGTTCGAACTAGGGTGGTAGTGTAGACATACCCTTGAAGATTTACCAAGCATTGCTTGAGTCGTTAACTCAATTATTTATTGTTTCTTGGAAAATAAAATGAAAAATGTACATGTGTCATTGAAATCATTGCTCTGGGATGGGGCTGTGGATGAGGGGTTCAGTATGCAGGCTGACCTGGAAAGAGAGGACTACCACAGCCCTCTCACACTGCAGCAGCTTGGGGCCAGGTGAAAATTGCCTCTCCCTTGCCACTGCAGCTCCAGCAGGCACACCCGGGGGAGGGATCCATACCCCCCAGCTGGGGAAGATCCAGGTTCCTCTGCCCCCCATGCTCCACAGACAGAGCAAGGAATCCAGCAAACTGTGCTCTTTCTCTTCACTCCCTGATGAAGAGGAACAGCCAGCAATGTCCTTGTATGACTAGAGGGAGGGGGAGCTTCAGTGCTCCCCCCAGTCCCTAAAGGGCGCCTGGGAAGTGTGGGAGATTCAGGAAGTACCAGACTGGGGGCTCCCATCCAGATTCTCATCCAGTCCCTTTCACCTGCCTAGTGATTCTGTCTCTTTTCTGAATGTCTTTATGAGAAAGAATCCCATTCCAGCCACATCCCATTTTTCTGGCAAAACCAAACCCTTACCTTGCTTTAAGTTATGAAAACAGGAAGATATCTATCAAATTTGGTGGTCCTAGCTCTTACTGTTTAGGAGTTTAGGAGAACAGACAGACAGACTCATTCTTTCAAATATATAGTACATATATAGTTAATTCTAATATATTTTTCACAAAAGGACGTGTTCACTGAATAGTTTTTGTAATGCAAGTAGCGGGATTAACCAATAAAGGTATGTAATCAACACTTAATTTTCTTTTCAGGTTCAAACAGAATGCTATACTGAAACGTAAGTTTTACAGTTTCCCACTTCTTCATTGTATTGTTGTCTTTGATTTCCTGACTCCGCATTTTTTGTCTAGGGATATCCAGAGCTATCCAGTTAAATCAGCTATATGAAATACCACTCTTTTATTATTGACAAATTTGTATTGTAATAAATATGCACATACTGCCTCAGAACTTTTTAGTTGTAATGATATCAATCAAGATTTGGCTTCAAACTACTGAAAAAGATGTGTTATTTAGACTTATCATTCAAGAATAAAAAAGAAGGAAATGACACAATGTAAAAAGCTTGTATCACTCCCACATTCATGTAATCAGAAGCCATTGTCTATGGCATCTCACCATTGTACACCTCTTTTGGGTCAAATATTGCTCTGTGATGTACTAGCAGAAATACAAAAGAAACTTCAATAATTCCAGTACAGTCATTCCACATTTATACCAGTGTTTATTTCCACATACTAATGACTATTGCAACATCAGCAATAAACCTGTTGTCTTTGTTTGATCATAATGCCTCCTTGACCTTACCCACAATGTGCAAAAATAATTGTTAGTTTCTGTAATCTGCAGTCTAAATTGAAATTAAAATAAAATGCCAATATGAATTAAATTCCCTTTGATATAAATGGGAGATGCTCATGCAGATCATAAGTAGAATGCAATAATTTATTTCATATTGATAAAAATATCTTACAGCACTTAATTACAAAGGACATTAAGGAACTTTGTACTTTATAGGCTGCATGTTAAAACCAGGGTCCTCGTACATTTCTGGAGTTCAAGGCACCAAGAGCCAATTGTGCACCTCTATAAACTATGTATACTCTGCCTCCCCAGCATCTGAAGAATTTGTGCCTTTGTAATATTCACACTCAATGTCACAAAAATGTAGTATGATTAGCATGAGTCCTCAATAATTTAGCAATCATCAGGATTCAGAGCTCATTCAAACAAGAACAAATCTTACCCCTAAATATAATATTATTCCATAGAACATAAATTTCCAGAAAAAGCATCGTCGAAGAGCATTAATAAGTTTGGGTTTTTTCTTTGAAGTTGCCAGCTCCCTGTCCCATTCTCTGAAAAGGAACCAAAAAACAAGACCATTTAGTTGTGTGAGCAAACACGTGAGTCTACAGCTCTAACATAGTTCAATTCACTCAAGTATATCCAAGGAGATTTAGCTAAGGTGGCTGATGAAACAAAGCCTTGTGGAGACCCCAAAGATCTGACCCTCATTGACTTGATAGCTCAATAAAAGTTCAAACCTAGTTCACCCACATATTTGGCAGATTTATATACTCAGCCATACATCACTCTGCAGGGAATTAATTCATGAAAAGGTCACATTGTATGTTTTAAAGAAACCTGCTGTACTTCTTAAGACCAATGCACAAATAATAGGCAAATAAAAGTTTTGGAGCTCCTCCATTCCCTAGCAAGAAGAAAACAAAGAGAAGCTATTCTAAAAAAGTGACTTTTTAAAAAAATGGGCTGCCTGTGTTTTTGTCACCACTGAAGAGACTTTTTGAAGGCAGCCTCATAGTGTAAAGTACATCTTCTGACAGAAACAAAGAGAAGAGTATTATTTATACAAATTATGTATTTGATAACTTACAAACTAAAAGCATCAATTTACAACGTGAAGTGCATTCAAATGGAAAAATAAAGGTACTAGATATTTCCTGTAGAAATTTTACCTTGTGTCAATATGTACTAACCATCACTAAAGTGCTCAGTGCAATACAAAATGGCAGAGCATGGTGACTAGTGATTTGGGGTGCCCAATTAAAGACAAGGGAACTAATTTTCAGCAGGCAGATGCTCTGCCCAATCCAGTGGGGGAGAGAATGGAGCTTCTCCCCCACTGGATTGGGCAGAGTTCACAATGCAGATCCAATCTGTCCTGGATGACAGGAATAGACATCATGGAGCTTACCAACAAAAAGAAAAAGTATGTACAAAAGCGCCTAAATTAATCCCAGTCAATGGAAGTTAGAATGTTATCCCTAGAAGACCTGAGTCTGAAACTCCTACATTAGCTTCTCATTTAGGACTCATTCCTATAAACCAGGGGTCTCCAAACTTTTCAGCCCGAGGGCCGCATTAACTATCAAACAGCAGTTCGGGGGCCGACTACACACTTGAGGTCCAAATAAAAAACAATCAAAACATGGATGTTGTTTTTAATTATTTATTTAATATTATTTTATTCAGTTATTATTTAATAACACATTGATACACTACACATGAACACCTGTATTAGTGTGAATGGTGAAATTGTTTCCTGGATGCCAAAATAGCAGACATTTCTGGCTTTAGATTTGTTGTCCCTAACATCAACAGTGACCTGAGATTATCATCGGACAAGTTTGTTCTCAAATTGTTCTTCACGTATTTCATTCTTGAAAATGTTTGTTCACACAGGTATGTTGTTCCAAAGATTGAAAGGTACCTTGATGCAAAAGTTTTGACATTAGGAAAGTCTTCCTTGGGCAAAAACTGGTAAAAACCCACCAGTCCTATTTTGAACTTGTCCCTAAGGAGGTCATTTGCTTTATATATAAGATGGCGTTATATCATCTCATTGACTGTGAACGGAAGTAGAAAAAGTAAGCAGCGAATAAGGTTTTGCAATGTAATGATCGGTTGGAAAACATAACGCACTACTGCGTGCCTCTATTTTAATTCGGTAAAAACATAACGTCCACATAAGTGGCGGCTGATCTTGGCAGGATACACGTAAATTTCCGTAATTTTTTTCCGTAGACAAAAAGGTCTCCACGGGCCGGATGAGAGGGCCTCGCGGGCCACATCCGGCCCGCGGGCCGCAGTTTGGAGACCCCTGCTATAAACGCTCCATAGGTGACAATGTTTCCAGGGCCAGCACAATACAAAGGAATTCCTTAAGAGCCACTGCATACACAAAAGTCCCATTTGATGTAATAGGGATTTCATAAGCACGCCTGTAGTGCAGGCCATCTGTTTGTGTTAGCAATGGTAGACTTGGAATGAAGAGTACATTTTAAGAAGAGATTTCAACAGAGAGATTGTGGTTGTCTGTTACAATTGAAGGGGGAATGAATTGTGAGGGATAAGTTAAAGCATGAAAGAGAGCACAAAGATGAGAATGGGGAAAGAATACAATCGGAGCAGTGAGGAGTAAAAGCACTATCAGAGTGCAGAAATGGGAGCAGAGATGTAGGCAACAGCACATTAATACAAAGGCCTTGCAAGAAAGGACGAGATGCCGGAACAAGATACAAGTCAGTGGATTTTTAGCTGTGGTTGCAAGTTAAGGAGGACAAAGTGCTGATCAGGAAGGCTGGGGCAGAGAAGGCTGCCTACGAGAAATAAGGAAACAAACAACATTTTAACTCTGGAGACATCAAGGAAAGGATGGAATATTTTTGGATGCTATAGAACAAACAAACAAACAAACAAACAAGATTTGGTGATGATGTGATTATGGTGGGGAGGAAGAAGGTAGAGGGGTGTGAACTGACACTGAAGTTGTCAGCTTAGTGACAGACACAAAGTGACTCATTTTTTGGAAGCAACTACATAGCTGCAAAACTTTCTGAGCTGAATCAGATCCCATTTAGTCTGAAAACTGACAGATCTTAAAAGCATCTGAATACTCTACTAGATTAATTAAGTGAACTAAGATAATACCTCCACCATTTCTATCTCACTCCTACAGACTAAGTTGTTGCCTTATGGATCATGAACTAATGCTATCAAAAAACATATTTTATCATACCTTTCCAAATTTTCAGAAAGATTATCCGCAGAATCTGCAGAAGGGATTTGATATATGTCAGATAGTTCCAGTCGTTGTTTGTAACCCTTCTTCAGAATTGGTTTTGTCCATCTAAGCAGAAAGAGAATCAGTTTCCAAAGTTAATTCTGGAGTTGGTTTAGCTCTTAAAGCAGTCTACCATCAAACACGTTATATAGAAACCATGAAACTACAAGAATGATGTAGCTATTGAAAACATCTGGTACATGTATTACATTAATAAATAGTTTCAGTGTTCTTAGATTTGGATCATGATCCCACAGGCTTTTATATACATAATCTCATTATAATTAGTAGAAATTAATTGAGTATAAGATTGGGCCCTTTGAAGTAGATTTCCAATCATTTGAGATCTCCATTGTCATGAATATTAAGTCACAAAATAATGTTACACTATAGACAGAAGTTGTATATTAATATAAGAAAGGAAATTGTAAATTACAACATTAATTGCATGCACATCAGCTTGCATTGCATGTTACACAAAACCTTTAGAAGTTCTCAGTATAATGGGTGTGCTGAGTAGGGTTGCCAGATGGTTGAAACAAAAATACCGAACACTCCTCCCTCCCCCCACAAAAAAAAACAACACTGGGAAAAAATTCTGTTGAAGGGGGAAAAAAAACCAGGGGGGAGACCAAAGTCGTTGAACAAAAAAAAAAAAAAAGGACTCCAAGGACTTACTAAGCCAAAAAAAAATTTTTTTTTAAATAAAACAGCATTAAAACAGCATGTCCCCTTTAAGTGCAGGGATAGGAACAGGGACCGGTTGAGCACTAAGACCCAGGGGGGAGCATTGCTTCCCCTAGGGCTTTTGCCCGGCAACCATTTTGTACCAGCAGCCTTGCAGAATCAGGTAAGCATGGGGGCTGGGGTCATTTTGGGGGCCAGGAGCGGTTGGGGAGGCCAGGTGCTGAGTGTTTGTAGATTCTCCCTCCTGGCTGGGGAAAATTCAAAAAATACAGGACATCTCAGGTGTCCGGTATTCTCTGAATTTTTTTTTACCGGACGGTGGCGAAAATATCGGACTGTCCAGGTAAATACCGGACACCTGGCAACCCTAGCTGAGGATATTTTTCATACCTAACAACTTTATAATGACAAAAATAAATTGAATACAGAACTTAAAGAGCATATTGTTAGTGCCTTGGACAGGTTTAACACTAACTGAACAGTATTATTAATGGATATTGCAATGCCAGATATCCAGGCTGTCAGGGTGTAACTTTGGGTTACAGTTTTCAGACATTATCAACTTGAGAATCATTTGGGAACTCATTTTACTCTTTTGATGTCAGTTACAACATTTCCATTGACTTCAAACAGAGAAACAGGAGGCCCTTAAATTGCTGATCCATGTAGGGTTGCCAGATGGTTTCAACAAAAATACCGGACGCACTTGACATTACATCACAATCTACATTACATCTTATTTAGAACGTACTGGACATTTATATTTTCTCAATTTATTTCCCAAACAAAAAGCTCAAATACTGGACTGTCCAGTTCAAAACTGGGCACCTGGCAACCCTAGATCCATAGGGGAAATTCTCTATAAACCCTGGTCTGATCTATTCAGCATGTTCTGTAACACTCTTTATGTGTGTTACAGAACATGCTGCTTGCAATTTATTCCCAAGAAATACTGTTCATAAGTTTACATTATCATGTTAATAAGGTCACCTAAAGACAAGTAAAACAAAATTAACAAATGAATTTAAGATTTACTGAAAGTGATGGTATACTTTACAGTTAACCAAGGCTGCATGCAAAATATACTTGACTATCATTGTTAACTATGATACATTTTCTCTAAAAATAATTGCATAGCAAATGCACAAAGGAACAAATTGTGCATGATCACTGTGTGTGTATATAAATGTATGTTGCATGTCTTAGCAATGATAAAAGTTGTGATCAAACATAGAATTTCAAAATAGCTGCCATCTAAGAGCAAAAGATCTTCATGATTTATTGTCAAGAAAAGATGGTCTATAAGGGCCAAACAAAACTTCAGGTGGAAAAAAAGAAATATTTAAAGTGGTCACTTAGAGTTGCTTATTGGAGGCGAGTGTCAGTGAAGGTTTAACTGTGTGTTTGTATACAAGTATATTATATTATTATATTAAAAGGACCAGATTCTCTGCTACACTAAAACCCCATTACACTGGCAGCATAAGGGGGCTCTAAAGTGAATGTGTTATACAGAACAGTGTATAAAGGTTTCAGCATAAATGAGTCACTTATAATGCATGTGTGTATCTGAC
This sequence comes from Pelodiscus sinensis, assembly GCF_052426305.1. Classification (NCBI taxonomy): domain Eukaryota; kingdom Metazoa; phylum Chordata; order Testudines; family Trionychidae; genus Pelodiscus; species Pelodiscus sinensis. The sequence goes on from NC_143052.1 coordinate 47,037,143, forward strand.
TATGAAAATGCATCTGTATACACAATCTAATCAATTTAGAAGGTAATAAATCATATGAAACATAAATAAATAATCCTAGTTATTCAGTAGACAAAGCACTTGGTGAAATTAAATATTTCCCAAGTGGATATCTACATCTAGCTTAAACACCGTACAGAGAATGTGCTTTCTCTAATAAAAGGATTGTCTTTCATTGCTGCAACCACAAAAATGTACAGTTCCAAATAAATTGTTTGGTCTCAGCTCAGTCTTTAACGGCAGTTTACATGAAAAGGCAGATTCTATTTATACATCACAGTAAAGCTAACTGTCAAACTAAAGAACCATAGGTAAAAACATATATGGTCATGAACTTTTTTTTACTGGATTAGGGATCGACGACTTCAAAAACTGATTTCTAATTCATTTTAATACCCTCTGTATTTAAAATAAACTATAATTTTGTTAGCTGAAGAGCATGAGTCGTCATTGCAAATGATGAGTTAGATCATGAACATGATGGTAGAAAGGAAGAATGGCTGTTGATATTATACATGGCTTATACAAACACTGCTAATCCCTTGTTATTCTGAAACAAAAACACTTACAAATTTGTTTCATAAAAGAAACTGCTGTACACTCAGAAAATCTGGCAATCATAAATGACTGCAAGTGAGGCTCCATTAAATAGCTATTGTAGCTAATGAAAGAAGCTGAGAGCACTCCTAAGAGATCCTTTAATGCCAAAAGTACTGTACCAAAGCTCCATGCTTCAGACTGATTTGGATGAGTACTCTGTGGTTAAGCCCTCGTACAATAGGCTTGTAAACTGTAATAAGCAACCCCTACCTATCTTGAGACTACAGGAGAAATGATTTATAGTTTCATACCCCACATATACTGGGAAAACAATCTCCACTGCATTGTTTCTTTTCACACATTTTCCTTTATTTGTATGTTTGATTAGAATCTACTTGGGCAGTTTGCCACAGACTGAAGAAACAAAATTGACTGTAGTCAGAGTAAGCAGAGTGATGGTTATAGAAAAGTAGCATGATATAACACCGACTGACCGTACTCATGAAAATGTAGCTTGAGCTGTTGATCAACTACAGTTCTCTCTCATCCTTTACCTGTGTATTTCACTCACCCACATTATCTTGTAAGTTCCTAGGACCTTTCTTAAAGACCAGTTTGATTCAATCCTGTGGGAACTGGAGGAATCTCCACCCATTGGAGCAGCTGAATCCAAGATAGATTCAGCCTATGGGCAGGCCAACAGTGCTACCATCACCTTCATCCAGAGTGCCTCTCTGAATAGCAGACAAAATTGTACAGAACGCTGGTGGTGGAAGCAGCACAAGATAATTCTGGGCCTGGTCATCACTTAAACTTTAGGTCAACTTAGTTACATCATTCAGGGATGTGAAAAACCCTGTGTAGCTATGCCACCTGGAGTAGACAAAGATTCTGTCAGTCTAGCTACCATTGCAAAGGGATTGAAAAGCCACAGGCTTTTTTGACACTACAGGGTTATGCCATATTACCTACAGCTCTGTAGCTATGCCAGGATAGTCCCTATATTGCAGCACCCCATGGTTTCACTGCGTCTCCTTGAAGCTCTGGCTTTGCCCCTTCCCTACCACCTCTGTCCAATTTGTGGGCTGCATCAACTAAATGCAAGCCACTGAGCATCATGGTGTTAACAGACAGCTTGCAATGATGCTTATCCCTCCATATGGGCTTTGAAAAATGCCTTGGTTTTTGCTGTCATTAAATGAATCCTGCTTGTCTGTGTTTTATAAAGCACCACACATATCAATAAATAACCCACAATATTAATAACTGGGAGGGAGGGACAGATTGGACAATGCACTTTGACTTTGTTGCTCCGCTCTGGTAATGCTAAGTGGCTATAAACCTAACTTAGCTAGCCAGTTAAGATGGTTTTAAAAATGATTTGCAATACCAAAGCAGCATGATGAAGCCAGATCTTTTTGGTGAAACAGTCCTTAATTTGTGACATACCAACTTTAATTCTTAATCTCTGGTTCTCATTTCTGTTGTGAGAAATAATTTTTGTAACAAAGAAAACAAAGGAGGAAGGGAAACAGATTGGTATTAAAGCATTATATTAGAAATGCCACCGGATTATTGGCTGGCATTTAATGAACTCTTTCACAGAGAAACCTGTAGTGCTGTCAGAGTCTTGCAACTTCCTAGGGATGTTATTATGGGGACACATACATGAAACCCAGCAGGAGACAAATTTCAAGAGTGAACTGTAGATAAGAAAAAAAAGAAGGAAAACAAGTTCCACCTCTTCTGTTCACAGCCTGGTAACAAAATACACACCATAAGGATACAAGATACAAGGATACTATGTACATGGCATTTTGTTTTAAGTTTTCTTTTGTTTGTTTTCTAACTAACCTTTTTCTTTTAATATTCTCTTCCTTTAGCACTCTACAATACAACTCTTATTGGAATTGTTTGCTCTTCTAGTTTGCTTAACCTTAGCTCACATGGAGAAAATTCAAACCTATTAGATGAACTTCTCTGCCCTGGTAGAGAGTACTACCTTGTCTCTATTCTCTGATGTCCTCTCACAAGGCCAAATCCTGACCCAGCTTAAAGCTGCTTCCTACCATTCAGAGTTGGTTTAACCAGAAATGTGGGTTTCCCCCCAGTATACAGGAATCCTTGGCATGGACAAACCACATCTGGCCCTATCCCTCCGTCAGCCCTGATGTAGACATGCAGGGATAGAAGCAGGCTCGACCAAAGAACTACTGGGCTCTAGACAAAATGTGGCAACTCAGCTGCAGCCCCTGCTGCAAGATGTACAGAGGAGCTGCCCAGAAAGAGTAGAGGTGGAGGAATTCTGGCTTATGCTGGCACCATTTCAAAAGGTGCTATGTACAATACTCCCACACATCAGCTCTATTGACTGGTGCAAAGGAGATCCAGGCTTCCCCCTCATCCCTTTTACATAACTGGCAAAAGGCAACTCTTGTAAACACTCAGCTGGAAGCTGACTGCACAGCTGAGATGACCTAATCAACACACAGTTCTGAGCTCATACCACATTCCAGCAATAGACCAGAGTGCATGGACAGGTTGGACTGACCCAAAGCAGGGAAGGGAGTGCACAGGCCTGGAGCAGAGAGTCTGTGTCTACATGAGAGAGGGTTTTTTTGGAGAGGGAAGGGGGGAGGCAGCAATGTGTGCTGTAACAGGATTAAGAGAATCCCCTACCTAAGGGTATGTCTACACTACCCCGCTAGTTCGAACTAGCGGGGTAATGTAGGCATACCGCACTTGCAAATGAAGCCCGGGATTTGAATTTCCCGGGCTTCATTTGCATAAGCGGGGAGCCGCCATTTTTAAAACCCCGCTGGTTCAAACCCCGTGCAGCGCGGCTACAAGGGGCACAAACTAGGTAGTTCGAACTAGGCTTCCTAGTTCGAACTACCGTTACTCCTCGTGAAATGTTCCTAGTTCGAACCAGGAGGGTAGTGTAGACATACCCTCACTAACATTGATGCAGGGCTACTCCTGGCTTTCCTAGGGCTAAATAAAAGTGTTGTTCTATTGTTAAGTGTGATGCTTATTCCAGGAGTTAATGCTGATGTCCCTGGGAAGAAATATTGAAGTTCATGAAGAGGCCAATGGTTGAGTCCTAGGATTCTTTCCCCAGCCCTGAGAATTCCCCCTCCTGACATATAAAAAACTTTCTGCTTGAATCAAGATGGCTGGTAGAGGGAAATGTGAATCTCATGCCCATGTTACACCTGTGATGACAGCTTCATTCCAGGTGTGAAATTTAACCCTCAGGGGATGGCATGGAGGCTGCGTCTAGATTGGCATGATTTTCCGGAAATGCTTTTAACGGAAAAGTTTTCCGTTAAAAGCATTTTCTGAACAGAGGGTCTAGATTGGCATGGACGCTTTTCCGCAAAAGCACTTTTTGCGGAAAAGCGTCCGTGCCAATCTAGACGTGCTTTTCCGCAAAAAAGCCCCAATCGCCATTTTCGCGATCGGGGCTTTTTTGTGGAAAACAAATCTGAGCTGTCTACACTGGCCCTTTTGCGCAAAAGCTTTGCTCAAAAGGACTTTTGCCTGAATGGGAGCAGAATAGTATTTCCACAAGAAGCACTGATTTCTTACAGTAGGAAGTCAGTCCTTTTGCGGAATTTCAAGTGGCCAGTGTAGACAGCTGGCAAGTTTTTCTGGAAAAGCAGCTGATTTTCTGGAAAAAATGGCCAGTCTAGACACAGCCGGAGTGTCTAGCCAGATGTGAACACTTTTAATGCATAGCTGGAGATCCATAGGAGCAAATCTGATGGATTCAGTGTATCCACAGTAAAACAATTTTTCATCAGACAGCACCTCCACTTCCTGGAAATGCACAGGGCAGTCTCTGATACCCCAATTGCACGGATTGCAGTTGTCTTGTTTTTTCTCATTCCCCTTTCTGTGATCTTTACCACCACAGTGAGACCAAGATCCAGGCTACATCTACGCTGCAGGCTTCTTGCACAAGAATGGCCATTCTTGCACAAAAACTTGTGAAGCATCTACACTGCATGCAAGTTCTTGCACAAGTAAATTTACAGTACAGCATCAGAACAGAGGGCTTCTTGCACAAGAGTTATTCCTCTCCCCACGAGGAATAAGCCCTCTTGCACAAGAGCTCTTGCGCAAGAAGGCAGTGTGGACAGGCAACAGGAGTTTCTTGCGCAAGAAATCCCTATGGCTAAAGTGGCCATCAGAGCTTTCTTGCGCAAGAACACTCTTGCACAAAAGCACATCTCTTGTGCAAAAGCACGTGGCAGTGTGGACACGCAGTTGTGCAAGACCTTTAAAACAGTTCTTGAGCAAGAAGCCTGCAGTGTAGACATCGCTCCGGTGTATTACTCTGCCTGATTCAAACCTCTAATATTGTTCTCCACTTATCATAATTGCAATACATTCTAGATTAAATAAAGCATTAGGATAGAAATTGCTTATACAACATTACATTTATTTTTTATGGCTGAAATATACTTTGCAGTTTGAGAGGAATGATTAAACTATAATGGATAAATATGCTGAACATTATGTTTATTGCTTTAATGAATAGGAGGTAAATGTGGATTTTATTAATCTATATTCATTTTTCTTTGCGGGTCACCAAAAGTGAAGAATTAAATTTCTCGCTTAATGAACATTTGTGTTTGCTGTCAAGTATTATTTAACATGGAAAACATTTAGCTGCAATATCATTGACTATGCCACTAACTGTGAATAGCACTGTTTGTAGAATAATCAATGTTCTGTTGAAACTGCAGGGTTCCCAATAGCTAATCTTAATTAGAATAACTAAATGGAAAATCTTGGACAAGATTTACATGTTAATTACCACTTTCAAAAAGTTACATTTATTCTGGCTATTGTCGTGGATATGCCACTGAGAAATATGATTTAGAAGTAGCTTTTGGGATCCTGCCTTTTTAGCAGAATTTTGGTATTTCATTGCATAGAACTTCTTACAGCTAGTAAGATGGCCAATATTACTGTAGATTTTTTAGGTATTATAACTATAAAGCCTAGTCTCTATGTGAAAACTAAAACAAGGTACATTCGAAGTCCAAAGCTACACTTTTGGGTTATGTCTACATTATAGAGGTTTTTTTGGAAAAACACCCATTTTTCCGAAAAAACTTCACTTACATCCACACTGCAATCACATTCTTTTGGGAGATGGGGAGGGAAATCGAAAGAACAGAGGGGTTTGACATTGGTAAACCTCTTTCTACAAGGAAGAAGGCTTTTTCCAAAAGAGCTCTTTCAGAAAAAGGCGTGTGTGGAAGGAGAGGAGGGAGTTCTTTTGAAAGTAAAGGAAAGAGGAAAAAGCACAGGTGCCCTGGTGGCCACTCTGTCCATAGTAATCACAACTTAAATGTGAGATAGTGTCCATTCAGCGTGGATGCTATCTTTTGAAAAAGCAGATCACTTTTTTGATGTGCTTTGGCAGAGTAGACGCTCTCTTTCGGACGAAGTTTTTTCAGAAGATCTCTTCCTGAAAAGCTTCTTCTGAAAGAAGTCTATAGTCTAGACATAGCCTTGATGTACTATGTAAGGGTAAAATATATTAAATGCATTAAAGACTTTCATTATTTGATCTGGGTAGACAAATGTGAAGCATGTCTCAAGCAACAGAAATACATCTATTGAACTTCCAGTTATAGAGTGGATCTATAAAAGAACACGTCAGATATTTGTAAACAGGGCTAGTAATAACATTTAGTTGCTAAAGCACCTAGCAATGGAAAAGTTGGCCCAGGAGAAGATTCCTGTGTTTTTAGATAATAACCAATTCAGAGTCTATGATTTGACTTCACTTCACTCTGTCCTTACACTAGGAAATATGACTTGTACCCCTATATCTCTGTCCTTTCAAAAAAATAAAATACTTGTTTCAATATTAAATATATTTTAAAATATGTAAAGACAATGTTAGTAGTAAAATTTCTTTAAATCTAAAACCAGGGCTGGCCCACAACATTTTCGCACCTGAGGCAGGGAGCTCAAATGATGCCCCCATTCCCCTTTCCTTGGGCCAAAACATTGAAAGGTCTCAATTCTGCCTTCTTCCTGTTCTACTCCTCTCATGGCACTCCACCATTTCTGTGCATCTAGAGCAGAGAGAATACATATGCATCAGCAGCAGACATAATTTTCTACTCTCTGGATATGTCTAGACTACATGCCTCTGCCGACAGAGGCATGTAAATTAGGCACTGACCTAGTCAATGAAGCGGGGATTTAAATATACCCCACTTCATTAGAATAAAAATGGCCGCCGCGTTGCACCAGCTCAGCTGTTTGTCGGCACAAAGCGACAGTCAAGATGGGGATCGATCAGCAAGGAAAGCCTTTGCTGACTGATCCTGTAAACCTCGTTGCATGAGGTATAAGGGAATGGCACAAGGTGGCGGCCATTTTTATTCTAATGAAGCAGGGGAGATTTAAATCCCCGCTTCAAATCCCCGCTTCATTGACTATGTCGGTATGTCTAATTTACATGCCTCTGTCAGCGGAGGCATGTAGTCTAGACATACTCTTTGGGTCCTAGTGGTGCCCCCCCCCCCTTCTGGCACTTGAAGGGCCACCTCAGTTCATCTAATGGTAAGGCCAGCCTTGTCTAAAACTCGTTTTACAGAAATCTGTTACATTCTGCATAGATCAGATGAACAATAGCATGTTGTGTAGGTCAGTAAGGGCCAAATCCTGTTTATATTTTTCACATAAATTATCTCAGTGCCCTCTGTAGGAGACCTGTGGTGATGAAGGTGAGCAAGATTTGACCCTGAATCTTTTATCCATTTGGGACTCAAATCATGATGATCAGATCTACAGTAATGGTCTTTATAGTGGCAGACTAAAATATCTGCTCAGCTTCTAAGCACTTAAGAGGATCTGAACAACTAAGTGGTGAAACCTACAGCTATGTAAATTGACAATCATAATTAGTGTGCAATTAGTCTGCAATTGCACACTTGCAAATACAGTCACTTGTTTAGTCACAAGTTTGTTTATTATAGCCTGGCCATCACATGTCTTGGCAGAGACCTCAAAATATCCATTCTTTCAAATATCTCCCAGCAAGAACATTTTGCCACTAAAACCACAAGTTTCCCTGAGTTTGACATACTCATTGTCCATCTACACCTTTATGGGTACATTACGTACCAAGGTCCAGTAGTTTTCACTTGCTATTCAAAAAGCTGTGGAATAAAAGCATTTCACCAGAGAGAACTTTTCCACACCTATAGTTTATTCCAGCATCACTAACTTATGTGTAAACAGAATTAAATATCTTATTGAACAATTGACAGGGGGTTAAATGGAGTTAATGAAGAAAAACTTGTGGGTAAGCAAGATATCTCAAGCAAGAGAACTTACTGTTATATTTTCCCTTCACTCATATCAAACGTTTGGGTATTCAACTGAGGGAGAATTCCTATATGTGTCTTTTGTATTCAACGTAATTGTAATAGCTTGTTTCAGGTACATTCTGAAACTGAATTAGCTTTCCCACATATCAGAGGGGTAGCTGTGTTAGTCTGAATTTGCAAAAGCGGTGAGGAGTCCTGTGGCACATAGGACTTCCTTTCCCACATAGGAAGCATGATTTGGTGGTTGAAATACTGGACTGAATCTCAGGATATCTGGATTCATTTTCTGTTCTGCACAGACTTCCTTTGTATGATGTTGGGCAAATCTCTTAATCACTCTGTGCCTCAGTTACCCATCTGTAAAATGAGAATAATAATATTTCCTTTGTCCCATCACTTGCCTGTGTGGTTTTTACACTGAAAGCTCTTCAAGGTGGAAATTCTCAGGACATGTTTACACATTGCCTAGCACAAGAGGTCCTTAATCTTCATTAGAGCTTCCAGAGGCTACTATAATACAAATAAGGTAGCTTTCTATTATTATTCATTTTAAAAAGCTTCAAGAATTCAACTTCTTTGCCCTCCTTTCTATTAAAATATAAAAAATGTAAACAGTATGAATAAATTCTTAAATATTTCAGATATTTATTTTGGTTTAAATGTACATACCCATTACAAGTTTTTGTCCTATCACATAGCCAAGAGCCTTTGGACAGCTTTTAGAAAACTCAGACACGTGTTGATTTGGGCAATTGTTTTGATAGGTGAAATGGCCACATAGGAAGAGGTTCTACTTGATGCCGTGGTGCAATTAGGATTTTTGGCTGTTAAGTGAAAGACTGGTGATACAGACTTACCCAGGGATGGATTTTAAACATATCAGCAGAGGGAAAATTGCACTGGGCTTGAATGACAGGATTTTGAATATGGAGATCAGAGTCCTAGTCCATGTTATACAACAGATATCCTCTTCCACAGTGGAGACATCTCTTGGGCCCAAGCTTTCAAAAGTGGACTCAAATTTTGAATGCTCATTCTCAAAACCTTAGGAGACAATTTTCAAAGATTCTCATCACCCACAGCTGCAACAGACTTGAATCAGATTTGTGAGTGATCAGCACCTTTGAAAGTGAGGCCTTACATACCAAAAGTTGGACACCAAAAAAAGAAAATGTTTTTAAAAAATAGTGGCCTCTTCTGCAAATGTGGGCATTAATCTCTGTGCATCATTTACCTCAGCTACAAAACAATTAGTTGTTATATTTAAATAAAATATTTTCCAATCCTATAGGGATATGATGACTAACTAAAGTACTTTGAAGGCCTTGGTGCTGTCAGTAGGCAAAAGGAGCACTTGCTTAACTCCACAAGGACTGCTTAGCGTGTGAAGACGATGGAAATACTTTGCCTAAGGCTACATGTACATTGAAAATGTATGTGTAATTGTCGTGTGAGTAAGACTGCTCATGCAAGCTTCGATCTAACTGATAGTGCAGTCTGGTCAACTCAGCAGACACCCATTTGTGATCCAGGGTACATACTTGGGTTGCTAGTCTGTTCCAGGTTCCATGATGACACATATTCATCGCTGCTGTTACCCATGCTATCTAAATTAAAGCTGGAATGGGTATTCCTATCTGCACTACAATTACACCTTAACTTGTGGAGTAGACATATCCTAAGTCTTTCCTGGATCAGGGTCTATTTTCTGAGTCAAGATTCATAGAGCCCAACGTCAGAAGGGACCGGTGACAATCATCTAGTCCAACCTCCTGTAGAACACCAGCTATACAGAGCTTCCCCAAAATAATTCCTAGGGTATATCTTTTAGAAAAACATCCAGCCTGGATTTAAAAGTTGTCAGTGCTGGTGAATTCACCACCACCCTTGGTAAGTTGTTCAAATGGTTAATTACTCTGAATTTTAAAAATGTACATCTTATTTCCAGTCTGAGTTTGTCTACATAAGAAGTTTCCAAAACATAGAATAATGTCTTGTCAATTCTGGAGCTATAGCAAAGACAGAAGTAGCATAATTACAACTTGTGTAAATGTTTTCCTAGTAAAAGTTATTACTTACCTTGTTTATTTTTCATGTCTTCAGTATGAAAAAAATGTAATATTCTAAACCAAAAGCTACTTATTTATTCATAGTTGTAAATGGTTCCAAAAATATCTAATTTTTAAATTATGAACTTTTATAGTCTATACTGACCAAGCCTCTCTTGCTCTCTCTTTTTGCCACCCTGGATCACTTTCTCGAATATTCATAGAAAAAAATGGGTATTCCCTTATTAAGAGTCCATATGTGACTGATTCTTTATCAAACTTGTTATTGTCTGAACTTTGGTTTAAGGTAGAGATTGGACACATTTTAAAAAATGTACAAATACAGCATTGAAATGTATCTGTCTTAACTTCATTAGTTACAAACTAAGATCCAAATTCCTTACTCAGCTATGTTCACATATCTCCCAAGCAGGACACATGCATCTAAGCAAAGAATCTGGCCACAGGTTTGCAAAAAGTAATATATTACTTAACATTTCATATGCTGTCGTCAGATAGCTGAGAACCACTATGATGAATGATATGTTTATCACTGAGACTCCCCTGGTGGATAGTATCTTATCTGCAAGTTTCACCACAGTTATTTCAAATGGTCGTACAGTGACCTTCAGTCTACTACATTACATCGAGATTGGCATTTTACAAATACAAAGCCAAGAAAGAAGCAGAACGCAGTACAAACTGTGAAAGTGAAAATGTCTTAAACTACATGAAGACAGATTATAGGACAATGTTAAATAATTGTTGTTTGAAGGAAAAGTAACTTTCTTCCATTTCATTTTATAAACAAAGGAAGTATTGACTTCTTGATTTTATTTCAGCTGCACTGTTCATGCTACACTAGAATAATAAAAGCATCAAACCTGGTACATGGGATAGCATAAAAGGCACATGCTTAACCTTAAGTATATTCTTAAGTGCTTTCTAAATGAGAATGCTTTCTAGAACAGGGTTTGCTCTTGTTATGCAGATACAATTACACACCAAAATGAAATTCTATCATTTTAGAAAAAACACAGCAAAATCCAATATTTAACCACAAATTTATGGGATGAACCAGTTTATTGAATCTACAAGTGTTTACCTAATGCTATACAAGAGTATTGTTCTGGTTTTGTAAAGTTCATCACACATAGTATTTCTTAAATTCTTTTCACTTCCTATAACTAGATAATTTCACTTGTTGCTGTATGTCAGCTTGCTTTCTAGCAACTACAATAACATATTTCCCCCCAGAAATTTATCCTGACCCTATGAGATAGATACTCTGTTTGGGTAACTGAATAGCAAAGGCATGTATTTTCAAATAAACCAATATACTTTCATAGTTTAAAAATGTTAGCTTTTGAACAAATTTAATAAATAAAAACTATGTATTCTGGCACCCTTCTAAAAGAAGAGTTTTGATGCAACTCTTAATATTCACCATTTTTACATCTAACTAGTGTTAGCCTATTGATGTATCAAATAAAACATTCCAAAAGCACTGAATCGTAAAAGGGATGATATATGTTGAGAAGGAACAAAGAAATCATTTGTAATATAAATGTCCTAGACAACAAATAAACAAAAACTTTGTAGTACACAGAAATTTATTAGTTTACCAGTTTCATTCACTGTGAAAGTATGCCCGTATTTACATTTTTTTGTGTTTATTGCAAAGAAAGTTTATTTTCAGTGGGTTGACTTTTCTTCTACCACACCAATTAGCATTATAAAATGGTTTACATATTGGTGACAAGGAGAGAAACATTGAGTATATTTCAGCATGCTTTTTTTTTAATTGCAGAGTAATAAATGTTATATTAGTTGCATTTATTTCAGTTTCACAACAGGCCCAATCCAAAGCCCACTGAAGTCAATAGAAAGATGCTCCTTCAGTTCAATGGACTTTGGATAACTCAAGATACTTAAGCAGATGCTTCACACTGACCATGTGTTTAAGTCCTAGTTCAGACCAGGGAACTTTTGCCTAAAGAAGGGATCAGAGATCATTTTTTTTCTTGGAGTATATTTTTTGAGGCTTAAGCATCAGAGATTCTAAGATACTTACTCTGTGATATGTCCCAGAAATAACTAAGATGAAAACAAACTAGAGGTTGGACTAACCTCCCAAAAATATTTTAAAAGAGGCAAAGTTATCCTGAAATCTAGCCATTTTTAAAAAGTGAGTCTGAGGGGTCACACTTGCCAGAAGCAAAATGCAGGACTATGTAGCACTTTAAAGACTAACAAGATGGTTTATTAGATGATGAGCTTTCGCGGGCCAGACCCACGTGGGTCTGGCCCACGAAAGCACATCATCTAATAAACCATCTTGTTAGTCTTTAAAGTGCTGCATAGTCCTGCATTTTGCTTCAGCTACACCAGACTAACACGGCTACATTTCTATTACACTTGCCAGAGTCCTCCTGCCATTCATAAGCACAGTTTACTATTTTATAAACTGATTTTCTTACCCCTATTGATGCCTATAGGAAGCAATAAGGAAAACTTTGTAGCTGCGTGAAACCGGGTGCACCCAGTAGGCTGTCAGAGGTACAAAGTTGGGGAAATATGGAGGACGATTTTTGTCTTTCTAATCTTGCTCCCGTATGATCTCAAGTGTTACTTGTCACAGCTCCTGGTAAGGGATTCTCAGATGTGTGATTTGTAGGTGTGTACTGCGTGTGGTGATGGTGGTGGAGGAAGGGGACGAAAGAGAACACGCAAAAAGAAGAGAAAAGGGGCCACGGACTTTCAATCCATCAGGACTCGTCTGACCGAGATCTGTGTCTAGGGAGTTGACCCTAAAATCACTTTCAAGAAAAGTGCTGGCGAAGCAAATTCCCTCCGGAGTTCTCACACCTTGCAGAGAAATGCACAGCCGCCTGCCGCGGTTTACCCAGGGCTGCTCAGATAGCCCGCTCTGAATTCACTCCCCCAGGGAGCATCGATGGCACGAGCTGAAGCGGTGTCAGCCCCTAGTGTTCAGAACACAGGCACGACGTGCCCGGGAAGACCACGGAGCGCGGCGCCGGCGGCAACAACCTGGGCAGCGCGAGGCGAAGGGGAGCAACCCCAGCACGACTCCGGCCAGGCGCGCGGCGGCCGCAGCCCGGGGGCTGAGGATGCAGGATCCGAGGGACCCCGCCGAGCCGCATCTCGCGCGCTGCCGCCCGCCGCAGGGCCCGACCCCCGCGCCCGGCCCCGGCTCTTACCTGAAGAAAAGTTTGGAGAAGACGTTGGCCTTCTCCAGGGGGGAGCGCTGCATGGTGCCCGGGGCCGCGCAGGGAGCTGCAGCGGCGGCTACTTGCGAACCTCTCCCGCGCCCGCCCCGCTCCTGCGGCTCCCCCACCTTATGCACCCTGCCCGCGCTGATGTCATTGGCTCCCTCCTTCCCCTGCCCCTCTCCCCGCCTCTGCTGTGTCCACGGGCCCGGCCCCCGCACCCCGCCTGGCCTCGCCCCTCCGGCCCCAAAGGAATCCTCCTCCCAGTCCCGCCCGCCGCCGCCAGGTGCGCGCTCCGGGACCCCAGCCCCGAGTTCCCCCGAGGAGCCCCGCGCTCCAGCGGCTGCCTTGCGGCATGAGGGGGCTGGCCGCGGAGCCTGGTGACGCCCTCGGACTTACTCGCCCCACACTTGTGCATCGGGGCTGTGTGAAACCGTGAGGCTCCAGAGCCCCTTGGGGTCAGGTCTCCCCCGGATAATCCCCCCCACCCCTCGCAGTTTTCTGGGATCACTCCGAACCGCCCCCCCCCCCCCGCTCCTGGGCTCCAAACGGACCTTTCCTTCCTCCTAGGAAAGCCCCTTCCCCTGCCCAGGTCACCTCTGCGCTTTCTGGGTTGTGCCCAGGGTCTTATTCTCTGCCCCCTGCCACGCAGTCTTTGTCTGGTACTGTGTAACACGGCCCACTCCACAGCTCTGAGCCCAAAGTATTGCTACATCCCATCCCCACCCCTAGCTCGGCTGGTAACTCAAATGCCAAGCACAACACGTTGCCGACCTAAAAGAACTGGCAGAGGTTCACCAGGACACCTGCTATAAAGCCAATTTCGCTCTCTGTCAGCAAATCCTCTGGAAGAGTTTATGGAAAGAAACTCAGACTCCCACTTTACAATGAAAGACTTGGCATTTAAAGCATCAGAAGAAAAGGTAAAACTCGGCGAAATCAGGTGCAAAGGCAGTTGAAATCCCCGCTACTGCCTCATATTTTATAAACTGCTCAGTACACCTTGTTGCGTTAAATCCTGGAGGCTATTGTTAAAAGTGTTAGGCACACATTGACATTGGACTGGAGCAGATTAATAGGGAAGCAGGCTCTTTGAACTGAGATTTTTATTATCTCGAGGCCTTTGGCAAATTTGTTTACTGTGAAATTACCTGATTAATTTCTGCTCGAAATGAATCTAAGTGCAAATGTTAATACTCAGTAATAAGGATACTCTCATGGAGTGTCCAGACCCCATGCTGTCTTGGCTACAAAAGGGTTACTGAGATTGGGCAACTGCCTGCCTGCTCAGCTGGGGCTGATCAGGGGACTCAAAGCAGCTGAGAGATTTTAAAAAAATGTAGAGCAAAAAGTAGGTGAGCAGCAGCCTTCAGTAACAAGTTGGTAAGATACTCCTCAGGAATATGGACCCTCTAGGGGATGGGACCAAAAAGGTAACTGAGGAACAGCTTGAAAGGTAGGTATGCTAGGTAGACAAGGGTAACATGAAAGAGTTGGAAGAGCTTGATGCTCTTTTGTCATAACAATGGCCATGTTGGGTCAGACCAGAGGTCTCTCTAGATCAGGGGTGGGCAAATATTGGACAATAGGCCAAATGCAGTCCACTAGGGTTAGTCCCTGTTGGGCCCCCATGGCACTGTATTTACCTGCATTCTGCAGGTGTGGGGGATCACAGCTCCCGTTGGCTGCAGACTGCTGTTCCTGGCCAGTGGGAGCTGTGATCACCCATACCTGTGGCAGAACAGGTAAATATAGTGGCAGCAGCCCACAAGGGGCTCACCCTGGGGAACTGCTGCTGTTTTATTGCCCACCTCTGCTCTAGCCCATTCTTTCAAACAGTGACTGAGGCCAGATGCTTTAAAAGGAATTAACGAAGCTGGGAAATTATTGCATGATTTATTTTCTTTTAGTCCGGTTTCAGACACTCAGAGGCTGAGAGCAGTGCAGAACCTGGGCTTATAGTCATTGATGGACCTACACTCCATGAATTTATCTTGTGTATGGTTCCTAGTCTGGAACCCAGGAAAGTGGGTTCCCTACCAAGCCCATGATGATCAAGAAAAAGTGAGCCATATCCAAAAGAGCCAAAAATTGTGTGCCCCTCAGCCAGGGATATTGACCTCCTAAAATTTTGGACTTTTTAAACTCCTCTTGCCCCTAAAAAAGGTCAAGGGCTCTCAGGGACCTGGCCAGACCTTGTCCATAACAAGGAGTCAATGAGCGGGCTGGAAGGTGGACAGGCCCTCAAAAAGGACACTTACCTGATCTAGCTATGAGAGATGCTGAAGATACTGAAATAAAGAATTATATCTGCTGCATATTTTTACCCTATTTCCATACTGGAAATGATTATCTAACTCACGACTGTAAGAAATGAAGCTGTGCTTTTTTTTTTTTTTTAAACTTCCCAAGAACAATGATACTGGCTCAGTGAAGGTGGGATGTCACACATTTCATAACATTGGCTCAACAAACTATTATTTATGGAGTACAATATGTGTGCATTAACAACAAGGTACCTGGTTCCTGCACCCAAAGAGATTAAAATCTAAACATAACCAAAGTGCTGACAAGCATACAACTAACATTAGGAAAAACACTGATCACAGCATAAGAACATACGGTTATTTTGTTGAGTTATTCATTGTGTGATTGATCCTGGTTTGTTTTGTTTAATACCGTGGTTTTGCTATTTAGACACTACATTTGTTGATTTTGGTTTTTATGGTTTTTGTATTTAAAACATTAGATATGGAAAGGGTAGAGGAGAACTATCTTTCAGCAAGTGCATGGTTGCACCCCTCGGTATATTGTCTAGTACTTTATCCAGACTAGTTGCATCTCCAGCACCATGCCTTTCTTTTTCCTTGCAATTTATGCTACCATTTAATTAGCTGTCATTCCTAGGATACTTTTACTGATATTTTTCTTTCTTAATTTTATATCATTATTCCTAGTTATGTCCAACTGTACTCCTATAAATAATTCTTCTTCATCTTGGTGTTATTACCGCATAATATATGAAGTTGGTTAATGTCTCCTCTTATGGAGTGGCTAAACAAGGCTTTTTTGTCTCAAATTTCCCACTGATCTTACCTGTGATAGCAATAATAGGAGTGTCAGTATCTTAAGCATTAGGGCAAACTCATCCTGCTTAGATTAGGTCTAGATGATGCTATGCTTGAAACATCAATGGCTGTTAAGCATTGTCTATTCTAGTATTCTCACTGTTGTGCTCACTAGTGGAGCTGAATTGGTGATAGCAGCAGTGTGAGTCTTGAGGAAAAAGGGCTAGTGGAGATGTCCCACTTAATTATTGTTCAGACTTGTGATGAGGCATCTGCCCCAAGGGTTAAATCCAAGCCTGGGAAAAGGCTGGGGCTCTGAAGCAAGGAGCTGCATCATATAGCAGCCAATTAGGGCACAGAACTCCTGCTGAATGCAGGCATGTGTCCTAAACCCTGGATTAGTCATTCTCCTCCTATCCCAGGGTATATCTACACTAGCTCGTTAATTCGAGCTAGATAGGCAAATCAGGCATCCAGAGTTGCAAATGAAGTCCTTAGTTCGGATTAACTTTAAACTGCCGTGGGCAGTTCGTTCAAATTAAGGGGGATTTAAAAATGGCGGCCGGACTGGAACATGCAAATAAAGCCCGGGATATTTAAAGCCCGGGCTTCATTTGCAACTCCGGTTGCCTGATTTGCCTATCTAGCTCGAATTAACGAGCTAGTGTAGACATACCCCCAGTGACTTATTCACAGTGGAACAGCTTCAAGGGGAGATACTAAGGGAATTCCAATTCAGAATATCTCAGAGCTGGCTAGTAAAAGCATCTACCTAACATTTCAAAAGCTGTCTTTCACCTCTTCACTCCCCCCCCCCCCCTCCACATGGAAGAAGAAAGGGCAATGAACTTGTGTCTCCCACATTGCAGGTAAGTGCTCTAGCCACTGGGATGAAGAATATAAGGCATCTTGTGTGGAGCGTCGAAGGCACCTAACTTATTCTTGCAAGAAATAACTTGAGCACCTAAGCTGACTGCAGCTGGTGAGTCCTTGTTCATGAATTGCTATAAGCAGCTAGGTGCCTCCTTGCAGCCTGCACTTAGGTGCCTATCTGGGAATGAGGCTGGAGAAGTGTATGGTGTGGCTTAGCATGCATCCTTTTCTTCAGCATTTCCCATGGGTTAGTTTAGGAAGCTCCCTACCTAGCAAGTTGTTGTTTGTGGATCACATTTTTAATCCTAGGTATCTCATTCAGCTTTGTAGATTAGTGTTGTTCCTGTGCACATTTTTTTAACCACATAGGTGTCTAAAAGTTAAATGTTGTGGCACTTAACATTATAACCAGTGTTTCCTATAAGCTAGACCCTCATGCAGTAACTCAGGAGTAATTCAGATGCCACCCAGCTGATTAGCACAGTACCCACAGCTAGATATTTTGTTTCTATCCCTGGTTCACATAAAAATTATTCTGCACATAGATGGAAAAAATAGAGGGAATATTGGTTTCAATGCTCAAGTCCCTTTGGGTTATTTCTGTTCTCTCTGGTGGTTATGGCCTCTTCCAGTTTAGTGTCTGTGAATTTCAGTAACATGTTCTTTACTAGTCTAAGGTGTTAGTCTATAATTGGGGAAAAAAATGAATAGTTCTGCAGCACCTTAGAGACTAACAACAAATGTAGATGGTATCATGAGCTTTTGTGGGCACAACCCACTTCTTCACTTACTTCCATTTTCAGAAATGATAAATAAGTCCCAATCTGAAACCAACAATTTTATCCACTAATTTTATACATTTCCAGTTATTTTTACTGCATTTTGCTCAAAAAGCTTAGTAAAAGATAAAGTCCCTGATCCAAAGATCTTGTCCTGTGGCCTTTTTCAGCAAATATTTAACATAATGCACTAGATCAGCCACAAATGGAACTTAGAAGCAAAATAGCACATCTGAATGAAATGGAGATATACAAGTACATTTCAGTGACGCTTCAACCCTGCTAAGAAGACATTTGAGGAGTCCCCCATACTGAGAGTTAGATTAGGTCATATGCCCTGAAGTGAATGAAGCAGTGCCACTTACACTAGGACTGAAAATGGCCCAGGGTGTTCTGTTTTATGATTGTGGTTTTAACCATAAAAGTAAATGAATTGCTTTTCAAATAGGATATAACAACACTTCAACAATTTATTGGTGTATTAAATCCTAGGGCACCACTGAAAACAAGGTAGACTGGTTTCATCATAATGGCTATTAGAAGGGCTTTCAGCACTAGGATAAATTCAACACTCTGCTATGCTGCTGAAGAAAAAACTTTCAAGGGGGAAAAAAAGCAAAAATATATTAACTTACCAAGTACATAGAAAGTGATGGACAAATCAAATTCCATTTTCTGTCCACAAATCAGGTACGACATAGGATGCGACTATTCAAGTTTCCCTTCTGTCAACATGCTCCTACTGGCACAGGGAGGGGACTACATCTAAACATCATTTAATGTAGTTCACTCTGTAGCTCTCCTGAGGCTACCAGGTCAGACACTGGTTAATGCTGCTTATGGTGGTTCCTGTGTCATGGATATGCCTATAAGAAATGGGATGAGGATACCAACTTGTTTTATATTAACCAATGAACAGACACCAGAGGCCAGGAAGCTTTGGTCACTCATGACCAGGGCCAGAGCTGATCTTCAGATGAGAAATTCTGATCAGTCCTTGAAATCATCCTACTTTAAATGAAATCCTGGCCCTACAGAAGTCAATGGCAAAAATCCCTGGCCAGAGCTACCCTCTGCGGGTATGTCTACACTACCACCCTAGTTCGAACTAGGGTGGTTAATGTAGGCAACCGAAGTTGCAAATGAAGCCCGGGATTTGAATTTCCCGGGCTTCATTTGTATCTTACCGGGCGCCACCATTTTTAAAGCCCCGCTAGTTCAGAGTCCGTGCCCGCGGCTACACGCGGCACGGAGTAGGTAGTTCGGATTAGGCTTCCTATTCCGAACTACCGTTACTCCTCGTGGAATGAGGTGTACCAGTAGTTCGGAATAAGAAGCCTAATCCAAACTACCTACTCCGTGCCGCGTGTAGCCGCGGGCAAGGAGTCCGAACTAGCGGGGCTTTAAAAATGGCGGCGCCCGGCAAGATGCAAATGAAGCCCAGGAAATTCAAATCCTGGGCTTCATTTGCAACTTCGGTTGCCTACATTAACCACCCTAGTTCGAACTAGGGTGGTAGTTTAGACATACTCTGCTAGATCTCCTTAGGGGGTAATAGCATTAAATTCACCCTATAAACTCCGAATAGCAAGAATGACATCTTTCATGTTACTATTGTAAATAGTGAATGAATATTAATGCCATGCTTCACAACCTGTTGTGAGTTCTCCTTAAGGATACAGTAGCTAAAAGGGATAGCTCGTTATACAGACCCTGATTTCCTAACATGGGTTTTACAGAGTATGGTAATACTGAACTGACATACCACTAAAACTGCAGGGAGCTTTAACTATGACATTCACACTTCAGTCATGAAAAGAGCATTGTCATGCATATTCCTCACTCAGTTCTGCACTTTATAGTCACATTTAGCAAAAAAAAGTCTGTTTTTTTCCCTATTCCCTCTTCCATCCCCACATAACCCTTTCCACCCCCCAACATCTTAGTGACTAAAAATCAGACTAGTCAATTTGATATTTGTGTCCAGTCAGCTTTTCGTTAGGGTTGTCATGCACTAATAATGCTGTTGTGGTTGCCAAAAACAACACTTGTGGTCACTGATTTGTCATTGTTTGTATTAGGTTCTGTATTTTAAACAGTTGGATCTTTCTTTTCTAAATCTTACCCTGCTGGCTTTTAAAAAACACCTAAATCTAGGGCCTAAGCTTAGTTGATCTCCCTTTTTTAAAAAAGGCTGTTGGCCCACTGTAGGGAGCAGAATATGGAGAGCTTCTTTACATTCCACCCAGCACACAGGGAACAGGGACCGTGCTCCCTACAGTGCTTGTGAGAGAAGGCTGGCCAAGCATGATATCTCACAACGTAAGTCTGATCTAAAGCCCATTAAAGTCAAGGTTTTGATCTGTGGATTAGGGACTATAAGCAGATGTTGAACATCTGCTCTATCAGTAGTCAATGCAAGCTATGGGTACATCCAGCTCCTGTTTCTCAGCTTGCCGTAGTTCTTTGGAAGAAGATACACCAGCCAACATCTTCATTTTTTTATTTGCAACCAACATCTTCATTTGCAAAAGGCTAGATATTGTTCAATACTTTATTCACAGATGGTAGTGGTGACCTTCTTCCCCCCCCCCCCCCCACACTCACTTTGGGTGATGCATTAGAGGTTTGTCTGATTCAGAACTGTGAAGATGTTATGGAAGCAAATTGTAATTTCACTGTTTCTTGGAAAACATTCATGGGGAAATGTTCTGTTTTAATGCTGTGTTGATTGAAAAGATGCTGATAATAGGAAAGCAATAACAATAAACAAGTCTTTGTTATGGTTCTGTAAATTATATTTCTATTTCTTTATATTCAAAAGACAAAAGAGAGACATTTTCAAATGCCTTGCACATTTTCTTTTATACCCTTAAAGTGTTCTCTATTTGTAGAAAAATTAGCTGTTAATAATATGCAATTTTATTTTGTTCATTAATCATGAATGATTTAACATGGCTAATAGCTAACTTCCAAATGTCATCTTCTTTACCAGCAAGCTTAATTAAAAATGTATGTAAATGAAAAATAAAGCTGCTATAATGATTTAACAAAGTAAGAATTTACAAATATTTACTGGACAACCATACCTGCAGAATACAATAACAGGAAAACTGACACTGTAGAAGGATGGGCTTTTTATTGTTAAGTGAATTTAGTTCTTGCAGAAGAAGTCAGATTGAATTTGTCTCAAACAGTGTCACACAAAATTGGCTTATGAATATAAATAACTCAAAGATGTTTTAGACAAATGTAAAATGATACCATTCTTGGATGTGAAGTTAGGTAAATAAAGTGCAAACCTGTTTTCTTAATCTAAATCTTCTAGTAAAAGTCATATTGGTACTTAATGGCCTGGTGCTGAAGACAATGATCTGTAAATGGGTCTGTTTTCCCTGTATGCCCAAACTGTGGTTGGTCATAGAAAAATGTGACCATGACATTTGGTGCTGGAATCTTGAATCTGGTATTTTTCCATAAGAAAAGGGACATAAAACAAAGAATTCCTGTTCTGGGGAAAGTCTATTTAGGAATGAAAAGGAATCAGACTTCTTGTCCTCAGGTGGCTTTTGAAATTGCCTCTCTACCCTAAGAGGATATATATGAAGAAATGTGAAAACAAAGAATACTAAAGACACACAAGCTGTAGACCCAGGCCAGAGGGAAAAAAATCAACTCTGTCTTGAAGCATTATACTTGAAACAAGGACAAGGATGAAGAATATTCTTTGAAACAATTTATTTTAGTGTATTATGGTTATTTGGCATGTTTTTGTTTATTTTGGCTTAGTAATTTACTTTGTATCAGAGGGGTAGCCGTGTTAGTTTGAATCTGCAAAAGCGATGAGGAGTCCTGTGGCACCTTATAGACTAACTGAAGTGTAGGAGCATAAGCTTTCGTGGGCAAAGACCCACTTCGTCAGATGCATGTAGTGGAAATTTCCAGAGGCAGGTATAAATATGCAGGCCAGGATCAGGCTGGAGATGACAAGGTGGATCCAATCAAGGAGGATGAGGCCCACTTCTAGCAGCTGATCTGGAGGTGTGAATTCCAAGAGAGAAGAAGCTGCTTTTGTAGTTAGCGAGCCATTCACAGTCTTTGTTTAATCCAGAGTTGATTGTGTCAAACTTAAAGCTGTAGCTCAGCAGTTTCTCTTTGAAGTCTGGTCCTGAAGTTTTTTTGCTGCAGGATGGCTACTTTAGATCTGCAATTGTGTGTCCAGGAAGATTGAAGTGTTCCCTTACAGGTTTTTGTATGTTGCCATTCCTAATATCAGATTTGTGTCCATGGATTCTTTTACGTAGGGACTGTCCAGTTTGGCCAATGTATATAGCAGTGGGGCATTGTTGGCACATGATGGCATGTATTACATTGGTAGATGTGCAGGAGAATGTACCAGTGACAGTATGGCTGATCTGGTTAGGTCCGTGATGGTGTTGCTGGTGTATATATGTGGGCAGAGTTGGCACCGAGGTTTGTTGCAAGGATTGGTTCCTGAGTTCGAGTTATTATGGTGCGGTGTGTAGTTGCTGGTGAGAATATGCTTCAGGTTGGCAGGTTGTCTGTGGGCAAGGACCGGCCTACCTCCCAAGGCCTGTGAAAGCGAGGGATCATTGTCCAGGATGGGTTGTAGATCACTAATGATGCGTTGGAGAGGTTTTAGCTGGGGACTGTAGGTGATGGCCAGTGGTGTTCTGCTGGTTTCTTTCTTGGGCTTGTCCCGTAGCAGGAGGCTTCTGGGTACACGTCTGGCTCTGTCGATCTGTCTCTTCACTTCCTCGTGTGGGTATCGCAGTTTACAGAATGCTTGTTGAAGATCTTGTAGGTGTAGGTCTCTGTCTGAGGGGTTGGAGCATATGCGGTTGCACCTCAGTGCTTGGCTGTAAACAATGGATTGTGAATGGCTCGCTAACTACAAAAGCAGCTTCTGCTCTCTTGGAATTCACACCTCCAGATCAGCTGCTAGAAGTGGGCCTCATCCTCCTTGATTGGATCCACCTCGTCATCTCCAGCCTGATCCTGGCCTGCATATTTATACCTGCCTCTGGAAATTTCCACTACATGCATCTGACGAAGTGGGTCTTTGCCCACGAAAGCTTATGCTCCTACACTTCAGTTAGTCTTTAATTTACTTTGATCTGTCTGTTTTCACTTGCAATCACTTAAGTATAAAAATGGGATTTAATACACTTTTTATTACCCAATTCAGTGTAAATAATTTTTACCTGGGTCAGGGTTGCAACCACTGTGCATTTTCATTGACAAAGGGGGTAAACTTATGAACCTTCTCAAAGTAAAACTTTTATATAGAGTAAGATGGATTTATTTGGGATTTTGGTCCTCTTGGGGTGCTGTCAAAAACCTATAGTTGAGCCTTCCCAAAGCTGACCTATCTCAGGGTCTGTGTTACTCTTTTGGGAGGCTGTTACCCCAACTCTGTCCTTGGCTGGGCTCAGCAGGACAGAGTGGTGGGGTTTCCTAGTATGTTTACGCTACAGATTTTTGTTGGAAAAATGGCCATTTTTCTGACAAAACTTGAGGAAAGTCCACACTGCAGTTGCATTCTTCTGAGAGAGAACTGAAAGAACAGGTTTTTTTCTGACATTGGTAATCCTCATTCTATGAAGAAGAAGCCTTTTTGCAAAGAGCTCTTTTGGGAAAAGGCGTGTGTGGATGGGGGAGAGGGAGTTCTTTCAGAAGAGGAAAGAGGAAAAAGCACAGGTGCCCTGGTGGCCGTTCCACCCACAGTAATCCCAGCTCACATATGAGAGAGCGTCCATTCAGTCTGGACACTCTCTTTCGAAAAAGCAGATGGCTTTTTCAATGCACGTTTGCAGTGTGGACACTCTCGTTTGGAAGAAGTTTTTTCAGAAGATCTCTTCTGAAAGAAGCCTGCAGTCTAGATGTAGCCCTAGAAGACAAGTAGGCAGGGCTCAGTGATAGTCTCAAAGGGCCTTCTACGATCAAACCCATCACAAACAGTTAGCACTGGTATAAATAGGCAAAACTCCAGCATCCTTGGGTGTAATTACTTATGAATTTGGTATTTCGACTAAGGTCCTTTGCGTTGCTACCCTTGCCACACAGGCTTTGTGCACAAACTTCCCCACAGACCAGCACTGATGGCTGACCACATCAGTATAATATTTTCATTCTATCAGTTCTGGAAAAATCTAGTACTTCAGTGGCAGCACAAGTTCTTGAGAGGTGTATATGTGTGCATTTAGTTTGGTGTTAAAGCATGACTGAAGCATTTTGGAAGGTCCAGACATCGATTGTGATGAGCAAAACAAATGCAGAGAGCCAGAATGTGACAGTCCTTTCTAGGGATGAAAAAGGAAGAGCTCAAAATTAACTGTCTCTTCATTCACAGGCCATTAAAAGACTGTTGCAGTTCCTGTGCCTAGGGAAAGGAAGCACTGCTCTATTAGAGCAGGCCTGGGCAAAATTCGGCCCTCCATGCCACCGGATCTGGCCCACAGCCCCGTGTGATGCACAGAAATGCGGCTGCAGGGCTCCATTTCTGTTGAAAATAGAGGGGAGGCGGGAAGTTTTAGGAGCCACCCTGTCCCGGCACATTCTCATTGGCCAGTTTCTGGCAGAAACCGGCCAATTGGAGCTGCAAACAAGCAGCTAAGAAGAATAACAAGCAACTAAGAAGAATCATGCCCCTTCTCCTGGTCTCAGGTATTCATGAAGCACATGGCCAGGCAAGCAGGCTGGCTGGCTGGGAAACATTTTAAGCTCTGCAGGCAGGCAGGCAGGCTAGTTTGGCAGCTGAGAAGTAAATTGCTTGGCCACAGCCTGCTTCTGGCACTCCAACCTTTGCCTGCCGCAACTCTCTGCCTCCCGCCCCAACTCTCTGCCCCCCCCCCAACATACCCAAACCCTCTGTCCCCCTCTTACACTCGTACTCCCTCCCAGATCTGGCACCCCAATCTTCTGCCCCAGATCACAATCCCTTCCTACCCTAGGTGACATCCCCAACCCCTGCACTCCAGTCCCCTGCTCCAGGTTGTGGAAAGTAAAATGGAAGGTTCAAGAATGTGGACAGCCCCAGAGAGGTGCAGAACAGGCAGCCTTGTATTGAATATTTTTTAACTCTTATTAAAATGCTTTTAACTATAACTTTTTATTTTTCAGCTTTTTACATGCGTGGGCGCCAGATAGCTAACAACAGTAACAACAAACAAACTGCAATACAATAGAGGAAAATACCTTGAGGTTTTTCCAAGACCCAATAATTATCAGCAACACCCCAGAGATTTTTATCAGTTATATTTACATTAATTTTACTTATAAGATCTGACATCTATCTAAACGCTTAACTATACTATTTAACAATTTCTAACTAACTTACTCTTAACACTATTATTTATCAAACCTTTAACTAACTTTACACAGCAATACTCACATTTATCAGACATACAAGAGACAACAGAGACAACAGCATATTTGTTATTCGTCACGCTCTGCAAAAGATTCAGTAGATTCGGTGAGCGGGAGGGGGTCCTCGGGTGATCAGCCCTCAGAACCTGGCTCGTGTTCTGCCTTCCAAGTTTTCAGGAACCCTCAACTGCATGCAGGAGGGGTAGCTGTTTTATAGAGAGAGCAAGAGCTTTCCCGCGCCTAGTTGTGATAGGCTTGACAGATTCAGTCTGCCTAGTGACAGGCTGAGGGGGAAGGAGAGGGGGTGAGATGGCCCTTGAGTGGCACAAATTTTGTATGACCCTTAGCTGCCTGTTGTCTTACTCCTGGTTTTTACTGATTTTAAGTCACATAGTGCAGGATTTTTGGTTTGAGGGGAAGGTAAACTTGGGCTAGGAAGGCTATGTGCATGAGGCCTGGCCAGAAAAGAGCCTGTTTTCACATGCCCCTGTGGCCAGGGCCAAGAGCGAACCAACCTGCTCAATGTTACACAGTATCCTCCTCATCCTCTCTGTTGATAAGAGGTATTGCTTCTGCTACCATGACACCATGGACTGTGTGCCGGATACAGGCCTTAAGGCATGCACATGAGATACACAAGAGTACCAGACAGGAAAAAATACTAAGAAGGAAGGGTAAAATAATATCCTTATACCGGCCCAAGCCCAACCAGTTTATGAGCCAGGTGAGACCAAAGAATGATCGCCCTTCTCTCACCTCCCTAACAACCTGATCAATATTAGAAATTACTTCAGTTATATTTTGGTGTATGGAAGTGATTACCATACAACATTTTCCGTTAAAAAGTTCTTTTGCTTGGGGCTGATCATCGAGCCACTTACAGAACCCGCCCTCTTTTGCTAGTAAATAATCTAGAGCTAGACGGTTCTGCATGACATATGTCCGGATCTCTTCAAGCTTGTCCGACAACAATAAGAGTCCCTTTGCTGTGCTGTTGCCGAGGCACTCAATCGCTTGGCCTTGTAAACTTAACTGTTCACGAAGCATTAAATGTCCAAGAGGATTAAAGGTGGCCACAGCAAGTGCAGCCTTTCCAAACCAAGTCTTTAATGACTCCCAAATGCTCCCTAATATACGTTTTTGACGCGTAAAGCGGGGTTGGAGTTCATGGTTGTGAAGGGTAAAAAGTCCTCCTCCTTCGATAGTCACATATCCAAAGGTACAACGTCCACACGAATTAACAGGTAGATGGGAATGGGCTTGATTGCCACACAACCAAAAATGTCCAGGCTTCAAATATTTGTTATTAAAAAAGGAAGTTACATTCCATTTAGAAACTGCTTCAGAGGGTGTTCCCCATACTGGTTGGTGGGAACCAGCTAGATAGTGTTGGGCACTAAATAAAGCTTTTGCAAGGGATAGGGGATACAGACTAACTTCAGAGGGCCTTCCACTTGATTGAAGGTTAACAAATAATTGGGTTAGATTTAAGCCTAAGAGGTTGCTATTAATTAACTGAGAAGTTATACTGTGGCCTGTACTATTAAGGACGCCAGTAGTAGTAATGGTAAGGTAACAATCACTTTGATTCCCTACTAAAATAAGGGAGCCTACAGGATGTGACTGGTTGTGGGTAGGGACCCCTAAAAACTCAAAACATGGGAACCGGGGACAATTCGTTTTGTTAGTTTCAGGAAAAGGGGTTAGTTCCAAACTTGTTAAAGTTGGGGCTCGGTGAATGGGGTATGAATCACTGCTCCAATTCTCATAATTGGAATGGGTTGTAAAATTAAGGAATATTGGTTGAATCAAGAATGGAGGGGTAAGTACAGAGGTTACAGGTAAGGTGCATGCTAAGCATTCCATAACGTTTCCTTGGACTGCATAGGCGCGTAACCAATCTTCAAGGAAGGAATGTTCTTCTGTGCCCTAAAAAAGAAAACAGATCATGACTCGGTCGCGGTTAGGATCGTTTACTTAACCAATTATGATGAACTAAAACTAGATTTCCATTGTCTTGGTTTTGGACCCAATAGGTGTTGGGGTACTGGCCAACCTGCTTGATTACAGTTGATATGGGGTCTTTTGTACCACTGGCATTGGGCTCCGTGACCCACACCTTGTCACTCGGGTGGTATTTTGGAGTCCACTGAGGTGGTGTGACCGGTTGGATATCAGGCCATCTGGAAAAAGATCGATTAATACACAACACAACTTCATCTAGGACTCGATGCCATCCTTTAAAGTCTGGACTTGTATTGGCTAATCGGAGTCCTTGCTTTAAAGTACTAATTTTTCTTTCTACGACTCCGTTACTTTCAGGGTGGTATTTTAAATGAATATGGTTACAGATGTTGAATTTTGCAAATAGTTGTTCTAGCTGCTTTGCATTAAATGATGGGCCTCCATCGGTTTGGATTTCGTGTGGTATTCCTCAATGGCTTATACATTTAATAATTGCTAACCCAACTGCGGAGGCATCGGTTCGCCTCATAGGTAAGCACCACAACTGTCGTGTACCAAGATCGACCACTACAAGTGCTTTGGGGTATTGTTTTGCCCCCGGGAGGGGACCGAGGAGATCAAACTGCCATGTCAGACCTGGTTTAAGGTATTCCGCCTGAAAGGTTTCTAGATTATGTGTAGCCCGGTTCATGGCTTTATATTGATGACAACATAAACAGTTGTGACTTACTTGTTGCCATGTTTTTTGAGAAATCTCGGGCTTTTTACTTAAGGCATAACGCTTACACTCATTATAATTGGTTTGTGGACCCCAATGTCCCCATTCAGCATGTAGCCATTGAGCTAAAGCTGATGTATTCGCTGGGACTACTGGGCTAGTCACTAACTGTATTATATTCTCATCTACTTCTGCTGACTTTATTGGTGTAGGTGCCTCCCATGTTTTGGGGTTCTCACATTGGAGGCATTGATCTAGCCACGTGTATGCCCAATGAGTATCGGGTTTGTGGGCTTGACAATAGGTAACAAACCATGTCTTTATATGTGCGGCTGCTTTAGATATGGTGGGTTCCCAAATTTCGGGGTGCTTTGAAGGCATTCCGGTCCCTATTAGGATTTTAATATTATACATGGAGTCAGTTCCCAAAATGGGTGTTACGCTTTTGGGATGACTGGCAACTACATGCAAGATGCCTTCACTAGCTGCGATGGCTTCGGCTTTTTGGGCTCCAGTATCAGGGGGCAGGTTTATTATTACTAACTGCTCACATTTTGTACAATAGTAGCCTGCCTTGTGGCCCAGTTTGGTACTGTCATCTGTAAAAATCCAGGGTTCTAGTTTTGATTCTATGAATGTAGGCTTCTTTTGATAAGTGTGTTCAGGTGCTGGTAATGTTTTTTTATCCCACTGGAACCATACGGTGGTAGCTGTAATAAGGAGTTTTTCCCACATGGACTGTGTTCCGTTAAAACATGGAGGGGGTGTTGTGGTAAGCCACTTAAGGCTGTCCACTTGTGGGGCTTCTAAGATTCCACAGTGATTTTTCCCCCATATTGCAGCAAACTGTAATGCTAATAATAGGGTGCCATACAGTCCATAATTCTTTTCAGGTCCCTGAAGTGATTTTAAGGCTTGGTATACTAATTGGTCCTCCTGAAAGACTTCTATTGTGAGGTGTGTGGGGGACCAGTTGAGTTTTACCTTGACATCTAAAGTTGGATTAAAACGGGATAGTGGTCGGGGGGTTTTAATGTAGCTTATTAACTGTTTTAACGCAGTATGCTGCAGGTTTCCCCAGGTTACTGTTGTTCGCTTCCCTCTTATGGTTTTTTGAATTACAGCTAAAGCGTGTGCGGCCTCTGGAGGAAACAACCGTCGTTGATAGTTTAAAATCCCTAAAATGCTTTGGACTTCCTTTTTTAAGGTGGGTGTTTTTGTGACCCATTTCTCAAGATCTGTAATGTCTGGGCTTTCAATAATGGCCTGGTTGGGGGTTATTTTTAGGCCGAGAAATGAAAAGGTTGTGCTGGGTTTTAGGCAGCTTTTGCTTTTATTAATGACCCAACCGTCTTCTTCTAGGGTATTCATTACCTGTATAGTGGCACATTCTACTCCACTTCTATCTTCCCCAATAATGCATATGTCATCTACATACAACAGGATCTTACAGATGGCAGTGTGCATTTTTTAAGGGTGTTCATTAAAGCTTGGGTGCACACTGCTGGTGAGTTGCGATATCCCTGAGGGCAGACCAACCACTTATAAAGCTGGCCACCAAAGGTAAAATTGAGTAATCCCTTACTATCAGATATTGGTACAGGCAGTCCCCGACTTACGCGGATCCGACTTAAGTCGGATCCGCAGTTACGAACGGGGCTCGCCCCGGAGGACACGGACTGCGGGACCTCACGGTCCTGCCACCCGTGTACTCCGGGGCTTTCTCCACGTCTCCCTGGTCTGCAGACCAGGAAGACGCGGAGCAAAGCCGCAGAGGGGCTCAGGCAGCGGAGCAGCCCAGGCACGCCTGGGCTGCCCTGCTGCCCGAGCCCCTTCGCAGCTTTGCAAAGCCTCGGGGGAAGCCGGCAGCGGGACAGCCCAGATGCCCCGCAGCTGTCCCGCTGCTGGCGTCCTCAGAGGCTTTGCTCCCCGTCTCCCTGGTCTGCTGGGAGACCAGGGAGACTGGGAGCAAAGCCGCAGAGGACCCAGGCGGCGGGACCACGGTGCGTCTCAGTCCGCCGCCCGCGTCTTCCTGGTCTGCTGGGGTGGGGGGGGGCGCAGCTAGTACGCCCTCCCTCCCCCAGCAGACTAGGCTTTTCTCCAGACGCCTGTGGCAGAGCAGCTGGGGCGCTGCCGGTTGGTCCCGCAGCGCCGCCCTGGGCGCTACTGGACCAACCCGGCAGCACCCCAGCTGCTCTGCCCCAGGCGTCCTGATTCAGCCGCTGCTGGTCAGTTTCAGCAGTGGCTGAATCAGGACGCCTGGGGCAAAGGAGATGGGGTGCTGCTGGGTTGGTCCAGTAGTACCGAGGAGCTGCGCTACCGGAGCAACCCAGCAGCACCCCAGCTGCTCTGCCCCAGGCGTCCCCAAGTCAGCTGCTGCTGAAACTGACCAGCGCTGACTACAGGAAGCCCGAGGCAGAGTTACTCTGCCCTGGGCTTCTGGAATCAGCTGCTGATCAGTTTCAGCAGCAGCTGACTTGGGGACGCTTGGGGTTCTTAAGTTGATTCTGTATGTAAGTCAGAACTGGCGGTCAGTTTCAGCAGCGGCTGAATCTGGACGCCAGTTCCGACTTACAAACAGATTCAACTTAAGAACAAACCTACAGTCCCTATCTTGTACATAACCCGGGGACTGCCTGTACTTGATAAAACATGTCTGTTAAGTCTAGCGTGCAGCCCCACTGCCATCGTTTATTTTTCAATATGGCTTCGATCTCTGGCAGGGTTTTTGGGGCAACAAATGGTATGGGGGTAATGAAGTCATTTGCTTTCCTGTAATCAATTACTAATCAGTAGGACGGGTGTTCTGGGGTAGATTTTGGCTTTTTAATTCCCCATCCTGGTGATAAATATGGATCTGGAGAAGCATAGTCAATTTT
This sequence comes from Pelodiscus sinensis, assembly GCF_052426305.1. Lineage (NCBI taxonomy): Eukaryota > Metazoa > Chordata > Testudines > Trionychidae > Pelodiscus > Pelodiscus sinensis. The sequence goes on from NC_143052.1 coordinate 47,068,014, forward strand.
TCCTTCAATTAACAGCCTATCTAATAAGGCTTGGATACTCGGTCTTCCTTCAGGTGAGGTTGGAATAGATTTACATGACCAAGTACCTGATTTGGCAAGTGTGGGTTGATGTACAGTTTGGGTGGTTTGGATTGGTAGTGCTGATAACACTGTGGCCTTAAGATTCAGCTGTTTTAAATTGGGCATTCCTAGTAAGTTTTTATTTCAAAGCAGGGCTTTTATTTTATAATTATGTTCATGGTGGTGGACAGTAACTAACACCAATTCAGATTGCTGGGCTTGGTGTAAGCCTTGGACCCAAACTTTTGACCCTAACTTGGTATGGGGGACGTCTTTTGTAATAATAGAGATTTGTGCCCCCGTGTCTAATAAAAAGCGTATGGGTTTCTTTGATTCCTTTACAAGTAAGGTTTTGTATGGTCAGGTATCTGTATCAGTGTCGGCCGGATGGCATTCGGCCTTTACTGGTTTTTTGGCTGGGAACTGTCATTTTCACTTTTTCCCCATTGTTTCCATCCGAAGGTTTGTGCTATGGTTTCCTGCTGTTCCTTATTAAAGCTACGGATTTTTTCTTTTGTTAATCCCTGTCCTAGTAAAAACCCAAACAATGCTCTTTCATATCTTGTCCGATCTGGTGGCAGGTTTCTTTTTGGCTTTTTAAGATTTTCTACTGGGAGATTTTCATGTGCTTTTTCTTTTAAATCTACATTATCCATTACTTGATAAAGGGCAGTAACGGGCCTGCCTTCTGTGGTCCGTAGCCACATAAGCAGCCCTGGATCTTTACTCCCTGTAGCCTCAACAGCTGAGTCAATAGCCATTGCTCCTATTGGAACTCGACTAGGGTCTGCAAGAAACTGGACCGGATTGGGTTGCTGTGTTTGAGCTTGAGTGAGACCCAAGGGATACGTAATGGGATCCCAGGTTAAAAGGCTAAGGCCCACACAAGCATGCATCAGTTGCTGTTTTGTTTTTATACTGCCTGGGGGTAGGCTTAAGGCTGTAAGGCTTCCCTCTAGCAGAAGACTGCAGAAGTCAGGTACGGAGAGTGGGTATACTGTATTGGTAGACACTAGAGATGAGTTACCTGTACCCTTTGCCCAATTAGGTGACCTAGACAAGAACATACATTCATCCTTGTCAAGCCATTCTGACCCATTTTCTATCACCACTCTCCCTAACCATGCTACGGGGGGTTCGTTAGGTTTTCTCTCAGTATCAGCAAGTAGCTCCTTTAACTCTGTCTTATTGCGTGAGCAGAATACTGTCTGTCTATTAGTCCGCCCAGTCACAGCATCAAAAGTTGTCTTAACAACGGAAATGGGTAAGCCTTCTAAAAATGGAGGGTCCGTTGGGGGTGGCGCGGAAGGTACTGCGCCATCTGCCTCTGTTACAACCTCCCACTGATATGGCGGGGGAATTGTTTTCCTTGGAATGATAAGTCACTCTGATAATCTCGGTGTTCTGGGTTCTCTAATGAGCTTGAGGCTAACATAACGGTCGCCTTATACACTGACGCCTCAGCAGGGTTTTGTGGGTCTGAGGCTGACACTATGGCTGAAGCCTGCAGCGCCGCCTCAGGCTGTTTTGGCGGGTCTGAGGCTGACACTACGGCTGCAGTCCGCAGCGCCGCCTCAGCGCTTCCCAGTCTGTCCAAAGTTTGTTTTAAAGCATGCCAGAGAGTCCCAATTACCTTTTCTGGTGGGTAATTATCAGAACCTATCTTTTTTTGTTTTTTATTTTCCAGCAATTCATCTAGGGTATGGACTAAGATACTATGCCCAGCTGTACCATGAGGGGGTTTTGGTCTAAAGTCAGTGAGTTTTGAAGGGTGCCCTACTTTCTTTAGTATTTTTTCAATGGAGCTCAAAATATTTTCAGGCGGGATGGGGTTATTTTCATTGCCCCCAGTTTTTATTAACTCCGATCCTTCACTTTCATTTACAGGGTAGAAGGACAGATGGGGGGTTCCAAGTAGCAAACATCCCAAACCCTCAGTGGTTACTTGGACCTGCCAGGTTTTTGCTTCTGAACCAGTTCCAATAGTTAAATTAAGCTTTTGAACTAAATTTGGGGGGTGTTGATTTGATTCAGGTTGGTGGAAGACAATGTGCTGACACAAGTCTTCCATAGACTGGGTGCCTTTTCCACATCTCCAGGGACATGAACCACATCCTGTTCGTGACGCCATGTGGAAAGTAAAATGGAAGGTTCGAGAATGTGGCCAGCCCCAGAGAGGTGCAGAAACAGGCAGCCTTGTATTGAATATTTTTTAACTCTTATTAAAATGCTTTTAACTATAACTTTTTATTTATCAGCTTTTTACATGCGTGGGCGCCAGATAGCTATTAACAGTAACAACAAACAAACTGCAATACAATAGAGCAAAATATCTTGAGGTTTTTCCAAGTCCCAATAATTATCAGCAACACCCCAGGGATTTTTATCAGTTATATTTACATTAATTTTACTTATAAGATCTGACATCTATCTAAACTCCTAACTATACTATTTAACAATTTCTAACTAACTTACTCTTAACACTATTATTTATCAAACCTTTAACTAACTTTACACAGCAATACTCACATTTATCAGACATACAAGAGACAACAGAGACAACAGCATATTCGTTATTCGTCACGCTCTGCAAAAGATTCGGTAGATTCGGTGAGCGGGAGGAGGTCCTCGGGTGATCAGCCCTCAGAACCTGGCTCGTGTTCTGCCTTCCAAGTTTTCGGGAACCCTCAACTGCATGCAGGAGGGGTAGCTGTTTTATAGAGAGAGCAAGAGCTTTCCCACGCCTAGTTGTGATAGGCTTGACAGATTCAGTCAGCCTAGTGACAGGCTGAGGGGGAAGGAGAGGGGGTGAGATGGCCCTTGAGTGGCACGAATTTTGTATGACCCTTACCTGCCTGCTGTCTTACTCCTGGTTTTTACTGATTTTAAGTCACATAGTGCAGGATTTTTGGTTTGAGGGGAAGGTAAACTTGGGCTAGGAAGGCTATGCGCACGAGGCCTGGCCAGAAAAGAGCCTGTTTTCACACAGGTCACAGCCACCAGCTTCATCCCAACTCCCTCCCAGACTCCAGTCTCCCTCCTGTACCCCAGTCACTTACTCCAAAGTTCCTTCTGCACCCAACCTCCATTTCAGACCCTGCATCTCCATTAATATCATGGAAGAGTGCGGCCCTCAACCACTTTCCGAAATCTTGGAGTGGCCCTCTGTCAAAAATTATCACCCACTCCTGTGTTAGAGGGACATGGAGATTAAAAAGATGCCTGGGCTGGTTAATTAGATAAATAGAAATTAGTGAAAAGGTACTCATCTAATTTAAAATAGTACAGTCTGCAGTGGGGTTGCATTTGTGTAGCAGAGCAAAAATTTAGCTCTACCTTTATTTTTTTTAAAGTATATAAAAAAACTGATTCAGCATGAAAATTGGAGAGAGCGAAATATAGTTCCTTTCTCCCTTTTTAAGGAAACTCCCACCACAAATGTTTTTAAGTGGGATACCAAGTTACAGTATCAGAAAAAAAAGTCCCACGGGGAATACTGTTATATCTGTGAAGTAACAAATTAACCTTTTTAATGGGGAGTACATGCACCACAATCATACTGTCATACACCTATTTGGTAATCTGACTACAATGTATTGACATGAATGTGTTCAAGAGTGGACTCTAAACTTTGAGTCAATTTTGTTCCAAAAATCTCCAATTTCCTTTGTACAACTTTGCACCCTTAATTAATGGCTTTCATAAATTATAATGTACATTATTTAGAAATTTAATTATCCAAGTGAACCCGTAGACAAGGTATATATTCAGATGATGTCACTTAATGATGCAGTTAATCACACCAACATTTTGCCTAAAATTTGGAGGCTATGTTTGAGGTCCTTAAAAACTTAGCAATCTTGGTAGCTAAGCAATACAAATGATCTTGCTTAGGGCACATCTAAACTACATTCCTTTTTCAAAAGAGGAATGTAAATGAGGCAAATCAAAAGTGCAAATGAAACACTGATTTCAATATCCCACACTTCATTTGCATATTCACGTCTGAGCGCTTTTTTGAAAAAGGGATTTTTGAAAGTGAAAGCGCAGTCTAGATGGGGTTCTTTCAGAAAGAAAAAACCTTTTTTGAAAGAACCTGTACTCCTGAAAAAATGAGGAGCAAGGGTTCTTTCAAAAAAGGTTTTTTTCCCCCCTGAAAGAACCCCGTCTAGACTGCGCTTTCACTTTCAAAAATCCCTTTTTCGAAAAAGCACTCTGACACAAATATGCAAATGAAGCATGGGATATTTAAATCCACACTTCATTTGCACTTTTGATTTGCATCATTTACATTCCTCTTTTGAAAGAGGAATGTAGTCTAGACATAGTCTTAGGATTTTATTCATGTATAAATAAAATGAATAAGGGGGTGCTAAGAGAGATCATTTCTATTGATACTGATGGATAAATCTTCTATCTGCCAGTAAAATGGTAGACTCTCTGACAGGATGGGAGGGTTTTCTATTGATCCATCTTGCTAGCAGGTGATGGAACCATACATGGAATGGTGATTCATTTCTTGTTGACTTACAGAGGCAAGAATGTATCTAACCGAGCTTGGATAGGACAGTGCAGTAGCATGTACTGGAGTCTAGAAAGGGAAAATTTAGGCTAAGAACTTGTCTCTACAAGAAAGTTGCACCAGTAAGGTCACTGTGTCTTGGCATAGGTTTGCCTAAATCTGTGCAGCCCCACCTATTTCAGTTTAATTTGGCCTTATTACTAAATAGCAATCAGCTTGTGCTAATCAGCAGAAACTAAATTAAATAAGTCCCGCTTAGACCATGCCTGAGTTTTGTTTCAGCTGACAATTACAAATATTGATAGGGAAAGACTGAGTTTGAATACTAACCTAGAGTATCTGATTAGCTGATCACCCAAACCCTACTTTGTATAGGAATTGAGGACCCAGTAGTCTAAGGTAGGGCTTGTCTGCTCACAAACTTACACCAGTCTAAGACAGTTGAGTTAAATAAGTGCAAATGCATGTACTGGACTTTAAGAGGCCACAGAACACAGACACCAGCTCTCCATTGCTAAGGGGTCAGCTTTGTGTGTTCTTCGGCAGCCAGATCACTTGGTTTTCATTAGGGATATTAAAATGCTTGTAATGGAGTAACCATGTAAACACTGACAAATTCAGTGGCTACACAATTACACTCAGGGCTGTGGTTGGCTCCACAGGAGCCAGTGCATGTGGGGGCCCTGCTTTTAAGCAGGCTCCCCATGCATACTGGTTCCTGCTTGCTGCCCTGTGCTGCTGCTTCTGATATAGAGGCAGCAGCATGATATGGCAGATGGCTACCCAGGAGCGGGGTGTGAGTCTGTGTGTAACAGTCAACATTAACCAACTAGCCAATTAGCCCGTCATATGATGGGATTTTCAGGTCTCTCCTCCACGTCGGTCTTCTCTCCTGAGCCTCCAGTCTCTTGCTTCGTCTCGCTCTCTCCCTCCTCCTCCTACTGCCTCCCCCCCCCAGCTCTCCTCTGCCTTCTGCCTCTCTCTCCATCTCTCTCTTACTCTTCTCCCCCTCCTGCCACTCACTCTCCCTTTCTCTTCTCCTCCCCCTCCTGCCTCTCACTCTCTCTCCACTCTCCTCTGTTTCCGTGGGGGATGCACGTTCATCCAGGTCCCGCTGCATGGGGAGCACGGATCCTAAACAGATGCTTGTGCTGCATGCTCCCGCACGGCAGCCCAGCTGAGTGGCGCAGAAGTCAGCCAAGCGCCATGGAGGGAGGCAACAGCGCCACCCAGAGGGAACAGACAGTGTTTCAGCATTACAGAGTCTCAGACATTGGGCTACTATATATACAAATAAGCCCAGGTATATAGGTTAACCATTTGCATGGTTAAACTTTCATATACCTAGTATTTATGGCATCTTTTTTTACCACTGACATAGCATTAAAGGGCCTTAACCACAATCTGATCTAGATAGAGTGAACTAATTTTTAAAAATATAAATATGATAGAAAAAGAATATTGATCACAAAATCAGTATTAAAACTGAAAATAGTGGCCTATAATTCAAGAAGTAAATATATAAATTCTTGTCATTAATGCTATTTATTATACATCAAATTGAGGAAAGGAGGCTAAGAAAGGAAAGAAAAGGGTGGTGTGGGTAAGGATGAAGATTGTGTGTAGTGCACTGTCCCATGTAATGGCACTTAAACCACTTACAGGGAGAAAGAATGAGTGTGTTTTACAGCCTTAGCTGAGAGCCAGCCAGCTTTTAACCACAAGTTTTAGTCTAGAAACTCATGCACTAAGCTCCACAGTTCACATGTTTGGTTCCTCCTACTGGCATTACAATTATACTACAGAGAGCAGGCTACCAAATGGAGACTCCCTGATCTGAGAGGTTTGGATCCTTTGTAAATAAAAATCATACAGTTTTAGCACCCTATTTCTGCATTAGTATTGCAACTACCTTAGGGTGCGTCTACACTGCACCCTTAGTTCAAAATAAGTTACGCAATTTGAGCCACTCAAGTTGTGTAGCTTATTCCGAGTATATTTAGAGAGGTTATTTTGTAATTTGGCACTGTCTACACAGCACTAAATTTCAAAATAAACCACTATCCCGAAATGTCCTTTACTGCTCATGGAATGAGGTTTACAGGGATGTTGGAATAGTGCTCCCGTTATTTTGAAAGGTATTTCGAAATAACAGGCATGCTGTCAAGACACGGAATAGCTATTTCAGGATACCAGAAGTATCCCGAAATAGCGCTGCAGTGTAGACATACCCTTAGAGACCACTATAGGGCAATGGCTAATCAGTGGGGTGTTGCAAGGTATTTTTTTGATAGTTGTTGCAGAAAAGGAGATGGGGAGAGGTTTAATGGTTTTTAGGGGAATTTTTAGAACTCCTCTGATGTCCAGAATAAAAATAAGCAAGATTGAAAAGCTGAGAATCCTACTCTGCTGGCACATAAGTTTTCTCTTCCCAAAGGTAGTTTCATTTAACTTCTTCCTTATATTGTCATTTAATAATCCGGGAACAATGATATTATTGAGGCTAAAAGGGCAAAAATCCAAGAGTGAGATCTGCTCTGACTCACCATTCAATCTGTCCCAAATAGCTGAGCAACAGAGTATTGAACCACCTACTTCATAGAAAAGTGTTTGTTTAATTATTTACACACCACTTAAGAGATTTTCTTGACCCCAGTTTCTTAGCATATGAGTACAGAGACTGACAACTTCTGTATTTAAGCGTCACGGCAAACAGTAGCGTAATACTAGTGTCATTGTGTGAATTCACATTATTCTTTTGTGAACCTCCTATCCATTTTCTTTTGCAAATTAGGTGTATTTCTCAGGGGGAGTCCATGCTGATACAATTATACGCAGTTCCTTATATGTAGTAAGCTCAAAGTCTGCTATGTGAAGCAGACATTCCTTTTATTTAGAGAACATTATTATGGAATCAACATAATAGCAGGTCATTAAAGTCTGAAAATAGACATAATTTCTGTGTTGGCCCAGGATGACTTTGTAAACTGGGGGACAAAAAAACGAATATAAGGAACAATGAAAATGCTGTTAGATAGGAGCAGACACCTGGCACTCCTGATGTCCCAGGATTAGGGGATCCTACAGCTTATGAGAAGAGAGGATGTGAGCAACTGATCCCTCTAAAGACATCTATAGGTTCATCTACACTGCAGTGTAAATCCTGGATTAATGACTTTCTTGTCTGCAAACCAGGGGTATGGCTCCAACCCACCCACGTAGCATCCAGTCCCTGCCTCCCCAAGCTGTGGTTTTGCTTTGCCCATTGCTCCAGCCAGGCTTAGGAAGCAAGGTGCAGTGCTTGCCTTGCTCTGCTTTCCTGATATTGCTACCAGGGAGAGGAGCTGGGGACTTAAAAGCCCCCGTGCCCCAGCCCCAGTCCCTAGCGAGATCACCAGGGCAGTCATAGTGGGGTAAGCCTGCTGCCCAGTAGGAGTGCTGGGCAGGTGAAGAGGGCAAGCTCCAAGCACCAGGGTGGATGGTACAGCAGGAAGGGGCACACATTTTTATAGTAGCACCCTCATCCCACTTTGTCCACTCACCCAAAATCAGGGCCCAGATACCTGTCCCATCCTGACTATGCCACTGCCAAGAATCCAAGACACAAGAAGTCATTCTTTTGCTCTACTCTGCACTGATTAGGCCTCAGCTGGAGTAATGTATCTAGTTCTGGGCACCACATTTCAAGAAAGATGCTGAGAAACTGGAGAAGATCCAGAGAAGAGCAACAAAAATGGTTAAAGGTCTAGAAGGTAAGACCTATGAGGGAAGACTGAAAGAATTGGGTTTAATTAGTTTGGAAAATAGAAGACTAAGAGGGGATGTGATAGCAACTTAGTGTCTAAAATGGTGTTACAAGAAGGAGGGATAAAAATTGTTCTCCTTGACCTTTGATGGTAGGACACGAAGCAATGGGTTTAAATTGCAGCAAGGGAGATTTAGGTTGGACATTAGGAAAAACTTCCTAACTGTCAGAGTAGTTAAACTCTGGAATAAATTGCCTAGGGAGGTTGTGGAATCTCCATCACTGAAGATATTTAAGAGCAGGTTAGATAGGCATCTATCAAGGATGATTTAGATGGTGCTTGGTCCTGCCATGAAGGCAGGGGCCTGGAGTTGATGACCTCTCAAGATCCCGTCCTGTTCTAGTATTCTATGTTTCTATTGTTTGTAAGCCTACACCTTGAATGTCAACACTCACTGGTAACCCTGAAGTTATAATTTCTTGTGCCCAGGATCTCAGAATGGACTCTGAAGGCACATCTACGCAGCAGGGCTAAAGCCGAAGTAAGTTACACAACTTCAGCTATGTCAATTGTGTAGCTTACGTCAAAATAGCTTATTTCGGCTTTTGGCACTGTTTACACAGCAGGAATTCCAACAAAGAACACTCTTCCTTGGACTTCCCATTCTCCTTATAAAATGAGGGTAACAGGAGTCAGAGTAAGAAGTCCTCCAGCTCGACAGATTTGACATGATGTCAAAATAGATGCCTGTAGTTTAGATGCAGACTATGTTATTTCGGAAATAACACTGCTGTGTAGATCTACCCCCTAGAAGTAGGCAAATCTGAAACACACTGCCATATCCCAGGCTTCTCAGTGCCCTCACCATCTGTGGCCATCCTGGCCCCTGGTTTATGGTGTGACATAGGAAAACTTGATTGTCCACCCTCCACATGCCAGGAAACTGTCTCATCCTGCCAAGTTGTCTCTGTGGGTCTGCATATTCCTGGCAACAGGCGCTATTAACATGGAATTGCCATTTGAAGAGCATCTCTTCCTTGTGCTTTCACTCCTGTTTTCAGCAAATAGAGTTTACAGGAGTTGCCTGAAGGCATTCCAGTGACATTACCGATCTACTGAATGGACCTGCTGGAGAAAGAGGACAACATAAACATGGAAGATGAAACTGGGTGCTGCTCATGACTCTTGTATAGTGGCTTATGATGTGAATGTAGGCTGGTCCTTTGGAGCAGAGCTACACGAGCCTACTTGTGAGAATTAGATCATCATGTGGGGGGTAACCAGCAGAGAATCCAGAACATTTGCATCAAGAAATCTACATTTCTGGAGCTTTGTGAGCAGTTTGCCCTGATCCTTCAGTGTTACAGTATGCGTGTCAGGGCAGCCATGTAGTTATAGCACCCCACTTCAGCACAGGTATGGCAGCTACCCATACCACTTTAGGAGTATGGCTATTCGGTTGGGTTTTGGAGGTTATGAAGCTATCAACCAGGTGATCTTTTTTTTTAACCCAAAGGTGGTTGTGTAAACAATATCACTGAAGTAACTGCTGGTTTTGAGAGAACAGTGTTTCCAAACTGTGCCAGTACTCAGTACCATTGATGGGACTTATGCCCTATTGTTTGCCCTCCTCAAGGAGCATGTGTAACCCGCATGCCTACTAGGTGTGGTGTACTGTCCCATCTAGTGACACCATGACCACTTACAGAGAGGATAATGAGTCTGCTCTACATTAACCCTAAAAGGAAGCTAGGTTTTAGCTCATGCAGTAGCTCATGCACTAAGCTCCAGAGGTCCCAGGTTTGATTTTGCCTGTTGGTGTTACACATATGAGTATGTAAATTGCAAAGGGCATTACTTCATTGTTATGTAAGCTCTTCTGGCCCACAGAGCCTCCTTTATGGATGCCAACATGAGCTGCACTGGAAAAGTTAACAATGGGAATCTATAGATAGGCTGAGTCACTAACTGATACTATCATAAGTGGAGTTACTGTCTCCACTTTTGTTCTGGCCAAACCCACATACCCGCTTTTTCCTTGGTATAGGAAACAAAGGGTCTGGTAAAATAAGGCTTAATTTACACTCTTGGCAGATGTGGAATAGTGGTTGAATGTGTGTTTGGCAAATTACAATGTAGAGGGATTTCACTGGTAATTAACATGACTACTTACTTATGGAATAGTCTGGAGGCATGCGGTGAGAACAGTGGCTGTACAGTATGACTCGATGTAGTTAAATGTATTGAAAAATAGTCCCAGTTGTCCCTTGTGTTTACTTTTACTATTTGAAATATACATTATGATGTGATGGTAACAGAACTTCTTAATAAATGCCTTTATTTTTTAAAACGCATTAGTATAACTTCTACCAGGTACTCTTGGCAACATTAAAATCTGGGTTCAATAGCAAGGGGTCCTTCTTAATTCTACAAAACAGTACTGATGTGAGCCTCCACCCAGTAATCTGGGAAAATTTACCACTACTCTGGGTGCCTCTGAGGCAATACTTCCCTACTCACAAGCCCCAAGTCTGTGTATAAAAAACAAGAACTTTCATTCAAAAACATGCAATGGTAAGCCAACCTGACCCCAACAGTATGTTGGGCAGTGTTCTTTGCTTCAGTTTCTTAGAGCATAAAAGTTTAACAAACAACTATTCCTTAACATATCATTCCCCCTTCCTCCAGTGCACCCCACCCACAGGCGCATTTATATAGTTTCACCTCCCATCTCTGTATGGCTATGGGGGAACACTGAGGCCTTGTCTACACTAAATCTCCTCATTGATCTAACCTATGTAACTTCAGCTAAGCAAACAGTGTTGCTGAAGTCAATGCACTTACCACTGTGTCTTTGTGCAGTAAGATCAGAGGGGGCTGCTCTCCCATCGACTCCAGCTACTCTTCTCATCCTGGTGGAGAACCAAAGTTGACAGGAGAGCGGCCAGAGATTGACTTGTGTTTAAGGCTCCCTAGTTAGACCTGGGTCTCAATTATTTCAGCTCTAATGATCACTTAACTAAACACAGACCTTCAGCTCTGTCTTTAAACAGGGGGGATGGGGAAGTTCAAATAATATCTAGAACTTTTAGACAAAGCTAATACTTGGCCTCACCTTTTCTTCCTTTTCACTGAGTATTAACATTCCTACCTCCTGCTTAGCAAGAGCAGTCTCCTTCCCCCCACCCCCCACAAATCAGGAAATACTATGCCCAGTTCTGTTGTTCTTTATTCATACAAGAAGGATGATAACATTTCATTACCCCTGCATTCAATACAAAAGTAATCACTTTAGCAATTCAGCTCTTCCTGCTGAATTTTTAGGCAGAATATGTGTGTTTATGCAAGACAGATAGGGTCTGGTCCTGAAGTCTGTTTTCCCCCAGCTCATCTCTAGATGTCAAGGGAAAGCTCATTCAGGACCTACGTATGTTAGGAAAAAAATATTAAACTATTGGTGGCCAGCTGCCAGAAGCACACCAAAACACCAGTAATAAACCAACATCAAAACTAGTAAAAGAACAAAGTTCATTGAACAGTGAAATCAGTGCCAACACATAAACCCTCTATTGTTGTGTTCTCTGATCCCTGTTCTCTCTTCCCTTCTTTCTATGTTTGGCATGCACTTAGCTGTCACTGCAGTAGAGTGGAGTTGTTCACAGGGGTGGGCATCTATATAGGAGTGGCAGAACTCTCCTTTTCTTCTCCCCACCCCCAGCACACTTTTGGACTGCATACTAAACTCTGACTATCCGTTGGATATTGATTTTTGTCACTGATTGATGACATTTAACTTTACTTCCTCTTCATCTCCTTTAGTCTGCTTGTAACACTGTGGCATAGCCAATTTGTTCAGTGGGGCATACTAAAAAGAAAAGCAATATTGGGTTTTTATTTTTAATGCTTCAGCATCTCTTTGCAAAAATGTGTGAGTTTTAATTGCAAATGCTTGTTTCAATGTTGTGTGCATTTTCTAGTCTCCATGTTGAATTCCACATGGTAATGGTGGGGCATGTGAGATACTGTTAGCAGATACACGCTGCTGTCCATTGTAATTTTTGCATTGGGTTTTAAATCAGAAATCCCTCCCATTCTTCTCTTAATAACAACAAACATGAGGCCAAACACTGTGGGCATGTCTAGACTACATTCTGTTGTCGAAAGAGGATATGCAAATACCGCGGGAAAACACTCCAAGGTGCAGAAAAAGGATATGCAAATTCTATCTTCTTCCGATCCCTTTTTCGAAAGCAGGTCTTTCAAAAGTGAAAGTCTGGATGGGGGGGAGGGGGTTCGGGAAAAAACACCTTTTTCGAAAACACTGCTCTTCCTAAAAATGGAGGTTTACGCTTTTTTTCGAAAAAGGGTTTTTTTTCTGAAAAAACCGCGTCCAGATTACTTTCACTTTTGAAAGACCCGCTTAGATCCTCTTTCGAAAATAGACCATAGTCTAGATGTGCCCTTTAGGCTCTGGATATACATCTACCTTTTCTGTTTCTGCCCCGGATCCACAGCAGGCTGCTCCTGTGGGAGCATCTTAAAGCCCCCTATCAGAATGGGCCAAGGATATGTTGCAGCTGCTCTGGTAGCAAAGCTTCTTTGGGAATTGATTTGAACACCAGAATCAGGACAATGGTCTGAGTTGGGGCCTGCTGGCTTCCATCCAATCTGTCTCTAGATTGTGGGGGTATAAGCTCATTGTCCCAGGGTGCAATCCAGACCAGTGAGGAGTTGTTACCTGCTCTGCACCTTGGAGTGTTTCACAATGCTTTGCTGCTGAAGCAACCAAGACTGGCTGCAAGAAGTGTTTGTATATAGCTGCAGTCTGCCAGTCACACTCCAGTCACACTCAGGCTTCCACCAACCTTAGTTATCACTTTTACAATGACTCCAGCACAGTCTTGGTCCCAAATTCCCCTTCCCCCCTGAAGAAAACTGTGTTCTGCACTGCCTCTCTCCTGGAAAGTTCAGATATTTTAGGCCTGTTGACCCTCAAAGGGGATCAATATCCAATAATTTGCCTCTTGAAATGGAGTTCATGTGTGGATTTTTTCCATCCGTGGCAGAATACATTTGTATGTGCACTGGCACACATGTCAATGTGCATCTCCAGTAGAAACAAAAAAAACTAGTTGCGGGTGTTCTGCTGATCAGCTGGCCAGAATGTGAATCTCTCCTGAGTGGCTGCACAAGCGTACAGCTTACAGGGAACGCTGCCCTGGATTCATTTTGATTAAACAATAAAACACATTTATTTAGGGATGTAAGCAACTAGTTGAGTCACTACTCGACTATTCGCTTCCCCCCACTGCTATCTGTGTATGAGAGGCAGCAAGGAAGGGAGCAGGAGCCAGTGCTGAGGGAGTGGGGGGAGATGGCTTAAAAGTCGGTTCTCCCTAGCACCATCTCTACGGAAGGCAGAGGTGCAGCGGGGGACCTGGCGCGAGCCAGGACTCAGCAGTTCTGGCTTGTGCCAGCTCCAGGACCATGCAGCTCTGCTTTTTAAATGTAGTAAGAGTCTCCTGGCACTTACTACATTTAAAAGGCAGTGCTATAGCAGTCCTGGTGCCGGCATGAGCTGAAACTGCTCAGTCCTGGCTTGCGTTGCCCTTGGAAGCTTCCTGTGCACCTGGCTCCTACTACATTTAAACTGCAAAGCCACAGCGGGGGTAGTAAGCACAACCCCCCACCATCGACTAATTGAGTAGTCAATGGAAATTCCATTGACTACTCAATTAGATAATTAACTGTTACTTAACATCGCTAGTTTATTTAACTACAAAGAGAGATTTTTAAGTGAGTTAAAGTATAAGGCATCACAGTCAGAAATAGCTACAAGGGAAATAAATATAAAATGCTTCCTAGAACTAAAAGCGAAATCCCTTACAGCATGTAATATTCTCACGCCATGACTTGCTCTCAAAGTCTATAGGCTATTTCTTAAGCTTTGTTAGATGAGAAACGATAAAGAGAATTACCTTGGTGAACTTTTCCCCCTTGCTTATATAGTCCTGTCCCCCGTTAAAATGCATTTTTGGAAGGTTACCCCCTAGATAAAGTTTGTTCCCACTGTGAGAGGGAGACTAGGAGGTTCCTAATGAAAGAGATTTCATGCTGGTTGCTGCTAAGCTTCAGAAATGTTTGTTCCCTCTCTCCCCCCTTTTCCTTGTAAAAGAATGGCCACTTTACACCCAGCTAGAGGCATCAACTTGTCCTTGTTTTTGAGAAAGTGGTTTACTCAAATTTGTCTGGTAAAAACGTTTCAGACCTTATTTCAGCTTATGTTCATAACTTTACATATAACATGGCCACACACATTTCACCATGATATTATTGACCAATGAGTTATTAGTTTGGCCAGATTTGTATAGAGATTGTTCTGATAGTGTATAGAACATGAATACAGAGTTGCATTTGGTCACACCCAGTTGACCAGGATATTATGAATCACTGGAGCTCAGTGCTCAGCATAATATTCAGCACCTGGTCAAAATACTCCTAAAAAGAGCACAATGATGGAGAGTTCCCAGAAGTGTGATTCTCATCCCTACCTTTGGGGTGGTCTGCTTACTCTGCTCTGTACACTGATTGCTGACATAATGAAGCTTCTTTGCTGTTACCTGGCATACAGAATAATTCCTGGAACTCTTTTTAAAGTTAATTGCTTGCCTCGCACCAGAGATTAAACAAAATCTGGCTGTGCTGTTCTGACCAGCTACCTACATTCTTGACAAAGTCTTCTGTTGTGTTTGCAGCCATTTCAAATTCAGTAGAACTGCTTGCAGCTCAGCAGTTGGAATAAAATAGATGGATTCAATGCTGAGTAGCTGTGCTTGAATCAGGGGTGTTGCTTCCTTTCCCTGGGAGCCGATTGACTATTCTTGGGATAGAAAGGACAATAGACACTGTCCCATGGGATTGTGAGGCAGTATTGGCAGACTGTCAGAACCCAAGTTTGAAACATTCAGGGTCAAGTTGTAGCCACACTGTATTTGGATCTGAGCCTTCCCCCATTGCATCCTGATGCCTGAATCAGACAAAATTGCCTGAAAAAGGATCTGGACTCAAGCCTGAGACTGCTTGAAGTATAGCCCTGCCCACAGGCCCTAGGCTTGCTGTGGTTGGACTGCTGCAGATGAAGAAGACAGGTAGGATCAAGGGAATGTGGGTTCACAGTGCTGCATGCAGCTCTATTAACATACTCAGCTCATTCTCAGCATATTTTTAGAGAACAGACTGAGGTTCACAGTTTCAAGTCGGGGGGATCTAGAGTTAGCAATACTTGAGAAAATAGTGATGTTCTTTTTATGAGAGCTATAGCAGAGCAGCAAATGGATTTAGTGACTTTCATGGTAGACTGTCATTGCCAACATGAGAAGCAGTGTCATTTTTTTTTTAAATAGTGCAGCAGCTGCCAGCAGAATACTATGAATTCCTGAACTTAATTAACAACCTTTCACTTCAGACACAATGGAAAATTTATACATGGTGAGAAATGTGTTTTACCGTGTGAACTTGCAGAACACTGGGCTAAGCCAAAAGGTTTGGTTGTATTTTAAATGGTTAATATATTTAAGATCAAGAGTTGGGCTTACTCTAAACTTATTGTGTAAAGGTGAGGGTCCAGTGGACAGTAACTATCCTATATTTTATTACCAATATCTATCATTCAATCATGAAACAAATAAATACTTTTTCTGTGGTACCCTTTGTCACAACTCTTCCCATACTTTATGAAAGTTGGCTTGTGAATATGAGAATGCATAGCTCAGAGATGCTTTATGCAAAACAGATAATGTGACAAGTCATTCTGAATGCTGTAATATGCTCGTTCCACGAGGTGTACCGGTAGTTCGGAATAGGAAGCCTAGTCCAAACTACCTAGTTCGAGCCCCGTGTAGCCGCGCTGCACGGGGTTCGAACCAGCGGGGTTTTAAAAATGGCGGCTCCCCGCTTATGCAAATGAAGCCCAGGAAATTCAAATCCCGGGCTTCATTTGCAAGTGCGGTATGCCTACATACCCCGCTTGTTCGAACTAGCGGGGTAGTGTAGACATACCCTGTTATACTTACTGGGCATTCATAAATTAAAGAGTCAAGTAGTTTAAAAAAACTTGGATAGAGACTTTTTTAGATTGGATCCTGAAATCTAAAAGGTTTCTTTATGAGGATTTTCAAAATTTTTGTATAGTGGTTCCAGTAAATGGCCATAGAATGTGAACTGCTTTGCATTACCTTTTAAGTGGTATGTGTCCAAATGTGTACATTCTTTAAGTATTCAGAAAAGCCAATCTTTGTTAAAATTTAATATAAAGTTTGAAAAAACAATGTTTTCAAGAAGTCCAAATATCCTCTACTTGGGTTTGAGTAATTTTGTGTTTTAAGACATGCAAAATAATTGAACATGCCATGGTTTTGGTTTTAATTTCTATTGTATTTATTAAAAAGTAAATATAGGAATCTGATCTCTGTGTAATGTTTGTCTTGGTCTAATTTTTATTTGTATAACAAATTCCTTATGTATTGTGAAGTACTTTCATTATTTGATCAGTTACCATTTATTGTCAAAAAAAGCTGAAATATTTACAGAGTTTTTATTCAAATTAGCACATTGAAGATTTCAGGTAGGGATAATTCAGACATTCTGGGTATACTTATGCTAAGTTTCTACTTGAAACAGCATTCTTAATAGACTGACTTAAAGGACCAGATTCACCTCTTGTCAATAAAAAGGGTACAATTTGCACTCTCTATGTCTCAGCTAGAAGTAGCACCCAAGGGGGAAATCAACTTAGGGAAACAGATGATGATATTACTTCAGCGTCCCATTCTGGTTGGGGCCAGAAGTGATAAAAATACATTTTGCCTATTATCTTTACATTTTAACTTGTTGAATAATATGGCTTTTGATTTTACTCTGAAACAAACATCAGTAACAGACTTCTTTTCACAAGTGCTCCATAGTCATAATCTTAAGGCAAAAGCCTCCGTTCAGATCAATGTGGAAGAGGCTGAGAGCTATAGTTCCAATGATGACTTGACTTCTCTGAGAAAAAATGTCACTCCATCTGCCCTTTTGCTCCAAAGCAGCTTTTGTATGCCTTGAAAACAATAGATTGGACTCTGCACAGAATCTGTGTTGGTGAATGCATCCTGGATAAATGACTTCAGTTGTGGAAAATGTGCCACAGGAAAAATATGTGGTGGACCAAAGCGACAGTAACTTCACTTGCACCAGGAGGATCTGGAGGGGGTTCGTTTCAAGAAGAAGATGGTCCAGTTAGCAAGATGATGTGGCTAGGGAGTCCATTGACTCAGAACATCCTTTAAATAGTCTGTGCTGGCATAGACCAAGGCTACCTTGAAAGAAACCTTACGGTAGGTTTATAAAACACTTTTTTGCTACCAGAGGGTAACTAGCACATGTAAGTTTAATTTACCTCTCCGTGTGCCAGCACTAAAGGAACAATTTGAGCTACTCCTATACATTGAAAGATTCTATATTAACTGGAATCATTCAAGGAAAAGACCTATTGTGGGCTTCATTATGGACATCACAATGAAACCTCTGCTCAATGTATAGCAGAGGTCACAAAAGAAAACAAGGTGTTATACCTTCTTACTTTCATTTACTAATGAAAATATTTAATGCCACTTAAAATTGTGATGCATTTACCTAATATACAGTGTTCAATGTTGGTCATTCTTCCTTAGAAACAATACAGCAGCAATGGAGAATCCAGAGAACAGAAGTAAAAATTCTTAGATGCTGGAATTACATCCCCATGAGGAAACTGTCACCAAGGCCAATCATGATTCACTAATATGTGTCAACAACTCTGTCAGACCTAACATACTACACCTAGCCCACTATTATCATGATATAGACCCAAAAGGTAGCATGTCAGATCAGGGGTGACTGGTAAGGGGAGACCCTGAAGCCACTGGCCACGTAATCATTGATAATTGATCTTCTTGGGTGATGAATGCAGAGGCTGTGTACAAAGAATTATGGATATGTGCTAGAATTATGTTTTAAATGTGTTTGGCAAGCAATGCATAAGTGCAGTCTTCTCTAGAATGTGCATTTACTTGGTTGACCAGCCAGGTAATCAGACAGAGACAATGAAAACACATCTACATAAAAGGTAAGCAAAGCCCACAACCTAGCCAAAGGGGTAAATAACTTCTTGCAGGAGTCAGAGCATCATAAGATAACTAGTTCAATCTGCTGATTGTATACAATATTGCTGTATAATAAAAGTGTTTCAAGTAAGCTCTTTTATGAAAGCTAATGACACACTGGTGATTGCTATCCCTACTATTACTGTATTAACCCCTTTATGAGGAACTGTAAATATTCACTGAGGTTATATTTTTTAATCTGCTACAAAACAAAGAGAGTTTGCTAAACAGGTTTTCACCCAGACAAGAGGGAAGGTAGCTATGTACCTATTTCTAATGAAATTAAGCAAGGTGTGACCAGAAAAAATGGAAGTCCCATTTACATACAAATCAGCGATGGTTGGGAAGAACCACATGAGCTCTAGGGACAAACCAGTGAGTTTGGGAAGTTAAAAAGAGAGAGAAGAAGCCATCTCGGGATTCATCACTAGGAAGTCAGAAGAGGACAGAGCTCTTATAAGTGGAGAAATATGTGTCTTTCAGTGCATTGGCTTGAAATCTCTGGGAATATAGGTGAGAAACTCGCTTAGGCAAAGATGTTTCACTTAAGAAGACAAGGGAAACCAGCACCTCATACTTCTGTAGAAAGTCATCACTAAGAAAATCAGCCATGCTGGACAAAGAATAATTGGTGAGAGAAACAATTTTAAACAAAGACTGTGCTTTGCTAAATTCAGTTTTAGACATTTAGAAGTGTGATTTCACTTTTCTTTGCTTCTAACCCCTTTATTTCTCTTATATGGTAGCAGCACTTCACCTATATCCTGTTGTTAATAAACTTGTTTCATTTTAATTTAAACCAACCCAGTGGTGTGTTTGTACTGAAGAAATTGTTAGCTCCATTTAATGTGGGAAGCTCCTTTCCTCTAAAGAAAGAAACAAACCTTATTTCTTTTAGTGGTCCAGGAATAGGCTGGACCCTTCAGGGCGATTGTTTTTGAGGAAATTCAGTACTGGAAGTGTGTTGGGGTCAGCATGGCAAGTGTAAATAAAACTGATTGAAGGCAAGAAACTGTTGTGTTGTAGCACATTGGGACAGTAGCATTGAGATATGGCTGCACAGTATATAGCATTCAGGATACTACATATTGGTCTGCTATCAGCCACAGCAGCCAAGCATTTAAGGCACCAGTTTTACAGAACAGACAGTGACACAACCCCTTACTGATCTTGATTACACCTCAGGTGTGACAGAAACATGACAAGCAATATTAGAACTGTTGCGTATAAGAAGGAGTATAGGAAGGAGTTGAAGAGGAAGAAACATGATAGACATGTGAAATAATGTATGGAATAGATGAAGCAAATCAAGTGCTTCTATTTTCCCTTTTACATAATCGAAGAATAAGAAGGAAGTCACAGAAACAAAAAGCCAAAACATTTTGAATACATCAAAGAAAATATTTTTGTCATACTACACACAAACAAACTGTGGAAATCATTGCCAAAAACCAATATTGATTTTAGTAGGATTTAAAACAGAACTAAATATGTACATAGGAATAAAATAATAAGTGTGTTTACATTAGCCATTCATTTGGATTACTCAATCCCCTTGTTTCAAGAGTCAATACAGGCAATAAAGGAGGCCCCCGCTTTATGTCAGTCTGATTTATGACCTCCCGCACCTACAACCTTTTCTGTATGTGCGGAAGGGGCCGAAATCCCCCAACTTACGTCCTCGGCCCCGCATTTACAATGGCGTATGACTTGTGACACCATGTTGTAAATGCGGACTCGAGTTACAACACCCCCCAACTTGCGACGCTATTCCCAGAACAGATCGCGTCGCAAGTCAAGGGCAGCCGGTAATCAATTGTCTTAGAGCAGGAAGAAACATATTGCATAGATTATAATGAAATTGCTTATTATGAGCTTAGCCCTTTCACTGTAGTATCATGTACTGTGGCAGATACACTAGAACTTCAGAGTTACAAACACCTTGGGAATGGAGGTTATTAGTAACTCTGAAATGATTGTAACTCTGGAGAAAACACTGGTTGTTTTTTCAAAAATGTACAACTGAACATCGACTTAATACAGCTTTGAAACATTATTATGCAGAAGAAAAATGCCACTTTTAACCATTTTAATTTAAATGAAGCAAGCATGGAAACAGTTACTGCACCTTATCAAATCTTTTTTTTAAACTTTCTTTTTAGTATGTTAATAGTTTAACACAATACTGTATGGCATTTGCTTATTTATTCATTATTTATTTATCTTGCTGCAGCTTGATTGCATATTTCCTGTTCTAAGCTGAGTGTATGGTTCACTGGTTAGCTCATCATTCTATTGTTCATAACTCTGAGGTTCTACTGTAGTTTCACAGAATAGATAAGAAGTGGCTTAATCTGATATTAATACCTAAGTTTCTATTTCCATGGACCCAAAATAGTCAGGAAAAGAAGTTTGGTTTCGTCAAATTGTGATATCTCTATTCAGACATCAGCATAGCTCTATTTCAAATTCTTCCAATCTTATTGAAAAGTAAGGAACAATGTCTGAGGATCAACAATTGGTATCTAATAATGACCACAAAGATGTGGTCATGAAGAAGATGGTGAAACTACAAATACATACAGCAATCCAGGTACTATATTATTGAAATTAGAGGTAGAAACAACATCTTAGATCATCTAATCTGCCAGTCTATTATTATAATCATTGGGTTTTATTATTTATTATTATTTTATTTATTATCATTATTTAACATTTATATTGTGATGATACCTAGAAGCTAATCACATCACGCTCCATTGTGCTAGGGCTCTACTATATGAACATATAGAAATTGATAGTCCCAGCCCGCAAAGCACATAGAATCTAAAAGACAAGCTATAATAAGCAGATGAGACAAATAAATGGGTCTTGGTGGGGTGGGGGAAATAGTGTAACAAACATAATAGGATATTTACAATTCTTAGACAATCAGGAGCAGGAACCACACCTTGCCACATGCCTAGCCTCTACTAGTGCTCTACATTACATGTTACTTTATCCGGCTTAACTAGAGCCAAAAGAAACATTTATATCTTCCATTATACCCACTTGTGGAAAGCACAAATTAAATACTAAGAACACTAAGGTCTATTCTAAACGACAAAGTCAGGGTGACATAAGCCACTTTGCATTCACCTAGTTGTGCATGTGTCTACAATGACATTTCTCTCTCATCAATGTATGTGATCCGCTACCTTCCTGTGGCGAGGTATGTATACCCCACAATGGGCCAGGAGGGCTTTAGACCACATAGGTGGAGGAAATACCACCCCTCTCCTGCCCGCCACACTGGGCATACTCTACATTGGGCATGTTTGGGAGCAATATAAAAGGGAACAGCTCTGCTCAGTCTGGACTAGTCACCAGAAGAGAAGGACCTGTTGCAGGAGCTCCAGGGATACCCCAGCTAAAGATCCAGACAATGGAAGCCAGAGACCCGGGAGACTGCCACAAGCTGCAAGTGCCACAAGTGACCTAGGGAGGGTGCAGGTGTGGTCTCTCCCACTCAGGTGGGCTCAGTGTGTTGCAGTTGGATTTCCTGCTGAGTAAGTGGTGGAGCACTCTGCCACTAACAGGGCCCTGAGTCAGGGTCTGGTGGAGTAGGGTGAACCTGAGCCCCCCTATTGTGGCTGTTGTCTCTTACTACTGACTCTAGCCATTAGACTGTGCTGCCCTATTCCCCAGGGCTGTGTTATGCTTATAAAAAGCACACAGGATCTTTTTAGGGGAAAAGACAAAATGCCACGTTTATTAAGAATACAGTATCAAAGCAGCTAGCACATGCTTTATAAAGGTGCACGCGTGCACGCACACACACATGTGTGTCCTGCAGATGGTGAATAGTTACCAGTCTGTCATGGCTCAAGTCCGTCTTGCTGGCCTGACAAGGCTGAGTGAGGAGTCAGGGTTCCTCTGAGACTCCTCTGTGGCTTGGCTTGTAGGACTGAACCCATAGTGTAATGGCAAAAGCCCGGCAGTTTATACATGTAGGTTTCCACTGGAGCCTATGGGTTTTTCAATGTCATGCTGCAATCGTTTATCCTTAAATAGTGTTAATCTGTGTTTTTCAGAGTTATACTTTGATGGCTATTGTTAGATTTCCCATCATTGTCTCTTGTTTGTGTCTCACTCTTGGGGATGTCCACCTGTTTCCAGGGTTCATCAATTCTGCTAATTTAATTCAGACGTAGACACAATGGATATTTCCTTGTTATCTTCAGGGTTTCCACTTCTTCTTGATCACTTGGGCATTTGTGATGGCTTTCACACTTACACACAGCCTTCACTCACACCAAGCAATTCTGCAGAGTTTCAGACCAAATTAATAGTTACTAAAGGAATAACAAAAAGAAAGGAATCTTGCACAACTTAGTTTGTGATACAGACAGGGGGTACAACTTAATTTGTAAAGCTAACAGGAAGGGGATCTAGCTCTGTCATGAGCCCAGATGTGTTTGAGACTTGTGCACAGTCCATTACATGCTGGCAGTCAAGTACAGGTGCCTGTTAAAAGTGTTCTTCAGAGCCTCACTGAGCTGTATAACTCCACACTGAACTCTTCTAATAGTCTTACATCTGACCACCACCACCACAAATGCTTGTATAGGCATAGAAAAGTAGCCCTTTCGGTGGATGTATTCTGTGAGAAGGTGGGCTGGTGCCAAAACAGAGCTGCCTCGATATTTTAACTAGAGAGGCAGGGTAAAAATATTTTAAATTAATAAATAAATATATGCATGCCATCCATTGCTCCCTTGCAGTTTGGAAACCTCAGTGTTGTAAATCCATCTACTATGTCCTGAGTCACTGTCATGCGTAGCAGGATATGATCAAAGGCTCTGCACACTTTCATGACAGTGGTCCTCATTGTTGATTTCCCACTCCAGAATGATTTCTCACTGACTCATAAAAAAATGTCACTGCAAGTTTCTACAGTGAAAACATCCCTTGCTTCTCCCTCTGGTGTCCTTTGCTGGAGAGGTGGGACGAGCTCAGCACACAGTTCTAAAAAATGCAGTCTTGTACATCCAAAAGTTCTGCAGCTTGTCATCCCAAGCCTTCGTTATGATGCGATCCCACTAGTCAGTGCTCGTTTCTTCATCCCAGAATCAGTGTACCACCATCTGGAGCTCCTTCAGCAACCATGTCATCAGCAACCATGGTTCTTGTACCATGACGTCTTGAGCAGTAATTTGTCTCCCAAGAAATCATCAGCTGTGTCTACACTGGCATGAATTTCCGGAAATGCTTAAAACGGAATACTATTCCGTTTTCAGTTTTTCCGGAAAAGGAGCGTCTACATTGGCAGGCTGCTTTTCTGGAAAAGCCCTTTTTCCGGAAAAGCGTCTGTGGCCAATGTAGACGCGCTTTTCCGGAAAAGACTACTGGGCTGTCTACACTGGCCCTTTTCCGAAACAGTGTTCCGGAATAAGGACTTATGCCCGAGCAGGAGCAGAATAGTTTTTCCGGAATAGCGGCTGATTTTGTACAGTAGAGCATCGTTGCTTTTCCGGAAATTCAAGGACCAGTGTAGACAGCTCGCAGCTTATTCCGGAAAAGCGGCTGATTTTCCAGAATAAGTGGCCCAGTGTAGACACAGCCATCATGTTTTCTGCTGATTTGGTTCTTTCTGTAGCTCTACAAGCACCAGAGGATGGTGTGTTGTTTGCTTACAATGCTTATGATAGTAGTGTAGATCTGTGTAGATTTCATGCTTCTGTCAGAAATGCTGGATAGTGAGAAGGGCATGCAGGTTTATGGCATTTTTTTTAAAAAGGGAATAAAAATTGTAGGATTATAGAGGACAGTATGGAATGGGGAAAGTTGCATGCTGGAAAGTTGGCTCCCAATCACCCTGAACAGCTTGTTCCTGCCCATCCTTGTTTCTGTCAAAACTTTCCAAGAGACAGTGTGCTCTCTGCAGTGGTGGATTGCATATGGGAATACCTATTCATGGTGCACTGCACTTCACCTTAGCACAAGGACATGTGGTGAGTATACACAGCAATGATGCAAGAAGAACTTTAACAAGTGATATACTAATTGCAGCAGGTTTATGTTGATGTAACTTGTGTCAACCAACAGTTGTAGTGTATCAAATAATCATAGAAGCTTGGGTAGGAAGAGACCTCAAGAGGTCATCCTGGCCATCTTGGTTAGTTGACTAACCGCAACTAAATCATCCCAGCCAGAGTTTTGTCAAGATGGGCCTTAAAAACTTTTAAAGATGGAGATTCCACCACCTCCCTAGTTAACCCATTCCCACTCTTTACCACCCTTCTTGTGGAATAGTTTTTCCTAATTTTCAAGCTAGACCTCCCACGCTGCAACTTGAGACAATTGCTCATTCTTCTGTCATCTGTCACCACTGAGAACAGCCTACCTCCATCCTCTTTGGAAATCTCCCCTTTATGTATAGACATGTCCCAAATCTAAACACCAGGATGATATACTCTCCATCCCATGAATTTGAGCTGAACTTGTTATAAGTACCGTGCTTCATGTTTAAGCAGACAGAAATATCAAAAGAACCACTTTGTAGTATAAAAATAGTAAAAAAAAAAAAATAGTTACATTTTGTCTTCAAAAATGGCTCCCAATGATGAACCCCTGTATACCTGTTAATTGGGGACAATAAGATGAGCCAAACAGGCCAAAATACATTTAAAAAAATCTTCCCTAAAGCTATTGGTTTCAGAGAAGAGGGTAGTATTTCAACAGCTGAACTATAGAGGATGTACCACTGAGGTTTTATGCATGGCCACATCAAGAGAGTGACTACCAGCACTGAGTTGGAGTGACTCCTGTGTGATAGGCAGCTCCAGCAGCATGGTGCATGGCAAAATAGTTTTTAAAAAACAGAGACTCAATGCAGTTGTAGAGAACATGGGAGGCAGACAGCTTTCGGTGACAGATTCATGAATTACAGACATTTAGGGGAGGGAGAGAGCATTCTTGTGGCAGACTGAGGTATTTTACTAAATCATTCAACTTGATTGGATCCAGGATCCAAACTTTCTGGGATTTGTAGGTTTGAACTACTCAGGAGGTTGCAAATATTTTTTTTAACCTAGGATCCTTTTTATGCAGATCTTTTTAGTAATGAAAGAATGACAGAAGAGAAATACGAACAATAGACTCTATAACCAAAATAAATGTTTCTCAAGACTTACAGTGCAGTTCAGCCGTGGTTTATGGGCCTGATCCAAAATCCATATAAGTCAATGGAAATCTTTCCCCTTAATTTAATTAGGCATTGAATCAAGCCGATGTGAGTTGGTGCTAAATATAAGAAGTGTCATACTTCACTGGTGGCTTCAGTTTTCAAGAGTGATTTTCACGTATAATTTAAATGAGACCTTTCTTAATGTCTCCTTCATCAAATAGACAGAACTCTTCTCTCTAATTAAGCATACTTAATATTCGTTTTCTTTATATCAGTACTATTCTTATTAATTGTAAGACTAACGTTTGGGTTCACAATAGCTTCTTATTCTTTCTAGAAGTGTTAATATAATATCTTTATGCAAAAAATTAAGCCTTCTCTTTCTTTCTTAGGTTTTTTGGAAATGAAGATTAGTAATTTAAACTTTTAGCACCATCTGTTGCATATTTCTGGAAGCACTATAATCAAATGTTCATAGGATTTAACACTTGCTGCTTCCCAAAAACAGAGTAATTGCTACAGCTTTTTGATAAATCATCTGATTCCAGCAATCAGATACCTAGGCCACTTGATTAAAGCATGAGACCTAGTTTAATGGGAAGCAGCCTTTCCCAAGGTTTCTCTACTTTAGTAACATAAACATAGCAAGACAAAGGACTTGTCTACGCTATTGCTTAAGTCAATGAAAGTTACAGCACGCAGGGGACTGAAAACACACACACACACAGTGACGTAACTAATACCCCCCACACACATGCACACACACACCCAGTGACTAATACCAGCTTAGTGCAGTGTTTATACTAGGGATGTTAGATAGCATGTAATAGAATAGTCAACTAAGTGCAGGAATACTTAGCCATTAGTCAACTATTCTATAGACCCTGGGGATGAGGATGGCAGCCAGTACACTCTGGCCCCACTCCCAAGACTCCCCTGCCACATTGCACTGCTACATCTGTATCAGAGGCAGTACCATGGGGTGCCACGCAGGAGCCAGTCCTCAAGGGGAGCTAGTTTAAAAAACAGCCCCCCTCACGGACTAGCTGCCTTCCACCCTGTACTGATGCCTCTGATACAGAGGTAGCAGCAGCGGGGTGGCAGCAGCCCATCCGCAGCTGTACAAGCTCCCACAGACAGAGGCTGCTGGAGAGGGAGAGGGAGAGGGAGAGGGCGGGGGAGGCTGCCTTTGGTCACAGTGCCCTGGGCTGGCCGTGGATAGAGGCTGCTCTGGCAGCAGTCCCTGTCTATTGGGGGTCCAAGCTCCGCACAGGCAGAAACTGCTCTGCCTGCAGTGGGCCCTTTGTGGCAGTCTCCCCGGCTGCCTCCCCACACTGCTGCCTCTGATACAGAGGCAGCAAGGGGTTGGGGAAAGTGAGTAGTAAACTTGATTAACTGATAAGCCTAGGCTTATCGGTTAATCATTTATTCAGCTACTTGTTGACATTCCTAGTTTATTCCATGCTTTGTTGGCAGGAGATGCTCTCTCACCAGCAACACTTCGGCTGTGTTTAGACTGGCAAGTTTTTCCGCAAAATCATCTGCTTTTGCGGAAAAACTTGTCAGCTGTCTAAACTGGCTGCTTGAATTTCCGGAAAAGCACTGACGATGTAAGATCGTCAGTGCTTTTCCGGAAATACTATGCTGCTCCTGTTCGGGCAAAAGTCTTTTTCCGAAAGACTTTTGCGCAAAAGGGCAAGTGTAGACAGCACAGTAGTGTTTTCCGCAAAAAAGCCCCAATTGTGAAAATGGTGATCGGGGCTTTTTTGCGGAAAACCGCGTCTAGATTGGCCACGGACGCTTTTCCGCAAAAAGTGCTTTTGCGGAAAAGCATCCTGCCAATCTAGACGTGCTTTTCCAAAAATGCTTTTAATGGAAAACTTTTCCGTTAAAAGCATTTTCGGAAAATCATGCCAGTGTAAACGTAGCCTTCTGCCTGTCATTGAGGTGGATTCAGTACAGAGGGAAGGACACGTTCCCATCAATGTAGTGTATCTTCAACAGACACGCTAAATTGATGCTACTGCATTGATCACAGCAGCACTGATATAGCATGGTAATGAAGACAAGAACTAACTCTGTCAGCTCTTTCTAGAGAAGACTCAGATTAAAGATATGACTCTGTCTCTGATTAAACATTAGCCTTCTTTAATTCAATGGGAGCTGCTATGCTCAACCTCTCTTCAAATTAGGCTATTTATTTAGATGCCAAAATATAGATTGAAGTGCTTCTCGTTAGCAATTAATTCTGAAGACATAAAATTATTCTCTATTTAGTAAGAAATGTTTATATACATAGAGTCTCAAAACATTATGCTACTTCACAAAATTTTTGTTTAGTGTTGCTATATTTTAGTTCTAATTCTCCACTCATTACACCAGTTTTACACTGGTGTGTGTCTATTGGCTTTGCTGGAGTTACATGAAGCTCACGTAATGAGATAGAGAATAATGCATTTTCTTATGGTGTGAACTAATTTATAACCTGGAAAAGATGGTGCCAAACATACCAAATAGGTTAAAACGCTACATAATCTCTTCATCTACATTTACAAAGCACCTATCACCCAGCTGGAATGTAGATATTTATGGATTATAATTATAAATCCATGAACGTCATGGAATACTAAACATGGATCCTTAAACAATCACTTATGTATCTGCCACACCCAACAACCCCTTTAGGCATTGTTTAGCAAAGTTATGCACAGTTAGTTTCTTTAATCATTCCTCACAAATTACTCCCTTTAGCCCTTGAAATGTTTTGTAGCTTTTCTCAGAATTCCATTCTATTTGTCTACATCTGTCTTCTATTGAAATGCCTAGGAGTGAATGAGCTAGTCACACAGCAGCCTAATGTAATTAATATTGAAATTCAGAACTAAAGCTCCCCCCATCCCCCGATATGTTGATTAAGAAATAGTGTGGTAGCAGTCTCAGCAGACTTTCTTTTGACTGTATTTAAGTAAACCAAGCTACAAGGAAATATATTACAAAAACAGTCCGAATTCTCCTTATATGTATATATATATAATATGGGAGACTGAGAAAATTGTATTCAGAAATGAAGAGCTACTGAACTGGAAGACTGGATGGTGACAGCAAGTACAATGCGCTCCAGAGTCCAAGGAATGACCATGTTACAGAAAGATGCTGCCATTTAGGTCTCAGATGCACATAAACTGTTCTCAGTTATATTTAGCTATTTGGTTTTAGGTATCAGAGCTGGATATTGTGTTTGCTAGGCCATGCACACAACCTGAAATGTACAAGGGAATGAATGGGAGCAAATAGTCCCAGGCCAAATAAAATAGAAGTAATTCAGATTGCCCTGGGGAAACATATGAGGACAGAAGGTGTTGCAAGTCCATCACTTGATGGCTTGAGGTTATTTTGGCTTTATTGCAATTCCTTGGATTTCTGAAGACAGTTGTGGCCTGAAATGCCTTTTTCTATCTGTGGTTGATAAGGAGCTTGAGTTTTCCACAGGAACTCAAATCTTTATAACCTCAAAGCTACATTACAGCTATGTGTTTTTCTAAGTGGCCCAGAGCACAGTTATTTGCAGGTAACCAAGGCAGGTGAAGCATAAGATTAATACATTTGTATATACTAACAACAGGGTCTGAATAACAAGGAAACATTAGAAAAACAAAAATTATATTTACATAATAAAACTAGGAACAATACATACAGGAAAACCTTCAAAATTAGCATGAGCTATATGAAAATACAAACATCTTTAACACTGTCCTATCTCAAAGGTAATCA
Organism: Pelodiscus sinensis; assembly: GCF_052426305.1. Taxonomy (NCBI): domain Eukaryota; kingdom Metazoa; phylum Chordata; order Testudines; family Trionychidae; genus Pelodiscus; species Pelodiscus sinensis. The sequence goes on from NC_143052.1 coordinate 47,097,465, forward strand.
GGAATTAACACAGATTCTAAAAATGGCTATATTTTTGTACTATAAATATTTAGGGCTGAGTGAGTGACTTCATCAAACTAGTTCTCTTGCAATTGTAAAGCCTGCTAGAAAGGTCATGTTGATACTTTACAAACTTAGTCTTGTTCGGAGGTAGTTGAGTCCGTTTATTCTTTGCAAGAACACTTATAGTGCTGTTTAGTATCTCTAGTTGTAGCATTTGAGCATCTTTCATTTTCCGATAACTCATCCTTTATTTTTAACTCACTAGGTTTTCTTTCTTTGTCTGTCCTAACCTTATGCCTGAGGTCCTACCCCTTTCAGCTCCCTCTCTTGCCACTGAAGCCCAGGCTCCCCCACTCTTGCCACTCAGTCCCACCCCAGGCTAGTGCCCTTATATCCAGATGTGGGGAGGATAAGCAGTGTGATCCCAGTCTTGCCTCCCCCAGACTTGGAGTAACATGGGTGTGAGTGGTGCGGCTCCAACCCCAGAGTGCCGAGAACATAGGCAGCATAGCCCCAGCACTAGACCCACCTGAGCTGGTGCCAGGGCACCTGAGCTGCAGACTCACAGTGGGAGAAGCAAGAGGAGGACTAAGGACATAGTGTGGCTGGGGCCCCCCAGCCTATGGTACCCACCAGCCATGCCTACATGGAACTAAGATAATAGTATGGATGGTTCAGGAAGGCACAATGCAGATAAGTGTCAGACATCATTGTGGATCATTGGTGAAATAACTTTTCAAAGCTTCATGAAATTGCAGAGCCTCTTGTTGGGCTCTTCTTATTCCCATTATCTGGCATCTCAAAATGAGCTGCCAAGTGATTTACCTTGACACCCCAACCAGATGGAAACTTTTCTCCCTTTACCTCGCAGATATTATGGAGTATACATCAAGCTGTGATAGTAATGGGGATATTGCTTTCACTGAGGTCTCACCTACTAAGCAAACAGTGCCAGCAACCTTTTAAATATCAGAAGGGACATTCCAGCACCAGTGTGCACTTGTCCAGCCTATTGCTACACCACTCCTAACCACTAAATGGGTAGTGTATGGCTACTTGAGTAAGGTGGTGACTGTCATGGTCACTTTCCATTACCTCCACAACTACTGCAGCAGCAGTCCACAAGGGGCAGTCACCCCTGCACCTAGCAACCTTGAGCAGCAGAGCCCAGAAGCAGACATTTAGTAATGGATATTTATAGTAAAAGTCTCTGACAGGTGACTGTGAATTTTTTTTATTGCCTGTGACCTGTCCATGACCTTTACTAAAAATTACCCATGACTAAATCTTAGCTTTATTCATGACCCATGGGATCAAGAGGTAAACTGGATCATGATTAGCATTTCAACATCATCAATGGTTCTTTTAAGGTCTGGAAAGAAAGTCCCTGTTTGCAGTTTTCTGAACTAACCTGTGTTCCTAAAGATGTACACATTATGCACTTCTCTCGACCATCCCACTCTGATGATGTTGAAATGATCCCTGAGATCCACCAGTGCTTGCTACACCACTGAAAAGCATTCCTTTCAGTTTATGTACTCTTCTTGTTACAAAGAAATAATTCATCTGCAGTAATGTACAAATAGAATGACTTTTGGTTTTCTTCCTTTTGGTATCCCCTCATCCCCTATCACATCTGTACAAGCAAAACAATTGGAATGGCTGATCTAGGCTAATGGAGTTTCTTGTTCTCCCTAAAGAATATTTATTTAGAGAAACGTACAGCAAACTTTAATTCTAATCCCAGACGAGATTTCTGTTTGCCCCACAGGGAGTTCCAGGATCAACGCAGTCCACTTAGGCCTTTCTGAGGGTAAAAATCTCCACGATTTATTGGAAAACATCTCTCCCAATGGATGATCTTTCTATTAGATGGTTATGATCATGCAACAACAGTAAAAGTAATGTCAAGAAGTACATACCACCATGAGACAATTGGGCCAGGCAAATATCCTTTAATATCCATTTGTGTCCTCCATCACTGTCTCTTCAAAGTAGTTGACAAGGTGAAGAAAATGTGGAAATACCACAAGTTCAAGTTTATGAATAATGAGTAGGATAAATTATGATCATTCATTCTGATTAAAGACAGGTAATAGTGAACATCAAATTGTAAGTACAGGCAGTCCCTGGGTTACGTACAAGATAGGGACTTTAGGTTTGTTCTTAAGTTGAATTTGCACGTAAGTCGGAACTGGTGTCTAGATTCAGCCGCTGCTGAAACTGACCAGCGGCTGACTACAGGAAGCCCGAGGCAGAGTTTCTCTGCTCTGAGCTTCCTGGAATCAGCCGCTGATCAGTTTCAACAGCGGCTGAATCTGGACGCCTGGAACAGAGCAGCTGGGGCGCTGCCGGGTAGGTCCCCGCAGCGCCGCACTTGGGCGCTGCGGGGACCAACCGGGCAGCACCCCAGCTGCTCTACCCCAGGTGTCCCCAAGTCAGCTGCTGCTGAAACTGATCAGCGGCTGATTCCAGGAATCCCGGGGCAGAGCAACTCTGCCTCCGGCTTCTTGTAGTCAGCCGCTGGTCAGTTTCAGCAGCGGCTGACTTGGGGACGCCTGGGGCAGTGCAGCTGGAGTGCTGCTGGGTTGGTGCAGTAGCGCCGAGGAGCGGCGCTGCGGGACCAACCCGGCAGCGCCCCAGCTGCTCTACAACAGGCGTCCGTGAGAAAAGCCTGGTCTGCTGGGGGGGGGGGCGATGCACTAGCTGCGCCCCTCCCCCAGCAGACCAGGGAGATGCGGGCGGCGGGACCACCCAGACGCACCGCGGTCCCGCCGCCCGCCTCCTCCGCGGCTTTGCTCCACGTCTCCCTGGTCTGCTGGCAGGGCCCCCCCCAGCAGACCAGGGAGATGCGGAGCCGCTTTTCTCTCCCCGGAGGACGTGGGCAGCGGGACCGCGGCGTGTCTGGGTGGTCCTACCGCCCGCGTCCTCCGGGGCGAGAAAAGCCCCGTTCGTAAGTACGGATCTGACATAAGTTGGATCCGCGTAACTCGGGGACTGCCTGTACAGTAAAACTTCAGAATTACAGACACCTTGGGAATGGAGGGTGTTTGTAATTCTAAAATGTTCTGTATCTCTGAAGAAGATGTTATGCACTTAGACCACAGGGGATTGGAGCTACAGCTGCAGAGTGTGGGCAGGGTGATCAGGGCTCTGGGCAGGGGGAGGGTCAGGGCTTCTGCCTTGTAGGAGCACCAGGGCTCAGGGCTTTAGACTTCTCAGCATTACAGGGGACACCACATTTTGGGGCTTCTTCCCCACAGCTCCCTTTCCTGTGGTGCTGAGTATTTACTGGAGGGTTTTTGTTTTGTTGGTTTTGTTTTGTCTCTGTTGCCACCTGAATGAATACATCCGAGTCTACAAAGTGTCTGGTTGACCGGTAAGTAAGGAACTCTGGTGTTCATATCTTTGAGTCCTACTACATGGAAATAAAAGTTATTTTCTCTTGAAATAAAGGCTCTCAGTGCAATTCAATAAAATTATTGATCACCTTCCTCGTTGAAGGTCAAATTCGATAGTCCTACTTGACCAAATTCCCTTTGAATTCTGTGGGTGTCTTGCTTGATTGAACAACCTTAGTCAGTGGCAGATAAAGGGCTGGTCGAGCGGGGCAGCTGCCCTGGGCCCCGCACTGCAATAAGCCCCACGCTGAGGCACTGTGCGGGGTCCAAATGGCCACTTGAGCCACTTGCTCCCGCGTGGTGGCCTGGCTGAGCAGCGCAGAACTCAACCGAGCGTCACGGCAGCAGGCGAAGGAGGGCAGGGCAGCGATGTACACGGCCGGGGGCAGGAGGCAAAGGGCCTCCCACCGTGGCGCTCGGTTGAGTTCTGCGCCGCTCAGCCATGACGCTGTGTGGGGCCCAAATGGTTGTTTGGGCTCCGTGAGTGAGAGGCAGGAGGGGGAGGACTAAGGAGAAGAGAAAGAGAGAGTGAGAGGCAGGAGGGGGAGGAGACTTAAATAGAAATGAAAAATTTTAATTAATGCAGAATTTTGTTTAAAATTGAATTATTATATAATTAAAATAAAAATTATCCAACTAAATTAAGTTTTTATCAAATTTATCCAATTCACATTTAATATGAAAATAGCCTTCAATTTGCACATTTTACACCTTTTTTCTATTTTTCTCCAAAGGGGGGACCCACGAAATTGTGTTGCCCTGTGCCCTGCAAAACTGTCATCCACCACTGACCTCAATATTTGGTCCTGTTTCACCAGCACATAAACCTGTGGTACACAACCTCCACATCTGATCCTAGTCTGACCAGTCAACAGCAGTACATACAATGAGTTTAATACGATCACGATTGGGCCTTCACTTTGCTAATAGGAAGGAGTAAATAACAGAACTAATCTTAGGGTATGTCTACACTACAAAGTTAATTCGAACTAACGGACGTTAGTTCGAATTAACTTTGATAGGCGCTACACTAGCGCTCCGCTAGTTTGAACTTAATTCGAACTAGTGGAGCGCTTAGTTCAAACTAGGTAAACCTCATTCTACGAGGACTAAGCCTAGTTCGAACTTACTAGTTCGAATTAAGGGGTGTAGCCCCTTAATTCGAACTAGTGGGAGGCTAGCCCTCCCCAGCTTTCCCTGGTGGCCACTCTGGCCAACACCAGGGAAACTCTATTGCCCCCCTTCCGGCCCCGGACCCCTTAAAGGTGCCCGTGCCAGGTGCAAGCCTGCCAGCACCCAGCTAGCAGACCCTGCATCTGGCACGGCTCGAGCACTAGGCACAGGGTCGGCTCGAGCACTAGGCACAGGAAAGTGGCCATCTAGGGCAGGAGAGCTGCCAGCCTGGCCACCCAGGAACAGGTGTGCATGAAAATCAAGGTGGTCCACTGAGACCCCCGAGCCTGAGCCCTGAGCTTACAATGGCCGTACTGGGTCAGACCAAAGATCCATCTAGCCCAGTAGCCTGTCTGCCGACAGTGGCCAATCCTAGGGACTCTGGAGGGGATGGACCGAAGACAGTGACCAAGCCCTTTGTCTCGTGCCATCCCTCTCCAGCCTTCCACAAACTTTGGGCAGGGACAGCACTCCTACTCCCTGGCTAATACCACTCCATGGACCCAACCTCTATCACTTTATCTCACTTCTCTTTAAACTCTGTTCTAGTTGTAGCCTTCACAGCCTCCTGCAGCAAGGAGTTCCACAGGTTGACTCTTTGCTTTGTGAAGAACAACTTTCTGTTACTAGTTTGAAGCCTGCTACCCATTCCTTTCCTTTGGTGTCCTCTACTCCTTCTATTATGGGAACTAATGACGAACTTTTCTTGATGCACCCTCTCCACCCCACTCATGCTTTTATAGACCTCTATCCTATCCTCCCTCAGTCTCCTCTTTTCTAAACTGAAAAGTCCCAGTCTCTTTAGCCTCTCTTCATACGGGACCTGTTCCAAACCTCTGATCATTTTAGTTGCCCTCCCCTACCTCCTCCTCCTCTCCCACCTCCTTTTCCCAGTCTCCCCGAGTTTTGTTCAATAAAGACAGATTCTATTTTTGACCACACATTTTCTTTATTTTGTACATCAGGAAGGGGGGCTAAGGGAAGAGTAAGTGGAAGTAGGTGAGGGAGGAATGGGGTACGAGCCCCCGATGGGGAGGACTGGGCTGGCTCTGCGGGCTTCTTGGGGTGGAACCTCTCCTGCAGTCCCCCAATTGCCCCCTCTCCCCAGATGGCAGCCTGCGGCAAGTGCAGCCGGTCTGATGGCCGAGTGCTGTGATGTGCCCAGTGTGGGTACTCCGGGCAATCCAAGCCAGGACTGCTTTGCAAGCGGGGCACCCCTGAGAACTGTCTGTCCGGGGTGGGGGTCTGGTCCCTTTAAGCACTGCTCTCGGCTAGCCTGAGGCAGCAGCTCCACACTCTAAGTCCTCATCTGATGCCCTGCCGGCACTGCTTCCGGCCATCCTTAACCCCGGTTCAGGGTCCACTTAATGTGGACATGCTAGTTCGAATTAGCGAAACGCTAATTCGAACTAGTTTTTTAGTTTGGATCTGTTAGTTCGAATTAGCTTAGTTCGAATTAACTAATTCAAACTAAGTTAGTTCGAATTAGCGCTGTAGTGTAGACGTACCCTTAGAGGGGTAGCTGTGTTAGTCTGTAATTTTAAAAACAAGTAGTCCTGAGGCATTTTTTAATTAATCTTGTCATCATTACTGAAGTAAAATTCATATTGCAGGTACTCTAGAGTTAAATCTGAAATGTTCATCATGTGTTTTGTAAACATGCTAGTAAATATCAATTTAAAAAAACTATCAAACAAAACAAAATATTTTCCACAAGTAAATATGTTGTAATGTATCTGTTTTCTTCTGGAGAGTAGCACGCTTAGTTATGTGGTTAGCCCTCTAGCCTTTCCTGTATTTATTATTTTTTACAAAGACCAATGCAATCACATAGAAGGAAAAGCTTATGGATGCACTTTTCAGTGTCTTCAAAAGAAGGGGTGGGTGGGCTCAGGAATCAGGAAATCTTTAAAATTTCCACTTACTATTTATAAAATCCTGAAAACCTCAATATGCCTTTGAAGCACATGGAAAGAACTTAAAATTTCATGCATTGTAAAAAAACAAAAAAACATGATATCAATCTTCATAGTTTTCATCTTTCAGAAATATTTGTAGTATATAGTATTTTCAGTATTGCTTGCAACATAGTTTTGTGTTTTTGTGTTTCTGATTGAAATTATAAATTACAATATACACATATATTGAACTATTAATTTTTTAGTGGATGTACATTTTTAATTCAAAACATTTTCATGATCGCAACAAGATTCTGCAGGCAAGTTCTAAAATTCGCATGATAGATCTCCATTTTTATTTTTCATTGTTTTGATTCTGTGGCCTATTTTGTATGACAGACAACTCTCATTATCCAGTTCCTCACCTTAAACTGTAATCTGCCACTGGCAATTGAATGACAAAACTCCCCTTCCCACGAAAAGACAAAAGATGTGCCACAACAAGGCCAGAGTGAAGGGTCCTTTGTCAGCAAGAGTGCTCTCCTGCTGACAATGTAAACACTGCTCATTGGGGGTGGAAATATTTTGTTGGCACAGCAGCTGACAAACAGCAGCTACCCTGCTCAACTTTTAGGCACATGGTCGTGACCCTAAACACTGTGTAGTGTAAGCAGAGCCTTAAGTCACAAAATGTTTCATTCAATATTTCACCTGGTGCCTTACAAAGGACCACTGATAAGCCATGAACATCAGTTTAAGAATTTCTGCATGATAATGTCACTGCATTTTCATATCAGTGAATATACCAGCAATTAATTAACAAACATTTCCAATCCTACGGTATATAAAGTAATGAACTCTTTGGGGAATGGATGGTATCTTTACATATTTTGTACGGTGTTTACCAAAATGGTATCCTGATCCAGACAGGCACTCGGGATGCTGCAGTAAGAAATATTTTTGAGAGAGTTTGTATGTCTGCCCCTCTGTTTGTTCGTTTGTTCAAGAACTCCTCCTAAACGGTAAGAGCGAGAACCACCAAATTCAGTATACAGCTTTCTCTTATCATAACTTTAAACCAATGTAGGGGTTTGGTTGAGCCAGGAAAATGGGATGTGGCTAGATTGGGATTGCTGGCTATTCCCATTATAAAAGAACGATGGAAAAGTTCACAATTTACTGCATTCCTCACTAAGGCTGGGGAGTGCAGCAAGAAAATGAACCTGAACCTGCTCCAGCTGGGTGACATGCATCTCTCCCCCCAGTTATGCCTAGTCGAGCTGCTGCAACCACGGAGAGGTGCGTCTCACCTGGCCCCATTCTGCTGCTATGAGAGAGGGCTGGAGTAGCCCTTGCTCCCCAGTGAAGCCTGCATTCTGAACCCCTCATTCCCAGCCCCATTCCACAGCATTGATTCAAATGAAACATGTATCTTTTCATTTTATTTTCCAAAAAACAAAAATTATTTGAGTTAAGGACCTGAGCAACACTAAGTAAATCTTCTAGTGTTGAATATGGAAAATTAGAGTGATGCACAGGAAAACCCTTTTTATGATTAAGGTCTGTTGAATGGAAGGTTTATTGAGAATAATTTGATTTAGTGAAAGCTGTAATGTATGTTTCTAATGGAAATAATATTCATTTTAATAACTCATTACAATTCCATGGTGGTTTTCATTTCAAAATCTCAAAGTGCATTACAAATGTTAACAAATTAGGCCTTACAATATTTTAGTGAGGTAGTTAAGAGCTAGATAGACATCCCTTTGCACACCACACCAAAAAATTGCCTACTCTGGAAAGGACAACATAAGCTGTTTAACAGCAATTAAAAGCACTACATATAACTTAGTTTTAGAGAAATTATCCCCTTAAAATGTATTTGCAGTAGGTTATGATGTATTGAAAGATGAGTTATCTTACTTGTTTGTTTGTAGGACAGTATAATAAAATGTAAGCAAAGACATCTACTTTGTCACACAATCATTAGAAGGCTTTAGATTATCATCAACTTTTGAAAGTTTATACTAGATCATATAATCATAGAACTGGAAGAATCTCTAGAGGTCATCAGGTTCAGTTGTCTGCACTCATGGCAGGACCAAGCACCATCTAGATACTCCTGACAGGTGTTTCTCTAATTTGCTCCTAAAAACCTTTGAAGATGGAGATTCAACAACCTCCCTAAGCAATTTATCCCAGTGCTTCCTAACTCCCTGGCAGATAGGAAGTTTCCCTATTGTCCAACCTAAACCTTCATTGCTGCAATTTAAGACCATTGTTTCTTGTCCTGTCACAGGGATGGGCAATAATTTTTGGGGGGGGGGGGGGGCACTTAATTAATTTTGGTAAGTGATCGCAAGTTGGCTTCACCCCTGGAAAGGGCAGAGCCTGTAGCATAAAGGGTGGGGCCGGGGACTAGCCTCCATCCCCAGAGTTGTCTGGGGTTGGAGACTTTGAATTAAAAACATAGCAAAGGGCTTGCAGCTCCCAGCCCTGCCACTATTGTGTTGCCTGAAAGCTACCCAGAGTTGCTGCGGCTATTTAAAAGGCTTGTGGCTCCAGCCCCTGCCAGAACAGCACTGAGACCAGGAGCCATAATCCATTTAAATAGGATCCTGCTGCTGTAGCTACCTCCTGGAAATTCAGTGGCACAGGCAGCAGGATATAAGCATAAAGCAGCCAGCTGCAGTCCATGGGCTGGATCAAAGTGTGAGGTGGGCCAGATCCGGCCCTTGGGCAGCATCTTGCCCAGCCCTGTCCTATCATCAGAGGTCAAGGAGCATAATTTTTCTCCCTCCTCCTTGTAACAACCTTTAGATACTTTAGATACTTGATATTTGTTATCATGTTCCCTCCTGGGCTTCTCTTTTCCAGACTAAACAAACCCAATTCTTTCAGTCTTCTCTCATATGTCGTTTTCTAGACCTTTAATCATTTTTGTTGCTCTCCTCCAATTTGTCCACATCTTTCCTGAAATGTGGTGCCCAGAACACAGTATTTTAGCTGAGACCTAAACAGCTCAGAGTAGAGCGGAATTACTTCTTGTGCCTTGCTTACAACATTCCTGTTAATATATCCCAGAATTATGTTTGCTTTTTTGCAACAATGTCAGACTGTTGACTTATATTTAACTTCTGGCCCACTATGACCCGTAGGTCTCCTTCCGGAGGACTGACTCCGTTCTAGACAGTCATTCTCCACGTTGTATTTGTGAAACTGTTCTTTCCAAAATGGTCTACTTTACATTTGTCCTTGTTGAATTTCATCTTATTTACCTCAGACCTTTTCTCCAGCTTGACCAGATCATTTTGAATTATAATCTTGTCCTCCAAAGCACATGCATCATCGTCCAGGTTGGTATCATCTGCAAGATCTTACAGAACTGAGTAATGAAAAAGGAATTCATTACAGGCAGTCCCCGGGTTACATGGATCCGACTTACATCGGATCCCTACTTACAAACGGGGTGAGGCAACCCCGCACTAGCTGCTTCCCCCCAGCAGACCAGGGAGACGCGAAGCTAGTGCCCCCCCCCCCCCCAGCAGACCCCCCCCCCCAGGGAGACGCAGAGCGGCTTTTCTCAGCAGACACCTCAGCTTGAGAATAAAGGACCGAGGGAAGTGAGGTGTGGGAGAATAAAACTGAGCTCTGGAGAAATATTTGGCTAGAGTTTCCCCTACAATATGTACCAGTTCCGACTTACATACAAATTCAACTTAAGAACAAACCTACAGTCCCTATCTTGTACGTAACCCAGGGACTGCCTGTATGTAGAAACACAACCATGTCAACATCTGTTGTAAAGTTTGTGAGGGCCAAATTCTCCCCCAGGTATACACATATAACTTCCATTGACTTTAAAGGACCCATTTTACTGTTGTGTCTTATGTGGTTGTTCGACTAGTGCAAAATGCTACCCTATCAGAATGATAGCAATTTATACCCACTTGGTTCTGATATACAGGCAGTCCCCGGGTTACGTACAAGATAGGGACTGTAGGTTTGTTCTTAAGTTGGATCTGTATGCAAGTCGGAACTGGCGTCCAGATTCAGCCGCTGCTGAATCTGACCGCCAGTTCTGACTTACATACAGAATCAACTTAAGAACCCCAAGCGTCCCCAAGTCAGCAACTCTGCCTTGGGCTTCCTGTAGTCAGCGCTGGTCAGTTTCAGCAGCGGCTGACTTGGGGACGCCTGGGGCAGAGCAGCTGGGGTGCTGCCGGGTTGGTCCAGTAGTGCCCAGAGCGGCGCTGCGGGACCAACCGGCAGCGCCCCAGCTGCTCTGCCCCAGGGTCCACAACAAAAGCCTGGTCTGCTGGGGGGGGGGGAGCACACTAGCTGCGTCTCCCCCCCCCCCCCCCCAGCAGACCAGGGACACAGGGAGCAAAGCCACAGCGGCAGCGGGGTGCCGCGCCTCTGAGGCTTTGCTCTGGCAGAGCAAAGCCTCAGAAGTGCGGGAACCCGCCGCGGCTGCAGCTTTGCTCCCGGTGCCCCTGGTCTGCTGGAGACGGTCCCCAGCAGACCAGGGTCACCGGGAGCAGCTTTTCTCGCCCCGGAGGTCGAGGTGGCAGGACCGCTGCCTGCGAGCTCCGGGGCGAGAAAGCCCCATTCGTAAGTGCGGATCCGACATAAGTCGGATCTGCATAAGTCTGGGACTGCCTGTACATAAGTTGTAGGGCACCAGTGAAATGGACCCCTAAACATCTGATTTTCAGGCCAACAGCTCTAACTGTCTTCACGCTGAGAATGTTAGGGAGATCCCCAAACCTGAGCCATTCTTTTTAGATGACAAATCTGAGGAATTTTCCCAGATTGAGGTGTCATTAGAGGAGGTTTTGGAACAAATTGATAAATTTAACAGTAACAAATCACCAGGACCAGATGGCATTCACCCAAGAATTCTGAAAGAACTCAAATATGAAATTGCAGAACTATTAACTGTGGTTTGTAACTTAACCTTTAAATCAGCTTCTGTACCTAATGACTGGAAGATAGCTAACATGATGCCAATATTTTAAAAGGGCTCCAGAGGTGGTCCTGGCAATTATAGACCGCTAAGTCTAACTTCAGTATCAGGCAAATTAGTTGAAAATGTAGTAAAGAATAAAATTGTCAGACACATAGATGAACATAATTGGTTGGGAGAAATTCAACATGGTTTCTGTAAAGGGAAATCATGCCTTACTAATCTGCTAGAGATTCAGAGGGGTAGTCTGTAACAGGAAAAAATTAAAAAACAACAAATAATCTGGTAACACTTTAAAGACTAACAAAATGTGTGGATGTGTGAGCTTTTGTGGGCACAGCCCACTTCTTCAGATGACCAGAGTGTTGAAGAAGTGGGCTGTGCTCACGAAAGCTCATGAGATCATCTAGATGTTTTGTTAGTCTTTAAAGTGTTACCAGACTATTTGTTGTTTTTTAAGTTTAATCTGCTAGAGTTCTTTGAGGGAGTCAGCAAACATGCGGACCGGGGGATCCAGTGGATATACTTAATTTCCAGAAAGCCTTTGAAAAGGTCTCTCACCAAAGACTCTTAAGTAAAGTAAGTTGTCACAGTCTGAGTGGGAAGGTCCTTTCCTGGATTGATAACTGGTTATAAGACAGGAAACAAAGGGTAGGAATAAATGGTAAGTTTTCAGAATGGAGAAAGGTAACTAGTGGTACCCTCAAGGGTCTGTTCAGGAACCAATCCTATTCAATTTATTTATAAATGATCTGGAGAAAGGTGTAAACAGTGAAGTGGAAAAAATTACAGATGATACTAAACTGCTTAAGATAGTTAAGACCAAAGCAGACAGTAAAGAGCTTCAAAAAGATCTCACAAAATTAAGTGATTGGGCAAAAAAATGGCAAATGAAATTTAATATTGATAATGTAAAGTAATGCATACTGGAAAAATAATCCCAACTGTACATACAATATAATGGGGACTAATTTAGCTACAGCTACTCTAGAGAAAGATCTTGAAGTCATGGTAGATAGTTCTCTGAAAACATCCACTCAATGTACAGTGACAGTCAAAAAAGCAAACAGAATGTTAGGCATTATTTAAAAATGGGATAGAGAATAAGACCGATGATATTTTCTTGCCTCTATCTAAATCCATGGTATGATCACATCTTGAATACTGCGTACAACTATGGTCACCTCATCTCAAAAAAAAAAAATACACTGGCACTGGAAAAAGTTCAGAAAAGGAGAACAAACATGATTAGGGTTTTGGAATAGGTCCCATAAGAATAGAGATTTAAAAACACTTGGATTTTCAGCTTAGAAAAAAGGAGACTAAGGGGAGATATGATAGAGGTCTATAAAATCATGACTGGTGTGGAAAAAGTAAATAAGAAAAAGTTATTTACTTGTTCCCATAATATAAGAACTTGGGGTTACCAAATGAAATTAATAGGTAGCAGGTTTAAAACAAAAGGAAGTTTTTCTTCATGCAATGCACAGTTAACCTGTGGAACTCCTTGCCAGCGGATGTTGTAAAGACTAGGACTTTAATAGGGTTCAAAAAAGAATTAGATAAATTCATGGTGGTTAGGTCCATCATTGACTATTAGCCAGAATGGGTAGAAATGGTGTCACTAGCCTCTGTTTGTCTGGAAATGGATGATAGGAGAGAGATCACATGATGATTACTTGTTGTGTTTACTCCCTCTGGGGTATTGGACACTGTCAGCAGACAGGATACTGAGCTAGATGGATCTTTGGTCTGACCTAGTACAGGCAGTCCCCGGGTTACATGGATCCGACTTACATCGGATCCCTACTTACGAACGGGATGAGGCAACCCTGCACTAGTTGCTGCCCCCCAGCAGACCAGGGAGACGCGAAGCTAGCGCCCCCCCCCCAACAGACCAGGGAGATGCGGAGCGGCTTTTCTTAGCAGACACTTCAGCTTGAGAATAAAGGACTGAGGGAAGTTAGGTGTGGGAGAATAAAACTGAGCTCTGGAGAAATGTTTGGCTACAGTTTCCCCTACAATATATACCAGTTCCGACTTACATACAAATTCAACTTAAGAACAAACCTACAGTCCCTATCTTGTACGTAACCCGGGGACTGCCTGTATGGCCATTGTTATGTTCTTAACTGAAATCCAGTAAATGCTGAGTCATCAAAACTTTTGAGAATTGGGCCGGTAGGTGTTTTACGGTGGGCATGGAAAATCTGGGGCACACACAATCAATGGATAACTTTTTAAATGTGGCTTTGTTTTGGGGATAAGTTGCTGCAGAACGATGGAAAAGTGACATTTTTCATTTGGCTTAGGTATTGTCTGACCAGTTTTGTAAGAATATTTGTAACCTATTAAAATAGCAGAAACTGTTTTACATTCCTTTGTGCCAGAGAAGAACCACTGGATGACTATAAAATATCTTTTTATCTACATACTTACATGTAGTGCTTTATATATAAAAAAAATAATTTACAGTTATCTTAAGAGACCTTAATATTTTTTTTCTCTGCCACTCTGGACAGCAATATTATTTTTTGTTATCCATTAAAACCCAATTAAAATAATTTGAACGTATATTGATCGTTTTATTCCTCCGTGTTTTTGAATATTTAAAAATAACCAGTATGTAAAGTCCTTTCCAGGTACATGTAAATATAAAGTAGCAGCTCTCACACTTTAAAATGTGCATTGCTTTGACTTGATTTTAACTAAAGCATTGAATGAGACTTCTGGATACATTTGTTGTTTCTTTCTTTTGCACTGTTTATCTTGTAGAAAAAAAGTATATAAACACAACTCCCCCTTCTTGTTACCAAAACAAAGCATCAAAAAGCTATGTTTTGCAGGGACCTCATCATGAGTCAAAGGAATGTATTCAATGAAAAGGACAGAAAAGGAGACATAAATAAATTAAACAGGAAATGTGTGTTTGTATGTATCTTTTGTATCTGTGAGTATGTCTATGAATGTCTATCGCTGATGTGAGAGAGCAGAAAAACAGTTTGGTTTATTAGGAGAGTGGAAAGAAAAAGTAAGTGGTGTCCTCTTTGAAAGGCAGCACATTCTCCTGCAGAGTACAGGAATTTCCATCATCTAGTCACCATCTCCTATCCAACTGCCATAGGATAGTTGCCTCCTACATCTTCATTTTTGCTAGTATTAAGCAGTACCTTTAAAGACCATAAAGAGATTCACTTTCCTTTATTTGGAAGTGATAAAGATGTGGTTTAATTGTCAGTTTTTAAGATCTCTGTAATGTTTCTGTCCCTGAATGGCAAAAGCAGGACAACCCGGCTGCTCCACTCCAACAGTTCCAAGATGGAGCATCATCTGTCAGGACAGTGCAGGGCAGTCTGGTTAACATTCAAGGGCTGTTAGGGACAGGAGCATACTTGTTACAGATGGAATTTTGGGAGAATTTGACAATCAAATTACAAAGTTTGCACTGACCACATGCTACGTGGGATGGTTCAAAGGCTCATAACTTGCCAAATTTGGCTGATTTTTCATGGACACCATACATCCCTGATATCAGGTTGCCCACCCTGACAATTTTGAAGTTCCAGCTCTGAAATATGGAAGCTCTGAAGCTATTAAAAATTTCTTCCACCCAACTCTTTAACTTGGGCAAAATATTTTTCCAAAACTCATTCTTGAAAATGGCTGAAACATTTTCACCCTCCCAATGAGTAAGGAAAACTTCAGCCCAAACAGTTAAATGTTGGCAATGTGATAAGTAATTTTTTTAAAAGGTCTTAGAATGGAAAGTGTTGGGCAATCATAACTATAGGCATCACTACCTGTGCAATCTGTAACACGCATTAAAAAATAAGCATAAATTTGTAGCCTCAACCATCTTGGTTAACAGCTATTGATGAACTTATCCTTCATATCTAATTCTTCTTTGAACCCAGTTATACTTTTGACTTTCACAATATCCTTTGACAATGAGTTCCAAATCTCAATTGTGTGTTGTGTGAAGAAGTACTTCCTTTTGTTTTAAATGGATTACTGTTATAAGGAGCACTCTGGTTCTTGGATTATATGAAGGGGTAGTAGTACTTCTTTCGCGCCAGTTGTGAATTTATAGATCTTGACCATGTCCTTCCTTAGGTATTTTTTTCTAAATAAATAGTTCTAGCCTTTTAAATCTTGCCTCATATGAAAGATAATTCATATTCGTTTTATTTTTGTTACCGTTCTCTGTATTTTTTCCAATTTTAATAAATCTTTTTTTGAGACAAGGCAACCAGAACTGCACACAGTATTCCACATAGAGGCCTTTCATGAATTTATATAGTGAAGAGGTGGGGAACCTCCAGCCTACAGGCTGGATTTGCCCCCTGCTTAATTTCATCCAGCCTGCAGAAGTCTTTGTGTCTCAGGAGCTGGATCTGCAAGCACAGGCTTGTGGTGATTCAGGAAGCTCTGCATGTGTCTTCAGCTGAAGGCACTGCCTCCGCAATTCTCATTGGCCAGGAACTGCCAGCAATGGGAGCTGTGAGAGTGGTTTTTGCAGGTGAGGGCAGCACACAAAGCCTAGAGGCTGTAGGGACATGCTGCCATTTCTGAATCTGGGAACTGCTGGAAGTAAGCGCCCTGCACCTCCTCCTGGAACCCAATCCTGAGCTCCCTCCTTCACCCTAATTCCCTCCCTAAGCCTGCACCCCACTCCAACTTCCTGCCAAGCACCCTCCTGCATTTTGAACCTCTCGACCACAGCTCAGAGCCCCTCCCTGCATCCCAAACCCCACACAGAGCCCACACCTCCAGTCAGAGCCCTCATCCTGCTCCCTCATCCCAAACCTCTACCCCAGTCTGGAGCCTCCAGCTGCACCCTCTCATTTTTGCCCTCATCCCAATGATAGGGTTGCCAACTTTCCTGACCAGATGCCATTGCCATTTGTGGTAATGGTGATCAGTTGGGAAAGCTGGCAACCCTGATCCCACAGCCTAAGGAAAACCCCAAGTCTCCACCTTCCTACCCTCTGCCCACAGAGGGCTGATGTGTCCCGTCACTGTATTTAATGGGGGTCAGTGGCTACTGGTACGAAAAACATTTCCCACCCCAATATAGTGGCATTATGATATTTACTGTCTTCTTTTCTATTTCCTAAAGGTTCCAGTATTAACAAAGCAATACACCCCACTATAATATTTATTACCTGTACCTATCTTGAGAGATTAATAACAGTTGATGGCTTTTTAAATTCACCAGCAATAAAAAATTACATTTGATCTTATCGTCCTGCTATACATGAGCAAACAACTAGGGAACAGGCAGGGGTCACATTTTATGATTCATCAAGTTTATTTAGTGTTTAGGCTACAGGTCACTCACACTAGCTAGATTTAGTGCCAAATTCTTCACTTTGTCTTTACCCACCCATATCTCACAGTGACATGAAATAGCAGTTTTATTTGGGTAAACAATGTGAGATTGGGTTCCCAATTTGTTTTGTAAACAGAAATTTGTGAAGTTAGTGATGCTGAAAGGAGATGATAAGAATGCTGACTCAACTCCCCTTTCCATGGCAATGTGGTGTTACTTCAAACTTTGCCATCCAGTACAACCCCTGACTCTTGTTCTAAGAGCAAAAGAACTCAGAGGACCAAGGGGTTTACTCAGTCCATTGGCTAAGTAGCAGACACCATGGTTGAGAGGTTGTGCCGTGTCTGTCCCAGAGGCACTAGCAGAGAGCACCAGCTCCTATTGAAATCAATAGCACTTCGTGCAGGGCCCAAGGAGGGGGCTTTGCTGCTCCAGGCAGAGATTTAAGCAGCTTTAAGAAATGCAAAACATGGAGCCCTGAGAGGAGTTACCCAGGTAACCTCAACCCCCCCACAGAGCCCCGCCCAGCCCTCCGCAACGACCACGTGACCCGCAGAGCTTTCCCACGTGGCCGGGTTTCCCGCTCTGGCAGCGGGGAGCGGAAACGAGGCTGCGGTGTGTGGGCGCGCGGGCTGCAGCGGCCATGTCGGGGGCTTCCCGCGCGCTGGCGGTGGCCGGGGGAGGGGAGAGCAGCGACAGTGACGAGGACCGCTGGGTCATCGGCTTCGCGCAGGACGAGCCGCAGGTGGGGGCGGCCGGTTGGTGCTGGGGCGCGGCGGGGGCGGCCGAGAGCGCCTCCCGGTCCCGCCCGGCTGCTGCGCTAGAGCGTCCTGCGGCGGCCGCCCCGCGCGTGGCCTGCGCTGCCCCAGCCGAGCCCCAAGTCTCCCCTCCCCCGGGCGCCTCCCCGCCCGCGCGTGGCTTGTGCCGCCGCGCGCCGCAGCCTTCCTGCGCCTCGCGACTTCCTTCTCCGTTGGTTTTTGTGCTGGAGTGTAACTAGGCCGTGTATCAGAATGGCGTTAGGAGCAGCCCGGGCCAAGCACTGTCTTGACGATTGTAATGGGGAAGGACAGTTCCACTCAGCTGTCCTCCATTGCATCCGTTTTGCATGGGCGTTCCAACCTCTTGCAGTTTTCTAGCCGTGCCAACAGTGTCCTTCTGCTGTGTGTATTGGACAGACTTCTCAGACATTTCGCAAAAGAATTAATGCCCACAAATCAGACATCTTCACAAGTTGCTTTTCATTCCAACTTACCTGGACATAATCTTAACGACCTTACTACATGCATTTTACATCAAAGAGACTTTAACAGCAGATTAGAGGGACATTTCAGAACTTTCTTTCATGCTTAAATTTGACACTTTATGAATGGGCCTTAACAAAGATGCTAATTACCTTAACCATTATAAAGATAGCTTCCCCACTTATCACCCCTGATTAGCCATTCATTGGCTCATAAATAGCAATTCCCTCCCTCCCTCCTTCTCCCTCACTCCACTTTCTGTATTAAATCTGATTTGTCAGTTTAATAATGTGTTCACTTTTTTCATTGTATTCCTTTGGTATATAGGATCATGCCAATTCTTTTCCAGAATATGATCTGAGGACGTGGGTCTGGCCCATGAAAGCTCATCACCTCTTAAACCATCTTGTTAGTCTTTAAAGTGCTACATAGTTTTTCCTTTTGCAAGATCAGACTAACATGGCTACCTTTCTATTACCAAGCAAATTCGTATTTTTAAGATTCCTGTGTTTTATAGGATTCAAATTTAAACGTTCAAATGCACTCTGAAGAGGGACTTTGTGATATTAACTTAAGTGGTGCATCTGCTCAAGTATGTTTAATAGGCATTAGAGATGTTAAAAGGTGGTTAATTAAGAAACTGTGTAACTGCTGAAAATCTAAGAGGTTACATGCTCTGGGCTCTGCGGTATAAAGTTTATACTCCAGAGCTGGCAGCATGGCTGGCTCCCTAGGAGTGGGGCAGCAGATAGTGGGAGGTGGCTCCTGGCCCATGCTGCTGCCTGTATGTCAGGGCTGCCAGGCTCTGTATTAGAGAAAGCAGAGCAATAAGGCAGCTGGCTCTCAGCTTGTAGCCCCGCTCTCAAGAAGCTGGCTGCTGCCCCATGTTGCAAGCTTTGATACAGAGTCAGCAGTGCTGGGTGGCACCTGACTTCCCAGAAGCGGGTCTAGCAGCCGGCATGTAACCATTACTGTAACCAATAAGCTCATGCTTATCTGTTAACCGTTTAAATGGTTATATTACTATATCCCTAATAGTCATAGAAATAAGCACCTGCCTAAATGCTTTGCTGAATTGGGACTTTTTTGAGGATTCAGTAAATATTTTGAGTGAACAAAATTACTAATCTGTGGACTATAGCTGATGTAAGATTTGTTATTTAGACTTTGCAATAGAGGTGACCAGTTTCCTAGTTCGTTTTTTGTGCCCTGACTATAATAGTTGAGAGATGGATTGAGCTATTAAATATTGTGACTGCACATCATGCACTTAGTGTTCGCTTTATCGCTGGCTAGTAGGGATGTAACAGTTTAAACAGTAAAGGTGATGCTTACTGTTAACTGGTGGCCTGATCAGGCTGGAGCATTCTGCCATCGTGGGATTCTTGTCAAGAAGAGTTAACTGGTTAAACATAACTGGTTAGCCAGTAAGAATGTAAAATCCCGGTTATTTGAACATTTTGTGTTGCTGTGTAGCAAAGAGGCTTCAGTATTAACCAGTTGAAAATAGGGATGTAAAAAGTCATGTAAAAATGTAAGTTCAAGGATTTTTAACGGTTACATGCTGCAGTGGGTTCTGCAGTATAACTTTAAAAAGTTATACAGAAGCTGCAGCGAAGCTTCTCTTGGAGTAGGATTGTAAGGGGCTGCCAGCTACGCTCCTGGGGAGGATTTGCTGCAGGTTTGAGTGACACCTGGCTCCCTGGGAGCAGGGCTGGCAAAGCAGTAGAGCAGAACCAGCAGGCACTACATTTTCAGCAATTAAGCCCTTTCTTAAGACCTTCTGAAAACCTTTGATACAAACTGAAAATTTGATGACTTATAATGGCAAGATTCAAGAACCATTGAAAATATTGCTTATTTTTTCAAGCAGTGGGGTTTTTTGCACTTTGCCTATCAGAAAAAAAAATTGTTGTTATTAATAATAATAATAACAACAATAATAATAATAGAATATCTTTCATTGTTTTGTGTGTATAATGAAGTTCACGTTTGCCAATAAGTATCTAATCCTTCCAAGTCTATTTGTCAGGTTAGGCTAGACTTCTAATATTCTTGTAAGGAATAGTAAATGTTAAAACAAGGAATGGCAGAGGTTAGGTAACACTTTACCACGTGTTATAGCTGGAAACAATCAATAGTAAAATATTAATGATTCCACTCCACCCCAGTATTCTATCAGCACTTGCAGTTTTTGACCACAAATCTATTACTGGTTCAGTTTTATCTATATGAGTGCATTGGCCTTAGATTCTGTTGTGTATGCACCAACTGCCGGGGACCACCACCTGCTGGGGGTCCCCACACACCGCTACTTCTGCTACCTCCAGGACTGCTGCTTCTTGGGTGGTCCCTGGGGTTAACCCAAACCTGGGGCCACCCAAGCACTGGTGGGTGCAACTGGCTCCTGGGGCTGTTCCAGCAGCGATAGGACTGCTGGCTGCCACTGCTCTGATTGCCACGGGAACTGCTGAGCTGAGGCTGCTTTGGCTACCCCCACGACCATTGCCAAAGTGGTCTCAGGTTCAGCCGCACTGAGCCCAGCTCCCTGTAGCCACCCAAGCAGTTGACTGTGGAGCTGCTCCAGCAGCAGTTGGTGTGGCTGTCCCTGGGATCAAACACACTTGCTGCTACAGAAGTCACAGAAAATCACAGAATCTGTGACTTCCTTGACAGACACAGAGCCCTATTTATTATACTACCAAACCGATGTGTGGTCAAAAAAAACAGTGTCTTTGATCTTTGTTCTCACACATTAGTAAGCATATAAGAGTACCAAAAAGTCAGACCCTGAATTCTATCCCTGGTTAACAAATAGGCCTATGTACTTAACCCTAATTCTGTAGAATCCTGCCACTGACTCATGCCATTGGGCCACACAGTCGGGAGTATTATCATTAGATGGTACTGCCAGCATTGGACTCAGTACCTCTTTTGACAGTTGGTATCCTTGCTTAGGAATGTAGTTATTTCTGTGTAAGTAAAAACCTGCATATACCTCTCCAAGAGCTGTGTTGGTTCCTAAAAAAAAAAAAAAAAAAAACACACACATTTTTTAAGTATAAGCCAGTATGGTGGAATGTGCCAGGAGAGCAGATCTGTTGGGGGGAAAAGAGTGCTATTTTTACAGTAACATGTTTCAATGTAGAACTCAACAAATTATTTTCTGTGCTCTTTCGCTTATCTTGCCCTTTGTCAGTAAGTTATAGTAGAATTTAAACGAATCCTGGAGATTATTCAGACCAAGCTAGAGGAAAGAAAGCAATTATTTTTCCTCTATTTCCTTTCCAACCATGCCTTCCAAAGCATGTTGAAAGTTGAGTAGAAAAAATGGGTATTAATGTTTTTTTATGAAGTAACTTAGCTTTGATTTTATTTTCTTGCGTGTTTAGCAATTTAGTAAAATATTGCAGTTAGAAGACAAGGATGAAGCATTAAAGAAAGCTTTGACTTCTGGGAATGTGTCCATGATTGAAGAACTTTTAAATTCAGGTGAGGAAAAGTGGATTGTAAACTTAAATATACTGAATTTGGAAAAATGTAATTTGAAGGCCTTCTAAATTTCTCATTTCAATGGACAATATTGCCAACTCTGTGTATGTAAAATCAAACATTGGTAAAACAGTACAAATTCAATAGAAATTCTGTAATTACATTTTGAATAAATATCTCCTTATGAGTGGGTCATCATCCAATATTGCCACAAAGTCGTTAGTTTGCCGGGAATAACGTTGTATAACATAGCTCTGATGTTCCGAGTTCTTGATTGATGTATATAGTGTCCTTTGGGATGGGCTATACTAAGCATGCTGTATAGTAGCATCTAAATCTCCATATATTTTGTTCTCTTTATTTTAAAAAGAGAATAATAGGTTTGCAAATAAAATATGATAAATTTGTGTCATGGGGTTAAACTGAAAGTGGGAATTCAGTGGCTCTTGCTTTTCAGCTTTTTTTTATACCTGTCCCGGTTGGAAATTGCACACATACATGATTGTGCCTGTGATCTGCATTTGGAGCTGTCCTGG
The DNA here is from genome assembly GCF_052426305.1 of Pelodiscus sinensis. Lineage (NCBI taxonomy): Eukaryota > Metazoa > Chordata > Testudines > Trionychidae > Pelodiscus > Pelodiscus sinensis. Next base: position 47,119,510 of record NC_143052.1, read on the forward strand.
AAATAGTAGTTACAGATTGTTGGATTGTCCGATTTTAAGATGTCTGAATCTTTAATCAATCTGTGTGGTGTTATTCACTGTTAGAAATTTTGCTTAAAAAATACTTATTTGATTTTTAAAAGGACTTCCTCCATTTGAAAACATTTCTGTTAATCCAGTATTGCGGGATTGGATCCTTTACTGCAGTATCCAGGAAAGTTAGAGTGGTCAGTCAGCTAACTATGCATATAAATTAATCTACCTTGTGGTGATCTTCAGAAAGGTGTGCTTAAACATAAAACCAGAGTTTAGCAGCGAAGAGCTTCTAGTCTAAGAAAATTGGTGTAATTTCTGGAAAATTATAGCTTGTTAGTAAATTCAGGGTTTTATTTTCAGATGATATATCTTGTAATTCTGAAAATAAAAAATTAGTGGTATTCTTGACAGTCGTTTGAAGTGTGATCGTTTTACGTAAAGCACAGTTACGGCAAAATTGATTGTTTGAAAGGGTGAAGCAAATAACGTCATTTTGAATGAAGTGTTTGTGACTCATAGTTTGTCAGCTTTCTTTGTTGATAAATGGTGCTGATAGTGGTGCCTGTGTAGTAAGGGTTGCCTAACATTTTACGTTCTAAGTCCTTGTTTTTAATGGCTTATAACTTAGGCAAACTTTAACCATTCAGTGTAAAATTTTTGATGTTGCTGTCTGCCACAAGTATTTTTATTTAAATTTTTAGCAGAAATGGTGTGGCTGATTCTGAGACTGCCCAAACTGCTTACTCATATACCACTGAACCAATGTTAAATTTTTCATTAGCTTTTTTGAAGAGCAGTAGTAGTAGAGCAGGTATTCAGTTGGGTGAGGAGTTGGTTCTGGGGTCATAGAGGTCCCTGTTACAAACTAAAGCAGCCCATGAGAAATTACATATAGTCTAAGTGTCAATTTTGCTTCATAAGTAAACATGGCAAAGTGTCCAAGAATTAGCGTATTTTCAGTAAGGAACTAGTCCATCCAAAGGTTTTTGGTGTTGGAGCTGAACATGGGGTGAAGGGAACTCTGGGCTCTCACATTGTCAATAATGTAGGCTAAATTCTGGGTTTGCTGGGGAAGTGAGTAGATAAAGGAACAGGCAATCAAATAGATCTTTATATAAAGAGCATCTTTTCATTTTGATGCAGTTGACTTCATGGATGCCACAGAGAAAGTTGCCTTAGAAATGTACGTAAATAGAGTGAATAAAAAAGTGTGCAATACAATGAAGACACCAACTTGGGTCATTAAGAGGTAGAAGAAACAGCTTATTCTATCCTCAGAACAGTTCTTTGTGGCTATACTTCATTCCTTAGGTCAGGGTGGGGAACCTTTTTTGGGATGGGGCTCACTGACCCACAGAAATCAGTTGGGGGCCACACACAAGTGAGATTTTGTGTGCTCCAGCCCCATGGTGAGGTGATGAGGGGGCCCTGAGCCTCTGGGGCCAGATCCAGGCAAGCCAGGTTCCTCATCTCTGCCTTCGGCGCTGCAAAAAAAAAATCTTGAAGACAATGGTAGCATATTTTTTGAGCACTTCAAAAATAGTATTTATCACAGTTTATTTCAAATTAGTTTTTTAGCATGAGACTAAAGACCACATACTTGAATGGTCTTTATATTTAATTTTTGCCTTTTTGCACCATTTTCCCTTGCGTCCACAAAGATGGGAAAAAATTGATTGCTCTGCAGTGGCCAATAAAACTAAATTCTCAGAATTAATTTGCTTGACCATACACTCTCTTCTTTACTTCAACTGTGAAAACTGACTGAATGCTAAAATTTTAGTTAGACTTGGGCTAGATCTTTGTCTTTTTGCCAAGTGACAGAGTAAGCAGAGAAATGATTATTTTGAGCACTCTTGCTCTCCCACTCAAATTCATATAAATCCACCAGTGATTTACATCTTTGAAGTTTTAGAGGACAAATGAACTGAGTCTGAATATGAATGGTTTGTGGGCTTAAGTTTATTTTAGGAATGGGCCAAACAAATCAGTTTTTACATTCTCTTAATTTTCATAGGTGTCAAGTAGCTTGACTCTCTTGAGGATAAGAGTCCCTACGTGGAACCTGACCTTAGTTCTTCAGTTATTACCTCATTCACCTTTTGAACTTCAGATCTCATTTTGTATCTACAAAAGTAGCTTTCCTATTGGTAGTAAGAAAAACTAACAGAATATTTGGACAAAATGCTACTAGAGAAGCAGTGTACTGTTCTGTTCAGAGATAAGGAAGGTACTTTTATGCCAAGTGCCTCTGAAGGTGAATCACAGATCATTATCTTTATATTTCTGGAACCCAGCTAGTTAAAGAAAAACCTCTGGTAAAATCTGGCCTTAACAAGCACTTAAAAAAATTGCATTGAAGGGCAAAGGAAAGAGTTTAAAGATGTCAACACCTTTTTGTTTTGTTTTCTACCTGAGTTGCAAAATAGGTGATAAATTGTGTATATATAGCACAAAAAGTGTGATGTCTTTGTTTTCTATAAAAGGAATTTCTAGAATACACAGCAGCATAGAAAGAGGGACTGTTGAGGCTATTAGAGTAAAGCCTAGAGCATTTTATAAGGCGTGGCCCCTTAAAGTTGTTCCTGGCTTCCTTCAGGAGATACACAGTAGCAGAAGCCCCTGTGAGGTACACTTGTTGTTTTTCAGGAGACTGTAATTCTGCCTAGGGGGGTTGTGAAATCTCCTCACTGGAGATATTGAAGAGCAGTTAGATAGACATCTAACAGAGATAATCTAGATTAGAGGTTCCCAACCTTTTCCAGATGGGGACCCATTTTGACAATTCAGGAAGACTTGATGACCCAAGGCAATTCAAAAACAGGGGGAAGTAGGGGGCAGAGCCACCTTGGGAGACAGTTGGCAACCCTTTTGAAATGAAATAGCGACCCATAGGTTGCGAAACCCGGATCTAGATAGTGTTTGGTCCTGCTGTGTGGGCGGGGGATTGTACTTAATGACCTCTTGAGGTCCCTTCCAGTTCTAGTATTCTATGTCTTGTCAGCTGTCTTGTATGGTTAAGAGATTACTTGTGCTTAACTTTGTGGAGGATAACATGATAAAAGTTTTGTTAATGAGATGGGGTTAATTATAATTAAGGATTTAATAGCTATATTAAATGAGGACTGGGGTGTGTGAGAGGACTAGAAAAAAGGGAAAGATACGGGTCTATAAAGGAATATTAAATGAAAAGACTGCAGAAGTCACAGGTTCCATATGATGTGCACTAATCATCCTCTCGCTCATCATCTTATGTCTAGGTCTCCATTTTTCTCATTTTTGTCTATAAAGCTTTCAAGGCCCTTTTGAGAAGGAATTAGTTTGATTTTTGTAAGGTTGTTTGCACAGTATTGCATACTATAAAACAAATATAATCTTCACTCACTGCTAAACACCCTTCTTATCATAGCGATAGCAATAGAGAGAGCAGACAAACCACATGACTGAGTTATGTCTACTGTATATTTTAGAAAGTTTGTGCATCTGTATATTCATCTGTTTGTTCAAAGACTCCTGCTAAACTGTGAGAGTTAGGATCATCAAATTTGGTATGTAGCTTCCTCTTATCAGAACTTAAAGCAAAGTCAAGGTTTAGCTGTGCCAGGACAATGGGGTATGTGTGGAATGTGATTTTTTTTTTTTTTACATCAAACAGAAAGGGGGGCATGTGAGAGTAGGGACAGTTATACTCATGAGTGACCAAGGAAGGGGAGCCACGGAGCAGCCTGGGCCCGCTGTGGACAGAGGCTGGTCCACGGCAGCAGCCCCTGTCCGTGGGAGCGCTGAGCAATCCGCAGACAGAGGCTGCTCTGGCATCTCACGGAGCAGCCTCTGTCTGTAGAGAGCCTTGACCAGGTGCGGACAGAGGCTGGTCCACAGCAGCAGCCCCTGTCTGTGTGGGTTCTGAGCTGCTGATACATAGGGTGGCAGGGGGCTCCCCAGGAGTGGAGCTGGGAGTTCACTGTCTGCCAGCCCCACCCCCGGGAGCTGTTGAATAGGCATGTAACCTATTTCATGCAGTTATACAACCATTTAGTTACAAGATATCTAACAATCCGTACTACTCGTCAGAGACAGCATTTGCCTGAAGGATATGGCATGTTGTAAAATCAAGAGTTGCGCCTATATGGACTTCACTCATCCCTCTTCAGTGATTTATTTCATGTTGTTTCCCACCAGGAAAATGTAGACTACCCTACTCACTTGCAGTTGTAATCCACTGCTAGTCCCACATCTCTGCAACAAATTATAACATTCCATCTAGTGTTTAGAGCACTGTGGTTTTGCTGTTTTTCCTACATTTTCTTTTCCCTGATATTGCCATTCCATCGTCTCTTGATGTTTCTTTCCCCCTAACCCTCACTTGCCTGTTTCATTACCAAACTTTTGCCCTTCTATCTTTCTGTTTTGCTTAGCTTCCATTCTGCACATCTCTTGGGTGATTTTCATTATCTAGTAGTTCTAGCCAGGGAGGACCTGTGTGGAACCATATATGTTCATCAATTAGCCTAGGCTCATTGGTTAATGGTTTACACGTTCAAATCCCTAATCTCAATTCCAGCCATATTTCTTTTTTTTTTTTCTTCTAATAGGTTCCTGTAACACTGTAGGCTTCTGAACTGGATCTAGGGATGTTACATTTAGATTAACCAACTAATTGAATAGTCAATGGAATTTACATCGACTATTGGATTAGTCAAAAAAGGCGCCTCCACCTTTGAAATGTAGCAAGAGCCCCGCTGGTTTAAGCAGTCCCCCACTGGCCCTGTGCTCCCTGCTTTGGAAATGTGCAAGAGCCATAGGAGGCTCTTGTATTTTTCAAAGGCAAAGTGCTCAGGGAGCATGGAGCCAGTGGAGTCTGCTTGAGAACCCTGCTTGCCACGTGCTCCCTTCAGAGCTTCTGCTTTTGAAATGAAGCAAGAGCCCTGTTCTTGCTACATTTCAAAGGCAGAAGTGCCATCAGTTTCCCACTGCACCTCTGCTTTCTCCTCACCCTGGAGATGGTGCTGAGGAGAATTGGCTTTTAAGCCGGCTCCCCCGAGCATTGGCTCCTGCTTCCTCCTCCCCTTGCTGCCTCTCTCTGATAGAGGCAGCAAGGGGGTGGGAGTGACTACTTGAGTCACTAATCGATAGTCCGGTAAGCATATGCTTAAACTGGCTCTACTTTCTTTGGCTGTTGTGTAGTTCCATATAACAGGTGCCTGGTTTTGTTTCATTTTCTGAGTGTCCCCCATCCCAATTTGGAAATGGTTTGCTCTTCATACAGCTGTTGGATACAGGCAGCTTTGTCCCAAGATGACTTTTTGGAGAGAGAAGTCAAAAACTCCTGTCTCTATCTACCTTAATGGCAAATCAAAGCTTCCTTGCAGTGACTGTACAGTGAGGTGGCTCATTCAAGGAGAGGTGTAAGTTTCTGCTCTCTACAGACCTGTCTTGTTCCCCAGTGGTAGTCCTTTGTATGTTACCTGGACCCTTTTCCATTCCCAGAAAGGCAAAGGCCCCCTGCACAAATGGACATGAGCCATTTGCTATTGTTGATTCAGAGGGCACAGACACGAAGGGGCTGATAATCCTTGGTATTAATGATTTTAACACTTCTCTAATTAGGTAATGTAATTCTGATTTTTGCGGTAATGAGAAGGAAAGGCTGATCAGCGGTGCCCCTTCCTTATGCCTCCCACCGCAAATTTCAGCAATACAGTGTTTTAGCAGTCCTATTCCCTAATTCTTTGTGTTTGAGGAATTCTTCTCATGCACCTTATTTTTAAAATATTTTGGGGTACTTTTATAAAGTCTTTCATTGAGCATCTTGTATTATGTTTGTCTTGACAGCATCTCCTGGACATTTGCAAGAATTGATTGGAATGCTCAGAAAGGAGCATTTGTTTGTCAAGTAATTATATGTAATAGTCAGATATAGGGTCTGGTGGTCCAAACTCTTGACTAGGGAAGTAATACAAATGTACTTCTAAGAAGCAAAGACTGAATAGTAGGAAACTTGTATAAATGATGGTTTTAATGAAGCAGAAGTACAGTTGGGTAATATTTTTCCCTTATGCATAGGCAATCATTAGTCTAGAACCATATCTGGGTGTCATAGTTAAGTCCCTGTTTTTTTTTCCTCTAGAAAACTTTAGTTAGGTAATACTAAATGCGATGGTAGTTTATGGTAAAGCAAAAGCAGACAGAGGTCAGAAGGGCTTGGTGTAGGGGAGCTCTAAATGATCAAATGGCTAGCATCCAGCTAGGGTGGAATTATTTGCTCCTCTCACTGTTGCTAAAGACAGCTTATTTCCTGTTTGGTGATCTCCCACACGAAGTCCAGTTTATGAAGAAAGACCACAAAAACTTTTTTTTATCAGTGGGAACCACTGTGGTATTTAAGTGGATGATAAATCTGAGCACAAATGAATAACTTCGCTATTATTATGTTTTGCTGTCTTTTTAAAAAATCTGTCTTTGTGACTCTGGAATCATGTTTCAAATGTGGTGGTTTGATTTTGTTGGGTTACTAATCAGGCTTCTGCATATTCACTTGTGGAATTTGTTTCTAGAGTTCTAAGCACAGGTAGTCTTTTAATTGAGGTAAGAAAATGTATGGAACAAAGAATTTTTTACCGTAGGAATAGGTATGAACACATTAGAGAAAACATTTAAATATTTATGCTTACTGTATATGTTGGAGTTGGAATTACTTACTTTTGTGGATTTTTTTTAACATTTTGACAGGTGTGAATGTAGAATCTAGTTTTCAGTTTGGATGGACTCCTCTGATGTACGCTGCCAGTGTTGCTAATGTGGAATTAGTGCGTATCCTGTTGGACCGAGGTGCTAATGCAAGCTTCGATAAGGGTAAGACACTTGTGAATCAAATTAGCACTTACAGTTGATTTTGATTTGTATATTCTATCCTATTTATGACCACTTTTAAAATATTCAGGGAAGAAAAGGGTCACAATCAAATAAAGTAGGCCCTAAACTTGACTTCATAATCTGGAGACAGTCTACGATCTTGATTACTATTTAAAAAAAAAAAAATCTACCGTGCCATCATTCACAAAAAATTTTAATTTAATTTTGTTTAAGGACATCTTAATGTAGTGTGCTTCCCTTAACTATTTCTGAAGTAAACACAAGATAAATTGTATTGCTAGAACTGTGCTGATCTCCAATTACTGCCTTTTTGCTTATACGGGTTGTAGCTCCTAAAGCTGGCACTATCTGGTCCGACAACATCTGTCTTCTTTCAAGACACAGATGCTCCTGGACCAGAGAACCTGGGAGCCTAAGACCAGGAGGGCCAGCTGGGGCCAGGGCAACAGGGTTGGCAGTCCAGATGAGGGTAGGATGAGACTGGGGCCGGAGCCCTGCAACAGCCCGTGGCTGCATGGAACCTGAGTCTCCTGGCACTCCCCAGGAGCATGGGGATGGAGCTGGACCCCCACTGCAGTTCCCTGGAGTGCAGGACTGGAGTCCTGCAGCTGCCCCTGGATGTGTGTGGCCAGAGCCCTGCGGCAGGAGCCAAATCCTGTGCTATCCCAGGGAGCCAGCAGCAGCTGGGTAAGGAACCCAGCCAGTTGCGGGGGGGGGAAGGGCTGGGCAGGTAGGGTGCTTATGTAACCCACACACCTAGTGTGCTTCACTGTCCCATGTAGTGGCACTTAGACCACTTATCATGACAGATAAGAACAAGGGAGTTGAGTTCTACAGCTAGAGCCAGCAGGCTTTTAGCTCAAATGGTAGAGTCTCATACACTAAGGTCCAAGGTTCAAATCCGCCTGGTGGCAGTTACACTTGCTGAGGCAGCCTGCCAGCAGCAGGTGATGGGCTTGGGGGCTGGTGGCAAGAGACCTCCCCTGATGTAGCAGGTTCTCTCCTTCGGGACTGGTCTTGGAGGTTCCGCTGCTTTTCTGATTCTGTAAGAAATAGAGTGGAGGAAAATATTTTGTCTAAATTACAATTCAATATGTAATTAAATAATTTTAATTCATTTATTAATATGACTACTATAACAACATCCAGAGCCCCCTTTCAGGATTAGGCCCCTGTTGTATTAAATGCCTTTTACACACATGTTTGAAATGAGGATCTTCTCCCTAGTGTTCTATAGCTTAGCTTGTAATAAACATGCTCTGCTCTTCTCTCCAAATATAATGATTATGCTATTTACATCATTTCATAGTCAGAGGTGAAAATAAGGGGTGCACCATTTCAGCAAGTAGGGATGTAACTGGTTAACTAGTAAACATCCCCTTACTAGTGACATGATAGCAGTTTTCAGGTATCTAAAAGGGTGTCACAAGGAGGAGGGAGAAAAATTGTTCACCTTAGCCCCTTGAGGCTAGGACAAAAAGCAATTGGCTTAAACTGCAGCAAGGGAGGTTTAGGTTGGACATTAGGAAAAGCTTCCTAACTGTCAGGGTGGTTAAACACTGGAGTAAGTTGCCTAGGGAGGTTGTGGAATCTCAATCTCTGGAGATATTTAAGAGCAGTTTAGATAGACAGCTATCAGGGATGGTCTAGGTCAGTGGTCCCAAACACGGTGCCTGTGGGCGCCATGGCGCCCGTGGGGACATTTGTGTGCGCCCGCCAAGTGCTCGGGGCTGGCCTGGCCCCGGGCACAGGGCGCATGTATGGTGCCGGAGCCGGCCCTGGGTGCATGGCGCAAGGTGAGCGCCAGCCCCGGGAGCGTCGCGAATTGGCCGCCCGCACTCTGGGCGCGCAGCGCATGGAGAGGGCCCCGCCCGGGCCCTGCCCTCTGGCGCCCGGCAGCCTCAAATGGTTGGGGACCACTGGTCTAGGTGGTACTGGGTCCTGCCATGAGAGCAGGGGACTGGACTTGATGACCTCTCGAGGTCCCTTCCATCTCTAGTGTTCTATGGGCAGGAGGCCTGGTCAGGTTCATGCGCTGTTGTGCAGGGGCTTGGCCCAGCCTAGCCAGAGCTGTCCACCATGCTGTGGGCTTGGCTGTTCTAGAGCACTTCTACCCCTGCCCACCCGCAGGGTCCCAATTAAAGTGATGAATTTAACATTTAACTGGTTAACCAGGATTTTACATCCCTAGTTTCAAGGTCTGGCTGCACTCTGGAAAAAGTTGGCAGGGAACACTATTTAAAGAGCCAGCCAGGTGCACTGCTTAGAGTCTTCTGGGTCATGGTTTGTGATGTGCCCTCCCAGCTGGGCTCCTGCTGCCGCAGGCTGGCCACCAGGTGTGTGCAGCCAGGTGAGGCAGCAGGCAGGTTACGTGCTATCCCTGATGTGTGCTGTTGACAGCAGCCCCTGGGGAGAAGCTGGGGGGGGGGATGGCTCCTACTGCTGCCAGTTTTGTCAGTTTCCTGGCAGTAGTTTCTCCACACAGATGGCCCACAGGTCCCTTGAGGCCCGGTAAAGTTACCCAGCTCCAGGGGTTCCTCACACTCTTCCCCCATCTCCCAGTCCTGACTCATGTACCTCCCACACAAGCCCACAGCCTTCTGCCCCCAACTAAGGATGTAAAATCCCATTTAATTAGTTAACCAGTTAAATGTTAAATTTGACTGGATAACTGATTAAATAGGGGTGTGTAGGGGCCCGGTGGGTCTGCTCCTGGGTATCAGTCAACTGTTACCTGTTAACATTTCTGTCCTCACCCCCTGCTACAGATGTTAGTTAGCAGGTAATAGAGTAGTCAACTAACTGCATGAGTTCTTAGTGGTTGATCGATTATTATGTAGTCTCTGGGGGCGGGGCTGGCAGCCAGTGCACTCCAGCCCCACTCCCAGGGAGCTCCCTGCTACCCTGAGCTGCTGCCTCAGAGGCTGCAGTGCAGCACACCAGGGAGAGCTGGTCTACGAAGGGAACCAGTAGAAAATATTGGTGGGAGTAGCCCATGTTGATAGAGGGTGGGTTCCAAGCTTCTTGTGGACAAAGGTTGCTGGGGAGGGGAGTGTCTTTGGCAGCCTGGGCTAGCCACAGACGGGCTGCTTTGCTGCAGCCTATCCCTCGCTCCTGCCTCTAATAGAAAGGCAGGCAGCAAGGGTTTGAGGTAAATGTGAGTAGTTGACTTGATTGACCAATAAGCCTAGGCGTATAGTTGCCTGCTAGTTTGCATTCCTACCCATTGCCCTGAGCCTCCTGAACCTCCCTTACACACCTCCCACCCTTGGCCGAAAGCCTCTTATTCCTTTTGGATGTGGGAACTGTATTAATAACAGAAAATCAGTGTTATTGCTTTAATTACGTATATTTTATATTGACAATATTTTACTTTACAAATCCTCTTCATGTTTCAGTTTTTACTTCTTGTCAGGTGGAATACATTCAAGTCTGGCCTAATGTGACGTAGTAGTTCTGTCTGGGCCTCACTCAAATAGACATCAAAGGCTCATACCATTGCTGAAATAAAGCAGTTTTATAATCATTTTATAAACAGAGATTGGGACAACCTCTTCCACCCTTATTAGATTAGTCTGTCATGTCAGGTGCACAATTTACAGTAGAAAGTAAGTGAGGGGGTGGGGGAAGAAGCCTCCGAAGAATATATATATCCCTTTGGGGTGCGGGTTGTGATATGACAGTACCTGTAAGAAATTCAAGTTACTTTCTCCCTTTTTCCACCTGGCTGCGTAAGCCAAAATGTCCCCTCTATTGCTTCCAAGTTCCACAGGAATGGTGATCAGCTGTACAATCTAAATAAATATGCATTCATTATGTTTTCATTTTTCTAAAATGCAGCATAGTATTCCATTAAAATGAACATTGTCAAATTTTAAATCCATGGAAGGAGAACAGTCTTTTAAAATCTTGTCAGTTTCCAAGAGTGAGCTCGATTATATAGTAATTTCAAGTACAGACAGGTTACACCTCCCTAAACCAGGACACACTTATCCAGCAATGGACCATGGATTTTCCTGAATGAGAGAGCCCCAGGGCAGGAGGGCCAGTAGTGTAGAGCCCCATGCATAGTGAGGTTGGTGGTAGCAGGGCCAGGACTTCAGCAGCCTGGCGGTGTAGTGGGACCGTGGTAGCAGGGCTGCATGCTGGCCCTGCTGCAAGACTGGTGCTGCCGTAGCAACCCAGCTTGAGCCAGGGCAGCTCAGCCAGGGCCACATGCCTCACTGGGGATGGGGCACCTTTGTTGCCCAGCCAGCAGCAGAGCCGAAGGAGCCGGCAGCAGGGAGGGGCTGCAGGCTGATGGGGTCAGTGTTAGGGGACCTTCCCTGGTGCAGCAAATTCCCTCATCCAGGACTGCTCGGGTGCCAGACCAGGAGGTCCAACATGTACTATGTTTGCCAGAGAGTTCCTCGGTCAACTTTTGTGGCTTTATAATCACATTTGTCTATTTTCATTGGGTGTTTCCCCTTTCTCTCTTGCTATGTGGGAGACTTATCCATGTGAAAGGGGGTTCTGACTTGGATGATACAGGGGAACATGAGTTTTGGTGAAAGCCTAGCTGGGGAAGGCAAGCCTAGGCCCACCCTTTCCGAGCGAGTCTCCGCCTATTCCCAGCCCGATCTTTCCTGGCCATGTGGAGAGCCAGGGCTGCCATGCTGCGTCCCCAGCCCAGCTCTCCCTGGCTGCTCGTAAAGCCAGGCTGCCATGCCATGGACCCATGGCAACCAGGTTGCTGAGCTGGACTGCCTTCCCTGGCGGCAGCCTCAGCCTTAGGCAGTCAGGCATGTAGGCAGTTTTGGGAAGGCTATGCCTTCCCTTGCCTACATTATTGACCACCCATGCAGAGGAAACTGACTATACACATAGTGCTATTAAGTGCACAAAATAATCTGATGGGAAAAAAAACAGTACAAGAGGCCCCCGACTTGCAACTGCCTGAGTTCTGACCCCCTGCACGTACAACTATTTTTGTAAGTGCGGAAGGGGCTGGAATCCCTTTTTTATGTCTTCAGACCACGTTTAATGTAGGTTCTAGTTATGACGCCCCCGACTTTCAATGCTTCCTTAGGAACCAATCGCTTTGCAGGTCGGGCCTCTTGTATAAGTGGGTTTTGCTTATGATGCAATATATATTTTTGCTAGTCTCTAAGGTGCCACAGGGCTACTTGTTTTGAAAGTTACAGATGAATACGTCTACTTCTCTGAGACAATATAATCTATAATCTTTGCTATAGTAATTATAGCTATTGCTTGAAATGAAAGCAGATAGTTTGACAGAAGTGTAATATTTAAGATGATGGTTTCCCTTCAACATAGCAGTGTTTTTCAGTACACAGAGAGCTTTAACTGAAGATCTGCACTATTAGTTGGACAGGTTTTCAGAAGCTTGTATTGAACTTGGTTAGTGCTTTCTTTAGTGCCTTTTAGAAAGAATCAGCAACAGGAGGAGTGGGGAAAGAGAAATAGAGCAGGAAAGCTGGATCAGTGAAGCACAGTTTTTTTTGTTTTGTTTTTTTAAGCTTAAGTCTTACTCTGTATTGTGGAAAAATTGTACAGTGCAGTTAAATGTCTTGTAGGGAACATCTAAACATTGAATAATTATAAATATTATTGGTACATAATATACATTAGATTTTTAAATTAATTTTAGAGACAAATTACAGTAAAACTCCAGTGGTCCGGCATCCAGTAGTCCGGTACGCCTGATGGTCCAGCACCAACTGCAACCCGGAAGTGCTCCGGCAGCTGCTTCAAGTTGTTAATCAATTACACTAACTGCGGCTGGATCTGCAGGCGACAGGCTTGCAATTTATCTTTGCTCTATCTATTGCCTCTGCGGGGGCGGGAGGGGAAGGAGAGAGGGAGGAGAAGGGGACCGAGGTCGGCGGCAGGGGTGGGGGCGCCAAACTCTCCGTCATGTTGCAGGGTGGTGGAGAGGGGGCAAGAGGCAGGCAGCTGCTTCAGGAATTTCTAGTCAATTACACTGCCCTGGACTGGATCCACAGCCTACAGGCTCTCAGTCTACCTTTCCTCTCTACTGCCTGGGGTAGGGAGTCGGCGGGTAGAGGGGTGCTGAACCCACCCTCCTGTTGCAGGGAGGCAAAGCCTGCGAGTGTCGGAAGGGGAGAGGCAGGCAGCCGCATTCAGGAAGTTCTAGTCAGTTACACTTACTCCGGCTGGATCCACAGCCGACAGGCTCTCAATCTACCTTTTTTCTCTACTGCCTGGAGGAGGGAGGGCAGGGGAAGGTAGGGGCCGGGGGGGGGGGGCAGGGGTGTGCCAAACCCTCCCTCCTGCTGCAGGGAGGCAAAGCCTGCAAGTACCAGAACCAGAGAGGGAGGGAGAAGCAGGCAGCTGTTTCAAGAAGTTCTAGTCAATTACACTGCCCGGCAACAGGCTCGCAATCTACCTTTCCTTTCTACTGCCTAAGGGAGAGGGGGGCGGTGGGAATGGGTAGATCCGCAGGTGACAGGCTGCTGCTGAAACTCACAAGGGAGGGGAGATGATCTCTTGTGAGTTTCAGCAGCAGCCTGTCACCTGCGGATCTACCCTACTTAGGCAGTAGAGAGGAAAGGTAAGATTGCGAGCCTGTTGCCCGGGCAGTGTAATTGACTAGAACTTCTTGAAACAGCTGCCTGCTTCTCCCTTCCTCTCTGGTTCTGCCGCTTGCAGGCTTTGCCTCCCTGCAGCAGGAGGGAGGGTTTGGCACACCCCCGCCCCCTCCCCCACTGACCCCTACCTTCTCCTGCCCCCCCCCCCTCCAGGCAGTAGAGAGGAAAGGTAAATTGAAAGCCTGTCCACTGTGGATCTAGCCTGGGACAGTGAAATTGACTAGAACTTCCCGAACGTGGCTGCCTGCCTCTTGCCCACTCTCCGGTTCTGCCCCTTGCAGGCTTTGCCTCCCTGCAACAGGAGGGAGGGTTCAGCACACCCCTGCCGACCCCTACCCTCTCCTGCCCCCAGGCAGTAGAGAGAAAAGGTAGATTGAGACCTGTCGGCTGTGGATCCAGCCGGAGTAAGTGTAACTGATTAGAACTTCCTGAATGCAGCTGCCTGCCTCTCGCCGCCACCTCTCCTCTTCCGCAGTTCACAGGCTTTGCCTTCTTCTAAAATGGCGGAGGGTTCAGCCCTTGCGGTGCTGTTCCCCTCCGACAAGACCCGCCCCTGCCAGAGTACCTCCTGATAGTCCGGCATTTCTGATAATCCGGCACCACCTGGGTCCCAAAGGTGCCGGATTATCGGAAGTCTACTGTACTCTTGAGTAATCTGAGATTTGACTGATCAAGGTTTATGTAATTTTGATGCATAAAAGTCTCGGGTAGCCATGTTAGTCTGTAACTTTAAAAATGAGTAGTCCTGTAGTACCTTAGGATATGTCTGCACAGCAGCATTATTTCAGAATAACTGACATTATTCTGAAATAACAAAGCATGTGTCTACACAGGGAGCCCATTATTTTAAAATAACTTCAAAATAATGGGCTTCTTACTCACAACTCCTTGTGAAATATCAGTTACAGGAGCAAGAAAGAGTCTTCTTCCTTTGACTTCCTGCTGTATAGACAGCGCCAAAAGCCAAATTAAGCTATTTTGACTTAAGCTACAGCATTGGTGTAGCTTAAATTGTGTAGTTTAATTCGACTTTTGCTCTATGTAGATATGCCCTCTGAGACTAGCAAAATAAATATGCATAGAAAGAGAGCAAGAAAGAGAGAATGAATGATGGGCAAAATCTATTTCCTTAGATCTGAGGAAGTGGGTCTTGCCCATGAAAGCTCATGATACTACGTATACACTTTTGATATGTTGTAACAAATTTTCGCTGTTATATAGAAAAAATTAATAGCTATATATTTAGAGCTTGATTTTTTTCTAAGAAACAGGCTCAAATTTGTTTTCAGTGGCTTTGGTTACTAGTCAGTATGAAATCTTATGAAGCAACATATTTTCTTACCTTAATGAAAGTCCGAAAAAAGACATTTCTACATCATAGAAGATAGCAACATGTTTGACACTGTTTTTTCTTGGGCAATAACATATTTCAACTTTTATGTGGATGAAGAACGTTTTTAAAAAATATCTTCTATGTGCATTCTATCTTGTTTTAAACCTAACTTCCTCCTTTAAGTAATTGAACTCAGATGAATTTCAGTGAACAGTAGAATGTCACTTGGAGTTAGTGGGCAGATAATGGCAATAGCAGGCACTAACAGATGGTTGTTAGTTTTGTTTTTTGTAAAGAGGATAATCTATGCTTCAGGCTTTAGAAGGAAATAATTATGAAGTGCAGTTTTGGAAAGCTTCTCTAGCAATCATGTAGTTACATCATTTCAGTAAATAAACTAGTGTTGTCCTGACCACAGGAATTTTGTTTTTTAAAGAAGCTTACTTTTACACTACAGGATACAGTATCCTAATGAATTTTACTGAAAATGCTGCTTAGCTTGGTATATGTTTTCATTAAAACAGATTTTGTGGGCCAGATCCTGCGCTGTGCCAGGTTCTCTGCAGTACTCTGGTAGTACAAAGAGGACTTGGGGAATTTCTAGATGATACCAAGTATCAGAGGGGTAGGCGTATTAGTCTGAATCTGCAAAAGCGGCGAGGAGTCCTGTGGCACCTTATAGACTAACTGAAGTGTAGGAGCATAAGCTTTCGTGGACAAAGACCCAGTTTGTCAGATGCAAGGTATATGCATCTGACGAAGTGGGTCTTTGCCCACAAAAGCTTATGCTCCTACTCTTCAGTTAGTCTATAAGGTGCCACAGAACTCCTAGATGATACCAAGGTGACCTAACTGCCTCTATACCACTAACTCCTATATTCCTCTGGGTGTAGGGGACATGTTTGGGAATGGCTGAAACTTACTCATACTTTTAGGGCATCGTCTAGACACTAAATATTGGGGGGTAGGAAGAAATATATTTTAGTTTTCCACTTTAGAGCTTTTATGTTTTGAAATATCTGCTAGTTGTCACCATTAGGGCTAGTGGACTGGACTTGGATGGCGTACTACAGTTGGACCTCCCTGGTTCAGCACCCTCAGGATCTCACTAGTCCTGTAGAAGGGAGTTTTCTGGGCCAGGGAAGGTTGGCTCCTCTACTGACAGACTCTGGACTTTCCATCTGGCTCTGAAGGCAGCACCGCTGTCAGAAACAACATAGAAATAAAAGGTAGTATTGCAAAGCCCCTCCCCTCCTGCAAAAAATGTGACACCTCTCCACAGCTATCTTTTGGATTGGGACTCCTACAATTACAATACCATGAAATTTCATATTTAAATATCTAAAATGATGAAATGTGATTTTTTTTTTTTTTTTTAAATCCTGTGACCATGAAACTGATCATAATAGACTGAATTTGGTAGGATCTAAGAATAAATAAACATTTTCCCACCAATAATCCTGAAAGTGACAGATAACCAGTGAATATTCTTATAACTAAATTTAATTATTGTATAAAGGCCTTATTTTACCCTTTATCTTAGTTACTAATGCTAGTAGGGGTGAAGAGGTTAATAGAGCATATTATGTTACCACTAGTATGAAATCATATTTACCTATTATCTCACGTTTACTTTTAGAAGTTCTTTGCATGAAAATGCAGAAAACTATTTCTGACATTATACAAAAAGGAGTGAAACCACATTTTAAGCGTTTTCCCTCAACAATTATTTCCTTATCACAGTTTGTTTCTATGGGTTGAACCTCTTCAGTCTGTCTCACCTTTGGGACTTGACCAGTGCCCAACCAGAGAATTTGCCAAAAAGTGGGAGGACAATATTGTCCAGCAACATTACCGCACTTCCACTGCTTACTGGGCTCTTACAGAACACCGAGAGCCAGGATTGGTGGAAGTAACCAAACTTTATTGGATCACAGGAAACTTGATCACACCCATGATAAGTAGACCTCTGGCTGGCTAAAATCATGCTGGGCCACAGATATTGCTGGACCTCAGAGTGCCGGATTAGAGAGGTTCAACCTATAGTAAGTTGAGATGCTTTCTTCACAAGTCAGTCTCTTGTTCTTACCCCTAATAATCATATTGTAATCTTCTGAAATCTTTGTTATTCTCTCTGGTAAGGGAGCATCTAAAACTAAAATTAGTATTCTTTGTATATTGGCATCTAAAATTCTTATATTCTTTGATCTGACATTATCCCAGGGTAGTTAAACACTGGAATAAATTACCTACAGAGGTTGTGGAACTTCCAATACTGAAGCTATTTAAGGTCAGGTTAGATAGACCTTTATCAGGGATGATCTAGATCTGTGTTTCTCAATCTTTTATTTATAAAATACACCCTTTAAAAAAATGGAAAGTACCCCCAGTACCTACAGTTTTCAGACACAAGATTTTTTTTCTACCATTGCAACACATTTGTTTAAACAACTTAATTGTAGCCTGACGGGCAATGAAATTTTTGGGTGTAAGAAGTACAAAAATAATAAAGCGCTGTAAAACTTAAAACAAAAATTAATTTTTCTCCAAATTCGTTGTGTTGACGAACCCCCCCTCCCAATCCTCCAGATTTCTCTCGAGTACTCCTAAGGGTACGCATACCACTGGTTAAGTAATGCTGATCTAGATGGTACTTGATGACCTCTCAAGGTCCCTTCCAATTCTAATATTCTATGATTCTATTGCTGTGGTTAGGAACAAAGGCATTTTGGTCTTTTTTGCAGTCACATTGTACTGAAACTTATCTAATTTTATACCAATCATCACCCAAATTATCTTTTAGCATTTCTGCTCTCCAAGCTTCTCCTTTACAGGTACTTGCATTTTAGATTATTTTTCCGAGGTGTATTAATTAAATTTAGAATCAGCGTGTTAATAAAATTGTTTCTAGCTTCTGAATGTTTAAATACCCAACCCTCATCTCTTCAGTACACCTCTAGATACTGCTTCCCAGATAGATTGATTGGTTTATCATTGCTCTTTGTTTAAAGTACTTCTGCCAGCTTTTAGTCTGTGTCAGTGTTGGTATCCAATTTATATATTTTCATTGAGTTTGCCAGCAAATGTATTACTAAAATCAACATATTAATCAACTGTTATCTTTTTGTTCATAAAAGTTGAAAAACTACTTATGGGAAACATCATCTTGTATAGTTTCTTTGTTTCAAATCCAGTCTTTTCAAATATTTTTTATAGAAGACAAATGTTTCATTTTTTAATACCTAAATTCATAGAAATGTCCTAGAAGTGTTCAGTCCTTTGAAAATCAGTCCACTTACTGTGCCTGATTTTTTTTATTTTATTTATTTATTTTATTTTTTTAAAGAAAGCTTTATCTTGTGTCTTTCCTCATGTTCAGTTAGTACCTTATTGGCTTTCTCAGTTTGTTCTCCTTGCTGGGTGATTTAATTTATGTTAGTGGCTTCATTTACCTTAATTGAGCTGATTATTCCCAAATCTTTCAATTGTTTCCAAAGATCATGTACTTTATCAAACTTGAGAGTGTCTGAACTATTATAAAGGTGTTGTAATATTTAAAAATCCACTGCTTCAGACTACTACGAGGAATACATTATTAACATCACAATCCACCAATTGTAATTTTCAATTCAGATCAATATACTGTATTGATGGCTGCATGTACTGCACGAGCTTCAGAGGAACAGATTTTGAAGACTGTGGAACTACTTCTGTCAAGGAATGCCAATCCCAATGTTGCTTGCCGGTAAAATATTTCATTTGTTGATTTTAAAATGTTAATGGAGATACATATCATTAAAGATTGCATGTGTAAAATTCAAGGAGCAGACATGGGGAGGGATCAAGTTCTGAGAAACTAATAGCCCTAATAGGAGCAGTCTTGAAGTGTGGAAACTGAGAGACTTTCTTCATTTCACCTGCAATTTTTTTCCCCTAGAATTGGAGAGGCAAAAAAAAAAGTAGAGCGATGACCCATACTTCTCAGTAGTCTCTACACCACAACCATTACTTGAGATATTATAGTACTTTTTTGTTTAGTTGTGTTTCGGTGACACATTGCTGAAAATAAAGATACAATGTGGGCGAGGTAATATCTTTTATTGGAGCAACTTCTGTTGCTTGAAAGCTTGTCTCCTTCATCCGCACAGAGCTGACCTGAATAAGAGCTACGATAAAAGATATTACCTTCTCCCCATGTCTTCCTAATATCCTAAGACCAACATGGCTACAACATTGCCATAGCATTACTTGGTTGTTGTGGGCAGTAGGCATGCTGGCTTTCTCATGCAAGAATCACATTCCGTATAATCAGTGTGATTATACGGAAAAAAATTTCATCAGTTAATTGAGTGTATGCAACTATTAAATTTTTTATGTGGTCATATAAATTGAAGATGAAGAAAATTATATTCTACTGTGGGTTTTACAGTTATATCACATTTAATAATAAAATTACCATGTATACATGATTATAAGCTGAATTTTTTTTGGAAAAAAATCACACTGAAGGGCAAGGGTCAGCTTATGATCGGGTCATTGTGATTCACATTTTTTCCACTGGGGGGGGGGGAAGTGTCAGCAAACTTCAGTTCCCAGCCCAACAGGGCAAACCACTGGTGCTCCAGGATGTTTTTTGAACTTGGAGTGTCTGCAGGCACAGAGCATGTCAGCTCCTATTCACTGCCATTTGCTGTTCCGGGTCAACGGGAGCAGTGGGAAGTGGTGGCCAGCACTTCCCGTCTCAATGCTGCTTCCTCATCTCCCATTGGCTGGGAATGGCAAACAGTAGCCAGTGGGAGCTGAGGAAGAAGCATGGGCCAAGAGACGTGCTGGCCGCCACTTGCGGTTGCTCCTGTTGACCCAGAATGGCTAATGGCAGTGACTAGGAGCTGACAGGCTTTGTGCCTGCAGATGCTCCAGGTATACAAATGTCCCGGCAATCCAGTGGTTCGCCCTGCTGAACAGAGAACTGACCCGGTGCTGTGGACTCTGATGTATTCTAAAAGTTGGAGTCAGAAGAAACACACAAGTTTAGTAAATTTATTTTAATGTACTCTAACAAAAAACTTGTTATAACTCAAAAAATATGTATTCACATACTTTCAAAATTAGTCCATGTTTTAATGTCTCGTATAATTAAAATGCATTTATTTTAAGTCTTAAAACGCTTCAGACTCTGAATCCAATTTCCAATTGGATCCATTTCCAATTCACCAAACAGTTCATTAAACTCAGTTTGTCATAGCTGCTCCTGCATCGTCATTGTAGACAACAGCAATGTCGTCCTCAGACTCAAGATTCCTTATCACCACCCTCCATTGTATCATCAGCAAATATGGCATCGTCTTCAGATCTGTCAAGTGCATTGCTGATGCAGCATTTCCTGAATGAGTTTTCTATCATTTCCAAGGGAATGGACTCCCAAGGATCCTTGACCCATTGGGCAACCAGATTGATTTTAGGCTTCATAAGATACCCCAGGAAATTCATAGTTTTAGGCAAGGTTTTTCTTTTGAGAATAACCGGGTGGAGCTTTGATCCATTGGCCAAACATGATAAAACCACTGTAAAATGGATTTTTTCATAGCCAGAGATTTTTTTCACCAACAGCAGTTACTGTTGTATTGCTCAGAAGATCAAATTTTACTGGTATTTCATCCATATTTCTTCTTTGTGGTAGCTCAAATGCATATGCCTTTTGATGTTTTATAATAAACCTTTGGAAAGGTTCCGTTTTTTTTCTTCAAGGTCTCTTGGCAGAAGGTCTTTTGTGCTATCTTCGTTTGCTGCCAAAGACAGAGACTAAGATGGTTCATGGAGGGCATACATCAACTCACTGATGTAACAAACACTGAAGGCTTTTCTGTCTTGTATTTGTCATTTTTTGACATTTGCAAACCACACAGATGAATTCCAATTCAGGTGACAAGGTACCCATTTTGTCAACATTCAATAACCCAATCATTGAGGTCTTTCTCTAGTTCAGGAAATGAACTGCACATTGCTGGACTTTTTTTTTCTTGCTTCTTGGAATGTCTTTTAGTGTTGGTTTATTTTTTGCCATTCTCTTACCTGCTTCTCATAGATGCAGAATTCACAAGCAGCAGTGCAAATATTGTTTGCTTCCTCATATTCAACAACTTTAAGTTTAAATGCTGCATCATAAGCAGACCATTTTCTTTTCATTTCAGTTGTTCATTTTAAATTCTTGTATGAAAATCTTAGAAAATTTATGGATTTTGTAAAACTTTATAGAGGGATGTCACCTGCTTTATCACTGTCAAATTATAATTGTTGATTTATTTCAAAGAAGCCCTGCAGACTGGCATGTCTGGGGTGATAACAGACTACTTACGTTTTATTAAAGATTTCATCGATTTTCAGATTGTTTAGAGACTTAGGAGGTCCAGTGGTAATCATTCATGAAAAGATCGAATTACTCAGAAGCAGACTGACACCAGTGCCATAGTAGTAGTATTCATTGTATTTTTTGATTGTCTTGTAAGGTCTAGCACTCTGTGGAGTGAGTCAAATTTCATGTGGATATATAAATAAAAATAAAATCTTAACACATTTTATTTAAAGAAGTGTGTCCTGAATTATGTCTACAGCAGGGGTCAGTAAACTTCTGTTCCCAGCCAGATAGGGTAAACAGCATGGGCTGAGGGATCTGGTAGCTGTAGGCATGGAGCCTCTGAGCTCCCATTGGCTGCTGTTCACTGTTCCCAGCCAATGGGAGCTGAGGCTCCGTGCCCGCAGCCAGCACGTCCCTCAGCCAGTATTGACACTGACAAGCTGGGACTGGAAGTTTGTACACCGTTGATATAGAGTCGACTTATACAGGTCATTGACTTTTTAACATTTTTTTTTCTGTAAGTTGGGGTGTCTACTCATGAATGAACAGGCTTATGTTCAAGTATACAGGCAGTCCCCGGGTTACGTACAAGATAGGGACTGTAGGTTTGTTCTTAAGTTGAATCTGTATGTAAGTCGGAACTGGGGTCCAGATTCAGCCGCTGCTGAAACTGATTAGTTTCAACAGCAGCTGAATCTGGACGCCAGTTCCGACTTACATACAGATTCAACTTAAGAACCCCAGGCGTCCCCAAGTCAGCTGCTGCTGAAACTGATCAGCGGCTGATTCCAGGAACCCCGGGGCAGAGCAACTCTGCCTCGGGCTTCCTGTAGTCAGCACTGGTCAGTTTCAGCAGCGGCTGACTTGGGGACGCTTGGGGCAGAGCAACTTGGGTGCTGCTGGGTTGTTCCAGTAGTGCCGCTCCTCGGCGCTACTGGACCAACCCAGCAGCACCCAAGCTGCTGTACCCCAGGCATCCTGATTCAGCCGCTGCTGAAACTGACCAGCAGTGGCTGAATCAGGACACCTGGGGCAGAGCAGCTGGGGTGCTGCCGGGTTGGTCCAGTAGCGCCCAGAGCGGCACTACGGGACCAACCGGCAGCGCCCCAGCTGCTGTACCACAGGCGTCTGGAGCAAAGCCGCGGAGCACGGGGGCAGCGGGACAGCCCAGATGCGCCGTGGCTGTCCTGCTGCCCTCGGGCTCCGCGGCTTTGCTCTGCTTTGCTCCCCGTCTCCCTGGTCTGCAGGCCAAGGGGACGGGGAGCAAAGCCGCGGAACACGCGGGCAGCGGACAGCCCAGACGCTTCTGGGCTGTCCGCTGCCCGTGTGCTCCTCCGCTTTGCTGCCTCTCCCTGGTCTGCTGGAGACCAGGGAGACGGGCCCCGTTCGTAACTGCGGATCCGACATAAGTTGGATCCGCGTAACTCAGGGACTGCCTGTATATGGTAACTGAAAGTATCTCATTGTCTTCCTTCCTCCATCCTGTGTTGTATAAGGACAAGACAGTAAATTAAATGTTCAAATTAATTTCCGCTCTGTTTTCAGGCTCTGTATGCCTGGAGATTTTTGTTCTAATTCTTTGTTACTTTTTCAGACATGTATGCATTTTGTAAAGAAAAGATATATATTTTTTATAAAATAACTTGGATAACACACCCAGGTTGGGAAATGCCTTAATTAAGGTTTCAGTTTGCCCCTTACATGTATGCATTGTAATCAATGTGAGAGACGCCTGGGGTTGTCCTCTCTTCTCAGGGCAGCCTGCATACTTAACCCCTCAACTGTAGCCCTTCTCCAGAATGATTTAAATGAAGAAAAACAAAACTTATTTGAGTTATGGACACAAGCAACACCAGTTAAATCTTCTGGTGAGGTGTATTTAAAAAACAAAAACATGATCCAGGTTTCAGTGGAGAATGCTGTTGCACTACATCAATTGACAGCAAAATGTGCCAGGAAGCATTCCAGTTCTGGAAGTATTATGGTCTTCATATAGCTTATCTTTGCTAGGTGTCTGTCTTGTTAATTAGCTATAAGTGTCTAACATTAATGTTCCCTGAAGGGTTCTTGCCTTCATAGGATACATCTCAATCTGTGAGCTGCCCAAAAGAAGAAATATCAAATTCACTAATTCAGTTCCAGAAAGGGAGCAAAATTATGCCTTTTTAATGGATTTGTGCAAGAAAAGACTCAAGGTTTTCTCTCCAATACAAAATGCACACTCTATTTCAGTTCATTGTTGCCTTTTAGACTGAAATAAGTAGTTATCACATACGGATATGCTCTAGTTATTACTAGCCTTATCTAGGTGGATTCCTCAATTTTTCATAAAACTAATTTTTAATATGCTAGTTACTTTTTAGCTTGTCTTGGAAATCAATATATAAGATCCTTGTATTAATGACTACTTTGTCATACTGTTCAGTCTCAGCTTTTGTTGTTGGTATATTTTAAAATCTATTTCCTAGATACTGAATTATAAAACATTTCTGTACTTAGAAGTAGTACTTGCTAGGCATTCCAAATGATATATGTCTATCTTGGTGTTGCATATGGTTTCTGTTCATTAAAAATATATTCCTCGGTGCCAAAAAAAAAAAAAAAAAACTTTTCATTGATCTAAAATTAAGCTGCAATATGGAAGGTTTTTTAAAAAAGAAAAAAGGCCTTGACATACAGCTATTGAAAACCTGAAAAGTCAGTTACATTTACACTTAATCTAAAAGCTAACATAGAAAGTGTGGAAATGCACAGTCCAAGTCTCTCAAAACACTTTAACATTGCCTTCTATCCTGTACACTTGCTGCACTGTGCATGTAAGATGAAAAGATATTTTGACAGAGTTCTTGGGGTGTGGGTTAAGATGACATCTTAAATTTTATTAAATCCTCTTTCTTTTTGTGGTTTGTCTTTGGAATCAAGGAATATAGTCTAATAGCCTATCGCCGTTCCCTTGGGCTCAGACAATCTACTGTTGTCATAGTCCCATTTGTAGTAACGAATTGTTACATTTGAAACTCCATTTGATTTCAAGAATTACACAGGTGACTGAGTTCCGTGTAGAAATAGAAAAGCTTGTTACCTTTTCTTCAGTCTCCAGTACTACTACGGATTCTTGAATATAGTTGCATGCAATCCTGACTTCTTTTCTGCCATCAGCTGTTCTTCCAAAAATAGATACAAATATGATCTTTAAAGATCTCTGCCATAGGTGCAACCTAGTGCAAAACAATTTACGGAGTAACTTTATATGGAAGGCCTCTAGAACCACCTGAACGGTAGTGTCTCTCTAGTACGAACTCCCTGTTTGATGTCTCTTACTAGATCATGACACAGTGGTTCCTCAAGCAGTTCCTGCAGAGATCTGAGGAACCACTATGGATCATGTGGCCACCACTCCAATCCTGACTTAACCAATTTTCAGTAGCTCATCTCATCTGCATAGGAGTTCAGGAAGTTAAATGAAATGGACATCACGAAAATGCCCTCAAAGGACAGCACATTGAAATCCTTGCAGAATGCTTTCCCTTCCCCTCTCTGGCCTTGCAGAAGGAAAGACTCGTGGCTTTATGTTTAAGGCAAAGGAAAGATGGGTCACAGTCACAAGATTATTTGCCTTGGCCAAGATACATCATGATTACATACAGCTTTAATTTGCTGTTTTTTTGCTTATAAAAGATTTCTTAAAATAAAAATATCTTGATTGGTTGGTAACTTGTTTGTGGGGGCTCATGAAAGAATTTGAACAAGAATACAAAATAGTCTGTATAGTAATACATTAAACCAAATTTGGGGAGCGTGTTCTATTAGTTTGGAGGAAATTGAGTCATAGACAAATATACCGATAGGAAATGGATCTGTCAAATGACTCCCTGATGGAAATTATAACTAACTAAATCAAGAAATTTCATATCTCCTCTCATGGAATCAGATGCAGTGGTTTTAATGGAGAACTTCTGAGTAGATGCTTCCACTTTAGGACTTTCCAGGAGAAAAACCTTTCCAGTTGGAAAAGTTTTAAGTGGGGTAGATAAAAATCAATCTTTTTATATATATGGATATAGATATCCCCAAAATCAGATTTTTTTTATTTGGGTTTTTTATTTAAATGTTTTATTTTTAAGTTCTCAATATAATATTTAATTTATCATTTTAAAAAGTTACATTTAAATTGTGCCGCAAACGTGCTCTATTCTGTCCAACCTACCATCCAGCTCTTGCTTTATATGACAATTGGCAAAATGGGTCTCTGGAATTTTTATGTATGTGATGAATATTACTGAGATTCATCTAGCATTTTCTGGTATCTTGTGTTTTTAAGTCTCAGAAAGATAAGATAAACTTTCAGGTTTTGGTGTATGCATTACAATTAATTCTTTTGTTCTTTTTTGCAAAACTGTAAAAACTGTTGCCTATCGTTAGCATTTTCCTGAACAATGTATTGTGTGTTTCATTAATATATAATGGCCCACAACTCGTGTTCAGCTTGCAAGTTAGTTTTTTGGTAGCAAGTTTGCAAAACTCCCAACACCTCATTCTGTCATTCACTAGTTCCTTTAATAGACTTGTTAATACATCTCACTTGAGGATGTCAATTTATAGATAAATAACTTAATGAGTATGCGAAATTTAGTTATGAACCGCATAACATCCAAGATGCACACTTTTACCCTGATACTGTTCATTGGTATCTGTCTGAAAAAGGAATAAAATATCAACCAGTTCAAGAGATTTAACATCTAAGATCTAGAATTTTAAAATAAACTCCTTGAGATAGAGACCCTCTTTATTCTGTGTTTGCATAGTACCTAAAACACTGGGGTCTTGATCCGTTACTGTGGTTCTTACTTGCTACTTCAGTACAAATAATTATATCAAACTGGAGAAATGAAATTCAATAAGGATAAATGCAAAGTATTCCATTTAGAAAGGAATGATCAATTGCACACAATATTGGAAATAACATCTTAGGAAGGAGTCAGGGACTGCAGAAAGGGATCTAGGGACCTCAGTATGAGAGAACAGTGTGGAAAAAAAAAGAGCAAGCATCGTTCTAGGAGATATGAGCAGAAATGTTTTAAGAAATGAGAAATAATTTTTCCACTCCGCACAGATTAAGCCTCAAATGGAGTATTGGGTCAAGTTCTAGGCACTGCATTTCAGTTAAGATGTGTACAAATTAGAAACAGTCCAGAAGAGCAACAAAAAATGATTTAAAGTCTAGAAAACATGATCTATGAAGGAAGAGTGAAAGAACTGGTTTTGAAGTCTAGAAAAGAGGCCCCTTCTCAGTCTTCTAACAGCGTTCACATTTCTAAAAGGTTGTTTGTAAGGAGGAGAGAGAAAATTTATTCTCAGCTTCTGATTGATAGAACAAGAATGGATTTAAATTGCAGTAAGGGAGGTTTAATTTAGTAAAAACTGTCAGGATGGTTAAGCACTGGAATAAGTTACTGAGGGAGATTTGTGGAATTTTCATCACTGGAGATAAGAGCAGGTTAGACCAGCAGTGGGCAATAAAAATGACAGCCCACCAGAATTAGACCCTGGTGGGCTGCCACTGCTATATTTACCTGTGCCTCCACAGATATCAGGCAGTTGCAGCTCTCATTGGCTACAAATCGCCGTTCACAACCAGTAGGAGCAGTGGGAAGCAGCGCGGACCAGGGTCCCACTTCCCTCCACTCCCATTAACTGCAAATGGTGATTTGCCGCCAACGAGACCTGTGAATGGCTGATACCTGTGCAGGCACAGGTAAACATAGAGGTGGGTGCCCACTAGTAGCCAGTCCTGTGGACTGGATCTGACCTGCTGGCCGGAATTTGCTCACTCTTAGTCTGCCCATCCCTGATCTAATCTGCAGCCCTCAGATTGTATGTGGCCCATTATGGTTATCTGATTGCAGGCCATGAGATTTTCCTGACATTGACTGTCTTCAGGCACTGCCTCCCACAGGTCCCAGTGGTTGCAGTTCTTTTTCAGGTTAGGCTCCACTCAAGTATTAGGATCTCCATGTCTGTGCACGTATATTTAAGTGGACCTATTAGAGATGTCCACTGGATAGCTGTTATCTTATAAGCGACTGCTTGTCAATTAACATTCTGGTTAACCGCATCGCTTTCCCCACCCCTCTCCTGTGTGCTTTGCATTTAAAACTCAGATTGGCAGCCAGCCCATCTGGGTTTTAAATGAAGAGCATGCGAGGGAGCCTCCTGCCACCCCTGTCCCAGGAGGCCTGAGTGGCTCCACCTGCTACCCCACACTGCTGCCTCTCTAGCAGAGAGGCAGCAGTGTGGGGTGGCAGGGGGCTCCCTGGGAGTAGAGGTGGGAGCACACTGGCTGATGGCCTGGTTGGGAGCAGGGGCATTTTAAAGTAACGCTGTAACTGCTAAAAATTGTTGTGGCTACACAATTACTAAAATAAACTGTATCTAACACCCCTAATGCTTATATGCATTCATAAATTGGGTGACATCAAACTAGCCCATATGCAGGCACAAATATGTACACATTTTAAAACAATTTTGAGGATGACTAAAAATGTTTGTGTTCCTTAATATTCTGATTTGAAAGTTTGTTAAATGTGATGTTTCTTGGGGGCTGATGCTTGGCTGATGGTATGGGGAAGCTTTCATTAAGAAATTGCTCAATTTGCTAGGTGTTTTTCCAGGTTGCTTGGTTAATGTGCAAGTTTTAGAAGAAATTGCATAACACTTTAATTTTAGTAGAAAACATTTATTGCTACTGATAAGATAGACGCAAGTCCGCACTACCATATAGTAATTTCAGAGGCCTTGACATTATCATTGTATGATCGTTAACTTAGTCAGATGGCAAACAGCGCACATTTCAGTAATGGTAAATAGCCTGGGAAAAGTACATTTTTAATCAGATCATAAATTTAACCATAAATAGCACTGTAGCAGAGATGTAGAGCAATTAACATTTAATATTGTATTGCAGTGAAGATCTTTGATCTACTGAAGTCAGCCAATTTTTACATTATATTTAATTAATGACCCTTTTAGTGTTCCTTATTCTATAGGTATGAACCCAGGACAAAGTGACAAACATTTTATTAATATAATTTCTGAAACACCTAGTGTGGGGCATTTTACGGCAATACAATGAGGATAAAATACTAAAAATTGGAAGGAAAATGCATCCACTTAAATACCATGTACAAATAGTGTCCCCAAACCCAAAATAAATTTTTTTGGGAAAAAATGTTCAAAATAGGAATGTATGGAAATAGTTGACTACCTCTGCTTACCAGGTAGTCAAGTCAACTACTTGCTGCCTCTGTGTCAGAGGCAGCAGCGGAAGGGGAGCCAGCTTTAAAAGCTGGTTCCCTCCAGCACCCTCTCTTCAGGGGTGAGTGGGCAGAGCTGGTGCGAGCCGGGACTCTTCAGTCCTGCTCACGCCGCCCCCAGAACTAACCCCGCTGCTGCTGCTATGCGCTCAGCTCCTACTACATTTAAACTGCAGAGTTGTGGCAGGATAGCAAGCACCCCTCTTTCCCCTTCTGAAATTCCATTGACTAATCTATTACTTATTAACCGCAATTTAACATTCCTAGTTGAAAATATATAAAGGGGAGCCCAAGGAGATTGGGCTAATGAGACCTGGAGAGAGTCTTTAAATGTGGATAGTGAGGTCAGCTTTTCTGGCTTTCTCTGAGAAACTATTTCATGCTTTCAGAATGAATATTCAAGGGACCTTCATGTTGACTGAACCATGAGACTAACAGACCCACTCCTCCTTACCATAATTTCTGGGCAGAATGAAAAGGGTAGGTGGCCTGATTTTTTTTCATAGGTGATAGTCACGACGTGCAACTCACATTGATATTAGAGGAAGAAAGTCTAAAAAAGATGCAGTTGAACTGTATCTATAATTATTAAAAATAACTACACCTTCCAGTGAAAAATGAACAATAGAAAGCATGTCAGTGGTTTCTTTCTCTTCTTGCCAGAAAGGCCAGGATTATTGTTTAACATAATATGTGTTGGATGCCTTGGTGTTGATTCAGTTAGCTGTAGTCAGGGCAGTATGCAAACATAAATTAATAGTTGTACCAAAGCCTATTCAAACATACAATTTAAAAGCATTTTGACACTTAAAAATGTTGCTTGTTTTACTAGGCCAGCAGTTCATGTGTGACTGAAAGAAGCGACTAGTCGACTATCTGATAAGTATAGTTGACTAGTGATGCGACTAATCGCTCTCCCCCCCCCCCCCCCCCCACACACACACCTTGCTTCCTCTATCAGAGAAAGGCAGCAAGGGGGAGAAGTAGGAGCTGGTGCTGGGGGGAGCCAGGTTAAAAGCCATTTCCCCCCAGCACTACCTTCATGGGGGGCAGGGGAGGTAGAGGCACTGCAGTAATGAAGCGAGCGGGGACTGAAGCAGTCTCCACTTTCACTGGTTCTGCTGTGATTCTGCTTTTGAAATATACAAGAGCCTCAGTGAGGATCTTGTACATTTCAAAGGTTCAGGTGCCACAGGGAATGCGGGGCCAGAAAGAGCTCTCCCACTGGTCCCGTGTTCCCTATGGGGCTTCCTTTTGAAATGGCATACATTTCAAAGACTTAGGTGCCACAGGGAGTGCTCCTTTTGAAATGTATGAGAGCCCTACTAGGGCTCTTGTACATTTCAAAGGCTCAGGCATGGCAGGGAGGGAGCGTGGGGCTAGTCCTCCACTGGCCCTGCACTCCCTGCAGGGCTTCCACTTTTGAACTGCAGCAAGAGCATGGCAGGGCTAGGGTAATGTGGATGTCCTGGCCCTGGTCCAATTTTGCAGTTGCTGGGGCCCTCCCCTGGAGCCTCAAACCTCCCCTGCTGCAGTGCATGTGGCCCTGGATCAGTATTCCGTGTAACTTGAGCATTTGGAAATCCACCCAGGAGAGATTCAGATGCCTCCCATTTGATTAGAGGAGCACCCACAGTCAGCAGCACATCACGTCCATATTGGTGCACATAAAAAAATTCATTCTGGTTGGGGTGGGGAAAATTAGAGGGGACACTGCTGGTGAAGTACAAGTTTAAAAGTTAACTTGCTGGTCAATAATATGGTGAAAAGTATGTGGTAACATTGTATGTGACATTATTAATTCCTTTATGATAGCACAGGTACAAACCCTGACTAGGTTAAAAATTGTTAAAGAGGTCTGGTCTGTCCTAAACAAAAAATGTGTTGACTTTAGTTTGCATATAAGTAGGAAACAGAGTCCTTGAGACACCAAAAGGGGGAAATGGCAGAAAAGAAGGCATGTCTGCAATTCAGCATGTACAGGGGAGAAGAAAGAGCATAGAGCCACCTTCTTGATCAGTCTCTTCTCTTTGAATCCATTATGCTTAGAGGAGTAATACCAGAAAAATCCACTCAAACAGTGACTGGACTATAAAGGTGAGGGGACAAACACCCCAACGTGCGTATCCCTTTTTTTTAACCTAATGGGACAAAAGAATCAGCTCTTTGACTTTAGGGACAATCCTGACCTGAATATTTTGTCAGCAATGTTGCTGGGAACCTGTGGCATGAATTTTACCTTGAACAAAGTTTAGGTTCAGTATTAGCTACTAGAAGCGTTTTCTTTTTCTCATGTAACAATTTTTTACTTTAAGTACCAGTATAAGGTTTTAGTTTATTTTTTGTAGTTAAACTTCCTATTTCTAATCAAAACTAATCCAGTATTGTGTTTAAACTGGATTGTTTGGTAGGTGTAGTTGAAGTACTGAAGTGCTGAATATTCATCTCTTACATGAGAGAGCTGGACAATACAGAACACAGCTTTTGGGGAAAATTCAGGACTTGGAGTTTGTTGGGGCCACCCTGCAAGTAGTAGCCATGGCTGGTGGAAGCCAGATGGTGACTGCTCAGTGGCTGATGCACTGTTAGGATTTCTGGGCCATGTCTCATATAGTGCCTTTACAGACATTGTACAGGATCACTGCTTACTCAGCTGAAGTTTGTCTAACAGTGCCTAATACCAGCTGCTTCAACGGGGATGAACAGATGGAGCAATCGAAATAATTCATCCCCTCTTGTCCGGTCTCAGTATCTGGCAGAGACCTGACCGTCTTAATAGTCTTGAGGGACCTTTTTTTTTTCCACGATCTTATCTAATTCTTTTAAAATCCACTTGTATTTTTTACCTTCAGAACATCCCTTGATGATGCAATCCACAGGTTGACTGTGTATTGTCATAATGGGGATGTGAGAAATTTATGTTGAAAACACAGTGTGAAGTAATGTTTTTGTGGAGAAGACTTTTTCTTTTGTGTGTCACTTCATTGTTGTGTGTACCACCCAGAGCTGTCCCATCCATAGGATGATTTGGGGCTGCTGTCCTAGGACCTGCACTTTCAGGGGGAGTAGGGTCCTTTGGGGCCAGGGCAGCATGGAGCATTACCAGAGGGCCTGGTGTCTGAGAGATTCCCTTTGTTTGTTTGTGTCCACCTTTTCCACCCCTCTTCCCTGTCCCTCTTGAGGGACAATTCTCATGAGACAGTTCTTCAGTGGGATGTCCAGTCTCTCATCTTAGTGAGAGCCACAAGGAAGTTCCTCTGTACTTCAGGAGGCAAGTTTTTCCCCTACTATTTTCTTATACTCAAAGTAAATGGTGTTTGCTTTCTCATCAATTCTGATTACAAAACACAGCATCAAGCTGCCTATGCTGTCCCTTCACTACTTACTAGTCCTGTTTATTAGCTGTGACATCTTGAGACATGAGGTACCAATGTCCATTTGCAGAATCTGAAACTTGTATTCCTTCTGCAAGTTGGAGGCTTAGGTAGCTGTTTTTTCAACTATCCTAAAATGTGAGATTAGCCCCAACAGGGGTTCTTGAGTTTCCAGGGCATACGGTCATCCTTGTAAGACTCATGATCATTGGTACTCTTCCCAGTAGGCACCACCTTAACTTCTGTATTGTGTGATTAAGACTTTTATTTTAGACCTCCCAATTGGGATCTGAACAGGAGTTTAGCAGAGATCACCTCTCAGGGAGCCTCAGAAGTTCTGTGAAGAAGAGTAGTTGTTCTAGCAACCAGATTCATTGTCAATCCATGGCTTTCTTTTCTTTCTCTCTCAATGAGGCAGTGGCACCAGCCTCACCATCAGATGACTACTGACAATTTTGGGACCACCTAGAGAGCAAAATGGAAGCTATCCAGATTCTCCTGGAGGAAATTCATGACCCTACCCACAAGCTTCTGCACATACTCCAGACAATAAGATTTAGCAAAGTGGTGCTTCTTCTCAACAAGATTGCACTGATACTGGCCAAGAGGATTTGGCACACTCCAGCAACCTGACTCCAAGAAGGATGGACAAAAGGTACTTTGTTCCAGCTAAGGAAGTAGAATATTTGTTTTCCCAACCTGTTCCAAATTCCTTTGTGATCCATGAAGTCATTGAACACAACAGACTGCACCAGCCCCCTTGTTCAGTCCTTCTTGCAATGATTTCAAACCAATGGATCTTCTCTGAAGTGTCTTTTGTGCCAGCATACAGTTTTATATAGTTAATTTTTAGGCACTGATGTGTAAATATGACTTTATTAATTATGTTAAATTGTCTGAATTCATTAGCAAGCTTCCAGAGATCTTATTTTCAGGCCCTTCTCAATGAAGGAAAGCTGATAGATCATCCCTCTAGGCATTGTTAGATTTAGCAGCTACTGCATTGTATTCCATGGTGACTTCAGTTGTCATGAGGTAGGCTTCGTTGTTTCACTCCTCTGGGTTTCCCAGTGAAGTTGAAGCTATTGTGGAGGATCTCTCGTCAAGGGTAATAGTCTGTACAACGAGAAACCAGTTGCACACTTTCAGAGGTTACCAGAAAGTCCTCCACTGTTTGGGTATGTATCCCTCAGCACCTTGGATAAAGTACTCTAAGCCACCTTCAAATTGACATGGTCATGCTCATCAAAAGAGACTGAACCTCCTAGAAAACATAAAGCGTACAGTGCAGCAGGCAGAATGCACTGCCATCATTCTCCCCTCAGCCTCCTGCCAAAACATTAATTTGATGTGATTTTTGAGAGCCACCAATCTCCATGCTGCCAGACACACTCATCCCCTTTGGTGGCCTCCACATGTGGTGGAGATGATCTTCACCAGCTATGCTTACTGAATTTCTTTTCATCCCTACATCAACCCCTCTCCTCACATTTCCCATCCTTCTTCAGGGATACTTCTCATAAGAGGACTCTCGGGAGGTAGATTTCCATTGCTGGAAATTAAAGAAAAAAAGATTGAGTGTTTTTTCTCCAAAAGATAAGATCTAAAATTTGTGGTTGGGGATTTTCAGTGGCATGTTATACATGAGATCAGACTCTATGACCTTGGAAATTATGAAGCATTTCTCCATCTGGTGCGCAGCATTCTGTATCTGCTAAGGACTCTGAGATCCCTGCATCTTGGAGTATCTCCTGTTCCTGAAGACACCCACCCTATGACCAAGATATTTTTGAAGGGATGTCATCAGAACCTTTACTTTAGTATTGACAGAAACTCCTAATTGGGATCTTAATCTGGTATTGTCATCACTCCTGAATCCACCGTGATAAATCAGGGTCCAAACACCTTCAGGGTCCTGAATCCCAAAGAGTGAGCAGTTGAATCAATTATATACAATGTTATGTCTTTTATGAAAGCGTTAATGTTCTAAACTTAATGGTCCTGATCTGTGGCTTGTAATTTTCTAAACCAGAAGTTCTTAAAATGTGGTCCACAAGCTCCATTCAGGTGGCCATATATGGTTCCTTCAAAGGTTCCAACATTGGAAGGCTTTCTGTATGAAAATGAGCTGAGTCTTGTACAAAAATATATCTATATATATTCAAAGATCATTTTGTTGCTCTTAGCAGCAGCAGAATTACTTTCCCAGTAGATGCGGAAAGTAGTAGATATAGAACTACTTTCCAAGCAGTTAGAGAGATAATCCTTTTGGATTTGAAATCAGTGAGCTGCCCTCTGGCTTTTTGAATAAGGCACAAGAGTGCTTGTTGGAACTTTCTTACGACAAAACATTACGGTTGGAATTTAAGACCTTTCCATAATTGAGTTTTGAATTCAAAGAACTGGAGACTAACCGGAATTTGCAGACTGTGTATTTTCTAATACCATTTGCTACTGACTACCTATGCAAGACAAGATTTCATCACTTACTGCCTTCAAGTCCAAATACAGAAAGAGGATGAATGCTCAACTTGACCTGCCCAGCTTCCATGAACTTTGCTCACAAAAACAGGCAGATCCATCACATTCAAAGGTATGACTACTGTGATAGGGTCAGGCTTAGAGGCCTGCAGGTAAATAATAGAAAGCAAATATATTAGCCCCAGATTAAATAGGTCTCCTTTCCCGGGGAAAAGTAAAAAGGGATCGTTCAGAACAATCAGGTATTTGTCAGAATCAGGTAAGGCAAAAAGACCAATTGAGATACCTGAAGTCAATCAGTAATTTTCTAGAACCAATTAAGACAAACTCATTAGGACACCTTGAGCCAATTAAGAACAGCTAGTATGGTTAAAGACAACTCTTTTGTTAGCTCATTGTGAACACAAGAAGCTGGGGCTAAGAAGGCACTGTGGAAGGTGAGTTGACCTGGATAGTGGAATGCACCATAGGAGAAGGACTAATTTGGAAAAGTCTGTCCTGTCTCTGAACTATTTGGAGGGGCAGCAGAGATTATGGGTTTCCTCTCTTTTCCCAGTGCTGGCCAATGATGAAGCAAGTAAATAAACAGCAAGTTTGTGCCCCAGGAAAAGTGCATAAATCAAGGGATGCTATGAGCCTCTGAGGCGAGCAGTCTGCCTGAAAGTGCAGGACCCACTAAGGCAGAGAAGGAACTTGGTCACACTACTGATATTAAAATGAGTTGTGTGTGCTTTTATTTTTAGAACAAAAGAACATTTATTACTAAGTATTTTTATATAGCGCTTTTATCCAAAGCACTTTACAATAGCTAGCTACCCATGCTAACAATATTTGAAAAGATCATTAAGTGGTTTGCTGAGACTGTCAGCAATTTTCAAGTGGTCCGTGGGAAAAAAAGTTTGACAATCACTGCTCTAAACTTAATGGTTGTTAAACTCATAAACAGACTATATAGATATTATGTATTTGTGTATATTGAAAGCTATATTCCCTATTTGTCATGCAAGTGGGCAAGGAGAGGCTATTTCCTTAGCCAGGTGAAACTAACTACTAGGACCTAGTGTGGTTCAGCACAGGATGAGACAAGTTCATCCCAAAGTTTCTCTCCAATTTTCATCTGTATCAAACCACTAAATCTACCTGTTTTCAGTACGAACCCTCACATTACAGAGCAGGCAAGAAGCCCCATTTTCTGGACATCCATAGACCACTGGCTTTTTAGCAGCAAAGGACAGAGACTTTTAGGAAGTCTTTGAGATTATTTTTCTACCACTAAGGGTGCATCTACACGGCACTCTAAACTCGAAATAAAATATACAATTTGTACTACACAAATTGCGTATCTTATCTCAAATCTGTTTCAAAATAACACACTATTTTGAGCCATTTCTTAACTCTCGTGCAATGAGGTTTACTGGGATGACAAGATAGTGCACCTGTTGTTTTGAAAAATATTTTGAAATAACGGGTGGCTTGTATAGATATGGGGTAACTATTCCGAAATAGCCGTACAGTGTAGATATAGAGTCAGAAAAGGAGAGCATTCTCATCTCACAGATTCTTGATGGATTTTGGATTGCATTCTGCTTTATGAACAAATGGAAACTCTTTCCCTTGAGGTGTGAAGGTCCATTTAATCAGAGCACAAGCTATATCCATGGCATCTCTATAGGTTTTACCATTCATAGAAATTTGTAGAGCTCCAACAAGGAGCTCAGTACACATCTGTGCTAGATGTGGCTCTCAGGTGTAGGCTGCTTCTGCAAATTCATCCTTTGGTAAAGTGATGCTGTGGACTCCTTGTCTATGAATAGTACTTGTGAGTCACCCAAAGTGACTCGCCATAAGTACTATCACTCAAAAAAAAGGTTACACTTTTGGTAACAAATTATTTGAAGCCATTGATTCCGTATGAATAGTCTATTACCTGGTCTCCTTTCTCTCTGTTTCAGATGCTTCTTAGATGAATTGGGAAGAGTAGGAACAAGATGCAGTTGGTCCATCTGCTGCCCCTTTGGTTCAGAATACTAAGGGTGTGTCTAGACTACATGGCTCCCTCAACGGAGCCAAGTAGATGAGTTTACTAGACATAGCAAAATGAAGCGGCAATTTAAATAATCGCCACTTCATTTACATAAAAATGGCCGCCACACTGTGCTGATCAGCTCATTGTCGGCACAGCACGGTAGTCTAGACGGGGATGAGCTGACCCCAGAACCCTTTGTCGTCAGATCCTTTATGCCTCGTCCTGCTGGGCCAAATCCTCTTCTCTCCCCTAGAGAAGGCACAGAGATGGAGTAACTAGCCCCCTGCACAGCAGTGCAGACACTGAACCACTTCAGTTCTGGGAGGATGCAGTTCTAGGGCACAACACCAAAAAAATGAATCAAAGCCCCAAATCCATTTTTCTCTCTGTAAAAGTTTTATACTGTGAAAGCCCATCAGGTAAGCTCCCTTTATCAATGAAAGAGAGAGATCCACAGTGATTGCTTCCTCCAGTTTCCAATCATTTACACTGGGTCTCATAAAATGTATTTTATTAAGTATGAAAAGTAGGATTAAAGTGGCTGCAAGTAAAAACAGATCAAGTAACTTAAAATTGATACAAAACACATAGCATATAGTTCTAATTCACTAAAACTTATCACATGCAAATTCTTACCCAAAACAGCAATTCTTAATTCAGGTCTAAGTTTCAAATCAGAGTTAAAATCTCTTATTAGGATTTGAGTCTCCAGCACCTCAAAAGTTTTTTTTTTTTGTTTCCACAGTGTGTGCCAGGTAGTTTCAAAAGCCAGTTGAAGACCAAAGATGTTGCTTAAAAAGACTTTCCCCCAGGGAAGGAATCCTTTGTTTGGTATTACCCCTTCCCATTGAAAAACACTAGGTTCATCGTGAATTCCAGTACCAAGTGGTATGGTCAGCTGTCTTCCTAGAACCAGCCACCACTTGGACTTACAGGACAAACAAGGATGTTTACATATCGTTGAGTTGACCACCAACTCATTAGGCTTCTGGAACACAAGTAATGGCTCTCATCATATTTAAAATTATAAATAAATTCACATTTCATATTTCTAACTTCACATAAGGATATTCTGATCCAACAGATTGTAATATTAAAATCAGTAGGTTACAAGAGGTATTTTGATTAAAACATCTTAGTTATGCATATTCATAAGCCAATTTTCATAAAGCATGGGGGTACCATCACATCCATGCCTGAAGAGAAATTTTTGACCCTCTTAGTTGTGTAACTGTTTTAAATATTTAGATGATTGCTGCTAGTATTTCCTCATTAAACTGGATAACAGTACCGTATATTCCGGCGTACAAGACGACCTCTGATGTTAAAAAACATCCCCCCAAAATCGGGGGTCGTCTTGTACGCCGGATGCACCGCCGCCGGAGCCCCTCCGCGGCTTTGAAAGCCTCGGGGGAAGCCGGCGGGGGGGCATCCCAGGCGCGCATGGGCTGCCCCCCCCGCCGGAGCCCCTCCGCGGCTTTGAAAGCCTCGGGGGAAGCCGGCGGCGGGGCATCCCAGGCGCGCATGGGCTGCCCCCCCCGCCGGAGCCCCTCCGCGGCTTTGAAAGCCTCGGGGGAAGCCGGCGGGGGGGCATCCCAGGCGCGCATGGGCTGCCCCCCCCCGCCGGAGCCCCTCCGCGGCTTTGAAAGCCTCGGGGGAAGCCGGCGGCGGGGCATCCCAGGCGCGCATGGGCTGCCCCCCCCGCCGGAGCCCCTCCGCGGCTTTGAAAGCCTCGGGGGAAGCCGGCGGCGGGGCATCCCAGGCGCGCATGGGCTGCCCCCCCCGCCGGAGCCCCTCCGCGGCTTTGAAAGCCTCGGGGGAAGCCGGCGGCGGGGCATCCCAGGCGCGCATGGGCTGCCCCCCCGCCGGAGCCCCTCCGCGGCTTTGAAAGCCTCGGGGGAAGCCGGCGGCGGGGCATCCCAGGCGCGCATGGGCTGCCCCCCCGCCGGAGCCCCTCCGCGGCGGCGCGGAGGGGCTCCGGCGGGGGGGCAGCCCATGCGCGCCTGGGATGCCCCGCCGCCGGCTTCCCCCGAGGCTTTCAAAGCCGCGGAGGGGCTCCGGCGGGGGGGCAGCCCATGCGCGCCTGGGATGCCCCGCCGCCGGCTTCCCCCGAGGCTTTCAAAGCCGCGGAGGGGCTCCGGCGGGGGGGGGCAGCCCATGCGCGCCTGGGATGCCCCGCCGCCGGCTTCCCCCGAGGCTTTCAAAGCCGCGGAGGGGCTCCGGCGGGGGGGGGCAGCCCATGCGCGCCTGGGATGCCCCCCCGCCGGCTTCCCCCGAGGCTTTCAAAGCCTCGGAGGGGCTCCCGCGGGGGGGGGGGGCAGCCCAGGCGCTCCTGGCGGCTTTGCTCCCGGTGCCTCTGGTCTGCTGGGGACCATCTCCAGCAGACCAGGGACACCGGGAGCAAAGGAGGCGGAGGGGCGCTGGGGTATAAGATGAAACCCTATCTTTTAATTAAAAAGATAGGGGGTCGTCTTATACACCCAGTCGCCCTATACGCCGGAAAATACGGTAGTTAAATATGTTAAAGGAGTTTTGTCTTTAAAATAAAGAATTTTAAGTTTAGTATAAAACTTAAATACAAGTTTTTGTCAAACAGATATAGAAATTAAAATTGAAAAGTTTTCTGTAACTCTAGCTTTCAAAACACACACAAGCATTTATTTCTTCCAGTTCAGATATTGCATAGTAGTTCTGGCATCAGAGTAATGAAGCTGACTGTCCTGAAGTTAGAATGTTCCAAACTGTTGTATCATCAGTGTGATAAAAGTTTTTTTTATACAAGTTTCAATGTTTTAAATATTTTCAGGAGTTGCATTATGCCCAATGTAGTTTCAGTTAATAATGAAAATTGAATCCATGACAGATCAGGATTTCTTTTTAAATGTATCAGAAAAATAGGGACGCCACTGAGTTAGATTAGGTTATGCCAAACAATTAATTCTCCTAGTAAAGCAACTATGGGATTCTTCAGAGTAAATCCTGATTTGTAAGTTACTCTGAATAACTTTTGTGTATCATGTCAATTCTAAAAATATAAAAGTAAGAATTTGTAAACAATTAGTAGATCATAATTCAGCCTGAAAGGGAAATTAAGCATTTTGGGATTGGAATCCTATAACTACAGGCTATTGTTTTCACCATGCTTCATTGAGTTTTGTGCATGAATTCCTGGTAACACAGTAGATTTTCTGTAAACAGATGCTTTAGTCACCCTCTAGTGGATGTCAATATGAATTAAGCAGACTGCTTTTTAAAAGTTACTTC
Organism: Pelodiscus sinensis; assembly: GCF_052426305.1. Taxonomy (NCBI): domain Eukaryota; kingdom Metazoa; phylum Chordata; order Testudines; family Trionychidae; genus Pelodiscus; species Pelodiscus sinensis. The sequence goes on from NC_143052.1 coordinate 47,159,155, forward strand.
TTATTAGGGCTCCAGGTCTGTGGTGGAGTCACACACTTTCCATGGCTTCTGCAGCAACCCATATGGGTAACCCCGGGGCCACACAAGCAGCTGGCTGCAGGGCCAACTACTCTGGTGGCCTCACAACCAGCTACTCTGGCCATTACTGGAGATGCTTCATGGCCAGTTGCACTAGCCACTGCTTGGGTGGCCCAAAGTTTTCCTTACAATGGTATCTGTCTGGTAGGCTCTGGTTCCTGCCCTGGAGTCATGCCCTCATGGCACCATGTATTGGGACTTGCCACCTCCTCATTCCTTCTTACTATTTGTGATCGTAGCTGGAACTTTGCTTGTTTCTTGCATTACAAGTATTCCCTTTCAGTGGACTTTTCTAAGAATAAATAGTAAATAGTTTGTTGGAATTGAGTTAGCATGCAGGTAAATAGTTTGCCTCATGACCATCACAGAGGTCCTGGCGCAGATTGCCACATCAGCTTTCTTTAAAGCTACCTGGAGGAATTTCTCAGCTACTGCCTTACCTTCCTCCACTAGGGCCAAGAATTCATCCAGGGCCGTCCTTAGGCATACATTGCATCCATAGTTGCCTAGGGTACAAGTAAATTTGGGGCACCAGGGGTGCTTGTAGTTTCTGGCAAAAGGGGAAATTGCCACCCATTTCCAGCCAGCTATGCTGCCTCTCCCACTGCTCCACCTTTGGCCCCCAATTCACACCACATTACACTTGGCATTTCCCATCTGCTCCACCACCAGCTTCCTTGCCCCCTCACTCCCCACAATCCTGGGTCTCTTCCTGCAGCCCTTATTGCAGCCCCTGCCCTGTGGAGTGGCTGCCTTTCCCTACCCATTGTAGGAAAGCAGTCGCTTGGGCTGCATAGGGCAGCAGGAATAAGGACAGCCCTGAATTCTGGAGGCAGGAGTTGCTTGAACTTGGTCATGGCTGACCAGGAGTTAGTTGTACTAGCTGAGGAAGGTCCAATAATTGACATTTCTTAGCTGGAGCCACCTGTTATGTGTACTTTTCTGCCAAATGGATGGAACTTTTTGGCATCCTTGGCTATAGGGGATAGCCCTTGTCCCTGTCATTTGCCACCAAAACAACCAGGAAGCCCACTGGAGGTGACCATACAAAAACTCTCACTATTCAGGAGAACAAAGTATTTCTTCTCCATCCGTTTAGCACTGGGCTGGAAGGATGTGTACTTTTATTGGCTCTAGGATTGACATGGTTCAAGGGCAGGGCCACAAATGATGGCCTTGATGAGGCCACTAATATGACTACTAGAACATGTGAAAATTCAGAACTCTTCTGCTTGTATGCCCAGGTTCTGGGCTACAATGCACAGAAGTTTTTGAGGTGTCTTGGAGGGATACTGTGGCAGTCCCTATCAAAGCCTTGTTTGGGAGGAAGATAACGAGGCTTGTATGGGCACCAGATCCTGTACTTCCTCTGCTGTAGGTGGGTCCCATGAAGGTGCATCTTGCCCCTTGGTACTGAGCTCAGCACTGAGGACTGGCCCGTGTTCTGAGGGGGAATAGCAGGAGAGCTCATGCCTCAGATGCTGCCAAAAAAGAGAACCTCAAATGGCAACTCTGAATCAGCTGGAACACCTGTGGGTTCCAAACTGACTACTGCAATGGAATTTGGCACAATGCCTTGTCTCATGTCCAGCACTAGTTATTTCCAGTTAGTGATGCTTGCTCCTCTGCAAGGCATAGGATTCTGTCTCCAAACCAGTCAGAAGTCTCATTCCTGGGTGACCACATTTGTGCAATGCTGGCCAGTGCCAAAGAGTGGTGCTGCATAAGAGAACAGTGCCATGCCGCCATTGCAAGTTTGCTCTTTGTTGACCCCTGCACTGGATCTGAGGAATCCTGTGGTATCGGAACTGCCTCTGACAGTTCACAACCAACAGGGGTTGGTGGCATCGGGAAGGAAAGGAGGGCTGTCACTATCTCAGAAGCCTCTGGCATAGAGAGTAAAGTCAGGACCATCATGCCTTAGTGGCTCTTTCTGGGTAGGGAGTCCACCTGTATCGGACTCAGTGTTTTCAAGGACCAGAGTTGATAGTGCTGTGTGCACTGTTACCTGAGAGTGGCCTGGCATGGGTCATTCGGGCTTTGTGACCGGCTCCCCCAGTCTGTCTTTTCTTTGTTTTTAATTTGGCAGTGGCAGTGGAGAGCAGTGCTGAGATGCAGTGCATCGTGGATGTATACTGGTACCATAAGTCCTTTCTCAATATGGGGAGGGTTCCGCCATTGTGCTGTTTTCAGAGGCACAGGGGTGCTCCTGATCAACACAGAAGTACTCAGTTCCGATTCCACTTGCAGCTCTGGAGGTGGGGGGGAATGAAGCGCCAAAACTTCTATTGCCCCGGTCACCTTTTTGACCTGGGTTTAAAGTTCCTGCATAGACATAATCTTTCTTGCACATGGGCCTCTCCCCCAGTAGTTCGCTCACCAGATTTGTGGTGTGATGCATATGATCTGAAACCTTGTGACCGAGGCATACCCCACTGCCCAGACAGGCTAATCCCACATATCACAGAGCACTACTATCTGCAAACTCATGGCTCCAGTCTTAAGGACTACCCTAGGAGTTCCTACAGACCATCCAGGGCCTGCCATTTCAAGGTAAATAGCTCTTCTTTGAAGAAAGTGTTTCAGAGATCCACAGTTTTGAAAGACTTGGGGACTTTTTTGAAGTTCTTGGGTCTGCATATACCAACCCCTATTAGTAAGCATTACAGGACCTCTTCTGCTGCAGCCTCTGCAGAGGCAGGAGTATAGCCAGAGGAGGGACAGAGGGCACAAAAGGAAGCCTTTGTCCCACCTCCTCCCTCAAGACTCTTGGAGGGGTCTGAATAGGTGTGCATGAGGATGAAGTACTAGAATAGTGTCCGGATTCTATGTTCTCTGTTTGGGGACTATTTATCCCACTTTTCACCACTGCCCTACAATGGACTGTGGATATTGCACACAGTGGAAGTGGGAAACACCCTACAAGTCAATTTTTCCCCTCCTTCCAATCCTTCTTCACTATTCTTCTTGTGGTACCCTTCTCATGAGAGACTTCTAGACCAGAAGATGCAGTCACTCCTAAAGTTGGGAGCTATGGAAGAGTTTCCAATGGAGCTAAGGGGTAGGGAGTTCTATTCCTGTTATTTTCCAATCCCAAAGAGCAATGGTAACCTCAGACCAGTCTTAGATCTATGAATCCTCAACAGTTTCATGAAAAAGCTGAAGTTCTGTGTGGTCTTTCTGACCTTGCTTATCTTATCTCTGAATCCAGGGGACTGGTACCCCACCCTCACCTTAAAGGACATGAATTTCACATTGCTATCTCACAGTACCACAGAAGATACCTGTGATCTTTTAGTAGAACACAAACATTTATCAGTTCACAGTACTAAAGCTCAGTCTGTCAGCAGCCCCACCGGTGTTCACAGTGTACATGGTAGTAATGGAAGTCTTCCTGAGGAGTAAAGGGGTAAAGATATACCCCTCCCTGGAGGACTGGCTGATCAAACGTCGATCCAGAGACTAGTGGAAGTGGTGACTCCTCACTCAAAGTTTCTCTTTTACTTGTAGCAATCAGAACTTGAAAGCTTTTCCTCTGAGATTTCTCATTATACGATTGTATGATCCCTTACTGTACATCTCAGTGATAATAGTTTATTTCTGAAGTGCTCAGAAGAATAGTAGGCACTCAAAGTGGTAAGAAATCCCTGCCCTGAAGAGCTTATAGTTATTAGACACACCAAGAAGGTGGAAGCAATATTTTAATGCTACACTCCCTGTTCTTCATAGAAATATTGTGGGAGCGGTACGGAGAGGAGGGATAGCTCAGTGGTTTGAGTATTGGCCTGCTAAACCCAAGGTTATGAGTTCAGTTCTTAAGGGGGGCCATTTAGGGATCTGGGGTAAATCTGTCAGGGATGGTACTTGGTCCTGCTGTGAGGGCAGGGGACTGGACTCAAGGTCCCTTCCAGTTCTGTAAGATAGGTATATCTCCATACTATGTTTTATGCAAGATTGGCCACATGAGATACCAACAGTGCCATTGAATCCAAATCAAAGGTCAAGGAGTTGAGATGTAGATACAGGACATGTCTTTTCAATGGCACTGACCATGCTGGTACCCACAATGGATACAGTGCTGACCATGCAGCAACTGCTGGTGCTGACTATGACTTCAGTGATGCTACCTTACTCAGCATCACTGCCATGACCTGCATCAACTGCAATCAGCTGTCGAGCCCCAACAAGTCAGCTGCAATACAACTATATACCTTCCTGCTGCAACTAAGTACTTGGCACCTCTTCAGTTCTTCACTCAGGAAGATATTACTGTGGCATTGATATCCCAGTCACCTCTCCTTGGCACCAAGGGGTCACCCACGAGGAGCTTCCTTATGCAGCCTATGTCTCCCTCAGTACCATCAACATCCAGCAGAAGTGACAGTGAGGACTAACTAGTGATCCTGCCTGCCACTATAGTCATGGTGAAGAATGCCAAACTGCACATGCATCATCTCCAAGGCTGGCTGAGTTTAGTATATAGATCCAGCAGACATAACAAGACGGTAATACCACCTCCCAATGTCCTAGAATCCCTTCAGTAATAAACAATAGTAGAGAATTTCTGTGAATTGATTCCCTTTATCAAACACCACCCTCAATTATTATCACAATAGATGCCTCCTTGCTGGGTTAAGGAGCACACTGGGATAATTACAAACAGACACACGTACATACAAACTTACTGGAACTTGGAGTAGTAGGGAGTGCCTGTTTTCCTTTTCTCTCACTTATAAAAAAACAAGACAATACGAGTGATGACAGACATATCACATGCATGTTTTACATCAATAGATGGGTAGAGGAGAAGGTTCTCATTCCCTGTACACTAAAGCCATGAAACTATGTAATTGGTGATCCATAACCACACAAACGTCTCAACTTCCTATATGCCTAAATACCACAGTGGATATTCTAAGCAGAAAGTTCTCACAGATACACAAATGGAAAATGATTCCTTTAATCTTACAATACATATTCCAACAACGGGGGTTTCCCTGCCTTCAGCCTATTCACCATGGCTCAGAATCACAAATGCCCTCTATTCTCTTCCAGAGCTGGACTAAGAGCCCAAACTTTAGAGGATACATTCCTACTCTTGGGACAGGACACTCATCTATGCATTCCTGCTGATCCCCAGGGTCTTGCACAAGATATGTGATGACAATGCCAAGATCATATGGATTGCCCCCATTTGGCAAAGATAGATAGTATGCATACCTGCTACACATGTCTCTTCACTCTCCACAATCTTTCCCATTGAAAGCATATAGCCTCTCCACAAGCCAATAGATGATCTTCCATCTGAAAGTGGCTTCTCCAGGTTAACAAAAGTTAACCTGCTCAGAATATGTCAAATGTGTTATTGAGCGTCAGATGTACATCCACGTACAGTACTTACCTTTAAAAATGGCAAAGGTTTTCTATGTGGAGTCAATCCAAACATATCACTCCCCATACTACACCACTGTCACTAGTGCTAGAATACCTTATAGGGCCAAAGAATTCAGGACTGTTCATGAAATCTATCAAAATACATCTAGCGGTGATCACCACTTTAAATTGACGGATGGATTCTTGGTATTACAAAACAAACATTACAAAATGTTTTCTTACCTGTCTTCAGAATCTGTATCCTGACGTATATCCACCAGTGCCTACATGGGACCTAAATCTAGTTTTCGCACCACCGGCTCCCAGTTCTCTATTACACCTTCAAGAAGGTAGCATTCCTAGTGGCCATCTTATCTGCTAGAAGAGTTAGTGAGATAAGTGCATTCATGAATAAGCTGTCATACATGTTCTTCTTTAAAGATAAGATCAAGTTATGGCCTCACCTGAAATTCTTCTTTAAAATGACCTCAGCCTTCCATAATAATTAACCTATTCATCTCCCTACAATCTATCCTAAACCTCCAAAAACTCATAAGAGACCATATTACATACCATGGATGTTTGATGAGCTTTTTACCTGGACAGAACCAAATCTTTCTACAAGTCCCCAACTCACTGTCTTGACGACTGAACTATCCATGGGCTCTGCTATATCCAAAGAGTTTAAGTGGATCTTGAGCTGCATTTGCTTGTTATCAAACATATAAGAGAGAACTTTCAACAGGGATCAGATCCCAGGCTACTGAATCCATGGCAGTATCCATTGTGTTTCTATACAATGTACCCAATTTAGAGATCTGCAGAACTACTGCATGGGCCTCAGAACATACTTTCATCAGTGTCTGTACAATTATACATGACTCAAGTGCTGATGCCATACAAGGCTCACAGTCCTCTCCTCCACAAGGTATATAACACAAAAACCTCCCCTCCCCCCAGAAAAAACTACCATCACCCATAGTGGACACTGCTCTACTTTCACCTGAAGTGGAGAATGCACTGAAACAACAATGGAAGAGAAAGAGAGGGTTATATCCACCTTCCTCCCTCTATTGTGCAGTTTGATATAACAACACTCTGGTAGAGAAGGAACGGGAGGGGAGGTCAGTCCATATGTGTGCTCTAAACAAACAGCGTTGAGACTAACTATGTTAGTTACAAGATCAAGAACATACATTCCTGTTCATCCAGAAATATAATTTATGCCATCATATGCCAGCAGTGTCGGTCTGCTATGTATATTGTACAAACTTCTCAGACACCTCGCCAAAGAATCAACGCACACAAAACAAACATCAGACAGTTTCACAAAGAAAAAACAGTTTCTTGCCATTTCAGCCAAACTGGGCATTGTCTCAGTGACCTGACTACATTCATCCTGCTTCAATGGGACTTTAACACAAGACTACAAAGGGAAGCCTCAGAACTGTCATTCATGCTTAAATTTGACAGTTTACGAATGGGCCTTAACAAAGATGCTAATTATCTTACCCATTACAAAGATAGCTTCCCCAATTACCACCCCTAATATCATTATCCCATAGACACTAACCTCCCTCCTCACTTCCCCCCTCTGTTTTAAAATCTGACTTGTCAATTTTATATGCGTTCACTTTTTTTTTATTGTATCCCTTTGGTATATATAGTCTATGACAATTTTCTTTCACAATTTGATCTGAGGAAGTGAGTCTGGCCCACGAAAGTTCATCACCTATTAAACCATCTTGTTAATCTTTAAAGTACTGCATAGTCCTGTCTTTTGTTTCTTAAATCTACTTCTTGTTTGACTGTAAGTGTTCACAAGTTGTGTGTGTTATAGAGGAAAAGTGATTTCAGATGAAACAGAGTAGAAGATCTAGAATGCCTCTGAATAGCCAGTGTCAGACTGGATATCACAAGGGAATGCTTAAAAGGGGCTCAGGGACTGCAGTGTGTCTCTTGTTCATCTGAAAGCTGAAGACACTGCTGACATAGCCCTGAGGACAGTGGTTAAAAGACTGGTGATGTTAAGGAGCTGACGCCTACTCTAGCAAAGGTAACATAACTCTCATGCTGGTGACTTCTTAGTTCTTGGTGCCCTGAGAGCCATTGCTTAGATGCTGCTGTTGTTGCATCCCTACCAAAGGGCGAAGTTATTGCCCCAGAAAACTGAATTCTACCCTAAGAACCAGTTGTATTGGAAAATTGGGTCCACCCTTTGAAAAAAATTTCAGGTCTCTTCAACTATCTTAAGCACATCTCTCCCAGTAACATGATTTCTTAGATCATCTCTCTCTTAGATGGAGGATCTCAGGGACCTATGGGACAGATCACTCTGATTTTACTTCTACTCATTAAAAAAAAAATCCCTGGCAACATCATTGTTTGCAGCTAACAGTGAATGTATTGAGGTACCCAGACCCAAAGCATCCAGTTCAGTGGGCAGGCATCTTGTGATACGTCACAGAGCATCCACACTGTACACCTGCTCTTGCGCAAGTAAATTTACAGTATGGCGTGGTAAGAGAGGGCGTCTTGCACTAGAGCTACGCTCTTTTCTAACAGGTGTAAGCTCTCTTGTGCAAGAGGGCAGCGTGGACACTTAGCAGGGATTTCTGGCACAAGAAACCCCTATGGTTAAAATGGCCATCGGAGCTTTCTTGTGCAAGAGAGCATCCACACTGCCATGGATGCTCTTGCACAAAAGCACAGCTCGCACATGGCAGTGTGGATGTGTTCTTGCGCAAGACTTCTTGCATAAGAATCCTTGCGCAAGATGTTCTGAGGAAGTGAGTATGGCCTATGAAAGTTCATCACCTATTAAACCATCTTGTTAGTCTTTAAAGTACTGCATAGGCCCAACTTAAATGTATACCCCAAATTAAAAAACATAGCAAGAGACCTAAAAAAGAGTCACCGTGGCTTAACCACCATGTAAAAGCAGTGAGGGACAAAAAGGTATCTTTTAAGAAGTGGAAGTCCAATCCTATTGAGATAAATAGAAAAGAACATAAACACTGTCAAATCAAGTGTAAAACTGTAATAAGAAAAGCAAAAAAAGATTTTGAGGAACAGCTAGCCAAAAACTCAAAAAGAAATAACAATGTTTTTTAAGTACATTAGAAGCAGGAAGCCTGCTAAAAAACCTGTGGGTCCCCTAGATGATCGAGCTATAAAAGGAGCAATCAAGGACGATAAAGCCATTGCAGAGAAATTAAATGATTTCTTTGCTTCAGTCTTCGTGGCTGAGGATGTTTGGGAGATTCCCGAATCTGCACTGTCCTTTGTGGGTGATGAATCTGATTGAAGTGTCATTAAAGGAGGTTTTGGAACAAATAGAAAAACTTAATGTTAACAAATCTCCGGGACCGGATGGCATTCATCCAAGGGTTCTAAAAGAACTCAAATGGGAAATTGCTGAGCTATTATCTGTGGTTTGTAACCTATCCTTTAAATCAGCTTCCGTACCTAATGACTGGAAGGTAGCCAACATGACACCAATATTTAAAAAGGGCTCTACAGGCGATCCTGGCAATTACAGACTGGTAAGTCTAACTTCAGTACCGGGCAAATTAGTCAAAACAATACAAAGAATAAAATTGTGAAGCATGTAGAAGAACATAATTTGTTGGACAAAAGTCAACGTGGTTTCTGTAAAGGGAAATGCTGTCTTACTAATCTGTTAGGGTATGTCTACACTGCCCCGCTAGTTCGAACTAGCGGGGGTAATGTAGTCATCCGCAATTGCAAATGAAGCCCGGGATTTGAATTTCCCGGGCTTCATTTGCATGAAGCCGGCCGGCGCCATTTTTAAATGCCGGCTAGTTCGAACCCCGTGCCGCGCGGCTACACGCGGCACGGAGTAGCTAGTTCGGATTAGGCTTCCTAATCCGAACTAGCTGTACTCCTCGTACATGGAATCATTCCATTCCACGAGGAGTACAGCTAGTTCGGATTAGGAAGCCTAATCCGAACTAGCTACTCCGTGCCGCGTGTAGCCGCGCGGCACGGGGTTCAAACTAGCCGGCATTTAAAAATGGCGCCGGCCGGCTTCATGCAAATGAAGCCCGGGAAATTCAAATCCCGGGCTTCATTTGCAATTGCGGATGACTACATTACCCCCGCTAGTTCGAACTAGCGGGGCAGTGTAGACATACCCTTAGAGTTCTTTGAAGGGGTTAACAAACATGCGGACAAGGGGGATCCAGTAGATATAGTATACTTAGATTTTCAGAAAGCCTTTGACAAGGTCCCTCACCAAAGGCTCTTGTGTAAATTACATGGCCATGGGATAAGAGGGAAGGTCCTTTCTTGGATTGAGAACTGGTTAAAAGACAGGAAACAAAGGGTAGGAATAACTGGTAAATTTTAAGATTGGAGAGGGGTAACTAATGGTGTACCCCAAGGGTCAGTCCTGGGACCAATCCTTTTCAACTTATTCATAAATGATCTGGAGAAAGGGGTAAGCAGTGAGGTAGTAAAGTTTGCAGATGATACCAAACTGTTTAGGATAGTCAAGACAGAAGCAGACTGTGAGGGACTCCACAAAGATCTCACCAAACTGAGTGATTGGGCAACAAAATGGCAAATGAAATTTAATGTGGATAAGTGTAAAGTAATGCACATTGGGAAAAATAACCCCAACTATACGTACAGTATGATGGGGGTTAATTTGGCTACGACAAATCAGGAAAGAGATCTTGGAGTTATTGTGGACAGTTCTCTGAAAATTTCCACACAGTGTGCAGCGGCGGTCAAAAAGGCAAATAGGATGCTAGGAATTATTAGGAAAGGGATAGAAAATAAGACACAGAATATCTTACTGCCCCTGTATAAAATTATGGTACGCCCACATCTTGAATACTGTGTACAGATGTGGTCTCCTCGCCTCAAAAAAGATATTTTGGCCTTGGAAAGGGTTCAGAAAAGGGCAACTAAAATGATTAGGGGTTTGGAACGGGTCCCATATGAGGAGAGGTTAAAGCGACTGGGACTTTTCAGTTTAGAAAAGAGGAGACTGAGGGGGGATATGATAGAGGTCTATAAAATCATGAGTGGTATGGAGAGGGCCGTTAAAGAAAAGTTATTTATTAGTTCCCTAAATAGAAGAACTAGAGGACACCAAATGAAATTAATGGGGAGCAGGTTTAAAACTAATAAAAGAAAGTTCTTCACACAGCGTGTAGTCAACCTGTGGAACTCCTTGCCAGAGGAGGCTGTGAAGGCTAGGACTATAATAGAGTTTAAAGAGAAGCTAGATAATTTCATGGAGGTTAGGTCCATAAAAGGCTATTAGCCAGGGGATAAAATGGTGTCCTTGGCCTCTGTCTGTCAGAGGCAGGAGACAAATCGCTTGATCGTTGTCTTCGGTTCACCCTCTCTGGGGCACCTGGTGCTGGCCACTGTTGGTAGACAGGATACTGGGCTAGATGGACCTTTGGTCTGACCCAGTACGGCCGTTCTTATGTAAGAAGCCGCCAGTGTAGACATAGCCTAAGAGTTTCCGCCCATGAGCAGAATGAATTTTGTGTTGTGCACCAGTACTGAGTTCATGTGGCTTGTTTGGATGTGCCACTATGGCACCCAAGTTATTAATATCTTAGGGTATGTCTACACTAACCCGCTAGTTCGAACTAGGGAGGCTAATGTAGGCATTCGAAGTTTCAAATGAACCTCATTCCAGGAGGAGTAATAGTTAATTCGAACTAAGGACTTAGTTCGAATTGCCGTTTCACTGCCGCATGTAGCCATGGGCAGTTAGTCCAGACTAGTGGCATTTAAAAATGGCGACTGGATGGGAACATGCAAATAAAGCCCAGTATATTTAAATCCCAAGCTTCATTTGCAACTTTGAATGCCTACGTTAGCCTCCCTAGTTCGAACTAGGGGGCTAGTGTAGACATACCCTTATAAACCTCTACCTTTATTCTCTGCTGCCATGTCTCCTTCCCTTGCTCCATCATCTCCCCTGGTGTCTGCTGTCCCCCAACTCCTCACCCTCCTCAGCTGTCCTGGCTCCTGCCCTTCTCACTGCCCTTCTGCTTCTCCCGCCCCCCCCCCCCCCCCCCAGAATCCCCTAGCACCTGCGCCTTCCCTGACCTTTGCACCCTCCTGGTGCCTCCCCCTTCCCTCACTACCTCTTCCCCCTTTGCCCTCTTTTTCCCTGATGCTCACCCCTTCACCACCCTCTGTCCCTGTTCCCCTCATACCCCTGTGCCCTCACACATGATTTGCTCCATCCCTGCCTTCCTCATGCCCACTCCTTCTTTCAAGCCTTCTCCCAGCACCTCCCCTACCCCCTCTAGTTCCCAATGTCCTACCCTTTCCTCTCCCAACATCATCCTGTGCCCCTCCCACTCACACCTCCCCTGCTTCCCTTTTCCTCACTTGGCCCCCTGGCATTTGTCTCTCCTCCATGCTGTTTCTTGGTGCCTTCCCCTTTCTTCTCCTGACCTGCCCACTTCCCCTCAGTACAAGCCCCTTCCTCTACCACCCACCTTCTGCCTTCCAGTTTGCAGGGCGGCCCCGGCCCCAGCCCACATGCTGGACCGCACAGTGCAACGCTGGGCCACTCAGTTTTAAAGTCCTGAGCCGTGACGTCACACCACGCCTGGGCATTTCCCCTCCCAGCTGTTGCACGGCATATAAGCATGCTGCACATGTGCTCCCTCTGACAGAACCAAGCAGCCCAGCGCCCCCCAACCAAATCTCCCTCCCACAGAGCCAAGCAGCCCAGCACTCCCCCAGTCCAATCTCCCTCCCTCCAGCCAAGCACTGGAGGAACAGGTCCGGTAAGTTCATTTTACTTTTAAAAGAGGCTGCTCTTGCCGGCCGCTTCTGCTCGCAGTGCGGTCCGAGCGGTAGCATGTGGCCCAGCTGCTGGCTCACTGAATCTAACGTGAGGTGGGCCTACGCAGCGTGCACTCCCCTCCCACCCTGGCACCCCCCTTCTCTACGCCTCTGGTGCTGGCGGAGGGGTGGGCTGGTAAGCACGTGTGTGCCTCCTCCCCCTCCTGAGTGCTCAGGCGTCTCTTGTTGCCATAGGCAACAGCAGCTGGCAGTGTGCGCAAGCAAGGGAGAGTCTGCGCACCTTTCATTCTGGCAGGGACACTCCAGGGCCGGGAGGGACGCTCTGGGGCTGGCGGGGGTAGGGGGGCCGGGCCCCACTTCAGGCAGGGCCAAGGGAGAGACCCAGCTCCAAATATTGGTGGAGCATGGGCATAATGAGCCCAAATAATTCGCCGCCTATATCACATGTGAGTCCCAGTACAGGTACTCAGCTTCTTAGAGTGGTGGAGATTGTCCAATGGAATGTTCACAAAGTCCTGTCAATATGCATTCCATATCTTCTTCCTACCAGTGCCGCCTGGAAGGCTGAGATACTTGTCTAGGGTTTCAAATCACACCCTGGAGCCTGGAGGAAGAGAGACACAGCATAAACCTTCTAGAACTCACAGCAGTCAAGCTATCTCAGTGAAAGCCTAGATCAGAAAACAATCAGGTCAGAAAACCACAGTTGCCTTGGCAAATAGGGGGAGTTATCAGTATGACTTCTATCTGCTCCCTTTTTATTTTCTCAGTCACATTTCCCAGAAAGGGAAAAGGTAGAGAAAGGGCATCTGTCCCCAAGGATTTGGGATCTGTATTCCTAGTGAAGTATTTTGGCCTCTTCAGGTTCTTGCAGCTCACAAACTTGTTGAAAAAAACAAATTGTCCTGTGAAATCCCACTGAAGACCAGGATATAAATACCATTTTAAAAGTTAACTGTTTAAACAATTTAAAATGTCGTCATAATGGGGCAGTGATCCTGTTCAGGTGAAATAAAGGTTAAACTCTGCTCTGGGAGAGGGCTTGAACTTTAGGCCAGTCAGTTGAGTGTAGCATTTTGACTCCAGACCAGATGGAGGAGCTATTTTATGCCCGTTTGTGACACCACAATAGATTTTCATCTGATTTGTCACAAACACTATAATGCTTTACTCACAAAGTTATTGCGTGGTGTTACTAAAGGGAAGAGTTAAAGTTATTTGGTTCCTCCAACTGCATTCCATTCTTTGGCATGTTTGTATTTCCTATGAATTTAACCTTCATTCTGAATTTATATGGTTTATAATGGTTGATTTTGGATTCATTACAACATCTCTAATATATTATGCTCTATATTGCTGATACATAGTACAGTAAAACTCCAATAGTCCGGCACTCCTGATAGTCCGGCATCAAAATGGCAAGAGCCTAGTGAGTGAGCTTCGGCAAAAAATGAGTCACAAGGTAACAGCGGCAGCAGCTGAACTGAGCAAAAAGGGTAAAAGGCTGAAAAAAAAAACATTACAGTATACTGTATACAGTATGTACAATAAAAAGGGTTAAGAACACTTTATATACAGTATATAATGTATACAGTGTATATATATAACCATCTTATAGTACCTCCTGATAGGCCGACATATCTGATAATCCAGCACCACCTAGGTCCCATAGGTTCCGGATTATCGGAAGTCTACTGTAGTGATCTTAAGTGTATCTTGAGTATCTTTTTTTTTAATCTAGGAATATAATACAGATTTTGTACTTATTGATTTTTGGTCTTTTGATTGCAGTGCAGTAGCCACTTGACAAGATGCACATTAAAATTGCTCTTTGGGAATATAGGCCCAATTCAGCAAATCTGAAATGACTGAAATATATGTGCTTAAAGTTAAGCACCCATTCACTCTAAACTTAAATGCAATCTTAAATCCCATTAAGTTCATGCTTCCAGCGTTCTGTTGAATCAAGGCCATAAAGCTGATATTTTATCTGTTTGTTATTTTAACAAAAATTCCTTTTTCTCTCCTCCTCCCCCCTCTCCTCCAGGAAACAAATGACTCCACTTATGTATGCATCTCGAGAAGGACACCCTCAGGTTGTTGCTGTTCTTGTTGCTTATGGATCACAAATAAATGCCCAGGATGAAAATGGTTATACAGTAAGCAAGTTACTTGTATATACTATATATAACCCCAAATTAGGTGTTTATTTTCACATTGGTTTGTTTTTATTACTTGTTCCTTAGAAATACCTTTCACTCTAGTGCTCCACCTTGCAGATTTTTCTGGAACTCAGTCTGGCACCACTCACAGCTTTTTCCGAATCAGAGGAGATTATTCCTTAACATTGCACCTGCAATAACAGCTTTGACTTTTTTCTCTTTTCTTACCATATCTCTCATCTGTCTATCATCTATTGTCATCAGGAGCATGCACAAGATAGGGGGGCAAGTAAGGGCATACTTCCAGTAATCCTCTCTCTCACTGCCCTCAGTTTCTGCCCCACCCTTTCACCTGAATCCATCCTTCTCCCACCCTCCCCTTTCTGTCACGGTGGGAATCTGGCTGAGAGTGGATGAAAGGATGAGAAGCACTGTAGCTAATGCTCCTGCTGAACCCTACTAGATGACGTCTAGAGCAGGGAAGCTGAGCTGACAGCCTATCTCTGCCAGAGGGGGATGGGGAACCTGGCTTCCAGTAAGTGTTTGGAATTGGAGTGCTGTAGAAGGGAGTTCAGGTCATAGGGGACTGGAGGCAGTGGAACCAGGGATGCAGTGGGATGAATGGGGGGAAACAGTAGAGCTGGTTGGAGGGCTGATGTTTAAAGTGCCCCCCTACAAATATTCACATTTCAACACCCCTGGTTGTGATCACATCTAAGTTCCTTTTATGAGGTGTCATGGTAGCTCCAAAGCCTTGAGAATTACTCAGAATGGGATTTCAGAATTACACAGGCAACTTACTGCTTCCTTGTTTGCCATTATGTTCCTGTATTTAAAACATTCTACAAACTGTAATGTAAGGTGAGAAATTTGTTATTAATGTTTAAATAAAGCAAAATTATAGAATTTAGAAGATGCTAAAACAGTCTGTTGAATACATTTGTCATTTAGTGTGGTGGCAGGGGAGGGGAACATACCTCTCTGTGTGTTAAAGAAGAGTAAGAAAAGTCAGAGTTAGAACTTAGTTTTCATGTGTTGAAAACTTTTGTCATTCATATTTAAATTTTCCCTTTAATTTTTGAATTAATGTTTAAAGAATTTGACATGATATACATGTTTGTCATTTTCAGTGAACTGTTTTCTTTCTGGCCATCTTCCAAACAATAATTAGGTTAGTGTAATAAAATGAAATTGCATGGTATCATCATGATTAGCTGGTGGAGTTACCTTTCCCACAAATTATCTTATTTTGTTTTACTCAAATAAGTAAACTCTGTTTTTGTCTTGTTTTTTAAACTTATTCTACCAAGTAAAACAAAATGTTTTAAATATAGGCACTGACATGGGCATCTCGCCAAGGGCATAAGAAGGTAGTCTTGAAGTTGCTTGAACTTGGAGCTGATAAAATTCTACAAACCAAAGATGGAAAGACAGCTGGAGAGATTGCAAAAAACAGTAAACATTCAGAGGTACTGTTCTCCACTAAGGTCTATTTCTCTTTTTTTCTGAAAGATTCATTTTCATTAGTTGAACAGCTTTCCAGACCAATATTAATGTAGGCACTTAAACATATACTAGATCATATATTCAGTATGTATTAATATTATTCAGTGCTATGCTGCTGGTATACATAATGCTTTAAAAGTTATTACATGTATTGCATGTAATGTTTTGCAATGCATGTATTGCAAAGTTAATGTTGCTATGGGAACTTTCTTAAGAATTTCTTTGCTTATGTGTACTTAGATTTCCAGCATAATTTTAACATAGATCCTTGGTTAGAATTATTTTAGGGTGAATCGTTTGAAAAATGTATTAATCGACTTTTTCTAATCAACTTTTTGAGAAATGGCTAAATTAAACTCCCCACCAAAGGAATAATACAAAATTTGAAGAGCAGATTGCCAGTAAGAACTGTTGAAAAAATGTATTGGTCAAGTCAAAGGAGGCAGCCTTTCCTCTGACCACCCCTTAAAAAGTAGTATTCAGTTTGTGTGTAAGGAGCCAGCAAAGAAAAAATATCTTGGATAGGAAATCTCTAAATAGTATCATTTTACAAAGGCCATGCAGGATCTTTGTGCAGCTCACAAAGATTGGCACAATAGTAATATCTCTCACCAAAAATACCTAGGAAGATGCTTACTTCCTGAAGACCAGACACACGTACAGGAGGTTCACTATTAGAATTGTGAAACTTTTCCATTGGCTCTTCAGTCTCTTCCTCATCCTTCATTAGGATAATTAGTAGTCCCGGGGTAACTTAGGGTATGTCTACACTACCCCGCTAGTTCGAACTAGCGGGGTAATGTATGCATACCGAACGTGCTAATGAAGCCCGGGATTTGAATTTCCCGGGCTTCATTTGCATGAAGCTGGCTGGCTCCGCCATTTTTAAAAGCCGGCTAGTGCGAACCCCGTGCCGCGCGGCTACACGCGGCACGGGCTAGATAGTTCGAACTACGTAGTTGTTCCGAACTATCTGTACGCCTCGTGGAACGAGGCATACAGATAGATCGGAATGGCTACGTAGTTCGAACTATCTAGCCCGTGCCACGTGTAGCCGCGCAGCACGGGGTTCGAACTAGCCGGCATTTAAAAATGGAGCCGGCCAGCTTCATGCAAATGAAGCCCGGGAAATTCAAATCCCGGGCTTCATTTGCAATTGTGGATGACTACATTACCCCCGGTAGTTCGAACTAGCGAGGTAGTGTAGACATACCCTTAGATACTAACAAAAATATATAGCATCATGAACTTTCATGGGTAAATTTTTTGTTAGTCTCAAAGGTGCCACAGGACCACTCACTGTCTTTAAAAACTAACACAGCTACCACTCTGAGCCTTCATTAAGATTATAGTCATGCAGGCATATTATATCAGTGAACTTGATAAAGAGCAAAGAGGTACTTTCCTTCTGATGTTGTCATAAAAAAGCAGAACTAAATTTCTTTGTCAAGTAGGGGAATCACTTATCAGGATGTCAGGCCTTTTTTGTACCTCTATAAAAAAGCATAAAATGAGCACAAACTGAGTATTTTCCCCACACAGCAACCCATCTTTGAAGGAATGCACTACTAATTATGTGTTTGAAAGCTTTTCCCTGCTAATTTTTTCCAGGTGTTTTTGGTTTAACATTAGCTTTGCCCTTTGTTTCTGAAATCATAGCTTTATTGGTAGTTCAGGAAGACTACTTGGATCATTGAAACAAAAGACAGTACTATGTAGCACTTTAAAGACTAACAAGATGGTTTAAAGTGTCTTTAAAGTGCTACATAGTTCTGTCTTTTGTTTCAGCTAGACCAGACTAACATGGCTGCATCTCTATCACTACTTGGATCATTGTCGCTGAAGGCAGACTAGAGTGATGTGTTCCCTGACTGTCAATTTTACTACTGCCAATAGGGCCAGAAAAATAAACTCTGCTATCTAGTGAAAATTGTTTGGATGTTTTTTACATGAGAGATTGAATCAGCAGGCAAAAAGAAAAGTAGTATTTTTCTTTGATTAATTAGTTATAAAGAACATGCAAGTACAAAATCCATTGTTTTGGTTGGAATGTCTGTAGAATCTGTGTCTTTGTCATATTCCTACATAGTCATTCTTATGTCTTTGATACAAAAATAAGTTACAAATGCATATATGACGTTATTCTTCAGAGATTTTACTTGGGAGTGAATAACTCTGTGTCTTCAAACCAAAAATAAATATTTAATTAATTTTAGTTACTGTATGACCTCTTTCAGCCTTTAACATTTCACATCAGAATGTTTTTTTAAATTTAGCTTCACGCTATACAAGTTGTTGCTTCACTATTGATTATTCTTGTTCAGTATTACATTGGAATGTGGTTAGTTTAGTAACATCCACACTCTTAAGGTATGTCTACACATCAGAGTTATTTCAGATCCCCCCGTCTTCACAAGCCCCCCATTATTTCGAAATAACATGCGCGCTATTTCAGCATCCCGGTAACTCTCGTTCCTCGAGGGTTAAGGGATGTCTGAAAATAGCACTTTATTTCGAAATTTGGTGTGTAGACAGCACCAAATTTCAAAATAGCCTGTTTCGAAATAAGCTACACAATTTGCATATCAAGTTTAGAGTGCAGTGTAGACCTAGCCTAAGGAGATATAAGGTTCTAGACTTATCTTATCACAGATGTTTTCTTTTGAAAGTATCAGATGACTTGTGTGAATTATTCTCACCAGGTAGTAGACTATGAAATAATTTCTCCATCTTTTTACTATTTAAATTTTCATTGTGCATTTAATTAATCTTGTGCTAATTTAATTCAATAGGACGTTACTATACTTTTCTTTTCCTAAACTGAATATTAACTAATGGGTTTTTATGTTTTTTTAAGCTTTTTAGCTTACTTTCTTTGACTGCAAATCCCTTGCATGGGAAGTTCCAGAACCTGCTTAAAGAAGAAGCTATCCACAAACTCTTGAAAGCGGTCCCTGATGCAATTAGAGATCATAGAGTTAGGTAAAAAAGGAAAAAAACCTAATGCTATTTAATTTTAATATTATTTAATTTAATATTATTAATACTTTCGGGGTGTAAACATGATTATCATTAAATAGTGCAGAACAATTTATAGTGTCTATTTTTGGACCTTTTTACGATTACATATAATGTAATAATTTATAAAAATTAGAAACTGAAACCTCATTATGAAACACTGAAACCCATGTTAATTTTTGTATTTCCTTATATATAGGTACCTGACTATAGAAACTCATGTTGCTTTACATAGCGTGCATGCTTCCAAGTTTTCAGCAGAGGTCACTGGAACACCATGTACACAATTAACTTTTTTCCTACCGTCTCTGGAGAATGTGACCTGATTGTTGTCTTCTCCATCTGATAATGTTAAGGATTTTTATTGAGAGTGGCTAATTCTTTAAAGATTGAGGTTTCTTCTGATCTGTATAAAACAGTATAAAACAGTTGTTCTATTAGGGATGTTAGATGATGTTTTTCAGTAATTGTGTAGCTGCAATTAAAGAGCCTTTGGTCAAAAACAAACCTATACATTATACTTTGCACAAAAACAAGACAGTAAAATATACGTAGAAAAGAGCCCTATTCCAATCATCACTTGAAAGCTTTTTAGGCAAAATAAGGCCCCAGCCAAACCCCAGGAGCAGCCACTACATGGCTCCAGCCTTGGCTCGACTACCAAAGCAGCCGCCACCATCCACCATGCAGCCCTGGCCTCCAGAACAGGCAGGCAGTCACTACATGGCCATGGCTCCAGCCCTGGTGAGTCAGGGACAGCAAAGAGCTGCCCATCTGAGCCCTCACTCACCCACCGCCACCCCTAACAGCAGCAACTCACCTTCCACTGGCACACTGCTGCACAGCTCTGCTTAGGAGGTGGGCAGGGTTGAAATTTCCTCTGCGCGCCATACAAGCGCACATCTTAGAAAGAACTTGGGTGGTAGAACTGTACTAATGTGGCTAGATCCTATCTACATTATAGTTTGCAATGCTGTACTAGTGCAAAATGGAGCTTTCGTTGGTGCAGTTTACTAAATTGGATTAGTGAAAGGTCTGCCTTGCTCCACTGCAGCACATCAGCACTGAAAGTTTGTATCCGTGTACAAACCTAGTGTAGCTAGGGCCTGCATCTATTCCTGAAGGCCTTGTTTCTTTTCCTGTACTTTTTACAGACTGTGATTTTTAAACGAGTCAATTATAGTCTCATTCTCAGAGAAAAAAAGTTTGAGGGGTAGCAGTGTTAGCCTGTAGCTCTATAGAACTTTAGAGAGACGCTCGCTCACTCTCTTTCATGGGCAAAGCCCACTTCCTCAGATGAGTCTCTTTTTTCTCCATTCATCTGAGGATATGAGTTTTGCCCACGATACTAAATATTGTTAGTCTCTAAGGTGCTACAGGACTACTCGTTTTATTCTCAGAGATACAGAGCACAGTGGAGTTCCTATTGACTTCAGTTGCAGTTGTAAGTGATCGGCATCTCTTAAAATCAAGCCTCTATTGTGTCTGCTTTCATTTACTTATCTGGAATAACAAGAGTAACTGCATCATTGCGGTTATGAAGTATAATTAACTGATGCTGGTAAACTAGGTTGATAAAGTGGGATGGAAGGTATAGAAAAACAAGGAGTCATTATATACCTCATGCAGCCATCTGAAACCTGTCTAACTCCAATCTCAGTTTCTTAATATTTTTCCTTAAACTGGGTGTTGGAAAATTTGCAGCCATTTTAAACTTTACTTTCCACAGTGGTCTCCTTGCAGAGATAATACATAGGGATTCAACTACTTCTCTGCTGCTTAAACCAAGATAGATGTTGTTTCAGATGTCTACGTGTGCTTATCTTTCTTCTTATAGATCTAAAATTTTTAAAATCTGTGATGCTTGTCATGAACATATCTACCTTGCATAAAGGGTAGCTGGTGACTAGAGGACAGAGTTAAAGTATTCTGATATACTATAACTGCATTAGAGGGGTAGCCGTGTTAGTCTGGATCTGCAAAAGCGACAAGGAGTCCTGTGGCACCTTATAGATCTGTGAGTCTATAAGGTGCCACAGGACTCCTTGTTGCTATAACTGCATTATCGTATTTCCAATATTATTGGGAGTTTATGAAATAGTAACCTTAACTTTGAATTTCCTACCTGCACCCATTTGATTTTTAAAATTACGATTTAACATTTTTTTATTTAAAGTATTTGTACTAATTTACAGCTTTAATTAGTTTAATGAAGCACTTTGCCTAGAAATGTATATCACTTTTTGACACACATGCCTGTGTGTGTTCATGTTTTGCCTATTACAGTTTAGACGTATGCTTTATTTATGAAAAATAAATTTGCCACTGTTTTTTTTTTTTCTTTTTGTGACTTGTGCATTTATATATATAGTTCCTATGCAGCGTTTGGTGACCTAGAAGTATTTTTACATGGTCTTGGTCTAGAACACATAACAGAGTTATTAAAGGTAAGATTGATGTAGTAAAACTGCATATTTAAAAAATTGTTTGTAAATTATTAAATGTGCAGCAGACTACTATGACCTTTAGATTTTTTTCAGTGTCCGATTGTGTACCTTTGTCAGGTCACATTTTAATACAGTTTTCCTATTCTACTTTCAAATAAATGTATTTGAAATGTTACATGTAAAATTTGTCTACATCATAGAAATAGATTTTAAGGCCAAAGGGGACCTCCAGATATTTAGGCTGACCTCCTGTATATCACAGGTCACCAGCCTCATCCAGTACTGCCACACTTAATAAAACAATCAGAATTAGACAAAAATATTATAGCCCAAAGTATACTAGACTATTATGTGCCACAGGAATTTGGGGAGACCAAGTTGCAATACCAGAGGGCCTTGCAGTGACAAGGAACTCTTTGATAAATCCTGGTGATTGCCCCACATTTCATGCTGAAGAAGAAGTTAAAAACCTCAAAGCTCACTGCCAGTTGAGCATGGGGGAAAATTCCTTCCTGACCTCACATGGTCATCAGTTAGACTCTAAGCATATGAGTTAGACTGAACAAGACAGCCAAGCACCTGAAAGAGAGGATTCTCAGTGCCACATCAGAGCCCGGAGCATTCTACTCAAGTGTCCCATCTGCAGCCATGACCAGCCCTGATACCTAGTGGAAGAAGATTAAATGCACCCATGTGCCTAAGTATCTCTCTTTATGTATTGAGGGAGACATCCCTTCCTCACATATATTGGTGGCTAATTTAAACCCTGAAGCTTGAGCATTAGGACCATAAGACAACTGGGAATTGAACCCTGTTTTTCTACATTACAAGGAACCCCATCAAACAGTCCAACTCATTGTCTAGTGTGCACTTAAATCTAATTGAGTTATTTACCTCCTACTGCTTTCCTTGGGAGGCTGTTCTAGAAACTCACCCCTCTCTTTTTTCTAAAGTCCAGCTTGAATTTGGTCATGACTAGTTTACACCCACTTATTCTTGTACCAACACTGACCTATAGTTTATATAGCACTTCGCCTTCTCTAGCATTTAGCTTGATGTATTTATAAAGAGTAACCATAGTCTTGCATTAGCCTTCCTTTGTGAGACTCATAAAGTCAAAAGGCTGCTTCCTGGCTATCACAGACACTCCATCCTCTTTTCCAGACCACTCAAACACTAGTTCTGCAAAAGTATCTTGGGCAGCTCCTCCCCACACATACATACAGCCCCCCACCTCCTGCTGTAGTGGCTTTGGAAAAGCATACCTGGGTCATGGATCCCCCATAGCCACATTGGTAAGTCAGAGTAGGAGTGGGAGGCAGGGCCTCTGTGGTCTCATTGGCTGGTCAGAGCACGGGTGTTCCTCTTACCATTACTATACAGCAATTAAAACTTCTTCGGAATTGAGGCATTAGATATCTTTGTATTATAAATACATGTGAGAAATTTTACAATGCTCCTTTAGTAATTGACCTGTATAGCTACATTTCTCACTTTTTTCTTTATAATCTTTCTTCTAAAATTCCATATTTGTTAAGTGAAAACTTTTTGTTTCATGCAGGAAAAAGATATAGCTTTAAGACAGCTTTTGACCATGAAAAAAGATGATTTTACCCAGGTTAGTTTACTACTTTAAAACTCTTTTTAATTTATTTTCACTTAATTTATATTCTTTTGTTTGTTGATATGTCTTCATGCAAATTTTTAGAGGGGAAAAATAAGAGCAATAACTTTTTCTCTCACAAATCTGATGATACAAATCTGAGATTTAACTAGCTGAAATCATGAACTTTACTATTTTTAAAATCCTATGACAGTGAAATTGACCAAAATTGAATATGAATTAGATAGGGCTCTACTTACTTGATTTCAGAATCTTGGCATTTCAAAAATTAATCTGTGGGGAGGCTCATCCTAGAGTACGAGGCCAATCTAATGCAATTATTGTTACCATTGCTTCATTTTAGGTTATTTGTCCAGTCATAAATCAATCCTGTTTTTAAAAGATAAAAGTAGTATGTATGTATACTGTTAATGCTTTATTTATAAGCTTATTATTAGTCTTTTTAAATTGTGATTGTTAAATGCTTCGCCAGATTTGTAAAATCAACATGGGATCTACATTGGAGTCTAGGTTATTTTCTACTTTTCTGCAATCACCAATTATAAAAACAGTGTGGGCCAAATTGTGCCTTCATTTATACCTGTGGGATAATGCTGTCTTCAGTGGACATGCAAGAAATCTAACTCAAAACCCCATTATAAACTAAAGTTTTCAGAAATAATTGACTTGTCCAAGTTAGAGTCAATGGAAAAGCCAAGAGTTGGAACAAAGATCTCTTGACTTCCGGGGCTCATCTACTTTTCATTTACAACTCAGTTAAAGCACTCAGTGTCTACATGATAGTTTCCTGATCCAGTTATAACATACAACACAGTGTCAATTTGTAATTTAAGTGGTTCTTCAAACAAGCACTTGGGCGCATATTCCAATAAACATAATAACGTATGAATGGTTATATTGGGGCAGCCCAAAAATCCATCTAGTCCAATATCCTATCTTCTGACAGTGGCCAATGCCAGGTACTCCAGAGGGAATGAACAGAACAGGTAATCAAGTGAGCCATTCCCTGGTCCAGGAAATAACCGTTACAGGACCACTTGGGAATAGTGACCATAATATAATAACATTTAACATTCCTGTGGTGGGAAGAACACCTCAGCCGTCCAGCACCCTGGCATTTAATTTCAAAAAGGGGAATTACACAAAAATGAGGAGGTTAGTTAAACAGAAATTAAAAGGCACAGTGACCAGAGGCAAATCCCTGAAAGCTGCATAGAAACTTTTTAAAGACACCATAATAGAGGCCCAACTTAAATGTATACCCAAAATTAAAAAACATAGCAAGAGACCTAAAACAGTGTCACCGTGGCTTAACCACCATGTAAAAGAAGCAGTGAGGGACAAAAAGGAATCTTTTAAGAAGTGTGGAAGTCCAATCCTAGTGAGATAAATAGAAAAGAACATAAACACTGTCAAATCAAGTGTAAAAATGTAATAAGAAAAGCAAAAAAAGATTTTGAGGAACAGCTAGCCAAAAACTCAAAAAGAAATAACAAAATGTTTAAGTACATTAGAAGCAGGAAGCCTGCTAAAAAGCCTGTGGGTCCCCTAGATGATCAAGCTATAAAAGGAGCAATCAAGGACGATAAAGCCATTGCAGAGCAACTAAATGATTTCTTTGCTTCAGTCTTCACGGCTGAGGATGTTGGGGAGATTCCCGAATCTGCACCGTCCTTTGTGGGTGGTGAATCTGAGGAACTGTCCCGGATTGAAGTGTCATTAGAGGAGGTTTTGGAACAAATAGAAAAACTTAATGTTAACAAATCTCCGGGACCGGATGGCATTCATCCAAGGGTTCTAAAAGAACTCAAATGGGAAATTGCTGAGCTGTTATCTGTAGTTTGTAACCTATCCTTTAAATCGGCTTCCGTACTTAATGACTGGAAGGTAGCCAACGTGACACCAATATTTAAAAAGAGCTCTAGAGGCAATCCTGGCAATTACAGACCGGTAAGTCTAACTTCAGTACCGGGCAAATTAGTTGAAACAATAGTAAAGAATAAAATTGTGAAGCATGTAGAAGAACATAATTTGTTGGACAAAAGTCAACCAGGTTTCTGTAAAGGGAAATCCAGTCTTACTAATCAATTAGAGTTCTTTGAAGGGGTTAACAAGCATGAGGATAAGGGGGATCCAGTAGATATAGTATACTTGGATTTTCAGAAAGCCTTTGACAAGGTCCCTCACCAAAGGCTCTTGTGTAAATTACATGGCGATGGGATAAGAGGAAAAGGTCCTTTCTAGGATTGAGAACTGCTTAAAAGACAGGAAACAAAGGGTAGGAATAAATGGTAACTTTTCAGATTGGAGAGGGGTAAGTAGTGGTGTCCCCCAAGGGTCAGTCCTGGGACCAATCCTTTTCAACTTATTCATAAATGATCTGGAGAAAGGGGTAAGCAGTGAGGTAGTAAAGTTTGCAGATGATACCAAACTGTTTAGGATAGTCAAGACAGAAGCAGACTGTGAGGGACTCCAAGATGATCTCACCAAACTCAGTGATTGGGCAGCAAAATGGCAAATGAAATTTAATGTGGATAAGTGTAAAGTAATGCACATTGGGGGAAAATAACCCCAACTATATGTACAAGTATGATGGGGGCTAATTTGGCTACGACAAATCAGAAAAGAGATCTTGGAGTTATCGTGGACAGTTCTCTGAAAACTTCCACGCAGTGTGCAGCGGCGGTCAAAAAGGCAAATAGCATGCCAAGAATTATTAGGAAAGGGATAGAAAATAAGACACAGAATATCTTACTGCCCCTGTATAAAACTATGGTACAGCCACATCTGGAATACTGTGTACAGATGTGGTCTCCTCACCTCAAAAAAGATATTTTGGCCTTGGAAAGGGTTCAGAAAAGGGCAACTAAAATGATTAGGGATTTGGAACGGGTCCCATATGAGGAGAAGTTAAAGCGACTGGGACTTTTCAGTTTAGAAAAAAGGAGACTGGGGGGGGATATGATAGAGGTCTATAAAATCATGAGTGGTGTGGAGAGGGCCGATAAAGAAAAGTTATTTATTAGTTCCCTAAATAGAAGAACTAGAGGTCACCAAATGAAATTAATGGGTAGCAGGTTTAAAACAAATAAAAGAAAGTTCTTCTTCACACAGCGTGTAGTCAACCTGTGGAACTCCTTGCCAGAGGAGGCTGTGAAGGCTAGGACTATAATAGAGTTTAAAGAGAAGCTAGATAATTTCATGGAGGTTAGGTCCATAAAAGGCTGTTAGCCAGGGGATAAAATGGTGTCCTTGGCCTCTGTTTGTCAGAGGCTGGAGAGAGATGGCAGGAGACAAATCGCTTGATCATTGTCTTCGGTCCGCCCTCTCTGGGGCACCTGGTGCTAGCCACTGTCGGTAGACAGGATACTGGGCTAACAGGACCTTTGGTCTGACCCAGTACGGCCATTCTTATGTTCTTATTAAACTTCCTGCCCTTCCTCCCACTATGTGTCTGGAGCACCAGGGGTTCCCCACTCCTGCCATAAATCAAGACAGCATTGAAACCTTTTGTGTTGGGCATAATATTTTACTTTATTTCAAAATGAAGCCTGGCCAACAAGCCCTCGTTTGGGGCCCAGCCCCCATCTGACTGCAGCATCATAACTCTACTGCACCCCCACACACGCCAACCTTGTGCCCTGAGTCCATCATACACCCAATCTCCTGCTACGATCCCCTCATACTCTCCAACCCAGACTCCTGCACCTTCACATCTGCAGCCCCCTGCCATAAGATTGACAGAAGACAGCTACAATGCATGCACAAAGTTGGATTTGATTAGTTATGATGTACATTTCAAAGAAATGTACGAAAAGATGCAGCAGCAGAAGCCACATTAAATAAAATCTGTGAGTACAGTGTTTCATTTATGCTATTAATCATTATGTCAATTATCAATAATATTACCTTGTATATTATGTCAATTATCAATAATACCTTGTACATTATGTCAATTATCAATAATATTACCTTGTAGACGGAGCTTGATCCTGCCTTGAGGGCGGGGGGCTGGACTCGATGACCTCTCGAGGTCCCTTCCAGTCCTATTATTCTATGATTCTATGATTCTGTGATATCTTCCGTCATGCAAATAGGCATTTTATACGGCTCTTTATTGACCACTTTGTTCTGAATTTTGATTAATTTGGCTCTTTGGTTTGAAAAGGTTGCCAACCTCTGGTCTAGTTCTTCTAGTTTGTTTATGTGCTTTCCAGTTATGTGTCTGTACATGTACGTCACTGGAAGATTTTTCCCCAGCAACTAAAAAAAACTGATAAAAGGCTGCATAGCTTTCAGGACTCTAGAATGACACTTAGGTCATTGGGACTGCATACACCTTGTACTCTGAGTAGGCATTTCACTCTTTGTCCCAGTTCCACCCATACCCATATCACAACAGGCAGGATGGATCTAGGCGGCAAAATAGAAAGGGCTGCAGATGCAAACCTCTAAAAGGCTCTGGCCAATCCAAACCCACTTTCAGCCATAAGCAGCAATTTTGAGGGTGCGTTTGAGGACATAGTACCAGTGGCTGTATTGGATCCACCCTGTTTTATTTTTTCATCCTGGCTATCCCATGTTTACTATGCATGGGCCCATTTTACGACAGGGCACTGGGTGCTGTGCACAGTATAGACAGGATATTCTATGGAATTTTCCTCCCCTCCCCCATCCCTTTTCAGGGACCTTTCTCACAAGCAACCCCTGCTTCGGGAGGTGCACAAGATCCTGTCTCTGGGAGCAGTGGAGAAGGTTCCTCTGGAATTTGGGGCTGGGGTTTTACTTCCACGATTTACTAATCCTGAAAGCCAAGGGCATCCTGCAGCCCATTCTAGACTTGTGCAATCTCAACAAATCATAAAGAAGTTCAAGTTCCACATGGTCTTCCTGGCATCTATTATCCCTGCACTGGATCTGAGTAACAGGTACACCGCCCTTGACTTAAGGGACACCTAGTTCCACGTTGCAATTTACCATTCCCAGAGGAAGTACATAAGATTTGTGATAAACAGTCAGCACTATCAGTTCACAGTTCTCCCATTTGGCCTGTGCTCAGCATCTCACGTTTTCACGAAGTGCATGATGGTGGTAGGAGTCTTCCTCTGCAGACATGACATGCAGGTTTTTCCGTACCTGAGTGATAGGCTCATCAAGGATTGCTCCAAGAGCCAGGTATAGACTCAGGTGTTCTGAATCAGCACGTTCACGATCTAGGTCTTCTCCTCAACAATACCACATCAACTCTCCCCAGTTCAGAGCATAGGAGCAGTCCTGGATTACACGCAAGCAAGGGCACATCTTCCAGTAGAACGCTTTCAGACCATGTCCACCATCATTCAAAACTTCCCTCCAGCAATGGCCAGAGCCTGTCTCAAACGTCTTGGTCACGTGGCCTCATGTAGTAAGTTTTGTGATACTCAGACCTCTACTGCTATGATTAGTATCCATCTACTGCCTGTCCTGAGACAGGGTAAAATGACTCATGACCCTACCTCAGATGGTACTAGACTCCCTCCACCTGGAATTACTTTATAAAGTTATTTTCATTATTTTCCAGATATCCAAAAGTATTAGTAGTGCAGTCTGTAAAGCAGGGGTCTCCAAACTTTTCAGCCCGAGGGCCGCATTAACTATCAAACAGCAGTTCGGGGGCCGACTATACACTTGAGGTCCAAATAAAAAACAATCAAAACATGGATGTTGTTTTTAATTATTTATTTAATATTATTTTATTCAGTTATTATTTAATAACACATTGATACACTACACATGAACACCTGTATTAGTGTGAATGGTGAAATTGTTTCCTGGATGCCAAAATAGCAGACATTTCTGGCTTTAGATTTGTTACGCGAAGGAAATTATCACTAAATAAAATAGAGTGCAACATGTTTCGAAATCAGATGCTAATTGACACCAACACCTCCTCATCGCAACAGTCAACTGCAACTGGCAAACTGTGATCAAAATAATCAAGTCTTGAACCAGCAGCAAACAATTTAAAAACTCCGCCACTAGATGGCGTTATATCATCTTATTGACTGAACGGAAGTAGAAAAAGTAAGCAGCGAATAAGGTTTTGCAATGTAATGATCGGTTGGAAAACATAACGCACTACTGCGTGCCTCTATTTTAATTGGGTAAAAACATAACGTCCACGTAAGCGGCGGCTGATCTTGGCAGGATACACGTAAATTTCCGTAATTTTTTTTCCGTAGACAAAAAGGTCTCCACGGGCCGGATGAGAGGGCCTCGCGGGCCGCATCCGGCCCGCGGGCCGTAGTTTGGAGACCCCTGCTGTAAAGTAATAGTAGACTCACACACATTTGGATATTCTTTTGATATCACGTTAATATTTTCTTGGCAAGGAGAGACTATGATAAATATAGAGGTTGCTAGTAGCAATTCTACTCTAAACAGTTTTGTGATTTGTCATTTTTAATGTACTTTTAATTAACAAGATAAGATGAGTTAGGTTAGTAGTTGATTAGACCTATCAGGAACACCTAGGTTCTACAGGAAATGGTACTAATGATTCATTAGGTGGCATTCTTTCTGTGGAGTTAATACTGAACCAGCATGATGATATGGAGCATTTTACTGCTGGAGGTGCCTCAGATGGCGCTTAAAACAGAAGCCCTAGTTATTTGTGATATTGAAAATCCTGTGGCAGTTTTTACAAACATCCCATTTTGGCCAAGTGCCAATGCAAGTAATTACATTCTGCCTACCTATGTTTCCTGTGCAGTTTCAATTAGGCATTCTTCACTTCCAGTCTAATTATATAGCGGTGTGGTGCACTATTAAACAGTTGCTGTATTTTACCTTCAGTAGTTTGGCTATGCTGTAGAGTTAGTGGAAGTGACCCTAAGTTTACTTTTTTGGTAAGGTTTTTTTAAGTCTGTAAAGTGTTTGGAATCCACCATGATGAAAGATTTTGTGCTGTTGTATGTGTAAATAATTATATTTTATGTAGTTCCAAAATTTAAAAACTAGATTTTTAGCTTTTTTTAGTTCTGTTGTCTGTTGTAAACATTACACAATTATGTAATTAAAGTAACTTTTTAATTTAGATCGGGATTACAAATACCAGAGACCAACAGAAAATCTTGGATGCTGTTAAAGAGCTGCAGGTGGAAGATGTAAAATTTGAAGAATTACCTGAAGTGATGAACTTAGAATTCAGGTAAAATGTAATTTTCAGTTACATAAATATATATTTTAGACTATGGATGCAGTGTTTACTATAACATGCAGATGTAATTTTTTGAAAAAGTGAATCACATTACATGTGCTAATACAGGTTGAACCTCTCTACTCTGGCACTCTTTGGTTCAGCAACATCCATGGTCCAGCATGATTTGAGCTAGCCAGATGTCCACTTATCATGGGTGTGGCAAAGTTACCCATGGTCCCATAAAGTTTGTTTATACTCACCAGTCCTGGCTCCCTGTGTTCTGTGCTGTTATTTATCTCTAATTTACCCTAAAAGTCTTCTAAAAGCCCAGTAAGCAGTGGAAGTGTTGGTAACGCAGCTAGACAATATTGACTTCCCTTGATTCGGCAAATTCTCTGAATCGGCACAGATCAAATCCCAAGGGTCCAGACTAGAGAGGTTCAACCTATAACACAATTGAACCTTAAATTTTGAAGGATATTGGCAAACACCTGAACAAGTAGTCTAATCCAGTGTTAAAGTAATTCAGACCATGTAGCTGCCTATAGGGATCTGTGTTTTTTGAGGGCAAAGTTACTTTTACTTTCTGCCATTATTTTAAATTAAGGATGTTACCAAACTAGTAATTTACTAGTCGAGTAGTTGATGGATTTTCCATCGACTACTCAACTAGTCGATTGGCACTTCTGAATTCCTCCTTTGAAATGTACAAGAGCCCCCATTAGGACTCTCGTACAATTCAAAGGAGGAATGCGGAACTCCATGTGTCCCCCAGAGCCAGCGGGAAGTACAGCTGACTCGGGGCTCCATGAGGGTGCTTACCCTTTGAAATGCACAAGAGTCCCCAAGAGCTCTTGTGCATTTCAAAGTGGAAGTACCCACGTGGAGCCCCAAGTCAGCAGGACTTCCCACTGGCCCTGGGATCCACGCAGCGTGCCAGCTTTGAAATGTAAGAGTCCCCAGAAGTGCCCTTATGGAGCCCAGGGTCAGCAGGGGGACTCAGTCCCCCACTGACCCCGGGCTCCATGCTGCGCTGTCACTTTGAAATGCCACATGGAGCCTGGGGTCAGCGGTATTCCCCAGAACCCGAGATCAGCTAGGGACTCCCCAGCTGACCCCAGGCTCTGTGCTCTTTGAAATGCCACACTAGAGCCTGGGATTTCAAAACAGCAGCTCCGCACGGAGTCCGGGGATCAGCTGGAAACTCCCTGGCTGACTCCAGGTTCTGCAGAAATGCCACAGGGAGCCCAAGGTCAGCTAGGGAGTCCCCAGCTGACCCTGGGCTCCATGCGGCGCTGCTGCTTTGAAATGCTGCGGCAGTGTTTCAAAGTGGCAGTGCTTCATGGAGCCCGGGTACAGGCTCCGTGCATTGCTGCAGCTTTGAAGTACCCTCTCTTCCCTCCTCCCCCCCACTTTGGCAGCAAGGCGGGGAATCGACTAGTCCTTAACATCCTTATTTTGAATGTGTGAGATCCTCCTTACCTATCTGGATGCAGTATTTTTGCTTTTTCTTCCATTATATGCACTGGCAGGCTTTCTCAATTGTCTCCAGTGAAGCAGGGAAACAGCTACAGCTGGCATCTCTGTGACTGGCTTCTTCCAGCTTCTATGAACTTCTGAATAAAATGGAGCAGGCAAAAACAAAAAAAATTGAAGACTGTTCCCCTTTTTCTATATATATTTTTTTCTAATCTGCACTTATACGTAGCTTGAATTGGAGTTGAAAAAAATCTCACTTTAATAGTGTCCTCATTCCACCCCACAGCCTTCATCAGCATAGCTACTCTGCACTTCCTGCTTCTCCCTCCCACCTCAGTCCTGTGTAGAACAGTCAAAGTCAGGGGTGAGAGTCAGGTCAGAAATGTCTCTAAACAGCCTTGCTCTAATTCAGCAGACAGTCCCTCAAGCAAAATACAGTGACTACCAAATCTGCTCCCAAAGGTTAAGAACATGTCCACTTCTAGTCCTTCAGAACAGTCACAAAAACAATAGTTGTAATTTAAGTGGCCTTCAGGGAGGAAAGTAGTCTGCATAATTCTCTACCTTACCTGAATTAGACTGGTTTGGGAACCAAACTATTCCACAGAGACTTGGAGACATAGACACAGACAACATACAGTGACCTTGACTGATGTCAAATCAGTAAAACAGCTCTTTGTCTCAGATGCTATGTCACCTCAGAGCAGTAATAAAACAATAGAAAGAGCAAGTCATCTTTCATGAGGGAGTGCTTAAAATAGAAGCAAGTTGGGGCATAAATATACCTTGCTCTAGCCTGTCAAAAACTAAGTTTTTCTTGTGGACCCTGCTGATGCTCATTAACATTCATTGATATGCTTTGGTCTAGAGACTTCTTTGAAATGGAACTAATCAAAGTGCATTCTTCTTCTTCTTGGAGGCAGAGCTTACCACACCAGTTTACAGCAACCTCCTCAGCTACGTTTACAGGCCATAGACCACCATCATCGGTGGTGGATGATATTGTCTGTCTTTGGGTACAGCTGTAGGATAATCTTGTTGGCTGCTGGTATGAAGGCTAGCAGCACAATGACTCTGTCGTCTGGCCTATACAAAGTTGGTTTAGAAGGGCCCATGAACAGCATGGCAAATCAAGCCATGTACATGCATGGCCATGTAATTTATAAGAGACTTGTTTCTGACAGCAGCTGCAGGCTATTCTTCGTGCTTCAACAACATCATAGGGAAATCTGGGCAGGGCTAATATCTAAATAGTTATGTCTTTGGAAGTTGCTTCTTATTTACCATTTGCTTGAAGAACTGCACAGACCATGAATGAGCACAAGTCCCAAGGTGCTTCAAGAACCCTGACAATGCACTATCATAGCCAGCAGCAGTTCCATTCCTAATATCACTCAGAATTTTGTCTGGCTTGGTGGCAGGGAATGGCTCTCTCTATTGCCGATTGGCATCTCTCTAGTGGAACCTCTACCATTCATCATGAATTTGTCTGATAGGTTTTTCATTTGGGCCTTTGACACAACAGATGGCTGGCAGCTTGGTTTAGCATGATAGATGGATGGGTTTGGGATAGTGATTGCTGAGCTGTGCTAAGACAACGAATCAAGTTCCAGCATTTCCGGTTTGAGTGTGATATGTGAGACCTGTAGATTCTGAATTATCACTTCCCCTGATGCCTGTCCAGTCGCCTAATGATTCAATTATGTTGTATCCATACAACATATGGCTCATCAGAGGATTCATACTGACTGAGCCATTTAATGCATTCAGCATAAAGGCATGGCATGTAGACTGGTTGACAGCTGCACACTATGGTTATGTCTACACAACTTCCCTCTTCCGCAAAAGCCTGTGCAAATGATACACGGATTAGCATAACTGCTGCACTTCATTTGCATAAGTAATTAGGAGCCATTTTTGCGCAAAAGGCACCATCTACACAGTGCCTTTTTGCACAAAAAACCCCTCTTGCGCAAGAGGCGTTCTTCCTGAAAAAAGGAGGAAGAATGGCTCTTGTGCAAAAAACTGCTCCTAATTAATTATGCAAGTGAAGTGTGGCAATATGCTAATCTGTGCTTCATTTGTATAGGCTTTTGCGGAAGAGAGAAACTGTAGACGTTGCCTATGGGTGCACAAGCAGTTTCAAAGATGGATTCTCGACACTAACCGAAAGCTTCATTGACTACTAGGAGGATGCATGGTGATATGGAGACTAAGGATGTTAAGAAGCAGGTAATTGACTTATAGTGTAGTTGATACAATTTATATCAACTACATGACTAATTGATAAGGGGAGGCGTGAACCGGAGCTATCCTCGCTGCAGCTCTGCAATTTAATTGTAGTAGGAGCTGAGTACGCAGTCAGCCTGGCTCCTACTACCTTTAAACTTCAGATCCACAGAGGGGGTAGGTCCCAGATTTGGCATGAGCCAGGATTGAGCAATCCCAGCTCTCACCTAGTCCAGGATGGCTACGCCTCTGCATTTCAAATGTAGTAAGAGCTGCCAGGCTCTTGCTACATTTAAATGCAGAGCCACTGCAGGGGTAGGTCCAGGACCACTGCATCTCTGCCTCTCCTGCCCCTTCCCCCCCCCCCCCCACCTTCACCATGGAGACAGTGCTGGGGGGAGTCGGCTTTTAAGGCAGCAAGGGGTGGAGGGAAGCAAGTGGTCAAGTAGGACTCAACTACCCGATAAGCCTAGGCGACTACTCAGCTAGTCATTTACATCCCTAATGGAGGCAATATTCTTTTTAGAGCCTAAAAATGGACCAGTGTTTTCATCTTGCATCCTAGATAAACCTGGTTTATATCAGGTAAATTGATGATCCAATCATCAGACTACATTCAAATTCCATTCCAGGGCTGAATCTCATTGTCAGAGTACATTCCTGGTGCAGTTCCATCAGGCGAGTTCTTAGAATTGTGCAGCTCAATGTTAAGGGATTCTCGAGAGCCAAATGCAGCATTTTCAGCAATCCAAAGTTCACCACTTATATATTTTTGTATGAAATGTCATAAAAGATTGACTCTTGAATGGTTTTGAACATACACAGAAGAGCAGCTCAAAAGCTTGTTTCTCTTACCAATTAAAAAATTAAAGAATTCTTTGCCAAAGAATCAATGCACACAAAACAGACATCAGACAGTTTCACAAAGAAAAAACAGTTTCTTGCCATTTCAACCAGACTAGGCATTGTTTCAATGACCTTACTACACGCATCCTGCTTCAAAGAGACTTTAACACCAGACTACAAAGGGAAGCTTCAGAACTGTCATTCGTGCTTAAATTTGACACTTTATGAATGGGCCTTAACAAAGATGCTAATTATCTTACCCATTACAAAGATAGCTTCTGCAATTATCATCCCTAATATCATTATCTCATAGACACTAACTCCCCCACCCCAACTCCCCCTTCTGTGCTAAAATCTGATTTGTCAATTTTATGTGTTCACTTTTTTTGTTTGTATCCCTTTGATCATGCCAATTTTTTTCCACAATTTGATCTAAGGAACTGAGTCTGGCCCACGAAAGCTCATCACCTAATAAACCATCTTGTTAGTTTTTAAAGTGCTGCATAGTTCTGTCTTTTGTTTCAGCAAGACCAGACTAACATGGCTACATCCCTATTACTGTTTTACCTACAGAAGTGGGTCTAAAAAAATATAATCTCTGAGTGATTGCTTGTGTCCATTCAGTGTAGGTTGTGTACTTGCCATATGCACTGGTGATGGAAGATTTTCCCTTAGCAGTACCTGTAGAGGAGTTGGCTCAGGAGCCCTCTGGAGTGATAGGTGCATGCTGTGCTGTATAGGGCACCTCCAGCCTCCTCCACCCTCATTGGAACCTCATTACAGTGTCAGCTGTTGCATATTTCCTTAGCTGAACTTTTGCGTATTTCCTGGTAAATAGTTCTATTACTAGTCAGTTTACTGTCCTAAGTAGGTAGTTAGTGTAGGACTTAACCTCATATTGGGGCATGCCTCATTCCCTGGGCTTCAAGTTCTGTTGCAGTTGTAATCTGACTCTGCCAGTAAGAGACCCCCATTGCGACTGTTTGTCATGCTTAGGAGAGGCTCATTGAAGTATTAAGTGCTGCATTTGCAAATCCTTCAAGCCCCCTACCAAGGAGAGGGACGTTTGTTTCAAGGCCCTCCTTTGGAATCCACCTTAGCTCTGGTGTGTGAGCTCTCAGATTTGGCAATGAGCACAAGTGCTTCAGTGCACAGCACCCCAGTGCTTCCTGCCTCATGGCACTCTCACTGGCTCCCTGCAAGCCTAGGCAAGGCAAGGGCAAATATCCAAGGTCCATGGGAAGTCAGTGCAGCTGGGGCTGGGGGAGGTAGGCCCCCAGCCCCACCCCTCTGCTGAGGACCCACCCCACCACAGGGAGGGGAGGAGGAGTAGCAGCACGCTGAGTGTGCACGCCTTCCCCACCACCACGGGGAGGGGAAGAGAACACACAGCCCAGCATCCCTGGAACAGCAGGGAAGGAAAGTGGCGGCGTGGTGTGACCTGCCCTAGAGCACAGGGAGCATGGGCACTCTGGGGAAGCAACATTCTGCCCCCAGTACGCCTAGAGTAGGTGTTCTGGGGGCAGGGCCAGGCTGGCAGCTTGGGAAGGCAGAGCCTTTCCCCGCCTAAGCCACCAGATGCCCATTCCAAGGCCTAAGGAGAGGCCCAGAACATTGAAGCCGGTGGATTCCCTTGCTGTTGTCCAGCAGAAGCCTCAGCCCCCTTCAGTGTACGAATCCCCTTCTCACTCCCTGGCATGGTCTGAGAGCAGTGTCCGACAGCTCTGGATGCTGTCAACGCTGGAAGCCTTACAAGCAGCCCAGGACATCTTGTCCACCCCGGTGCCACCCACCATGGAAGTCGCAGGACCGCACCATAAAGGAAAGCAGGCCATGGATAACCTCCTGCATATGGACATGCTGGCATCTGGCAGGTACTCAGACACCCCAGCTAATAGGGCTCGCTCAACCCAAGCACAAGCCTTCTTGGTGGTCTTCCTTGCATATGTTCCTATCCTGGACATTGTAAGGCTACAATGTTGTCTTTGGTGCACATCTTTGTCATGCACTATGCCCTTCTACAACAAGCCCAAGAGGATACAGACTTCAGAACAGTAATGTTGCAGTCAGCATGCCAGTGAACTCCTCCTGTCTCTGGACATATTGCTTGCCCTCACTTACATTGAATGGACATGAGCAAAACATCTTGAAAAACACCAGTTATAGAAACAGGTAACTGTCTTTTACCTCACCCGCTTTGTCTCTCTAGTACCTTGGGACCAACTCAGCTGCAACCTCACTATATGCACTCTTCTTCATAGCTTAATTTAAGTAGCATGAGTTTAAGAGAATCAAGTCCAATTATTATCCATGTTTTTTTATTCTAAAAGCAAGTTGTTCTGCAGAAGAGATACTGTATTTTTAAAAATAAATGTATTTGCGCAGATCATCCTTAAAATATAAATTAGAAATAAATTAATTGAAAATGAAAAAAATGAATAGTCCACTGTCTAAAGGAGTCTAAAATATAGCTAATCTGTCCCCCAGTACAGATTTTTAATTAAATAACATGCTAAATGTGTGACAAGCACAAAGTGTATGTTATTAGATCAGTAGTTATACTCATAAACTTTATTGTAGTTTTCTGTGTTCTCATGAGTTACAAGAAATAATAAAGCTTAATGTACCTTTTCATGAGTTCATGAATTATAAGAAACAAAGCACTAATTCAGAGTTGTGAGGTATACAAAATATAACATAAATTCAATTATGAGAAGTGTTGCGCTTTTTAAACAAAACTGTTAGACACATGCATTCTAGGAATCTGACCTTGTGGTTAAATCACAGTCTATGTTTACATGCTCTTATATAAAGATTTTGCTTCCCATTTGTTCAGTCTCATTCTAAAAAGAGGAATATTAGTCATTAAGTCATAGAAAAACTAACATAGTAGAAAATGTTGAACTGATTGATTATAAACTCCCACAGGGTCTCTTGCACTGTTTAGCAACTCATGTTTTAACTTCTTTCTTTTGCATTCTAAAGAAATATGATACTTTTAATTTTCTGAAAATCTGAACTGTTGGAGGTACAAGGGAAAGTGTCAGTGCAACAACTGTCTCTGCATGCAGCATGACTTATTTAACATTGTAAGTGTTTTTCTATTAGCTGCTGAAATTCGCTCTGATAATCATTCCCAGTATTTGAATAATTTAACAGGTACAGTAATGGTAAATGTTTTACTTGGTTTTCTACCTTTGGCATATTTTAAGCATTATGAAAAGAGTTTCTTAACAAAATAATTTGTATTAATGTGTGGCAAAGCACAAAGATACAGTTACAAAGTTCATTTATTTATTTATTTATATAGATAGATAGATAGATATAAAATATTTTTGCCCCTTCACATAATTTGTTAGACTAGTAGTTAAATTAGGTTTAGTAGGTCTTTTAGAGGAAAGATTTTGTTTAGGTTCTGAGAGGATCCAATGATAGAGAAATGGCAGCATTAGATCAGCACATTGTGACAGGTTGGATCACTGAAATCCCCTTGGGGCTATCACCCGGTGTGCTGATCATGTCACTGACGCCTGCCTTCCAGCTCTCTGGGGCTTCCTATCAACTGTCCTGCTGGGCCAGAAGCGCTGGTCTTCCCCAGTCAAGGAATAGAGATTGAATAACTGCCCCCCTGCCGGGCAACACAAACACTGATTCAGCTCAGCTCTAGGAGGGCTCAGTTGTAAGGCCATTTGCAACACCAAGGAACCCGATCCCCAAAAGGGACCAAAACCTTAAATAAATCAGTCTTACCCTGTGTAAAAGTTTTAAAATGTCCACCTCCTTTATCGATGAAAGAGAAAGATGCACAGTGGTTACTTCCCTCCAGTAACAATTATCTACACTGGATTTAATAATAAATAGGTGTGTTTTTTTAGTATAAAAAGTAAGATTTAAATGATTAGAAGTGAAAATAGACACATCAAAGTAAGCTACTAAGTTAAAATAAACAAAAGACACCAGCTAATTACAATACACTAAAAAACTTGATACATGCAATTCCTACCCTAAACAGTTGTTCTTATCTTAGGCCAGGCTTACTCTTTTTCTGGGTCTCTTAATGTGGGGAGGCAATTCTAAAAGCCAGCTGAAGACACACCTGATTGGGGGGAAGTCTATTTAAGGAACGGAAAGCAGAGTGGGAACCCTTTTGTTGAGTCTCCCCATCCACATGGGAAAGTACAAGATGGATTCTAGTACTAGGCAGCATGATCACATACATGTCTTTCAACAATCAGCCACAGTTTGGGCTTATAGGACAGACCACACCATTCACAGGTCATTGGTTTGAGTACTTAGCCAATAAGTACCTAAAGTATCACTAAACACACTCATTAGCACATTTAGAATTAAAAACTGATTCACACTTCATATTTCTAACTTCACATACAAGAATGATACATGCACAAAAACAGTATATAGAGATTCAGCAGACTGTCACTTTATGCGAAACAGGTCACGTAATATTTTTAAAGTATCTTCAATTTGTGCATATTCATATTTATAGGCCAATCCTCATAAAGCATGGGGGGGATCCGTAACACATATGCCTTCATCTTTGGCCTGTACGACATATTCCCCCCAAGAGGCAGAAGTGAGCAGCTGTTGTTCTGCTGAATGCTGCCATTTTGGAGTTTCGGTTTGGGGTGCTTACTGACCATTATTTGAAACCAATTCCTACAAGATCCAAGCATTCTGAT
This sequence comes from Pelodiscus sinensis, assembly GCF_052426305.1. NCBI lineage: Eukaryota > Metazoa > Chordata > Testudines > Trionychidae > Pelodiscus > Pelodiscus sinensis. The sequence goes on from NC_143052.1 coordinate 47,198,604, forward strand.
TCACATCTGAGGCAACCTGGTTTTGTTATATGCTGCAAGGAGGAAGAAAAGAAGTCAGGAGACACATAAGGGGATGGAAGTTCTAAAAAAAAAAAAAACAGGATCTGAGCATTCAGATTGGTGCTCTTGGAGACCTTAAGGCAGCCACCCTTCAGTATCATGTTTTCAATTGTATTTTAACAGTAAGTGATTTTTTTTATTTTCATCAGAGAACCTCAGATGTTTCCCAAGGTAACTTTAAAAAATCCAGTACATATTGATGTGTCTACCTACCATGACTCCATCTACCACATGGATACCTCACTTTACCTTTTGTTTAGCTTCTTAACATGGATCAGAATCCTCCTACTCCATGTACAAATCAGAAATCAAGTTCTCTACATCATCTTTTAATGTACAAGCTGCAAGCTAGGAATATTTCATACATCAACATAAAATGGATCTGAGACTTTCAGTATTTGTTTTCGTAAATTACTGATTGCAGGTTTTATCATTGTGCACAAAAGGCTGTAAAGTTATTTGCTTTACAGAGAACACTTACTATTTCCTTCGTGTAATAAATAAGGGGTTTCCCCACAGGTAAGTGTAAGACACAGGGTAAAGAGAGAAAGCAAAGATTAATAGAAGTTAAACTGAGGATTGCTACAGATTAAGGGGGGTTGAACTTTGCAGACTTTCAGACTTGTTTTTAATAGTTACAGTGTTCTAGATAACTATTTTTATGTGGAAATAAATAAGCTTAATGAACTGAAGGACATGTAGAGAGCTGTGGAAAGTTGTACATTTATTATAATAAAATAATATTACTTTTTCTTAATTTGCAAATCTAATAATCTTGTTTTTATAGTGGTGATGAGTTCCTCACTTTTCTTCTGAAACTGAATAGACAGTGTGGTCATCTTACAACTGCTGTGCAAAACATAGTTAGCCAGTTACCCACAAACTCTCACAAGGTATTCAAATGACAAATGAAATCTGACTTGGGTCTGGGGGAGGCATATTGTTAATTTAGCTACTTATAAATGAGACAATGAATAGTAATAGATGTCCATATACAACTCCATGTTATCATACACTCTGTGTAAACTGTATAGCATTTTTGTTTGTAGTTTTGTACCTTAAAATGTTTACAATGCTTAAAAAAATCTTGTCAAATTTTTAAGAAAAAATTTTGTTGCTTTCTGCTTATACTGATTTCACTTAAATATTTAAACTGTAAGTTCCAGAAAGGTCAGGCAATGATTGAAACACAGTAATATGAGCCATGTTATGCACAGACTATATCATTGTAAGTGTTGGGTGTGTTGTTTTAAAAAAAAAATCCAGACATGTTTTAATTTCATCGCAATGTTTTAAAATATAAAAAATGTTTTTAAAAAGACTGTTTAGTAAAGTTAGATGCTTCATTGTTTTCTTGCTTTGTTTATAACTTTGTAGAAGCATAGAAATATATGCTATTTGTCAGAATAGTCTATTTTATTTTATTTATATCTTTTTGTTAGTCTCTGAAGTGCTACAGGACCATTGTTGTTAAGTTGTTGTTGTTTTTTTAAATTACAGACTACAGTGGCTACCCCAAGATGATTACTTTGAGCTTGCATAATGTTTTCAGAATGTTCAGGGCCCTTCTGGCAACATTGCTTTACCAGTTCACCTATATGAAATGAGCTGACATTCTGAATAACTGGTTTGATCTGTTAAATTGTCAGTGATCTAAGTTGAACTATATAATATGCCAGTCTCTCTGTTTATTTCATACTGTATAGAGTATTAGCAATTTACAGAATTGTTTTAATAGCAGTTATATAAAGATCAGACTTTTTTCCAGATTTTAAATAACATTGTAAAACTTCTAATAGGTTGTACTGGAGTGGGGTCCTCCCCAGAGCTTCACTAAAGTTTGTGAGGACTTGGTTTGTAATGTTGAAGATTTGAGTGACGAAGTTAGCAAACTAAAGGATCTCATGCAAAAGGTAAATGTGTGTTTAATTAATGTGTTAAAGAAAATGCCATAGATTTCTTATAAACAAATTCTGTACATGCTGCCCCATCAGCTAAGTGGTGCACATCAGACTGTTTAAAGAGAGGATCTTTAAAATTGTAATTTGAACACCTACAAAAGGAAAAGAAATTTCAAGAGATATGGAGGCAGCAGGGATTTGGAGTTGAGAGTTGGGATAACTGTTGCTTTACATCATGAAGCATTGAATCATCTGGACAATTCCAGAATAGTGCTGACAATCTGTAGGAAGCTATAACCATTCCTTTTGTCCTGAAAGGCAGAGATGGATGAAATATTGGGGAGAGGAAAATACTCTGAAAATGGGGGCATATCCTTAGTCGTCTTAAAAAATATTGCAGTATAAATGCCATTCTGTGAGCAATATTGTATGGAAATATTGTGTCGTGAAGAAGTTATTAGAGATTTATGTGATGGTATAGGAGGCAGTCCACATATGTTTGTAGAGGTGTTGAAAGAAAAGGATGGGAGAGGTCAATGCTAGATGTTAGCACTACATCACTCACTCTCAGAGCAACATCATGACACGCTCTTGTCGGACAAGATCTCTTTAAGTAATAAGCTGACAAAAAGAATGAGTGTTGAGATTCAGTAAACAGAGCATCAGTGTCAGAAAGGAATCTGTTGCTGAATGAAGTCATTGGAAGTTAATCCATTAACATAATAGTATTAATTTAATTCTGTGACTCATTATTTAGGTAAATTTAAATTAATTTTACATTCAGTCTTCCACAAATAACTTTTTGGCAGTTGGATGCATAACATTTGTATATGCAGTAATTGAATGAATGTGCACATAAGATTTCACACCCAACTGACCATTTACAATTGATGACCTAGGGTGTCTATACTACTATAAAAACCTGTTGCGCCAAGTATTAGAGCCTGGGTCAGCTAACATGGACTCAGGCGGCATGGGCAATAAGCCTATACAATTGCATTATAGAAATTTCAGGTTTGGGTTGAAGCCAAAGTTCTGAGACTCCAAACATCACATTACAATTCTGTAGTCCTACAGCCCAAGACCTACAAGCCCAATTTAACTGACCCAGGCCACCTGGGGCCTTGGTTATATAGGTCTTTTATCACAGAATTCACACTTACAAGTTGAAAGAGCAACTTGTACTTTCAGGTAAAAATAGTATGGCCATGGATCAAGCTCAAGCATTTTCTCACTAGAATTTTGGCCATGTTTTTTAAAGATTTGGCCCTTTTTAATATTTTTAAAACTATAATTGCTATTAAATTACAGATATCATTTCATCATATAATCTGCTTAATTTGTATCATTCTTATTTTAACATTTAAACTTACATTTAAATATTTGTGCTTTGCATTTTTACTGCCCATTTTTTATTTGAACTCAAATAGCTTTTGACAGATTTCATTAAATCAATAATTAAGACATATAATATATAATTACTTTGTGGAAGTGGCTACTAATCAGGTTTGTAATAATTAAATATTCTGGGGACAAAACTGCCATTGACCTAAATGGAGCCAGAACTTCATCTTCTGCCTTTATGAACATAAAGTTATTATTTGTGGACCCAGCCTTGTAAAGTCATGGCATGCGGCAATCATAGGATCCTACCTATATGCTCATTATAACTTTGCTAATACAGGGAAATCATAAAATGCCTCTTTTTGACTAAATATATATTTTACAAGTCATGACTCTTGTGGTTAAAGAGCAAAGGCCCAGATCAAATATTTGACTTTGTTAATGTGTTTATCACAGGGTTGTTTTGCTGTTATAGTGGTTCAAGATGTTTTCTAGAAAGTGTCGCTTTTTAATTGCCATTAAGAAATTGTGTTGATTTATAAAAAGCTGCTGGTATTTGTGCTTTTACTATTTTTATAGTAACTCTCTGTGAAATAGATAAGATAAAGACCCATGCCTACTCATGTTGAAATCAGTATAAGTTTTGCCATTGACTCAACAGAAGCTAGATCATGCCCTGACTTCAAATATAGTAAGATGACATAAATACCTACATTTATGTATAGTCTGAAATTTCTTAATGTACTTTAGAAGTTCTCATGCACCATTTGAATTATATTTTTACATTAACTTACATTAATTTACAGCTTCAAAATGGACAGAAAAATGACCCCACTCGCCTACGACCCCTGGAAAAAACACCTACCTGGAAAAGTAGACTAATAAAAAAGGCAGCAGTAACCCTGTTTGGAGTTGGATTTCTCTTTCTTATTACTAAATTAACTTTAAAGAAAGCCTGATTTTATGCATACATCTTAGTTCTCCAGTATGATTCAGTGTTATGCAGCTACAAAATAATTTGTTGTAAGAAACCATATTTTAAAAAGCACATTAAATTCTTCATTAAATATAGAGTCCATTCTGAAGAATTTAAATTTTGTAATGTTATAAATACTTTAATTTAGAAACAAAATAAAGGTTACAGATTTAGACCAGCCAATTACATTTATTTGTATTTAAAAGTTTTCTTTACAAAAAGAGTATGACTTGTAAGTATCCTTTTCAAAGTGTTTTGTTTTTATATTTTTTGTAAGAAATAAAAACTTAATTCTTATTACTTAGCACTAGTTTATTTTTCTGTTTAGCTGTCAATTATGGCTCTGGAATATCTTTCAATATACTGTACTGTATATTAGTATATGTATTTACAACAGTAGCAAAATTTATTTGTCTGAGGTCAATTTTACCAAAATACCTAAGATAACTTAAGTAGACTTCCCTATAGACATTATATACCATAAGACAACTATATACTGTATAGTTTCACATCAAAAAATACTTTGCTATGGTGGTCATTATGCCTTTATTTCTTTCTTGTTTATCACCAACCACAATATTGTAGGGATCTTGTTAAATATTTAATCATGAAGAATCAATTTGATTTTCCCACCTCAATGAGTACTTTCATATCCAGTGCTACAAAACAGTAGATGCCATTTAAATATTCAACTCTTGAATGTCTCACTTTAGTTTTAGTAAAGCTTTTTGACATTCCATAGTGTAAAGATTGATTTTGTCATAAACACATCAAGCTGTGATTACTATAACCAGATCAGGTAGATCCTTTGATTACACAGGGATTAAAACCATATTTTCTAAAATACTATAATATAAATAGGAATGTTGGTTACAAGATTCTAGCTCAGCTATTTAGCAGCATGTTGTACGGATGTGAGACATGGGTGATAACGAAAGATTAGACGAGAAGGATATTGGCATTCGAGAGGAGGAGTTATAGAAAGATCCTGAGAATAGGATGGATGCAGAAGGTCACCAATGAGGAATTATAATAGGAAGATACAGCTGAAAGAGAACATACTGCAGAAGGTTATACAACGGAAGTTACAGCTATTTGGGCATATCCGCAAAATGAACGAAGAGCGAAAAGTTAAGACCCTGGTATTTGGCATAATGGATGGTCCGAATAGGAGAGGCAGATCCCACAGAGAAGGGGTAAATGATATAGTAGATTGGTGCGGAGCTAGTCTACAGAAACTAAGCCACTCCTCATTGGACAGGGAAAGATGGAAGGAAACAGTGAGGGAGGCATCGGACACCAATGGGCGTTGAGCCTATGGTTGATGATGATGATATTCAGATTATTATAGACAAGATTTTTTCCCCTTTAACTGTACTATCTAAACCATGATATAAACTGATCCCTTTCCCCAAGTAAACATATCAACACTAGCATATTCAACACCATTTGTTAACAACAGATGTTGGTGATCTGGTGCTCAAAATGATTTAACTAGTAGTGGCCCTATATAATATATGGTGGAGAACTCTGTGAAGTATCTTCCTCAACGTGTGCATTTTTGTGTCCAGTGGGTGTTTCTACCCATTCACGATCATGGTTACTAAAATCTTTATTTCCTCATAAGTAGTTGTCATAAGTACTTATGAGGAAATAAGTGACTTAACTTACACATTTTATTCTTGTAGTAATTATTTGCAGATTGTAATTCTTTCCATATCTTCTTATTACAAAAGGAGAGCATTCTCCCCTCAGAGATGGGATAAAGTAGATACAGCATAGAAAACTTCAGAGTCCTAGATTCCATGCGAAATTGAACTCCAGCCCTTTGGGTTTCAGGGTTGTAGTGCAGAGACCTGATTTTTCACTGTTGCCCCATCCTCTCCAAGGATAATTCAAGGCAAGTTAAGGAAGTTAATGCCTCTTTGAGCATTAATCTTTATCCTCCGCTCCTCTGCAGATTACTGCTTTGAAACTACAGTATGTAGTAGGTTTACTTCAGTGTACCTGCTCCTCCTTTTGTTCTATACGCCTCTTCAACTTACAGAACTCCAGCCTTGTGTTTTATCAGGCGTAAGAGGAAGACTAAATCACAGCTTTTCCATATGCTCAGCCAATCAGCCACCAAAAATGGATTAGTGCATTCAACTGTAGCCTAGTAGAACCAGCAAGCTTTGTAGAAAAAATGTTGTGGGATCTGTCTATTACAGTTATCACTTTGATCTTACAAGTAGTTTCTCCTGCATCCACACCGTTTCTCTTAGCAGTCACTAAAAAGTCTTTGACTAGAAATGTGAAAAAAGAATAAAGGGCCATATTTTTTTCTTTGCTGCTGCAAATAAGATCATCACTAAAACTGTTCTCCAGCTACTTGCAGCATCCAAATGCCAAAGTTCTCCACATCTCTGATTTACCCATTTATAGATTATACTTATGTCGGATCCGCAGTTACGAACGTGGATTTTCTTGCCCCGGAGGACTCGAGCGGCGGGACGCCTGGTCCCGCCGCCTCCAGGGCGAGAAAAGCTGCTCCCCGTCTCCCTGGTCTGCTGCAGGAGCCAGCAGACCAGGGAGACGGGGAGCAAAGCGGCACAGGACCCGGGGCCGCTTCCAGATCAGCTGGAAGCGCCGCGGGTCGGGCCGGGTCCTGCGCCGCTTTGCTCAGCGCCTCCCTGGTCTGCTTTGCTCAGCGCCAAAGCCGCGCGGGACCCGGCCCGACCCGCGGCGCTTCCAGCTGATCTGGAAGCAGCCGCGGGTCAGGACCCGGGTCCTGCGCCGCTTTGCTCAGCGCCTCCCTGGTCTGCAGACCAGGGAGATGCGGAGCAAAGCCGCGGAGGACCCGGGCCGGACCGCGGCGCTGATCTGGAAGCGCCGCGGTCTGGCCTGGGTCCTCCGCGGCTTTGCTCCGCGTCTCCCTGGTCTGCTGGGGGGGGGGGACGCAGCTAGTGCCCCGCCCCCCCCCCAGCAGACCAGGGAGATGTGGAGCAAAGCCCGGGGCCTGTGGTAGAGCAGGTGGGGCGCTGCCGGTTGGTCCCGCAGCACCGCTCCTTGGCGCTACTGGACCAACCCGGCAGCACCCCAGCTGCTCAGCCCCAGGAGTTCTGATTCAGCCGCTGCTGGTAAGTTTCAGCAGTGGCTGAATCAGGACGCCTGCGGCAGAGCAGCTAGGGTGCTGCTGGGTTGGTCCAGTAGCGCCGAGGAGCAGCCACGCTACTGGACCAACCCAGCAGCACCCGAGCTGCTCTACCCCAGGCGTCCCCAAGTTAGCCGCTGCTGAAACTGACCAGCGGCTGACTACAGGAAGCCCGAGGCAGAGTTGCTCTGCCCCAGGCTTCCTGGAATCAGCTGCTGATCAGTTTCAGCAGCAGCTGACTTGGGGATGCCTAGGATTCTTAAGTTGAATCTGTATGTAAGTCAGAACTGGTGTCCAGATTCAGCGGCTGAATCTGGATGCCAGTTCCGACTTACATACAGATTCAACTTAACAAACCTGCAGTCCCTATCTTGTACGTAACCCGGGGACTGCCTGTAATCTTCTTAAACACAGATGTTTGAACTTTGCATTAGCTACATCTCTTTGAATTTCTTTTGCTTGTTTTTAGTGTTTAGAATCTTGTTTCATAGTTTTTTGCACACACATACTTGAGATGCTAGAATACTTTTCAGACAAAAATTAAATTTCATGAATGCTGTATGGGGGGTTGTTTTACTTTACAGGAGGACGACTGAGGTACAGAGAGGTTAAGTGCCAACTCAAACTGTCAGTGGAAGAGCCAGATACAAAGCTCAGAACTCCTGAGTTGTATCCACTATATCATTTGTTCTCATTGTTGCATCCACTACAGGCAGTCCCCTGGTTACGTACAAGATAGGGACTGTAGGTTTGTTCTTAAGTTGAATTTGTATGTAAGTCGGAACTGGCGTCCAGATTCAGCCGCTGCTGAAACTGACCGCCAGTTCTGACTTACATACAGAATCAACTTAAGAACCCCAAGCGTCCCCAAGTCAGCTGCTGCTGAAACTGATCAGCAGCTGATTCCAGGAAGCCCGGGGCAGAGCAACTCTGCCTCGGGCTTCCTGTAGTCAGCGCTGGTCAGTTTCAGCAGCGGCTAAATCAGGACGCCTGGGGCAGAGCAGCTGGGGTGCTGCTGGGTTGCTCCAGTAGCGCCGCTCCTCGGTACTACTGGACCAACCCAGCAGCACCCCATCTGCTCTGCCCCAGGCGTCCTGATTCAGCCGCTGCTGCAACTGACCAGCAGCGGCTGAATCAGGACCAGAGCAGCTGGGGTGCTGCTGGGTTGGACCAGTAGCGCCCAGAGCGGCGCTGCGGGACCAACCGGCAGCACCCCAGCTGCTCTGCCAAAGGCGTCCGGAGAAAAGCCTAGTCTGCTGGGGGCGGGGCGTACTAGCTGCGCCCCCCCCCCCACCCCAGCAGACCAGGAAGACACGGGCGGCGGACCGAGACGCACCGCGGTCCCGCCGCCTGGGTCCTCCGCGGCTTTGCTCCCCGTCTCCCTGGTCTGCTGGAGACCAGCAGACCAGGGAGACTGGGAGCAAAGCCTCTGAGGACGCCGGCAGCGGGACAGCCGCAGGGCGTCTGGGCTGTCCCGCTGCCGGCTTCCCCCGCGGCTTTGCAAAGCCTCGGGGAAGCCGGCAGCAGAGCAGCCCAGGCATGCCTGGGGTGCCCCGCTGACCGAGCCCCCCCCCCCCCCCCCCCCGGCTTTGCAAAGCCGCGGGGAAGCCAGCAGCGGAGCAGTCCAGGCGCGCCTGGGCTGCCCCGCCGCCGCCTTCCCCGCGGCTTTGCTCTGCGTCTTCCTGGTCTGCAGACCAGGGAGACGCAGAGAAAGCCCCAGAGTACACGGGCGGCAGGACCGCGAGGTCCTGCAGTCGGTGTACTCTGTGGCAGCCCCGTTCGTATCTGCGGATCCGACATAGGTCGGATCCGCGTAAGTCGGGGACTGCCTGTATATAATTTCTTCTCACTGATATTTCATCGCCATCTGAGACACTAACTAAAGGAAAGTTTTTTGTTTTTTAAATTAATTTCTCAATTGAGGCTGTTAATACCCTATATGCTGAACTTCATGACATAATTTGGAAAAAAAAATCCCTCCAGAAAATAGTTTTGTCAATATTCCTGGTATAACTCTTAAAGTATAAAAGCATGAATAACATAAAATAATATTAAGAAAAGCAATATTAAAGCAAAAATCATACTAGCAAGTTTTTTTATGAAAAGTTACTATAAAATACTTTTCAGATACCAATTTAGGTTAAGTTCTGCTAAACTGATTTAATATAAAGTCAACAGAAAAGTAATTTTTTTCTGTAAATAAATTCCAGATGTCTTCATTTAACTACTCCACTTTCATGCAAATTAGAAAACCTAATATTGCACTGGTACTGATACAGATACACCTTAGAAAATTGGGTTGACAACCATAAATACTGGATCTGTACTGGTTGAAACTTTAGGTGCATTTTAATCTGTTGCAGATTTCACAGAAAAAATAATCAATTACAAGATAAATAATTGTACTCTGCAAATGTTACATTTTATTTTCTTCTGTGTAAATTAGCTTTGATGAGTGCAGTTAGTGAAATTAACCCTAGCTTTATCTTTGTGAATTAACAGGAGGTTGTTTTATTACTAGTTACACATTGCTAGTTGTGTTTTAGATGTCTGATTACTACACCTGATCTTCCCTCCGTAAATAATCCAGTAAAACATCAAAAGGGTATAAGCACTTTCCCAAAATGCCTGTCCTTCATAGAAAGCATCTTATTTCTTGCAGTAGATAAGAAATAATAATTACATAAATTGTATTGTTATTAAGCACTCCTGCAAATTATATCGGTGAGCAGTTACTCCGGGTATAACAGATGGGGTTCCCATTTGGTTTTCAAATTATTTCATAAAGCAAAGACTGATGATTATAATAGAAGTACTACATAGGTACAAGATTTTTTTCTCCCCTTCTGCCATCCAGCTGCTTATACTGTTCAAGATTACTGTGCAGAGCAGCATATAATAGGTAAGGGAAACAGGATTCTTGAAACAACCACAATGAATTGTCTGAAACATCAGTTTTAGGGTCATAAAGGCTGTAATGGAGGAAAGGACAGTGTGCTTATTTTTGAGGGCAAGACTAAAACTGTTCTTTGGTTATTATCTTCCACCTTACCACCATATGAAGCTGCTTTTAATTTCCTCATCTCAAATTACTGTTTCTTAAACTGGACACTTTTAAGTACTTTATTCTCTCTTTCTTAAGGGAGAATTTTGCTAATTTGTCTGCTTTAGTCATTGTTCTCTCTAAATCATCTTCTCAAACATACCTATGAGAGGCCAAAAAATAACTGTGAATGAAGAGGCCATTTAAAAATCTAGGGCCTAAGTCATGCTGTTTTTAAATTCTGAGCCATTTAGTTTCACTGTGGGTGATTTCAGATAGAAACAACCCTGCTGAGAGATCTTATTATTTAAGATATTGAACTAAAGTCACTAACTTGCAACAGAGTAATAATACATTGCTTTGCACTTCTAAAAGAGGTTGCTGGAGATAGTGCTAAACAGCTTTGCATACATTAATTAGTTAAGTCACACAATGCCCTGTAAAGTGGAGATAATACAGAAGTTATAAATTGAGGCACAGGGAGACTGTGTGAATTGATCATGGTCACCTGTGGCCAGATTTTTAAGGATATTTAGGTACCTACTTGATTTTTTTTTTTCCAAAAATGTTTAGGCACCTAACTTCTGGTAAACCTCATTCCACAAGGAATAATACCTCTTCTAAAAAAGCTCTTTTGGAAGAGGGTATATGTGGACATACCACTGCTGCTATTTGGAAATAGCTCCTCACCAAGGCCATTCTAAAGTTATTCCTCCCCAGTACCTCCTGGGGCTCTAAATCGATATAGCACATTCACATTAGGGGAGCCTGCCACGGACTAATTTTGAGGCTTCCCTCTAGTGTGGACTCTCTATTTCGAAATATGCTATTCCAGAAGATATCTTCCAATGTAGATGTACCCTAAGATTGATTTGGGCATAAGCTTTTGTGGGTAAAAAACACTGTCAGATGCATGGAGAATAAAAATCTGGCCTCTGGCAAATCAGTAAAAGTCTGGAAATAGAAGGGAGGATTCCTGACCTCCATTTCTGTCCTAACCTAGAGGATACTGCATTTTCAGAGCTATCTTTATTGTTCAGTGTCTAGGTCTATGCAAAGGAAACACAAAAAGCTATATTTGCACAACAGGGTCATTGAATAGTGCTCTTTGTGAGAACTTTCCTTTAGGACAGGGGTCTCCAAACTACGGCCCGCGGGCCGGATGCGGCCCGCGAGGCCCTCTCATCCGGCCCGTGGAGACCTTTTTGTCTACGGAAAAAAAATTACGGAAATTTACGTGTATCCTGCCAAGATCAGCCGCCGCTTACGTGGACGTTATGTTTTTACCGAATTAAAATAGGACTGGTGGGTTTTTACCAGTTTTTGCCCAAGGAAGACTTTCCTAATGTCAAAACTTTTGCATCAAGTTACCTTTCAATCTTTGGAACAACATACCTGTGTGAACAAACATTTTCAAGAATGAAATACGTGAAGAACAATTTGAGAACAAACTTGTCCGATGATAATCTCAGGTCACTGTTGATGTTAGGGACAACAAATCTAAAGCCAGAAATGTCTGCTATTTTGGCATCCAGGAAACAACTTCACCATTCACACTAATACAGGTGTTCATGTGTAGTGTATCAATGTGTTATTAAATAATAACTGAATAAAATAATATTAAATAAATAATTAAAAACAACATCCATGTTTTGATTGTTTTTTATTTGGACCTCAAGCGTGTAGTCGGCCCCCGAACTGCTGTTTGATAGTTAATGCGGCCCTCGGGCTGAAAAGTTTGGAGACCCCTGCTTTAGGAGAATTTTACTGTCCAACAGTGGGTCCAAATGTTAACATTTAGAAAAACAAACTTGTTTTGTAGCAAGGTGGGACTTTGTCCCCAGCTTACAGAATAACTCTTTGTTCTGATTTACCATTGGATCTACTAGTAAAGGGAGAGGGAAAAGAGCTGTCTAAAACCAAGACTACAAAAGGAAATACCTTGTCTCTATCCTATCAGTTTCAGCTGCAAGGTGACAAATATAGAATATGTTACGTTCTCTGTGGGTTTTTTCTATTTCTGCATCTATTTAAACAATTTAGAAGAAAAATAAGAGGAAAAAACAGGCACAGGTCATTGTGCTCTTACACTTGATTCCTCTGTCTTGACCAGATAGAAGATGTAACCTGTTTTGCCTTCCTTTTCCTCTTGCCTTTATAGTTCCCAAACTATACCAGGCCTGACAACTCCTTTTACAGAGCATATATCTGTTCCTGCCTCCTGACTTCTTTCATCTGTGAAGAGGTTCTGTGAGACTATAGGCACCGAGGTTCTTCCCTTCCATCACTGGTAAAGTGCTCCAGTCATGGCCTTGGGTCTTATTTGCATAGCTTTCCAAACAGTGGGAAGCTGTGAAGGCCTTCGATCTCTGGCCTCAGAGTTCTTATTTTGCAAAAGTCATTTTGGATAAAAGCCTTATTAAAGATCTTATGGCCTGGTTTGTATTTGATTCTTCCCCCCTCTGGCCTCCTGCCCTGCTCATGGGTGCCTTGATGTTGAAGAACAGAAGGGAATCTTTTCTGATCAACACCAACTAGTTCTACCACTTCTGTGAAGAAACATTTGCTTTGGAATATTTTTGTCTCCTCTGTTTTGGAAACCTTTTCTAGGCTAGAGGAAGGGCATCTTTTTAGCCCAAATATTCCCTCTAGCCCCAGGTATCTGTCAGACAGCGTCTCTACAGAGGGTATGGTTTTGGAGACATTTTAAACCACTGCTTAGGCAGGGGGGGAGGAAGTACATCCAGAAAGTGCTAATCTTGCACTCATTACATTTTTGAAGATCTAAGTTTGTCTTTTCCTGCTCAGAGAAAATGATGGTTCTTGACCTTGGCCAGTTTGAAATGAGACCACAGGCAGGAGGAAGTATAAAGGGAGCATTGGGATCAAGACAGCAAGTTTGCTTCACCCTCCCCCCACATTTCACCTCCCATATTTTAAGTAAGAGCTAACACAGAGTAGTATATTTCAGGTGCTGGGGGAAGGTTACCTTGAATTGTTCTTCCATGCATAGGATGTATTTTTAAATTTTGCAAGAGTGCCTAGAGTGCGCACACTGACATCTTTTTAGGCAATGTTTCTATTAAGCCATCACCATTCTTGTCTGTCATGGGATTTTCAACTTGCCCCTCCTGCGCATACACCATCTGTCCCCACCAGCTCCTGCAGGCATGTGCCCATGTGTTCTGCCACCTGGCTCCCCTGACAAGGCAGGCCACCCCACGCAAGCGCCGGCTCCCAGCCCTTCTGGCAGGCCACCGACCAGGCAGGCCATCCTGCCTGCTCTGGCTCTCGGCACCCACGGCAGTCCCCACCCCACACCTGACACCAAAAAGACAAAAAAATATTTTTTAAAATATTTTTAAAAGACAATCTTTCTAAAAGCACACCAAAAGACTGAAAATAAAGTTTTCAGCTACCAATTTAGGAAAAAGAGTGGATGGCTAAGTTCAATTCAAGGCAGTTGCAAACTGTTAGCCATCCAATCTTTCTCCTAAATTGGTAGCTGAAAATTTTTTCACTCTTTTGGTGCATTTTTAGAAGATTGTCTTTTTAAAAAAAATTTTATTTAGTGATTCTATTCATCTATATTTAAACCAGTGAAATATCTAGATGCATTAGCCCCTTTTTGGATAAGATTCCGTGTTTAGCATCTTACCCTTGTGATATCTCCTCCCAAAAGCCTTGTGGATTTTGCCAAGCAATATGCATTGCAAAGACAAGAGGATGTTTTGCCTAGCTCTGTGGCACTCAACGTTTCTGAAAAACAGGCCACCTTTAAGTGCTTAAATATATATATTTTAGATGTTTAACTTCTGGTGCTCATATTTCAAAATCTGGCACTATTGTCATAGGATTGTGCTTATCAAAGACAAATGATTTGACTCAATAGCCCATCCTTTCTACAAAGGTAATTCTTAAGTGCATAATGTACAATGTGAGCAGAATAAACCCTTTCAATTGATGTGAAATTTTTATGTGCACACTGTAATCAGAAAGGGCTATTACAAGTCCAGTATGTCAAAAGTCAAAATAGAGGCAGGGATTGTAATAAAGAAATAATATTTACAGTGATATTGTCAAACAAATATGTAAGTTAGCGTGAAGAAGAAATATCTCTTTTATCAGCACCTCTCCCGCCAAAACTAAGCAGAAAATAGAAATCCAAGATCCTAAACCTTAACAAAAATCACAAAACACTATTTATGCTAGAAGGCTGAATATACTTACATAGCTAATTTTAATATAATTTTCAGAAATAATTCTTCACACCCCTACCCTCCATTTCATTTAGTGTCAGTCAGGCTACATCTACACTGCAGTGCTATCCGGAAATAGCTATTCCATATCTTTTGAGGGTGCCCGTTATTTCAAAATATAATGGGCTCACTATTCCGAGTCTCTGTAAACCTTATTCCACAAGACATAAGGGATGTTTCAGAATAGCCATTTATTTCTAAATAAGTGTTTTGTAGACAGCACTAAATTTTGAAATAAGCTACACAATTTGCGTAGCTCAAATTGTATAGCTTATTTTGAGCTACGGATGCTATGTAGACACACCCTGTCAATGTCCTTATATCTTCCCTTCTGATCCTTTATTTTTGTCAGTTAAACGTTTAAGTGTCAGAACACTTATGTGACATTTTTAAACTGGATTATGGCTGTTTAAAACAGGTTTAGATCCCATAGAGAAGAGGGGAAAGATCTCCACAATCTTCCTTAGCTTTTCACTTGAGCTGAAATATAGGCCTTCTGAAGAAGAGGGATTTGAAAAGAGATTGGAATGTCCTACTGGCTGCTGGATTTTCTCCTGCCATGGTTACTATCCCATCTCATCTCTAGCTTGCTTAACATTGCTTCTCTCCAGTCTGTTTGAAATATGATTGATATTTTCCCCTTGCTCATTAGATCTGACCATCTCACTACTCTCTTTAAATCCCTGAACTGCTACTGCCTTGCCTACCAACTATTAGCCTGCTCATCTGCTCTTGCAGGTCCTGCCCAACTTTGCCTTTTCTATCCTGGATGTTGTTTCTTATTTTCATCTTGTCCATTCACTCTGCCAGGGCTTAGCTCATTCACCTTCCTTTTCTCCTTTCCCCCTCTCCCATGGGTATTTCCTCTATCATTAGTCTCGATGAACTCTCCGGGAATGGAAAGCACAAGGTCCTCTTAATAATTGTCATATAGAAGCCTTCAAATCCCTCTCCAATCACAAATTTCCAGGGAAGCATCTTCACTTCCTGGTCAATGTAAATCTCTGAAGAGCTCTGCTTGGAGGCTCCCCCCACTAGTGCCTTTGTCGAGCTCTGCTTTGCACGTCTCCTGCGCGCTAGAGACTGGTCGGGCTAGCTAGGTGCGAGCATTGCTCTCTGCCTGCGCCTTTGGCTGAGCCAAATGACACAAGCCTGCTAGCCGCAGGAAGGCCCGTCGTGCCCTTCCCTAGAGCACGCGTGGCGTGGGCTCCCTCCGCTTTGCAGGCAGGTGGATGTCGAATGGACTAGTCTTGGCGGGTATAAACCTGTCTTGGGCCGGCAGCGACCAGCCCTTGCTTCAGATCCGCGGCACCTAAACTAGCGCGGGGTATTCTCCCGCGGGACAGCGCTGTAGCCGCTTCAAGCCTCCAGAGCAGCGAGCTGGCTTGATTTTCCATGGGCTCACTCTCTTCTAGATGACAGCCTGCCCCACGCCCGCTGCCTCGGGACCTGGGCCAACTCCCCTTGAAATCAGTGGCACATTTCCCATTGACTCCAACAAGAGTCGCCGCAGGTCCCCAACCTGCAATGCAGTTACCCGTCAGCGCACGGAGCGCCTCTCGCGCACCGCTCCCTTCGGGAAGTTGAATGGACTCGTCACTGTTTGGGATCTGAACAGCCCCACGATTGCTCTGCCGCGGTCATTCGGCGAGGCACGGCCGGAGGGGGCAGTTGTCCAGCACAGGTGCCCGGTTTCCAGGTGGCACGCCGCAGGGTGGGCGCGCTGAAGCATGCCCGCGGGCGCGTGAGCCTTCCTGACCAGCTGTCCAATCTGCTTCTTGCTGCCGCTTGGTCTCTGCCGCCCGGGTCTGACGAGGGCAGTTTCCCGGGCATTCCTGAAAGGGAACAATTTGGAGTAGACGGTTCGGGTCGCAAGTCAGGGGAAGAGGAAGAGGAATCAGGGTGACATTGTAGATGGCGCGTTAAATACAGTGGAGCCCAGTTTCACGCGGCTCATGGCGCTTGCTCGCATTGTGCTCTCGATTGCACCCGGTCCCTGCTCTTTTAGAATCGCCTTGGTCAAGCAGTGTCTTCAGATGGGACGGATTTAGAACATCCTCCCTCCGAATTTCCCAGGGCCAGGAAGAGCAAATTAAAGAAAATCAGAACAACATCCCCTGTTTCTTATGCATGATTTTATAGTCAAGATGCATAATTCGAGTGGCGTGTCTGTATCTAGAATACCAAACATATCTCTGAATGAGACAGTACAACCTTATCATGCCGGATATTGAGACGTGCTAAGAGTATTTCCCATTGTCTCGCGACTTTATTGCTGGATTCTCACTAGTAACGTATCCCGTGCAGTGTTTGGGGAGGGTTTGAACTAACGCTTTTGGATGTAAGGTTATTGGAAAGCATCGGGATTCCTTCCCCGCTCAGAGGTGTTACCTCCTCCAGCGTGTCCACATCATTTCATCCATCCCCACCCAGCCTGTAAGCAACCCACAGCAGCCCCTCCGCTTTGCTCTGACCGCAGAAGAGCAGCATCGGGGCAAGGGAGAAGGATGAGAGCGGAACTGATCCTGGAGGATGTGAGTCTGGACGGACTGAGCGGACTCCGGAGTTCTGCACAGACACATTGTCTTCGCCCTGAACCTGAGAGCGCATCAGTAACCCTGACCGCTATGCCCTGGGAATGGTGAGACGCTGAAGCCGGTGAGGAGAGACGCTCTCAAGGTACATTTGGCTACATGTCAGGAGGTTTTGTTCCATGGGATTTCCTCCGCCCTTCACATTACTACTGATGCGGAGTGAAGTGTTTCTAATATGAACTTTCGCTTTGGGATCTGGTTTGCGGTTCCACTGATCTTGTGCGGCATTACCCCAGAAGTGCCTGCTTCGTGGTGGTAAGTTCTGCGATTGCAAAGGTTTTATTTGCTCTCGGTGGGATAAAATTAATAGTAAACTACAAGAAGAATTGACACTTTCCCCTCCCGTTTAGTTGTCACACAATAAAGCTTGTCGCCGCCGGTTGTTCAGATACAAGAACTCCGATCCTAAATGAAGCCGAATTGTACTGCGTCTTCTTTCAACTTCTCTTTTCCCTCCCAGCTCCCACTCCTCCGTCCCCAGCCTTAACAATTAAAGGTTTGTTTCACTATGTGCCCTAAGGAAGATTCTTTGATCTGGGACTGATGAGCGCTTTTAGCGTGGACAGTAACAGCAAAGAGTCAGTTGGAGGTTGATTAAAATACGCCCTGCAGAGCTCTTATCACCACGTATCCTTAGAATCCATCTAAGGATCGAGCTAAGGAAAATGTATGACGATGTCGCTCCGCGTGCAACAAGTTTTTGCACCGGTGTACGTTCAAAGATATAGCTGATTGATTCTCCTTGATTGACTATCCACGTCCTTTTGTTTATTTATTTTGCATGTAAAATGACATCTGAAAATGAACTTGTCCGAAAGCCCTCTCGGGTAATCCACTGGCTAAATTCAAGCAGAAAGAGGCGGGGTGCAGTTTGCACTAGGGCCAAGCTTGTATACACTTGCGTTTCAGTGTTGCTTACTACCTTCCCTCCTTGTTCATTCCCTTCCATGAATTGTCAGAATAGTCTCCAGCAGGATTTTGTTCAGACTCTTGACTCCCCTCAGCCCCTCCTCCAGCCTTTTCCTAAGGAGAAAAAAAAAGTTTCTCATCACTGAACTAAAAACTCCAAATGAATGTCGAAGAAGCCTATTGGGACCACAGCTTGTCAGCTCCTAGTTCAAAAGATATTTGAGCTGGTTAGGATAGTAATAATCGAGCTACAAAACACAGGGCTAATGAAGGGGGACCCTAGAATAAGAGATTTCCTTCAGAGAATAGGGTCTTAAAACAAAACAGACACTTCACTAAGGAAGAGGAGTTAAACTTCCCTTTGTAAACATCGTGTCCAGGGAATGCATTTAGGCTAACACTGGATCAAAGGTCGATTTATCATACTGACCCTTTTTCAATACAATTGCTATTTCTGTGTCCATAAGAGTATACACATTATTTATTGCAAGAGCTTTTTGTCATGCAGTCTTTTATGTGTTACCCAATAGTATTGTGTCCAAATAATAGCTTTAACGATTTGATGATCACAAACTAATGAAAATACGGGGGGAAAGACATTTACTGCTGTGTGATCCCTTCAAAAGACACCCATGGCGGTTTGGGTTTTATAAAAAGTACCTTTCTAAACATTTCAGGCCTAATAGAGAACATCTGGATGCAGATGGTGATGTAATTTAAGAAACAAAGCTGACAAAAATCAAAGTAAGGAGCTATCAAGGAGTGTTCGATTATTCCAGAGTTTCGGTAGCAAGACGCAGCAGACATAGGATTTGGAAAAGGTTTCTACCCAAAAAGCAAACGCAACTGCAAATTAGACTCTAGAGATGAAAGGGAGGCATGAAGAGAGGCTGATAAGGTTGTAGTACAGGCAGGAAAAGACGCTCTGCGGCTTTTGCTCCTGGGAGGAAAACAAAGGGAAAGGTAGAGGGCTCCTTGAATCACAAAACAGTATTGGCTCCTGGCAAACCGGCAGGCATAAGGGCACCTAGCGCTGTACGAGTCGGACTCTGTGCCGCCCCTAAGAGCCCCTCGCTCCTCAGTCAGTCCCCTCCCTAGCAGCTCCCCAGGCCCACTCCGTGCCCTTCCCCTTCCCAATAGCGGCCAGTCAGTGCCAGGCCCTTTCCCAGTAGCTCCCCATCTCCAGTGCCCTACTCATAGCTCCCCCGGCCCGTGTCCCCCAGGCCTGTCCCACACGCCCTCTCCCCAGCTGCCCGTGCGCCTTTGCTCCCCGCAGGTACATGGGGGCGCTGGGTTCGTCGCGGGTGATGTGTGACAACGTGCCGGGCTTGGTGAGCCGGCAGCGGCAGCTATGCCAGCGGCACCCCGAGGCCATGCGCTCCATCGGGCTGGGCGTGGCGGAGTGGGCGGCGGAGTGCCAGCACCAGTTCCGCCAGCACCGCTGGAACTGCAACACCCTGCACCGCGACCGCAGCCTCTTCGGCAGGGTCCTGCTGCGCAGTGAGTACCCGGCCGCACGGGGCGCTGCGGGGCACCTTGAGGCGCCGCTGGGGACCGAGGGTGGGGTCCCTGTTCTGGGGGACGCTGCGATGAGGGGGGAGCAGGCGGGCTCTCTGCCCCTGGGACGGGTGGGGGGGAAGAGCACAAAGGATCCCCGTGGGAGAGGTGGCGATGGAGGCGGGATCCTTGACAGTGGACTGGGCGGATCATGCGGGCGGGAAGCAGGAGGGATCCCTGCCGCTGGCTGGCGGACAGTGGAATTGCACAGCACGAGCTCTGGGCCAGCCTGTGCAGGGAGCGGAGAAGCCGTGGCAGCAGCCCAGGTGCCTGAGCTAAGCGGCTCCACCCGGGACAGGAGACCGATCGGCCAGCGGCGCGCTCCGGGTGAGGCGTTACTGCAGAGAGACCCGAGGCAGCGTGACTCACACGTGCCCTTCCGAGGCCTGACTGCAGCAAGTGCTCGCACCCAAAGGGGGAGGGGGGGGGGGGAGAGGGATGAGACATCTGTGCGTGTCTCCGCCAAACAGTTACTCCCCCAGCCCAACCCTCACAGCTAAGAAGCGCGCTCTGCGGTTCCCTGGCTGATGCTTAGCAGAGGGTGTTGCACTAATACCGTTTAATCATCCGGCCCCGGGGACAGGAGGCGGCCAAAAGCGCAGCGCAGCGTTTCCCGGTTTCCCCGCGGGCGCGATCATCTCACCATTACCTTCCCGCGAGTTAATTCACTGCGACTGGAAATCATCCGTGTCCTGGGAGCACTTCCGAAGGCGCGGAAAGCACTAAGCGCTCCCTTGCTCCACCTAGGGCTCAGCGGGCCACTTAAAACTTGTCACCAGCGACTCAGCCTCACGTGCTTTTTGTCTCCAGCAAAGCTTTCTCGGTAACCTGGGCGACGGCTGCTTGGAATTGCGAGCTACATTTCCCACAGCTCTCAATCCATTGAGTGCATTACAAAGTGTTGTTAAAACTGACCATGTTTGAGACATGAGAATAGTGCCCGTGAAAAGGTTCTAGATGTTGTTTAAAACAACAGGGTTTTTTAAAACAACTCCCCCCCCCCCCCAATCCTTTGGATAACAAATCAGAGGGTAAATAACTAAGTCAGCTTATAGATAACCCAACAATAAGGAAATTGACATGGGGACTCATTTATTATGTACTTTGGCACAGCTCTCCAGCTGGTGCAAATTGTCCCAAAGCAATTGACTTTAATGCAGCTTTGTCAATGTACATCACCTGCGGATCTGCCCTTTTAAGTTAATTCTTAGCACTATTTTAAGTTGTGTCATAGTTATATGATGTCATGGGGGAAATATTCCAGTATTCGGTGTCAGGTAAAGAATCCAAAAAGCCTCTAGGTAAGAAAACTTGCTTTGTCTGTATATACAATTGTTGGTTTACAAGTAAGATTAAATATATGTCACTATATTACTAAAAAATGTTGTTCATCAACAAATACTTCTTCCAAGACAAATATCCCAAAGCATGAAGAGTAGTTGGCTTGTAAATCAGTCTCATGTATATACAACTCACTATCCCAGAGCATTACACTTTGGCAAAACAAATGCCTGACGTACTATATTAAATTTGCATCTTCCCTTTTGTAAATAACTCAAATGTATTTATGTATTTCCCTTGTAAAAATGCTGAACTTCAAAACATATATGAAAGAGAACAACTAGAGCCAAAATCTGCTGTTCTACTGAGTTATGTCTAATATGATTAGGATGCATAGGTGCTGAAACTAGAGGTGCAGGTGTGTGTTGCACCACCCCTTGTCTTGAAGAGGTTTTCGTTACATAGATGATTAACAGTTTGGGTCAATGACTCCCAGCATCCCCACTATAAAAAAAATTATTCCAGCACCCCTATTAAGATGCACAGGAAAGTATGTATACTAGTCCTGAATACCATCTGTTGATGATAGGTGGGAGTAAAAGAACATTAGAAGTAGTATATTTCCTATTTATATTTCCTATTCACCTTAAAATGTTTCCTCACTAATTTGTGTAAACAATTCCTGTGATGAAACACAAACACTATAATTTCATTTTGAGCAGTAGTTCTTAACACGTGCATTGTCTGTGACACCATCAATTGGAGGAGCCATAGGGAGCAGTTCCTGCTCAGAGGGAACTAGCTCTGGGCCATTTGAGAGTTTGAGACCAGTGAGCAGGATTGGGGGAGCTCGGGGCTGGCAGGACCCAGTCACAACTGTGCAGGCCACTGCTGGGCAGGAGTGAACTGGATATACCTCATGCTATGTCCTATTTGTTCAGGTTGGTGCTTGGGACAGCCCCCTGGGAATCCATGACTTCCTCTGCAGGTGGGTTGAGGAGACAGTGCCCTAGGTGGGAAGGAAGGCAGTAATTAGTGATGTTAAATTCTCGGGAATAAACTTTCAGAGAATGTTCTCCAATGCGAGAATTTTTGGGAATTTTCTCTTAAATACTTGTTAAATAGTTTTAAAAGAATTTTACAATTTATAATAATGTCTTTCTTTAATAAAACTTCAAGAATCATGAACGTTTCCAACTGTTAAAATGAAAATTTGGGAAAGTAAAGAAAAAAAAGACAGAAGTTTAAATTACTAGAACTTTTATTACAAATCTTCTGTTGCAGGATACAAATATTTTTAACTTCCTGGATTGAATACAAGTCTAATCAGAATCTGCACTTTCTGAATCAGACCCATATATTTCTATCTCTCCTTCTTCCTCATACATATCCTCTTATTTGATTTCTTCTTTCTCTTCAGCATCATCAATTTCTTCTTCCTCAGTTCTCTGGTTCTGTTTCCTTTTTTCTTTTAGGGATTTCAATAGAGCATCATTTGGGTTTTTAAGAAGCTTTGTATTATGGGCTATGAATGTCAGCTTGCCAGCCCTTTCTTGTGTTAACTTGTTTCTTTTTGCATTATGAATGATACTGTAAGCACTCAAACTTCTTCCAGTTTCTGCCATTGTTGGTGGAATATTCAATATGTTGATTGCTGCTTTCCCTAATTTTGATCCATAGCAAATACCTTTCCACCATGTTACTGCATCTACTGAACCAGCTGATTTTGTTGCATATGATTTTCCAAAAAAAACCTTCTTTAGCACTATACTCTGCAAGCTCTGCAATGACTATTGCTGAGTGATCAGTGCCATACATTCTTGTAACTAATTTATCGATGAATTAATTTCCTTGTATTTGTTCATTTCTAGTAAGGCACTCACCATTGAATTTTGGATCTAGAATATTTGCAGCGTAGTGAATATCTTTTAGAGCCATATCTTTTCTTTTTTCAAAACTTTTCATCACATCCTGTTTTTCTTGTTTGGACTTTCAGGTAGTAGCCTATCAAAAAGATCACTTAATTCCCTGAAACATTCAGGAACTTTGTTCATTTTTGGCTGGTCAGATTCAAGCAGCGTAATCCATTTAACAAAAGGACTTATCAGTGCATGCAGTTTTTGGACCCGTACCCAAAATACATCTTCATCCAGGATTGAATTCCTGGTACATTTGCTCAGTTTAGTCTGTAAATCTTCATGGACAGCAAGGCATTTTAAGACATTTTTTTTATTTCAATAAGCTTTTCAAACAAAAAAAATGGAACCCACCTAGTTTTAACTGGCAATTTAAGTGCACAAGTTTGATTTTTCTCTTTTTGAAATGCAGTAAAATGAGCTTGTAAAACTTGAGATTTGTTAATTTCCTTTACAATAGTTTTACAGGTAGCTTCAGTTTCTTGAACAGATTTTAAGTTACTGATGTCACCAATTAACAAATTTAGTGTATGAGCAGCACAAGTGTACATAACAATGTGACTGTATTTTTCATTAAGCATTGATAAGGATTTCACCACTGCTGCAGCATTATCAGTGACAATGGCACCACATTTTTCAGTGCCTATTTCTGTCATTATTTCTTCCGCACAGAATGCCATATACTCAGCAGTATGGCATTAAACATCGGTCGCCACTGACTTGTAAAATACAGGTTGGGGTGTTGATATAATAAAATTTAAAACAGATTCATTTCTTCGGTTTCTCCAAGCATCACACTCAAGTACAAGAGAAGAGGCTTCAGCAATTTTTGTTTTTATAAGAGCATCGACACGTTGATATTCAGCTTCCAAAAGTTTGTTAGAAAGTGTATACCTGGATGGCATCTTGTAAGATGGTCTTAATTTTTGCATGAAAGTAATCCAATCTTCGTTTTCAACCAATGAAAGAGGCGATCCCGATGAGCAGGGCTTGACAAATAGTGTAATCTACTCACTCATGGAGAGTAGATTACATCCTGGAAGAGCCGGCGCGGAGCGATCTGTGCATGCACGGAGCGATCTGCGCATGTTCAGAGCACAGAACCGCATGGCTGGCGAACAGGGCTCGCCACCACTCTGCAAGCCCTGCCGATGAGAATATAGCTTCTGCAAAAAATTCATCCAAAACTTTGTTTTCAGTTTCATTCATAGAATCAAAGTAGTGACTTATGAGACACCTTGGCTGAGCTAGATGTGGAAGGTGGTGGTGTAAATTCACTAGCACCATCACAGTGTTCTATAGATGTTGATGGTTGAGGTGATCTGCTTCTGGACTCTGAGAATTTTGTTGCTTTTTCCTTGATGTAAGCAGGAGTCTTCAGACAATTGGAAATATGCTTTCTCATCCTTGTTGCATTTCTGATGTATTCAGCCTTGCAGTACTTACATTCATATAATACTTTGTTTTTAACTGTTTTATGAAGGAAATAGTCCCACACATCACTTTTAGGCTTAGTTCTTCTTTTCATACTGATGAAAACACAATTACACCTTTCACAAAAGAGAATAAATGTGTTATTGCCTCCTTATATACTTTTTGTGATGCTTCCAGAAAGTTCCATAACAGTCAGAATTTCTGACTCATGAATGTTCTAGAAAGTTCCATAACATTCTGGAATGTTCTATAATGTTCTCAAACTATCTTGAATGATCAAGAAAGCTCTTTAACTTTCAGGGTGTTCTAAAAGCTGAATACAATATATTATTTCAAGAGAAAATGAAAAATTAGAAAATTCTCAAAAATTCTTGGGAAATAATCTTTTGGAGAATATTCTCAGAATATTCTTGTTCTCGGAGAATATTCTCCAGAGAATATTCTCACCTCACATCACTACCCCTAATGTATGTTGTGGTACAGGGGACAGAAGTGGCAACCATAAGTCATGTTTAGTATCAGTCATGTCACTAACTGGCTACAAAGTGAGTTGAAATTGTGTATATAGCAGTGGTCCCCATCGCGGTGCCCACTTATAAAATTTTTGGATCATACCAAACTGTGAGGGGTTGCAAGTGCTTTGAAGGATAAGATTATAATTCAAAATGATCTGGACAACCTGGAGAAATGGTCTGAAGTAAATAGGATGAAATTCAATAAGGACAAATGCAAAGTACTCTACTTAAGGAGGAACCAACGATTTCACAATCTCCGTGACTGTCAAGGAAGGAGTACTGCAGAAAGTGATCTAGGGATCATAGTGGACCACCAGCTAAATATGAATCAACAATGTTGCAAAAAAAGCAAACATTATTTTGGGATGCATTAACAGTAGTGTTGTGAGCAAGACAAGGAAAATGATTCTTCCCTCTGCTCGGCCCTGATTAGACCTGTATTGGAGTATTGTGTCCAATTCTAGGCACCACATTTCAGGAAAGATGTGGAGGAACTGGAGAAGGTTCAGAAAAGAGCAATAAAAACGATTGAAGGTCTAGACAACATGACTTATGAGGGAAGACTGAAAGACCTGGATTTGTTTAATTTGGAAATGAAAAGACTGAGAGGGGACATGACTGCAGTTTTCAAATACCTAAAAGGGTATTACAAGGAGGAAGTGTCTCAGCTGGGGGCCACATCAGTCAGGGTTGGGGGGGAGGGGTTGGAGGAGTTTTTTTGCTTCTCATTTCTGTGGTCCTCAACTGATTTTTCTGTAGGTCAATGGCCCCCAACACAAAAAAGGTTTCCCACCCCCGCCATAAATAAAGAAATAATTGAAACCTTTTATGTTGGGACATAAATTAATATTTTACTTCTTTAAAAAGAAGTTTGATAAACTAACATGAGAAAGTTAAAATGTCTAATCTGTTTAAATTAAACCAGTTTCCCTAGCAGCAGCACTAACAAATGGCTCAGGCTAATTATGCAATTAATGATGAGTTTCCGTTAGCAATTGGTGTCCGTAGAAAGGTTTACATTGAGCAGTGATCCACAGGCCAAGAAGTTTGAGAACCACTGATCTAGATGATACGTGGTCCTGCTGTGAGAGTAGGGGACTCGACTCAATGACCTCTCAAGGTCGCTTCCAGTTCTAGTATTCTATGATTCTATGAATGGAGATATTGGATTCTTGAACAACAACTCCTTCCAGGAAGCAATGTACTATTTAATGTTGAAATAACCCAGCATTATCAGTCAGTTCAACAAACCCAAATGAAACATTGCAACAATTGTGAATCAATATTTTTCAGAAATGCTGTTGTGTTAGAACACAAGTGTGAGAAGCCAAGTTAGTTAATATCTCTATCATTACTTTGTGGTCACAGTAGACAAGACCAACTTGTGTTCAGCATTGCAAAACAGTGCAGCACACATCTGGTTAAGGCTTCTAGATGGTCCTCAGGTATAAATGATAAATACTAATAAGTCAAGTCCATGAATCATGGCTGAACTTTGTTCCCACTAGGGTTTACTCATAAGGGGATGATGCAATGCAGACTTTTTCTTGTCTATGCCTATTACAAAGTCATGGTCAGTATTATGATAGCTAATTTAACTCTTGGGGCCAAATTAACATGCTTTTAACATGATCAAAGTTTGTAGGGAAGATAAGCCCTTAAAGGGTAGATTCCTCTTTATTCCTAGGGGCTTAATCAGTACATGAAGGTGCACATGTCACCTTCCTGTAGTAACTTTAATGTAGTCTTTAAAGACTGCCATTTTCAGCACAAACTTACTTTTCTGAATGTCTCTTTTGCAAATAGTCTCACTTGTTCAACTTAAACAGCCAATCAACAAAAAAGGATTCTAAGTTACTTTTCAGAACAGTCATTTGGTAATTATGTGTTCCCTAGGGAACATAGATTACTTACTTAATGCAAATATGTATATAATATATTTCAAGTGGACTGCATGGTAGTTTTGTTAAGGGTCGAGGGAAGTGAAATTTAATATGATGTAGATATGGTTTCTTGATTTTTAATAGTAAGACTGGCAGAACAAAGACACTAATCATTTTCAGCCCAAAGTTGTATTATAACTGTAATTAGCAAACTTTAAATCTGAAATGAGCAAGAACTTCAATGCTATTTTGCTTTTCCAGTTATTATTTACATATAGTTTGCCATAAAAAGTCTCATGCTTCTTCATATCACCAAACTGTTTTGTGTTTTCTGACTGGAGAGATCAGTTTTTCTTCAGTTGTTAAATACTTACTGTAGCAACCATTAATAAGTACTCAGACTGCCGTTTAATTGCAGTTAACTGATACAATTAATTAAAAAAGTAATCATGGTTTAAAAAATTAATCATGATGAATCACATTGTTAAACAATAGAATACCAACTGAAATTTATTAATTATTTTGGATATTTTTCTATATTTTCAAATAATTTTATTACAATTACGACAGAGAATACAAAATGTACATTGATCACTTTATATATTTTATTACAAATATTTGCACTGTAAAATGATAAACAAAAGACAGTATTTCTTCAGTTTGCTTCATGCATGTACTGTAGCGCAATTACTTTTTGATACAAGTGCAACTTTCAAATGTATATTTTTGTTACATAATTGCACTTAAAAACTAACCAACGTTAAATTTTGGAGCTTACTAATCTCTTCAGTCCTACTTGTTCAGCCAGTCACTCACACAAACAAGTATGTACACATTAATGGGAGATAATGCTGCCCACTTCTTATTTACAGTGTCACGTGTAAGTGAGAACAAGATTTGCATGGCACCTTTGTACCTGATGTTGCCAAGTATTTATGTGCCAGGTATGCTAAACATTCATATGCCCCTTCATACTTTGGCCACCATTCCAGAGGATATGCTTCTATGCTGATGATGCTTGTTAAAATAATAATAAGTGAATTAAATTTGTGACACAATTCTCCCTCAAGGAATTCAATGTCTCCTGCTCTGTTTTACCTTTATTCTGCCATATATTTTGTGTTATGGCAGTCCCAGCACATGTTGTTCTTCTGAAGAATACTTTCACTATAGATTTGACAAAACGCAAAGAAAATACCAATGTGAGATTTCTAAAAATAGTTATAGCACTTGACCCAAGGTTTAAGAATCTGAAGTGGCATCCAAAATCTGAGAGAGATAAAGTGTGAAGCATGTTTTCAGTTGTCTTAAAACAGCAACATTCCAGGGCAGAAACCACAGAACCTGAACCACCAGAAAAGAAAATCAGCCAGTTTGCTGGTGACATTTGATTTAGATGATGAACATGAACATATAGTGATCCACTCTGCTTTGGTCTGTTATGGAGCAGAACCCATCCTCAGCAGGGACACATGTCCTCTGGAATGATGGTTGAAGCATGAAAGGACACATGAATCTTTAGCACATTTTGCACATAAATATCTTGTGATGCTGGCTACAACAATGCCATGTGAATTACTTTTCACATTTTCAGGTGACATTGTAAATAAAAAGTAGGCAGCATTATCTCCTGCAAATTGTAGTCAAATCTATTTGTCTGAGCACTTGGTTGAAGAAGAAGTAAGACTGGACTTGTTGACTCTAAAATTTTACTATGTTTTGTTTTTTAATGCAGAGGCGGTGGTTGTACATAATTCTGTATTTATAAGCTCAACTTTCATGATAAAGAGATTGTACTACAGTACTTGTACTAGGTGAATTGAAAAATACTATTTCTTTTGCTTTTAACATTGTAAGTAGTTGTAATAAAAATATAAAGTGAGCACTAAATATTTTGTGTTCTGTGTTGTAATTGAAATCAATATATTTGAAAATGTAGAAAACATCCAGAATATTTAAATAGGTAGGATTCTATTTTTAACAGTATGATTAATCATGATTAATTTTTTTAAATCACTGAACAGCCTTAATAAGTACAGATACTAATAATGAAATACAGCACTGTTTTAAAGCCAAAGTTTATTAAGACCCTAAAGAGTTTTATATCTGTCAATATAGCATGGCTGTGTATTATGAGTTACTACTTGTTGTTAAAATAATTTTATGTAGCTATTGCATTGAAATATGTACCTTTCACCTTAAGAGAGGGCATAGTTTGTAGTGTAATGAAGTATCTTATCAGAAAATAGAACTGCATGAGAACTCGGCATGGAGAAGTGCAATTATCAGGCCAAATCCTCCTCACTTTAATCATACAAATAGTCCTGTTGACTTCAATGGTTCTTATTTGCACAAATAAGTTGAACAGGTTTGTTGTCTAGATAGTCAGCTTGTTTTCTTGCCGTATAACAAGATATTTTCTAAATCTACTTAAACATCTGTCCTAAAAGTGATTGTGGAGAGCACAGCTGATCTATGAAAATATAATAAACCAAATAATAACAAACTTGTAGTGCATCCCATCCCAATTCAAGACTTCTGTTAATGAGCTTTTACTAAAGAGGGGGCCAAATTCAAGCCATCAGTAATTCTCTAATAAAATTACACCAGGTGTGAATTCAACCTAGTTTCTCTTTTGTACACTGTAAATTTCAGTGTAAATGAATCATAACAATTAAAATGATCTGGAACTGAATATATCAATGATTTTAAGGTCAGCCTTCTTGTTTCAGGTAGCCGGGAGTCTGCTTTTGTGTATGCCATCTCTTCTGCTGGAGTTGTATTTGCTATCACAAGGGCATGTAGTCAAGGGGAATTAAAATCATGCTCCTGCGATTCTAAGAAGAAAGGGTCTGCCAAGGACAACAGAGGCCAATTTGATTGGGGTGGTTGCAGTGACAATGTTGACTATGGTGTCAAATTTGCAAGAGCATTTGTGGATGCCAAAGAAAGGAAAGGAAAAGATGCCAGAGCACTAATGAATATTCACAACAACAGAGCGGGAAGGAAGGTGGGTGATAATTCTTACATATTACATCTTCTTCTCTGTAAGGGTGTGTCTACACAGCACCCTTACATCAAACTAATCTATGCAATTTGTGCTACACAAATTGCATAGCTTATTTCAAGGTTATTTCAAAATAGTTTATTTTGAAATTTGGAGCTGTCTACACAGCACCAAATTTCAAAATAAAGTGCTATTCCGACAAGTCCCCTAACCCTCATAGAATGAGGGTTACAGGGACACTAGAATGGCATGCCTGTTATTTCAAAATATATTTAAAGATGTGGAATTGTTATTTTGGGATACTTCCGGTATCCCAAAATAGCCCCGCTATGTAGATATAGGTCAAGGAATTTTAGGTCATTTAGGCTATTTACGAAAAATGGAAACATATTCTGGGGGCTTTAACCTTTGGGACTCATCAACATATCTCAACAATACATTTTGGATAAAATTCACTCTGTGCTAAGGGCCAATGTGAGAGCTATTGCACCACTTATTTGCGAAAGGTTTCAATCCTTAGAAACAAATGAGTATGGTCTACGTGACTGGAGCGTATTGCTTAATTATTTAGAGCAGGGGTGTCCAAACTTTTTTCAAAGGGCCAGATTTTATGAAGTGAACATGCGTGAGGGCCGACCATTTTGCCTGACATTCTTTGAACCATTAAAATTAAACACAAATTAACTATTTTATGCAAAGTTTATTGCAAACGGCATACTTTTCATTTCGTCACATGGATGACAAATCTAAACAGGTGTTAAATCACTCTGCCTTTCATATCTGAAGGCCAGATGAAAAAAAAATCCAGGAAGCTGAAATATATGTCAGGAACATTGTAAAGTACATTACATATTATTGGTAATAAAGGTTGTCTGTCAACTTTTAAGTTCAAAAAATACGAACAGGAACATAACACCAAGTATACATGTTGTGTCCAAATATATTTATAACTGATTTAGACCAACTGACATTAACTGAGATTTTACAATGTATTCATCTCAATACATATGGATTCGTTGGGGGCCATAAAAGATAGATATTGCCAAATTACCTGTGGGGCCGTATTAAACCGGAACACGGGCCGCAATTGGCCCGCGGGCCGGACTTTGGACATGACTGATTTAGAGGATATAGGAAAATGCATTATATGCACCCCATCTGAAAAACTGTTGTATAGCCCAATCTGAATCTGTACTATTTTCACTGGGGAAAAGATTTAATTACTAAAAATGAAGAATGTTGTTGACTTAGTTCAAAATATGTGTTATTTTGCATGCACATTAAATAGGAAGTATGTTTTTTATATTGTGTGGTTGTTTTATAATTCCATCACCCATAAGAAAAATGTGTTGCCTTTTAATCCATGATTTGGTTAATTCTGACTAAAATGGCCTCCATTTTAGATTTTCTCCTAACAAGCCCTCTCCCTCTAGTTTCAAATGGTTGTAGCCAACACATTGGTTAGCCAGATGATGTTATCCAATTCACTGGAGTGTCAGAATGGTCAGTGAAGGCTTTATAGTGTGAGGGATTGACTATAAGGGGCTGTTGTATACAGACCTGGCCAAAGAGTTTGCAGGGATCGAGAAGGCATGTTGTAGTTGGCTGCGCCATACAGCCAGGCAGCTTCCCGCTAGGGCAGCGAGTGAGTGAGTGAGCAGCCAGGTGAACAGGCACCGGGCAATGTGGGGCCCAAGGCAACCACCTTGCTCAGCTTGCCTAAGGCCAGACCTGTTTGTATATGAGACAGCTCATGATTTTATACAGTCAATCTGTGGAATTCCTCATCAGAGGATGTTGTGAAGACCAGGACTTCAACAGGGTTAATAAAAGAACTAGATACGTTCATGGTGGTTAGGTCCATCAATACTTATTAGCCAGAACAGGTAAGAATAGTGTCCCTTGCCTGTGTTTGTCAGGACCTCGAAATGGATGACTGGAGTGGGATACTTGATGATTACCTGTTCTGTTCACTCCCTCTGGGGCATCTGGCATTGACCACTGTCAGAAGACAGGATATTTATAGACCTTTGGTCTGACTCAGTATAGCCATTCCTTTGTGTAAAAACCTCCTTGGCTGGGAGCATCTGCTGTCCATCAAATGTTTCAGGATCTCTGTAACTGCTAAAAATAAACATTTTCTCTGATCTGGAAAGTAGTGCCACATCTAATAAGTGACTAGGTTGAAAACAGTGTTCCCTCTAAGCTGTACTGCTGCAGAGTTTCACAGGTGATTAATCAGTCCTACCCAGTCAGAGGCTTAAGGCTCTGTGCAGGGAGCTCACTGAATGGGGGGGTGGGGAGGAGGAAGCTGATTAATCACCTGTGAAGCTGTGCTACTGCACAGCTTAGAGGGAACACCATTGTGTAAGATCAATTAAGAGACTTCTGCAAATATTTTAACTTTAAATTAGCTAAGGAACAGCAAAGTTATAGAGCAAATCCCTTTATACTTTAGAATCTGATTTTTAGAAGGGGGTTCCCATGTTTTACCCATAGTTTAGTGGTTTAATTGTAGTTAGAACTTGGTGTCCTTTAGATGCCTCATTACTTGAGTATATCAACAAATCTGGCAGTTACAGGTCTAGATGGAATAAATCACTTCCACACCACAGTTATTTTTCATCTGCAAAATAGGAGGCCAGAATGTGTACCCTTTCAAAACTACATTTTAGTAAATCAAAACATCCCATGCATCAAATGAAATACAGCCCTGTTTGAAACCCAAAGTTTATTAAGACCCTAAAGAGTGTTATATCTATCAATATAGAATGGGTGTGAATTATTAATTACTACTTACTATTAAAAGAATTTCACGTAGCCTTTGCACTGAAATATTTTGTGTATCATTAACTGAGCACCACTCCAGAAAACAATTCTTTTATGTCTTAATGGGCAGCTTGAGATGGCTGAGGCTGTCCCAGATATCAGTAAATCTGGTAAGTAGGGAAATGATTTCTCAGAAGTGCTTCCTGGATCTTCAGGGAAACTGAAAGCAAGGGGAGAGGAAAAGACCAATCCTGAAGGTTGACAAAACTGAGTAAATTATGCAGACTGGCCTAACCTTGTGAGGAAGACTCACTGCTGCCAGTGGGTGTCACCACAGACCATGATTACAAGAGCCATTACAAAGCTGAAACTGCAGGATCAATGAAAGAGGAGTGAAAGTCTTACATTCAATTGTAGCCTGTTTCACCTGTTTATGTATCACTGGATTTTTTTTTTTTTTTTGGCAGGCTGTAAAGCGATTTTTGAAACACGAGTGCAAATGTCATGGTGTGAGTGGATCATGTACTCTGAGAACCTGCTGGCTGGCCATGGGAGATTTTAGGAAAACAGGAGATTATCTGTGGAGGAAATACAATGGAGCAATTCAGGTGGTCATGAATCAAGACGGCACTGGTTTCACCGTGGCTAACAAGAGATTTAAGAAGCCCACCAACAATGATCTGGTATACTTTGAGAGCTCACCAGACTACTGTATCAGAGACTGGGATGTAGGTAAGCTTGGATCACCACACATGCCTGGGTTGATTTCAAAGTTTTATTCTTTGAAGGTAAAAACTGACCAGTATTAGATTGACATATATTTCCCTCATTATTTCCATCACTCTTTGTTATCTACAGTTGGAAGGAGAACTCAGTAAAAGAGTGAGAGATAATACAGCTTCTTCACTAACAACATCCTGGCCTTCTCTACATTTAAGAGAACCAGTTGCACCAATATTGTGCATACTTTAGTGGAACTGTGGCAATGACAACAGTAGAAACAATCACATACTGTAGTTATCTAAACTGTATTTAAACTGGGGTTCAGTCAATAAGATGACACTACATGATTCACTAATTTTATTATAGTCCCAAGAATGGAACAGGGTCTACAATTGCATGTGTTACCTTTTCTCTCCTAAGCAACTCTATATCTGTGGTTCTTAAGCATTTTGGGTGCTGTCTTCATGTACTACACATTTTTTCACATTCAACTGCATTCTAATCTGCAGGACTGGGCCCTAGAACACATGGTGACAGTCATCAGGTTGGTGGCTTGGAGCAGTCCCAGTTCCACTATGTGTTAGAGATTGCACAACTGAACAAGAGAAAGCATTGGCTGGGAGTCAGGGCACAACACAGAAGCTCCTCATTCAGGCAGGAAGGGGAAGTACATCCAGGGCCGGCTTTAGGAAGTGCAGGGCCCAATTCTAACCGTTTTGATGGGGCCCCAGCAGCCAGGATTTTTTTTGTTGACCAAAAAAAACCCAAAAAACCCACGCACACAAATTTCGGTTGAGCAAAAAAAAAAAAACCAGCACACACCGGCGCATTTAAATCTCCAGATACAGGGCAGAGTCCCGCCTTCCCACCAAACCCAGTGGCTGACTCCCCCTCCATTGGCGCAGGGAAATCCCTGCACTCAACTCACCCCTCCTGCAGCACACAGAAGCTGCCATGCTCCTCCAGGGCCTACACCCCCTCCCGGCATGCCAGCACACTTCCGGATTTAGGGTGTGGGGCCCTTTTAAGCGCAGGGCCTGATTCAGGGGAATCGGGCGAATCGGCCTAAAGCCGGCCCTGAGTACATCATATGCCAATGCAAGTCTGAAGTACCAGTGCATTCTACACTATCCCTCCCTGCCTGAGGGAGTAAAACTATTTTTTTCTTTGGAAATGGTTTGGCCTACTCTAGAGCATGCACTAGGAATTAGGACTTCAAGGCAGTACAAAGACCAAACAACAGGTTGAAACTCACTGGTCTGGTACCCTCGGGTTTGAGTGGTCCAGGATGAGGGAATTTTCTGAACCAGGGAAGGTCCCCTGCCACCAGCCCCCTCAGCCTGATGCCCCTCCCCACTGCCGGCTCCTTTGGTTCCGCTGCCAGCTGGGTGACACAGCTGCCCTAGCCCTGCTGCCATAGCTGCTGCTCCAGCCCCACTGTTGTCATGGCAGCACACAGCACTGGCCCCGCTGCTCCAGCACCAGCCCCACTGCCAGCCAGCACATGGCACTGATCGGGCTGCCTAACTGCCATGGCCCCAGCTGGTTTGCCACAGTCCTGGCTCTACTGCTGTGATCACAGACAGGCTTCCCCTGCTGAGCTGCCATGGCCCAACCTCATTGCCTGGCCAGTAAGCAGTCTCACTCGGGCTACTACGGCACAACCCTGCTGCCGGGCCGGCACACATGGGCTGCCCTGGCCCCAGCTGAGTTACTGGGCTGCCCCTGCCCTGCTGCCATGGCCCCGCTACTGCCGCTGAGTTGCTGAGGCCCTGGCTGTGCTATCACCAGCCTTGCCATGTGCAGAGCTCTCCGCTGCTGGCCCTCCTGTCCCGGAGCTCTCTCATTCAGCAACATCCATGGTCCTGTCGGACCATGGATGTTGCCGGATGAGAGAATACCTGTTTAGGGAGATGCAACCTGTAGAAGAAAAGACCTAGAGAAAATGAACTCAAAACAGATTATACTACAGTGATGTCTGCAAGTGTTATGAAGCTGAGAGCTCCAGGTGTAATAGACATCACTCTTTCTTCAAGGCAAAATTAGTGTTTTCCCATTAAAAATATCTGCTGCATCTTTAACTCTTGTTTGCTCATTTATTTACTGAGTACCAGCAGTATGCCTGTTGTTATATTGAAATTAGAGGAAGACATAGCCTCTGTCCCACGTGAATGAAACAGCCAACAAGCAGTACCAGAATCAAAGCAGTGTGTGTTTTTTGTCTGTTACTTGTTCATGTACTTCGGCAAATGTCGTAAGAAACTCATTGAGTTCTGTGGTGTTTTGCCAGATGCATAATGAATGATTAGCTTCTTGTATTACTATAGCCAACTTTTGAGTATGTTGGGTATTGTAGAGGAACAGTAGCACCATTGTGGTAAATGGTGAGGCTAACTTACTGATTAACAGCTAGTTTTTCTAAAGGGCTCTAAAATCAGCAGGCTTACTTGGGTTGTCTCAACATTGAATGCATCATAGGGAGCAGGGGTAGTGTTCCATATCTGAGATCACTTGAGCAAGGCATACCTGATATATAACCCCTGTCCCCCATAAAAATCAAGTGACCCCACAATTTTACAGGTATTGAAAAGTTTGAGAAGCCAGAGGCTCAAACTAGAGCTTTTGTCCTTCCAAAATAGATATCATCCACACAGAATAGAACTCAACTAATGTCTGGCACACACTGACCCTTTGGGCAAGCAACATTTTAAAATTGATGAAGGGTAAAAGATGGCTTTACAATATGGCTCAAGCCAAACTGATGAGCCAGAGAAAACCAGATTTGGGTGTGCAGCAGGAATGTGGCTTGATGATAGACTATGTGGGTTTTCAAAGTGACGTGCAATGGCCAATGAACCTGGCAGCCCTGAGTGCTGTGAGTTATGAGTCCTTTCGGGAACAGCTTTTTGTACAGGTTGAACCTCTGTCAATCAGAACTCTCTGGTCCGGCAACATCCATGGTCCAGCACGACCACGGATGTTCCAGGACCAGAGAAAGCCAGTGGATCGCCGGAGCCTAGGAGTCCTGTGCACTGATAGATTTGTGGGCTGCCGGTAGCAAGCTGCCAATGGGGCCAGAAGCCTAGATTCCCACAGCTGAGAAGCTGAGCATGCCCCAGTGGGGCTGTTCAGAAGAGTTGAGAGCCTGGCGCCCAGCAGCGTGGCTGCTCAGCTAGGCTGCCTGGCATGCCCTAGCTGGGCTGCTCAGTGGGGTGGGAGCCCGGCACGTTGCGAGCTAGGTTGCCCAGCATAGCAGGCAAAGAGGGGATGGAGACCAGCAGGGCAGTGGGGCCTGTGGCCACTCTAGTGCTGGAGGCAGGGCAGTAGCAGGCGGGCCAGAAATGACCTCCCCTGATCTGGCAAAATCCCTCATCTAGGACCAGGTCAAGTCTTGAGGGTGCTGGACCAAGGAGGTCCAACCTGTATTTGTAATGATTAGTGTAGCTAGCACCTCCACCGCAAGATGGTGCAATATCTTTATTGTAGTCTTGTATGTTACTATGATATTGACCCGACCATAAGGAAGTTAGCAGGAAGCTTGATGTTACCTGTGTGTGCTGGAGTTGGTTCTAGCAGTGGCTCAGTCAATCTCCGTGATTCTATAAGCAAGTATTTCTGTATGTATCTTGTGTTCATTAGCTGCTCTCTGCCTGCATTCTTAAGGGACTCCTTCTGGAAGTTTTGCCCTCATAGCAAAACTTCTGGTTTAAGAGTAATTTAAAAGTAATTTAAAATGCATATTTCAGACTCAGATTTTAATTTAGAAGTATTATCAAGGAAAATAGTATTAGTGTAATACAGGCAGTCCCCGGGTTACGTACAAGATAGGGACTGTAGGTTTGTTCTTAAGTTGAATTTGTATGTAAGTCGGAACTGGCGTCCAGATTCAGCCGCTGTTGAAACTGACCAGCAGCGGCTGAATCGGACACGCCTGGGGCAGAGCAGCTGGGGTGCTGCTGGGTTGGTCCCGACTGGACCAACCCACCAGGTGTTCCCAGGTCAGCCGCTGCTGAAACTGACCAGCGGCTGACTACAGGAAGCCCGAGGTAGAGCTGCTCTGCCCCGGGCTTCCTGGAATCAGCCTCTGATCAGTTTCAACAGCGGCTGAATCTGGACGCCTGGGACAGAGCAGCTGGGGCGCTGCCGGGTAGGTCCCCGCAGCGCTGCACCTCGGCGCTGCGGGGACCAACCCGGCAGCCCCCCAGCTACTCTACCCCAGGCGTCGGCGAGAAAAGCCTGGTCTGCTGGGGGGTGGGGCGCACTAGCTGCACCTCCCCGCCCCCAGCAGACCAGGGAGACGCGGAGCGGCTTTTCTCGCCGCGGAGGATGCAGGCGGCGGGACCATGGCGCGTCTCGGCAGTCCCGCTGCCCGCGTCCTCCGCGGTGAGAAAAGCCGCTCCGCGTCTCCCTGGTCTACTGGGGGGGTCGCTAGCTCCGCATCTCCGTGGTCTGCTGGGGGGAAGCGCCCCCTGCGCCGCCGGAGGCAGCGACAGTGGGGGAGGCTCCCCACAAAAGCAGGGCCCCCCCCCCGGTTTGTAACTAGGGGTCCGACTTAAGTCGGACTGACGTAACCCAGGGACTGCCTGTATAGAGAAGGTTAAAGATGCTAGTAAGTAGCAGCATTAGGATGATGCAATCACTTGCTTGCTCCTCATCCATTCCTTAAATAGTGGGACCAAGTATGATCAAACAAAAACAAGTAGCCGTGACTCTCACTAAGGCCCATATGTTTAATGAGATTGTTGAGCTTCAGGACACTAGGGTTGCCAGATGGTGTCAACAAAAATATCGGACACACTTGACATTACATCATAATCTACATTACATCTTATGTAGAAAATACCGGACACTTATATTTTCTCATTTATATTTTCTCAGTTTGTTTCCCAAACAGAAAGCTCAAATACTGGACTGTCTGGTTCAAAACCGGACACCTGGCAACCCCATAGGAAACTCATTCACAACAGAGAGCCATGTTCTAGGGACTGGATTAAGATCATCAATGACTAATACAGGGATACTCAACTTTGGAAGCTCCGGGGGCCACAATGATACTCACAGCACATGCCGAGGGCCGCAGCTTAACTGTGGTTGCATATACATGCAAAAATATATTTGCAAAATATGCAAATAGCTTCTTTGACACTGACAGGCATAAATACAAAGATTAAGGCAAGACTACACAACACGCAGGCCCCATTTAAGCAAGTTCTGCTCATATTAATAAAATGTAATATTTACCTGATTTCCACCCATATGACAGCACTTTTAATAGCAATGACAGTCCAGGAATTTAACTACTAAAATGTATATCAACAGAAGACCATTATATTGACTAATTTTTTTTTTTGGCTCCCACCCACAGGCCTCAAACAAATGGGCCGTGGGCCACATGTGGCCCATGGGTCATGTGTCGAGTAGCCCGGAACTAATACAATGCCAGAATGCAGTCACTTACATTTATCATAACAAATAAACACAGAAAATAAATGTCAACTTCCTATAACAAGTCATCCAATCTATATCAACCAGGAGTGTATAAATATCTATTTCA
Source organism: Pelodiscus sinensis (assembly GCF_052426305.1). NCBI lineage: Eukaryota > Metazoa > Chordata > Testudines > Trionychidae > Pelodiscus > Pelodiscus sinensis. Next base: position 47,237,462 of record NC_143052.1, read on the forward strand.
ACTCTCCAAGTGCTGTTGCTCCTTGGAAAAAGAGGTCCAATAGGGTTACCATATTTGAACTTTCAAAAAATAGGAGACTCCTGAGAGGAGTATCAGTTTCTGTATCAGTATCTACCAACTCACATTGCATCCCCACCTCCCCAGCCATAAGATTGACAAAAGATAGTCTGAATGCATGCATGAAGCTGGATTTGATTAGTTATGATGTAAATTTCAAAGAAATGTGCAAAAAGATGCAGCAACAGAAGCCACATTAAATAAAGTCTGTGAGTACATTTCATTTATGCTATTATTAATCATTAAGTCAATTATCAATAATATTAAGTTGTATATTTTCAGTCATGCAAATGGACATTCTTATACAGCTTTTTGTGGACCACTTGTTCTGAATTTTGATGTAGTTTGGCTCTTTGGTTTGAAAAGGTTGCTGACCCCCGGTCTAGAACATCACCTGCTCTTCCTGCTGCTCTATAGTGAATGTTCATATTACCAGACTGCTATAAATCCCCATGGCAAGAATAGACTATTGTGCACCTCTGCTTATACAACCCACAAAACTCAGCTCAGAATCTTTGATCCCTTTGAATACAGATGTACCTCTCCTTGTGTATATAATGGGAAAATACAGTTCTGTGAGGCACACCACACAACATGAACTAATACAGTTACTAAGTCATTCCTCCTCTCTGCTTCTAATAGGAAAATCCCAGGCAGAAACATACTTACAGTCTCTTACAGTACTTACTGGGGTCTTGCTAGTTGCATACGGCAGAACTAAGATTGCAAGATGCTGCAATGTACTTTAAATCTGTATTTGCTCTGACCCTTATGGAAAAGTAAGGCGGTGCCAATCTATATTATTCATGTTAACTAGGATAGTAGTTACTAATGTGGCAATAAATAAAGAAAAGTCTAGAAAAGAGAGGCAAGTTGAGGCACAAGATTTGCCTTACTATGGCATCCATTCAGTTGAGGTAATTGACAGGTTGTGAGCATCAGGTTGTGACCTATCTATAGGTCTCAGCAATGAGTAGCTATTTTATTTAGTATAGGGAAGTGCAGATCATCTCTTCTGGATATCTCTGCTGTTTACTCTGATCCAAGTTTTACTCCGAATACACATGCTAGAGAACAGCTGCATATCGCACATCAAGTCAATGGAAATTTTGCTATTAACTACAATGAGAATAAATTTCATCCATCATGTGCAAAATAAGTAGCCTTTCTGATAAAAGGATTGGATCTAGGCCTTTCAGATATTACTTAATGGTCTTTGCAGATCCTCTACATGCTCATCATAGTCTCTAATAGTGAATAATGGCATCAAGTCTAAAATTTTTATCTGGATGCATACATGTTATGGGCATGTTGTAGCACTGTACAGAGATTGACTTCATAGCCTAGAGTTACAGACACAACATTTTCTTTAGAGGCCCTGTCTTTCATTGTAACTTCTGTGACACATTTACCCCTAAAAGAAGAGGCTTTTACCCAAGCATCTGTAAGTGAAAATACTGCTTTACTGTCTCTTTTTAAAAAGTGTAATGCATTATGTCAGGCTTGTTATCTCAGAGGCAATTGGGCATTTTCTCTGTAGTGTATTCTCCAGTGTATTATCTTCACTTGTCTGACTCTGTCAGGTCTGCTCAGAGGGTGCAGAGTCTGACAAGTTCTTTTATTCATCTCAAGATAACACTTTTAATGAACAATTTCTTGATGCTCTAGGAGTCTGAGAAATTATTTGTAACAAAGGATAATTTTTTTGACAACTGGTAGTAAAACTTTAACATAAAAAGGGAATATGTAGTTCAGCTCTGTGGAATTCTGTTTGCTTAGTCTAATGATACAATAAAGTTCAATAAACAAAACAAACATGAATCAGACTTTGACTGAGATGATAGAAGCAGTTGAGCAGGTTTTTTGCTCATGCTTAACTTCGCTTCCCTACGTTGGAATTTCTAAAAGAGCAACTCTGTGAAATTTTGTATGAGAGAAGATTATAGAACTTTGAGTTAGGAAACATTTGTTATCTAGCGTCTCAGTGCCAACTAAATGTACTGTCAAAAAGTTTCATTATATCCCTGAACATAGCTTGTATGTCATCCCACAGGGAATTCAGATGTTTTGGTGCTTGGAAGAGTACCCCTAAGAATTCTGTCATTTCTGTTATTCTCCCTATATATGGTATAGCTAGAAATTGTAATTGTAGTGAATATGTAATGAAGCACCATCTTGACGAGGGGTGGGAAATAATTTTTGAAAGGGGAACACTTCAAAGCTTTTTGAAGTGGTCACAGGCCACTCTGGAAGGGGTGGAGCCTCAGGCAAAAGTAGCAGGGCCTCAGATAGAAGTGGCAGGCGGGGCCTTTAAATAGCAGGAGTTGAAAGGACTTGTGCCTCCTCTGCAGCTCCCAGGCAATGTGTTATGGGGGGCAGGAGCTGTGAGCCCTTTCTGCTCCTGCTATTTAAAGGGCTTATGCCTTAGCAGCCTCCCAGAATGGCCTGAGCACTTTAAAAAGAAGCAGTTGAAAGGGCTCACAGCTCCTGTCCTCGCCACTAACGCATTGTCTGGGAGCCACAGGAGAGGCCTTTCAACTCCTGCTATTAAAGGGCTTGTGCCTGCCAGGTGGCTGCTACCACATTGCCTGGCAGTCACCCAGAAGGCACAAACCCTTTAAATAGAAACAAGTGAAAGGGCTTGTGCCTCCCCCGTGGCTACCAGGCAATATGGCAGGACCGGGAGCTGTGAGCCCTTTCAGTTGCTTCTATTTAAAGGGCTCCTGCCTTAGCATCCACCGGGAAAGTGTGTGCCCTTTAAATAGAAGCGGTTGAAAGGGCTCGCACCTCTCTGGCTCCCAGGTAACACATTAGGCAGTGGGGCCAGGAGCTGGCAGGCAAGCCAGATGAAAGATCTTGGTGGACCTGATCCAGCCCACTGATGGACTCTTGCCCAACACTGATCTTGATTAAAACAAAAAACAGGATTATGTAGCACTTTAAAGATTAACAAGATGGTTTATTAGGCGATAAGCTTTCGTGGGCCAGACCCACCTCCTCAGATCAAATTGTGGAAAAAAATAGGCATGACCATATATACCAAAGGGATACAATCAAAAAAAGTGGACACATATAAAAAGGACATTTTTTGAGGTTTACAGGATCTTTTAAAAAAGGCTTCCCTTTTCAAAAGAACCACATCTAGACGGTGGTTTCAATTTTGAAATGGTGCTTTTTTTGAAAGAGCACCATGACGCGATTATGCAAATGAAGCATGGGATATTTAAATCCCTGCTTCGTTTACAATTTTAAAGTGCCTAATTTACATCCTTCTGTCGAAAGAGGGATGTAATTTAGGCACACCATGGTATGCTACAGAGGAACAGATTTTTATTTACTTACAGAGGCTCCTTTATAATTCCCTCTGAATCATCTCAGGTCCTTCTGCTCTGCCAGGAAGGTTGAGAGTGATGTTACTGGAGCTGTGGAGGCAGGCACGCAGGGTTCCGATGGGTAGCTGTCTGCTAGCACTGCGGTAAATCTCTGCTCAGGTAGAAGATACTGAAACATATTGGGCCCTGCTGCTGGGGTGGCCTCCTGATGACAGGGATCCAGAGTGGTTGTTGCTAGATAACCCCAGCACCTTGGAGTGGGCTGGTGCTGTTGCTACAGTGGTGATGTTCCAAACAGCTCTTAACCTGCAGAGTTCCTAAGTAGCTTCTTAGTTGGCTTCCTCTGCCTTGATATCTCTCTAGTCTAGTTCATCTGCATTCTTCCTGTCTCCTACAGAGCTTTGTCCCTTGCAGAGCTTTAGCTTGCTAACTGTCTCTCTCATATTCAGTTCAAGCTCATTTCGTATTAATTTATTATTGTAATTCCACCAGTTTTCAGGAATTTGCCTATGCTAACTGATGCCAAGTGTACAGACAGACATATGGCATCCCAGCTCAACCAGTGTCTAGTTTGTTTTTCATATTAATTTTCTAATAGCCAATCATCCTTCAGCTGAGCTGTGACATAATCAGTTAGTCACATGGATCTCCTGTATCTTTTCATGTGAAAATATTGTCATCTTTTCATTCTTATGGGTTCAATGAATTCCTATGGCTGACCTTTGGATGAACCCTAACTACTTCCTGTCCAGAAATTCCATTAGTTTCTATAGGCTAAAATGTAGCCCTGTGAAGTTTTGCACAGTTAGTCTCCACAGGAAGTATAGTTTACCATTACACCGCAAGGTATAACATTATTACATTACATGCATAGACTCCTATGAGCTTTATAGATGGGTCTTCCATTCTCATCGCATCACCCTGTAACTGTCCTTACTGAACTTTTCCTAATTTCAATTACTAGGGGGCTTTGCTGAGAGAGCCTGCTGACACTGATGACGTGATGATGTCATTCTGCCACCCAGCAGGAACATTCTGTCATCCAGCAGGAAAACTCTTTTATATACAGAGAGAGATTATTAATTTTTATTGAACTAAACTTTATTTTCTAAAACTAATCATGGTTCCAAGCATGTCAAAGAATTCTGATACTAACACTGTCCTTCTTATATCAAATTAAGCAATTTTTCCATTTTCGAATTTAAACCCATTCTGCAAATTTTCTGAAGATCTTCAGCTTAGAGCTTAGTAAGATGTTCCAGGCAACTGAGGCAAAATCTTTTTGTCACAATATCAGATATGGCAAGCACTAACAACCAGGTGTTTGCTAACTGGGGAATGCAATCACCTAATATTTCAGCTAATGTTAATGCTTCATGATGCAATGGAGAAACCTTTTAGAAAGGGTGGGATTTTTAGAAATCATTGACATTCATTTCACTCTACTCCTATTGAAACCAGAAGAACTTTTTAACATTGACTTCAATGGCAACAGAGAGAGGCCAACGCTGAGTGCTTTAGAAATTCCCACCCCTTAATCTCTTAGAAATCCTGGAATATTTCACATACTCTTTCTTCGTCTTCTAATAAATTGTCATCTGCCAGAATGAGTAAAAGCTCAGCAAGAGCAGCTAGGATGATATGAGACCTCAGGAGCTATTTCTTTTTAAAAAGAAACAGAGGGAGGTTTATATAAATGACACAATTTATTAAAACTGCGCCACTGCCCTTCCCTGGATATACATCTTTCCCTCCAAAAATGCTCTCAATGAGCCACATCCATTAGCTTCAAATAGGCAGCTGTTAGGCAATTCCATTTTACAAACGTACACTGTTTTGGCCTGCATAATAGGCTCAGTACACTGAAAGCAGTTATAAGAACTATATTTCACACTGTGAGCACACTCGTGGAAAATTGGAGCATGTTTCATGGCTAGCTGTATGAAAGGTAGAATTGTGGAGGTCACCAATTTATTGACAGTTTCTTTATTATAAGCTGTTCACCTGCAGTCACTGTCTTATGTAATGGATAGTTGAAGCAAAATGCAGGACAATGTAGCACTTTAAAGACTAACAAGATGGTTTATTAGATGATGAGCTTTCGTGGGCCAGACCCACTTCCTCAGATCAAATAGTGGAAGAAAGTAGTCACAACCATATATACCAAAGGATACAATTTTAAAAAATGAACAAATATGAAAAGGACAAATCACATTGCAGAACAGAAGAGGGATGCGGGGGGGTGGAAAGAGGGAGGAAGGAGGGTAAGTGTCTGTGAATTGCTGATATTAAAGGTAGGGAGAGTGGGATGTTTGTGAGTTAATGGTATTACAGGTGATAATTGGGGAAACTGTCTTGGTAATGGGTGAGAAAGTTCAAAGTCTTGTTAAGTCCTTGTTGGCAAGTGTCAAATTTTAACATGAATGACAGTTCAGAGGATTCCCTTTCAAGTGCAGATGTAAAAGGTCTTTGTAGCAGAATGCAGGTGGCTAAGTCATTTAGAGAGTGTCCTTTCTGGTTAAAGTGGCAAGAAACTGTTTTCTCTTTGTGATCTTGTCTGATATCTGTTTTGTGGGCATTAATCCTTTGGCGAAGTGTCTGAGATGTTTGTCCAATGTACATAGCAGACGGACACTTTCGGCACATGATAGGATAGATTATATTTCTGGATGCGCAGGAATATGTGTTCTTGATCTTATAACTCACTTGGTTAGGTCCAATAATGGTTTCAGCAGAATGAATATGTGGACAAAGCTGGCAACGGGGTTTGTTGCAAGGGAAGGTACCAGGGTTGGTATTAGTGTGGTATGTCCTGTGGTGGTTGGTAAGAATCATCTTGAGGTTAGGTGGTTGTCTATAGGAGACTATGGGTCTGTCTCCCAGAGCCTCTTTGAGTATGGTATCCTGTTCCAATATAGGCTGTAGTTTATTGATAATGTGTTGGACAGGTTTAAGTTGGGGGTTGTAGGTGATGACAAGTGGTGTTCTATTGTTGGTTTTCTTGGGTCTGTCTTGAAGTAGATGGTTTCTAGGTATTCGTCTGGCTCTTTCAATTTGCTTTTTTATTTCTCTGGGTGGGTAGTTGAGATTTATAAATGCTTGGTAGAGATCCTGAAGCTTCTGGTCTCTGTCAGTGGGGTTAGAGCAGATGCGGTTGTATCGAAGGGCTTGGCTATAGACGATGGATCGTGTGGTGTGTTCTGGATGGGAGCTGGATGCATGTAGGTAACTGTATGAGTCGGTGGGTTTTCTGTAGAGAGTGGTGTCTAATTTTCCATTGTTGATTTGTACGGTGGTGTCTAGGAAGTGGATCTCTCGTGTAGAATGGTCCAGGCTGAGGTTGATGGTGGGGTGTAGGTTGTTGAAATCTCTGTGGAATATCTCCAGTGTTTCTTGGCCATGTGTCCAGATCATAAAGATGTCATCGATGTACCGTAGGTAGAGGAGGGGTGAAAGGGGACGGGAGTTGAGGAAACGTTGTTCTAGGTCAGCCACAAAGATGTTAGTATACTGTGGGGCCATGCATGTACCCATGGCTGTGCCGCTGATCTGGAGGTATAAGTTGTTCTCAAACTGGAAATAATTGTGGGTGAGAACAAAGTTACATAGGTCTGCTATCAGGTTGGCAGTAGTGTCCTCTGGGATAGTGTTTCTAATTGCTTGTAATCCGTCTTCATGTGGGATGTTGGTATATAGAGCTTCTACATCCATGGTGGCAAGGATGGTATTATTGGGGAGGTTATCGATGTTTTGTAGTTTCCTTAGGAAGTCAGTAGTGTCTCGGAGATAGCTGGGGGTATTGGTTACGAAGGGTTTGAGAAGAGTGTCTACATAGCTGGATAGACCAGTAGTGAGCGTGCCAATACCAGAGATGATGGGACGTCCGGGGTGCCCAGATTTATGGATCTTGGGAAGTAGATAGAACAATCCTGGTCGGGGGTCAGAAGGTGATTCTGTGAGGATTTGTTCCCGAGTAGCTGTGGGGAGGCTTTTAAGGAGACAGTGTAGTTTCTTTTGGTAGTCCAAGGTGGGGTCAGAGGGGAGAGGTTTGTAAAACGTGGTGTTCGAGAGTTGTCTGGTTGCCTCCTGGTTATAGTCGGCCTTATTCATAATGACCACAGCACCCCCTTTGTCAGCTGGTTTGATTACAATGTCCAGGTTGTTTTTGAGACTCTGGATGGCATGGTGTTCAGCGCGGCTAAGATTGTGTGTCGCTTGATGTCGTTTGCGAATAATGTCAGTCTGTGCGTTGTTGCGGAAGCTGTGTATATAGAAATCCAGATTGTAATTCCGACCGTCAGGGGGAGTCCATATAGAATTATTTTTCCTTTGGTGTTGGTAGGGGGGATCTGGTAGGTCAGATAGATGTTCAGTGGTGGTTTGGAAATATTCTCGGAGACGGAGGCGGCGAAAAAAAGCCTCAAGGTCACCACAAAATTGTATCCAGTTTGTGGGGGACGTGGGGCAGAAAGAGAGACCCCGGGACAAGACAGACTCTTCTGCTGGATTGAGTTTGTAGCTGGAGAGGTTAACAATATTATCCGGTGGGTTGAGGCAGTTGCTGTTGTAGCCAGTGGTATGGAGCAGATTAGAAAATTTATTGTCTTTTCTTTGTTGTAGGGAATAGAAGTGTGTATAGTAGATTTCTTGTCTGGTGGAACAAAAGTCTTGCAAGGTGTCAGTCGGTGTGGATGTTTGTCTTGAGATGAGACGATCTAAGTTAGAAATGTCATTCTTGATGGTTTTCTGTTTCTTGTATAAAATACTTATCAGGTGGTTTCTTAATTTCTTGGATAGTGTGAGGCAGAGTCTTTCACTGTAGTCAGTGAAGTATGTTGATCTTAGTGGATTGTTCACTTTCAGTCCTTTGGGTACGATGTCCATTTTCTTGCACTTGGATAGAAAGATGATGTCTGTCTGTATCTGTGCGAGTTTCTTCGTATAGTTGATGGATTTCCATTCCAAACGGCTAAATGTAGTGCCTTGCATGTAGAATAGTGATAGAAATGTAGCCGTGTTAGTCTGGGGTAGTTGAAGCAAAATGCAGGACAATGTAGCACTTTAAAGACTAACAAGATGGTTTATTAGATGATGAGCTTTCGTGGGCCAGACCCACTTCCTCAGATCAAATAGTGGAAGAAAGTAGTCACAACCATATATACCAAAGGATACAATTAAAAAAAATGAACAAATATGAAAAGGACAAATCACATTGCAGAACAGAAGAGGGATGCGGGGGGGTGGGAAGGGGGAGGAAGGAAGGTAAGTGTCTGTGAATTGCTGATATTAAAGGTAGGGAGAGTGGGATGTTTGTGTGATAATGGATAGTATTCCTGTACAAAACATTTTTCAGGGCGAGATAAATCAGACTGTGTTCAAATGAGTGAAACCTTTTCTTAAAGGAAACATCATAAAATCATATCCAGTACAAGTTAGGGATGTAAGTGACTAGTCCCTCAACTAGTTGCTTCCCCTCCCCTTGCTGCCTCTATCAGAGGCAGCAAGGGGAGGGAGCAGGAGCTGGTGCTGGGGAGAACTAGATTAAAAGCCTGTTTCCCCAGCACCGTCTATGCATGGGGCAGGGGAAGCAGCGGAGTAGCGGGACCAGGTGCAAGCCAGGAAACAGTTGATTCCCAGCTCACACCCAGTCCCAGACACTGTGCCTCTTCTTTTTAAATGTATCAAGAGCCTGTTGGCTCTTGATACATTTAAAAAGCAGAAGCACAGTGGGGGGACCAAGCATGAGCTGCGACAGCTGATTCCTGGCTTGTGCCAGGTCCTCCCCACTGTGCTCCAGCCTTTGAAATGTACTGTATTAAGAGCTGGTGGCTCCCCCAATGGAAAATCCATCAATTAGTTGATTAGCTGATTATACTAAATTTTAAATCCCTAGTATAAGTTGTAGTGACTTGCCAGTGATGTGACTGACACTTTGAAAAAGGAAGGTGCCTGTTGTTTTCTATGGGATGAAGGTGTCGGTGGTGGTGATGGATATTGAGACTAAGAATCCAGTTCACTGGTACAGTAGGAATCCTTTAAGTTGGTCTGGTGGCACAAAACAGTCCTAAACCAGCCACTGGAGGATCCTCCAAATTGATGAGGATAGTTCAGTGATGCAGAGATGCTGAGGTGAGAGAATATTTCTGGGGGGAGTATGATGCTTGCAGACCAAGTGCCAGTGTAACCCATATACCTAGTGTGGTTACCAGGCAGTGGCACCTAGATCACAGCAACAGTTAAGACCAAGAGACCTCTACAGCATGGGCTGGGAGCCACCTGGCTTTTAGCTCAAAGGATAGAGACTCCTATACTCAGCTCCAGAGATCCCACGTTCAAATCCACCAGATCATGCCAAGGCTCCCTTGGTTCAGTGGAATACTGAGAGGAAGGTAGCTGGAATCACCAGTGCATTCACACTGTTAAAATAGCTATTGGAGCGCTAAGAGTGTGTGTTGTGATTTTTAAAATCTATTTTATTGAATGCTTGTGAGTTGCTGCATGCATTACTCTCACCTCTAACCTGTGCATCCCACACTGGAAGGTACTATTTGAGCAGTTGCATTATGTATCTCTGTGGCAGTGTAATTCAACTGACAGGAGAGGCATTAATCATTATAAAGTGCTGACCTCCAGCTGAAAGTGTTAAATTCTGACCAAGGACTACTATGGGATGACAAAGATGACAAAAGACATTTATTATTTTCTGCCCCCATGAAGATGAGTCATGCAAGTGGATTCCTCCCATGAGTTTGCAGCTCAGAGCACAAGGGAGGAGGGGGATAAAAAATCTAAACAAGAAAAAAATCTATGCTGCTTGGATTCAGCATGGAGGTGGAGGTCGGGCCAGGGCTACTAGGCATAAGCAAGAAGTCCCCAGTGCTTAGCCTTGGTTAGCCTTAAAGGTCATGTAGAGTTTGCTTATTACAGAAGCTTGTATTGCCTTTTGAAACTTCGGGCACGTCTAAACTACATTTCTTTGTTGAAAGAGGAAAGTAAACTAAGCAAATCGAAAGTGCAAATGAAGCACAGATTTAAATATCCTGCACTTCATTTGCATATTTGCGTCCGAGCGCTTTTTCGAAAAGGGGTTCTTTTTTTGAATGAATCCTTTCTAGACTGTGTTTTCACTTTCAAAAAACCTTTTTTCGAAAAAGCACTTGGACACAAATATGCAAATGAAGTGTGGGATATTTAAATCCATGCTTCATTTGCACTTTCAATTTGTCTCATTTACATTCCTCTTTTGAAAGAGAAATGTAGTTTAGACATGCCCTTACTATTGTAACTCATTTGTGCATATATGTTTACCTGTTTTAACCTTGTTAATAACTCATTTCCTTTTCCTATTAATAAATCTGGGTATAGTTTTATAGGATTGACTACATGCATTGTCCAAGGTGCAATTAATCTGATACAAATGATTGGTCTTGTGGGATGGTGAATAACCTGAATATTGTTGTGCTTCTTGATGAAAGGAACCATCTGTCACAAAGGTACACTCACCCAGGGTGGCGAGATAGCTCAGCATACCCAAGGGAACTATCTGTGGCTTCATAGTTAGGCTGTTATAGTGTCCAAGGATTTTTGCTTGATAACTTGTTGAAAACAACAAAGCACAGAACTCACAAATCAGTTTGGGGTTAATGTCCTAGGCTGTTTCTACATTGGCATGATTTTGCGCAAAAGCAAATGCTTTTGCTCAAAAACATACTGCCTGTCTACACTGGCGGGGAGTTCTTGCGCAAGAACACTGATGGTCTAGTGTGTGAAATCAGTGCTTCTTGCTCAAGAACTATGATGCTCCTGCTCAGGAATAAGCCCTCTTGCGCAACTATTCTTGCGCAAGAGGCTAGTGTAGACAGGCAACATGAATTTCTTCAGCAAGAAAGCCCGATGGCTAAAATGGCCATCAGAGCTTTCTTGCGCAAGAGAGCGTCTACACTGGCACAGATGCTCTTGCACAAAAGCACCTGCCAGTGTAGACGCTCTCTTGCGCAAATACTTTAGCACAAGAACTCTTGCGTTAAAGAGTATTTGCGCAAGATCATGCCAATGTAGACATAGCCCTAGTGATTTATGTAGTTCTAACAGTACTAACGGACAGGTGAACCAGACTGCTGACACGACACAGCTGGAATCATTCCACTGAGGCATTGGGGACCTTGGTATGAGCTGGCACCTGGTCTGCTAGTGCCACAGCATGGGCAGATTTTTCCTATGCCTAGAGGATCTTGGGCTGCCATATCTGTCCCTAGGGTCACTTGAAGGTCATTTTTAAGATCATGGGTATCTTTAGTAAAAGTCATAGATGGATAACAGGCCAAACCCAAAAATTCACAGTCCATGATCTCTCCATGACTTTTACTATAAACACCCTCAAATAAATCTTGGGAGGCAGAAGCTGTTGGGGAAGTGATCTGGGAGAACCTTGTTGAAGAGCAGTTGGGGCCAGCAGCTCCAACTGCCAAGGGCCACTGAGCAGCAGCTGCTCTGGCCACCCATGGAACCGCTGCTGAAGCAGTCCCTAGCGCTAGTCACACCAGCCGTTAAATGGGTGGTCCCCGGGGCCACCCAAGCAGCACTGGTGCAGCTGATTGCAGGGCGACCCAAGCAGCTGGCTGCAGAGATGTTCCAGTAGTAACAGGTGTGGCTCTCCCTGGGGTCACCTGAGCATCTGGCCCCAGTGCGAACTGCTATGGCAGCCTTGGGGACAGTCACACTGACTGCAGAAGTCACAGAGCCCTTGTCATTGTATATTCATAGTAGTGTTCAGGCTGCCTATGTTTATGGGGGAAGTAACCCAGCATCCAAATGGTTGTAGGGTTGAGTGGTTCAATGGTCCACCTTTACCCCACACCTCACTCTTTTTTAATATGCGGTGAGCAAACCTACCTTGCACCAGACATCTGCCCCTTACATATTTTGTGACCAGACTGACAACTTGATACCTACACCAGCTGGAAGAGCTTCACATCTGGTTGATGGCTTTGCAGAGATATTTAATCTGCTGGACTATGAATATCAGTTGCTGTTGATCCTCATTGTTGCTTCACTGCTTCTGTGTTCATCTACCCATATATGATTGCTTTGGTTACATCACAAAATTATTGTGCCAACCCAAATTAGCAATTTACCATATCTCAGAGACTTCTGTGACCATGATTGGATTGAAAGCAGAGTGTGAATTTAAAGCTGCTGAGTATAAATTCCTATGGTAGCACTTTAAAGACTAACAAAACATGTAGATGGTATTATGAGCTTTCATGGGCACAGTTCACTTCTTCAGATGACTAGAGTGTTGGATGTCCAGAATCAAAATAAATAGGGAAGAAGGGGAGGGAAGGAAAAAAACGGGAGGGGAGAGGGACAAAAAAGTCAGTGGGTATATAAATATCAAAGGGAAAACCGAGCTGGCATGTAACAGGCAAAACTATAATCACCTAAAAACTGGATAAAAGAAGCAGATAAGGACCATTAGTTAGCAATTAGAGAGGAAGAGTACTAACATCAGAATCTACACAGACAAAGAACCATTGTTACCTTCATTGGTTGTTTGATAATGTCCCAGCCATCTGGTATCTCAATTCAAACCATTGGCATGCGAATTACACTTATGAATGAATTTTAGTTCCAACCTTCCCTATGTATTTGGCTTGTGGAATTGATCTACAGGCAGTCCCCGGGTTACGTACAAGATAGGGACTGTAGGTTTGTTCTTAAGTTGAATTTGTATGTAAGTCGGAACTGGTACATATTGTAGGGGAAACTCTAGCCAAACATTTCTCCAGAGCTCAGTTTTATTCTCCCACACCTCACTTCCCTCAGTCCTTTATTCTCAAGCTGAGGTGTCTGCTGAGAAAAGCCGCTCCTCATATCCCTGATCTGCTGAGGGGGGTGCTAGCTTCGTGTCTCCCTGGTCTGCTGGGGGGAAGCAGCTGGTGCGGGGTTGCCTCACCCCGTTTGTAAGTAGGGATCCGATGTAAGTCGGATCCATGTAACCCGGGGACTGCCTGTATAATAAAACAGCAACTTGAAAATCTCTTAATGAATGACCAGGCAAATGAAAGTGTTCACCAACAGGTTTCTGTATGTTCACTTTACGGATATCTGATTTGTGTCCGTTGTGATTTGTTAGTCTTTAAAGTGCTACCATATTATTTGTTGTTTTTTAAATTTATCCTGTACAGACTAACTCGGCTACCCCTCTGAAGCTTATAATTACTAGTGTTGGGCTTGATATATTAGTAACCTGTGGTGGGTAGCCAGTTTTGGTGTGTGTCAAAAAGCAGGAAACACTGGTTACCAGCATATTGTCAGTCATGGAGGGTACGTCTAAACTACATGGCTCCGTCGACGGAGCCATGTAGATTTGTTTTTTTGGCAAAGGCAAATGAAGCTGCGATTTAAATGATCGCAGCTTCATTTAAATTTACATGGCTGCCGCGCTAAGCCGACAAACAGCTGATTAGCTGTTTGTCGGCCAAACAGCTGATTAGCTGTTTGTCGGCTCAGCGCGCTAGTCTGGACACTCCCCTGCCGACATCAAAACCCTTTGTTGGCAGCCCCGGTAAACCTCATCCCACGAGGAATAACGGGGCTGCCGACAAAGGGCTTTGATGTCGGCAGGGGAGCATCCAGACTAGTGCACTGAGCCGACAAACAGCTGATCGGCTGTTTGTCGGCTCAGCGCGGCAGCCATGTAAATTTAAATGAAGCCGCGATCATTTAAATCGAGGCTTCATTTGCCTTTGCCTATCTGTCTAATCTACATGGCTCCATCGATGGAGCCATGTAGTCTAGACACAGCCGGAGTAACTATTTGATGTAGATCTCCCAATTCCTGTATTTAAAATACCTACAGTTAAATCCTGGGCTCACAGTTCCACTGACTTCAGTAGGGCAGTTCACTAATAGGCTGTCTACACTTGCAGTGGTATGTAATGTACAGAAACTGCATATACAGCTAGCACAGATATCACATGTAGCTAGTGAGGCACTGCTCAGGAAAATAGAGCGAGCAGAGTGCCCTACACACCTGAACCTAAGGTATATACCGTATAAGGCTTTTTATAGTGCCTCCCATATCTATGCTACTATTTTTAGCAGTGTAGTGTCCCATTGGTTCCCCACTACTGGAGCCTTTCCTTGCTGCAGTGAGAGACCTTGGCAGTGGGGCAAGTTTCTGGCAGCCTTTTCCCGATTCTTTCCCTTTTTCCTGGACCCTTTTACTGCAGTATATAGCTACACATACCCTACATGCTGCAAGCACAGACTAGGTTATAGAGAGCTTAGGCCATGTCTTCACTCCATGGAAGATTGATGCTGTCGCAATTGATCTTCCGGAGTTTGATTTAACGGGTCTCGTAGCACCAAAGACCTGCTAAATCAAACTCAGAAACTACCCCCATTGGCAGCTGGTACTCCTCGAGGTGTAAGGGAAGATGATAGGAGCTTTTGATCCCATTGGTCTTCCACTGTGAGAACGGCGGAGAAACTCAAATCAAGGTACATCTACTCCAGCTACTTAATTAACATAACTGGAGTTGTGTATTTTGATTCAGTCTTCCCCTTTAACGTAGACCTGGCCTAGTAAAATGGTAGCTATCCTGTTAGTTAGCTCACTGGTAATGTTGCACCAGTGTGCCAGCAAATGTTCACCTGCCTAGGCTTGGCAGAACTGTATATACACTGTATATACTTGTTCATAAGATGAATTTTTTTGGTAAAAAGTGACAACGAGCGGGGTTGGCTTATCAATGAGTCTACATTGTCAATGAAGATCGGGGTTGGCAAATGTCAGATCCTAGCCCATCAGGGGAAGCATTCTGCATTTTGCATAGCTTTTTCCACCTTTTTTTCCGGAAGAGGCTTTTCTGCCATTTGGTGCCATCTAGACTGGGCCAAATAGCAGAAAAGCCTCCTCTTTTGGTGGAGCCCTTATGCCTCATGAAATGAGGTATACAGGTATCCCCGAAAGAGTGCGTTTGCTCTTCCGCCAAAAAAAGCAGAATAGCAAACGTGTTCCTCGGATGTAGCGTTCCTCGGACGCAGTATCCCACAAACATCCCATAGGCTAGATGTAGCCAAGGTAACATAACTAACATCTCTCATGTATGATTCATTCCTTTTCTGATCCTCTCCTGACAAGGAGAATAGTGTATTCATTGCTGTATTTTGTTTTCAGAGGGCTTTGTTTTTGTATGTTGGAAAACAAGCAAGCTGTTTTTATGTCGAGCAACTTCGAGACAAATCAATCTGAACAGTTTTTTTTTGTTTGTTCCATGCTGAAGAGTAATACTTGTCTGACAGCTGCGTGTGACATGGGGCAAGCTATCAAGTATCTGGCTTGTTTCACACCTTGTTTCACCGGTGGGTACAATCACCATCGTATAAAGCTTCTGGAAACTTAATCCAAATCACGGTTGTTATGGGTTAGTGCTCTAGACATGCTGCAGTCCATCGGAAGACTGGCCTGGCATCAGCAAGTTAAATAATATACAAAGCAAGGAAGAGGCCAGAGGGGAGGGGATACAACAAGAATCAGGTGAAGTGTATGTGAGGTGACAAGGAGGAATTCAAAGCAAATTCTTAATCCCAGGCATTAATCATATTTGCCACAGTCTTGTCCATACAATTCTTTTGCCTGAAAAGAGATTGCAGGACTCAACACTATATAAGTGGCTACACATTCGAATAGATTTTGTGTGTTATGAACAATGACATATTTGTATGTAGACTGACACATGCCCCAAGTCCTTTACTTTCCATTGCTGCAGTTATGCAAGTTGTAAAGTGTCTTGCACACATGGGAGTGTTGAGAAGCAGGATGGGCTGATGATTAAAATGGGCGCTTAAGACTTGGGTTAATTTCCCTACTCTGCCATAGACTTCCTGTGTGACCTTGATCATATCACTTAGCCTGTCTAAGCCTCATTTGCGTCTGTTTAAAAATGGGGATAATAATATTTTCATACCTCTTAGCGGGACTGTGAGATACATACATTAAATATTGTGAGGTGCTCAGAGACTAAGGTGATAGGGACCATGTAAGTACCTTAGATAAATAGAACAGTAAATATTAATGACTGTGAAGCTTACATTCTTGATCAGTTATGCATTTTATTGGCCATCCCATACAATGAAAGTCTGAGTTAACATCAGCATTCCCGTTATTCTTAATGTTTAAGAAGGAAATTGTAGTTCATATTTGAAGTGCCACCATCATAATGGGAAAAAAACCCCAAACAAAAACCTCCCACAATGTTAAATGATGATAAACTAATTTATTACAAAGCAGGTATATTTTAAAAGGATGCTTTCAGTTAGTTTAATTGCAATGAATTTGGGGATTAAAATGAATTCATAACCATATTTTTTACTAAGAAGAACAGGAAAATGCTAGCA
Organism: Pelodiscus sinensis; assembly: GCF_052426305.1. Lineage (NCBI taxonomy): Eukaryota > Metazoa > Chordata > Testudines > Trionychidae > Pelodiscus > Pelodiscus sinensis. The sequence goes on from NC_143052.1 coordinate 47,254,255, forward strand.
GAATTTACTCTCTACAATTTTTTTAAATGGTTTAATAACATAGGTTAAATGGAATAAGAAACAAGTATCCAGGATGTGTGGAGGTACATATTCATCACTATGGTGATGAGGCTTATAGTAAATCCTAATATTAATTTAAATTGGGTAGAAATTCCTACATACTGTTTTCCATTATCTGCAGTTTATGTTCATATCTTCCCAGCAAGGAAGTTGCCAGGTTTTCCGATAGTAACCCCCTCAGACAGAGAGTGAGTAAAACACTAGAAATCATTAGTCCAAATAGTAAAGACAGGTCTCAGCTGATGTGTTTGTGACTGTATACTGTCATACTGTTCTCTTCCATTTTTATTATGGTAACCTATGAAATATTCATGATAGGGCAGTAAAATAAGAGTCACAAGAAAATGGCACAATCCCTACTAGACAAGAAACAATATTGTGTTTATTCAGCCACTGGTGGAGGGAGTGATCATCACAACCACTAGAACAAGCCCAGAATCCTACACTGGACACAGTAGGTCTGCACATTTTATGGGAGGAGAGACTTAGAGTTTTATTCCATAGACAGAAATCATCTTGCTGTAAAAATGATGGATCTTGCCTATTCATGGGACACCCATCATGCACTGTGGAGACCTTGCCAGAGGGAAGACTGCAGTGTCTCATGGGATATGTAGTTTAGCCAAGGAGCGCAGGCCAAAGGAGAAAATGAGGACAGGGGCAGCCCAGCAGCTCAGACACTTGGGGTATGTCTAGACTACATGCCTCTGTCAGCAGAGGCATGTAAAATAGACTACTCAACATAGTCAGTGAAGCCGGGATTTAAATATCCCCGGCGTCATTAAAATAAAAATGGCTGCCGCACTGTGCCGGCTCAGCTGATTGTTGGTACAGCGCGGCAGTCAAGACATGGATCGGCTGACAGGCGAAGCCATTTCATGAGGTATAGGGGAGCAGTCAACAAAGGCTTCCCCTGTCGACCGATCTGCATTTTTATTTTAATGACGCCGGGGATATTTAAATCCCAGCTTCATTGACTATGTCGGGTAGCCTATTTTACATGCCTCTGCCGACAAAGGCATGTAGTTTAGACATACCCATAGGCTGTGTCTACATTGGCACCCTTTTCCGGAAAAGGGATGCTAATGAGACAAGTCGGAATTGCAAATGCTGCGGGGGATTTAAATATCCCCCACAGCATTTGCATGAATATGGCTGCCGCTTTTTTCCGGCTCGGGGCTTTGCCGGAGAAAAATGGCAGTCTAGACGGGAAGATCACTTATTCCTCTCAAAATCAGGAATAAGGGATCTCCCGGAAAAGGCTTTATTTTCCAAAAGATCCCATCTAGACTGGCGCTTTTCTCTGGCAAAGCCCCGAGCCGGAAAAAAGCGGCAGCCATGTTCATGCAAATGCCGCGGCGGATATTTAAATCCTCCACGGCATTTGCAATTCTGTAGTGTCTCATTGGCACCCTTTTCCGGAAAAGGGATGCTAATGTAGACACGGCCATATAGTTTAATGCCCAACTGATCCAAAATGAAAGATTTCAATTCAGAATTGAAGATTTCAATTCAAAAATTTTTTTACAGGTTAACCCTGGCAAAATGAGAAAGAAGAAGGTATTTCACCATCCAGCTGAAGTGTGGTCACTCTAGTCTGTTGACCAAGGTGCACAGTGGGAAAGGGGAATCCAGTCTGGTCTCCCCATGAGGGAATGGCTGAGGCTCTTTGAGTCTTGCAGGAGGTATTTTAATGTTATATAGAAATAAAATATCTCCAGTGTCTTACTGGTCATCTCAAAAAACATGGAAGTGAAAAGAAAAGTTCACCTATGTCAAGGAGGGCTAAGAAGAATTGTTTACATTGAATGTATTCTCAAGAGATTTCCAAGCACTTTACATAGGCTACCATGTATCAGCCTTATTCTACAGGTAAGGAGCTTGAGCTGCACATGGTCTGTCTATACTGCAGTGGAAGCCCAGTTAGTGGAACTCAAGTAGGCTGATTAGAAAACCTGGAGTTTGGTCATACACTGATTGTTAATCCTGTGTATGAATTTTCTAGCCTGAGCTTGAATCTGGGGTGCTAGAGTGCACACTGCAACATGTAGGCCTGAGTCAAACGAACCATATCTCAGCTTCCCTAGTGCCCTCCTGAAATGTGGCCACTCTTCCTTTGGCCTTGATGAACTGTGGGAAAACGTGACTTCCCCTTCATGTTACAGGAAATTTGAACAGAACACCAATGCATCCTGTCAAGCGACCATTTTGGTCTCTGTGCTCCCAAATATTGGGGTCAGCATTGTGTAGGAGGCACCATTTAGAGTCTCTTGCTTGCACGTTCACTCCTGTGTCAGGAAATGGGCAGAGCTTCTACTGGATACCGGTAGATATTTGTGTGGCATGTTCTAGATTCACGAGGGCACTCTTGCCAGTCCAGAACTGGGTTGCTATAACTGTCTAGAAGCTGGCTACCCTAGACTGCTACAGGTCCGCTGCTTACCAGTGTGATACTGGAAAGTCTATTGTAGGTAGAGTGGTGGCTGTTTCTAAGACAATTGGCTGTGTGCTTTGCCTCTAGGTTGTAAGCGGAAAAGTAGTTGCTGGCTTTCTACACTGCACAGGGGGCCACTGATACACGTGCCCATAGTTTGCCCTCCTTGTGGAACACATGACTATATAACCACAAAGGCCCCTGCTCCATTGTTATGTAGGCATTAGTGGACCACAAAGGCATATTTATGATTTTCATTGGCAACTGCACAGGAAAAGTTCATGATGCCAATGTTTGTCACTAATTGGGACTAATTCGTGGGCAGGCTGGGACACTAGTCCCACTAAGTGACATTGTCATGACGAGAGTTCCCATCCCCACCATTTTTCCAGGGGACCCTCCTATGGCTCCTTTTGTCTAGCCTGTTCCCTATACAGTTAATGGACACTATTGTTTGGGGAGACTTCTGCTCATAGCCAGTCCACAGCTCCTTGTAGGGCGCCTTTTCTCTGCTTTTATCCAGCAGCCACACACAGTGATTTCCCTCAGTGCTCCAGGGTCTCACACATTGCACGTAGGTGCCTGGCTGCAGGTGGGTATGTGTGGATATGGCTGGGTGAGCGGTGGTAGAATTAAAAGAGCAGGGGAAAGGTGAAGAAAGACACTGTAACACTAACAGAAATGAGCCAAATGTAGAATTGCTGACTCAGTGCTCACCTCCTCTTTCCATCCCCCCCACCCCCAAGTGTGGCTTTGCTGCCCTATCTGTAATTTGAATGAACATTTCCATAATATTTGCCTTTTCTGATTCTTGACACTGAGTCCCAAATGGTCTGGTGCTGGCAAATCAGTCTGTCCCCGGTCCTCTCCACCAGCACGCAGTAGAATGAGAAATGAATCAGCTCTTTTGCTGCTTGCCACTCCGCAAAGGGAGGCACATCTTGCTTTAGTGGCCTCAAGTATCTGGCTAATGGTGGTTTGGCTTACTTATTCTCACACATTTTCTACTGTTCTTGAGAACACCTCACATCTTTTCAATCACGTTATAATGCATTTTCATTCTAGGCTCCCTTGGGACAGCTGGCCGGATTTGTAACCAAACCTCCCGTGGTATGGACAGCTGTGAGGTGATGTGCTGTGGGAGAGGCTACGACACGTCACGGATCAGCCGGATGACAAAATGCGAATGTAAATTCCACTGGTGCTGTGCTGTGCGCTGTCAAGACTGCCTGGAGGTGGTGGACGTACACACATGCAAAGCACCGAAAAATGCTGCATGGATCACTCGAACATGACTCCAGGGCGAGGCTGGCACTCAGATGCTGAACCTTTCTGTGTCATGTTGGGCGTACGTCTAGGACATTTGCTCCTTCTCCTCCCCCCACCCCCCCCCAAGTTTCATCTCCCTTTCAGCACAGAGAAATTAAATAATTAATATAACTGATGTTTTATAGTAAATTTACATTTTGAGGTTTTTTTTTGTGACTTTGCTCTCTGTGTTTGGAAATGATGAAACTTTTAAGTCACTGTTTTTAAATGCAAAACAAAATTCACCTGTGATGACCACGGCTACAAGATGTTACTAGGCCAACCCAAGAGCATGGCATGGTTCAGAAAGAGGTGAGACAGTCATATGGATAAGAACATCCATAGTTGCCTTGAATCTTCAAAGAACATATATTCTGGGCAAGTCAGGCACAGCAGGACAAAGTGTATGGACCATTGCTCTGACCCATTATAGCAATTCCAGTATAGCTAAAGGAACCTCTGAGCCCAGCATGGAGTAAAGGTTCCAGAAGTAACTTTCCTCAATCTCCTGTCAAGTGATAGGGTTGCCCTCTTGTGGATTGAATGGGGCCAGTTCTGACTTTGCCTGCCCTAGTTGCTTGTCCCACGGAAAGTCAACATGCCACACATTTGAACTACTGGCCATGATGGAAAGCCAAAGTAATTGCAATCAATTGCATTCACCCATGGTATTTCCCCTTAAAGAGTCTTTTCATTACACTTGCACAGAATTCTCAATTAAAAACCTACCCGAGAAGGATTTTAAACAAATTTATTAATGTGAATCACTGATACATTGCAACTTTGAAGGGGAAAGTATTTAAGTAGAAGGAGGATATTTATTTCTCAGACCCTTTAACTAGCTTTATTTGAACAGATGTATCAAAATCAGAAATTAGTTATTCAGCTTCCTTTGGAAAAGGACGTGAAGTATCTTGGGTATATATATATATATACACACACACACACTAATTGGGTAAAGGTGGAAAACATCTGCAGAAAGCCTCTGTAAAACAGAAGCAGCTTGTCTCTTTAAATAATATTCTCCAGCTTGTCACATGAGTAGAAATAAACAGTCTTGCCTAGTGGTTGGAGCAGGCCTCATGCCCCATGGTCAAAGTGGGAGTCAAACCCAAAATAGAAGTCAGTAGCTAGAACCTGGGGCTCAGCATTACTTCTGGGCCAAGAGGACAGCGGGCAGATCTACATTACAAAGAAAAAAACCCCCAGAGCATCAATTCTCAAAGCCTAGGCCAATTAACTCAGGTTCAGGGGGAGTCAGGCTGCAAAGCTAATAATTGCAGTGTAGATGTTGAGGCTTAGGCTGGAATCCAGGTTTAGAGACCCTCGGGGGGGGGGGGGGTAGATTTCAGAACCCAACCCCTAGTCCAAACCCAGATGTCTATGCTGCAATTATTAGCACTGCACCCTGAGCCAGCTGACTTGGCCCATTCATGGGTCTTTTATGATCATTTAGAGGTACCCTCAGTGGGTAGATGAGTGGGTAGATGCCCTTGAGAGTGAGCGTTAGACCCTAGAGTCAAAATTGGCATCAGAGGTCAGGTTCTTTGGCAGATGGCAAGGCTGGAACAATCACAGATAAGGGCAAAGGCTTTAAGCAGCCAGCTGTACTGCTGCTACTGTGCCTAAGCTGGTCTGTTGTCTCCTCCAATGAAGCAGGCAGTATGGCCAATCTGTTACAGACCAGTTGTGTTTATTAGGTTGCTTGGCGATGGGCTCTGCTGCAGGCCCTGATTCCTGATGCTGCTTTCATTCCAGGGGAATCTATTAATGACTTTCATTAAATATACTTCAATGATTTCTCTAAGATCAGACTTGTGTCTGCCATCCACAGCCTTTCTCCCAGAATCAGTTTTTGTGAAAACATATCCTACAAAGTTGATAATAACAAAGTATACATTGCCCCTGTATGGGAGATTTTTAGGCCAAGCATGGCCTGGTCTTCATTCAGCAAAGAATAATGGAATTCTGGGAGATGTAGTCCCCAGAAGACATCTAGCAATTGTAGATGGCTAAGGAAGAGGCTTCTTGCCCCTCAATATTTTGTGGGAAGTCAGTCAGCTTCTGCGCACGTCCACCAGGTCAGGCGCTGCATGTGAGGTAGACGGAGTACATCTCCTCCCCTGATTTGTGCAGGAAGATGTCTGTCTGGCACTGTAGAGGGAGGTATCAGTGTGCATGCCCAGAGGCAAAAACAAGTGTGCCAGTGGAACATTTACCCTGAAAAGGCAGGTGCTGAGTGAGTTTAGGTACCTGGAAGGTTCAGTAGAAGCCAAGCAGAAATTTTGCGGCTTGAAATGATGTCTGGGGGGAAAAAGGGAGGGGGGGTTAAATACTTAAACAGGGGACTAGGTTCCCAAGTATCTTTTGTGGCTGAAGGCCATAATGTTTTAATACATTAATTTAATAAAGATGTACAGCTTTCCTATGAGACAGATGAGTATTACTGTGTCTTTAATCCCAGCAGTGTTAAGTGATCAATCCAAGGCCAAACTATGAGCCAGTAGCAGAGCTACACACACTTCAAGGAAGCCTAATTTTATGATTCCCTTATGATGTGGCAGCACAAAGGCATCATAAACAACCTGGCTACATCTACACTGGCATGATTTTCCGGAAATGCTTTTAACAGAAAAGTTTTCCGTTAAAAGCATTTTCAGAAAAGCACGTCTAGATTGGCAGGACGCTTTTCCGCAAAAGCACTTTTTGTGGAAAAGCGTCCGTGGCCATCTAGATGCACTTTTCCGCAAAAAAGCCCCAATCGCCATTTTCGCGATCTGGGCTTTTTTGTGAAAAACAACTCTCTGCTGTCTATACTGGCCCTTTTGCGCAAGTTTTTCGGGAAAAGACTTTTGCCCGAACGGGAGCAGCATAGTATTTCTGCAAAAGCACTGACAATCTTACATGAGATCATCAGTGCTTTTGCGGAAATTCAAGCGGCCAGTGTAGACAGCTGGCATAAGCAGATGATTTTGAGGAAAAACTTGACAGTCTAGACACAGCCCCAAGTAGAATGTCCTCATTGCAGAAGGGATTCAGCCCCATGACACAGGATGTTTATTGGGGGCAGGGATGGAAGTGGCAAAGGGAAAGAATTGTAGCTGGACTGTATTGCATTCCAGCTAATCTGTCCCAGAATAACAGCCATGCAAACTGGCACAATTTGAAGCAGCCTTTGGGATGCTCTAAAGTCTGCAGGGGCCAGAGCCAGAATCCGGGAGCTAGCTTAATACCACCTCTCCCTGGCTCCTGCTCCCTTTTATGCATGTTCAGGACAAGAAGGAATGGAGAGTCTAGCAACCATAATAGACTTGATGGCTACTGTATGATCATATCTGCTAGTATGTTAATATATCTCAGAATGATGAGCAAAGGAAGTGCCCATAAGCCATTTCTGGGGGGAGGGAGGGAGATTGGATTTGGCGCACAGGGGATGTGTTGCTGTGGAGTCAACTGGCTGACTGCATTTTTCAGGGTATTTACATAAAAATCACCTCACACTGGTTTTTCTCTGGCAACAGCATGTTTCTGCATCGTCCTCCAGGAAAGATTTCTTTGGCGCATTTGCCCTTTTCAGTGGGGGGTGGAGGTGGCTTGTGACACAAATGTTGCTGAACGAGGCTTTTCCGTGACAGCTGGTTAATTTAAAAAAGCAGACGTACAATCAGACTGCTGAGAGATTTGGGTGACATTGGTTGCCTCCTTTATGCCCTTCAAGAGCAATCAGCCTCAAGCAATAGCCCAGAAGCGCAAATGCTGCTCAGCAGTGACATTGCACCACAAACATTGTATAGAGTAAAAAGCAGCACACGTTTCATTGACAGATTTTTTGTGTCTTTGGTTAGTTGCCTTGACACATGGAGATGAAGCAGAGGATGGGAAGGGCTGGACTGATTCAGTCATTTGAGGTGGGCCATCATGAACAGAATTCAGGCAAGGAAAATGAAATCATCCCTGAGGAGATGGAACAGATTTAGCGTCATGTTTATTCATGAGGAAGAACCAGCTGTCCCAAGACAGACATTTTAATTTCTGAAAAATCTGCTAGAAAATATGTCAGATTGTGCAAAAGATTGTGAGGGTTTTATTTATGCAGCCTATGCACTAGGAAAAATACCCTCTTCTTCTGAAGTATGGCATCTTAGGCACTGAGAGCCAGAAGTTTCCTGGGACCCTTTTGGAAGTGCAGATATTTTGGAACTATTTTCTAAAAGACAAACACACACACACAAACTCCTATGAGAATAATTAGAGCAAGGCTCTATTTCATGAGAAGCCACAAGAAAGGGCCTCAGTGTCTCTTAACTTGGTGACGGGCGTGGAAAAAGCATCCTTTAAAAAGGGAGTTATTTTCCATGGAAGTAAAAAGGTTGTATGCTGTGCTGCATCCCTGGTATTCTTAACCTTTCCTGGCAGTTTTCAGCAGCCATTTCAACAATTGCAGTCACTCAGCTCTTCGTCACAATGCTTAACCGAATGGTCAGCCAGCGCCATTGTGCCCCATTTGGTTCGTTCCTGTGCAGCCACAAAGGTTTGACGGACCATGGGGCCAGCATCAGGACACATATGAGGCACCTATGTAATAGGAGTCTGTCTCTGGGCCACCTCCACCCCTTGTTGGAATTTTATCACTCAGCGAACGGCATTTGCTGACACATTGTGCGGGCTTTGGGAGACATGTCTGAAAAGTGTAAGATGCCATCTGCAGACAATGGATCCCGGAAGTCTGTAACCTGGAGTGGCCATAAATGTCTCAGCTATGAATGACGTTCCACTTTATGCCGAATATACAATGTTGGCATTTTGTGTGGAAAGCTTCGAGCTTTGCTCCACCTGAGCGGCTTAGTATCCCTGTTTCGTAATTGTGCGGCGGAAGGGAGAGGCTATAGCTTGAATAGCTCCTGAACTTGATTGTCATGCCAAGATGATGCTGATTCCATATGCATTGCAAGTAACCCAGGTCTGATACTGTTAGTCAGCTCGTATTTTGAGCTTGTTTGGCTGGCAAATGAAAAAAAAAAATCAATGTGATGATAGTGTCACCTCTAGTGTTAAATTCCCCTCCCCCAACATGCACACACCCCTCCACACACCCAAGACTGTTTTCTGAGACATTTAAAAGTAAAGATGATGTCCGACATTTCTGGTCACCTAGGCACTGAGCGCTGCCTCTCTTGGAAAGCCCTTCAGGCTATGCTACTGTTTAAGGCAGGGAAGTGTTTTGTAAGGCAGATGGGCAGGAGCATATTCACTGGAATTGATAGCAAAACAATGGTTCTGGGGTTAGGTCAGGCAATCAAGCCCCATGCCTGATATAGACTTTCTGGGTCATTTTCAGCAACTCTGCTTAACACTTGTGTGCCTTGATTTTATAATCTGTATATGGGTTAACAACGCTCACTCTAAGTCCTCCTGCAGTGTCAGTTGGATACATTCTTTGTTCTGGCTTAAAACGATTCCATTGTGTTACAGAACCATGGGGCTGGAACAGCTCTCACTGGACATCCTGTCCAGCCCCCTTGCTGGAGGGGTGCCATTGATGGTGGTTTTCCTGTGGTGAATAAAGCATTTTGGGAGCCTACTGGGTGAAAGCTGTTGTAAGGCATTCTCATTATTTATAAAAGTCTAGATGGGCCAGAGTTATTCTATAGAATTCACTGCTGTAGAGGGACATCAAGGAATTACTATGCCTGGCTTTCACTGGCTAATTTATAGCCATGCAAACAAAGATTTTGCTAAAAAAGACTCAAATCACACTGAGGTGAGGCCTATGAATGCATCCTCCCACCTCCTCCCCCAAGCAGGCTAAACTCCTTATCAAGGACATAACCCTCAGGCAGTAGTTGATAGAGGGAGACAGCCAAGCTGGCTTCAAGGCTGAGTCTAGTCCTATATCTGTTCCTATATTTGTCTGGTTCAAGCACTGCAAAATGACTTGCATTCTGCTATAGTTCAGCTCTTAAAATCAAACCATTGTGTACAGGCAGTGACCACAATAATTTGTTTTACAGGCTGGTTTACCCCACCAGATTAAATGCCTGTTCCTTAATGCTGGGTTACTATGTGAGAGCTTCCCACCTTTCACTGATGATTTAGTAAAGAAATTAATCCAACCCTATTTAAAGCCTTTTTCTCCCCTAGTTTGGTTGTGTCCTTCTGCATTGTGCTTGTTCCCCTTGGCAGGTGGGGAGCTGGAAAGAAACAGAGTTAAGTCTGCTACAGCATCAGTTGCAGCACATATGGTCATCAATGGGGAAAAACCTCACTCAGCTGTGTTAAGGGAGCTGCAAGTCTAGCCTCACTGCAAATTTCCTTTCCTTGTCTGTTACTGTTAAATGTTAGGCCTGGTCTACATTAAAAGGGAACATTGAATCAAGATCCTCAATTCCAGCTAAGTTCATTATGTAGCCGGAATTGACGTAACTCCCCACTTTTCCCCACAGAAGGAGGCTGACGAAAACAAATGTTCCCATCAGCTTCCCTTACTCCTCACAGAAACAGGAGTACCGGATGCTGATGGGAGTGCCCTCTCAGTTCGAGTATTAACTAGACTCGCTAAATCGATCTCCAGAAGATCGATTGTGGCAGCGTCGATCTTCTGTTTAGCGAAGACATGGTCTTAGACTCTAAACACAGTGGCTGAATTGTGTGGCTAACTCCTCCCATTGTCTTTATAGTCCTCCCCCAGTCTGTTTGTTTTCTTAGGCTTCTGCATTGCTAGTGTAGCATTTACCCACATTGTTCCATTGCAGCATAATGGCACTGCTGGAACTTTGTACTGAAAATCATTTCCCCCTCACAACACAGTGGACTGGAACAGAAAAAAACATCCCTGGAAATCTTAATTCCACTATGGGCTGGATCCTACTCTCATTGACATTGATGGGAATGTGATTCATTTCAATTTGAGCAGAATCAGGCCCCCGATAAACTAGGAGACAATATGCAAAAAAGAAGGAAATGTGTTGGCAAAGAAAAAGTACGTCTGCTTTTTGTTTCGGATGTAGCTGTATAAAGGCAGCCTTGGTGCGTCTTTTTTTTTATGTTTCTACATGGGAAAAATCAAAAGGCCAAAAAAGTGATTCCCTCTCCCCACTTCATAATCAGTTGTAGTGAATAACAGACATGCTCAGTGATTTTTATGATGACTGTTTAAAACACTGGTAGCATGGGTGTTTTTTTTTTTTATCATCAGTCAAGTGCCCAACACAACATTACAAGAAACAATGTCCTTATTAAAAAGTATAAACTCTTAACTTTAAGCAGCACTGTCAAATCTGTTCATGTGAACCCCTCAACACATTCTCCAGAACCAGAAATGGCCATATTGGACAATCCTGATGTTGCTAGGTTTCCTGCACTTTGTTATTTCAAAATGATGTTACATTTAATTTGTGAGTTACAGAAATACAAAGCTGTTTGTCTGAGTATAATCCAATCCTATTAATGTTTTGTCTGAGAAAGAATCCCTAATTATCTTGGAGACAAAAATATTAAGCCATAAGGATCTTAATTTAATAAAAACAATTCAGAGATGTTTAAATCAGAACCCATTTCCTTATTTCCAGAATGAACATCTCTGTGGTAAGTCAGGCTTTCCGAAAAGCCTTCTGCCATCACGCTCAAAGGACCTGTAGTTCTTTTGATCTAAGTAAGTTTAGTTTCAAAGGAAAAATGTTAGCCACAGAAAAGAGTAAATGACAGTCTCAGATCTAGACGAAAGAAACTCTTTTTGTCAGATCTAAGTAGCATTAGAGATATCTAGCAACACAGTCAAAATAAAAAATATTTTTAGGATAATGTCCATAACTTATTAATGGTTGCATTGGATGTGAATGCTAAAATACAGTAGCAACAGAACTCTAATTTTTTGGAGGTAGCCTACAATTTCTTAGTTGAAGAGAAGACCAAAATTGTTTTGAAGAATTAAAGCCTAATATTGGTCTTAGCACTGTTAATAATTTATACTATAAATTGCTTTTTTATGATCCATTTCTTTGCAATATCGGGACCTATTGCAAACTTTTTGTGTGCATGTGCATACATATATTTATATATACATATATGGTAGCTATAATTTGACCTGAAATATTGTCATAGTAACAGCTTTTCATTTCTTTGACAGCTCAGCTATATTTAAATTTATTCTGAGATGCTATTGAACTGGCTACATATAAATAAGGCAATTCCTACCTTGTTCTTCACATTAAAATGGCATTAAGGTTGTGACAGATCTTCTCCTATCCCATGTGAATCTTCCACAACACACACACACACACACACACACACACGATGTAAGCATAATAATAAAATTAAATAAATAAATAATAAATCTCCAGGGACTATGCAGAGCTCTTGAAAACCAGGACAGGCTCCTGCTCAAGATTGACCCATGATGGTATGAAACCGTCACTGCAAAGATATCATTTTCCTTGGACTTGTTCTGGTGTGTAATCAGTAGTAATAGACAGACTATCTCTGGGGTAACTTACTAAAGGGGGAGAGGTCTGCTTAATATTATGCTGCAATTGGAGCAGCGTTATGAAAAAAAAGTAAAACTCAGGAACTTCAATTAAATAACTCAAGATAATTGAGAGCATTTAGCATCATATACATAATCTAGAGAGCAAATGCTGTTGGGTCTTGACTAAAGGTAAGTCTACACTAGCCCCCTACATCGATCTAGGGAGGCTGATGGGGGTGACCGAAATTGCAAATCAAGCCCGGGATTTAAATATCCCGCGCTTGATTTGCATGTTTCCGGCTGGTCACCATTTTAGAAATTGACTAGCCCGAAATAACTGCCCACGTCTACACGCGGCAGTGAAATGGGATTCCGATTTAAAGTCCCTAAATTCAATTAGCTGGTAAACCTCATTGCAAGAAAATTACCCAAAAGTATATTGTTCCACAACAGAATAATGAACCATTACATGTAAGTTTTATATTATCTTCCACCACTAATTGTGGAATGCTGTCCTGCAGCCCGTTAATAGAACAAAAAGCTTTGGAAGGTGCTTGACTGTAGGACAGAAAACTAAACCTGGAAAAGCTGGAGTAATTAATGAAAGCAGCAAATTGGCATCCAGTTTATAGAGATGTGGACTATTAGAATATTCTGAACTATCTGCTAAGGATGAAATCCAGACCTGTGCAGTGAGCCAGAAGAAATCCAATACACAATTCAAACTTGGTGTTGAGAGCTTATGTATAAGTGATCCATAAGCATTGTGTGGAGTTTCTGCACCTAGGTGAATTTTGCCCAAATTAAACTCTATAGGTCTACACTACAGCATTATTTCAAAATTGCTTATTTCGAAATAACACATCTACACACAAAATGCATTTCGAAATAGCATTTTGCTATTTCGAAATAGTGCGTCCACATTGAGTGGACACAGAATCACATTTAAGGCCGACTGGAACCAGATCCGGGAGGGCATCAGGTCAGGAGTTACTTTGTGTGGCTGCTGCTTGAGGCTATCTGAGGCTTGTGCTTAAAGGGACCCCCCTGGACAGCCGGTTCTCAGCTTTCCCTGCTTGCTTGCCTACCTCGATGAGGGACAGCAAAGCATTTTGTCTCTGCGTGCTCTGATTGCCCTCACTTGGGACATCACAGCACTCTGCAACATGGAGCCAAAGCCACCCCTGGGCACTCTGGTGCTTCTCGTGGATGCGTTGCTGCGAGCCTGGCTGCACTTTCTGCAGGCTGCCATCTGGGAGGTCCATCGGGGGGCTGTCAGTATCCAGGAGGCCCTGAGGGAGAGCTTCCACCCTGAGGAGCACTAAGGGCCCTGGTCTGCCCCACTGGGGGCTTGTGACTCATTACTTCCTCACGTCCTTCCACTTACCCCTTCCTAACCTCTCTTCCTGATGTCAAATAAAATACATGTATCTCTTTATTTAACAAAACGGGGGTGGGAGGGAAGAGGCAGGAAGGAAACTCTGATGAGACTTGGGAAAGGAGGCGGGAGAGGGGAGAAGAGAGGGTGGGGGGGAAATCTGGGAGACAGGGGCTGGAAGGGGGAAGCAAGGGGAAGAAAGGAGAGGGGAAGCTCAGGGCTCAGGGTTGTGGGGGGGGGGGTCTCGCCAGACCAACTTGATTTCCATGCAAACCTGCTCCTGGGTTCGCATGTGGCCTTTGGTGGACAGTCTGGCTGCTATCCTGCCATAGGTGGCCGCATTCCTCTGTCTAGTGTGGAGATCATGGATGTTGGGGGCATCCCCCCCAAACCTGAATAAGGTCCATGATCTCCACCCTGGACCAGGAAGGCGCTCGCTTTCTCTGGGCCCTGGCAGGCTCCTGGGAGCTGGCAGACTGCTCCTGGGGAGTGGTGGAGGGCTGGCTGCCAGTGGCTTGTTGGCCCATGTTTTGGGGCCACTGGGTCAGGGGCAGTGACTGCTGGCTCTGGGCTGTCAGGCTTGGAGCTGGCACAGGCACTGTGGCCAGAGTCAATCCCTTTAAGGACTCCGGGGAGGGGGGAGGGAGAGGAGTGTTCTTAGTTGAGGCTGGAGTGGCCACCAGGGCACCCTGAGAAGGCTGGAGGCCCCCTATTTCGACATAAGTGTCTATATGGCACTTATTTCGAAATAGCTATTTTGAATTTGGCATTATTCCTCATGGAATGAGGTTTACCAAATTTGAAATAAGAGCTCTGCTATTTTGAATTAATTTCTAAATAGCGGTTTGGCTGTGTAGATGCTAGTAAAGTTATTTCGAAATAACGGCTGTTATTTCAAAATCTCTGCTGTGTGGACATACCCTATAGGAGAAGACAGTGATAGCATAGCTTTCAAAAAGTAGCTAGTACTGTTTCATTATTTCAACAGAAAGTCAAGCTGCATTTGAGCTGAAATAGGTGCATCATGGATTTTCAGGGACATGAAGTAATAGCAAAAAACAAATAAACAAATCCCCCCCTTGCAATACACAAAAGTTTATTTTAAGATCTTTTTCTTTTCTGAAAGCAAAATATGATAAAACCTAACAGCAATGTATTTTGTACAACAAAACAGTTTTTATATAAGAACAGACAATCCATGAAGAGTTTTAAAGTCTTAGAACTGCTTCCCTTTTTTATCATGCTTTCTTGCGGTCAACAAAAAGTTGTCACAGAAGATGTCATCATGGCAGTCAATCAGTATTGTGTATTTCCTCAGATCCTCGTCAGTTGGTGCCACAGACTGGAGGGCAGGATACTTTCCACTTTTTCCATCACAAAATTTAAAGGGGCGAAGAGAGTGCTGAGAAACTGCAAAAAAATCAGATACACAGTAGATCAAGATCATGGAGATAACAGACTGTAACAAAGTTGTGCACCGAGCATTGCAGATAACAACAATCTGGGCTGATAATAACAATCATTTTTAAAATGTTTTAAGTCCTATTTTGTCTATTTCTCAGTTTTGTAGTAAATAAAAGCAATGATTCCATTTTCAGTTATTACTAACGCAAATGCAGAATCAAGGCATTCATCTAGAATCTTAGATCCATGACCAGATACAAACCATTGTAGGCTTGATCCAAAACCCAAAGAAGTCAAAAGGCGTTCCTAGCACATGGGCACAACCGGGCACATAAAGCTAATGATGGGAACAAAAATTTGCCTTCAGAATCAGACTCATAATAGCTAAATGTTGTCTAAGCATACCCAAGCTCGTCTAGAATTTATCTTGCCTTGCTCTTGTTTTTTCCAGAAAAAATAATGTAATAGTTTGAGAGAAGTGTGACGGACCCCCCCCCCCCCGTTTATGAAATGGATTTACGGACACACATATTCTCAAAGATGCTTGGGACAAATTGCCTCATGTAACCTATCAATCTGAGGCTATGTCTAGACTACAGGGTTTTTTATTTTAAAGTGGCCTTTTTCCGAAAAAACTTCACCTGCGCCTAGACTGCCATTTTTTTGACAGCGGTAAATCTCATTTTACGAGGAAGAATGCCTTTTTCTGAAAGAGCTCTTTCGAAAAAAGGCATTCTTGACAGCAAACAGGGCTTTTTCGAAAGAGAGCATCCAGATTGCCTGGGTGTTCTCTTTCGAAAAAGCAGATCGCTTTTTTGAAAAAAGTTGTGGCTGTCTAGACAATCTCTTTCGAAAGAAGCTTTTTTGAAAGAGACTTTCTAAAAAGCTTCTTTCAAAAGAAGCATGTAGTTTAGACGTACCCAGAATGTCTTACATTGCTGGGTCTGTATCTCTTATTCTGGGGTATCATTCATCTATGTAAAGTTAGAGATATGAAGTATGGAATGGTTTATGGTTTTAAATATGCAAACAAAAGCCATCAAGGGTGTTACTCTCAATGTCTAGATGACTAACAATGAACACCCTCTTTTGTCCTTTAAGTTTTAGCCGTGGTTGGTCTCATAGGCATGCGCACGGGGTATGCCGGGTGTGCCCAGGCACACCCTAATGTCTCGGGCCGGCTAGTGGCTGCTGGAGGAGGAGAGGGATTTGTGACGGGGCGCCACAGCCCCTCATTTTAAATTACCCGCGGCCATCTATGGGGCACTGTAGGGCAGAGAGAGTGCATGCACGGCGTGCTCAAACGCCGCACAACAGATGAGAGGGGAGATGCCCAGGCATGGTGAGACGTCACGGCCCGGGACTTTAAAAGCGCGCAGCCCAGCTCCAGAAGTAGCTGGGCCCGACTACAGACGCTGGCTGGCCCGAGCCATTTTTGCTGGCTGACGTCGCTTTGACAAAGAATATAGTTCTTGTATGGTCTTTTATAGTTTTTTTGCTAATTAAAGAATATAATTGGCAAATATCTGTATGATGTGTTGTTGTAGTGTGTTGGTCCCAGGATAGTAAGAGAGACAAGGTGGGTGATGTATTATCTCAGCCGAATATCTGCAAGCAGTCTCATATTTCAAAACGTGCCACACAATGAGCACAAGATCCACTAACTCTGCATAGTACGGTGGCATGAAAGAGGACTGCAATCTGTGGGTTTTGCTTGGCTGTATTCTGCCATAGCCTTATCTCCCCCGATGAGAGCAGAACATATATATTTGTACGTGGCAAATTCAAGTTCTGCTCTGCGTGTTTTGAGTTTTAAAAGATCAGATCAGTCTGAACGCTGCTGAATTGGAGGATGCTGCTGAATCGCAGGTGACATACAGTAAACTCAACTCAATTAAAGATCACAGTACAGAACATAAAATGTACAGGTCCAGGCATTTGGTTGATACATATCTCTATTTTTTGTTTTTTCACTATGGTGTGATTATTGCCTTGAAGATATGTTGCTTCCAGAAATGTGCTTGATATGTTTATCACTTAGCCAAAGATTACAATCCTTTTCAGGTATCAGGAAGCAAAACACCTGCAAGCAGTTTTGTGTTTATCAGACAATGTTTTGTGAAGAGTTTATTTTAGCTGAAAACATATGTGCTTTATATATTTTAATGGTAAAAAAACATCGTAAGTACTTGGCCTGCATCATATTTGAGGGTGTTACTTTTCAAAGATTCTCCTGGAAACGATATTACCCAAGAAACAACTCGTGCATTATGGATGTAGTCTGTGACTGGTGACAAGACAGGGTCACAAACCCTGTCTCATTCCAAGGAAGCTAAGAGACTGTACCAAGCAGGTGTGGCTGTGAAGGTCAAGCTGAGTTATCCAGACCAATACTGACTAACTCTGGTACAGGTTGCACTTCCCTAAACCAGAACTCTCTCATCTGGCAACATCCACGGTCCAGCAGGACTGTGGATGTTGCTGAATGAGAGAGCACTGGGGCAGGGCTGCATGCTGCTGTGATGGCAGTGGAACTGGGGAGCTGTGTCACCCAGCTGGCAGCAGGGATGAAGGAGCTGGCAGTGGGGAGGGGCAGCAGGCTGAGGGGGCTGGAGACAGGAGACCTTCTGGCGAATTCCTTCATTCGGGACTGCTCAGGTCCCAAAGGTGCTAGTCCAGTGAGGTCCAACCTGTACTGAAATTTCTGTCAGAGAGGTCACTGGAAATATCCAAAATGTCTTAACATTTTATTGAGTGATTCTGTCTGGATTGTATTTCCTCTTTTGTGAACAATTATTTGAGGCAAATGAATTATGCCCCCTCTCCTGCCCCTCCTGGAAAATTTCACTACAGTATTCGTCATACTTTTGATTTGTACTTTTAATTTGTTCCTGAAGCATACCACATAACTAAAGGAAGATAAATGCTATAACTGGTGTTAATTAAATACGATTATTTTTTAAAATCAATGAAATTAGTGCCATTGAATTGTTTGTTTTTTGGTATTCACAGTACTTTTGTTTCTGAAGTAAGTTCAGATATATTCTGCAGCTGAAACTTAGCAAGTTACCGGCAGCTAGAAATGCAGGTACAGAACCAGCTGGAGAAAGTGTGTACAGTGACAGAGGCCTACAAAATGTAATATTTAAACATGGAGAGAATCCTGATCCCATTGAAGTCACTGGCAAAACTCCCACTGACTTCAGTGGGGTCAGGATTTCACCCAGAGATTTGTGTAGCCCCACGAGGACACTTGCCAAAAGACTTCTACCAACTCCCAGCAGTCAGTTAAATCAGTAAGGGTGAGGGCCCCAGAACCTTTGTTCTGCAATACCTAATTCTGACTTCCAGCTCCTGCTCCTCTACAATGATCTCAACTTGAGAGCCATAAGGAGTGTGTTTCCAAACTCAGGTTTTCCTTACAGCATTGTGGAGCTCTCACCACTGATTTTCAGAGAAGTCTGCTCAGTGTGTTCAGTGTTTCTGATAGGTTCTTTATTCCATCTTGGGAGAGGAACCTATTTCCAGCCACAAACGCTGTAAAACATACCAGCCCCTTTCCCCTTACTGTATTCCATACAAAGCCTGCTGAGAGGGGGGCCAAAGGTGGCACTTGCCCTGGGGGCTGGCAATTCAAAAGGGCCTAGAGCTCCTAGCTGCCACTGCCACCGCAGGAATGGCAGCAGCCAGAGCCTCAGACTCTTTAAATCATCACCAGAGCGCCATGTGGCCTGCTTCAGATGGCTCTCAGAGCTGGCTGGGAGTTAGGGGAGCCAGTGTGGTGCTCTGCAGGTGGCACTGAGGGCTGGCTGCCCACAGTCCCGTTCCGTCCACCCAGTGCCCCACCACTTCTGGGGAGCCTCCTCCTGACCTTGTTCAGTGGCGTGGCAACTCTGTCAGCCCCCCAGTGCCATACATTTAGTGGTTGACGCAGCGACCAATATTTAATCTGTTGAAGAGGAGGACAGAGCGCAGCTTTTGGAAAGCTTCTAGTGCTCATGTTCTCAACCATGACTGGTTGCCGTGCATCCTCTTTCATGCCACGCTGAGGTACCCTGGAGGACACAGTCTGCATCCTTTCAAGTTGTTTATGCTTTTGGCCTTTCCTGTTGACAATGACAGGAGACAAGGACTGTCTCCCCATTGAGACAGCAAAAGAAACAGCACCACCAATGAAAGAGCATAATTACTGATGTGAGATTGGCAGAACTGTTTATGTTTATGTTTTGAGTTAAGACAAAATATTCCTCCATCTTCCCTCATGTTAATGATCTTTGGGGGTAGCTACTGTAGCCACAATATTTTCAGACAGAGATGGGATTGTTCAACGGATGGTGCCACTTTAACAAACCTCGATTTCGCCAGTTGAATGTCACTCTCATCTTCCTCTAAGAAATGCTCCTATGGCATGGTATCATGCAAGCTTTTAGTGACTGACTTACTGATTCTTTGTACAATATAAAAGAAAGCAAAAGAATAAAAAAGCACCTAAATTACATGCAGACAAATTTATCCCAAGTGGTGCAATCAAAAAACGTATACGGCTTGTGTTCATCTCTTGAACACTCTCCAACATTTTTTCATTAGAAGGGCTAGTAAAAATAATCAGAAAATTACTGCATCGTTTCTTCCATTAGCAAGGCAGCCAATGCTCCTTTCCATGGCATTTTAACTTTACAACCTGGCCCACTACCAGCTCCTTGAGGAAACTTCCTGCCTGTGTCTCATAAGACTGCCAAAAATGCAGACTAGAAATATGTTCTTCTATAACCAAGAGAAAATGCTAAAGCATGTTGCTATTTGAAAGTTAACTATTCCCAATCTATCACACCCATTATATTTAACAACTGGCTTCTCCCCATTTCCCTATGAGAAAAAAAGCCTTCCCCACTCCCCGGCACAGAATGACACAATTGGCTACATGAGGATTTTCACCTTCCTCTGAATCATCAGGCAATATTCACTGCCAAAGGCCTGTCAATGGTCTGATGTAGTATGGCAAATCCTATGGCTGCGATTCTGTGCTGTGCCTCTCAGAGACACAGCTGAGGGGGAGAAGGATACTAGGATGACTTCAAGCCACCTTTGAACCCTGCCACTTCTGGGCAGCTCTACAGCCCCTGCTGGAACAGACAGTGTGTGGGGTGGGGGCCACATTTAACTTATGGAAGCCTGCCCTGGAAACTCGTAGGCTGCAGCATTGCACAGATTCGTCTCAAATTTAAGTGCTGGAGCCCCATCTCCAACACACTTTTCTCTGCCCAGCCCCACTCTGCTCCATAGGGTTCATGAGCGGGTCCTTGGAAGAAAGCTTTATGGCTGGCTTCATGCACTGAGGGAGTCCTGCTGTGGCAGGATCCATGGCTTTTAAGACCCTTTTATGCCACTCCAACGTGGATCTTTCCCCTTATGTTTTTGTGAGGTCACCTTATATAGCAATTCTAGGAGCACATTGATAGGAGAAGCAGCAATGTAGCCCTTTTATATTTCTAAACAGCTGGGATGGGCGTTCTAATTATTTATGGCTGAGTTCTAGTGCCAATTTAAAAATGAAGTTATTGGTGTCTCCCTGAAGGAGGGTGGAGTTAAATGATCTTTGCTTATCAATACACACCCTCTTCAACAACAGCTTCTTCCTATTATAAACACCACACATTGTCTCTGCCCTGATCTGGACCCTTGAACTTCTGCTTCCAGGGAGTTCGCATGTGCTGGCTTTCCATTAATCTTAGCACATGCTCCTGGGAGTGACAGCTGGAGGGAGGGGCTACTCTAGCAGAGCTGGCAGATGATTTATTATGTGCACTGTTATTAATAAAAATAATGTAGACGGCACTGTAAATATACATGATGTTTGCAAAGCAAATTAAGACATCAGCCCTGCCCCTAAAGAGCTTATATATCACAACCTCATACTGAATCTTAGCACAGACCCCTATAATGATCCATGAGTTAATGCAACGCCCCAAAACTCTGTACTAAAGGATCTGGTCACAGGAGAGGGCTTGATATTGAAGAGCAAAAGGGAGACAGACAAAAAAATGCAAGACAAACCCATCCAGGAAAGGGCAAGTGAGGGGCGATTCTCCGCAAGAAGGGTGGAAAGATTCCTGGGAAAAGTGAGTGTTTGGGAGGGGATGGAAGGAGGAGAGAGAAGAGGTATTGGCAGTTTGGAGTGGGAAACTACCAAACACGGGACAGCAGGAAAGAAAGGGTGAACTGAGAAGTGGGAGCTCCGTAGGAGCATATGAAATGAGCAGAAGACTCTGAGATGGGTGATGTAGACTGGTGACATTGTAAAGACCTTGATTGTGAAGACAGGGCCACTGTGTGTGATGCAGTAAGTGATGGGAGGACAATTAAGGAGTGGAGGAGGAGGAAAGTGACTTTCATTATAACTAACTTAAATAGGCTCAAAGCGGAGGAGTGAGAAAAGAGAAAGCTTAAAAAGAGATGTTATAGAGTATGTACCTCTGCCTGTCATAGCATTATTATTACAAGCATTTATAAATAGCACTATTAGCACATCTGGATCCAGTGAGTCTATTACAAAGCCTACTTAACCACGTATGCTGCATAAAAGCCTGCCTCCAGATGCATAAAGTGGAGGTAGAAATTTCATAGGGAGGTTCATACTAATTTCTTTTTGGTGATTTTCTAAATTTTTTACATTGCCTTGACACCAGGATCAAAGGATCTGAGGGGATCAGCTAAGAAATAAGAAAAGCCAAGAGTCTAATTTGCTTTTAACTTGTATCTTTTGGAATGTCACTGTTTATGGACCATTTAATTTGCACTGAATGGGAACAATCAAGGACTCTTCTTGTATAAACTGTGATGTCTCATCTTTGAATAGAGAGTTTAGGACCATTTAGATTAGAGATCTGACTGAAGCCAGCAGTCTACAATAATAAAACATATTGCTTCAGGTAGTATTCTGGTACTGCCTCAGTTTCTTCCACTCTTTCCTCCCTCAAGTAACATTTGTTCCTCTTCTCTACCCAGACAAGAGGGTTTTTTTTAATCACCCAGACCTGCTACAATTTCATTCATGAGATGAAGCAGGTGTCTACACATGGGATTGTCTCTCCCAAGCACTGTGAGGACAGACTGAACAGTATTCACAAACATGTATGAGCTTCAAAGCATCAGCAGCCTACACCATGGCTGGTGTCTGTACTTGCAGATCTACACTCCTGGGGGAGATCATTCTAAGTTACGCGACATCATCTAAGTGAAAAATGTAGCTGAAGACAACGTACTTAGATCTGTTTACCATGGTGTCTTCACTGCAATGTGTCAACGAGAGATGCTCTCTTGTCAACTCCACCTGCACTTCTCATTGAGACAGAACACTGGAGTCAGCACTGGAGCAATCAGTGGTTGATTTATTACATACATAGTAGACTTGATAAATCAACCCCGCTGGATCAATTGCTACTTAATGATCTGGCTATAGACATACCCTCAGATTCATAGACTCTAGGCCAGAAGTGACTGTTGAATCATTAGGCTAACTTCCTGCATAACACAGACTGTGGAACTTCCCTGAATAATTCCTGTTTGACCTACAACATCTCTTTCAGGAAAAACATCCACTCTTGACTTAAAAACTGCCTGTGAAAGGGAATCCACCACAAACCTTGGTGAATTGTTGCAATGGTTAATGACCATTATCGTTAAAGAATTGTACTTCATTCCTAGTATGAACTTGTCTAACTTCAGCTTCCAGCCATTCATTTTTAGAACCCATTATTTGTTCCCCATGTAGATGCTTAAAAATAAACACAAATCCACACATGTTGTATTCAGTTTCAATGAAGTACACCATATCTGATAAATTGCTAAACCCCAGCAGGCAGTAATATGAACTTGGATTTAATTTTTAAACTGATCCATGATGGCTTTCACTTATACCTGTGCAGTGCTCTGGGGATTGACAGGTGTAAGTGAAAGAATAATTTAATCTTACTAAAATTAGAATTTATTGTTGTAGTTTTGCAGTAGCTACAATACATCGCATGCCATTGGTTAAATCACAGCATGTCAATCAGAGAAGAGCGTTAATTCCACACACATAACTAAAATGATAATAAGAACATTCTTCCTTTTAGCTATATTAAAAATTAATCCCCTTAAAAGGTGAAAGGGCACAGCTGTGGCTTACTGGAGGTCTGTTCCACTGAGCCTTGATATCACTGCTTATCAAAGTGATTTCTGTCATTATACTTCTTAGGTTTCACACAGTTGGACTACCCCACTTAGTAGACAACAAAAAAGAGACGTCTGAGTCTAAGCCCCTGGGTGAGTTGGTGGATGAAGGGCACAGGCTCTCACCAGACTGGCCTGATTTTCACTCTGCCAATTCATAATTAAAAGCCAGCTGTTGCCCATGTTTGTTTATTAAGATAGCGATATAGCTAAATCCCTATAAATGTTATTCAACATAGCACAGAAGCCACGTATGCTTCAGAAATGTACACAGAGGTGAGGGACACTGCCTAGATCATGCAGGGTTAGGAGCATGTCATTAATTTAGTTTTGTTTATGTTTGTTTATTGTGCTAAGTATTCTCTGATGCGGGATACAGTCACATAATGAGCCCCGATGCTTCTATTCTATTCCCATCAATGGGAGCTACATGCACATATCAAAGGAACAGATTCTCTGACATCCAAAACAAGAGCTATTTGAGGAAACAACTGCCAACTGCTAAATGTAGGTGTTAATATCCCCCTTGTTTGATAGCACCATCATAGAGAAAATGCCAAGTGATGCCCACGATAGTTCACAATCAGGTTTGTCTGATTCTAGTATCTCAATGTCTATAGCAGGCTCATTGCCTGTAGTTCTTGTACAATTTATACTCTTTGCTCTTAAATAAATCCTGAGGCTGACAGCCAATGGGGATGCACAAAATACATAGGAGGGCAGAATTTGTTCACTTACTGCTAATTCCAGCATAGTGCATGTTGAATGAACAAAACTGACTGGAAGCAAAATCTGTGCTTCAGAGCTTTTTTTTTTTCAAATTCTATGAAGGAAGTTTCCTGGGAACACATCCCTCACTCATACATCTACCACGTTTAACGTTCCTTTGCTGTGATGCCTACAAAAATCTGTTTCTAGGCACTTTGGTGATACAAATAATAAATAACAACAATAATAGACCATTGGTGTGTTTATACCGCAGGCTATCAGGCTGTCCAATTTTGTCTCATTGTTTCCTTGCACTGTCTTGTCTGTACCCATCTGTTTTACTCTCGTCTTAGAATAAACTCTTTGGGTGAGAGAGAGACCATCTTTTTGTTCTGTGTTTGTACAGCACTTATCAGGATGAGGCCCTGTTTCTTGTCCATGATAATAAGGGCAGTACATGCCATCCACTGTACACCCAGAGGAAGACTTAAGGCTAAATGCACGAAGGACTATTTCAAGCAAGTTACTGTATTTTTTTTGTTGACAGACATGTAAGATTTTACTCTAACTGATCAATTCACCTAGCCTCTTCATTTGCAGACACAGGAATTCTTAATACAAGAGCCATTGCCATAACACACACAAACTACTGCTAGAGCTCAAGATGAATGCACTGATATATTTGAGCAGTCTGGCTGATGGAGTAGCTGGTCAACTCCAAAAGCAGTCCATGGACAGTCTTTGCTGGTCAGAAGGATATGAGGTCTTGAGAAAGGCACTAAAGAATGAACCTTGGGATACCTTCTGACCATTATCAAAACTTACCCCACCCTCAAGAAAATAACTAAATGAGTGTAGAGGAACTTTAGCATCATTTGGAAATAATAAGAAGGCCAAGAGGGTATTTTGGACCCACCCAGCACTATGTCACACATGAATAAGTACATTACATAATATACTATAGCTCTGGGTTCTCAGATTTCTTGGAGGAGGGAGTAACAATCTTGCTGGAACTTTGCTGGGAAGTGAATTTCCTCATTCCCTCTGTGGCTTGGAACACCAGAGTAGAGATGCTCTTAGACTTTGCTAGGGAAAAAAAGCATGCTGGAGTACAACTTGTTTTCCCCATATTAAAAGCTCACTAGCCAGAAGAGCAGACCTAATGGAGCCCACTCCAGATGCAGAACTGGAATATGAGGTCTGGACACCAACACAGCCTGTATCATTTGTGGCATTTTCAGAAAAGGACACTTTAATTTGATTTGGTTAACAATGAACCACATTTTTTCTGAAACTACTCAGAGTTTGTGCTGTCCCTGTAGGGCACCAGGAAGTGCTGTGTAGTTATCACAACCTTGCACAGTCTGACATTTTATTTTCCTGAATAGGCTGGAGTTCTGCAATCTGTTATTAGTTTACTTTATTGGATTAGCCGTGAAAACACAGATTTCTCCCTCCTTTTTGGCAGAGCCACAAGAAACCAAAACCAAAGTCATATAATCCAAAGAAAGTCTGGAATATATTTTACTGATTAGCTCCTTAAATGATTCCTAAAAAGTTCTCCTGTTCAGTGATAGATCCCTTGATGCGCTTTTTCTACTAACAAATATTCAGAGACCTCATATTCAGCAACGTCTAGCTGTCATTGTATTTGTGACCTTCTCTTTTTGTTTTGCGTACGTACTTATCCAAAAAGCAAGGAGTGTCAGTGAATACTCACAGCTTTTGCAAAGACCCCCATAAGCTCTGGGAACTGATGTGTCAGGAGGGCTAGCATAGCTGTGAAGGAACATAATCCCGCCGTGAAGAGTATAAAGAAAGGAAGCTCTTTCTTGGGATAAACTGAAACTTCATGAAATGCTGCAGAAGAAATCAGAAAAGAAACACATGGTGTAGGTGAAAGACCTTCTCATGAGGGTTAAGTAGTTACAGAGAAGCTACAAAGGTTCTGAGCTCTGGTTCAGCAGAAAGACACATGTAAAGGTTCTGAACACCAGAATAATTTGAAGTCCTCCCTCACATTCTCCTACCCTGTAACATCCTCTTCCTTCCACTATAGTCTTCTGTGTCCTCCTTGGCTCCTCCCAACACAGCATTTCTTTCAGTCTATCCCATCACTAGCTGTTTTCAGACCTTCTCCTTCATCATCATATTAATAATACATTTAATTTTTAAATGTCTCTGTGCATTAACTAAACAATTTATCCAAGCTAGGGAAACTTACTGAAATAAATCAAAGGAAGGGAAAGAAACCACTCTATAAACCACCATCTGATGCATATAAGGAATAAGAAATCCAACAAAAATTCACACAAACTAAAAGAGAAACAGAAAAGTCTCTGGCTTCGGCCTGAGGAGACCCACAATGTGCTTTTGAGGGGAAAAGTATACCAGAATTGAAGTGGGAACTTGCCTGAAGCCAAGTTTTCCTTACTCAAACCTTTTATGATTATTTATATTTGGGTTAGATGTGATCAGTTTGGCAAATGTTCTGGCCAGTTCTTATTTTGTCCAATTGTATCTCCCATTTCTTGCCTAGTTTCAAGTTTCTAGTCAGGAACAGTGCTTAACTTTGAACTGACAATAGTTTTTCCCTGAAAAGAATATTCTCCTGGCTGGTAGATCTAAAGATAGGCTTATCATACCAGCTTTTTCTTCCCCTTTTAAATATCGTGGCTGTACCCATACATATAACACCATTTTTCAACTCCACTTGCATTCTCCATTTTCACTGGCAGATATGACTGAAGATACGCTAGAATCCTGCTCAAAGCCTACTTATTTTGCATCTGCCAGGTCACAGGAACAGGGCAGCTGAGCAGCATGATAGGATAGCACAACATCCAGTTTGGACTGTTGCAGCTCTCATTTGGTGAGCCTATAAAACATCTTTGAATGGTTAAAAAATAAAAATAGCAATTTCATCTGTGTTAGAATTTGGGTCTGCAAATCTTCTTCCCTTAAAAAAAAAATCAGAAAAATGTCTCCAGGAGAAACATGGTTAGATAATTTCATTTAAATCACCTATATATTTTAGAAATGTGCTGCGGGACAGAGGGCTGGGGTTGTCCTCTCTCCCTAAGGCAGCCTGCATACTGAACCCCTTATCCCCAGCCCCACCCCAGAACAATGATTTAAATGAAGAAACACAAAAGTTATTTGAGTTATGGACCAGAGCAATGCCAGGTAAATCTTCTAATCACGTATATAAGTATCAAATTGCAGATTTGAGTTGGAAAAATACAACTACAGGCAGTACCCGAGTTACGCGGATTCGACTTATGTCGGATCCGCAGTTACGAACGGGGTTTGCTCTGCGTCTCCCTGGTCTGCTGGAGACCAGCAGACAAGGGAGACGCGGAGTAAAGCGGCGGAGGACCCGGGCGGCGGGACCGCGGTGCGTCTCGGTCCGCCGCCCGTGTCTCCCTGGTCTGCTGGGGGGGGGGGGGGGCGGGGCAGCTAGTACGGCCCCCTCCCAGCAGACCAGGCTTTTCTCCGGACGCCTGTGGTAGAGCAGCTGGGGCGCTGCTGGTTGGTCCCGCAGCGCTGCTCTGGGCGCTACTGGACCAACCCGGCAGCACCTCAGCTGCTCTGCCCCAGGCGTCCTGATTCAGCTGCTGCTGGTCAGTTTCAGCAGCGGCTGAATCAGGACGCCTGGGGCAGAGCAGCTGGGGTGCTGCTGGGTTGCTCCAGTAGCGCCGAGAAGCGGCGCTACTGGAGCAGCCCAGCAGCACCCCAGCTGCTCTGCCCCAGGAGTCCCCAAGTCAGCCTCTGCTGAAACTGACCAGCGCTGACTACAGGAAGCCCGAGGCAGAGTTGCTCTGCCCCGGGCTTCCTGGAATCAGCCGCTGATCAGTTTCAGCAGCAGCTGACTTGGGGATGCCTGGGGTTCTTAAGTTGAATCTGTATGTAAGTTGGAACTGGCGTCCAGATTCAGCCTGTTGAAACTGATCAGAGGCTGATTCCAGGAAGCCCGGGGCAGAGCAACTCTGCCTCGGGCTTCCTGTAGTCAGCTGCTGGTCAGTTTCAGCAGCGGCTGAATCTGGACGCCAGTTCCGACTTACATATAGATTCAACTTAAGAACAAACCTACAGTCCCTATCTTGTATGTAACCCGGGGACTGCCTGTATACAAGCATTCTTATGAAGCCTTTGACTGAAATATCCGATCTGTTGTTGTAATTCATTAGCCAGTTAAATCTAACATCAGGTGTGGATGATATTTTTATTTAGCTGAGGTTATTCTTTCCACTCTCCCTTTCTTTTGAAGAAAACTATTCCTCATGCAAACCGTAAAGTTCTGATTTCAGCAGAGACCCTCTCTTCAAATTACCTGCCGAAAATTATCTTTAAAATATAAGTCTCAGAGGGGTAGCTGTGTGAGTCTGTAACTTTAAAAACAATAAGCACTCTTGTGGCATCTTAGAGACTAACACATACATTATATCATGAGCTTACGTGGTTAAAATCCACCTCATCAAAAGAGTGCTCATCTGATGAAGTGGCTTTTACCCACAAAAGCTCCTGATATTATATTTGTTAGTCTCTAAGGTGCCACTTTATAATATAAGCAATTAAAGGTTCAGAAAGGCATGTGGTATAAAGGACCTCTACACAACCTGTGCCTCTCACAGTATATTAAAACGCCTCTTCTCAAACCCAAGAGATTTGACAGCAAAAGGCATTTCTCACAATTATCAGAGCAAAATATTACCATCAATGTACAGTGTTAAAGAGTCCCTTGCTTCTAACATCTGACAACAGCAATTAGTTTTGCACCTAGAAAGGAGAATGTTGACTATTCTGTGTCATTTCTTCATTCCCAAATTTCCCTGACACTCCACCCTCCATTTAACAGTATCCCTTGGAGTAAAGATTTCTGAGAGTCCTGAGAGGTATTGTTATAATTAGGAGGATTATAAAGGGGTGGAGGGAGAAAGCTGGTTGCCAAGGATTACTGTGCAATTTCAGAGTGAATGTGCTGTGAAAGAAGGGCCTGACAACAAGGGGATTCTTGCTATTACTTCTACCTCCAGTTTACCGAGGTAGACTTATTAAGAATGTTTAAACATAACTTAGCCTAAACTGAAGTTGTTAGAAATGAAAGACCTATTTTAGGAGAGTCACAAATACAAATGAAAAACAATTTAAATTTGCTCCTTTTTTCAATCCTCTTGTGCATCTTATGTCTGTCTACCTTTCAGAACCTGAGAACATCTGTGTGATCCAACCAACTCCCATTTCCTTCAACAGGAAACAGTGTGGGATAGTTCCAGGACAGGTCATTCGGCCTGATACTGCAAAGAGTGATTAGTGTTTAACTTTATTCACGGCCTATTGACTTAGATTGTAAAACTTTCCATGGGCAGGAGTTATCTTTATATCGGTATCTTGCACAGCATTTAGAACACTCTTGTTTTTTTACAAATTCATAGTAATAAATGACTGATGTACTTTCACACTGATATCTTTATAAGAATCAAATCTATCTTCATATGAAGAAAACCCTCTTTGCAGCTCGTGTCTTGAAATAGCTCTTACAACAGCCCTTTTACATCACCTCACAATAACTTGGTACTTGGTTAATGGTCCTCATGCAGGCTCAATTCTGTAATTTGTGAAGGCAAAACTGTCTTGAATTTAGAGTGAATTTCCTGCATTAGGACTACAGGGCAGGACAACTGTCTATTTAGTTTGATGGTATAATATCCTACATAAAGGATCAGACATACTTTACCTGCCTTGGCAAGAAAGAAATAATAGATTTTTAAAAGAAGTACATTCCCAAAGTAATCTGTTTTTTTTACATCAATAAAGATATCTAAAACTGAATGAGCTGTGTCTATGAATTTTCATTTTAACAATTAATTGAACTCTCAAGATTCACTGTCAATCAGTCATTCTAGTCCAATAAACTCAACAGGCATCAGTGGAGGCCAGTTTTGCAGAACTGTGATCAACGATCCTTTGATGCCAAGAACCAGGGATAAAAAAAGAGAAAAAGTTCAGACGTACATGGAAGTAGTTCTCTGTCTGCTGTTTCTGTACAGATGGGGTATGGGTAAAAAAGGTGCCCTTTTTCCAAAGGATAGGGGATCATTCTGAAAGCTGAAAAGAACAAAAATAACACATTGGAAAGCTTATTGTGAGTGCAGTGTTTATATGACATATTTGGTAGAGCACTTTTATTAACAATGTTGAAAAGCAAAAAAAAAAAAAAAAAAAAAAAAAATCCTAGACACTAAATGCAAAATGTTTATACTTGGAAGTCTACTATCAGGATACAAAACACTTATTTAAGCCTCTAAATATGCATTTAACACTCAATCCATCAAATACTATCAACATATTTAATTTTTACTGAATCAGCGGTCTCATTGGAGTCAGTGGGACCACTTTACAGGAGTCAAGTCAGCCACCTTTTTTGCAGGAGCAAGGTGTCAGGTACCTAAATGTAGATATCTAAGTTTGAAAACTTTGACATAGTATTGTTAGAGTTTCCAAGACTTTTGAGATTTTGGGATGAAAAAAAGAGTAGTCATGGTACAGCAGCTCTACTTAATGTATAGAGAGAACCTCAAACAGTGTTACTAGTCAGAGCCTACTTGAGCATTTTTCTTACCACCCAAAATTTCCACTTACTTTTGGTGGGAGTTTTGCATGGAGGAAGATAGTAGTATGGTGCCCCAATGAACTACTCAAGGTACACTAGCAAAGAATACATGTAACAAAAACATTCTGCCTGTACGAAGATAGCTCCATGCTGCCAACACAATAATTTAGGTTGTATTTGTTCATTCTGCAATCTCATCTTAATAGCAAATTATTAAAACCAGGTTCCAGTAAGGCATGCTTTTTAAATATAGCAGATCAAACAAGGTTTCCAGCATGCATATTTAGGCCAGATTAAATAATACTTTATCTTTTGTATTTTTTTAAATATATGTAACATTTAAATCTAAAATAATAACAGAGAGGGAGGTAAATTGATTGCTAAATCTGTATTATGATGATGTCATAGACCACCTGAGTCATACTCTGTGATTTATGGAACCATCACAACCTTAACTGAATTATAGTTTTGCAATCAATCCATCCTTTTCTATTATCCTATATGTTAGTCCCCCAGTTAAGATGTCATCAACATGTTATTCTCACTATTCATATGAACATCACTCACTGAAGCAATTTTTCCTCAACAGATGTCCTATAAGTAATACATGCTGTAGATATACCATACAGAACACACACACAGAGCGCAGTGCTCCATGCTGTATCTCACACAGGGCAATGAGGTATTGTATTAAGAATGAATGATTGCTCTGTACCACAATATACATTGAAAATCATTGTGGTTACATTCTACACTGTATTTTCAATGTATTTGTTTTAAATTATAATAAACAAGAAAATGTTCTCAATGAAGAATGACAGTGTTCCATTTAAGCACTTTAGCTAACATATGGTATTTATTCTGGGGTCTGAATATTATTGAAAAATAAAAACATTACGTATGTGATTCCAGCCTTTGGAAAGCAGTCAATCTACACCATAGTTATATTGCTCAAAGGTAACAGTGTCTTGCCAAAAAGCATGTAAATTTCTCCAAACTCTAGAAGAGATCCTGTCCACTTGCTGTTTGTTGAGGTAAAAAATGTTAACAATTTTCCAGCAGTAACAGAAATGTCTTAAATAGAAATTAAATAAAATTACTATATACTCTCTGGTTCTTAGTTCTTCAGAAATGAAAGAATTCACGCTGTTTCAGTCTGTGATTTTAACATGAGGAACGACTAGCATGGCACTGCTGGAAAATATAAGACAAAGGTCTTCCTGCACAATACTGCAATCCATGTAAGACCCACTCTGAAAGAAACTAGAAACCTGTCTGAGCAGGACGAGGTACTAGGAAAACATTTAATGTGATTTACTTGCATAATGTATATTACAAGATCTCCTTCAGGAAGTAATTTAAACTAGTGCTGTTTAAACAAAATATACTTTGGATGATGTGTGGTTTGATCTCAAAACCTTTTTGAATATAAGCCCATGTAAGTGCTTTAATACATTATAAGATATATAGCACTTTTTCATCTTCCAGATGCTTTCAAGGTGCTCTAAACAGCACTGGTGTAGCCTCACACTTTAGGAAAAATGTGGACAAACTGGAGAGACTAGGCAGAAGAGCAGAAAAAGTGATAAAAGTTTTACAAAGCCTGAGCTATGAGGAAAGGTTAAAAATAACTGGGCATATTTCATCATCAGAAAAGAGATTGAAGGGAGACATTATATTAGTCTTCAAATATATTAAGGGCTGTTATGAAAAGGACACTGGTCAATTATCAAGGTGGGGAAAGACAATTCACTTCATAAGAGATGTGACTAGAGATCAGATCACATGGGCACCAAAGACAGTAATGGGCTTAAGCTGCAGCAGGGGAGATTTAGATTAGATATTAAGAAAAACTTTGCAACTATAAGGGTAGTTTAGTTCTGGAATAAGGTTCCAAGGAAGCCTGTGGAATTCCTATAATCTGAAGTTTCTACGGCCAGGTCTACACTAGGGGGCAAAGTC
This sequence comes from Pelodiscus sinensis, assembly GCF_052426305.1. NCBI lineage: Eukaryota > Metazoa > Chordata > Testudines > Trionychidae > Pelodiscus > Pelodiscus sinensis. Next base: position 47,286,797 of record NC_143052.1, read on the forward strand.
GAACTAAGGCACACAACTCCAGATACAGGAACAGCTAAGCTAGAGTTGACGTATTTTAGTTCAAGCTACTGCAGCATCCCCACTGTGGGAGATCAATGAGAGAAACTCTACTGTTGATTTCTCTCCTTCTTGCTCCGATAGAGTGCCAGAGTTGATGGGAGCACGATCAGTGGATGACCCACTAAATTCGCCCCCAGAAGACTGATCCCCATAGTAAGTGAAGACAAGGCCTAAGAACAAGTTAGAAAAGACTTGCTGGGGATGGTATACTTAGTCTTGCCTCAGTGTATGGGGCTAGACAAGAGAACCTCTCAAGGTCCCTTCAAGCTCTACATTTTTGTGATACTATTAACTAATTAACTATACTTAATTTAAGCTCAGATTCTATGTGGGTTTTTTCTTGGGAGCAAATAAAGACTTGACACCGTGGGAAAAGATATAATTCGGAAAAGAAAATACTTTTTTTTCCTTCTTCATAGTTACAGTGAAGAATATGTGGTCAAATTTTAGGGACAGAGTTAATACAGGCAGTCCCCGACTTACGCGGATCCGATTTATGTCGGATCCGCAGTTACGAACGGGGCTTTTCTCGCCCCAGAGGACATGGACTGTGGGGCGAGAAAAGCTGCTCCGCGTCTCCCTGGTCTGCAGACCAGGAAGACGCGGAGCAAAGCCGTGGAGGGGCTCGGGCAGCGGGGCAGCCCAGGCGCGCCTGGGCTGTCCCACTGCCGGCTTCCCCCAAGGCTTTGCAAAGCCTCGGCGGAAGCTGGCAGCGGGACAGCCCAGAAGCGCCTGGGCTGCCCAAGCCCCTCCGTGGCTTTGCTCCTCGTCTTCCTGGAGACCCCCCAGCAGACCAGGGAGACACGGAGCAAAGCTGGGGAGGATGCGGGCAGGACCACAGCGCATCTCCGCGGTCCCGTCGTCCGGGTTTCCCTGGTCTGCTGCAGGGCGCAGCTAGTGCGCCCCCCAGCAGACCAGGCTTTTCTCGCCTGGGGTAGAACAGCTGGGGCTGCTGGGTTGGTCCTGCAGCGCCGCTCCTCGGCGCTACTGGACCAACTGGGCAGCACCCCAGCTGCTCTTCCCAGGTGTCCCCAAGTCAGTCACTGCTTAAACTGATCAGCGGCTGACTACAGGAGGCCCGAGGCAGAGTTGCTCTGCCCCGGGCTTCCTGGCATCAGCCGCTGATCAGTTTCAGCAGCGGCTGACTTGGGGACACCTGGGGCAGAGCAGCTGGGGTGCTGCCCGGTTGGTCCCCACAGCGCCGCCCCTGCGGGGACCTACCCGGCAGCGCCCCAGCTGCTCTGTCCTAGGCGTCCAGATTCAGCTGCTGTTGAAACTGATCAGCGGCTGATTCCAGGCAGCCCAGGGCAGAGCAACTCTGCCTCGGGCCTCCTGTAGTCAGCCGCTGGTCAGTTTCAGCAGCGGCTGAATCTGGAAGCCAGTTCCGACTTACATACAAATTCAACTTAAGAACAAACCTACAGTCCCTATCTTGTACGTAACCCGGGGACTGCCTGTAATGGTTCATACATCTTGGAAACCATTGAAACTCAGGCTACACTTAGAATGCACTGTTAAATTGGAAAAAGATATGTATTTTTTTTCCGATTTACTTTCAAAAGAGGTTTTCCACACATCACTTATTCTCCATAGAACGAGGTTTAGAGGGATTGCGAAAGAGCGCACCCACTTTTTCAAAATTTTTTTTGACAAAGCAGACGCATTCCTGGGATGGTATCCCGAAAAAGCAATGAAGTCCAGATGTAGCCTCAGACATATTTGCAAATAAAGACTTTTCTGCACCAACCAACTGCATCAAGCCAAACAAATCAACATCCCATATTGTATCATTTGGGCTGTACTGCATATGGGAGTGCATTTCGACTGGTGAAAAATGGAAACAATGCCAGGAAATGACCAATATTCCAATATGATTATTAAAAAAAAAAAAACTAACTCTTTTCTGATCTACTGAGTGTAGTTTTTTTGGGGACAAGCCCTATGGTTTAAAATACCCCAAATCCTTCTGATTGCTAGACTGACAAGGTATTCTAGACATGTTTCAGTTAGAGCTTGCATCAGAGAGAACATTCTGCTTTCCTCTCATAAGCAAATGTGAAAAAGTACCACTAAGCAATTTAAAGAAATGATAGTACTTAATCTTCAAATCCCACCCAGATAAAATGTAATAATATGCATTTTTTGGCCTGAACTTCCTATATGCAAGTCGGCAAAATGATAGTTGTTGGTAGTTTAAGGAACCGAATGGCATGCTATAATTTTAAGACATTCTTGCTGTGTACAGAGAGCATCAGCAAGTGATCAAGTGCAGCACTCAATGTACTGTACGCTGCCAGGAAGAATTAGGACCCAGTTAAGTCTGTATTCTATTTTAAATGACAGTTTAAAATTTGGTAGAACAGAGATGCCAAAAAAGCTGTTTGCATATAGGAGCCATGAAACTGGCAGAATGATCTAATACAATATTATCAAATGTTTAATTTACCACATCAATAAATAATATTAATTAGAGATGAGATATGCAGCTGAAAGATACCAATATAAGGCCAAATACTGAGGTTCTTGGCTCAATTTTTACATAAACAAAATCCTATTAAAATAAATAGTTGTGTAAGGAAGGAGTTATAATTGAGTAAGACTCTCAGGATTTGGCCCATTATTTACTTTTCTCTGAAAAAAGCAAAGCAAAATGAATCACAGCTGTTTCTTTTAGAAGTTGGAAATGAGTGGCCATTATTTTTATTGACGCATGTGTAAGATAAAATACATTTTCAAGTAGCTGTGGAGGAAGAAAGAGGGAAAAGAGTCCACCTGTAATAAGAGGTCCCACTGTGACAAAGCATAGAATGCGTCAGTAGGAACCTCACCAGGAAATTACTATGAGCAATTACATGATCTTGAGGTAATGCATTTCTCAGCACAATTCCGATGAAATGGTGAGTGAAGGAGAAGAAACGATACAGAAAAGAAAAGCAAGAGACATCATCAAAGATGCACCATTGGGAAGTAATAAGAGATAATGAAGGAAACAATGGAGGGGACTGAGGTGGGGATAAGTAAGTAAATAGTAAGAGAACAAGCAGAACATAGAAGACTGCATATATGACATGTTAGACAAACACAATGGAGTAAACTACATATAGCAAGGGAGGGTACGTCTAGACTACATGCCTCTGTCGCCAGAGGCATGTAGATTAGGCTACCAGGCATAGGAAAATGAAGCAGCGATTTAAATAATTGCCGCTTCATTTAAATTTACATGGCTGCCGCGCTAAGCCGATCAGCTGTTTGTCGGCTCAGCGCGGTAGTCGGACGCACGGGTGTCGACATCAAAGGCATTTGTCGACCACCCAGGTAAACCTCATCCCAGGAGGCAAACCTGGGTGGTCGACAAATGCCTTTGATGTCGACACCCGTACGTCCAGACTATCGCGCTGAGCCGACAAACAGCTGATCGGCTCAGCGCGGCAGCCATGTAAATTTAAATGAAGCGGCGATTATTCAAATCGCCGCTTCTTTTTCCTATGCCTGGTAGCCTAATCTACATGCCTCTGACAACAGAGGCATGTAGTCTAGACGTACCCGGAGTGTTACAATACATAGGCACAGATGTATCCCTTCCTCAAAGAGTTTACAATCTAGATTAGACAAAATTCAGGCCAATGATTGATGAGAGGATGATTCACTTTAATTAAGCTTGAGTAAAATATATTGATTCACTTTAATTAAGCTTGAGTAAAACTGAACTTCAGATTAGTCACCCTAATGTAGTCCCTGAGGGAAACACTACAGTGGCTTACTCCTGGCCCAGAGTTTGGAGACATAGTTCAATGGGGCATGATCCTGCATTCCTTATGCTCCCAAAACTCACCGAGTTTAGCAGCTTTCTGGCTTCCTCTGACATTATGCCAGCAGTGGCAATGGCACTGTAACCTACTGCTCCTGGGAACGTGGTCCCTACACCCGTGGGAGAATGGAGAGGAGATGTTATAGGGGGATTCCAGCCATGCCGGGGAACCCTCCACTATCCAGTAAGGGTAGTTTTACAGCCCCTTTACATCTCTGTAGCAACACAAAGGGTCGATATGTGGGACTGGGTTCTGTCTCAATAAGAAACCTACGCAGTTCTGTTGAACTACAATATTGTGTTATAGCTTGTACAAACTTACCATAAAAATCTTCTCATTGTTAGTGCTATCTTTCCTAGTCAATATTTGACTTTGAAACTAACCACGGAATTAGAGGGTCCATAATTCACTAAAAACCATTGACAGGGTTTATTAACATCATTTTTTAACATGGTTTACAGGACTCTGGGAACCAGGACATCTGTGTTCTTTTGCCAACAATTTTCTCCATGACCTAAAGAAAGGCAACTTGACCTATCTACTGAACAAAACAAGAGTACATATCTATCACCAGAGGTATGGTGAAGCTTAATTTGTTAATGGTTTGATGTGCTATGAGCTCCTTAGATGGAAGGTGCTGTACCATGTAAGCCATTATTTACTCATAATATCTTTTCTATCTTTTCAAACCCTGAAAAATGTTTCTAAGAAAGAGAATTACTTACTGCCTTCCCACGTACAATGTAAGAGATTCAGTGCCCCCTCTACCCTTTTCCAGTGCTGAAGATGAAAGAAAGCATATGCTATTGCTTCACTGTCTCCTCTCTTCAGAATATGTTCAGGGGGCAGTATTAAGCTTTTCATCTCTAGTAGATACTGCAACAGAAAGGCAGAACACAATTATTTCAGATGTAATAATAAACACAGTAGCTGCTTGCAGTTCCTCAATGCACAGTGAACATTCTATTTATCTAAAGTACTTTCAGTCCCTGGTGTTTCATCAAATATGTAACATCACCAACAGCACTTGAAGATAATTACTGCATTATCCAAAACACTAAAATTTGCCACCAGATGGTTAATGCTGTGCTCTTCAGCTACACAGATAATTTCAAAATGAGAGGTCTCTCTTATCAAAGGGAAAGCAAAATTTAAAAAATCCTCGTACCATAGACAGGATGGTTTACTTATAACAGATTTAGAATTAAAGTATTTATGTTACTCAGCTTTGCCTGGGTCCTTCAGGGCAGTGGGCTGGTGGTTTAGGGAGTGCGAGACTGAGGGATGGGGATAAAGAGTAAGGATTTTAAATAACGGTTAATTTATTAGTCAAGTAGTTGATGGAATTTCCATCGACTACTCAACTAGTCAATAGGCACTTATGCATTCCTCCTTTGAAATGTACAAGAGCCCCGGCTAGGGCTCTTGTACATTTCAAAGGAGGAATGTGTAACTTCGCATGCAGCCCGGGGCCAGTGGGAAGTCCCGCTGACTTCGGGCTGCACGTGGTATGCCAGCTTTGAAATGTACAAGAATCCCCAGCAGGGTCCCCACTCAGAGTCCCCTGCTGGCCCTGGACTCCATCCTGTGCTGCTGATTTGAAATGCCGTGCAGAGCCGGGGTCAGCTGGGGACAGCGGAAATGCTGTGCTGGAGCCTAGGATGAGCTGGGGGAGTCCCCTGTGTTACCTACCAGCCCTGTGCTTTTGGGAGCCAGGGAGTAACATTCATGCAAAACCATCCACCCCCCCCCTTTCCCTAAGCCTTTGCTGGAATCAGACAAAGCAATGAAAAGGCCAGGGGAGACACACCTAAACTAATTAAGGAAACACCCCAGCCTCATCAGCTAGAACTCATTAGCATACAGAATGGAGACCAGCTCTTCCAAGGCAGGAACTGCAATGAACTATGGGTTACTGAAAGCAGAGAAGCACTGACTGATGGGAAATCTCTACTCCAGATGATAATGAACCGAGGCCTGCTCAAACCCAAATTAGTCATTATCAGACCAATTCTAGTAACGATCCTATTGACATCTAAAATACTGAAACTGCCTAGTTGCTTTGTGAGCTTGTTCAAGGAACATCACCCATAACCAGGGGTGATCAGTCTCTATTATCTCACTTCTTTCCCTTTGAGCTATCCTTATAAAAACTCCTATCCTTGCCCTAAGAAAAACTGTTCTGACACCTGGATTTAAACTGCATCAGTTCCATTGAGACTTCTTCATCTCCTGTCTGATCATGCTGCGGGTTCTGTTCTGCTTGTCTCCTGCCCTCTGGATCCCTGGTTATCATCATCTGGGAACCCCGATCAGTGCAAGCTCCGTGGAGTGGTGAGGTCTCTCTCTCTTCCTCCCTCCCATCAACTATCTCTCTAAGCATAGCCTCCTGACCCTGCCCTATGTAAACTGTTATATGGTTACCTAATATTTGTAATCAGTTTCAATTTAGATTTAATATTGTTACTTTTTTATATCTATTCACTACTCAGAAATAAATAACTTTCATTGTTAAGCTGGTTGCTTCTCTCTCTTTCTTTCTCTTTCGCTCACTCTTCCTTAAGGGGTGTTGTTTTCGCTTTCCCATTCACTCTGAAACAACGCTTCTTGTACCCAAGCTAAAGATCCCTGTAGTGCCCAAAATCCTGTGGGGTTTGCTCATCGTGTGGTTTACCAGTGAATGACTGTGGGGTGAAAGTGGGGATAGGGAAGTGCTAAACCTGGGGGCTTATGAGGATGGCAGCTTAAAGTGCTGTTTAATCCACCCCACTGAGTCCAAAGGCACATGAGGGTGCGGGTGGCATCGCTGTTAAACACAGCCAGCTGAGTCCAGGGACATACGAGGGGGTCAGCTTGTGAGTGCTGATTACCCAGTCCTCTCAGTCGTTCTCTGTTAGTGGGTGTGAGTGTCTGTGTGTATTGCTAAGGTGGTAAGAACCCCATTCTGAGGAACCTAGTTCCTGCAGGAGAGCTCCAGTGGGAGGGGGAATTGGCAGCAGGGAGAATTCAGCTCCATATGAGAGCACAAGCAGCATACTGATAGAATTGTTATCCTTCCCCCAGTCCCATAAGAGTAACCCTGATAAATGAGCATACCCCAGAGTATTGGGCAAATCTGGTAACACCTGCTGACCTTAGGCTCCATACGCAGCAGCACCGCATAGCTGATCCTGGGCTCAGCTGTGCGGCACTGCCACTTTGAAGTACCCCTTCCCCCTTTGCTGCCTCTGATAGAGGCAGCAAAGGTTGGGGGAAATCAACTAGTTGACCGACTAGCTGATAAGCATTTGCTTATCGGATAGTCGACTAGTCCTTAACATTCCTAGTATGAAGGGCTCAGGGTGTGTGTGTGGGGGGGTCCCATCCAGCGTGGTCTTCTCTCTCCCCAGCCAGTGGGGCCTTTTCCTCCCCGCCCAGTCCCCCCAGCTATGAGAGGCCTTCTCTCTGTTTCCAGATCCCCCCCATGCTGTGGCCAAAGATGGGGGGAAGGGTCTGGTGGCAGGCAAGATGCTGGAGCCCTAGCCCTGCTGGCCACTCCCTTGGGAGTGCAGCTGCCCCCAAAGGCCACTCTGCATATAACTCTTCTCTGAGCTCACCGTGTCCAGTGGCTACTTTCAGTATCACATCCCTCCTCTCTGTGCCCCTCCCTCTCATGTCCCTCCTCTTCCTTTCCATGTTATGGAAAACAGTCCCATTCCTGGGTCTTCCTGTTTCCTTGGTACACCCAAATCCTGACTTTGCTTTAAGTTAGGATAAAAGGCAGCTGCATACCAAATTTGGTGGCCCTAGCTCTTACTATTTAAGGGTTCTTGAACAACAAATTCACAGACAGACAGATAAGCATTTCTAAAATATATAGATGGATACAAGAAATGGAGTAAAAAAGTAATTAGGTGCTTAAAGAATCTAGCCTCTCTATAAAGAAATGGGCAATCATTTTAGTTTTATAAAGACCTTGTGTATGAACTATTTCCATATAGTCAGTGTATTGTTAAGAATATGAATGTGATAAAGTGTGCACCAATATGAGGATGTGTTTACTTCCTCAGTGGGATAAAAGAGGATCGGAGATGGACAGTGATTTTGAGTGCTTCAAAAATTGTGGGTGTCCTACATGAAACACCTGAAAGCAGCCTGATTTCCAGAGGATGGGCGTTCCTCATTCAAGCGGGGCACCCAAAATCACTTCATAAAATGGAGACCAAGTTGTTTACTGCAACATGGGACCCACTTCTGATTCCCCAGTGACTTGTCTGGTCACAATGAAAGCAAAGGAAAAAACAACCAAATGTGCTACTGCTAAGATGCTGAGCAGCACATAACATGACCAAAATAGGGTGAATTATGGCATGTATGAATATTTCTTCTTCTGGAATTGTCAACAATGTGCTCAGCCCAGTATGATTCAGCTATCAAGAAAGTGCTCGCCACAGAAAGTTTACAGTCTTGAACACAGACAGACAAGATCCACTGGAAGATCTAGGGGAGGGAGTTATCTTGGAGAAAACTCTTAACTCCCTTCCCTCTTAATTTAATATATTCAATTTTTTTCTATTTGTGGGGGTTGTAGAAGAAGAGAATCTTTAGAAATACTTTTATAAAAATGTGTGTGGGAGAGCTAGCACAGGGATACAGGGAGTGCATTCCAAAAATAAGGAGCAGTGTAGAAGAAGGTACAAAGATGGGAGTGGAAGAAGGAAATGAAGGTGTCACCAGGGCCACTGTGATGCAGGTAAGGGGGAACATTGAACACCACTGAGAGACAAGATTTTAGTTCGAGACACACAGGTTCTTGGAAATGGCCAGCAAGCTAAAAATGGGTGACACGGTCAGATCCAAAGACAAGGATAATGTTGCTGCAGTGTTAGTATGGATTTGAGACGAGTCAATTGGGTATCATGAAGGAAGAGGGAAATAACAATGGCTTCACAAGCACATGAACCATCAAAATAAAAAAGAAAGGGAGACTTTAGTAAGATTATTTTAAAAGAAGCCACCAGATTTAAGACAAGCTGGATGTGTGAAGAGATGGAAAAGGGAATTAGAGATGACACAGAGATTGCAAGCCTGAGAGACAGAAAGAAAGGAGGAAAAGTGTGCAGGAGGGTAAATTATTGAGCTCTGTTTTTGGTCATGTTGAGTAGGCCCTCCAAGACAGTATGTCAGAGAGGCAGGTGCGTCAGATTGGATGGAATGGGACAGAGCAAGCATTGAGATCTGGACTGACCATAGGTGCCAACTTCTCTTCTCCAACACTCCACCCCTTTCCTCACGCCCCTGCCCCTCCTCACCTGTGCTTCACCCCACCCTGCTTCCTGCCCCTCAAGTACCTCATTCCCTTCCATGCCTCCTCTCCCTGAGGGCATCTCATCCCAACTCCTCCACTCCCTTCTGGAGCTTGAATGCCACAAGTCAGCTCTTCACTGTGCTCTGGAAGCGCTGGTGGGAGAAGTCGGTCAGCATGGGGTCACCAGTGTGCGAGAGGCACAGGTGGCAATGGAGCAAAGGGATGAAGTTGGCACCAGTGGGTGCTCCAGCCCAGAACACCAACGGAGTCTGCACCTACACTTCTGAATCATTTATATATTTCTGTTCTTGGTAAAGCAGGCTGGGAAAGGAGAGGAGTCTGAGTCCTTTAAAACACAGCAACTCTGAAAGAGGTGTTAGGCAGCTAGCACCAAGACGGAAAGAATAAATGTCTAGGGACATGACCTATGAGGGAAGGCTGAAGGAATTAGGTTTGTTTAGTTTAGAAAAGAGAAGATTGAGGGGGGACATGATAGTAGTTTTCAGATATCTAAAAGGGTGTCATAAGGAGGAGGGTGCAAACTTGTTCATCTTGGCTTCTGCGGATAGAACAAGAAGCAATGGGCTTAAACTGCAGCAAAGGAGGTTTAGGTTGGACATTAGGAAAAAGTTCCTAACTGTCAGGGTAGTCAAACACTGGAATAAATTACCCAGGGAGGTTGTGGAATCTCCATCTGTGGAGATATTTAAGAGTAGGTTAGATAAATGTCTATCAGGGATGGTCTAGACAGTATTTGGTCCTGCCATGAGGGCAGTCCTAGTATTCTATGATTCTATATGTTAGTCTGAGAATCACCTAACAGGTGGAACCCATGGGCAATGCAGATAGAGTCTCAGAGAAGCTCATCTATTTGCACAGTGTTGGGAGCTTTAACTAGTGATATAGAGTCATGTTCATACCAATTATGCATTGCCGTTACAATCAACCAAACCTTGTGGGACTAATCCCCTTGATCTGGAAGCAGAAATACAATGCCTAATGAAAATAGAGGTTTAAAGGTTAGTTGTGCTAAAATCACAAAAGGGGGGAGTGTGGAGGCAGGAAAAGAGGAGAAGGAGATTTGTGCGCAGCAATCTTAGGTTTGTCAGTAGCAGAGCAAGAGTCAGGCTAAGTTTGTAGCCTGACAGCGTGAGAACTGTAAGAGGTGCTGCTTTCGCCTCTTGCCTCCATACGGAGATAAGGATAGAATGCTGACTCCAGTGAGAACCTTAAGATAAGGTAGCATCTGGGAGAAACTAAGAGATAACAGTTAGTTTCTTAGTTATTGTTGTATGTAATGGAAAAGTATATATACTTCTGCTTTTATTGTTTGTATTCGAAGATCTGCTTAGGAAGGGGGACCTCACCCCCTCGCTCAACTGCAGTCTTCCCCTTGCAATTGCTCGGAAATAAATGTCTCTGACTTGTTGCTTACTAAACGCAGAGTGAGGACCTTGTTTTCGTCCACAATATTTTGAGGGTGTCTGTCACTTTGCATTTTGGGGAACTTCTCTGTATGTTAGACTCTGATATGGTCCATGGTGCAGTAAACAACTTGACCTACATTTTCTGAAGTGTTTTTGGTGCCCACCTTGAATGGGGAACATTCATTAGAAACCAGGTGAACAGAAAAAATAGGCAGGAGACACAGCACAGGATTAAAACCTGCAGAGAAAAGAGGATGCAGAGCTGCTAGAAGCGTCTATGGAAGAGTAGTAAGGGAGGCAGGAAGAGAACCTTGAAAGAACATGGCTATGAAAGCTAAGGAAGGATACGGCATCAAAGTGAAAGGAGTAATCAACAGTAATGAAAGCAGTAGAAAGAATGCAGTGAAAGCCTTGAGGCTTGGGGAGGAAGAGGAAAGTGTATTCTCAGTAGAATGGAGAGGGTGGAAGCCATACTGGAGGAGATACAGAAGTGAGTTAGAAAGTTTGTGGCCATGAAAAGCGCATCATAAACCATGAAAAAATCTGGTCTCCATTACAGAATATGGCCGTTTATGTACTTTTACCCTATAGGCAGTGTCTCCTCAAACTGGGGGAACCCAACCCAAAAGAGGGCTGGTAAAGATACATTTTAGGGGGTTACAGTATTCATAGACTCCTAGACTCCTAGGGCTGGAAGAGACCTCAGGAAGTCATTGAGTCCAGCCCCCTCCCCAAAGCAGGATCAACTCCAACTAAATCATCCCAGCCCGGGCTTTGTCAAGCCGGGACTTAAAGACTTCTAGGGATGGAGATTCTACCACCTCCCTGGGTAAACCATACCAGTGCTTCATCATCTTCCTAGTTAAATAGTTTTTCCTAATGTAGCTCCCCACCCCCTTTTTCCTCCTTGGGTTACTCAGGAGTAGGTCACACTCACATATGTGTCTGGGTGCCTGATGTTTTTAACAAAAAACGAAGATCCTGAGTACCCCAGTGGTGATGTTGTTTAGTTGGGGATTCCTTGTTCGCCCCTTGCTGCAGTCCCTTGTTTTTAAAGGAATATACATGGGCAGTGCCTCCACCAGGCTGGCCCTGTACACACTTAATGGTGTGCCGCAGGAGCCTCCAGGAATAAAATTATTCTAGTAATAATTTGGATTTAATGCCAAAACCACAAATATGAATAATATACATCTAATTGATTACATTAGAATTAACACACCTTTACTTAACTTAAAGAAACAGGGTTTAACAGACTAAAAGTGAATAAAATCAATTAACAAAGTACACAGAAATAAAGGAAACTTATCTAACTGGCATTTATACTGCCACCATTTATCCCATTCCACAGTGTTTACTCCTCTGGATTCACTGGTTTGCATGGGCATGCTTGAAGGTCTGCAGCTGAAGTAGAGACAGCTCTGTGCAAGTTGTGTGTATCAGTCCAGGTAGGCAGGCAGCTGCAAAATCCCTCTGCTACTGGAGGAGGCCCCACTAAATGCCAGCATCTCTGGTTCACTGGGCTGGTCACTCTGCCTCTCTTTGGATGCAGAGTCAGTCTATTTACTATGCTCTGTCCCAGGCAGCACTTTCTCAAAGAGCTCAGTTACTCACAGTTGCCTCCTATGCAGGTTTATATAGGCCCTTCCCAGACGCAGGCACAGCCAGAGTCTCTCCCCTCTAGGGATAATCAACAGCCCCTGAAGCTGCCTGCTAGATTCAAGCCTGGGTAGGCTCTCAGTAACAGGCTCTAGCTGCAATATAACAGCTCCTTTACTGGAAAAGGTTCCCCACCACCACGCTCCTCTCTCCAAAAATGGAGCTCACTAATTCTCTGCTTGCATAGTCTGGAAGAGCCACTGTTCCCTCCTTTTCCCCAAGGGCTCATGGGAGTTGTAGTCTCTAGGGCTAGATTGCAGCACAAAGGATCCTCCCACTTAAAATCAGAGGCTCCTATAGTAAGGGGACTACATTAATATCCAATCTAGACCCCCCCACACACTGTAACTTGAGACCATTGCTCCTTGTTCTGCCATCCGTTACTACTGAGAACAGCCTCTCTCCTTCCTCTTTGGAACCTCCCTTCAGGAAGTTGAAGGCTGCTATCAAATCCCCCCTCACTCTTCTCTCAGTATGGCCATCCTTACTTCTGTGCTGCTGCTGGCAACAACACTATGTTTAGGGCTGGGTGTCCAGCCAGCAGCTACCACTCTCTATTCAGCTCTGAAGGAAGCACAGAAATAAGGGTGGCAGTATCATGATGCCCCTATAATAGCTCTCTCACCCTGTCTTGCATCAGGACCCCTGGTTTGAGAAATGTAGACGTAGAAGCTTTACATGTTGCCATTTAAAAATACATGCTCTTACTTTGTTACAACCCTGTATAATTTAAGATGTAAATATCTGAAACCAAGACAGTCAAGATTTTTAAAATGCTAAGACCGTGAAATTCACAGAAATAGACTATGAACTTGGTACGGCTAATATGGGATGGTAAAGGGAAATGGAGAGATTACTCGGATCACAGATGTTTCTGTTCAAATAGAATATTTTGATCTGCTACTAAAATATGATTTCTATATCCAACACCTGACTGTATTTTTCCTCGGGGCTGGCTGCACTCTGAGAACAGCATCCCACACACAGAAAGCATAGGGTTGCCAGGCGTGTGGCATTTTCTGTTTTTTCTCGGACAGAAGGCTGCTTGGGACATTCCCCCCTGCTACATTTGGTGGAGGGAGTGGTGAGCGTGGGGATTTAAAGGCATAGTGCCTGTTTCTTTTGTGTCTCATATTTTTCTCAACAACTTTGACTCCTCCCTCCCAGGGTTTTTTTTTTTTTACTCAATCAAATTTTTCCCTGCCATTTTCGGTATTTTTTTTAAAGTATCTGGCAACCCTAAGAAAGCAACAAAGACTTGGTTTAAGAGCTGTTATAATATATAAAGCTATTTGATGGCCCATGTTGGAACTTTGGAGTGGTGAGCATACTGGTTTTGATGGGAGCAGGGAAATACATTCAGTAGGGGAATAAGTTGATGAATGTAGACACAAAGTGTAGATAAATATTACAAAGAGATTCATGACAAGGGAACCCAGCATGATCATCTAGAAACATGCTCTCTCTGAGTTAAGTTAATCTTCCTGTTAAAGATCAGTCCTAAACCAGAGACATCTTGTGGCTCACGTTGTTTGGTCTGAAAATCACCTTTTCACTCTGTGCTTTATCTCTACCATTTTGTTTGTGAAGAAATAGCAGTCACATGTCACACTGGTCATCAGCCTTCAAAAAGAATGTCTGCCCCACACCCAGAAGTGCATGTCAAGTTAAAAGGAATGGAGACACATATCCTCTGGCTTTGGTATGGAAGAAGAACTGTTCTCTTAAAATAACTTTACAGCACATTTTCAAAGCAAAGAGTCTACCATATAGCAGACAGGAGCATCTCTGCATTAACTACTAATTATAATATTGATTTTCATGATTTTAGAACATCTAACTCCTATTTCAGTATTCTCTTTTGCAACTATTAGAAAAAGTGGCAAGACAGATTCTTAACATATAAATGTTGAATGAAAGAAAAAATTAAAAGCCTTGCAAAGATACTTCATTTACTGGAAAAAAAATAAAAAACAGTGCCCTTCCCTAAAGAGTTCTCAGATTAAATTTTGTTACTGTGATTCCTACCTATAGTTTATTGTCTGCTCATACAATTAAATTAAAAATAACAGATATAAAATGAGAAATCTCCTGACAATGGCTAATAAATATTGGACCCAATAATTAACTGTGCTTCCTATGCAATTATCTTTGCACTACTCCCACACTCCATGTTATTCCTAGTCGTAAAAATTACAGTATTTTGAAGATATTTCTAAGAGCAGCAGTGAGTACCACACAGGATCAGGGTTGGTGGTAGTTACTTTCCAAAGCGTGGTGTCAGTCTTGTGAGTCATTGGGGTGAAATTCACCCTAGTGCTGCATTTCTCAAACTGTGGGTCCCGGCTACCAGTTGCCCACATAGAGATCTTGCAGGAACAGGTCCTGTGTTAACATCAAAATTAGAGCTGAGTGGAGAATGGCAAATCTGTTTTATGAAGCTTCAGGGGGTAGCCGAGTTAGTCTGTACAGGATAAACTTAAAAAACAACAAATGGTCTCCGGTTATCTGAAGAAGTGGGCTGTGCTCACGAAAGCTCATGATACCATCTACTTGTTTTGTTAGTCTAGAACAGTGGTCTCCAACCTTTTTACACCCAAGATCACTTTTTAAATCTCCGAACAGGCGAAGATCTACCCCCCGCCTCTTCCTTGAAGCCCCGCCCTCTCTATTCTCCTCCTGTCCATCACTTGCTAGCCCCTTTCTTACACACTCTGATAAACAGTTTATTTTTAAATTATGCAATGTATAAAATTAAAATCACATGTTTATAGTTATGAAATAAATTGTCTGTTTTTTATTCATGGTATTTAAATCTAAAATGAAGCATTTATAATTTTACATTTTGTGGGAACAGAGTTCTGCGGCGGGGGGCAGGGAAGAGGGAACAGGGTGCTGAGAGGGCAGAGGACAGGGTTCTGCAGCAGGGGACACAGTGCCAGTGGGGACAGGTTTCTGCAGCTGGGGACAGGGTGCCAGTGGGGACAGGAATAGGGACAGAGTTCTGTAGCTGAGAACAGTGGAGTGGGAACAGAATTCTGTGGCTGGGGACAGGAAAGTGGGGACAGCGTTCGGGGAGTGGTGACAGCGTTCTGTGGCTAGGGAGTGGGGGCTGGGGAGCGGGGTGCCAGTGGAGGCAGAGAGTCCTCTGTATCTGCCTCTTCCCAGGATTTCCCCACCCCTCCAGAGGGAAACCAGCGTGTGCCTGACCCGGGGCCAACCCCGTGCTGGTAAACCCGCCGCGTGTGCGCCTGCCCCGGGGCCAACCCCCTGGCGCAGGGAAGCCCCGCGCGCACACGCCTGCCCTGGGGCTGACTCACCCCTCCTGTGTGGTGCAGGGAGCCGATGTTCCCTCCCACAGTACACCCGGCAGAGCAGCTAGCACTACTTCCAGAATTGCTGAAAGTGGAGCTAAGATGCGGGACTTCTGTCCATCCCTGGGAAGCCTACACTACCTCCATTTTCACTTGAGGTAGGTAGTGGGGCTTCTCGGGAGTAGAAGGGAAATGGGGGCGGGGCGGACAGGACACCTCGCAATCGACTGGTCGATTGCGATCGACCTGTTGGTGACCACGGGTCTAGAAAGTGCTACCAGACCATTTGTTGGTTTTTAAGTTTATCCTGTTTTATGACGTTTGATCTCATTCTAATTCAGAATTTTGAATTGCCCTGCAAAACTGGATTCCTGTGTTCTGTCCAGCTTCACTGGGTTCCTGACTCCAGGGATCAACACTAGATCAAAAAAACAGCCTCCCAGCTTGGAGGGCCCATCAATAGTCTGACACTACAATGGACCTAGAAGCAATTCCAAATGCAGATAAAAAGTCAATTAATAGCAACATACCAAAGAGGTAGCTGGGGGAAACAACTATTGCTGAATCTGCATATGCTGAGGTCTCCAACATTATTTGAAGGACAAAGTCATCATAGATACAGTAGATCAGCGACGGCTAAGGGAGGATTTAAGATACTTTATTTATTTTAACCAATCACAAGAAATAACTTAAGGTTATTGAGACTTTTCATTCAGCCCAGCACATGGGCTGGCAAGTAGTATGCCACTCCATTGAGGAGCTCTCTAAGGAAACAGCTCTTGCGAGGCGCAATGTCTCCGAATCACCTCTTTTCTATGGAACGCAGGAATAAGAAAGATGGGTAGCATAGCATAACAGGCCCATTATACTCCCCTGAACCAGCCAGTGTGTGTGTAGGGGGAAACCATTACTCCTCAACCTATTCTACATCTCTCTCTGTTTCACCCTGCACCTCAAACTCACAGAGGCCAGAAGGGACCACTGCAGTCATCTAGCCTGATTTCCTCTAAAACACAGGACACAGAACTTCCCCAAAATAATTCCTATTTAAACTACAATATATGTTTCCAGAAAAAAACATCCAATTGATTAAAATATTAGCAGGGATGGAGAATCCACCACAGCCTTTTGGAAGCTATTCCAATGATTAATTATCCTCACTATTATAAATGTGTACTGCATCTGATTTCCAGTATGAATTTGTCTAGCTTTGAACTTTGGATTGATCTTGTTACACCTATGTCTTCAAGGCTGAAGAAACCTTTATCAAAGATTTGTTGCCTATGTAGGCACTTATAGACAGTGCTCAAGTTACCCATTAATCTTCTGTTTGTGAAAATAAATAGATTGAGTTCCTTGTGCCTATTACTAACATAGGATTTGGGAGTGGATGGAAGGGAAATTAGGCATTCCCAAGGGGAAACTCCCGCCTTCCTCCTCCCCCGGGGCCAACCCCCCTCTCCCACGGCGCCTCATGCAACTTGGCGTTTGCCTATAGGCACAGGCCGCCCCTGCTTACAGCCCTAACATAAATCAAGGACTGAAGCTGCTATAGCTGGCCACATTTCCTGTCTCGGTCTCTACAACTGATTCCAGTCTCAAAAAATGTTGCATTTGGTTGTGTCCTATAGGATGCGTAGCAATCTGGCCGAAGATAAATTGATTGCTATTATTACACATGTAAAAAACCCAAATGTTAAATAAACATTATTAACATAACAAATGCGAGCATTAAAAATTAGGATATACCAGAATTAAGGTCCTGTGTACAACCTTTATTTGGCATCCCTGTGCATACGCAGTATGACAGATTATAATTACATGAGCACACATTAGTTTTTCCACAGGATGCCTGCCTTATTCAGTGCATGGAATGGATAGGCTCAATTAGCAAGCAGGCCTCCAATATTTTATTTTAGCCTCCTTGTTTAGTGTGTAGCCCCAGGCCTTAATTAGTTCAGAATATTCAAACCTTGGTCTGAGGAGAGTATTATTAATTTCCTCATGGTCTTTCCACAGCACTCATGACTATAGTATCCAAGTAAAAACAAGGAGAAGTCCTATGGCACCTTATAGACTAACAGATTTATTGGAGCATAAGCTTCTGTAGGAAAAGACCCACTTTGTCAAATGCAGTGGGTCTTTGCCCATTAAAGTTTATGCTCCAATAAATCTGTTAGTCTATAAGATTCCACAGGACTTCTCGTTTTTGCAGATTCACACTAACACAGCTACCTCTCTGATAGCATCGAAGTGCTTCACAAACATTAATTTACTATCACAACATCCCAATGGATGAATTGAAGGGGTATAATCCCTTTTACGGCTAGGAGAACTGAGGCACAGAGGCCTAATCTACACTACAGCAGGAGGTCGAATTAAGATATGCAGCTCCAGCTACATTAATTATGTAGATGGAGTTGACATACCTTAAATTGCATTTTCATGCCATCCACACAGCACGAGGCCAATGGCAGCAAATGATCTTGTCAGCTTCCCTTACTCCTCACTAAAGGAAGCATATCGGACGCTGGCTTGAGCTGCCTTCAGCATTTGATTTACAGGTCTATACAAGACCCACTAAATCGAACGCCAGAAGATCAACTTGACAGCCCACCCATTGTTTTTCTTTCTCTGACTCCCCACTACACCCTGACCCAGCTGTTAGTCTTGGTTACCTGTTATGTACTGTCTTTTAGTTTGGTGCAGGGACTGTCATTTCTGTATTTCTCTACAGTACCTAGGACAATGGGACCCTGAACTGGTTGGCCTTTAGTACCACCACAATATAAATGTACACAATAATACTACTAAAATCGGCAACTGAAAGTGGCAAGCCAGCACTTAAATAGTGAGCTTTTCCCAGTGTGGTTTGGGTTTGCATTGTTATTTAATGAAGCCATATTTTGTCTAGCAATGCATAATCCACCACATATACACATGGAAGTATGCCTCTTAATCAGTGTCTGTGAGATTAAAGTTTTTATTTGTATTGCCTGTAGACCCAATCAGAATCAGGGCCCATTTGTGTTAAATGCTGTACAAATACACAGAGAGATACCTTTTCCAAAGAGCTTTCAATTTGTGATTAATTTAATTTCTATGTACATCTATAGTGTCAAAGTCATATATAGACTCGTCAAAATTAATGAATATATATAATTTATTTGATTGCATCAGTTCTACTCTGACCTGTACTTCTAACATTTCAAAAGTGGAGGTGCTTCAAATAGCTATAAAAAACAACCCCCCAATAATAAAATCCAAATAAACACCAATCTGAGAAGCATTTCCTCCTTTCCCCTAAATGTGCAATCTCCCTTTAAAATTACACCTGAGTTTCAAAACACAATATTCAGTCCTGCACCAGTCACAGTAAACTCTTACAATCAAGTAAGCTACAATCCAAAAGATTTATACCACTGGAATAAGGGAGATGTCAGCTTCCCAGCAAAATGTCTACCACTAGCTTAAGACAAGGTCTATACTAAAAAAGAAGGTCAAATCAAAATACGCAATGCCAGCTATGTTAATTATGTAGCTGGAGTTGATGTACCTTGATTTGAGTTTCCCCGCTGTCCCCACAGCAGGAGGCCAATGGGAGCAAATGCTCCCGTTGGCTTCCCTTAGTCCTCATAGGAGCAGAAGTACTGGTCACTGACTGGGGGGAGCACCCTCTAAGTTCTATTTAGTGGGTCCAAGACCCACTAATTGAACTCAGGAAGATTGATCATGGCAATGGCGATCTTCCCTGGATTGAAGACAATCAATCTAAGTAAGTTCCAAAATACTGGACTTTAAAGTTGTGATATTTACAGGTACAGAAGAGCTATTTTAGGTGATCTTACAGGACTCTTTGTGATGCCTCTGCAATTGGACTGATGGCAATTAAGAAGCCCAGCTTTATGGGTGAAGAGATTTTAAAAAGGGAGCATTGTTTAAAATTTCTCTAAAATGTTTCTGGTATAGCTTTTATGTAATATACATCATATATGTAGAATACGTTGTGTGATATATTAATGTATTTGTATTATTTATTTCTACACTATTCTGAGTGCTGCATAAACAGACCAGGGAGGAACTGTACCTACTCTTAAGACAAATTTTAAAAAATCAGAAAAGAGAAGGGGGAAAGGGTAAAATCTACTTGCAGTATAACAAGGTGATGGCTGACTATATCATGCTAAAGACTTGTCAACATGCAACCATCAGAAGTAGTAAAAGTAAAATCCGTTTTTAAATTGGTTTACTTATATTGGTGTGGGAAATCTTAAATCAATTTAAATCTGGCTTATAAAAATTGGGGCAACTCTGTGTAGAGCAGATTTCTAATGTGATTTGTTTAATTATATACTATTTTCTATTGTCTCCCTTCCCTGCTGTTGGGATATGTAAAAATTAATAGGGATCTGGGATAGTGGTATAGTGGTAAGGGGTCACCTGTAGTAGGCATTACCCTTGAACATGTTTTTTCCTTTTGTTTATACCAGCCGTAACCAACCAGAGGCTCTTGCCCCTCAAAAGTGCGGCTCACAAAGCCTCTCCAACCTCCTTTAAAAAAAATTGTTTTAATTTTTTTTTTTTTTTTGCTCAACAATTCTGATGCAGCTTTTTGCATTTTTTCCACCGCTGTTTCAGCTCTCTTTGTTAAATGGGTTTGCCACCCCTGGTTTATACAATCTGGAAAGATAGATTAAGAGTCCAGCCAAAACAGGTATTATCCTTCCTGATGTATAAACATGTTCTTTTCCTTCGTTTCTGTAGCCTAGAAAAATAGATAAGTATGCAGTGTTCTTCTTCATTGTTTCTTTTACTTACCCTCCCTGGCACAGTATAAGATATTTTCAGGGTTATATCTCTTGTAATCTCTGTAACCTATTGATTTGGAAAGTTTGTAGTTAGAAAAGTGTTGATTTAACTAGAAATTGTGTAAATAGTAGTTAGGGGTGGGTATAACTGTATTCATTATCTTCTTATTAATATTAATTGTGTAGGAGTTAACATTACTTATAAGGTTTTAGAAAAAGCAGTGATAGATGTGTGAATTAACATACTAAAATAGATAAAAGGGTATAATTGTTGCCAAATTGTTGCCACTCGGACGTTGTTTGAATGTCCGAGGTAAAAGTGTGTGGGCAATAAAGCAGTTCCGTTTACCCCATCTGCTCCTGGGTCGCCTGTTTCTTCTCTAACAGCTGCCATTATTGGATAGCTAATTTCTTAAAGATATCATAGGAGAAGAGATCTCTCCAGTGGAGATTTGAATGCCCAGAGGGAAGTGGCTTTGCAGATCAGTTCAGAAATGGTGTCCCATGAGTAAGGAACACCTCAGTGACAGATGTGATATTTTTCCAGCAGGAGCTGGGATGGGTGCCTTAGAGATGAGTGTACTATGAAGCCATAAATGAGTCCAGTAGCAATCCCAGGTGAGTGTTAACAAAATCTTTGTGTGTGTGTGTGTGTGTGTGTGTGTATTTTACACACACATACACACAAGCTGTTTTCATGCATTCATCCATCCTGCTCTTTATGCATAGAGCACTCACTCAGAGCCAGTCCCTAATGACGCCAACTTTTTTCATACAAATCCCTTCTACAGCCTCACTTATTCAATGATGCCCATAAGAAACTGGAAATATGAGTATTTTTTAGAAAAGGAAAAGCTTAATGTTTTATATGTGGTTAGGCAATTCCAAAAGGTCCCATCAGAGACAGCACTGTAGTATGCTAGGTAGCAGAACTAGCCCTTGCAATCTAATTTCAGAGAGATGGTTGAAAAAATGCAAAACAAGCAAGCAAACAAAAAACAACAATTCAATCACTTTACAACTTGGTTGAAAAATAACATTTTTCTATGGAACATTAAAATAATCAGGAATAATTTGTTGAATGTTTAAATTTTTGACCAGGCTCCGATTCAAGATAAGTTACAACAGGTGAGAGATACAAAAAGCAGAGGGGCAGTGGAGCTGGAAGATGAGGATAACAGTGATATGATCCAATAGAATAGATGTGGATGACAAGATTCCTAGTTCAGGACTTGCCACTTCAGTTTTGATGTCATTAACATCATTTATACAGCACATTGCTTTCTTTGTTCCATCCTGACTTCATCTCCTGGTGCTGACACTGCCTCCTCACCTACTCTTCCTCTCTCTCATACTAATAATAGCATTGAAAAGTTTCAGCTTGCCCAGCCTCTTTCTTTTCACAGCCCCCATATCAACCCAAATATAAGGAGACTGTCAAACTTCCCTCATTGTGTAACTCTGAACCAGTTTGACAGACACAGCAAAAACTTTTCACCAGTGCCTGAGGCACCACTGGCCCAGCGGTGGGAGTAAGAGGAAAGTAGAACTATCACTGAAACAACAAAAAATGGAGGGGATGCCCAGTGCAAAGAACAACTTTTAACACAGAAAAAGCCTTCCTGAAATGTACACTTTTTGAAGAGAGACATTAAGCCATATAAAGCCTTTGAAAAGGGAACCTCCAGTTATGGTAGCTCTTTATAAAGGGAAAATGCAGGGCACTGTGAAGTCACTTAACATCAGTGGAGTTAAGTGCACCTCAGTGACAACAGACGTCAAAATCTGTGTGCAATTTTCATCGCTGATGTTTAAAGAATGTACCTGCTTTCTAAATGGAAAGATTCAGATTTTGTCAAGCTGCCAAGAGATACTGGAGATTAGAGAGGTTCATGACCGCTAAGCTGATATGAAACACAAGCCTAAGCTTGCTAGCTATTTCCATTTTCTTTATTCCCAAAGGGCCCAAGAAACATCAGTGACTGTGTTCAAATCCAGATGGGTTTACCTAATGGAAATAATTCTCAGGGAAAGAGTCACTTTTCTCTTATTATTCTCTTTTATATTACAGAAATGCAACCCTCCCCCCCAACTTTGGAATGGTGCAGCACAAATTGGTTTATATCTCTAGTGTAGGTATTTCTATGGTGCTTATCATACTGCCACATAAACAGTGGGATCTGGGGCTATTTAAAATCTTCCATTTTAAGGACTCTGCATTTCTAAGACGATCTGTCTTCTTTTTAATAGGGGTATTACAAAGCCAGCCATGAATACAGTTGTTTCCTATGCAAAGAAGAAGACGAACTTATCTATATCAGGAAAAAAATAAATGGAACGTGCAGGAGAGCATGAGTATTGCAAATAAAGCTGTATCACATTACAGGTTACAGCCAATATCTGCTATTTCTAACCTCAGCAATCTCTTTTACCATGTTCCAACCCAATTCCCATCTATCTCTGTATCCTGAAGAGTTCTCTTTTGAATCTTATTTTTCTAGTTCAGACTTTAATTCTAAGATGAAGAAAACATTCTGAGGCTGCTGGGATGCAAATTTCTAAATTGTGAAAACCCTTGAGGAGGAAAGAAGAAATGCAGAGGATCATTTACACCTTTAATCCCCAGCAATGTTATTCCCTACTTATTCTCAATGGTGCAGCTGGGAATTTTCCTAGATTCA
The DNA here is from genome assembly GCF_052426305.1 of Pelodiscus sinensis. NCBI lineage: Eukaryota > Metazoa > Chordata > Testudines > Trionychidae > Pelodiscus > Pelodiscus sinensis. The sequence continues at coordinate 47,309,842 of NC_143052.1, forward strand.
TAGACTCTAAGGCCAGAAGGGTCTATTGTGATCATCTAGTCTGACTTGTGTAACACAGAACATAGAACTTTCCCAAAATTATTCCTGTTTGATCTAGAAAATAGCTCTCAGAAAAAAAATCCCATCTGGATTTGAAAATCCCCAGTGATGGAGAATTCACCACAACCATTGGTAAATTGTTCCAAAATTTACTCTCTGTTAAAATATTTTTCACCTTTTTTCCCCAACTGTATTTGCCTAGCTTCAACTTCCAACCACTGGAGCTACTTAAGATCTGCTTAAGGGTCCATTATCAATAATTGTTTCCCATATTGGTACTTAAATGCTGTAATCAAGTCACCCCTAACCCTTCTCTTTGATAAGCTAAATACTTTGAGCACTTTCAGTAGATCACAATTTTTCCAATACTTTAATCATTCTTGTGGCTCTTCTTGGAAACTTCTCTAATGTATCAACATACTTTGAAATTGTGGACACCAGAGCTGGATGTGGTATTCCAACATAGGTTTCACCGGTGCCAAATGCAGGGGTAAAATATCCTCTCTACTCCTACTCGAAATTCCCTTGTTTATGCATCCAAGCATTGCATTAGCTGTTTTCTCCAGAGTACCTCACTGGATGCTCATATTCAGCAGATTATTTCTAAAAACTTCAATTCCAAAATAATTACTCAATACAATTTATTTTTTACTTATTCTTAATGGGGAAAGACGCATTACTGAAATCCTGCAAAAGCTCCAAGGCCAACTGCAACACATATTAGCTACGTGGCATAATTAGCTTTCTGGTGTTGCAAACTACTAAATTTTGCCATCTAGATTTCATTAAGAGGATATTTGATGCTACTGCATTCAGAATTAAGGCTGATATGATGGTGTATAGTCATATTATTTGCATAACATTATTACTGAATGATTCGTGAAATTAGAAACATAGGGCATAAAAGGGAATTTGGAAGGTTATCAAATCCAGCCCCTGTGCAGAGGCAGAACCAAGTAAACCTAGACCTTCTCAGACAGGTGTTTGTACAAAGTGTTCTTAAAAACCTCCAGTGATGGTAGGGAAGCCTTGGAAGTCTATTCCAGAGCTTAATGACCTTTCTAGTTAAAAGAATTCCTCTAATATCAAACTTAAATCTCCCTTAATTATTCTTTAGCTAATGCAATACAATATGCATGCAAGAAATTACAGTGATACTGCATATTAACATTACACAACATTATACTTTTAATATTATAATGAGTGTTTGATGCACCTGTTACTCCCTTTTATTATATCTCAAACATGTATCATTTTCTGTTCCTTTTTAAAAAAGAAGATCACTAAATTAAATTCCTGCTCTTTAAACGTGATCAAGGAGCATTCAACATAGCTTGAATACTTGTGCATGCGTATGTGTACAAAGGTGATTTTAAGCCACCTTAATGCTCTCCTGATTCTAAATTAGAAAAGCAACATGAATTTGACCAATAGGAGCTGAGAAATTGTGCTAGGGTGGGGACAGTGCATGAAACCTCCTCTTCCCCTAGAACCTGGAGCAGAGAGCCACAGGGCGCAACCAGCCATTTTGAGCAGCCTGGGGCTGTGGAAAGCAGGAAGCCTATCTTGGGGTTCTGTAGGGCTGCTGGCTAGAGCCACCTAGGTAAGCACCCTCCATCCAGAGCCTGCCTCTAGCACCCCAGCCCCTCCTGCAGCCCAACTCCCTGTTTCAGGCTACCACCCCCTCCCGCCTAGGTCACCACCCAAACTGCATGCCTCCTACCCCAGGTCATATCTCCCTCCCAGACCCTGCAACTCACCCCATATCCCTCCCCTAAGCCAGACTCCTCTCTTGCACCCATACCCCCTCCTTAACCCTGCACCCCAATCCCCTGCCACAGATTACAATCCTCTCCTTCACCCAAACCTCACACCCCAGTCCCCTACCCCGAGCTCCTTCTGCAGCCAACCCCCAGCCTAGATCCTGCACCCCCCACAGAAAAGTGTGGCCCTTAACCACTTATCAAAATCTTGGAGTGTCCCCTCCCATCAAAAATTATTGTCCACCCGTGATCTACATAGTTACTTCAAATGTGTTCATCAACATGGCATCAGGTGCTTATTGTCAATGACCAGTATTTTGTTGATACTCAGACTGACAGACTTTTATCAGTTCATACTTAAATTTTCAAGACCCAAGGTGACATATCTTTCCTATAGTATCTAATGAGAAAATTCAAATGCTCCTCACATACATATAACAGGGTTTAAACATGAGCCCCTTCATGTTTCTCCTGTCTGCTCCCCTTCCCATAACCACCACTTGCAACTCTACCTCCCTAAAACCAATGGATATGTTCCCCGTTTGTTAAAATTTATGACAGTGATTTCTCCATACTCACTTTTGGCACATGTGGATTAAATTCTACTGCTCTGTGAATAGCTTCTACTGCATTCATTTCTGCTGTACTCAGCCCTCGCCTTGAGGCAGCCTCTGGAGAAAATCTACAAAAGCAAAGAAACAAATACATTAGGTCAGAAATGCTAGCACATAAAAGACAGAAAGGAATCTAGACCAACGGCCTGCATAACCAGGCTGAGACAATTTCCTATGATCTCAAAAACTTCCATAGTAAATGGAAACTCTGATTGACCTATTACATTAAGGACAATGAAAATCCCTACAGAAGTGGAAAGCATGTTTGCATCTAATTAAGGCAGGAAGTAAGTTCATATAGTCAATTCTTTCTACACTGCTAAACTAAATTTGCTATTGCACTGTACTGGGGAGGGCGTTTATCAAGGAAGAAGTTTCAGAAAAATAGAAAATAATATTAAATCATTGTTAGAGTGTTTCTATTAAAACATATTTGGAGATATTTTAAGGAGGTTCCCAACCCAATACCTCTGGGTCAGGTTGGGATTAAAGCATGGTACAGCAGCAGTAGTAGGGTGGTCTACTTTCAGCTGTACCAGCGATAGTTGGATGCCCAAACTGTGGGCAAATCATCTGCCCCAGTGAATGAAAAACCAGACCATGCAATCTCTTTCTCACCTCACACCCCACGGCTAACTCCAGAGCTGTACTTGGCAGGCAGACACCACAGGGAAAGCTGTGACAACCTTAGCCCTGCCCTCCCAAGCTGGAGTCGCTGTGTAGGGAGGAAAGATGTTGCAGTAGGTACTGGCGATCTACAGGATAAAAAGAATGAAAGAAAATTACTTAGATCTTGAAGTGCACATTCACTTAAAAGCAAACTGTCTGATGTCAGGAAAGAAAGCGGCTTTCCACTCTACTTGCTTTCCAACTTTCGGGCCACATTCCCCCCCAAGATACGTACGCACAACTCCTCCAGCTTGGGATTTGTGTGCATGCATCCAAGAGCAGAATCTGGTTCTTAGGGCTTGATCCTGCAAGGTGCTGAGCATTCTTGTGAAGGGCTGAACATTCTCAACTCCATCTGACTCCAGCAGGACTTGATGACACTCAGCACTACATAGGAGTGCTCAGAACCTTGGAGGGCTGAGTCCTAAGAGAAAACCATATCAGGAATAAGCAAACATTTGTGTCTTTAAAAAACACGTATACCATCTATTTCCACTGACCTGTCAGGAATCCTTACATATTAAGTGCTAAATCCACCTGCCTAAAATCAAGTAGATGAACACTGCTATGATAGTACTTGTCAAAGAAAGTTCCTATTAGCACAGTCATGTTATTTTACCTTTCTCGATTCTGTTTTATACAAGGTGAAGATGATCAGCCACACAGCACCTCCCAGTTACATTTTCACTATAATACTATCCAGGAAGCCATTGCTCAGTCAGATAGTATACAAATAAATTAAAATAAAATCATTTACTTTTAAGCTATTTTTTCTTTTTTTCACCACTGGTAAGGCACAATATTTGATAATTAGGGCAAATTCCTCTTTATAAAAGCCATATTTATTCTAAATTTGTCGCAGGCCAAAATTTCACCTGCCAGGCCATCAGATTTTCAGGGTGTGGGCTCACCATGTCACTGAAGAAAAATCTACAGTTAAAAATCAGTGAGTTTACAGTAAGGAATTTTGCTGGACAGAAGTTCTTCTGGACTTACTTGTCAGAGACAGCTCTGGCTTTGAGCAGTGCAGCTGTGTAGCATATCGTTGCTGATTTTGGTAAGCTTATATCTGTTGAAAGGAAAGTACAAAATAAATATTGGAACCCTGGGAAGTTTTCAGACAGAGAAAATAAATGTTGGAATAATTCTTCATACAGCACAATATCTAAATTAAATGGTTATTGGAATTATAAAGGTCCCTGAGTGATTTAGGAGCGTTAATAAGTTGTGCTCCTAAGTCACTCATGTGCTGTTGAAAATGCCACCCCAAAAGAATTATCATACTTTAAACCCCTGAATTAATGATAATCTGATTGTACAATGTAGTCATTAAATGATCTAATTAGCAAATAAATTTAGAATGATCTTTTTCTGATATTACATAGATGGAATTAAGGAATTCATTATTTTCATATAAAAACACACATGCAAACGAGGAAAGAGAAATTCTTTCAATATATTAGGAAATGTATCTATATCTAAGAACAGCTGGTGGGTGGCTGTCTAACTGTATCATATTTCCTTTGACTTATAAAAGTCAAGCAAACATTTATCAACTTACTGCATTTAAATATGAACAGCAATCGAATATGTTTTGCTTTTTGTAGAAACATTGGGACATATTTTAAATTTGTATATATATTTGTATTTTTGTTTGTTTGTTCTTGTAAGCCGCCTTGAATATTTTAAATAGAAAGGCGGGGTAAAAATATTTAAATAAATAAAATAGAATATAACAACTGGTATGCTCTGCTCCACTGATATAAGTCATCCATAAACTGGGCTTAAGCAGTTCAATCAAGTTTGTGCCTATTTTTCCTCACCAGAGTGGCACAAAGCATCTGAAGCATACAAAAGGAAAAGGCCCAAAAGCTTTCACTGTAATCAAAGCAGACATTAATTCTATACTATATCACCTAGCTCTCATAGACAGATGTTATAACCTGTCTTTTAAACTGATTAACATGTAGGCTAAATTTAGCTGAGTGAGAAGGAAATTAAGACCTGCTCCTGTAAACACTTGGGCTCTGTCTACACTGGCATGAATTTCTGGAAATGCTTAAAACGGAATAATATTCCGTTTTCAGTTTTTCCGGAAAAGTAGCGTCTACATTGTAGACGCGCTTTTCCAGAAAAGATCCCCGATCGCCATTTTCGCAATCGGGGCTTTTTTCCGGAAAAGACTACTGGGCTGTCTACACTGGCCCTTTTCCGGAACAGTGTTCCAAAATAAGGACTTATGCCCGAGCGGGAGCAGAATTGTTTTTCCTGAATAGCGGCTGATTTTGTACAGTAGAGCATCGTTGCTTTTCCGGAAATTCAAGGGCCAGTGTAGACAGCTCGCAGCTTATTCCGGAAAAGCGGCTGATTTTCCGGAATAAGTGGCCGAGTGTAGACACAGCCTTGTTGTATTACTGAGTATACTGCCTACTAGCATGAACAGAGCTCATTACAGAAATGGGACTATTAATTGTAGGAAACAGTATTCCCTGTAATGGCAGTATAATTATAGGGTATTTAAAACTGGAATACTACATATGCACCACTAAAATAAAAATACTTTATATAATTACAGTGGGACTCTGGTTCTAAGCAAGAACTGGGGAAGCTCTGGAGCACAGTTCTAAAAAACTGGTAACTCTTATTCATTCTGTATTTGGGATACTGAATAATGAAGGACACTAGGAAAAAGAACTAACGGCCCAATTATGTTCTAGTTAGTAGCTGAGAGACACTTAGACTACGTCTACACTGGCCCCTTTTCCGGAAGGGGCATGTAAATTTCACTAGTCGTTGTAGGGAAATCCGCGGGGGATTTAAATATTTAAATATCCCCCGCGGCATTTAAATAAAAACGTCCACCGCTTTTTTCCGGCTTTTAAAAAAGCCGGAAAAGAGCGTCTACACTGGCCCCGATCCTCCGGAAAAAGTGCCCTTTTCCGGAGGGTCTTATTCCTACTATACTGTACATATAGTTGGGGTTATTTTTCCCGATGTGCATTACTTTACACTTATCCACATTAAATTTCATTTGCCATTTTGCTGCCCAATCACTGAGTTTGGTGAGATCTTCTTGGAGTCCCTCACAGTCTGCTTCTGTCTTGACTATCCTAAACTGTTTGGTAGCATCCGCAAACTTTACCACCTCACTGCTTACCCCTTTCTCCAGATCATTTATGAATAAGTTGAAAAGGATTGGTCCCAGGACTGACCCTTGGGGATACACCACTAGTTACCCCTCTCCAATCTGAAAATTTATCATTTATTCCTACCCTTTGTTTCCTGTCTTTTAACCAGTTCGCAATCCAAGAAAGGACCTTCCCTCTTATCCCATGGCCATGTAATTTACTTGTGCCAGGTTGTTCTAGACTTTAAGAGTTAAGAATTCTGCATGCTTTCAAGAAAAATAGAAGTGATCTTTTTTGGATCATCCCAGTTTCAGCCTTTTAGCAACATAAAGTTAACTCATTAAATCACAAAAAAGGTGTGAAAAAATAGTGTGTCTTTCTGGGAGTAGAGTTGAAAATGAAAAATAATTTTTCCAGCGTTCTGATCTATTTACAGGTTTTTTAAAATTAGTTTTGATGTAGCAGATAATATATAATTTTTTGTTTGTGAAAAGGGTTTCTCTGAGCTCTTACAGCCATCAATCCAGCATCACAACAAGAGGAATATATACCTCTGCTAAACTCAGAAGCATCCATCAGTTAAAGCCCAGTCCTGTACCATGGAAGACAGAGGGAACTTGGCTATTGTCTTCAATGCAGGATTAGGTCCTAAAAGTGTTTGACATCAGTAAATCAGAACATGAGCACTCTCTAGCTTGAAATCCCTAGAAATAGGTTTTTTTTTCAGGCTGCATGCTTCTTTCCATAGAGCAGGAGGGTTAAAATAATGGAATGAATGACAGAGCTCTTCCACTTCTTCCTGGTTTTTTGAAGCAGCAAACCCCAGAACTCTTTGGATGGTGCAGTTAGATCTCCCATCTTTTTCAATCAAATTTAACCATTTTAATAAGACTGAAAAAAACAGAAGGAAGGGAGAGGCTCTCAAGGGAAGGGGTGATACTTCATAAAAAAACAGTCTGAATATATGAAAGTTGCCTTCTCATTTTCATATACAGAAGAATTAAACTACTTGGATGTGCCAACCAGCAAAAGAGACGAGAACTTCAGTATGCCGAGGGAGATTTTTATAATATGAGGTCCATAACCTGTTGTGCTAGAATCATTAAATCACACAACACAAAACCCAAAAAGATAGGGTTTCAACACCATTTTCTCATGTTAGATTGTTCATTACTATTGTTCAGCAGAAGCCATGGGAGCCAAATTATGATGTTTTGTGACACTGGGCTTAATGACCAAGAAGCAAATATCAGAATGGCTATTGTGTCCTTGCTGGGTGGCCTCTTTTCCTACTGAAAACCTTCTCAGGAATGGGAAATGAAGAAATATGTACAAATGTACATGTGTGTATTGCTCTGCAGATTTCCCTATGCAGGTTAAACCCTTCTCCCCATTTTTATTTTATTTTGCCTACTCTGAAGCAGATCACATTATTTGAATATTGAAGTTTGAATATTGCCCAAAATAGGTGTTAGTTCCTATATGGAATCCTCACGTTGCAGATAGAAGCAGAGGAGAATTATAACTGGTTACAAATTTACATTTAGTTAGTACTTTGGGGATCAAGTCTAAACTAGTCCTAAGAGAAAATTAATCTGTCAGGAACCAAGTTAAAGTTCTTCATAAATTAGTGTCTCCAGCTTGTAAAGCCATCTGGCAAAGCATCTCTATCTACATTGTTTCCCATCCTCTTGTCACAGCGAATGGTGCTCCCTCGGTGTGCTGAAATATGCAACTTCTATACAAGTGTCAAAACCTTCAGGATATTTTTTTTCTCTAATAAGCTCTGACGTATGAATTCAAAAAAGGATTCCACTCCTTACTGTTCTTGTCTCTAGAAGGTTCACTTAATTTATGATTATTTTCCTTGGACTAATAGTGTGTTGCATATATACTACCTCCAGTCAAATAAAGATAGGGCTGAGAAAGTGGATTCTTAATGGTGGCTTGCTTCACAAGATGTTTCTTTTGATATTTAAGGAGTTGAAACGGAGCTGTGAACATAGCACTGTGTCTACAGTGTGTGAATTAAGATTATTATTATTAACTGTATTACGGGAGCACACACAATGTGCTAGGTGTTGTCATGTGATCAGTTGTTTTCACCAAAAAAAGTAGTTATAGTTGGATAGAGTAAAAAAAGGAGACAAAAATACAAAATCATCCCTATTCAAGTCATCAAGAGCTCCTAAATGTTGACACTGAGCTGCTGAAAGATGGATGTGTTGCATGAGCAGTTATGGTAGTTAAATTTCCTGTTTACTAATAATTAATAAGAAGTTATTCTACTTATGACCAACCCCCCTAATACTAGTCTTAGTTCAGTAAAGCTCTGTGATTAACTCATGAGTACAGGTTGACCTCGCTGGTCTGGCACACTCAGGACCTGATTGATCCCAAACAAGGGGATTTGCCGGACCAGGGACGATCCCTCCCATTGTGGCCATGCTGCCACCAGACTAGGGCTCCAGCCTGCCCCCGCTGCTGCTCCCTCAGCCCGCTGGGGCTCTCCCCAGCCCTGCTTCCAGGATGAGAGCGCCATGTTCAGAGCTGCACAGCCACTCGGCTGTGCAGCTGGGGCAGAGTTCTGCAGCTACCTGGCTCCGCGGCTGGGGCCAGAGCTCTGTGGCCAGGGCGGAGGAACAGGGCTGGGGTTCCCTGGCTGCCGCTGGGGCTGGGGCTAGAGTTCCCCGGCCGCTGGAGCTAGAACGCAGAGCTACATAGAACCCTGGCTGCCGCTGGGTTTGGAGCTCCCTGGCCGAGGTCCAAGGTCCACAGCCAGGCTCGAGCTCCCCAGCCACTGGAGCCAGAGAGCTCCACGGGGGCCTAGGGTTGCTAGGTGTCCGGTTTTGAACCAGACAGTCCAGTATTTGAGCTTTCTGTTCGGGAAGCAAATTAAGAAAATACAAATGTCCGGTATTTTCTAAATAAGATGTAATATAGACTGTGATGTAATGTCAAGTGTGTCCAATATTTTTGCTGAAACCATCAGGCAACCCTACTGGGGCCAGAACTCCTCCCTGTGCCATCCATCCTCATCCCACCCCATACACATACAGTCTAGGCTCCTGGCTGAGTCACTTCACAAATGATCTGTCTGTCTGTGTCTCTCTGTCTCTATGTGTCTCTCTCTGTGTCTCTCGCTCTGTCAATCTAAACAACTCTCAGAGTGGAGCCCTATGGTCCTCCTCAATTTTAGATTGAATCATCAGACTACAGCACCACTTGTTTACCAAACATATTTAACTTCAGCATGGTCAGCTACCCAATTGATCCCTGCCACTGAATCTTCTCTGAGAGCTGTGACCAGCTCCTAAAAGCAATGAGAGAAAAGGGCTGGTTTGGAACAGAGTGTTATTTATTTACCCATGGGAAAATCACAAGCAAAGATAAAAGGGTTAAAATGACTAAAGCCTGAATGTATCTTATCTCAGTTTAGCTTTTCCTTGCCAATTTATGCACATTCTGCTGCAGCCAGAGCAATAGGGTTAGATAAGTCAGGCTGCTTCTGTACCTGCTATCTCTTGAAGAGCCTGGACACCGTCAGTGTTACTCTCTTAAGGAACAAGCTGTCTTTTTCATTTCAAAGTTCTTTAAAAGTTTCTGCCTCAAGTTCTTCTCAGGGTCTGAGCAGGACTCCTCAACTTGACCAAACTGTTTTTTGCATTTCACCTATATGGGGTTGGAGGTAGTCTCCTTAGAGTATTTTTCTGATAATGTCCATGTGAACACCAGTCAACTGAATTCTGTTTACAACCACAGTTTTGGATAAGGATTTACTCTTTCATCACTTTTTAGACATCAATACAATAATCACCAACTCCATAAATTAAATACTAAATTAAATTAAACATTAACAGAAATCAGTGTAAATAACTCCCATGTTCTTCCCAGGTGGTAAAAGGGCTACAGGGATTTATTTATGAGGAAAGACTAAATGAGCTGCAATAAATATGTGTAGCTTGACTCAGTGATGACAAAGGGGAGATGCAGTCATCAGGGAGGGAGAAGAATTGCTGACGCAGTTCCAAGGGGTTAAAAGACAGAATAATGGGATGAAACTGACCAAAGGGAAATGTAGGTTGAATATCGGGGGTGAAACATCTTGACAGAGAAGCAATTAGAATACATTACAATCCCCCATGAGAAGTGGTGAGTGGTCATCATTTGAGTCATTTTAAGATATACTGGAGAAAATACTAGAAAATATTCTGCAGGGAACAATCTGCACTGTCAGGGGGAAGAATAAGATGATCTAATATTTTCATTGTACATGCAGCACGCAGTAGTCCTGTTTTTCAGTTAGTCTGTTTAATACGCAGGCAGTGTGGGCTCTCCTGTCACACTCGTGAGAGTAGCCTACAGTTGAACAAAACTCTTAGGGCCAGATTCTGGCCCAACAATAAGGAACAATATGAATTTCAACACAAAAGGAGGTTTTTTTTTTTTGTTTTTGTTTTTTTTTAGTGTAACTATGAGAGAATAAAAACAGAGAACTCATACAATTGACAATGTTTTGCTGTTCAACTATGCAGCATTTGCATTGTTGGAGTTGTTAAGTTTGAATAAACTTTTCCAAGGTTCACTGGCTGGTTATAAACATTTCCCATAAAGGTCATGTTTCAGTTTCAGAAACTGATAACTACGTTGATCAAGCAATTCATCTCCTTTAATTTGTAGCATATGATTTACTAATTTGAGGAAATGAACCACTCCTTCCTGGATGAAGATAATGAAGAAGCTCTGAACAATTAGTTAGGTCTTTGTCCATTTCCCAGTGATTTTATCCTGCACTGTCTTTACAGAAAGAGGGCAAACAGAAACAGGCCACAGGAATCAAAGGCAAAACTGGACCAGACAGTATGGACAGGCACAGCTGATACAGATACCTAATTGAGTGCAAAGCAATACTGAAATGTAGGGAGGAAATCAGTCCTTAAATAAGACTGACAGAGTCCAAGAAGAGAATTTAAAGGAGAAAACATTTTGCTCAGTCTCCTGATGTTGCTGTTCTCTAGTGTGGGGATCTTCTCTGACATGCATCACTAACAGAAGGATTGAGCAGGCTCAGATTTGACCTTGTCAATAAGAATATTAATAAATAAGCACTTTCATTCAAAGGAAACAAAAGGATGCAACATTAGAATGCAGCTTCTTTCTCCGTAGTTCATGTTACGTTTTCACCCCAGCAGAGAAGAAAGGATAATAATGTCCACGTTACATTGGGACAGCCATACTTAGAGAGCAGAGTCCCTGTTGTCAAGTTATCTTCTACCAAGCAGAAAACTTGATATGATAATTCCTCTTAATGTTGAGAACTGAGAGGAGCTAAGAAAGTGAAGCTGTGGAAAAGAAATATAGAATGAGACTGAAATTGTGTCCTTGAGGAGCAGAGCCAGTGTGACTAGGGTTTTTGTGCTGTGGGCGTTCTCGTAAACTGATGTGAAAAATTCTTACCATTGGAATGCCTTTTCAATGTTAGTAGAATTTACTCAGTTCACAGAGATGCTATGGTGACTGTAAGGATGAAGACATTAAATGGGAAAGAGTCCTTGGATTCATTAACATAAAAAGCCAAAACTTGCAGTCCTTGCATTCAATGACTTCAAATGGAGTTTTATTCAAGTAATACAGAGTCATGACTACAGGGCTAGCCCCAAAGGAGAACATGATCAACAATCATGCTCCATGCACTCTTCTATAAAGAAGATTCAAATTCTATACACAGTTTATTCTAAAGCCTTGATTTTGATGTCACATTAGTTTAAAATTGGAGCATCTCCATTGAATTAACCAGAGTTATGCTTGAGGAATACTGGCATCAGAACGAGACCATAAATGTTTAGAAGTATGATTTTCCTATCAGTATGGGCTGAATTCTCCTGTCACTAATTCTGATCTTACACCAGTATGTCTCCATCAACTTCAATGTTACTCATATTTAACCCTGGTGTAAGTGAAAGGAGAATGAGACAGCATTTACGAAGATGTTCTTCAGGAAACCAGAAGGTTCACATTTTCAATAAGCCTAAACTGGAAAAAAATGTCCCTTGATCAAAAGAAAAAAAGAAAAGAGAGGGAAAGAGAATGTGTGTGTGTGGAGACTATTTGCATAACCAAGTAAAAGAGAATCCATCCTTTTAAAGTCCAACTTTCAATTGTCTGAAAGATCTCTGTGTTCACACATTGCCCAGGTTACTAGCCAAAAGCAACCTAAAAAGAACTGGCAGTCCATTGAGGTTAATAAATCATTTGCTCTCAGCACCATAAAAACAGGACTGTTCCCTTGGAAAACAACCAGTTTAAAACTAGGGTAAGAGAGGCATACAGGGCTTATTTGCTAGCAATCCTAGTTGTTTATTCTTTCAGAAGACTAGTCCCATCAGCAACCATAACTACTTCTACTGTAAATAACATAGATGTGTGTCAAGCCAGAGCCAAAAATCCTTTTAGGATTCAATAGTGTTTAGGTCATCTGCACTCTATTGACAGACCCTATACTCTGAAACCATAATGATGTAGCTCAGCAACAGTGCATATCTTGCCACTAATGAGGCACATTTTCCATGAATAATGAGTATGGACATCATCTCTGTTGCCAGGTACATAATATAAACAAAACTCAACACATGGTCATTGGTAAAGTAGTATGTCTGCTCACAAAGACTGACATTTTAAAGATTGTGAGCCAAGTTTTTAGCCAGGGGTGGAGGGAAATTGCTCTAGGAAATAATTTGTTCATACGTTATCAAAATACAATAAATCAGGTTTGGTCTTAGCTGAATAATGGCAGTGGAATGGGACCAATAGAAACTGCAGATAGGGAAGTATAAATGAGTTCATTGTTTTATATTCCAATAAATCTTACAACACATAAAGCTGATGAGTTCTAAAATGAGCTGAGACTCCTCTAAAAAGGGTCTTTAGAGGCTCATGAATTTTAAGAGTTATGCTGGTTAAACTGTTGTTTGCTGAGTCCTTGTGTGCATTTGTTAAATATACACAGATGACTTTATATGGCAAAATGAATAGTGCGTAGGTCTATAAGGACAAGAGAAATGGTCAGCATCAAATTTCCTTTCAGGCTTTTACCATCAATATCTACTTTTCAGGTAAACTTACAACCTAATTTTGGAATGTGCCAAATGCTTTCTGGGAGATGATGGCATCCTCAAGTCCTACTGGCTTCAGGGAGAGCTGAAGGCACACACACTGCTACTCAGGAAGCGCGCAGCACAGTCCAGAATTAGGCCTTTCATATGAAAGAACAGAGAGGAAGGATGGCTCTGTGGTTCGAGTGCTAGCTGGAGATTCTGGTTTAATTCCCTACTCTCTCTACAAGCGGACTGTGTGCCCTGGACTAATATGGCAATGGGAGTAATAGGACTTCCCTACCTGGGAGGGGTGTTGTGGGGATAAATTATAGCAGACTGCCAGATTTGAACAACTTTCTGTTTCAAGCTAAGTACTTTAAAATCCACAAGGTTACTCGGATACATTAAAGATCATAAGGTGCTGAGTTACCATGGCAATGGGGCACTACGATATTACAGGTCAAACCTCTAAAATCCAGGACTCTCTGGTCCAGCAACATCCATAGTCTGGCAGGGGACCCAGAGAGCCCCAGGTTCAGAAGTGCAGCACAGGCTGGGCTGGTGGTGGGAAGCGTATCCCCAGTGGTGCTGATGTGGTGGGAGCACAGCCCTGACCAGGGCTGACAGTAAGGAGCGCAGTGGGGCCAGCAGCCAGGGACGCAGCTCTGACTCAGACTGGCGAGGTAAGGAGTGCAGACCTGCCCAGGGCTGGTGCTGTGGGAAACACAGCCTCCTTCGGGCTGCCACAATGGGAGGTGGGACAGAGGACACGGTCCTGCTGAGGGTTGTCGGCAGTCCTGGCTGGCACTGGTGGCTGAGAATGCAGCCCTGGCCAGGGCTAGAGTCAGAGGGGCCAACTTGGACTGGTGCTGTGGGAGACATATCCGCAGCTGGGGCTAGAGGCAGGGGGGACGACCCCTGTGCAGGACTGGCACAGTAGGGGACATAACCCTAATTAGGGCTGGCACAGTAGGCAACTGAAGGCAGCAGCGGGTGGCAGGAAACACAGCCCTAGCTGGAAGCAGAGCCTACAGCTGGGTAGGGATCCTTGATCTCCCCTTGTGTGGCAAACTCTGTGGTTTGGGACCACTCAGGTCCTGAGAGTACCGGACAAGGGAGGTTTGACCTGTATATAGAAGATAAAGTACATGCATGTCTGTGTTTTCCTCTGAACTTATCAAAACAGAGCCATGGGGGGGCCTATGTCTGAGTGATAGGAGTTACTGAAAGAGGGGAAAGCAAAAGAAAGACCTTTGAGTGAACCGGCTATTGTTTTGGAAAAATGTTTCTTTTCCACTGTGCTGCTCCCAACCAAGTTGTACCCCACAAAAATTTCTTCCAGAGTTACTACAGTAAACTTCCGATAATCCAGCACCTTTAGGACCCAGGGGGTGCCGGATTATCAACTATACTGGACTATCAGAAGGGGGGGCTATGAGGGGTCTGGAGTGGGGTGGGAGGGGATGCCACCCCAGACTCCTCATAGCCCCCCCCTTACGATAGTCTGGCTCTGCCCCGGGCGTCCCTGATTCAGCCGCTGCTGGTCAGTTTCAGCAGCAGCTGAATCGGGGATGCCTGCAATAGAGCAGCTGGGGTGCTGCCGGGTTGGTCCCGCAGCGCCGAGGGGCGGCGCTACGGCACCAACCCAGCAGCACTCCAGCTGCTCTTGGGGGCGCCTGGGACAGAGCAGCTGGGGTACTGCCCGGTTGGTCTCGTAGCGCTGCCCCTCAGGGCTGCGGGACCAACCCGGCAGCACCCCAGCTGCTCTTGGGTACGCCTGATCTGTTTCAGCAGCGGCTGACTTGGGGACGCCTGGGGCAGAGCAGATGGGGTGCTGCCGGGTTGGTCCCGTAGCGCCGCCCCTCGGCGCTTCGGGACCAACCCGGCAGCACCCCAGCTGCTCTGCCCCAGGCGTCCCCAAGAGCAGCTGGGGTGCTGCCAGGTTGGTCCCGCAGCCCCTCGGCGCTTCGAGACCAACCCGGCAGCACCCCAGTTGCTCTGCTCCCGGCTTCCCCGATTCAGCTGCTGGTCAGTTTCAGCAGCAGCTGAATGGGGGAACCCTGTCTGGCTGCCCCAGCACTTCCGGGTTCCTGATGGTGCCAGACCATCAGGAGTCCCGGAGCATTGGATGCCGGACTAATGGAGTTTTACTGTAGTACTACTAGATGTGCCATGGCGTGACATTCAAAGAGCAATTACTGTATACAGTAATTCTACTGAAAGAAGGTGATTAAGCATTGAAAACACATATTATAGCCATGCCTCATAGTGCTATCTATTTGTTATGGTTGCCAGACACCTCCCATGAAAACAGCCTATTTTCTCTGGCTTACAACTTTGCCAAAATTTAAGTGGTTAGGCTAAAATTTTACAAGCTGGGTGTCTGTCTCAGGTGACTGTTTCTTTGAACAGCTTTAGTGCCCCCATGCTATAGAGGGGGGACATTTGGCCTAAGGGGGACTTGGTGTAGGTTTGGCAGAATTCAAATTATTTTATAATATTGACAGAAATATATCAATATTTCTTTTAAAGCATTTTTCCCGATTTGAGTTGATTTAAATTTTCACAGCTGTACACCATTTTGGGCTTTGATAATTTTTTAATGATTTTTATCAGTTTACATTTCCACAGTTGTGGGACACATTATGGGAGGATGTCAGACAATAGTTATTTACTAACAGCAGACATTGAGATTCAAAGAGTAAAAACTTTATAACCCTTAAACTGCAAGCTGTCAACCTCACATGTCAAAATATGCAAAGTAAATATCCTTAAATCAAATACTAATAAGTACTCAATCAGTATTTTTATTACTTTGCCCATCTGCCCATTTGGATTATTATCGATGGAAATACTGATTATTGCTTTGTGGGTGCACTATGAAATTCACATTTACTGATAAAAATTTAACAGCAAGTCTACCTTTGTATTAGGGATGTGACTTTTGTAGCCCATGTTAAAATTCGCCAAAGTTATAAACCTTTGCAAAATCACTGTTCACATATGCTCAGTATAATAGCTTCAGTTATAGCAGCTAAATTCTCCCAGTGTTCCATTCTCATTGACCATGTTTGAGCCTCTGACACCTCCTACAACTAACTAGACTGTACCTGCTACATCTCCACTGGGCATGCTCCATCCCGTCAAAGCTTCTACATGTGACCAGGCTGCTGAATGCCTGATCATGCTGCATCTCCTCATAGTTGCTACATGAAAACTGGGTGAGTCTGGGCATGGGATCTGGGAGCAGGTTCCTCCTATGTTCTCAATAGCCTCTCTCCCCAAGTCACATGGAGTAGAAAGCCATTTCATTTGAATGCAAGGAGGACAAAAACAAGACCAGAGGAGAGGGAAAGGAATAAATTGTGATAAGAAGTCTGGTGCTCCTGAAAACTGTGGAGGAGAGAAAGTGGGATTGGCTGAGCAAAGAGACAGCAACGGGGAGACTAGGAAGGCTGGGACTTGAAGCCGGAAAGGAAGGTTTAAAGGGGGTCTGGGACAAGTTGGGAAAGGTGTATGAAACTAGGAGAGGACTGGGAGCTGGTGGGAGAAATGGTGGGGGAAAAGGGGACTGGGAGCCATCTGGATGGATGGGGAAACATTGAGATTGGACAAGGAAATTAAGGGATTATTCAAATAGGGAGACTAAGACTAAGTAAAAGCATGTGGGGAAGTAGATATGACAATAGGGGAGGAAGGAGGAGAACTTGGAATGACTGGGCAAACAGATAGGGACAAAAAGTATGGGAGAACAGAGCATAGATAAGGAAGCAAGAAGGGGGTGAGGGGATATTGAGTGCCTGAGCAGAGACCACATGTTAATGGGAACTGGGTAGGAGAGGAACATATCAGATGAGGAGCTGGAAGGAAGGGCTGGAAGAATGGAATGAGAAATCTGAGAAGTGAAAACTGAGGCTGTGTGGGCAAGGGGAAGAGGCTTGGGATGAAGAGTCAGGGGTGGGGAAGAACAGTAAAAGGTTCTACACCCACCAGCACTGCCCTGTAAAGACTGGAATGGAGCCAACACTCACAAGTCTCATCATTTTTTTGCTGTAAGCAAATTCCTGTGAAACCCAGTGACAAAGTGTGTCTGATCATGCTCTGGCATTGGGCCACACAGAAAAAAGTGCAGTGGATCTACGTGGTAGATCTGAGGTCCCAACCAAGCTGACCTATGTGAGTGTCAATATGAGGCCACAGAATGGAATTTTTGTTATTTTCAGTTTTCTTTTTAAATAACTTAATAAATTCCACCCAAAAAGCTGCTACGGTTTCAAAGTCAAACACTCAGAAGTTAAGAGCTGCCAGGATTTGGCCCCCATGGACACATCCATTATGACACAGTCTTTAATCACATAATCACATACTATATTTTCCATTCAGTGCATAGACTAGACCTGCTCTGGAGAAGATTCAGCTTTGTGTAGTAGAGGAGACTGTTGTCCATGGATCCCTGCTTCATTTGTTGCAGATGTTGGAAGGTGTATAGTTTTATTACGTGGTGGACAAATAGGAAAAAGTCCAGAGAAAAACAACAAAAATAACTGAAAGTCTAGAAGGCATGACCTATGAGGGAAGACTAAAAGAACTGGGTTTGTTTATTTTGGAAAAGAGAAGATTGAGAGGAGACATGATAACAGCTTTTAAATACCTAAAAGGCTGTTACAAGCAGGAAAGGAAAAAATATTCTCCTTAACTTCTGATGACAGGACAAGAAGCAATGGGCTTAAATTGCAGCAATTAGGTTGGACATGGAAAATCTTCCTGTCAGGGTAGCTAACCACTTGACTACGGAGGCTATGGAATCTCCATCCCTGGAGATTTTTAAGAGCAGATTAGACACGCACCTGTCAAGGATGGCCTAAATGGTGCTGGGTACTGCCATGAGTGCAGGAGACTGGACTTAATGACCTCTTGAGGTTCCTTCCAGTTCTATGATTCTACTATTATATGGTCTGCACCACTATAGTATCTGAGCACCTCAAAAATCTCTAATGTATTTACCCTTACAATGTCCTGATGAGGTAGGGAAGTGCTATTAACTCCATTTTCAAGATGAGAAACGAAGTGACTTCCGAAGTCACCAACGAAGCCTGTAGTGGAGCAGGGAATTGAATCGGACTGCCCTTATCCCTAGGCTAATGCCACAACCACTGGACCATCCCTCCTTTAATTGGAAGGCACATAGTGAATGAGGCAGGAGATCACATGAGTACGAACTGTCTCATGGTTAAGGCAGTTGAATGCTGCCCTGTAAAACTGGATTCTATCACTGCCTCTGGCAAAGAGTGCCTCTGTGGTGCTGGGCAAGTCACTTAAACCAAATTTTACAGAAGTGCTCATTAACTGCATTCCACACTTTCTGAGTGCCCGGCTTGATATGCTGCAACTGAAGACAATGGGATCCGTGCTTTGGACATAAAAAGTGTTATATAAAAGGATTTAATCTGAAAAATCAGGCCCTAGATGTTTCAAATTGAGAATCTCAAAAGGAGTGAAAATTTATTTGGCTTAATCCCCAGCATATTGTCTGTGAAACGGGGATTTTGCCACTTCCTCACCTCACAGAAGTGAGGAAAAGATAAATTAATTAATGCATGTGAAGCACTCAGATATTGTAGCAATGAACACCAAAGAACATGACAAAATATTCAAGAACCAATTATTTATGAGAGCAATGTTCCACGTGTGCACTGAATGAGACAGAGATCCTGTAGAAAATACAGTATGTGATCATATAATTAAAGACTGAATAATAAAGAGTATATGCAAGGAAGCACAACTGAAGTTGCACAAGCAACCGAAACTCTAGCATTTCCTATCTTTTGCGGCTAAGTCTACACTACGAGTTTTCTTGGCAAAAAATATGCTAATGAGGGACCCAATTTCATGAGTCACAATCTCATTTGCATATTTCCTGCTGATCCTTTTTTGCGCTGGGGTTTTTGTGCAAAAACAAGCAGAGTGGACGTTTCCTTTTTGCACAAAAACGCCTTTTTCCGTAAGATATCTAAGGATCTTGTGGAAAAAGGGGATTTTACGCAAAAAGAAAACTTCCACACTGCTTGTTTTTGCGCAAAAACCCAAGCACAAAAATGGATCGGCAGAAAATATGCAAATGAGATTGTGACTCATGCAAATGGATCCCTTATTACCATATTTTTTGGCGAGAAATCTCGTAGTATAGACATAGCCTGAATGTTTTACTTTGTAAATATAACAGTGTTCTTTTCACATAGGTCTTTTTGTGTACAATATTATGCGCGCGCGCACACACACACACACACACACACACACACACACACACACACACCACACACACACATATATATAGTTGGACTTACCATCATATTTTGCTAAAACTGCCTGAACATCTGCATAGGCTTGTAACTCCAACAGAGCTTCTAGCAGGTTTTCATGGATGTTGAACATGCTGAGCAGAGGAAACTCCTTCATTAACTAGAAACAGTAATAAAAGAAAAGGGTTAAACTAGTAACATAGAATGTGGATTTTCATTCAAAATTTACTAAAATAGCTAATTAAAAACATTCAGACCCACAGCTCACGGAGTGTCCTCCAATGCTATTGGAAAGACTCCCATTTAGATCAAGAACCTGGGAAACAACATGCCTTGCATGTGGTTTAATTAGTCTAAGAAGAGGGTTATCTGAATGGACAACTCCCTTTCAAGTGACTTGTTGCTTTTAAAAATGAGGGAGTATTGCAGAGGAAAATTAAATTGAACAAGCCCCCTCATAGATTGTGGATTGTATATTTTAGTATTAGCTCACTCCAATGGATATGGGGAAAACAAGAAAATATGTAGAAAAACCCCAAAGTTTTAAAGGGTACGCCTACACTGCACGGCTATTCCAAAATAAGCTAATCTAGAATAGTGCTATTTCGAAATAAGCTATTTCAGAATAACGTCTACACTGCAGGGAAGCCTCAGAATTAGTCCAAGGCAGGCTTCCCTAATGTAGATGTGCTATCTACATTTAGACCTCCAGGAGGCACTAGGGAGTAATAACTCAGAATGGGCCTGGTGAGGGGCCATTTTGAAATAGTAGCAGTGGAGCATCTACACATGCCTTATTCAGAAATAGCTATTTCAGAATAGGCGTTATTCCTCGTAGAATGAGGAATGAATAAAAATGATTAAGACCTACACCTCTACTTAAAAAAACTTTTTAAAAGAGTGCTCCTGTAGTACCCTAGAGACTAGCACATATATATTATGAAAGCTCATGATACTGTATATTTTGTTAGTCTCTAAGCCAGGGATGGAGAACCTCAGGTCCGGGAGCTGGATGCAGACGCCAGTTTGCCTGGATCCAGACCCCAAGACTCAGAGCTCCCCCTAGCATTGAGGAGCCTGCACTGGCACTCCAAGTCCCCCCGCTGCCTCTTCGCGGGACTGGATCACACACAATCTACCAACCTAGGCCCCACTAGGCTCTGATGTGTGAGGGGAATGTGGGGAGTGTCTTTCTCTTTCTCAATCAGGGGCCACATCAGTGAGGACTTGTTTTTTGGATTTTAGCTCCTAAATGATTTTTCTGTGGGTCAGCAGCCCCCCAACCCAAAAAAGTTCCCCACCCCTGTAATCCCGGGTCTACACTAGGGAGTGATTTGAAAACAACTCCCAATATTTCAAAACAACAAGTAGAGAGTCCACACTACCAAGCCAGTTATTTCAAAATAATAACTTTGAACAGAGGAAACTCCTTCATTAACTAGAAACAGTAACTAGAACAGGCACTCAGATATTTTAAAATAATAACTCTTGGTTTCCACGAGGAATAATGCTAATTTCAAAATAGTGGTAGCGTGGATGCTCCACTGCTGCTATTTTGAAATAACTACTCCCCAGAGTAATTCAAAGTAATTACTCCCCAGTGCTTCCTGGGGTTCTAAATTGAGGCAGCGTGTCCACATTAGCGGAGCCTGCCTTGAACTAATTTTGAGGTTTCCCCGTAATGTGGACACGCTACGTTGAAATTATTATTTTGGGAGTTATTACTTTGAAATAAGTTATTTCAAAGTTATTTCAAAATTATTTCCTAGTGTAGACATGCCCTAAGGTACTACAGGACCACTCCTTTTTTTTTAAAAAAAAATTAAGTTACAGATTAATATGGCTACCCCTTAAAACTTGTCCTATGCTTCATAGTCATTAATTATTATTTAACATTGGGATCTATCTATCTCCTTCCTTTCCTCCTTCCCTGCTTTCCTCCCTTCTTCCCTCCAGAATTGTGCATCGTAATAACAATGGCAGTTAAACATATTTTCAGCCAATTCAGGTTAAGAAAATGCTTGACCCAAAATGGAAATTAGATAAGGCTGTCATACTAATTTAATACTACCACAGCTAAAGAATCTGTATCTTATAACAAACTGAGACACACCTTGTAGACTCAGACATTATTTTAGTGGGTGTTAAAAGTTGTGACTGAAGTAGATCCATTTGATGAACTGGCTCTTTAAGAAAGCCAGAGATTGGCAGAATGCTGGTTGACATGTATGACCAAATTCTGCTACATGTAGCTCCAAATTACTACCAGCCAGTTGAACTTGATAAATAAAAACATCTTTTATTTCACTTGCCATATAATTCCACATCCTTTAGGCACTTTAGTGCAAGTTAATTTCCCTGTTTTATTGCCCACATAGAAAATCAAGTTAAAGAAGTGCCCTTTGTAATGTCAAATGGTACCCTAAAAATTGTAGTATTAAGGGATCCTGGTTCCCACTGTGGTTGTATGGTGTTTGTGCAAAACATGATAGATTCTTTAACTGGCCTAAAGCTAGGGTAGCTAAATTACTGCCAGTTCTTCTTTGTCCCATCACTCTCCAAAGTACAGGGTGTGTAATAGGTGCATCCTTGAATTTCATTCATCCCCATCTGCTGAAAGGCTCTCCTGAGGGTGATGGAAGCCAAGTGTAAGCTAGAGAAGCTCTGAAAATGCTCAAATGTGTACCAGAACTGAACTGGCCCACTGCCAGCTCCAGGGTTTGGGGATGTAAACATATTATCCACCCACCTTTACATTTCCCCTCCCCCCAAGTCCTGCACGGAGTGGAACTTATCTGTAGCCAAGGCTCAAATCCCAATTGATGGAGAGGCTCTCAAGAGACCTACAAGAAGATACTATATTTCTGTACTCATCTGAACTGCATATAAAGGTCTAATATTAAATGTATGGTACTAAGACTGCTCACTGACATCCATTATACACTTGAGGCCAAATTAATGTAATGAGAAATAAAATCAGAAATTTGCAGATCAGTGTTAACACTTTTCTCTATTGGGTTCCAAGAAGAGAAATACTAATGAGCTGATGTAAAGTCAAACCACAAATGCAAACTGAAAATGGGGAAAAAACAGTAATAACTATAAATCCCACCTGAAAAATCTGAGGAAATTAATATAATTAAAGAAACTGAAGAGAAATAATGAATTATAATCTCCCAAATGGGCAATATGAGCAAAAATACAGCAGTCTGGAAGCAGAATGGTGGAAGAGTATTACAAAATCTGGAACACGTGGAACAGGGAATTAAACTGCATTCAGGAAAGGCTGCTAATAGACAAACAGAAGTGGCAAGCTCACAGGATGTAATACACCTCTGTGCGGAGGGCCAAGTATAAATTACCTAAAATGTATTTGAAGATTAAGTGGAACTTGAAGTGGTAAATCAGCACTGATCTGGATTGGTTTAAGTGGCTGTTACTGGAGATTAATAATATTGCACACTCTAGAGATAAGTAAACTGGTAGAGTCAGGCCTGAAGTAACAGCACATAGTCCAGTGTGAAAGGAGTTTTAAGATAGTTGCTACTGTCACTGCTACAGCCTAAAAATCAGTCTCAATTCTCCTCAGCCACCTGCAACAGAAACCTTTTATGTTTTTCCTGTCTGCCTCAAAATAAAAATAACCAGTGAGATGTGAGGGCCAGAAGCTGTCTCCCTTATGCTGTGAAACCAAGTCGAGTGTTTCACAACATCAGGTACTACTTAGCTGGAGTAAGGATGGCAGAGTCAGATTTTAAGTAAATAATAACGCCAAAGCTCACACATTGCAGGCTACAAACATTCCCCTCTGAAGAATTAAGAGTGACCACCTCAATTCCCGGAGAGTGAATAATGGTTATTAGACTAGCTGTCTCTTTGTTAGTGAAGAAAATGGAAGAGCTGCAGCCAATTCTACATGTACCGTGTCCAGTAAAATTATCCTGGTTTACTTAACTTCTCACTGACATCAACCATTGATATATATACAGGCAGTCCCTGGGTTACGTACAAGATAGGGACTGTAGGTTTGTTCTTAAGTTGAATCTGTATGTAAGTCGGAACTGGCATCCAGATTCAGCCGCTGCTGAAACTGATCAGTTTCAACAGCGGCTGAATCTGGACACCAGTTCTGACTTACATAGAGATTCAACTTAAGAACCCCAGGCGTCCCCAAGTCAGCTGCTGCTGAAACTGATCAGCGGCTGATTCCAGGAAGCCCAGGGCAGAGCAACTCTGCCTCGGGCTTCCTGTAGTCAGCCGTTGGTCAGTTTCAGCAACGGCTGACTTGGGGACGCCTGGGGCAGAGCAGCTCGGGTGCTGCTGGGTTGCTCCAGTAGTGCGGCCGCTCCTCGGGGCTACTGGACCAACCCAGCAGCACCCCAGCTGCTCTGCCCCAGGCGTCCTGATTCAGCCACTGCTGAAACTGATCAGCAGTGGCTGAATCAGGACTCCTGGGGCAGAGCAGCTGGGGTGCTGCTGGGTTGGTCCAGTAGCGCCAAGGAGCGGTGCTGCGGGACCAACCGGCAGCGCCCCACCTGCTCTACCACAGGCCCCGGGCTTTGCTCCACATCTCCCTGGTCTGCTGGGGGGGGGCACTAGCTGTGTCCCCCCCAGCAGACCAGGGAGACGCGGAGCAAAGCGGCGTCTCCCGCCGCTCCACTCCTCCGGGGCAAGAAAATCCCCGTTCGTAACTGCGGATCCGACATAAGTCAGATCCACGTAACTCGGGGACTGCCTGTATATATTTTTACTGTCTCACTGTGAAAACCTTGCATCCTATAGCAATATAGTAAAGAGCACTGTCTGGACTGCGAGATCTGCAAACTGACAGTGTTAACACAGATTCCATCAAGGAAAGGTCCTAAGTTGAGAAGTCCAAACAGCTATCATGAAATCAATGTATGCAGCCCGTACAAAAATAATTGACCACTCAACTTACTCTAAGATTCACGCAAACACACCAGAGAATATACTGTGTTAAATAATCTGTTCACATGTTATGTGAGTCTCACAGTAAGTTGCAAGTTACTGCTTTTTTATTTTAAATTTGTTTCAGTCACAGCATGAATGCCAGAAAGTAAAACCACCCTGATGGAAACTTTATAAAAATAGGTCAGCTTTTAGACGGAGCAATTAAAGTGTGCCTTTAATCAACAGCATGGAATACAAACCATGCTATAGATGGAAACACAATACTGCTAGATGCTCACTAGCAGGTGTTTTGCTAGCCAGAGTGGAAAATATTTTCCGCTCTCCACACCCTCCGTGTGGCCTAGCAATACAAAGAAACAAGACAACAATCACCAGAGAGAAGAGAGAAAAAAAGGCCAAAGTGGCACAGCGGTGGCACCTCCCCGGAAGTTGATATCCAGAACAATCTCCCTGTTCACTAGAGTTACCAACTTTCTCACACAAAACTGAAGGCCCCTGCCCCTTCCCTGAGGCCCCACTCTCGGCTCTCTTCATCCCCTGTTCACTGTCTGGGATAGGGCAGAGGATTAGGGCATAGGGGGTGAGGGCTCTGGCTGGGAGTGTGGGCTCTAAGGTGGGGGCAGAGATTGATAGATTTGGAGTGTAGAAAGGGAATCACAGCTGAGGCAGGAGGTTGGAGCGTGTGGAGGGTGAGGGCTCCAGTTGGGTGTGCATGCTTTGGGTCAGGGATGAGGATGAGGGGTTTAGGGTGCAGGAGGGAGCTCAGGGCTAGGGCAGGGAGTTGGAGGGTGGGGAGGGGCAGGCTCTGGGAGGGAGTTTTGGGTGTGGGAGGGGACTTTGGACCAGGGCAGGAGTTGGGATGCAGGAGGGGATTCAGAGTGCAGAGTCCTGGTGGCGCTACCTGTGTGACTCCCAGGAAATAGGCACCAGATCCCTGAGGCAACTAGGTGGTCAGGGAGGCTCCGTGCGCTACTCTCATACATGCATGCACAACCCCCACAGCTCCCATTAGTTGCAGTTCCAGCCTCTCTGCATCTAGGACCAATGCAAGTAGGGATCCTACCTTATCCCCGGGCCCCCACTGCACTGCCAATCAAACTTTTAATGGTCTGGTTGGCAATACTGATCAGAGTCCCCAGGATCCGTTTTCATAGAAGATTATGGGTGGAAGAGACCTCAGGAGGTCATGTCCAACCCCCTCCTCAAAGCAGGACCAATCCCAACTAAATCATTCCAGCCAGGACTTTGTCAAGACTGGCAGTAAAAACCTCTGAGGATAGAGATTCCACCAACTCCTTAAGCAACCCATTACAGTGCTTCATCACCCTCCTAGTGAAATAGTTTTTCCTAATATCCAACCTAGACCTCCCCCACTGTAACTTGAAACCATTGCTCCTTGTTCTGTCATCTGCCACCCTGAGCATAGCCTAGCTCAATTCTCTTTAACCCCCCTTCAGGTAGTTGAAGGCTGCTATCAAATCCCCCCTCAATCTTCTCTTCTGCAGACTAAAGAAGCACAGTTCCTTCAGCCTCTTCTTATAAATCATGTCTCCCAGTCTCCTAATCATTTTCACTTCCCTCCACTGGACTTTCTCCAGCAGGGCCCCTGGTCAAGGTTGGGGAGGGTCCAGGTCTGTGCTCGCAGAAGGGGCGGGGCCTTGGGCTTATTGGCACAGCCAGACTTCAACGCCGCCTGGAGCGTAGCACCTCCTCAGCCCTCAGAGTCACCCAGAGCATGACACACAGCGCTCCAGCAGCAATTTAAAAGACCACAGTAATAGTGGTGGTAGCTGCAAGCCCTGGTCCTCTTTGAATAGCCGAGGCCTTGAGGCAACTGCCTTATTTACACCTCCCTCCCATCATCAGGTCTTCTCTCCAATTTGTCCACATTATTTCTGTAGTGAAGAGGCCCAAAAACTGGATGCAATATTCCAGAGGTGGCCTCACCAGTGCCAAATAGAAGGAAAATAGTAATTTCCCTCAATCTGCTGGCAACGCTCCTACTAATGCACCCCAATTGTCAGCCTTCTTGGCAACAAGCACACGCTGTTAACTCATATCCAGCTTCTTGTCTACTATAATCTTTAAATCCTCTTCTGCAGAACTGACACTTAGCTAGTCAGTCTTCAGCCTGTAACTGTGCATAGGATTCTTACATCCCGGACTGAAGTGTCATTAGAGGAGGTTTTGGAACAAATAGAAAAACTTAATGTTAACAAATCTCCGGGACCGGATGGCATTCAACCAAAGGTTCTAAAAGAACTCAAATGGGAAACTGCTGAACTATTATCTGTGGTTTGTAACCTATCCTTTAAATCGGCTTCCGTACCTAATGACTGGAAGGTAGCCAACGTGACACCAATATTTAAAAAGGGCTCTAGTGGCAATCCTGGCAATTACACACCAGTAAGTCTAACTTCAGTACCGGGCAAATTAGTTGAAACAATAGTAAAGAATAAAATTGTGAGGCATGTAGAAGAACATAATTTGTTGGACAAAAGTCAACATGTTTTCTGTAAAGGGAAATCATGTCTTACTAATCTATAGAGTTCTTTGAAGGGGTTAACAAACATGCAGACAAGGGGGATCCAGTAGATATAGTATACTTAGATTTTCAGAAAGACTTTGACAGGGTCCCTCACCAAAGGCTCTTGTGTAAATTATATGGCCATGGGATAAGAGGGAAGGCCCTTTCTTGGATTGAGAACTGGTTAAAAGACAGGAAACAAAGGGTAGGAATAAATGGTAAATTTTCAGAATGGAGAGGGGTAACTAGTGGTGTCCCCCAAGGGTCAGTCCTGGGACCAATCCTTTTCAACTTATTCATAAATGATCTGGAGAAAGGGGTAAGCAGTGAGGTGGTAAAGTTTGTGGATGATACCAAACAGTTTAGGATAGTCAAGACAGAAGCAGACTGTGAGAGACTCCAACAAGATCTCACCAAACTGAGCGATCGGGAAACAAAATGGCAAATGAAATTTAATGTGGAAAAGTGTAAAGTAATGCACATCAGGAAAAATAACCCCAACTATACATACAGTATGATGGGGGTAATTTGGCTATGACAAATCAGGAAAGCGATCTTGGAGTTATCATGGCTAGTTCTCTGAAAACTTCTACACAGTGTGCAGCGGCGGTCAAAAAGGCAAATAGGATGCTAGGAATTATTAAGACAGGGATAGAAAATAAGACACAGAATATCTTATTGCCCCTGTATAAAACTATGGTACGTCCACATCTTGAATACTGTGTACAGATGTGGTCTCCTCACCTCAAAAAAGATATTTTGGCCTTGGAAAGGGTTCAGAAAAGGGCAACTAAAATGATCAGGGGTTTGGAACGGGTCTCATATGAGGAGAGGTTAAAGCGACGGGGACTTTTCAGTTTAGAAAAGAGGAGACTGAGGGGGGATATGATAGAGGTCTATAAAATCAGGAGTGGTATGGAGAGGGCGGATAAAGAAAAGTTATTTATTAGTTCTCATAATAGAAAAGCTAGAGGACACCAAATGAAATTAATGGGTAGCAGGTTTAAAACGAATAAAAGAAAGTTCTTCTTCACACAGCGTGTAGTCAGCCTGTGGAACTCTTGTCAGAGGAGGCTGTGAAGGCTAGGACTATAACAGAGTTTAAAGAGAAGCTAGATAATTTCATGGAGGTTAGGTCAATACAGAATTGGTGTCCCTGGCCTCTGTTTGTCAGAGGCTGGAAAAGGATGGCAGGAGACAAATCTCTTGATCATCTCTTGATCCACGCTTTCTGGGGCACCTGGTACTGGCCACTGTCGGCAGACAGGATACTGGGCTAGATGGACCTTTGGTCTAACCCAGTACGGCCATTCTTATGTTCTTATGTTCTAAGTGCAGGATTCTGCAATTGTCCTCCTTGAACCTCATAATAATTTTTTTGGCCCAATCCTCCAATTTATCTAGATCACTCTGGAACCTATCCCTACCCTCCAGGATATCTACCTTTCCCCCCCAGTTTAGTGTTTCGTACAGGTGTTCCCATCAAAAGCCAGATGCCCAGCAGCCCTACTGTTCACCTACGCCTAAAACCAGCTCTGCTCATGATAGGCCAAACTCTGTATTGCTCTGAGGAGCATAAAGGCAGTCCCGTTCCCTCCTCCCTCATACCAATTACAGGGTGAGAGCAGCTCCCATGGAGGAATGTAATACTGGCCAGGTTCCCTCTGTACAGCATGGTCACAGAGGCAGAAAACCTTCTGGAGTTTCCGCTGCCTCTGGCCAATGTGGCTCCATGCAGCTAATATGCTTACTGTAAGCTGTGCCCAACAGACACAGGTCTAGCCCTAAATTAATAGACTTATTTTCAGTGAGGTCACAGATCTACATTTCTCAAAACTCTTTTCCCTAATCTCTCTTTTAAAAGATCCATACTATGATAAGACAAATACATCCTCTTTAGTAGCAGCTACTGCAACACCTCACCTCACGTCAAAAAAGAGAAGTACTGTTACCTCTTGTACCAAGGTACTGACTAGACTCCAGCAAAATATGCATCAAGCTTCAACAAAGAGTCCTCTCCTTAAGTATCTATAGCAACCAAAACACTCTTATTAAAGTAACAGAAGCTTAGCAGACAACACTGGTCAGGGCTAACTAATAATTTCTATGTAACAACCTTGGTTCTATTGTACAACAGAATCAGCTGGATCCTCAGATGGCATAAATGGGTCCAATTCCACTGTGCTAGGGCTATTTATACTAGCAGATAAACTGGTCCAGTGTGTCTATAAAAGCATCATTCTGAACTAAAAGTTAACATGGATCATTTTAAGATATACACAATGTGTATAGAATCACAGAATCATAGAATACTAGGACTGGAAGGGACCTCGAGAGGTCATCGAGTCCAGTCCCCTGCCCTCATGGCAGGACCAAATTCTGTCTGTATTAGTATACACTAATACAATATACAAAATGTATTAGACTGTAGTTAATTTGGGATTTTATTTGAACTTGAATCTAATCAAAAACATCTTCCAGTGATGAAATTAGGAAATTAGGTCCATGTTGTATTTGCTTTGGATGTTTGGGGACAAACATGTACATGTGTAGAAAGTGAAACAGATTTTAATTAGGAAGTTCATTAGCTGTACTGTACATATACATAAATATTAGTGCTACTAGGTAATTAATACTTATTTTAATACTCATTTTAAAATATCTTCAATATGTGATTAGTACTTTTATGACTGCAACCTGATAGAATAATTCTGGAAACAAATCTTAAATTATTGTATGTCTTCTCAATATTCCTTCGAGTCACATATCCGGACTTGCCCCAAGCCATATTGCATGATGTAGGGTAAGTGATTTCTGTGACGAATGTGCTAGGATGTTGATTAATTTAAAATGCTTTTTCAGTGCATGGAAATCCCCTCGACTTACTGGAGGAAGAACAAGTTTTATCTGTACAAGAGTGGTTTATGGAAGGCAGACATCCTTCCCTCGGAATATTTCACTCATCAATTTGTCTACATTTAGATATAATTTTTGATTGTTCTTAAGGAATGCAGCCATATATTTTGTGTCCAGCTTTCTCCCTGTGATGATATTATCCCCATACATCAATTAGCAATGATACATTATTCATACAGAAAACAGTTTTAAGTTACAGTATATGCCCTACATATAGTCCTTGGGACTCACGGGAACATAGAAGTGGATAAATGATCTTTACTATAACTTGGCGTTGACACATTTATTCTCATAAGTCTCTACTGCACTGTTGATGTACATGTATATGTATTTTATAATACACTATATGCCATATTATTTGTCGTTTATATGCTCCCAATAAAACAACAAACCAAAACACTTAGTGCTAGGTTCAATTGAGCATATTCATGAATACAACAATAATTTTAAGCTCTTGGCTTAATCTGAAAAAATTGCACTTAAATACAAAGAAAACTTGAAATCTCATCTGTCCCAGCTCCTAGTAACACTATTCCTAGCAATTGTATCTGAAATGGTAGCATTTTGTCTGTCATCTTTTAAATGTCCTGCCCTATTGGTACTGGGAATGTCAACCACCACCTTCAAGACCCCAATACTTAGGAGGGAGATTATGGAATGGATTAAATATGAAATTTCAGCTTCATTTCTCTATTTTCGCTATTGCCAAGTCCAATCATGTAACATTATATTTAAGAATAGGGGTATTGTATTGATTGTATGTGTGGCTCATGGTTTACAATTACAGCCTCAAACTGTACAACAGAGGAATAAATGCATTGGATTTGAGACCTCTGTAGAACTATCTTTGAAGTTTCAAGTGTTATCTTGTTTCCCAGCCAACCTGAAGGATTAAAAGGGCCGTTCAAACCTTTCAGAGTTTGAGCTGTGTCCTTTAAAAAATATAATTATAATAATGTCACAGACACTGCCTTTGTAGTTCAATGCAAAAAAAAATCACACTTAAAGAATAAAGAGAAGTTTTAAAGGGCTACCTTGCATAAAACCAGTGGAAAACAAATTGTACCAGATGTATGTTTAATATTTTTGTAATCACAGCTTCACGCAAGAGCAATAAACAGAACAGCTGAAAATAACTTTTCACCATTCAGTCTTTTTTCCAGCAATGATTAACATTACAAAGTATAAAAGCAGAGTCTTTTATTACTATCCTCAATGTCCCTTCCTCACAATTACACTAAACTTTGCTTTATCCACAGCATACCAAATACTTCCTGAGAAAAAAGAGGAGTCCTGTGGCACCTTCGAAACTAACAGATGTTTTAGGGCATAAGGTTTCCTGATAAATCTGTTAGTCTCTAAGGTGCCACGGGACTTCTCATTGTGTTTGTAGGTTCAGACTAACATGGCTACATCTCTGAGACTTTCCTAGAGAAACTCAGTCAAATGATTAAGAAGATAGGACAATTTTAAAGTTAAATTTAAAAAGATTAAATATGCTACTGGTTCACAAAATGCTAGGAAGTTCCACAGACACAGTACTCCACAAATAAATGACCTTCATAATCTGCAAGTTTAAGAAAATGGACAGAGAGGAATGTAAGAAAGAAAATTCACAAAAGATCTAGGAGATCTTAACAGATCCACTATGATGGAAACCATGGGACATAGGATCAGGTACACTTCCTTGTGTTATATAGGTTTTATATGACTCCTTATATGCTCAGCAGGTTTTATCCAACTTCTTAGTAGATACTATCAAGTCAACTTTTTTTTAAGAAATAGCTACAATTTATGCACATTTTCAACAAGTGCATAAAAAGCAGTATCTTGCTGTACCACCAGGATGAAACAACTTTCAGCATATCTAATATTAAAGACACTAATGGTGAATATTTTTACTTTTCTGAGTGTTGCAGAGAAGAATATGCACTATTATAGGCAGCTTAGGTTAAATGATAAATAGTACAGATTGAACCTCTCTTGTCTGGCACCCTGAGCACCTGACTAGTGCTGAACTGGAGAATTTGCTGAACCATGGGAGGTCAGTATTGTCCAGCAGCATTACCAATATTTCCACTGCTTAGTAGACATTTAGAGGTAAATTAGAGCTAAATAACAGCAAAGCACATTTAGAGCCAAGACTGATGACTGTAAACAAACTTTATGGGACCATGGGAAACCTGTTCACACTGATGATAAGTGGATATCCAGCTAACTAAAATTATGTCAGACCACAGATGCTGCCAGACCAGAGAGTGATGGACTAGAAAGGTTCAACCTTGTATCTTATAATTGTATATAATTAGAAATATCTGATCTCAATATTAAAATCAGAATTTACCATCTGCTATACTACAGTATTTCCCTCTACATAGAACAGGAATCTCTTTGCAGTAGATGCTGGCAAATGCTGTGGTTTTTATGGCAGCCACTACCTGGAGTTCATAAGGTAAAATTCTGACATCGGTGAAATCAATGTTGCTTGGCCTACTTATGATAATCTAGATGTGGATTTCTAATCTGACATTGTGAACAACATGAACCAAAGAATTTCACTTACAAGTTCCTGTCTCAGCCCATAACTGTATGGAAGAGTCAGGCAATGGATCTACTTGTGAGCAGCAATTAAGATTATATTCTTAAATGGACAGGGATCATACAGCTTTTTTAAGAACTACAACTCTATTTGTTCCCACAAAACTTGAAGCTACAAGACACTGAACACGCCAATGGCAAGTAAGACTAGGTGTACTCTATGAAATTTTCGTATCAGAGAGGTAGCCATGTTAATCTGAATCTGAAAAAGCGGCGAGGAGTCCTGTGGCACCTTATAGAAGTGGGTCTTTGCCCACGAAAGCTTATGCTCCATCACTTAAGTTAGTCTATAAGATGCCACAGGACTCCTTGCAGCTTTTTCTATGAAATTTTGTCACCAAAAACTGCCTTTTGGCAATGAAACAGTGAGAGTATACATCCTGTAATATAACGTTTGTTAGGAAAAATGCCTACTTTCGGTGACAAAAAACTTTCACCCATGAGAGAGACTTTTTTCTTTTCTCCTCCCTTTATTGTCAACAAAGAGCTGGTGTAGACTCTGTTTTGTTTTATCCACAGAGCTGGTTTCTAATAGTATCCCACAAGGTCTGCCATGATGGCCTTGCTCAGTGTTTTGATCTCTGCTAGCCTACAGACATGGATCCCTCTTTTCAAAGCTCTGACAGTTGACTGAGCTGCTTGGTTAAGGAATAAATAAAGAGCAAGTCATTAGAGCGCTCCTGTTCAGCCCTGCACTAGGAACACGGTGGCGGGAAGAATGCTGCTGCAGGGGGACTGGGACAGCTGCAGCGCAGCTTTGACATTCCTCAGCATGGAGAGCTCACAAAGCTGCTCCCAGCAGCTGAGGAAGCTGTGGGAGAATTCAGATAGAAATGTAGCCGTGTTAGTCTGGTGTAGCTGAAACAAAAAACAGGACTATGTAGCACTTTAAATACTAACAAGATGGTTTATTAGGTGATGAGCTTTCGTGGGCCAGACCAACTTCCTCAGATCAAATAGTGGAAGAAAATTGTCACAACCATATATACCAAAGGATACAATTAAAAAAATGAACACATATGAAAAGGACAAATCAAATTTCAGAACAGAAGGGGAATTGGGGGGGGAGGTAAATGTCTGTGAGCTAATGATATTAGAGGTGATAATTGGGGAAGCTATCTTTGTAATGGGTAAGATAATTAGCATTTTTATTCAAACTTGGGTGTAAAGTGTCGAATTTAAGCATGAATGACAGTTCAGAGGATTCTCTTTCAAGTGTAGTCTTAAAAGGCCTTTGAAACAGGATGCAGGTAATCAAGTCGTTGAGACAATGGCCTTTCTGCTTGAAATGGCAAGAAACTGTTTTTTCTTTGTGATCCTGTCTAATATCTGTTTTGTGGGCATTGATCCTTTGGCAAAGTGTCTGAGATGTTTGTCCAATGTACATAGCAGACGGACACTTTCGGCACATGATAGCATAAATTATATTTCTGGATGCGCAGGAATATGTGTTCTTTATCTTATAACTCACTTGGTTAGGTCCAATAATGGTATCAGCAGAGTGAATATGTGGACAAAGCTGGCAATAGGGTTTGTTGCAAGGGAAGGCACCAGGGTTGGTATTAGTGTGGTATGTCCTGTGATTGTTGGTAAGAATCATCTTGAGGTTAGGTGGTTGTCTATAGGAGACTATGGGTCTGTCTCCCAGAGCCTCTTGGAGTTTAGTATCCTGTTCCAGTATAGGCTGTAGTTTATTGATAATGTGTTGGACAGGTTTAAGTTGGGGGCTGTAGGTGATGACAAGTGGTATTCTATTGTTGGTTGTCTTGGGTCTGTCTTGAAGTAGATGGTTTCTAGGTATTCGTCTGGCTCTTTCAATTTGCTTTTTTATTTCTCCGGGTGGGTAGTTGAGGTTTATAAATGCTTGGTAGAGATCCTGAAGTTTCTGGTCTCTGTCAGTAGGATTAGAGCAGATGCGGTTGTATCGAAGGGCTTGGCTATAGATGATGGATCGTATGGTGTGTTCTGGATGGGAACTGGAAGTATGTAGGTAACTGTATGAGTGAGTGGGTTTTCTGTAGAGAGTGGTGTCTAATTTTCCATTGCTGATTTGTACTGTGGTGTCCAGGAAATGGATCTCTCATGTAGAATGGTCCAGGCTGAGATTGATGGTGGGGTGTAGGTTGTTAAAATCTCTGTGGAATGTCTCCAGTGTTTCTTGGCCATGCGTCCAGATCATAAAGATGTCATCGATGTAGCGTAAGTAGAGAAGGGATAAAAGGAGACGGGAGTTGAGGAAACGTTGTTCTAGGTCAGCCATAAAGATATTAGCATACTGTGGGGCCATGCGTGTACCCATGGCTGTGCCGCTGATCTGGAGGTATAAGTTGTTCTCAAACTGGAAATAATTGTGGGTGAGAACAAAGTTACATAGGTCTGCTATCAGATTGGCAGTGGTGTCCTCTGGGATAGTGTTTGTAATTGCTTGTAATCCGTCTTCATGTGGGATGATGGTGTATAGAGCTTCTACATCCATGGTGGCAAGGATGGTGTTATCGGGGAGGTTATCAACTACAAAACATTGTAGTTGTTATTACACTGTTGTAATAACACTTATTACAGGTTCCACAAAATTCTTTCAAGTTTAAAAGGGTTCCATGTCCAAATAAAATTGGGAAACACTGCTTAGCAAAAAACACCCATTCACTGTTCTACATGATCTACCATTCAGTATATAACTATATACTATAACAATATATACAATAACAATATAATATAACTATATACGACACTGGAAGTGTTCCGATTTCAGACAAGACTGTAGTCTAAAACCAGACTATTCATTTCAGGGTGAGAGACTAAGGAAAAGAAAAAAAGTGTTTCAGTGCAAAATAGATTACATGAAAACACGTCCTGAATCATTCAACATATGTGTTTCTGCATGAGTCTTTCTACAAGATTATAAAAGTCTTCTTAGGCATGGCCACAGCCTGGGCCAGTGAAGAGGATCAGACATTGACAAGCACAGAGATGACTAACGAAACTCAATCTCTCACAACACTCATGCTTCAATCTTCTTTACTCAAGCAGTAAAAAAATAAAGAAATAAAACAACCAACATTTCAGAGCATGGCTTTCATTATGTCTGATAAAATCTCTAATCCACTCTATGCATATTGGGCCATATTCTACACAGATTGGAATCAATTTGGAATAGCTCAATTGACTGCACTGGAGTTATTCCATATGTATACACTGCATCAGATCAGAATTTAGCAGATTGTGTCTAGAAAAATGTCAGGCTTCTGGTTTTTGTATCAGTATCATAATAAATAATGTTATTGGCAGATGTATAAATAAAAGTAACACCCTCATATACTTCTTCCATATAAATTATGTGTTACTTGGCAATACTGATAAAGTCAGCTCAGCTATATGTGCCAGATTAAAGCGGTTTATCATAAAAAAAAATATTTCAAGCTTTCCAATTTTAGTCTGGCACACAATATTATTGCTAATTAGTAAGATTAATCAGAGCATAAATGGATAATGAGATAGTCCAAACAATAATCAAAAAACTTCTTCATCTGTATAAAACAAAACATTTTAAATGCAGTATTTTGTAATATTTTTCCACTTCCAATGACCAAACATATAAACCCCAAATCCTATTTAAATCAATAACCATTCATTTTCTGGGTGTATTCCAAAAAGGTCTCTGAAACAGAACTACAATCGTCTCTTGTGCGAAGTAACACTGGGAGATAAATCAGTAATATTATCAAGATGGCCCTCATATGTATAAGAAATTTAACAGCCAATAGCCTTTTTTTCTCAAAATGGCAAAGACTTGCTATGTCTTAGTCATGTTTTCCATATGGCATCATGTACTTCTTAACTCTGTCTCTTCCGTGTTCCATGTCTTGAGAAATCTGTTTGCAGTTATTCCAACACAGAGAGAGCCTTCAGCCTCCTATGATTCTCCCATGACAATGACATTCTGCAATCCTCAGCCAACATATTCTTAATATTCCTTTAAGGTGAATAATTCCACCCACCATCTTCATAAATCACAGATGCACCATCAATAACATATTAAAGTTCTTCAAACTTCTTCATAAAAATTGTATTAATGTCTCCCATAAAAAAAATGACAAGGCTTATTCAGTTACTTGAAAAGCAAAGGGCTAGACCCTCTGCTCTGCCATAGGTGGAGAAAAGCAGCTAAATGTACTTTGTGACTTTTGTGAACCTGCAATCGTAGAGTCACTCTCATTCTTGACCTCCAAGTATCAGGGTCATAACCAAAGAATGACTGTTGCTTTAAGCTGTATCTCAGAAGTGGCTCAATGCCCAAAATCCCCACAGGCAGAGAGCTACAAAGGTGGCAAAATCTAGGTCTGAGGATCTAACTCATGTCTGTAAGGGGAAAGTGCAATACAGATTTGGAATTTAGTTCAACCTCTATCCCTCCTTATTCTTCTACAGGTTGCATCTCTAAAATCTGGGATTTTCTGGTCCAGCAACATCTGTGGTCCGGCATGAACACAGATGTTCTAAGATCAGAGAGCACTGGAGCTGTGGGGTGGTGGGGGCCCAGCTCAGCTGTGCTGTGTGGGTGGGTGGGTGGGTGGGTAGGAGGGGCGCCAGGAGCCAGTGTGTAGCTCAGCTGGGCTGGGGAGAGGCCATGAGCTAGCATATCACTGAACTGGACTGTGGGGGTGGGGGGGAGAAGGGAGCCAGGAAGCCAGTGGGGCAGCTGAAATGACCTCTCTGGTCCGGAAAAATCCCTTATCCATGACCAGTGAGGTCCCAGTCAAGTCCCAAGGGTGCCAGACCAGGGAGGTCCAACCTTTTGGTATAAAGTTTTTACTGAGGAAAGGGTACTTTCAGTATTTGAAACGTCTAATAGGTAAGAGTTGAAGTCCAAGTCCTCCTGTCTTAGTGCTCTCTTGTGGTCCAGTTTAGATCTTACTTCACCAATATACAGTTTATTACACAAATATAACATTAGCCAGAAAATTTAATTCAAGTTTGTTATATATTGTTCTGTCTCTCATAGGAAATTCTGTCTCATGTAAATGGATGATTCAAGGTAACTTCCTTGATTATGTTGTAGCATCACGCACAAGGAGCTATCCCAGAACATGGTGTGATAGAAAAGATTTTGAAACAAACTGAATAATTAAACAGTAATAAGTCAACAGGATCAGATGGTATTTGGAGTTCTGAATGAACTCAGATGTGAAACTGCAGAACTACTAACTACTAACCAGTGTTCCTTTAAGCTGCATGGCAGCAGAGCTTCACAGGTGTTTAATCAGCCCCACCAGTCAGAGGCTCAGGGCTCAATGCAGGGAGCTCACTGACTGGGTGGGGCTGATTAAACACCTGTGGAGCTGTGCTGCCACTGCAGGTTAAAGGGAACACTATAACCTATCACTGAAATCTGCTTCTGCACCAGATGAGCAGAGGATAGGTAATATGATGCCAATTTTTTTTAAAAGGCTCCATAGACAATCCTGGCAATTATGGCCCGGTAAGTCTAACTTCAGTAACCGGCAAATTAACTGAAACTCTAATATAGTAGAGAATTATCAGCTCCATAGATGGACATGATTTGTTGAAGAAGTGTCAACATTGTTTTGTAAAGGGAAATCATGCTTCACCAATCTATTAAAATACTTAGAGGGGGTCAGCAAGCATGCAGACAATGGTGATCCAGTGATATAATGTTTTTAGATTTTCAGAAGCCCTTTGGCAACGTCCCTCGCCAAAGCAAAGTAAGTTGTCATGGGATAAGAGGAAAGGTCCTTTAATGGCTCTAAAACAGGTTTAAAGGTAGTAAACAAAGGCTAAGAACAAATCATCAGTTTTCAGAATGGAGAGAGGTAAACAGTGGTGTTTCCCAGGGATCTGCACTGCGACCAGTACTGTGCAATATATTCATAAATGATCTGGAAAAGGAGGTAAACAATGAGGTGGCAAAATTTGCAAATGATACAAAATTACTCAGGACAGATAAGTCTAAAGCAGACTGCAAAGAGTTACAAAGGGATCTCACAAAACTGGCTGACTTGGCAACAAAACGGCAAATGTAGTTCAATGCTGATAAATGCAAAGTAATGCATGTTGGAAAACATAATTCCAATTATACAGATCATATGATGGGCTTAAATTAGCTGTTAACTCCTCTAGAAAGATCCTGGAGTCATTACTGATAGTTCTCTGAAAACATTCATTCAGTGTGCAGCAGAAGTAAAAAAGGCTACCAGATTGTGGGAATCATTAGGAATGGGATAGAAAATAAGACATAAACTATCATATTGCCGCTATATAAATCCATGGCATGCCTTCGTCTTGAATAATACATGCAGCTCTTTTCACGCCATCTCAAAAAGGTATATTGGAATTAGAGAAGATAAAGAAAAGAACAACAAAAATGATCAGGGCAGCTTCCATATGATGAGAGATTAATAAGCCTAGGACTTTTCAGCTTGGAAAAGAGACAGCTAAGTCTATACCATGACTGGTGAGGAGAAAGTAAATAAGGAAGTGTTATTTAGTCCTTCTCATATCACAAGAACTAGGGGTCTCCAAATGAAATTAATAGGCATCAGGTTTAAAATAAGGAAGATAATTTTTTCTTCACACAATGTATAGTCAATTTGTGGAACGCTTTTCCAGTGTATAATATGTAGGCCAAGACTATAACAGGATTAAAAAAACAACTAGATAAATTCATGGAGGATAAGTCCATCACTAGCTATTAGTCAGGAATGGCAACAATTCAAAACTATGCCCTGAAGTGTTCCTACCCTCTGTTTGCCAGAAGCTGAGAATGACAGACAGGGGATGGATCACTTGATGATTACCTGCTCTATTCATTCTCCCTGAAACACCTGGAATTAGCCACTGTCAGAAGACAGGATACTGGGCTAGATAAACAATTGATCTGCCCCACTATGGCTGTTCTTATGTATGTAAAATATATTGATTTTTGTCAGTGTATTTTCTATACTTCTTCCTAATCCATATGAGAATAGGGGAAATACTTTGCAAGTCTTATGCATCAAAAAAGGTTTATATACACCTGTGCATATAATACTGTATTCCGGATATGCTCATGAAATAGACGGGAATGGAAGGGGCTAAAAAATACCTTTGTCTCTAAATTTGTTAGAAACAAGGTATTTTGGCTATATTTTGCATGCTTTATTCAGGTGACAGCATTACCTCATATCGCCTCAAATCTGAAAGTAATTTCATTCACTTGAATATCTTCACTATTCTCCTCCTGACTATATGGAAAATATTGGAGAATGGGTGCAGCAGGTGTTAATAGTTCTATTGTAAAAATGTTACAAATCATCAACATTACAGGTGACTGTGATCCTTACAATATCCCAGTGCCAGAAAGCAAGGGGCTGAATGAGTCAGGTAATAAATAAGTGTAAGCTGTCCTGACCATTTCACTGTTCCCCAGCTCTCTACAGTTGTATCTAAAAGGTGTTATATAATACATCACTGGAAAACTAATAAACTGCTGATCAATAATATTCTTGCCTGAAGGATGTATGTGGTATATATTAGGAGTTATGCTGCAATGCTGACTAAAATATGTTTGAGTCAGGCATGTTGAGGAGAGTTGGTAACAGTCTTCCCTAGACAAACAAATGTGTATTTACTTCTCTGACCAGCTTAGTCATCAAGCGGAGATAATGACAATCTGTTAACATACTAGGTAAACAAAGCTATCAATCTTACAACCAGGAGGTGTGACAATACCTACCCCCCCCACCCCCACCCACAAGAAAAAAATTATCTGTGCTCTAAAGACAAGGGATCTGAACCTCAAGCGATAAGTAACAGAATCAACTGATTTGTCTACAGTATTGCTGTACAGGCAGTCCCCAGGTTACATGGATACGACTTACATCGGATCCCTACTTACAAACAGGGTGAGGCAACCCCGCACTAGCTGCGCCCCACTCCCCAGCAGACCGCCGAGACACGCCGCGGTCCTGCCACCCGCGTCCTCCGCGGCAAGAAAAGCCGCTCCGCGTCTCCCTGGTCTGCAGGACTGAGGGAAGTGAGGTGTGGGAGAATAAAACTGAGCTCTGGAGAAATGTTTGGCTAGAGTTTCCCCTACAATATGTACCAATTCCAACTTACATACAAATTCAACTTAAGAACAAACCTACAGTCCCTATCTTGTACGTAACCCGGGGACTTCCTGTACTATAAAATGTTTATTGTGTGAGGTGTTTTATGAAAGCCCTTGACAAATTGGTAATTGACATGGTCATAACATGTATGCCTTAATATGCAGCCTCTTGTACTTCTGTGCAAGGTCCTGACTGAAGGAAAGTCAGCCTGGCCTAGGAAGAAGAAAGATTGATGAGAAACCACAGTGAACAAAGCCTGCTCTGTTGGTTGGTGAGTAGCGAGGACTTCATAGATAAAATGGTTGTAGGGGACAGCCTTGGCTTGAGTGATCATGAGCTAATTCAGTTTAAATTAAATGGAAGGATAAACAAAAATAAATCTGAGACTAGCGTTTTTGATTTCAAAAGGGCTAACTTTAATAAATTAAGGAATTAGTTAGGGAAGTTGATTGGACTAAAGAAATTATGGATCTTGAGGTGGAGGAGGCCTGGAATTATTTTAAGTTAAAGTTGCAGAAGCTGTCAGAAGCCTGTATCCCAAGAAAAGGGAAAAAATGTATAGGCAGGTGTGTTAGACCAAGCTTGATGAGCAAGCATCTCAGAGAGGTGATTAAGAAAAAGCAGAAAGCAAATAAGGAGTGGAAAATGGGAGGGATTAGTAAAGAAAGCTACCTTATTGAGGTTAGAGCATGTAGGGACAAAGTGAGAAAGGCTAAAAATCAGGTAGAGTTGGACCTGGCAAAGGGAATTAAAACCAATAGAAAGGTTTTATAGCCATATAAATAGGAAAAAAACAAAAAAAGAAGAAGTAGGACCGCTAATTTCTAAGGATGGAGTGGAGGTTAAGGATAATCTATGAATGGCCCAATATCTAAACAAATACTTTGCTTCAGTCTTTAATGAGGCTAATGAAGAGCTTAGGGATAATGGTAACATAACAAATGGGACTAAGGATATGGAGGTAGATATTAC
Organism: Pelodiscus sinensis; assembly: GCF_052426305.1. Classification (NCBI taxonomy): domain Eukaryota; kingdom Metazoa; phylum Chordata; order Testudines; family Trionychidae; genus Pelodiscus; species Pelodiscus sinensis. The sequence continues at coordinate 47,351,501 of NC_143052.1, forward strand.
CATATCCGAGGTAAAAGCCAAACTTGAACATCTTAATGGGAATAAATCAGGGGGCCCAGATAATCTTCATCCAAGAATATTAAAGGAACTGGCACATGAAATTGCAAGTCCATTAGCAAAACTTTTTAATAAATCTCTAAACTCAGGGGTTGAACCATTTGACTGGAGAATTGCTAATATAGTTCCTATTTTTAAGAAAGGGAAAAAAAGTGACCGGGGTAACTATAGGCTTGTTAGTTTGACATCTGTAGTATGCAAGATCTTGGAAAAAATTTTGAAGGAGAAAGTAGTTAGAGACATTGAGGCTAATGGCAATTGGGACAAATTACAACATGGTTTTACAAAAGGTAGATCGTGCCAAACCAACCTGATCTTCTTTTTTGAGAAAGTAACAGATTTTTTTAGATAAAGGAAATGCAGTGGATCTAATCTACCTCGACTTTAGTAAGGCATTTGATACAGTACCACATGGGGAATTATTGGTTAAATTGGAAAAGATAGGGATTAATATGAAAGTTGAGAGGTGGATAAGCAACTGGTTAAAGGGGAGACTACAGCGGGTTATATTGAAAGGTGAACTGTCAGGTTGGAGGAAGGTTACTAGCAGAGTTCCTCAGGGATCAGTTTTGGGACCAATTTTATTTAATCTTTTTATCGCTGACCTTGGCACCAAAAGTGGAAGTGTCCTGATAAAATTTGCAGATGACACAAACTTGGGAGGTATTGCCAATTCAGAAAAGGATCGGGATAGCATACAGGAAGATCTGGATGACCTTGTAAATTGGAGTGCTAGCAATAGGATGAAATTTAATAGTGAGAAGTGTAAGGTTATGCATTTAGGGATTAATAACAAGAATTTTAGTTATAAGCTGGGGACACATCAGTTGGAAGTAACGGAGGAGGAGAAGGACCTCAGAGTCCTGGTTGATTATAGGATGACTATGAGCCGTCATTGTGACATGGCCGTGAAAAAGGCTAATACGGTCTTGGGATGTATTAGGCGAGGTATTTCCAGTAGGGATAAGGAGGTGTTAGTGCCATTATACAAGGCATTGGTGAGACCCCATTTGGAGTACTGTGTACAGTTCTGGTCTCCCATGTTTAAGAAGGATGAATTCAAACTGGAACAGGTACAAAGAAGGGCCACTAGGATGATCCGAGGAATGGAAAACCTGTCTTATGAAAGGAGACTCGAGGAGCTTGGCTTGTTTACTTTAACCAAAGGAAGGCTGAGGGGAGACATGATTGCACTCTTTAAATATATTAGAGGGATAAATATCAGGGAGGGAGAGGAATTATTTAAGCTTAATACCAATGTGGACACAAGAACAAATGGATATAAACTGGCTAGTAGGAAGTTTAGACTTGAGATTAGACAAAGGTTTCTAACCATTAGAGGAGTGAGGTTCTGGAACGGCCTTCCAAGGGAAGTAGTGGGGGCAAAAGATCTATCTGGCTTCAAGATTAAACTAGATGGGTTTATGAAGGGGATGGTTTGATGAGATAACATGATCTTGGTAATTAAGGGTATGTCTACACTACCACCCTAGTTTGAACTAGGGTGGTAATATAGGCAACCGGAGTTGCAAATGAAGCCCGGGATTTGAATTTCCCGGGCTTCATTTGCATAAAGCCGGGCGCTGCCATTTTTAAATGTCTGCTAAGTTTTGGATCATCAGATTTGTATTTTCACTTTTATTTACTTGTAATCATCTCTACTTTTATTTCTTTTACTTGGCATTACTTCTCCTATCACTTATTGTTAATAAACTGGTTTTTATTTTTAATATAAACCAACTCATTGTTGTGTCTGAAGGGAAGGGTATACCTACCTTCATTAAATTAATAAGCTATGACGTGTTTTTGTCTTTTAAAGAAGCAATCACATTTTATTTCTCTGAATGGTTCAGGAGGAGGCTGGTTCAGGGTACATGGTTTTAGGGAAATTCAGGACTGGGAATGATTTGGCGGTCACCCTGCAAGTAGTAGCCAAGGCTAGTGGAAGCCAGAGGCGGGTGTGAGGGGCTGCAGACAGACTAGACTGCAGGGATCAGAATTGCTGGACCAGAGTTATCTAGCACACAGAGAAACAATCAGTGTGACTGACACTTTGGCATACTTGTAGACTGGCTGTGAGTGTCCCAGGTTGGGAGCTACAGCAGCAGTACGTTGTAAAGCATCCCGGATTACATGTTGGATGACCGGACAGCAAGTGTGAAAAATCAGGACAGGCAGTGGAGAGTAATAGGTGCCTATATGAGACACTCAGGACATCTGGTCACCCTACCTGCAAAACAAACTGCGACATGCATCTTGTACCCTGAGACAGTAGCACAAGTAATTAATGCTACTCAGTACTTTCTAGAATATTCTATTTTGCAAAACTTTAATGTTTGGGCTGAAATTTTTATGCTGGGTGTCTGTCTCAGGCTGAATTGTTTTGTTTCTTTGAGAAAGTTGCAGCTAAAATAGTTTAGCCATTTAATTTCTGAGAATGATATGAGGGATACATAAGTTGTTTTGCCCATACAAAAATATTTGTAAAACTATTTCATTGAGAAGCTCTACTACCTCTATGGATTGGAGTACAGACTTAAAAATTTGGCACGGCTGTTTTGGTAACAGGGTGCCTCTTGCCATCCCTATGAGAATTTCTCTAAATTCTCTAAATCCATAAAAATTGCAGTTTGCACATGCTTAACAGAGACTTGTTAGCTATGAGCAGCTAAATTGTTCAAAGATTCCATCCTCAATGAGCAGAGGAGAGGCTGGGGCAGAGAAGGCAGGTGGGAGCAGCACTGATGTAGGGCTATGGACAGGCAAAACTGATGGGAGTTGACAGCAGAACTGTTGTGGGAACAGTGTGTTTTGGGGACAGAATTGACGTGGGGGAAACTGATGTGTGGATTGTAGGGAGAGAACAAATATGGGAGTAGAAGTAATGGGGGCTGGCGCAAGTACCTAAAAGGGTGTCACAAGGATGAGAGAGAGAAATTGTTCTCCTTGGCCTCTGAGGATAGGACAAAAAGCAATTGGCTTAAACTGCAGCAAGGGAGGTTTAGGTTAGACATTAGGAAAAACTTCATAACTGTCAGGGTGGTTAAACACTGGAATAAGCTGCCTAGGGAGGCTGTGGAATCTCCATCTCTGGAGATATTTAGGAGCAGGTTGAATAGACATCTATCAGGGATGGTCTAGATGGTGCTCGGTCCTGTCGGGAGGGCAGGGGCCTGGACTTGATGACCTCTCAAGGTCCCTTCCAGTTCTAGTATTTTATGATTAATATTGACTTGGGGCTTGAGGGACAGACTAATGGCTGAGCAGGAGGACAGGTAACGTTAGACCCCCCCCCACACACGTTTTTCAGGCCAATTAGTTACTATCCCCACCCCTTGCACCTCCCTTTTCTCAGTTCTTCACCCCTCTGCATTCCAGATCACGTGGTTTCCTCCTACTCCTCCTTCATACTCCCTGAGTGCCAGCTGGGGGAGCATTGAGAGCAGGGGAGAGACTTTTTCTGTGCTGTTACTTCCTAAGCATGATGCCACAGTGGCCTCAGGCCTGCAGGAAGAGCAATTGCAGAAAAATACAACTCATACCATCTGCCGATTAAGGCAGTTAAATTCTGTCCTCGAGAACTAGATTCTATCCTTGCTTCTGCCACAGAGTTTCTGTGTGATGCTGGGCAAATCACTTAATTCAGACTTTTCATAGGTTGCCAGTAACTGTGTTTTCCTCATTTTCTGGGTGCCTGACTTGAGATCCTGAGATCTGATTTGAAAAGAGCTGAGCACTCACAGCTTTACATGAAGTCAATGGAAGCTGTGCTTAAGACATACAAAGGCCTATATAACACTAAGTACTCTGGAAAATCAGGAGTCAGGTCGCTCAAATTAGGCATCCAACATTATGGATACTTTTGACCATAATCTCTCTGTGTCTCAGTTCCCCATCTGTAAAACGGTGGTAATAATACCTACTTACTTTACAAAGGTATTGTGAAACTTAATTAACTGTTTTAAGCACTCAGATCCTAGAATGATGAATGCCATAGAAAAGACCATGAGGAAATTACAAATTCTGTTTTCAAAGCAGCGTTTGAATGGTGTCCAGTAAATAAGGCACAAGACACGCATTAAACAATATAGATAAAACTCATTATTGAATTGCTACTCATTAAATCAATATCATCCATTCTATGGGCTTGTTTTAACCTAGGTTGTAAGTCTAATTTGTATATAAACTATCAGCAACATTCTTGTTGTCAGCTACAGTAAAACTCCAATTGTCCAGCATCCAGTTATCCAGCACTCCTGATAGTCTGGCATCAACTGAAACCCAGAACTGCTCAGAGCAGCTGCTCTCACAGGCCACTGTGAGCCACATGTGCGCTCACGGCCCTCACTGTTCCACTCACGGTCCCCAGCAAACATAGCGTCCAGCCTGCACATGCAAGCAGCCGGCCGCTGAGCACAGGCAGCTGCTTCGGGACCCGGACATAAGGTTGAGGAAGAAGGGGGATTGGGTGACAGCAGGGAGGGGAAGTGTTTGGCTCTGGGGAAGGGAAAGGGAGGGGAGGATGGATTGGGTTGTGCACGGCGTCCCGGCCAGCTTATTGAAAAGCCGGCCGCTCAGCGCACGTGCCCTAGCGCCTGGAGGGAGACGCGCAGCTGTACCAACGGCTTCGGGATTCAAGCATAAGGGGGGGAGAGGTATTGGGTTGGGAGTATGCCCCCTTATAGTACCTCTTGGTACTCCGGCATATCTGATAATCCAGCACCATCTAGGTCCCAAAGGTGCCGGATTATTGGAAGTCTATTGTATATGTGTAATCCGCCAGTACACTGAACATCATTTCTATGCTTTTGCTTTCAAAGTTCAGAGTTGCATTCAAATATAAAGACAAATCCAGACTCACATCTCTCATCATTTTTACAGCTTCCCTGGTCCTTCCCAGCTTCCTTGCACACATTGCCAGCCTCCGTTTAATGTATACCAACACATTGGTATCCCGTCCTGCAGGAGGGAAAAAGAAAACAAAAGATTAAAAATAACAGATAAAGCAAAGGCCCATTTAACTTTCCCACATAGTATAAACTGTAGCTATCCCACAGCATTCTTATAATATTTGATCAACAAGGACACTATAGAGAATTCAGCAAAGAGCCTGGGCCAAATTCTGTTGTTAGTTACACTGGCCTAAGTCTGGTATGACTCCTCTGAAATCAACAGAGTTACTACATATATATATATATTGGTATTAATAAGAACATCATTTGGTCCGATGTCTATGAAGCGCTCAAGATACAGAAGTGTTCTAAACATGAGAAAACTACAGCATATAACTATCAAAGAAGGGGAATTAATACATAAAACAAATGCACAGTGTTATAGTTAACAACAAATTAGTCCACTTGTCAATTTATTAACTAGTGTAGCAATCAAGTGCTACAGGGTGGCTATAAAAGTGAACATCAACTTCTGCCTTAGGTTTTTTTACGGGTAAAAAACCAAACTCTTAATAAGGAAAGGATGTCCATTTTGAACTTCTGTTTTACATTACTGTTGCCCTATTGCTTGTGACATCATAATCATCTTCAGATCCCAAGAGCAGCCAAGTACGGATTGCAAATTAACAGGTTCCAGATATTACAATATTATAGAAGAGAAAATGCCCTGATAACAAAAAAGGCACCAGAAAGTAAATAGCTACAGCTATGGCTCTCATAGAACATAAGCTATTAGATTCTTGTCTCATTCATTCTCTGACTATAATTATAATGTGTCCTTCTAACATGCTTTTGGACCAACAGGAAATGTGCATATAGTTAATCGTCGATAAAATTACCATATAAAGAAAATATAACACACCTGCTAGAGATTATCTTCATGTAGAATATGCAGCCTTTAAAGATTTTCAGACAATAGTCCTAACATATTCAAGTTTTTAATAATAAGAACAAGATGTGTGCTGAAAACATTCCAAGTACCTACAAATTATTTTAAAGCTGTGATTATACTTTTCAGATAGATTAAGAAACAGGTTGAAAGGTCTGACTTTAGAAGAGAAAATAAATAATGCAGAAGAAGGAATTTCTTCAGCTGTATTTGATATTATGTCATTCCTTATCTGTGTATTGATTCCTACATATTTAATAAAAGACTCATTAGTTACATCTGTTTTCAACATGTGTATATATGGTGTAACTAATAGGGTAAATATGTCAAACTGGAATGCCTTAAGAGTTATAATGATTGAAGAAATGGCCATGTGTATTTTCTCTTTGTGACATCAAGACAACCTTTGCATCAAGATTTTCAAAAAGGGCAGTGATTTGGGATTCCTCATGTAAGACTTCTAACAGGCTCTTTAAAGGGAAGGTGGGCAGCACTTTCTTTAATACTCAGGGCCTTTCAAGACATCTCAGTTTTCTGGAAAAGCAGCCTGTCCTTGTGGGTGTTTGGAACCAGGGTGGGCCAAAAGCCCTGAATCAGCTCTCATAAGGTCCCTGTAAGAGAGGAATGGGCAATAATTTTTGCAGGGGAACTACTTCATGAATTTTGGTACATAGTCACAGGCCGTGACTGGCAGTGTGGGACAGTGACATTGCTGCTGGGTAAGTTTCTGAGAGGAGCCATGCTCTGTTTTGTTAAGACAGGGAAAGCTGTCCTTCTTGACTCTACCCTGTCCCATCTGCAGAGATGTGTGGGATGTATGTGTGACAACTGGAATCTTAGAAACAGTGCACTGCCTCTTAAGACAGGCACTCCTCTGAGTCACTTACCATCCATGCTTCAGACTGGAGTAGCACCGCTGTAAGTCTGCCTTTCCCCAGCCCCTGCTCTGTAGAGATGGGGTACAGGCGCAGGGGAACACACTAACTTTAGTATTCCCCTCTTCCCTCCATCATCCTCCTGCCCCCACTCTGCACAGCTAGCAGGACAATTCTGGGAGCTGCTCAAATGTAGGACAGAACAAGGTGAGGGGAGGGACAATTGAGCACACACTGCTGGCTGTAAGTATGCACGTCTGCTAATCAGCTGGATGGCATGCGTGGTGGGCTGGATTCGGCCCCTGAGCCTGATTTTGCACACCCCTGCTATAAGGTATTTGGCTGGATAGCTGCAGTTCAGTGACTTCTCCCTCCACTGCTGTGCTGCTCCTGCCCTCTGCCTTGCAGCTCCTACTGGGAGCCTCCTGTTTGCTGTGAAGGGGGTGGGGGTGGGAAATGCTGTTACCAGGAAATCCGTCTCTCACCCCATCAGGCCTTCCACTCCATACCCCATTTCTGCAGGGAAGTGTTTGCAGTCACTGCCATGGGTCTATTGTGTTTCCTCCTTCCTGCCTCAGTCCATGCTACCTCTAGAGCGCAAATCTACATTAACAACATTTTAACCCTTGGAAGGTTCAGCCAAATGTTAATTTGTCATTTAATAGCAAGATATTCCTTAGGAAATATTCCACCCTCTGACTCTACCGAGCTTCACAATCATCCTTGCTGTGTACAGTATTAAACTGTTTAAAACTTATGCTGCATAAGAGGGAGTTCTCCAGATAAAGGAAGAAGCTAATACAGGACCCTTAAGGGAAGTGGTCTGTCTAGTGTGTCATTGTGTTTGTGATTTTTTTTGCTGTGTGCTGAGCTTGTGTTTGGCTGTTTTGTTTTGTTTTGTTTTGTTTTTTTTCCCTTCCCCGCCCCTCATGGAGTGTGTGCTGTGGCTGGCAGGTGGAAGCTGTGAGCTTCTAATCAGGGTTTGAAATCTAGAAGCCTCTGCTCATTGGTTGAGCTTTAATCAGGGGGTGGAGCTATCAGGCAGACCAGGGCTTTATAAACAAGTGAGTCAGCAACCAGGGGCTGTTAACATGGAGTTTGGAGAGAGAGTTGGGAAGGGAGTGAGATACACTCGCCATTCTTTAACATCTTTTCACTACACTCCTTCCCTTCAAGGAGGCATTGAATTACAACTGAGGAATCTCTCAGAAGGAAAGCAGGTATGGATGGTGATAGCTCTGCTGTGCCATGTTTGTCTTCCTCCCAGAAGAAAGAAGGGATTTCATCTGCAGTAAGTACAAGCTGGTCACCATTTTGGAAGAAAAAATTAGAAGATTGGAGGCCAAAGTATCGACCCTACATTCTATAAGAGAGGATGAAAATTTCCTCGATAGAAAGCACCGTTTAATCCTGCAGGCACAGCAGGCTGAAGAGCCAATCAGGGCAGTATAGGACAAGGAAGAAAACTGGCAGCATGTAACCTCTAGAAGGAGAAGAACGCCAACTCAGGTATCCCCCCAATTCCTGGAGATGTAAGTAACCCCTTTCAGGGTCTCTCCTCAGGCACTGCGGTGGAGAATCCTTTGGCAGGGACCTCTTAGGAAAGAAATCGGAAGGAAACACCATCTACCGGAAGGCATGGGATGCGTAGTCCTAGGGATGGGGGTTTCACGACCACCACCCCCAAAAGAAGACAGGTGGTGGTGGTCGGGGACCCTCTTCTAAGAGGGACTGAGTTATCCATTTGCTGTCCAGACCTGCAATCTCGAGAAGTGTGCTACTTACCGGGACCTCGCATTCAGGATGTGACCAAGAGTCTTCTGAAAGTGATTAGACCTTCAGGGTGTGTCTAGACTACATGCCTCCGTCGACAGAAGCATGTAGATTAGCCAGATTGGCAGAGGGAAATGAAGCCACGATTAAAATAATCGCGGCTTCATTTAAATTTAAATGGCTGCCCCGCTCTGCCGATCAGCTGTTTGTCGGCAGATCGGGGCAGTCTGGACGCGACGCGCCGACAAAGAAGCCTTTCTTGATCGGCACAGGTATGCCTCGTGAAACCAGGTTTACCTGTGCCGATCAAGAAAGGCTTCTTTGTCGGTGCGTCGCGTCCAGACTGCCCCGATCTGCCGACAAACAGCTGATCGGCAGAGTGGGGCAGCCATTTAAATTTAAATGAAGCCGCGATTATTTTAATCGCGGCTTCATTTCCCTCTGCCGATCTGGCTAATCTACATGCCTCCGTCGACGGAGGCATGTAGTTTAGACGTACCCTCAGATTGCTACTCCTTCCTGCTTCTCCATGTAGGAACTAACAATATGGCCAAGAATGACCTTGAGCGGGTCACAGCAGATTATGTAGTGCTGGGAAGAAGGATCAAGGAATTTGAAGCGGAAGTGGTGTTCTCGTCCATCCTTCCAGTTGAAGGAAAAGATCTGGGTAGGGATCGTCAAACTGAGGAAGTAAATGCATGGTTGCGCAGGTGGTGTTGGAGAGAGGGCTTTGGTTTCTTCGACTATGGGACTCTGTTACCAGCACAAGGATTGTTAGGAAGAGATGGGATCCATCTGACCAAGAGAGAAAAGAGCATCTTCGCAGGCAGGCTTGCAGACCTAGTGAGGAGGGCTTTAAAACTAGGTTCGCTGGGGGGATGGTGACCAAAGCCCTGAGGTAAGTGAGGAAGTTGGACACCAGGAAGAATCACAAGGAGGAACGAGCAACAAAGGAGGACCCCTGATTCGGATGGAGAAGGCAGGACGATCAATTGGTTATCTATGGTGTTTGTACAGCAATGCGAGAAGCCTGGGAAACGAACAGGAAGAATTAGAAGCCCTGGCCCAGTTAAAGAACTATGATTTGATTAGAATAACAGAGACTTGGTGGGATGACTCGCATGACTGGAGCACTGTCATGGAAGGGTATAAACTGTTCAGGAAGAACAGGCAGGGGAGAAAAGGAGGAGGAGTTGCATCGTATGTAAGAGAGCAGTATCATTGCTCAGAGCTCCAGTACTTAGAGGGAGAAAAGACTGTTGAGAGTCTATGGGTTAAATTTAGAGGTAGAAGCAACAGGGGTGATGTTGTGGTTGGTGTCTGCTATAGACTGCCGGATCAGGTGGATAAGGTAGACGAAGCTTTCTTTGGACAACTGAGAGAAGCTTCCAGATCACAGGTGCTGGTTCTCATGGGGTACTTTAATCACCTTGATATCTGTTGGGAGACCAATACAGAAGTACAATCCAGGAAGTTTTTGGAGAATGTTGGAGATAACTTCTTGGTACAAGTGCTGAAGGAACCGACCAAGGGCCATGCGCTGCTTGACCTGCTGCTCACAAACAGGGAGGAACTAGTAGGGGAAGCAGAGGTGGGTGACAACCTGGGAAGCAGTGATCACGAGATGGTAGATTTCAGGATCCTGACCAAAGGAAGAAAGGAGAGTAGCAAAATACACACCTTGGACTTCAGAAGAGCAGACTTTGACTCCCTCGGATAACTGATGGGCAGGATTCTCTGGGATGCTTACATGAAGGGGATAGGAGTACAGGAGAGCTGGCAGTATTTTAAAGAAGCCTTATTAAAGGCATAGGAAGAAACCATCCCGATGCGCAGCAAGAAAAGCAAATATGGTAGGCGACCAGATTGGCTTACTGGGGACATCCACGATGAGCTTAAAAACAAAAAGGAAGCTTACAAGAAGTGGAAACTTGGACAGATGACTAGGGAGGAATATAAATATATTGCTCAAGAATGCAGGGGAGTTATCAGGAAGGAGAAAGCGCAATTGGAATTTCAGCTGGCAAGGGATATGAAGGGTAACAAGAAAGGTTTCTACAGGCATGTTAGCAATAAGAGGGTAATCAGAGAGGGTGTGGGCTCTTACTGAATGAGGGAGGTAACCTAGTGACAGATGATGTGGGAAAAGCTGAAGTACTCGATGCTTTCTTTGCCTCTGTCTTCGCGGAGGTCGGCTCCCAGACAAATGCACTAGGCAACACAGTATGGGAAGGAGGTAGACAGCCCTTGGTAGGGAAAGAGTAAGTTAGGAACTATTTAGAAAAGCTAAACATACACAAATCCATTGGTCTGGATTTAAAGCATCCAAGGGTCCTGAGGGAGTTGGCAAATGTCATTGCGGAGCCTTTGGCCATTATCTTTGAAAAGTCGTGGAGATCAGAAGAGATCCCGGATGATTGGAAAAAGGCAAATGTAGTGCCCATCTTTTAAAAAGGGAAGAAGGACAATCCAGGGAACTACAGACCAGTCGGCCGTACCTCAGTCCCCAGAAAAATCATGGAGGGGATCCTCAAGGAATCTATTTTGAAGCACTTGGAAGAGGGGAAAGTGATCAGGAATAGTCAACATGGATTCACCAAGGACAAGTCATGCCTGACCAATCTGATTAGCTTCTATAATGAGGTAACTGGCTCTGTGGATATGGAAAACTCCCTAGGTAACCCATATGATATACCCTGACTTTAGAAAAGCTTTTAATACAGTCTCCCACAATATTCTTGCCAGCAAGTTAAGGAAGGTTGGATTGGATAAATGGACTGTAAGATGGATAGAAAACTGGCTAGACGGTCAGGCCCAACGGGTAGTGATCAATGGCTTGATGTCAGCTTGGAAGTTGGTTTCTAGCAGAGTGCCCCAAGGATCGGTTCTTGGACCAGTTTTGTTCAACATATTTATTAATGACCTGGATGAGGGGATGGGATTGCACCCTCAGCAAGTTTGCAGATGACACTAAGCTAGGGGCAGAGATAGATATGCTGGAGGGCAGGGATAGGGTCCAGAGTGACCTGGACAGATTAGAGGATTGGGCCAAAAGGAATCTGAGATTCAATAAGGAAAAATGCAGAGTCCTGCACTTGGGACGGAAGAATCCCAAGCATTGTTACAGGCTGGGGACCGAATGGCTAAGTAGCAGTTCAGCAGAAAAGGACTTGGGTATTACAGTTGATGGGAAGCTGGATATAAGTCAACAGTGTGCCCTTGTAGCCAAGAAGGCTAATGCATATTAGGGTGCATTAGGGGGAGCATTGCCAGCAGATCTAGAGAAGTGATTATTCCCCTTTATTCTGCTCTGGTGAGGCCACATCTGGAATACTGTGTCCAGTTCTGGGCCCCCCACTATAGAAAAGATGTGGACGTATTGCAGAGGGTCCAGCGGAGGGCGACCAAAATGATTAGGGGGCTGAAGCACATGACCTATGAGGAAAGACTGAGGGACTTGGGTTTTTTTAGTCTGCAGAAAAGAAGAGTGAGGGGGGATTTGATAGCAGCCTTTAACTTCCTGAAGGGATGTTCCAAAGAGGATGGAGAAAGGCTGTTCACAGTAGTGATGGATAGCAGAACAAGGATCAATGGTCTCAAGTTACAGTGGGGGAGGTCTAGGTTGGATATTAGGAAAAACTATTTCACTAGGAGGGTAGTGAAGCACTGGAATGGGTTACCTAGGGAGGTGGTGGAATCTCCATCCCTAGAGGTGTTTAAGTCTCGGCTTGACAAAGCCCTGGTTGGGTTGATTTTGTTGGGATTGGTCCTGCCTTTGGGATTGGGCAGGGAGCTGGACTTGATGGCCTCCTGAGGTCTCTTCCAGTTCTATGGTTCTATATACTGCCTTTTGTCTGCTGAAACCTAAGCCCCCATATTTACATTAATTCTCATGGGGAAATTGAATTCACTTAACATAGCATTTTTCAGGAACATAAATAAGCAAGGAATTACTGTATGCTTACTACATTCTTCAATAAATGGTCTTGTGAACTTTTCTTTGAAAAGTCATTATTTGCAGAAGGCCATGGGGGAAATGCTGTAGAGAAGTGTCCTTCCCCCCCCCATGAAATTCCAGTCAGCTTTTGCTGAGATACAAACTGTTAATAATTACCATATCCTCTCACTTTTGTTCCTCAGGAAAAGTTACAATCGTACTTAATAAAATGTATAATTTTTCATTTAAAATACCATAGAAAATTGCATACAAACTGCCACCCCATTTTATTTATGTTAAAAGTTAAGCACTAGTTAAGTTAGGAAATGCCAGATTAAGAGTGACTTAATTGTGGTACCTTATTTACTTGCATTATGACACAGTCTTTAATTAGATGGTCAAATATTATGTCTTCCACATAACTACTGTCTTACTCTGAGCACAGAATAGTTGCATAAAGAAGCAGAATCAAAATGCCATGGGCAGCCATAAACCGTCTGGTGACTGCAAGATTTATGGAGAGGTTAAGTGCTATTAAGTATCTATTTTCTTGAAAAATTAGCAATCATTGTGAATGTTTAATTCTAAATATTGTTTCATATTAAATACATATATAAAATAATATAATAAACTTTACAAAAAGTCTTATTTTTAGGTATAAGCTTGTTTGTGCTTTTGGGACTAAGGATCATAAGAGTTGTGTCAAAAATTCTCCTGTGAGTTCAATAGGCAATCTTCCAAATATATTAAAATGCCTAACACTATAACTTTGGTTTAGTGAAGAAGGTGAATATATCCATGTACGCCCACATTCGTATTTATGCTGTTCACGGGCTTTCTTTTAACTCTATCATAGGACAAGAATAATTTAGACCTGTTAGCTTTACAACATTTTTACATTAGCTAGCAGTGATATTTTACATATACATTTTAGGTATACGAAGCACCTAATAAACACCATGTACCTGCCATATCCACTATATGTGCTATAAATTAAGTCAATATATTAGTGCTGGGCTACTCAGTCCATTTGTTTGTGGCCTGCAAGTGCGAACCAAAACAAAAAAGTAGTCAATATAATTATCTTCTCTTGATATGTGTTTTAGTAGTTAAATTCCTCTGCTGTCATTGCTCATTAAAAGTGCTGTCATATGGGTGGAAATCAGGTAAATATTGCATTTTATTAATATCAGAAGAACTGACTTAAATGGGGCCTGTGTGTTGTGTAGTCTTGCCTTAATCTTTGTATTCATGCCCGTCAGTGTGAAAGAAGCTATTTGCATATATATTTGCAAGTATATGCAACCACATTTAAGTTGTGGCCCTTGGCATGTGCTGAGAGTATCATTGAGGCCCCCGGGGCTTCCAAAGTTGAGTAGCCCTGTGTTAGTTACTACAAAATTAGCTAAAAGGTTTGATAAACCCTAAATCTTACTACAGTATTTAATGGTTTTTTCTGTTTCTGCACAACTCATATAGGAATCTCTCAATCTATTCAGGAGCTTCAGGGGGTAGCTGAGTTAGTCTGTTACAGAAAAAAAAAACAGCAAGCAAATGGCTTGGTAGCACTTTATAGACTAACAAAACATGTAGATGGTATCATGAGCTTTCGTGGGCACAATCAATCTATTCAGTCTACCTTGTCAGTATCACTTTAGGGAATGGGTCTCAACAACGTTACCACATAATGTTCGGTTGTTATGCTCTTACAGCCAGTGAAAGACTGAGGAATGGACCAGCTTGCAAAGCACTTATTCCATCTAGACAAGATCTCTCAGTCCTACCACCAAGTTTATTCATTTGTCTCTTAGCAGCCACTGACAATGTAGCCCTACATTTTCACATAATCAGAGAATACTAGAACTGGAAGGGACCTCGAGAAGTCGAGTCCAGTCCCCTGCCCTCATGGCAGGACCTAGTACTGTCTACACCATTCCTTGATAGACATTTATCTAACCTGCTCTTAAATATCTCCAGAGATGGAGATTCCACAGCCTCCCTAGGCAACTTATTCCAGTGTTTAGCCACCCTGACAGTTAGGTAGTTTTTCCCTAATGTCCAACCTAAACCTCCTAGCTACAGTTTGTACCCATTGCTTCTTGTTTTATCTTCAGAGGCCAAGGAGAACAATTTTTCTCCCTCCCCTTTGTGACACCCTTTTAGATACCTGAAAACCACTATAATGTCCCCTCTTAATCTTCTTTTTTCGAAACTAAACAAGCCCAATTCTTTCATTCTTCCTTCATAAGTCATGTCTTTAATCATTCGTGTTGCTCTTCTCTGGACCTTCTCCAATTTCTCCACGTCTTTTCTGAAATGTGGTGCCCAGAACTGGACACTATACTCCAACTGAGGCCTAATCAGCACAGAGTAGAGCGGAAGAATGACTTCTCGTGTCTTGCTCACAGCACACCTGTTAATGTGTTTTCAAAGTGACTAATGATTTTGAGTGCTTCACCTGCTTTTCAAAAGTTGGGTAGTCAGCACATACTCGGTATTAGGCCTCTAAGACATTTTACACCTAAAATGTCTATAATTTTTGAAAATGCAGGCCATAGTGACAGTATGATTTTTCTTGTATGTGCTGCCCATTTCCAGGTGTGACTGAGAAAATGTCAGATGACAAATGATGACTTATATCCTTATTCTGTTGCTGAGATTATGAGAAAACAAGGCAAAAAACAATGAAAGAGTATATAAAGACTCAGATCAAATTCCAACCATTGTTTAAAATGTTCCCTTTTTTTCATTGCCTTGTACCTTGCGTACTCACTTACACCTGTGTAATGGCACAATGTCATTCTACTCTCATTTTACAGAGATATAAATGGCTACACTAAGTGCAAGGGAAAGGAGAACATCAAGCTTGAATAAAAAGATGCCTAGCACACTGAAGAAATTCTCCTCTTAAGCTTTAGATTTATTAGATCTTTCAAAGAGTCTTACTGTGTTGGGCTTCATACTGAGCCCCATGATGCTGTAACTGCTGGCTACGCCTGTAACAGCCCTCTCCTGCTTTCAGAGCCTGCTTAAACAGCTTCTCTGCCTCCACAATAGTTGTTGCTTCCTCTTCAGCCAAGAGAATATAAGCAGTGGCACACCTGCCAATGAGATCAATGACAGAAAACAATCATTCATGAGAAGGCACAGTCAGCCGTAGCTATCAAACAAAGACATGAGGACTGGCAAGGATATAACAAATATATAAGACAGTGGGTTTAGTGCAGGTTCCTTTTTGATAAATCTGTGTAAAGCGATGACATAAGTGGTCAGATTCTACATTCTAAATTTTACTACTGGAATAGTCCCAATGAAACTAATAGAAGCGGTCCGTAAAACAAAAGTAATGCCTTATATAAGTAAGGGTAGCTGGATCAGTTCCTGACATCATTGTGTCAGTCACACACAAGACATGCCTAATACAGGCAGAAAAGAGTCATCAATCTTCAGGTCTAGTTCACAAGACCATCATCAGATGGGTGGAAAAAAAATAGATTCTCTTGGACATGTGGTTTCATATACATTTGTATAGATCACATTTAGGCTTATTTTTTACCACTCATGCTCCTGGTCAGCAAGAAAATTCCTGTTTGGGAATTAACTATTCCTTTCCTCCTTACTGATAATGAACATTAAGTAACTATTATTAAGACAGTAAGTTTACTTTACTTTGGAATGCAAAACTACTTAGGGCAGATACTTGAGTAGCATCATTCTCTTTTCATACACTTGCAGCACTTGTATAGCTTGTCATGCCAAGAAAATGTTACTGAACTGGTCTCCTAGAACTGGTCTCCTAGAAATCTATGATTTTTCACAGAAAATATATATTGAACTCATGGGCAATAAAAATCTCACAGACTTGCATCTTTTTTACACAATATGAAATAAATAGCTCCTTTGTTCTTGTCTCCATCCCCAATTCCAGTAGGGAACTATCTGGAGCCCCCTCTCCTCTGCCAAATACACACATCATTCATGATGAAGTAACATGTTTAATATTTCAACATGCCAATATAGGGGCCTGACCCAAAACTCTCTGACATCAATAGGAAGCCCCTCATTGGCCTTTAGATCAGCATTTGTCTGCTGCAGCAGCAAGTGCCAAAGGGGACATGCCACACAAAGAGATAAGAAAGAAATGACCAGCTATCAGGAAATCCATTGTGGGCACCTGGCACTTATCTCCTGCAGCTTTTCCCAGCACTTTTACCCTCCCATGAGGTCCACTTTTATAAATGCGGAGCTCTTACAACATACAGCTTTGGCTTTTCTCCCAGTATGCAGGTCTTTTTGCAACAGGTAAATAATTATGAATAAAAATCTTTGTGGCAAAACTCAATGCCCTAAGCTACTATGCAGTGGATTTTTAAATGACAGGAAATATTTCTAATGTTATTGTCACTTACTCGTTCAACTCCAAGGCTTCATGTGCTGCAGAAATTCTGGCTTGCGGGTTTCTCTCTCGCCAGGCTTTTTGCATTACTATTCAATAAAATAAAGCAAAACGGTGGCATGTCAGTCACAGCAGCATTAGCAAGGAGAATTGACTGCACAACAATAACTCGATTAATTGCTTTCAGCCTGACTCACTGCTGAGCATTTCACAAACCAGGAGGTTCAGCCAGTCACTCAAAAGACACAATCAATTTCAGTCGCTCTCCTCAACTCCTATGGTTAATCTTTCATTTAATTAAACCTATGTTTACAGCTAAATTTGGAGCAGGGCATGTTCATGAACAGAGCTGCACTGTTGGACTAACGGGGAAGAAGAAAACATAGGCGACCCTCTTCTTCCCACAAGGGTGCAAGAAGGTGAGGCGTCCTGGGAGCCTTGACCCCCACCACCACCCTATGGCCCTTGACCAGATCTATAAATTAGGCCCATCAACCCTTCTGTCACTATGGAACGGTGGCTGGGTCAAATTAGAATGCGTCTCCTTGCACCTCCTAGGCCATTGATCCGTCTCTCTCTCTCTCTCTCTCTCTCTCTCTTATACAAACACACCCTTCGCCATCCTTCCAGTGTCCGTGGGCACTGGGAACCTCTGGTCTATAGGAAGGTGGCAGGATTGAATCTGGGCTTTCGGTGCTTCCTGGGGAAATGAAAATGCAGAAAAAGGATGGATTTTGGGTTCCCAGATCTGCCTGGCCCCTAATAGGGATGGTGCTCTTCAGCCTGACTCCTCTCTGGGTAAGAATCTGGGACTGGGGATAGGGTGGGGAGACGATGGGGGAGGGGCTCAGGATCTGTATGTCATTGTTTTGCATCACAAAGCACATTATCTAATGCATTCTTCAAGAAATATTTAACACAGTTTTAGAATCTCTTGCATGAAAGTAGGTTATCAACAGTTTCCATTGCTCCCTACAGCTTCCAGTTTCAATGGGTCAGTGAAACATAGGGCTGAGTTCTACTTCATTTAGATGACTGTAGCATCTGTGTAAATGAGGGTTGTGTTTGACCCAGTGCATCAATTGGCATTGCAGCAGACAGTATAATCATTTCATAATTATGTGTTTAATAATCTGATTCCACAAGTTCCAATATTTTACTCAGGGAAGTATCACCGAAATATGTCTTTGCTAATGTATCTGAGGGAATTGATCCCTGAAGACAAATTTCTGCTGACCCCAGTTGAAAACTTTCATTAAACACACAGAAAAAATACATTTTCTTACTGGCATCTGCAGGCCGTAAATGATCTGTGTCACATGTAAAGAACGTTTGATGATCCTGCGCTGAAAGATTCATATCATAGTAGGTCAAAGGTTCTCTTCCTGTCACCCACATATACCTGCAAAAGTGCCAACAAAGTCAGACACTGATTGGATAAGAAGACACACATACAGCACATCTACACTCAACGGGAATCCTACAAATGAGAGATGGACATGATCTACTGGTTCTTCCATTTCACCTCCCTACAAATGCATAATTGTTCTCTACAGTGCATTGTCTTATACTTTGAAAGAGCTATCATAGTTATACTTAGGCCAGTGTTTCTCAAAGTGGTCCACAAAACCACTTTGAGAAAGCTGCTAACTGGCACACTGATGTTTTTATTTACCAGCACCATGGCCACGAAGCCTTGCAGTTCCCATTGACTTCAGTTCATCATTTGCTGGCAAGAGGAGCCGTGGGAAGTGGCAGCCTGGCCCATGATGCTTTCCATGGCTCCCCTTGGCAGCAAATGCTGAACCGGAGCCAATGGGAGCCATGAGGCTCAACAGCCATGGCGTCATTAGATAAACAAACTGGTATGAAAAGTTAGCAGCTTTCTCAAAGTGGTTTCGTGGATCACATTGAGAAACACTGACTTAGGCTAATCAGCATCTTAAAAAATACACACTGGAAATGAATATAGACCTATTCAAAAGTTAAGACCCATGGAAGCTAACTACAACCCTCTTGATTACTCTGTTACTATCAATTTGAAAAGAACTACCACCATATTGTTAAGAAGTACTAGACATTTTAAAAATTTAGATTTTGTAGGTGTTCTAACAATATAGCAAACTGCAGAATCACTGGGCTCTTGGATATGGAGCTAAATCCCTTCCCATTCAAAAACATTTATCATGTAGAAAACACAAGTTGAAAACTTGAAGCATGAGAATGTTGTCGAAAAGGTAATTTGCTTGGTATTTAGACTGTTCTCTATGTGCTTCTTGGGGCTATGCTACTGCACAACAAACTCCTGTGACACTTACCTGTTATACTCAGCTCCTCTAAATAGGTTTAATGGATTTCGCCACACTTTGCATTCTGTCACAAGGAAACACAGAAATATACATCAATTAACCTCCTCAAAATTACAACTCAATATGGACATTCATCAGAAAACTATCACGGTATCTGCTTTTATTTCCCATGCAACCAAATAGCAAAATAATGCCATGAAGACACAGGTAAATATATCTTTCTTCCCATTCTATCCCTTTCAAACAATCATTTTCTTACAATTTAGGGTTAAAAAATTATAGCATTCGAAAAAACAACCTCTAACTAAGCTCCAAATGGAAGATTAGAACAATTGTTCTGATTACTGCCAGGTTTCACATTTACCATAATGAGTGAGGGGCAGAGGGGGAGGATCATATCTTGGATTATTGTGTTGAAAAATCCTGTAATTAACTGTGTCCCCATGGATTTGTTATTTCCAAAGGGAAACTTCATTGTCTAGTCATTGTTGTAAATCACTGAGAATCTCAGCTACAATTGGCTGCTTTAATTTTCTTCAGCATTTGAAATAACCCCCCTCCCTAGATATCTGTGGCACCAGCTGCTGACCTTGCTTGACTTGTATCCACCCCAGGATTGACAAGGGATGCTAAGATTGATTGGCAGTGGAAAGTTCATGGCTCAGGCTTGGGAACACTAAAAGAGTTTCATATGTTTTGCTCCTCTTACACAAAAATAAAATAAAATTATAAGTTGCCCAGATTCATATCCAAATCCATCTCACCAGCAGGGACACATAAGAAAATCCCCAACAACAATATCATTTAGAACAGAGTTTACAAGATTAATAGCATTCAGTTCCTAAAGCTTTTCGAACACAAAATTGTCATCCTGGTTTCATTTGCACAAGTTTTACACCAGTGGAACTCTGCTGATTTCTACAGAAGCACTCCTGATTTACTCCAAAGAAAGTGAGACCAGAATCAGACCCAGTATTCACAACTAAAGATCCAGAAATGCACTGTTTGTCAGCTTATAATTTTGCTGCAAACCATTTGTTGTAATACACATCATGCAAGTGACAGCAAACCTTCTACCTTGTTTTGCCAGCATTACTGGAACATGACCTGTTATCAGTCTACTTTTCATCACAATCAAATGTCAACCAGAACATTTTCTGCTATGAAATGCTAATGCCATCATGTCAATTCACCAGGATCTCACTGCAGAAAAAGTATGATGCTAAATTGCCCTGGTATCTAACGGGCACCTCTAGATAGGCCTGATCCTGAGACATAATGAAGAGTCACCTATTCTGTCACAATGAGAAAAAGAGAGACAAGATGAAGGATATTAGAGAGACAAGCTGGATGAGGTAATATCTTTTACTGGTCCAACTTCTGTTGGCGAGAAAGACCAGATAAAAGCTGGTCCAGTAAAAGATATTTCCTCAGCCAGCTTGTCTCTCTAATATCCTGGGAGTGGTGGGGCTATAACAACATTGCATACACACTATCAGAAATAGATATAGAGCATGAGAGTCAAGCAGGGATATTTTTTCATGTCCTCCATTGCTAGGGGCCAGGGCTGCATGGGAAGAGGCATTGGAATGGCAGGCAAAGAAAACCTACTGCAGAAATTTGCAGCAATTCCTTTGGCAGTCTGAGAAATGGAATTGCAGGTGGTCAACAGCTCCCAGGATCAGCTCCTAATGGCAAAACATATGTGTAAGGCTTAGTGATGTGGCAAACGGTAGGAGCTTAGAGGGAGCAAAAACACGGGTGGAGAAAAACGTAGTTGTGGGAGACCCCTTTTTACCTTCCTCCTGTTTTGTTACCAATGAGTTATTAGCCACAAGTTGTCTTGTTTCAGGCAGGTAAGGCATCTAGGTAAATCACTGCAATTACATCCTTGCCAGAAGAGGTTATGGAATGGAGATCAGAGACAGAAAGCCAAACAAAGGGAAGTGAGCTGTTACTTGAGTATGTAAGAGGTGTTGGATATTTCTGGTCTCCTGACCTGGAATTAATGTAATTATTGTTGCTCTGTTTTTGTAACAGGTATTTTAAAACTCATAAAATATATGTACATTTAATGAAATATTTATGTTTTAAAACAGAGAGGTGTAACTTAGAGCAGCCTTGAAAATCGCCTTTGCACCCCCCGAGGCTGGCTTGAACTGTACGGTAACTTAGAATGGTCCAGAAGCTGCTTCATACTGGCCTTTTAAGCTACCTTTCCACCAAGCAATGTCAGGGCACACCAAGGTGTTACATGACTACATTTGCCATTACCCTTCCATCCCTCTGGTTTCTGTGCTGAGTAGAGCTCAGTCAGACCAGAAGACTAGTCTCACCTAGGCAGCAAAAGGGAATGGCTGCCAGGGAGTCCTTATGTGTTTTTTGTTTTGGATGAAGTCCCTACAAATTTAACCCCCCCGTGAAAGCTCATCATCTAATAAACCATCTTGTTAGTCTTTAAAGTGCTACATAGTCCTGTATTTTGTTTCAGCTACACCAGACTAACACGGCTACATTTCTATCACTGCTCCCTCAGGAGAGAGGTAGGTCCTCTCCAGCCCTGAGCCCATCTGAGCCACATTATCCTCAACTGTGGTTCTACCTTGCAGAAGCATCTGAGCTTGAATTTGGCCTGTGGTGATGGAAGGGAGGAGTTCTACTGTATTTTAGTCCAAAACAGACTCTTCTTAGATTACATCACTTGTAAGGAAAGATTTTATTGTAATAAAATTCTCACCTCAATATTACATTCTGTTAGCAAAACACTGTAACTTGCTACAATGAAGACAACCCTATAAGAATTCATTATTCATTGTCGTCTAAATCATTACAGCAGCGAGCTAAGGTCAGAAGCCCATACTCCTGCAGCAGCAGAGGTGCTTGATCAGTTTCCAGACACCTTAAAGTATGGCTGGAGAGGGTGACTGTTTGCCATGCTTGTCTCCAGTGATTAATACAAAATATAATTTTTCAAATCAGAGTAAGAATTAAGATAAAATCAGGCATCTCAGTCCCTGAAGAATAATTAAATGGTCCTGTTACTCTGATTGCAATAAGGCAGTTAACATTGGCTTGATGACTGTGATGTCATTCTTTCTGCTTGATTGCTTAACTTTAAAGTTATTGGACTACATCACTGGGTGCATAAGTCAGAACACCTGGTTGGGATAGTCCAAGAGGGGGGAAAAGGTGTTTTACCTCCTTTCTAATCTGCCCCATCTGGGAGCAGCTGAGCACCAGTTTGGCTGGTTATGTAAGATGTTCCCTTTTGTTTCTATCTTTGCATCACCTCATAACAGAGGCTGAATAGAATTGCCATACTCATAGTAGTTTGACGACGGATATCTGTTACACTCCAATAAACAAATGCCGGCATAAGAAATCAGAGGGGAATCCAACATAAAACAGACATCGTGAGCCATTTAGATTTAGAAATGAGGAGTGAATATCTCTATTTTGATTTACAATATCCTGGAAAGCACATTGTATAACTGGATATTGACAGATCACAGTATTGTCCCAATTACTAAATAACTAGCGAGGTCTCACTGAAGAGTATTCTGTCTTTTCAGGCTCTCACTCTACAGTGAAGTTGGGAGTACTGATTTATTTCACAGGGTATCATCGCCGTGCAGTGATCCGGAAGGATTATATGATAGCATTATTAAGGAAGTCAGGATCTAATGCACAGTCACAGAATCATAGCAATATAGAGTAGAAGGGATCTTGAGAGGTCATCAAGTCCACATTCCTAAAATGAGGCAAAACCAAATAAACTAGACCATCCATGGCAGGTATTTGTCCAGCCTGTTTTTTAAAACTTCCAATGGTTTCCAAACCGTCCCTTAACTGCCTATTCCAGAACTTAACTGCCCTTACAACTAGAATATCAGACCAAAATCTCCCTTGCTGCAGATTAAGCTGAAATTTTTGTTGCTGCTGGTTAACCCTACTTTCAGTGGACATGGAGAACAACAGATTACTGTCCATCCAATACTTTCCATGCTGCTTCCCCACTGCTAGAGACTTTCACGGATGCACAGCTACAAATCACAGTGTGGACACAGTCTGCTTGTCTTTGTGGCATGCTGCTACATGTGTAGTGCCTGTACCCTACATGACACTGCCAGTGTGGACAAGGCCTAGTGTATAGGTGCTGAACAGCAAGACGAGGTCACAACAGTTACATGTGCGTAAAGGGGTCTTCGGTTTTCTTAAAAAGCAGTTACACTTCTTGAAACGTCACACGTTATCTAAATGAAAATATAAACTGGGAGACAGAGACATGGATTTTGTTGAACCTACAGAAGCATAGACCATATTCTCATTTCTGTAAGATCTGATTCCTCAACAATCTCTAAGAAAGAGAATATATTTCCTCCTACCCTCTGGTGTCCTATCTATATACCTATGTGGCTCCTTTCACAGGAGTATCCATGCACATGGGAAGCAATAAGGCATTAATCCTCAGAACACTCCCACAAAATAGGCAAGTTCTATCATCCCCATTTTACAGATGAGAAAATGAAGCACAGAGAGATCAAGACCCTACAATAGTAGCTGTAGGTGCTGAACACATCTGGAAATCAGCCTTTAGGTGATCTGCACACAACAGAAGACTGTGATAGAGCCACAAACTGGACCCCAAATCTCTAAATTCAAATCCAGTGCCATCACCACAACACAACCCTCCTTTTCATCACCACATTTTAGGACCATTTCTTATGTGCTAATACTGTCTTCATATGAACACAGGGCACATAAACACATGTGTCCACAATCAAAAAAAATCAATCAAATCAATTTCATGTCTTCACCTTTCATGCAAGCATCTCAATGTGCGTCAGAAATGACCAGGATACAGAAAGATAATACAGCTCTTATTAGAGACACACAACACAATTAAGGCCAATTGTCGGAAGTAAACACTGAATTTGAGAATCTCAGTTTCTGGATCCTAAGACACCAAGGATTTTATGTACAGCACTCAGAACTCCCTTTGAATTAATGGGAGCTGTCATACTGAGCACCTCAAAAAACCAGGCCCGAGGCATCCCACATGAAGCATAAAAAACCAGAGGCCTCTTTCAAAAATCTAGCTGCATATGACTTGCCTAAAAATCACACAGCAAATCAATGCCAAAGTCAGGAACAGAACCAGTCTCTAAATTATTGCAAACCATAGTGCTGCTACTTACTAAAATGAAAAGCAAATGGTGCTTATGAACTGTTCACAATAAGGTAAAAAGAATACACTGCAAAAGCAGATGGATACGCTTGAGACCTTTCTGTGATTTTCCTGATAATGGACTCATTAAACCAAGTATTTCTGAAAAAGAACAAAGAACTGCTTTGCCTTTTACAACAGTAACGTAAAAAGAATGGGTGTCACTTCTAAGAAACTTCTGAAGTTCAGGGGAAATGTCTGTCTTTTGTTTATTCTAATACAATCCAAGCAATCAGCTTTTAGAAAGACATAATTACCTCTGAGCAATTAGTCAATTTTTTATTTGAAAACAAGACAATTTTACAGTTAGTCTTATGTGGTCATGATTGAAGGTAAGATTGTGCTTTACAACCTGCCCTATCTAAGGGGGGCACATAGTTTGCACCATTTTTGCAGTACCCCTGGGAGGTACAATTTCTCTCCAGTCTGGGACTGGTCCAAACAAGCAGCAGATTGTTACCCCCATTCCAATATGTTCTCCAATCATCTATTGGATTTGAAATCCTGGTTTTATTGATTTCAATGAGAATACAGACTTCAGTGAGGTCAACATTTCATGCTAGGTATAAAGCTCTGGCTTACACCTCCATATCTATACCTTCAGGGAGATGGAGAGAGAGAGAGAATATCTGTAGGAATGTTTTACTTCTCCTAATTTCGCTATGTTGCTAATTAGATGTGGATGTAATTTGGCTTTCAGGCATCATCTTCTTAGGCCTTGATCCTGCAAATACTTAGGTACATGTCTATCTCTATACATGTGAGTAATTCTTTACAGTATCAGGACCTTAATCACTACTAGAAACAGATATTTCTTTCGCCTTGGATAAACTCCGTACAGAAACAACAGTTCTGCTTTTCTCGTTATGAACTGACTTCAAGACATCTGAATTGTAAAAACTCATGTTTTGACTTTTGACCATACCAAGTGATCTGCAGTTCTTTTCATATTATTTTACACAAATTTTCATCCAATGTAAATTCCAAACCATACCAAACAAATAAAACCAACATGTCTTTATATACAGCTAGTTTTTACTTTGCTTTTCCTGGGAACAGGCTTATAGCATTAATAAACAGTATTTATATATGAATGATCTATGATTTAATTTCTGAATACAAAGAAGGCAGACCAATTAAAATGTAAAGTGAAGATTTAAAACCAATGTCCAGCGAATACCATGTTGTGTGAGCAAAGGGGATATTTTATCCTCTCTCTGCAGTTGAAACATAGTAAAAAGCCACCAACTGCTTAGTTAAATTGGGGGGGGAGGGAAGAAAGAGAGAAGAGTGATGCTGACAGTTAATTGTTTGCAGCAGACAGGAATACGCTTACCTGAAACACTCTGTCGATTTGAATCAGAGTCCCCATTGCTTGTGTTAGAGTTGTTGGGGGAGTTATTGTCCACCCCACCCAGCAGAGGGCGCAAGTGACTCACGGAGACCTGCTCAATGAATGATGTCCCATACTTGCGAAAATACCACCACTCAAATATCTAGAACAGAAGCAGACAATATCACATTACCAGTGCAAATTTTATGTCTGTTCTCCAAGGAATCTAATGTGTATGATTAATGCCCTTGCATCTATTTAGATTTTACTTTACATTTATTAGCATTTATTTATCCATTCTTAACATTTCTTATTTATCACTCAGCATTTCTCAGAAACCATAAAAGGAAAGAGATGAAAATAATGAGACTCTGGTTTTTCCACTATCCAATCAATATCTCCCTCCCCACTCATATTTACAGAACCACTAATGCATCCCCTGTGCTGCTGGACTGATCCCTGTATTATAATCACCAGTAGTTTTTCTTTGGGAGATCAGCCCTCCAACTAATACATTTTATTGTCAGGACAATTATATGTACACAAACATATATTTCTGATACTTCCATAATGAAAATACAAATTTTATTTGGAGGGCAGTGGTGCATGTATTGCAGAAACCATAAAATCAGCTCTGAAAATGAAGATAAATGTAAAAATTCTTTCTGATTGAAAATATGATAAACACACACATTAGTAATGAGATAGTCTCAGAAGGTTTTGAAGTAATATTGGAATAAAAGCAAACTTCAGTACGGTAAAAGGCAGAAGATGACTCAAGTAAAGGGTTCTTGAAAAATTTGCAGTACTTCCTGATATTGATTAGGTTGGAAACTGTGCATGAATGGCCTTTCTCTTTCTCTGTCTGTCTCTCTCTTTTTTTTTTTTTTTTGTAGTGTTTCCGTATTTCTGAGTACAGTCCTTTCCAATACCTGAAACTGCTTACGTAGCCCTGTACAAAACATCAGCCCATTATTAATCTATATTTTTCCCCGAGGAATTAGTAAGTGGATTTACTGAAAATCTGCAGGGCTAAGTTCAAATGACGTACCAGCCAACCTGCAGGTTCTGGTCACAAAGGCTGGCACTAAATCAGTTTCTGCGGGGAGGGTCAAGCGCTACATGGTAGTTCAGATTAATTTAACACCTTCCCTCCCAAGCCACTGTCTACTCCCAGAAGACAGTCCTCTCACCTCAGACCCCACATCATTTCCTACAACTAATCCTTCAGGTCATTATGGTACTGAGTTGCTTCCTCTTCACCACAGCAGAGTCCTTCACATGTGTCAGATAAGAAATGCTTCTTCTCCCAATCCTCAAGTGTCCTCATAGGGAAATGGAGCGCCACTATTTCCATGCAGTAAGTGATGTCACTCTACTGGACTCTAAACCCCCTAAATTAAACACTAGACAATCAACCTCCGGAGGGTCAATGTTTGTCATGTAGACATGCCCCTAGAGATGCCATAAGCAGCTCCTACACCGTCTCATCCCTAACCCCCACTGAAACCAAGGATCAGAGATGAAATGGGAGGTACCTTTCCTCCAATCCTCCTGAGGCTCTGTGGAGGCAGTCTAGGATCAGGCCTATTATTTGTAATTCTTCGCTCATCTCTTTATTACATTTGTTCATTGTCTCCTTTTCTCGTGTGCCTGTTCTGTGGTTCATGTGTGTTTGTGCCCCTCCACCTGCTAATGAAACACCTAAACCAGAACAGGGAGCTGTTTACCCAGCTTTACATTTAGTAATGCTATTAATCACTGTAGGGAAAACACAGAACCCTGAACTATGATCTTAGCAGGTGAGGTGAGGAGGAATTGATTTTCAAATAGTCTCTTCTAAAAAGGCACTTTTTAAAGAAACTCCTAAATAAATCTCTGTTATTATTAAAGATACAGTAAACTTCTGATAATCCGGCACCTTTAGGACCCAGGGGGTGCCGGATTATCAGATATGCCGGACTATCAGAAGGGGGGGCTATGAGGGGTCTGGAGTGGGGTGGGAGGGGATGCCACCCCAGACCCCTCATAGCCCCCCCTTACGATAGTCAGGCTCTGCCCCAGGAGTCCCTGATTCAGCCACTGCTGGTCAGTTTCAGCAGCAGCTGAATCGGGGATGCCTGCAATAGAGCAGCTGGGGTGCTGCCGGGTTGGTCCCACAGCGCCGAGGGGCGGCACTATGGCACCAACCCAGCAGCCCTCCAGCTGCTCTTAGGGATGCCTGGGACAGAGCAGCTGGGGTACTGCCCGGTTGGTCCCCGATTCAGCCGCTGCTGAAACAGATCAGCGGCTGATTCCAGGAAGCCCGGGGCAGAGCTGCTCTGCCCCGGGCTCCCTGGAATCAGCCGCTGATCTGTTTCAGCAGCGGCTGACTTGGGGACCCCTGGGGAAGAGCAGCTGGGGTCCTGCCGGGTTGGTCCCGCAGCGCCGAGGGGCGGCGCTACAAGACCAACCCCGCAGCACCCCAGCTGCTCTGCCCCAGGCGTCCGAATTCAGCTTGCTGGTGAAACTGACGCTGCTGGTCAGTTTCAGCAGTGGCTGAATCCCAACCCCTGGGGCAAAGCAGCTGGGGTGCTGCCGGGTTGGTCTTGTAGCGCCGCCCCTCGGCGTTGCGGGACCAACCCGGCAGCACTCCAGCTGCTCTGCCCCAGGCGTCCCCAAGAGCAGCTGGGGTGCTGCCGGGTTGGTCCCGCAGCCCCGAGGGGCAGCACTACCAGACCAACCCGGCAGCACCCCAGCTGCTCTGCTCCCGGCTTCCCCGATTCAGCTGCTGGTCAGTTCCTGTCCGGCTGCCCCAGCACTTCCGGGTTCCTGATGGTGCCGGACCATCAGGAGTCCCGGAGCATTGGATGCCGGACTAATGGAGTTTTACTGTAACTTATTTTTAAAATAACTATCCAGCTTTACAAGTCACTTTTAACCCACACAAACACTGGATGTATGCATGACACCAAAAGCAGTGAGTAGTAGGGCTACTTTCAGTGCTTAAATTGTAGTGAAAAAAAGTGCTGGGGCTCAAGCAATTATCTGCTAGTGCTCAAACAATTTATTTTTACTTTCAGAAAGGGGATGGCAAGCCCAGAGGTACCAGGCTATGACTTGCCAAGTCTAGGGGTGCAAGCCCTGGCATACATTAAGCACTGTATACATTATAAAAACACCACCCTGGCCTCAATGACTTTCAATAAGACTTAAGGCTTGTCTGCACGGGAGGGGGAGGGGGAGGGGGAAGACAGAATACAAGCCCCCCCCCCCCCCCCGGCCGCCCAGTTCGGGTTCAGCCGTGCACTAGGTTCAGGGCCCAGCCACACGGCGGCAGCGGCGGGGAAGGGCGCAGATTTTTCCTTTGCCCCCGGGTACATAACACCCTCGCTATGCCACACTGCAGCTTGTTCCAAGCAACCCCATTTATTGGACCATAGGAACATTACTGTCAGAGATAAAAGGACTAAAATAATAAAAGGACTTTGTTTACAAAATCAACAGTCCTACTTAATATTAACATCTCTCTCAAGACTTAGGCCTAACTTAGTCCTGGTATCCCCATGAGCAGCTACAATTTGCCTCTCTTCCTTTTCAGAACTGGGGATTTTATCAGTTTCCAAGTTCTTTGTTTAAGGATTCCCTGCTTAGATTTCCTCGCCTTGCTCTACCCCCATTATCAACCAGCCTGTTGTTCAAAATGAGATGGGGATACAGCTCCAAAAGCAAGAGACATCTGTAGTGTTTAAGGGACAAAGTAACTTGGATGTTTGTCTCACCAACAGAAGTTGGTCCAATGAAAAACACTACTACCTCACCCACCTTTCTCGCTAAGGCTAAAGTTACTCTACAAAGCTTGCAGCGGTGCAGCTGCATCAATGCAAATGCTCTAACTGATGGAAGAGAGCACTTTCATCCGTTTCATTATTCCAGCCCCTGTAAATATGGTAGCTATGTTGGTGGGACATAGTGCTGTCCACACAGTCGTTTAGTCCAGTGTAACTTACATCACTCAAGGGCGTGGCGTATTCATATCTCTGAGCAACAAAACATATACCCACATACAGTGTGTACATAGTCTAATAGCCCAGGATCCATAGGGTTACAACAACACTTCATACAGTCTGTATTATTTGTTAAGCATCAGCAACTGGGCTATCAACAGCCATTGTCTGTCTTCCCACAAACAACCATCTAGGAGTGAGTTAACTCTTTGCACCCATGTAGTAGATAGTATGATAGTTAGCCAGCAGAGTTAAGCATCATATTCATGAACATTCATGAATACCTCCTGCTGGCTTCACAATCTCTTTCTAATGACTTCCTGTACCAGCGTACCAAAAGTATCAAAAGTCTGATGCTCTCCAACACTCTGCTTTAAAGGTTCAGCGAATGCAACTGCACAGATCTTAAGTGAGTCAGGACATTGTGAACTCAACAGGTATGCGCTGTGGCTTGCACTGATTCCCCATTTATTTTCTAGTGCAATTCCAGGTGTTGATTGCAAGGCCATTCAGAATCTAACTCTTGCCTGCAATCATTGCATCAGTTGAATTGTGCCAGAACGCTCTTACCGTCTGTCCTTGTCACTGAGCTCCAGAGGGAGAGCGACAGAACATTCTTGGTGAAGGGTCTGAGACCCTGGCATTCATTCCCTCCCCTAGTTTATCAGAACTGAAGTTTAAACACTTTTAGGCTGTGCAAGATGCAGTTGTTCACCAAGACTCTCTCTGGGGCCATGGGTACACTACAAATACA
This sequence comes from Pelodiscus sinensis, assembly GCF_052426305.1. Taxonomy (NCBI): domain Eukaryota; kingdom Metazoa; phylum Chordata; order Testudines; family Trionychidae; genus Pelodiscus; species Pelodiscus sinensis. Next base: position 47,381,989 of record NC_143052.1, read on the forward strand.
ACCATGTCAGAGAACGTGGTTGATGGATAACGCTCCCCAGAACGGCTTCAGGTTTGGAGAGTTTACTGGACTCTTTTTCATAAACAGGCACAGCCTCAAGGCACTTTCTCAATGGAAACCCATCTTTGGCCTGGTAACCAAAAACAGCTGAGGTCCAGTCCACACTGAATTGGAACCAAGCTGGGGGACAACTCGGTTGATCTCAAGTTCCCTGCCATGCCCGTATTTGTGGTTCTGTTAGGATCTTTATTTAGGCCTTGATTTTATCCCATGAATGGGTTGTAAGTGAAGAGACAGGGATGGTTTTAATGTGTCCCGCTGAGTTCTAAATTATGTAACATAGACCACTAACGACGAGGCTGGTTGCAACAAAAATAAAGTAGTCTTCTGCTATGCAGACCATTAAAAAGTGATGAAATCTTAGCTCTGCTGGAGTCACAGCCAAAGCACACTTGCACTTCAGAGTATCCAAAATTTCACCCAAGGAATCAGAGGAAAAAGAGAAGCAAAATGAGAGGGGGAAAAGAACCATGTTATGTGTGAGCAACCTGAGATTAGCATATAGCAACTCTGCAAAGCTCAGCACCACCAGAGTCATTGCTGTATATCGGCAATTACACAAACAAGAGTTGAATGAGGTGTCTTCTGTACTATCGACTTGCCCCTTTTATTCTAAAATTCTGCAGTAGCTGTGATTTCTCCTTCTGCTTAGTAAATACAGCCAATTCACAGTGGGGAGAAGAAAAGACCATATGGTGGAAAATTCCAAAGGACATTAGAACAATGATCATGACAAATCACAGTAACTTAGATATGATAAGAGAATACTTGTTTTAGAAAACATTTTTATTTTTAATTTTTTTTAATTTGTATTTATTTAATCATTAAAACTGCTTTTAAAGATTTTCATTTTTAATGCTAAGAATGAGTGTTCTGAAATTGCACTCACTGTGAAATATTTTATTATGATTGGTGATAGTTCATCATATTGAAGGGCCTCCTGTTAGAAATGGTATATAAGTTAGAAAAGGTAAAGTTACGGTACCAAGCTAAATGGATCAGTGGTCTCCTAGTACTACCTCATCGCAGCTTCTCACTGCTGTCTTGAGTGATCACAAGTCACTTTTACAACAGCTTTCCTCTGCTGAATTTCTACCACCCAGTTCATTAGCCACATGTTCCCCTCATCACAGTCATAGCTTCTCTATAATGTTGGCTCCTTGGTTTCCCCTTGTCTAATCAATTTACTGATCTCAGGTGTTTCTCATGCAAGCAGGGCTGTGATAAATCACCAGACAATTAAATAGTAATGGAGAGGTAGCCGTGTTAGTCTGATCTTCGTAAAACAAAAGGAAAAAATATGCCAGAGACTCTGATTCTGCTGTAACTACAGTGTCTCTTGGTGAGTCATAGATAAATAGACTTCTCTCCCACCACCTGTGACCCGTGCCTATGTTCCAGCACTACCTTAGAGACCTGCATATGTCTCTGGTTCTGTCTAATGCTTCTTTTCCTTTTTGCTGCCTCTCATTCATCACTCCCCAACATTTCACATGCCAGACATGTATTCCTCTTTCTACCAAGCACAGGTCTCTGCCAGTGAAGCCCATCATTCTTGGCCCTGCTAGCTAGTGGCAGTTAGCATTTTTATCCTCCAAGTGTATTGACTTTAACATACAAAATCTCCCTTGGAATGTATTCTTCTCAAAGGAGACGCAGTAGCTAACACCTGATTTGATCCTCTCCATTCACTTCCTAAGTGATTTCTCTAAACTCTAAAGAGCTGTGCTGTGCTTTGGGGCTTAGATCAGGCAGTTCTGAAGAATGCCCAAGATGCAGTCATTAACTAATTGTCTTCAGTTGCTTGTAAACACTCAGACAAGGCAGCTCTTTGAACAGCTGTAGTGCACCTGTGTTTAACCTGAGCTCTGCTGGTTCACCATGAAACAGGCAGTGACAAGCTGGGGAAGAATGAGGATGAGATGGTGGAAATGCTATGTAAACATCTTGAATTCCATTTCTCCTACAGAAGGGCTCAAAATATAACATTCAGCTCAGAATCCAAACTTTCTTATGGTTAAAAGGCATTATATCAGTTCACGTAATAGTATTTTTGCATTGTTATTTTACTGCATTTTATGCCCCTACAGTTGCACAGAGCAATGTCGCATGAGGAGAGACAAAGAGATCATAATAACTGTTTCATATTATTGCTGTAATGCAGAGCATTCCTGTAAGCACTCTGCATATGGAGAGAATGTAATTGTAGTAATCACAAGCTATAAAGGAGTAAGATTTATTTATATAGAAAGAACTTGACAATGACAACACAGAAATAAAAATATAAGACAACCCTTGTTTGTTCAAGTAACAAACTAGCTCCCAGCATCAAGGTTGAAAAACAGTGTAATAACAACTATATGGATTCAACACTTGTCATACTGTTTCTGTGAATGCGGTCAATAAGGTTGAGTTCCTGTGAACAGATGCAGTAGTCTGGAAACTTAGAACTAGGCTGGTGTTAAGGTCGAGCCCAGTACATATGCTTGCAGAACCAAGGTCAAAAGTTTTAAAAGAGAATGTATATTTTGAAATATATATAAATGTAATACTTAAATATAATTTTCATATAAATATAAATCTATATAAACTTTAGATATTTTAAAATGTTTCCATTTTAATAATTGCCACTTGGAAACCAGACAATGAAATTGGGTTCCTTACCACTTTTTAATGAGATACTTCTACCGTGGCCATCATCAATCTTAATCGTCTAAAAAGAACAAATCAAAAGCCTTTGAATCTCTCTCTCCTTTCTAAAGGAAGCTTTTATTTTTGAAATAGTTGTTTATAGCAACCCTTGACATGAAAACTCTTTTTTGAGATATTAGAGGATTGCTCATTTGTGCTGGACTGCTGGCAGTTATTCTTGCCTTAAAAAGAAAGGACACGGAAGCTTTTATTTTAGAAAAAAATACTATGAATTCCATGAACTGCACAAACATAAATAAGGAATGAAAGACAGATCCAAATATTGCCCCTACAAATCATAACACAGTGTCCATCATACTGTAGATAACAAATAATGTGTTAAATGAAAAGAATGTATATAGTACTTACCAAAATAAGACCTGAGATTAATGAAGACGTGCCTGTCAGGGCAACATAGAACTTGGGGCTTAATGTGTTCAAAAACATACTCACTGAAAGAAAGAAAGAAAAAAAAAAAAGGAAATCATGAGTACAGCAGCAGAACCAGTTCTCCCTTTTGGCTTTCCAACCACCCCCATTTCCACCCCCACTTTGAATAAATTACTTGGTCAACTTAAAAATAAAATCATATAAAGCATATCTCTATTTGTGTGCTCACCTGATGAGGTGCAACCCAGTGTTCTACCCACAGGATTTCATTTTCACAACAGTCAGTCTCAAGGAGTTATAAATCATTCACATAGTCACTTGGCCTTTTCCATTCCCCACTGCACAACCGCATCACTGCATTTTAAAGCTCTTGAAAAGCTATACAGAATGGTTAAGGTAGACAATACGGTATCTTGGCCCAACCTACCACAAGGAATCATGAATAAATCTGAACCTGGGTTCAATTCACTGCTCCACTTCAAAATTATGACCTTGGAGAAGCCATCTGCGGATATTTTTTAAAGGTATTTACGCACAGTTAGGTGCATAAGCATAAGAGTGGCTAACTCCCATTTTTTTTCCAAATTCCACTAGACAACCTATCTGCATGTTTAGGCACCCAAATACCTTTGCAAATCTGTCCCCAGTCTTGCTGTCCCTCAGTACTCCAACAGGAAAATGGAAATGAGACTACTTTCCTCCTTCACAAGGATGCCAGGAGGGAAAAGTATGCTAACAATGGTGAGGTGCTCAAATACTGCAGTGATAGCAGCCAGATTAGTAAAAACTAGTGTTTTCTTTTGCTAATCAGTCTAATTCGTTCTGCAGTCTCCCCTGAAGCCTGGCAGAGAACTAGTACAACCTCCCAGAACTGACCATATTGGTCAGGAAGGAGGAACACCAAGGCATCCGTGGCTGATTGGCCTTCTATGGATCCAACCAACAGCACTGGCTAACAGTAGGATCATCATCAGCTCCCCTCAGTCACTTATGGAGAATTCCTATAGAATTTGAGAGGAAAATAACAAGCTTTTTATAGTTTTAGGGCCATCCTACAGAATTATAGCTCTGCTTTAGAGTCACTGAGGATGATTACTAATAAACCAACCCACCTCTCGAGTAATGAAATCATTCTCTATACAGGGCTCAGTAGTAGTTTATATATAATCCTGTTGGTTTGAGTCTTATCAATTTCTGTCACTTGGAAAGGCAAATCTCTCCAATCCTGGGGTGTTAAAGGGCTCAATAGAGCACTGCTTCTCCCTGCACCACCCCAAGTGATCCAGCCCAGGACAAGGTCAAACTTGATGAGGGATCAGCTATGCCCCGTACTGTATACTTAGTAACTTTTTTTTCTAAACAGACCTAGCAGACTAACAGTATCTAGCTAACTACAAAATAGCCATCTAAAATCCTGACTGAAGGCATGAGAATGCTGCCTACAGCTTCACTCAGTCCTTTTCTGTATCTTTAAGAATGATACTAATTGAATCAAAACAAACAAACTGAAATATGGAGAGGAGATAATGAAGGTCTGATAATAATTCTCAATGGCACAGGGCTAATTTTCAATATTCAGAAAGAAAGAGAACTATCTTCCAGAAAATAATCACATAGAACTTCAAATTCTGTCTGCCAGGCAGCAGCTTTGTTTTGCTTTTGCATGCATCTTTTCTCATATTGTTCCCAAAGAAACTATAAATTGCTAAAAAGTGTGGATGTGTGATTTTTCATTCCACTTAATTTATATTAGCATCAAACTGGCAGAATGGAGTCAATTAGTTTTGTGTTAGTCTTATCCCTCAAATGAACTGGAAGCAGTAACGAGTCAAAACTTAGGGTAAATTCACATACTTTCATTGATTTCATTGTCTCAAATTGAGCTATCTTTATTTACACAAATTGAGGAACAGATCCAATGTTCAGAATTTTCTTCGTACCTTATTTCCGTTCAAATACAAACCGACTATGAAACATTAATGCCTGCTAAGTCCAGCCCCAAGCTATGCTGAGAAGGAAGAGGAACAAAAAGACTGTAATAGCTTTTGCCCTATTCAAACCACCCACACATCTTTTTGAAGAAAATGTTACTTATTCTGGAATGCAAATGTAAGCTTGAAACATAATCATACTGTAACCCTGATGGTGTCACTGATAAAATTATAGTTTGCCAACTAAATCTCTGCTCTGCTTAAGCTAATATATTCATGCACAAAAACATCTTCTGGGATATTGCTGTACTTGTGTCCTGGGCATACCTTTGCTGCAATGCCAATGGTGACTTCAGTGGTTGAGTTGCAGCAGACTTTATTGACATGCTACCCCTTCTGCTCCCGTGTGCAGGAGTAATGGCACATGGAATGTTAAAGTTTTTCATATTAATCACAAACACTGCCCAAGTGAGTTTTGCTTTCCAGTGCTTTTAATGACAGACTGAGTGATTGACGAAAATAGTGAAGTCACGGTGCCTTTGAGCTTTAGAAATCATGGCATCTGTGTGGAATATTGACATAATGCATCTCACTTAACGCAGCATTTTGTGTTGAGGTGTGAGAAGGGCACAGTTTCAAAATGAGAAATTTCAGGCTTGAAAGCAGTTGAGCACAGTCACTTGGGTCTTATCTTTATTGTTCACACAATGAACTTTATACAGTATCAGGGAAAATCTGTCCAGAAGAAAGAGGACTTGTTCACATTACTGTCCACTGAACCTTTTGATTGCCTCTCCCTAACAGGGGAATCACCATAACTGGGATGCTTTGGGAAGTGGGCTCCGTAGAGATATGCTTGCAGAACACTATGATTTAGAGACAATCCCTTATAAGGGATAGTATTATGAGCATGGGAATTTGGAGATGAGTCTTGGAGGTGAGGGTTGGGAACACTGCATTACTATGTGCAGCCAGTCACCAGAGATACTCTCCAATAGTTTTATTGAAGTTTTATTCCTTTCCCATTCTCTGTTGTGCTATCTAATGAACCCCAAGATGGTTACACATTCCTTGACAGACTCCCTGTTTCAAGGGAACAGACTATTGTTGATATAGTACTTGTCAAGAGGTTGGGAGAAGGGATATTGGATCCACATACAGAGCAAGCAGCATGGGGTACAGAGGAAGGAGGTGCATTTCATCTGCTCTAAGCCCTGCAAAGTTTGCTCAAACTTTGTGCAGGTGGAGACTGAATTTCACCTTTAAAGAATACTTCCAATTCCTTCAAAGGGCACTTGGAAAATTCATCACTGCTTCATAACCAGTCTATACAGATCCATATATTTATGCCAATGCCCCTGGCTTCTCTTCCTTTACATGTTTTCTCTCTCTCTCTTTGGGTACGTCTACACAGCAGGGCTAAAGTCGGAATAAGCTACACAACTTCAGCTATATCAATTTCGTAGTTTAAGTCGAAATAGCTTATTTCAGCTTTTGGTGCGGTCTACACAGCAAGAAGTTGAAGGAAAAACATACTCTTCCTTTGACTTCCTTTACTCCTTGTAAAATGAGGGTTACAGGAGTTGGAGTAAGAAGTCCTCCAGCTCGGCATTATTTCAACATTCTGTCAAAATAACTGCTTGTAGTGTAGATGCAGACGATGTTATTCCGAAATAACACTGTGTACACATAGTCTTACTGATGAATGCCACTGTTAACTTTTACTACTTCTTGACAAAACAGCACCCTTCTCTAAGACCATTATTGTTACAATAATTGCTACAAGACTACAGATGTTCAGAATAGGTGGGCCATATTCTTAGTTGATGCAAACTGGCATAGTGCTGTTGATATATATATATATATATTGGAACAATGCTCATTTACAGTAGCTGATTATCTGGCCTATGTCTATTGGGTAACACTGCTTTTTACTTCAATTAAAAGGGCAATACAACTATTAACTCCTGCCAATTATTCTGTCACAAGGTATTAATCACTCCCGCTCTCTTCCCTGAGGCTTCATTATGAAATGAAATTGCTTTCCAGTATGGAACCTATATCTCCATACACATCAGACTAACTACAAGGAAAAATATGTGGTTAGATCGTGTTCCCCTTCAAGTCGATGAGAGTTTTGCCTGAGCTTTAGTGGAACTTGGATCTAACTTTTTTATATAGGGTTGCCAACTCTCCTAGATTGGATGTCATTGCTGCAAATGGCATCTGGTCCATCCGGTTAGTAGGTTGGCAGACCTATAGTCAGTGCCAACTGCCCGATTTGCCAAAAGAATGTGCTTTAATTATTTTGTTAAATCCCAATTGCTTCCAAAAGCTTTTGTAGATGGCTGAAATAGTGTGTTTGTGAAAATAATGGAATATATTTTAGTTATTCTATTATTCAAATCATTTGGGGGGAAGGATCTAACACAGACTGCTAGATACCTAAATGACCCATTTTAAAATTAATTGCAACTCAGGCTAATTAGCAGCTTTCCTCATAAATTCACTGACAATTTATTTTGTTTTGTTTGTGGAGGACACTTATATTTTGCACACATATCAAAGAGACAGAATCCCCGCTTTTTGTCAAAAGCTCAACTCAGTCTTAACACAGCTTGTTGGCCCCTCCATAATTACAGACTCTAAATCTAAGGGCTATAACTTATTTTAAGTTATTACAGAAATGTCACACTAACATACAAGGTGCATGGAACAATGGCCAATGAAGGACTAAGTGAAAGATCAAACAACCACCTCAGACAAACCACTGTGCAGAATTCCTGCCTCAAAGTGATTAGAACCACAGGTTCTTGAATTTTAAATGATTCATTTAGTGTCTACACCTTCAAACTGTGCGCATCCTAAACCGTCTTTAGAAGAGCCATAACTCAGTTGGGACAAGTGTGTTCATGTCAGATTGGGCCACCCATGCTTGAGTATCATGGTCCTCCCCCTCCCCCCTTCCAATTATAAACGTAGGAGGAAAATTTGAGATCAAACATGTTGGTGTTGCACCAAGAAAAGCCCTGGTCCCATAATAGGGGTTTTTCCTGTGAATCTTTTTTATTTCTGCAAATATTCTAAAGGAATTACCAAAACGACAACCAAAAAACCCCTAAAAGTTGAACAGAACTACTGTATGGGCTTCAAATGTAACCAAGTTCTTGCAAATTCTAAACAGCTTCCTTCTCTAAGGCTTCTTGGTGTAAATTAAGGACGAAACCTTGAAAATATCAGTGCTTTTGGAATGGTCGTGTGTTTGCTTCCACCAAAACCTATCAGCATCAGACTGGGCAGTGCACAGGAAAATTAGGGTGCACACTCACTTTGTTTAACCACCTACCATAATGCTAAAGCAAGAGGCCTGAATCAGAGTCAGATTCAGACATCTGAGGCCAGATCCAATGATCATAGAAATTAATGGAAAAGACTGCTATTGGCCTCAGTGGTTGGGGAACAGGCCCCTGGTGAGAAAAATGTGGCATCAAATTGCCTTTAGCTTCACCAGAACAATAATATCTGGCAACCTGCACAGAGCTTTACATTCCCAAAGCACTGGTCTGGACTAATACTGACTAATTGAATAAGAAAACATCCTGGTTTGAAACAGACAACTCTTACTGTGTCACTGACATTTTTTTTCCTCTTTTGGGAGAGATGATGAGTATTCTCCGGTGCCAAATAAACATAAGGCCAATGTAGGATATCAAAACTCAAGTAGATATATGGTGTTTGGCAATAAAATTTCTATATTTTCATATTTTTAAACATTTTTAAAATAGTTTAATATTTTTCAATACTTTAAGGAGTCTTTATTTACAGTAATTGGTATTCAAAGGAATCTTGAGTTCCATGGTTTATGGATTTTGGAGTATATAGATATGGAGAGAGAGAGATCAGTTTGTGCTGCATGAAAGCTGCTCTTGGGATGCAGATCTTCTGTACCATGGGCACCATGGAGCAAAAAAGCATGGACATTGCCACTGGTCTTCACAATACAATGGTGACCTAGGTTCACTGCCTATTTACTGCTAATTGTGAAGTGAATGAAAGACTGAACCGTCTGATCATTCAGATTGACTAAGGTACTGGCATTTCCTACAAACCAATTGAAACTTCGCTCTCCCCTAAAAAGCACACATGCCCCATGTTTGTGTTTTCTCATCTTCATGTACTTTAGTGCTATGCTGCATGGGGAACTGCTCTTGTATGGTTGCTACTGGGGATTTCCTTTCTTCACTACAAGACTCCTCAGGCTGAAACTGCTTGCATGCATGAGCAGAATATGTATTATAGAAGGACACCTTAACTGTTGGGTCAAGTTGTGGTCTCCCACCACTTTTTAATAATCATGTCCACATCAGCTTGAGAAAAGTAGGTTAAGTTCTGATATTACACTGTTTTCAGATGAGAAGCCTTGATGCAGTGTGCTGATACAGGCAGTGTGGTTTGTGAACATTATCATTTATCCTCATTCTCTGTTCCCGTTTAGATATGCATCGTGCTCCTTCCTCTTGTAAGAGAAAGCACCATAGTATGTACAGCATGAGAAAGCCCGACTCTCTGGAGGGAAAACTACAGCACACAGCACCAGCCAGATAAATTTACAGCAGGCTAAACACTCCCTCCCAAAGCAATCCTACTTAAGCTAAAGGCTGGAATGCTCTCTGTTTATTTCATTGCAAAATGGGCTAATTAGATCAAACGATACCAAGTACTTCAGCAAGTTTTGGAAAAATGTAGGTAGGCTATGTGGTGGTAGTTAAATTTAATGTGCTTATAACTTTAACTGTACCTTCAACATAGGTTTATGAGATTTAGCCTTCTAAAGCTGTACTAAAATGAAAGCAAATTACAAAAGCTCATTATATGCTGTCACTTAAGACAATTAATGGCTTTTGTTTTAAGTACCTGATCAGCACAATTTAACCTGCAGATAGGTTTTGCTCTCTTCTAACATGCTAAGTGTGGGAAGTCATCACTGTATTGATTTCATTTGATTTTTGCATTTGCAGCTGGAAGGATCACTATGTTTGTAATTTGTTCAAAAAACTCCCCCCAGTAAAGGTTTGTTACAAGGATTAGCTTCAGTGCCTAAAATAATTAGGGTTAGGTAAGTAGGTGAGCCTCACTGCTGGAGGAAAACTCAGACATTGACCAACTGCTGGCATTTGTGAAACATCAGCATCAAAAGTCCCACATACTCCTGCGCTACAGAAAGACCTTTGAACGTTAGGGTCCAGTGGTGCTCTTCTTCTATAATCATGTACATATGCCTAGTCCTTTCCCTTCCCATTAGAGAGATAAAAAGACACAGGTCCTCTCTCCTACCTCAGTTGCTTGTTGGCCTTTTATCCAAGGACCACGTGACCAAGAAGCAAACACATGATCCCTGACCTCAAGCCAATCACCTGGGAAACAACTAATTAGTCACTGCTGGGTAAATTTAACTCCCAAAAAAGACAATCCCATTCCTGTGACAAGTAGGATGACAGGCAAGTTGCAGGGTACTAATGTTGCAAAATCTTAGTGAAATGGAAGAGAGGCCTGAGATTTCTCCTGTCCTGTATTTCTCCCACCCCAAGCCAACCATCTGGCTGAGAACTAGAGCTGATATCTGCCAAGCTACCATAGAAACCTCCTGTGACGGCGCGTTGGGGTTTTCCCATCTCCTGCACCCCCGTAATGGCACAGAGACTCCACCAGCCAGTAGAATAGAGGGAGTTTATTGTTTCTCCAGGATACAGCACAGCACAGATGTAATCTGGTTACAGGATGCCTCAGACCCCCTTGAGATGGGGGAGCCTGAGCCCCTAAATCCCAGCCCGTTGCCTAGGCTGCTTCCTCCATGAAACCAGCCAGAAAACCTCACTAGCTCACTTCCAGCCCTGCCCCCAGCCAGGGCTCCACTCCCCTTCTTCCGATTGTTCCACTCCCTGGGAGACAACTCATCAGACAGGTTCTTAGCCCCTTTGCATAATGACTCATCCCCTGCCCAGCTGGGCCGTGCTGCAGCCAGCAGCCAGTGGAGGTCACTCACCACTTAAGCCTAGCAACCAGCAAGGTACCCACACTACGTCACACCTCCCAATCATCAAAAGCTTTTCATACACTCTGAAACCTCCCACTAACTTAAGTTGTACTATGAAGGTCAAACTTAGTGCTAAACCTTTCTTGGAAATTCCTAGTAATGTCAGAAATACAGTAGTAGACTTCCACATACTGTAACAACCTTTCCATTTGGTACAAATTACTACTGTATATGAGTGTTTCAACAAATTATCTTAATGTCCGGATGTTAATTTTAGGAATAATGAATTATATTTGGTAAGAACATAATTTTCCTACTTTTGATGCAGGAGCAACAACTACTGAAATTATTGAAAAAATATAACAGTTCTTACCTGTACCTAGTGAACCTTATTAGTAACAACTCAGAATAGTGATGTGATTATTTCTCTTAATTTCCTTCATGAAGCTCATTACATTGGAATTCAATGTTTTTTCTCTGTCCAATGCACCTCTAGAATGGCATCAAGAAATGTCTAGCATGTCAGTGATAGGAACATTGCTCTTCAATAGTCTTACTATAAAAATAAACTTAACACTTCCCCCTCCTGAAACCCATTTTCTTTCACTCATCTTTCTTATAAAAAACATGTGATGTACGCAGGAAGCACAGATATATTTTCAGTAACAGGATGACAGCTACTATGCATCTTGGATGAGTCTCCATGAACTCTATCCTTCTCATGTTCACTAGCATCTCCCAACTGCTTAGTACTGAGGGGGATAGTGTCTTAGAAATCCCTAAAACAGAGAGGTTAGACACAGGAAGACTCTTGAGATCAGAATATAGATTCCAGCTGGGGATGCTGCAAACATATTGTTCTCAGCCAGTGCAAGGGGCCATCTAATGGAGCCAGGAGCAGATAATCATCTGAATGTGAGCTCCCAGCGGAACACTGAGGCCAACAAATGCTAATGTGTGCCTAAATGAGATTAGTAGTCCCTCATTAAGGGGACAGGCAGCCCTGACTGGACTGCAGGTTGGACCTCTCTGGTCTGGCGCCTTTGGGACCTGACCAGTCCCAGACGAGGGAATTTGCTGGACCAGAGGAGGTCCCTTGCTACCAGCTCCCCATACCATGTTTCCTTCTAGCTGCCAACTCCAGACACAACTCCTGCTGGGCTGCCATGCTGCTGTAGCCCCGGCAGCCCAGACTGATCTGGCCCCAGCCCCACTACTGGGACTGATGCAGCTGCTGTGTCTCCAGCCCAGACCCCACTATCGCAGCTGTTGCAGCTGACGCATCTCTGGCCCCAGCCCTGCTAATGGGGCTGCTGCAGCCACTGTGCGTTGCGCTACCGCCAATCCCAGCCTCAGCCCCACTGGGCTCCAAGATGCCAGTCCTCTTGCCACTGGGGCTCTCAGTCAGGACTTGCTGGTCCAGGAATACCTGTGATCCTGCTGGACCATGGATGTTGCCGGATGAGGGGGTCCCGGTTTTGGGAGGTCCTACCTGTAGTAACTGACAGGGTGTTGAACAGCTTGCAAGACTGCTTAGAGATGACTAAAATCTCAATGTTCAGCATATCACCAGGGCATACAAGGAGTTCCTGGTATGCTTTAAAGTCAGCCAGTGCACTGGATACTGCTTCATATAGTGATGAAGAAACAGCCGCTGGTGCGAGATGAGGTGCTCGTGCTGTTCAATCCCTGGATCCCAATTCTCTTAAAGTTCCAATATCAGAGGCCTGGCCACAAAGTGGAGCCCTATTTCTCTTTCTCTTCCTCAGTAGTGCAGACCGGTACCTCCGTACTTGTGAGGGTGGACCCAGCACTCCTAAGAAAGTCCTGGTGGTATCCTACATGCCTTGTTCACTAAACAAGGGGCTAGCAATGGCTGAGCCCTACAGTAGAAGCCCCTGATGAAGAGAGCATATGTCCTGGTGATGGGGAGGTGGAGGAGGAGCAGAACTCCTCTAGCTGTGATGGGTATAACATTTTCAGTACCAGAGTCTGTCCCAGTGCCAATGCATGTCTTGCCACCACAATGTACTTTACGATGCCTATGTCTCATCCCCTATCACTGGGGTCAGTGCCAAGGGGAGCATCTTTGGAGTCAGTGGTATCCTGCTGCATTGCAATCTGGTCCATCTCTCCCTTTTCTGACATCGCATGGGGTTGGAGTTCCTCTCTCCACCCGCTTTGCTGTGCCTGTCTCTGTGGAAGGAAACCGATCTCCCTCTTTAGCTCGTTTTATATGGGTTAAACTTTAACACCTGAAGTATTATTTTCAGCTTGGATATTAAAGCAGAGGTTGGCACAAATGCCAGCAGTGATGCCTGCATTAATGTTGGTTGCCAGATTTTTCCTCAGCGCTGTCTTCTTCATGAGTACGTATGCACAGCAGGGCTAAACTCAAAGTAAGCTATGCAACTTGAGCTACGCTAATTGCATAGCTTAAGTCAAAATAACTTATTTCAAATTTGGGCATGTCTACACAACACTTATTTCAAAATAGAGCATTCTTCCTCCAACTTCCCTTACTTCTCATAAAATGAGAGCTACAGGAGTCAGAATAAGAAGTCCTCCGGCTGAACATTATTTCGACATTATATCAAAATATCTGCTTGTGTGTAAATACTTCATTATTTCGAAATAATGTCAATTATTCTGGAATAACGCTACTGTATAGACGTACCCCATGGTTGTCTGAGGCATTGTTTGATCAGTAGGACACTAGAGAATGCTGGCTTGTCCATTAGTAGATTTTTGAAAGCTGGTTTCCGCTGGGTCTCATGAGACCTTACTGGACTATTCCAAAAGGAGACATTTCAGTCTTGCATCTCAAGATCGGTAAGTCCTTGTGGAGAAAGATAAGCAGACCAAGTGTCTGCTTGGAATGTGTGATTTCCTCGGAAAAAAGAGATATTTACTGTGCCTTCCTTCAAAGGGCTTAGTCCATCACAGGATAGAAAGGGCATGAAGCCTGCAGGATTTGATCCCTCCATTAGAGAAGCTCTGTATAGAGAGTTTGGCCAGTAAAGTTTGGTCCACTGCGAGATCAGTTTCTGGCAGTTGAAGCAAGAGACCAGAAATGGTTTGGATGACATGCAGATTTTGAAGAAGCTATGCCTAAGAAGTAGCAGCTAGGGATTCCCCAGGTTCGGTCTTAATGCTATGGGCAATAACAGGTAGCTGATGGAGGTTTACAGCTGCCGTGCCCTTTTTGCCTTCATGTCAGAGGCTTTTTTCTGCAGTAAAAACAGCAGCCATAAGCTAAGGTGCAGAGAGTCACAGCGTCACATGCCATTTAAATTTCACCAAAGTAATGTCAACTTGGACTGTTAAGAAGGTACTCCTATCCTAATAGTACCCATCATCACCAGATAAAGAAATGGATAATAAGATGTTTTAAAGAAAACTTTGTTTGCTAGCATTCTCTTCAGCAAGAAACACTTAACAGCTGTGATTGGGAAATCTACACTTCTCTTAAATTTTGCCTTTGTTGTCTCTACTTCTCCATTGTTTGTCTGTCTGATTCTTTAATTGTTTCAGTTAGTTGCAAAACTACTATGCAAGATTTGAATCAGCCAAGGTGGTGGGGGTCTGACTGTTTTGTAATGATAAAGAATAAGAATTTTAGTTAAATAATTATTTCGTAATATTGTCGAAAAAATGACTGGTTAACATGACCTAGGTTTTACTAAAAAACATGGGCATGGCCTGAGTTTCACTATAAAACCTGGGGTTCAAGAAAAAATGAGAGAGAACTTACCTCCAGGACACAGCACAGCTCCATCAAGATCAAAGCTGCCAGAACAGTCTTCACCACTGTGCTGTGCCACAACCAGAGCTCCAGATGACCTGGACTTTGCCTGGCCTGTAGGGGGAAGCTCACCCACGCACTTGGGAGTGGGAGCATTGTGTGCTTCGTGTGCATATTCTGCTTTGGTAATGCTTAAACAACAGAGATTAAGGCTATGACCGTGTAAAGCTCTTTCACCGGGAAATGGTCTCACCTATTCCTGAGTCCACTGGGAAGGGGTCTTAGTCGTCATTCCATAAAAGGGGTTAAGTTGCGTTTCTTATTTCCTGACTACTGAAAAGCGAGGGTAGTGGGTGAGAGTTCTACATTGTGTGGGTAACAGAAAAGGCTCAGGGCACATATGTTGCCCTGCTAGGCATTGCTAGTCAAAAAACTTGGCCTTCTACTCAAGGCATATATGCATTGACAATGGGATCCCTACTGACAATACTCAAAGAACCTGCATTTCCCACTGCAAAAAATGTATTAACCAGAGTTCCCTGCCTGGGAAAGTGCCATCTGGAACAATCACATTCTGCCTGCCTACTTTCCTCCAGCAAGCTCAACTCAAGAAGGCAAATTTCACGTTAAAAACTGTAATGTGATTGCTTGCACCCCAGAGATGGCTGCATTTCGGTGATGGGTAGAGTGATCTTTAGATGTAGGCCCTAATCCTGCAATGAGCTCTATGTGAGTGGATTCCTGTACCTACACTGGAGCTAATTGCAGGACCAGGGACATCATCCTTAAAGTGCACTGGGATAAAAAAAGCCCACCTAAATATGGAAACAATATTATCACAGGAGGGAGGGGGAAATATATAAAGTGCCCTTCCTCACTACCTTATTTAAATTATAAGGCGGGAGTGTTTATAAATACTAACAATAAAGATTTTGAGGTAGCCTTCACATTTATACTTTAAGTAATCTTCCAGAGGAAAAGGCAGCTGAATACATACAGTGTTTTGCTTACTGAATATTTGATGCTTTGTTCTAAAAATGAATCTTGGTTAAACTCAGGAGTGGGTTGAGTGCAATACTCACTGTCCTGTTCAAATTTTCTTTTAAAAAATATTGACATTTGGAAAGCAAGAAGTAACAAAAAGCAGCCACAGAATAAGAGAACACCTAGATTGAGCAGTTTCAGCACCAATGCAGAATTCTAACTCAGCCTACGACAAATGTCAGTGTTCTCAGAAATGCAGCACAAATGTGATAATCCAACCCTTTAGTATTATCCACCAGTTCTCCAACTGAATAGCTGGGCTACAGAAATGAAACATGCAAAGCCATATTAGATAAGCAAACAAGGCACTGGCAGCAAGTAAGGTGAGAGTCATGTGCTATGACTCTAAATGTTACAGGACTAATTATAGCCAATATTTCTGTACATACCACCTGTTGCAAACCAAGCCGTGGGGAAACTGTTCCACATGGCATTCCGTACCAGGCTGCAGATAACTGATTAGGTCTTGCAGTGTGAATAACTGATTTTTTGTAGAATGTTTCTGTGATATTTACAACTTGATGCTTGTCATTCTTGCACTAGTTGCTGGAAATATTCAGTAAGGCCTTGCTGCTGCGATCGATCTTCTGGAGTTTGATTTAGTGAGTCCAGTTAAGACACACTAAATTGAACGTAGAGGGTGCCCTCACTGACATCTGATACTCCAGCATTTGTAAGGAGTGTTTGCTTCCGTCGGCCACCTGCTAAATGGATGTTGCCAAGCTCAGCTTAAGGTAAGCTGACTCTAGCTACGTATTCTAAATAGCTGGAGTTGTATACCTTAAGCCAAGCTGCCAGGTTGAGTGTAGACCTGGCCTAAATACAATATGGCACAAAGAGGAAAGCATCCCACTTTAAAGTTTGATTAGTAATAACCATTTGCACTTCTACAGTATCTTCCATTTAGGTTTGCAAAGAGCTTACCAACACTAAGGGCTGCATGGGTGCACAGGGGACATAAATGGGAATAAAACTTGCTCACATGCTCCTGTGCAGCCCTCCCTGGACCCTGACTGGAACCGTAAATCAGGCCCAACATGTCTCAAATGAGGTGCCCAAAATTAGTGCACACATTTGAAAATTTGCACATACTCTGAGTCAGTGGCAGAAATGGGAATAAAACCCAGGAGAATTGACTTCCAATTCCTAGTGGCCTGATTTTCATAAAGTACTGAGCATTCACAATGCCGAATGAAACTGACAGGAGCTGCCAGTGCCCATCAGTTCTGAAAATGGGCAATCGGAGTAGTAGTGGTGGTATCACAAAAAAACAGCAGATCAGAGAACTTCATTTTCGGCTACATTGCAGTCAGCCTCCCTCAGCCTGTTTGAGTCTGCCTCTCCTGGTGACCACTAGTAACAACCGTCCTAGGATTTCCACGGTAATCCCCCTTTTTCTCCTGCACCTCCATGTTTACATATGCAGAACATCCTGAAAAATTCTCTTTGCAGCTAAAATGTCCCACATTTGGGCTCAGTGCACAGGTGAATGTTTCTGGGAAGTCCAAGAGAAAAACCCTCCAACCATTTTTAAAAGCAGAGATCCCCTACTTTTCTTCACATGCACAATTTTCCTTACGTAACTGTAGGGGGGTTCTAATGAGCCCTTATGAAAAGCAAACCCTAAGGGTATGTCTACACTACAGAGCTTTTTTCAGAAAAAGGTGTGTGTCGATGGGAAAGAGGGAGTTCTTTCAGAAGAAGAGGAAAGAGGAAAAACCACAGGTGCCCTGGTGGCCACTCCATCCATAGTAATCACAGTTTAAATTCCAGATAGCATCCATTCAGTGTGGACCTATCTTGCGAAAAAGCAGATCGCTTTTTCGATGCACTTTGGCAGTGTGGACGCTCTCTTTCGGAAGAAGTTTTTTTGGAAGATCACTTCTGGAAAAGCTTGTTCTATAAGAAGCCTGCAGTCTAGACATAGCCTAAGAGTATGGCGGAATACTTTTCAGACTGCCAGTAAGCTCAGAAATACAGGGACTTTTAAACCTACTAAGTGTGTTTACAAGTACTCTGCATTCTGGCATTTAAATGACCTACAAAGCCATTATTCCTCATTATTCAAAGCACAGAAACAGCACCAAAAAGAGAGTTTATTTTCCAGCTAGGAGTTGCTTTGATGTGTTCTCAATCAGATAACATGGCTTCTGGAAGAGGAGGTGGGAGTCCTCTGTGCTATTCCCAGCTTCAGCATTGACCTACTGTGTGATCTCAGGCAAGCCTTTTTGACAATTTGTGACTCAGTTTCCCTGTCTGCAAAGTGAGAATGACAATTTCCTTCCTTGTGAAGGGCTTGGAGAAAAGAAATGACTATCATCATATAAGCAGAAGAGAGAGAGGGAAAGGGAGAGAGAAAAGCAGCTTTGGGCTTGTTTGTACAACCTTGATGGCATTTTCATTAAAAAAAAACCCTCATAAAACATGGGTGGAATGAACTCTGCTTTGACCTTTCCGGGAGAGGGAAATGCTTCCAGGTACTACCTCCTCCAGATTCAAGGATATGAATCTCTGGCCATGTAAAACAGAAAACAGCTGATTATATTCAGACTGATATTTCAATCAGCACTTCTAAATGCTACAGAAAACTCCTATCAATGTGCTCTGGGGGCAGGATAGCCTATTCTATGGTGCTCTATGCTGAAACCATGCTGGTCTGGGAAAGAAAGAGGAATTAGAGGAGATGTGAAGGTGACTGGGATGGAAGCCTGCTTTCACAGAGTCACTGAATACTAGAACTGGAAGAGACCTGAAGAGGTCATCAAGTCCAGTCCCCTGCCCTCATGGCAGGACCAAGAGCTGCTAACATCATTTTTCAGACCTAAATATCCCAGAAGAGAAAGAACAGTAAAATCTACCCGTAACAAACTATCCAGGGTCTTGAGCTCGTTTCAAGTGGCCATTACACCCTATTATACTATCTTAATACTCATTGAATAGTAATAGAGAGGTAGCCGTGTTAGTCTGATCTTGGTAAAATAAAAGGAAAAAATATGTAGCACTTTAAAGACTAACAAGATAGTTTATTAGGTGATGAGCTTTTGTGGGCCAGACCCTAATATACTATCTTGTTAGTCTTTAAAGTGCTACATATTTTTTACTTTTATTAATACTCATTGTAGGAGTAAAATCTGAAACAAGACTTGGGAAGGGGGCATTCATTTGTCAGAGCTGCAAAAGCTACTTGTGACTTTTTTTTTTTTTTTTTTTTTACCTGACAGACCTGCAACTGAGCACTATGATCCCAGTTTGAACAGTGAACATGAAAAGTGTCATTGGCAGGGAGAAGATACTGCTCAAGACCTTCTCAACTTGCTAAAGTCATACTGCTTGGAAGGAATTTAGCCTGAAAGATCCCAAGGAAAGAATGTCAGTTCTGTGTGGGGTAAGACTAAGGGCACGTCTACACAGCAGGGCTAATGCCGAAATAAGATACGCAACTTCAGCTACATCAACTGCGTAATTTAAGTCAAAATAGCTTATTTCAGCTTTTGGTGCTGTCTACACAGCAGGAAGTCCAAGAAAGAGTACTCTTTCTCCAACTTCCCTTACTCATAAAATGAGGGTTACAGCAGTTGGAGTAAGAAGTCCTCCAACTCAACATTATTTGACATTATGTCAAAATAACTGCTTGCTGAGTAGATGAGGACTACACAATTATTCCAAAATAACACTGCTGTGTAGATGTACCCTAAGGCTATGTCTAGACTGCACTGCTTTTCCGGGGTGCTGCGTCCAAGGAATGCATCCGTTTTTTCAGAAAACTTTTCAAAAAAGCAGACACGCTCTTTCACCATCCCTGTAAACCTTGTTTTACAAGGAATAAGGGATGTGTCGAAAGAGCACTTTTTTTTCTGAAATTTGGCACCATGTGGACGCGTCAAATTTTAGAAAATCCTCTTTCGACAGCAAAGCAGAAAAATACACGCAATTTGCACACTGCAAACTGCATTTCTTTGTCCGACTTACCCTTGCAGTGTCGACTTAGCCTTAGAGAGCTAAAGCAGGGAGAATGCTAGCACTGACAGCAGAAGCCAAAGGCAGTCAGACGAGATGCTTAGCAGGCTTGAAACAGAATCAAAAGATGATGATTGTTTTATAGCTGTATTCAAAATATATTTAGCTGACATGTAATGGGGGAAATTGTTGTTTACTCTTAGAAACACACACTGATAAGAAAAAAATATTGCATTAATTCCTTCCAAATATTACCCACGATTCCCTTTTCTCCCCAGTAATGTTTCCTTGCATAAATCTTTGCTCAATCAGACCTTACTTTCTAAACTAATTAAATACATTCTTCCCTTTTCTACTTTGACAGCTTTAGCAAAGTGCTTATGCCAGGAAAATGAATCTCTTCAATCAGAGACTCCTGCAAGGTCTTTGTAGAATTCCTACTCCAAAATATTGTTTTGAATCTGCTGAGAAATCATTCTCTGTACAAACTATTTCAGTCATGTTGCTACTGGAAGTGCACTAAGAATTATTATCTAAATAACAGGAAGTCATTAGCTCTTCCCTCAAGCAATTTTTTTTCACCTGGGACTTTTCTCAGGTTAATTTAATAGTCTTGAATAGGCAAATCCCTCAGAGATTGCTCTGCAAACCCCATCCATAAGTCTATCAGGAAGCAGTTTTGCAATTATCTTGTGTGCCAAGATTTAAAATTATTTATTGATTATAAAAATTATATACTTTTTATTTTTATGTTTTACAGAGAGGAAATCATGCTACAGAGGAAAAACAAACACAAACAAAAATCACTTCTTCTAGGAAACTTATTCCAATTTATGGAGATAGAATATGATTAGGAAAGAAAAACCATCTACATACTATAGTCTCTGCTAATGCCACCAAGGCTGAATCTCTGATACCACTGAGCAGAGAGGTAAAGCCAAACACAACTATACACGTTGGGGGTGCCACAATCTCACACAATGAAATGTAACAATGTTTTTTTCTGGCACACAAATGTATCTGAGCAGTGTCCCCTCAAGGTGTACTGCAGGGAAAGGTAGAGAGTAAATGAATAATCCTCACGCTAAACTGCAGATAAACATATAGCACAGAAATGCTGAGAATAATTCAAACACATCTTTTCCAGTTACAGCAGTCTAACTACATGGATGGGGGAGGGAGGGGAGAGGAGGGTATGATTCCTTCAAAGAAACCTAATCAAGTTTGTAGTGCAGTGAGTACCAGCAGCAGAGATGGTAAGGAGATACCTCCTCACTAAAGTAGCCAGAGAAGTCTTCAATGTTATGTAGATCTGTGACTCAACAAACAGACAATTGCATAGGTTCACAACAGTGTATCTTCCATTTGGTTGGAAATTAAAAGTGACAACTTGATACTTTTATAGTACAGTTTTCTTTTTAAGGTATCAAGTGATTTCCTCCAGATTAAGGATGTTAAAGAGTGGGTATTTGGCTAGTCATGTAGTTGATACAATTTGAACTGATTACATTATTAGTCAATAAGGGGGCCAGAGCCGTAGCATGGTTGGCTCCCAGAGATGGTGTGAGCCTGGCTCTTACTATATTTAAAATGCAAAGGTACAGCAGTCCTGGATCAGGAGAAGCCGGGACTGCTTGGTCCCAGCTTGTGCCAGGTCCAGCAGCCCATTCATGGTGGCCTGAGCTGGCCACAGACATGGGCTGCTTGGCAGCAAGCAGCCTCTGTCTGCGGAGGAAGGAGGGAGGGACAGTTCCCAGGTAGGATAGATAGAGGTGGGGGGAGGAGGTAGCACCACGGAGACTGTGCTGGGGGCAACTGGCTTTTAAGCCAGCTTCCCCCAGCACCAGCTCCTGGTTTCCCCCCCTTTGCTGCCTCTGATACAGTGGCAGCTGGGAGTGGGAGGAGTGTGTAGTCCATAAGTTTATGCTTATCAGGTAGTTGAGTAGTTAACTACTCACTTAGGGTATGTCTACACTACCACCCTAGTTCGAACTAGGGTGGTTAATGTAGGCAACCGAAGTTGCAAATGAAGCCCGGGATTTGAATTTCCCGGGCTTCATTTGCATCTTGACGGGCGCCGCCATTTTTAAAGCCCCGCTAGTTCGGACTCCGTGCTCGCGGCTACACGCGGCACGGAGTAGGTAGTTCGGATTAGGCTTCCTATTCCGAACTACCGGTACACCTCGTTCCACCTCAAAACTCCGGTCATGTGAAGAAGTGGGCTGTGCCAACGAAAGCTCATGATCCCATCTACATGTTTTGTTAGTCTATAAAGTGCTACCAGACCATTTGTTGTTTACGTTTATCCTGTACAGACTAACTTGGCTACTCCCTGAAGATCCCTACTCCAGATACCTATGGAGGAGACTGAATCAATAAAACCAGGCCATCCCCTTGGGGCTCTTGTCTTATAGTTATTATTTTCTAGTCATGCATCACTCCTGACTCTTTTCCTTTTGCTCTCTGAATAAATAAAGCTATTTTCCTACTAATGTATCCAGTTCTTAATACTGTGTTTAGCACCATACTGCTAAGTGAGCATTGCTAAGAAGGTACTCCAAGCTTTACCCCCAAATAGACTGATTTAGATGTTCTGCCAATTTGTTGAAAACTGGATCAGCCTGAACACACTAGGCCATTTGTTACTAACACTCACAATTTTGTACCTACACATTACAGAATTACCGTAAGGAGAAGTTAGCTTTCTGTGAACAAGTTTTATTTTCCAAACATAAAATTCTCATCTGCACCATCACTACATAACTATTTTCTCTTTCTTGAACACTTGATGATTTTTATGGCTCTTCTTGCCTTCATCTCTGTGATATACACCCACTTGCTTCCCTCCATTAAAATGCCTTTTGCAAAGTCTGCCCTGCATTCTGAATTATTCATTCTGGCTGTCATCTGCTTCAATTTAGATTCACTTCTTAATGTAAATTGAAAAACAGAACAGAAATGAAGATATTCTCCTGTCCTACCTGAATGACACGTACATTGTCATAGAGAAAAACAGAGAACTATAAGGCAAACTTTCAGTATGTTTTTTAGAACCCAAAACAGAAGAAATTAGCCTCTATTTCATAACAATTCATTATCATCTTTCTGACACTTTGCATGGTACAACAGTCCTTTCTCTGTGTGTGACATGATCATATAGAAAACTATGGATTAAATGTACAACTAGTACAGATAGAGACAACTCCATGTACTTGTCTGTGCTAGATATCATGACTTCAAATGGAGGAGCTGCAAAAGTAGGTGAACTCCTAAGAAACACAGATCTTGAGTTCATGTAAATAGCTTTGTCATCTACAAAGAAAAGAGACAAGCCATGATAAAGATGCAGAATAATTCATTGTCTCTCAGTGGAATATTTTTCAAAGATACTCCTAACATGAAGTTTCCTTTGATTCCTCACAAAAGGCAAGAAATTAACTAGAAAAAAAATAGCGAGATGAACAGTTAGATTTTATTTTGGGGGAAGGGACAAGCTGCTTTCTTTGTTTTAAGGAGAAAGAAAAACTGCCACCATTTAAGCATGCAGGGAAATAATCGCCCAAGTGTAAAAGAAAAATGTGTAATTGATTTCTGAAGGACTTGGTTGGCTTCACACTCAGAGCTGCTTAACTGGTTACTGAACAGCAACAGTAACAGGAAAGGCAAGAGCAGCTGTTCCAACCAATCATTCAGAGGCGTCACAACACATTGCAACCCCTGTCTTTAAAAATAACTAATAGAGATCACTGAGAAAAATAATTAAAAATGACATGGCTGGCATTGACTTCCTAGTCCTGGATGCTAGAAAGCATAGTCACTCCCTGCAGCAGTTACCAGGATCAGACAATTAACCTAAGAATGAAATGGTCTAGGCAGTGCTGCAAGCAAGCTGGTATTTTTTTAAAATGGCAGTATTTTGTGGTTTCATGTCAACAAGTTCTGGAGACATGTTAAAGGTTAATAGGAACTGAAAAGTCATGTAATCGAAAAATCTTTAATAGCACTGAAGACCAGCTTTGTATTTGTCTTCTCTTAGTTCCCAGATACATTGTATATAGCGTTGTATTCCTTCTTTGTTTAGTCCTGTCCTATAGTTTTAAAAAATGCATTAACCTTTGAGGGTAACCATTTCCATCTAATCGTAACAATTATGTTTCTACAGCCCAGCAACATGAGATTAAGCTTCTCAGCTGCACTACAGAGAATCTGGGAGTAACCAGAACCTGTTTTACTCATAAGAAAGCAGAACTGAGAGGCAGGAAGGGGAAAAAAGGACTGGAGGTTGAATTCTGCCACCCTGATGCATGCTGTATAAGACCTTCATCCCTGTGTAGTCTTGCTTACTTCAGAGATTATTTGTGGAGTAAGGTAGCGGACTCCAGAAATCAGAATCCAGCCCTCAGAACATACAACTGCACTAAATTGTTCATTTGGGGTGTGTCCAGACTACAGGGTTTTTTTGAAAAAACTTCCCCTGCATCTAGACTGCTGCCCCGTTCTTTCAAAAGTAAATTGAAAGAACGAGGCAGTTTTTTCGCCCATGGAAAAACTCGTTTTACGAGGAAGAATGCCTTTTTTTTAAAGTGCTCTTTCGAAAAAAAGCACTATGTAATGCAAACTGCTTTTTCGAAAGAGAGCATCTAGACTGCCTGGGTGCTCTCTTTTGAAAGTACTGGTTGTAGTCTAGATGCTTTTATATTTTTTTTTTTTTTGAAAGAGGCTTGCAGTCTAGACGTAGCCTTTGTAAACAACATGGTTTAGAAAGACTGTCTATATGTTAAGTAACTTTATTTCTGTTGCATATAATTTAATACATAAAACACGGCAAGGTTTATGCTAACCCATTTTCTATCCCCAAAAGATTGATTTTTTTTAAATGACATT
This sequence comes from Pelodiscus sinensis, assembly GCF_052426305.1. Lineage (NCBI taxonomy): Eukaryota > Metazoa > Chordata > Testudines > Trionychidae > Pelodiscus > Pelodiscus sinensis. Next base: position 47,406,725 of record NC_143052.1, read on the forward strand.
CATCCCTTATCACTGTCAGTCCCTCCCACTCCCCTGCCTTCTTTAACACAATACTCTTGGTGATGCAATATGATGCATGTTTAAGGTAGACCCTGGGGAACAGATTTTCAGTATAGGGATTTAGTGATACAATTCCAATTAATGGTAACAACAGCTGAGCAGCTAAATCCTTGTGCACAGCACTGAACGTTTACTCCACAATGTAAGTTTAAGCTCTGGGTGCCCGTATGATGTTGTTTGCTTGTTTTAATTCAAACCAATAACAGTTTCAGAGCTGCTACAAGGTAAAACTATGGGTCCATCTTACAAGAATTTTTAAATATTAATTACTTTATAAATGTGAAACTGTTGTCAGGGTAAAGGCCTTTTATGTGTTTAAATAAGGTTTTTTTATTTTATTTTATTTTGTGTGTGTGAAGAGCTGCATCAGTAAATGCACAATGACTGTTTGTGCTTTTCCCATTGTCATCTTAAAATTACGCCTCTGAATGAAGAGCTTTTTTACTGGCTCTATTAATTTTGCAAGTAACCCCAATGAAAAAAGAAGAATGAAGATTTTATTTTCCAAAAAGATTAGCTTTTTTGAAGTCTGTTTACTTTGGGCATCTACAGTTTACTGTGTAGAGCCCATTTCACTGTTTACTCCTGTATAGTCAGCAGATCAATTTCCCCAGTTTGTTTGGGTCTTTCATACAGCAACAGTGGAGATAAAGCCTAATTGTAAAACATCAAAAGCTAGCAGGGGCACTCATGCTGCTACTACTTTTAACTATTTTCTACGTTAACTTGATTTCAAATGAACAGTATCCTGTAAGTATCCAAATTTGTTCCCTTTGAAATCCGTGTCAAGCAATGGGGTCAGGACTGGACTCTGATGAACTTCTGAGATGCTGAATACCCTCAACTCGCCTTACCATCAGTAGCAGAAGGCATTCAGTGCCTTGCAGGATCAGACCTTAGATCAGTGGTCCCCAACCTTCTGGGGCTGCTGGGCACCCGGGGGCGGGGCCACTTACACACTGCGCGTCCGGGGGCGGGGCCACGCATGTGCCGCACATGCACCACACATCCAGGGCAGGGCTGCACATGTGCCATGCTGCGCACCTGGGGCTCGGGGCGCAAGAATGACTTAGGCCAGCCCTGGTCACTCGGCGGGTGCATATAAAAGCCCCATTGTGTGCCATGGCACCCACGGGCACCGCGTTGGGAACCACTGCCTTAGATGGCTAAAAAAAATGATAGCCTGTAGTTCTCCAAAGCTTCCATTCTCCAGGCCTTGTCTATAAGATGATTTTTCAAGCATCTCACTTCTTACCTAACCTCTATTCATTCATCTTTGCTTGAGACTCACAGGATTTAATTTTGTGGACAATACAGCCACTCCCCGAGTTAAGACCACCTCCACTTACGACCAACTGCACTTATGACCAAAAAGGTCGTAAGTGCGGATCCGAGTTACGAACGGCGATCCGCACTTACGAACGGCGTGGTCGCCATGTAACTCTATGGGATCCAAGTTACGAATATGTCGAGTTACGGACCAAGTGTTGGTCCGTAACTTGTTTGTAACTCGGGGAGTGGCTGTACAAACAAGGAAGATTTTGCAACAGCTGACTTGGGGAAGTCTGAGGCAGAGCAGCTGGGGTGCTGCCAGGTTGGTCCTGCAGTGCCGAGGGGCGCATCCCCCCCACTCCGCCTCAGACCCCTCATAGCCCCCCCTTCCTATAGTCTGGCATATTTGATAATCCAGCACCCCCTGGGTCCTAAAGGTGCCGGATTATTGGAAGTTTACTGTATATATCAAAAGAGCACAATGTGTCTAATGTTATTAATACTATGCCATACTTGATGTTGACAGAATTACATGAAGTGAAGGGGAATAGGAACATACACATCTATCTTGTGAGTCTGGCAAACTTTTGGAAATCTCCAGATACACCTGATGTATACATGGGGGGGGCTTACTCCCCCCCCCCCCCGCCTTTCATTTTATCATATTGCATGAAATATTGATACAAAACAGAATGCACTGTTTGTTCACTGGGACTGAAGCACAGGGATAGCTGGTATATTTATCATAAGACAGGAATAGAAACAACACATGGGAATGAATGCTCACTAATGCTCGCCAACTAAAACCTCTCATTGCTTGTTTGATTACTGTCGTCTTCTTTCATTTGAAGTCCATTTAAAATCTGTTTTTAACTCTGACCTCTCCACCCCCAGTACTTCTGCTGGTTCATGTGACTGGTGGCACCTTACCTAACACAGAGGAATGAGCTACAAAAAAATCAAAACAGATGTCAGAGCCTGCATGGACTGGGCATGCGTCTGAGTAATATGAATAGATCTGATTACAGTTTCTCCCAGGGGCATTTTTTCCAATTAAAACCTTGTTCTCTCACTGTACTGCTGACTTTCCAACATTAACAATACTTAACACTTAAAATGCTTCTCATAGCACTTTACAAAGGTGTGAGTGTGCACCAACACCCTAAGTTTAGAGAAGAAATGAAGGCATAGAAAAGGATTAGCAAACACTGAATCTGGCTGATTCAGGAATAGAAATATAAATAAGAGTAGGGGTGAAATCCAAGACCCGCTGAAGTCAAGCAGAGTTTTGCCATTGATTTCAATGGGACCAGGATTTCACACCATGTCTGATGATTCCAATTTTACTGACTATGAATGCACAGTATTTACAAGACAATCCTCATATCAGGTAAAACCATTTTACCAACCTCATTTCTGGTAGTTTCTTATTATTGAATAGTAAGTTATGCATCAGAGTATAAGACTCTTTGTCCCATATGGAGTTCACAAATAATATCTGCAAAGACAAAACTGCGAATCTTCAACACAAATGTGAAGAGTGTGCTCTTGTATGGATGCGAGACCTGGCATACTAAAAAGTCTTCAAATCACAAGCTACGGACATTCATAAACAGATGTCGCAGGTACATCCGTCACATCAAATGGCAAGACTTTGTCACAAATGAGGAGCTTTGGAACAGAGCAGGATAAGAACCACTTGATGTTCAGATCAAGAGAAGAAAGTGGGGATGGCTAGGCCACACCCTCAGAAAACCATCATCCAGCATAGTCCATCAAGCTCTCACATGGAACCCGCATGGAAAACACAAAAGAGGAAGCAAAATGCAGGACAATGTAGCACTTTAAAGACTAACAAGATGGTTTATTAGATGATGAGTTTTCGTGGGCCAGACCCACTTACTCAGATCAAATAGTGGAAGAAAATATTCACAACCATATATACCAAAGGATACAATTTAAAAAAAAGAACACATATGAAAAGTACAAATCACATTTCAGAACAGGAGGGGAATGCGGGGGGAAGGAAGGAAGGTAAGTGTCTGTGAATTGATGATATTAGAGGTGGGGAGAGTGGGATGTCTGTGAGCTAATGGTATTAGAGGTGATAATTGGGGAAGCTATCTTGGTAATGGGTAAGATAGTTTGAGTGTTTGTTCATTCCTTCTCGGAGAGTGTCGAATTTTAATATGAATGACAGTTCAGAGGATTCCCTTTCAAGTGCAGATGTAAAAGGTCTTTGTAGCGGAATGCAGGTGGTTAAGTCATTGAGAGAGTGTCCTTTCTGGTTAAAATGGCAAGAAACTGTTTTTTCTTTGTGATCTTGTCTGATATCTGTTTTGTGGGCATTAATCCTTTGGCGAAGTGTCTGAGATGTTTGTCCAATGTACATAGCAGATGGACACTTTCGGCACATGATAGCATAAATTATAGACCTTGGACAATGTGGAGAAGATCTACTGAGATTGAAGGACAACAACTGGGGTACTCCTGGAGTACCTAGAAGTTTTGACTCAAGAGAGAGTGAAGTGGAGGAGACCTATGCGCTACTTGGAATACAAGGGTTTAAGAAGAAGTATGCATCAGGGATATTAAACTGTTCTAGCTGAATACATAGACATTGGATTCTCTTTTTCTCCTACACAGCCAATTATGATTAGTGGTTTTGTATACACATCAAAGCAAAAGAGAACTGATGCATGATAATAATCCTGTGGTATCCATAGACTGAGAAATGACAGTTAACCCTGTTTCCAAACGGATTCCATTATTTGCATCACATTCTTGTTTAATTCTGTTTGTTTTTAATGCACTGCTCCAGCACTGTATTTTACTGATTAAATTGTCATCTTAAAAAAATCATTTGCTGAATTAATTATCTTTGTATTTTGCTGACTTTTCCATATAATTATTTTTCTATGGTTGTTTCCAAGGCACCTTATTAAAAGTGAGAGCTCCATGCGTAGAGAAAGTCCTTTAGTGTCACATTATGGGAAATATCCTTCCATTCTTTACTCTTCTGACATTCACTTTTTTATTATTTGAATTGATTTGAGAAAGACACTAAGTTGGAAGATACTGCCAATAGGGATGTATTGGCAGTCAGCAATACAATCAACCCTGTAAAAGATTAATGCAATCTTAAGATACATTAGGTGAGGTATTCCCAGGAAAAAAAGGCACTGGTGAAGCCTCATTTATAATATGGTGTGCAGTTCTTGTCTCCTGTGTTTAAGAAACACGAGTTCAAATTGGAACAGGTGAGTTTATAATGTTGCTGCAATGTAAAACTATGTAAACTGGATTTAAAACATATAGTTCACTTAATAAATTATTAATAGGGCAAATTCAACAGCAAGTTTTGATGACAAAACATTTCTTCTAGTGAAACCATGAGGCCCAGGTTTTCAAAAGTGACATGATTTTGGGAGCTCAAACTATGATGATGCCTTCAAAGGGCCTAATTTTCAGAACATGATGAGAAGCAGACATGCCACCTGAATATCCAGCCTTAAGGTTTCTGGTTGAGCACTCAACAACTGAAGAACCCCAAATCAAAATGCAATTGTATACTGCATCAAGCAAAAAGAGCAACTAAATCATTATACAGCCATCATCTCACAAAATGCCCTTAAGAAAAAAGTAAGTGTAGCTATCTTAACAAATGTACCATGGTCAGAGACTGAGGGCATGTCTACACAGCAGGCTAAAACCAAAATAAGTTATGCAATTTGAGCTATGTCAATTGTGTAGCTTAAATCAAAATAGCTTATTTTGGCTTTTGGTGCTGTCTACACAGTAGGAAGTTGAAGTAAGAACACTTTTCCTTCAACTTCCCTTACTCCTCATAAAATGAGGGTTACAGGAGTCCGAGTAAGAAGGCCTCCAACTTGACATTATGTCAAAATAACGGCTTGTAGTGTGGACACAGACTATGGTATTCTGGAATAACGTTACTTATTCTGAAATAACGTTCTGTGTAAACATAACCTTAGAGTGAAATTTTTCTTCTAAAACTACAGATAGTCTGGTAGGACTTTAAAGACTAACAAAACAGGTAGATGGTATCATGACCTTTCGTAGGCACAGCCCACTTCTTCAGATGACCAGAGTGTTGGATGTCCAGATTGGCCAACCTCTCGTTGAGTTCAATGGAGCGAGGATTTCACCTCGCCTTTTTATTAAATCTCACATTTTATCCTAAACTTTCTAGAATTAAATGGCTTTATGATGATGATTAGAAGTAGCAACTGAATGTTAAATCTATTAAGGCCTACATCTAAATCATATCAGGCTTGGTATGTATACTCTAATCCAAATTTATTTCCAAGTTGGAAACTGCACTCAAAGTGATTAAGAAGGTCCCTTGGGTGAATATCTTCAAGGTCTACTATCATTAAAAAGACACATTAAAATTTCCAAAAGTGATGTTCATAAAGCTGACTTTCCAACTAATTGTAAAGAACCATATCCATCTGCAGCCAAAGTGATGATTTTTAGTAATGATGCTGACATTCTTTAGTTTTTTTTATCTCCAGCCTGCAAAAATTAAACAAAGCATAGCTCAGAAGTGCATTTTAAAAAGATGACCATAAGGAGTAGTTTAAGTAACAATGAAGAAATAATTTGGTAACTCTTTTGCAGCATAAAATATACTCAAAGTCTCAGGTACTTGACTAACTATTGGATTTTTGTTCTATGGAATTGTAAAAACATGTGTGTCACAGAGATAACTTTGGACTCTGATAAGAAGTATGTGTCAACAGTTCCACTCATTAACTCCCTGCTAATCAGCTCAGACTCTGTGCTTGTAGGACACAATGTACGCTAGTAAGGTGACTTAGAGACATTGCCATGACTGCTGTATATATTTGGGAATAGGGAAAAGGTAAATACTTCTGCTTGCCACATAAAAGACTTAATTAAAGTATTAGCTGGTTGGTAGTCTGCTTATCAGTAAAACAAAGGAGTATGAAACAACTTTATTGATTTCTTTCCTCTATAGTTGGTTTTCTTTTGTTAGGTTACCATTTTCTGTGATTTTCGTGATGCTACAAGAAAGGATTTAACTATAAATTTTGCATTGGTAGCTATCTATAATCACACTGGAAGATCGGCAAAGCCACTACAAGTGTTTGTCTTTTGTGAGAGGAAAGAGGCTGCATATGTGTTCTTCATATGACCTTTACTATAGGACGCTGTTTTTCCAAGCTCATTCCCATCTCTTTCTCCTTTTAAGCTTCTTGGCATTAATGTCCATGGCTACATCTGTTGCTGCTATATTCATGGCAACTTTCAGACACCCTGTTACTGGTGACCACTCAGCACTGAAAACCTTCTACTCTCATAGAAGTACAGCCGCTCCCTGAGTTATGACCACCTCCACTTATGACCATCCGCACTTACGGCCAAAGTGATCGTAAATGCAGATCCAAGTTGCGAACGGCGATCTGCGCTTACGAACAGCTAGGTTGCTATGTAATTCTATGGGATCTGAGTTACGAACACTTCGAGTTACGGACCAACACTTGGTCTGTAACTTGTTCATAACTCGGGGAGCAGCTGTATTCAAAATTTCCAACTAGCAGTAACCCATTCAGATTCCTTTGCTATATAATTTTCTTGATCCAGGAGAAATTCTGCTCTCCCATGCCTACAATGCACTGCATAGGGCCCCAAAACCTGCAGTAGTACCTTTGGACCCAGGCTGGAAAAAGAATGGTTTTATTTTAAAGACATCAGATTACATGACTGGAGACCATCTGGTGGTGCAAGTGGTCTCAAAAATATGCTCATCCTGCATCTTTCAGTGAGTTTATGTATGATTTATTAATAGATCATTTTAATCCCATAATATCTGTAATAAGGATAAAAACAAAGAAGCCAGATTCCATTCTTGGTTACGTTAGAAATAAAGCACATATATTTTAACAATGAGGATAAATTAAGCACTGAAACACCTTCCCAAAGGTAATGGTGGAGTCTCCATAAATGGCATTTGTTAAACTCAGATTGGATGCTTTTGTTAAAGAGATGCTTTAGTTCAAGCAGAAATTAATTTAGGAACATCTTCTGGTCTTTGCTACAGAGGAGGTCAGGCTAGGTGATCACAGTAGCCCTTTCTAATTCTGTAATCTATTAATCTAAACCAGTGGTCACCAACCAGTAGATCAGGATCTACCAGTAGATCTTGGAGCCTCTGACAGTTGATCCTGACTGGTCTGGCCAAGAAGTTGTCAAGTGCTGGCACTTCAGTGGCCCCTCCACCCACTGTCATGCTGCTCCTTTCCTCTGCCCCCCTGGGAGCCTCCTGCTTGCTGTGTAGGGTGTGGGAGGGAGAAGGGGGAATACTGAAGTCAGGGTGTCCCTCTTCTCCCCACTTCTGTAACCTATTTCCACATAGAGAGAAGGGAATGGAGGAAGCTAGGCAATGCAAATCTCGGTCACTCTCATACACTGTGTGTGTCTGTCATTCTCACAAACACACATTGTCCTTCACTCTCATCTCCTGACCAAACACGTAAGCGGGGGGTTGTTTTTATTACTTTTACTGCTTAGAAAGTGGGTTAGTTATGGTCTTTTGACTGGTCTGTGCATTTCATCATTTTCATTTCTCTCTCATGCTTAAATTTAATTCTTTGAGCAGTGAGTTCTAAAATGCCGAACCTGTCATGGCCGGAATCATTATCCCAATGGTGACTGCTGCTCCTGGAAGTGGCTGGAATGTCCCTGAGAAAGGGAGAGCAAGGGGTCTCCACACACTGTCCTTGCCTGCAGACGCCAGTCCTACAGCTCCCATTGATTAGTAATGGGGAGCTATGGCCAGTAGAAGCTGTGGGCTCAGTGCCTCTAGATGAGGGGCAGTATGTGGCACCATGGAGCCATTGCTGTACGTGCCAGCTGCTTTCAGGAGTGGTGCAGGGCCAGGGCAGGAGTAAGCCATCCTTAACCTTACTGCTCCACCACCCAGAAGCATCTCAATTAAATGGTGCCCAGCCAAAGCCTGCTTCCTGAACCCCGTCCCAGTCCCGAACCTCCTCCTACACCCAGCTTCCTGCCCCAGACTTGGATCCCCTGCACCCAAACTCCTTCCCAGAGCTTGCACCCTGAACCTGCCCCTGGACTCCAATCCCCCACCCTAGGCTAAGCCTGGAGCCCTTTCCACATTCCAAATCCCTTGGCCCAAGACCAGAGCCTGCACCCCAACTACCTACCCCAGACTGGTGCAAGTGAGCGAGGATGGGGGACGAAGGGGGATGAAGTGAGAAGGGTGAGGCCTCGGATAAGGGTTGGAGCAGGGGCAGGGCCTCAAAGAAGGGGCGGGCAGCAAGTAGGGCAAGGGAATTTGGGTTTGAGGTAGATTTTACCGTGCCCTTAAATTGAACAAGTGATCTTGTGGTTAAAAAGGTTGGGGACCACTGATCTAAACCATTGTCTATCTAGGCTAGCTCCTCTGAAGTTTTGGATTCACATCTGAGGAGCTGAGCTCAAAATTTGGCCCACTTCATTCCAATATGTCTTACTCTTATGGTTCAATATATTAATCATATTCTACAAATCTGTACAAGACAGTCATCCAGTGAAAAGGATGGTTATATTAGGTCATTATAGTCTAAGTAGTAACAGTACAATCTAATATTCATTCATAGAAAATCTTTTCTTTTTTGGTAACATTTAAAAATGAAACTCTTGCTGCTATATTATTCTTTTCATTCAATAAAATGTGCCCTTCTCATCTTCTAAGCATGGATACTTGATTATTATAACATCATGCATTAGTAAAGAGAACTCTCAATCAGCAGAGTTGTGAATTGTTTATAGAAATGTAGTATAGTTCAGAAGCCAACGTTTATATGTGCATATTCTATCAGCATTTATAGGGGCCACCAACATAAATCTTCAGCTCTTCAGTGTAAAACCAGATTTTAATTTTGCCTTATGATACTCAGCACATTCCTGTGTATACAGGAGAAGCCAGGCAGTAGACACGTGGGCAATGACCTGAGAAAGAGAGTGTCGGAAGCGTGTTGCAAATGTGAAGATCTTTGAGTGGGTGGGATTTGACCTATTATCTTCCTCTTTATAGTGAAATGCCAATTCTAGTATTGTAAAAAGTTCTACAGTGAAACTAGCAGAAATTACAATGAACAACTCCAATCCATAAACAATATACAGATCTTACACATACAGAATTATAGGCACCCGCCTTCAACGGAACTTGACTGGAATAGCAACTGCAACAATGTATTTTGATTCCTATGGAGATAAAAGTATTGTTCTTTTGTCAAAGGGACAAACACACACAGAAAACATATTTAAATTGTGTCTAGGAGAAATGTTCCTTGCCTGAACAGAGAGGTGGGTGAGGCAAGGCTATATATGACCTTGAAGGCTAAAACTTCATTACCTCAGACTGTCAGGGCCATACTACAAGTATAGATCCCAACAGAAATGTTCAGCTTAATGGAGTATATGGTTGCCAGATGGTTGAAACAAAAATACCGACCCCCCCCCCCCCCCAAAAAAAAACACCAGGAAAAAATTCTGTGGAAGGGGGGAAACGGGGGGGGGGGGGGGGCGGAGACCAAAGTTGTCGAGCAAAACAAAAACCAAAAAACTCTAAGGACTTAAGCCAAAAAAAAATTAAAAAAAATACCAGCATTAAAATAGCATGTCCCCTTTAAGTGCAGGGATAGGAATGGGACAGTTGAGCGCTAAGACCCAGGGGAAAGCACTGCTTCCCCTATGTCTTTTGGACGGCAGCCATTTTGTGTCGGCAGCCTTGCGAACCAGGTAAGCATGGGGGTGGGAGTTGGGGGGGCGGAGGATTGTCGGGCACTGAATGTTTGTAGGGTTGCCAGGTGCCCGGCATTTTCACCTCCTGGCCGGGGAAAAATTCAAAGAATACTGAACAGCTCAGGTGTCCGGTATTCTCTGAATTTTTTTACCCGGCAGGAGCCGAAAATACCAGACTGTTCGGGTGAATACCAGACACTTGGCAACCCTAATGGCAACACAACAAAGTGGACTTGAGGAAAAACACAAATGGGGACAAATTCATCCCTGAAATAACTCCACTGAAATCAGTGAAATTATGCCAGGGATAGACCTGGCCCATTAATTTCAGCATTAATAATCCAAAGGAAAATGAATAATTATCAGACAGCATGACAGGCATTTTTTGCCTCATTAACAGCTTTCCAGGAAGTAACTCTGACTAATTTTATTCAGGAGATATTTCTTTTTCTTAGCTCAAGTGTCTGACAAGGAAGAGGTGACTTACAATATATTATATTTCAGTCCCATGCCTAATGCTAATATATAAAATTTATGATGTCATTTAGAACTATAATTTGAACCGAGACATTGCACACAGGCAGTTTAATGAGTTAGATTGTTTTCAAATCATTTAATGCCCAGGAAGAATGTCATCAAAGAATGTAAAATATATGTGTGTTAAATTTAGGCTCAATAAATTTAAAAAATGAAAAGCATAAATATTAGACTGAAATTCATGCAATTAAAAACAAACCAAAAACACTTATTCACTCTTTTTTCTTGAAGTAATAGAACCAAATAAATGACAAAGAAAAGGCTTTGTCCTTCAGTATGAATGGCATGGTATCCAAATAAAAATGTGTACTGATTGCTCAGTTACCTAATTTTGGTGGCTTTAAATCTAACCCTGTTTTCATTTAAATTTGTCCAACTCTGTACAGCTGACTCAGTTGTTTTCTTTATATTATACCACAAAATCTTTCTTTTCCTTTTAGTTTACAGTTGACCCTCTCTAAAATGTTTTGTGATAAGATAACGTTTTAGAGAGATCAGATAAAAGATATTTTATTTTAAAATCAAAATGTGCACAGGATCTTATTCCTGAGAGATACCGTAACTATGAGTACAAACATGTGATACAAATAGTTATATAAATAACTGCAGCATAAAATCACATCGTCACTTTAGCTCCCCATGGCAACTACAGGCAGAGTAGATATATTCTGCAAATGCTGCTATAGCTCAATATAGGTAGTTGCTCTGAAACAGCTTTTACATCTTGTTCTAAGCAGAAGAAGCTTGTTATAGGAACTGGATGAAATATTGCATTGTACAGAAATATATTTAGGCTAAAGAGCCACTAGTAATGAAATGGTAATAAAGATGGCAATTCTATTCCTTATCTATTAAAGTGATCTTCTGTTAGTGCACATACCACTCTTCTGGAAGCCCTACAGAGAAGTCCTAACCACCTACTAAAAAGAGGCAAGCCTTGGTGAAAACTTTGAATGGAGCCAAAAAACTCCTATGGCAGATGCTTGGCAAAGCAATTCAAAAAATTATTCCAAAGCAAATGTACTCGCAAACCTACCTATAACTATCAAAACCAGAGATCTATGTTAACAAAGGCTGGATCCTCCAAAATGGGTAGAAGGGTGTGCCATAATAAGTCAAATTTTTAAGAAAGAAACAATCATGTCCAATATATGCAGCCTTACTACCAGGAATTAGATTAGAAATGAGCTGGATAACAATATAATATGAGTGATCAATGGAGCCTGCAAAACCAGATTAACAAAGACTGCATCAGTTGGCAAGTACAGCTTTATCTGATCTTTTACAAAAGACAGCGCTAACAAAATGATTGCTCTGCAGATTGCATCATAAGATGGAAATTCTTTCTGCCCAGAATACTGTCATGCAAACCATGCAGTGGACATGGATCACAGTGAAAGGAGTTTTATTGACTTTTCTCTACATTCTGAAAGAGTCACCATCTCCAATGAATTATACTTATTTTCATGACTCTAGTTCCTTGCCAGTAGTTCTAGACAAGAACAAATAAGGCATCTAATTTCTGAATGGGTTCATTTTGACTCAGGAAATACTTGAAAGCCCACCTGCCACCATAGTGCATCTATGCTCTAATCACAAATATAAAAATAATTTTCAAGTTAAATACATAAACCAAATTAGGCTTTGCCATAGAGTTGGCTGTTGACCCTAAAACTACTTTATCCACCATAAGTTGAAAAATCGGTTCCTTCATATTTATTTAACTTGATTGGCCTCACTCTTTTTTTGACAAACAACCTTGGCTGTAACAGAAAATAGACCAAGATTCTTACAGATGGAAAGGCATGTTGCAAAATGTCCAGAATAAAAATATAAAGTTACAACTAGAATTTGGAATGCAGTCTGAGCCTGGAAATTGATCTTAAAAATCTGGAAATAATGAGATGCTTGGTGACCTCTTTTGAGGAGTAATATTTGCTTGAACCAAGAGGTTTGATTCGCACTAACGCATCTCGGAGCACACTTCCTGGTTCAAATCAGCTGTTGAGCAAGATTATGCTAATGAAGTGCGGGATATTTAAATCCCCGCTTCATTAGCAGTTTTGGTAGGCTACATTTGCATCCCCAGCTCGAACTAGGGAGCAATGGTAGATGTACCCCTAGTGAGCAGGACAGTCTAGGTAATTCATAACTGAAAGTTTCTTCAAGCCTCTATCTGGTTATATTGTCTGGTTATGTATCAAGTTATGTTTTTGGACGAAAGTTCTTCAGACTCTCTCTGTAGAACCTCTTCCAGTGTGAAGTAGGAGCAGCTAGTTATGTTTTATGGTCTCCTGGATGCTAGTGTTGATTTGTTGTCTTTGGTCTCTAATCAGCTACTGAGTGAGGAGATTCTCCAGACACAGTGTGTCCATGGTGTGCAAGTTGAAATCTCTCAATGATGAGGAAATCTGTTGTGGTGTTTGGAAGATCACTAGACTGATCTGTCTTGATTTTCCTTGCAGAACTGGCTAGAAAAAGATGACAAAGGAAGGTATATATAAGGGTTTGAGACCACTCAGGACAGGGGAAGTGTCTCTTCAATGCCAGCCTCTCTCAATAGGGTAGAGCAATATTTTGGGAGTTCTCTTTTCTCCTGATGTGAAGCAATCAAGCTCAGCAGGAAGTTCCGAGGGCAGGAGTGAAACTAACAGGAACTGCTGCAGAAGGTACATGAGATGGAAGGATGACTCCATTAGGTTCAACTTTGAGGTTAGTAGCAGTCACTGAAGGGCTAATTCTCCTTCTGTTCATCCAAGCCCTTTTGGTATTTATCTGATGTTTTGCAAGACTGATCTCAAACCACAAAATGCTGTTTTGTTTCACTCTGAGGCTATGTCTAGACCTGTAAAACTCCGTTGCATCCAGGGAACACGTCTGCTCTTCTGCCTTTTTTTTTTTTTGGACAGAAGAGCAGATGCGCTCTTTTGGAAGCCTTGTCTTCCTTCTTCCACGAGGAAGAAAGGCTCTTCTGAAAGAGGGGATTTTTCTGAAATTTGGCCCGGTGTAGACAGGCCAAATTTCAGAAAAGCCTGTTCGGAAAAAACTATTAGGAAAAGGTACGCAAATTGCATAGTGCAATTTGCGTACCTTTTTCTAATAAAGCCCCGTAGTGTAGACATAGCCTGAGTGCTTCACATGGGACTGGCTTGCTGGATGCATTCCCTGCAGAAGGCTGTGAAGATGGGTAGAGGGAAGCCGCATGTATTGATATTCTCAAGGGAAGCAGCAATGCCACCAATCTTTGGTGGCACCAAAGGGAGACTAGGAGAGAGAAAAAAGATTAGGCAAGAAACTTCCAATAGTTAACCTTATCATAGTAAGGAAAGGGTAACAAATGTTTCAGAAGGCAAAGTCCCTTTAGTGTAAAGTGCTGGGCAAAACCAAAGGCAAATTAAAATACTGGTATATTTTGGCAAAAACCTAATGCATATTTAAATATACAAGACTGTGTTTTGCCCAGGACATTTTCCAGGAGAACTGTCTTAGTGTTCAATAGAGCCACTTCCCAATAGCGCCTCTGGATTGGGAAAAGGGGTTGTGCCTGAGAATCTGCATTCAGAGCACATATGCCAAAAGCACAGCTGAAAACTGCAGGAGATCTAATCAATAACCAGGGATATTCCATTGACTACGGGATGTCTAGGTCATTTTCTTTTAACACGATGTTAGAAAATGTAAAGAAAGCAATGGACTGAAAGGGGTCATACAGTATATGTAGCTGAATGGAGGGGAGGCATCACTAATGGGGACATAAATGCATTTGCTATGCTCATTTGTTTGTTGGATAAAGAGAGAAAAATGCAAATTAAATGGAAATGCCTCATTTTCACAGGAGCTGGAAATAACACAGTAGCACATGGCAAGGCACAGCTGGTACACAGGCTTACTGCAACCATCCAGGCTGAATGGCTACCAGGATTAAGAGGAAGCCAGGCTAAAACAAAACATCACCAAGCAGTTTCTTTTCTTTTTTTTTTTTTCCTTCTTCCCCGAATCTGCAATTCCATTCGGGCATGCTCATTCTAATGCAAACGTACGTCCCAATATGAATTCAGTTTAAAGTAACACAGAAGGAGGATCATCTTGCGAGTGAGTCTACAATCTTGGGTTTGTGCCCATTCATTTTCAGCATGTATTGTTCCCACTTGCAAAGAGCATGCCATCTCTGTGAAAAAGAAAATGTGAGGCTAATACATTGGTGCTTTTAATTGAATAAAGAGGGCAGTCAGGATAGGGAGAGATGTGTAACACAGGGAAATCAGTTAGCATGAAATGAGGGAACAGCCCCACCAAAGCCACAAGAAGATAACGTGTTGGTGCCATGCCTACAACACCCACACATGCAACTTTGGCTGTGTGGGTACATAACACTTTTGTCTTTGATACTCCACCCTACTAGTACCCTATGTTTTGACCCAAAAGGAGAGACTCCCTGCCTGCTTTGCAGACAAGCAAGACTGCTCTCAAGACACTGTGCTTGGGAGCACAGTGAGGTGGATTGCCAGACAGCTTTACAGAGCCACTGGCTTCAAGGGGCTTGCCCACCTTGTTCATGAAAATGGCTATTTGACAACATTTCCTGTGGCAAAAACTCCCCCCGCATAGATCTAAACATTTGCTAAAGGGGCAATGCCAATCTGAATGTTCTTTCAAAAACTGACTGACATTAGCCCTCTTGCAGTCGTATCTCTGGCACTGTGTTGTCCTTAACATTCTGAGCATTTAAAATGGTTATAGAGGTCTTTTCACCAAGAGATGGCTAAGGGAGAGCAGGGCCAAAACAACCATGCTTGTGCCTGCCTCTCTCACCACTCCTCCTCTCAGCCCCTCTGGCATATATCTGTAGCTTTACAACCTTTTCAGCACCATTGAGGCCAGGACTTCCAAATTCTAAACGCTCCTGCAGAGGAGTCTCCAGAAATGAAGCTCCCTCACTTCGCTGCTGCTTCTCTCACCCAAGCTTGCACTGCTCCCCCATCCTCTAGCAGAGAACTGAGGAAGGAAGAAGGGAACACCCCAATACTTTTCAGGCACCTTTGGGTCCTCAACCAGATGCTAATGGCTGGGGAAGAAAAAGAAGGGTTCTTTAGTTCTACCCCTGCATTCCATTGCTCTCCTAAAGGCCTGTTTAAGTCTCCACAGCTCAGATGTCTGCCTGTCACTGGTATTGTTTGGCTTGGTTTGAATTTAGAGCTTGTCAGTCCATAATTCTTCTGTGATTTTTTTTCACCATTTTCCTCAAAACTGTAGAAGTTTCCAAACCAGCTCTAGATTGATCATTATTCACAACATAGTCTATAGATTGCAAGCTCTTCGGGGACAGGGACTATCTGTTTGTTCTGTGTTTACACAGCACCTAGTACAATGGGGTCTTGGTCCAGGACTGAAGATCCTAGGTACCAGCTCAGTAGAAAGAAGCAATAAAATATCTGTTATTATGGACTGATAGAAATGGAATCGGCATCATTCCATGAGTTAGCTCCTGAGAGAAGAAAGCCCACATTCATTGCTGGGGCCATTCAAATTAACCAGCACCAATCTTGGAAAACTTTCCTACCATGTGCTCTAAATAAATAAGCTTCACTCTGCGTAAGTAACATCAAAGGTCTGACTTCAAGCCACAAGACCAGAGAAATCAAAATTATTGACTTAAATTACTTTGTTTTGCTTAGAAAACACAGCTCATCTTTGGTAGATATGCGCTTCAAACCATGTGTTTCTATCAAAGGCCACAGACAGAATAAACATGGCCTTGCATGTGAGGAATACAAACACAAACTGTAGTTTTGTTTTGAATATAAGATGCAACAGCAGGAGTTAAGAAACTGGTGTTTCATCAGTGAAAGATGCACTCACATCCCATAAAGATTTTTCAGAAATAAACAAATAGTAAATTTTTGCTTTTATTTTAAGATGGACCATAAATAAAAAAATCAACATGAAGCTTCACCTCTCAGACTCTTCCATTACTTGTGCAATAGACACTGAAGATATTTACAAAAAACATCTATAATGCATGTTGTCTCACAGTCAGGCTGTCTCTAGACTGGCCAGTTTTTCTGGAAAATCAGCCGCTTTTCCAGAAAAACTTGCCAGCTGTCTACACTGGCCACTTGAATTTCCGCAAAAGCACTGACTTCCTACTGTAAGAAATCAGTGCTTCTTGCGGAAATACTGTTCTGCTCCCGTTCAGGCAAAAGTCCCTTTTGCGCAAAGCTTTTGCGCAAAAGGGCCAGTGTAGACAGCTCAGATTTGTTTTCCGCAAAAAAGCCCCGATCGCGAAAATGGCGATCGGGGATTTTTTGTGGAAAAGTGCGTCTAGATTGGCACGGATGCTTCTCCACAAAAAGTGCTTTTGCAGAAAAGCGTCCGTGCCAATCTAGATGCTCTGTTCCGAAAATGCTTTTAACGGAAAACTTTTCCGTTAAAAGCATTTTCGGAAAATCATGCCAATCTAGACGCAGCTTCAATGTTTTTAGTGCATGTTCCTATTTGCTCCAAGAAACAGTAAGGCAATCTCTATTTTCTTTGTAAGGAATCTGGGTGCTGGAAGGTGTTCTTCTTTTAATCAGTTACTCTTTGGTCCAGTCTATGCTACAGCGTTATTTCAAAATAACCCCCCTTAGGTCCAATTTATAAGTGGAGTGTCCACACTACCAAGTGCATTATTTCAAAATCTGTACTCCTACTTTTCTAGGGGAATAACTTTAATTTTGAAATAATTATTTAGAAATAGCAGTAGTGTGGACATTCTGGAGCCTCTATTTCAAAATAACTACAGTTCAGAGTAATTCGAACTAATTACTACCCAGTGCTTCAAGGTAGCACATCCACATTAATAGAGCCTGCTTATGACTAATATTCCCGTCGTGGGGGCACGATATTTGGATTTTGTAAAATCTGGAGTTAACTTGAACTTGGTTATTTCAAAATAATTTCTTAGTGTAAACTAGGGATGTTAGCGAATAGTTGACTGGAGTATCAACTACTCACTCCTCCCCCCGCCTGCTGCCTCTATAAGATTAATAGACTATATAAGCATAATTGGAGAAATGCAGGCATGTTCTTATAGTGCTCATGGAGGAAGGGAAATAAAGAGAAACTCAAGACTATATTCATTGTAATGATGGAATCAACCATGGAATAACAATTATTATGAAAGTAAAAATTAGATGATGGTCCCCTGCAAACAGTTAATTTTTTTTTTAACATGAGCACTCTATTCTCCTTACAGTTGCTCTCACTCTTTCACGTTAGTTGCCTTGAATGTTCATGTTTATCTTTTCTCAGCTGTATGGCACTGTGTTATTATATGCAGCAGGGGTCCAAACTCCCATCCTGTGACCCTATCCAGCCCACTGGGTGGATTTATCATGTGGTGATTGTTTGTTTCCATCTCCACGACTCTTTCAGATTCTACAGAAGGCAAAATGTTCTTTGATAAAAAGTTGATGTTAGTCCTAAGGATGTGAAAGCCTGGGCTTATCGGTTAACCTTCAGTTACATTCAGGCTCACAGTACATGCGGGAAGTTGTTTTTTTCCCTGTATGCGCTGGCTCTTCACCAGCTGGCTGCTGCAATCGGGCTGCTGGACTCAGTGCGAGCCGGGACTGAGTCACTCATACTGGTCTGAGAGGTTGCACCTCTGCATTTTAAATGTAAAATTTAAAATGCAGAATCACAGCATGGGTGGCTCCCAGAGCTGGCAGGAGCTGCTCAGTCCCAGCTCCAGCCGGCTCCTGGAGCTACCCCTGCTGCGGCTCTGTAGAGTGGTCCTTATCAACTAATCATGTTATCAATACAAATTGTATCAACTACATGATTAGCCAGATAATCACAATTTAACATCCTTAGTATAAACATGCCCTTTGTGTAAAACAGCTAAACAATGACAACAAAAAAGCAGTTCCTATATTTTCCTCCATGCTTTCCAGGCTTGCACACAGGCTTCTGCTTGCTGCTCTCACTGGAAAACAGATGTTTGGAATTCAGTGAGTGGAATGTAGGAGCTAGAGAATGAGGAGCCCTGTTCAAATGATGAAAAGAGAGAGTTTCTACAAGAACTCTTTAGTTAGGGTTTGGTCTTATTTATTATGGAGATTGCCTATCTCTTAGAACTAGAAGGGACCTTGCAAGGTCATGGAGTCCAGTCCAGTCCCCTGCCTTCACAGCAGGACCAAGTACCATCCCTAAATGGCCTCTGCAAGGATTGAACTCACAACCCTGGGTTTAGCAGGCCAATACTCAAACCACTGAGCTATCCCTCCCCCCTAAGTCTTGCCCAAGATGGAATTGCTTAACTCAGGCCAGGTTCAGCTCCAGGCCCACTGTCAGTGCAAGTGAATCAGGGCCTGATCCAAAGCCCCCTAAAGTCCATTGGAGTCTTTATTTCAATTGGTGGTGGAAAATGGCCCTAGTTAAATCAGAGCAACCCCCTCTGTGACCATTCTTATTTCAGGGTGAATGGCTTAATTGGGTTTAGTTTAAACTTTTAAGCTTCCGTCCGGCTTCCAGCCGGGAATTCAGAAAATACCAGACATTACACATGTCTGGTATTTTCTGAATTTTTCTATCAGATAGACGGTGCAAATACCAGACTGTTGCGTAGAAAACCGGACACATGGCAACCCTCGTTCAAATCCTTGGCCTCGCTACATCGGCAGATAGTAAGGGTTGCCAGAGATAATGATTTGGTAAGGTGGATATTTTTAGGAATGCTGCTAAGGTCAGAATTTCCCATCAGTACCACAATAGCATGCTACAAGGCAGTGATTTTCGGGCTTTGCCTTCACTTGGGAAAATGCTGTATTTTTAGCCCATGTTAACTAAGCTAGGGATGTAAAATCCTGTTCAATCAGTTAACAATAAGTTTAACCGGTTAACTGATTAAACAGGGGCTGGTGGGAAGGAATGCTCCAGTTTAGCTGAAGCAGTCCCCCAGCCTGCTGTGGCCAGGCTAGAGTGGCCACCCCACCATGGCAGGGGCTGCTCAAGCCCAGCTGCTTCCAGCCCCACATAGAGCCATTGATCCATGCGGGGCTAGAAGCGGCAGCCCCATGCATGGCTGGAAGCAGCAGCTCTTTGCATGGCTGCTGGCTCCCAGCCCCATGTGGGACTGCAGCAGCCCCCCAAGCAGGTTTAACTAATCGTGTAGTTGATACAATTTGTCAACTCCTCGATAAGCCTAGGATATTTACATTGGCAGTAGTTGTAACATAATATGGGTTATTATAATTGCATGCTGTCCCTA
This sequence comes from Pelodiscus sinensis, assembly GCF_052426305.1. Lineage (NCBI taxonomy): Eukaryota > Metazoa > Chordata > Testudines > Trionychidae > Pelodiscus > Pelodiscus sinensis. Next base: position 47,426,643 of record NC_143052.1, read on the forward strand.
CGTGGCCATCTACAGGTAGTCCTTAAATTGGCCAGTGACAACCTATTTCAAAGCCAAGAAGACTTACTTCCATGGATGCAAGTGGCCGTTCTTTTCCGCCTGGATTCATGATCCAGAGGCACTATCGTCCTGACACTTGGGTCAAAGCATCAATGTGAAAAATGAATTGCTGTTTGAACGTGGGATAAGTCAGCATCAGGGAATAGAAAACGTGTCCAATAACCTCTTCAAAACCTGGAAAGCTTCCCTATCTTTCTGGGCAGAAGGCAAGGGACAAAAATCCATTTTTTTTCTCTTCTGGCTCCTTCCCTATTCATTATAGCCTTTGGAAAGACGATATAAGGCTTGCACAATATGAAAAGAGTCCCCAGTGAACCCACAATGTCACCTCAGGAAGAAACTTGCAGGCTTTTGTATCTCTTGCATTGCTTCTGTTTCTTTCGCTTCAAACGGGACTGCAGCTTTGCCATACCCTTCATGTAGTAGTAATATTCCCAACTGCTAGACTTCCCTCTCAAACAAGTCATACTGCACTAAGTTTTAATTTTATTCCACAGTCATTCAATGTGAGAAACACTTTCCTTTCATTTCTTGTTTATTGCTGAATACCCTTGCTATATACCAAAATGTCCCATAAAAATAATCCACAGGTCATCTTGGAAACAAAATACTTGCCCATACAATGTTGGAAAGCAGACAGAGCATTCATCAACTCAAAGGAAATGCAAAAATTTGCTCATTTTTCCAGTGTGGTTACAAATGCAGTTAGCCTATGAGCATCTTCACTCAAACTCCTAAGAATAAGTATACTAAAGACATTCGCTATCCACTGAACTGATCTAAACTGGATTCTGGGTAGAAAACATCTCTCAGTATAGTTTTATAGCTTCAGTCTGTATAATCTATATGGAGTCTCAATGGTCTAAGCTTTTGATATTTACAAATCACTGGGAGCACAATGGCTTTATCCTTTCTATCAAGAAAGGATTTCTATTATAGCTTTTGACCATCGCATAGTGGGATTAAGAAAATGATGTTACAATAGCAGTTCCAGTAAACTGGGTGGATATCTACACATTTTGGCTATGTCTACACTCTCGGCTTCTTGCGCGAGTAATATGCAAATGAGGCTAAGCGTGGAATATTGCTGAGCCTCATTTGCATACCTAATGAGCCACCATTTTTTTCAGAAGAGGCTCTTGCGCAAGAAGGAACGTCTACACTGCCCCTTCTTGTGCAAGAAAAAGCCTCTTGCTCAATGCCGTTACACCTATTACTTTTCAGGAAGAACGGCATTGCGCAAGAGGATTTTTCTTGCACAAGAAGGGGCAGTGTAGACGCTCCTTCTTGCACAAAAGCCTCTTCTGAAAAAACTGGTGGCTCATTAGGTATGCAAATGAGGCTCGGTGATATTCCACGCTTAGCCTCATTTGCATATTACTCGTGCAAGAAGCCGTGAGTGTAAACATAGCCTCAATGTTTATCCTCAAACATGGAACATTCCCTTTATTTGAGACACAAGTGCCATATGCTCTTCTCTCAACATTTTGTGAAACAGTGCCTGCTGCTCCAGGGTCAAGTGAGAAAGGTCAAGCAGGGTAACCCAGCTTAGAGAAAGTAGGAGGTTCGTCGTGTATTATTAGCTGGGTACAGAGCTACTCTTAATTGTTCTGAATCCCCTTTGCTTCCATTTGTGGCTCAGACAGGGTCATGTAGGCCTTGTATGTACTGCACATTGTATCTGGGTCATGCAGCTCAAAGGGACTATAATATCCACTTGTCTCTTCTCAGACTAAATGACCTATCCCCCTTTTCCAGTTCTGCAGATAAAACAGATCAGAATTTAGGACTGTTTGATTCTGCACTGAAGTATTACTCCTATACTTCAAATAGGTGAAGATGGACTGGCAATGGTCCTCTTTCATTCTTTACGTTCAAATTCCTTTTATTGCATTTAAATGAATTACAGACCTCTCCAATATCTATTTCCTTACAAGGAATGATATCTGCTGTCACCAGTGGCGGCCCGTCAATACAGGCGAACTAGGAGCTCACCTAGGGCGCCAAGATAAATGGCCGTTGAGGGCTTTGGAGGCGGGGGCACCAATCGCGCGTTGCACCTAAGGTGCCAATTGCCAGCAGCTCGTCTAGGGCCACTCCTGGCTGTCACCAATCATGTACTACAATTGGGCAAACTGAGTGCCACTTCAGACCCTCCCTTTAAAAGAAAGAAAAAGGAGTCTTGAGCCCATTCATTATAGGCAAGTCAAGATTTTTCTCCTTTCCCAGAAGTTCAACAAGTGGTCAAAATTGATAGAGAGGTTGCTTTGCTGCCACTTAGCAACCCCTGCAACTGGCCTATCTTTACCAATGAGACATGAAGCATGGCCTAGTTTGTGGACAGGGTACTACCCTGCTGGAGAGGAGGGCTGGATTCAGGTCCCCGTTCAGCCATAGACTCCTTTGAGACCTGGGACAAGTCAGCCTGTGCTTCAGCTCCCTGCCCATAAAACAAAGCCAAAACTCACTGCCTCACAGGGGTGCTGCAAGAATTAATATTCATTAACCTGAGTCACTTGGATATCATTGTGAAGTGGGCTAGACAGATCTGAGACCACCGGAGTGGTAGTTTTCCTGTATTCTGGCTTCCAAAACAGTGTTTTTCCTTTCTTGTCTGCTTCCTCTTTCTGTGGTGTGGCTGGCTCAGGATTGCTCGGGATTCTTGCCTCACACCATTCATTTATTCTACCTGAGCCTTCCATCCTTTACTATACACCACCTAACTCAGTTCTGATTTTGATCCCATCACCCTAGCATCTGAACACTTCAGCTTCCAATTATTGCCTTTTTTCAGCCCCAGAGTCCTGTTATTGCCTATAAAAATTAGCAGTGGATGATATGTTACAACTGACTTGTCTCGGTCAGATGAAGAAATGATACTTTGCTACAGATCCGTCCGGTGCAGTAATACATCCAAAGAGGTTTTTTTGAGATACTAAACAACTCTGCTCAAATGCAGATATTAACAAAAACCAGGGATATGCTTTTTCTATTTAATGGGTCCTCAACAGCTACTGCAGGGGAATAAAGCTAAGTATGTTTTCCTGCTAAATAACTATGCAGTTTTAGTGCTGGGTTTATAGATTTTACTACAGCTTCCACAATCTCAGTCTCCACACAATATATACATGATGAGTAATCTCTTTGTAATATTCTGTAGTGCACTTTAATGCAGTGCTGTTTCAAACAGAACTATGTTAAAGTTCACAAGGGAATCTTTAGTGCACACCAGCAGGTTCTAAATGGATCAATAAACGCACATGTTAACAGGTTTTAGAAATCACACCCCAGTAGTCCACATTACTGCTCCATGTAGACAAACCCTTTCATAAACCATTCTTAGTTATGTCTGAAGCTGCTGTAGTTCACACAGTCCCATTAACCTGGTTCTCCAATTTGTCTAACAATTCAGAACTCCAGAGGTACTTTAGGAGCTGAATTTGTGGTTTTAAGATTACAGCTGCCACCTCATTTTCATTTACAGTTGTCTCAGACACTGTTAATATAGCTCTGACTTTGATACCACCCTGAAATTGTGGTTTTGTTTCTCAGATGTAAGGGACAAGTACTGGCAACTGTTACTAGTGTTGGCCTGCTAGGGTTGCAGCTGATAATTTAAGTTCAGAAACAGATATTCCTTCATCTTCCAGCTAGGGTTGCCAGGTGTCTGGTATTGACCCAGGCAGTCCAGTTTTTTCTCCTCCAGTCTGGTAAAAAAATTCAGAAAATACTGGACACCTAAAATGTCCGGTATTTTCTGATTTTTTTTTCCCTGCCAGGAGGCAAAAATACCGGATACCTGACAACCCTACAACACACTCAGCAACCAGGCTCAGCTCCCAGCCCCCCCAGATCCTGCACCCCCACTTACCTGGTTCCACAGGGAACCTGCCTTCTGGCTCCAATCAAGAAAACAAGATGGCCACCAGCAAAAAGCTTAAAGACTTTTCTTAAAGGGGCCATGCTGTTTTAATGATATTTTTTTAAATTTTTTTGCTTAACTCTAGGAGCCCTTTTTCTTCCCACTCAACAGAATTTTCTCCCTGGTGTTTTTTTTGGAGGAGGGGGAGGGGTATTCAGTATTTTTGGTTAAACCATCTGGCAACCTTACCTCCAGCTGAGTAGTGCCTCCAGGGCCGCCCACAATATTTTGGCACCTGAGGTGGGGAGCTCAAATGATGGCCCCATGCCTCCTCGCTTGGGCCAAAACTTTGAAAGGTCTCAATTCTCTGGGTCCTAGTAGCGCCCCCCCCAAAACTCTGGCACCTGAGGTGGCCACCTCAGTTCGCCTCATGGTAAGGCCAGCCCCGAGTGCCTCCCCGATGATCAACTGTTCTTCTAATTAGAATACAATGTCTTGGTTTTCCTCCTTCTGGTTATTTGACAACTTCATTTATAAATGTTCATTTTAAGGTGATAACAGCGTTTCATGATTCTAACAGTAAGGTCTCCTGGCCCTCCGTCATTGATTCTTTTGTAATAAGATTACCTGTGAAATCAACGGTCTCAGTAGAAATTCTACACTTATTGTACTCTGATGGGAAGAGATATGAGAAGGGCACAGAAACACTGACTTGGGAATTTAATTAAATAAAATTCAGAGTCACAGTAACTTCTTCTCGTGCTCTTTAACTTCCCAGGACAAAACTTCACAGATCTTTTTCCAGGTTTGATCTATCCACAGACCCCTTGTAGTTAGCTTCTCTTAGGGTACGTCTAGACTACATGCCTCTGTCGCCAGAGGCATGTAGATTAGGCAACCAGACATAGGAAAATGAAGCGGCGATTTAAATAATCACCGCTTCATTTAAATTTACATGGCTGCCGCGCTGAGGAGGAGGAGGCATACCTGGGTGGTCGACAAATACCTTAGATGTCGACACCCGCACGTCCAGACTATCGTGCTGAGCCGACAAACAGCTGATCAGCTGTTTGTCGGCTCAGCGCGGCAGCCATGTAAATTTAAATGAAGCGGCGATTATTTAAATCGCCGCTTCATTTTCCTATGTCTGGTAGCCTAATCTACATGCCTCTGGCGACAGAGGCATGTAGTCTAGACGTACCCTTAGACTTAGTCTACATGAGGAGTTTAGGTCAAACTTAGCTACATTAGCTCAGTTTTCTAAACAATGAGTCCACACCACCAAACCCATTCCACCAACTTTAAGGGTTATTAAAGTTGATTTAGGTACTCCTGTTTTTCATGAAGGGTAATGGTAAATTTGACCTTGTCATGGTGGAAAAAGGATACACCATGGACATTCAGCAGTGCTGCATGAAAATAAAGGCAGGCATACCAGAAGGCAAAGAGACATTCTAGGTCATCACCACAAACATGCCATTTCTATAAGCAGCTGCATGGGATTCTGAAGTGGGGGGACCCAACCAATATCCCAAAGCTTGATTCCTCCAAGAGACTCTTCAGGCAACCTCAGGCAACAGCAGGGAGTACATTGTGGATGAGGAAGAGGAGGAGAATGGTCAGCAGGCAAGTGTAGCATCTGATCTCACTGACAGCCAGGACCTTTTTTAAAAAACAATAGAGCCAGTTCCCTCCTCCCAGGATGTCTTGTTGCTCGACCCTGATGGTGGGAAGGGCACTTCTGGGGAGTTCACATTTTTAATCAAGCTACGGGTGGGTTAAGGTGACTGAGTGAGCTCTCTGGTGGCCACTCTGGCTACACAGTGGGGGTTTCCTGAAACAGTTTGTTAATATGTCTGGAGACTGAGCAGGAATCCTCCCTGCACATCTCCATGAAGCTCTCCTACAGGTACTATTTCATCCCTCTCACATGGTTTCTGAGCAGACCTGCCTTATTCCATCCTCCATACTAGGATACCTTTCCATGCTAAACCAGCAGTTATTCGATTGGCGTCATTGCAGCACAGAGCACTGCAGCATAAAGTCCAGGTTTCTGGACACATTCAGTCAGCATCTGCTCCTTATCACTATGCGTGATTTGGAGAAGATTAGTATCGCACATGGTAACCTGGATGCTGTATCTGCAGCCTAATGGGTGCTTAAAAGCATAACTTTGGCCTTGTACATAATACATGCCTATTGTCTTGAGCAGACATTATTTTATGCTAAGAGATTAAGTTCTGTATTCTACACTAGGCTGCCCACCCTGGCATAAAATCCACCCCCTTACTTTCACAGATATTATGAAGCACACAGAAGGCTGCCACAGCAATGGAATGTTGCTTTCTCTGAGGTCTAACCTAGTCAATAAACTACAAAACTTTCTCTTTTAACATCCAAATGCACATTCTACCACCATTCTGCACCTGCTCAGTCTCTAGTTGAACTGCTCTATATTGCAGTCCAGGCTGCCTATGTATGACTTCATGACCCATGGGAGCAAGGGGTAGGCTCAGTCTCCAAGAATCATTATTGGCATTTCAACACTTTTTATAGTAATTTTCTGGCCTGGGAAGAAAGTTCCATCTTGCAGCTTTCTGAAGAGACCCAGAATTCCTAAAGATGCAAGCATCATGCACCTTTCCCAACCATCCCCTGTTGATCTTGGTGAAATGGCCCTTATGATCCACTAGTACCTGCAACACCATCAAGAAGAACCCCTTGTGGGTTATGTACTCTTTCGAAGGTGGTCAGGTGCCAAGATAGGAGTGGTATTCCATCTATTGCCCAACGAGAGTTACAGAACCCCACTGCGGCAAAGCCATCCACTATGTCCTGCACATTTCCCAGAGTCACTGCCCTCCATAGCAGAAAGGTATTGATTGCCACGGCTACTTAGATCACAGCAGCCCCTACTGTAGATTTCCCTGTTCCAAATTGATTCCCAATTGACCAGTAGCTGTCTGGCATTGCTAACTTCCACAGGGCTATCGCCTTTCACTTTTCAACTGTCAGAGTGAGAGATTTTTTCTGGTATTGCTGCACTTCAGGGTGGGGGTTAGCAATTCACAAACTTCCATGAAAGTGCAAAAGTTTTGCACCAGAACCAGTGTTCTGTTGTGTCAACAGGACCGACTGCTGCCTGCATCTGCCAGTTGCTCCACTCAGGTGTTTTATACATGTCTGTGTTCATGGCTTCCTCACATTCTTCCTCAGTCAGGTGGCTCTTGACGAGGTCCACGCCACAGCAGAAGGCGAGAGACATTTGCTAGGATTGTCACAGTACTTTGCTTATGAACGAGGTCCATGCTTACCTTCCTAAGGCATCAGCACGGAAAGCCAGGGGAAAAAAGGGTCTGACAAGATTGTTTTCAAATGGGGAGGAAAGGAGGAGATGAGTGCATTATGGAACACTGATGACATGTACCCAGAATGCAAAGGGGCAGCAAAACTGTGAAACACATACCCACAGCGCGTCCCTGTCATAGTCAACAGTAATCACCCTCCTGGAGACCCACTTGATCAAAGTCTTGCACGCACTGGCGACATGCACCTTCAACTTTCTAAAAATCTGGTGCTTTAAAAAAAAAAAAAAATCAACCTTACTAAATTCTACCTTATCTCATAGGGTATGTCTAGATTACATACCTCTGCCGACAGAGGCATGTAAAATGGGCTACCCAACATAGTCAATGAAGCGGGGATTTAAATATCCACGGCTTCATTAAAATAAAAATGGCCACCACGCTGCGCTTGCTCAGCTGATCATTGGCACAGTGCGCGAGTTAAGATGCATATTGGTCGACAAGGGAAGCCTTTGTCGACCGCTCCCTTATGCCTCGTGAAATGAAGTTTATAGGAGTGGTCGACAAAGGCTTCCCTTGTCGAGCAAGCCGCGTCTTGACTCACACGCTGTGCCGATGATCAGCTAAGCCGGCACAGTGAGGCGGCCATTTTTATTTTAATGAAGCCGGGGATATTTAAATCCCTGATTCACTGACTACGTCGAGTAGCCTATTTTACATGCCTCTGTGACAGAGGCATGTAATCTAGACGTACCACTGATGTAGACAAAACCTGAATGTCAGTTTACCCAATAAAGGGAGAAATGCTCCAGTCAGACTGGAAGCACCAGTCATCTAGAGGGAGAGCCATGAAGAACTTTTTCCTAAATTGTTCAATTTGGAATGATAATAACTTTCCATTACAACTTTCTCTTTTTACAAAACTTTGAGTGGGGCATGACTAACAGGTTAAAACACTACTACTACCATAAAGCAACACCTATACAGGTTGAACCTCTGTAAACCGGTACTCTCCTGTCCGGCAACATCCATGGTCTAGGAGGGCCACAGATGTTTCAGCATCAGAGAGTCCGGGTGGCGCGCTGGTGCCTCAGAGCTTGGCTCTCGACAGCTGGGCTGCCAGGTGCACCCCAGTGCTGCAGTAGGGCTGCTTAGCAGGGCTTCCCGGTGGGGCCCAGAGTGCCCAGCAGGGCTGCTCAGTGCACTGCAGCAGGGCTGGATGGCGCACCCCAGCTGGGCTGTTTGGTGTGACAGGCAAGGAGGGATGGGGCCCAGCAAGGCAGTGGGCTTGTGGCAGGTCCAGGGGTGGAGGGCTGGTAGCAGGGAGATATGACCTCCCCTGATCCAGCTAAATCTCTCATCCAGGACAAGTTAGATCCCAAGGCGGCCGGACCAGGGAGGTCCAACCTGAGCTGAAAATATGTTCTTGTTTTTCCAAAGGAAGATGTGCAGTTTTTACAGTGGTTATTATAAATCTTATAGAATGAAACCCTGAATGAACGTATGTATGAGTGAATAAAATTCCTCAGTGAAGAATATTGAAACTGCTCAGTTGAAAGAAATTTGTTACCTATGTTTTCATGACCACAGACACGTTTCTCAGATTTATATCACACTTTGGAAGACTCAGAATTTAAAGCAAGACATTAGTTTAAAGCAAGACTTGTATGGCAAATCTGACAGATGGAATTTAATTGTATGTGAATGGAAAGTTTGACTCATTTGTCTCCATTTCCCTTCCATAGCACAATACAGCTTGTTTTATTGAACAGTAAACTTGATTTACAAATATTGTCTTTGTAAATTTGAATGAGCCCCCTTGTATTACATCTCTAGATAGCCCTTGCTGCCTCCCTTCTTGTGTGTCTGGAGGGGAGCAGGCAGTTCCACTGGTGCTCAGGGAGAAAATGGCTTTTAAACTGACTCCCCTCACAGACCAGCTCCCGCCAGCCACTCCACAGTTGCCCATACCTGCTCCCGTGCAGCTGAGAATGCATTGGCTGCCAGCCCCGCCCCCAGGGACTGCTCAATAACTGTACCACCACCAATATTTAATGCAGTTACACAATTATTCAATTACTCGATATCTAACACCCCTAGTTTTACCTAGAGTATCTGGTTCACACATAGTGCAGATCCCTGGCATCCCAGTGCCTGTCTGATAGTGCTAGGGCCTCATCACTCTATATTCTCTTTTCTCTCACAGCACGGATTCAACAGGGTTAGGTTGTCAGGGCCTCCCCTGGCTGTAGCTGCAACCAATTTGAATCTGTCCCACCCCAGAAGAGGATGAGGGGGAGGTATTACACTGCAAGCTGTGAAGACTGCCTGCTCCCTCTCACCAAACAAACAGCTCTTCTCAGGGGAAACATGGGAACTGCTGCTGCAAAGCCAGCTGGACCCACTTCTTCACATACACCTGCAGAAGGACCAGCCATGTGCAGGTCACAAGGGTGAGAGTGGGATCTAATGTTTTACTTATTAAAGTTACTGTTACATGCCTTATCCTGCATTGGGAAAAACATGTCATAGAGCAAGTTAGGACCAATTCTATTTCTGTCCGTATTTGTTTATTTTCAGCTATGTAATTACTTTATTTGCATGTACAAGTGTAACTTCTGCATCTGCAAATCAGACAAACTATTGCACAGCTATGTTATTGGAAAAGCTATCTCTTAATAGGTTGCTATTAGGTTTTGTGATTGATTGATGTGCATGCGGGTTCTTCACAAATTTTAGAGATGGTTGCATTTATAACAACAGTATTTCATGTTTAGTTAACCGTGTTTAATTAACCGTATAACTGCTGAAAATTTCAGCGGTTACATGGTTACATGTGCGGTTGGGAGGGAAGATGGCTCCCCAGAAGCTGGTATGTGCGGGGAGCTAGCTTAAAAGCCAGCTCCCCACGCTTACCAGCTCCCACTTGCCCTCCTCCCCTGTGCTGCTGCCTCTAATAGGCTGCAGCATGGGGTGGCAGATGGCTCCCCAGGAAGAAACCAGGTCCCTACATGTACTGTGAGCCTGCGTGTAACTGTGAAAGTTAATCGATGAGCCCAGGCTCATTGGTTAACCATATACACAGTCACACTTTCACATCCTTAGGACTAACATCAACTTTTTATCAAAGAACATTTTGCCTTCTGCAGAATCTGAAAGAGTCGTGGAGGTAGAAACAAACAATCACCACGTGATAAGTCCGCCCAGTGGGCTGGACAGGGTCACAGGATGGAAGTTTGGACCCCTGCTGCATATAATAACACAGTGCCATATGGCTGAGAAAAGATAAACACAAGCATTCAAGGCAACTAATGTGAAAGAGAACTTTTTTTTTTTAAACTGTTTGCAGGGGAGCATCATGTAATTTTTACTTAGCTTGGTACTCTTACAATAATTGCTATTACATGGTTGTTTTCCATCATTACAAGTAACAAAATGATCATAGCCTTGAGTTTCTCGTTCTTTCCCTTCCTCCATGAGCACTATAAGAACATGCCTGCATTTCTCCAATTATGCTCATATAGTCTTTTATTGAGCTTCTGACTGCTGTCAGGAATCACTGAATGGGTCACTAGATTTGGCTGTTAAAGGCACAGTGCAATCATATTGAATGTGGGCAGAATATAGGTTTTAAAGCACTGAGTTTGCTTATGTGCATTTGTTAAAATAAAATTCTCTCTATTTAAAATATAGAGTATCATGTTTTCAAGATGCAATGCAAAAGCTTCGCTTCCTAACTCTATTACCATATATACAGCTGCGATAAAAATCTTACTATCAATTTCATGCTTTTTGGACAGCTGGCAGGGCTTGTTACTGTACTGTTCTCCAGGTTGGGGCAGTGCTGGTTTTTTTTAAACATAATGCAAGTATAATGAGCCAAACCATATTGTTCTATCCAGACAGAAAATTCTATAGTCTTATAGCTAGACAGCTTACACTCTCAGACTTCAGGACTCTGGAAGAAAAATGAAAATGAAAAGCAAAAGAGGTCTAATCTAGTATTTGTTTAAATTAGGCTTTTAAAATTTGGTCTCCTCACTGCTTTAAAAAAAAAAAGTTGTTCTATGATTACTGCTATTCTGTGTAACAAACATGGCCAAGTCTACACTGCAGAATCAATCACTGGGGATGCTTTAGCAATAAAGCAACTATCCTGCCATGATTCAGGAGCTCAGACTAGATGACATTAGGTTCTTTCCACTTCCAACCATAACACTGATGTCTCAGACAGCCCCCTTCATTAAAGATCCCAGTGTCCTGAGGTAGAAAAGGTCAAAGAGAGAGAAACACAGTAGACAAGGAAGAGATTTATACAAAAGGAAGGTGAAGGCTCAGAAAGATGGATGAAAGACTCTGAAATGCCTGACTTGACTGGCTTTCATTCTGTAAGTCGCCAGCTGGGGAGTGCTCTTGGTGGCACCTATCGTAGCAGGGGTGGGGCAATGCACAACCCATGTGTGGCTCTGCAGTCTCCACCGCAACAGCCAATTTTTGCGGTTTTTTGTTGGTTTGTTTGTTTGACTTTAGGCACACAATAGGCTTCAGATCATTCTGTGAAACAAGCAGTGCTGGTTATACTAGCTCAAATCTCCCTTTTTTAAATTCAATAATCTGGGCACCATGGAAACAAAAGCAGACACAGCTGTTGTCAGAGCAAACCAGATAGCACATGGATGACTGTATCAAAAAGTCCTGTTGAACAGATAATAAGCTAGTCGTTTATTATATACTTTATAAAACAAGAGGGGTCCATCAACATGAATAATAGGATTTACTACTGAATTTCTAACTACGTGGCACACGTTCTCTGAAAGAAAACACCAAAACACGTGATTTTTTGTAATGTATGTTAATATATAGATTGCACACACACAAGTTGTGCCTTAGAATTCCTGATGTGTTATGATTATACTCAAGTAAAATATTAGGCATTTCGTTTTCTACACCTATCACTGGGATCTCCATATAGGCATACATCCTAGATAGAAAGTGTGAAAAATTGGGATGGAGAGTAACAGGCACCTACACAAGGCAAAGTGCCAAATATCTGGACTGTTTCTATAAAATGGGGACATCTGGTCATCCTAACAAGGAAAAGAAATTAAAGTCAATAATACAGAAAAAAATGACCAGAAAAACATAAGAAATCAAAGAGCAAATTCTGTTGTTTTTTTCCTTCGTGACCTTGAACAGGGCTTGTTCAAGAGAAATAGGGAGCAGCCACAGTGTATCAACAGGACCAATTAACCCTTGGAAAGATTGAAGTTCTTTAGAGTTAAGACTGCATGATCACCAGATAGCCCAGAATGTATGCTTCCTAGTTAATGGCCAGCTGTAAACAGGGTTCTATGCAAACTATTGTGGAAATGCACTGCATATAAATTAAACTCAAAATAAACTAGGGTTATTTCTGCTAAATTAGATATGCTTTTGGTAATTAGTGTGTAGATTAATATATTAAATATATAGTATACCATGAAGCATTTTTTATTAGCTATAGAAAATCACTGGATACCCACAGATCTTTATGTAACTGCACTGTCTGCTACCAACAATATTATAATAAAACAGGTCCTAGAAGCAATCTTCCATTCGCTTTGCTAGGTTACTGATTGTTCTTTACACTGAAACACATCTCACTTGTTTTCAGTGACATGTGTCTCCATTGCTTTTACCCAGGAGACGCAGTTCCAAGTTTTCAGCACAGAGATAAACAAACAAACAAACAAGACCCCATTATTTTGAACTGTTAACCCCATATTCAGAATTCTTGCCTTCCTCCCAAACTGCCCATTCAGTTTGGTTTCTCATATTTCAAAAGAATTTAAGAAAGACTCCTCTTTTACCAAACCAAAGAAAAAAAATACCGAGAACAATTTCATCACCAGCTTTTCCCCCCATGTTAAAATAATTATTCGCAGCCTTTTCTGATCTAATCCTGTAGCATCCTTTCCTTCAGACATGCACATTATCATACCACATTCATTTCTGGTTTTGACACAATAGATCATTGACGGATAAGGATCTTATCAATTAACACATTCAAGTGAAACTGCATTTTTCTCTGCATCTTCTAGCGGCCTGGATTCAGCAATGCTGACAGCTCTAAGCTGAGTAGGTGCTGGCCTCAAGGATGCATACACAGATAGAAGGTAGATGCTTTCCCCCAGCATCTTTAGCCCCTTTGCAAATAGGCTAGAACAGCACGTTTTTGCTAAAACCTACAGCAAAAGGGATGCAACTACTGTGGATTCAATGTTGATACAACAAGCCCTGTTACAAACAGAAAGGGATGTAAGTGGGAAGCATTTACTTACATGAAGATTCAGTGCCAAACATGGCTGGCCCCAGATGCTGCTATTAAAGAAGGAAAAAGGGAAAATGAGTGAAAGATAGAGGGAGTGTGTGAGAGAAGGATGAGACTGCTACACAGCAGGGGTCATGAAGCCAGACAATGCAGTCCAAGCTATCCAATCTGCCAGATTCTCTTCTTAAGCTTCACACTGCAGACAGCTTTTCCTTGCAACCAAAGCAAAGGTCTTTTTCAGGAAGCAAAAGTCAGGAGCTGCTGTTTTAAATCCAAGAGGTAAGGGAAGGTCAGTGTCCCTTCTGTGATGCAGTGAGGCAGAAATAGGTAGCAGACACCAGATACTGCAATCCACAGCCCCTGCTCTCAGTAAGACAATAGCATAGCTTATGCATACACTGGATGACGTCAGGACACTGCAAAGACTGACTGCTGTTAACCAGAGGCTCAGAGGGGGCTTGAATAGAGCAGAGCAATTCAAATGGGAATGTCTTTGTCACAAAATACAGAAGACAAAGAACCAGACATATATTTCCCTCCCTGATAAGTAAAAAAAAAAAAAAAAATCAACCAAAAAAACAAAAACCCACAACACTCCATGATTTAACATGAGCATTAAAATATCTCTGTGTTGAATTTACAGTGATTGCCTTAACTTCGCAAATCCAAAGTGTTTTCTTGCAAGCAAGCCATAAAGAACAAAGATCCCTGGGCCATCTACTTGATGTACTGCGTGGTACTTAAGAAAGAATGAAAAAATATATTTCTATCAGAAATGAACTCACAAAATTGCCTTTTCCATAGCAGAAGTTATTAAATGTGGAAATTAACCTAAACTTCACATACCTTTTTTATTTAAGATGGATAATCAAGTGTTCACTGATTTTATTAAATGCTACTGTCCTGGTGTGCTGCAGCAATGATCTATCCACAACAAAGAGGTCACATATATAACATATAAAAAACTGATGCTGTTCTTTTGCTGCAAAACCATGATAGCAACAACAGGAGCATTTTTCTCCCTCTTCAACTTTATTTAAAAGTGTCTAGATTTAGTACTTCAAAACCTTCACAGTATTTAGAATTACTCCTTTCTGGAACAACTAAGGAATTTAGGAAAAAAATGATAGTGTAAAAATAAATATAAACAATGACCTAAACTGACTGCTAATAATCTCACGGCAGACAAAAGACTTCCTACAGAAATCTCTGAAGCCAAGATAAAGTCCCTGCGTTAGGGAGAGCAGTGAAGCAGTAAGTTGATGGGTTTGAGGCTAGTAGGCAAGAGGGTTCATCGAGAAGAATGGCTATCCAGAGGGGGCAAACAGGAGAACATTTTTAATGGCTCTCATTGAGAAAGCAAATGCAGCTGCAAACCTAGCAAAGACTGAAAATGTTGCCAGTGATGAAGAAGAAAGGAAATTTAAATGCACCCATTACATGAAGCACTTTAAAAAGATGGGGTGGAGAAGGGGGGAAATCATTTCTGGGCTTCTGCAAATTAAATATCACTAACCACTGTCAGAGCCTTGTTTATAAAGTATTCTATTTGTAAAATATAAAATGTCACCATGAACAGCAGGATTTATACAGTGGGAAACAGAGTAACAGTAATAATACTTTGCACATACAAAGTCTTCCAACAGAGGAACATATTATGCTTAAACATATTATGATGCTAATTTTTGCATTGCCTCAAGCCATGTGCCTCAGGAACAGATAGGGTTGCCAGGTGTCCAGTTTTGAACCGGACAGTCCAGTATTTGAGCTTTCTGTTTGGGAAACAAATTGAGAAAATAGAAATGAGAAAATACAAATGTCCAGTATTTTCTAAATAAGATGTAATGTAGATTGTGATGCAATGTCAAGTGTGTCCCGTATTTTTATTGAAACCATCTGGCAACCCTAGGAACAGATTGGGAAGCAATTTATAATTCAGAGAGTCACAAGCTGCCTCCCAGTTTTCCCCTGCTGTAGGGGGAAAACAGACCCTTCTTTGATCCAGCATCTCACACAGCAAATGATCCCAGCCAGTCCACAGCAGCTGCACTGAGGGGTCAAGACTCCATCCGTTCCTGGCCCACTTGCACAGTGGCACCATTTTAACTAAGTCAGTATAATTAAAATAGCACAAGACCCCTTGTGTGGATACAGTCAGATCTAGTGTAAAGAGCTTATCTGTCTATATATTTTAGAAATGTGACTCTGTCCATGAGTCTGTTTGTTCAAGAACTCCTCCTAAATAGTAAGAGCTAGGGCCACCAAATTTGGTATGCAACTTCCTCCTATCCTAATTTAAAGCAAGGTCAGGGCGTGATTGCGCTAGGAAAATGGACTGTTGGTCTGCGAATTGGACTGCTTTCCGAAACATAGAAAAGGAGGGGGTACAGAGAGGAGGGATGCGATATGAGAGTGGCCACGGGAGGGGAGGGGGGGCAAGGGCAGGGGAGATCTACAGGCAGTCCCCGGGTTACGTACAAGATAGGGACTGTAGGTTTGTTCTTAAGTTGAATTTGTATGTAAGTCGGAACTGGTACATATTGTAGGGGAAACTCTAGCCAAACATTTCTCCAGAGCTCAGTTTTATTCTCCCACACCTCACTTCTCTCAGTCCTTTATTCTCAAGCTGAGGTGTCTGCTGTGAAAAGCCGCTCTGCGTCTCCCTGGTCTGCTGGGGGAGGGGGTGCTAGCTTCGCGTCTCCCTGGTCTGCTGGGGGGAAGCAGCTAGTGCGGGGTTGCCTCACCCCGTTCGTAAGTAGGGATCCGATGTAAGTCGGATCCATGTAACCCGGGGACTGCCTGTATACTGCAGATTGGCGGAGGCAGGGGGGGCAGTGGCACCACCCAAGAGAGTGGTCAGCAGGCCTGGGGTTCACCATTTTGCCTACCGTCAGATCAGGTAAGTAGCCCACCATGCCAGCCCTTCCCCCCAGAGCTGGGGCCAAGGGCTAGGGGGAAAGAAAAGGCCCCTGCTAGCCAGGGAAGCTGAGGGGGGTAGAAGGTCCCTTCCAACCAGGGAAGCTGGAGGGAGAGATAAGGCCCTTGCAGCTGGGAGGATGGATAAAGGAAAGAAAGTCCCAGCCAGCAGGGGCGGGGGGGGGGGGGGGGGGAGGAAGAGAGAGGCGAGTGGAGAAGAAGGCCCCTGTTGGCTAAGGAACAGTGGGAGAGGAGAAAAGGCCCTGCCAAATGGAACTCTCTCCCCCACCCTGAGCCCTTCCTCATTCCCCCAACTCACACCCCCCATACATCCCCTGCCCCTACCTTGAACCCCTCTTCAACCTCCCACCTGACTCCTGTACCCCTCCACTCTCCTAGCCCTCTGGCCTGCCCTGCCCTGACTCTTGCACTCCCCACACCGTTGGCTCCTTGCTCTGAAGGACCTGGGCAATGCCAGGTAAGTCTTCTAGCATGAGGATAATTCCCATGTGGGACAAGAATAAGTTAAGTGGCATAAGAGACTTCTATCTAGGGGTCTAGAACAATTTTTGTAGTGGGGGTCCTGTTGAAGCAAACTGGAAACCCTGTATATAATGGAAACCACTTCCAACATGGGGGTGCTGCAGCCAACAGTGACTGGTGACAGGGGAAAGTGGGGGATCCTTGCTTCACCCCTCTCCACCTCTTCCCAGCATCCCCTGGAGTGGCACAGCTGGGGAATGGTGCTGTGCGGGCTAGAGCCATCCAGTCTGTTCCTTCCCTACCACAAGTGGGTGGAGAGGGGGGCACACCGCCTGCTGCTGTACCCCTCCACATGTACCCCTCTACACACACACCCCACCAATAGCTGAAGCACTCCCCGCACCTCTCATTCCAGCTCCTATGCTTTTATGGCATATAAATTACATTCACACAAGGGCGGAGTCCTGCCAGCACACCTGGTTTAATAAAATAATTACAGACCTAACCGGTACATAGGACTGGAAAGGATCTCCTAAATCCAGTCTTCTGCTGTTGCAGACAACCAGTGGGAGTTGTGGGGGTAAACAACATGACTGGCTTTAAGATTGAGTTTGGTCAATTTATGAATGGTCCACTCATAAGTTGACCAAACTCCATCTTATTAACAGTCAAGTTGTTTACCCCCACAACTCCCACGGAAAGGTTGTTGCAGAACCTCACTCCTGTGGTGGTTAGAAGACCGATCAGAATTTTCAGCCTAAATTAATTCACAGCCGGCTTATACCAGTTCAAAATTTGGGGGTAGACCAGGCCTGAATATGCATTTAGGTACCTCACTTTAGACACTGAAGTGTGAAAATTTTGGCTAAGTGACTGGGCCAACTTCACAGAAGTCCTAGGTGTCAGGCCAGAATAAGGCACAGAATTCAGAACTCCTGACTCCTTTAAATTCAGATCAACTTTTTTCTTTTAATATAAGCAAAATATTTTTGAACTTTCACACCGATGACTAAGGTTGATTGTTCCACAATATTATAGTGGAGGAAGATGCAAAACTGTAATAATGTAACAGACCCTTCCAGTTATATCCTTTGAGCACTTGCAACACACTTTTGCGCACAGGTGCTGACTTTCCAATATGTGTGGGGTATAGGGGTTCAACCCCAGACTCTTCCTTGGGCCCTGCCCCTAACTCCACCCCTTTCCCCCAAGTCCCACCCCACTCCACCTCTTCTCCCCCTCCATTCCACATCCTCCCACAAACACACCAGACCTCTGCTCTTCTGCCCTCTCCCTAAAGCAGGGATGGGTAATAATTTTCACAGCGAGGACACAATGAATTTTGGCATATGGTCATGGGCTGGCTCCATCCCAGAAAAGTCAGGGCATGGGACAGAAGGGGCAGGGCTGGGGACTAGCCTTCCCCCAGAGTTGTCTGGGGCTGGATGCTTTGAATTAAAAACACAGCAAAAGGTTTGTAGCTCCCAGCCCCATTGCTACCATGTTGCCTGGCAGCTGCCTGCGGTTGCTATCACTATTTAAAGAGCCCGTGGTTCCGACCCCTTCCTGAGCCATTTAAATAAGGTCCTGCTGCCTGAACCACCACCTGGAAATTCGGTGGCACAGGCAACAGGATATAAAGGAAGCATCCAGATGCAGTCTGTGGGCTGGATCAAAGTGTTAGGTGGGCCACATCTTACCCAGCCCTGCTCTAAAGCCTCCTGCACACTGCTCAACAGCTGATCGTGGTGGGCAGGAGACATTGTGGGGGGTGGAACTAATAGAGCGGCTACCTTTTCCTCATAGATACTCCAACTGTGGAGCACTCACAAAATCAGCAGCTATTCCTTTGAGACCTCATTCCACTGGTGAATATATTATGGCTGAACACCACAGACCCATATGATATCAATGATAGTATCTCATACAATATTATGAGGTCAGAGACAGGCTGAGATGGTAGCGACTAGTAACTCTGAGTAATAACTATGTGATAGACTGCTAAAAAGACCACCCCTGAAACCCTTTAACAGGTACTTATCTATAAAACACTTAATGGGTTGACTCTTTCAGAAAACATTGAGTTACGTTCACTGTTCATCACTTTTATAGGGAGTATAAGATAGCAGTTAGATTTAGCAGGTAACTGGGATTAAGTACTCCTGATTTCTATTTCTAATTTTGCCATTTACTCATTCTAGGTAAGCTATTTAAAGTCCCTCTATGATACTTACAAAGGTGTAGTGCTAAATTAATATTTGCAGTAAGGTCTTGGAGCCTCAAATTAAAGCTTTTGCAATACTTAGCATGATCATTTTTTCTGGTAGTACCTACAAAGTGCTAGGAGCTGTTCAAACATTTGGTTTATTACAATATTCATTCATTTAAATAAATTTTTCCTATAAGAAATACAGAAGGGGATACAAATAAGTAGGGTATTAATTGCCCTCTGTCACACACATACATTATTTAGACAAAGGGAAATGTTCCACTTTCACAGCCCATCCTTAAAGAAGAATCAGCAGATATTATCTGTTTCTCTAATTAACACCACAGAGTATAACACAGCTTTCCCACCCATGCTTTTAATAAACCAGTAGCATGGCAAACTACTAGCATTTTGTAAAGATTTTTCTTTTAATTATTTTTCTCTCAAAATGATGCAAGCAGGAAATTCTGATCTAGCTCTTTTCACCAGGGAATCATTTCCTTTTGAGCCTAATGCTTCTTTTCCAAAGAAGAAACTGTGGGAAAGGAAAACTATTCTGCGAGATTCCCCTGACATACTCATCTCAAAAACTTTGTAGAGTGATTCAGAAACTGACCCCATAGATTTAAGGATTCAGAGGGAAAGCAGAGAACAGCCCTTGGGATAACCCTTCACACTGTCTTGCTCTTATTAATTATTACTATTATTTCTGCTATTGTAGTACCAAAGAGCCTCAGTCATGGCCAGGACCCCCAGGCGCTAGGTGCTGTACAAACACAGAACAAGCAGGGATTAGAAGGATGTTAGTGAGGTGGCTTTGTGGATGTTTACAGAGAACTCCTTCCAAGCATGAGGTGCAGTATGGGAAAAAGCCTGAAGGTACTTGGTTAAAAAATTTAACAAGAGGACAGCCGAGGCTAACAGCATGGGCCAATTGGAGGCTATACGTGATGGTATGATCACAAATGAGTTAGGATGGTATAATTGTCCGTGAAAGACCATTAAAGTGAATTCAAGGAGCTCGTGGTTAATACAGCAGAGAAGGGAGAGCCAATGGACAATTATAGAGAGGGGTGAAATGATCAAAGCCACAGGCCAGGAAACCAAAGTTTACAACAGAATTCTGAATGGAAATGGGGACACCATTTTGTTTCAGACAATGGAAAAAGTAACGTGGGAGTCAGCCATTTTTAGATGCAATTCTAAATAAAAAAGGAACGGATTGTCTGTCTGAAGGTGGAAGGCAATTTGGGTGAAAGTGATCATGAAATGACCAATTTGATGATCCTAAGGAAAGGAACCAGTGACAGCAGCACAAGAAACACCATGGACTTCAAAAAAGTAGACTTTACAAAACTCAGAGTACTGGTAGGTTAGGTCCCTTTAGAAGCCAATCAAAGGGATAATGGAGTTAAGCAGAGCTGGCTGTTCTCAAGGATACAATATTAAAATGCTCAACTACAAACCATCCCATTGAAAAGGAAAGACGGGAAGATTAGTTAGAGGTAAATATGGCTCTTTCATGACCTGAAAACTAAAAAAGAAATCCTTTAAGAATTGGACATGTTGCCAAAACTAGCTCAAGCATGCAAGGACAAAAGTGAATTACACCTATCAAGGTATAGAGAGGTTAAAAAGTTTTTAATTTGGTAACCGTGTAGCTGCTAAAAATCTTAATTGTTACACACGCTGCGGGCTCTGCACTACAAAGCTTAGCTTCACTTACTGCAGAATCTGGAATGAAGCCTTCCCAGGAGCGGACCCACCAGCGCCTGCTGGCCTGGGTCAAAGGGAGGAGGCTTCGCTGTCCCGCCGTTGGCCATAGCAAAGCTGCTTCCCTGGGACTTGGCTGAGTTTGAGTTTAATTGATACCATTAACTGATAAGCTTATCGGTTAGATGGTTAAACTCTAACATCCCTAGCAAGGAACACAAAAAGGCAAGAAGATGTTCTTTAAACACATTAGGAGCAAGAGAATGCTGAAGAAAAGTGTAAGTTCTCTACTTAGTAGGAAAGAAGAACTATAAACTGATGACATCAAGAAGGCTGAGGTGTTCAATACCTATTTTACTTCTTTCTTCACTGAAAAGGTTAATGGGAGCCAGATATGCAGTACAATTAATCTTAACAACATGGGGGAAGGAACACAAGCCACAATAGGAAAGAATTGGTTAAATATATTTAGATAAGTTAGATATATTCAAGTCAACTGACACCAGTGATATTCATCTATGGTATTTAAAGGAACAAGCCAAAGCAATCTTGAGCCGTTTGTAATTATTTTTGAGAATTCATGAAAGGCTGGTAAGGTCCCAGAGTACTGGAGAAGGGTAAACATTATATAATTGTAAAGGTGAGCAAGAGGATCAGGAGAATTATAGACCAGTCAACCTAATTTAGAAGCCTGGAAAGATACTAGAACAAATTATTGAAAAATTAGTAACCACCTACTGGAAAACAGAGTTATAAAGAATAGCCAGCATAGATTTGGCAAGAACAAATCATGCCAAACCAACCTAATTTCCTTCTTTGACAGGGTTACTGGCTTAGTGACTGGGGCAAAGCAGTATACATAATATATCTTGACTATTGTAAGGCTTGTGACACAATCCTACATCACACACTTGTAAGAACACTAACAGCCATTATTTCGAATTAACTTCAATTGCGTCTACACAGCCAAACCACTATTTCGAAATAAATTCAAAATAGGGGAGCACTTATTTTGAATTTGGTAAACCTCATTCTACAAGGAATAACACCAAATTCGAAATAGCTAATTCGAAATAAATGCTGTGTAGACACTTATTTCAAATCAGGGAGCCTCCAGCCCTTCCCAGTTTCCCCTGGTGGCCACTCTGGGCACAACCAGGAAAACTCGTCTCCTCTCCCCCAGCCCTAGGGCCCTTAAAGGGGTAGAGTCTGGCCACTGGACACGTGCCAGAGCCAGGCCTCCAGCAGCCGCAGATCCTCACCCAGAGGCCTCACAATGGCAGCCAGTGGCAGCCAGCCGTCCCCTGCCCAGTTCCCCAGCACCCAGGGGCCAGCCAGAGGCCGTAGATGGTGCATTCCCACCTGGACTAGTGAGGAGATCATGGACCTCCTTGAGGTTTGAGGGGAGGCCCCCAACGTCCATGATCTCCGCACTAGGCGGAAGAACACGGCCGTCTACGGCCGCATAGCGGCCACCATGGCCTTCAAGGGACACAAGAGCACCCAGGAGCAGGTGCACCTCAAAATTAGAGAGTTGTGGCAGGAGTACGCCAGGGCCACCAAAGGCAGCGCCACAGCAGGGGCTGACACCTGCCCCTACTTCTCTGCCCTCGACTGAATCCTGGGGGGCAGGGCGGTCTGCGCCAGCCCGGGGGGCAGCGAGCCAGGAGCTGAGGGCTCTGACCCAGGTGCAGCAGAGGTGCCACCACCAGCTGTCCTGGCACCAGAATCGGCAGGGTCGTCTGGGGAGGCCATACCTGTTAAGAGCCAGCACTGTCCCTACCCGGGGGAAGCGGGGAGGGAGACCAGGGACCATGCGCATGGGCCATCCTTCCCACAGATCACGCAGCCACCTGTGCATGTGCGGGTACGTGCCGTGCCACCCTTGGGCAGGTGGCTCCAACTGCATGCCACACAGGGGCCATGGCCCGATAGCTACATGTGTGTGTGAAGAGACCCGACACGCTCCCGACCTCGGGGCGGGACACAGCAGGATGCCCTCCTTTTATACGCCCCCTCTACACAGGTGCAGGGGACATCTCCCCCCCAGCCCTGGCCGCATGATACACAGCACAGGGGTACGGGTGCGGTCTCTGGCAGCTCCCACTCCCGGGCAGAGACGGACATGATGACCATGCCTCTGTGCGGTACAGGGCATGGTCGCCCTCATCTCGTGGGGGGGGCTGGGCAGCATCCACTATGTCCCCAGGGAGAACTGACCACTTCTTGTCTTTCTCTACAGCCGCACCAGCTACTCGTGTAGGGCGCACAACCCCGCCCGGGACATGCTCCCGCACCCGCGGCCTCAGCAGGACCACCACCACGTGGCAGGGGTATCGAGAGCAGTACCGGCAGGCCCTGCAAGCTGAGACCCGGATCATGGAGCAGCAGGCTCAGAACGACTGGGAGTTCCAGCAGGAGCTGCTTGTCCAGGGTCATGCCATCTGTTACCATCTGCAGGCCCTGGTACAGAGCGTGCTGCCCCGTGCCGGTCCTGCGCCTGCTGACCCCCCAGCTACAGTTCCTCCTCCCACTCCTGACCCCCCACCTCTTCCTCCTCAACCTCCACCCTCCTCCTCAATCTCCACACCCCCAACCTCAATCTCCGCACCCTCCTCCCCATCCCCTCGGGGATGCCGAGGCCCCCACCCCCGTGGTGCTGGGAGGTAGTTGGCCTGGCGAGACTCTCACCCCTGAGTGCTGAGCTTCCCCTCCCACTTATTCCCCTTGCTTCCCCCTTCCAGCTCCCTCCTCCCCTCTCCCACCCTCTCTCCTGCCCCCTTCCCCCCCCCATCTCCCCAGAGGTTCATCCCCCCACCCCTCAGTTGTGTTAAATAAAGACAGTTTCTATTTTTGAAAATATGTGTATTTTATTTGACATCAGGAAGTGGGGGCTAGGGAAGGGTAAGTGGAATCACGAGAGTGGGGCAGACCGGGGAGACTGTTAGCGCTCCTCATGGTGGAAGCTCTTCCGCAGGGCCCCCTGGATCCTAACAGCCCTTCGATGGTCTTTCTAGATTGCAGCCTGCAGACAGTGCAGACAGGCTGCTAGCAATGTGTACACAAGATGCAGCACAGTCCCCAGGGGCGGGTCTGGTTCCATGTTGCAGAGTGCCGTGGTGGCCCGAGTGAGGGCAAGCAGAGCACACCGAGACACAAATGCTTTGCTGTCCCTCAGTGAGGTAGACCAGCAAGCAGAGAAACCTGAGAAATGTCTGTCCGGGATGGGGGGGGGGGTCAGGTCCCTTTAAGCACAGACCTCGGCTAGCCTGAGGCAGCAGCCCCACGCACTAAGTCCGATCCTGATTCCCTGCCAGCACTGGTTCCAGCCAGCCTTACCTTCGATTCAGAGTCCACTCAATGTGGACACACTATTTCAAATTAGAATTTTTGTGTCTAGGTGCATCTAGGAAATTACTATAAGGTGAATGCACAAATGGTTGAAAGACTATACTCAACAAGAAGATATCCATGGTTTGCTGTCAAATTGGGAAGGTGTATCTAGTAGGATCTGCAGAGTTCTACACTGGTTCTAATACAAGTCAATACATTCATTAAATATTTGGATAATAGAGAAGAGAGTAGGTTTATGACATCAAACTACGGGTATGTCTAGACTACATGGCTCCGTCGACAGAGCCATGTAGATGAGTTTATTAGACATAGGAAAATGAAGCAGCAATTTAAATAATTTCACGAGGCAAACCTCATTTCACGAGGCATACCGGAGTGGTTGGCAAAGGCTTCCCTTGTCAACCGTGGCGCATCCAGACTGCCCCGCTGTGCCGCCAGACAGCTGATCAGCACAGCGCGGCGGCCATTTTGATGTAAATGAAGCGGCGATTATTTAAATCGCCGCTTCATTTTCCTATGTCTAGTAAACTCATCTACATGGCTCCGTCGATGGAGCCATGTAGTCTAGACATATCCCAAGAGGGAGTGCTAATACTTTGGAGGACGGGATTAGAATTCAAAACATCCTTAAGAACTGGTCTGATATAAAAACAATGACATCTTTTTCTTGCAATAAACTCAGTGCACATTTTGTCATAGCCATTACAGCAGCAAACCAGTAATCTGCGCAATACAGACAGGTTACTGTATCAAGACTTTAAATAATAATTTCAGTAGCTATATCCCATCATATCTCCTTGCTGGTAAAAATTTAACAATGGAACATTTTTACATTAAAAAATGCCATTTCATAAAAATCAAAACATTTCACGGAAACACACAGATTTTTTTGACACTTGATTGGGAAGATTTCTAAGGTCCAGGGTGAAGATTATATTCAAA
Organism: Pelodiscus sinensis; assembly: GCF_052426305.1. Lineage (NCBI taxonomy): Eukaryota > Metazoa > Chordata > Testudines > Trionychidae > Pelodiscus > Pelodiscus sinensis. The sequence continues at coordinate 47,451,797 of NC_143052.1, forward strand.
ACGGGAGAGGGAGAGGGAGACACTGACTATAATAAAGTGGATAGAGCACTTGTCTAAGAGATCCAACCTTAAATCCCTGCTCTGCCTGATTTAGAGTGATCTAGGATGAAGATTACTTCTTTGAAGCCAGCAGAGCAAGGATGTGAACCTGGGCCTCCTACACCAGCACAATAGACTTGTGTTATGTACAAGGCCAAAGTTATGCATTTAAGTGGTCACTATGGAGTGGATACACCACAGAAATCTTCAGGGAGCAGCTGAACTTGGGTTTGGTGGCAGGCACGGTAAGGAACAGGTTGGGGCTCGTTCTTTTGCTTCTGCTTTGAAGCATGTGACACACAGTGGCTGCAAATAGCAGCTCCTGCAGCTAGGCAAGCATTTGCAAAGGAGGACCTGTGGCAGCAGAGCAGACCATGCTTTGTTGGGGATAAACAAATGGAGGTGTATTGCCTCAGTGGTATCAATTACATAGATAGGTTGCCATGTGCAATATCAGTCTTCTCCAAATCATACAGAATGATAAGGAGCGGATGCCGACTGAACGTGGCCAGAAACCTAGGCCTTATGAATCAATGCTTTGTGCTGCAATGATGCCAGATGCTGCTGGCTTGGTGTGGAAAGGTGTTTTACCCTGTGGGGCAGAAAAAGTCAGGCCTCTCCAGAAATCTGTGAGAAGGATCAAAGAGTTCCTATCTGAGAGCTTACGGAGATGTTGTGGCCAGACAGCCCGCCTCCATATCATCCATCTTATTTGCCTTCCTGAAGCACAGGGCAGAGAAGGAGCAATAAAATCAGCATAGTCTATGCTGGCTCATCTGATCCTGAGAAGCTGAAACATAGATATGAGGAGAGATCAGGATATGTGAGACTGCCACCGGCTGGCACCTATGTTGATTCGAACACACTCACAGTCCCTGAGAGGAATTTCCCACTGAGAAAACAATGTCCTGTACTTCCATTTAATCACCTCAAATCTCTCTTACAAGTGTAAATTAAGTTCACAACTTCCTTGTAAGAACTGGTCTCACAACAGACAGACCAGCATCAATTGGCATTACAGATAAGAAAGAGAAATACGTGACCCCATGATTATAAAAGATGGGCCCAGCACACACTCACTTTGAGTGTCATTCTACCCTCTACCTGCTGGTCGGGTTAGGTGTTTGACCTCCCGAGGTTCTATGGGGACGCCCACCTCGTATTTTCGTCTTTCCTAGGAATTGAGGGACCGGCCCTGGCCTGACATGCTGGAGTCGAGAGGCACAGAAGGGGGTAAAAATGGTACCTGGATGTGGTCCTCTGTCTTAAGTGTACACATAGAAAGAGTAAGCTGTTACTTGGTACCATTATTTCTATTTTTCTATCTTTATCTTCTTTGTAACCATTTTTAAGACCTATATTTTGCTAATAGTTAAGAAATAGAACAATAGCCATTGCAACCATATGATTTATAAGCTTCCTCAAATAAACCTGTAACTGTTTAAGTTTTAACCTGACTCCTTCAGTTGCTGTAACAGAACCAAGCACAATTTAAAAGAACTTCAGCCGGTCTAAAGGGACAGTTATAGGAAGAGCTTGGGCGTTTGGATCTGTGTCACTCCCAGGTGACAGGATCCACTGGGGCATCTTTCAGTCTTTCTCCAAGGCTGCCCGCTGCGAAGGAATTATGAAATTCTAGCAGCTGAAATCTAAGATGTAATAAGCTCTTCCTATATAACGGGGCGTCTGTTGGCCTGCTGGCCACCCTCTGCGATGGGACCCCGGTCCTAGCAGTAAAGGCACGGACGTTAAACCTTTTCTCGGAAACATACACACACACACTGCTCTGACCGTCGGCTGACAGATGTGCAGGAAGGATTCCCACTCCATCTCCAGACATTTTAAACACGGTTCCGGGGAGCCTCCACTACGTAGGCACAGTGTCACCACAGATCACACCCAATGTTCTTATGTTCTTATTGCCTTAACCCACTTGTAGCATGATTAAAAATGTGAACTCACCAGAAGTGCCCTCCCCGCCATAAGGGTCCGGCAGCGATACGTCCTGGCAGGAGGTGATTGGGTTCATAGTTAAAAAAGGTCCTTTCTGTTGATGAGATTGGATGCTCCACTTGCCTGTTGACCATTCTCCTCCTGCTCCTCTTCCATAATGTCCTCCCTGCTGTTGCCCAAGGCTGCCTGAAGAGTCTCTTGGGAGGTATCCATGGACTGGGTTGAAATACTGGTCAGGTCCCCCCCCTAGAATCTCATGGAGATATTCATAGAAGCGGCATGTTTGTGGTGATGACTCAGAAATAGGCATGGTATGTATGCATAAACATATGCGTGTATTATAAATCTGTGTGATCAATCATATTCAGTTCATAAAAAGTACCAGGGTTTAGGGTTAGGATTGGAATAATAGGAACAGTGAGCAAGAGCAAGGTGGAGCTAAGTCCTTAGCACTAGAGAGAGGTACTCACACTGAAATGTCTTACTATATCTTTCCCTTGACACACTTAGAAGGTAAACTTCAAACTGAGTCTCCTCTTCACCATCCTCAGTAAAATGTCATTACTGCAGTCACACAATGCAGCAAAACCACAAAATAACTGTGTTAATGCTACATTCATTGTGTCTTCCCGGTGAAATAAAAACACACACCGTCAGAAAGCAAAAAGTTCCTGAAATGTTAATTCAGCCATACTGCTCGTACACAGCATCCTAACCCTCCTTTTTCTTATAATAAATGTAGTTACATAGACTTCAAAAATACACACTTTGGGAAGAGTTCAGAATAAAGAAAGTAGGTCAAATGGTATCCCTGCAGCAAGGACTGTATCCTTTTAGTTTTCTGTGAACAACCCTCTATCACCTCTCTGTTATTTCTTTTCAGTTCAACCACAGTATTCCCTTGCCTGCCCTCCCACCCCCGTTTGTTTTGAAATGGAAACATTCCCTACATTTTTCTCAGTACAAATTTATATTTGAGCTATGCCTGGAAATGGAATATGATAGATCTTAAAACCTTATTAGTCATCATTTCCATCATTTATCAAGCCTTCTGCAGGAAATGTGATAGAGAGGAATAGGAATTGAATTCAATGGGCTGCTTTTCAATCAGCAAATGTCCTTTACTTTTGACTTGAAAACTTATGAATAGTAAAGTTCTAATTAATCTATTTATACTGTTATAATTTCTGGTATAGCAAAGTGTAGTGACCCTTTAAGACTGGGTGGGGGGCTAAGCTGAGGACCCTATTCCAGGGGTTATGAGCACAGGCTAGAGAGGAGGCGGCCCCACATGCTGAGAGAAGAAACCCACACACACACACTTCCACTTTAAGGGCCCAGGGCTGGTGTAAAGCATGTCTGGGAGAGGAGTCCAGCCCATCAGAAGGCACTCTCACAAGGAAAGTAGCATTTATGCCACCTTCCCTCTCGGAATGGGGGAAGAAAGCCAGAGCTAGAATGCTAGGCTTCAGCCGGGCGGAATAAAGGCTCCGTGGAGAGCAGGAACGTGAGAGATGGATTTGAACTCTGGTGTTGCCATGACAGACCTTGTGTTTGGTGCACTGGGGACTATTTTGAATTACTTTGGGCTACTGATCCAATTTCAGATAATAACCCTGAAAAAGGCTATACAGCAATTCCAAGGGGTCTTGAAGAGATGGCATAGAGAGAGCTGGTGCTATACAAAGATGGATTGGCACCTCACAAAAAGGCAACCCTGTTACAAGCTTCAAAAGAAAATAGTGCATCTTTCTAAAAGATATGCTGTACTTCAGTCATGAGTTGTTGACTAGACACAGAAATCAACGGGTTAATATTGTGACCTGTGTTAAGATATGAAAGGACAGTTCTAATCATAACACCTATAACGTCTAAAAGGAGAGGGTAAGGGGCTGAAATCTTCTCACCTTCCTCTCACAAGTGTATACTCATGAACTCCAATGGGCCTATTCACACAAGTAAGGATGACTTAATCAGTTGTCCCAAATTAGGATTAGTCTCAGAAGAGTCTAACTGGAGGGAGAGGAGACTTAATAAATGCCAATGACTTTATAAGTGCCTCAATTCATATTTGATTCCTAAATGCCCTTCACATTTTGTTGTTAAAATGCTTAACAACACAGCAAATGTGATAATGTACATGGCCTTGCTCATATTTGTTTTCATAGGGTTATTAATATAGGTGGGGGTGTCCTGTTCTATGCTGGGGAAGAAGACAAGTAACTGCCTATTCTTGAAGTGTCAGCAAAATTTTGTTTGCAGTATTGGGAATTCTGCCATTTATTAAAATGGGAGCAGGGTAGATTCCTTTGTGAACCTTTAAACAGAATCTCCAAATGATGTTAAGATATAGTTCCAGCCATACCAGTTTTTAAAACCGGCTTGGCAAGGCAGAATGGACAGGGTCAGACCATAGGTTTAAATGCAATGAGAGAGGTCGTTGCCACCCAACCTAGTGCTTCCCATTGTAAGCTGTCCCTTTGAGGGGAATGAATGGGATTACTCACAGAGCGAACACTAGGTCTGGAATGTGTCCCCTGTCCTAGCCTAGATTAGAGCCTATGTTTTCAACAACAGCATCCTGCTTAAAATAATTACTGTTCTACCCGGGCCAAAACACAGTCATACTGTATTTGCTGAAGCTGCAGAGATTATCTGACTGTCTTGTTTTGGATGTTTGATCAATTCTATGAAATCTGATAATTCTTAGACACTTGTGAGATGATAGGATATTAATTAATAATATAACATTGTATGGGGATACCTCTGTAGCTAAGATTGCAAAGAGATTCCCTTATTAATATTAATTTAATATTATTTTAACTCCAAATAATTAAGTTCTTCTATAATTACAAAATACAGAAGATCCCTCAGTTGCTTTAATACATCCCTCAGACACCACTTGGTTGTGGGAGCTCAGATTTCCTGGTTACTTCTTTCAGAAACATCATGGACATGGAATTATGAAGACTGACTGAGCAAAAGAATTTCTTAATCACAAATACCTTTTCTCTTAAACAGCACTGGAGTTACAGATCCACAGAAAACAACAAATAGTTATGAACTCTATCCCTGCTCTAACCTTGTGCAAGTTTGGTCACAGTCCTTTGGACTGGCATTCCTTCCTGCCTTTTGGCCTGACTTCTTGCTTCTGGCAGTGAAATGGTCTCCGTTCCTTAGAGAAGAACCTCTTTTTAAAACACTTTCTGTTCATCTTGCTCATGAGCTTTTGCTGGGGAAATTCCGGACTTCAGCCTGGCTTTGGCACAGATAAATACTCAAAGTCAATGATGCTGCTGATAGAAATGGTATTATTCTAATAAAGGTTTATGACCCTGAATCATCTGTCATAGCTTCTCAGAAATTGTCTCTTATGTACCAATCCTGTAAGTCTTTGGCCAGGTCTACACTACACAAGAAAAATCTACCTTAGATACTCAGATATGAGAATTTTGTATGTAAGGGGACTGTTAGCCCCTTACTAAAACTCAGTGGGAGTTTTTGGTTGGCCAGCTGCCAGTACCAAAAGGGGAAGGGCCCATGAGATATCAGGGCCCTGAGACTGACAGACCCCAGGGACAATGGGGAGAGGCCAACACTCCAGCTCAGCCTGATTGACAGAATGGACAGATCAATGAGGGTATGTCTAGACTACATCCCTCTGTCGGCAGGAAGCATAAGAGACCTGTTGAAAAAGGCTTTCTTTCTCAACAGATCCCCTCTAGACTGCCGCTTTTTGCCGACAAAGTGCTGAGCCGGCAAAATGTGGCAGCCATTGTTATGCAACAGGATATTTAAATCCCTGCCTCATTTGCAATGTCGACCTGCCTAATCTGCTTCCCTCTGCCGACAGAGGGATGCAGTCTAGACATACCCTTGAGACAATTAGAAGGCCAGGTCCCATCCTCCATGTGAGCTGGGATTTTCTGGGTCTCTTGAGAAAAGGAGATAGAGCTGAGAAGAGCAGCAGAAAAAGCAAGTTGTGTGGAGAGACAGACCTGCAGTGTCAGAGCCAGGCACACACAGCCCAAGGAGTGTAAGCTGCATTGAGGGGGCAGACCTGGAGTGACAGAGCCACACACACAGCCCAAGGAGTGCAGACCCTGTGCTGAGCAGCAGACCTGCAGTGACCAGAAAGCCAAAGGGGTCAGAAAAGCAACACAAGGAGCTGGAGGCTGGCAAAGCAGCACAATCTGCAGCTGGGTGTGGTGAGCATCTGGGACCAGCAAAGGGGGGAAAAAAAGAGGCTCTGGGCAGGGACACGCCACCAGCCAAGAGGCCCTGCAGGCCAGACTTGGAGAGGGATTGTAACTCCAACTGGGAGAGGGGTCCTGCCACCTAGAGCCTGAGGCCATGTGGTCACTGCCAGAGCAAGCGTGTCCAACCTGCAGCCCCCGTGCAGCATAACCAGGGCCTGAGAAAGAGCCCTGGGACCTATAAGGAACAGACTGTGAACTGTCCTTACACTCTGCAGACTGCTGTTTGTGATGTCCTCATGCTACAGAGCAGGACTGTGTGTTCTCATTTAACCTTTCTCCTTAGTCTTTTCTTTTTAATCAGTTGTTGTTTAATAAATTGTATTTGCTTTGAACTGTATGAAATGATCACTGGGTCAAGGAAACATGCAGTGTGCAGAGAGCACCCCGGAGTGGGGACACCCTAGCCCCTACCCCAAGTGACTACAAGGTCAGGGATTAAGCCCCAGGAAAACCTGGACCCAGCCTTGTTGGGATTTCGAGGACTCTGCTACTCAGGAGAATGGAAGGGGAGCCCTCAGGGTCAGGGAGGCCTTTGAGGAAAAGAAGTGGGAGCGGGAACTCAGATCCTTTAACTGGTCCATTTCACCCGGGTTGTATAGAAACCAGGAAAGTTCCCCACAATAGTGGGACCATTCCCCCACATACACGTAGCTGGAGTCGATGTAGCTTAAGTTGAATTTCTGCAGTCCCCTCAACTCTCCCATTGACTTCCCTCACTGCTCATGACCCCCTGGGGTACTGTGGTTGACAAAGGTACCATCAACAGTAGATATAGTGGGTCGTTCCTATACTCACTAAATCAGACCCCAGAAGATCGATCTTTGGAGTGTCGATCTCGGGGTAGGTGTAGACCTGGCCTTTGCTACAAAATAGATGCTCTAATCCACATGAAAGTTTCAATCGTAAATAGGGTTCACAAAATAAACAGGAATTCATCATTTGACAAGCATTATCAATTTGTATTCTGTTTCCATAACGCCCCCAGAAACGTGTCATACGTGAGCTGGAAGATTCCAAATAAAATAGCACCCAATATGCACATTCAAATTGAACAAATTATTGCAAAGTTTTGTCAGCTAAGATCTTTGCAGGGCTTATTGATGAATCAACTGCCATATCCCAAAAGGAACAGCTGAGTATCTTTGTATGCTGTGTTTGTTTGTTTTTGAGATAGAAATCAGCTCTGGCTTGGCTTTTGTAATTCTTCAGGAGTTGGAAAAACCTGGTCTTAGCTTGGAATTTCTCTGTGGACATGAGAGAACTGGATTTGACATAATCCACTGTGCATTTAGCCACCATAGGCTGGAAGCAAAGACACCACTTAGTGAAACAATTTGGCCTTGCTTAGGCAGACAAAAGCAACTGCACAATTGTAGTATTACAGATTCTTAAGAATTAAAAGAAAGGTGGGTAGCTGACCTTGTATCTGTAAGTTTTTTGCTAGAGTTGCTTCTCTGATAAGTAGAAATTATGCAGTCTTTTCTATTGCTAGGGAAATGGTCAGCTTGTCAGAAGTGACTTGGAGTTATACTTTATTTTGAGTTACTTATAAAAAAGATGAGTTAGAGAGTGTAATTTGGAAAAAAACACAGAGAAGTTCTTTTGAGAGCATTTCTATGAGCTTCGAGTCCGACAGCAACCTCCCCTCATGGGTAGGAGGAAGGCTGGTCATTGGATTGGAACCTTGCTGTCATCCATCGACTTTGAGTAACTGTTTTGGGGGAGTTCTAGACTATTGCTGTATTTTGAAGTGTGCTTTGTACTAAAAAAAAAAAAAGGATTTTTGAGTATGTACCAATCATTTATCAGACAGATACCTTGTCCCCCGCACTGATTTATTTTCTGACACTGCTGGGAAATCAGAGATTAGTTACCATGGCTTTAGGTTCAGATAAACCTGGGTAACAGACAAGGCTGGTATGGAGCAAGTATGAGGAGTGACATTTACTGTCACGTTCAACCAAAAGTTAGAGAAATACCTATTCGCTACATACACATTGCTATGATCATCTCTTAAATTTGGTTCTCAAAAGTGCCGTTCCAGTTATTTGCAACGCTATTGGCACAATGCAGGAAACTTGCTCTCCACTCCTTCCAATCTGCTCAGAGATAGATATTTACCCAAGACAACAAAAAAGGTAATTCCAACTGTGGTCCACTTGAGACTCAAGATCATGGTGAAACCCGGGGGGCTTCATGTCCCATTACTGTGTGACTGTATGTGTAGAACTACTTCCTGGCGTTACTGATGCCAAACAGGAAATACAAAACATGCCTTATAAGGAGACTGTACTCAAAGTGCAAACATTGTTCTTAGGGTTGCCAGGTGCCATTTTCGCCTCCTGTCTGGTAAAAAAAAAAAAAAAAAAAAAAAAAAAAAAAAAAAAAAAAATCAGAAAATACTGGACACCTAAAATGTCCGGTACTTTCTGATTTTTCCCTGCCAGGAGATGAAAATCCTGGACTGTCCGGTTAAATACAGAGGCAACCCGGCAACCCTAGTTCTTACCAGGTTCCACAGGGGAGCTGTCTGGCTCGTTGCAGGGAGGCAAGATGGCGGGCGGCCGCCAGCATCCTGTTAGGGCCAAAAAACCTCACATGCAGTTTTTAAAGTGACCACGGTGGTTTGGGTGTTTTTTTTTTTTTTTGCTCAACCAACTTTTTCCTGGCGTGGTTTTGTTGTTCGGTATTTTTTCTGCAACCATCTGGCAATCCTAATTGTTCTATGCCATGAATAGCATGCAATTTCAGTGTAGTCCTGTCCATGCCCAAAGCACTGTACTACAGAAGACAATTATGGACACTTTTGCTGCTAATTGGTAAAATAGGTAACGAATTCTCTATGTGCTTAAAAACCCAACAAGGCTACCATGAAACCAAGTTTATATCAATTTTTAGCAAAGCAGTTAATGTACATGAACAGCTAAACATTCCTATAACAATTCCATGACGATCAGGCAGGCAGAGACACTGCAGCAACTACTCTACAGAAGACTTCTACTCACAATCTGTCTTTCTGCTGTATCTCAACTTTGTGGTAGCTGAAAAAAAATGTGATCACTGAATTGATGGATGCAGATTTGTTGGATGCAGAAGGTTTGGTGTTTACTCCCTAAAATCTGGATGATTTCTGCCAAAATAATGAAAATGGAAAAAAAAAAAAAAAAAAAAAGGTCTGGTAGCACTTTATAGACTAACAAAATATGTAGATGGTATCATGAGCTTTTGTGGGCACAGTCCACTTCTTCAAAGCTCATGATACCTTCTACATGTTTTGTTAGTCTATAAAGTGCTACCAGACCATTTGTTGTTGTTTTTTCTATAACAGACTAACTTGGCTACCCCCTGAAGCAATAAAAATGGAGTTAGAGATGTGATGTTAGTATGTGATGACATACTGTATTTTATAGGGTATTGTTCTTAACTTGAAGATGGCCTTTGTTAAAAAATATATTCACAGAGATTAGTACTACAAAGTATTGCCCAATTTTACAAAAGTAATGAAGATACTGACAAATCATTTTGCTTCGCTTTGGGGGTCTGACTCAGACATGGCATAGCCTTCAGAGGCTACTGTTGAGGTAGACAGATGGCGCCTGCAAAGGGCAAACATTCCGGGAGAAGTAATGTCACCAACTGCGATCAAAACACTGGGGGCACTGCAATGCCACAATTTATCGTATTAGCTCCTATATACTGTGAACTGTGGCTATGCTGCCTGTATCAACTATTACACCAGACAAATCGTTCAGCACGCGTTGGAGAGTGAAGAGCTACCTATGCTCAACTACCAGAGAAAATGAGCTCACCTGTTAGTTTATCGCGTTAGGTCCACCTTGGCACAGCATGTGAGTGACACCCCAACCCCTTGATTTTGTACTTTAATATTCTATGTAACACTCATACAAAGACATTTAGCCCCCTTTGCCTTTTGTAGTGATCTGTGTGACTGGGCAGGTAAACTGGACCCCTGGCTTAAGAAAATTCAGGTTGTGCCTTTATACTCACAGTTCATGCTAATAAAATCATATATTCTGAGTTTCGCACTAAATCTACACATCATACCAAAGCCATATATGTTTATCATAAGAAATAAAAAAGGACTTTTCAAAAACATTTAGATCGTCAGTGGTTCATACTTCATCATGCAACTAACAAATCAGGAAAAAATAACAGGTCTCATAGCAAGCCATATATTCTGAGTTTCGCACTAAATCTACACATCAGGCCTATTAATCACATGGTCAAAACTGTAAAGCCTAGTCAAGATCTGATGGGTGAAACACTTACAGTATTACTGCGAACAGTTTAGGATTGCCCCCAGACCCACAAGATTTTGAAATCTAGAAGCCCCTCAAATTTCATGCACTATCAAAATACAGTTCAGAATCCTATTGAGACCATCTGGAAGAGATTAGTTTTAGAATGAGGTCACTGAATTCAAATCCCTGCATACTTTATATGCCTGTTAAATCTGAAAGTTAAGGAGACCCTTTTTCATTTCCCAAGAGATGTCTAATACATATACTTCAACTTGCCACATTGTACATTAAGAAACGACATGGAGCGAGACAAATTCCCAATTCCTATCAGAATGCGGTATCCAGATCTAGGAGTAGTGCATAGAACAGAATGTTTACTAATGTTCTGTTATACCAATCTTCACTTTACAATAATTCTAAATCAAATAAAGTCACTCATTCCTCCTTTCTTCCCCAATATATCACTTGCTAACATGAGCAAATCATAAAATGGCCAGGTAGCAATGGGTCAGATTGTTAGCTGGTGCAAACTGATGCAGCTCCGGTTAAGTCAATAAAGTTATGATGATTTATACCAGGGGTTAGTAACATACAACATGCATATGAAAAATGATTTTCAGAGGCACGTGCAATAAACGGGCTCCCCCTCACTCCTGCCCCACCTACAACAACGGGGAGCCTGTACTGATAATCCAGCAACACGCCTCCTGCAAGATTGGAGCCAGTGCTGGCTTCCTGCTGGGGGGGGGGGGGGGGGAGGAAGGGGAAGCCCCAAAGCGCTGTGCTGGATCTGGCTTGCGAGGAAGCACACGCATGTTGCTCCTCCTCTCCCCACAGCAATGCATGTGATGCCTTATCCACCCTACCTTTCCCTGTGCTCCTAGGAGATGGGACACTGGAGCTGTGAGGACTCCCACTGCCTGGGAGCACAGGACAGGAGACCAAGCAGGGCGCACAGTGAAGCGGTACGGCCCAGAGCAGGAGGGTATGCTGGTGCCACTTCTGAAAGGTTGCTGACCCCTGATTTACACTAACTGAGGATCTACCCTACAGAAATTGTCTGTACATTCCCCACCCACCCAGGGCCGGCCCATAACATTTTGGCACCTGAGGCGGGGAGCTCAAATGACACTCCCATGCCCCCTCGCTTGGGCCAAAACTTTGAAAGGTCTCAATTCTCTGGTCCTAGTGGCGCTCCCCCACCCAATCTGGCACCTGAGGCGGCTGCCTCAGTTCACCTCATAGTAAGGCCAGCCCTGCACCCACCCTCCTAAAAAGTAGGAGAAAGTTCTAATGCCGTTAAAGTAACTATTATCCACCATATCATATTTTGCTGCCCTCTTACAGCTTAGCTGCTGAAGAAACACGTGAGGACCTCTAATTTATCAGACTTTGCTTTAAATCTCTTGCAGCTGGCTTCAAAACAAACAATTTGAGTATACAGATTTCTGCCAAGTGGAAAAGATTCTCAATTTGCGGTCAACAAAAACAACAGGACAATCTTACTTTCTCACTACTAGTAATATTGGATTATCTCATTCTTTCATGCCAGAATACAAGTAGTAACTATTCATATTACTCTTTCTGCACTCTCAACTTTCCAAAGCAACATCAGATACACAGAACTGTCTGGGATTTCAGACATCTATGGAACTCTAAAAGACTTGCCACTTTAATGTAAAGAAATTAACTAAATTAGACACAATTTTTAGGATTTTTTTTTAAATCTTGGCTAGAAGAGTTGTAGAATTAAAATCTCTGGACTCTGCTTTTCCTTTTATGGTTAAGAATGCAAAAGCCTGACCCTATTTTCTTTCCCAAAGGCTCTTCATCCTGTTCTAATTTTGGAACAGAATTAGACTCTCTAGACAAACAGTTCTAAACCATGTGATTTCTTTTTGATCTGAACATTGTCATAGTAAGCATGTGAAATGATTATGCCTTAAATTTTAAAATTTTCATCTTGCGCTTACATATATAACAAAGGATCAAGCATTTCAACACAGGTTTTCAAGGCATCAGCTATTCATACATCTAAGTTGCAGTGTTCTAAATTAACCATGTCAATTCAAGAAAGGGACCTGAGCATCACTATACACAGCTTAACAAAGAACACTAGATACTAGGATGCAAAAGAAAAGAGATGGAAAATATTTTGATGCCATTATAAGTCTATGATGGGGCCTCACTAAGTATGTGTGTGTTATACAGGTCACCCTATCTTAAAAACAATATAACAGAATGAAAGGGGGCAATCTGAATGATTATGGGCCTGGAAAAAAGCTCTCATAGGAGGAGCTATTGAAAAGATTGAGTCTGTTCACCTTACTAAGTTAACTAATCAAGAAAGGACATGATAAAAAAAAGTGACATTCAAAACTGACCAAAGAAAAATACATTTTCGCTGAACATATGATTAATTTGTAAAATTCATCGCCACAGATATCACTGAGGATAAAGAGGGATTGGATGATTTGATGAATAATAAAAACATACAGGCTGTGTCTATATTGACAAGATTTTGCGCAAAAGCGATCATTTTTGCGCAAAAATATTGCCGCCTGTCTACACTGGCCGCGAGTATTTGCGCAAGAACACTGATGTTGTAATGTACAAAATCAGTAGTTCTTGCACAAATACTCTGACGCTCCCACTCAGGGATAAGCCCTCTTGTGCAAGAGGCCAGTGTAGACAGGCAACGTTAATTTCTTGCGCAAGAAAGCCTGGAGGCTAAGATGGTTAGTTTCCTAATATGTACAAAAATATCCTCTAGCCAAAAATTCCAGGCCTGGGCCAAAGCACTGCAGCTATACTCAGATATAGAAAAGGGCTCAAACAGCTTCCAGATTACTCCCACAGGATTTAAAGATACAGGAGATAGCTTCTTCATCCAATATCAAACTTGTTCTAAAATTGGAAAAAGAATTCATTTTTATCATTCCAGCTATGCAGCTCTAACATACAGTTCTTTGCAAGGATGAGAGGCTAATGAAGGGGAGTTATTGACTCAAGTAGCAGTATTCTCCATTCTAGTTGAGATGTTCACTGATGTTTTCTTCCTTGATATAAACATATAAAGATTGAAATATGCCAAGAATATTGGAATGTACAGAAAGAGCCAGAAGTGATAGAGGTAGGACCATATTCAAATCATATTTTTAAGATTCTTCTATTCTTAGATGTCTACCATCTGTGCAGAGAAAACATTCTAAACAGGGAATGAAGGCTTCAAGTATGGCAATTCAATCTTTTTGTAGTTACAGGCTGTGACAGTATCAGGAAAATCATTCCAACCAAGAAATATTAGTGCTTTAGGTTGAAATGTGGGTCAGAAAAGTAAATAAATTCTAACTCATAAATTATCTTTTTCGTTGTGGTCCATGGAGAAAATGTAGTTCTTGGGATCAAAAAGTAAACAATATCTAAACAATTCTCCACTTTCCATAAAGACAAGGAGGACTATTCTCAGCTGGTAAACTGTCTACTGCAATGAAGCTACAGCAATTAACACCATCAGATGATTTACCCCATGAAGTCTAATTCTCAGGTTCAATCACTGAATAGCCGAAGTCACTGAAGCGATGGCGATTTATACCAGCTCAGGATCTGGCTCAGATTTCTTTGGATTAAGATTTTTCCAAGAAACTCAAGAGTCTAAATTGTTGAAAATAGGCCAATTTGGTGCCCCCCAATTTTCAAGACATTTCACCAATAATTCCACTGAGAGCAACTGAATAAATATCGAACGTGCTGTGCAAAAGATCAAAAATAAAACTCCATTCAGGATATTACACAGAGTAAAAGTAATAATAATAGTGCACATCCACCAGGATGGCAAAGCAGCAAAGGCTGGTGAAAGAAACATTCTGACACTTTAAAATGTTCTACTTGAATTTTGATTGAACACTACAATGTCCTTTTGGCCTCCCACTTCTCTTCCTGTTCTACTGTGAGTAACTGTAAGAGACATAAGTGACTGGAGATGGTCTTCAAGATAACAATAGTGTCAATTATTACATTGAAAGAAAGGTTCTGCATTTTCTTCCTTCTAGAATCTGAAGTAATTGAGCTATATCTAGATAAGCCACTGTTTTATCAAAGCTGGAAAAAAAGGCCAGTTTTGTCCCAGGTTTTAAAATAAAAACAAACAAGAAATACATGTGGTGGAGTTAAGACCTATTTCCATTTATCACAGCAGCAGGTCAACCACCTGACCTTCAAATCTTATCCTCTCCAGCATTCTGTGCAATTACTTGTAGCACACACTGGGGAGACACAGACATGTTAGCACTGGCCCCATTTCAGTCATGAAAATGCATCATAGTTTGGAGTCCACTGTAACTACAAAATTGGACAGTAAAATAGCACTGGTTTACTGATTCAATTATGTGTATGAGTTTGATTTAAAAAATAACAGTGTTGTAGATGCATACTTTGCCTAAGCTTAAATATCACTAAGTGAATACTTCTCAGTGGTGCTTTTTTTACAAGTAGTAAAATACGTCCAACTTTGAATACACACTCCACCACCACACATAAGGTATGTGTGTGTTATCCATGTTCTAACAGCCAGGCTAGTGGCTTGTGATTATGGATAGATTAATTAGTCTGTGTTACAACTTTCTCTTACTACAATTATTTCAACTATTTTCCCCTCCCACCAACTGATTAATTTCATCCACCTGCTGCTTCTTGTCTACTTAGACAAAAAGTTGTTTGGGGCAAGAACTATTATTTATTACATATTTGTACCGCGCCTATCCACAGCAGCTGTGCCTACCTCAGCTTCTCTCCTTCAGAATCCTCAGTAAATTTTAGCAAGATATGCATCAATAGTTGCTATGCCATGACATTGATACTGTTTTCTTTCTCAGCCCAGGACAAAAGTGCTATCACTACTAAGTAGTTAATGGCTACTCCACTCATTCTTTGACCTAGCAGACTCTCTTTGTTGGCTGTGCTTATTGCGGAGATGCTCCATTAGTTTAGAAAACAAACCCCGGGCCTGCCTTTTATGGGGCAGACTCTAAGCTAATGTAAACCAGCGTAACTACTTTGGAGTCAATGGAGCAACACAAATTTACAGCAACTGAGGATTGGGCCCAATGGATTTTATCTCTGAGAACACACATAATGTATACTGATAGCTGATCATCACCATATTTGTAAATGTTCTGTTGTGAAGCATTAAAAATGCTCTACTCACAGAAGCTCTTACAGTTTCTCCAGGTCTTTTCTGATTTTTCCTTCTTCTTCCAAGGTCAGACTTACAACACTAACTAGATTCTGGTCCCTGTTTAATTAGATGCCCCACTCCTGCATGTTAAGTTTGTTGAGGATACTCAACATGAAAATCAATGTTAATACCTTTTAGGTATTAACGGAAAAACCCACCATCTTCATAAATGTATTCTTTAATATACTCTTCTCAAAAATCAGCACATTCACCATTGTCTGCTCATCAATATTCTGACTCACGAGGAAATGACAGTTGAAGGTGCAGTAGCAAATCCTGACTATTTCCATTGCTTGTCTTTAATTATTGGTGTTTCCTAATTTATGTCAGAACACAATCCTGTTTTTTAAACTACACCTCTCACAATCTTTCCTTAGTTATCTATTAAAGACTTCAGGAGTCAATGTTGTTGAATACTATATAGCAATCTTTTAAAGGCTGCCCTCTAGTGTTCACAATGTATATAAACATTTTTGTTCACACAACTGTATGCTTAACTGCAAAGTCTCTCATTAAGATGAGATAAAACAAAATTTGCATGTCATCTGCAGTATAAGTCAAAGATATTTAAAGGAACTGGTAAGATAAGAAATCCCCATAAAATCACCAAAGGTTTATCTTAAGGTTCATGCCTGTACAATAATCATTTGGCACGGAAACTATCTATAAATTATTGTAAATGGTCAAGACATCTGTATAACTGTAACTCTAATTTTATCTGGTTCATGTTCATAAAAGGATGAATCATTTGTAAAGAATAAATTATTTGAACAATTTCACGTTAACAATTTTCTGTGAATAAACTTTGGCGTATAGCTTCTCCACAAGCATTTTGTAATAAGTATATATAAAAAAAAAAAATCAAGCTGCTTTGATTTCAGAGAGGTCACACATTGTTTCAGTTCCTTAACTGATTACTATAACTTTTAAAAGTCAAGCTTCAGAGGTGAATAGTCTTAATAATTTTTAATTCATTTACACACACAATATAATGACACTGGTTTATTACATAAACCTCTCACACACACATAGGACTTATGAACAAAATCTGCAAGTGACAAGTCAAACGTGACTAAATCAGTTATGCGCTTTCGAAAACGTTATCCTTAAAGTTTACTCGTGTATATATTAGTCTATATATAAAGTAAATGAACTAGCATGCCAAAAAATAAAGTCTACAGAAGTATCATGAATCAGATTTAAATTAGTACCTAAAAAAGACATACGTCTAAATAAATAAATTAGGGCTGTCAAGCGATTAAAAAAATTAATTGTGATTAATCACGTGATTAATTGTGTGCGCCTCTTCTTTGAGTCGCCGCCACAGCGTTTCAGCAGGGCAGTGCTGCATGGAGCCTAGGATCAGCTGGAGTTTCCAGCTGACCCCGGGTTCCATGCAGCGCTGCCTCTTTGAAGCAGCGGGGCAGGTTTCCAAAGGGCAGCACAAGGCATTCCGCACGGCATTTCAGCGGACCCCAGGGTCAGCTGGGGACTCACAGTGCGGAACCCGAGGTTAGCTGGGGAGTCCGCAGCTGACCCTGGGTTTTGGGAAAATGCCTTGGGGAGCCTGGCATCAGCTGGGCAGTCTCCAGCTCACCCTGGGCTCCACAGCAGCCACCCCTTTAAAATGCAGCCTTCATGCGTTTCAAAGGGGCAGTGGAGCCTCGAGTCAGCTGGGGAGTCCCCAGCTGACCCAGGTTCTATTGCTGCAGGGAGCCCAGGATCAGCTGGACAGTCTCCAGCTCACCCTGGGCTCCACGGCAGATGCCCCTTTAAAATGCAGCCCCCGCGCATTTCAAAGTGGCAGTGGAGCCCGGAGTCAGCTGGGGAGTCCCCAGCTGATCCCAGGCTCTGCGTTGAGCTTCCTCTTTGAAGCGCCGGAGTGACACTTGAAAGGGGCAGTGCAGCGTTAACACATTATAAAAATTAATGCATTACTCCTGCCCCTGCGTTAATCGCAGGCATTAACATATGTGAATTTACAGTCCTAAAATAAATACATTTCTAGTATTTCTAAGGGTAAAAACAGGTTTAAAAACATCCCAAAGCAACCAGATAGAAACAGGCCCGTAGTCTTACTGGCTGCATCTAGACTGGCATGATTTTCCGCTAATTCTTTTAACTGAAAAGTTTTTCGTTAAAAGCATTTGCGGAAAAGAGCATCTAGATTGGCACGGATGCTTTTGCGCAAAAGCACTTTGTGGAAAAGCGTCCGTGCCAATCTAGACGCGGTTTTGCGCAAGAAAGCCCCGATCACCATCGGGGCTTTTTTGCGCAAAACAGTTTTTACCTGTCTACACTGGCCCTCTTGCGCAAAAGCATTTGCGCAAGAGGGCTTTTTCCCCGAGCGGGAGCATCATAGTATTTGCACAAGAACACTGACAATCTTACATTAGATCGTCAGTGTTCTTGCGCAAATTCAAGTGGCCAGTGTAGACAGCTAGCAAGTTTTTCCGCAAAAGCAATTGCTTTTGCAGAAAAACTTGCCAGTCTAGACGCAGCCACTGTGTCTATGTTCCAGACCAAAATACATTTCATAGAAAAGCAGAGCAAATTTAGCAAATGACTTGTTAAAGAAATACTTTATGGCTACCAAGTTTCTACTTCATTACATAAAGTACAGAGTGCATAAATATTATGAAGGATTTTTAACAGATAGCCAACATTTTCAGTTGTTGCATTGTGAAATTTCTCTCTGGGGACGCCTATGAGCAGGCGTCACAGTTTCCTACCACCAACAGAATTTGCTGTGGTATTAATACATAGATGTTTGTGAGAAAAGCTGCATAAAAATTTCATTGCTCCTGGCAACTTTTTCCTAAATGCTGCTCTATCACAATGGAAAAAAAGACAGCAAAAACGAAACCAGGTATATTTTGGATTGACATTTTAGTTCATTTCTGCCTGTTTCAGTGTTATTGACTCCAATGCCTATATATAAGATCACAAAGTTAACCGTTTTCATCTAATTTCCTGAGCTAAGCATTGTGTATTCAAGTAAAAAAACAAACAAACAAACAGCTACTTCAGTTCTTCATGAGCTGTTATAAAGTCTTCTGCTGCACACAGTGGGAAAACTTAAGATCCCATTATGACTATAATGCAGGCCTGGGCAAAATACAGCCCGGGGGCCGGATCTGACCTGCGAAGCCACCGGATCTGGCCTGTGGACCACCCTTAGGCACAGAGCTGCCACATGTTTAAAGTGCAGTCTGGTGACTCAACTCTGGAAGAAAGGAAGAGGCTTCGTGCGAGTTCCTCGCCCCCAGCCCAATCCTCAGCCCCTATTAGCTGGAAACAACCAGACAATAGGAGCTGAGAGATTGCTGTGGGTGATGGGGCAGCACAAGCCTCTCTCCCTCCCGGAGCTAAGAGTCACATGGAGGGAACAGCCTATAGCTCTAAGTGATATGGGGCTGCAGCCGGCAGGGAGCCCAGCCTGCCTTGGGGCTGCTGGCCAGGAGACGCTTAGGTAAACGCCTCCCAGCTAGAGCCTGCTTCTGGCACCCCTGCCCCTCCCATACCCCAACTCCCTCCCCCAGATCCATCCAAACCCTCTGCAACCCCTGCTCCAGGTCACAACTCCTTCCCAAACCCTGTACCCCCTCTTACATCCCTCCCCCAGGCCAGAATCCTCTCCTATACCCAAACACCCTCCCAAACCCTGCACTCTCATCCCCTGCCCCAAGTCACAATTCCCTCCTTCACCCAAACTCCCTCTCAGACCTCACACCATCTCCTGAACCCCAGTTCCTTACTTCATGCACCTTTCTGTACGCAGCCTCCATCCTCGACTCCATATCTCCTCCAAGTGCGGCCCTTGACCACTTCCCAAAATCTTGGAGTGCCCCTCCTCCCATTAACCCAAAATTACTGCCCACCTATAATCCTTTGCTGCACTCACACAAAGAGGCCATAGTGTTGGCTTAAAATTTTCAGAGAGCTGAAAGTTACCCCCAGCTTGAAGGACTCCCCAGCGTAGTGGAGAGTGATCTCTCTTCTGTGCTCTGGCCAGTTGGAGGAAAGCACAGGCAGCGTGCTGCCCCAGCCTCCTTCCCCTGCGCTCTGGCAGGCTGTGGGAAGCCTGGGGCTGAATCCCCCCTCTCTCCCCTAGGAGAGAGACTGAGGCGGGGTGGGGCCAGGGCAGTCACCAGCCCCCCCCCCCCCAGAAATTCCTGCATATGGGTCTGAAAGATTCCCCACCTCTGCATTAGGCATTGCAACACTGAATCTACCAGATGCTATAGTAATGGAAGTATCAGAGAGAGGACACCATAGTGGAGGATAGGTCAGTGGTCAGAGCGCTAACCTGGACTACGGAACACCAGTGTTCAATTCCTCTTCCATCACAAACATCCTCTGTGTCTGTGGGCAAGTCATGGTGGCTGGCTTAATCTAAAGCTTTTCAATACAAATCAGGTCATCAGAAAATGCAAACCACACTAAGGCTATGTCTACACTCGCGGCTTCTTGTGCAAGTAATATGCAAATGAGGCTAAGCGTTGAATATCGCCGAGCCTCATTTGCATACTTAATGAGCCACCATTTTTTTCAGAAGAGGCTCTTGCGCAAGAAGGAGCATCTACACTGCCCCTTCTTGCTCAAGAGAAACCCTCTTGCGCAACGCCGTTACACCTATTACTTTTCAGGAAGAACAGCGTTGCGCCAGAGGGTTTTTCTTGTGCAAGAAGGGGCAGTGTAGATTCTCCTCCTTGTGCAAGAGCCTCTTCTGAAAAAAATGGTGGCTCATTAGGTATGCAAATGAGGCTCGGCGATATTCCATGCTTAGCCTCATTTGCATATTACTTGCGCAAGAAGCCGCGAGTGTAGACATAGCCTAAGAGTGTGGACATGAGACACCTGCTCTGTCTTCAGTTTTCACCTTGTGAACACCAAGTGGCAATTTGCTTTGAGCTGAGGGCAGAGCACTCTCCAGCAATATCCCATGGCCCCCTTTTTTTTTCCCCTGCTGATCAGTGTAAATCCTGGGACTGTGGTAAATCCTGGGGCTGTTTTTGCCATGAATTGTAAGAAGACAGGTGGGTTCACATTTTAAAAATATCTCATGATTCCTCTGTCTCCACCCCACACTTCCTTGTTGGACTGGCTCACATTGGTTTTGAATTGCTGTCAGCCAACAACAGGCCTTCCAACGTGTGGGGCTGAGAGGGCAAAAGGGGCAATTGAACCCTGGGCCCTTTAAGTCGCTGTCAGAGTGCCACACAGTGCACTCCAAGCAGGTCTAAGGGCTGGATTGAGGGTGGGCGCACAATGCTCTGGGCAGCATTGAGGGCTGCCTAACCTCAGCCCTGCCCCTTCCTAGAGTGCAGAGCCAGCCCACCTCTCCTTGCGCAGGTGCCTGCAGAAGCTGTGGGCTCTGCTAGCTAGCATGGACTCTACAATGCTCTGTGCCGCAACAATGACAAGTGAGAACAGGCACAGGTTGCTTGGACTAAATTACAGCATTCAGAGCCAGACAACTTCTGCCCTTGCTTTGCCTTTTGCACCACAGTGCAAATAATGTGGGAACAGGAGAACAGTCTGTGTCAGGAGCAGCAGCTTTTCCAGCAGCAAGAGGATTCTTCTGCAGCAGCAGCAGCACAAGACAGAAGAAGAGGAAGGCGCAGAGCTGTTGGAAAAAGATAATTAGTTCCTGGATCACTTATGCACTGGTCAGTGCCATTCCTGAGCCTGGGAAACCAGAGTGAGTTGGTGGAGAGGATAATTCTGAAGAGCTTGGATAACCAGAGCAGCAAGAAAATGTCAGGATGAGGAGGGAGATCTTGTTTAAGATCTGATCCTAGAGCTGCAGCAACAGCTTACCAATATGCAGTGCCCCATGCTTGTGGATAAATGGGTTGCCACTGTCATCTGGAAATTGTTCACCTCAGAGTATTTACCAAATCTGTA
The DNA here is from genome assembly GCF_052426305.1 of Pelodiscus sinensis. NCBI lineage: Eukaryota > Metazoa > Chordata > Testudines > Trionychidae > Pelodiscus > Pelodiscus sinensis. Next base: position 47,473,456 of record NC_143052.1, read on the forward strand.
GCCAATCAGTTTATCTTTGGAAGACTAACTGCTGGGACTAGTGTCTGGGGATTATAATGGATGAGAAGCTGGATATGAGCCAACAGTGTTCCCTTGCAGCCAGGAATGCTAATGGCATATTGGGATCCATTAGTAGGAACGTCCCCTTTATTCAGCATTGATGAGGCCACATCTAGAGTATTGCACCCAGTTCTGGACACCCCACCCCCATTACAGAAAGGATGTGGACACATTGGAGATTATCTAGCGGAGGGCAAAACAAATGATTAGGAGGCTGGTGCACATGATTTATGAGGAGAGGCTAAGGGATTTGGGTTTATTTAGTCTACAGAAGAGTGAGGGGGGATTTGATAGCTGCATTCAGTTACCAGAAGGGAGGTTCCAAATAGGATGGAGAGATGCTGTTATCAGTGGTGACAGATGACAGAACGAGAAGCAATGGTCTCATATTGCAGTGGGGAAGGTCTAAATTGGCTAGTCAGAAAAACTATTTCACTAGGAGGGTGGTAAAGCACCGGAATGGGTTACCTAGGGAGGTGGTGGAATCTCTATCTTTAAAAACCACTAAGTCCTCCCTTGACAAAGCCCTGGCTGAGATGATTTATTTGGGATTGGTCCTGCTTTGAGCAGGGAGTTGGACTCCTCAGATCTATTCCAACCCTATGATTCTGTGATTCTACTATGCCACTGGTAGGGTGCTCTCTAACCAGGTTACAAACATGGATAGTGCTCAAGAAATTACTGCTGTTTTTGCATGCATAGGATTCCCAGACTGTACTGGGGCAATTGCTGGAACCCATGTGCCCATTTTTTGCTCCTTCCCCCCACCAGGGCACAGAATTTATAAAAAAAAAAAAAAAAAGGGACATTTTTCCATCATGCTGGAAGGATTGGTGAACCACCACAGCACAGCAGGTGTACAGACACAAAAGCAGGATGACCTGAAAGGTCCACGACCTTTCAAGATCTAGGATCTTATAAAATCCAGTCTTATTTAAATTAATGGAGAAATTACTGTTTACCCCCAGGGGCACTGTAGATATTAATAATGTGGAGTTATTAGTGATATTCAGTTATTCTGGGAGACTCGTCTTATCCCGTGATTCCCTGGATAATGAAGCCTTAACACAGGTCACTTGGACAGAAGGAAGGAACACATTGCCTGGGTAGATCAGAATGGTAGTTAGGTGCTGCTTACAGAATAGCTGGAAGCAGGAGGGAATAAAATGTTCCCAAATTTTTCACTGCACACCCATTAGGAAAGCTTTCCCACCATATTTGAACAAGAGGGAAAGCTTTCCTAATGGGTAGGAGGCTGAAGCGTTGAGATTTTCTCAAAGGTTCAAGTAGCCTGAGAAAAGAGAAACACCTATGGGAATGTGTAACCCTTCTGCCAGGCCGAGTTAATAGCAGCAAGGGCCAGGTTCAGTATCTAGGGGTCTCCTCCCAACAAGGTAATACAACACTGGCTCAAGCCCCTACCCAGTGACCTTAGAAATCTTACTTACACCCCTGGGCACCTCAAAGAGGCAATTCTTCCCCTCTCGCAAGCACAGAGCCTCGGTATAGCAGCAAATCTTTAATAACATGAGGTAACCAACCTCAGCATTAAATTGGGAAAACACCACAACTCGGATTCATAGACCAAACATGAGCAAAGACCAACCCCCCAGCCGCAAATCACCCAAAATCCCCAAAAGTCCAACACCCCAAAACCCAGCAGGGTTTTACCATCCCAACCTGGGAGGGGGGGGGGCGGTTGATACACCTTGCGTGGTCCGCCGATGGCTCCGCCTCTCCATAGGTTTCTGCTGCTGCCGTCAACGCAAGTCACTCTGCCACACTCCACTTGCTGTCCCGTGAGCCACCTCAGCCATCCCACGAACTGCCCTGCTCCACCAGCCGTCTCGGTCCTCGCCCCTGGCTGCCAGCTGGTTGCTCCTACAGCTGCTCCACTGGCTGCCTGCTACCACTCCTACCAGCCGCCCGCAGGTCGTCCACCAGCCGCTCTGCTGGCCGTCCCCACAAACCACTCTGCTGGCCGCCTGCGCTTGCTGGTTGTCCCCGCAAGCTGCTCTGCTAATAGCTCAGCAGTATAGCGTCAGGCTCCCCACAGCAACAGTGATTTCAGATCTTCCGCAGTATAGCACCAGGCTCCCCTCAGCACACAGTGATTTCTGCTCTTCAGCAAGTTCAGCTCATAACACAGGAGCCTCAGTGCTAGTGCGCCATTGGCCCACAGTGAAGTCAGCTCAGCAGCTTGCAACTAGACTCCTAATGGAATCCAAATTAGCTCTGATATTGCACAGTGGAGAGAGGAGGGGGTGCAATGGGTGTTGTGTAGGCCCTCAGACAGGGCCCCACCACCAGGTACAAAGACCTGTCCCCAGCCTCTCTCAACTTGACTGGGTTTGGAACCTATGCCCCTTGTCAACTTAGTTTATGGCAAATCCCTCTGTCATGAACAGTTCCACTATTCCATTGTCCTTGATTCACATAATCAGGGTAACACCACTTTATCCCCCCTGCCTCAATAACAGAGAGACTGGGGATCCCACAGTGGCCAAAGTGACCATTTGGGCAGATGTGTGCCTATGCAAATGAGATCAGCCCCTGGAGTCTTTTTGCATCACTCGCCACAATTCACCACCAGATGTCTGGGTAGAGCTTATCCTGACCCTGCTTACAAATGCTATCAAGGTGGCCCAATGTTTGTATTTTGAACATGTTATCCTTGGGGATGCAGAAGCTGCACGCACTTGGGTATTGTGTGAAAAATGATAATCCTGTCTCACAAGGATACGGGGAGAATATATTAAAGATTATGAGGCACTTAGATACTATGGTAGGGGCCATGCAGGGATAGTCAACTATTTTTTGTCAAGGTCCAAATTTCTTTGTTAAGGTATTGTGAAAGTCCAAATTCTAGAAAAACCTTTTACACCGCAACAACAATAATGATAAAAGAAAGTAAATGGACTTTTCACGGTCCATTCAAAAGCTTCTGGCGATTCAGACTGGGCCCACAGTCTGCCTATTGACTATCCCTGCCACACCAGTACTTAGGATGGGCATTGTATAAGAATCTAGAAGTGTGAATAAAACTAATTTTCTAATGAATGAGTTATTCCATTCAGAATCAACCAGTGCCAACCTGACTTAGGCTTTCAATGTACAGGTTGTACCTCCAAAAAACCATTGTTGTCTGGTCCAGCAACATCTGTCATCCAGCAGGACCACAGACGCTCCTGGACCTGAGAGCCCAGAGCCTAAGAAGAGGAGGACCTGCCGGGCCAGAGCAATAGGGTCAGCAGCACAGCTGGGGGCAGTGCGAGACCGGAACTAGAGCCCTGCGGCAGCCTTCAGCAGCCCGCAGCAGCACGGGGCTGGGCCAGAGTCCCCCAATAGTGCAGGACCAGAGCCCCCAGCAGCTTCCTGGAGCACAGGGCTGGGTCACTGAGGTAGCCACCAGAAGCATGGGGCTGTGGTTGAGCCCCACAGAAACTGTGGGGCCAGAGCCCCTCAGCAGCCCTCTGGAGTGCAGGGCCAGGGCCGGAGTCCCCAGGCTGCACCTGGATGCCCAAGGCTGAAGCCCTGTGGCAGAAACCAGAGCCTCTTCTACCCAGGAAGCCGGCAGCAACTGGGCAAGCAACTCAGCCAGGTTGGGGGTGGGGGAGGGCAAGGCAGAATGCCTGCTGTTGCAGACAGGCAACGGGCTTGGAAGCCAGTGGCAGGAGACCTCCCCGGTCCGGCAAATTCTCTAATTTGGGACCTGTCAGGTCCTAACAGTGCCAGACCAGGGCAGTCCAACCTGTAGCTGGAAATAACAGATTTGTGTGTTAGCAGATAACTCAAGAGCAGACACTAGAGCATTTGTAGCACTTACAAAAAATGTTTTTTAGCTAAGAGTGTGTTGCTTTTTAACAATATTTGAAACTTTACACAATGTACACCAACACCAATAACTCATATTCTCAACAAGAAGCTTGCTATATTTGCTCGACATGATATGAGACTATTTTAAAACTGCGAGAATTTCAAGGGCCATGTGGAAGCTCACTGATTATGAAACTCTTTAGAAAGGAAAAGAAACAGACGGTTTAGATGTCAGCTCTTTCAGCATACAATCCTTAAGAAACGGAGACCACATATTCATCATTGCCACCAGTTTCTCTACAATTTTATGCTCCAAATACATTCAGAAAGACTAGATACTGAATAAATAGGCATATACTTAAACTATTGGGATTTCAGCTAAATATCCTACAGTAGTATTGTGCCCTACTGAAACAAGATGGGTTCCCTTTATTTAAATGAGCAGTTTTGAAGCTCAATTTTTAACACCAAGTTCAGCCACCTGGTCATTTTCTAGTAGTGTATTTTTAAAGTCACAGATCAAAATGAAGTTGCACTGTTATTCTATCTCTGCACACATTGGGTTCCCTGATACTGAAAGCTGCTATAGATGAAATCCTAACATTACTGTAGTCAATAGGAGTTCTGCTTTCGCCTTCAGTGGGGCCAAGATTTCACCCTGAAATGTTCTAGAACAGGTAGAAGATGACCATATGTATGTACCATACATGGCAATCTGTCATCTTAGACTTTTCAATAATTAGGGACATATTAGTTATGTGCTAATAAAACCCCTCAGGGCACTGCCACTTAATGAAAACTCAGAGGGAAATCATTGTGGGTATGTCTACGGTTGCTCCCTATCTTGAGATAGGGATGCAAATGTAGTGTACCAAAATTGCTAATGAAGCACGGGATTTAAATATCCCACACTTAATTAGCATAATCGTGTCCGGCCACCATTTTAAAATTGCATTATTGCGAAATAAAATGCCCTGGGTAGCAGCATTAATTCGAGAGAAAACCCTTCTCTCGAAATAACTGTTAAACCTCACTGTATGAAGAATAACAGTTATTTCGAGAGAAGGGTTTTCCCTTCAAAATAATGCTGCTACTCGGGGCGTTTATTTCACAATAATGCGATTTCAAAATGGCGGTCGGACACGATTATGCTAATTAAGCGCAAGATATTTTAATCCCATACTTCATTAGTAATTTTGGTACACTATATTTGCATCCCTATCTCTCTATAATACTACACAAGAGAATAACAAACACATCAAAATCCAATTAAGCTAGGTTAGTAATTTACCATAAAACAGTAGCTCATTAGTATTTATTCAGCACCATTGGTGCACATGGTAGTGTCCAGACCTGAGAAGACAAGCTAGAATTTATAAAACAATCTTTCAAATAGAGGCCTCCAATGCCAGAGCGCTAATTTAAAAACAGATAAAAGAGGGCTTCAAAAATATCCCTTAAAACAACAAACGTAATAATATATAGCTTGGCTAAAGAAATCAAGCTACATTTTCATTAAAATTCTTTGTCAAATACCCAAAATACATTATTAAAGAAGCCCCTCTGAGAAGACCACACATGCTGAGATGACACGCAGAAAAATGTAGGAAAAGATGGCCTTGGTGTAATGGATTTGAACCTAGGACCTCTGAAGCTTAGTATAGGAGCCTCTACCCTTTGAGCTAAAAGCCAGCTGGCTCAGTCCATGCTCTAGAGGTCTCTTATTCTTATATGTTGCTGTGGTCTGGGTGCCACCGCATGGGACAGTGAACCACACTTTGGTGTATGGGTTATACAGGGACTCAGGAAATCTGGGTTCCCTGCCACAAGTTTCCTTATTCCTGTAAATTACTTAGGCCTCCTTCCAGGAAATACTTGTGCACATACTTAATTTTAGCTTAGTCCCATTGACTCATGTACATAAAGTCAGGCAGGTGTATAAATATTTGCAGGACCACACCCTTCATTTCTCTATGCCTCAGTTAATTCAATAAGTTCCAAATGGGTATTAGCCAACTGATATTTTTGACCATTATCTTCAGCATTCTAACTTGGCTAGAAATCTACTGCTCATAAATACCTTCTAAATAGCTCTCAGTTGCAGGAAAGATATTAACAGATGCTTGGAGCTAGGATTGAAGTAGTTAAATTTGAAAATCACTTTCAAAGTAAATTTGATTATTTTATGATATGGTCAACTTTTTTCTTGTCATCCACAGTAGCAACCTTACAATTGTGATTAACACACAGGCTACTATCACTTTGTGCACTTTGACTTTGAATTGCTTCATGCTCATATAGTTTAAGGTTAGAAGGAATCATTAGCTCATCTAGTCTAGGGGTTACATTTCGATTTACTAATCGAATAGTCGATGCAATTTGCATCAACTATTCAATTAGTCAATAAGGGCACCTTCACCTTCAAAGGCGAAAGTGCTGTGGGCATGGGGCCAGTGAGGGACTCAAGCAGTCCTCTGCTGGCCCTGTGCATCCTGCAGCATTTCAAAGCGGCAGTGCCACACGGAGACTGAGGTCAGCTGCGAACTCTGAGCCCCCAGCTGATTCTGTGCTAGATGTGGCACTGCTACTTTGAAATGCTGCAGGAAGCTGGGGGCCAGGCTCCTTGCAGCCTTTCAAAGCAGCAGTGCCACGTGCAGTCCAAGGTCAGGTCCTGGGCTCCATGCAGCACTACCACTTTGAAGCCCTTTTCTCCCTCCCCCCTTGCTGCCTGTTTCTGATAGAGGCAGTAAAGGCGGGGGAGGGGGAAGGAGTGACTACTTGCCTAGTGTGTTGACTATCTGATAAGCATTTGCTTATCAGATAGTCGACTAGTGGTTCACATCCCTAATCTAGTCTGAAATCTTGCATGTCACAGGTCATTAAATTTCCCTCAGTCACCCTGTACTGAGCCCAGTAAGTTGTGTTTCACTGAAGCATGACTTGTGTTTGACTAATGCATATCTTTCAGAAAAGACTTTAGGACCATGGTCACCAACCCGTCGATCGCGATCGACTGGTTGATCGCGAGGCCTCGACCAGTCGATTGCGAGGCGTTCGGGCAACCCCGCCCCCCATTTTCCCCTCACCCCAGACAAGCCCCACTACCTACCTCTAGTGTAGTGCCGGCTTCCCGCGGGGTGGACGGAAGTCCTCTCTGAAGCCCGCGTCACTTCCAGGGGTTCCGGAAGTGCGCGGGCTGCTCCCCCTCCCACAGCTCTGTTGCATGCTGGGGGAAGGGGCGTTGGCCCTAGAGGAGGAGTGCGGAGGCTTCCCTGCACCACCGGCGCCGGAGGGATGAGTTCTGCTCAGGGGTTTCCCTGCACCACAGGAGCGGGAGTCAGCCCCGGGGTTTGGCTGCGCTGTGGGAAGGGAGGAAGTTGGCCAGGCCGCGCCGTGGGAAGGGCGTTTGACCCCGGGGCAGGTGCCCACGGGGTTTGTCCATGCTGCAGGAGGGGGTTGGCCGCACTGTGCTGCAGGAGGGGGGGTTTGGCCCCGGGGCAGGTGCCCGCGGGGTTAGCCACACTGCGGGAGGGGCCGGGAATGGGAGTTTGGCCCCGCCGCGGGAGGGGTGGTGGTTGCCCCTGGTGCAGGCTCCCGCGGGGGGTTGGCCCTGCCGCAAAAGGCGGCGGTTTGCCCCGGGGCAGGCACGCTCGGGGTTTCCCTGCGCCGCGGGGGGCCCTCAGGAGGCATATGCTGGCTTCCCGCCGGGGAGGGAGGAGGGAGAGAGAATCCTGGGAGGAGGCAGATGCAGGTGACTCCGCTGCCACTGGCACCCTGTCCCCACTCCCCAGACTCCACTCCCCTGTCCCCAGCTACAGAACTCTGTCCCCATTCCCGTCCCCACTCCCCGAACTCTGTCCCCACTGGCACCGTCCCCTGCTGCAGAACCCTGTCATCTGCCCTCCCAGAACCCTGTTCCCTCTCCCCTGCCCCCAGCCGCAGAAATCTGTCCCCACAAAATGTATAATTATAAATGCTTCTTTTAGATTTAAATAGCATGAATAAAAAACAGACCATTTATTTCATAACTATAAACACGTGATTTTAATTTTATATATCGCATAATTTAAAAATAAAGTGTTTATCAGAGTGTGTAAGTAAGGGCTGGGGATAGCAAGTGATGGACAGGAGGAGAATAGAGAGGGCAGGGCTTCAAGGAAGGAGCGGGGAGGTAGATCTTCGCCTGTTCTGAGATTTAAAAAGTGATCTTTGGTGTAAAAAGGTTGGAGACCACTGCTTTAGGAAAAGGCGAATCTAGCATTTTCTTCGTGGTGTGTTCCAATGGTGAATCACTCATCTTTCAAAATATGTGCCTCATTTCTTATTTGAATTCTTCTGCCTTCAGCTTCCAACCATTCGTCCTTGTTATACCTTTCTCTGCTAGATTAAAGAGCTCTCTAGTACCCAGTATGGTCTCCATTTGAAAGTATTTTTACACTGAAATTAAGTCACCTCTCAATCCTCTGTTTGATAATTGAAACAGATTGAGTTCATTATGTATGGCATTTTCTATAACCCTCAAATCATTTTGTAGTCCTGTACACTCATGGAAATTATCAGTTTTAAGCACTTAGTACTAGAGTAAGTGGCACAATGTGTGCTCAAAATTAAGCATGGTCATAAGTGCCTACATGTTCATAGCCTTAATATTGCATTAACTCAGAAATATTAAGGCCCCAAAAACAAGGATAGTCTAGTCTCACTATTTGCATAACACAGGCCATATTTTTTCATTCAACCACTCCTAACTCCAGTCCAACAACTTGAGGTTGACCTACAGCCTGTGTTCCAATCAGGACTTAAAGGCTCCAAGGCCTGGAGAGTTTACCATATCCTTTGGTGATCTGTTCCAACAGCTGATTACACTCATTGTTAACAAGTGTGAACCTTGTTTTCAGGTTGAACTTTGCTGTCTTTAATTTCCAGCTATTGGTTCTTGTTATGCTTTTGTCTGCCACAATTCCCAGACCAATGGGAGCTGCAGAGATGGTGCTGGGGTCAGTGCCTTCACCAAGGGCAGGGGTGTTGTATGGAACCCCTTTGGCTGCCTCTGGGAAATGCAGAGTGCCAGCAGCCCTTTTAGTGACCCGGTCAGCTGTCCCTTTTTGATAGGGGTGTTCAAATAAAAAATTGGACACTTGGCAATCTTAGTGGGCACATCAGTCAAGATCAGTCCAAGTTACCACGCAGTGCTTCACAGAGCCTAATTTGCATTTTTTAAAATATTAGCAGTTCATCATATTACAATTACTGAAAGCCAGTTTCTTAAACACCTTTAAATATTTTTACTATATTATATTTGAGCTTCATTAACAGCTGTTTTCTCTTGAGAATTTAAGACAATTGACTTAAAACCATATCCCTAAATTTAAAACCAAGCAAACAAAATCTAAAAGGAAATACTTAAATTTCTAGGCCAGAAACTTTCTACCTTATCTCTTCACGTTCAGACATTATGACAACAAATTTTAATTCTTTCATTTTCCGCCTTTAAAGTAGACCAAATCCGAAGTCTTTGAAACAATTCTATGTTGCAAACAGTATGCTACATAGCTCTAATTAATAGTGCCTCCTTTAAAAATTAAAAAATATATCCAAACACATCATGTCCAAAATTTTACATACCTTAAAATTCTTAACATGTGATGTGCAGTATCCTCTTGAACCATAATCTATACTTAATATTAACAATCCAAATAGTCACCATTTTGGCAGGACAAAGACAAGCAAACAAAAACACCTAATATGCAAACACTGCTTAATCTGTAGCACAGCTAATGGCTTCTGAGAGCTGTAACTGACAATCAAATATGGCAGTGAACAATAAACAAAAAGAAGTTTGTTTCAGATTCATTAGAAATGCAGAAACATAAAAAGAGTGTTTATTTTAAAAGAATTTTCTATGTATAATATTATAAAGTTAAAGAAAAGTGATTAATAGCATTGTTCAGCTAGCTGCATGTACCATCAGATATACGCAATGTGCAAAAATTCTGAACCAAGATCACAAATACCATCTAGATAAAAAATGATTAGATTTCTTGTTTTAAAAAGCTCTTTGTGCAGGATTAACACTGATAGACTCAAATCAGCGCGATCTTTACCTCCTGACATTAAGTGATTCAATTTAAAACAGGAAAACCACCTTTGCATGGTTGGGGTGAAATCCTGGTCTCACTGAAATCAATGGGAGTTTTGTCATTGACTTGAATGGTATTGGGATTTCAACTGAGATTTGTTTGTGCTGCAATAATATGCACATTTCCATAAATCACAGAACAAACTATATTGTGAAAACAAGAACATAAAAAAGTAGGCTTTGAAATAGAGCTAAGTTACTACTGACCATCAGGGAAGCGTAGAAACAACCCTCCTCCCTTTCCCACAGGCTCACAATCATTTTTGTTTTCAGTTGTACAAATTGGACTAATGTCTGTTAATGCAAAAGACAAGTTTTTGAGCCGCACACAGTTCTTCACATCAACCCATTTGTGTACCTACTATGTGTTGTGCTAACCCTTCCCTTGTTGTCTATAAATGTGGGAGACCGATTAGGAACCGTTATTTTTCATTCACAAACAGCTCCCCCAAATCAGTATATTCTTGCTTTTCAAAAACTGTGAGAAGTGACTCCATTTTGCCCACAGGCATCTCCCACATCATCACTGCTTATAGAATTGGACACAATGTGTTTTCATGTTTAAAAAAAAATTGATTTATTACTGAACATGGAGATTTAAAAGGCTAGATTAACTGCCATGCTCCAGCTGCTTTTTGTCTCTAAAGCCATGCAAAGCAGCTGAACATGGGTGAACCACATCACTGTTCTGTGGTGTCTTGAGAACTTCACTAGCTGTAATGCATTTATCCCTACAACACCCCTGTGATAGGGAAGTATCCTTATCCACATTTTGTAGAGGGGTAACCGAGGCATGTTAGGGGGTTTGTGTTCATAGTGTTTATAATGTTCACATTGTTTACATAATCTGTGTGTAAGGTGCTTATGTGTTCAAAATGGCGGTTCAGGGATTGTCATCAGAACACTGTGGAAAGTTCTGGACCTTGTTTCCCACCTAAAACTACTGCTTTCATCCCTAAGTTGTGCACATGATATGCTAAAAGCAGTGCACATGGCACGAAGAAGCCTGCGCAAGGCACACAAATCATCTGCACCTGGCATGAAATTATGCACACCACCCTACGCAGGTTTTCCGGCCAAGGATTCCCTAAAATACTGCACCCTAAGAGAGGGTGTGGTCGGTGGTTATTAGCAGCATCAGCATTTCAGAAGCCAGCGTGTAGCAGATATGGAGCGTCTGCATCATTGAGGGCCCACTTCCCTGTATCGAAGGATCAGGAGCTGGTGTTGGTTACCAATCAATAGCAGTGTTCTAGCCTACCAGCGCTGAAGAGGGAAAAGGCATAGGGGTCCCTCATAACTGTGGTGGGTTCCCACACCACGCTGTGGCAAAGGCTCAGCATTGGTGACCTGGGATACACAAGCAGGGGTGTTTGATCTCTGTTCCCTTCAGACAACAACATCGTCATTGACCCTAAATCAATCCATTGTGGTGAAGGCCCGAGAACTGTACCACCATTCAACATCAGGCTTGGTTCCTGTGGTGAATGCCTGGGATTCCACCAAGATCAATCATTCCACCTTCAAGGGATCACTTGCCATTCCTCCCTAAGGGCTAATCTGAGCCCAAAGGTAGAAGGTCGCAAGCAACATTACCACCATCACTTTGTAACGCATAACTACCTTACCTGTATTGGGGATCTTTCTGTCTATCTTTTCTTCTGTTTTGGGGTGGGGGCTGGATTTATTGGTTGTTGTTCTTGTCTTTGTTATACGCACTTGTCAATTTAAAATCTCTTACAATGTATAGTGAACTTTAATCTGGACTCCAAGTGTGTTTCTTTGGGAAAATCCACCAGTGATCAGATACGGTCTCAGGGGCCTCCTTTCTGAGTGCCAGATCTCATAACATCACAGATCAGATCCCTTATTCTAAATTATTCCTAAATGTACTTGTTACTGAGACTCTGGGGTAACAGGCACGAAGAGCCTTAGAGCAGGTGTTCACTGCAAATAGAGCCTGTGTGATTGATACCTAGCTCTGAACACCCAGTTTAACCTAGCCCAGGGGTGAGGAGCCACTCTGCAAAGCACTACCCAAATGACTGTGTCCTCACAGGTGCTGTGTGTGTGCGCATTACTAGCACTACTTGGGGCATGTCCCATGGTTCTCTGAACTGCTGTGAGATGAGTCATTCTGTTTCTTCCCCAGTGAGTTGTGGAGGAACCTGCCTGTTCTTCTGGGCAGGGTTTGGAAGACTGTCAGTGCTCTAGTGATAGTTAATATCCTCACTGCAAAGGGGTGGGTTACCAGCCTGACTTAGCAGAACCCACACTCAAGCCAACACCCTAGCTGGGGCAGATAGCCCAGACTGAAAGCATCACCAGACTCAGGTGAGTGGGTTGTATGTGCAGATGGGAGGGAGATTAAGGACAACACCCGAATAAGAGCCTGAATTTAGTCTGCAGTGAAGATGTATCTATAAGCTGAAATCCTGCTCCACATTGAAGTCAGTGGGAATACTCCTACAGACTTCAACAGAGCAGAACTTCACCCTAAGTGATCTTACCAATGTCACGTAGGAAGTCTGTATTAAATCTGGGGTTTCCAAGTCCCAGGCTAGTGCTCTGATGGCTGAATCTGGCCCAAACATGGGAGAACGCTCATTTCAGGGTTTCTATTGTTGGGTTTTTTTAACCCTATTGTAAGCAATCCAGCTACTGTAGAGTGTTGCTCTAAGTGTTGAGACACACCTGTTCCCTCAAGATGTCTGATGCACTAAGAATTAGGCTATAGCCTTTTGTGGACTCCTGTGAATATTCAGATTCTGTGTATGCTGCCAGAATCAAAAGGATACAAAACCTCAATGTAAATTAATCAGCAGTTCCTAACCCAGTTGCCTAGGCAGCCTGACCTTTTCTCCCAGTCTGCAGCCTCTGGCCTGCTGCACACAGGCATCTTCTGTCTCCCTCCCATGAGCCTGGTTCCCTCTGACCTCACAAGGATAGAGTTTCCTTTTGCTGATAGAATTTCTCCCTTCAGCTCAGATGGGATGGAGAAAGGTAGGCAGTAATAAGATGCAGAAAAAACATTAGATTAATGGGGAGGTGCAACTAATGATATTGAAAAATCTCTATAGTGATGTCCATTTTTAGGAAGTCAAATCTTTACACGTCTGTACTTTCAGTGATTCACAAAAGCCTCTAAAGGTTCTGCTTATCAGCCCTTTCACAAGCCAATCACAGCAAATGACATTTAATGCACTAGTACTTAAATCTGTCTTTTTACCCTCAAAAGGAAATATACTGTAATCAGTGAGTCTCAAAAGTTAAATGCTATTTATTTCAGAAGAGGGATAAAGGGCTGAATTGTTACAGCAGTAAAAAAAAACATTCACCTTTTTATAAAAAGTGTGTTCCAATCTAGCTCCCATTGATTGTGGAGGTATTCAGAAACACTGTAGCTGTTGAATTCACGTGAAACTATAAAAATAATCAAATGTATTCTATTTATATTGGACTAAGGCAACATCACATTCTTTTTTAAGAGCTTGTTTTATTTTTAGTATTCTAGCCTGAATATGCCACGGTTAAAAGGATGCCATAGTTTTAGTATTCCAAAAATAATTGTTAATTAAAAACCAAAATGCCAAAGTTAGACGTTAAAATTCAATTTTACTAAGATCAAATGAAGGTGTATTTTTATATCCTAGGCCTGACTCCCATTGTATGAAGTAACTCCACTGAAGATACAGGAGTTGCACTGATGTAAAAATGGTGTAACTGAGAGGACTATCTGGCCTTACATGGATTAATTTACTGCACTTTTGACTACATTAACCAGCATTACCAACCACAACAGAGCCACAGAATGGCAGGAATATACACACAACGAAAGGAAAATAATCCAGAGTGGGCACTAGTTAACCAGTTACCCCAGTAAGCATGCCAGTAAAAGCAATACTTGCTGGGCAACCGGTTACCTCTGTACGTCCCTACATTCCATTTTTCAGAGACTCATAAAGTTTAAGGTCAGAAGGGATCGCAAGATCATCTAGTTCTGCGGTGGGCAAAAATCAGGCCTGTGGGCCAATTAGTACAGCCAGCAGCAGAATGTGTTCAGCTGCCTCCTTCCCCCACCTTTTTCCATCCTACTGCTAAACTACTCCCAGGAGTCTCCTGCTAGCTGTGCAGAGGGGATGGGAGTGCTTAAGTCAGGCCATCCCCTACCCTTGCAACTCTGCTCTGCAGGGCAGGAGTTGGGGAGAGGGAGACAAACAGCGGAGCTGGTCCAATCTGAAGCATGGATGGTAAGTAATTCAGAGGAGCACCTGTTTTAAGAGGTAATGCACAGTTTCTAAGATTTCAGTGCTCTCTCTCTCTCTCTCTTCCCCCCCCCCCCAGTCCAGTGTTTCTTAAACTGTGTTCAACGGCACACAGAAGTTGGAGGTGTACCATGGAGAACAGAATTCAAAATGGCTGCCCCCCCCTTTTTTTTTCTCAATAACTTTCCCCCGACCCTTCCCCACCCCGATTTTTTTTTCCTCTCAACAAAAAAGCTTTGGTGTTCTCCATTAAAAAAAATTGTTTGGTGTTCCTTGGTCTCAAAAAGTTTAAGAAACACTGCCCTAGCCCAATCCCTTCCACCTAAGACCCCATCCCTTCCAGGGGAGCCTGGAGCTGACCCATGACCATATACCAAAATTTCATGCCAGGACTTTGCTTCCCGCCCTCGCCGCAGTCTCTGCTCCAGCTGTGGCCCCAGTTTCAGTCCCTTTATTCCTGCGTGCATCCTGGGTGATGGGTGGACAAGAATAAGGGAGATGGGACTCCAAAAAGTTTGAGGAACAATTGCTTAATCACCTTGACTCAAACACATACTACTTATTTCTAGTTTGAATGTGTCTGACTTCAGGTTTCTGCCATGAGTTCTTATGACTTTCTCCTGTAAATTAAAGAGCTCTTTAGAATTCAGTATTTTCTCTACTTAGAAGAATTTATACACCATAATCAAATCACTTCTCAATCTTCTGTTTGATCAACTCAACAGATTGAGCTCTCTGTCTCTCACTCGCAGGTACAGGCAGTCCCCGGGTTACGTACAAGATAGGGACTGTAGGTTTGTTCTTAAATTGAATCTGTATGTAAGTCGGAACTGGCGTCAGCCACTGCTGAAACCGATCAGTTTCAACAGCTGCTGAATCTGGACGCCAGTTCTGACTTACATACAGATTCAACTTAAGAAACCCAGGCGTCCCCAAGTCAGCTGCTGCTGAAACTGATCAGGGGCTGATTCCAGGAAGCCCAGGGCAGAGCAACTCTGCCTCGGGCTTCCTGTAGTCAGCCGCTGGTCAGTTTCAGCAGTGGCTGACTTGGGGACGCCTGGGGCAGAGCAGCTGGGTTGCTCCAGTAGCGCGGCTCCTCGGCGCTACTGGAGCAACCCAGCAGCACCCCAGCTGCTCTGCCCCAGGAGTCCTGATTCAGCCGCTGCTGAAACTGACCAGCAGCGGCTGACTCAGGACGCCTGGGGCAGAGCAGCTGGGGTGCTGCCGGGTTGGTCCAGAGCGGCGCTGCGGGACCAACACAGCAGTGCCCCACCTGCTCTACCCCAGGGGTAGGCAAGAAAAGCCTGGTCTGCTGGGGGGGGAGGCACTAGCTGCACCTCCCCCCCAGCAGACCAGGGAGACGGGGGTGGCAGGACCGCCCAAGTCCTCCACGGCTTTGCTCCGTCTCCCTGGTCTACTGACCTGGGAGACGCGGAGCAAAGCCGCAGAGCACGCGGGCAGCGGGACAGTCCAGGCGTGCCGCGGCTGTCCCACTATGGGCGTGCTCCCAGGCTTTGCTCCCCGTCTCCCTGGTCTGCTGGGAGACGGGAAGCAAAGCCGCGCAGCACGCCTGCAGTGGGACAGCCCGGGCGTGCTTGAGCTGTCCCCCTGCGGGCGTGCTCTGCGGCTTTGCTCCCCGTCTCCCTGCAGACCAGGGAGATGGGGAGCAGTTTTTCTCGCCCCGGAGGACAGGGGCAGTGCATCTGGGCCTCCCGCCGCTCCCGTCCTCCGGGGCGAGAAAAGCCCCGTTCATAACTGCGGATCTGACATAAGTCGGATCCGCGTAACTCGGGGACTGCCTGTATAGTCTCCAGCGCTTACATCGTTTTATGGCTCTTTTCTGCACACTCTCCAATTTTTCAATGTTCTCTTAAAACTGTGGACAATGGAACAGAAGAAAGAGTAATCTACTATCAAATTCACTAATGCTGTATACAAGGAAAAAATAAAAAAAATCCCTTTGCTGCTCCTATTTATCTATCCAGATACATTAGTCATTGTTAGAGATGTTAGATATTGTGTATTTTAGTAATTGTGTAGCTGCAACCATTTGTAGCGGTTATACAATTACTAAAATACTCCCTTGGGGTGGGGCCAGCAGCCAATGTGTTCCCTGGGTCCAGGCCTCCCTCCCCGAGAGCCCCCTGCCACTCTGTGCTGCTGCCTCTACATTAAGCAGATGTAGCCAGTCCTGAAGGGAACTGATTTAAAAATTGGCTCCCCATGCAGACAGGTTCCCACCTGCCGCCCTACACAGACTGCAACCTGTATCGGAGGCAGCAGCGTGGGGTAGTGGGGGTGGCAGCTCCATGGGATCCAATGCTTGGGGGGAGCCAGTTTTTAAGCTGCCTCCTCCGCCCAGCACCAGCTCCCACCTGCTCCCCGGCCATATTGCCTCTGTGGGATGCAGCAGGGGGAGCAGGCAGCTTTGTGGGAACCAGCATGCAGGGAGCCACCTTAAAAGTCATCTCACCATGGACACTGGCTCCCACCTCCCCACCCCCTTGCTGCCCCTGCCTTTGAAACTCCACCTCCACACCTTTCAAAGGTAGGGTTACCAGGTAAGTTTAGAAAAAATACCAGACACACTTGATGCAGGGAGGAGGGAGGGGAGGATCGGCCGGGGGGCGGGGGGCGCTGGCCGGGAGGGGGATCGGGGGCAGTGCGGCTGGCCGACGGGAGATGGGGGGGCCGGGGCTGGCAGGCAGGGGATCGGGGGCAGTGCGGCTGGCCCGAGGAGATGCGGGGGCCGGGGCTGGCAGGCAGGGGGTCGGGGGCAGCGTGGCTGACCCAGGGAGATGGGGGAGGGGTCAGGGGCAGCACAGCTGGCCCAGGGAGATCGTGGGGAGGAGAAGAACTGGCCGGCAGGAAGCAGAGGTGGCCGGGAGGGGGTCGGGGGCAGCGGTGCTGGTCGTATGGGTCGTGGAAGGGGGAAGAGGTGGGACTGACCTGGTCACATGCAGATCCCATGCACGGTCCAGAGAAGTGTGAGTGAGTCCGGCTGCGGCTCCACCACACACTGAGGAGCGGGGACAGGGCTTCTCCTCCTCCCCAAGGCGTCAGACACAGCCAGGGCTCCCAGCACCGATCGCGGCCCGCCTCCCAGCCACTCCTCCAGCCCCCGCCAGGCTTCCGTCTGGCACCGAGCCAGAAATCCAGGAAATACCGGACATTGCACATGTCTGGTATTTTCTGGATTTTTTTTTACTGGACAGAGGGCCCAAAAAACAGACTATCCGGTAGAATACCGGACACCTGGCAACCCTATTCAAAGGGGCAGCCGTGGAGCCCGGGACTCTGGGCTCCGTGCAGCATCCAGTGCAGCTTGGAGCCTTGGGGTTTCAAAGCAGCAGCGCTGCACAGCTGATCCCCGGCTCAGCTATGCGGTGCTGCCACTTTGAAGTACCCCTTTCCTTCCCTTCTTTGCTGCCTCTACTTCATAGAGGCAGCAAGGGGGAGGGGAAATCAACTAGTCAACAGACTATCTGATAAGAAAATGCTTATCGGATAGTTGACTAGTCTTTAACATCCCTACTAGTCCTTTTTAGAATCACCACTTTCCTGAGTAGAGTCCTCCATTTTGGAAGTATGTGCTGAATTTTTTTTTGTTTGCCAGCTGTTTTCATATTTACTTCCAGAGCACTTATGAAAATGACAAACAGTAATAATAAAGGCTAGTCCCAACCCCTCCGGAACCCTACTAGAAACACTTCTATTTGATAATCGTTCCATGCTGACAAGTCAGGCAGTTCTTAATTTACTTAACATGCACTTTGCTGAGACTAGTGCTAATATTCTAATCAGAATGCTGTGTGGTATTATATGGGGGGAAATAAAATATAAATGCCGCATTTTGCATACTTTCCTCCCACTAACTAATTTTCATTGCAAAGTTTAGAAACTTCTTGTGGTTGCAGAGGATTCTTTACAGTATGCCTAAAAACCACATCTGTGGAAGGTTCTTCCCATTTTAGCCTTTATACATTATACAACAGCAGTTGTGTTTGGGTCATTTCAGGGAAAAACACGATGACTCATCTGAAGGCTGCTATAATAACGTACTTCAACTGAAACAACGAAACAGTGAATGAGATATTGCAATCCCAGAAAAAAGTGGTAGCAAGCAACACACATTTGACAAGTTTTCACATGGATTCCAGTTTGTTCAAAAAGGAGAGGATACTATAAAAAGTGTTTATACTATCTAGAAGTATCCCACAGATATGTCTGGTCAATTTTATATATGTTATCATTGTAGGTTTGGAAGGATTTAGATTTTTATCAGTATATGACAGAAAATGTTGATTACACCTTAACACATACAAACTGATAAAAATATTTCAAATAGGCTGCAGAGGGGCAGCAGCTGGACTCTGGCCTAAAGGGATTAAAGCAAGATGGAGTGAGCCTCCACAGAGCCCTGGCCAATCACGAAAGGTCTTAGAAGCTGCCAATGAGAAGGAAGCTTGCTGGGGCAGTCCTGGTTATAAGAAGCTGCTCTGCAGAACCCTGGGCAGTTGGGGCCTGTCCTGACCAGGAAGGGTGCAAGATTGCTCACGCTAAGTGGAAGCAACTGAGTGAGCAATCCTGAGCAGACTCAAGGGAGCTAGAGAGGGAGACTCCAATCTGATACCTGCCAGGCTGTAGCCTTGATACAAGGACTAGGGAGGTGCAAAGGTCAAGGGAAGTGGCCCAGGGAACAGGAGGCAATAGAAGGGAGAGGAGAAGGGCAGGACAAGGCTGCTGCAAAAGCATCCCTGGGTCAGGGCCCAAAGTAATGGATGGTCCTAGGTCTCCCCTTCTCTCTTGCACCACACCTCAGCCACACTGAGGACTGTGGCTAAGACAGCTTGCTCCTGAGGTGAGGGTCTAGCCTGAGGCTGCAGTTGGCCTTTGTGGCAGGTCCAAGATTGAGGACTGCTGATAACCTCTGGAAGGGGGTAGGAGACTGAATGATGTGGTCCCAGACCAGAGGGTAGAAAGAGTATGAGGAGAATGATGACAGGCAAGGCACCAGCCAGAAGGGGGCAACCAGCTGAGGCTAGAGGTAATTGCCCAGTGACCAGCAGGGTGTGATGCGTGAGGTGAATCACGAGAACTTTACATAGGCAAAGAAGAAAATGCTGTTTGAAAGCATAATAGAATATGATTTCAGGATATTTATGTTGTATATTTAGACATGTTATATTAAAATTTTCATGGTTATAAATCTTGAAGCTTTTGAATTTCAACTTTACTCATTAAAAAATATTGTCTGTTCCCCTGTTGCCAGATCCCCATAACTTCCCACAATTGTAAAAACTTGCCAAAAATAAATGCTTAGAACCCATAATTGTGTGCAATGTTTATTTAAACATTGATATTAGCTGAAATTATAAATAAAAATCAAAGTCTGACAACACTATAAATATGTAAAGAGGAGTATAAGAATGAAATATTCAGAATAATACACTGCAAGTGCTCAACAAGCATGCAGTTTGCTTTTTGAAGTGGCACATCTGCCTGAAGTCTAAATGTTTTTCATTTGTTTAAATCTTGTTTACTATCCACCATGATGTAAAGACTGTAGCACTTTAAATCTACTGTGTTCAAGCAGGAGTCCTTGGATCAAGGATCTTGGTGTATTTGCTTCTCAAATAAAATGGGGCTGAAAACACTGTGGAGATAATATTCTCAGCTTCCCAGAGGGAAGGTTTTGCTTATCTCACACTTTATACCCCCAAAAAGCTGTTAAGATAATTACCTTCCTCAATGCAGAAAAAATGCATGAGTCACAGCTGATGGTGAAATGGATACCCATAGTAAAGATATAGCTGTAAGACTCCCCAGTTCAGACTGGCTAATACTATGTAAATTACTTCTGGTTCGGTAAACTAATGGGATTTTTGGCATATATTGGGCTTATGGGAAGGGAGCCTTTGGCTACAATGGTCATCTTCTAAACCTTTCTGCTATCTTATGCTTCTCATTGTCATTCAAAAGAATTAATCCTTGCCTAAGGCCTGCTGAAAAATGTGAATAGCATAGGAAGCCTTATATGCACACATTATTTATATTTTTACAATTTACATCAAGCCAAGGATTTCACTCTGGCCACAGTGCACAGTTGGCTTTTCTCAAAGAAACTAAGAATTTTTCATGAATATATTTTTCTTTGGACCCCCTCAATGATTCATATGATCCAAGGATAAAGGATCAACAGCCTGGGAAGTGAAGTTTCCTATTTATCCACAGAACATGTACAGCCTGGACAGTGGAGGCAAGCTTCCCAATGCTTCCCAGCCACTGGGACTCAATTCCAAACAGGAGCAGTCTCTCACGAACAGAGGATTGGTCAGTTTCTAGAACCATTCAATTCTAGACAATACCAGCAGCAGAGAGGTCAGCAAGGGTGCCTGAGACCAGCCATCCATCAGGAGTGAATGGCTTTTGGCCACTATTGATTTAGGCCAGTGAATTAGAAAGAGGAGCAAAGCTCTGTATCTATGCCTGGATGCCCAATATCTCAAGTTCTTTTAAATAGTACAGGGAAAAAGTGCCTTTTTACACCAAATTTATATGTTGTTTTTTGAACAGCTATGTGCTTACATATAACCAAAAGACAGTCCCGTCCCAAAGAGCTTCAAATATAATTAAATGCCTTCACTTTAAAAATACTTTAAGAGGGTGGGAACTATTTTATTTAAAAAAAAAAAATCAATATTTTTCACTTAGAACAAGATCATAAAGCACCAGAAGGCATATCCCATAGTCCCCTGAATAGGCTGCAGATCAGTATGAAGAGAGGGAGGTACAGTGGCATTCATGGGCCGCTAGAGAGGTAGGTAGGAAGTGCATTTATAGGTGCAAGGAACCAGCAGAGCCTCTCCAATCTGCTATTGGCCAGCGTACGTTAGGCAGAGCAGGGAAGTAAATTGGTATAGGACAGTGGCAGACTTCTTGGGTGGAAGTTAAGAAGGAAGCATGGGTGGAAGTCAGTCTTTCTTTGACTGAGCAGCATTGATACTCTATGCTCCTTGCCTATGAACTGAGGGTAAACTCTCAATGTAGCCCTTCAAAGATTTTCTCTGATCTATACCAACTCCATCCTAGAGAGGAGGTGGGAACTTAGAAATAACTCTTGTATGTTGACATCAAAGCGTGATGGTCAGGTTCCATAACCAGAGGATGTGCTCTTCACCAAAGGCTAGACGTTGTGGACAGGCCTCCAGATGTCTGACTGGGCATTCTTCCACCTTGTCTGTGACCCTCCCCCGCAGAGTGAAGAGAAAAGTTAGATAATAAAAGATTAGATCCTTCCTATCACACACACCCCCAAAGCAAGTCCACTCAAAAAGGATAAAAATAACTTGCTGTATGTAAAATATCATAATTTAGTCACACTGTTTCTCATTACCTCTTAGACCTGATTCTTCAAAAGCAGAAACGTTTTTCCACACAAACCTATAAGTGCCTTGCATATGACACATTTTAATGTATTTTGATTTGTAACAAATGTATACCAAGAGTGCTTCAAGAAACCCCTTTGCCTAAAATTAGAAATAAAATCAAAATGTAAATACAAAAGTTCTTCACTTTAAAGCCAAAATAAAATAACCAATAACAGCAAAACAAGCTCACCCAATAACCTCCTTCTTCCAACATTGCAGCCATCAATAATCCCTCCTCAACAACTTGGGTAAATAGGTCTTTCAGCATGCCCAGTTCAACTAATTCAGGCTACTGCAGACAACAAATTTGAGGAGAAACAGGAAAGAATAGTAGGCTGCAAAGTGGAGGCCTCTGATGCTCTGCCAGAGCCTCCACTCTAATATTTATGGTTTTCAAATCAAATAGGCTACATCTACACTACATGCTTCTTGCACAAGAGCATGTTCACACCGCAAAGCACATTGCAAAAGCGAAGAGCTTTTGCGCAAGAGAGCATCCACACTGCATGGATACACTTGCGCAAGAAAGCTCTGATGGCCATTCATAGAACGGCCATCAGAGCACCTGTGCTTTTTCCCATAGGGAGTGTCCACTCTGTGCTTTTCCCCTCTGGAGCGTCCACACTTGCCTTTTTGTACAAGAACTCTTGCACAAAAGGGAGTTATGCCTCGTAAAAAGAGGTTTACCGACGCTGGAAGACCTACGCTGGAAAGAGCCCTCTGTTCTGCCGTTTTTCTCATGATTTTCTTGCGCAAAAGCACATTTGAGGTGTGGATGCTCCACAGGGTTTTGCACAAAAACAGCTGGTTTTGTGCAAAAACTTTGTAGTGTAGACGCAGCCATAGATTAATTAATGGGATTGTAGCAGTATGGCATGGGGAGAACAGTCTCTCAAGCAGGTAAAGTCCTGGCCATTTAGCTTTTATAAACCAGAACTATAAATTCCACCAGGGCAGTCCTTGCTGATCGTACATCGCTGGTGGTGTATTTGCAGCATGCATGACCTAATAAATTAACTACTTTATTTTCTAGAGTGACTTAAACTGTAGTTTTACGATAATCTAATCTTGAAGTGAGAAAGGAACGTTTCACTGTAACCAGGGTTCATGTGTGAAAGAAATGGACTCAATCTCCTAGCAAGACAAAGAAAAAAAGCTGTCCATAAAATTATTAGATGATGATTTAACAGCAGCTGAAGACCCAACATCCAAGACCCTAGATCCGTGGTCACCAACCAGTAGATCGCGATCTACCGGTAGATCTCAGGGGCTCTAAGAGTAGCTCTTGAGCCCTCTCTGAACTGCGCGCCTGCGCAGTACATTTACATTAGATTTCCTCATTTGAGGAGCAGCTACTCACCGAGCAACAACACAGGTGAGTAGCTGCGAGGAATGGTGGGAGCTGGGAGGTTGGGAGGGCTGAAACACCCCAGCCAGCTGACTGTGGCTTTCAGCTGAAAGAGGATGCCCCGCACTCCAGCTGATTGGCGGCTTCTCCTCTGCGCCTGCCCACGTGGAGCTTGGTGCACCCTGGCTGAGCGCCATGGCCAGCTGGCCAGGCAGCCACTTCTCTTCCTTCCAGCCCGGTTGCCCTGCGCTCAGCCCAGGGAGGCTGTGTCTAGCTCCAGCTGTGCTGAAGCAAGCTTTCCAGGCTGAGTGCAGGATCACAGATGACCATCTCAGACTACAACCCAGACTTCAAGACACTGGCAGATACTGTTCAGTCACAGGTGTCACACTGAGTCTTTGTTATTGGAAGAAAAAATATATTATCAATACTTGATTTTAGATTTACAAATTAGCAGAGAACAAAATGTATAATTGTAAATGCTTCATTTGACATTTAAATAGCATGACCATTTAAAAACAGACCATTTATTTCATAACTATAAACATGTGATTTTAATTTTATGTATTGCATAATTTAAAAATAAACTGTTTAACAGAGTGTATAAGGGCTGAGGATAGCAAGTGATGGACAGGAGAATAGAGAGGGCGGGGCTTCAAAGAAGAGGCGGGGCTTCAAGGAAGGGGCAGAGCAGTAGATCTTCGCCTGTTCTGAGACTTAAAAAATTATCTTGGGTGTAAAAAGGTTGGAGACCACTGCCCTAGATTATGAAAAGTGGAAACACACACCATCAAGACAAAAGGTGGATCAAATACTCAACACAGCTCCTATTTGCTTCCCTCAAGCTACCAGCAGTGCTAAACTGAGTTTCAGCCAGTTATTTCTCATCCATGCCATAATGCCTAAGTGAGAGTCTATAACACAGATGTATACTTATTTATATAAATATTTTATCAGGTCAGTTTTTCCAGTACTTATACTATTATGTGCTATGGAGGTGTGCTATGTCTGCAATACTGTTCAACATTGCCACTGACTGGATAATGCAGTGTAAGCCAGAATACTTTCCAAGAAGCATTAAAAAAAGACACCCTTCTCATCCTCTGAAGACCTGGACTTGCAGATGATCTTGCTCTCTTTATAACCATATATCCAACACCATATACAAGAAAAATCAACTCAACATGTTAGCCAGCACACTGGACTGAAAATCAACCGCAATAGGACAGATATCATGACCTTTAATATTGCATCACCATCACCAGTACAGATATTCTCACCAATATAGAAACATTCACAGACTTGAGCAGCAATATCACATCCTTGGGCAGCAAGGAAGCTGGACCAAGCCAAGATATCCAGAATAAAAATCAAGAAAGCCAGAAATGCCATCAAGAGCTTAAATACTGTCTGGGAATTGTAAAAATACAATACCAAAACCAAACTGAAGATTTATCAGAACTGTGAACTTTCAGCATTATTTTATAGTGCAGAATTCTGGGCAATAAGAAAGTATGACATGTTCAAACTTCATTCCATACTCCCTGCCTTCAGAAAAATCCTTCATGTCTTTTGGCCCAGAACAATCTCAAACCAAGATATACTGACACAGTGCAGCCAAGAGAATCTGAGCACTATCATTGCCAGAAGGCACTGGAGATGGAAACAATTGCCAAATGAAGCACATGGTCGATCCATCACTAGATGGACACCTGAAGACAAGTGAAAATTAGCCTACCCAAAAACATGGCAAAGAGCAGCGGAAGCCTGTGTGAAAAACCTGGGCCACAACTGGGGAACCATTGAAGAACTTGCCAGAAACAGACAGGAGTGGAGGAGCTTTGTCACTACCTTAAATGCCAGAGGTGTAATGGGAACATAGTGAAGATGCCATGGAAGTTATCATTTTAACACATTTAAGACAGCCTTATTGATACACAGGTTTGGATTTCCCTAGTAAAGCATAACATATTGCTTTAATTACAAGAGTCTCTAAACTTATGACCAAATTACAATAGCTCCCTTTTATTTCTCCTCATAAACCACAATGCCCCATATTCTAGGAGCAGTCTCCCAATTCACAGAGGATTTGGGGGGGGGGGGAGTGAACTCCTGACTGGCAGGCAGGAAGCAGTTGCCTCTAAAAATTCATACATACCTCCCCACATATGCAAACTATGATGATCCTTGCAAATGTATCAGTCACCAGGCCAAACTCTCTCCTCTGCTAAACCAAATTGCCTCACCACAGACATGAATTTCTTTAACAAAATATTAGGAAAACCACCATGATTAGAACTGTGTTCTGATTTACCCTAACATTTGACTTTTGTCACGGGATCTTTTACAAACAGGATTTTAACTAACTGCAGTGTTCAGCAGTTTGAGCACCTGATATCATTTTTTAAACGTGTCTTGAGGCTGGCATCAGACCCCAGCTGTGTTGTGTGGCTTGCAAGTGCCCTGCATTACACGGCTTGGGGAGGCGGATTCCCACAGATCCTCACTTAGGAGTCATTGCAGCCAGTTGCTAAAAGCAGCACCTTCCTGCAAAAAGGATCCAGGCCGTGGCACTTCTCCAAGGCAGAATCTCAGCTCTGAATAAATACCGCCTCTTGGGACCGCTTGCCTGGCTGGAGAGGCAGCCCCGGCTGTCCCCGAGTAGGGAAGACAGGACAGTTATCAGGAGGCCAAGCTCGGCTCTGTCCTCAGGCCCGAGCACTCACACGCCCCCGCGGGCAGCCCCAGGCGCACGCCGCATTGCCCCACGCCGCACACCCCCACCCGCTGCGGGCAGCGAGCGCTTCGCTGGCCCTGGCGGGGAAAAGTGGCCGCAGCGACTGGAGAAGCGGGCTGCAGCGGCGAGCAGATGCGGGGGAGGGGGGAGACTATTCTGAACCCCAGCGTCCCCGGGGCAGAGGGGAGGGGGGCGGTCTCCTCTTCCTCGGCTCTCAGCAACCCAGGCGGAGCGGGGCAGGCAATGAACCGTCCCTGCTCCGTGCACAGCCGCAGAGCGAGGCTGCCCCGCGGCTCTCGCGCCTGGCCTAGGCGGGAGAGCAGCCAGCAGCAGAGCGTGTTTAGCCAAGCAGCGGGCAGCTCTTGCGCGCCCTCCCCCCCTCACGGCTCCGGCAGCGAAAGGGCACCTGAGCCTGCAAGGGCGAGGGACGGGGGATCCGCGGCTCGTGTGCCAGGCTGCAAAGGAAGCTCAGGAGTCTGAGCTGGAGCGCGAGGGGGGGGGGAATTGAACTTTCCAGTATAACCCACCTCCCCAGCCTGGCAGCGCCGCAGAGAGAGCGCCCTGGCCGGCTCCGCCTGCAGACGTGTCCCTCTCTCCCGCACAAGTTGCACTAACTTTGGGAGGCAGGCAGGGCTGCGGGAAAGCGCCCGCGAGGTTTCCGTGGAGAATGTGGTTTACCTGTGGTTAGATTGTCATTGATCTTCAAAGGCACCCTTAGGATGTAGACCAGGAAAAGCATGATGAAGACCCACAGGGTCCAGAGGTAAGTCCATGACCAGACGATGCAGGACTTGAGCTGTTCCAGAAAGCCTGTCCCAGCTTCAGCCATGTTTTTGAGAGCGGAAAAAAAAAGCCAACCCTGCTCTCTGCTGCCACAACCTCTCAGTGTGTATTTATGGGATGATTCATGCCTCCCAAAGCAGGCTCCCCCGGCCGCCCCCTCTCAGGGTTTCCATGCAGGCATCTCTTCCAGCCGCCACATAAAGAACATTTGTTTTTAAAACCCTATATAAACACAATCGCCTCACCCCAAATCTCTGCCTGCTTCTTTCCATCTGTGCCTACCGTGCTCCATTTTACAGCTGCAGTTGAGTGACCCTAATTAAACTGATTCCACAAAAACGCACTTGAAATGAACAGCCTTGGGTAAGTCTGTTTGCAGGTGCTGGTAGAAAACTGGCTTGCTTAGAGGTTGGATTCTGACCAAAGCTGAACCTCTAAAAAAAGAATGAATCTTTTTTACAGATACTGTTCAACCCTTTCCAAAGAGGAAGAGAATTTTGATGGCTTCTCTCAGAGCCTAAGCTCTAGCCCAGTTACAGTGGAATCCCATTGGCTCTAAGTTTATCTGCTAAGGTTGATAGCTTGTTTATAAATCCTTAGCCCAGGGCCTGAGGCATGGGGCAGACAGAGCTGGCTTTTTGCTACCTTGAGAGATACCGACAAGAGAATGGGGTTACAACACACAGCTGCATCCCCAGTTTGCACATTGTTCCAGGGCTTGGGGTGATGGTCTCAAATCCAACTGAGCTCCAGCTGCACTGTGATTTCACATGAATTCAGACTTGTTTTGCGAACTATTTGCACTACCCTAATGTTTGTTTGTAAGCCCCTTTAATAATTTCAGAATAAAAATGTTGTTTGTTTCATATATACTTATTTGGATAGGGCCCAATAGGTCTTGAATCATCTAGTCTTTGGGCACTTCTACACTTTTATAAAGCTCATTTATTTTTACTGTGGAACAGATCAAGCAAAACTCCTACAGTAATAATAAAAAGATACACAAATGGATAAGAAATCCACTTCTTAGTGTAAAATGTTTTGTTTTTTGTAATTGTTTCCAAGGATAGTCCCTTCCCTTATCTTAACTTGTTTAGATATTCTATCTTCTAGCATCTGGATCCATCTAAAATACAAATATTCTATTTTTAACCTGCTTATCTATTCACCTGAGGCCTCCTGTATGTTTAATTATGTTATCTCAGACCTACACTTTGTTAAAACAGGATATCAAGATTAACAGCACTATGGAATTTTAAATCAATGACAAAAATTTAGGATGTTGTCTTTGTTTCATCCAAAAATGGCTCCTCCAATGTCATGTGATGACCAAAACTAACCTAGTGGAACATTGGTGTAATGGTGGCTCAGAAGAAAAGATGTCACTAAATGAATCACCAAAGCCATTAATCAGAAAATACCAATTTGGAAAGGTCTGTTAACACTCATGTTTAATTTAGTTTAGTTACATTCAGTAAATGAAAAGCAGGAGTGTAGGTGCAAAACAGCACTGCATTTTAAATGTTTAAGCTTCTCTTTCATGGTTTTAAAAAAGAAAAGGGAAGAGTAAGGCATCACAAACTTCCCTGCAAACTAATATCAGTGTTATTTCAATAGAGCAGTTATTTATTTTGTGGCAATAAACCTAAGTTTTCTCTAATCATAAGAGTGTATTCTTAGTCTAAAACAAATTATTTATCTACATAGTTTACTCTTAAAACTATTGTTCTTGTATTATGCAACTAAATATAGGATCACTGAAATGTAGAGATGAAAGGATCTCACTACTTGACCTACCTTCAATGTATATGAAGATTATCAGCATCTCTTTATATCAGCCTTAACATATTTGAAGATTATCAGTCTTTTCTCAAGACAAAGTTTGCTCACAGTTGTTGCTTTTTAACATTTTCTCATTAAATCAGGTTTTCTAAACCTTTTATCATTCTGGTTTCTGTTCTCTGCACTCTTCAGTTCAGTTTCCTAAAGTGTGGCACCCAAAATTGGACCAGTGGAGGCCTCACTACTATTTTTGTAGAGTGGGACAATTACCTCCTTTGTCTTACATATATATGACAATCTTTTAATGCACCCCAGAATGTTAAGCGGGGTGTTTTTGCCACTGTATTAGTGTTGACTTGTGTTCAATTTGTGCCCACTCTAAATCCCCATTTTGTAGTTGTATTTTCCCCTTTCCTTTGTGAAATACTTTGCACTTTTATTAAATTTAATCTTTTTGATTTCAGATCAATTCTTTAATTTTTCACGGTGGTTTTAAATTCTAATCCTGTCCCCGAAAGCACTTGCAGTCCCTCCCAGTTTGGTGTCATCAGGAGATTTTGTAAGTTTACTCACACTTCTGTTATCAGTCAATGAAAAAAATGAATAGAACAGACCCTGGATAGACAACCCCACTAGATATGCCTTAACATCTATGATTGCTTTCTACTGTATGATGTATAGCTCTGTTATCTGATATTACTTCCAAGATTTTGATCAAGATTGCAAAGATTTTTTAAATGTTTATACATTAACATCTGATATTTCTAATTCTTTTAGTTGAAAACTAGAGTGAATTGTTTTGGCCTTTCTAAGTCATTCTGTTCTATTTTCTCCGCATTCTGAAAAAGGCCAGAATGACAAAGCATTTATAGACTTGCCCATTTAAAGCATATATTTTAATCAGTCTTTTACCTTGCTTTCTCCTTCAGTATGTATTACCATTTCTATTTCCACAATAATTAATACTTTGCAGTCATGTCATGCTATTATTCCAAGAATCTCAAATATCTTTACAGTGAGAAGTATTATAATGGTTATAGAGGGGGAAAATGAATCAGATTGCCTAAGTGGCTAGCGCAAGGTTACATCGTGGGTAAGAGAACTAGCAACAACCCAATGTTTCAGACCCATGGTAGCATGCTCTTCCACTATTCCTATACATATTATTCATTAGAAAGGTAAACAAGAAACAAAGGCAGATGCTACATTTACCCATATGTATGAAATAGTTTAACTTTTTACATTAAGTACACATTATGTACCTATACGATATCCTTGATTATGACTCACTGAAAACACTCATGAACAAATCAATACCGGTACCTTACTATTGCCAATAACACTAAGGCTTAGAGAAAGAACTCGTTAGATAATCATGTTTGCAAATGATTATACACCATGATCCTGAGCATTTTTGCACTATATGTGAACTAAAATGTTCTTTAAAGACATGTTGAATCTTCATATTCTTTCCTTTCATGCACAATTTCCCCATTTTATATTCCATTGAAGAGGGATCCTAAGAATTAAGACATTTTAAAAAGCAAAAACAAGTTCAGAAGTTTATTGATTGAGGCACCCAGGCCATAACAGAATAAACTTGTAGACTTCAATGAAAAAAATACATTTAAAAATAAACAAAAAAGATTTTAAACTTACCTGCTATAGGGATGTGAACGACTAGTGGAGCCTGATGCCGGGCTCCCCATGGCATTTCAAAGTGGCAGCGCCACATGGAGACCGGGGCTAGGGGGGCCGGGTTCCCCGCAGCACTTTCACCTTTGAAGTGAAACTTTGCTACCAACAGCCCTCTTGAATGATAGACTACGTGTCCCTTTTTTCATAAATTATATTTAAATTATGCATATTCAAAATACATTTCCATAAAAATAGAGGGATGCAGTATCACAGTGAACAGCCAACCAATGTCCTGCAAAGCACCTTCTGAAGGCTTCCCAGGTCACTAAAGATATTGCCAAAGGAGGTGAGCAAGAACACATTTTAAAAGTTAGCCAAGATGCAGCAGAGAGAAAGCCTTGTTTTAAATCTTTATTGAAAAGCAGTGCTATGAAAAAGGCAGGAAATGCAATTTGGGCCAGCTCCTGTATTAATAAAATAATCGATACAAAACAACTTAAATGGGCTATTGGAATGAGCAATTAAAGTTCAAAATGAAGTAAAATTTCAGGTTGTGAAATGTTATTCTTAAATGAGAACAGAGCATTACACTTATTTTGCTTTTTTCTTTACCTTTCAGGTTAAAAAAATATTTTCATCCTTTTTTTGTTTGTTTTACCTGAATTTTACCTGGGCGCACACATTTCTCACGTCAATTGTAGGTGGTCTGCCAAACAGTGAACCTCACAATATTACTTACTAACGCACACAGACATTTTCTTGAAAGCCTCCCATCAAAATAATAAGCTAGCAGCAGTTTAAGTATTTTCTGTCAATCACTATGAGCCATGTATTCTGTGAAATATTTTATGAAGAAAACTTGCTCCCTCCAGAATACCCAGAAGCTATTTAGGGCCAATGAGGATGTGAGCACTTAGGATTGATAAGAAATAATGAAAGCAAGATTGGACTTTGGTCAAAGAGAGTTCTTGGCAAGTCAGAATTTGGCATGTCTACACGTTCTGTGTATTCCCAAAGGCAAATGGGGCTGTGGGAGAAAGCAGCAAAGACAGATGGCTGACAGAGTGGAGAGGGACCCAGAAGCATTTCTCCCTCCCCATTTTAGGTTGAAGGAGGACAGTAAATCAGTCTCTCAATTCTCCCAAAGGCAAGGAAGTCAAAGTTTACTTTCTTGGAAGAAATTTGGGGGATGGGAAAGGTAGAAGAGACACTGACTTTTCCAGGGATTAAATATTTAATCTTTTTATGAGAAATATTTTCAGTGTGGTTATTCAGTTAGTGAAGCCTTGCTAGTTTCTTTAGTACACCAGAGTGAAACCTCTCTCCCACTTTGACCTTTCTTTCTAAAATTCCTGCAATTAACACATACAGCACTTTAGTTTTACATCTGTCCTAATCAACACAAACAGGGGTAATGTCAACAAAATGTCCTAAAGCACTCCCTCCCCTCCTCCACTTCCCACAGGAGAGTTAATTGCTTAATTCCAGAATGCAAGGAAGCACTTACTACTGTCAGGGATGAGCAAACAGGAACTCAAGATTAAGCAGCTTAGATATTTCTTGAGGGAATTAATTGGGCACATTCTTCCCTGCACACAAAATGGCCAGAGGTGGTGGGACCCTTCTCATAACTTTCAGCAAACTTGTCTGAGATGTAGAATATCCAGCTCCAGTTCTCCCCTTTATTAGGAGAGGGACAAGGGGGAGGCATTGCCTCTCAGGCAGGTGTTGTATCCACTGAGCTATGGACTACTCTGATGTAGGGGCATGACTACACTACAAAATTTTGTCAACATAACTGACAATTGGCATACATCTGCTGCAGTTATTAATCTCTTTTGGGTGTTCACACTGTGCTCGCTATGGTGGTATCTATTCTCACCAGGGGCTATGTCTACACTGGCACGATCTTGTACCAGAGCTATGCAAATGAGGCTAAGCGTGGAATATCGCTGAGACTCATTTGCATATCTAAGGAGCCGCCATTTTTGCGGAAGAGGCTCTTGCGTAAGAAGTAGCTGTCTACACTGCCCCTTCTTGCGCAAGAAAAACCCTCTTGCGCAATGCCACTACGCTGATTATTTTCCTGGAAATCCCGCTCTTGCGCTAATGCCACCCTTATAAAAAGTTCTTAGAACTTTCTGGAGTCATCCATTGGGGCCGGGGTGGTGAGGAAGGAGAATTATGCACAGGGAACCAGTCTTCACCTTCGGATAAAGAGTCTTCCATCTCAGTTTGGATAGGGGAGTTCAGTGTCATCACGGCTGTTGTAAACTGGGAAGAGTGGAGTGGTTCTCTGGATGTTGTTGAAGGCGCAACGTAGAAAGACTCTTCCTATGAGAACATGAATCCCATGGTTTCATGGTTGCCATTGCCCGGGCTAAGGGAGTGGCGTGGTGGCGGCAGCGGTGGATACGTGTACATAATAGGAGCAGTATCCCAAGATGGAGCTCCCTGTGCTGGGATAGAATGTTTGGAAGAGAAGCAGCTGCATGGCTCAGTGCCAGCTTTGCTTGGGGAGTTTGGCAGAATCAATTATCTGTGTGAATGTTCCGATTGTGTAGAGGAGCATGGAGACAACGGTGGCCGATGAAAGACAGCTCATCAGGAGACCTGCATCATATATGCTCATGTCTCGGTGCCGAGATTTGTGTAGTATTGGTGCCGTGGGTGTAGGCAACAACGAATACTTGGGAGGCGGCATGTCAGCACGGGGTCTCTTAGGTACCGTGACCAGTGCTGACCGATGCCTGTGAAGGCTACATGGTGCGACTGGTACAGTGGATGACTGTTGTTTTTATTTGGGCTCTAAGGGCACCCTCTTATGCGGTTCTGGCATCTTGCACGGTGCCATGCCACCGCCTGTCTGCGGTGCTGACCCTTGTGGAAGTCAGTGCTGAGAGTAGGGATCTGGCCAGGGACAGCCTGGTTTTGGACAGATTTGCCAGAAGAGGTAGAGGGACGCATTTTGTCCATACCTTTCAGCTCGGATGTTGATTTCGAGGAAGATGATGCATCCTCAGAAGCTGGCTGGAGCGACTTTTCGTATAGAAAGGTTTTAACCTGTTGGCACGGTTGCAGCATGCTCTGGCTGTCAAGTTAGAGCAGGGAGGACACTTGTCTGATGGGCTTCTCCGAGGCACTTTATGCACGAGGAATGCCTGTCTGAGACGGGCATAGCATCTTGGTAACATTCACATCTCTTGAAGCTGGGAGATCCCGGCATTAGGCCTGGCAAAATGCGGCAGGCCGATGACAACGGAAGTATTTTTTTTGTTGTTGGGGGGGGGGGGGGATCTTAAAACTTAGAAGTATGAGGAAACCATGGGAAAGTAACAGGTTTTTTTTAATTTTTTGTTGTTGAAATGGGCAAGAGAAAAAGCTGGCTGCTGACGAAGACAGTACAGAAAGAACTGAGGGAGCTGCACCACTCACACACCTAACGGACACAATCAGCACGAGGGGGCACCCTGGCACGTGCATGGCGCCGTGGAGACTGCTAGAAAAATCTCCAGTCGCTGGTGCAAAGACACACCAGCACCCTAAAGTAGAACACCCACGAGGACACTACTCGAAGAATTGTTTATAATTGGAGTCACTGAAGTACCAAACCAGTACAGAGGGAGATGCTTCCAAATATTTTTCCTCCCACAATAGTAAAGTATTTTCATCTTATTTTAGTTGAAGTTTAGCTTTTCTTGCTTCTGAAAATCTGAAAGCAAATGTAAGAGCTTCGGAGCTGTGGAGGGAGGAAAGTTTGAATGACTTGATTCTTGAAATTTTCAAGAACTTACATAAAAGGATGGTAGCTATGTTAGGTGTCTGTTTGTCTCTAAAACAAGTAGATTGGAGGCCTGATTATGCTCTCACTAATTTAGGGTATGGCTACATACAGCTTCGGTAGATATTGTATGCTATTCAGGGTATGACTAAGCCAGCTCATGAGCAACAGAAGGTATATCAACCTAAGCGTTGATAGGGACGCACTATGTCACCCAGGGGAGTTTCTCCCATCGAAATAGCTACTGCCACTCATTTGAGTAGATTAAGTCAATGGGAGAGCTCCCTCCAGTCATTTTAGAGCATCTGTACTAGCAGCACTACAGCTATAAGTTCTTTAATATGCTGTTGATTTAGGCTATGGCTATACTTGTTGGACTGGAATGGTTGCATTTTACCAGTTACCATACAAAAATGGTAGTTATGTCATAATTTTTCATTTAGGCTGGATTAAGAGTTTGCCCTACTCTTTAATATTTCATACACCAAATTACTACTTTGAGTAATAAGTTCTTTATTTTAGACTATTAGTTTCATTACAGTACTAAATGGGTAGGTTAGATTGCTGGTTCAACAAAACATCCCTCCCTTTATTACACTATAGTTTCTACCCCCTAATGATCAGGTAACAAATTTGCTAGTTGGATTATCCCACACCAGTGATTTACTTGACTTGAAGCAAAATGAAAATTAGGTCCTACACTCACTTTATTCTCCATCTCAAAATAATCTTCAAGATATAACAATACTGAAGTTAAAAAGTAATGTTTATATGTTTCAGAATTGGAAACTACATCTTTCAAACTAAAAGAGACATTCTTCACAATGCTCTGAGCAGAAACCTATTAGAGCTTACTGTTTTTACAAATAATAAAGTAATACAAATCCACATGATGATTTTGAATCAAACTTTGTATTCACTTTTTTTTTTTTGCATGAATGTAGCTTCTGTCAACAGATTTAAAAGCTACAGGTTAACTTAGACTTCTGGTTTCTTTTCACTGAGTTATTTCAAACTAGCAATCTTCAGATTTTAAATCCTGCATGAAACAAGAACAGACTTGTAGCTGTCAGTTTCATCTTAGCAAGGAAAGATAAGTGAGAGAAAAAGCTATTAATATATTTCAAATTTTGTTGCTTTATCTGGGTAAACTAAGTTACAGATACAAATTCAGAGCCAAGAATGGAATTAGCTCTAAGTTCTCAGCCTTGCTCAAGACTTGTTTGAAGTGCAGATTCTCCTTTGTCCCTTAATATTTAGATTAGATCTTACTGTTTGCCATCCCACTAATCACCCAATGCATAGGGACCCCTGTGACACTGTTCCTCTCTACCAAAACCCAGAAGCATCTTCACATTGGAGGTCTCCACATTGGTGGGGATAGCAATGATCCAGAGCCAGTACACTGCTAAGGAATTAGAGCACATCCATGGTTTCATTTGGGGTTATTTTCTGAGATAAGAGGAGCAAGCTTCTTTTCACTGCACCCTGTACAGAACAATGAGGGGAAATATGAGGGTGGAAAAAAACAAGTAGTCTCTACTCCTGCACCTAATTAATATCCATTTTCAATGAGGTTAGGGTTTTCTATTGTATAGCTTGACAATTGTATTCCAAGGAAAATTGCAAGCTTTGAGTAATTAAAATCTAGACTACAATAGGGACGTTAAATTGCAGTTAATTGACTAGATGGAATTTCCATCTACTACTCAACTAGCTCATAGGCACTTCCAGATTCCTCCTTTGAAATGTACAAGAGCCCCCACTGGGGCTCTTGTACATTTCAAAGGAGAAATGCAGAACTGCACGTACAGCTCAGGGCCAGCAGGAAGTCCTGCTGACTCTGGGCTGCACATGGGTGCCTGCTTTGAAATGTATAAGAGTCCCCAGTGGGACCTCTTGTATATTTCAAAGCCATTGAGCCCGGAATTAGAAGGGGAGTCTCCAGCTGACCCCGGGCTCCATAGCGCTTTGGCATTTTAAAGGGGAGAGTGCTGCACAGCTGAGCCACGGATCAGCTGTGTGGCACTGCCACTTGGAAGTATTCTCTCCCCCTTCCCCTTTTGTTGCTGCGCTCTCTAGTCAGACTATCCCAGGGGTGGCCTACCTATGACTTCAGAAGTTAATATGCAGCTCCTTACATAGGTACCAAATCCAGGGCTGGAGCTACAGGTGCCAATATTCCATTGGGTTGGAGGGTGTTCACTGTTCCCTAGCTCTGCCCTGGGCATCGGGGGAGGGATAGCTCAGTGGTTTGTGCATTGGCCTGCTAAATGCAGGGTTGTAAGGTCAATCCTTCAGGAGGCCATTTAGGGATCTGGGGCAAATCCGTCAGGGATGGCATTTAGTCCTGCCTCTCAAGGTCCCTTCTAGTTCTATGAGAAAGGTATATCTCCATTTATTTATTGTTCCCCCTGCACCCTTTCCTCCTAGGATCCTGCCATCTCCTACTCTCTCCACTGAGCCTGTCACACCCATGCTTCCCCCCCTCCAGTGTCTCTTACTGAGAAAGAGCTGATCACAGTGGGCAGGAGGAAAAGGAGAAGGAGGCATTGCCCGGCGGGGTTGCCTGTGGGTGGGATGTGCTGAGAGTGGTGGTGGGGAGATGATTGGGGCTGGTGACATAAATGTTGCTCTTCGGCAATGGGCATTGGTAAATTCTGGCTCCTCAGGTTTAGGTTGGCTGCCCCTGGACTATCCGAAAAGCAAATGCTTGTTGACTAGTCCTTAACATCTCTAGTCTACAACTGTAGACAGAGTGGCTCTATGGTATTCAGAACAGTTTCAACTACAAAGTTGGCACAGCTATAACTAAGTTTTTATTACTAAAAAAATGAGATTACACTGCCACATTCATCACATTAGACACCTAAGGCACAAAGTTAAACCAGCATCTACATGCATGACATGCTTAGGCCACACACTGACTGGCACAGGGATATGGGTTCATCAATAAGGGCATGTCTACACTACTGAGTTATTTCAAAGTAACTCCCATTATTTCAAAACAACAAGGTGAGAGTCCACACAGCAGGGCTTGCTATTTCGGAATAACTCCTCATTCTACAAGGAACACCACCTATTTTGAAATAGGGTTAATGTGGATGCTCAGTTGCTGTTTCAAAATAACTACCCCCCAGAGTCATTCAAAGTAATTACTCATTAGTGCTTCCTGGGGCTCTAAGTTGAGATAGCGTATCCACATTAAAGGAGACTAATTTCGACGGACTATTTCAAAATAGTTATTCGGGAGTTATTTTAAAATAACCTAGTAGTGTAGACATAGCCTATGAAGACTGGTTATTTTGCATGTTACAATGTACAATTTAGAATGATACATAGATTAAAACTGGTGAGAATACATGATTAAATAAACAGAACATAAAAAAATGAGCTGCTATGAAATGGTCAGATGTCTTATCTAGCTGAACAAACTAATGCATATAAAAGATAAGAAGTGACTGGTCTACTGTTTGTACAGAAATTCCTGAGCTCTTAATGGAAGTGAAAAATAAATGTACAGCTAGCATATGGCATAATGTTGGAGCTGCATAAACTGCATTAAGTGGCATGTAACCAAAGAAAAACATGACCACTTTTACAAAAATACAAATTGGAAATGTTTCAAACATTCACATTGCCCAGTACAAAATAAGTTTTTCTATTCCATAAGTAGAAGTCCTGTGAGAAAAAGAACCAACCCCTCCCCCCCACACAAAGTTTGTGTGTTTTTCTGATATGTACTCAAAAAGCCTATGATGCAGCCTTTTCTCTTCTTTTCACAGACTGAGAAGGACAGAGAGGGTGAAGTGCCATTCAAAGCCATCCTGCAGGTATACATGGCAGAATTTTAAGAGAGTTTAGCCATTCTGAAGCTGTTCCATTTGTGAAAAGCAACAAAAATACCTGCTACTGTAGCAGCAGGTACACACTCCATTGATGGTGTATTGGATCCAATGTGTAACTGGAGAAGTGACTTAACATACAATGCTATTATGCACAGTTGGAATGGAATTATGCTGTTCAAGGTATAGGAGTAATAGCCAGAGTTAGAAAGTTCACACAATAAGATTGAATTGCTAATGCTCTGCCTATTCTCCATCTCTCCAATATGTCTGATCCTAGAAAGACCACATCTGAGGGTAATGTGTTAGTGAGTTCTCTGTGGTTAATTGCTGCTTGGCAGTTCTTTCCAAACAATAAGGACAACATTCATGGGTGATTACCCGTGTCCATCTACCAGGAACTGAACTGAGATCAAAAGCTGGTTTCCGATAGGGCATCGGGACTTGAATTAGTATGAACCTAGCCCATACAAATCAATGGCCTAGAAATAAGAGGCTCCAGAGCATTGCTGTCTATTAACAATTCCACTGAACCAACCAGTCACTTCCCCATTCTTGTCTTGGGGTTCTTCTAATCAGCAAGTATATCAGAGGCAGCAGCATAGTGAGACAGGCAGCCAGTCCGCAAGGGTAGCTGCTTTTTAAACTAGCTCCCTATGCAGACTGGTTCCTGCCTGGCACCCGACGCTGCTGCTTCTGATACAGAGGCAACAGTGTGGAATGGCAAGGGGCTCCTCAGGAGTAGGGCCGAGCACACTGGCTGCCGGCGGCCCCATCCCTGGAGATTACAGAATAGTCAAGTATAGATAAGAATTAATGAGGTTAATTGGCTATTCAATTAACCGATATTTAATATCTCAAGTACATTTTCAATATATTATTGAAAATAATATTAGAGAAAGGGGGAAGAAAA
This sequence comes from Pelodiscus sinensis, assembly GCF_052426305.1. Lineage (NCBI taxonomy): Eukaryota > Metazoa > Chordata > Testudines > Trionychidae > Pelodiscus > Pelodiscus sinensis. The sequence goes on from NC_143052.1 coordinate 47,511,993, forward strand.
TTTGGCTACCCCGATATAAGATAAGAACTTCAAGCAGTCCTTAGCAGAGAAATATTATGAGCTTGCATCTTACAAATGGGGAGGAGGGGAGGAGAAATGTGCTATGACAGCGTACTATATATGTACCCAAAATTTCTAATACAACCTTTAAGCGGCCACATGTTTCAAAGGGAGAATATCAATTTTAAGTAGTGTCCATCTTTTTTAAATACCACACAACAAAATTAATCAGCAATTGATTTGCTACTCAAATAAATAGAAAATCTGCATTTTAATGTCACATTGAATTTTAGTACATTTCAATCCAAGAAAAAAAATAAACAGACATGGTAATGAGTACAGGATTATATATTACAATATGCCTTGTTATATTACATTTGTGGTTGTATGATAAAAAATAACTCCAGGGCAAATGGAATCTGAACTCATTTAAGTAATTGTCAGGAATAAAGCATTAAATGTAATAAGTATTTTTAATTTCAAAATCTTAAAACAGCATAAGACCCTGGGCTTGTTTAAACATTAACACTGAGCCAGCTGAATAAGTATTTTGAAAGGTTTTAACATACTATAGAAAATGTTTTTCCCAACCTTATACCCAATGGAGGGATAGAGGATTTCTACAGTAGCACATATGGCTAAATTCATCATGAGCCTATGAACTAGAAACGTGCACACTGAACTCTTCAGGGAATCCAGCAAGAGTCAGAAATTGCTCACGTCATATGAAAGCAAGACAATTACTGTATGCAAAAATATTTTTCAAAACGTTCTTGATTTTCATATTGAAATCTAAAGGCATGGTCTTTTCATTATTAAAAAAGGTACAACAGAAACTCTAGAAGAAAGTTTTCAGCTATATTGATTTTGCAATCCTCTGAGAGAAAGGAAACAAGCAAACTGGGGAAAAAATGTTGATTAGTTAAGCTTTGTGCTCTAACCAAACTACTTACAGTGATTTTTCAATGGCAAAAGCCCATGCTGACTGGGTGACTCAACAGTTCCAAATACTTTTGTAATAATTTTTATTTGTATACAAGAACACTAAAATTATCCAGTCATGCAATCTTCATCTTAAGCATTCTGCATCTCTTTTCCAATCTTATAGCTAAGGATCTTGTTCCAGTCAATCTTAGTGCGGGTAACTGGCAATTGTCGACGTAAGGCCTTGAAAGTAGTGTCTGACATAGTTTGATAATTCTCACTGATAGCAGTCTGTTAAAGCAAAGAATTTGAATTATTCAAAACAAACACTGTCAATAGCTAAAAGAAATGAAAAATGGCACATGCAGACATAATTCAAATGATCACAGGATAATATGTAACCTATTGATTCCTATTTTTAAACCTTACTAAAATTACATAATCTAAAAAATTTTTAAGATCTCGCTTACTTATAATAAGCTGTCAAATGGGAACCCAAACTCTGTTTTGGTTTATAAAGTTAAATATAGTTTTTGAGCGCTAGCAGTATTACCTATGACCATAACACTTCACAATTTTTTCTATGGACATGGTCAATTTGTACATGCAATATAATTAGGACTGGCAGAATTTTAAAAATGCAAACATATCGCTGTTAATTTTTAAGCATAATTTAAAAGTTGAATTTAAATTTTCAGTTGCAGGCAATTACAAGGCTGTCCAACAATTAATGACAGCAATGTTGAGATTCAAAAAATTAAAGCTTTATAACAGTTAAAAACAAATTCCTTACATCACAATTCTGATATCAACACTTACTAATAAAAATCCAATCCTTCCAAGCCTAAATATGAATAAGCTCTACAACAGGGGTGGCCAACCCATTTAAAAAAAGACAGCCAAAACAGTGGCCGAAAAGATGCGAAGAGCCGCACCAGGATTGTCAAGCGCAAAAGAAACCCCCCCCCCCCCCCCCCCCCCCCCCAAACCAGAATTGTCAAGCAAAAACAAAAAAAATTAAAAGGGAGACTGCCCCTTTAAGACTGCCACCAGCTTGGATGCCATTTTTAAAACCCCGCAGCTCCAACCCAGTAAGCACAGGGAAGCTAGGGGCCAGGAAGTGGGGAGCCAGCAAGGGTCGTTGGAGGGATGCGCAAGAGCGGCTTTGCAAGCCACACTTACGGGGCAGGAGCCACATGCGGCTCGTGAGCCACAGGTTGGCCACGGCTGCTCTACAACAACCACTGTTAGTAATATGAATTTAAAGTATTCGGTGCTTTAATAAATTAACCTAAGTGGGATATAATTTCATGCCTGAAAGTTATCCCTTATGTCAAAAGTTTAATGAACATGGAACTCAAATTTCCATAGAAGACTCCTAAAAAGTTGTATTTTGTAAATCCTATAAATTTGAAATATTGGTCTTATTCTTACATCTACCAAAGCTGCTAGAAAAAAACCAAAGTGATTCACTTGGATGGGAATTTCCACAAAAATGCGAACTTATTTATGTAGATAATATTAATTTTTCCCATCTGGTTGTGTTCACCTAGTGTATTTAACTGTGGACTGGTCTTTCACAAGAGCTTGAGTACTCCTAAAATGAAATTACGTGCATTTTACTTGTACCTAGAAACCTTAAGTGAGAACCACGCAAGGCACTGCACTGACAAAAACAAATCTGCCCTCAAAAGCTCACAGTCTAATTTAAGACGAGACACAAGTATATGAAACAATCAGAAGGGCTGAGGGTGGTAAATAAGGTTAACAGTAATAGCTACAGCGTAGAAATAAAAGTTACCGGAACAGTTAAATTGTCTCAACTCAGTTTCTCAAAAAGTGATAAAATGAATATAGCAATGATCCTTATAATTGAAATGAAATACCAAAACTGCGTTCACTCTCAGTAGCCAGTTTTCCTAATTAACTTATAGACTAAGCCCCCAAACTCATGTAATAAGTGCATACAATACTAGCTGAAATTAAGCATTGTTTTACACAAATATTTTGTACGTTTCAGAAGTCATACCTGATACTCATTTTCTGCAGCCTCTACAATTTTTATGAATTCCTTTGCTGTTTGGGCTTCATTCTAAGAAAGAAAGTGATTGTTTACAAATTAAGTAACTAAAACGTTATAGCCCTAAAAAAGCTGTCAATACTTTTCCTGCAATTATGAGATGTTTAAAGTAGCCTCCATCTACCAGAAAGAATAGATTAATTGGGCTCTCAGAGTTGTTCAGTTCAGAATTCAAGCTGAAAAACCTCATGTTTTCTAAACCTGAGTAGCTACACTTTTTTTGGTACTATGTTTTGGATGCTTGAATTATGCTTTCATGCTACATATTTCTAAATATAGTCTTTAAGTACAAATTAAGCACTTTGGTGGAAAAAGGAAAACTAGTGAAGCTTAAGAACATTTGCAGCAGTACCCACTGTCCAGTTACTTTTTGAGCAAGTCGCTATTGAAGCTTTTAAGCATCAGCTTATCAGTTTCCATTATGGTTACACACTATATCTCTGGGAGCAGGTCTGACAAGCAATACTGAGCTCTGCAGTATAACAGTATACTGCAGAGCCTGCTGTGTGTGTAATAGCTAAGATTTTTAGCAGTTACAAGGTTACATTTTTACACAATTTTTTACATCCCTAGTACTCAGTCAAGGAACCTTTCCTCCTCACTGCAAGAGGACAGCAGGCTTTGCCTGTGAAGCCTTGTGCACCTGAAGTCTAAATATGACAAAAAATGTCTCCTGTCCTTGTGTAGAGGAGAAGGCTTTATGAAGAGATGCTTAGGCATCAGATCAGTCCTGATTGGTGATCCAGAACCTAACTAATATAGAACTCCATATCACATGGGCACAGGAATGTTTGGTGCCTTCACTTATGATGCAGGAGTAATTTCCATGTCTACAACTTCTGGAAAAAATGTTTTAATTATTTATCACCCCCCATTCCTACTCTGTATGTTGTTATTGTGATAAGAAAGCCAGTGAGCCTTGCTTTATTTTAATTCACAATGTTCTACATTAAATCCAGTTTGGCACTCAGTTCCCAGTTATTCATTAGCATATCATGACCATCTGAGATGCTTTCAAATTGTACTTTCTCCAATCCCTCTGCTAATTTAATTTCATTGATTCAAGTTAATTAAAGGACACTCCCAAGCAGAAAGTGTAAATGTTTATTCACTTCCTCATGTATTATACAAGTCATGGCATTTTATTAACAGCAATTATTAATTCATGCTGTGCTCAGCACCATTTCCTAGACTGAACAAGCCTTAGGATGCACCTGTTATTGTGTTCACACAAAGGGTTATTTACACACATCTCCCTAATCCAGTATAACCACCTCCATTGAAGGGAACAACTAATGTTGAGGCCTGCTAGATACAGGCCCCAACTGCAGCATATCCTAAGTTTTGTCTATCCCAGAAATAGATTTAATGTCCATGAAAGCAATGGTGACATCTTTGGTTACAGATAGGTTGTACTAGTTCAAGCTAGTACTAGTTAGAGTTCTCCCCTTACATATTGTTATTTTTAGAGCCCTGATCTTTCTTCTCCTAAGCAAACACTGCCAATTGTGTGGCAATAACTGGGAGGGGAGGGAGACAATGTTTAACATACAATATTTCAAACCAAACTCCTTGAACATTCATCCAGCTACCTACAATTAACAGTTTAAGAAGAATTAGAAGAAGTGCAGACAGTTCTAGCTATAATCTCAACTAAAATTAATGTACTTTGTTTCTTTAAAAAGAGACAAGCAATAACAAGTCTTGCAGCAAATTCAAATTACAGGATTCTGGAAGACATCACAGAAGACAGCATTTATTACTAAATGTACATGCAATGTAAAAATACTAGCTATCTACTTGCATGTACAATTGTATTCACCTACTTCTAAATGGTGAAAGGATTGTGTCAGAATGTCTAACCATACAAGAAAACACATTTGCAGTGTAGAATACACAGGTCAGAACTCATGTGGAGCACCAAAAGCTCCGAACAATGTCATATTAAATAATACATCCAAAACCTACATAAAATGTGTCACTTCAACATATGAGACCATGTAAAAAGATAACTTACAGATACTGTTAATGAATCTTGTATGTCTTTATGGCTCACTAGCTGAACATTACCATCTTCATAATAGTGAACCTATGCAAAAGTGAAAACAAACACCATAATAAAATGTTATTACTTTAAATACAAAATCAGCATGCTAATAAAATGCTAACATTAGTCAATATGTAAGCATACTTTTCTGGAGGAAGGTAGGAGTAGCTGTGGGTTGTGCATTCCAACTGAAATGCAGAGTTATACTTGTATGTGCTCAGAGTAGCACTTTTCATTTCCAGGCATTTCTTTTGCAATTAAGAGTTCATTTTATCTGAGCTACTTACAGTAGCAGAAAGGTGTTCTTTAGAGTGCTTTTGGAAGCTGCTCAAGTAGCGAGGATTGATTTTGTTCAAGAAGAGTTTTGGCAAAGCTTCAAGCTACAATGTGCTATCTTTACTTACCCAGACTGCTTGCTGGAAGCAGCATGACATTATTATGTACTATGTTGGTCTGTGTTTTGAAATCCCTTTTCTTTATATATATATAGCTCCCAAATGTCAGAATGTTTACCCAGAGAAGGGACAAAAGAATTCCATCCTGCACAATAATGCTAGTAATCTGAAGTAATAGAAACTCTTGATCTCTCCCGGTGAAGGCTTACTGTACTCCCTCTCTGCCCTTAATTTACAGTCCTACCAGTTGTCAATTATCTAAAGATATTAAAACTAATTTTGATGAAGTCAGTGAGTTAAAAATCAGAGGGTTTGAAGACATTTTAAATGTAGGATTTCTGTGAGGGAGGAGATTTAAACATCAATGGGAAATTAAGAAGTTATTCTCAACAAATGGCATGGTATTTAAGAGTAATGGATACCTTTATGATTTAAACTGGAAAATGCTAAAGATAAGAGGGTTTTGGCCTTACCAGCTTGAATCAAAAAGAAAAGTTACAACGTACGTGCACTTGCAAACAAAACTGAGAAAAAAGGTCTTGGAATTGAGTCTTGAGACCAAAAATCAGTTTGTTTTACTTCTGGCCCTAGAGATCACTGATTAAAAAAGGTGGCAACTGAACTGTAAAGTATGTATAGTAACTTGTAGGATATGCCCATCCATCCATGATTACCTTTTTAGCAACTTCCACAGAGGTGCACTGATAGCATTACATAAATACACATGCTAGCTTAGAAAACTATTCTTATTGGTGTCATCTTATCCTTCTAAAATGAAATCTGTTTACCAGTTGTGGCAAAAATAACTAAATACCATTCATTCACAGTTGAATTTTCAGAGAACAAAATCTTTTCTATTTTTTTAACCCCTCTAAACTGATGAAAAAAGCATCACCAAAAATTGAGAATTTGATAGTTAAAAAAATATTTCTGGAGAGACAGACCGGCGATGATGCACAGAAGGTTGGTAGGCAACTATATTAGTGTCTGAGGAGGCGGGGCCGCCCATGCGCCTCACGCCGGCATGAGCCGTGCACCCAGGGGCGGGGCCGGCCCAGATTGTTCGGCGGGTGCACATAAATGCCCCAGCAGGCACCATGGCGCCGTGGGCACCACGTTGGGGACCACTGATGTATGCATTAATTGGGCTGCTCTTGTAACGATTCTGGTAGTGTATCCAAAGAAGTGTTTGACTTTGTTAAATGTAAAACCGGATTCTTTATCCGTTTTAAAAAAATGTTTCCATTTGCAGTGTAGCAGCAGCAACAGAGCTCCTGGAACAAAGAGTATATTTCTCTTATCCTATACCGTTAAGAGGAAATAGCCTAAACAAGCTACAACTAGCCTTCTTTGAACAGACACCAAGACTTTGGATACAGGAGGCAGGGGAGCAACATATACCCCTTCCCCCACTCAAAAAGAACATTCTGCTCCACATCACACGAACTAGGATGAGTCTCCACCACCATCCGTCATCTACTTTTTAAAAAGTTTATGCGCGCGCGTGTATACGCACACAAATGTATACATGAATATTTATAGACAAATATGCCAATTTGTTTTTAAATATTGCAGAATGACTTGTGTATCTGTTCTATTTTTTCTTGCACCTCTATTATAAGAGGTTGCTATATTGCCATGAGATTCCCCTAATTAAAAAAAGAAAAACTAGACATCTACTAAATACCAAAGTATCTAATTTATGGTAAGCCTACCTGAATTTTCAAGATGCCAGACACCTGAGTAGTTGATGGGGTGATTGTAAACTTCCATTCTGACCTCCAACGGCCATTCCTTAACAATAATAATAATAATAAAATAATCATATTAATAAAGCTATAAAAGGAGGCAGGGAAAATAATTTGAATAAAATGTTAAAATTCAAAAATTTGTGCATCATTGTCAACAAACTTAGTATTTAATTTCAGAGAGTTAAGTGTGGTAGCATGGGAGGAACAATATTTTTACAAAAGAAAAATCACTCATGATTTTAAAGCACTAAAACAGTTAAGAAAAACTGGGGCTCCGTGGGAACACTTCTTTTTGCTTTTGGATATGAAGCAAGATGATATATTCATAACAGATGTTCTAACTGGAACTTTCTCTCTAAAAATATGTAGCTGACTACTGTTTTAGAGGAAAAGGATGATTTCCAGCAACAGAGTTACCTTTTGCAGCCCACTAGCTTTACAATCTTTGCATTTTTATTAAAAAACAAAACCAAACATTAAATATATTATTAACTATAGCTAAGGTTTTGGACATCTCTTAAATATAAAGCTCCAGAACTGTAGACATTCCTTCCATTAGAAACAAATGTAATAGATTTCTCAAACCACTCAAGTGGAGAGTGCATCTTTCCAGATGTCTGAAATACAGGTAGGCTACATTTCACACTGTTTGCATCCCGCAAGGCAGACACTTATGAAAAGAGTTAGTGGATCATTCCATCAGAAAAAGGCTATATTAGAAAAGCTCCTGCATGCTCTCAATTTCTACTCTGTGTATGTATTCAGGAAGAACAGTTTGGGTACACCATAAACTCACTTTCCACAAGAATAGCTACACATTTTATTCCCTTTCAGAAGATAACAATACTGAAAAAAAGTTTAAGATTACCAGGTAATTAATCCATGCAAATTGATGAAGAAATGCTCCATTAAATATAATTCAGACAAGTTAAATGCCCAAATCCATATACCTTGGGCTGTAATTTCAGAACTCAAAAACCAAGCAAGGTAGGATTTGATAACTATTTAAGCTCACTGAGTGAGATGGATAGAGAGGTTCTGTGTTCCTTGAGTTACTAGTTTCTCAACTAGACTGCTAGATGGCAGTATAGTGCTACAAGTGCCAGAACAATGTTCTGACAACTTGCAGCAAGAAGTGCCATGTGTGTTTAAACTCCCAACTTGTGTCGCTACACTTCACATACTTAAGATTTGTGAACAACTAGTACTCCGCGGGTTGTTAGATAACTGCAACGTGTCACTAACAGACCCTACATTTTAGTAAAAAATTAAGTCATTTCAATGGTTTGTAAAGTCCTTTGTCATCCTTAAATTATGATATCTTTCACATAGAAGTCCTAATCATAACTCTGTACTCATTGCTGAACCTAGAACTTCTAGAAGCTTGTTGCACATTTCAAATGTTTTCAATTATTTCAAATGATTGCATAAAATAAAAACAATGTTTCCTTACTAATTTATCTATTTTATTTACTAGTGCTGATCAACTGCTTTCTGACAATTTTCTAATCAGAGATGCACTGCCTGGATTATAAATCTGTATTTTGATTTTAATGGAACACAGAACATCAAAAACAGTGGCATTTCAAATTTTATCAGCTCTTCTGTTAAGTGAGCAGATGGCAAGGCATTATATTGGATAATATGAAATCATCTCACTGGCTGATGCAGCATACAGAAATAATTATGATTAACTAATATTGGCTTCCTGAACTAGTGACATAAGACCTTTTTTTGCAATTGGGAATGGAAACATGTGCATGGCTATCATGTTACAAGTGCACAAGAGATAGATCAAGTTTTCTCTAACAGTTATATTCACTAGCTATTAGGGATGTTAAAATGCATGTAATTAATAGGGCTGTCAAGTTATTAAAAAAATTTAAATCAGCAGCGTTTCAAAAGGGCAGCGCTGCAGAAGCCTGGGATCAGCTGGAGTCCTCAGCTGACCCCAGTCTCAGGGCAGCAACCTCTTTGAAATGCAGCAGCAGAATTTCAAAGGGGCAGCACTGCAGGAGCCTGGGATCAGCTGGAGTCCCCAGCTGATCCTGGCTCTATGCAACACTGCTCCTTGGAAAGGCCACCCCAGCACCACGGGACCCTGGGGTCAGCTGGAGTCCCCAGCTGACCCCGGGCTCTGTGCAGCGCTGCCCCTTTGAAGCACCGGAGTGGCACTTCAAAGGGGCAGCACAGCATTAACACCTGCGATTAACGCGTTAATATTTTTACCACATTCATCCCACCCTGCGTTAATCGCAGGCATTAATGCAGATACTTAACTGCTAGGGCTGTCAATGTAACTGTATAACTTTGTGTAAACACTGACATTTTCAAAGGGGCAGCAGTTGGCTCCCCAGGAGCTGGTGCACGAGAGCCAGCTTTTAAGGTGGCTTCCTGTGCATATCTGGAGACTGTGTCTAACTCAAACATTAACCAATGAGCCCAAGCTCAGTGATCTAGAAGTTTATTTCCAAAGTTGCAAAAAGCCTTCACACAATTGCAAGTGACTTAATTTTAGTTATTAGCCAGATAAACTTTTACAGAGCAAAAAGGAGAAATAGTTCATCTAGCCAAAATATTTCAGTTTACAGAAAAGTTTACTATTTGCCAAAATCTGGTAGATAACGGCTTAGTGCACTGACTATTCAGAGAAAATGAGTTGAAATGCTAGCATTTCCCGTCCTTTACATCCTCACTATGGAACTTTATCCTGAAATGTAACAGGAGAGAAAACCTTGGACATTATTCAAGATTCTACCTTCAAGTCTCATCTTCATAGCATGACAGAGGTTAGAAATTCCTTGGCTTTCAGATGTTAGGCCCTCTAAGGTTTAGTCATTTGTCTTGAGAACCTATATTTAAGGCAACAATGTACTACTCTGACAAGAAAATTTCCAGAGGTTTATGCATAAGAATTAAAACTATCACTAATGGGAAAATATATGCACAGAATTTCTCTTAAATCTTTCCTACTGTGAAAATTAATAGTAAATGATGGCATTTTGCATCACCACAAGCATTTTGCTTGAGTTTCTGAAACATACTCTTTTAGTTGTGCTCTTTTGGAGAAGCTAATGGATTTCTCACTTTTTTTCATAGCTCCTATGATTTTTTGGGAGTGGGAAGGAAGCTGGTTTTCCCTTTACCTGGAGTAACAATTCCCTGAAAGTATTATGAACTGGAGAATTTGCAAGATTGGTGAAGTTTCTTAGCAATATTGGTGATGCGTCCTTTTGATACATGTTGCTCTAGTATAGCCAGTCTAAGAGGACTCATGAAGAAAAAGCACTAACAAAGTATTTCTTATGTCTGGGGAAAAAAAAAAAAAAAGCTGTGTTTCTGCTAGCAAAAAGTCTCAGGCATATTGGATACAAATTTCCAGAAGTCCTGTTTTGTCTTGCTCCCTTCCCATTTTTCCACTTTTTTCTGAACTAAAATTCTCATGATGGGATCAGAGAACTCTTTTGCCTGGCAGTATAAGACTGGATAATAGGAGGGTATTTTGACAATAATCAGTAAACCTGATTTGTGCTGCCCTTTGTCTTCTGAGGAATTGTGGGGAATGACTAATGACAAAGAGCTGTAAGGTGAAGCTAAATATTTCTACTGAAGGTATCCTGCTCATCTCCCTTCAGACAAAAAGGAACCAGTGGTATCTCTGGGATAACTAAGGTCCTAGGTATTGATAGTTTAAAAGAAAGACTGTCAAGTATATATTTTTTTATATATATATATATACACACACACACACACAATACCTATCTTGTAGAACTGAAAGGGACCTTTGAGAGGTCATTGAGTCCAGTCCCCTGCCCTCACAGAAGGACCAACGACCAACTACCATCCGTGGCAGATTTGCCCCAGTTCCCTAAATAGCCCCCTCAAGGATTGAACTCACAACTCTGGGTTTAGCAGGCCAATGCTCAAACCACTGAGCTATCCCTCCCCTCCTTGATGGATACTTCAAGCCCACATCCTATTGTAGGCTTCCCATCCCCGCTGGCTACCTAAACAAAGATAGGCAACTCATACAGCTGTGAAAGGACTGCTTCTGAACCTGGCTAGGAGAAATAAAATGAAACTGAATCATGTGTCATTTCTTCTTCTGTCAATGCAAAATAGCTGTACATTTCCTAGTCCTCAATTTGCTTTTCTTTGTGGACATCGTACAACTTAAAATAAAAGAACAACATTTTAAAGCTAAAAATAACTGGCTGAAACAATAGTCAAGGAAGGAAAACTGCAAGTAAGAAAATCACTGGAAAGTCAAGGAAAATGCATGGATAGGAAATTCCCAAATAGTCTGCAACATAACAGAGCTGTAACCTACCATTTTGCATCTTTTAGAAGCAAAGCTTTTTTTATATAGTTCTTTAAAGAAGCTTCAAATTCACCCACAGCTTCTTCTCACCAAAAAGTGAGCATTAGCTCATACTGAGGATGAGTAGAGGTGATTATTATATTTCAGTAACTCAGTCTATCACAAATACAAGATTAGGTAAGAACTTACCAAAAATTTTTTGCTTGGAACTGATGGCTTTCTATACATGCAATAATGGTTTGCTGTCCATCAATTGTTTTACCATACACCTAAAATGAAAAAGAATGAATAAAGTAATGCCAAGTTTTGAGTAGTTAAATTATAAGTACCTTGAACAAGACAGTGATAGAAATGTAGCCGTGTTAGTCTGGGGTAGCTGAAGCAAAATGCAGGACAATGTAGCACTTTAAAGACTAACAAGATGGTGTATTAGATGATGAGCTTTCGTGGGCCAGACCCACTTCCTCAGATCAAATAGTGGAAGAAAATAGTCACAACCATATATACCAAAGGATACAATTAAAAAAAATGAACACATATGAAAAGGACAAATCACATTTCAGAACAGGAGGGGGATGCGGGGGGGGGGGGGGGGGGGGGAGGAAGGAAGGAAGGTAAGTGTCTGAATTGATGATATTAGAGGTGGGGAGAGTGGGATGTTTGTGAGCTAATGGTATTAGAGGTGATAATTGGGGAAGCTATCTTGGTAATGGGTAAGATAGTTTGAGTGTTTGTTCATTCCTTCTCGGAGAGTGTCGAATTTTAACATGAAGTTAACATGAACAAGACAGATTTTGAGAGATACTTAGCTCTTGTATTGTATTATAATTCAGTGATATTACACTACAGACTTTAAAAATAATTTTCATTATTTCTATGCATAAACAAATGAAGGCAATACATGAGCTTTAAACCATGCCTTGAATGCTTGTATGACTCAAAGGAGGAAAATGTAAGAGCACAATATTTGGACTATCACATTGGATGTGGCCAACCTAAATTTAAATGTTGCAAGTATATAAACCTTCCAGATTAGCAATAAAGACATTAGATATGTCTCAACACTGATTGATTTTAACCATATAAAACTAATCAGTCATATGGGAATCTTCAGGAATAGTGAAACGACTGGATTTCAGACTATTCTTTGTCTAACTAGATATTTTCAACTTTTTACTAGGTAAGGGGAAAACGAAGCAATTAAGACACCAAATATACAACAACAAGGCATGTATTTGTTTCAGTACATCAATATCTCAGTATTTTGTCCTCTACAAATGTGGTATAGGTTGAACCGCTCTAGTCTGGCAATCTCTGATTTGGTAACATCCGTGGTCTGCCATGATTTTAGTTATCTAGATGTCCATTGTTTCCTGCAGTCTTATAAAGTTTGTTTATAGCCACCAGTCCTGGTTATGTTCTGTGCTGTTATTTAGCTCTAGTATCTTCTAAGAAGCCAACAAACAGTGGAAGTGTTGGTAATGGTGCTAGACAATATTGGCTTCCTATGGTCTGGCAAATTCTCTGGTTCAGCACCAGTCAGGTCCTGAGAGTTTCCGACTAGAGAGGTTCAACCAAAAAAAACCCTAAGTGGAATTTTAAAGCATCAAGCATGACAAGTGATAGTCTGATACAGAAGAAAAAAGGTTTTATTTTTATGAAACCCCCACTTCCTATTTTTGCTTAAGTACAGAGGATAGGATGAAGTGCTTTCTCTCCCTTTATCTTGCCTTGCTATACCCAAGACTTGGTATTTTGTCTCTCCAAAACAGCCCCAAAAAAAGGCCATGCGTACACATCATGTTTTTTTAAAGGAACACATCAAAGACAAGATTAAAGCTTACAATAAAGAGTTAACACCTCTTCACTTTGCTTACAGATGGATAACTGTAGACCCCATCCCTTTGTCCCCCCCCCCCCCCCAGGTTTATAGCAAATGTACCTCCAAACTGAGTCTTTTCCTTATTTATGTACAGTGGTGTTGCAGCCGTGTTGATCCCAGTATGAGACAAGATCAGTGAGTTTGAGAGCTTGTCTCTCACTAACAGAAATTGATCCAATAAAAGATTGTTCACCTACCCTGTGTTTCTAAAATTTCTGGACCAATTTCTGTTGGAGAGAGACAAGCTTTTGAGCTTACAAACCTTCTCTCTTTCCCCACTCAGAGTTCACTTAGTCACAGTGAAGCTTCTAACCTTATTTACTCATCCCCATTATCTGTCCCCACTGTTTTTACCAATATGCATTCTCTTGAAAAGATATAGCAAATCAATGCCAGCTAAAATGTATGGTACTTCAGAGTCTAGTTCCTTCATGTTTGAAATCTTACATATGTAGAACTAGCACATCTACCAGAAATTGGTAAGGTGTTTTTTGGAGGGGCTCAGGCCAGGAGGCCGGAGGTGGGGGGGGGGGGGGGGGGGGAGGGGGCAGGGATTCAGCAATCAGGGCTGAGGAGGGGCTCTGGACAGGAAACTATAGTGTGTGGGGGAGGGTAGGTGGGCAAAAGTCTCTCCCTACCTCCCGAGATTCATACCAGAACTGCTTGCTCTTTCCTTTTCTGTCCCTGTTAGGGAATGAGAACAAACTGCACTCTTCACACCTCAGCCTGAGTGAGGAATGCAACAAACTGTGTGTACTTTTCCCTCACTCTCTGATGAAGGGGAACAGCCAGCAATGTCCTTGTATGACTAGAACATGAACATCATTATCAAACATTATCCAGTCATGTATCTCTTGTCACACGTAGAACAGAATTTGGGACTACTCCAGGGTATATGGCTACACTTGCAAATAGCTTGGCACTGCTGCAATCAATGAGACAAGTGTCGATTTAGCAGGTCTGATGAAGACACATTAAAATTAATCTGTGTACTCCACCTGCCCGAGAAGGGTAAAGGAATGTGAAAATGAGATACTCTCCTGTCGACACAACACAGTGTAACCACCATGGTAAGTGGATCTAACATCATCTGCTTCTGTTGTTTTATTCATGTTAATCAAGTTGCACAAGTTAGATCCACGTACCACGATAGGGCAGCCCAGCCTCTAGTTTTCAAACTTTGAGCAATACAAGAAATACCACTGTGTCCCAGGAGGCTAGTGAGGAACCGATGGTGCACAATCAATACCCAACGGAAGTTCAGGAGCATGTTTCTGGGGGCAAGGAAGAAAAGAAAATAAGTGCTTGTAGGTGATACAGAGTGGTGGGTAATGAGAACATTAAAACCCAATATGCTCCCACCTATGACTTTAAAGGAATGTCTTCACTAGGCTCTCTCATATAAGATAATGGCACTCAATATAATTCAGGAACTGATCGTCTCCTACCAACACTATAAACACACAATGAGGTTTCGATCCCCCATTATTTCATATATATCCAGTACTTACTGTGCAAACACCATTTGGATAGTGTTCTTTCACATAGGCTCTCATTGCAGTCTCTACTGAATTTCTCCAGGACTCAACTGCATTTTCAGCTTCATAAGGCCTAGGATCAGTAGCCTCCTTTCTTAAGTGATCAAATTTAAAAGCTATCTTGTTTTTTGGATCAAAAAATTTTCCATTGCCTAGATCTCCATGTTCTGTTATCAATACCTGCATTACAAAGTTATAGTTTTAACATACTTAAATTAACTTTCTTTTTAAACACACATTTTGGTTTTGACATTATATCATTCAATATAAAAAAGAGAAAGACTAAACCATACCAAAGCCAGGCTTATCTAAATCTTATTCTTTAAAACTTATGTTAACTGAGTTCATACACAGAAGGGAGGGATGAATATGACAAAGTAAGCAGAAGCAAACCTTGAGTTCTTATCTAGTTCACCCTTCATTGTAGCAAATGCAGAATTCATATTAACGATGTTAAATTGCAGTTAATTTACTAGTCGAATTTCCATCAGCTACTTGATTAGTCATTAGACACCTCTGCATACCTCTTGTACATTTCAAAGGAGGAATGCGGAACTCCACGTGCAGCCCAGGGCCAGTGAGAAGTCCCACTGACTCTGGGCTCCATGAGGGTGCTTGGCTTTGAAATGCACAAAGGACTTCCCGCTGGCCCCAGGCTGCACACAGCAAGCCAGCTTTGAAATGTACAAAAGTCCCCCGTTGACCCTGGGCTCCATGCAGCACTGCCACTTTGAAATGCTGCACAGAGCCCAGCGTCAGCCTGGGCCAACCCCAGTTGACCCTAGGCTCTGTGTGGCATTGCCCCCTTTGAAATGCTATCGTGGAATTTCAAAGCAGCAGCGCCACACTGAGCCCGGGGTCAGCTGTGCAGCACTGCCCCTCCTAAACACCGCCACAGCGTTTCAAAGCAGTAGCACCCCACAGAGCCCTTACTGGGCTCCGCGTGGCACTGACATTTTGAAGTACTCCCTCTTTTCCCTTTCCCCCCGTCTTTGCTGCTTCTATCAGGATAGTGCAGCTATCCCTAGAGGATAGTGCAGATGAGGACAGGGGATGGGGCACCTATCTGGCCCAGCTCCCTGATTTGGCCAACAGGAGCATGGGAGGCAGTGTTTGCAAGGAGCACTTCCCTGCAGCATGCACAGCCCCTTCCTCTTCCCTTCAGGCTGAATATAGCCCGTGGCTTGCCAGGATCAGGCCTGTGAGGTTTCTCCTCCACTCTCCTGCAGTGGGGAGCACCAGTGCTTGCTTGTCCTACTGCGAGGAGAGAAGGCCTCGTGGGCCAATTCAATGCAAGCCACAGGATGGATTTGACCCACAGGCTGTAAATTCCCCATCCCTGTTTAAGTATCTTTATGCTGCCCACACAGCTTATATAGTAGCTCTTCATGATTTACATGATAAACAGTTTAACAACTTAGAATACTTGCCAATACATATTTTTGCAGGAAAATAAAGGCAGGAAGTTCTATCATAGCATGCTCCTTAATTTTTCTCTAAAGTTTTATGAGTGAATAGCCATACCTGTTCATCATAACCCTCGATTTTTACAGGAGCAAACTGATCCAGATTGTACTGTGCAAATGCACTAAAAGAAAAAATACACATCAGATTCTACATAATAGTTAAAAAGACTCTCCAACCATTACAAAAGCATTAAAATTAACTATTTACAAATATCAAAAGAAAGTTAGACAATGAGGGTACGTCTAAACTACATGCCTCTGGTGACAGAGGCATGTAGATTAGGCTACCCAGCATGGGAAAATGAAGCGGCAATTTAAATAATCGCCGCTTCATTTAAATTTAAATGGCTGCTGCGCTGAGCCGATCAGCTGTTGGCTCAGCGCAGTAGTCTGGACTCTCCACAGTTGACATCAAAGGCATCTGTCGACCTCCCAGGTAAACCTCATTCCAGGAGGCACGATGTCGAACGCGGAGCGTCCAGACTACCGCGCTGAGCTAGACAGCCACTTAATATATTCACACAGATATTTTTAGCTCTTTTAATAGAAAAGTGTGATAAGTTTACAAGGCCACCTGTTTTGCAGTCAATGTCTAGATCATAGCACAGTAAATACATTTTACAGAAAGTGTCTTAGTTTAATCTCTGAAATGCCCACAATATATACACTGACACAAAGAAGTGTGTGCAGACTCCTAGAAGTCTATTTATTCCAAATGAGAAAAAACATCTGTCCAGGAACGTGGAATCTTGAAGTCGTTTTTACTATATAGCATTGCTAGACAAACAGAAAGCTTTTAGCATAGAGGATGTGGGTATTAACCATTCAGAAATCTAGACATGATTAACTAACAGTTTAGAGATGTGGTCAAATAAAAGGAGCACAGAGACTCAGGAAAACTGGATTCTACCCAGCCACTTCCCTGCTGGGTGACTTTGGGCATGTCACTTTGCTACTATGTACCTCAGTTTCCCCCATCTGTAAAATAAGGATAGGACACTTATCTTTCTAAAGAGCTTTGAGAGCTATAAATGAAAAGTGTTATTTTTATAGATAGAGGTCTAACTGGAGTGCAAGAGCTGAAACCTTCTGAGTAAACAACTTCAAATTATGGAGATAAATATAAGTTAACTAGATGTGGGTCACAGCACAGAAAAATTAAGTAAAGGTCCACTTATTTTTTTGGCCCCATTCCACCGTCTTTGTGGGATCCCTTTATGCTGACCCTTTAATCAGACTCCCAAAAAGGCTCAAATTTACCTAACAATTTACTTTGTAGTGATAACATTGCCAACCACTACATCTGTTTATGAAAACTGACACACATTTATAATTGAAACTGGAAGGGGATATATATGTAGATAAGCATGATGTAACTTAACCTATGTATGTTTATTTGGGTAACACCTCTGCAAAAAAGTGCCCTAGAATTTTTTGTGAACACAAGACACAAGACTGCTTGTGCTTTATCCAAGACACACAAAACTGGGAGCTTTGTGCTCTTTAGAACACTGCTCCAACATGGTTTCTAAATTCAAAAGGGATGACTCAGTACTGCAGAGCACCACTCAGTCATCTATAGTTCTTCTGTAATTCCTGAGTTCTACTTGGACCTCTTTAATGTAACTCTTGACTCAGGCTAACTTCATCTAGCTTATTTAGGTCTGATGAATGCATAGCTAAAATTACAGGTGCACTATTAATAAGTCAGATCATTTCAATGACTTGTTGATAACAAAACCTTAATAGAATGTGAAACTTGGAAGTCTTTAAATGCTAAATGTAGTACATGATACTTACTGGGCTGCTCCTTCCCTGAGAAGATTATCGTTATTAAGCAGCAACCGAACATCTGAAAGAAAATATTTAAGTCTTAACACTATTTTCAAGAAGCTAGAAGAATATTTATATTAGCCATAAAATAACTTTCGCATCAAGTGTCAAATCAAGATTTGCCTCAAGGAAATGAGGGGAAAAACAACAGACAGCAAGCTTTTCACATTAGGGATGTTAAATAGCGGTTAGGAAACTAATCGAGTAGTCGATGGAATTTCCATTGACTACTCAATTAGTTGATAATGAGGTACTCTGCAGCTCTGCTTTTTAAATGCTCTTACTATATATTAAATGCTCTTACTACATTTAAAAAGCAGAGCTGCAGCGGTCTCAGATAACTGAGCCCCGGCTCCCACCCAGTCCCAGACGCCGTGCCTCTGGTGGTACTTACTACAGTTAAAAAGCAGAGGCGTAGCATCTGGGACTGAACGCGGAGTGAGACAGCTCAGTCCTAGCTCTCACCGTTTCCGCTGTTGCACCTCTGTCTCTGTTGTTCCCCATGGAGACGGTGCTGGGGGAAAACCAGCTTCTAGAAGCAGGAAGGGCGGGGAAGCGACTAGTCAACTACACCCCTATATCACATAACACGTATTTGATCAGTTTGACTTCACAGTGTAGTAACTAGACTCAGAAATATGATTGGAGTGGTTCTCTAGTAGGGATGTGACTAGTTAACCCGTCACCTGAATAGGTGATGCTAACCCGGGGTGGGCAAAAGGGCCAGAATCGGCCGGCCAAGTGAGTGGATCCAGCCCACAGAAGCCCTGCCCCTCTCCCGCCCCCAGTCCAATTACAACCTGGGGGTGGGAAGGGAGCACACAAAGTTTCCTCCACCCTGCCAGGAACATGCAGTGCTTGGAAATTCTAGGCGCTCATGACAGGGCTGGGGGAGGCTTCATGCACTCCCCTGCCCCCAGACCAATCATGGTCTGGGGGTGGAGAACCCAGAAGTATCCCCGCCCCACCCTTTCCACTCAAGGTCTTACCCTTTCCTGTATGGCCCAGGGCCGCTTCAGAAATGTTTTAATTATTGCCCACTCAGGGCTAACTTGTGGGGGTTGGAGCAGCTACCCGCCTGCCTTGGGCAAAGGATTGCTCCAGCCCTGCAGGGCCCACCTCATGCAGGAGATTGCTCCGGCTGGGGGTGCTCCAGCCCAGCTGCAGGCTCCCTACTTGCCCCTCTTAATCGGTTAACTGGTTAGACAATACAAGATCTTAAACCCTTCCCCACACACCTCCAAACAACCACACCCTAATTTTTTTTTTTTTTTAAATAAGCATTTTTCAGCAAGGTCAAAAAAACCTGGAGTGTAATTGAGCTATATATCAAAGCATTAGCAATTAACTCAAATCTCCTTTCTTTCAACATATCAGACAGTATTAGCAGGGATCAGTGTTGCACAAATGGCAATGGTGACAAAATAAGTTCTCATCCACACACACAAAAAAAGGTTTTCCCCTTTGCAGTTAGAGGGCACCACAATATCTGGGAATTTAAGATTAGTTTGAAACTTGCCAAGTCAAGTTATATAAAATAATTTCACAGCACTTCAGTAAAAGTAGTGACTAGAGATAAACAGCATGAAGTTGCAAGGAAGGGTGACAAAAAAGCAAAACAATGAACTCGTAAGGCTGCGTCTAGATTGGCATGATTTTCCAGAAATGCTTTTAATGGAAAACTTTTCCATTAAAAGCATTTTCGGAACAGAGTGTCTAGATTGGCACGGATGCTTTTCCGCAAAAGCACTTTTTGCGGAAAAGCCTCCGTGCCAATCTAGACGTGCTTTTCCGCAAAAAAAACCCCAATCCCCATTTTCACTATCAGGGCTTTTTTGCGGAAAACAAATCTGAGCTGTCTACACTGGCCCTTTTGCACAAAAACTTAGCACAAAAGGGACTTTTGCCTGAACGGAAGCAGAATAGTATTTCTGCAAGAAGCACTGATTTCTTACAGTAGGAAGTCAGTGCTTTTGCGGAAATTCAAGTGGCCAGTGTAGACAGATGGCAAGTTTTTCTGGAAAAGCGGCTGATTTTCTGGAAAAGCTGGCCAGTCTAGACAGCCCTAATGTTCAATAGCTTCTTTAAAGTTATGAAATATATACACAAGATATCGGAAATGCATTTAATAGATCCAGAGAAGAGAAAACAAAGACACTCACCATTGAACACCTCGTTAAATTCCCCAGGGGGAGCATGAATGATGAACTTTGCTGCAATGCGCACCTTAAAGAAAAAAAGTATATTCATGTGTAACTAGATATTTTATTCCTTTTTATGTAAATACCAAATATTCCAAAACTCAGAGTCCATCCATGCAAAAGAAATCAGTTATATTTTGTATGACTTTAAGGTCCAAAATATGGACTACTCCAAAGCTCACTATTCAATAAAATCCACATTCACAAAGTTATTTTCACCTTTATACATACCAGGAACAGGGACTAGCAGTTTCTAATATAGCTATGTCTACACTGGGAAGGTTTGGTGACAAAAATACTGTTCACACGCAAAAGGTACCAAAGTAAAAACCAGTCAGTTTTTTCTGCCTCCCATTGTTAACTTTTCATTGCACATTGCTAGCATCCTATCGACAGACAGAGCAAAGAAACTTGGGTAAGCATCCCCTAGTGCAGTGTTTCAGAAAGGCAGGGCTAATATCTGCACTTCTTGGAGTTCCTCAGTATCCCTGAGCAATCCCTGCTAAGGAATGTCAAAACAGTACAATAGTGACTCCAGCCCTCTCCCTGCAGCAGCCTGCCTGCTGCTATGTTCTAGGGATGCTAGACTATGCACATTTTCCCTGCCCCACTGCCAATAAGTTTTTAGCAGGCTGGTCAGCAGCCTTTGGTCCTGGCTTGATATGACTCCAGGACCTACCCCTGCTGCAGCTCTCAATTTAAAGCATATTAGCATCTGGGCGGACAAGCAACCCAGCTCAGTTCTGGCTCATGCAGGGTCTGGGATCTAAGAAACACCTGTCTTCCTTCTCCACCCCACCCTCAACACAGGGTCTGGGATCTAAGAATCCCCCACCCACCCCCTGACAGGGGCTGCACCTCCGTATCAGCGGCTGCAGCAGAAGGCAACAGCACAAGGGGAGCTGGTTTTTTAACTGGCTCTCCATCAGAGACCAGTTTCTGTCTGGCACCCTGCACTGCTGCCTCTGATATATCTTTAATTACCAGAATTTCAGATTTTTTCTCTGAAGAAATTTCACACTTAAAGCTATTTATTTCAAAACATACAAAAGCAGGACCTCACTATCTTTACTGTGACAACACAAGCTTAAACAGAAAATTGTGCCTGTGCTATATGCACTATGACAGCATAAAGAGGTATAATCTAGAGCCCTGCAGTGGAACTGGGATTCTGCAGAACTCACTTCCATAAAAGCAGAAAAATGTACTTGGTTGTAGAACAAATTGGGTGGGGGGAAAAAAATCCAGACTATAGTAATTTGTGGGAAACCATTAAATCTTTCTATTTATGACAAATTGATGTATTTTAGCAATGTAAAGCAAGTTTTCCTTTGTTTTTTTAAATAATGATTCTAATGCTTAAATTTAAAAAGATTAAAAGAAATGTGTATAACAGGAGTTTAATAATTTTTTTTGTTGTTTATACAATATTTGTTTTCTTTTAGTGGTAAAAATTGTGCCTGAATTGTGTTTATACATTTTATATATAAAATACTAATAGATTTACTCAGCATTGCTCAGGTCCATAACTCCCTAAATGAAAATGTACATGCTTTATTTAAATGACTGTATTTTTCAAAAACTGTTATTTTTATTAAGTTAATTTTTATTTTTGATTTCTTAAAGGATTGTTAAAATTTCTCTTAATTACTTTAATTTTTTTTAAATGGGAATTCAATCAAGTATATTTTTTCCCACATATTATTCACTTTTTTTTTTTTAAGCAAAGGGCTATAGTCAATTTGGTTTCCAACAACATTTTCTTCTAGTTTTCAAACATTAAACACTGATTTAGCTGTGCCAAATCAGATCACTACTCCATTTTTTAATCTTTTCTGTAAGGTTCATTAAGAAGCAATCCTACTCCAGGGTCATCCTACTTTTCTGGCTCATCTTCGCTCAGTCTTATTTAACATTCACAGGGCTCGCCAGCTGCGCTGTCCGGCGTTCTGCGCATGCGCAGATCACCCGAACCCGGCTCTTCCGGGTTGCAATCTACTCGCTACGGGCAAGTAGATTGCATTACTTGTCGAACCCTGAACATTCAACATTCACTCAGTCAATTTTGAGGACTGTATTTGCTTTGAGGAGTCTGTCTTCTCTATTTGGTTTTATAAGAAGCAATCCCATTCCAAGCACATCCCGCTTTCCTGGCACAATCAAGCTCTTATAAGAGGAAGCTATATATTGAATTTGGTGGTCCTAGCTCTTACCATTTAGCAAGAATTCAACAAACAGACAAACTCTCTAAAATATGTAGTAGATTATCCTTTACAGAATTGTTTGACTAAACTTAAAACACAACAAATGGCCTGGTAGCACTTTATAGACTAACAAAATAGGTTTTGTTAGTCTATAAAGTGCTACTAGACCATTTATTGTTTAAATTTATCCTGTAGAGACTAACCTAGCTACCCCCTGAAAATTCTGTAAAGGTTGGTAAACTCTGCTTAAAAATGTGTAAAAATCACTCATATAATATGTATATTGGGGTGAAAGCAGGATTAGGGATGTAAAATCCCATGTAACTGGTTAACTGGTTAAATGTGAAGTAAAATTTTAACCAGTTTATTAAGGAGAGGGAAAGCATCAGCACACACGGGCTAGAATGCCTCCCACTCCCCCCAGGTTGGAGAGGACCACAGCCTGAGGTGGGCCCTGCAGAGCTTGAGCAACCCCCTGCCCATGATAAGGTGGGTGGGGAGCTGTTCCAGCCCTCACCAGTTAAGCAGAACCGGTAATAAAGGGTAACACTTACCCAGTTATCCTTTCACATCCCTAGTAATACAGTAATTCCTCATTTAACACGTGCCCCGCTTAACATGTTTTCATGATAAAAAAAATTGTGCTAAGGGAACATTTTTTGAATTACACATCCGTCCCTGGAATAACATGATTTCCCCAGCCAGCCCGTTGCTGGCAGCTGTGCGGGGCTTCCCGCACCTCTCTGCAAAGCAGCAGAGGGTTCAGCGCTCACTGTGCCGTTCCCCGCTGACTCCCCCCTCACCAGATGCCTTGCCCCCTCTCCTCTGCCCGTTTGCAGGCTGGCAGCTGGGTTTCCCCACCCACCCCGTTGCCAGCGGCTGCGCAGGGCTTCCCCCACCTCTCAGCAAAACAGCGGAGGGTTCGCCGCTCACCACGCCGTTCTCCAGCAACCCCCCCCTTGCCTGACGGCGTGGGGGTCCTGTCAGACCTGTCAGAGGGGCATACTCCCAACCCCTCTCCCCTTCCCTTCCCCAGAGCTAAACACCTCCCCTCCCTGCTGTAACCTAGTCCCCTTTCTCCCCCAACCTTATGTCCTGGTCCCAACAGACACCACCGCTTGAAATGCAACCCCCACCTTTTCCATTATTTTCAATGGGAAAATTGAGCCTGCATAACATGTTTTCACTTAACACAATCATTTTCTGAAACATATCTATAGTGTTAAATGAGGAATTACTGTAGTTTAACTAGTAGAACCAGTTTTTGTGCACAGTTATGCAGGATATATTATAGCTGATTGCAATTATATAATGCTGATTTTAAGTATTACAGGTTGTGTGCACCCAAGTTTCTCATGGTCCTATAACGTTTGTTTACAACCACAAACCACAGGTTTGTTTACACTGGCTCTCAGTGTTTTGTCCTGTTATTTAGGTCTAATTTACCACAAAATGGATTATCGAGCCTAGTAAGCAGTAGAAATGTTTGTGATTCTGCTAGACAATACTGACCTCCTATGGTTCGGCAAATTCTCTGGTTCAGGACTAAGGATGTTAAAGATTAGTCAATAGACAATTCCACATTCCTCCTTTGAAATGTACAAGAGTCCCCAGCTGATCCCCCAGCAGGGACTCTTGTACATTTCAAAGGAGGAATGCGGAAGTGCTTATCGACTAGTCGACAGAAATTCCACTGAGTAGTCGACTAGTGAATTAACCGCATTAACATCCTTATTCAGGACCTCTAAGATTTTCCATCCCTGAGCAGAATGAGTTGTGTCTTGTGCACCAATATTGATGTCAAATGTGCTTGTTTGGATGTGTGCAACTGTGGCACCCACCAGTTACTAAAATTATATATACAGGCACTCCCCGACTTACGCGGATCCGACTTATGTCGGATCCGCACTTACGAACGGGGCTTTTCTTGTCTTGGAGCTCATGGGCGGCAGGTTGCCACCCGTGTCCTCCGGGGCGAGAAAACCTTCTCCCGGTCTCCCTGGTCTGCTGGGGGGGGGAGGGTCCAGCAACGCCGCTGGACCCCCCCAGCAGACCAGGGACACACGAGCAAGGGCACTGCCTGGGCAGCTTTGCTCCTGTCCCCCGGTCTGCTGGGGGGTCCAAGCAAAGCCGCTGGACCCCCCCAGAAGACCAGACACACCAGAGCAAAGCCGCCGCCTGGGCGGCTTTGCTCTGGTGTCCCTGGTCTGCTGGGGGGGGAGGGGTCCAACGGCTTTGCTGGACCCCCCCAGCAGACCAGGGGGACAGGAGCAAAGCCGCGGAGCACGCCCGCAGCAGGACAGCTCAAGCGCACCCGGGCTGTCCCGCTGCGGGCGTGCTCCGAGGCTTTGCTCTCCGTCTCCCAGGTCAGTAAGACCAGGGAGACGGAGCAAAGCCGTGGAGGACTTGGGCGGTCCCGCCACCCCCATCTCCCTGGTCTGCTGGGAAGGGGGGGTACAGCTAGTGCCCCCCCCCGCCAGCAGACCAGGCTTTTCTTGCCTATCCCTGGGGTAGAGCAGCTGGGGGCTGCCGGGTTGGTTCCGCAGCGCCACTCCGGACCAACCCAGCAGCACCCCAGCTGCTCTGCCCCAGGCGTCCCCAAGTCAGCTGCTGCTGAAACTGATCAGTGGCTGATTCCAGGAAGCCTGGGGCAGAGCAACTCTGCTTCGGGCTTCCTGTAGTCAGCCCCTGGTCAGTTTCAGCAGCGGCTGACTTGGGGACACCTGGGGCAGAGCAGCTGGGGTGCTGCTGGGTTGCTCCAGTAGCGCGGCTCCTCGGCACTACTGAAGCAACCCAGCAGCACCCCAGCTGCTCTGCCCGAGGCGTCCCTAAGTCAGCCGCTGCTGAAACTGACCAGCGCTGACTACAGGAAGCCCGAGGCAGAGTTGCTCTGCCTCAGGCTTCCTGGAATCAGCCGCTGATCAGTTTCAGCAGCAGCTGACTTGGGGACGCCTGGGTTTCTTAAATTGAATCTGTATGTAAGTCAGAACTGGCATCCAGATTCAGCCGCGGTTGAAACTGATCAGTTTCAGCAGCGGCTGAAGCCAGTTCCGACTTACATACAGATTCAACTTAACAAACCTACAGTCCCTATCTTGTACGTAACCCGGGGACTGCCTGTAATTAAAATTGTGTAAGAAAAAAAATAAAACAAGGCATAATTAATAAGGTACATGACCCTGCACCCATACTCCCTGAAAAGTCATCCAGCTTAGCACCCAGTATCACTCCTGTCGTTCCTGCATCCATGAGCTCCCCAACCAAGATTACCTGTAAGCTATATACTCACATTGGCACGTGGCCCCTTTCTGAGCCCTGCACAGAAGTTCAGCACTGCTGCACAGGCAGGTAGCTCAACTGAAGAAAGGGGGAGCAGAGCATTCACCCTCTTGCTGGGGAGGAGCAGAAGCAGCAGCCTGTTATACTGACTCCAGCCTCTACTCCAGTTCTCCTCCCACTCCTCCCCCACCTCCCTAGAGGGTCTATACTTGATGGGGGTGAGTTCTCCAATCAGGGAGATAGGAAGTACATGGGGGATCATGTGATCCAGATAGTGCTGGAGCTGGAGGAGCTGCCAGCTGAAGGGGAGGAGAGATCCCTGCTTCATTGCCTGCCACCAGGCATGTGGAAAAAGCTGGGTAATTTACATGCACTGCCAGATCAGATCAACTTCTCTGCTTTGCTCCCAAATCCTTCCCTGCCCTGTGAACTGCCAATAGGACAGCAGCCTCCTGTTTCCTGCTTCTCCCCTAGCTCTCCTGTTGGGGAATTGGCTGGGCAGGGATCCCATTTTCCCCATGCCCACTCCCCTGCTGCACATTCAGAGCAGGACAGTTGCCTTTTTACTTCTCTGCCTCCTATACCCCTCTCTCCCCCTCCCCAACCGCTTGATGGTAATAAGACAGCACCTCTCTTCCCCCTCCCTGTGCTTTCATACTTTCACCCTGTTAAGAATCAGGTCAGTATCTTCTCCAGTGAAATCAAGACCAAACTTCTCCCTGCCCTGTCATTGAAAGTGAGGAAACACCCCACAGTTTCAGCCATCTCTCTGAACACTTTAGCCCCCCTTTTTAACTGTCTGAGTTCCTGTCTTGGAAAGCTTCCCTCTGCAGCTGCAGGAAACAGGACAGCCACAGTCTACATGTGCAGAGGCTGCAAATGGTTTTGGGGAAGGGGGGTTCTGGCTGATCAAGACATTTGGCATGGATTTTGGAGGGAAGAAAGAGAACCCCATGTAGTGAGGAGACATTGTGGGAGGTGAAATGCAAGACTCTGGATAAAAGAAAGAGGATTGTGAAGCTATGTGTTTCCTTGGGAACAGCACAAGCTGGAGCCTCTAGTAAATTTGTTCTGTAGATATTAACTGTGGCAGTTAAGGGGACGGGGGGGACTTGTTTTAGTACCAGAAGAGGAAGGAACCTAAGGAGTAGCAGGGTGTGCCAGGGTTGAGCTGCCACCACCCACCATACTGGGAAACACCCTAAATTGTGGATAACTGATCTAAATCCAGCAGAAAGATTAGACAGCATCAACTCTTTGGGGATGGGGGCTCTTTCTTTTGTATGACTATACAGTAGCTCTAGCAAATACACTGTACAGTGAGTGCAGCTCTAATTCTAACGTATGACCCAGTTAAAACAAGCCATCCTACTTAGCATATTCAACAGCCCTACCTATTTCACTTGGGCACCCCCTGCATTGCTTCCCTTGACTCATGATTAGTGAGGCATTAAGCTTCTTCAGAAATGAAGGAAAAAGTAAAGAAATTACAAAACTGTCATAAGTGTGTGTTTATTGGACACCGCAGGCAGTTAGAAAAATCCCTCTCTCCCTGCGTGCCAATATGCAAAGCCAGAACACCACCAAGCCACCTTAAAGCCTGTGAAAGCAACGGCTGAAGTGTGAGGGACTTGAATGGCAAAGCTGCTTTGCTCGAATGAGGTGCCCATGCTGCAGCAAGGAGGCTGGGAACCTTCATCTTCAATAAATGAATTAATTGAGGACAAGTGGGCAACTGCAGAGAGTGGAGTCCTGTAGCTGCTGGAACCTGCATTTTTCACTGCCAACCCAAGCCTCCAGGTTAAAGTGCAAGCTATGATTTTCCCCACCCTACAATAGGAGACTTACCTCCTCAGAGCTGCCCACTCCTAAGGGACTAGCTCCTCTTGTGACTCACCACTTGCTACCAGGTAGGATGGGAACAAGAGAGGTAAGAACTACCTCTACAATCCCATTGCTTAATGCACTCAAGAGATGCGCTTATACATGTACCCAGCAGGGCAGCATTTGAACCCCATGCCAGAGGAACCAGGGAGAGTTGAGAAGTGCTGAGCAAGCTGGTAGCTTGAAGGTGGAATACTGCAGTAAGCTGCTCCTGACAGGTGAGTTTGACGTACTTCAAGAACTAGTTACATAAAAAGGGCTTGAAGGCGGCAAGCTGGAAGATCTGGCTCCAGTTCTGATATACTCCTGTTAAATAACAATTTTCCCCCCGCCAACTCAGTAAACACTACTTGGGGGCTGAAAGCCAAGTTACTCTCTAGTTATACATCATCACAAGTAGGACAAGTTGCACTGGCCACGTGGCTATTGCCCTGAATAGGAGTTTGACAGTGACAGGCAATCAGCACTGGCCACTTGGCAAAATTTTCAAGGTGCTGAAGGAGTGTCCCAATTTTCAGCGGCTCCTGACTGGGAGTGATGGCTAGCCCATGGCCGATGGGGGAGGTTGCCAGGTTGTCTTTGGTGCGCTCCCTCTGCCTTCCCTCCTCTACAGAAACTTCCCAGGACCATCCCCCTGCCTCAAGGCTGGCCATTGGGGTCAGCTATTGCTTAACTCCCTACTGTGGCTTTTTTGCACCTTACTCTGAGCAGCCACTCCCACACAGTGTCCTCTCGCTGCTCCATGCAATGACTACAGTGGGTGGGGAGGCTGCTCTTGTTGTGGGGCCAGCACCGGGCACTTCTGGAGGGCTGGAGACCCCAGGTGAGCTCCTTCAGCACTGCACTGCAGAGTGGTCTAGCTGAGACCTGTGGAAGCTCAGCCTATCCTTTGTGGAGAGCAGAGCTCA
The DNA here is from genome assembly GCF_052426305.1 of Pelodiscus sinensis. Taxonomy (NCBI): domain Eukaryota; kingdom Metazoa; phylum Chordata; order Testudines; family Trionychidae; genus Pelodiscus; species Pelodiscus sinensis. The sequence continues at coordinate 47,540,706 of NC_143052.1, forward strand.
GTATTTCCCTAGAGGGGGCAGTGCACTAAACACCTAGGACTTCGCCCAGCTGTTGGTTTGGTCACATCTCTCATGGCATTCTCTAAGCACACATCTGACCGGCATGGTAGGAGCTGCCCAGGCTCCAGTTGGCTCCGCAGGAGACTGGTTCAAGCCCCGGCTGCCCCCACCTGGCCCAAGCTGCGCTGCCACTAACACAGCCTGAGCAGGGCCCCCACTCTGGCCCAACAGTTCCAGCCCCGGCACAAGGACTCAAGCTGCACCATGCAGAATTGAGCCCCTTCCACACAGCCAGCCCTGGCTGCAGCTCCAGCCTTGGGGGAAGGGCTGAAGCTAGAGCCAGGGCCACATGGTGGCTGTCCAGCTGCTCCTGGGGTAGGGCAACCGCCCTCACACAGCCCCGCCCTGGAACAGCAACTGTACAGGCCCTGCAGAGAAGGTGGGCAGGCCTCAAATTTTTGGTGTGTGCCCGTGCAGGCGCACACCTTAGGGGGAACTATGGTGCCAGACTAGAGAGGTCAACCTGTATTGTATATCTTATGTTAGAGAGATGGACATTTGCACTCTTACTGCAATTATTACAAATAAAAGCTCATAAGAATGGTGCATTCAAACTTGTCAAAAAGAATCTTAGTAAGATGAGTAGCCTACTTTTTGCAGGAGCACTCTGTGCCTTTTTTGGTCTGCATGTGAATGGTAGTTGTCAAATGCCATTTTGCAAAGTAATTTAGCAATTGGTGCTGCTATTCAGATATGCCCCCTCACTGATTGTGTAGATTGGGGTAGTCTATCTTCTCAAGTCCAAATTTCTTGGTCAAGGTATAGTCAAAATCCAAGCCCATACCTAGCTTCGCTCCCATAACTAGCATTATCAATTTTGTAATCAGTGAAAATGGAACACCCTTGCTGCTTCCACCAAAGCCCTGCCTTGCCTGTTCCAACCCTTCTCCCCCCCCAAAAAAACAAAAAAAACCCCCAAAAAAACCCAAAAAAAACCCTCTTGCCCATTGCTCACTTCCAGGAAGAGGAAAAGAGCTCAGCCAGCTGCCCTGCTCCTCTCCCCCACCCAGCTGCACAGAGAATGCTATCTCCTTGTTTCTGGCATACCTGTCAGAAGCATCAAGTGCAAGTGGTGGAAAGGGAGGAGAAAAGTGGGGGGGAAGACCCATGACCCTGCATGCTTCACCCATGTGTCACCTCTGCCCCATGTTACACTGAAAAACATCTGATTAGGGATGTAAAAGTTTGATTGAGTAGCTAATCAAATAGTTGATGCAATTTGCATCGACTATTTGATTAGACAATAAGGGTGCCTCCACCTTTGAAGTGTAGCAACAGCCCCAAGGCTGTTGCTACACTTCAAAGGCTAAAGTGCTGCGGGGAGCACAGGTCCAGTGGAGGATTCAAGCAGTCCCCCTCACCCCAGAGGGGAAGCGGCAGCAAGAGGCCAGTGACAGCTCCCACCATCAGGCTGGCGGAGGAGCAGCAAGAGGTCCGCAACGGCTTCCACTGTCAGGCTAGCGCGGGGGGGGGGGAGGGGGTGGAGAGCAGCAGTGGAGCAGCGCAGCACTGAGCCAGCAGGCAAAGCACACCAGCAGGAGCTGGCGGGGGTGGTCATGTTGGTGCGTGCACAGGAATGGCAAGTTGAAAATCCCATGACAGACAGACAAGAATGGTGGCTGCTTAATAGAAAGACTGTCTAAAAACCACACTAAGTTTCGCTTTTGGCAGATTCAATTCCATACTAGCAATAAGTCAACAATTCAGACTGCGATACGTATCATCTTAGACCTTGTCTACACTCAGAGTTAGATTGACACAAGGCAGCTTATGGAAATGTCTACACAAATTTTGCTCTTGATGACATTACTTGGAACAGTGGATAAGTTAACTTCACCACCACAAATAGCATAGAGCCAAGGTAGTTAGGGCTACGTAGTGTCAATGTAGATACTGCATTACTATAGATATAGCCCTACTGCCCCACACTGACAGTACAATAGATACAACACTCCTGGAAATGATGTGCACCGCTCACACAAGGAGCAAAGCATAGACCTGCACAAGTGATGAAATTACTGTGGTGGTTATATGCCAACGTAAGTTAGGTCAACTAATACTGTAAAATAGACATGGCCTTAGAAATGCTTTGTTTTCAGACTTATCTATGCCCTCTACCCACCAACTCTTCTCTCAAGGCATGTTATTAATCAACCAGCAACGCACTGGCTGAGTCCATTGCTCTATTTCCTCTTCAACTACATATACAGAATTTGGACTTAAAAACACACACACACACACACACACACACACACACAGATGAGATGCTCCAAACCACTACTCTTCCTGTTTCTGGCCACATCAGAAAGTGACATTGGTTGAAAGGCCAGACCATCTGCAATTTACATGGCCATATATGGTAGTGAGTATGTGCAAGCAAAAATGCTATGACAGCAACTCTGAGGAAGTCAAACTACAGTGCCAAATATAAAATACAACTAAAAGTTGATCAACAGGCGTAATGTTAAAGTTGGCTTTCTTACACCTGTTTATAAAAAAAAAATGTTAAATACTTCAGAAAAACATATTTAAGTCTCCATCTAGTATACTGACAGCGCTTTCCATAAAGGTTACAGATAACAGAGACAATAAGTGCAGATGATACTCTGAAGTCGTAAGCAAGTATTTTTTAAATATAGTCCCACATGCTGTTACCCTCCACCCTGATGCCTGGATTCCTTCATCACTCACACATTTCCAGTTACATTGTGAGCTCTTCGGGGCAGGAAACCATTCCTTCTGCTCTGTGTGCGCAGCAGAACTCCAATCCCATGTAAGGCTTTGGCACTACCATAATACAAATCAATAAGCTATATGTTATGTATAACATATAGCTTACACTTCAAGCAATCTTCTTTCTTCTAAAATTTGAAATAGGTCTGAAGCTTTGTGATTAAAAGGACTACTCAAGTTTGCTTCACAGAACTATGACGACAGTAGGAAAAAGCTTCAAGCAGTATGAACCTTGAAAAAACTTAACACAAAATAGTCTTGCAGCACCTTAAAGACTAACAGAATATGTAGATGGTATCATGAGCTTTCATGGGCACAACCCCTGTCTTTTTATGGATTTTTTTTCCTAAGGCTTTACTTAAAAGCTGTAGCTTTTGGTTTCTAAAGAAGCCCAAACTTGTTCAAACATTGCCAGTGTCCTATCGTAAAGGTCATAAGATCTAGAAAACTAGAAAGCAGTAATTACCAGAAGAGCAATATTTTGTCTCCACTTCTATGTCAATTTTCACTGAAGGATTTCAAAGATTTATCAAATTTTAACTTTCAACAGTAAATACTAGCCACATATCAGTGTCCTTCCTACCATATAGCCATATAGGAGGGCAGAACGGGCATGACCCCCAGTGGGGTTAGGAGGAAAGGCCAACCCTCAGTCGAGAGCACACAGGTTAAACAGAAGCCAATCAATCATATTCAATAAGAACAAGAGCAGAAGAGCTTAGTTCATAAAGATCACGCTCTTTCTGCTAAGCAGTACTTGTGATTTCCAGGTAATCCTCTCTCATTAATCAGAAATACTTGGTGGAGAATTATATCTTCAATGGCAGATCTTTGAAGGCTTAATGTAGAGTTCATATTCAGCCACTAGAGAGAAGCATTCAGAGTATATCCACAATAACATTTTTGCTTCATTTAAGCTTAAAAAAACAACTATTCAGAGACTCAGGCAGAAGAAGATCACCCACTATCAAGCACCCATCTCGTCACGGAAATAGTGAAGAGGCATAAATTGATAGGTTTATTTTTAATAAAGTTTGCAAGTGTTACTGCCTCAACATGTCCCACTGAGATCTTCTTTGTCACCATCTTCCAGTAAACTGAACACTGTGTCCAAATGGCTTAGCCGCAGACTAAAATCTAGTCACAGGTTACTGTGTTTTCTTGTCATAACTTGCTCTTTATTAATGCATACAAACACAGCTAAACCAATACAAATAAAAAGGGAACCTTTAAATATTCCTCCTTATTTTTTCAGTCCACTTACAGGGCATTCTATAAATCATGTATGGATTCTACCCACTCATACCAGAGTAATGAAGTGAAGCCGAAACAGGTAATTTCATCCTATGTATGAAGAGTGCTGGTTCACCTAAACTCTTGTTGAAAGCTCAGAATTAGATGGCCAGTTTTCTAGAGCAATGACTCCACAGCAGGAAAAAATGGTCAACAGAGTGGTCATGATTGGCTCAATGCAACACAGCAGGAAGCGTGTAATCTAACTCCCCTTTGGGAGGGGAGGGGTGAAGGGCCTGGAGATGCCCCAACAGGGCAAAGAGACAAAACAGAAGGGGGGAGGGGAAAGCAAAAAAAAAGTCTCACTTAATTCTGCAACAGACTGGAAAAACTGTCAAGATTCTACGGCTATGGAATAACTACTTACAAGGCCTGATCGGAGATGAATGGAACATTTCACTTACTGTTTTAAATTGTACACATTTAGACACTAATATAGACAGTTAACCTCAAAGGTAGGAATAACTTAGAATCTCTGCAACCTGAAGAGCTGGGAGGGGAGGGGAGGAGGAACTTTGAATGAAACTGTAAGAACTGAAGGATAAAAAAAACCCTGGTCAAACCTATGGATGAGAACCTTTGCTTTAGGTGCTTTCAGCCTTTCTAGACAACCTAACCCCTTCAGAGCAGCCCCTCCTCCTCCCCCACCCATGGAGAGTCAGGTTGGAGGAACCCAGCAGGCTGGCTAGACCCCAGCCAGTTAACTGGTGAAATGACTGCAATTTAATCATTTAACTGGTTAACTTTTTCCTGCATACAGGCAGTCCCCGACTTACGCGGATCCGACTTATGTCGGACCCGCACTTACGAATGGGGCTTTTCTCGCCCCAGAGCTCGGGGGCGGCGGGACCGCCCAGAGCGCAGCGGTCCCGCCACCGCGTCCTCCAGGGCGAGAAAAGCTGCTCCGGGTCTCCCTGCTCTGCTGGGGGGGGGACTCCCCAGCAGAGCAGGGAGACCCGAGCAAAGCCGCACAGGCGGCAGGGACCCCCGCCTCTGCGGATTTGCTCCTGTCTCCCGGCCGCGCCCCAGCTGTTCTGTCCCAGGAGTCGATTCAGCCGCTGTTGAAACTGATCAGCGGCTGATTCCAGGAAGCCGGGGGCAGAGCAACTCTGCCTAGGGCTTCCTGTAGTCAGCTGCTGATCAGTTTCAGCAGCGGCTGAATCTGGAGCCAGTTCCAACTTACATACAAATTCAACTTAAGAACAAACCTACAGTCCCTATCTTGTACGTAACCCGGGGACTGCCTGTATTTACATCCCTAATATAAATATTATGCTCACATTTCAGTAGGGATGTGACTAGTCAACTATCCATTAAGCATATGCTTATCAGACAGCGACTAGTCGAGTCACTAGTCAACTTTCTCCTCCCCCTGACTGCCTCTATCAGGGGCTACGTCTAGACTGCAAGCCTCTTTCGAAAGAAGCTTTTTCAAAAGATACTTTCGAAAAAGAGCGCCTAGACTGCAAGCAGTACTTTCGAAAAAGCAAGCCGCTTTTTCGAAAGAAAGCACCCAGGCAGTCTGGATGCTCTCTTTCGAAAAAGCCCTGTTTTGCATTCAAGAATGCCTTTTTTCGAAAGTGTTCTTTCGAAAAAAGGCGTTCTTCCTTGTGAAATGAGGTTTTCCGCCGTCGAAAGAAAAGCCGCTTTCTTTTGATTTAATTTCAAAAGAACGCGGCTATAGTCTAGACGCAGGTGAAGTGTTTTCGAAAAAAGGCTACTTTTTCCAAAAAAAAACCTTGAGTCTGGACACAGCCAGAGAGAAAGCAAGGAGGGTGACTGGGAGCCAATTCCCCTCAGCACCATTTGGGGACGGGGGAGGGAAGACAGGAGAAGCAAAGAAACAGAAGCACCACAGGAGCACAGGGTGAGTGGAGGACTCAAGCAGGCTGGCCCCACACTCCCTGCTTATGAAATGTACAAGAGGCTCTTGTACATTTCAAAAGCAGGAAGCACAGGTCCCACAGGGGATTGATTGAGTCCCCTTCTGGCCTTCTGTTCCTGTGGTGCTTTGCTTTTGAAATGTAGCAAGAGTTGGCCGAGCTCTTGGTACATTTCAAAGGCAAAGGCACCCTTATTGACTAATCAAATAGTCGATGCAAACTGCATCGACTATTCAATTAGTTGATTAATCTAAATGTAACATCCTATCATTTCAATGTAAAATATATAGCGTAGTATAAACAAGTCATAGAGCCTATGGTATAAAGTATTTAATGTGCATAATGCCAATTTTAATAGTTAAACAATGCTAACTTGATGAGTCTGAATATTGCCTGAAATAACTGCTCAAAATTGCCCCAATCCATATCAAGGGGTTAAATGAAATCTGAACAACAGTGTTTAAGCCAAGCCATTGTGTCTATCCCATGTTTCTGGACAAACTGCCACACTTCTCAGGTGCCAAAAAAAAAAAAAAAAAAAAAACCCCACACACCCCACCAAACTGTCCCCTACTCTTTGCCAAAACATCCTGCTTCCACTATCATCTCCAAATTTTGGCAATTATGCATTGTCAATAGAAATATCTGTCTCAATGAAAATATGCAGATGAGTAACAAAATGAATTTAATAAAAACACAAGGAAAAATGTACTGACTAGATTACTGAATTGTACATCTAATTTACAGAACCTGAATATTTGCTTTATCTGACACTGCTCAAGATTTCCAGAATTTTCAGAAAACCCAAAGATTATGCAGTAGAATTTAGGTTCACTTTGTTTTATAACAAGATATTTATTAAACAGTATTTGTTATTTAACTATAGCTACCTTTAACTATGAACACAGAAAATCTGGTTCAATCCTTTAAATTGCAGGGGACGAGACAGTACAAGAGTTTCCTTTTTTCTGATCATTTTTTCAAATCCTGTTTAACTCCTCCAGTTCACTCCATTCCTACTTATCTGCTGTCTCCATGTCTCGTTACAAGTGCAAGGCATATAAACTTGACAGACTAAGTTTAGAAGAGAAGATGGACAGACCATACTCAAAGGACAATCTTTCATTGAAGTAGCAAAAATTAAAACTGCCCCCCACGGGAGAGTAGGATGCCTGTGATTCAATAGTGATTTCGGGAAAAAAATTATTACAATACCACCTGATACTTCCTGTCAGCACCAGGAGTAAATTTAGTTCTAAAAGCAGATCTTAATGGCTAGTGCCAAAAGTTATAACCACAAGAGGTTATGAAAGTACCCTTATATTCCAGCAGGTACTTTTAGTCAATGCTAATGTCCTAACTGTGTGTCTCGTGATCACACACATTCTAAAAGGAATTTCTCTTTCACAAAAATTATGCATTTCCTCTAAGGATAGAAATTCTAATTACTGAGGCTAAATGAAAGCTTACCTAACTGATGACTTCTGCCTGACGTCAGTATTCCCTCATCAGCAAGGGAAGCTTCTAAGAAGTGGTTCTTCCATAAAACATAGGGCTATTTTCTGATTGAGGTTTTATCACTCCGAAATAAGTGTTAAACAAAGTATATAGATTAGCCTTCTGATGGTAGGCTTTCAATACATGTCACCCTTGCCTATAGACTGCAGTTGAATTATTTAATACTATGTTCCCCAAATAGACTTGGGGGAAAGATATCAGTGGATCATGCTAGGAATGTTAGCTATTGGTTAAACAGTCAACTAACGGTATGAATTACTAGCTTCGCGGCAGTCTCCCCCCCCCACACACACATTACTGCCTCTGATAGAGGCAGCAAGCAGCATGGGGGGGGGGGGGAAGAGACAGGCAACCCCACAGAGCTGGCACTAACCAGCTTTTAAGCCGGCTCTCCCAGCACCAGCTCCTGCTTCCGCCCCACCCTGCGTCTCATACAGAGGGAGCAAGGAGAGTAGTTGACTAGATTAACTGATAAGGCTATGCTTATTGATTGACTAGTCGACTACTCATTCACACCCCTAGATCATGCATGTCTCAGAGGCATGTCCCCTTCCATGCTTTCACTTCCTCTGGGCAGCAGACAGTATAGTGGAGAGAAGGATTTGGGCATCAGTTGCAGTGCAGATGAAATGGCTTCCAGGGGACATGCAGGGCAGTGAAAGGCTGCTTCCCCTGCCCCCCTCTCACTCTTAATTCCCCTGGGCAGCAGACAATAGCATGAGAAGCAGGGTGTGGATGCTAATAGCATAGAGGAAACTAAAAGTCCCATCTGTCTGCCTGCTTCTAGTCCTACACATTGTGCTAATCACCTGAAGTCTCAGATGGAATTCTTCCTGACCTTACTGGTACTATCTTTTTACACATCCTGAAGTGGCTATTGGAGAGCAATAGGAGGCATATCCTTCCCTTGTAAGCTCAGTTTTGCCTTGGAAGCACTTCTATCCACTACTACAGGTTGAACCTCTCTAATTCAGCACACTCTGGTCTGACTATTTTAGTTAGCCAGATGTCCGCTTATCATGGGTGTGGCCAAGTTTCCCATGGTCCCATAAAGTTTGTTTACAGCCAGCAGTCCTGGATCTCAGTGTTCTGTGTTATTTAGCTCTAATTTACCGTTAAATGTTTTATCAGAGCCCAATAAGCAGTGGAAATGTTGGTAATGCTGCTAGACAATATTAACATCCCATGGTCTGGCAAATTCTCTGGTTCAGCACCAGTCAGGTCCTGAAGATGCCAGATTAGAGAAGTTCAACCTATAGTACACAACGTGAAAACATGCAGGATTCTATCACTAGACCACCCATACTCTCACATTTATGTGCCAGGCAGAAAACATTCAGTACCATAAAATCCAGCACAGATCTTTATATTACTCCTTCCTTACTTCTCTGCATTTCTACCCTCTTTGTTGGGATTATACCTATACTTCAGCAAAAACTACTTGTCTTACACTAGGAAGAACACCAGCAGCATGACTATTACATGACAACTAATATCATGAGGAAAGCAAAATGTGCACAAGTGTGACTTATTCCTGGTGCCGGGCAAGATTAACATGTTTTCCTCCACCACTCCAGAAGCACGCTTGTACTCTAGTATTAATATTGCAGCCCTTTCTTGACAGGCAAAGGGGTGTATATTTTCATGTGTGTTAACTCAAATGATTTATCTTAAGGACTATTGAAAAGATCCCTCAAAATGCAGGCTAACAAGTCTAAAGCTGGTTAGCTGACCACATTTTAGCTTAGGAAAATAAAACTTGTTCTGACATGCATAGCAAGTGCCAATGAGACACAAAATTTGACAATTAGACTAAACATCTCCACATCCATTTAGAAAACTCTCCTCTAAGTCTCATCTACAGAATAAGGAGTAAAAGTTCTACTTGAATAAATTGCTTTCTTAAATATGTTCTTTGTTTAAATCAGGAAAAATCATCAAGTATGTCTCTGCTGTAAAATTTCAACATCTGTCTTGAATACGTTCAATATATTCATAATTTTTTTGGGAAAAGGAACAAACAACAAAGCCTTCTTCCATACTACACTCGAGACTTTGGGAATTATAATCAGACGTCTGGCTCTTTTGGACATAGACATTCGGACAGGATCCGGTGTTTATCCTGAGCGTTAGACTGTGGGAGGCGAAGACCTATGCTGTTTCGGGATCTGGACCAGTAACGAACATCAAGGGATCTCCCCGTTAGTCCTCCCTTAAAGCTTAAAATTAGCTGAGAGGTTGTAGGTCATGGACAATCAATCACCATTTTATGTAATGTATATCCTTGTGTGTGTGGGACTGTACTATCTCCTATCTTTCCTGGGTTAGGGTGGGACATCTACAGTTGTATTTGCTGATGTTTGCTTCTTGTTTCTAAAATATATGGTTTGGCCCTAAAATTATTGTCTGGCTTGTTGATTACTAAAATTAGTTACCTGGGGATTAGATACAGGATACCAGGTCGAATCTGGCTTCTGTGGGGAGGGCAACTTAGGCTTTAATTAATTGCCCACAGCAATGGTTTACCTATGCTCTCCAGGTAACAAAAGTGGCAAAATTTGCAGATAAAAAAATACTCAAAATAGTTAAGACCACAGCACCTTCAAAGAGTTACAAAGGAATCTCAAAAATTGGGTGCCCAGGCAACAAAATAGCAGATGAAATTCAAAGTAATGAATATTAGGAAAGAATCCCACTTACACATACAAAAGGATGGTGTATAAAAGTTAGCGGTTACCATCCAAAGATGATCTTGGACTCATTATGGATAAGTTCTCTGAAAACACCCACTCAGCTCGCAGTACAGGCAGTCCCCGAGTTACGCGGATCCGACTTATGTCGGATCCGCAGTTACGAATGGGGCCGTTCCTCTCTCTGGTCTCCAGCAGACTAGGGAGAGGAAGCAAAGCGGCGGAACACACGGGCAGCGGACAGCCCAGACGCATCTGGGCTGTCAGCTGGCCGCGTGTTCCGCCGCTTTGCTCTGCTCTGCTCCCCCTCCCCCTGGTCTGCAGACCAGGGGGAGGGGGAGCAGAGCAGAGCAAAGCCGCGGAGCCCAAGGGCAGCAGGATAGCCACGGCGCGTCTGGGCTGTCCCGCTGCCCCCGTGCTCCGCGGCTTTGCTCCGGACGCCTGTGGTACAGCAGCTGGGGCGCTGCCGGTTGGTCCCGTAGCGCCGCTCTGGGCGCCACTGGACCAACCCAGCAGCACCCCAGCTGCTCTGCCCCAGGTGTCCCCAAGTCAGCAGCTGCTGAAAATGACCAGTGGCTGACTACAGGAAGCCCCTGCCCCGGGCTTCCTGGAATCAGCCGCTCATCAGTTTTAGCAGCAGCTGACTTGGGGATGCCTGGGGTTCTTAAGTTGAATCTGTATGTAAGTCAGAACTGGCGTCCAGATTCAGCCACTATTGAAACTGATCAGTTTCAGCAGCGGCTGAATCTGGACGCCAGTTCCGACTTACATACAGATTCAACTTAAGAACAAACCTACAGTCCCTATCTTGTACGTAACCCGGGGACTGCCTGTAGTCAAAAAAGCTAACTATTAGAAACCATTAGGAAAGAGATAACTAACAGGATAGAAAGAATCATAATGCTTTTATATAAATCCATGCTATGTCCACATCTTGAATATGAACTGCAGATACAGTCACCCCATCTCAAGAGATATACGCTGGAATTGGAGAAGATACTGAAAAGGGAAACAAAAATGATTAGGGGTATGGAACAGTTTCATTATGAGAGAATGAAGAGACTAGGACTCTTCAACTTTAAAAAAAAAAAGAGAGACGACTAGGAGGTCTATAAGGGAATGTTATTTTTGCCTTCTCATAACATGAGAAATAGGGGTCATCCAATGAAATTAATAGGCAGGTTTAACACTAACATAATGGAAACACTTCTCATAATACACAGTCAACCTGTGGAACTCTTTGCCAGGGGTGTTATGAATATCAAACTATAACAGGGTTCAAAAAAGGACTAGCTAAGTTCATGGAGGACAAATCCATCAATAGATGCACAAGGAAGCAACACTGTGCTGTGAGCATCTATAGCCTGTTTGCCAGAAACTAGTACTGATGATAGATGGATCACTTGATGACTATTCATTCATCCCCTCTGAAGCATTTGGCTTTGGAAGACAAGGTAGTGGGCTAGACAAGGTATCCAAGGGAAGATTAGAAAGACAAAGGCACAAAATGAGTTCAATCTAGCTAGAGAAATAAGGGGTAACAAGATGACATTGTACAAATATATTAGAAGAGGAAGACCAAGGATAGGGTAGGCCCATTGCTCAGGGAAGAGGGAGAAACAACAGGAAATGCTGAAATGGCAGAGGCGCTTAATGACTTTGTTTCGGTTTTTGGCAAGAAAATTGATGGTGATGGGATGCCTAACAGTGAATGCTAATGGAAATGGGGTAGGTTTAGAGGTTAAAATAAAAAACGAACAAGTTAAAAAAATAAAAAACAAACAAGTTAAAAATAACTAAGAAAAATTAGATGTCCGCAAGTCACTAGGACCTGATGAAATGCATCTTAGAATTCTCAGGGAGCTGATAGAGGAGGAATCTGAGCCTCTAGCTATCATCTTTGAAAAGTCATGGAAGACCTGCACAAACTAGAGCAATGGTCTAACAGTGGTTCCCAACCTTTTCCAGATGGTTGGGAACACCCATTTTGACAATTCAGGAAGACTTGGTGACCCAGGGCAATTCCAAAAAATGTGTGAATGGCTCCTTAAGAGCCACCTGGGGAAGATATCTGGTGACCCTTTTGAAATGTAATGGCGACCCATATTTGGGTCCCGACCCATAGGTTGGGAAACCCTAGTCTAAGGTAAATAGGATGAAGATGAATAGGACAAATGCAAAGTACTCCACTAAGGAAGGAAAAATCAGTTTCACATAAAGAATGGAAAGTGATTGTCTAGGAAGGAGCACTGCAGAAAGGGATCTAGGGATCATAGCAGACCACAAGCTAAATATAAGTCAACAGTGTGACACCATTGCAAAAAAAAAAAAAAAAAAAAAAAAAAGCAAACATGATTCTGGGACACACATTAACAGGAGTGTTGTAAGCAAGACAAGTCATTCTTCTACTCTACTCTGGTTTGATTAGGCCTCAGTTGGAGTACTGTGTCCAGTTTTGGGCACCACATTTCAAGAAAGATGTGGGGAAACAGGAGCAGGTCCGGAGAACAAAAAAAAATTATTAAAGGTCTAAAAACATGAGTTATGAGGGAAGACTGAAAGAATTGGGCTTGTTTAGTTTAGATGAGAGACGACAGAGGGGACACGATAATAGCTTTCAAGTATCTAAAAGGGTGTTACAAGGAGGATGGAGAAAAATTGTTTTCCCTGGCCTCTGAGGATAGGACAAGATGCCATGGACTTAAATTGCAGCAAAGAAGGTTTAGGTTGGATATTAGGAAAAACTTCCTGTCAGGGTGGTTAAACAATGGAATACATTGCCTAGGAATGTTGTGGAATTTCAATCTCTGGAGATACACAAGAGCAGTTTGGATAGACATTTATGAGGGATGATCTAGACGGTGCTTGGCCCTGCCACGAAGGCAGGGGACTGGACCTGATCTCTCGAGGTCCCTTCCAGTTCTAGTATTCTATGAACCCAGTATGTCTGTTTTTACATTCTTAATAAGGTGCGTAAATAAGTGCTATAGAAACAGATGATCTATAAGTTTAAAAAAGTATTATCTGGGAACCTAATATTTCAAAAGAATACTCCTGGAAACTATAGTACGTTGTAATGTGTATGGACCCTGCTGCTTTGGAAGGCGAGAACAAAAGCAGGTCAGATAGAATATGTGATTATACCTGAGGAACCTTATCAAACAGTTTGTTGTGCCCTAACTGGTCAATCTGCCTGCTTTACAGAAATTGAAAACTTTCAATTATCTCAGCACTTTGTACTCAGAGCACTTCTAAGATGGTGGTATATTTTAAGAGGACATGGAAAGCAATGAAGGAATAAAATGACAAAATGACTCAAGCCAAAGAAAAGGGTTAACCCATCTGAAGAAGTGTTAATGGGAAGCACATGACTTCTTTGGGTCCTGAAACCCAGATTAGCCCTAACCCAAGGCCCACTATTATCAATAGAGTGACAGAGCCAGACAAGTACCCAGAAGTCACCTACTTCAAGACAAGAAAAACAGAACACCACTGGTCATCACCTACAGCTCACATCTAAAATCCCTCCGAAGCAAGCACATCATCGCCAATCTACAACTTATCCTGGAAAATGATCTCTCATTCTCATAGACCTTGGAGACAGGCCAATCCTTGCCTAAAGACAACCCCTTACCCCAACCTGAAACAAACACTTACCAGCAGCCACACACCACACTTCAGATACACTCTCCAAGGAAACTACCTCTGCAACAAACCCCATTGGTAACTCTGTCTACATATCTATACAAGCGACACCATCACAGGACCTAACAACATAAGCCACAACATCAGGGGCTCATACAACTGCACATCCTCTAATGTGATATATGCCATCAAGTGCCAGCAATACCTCTCTCCTATGTATATTGAGCAAACTGGACAGTCTCTGAGACAGAGGATAAATGGACACAATTCAGACATCAGAAGTGATATAACACACAAACCTCTCAAGGAACGTTTTAACCCAGGTGTCGGCAACCTTTTCAAACCACATCAAAATTCAGAACAAGTGGTCAACAAAGAGCCATACAAGAATGCCCATTTGCATGACTGAAAATATACAACTTAATATTATTGTACTTGACATGATAATAGCATAAATGAAACATTGTACTCACAGATATCATTTAATGGAGGCGGTGATGCCATGGAGATAGTGTTGGGGGGAAATGGCTTTTAATTTGGCTCCCCCCCACACTGGCTCCTGCTTTTCCCCCTTGATGCCTCTGATACAGAGGCAGCAAGTGGAGACAAATGAGAGTAGTCGACTCAATTACAACCCTAGGTAGGTGTCTGGTCAGAGGAGAGGGGGCAGGAGCAGACTGGGGATAGGGTGTATGGCCAGAGGGAAGGGAACAGGAACGGGCTTGGGGTGACATTGCGGCCAGATAGGAAGGGGCATGAGCAGGCTGGAGGTTCAGGGTCTCAGCAGGGGTGGATGGGAGAGGGGCTGGGGGTGCAGAGGTCTGGGCATGAGGGGGTGGGAGGCACTTACATGCAGTGCAGAGTGCAGAAGCAAGTTCCCAGGCACCATCTCCCACTGGCTGGATTCTGGCCAATGGGAGCAGTGGGGAAAGCCTCAAGGAAGCGTGTCCCTGAACTGCTGTAGGGAAGTGGCAATGCACAGAGCTGTTTCTGGCTTCTTCCCCCAAGCTGGATCCAGTGGGGAGGCTTGGGGCTCCTCCCCCCGCAAGAAGCTGGTGCTCCAATATTGCAGGGGATCACAAGGCTGGAGTACCGACATGGGCTCCCTACTGCAGGGGAAGTTGGGGGGGAGGGGAGGAAGGGCCTGAGCTCGAGCTGCAAAAAAAGCTATATTTGGCTTCTTACTGAGCCATAGGTTGCCGATCCATTTTAAACCTCTCTGGCCATTCTATAATGGATTTTAAAGAAGCCATTTTTCTATAAAGGAATTTCACCACTCAATTACAGAGAGAGAGTGCTGAGCTGGAGTTCATTTGCATGTTGGATACTGTCTCCCTGGTCTTTAACAAATATATTAACTGGTTAATGCACTACAAAGCCAATTTCCTATGCCTTTGACATTTGCATTTCACATCAATAGCCATGAATGGGACACATACAGCCTACTTAATTAGCTTCAATAACAAGGGTGCTATAATTGACAGGTAATGGACAATTGTTTTTGATATTATATATATTTTGGATTCTGTATTTTCACTCCAACTCATCTGATGAAGTGAGTTTTACCCACAAAAGTTCATGATCTTATACCTTTGGTATCCTTTCAGGTGCCACAGGACTACTCATTTTTCAAATGGACTAACACAGCTACCCCTTCGACTTCTTACAGCACTGAGGTGCATGTGTTATATATTTCACAAGCCCAGAATGTATTATTGGGCAAGGAGGAGAGAGTCAAGGATTTGTACATTTTGGATGGAGAAACAGAATTGCAAGAAGAGACCTCAGAACTTCATTAGATTGGTGATAGAAGAACCTAGACTCAATTAGGTGGAGGGAGAGTCAATTGATTTGGGGAGGGGAGGGGGGGCAGAAACTTATTTACTGTAGCAGAGTGAAGATATGGCAATGCAGTGACAAGTAGCCATAAGTACTTCTCAGCCAGATAAGTAAATGTTGTTTCCAAGTTTATCCTATCCAATTTATTTCCCTATTTTTAAAGTAACTTTTCCATACAAGGCTTGGATGGGACTAGTCAACTACAAATTTGTATCTGTTAGCCTTTACGGTTGCTAATTTTACTATTTCTGCTGCTTTTAACACCACACACACAATGTACTCAATAAATTAAAGGGAAAAACTACAGCCGTAAATGTCTCTGCCCTTAGGAGCTATGAACCATTCTATGCTCTGGTGCTAAATTACTATATGAGGAATGTAATAGCATAATCTATTAACTGATATGCAAAAACTTATAGGTTAATGGTATTGACTATATACATTTCCTTCACCACCCTACCCCCTCCCCAGCCAGTACATTTTTAGTAGACTTACCCTGCTGCAGCTCTGCATTTAAATTATATTAGGAGCTGCACAGGCAGGCAGCCTGGCTCAGTCCTGGCTCCCACTGGGTCCTGGACCTACCCCCGCTATGGCTCTACATTTGAAGTGTACTAGGAGCCACATGGGCAGACAGTCAAGCTCAGTTTCGCCTCTTTACCAGAGTCAACAACACTGGGCAACAAGCAGCCAGTCCACAAGGGGAGCTTGGTTGTTCAGGAGTGAGGCCAGAGTGCATTGGCTACCAGCCCCACCCCCAGACACTATAGAATAGTCAACTAACCGATAAGAATTCATGGGGTTACTTGACTATTCAATTAACCAATATTTAACGTCCCTATACTATACCTTTCACTGCTCTCAGTGACTTCATTTACCCATCTCCTTCTAAAATCCACTGCTAGCAGGCCTGATATGTAGGAAGGCTCCCACATTACAATTAACATTACAGAAGGCATTTTCTGTCTTCTCTTTAATTTCAAGGAAATGTAAGATCTCTCTCAATTCCTTAAAATCGCCCACACTTTTGAGTTGCCTTTACAGCTTCATCAGCCTTAAAACTGTATTTATTAGAGATGAGCAATAGGAGTTACATAAGGACATGAGAGCTATACACCACCATGATGTTGGCATATCTCCACATCCTGATTCTGAAGCCTCCTTTTCCATCTGCAACTGCAATGTGCCTTGGTCCAAGAGAAGGAGGACAGACTGACAAGAGTAGCTTTAACACTCGGGTTTTACAAGATGCCCTTCCCTTATGCATCATCATTTTAGGAAGCTATTTTCAAACCACAGAGGCCAAGTGAGCAAAGAAAGATTTCACATAGCCAAGGGAAAAATTATAAACATCTCGCTGATCCAAAACACTGAGTCTCCTGGAAATGTATTTGCTCTGCCCTTACAATTCACCTCTAAGGATGGGATCTGAAGTCCCCTCCCACGCTCGCCTATCAATGGGGTGGGGGGAGGTGATTCACACAGAGGCTCACTCCTCCAACCTGCAAGAACTCTCCCTTCACTGTATCCCCGGAAGTAAGAGGAGCTCCTACAGACGCCGCCCCCAGGCTCTTTGCAATGGGGGCCGGGAGGAAGACATTGAACTCGGCCCTTACGAGCTATGCCTGCGAGGAGGTCTGGAGACAAGGGAGCGGCCCGAGCGGGCGAGGGGAAGGGCCCGTCTCCGAGACGCCACCCGGCTCGCTCTCTCCGCACCCCCGATCAAGAGGCAGCAGCCGCCCCAGGGCGAGGACCGGGCGAGCCCCGGAAAAGGCGGGGGGAGGAGGAAGGAAAGTGGCAGCGCCTGAGGCCGAGCTCTTTGGGCCGGCCGGGCGGCCTCACGCATCGGACACCGGATCCTGCCCCCAGCCCGGCGCCTGGGGCCTATTTTCAGCCCTCGGACCGTACAAGGCGCGTCGGGAGCTGCCCCTGGGCCGGCCCCGCTGCCGGCAGACTCTGACTGACAGCGCCGGGAAAGGAAGAAGCTAAAAATACAAACGCCGCCGCCTGAGGCAGCGAGGCCCCATCCCGGTCGCTAAGCCCGCCGGGGGCTCCAGCTGCCCCGGCCCGCGGTACCTTCTCCTCATCCGAAAGCTGCTCCTCCAGGTCCGCCATCTTCCGCCCCGCCATGAACAGCCGCCGAGCAGGCTCCTCCCTCCGGCAGGAAAGGCGGGGCCCTCTCACGTGTCTCCCGGCGCCTTCCCCGCGCGGCTCGAGAGGGCGGGACCGCGGCTTGGCCAACGGCCATTGCACGTACGCGCGTGCGCGCAGCGAGGGGCGGGCAGAGCGGAGTGGGAGTCGCATTCGCCGGGGCTCGCGCAGCGCCCGCAGATGAAGGCGAGCTGGGTCCCCGGGGGAGGGTCAGAAACCAGGCGGGTAGATTTCGCGCGGGGGGGGCGGTCAACGTGTTTCGCCTCAGCTCCCTTGTGCGTGAGCGGGGCCGGCGGTGATGACCCGGATACAGCCGATTTCCGGCCTCTCGCCATTGAGCATCCTCCCAGCACCGCTCCCTGTTGGTCTGTAATGGAAAAAACCAAGGACCAGTCCTGCAGCACCTCAGAGACTAGCACAAATGTAGATGGAATCATGAGCTTTCAAGGGCACAACCCACTTCTGTAGCTGACTGTGATACATGTGAAGGGAAGCGCCACACTGGGTCAGATATAAGGGCTATACTGTATTTGAGCCCTGGGAGGACAGGTCAAATTGACAGATATCCCACATGGGAAGCAATTGTTTTTACATTTATTCTTATTTAAATAACATGTTGACTGTCACACGCTTCCACCATCCATAGGCATGGGATTAATAGCACCTGCAGAGAAAATACAAAACTGTGCTCGAGGTTTCAAATATACCCTGACACAAACATTCAGTTGTTACAAGGGGTTAAGACCCAATAGGTGTGCCTCACCCCCACAGCAATGATGGCCCCTGTCTCCAGGTAATAGCCTCAGGACTTCACCGAGAAGTCTGTAGGAATGCCTAACATAATGAATGCTAGTGGGAAGGGGGTAGTTTTAGAAGGTAAAATAAAAAAAGAACAAGTTAAAAATCACCTAGAAAAGTTAGATGCCTGCAAGTCACCAGGGCCTGATGAAATGCATCCTAGAATACTCAAGGAGCTGATAGAGGAGGTATCTGAGCCTCCTGTTGTCATCTTTGGAAAATCATGGGAGACAGGAGAGATTCCAGAGGACTGGAAAAGGGCAAATATTGTGCCCATCTATAAAAAGGGAAATAAGAACAACCCAGGAAACTATAGACCAGTTAGTTTAACTTCTGTGCCAGGGAAGATAATGGAGCAAGTAATTAAGGAAATCATCTGTAAACACTTGGGCTACGTCTAGACTGGCATGATTTTCCAGAAATGCTTTTAACGGAAAAGTTTTCCGTTAAAAGCATTTTTGGACAAGAGCGTCTAGATTGGCACGGAAGCTTTTCTGCAAAAGCACTTTTTGCAGAAAAGCATCCATGGCCAATCTTGATGCGCTTTTCCGCAAAAAAGCCCCGATCACCATTTTCGCGATTGGGTTTTTTTGCGGAAAACAAATCTCAGCTGTCTACACTGGCACTTTTGCGCAAAACTTTTGCGCAAAAGGGACATTTGCCTGAACGGGAGCAGCATTGTATTTCCGCAAAAAGCACTGATTTCTTACAGTAGGAAGTTAGTGCTTTTGCGGAAATTCAAGCGGCCAGTGTAGACAGCTGGCAAGTTTTTCCGGAAATGGCTGATTTTCCAGAAAAACTTGCCAGTCTAGACACAGCCTTGGAAAGTGGCAAGGTGATAGGGAACAGCCAGCATGGATTTGTAAAGAACAAATCATGTCAAACCAATCGGATAGCTTTCTTTAATAGGATAATGAGTCTTGTGGATAAGGGAGAAGCGGTAGATGTGGTATACGTAGACTTTAATAAAGTGTTTGATACAGTCTCGCATGATATTCTTATCAATAAACTTAGTAAATACAACTTAGATGGGGCTACTATAAGGTGGGTGCATAACTGGCTGAATAACCGTACTCAGAGAGTAGATATTAATGGTCCACAATCCTGCTGGAAAGGCATGACAAGTGGGGTTCGTCAGGGGTCTGTTTTGGGACCGGCTCTGTTCAATATCTTCATCAATGATTTAGATATTGGTATAGAAAGTACGCTTATTAAGTTTGCGGATGATACCAAGCTGGGAGGGGTTGCGACTAATCTGGAGGACAATTAAAAAAGACCAGGACAAATTGGAGAAATGGTCTGAGGTAAACAGGATGAAGTTTAATAAAGACAAATGCAAAGTGCTCCACTTAGGAAGGAACAATCAGTTTCATACGTACAGAATGGGAAGCGACTGTCTGGTAAAGAGTATGGCAGAAAGGGTTCTAGGGGGTCATAGTGGACCACAAGCTGAATATGAGTCAGCAGTGCAATGCTGTTGCAAAGAAAGCAAACATGATTCTGGGATGCATTAACAGGTGTGTTGTGAGCAAGACACAAGAAGTCATTCTTCCGCTCTACTCTGCGCTGGTTAGGCCTCAATTGGGTCCAGAGAAGAGCAACAAGAATGATTAAAGGTCTAGAGAACATGACCTATGAGGGAAGGCTGAAGGAATTAGGTTTGTTTAGTTTAGAAAAGAGAAGATTGAGGAGGGTACATGATAGCAGTTTTCAGGTATCTAAAAGGGTGTCATAAGGAGGAGGGAGAAAACTTGTTCATCTTGGCCTCTGGGGACAGGACAAGAAGCAATGGGCTTAATCTGCAGCAAGGGAGGTGTAAGTTGGACATTAGGAAAAAGTTCCTAACTGTCAGGGTAGTCAAAACACTGGAATAAATTGCCCAGGGAGATTGTGGAATCTCCATCTGTAGAGATATTTAAGAGTAGGTTAGACAAATGTCTATCAGGGATGGTCTAGACAGTATTTGGTCCTGCCATGAGGGCAGGGGACTGGACTCGATGACCTCTCAAGGGCCCTTCCAGTCCTAGTATTCTATGATTCTATGTGTTTTCTCCTATTATTGCCCCTGTGTGTGCTTTTGGAACAAGGACCATCCCCTCCCTCCCCCCACGCACACACCCGCACACCTGTGGTTTATCTGTTATTTATGTTTCATACCACTTTGGGTAACTGCCTATTCTTTACGGAAAAGGGATGCAGTCTAGACACAGCCAAAGGGTTTTCCTTTTCCAAAACAAAATCAAATGCATTATACATTGTTACAGGGTTACTTTAGAAACATTAAATTTATTCCAGGACTAAACAATAGCATTAGCATAAATTTTCTTATAACACTTTTCCTTCTAGCATATTGTAATAATTGCTCAAGTCCTTCCAGACTCCTCAGAGTTAACTTTTCACTCTTTTTCCCTTAATCACTTGCTTTGTCTTTCAAATGAAAACTTAATGAGTTTAGAGATCACCATTCCAAGTAATTTTCCAAGAATTAATATCTCCAGTGCCTGTACTTACACTCACACCCTTATTCCTGCTACTGTGCCCTCAGGCTATGTCTATACTGCCAAGATTTTGCGCAAATACCCTTTAACGCAAGAGCTTTTGTGTTACAGTATTTGAGTAAGAGAGCGTCTACACTAGCATGTGCTTTTGCACAAAAGCATTCATGCCAGTGTAGACACTCTCTTGCGCAAGAAAGCTCCGATGGCCATTTTAGCCATCGGGCTTTCTTGCGCAATAAAGTAATGTTGCCTGTCTACACTGGCGTCTTGCACAAGAACAGTTGCACAATAGGGCTTATCCCTGAGCGGGAGCGTCAGAGTATTTGCGCAAGAAGCACTGATTTTATACATTAGAATGTCAGTGTTCTTGCGCAAGTACTCACGGCCAATGTAGATAAGCAGCATGTTTTTGCGCAAAAGCAGGTGCTTTTGCGCAAAATCATTCCAATGTAGACACAGCCTCAGAGTTCTGATCCTCTTTCCCACTCTCACTTGCTTGTTTGCTTTCTTATCTGTCTGGGCCTGATCCTGCTTTCTCTGCTGAATGGCCCCTTTCCACGGACACAGGTTTTGTCCCTTACTAATTTAGCAAGAAGGGTGGGCTCTTGAACTCGCCCCCACACCTTCTGGTTCCTTTTCTTGGGTAAATCCAAATTTTCATTTCTGCAGTCAGCTATTTTTTTTTAATTCCTCATTACAGGCTTTTCGTAACAGCCAGACTGCAGCAGTATCTCTTTTGATTGAGATTAAGGGTTTGTAAACCAGTAAATGTTTCGCCAATTTGTTTTTAAGATCCTCATGGTGTGAGATAAGCTAAGGCATTGTCAGACCATGGGTTATGACTAAACTTTTGTTTCAAAGATATACTTTACCTCTTCTCTTCATGAGGGGTTTCTTTCTGAATTTTTGCTCCAATGTGCCCAGTTTGTTTTTACTGGCAATTTTTAGTCTTATTTGTCACGTACCCTTAATACCCTGTATGAGGGAAGAACGGAGACACTAACCTTCATTCTTTTGGGTTTGACCCTTATATAATTGTGGTTGCAATACAGTGGACCCCATCTCATCTTTTAAATTTGCCAGGGCCACCTTTTTCTATTTCTGTCCCCACTGTGAAAGTGCTTGCAGTCTGTTGTTTAATGACAGGGGATGGTGTTTCATTCTTTTCTAGGTTTTCAACAACTTTTTCCAATTTCTTATTTTCCTGCTTTATTTTTTCGAGCAAATCATATGGCTGGACAGCCTGTTACCCTGCCAGCAGAGCAGCTTTCCAGTGCTTGACAGTCAGTGTTGCTTCCTCTATTCCTATATTTTTTTCATTTATTTGGGAAGCTAGTATAGTGAATGCTGTTTAAGCCATCTTATATTAATTACAAAATTCTAGCTCTTTTACTTTTGTTCCTATTCTTTCCCAGATCTCATCTGAATCTCCTTCCCATTTGGGGATATCATAGTGAAAGAAATTAGATTAGTTTTTCATAATTTGTTCTTGACAGATCCATACTGACTATAATTATAACCTTATTATATTCTGAGTGCTTCCAAATCTATTGTTTAATCATTTGTTCTGGTATGTTTCCAGGTATCAAAATTAGGCTGACTTGTTTATAATTTCATGGAATCTCTTTGTTCCCCTTTCTAAAGATAGATAGTATGTTTTCCCTTCTCCTTTTTTCATGAGCTCTCAAAGATAATTTCTGATAGTTTTGAGATTCCTTCAATTAGTTCCTTAAATATTACAAGATGAATTTAATTAGATTCCGGTAATTTGACCACACCTAACTTATCTAAATATTCTTTAATGCAGTGGTCTCCAACCTTTTTACACCCAAGATCACTTTTTAAATCTCAGAACAGGCAAAGATCTACCGCCCCACCCCTTCCTTGAAGCCCCGCCCTCTCTATTCTCCTCCTGTCCGTCACTTGCTATCCCCAGCCCTTACTTACACACTCTGATAAACAGTTTATTTTTAAATTATGCGATATATAAAATTAAAATAACATGTTTATAGTTATGAAATAAATGGTCTGTTTTTTATTCATGCTACACTGGTCTACAATTTTTTAGAAGTCGTCTGCTTCAGAGATAAAATGTGCTATTTATTATGTATTTTGATGTGCTGAATTCAAATATGACAATTAAAACAACTGACTGGCTACTGTTTCCAAGATATTTAAGTTTTTACATTTTACGTCTATGAATATTGTGTAGATAGTAGAGTTTTAATCATAAATTATAAACCTAGGTCTTTTCATGTGTTTATGGTTGCTTTACATGATAATATTTCACCTGTCCTGTTTATGTAACACTTTAAAAATCAGCACAAGGGTTATATAAATAAAATTTATTATGAAACAAAAGGCAAAAAACTATTATGCACATAGTTTAGTCCTATTCAGTGTCTACTTGGTGCTTCTTGGCTTCTCTCTTGTATTCATTAAATGGAGCATCTCTTGTCACTGTCCAGCAATAGTCTGCAAGCATTGATGGGCTCCATTTGCCCTGATAGCGTTTCTCCATTGTTGCAATGTCCTGGTGAAATCGCTCGCCGTGCTCATCGCTCACTGCTCCGCAGTTCGGTGGAAAAAAATCTAGATGAGAGTGCAAAAAATGTATCTTTAGTGACATGTTGCAACCAAGGCTTTTGTATGCCTTGAGGAGGTTTTCCACCAACAACCTGTAGTTGTCTGCCCTGTTGTTTCCGAGAAAATTTATTGCCACTAACTGGAAGGCTTTCCATGCCGTCTTTTCCATGCCACGTAGTGCATTGTCAAAAGCATCATCTCGAAGAAGTTCACAAATCTGAGGACCAACAAAGACACCTTCCTTCACTTAACCTTGGAAATTTTCCACGAAGGTACTTGAAAGCTGCTTGTGTTTTGTCCATGGTCTTGACAAAGTTCTTCATCAGACCCAGCTTGATGTGTAAGGGTGGTAACAAAATCTTCCTTGATTCAACAAGTGGTGGATGCTGAACACTTTTCCTCCCAGGCTCAAATGACTGTCGGAGTGGCCAATCTATCTCGATGTAGTGGGAATCTCTTGCACGACTATCCCATTCACAGAGAAAACAGCAGTACTTTATGTATCCAGTCTGCAGACCAAGCAAGAGAGTAACTACCTTCAAATCACCACAAAGCTGCCACTGATGTTGGTCATAGTTTATGCACCTCAAAAGTTGTTTCATGTTGTCATATGTTTCCTTCATATAGACTGCATGACCAACTGGAATTGATGGCAAAACATTGCCATTATGCAGCAAAACATCCATGACTTCTAGGAATAACAAGATGCAATTCATATAATGTATGATGCAATACCAGCTTCAGATTGCATCATTCATTGTTTTGCCTAAAAAGCAAGTACTGTCCAAACCCAGTCATAGATTTATTCATAGATCCAGTCAAAGATGTATTTTAGTAATTTCTGGTTTAAATTGAGATCCCTTCCCTTTATAACTCACTTATCCTCCGCCATTCGCAAGTCAAGGGTTGTATATACTGATCCAATAGCATATCTTGAAAACTACAACCAATCAATTTTAAGCATTATTTTCGTTCTCAGTGACCCAGAATTAGTAACGTTTGACTACATTTATTTCAGGAGCATTTTGGCTGTAGAGCAGTGCTATTTAAATCTAAAATGAAGCATTTATAATTATACATTTTGTGGGGACAGAGTTCTGCAGCTGGGGGCAGGGAAGAGGGAACAGGATGCTGGGAGGGCAGAGGACAGGGTTCTGCAGCAGGGGACAGAGTGCCAGTGGGGACAGGTTTCTGCAGCTGGGGACAGGGTGCCAGTGGGGACAGGAGTTCGGGGAGTGGGGACAGGAATAGGGACAGAGTTCTGTAGCTGGGAACAGGGGAGTGGGGACAGAGTTCTGTGGTTCTTCTTCCCCCACAAGGAAGCCCCACGTGCGCACCTGCCCAGGGGACTGACCCCACCCCCTCCAGCACAGGAAACCCCGCGCGCACCTCCCCCAGGGCTGACTCACCCCTCCTGTGCGGTGCAGGGAGCCGATGCTCCCTCCCACAGTTCACCCGGCAGAGCAGTTAGCGCACTTCCGGAATCGCCGGAAGTGGCGCTAAGCTGCGGGACTTCTGTCCATCCCGGGAAGCCGACACTACCTCCATTTTCACTTGAGGTAGGTAGTGGGGCTTCTCGGGGGTGGGAGGGAAATGGTTGCGAGGCAGACAGGACGCCCCGCGAGCGACTGGTCGAGGCCTCGCGATCGACCAGTTGATCGCGATCGACCTGTTGGTGACCATGGCTTTAATGCATTTCCATGTTTTGGAGTGCATTCCTTTCCCCTTATTCTTAACTGTGTTGAATATCTGGTCACCATTAATTCTTTTAAATGACAACTGAAGCAAAACAGACATCGAAGAGCTTAATTTTCTTGATGTCATTAGTTATTAGCTCTCCTGCTCCACTAATCGGAGGACCTACACTTTCCTTCATCTTTCTCTTGTTCCTAATGTATTGAAAGAACCGCTTCTAACTGCCTTTTATGTCACTTGCTAGATGTAACTCATTGTGATTTTGTCTCTACAGGCTGGTGCTATTTTGGTACTCAACAGTTTGTTGATAGTGGCATTATTATATTTTCTGCTTTATTATCCATCCCTTTCTTGTTTTGTTGGATTTCTTTTTAGTTTTCAAGTCATTAAAGAGCTCTTGATGGAGCCATATTTGGCTTTTTACAATTCTTCTTGTCTTTCCTCTACATCAGGCTAGTTTGCTGTTGTGCCATTAATACTGCCTCCTTGGGAGACTGCCAGCTCTCCTGAATTCCTCCTATCTCTTAGATTTCCTTCCCATGAGATGTTAGCTTGATAAAAATCTGCTCTTTTAAAGTCCACTGTCGTTATTCTACTGTTCTCACCCCCTTCTTTTCCTTAAAATCAAGAAATCTAGCATTTCATGATCACTTTCACCCAACTTGCCTTCCTCCTTGAGATTCACTACCAATTTCTCCCTATTGCTTAGAGTAAGAATAAGATTATAGAATAAGATGGATGTCCCTCTGGCTACTTCCTCCATTTTCAAAAACTTGTCCCCAATACATTCCACAAACTAACTGGAAAATTTATTTTGCCATATTACTTTAACTAGCCAGCTATGTGTTGGAAAAGTCCCCAAGGACTACTAGGTTTTGTGTTTTGGAAATTTGTTATTTATTCTAGACATGTCTTATCCACCTCCTCTCCCTGATTTCATGGTCTGTACTAAATCTGTACCATGACATTACTTGAGCCATATCCACATATTCATCCATATCATTTTCTCCCAATAAGCAGTTTCCTTTTTCTTTACTGCTTACACTTGACAAATTTTCTTTTTTTACCCAGGGAATTAATTTCTTCAAAATATTCCCAGATAGGATCTCTCTCATGCTTAGAAGCCATGTTAATTTTTCTATGGCAAAAGCATGGGGGAATATAGAAAGCTGTGTGTGTGCTGAATAACGTCTTCCCTTTTTGTTTCCAGTCTACTCCACTTTCCTATTTATGCTGCCTCCATCCTTACCTATATATTGCCTGTGTCTTTAAGGCAGTGTCTTAACTATGTTCTTTGCCTGGGTTGACCAAGGTCCACCACCACATAAGCACAGAACAAAAACAGTCTGATCCCGCTTCTTTCTTTCTTTGCACGTCACTTTAGTCTGCTGTGAAACAGGAAATGAAAGCCCAAAACTTTCAAGAAGCAAGAGCTAGTAGTTAGGCTAGACCAGGGGTCTCCAAACTTTTCAGCCCGAGGGCCGCATTAACTATCAAACAGCAGTTCGGGGGCCGACTACACACTTGAGGTCCAAATAAAAAACAATCAAAACATGGATGCACTGATAAGTAATTACGCGAAGGAAATTATCACTAAATAAAATAGAGTGCAACATGTTTCGAAATCAGACGCTAATTGACACCAACACCTCCTCATCGCAACAGTCAACCGCAACTGGCAAACTGTGATCAAAATAATCAAGTCTTGAACCAGCAGCAAACCATTTAAAAACTCCGCCACTAGATGGCGTTATATCATCTCATTGACTGTGAACGGAAGTAGAAAAAGTAAGCAGCGAATAAGGTTTTGCAATGTAATGATCGGTTGGAAAACATAACGCACTACTGCGTGCCTCTATTTTAATTCGGTAAAAACATAACGTCCACGTAAGTGGCGGCTGATCTTGGCAGGATACACGTAAATTTCCGTAATTTTTTTTCCGTAGACAAAAAGGTCTCCACGGGCCGGATGAGAGGGCCTCGCGGGCCGTAGTTTGGAGACCCCTGGGCTAGACAAACTGGAGCCATTAATTCATTTTATGAGACTGTAAGCGTATGTGTAACATGTTTGTGATGATGTAATTATAACTTATTTTTAACTGAGAAATTTAGAAATTGATTTTTTTAAAATAAAAATCAGATTTTTTTAATTATTGATTTTTATCCTCCTTGCTTTGAACTGGTGTTCCTCTCACCTATTTCTGGAATTCAGAACAAGTGTATATATATATTTGTGATATACTGTCCCTTTTACTCTGCCTGTCCTTCCTGAAAAAGCTGTACCTCTCTATATGAATATAGCAATCATGAGACTTTCTCATCAGGTTTCTATGATGCCAAATGGCATAATTTGGACTGCATACTAAGATTTTTGATTCTTCCTATTTATTCTCCAAATTTCTTGTATTTGTGTATAGACCCCTAGGATGTTGAGCAGATTTCCCTCTTGTTGTATCTATGACCTTATTGTAATTTTCCACTTCCCCCAAACATTTAGACCTCTATTGAGATCACTTTTTTATGCTCAACTGCTGGCTAATTTAAATCTCTTCTCATTTGGTTGGTGAGTCAGTGCGTGAAGATGCCTTTCCCCTTCTTGGTCAAGTTGATCTCAACTCTTCCCAGCAGACTAACTTCCTGGAACAGCTCCATGATCAAGGAATTTGAAGCCTTCCTTTGGCACCATCTGTGCAGACATGCATTCATCTCCAGTTACCTGTCTCCCTGCCTGGGCCCTTAAAGTTAACTGGAAATATGAATAAGAACATGATCTTCATTCCTGATTCTTTCACCCTTGCTCCCAGAACCCTGTTTTCACAGCTGATCTGCTCAGAATCAGACCTGGCAGTGTCATTAGTACCCTAATCTATGAGCAATATGGAGTGGTCAGAGGGACAGATGAGCCTCAGCAACCTTTCCAGAACATCTCAAATATGGACTCAAGGCAGGCAGCACATAATGTCAGTTCAGCAGATGGACTATAAGCACCATATACTACCTTTTCTTGGACTGGCTGACCACCAGCTTTTGAGATAAGTGGCTGCTCCTACTTTGCCATGGAGTTGCTCCTCATCTCCAGTTTTCACCGCAATGGATGTGGGGTTAGGAGCATTGTTTACTGCTAAAGAGGGCCAACAGCAACTCTCCTCCTCATAGAGCGGTGCATCTCACCTTCCTCCTCTAGTGCTGCTGTAGTCATCTGTACTTGGTTAGCATCCTCATCTGAGATGTTTCCACATGTACACTGTTGATGAAGTCCTCATTCTCCCAAATACTATGCAGACAAACCACCTTATCCAGAAGCTGTGTTGTTACCAGATTTGCCCAATATTCTGGGGGTATGCTCATTTATTAGGGTTACTCTTATGGGACGGGGGGGAGATGATAATTGTATCAATGTGCTGCTTGTGCTCTCATATGGAGCTGAATTCTCCCTGCTGCCAATTCCCTCTCCCAATGGAGCTCTCCTGCAGGAACTAGGTTCCTTAGGATGGGGTTCTTCCCACCTTAGCAATGCACACAGACACTCACACCCACTAACAGAGCACACCTAAGAAGACTGGGTAATCAGCACTTACAATCTGACCCCTCATATGTCCCTGGACTCAGCAGGCTGGGTTTAACAGCAATGCCACCCTGCACCCTCATGAGCCTTTGGACTTAGTGGGCTGGATTAAACAGCACTTTAAGATGCCATCCTCATATGCCCCCAGGTTCAGCACTTCCCTATCCCCACTTTCACACTAAAATCATTCGCAGGTAAACCACACGATGAACAAACCCCACAGGATTTTGGGCACTACAGGGATCTTTAGCTTGGGTATAAGAAGCATCGTTGCAGAGCAAATGGAGAAGCCAAAACAACACCCCTTGAGGACGAGTGAGCAAAAGAGAAATAGAGAGCGAAGTAACCAGTTTAACAATGAAAGTTATTTATTATATATATAGGGAGCAAACACACAAAACAGTTACAATATTAAATCTAACAGTTACAATATTAAATCTAAATTGAAACTGATTACAGATGTTAGGGCTAGCTAACAATATAACAGTTTACATAGGGCAGAGTCAGGAGGCTAGGCTTAGAGTGAGGTAGTTGGCGGTGGGGGGGGGGGGAGGAGAGAGAGAGACCTCACCACTCCGTGGAGCTTGCACTGATTGGGATTCCCAGATGATGATGGGAGCTGGGGGTCCAGAGGGCAGGAGACAAGCAGAGCAGAGTCCCCAGCACGATCAGACAGGAGATGAAGTTTCAATGGAACTGAACAGTTTTTCTTGGGCAAGGGTAGGAGTTTTTATAGGGATAGGACAATAGTTTGAAGAGAACACTGGATTGTTTATGGGTAAACAAAGGCCAGACAATAGAGACTGATCACACCTGGTTATGGGTGATGTTCCTTGAAGGAGCTCACAAAGCAACTAGGCAGTTTCAGTATTTTAGATGTCAATAGGATCCATTACTAGAATTGGTCTGATAATGACGAATTTGGGTGTGAGCAGGCCTGGGTTCATTAGCATCTGGAGCAGAGATTTCCCATCAGTCAGTGCTTCTCTGCTTTCGGTGTCCCATAGTTCAGTGCGGTTCCTGCTTTGGAAGAGCTGGTCCCCATTCTGTATGCTAATGAAGATGACTCTCTGTTTTATCTTCCATGCAGATGAGGCTGGGGTGTTTCCTTAATTGTATCACCTCTGTCTGAAGCAGTTTACGTGTGTCTTCCCTGGCCTTTTCATTGCTTTGTCTTTGATTCTAGCAGAGGCCTGAGAGAGAGGGATGGTTTTCCATGAGTGTCACTCCCTGGCTCCCCAAGAGCACAGGGCTGGTAGGTAACAGTGTTACCTGCTTCCTAAAGGAGCTCACCAACAAACACCCTCCTTACCAGGTGGCTCCCCCACCTGTCTTTTGTCAGTGGGGGCACACTGGCCACATACTCGGCAAAGTCTGGACCAGGACCTGGGTGGAAGTCTTTAGAGTCAAGATGCCGGTAACATTGAGGGCCCCACAGATGGAAGTACAATAAAAGCTAGCAATGGTGTTGGTGTTTTTCTCCCATCGTGATACTATCTTGTAGAATACCCACAAGGTATTAAGGTAAGGAAAAGAAACATATAACCAAACCTCCCTGCCTTCCTCTGTGGCAAACTTCCTTATTCTCCCAAAATACCTGTGTGCCATCAGTCACATGTCTTAACTACCACTGGGAGCCTGTTTGCTTTTTAAAGACTGAGCCCCCACCATACAGCCGGAATGGGTAACTCAAACCCCGTCAACTCAAACCTCTAATCACTGGCTTATCCAATCTGTATGCTGCTTACTTCAAAAAGCCCTGCTCAAGACCTTCAAAAGAGTCTTTCTAGGAAAGCAGGTGCTTACTCCCTCACTGAATGTCAAATTAGCCCAGACAGCCAGCAACCAAGCCCAGATTTCAAAATACAGCAATCACACCAACCAGCCTACAGCCCTACCAAACTCAATGGCAAGTTCCCAATACAGACTGGCTACGTCTAGACTGGCATGATTTTCCGCAAATGCTTTTAACAGAAAAGTTTTCCGTTAAAAGCATTTGCGGAAAAGAGCGTCTAGATTGGCATGGACGCTTTTCCGCAAAAGCACTTTTTGCGGAAAAGTGTCCGTGCCAATCTAGACGCGCTTTTGCGCAAAAAAGCCCCGACTGCCATTTTCGCAATCGCGGCTTTTTTGCGCAAAACAAATCTGAGCTGTCTACACTGGCCTTTTTGTGCAAAAGCTTTGCACAAAAGGACTTTTTTCCGAATGGGAGCAGCATAGTATTTCCGCAAGAAGCACAGACAGTAGGAAGTCAGTGTTCTTGCGGAAATTCAAGCGGCCAGTGTAGACAGCTGGCAAGTTTTTCCTGCGGAAAAACTTGCCAGTCTAGACACAGCCAAAGTGTTCTTTTTGCTGTTCTTAAAATTAATCATTAGCATTAAAACCGTAATGCTCCAGAGATACTCACCTACTGGCTAACTCTCTTAATCTCCCAGCTGCATTTGTCTCACCAGCCACATGGCTTGAGTATGGAGTTTAATAGTTGATAACATGTCAGATGTGCAAAATCATCTCAGTCTAAACCTCTTTGATTAAACATGCTGTTTTCTTTTGGGAAGAAACCCAATACTCCTATATCTCATTTACCAGGCAAAGAGAGATTAGCAGCGATTTATAGTGTATTTTGTTTCAAAGCTAATCCATTTATTTAAATTGCAGTTGCACCAGTTGTCTTTTCTTTTTGATGCTTGGGGAACAGCAGTGTAATAAAAATGAGTTTTGAGATCTGATTAAGATATGCTTGTTTATATGAAGAAATAATAAGGCTTGAAATTATAGCACCAGTGTTATCCAGTCCAAGGACAAGACCACTGGAAACTTTCCCAGTAGTATGAGGAATGCTCACTGTGCCTTACTGGAAAACTGCCAGTATGGGCTTTGGCCTTTTCTACAATGACATATTTTAGAAGTGAATTCAATTATAGCACTGTGCCCTAACTGTACAGTACAAACCAGAACACCTATTAAAGTACCCATTGTATACCTTCTTATTCAGAGGTATGTAATGTGGCTGTACAGAGTGGCAGTCTGAGACTTTTGGGGGTTCTTCTTTTCCCTGGTAAAGCTACCAATGGAAAGAAGCTCAGGTGGGAATGGAACAGGCTATGGGAAGGATCCAGTGGAAAGAAGCTGGAGAAGAATCCGAGATTTGTGTATGTATGAAACAGAGCATTCAGTGACAAGAAAAAAGTTTCAAGAAGAAATCAGGAAGAGAAGGGATCAAACAGTAGGGGGAAAGGGTCAAGGAGAAAAGGGGAAATAGACCAAGAGAGGAAGAAGGACCAGTGGAATAGAGAAAGAAAACTGCTGAACTGGCCTTTAGTCTGATTTCCTCTAGAGAGACTTATTCTAGAGGTATTCTAAGTTAGAAAATCTTGGCTTTTATGTTCTTTGATTTCTTGTAATATATGGTTCCATGAGGTCTACTAAAGCTGAATTATGCAGCAGGGAACTATGAATTATGTCCTCTCCTTCTAAATGGAGGATCTCTGTAGAGAATGAAAGTCCTTTTTCTTCATAGACATTCAGGTTGCTGCTTGATTTGCAGGAGTGCTGAGCACCCAAAATTTCCTCAGTGGGAGGAGTTAGGGCTAAGCACTACTGAAAAATCAAGCCCACATATGGCTGCATAAGACTAACTTCAGGCTTCTATTTTTGAAACTGCCTATTTCAACAATGATGAGAGATTCTGAGTGCCTCAGTTTCAAGGTACCTCATCTGAGGCAATTTACAGCCATAGAGTTAAGGCCAAAGGAATCACTACGAAACCATCTACTTTGAGTTCCTGTACATCACAAGCCACCAAAGCCACCTAGCACCATCATAATAAACCCAGTTACTAAAATGAGACCAAAGTATTACAGCCCATAGGAGTCTTGACTATTATATGCAACAGGCAGAGAGTACAAAAGATTTAGTGCTGCAATGCCTAAGGCCCCTACAATGTCAGAGAAATGATTAAGTGAAATATAACCAGATAATCCTGGCAAATGATCACCTATGCAAGTGCTGTAGAGAAAGGCAACCCCACCCTTCCAGGTCACTGTCAATCTGATCTGGGGGAATTTCCTTCCTGAAAAGACAATCACTTAGATCCTTAAAGGCAAGGGTAGAATTTCAGGAGGGGCGGGAGGCCAGCAGCTGTACACTCTGGGACGTGGCTTGCTTTTCCTCCCGTTCCCCAGACGCTAAGGCAGTGAGCGGGATAGTACTTGCATTCCGTGTATGCCTCTCACACCCGAAGGGAATTCACCAGCTAGGTGTGAGAGGCATGCATGGAATGCAAGTACTTTCCACTCACTCCCTTAGCATTTGGGGAGCGGGATGAAAAACAAGCTGCATCCCGGAGTGCACAGCTGCTGACCTTCCCTTCCCGAAATTCCACACTTGCTTAAAGGGGTCTGATTTAGAAAGGGCAAGAGCTCAGCAATGACAATCAGATCCCTTTCAGGTGTCTCAGGCTGGGCATCCTGCAATTGCAGCATCCAAAAAGCACTAGACGTTTGAAAATGAGGGCTTTTGCCATAGGTGTTAGTGAATTCTCTTTGGTGGACAAGGACATGAACGAGCAAAGTAATGATGTATCTTTGGTGACTGTGCAGATAGGAGGAGACTCCCATTCACTATGGGAAAAGAATAAAGTGACATTCTCAGTTCAGCTGATCAATGGCTTTTGAATCAATACCAGAAAACACAGGAACTGTACAGTGAGACTTAGGTAGTGCTAAGAAATACAGATTGGGAGTGTCTGTGGTCTGAATAGCTTTGGTGTAAGAGTATAACTACTGGTGAGCGCTATTGATTACCTGGATTTCTATTGAGAGTGAGATGCAAGGGGAAGTTCTTGAAGCTGTTGGAGATTTCTGATATCACTACTCAGTTTTCACATAGTAGCACAAAAGGTGTTTTAGTCTGTGTGCCAGCATGAGACTCTGTTCAGCTCTTTATAACAGTAATTTGTTTTCATGGGATAATCCTGATCTTTGCATCAAAGGAAGGAAAAAAATCAGGCATATTTTATTTTAAAATGAGGTAACTATGCTGACAATAGATATGGGCCAGATTCAAAGCAGTTACACATGTTTCCACTAGCTAAATTCAAGCACAGGGTTTCCAAGACAAAAAATCTGCCAGAGAAGGAATTAGGGCAGTTAATATCAGCTACAACTTCAATTTCCTGTGCATGAGCCCAATTATTCAAGTAAATGGGATTTGCAAAGACTGTAGGATTTGATCTCTTATTTTTATTTCTAAGCCAATCTAGCCTCCATTTCTAATATAGTAGTTACCAGCATGGTATCAAAGCACTTCCTCTCCATACTCCACATATTATGGGAAGACATATAGAACTAAGCTATGAGGATCTAGTCACCAGATACCCTTTAAAGTGCAGTTAATTGGACATAAAGAACTTTTCATCACTGAGGCTCAGCGCAGCATGTGAATTAATTCCCCTTTGATGCAACTGCAGTAGAACCAGTCCTCGTTCACAAGCAGACCTCTGGGCATGATAGGAAGGTGGTTCCAAAGCATAAAGAAGTTTTAAAGCCTAGCCATCTTTGTTTAGGAGCAACTTCTTGTGATTAATCTAGTCAATTTTCAAAAACAGGTTGGTAGTTCAAAGTACTATTCCTGTCTGTGATTCCCTCCCCCCCAGTTTTTATGTCTTTACAATCATTTTGCTGTTTTTGAAAAAATGTTTTCCTTTCCCCGGATGTATGAAGCTTCCACACAGACAACAGGGAAATTGCCTAAGGTCCTGGATCCTGTAACTGCTTCTGTGCAAGTAAAGCACAGGGTGAAGTTTTCCTGAGCCAGTGTGAAGTTTTCAGGTGCAGAAACTGACCCCATGACTCCTTAAAGTATGAGGATCTGCCCACCAGATACAGTTTTAGGTCCTAATTTCCATACAGGGGAAGTAGCAAAATTGATTACTGCATCAAATCTCTAAAATAAAAAAACCCAGATACCTGGCAACCCTATATCAAGAGGGAACTGGAAGAGGGACCTCTCTGTGACTGGGGTCTATTTCCATAATGTGACCACATCTCTCTTGGGCCACACCCACTGACACTCTTAAGGAGTGGTAGGTACTGTCTGGATTTTTCCGCCTGTTATCCTCTGCTGGTTCCCTGATTTTTAGTTTTAGTTTCATTCCAATTTCTGTTTTTTCATTCATTTACTCACATATTCACTTGTGGCTTAGGCTTTCTCTCCATAAGCTACCTGGGCAGGCCTTTAGTTTTGTACAGGCCTATACCTGACTCAGCTCCACAAATAAAAAAAGACAAGGCCAGCCACAAGAATTTTCCATTAAATGGCTGTACCTCAATGAATCTTCACTCTGATTTGTTTTGTGGATTTCATATTGACAGCTCTTTATTGTTTTTCTTTAGTAGCTCTGAAGGCACTTTCAGTGATGATTATCTGTACTGGAACAGAGTTTTCATTAAGGTATAATTCATCCTATTGCCAATAGAGCAATAAAAGAAAAGAAAAATTATGGGTTTTTTTGTCCCGGTAAACTGTTGTGTTGGGATTGTAGTCTAAGTTTATCCTTACCCTGCATTCCTTTCAGACGCTAACAGATAAAGGTCTCATGCAAACTAAGAGAAAATAAATCTCACAATAGTTCTGCCAAGAACACAGACTTTTGTTAAGGAGGACAGCTGAGAGCAAAAGCAACACTAGATTAAAGATCAAATTGCATTGGTTTACCTCTTTCTCCCTGCTATAAGAACACAGAAAGGAACAAGCCTTAAAGCTAGCTGTAGCAGGAATCATTCCAATTTTCCCTCTTTGTAACCATATATTGTAGTAGCATCTTGTGCGATCTGGATTCTTATCTCAGCCAGATGCCAAGATTTTCTGGTTTTGGTAGCACTGGTAGTCTCACCAGCGACTTTCAACAACTCACTGGACTATTAGCCAATATGTCTTTAAGTTACCAAATGTTTTATACATCTTAAAAAGGAATGATGTTGCAATCCACAATTACTGTAAATTAGCTCCTTAATTCATTATCACTTTTTGATGTCTTTTTTCCTCTCTTGTTACTTAGAGTCCACATGGAGTGTCTCAGAAGCTAAACAGATATCCTCAGTTCTCCTCGACTTCAGTTTGTCTGCATTCAACCTAATATTTGGCTCCTGGTACCTGCTTAGGAATTGTCAGAGCTTGGTGTCATGTTCCTGGATTGTCTCTCCTTTATTGTCTCCTCCTACAATAAGAATGGCATCAGCTACAATTGTACAATTTTACAGTTTTGATCCTGAGAGTCCCTCATTTCCTGTGATGATTATCTGTATTGGAACCGAGTTTTCATTAAGATTGTTGCCTTCTCCTATAATAACAATGTAATCAGCTAAAATTTTGATGCCCACGAGTCCCTCTAGTGCCTGGTTCAGTTTATACGGGAGCAACTCTCCAGCCAGGCTGGTGCGGATAGGTACCTTTAGTTCAATATGCCAGCACCCATTTTTGATATCACAAACCATGAGCACTTTTGCCCTGGTTAGGCCAGGCAGTATGTCCTCAGACTTTGGGATCAGGTAGTGACTTTGTTCAGTGAAGTGTAAAAAGAGCAGTAGAGATGAGCGAAGTACTGTTTTGGGCATGTAGGATATATACCAAGCAAGGTCAAATAGTTGCTTACAAGCTACATGCGGCTCTTTTATAGTTTAACTGCGGCCCATGAACCACCCTCATGTACCTCCCTCCTCATTCTTCACTTACCAGACCTGGGGGGGGACATGCGCTGGAAGCTTCTGCACTGCGGCAGGGAAGTGGGGGATAGATGCTTCTTCCAGATATAATTGGTGCCTGCTCAGTGTGAGGGGAACACAATTTAAAGGTTTGGACCCCTCCAAAAGCTTCACAATCCCCAGGCGTGACTGCCTTTTACACTCAGTGGACACTTCCCACAACTTCCAGGTGCTAGCTCTAGGGGGACAAGCAGCAGCAAAAGCAGTGGCTCTCTCTACAGCTCTCAGCTTTTTGCTGCTGTCTCCCCCCATGGCTGCAGCTCCCAGCTTGCTGGCTCCAACAGCTGCTGTGTGGTGTGTGTGAAAGCAGCAGCATGTAACTGAGTGAAGTCAGCAAACCCAAGCTGGGAAGGGGGGGAGGTCTCAGCTATGTGGGAAGCACCTGCTGTGGCTCAAGGCATTAGCCCCACTTTTGCTGAAGTTCTGAGGCTCGGCAGGTGCACTCAATCCTAGACTCTTCACTGTCTACGCTGCTGGGTGGGTGTGGAGCATCTGTATTCTATATGCTACCATAAGTGTAGACATAGCCTAAGAGACATAAGGATTGAGAGATCTAAATTGCAATCTTGGCTGAAGAATAAAATATGAAACCTAAATAATGCATAATTTTGTCATTTGCAACATACTGTAATGTTTGATGTAATTTGAGCTTTATTCTATACCATTGCCTATGGGCATGAGATTGGTAAAGTCAAGATGAATTATAAAAGACTGAAATATGAATCCTCTTAGTACAAAGGAATCTGAGGCAATTGGCATCTAGATTATAATCATTCTCTTCCTGTTACAGGATTTACAACCTTTACTTTGGGCTACTTTTTATGGTACAGTCACTCTAAATTAACAATAGATAACAAATATATATCTTAGGCTAGTGTGAGGTGCCAAATATAATCTCCATGTTGACTGGCAACCTGGATGAAACAGGGAGCTCTATAATTGATACCACAGCAATGCGCCTCTGTTTACTCGTTCCTGACATAGCACAGTTTGAGTCCCTGCCCAGCCACCATGCCTGGGACCCCTCTTCCCACAGGCTCTTCAGTGCCCACGTGGGCCCTTGTCCTTCCGCCTCACCTGGAATCTCTTCCCCTTTCTGCCTTTCTGCCTGTGGAAAGGGAAAGTTACAGTCTCCTGGCAAATGAAGGATGTCAGAAACACGGTCATGTATTGCCCTGGTACCTGGCTGCTCATAATTAGCTGCTAGGTGCTGTGCCTCAGCCACCCACCCTGGCATACAAATTTCCCCCTTACTTTCACAGATATCATGGAGCATTACAGAAGGCTGACACAACAATGGGAATGTTGCTTTTGCTGATGATCTAATTTAGTCAATAAACTGTGAAACCTTCCCTTTAAACAGCCAAAAGGACATTCTACCACGTTCTTCACTTGCTCAGCCTGTAGTTGAACTGCTCCTTACTGCAGTCCAGGCTGCCTGTGTATGGCTTCATGAGTCATGGGTACAAGGGGTAGGCTGAATTGCTAGAAATTATTATTGGCATTCCAATGCCTCCAATGTTAATTTTCTAGTCTGGGAAGAAATATTCAGTTTGCACCTTTCTGAGGAGACTGAATTTCCTAAAGATGCGTGCATCATATACCTTTTCTGATCATCCCACGTTGATGGTCAGATACAAAGATAGGGATGTGTGTTTCATCTATCACCCCACCACAGTTGGAGAAAGCCATTCACTATGTCCTGCATGTTTCCCACAGTCACAACCCTTCATAGGAATGTATTGATTACCTTGACTATGTGAATCACACCAGCCCCCACAAGAGATTTCCTTACTCCAAATTGACTGGTAGCTGTCTCACATTGCAAGCTTCCACAGAGTTGTTGCCACAATCTTCTTAACTGTCAGTGCAGGTCTCATGCTGATATTGCTGCACTTCAGAGCAGGGGGGAAAGCAATTCACAAACCTCCATGAAAGTGGCCTTACACATGCAAAAGTTTTGCAGCCCCTGCTGATCATCCCATAGCTGCATCATTATACAGTCCCATCAGTCTGTGCCTGTCTCCTGGCTCCAGAACTGGTGTTCCACTGTGTCAGGAGGATTGAATGCCACCAGCATCTGCCAATTGTTCATCCTAAGTGCTTCTCACAAGTGTCTGTTCATGGCCTCCTCAGATTCTTCCTTGTTCCAGCAGTCTGGACAGACTGCAGCATAAGGCACAAGATGTTTGCTATGATTGCCACAGTACTTTGCTGCTGTATGGGTTCCATGCTTGCCCTGCTATGACATCTGCACAGATAACCAGTGAAAAAAAGGCACAAAAAGATTGTTTCCCATTGCTTTCAAGCAGGCAGAGAAGGAGGAGATGAGTGCATTTATGGGATGTATCTAGGGATGTTAAAATGCATTTAATTAAGTAATCATGTAAGTGCTGAAAATTTCAGCGGTTACATGGTTACATGTGATCTGGTGCGGGCAGGAAGCTGGCTTTTAAGCATCTCGCCTGTACCTAGAAACTTCCCCCCCCCCCCCTCGCACACACTATTTTGGTCCCATC
Source organism: Pelodiscus sinensis (assembly GCF_052426305.1). Classification (NCBI taxonomy): domain Eukaryota; kingdom Metazoa; phylum Chordata; order Testudines; family Trionychidae; genus Pelodiscus; species Pelodiscus sinensis. Next base: position 47,579,942 of record NC_143052.1, read on the forward strand.
AAGTACTAGAAGAATGCCCCAGAATGCAAAGGGGAGGCAGGAACTGTAGGATAGCTATCTAGATAGAGTACATTGCTATTAAAGTCTACAGTGGCCACCCTACTGGGGATGCACTACATTGAACTCTTGTGCACAGTGGGGACACACGGGTATTAAATATTGTCATTAATAAATTTGACCTCATTTCATAGTGTAGACAGGGCTGAACTGGGCTCAATTTAGGAGTATCTGAGTGAAATGTAATGGCCTGTGATATACAGGAGTTCAGATTAGGTGATCTAATGGTCCCTTCTGGCCTTGCACTCTATGAAATCTATAACATTTACTTTATATGAAATAACAATTTTATTTAATTACTTAATTTTACCTAATACAAAATTAGTTCATAAAACCCCCATGATAACAGCTAGAGAACAGGGTCAAAAGGCAAATCTACTTAACAGATCCCATTATCCACTGAACTAATGATTAGGAAATGTTTCCTTCCTTTTTTTCTTCCTATTTTTACTCCCTGGGATAGCCTCTCAAGACACACATCTCCATATCTTAAGAATCACAGTGGGACCTGTCATAAAATTCCAGCTAATAGTACTGCAGTGCAGTACAATCTGTTCAATGTAATATAATTATATCATCCACAACAGACAATAAAGGGTTTTTCAATTTCTGTTTTATGTAAAGATGTAATCCAATTGGCTGAAAAATTATTGTTCATGTAGAGTTGTTAACTATAGCCATTAATTCACAGCTGCAGCAATAATCAAACAGAACAGTCCCTTATAGCCTTATAAAAACTATCAGTAATAATACAAAAACAAAAATGTTGTTACTCTAGAAGTCATTTATACTAAAAGGACTTGAGGAGACTTTAAAGCCACCAACTCTTTTTCATTTATCAGTCGTTAGCCATTTCTGTTTAGTATTAAGAACACCATCTGAAATGTAGACTCTAGAGGTGTGTATGTTATTATTTAAGAGAACATGGTGATGCGCTAGATGGCACTGTTGGTTTTAGTTTGCTACTTTTTCCTCTACTAGAAACAACTAGTCTTTGAAACCTTAATTAGCTTCCTTTTGAAAATAAACATGGTGTTTCAACAGAAGGTCAGTGTACATTGTTCTGGGCTGCTGCTTTTATGTTTATAGTCATGTAATCAATATGTTGGAAGAATAATTAATTTTTAACTTCAGTCCAATTGTAGATCAAATGCCAGTGGAGTCATTGGGTGGAGACAGTTTAATTTCTTTTGAAGCAAAGATGCTGATTAGCTGAAAAAGGAGTTTGCAGTTAGTTTTTAGAATTACATGAGACCTTGTGCTTTGAAATAGTGGAGCTAACCTTTAACATTATTAGAATAGATTCAGATTAATTATTGGGTACTGCAATAACTGATAAAGTTATTGTAATACATCTGCTGTAAGTCTCTTTCTCTGATTATATTTACTGAATTTTTTAAACAGCTTCAATTCCTTTGACTGGCATAATCAGGTCTAGTCATAGGTGCAGAATTCATGGGTGCCCTGGGACTGAAGCTCCCACAGAGAAAAAAAAACCAGTGAGTACTCAGCACATACCAGCCACCTATTGATCAGTTGTTTGGTAGGCCCATCTCTTCGGCAGTTCAGAGAGCCCTACCAATCAACTGCTTGGTGGGCCTCACCCAAAGCTGTTTAGCAGTGGGTGCAAGGTGCTGATAGGGAGAGGGAAACCAGGGCAGAGAGAGGTAGAGTGGGGGCAGAGCATACATGGGGGAGAAGATATAATGGGGACAGGAAAGAGGCAGGACCTCTGGTCAGGGAGGTGGGGCCGGAAGAGGTGGAGCAAGGTGGAGCCTTGGGGGAAGTAGAAGAATAGGAATGAGGATGGGGAGAGCAGTGATGGAGCACCAGTCATAAATAAGAAAGTTGGCACCTGTGACTATAGTGATGGAATACCACTGAGATACTATGTCACCCTAAATTAAGACTATGTTATCAAGGAAGGTAAGGGAGACAGATGTGCAAAGATACTTCTGGATTTTTAAGTACTAGGGAGAAAAGGTGCTAACAACACACCAGCAGTTCCCATGGACCTGCAAAGGGCAATCAGGAACACTAGGTGGTCTGTTTCTGCTCTAGCCAGCCTGGTCATATAAAAAGAGACTGTTGCCTTATGAAATACAGCTCTCCGAGGTGCTATTATAGCCAAGTTTGTGGATGGAGAGGCTCCTGTAATAGGGATCAAACCCCACCATATGTAGTATCTTTAGACTAAGGGACTGGTTACCAAAGGGCTTGGTGTGACCTAGGAACCTGTCTGTGCCAAAGGGGGCATATAGTCTTACAAATATCCCCTGGGCTAAGTATATGCACAACAATTCACCAAAGGGTGGCACACAAGGTCTCTGCTAAATCATCATAATTATTACCAAATGTATGCATAGATAAAATTTAAGAAATCAAATTTGTGTCCATATTGAAAGCTATGTTATTAGCACCTTGAAGTTAAAAGGCAGGTCACAGAACGGTGTCCTGCCTTGTTGGGCCTTGTCTACACTGGCACATTTTGTCACCAAAAACTGCCTTTTTGTGACAAAGGAATGAGAACGTACATACTACAATGCAACTTTTGTCAGGAAAAACATCCAGTTTTGGTGACAAAAAACTTCCATCTCTGTGAGAGACTTTTGTTTTTTCCCCTCCCTTTATTGTCAACAAAGAGTCAGTGTGGACTCTGTAGTTTGTTTTGTACTGCTTCCGTCAGTATCCCACAATGCCTGCCCTGATGGCTGTGCTCAGTGTTTTGTGATCTATGCTGCTCTGCAGGCATGCACCCTTTCCTTTTCAAAGCTCTGGGAAATATCTGACAGCTGAGTGAGTTGCTCCGTTTGTGAAACAAAGAGCAAATAATTGGACTGCTTCTGTCCTTCCCCGCACTAGAAACAAAACAGCAAGCAAACTGCTGCTGCAAGGAGAGGGCTGGAGAGACTACTGTGCTGCTTTGACATTCCTCAGCAGGCAGAGATGTAAGTGTCCAATGGAACAGGGGCCAAACTCTCCAGTGAGAAGCCACAGAAAGCAGAAAGGCTGGCTTGCTTGCTTCTGGGAAAGGCTGAAGTGTCAGATATTGTTACAGGCAGTAGGCTCAAGGCTTGGGTTGGGCATGATATTTCTTGATATTTGAGCTAGGGAAAGGCAATGGAAGCCCAGAAAAGTTGAGCACAGGGCTCAGAGGAGAGGATGAATCCTTGGGAATTTGGATTACCCATGGATATTTGTTAGCCCTCAAGGGGTGTCAACTAGTTACATCTCAGCTAAAGAGCTGAGCGGTGCACAAAGACAGATGGCCTGCACTACAGATGAAAACCCCTGCAACATCACACCCAGACACTGATGGTGAGTTAACTATGTAATAATGAGTGAGTGTTACCCACCAGGGCTCTAAGAGGGGCTCCTCCCCCTCATTACACCTGCTCACTCTCTCCTGGGGAATGGGTTGTACCAACAGTCCAGAGCCCAGGTCTATGATCAGGCCATGCCAACAGTAAACACACCAACCCCTCACACAAGACCAGGGACAGTAGCACAGAGGCTCAGGAATATGATCGGGCCAAACCAACAGTCACTAGGCCCAGGCCCTGCTTCAGGGCTGGGCAGCAAACAAACATATGGTCCCCTAGCTCTGATGGAGGGCCGATAAACAATCTAGAATATTCTAACTATCCTCTCAGATGCTCCCCCTGTTCCTTTCCTCCCTAGGACTGGAGGGATGCTGATCATCCACTTCACCCTCAATGGTTCCTTGAAACATCTGTTGACTACTCAAAACAGATTGTTTAGCATATCTTGTGTTAAGTGGTCACCCTGAGTAAGTTTCCCAGACCTGAAAAAGAGCTCTATATAACCTCAGAAGCTTCTCTCTCTCGCCCACAGAAATTACATAAGAACGGCCGTACTGGGTCAGACCAAAGGTCCTTCTAGCCCAGTATCTTGTCTACCGACAGTGGCCAGCACCAGGTGCCCCAGAGAGGGTGGACCAAAGACAATGATCAAGCGATTTGTCTCCTGCCATCTCTCTCCAGCCTCTGACAAACAGAGGCCAAGGACACCAGTAAAAGGTATTACCTTACCCATCTTGTCTCTTTTATATCCTGGGACCGACACAGCTCCAACAACACTCCCCAGGCAAGCCAGACTGCCCAAACAGTCCTGCTTTGTCTTCTCCTTAGACACTTAGGCTACGTCTACAGTGCTACTCTATTTAGGGATACTGGAGTATCCTGAAACAGCTATCCCATGTCTTCACAGCAAGCCTGTTATTTTGAAATATAACAGGCTCACTATTCCAATGTCCCTGTAAACCTCATTCCACGAGGAGTGAGGGACGTTTTGGAATAGCAGGTTATTTCAAAATTTGGCGCTGTGTAGACGGTGCCAAAGTACAAAATAAGCGATCTTATTTTGAGTTATGGTGCAGTGTAGACGCACCCATAGAGGATATAAAGAGCAAAATTGCTCATGGTTTTAAATTACCACACAACTCATTCTAAAACAGTGCATTTATTCTCAAGGTAAAAGCATTGCAGGAAAAAAAAAAGACCACGAATGCATGCTAAGATGCTGATAAGCGGTCACTGCAACAAACACTCTTAGGATTGAATTCTTTCAATCTTTCCATAAGGATTGAGGCTCTCCTTTTGGAGCGAAGATCTGTCCATTTTCTGAATGAGGAGGAAGGCCCAAGTCCATTTAAACTCAAGCTATTTATCCAAAAGTCCTTTCTATGCTTCTTGGCTTCTGGAGAATCCAGTTTGCACCAGTACAGAAGAGCATCCTCAGGAAGTAACATCTCTCTGCTAGGGTTGCCAGATGGTTTCAAGAAAAATACCAGACACACTTGACATTACATCGCAATCTACATTACATCTTATTTAGAAAATACTGGACATTTATATTTTCTCATTTATATTCTCTCAATTTGGTACCCAAACAGAAAGCTCAAATACTGGACTGTCCCATTCAAAACTGGACACCTGGCAACCCTACTGTCTGCAGCGGTTACAATCTAGTTGAATTTTCCCAAACTCTCCTCTATGCCCCTTCTCAGTTTCTGAAGGTGTTGTTGGTACCCTCACCAATGAAATTACATATAACCCTTGCCCACAATGATATATTAATTTAATCCAGTACACTTTGTCCAGGATATTACGGGGACTTGTCACACCTGCCACAGTTGCATCAATATTTACACAAAAGTGAAACTGGTCAGAAATATTAATTGGAGTATTAATTGTTCATCATATTACCCTGATGTCTTATAATCGTGGGACATACTTCTACCTTTCCTTCTTCAAGTCCAGCATTTCACAGACACTTTTGATCTCTACTTCCTTAGACATTGTTCTTGGATCATGCCTTCTGCTGTACTGCTCATGTGATCTTAGCTGACCTCAAATGTAGCATAGATTTTCCTATTTCAAAATATTCTCATTTATTTCCCCGTGGCAGTAAATTAACATTGTTATCTCTTTGGGCCCAAGCAGCTAACCAATATTTAACATACTGTGGGTGGTTTCTGTTAGGAGTAGAAACTGATGATGGAGTCTGATTATTTCTTGGGTGCTTCTTTACCAAGAATGTATACAAAGGCCTGTTTTGTTGATACCTTAGGAACAATATGATGCAGTTTCCTTGCTCAGTAATCTAAATCTGTTTCCAACCGGCACTCTATCTTAAAGAATCTTACCCCCCAACCTCTTTTCAGGGCCCAATTACCCATGTTTCTCTCACTGTCTCCTGGTGTTCTCTAGTTGTTTGTCTGCTGGCCTTCTGCTTCTTTCACACATGGGCACGCACAGCTGCCCTGCTTGCAATCAGTTCCCAGGGAAACCCCTCTGGTCACAGAGCTCAGCTTCTGATCAGCCTTGCATGCAGCCTAGTTTCTTGGCCAGTGATGGCTATTGTTTCTGTTATCTTAGTCCATAAAGGAGTTTAATTACTTCATAGAGTTTAAGGCCAGCAGGACCACTAGATCATGTAGTTCAACATTTTATACTCAGAGGCCATCAACAACACCCAGCACCCATACACCAAACACACCCACCATAATTGCACCAAAGTATTCAGCCCAGAGGATACTAGAATATTATATGCCAGAGGATGAAAACAGAAAGGACTGAAGTGCACCTGTGCCTAGGCACTGGGAGCATTAGCCACTGAACCAATAGGGCCTGCGTTCCCTCGACAGTTGGGCTACGTCTAGATTACATGCCTTTTTCGAAAGAGGCTTTTTCAAAAGTATCTTTCGAAAAAGCCTCTTTCGAAAAAGAGCATCTAGATTGCATTACGTGGATCGAAGAAAAAAAAAAGGCACCCAGAACTGCTTCTGGCAGGGCATGGGGGCAGCATTACTTCCCAGTGCTACTGCATGCCCTTTGCAGAGACACATGCTTAAAGGGATTCCTCTGGACAGCCATTGCTCTGCTCCTGCTTCTGGCTTGCCTACCTCCTAGAGGGACAGCAAAGCTGCTGCAGTGCTTGCTCTGGTTGCCCTGCTTTCCTGGACACCACAGCAGTTTCTTTTCTGGTTGGTTTTCCTGCTTCTCATTGGTTTTTTTGGCCATGGAACCAGAGCTGCCCCTGGGCAGGCGATGGCCCCACGCTGCCATGCTGCATCTTCATGACTCCATCATGAAGCTTCTGCCCCACATGGATCCGGACCAGAGCTACGAAACCTTTGTCCGGGATACAGGAGCAATGCCCTTGCCTCCAAATTTTTTTGGAGACAGGCGGATTTGGAGGCATGAGACGAGTTCGGACTGGTGGGACTGGCTCATCAGGAGCGCTGGGACGATGACCAGTGGCTCTCTAACTTCCGGATGCGGAAAACCACATTCCAGGAGCTGTGTGCCTGGCTCACCCCTGCTCTGCAACACCAGGACACCCAGCTGCAGCCCGCCACCCCCCTACAGATGCGGGTCACTATTGCCCTTTGGAAGCTGGCCACCCCCCGACAGCTACCGCTCAGTGGGACACCAGTTTGGCGTTAGGAGGTCTACTGCTGGGGCCGTTTTGATGGAGGTAAGTCACTTTCGGGGGACAGGCCCTGCTGAGTGGGGGAGGGCTGAAAAAGGGAGACTGCCAAGCAAGGGCAAGGGGGAGTGGGGGATGGCGTGGCAGTGGAAGGCGGCTCCTCAGCTAATCCTGCACTGATGCCGAGGGGCGAGGGTTCTGACAAGGGGAGGGGTGGTGGGGTGGGTTCTCCTCCCAAGGTCTTAGGTACCCTATCTAGCTCCCTGGTTTCTGTCTGTCCATTTGTCTCTTTCTGCAGATGGCGAGGGCCATCAATGTGGAGGTGCTGAAGAGGCTCGTCCATCTGGGAGACCTGGACACCTTTGTTGCTGGCTTTGCTGGGCTTGGCTTCCTGAACTGCGGAGGAGCCCTCGATGGGACACACATCCCCATCTGCGCACCACCCCATCGAGCAGCCCAATTTATTAATCCAAGGGCTACTTTTCTATGGTGCTGTAGGCCCTGGTTGACCACCGGGGACAGTTTATGGACATTTGTGTCGGGTGGTCGGGGGGGGGGGGCACATGATGCCCTCATCTTCCGCAACTCGTACCTGTACCGCAGGTTGCAGGCAGGAACATTTTTCCCCCAGCAGGATCTCACTCTTGGGGCCATGCAGATGCCGGTGTGCATCATGGCCGACGCGGCCTACCCCCTGATGTCGTGTCTCATGAAGCCCTACAGAGGCCACCTGGATGTGAGCAAGGAGCACGCATCTTAGCCAGGCTCGCATGCAGGTGGAATGGGCATTTGGCCACTTGAAAGGGAGGTTTCGTTACCTCCTCACACAGGTGGATGCGGGCGAACGCAACATCCCCAGAGTGGTGGTCGCATGTTGCGTGCTCCATAACCTTGTGGAGAGGAAAGGGGAGGCCTTACTGCCGGGGAGGGGGGACAAGTGCTGATGGTGAGGGGAAGCAATTCGAGCAGCCCCGGACAGCTGCCATCCACCAGGCTCACCAGTCTGGTGTTAGCACCCGAGAGGCCCTGAGGGAGAGATTCTCTGAAGGAGCCCACTGACTTTCCCCAGGGCCTCCCCCATGGGGGGTTTGGCCTAACCCACCCCTACCTCAACCCTCACTCTCTTCCCAGAAAGAATACATAAAAAAACAATGTCCGTTTACAAAGAAAACCGGGTGTCTGTTAGAAACAATATCAGTAAGGAAAATGTGCTGTTTAAAACAAAACTTTCTGGTTTTTACTTTTCTACTGTTTATATACAAGCTAGAGCTTTCACCAAAAAATAAAGATTTTGCTACATCACTGAAATGTTCTTTCACTGGGGTGGTAGAGGGCTGAAAACCTTGGGGGAGAGGGGGGCTCAAGTAGGCCGCTGCTTCCCTGATCGCAGGGTCCTGCCACCGCCTGGCCTTGGGGTCTGGTGGAGCGAGAGCCAGTCCTGGGCTGGGCAGGAGGGGGGGAGGGGTGCAGTTGTTGGGTGGGGGGGGGGTGCAGTTGTTGGGTCTGGGGAAGAAGGGCCGGATGGGGGAGAAGGGGGGCTGGGTCCTGGCGTGCAAGAGGAGCGGTGCCCGTGACAGGGGCAGGCAAGGCTAGGACCTCCTGCATAGGGGCACAGATTGAAATGCGCTGCTGGACCAGCTCATCCAGAAGTCTGTTGCACCACTTGCCCTCTGCCTTCGTCCTCTGCTGAAGAGTCCAGTTGAGGTCCTGCAGGGCCACTATGTGATCTTTCAGCAGGTCCGTGTAGACACACCAGTGCCTGTGGGTGCCACGTGTCCGGGATGGCGGTGGGGCTGGTGTGGTGCTACCCTCTTGTGTGGGGGTCCAGCTGAGGAGGAGACAATCATGTATGTGTGCACCCGCTGTCCCTGAGGGCATGCCATCGCTGTAAGGGGCCTTCCTTCGGACAGGAGACTCAGAGGTCTAACATATGACACTGTGTGAGAGTTGGGCAGCAACCTGAGCATCACAGGGGCCCCACAGTGGCAATGGGACCAGAAGCCCCCCCCCCCACTGCCAACCCACCCGTGTGTGGTGACCCCTCAAAGCACTCACCTGATGTTCCCTCCGCCATGTCCAAGAATGCCTGGGAGGCCTCTGGGGTCTGGAGGACCGGCTCCTGGGATAGGGTCACTGCTGTCTGTTCCTCCTCCTCCTCCTGGTGCAGCTCTCCTGTCCCTCCTTCCTGCGCGTCCTCCCTCAGGGGTTGGTCCACAATATGGTGGGATAACCCGGATTCCACAAGATGCAACAGAGTCTGGGCTTCCCCACTGCCCAGAATCTGCTCCAGGTCTGCATAATATGGGCAGCTCTGTGGGGCTGCCCCGGAATGGGAGCTCTGGTCTTGGGCCTTTGCATACCTCTGCCACAGTTCTTTTACCTCGGCCCTCACTTGGTCCCTGCTGCAGGGGTGATGTCCTCTCTTGGCCAGTCCATGGGCCGTGTACTCATATATGTCCGCGTTCCTGCGGCGCGACTGTAGGGCCTGCAGGGATTCCTCCTGAGATCAGAGCTCCAGAAGATTTTTTATCCCAGGCCTTGACCAGGCTGGTTCCTGCCTTTTGGAGCCCCTTGGTGGGTCTTCTTCACTGTCCCAAGAAGGGCCGGGGGGATTTGAGGCTGGGACATGGCTAGCACGGGTGCCTGTGCCTTTAAGAGACTGCAGGCAGAAACAATAGAGGTGCTCAGTATGTAAGGATGGACTGTCCACCAGGGCTTCTTCCTGGAGGCACTTATTTTCGGAAAAAAAATCCCTTCCCCGCGTCTACACATACCTTTTTTCGACAGATCTCTGTCAAAAATAGCGTTATTCCTTGTAAAATGAGGTTTACCGCTGTCAACAAAACCACCAAATTCTTTCAATTTACTGTCGACAGAAGGCGGCAGTAGTCTAGATGCAGGGAAAGTTTTTTCGAAAAAACTCTGTAGTCTAGACACACCCTTGGAGAGCCCTGGAAAAATGGGTACCCTGGCATCTTAACCTTCCCCTGCCTGCCCAGTGTTCCTGCCAGAGATTTGCCCCTCTCTGACCGGGAGGGGGAGGAATGGTGCGGGCTCTAGCCTGGCTATGTTGCTAGCCATCAGCAGGGAGCCCACTGCACCTGCTTGCCCACGGGGCACCTAGCTAAAGTAGGAAACTTTTGGTCCAGGTGCTGGATTCAGGCCCTTCAGCAGGCTAACGTGCTGCCCTCTTACTACATCCTGGTGGAGCTGCAGCAGCCATAGCAGCTCTCCCCCTCGCACTCAGCTAGGCACAGGTATAGTAACCCCTCTCCAGCGCCAGACTGTTGTATCGCTGCACTTTGTAGCTGATCCCCTGCCGCAGCGAGGGCAGAGGCCGCCTCTCCCTGCTGATGGTCTCCTACTATCCTGTCCTCCCTTCCGCTGAGGTACTTCCCATCAGCAGCTGCCCTTGTCACTGCAGGTTTGGCAGGGAGTGGCCCCTGTCAGAGCCCAGCTCCAGCCCTCCTCCAATTGCCTGCCCCAGTGGCTGTGCCCATAGTAGGCAATTGGGAAGGACAGTGCTCTCCTCCCCCCACTATGAAGCTTGCACCAAGGGAAAACCCTGGAAGAACCCAGCCAATCCCTCCCAGGGGCCCAGGCCAGAGGAGGGCTGCTCCCTTCTCTCCATTTGGAGAGGCCCCACCTCTCTGTGCTCACGGGGTACGTCTAGACTACAGGCTTTTGTCAACAGAGGCTTTGTCAACAGATACTGTCAACAAAGCCTCTGTGGACAAAGAGCATCTAGACTACATCCAGTTCTGTCGACGAAGCAAGCCGCTTTTTCGACATGAGAGTGTAGATGCAAAGGACAGTGTAGATGCAATAATGCCTTCTGGGATAGACTACTTGTTCAGTCAATATTTATGTTTTCTTTCTCCATTCTGTCCATATTACTTTTGAAGGTGTTCCACTGTCTCTTACTATAGCTTAATTTCGTTGATTTCCCTCCTCCTGTGTATTGGTGGCCAGAGTGGAGAGTTCATGAATCTCTCCCAACCTTCTCCCTTCATTTCCTAATTTAAAGATCAATAACACCAGACTTGATCCCAAAAGATCTCAAATGGAGTCTATCAGTCAAGAAGAGTCTTCTTTCTGTGAATACTTCCTAATGATCAATCAGCCCAAACTTTCCTCATAGCACCAAGCCTTGAGCCATCTGTTGATATTATTTATTCCTATCATTCCTTTGCCTTCCTTCTCTAGGGACTGGAAGCTTTCTGCAAAAAATCACATGAGCTTCCTAGCCAAGCGTAATCATCCTTGACCTATTATCTTGACCAAATGGTGACTAGCGTTCTCATCAGTGTCGGAGAGGTCTGCGATTGGCTATAGATCAAAGACACACCTGCAGATAGCCACCAGGCTCCAGCTTAACATTAGTGGCAGAACCAGTTTCACTCTGCTCTTCAAGAAGTTGTATGGATTTATTCAGATACTGATGGGGAAAGCTAACAGACACTCTACCTACCTGTGTGCCTTTGATGTACATTTAAAAACTCCATAATAGAGGCAGTACAAAACAAAGCACCTGATGCATCAATGCTTCTCCTTCCTACCACCCATCACTTACTTGCTAGTCATGCTTAAATCTGCACTGCACTTTCCCACCAGACAAAAATCCCACCCTCAATCTCCTCTGTCTATCACTTTGAGCTCAGACAAGTCAAATTTACAATGTATCCAGAAAGTAAAAAAACTGTGGCGGAGGGGAGGAAGATTGGGAGGGAGGAGAGCCTTATTCAGATCTTAGGGAAGCAAAGCATTTCAAAGACAAGGATCCTTCCAGAGAATGTTCCTCCAGTAGTTTTTATAACTGCTGCCATTTTACCACATCAGTATGGTACCACTGAGACCTAAACATTAGTGATGGTAAATAAATACATAATAGAGAAAAGCAATGACATTAAGCAACAAAAGATGCTATCAGGTATCTCAAGCAGTGAAAACTTCTGATCTCATCACTTTCTGTAATTTCCTGATTGTGGCTGAATGTCTGAACAATGAACAAAGATTCTGTATCATCATTCAGGCATTTAAAAAAAAAAGTTGAGGGGGACTTTTTTCCACACAAATGAAACAACTCTACAAACTGAAATCATGCTGAAAAATATCACTGTGATCACATTGCCAGCATTTGACACATTTTATGAATGAGTCTATTTTATAATATCGGCACTATCTATAATAACAGCAGAACAAGCACATAAATATTACTGATATTATCTAAACTGAGCATTGCATAAAGTGTAGGCATTTCCTAGTGTTTTTATCATCATGGGCCATTAACTCCTAATGGACAATCATTTTTCCATGGCATGGATATAATATTATTTTAAGCTCCTTGGGGTTTTATTCTACAAAATATGGGACCAAAGAATCCTCTACAGAGAGGGATAAAATCCTATAGATTCCAGCAAATGAGCCAGGGATGAGGAGAGAGAAGCTTTGGCACAATTAATCCTATGCGGGGCTGGGGATTTGAGCATACAGAGTGGCAGACCAGAATTAATAATTCTGATCCAGGAACCTCTTGGTGCCAATTGGCAGAGAGCACAGGGGTACAAGGATCCCATACATGCACCAAAAGAGATCATGTAAGATCTCTTAAGTATGTGTCACACCAATCATCATGATCATTGTTAAGTGGATGTGTAGATAGTGCGTAAAGAGTTATGCATGTCTACTGAAAATTATGTTCTTAAAGTAGGTAAATTAAGACAGGACACCAGAATGTGAGAAACAGATTCTTGGCAAGAAGGGATTAGTAAACACCTCTGTCTGGTGGAGCTTTGTGTATTGGACACATCCAGGCCAACTCAATCATGCCAAGGAACCCTAAGATGAATCTCTGAAGTGGGGATCTCCTGGGGTAAGGAACCATGTTCTGTAACTGCAAAAGAGAAGTGGAGAGGAACAAGATTTTGTCTTTCAGTTTGGGAAGAGAAACGGTCTGCAGGCTTGATCTTGTGAAAGTAGTGTCTCAGACACCCTTGTTGAGAACTCTAGGAAAAAGACTTGAGATAAGCTAGAGTGTAGGAGACAGAGAAATGTATTGTGTGTTATATTTAAACTCTAAAATGAATGTCATGTGTTTGTTAGATTTATTTATATATACATAAACTCCTGGTTTTCAGTAATCTTAGTTACTATCATTTGAATCTCAACTTTCGTAAACATCATTCTTGTTTTCACTGTATCTAAGTTTGGTGCGTGAAGTCCAGTGGTGAGTATGAAGTGTAGCTAGTAAACTGGGGAGTGTAATTCCTTTGGGAGTAAAGAAACTGAGAGATCTGGGAGTGAGGAGTGCAGAAGGGACACTTAAGAAGACTTGGTGTGTGCCTATTGCTATCACATACAGAGAGAATGAGGCCTGTGAAGGCCTAGAAGGTAGAGTTTGTTGTCACTTGCCAGAGACTAGAGTCCAGGAGCTGATCCTCAAAGACTTCCTCACAGTAAGGGCAAATGGTAAGGAGGTGCCTCATAATCCTAGATACCCCAAGAAGCATCATAACAACGTCCCACACTTTGGAAAATCATCTACTAGTTTGCTGGAACTTGGTGTGACTTCTGTCACCACACCCATGCTTTATGAAAAATGGTTTATGAATATGCATCTCACAGATGCTTTATGCAAAACCATTCATGTAACTTACCAATTTTAAAGTTACAATCTGATTAATCTGTATATCCTATTTTTGTGCATGTATCTTTCTTGTATCTGAAGTTAGAAATATGAAGTATGGATCTCTTTGTAGTTCTAAGTGTGCTAATGAGAGCCATTAATTATACTACAAGTATTTAATGATTCAGTACTCAAATAAGCATCTTGTGAATAGTCATTTTGTCCTATAAACCTAAACTGTGATTGGTTCTAAAAAGACATGTGATCATGCTACCTGGTGCTGGAATCCATCTTTAATCTGGTATTTTTCCATAGGGATGGAGGGTGCCAAACACAGGGTTCCCACCCTGGAGGAAAGTCTATTTAAGCAATGGGAAATAATCAACACTTTATCTTCAGATGGCCTTTGAAACTGCCTGGACCACCCTAAGAGGATACAAAACTTTTGAAGAAACTGTAAACCCAGGCCAGAGTAAAGATCAATTCTGACTCAAAGTCTGTTACCTGATAAGAACAGTTGTTTAGTGTAAGCATTTGCATGTAAGAAGTTTCTAGTGGATTAGAACTAGCTAAATGGGTTTTGTTGATTTTAATATAGCAATTTACTTTGATTTGACTGTTTTCATTTGCAACCACTTAAATACTACTTTTATACTTAATAAAACACTTTTTATTATCAAGTCCAGTGTAAATAATTATCTGAGAGGAAGGGGAACAACCACTGTGCATACCTCTTTCATTGATAGAGAGGGCAAACTTTTATGAGTTTTCATTGTGTAAAACTTTTACACAGAGTAAGATGAATTTGTCTGGGGTTTTGGTCCCTTTAGGGGTTGGCTTCCTAGGTGGTAAGTCATTAGAGCTGAGCCCTCCTGGAGCTGAACGGGTTCAGTTTCTGTCTTGCCCTGCAGGGAGGCCAGTAAACCCCAATTCTGTTCTTTGACTGGGGGGAGACCAGAGGATTTGGCCCAGCAGCACAGAATGGTGGGGAGCTCCAGAGAGCAGGAAGGCGGGCACAAGGAATCTCACAGCCTTCGCAGGCCCCTGGGCAAGGTGAGGGAGGTCCAGCTTCCCACTCCTGGAAGGGGTAGGGCCGCAGGCAGAGGGGACAGGGCTGGGGGCAGCCAGTTCTCAGCACCATCTGGACTGTGGTGAACTCCCTCACCCCCCAGCTCTCAGTGCTGCCTGGAGCATGCAGCATGGCATTCCACTCTGACAATTACCTTTAAGGGCCGGGGCTCTGGCTACTGCTGCTGCTACAATAGCAGCATCCAGTGGCCCTGGGCCCCTTTGAATTGCCCGGTCCCAGGGAAGATGCCTCCTATGCTCCCATCTGTCACCAGGCCTGGGCGCGGGCATCAGTAGCATGATCAGCACAGCAGGGGATAACCCCAAGGGGACTTCTGTGATTCAGCTCATCACAACTTCCATTATGATCAATTTTGCTGTCAGTGGCTATATGTTTATAACATACATGTCTATTTACCATTATGTTCATACTGTCTCCATAGTAATATTACAAACTTCCACTCGGCTTTCTTATTTCTGCCATGCCTCAGTTTTAGAGTTGTACGTGTGATGAACAAGTAGAGCCCTCAGTCATCTGAAGTACTTTTTAGTAAGCCCCCTGTCCATCTGTACAAAGCATTTCTATGGCTGAAGTACATCACAAACTTAGAGTCCCAGAAGAGTCAATTTTTGGCACAGCCTCTGCACCTTAAGGTTTTTAGCAGTAGCACTTATTATACCCTAGGGAGCATTTTCAAATCTCATTTATTCTGAGAAAGGGTTTAAAACTGACAAATTTGAATCTCTTGTCAAATTGTCATAAGCAGACACATGGTAGCTCTACTCATTGGTCTCAAGGCATCAGGATTTAGGGTCAAATCATCCCCTTCTAAGTTATTCCACTCGTGGAGTTTCCTGTGTTTCATTCTACTGGGAGCTGCTTCTTATCCTGGAATTGATCGGGGGCTCAGACCAAAGAAGATACAAATCCCTCGTACACCACTGTTGTATCATGCAAGCAAGGTACTAACAAACTTTAACAGGACTTTATTTATGAAAAGTGAAACCTTTTTACAAAGCTGCTGTGCCCCTCTGTAGCTCTCACTCAGCCCTGGCTACTCTTCACCCCACTCCTTCCTGTTTCCTGTTCTTCCAGACTCCCAACAACTTGTGCTCCCAGTTCTAATAATTACAAGCAGCATCTAAAACACCACATTCCCTCCTCTCTTAAGAAGCTCTCTCAGTTATAAAATAAACATTGTTGTTCAAACCACAGCAACAAATATGGAACAAGTCACTATACTGTTGGCAGAAATATTACACTGAAAACACTGTAAATACTACATAACATAGTCTCTAATCCAGACAGGTGGTCGTCTGATAGACTATCTCTCAAACCCCATTTCTAGTGCAATGTCTTGTTATGTTGGTACTATGGTGAAGTCATCCAACTAGGGTTGCCAGGTGTCTGGTATCCTACCAGACAATCCAGTATTTGCACCCTCTGCCTGGTTTAAAAAAAAAAAAAAAAATCAGTGTCCAGTATACTCTGATTTTTCCGGCTGGGCACCAGATGGAAGCCTCACGTGGCCGGGAAAAGTGGCTGGAACTCCCAGCCACTCCTCCCACCCCTGCCAGACTGCTGAGATGACCAGAGGCTTCCAGCGGCCATCATAGCCCCGCCTCACAGCTGGGACTCCTAGGCCGGGATCACCTCTGGTTGTGTCAGAAGCCTGGCGGGGACGGGGGGAGTAGCTGGGAAGCGGGGTATGATCCGGGGCTGGGAGCCTTCAGCTGATTGCTTCTGGCCTAGGAGTGATGCCTTGGGGAGGAGAAGGAGACACCCTGTCCCTAAGTGCTGGTCAAGCAGGGTGTGGAGCCATAGTCCAGGACAGAAGCTCACAGGTGCTTTGTGGTTGTTTAGGTGCTTTCCATGGGCTCTCAGCCAAAACTGAGTGGGATGGAATTCCTGCTTCTTTCCACTGGGACACCCAAAGACTTGGCTATGGGGAGGTCACCTTCCTACCCATGGTCACCCCACCCTCCACCCTGCCATTGTGATGCCTTGGGGTCTGCCTCTCTGCTTTTGGTAGCAGGCAGCTGCTTTGCAGAGCAAGCTCTGCTGCTAGGGTTGCCAGGTGACTGGTTTTCACCCAGACAGTCCAGTATTTTTGGCTCCAGTCTGGTAAAAAAATTCAGAGAATACTGGACACCTAAAATGTCCAATATTTTCTGAATTTTTCCCCAGCCAGCAGGTGAAAATGTCAGGCACCTGGCAACCCTACAAACACCCAGTACCCGGCCTCCCTCCTGGCTCCCAGCCCCCATGCTTACCTGGTTCCCCAAGGCTGTTGGCACAAAATGGCTGCCAGCCAAAAGACCTAGGGGGAAGCAATGCTTTCCCCTGGGTCTTAGTGCTCAACATCTCCCCTGTTCTTATCCCTGCACTCACTCTTAAAGGGGACATGCTGGTTTATTTATTTATTTTTTACGAACGGGGCCCTCTCCCTGGTCTCCAGCAGACCAGGGAGAGGAAGTAAAGCGGCGGAGCACGTGGGCAGCGGACAGCCCAGACGTGCGTCTGGGCTGTCTGCTGCCCACGTGTTCCGCCGCTTTGCTCCCCGTCCCCCTGGTCTGCAGAGCAGGAGGACGGGGAGCAAAGCAGAGCAAAGCCGCGGAGCCCGAGGGCAGCAGGACAGCCACGGCGCGTCTGGGCTGTCCCGCTGCCCCCGTGCTCCGCGGCTTTGCTCCAGACGCCTGTGGTACAGCAGCTGGGGCGCTGCCGGTTGGTCCTGTAGCGCCACTCTGGGCGCTACTGGACCAACCCGGCAGCACCCTAGCTGCTCTGCCCCAGGCGTCCTGATTCAGCCACTGCTGGTCAGTTTCAGCAGCGGCTGAATCAGGACGCCTGGGGCAGAGGAGCTTGGGTGCTGCTGGGTTGGTCCAGTAGCGCCGAGGAGCGGCGGCGCTACTGGACCAACCCAGCAGCACCCCAGCTGCTCTGCCCCAGGCATCCCCAAGTCAGCCGCTGCTGAAACTGACCAGTGGCTGACTACAGGAAGCCCCTGCCCCGGGCTTCCTGGAATCAGCCGCTGATCAGTTTCAGCAGCAGCTGACTTGGGGATGCCTGGGGTTCTTAAGTTGAATCTGTATGTAAGTCAGAACTGGCGTCCAGATTCAGCCGCTGTTGAAACTGATCAGTTTCAGCAGCGGCTGAATCTGGACGCCAGTTCCGACTTACATACAGATTCAACTTAAGAACAAACCTACAGTCCCTATCTTGTACGTAACCCGGAGACTGCCTTTATAAGTTGTGGTTCTAGAAGTAAGCGTTCTCTTACACAAAGCATGGTTGTTTTCTCAATGAGCTGGTCTCTAATCATCTCATCTGCCATATTCCCAAAATCACAAGTTACAATCAGACTCCTCAGAGAAGCAATATACTGCATTATAGTCTCCCCTGGTTTCTGTTCATACTGGCAAAATCTGTAGCAATTTACTACTACATTCACTTTTGGCAGAAAAAAGTTCTTTAATGCAGTGAGTGCAGTTTCATATTTATCATCTGCATGTGGAAAAGTGTAAAATACATGCTGCCCTTCCACTCCAAAGCAGTGGATTAGCAGAGCATGCTTTCTTACTTCAGAAATCTCTGTAGCACTGATTGCAAGCAGGTAAGTCTCAAACATATGGATCCAGGCAATAAAAGCAATTAGAGGCTCACCTGGGCTTTGCAGAAAGTGTGCAGGCGGGTTCAGAGGCAGAAGATCCATCCTGGTCACCAAAATGTTGTATCATGCAAGGAAGGTACTAACAAACTTCAACAGGCCTTTATTTAACAAAGGTGAAACCTCTTTACAAAGCTGCTGCTGCACCCCTCTGTAGTTCTCACTCAGCCCTGGCTCACCTCCTCCCCCCTCCTTCCTGTTTCCTGTGCTCCCAGTTCTAATAATTACAAGCGGCATCTAAAACACCACAACCACTGAAGCCATATTAGCTGGGAGTGCCAGGATTACTTCTGATTCCACAGGACCTTTTAGCCCCACAGAGTTTATTTGAAAGGCTGTGGCAGGGGTAGGGTTTAAGCTGCTAAAGAGAAACTTCACAAAGCTCCTTCTCTGGTGGCTTACGTTTATTTTTATAGCTGCAGCGGGTAGCCGAGTTAGTCTGTACAGGATAAACTTAAAAAACAACAAATGGTCCAGTAAAGTGCTATCAGACCATTTGTTGTTTTTTAAGTTTATTTTTAGGTTATTGTTACATTCAAGAGCACCCAAGTCCAAATGCTATCTCAGTGTCTGGCCACATTCTCCTCATACAGCTTAAATTCTTGAATTCAACTACCCTTTCCTCACTACCTCAGAACAACCTATACTAGGGTGTGATGGGGTGTACCACCCCACCACTGGGGAAGGTAGGCCTAACCAGGCTCACTTGGTTGAAGACGTCCCACCCCTGCGACCCTATTGGGCATGCTTAGACTGCAGCCCAGGTATAAAGGCCTGGAGAGAGGCTTAGCAGAGCTGGCTGTGGATGAAGGAGGCATAGCCAGAGCCCCTATAGGTAAACTGCCAGAGGGATCAGATCCAGAGACCAATAAGTGAGACACCAGTGCTGTGGCAGAGAAGCTGGAGGAATGACTCTGGAAAGGTCAGTGGAGAATAGTGGGAAGTAGCCCAGGGTGGGAGATTGCAGATCTCCACAGGAAACCTATTGCAGGAGGGTTCCCCACTGAGCAAGCAGTGGACCACATCACTGCTAATAGGGCTCTGAGCTGGAACCTGGTGGAGCAGGGAGGACCTGGGTTCCCCCCTTCAATCCCCAACCTGTGGGGATGGCACCTGTTTATTAATGATTCCAGCTACTAGGCTGCACTGCCCCAGCAAGAGGAGGGGTTGATTATTGACTTTGACTGTTAGGCTGCATGGCTCCAGTGAGGGGTGTGTGTGAGTAGTGGACTTCTGCAGTTAGGCCATATGGCCCCAATGAGAGGGCCAACTATCTAGGACAGGAGAGGAATTGCTGAATTTTTGTAGTTGAGGTGTGATTTCAAGAGCCCTAGGGACTTGACTACTATCCCTGGAGGGAGGGCAGTGTACCACCCCGCAACACAGGGGTGGTAGCCTTTCCAAAGCGGTGTGCCAAGATCTAGACCTCCTGCCCTAAGCTGTACTGCTCTCTTGCAGGGGAGGGGCTCTCTGCTTGGTTTCCTGCTCTGGCTTGCCCTGTAGGGAGGGGAGGAGCAGCATGCTCCTGCTTCCCTGCAAGTTGTATCCAGCACAAGGGGCAGCTCAGCTGACTCCAATCTTGCGGGGGTGGGGGAGAATGCTGGATCACCAGCATAGGCTCCCTGCTGTGGGTGGGGGGAGTGAGAGAGCCAGTATATTGTGTGCACCACTGAAAATCATCTTGCCTGCTACTTGCATACATTGCTGACCCCTGACCTGTAAGGTCAAAACAATATACAAACAGCTGCCCTGCTACTGCTGAAGCTCCCTGTCCTGATTTGTAGTCAGCAAAACACTTTTCCCTGGCTTAAAAAGAGATTGGGCTGCTCTTTTCAACAGTCTAACTCCTAAGCTGGCTAGGTTCAGCTGCATCTGATCTCTTCTCAACTGAGTGGCTCCTGGGGAGACTTTCAATTGTTGGTTGGGCTTTAATTCAAAACTAAATCCCTTTACTGCTGAACTGAGGGTTTCCCCAGGTTTCAAACTATGGAGGGGACAAACCCCATATATGTTCTTGCACTGTGTGCCAGCATTATATAACTGTATTAATGCTTTAACATTTGAATAGAATTTTTTCTGTCTTCCTCCAGGTCTCTCAGGCTGAGCATTTATTGCCACTCTAATCAGAAAACAGCCTTTCAACATTCTCATAAGTGATTACACTTTTAACATCAGCAGGTGCACCAGAATTACAAAAGGCAAATTCTCTTTTCACACAGGGCATGTATTCACACTGGTGACACTGAAGTCAATGGGGTCACTCCAAACTTGCACTGCTATATGAGATTGGAATGGTCAGCAAACATGTTTACTAATGCAACAGGCAGAGCTGTCAGATGTCAAACTTGGACTCTTCACTCATGCTCCCGAATAAATTGCATTTGTAATTTACTTCCAATATCTGGCCTTAAGAAATCATGAAAATTAGAATTTCTCAGACTAGGTCCTTTTACTTAATGAACTAGAAAGATCACTAGGAATTTTTAGCCTCTGACCATCTTTTCCTGATGTTCAGAGATGGGGCCAAATTTCACCTAAGTTATTCATAATATTTCTGAGGACAGACTGTCAGAATTTGTCATAAAGCATAAATAGTTTTGATGCTATTACAAAATTCTTCAGCTTTACTCATCCAGGAAACTAATAGAAATTTTGGCATACATTGTCAGTGGCAATTGATATTATCAGATTAATATTTCCTCAATAACTAATCTGCAAGAATACCATAGGAGGGAAAGAAATATCACTGCTCAATACCTAGCCAGTTCAGTGTGGCGGCAGAATAACATTGGTTCCCTTATGTAAATAGAAACTTCATTGTATTTTTTTGTGTCTGTGGTAAAATATAAAAACTGTATAAAATAGCTGAGATCATTATATTAAGAACATGGGTGAAATCCTGGCACCGTTTAAGCTGATGACAAAACTTCAATGTGGTCAGGATTTCACTCCTTGATTTCTTACCTTTTGGTTTTTTGTGGGCTCAATTTCTCAAGCTTTAGCATTGCTTTTATGTTAGCTTTTGCACTAATGTGCTAGAACTTTGTAATGCATATAATACAGCAGAGTAGATCTTCAGCTGACATAACTCCATTAAAGTTTAAGATCTGCTCCACTGTGGTTATGTGCATTAATAAAGAAGGTTGCTAGAGCACAGCCAAGGGCACTACAACTATTTCAAAATAACTAAATTCAACTTAAATTGGGAGTTAACGATCAAAATAGCGTGTCCCCACTACAGGGAAGCCTTGTCCCAGGCAGGCTCCATTCATGTGGATGCGCTACTTCAACTTGGAGCCCTAGGAAACTATTCCCCAGAGTAATTTGAACTAATTATTCCCCAGTGTTACTTCAAAATAGCGGCACCAGAGTGACCACACTAATGCTATTTCGAAGTAACACTTATTTCAAAATAGTTATTTCCTGTTGAAAGCAGGAGTACAGATTTTGTAATGAGGCCCATTTTGAAATAAGGGGTTTGGTAGTGTGATCATTCCTCTTATAAATTTGACCTAAGGGGGATGGTTTCAAAATAATGTCCTAGTGTAGACCAGGGCCAAATGTGCTACTTCATGCATCTGACACAGTGGGATTTTGCCCATGAAAGCTTATGCCCAAATAAACCAGTGTCTTTAAGGTACCGTGCCTCCTTGTGTTAGTCTTGTGACTCTGGTGCCCTTTTAGCAGCCCAGCAAACTGCAAATCATGGGAAGGAAGCAGAGGAATGCATTACAAATCTGGTATTTCAGCTGCGTACTTAATTCTGCTATTCACTGTCATGCAACAGACTGGTGACACTGCTACTGAATTTTGACTGCAGCAAAACCTCCAGGTTCATTGAAGTTGTGGATGACTTTTCCAGTGCAGTCCTCAGTCCCAACATGTAAGATGTACTAATGGAGCATAATTCACTAGCATCAACAATGGCAACACTTTTAGTTGTATTGGATCTGACACAATAAAAGTGCACTTTCATTCTAAGAGCTTGTTTTTGATGATTTTAGGAAAAGGCTATCTTGTGGGTTACCATGTATATTAGCTAAACCAGACTGTCTCTGCATCAAAGGATAAATGGACACACATCCTTCTACAAAAACCTTCAAAACAGAGCCATCTCCTCCTACTCCCATGGTGTCAGCAGTTAGTTGATGTCCTGATCTAGCCTTAGATGTTGCCACATGAACACTCTTAAGGAATTCCTCATGGGTATGGATGATCTTCAGCCTAGCCATGTCCTCCTATACAGATTCTACCAGCAGGCACCTTTCACACGGGGGGATCTCCCCAGCCTGGATTTCTGTAAGTGGGAAACACAGGCCACAGTCTCTGTAGAAGGAGCTGGGTAGAGGCATCCCTGGCCAAATGGTCTGTTTGACTACAGGTGCTGGTGGAGGAAATAGGTGTGGTGGCACAGTCATGTAGTGCTTCCTAACCATATTGCTTGTAGTGGAACTCTCTCAAGCTCCCCTGATCACACAGTCTTTGGCTTGTAAGGCTGCCTCTCCTGGCTCAGCCCTACCCTGCTCATTAAGCACAAAGGGGGAGGGTGATCACCAGGCTGACCAAATGAACAAAGACTCATAATCCCAACTGATACAGTAACTGACATCACCCAAAACAGGAAAAAAAATGCAAATAAACATTCAAGCAAGCTCATGCACCCCCAAGTTAGTACTCACACCTTCTTTGTGCAGCAAGGGCTCTCTTTCTCTCCCTGGGAGAGCTGTAGAGCCTGAAGGTTCAGGGCACAAACAGGCTGGAAAGTGGTCTCCCTGCTGCCACTCCAGAGCCAGTGTCAGTGCTGTGCAGGGATTTGGCACATGGAGGGTTTGACTCCTTCTAGCCAGTGCCCCATGCTGGAGCTCTTGGCCTTTCCCAGAGGCAATGGGAAAAGGAAGCAGGGCACTCTGAACAGGAGCTTGTTCTCTGGACAGTTATAGGAGCAGGATGCACCCTAGATGGGTTATTGAGGAACAGCGGGAGTAAGGGGATGAAAGACGCAGCAGGGCTATGTCTACACTTGCGGCTTCTTGCCCAAGTATGGCCATTCTTGTGCAAGAATCTGCAGAGCATCCACACTGCTTGCCCGCTTTTGTGCAAGGAAGTTTACAGTCCTGCGTGGTAAGAGAGCTTCTTGCGCAAGAGCTTTGCCCTTTTTTGACAGGTGTAAGCCCTCTTACACAGGAGCTCTTGTGCAAGAGGGCAGTGTGGATGCTCAGCAGGGATTTCTTGCACAAGAAGGCCCTATGGCTAAAATGGCCATCAGTGCTTTCTTGCATAAGAGAGCGTCCACCCTGCCATAGGCGCTCTTGCACAAAAGCACAGCTCGCACATGGCAGTGTGGATGTTTTCCTGCGCAAGAGTTTGCACAAGAAGCTGCCAGTGTAGACATAGCCCAGGAGAGGAAAGCAAAAGGGGAAGCAAGTAATGAGCTGAGGGGTGGGTAGTGGAGGCAACATGTAACCAGCCACTGCCTACCCGCACACACTGGACTCCATAGCTCACAGCACTCAACCAAGCCAGATGGAAATGGAAGGGAGGGCCAGGGCTCTTTTGACCAAGAGCTGGCATAAAGGAAGGGCTGCCCTGATAGATTAGCAGGAGCAGCCAGCAGCCATGTGTGCTGCAAATGGGTGCTCAGTGCAGCTTGGGCTGGAGGAAGCAGGCCCCCAGCCCTACCTATAGCCCTGCCCGTCTCTGCTGAGGCCCTGCACCTCCATAACAGGAAGAGGAGGGGGCAAGCGTGCACACACCTCAGCCTCCTCGGCCCAGAGCACTGGGGAGGGAGGCGGGTGTGCTGCCCGAGCCTCCCCAGCCCCAGAGAGCCAAGGAGGGAAGAGGATATATGGCCCAAGTGTCCTCAGCCCAAGAGCATCAGGGATGAAGGAGGGCACACAGCTCCAGCCTCCCCAGCCCTGGAGCACCTGCAGAGCAGCAACACTCCACCCTCACAACAGGCTACCAGACACACATGGTGCTGCATCTTCACACCTCCAGCCTCAGCCACTGGACCCCCACTTGTTGCTGGTGGCAGGAGCTGGTGAGCAGGGATCCAGCTAGCAACAGGACCTGCCAGTACTGATGGAAGGGGAAAGAAAATATGAGACAATTTGCTAATTTTAAAGAAAAAGTTGGCAAACTGGTTGGTAGGCTTGAATACAGCACCATCCCTTTAAAAACAGGACCTCTGGTCACCCAATTTCCAGAGAACTATCCTCAATGATTCCTCAAGCTCCCCTGATCACTCAGTCTTTGGCTTTTAAGGCTGCCTCTCCTGGCTCAGCCCTACCCTACCCACTCAGATCTTTCTTGAGTAGTTACAGATAATTCATTTTATATGTGTCATTGAGATGGTTTTCACATAGCTATGTGAAAACAAACCGTTATATGGATGTAGCTTATGTAGGCAAAGGAGCCCAATAATGCTTATGTTGTTTGGAAATGTGGTTGATGGTTTAACTATACGGGCCAAAGCACTCCTTTGGATAATATACACTGCATCTCCACTAGGGGGCTTTTGCATACAGTATAGCTGTACTGGCAAAACCTTTGCAGCTGTGAGTCTCAGACCTCAGTAGTTCAAGAGCCAAATGAGCAATCAAATTATCCAAAAGAGCCACAGTACTGTGAATTCATTGTTTTCTTTGCACTATACTTTCACCACAAATTGATTGACCACACATTGTACAATTGCTTAATAACACAGTAAGAGGATCCCGATTGGTTAGTAACTTAGATCAGTCAGTTAACAGAGATTTAATATTGTGTACTGCACAGAGCCACAGGAGACACATTTAAGAGTCACTTGTGGCTCGTGAGCCTCAGTCTGAGTATCACTGCTTTGCAGTGTAGATTAGCCCTCAGGGTCCCTGTGCCTCACTTTCCCACTTGTACAATGGTATCTTGTATTGTAATAGTAATTCCTTACCTCACGGGGGTATTGCAAGGAAAAACTCACTAAAGATGAGGCTCTCAGATCCTATTGTATCGGGGGCATTTAAATAATTAAGACAAAACTACATAGTAGGAATGCCTCAGAAATAGTGTACGTGTATTAAGAAATGAAAACAATGCACAGGGCCATACTTTGTAAGTGCTTTTCCTTGATGTCTTATTCAATATTTATCAGATTCAGATTAGCTATCCAGTTTTAGAGGTGATGGGGCTAAATCCTGGCTTAGATTCCATCTACGACCAGCACTCTGCAGAATTCCTAGTTGCCTCCACAAACGCAATCTCAAGCTCTGCCCCATTAGAGCTAGCCACACAGCACTTAACTAACAGCTGCCTAACTTCTCTTTGAATGTCTCAACCCCCGCCTTCATTTTTTTTTTGCCAAACATTTCCCACAATGCTACTACCAGCTCAGCTCCAGCATTGGTAGACACAGTAAAGAATAGACAGGTCCAGGGACCATTGGCATCTTATGCACTGTTGCTTCAGGGCTACACAACATAGCGGTTAGATCGCCGGCAGCCACTGGTGCCTATCTGTACTAGCACTTTCTCACTTATGCAGTGATGAGCAGACCCAGAATTAATGACTCCACATCAGAGACTAAGGCACATCCCTCTCTCTGAATAATGCATTCTTGCCCATGCTGCCTGTCACCTTGGAGATTGCTTGTAACTGGGAGTAATGTAAGGAAAAAACACTTTGTGCCTTTGACTGTGCTTTAGCACTGTCCATCTTAGAGCAGAATTAACTCCCACTCAAGTAGCCTTCTGGCTTGGAGAAGAGCATGCTAGAAAGTACAGTGCTAGTTTGGCCTTCCTCCCACCTAACAGAGCTCTTATTGAGTTGGGATGGAGAGTTTCTGTTGAGAGGAAAATGCAGCAGGAGAAATCCTTCCCCCCAACCAATGTTCTAATTTTTTCCATCCATGTGTGGAATAAATGTTATGTGCCCCGAGGTATGTGAAGATGTGTACCACTAGTAGAAACACATGCTGCTGGTTTTGGGCACTTTGCTAATCAGCTGGGCAGCATTTAAATCTCTTCTGATGGCAACCCAAACACTTAGCCTCCAGGGAACACTGCCATGATTTACAATCATGCCTAATTAACCTATGGCGGTCCCTGACACAATTGAGACTTGGGGCTTAGGGGGAATTCAGGACTAAAGAAATATAGTTAGATTAAATGGGACGGAAATGTAAAAGGATACAAACTCTTGCCCAGCCAAATGCCTGCTGTATGGAAGAGACTTGCTAAGGGGTAGGCTGGGTCATAACTGTCCATTAAAGGGAATCTTGCACCTTACTTTGAGGCATCTAGCACTGGTCATTTCCAGGGACTGGATACTGGACTAGACGGACCATTTGTCTGATCCACTACAGCAATATGTGCATTTTTATGTGTCTAAACTATTCCCTCCCTTCTGCTCCCTCAGTCCTGTTCCACAAGTTTCTGATCCCCCTGCTCATGTTAGTGTTATGGAACATAAAGGCCTATGTCATCTTAAGAAATACAAATAATAGCAACATAAATTAATTATTAGCACACACAATGTTACAGCATTTCATTCTAATAACTTTTATTAGGTCATTCCAACAACTATTACCAGAAGTACCATTCAGCTCATTTGCAAATGCATGAATTGACAAACATCAAATCCTTACCAGAATCACATATTCTTACAGGTGTCCCAGACACAACATTAACTATATTAAGCAAAATTCATAAATAGTAAAAGTTCTCTTTTTTCACATTGCAGCCTTCCTCAAGCATGTATGTACGGCTTCGGAGTATTCTCCCCCATAAACTTTCTTAGTTGTTGTAACAGCCATAGAGATGATGGTTTTTTTCTGCAGAACCTTTTTCCCTTTAGCAATTGACAGTTAGTATTGCTTTCAGCACATGACATGTTTGCATCTGAAACGAAGGTGGTGGTGTAACACAATCTAGTATTATCAGCTTGTAGTTTCCCCCCATACTCTATCCTCATTAGAAATCTTTCAATGGTACAGGCTGAACCTCTCTAAACCAGGACTTTGGTCCAGCAACATCTGTGGTCTAACAGGACCACAGATGCTCCAGGATCAGACAGTCCTGGTGGAAGGCGGGCGGCTGGGAGCCCTGAAGGCTGGCAGGGTCCTGGTGAAAGGCGGGCGGCTGGGAGCCCTGAAGGCTGGCAGGGTCCTGGTGAAAGGTGGGCGGCTGGGAGCCCTGAAGGCTGGCAGGGTAGTGGACTGCTGGTAGCCTGGTGCATGGCAGCAGGGCTGCCCACTACAGGGCCAGGTAGGCAGCAGGGTTGGGGAGCCTGACATGTGGCAAGGCAGTGTGGCTGGTGAGCCCGGGGGCACAGCAGGTCCAGGGAGTTCAGGTGTGCAGCAGCAGGGCAATAGGGCCGCCTGGCAGGGCAGTGGTGCCAGTAGCAGTGGGGGAGCCGGGCCAGGGCTAAGTGGGTCGGTGTCAAGGGGACAAGAAATGACCTCCCCTGGTCCGGCAAAATCCCTCAACTAGACTGGTCAGATGAGGTCCAACCTGTAACACTTCCCCAAGAACAATACATTTTCCACATAGGCAGCTCCATTCTAATCACTCCCTCTCCTTGAACACATTAAAGTCTGTGACTTCCAGCAATGGTGATGTTATAGTTAAGGTGGACTATCAAGCAGTTCTTTCCCTCGATATTTACAGTCACTTTTACTCATGCTACAATATATGACTCAAAAATGGACATACATTTTCTGAAATGTTCACAGTGCAGTGTTGTGGCCTACCAAACCTGGTATATGTCATTAAAAATAAACATTTTTTATAAAAATAGAATACTTTAAGTGTTTACACTAACAGCCAGTTACATCCTACACCAAACAAGCTATACAGTAACACGCACAGAATTCCACAGGAACAGAAATAACACATGATGCTTGCCCTAAAGCTATATTATTCTTCTCTACATAACAAAATCTTTAATTAGTGTCTCTCCTGAAAATCATTTCTGGTCATGATTTAGGAATATACTATGTATCATCATTCGCTGGACTTGATTAACTCAAGGAGCAACTATGAGCACTAAAAACAGGTTTCTTTTGTTCAATGTTCTTAAACCTTCAGTAATGGCATGCAAAGTTTAGCAGCAATCTCACCATGTGGCAGCCTTTTTGGCTCAGAGTTGGCTTTCCTTAGTTGGCTCAGCATCTCCTCTTCTCAACCCCTCACACACATTATGCTGAAGTGCTTTTGCATGGTTGGTTAGTGTAGCTGTAGCTACTAAACATGTGGTCACCCCAGCCAGCAGCTCCTTGCTCTGTTATTGCTCCCCCATCTACTTGGCTACTTCTCCAAATGATGCTCCAAAAACTGCTGCATCCTAGGCTTTAGCCTACTGTAGTGGTCTCCAACCACTTTTTGAATCTGTCAGTCCAGGATCTACCTCAAACCCAAATACCCCTGCCCCACCCCTTTGCCAGGGCCCCACCCTCCTCACTTTGTGAAGATAGGGTATGGGGGTGGCAGAGTGACATCAACGCCCCCCTGCCTCTATCTCCCCCCACTCTGCACAACAAGCAGGAGGCTCTTGGCAGGAACAGCAGGATGGTGGAGGGAGGGGTAGCTGAAGTACAGGCACTTGTTAGCCTTTTGGCCAAACCAGTCAGGATCATCTGTCAAAGGCTCTAAGATCTACTGGTAAATCCCGATTTACTGGTTGGTGACCACTGGCCTAATGGTTAATATGGACTCCCTAAGTTTTCACTCTCATGGAGCAGCTAATACCTGATTGACAAAAGAGAAACCTCACAATTTTCAATAAGAAATCTGTACATACAAATTATTTCTCAAAGAAGTGACTGAATTTTGGAATGACAGTGACATTAACATTGATACAGCTCTTCTCTGGGTGTGTTCCCTTACATTTTAGGTACAGCATAAATATACTTCTCAAAAGTTGACACATTTATTTCATGGCATTTTGGAATGTTATCATTTTAGAAACTTGCCATGAGGCAAGGAACCTTGTTGATATAATGGGCAAATGAAGAACAAAGATAGAGTCTAAATACAACAGGAAACATTTTACAGTCTTGGGATTCTTCTTATTTGGCCTG
This sequence comes from Pelodiscus sinensis, assembly GCF_052426305.1. Classification (NCBI taxonomy): domain Eukaryota; kingdom Metazoa; phylum Chordata; order Testudines; family Trionychidae; genus Pelodiscus; species Pelodiscus sinensis. The sequence continues at coordinate 47,609,367 of NC_143052.1, forward strand.
GTTTTAGTGTGAAAAACATTACTGCATGGCCCATTGACCAACAGTATATGCAACAGGAATGGTACATCAAGCTCGAGTGATTGGTACTCTAGCCTTTCCCCTTCTTGCATTAATGATGAGTCTCTGTACATCTCTGTTGTTCATCTCTCATTCTGCTGTACATGCTCTAAACTACAATAGAACCCAGGCTGCAAATGGTGAGTAAATTCATTTCACAAATGAATGAGAGATGATGGGTACTAGCACTAGATGGTAACAGAGTCTGGAAAATTGAAACAGCTGCCCCAGAGATTTGGGATTTACCACTGTAGTGCATAGAATCCCACAGCTATAAACAGCATACCCTCTCATCAACAGTATAGTTCGGACAACATCAAACATGTGCAACAGTGTTTTCACAAAAACTGGGCAGTGAAAAAGTAGTGGACAAAACATTTACTTTTGTTCAGACTACTACTAATGGCATTGTATTGTAAACAAACCTGATCATGTATCCACATCCCTATCTATGTTATCTTGTGATGACAAAAGAGAAGGATAGGGAGCAACACATTTCACATTGACATACATGGCATTGACATGAACATAATGCTCTCCAATAAAAGTGGAGAAGATTGTTGATATTTTTGAAACCAGTTCAGAAAACGTTGGGCGCATTTCAGGCTTTGGATGCCAACACTTTAGCATGACTTCAAACCTGCCATTGGAAAAAAAAAACCAGTAAGTGCTCATCTATGAAATATGCAAAATAAACCGAACAACCCAGAATCAATAATATTCAAAGGGTGCGTTGCAAACTATTTACTTACAGTGGGTCAGGGCAGTATTCTGGCTGCAGTAACCTTCTTCCTTGTAATAAGTAAATAGTTATATCAAAAGAATTCACATCAGGGTAAGGCGGTGCTCCTCTCGTCATAAGTTCCCACAGCAACACACCAAAGGACCACTAATAAAACAAACCAATGGGAAAACACAGGTGAGAGAGAGTTTTGAATTCCACTTGTCTGGAATATGGTCTGACAGATTTGATCAGATCCAGTTTCCCTGTGAAACAAGCTATTTTACTGCATGCAACATATAAATACTGCAGAAACTTGAGGAACAACTTAAACTAGAACCAGGGAAACTGAACTGAATAATTTAAAAATAAAAGCCTGTCAATCAACTACTTAGCTGGTGAAATTAGCACTGCTTCTCTGATACCAATGGAACTCCACCAATTTACGGCAGCTGAAAAGTAGGCTAATACTAAATATATAAATATTGGAGAATACAAATGGCTGAAATTCTACACACCAGACTAATCTGAATGTGAATTGAGTTTAGGTGTAAAATACAAAGTGATGCAGCCAACTAGTAACTTTTTTCTGCATAGAAAGCCAGGTAACATTTGATTGCAATGGTCAAAGAATTACAGTAAAACTCCATTGGTCCAGCATCCAATGCTCCGGCACTCCTGATGGTCCGGCACCATCGGGAACTTGGAAGTGCTCCGGTCAGCCGGACAATTGGAGCTGCTCTATGCCTGGCTTCCCCGATTCAGCCGCTGCTGAAACTGACCAGCATCTGAATCGGGGAAGCTGGGGGCAGAGCAGCTGGGGTGCTGTCCCATGCGTCCCCAAGAGCAGCTAGGGTGCTGCCGGGTTGGTCTTGCAGTGTCGAGGGGCGGCGCTACCAGACCAACCTGGCAGCACCCCAGCTGCTCTGCCACAGGCGTCCCAGATTCAACCGCTGCTGAAACTGACCAGCAGCGGCTGAATCGGGGATGTCTGGGGCAGAGCTGGACTATCGGAAGGGGGGGCTATGAGGGGTCTGGGGTAGCATCCCCCCCCAGACCCCTCATAGCCCCCTCTTCCGATAGTCTGGCATATTTGATAATCCGGCTCCCCCGGGTCCTAAAGGTGTCGGATTATCAGAAGTTTACTATATAAAGTAAATATAGCCTCTTCAAGAGCAGTTAGTTTTTAAGAATGTGAAAGCTAACTTTGTGTCTTCTTCATCTGCAAACCTAACATCCAATCCTGCTCTCAGTAAACTCAGTGAGAGATTTATCCTCTGTTTCACTAACAGTGAGATTAGACCTCCCTTTCTTTCCTGAGCAGCAACTGACAAACATACCAAAGGCTGTGTCCAGACTCCATGCCTCCGTCGACGGAGGCATGTAGATTAGCCACATCGGAAGAGGGAAATGAAGCCGCGATTAAAATAATCGCGGCTTCATTTCAATTTAAATGGCTGCCCCGATCTGCCGATCAGCTGTTTGTCGGCAGATCGGGAGAGTCTGGACGCGATGCCCCGACAAAGAAGCCTTTCTTCATCGACACAGGTAAACCTGGTTTCACGAGGCTTACCTGTGTCGATGAAGAAAGGCTTCTTTGTCGGGGCATCGCGTCCAGACTCTCCCGATCTGCCGACAAACAGCTGATCGGCAGATCGGGGCAGCCATTTAAATTTAAATGAAGCCGCGATTATTTTAATCGCGGCTTCATTTCCCTCTTCCGAGCTGGCTAATCTACATGCCTCCGTCGACGGAGGCATGGAGTCTGGACACAGCCAAACTGTTGTCACTTTGTAACAAGCAGGGGCGGATATAGGGCAGGGCGAACGGGGCAGCTGCCCCAGACCCCATGCTTCAGAAAACCCTGCGCATGCGCCGTGGCAAAGGGGGGGGCCCCGCGGAATTATGCTGCCCGGGGCCCCGCAAAATGGTCATCTGCCCCTAGTAACAAGCACAGATGTATTCTCTACAATTGGATAATTCCAATTTCATATTCTTTTGTGAACTGGAGTAGGTTTCCACCCTAGTTTTGGTTTGGACATATATTCTTAGTACATTAATCAAATGTCATAAAGATGCCTTTGACATTTCTAGGGATGTTTTTAAATGAGAAACTTTAGAAAATACACAGAAATAGTCTGTACTTTACCACGTCTGATTTTGTAGTGAACTTCTGAGTTTGCAAACTTTCTAAAGCCATCCATTTCACTGGCAGTTTAGCTCCAGTTTTATTGTGCACACTGTAGTATTCTTTATCATAGACATCTCTAGCAAGACCAAAATCAGCAACCTTGACAGTGAATTTTTCATCCAGCCTATGAAAATGACAACAATTATTATCTGTATCTGCGCAGACAGGATTTACAATGGCTGTGATTATTCTCTAGATTATAATAAGTGACTTGGTGTTTGCGACCATAACTTTTGAAGCTAGCACTCTATCTTGCATCTATTATCTCATGCTAAATTGAAACAAAAGACCTTGATATCCATTTAACAAATTGAACGAACTCAAGAAAATTATTGCTATTGCCCTGATCATTCAAATTACAATTCTTTAAAAAATTGGCATCATAAAAAGGTCTTTAATACAACCCTGTTCACCCAGACAGTGAATGCTACACAATTTCTGATATATTTGCTTCTTTTTCCACATACCTAGAAAACGAGTAATTTCCATATTGAGATACCACCTCTCCCGTTTTTTGATAGTTTAAACAAGACAACTCCTCTTTATCACACTAATTGTTCAGAATTGATGATAGTTCATTGCAAAGGAGGTAGTAGGAGTACACATTGCAATAAACAGAGCAGATCTTTTGGTTGGTGTAATTTTGTTTTTTAATAGATAAATAAGATGGAAAATGCCTATGGGCAAATCCTGCCTCCTCCCCTTTGGCTGTACAGGATGCCAGACACAGTATTTTTGGTGTGGTTTTATTGCCATGGGAAGGCAGCATTTGGGGAGCCCACACAGGTGGTTCATGTCTCCTGCATGTGGTGAATCCCCATTCTATGTGGTGTCCCAGGTTATCCATTCAGCATGGCTTAGGCTAAGGATGAATTTGGGGTGAAGGTGGACCACTAGCTTCTCAGAAGGGTCATTGGACATTACCCTGTACATAATGGAGATGGATGAATAGCAGTAACTAGTGCAACCTGAAGGCTACAGTAACAGCCACACTGCATCCTAGGAGAAGGATGTTTCTACCAAAGCCCCAGTAGGACAATCCTATACCACACCTGGCCACCTAAATGAGGGGGACACATTTTAGCCCTTACACTGTAAACTAAAATCAATTTTTGTTGAAAATTTGACATTGTTTGCCTAAGAAAGAGTCCTATAAGATGGAACAAAATAGAATTATATAAACTAATGCTTGTAATAGAGGAAGTGCTCTTCTTCCTTCCTCATAAAGACCAAGGGAACGTTCAATAAAACTGAACCATGGCAAAATAAAAACTGATCAAAATAAATTATTTTCCATACAACACATGATTATTCAGACAGTGGAACTTATTGCTACATGAGATCATTCAAGGATCTTACTTGTTTATAGAAATAACAAAACCATCCAGAATTCTAACAGATCATACTAAAAAGGAGTATTGGAAGGGACATTAAACCTCATGCTCAATGCTTGAACCAATTTCTAATTACTAGCAATTGAGAAGAGACATTCATGGGGGAGATGATCCCATATCTATCTAAAGTGGGGTTCCTTACACATTTCTCTGAAGCATCCAATGCCAGAGACAGAACATTGCACTACAGGCAGTCCCCGGGTTACGTACAAGATAGGGACTGTAGGTTTGTTCTTAAGTTGAATTTGTACGTAAGTCGGAACTGGTACATATTGTACCCCAGGTGTCCCCAATTCAGCCGCTGTTGAAACTGACCAGCAGCGGCTGAATCGCACACGCCTGGGGCAGAGCAGCTGGAGTGCTCCTGGGTTGGTCTGGTAGCGCCGACCCTTGGCGCGGTGGGACCAACCCGGCAGCACCCCAGCTACTCTACCCCAGGCGTTGGCGAGAAAAGCCTGGTCTGCTGGGGGAGGGGGGTGCACTAGCTGCGCCCCCCCCAGCAGACCAGGGAGACGCAGAGCGGCTTTTCTCGCCACGGAGGACGCGGGCGGCGGGACTGCGGCGCGTCTCGGCGGTCCCGCCGCCCGCGTCCTCCGCGGCGAGAAAAGCCGCTCTGCGTCTCCCTGGTCTTCTGGGGGGGGCGCTAACTCTGCGTCTCCCCGGTCTGCTGGGGGGAAGCGCCCCCCATGCCGCCGGAGGCGGCGACAGTGAGGGAGGCACCCCGCACTAGCTGCGCCCCCCCGTTTGTAACTAGGGTCCGACTTACGTCGGATTGACGTAATCCGGGGACTTACTGTAGATGGATGTTGGGTTTGGTTCAGTCTGGCAATTTCCAAGTTCATAAAAAGCTGAAAGATACATAACCTGATACATATCTTCATTATAGATCCCTGGATCTGCAGGGTACCTGAATTAGGCAATGCTTTCTACAGCAGACACACTTAAAAATATTATATAACAAGGGTGAATAGCTTTTTTGCTACCAGGGCGCCAAGCCCTTACATAATATTAATCATTATAAGTTACTTTCTGTGTATAACACATTAGTTCATGCTGTAGATGTGAATCAGCATAATATGGGCAAGTACTATGTCAATCAGTCCCAACCTGTGGTCTGTAGACCACGATCCTATTATGTAGAGTGTCAGCAGAAAGTTTAAAATAGAAATTGAAATAAATTTACAGAGCCTCTTGCAACCAGTTCGTTCTTCAATCCGCATTGCTTCCCATAGCTCAGGAAGCAGTACGGGCTGAAGTACATGCTGTCTGCGTGAGGCTCCGTGCCAGCAAGTCCCTCAGCCTGTGCTGCTTCCCAAGCAGGCTGAGGGACGCAGCTTGGGAAGCAGCATGGGCTGAGGGACGTGCAAGCTGCAGGCACAGTTACATTGTATGGAGGGGTCCATAAAATTGTAAAAGATTCAAAAGTATGCTGGAAAAGGTTAGGAGCCACTGAACTAAGCTGTCTGGTCACCCAGACACTATGCATACTTTGGTTTCATGCATTTCTGTGCAGAGTCAAGCCAAAATAATATCAAGTCCATGCAACAAAAGACCCTCTGTAAAGTATCCTCACTGTTATTGTTTTTTTGTTCTCCCCATTTTGTTTTCCATAAATTTGCACCACATTTCCCCCCTTTCTGACAGGTGAGGCAGCACAGAAAGGCAGTTTATGGGTAGGATGGGTGAATACACAGCATTAAAAAAAAGGCAAACAGAGACAGCAGCTTAAATTCCCTCAGGTGATTCCTTTTTAATTTTGAGACAGCCCAACCTTGAGAGTTGCCATCTCCCTTTTTCTTTTCCTTCTGCCTGCATTCAACATGCTTATGTGTAGCCGTAACTCTAGCAGGCTAAAGCAGCTCATTTGCATGTGAGATGAACAGTATCAGTATAACATGAAAATACATTTCCATTGCAATATACAGCCCAGGAAGCTTTACATTTACCACAAGGTTACTCTTCTCCTATAATAGTGTGATAATGTGGCATGGAATTAGATTATTGTACTTACATACAATTTCTGGCGGCCAAATCTCTATGGACAAACTTTTTGCTTGCAAGGTATTTCATACCTTTTGCTACTTGAAGGCCAAATCCAATTAAATCTTTAACTGTTGGGTTCTGTAAAACACAAACATTTACAATCATTAAAAGGATATACAATGAGGAGTCCTGTGACTAACAGATTTATCAGGGCATAAGTTTTTGTGGGAATAACCCACTTCATCAGATGAATTGAAATGGAAATTACTGAAGCAGGAGTATATATAAAGGATATAATATATAGTAAATTATGGCAATACTGATTGGGAATGAATTGGTCATCTTGGCTGTCACTTTTTTGTCATGACCTTAACATATTGGGGCTTAGTATCCTGCTTTCAATTTGTACTGAAGAAGGCCTAGTGAAAGGCAAAAGATGGCAGTGAACGCAGGCACAAGTTTAGATCAGGCTCCAGATAACAGTAGCTAAACAACTTTTATCTTGATAGAAAGACAGTGTACGAGGAAACAAGTGAAACCAGCACAACTTCTGGTCATGAAATATATAATATAATGGACCATAAACCCTGATCTAGTCAAGGTATTTTTACCACAGTATCAAGGGATGGGTTAGGCAAAGGTTGGCAGGGGGCTAGTTTGACTCCTAGTATAATTTCAAGTAGCCTTTGGGCTGCACTAAGTTACACGTGGCTGCCATGGTGCCAAAGGATCACCCCAGCAAAAAAGGGTCATCAGAGTGTAGGGGATTCACCCGGGGCCTTGTCAACTCAGTGATGGACTCACATGGAGTTACTATACCAGCTATACAACCTCCACATAGCAGATTAAATTTAAAGGGCATATCAGTAGGGGAACAGCATTTGGCCTATTCACTTTAAATATTCACTTCCAATGTTGCCCGCACAGTTGTTAAAATCTTTTGTTCTCTGTCTCAGTGACCATATCCATTTATGAATTCTTTACTGTCTTTTGATTGAACAACATTATCAATCAAAATTATTATAGGAACCTTTATATAAGTGAGTACCTCCAATTTGGGGACAAAAAGGGACTATGGCTCGGAGACTGGAACAGGCCCATCAACAACTGAATAGTTCAATCCTGCTCTGACACAGTCACTGACTTTTAATGACTTTCTGACTCAGTATTTCCAGTGGGGGTTGGTGCATAGGTGCTGACTTATTTCCCCCTGGGGGTGTTTTGCCCCAAAGATCCCACCCCTAGTTCCACCCCTCTTCTTGATTCCCTGTCCTTGCTCTGCCTCTCCCCACCTCAGCTTCAACCCCTCCCTTCAGGCCCCTTCCCACCTATTGTTCACTGCTCTCTGCCCTCCCTCAAGTGCCTCCCCCAGTTGCTCAACAGCTGGGAGCAGTGCTGCAGAACAACTGATGGATGGAGTGTGGAACAGCTGTGGCTAGGGGGTGCTGAGCACAAAGTATTTTTTCCCCATGGATGCTTGAGCTCTGGAGCACCCATGGAGTCAGCATCTATGGGTTACAGCCTGGAAAATATTCACTGAAAGGGCAGAAAGAGAAAAGGCTTCACACACAGCTTTTAAGTGACACGGTTTCCAAGCATGGAGAGCCATTCCAACCTGAGAAACGTGACATAGATGGAGGAGTGGGGGCAGTCATTTCCCCAAGAACATCGACCAAATCCCAAAGACACTCAGGAATGATAAGGACGCAGGGGAGGGGGAACTGCACTCAAGACGTTGTTTTGCCTGTCTCTGTACTGCTCCTGTGCTAAGAGCGAAGTGTCCATGTTAAAGAAGTTCTCATACAAAGCCTCTGTCTCTTACTTTACATGTCGTGTCCACGAAGAGTTAAACTATACACCAGGCTGCCCAAGGGGTGGAAGCTTTGGAGAGAATGTGCACAAATGACTGGGATGGCCTGGGAGGTTCGCACTGGTTTCAGAACCTAGGGCAGTTAGACTTTTGCATCAGATGGAGTCAGCTCTGTGGTGGGTATAAATCAGGCCTGCTCCCGTGTAGTTAATGGAACTGTGCAAATTTACATCACCAGATGTTCTCACCCACCAACTTTAATCTAAGAAACAAAATTTCTTAACAAAGAGCTTACAGATGGAAATGGGAAATCTTCATTGACAGTGAGTTCTGTGGATATATTCTGGAAGGGTATGTAGGACTCTCAGAACTAGGGATGTGAATCTTTAATCAGTTAACCAGTAAGCCTCACCCTTAATGGGTGATGCATACTGGTTAAGGTTAACTAGTGGAAGCTAGAGCAGCTTCCCTCCAGCCTTGATGGCAAGGGCCTGCCAAGGACAGGGGCTGCTGCAGGCCAAATGAGGGCCCCCGCTCTCCTATTCCTTTAATCACTTAACTGGTTAAACAATATGTTAAACAGGATTTTACATCTCTAATCAGGACAGTGGTTAATGGACAGAAATTACACCATTTTATAAACAGAATGGTTAGAACTTGTAACCTATAATACTATTAAAGAGCATAGAGAATGCCTAAACTGGTTGCACCATTTAATAGATCTGATACTATACTTACGTGAGCCTCATTCCTAATGAAGTTCCGAAGGTCTCCATGTTTCATATAAGGGAGCACCACCAAAGGAGATCCCTCAGTGGGCAAGCAAATTCCCAGCAGCGACAGGACATTGGGGTGAGTGAAATCTTTCATGATGATTCCTTCTTTGAGAAACTGAGCTACTTCTTCTAGGTCTGTAATTCCTGAGAGATCCGACAACAAGGGGATGGAGAAGGAAAGGAAGAGAGAGAGAGAAATCAAACAACAATACATCTCAGGTTCAATAAATTCTAACTCATCAGAATCTTCAGGGGATAGATATAATCTTGAAAACTGGTCATTTTCTCACCATCACCAATGGGAGAGGCAGTGCTTTTTTTGTAAGAAAAAAGATGCCAGTACTCCGGGGCAAAGTTGTTGAGCAAAAAATAACACGCCGTACTGGGAGCCGAAATGCGGTCGCGACCCCTTTAAGAGCCAAAACACTGAGCTGAGAGCCGAAACTTCCCTTCCTCCTGCGCTGGGGGCTGAAATGCGGCCGTGGCCCCTTTAAGGGCCATGTGTCCTGAGCAGGCTTCCATCAGGAGCCGTGCCGCCCCAGGAAAACAGGTGCCGGTACACAAGGGGGAAATGCCGTTCCTTTTCTGTGTGCTGGGAAAAAAGGTGACGGTACTCCGTTCCAGGCCGTACCATCACAAAAAAATCACGGAGAGAGGTATAACTGAAACACTGATCTAAATATGGTTGTGGTGTTCTGTATGTGATTCATATTGAAGTCAGTGGGCATGATCCCATAAAGCATGACTGTATTCATGTGAACAGCCACAGTGACCTCAATGATGCTATTCATATTAATAAAGTTATTCACATGTATGATAGGGATGTTAAAATTAGATTAATCAACTGACCGAATAGTTGCTGGGATTTCCATCGACTATTTGATTAGCTGCTAAGGGTGCTTCTGCTTTGAAATGTAACAAGAACCACCAGACTGCTGCTACATTTCAAAGGCTGAAGTACCGCGTGGTGTTCTGCCTTTGAAATTCTGCGTGGAACTCGGGGCCAGCAGGGCGTCTCCGGGTGCCTCTTGTACAATTCAAAGTGGAAGCGCCACATGGAGCCTGGGGCCAGTTGGGTACTCAGAGTTACTATAAAAAGGGGTAAGAATTAAAAAAATAATAAAGTACTTGAGAGAGACAGATATACGTACATGATGGGTTATTGAATATGTTCGATCACACGGCTTGCTGTGAACCTGAAAGTGTTGAAAACTTACTGGACTATACTCTAAATATAAATATGCAGTTATTAATTAATTCAATTAATTTTTATAGTAACTCAGAGTCCCCTGCTGGCTCCAGACTCCGTGCGGTGCTTCCGCTTTGAAATGTACAATAGCTTCAGCAGGGACTCTTGTACATTTCAAAGGCAGAACGCCACCACTGAGCCCCTTCCCCCTCCCACAGAGCTGGAGCAGAGGGGAACTAGCTTTTAAGTCGGCTCCTCCCCCCAGTACTCCTACTTCTTCCTCCCCTTGCTGCCTTTTTCTGATAGATGCAGCAAGGGATGAGGAAGCGACTAGTCGATTAGTCACTTACATTCCTAATGTAGGAGACTTTTCAGTTTGAACTGCATATTAATATTTATATTTAGAGTTTAGTGTAATAAGTTTTCAACACTTTCAGGTTCACAGCAAGCCATATGATAGAACATATTCAATAACCAATCGTGTGGATATATCGTACTTTATTATTTTTTAAATTCTCACCTTTTTTAGAGTAATTTTAAAAAAAAGTAATGCCTGAAGATAAAGCCAGGAATGAATCATTATTGCGATATGCATCAACTTCCTTCTGCTGGTTTTCAACACTTTCATTTATAAAAATCAAAGCTAAGCCAAGTTAATGGTGTGCAAAATGCTATTTCCCCTTTCCTCCCTCTCCTCCTACACCCATATTTGTATTTGGGGAAGGTGTGAACATTCTCTTCAACACACATATTTACAGAGTCCCATTTATCCATTCTGTAGCAGAACTGAAAGTAATGTAATTAGCCCAGGGGTGAATCTGACTCATAGTAGTTGAAGCTGAAGTCCATCTTTTATAGGTGAAAGTGGAACTCTGCAGTTCAATTTGCTATTACAGTTACTCAGGCTGTCTTAGGAGCTATGATGATGCCTCACTATTAAAGAATGTAACTCACGGTTCAAGGACTTTACAGCACAATGAATTTTCCTTCCATCACTGTCCAACAATGTCCCATGGTACACACACCCAAAATGCCCTGTGTGAAGAATGAGTAAGGTTAGCCTCAATTTCAGTAAGATTAGCTTTATATTACTTTTTACTTTACTAACTAGCAATTATGCTATAATATAGTCTTTATAGACTCTAATTGCAGACATTTGCAATGTATGCTTTATGACACACTAAACTGCAAATATACAAAGCTAGAACTCTATTTCCAGCATAATGGATATTCTTTTAATCTAAATCAAGAAATAAGTAAATGACAGAAGGCTAACACCACAACTGCCTAATATTCTTGCAATGACTATTTAAAAAATTCAACATTCCATCTCCCCACTCCTCTGCCACAACTCTGCTATTTAATGTATTCTGGAGGAGGGGACTGAATGATTCAAGGAAGTGAGAAGGGGGGCCTGAGTGTTTCATCTTCAGTTCACAAGTTAAAAATCTAGTCAGATGTTTCTGTTTAATAAGTTGGGTATCTTGCATAGAGCCAGGTTCAAAGCTGTCTGAAATCAACTGGAGTCTTCCGATTGACTTCAATGGGCTTTGGAACATGGCCCTAATGTTTAGAGAATGTGTCACCAAACAATGCTAATAACAATTTGCCTTCTTACTGGCAGTCTCAGCAGAGAATTGAATAGGAATGTAGACTGATATCCTTTTTCATCTCTACAGAGGGGCCTTTGGGTTAAGGAAGGGGCAGCATGGAGAAGCATACCCGGTCACAGACACAGTAACTTGTTCTGTGGCTCAACACAGCACTTAGAGCTCCAGGGCTGTGCATATTCAGAGAACACTTACTTATCACAATTAATAAAAATAGATACCCTGGAGAATCCCAATCAATGAGGTTGCCTGTTCTTAAATAGGTCTAATGAAAGGGTTTGCCTGCCAATATCATTAATGCATATTCATTGGGCACAAGAGGTAAAGGATCATTTTAAATTAATATTAATGCTGGCAGCCATAGAGCTAAAGCAGTTTTATATGCATTAGCACTGCAGAAAATAAAGCTAAGGAATTAATATCCAGAGTCAAAAGTTCTGAGCAAAACCAAAGGTTTAGTTCTCAAAACTGGAGCTAGCTAGCAGACTTTTTTCTAAAAGTAACCAAAATTTCCCAAGCTTGGAACCTGGGTACATTTTATGCAAATACTCAAATATGAGTCATTAAAAATTTTATGGTTTTGTCCCTTTCTGCCTACAAAAGGGGCAATTTAAAATAAGGAGATGAGGAGCCTAGCAAATGATATTAGTGACATTTCTTGGTAGTTTGATAATATCGAAAAAATATATGGGAATTTTGTTTTGGGAAAAAATAAAGCAATGCTCTTGCTATGGGAAACAATCTATAAATTAGGGTTGGCAAAATTCAAATTTTAGTCCTTTAATAATTGCAACAAATATAATTTAAGCTTTTTGATGTTTATACATTTAAATTTTCACAGTTGTGAGAAATTCATTGGGCACAAGAGGTAAAAGGGGGAGGGATAGCTCAGTAGTTTGAGCATTGGCCTGCTAAACCCAGGATCATGAGTTCAATCCTTGCAGAGACCACTTATGAACTTGGGGCAAAAATTTGTCTGGGATGGTACTTAGTCCTGCTGTGAAGGCAGCAGACTGGACTCAATTACCTTTCCAGGTCTCTTCCAGTTCTAGGAGATAGGCACTCTCCATTAATTTAATTTAAAAATCATGGGGGAACCAGGAAAATTATTTAATGACAGATATTGAGATTCAGAAAGTTAAAGCTATACAACAGTTAAATCACAAATTGTCAACTTCCCATGTCAAAATATACAAAGAAAACATGCTGAAACCAAACTCTATTAAATTCTCAAATAGCATTTTTCTTACTTTGTCCATTTGTAAATATTGATTATTATCAATAGAAATATTGCAAGGTACAGTAAAACCAACATTTACGAATTCAAAATGCAACCCTTACCAGTATAACTATAATGCACTGAGGCGGAATACAGTGCCTGTTTATTTAATTTTGACTATTTTCCTGCACCAGAGAAATTGGACAAATGGTTTACAGAGAAGCTTCCATCACTGTTCCCTGGTTTTCTAACCCCCAGTTTTTGGGTGCTCAATTGGAAACATTTTATGCCTGATGTTCATAGAATCATAGAACCATAGAACTGGAAGAGACCTCAGAAGGTCATCAAGTCCAGCCCCCTGCTCTAGGTGCTTGAGGTGCTGAAATCTAAAATTTTCACTTAGGTCACCCGTGCATGATGAAGTGTCCAAAATTGACATTGGCATGGGGGTCTGGAAGAATGGGGAACCTTGGAGCAAGTCAGGCACTCAGAGGCTGTGGACTTGGGAGGGAGAATGGGGGAACATAATACTCATAGGCATGAAGGGACACAAAATCTCTGGCATTGAGGGGTAGAATCAGGGGCATCCAGAGCCCCTAGCATGGGGGAGAAGGGTGCAATGAAGGGAGAGGTGCATAGTGAACATAGAGTCCATGTCATGTGGCAGAACAGTGTAACAGAGAGCATGACACAGAGCCCCTGGCATGGGGGATAATACAAGGAGTCCCCGAAATACAGGGGGGGGGGAGTGAATGGCACATAGGAAGGTTTGGGGGTGGGGAGCATATGGAGGGATGTGTCCCTAGTACAAGCCATGTGTTCAATCTATAAAAGCACACAATGTGCACAAGGCTCTAATTAAAATAATAATTGCAATACATTTCAATGATATATAAGATGCTGAATAGTGATAGAAATGTAGCCGTGTTAGTCTGGGGTAGCTGAAGCAAAATAAGATGCTGACTTCAGAAAGGAATATAATGAATGGTTGTGCAAAAATGCTGTTAGCAAGATAAGAGCTGAAATACCTACCTCTTCCTATTATCTCACTGAAATGCACAATCAGGCTGTCAGCCCCAATGACCACATGCTGAACTTCTTTCACCAGGTCTGGGTTTAAGGCACTGATGTCAATGTGAACATTAGTTTGCAGCAGTGGACTAGCTAAATCTGAGTCCCCACTAGACAGAATGGGGGATAGGTCTGTGTGAGAATACTGTGCTGGTCTGCATGAGCCATTCTGAGAAAAATTTGGAAACTGATCTGCAAAATAAACAGAAATTAGTTTAATTCTTTTAGGATTCCTTCTCTGCTCACTGGAAGCTCAAGAGTTGTATTTAACCGGTACTTGCACAAAGTCAGTTATACTCAATCAGTTTGGAAGTTAGCCAACACTCTCAATCACAAAACGGGAGAGGAAAGTACATGTTGCTACCTTGTCAAAGCTCATGTATCCTATGGCACCAAAGATAGAAGTTTATTTAGGGCCCAACCCAATTTCTTTTGAAGTAAAAGGCAAAACTGCCACTTATGTCAAAGGGAATAGGCCCTTCCTTATCTAGCCAATCCCCATAGTATAGCTAGAATATTTAGCCATTGATAGGAGTAAAATTGGAGAAGAACACAGATAAAGTAGTAAATAGTAAAGTATTCAGAATACACAATTTTGGATTACTATCTGATTATAATTCCATGAGCAATCAAAAACAGCCCGTGACAAGCTAATAGTCAATATTCAACCAGGGAAATGCCTAAGAGTGATTCATATCCTGTAGCTTCCAAAGATAATGTAATTGGTGTAACATAAAAAAACCCCAAACCCAACAAAAAACCAGGTGCTGTAATTTGAAAAAAAAAAATCTGCCAACAGATTTTAAATTACAGCAATTGCAATGTTTCAGTTAAGCATAGCAAATTATGTGGGAATAGTTTAAATCAAAATACCATTCACATTTTACTACCATTTTGCACAACAGAATCAAAGTAGGGATGTAAAAGAGTAGTTGATTAGTTGACTACTCGCTCCCCCTCCTTTGCTGCCTCTGTATCAGAGACAGAAAGGAGTGGGGAAGCAGGAGCTAGTGCTGAAGGGAGCTGGCTTAAAAGCCGGTCCCCCAGCACTGTCTCTGTGCTAGGGGGGAAGGTGCAGGGGAGGCAGAGATGCAGCGGTCAGGGACCCAGCAGGAGCCAGGACTGATGAGTCCTGGCTTGCGGAAGGTCCCGTACGTGCCCCCACTGCACTTTGTCTTTTAAATGAAACAAGAGCCGGGTGAGGTAGGTCCAGCACCAGGCGTGAGCCAGGACTCTGCAGTCCCAGCTCCTGCTGGGTCCCTGACTGCTGTTCCTCTGCCATTTAAACGTAGTAAGAGCCACCTGGCTCTTACTACATTTAAAAGGCAGAGGTGCAGTAGGGTAGGTCTGGGACCAACCCCCCGCTGTGGCTCTTCAATTTAAATATAGTAGGCGTACACAATTGTATTGAGTGCACGATTACTTAATTACCCACTTCTTAAGAGCCTTAAATCAAAGAGCCTAATTTTGTTTTTAGTTACATATGGAATGACTTCAGCAGAGGCAGTGAGCAGAATTTAGTTCATAGTCAAAGAAAGAAACTCTAACGGATCAGGCTATTTTAGTAAGAAAAAAGAAATTGGACATAAATATGTTACATGAAATTATAAGATGCAGATAGTATTAAAATTATTAATTGGATTCCAGATTCTGACTCCATGCTGTTCTGTTTAGAAACAGAAATCCCTCTCACATTTATGTAGTACCAGGAGGGAATGTATCCATTATCATGTGTAACTGACAAGAGTCTTTCCAGTTTTGTAAAATAATGTTAAAACCTGTTATCAATATGCCTTCTAAGCTTTCCAATGCTCTTTTCATTTTATTCCTTAGAGTAACTAATATGCATATCAAACACATACTTAGTATTAATTAAGTTTTTGTGATTTTCTAGGTAAAATATGTAGCTTTCTTTTGTATCAAGAAGATAAAGGAACCATGCAGGAGAGTATGGCAAACATGTCCTAGACACAGCGAGGAGAATAATTGTTTTTTGGTTTGTTGCCAGTTCCAAAAAAATGGAGGTAGAGGAAAAAATCAGTTTGACCCAAATCAAATTAAAAAATTCTAAAAAATTTCAGCCATCAAAAAAGTCCATACAATTATTGAACAAATTGTTTACTTTGACTTTACTGTTCACTGTGGTTTCTGGATATATTATTAACATAAAAACAAAATAAATTAAGGGTTAGCTTCTCCAAACAAATGGAGAAGGAGGAATTAGTGGTATCTTTAGCTCAGTGGTTAGGACACTCACCAAGGATGTGGAAGATCCACATTTAATTCTCCCCTTGGCCTGATGTAGACCAGCTGTCTGAATATAGGTCTCCCACATTACAGGAGAGTGCCCAATTCAGTGCTGTCTGGCTTTCTCAATTTTTCCCATTCAAGCTATTCCACTCTCTATGGCTACGTCTACACTGGCCCCTTTTCCGGAAGGGGCATGTAAATTTCACTAGTCGTCGTAGGGAAATCCGCGGGGGATTTAAATATCCCCCGCGGCATTTAAATAAAAATGTCCGCCGCTTTTTTCCGGCTTTTAAAAAAGCCGGAAAAGAGCGTCTACACTGGCCCCGATCCTCCGGAAAAAGTGCCCTTTTCCGGAGGGTCTTATTCCTACTTCTTATTCCTACTTTGAAGTACTTTGAAGTAGGAATAAGACCCTCCGGAAAAGGGCACTTTTTCCGGAGGATCGGGGCCAGTGTAGACGCTCTTTTCCGGCTTTTTTAAAAGCCGGAAAAAAGCGGCGGACATTTTTATTTAAATGCCGCGGGGGATATTTAAATCCCCCGCGGATTTCCCTACGATGACTAGTGAAATTTACATGCCCCTTCCGGAAAAGGGGCCAGTGTAGACGTAGCCTATAAGTAACTGACTACTTCTTGGCACAAAGATGTGAACTTGGTCTCCCTCTCCCCTGAATGAATGCCTTGGCCACCAGGTGAATCTCAAGCTCAGTGACTCTTCAAGCATTTTGTAAAAGGAAGACAAGTTTGGAAAGAGAGACAGAGGGTACATCTAAACTACATCCCTTTTTCGATAAAGGGTTGTAAATTAGACGCATCAAAATTATAAATGAAACCGGGATTTGAATTTCTCATGCTTCATTTACATAAAGCCGCTTTTCAAAAAAAAAAAAATGCGGTGAAGAGAGAAAAGCCCCGTTTCGAAAAATCCTGTAACCTACAGGATCGAACCTGTAACCTACAGGCTCTTTTGAAACAGGGCATTTCTGTCGAAAAATCCATGACTTCATCACAGGTTTTTTTTTTCAAAAAGCAGCTTTTTGAAAAAAGCCGCAGACACCATTATGTAAATGAAGTGCAAGAAATTAAAATCCCGGCTTTGTTTACAATTTCGATACGTCTAATTTACATCCCTTTATCGAAAAAGGGATGTAGTTCAGATGTACCCTGAGAAAGACCCAACATAAGCAGAAGTAATCACACAGCTTGATTTTTGAATCCTTAGCTGAATTGCCATGTTGGACACTTAGAATATATGGCATTTCATTTTTAAGTGAGCATAGCTGATGTAGGAGTCATTGAAACACTGTTATCCTTAGAACTCCACTTTTTACCTGGTAGGCCTACATAAACATAGAGTAAAAAATTAATAAATCCACAGTTCCTCATTAAGGTTTGGAATATGGTATTTTTTTCTTTGACTGTTTACACTGATTTTACAATGTGTTCTCTAGTCTCATCTCATTTTACCACTTAGACTATAGTGAAAATTATAATAATAAAAAAATCCTTCAATTTAACATGGTGAAATACCCCTGAAGTCTACTTTCTATTAAAAAAAGCAGGTAAAGGTCTCTAACAAAAGACAGACAGGTCTTATGAAAAAATTAAGCTATAAGATATAGTTCAAAACAGGTGTTTCTATGAAGATAGCTGAAACATGAGAAAGTTAAAAATTTGCAACTCCTGCTCAGATTAACAACAGACACGCACCTTCTAGAAATGTTGATCTGTAGTCTACTGAGTCACTAGAAACCATTTCTGTAGTTGGACTTATACTCCTTGCGCTCACAAGCCTATCCAAATGAGGAGTGTGCACTCTTCCATCATAACGAACTAAATCACTACCCAGATCTGAAAAGTGGTATGAAAGAAACAGTGTCAAACAGTCATGTACAATGTGTGTCAATTCTAATTTAGAACATACATAGAGGCAAGATTTTTGGCTGTGATGAGAAGAGAGGCCACCAGGGAAATTTGAAAGAGGGATAGATGTTGTTCTGATACTCAACAAAAAAGGTAGAGCAGATTGCGTGTTGCTCTAATTTATACCAGCTGGTTATAGTCTGTAAGGGACTCTACAATAGCTGAGTATAGATCAGTGTTTCTTAAACTTTTTAAGACCGAAGGACACCAAACAATTTTTTTTTATGAGGAACACAAGGATTTTTTGTTGAGAGAAAAAGAAAAAGGTTGGGGAGGGGGGGAGTTATTGAGAAAAAAAAGGTTGCCTGCCCCTTTAAGGGTGTCCATTTTGAACTCTGTTGTTTTCGGCGGCACACCGGTGTGCCACGGAACACAGTTGAAGAAACATTGGTATAGATGAAGTACAGTTCACTCCAGCCAGGCTCTCTTCCTATCCCTTTTGCCAAGACTGAATAGAGGAGAGGCAAGGCTAGGGTTATCCTGCCTCACCTAAAATCTTCCTGTTCTCAGAAGGCCAGATGTATTTTTTGGCCTTTCATACAGTCTTGGCACCAAAAAGGAGCCGAAATGCAGTTAAAGATTGGACCTATATTAGGCCGTTTCTACAGGCAGGGTATATGAAAAGGCTATTGCATTACATGTAAGCAGTGCATACAATAGTTAAGCTTTACAAAACTCCCCCACATTTTTAAATTATTTCATAAAATTAGCAATAATTCACCTTTAATTTGTTTTTTCCTTTTCATCCATAGAAAAAAGCCCAACAACAATAAAAATAACACTGATATTGAGACAACTCCAGCAATCAGTCCTGTGAAATTCTGATCTTGCAGAATCATCACTTTTCCAATAATTATTGAGGAAACTTCTTGCTTCCACTAACAAACAAAGAAAAAGACATTGTAATAGCTGAAGATTTTTAAAATAAAAAAATCCTCCAATATCTATAATACTCATTAGCAATGAAACAGTGTGTCTGAAATACCCTTTTTGGGCTAAATCCTGGCCTGAAAGGCTCCACCAAGGAGAGAAGTTTGGTATGATGAAGGAGATTTAAACTGGTGGAAATGAACTTGAATCTGGTCCTCTAAAGTTTATTACTTCCTTTCAAGAAGCCAAGTAGCAATCACACCCACAAAACGATATTGCCTACATGAAACCCAGCATTTGCACACATAGACAATTACTTATTTTTTTGCATTACTATAACACAAAGGAGATACAGACCTGGACCAGAACCCAACTGTAACAGGCATGGGCAGCAGGTGAACCCCTTCTTCAGAGAAGATTAGGCTCCAGATACACCCGCCCGCAGGGTTACCAGGTAGGTTTAGAAAAAATACTGGACACACTTGAGGGAGGGAGGAGGGACTGGCCGGGAAGGGGGTGGGGCTGGTTGCGGAAGAGGGGCGGGGTCAGGGGGTAGGGCTGGTGGGTGGGGGGTCAGGGGCAGCGCGGCTGGCCGGGGGAGATGGGGGGTCCTGGGGACAGGGCTGGCGGGCGAGGAGGGGGGTCGGGGGCAGCGCAGCTGACCAGGGGAGATCGGGAGGAGGAGAACCAGCTGGCAGGAAGCAGGGGTGGCCGGGAAGGGGTTGGGGGCAGCGGAGCTGGTTGTATGGGTCGGGGGAAGGGGGGAGGGGTGGGACTGACCTGGTCACGTGTAGACCCCATGCACGGTCCACAGAAGCGCGAGTGAGTCCGGCTGCGGCTCCACCACGCACTGAGGAGCGGGGACAGGGCTTCTCCTCCTCCCCAAGGTGTCAGACGCAGCCAGGGCTCCCAGCGCCGATCACGCCCCGCCTCCCAGCCACTCCCCCAACCCCCGCCAGGCTTCCATCTGGTGCCCAGCCAGAAATCCAGGAAATACCGGACATTGCACATGTCCGGTACTTGCTGGATTTTTTTACTAAACAGAGGGCCCAAAAGGGGAAGTTCAGGGCTCAGACTGTCTGGTGAGCCCTGAGCTTCCCCTTGAAGCCAGAAGAGCTCCTGCTGGTAGGCTCAAGCACTAGGCAACTGGTAGCCCTGAGCTGCCCCCAGCCACTGGCTAGAGCAGAGCCCCTCCCAGCTTCAGGGGAGAGGCAGAATAAGGGCTGGACCTCAGGGTAGAGCATAGGCAGGGCCACAGGCCTGGGTTAGGGGTTGACTTTGCCTCCCCTGGTCTATGATACCTGCCACCCATGGTGATAGGTGTTGCACAGGCACAGAACAAGGGCAACAATCCCAACTCTAAAGTGCTTACAATCTAAACTGCCACTTTGTGTTAATCAAATTGCACTGATAAAAGTGGGGGGTTATAGTAAAAAACACTATCTAATTTTAAAACAGCCCTACTTCATGTCGTTTAGGCTGAAATATGCTGCAGGCCCTATAGTATAGTTCACAAGGTCATGTGATTCTATCCTTGCCAATTTTAAGCTAGTCAACAAGTTTAAAAAAAAAAACCCAGCAAACAATGACCAGGCAAAAATATTTTAGGTCCAGGGCACTATCCCAGTCAACTGGAGTGAATTTGGCAAGCCTTTTCTTTCCTTGTCTGGAAGTCAGTCCTTTGGGTACTAGAATGAAGGATTTGTCCATCAAAAGTGCAAATATTTTTCTTTGCTGAGCAGAGAGCAATTTCCAAGGCTTTTTGCCAGTAAACAAGTAGAAAGCTCGATTAACCCCTTCAGTACTGAACACTTTGCTACCACAAGAAGAACATGCCACATCTATGCCACATCTTAGGCATCAAAAGGACTAAGGGTATGTCTACACTAGCCCTCTAGTTCGAACTAGGGAGGCTAATGTAGGCATTCAAACTTGCAAATGAAGCCCGGGATTTAAATATCCCAGGCTTTATTTGCATGTTCCTGTCCGGTCACCATTTTTAAATGCCACTAGTCCGGACTAACTGCCCGTGGCTACACGCGGCAGTTAAACGGTAATTCGAACTAAGTCCTTAGTTCGAATGACCTGTTACACCTCATTCCACGAAGCGTAACAGTTAACTCGAACTAAGGATTTAGTTCGAGTTAACGTTTGACTGCCGCATGTAGCCGCGGGCAGTTAGTTTGGACTAGGGGGATTTAAAAATGGTGCCCGGACAGGAACATGCAAATAAAGCCTGGGATATTTAAATCCCGGGCTTCATTTGCAAGTTCGAATGCCTATATTAGCCTCCCTAGTTCGAACTGGGGACTAGTGTAGACATACCCTCATATACATAATATATGAGAGACATGGCATTTTCAATCTTCTATGAAAATGTATTTGCCAAAGGGAAGGCATAAAGAGAACATTTGGTTTCACAGTTTATCAGCTCTATAGCCAAGAATTAGTACTTGTACTTTTAACAGAAATTAGTTGCTATTGTATTTGTACCGAGGTAGACCTTAAAGGATGCAGTCATGGACCAGGACCACATTGTGCTAGATGCTCTACACAAGATGAACAAACATTCCTCAGCCCAAGGACCTTGCCACCAAAATCAGTGGTCCCCAAACTGCAGGGTGTACTCCACTAAGGAAAATTGAGGGGGGCATGACAGGGTCTAAACCAGGCCGGGGCAAAATATGGGCCACAGGACAGATCTGGCCTGCCAGGCCACCGGATCCAGCCCGCAGCTGCTGCGGGGAGCTCCAGGCAGGCTCCCCGCTACCTTGCCCCAGCCACATGCCGCAGCTACAGGGAGGCTTTTTTTTAAAAACTGTGAGTCCGGAGGGGAGGGGGAAAGGTTTAGGAGGGGAAAGCTTTAGGCCAGAAACTGGCCAATGGGAGCTGCCTGTTTCAATGGCAGGCAGCCACCAGAGCGCATGGCTGTAGCCTGGAGTGGGAGGAGAGGGGGGGCAGGCAGGGAGACAGATTCAGAAATGGCACTGGCTGGTAAGTCTCCTGGCAGATCCTACCTCTGGCACCCCAGTCTTTCCCTTCCCCAACCCTCTGCCCCCCAATCCACATACTCAAATCCTCCCCTCCTGTACTCATATCTCCTCCCAGATCTGGCTTCCCAATCTCCTATCCCAGATCACAGTCCCCTCCTGCCCTAGCGCTCACAAGCCAAATCCCCGCACCCCCTGCTCTATCCCAATTCCATGCCCTAGGTCACAATCCAACCCCCTACACCCCAGTCCAGTGTCCGCCTCCTTACCCCAAACTCCCTTCTGCACCCAACCTCCATCTCAAACCCTGCACCTTCTCCATTAATATCCTGGAAGAACGCAGCCCTCGACCACTTTCCAAATTCTTGGAGAGACCCCCCCCCATCAAAAATTATTGCCCCTCCTGGTCTAGACTGCTCCCACACGAGGCAGAGGAGTGCCATGCAGCCCCACTCCACTCCAGCCCCACCCAACTCCCAGCTGAGGACCTGGCCTCAGCTGGAGCCTTGCCCTGATCTTAGCCCCTGACTATAGCAGCTGCCAGCCCTGGCCCTGCCCCCATCCCTGATGTTCACTCTTGGTTGTGGCTCCTGCCTGCAGCACCAGCCCTGCTCCTGGCAGGGTGCAGATAAATTACATTTGGGGGGGGGGGAGGAGGGAAGGCTGAAAGAACATAAGAACGACCACACTGGGTCAGACCAAAGGTTCATTTAGCCCAGTATCCTGTCTTCTGACAGGGGCCAATGTCACATGCCTGGATCAAGTGATTCATCCCCGTTACCCATTCCCAGCCCTGACAACCAGAGGCTAGAGGCACCATCCTTACCTATCCTGGCTAACAGCCATTGGTGGACCTATCCTCCATGACTACTTAGTTCTTTTTGGAACCCTGTTGAAGTCCTGCCTTCACAACATCCTCTGGCAAGGAGTTCCACAGATTGACTGTGTGTTGTGTGAAGAAATACCTCCTTTTGTTTTAAACCTGCTGCTTATTAATTTCATTTGGTCAACCCTAGTTCTTGGATTGTGAGAAGGAGTAAATAGCTTTTCCTTCTTTATTTTCTACACACTAGTCATGATTTTACAGACATCCATCATATCCCCCATTAGCCATCTCTTTTCCAAGTGGAAAAGTCCCAGTCTGATTAATATTACGTTCTCCTCATAGGGCAGCTGTTCCACACCCCTAATAATTTTTGTTGCCCTTTTCAGAATCTTTTCCAATTCCAATATATATGTTTTGAGATGAAGTGACCACATCTGCATGCAGTATTCAAGATGTGGGCATACCACGGATTTATATACAGGCAATGATATTTTCTGTCTTATTATGTATCCCTTTCTTATTGATTCCCAACATTTTGTTTGCTTTTTTTACTGTTGCTGCTCATTGAGTTGAACTATCCACAATGACTCCAAAATCTCTCTTGAGTAATAATAGCTAAATTAGATCCCATCATTTATATGTATAGCTGGGATTATATTTTCCAATGTGCATTATTTTGCATTTATCAACTTGAATTTTACTTGCCATTTTGTTGTCCAGTGTCCCACTTTACCTTTGAAGCTCTTTGCCATCTGCTTTGGACTTAATTATCTTAAGCAGTTTTGTATCATTTACAAGTTTTTGCCACTTCACAGATTACCTTTTTCTCCAGGTCATTTCTGAATATGTTGAATAGGATTGGTCCCAGTACAGAACCATGGGGAGCACCACTAGTTACCCCTCTCCATTCTGAAAACTAGTGATACAAAAAGTTTGGAAATCACGGCTCTAAATGAAAGTCATACTGCAAGTTTTGAGCCTATTCTCTCTAAAGTCACTGGCAAGATTCCTGTTTATTTCAGTGGAGCAGGATAGGGCATACAAGATACACAGTAAGCGGTGGGGAGCCTTTTTCAGGTTGGAGGCTACTGACCCTCAGAAAAATGATTTGGGGGCCACACACAAGTGAGAAGCGACCCCCCCCAAAAAAAACAAACCCTCACTGACATGGTCCCTGGTCATGAGAAGAAGAAAAACATGCCTCACATTTCCCTCAGAGCATTGGGAGGGCCAGCCTGGGTTTTGTGTGCACCAACCCCACGAACCTGCCAGGAGGTAGGTGGGGTGTGTGTGTGTGTGTGTGTGTGTGTGTGAATCAGTCAGAAGCCCTGAGCCTTGGGGGCCAGATCCAGGTAAGCTAAGGGTTGCATCCAGCTCCCAGGCCTTAGGTTCCCCACCCCCTGGTTTAAAGGAACATAATTTGTGATTTTTTTTTTCTGTTCTCAGCAGTCTGAAAGATGCTTGTCATGTAATATGAATCAACATAGGGTGAAATCCTATTTAAATCAATGGCAACATCCTCACTAACTCACGTGGGCCCAGGTTTTGATTCACAGAAGGTGAATGACTTTGGTTCAAGAACTTGTCCTAAATATTTGTATTTTAACAAACTAACAAACTGAATTTTTGTAAGAGGAGAACAGATTATTTCATGTATCTGAGGGGTAGCCGTGTTAGTCTGAATCTGTATAAACAACGAGAAGTCCTGGGGCACTTGATAGACTAACACAGCGTTTCCCAAACTATGGGCCGCGGCCCGGTACCGGTCTGCAGGAAAAAAGTACCGGGCCTCAGCATGGCTGCCGGGGTGTACCGGGCTCCTGCATTCCCCGTGCGGCGCTGGGTCCCCCAAACCCTGAGCTGGGCTGGGCGGAGGATGCAGCCTGATGTCCCGGGTTCCCGGCAGAGATGTAGCGAGGGGGGAGCAGAGGGAGGGCAGTTGCCCCCAGGAACCACACCAGGGGGTAGCCGGGCTGGGCTGTGGGGAAGTGCGGGGCATTGGGATCACCTGGGCTGCAGGAGGAGGGAGGTGCCAGGAACCCAGCTCTGGACTCAAGGGAAGAGAGGGAGGGGCAGGGAATCACCACTGGGCTCAGCATGTCTACGCAGTTGGGAGAGGTGCAGGGAAACGGAGCTCAGCTGGGCTGCGGGAATAAGGAGGTGCAGGGTGCTGGGCTGAGCTGTGGGGGCGGAGGAGGAGGTGCAGAGCTCAGAGCTCAGTTTGCCTGCAGGAGGAGGGAGGTGCCAGGAACAGGGGCTAGACTCAAAGGGTCTGAGGGGTGGGAAATCAGAGCTAGGCTTAGCAGTTTTGCGGGGTTTGGGGGGAGGTGCAGGGAAATGGGGCTCAGCTGTGCTGTGGGGGAGCCATGCAGGGAACCAGTGCAGGGCTCAACTGGGCTGTGGTGGATGGGGGAAGGCATAGGGAACAGAAGGGGGGAGGGATAGCTCAGTGGTTTGAGCATTGGCCTGCTAAACTGAGGGTTGTGAGTTCAATCCTTGCGGAGGCGATTTGGGGCAAATATTTGTCAAGGATAGTACTTGGTCCTGCTGTAAAGGCAGGGGACTAGACTTGATGACCTTTCAGTTCTAGGAGATAGGCAATCTCCTTTAATTTAAGGGCAGCTCAGCTGGGCTGTGAGGGGCTGCAGGGAACTGGTGCTGAACTCCCTTGGATTGTGGGGGGGATGGTTTTGGGGGAGGTGCAGGGAACTAGCTGGAGTGGGCAGCTCAGTTGGGTTGCAGGGGAGGGAGGTGCAAAGAAGTCTAGTGGGGAGGGAACAAACCAGGAGCCCTGAAATGACCTCCCCTGGGCCAAAAAATCCCTTGTCTGGGACAAGTCAGGTCCAGAGGGTGCCAGACCAGGGAGGTCCGACTCCTACTCTAGTGCCCTTCTTGCACTCTCCCTCCTAGCCAGATACCCTACCCCCAATCTGCTCCTGCTCCCGCCTCTCAGAGTGCCTGTGTAGCACCGGGTACCCCAAGCCCTGGCCCAGGCTGGGTGGAGGATGCAGCCGGGTGAAACAGTGAAAAATTATTCATTTTTCTTATATGTGTTTATTATTTGGGGCTGCAAAAAACAGTATTGAAAAAAACTGGGTTCCAACTAAAGTAAAAAGTTTGGGAAACCCAAAGCTGGTATAGCCAGCTTTCTATTGATCTTACAGTCCATTTATCCAATCCACATTCCCTTAACTTGCTAGCAAGAATATTGTGAGTGTCCGTATCAAAAGCTTTGCTAAAGCTGGTACTGGGGGCTTTGGGAGGACCAGAAACAATTTATTTGCATAGTCATAATTTGCTTAATGAATATGCAAATATGCAAATGAATGTTACTGGTCCTCCAAAAGCTCGTGAATGGATTTACTGGTCCTCGCGTCAAAAAGTTTGGGAACCCCTGGACTAATAGATTTATTAGAGCATAAGCTTTCATGAGCAAAGACCCACTTCATCAGATGCATCTGATGAAGGGGTCTTTGCCCATGAAAGATTATGCTCCAATAAACCTGTTAGTCTATAAGGTGCCTCAGGACTTCTTGTTTATTCAGATTATCTCATCTTTTTTCTACGTCCCATTGATTCCAAGGAAGACCTGCAGGATCAGAACCAAAACTATCACCTCATGATTTCCATGTGGTTCCCTGTCTACCTGTCCAGATCCACCTGTGGTATCTTGTCTTACAATCTTATCTCTTAAAGATGGGGAACGGATCATCTTTTTCTGTGCGTCTGTACAGCATCTAATACAATGGAGTCCTCATCCATGACTGGTGTTCCTAAGTGATCCCTCAATACTAGTAGTAATAACGTTTCACATAAAAGAATTCACATTTTTCTGAAGTAAGTTGGAACTTAGAAAAGTTAATACACACACACAAAAGGGAAAGTCAATGAACTGAAATCACTACCAACATCAGGATTAGAGATGCATTTTAAGTTTGCAGCTACCATTATTCCAGTGGCATCATTATTAATTATGTCATATGTGGAGTAAGGATATCTTACCTCTATATTTAGCTCACTATGGGATTTTAGCAGATCTCTGGGAACCATACAGAAAATTGATTCAGACTGAAAGACGATGTTCTCACAACTTTTATTTCCAACTTTTAGTACCTCACCTTTAATAGCTTCGGAGTCAATGTTATTTCCCTGGAAAAAAATTTAAAACATTATTAATTAATCATTTAATATAACTCTTAAGAAGATGGTCTATTATTGATTCAGAAAATATTATTTCATGATAGCAAAAGCAAACATGAAATAAAACAAAATAATACACAATTAGCCTTCTCTTGCCTAGCCAGTGCGCATTTTTAATTTTTGTTAATTGCATTTTTGCAGAAAAACAAAAAGGGAAAGAAAATGCGTAAGGACAAACTCTGCTCTTAGTTACACTCATGCAACCCACGCGGATTTCTAAAAATGTAAACATCCAAGGAACATATTCTGCTGGTATTTTTACTCTCGCACATTTTTGCATAATTCACATGAGAAAGGAAGCATTATATAGCTCTGTTTATACAAAACTGGCATTCTGTTATCTACTACATTGTAGGCATCTCAAACATTTTGTTTTGTAAATGGCAAGGGGAGGAGATATATTATATTTATAAAGTGAGTGAAACTCGACAGCAAATTGCTAGCACAGAACAGGGCAAATTGTAAGGTAACCATACATCCTATTTTGGGCTTGGACAGATCCTCTATCCCAGATGCCCAACTAGACATTTGTTGATGGTCAGTTGACAAGAGCAAACAGGTAAAATGCCTGGTTTTGCCCCCCAAAATAGGATGCATTCCCTGGGGAGAGTGCAGAGGAACATTTTGTGGGGAGGGGGGCAAGGATGGGGAAGTGGCTCCAGACAGCAGGGCTTGGGCAAACAGTGGTGCCAAGAAGTGTAGGCCAGCCCTGGGTTGGGGATGAGAGGTTTGCTTCAATTCTATGTAGGATAGGAGGGGGCTCAGGCCAGGCCAGTTTTGGGAATATGGTCACTCTAGCAAACTGGATACAAAGAAACATGTTCTACAAGCCAGAGATGAGCATTCACTAGAAAAAATTGGTGGCATTAAAAGAATCCCATTCTGCACTCCTTACTCAGGAAAACTGCCCTTCACTACATACCAGACCAATATTATTATTGCTACTTGAATCATGTAAGAGTCCAAAGACCCTGTTCAGAATTAAGGAGGGTGGCCATTCATGCATTCCCAGAATACAGGATAATCTGGTGATTCCAGGAGTAGTGTGGACTTGCCCCTGGTTGTGAGATTCCACCCTGCGCATGTGACTATGCATGCTCAGTATATACAAGGTCACAATAGTGGGGGAAGATGGAAGATACCCCTCTTTCTCCATCCCCAACTTTGCTGCTTGAGCTGAGTGCATGCTATCATAAATGTAGAGCTGTGCAGGTTTGTAAGAATGGGAGAGAGAAGGCTATAAAAACTGCAAAAAGTGTTTGACCAGAAAAAAGTCTCTGTGTGGTTTGTGGCTAGGAAAGACACAGGATCGGGGCCACATCCTGTCATAGTCCCCCTTTCACAACAGCAGATAAAACCATGATCAGTTCTGTTCCCATATCAGAAGGGACAGACAATTAAAAACAGATGTCCAGCTTAAAACCAGGCAAATAGCCTTCCTAGGAGAAGCACTCTCTTGGTGCTGGGCAGCACACAAATATTTAAGAAAATATAGCTCCAGACAGCATAGTGCACTTGTGCTCAATCTTATAGGGACTCACAGCAGCACCACTTAATTAAATACCCTGTCTCTGAATCGGAATAGAACTGATGGACATTTTCAAGAGAATCTTAAGTAATGATCATATGCACAGCTAAGACAAACTGAAGTGTCTCTCTGTCAATTCTGACCTAGAGCTGCTATAAAGTTGGTTGCAGATGTTTCTTCTACGTCTATGTGTTTGCCTATCACTTCCTACATGCTACGACAAGCTGCTGACCTGATCTGATCGGCTGTTAAAATTCCTGCTTGTCTGGCATATCCAGCCAGGGGCTTAAAACAAACATTGCTCTGCACCTATGGCTTCCTTGTGAACGTCACTGGACTATGTACTATGATAATGGATGACAGAATACCCAAGGATAGACAGACTGATATTGTATTTGGGAGCCTGGAAGAAGAAAACTTGAATAATTAGTCTGTAAGTATGGTACAACACAATTGGTTGAACAGTGGCATAAGAGGAATTCAGAAAAAGAGCAGGCCATATGGGCAAATCATCCATTCCTTCTGCAGTTTGATGGTGCTCACATGGAAACTGAGACAGATCATTTTTCATTTAGAGATAGGATGCACTGGGCAGTTAGCAGGCCCAAAGTTCATAAGAACAGGTCACTGATTTCTTTTGTCAGGTAATAAGTAATTACATTTTCTTGTTCAGACAGAGTTTTTGTCTGTCCCAGATTGACAGACAATAAGATTTGTTCTAAATTGTATGCTTTGCAAGTTGGCAGGAGATGGGAGCATTTCATACGCAGTGTGCTCAGCTCATTGGGTGGGAATTGAGCAAGAGACTGCTTAGTATCACTCTGCCATGACCCCTCTGACCAGCCCAGGACTGGCACTGATCAACTTCAGAGCGTGTCACATATTTGGCAAAGGTTGTGATGAAGAACCTTGAGAAAGTGTAATATGGAGTTTTGGAAGCCTTCTACTGAAGACAAAAAAGGTCTGTCACTTTAGGAACACAATGCCCAGATGCACAAAGTCCTAGATAAAGCAGCTGAATAAATACAAATTTTTCTGAGCAAATTTTCTTATATAACTTCTTGTGCTCATCAAGGGAAACCAGAAAAAACCCTTCAGTTAGTATCCAGACATTTGTTGAAAGCCAAATGTGTCACACTAGATTAGTCCAATTGAAAAACTTGTGATAAAAGCTCCCTCTCCCTTCTAAAGGTAATTAAGAAAAAGATAAAAGAACTTTGGTTAGTCAGAACAGTTTGTTCACTGAAGCAAGTTTCCATTTAATTTCATGCTGTGCTTGCTTAATTATTGCTCAAAATAAGATCATGAGGCATGTAAACTTACGTGTGTATGGTTTTCTATGTGTCTATGGGTGAAGGGAAAATGTTGTCAGTATGGCGTGTAATGATCTTTTGGCTCCTGAATATACATTCCAAAAGTCAGTTTAGATGGAAGCATCCCACTATAACTAATTTTATTTGGAGGAAGATGTTAAATTGCTGCCTCTTCAAGCTTTACTCTAGGAGACAAGTTTCGACTAATATCATTCTCTAGTTGGTTGCCAGGAAATCATTTAGGCATTAGGCTTCAGAAGACAGCTGCTTAGGAAACCACAACTACAAGGTAAACTAACATAGCTGAAGTGTCACTGTGGTCACTCTCCAATAAACCAGTTCTTAACTAATCTCCACCATCATCGCTGCTTCCAACTAAGCAGAAACAGGACAACCTCTTGGAGGAAGAAATGGTAAATATAGGGCCCTTGTGGGGACTAAGCTAGGTGGGCAAAAGAAAGCAAGGAGTAAATGGGGAAGCACCAAATCCAAAATCTACATGTACAATAGCAGCCTGTCTGCATGCAAAGAATGTGCAAGACCTAGAGTGTAATGGCAAGGCTATGGGGCCACTGCATGAAGAAGCTGTGTAGAGACAGAGATTCCATGCTCTTTCTGGATGCTGCATAGCTGAACTCTGTAGAGGGTCTCTCCATAATATCAGTTTGTGGGCCAACTGAAGGAGAGAGGATTATGTGGACAGAGGTTCCATGTGCAGCTGGTTGGGAAAATGCCAATGAAATGCTTTTGTAAGAATTTGCTGATGTGTCAAAATCAAAATGTTTTGTGGAGATGGTTCAATTTTGAAGAAGTTCCACTGAAACCCAGGTATGGGTCTGATGGAATTCCTGGAAGCCTGCTCACCTAGCTCCTTGAAAGCCTACTTGCTGAACTGTTGAAGAGTCAGGGACCCCAGGTTTCTCAGGGTTCACAGTATCAGGACAGTCTGGCAGGTAGGCTGCCTCATAGTTCAGGCTCCCTTCCCTTTTGACTTTCATTCTGAATCAAAATGAAACCAGATTTCTCTCTATCAAAACCCTCCACACAGTGGAATTACTTTTCTTAGCCCACCTCTAGTTCCAACCATGCAAGCTAGACACAGTGGGCGGTGTGTGCTAGTACTCCCACACCCTTCATTAAGAGTATATGCTGGGATGAGAGGGAGAATTCCATTCCTCAGTGCACACAGCCTCATTACTTAGAACATGCCCTCATTCTCAAATTTGCACCCTTACTAAATTTGTAAATTTTAAGGCCAGAGAGACCATTAAGATAATCTTTTTTGACCTCCTGCATCACACAGGCCATAGAACATCACCCAGAAATTCCTGCATCCAAGCTTTTTAGAATGTCATTGCCAATAAGGCAGTTCCATTTTCCTCCACTGGAAAGGCCACAAAATTATAAAGGAGGAATAGATGAGTCTACAGATCTACAATTTCAAATACTGAGCTAGATCCTTACTCCTACTAATTCTTAAGTTTGCATCTGAAGATTCCCCAAGTGTTTTGGGGTTCATGGTGAGAAGGAGATATTGCTGGAGCTAAGTGTTCTCCTAGTAGTATATCTCTAGTATCAGCTCCTTATCTATAGTTCATGACAACTGGGACTTCAGAAGAAAGCAATAGAAGCAGAGAAGAATGCTCTAAAGAAATTCAGTGCTGCATATTTTTCTTCAGAGGTCAGCGGGGCTGACAGCCATCACAGCCCCAGGCAAGATGGGGGAGAGGAGACAGCTCTGCACCCCAGAAGGGGTGGGGCCTCGGGTAAAAGGGCCAGGGCCAGTCAGCCTTCTGTGCTGCCATGAGTGTGGCGCTGCCCCCATCCTTCAGACACACACGAAGCATGCGGCATTGTTCTCTGGTAGCAATTTAAAGGGCTCAAGGCCCCAGCTGCCGTTGCTGCCACGGTGGCAATTGCCTTCTTTGTCTTCCACATCCATCAGTAGGCCTGGAGAGATCCTTTAGAACTTTTCTCCAAACCTTCACTAAACACCAGCCTCTACTGCTCACAGGTGTTTGTGGTTTAGTACCTATTTATTGGTGTAAGCTTCAATATTATTACTGAATATTATTTACTGAATACTGTTTCAATTTAGCTTCTGTAAAGTGTAGTAGATCAGAGCCAACAATATAAAAGACTATCTAAATATTTCTTACCTTAATTTCCAGTTTATTTTGACTGTCCCTTGAGATCACGATGGGCTTTTCAAAAGGTTTAAAAACAGGATTATTCACATAATCAAAATCAAAATATGGGGACTTGACTCCATCAAAAATGAAAAACACTTTTGTTACAAAGGGTAGTTGCAAATTGAAGGATTTCAGTGAAGGAGTTGCACAACAGATTATCTCTGTGTTAGAACGATGGTTACATGTCTGTAATAAGATAGGGATATAGAATAGAGAGATTCATTTAATATACAAAAGGCACATAAACATTTTCAAAGACCATATCAATACTTAAAATATATACTTCAATTGCCAAACTTTTAAAATAAAATGTATAAAAGCTGCAGAGCAGTAGGAATCTTACTATAAAAAAAACCAAAGTAAAATTCTCATGCATCTTATGCCACATTTTTGTTAAATCTGAGTGATCAGTGCAAAAGCTTCACTTTGATGGCTTTTGCACACTTTTGAGGAAGTGTATGAGCAAACCTATTTCCTGGCAAGTGTTTTGCAGATAATTAATGGAAAGAAAATTTCAAAGCCAAGGATCATCAGTATACTATGTTCTGGTTGCTTTGTCACTCTCAGTGACACGACACAACAGCCAAAATCCTGCCTCTGTCAGAGGGACTCCCATGTGGAGATCTGCTGGAGTCTGGCACTTTATACTGCCAAAGTGACCAGAACATGACTGCCAAAAATGCTATGAGAACCTGGGGCACACACTCACAGATTTTCTTTTAAGATTATATAATTAAGGCTTTAATCTTGCATCATACACCCTGTGCCACAAAATCATGAATTTACTTTTAATATTATATAAGTAAGCCTCTAGTCCTGCTCAATGTGCCCAAACAAAGCACCACTATAGTCTGCCCACACACTGCATGCTACAGGATCCATTTCAGCTTGTATTTCCTGACAGCAACTGAGATGAAATGATCCCACAATGAGCTTTTGAAGGGTTATGTTTTTGGTTATACCTTTTCTTTTTTTTAAAAAATGATAAGAGAAGATGATAGAGCTGACACTGGAGATGGTCAGGACTATTTTGACAAAATCTTTTTTTCATTGGATCATGCTGATTGGTTGGGAAGCTCTCTCAGGTACAGGATGGACTTTTCCTGGTCAGAAAGACAGATATCTGCCACCTCAAGAGTGCCCATAGGTTCAGAGAGGACTTGAACCTCGGTCTGGGTGAATGCTTTAGTCACTGAGCTACAGGCTATTCTGGGGTGGGTCTTTTCTCTTAAACATTTTTTGAAATCTCTCAGTTTCTTTCCAATGAGGGATGAAAACAAAATTTTGAAATCTCAGGTTTCCACTCCGCCCCCCAACAATACCTCTTTTATTCCTACTTCTTCATCTCCATTCCTCCACTATGCACCTCAATAAGTGTAAAAATGAGTCAGCTAAGCTAAGGGTAGGAAATACATAAATACCAAAAGCAACAGCACTTCCTATTTATTTTAATATTCACCTTCACATAATACTTTGCAGCAGCAGTTGTAAGTGGCCCCTCCTCTGATATGTTGACCAGATTTTCAAATGAGGACACTCCTGATGGATGTCACAGGCAGGGGTTTGGTGAAGCATGAGGTTGATTGGAAAATAGTGAGCAAGAAGCCCTTCAATTGCACCCTCAATTCCAATAGTAAACATAGGGCATATAGTAAATATAGGGCAATTCCAATAGTAAACATAGGGCGTTGGGTACAGAGAAAGGAGCATTCATTTCCACAGAACTGCCTGCATTCTTGTCTTCTTGCTCCTTACCACTGTTTTATCCAGACTCACCATCATTGAACAGTTCCCTCACTCTCACCCATATTCCCTCCATTCTCTTACCCCATCTTGCCAAACCTTCCCCTCAACTTCCTCTCAGCATCCATATTTCTTAGAAATCTTCTCTTTCCTTTAAACCCTCATCTTGGATAATGTCCCACCATGCATGCAAAACTTCTCCCATTTGATACTAACTCAAAACAACCCTCCCCATCAGAAAATCCCCTCCATAGAGTTACCAACTTTCTAATCCCTGGAAAACAAACAACCGTGCTCTGTTGCTTCCCTAAGGCCCCAAGCCTGCCCCTCCTTTTCCTCTGCGGCCCTGCCCACGTGACTTCCCCTCCCTGTCACTTGTTCTCCCATCCTCAGGAAATCACCTGCTGCTTGCAGAGCCAGGCTGGGAAGAGCTGGTGTAGAGCCTGCCCACCAGCCTAATCAGGGCACAGCAGATCAGTTTCCAGAGCAAGGGGCTGAACTGGGGAAATCATGGCACAGCAGAGCAAAAGAGGATGTTAGTCCCTGGACAAGGAGCTGAAGAGGGGAAATCAGGGCACAGCAAGGTTGTAGGCAGACAGGTTACTCTCCCTCTGCCATTCTGGGTGGCACCAGTGTCTTCTTTAGAGTACAACAGTCCGGGAGTCAAACAGTTCTCCCCATCAGGGGTGGGGGGATAGTGGGAGGGACAGCACCTGCTAAAGAGAGCTGCTTCTCCAGACTCAAGCAGCAGCTGCTGTGTTGCATGTTCCCTTGTGGCAGAAGCTGATTCCTGAAGGTTGCCCGACTTTCCAGTTTCCCTACTCGATTGAACATAATGGTAGAAAATTGTACACCTGGCAACCCTACCATCACGCATAACAGCCCCTCAGGTTTTGCTTGACCTAGTCAAGGGGCAGAGGATGCAAGGGGAGCCTATATCTACAGGACACATACCTTGAGGGCCACAGTGGCTGTCTTTGAGGCTATAATATGAGTCAGTCCCAAAGAGGCCTGTGTTCTGTACTCTGAGGCTAGGTCTATATTACAGGGCTTTTTTTCGGAAAAAGCTACGCAAATTACGCTTGGCAATTTGCATAGCTTTTTCCAATTGCTTATCCGGAAGAGGGTTTTCCACAATTTGGCTCCATCTAGATGGGGCCAAATGATAGAAAAGCCTCCTCTTTCAGTGGAGCCCTTATTCCTCATAGAACGAGGTATACAGGGTTCCCCAAAAGAGCGCGTTTGCTCTACCACACACACACACACACACACACACACACACACACAAAAGCATAAGAGCAAACACGTTCCCTGGATGCGGCAGAATTTTTCCAGGATACAACTGGTATCCCAGAAACCTCCTGCAGGTTAGACGTACCCTGAGTCTGCTCCCTTTCCTACCTGCAGCTCATATGCAGATGGCATTACTTCAGTTCCGCAAGAAGTCCCCCAAAGATAAGCACTGCACCCTCCAGCTCAGCAGCCACTTCACAGAGACTATACATGTCTGTTGCATGGCTGACAGTTGGGGCATTAATCATGGTTCTTAGTAGGGATGTCAATGTGTAGTAAACTAAATAATTAACCAACAAATTTGGGCTTATTGGTTAATCATATATACTACCCATATACTATATTATACTGCCTGTATCAGAGGCCGCAAGCAGGGGGAGGTGGGAGCCAGTACCTTAGAAGCTGACTCCACACGAGCACTGGATCCTGCAAATCTACCTGCCCTTCCCCCACGCTGCTGCCTCTGATAGAGAGGCAGCTATGCAGAGGATGAAGGGGTAGGGGGAAGATGATACACGTAGGATGCTGGCTTTCAAGCTGGCTGACTGTACATATCAGCGCCCACGGAGCTTCTTGTCCCCTGTGCTGCCGCCTCTAGATCAGAGGCACCAGTATGGGAGGCGGGGGGAAGGAGCTGCTGCTGTGGGATGCCCAGGCTCGCCGCGGATAGAGGCTGACTCTCCACGCCTGCCCCCCGCATTGCTGCCTCTGATGCAGTGTGGGGTGGCAAAGGGCTACCTGGGAGTGAGGCCGGCAGCACAATGGCTGCCGACCCTGCCTCTGGGGGCTACCGAATAATTGTGTAATTGCTAACATTTGATGCAATTACACAATTATTCAATTAATCAACATCTAACATCCCTAGTTCTTAGCACTTCCAGCTAGGGTGACCAGATGTCCTGATTTTATAGGGACAGCACTGATATTCAGGGCTTGTCTTTTCTAATTGCCTATTACCTCCTACCCTACCCCAATTTTTCACACTTGCTATCTGGTCATTCTACAACCACCCTTACTGTTCTGTACTCTACCCCACCTTTCAAATCCCAAGAAAACTAATATTATTGCAGAATAACTCTGTATATATAAATAGAGCCAAATATTCCTTTTTAGTTATATTGATTCTCATTATAAAAACCAACCTGAACAATTTTCCAATTGTTTCTTTTATATCAAGTTAATGCAGTACAATTTAGCTCTGTATCAAATTAGCATAATAATGTTTAAAGCCATTTACTCACACTAGCTTGAAAAGTGGGATTAAATTATCTGTCCATAGATCAGCATTTTTTCTTATCACCACAATAATTCATGTTTTCATATATAAGAGTATGAAATCTTAGCTCTGCCAAAAAACCCCACCTTTTTTAAGAATCTGGAAAGGCACACTGGAGTTTTAAATTTATACTATAAGGTTGACTTAGCTATGGACTGTGGGCCCAGTTCTGCTCTCAGTTAAATGGCTGCAGCTCTCACTGAAGAAAATGGGAATTGAACCCATGTGGTATTTGGTTTTATGGATCATATTCTGCCTTCAGATATACCTATGTACTCCTGCTGACACCAGTGTGATCTCTGAGGTGCAAGAGAAGGTAGAATCAGGCACCTTAATTTTATAGTACAACTAAATTATGTCCTTTTCTATATTTCAATTGCATTTGTTACTAGGGCTATGTCTAGACTGCAAGCCTCTTTCGAAAGAGCGTCTAGACTGCAAGCAGTACTTTCGAAAAAGCAAGCCGCTTTTTCGAAAGAAAGCAGCAAGTGAGTCTGGATGCTCTCTTTCTAAAAAGCCCTGTTGGCATTCAAGAACGCCTTTTTTCGAAAGAGCACTTTCGAAAAAAGGCGTTCTTCCTCGTGAAATGAGGTTTACCGCCGTCGAAAGAAAAGCCGCGTTCTTTCGATTTAATTTTGAAAGAACGCAGCTGCAGTCTAGACGCAGGTGATGTTTTTTCGAAAAAACCCCTGAGTCTGGACACTGCCTAGGCTCTCTAGCACATGGACCTACTACTGTTGGCGTGAAACTTTATTTTAACCAATAATATAATACTTTGTTGAACTTCAGTAAAAGTATGTCTACACTGCATGGTTATTTTCGGATATACTGTAGGTATCCCAAAATAGCTACTCTGCATCTACAGAAGCTGCCCATTATTTTGAAATATTTTTCAAAATAATGGGCGCATTATTTTGCCATCCTGGTAAACCTTGTTGCACGATGGATAAGGGATGGCTCTGTGTAGCTAAGCCAAATTTCAAAATAAGTTATTTCAAAACAGTTTTGAAATAAGTTTTGCGTATCTTATTTCGAGTTTAGGGTGCTGTGTAGATGCACCCTCACATACATATGTTTACACAACCAAACACATTGTAGATAATCATTATACTTACTTGATTAATGTAAAATCACTACACATCTTATCTACTGAACAACAGTGATGTCTTTTAAATCAATAACAGTGGTATTCATAACTTTGTTTGTGGGTATCTGTTGGAATTGGTTCTGAACCCATCTACTTTATCAGGACAGTCTCTGAAGCAGATGCTCTCAGAGAATGATAAAAATCTAATAATACTCTTTAGAGGTGAGGCAATGTGACTGATTGGTAAGGTCAAAATAAATCTTATTTGCAATGCCCTTTTTGATACATGATATGACATGACATTTTTACCTTGAAATTGGTTTTAGCAATTGAAGAATATGATTGCTTAGTTTTCAAGAAATATTGGATTGAGAATCTATAAGGAAAGAATTATAATTCAATCAATTGCCTACTCAATTAAGATACTGCCTATCAGGCAGCACCTTTAACTTTTATTTAATTAGGTTTTATAATACATTTACTTTAAAAGCTGAACCTGTGTTCTGCTTATGACTAATTTGCATCAGAAGAAAATGAGGAAGAAAAGATGCTGAATATGTGGAGTGTTTCACAAGCACATAGCAAATACATTTACCAAGCAGAGAATAATGACCCTTCACATAACTCATTTGACTCACCACAAAGGCATGGTATTTTTGCCTCATTCATAAAATGTGACTCTTGAGGCAATTAGTAAAAGCTTCATTTATAGAACCTGAACTTCAAGCCAGTTTGATTTTTTTTCCAGCAACAGGATAAAGAGCAGAAATCTTTCTCCATAATTAAGGGTCACCTGAAGGTTGACCCAGATAACACAGGGCAAGTATGATGCATGTTACAGGATTTGAAACAGTCAGAAGTGGCTGAGAGGAGGTCTTCACTTTTGAATCTAAAATCTGGGGTTTTCCAATGATGAATAAAGGAAATGAAAGATGGATGAGATCTACAGCAATTTGAGAGACTTTTATATTGTCTCTGTTCCTCTAGCTATCTCTATCTCAAAGCCCAAAGGATGATTTTTCAGTAATCTAATGGATGGCAAAATGAGAACTATGGATAGAAATTCAGTAGCTGGCTTGGGGAGTGCAGTTTCTCATCTCAAAATGATTTTCTCTCTTGGTGAGACCATCAGAGATAATCTTACTTGGTCTGTTGATAATGAAGATCTGCCACAGAATGCACCAGCCTTTGGAAGCACAGATGCTGCTGTTTAGGCTGGTGCACAAGTGAGTATTAATGATTCAGTGGCATCTCCTTTGTTTCTCTTCTAGTCACCTTATTGGATGAAAACAGAGAAAAAGAGTTGAGATAGAATATACACTAAGAGGTCAGATCTCTGTGTCAGGTAATAGACAGAACTGGATCCTCACCTGATTATGACTTCCTGATTCTGAAGGCCAGACTTAGCCTCAATATAAATTTCAGCTGCTACCGCTGGCTTAGAATCTTTAATGGCCACTACGGTCACTGTATCTTTGCACTCCCCCTTTTTACCTCTCTGCAGTCCATATCACAGGAGCAGCTGCAGGGAGTTCCCCTCCAACAAAGGAATTCTCTGCGGGGTATTTGTGGCAGGCTTATGGTTAAGGTATATGACTGAAGGGCAGGCTGGGGGAGGCTAGCTCCCAGCCCCACCTTTTCTCCTTTTGGGAGAGCTTGAAGAGACAGACAGACAGACACAGACAAACACACAGGCTATGTCTAAACTACATGCCTCTGTCGAAAGAGGGACGTAAATTAAGTAGATCAAAAGTGCAAATGAAGTGGGGATTTAAATATTCTACGCTTCATTTGCATAATCATGTCTCAGTGGTCTTTTGAAAAAG
Source organism: Pelodiscus sinensis (assembly GCF_052426305.1). Lineage (NCBI taxonomy): Eukaryota > Metazoa > Chordata > Testudines > Trionychidae > Pelodiscus > Pelodiscus sinensis. The sequence continues at coordinate 47,648,704 of NC_143052.1, forward strand.
GGTATTTAGAAAGTGAAACCGCGGTCTAGACGCGGATCTTTCGGAAAAAGAAAACACTTTTCGAAAGATCCTCAGGAGTACAGGATCTTTCAAAAAAGTTTTTTTTTTCCTGACAATTCTGTTCTGGGGGGCTTTTTTTTCCTCTACAATTCTGGTGCAACTCTTCGCATTTTTTGCACCGCTGTTTTGGCTATCTTTGTTAAATGGGTTGGCCACCCCTGGTTTAGGGTCAAAGTTCACAGAGAAGCATAGGGTAGGCAGCAGCGAAGCTCACTCTGCACCACCAACCCCTGCAGGATCTGACTCTGTCTATATTAACTTCTCCCCACCCACTCCCTTTTCAATGTGGAACCTGTCTTGAGGAATAAATCTGGGGGCAGAGACTGGTGGTGGAATGCCTGGCAGTGAAACTCAACAGGAGGTTGACTGGCACAGAAGTACAAAAACTCAGAGGCAATAGGCTCCAATGTTTCCTTCTTCAATTATTTAATTTAAAATGTAAAAAAAAAATTGTGATGTGATTTCTTATCTGTGCTTATCTTGAAGTTTGCTTTTTTGAACTGTACTATTTAACTTGAGATAAATCATCACTCACGTCTCAAGTACACGTCCATTCCCACACGATTAAAGCGAAAGGCAGTTTTGGCAGTTGGCTTCAATAGAGCATAAGCTGTCCCTATAATTTCTTTAATCCTTTACTTTGCACTGCTTTCAAATTACAAAACTTACCTATAGAATCTTTTATAGATATTATTAGTACTACGCCCGGTCTCCTTTAGGAAGGTTAATTTTCTGACCCCAACCAAGTACCATAATAGAAAACAGTCTTAATTTACTCCCCTTCCCTCAGCTTCAGGTTCCACAGGTGTCTGACCCCCCTTCTCCTAGAAGCTTCCCAATTTGAGTCCCCTCTACTCCCTTCCTGAAAGAGTAGCCCCAGGACTGCTTCCCATTGTGACAAGGACTCTGATACAGCCAGTTTCCCTCACCTCCATTCTTTTCCACCTTTCATTTACTGCCAGCTGGTAGCCCTTTATAGTGCGACTTGTAGCCTAGCCCCCTTGCATTGGCTGTATTGGGATACCTCCTCTGACACACAGGCACTGGGCCTGGTTCTACTCACAAGGGCCAATTCCCCTGTGACACTTCCATCGACTCCAGTGGGGGGCAGGATCAAGCTCTCTCGGCACAAGGCACAAGCAAGACCAAAGGGACTAGGAGCCATTCAGGTTATGAAAATTAGATGATATTTTATCATCCAGGAGACTGACTCACCACAGTGACGTTCCTTCCTAGCTTAGGTACAGTGATCACCATCTGAGGAAGAGATACTGAATTCAAGTTGATTCCATCAGCAGTAATTGTGCTCCCACCACTGGTAAAAATTAAAGATTAATCATTACTATTGTATTTTCTAGAAAAAAAAACATATAACCACATATATTTTAAATCAAATTACAGCATGGAAACAAAATTAAAGACATACAATCTGAATAGGGAATACAAGCTCAAATATAGCTTAGAATAGTCATATTTAATTCTTGTAATTAAGTTTCTTTAACAACACAAAATTGTATTATCATGACTATAAATATGACACATGTATGTATGAGCTGTTTTGCCTTAGAACTCCCTGTGACATTATCGGATTACAATATGACCACATAGATCATTGTTATAACTAGGGATGTTAAATTTCATTTAATCAACTAATTGACTAGTCAAAGTATTTTCCACTGACTAGCTGATTAATTGATAAGTGGGGGAGGCACAGCGGGGTTAGCTCTGGCTAAAGGCTGTAAAAAGGCTGTGCTTCATTTAAGGCTGGTACACAGCAGGAGGACCGGATGTGAGCCGGGAATCAGCAGCCCTGGCTCACACCAGGTCCCTCTCCACTCCCCTGCTGTGCTTCTGATTTTTAAATGTATTAAAAACTGGCAGGCTCCTGCACTGGCTCTATTTGAGGCAGCAAGGGGGGAAGCAACTAATTGATTAGTTGCTTATATCCCTAGTTACAACCATTGTTATATTTTTGCAACAAATCTTATACAATGGTTGTCGAATAAGGTGTCTATGGAAAGGTTATGATTTGCTGAATATGACTGTGCTATTTGTATGCATGTATCATGCATGTTTGTATTGAAGGTATTGGCTCTATACCTATATTTTGAATGTTTGCTCCTGAGATAACACCCACAAGGTAGTTAGCCAGCACATCTTGAAAGGACTAGTCAAATTAAGTGGTTTAGAAAGGATACTTACCTCACAATGGACCATGGAAGATGCCCCTCAACAGTGAATGGACTTTCCTGTGCTTGTTCCATCTGATGTACAGCTAATGGCCACTAATGTGTCTAAGTAAAATTACGCATTGCCATGTGACTTACATTATAGGACAGGGGTGGGCAATAATTTTTTACCAGAAATTTAGTGGCCCTGGGTTGCCCTAGCAGGGGTAGGGCCTCAGGCAGAAAGGGGCAGGGGCCTGGATACTTCCGCGCTTCCCCCCCCCCACAGACCCTGATTGGTCTATCAGTGGGGGGAGCGCGTGGAGTCTTTACTGCCCTCACCCCCACAGAGAACCGCCAGCTGCTCTGAACAGCCGGTGGTTTCCTCTAGGTACCCATGCCCCTAGTGATGGGAAGAGACTTCACACGCTCCCCCCACGCCCAGGTCACTCAGGTCCTGGGGGCAGGGGTGCACATGGAGTGCCGTGCTTAGAGTCAACTGCCAGCTGCTCCCAGGCCGATCAGGCTTTGGGGGGGCGAGAGGAGCATGTGAAGTCTCCTCCCACCCTGCCCCCATCCTACAAGCAGCATGCAGTGCTTCTAAGCATCACAAACTCTTTGCAGGGCAGGGGCAGAGTGGGACGAGACTTTGTGAACATCCCCCCGCCCCCAGGCCTTGATTTGCCTGGAGGCAGGGTAGTGGCAGGACCACCGCAGGCTGGATCAACTCACTTGGCAGGCTGGATCCAGCCCTTGGGGGCTCTTTTTTTACCTACCCCTGCTATAGGAGCATCGTAACCAAGGGATCAAGGATCTTTCAATGATTTGGAACAACCAAAGAGTTGACTTAAGCCAGCAGTTTACTGCATCACTGTTACAAGCCTAAAACAAGAACTTTGCAGTTACTGTATATACTTGACTTCTTTAACCTATTTTAACTCTTACCTTTGTTTCTTTCTTGTTATGAATAAACTTTTAGATTTTAGATACTAAAGGATTGGCAACAGAGTGATTTTTGGGTAAAAGTTGAGTTACCGTAAATTAGCATATATAACCCGCGTCCATGTATAAACCACACCCTTGTATTACCTGCAGTTTTTCTATCCTGTGTAAAAAAAATAATGGATTACCCATGGACGTGTATAACCCACAGAGACTTCTGCAGCAGCCCTGGGCACTTGAGCAGCAGCGCATAGAGAGCAAACACAAGGCGACGGCCATCCTGCTGTCAGCGAGCCCAGCCAGCCTGCAGGACAGGAACCATGCTCATGCCCAGGCCCACTCTGCCCCACGCAACCAGGCACCACCCACCCTCCTCCGGGCAGCGGGAACAAAGAGCTCAGTGCAGACACACTGGAAGCTCGTCAGGCCCTCCCTGCAGTGGAGCTAACCCAGTTCTAATGGGGGGGGGGGAGAGAGAAGGGGGGAGAGAGGAGAGGGGGGCAGAGCCGTTTAGGGGAACGGATGCTTCTGGAGTAAAAATCAATTTATATAAGACGCAGACATGTATACCCCGCGGGGAGGGGGGGCAGGGTTTGTAAAAACATGTATAACCCGCAGGTTATATTCGCTAATTCACGGTATGTATTGACCCGGGAGTGTGGCTGGTCTTTTGGGATCAGAAAAGTTCTTTTATTTGATGGCATTGGTTTTTAAATAACCACTCATCATTAAATTCAGTATTTTTGATGGTGATACCAGGATTGGAATGCCTTAGAAAATTGCTTTTCTAATTCCTTGTTAGCCAGAGTGGTGAAACACAAGTTTACTTTTGTTGCTGGTTTGGTTTATCTTATGGGAGAATAACCACCAGCTTCGGGAATTGTCTGTCCTATTTCTCAGTTTGTCTTGAATTTGGTATTCTCAGTTGTGACCCACAAAAGCACAGTTACACCCCTTTACTTCTCTGTATCCAGAATTATCATGTTAAAACTATTGATCACTGTAATCAATGGAATGTCTGAACATAGTAACTAGTTACATGTAGTTCAGCTTGACATTAATGGTACACTCAGCAGCACTGAAGTTAAATCATATTCAAAAACTGAAAGAAAAATCCTCCCTTTTATATTTGTAAGGAAATGATCTGTCCTCTGCAACCAGACCATAGTAAGAAAAATTGTCATGGCATCTAGAGATAAAATGTCCAATTTCTCTTGATAGATTTTTGCCCAATGGTGTCATTCTCTCATTCATTACTGTACTGTAGCTACTAGATACTTTTACTCACCTAAGAAAAGATTTAGTTGGATGTATTTTTAAAACAATAGGGTCTTCCTTGTACATAAAATGACCTGTAGCTTCTCGAATAGCTAAATCAATCTTCATTTTAACAGGATATTCTGATGGAATTCTTTGTGGGGGTGTGTAGCACTCTACGGTGCTGTCAGAGTCACTGGAAGGAAAGTTCAGAAGAAGACGGGAACTTGTAATAATCACAAAAAATCTGTTTAAATTACACTCCTCAATTAGGCCCTGATCTTGCAGGAGGATCCAGTAGCACAAATTGCCATCAGGGTACAAACAAGCAGTTCAAAAGTAAACATGAGATAAGAATGGGACAATAATGTTATTAATGCTAAACAGTCTTTGAAATGTGGTTTCCTTATCATTCTAGTCCTGCTCTGATGAGAAAAGAGCGACATTGTACAATCTCTGTGAAGACCCTGACCCTCTAAAAACTGGCTGTGTGAAGTTAAACTGGGATTTTGGTCTTGGAGAAAGTTAGCGTTTTAAGCCTATTCTGTAGCAAATTGCCAAAGCACCATTGAGGATGATGGATCTATCTGGATATACATGAGTTGAGGATCTGGGTTATGGCCTTTAATAATGAGTCAAAGGGCTTCCACTTAGTAGGCTTTAAAAATCACCTAACATTGTACATGTAAGATGATTGTCACCCAGCACAGGTCACAGGAAAGGTGAAGGAAGAAAGACCAAAGGTCAGCACTAAAGGGAATAAGGACAAAAGACCACATTGTAACATGGTGGAAATTTGGCTGCAGTGGAGCTTGTCCACTGTCATTTACACCAATAACAAGGAGTCCAGTGGCACTTTAAAGACCGTTAACAAAGGCTCATTCACGTGCACATCTACTAATATAATATATGCCATCATGTGCCAACAATGCCCCTCTACCATGTACATTGTAACAAACCAGACTGTCTATGCAAAAGAATAAATGGACATAAATCAGTCATTAGGAACAGCAACATCCAAAAGCCAGTGGGGGAGTATTTTAACCTCCCTGGGCATACATTTTCAATTGAAAGTTGCCATTCTCAGACTGAAAAACTTCAAAAAACAGACCGCAGAGAGAAACTGTTGAGCTGCAATTCCTTTGCAAATTTGACACCCTGAATCAAGGTCTAAACAAATACCTTGTTTGTGGTGCTCACATTACAAGAGGTAATTTCCCATTCAGGTACTCTCACCTTCGCACCACTGTTGGACATGAGACACATCTGTTCTGATTTAATTAGCACTGATGTCACTGTCCCCTCTCTGTATTATTAGCACTGATGTCACTGTCCCCCCCCCCATCTTTCTTATTCACTATAGCATCTGAGGAAGTGAGTTGTAGCTTACGAAGCTTATGCTCTAATATCCCAATAAAATGTGTTAGTCGTTAAAGTGACACCTTTTGTTTTTGCTGAAACAGACTAATATGGCTACCCCTCTGAAATTTACACCAGTGAAACTCAGGAGTAACTCAACCAAAATCAATGGAGTTACATTGGTGTAAAACAAGTACAAGTGCACAGAGAATCAAACCCATTACTTTAAACTGAAACAGGTTCTCAATAGGCAACAATATTTTCATTATTTTGAAGCGTTTTTAATATTTCCTGCAAGGAAAGTGTCTCCGTTTTACAGACTGGGAAATGGAGTTTCAGAAAGCTCAAATGACTTGGTCAAGAATGTACATTAAATCAACATCAGAGTTAAGAATGAAACACATCCCTCCTAACTCTAGGTCTTGTACATCAACTTAAAGATCACTGCTCTCTCTTGTGTCCCACAAATGAAAGTTTTTGCTAGTAGGTTTTTCCATAACCATATGGAAAAATCCAAATTTTAGATCAATTCTGCACAAATTAAATAGGTGCAACTTCCATTATCATAAGTATGCATCACATCTATTTAACCAAGTACAGGATTGGGCACAATGTGGCTGTGTCTACATTGGCATCCCTTTCCGGAAAAGGGATGCTAATGAGACACATTGCAATTGCAAATCCGCGGGGGATTCAAATATCCCCCACGGCATTTGCATTTAGATGGCTGCCGCTTTTTTCCGGCTTGGGGATAAGCCGGAGAAAAGCGCCAATCTAGACGCTTGAAAGTAGGAATAAGAGATCCTCCGGAAAAGGGTTTATTTTCCGGAGAATCACGTCTAGACTGGCGCTTTTCTCCGGCTTATCCCCAAGCCGGAAAAAAGCGGCAGTCATGTAAATGCAAATGCCGCGGGGGATATTTAAATCCCCCGCGGATTTGCAATTGCAATGTGTCTCATTAGCATCCCTTTTCCGGAAAGGGATGCCAATGTAGACACAGCCTGTATCAATAAATACAACATCTGTGTTTGTACCATGGTTAGCTCAACAGGGTCCTGGTCCATGACCAGGGCTAAGCTCTATAATATAAATTGTATAATATTATTATTGTTGATTAGTAAAACAGCCAGCAACTTCACAATATTTCTTAGCTTCAAACCTATAGCTTTTGTTATTTAATGATTATGTGGAAGCAGCATTTAGGATTTGTCTGTACAGCAAAACAAAACCTGCGGCAGCCAATCTCAGAGCCAAGGTCAACTGAGACCTGGTGCATGTGGGAGGGAAGGCCTTCAAGGCCTCGAGCATGTCAGGGCTCCCCTATGCTAGATGCTATGCAAATATACAGAAAATACCTCAGTGGCTTTACAATCTTAAAGATGGACCTGAGTAACGAATTGGGATGGAGCAGACTAAAACAATAATAATAGTATGTGTGAAATTTTTAGCCAGTCAGGAGCAGTCATTAACTTTTTACCTTATCTTGTACTGTAGAGAAATTCATGCATTACAAGAGCTGAGTCTTTTTCCTGGCCTCGTGGGGCACAGGTATTGCACCAGTACACCAGAACTGAAAACTAGCACAATCAAATATGCAGAACACATACTATAGTGCCACCTCTACATAGCATTAGTGGATGGGTTTATTTACTCTGTTATGTCCAAGACATTTAATCAACCCCAATTCATAATACAAAGCAAACACACTCTTGTGAGTATAATACCTTTTTAAGGGACATGGCTTCCCACCAACATAAATCTCTCTGGATTTCCCACTCTTTAAGTATTTCCCTGTTAATGTTAATAATGTTCCACCAGACTTGGGACCATAGGTGGGAGAGATACTTGTTATTATAGGATTCTGTAGGGATAAAAACAATAATTTGCCTTGTTAAATCGTGCTTCAATGCCTTTAAAAAGCCTATTAGAATACACAATCATAATATTCTTAACACTTCAATGAAGCAAAAATGACACCAACAGGAACACAGGACTTGCTTTACTGGGTCAGATCCATGATGCATCTAGTTTAGCAGCCTGTCTCCTGTTTTAATATTTAAATTAATTTTGGCACTACAATTTTAATGATAGTGCTTACCACATAGGAAAATGTGTTGAAGGAAGATGTGCTTCGCCCACTTGAAACACTGCTGGTTATATTAAAACTGGGATTCTTTGCAGCAGCAACAGTGCATTCCAGCCTTCGAAAAATAAAGACACATATGGTTTTTATTTGGTTTACTGGACTATTTCATATGAAAATGAAGTCACATCAATTCATGATAATACAACAGCCACACTAAACAAAAATTATAAGTCCATCCAAGTGACGGATACTTTAGAACTAAACACTCTAATGAACTGTAGTTCTTTAGTATCATACTAAACTCCACATCACTATTGTGTTTGTATTTAGACAGGGAGAATTATGTTGGAATATCAAATATTATATTTGTGAAAACATGGCACATGCGAGAGAAAACCAATGTCTTTTAAATATGGAACGGCTACTTTATTTTTAAAATTTCCCTTTACACCTGAAATTTTTCAAGCAGCAAAAATATACAACTATTGGCTTCTTATTTTAATGTAAACCTTCCTGAAAAAATACATTAGAATATGATGGCAGTATATATCCATACAACAGTTACATATATATTAGAAAGGACAGAGCTCAGGATTTTGTGTAGCTTAAGACAGAAAGTGCCACATATAGCCACTGTTGCAATCTGGGACTGGGTGAGTATTGATATATAATCAGCAAGACTCTGAAGGTCGCTTTATCAATATATGGTAGATGCCATCAGCCGAAAAGAATATTCACAGAATTTGCCAATTCCTCAAGATGCCAACCAATGTCTCTGTCTTGGCCATAGTGAGCTTAAGCTTTTCATCCTGGTCTATCTTCCAGACATCAGGAAAATATGGAAACAGTTTTGTTAGTGCCTGAGGCAAAGGAGATGTACAGTTAAGAGTCATCAGGATATTGATGACAATAATGCATGTATCCCCTAATCATCTCCCCAGCAACTTCACAAACCAGAAAGGAATAAATGGCAAAATTGAGCTGAATAGTACCTTAAATAAGAAATCTTAGGAATGAAGAGTAGTTATCCATTACCACTTCCTTGGCTCTCACTAGCAACAACAAGCAGAACTTTCCTAAAACCCTTTCAGCTTTGCCAGATGTCACGTTATTGGATTTTAAAGTGAGCAGACTGATCACTGTTTGCCCCAAAGTCTGTACAAAGTGGGCCATGTGAGGTGTCAAACAAAAGGTTATGTCCTACTGATTCAATGTATGCTACTAATGTACTTGCAAGATTTCTAAATATGAAGTTATGAATATGGGCTCTGTGCTATTGTAAATATTCTCTGTATGGGAGCAAGCAATGGGCCTGGAATGCCTATTGTGAGGAAGGATCGTTCAGTCAATGACTATACTAATTAGCACTGCTGCATGGACAATGGCTCTCAGACTGGTCAATACACATCTGAGGGATGTATCTGGAAACCTGAAAACCAGCCAGGGCATAATGGCTGCTGGCATGTGAACACACAGATAGATCACTTGATCATGTGACCCACTCCAGCTTCGGAGACACCAGGAATGAATATAAAATGCCATGAGGTGGTCTCCATCTTGTCTTCAATCTTGCTACTGATCCCAGATGCAGCCTTGCTAGGGACAGGGAGCCGGGAAGGATTGCTGACCGATCTTGACACAGGATGTACATCAAAGACTTCTAAGCTAGCAGATGTAACATCTCTGCTAAGAGCCTGCATCAGGAACTTGGTGATTGGTGTATGTAATGTATTCTCCTTAACAATTTTACTCCCAAACTTTTCTTTCTTTAATTAATAAACCTTTAGATTTTACATTCTTAAAGGACTGGTCCAGCATGATCTTGTGAGTAAGATCTAAAGTATAAATTGATCAGGGACTGTGGCTGGTTCTTTGGGACTGGGAGGATCTGTTTGGGGTAGGTGAGATTGGGTTCTATAACCCCTCACCTGTGTGTGGCACATGGAGAGCTGGGGTGTCGAGAGGCTTCCTGCTGGCTGGGTTGACAACTGAAGCACTCGGTGTGACTGGTTTATGGCCTATTTGAGAAAGGTTTCCAGTTGAGGGCTGTAAGCAGCCCTGGTTTTGAGTAATTCACCCTGAGTGGCACCCTCCGCAGTGCCTACACCCAACCCCGTCTGTCACACCAGGTCCAACAGATGTGGCAAAGCACCTCATGGTTAACTGTAGTGAAGACTACTGAAAAAACTATCAATCTTAGCTAGGATATCAGACTTCCAACAGTGAGGTTCTCAATGGATTCCCCTTTTGGGAGGAGATTGTTGCTTAAGATTAATGCCATTTTTGTACTATTGCATGGGTCTGAAACTTGAGAACTGGAAGAAGCCAGATGCCACTGGAGGTCTACAATCTAACACATGAAGACTTTAGGGGATTTACTGTGCAGGGCATTTTAGATATCTTACTTGTTTTTGTTGCTAGCTTTTACTTCGAGGATACAAGGTTTTCCTCCTATATGAACTGCTGTATTTTTTAAGTCGAATCTATTATTTTTGTTGAATCCAAAGTCCCAGCCACATACTGTTAGTCTTGTTCCACCTTCTAACGGAGCAGTCCTTGGGATAATCTATAGAAAAAAAAACACTACTGTACCAATTTTGCTGGAACTTCAGATGAATTTTACAGAATGTACAAAGGTGAAGAATAATTTTATAGAAGCATTTCTTCTGGTAGACCGTATCCTAACATTTATCTTAATTGTTCTTCAACTTTCATTCATCATATTATGAGCTTCCTCAGACAATAGCAATAAATAACAAAACTATTGCTAAAAAGCTTTGAAGGATAGTTTGTAGGGACACTAAACAAGGTGTGTATTGTAATAGTCTTTTTAATCCTTCTGATTTTATCTTTTACACTCAATTTCTAGTATGTTAAACATACAATGCATGTATTTTATTATAAGCTGAATGCTGAACAAAAAAAGAGTCAAAAAATAACCATATAACTTTTTGTTAGCTTGATGAAAAGGCAGGTATGGACAATGGTACAGCTTCAACCTCTTAATTAGATATTGCATTGGCAGTTACAATATTAATAAGACTTCTACTATTCTTTGACCAAAATCTGTTACATTTGGCTACTTCTAATTTTGAGTTAAAAATAAACCACCTTTCAGCAACATACTGACGATCTAGAAAGGAAATGCTTTTTTTCTGTATATTGTAAATTGTGTTGTAAAATAGAACAATGGTGGGAAAAATGTACAAACACTATAGAAGTCATACAAACCTCAGTTAAGGTATTCAACAAAGCACTGCCAATAAAAGTCTAAAAGACACCCGGGTTTAGGGTTGATGTGGGCTTTTAACAATACGTTTCCAGACATTCCAGTCACTACCAGATAATCAAAATGGAACAAAAGACTTAACTTGCACTATGATCATAGAACTTAAATATCTTTGGCTTAATGCTCCTAGTGATAGCACATTTGCCCTTATAATCCAACACAATTGTGCCTTTCATAAACTCTACTTCTGCACGCTCACGCTGAAAGAAAACTACTTAAGAACTATGGGGCTATTATTTCTTCTAAAATCCAGTAAGACAGGCAATTTCCTTTCAGATCTCCTTGTGGCTATACATGAAGGATCTCACAAATGAAATTTGAGGTAAAAAGCTGTTGAGAAATACTTCACTGGAATTATACCATATATTATTCTATATGGTGTGAAATTTACCACTATCACTGAAAGCCAAAAGAATCTCATTGAAAACATTGAGTCTTTCCATTGATTCCAACAGGCTTTGGATCAGGCTATTAATGAGCAAAGTGCAGGGGACCTATCCAAGGGCTGGAGAATTGAGCAAAACAGAAATGCTCACATAGCCATTCAGGTCATTATAATACATTAAGTTATTAGCGACACTATCTCATAAGGGGTTTGTGTTAAGTGGTTCTCAGATTTATATTTTCCTTATTTGTTTTCTGTTTCTAGGTCCTCAAAGTTAAGAAGGACTTTAGATCACTGTCCTTGCTCCATGTAACTCAGTATGCACTCTGCCTGGGGTAACATTCACTGTGGAGCCTCACCAGAGAATAAAATTGTTATGTGGGGGTCAGGTAAATTCCATTATCTGAACAATAATGCACAGATCCATAGCATTTGAATATTCCCATTTGTAGCCAATTGGCTATCAAATATGGACATTAAAAGCAAACTTTACAACACTATGCAATATTGTAAGTGAAGGGACTTACTTGACCCCTCTCAAATGGCATTAATCCTCAAATGTAAGGTGTGACTTCAGCCATATAGTGTATGCTGGGGGATGACATGAATCAAGGGATAACAAATCTAGCCATTACATTTTGAAAAACAAGTTTAAAAGATAAGTTCTAGAAGTAGTTTGTAAAGGATAAAAAAAGTTTCTTTCTGATCTTTTATGTTTCTTTATATTGAATAAAAAGGCCTGAACAGATTTTTAATTAATTTTTAATCTATTTTGTACCTTAAAAATATCAAAAAGGTCCAGCCTGTTTTTCCAGAATTTTTCTTAGAGGACTCACTGAAACTGAATTGTATGCCTTCTGAATGGTGTTTAACAAACAAGTCCTTTCTACAAACAGCATTTGCCTTAAATAGGGGTTAACAAAAATAAGTAAAAACCAAAGAGTTCTAAACAATCAGGACTTGACTACCTACTTTAATTAGAAGAGTTTATGGAATGATTGGAGAACTAGTAGGAGTAAGAAGACATCACAGACAGCAGCAATGAAACCTGATTCAGGGCTTGATCCAAAGGCCTTTGAAGTCAGAGAGTTTTTCCATCATCTTTCCTGGATTTTGGATCATGCCTTAAATAAGACCAGATGTGGTTTGCACTCAGAAAATTTAAAACTCAGCTTTCTTTCACTTGGTTTTGTTAACAGCCACCATATTTAACTCAAATGTCCAATACACTACTGAAAGAAAAGGTTTTAAAGATTAAACAACTCCATTCCTTCAATTAAGATTCAAGAAAGCCCACAATGCACATCTGAAACCTTGACTGAGTCTTCCTATTAAACAGGGAGCAAAAGAGGCCTGACGTTCTTGATAGTTCTAACATAAAAAGCAATCTCCTTTAAAAATAACAGCAAGACCTCCCAGGTCTTCCTTATACACAATAAGCAAGCAAGAATGGACACAACTCTATTTTTATTCCTGTGCAGTTCATCTGCCACAATAACCTGAATTTCACAAATGGAGCACTGCAATTTGTTCCATTACCAAGTTATCTATGCAGATACCCATCCAAGACTCCCAGGTTTGATTTACTACTGTCTGTCCAGTCTGAGAAAATACACTTCTTATAAGCAATCATTGCAAAGCATTTCAGTAGGTATATTGTGCCAAACAGGCACTGCTGAGTATTCAGAGAAACCCTGTCTATGAGAATTGGGGTGGCTTGACTCACGTACAGCTAGCTGTACATTTCTATATGGCACAATGTTCTGTCTGTTTTTACCAGTTACAGATGGTTTAGAAAGAAGCAGTTTGGAGTGCAAGAATCCTGCTGAGACTTCTGTGACCCAAAGCTTCAATTAAAGATTGGGGATATTTAAAGCAAAGACAACAACTGGGAGATCTACTAGGCTTCAGTGGAAAAAAGCCAGACTCCTTTCCTTTTATCTACAGGGAGAAAATCCTCTAGTAGATTTTTGACTAAATAAAACCTTATGGAAAACACTGTTTCAGAGCCTTAATATCAAGCAAAACAGGTTTCCTCCACTAGTTAGGAGCAAAACATGCAAATCACTTATATTTTATGTATAAAAGTCTAAAGATAGAACAGAAAAAGATTAACAATCTGTTTAAATATTTTTTCAATAATAATGTTAAATGTCATGGTGAAGCAGAGCAAGAAATGTGCCTTAACAGCTAGCAATCCAAAGGAAAGTACTTAGCTGCACTATTTTCCTTCCAAGCGTTACAGAAATAAGTTTCACAATTTTTTTCATGGTGTAATTCAAACCTTTAGGAGAGTTACTTTAAAGATCAATCACTGCCACATATTTATTGTAATTTGAAATTTATACACAAAACACACACCTGAACATAGGGGACTAAATTATAAATAAGTAAGAAAAAATGTATGAAAACTTGCTCTCTTTAAATTTCTAGGGATCCAGTTGTGCAATCCCCACTCATACTGAGGAATACTTATTAAGAGGAGTCATTCCACTGAATTTAAGGGAATTACCCTCATGAGTCATTACTGTATAAGGATTGTAGAACTGGGCTTTACAGGACAGATTTTAAGAACAGCTCTACTCTGATTGAAGTCAATGTATATGGCTCAGCACATCTGAAAATCAGAATCTATGCAGCCTACAGCTTTTAAAAACTTTTAAAATATATGAAAATATAAGTATAGCTATAAAAATATACCTCCTATTAAAATTTCTAGGGAAGAACAAAAACAAGATAGCTTTGAACAGTTTGAGCCTTGTAGAAACATCAAATATATATATATATTTCTCTGTATTGTGTTGTACCCAGTATTCCATACCCATAGACATGTGTGATTTATAAATGCATAGATTTTAAGGTAAGAAGTTCTATAGTCTAATCTGTATAAAATAGGCTGTAGAATTTTGAACACTTGTAAAAAGTGAAATTAAAAAACATTCCCATTCTCTTTTTATAGTCCTTAGCACAAGTGTAAAGGATAGCACAAGATGATAGAGAAGCAATGCCCTAATGGTTTTGGTATTTACAATCCTAATAAAAACATAAACAAGACTTTTGTGGGTTGGCTCCAGTTAAAATGTCATTGTTTGTTGACTGAGTTTTGCCTACTTTATCCACAGAGTTATTTTGTATTTGAAACATGATTATAGAAAAAACCAACTATTTAAATATTTTATGGGTTATGAATATAACTCAAATTTCTTTCAGCAGCTTTGCTTGGATATTATGTTGATGCACTTGCAGCATGTGAAATCATCCATCTCTGGTTTATTAAATTATTATTTTTTTAAATGTTTCTCTCTCTTTGACTTTGGTCTTTCAAGTTTCAAAGTTTCATCCCTATTTATAAGTTCAGATGTGGAATAAGAACTTAACACTGCATACATCAGTAAAAAATGGTTATCATGCTATAAATGGCTATAATATGCTATAATAGCTATGCTAGTTCTCCACTCCATTTACTCACACATTAACTGCTCCATAAAACAATGCCTTCATAATTATGTCACGCTTAACACAAGATGATTTGGTCAGTCAACCAATACAAATCTTGCATTAACCATAGCTAAATGAAAACAGCAACAAGCTCTTTGATTATCTGTGTAATTTTGCTCTTGTGCACTTTTTAACATTTATGGGTCTTCCCCACCTGAAAACAGCCTTCCACTCTCCGCTTTCCCAAGGACAGAGTCGCTGATTCTGTCCTGCCCCCCGGCCATGCACATGGCAACCATGCTTATGGGATTACACTCAAGAAACTGTCATGCCTGCGGATACGTTTGAAAGATACATGAACTAAAGATGTGTCCTTGGTTGTCAGCTCCGTACAGTTTAGGTAAGGGAGAGAGAGCAAATCATCAGGCCAAAGATGTTCCCTTTGTCTCACATCAGTGCCACAAACCAAAACATGGCAGAGGTGTTCAGAGAGAAAAAGAGACAGAGACATCCATCAAATCGTGATATAGGATGGGGGACTCTTCCACATCATTTCCAGCAACTGTCAGCAGGAAGCTTCTTCCTGCTCGTTCTCCCTATGAGGAAAGCTCAGAGAGGTGACTTGCCCACCTTCACCCCACCAGTGAGGGAATTTCCTTTTTTTAAAATCACAAACAGATCAGTTGAAACCTTGTCCTGGTTTCACATTCAAGACATTAAATCAGGGCAACTCAAGTCTGAAAGCTCCGGGAGCCACAAAGATACTCACAGCACATGCTGAGGGCCTCAACTTAAGCGTGGTTTCATATACATGCAAATATATATGCAAATATATGTAAATAGATTCTTTCACACTGATGGGCAAGACTACACACAACATACATACATATTTAAGTCAGTACTGCTGGTACTAATAGAATGCAATATTTACCCAATTTCCACCCATTGACAGCACTTTTAATGAGCAATGCCAGTCCAAGAATTTAACTACTAAAATGCATATCAACAGAATACCATTATATTGACTCCTTTTTTGTTTTGGCTTCCACCTGCGGGCCACGTGTTGAGCCTCACGCAAACTCAAACTGCACTGCAGGATGCGGGCCGCATGTGGTTCATAGGCCACATGTTGAGTAGCCCTGCATTAAATGGTAGTTATTGAAGACCAAGATTTCTTCCACAGATCCCCAGCAAAGGACAGAGGGACAAATCCATAATGGGAAAGATATGGAGCACAGAATGCAGGGATTTTATTTACATGAGACCAGCAGCCAGTTAAAGGTAATTAGGCTGAGGGGAAGGTCAAGATAGTGGAAATTGTATTTAGCATAATTATATACAAGTGAAAAAAGTATATTAAAATTGTATCTGCTTGGTTGTAGTCATCTCCCCTCCCCATCCATGTGTAAATTGCATTCATACACTGCAAGCTCTTTGGGATATGCCTTCTTATCTGTTTATCCAGCTCTTAACATGAGGATGTCACCAATCCCAATACCATTGGAATGCAGCATAAGCAGGAATAAACAATTACATTAACACACACTCTCTTAATCAAATGCTGCTATGTGACTATAGGGCTTAAAAAGCTGGAAGATTTTGTAAAGGGAAAAGGTAGGTTGCCCTTTTACTGCATAGACCTGCTAGAAAACTAGCATCTGCAGAATTCCATGGCTCAGAAGGCAGAAGAGGCCCGAGGTACATTCTATTGGAATATATATTTGAAAGAGTATGTGCAATTCTACCTCTGAGATAAATTCTGGAGAAAAAATTACCTCATAAACTCTGGGCAAACATGTCTCCTGAGTCCACACCCTTTCGATACACTCCCATGACCTCACACACCGGTCACTGCACCAGCCACACTGCATGAAAGAAGGTGCTGAAAGACACTGGGTGCAGGACTTAAAGTGATCACAGCCTGGTCCATTCAAGGGAATCTTGGTTATCTATTGATAAAAGAATTATACACAGATCTTTACAAAAATATTTTAACTAACAAGGAGAAACTCCTTATTTATGCAAAGTATAATTATGTTATTCTGGTTTCAGAAAATTACAGAAATTATGAAAATTACTCCCCTTCTGTAGCTTATTTCGGTAATTAGAAGATCTGAAAAGTAATTTAACTAGCACATTCATAAACTCACTCTTAAGCCCAAAAGCCATGCTGATAACATGTACAGTCACAACAAACAGATGTTGCTTACATAAAGGGAGTACCATCTTGTCTTTAGAACACGGATAGGGCATTAGAAGAATGCCTGGTTTCTTCTCCCAGCTCTGCATTAATTCACTTAAAAATCAGTGAGTGTAAATGAATTTGCTCATTTGTAAAGTGGACATAGTATCTATTTCACAGGTACGATGTGAAACTTAATTATTATCTGTTACCTATATTAAGAGCTTTAGAGCAAAGATGCTCTGCAAGGGGTTGTCATTTTATTACTTTAATTAATATAGTTACTTCACCCGGTTTCCATGTCACATTTACGCCTATTTGGTTACATAAATGTTATTTTAAAATAAAGTAACTCATTCTTTAAGGACTAGTAAATGATTAATACATATTTCAATAAATGCTTAATCAATTTTTACAGATTGTCAGAGAATTCAACAGGTTGCTTATATTCAGGGCTTATAATGGTCTAGAACATCTTCTACTGATGTGCTTGCAACCATTTATAAGACACAGTACTTATGCCTGTAGCATACTTATATCATTTCTTAATCAATCAATCATTCATTAACCTTTGATATGCTATTGATAAATGTAATCTTAATATGAACAATGATCCCTGCTTCAAACACACACAGCCCTCTTCCCCCATTTAAATAGTGTCATAATGTTACAATACCAATCTACAAAGACCAGGAGATTCTAAACACCATTCTTTACTCAACCACTGTGTAATTTTCTTTAGAAGAGTTTGAATTAAGGACAGGCTGTTAGCCTTAAATTTGCATTTCCTGGCTTTCTGTTGGTTTCTATCAAAATTCTCACATTATTTGAACATTTCTCAATGTTAATCTCCTTGTTGGCTTAATAGGGAAAAAAGCTTTTGAGGAAACAAACAATATACCCAAGAGACTAGAAAGGATGCAAAGGTTGCATGCCATGAGAACTTGGAATACTGTGCTGACTAACCACTCTAATGTAAAGCTGATACTATGAATGTAGGTTTACATAATACAAAACATGATTAGATTATGTACTACTCACCTTCGTTCCAGTGGCAACCACAGTATAGCCATCTGCTAATGAATGGTCAACAATAACTTGAGAGGAGACTGGATGGGAGTCCAGGGGAAAATTTACATGTGGTGTAGTAGGTTCTGAACGGGAAATCACTATCTGAAAAAGAAAAAATAACCCTCTCAAAATCATGTCTGCATGTTACTTGTGCGCATACTGAGCAGTGATCCCACAATTTCCTACTATTTTCTGTTTGATAATTAGTACCAAACAGTGCTGTTGCACTAACCCATTTGAAACACATTACAAGTTGGACTTCTCTGGTTCGGCACCCTTGGGACCTGACTGGTCCCAGATTAAGGAATTTTCTGGGCCAGGGGAGGTTATATCATAGAATCATAGAATAATAGGACTGGAAGGGACCTCAAGAGGTCATCGAGTCCAGCCCCCCGCCCTCAAGGCAGGACCAAGCTCCGTCTACACCATCCCTGACAGATGTCTATCCAACCTGTTCTTAAATATCTCCAGAGAGGGAGATTCCACCACCTCCCTTGGCAATTTATTCCAATATTTGACCACCCTGACAGTTAGGAATTTTTTCCTAATGTCCAATCTAAACCTCCCCTGCTGCACTTTAAACCCATTACTCCTTGTCCTGTCCTCAGAAACCAAGAGGAACACATTTTCTCCTTCCTCCTTGTGACACCCTTTTAGATATTTGAAAACCGCTATCATGTCCCCCCTTAATCTTCTTTTTTCCAAACTAAACAAGCCCAGTTCATGAAGCCTGGCTTCATAGGTCATGTTCTCTAAACCTTTAATCATTCTTGTCGCTCTTCTCTGTACCCTTTCCAATTTCTCCACATCTTTCTTGAAATGTGGCGCCCAGAACTGGACACAGTACTCTAGCTGAGGCCTAACGAGCGCAGAGTAGAGCGGCAGAATGACTTCACGAGTTTTGCTTACAACACACCTGTTAATACAACCTAGAATCATATTTGCTTTTTTTGCAACAGCATCACACTGTTGACTCATACTCAACTTGTGGTCCACTATGACCCCTAGATCTCTTTCCGCCATGCTCCTTCCTAGACAGTCGCTTCCCATCTTGTATGTATGGAACTGATTGTTCCTTCCTAAGTGGAGCACTTTGCATTTCTCTTTATTAAACCTCATCCTGTTTACCTCTGACCATTTCTCTAACTTGCTAAGGTCATTTTGAATTATGTCCCTATCCTCCAAAGAAGTCGCAACCCCACCCAGTTTGGTATCATCTGCAAACTTAATAAGCGTACTCTCTATCCCAATATCTACATCATTGATGAAGATATTGAACAGTACGGGTCCCAAAACAGACCCTTGAGGAACTCCACTTGTTATCCCTTTCCAGCAGGATTTAGAACCGTTAACAACAACTCTCTGACTACGGTTATCCAGCCAATTATGCACCCACCTTATCGTGGCCCTATCTAAGTTATATTTGCCTAGTTTATCAATAAGAATATCATGCGAGACCGTATCAAATGCCTTACTAAAGTCTAGGTATATGACATCCACCGCTTCTCCCTTATCCACAAGGCTCGTTATCTTATCAAAGAAAGCTATCAGATTAGTTTGGCATGACTTGTTCTTCACAAACCCATGCTGGCTATTCCCTATCACTTTATTACCTTCCAAGTGTTTGCATATGATTTCCTTAATTACCTGCTCCATTATCTTCCCTGGGACAGACGTTAAACTGACAGGTCTGTAGTTTCCTGGGTTGTTCTTATTCCCCTTTTTATAGATGGGCACAATATTTGCCCTTTTCCAGTCTTCTGGAATCTCCCCTGTCTGCCATGATTTTTCAAAGATCATAGCTAAAGGCTCAGATACCTCCTCTATCAGCTCCTTGAGTATCCTGGGATGCATTTCATCAGGACCTGGTGACTTGCTGACATCTAACTTTCCTAAGTGATTTTTAACTTGTTCTTTGTGTATCCTATCTTCTAAACTTACCCTCTCTCTGCTTGTATTCACTACGTTAGGCACACCTACAGACTTCTCGGTGAAGACCGAAACAAAGAAGTCATTGAGCATCTCCGCCATTTCCAAGTTCCCTGTTACTGCTTCTCCCTCCTCACTAAGCAGTGGGCCTACCCTGTCCTTGGTCTTTCTCTTGCTTTTAATGTATTTATAAAAGGTCTTCTTGTTTCCCTTTATGCCTGTAGCTAGTTTGATCTCATTTTGTGCCTTTGCCTTTCTAATCTTGCCCCTGCATTCCCATGTTGCTTGCCTATATTCATCCTTTGTTAGTTGTCCTAGTTTCCATTTTTTATATGACTCCTTTTTTATTTTGAGATCGTGCAAGATCTCCTTGTTAAGCCAAGCTGGTCTTTTGCCATATTTTCTATCTTTCCTACACAGCGGAATTGTTTGCTTTTGGGCCCTTAACAACGTCCCTTTGAAATACTTCCAACTCTCCTCAGTTGTTTTTCCCTTCAGTCTTGCTTCCCATTGGACCTTACCTACAAGTTCTCTGAGCTTATCAAAATCTGCCTTCCTGAAATCTATTACCTCAATTGTGCTGGTCTCCCTTCTACCTTTCCTTAAGATCATGAACTCTATTATTTCGTGATCACTGTCCCCTATACTGTCCTCCACTTTCAAGTTCTCAACTAGTTCCTCCCTATTTGTTAAAACCAAATCCAGAACAGCTTCTCCTCTGGTAGCTTTTTCAACCTTCTGAAACAGAAAGTTGTCTCCAATGCAGTCCAGAAACTTATTGGATAGCCTGTGCCTCGCTGTGTTAGTTTCCCAACATATGTCTGGATAGTTGAAGTCCCCCATCACCACCAAATCTTGGGCTTTGGATAGTTTTGTTAATTGTTTAAAAAAGGCCTCATCCACCTCTTCCACCTGGCTAGGTGGCCTGTAGTAGACTCCTAGCATGATATCACCCTCGTTTTTTACCCCTTTTAGCTTAACCCAGAGACTCTCTACACAGCTATCTCCTACGTTCATCTCCACTTCAGTCCAAGTGTGTACATTTTTAATATACAAGGCAACCCCTCCTCCCTTTTTTCCCTGTCTGTCCTTCCTGAGCAAGCCGTACCCTTCCATACCAATATTCCAATCATGCGTCCCATCCCACCAGGTTTCTGTAATACCAATGATATCATAGTTGTATTTATTGGTTAGCAATTCCAGTTCTTCCTGCTTATTACCCATACTTCTCGCATTTGTATATAGGCATCTAAGATACTGATTTGATCTTGCCTCCCTGTTGTGCCCTGACCCTCCTTTCTCCTTGCCATTATAGGCCGTAGTCCCCCCCATTTCCAACCCATCTCCCAGTCCCGCACATTCAGCACTTACCTGTGGGCTTTGCTCACCTGCCCCCGTCGAACCTAGTTTAAAGCCCTCCTCACAAGGTTAGCCCAGTCTGTGTCCAAACATCAGACCCAGCTGAGCCACACACCAGCTCCCTGCCCCGCCTCACAGCCCAACTGACTTGCGTGCCAGCTCATGTGCTCTCACTCTCCCTGAAACATGCTGGGACTCTCAGATCCTGGAACATCCATGGTCATGACGGACTATGGATGTTGCTGGACCACAGAATCCCAGATTTTAGAGGTGCAACCTGTATGAAGCAATAAAGTCACTCTTTGTAACACATGCTTTCCTTAAGCAAAGCAACAGCAGGACTGCCTGAAAGACTTTTATAATATAGCACATTTCTAATATTAAGAAGGAATCATCCCAGGCTGTGTCTACACTGGCATGAATTTCCAGAAATGCTTAAAACAGAATAGTTTTTGTTATAAGTATTTCCGGAAAAAGAGCGTCTACACTGGCAGGCTGCTTTTCCGGAAAAGCCCTTTTTCCAGAAAAGCATCTGTGGCCAATGTAGACACGCTTTTCCGGAAAAGAGCCCCGATCGTCATTTTCGCGATCGGGGCTTTTTTCCGGAAAAGACTACTGGGCTGTCTACACTGGCCCTTTTCCGGAACAGTTTTCCGGAATAGGGACTTATGCCCGAGCGGGAGCAGCATAGCTTTTCCGGAATAGCGGCTGATTTTGTACAGTAGAGCGTCGTTGCTTTTCCGGAAATTCAAGGGCCAGTGTAGACAGCTCACAGCTTATTCCGGAAAAGCGGATGATTTTCTGGAATAAGTGGCTCAGTGTATACACAGCCCCTTTGTTTTGTAATCGCTAAATTTCAAGATGTTTATAAATCAATTGTAAAAAATTCAGTATCTATTTAATCAGCCTCCCTGAATTTAAGAGAATTGTAAAATAATTTTGCCAACAAGGTCTATTTAAAAGAAAATTAAATCAGTAAATTTCTCCCCTCTGTTTTAAAAGGATAAAGTTATTTTAATTTGTTTTCCTTTTAATTCTTTGGTTTGAAAATTAATACTTTTATCTCTATATTATATATTTAATTTTAAAAAAATCTGTATTGAATATATAATATTGAGTACCCTGTGAACTTCTAACCTGGGATATGTATTTTACTGCTTAAACATATTTCACATAAAAACAACATTAAAGTAAGCAAAGAAAAGGAAAAGAGCAAGAACTGCATTATCCTCATTTAACATTTCTTTATAGTGTCAGAGGTGTGCATAGCACCATAGAGAGACACTAAGAAAATCAGTGATCTGAGCATTTTATAGGATCACTTAGTTCATTGAGACTTTGTGGGCATGGCAAGTTATAAAAGAATTGCCGAAGCGTAAACAAGAGACATCCGTTCCTGAGTATCTGTCAGAGGGAGGTAAGATCCTCTATGATAGTGCTACAAGTGTGTTTAAGGTATAAACCTCATTTTCATGTCACTGCTATCAACTCCTGACAGGCTGCTACAGTGTAATGTTACCTACGCTGTGTGGGTGCCTGCTGGTTACTCTGAGCAGATTTACAGGGGATTTCAACAGGCATTAGATACCTATATGCTTTTGAACACCCCACTAGGTGTCTAGCTCCATATTTAGGTGCCTAAATACCAGGTCTATGGTTCGGATCCTGTGAAAATATAGGCACATGCTTAACTTTACTACTTCGAGTAGTCCCACCGATTTCAGTCACTATGTCTGAGAGCAAGAATATGCACGATTAGGCCCATAATTATGCACGGCATGAGCTGGAAGGTGATAACATCCTGCAACAAGGGTAAAGGATCATTTAAGTAAAGATTATAAGGATACTTGTTTCCAAAAGTTACATCTGTGGTTGTTTATTTAATTATTTATTTGAAGAATTTAGAATATCAGTGTTTGATGAGAAAGTGAGTCTCACTGGATTTCATTCTTTAGAGCAGTTTAACAATCTTTAACATGCCTAATATACAAAATATTTATTCTGTGACTATCATCAATTTTTTCACGACTGCTAAGACAGTACTAAAATAGCTAGTACAAAGGTTTTGAGGATTTCAATGATGGCTGACTCCAGAAGTAGGCTTAGAAATGACCATTTTGCTTTAATTCAAAACTTCAATAAAATCTGTTCCCAGGTAATTCACGGTGATAAGTGTTTAATACTTGTTCCACGAGGAGTAACGGTAGTTCGAATTAGAAAGCTTAATTCGAACTACCTACTCCGTGCCGCGTGTAGCCACGGGCACGGAGTCCGCACTAACGGGGATTTAAAAATGGCGGCGCCCGGCAAGATGCAAATGAAGCCCGGGATATTTAAATCCCGGGCTTTATTTGCAACTTCGAATGACTACATTAACCACCCTAGTTCGAACTAGGGTGGTAGTGTAGACATACCCTGTGGCTGTTTAGACTCATGGGTGGAAACAAATAGTAGGGGAAATTTTTCTTTAAGGTAGAGCTATTTTTGATAAAGAATTGCCATTCAGACTTGATTCACAGAACAAAAAAGCACAGGTTTTAGAAATCAATAAGGTTTGATGGTTTTCTGCGACACAGACCTATGAGTTTTGGCACAATGTATTAGGGGATGAGCTTTATTTTTATATTCAGGACAGAGTGAAAAATGGAATGAACTGCAAAGCTGCATGGAAAAGCTTGATTAATGTTAGTATTATATGAGCAGAGGTAACACCACAGCTGCAAATACCTTTTTAGTTGATCATTAGCCATGTCTCCTCTCGAATACCCACTGCTATAAAATGTTAAGAATTCTTTTCAATCATTAATCCAGGCTTCTTCTTATTGCCAAACATTCTTTCTGATTGAGTAACAATGTTAACCCTTAAATACTTCTGAGGTACAGCAAAAACAATAATATGAGAAATGGTAGTATTATTACTGTAATTACATATCTGTATTGTAATAGTCATGAAGCAAGAACTGTTTGTTCTAGTTATGGACCATACAAACACAGAAGAAAAAGCTTCAGGGAGTAGCCGAGTTAGTCTGTACAGAAAAAAACAACAAATGGTCTGGTAGCACTTTATAGACTAACAAAACATGCAGATGGTATCATGAACTTTCGTGGGCACAGCCCACTTCTTCAGATGACCGGAGTTTTGAATTTAGGATGTGCAGACCCTGCCTCAAGGACTTACAATCCATTAGTATGTCTACATTTCAGGTTGTGGGTGTAACTTCCAGTTTGAGGAGACATACCCATGATAGCTCTCACTGAGCTAGCATGTTAAAATTAGAGTGTATCCACAGCAGTGTGAGTGGCAGAAGGGGCTAGTTGCTTCTAGTACGATCTTATCTGAGACATTAACTATGTACTTGGATGGCCAACCCTCCTACCACTTGTACTACCATGAATGCACTTTTATTTTTGATGTGCTAACTCAGTCAGACCTAGTGCAGGAATATTTCCTTGAGCTGGATATTACACCCCAGCTCAAAATGTAGGCATATCCCAAGTAAATTTAATATCCTATTATTATGGTTCTAGAAAATGTCTAGTACTTAAAAGACTGAATGGTATCTTATTCACCACCAATAAAATTCACATCAGCTGCTCAAAGCTTAAGTAAAATGGTTTTCTACCTGATGATGTGATGTGAGGTTGGAAGAATATAATTACCCCACCTCCGTTTTGGGACTATGTTATGAAATACCCATGCAACTGATCCACAGCCAGCACTACGACTATATGTCTGTACTACAAAGCGTATTCCACTGTCCCTAGTATAAACACAGTTTTTTCTGCTAGTGCAGGAATGTCACTTACTGAATGACATTAGCTAAATCAATAGAAGCACTTTTCCACTGGCATAGCTGCATCTTCAAGAGCATTTTATTGGCACAGTTATGTCTGTCAGGGATGTAGGTTTTTCCCCACACTCCTCACCAACATAGCTATGCTGATGCAACTTTTAAGTGTAGACCAGACCTGTAACTAAAAAACTGCAGAGGTAGCTGAGAGATGTGACATTAATTACTTAATTAATTAGAGGCCAACATATCTATGTAATTTGTGAATTCACTGGCCTCAGAATCATAGAAATGTAGGTTTAAAAGGGTCCTCTCAAAAGATGATCTAGTCGAGCAACCTGTGGCTAAGCAGGACCTAGAAAACTTTGACCATCCAGGACAAGCATTTATGCATCCTGTTCTTAAAAGCCTCCAGTGATGGGGATTCCACATTCTTTTGGAAGTTTATTTCACTGCTTAAAAATCTCTATAGTTGGAAGTATTTCCTAATATCTAACCAAAATCTTTGTTGCTGCAGTTTAAGCCCATTACTCCTTGGCCTACCATCAGTGGACATAGAGAACAGATCATTTTCCTCTTTATAGCACCACCTGACATATCTGAAGATTGTAATCGGGCCCCCCCCCCCCCCCACACACACTCTTGTTTTCTCAAAACAAAATATGTCCAGGTTTTTTTCTTAAACCCTCCCTCATAGGTCAGGATTTCTAACGCTTTTATAATTTATGCTGGTCTCCTTTGAACCCTCTCTCCAATCTGTTCACATCTTTGCTATTAGCCTTTTTCGTAACAGCGTCACATTGTTGACTCATATTCAGTTGTGATCCACTTTAATTCCCAGATCCTTTTCAGCAGTACTACTGCCTAGCCAGTTATGCCCAATTTTGTCATTGGGAATTTGATTTTTTTCTTCCTAAGTGAAGTACAGTACTTTGCACGTTTCTGAATTTCATCTTGTTGAGTTCAAACCAATTCTTTAATTTGCCAATGTGGTTCTGAATTCCAATCCTGTCCTTCAAAATTCTTGCAATCCCTCCCAGCTTGGAGTTATCCACAATTGTATAGGCATATTCTCCACTCCATGATTCAAGTCATTAATGAAAATGTTTAGTAGTACTGGACTGAGAACTGACCCTGTGAGACAGCACTAGATACATCTTCCCAGTTGGACAGTAAATCATTGATAACTACTCTTTGAGTACTTTATTTGATATAGGTGTGCACCCATCTAAGAGCAACTCCTTGGCCTGCCTAAGCCTTGTCTTACATAACCCTACAGAGAGGGAAAAAGGGAGACATAAGCTCTTAAAGCATTCTCTGCAGCATGCAGCTGGGTTGCATGGCATTCCTGTCCAGCTACGCAGTACCTATCTGCCCTATCCGGTGGGACAGGGGTGGTGTGGCTCTGGTATGACGCTTGGAAGCAGGGTAGTGGAATACTAGGATTACTCCCTAAAAATAACAGATTTGATTGTCTATCTCCTGGAGCACATATAGTATTTTTTTAAGAGATCAAGCATCTCCCCAGAGCACAAAAAGCAGGAGAACACGTGGCCAGCAGTCTTCCAGAAAAGCATGTTCATAAACAATAAGCAGTGCAATTCTAGGCATTCCTCTCAAGACAAATACAACAAATATAAAATTTTATCCCCTCCATCCTTGAAAGATATGATAATTCACCAGTACACCGACTGAACTATAGACTAGAATTTATGCTGCTAGCTTTGAAGCGGACATATGTTGTACTTCCAACATTCAAAAAGTCACACACAAAAGGCACAGAAAAATATATGTAGTAGCCTTCCAGTACAGTTCAGAGTACTTCCGTGATGTGGCTTTAAAGAGGACAGGTTCTGAAGAGAAGAGGTCAATAGATTAGTATCTCCTTTATACTGGAAAAGAATCATCCATGTTATATCCAGGGATATCAGGTGCATTTTTGAACTCTATTTCATTATTACAAACCAATCAATGTTCAGTCAGAAGCCTGGACTTTTGGTTAATAGAGATATACACAGCTTTTCAGCACAAAAGCATGCATGTAATATATATGTTACTCATACTGATAATCAGTTCTGTTAGTCAGCAGGGTTGAGTTACAAATGGTACCGTATGCATGTCAGAATGTCTTCTGCAAAAATCAGAGGTCTACATAAAACAAGCCAGTCTCAGTATCATATTGTTAGCTTTCCCTAGAGTCTGGCAGGTGTAAGCCATTATCCAGCAGAGATAGGTTCAGGGTTAATGTTATTATGTAACCCCCAAGCGCCCCAGGATATGCAGCATAGCCTTGTAAAGGACACATATGTAACTCTCAGGATGCTGTATATATATCACTATAATCCATTGAGTATAATGGATCCACTTTGAAGGGCGTAAGTTTTTCTACTGGAACTGAACATTAAAATATGTGCTCTCTCAAAACAGTAATTTGGTTCCAGGTGTTAGTTTTAAACTTCAGTATGAAGATTTACTCTTCTTTCCCCATACTATTTGAATTTACTTTGTGATCAGCTAGGCACATTCCCTACCACAGAAACAAAAAACTGTTATTCAAATATCTATTAGATATTAATATTTAAACTTATCTTTTAGTAACTAATATAGATCACAGCATTAATTTCATCAGTTTAAAAATAGAGAAAAAAAAGAAGCACGGTGATTGATCATAGATTCACATAAATGCATATCTATATCTATATCTATGTATTCAGGATAGGGATCTTGGGGTGGGTTTGCAGGACTCAGGGTTGGGGGGTGAGAAGGGGCACAGAAGAGAGGCCGGGGGTGTGTAGGAGTCAAGGTTGGGAGCGAGAAGAGGCTCATGGCAGAGGGTTGGGAGGTGTGTGGGGACTCAAGGCAAGGAGTGGGGGGTGCAGGAGGTTGGCCGATTCCTGGGGCTGGCTGGGCTGGCAGGGACATGCTGTCTAGCCAATGGCTCCCCAGGGCTGGCTGGGTCAGCAGGGGCCATGCTGCCCAGGTAGCAGATCCCCAGGGCTGGCTGGGATGGGGGAGGAGCAGGGCCCCAGGGATCCAGCAGCCAGCTGTGGCTGGGACCAAGGGGGGGCTGCTCTGGCTGGCTAGTGGCTCCATAGGGTGGCAGGCAGCTGTCCTGCCCAGGCTCCAGATCTCTGGGGCTGGCTGGAGCAAGGGAGGCCATGCTGCCCGACCAGTGGCTCACCAGCATGGGACTCTTACCCATGTGCAGTGGCCGGCAACATCCAGAGCCCCCAGCCAGCCACTCTCTTACCGGAGCGCTCACCTCCCCGTGGTCATTCTGCAGTATAACTGTGCTTGCCAGAAGACCCCTTCCTCTGCATTTTATGGTAAATAATTGTATTTCAGGAAAATCCCACTGTCCTGGCGCAACCAAACCCTGTCCTTGCTTTAAGTTATGACAAGAGGAAGCTTCTTACCAAATTTGGTAGGCCTAGCTCTTATTATTTTGGAAGAGTTTTTGAACAAACAGATTCACAGATGGATGGACAGACACACAGACTCTCTCATTATAGATTTCTTTAATGTGCCATAGTGTCAACTCCAGGGAGTGAAGTCTTCCACTACAAAACAAGGTACAAACAAACAGATATAACACAGGAAGCAGACTTTGAGTAGGGGGAGATTGTTCCATGGCTGTAGCAATCTGCTTTAAGCAATTTCTGCAGGGATTAAAGGGATCACCTCTGAGGTGAGTACTGTTAGGCTATGTCTACACTGGCATGATTTTCCGAAAATGCTTTTAACGGAAAAGTTTTCCGTTAAAAGCATTTTCGGAAAAGCATGTCTAGATTGGCAGGATGCTTTTCCACAAAAGCACTTTTTGCGGAAAAGCGTCCATAGCCAATCTAGACGCAGTTTTCCGCAAAAAAGCCCCAATTGCAATTTTCGCGATCGGGGCTTTTTTTGCGGAAAACACTACTGTGCTGTTTACACTGGCCCTTTTGTGCAAAAGTCTTTCGGAAAAAGACTTTTGCCCAAATGGGAGCAGTATAGTATTTCTGGAAAAATCACTGACGGTCTTACATGAGATCATCAGTGCTTTTCCGGAAATTCAAGCGGACAGTGTAGACAGCTGGCAAGTTTTTCCACAAAATCAGATGATTTTGCGGAAAAACTTGCCAGTCTAGACAGCCCCCGAGTCTATGTTCATTCACTCTTTGGCCTCTTTGCCAATACATCCAACAAGGGCTGCTATTCATACTAGCAGATTTCATTATGTGTATATCTGACCAGTAGAAAATGAATGGAGACTAACAACCAAAGTCCACTAATGAGCCAAAAGATGATAATGATGTCCAGTGACTTTAGGTATGCATTGGATTTAAACAACTGACCTAAAGATTAAATGATATCATTACTACGAGCCATTGCCTTTTATGAATACTGTATACACCAGGGCCTGATCCTGCACTACTGAAGTAATGGCAGTTCTGCCACTGATTTACTTCAATGTAAGCAGATCACTGTGGAATTCTGAATATTGAAGGCCCAATTCTGCTCTCATTGAATTCTGTAGCAATTCTTGGCTTCAGTGGATACATGGCCAGGTCCCAAGTATAATCAATGAATTAAACACAGCTGCGATTATTTCTAACTAGCTTTCTTCCAGCAGAAGCTATCAGGCATTTAGCTATCTGAGCACTGAAAATAAGCATATAGTGACAATCCTCTGTTCCTCAAATGCGGGCAGCAAGACCTGCATGTGCTAAGGGGTTTTGCTTGTTAGTTTTTAACCTGGGCTGTTGTCTTGCAAAAAGCCTTCGAGGAACATGAGTGCCATATACTTTGAACTGAAAACCAACAGGTTTGGGATCAGCATGTAGAAACTCCACCTCTTGCTTAGCTATCGAAAATATAATTCACTCTTGTCCAGGGCCTGTTATAATTACCTATTGTTAAGAAAGTAGTGCAGAGAAGTCCTAGTGAGGATCAATGCACCAGTGTGTGGCATAAACCTGTAGGAAAATAGGCAGGAGTAGGCAGGCTGCAGACAGGCTGCATAGGGTAGCTCTGCGTTCCACAGAAGAACACGGCCCTCTGGTACTTACAGTTCTCTCAACAATGCTATGAAGTGGGGTATGTCAGCAGGCCAAGGGTCAGTAGATGCGTGAAATGATATGGCTGCCCTGCCAAAGCTAATAGAGAGAGGACAGGGAACTGCAGCTCTCTTACTACCTGAGAGATTGTATGCATTGTAAGAAGAGATTTCCTGTCCTGCATTCCATGTGTAGAGCACCTATGCAAAGCTAATTTTCCTGAGCTAACCACTAATAAGGTCATAGTAAGCATCATCGATGTGCAGTTTCCATATAATGGGAACTTACAGTTCCCCAAAACAAATTTCATCAGGCATATCAAAGACATTTCCCTCTCACTGACAATTAGTCAGATTTGCAATAGACATATCAGAGGGCAGCTGGTCTTTTCCATGAAGATAGGTCCCTCACCTGTGATGAATGAGCTACCTCCCAGCTGAGCCTGATCACCTAGGAATTAGGTGGTTTAAAAGACAGCAAGCAACACAGTTGTAGTAGAGAGCTGCAAGGACCAGGAAAGCTCCTTCAGGAAACCCTGGGGGACATGCTGAGCATTTAAAAAAATCATTTTTACACACTTTCTTCCCCCCCGCCCCAAATAGCAAAATCCCAATCGGTGAAATGGACTGTTCACATTGAGAGCTCAAAAAAATTGCCAAGAAGAACATTATTGGACTCAAGGGATGAAAAGTTTCACTTTAGGCTGAGAACAAGCTCCAGAAATTTCAGCCTGATTTATTATGTTAACGCTATTGACAAGCTCTAACTGCCTCAAAATAGAGGATTAAATGTTTATTGGTAAGTATAAGTAAACATCACTGTACCAGCACAAACCGACAAAAAAGTATTTCCATCAATGCTAATCAGGATTTACCAAAAGGTGATGAAAGAAAGCTGCAGTTTGAGAACTTATTAAAGTTTGACTTAAGGATTTGGATGTGTGATGTTGACATGTGTTTTAATGGGTATAAAACTTTAACTTTTTGAAACTCAACATCTACGGACAGTAAGGGTGCATCTACTCAGCACCCTTACCTGGAAATAAGCTACGCATAGTTTATTTCAATCTTATTTTGAAATTTGAAATTTGGCACTGTCTACACAGTGCCAAATTTCAAAATAAGGTGCTATTCTGAAACATCCGTTATCCCTTGTGCAGTGATGTTTATAGGGACGTCACAATAGCAAGACTGTTATATTGTGATGTAATGGGCTTGCTCTTAAGATGTGGAATACAGGAGGTATCCCAAAATAGCTCCACTATGTAGACATAGCCTAAATTACTGTCTGAACCCTCCCCTCATAATTTTTCACAACTGAAAATTTAAATAGATAAAAATAGGAGGAAAAGCCTAAAAATAAACATTCATATAGCCATAGAAATTATACAAAAATACAAATCAAATGCTGCCAAGCTTATTTAAAATGTAAGAGTCTTTTCACTCATGAGCCAGAACTATAAGTGGTGAAAGATGGTGTAGCTCTTCTGTCTTCAGTGGAGCTATGCCAATTTACACCAGCTAAGAATCTGGCTGCATAACAATAGCATATCCAGTGTGACAGTACACTACTTTCTAATCAAATAACCACTGTGAAATACCTGATTCACTTTGCACCCAACAGCTGTACTTGTGGCCTCTGTTCCCAGCCACACACTCAAAACAAGCACAATAGGAAAGGCAGAAACAGCTGCAAGCTCTCAGAAGAAAAAAAAAATGGTTAAAAAAAGGTTGTTGTCAGACTCCAGCTTAGGAAGGAAGTCAAACCATTTTTCTTTTCCTTCTCATGCGTGGCAGCTGTCTTAGTAAATTTATTAGTTTTCTGTTTTGTTACAGAAACTCCATCATATTTAGTAAACAATGAACTCCAAACATTCATGGCCCAACACAGGTTTCACACTTTTGATGAAATCAAAATATTATCAGTGCACCACTGAATGGGTTGCAACTTCTCTGTTGGAGAACATAGAATTCCCACTCTCCTCAATTACTTGCTTTAAAAAAAACTTGTAAATTTTGTGTATTTAGACCAAACAGATCAATTTAATGAATCTTATCTTGGCTGAGTAAAAATACACAACTTTTATACATTTAGTGCAGGAGACTGTATCTCCATTTCAACCAGTTAATCCTCTAATAAAATCACAGAAGGTAAGGAATGGGATATCTTTTATTCCCTCAATAAAATATACAAGCTTTTGGGCCACAAAGGTTCTTTCATCAGATGCATTTTTTAAACAAACAAAATATAGGCTACATTCTGATACCCTTTCTCTGGTTTAGTAGCAGTTAACTCTATGAGTAATCCCACTGACTTCAATGAACCACTCACAAAGTTAGGTACTGTACATTGTGAGTAAGGTGTCAGATTCTGACCCTAAACAACCACTACCATTACTATATAGTTATTCTGTCCACAAAATCGGTGTGTTAGCGATTACATTTGTATTGTAGTAGTGCTCTACAACTGTCTGAAGAGCAGGAGGAAGGCAGATGGAGACAGAAAAGGAGAATCGGAGAGGAAAGGTGGAGAGAAAGGATACATATGAATGTGAACTACAGAGTCATTCTTACTTTCTCTCTTCTCCCCAGCCCAATTACTCTAATATTTGTACAAAACAGATCAGTTTCCATAGGAGGGACTAAGGAAGACCACTTCCCTTACCCATCAGTAAACTAGGGACAGGCACTCACCAGAGATGAATGCAATCCCTAGTCAGAGAGTTTGACTCCATCAAAGAGAAGAGAGAACTGAACCTGGGATCTCTGACATCCCACGTGAGTGCTTTAATCACTGGGCTAAAAGTTATAAGGCAGGCACTACCTCTTCCTTGATTTCTGCGTGAGACTCTGAGCGAGCATACTAGATAGAGCCTTGCAGGTAAGACAGGCAGGCAAATACCTATCTCCAGGTGATTTGTGGATTGCTGGGATGCCTACTGTGAGACACAAGTGCACATATCCAGAGGAAGAAACACAGGTATATAGGAAACTGAACAGTGAACATTTTAGCAAGTTTAAGTACCTGTAGGAATAGGTAACAGCCTACTGGTGAAGTGACCTAAGTCCCTTTGTGACTTGAGGCCTAACTTTAGGAATCTACATTTAATTTAATTTATTTATTTTTGCTTTATGCCTTTAATAATTGTTTTGAAATTTTATTTTGGATGAAATATTATATAGAGACACTGTGATGGCTCCCATGCCTTATGAAACTTGGCTTATGAATATAAATATGCATAACACAAATGTGCTTCAGACAAAATACCTCATGTATCCTATCAATTTTAATGTGGTAATGGGCTGGGTCTGTATATTTTATTTTGGTGCACAATTCATTCTTTTAGATGAAGTCAGAAATACGAAATGAGAGTCTGTTTATAGTTTTAAATGTGCTAAAGGGGTCTTCTGTGACCACATCCCATCACAGACATTTTAAATGCATGACCTGTGTTTGTGTGCTCCCAAAGGGTAGACTTTTTAACACCCTAGTCCTGCAGCAGACTGCTCATTGAAGTTAAAGTGACTCTACTGGATCATAGTCAATTTCAGAGATATAATATGCAAAACCCTTTTGCTTGACCACAGATTTTGTGCATATAAATTCAATCATTTACACACTAAATGACTGCGCATGACTTGTGAGTGCAAATATGGATAAAGATAGAACAAGCTAAGGCCATTTGCAAATTTGTCCTGGTAAATAAAATCTCTATTATGAAATGTGGTTTTTGCTATAAAATTTGGATTCAATATTTGGGAGGTTGAGTGGTACACTGCATTATTTCATTGTGAGATTATCCTGATTTTCTGCAATTACATCCCAACAATATTAAAATAAGAGGCTCTTCTCTATGGCTACGTCTAGACTGGCATGATTTTCCGCAAATGCTTTTAACGGAAAAGTTTTTCTGTTAAAAGCATTTGCAGAAAAGAGCGTCTAGATTGGCACGGATGCTTTTGCGCAAAAGCACTTTTTGCAGAAAAGCATCTGTGCCAATCTAGACGCAGTTTTGCACAAGAAAGCCCCGACCGCCATTTTCGCCATCGGGGCTTTTTTGCACAAAACGGTTTTTAGCTGTCTATACTGGCCCTCTTGTGCAAATACATTTGCGCAAGAGCGCTTTTTCCCGAACGGGAGCATCACGGTATTTGCGCAAGAACACTGACAATCTTACATTGGATCGTCAGTGCTCTTGCGCAAATTCAAAGCGGCCAGTGTAGACAGCTGGCAAGTTTTTCCGCAAAAGCAATTGCTTTTGCGGAAAAACTTGCCAGTCTAGATGCAGCCTATGGATTTTTTTCCATTCATTGCAGATACCAGACAGAATACCATAGAAACTCCACTGCAATTCTGCATTAGTTGTAAATTTGTTAATGAACACATTTGGAAGTATTACCCAGACAACTATCAGAGGGGTAAAAAAGAGGTAATGTGTGTGTGTTTATTGCATTCTGGAAAATGCTGTGATTCCTGTATCCTGGAGACATGGTACCCTTTTCCAAGGCAAGAAATATTAAGTTTGGTTACACAGATGTGCTGTTACCAGTCATTAAAGGCTATCTGAGTGTTCATTCTGCTGATGGATACACTAGAGCCTAAGGCAGTTCAGGATAAAGAAAGGCTTAGAGTGTTATTACAGTACGATGTTCATGATAACTTCCCTCTGTAATTCAAGCCAATCTAATTCAATGATGTGAATGTTTCTGTTAATGGCAATATGCAGCTCACACAATAGCCTTTCTTTTCATTTCTGGCTGGCCCTAGAATGAGAAATGTCGACTGGAAGTATTTTAATTGTTATAATTTAGTGTTCTGTGAGATGGACAAAATCTTGAATATAAAGTCCGGTTCAAGATATGAATGCACAATAAAAATACCGCTTTTTACTTTCCTCCAGAGATCTCCAAGGGCTTTACCCAAAGCCTACTGGAGTCCCACAGTGAACCTTACAAAGAGGGCAGAAAACATTATAATGCATGCATTCAGGTGGGAAAGTAAGGCAGACAGGGTAAGTTGTTAGCTCAGGATTATACAGTGAATCAGTGGTTACATTCAGGGCTAAAACGTGGGTCCCAAGACTTGCAGGACACAGCTTGAACCACTCGGCATCCCTGTATGAAAGCAACCTCCATCCTTAAGGCAGTGCGTTCAACCTGGGGACTTCATATTTGAGATTCACACTGGATTTTTCTAAAATGTTCCATGTGTCCTTTTGGGTAGGTCATTTCCTAGACTTACTTTTACACCCTGTCTTTACAGGATGACCAGCAAGAGCAACGTCACCTCTCTGCAGGGGCATCACAGTGTACCAGTTATTCATTCATTCCCCATAGGATCGAGAGGGGTAAGTAGCAGCAGCATTTACCTCTGCAGGAGACTGTTAGGGTGGTGGGATTCCTTCAGCCTGGGGGAAGGGGAGCCAGGACAGCAAGTATGACATCTACATGGATGCCCTGGAACAATCAGTTGTTAATGTATGTGGCCTGGATCTGACATGGTTTTTTTTCTGAAAAAATATCATTGATTAAATGCTTCCCAATAGGGACACCATCTGGGACGGATTAGACAGAAGGAGAAAATAGCTTAAGACCAGCTTCCACTTCCTCTGATCAGCTTCCACATAAGGACGATAAAGTGACAATGCTGGCAGAACTATTAGCTCTGGTGACTCAGTTGAGTCTCTAAACAACCTACGGAACTAATCTGACTCATGGGGCCAAAGTCCACTAATAACTAAAGAACTGTCCTGGAGGACTAAGAACACTGGCAGGCTACGTCTACACAGGCCCCTTTTCCGGAAGGGGCATGTTAATTTCAGCGATCGCAATAGGGAAATCCGCGGGGGATTTAAATATCCCCCTTTTCTGGAGGATCTTATTCCTACTTCAAAGTAGGATCTTATTCCTACTTTGAAGTAGGAATAAGATCCTCCGGAAAAGGGCGCTTTTTCCGGCGGATCGGGGCCAGTGTAGACGCTCTTTTCCGGCTTTTCTAAAAGCCGGAAAAAAGCGGCGGACATTTTTATTTAAATGCCGCGGGGGATATTTAAATCCCCCGCGGATTTCCCTATTGCAATCGCTGAAATTAACATGCCCCTTCCGGAAAAGGGGCCAGTGTAGACGTAGCCGCAGGGTTTAAAAGGACATTTTCTCTGGGTTGGGGGGGGAGGGTTGGGGAGGGCGGGGAGAAGAGAACCTGACTGACAGATAAGCAGACACCAGTAAAGGGTGTCTGAAGTTGCTAAGCCTGCTAGGTTGCTATTATTAGTAGTATTTCAGGTAAGAGAGATATGTGTATTGGCTTTCTCCTGCTTTAACCTTTGTTTTTTTCCATCTATTGATTTGTACTGACTGCAAAATAAGAATTTTTTTTAAGGAAAGCTATCAGCACTATAATACTGACCACAAGTCCCAGAAGGAAGGAAACTCATGTACCCCAAATTCAGTCGGCCCTGCAAAATGTTAAGGGATTAGAACAGGTGAAACAGCTGGCCACTGGTCCCTGGGTACATGTGGGAGAACTGTGTTATTCCACATAGAAATAGGAAAGAGCTAGGGATGTTAAATATCGGTTAATTGAATAGTCAATTCATGAATTCTTATCAGTTACTCAACTACTCTATAGTCCCCGGGGGTGAGGCCAGCAGACAGTGTGCTCCAGCCCCACTCCCAAGGAGCCCTCTGCTACTCCGCACTGCTGCTTCTGTATCAGAAGCAGCAGTGTGGGATGCTAGGCGGAAGCCGGTCCGCAAGGGGAGCCAGTTTAAAAACCAGCTCCTCTTGTGGACTAGCTGCTGGTCTCTCCATGCTGTTGCCGCCAATACAGAGGCAGCAGCGCGGGGTGGCAGTAGCCCGTCTGGGGAGGAGTCTGAGTTTCCAGACCCAACACAAGTCGGAACTGAGCTGTGCTGCCTGCCTGCCTCCTAATATACTTTAAATGCAGAGCTGCAGCAGAGGTAGGTCCGGAACTAAGCCGGGCTGCTGGCCAGCCTGCTAAAAATATTACTGTCAGGGGGGAGGAAGGGGGAAATGAGTGTAGTTTATAATATTTACCTATAAGCTTTTTCTTATTGGTTAATCAACTACACTATTACATCCCTAGTAAGAGTTGGAGGCCTTACATCTGAAAGGGTGCTCTCAGTGAGATCAGAAAGGGCTAACCTTATTATCATGATCAGAGAGCTAAAAATAAGAGAGTCATAGAACACTTGAGTCTTGTGATGAACTTAAAGTCAATCTTCTTCAGAGATGCTGTATTGAGTATGCTGTTGTATGTTTCCTTACAGATGCTCCAATTTATTCAGCTCTTGTGATTTTCCATTCATTATTCCATTAATCTGTGGCTATATTTTCCCCACTCTTTCTGCAACCCCATTTATCTATAGTCAGCTTCTTATGGTTTTAATTTATCTTACTGACTCTGTAAACTCATTAAAATATGCTAACATCACAGTTACATTTACCTGCATGAAGCGGCCCTCAGATGTTCCTAGGTTAGCAACAGTAAGATACCCTTTGGTGAAGACAGATATTGAAGTTAGCAGGACACTGTTGAATTGCCCCATAAACAAATCAATCCGTTGCAAAGGAGTCGTAACCTCTAGACGATATTCATCATCTTGTGCTTCACAGTACGAGGCATTTCTTGAAAACGTCTGTCAGAAAATAAAATAGGCATGAAAAGTGTCTCTTCAGCAAGGCACAGGCAGGAAAAGAACTTCACCAGAAAAAAGTCATTTGGCAAGTGGACACAAATGCATTTGATCAGAAATACTTAAAGGTTTCAAACTGTAATTGTTTCACCAGTTATCATGTTCCACTAGGAAGATAATGATTTCTTAACATGATGAAAATATTTCCATTTTGTTTTAATATCTTTTGTCTGGGTAGTTGCCCAGAAGATAATGATGATTTTTTTCTGTTGAATAAGTAGATATATGTAAGCATTTACATTAAGATATAGTATAGAATACACCATACATTTTACAGTTCATTTCATTTAGAGGTCTCAAAAATGTACAGCAAAAAAGGAGTGAGGAAATGTTCACAACATTTTAAAATTTTCAATACCCCATCCTAATTTTTCCTTCCCTCTCTTCCCTTTTTTATTCCTCCCCCTTTTTCAGTGACAATAAATACATAAAATGAGGTGGGGGGCAAGGACAAGAGAAGTGAGGGAGATAAAATGGAAAAAAACTGTTCTGATTCTGATTAAAAGTAAAACTAGATCAATATAATTACTCAGGCTGAGATTATTTTGATAATCTACTACTTGTACATTATTTTTTTAATGTCTTTTTATATTTTATCATCAAGATTATTATAAAAAATGTCAAATTTGTAGACTTTAAAAGAATTCTCTTCTGATTATTAATAGAGAATACATGGATTTTTCTTTTCATTGGAAAAATACCTTGAACAATATACTTTAGGTTAATCTTTAGAAAAGAAGATAACTATGCTGTACTCACAATTCAATAGTAATCTATTAACTGATAATTCCATTACTATTGATGCTTCATCTTCCATTTTGGTGAAATAATACAGATAATAAACAGGGATCCCTTAAAAGATCTATAACCACTTTAAGATTAGAAACAGTCTAGTTACCTTTCTTCTGGAACATGCTCTATGAATATAAATATCTTGTTTCTCTCGTTTGAAACCAATATTGAGCTCGTATTGTTTTCTTTCCATTTTTGTTTGATTCTTTAAGAAGAAATTTTGTGTGGGGGATATTTAAGTTTGACTCATAACCCTTTGACTTCAATGGGGATATTTCCATTTACTTCATTGAAGTCTGGATCAGTAGAGCCCTGCACGAATATAAAATTGATATCTGCATCTGTAAAAATGATCTGTGGATATCCACATCCGTATCTGTGCATGCAGATACCTACAGATATAAAATGCATATTGTGGATTTGCAAGGCTCTATGGATCAGGCCCTTAAAGAGGAATTTCTTTTTAGTCTATAATTACTCTAATAATTGGTGTAGATGATTTACCTTATGATCATAGAGAAGGTGATCAAACACATAATAAAGTCGTTCCTTGAAAACTTTTCAGTCAGACAAGGCTGGATAAATGGTAAAAGGCATTGAAAGCCCTTTCCCAATCTACCCAATATTGTATTAATTGTAGTATTTATGAAGAGATCCCCATTGGCAGCACTAGAAAGTTAAGACTCTCTTGATCATCAAAAGTCAACAATTCTAGCACAAGCTGTAACAGTTTCAGCTTCCTTCTTCTCCCCAAGGTGTTTCAACTGTGACCTGAAGAAACAACCATACGTTTAGGGAATGGAAGGCACTTTAGTCTGTATGCATCTCTACAGCAATACTGCCAAGAAGAGGTTCCAAATGAGGCATAGTGTAGGGAATGGAACATGGGCAGTCATGCCTAATGGTTAGCACCAGGAGCATTGAACCAGATGGCCAGAGTCAGGCAAAAAATTAAAGGTCAGGGCCAGAGTCAAAGCCAAGTGCCAGGGGATAGGAGCAAGGATCTGGTGTGACACAGGAAAGCATGAACTGGAAACCAATGGGGATCTGGAAAAAGGAAGAACCAGGAACAGCCTGGGAGGCAGGGCTCAGGAGTCCAGTAGGCAGGGTCTATAGCAGTCACTAGCCAAGGACTCCTCTAGCTACTCAGGCTACTTCATATACCTCTTTCTGATGTAAGTAGAGCATCCCAGGCAATCAATGTGGCTGAACATCTTCCCCAGTCAGGAGCTTTGTAGGCTGGGCCCTTTTCACGCTGAAGCTTCACTGGCTCCTTTCTCTAGTCATTCAGGTGTCCAGGATCCAAGCATTGTCTGGGGACATGTGCGCTCAGATTCAAGACTGTTTATTACTCTTATCTGGTCCAGCCATGATTTCAATAGGATTGTTTATGTCTGAAATGCTTTGCTGGATTGGTTTTGGGACTGATTCTTATTGTGGTGTGCACACTTGCCCACTGAGAACTGATTTAGGACAACGAGCTCATTCCATATAGGCCACCAAATAATCATCAGAGGGTAAAGACTTAGGTAACTACTGCCTTAACTACTGCCTCTAAAACTTGTGTTTGATTAATATGTAAGGGTATGTCTACATTACCACCCTAGTTCGAACTAGGGTGGTAATGTAGGCAACCGGAGTTACAAATGAAGCCCGGGATTTGAATTTCCCGGGCTTCATTTGCATCTTGCCGGGCGCCGCCATTTTTAAATGTCCGCTAGTGCGGACTCCGTGCTGCGCAGCTACACGCGGCACGGACTAGGTAGTTCGGACTAGGCCTCACGTGAAACGAGGAGTAACGGTAGTTCGGAATAGGAAGCCTAGTCCGAACTACCTAGTCCGTGCCGCGTGTAGCCGCGCTGGTGGTTGGTTTCACGTGGAGTGCCCCAAGGATTGGTTCTAGGGCTGGTTTTGTTCAACATTTTTATGTTGAACAAAGTGCTAATGGTGCTAATGGTTCTTGATGTCTGTGTAGAATCTGGTGTTGGTCATCTTCCTCTCCAAGTGCAAAATAATGGTTCTTCTCAGCTTCTTGTAACTAGTCTTTAAGGTGCTACTAGACTATTTATTGTTTTTTAAGTCTTTCCTGTTACAGACTAACTCGGCTATCCCTCTGAAGCTTATCTAATCGCGCTCTCTTTTTTCTTCCTCCCCTTCATTTTTTTTCCTTCTCCCCCTCTCCCTTCTTCACTTATTTATTCTTGGATCTGGACTTCCTACATTCTGGTCTTCTGAAGAAGTGGATTGTGCCCACGAAAGCTCATGATACCGTCTATATGTTTTGTTAGTCTTTAAGGTGCTACTAGACTATTGGTTGTTTTTAAAGTTTTTCCTGTTACAGACTAACTCGGCTACCCCTCTGAATCTTTATTAATGACCTGGACGAGGGGATAGATTGCACCCTCATCAAGTTTACAGAGGACACTAAGCTAGGGGAGAGGTAGATACATTGAGGATAGGGTGCAGAGTGACCTAGACAAATTGGAGGATTGGGCCAAAAGAAATCTGATTAGGTTCAATAAGGACAAGTGCAGAATCTTGCACTTGGGACAGAAGAATCCCAAGCATTGTTACAGGCTGGGGACTGCTTGGCTAAGGAGCAGTTCAGCAGAAAAGGACCTGGGGATTAGAAGTGGATGTGAAGCTGGATATGAGTCAACAGTGTGCCCTTGTAGCCAAGAAGGCTAATGTCATATTAGGGTGCAATAGGAAGAACATTTCCAGCAGATCTAGAAAAGTTATTATTCCCCTTTACTTGGCTCTGGTGAGGCCACATTTGCAGTATTGCGTCCAGTTCTGGGCCTACCTCTATAGAAAGGATGTGGACACACTGGAGAGGATCCAATGGAGGGGCAACCAAAATGATTGGGGGGGTTGGAGCACATGACTTACAAGGAGAGGCTGAGGGATCTGGGCTTATTTAGTCTGCAGAAGAGAAGAATGAGGGGGGATCTGATAGCAGCCTTCAACTTCCTGAAGGGAGGTTCCTGAGAGGATGGAGAGAGGCTGTTCTCAGTGTTGACAGATGGCAGAACAAGGAACAATGGTCTCAAGTTACAGTGGGGGAGGTCTAAGTTGGATATTAGGAAAAACTGTTTCACTAGGAAGATGGTGAAGCACTGGAATGGGTTACCTACGGAGATGGTGGAATCTCCATCCCTGGGAGTTTTTAAATCCCAGATTAACAAAGTCCTGGCTGGGATGATTTAGGTAGGCAGGGGGCTGGATTCGATGATCTCCTGAGGTCTCTTCCAGGCCTATGATTCTATGATTCTAAGCTGAAGTAAATCACTGTTTGAGCTAACACAAAATACTACTAGGAAAAGGGGGTACTGTTGTTTTAACCTTTTACCCCTGTGAAGACAGAATCTCTTCCTGACACAAATATTCTGCCAAGTATTCTGTGATAAAATGGAAAATAATTAATCTCTAGGTTACTCATTTACATTATGATGCCAAATACTAGTGACAAATCTCACAAATACTGAAATAACCAGGGATCCTGCTGATATAAGTTTGACTTTAGTT
The DNA here is from genome assembly GCF_052426305.1 of Pelodiscus sinensis. NCBI lineage: Eukaryota > Metazoa > Chordata > Testudines > Trionychidae > Pelodiscus > Pelodiscus sinensis. Next base: position 47,691,090 of record NC_143052.1, read on the forward strand.
ACATTGTTTCTTATGCATGACTAGGAGTGCAAGTGGTATATCTGACTCAGAAAGAGAAATGTTAATATGATGAAGGTATATCACTGGAATGTGATGAAGTGTAGTAAGCAAGTGTTTAATTTTGCCCATATCTAGTATGGACATGAGGTAATAATCCTATTTGTTCAAAGGGGAAATTGTAACTACTTGGAATTTGCTCTGGATCCAGCCTGCAAAGTACATGTTGCCAATTGGCCCCAAAAGTCTAGCTAGCAAGAACTGTCACTTCCTGAAAATTAAATAATGCTTGCACATTCAATTCAGCTGACATAAAAATAAAATTTCTTGACACAAAGTTGCACATTTGAAACCAAATGTCCAAAATGTAGCTTTAGCTAAGGATTTCTACTAAGTCTCTCCGATAACTGAAAATCTGCAATCATTAATGGTCCCTCTCCAGTCCAAAATCCTGCTCCCAAGATAAGTGAGTTTCTTAAACAGAAAAAGACATACTATTTAATGTCTGGCATGAATTAGAAATGAATGATTTAATTATGGCAGCATGTCTCATGATTCAAGTGAATGGTGAACATGTAAAAAAGCACATTTACTTTTCAATACAAAAGTAAAATTCATACATTTGCAGGTAGCAGTATTAAAAGGTTTTGGGAATCTGAAACTGAAGTGCTGGATTAGCATAAGAAGAAAGGACAGGTAAGGATGACCTTTATCACCAAGTAAATCAAGGGGGGGATGAAGGGAGGAGAAGAAACTTAGGCATCTCCACAGAGTAAAACTTGAATCAGAGAAATATGGAGCTCTCTCAGAAGCAAAGAGGAGTTTTAGGTACCAGTGTGTGGCTCTCCAAGCTTTTACACTGACAGAGAGAAATCAATTTAACATTTTTGAAAATGGACAAAAACTATAATTACGTAAGGCAGACACAAAGGCACTATATTTTTATGTATTTATCTTGAATTAGTTATGTGGCATATTTGTGCAGTAAAAGTATGCAGCCTGTGTTCAGCTTCACCAACACAAACAGTAGTTTAGTCTTTGAAGATCTAAACAATTAAACATCTGGCTAGTGCAGGAAAACAGATTCTTTATGTTCCATTGAATTATGTTCCATTCAATGTTCCTATTAAGCACAGGCTCTAATGCTTTCTTGACTAAGGATGGACTTAAACATGGTTTTCAGGTAGGGACTGCATTTTTGTTCTTCTTGTACAACTCCTAGCACAATGGGCTATTGGTCCATGACTGAGCCTCCCAAACATTACAGAGGTGGCTCTTAATATATTTACAACTGTGGGACCCATATATAGTTCCATACGTATAATGTAAGCCAAATCCACACAATTTATATATACTACCTGTATGGCACTGAGGATGTTACATGGGTTGTAACTGTATGCTGATTGGGCCACTAGCGGACTGTGGGCTTCAGGCTGAGAACCTGTGCACTACAGTCAGTCGATAGAGATGATTAAGCACTTTGCTGTATAGAAGCCTACATTTTAAACAAAAAAGGGCAAGAGAACATTTGCAATATACATTAACACAAATACCGTCCCACAGTGACATCTCCATGATCAGGCATTCCCAGCCAGCACTTAGTAGGTCTGTAAATTGATCAAGGATGGGATAAATATTCAAAACATACATTTGGTGTAATGAGCACAGAGTAGATAATTTTAGATATTAGACTGATTTCCTAGCCTATTTGGAAGAGAGAAGGCCATGGTCTCTATAAATAAACTCTTCAAAGCAATGTTTTGGCTCTATGGTTGCAAGGGTCAAGGAATTAGGATTAGGGATACACAAATAGTATTGTTACCTCACTGCAGAACACAATTTTCAAGAGAGTCTGCTCTCATGCAATTAAGAAAAAATAGCAATCTTAGCTGTATCAGCATAGTCTCATAAGCATGTAATGGGAAAATGGAGCAACCCTAGCAATTCCCCCTCTAAACAGTCTTGCATATTTTAATAAAATACAAATACTTTGCTCCCCTATAGTGCCTTCCCTCTGAGATTTCAAGACAGTTTACAAACATTTAATTAGTTTAATTTCACAACACTCTAGTAAAGTAAATGAATATGACTACCCCCATGTTTTATGATGAAAACAAAGCACACAGAGGATGAAAACTTGATTCTGTGGACTTCAGAGAGTCTAGGATTTCAGTGCTTACATCATTTGCCCAATGTAACACTGGAAGTCTCTCAGAAGGCTGGAAACAGAGCCGGTACATTCAGTTTACCAGTCTTATGCAAAACCCCAAACCTATTACAAAGTGCCAAAAAGAACAGGACTTTCCATCATTGCTACCTTTGGAAGGAATTTTTCTTGAGGTTTCACATATCCAATAACTCTCTGCTTTTGTCACCAACCAATCTGTTTAATTCTGGGCACTGGTAGAGACAACTAATTAATTCTTGTAATTATAACTTTCCAACCAAATAAGAAGAGAGAGAAAAACAACATGCTAAACTTTCCATTTTCTGGCACAATTACAAACCCTATTTGCCTCATCCTTCTTTGACCTATTTCCTTAAAGGACATCATGGACAATCTCCTTTTTCATTTCTCAAGTGGTTTTATGGCATTGCTGGACCAAACAAATAAAATAAAAGGAAAGCAGACCTGTAAATGGATTTCCCCTTTCATCTCTCAAAGGCAGAAGGGTGGATTTTTTTTCTGCATGATTAAATAGTACAGTATGTTTGTGAAACTGGACAAAATGTTATTTAAAATCTTGAAGATTTCCTACCTCTGAGGGTATATAAATTGGTAATCACAGTCTGAATGCCTTTCAAGTTACTCACAAGACTAATTCACATGATTTGTTTTGCAAGAAAGCAGATCAGAAGAAATCTCTATAGAACAAACATCTACAGTACCAGAGGCCAAACCTCAAGAGATAAGTACTGTAAATAAACGAAAAAATGCAAATTCTGTAACAAAAGAGCAATTGCAAGATCCTCTTCTAGAGTGTATGCAAATCCTCATCCAAGACCACATCCAGATCCAGCACCCAGTCCAAGGAGTTGGGTAAAACACTTGCAAAATGTACTGGGGAATGAGAGAAGAAAATCTGCCAGGTAAGAGCTGAAAAACCCAATTGCTGGTGCAGCCACTAGGGGAAATCTATGCTGATAGAAAAATCTATGCAATATTGGTCTCTCTGATCCCACTCCTAAGCTAGCCCCCTCCATATTAGCCATGGAAAGGATTCATGCTAACCCATTATCTGTATCGTGCCAGCGGCACATGCTCTGTGCAGATGTCTGCCCCATCCCCAACCGATACTGTAACGAGTCTGATGCTACTATAAAAAAGCTTTATGTCTGGATATGCCCTTTAGTAAAACATTGCACAACTTATACATGTTCCGAAAACAGGCGTGTATTTCCAAAAGCAGCTGCTGTGTGTAAATACACAGGAAATGCTAAACAAACAATACTGATTTTGCTTGTTTTTCACTGATTGACAACATAACCACTCATGAAAAGAAAAGTGTAACTTGCTGCGACCTAAATTGTTGCTGGTGCTAACTTCATGTCCCCAGCTCTCATCTTGCTTTCTGACAAAACAGTCTGAATAAAAGCACTGCTTTATCCTCCCTGCACTGTTGAGCTATTGGAGGATTAAACATCAAGGAGGGCAGGCATTACCTTCCCTTGGTATCCCAGCTTGATAGGGCAGGTTTCATTTGCAGCAGAGACTCCCGAGAAGTCTATCCAGTGCTGGCTGCTGACACAGTGAATTAATACATCAGCTAATAATGCTGCCTGCCTTGGGAGAAGCACTGGATGATTACTCATTCCCATGGTTAAGTGGGAGTTGTGGCATCTTGTGCCACGTACTGTCAGCCAGGCAGAGTTTTTGCCACTAGACACTTACAGCCAGTGTTATTGGAACAATCTGCACAATGTGGTTGCTGAAAGGCATAGAACAAAATGGCAAACTCTGTATATGATGAAAACCACTCCAAGCCAGGGGGTGCTGCTGCATCTCAAGTTCTTCTGGATCTAGCACCTGGATTTACAGCTCTATTCAAAAGCCTGATAGTTCTGCACTGCATTGCATGTGTCCCTGTCATAAGTGAATTCCACCCAGGAATAATTTATTTGCTGTCTGTTGGGATCAGAGCAATGCCAATATTCAAAATGGGGATCAAACCTCAGACTATTTTCCTTTGGCTTCAACAAAGCATCATCAGGTCCCACGCTTCTTTGTTAGGGCTGTCCAGAGGGTTTTGGAGACCCAGATCAAAATCTGAAATTGGGGACCCCCCCATCCAGAAAATTACCATGGAGGCAAAAGAGTTTAAAAAGAGGGGAAGGAGCAGGGGAAAGGGAGTCAGAGAGGGCCCAGGACTGTGCAGTTGCTGCTGTCCTTATGGTGATGGGTGGGGGTTCCCCCTGCTTGTGGCCAAGGGTCCACTGCTGGTGGGACAAGTATTCTACAATCCTGCTCCTGCTCTGGGCTTCTGGTGTGGCCTGCTGATGCCAGCAGTTGCTATGGTAGGATCTGGGCTCCTCAAGCACACAAATCATTCCAAGCAATATCAATGGCAGGCACCAAACCTGAGTGGCACTGTGGCCCAGAGTGCCAGCAGAAATCCCACTCAATCAAATTTGCTTCCTCTGTAATGTTGGGGATGCTCTGAAATGGGGGGCCTGGGCAAACTGCCCCTTTTGCCTCTTTCCCTCAGTCCTGCTCCTTGTGATAAATGATATGATGACACGGAAAAATATGCAGAATGGGACATATTTTGTTCTCATATACCTGGGCAAGTTCACTGGGATAAATTCATCCCTGGTAGAAGCACACTCATTTTCCACTATCTTTCAACAACTGAAATCTGAGTTTCTAAAAACCAAAGAAAGGCACATTTATGACTCTGGAACTATGGGGTTGATCCAACATTCATATAAGTCAATAGAAAGAATCCTACAGATTTCAATGTATTAGATTAGATCCTCTGGCCTTTTCAAATATCAAATTTTTAACAAACTTCACCAAAAGCACTAGAGCTTTTCTTTAAAATGTAAAAATTTGCAATTTTTAGAAAGAAGAATATTGTGCTCCCACCTTCTCATTTTTGTGCTTGAAAATGACTCAAATGTTTTGATGAACCTTTTAGGGAAAAATACATCCCGGTTCTCAAAGCAAGCATCTCATATTTTGGCTGAAAAGGTAAATATATGACAAAGCTATAAACAACTGAAAACAATAATTTAGAATGGAAATGTTCCATATGTGATGCTACATGTGTTGCCAATAATTATAATTACACATGCAAAAAGTCACATGAAAATAGCATCTTGTAGCAAAACAAACAATGTTGGAAGGTAATACTACATTTAAATTTATGCTTTAATAAAGAGCTAATCCCAAACCCACACAAGTCAACAGAGACCCCAAATAACTGATGAGTCTGAAAAAAGTCATTGGTATATATTTCATACAGTATCATGTTAATCAACTATTAATACTTGCTGCTTTGGTCTATTTGACTGCTGAATAACAGAAAAAAATTGGTGAGAATGGTTACATTACTTAAGGTAAAAAAGGTAGAAAAAAAGGCATGCATATTAATATAATTAGTTAATACAAATTAAAAACATTGCATATTCTATTGTCAAGATCATTCAAAAAGTTTTTTGTCACTGACTACTGGTGCAAGAGTTCTTGTAATCTAGTTAGTACATTAGCACTAGTTGATTCAGTCAGATATAATGGACCTATGCAATCTCTGAATTTTGTCCATTTCCTTTATGCTAATTTTATGACATTTCACTCAGTACACAAATTATTTTTGTGGACGTGTTGGTTCATTAGTCAGTTTAAAGAATTAAAAATAAGACACGGGATGGTGGTAAAATATTCGAGTCACTGAGCCACGTACAGACTTGGAGTCAGCAAGTGTATCTCCCATGGAAGTCCCTAGGCACATTCAATTGTGATTTAGGGCTTATCTGTTAAAGTTATTCCAGAAAAAGGTAGGGTGTGAATTTACAATAGAATAGCTATTGTGGAATAACTCCAAGTGTAGAGAATACTTTTAACAATAGTGTAAGAGAGACTTGTAGGTCAGAAAATGGGTATGAGTGTAAAGATACAGTACAGTAGTATAATTTGTACCTATTTCCACTCAGTGCATGGGCAAAACAGAGTAATATACATGCAAAGGAGGTAGAGCATACCTTATATTACATCCTCTTGTAGAATCATTTTTTGGCTACAATCTCTTCTGCTTCCTCAGTACTTATTTTGCTCTAACCACTTAAACTGTTCATCTGCTGCAAGAAAACTGCATTGCTTTGCCACCTGTATTTGTCTTCTAACCCATTTGTCACTATTTAAGTCACTAATAATTGTAGCCCAGTGTTTACTGTAATGGTATTTTTTTTATAAAATACAGAATCTGATCCTGGTTTCTCTGTATCAGGTATATTATCAGGAGTCACAATGATATCAAGCCTGTATGAGAGCAAAATCTGTTGCAAAGTTTACATTTACACAATTGCCTACTTCTGTGGCTGGCCAATGCCTTTACTATAAAGGTGCTGAAGGCAGAACTGGACTAAGGAACTGAGGCTCATTCAAAGTCTCCTGTTGCTGGAGCTCAGTTTCCTATTGCTGCTCTGGGGCTGGCAATTGTGAAAGTGCCATGGGGTCACCAACTTAGTTAAAATTACAAATCCAGTTGGACTGGATGTGACCAGAAGCCATAAAGCAATGCTGAGCATAGCTGAAGCAGGATAGGTACTGAATGAGCTGAGTGCCATACATACATCTTCTCAGGGTTATAAAATCAACCATCCAAAGGGTGAGATTCTAGAATAGCCTCCCTTGGCAAACCCCAGAAAGTTTTAAGAGCGAGTTTTACAATAATGAATGCAATTGCATGATGGGGTTGTTTGCAATGGGAGGGGACTGGGCTCATTTCCATAAATTATGTTTCTAAAAGCTCATGCTTGTGGATCATTGCTGGCCACTTGGGGTCAGGAAGGGATTTCCTAGTCACCCAGTGTATTCTAGGTGTGGTTTTAAAATCTTCTTCCTTTAGTATCAGAAGAGATAGTGTCTGTGGATGGGGAAAGCCAGGGCTCTAAGCTAAGACTTGGGGGGCGGGGGAGAGAGGTGGAATCCTCTTCCTTTGCAGTGTATAGGGCTTTCATTTTCCTTTGCAGTGTGCAAGGATTGTATATATATTTCACTTAATCATTTCCCTGCCAGTGCAGGATCCTTGGTACACCTTGATCCCTCCAATTCTCTTCCTGGCACATGTAATAGTCAAATCTCCCAGGGGCTATGCGAAGGGGTGTGCAGAAAGCTGCTCTATCCCTGCTGTGCTCCTGGTGATGATGATGAGGGTCCCTAGGATTCTTTAAATCGCAGGCAACAGGTGTACTGGGTGGGAGATGCATTGAGGAGACGTGCAGGGTGCATCAGGTGGGGCCAAGGCAGAGATCCAGCTCCAAACTTTGCTGAAGCAGGGCCAGGAATATTCTTGGAGCCCAAGCACCATGTGCCCATAAAACTCACCACCCTGGGAGGAGATGGGGAGGAGACAAGGTTGGACACCAGATGGAGCTTTAGCCAGATATAAAAAAGCCTCTTATTTTGTTCATGCAATTATAGACATTTAATGACATTTTACAGTATGATTTTTCAACCCACTGGTCAACATCTAAAAACTATTCATTGAACTAACTGAAATTTGAGCTGCATGTTCAGAGTATGCAGTGTGCTTTCTTGTCACACTAGTGGCCAATCAGCAAAGATTTGGAAATGAATGTTATTAGTGGCTTTCCTTTGCCAGTAGGTGACGGGAGAACAAATGTCAATGTTCAAGAATAACCTGACTTTCAGAAAGAAAATTAAATAGGAAATAAAAACCCTCATCATGATGAACAACAGGATAGGAGATAAACAGAAACCAGTTATTCCTCAGCAGGGAGCTCGGGAGGAGGAAAATCAAGCAAGATATTCTTTGCAGAGCTTTCTCCCTATTAAGGGAGCAAGTGGCAGCCTCAAATTCCATGGATCCCAAGCATCAGCAGGAAGGCATTTCTGCCCCTCATCTGGGTCTCCAAAAGTCACCTCTTGCTCCCTGGCAGTGTGATTCCAAAGGAATGACAGTGCTTCTCTATGCCTCCTTCCTTCTCTGGATCTCTCTTTTGAAGGGATCCATGCAGAATGATCACACAGAGACACCTGCTTAGATTGTATTATCTTTCTCCTGAGAGCCAAGCATGTTTTTCTAGAGGACAACACACACTTCCCACTGCCTTGTCATAGCCTGTTCACACATCCAACAGATGACCTATCTAGAATCCTCTACAAATGTGGTAAGGGTGGGAAGGGATGCTGCAGCATGTGTCAGTACCCTCAGTGCATAGACTTAGTGGGTACAATCAGGCCCTGAACTTTTATATCTTTTTAATTTGGATTATTATGGCATAGCAACTAAAAGGAAGGTTGCGTGCCCAAAGTTATTTCTAATATCACGAGCAAGGCCCTCAGAAAACATTTTTGTTTTTTAATACATAGCATTTCAAAAAGCATCAACTATTGAAAAAAATCAGGATTCTAATGCCTGACTCTTAGAGGAAATATTTCAAACCATATTGTATTCTATTGTACATGAAAATCCATTTGCTTTATTGCGAGAGATTGTTTAAATTAGCGTTTCCAACCTTTATAATTTCAGAGATGTGGGGCTATTTTTAATTCTGCGAAAAAATTGTAATCCAAATGGTGTGGGAGATTACAGGGCCTCAAAAGAGTTATTTGTCTCTGTTCATTTTATTAAATATTACCAGACATACCCTGAGGATGACAGATCAATAAGGGTCTTTGTGGTTTCTTGATGGAAGGTTGCAATTATTTTCTTCCATTATAATATAAGCAAAACCTAATTTTAACTCATCTATCATCTTTGTAACAGTAATAAAGAAACATCACTGCATGTTTATTTTACTGCCTTTTTCACTTTGTTTTCATTTCACCGACCTTCAAATTTTTTATCTGTTTGTGTTCTTCCTTTGATAGAAGTGATGACCAGTTTTCCTGGCCAGATGTGACAAAGAACAACCTATGTTTGGTTGCAAAATACTTCGCCATACTTTGGATGAAAGTAACTTCATGGAGTAACTTTGGACATGAAAAGTCACAGGAAAACCAAAACAAATAGAATCTCTGTGCCACAGGAAATCTAGAGCTGAATTCTGCTCTCAATTCCACAGGCATGCCTTCCATGGGAACGGAATCCCCGTAACTGAGAACCAAAATTGGCTCACAATTGTTTACTATGTAAAAAGAAAACAATATGAAAAAACTCTAAAAATATTCTAAGCTTATTACTCAGTAAAATATACAATACTTCTGTAATTGTTGAGCTCAAAACCTACTCTCACCCATGGAAGGAGTCTCACTGAAGTCAGAATTTAGATAGGCACCTAAGGACTATGTGTACAAGTGAGGAAAGGCAAGTAGGATTTGGCTCTTGATCCAAAACTTCATCTATTTTAGTAGCTGAACATGACTAATTTTGAACTAGTGAGTAAGGCTCAAACTATTAAAACTGATACTCAATTTCTATAGTGGGTGTGGGTGAGGAGATGCCAGAGCAATGATTCGAAAATCTCTATAAGATATTTGCAACCATTTCAAATTAATCTTTTTGTCCTGGCATAGGCACTAGAAAACTCTTAGTTTTAACTTTGCTTTTTTATGTCTGATTCAAAGCTGATTATCATCGCTCTCCTGTTCCCACTGAAGTCAATGTCAAAACTGGAGCAGATCCTCAGGTAGTGTACACTGTCATATCTCCATTGACTTAAATGGATCCATGACAATTTATAACATCTATAATTTATGCATCTATGGAGCTGTTCTTCCAACTTTAATGGGCTGGGTCTTGTATGAGTTTCCTTTAAAATCAGGGAAAACTGGAGTCAGTTTCAATTCTGATTTTGTAAAAACAAATTTTGTCGATCAAACCAAGATGAGTTGAAGCAGTGTCATTCAAATACCCAAACTAGGGAAGGAAGGATCACAAGACTGTGGTTTGCATCTCTCATAACATTAAAGAGACACACATTATCTTGGCTAAATTACATAAAATAACACTCTGATTCTGCCAAAATAAACTATGACAAATTGCCACGGTTTATAGAAAATTTTGTATCAAGTTAAAGATGACTACAAAGGGAAACAAGTTGGGATGTGGTTTTTTTAAATGTCTCTCTGATGCATAAAGAACACCTGAAAAGTGGTTTTGTTTCATCAATTTTTAAAGGAATCTTTTACCTCATTTTTTTTTTACATTAGAAACTTACATCCTTCTAGGCTGGAAAACTATGTGAAATGGTAACATTACATGAGTCAAGCAAATGAAAGTAATTGAGAGGAGGAAAGGTTTTCAGTCAGACTGTTTAAAACTCTGTGATTAAAGATCACACCAGATAAAAGAAATAGTGAGATAAATATTCAGACTCCTTAATCTTCGATTAAGGTGTTGAAATTCACAGTAAAAATGCCCTTTAAAACAACAAGAGGTTCTCCAAAACATGAGATTTGACATTCTCTATATTTCTAAGATTAAGAACATGAGAACATAAGATGGCCATACTGGGTCAGACCAAAGGTCCATCTAGCCCAGCGTCCTCTCTTTCAACAGTGGTCAATGCCAGATGCCCCAGAGGGAGTGAAAAGAAACATAGAATCATCAAGTGATCCCTCTCCTGTCCCTACTCTCAGGCTCTGGCAAATAGAGGTTAGGGACACCATTTCTACCCATCCTGGATAATAGACATTGATGGACTGAACCTCCATGAACGTATCTAGTTCTTTTTTGAAACTCGTTAAAGACCTGGTCTTCACAACATCCTCTGGCACGGAGTTCCACAGGTTGACTGTCCACTGTGTGAAGAAAAACTTCTTTTTGTTAGCTTTAAATCTGCTATCAATTAATTTAATTTGGTGACCTCTAGTTCTTATGTTGTTATGGGGACAAGTAAATAACTTTTCCTTATTCACTTTTTCCACACAGGTTATGATTTTATAGACCTCTTATCATAGTCTTATCTTAGTCTCCTCTTTTTTAAGATGAAAAGTCCCAGTCTTTTTAATCTCTCTTCATATGGGACCCATTCCAAACCCTGACTAAAAGAAAAGGGGGAGGGAGACATTTACTTCCCCCCTAAAACCAAACCAAAACCTTTTATGTCTTCTTTATACATCATAATTAAGCAATGAAAGGACCCACACTCAGTTTTTAAAAATCCTTTGCCAATCACCTACTCTTCAGTCAAGGGCTAGGAAAGCTCACAATAGATATTTAAGCCTTCCAATGAGTTCTCCATCAAAAAAATAAAGTTAATCTTGACAGTCTTGATATTTCCATGGTAAAAAAAAAAGTATCAGGACAAATATATTCAAGCCTCCTTTATTCAAAATAAAAGGTGCACAAAAGGCACAGACCCATTTTTCTTCCTTTAAAGAAATCCTTTGTCAATGTTATATAGCTAAAGTAAGAGCAGAAATCTGCAATTCTGATGACATTTCTTAGAAACTTGCAACTGTAATAAAACATGGGTAGCCATAATACATTCAGCTCTGATATTCAAAACAGTGGCAAAGTCTGGAAAACATTTTGAAACAAGAAAGAATTTCTTAGCGTGTAAAAATTCACAGATTATTCCATCCATATATTAAAAGGAACACTTTGCTGTGAAAAGACCATCTTATTAAAGAGGTTTGGCTAGGTAACGGAAGAATGAGATCAATTCAGTGATACATTTCCCACCCTCACATACACACAAATAAATAATCTGAGAATAAGGAAGAAAACTGTTTTCAGAGAATAAAAATGGATACTCAGTGAAACACAAAGTGAAACACAAAGAAGGAATATTAAGGCCTGAGAAAAATGGTTAAGATGAAGATAAAGTGTAACCGCTGGCAGGCGGATTTGAACCTGGGACCACATACCCATATAAGCGTGTGGGTTATAAAAGCACCAGAGAAAGATAACAGAAGCTACTATGTGAAGAATTTTCAAAACTGCTTATACTTTCCTGAAAATCCGGACAAAAGAGAGAAAAATATAGAGTGTAACATGTTCATAGTCCTAGAACTAAATGGCAACTCCAGTATCTCAGCTCAACCCTGGGAATCTCCACAGAAGACCACAGAAACATAATAGAGCCAGTGTAGAGACTATTTGAGCCTACTGGCTAGGCCACTCTCCAGAGTGCAGTATGCATCTGACATAGAGGAGATGCCAGAGGATCTGTGCAGTGGGAAATCCCACAATGTGACCTTCACCCATCCTGTACTGACCACCTAACATCTGTGGTCATCCAGGAGGGACTCTGAGAAACCTGTATGGCCTCTGATCATTATTAGAATATGTTACAGACAAATAGGTTTGTGTGTCATATATTTTTGTTTAGAAAATCTTTCTTTTTTGTCCAATCCCACGGAGCAGGGAAACCCCTGTGCTCGACTCACCCCTCCTGCGGCACAGGGAAGCCGCCGAGCTCCTCCTCCCAGGTCGATGCCCCCTCCCGCAGCACGCCCTGCACACCACCTGTGGGAGGGGAGTAGCCAGCACACTTCCGGAACTCCCGGAAATGGCGCAAAGCTGCAGGCAGGACTTCCGTCCACCCCATGGGAAGTCGGCACTACACTGGAGGTAGGTAGTGGGGCTTCTCAGGGGTGGTGAGAAAATGGGGGCTGCGGGGACCCAAACGCCTCGCTATCGACTGGTCAAGGCCTCGCGATCGACCGGTTGATGAGCACGGATTTACAGTAACTGCTTCTTGCAAAGATGAGTCATTGGCAAAGCTGACTGGAACTAGTGCTAATTGTTGCATCTTTAAATGGACACCACAAACAGTCTGCAAATGATTAGGGGCCTTACCCAGCAAAGACTCGCATCTCACTACTGCCATCAATGGGACAATCACACAGTAATGGAGTAGTTAATGTGAAAAACAGACAGCAGAATCCAATACCAAATCTGTATGTAACAAAATAATTTTCACTTACCCTTTTCACACAGTATTTGCTATCTTTCCCATAAAAGTGCTGAAGACATTTCATGTTTTGCTTGTCTACAATCTTGTTGAAAAATTCATTGATTGTTCGGACAGATACTGCACAGACAGCAGACCTGTTTGTTGGTTCTGAAGAGTCTGGCTTGCTTTGTGCAAAGACACCATACAGAATGTCATCATTCATGCTAAGACCCATTTCATGAGCCAGAATTGCACCTGGCTTACTGACATACGCTGTCTGCAGAACATTAAATATCTCATCTCCAGTCGACCTCTTCTTCCGCTTTTCAGTTAAAATGCACTCAAGCGGCATCTCCATGTAAGAGCGCAATTCAGAATCCAAAGAGCAGAAACGGATGATTCTTGTGTGAAAAGCCTGGGAATCAAGAGATTCACGCTGGACCGTTAGGAAGTAGACAAAATGGTCATTTTCAAAAGCATGGATGTACTTGATGGGATAAGAGTCCCTAAACTGTGGGAGAATGTCTATATAAGAGTGATCTGTGAGAAACTCAAAGCCATCCTGGGTCTCTTTTAACCTTCTAACCGACACTGAATGAAGTGCATGCTGTGGTTCAAATGAAGACTTTATAGTATTCCCAACAAAGAAGTTTACAAATCTGTCCTTTTCAGTCACCAAAACTTTCGTTCCCAAAGTGCTTACAACACAGTCAGGACAGCTGTCTGACTCTCCATCCATCTGTTTTGAGTACATGCAGTGCACTTCACTTTCTATGTCTACAGGATTGTTGGGGTGAATGATGTGACGTTGACATACACCTCGAGTTACACTACCACAGCTGATGAGCTGATCATCATAGTATGTTTCTAGGAGAAGAGCCATGTTGACATTATCCTTCCAAACACTGTTGGATAAGTTGGCTCTCTCTTTGCAATCTTCACATGGTGCACAATCAGGACTTTCCAGCACGGGTCCAGTCTTATATACAGAAAGGTTCTGGAGGTTTTCATTTAAGACGTAAATCTTGTTGACTGCTCCAATATAGATATGATGCTTGTATAAAACTATATTCTGTATTGGTGTTTCTGTGATGAAATGAGGGAGCTGATACTTCATGCTCACATTCATCTCTGACTTTACAGCTGCTTCTTTACATTGTCCACTGGCCCGTTGCACCAAAGAAAACAGGAGTACAATAATTCCAGAAGTAAATGCAGCAACAGTCTTCATTGCTGTAGATTTAACCTGTCAAAATATATTTAAATGGTGTTTATATTTCATGTGGTTAAGCTTCAGTTTATCAATTAGTAGAGATTTGCTTCTATATGTTATTAGCCTTACTAATTCAGCTGGAGATCTAGAAGCAGTTTTGCCCTATCTCCATATATGGCTGTTCTAAACTATTGCCATTATAATGTCTAACAGGTACCTACTCCCCAGCAGCAATGGATTATGATGAATTTTGAAAGACCACTGGTGCTTTTGGGGTAGTGGTATCGAGTTGATAATATTAGCTGTTTTATTTCCACATTGATGCTAAAACAATTTAGACTGAAATGGCTTAAATCAACTTGTTCTTAAATAATCTGAAAACACATCTCAGCAGAGCAATTCTTGAAATACATATAAAGTGACTGGAGCACTTTGTGTGGAAGAGCGATGTTCTACAACATCTGGGGTGGGGACAGTCAATTATATTTTGACCTGATCCAAATTTCTTAGTCAAGATATAGTCAAAGTCAGGACTCCAGAGAAAATAATAAAAAATTAACAAAGATGATAAGTAAATTAAAAGATTTGGAGTCCTTTCAAAAGCATCCAACACTCCTGATTTTGCCTGTGATCTGCCTATTGACTAGATAGATCTACAGAATGGAATGGGTCTTAGTATTGGCAAAAAGCAAAAAACAAAAAAACCCCACACACCACACACAAAAAAATGTTGTTTATATTTAAGTGGACTCATTTTGTTCTTTGCCAAATGTTTCACAACATTTTATAAAAACCATTACTGAAATGTTTAAATTTTTCACTACCAGAAAACCATTTTGGTTTCCCCTGCTAATATTTTGTCTTCCACAAGACGTAAAAAATGTTTTATCTGAAAAGAATACAATCAGTTCTAGTTCTTGCATAGGTCATTTTCATTTATGTAGACAAGGTGTCCTAATATATACTTAAAGCATTTTAAGTATTTTGTGGTTCTTGCCATGTGCAAGTTTAATTTTAGGCATTGTACCACAGAAATAAGTCATTTGAGAGATACAGGCACAGCACTGTGTTGTATACAAAGAGATATCAAATGAATTAGAACCACAAAATGATGAAATAACAAACCTAACACATTTCTTTCTTACTTATTTTCCCCATTTATTTGATTTTGCTTAAAAAAAAATCAAAAGCCCATGACTCTAGTGGGATATTTAAAATCCTGTCATTTGACCAAGTACATGAATTGTGGTTGGAGTGTATTTTGGTCAAGTGGCTATATTATACCCTAAATCACACCAGCCATTGTTCTTAATATTTTGCCACAATTGCTAAGCTATATTTGGCTTTATATGGGGAAAGCAATTATACTTTCTAAAAGAAATATGATTACGTGCTGTTTAGAGGATTTTATGGAAAACTGCATATAGTTTGGCTATAGTTAAACAATTGTTTCTGATAGACAAATACTCACAAAGACTCTATACACCTAAATACAGACTTGAAAATACAAAATATGATAATTGGGAATTCTGCAATGACCTTTAAAATGAAATTTTGGCTAAAATGACAGAATCTTACAAGTCAGAATTGTTTATGTGCAAATATGTAACTTTTATATTTTCATTACACTGGTTTAAACACTACAAATAATTCCACTGTATTCTTTTGGATGCTTTATTTCAATGTATATTGAATTCTCTTTGTGGCTTACATCATTAGTCTGTACACATAGTGAGCTTTGCAAACTAAAGAATTGTCCTCTGTCCAAAAGCCTCTCGATGGTCTGTCAAAAATCATGATCAAGAATGAAGAAAAAAATCAAAGACTAACACAAAAGTCTCTGAAAAAGTGCTAGGAAAGTGAATCCACTCATGTGGCATTGTGTAATGAGAATATTTTTTAAGCAACTGGTATTTTCTGTTATTAATTAGAAATAGCAGAATACCAAGAAGAAAATAAAATGATTTTCAGAAAAAACAGCAGGGATATTATAATTACAAAATAATGATATTTTACTTCATATTTAGCCACAGTATCTATAGAGTGTTGACTTGTGGCAGAACATATAGACAGACACTTTCCTTGTCCTAACAAGCTGAAGTTCTAATATTGAACTTGACACAAGAATTGAGAGCTGCAAACAATAGGTTGAGAAATTGAAAGGTGGAGAGATGAAAGTTACAAAAATAACTTGTTATACACTTGTCTTGTTCCTATGTATTAGACAATACATACAACACTTTCTCACTGCCCCAAATTCCCCCTAGAGAACACAGTTCCCTCTCCCAAACAAACCTTTTTGATCCCTCAGTTATCTGAGAAGTACAGGGAACCACTACAGAGGTTTTTGTGGGTATTCAAAACCAAAATACTACCTTTTAATGATAAACACTGGGACCCAGAAGCTGTAAAGACAGGGTGGGCTATTGTTTTACCATGGCACATTGGTCTCCAGGTCCCAGGGATAAAGGCACTGCCTCCACTGTCCCATTGGTGCGGCAGAACTCTCTGCTACTAGCAGTTATGTTACTCTTGGCAAGGAGCTGGTCCTACCATGGAAGAAGTTTTGCTCTGCTCTCAAGTTACCTCATGCTCTTGGAGAGCTGCTTATCAGAAGCCATAACTAATTTACTTGCTAGAATGAAGTCAAGTCTAGGTTCAAGTTCAACCCTTCAGTCTAGAGCAAACTCCTGCTGAAGTTAATGTACAGAATCAGCCCCAAGATACAGCACTAAATAGCTCCCTTAATTAAACAGAATTTAGGAGGGGGCACTAATAATATTTACCACACTCAGCTAGGTGAGCAAGGAAGGAAAATATGAACATTGTATAAGAACCAAACTTCACCCAGACCTTGCAGTCTGAGTCAACCCATCATATTAACATATTGTTTTCCTTTGGCTACGTCTAGACTGGCCCCTATTCCGAAATAGCCATGCTAATTTCCAATTTTGGAATAGGGAAATCTGCGCGGGATTTAAATATCCCCCGCGGGATTTAAATAAACATGTCCGCCGCTTTTTTTCCGGCTTGGGGAAAAGCCGGAAAAAAGCGTCTAGACTGGCGCGATCCTCCGGAATAAAGCCCTTTTCCGGAGGATCTCTTATTCCTACCTGAACTGGTTGCAGGTCAGGGTATTAGTTAACACCTTTGTGTTGCTAAGGGAAAACTACTAATCTGTTTGTTTTTGTGTCATATTTTTATGATCTTTATTTGATCAGTTTATCCCAATCTGTATCATTTAGATGAGTCTTGTAACTTATTTTGATGTGAGCTGCTTCCTATTAAGCTAATTCTGTGGATGGATTCTGTCTTTTGTGAGTACATGTTTTCAAAGCTTGTGTCACAATGCCCCCATTTTTCCATTCCTCAGCAGACACTAGCTCATATAAACCATAAGACATTGCGTTTTGGTCAGCCAGTGGTGCTGGCAACGTGCTGTGGTTGACACTTCCCATACATATTTGGTATTGCGAGTTTGTGTGCTAGTGACTAACATCCATCACTGGGATCTTGATAGCTTTTTTCCCATTGACAAGCCTCATTCACATTGTGTCATCATTTGTAATAATACAAGTGCAATACTTTATCTTGATAGTCATGTGGACATTGCTTTTATTGAAGTGATATTCCAGACCAGTTTCTAGGTAATATAAAATTTGCAACATATGAGGAAGCCAAATGCTATAACTTTGCTTTATAGCGTTGTTAATAATTTATTTTCCTTTTTGGTTTGGTCATAGTATACTTCATGAAACCTTGGAGAGAACGATATTGTTTAACTTACAAATCTGGGATTTTGTATATCATTTGGCACATCTCTCATTTTCCTTGCTTTATTAGGTGACAAGAAATGACAGGACCTTATGTGTGTCATACACATAGTACTGTAGTGCACAGAAGTTGGAAACAGACAAGGGATGGATCACTGAAAAACCAACCTTTGTGTTCATTACTTCTGAAGTAACTGGTACTGGCCACTGTCGTTATACCAGGCTACATGGACTGATCCAATATGACCATTCTTATGTTGTTTATGGCATATTTATGCTACATGCCACATCATTAAAAGAGGTCCTTTCAGGCTGGATATAGCAGAGCTGTGGCAATCGCACTTCACTAATCTGTAAACCCTATGACTAGGGCACAAAAATGATTGTTTCTTCCCATTTTTAACTCAGATTTAATAGCAGAGCTTTACATTTATTATTAGAGTGTAAGTCCCAGAGATCTGCGTCCAACCCTGCACCTCACCCTCTGCCCACCCCACATTTACCTGCATCTGGTACCTCTCACCATCACATATGGCTAGTGCCCAGCCCCCGTTGTCATTGACCCCGCTGCCTCTCCTGCTGGTACAGACCCCAGTACCTGCCCTGCCGCTCTCCTGCCCGGGCTCTCACGTGGCAGCTCTGGCCCCGGCCCCAGCCCCAGCCACTGGACCAGCCTCTTGGAGCCTACCATGCAGCTCCTCCAGCCCTGGCCACCGGACCAGCCACTTGCCACCCACCATGCAGCTCCTCTGGCCCCTGGCTGCCAAACCAGCCACCTGCCTGCTGCCTACCATGTAGCTCGTAGCTCCTCTGACCCCAGCCTCCAGATCAGCTGCCTGCCACCCACCATGCAGGTCCTCTGGTCACCTACTACCTGCCATCTGACATGTGGCTCTTCTGGCCCCAGCTGCCACCTGCTCTGCGTAGGAGATGGAAGAGATAGACATTTTTTCTGCATGCCTGCACAAGCTTGCAGCTTAGAGGGAACCTTACCCTGCATCATGGTCTCCTCAGTACCACCTGCCCCTTCCCACTGCCTCTATCAGAGGCAGCGGTGGGGGGCGGGGTAGGAGGAGGGATAAAGGAGGCTGCAGGGCTGGCCACAGACAGGGGCTGCTGCCACCAAGCAGCCCCTGTTCACGGCAGCCTCAGCTCTGGCAGTAGCTCCTGTCCACAGCCAGCCCTGGCTGTGGCAAGCAGAGGCTGTGCTGGCAGCAGACCACAGCAGCCATTGTTTGCAGCGGATAGGGCTGGTCACAGAGGGTACGTCTACACTTGCTCCCTAGATCGAGCTAGGAATGCAAATGTAGGTGACCAAAATTGCTAATGAAGCAGGGATTTAAATATCCCGCAGTTCATTAGCATGATCTCGCTGACACGTTACTCCGCTCAACAGCTGATTCGAACCAGGAAGCACAGGCCGGGATGCGTTAGTTTGAACCAAACCCCTTGGTTCAATATAACGTTACTCCTCATTTTTTGGACGCGTCCCGGCACGCGCTTCCTGGTTCTAAATCCCCACTTCATTAGCAATTTCGGTCACCTATATTTGCATCCCTAGCTCGAACTAGGGAGTAAGTGTAGACGTACCCAGATGTCCCCTGGCTGCCACAAACAGGGACTGCTGGACTCTGCACGAGTCAGGACTGAGCAGTCCTGGCTCGTGGTCCTGGATGGTGCGCTGCAAGGCTCTTACTACATTTAAAAGGAAGAACCACAGCACGGGTGGCTCCCAGAGCCAACACGAGGCAGGACTGTTCAGTCCTGGCTCAAGCCGGCTCCTGGAACTACCCCTGCTGGGGCTCTGCAGAGTGGTCCTTACTGACTAATTGTGTAGTGGATACAATTTGTATCCCTTACATGAGTAGCCAGATGACCACAATGTAACATCCTTAGTTAAATTCCTTGTATATCAAAGGCCTCCAACAACATCCAGCACCTGTAGGCCAACCTGAACAACCAAAATTAGACCAAAGCTCTACAACCCACAAGAGATTAGAAGATAAAGTACCACAGGCAGAGAATAGGAGGGACTCAAGTACACCAGGGATTGAGGCCTCTGCAATGGCAGAGAAATGATTAAGTGGGATATACCTTGGCAAGTGACAAAATGTTTTGGGCTGCAGTCGGTATGATTTTTACAGTTTATTCACTTGGGGAACATCCACTGTGCTAGTACATGTTAGCTATTGGAAAGTAAAACATGACTTTGCTCTTAACGAGCTCGTCTTCACTAACTTACGTACCTTGAGTTAACTGATTGTCAATTAAATTGACATAGCAAAAGTGTTGTGAGGTCTTGCTCAGTGTGGGTAATCACATTCACACTAAGAAATGTGTTAGAAAGCAGCTTACCACAACCCCCCTAACATGACACATTTTACCAACGTAAACCTATTATGGGGGCAAGCACAGCTGTTCAACCAGAACTGTGGGGCATCAGTTAGTAATGGAATTGATTCTTCAATAAGGTGGGAACTGGGTAGGGCAAGTTTGTGAAGGTGCAAGTTCCCTTCATGGTGGAATAAATGGGGTGATGGAGCAAAGGTGTGCTGGGGTGGAGTCAAGGCCAAGGATGAGGAAGGGCATGCTAAACGAATCATCCAGTGCTCTGTGTGATGTGTGTGCCTGTTTGAGGGGGAGTATATTAAAGATGTGCAGGTTTACATCAGTCATTAAGCTAAAGCAGTTGCCCTGGAATGGCTGTGGAACTTCTCTATGACCTTGGGGAAAAGGGAGGATGCTTCCCTTTTTCCCTACTGCATATTTATGCAGCACCCAGCTCAAATTGCTAGAATAAAACATTATGGTTTTATTCAACTCTCTGTTGACTTTAATGGGAAATGGTTTGGACTTCACACCCTACTTGCCAGTTTTCCAAATGAATCAGTATTCGGTATGTCTGAACAATTATGAAAATTAGTGAAAACCAACTCTTATCTTATAAATCTTTCTTCATTTATTAAGCAAGGTTAGACACAAGTAAAGACAATATCATTAAGCTATAGCAGACCTCTGGGACCCAGGGGGTGCTGGATTATTGGATATGCCGGAGTATCAGGAGGTACTCCGGCAGGGGGGCTGTGATGGGTCTGCGGGGGGGGGGGGGAGTCGGGTGGGGAACGGCATGGCGTGGGGCGAACCTGGTGCTGGTGAGGAGCAGCATTGTGGGACCAACCCGGCAGCACCCCAGCTGCTCTGCCTGTCCTTCCCCAAGTCCGCTGCTGGTCACTTTCAGCAGCGGCGGACTTGGGGAAGCCGTGGGGCAGAACATCTGGGGTGCTGACAGGTTGGTCCCGCAGCACTGCTCAGGTGAGGGGTGCTGCGGGACCAACCCGGCAGCACCCCAGCTGCTCTGCTCCACACCACTTCCCCACGTCCGCAGCTAGTCAGTTTCAGCAGCGGACTTGGGGAAGCGGCGCAGAGCAGCTCCAATTGTCTGGCTGGCCGGAGCACTTCCGGGTTCCAGTTGATGCCGGACTATTGGGAGTGCCAGACCACTGGATGCCGGACAATTAGAGTTTTACTGTATATTGTGGCACTACTGCCTATAGTGAGACTGGCATGGCCTTTACTTCAGTTTCAGACTTCAGGAACTAGTTGCTTGTTATTTTTTTCCATAAATAATTAGTCAGAAGCAATAAAAACTAGGGCCAAGGTATCTGTAAATATGCCTGCTTTTGAGCCAGTAGAAACTCATTAGCTAATTTCTCCCTGCTGGTACGCAAATTTTCATTTAAAAGATTTGGGGAGGTTTCATTTGCTGAATCTTGGCACAAGTTTGCTTATTAGGGATGTTAGAGATAGTGTAACTGAACAGTCATGTAACTGTATGAAAAGTTAGCGGTTACACAATTACTTCAATAGTCCCTGGGGGATGGGGCTGGCACCCAATGCATATCAGAGGCAGCAGCACGGGGCAGCAGGCGGAAGCCAGTTTAAAAACCAGATACAGAGGCAGCAGCATGGGGTAGCAGCAGACCCTGTCAATGGGGGAAGGGGAGGGTCTGAGCTCCCCACAGACGGAGATTGCTCTGTGGGGAGCTAGGGCCCACCGTGGACTGAGTCTGTTTTGCAGCAGCCTCCTCTGCCCTTGTAATAGAGACAGCAGTGCTGGGGGAGAGGCAGCACCACGGAGCAGGTGCTGGGGAGGAACTGGCTTTTAAACCGGCTCCCCCCAAGAACAGCTCCTGCTTGCCACTCCCCCTCCCCCTGCCTCTGCAGGAGGCAGCAAAGGGGTAGGGGGCAGGCAGGTCCACAGAGTAGGGATGTAATAGTGTAGTCTATTAGCCAATAAGCATGGGTAAATGCTATAGATTACATGCATTCTCTCTCCCTCCTCCAATACATTTTTTAGCCTGGCTCAGTTCTGGCTCGTACTAGGTCCAGGACCTACCCCCACTGTGGCTCTGCATTTAAAGTGTATTAGGAGACAGGCGGGCAGACAGCCTGCCTCATTTCTGGCTCATGTCAGCCTCCTCTCCCTCCCCTCCCCACTCCCTGGACAGGGGTTGTGGCTACCCCAAGCTGCTGCCTCTGTATCAGAGGCAGCCGTGTGGGAGAACAGGCAGCTGGTCCATGAGGGGCGCTAGTTTGGGAGTGGGGCCAGAGCACACTGGCTGTCAGCCCTACCCCTGGGGATTACAGAATAGTCAACTAACCGATAAGAATTCATGAGGTTAATCGACTATTCAATTAACCGACATTTAACATCCCTACCGCAGAGCTGGCATGCGTGGTGAGCTGGCTTGAAAGCTGACTCTTCACACATTTTGGCTCCAGCCTACCCCCCCCCCCCTTAACTTCTATGCTGTTGCTTCTCTATCAGAGGCAGCAGCACAGGAGTGGAGGGGGGAGAAGAGAGGCAGATTTGGTGCTTGTGGCTTTTAAGCCAGTTCCTCAAAGGTACCAGTTCTCACTCTCCCTCAACCCCCTTGCTGCTTCTGCTACAGAGGTAGTAAAGAGGGGGAGGAAATGCGTGTGGATGACAAGATTAACTGATAACCCCAGCCTTATTGGTTAATCACGTAGTCATCTGCACACTGACATCCCTCTTGCTTGTATAATTGATGTGCAAGTGTCCAGAAGATTTGATAAAACACATTTATTGTGTGGACTGAAAGAAATGCATAGGGAATTAGCATCCTGCTTTATGTTAAAAATGAAATGCTAATTTGGACAGTACTGACAATTTGTACAATGGCTTTCCAAAAGACGAATCTATTAGCCTGTTGGACTGATCGGAAAGTTTTTTACAGTAGTCATTCTAGCATGAAAATCTAGTACAGTAGAAATTGGATAAATGCATAAAATATATTCATTAATATGCACAATCCATTAACAAGTCCACTATATTATCGTAATTTACAATTGTTTACAGTAAAAAGAGTGTTCATTGTTTTGCCAGGTTTATTTTTAACATTCATTAGGAACATAAGAATCAATTTAATCCTTTTCTAGGAAGAAAATATATTCTTTTACTTGTTTAACATTAATTTACTGTAAGTCTGTTGCAGTGCAATACAAATTGCAGCTTTTCTTTTGAAACCTCCCGTAGTCCATAATATCCTAAGGATAAGGCAGGTCTCGAGTCTGTAGCACATTTTTAATTGCTTCTGTTACTGAGTACAATGGCAGTGCAGGTGCTATCATAATGTCAGAGCTGACTGGTATATTCCAAATGAATGGAGAAGATTGACAGTGTTAGTTTGTTCAAAAGGGGCTAATTTGGAATTCAGTCCTTTTGTTGAGGTTCAGTGGGACTACTATATTCACGTAAGGAAGTGCTACTCAGTGCAAGGGTTGCCGTGCCAAACACATAATAAGACCAGAAAGACATTGAAAGAATGAAAAACAAGATAAGCCACACACAAATGGATAGCCCAGATTGTTAGTCTGTGATACTGCTAAATTTTTCAGATGGATTGGGACTTGTCAATACAATAGTGTTTTCTACACCAGATGTACAAGGGCATGGCTTTTCTTTAAAAAGGTGTTAATTGACAACAGTAGAAAATAGAAAGTAGACTCTGAACAACATTCATTTGGAATATACTAGTGAGTGCTTGTGGAGATTCTTTACAAGAGAAGCTGTGGTGCTTTTGTAGCTCCTCACCACCAGAAGCACTGAAATTAATGCAGTTCTACTGTAAACTCAAGACCTGCCTCTGTAGCAAATTATTCAGTGAGATGACACTACACATCATGAGTGTTATTCAATTGAAGGGTTGCACAATGGACCCTACATCCTGAAAAATGCAATAGCAGCTCTGTGTAGAGGTGAAGTCATGCTTCGTATTGTATCTGGTATTGTTTAGAATACAGAGCAAGAAAGATTTTGTGGTTAAGGATCAGGAGGAGATGTCAAGAGATCTGGGTTCCAAATGCTTCCACAGACTTACTGCATGAACATAGGCATGTCTCTTCACCTCTCTGCATTTCTTTTTTCTGTGTCTATAAAATAAAGATAATACGTCTTTACTTCCTCACAAGTGTGTTACATCACACTTGAAGAAAGATGTGAACAAACTGAGAGAGTCCAGAGGAGAGCAACAAGAATGTGATAACAGTTTTAGAAAACGTGATCTAAGAGGATAGGCTGAAAGAACTGGGTATATTTAGTTTTGAGAAGAGGTTTCTGGCTTGCTGTGGCTCTAGGTACTGCCCTTCCTGATCTCCAGTCTTTGACTCTGACTCTTGTCTACTGACTTTAGTCGGGTAACTACTCCTCATATCATTTGATTCTGACCCTGACTCTTGTCTCCTGATCCAAGCTCTAGCAATTTTTTGGTCCTTGCTTTCTGACTAAAACTATATGGCCATGCTTGATTCTGTTACACTAGCCCAACAGGTTGCAGAATCTCCATCACTAGAGGTTTTTAAGAAAAGGTTAGACACACATCTGCCAGAGATAGTCTATGTATACTTAATCCTTCCTCTGTATAGAGGGTGAAAGCACTAGATGACCTCTTACAAAATTTTTTTTTTAAATTCTAGTGAAGGTGCAGGCTTATTTAATAAAAGCTTAGGTTGTGGAGCGTTTTTCTATATCTGATCCAGGTACACAATCTCACATAAAAATATGGGTCTTTCAACAGCATTTTCGGTAAAACAATCACCCTGGTGGGTAACTACAGTTTTCTGATAGTTCACTCTTCCTGACAAATTCTGCCCTTTGGAAGATGTACTTGCCTATGTGCAAACATGATGTGGCTGTCAGTACAGAACAGGGGCAACTTATTTTGTTTGGTATGAAATCCTTGCTTTCATGAAGATCCAAGTAGGCAAATCTGGCTGTAAGCAGATTTTTTTGTCCACCCCTTTGACTATCCTGATGTATTGCTTCTTCATTTGTGTTCTTTCCACGTGTCTGGTTCTTGCATTGAAATAGAAAGCAGTTTTTGTACACTTTTCCACTCTTATACTAAAGTTATCCATTTTACATACTGGGATACTAAAGTGAATGACATGGGTCATAAAATGAAAGGGGGGAAACAAATCACAATAAGCAACCAAGGGAAAATACAGAGATGATCAAAATGTTATAATAGTAATTATAAATTATTCTGGTGAAGGGCATTTCCTGGGATTGAGTCATTGGTTACTGGTTTTAACTATACCAGGATATGTCTACACTACAGCGCTAATTCAAACTAAGTTAGTTTGAATTAGTTAATTCGAACTAAGCTAATTCGAACTAACGGATCCAGACTAAAAAACTAGTTCGAATTAGCGTTTTGCTAATTCGAACTAGCATGTCCACATTAACTGGACCCTGAACCGGGGTTAAGGATGGCCAGAAGCAGTGCCGGCAGGGCATCAGATGAGGACTTAGAGTGTGGAGCTGCTGTCTCAGGCTAGCCAAGGGCTGTGCTTAAAGGGACCCGACCCCCTCCCTGGACAGACAGTTCTCAGGGGCGCCCCGCTTGCAAAGCAGTCCTGGCTTGGATTGCCCTGAGTGCCCACACTGGGCACATCACAGCACTCGGCCATCAGACCGGCTGCACTTGCCGCAGGCTGCCATCTGGAGAGAGGGGGCTATTGGGGGGCTGCAAGAGAGCTTCCACCCCCAGAAGCCCGCAGAGCCAGCCCAGTCCTCCTCATCGGGGGCTCGTACCCCATTTCTCCCTCACCTCCTTCCACTTACCCTTCCCTAGCCCCCCTTCCTGATGTACAAAATAAAGAAAACGTGTGGTCAAAAATGGATTCTGTCTTTATTGAACAAAACTGGGGGAGACTGGGAAAAGGAGGTGGGAGAGGGGAAGAGAGAGTCTGGGAGAGGGGAGGGCAACTAAAATGATCAGAGGTTTGGAACAGGTCCCATATGAAGAGAGGCTAAAGAGACTGGGACTTTTCAGTTTAGAAAAGAGGAGACTGAGGGGGGATAGGATAGAGGTCTATAAAAGTATGAGTGGGGTGGAGAGGGTGCATCAAGAAAAGTTCTTCATTAGTTCCCATAATAGAAGGCCTAGAGGACACCAAAGGAAAGGAATGGGTAGCAGGCTTCAAACTAGTAACAGAAACTTGTTCTTCACAAAGCAAAGAGTCAACCTGTGGAAATCCTTGCTGCAGGAGGCTGTGAAGGCTAGAACTAGAACAGAGTTTAAAGAGAAGTGAGATAAAGTGATGGAGGTTGGGTCCATGGAGTGGTATTAGCCAGGGGGTAGGAGTGGTGTCCCTGCCCAAAGTTTGTGGAAGGCTGGAGAGGGATGGCACGAGACAAATGGCTTGGTCACTGTCTTCGGTCCATCCCCTCCAGGGTCCCTAGTGTTGGCCGCTGTTGGCAGACAGGCTACTGGGCTAGATGGACCTTTGGTCTGACCCAGTACGGCCATTGTAAGCACAGGGCTCACCTGCTCCTGGGTGGCCAGGCTGGCAGCTCTCCTGCCCTAGACGGCCACTTTCCTGTGCCTAGTGTGGAGGTCATGGACGAGGTCCACAATGTCCGCACTAGACCAGGTGGGTGCCCGCCTCTTGCGGTCCCGGGCAAGCTCCCGGGAGCCGCCAGCCTGGTCCCGGGAAGAGGGGGAGGGCTGGGGGGCATCAGGTGGCTGGCTCGAGCCGTGCCAGGTGCTGGGTCTGCTAGCTGGGTGCTGGCAGGCTTGCACCTGGCCCGGGCACCGTAGCCAGCCCGTGCCCCTTTAAGGAGTCCGGGGCGGGGAGGGGGGCAATAGAGTTTCCCTGGTGTTGGCCAGAGTGGCCACCAGGGAAAGCTGGGGAGGG
This sequence comes from Pelodiscus sinensis, assembly GCF_052426305.1. Classification (NCBI taxonomy): domain Eukaryota; kingdom Metazoa; phylum Chordata; order Testudines; family Trionychidae; genus Pelodiscus; species Pelodiscus sinensis. The sequence continues at coordinate 47,718,324 of NC_143052.1, forward strand.
CTAGCTCCCACTGGTTCGAATTAAGGGGCTACACACCCCTTAATTCGAACTAGTAAGTTCGAACTAGGCTTAGTCCTCGTACAATGAGGTTTACCTAGTTCGAACTAAGTTCGAACTAGCGGAGCGCTAGTGTAGCGCCTATCAAAGTTAATTCGAACTAACGTCCGTTAGTTCGAATTAACTTTGTAGTGTAGACATACCCCCAGAGCCAATAACTCTTCCTAGCCAGTTATTAATTCCTTAAAAATGTCCTGCACATAGATGGTTATTGCTCACACAATATTATTGGAACATGAATACAATATAAAGGATACAATCTATGTACATAGCAACATATTAAGGTGCAACTTATTTACATGCCCATGTGGTGCCATCGACTTGTATCACAATCCTAAAGTCCTCCAAGATTCAGGGCATATTCGCAGAATGGCCAAGCGATTTCATTCTTTTCCCCTGAGAGTTCACAATTGCTTTTTCTGTCCCAAAACTGCCTGAGGTCTGTGTCCTCACCCATCTGAGGAGAGTTAGTCTGCGTCTACACTAAGAAGGTTCGGCTGTTAACACATGCAAAAGCGTGAGAAACCGGTCAAACCAGGTTTTCTGCCTTCCATTGTCAACATTTTGGGTACATCTATACTGCAGGGTTTCCAGAGAACGCGTTTGCTCTTCCACTTTTTTTTGTGGAAGAACAAATACGCTCTTTCAGGGAGCCCTGTATAGCTCATTCTATGAGGAATAAGGGCTCCTTCGAAAGAGCAGGCTTTTCCGACATTTGGCCCCGTCTAGACGGGGCCAAATGGCAGAAAAGCCACTTCCAGAAAAGCAATCGGAAAAAGCTATGTAAATTGCGGAGTGCAATTTGAGTAGCTTTTTCCAAAAAAAAAGGCTATAGTGTAAACCTCATCTTCATGGCACATTGCTACCACCAGTTGACAGACAGATCAAAGCAATGTGGATAAGCATCCCACAGTGCAATGTTATGGGAAGGCACAGCTGATTCCTTAGCATGGAGCGCTCACAAAGGGAATCCCAACAAGCTCAGGTATGTCAAAGCAGCACAGTAGTCTCTTCAGTCCTCCCCTTGCAGCATCAGTCTGCCTGCTGCTGTGTTCCTAGCAGGGCAGAACAGGAGCATTCCAATGATTTTCTCTTTGTTTGTTTCCCAAACGGAGCAGCTCATTCATCTGTCAGATACTTACCAGAGCTTTGAAAGGGAAGGAGCACATGCCAGTGGGGCAGCTGAAATCACAAAATACTGAGCATAGCCATCAGGGCAAGCACTGTGGGACACTGGCAGAAGCTAGTTTTCTCGACAAAACAAACAGCAGAGTCCACACTGTCTCTGTCAACAATGATGGGGGGGGGGGGGAGAGAGCGGGAGACAAAAATGACTCATGAGGCTGGAAGCTTTACATCACCAAAACTGGATGTTTTCCCAACAAAAATCACATTGCACTGTAAACGCTGTCACTGTTTTGGCACCAAAAGGCAGAGTATGAAGACACAAAGTCAGATATTTTCAGTAGGTTGCTGCTACCCTCCTTTATAGAACATCTCATCTAGACCAGACACTACGATCGAGTGCCTCCACGGTATAGGTGAAACTGGTGTATAGATAAGATGAAGCTGATTAACCATGTTGAGTTTTAAAGACTAAGGTGATAATGGTAAGCTGGGGGAAGCAGTCAGAGGAAATAGAGAAGCAGTCTTTCTGCTTATCTCACGAACTCTAGGACCAAAAAGGTCTCCAAACCCAGGCATATTTAGGCTGTGACCTAAATAACAAGTCTGAATGAATCTGAGATTAAGTGAAAATCATTTTACTAATGACCTTAGAACTGATCGAACATTTTAGTCTTTTAAGATATCTATAGTTGACTGGAAAAATGCTAACAATCATATCCTGTCAGAGTACAGGCAGTCCACGGGTTACATGGATCCGACTTACATCGGATCCCTACTTACAAACAGGGTGAGGCAACCCCACACTAGCTGCTTCCCCCCAGCAGACCAGGGAGACGCGAAGCTAACGCTCCCCCCAGCAGACCAGGGAGACGCGGAGCGGCTTTTCTCAGTAGACACCTCAGCTTGAGAATAAAGGACTGAGGGAAGTGACGTGTGGGAGAATAAAACTGAGCTCTGGAGAAATGTTTGGCTAGAGTTTCCCCTACAATATGTACCAGTTCTGACTTACATACAAATTCAACTTAAGAACAAACCTACAGTCCCTATCTTGTACGTAACCCGGGGACTGCCTGTATGTGGATTTATGGATATAAAAAAGATTTGTGAAATTGAGTAGGTTTTTGCCAATTTTTGGTGAGGGGAGAAAGAAAACCAGGAAAAAGAGTTCTGGTCATGGGGAAGCATCCCATTTTGACATTTTAAAAAAATATTAAATATTTCAATTTTTCATTTGGAAATATTATGTTTTTAATATTTTAAAATTCTATATAATACAAAATAAAGTTGAAATTAAAAAAGCATTTTGTTGAAACAAAACCTTTTTATTGCTTCAACATAATTCTCTGCTTCCAGAATTTCCCTTCAGAAAACCAATTTTTCACTTTTTTTATTCAAAACAAAGTGAAATGCTGAATTTGATAAATCCTTCACAAAAACAAATTACCATCTTCTGTGCAATGTTGATTGGTAGTATACATCCATCATATATTACCAAAATTAATAATTTGAAGTCCGGATTATGGATATCAGAGTGTAGCAATTCAAATCGGTAACTGATAAACTCATGCTTTATCGATCACGCAAATGGCACACCCAGCTCCTGATCTGGCTCCAGGGCAGTTTTCCATTGCTCCATGCAGGGCAGCAGTTGGCTCCCCAGAAACAGGGTGGCAGGCGATGATCAGAAGCCAACTTAAAAGCCAACTCCCAGTGTGCACCGGCTCCCAGGGAGCTGACTCCCAACACATGTATAACCAGGTTACTGCTGAAATTTTCATGGTTAATCAATTATAGGCATTTTAACATTACTGGTCTGGATAGATTCCCAGTAGCTTTTGGATGATCAAGTAGGTACATTTTCTCCACATCTGTGTTTAGGTTCAAAATTTATGACCTTTTCTTTTGAATGCTACCTTCCCTTTCTCACAAGATTAGATTATTACAATATACTCTAGTCAGAGCTGCACACCTTACTCAGTTTACAAAAGAACATAAGAACGGCCGTACTGGGTCAGACCAAAGGTCCATCTAGCCCAGTAGCCTGTCTGCCGACAGTGGCCAGCACCAAGTGCCCCAGAGAGGGTGGACCAAAGACAACGATCAGCGATTTGTCTCCTGCCATCCTTCTCCAGCCTCTGACAAACAGAGGCCAGGGACACCACTTCTATCCTCTGGCTAATAGCCTTTTATGGACCTAACCTCCATGAAATTATCTAGCTTCTCTTTAAACTCTGTTATAGTCCTAGCCTTCACAGCCTCCTCTGGCAAGGAGTTCCACAGGTTGACTACATGCTGTGTGAAGAAGAACTTTCTTTTATTAATTTTAAACCTGCTACCCATTAATTTCATTTGGTGTCCTCTAGTTCTTCTATTATGTGGCCCTCTCCACACCACTCATGATTTTATATACCTCTATCATATCCCCTCTCAGTCTCCTCTTTTCTAAACTGAAAAGTCCCAGTCGTTCTAACCTCTCTTCATATGGGACCCGTTCCAAACCCCTAAACATTTTAGTTGCCCTTTTCTGAACCCTTTCCAAGGCCAAAATATCTTTTTTGAGGTGAGGAGACCACATCTGTACAATTCAGTTCAGTTTAGCAATTGAACTGCTGCTGGTCCATTTGTTAAGTGAATAATTCACTGTGAGCATAGCCTATGTGCTTACTAATCTATTTTGCAGGAATTTACAGTATTGGTAATAACTTATAAATCACTAAATTGCCTGGGACCAAGCCCTCCCCTGTGTAACACTGTTACTTCAGTGGAGATGAATTATCTGGAGCGAACTTGGTTCTTTTTGGAAGAATTTTCTGGAGGGGCCATCAACTACAGAATTCTTTCCCACTCTTATTGTGAAAGTCCCCCAAAGTGCTGATTTCAGGCCCTAATTAAAACTGCATTTGTTTGCTGCAGAGTTTTGGAATACTGAATCAGAGTGCAGGGTGGATTTATTTTCATGCTAACTGGACGGGTTTTTGGTGGATAGGAGCTACTATCATTTTACTTATGCTTCTCCCTCCTCCCTTTTGGATCAGTTTAAAGTTCCTGAGTGCCAGCACTTGGGATAGGTGTCTATTAAATAGTAAAATTTAAATAATCAAAATATTTGCTCCTGATACTGCTTGAGCTGCGAAGAAACACTTGAAGCCAGATAGTTTAATTGAACAGATATCCGAGAAGGCTAAAATGCACAACTGATAGTCCTTAAAAAAAAGCTGTAGTCCTCTAGCACCCCAAAGATTAACAAAAATATATAATAAGTATCATGAGCTTTCATAGGCAAAACCAAAAAATATTTATTAGTCCCTAGTTGCTACAGGACTACTTGCTTTTTTACAGTTACAGACTAACATGGCTACCACTCTGAGACTATAGTCTTAAGATAAGGCTCCTTTGTAAAATGATCTTCACTTTATTTCACACTTGCTCGGGCTTACTTTTCAGGTCAAAACATGTCAGGCTTTGGAGACCTTTATGCAAGATAAGCAAAAACGCTGCTTCCTGACTTCAGATCATGCATTTTTCTAACAAGGATGACATAAAGATAAGTTAGGTCATAATAGCAAAGTGCTATGAAAATATAACTAAGTTACTTACAAATAAAAATTAAAGAGTACCGTTGGATCTTATGGCAGAGATTTCTATACAAAAGCATAATTTCTATACAAAAATATTGCATGTACAATCAATTAAAAAAATCTTCAACATCAAGGTCTTGATTTTATCCAGCCCCACACTCAACAGGCAGGCCTTGCAGTATTAGTGAAGGTCTAATGAACTCTCTCCCTGCTGAACTAAACATTCCAGAGTTGAGAGCTTTCCACCAAGAACAAAAAAGTAGGGGTGAGTCTCAGATAAATAAAATAAGCATGCTAGCACAGATTGCTAGCTTGTATTCCACAAGCTAAGCTTTCTTAAAATAAGCCTGCACTTCCACTAAAAAGAATAATAAAAAGGTTTTTATTAACTTGAAAGCAAAATCCTAATGAAGTCACGGTTAGAGACAAAGCTCCCTTTAAGTTATGTCTTCTCTTAAAATGCTATAGCAACATAGCTTCAGTGTTGCAGCTGCACTGTCATACTGCTTGGCTACGTCTACACTGGCCCCTTCTTCGGAAGGGGCATGCTAATTTTGAACTTGGGAATAGGGAAATCCGCGGGGGATTTAAATATCCGCCGCGGGATTTAAATAACCATGGCCGCCGCTTTTTTTCCAGCTTGGGGAAAAGCCGGAAAAAAGCGTCTAGACTGGCGCGATCCTCCGGAATAAAGCCCTTTTCCGGAGTATCTCTTATTCCTACTTTGAAGGAGAAAAAGCGGTAAAAAAGCCAGAAAAAAAGCGGCGGCCATGTTTATTTAAATCCCGCGGGGGATATTTAAATCTCCCATGGATTTCCCTATTCCCAAGTTCAAAATTAGCATGCCCCTTCCGAAGAAGGGTCCAGTGTAGACGTAGCCCTTCAGTGTAGACCACTGATGGGCAACCTACAATCTGTGGACCCTCTGTGTGCCCCTTTGCTCCATGTGCCTCTTGTGCACTGAGGCACTGGAGACCCACACTTCCTACTACTCCCCCTTCCTCCCAGCACTTGTGTAGTGCCATGAATGGCTGATTTATGCTCTGTCCCCCGCATCTCCTCCTCCCTCCCAGAACTTGAACACTGCAAATTGGTTTTTCATGCTCTGAGAGGTATTTGTGGGAGGGAGGCAGACAAGGAGTCTATAAGCTGCAGGAAGAACCTCAGTGGGCCACAGGCCTCAGGTTGTCCTCCTGTGGCCCACTGAGATGAAGGAGGGCCACTCATGCAGACCACTCACCAGTGCTGGTTGTCCATTGCTGGGGTATACACTCACTACAGTGTTGAGATGGGTTTGCCCACCTATGTAGTTAATCCATCTCCCTGAGAATCTGTATTTAGGTTGATGGAAGAATTCTAGCACTATCTGCACCCGAGGTTAGTTCGGCACAACTACTACTTTCTTGGTGTGTGGATTTTCACACTCATGAGTGATGTGGCTCTGTGGATTTAAGTTTTCAAAATAGACTACTTCAAGTCTTCAACTTGACCTGCTAACTTGAAAGTAAAATAAAGTGATAATTATACCCTATCAGAGGCTTATTTGGTATGTGTGTGTCACTTAGAACTTGATCCTGCAATATTTACTCCTGTGAGTAATGCTTACTCAAATAATTAACACCACTGAATTCAATGCTTTAATTGCAGCCCCTGGCAACAGTGATTATTGAACTCTGTCATGTAACAAGAGTTTTAAATTTTGAATCCCTGACCCAGATAACATAACTGAGGTTAGGAAGTCAAGCTGAAGTTTCTTGCCTGCACTCCTGTGTATCAGACCTTTATCCCAAGTTGGACTGCTTGTGTGACTAAGAATTACTCAATAGGATAAGGGGTCACAATTTTAACTTGCACAGGATACAGCTTCCGGGAGCAGGGCAGGTCCAAGTTTAGCTGAGTTAGGACTTCAGAACTGGGCCCTTAAACATCCAAACAGACAGAAGAACTTTTAAGATAACATCTCAATAGCTTCAGAGGTGTAGCTGAGTTAGTCTAAAACAAATGCTCTGGTAGCACTTTAAAGACTAACAAAACATGTAGATGGTATCATGAGCTTTCGTGGGCACAGCCCACTTCTTCAGATAGAACTTCCGAAGAAGTGGGCTGTGCCCTCGAAAGCTCATACCATCATCTGCATGTTTTGTTAGTCTTTAAAGTGCTACCAAAATCTCAATATTTCATAATTTAAAATGGGCAAGACTTGATACATGACAAACAATGAGAAGTGCAGGGTATAAGTCAAAAGGATGACAGGCCATAGAAGAATAAATCTTTAAAAATCTTACATATTGTTTAATGAAAAAAGTAATTATTCTCTAAAGAATGGAGGTGAAAGGCTACATTCCCTAGTAACATTAATTAATGACACGGGGATCATCTTTTCAAATAGCTTTGAATTCCCTATAAATACATTGGCCAGAATTTGACTGATTGGCTTTTAGCCCCATTAATAATATGCATGTATTTCTTAGTCAATAACTTATATTCAGAATTGAATTTGAAAAATGCTGAAGGCACCAATAATCTGGTAGAGAAATGGATCTCTTATTTTTCAGCTATCTTTGGGTATGTCTACACTACCACCCTAGTTCGAACTAGGGTGGTTAATGTAGGCAACCGGAGTTGCAAATGAAGCCCGGGATTTGAATTTCCCGGGCTTCATTTGCATGTTGCCGGGCACCACCATTTTTAAATGTCCGCTAGTTCGGACTCCGAGGAGTAACGGTAGTTCGGAATAGGAAGCCTAATCCGAACTACCTAGTTCGTGCCGCATGTAGCCGCGGGCACGGAGTCTGAACTAGCAGACATTTAAAAATGGCGGCGCCCAGCAAGATGCAAATGAAGCCCGGGAAATTCAAATCCCGGGCTTCATTTGCAACTCCAGTTGCCTACATTAACCACCCTAGTTCGAACTAGGGTGGTAGTGTAGTCATACCCTCACTCTTCAGTCTTATTTCCTGAAAGAGGTTTTGTACTGTAAAAACAATTCACTTGTTGTACAGGTTGGACCTTCCTTGTCTGGCACCCTCAGGACCTGACCTGTGTTGAAGGAGGGAATTTGTGGGATACGAGGAGGCCCCCTGCCACTGGCCTCCCAGCATGCTCCCCGTCCCTGTAGTTGGCTTTGCTGCGGCCCCACTGTCACTGAGCTCCAGCCTGCAGGGCTTGGACTTGGATTCCAATATGCTGGGGCTCCCCAGGACGGAGCTCCCCAGCTGCTGCTGCCCCACCCAACCAGGGATCCCCAGAGAGAGGGGGGAAAGGCGGGGCACAGTTCAGCTGGGCTCCGTGGAGCGCTGGCAGCTCAGATGGGCTGCAGGGGTGGGGGAAGTCAGGAAGACCGCTGGGGGGCAAGGCAGGGGATGGAGGCCAGCAGCAGGGCACGGGGGGGGAGAGGGTAAGGAGAGGTCATAAATGATCTCCCTTGGCTTGGCAAAATCCCTCATCCAGGACTAGTCAGGTCCCTAGGATGCTAGACCAGGGAGGTCCAACCTGTATGGTTTTCAGGAAAAAAAAATGCTAAGAACTTAAAGATTTTAAACAAAAGATTTACAGGATAGTATATGTAGTATTTAAAATTAAAATCAATTAAGAAGTTGCCAGGAAACCTGAATGCTAGTCCAGTAATTCATTTATCATTTTCAATAACATTCAACAGTGGTAATTAATCACCTTATGACATATATTCAAGTACTGTTACCTTTCATTGTCTTTAATTAAATGCTACTTCTAGTTTTTAATCATACTTTCTCTACACTGATTCATAAAAACGGATTTTTGGGAGGTGGGAGATACAAGTAATCTATAAATATATATGGTGTGTTTTTCGAAACAGTGATTCTAGTTCTACTTTATATAATTATCAAGTCTTAAAGTGATAGGAGGAAATTCTGCTCTCATCTACACCAACATGTATCTGGAATAAACTGATGTCTTTGGAGTTTCTCCAAACTTACACCAGTTTGAGTGCAAAAATGTATTCCACTACAAATACAGAATTTTAGTACTCTTACGGAAAAATCTACAAATAGAACAAGCTACACACTTCACATTCAAAAGGGCAAATTTAGACAGACTTTTCCATGGTTTCACCTTAAAAATAAGGGCTAGTATCCACTGTAAAAATAAGAGTCAGTATCAAAGTTTTGATCTTGATTAATCTCCAAGTATTCCAGCACTTAGGGCTTGTCCTGTACAATTCGGGAGATATGGTCATCCTAACTAACAGGTTGTTGTTATTACTGACCATTTATTAGATCCACAAAGAAAATGTTTGTTTCTATAAACTTTTCTTTGAGAAAACCATCATTTCCCATGGCAGCTTCCATTTTGATAACGACAAAAAGAATAACTTTTTTTTATTATCAGAGAAATATTTCAAATGAAACAATTCACTCAGCTCTTCTACTTCTAATGCAGGGTTTCAGCCCCATTGTCCTAGATACTGTACAAACACAGACTGAGCATTGAGGTGAAATCTAGAGTCCATTAAAGGCAATGGCAAAACTCACATTTACTTCAACAAAACTAGATTCCACCCATTAAATCCTATGCCACAAAAGTTACAATTTTAGGGTCAGATTGTGCCTGGCTCCTAGCATAGCCATCATACGGCAGTAAGCAGAAGTACGTCAATATGGCCATATTTCAGAACTCTGCACCGTGGATTTGGGCATTAAAGGGGAAAAGAGCAAGGACTATTCCTTTTCTACTTTCAACTCTAAGGGTACGTCTAAACTACATGGCTCTGTCGATGGAGCCATGTAGATTTGGTTTTTTGGCAAATGCAAATGAAGCCGCGATTTAAATGATCGTGGCTTCATTTAAATTTACATGGCTGCCGCGCTGAGCCAACAAACAGCTGATCAGCTGTTTGTCCACTCAGCGCGCTAGTCTGGACACTCCCCTGCCAACATCAAAGCCCTTTGTCGGCAGCTCCAGTAAACCTCATCCCACGAGGAAAAACGGGGCTGCCGACAAAGGGCTTTGATGTCGGCAGGGGAGCATCCAGACTAGCGCGCTGAGCGGACAAACAGCTGATCAGCTGTTTGTCAGCTCAGCGCGGCAGCCATGTAAATTTAAATGAAGCCGCGATCATTTAAATCGCGGCTTCATTTGCCTTTGCCTATCTGTCTAATCTACATGGCTCCATCGATGGAGCCATGTAGTCTAGACACAGCCTAATAGGCCACTCTTCCTCAAAGCCAGCAGAACTGAGAAGAGAAGGCACATACAGCTAGTAAAAGACTACAGTAAATGGCTTCTCTATATGAGCAAAGTGGTGGGAGTCAAGGACAAATTGTGACTCTACACTTGGCCTTTTTGAACCTCAACAGATTTCTTTTTGGCCGAATCCTCTAATCTGTCTAGGTCACTCTGGACACTATCCCTGCCCTCCAGCATATCTACCTCTCCCCCTAGCTTAGTGTTATCCGCAAACTTGCTGAGGGTGCAATCCATCCCCTCATCCAGGTCCCTAAAAAAAGATATTGAACAAAACCGGCCCTAGAACTGACCCTTGGGGCACTCTGCTAGAAACCGACCGACAACCTGACATCAAGCCATTAATCACTACCCATTGGGCCTGACAGTCTAGCCAGCTTTCTATCCATCTTACAGTCCATTTATCCAATCCACATTCCCTTAACTTGCTGGCAAGAATATTGCCCAGGACTATTTTTTAATTTTGGTTCTATGCTGCCCAGCAATACCCACTCCTGCATTGTTGTCCCATTTCCATCCGCAAAAACATTAGCTCCTGCAAAAGAAGCTAATTCCCCACACGTGGAATTCAGACACAATTTTTACCTCTAAAAAGTATCAAACAAATCTTCCTTAAACCACATGAAGTATCTTGAACCCTGTTACAATAAATATCAAATCTCCTTCTATCCCTTGTTTAAATTTAAGTATTAAAATCTCTATCATTTAAAAAAAATCCTGTTTTCTATTTATGATAAACTGACAATAGATTTAATGTTTTCCCAGAAATTACCTCAATCTGGGAAGTTTTTTTGCCCACGCAGTTCCCTCACAATATTCACAATGAAATGTATTTTACCTGCTCCTGCTATTAGGGCAGTAGGGGAAGGGAGGCATATCCTAGCCCTGCTGCTGGCCTCTACTCCGGTCCCAGCTATGCACAGTATGGGTATGTCTACACTGCATTCGTCTTTCGAGAGAGGAATGCAAATACAGACAAACGAAATTGCAAATGATGTGTGGATTTGAATTTCCAATGTTTCATTTGCATAATCGTGTCTGACCGCTATTTCGAAATACCCTAGAAGGGGTTTCTTTCAAAATAACCACATCTACATGGCATTTTTTCCTCTTGAAATAGGGTATTTTGAAATAGCGGTCAGATGCGATTATTCAAATGAAGTGCGGGAAATTCAAATCCGCGCTTCATTTGCAGTTTTGTTTGTCTGCATTTGCATTCCTCTCTTAAAAGAGGAATACAGTGTACACATACCCTGTGGTTCATGAACCACTTTGGACAACACGACCATTAATTTTTATAAACAGTCATGGTCCACAGGGAGCACAGAACTCATCAGGCTTGGTCCTCTCACTGCCAGATAGTTGTTTCATATGAACTTTGTTTGAAGGAAACCAAATGCCCATAAAATGTATTTATTAATACAAATAAATATAATATATATACAAGAAGTGAAAAGTTTCAAGTGACTTTCTAGTCACAACCAAATTTATGGTTACAATTTTTTTTTTAACAATTACAAATTTGGCAACCATAGCTCCAGTGAAACATTGGGAGGGACACACTATGGATCATTAGTATTACCTAAACCTGTATAGATTTACACCTGTGCAACGTCTGAGCTCAGTCAAGTTGCTGGAGTGTAATCAAGGGCAAAATTTGGCTTCTATGCTTTGTCATCAGCTCCAATGCAAAGTACAGATATAGGTTGAAGCTCTCTAACCTGGCACTCAATGGTCCAGCAACATCTGCGGTCTAACATGATTTTAGTTAGCCAGATATGCACTTGTGTGTGTAGTCAAGTTTCCAGCAGTCCCATAAAATTTGTTTATAGCCAGCAGTCCTGGCTGTCAGTCTCCTGTAATGTTATTTAACTCTAATTTACCCTAAATGTCTTCTCAGAGCCCAGTAAGCAGTGGGAGTGTTGGTAATGCTGCTAGACAATATTGACCTCCCTTGGTTTGGCAAATTCTCTGGTTCAGCACCAAGTCAAGTCCCCAGGGTGCTGGACTAGAAAGATTAAATTTGTAATTTGCAAAAATAAGTATTATATCCTGTCCAAAAAGTAAGCTCATGGGAAAGCTTGCAATAAGCATTTTGGATTATGAAGAAAAGTTTGGTTAACACAAAAGGGAAGATTTTGTTCCAGCAAACACACACAAACAGGAAACCTCTCCACAATAAGGTGTTTTTCTTCACACAATAGAATTTAAAGATGTATCATCAAAGTTTAAAATAAAAATGGCTATTGCTAAGCAAGTTCATCCTTTCTAGTAGATTATGAGTGAGTGTAGAAGAATTACAGTACATTTCAAAATCTGTTAGAATTTGCATGGATGGCACACAAATACAAACAAATGTAACCTGTCTTAGTCTATGCATGATTTTTAATCAGTAAGCATGTCAAGCTTGGGGGAGGAGGAAAAAATCAATTTTCAGAAGGCAAATGGTAACAACTGCAGATTTAATCAAATTGCATCTGCAATCCTTTACTATTCTTGATATTTTTGAAATGAAGTAGCTTTGTGGTAAAAATGAATTTCAATAAATGTCATTTATTTAGCTGTATGCCTTTTTTAAATTTATCAAGCTAGATCACAGATCCTTAGCACAAATTATGCTAGGACATATCAAAAGGAGTTGGATGCTGTTTAGTAGGATAGGCATAAAAATGGAAGAGCTATTGTAAAGATATGAATCCCTATTTGTACCTTACCATATCATACAGGAAGAAAAATTATACAGAAATAGTTCATAAGACAAGAATTGCAGCTGTGGCACACACAACAAAACACTGCTGGGAATCAAATACCACAGTGAAAGGCACGGTATAAGAACCTAAAAGACCAGTAATTCTTTGAAGGTACAGCATTTACGTATTTTTCATTTCACAAGAGGTTTCATCTGAATTTGATGAATTCCAGGATTGCCTCCTCTAAAAAAAAATCTATTTAATGTTGACTTCCCTAGGAGTAGAAGAAGAAGCTGTATCATACAGCTGTAAAACACAAGCTTCAAAGGTTTTCTCTAGAAAATTTTCTACAAATATTATGTATCAGTATGTTATGAAAACCATTGTTTGTGAAATCTAGCAAAATCCTACACTGAGTGCCCCAAATTCTCTTATCTCAGTTCCATATCTCAACTCAAATATTGGTACAAATAGTACCCAGTTCATTCAAAGACCACTGGAGTCACCAGGACATACTATAATGATTTATATCAGGCTCTATTTCAGGGGTGGGCAATAATTTTAGAAGGGGGACCACTTCCACAAATTTTTGAAGTGGCCCCGAGCCACCCCAGAATAGGTAGGGCTTTGCAGAAGGCATGGGGACAGAAAACTTCCCATGCTCCCCTGCCCACAGACCCTGATTAGCCTGGGGATGTGGGGGGGCATGAAGTTTTAAACCTCCCCCTCACCCTACATGTGCATGGAGAGAACCACCAGCTGTTCTGAACAGCTGACAGTTCCCTCTAGGTGCAACCCATCCCTGGCAGCGGGAGGGGACTTTGCACACTCCTTCCCTCCCACCGCCTCAGGGCCAGTCAGGGCCTGGGGGTAGAGGAGTGGCAGGGCAGCCATGGGCCGAATCAACCAGGTTGGCAGGCCAGATCCAGCCCACGCTGGCTCTTTTGCCCACCCCTGCTCTTTCTGATCACATCAGGTGGCATAACAATAGCATAGTATAGTTTAAAAACAAAACAAAGCAAGAAATAGCCTTGGAGTCCTTGGGCAATATTTATTCTTAAATCAATACCTTTTCCGTCACAGGCATTACACCCTAGATGAATCTGGTCTAATAATTTTATCTTTTTTAATTTAAAAAAAATTAAATTACATGAAAAATGCTCTACCTTCCTGTACAACATAACAGTATTCCTGAAGGCAAATAGCTTGGCAATTTGGGAGATTTGTTAATGTGCTAAAGGAAACAAGCTAGCACACATACCATGTGTATGAATGCCTTTAGAAATTAGATTGCAACACTGATTTGATTTTCTAAAAGGTATTTGAAACAAAGAAAGCAATACAAGGTTAGTGATTCTAAGAATAATGAGAATTTGTGGGATTTCAAACAATTTTACATAAAACAGGCCCCATGTTCTGAGGAAAAAAGGTCACCTAATTATTCTTTTCTTTAAGGCCTTGTCTACACTGCATTTCCCCTGGGTGACAAAAATGATTTAAAAATGGTTTATGCTAACATGCTTGTGTCAGCTCCTGTGGATGCAGTATAGATTTGTTTAAAACCATTGCTAAAAAAATACAATCTTTAAAAGGAAAGCCCAACAAAACAAAACCCCGATGGTTTGGCTGCACAGTGGGGGATGGGGCAGGCAAGGAAGATCAACACTATACATTGTGACCAACTCATCTCCACAGTAGCACACTGCACAGGACTACAAGGGAGTGGAGAGCTTTGGAGGAAACTGGCTAGAGCCTGGCTAGTCTGCAAACTGGATTCAATGGCTGGATTTAAAGTCCATGAAGGGGATAATCATAGACTATGGCAATAAGAGAGAAGATACACAAGACGGAAGCTCAAGTGACCGGTAATGGACTATTAAACATTCTGTCTCTGCTTCAATGACAGCTGAAGTGGGGAAAACCTAGTCATGTGGGTTTCATGAACTAAAGCTAGCGGAGCTGGTTTGCAGACCCATATGTATTTGTTCAGAGTGTCAGGTGGCATATATCCCTGAGAATTCCAGGCTCTCTCTCCTTCCTGCCAACAGATCTTGGAACTGGAATCCTTAAGGCTCCTTGGAACCAGTGTTTTATGGCCTGGTCTTAGGATCCTCTGAGGATACAAAGTGACTGTTCTTTTATCTCCCCATTTTATCAATGGTATTATGAATATTATGTGCAGTACTGTTGCACCCAGATCTCCCTGGCAGGATCCTGCTGTGGTAGGCCAATACAAACATTTGAAGACCCTGCTTCTGTCCTAACATGCTACCTTACGTGAGAAGAATTAAAATAGGTGCCTAATACAAAGAGGTCCTTAGAGAGACCTCACAATTCTTTGTGTGAGCACTGCCCTGGGACCTGGGTTGTAGCCCCAATTTTTGAGGTTCCTTCTACTGCTGTGGATTACAGCTGTCCTGCTGCCAGATGCATGGCATTGTCTCCAGAATGTTTTTACCCTGATTTGGGGTCCAGCAAGCTGAAGAGACCATCCTTTTCCCTTCTGAGACAAGGAATGGGGAGCACCCGTCTGCAGGTCATAGAAGGATGGAGATAAACTATTCGACACCCCAATAGTACTGGACACAGCAGAAGTAGGTCATAATTTTCAGGGGACTTGCCTGGTCATGTGCAAAGGAGGAAGGTGTCTTAGAGACAGTAGGGAGGCAGATGTTAGGTACTTGTAGACTTGATGAGGGGAGGAACCAAAATTTGCTAACAATTCTTTGTTTAAGAACCTCTCAATGAATTTGTGCTAAGTTTTGGGTTTCTAGCTGGCTTATCCCCATTATTGTATTCCCATTGCACTATTGTAATCTGTAAGGCATAGTCTGGATCCAGAACACTTTTGTAAAGAAAGCAACCCTCTAATAAGTGGGTAAAGAGTGTAATGGAATGATAAGAAGTTCCGAAAAGCATTAAGACAAAGACACCAAACAAGACAAAACTTGCAACCCTCCAAAAATAGATTTTGATTTGAATTGTAAAGGGATTGTTTTAAACAACTAATTTGGTATAATACCTTTCTTCAAATTATCAGTTGTGTATTAAAATACCTGTATTTCAAATTATCTATGGCTACAGATTTAAAGAGATAACGGGTGCAAAGGACACTGCACTAGTAGTTATTTTCTCTGGTTATTTTGTTTTTAATGTCCGACTCTTGCAAAAGAGAAGCCCTGTAGTCTTTACTGGATAACAAGTGTAAATATTAGCTGCAAATATTTATGCAGCTTGTATAGAGAAGTGGGACATTTTGTACCTGGCCTAGGTATGGCTTTGTACCTTCTGAATTTGAAAAGTGATTTCCACCTATTTTCTGCTTGACAGCAATGCAAAAGGACACTTTGGATGAGATACATCAAAAGCAAATGAATTACCAGAATATACAAAAGTTTCCTAAGAAACCTGAAAAAACATCCATACATTGTAGCTTCTCAAAGTAAATCCTCTAGATTAGAAAGGCAACAAATCCCAAAGACCTGTATAGTTATTAAAGTGTTTGTAGTCTTTAAATATTACTCAACATTTTAGAGGGTGAGGATTAACTTTAGTACTTACACTTTTCTGGAACATACATAAATATTTATAAAGAGACCATTAATGTAATATTTACATGGGCACACTACTAAAGTTTCCTTACAGACTGTAAATTATTTCTAATTTTGGACAAATTTCATCTTTAAAATAAAATAAATTAAAATATTTCTTGCTGATTTATTGTAAGTACTCCAGATCTGTAAAGTATGTGATCTGCTGATTTGGAACACAGCGTATTTTTTTGTTTAAAAAAGCATTTAAATTGATGTAAGCTCGATTAACTACACAAGACTATCAATAGACAAATATTTTAAAAAAATTTCGAAGTTGAACATTTAAATTAAATTTTACAAAGCTTTCTGAATAAGCTGAAATCTTTGATTTCATGTGCATTTCTGAACCTCTTATGCCCCAAAGGCACAGCTAATGGTCATTTTGCTTATCTCAAATAGATAGACAATCACAAAGAGAAAGTATAATAGTTGACAAAAACAGTATACAAGATGCATTTTAATAGCAACATACGTACAGTAGGTGGCTTCTAGAGACCGAAACACAAGCCTAAATATTGTGTTATATACAATGTGATGCGTCTTACAACATATCTAGAGAGAATGTTTTTAAGTGTGGCGTTTTCTTTCTAATGCCATTTGGAACAATTAGCCTAATCAGCTTCTTCTAGGATATGAAAAAAATGAAAAAGAATGCAGATAATCATCTGATGAAAATTTAGAAGAACTTATATGATTCTGTCAAAATTAGACTCTGTGGCACTCCTCATACACAGCAGAGTTATCCCTGGTCATAGTAGCACTTCTCTCACCCAGGAAGTTTCCAGCTATGAAAGCAGGTATTGCTGTAAAGCACGATCGCAGAAAACACTTTCGAGCAGAGTTGATGTTTTCCTTAGTCGGAATCCCCCGGAACCCCTTAAGGGACTCCCAAGCCCTAGCCGTGTACATGCCTACAGTACCTGTCTCGCCTGCTAAAGCCAACGCCGCGCTTTTCCAGCCGGGGTCTGCGTGGGGGTCCCAAGCTGGACGCCAGCCCCTCCCGCTACATTGCCGAGCAGCGAGGTCATGGAGCGAGCAAGGACAGAAGCCGCCCAGGACACCCGCAGAGACGCGCGAGCACCTGCGGGCAGGCCGAGGCGATCCCCTCCCAGCGCAGAAGGGTGCGGGGGCACTTCGCGGCGTCAGGCTGAGTCACAGCGGGCTTGTTCCAGAGCGGATTGTAAGCGCCGCGCGCCCTTCATTCACCTCCCCACCCCCGCGGCGGAGCCACTGGCTCCTGAAGGAGGCAGGCTCCCGCCCGCCCGGCGAGCGCCCCCTGCCCTCAGCCCGGCCGGGGGCGTGGTGCCTGCGCGCCGCCGCCCGGCTCACTGACAGCTACAAGTGCACAACCCCCGCGCCGCGCCACGAGCCGCTCGGGTCTCTCTCGCACGCGTTGGGGGCAGCGCCCCGCCGGCTGAGAACTGCCCCCGGCAGAGCGGGGCGCCGGGCCCTTCCCCTCCCCACACGGCGCTGGGCAGGCGGGTCCCGGCGCTAGGCGCGCTCCGGGGCACGCTCCGTTTGTACCTTGGGCTGGCGGGAAGCTGAGGCAGCCGCCCCGCATCTGGGGCTCCGCGAGCAGCTCCCGCCACCTGGAGGCGACGCCGGTGCGGCGGGAGGGCGCAGCCCTGCTCTCAGGGCACCTGGAGGCGGCGGCGCTGCGCGCTTCCCGCGGCGCCTCTCCGGCTCCTGTGGCCTCGGCTCCCCCTGTCCCGCCTGCGCGGCCCTGACCTGCCGGTGACTCACCGCCTCGCGGGGCCCGGCGGCGCGGAGCGGGCGGCCCCTCCCCTCTGCCCGGGGTCCCTCAGCGCCGCTCCCCCAGCCCCGCCCCGCAGCTTGCCAGGTGGGAAGCGGGGGTTCCTGGAGCCCGGCCCGCCACCCGGGGACTGAGCCCCGGCAGGGCTCGGTGCTGCGGCGGGGACAGGCCGCAGCATTTCCCGTTGGCGCTGGCTGCAGAGGCGAGCCGGGCGGGGACTGGCTCAGGGGGGCACCGGCTCGGGGCGCGGCCAGGGGAGATCCAGGCGGACCAGTCCCGCGGGGCTTTGGGGGCTGAGCCGGTGAGGTAAAAGGGACATGGCCACGCTGAAAGGCTGAAATAATTGAGGGGGGAACGAAGCAGGGTTAAAAGTTTCACCTGTTCCCCTCCCCCGAACCCATCCCTGGGCCCTGGCACCCATCGCGGTTTCCCAGCCACCCTCGCCGCTGCTTGCCTCTAGCAAACCCCAGGGACCGCACAGAGCTAAACTGTGCGCCCTCGTCTCACCCTGAGCGCCCCAGCCTCTGAGCCCGCCCCAGCTGGTGAAGGAGCCTTGCAATCGCAGGTCCTCATTGAACCGATTGACCTGCCGGAGAGACTTACAGGATCCAGCCCTTAGGTGGTCCCTCTAAGGCCAGGTGGTAAAACGTGTTCAGACACTGCTGTGCTATTTATGCTGCCTTAACAATAAATGGGGTCGAAAGCAGATCCCTTCCCTTCTGTTGCTACTTGAGAGCATTGGTATCTGAAGAAATGTTAACATCTGGTCCAGCGACTGGTGCCAGTGCCTCTGGCATGCTGCCCCACTTATAACATAAACGAGACAGTCATGAGACCAGAATCACTTCATAATATCTTCACTGAGTGTGGCAGAAGTGGGAATTGTAGGAAATAGATTTAAAGCATCCCATGTCGATAATCAAATAGCAATCAATAAAGGTGCCTGTGTAGTCACTAGAGATACTAAGTGCTCATATTCTAAGCATTGGGGATTTATCTTCACAACATAATCTCTAGGGTAGGTATCCTTTCTATTCTTTCAGATGAAAAACTGAAGCACTGAGAGTCTGGCTACATGCAGCAATACAACTTCATGATTCAAACTCAGCCTCCAGCCTGACTCCCCTTTTCATCAAATTGTGCTCACCCAGGCTCCATCCTAGGACCCAACAAAAGTGGAGGGTGTGACCATGAGTCACACCAGGAGCCTTATTGCTGTGCAGTGTAGACACAGCCCTGCTGGATTTGAGCCAAAAGTCACCCTGGGCTGACTTTCTGTGTGTCTTGATAATCAAATTTGGTGGATCATGTTTTCGCATACTTCACCATGAATAGAGAACTAGAGTGGCTATAGTTTGGTAGGTGCTGGAAAGTCTGAAATATGCAGGGCTTAAATTACTCTAGAGCTGTCTAGAACAGAACTCTGGTAAATATTTTCCCTTGTCTCCAGCCTGATGCTGTTGATTTTCACTTGGGGGTCCGTGGCCTTCTGGGAGTCTGGGACCTGACTTCTGGATTCGTGGGTCTCCATGGCTGAATCTTGGAACCCAAAGCCACAGGGCCTCTTCTGTGGAACTGAAGTCCCAAGCCCCAAATAGGAGATATGGAAAACACCCTGGGAAACATGGGTGTTTGTTCTGGAGCCTGCATAATGGTGGAGTCCTAGTTTGGGACCCAGAGCTCAACAATTCCAAACCTGGGGTTACAAATTGTTGTAGATGCTCAAGCCTTGTGTTAATGAACCTAGGATCTGCTAACTTGTGTGTACTAGTCTGGGATTTACATTGCAGTGGAGACACCCTGAGGCTATGTCTACATTGCGCATTCTTGCACAAGAAGTTATACAAATGAGGCATGGTGATGAATATTGCTGTGCCTCATTTGCATACCTAATGAGCTTCCATTTTGCGCAAAAAAACCCCTCTTGCCCAAGAGCCGTTCTGCTGCTTATTTTCAGGCACGTGGGGGGTTTTTGCACAAAAAGAAGCAGTGTAGACTGCTCCTCCTTGCGCAAAAGCCCCTATTGCAAAAATGGTAGCTTATGGCTGTGCCTCATTTGCATATCTTCTTGCGCAAGAATGCGCAATATAGACGTAGCCCAAGAGATTAAGGTCTGGATTTACAAAGGCACTTTAGCTTTGCAATACTTAACTTTTAGGTGCCTGCAGAAATAACTGGAATAACAGTCTGATCCACAAAGCTTAGAGGCACGCCTTCATAATCTTTAGCCCCGTGGTTAAAAAGCAGTCAGCCAACCTACTACTAATATGCAGTAACAGCACTTCCACAATTTGCTTGTGTGTCCCTGTTTCATGCTAACTTGTTGGCTTTAGAGATAGAGACCTTTAACCTATGTGGGAAATGATTCATTGCCCAAAGCAACCATGTCATCCAACCAGAATGTTACCTTTTTTATTTTATCTGCATCATTTCTGGAATCTTGTACTATAATATTTTGCACTTCCAAAATTACATGAAGGAGTTCATATTAGTTTAATAAGAATACCTTACAGTCCTATGGCTACAGGACTATTAAAGGATTATTTTATTTGTCTTATTATTTGATAAGTGCTGAAAAAGTGTGTGGTGCTGTGCAGAATAAAAATAAAAACAGCCTCTGCCATGTAAAAAGAACATCAACACTAAAAATATTGTTTTGATTAATTCAGGGCCTGATATTTGTTTTACAGTCAATAACAATCTTTCCAATGTTTTCAGAGGGCTTTGGATCAGGCTCTTATATTGTATCAAAATGTGATGAGGCCCTTCATTAGTAATCAAAATCCTAATACAAATTAAAGGCACTAGCCTATTGCCTCTGAACAGGGAAGAAACTTCCAAGGAGGCTGGGGAGGTAGAACACACAGGTGCATTCTGTGCTGCACCCAGGCAGATAATGCTTCCAGGGGTAGTGAAGAATACGATCAGAGATGCCTTCTACTCCTTTGTGGAGGTACAGTTTGTGCACCCCTCTACCAATCAACGTGGAAGGCTCTCCCCACCCCACATACAGTTTCCCTTATGCTCTCCTGCAAAGCCAGTCATCATCCAGCATAGTAGGGCAGAAGTATAAACATCTACATACGATGTGGATAGAGCCTTATTATTTTAAAAGGAAAGGGTAAAGAAAAAGAGTTCAATCTAATGATCACCTATGTGTAAGGATAGCCCTGGTCAAGAAAACAAGTCATATGCTTTTTGTTTGCTCACTAGTTCCTGATGCACCTGCTTTGGCTGACTAATAGCCAGCACCAAATCTGTTAGTGTTATAGTCCAAAAAAAATTAACAGATGGATTGTCACCCGGCATAAAAAGGAGAAACAGATGTTTCCTTTCCATTTTTTTAACATGCTGATGCCATGTTGTTTTAAGTGAGCAGTATGAGACACAGATTGTAAAACAATAGGATATCAACGGTTACATATTGATACATATTGATCCTAAAATCAGAGGGTTGATTTATAAACACCTTAACTGGAGGGTGAAACCTCTTGTAAAAGCCATGTGAAAACGAACTAAACAGGACCTCAGCTTGATTTCCATTTGTTTCAAGTTCTTTTCATGACTTCACTTTTGCCATCTGTCCACAGCTGCATTTTGTAAAGAGGCTGGTGTAGATATGATAGTGTGAAGCATTTTGGAAGCTGGTCCCAGTTGAAGAACAGTTCAGTAGTGATCTGGTGCAATCTATTCAAATAATTGGAAAGTACAAATTCTACTGTCACAGAGTCCTGGCTATATATGCTTTCCACCCTTACTGGATTTAAAATAGAAGGAGGATGAATAAGAATAAGCAATGACCAAAGGATGTGATTTTATGATTAGACAAATGACTCAAAAAATAATCTCCAGATCAAACTTGGAGAATGAATGAACATGCAAAAATATGTATGTTTATGAGTTATTACAGCTGTATCTGTAATACATAAGGGCCCAATTCAACCACCTTTATTTATTCTGAGTAGTACTCAGAACATTGAGCTATTTAACATAAGCACAGCTGGCAGAATTGTACCCTAAGTACTTTTCTTGCCTAACTTTGCATTCTTACATTCAATATTAGAAAATAACCATGAGCGTTTGCTAAAAAGTATATCATACTATATCTCCTGTTTTCAGACGGCTTGATTCTCTGTACCTTCATGTAGTCAGGAGTAGAAATCATGAATCATGGTTGCAAGTTCCCAGCTTTAGCCCCTAAATCACACTGAGTAATTCAGCTCCAGCCAGATGGGCAGGGCCATCTACTGCAGGGGAAGGAAGGAAGAGGGCCAAACCAAATGGGGTTGGGATCTGGTTTATGGAGGTCATAATGCCCCCTGGTTTGACCCAGCCACACCTCCAGGTAGCCAGGCCAAAGCTGAATGGAGCTGTACAGAGATCTGAATCCAGTCTTATGGGACAGAAACCACTGCTGTGGGGTTAGTGCAGTCAGGGTTTACTCTTCCACAGGGCTCCCCTTGGTGTTTTTTCACTCTGGGTATCCTTATTTCTGTCATTTGATCACTCATCTCCATGGTCTCTTTTTTGTACATGTGGGAGCCTCAGTTTCAGATATTGCCCCTGAACCCGCAAAACATTTGTATGGCCCTGCAGATGGGATCACTCGATCAAAGCAAATGACATAATTAACACACATGGCCAGTGAATGCAAAGCTACCATTGTGTATTGCAAGTATTATCTCTGTTTTCATTAGAATAAGGGAGTGGTCGACAAAGGCTTCCCTTGTCGACCAATCCGCTTCTAGACTGCCGCGCTGTGCCGGATCAGCTGATTGTCATTGTCAGTAGCCATTTTTATTTTAATGAAGCAGGGATTATTTAAATCCCCGCTTCATTGACTATGTCGGGTAAACTAGTTTACATGGCTCCGTCGACAGAGCCATGTAGTCTAGACATACCCTTACTGTCTATTAGGCAAAGAACTGATTGATGCAGCCATCACCATTTTCTAGCATACCCCTCTGCCCATCATGCCAATCAAATGTAAAATGTTGACACCCTTAATGACTTATCTGCCAGATACAAAGAAAAAGAAATAATTTCACAAATTAAAAATTATATGAGTTTAAATATTATATATGTCCCTGAAATAGAGGGGTGTGAGGGTGGCATTCGGAGAACTTGTGGAAAGAAATGGAAAAATGTAAGGGAATCGTGAAGCGTGCAAACAGTTTGGCCTTCAGAAGCAATGGTGTGTCCTCTAGTGCTTTCCAAAAGTATACACTACTACACTAATCGAGAAGAGTGTTTGTGTCAAAAACCAAAATAATATCAAGTATGTATCTACTTGGAATGGTAAATTCAAGCATAGAATACATAGCTTAAAATTAGGGTGGTATAAAACACAGTGAAAAAGTTTTGACATGTTGGATTATCAAATGCATTGTAGTCATACTGCAATTCATCTTATATCTTCACTGGATTTGATTTGTCTTAAAAAAGACTAGAGAGTGGGCTCCAGGGGTAAGCTGAGGATGAGCGCTTTGGGAGTAGGAGGGGGTTCTGGCTTGTGGGGGTCAGGGTTGGGGCAGGAAGGGCTTACCTTGAGGGGTGCTAAAGCAAGCTTCCTGCTTCTCTGGGCACCGCAGACCATGCTGCACCCCAGAAGCAGACAGTAGCAGGTTCCTAGACAATGGGAGTGTGGAGTTAGTGCTCAGGGCAGGGGTAGTGCGTGGATCACTGGGTGCTCTTTCTCCACCACCTGGGAGTTGGGCCTGCTATCAGCTGCTTCTCGGGCCCAGTACAGTCTGCAGTGCCAAGACAGGCAGGTAGCCTGCTTCAGCACCCCCACTGGTCACCTGATCCGCCTACAGCAATGAGACCCAGTACTGGGTTAAATCCTGTGTTTCCCTCACTTTCTCTTATGAAGTAGTCTCATTTTAATTGAATAATTAAATATTAATTGGGAGGCTGAAAGAGATAGAATGACTCTGTAGCTTAGTGGTTAGGGCATTCACCTAAGAGGGTAGGGAATAGGATTTGAATCATTGGTCTCCCACAGCCTTTGTGAGTCCGCTCCCTAGTAGGCTCCAGGGGGTCTGCAAACCTGGGGCAAAGGCAGGCTCTTTACATGCCCTGGCTCTGCACGGCTTATGGTAGCAGCCATCAGGTCCCTGTGGCCCCTAGATGCTAGAGGCTTCGATACTGCTCCCTCCTGAGTGCCAGCTCCATAGCTCTCATTGGCTGGTAACTGTGACCAGGGAGCTGCAGATGGGGGGGCAGGCAGAGCTTGCAGGTGTGAGAGCTTTGTGAAGCCTCCATGGCTGCCCATGGACCAAGGGCAAGGGTGGGCAAATATTGGCCCACGCCAGATCCAAACCACTAGGTTAGTCTCTGGCTGGCCCCCCACACCACAAGTACAGGAGATCTGTTCCCTTTGGCTGCGGATTGCCATTCCCAGCTAATGGGAGCTGCAATCACCTGTACCTGTGGAGGTGCAGATAAATATAGTGGCAGTGGCCTGGTGAACTGCCACCCTTTTATTGCCCAACCCTGACCTAGGGGCCTCAGGAACCTGACAGGTGCTTCCAGAAATCATGGTAAGTACCACTGGGACCCTACACCCCAGACCTCTTTCTGCATCCTAACCCCCTGCCCAAGCCTGTAGCCCCCTCCTGCACCCAAACCACTCATATCCCCCCATACCCTAATTCCCCTACACCAACCCATTCTATCTCTTGCAGGAGAGCAAGTGCTAAAAGAAGGGGAGGTGGAGTGAGTGGGAGGGGCTGGTTCAGAGAAGGGATAGAGGAGCAATGGGGTCTTGGTGAAGGGACAGGGCAAGAGGTCCCCGAAAAAATTTAAATCAAAATTGGGGTCTTCTATTCAACCAATTCTTAGCTGTCGTTGTGACCCCTGAAGGCTATTGGCAACCAGTGTAGATTGAATCAGTTTTTGGGCTGCTCAAATTTATGCGAAAGCGACGAGGAGTCCTGTGGCACCTTATAGACTAACTGAAGTGTAGGAGCATAAGCTTTCGTGGGCAAAGACCCACTTCATCAGATGCATCTGATGAAGTGGGTCTTTGCCCACGAAAGCTTATGCTCCTACACATCAGTTAGTCTATAAGGTGCCACGGGACTCCTCGTCGCTTTTGCAGATTCAGACTAACACGGCTACCCCTCTGATACTTGACAAATTTATGCTGAGGACTTTTCTTGCATCTCCAGTTTTGGGACCTGTAAACAAATTCATGGACTTTTTCACCTTTATGATCTTGTGCCAAAAAGTTTTCTTACTGGGCTGGAAAATTTGACCCTTGAGATACTAATCTGTATATAAAATATATTTCAACACACATGTGTATGTCAGAGGAATACAACCCTGGCTTACTAGCATCATAAATATTACGTATTTCTCAAATGTAATTCATAGTGTGTTCTCTGCATTATATTTTGATATAGTGTACAGGATAATGGGATATATTCAGCAATTAAGCCAGTGAAGTGCAAGGCTGGATTTGGCTCATTATCATTTAAGTGTCCATCCTGTTCGGGTAACTTTTAAAACCAGTTACTGATTCTGCAAAGATTTAACTATAAAATATTTGTTGCCAAAAGCTTTCCTTCATAAGACACATTTAGGATGTAAATTAGTCATAAGAATCTTTGTACGAAATTCTTCTTCTCAATAACTTGCATACTTTAATTAGACACACACTGATAATGCGTCTAATTCTACTGTGAGTGAAATCAATATTAAATACCAATTGATTTCAAGGAGGCAAGATTACAGCCATAGCTTGCATTCAGGAAGCATTTGTGCCCCTAACATAATAATTGCAACATAATTTTTTCACATTAAAATAGTTTCCAATTTCCCTAGTTTTGTTTGTTAACACTGCCATGCAGTCAAGAACATTGAAGCATGATATCCATTAAAGAGGTAGGCTTAACAAACCAGCTGGGACTCAGAAAAGTTTGTTGTTTATATGTTTGAGAATTTGTTCAAGTCAAACAGTATTATGGAAAATATTTACACTTTCTAAATAATATTCAAGACAGATCATTGGTTACTAACCTGGAAATCTAATTTTATGTTTTCACTTTTTTATGTCTATCGTGCTAAGGTATTTGCAGTTTGTACTAACATGCCAGTAGCCCTAAAGCAAAATTCCATGTTAAAATTTATGTTTTTGTAACACTCAGCTTTTTTAGCAATACCATGAATTTAATTGCCTAGATAAAAAAAATGAAATAATAAATGTCAGAATTGGGGGAATTAGAACTAAACAGCACAGATGATATACATTCTCCAGTTAAAAGTTAGCAAGATGGTAAGTGACTTTTGATTATTAATTGCATGTTTACACAGATGCTGACTTCCTCCTTTCCCAGAGGGGTTACTCAACCCCTGCTCAGCCCCAAGATCAGTCCCACTCCATCCCTTTCCCACCACCACCCTGCCTCTTCTCCACCTCTGTCCTGTATCTTCCCACTCCTGCTCCTCCCCTGCCAACCTCTGCCTGCCTATTTCCTCCCCTTCCTCCAGCACCCCCTACATGCTCCAGAATGAATGATCACAGGTGGGAGGCACTGGGAGGGAAGGAGAGGAGTTGATTGGTGGGGCTACTGGTGGATGGGAAGTGCTGGGGTGGCAGGGGAGACCTGGCTGCTGGTGGGTGCTAAACACCCACTAATTTTTTTCTGTGGGCATTCCAGTCCTGGAGCACCCAGAGTCAGGGTACAGCTACACTGCACACGTATTTCAAAATAAGCTATTCCAGAATAGTTATTCCGAAATAACTTATTTCAAAAAACACATCTGCACTACACTCAAAATTAGTCTGAGGCAGGCTTCCCTAATGTGAATGTGCTATCTCGATTTAGAGCCCCAGGAGGCACTGGGGAGGAATAACTTAGAATGGCTTTGGTGAGGGGCTATTTCGAAATAGCTGCAGTGGAGCATCTACACACGTCTTATTTCAAAATAGCTATTTTGGAATAGGCATTATTTCTTGTAGAATGAGGTTTACAGATTTTGGAATAAGCCACCCATTATTTTGAAATTATTTTGAAATAACAGAATGGCTGTGTAGATGCTTGCATTGTTATTTTGAAATAACACTAGTTTTCTCAAAATAATGGTGCAATGTAGATGCACTCTCAGTGCCTGTGCATGCTTCTAATGCAGAAATATTTGTTTAAAAATAACTTTTTGGAAAAACAGCTTCTTCAGATGATCTGATCTGATACTGTATATATGTGTTGTTAGTCTTTAAGATGCCACAGAGTTGGTCTTTTTTTTTAAAGTTGTTTTTAAAGTTACACACTAACATAGCTACCGCTCTGAGAAATGTTTCTTTTATTAGCCAGAAGATTTCAATGATGATTGCTGGAACTGCCCTCTTGGACCAACTCTACCACTGACTTCTTCCCAAGTGCTGACTCCATATCAAAGTTTTATAATTTCCGTCGACGGAGCCATGTAGATTTGTTGTTTTGGCAAAGTCAAATGAAGCCGCGATTTAAATGATTGCGGCTTCATTTAAATTTACATGGCTGCCGCGCTGAGCCGACAAACAGCTGATCAGCTGTTTGTCCGCTCAGCGCGCTAGTCTGGACGCTCCCCTGCCGACATCAAAGCCCTTTGTCGGCAGCCCCAGTAAACCTCATCCCACGAGGAATAACGGGGCTGCCGACAAAGGGCTTTGATGTCGGCAGGGGAGCGTCCAGAGAAGCGCGCTGAGCGGACAAACAGCTGATCAGCTGTTTGTCGGCTCAGCGCGGCAGCCATGTAAATTTAAATGAAGCCGTGATCATTTAAATCGCGGCTTCATTTGACTTTGCCTATGTGTCTAATCTACATGCCTCTGACGACAGAGGCATGTAGTCTAGACACAGCCTCTGTGAGGATATGACCTGTGCTTAGTTTTATATTGAACCTATTACAGTTTTTTAAATAAGAAATTGCTCTTTCAACTATCATTAATTGTTCACAAATTTAAGCCGAAACTGTGGTATCTTGGGGGAGGAGGTGCAGGTTGCATTCCCTTTGCCTGGGTTCAGTAATGACTTGGCCATGCCTGTCCTATTGGAAAGGCTAGTAGCACAGAGGCAACAAGCCTTTTAGGGTACATCTACACAGCAGGGATAAAGTCAAATTAAGCTACACAACTTCAGCTACGTCAATTGCGTAGCTTAAGTCGAAATAGCTTAATTTGGCTTCTGCCACTGTTTATGTAGCAGGAAGGTGAAGGAGCAACTCTCTTCCTTCAACTTCCCCAACTCCTCATGAAATGAGAGTTACCATGAGTTGGAGTAAGAAGTCCTCCAGCTCAACATTATTTCGAAATAAAGGCTTGTAGTGTAAATGCACACTGTGTTATATCTGAATAACATCAGTTATTCCAAAATAACGCTGCTGTGTAGACATACCCTTATAGACCTTGGGCAAAGCACGTTGTAGTCAGTGAGAATCTTTCCAGGCCCTGAGATTCCTCGTGGCCTCTTTCTGTGACCTGACTTCTTTTATACCCATTGTACATTAGGTTTTTATTTTTCACAGGGCTTATCCTGGGGAAGCATGTTTTACTTTTGAGGGCATGTGTGGGATGAGGCTATCTTTTCCTTAAGAAGTTGTTAATTGTTTTGCATTGAAAGCATTGTGCAAGAAAGCATTACGCAAATGTTTTTATAAAGTATATCAATAATCAGATCCTGTATCACAATTGTTAGTACAGTAAACTTCCGATAATCCGGCACCTTTAGGACCCAGGGGGTGCCGGATTATCAGATATGCCGGACTATCAGAAGGTGGGGCTATGAGGGGTCTGGAGTGGGGTGGGAGGGGATGCCACCACAGACCCCTCGTAGCCCCCCCCTTACGATAGTCTGGCTCTGCCCCAGGCATCCCTGATTCAGCCGCTGCTGGTCAGTTTCAGCAGCAGCTGAATCGGGGAAGCCTACACTAGAGCAGCTGGGGTGCTGCCGGGTTGGTCCCGTAGCACCGCCCCTTGGCGCTGCGGGACCAACCCGGCAGGACCCCAGCTGCTCTGCCCCGGGGGTCCCCGATTCAGCCGCTGCTGAAACAGATCAGCGGCTGATTCCAGGAAGCCCGGGGAAGAGCTTCTCTGCCCGGGGCTTCCTGGAATCAGCCGCTGATCTGTTTCAGCAGTGGCTGACTTGGGGACTCCTGGGGCAGAGCAGCTGGGGTCCTGCCGGGTTGGTCCCGCAGCGCCAAGGGGCGGCGCTACGGGACCATCCCGGCAGCACCCCAGCTGCTCTGCCCCAGGCGTCTGGATTCAGCCTGCTGGTGAAACTGATGCTGCTGGTCAGTTTCAGCAGCGGCTGAATTCCGACGCCTGGGGCAAAGCAGCTGGGATGCTGCTGGGTTGGTCCCGTAGCGCCACCCCTTGGTGCTGCGGGACCAACCCGGCAGGACCCCAGCTGCTCTGCCCCAGGGGTCCCCAAGTCAGCCGCTGCTGAAACAGATCAGTGGCTGATTCCAGGAAGCCCGGGGCAGAGAAACTCTGCCCCGGGCTTCCTGGAATCAGCCACTGATCTGTTTCAGCAGCGGCTGAATCGGGGACCCTGGGGGCAGAGCAGCTGGGGTCCTGCCGGGTTGGTCCCGCAGCGCTGTCCTTTGGTGCTGCGGGACCAACCCGGCAGCACTCCAGCTGCTCTGCCCCAGGCGTCTCCAAGAGCAGCTGGGGTGCTGCCGGGTTGGTCCCGCAGCCCCGAGGGGCAGCGCTACGAGACCAACCCGGCATCACCCCAGCTGCTCTGCTCCCGGCTTCCCCGATTCAGCTGCTGGTCAGTTTCAGCAGCAGCTGAATGGGGGAAGCCTGTCTGGCTGCCCCAGCATTTCCGGGTTCCTGATGGTGCCGGACCATCAGGAGTCCCGGAGCATTGGATGCCGGACTAATGGAGTTTTACTGTACCTAGAATATTTTTATTGAAGGAATATGGACAAACAGATTAGGCCTAAATTCAGGGTTTTTTGTTGTGGACTGTCTAGTTGTAGGGTCTGCTCCTGTGAGGTGCTGAGCACCTCTCGCGATGCTCTGGGCACCCTTAACTACTATTCAGTAACAGTTGAGGGCTCTCAGCCCCTTATAGAATTGGACATTTGCACATCGGAGGGACACTGGACATGTCGCGTAACTGGGCACAAAGTGGAGTTCTGAACGATTATGTTTTTGTTTGACATAGTTGTGGTTGGATCTTACTGTGGTGCTGAAGGCCATTGAAGTCAGTGGGAACTGCAAGGATCCAGCACTCTTCACACTGCTCTTAAAACTCATGAATAGAGTCCATGATAATTAGAGATGGGAAAGGTATCTTGTGGAAGGCATAGTTATAGGACTAGTTTCAATGAAACTTACTGTTATAATTTATCTTTAAATAGCTTTGCATAACTGGCAGGCTATAAAAAGAACACAGGTGCCTGGAAATACTTCCTGAATGTTTTTAAAACTAATTTTCAAGGTAATAATAATGCTATGAATGTATCATTTAAATACGTTTTCTTAGCAAGAAAATAAATTAACTATGATAGCAAAACAAGATAACTATGATACTGCCATCTGGTGGTTTTTGTTAGAATACTGAAATAGGATTTTGCAGTTATTGATTATTATCCCCATAATGATACAAGTGTCCATGGCACTTTACACATAAATAAAAAGTACAGTTTCTACCCTGAAAAGTTTACTCTCTAAAGCAGGGGTTGGCAGACTTTTGAGCCTAAGGACCACATCAGGGTGCTGAAATTGTTTGGAGTGCCAGGTAGGGAAGGCTAGTGGAGGCTGTGCCTCCCCAGACAGCCAGGCATGGCTTGGCTCCCACCCCCTACATAATCCCCAGCTCCGTGCCCCTGACCCGATCCCCCCCCCCACTCTTTGTGCTCTGATTGTCCCTCCCAGGACCTTCACCTCCATCCAACCTTTTCCTATTTCCCATCCCCTTATTGGCCTCCGGAACCCATCACCCTTATCCAATCTTCCCTGCTCCCCACCCCAGCTGCCCCTCATCCCATATCCAAGTTTTCCTACCTCCTGTCCTGATCACGTTGCCCAGAGCACCAGAGTTGGCTGTGCTGCAGCTGTGCTGGCCAGCTAACAGCTTGCATCTGTGCCACTCAGAGCACTGGGTCTAGCAGCACTACAGCCATGCTGCCTGGCTGGAGTTGCAGCTGCACCATCTGGATCACTGGAGCAGAAGGCACTG
The DNA here is from genome assembly GCF_052426305.1 of Pelodiscus sinensis. Taxonomy (NCBI): domain Eukaryota; kingdom Metazoa; phylum Chordata; order Testudines; family Trionychidae; genus Pelodiscus; species Pelodiscus sinensis. Next base: position 47,749,518 of record NC_143052.1, read on the forward strand.
CAACTGAACTGCCTAGAGCATCAGCATTTCAGCATGGCAAACTGAGGCTGAGTATGAGGGAGACCAGAAAGGAGGGTGTCAGGGGCTAGTCTCCCCAGGCAGCAGCTGGGCGGTCAGACAGAAGGGTGCCATGGGCCTGATGTGGCCTATGGGCTGAAGTTTGCCCCCCTGTCCTCTAAAAGCTAGGTTTTCAGAGATATTTTAGATACAGGGCGTCCCAGCTATATGTTGCTCTGGTATACGTCGGTTCCGCGCTAACATCATTGACACTTGTAGGAACTGTTGCATTATAAGTCCTCCCATTCCCTGCTTTTACATCATGAAAAAAAAGGACCAATTTGCACAAACAAGTCAGCTGTGGGAAAAAAAATTCGCCGCTTTGCGTCGTTTTGCTTTTTGTCCATGCTTTTTGGAACATACCTTACAGTGACTCCTGCAGATTGTGTCTGGGATAAGTTATAATCCTGAGAGCAAGGAGTTGTAGAGCATAAGAAGCAAAGATTTTATCCTCATGGAGATCTTTGGTTTTATGGTGTAATCAGTGTCAAGCTGTCTGGAGTAGCCCAGGAACATAAGTACCAACCTCAGGGTAGGACTGTTAAAAGAGCAGGGCACAGACTCCAAACTAGTAGTGAATTCTGTCTTAGATTTCATCAAACAAGTATCAAGTGTAAACTCTTCAGACACTATAATAGGGGATCCCAGACCACACCTTGAATGGTCAGGTCTAACTTGCACCTAAACAAATTTGCTTTTGTGATGGACCTTTATACCAAAAATCACAATACTCTGGTTACTCTCAGTCCCAAAGGATCAGTCACTTACTCCAGGTCAATTGCACTGGAGATCTTACACTAAAGACAGTGCTTGTAGCCAGTCTCATAATAATGACCTAAAGAGTTATCAATTATGGAAAGGAAAATAATGGTTATTTACACAGTAAATTAGGTAAACACACACACACACGCAAATGACTTAGTGTCTTGAGTTCCAAATATGATATAAAGCTTGCATGTTACATTAGCTTCTATGTCCTTTAGGGCTAACCTGAGCTAAGCAGCTTGGGATCTCTTGCTTATGCTTAGAAATTTTGCTCTCCCAAAAGTCCAAGTAGCACAGAGTTATAGTTTCTTCTAGTTAGGGATTTTTATTCCCTTTCCCATAGAGTTCAAAGTGATGGGATGTGTTTACAAGCATGTCTCCTCTTTATGGTACCTGTGTTTGTGAGGAATGCAATTAACAAAGTTTTTGTTTTTTAATATTTCAGACTTGTTTATTTGGTTTCTAATGGTCCCCTTGGTAATCTAGCCCTAACACCTTCTATAAGAAGGCAGCTTTTAAATTCACTAATGTTTCTTTCATCACATAATTACAAAGGATTATAATGCAAACAATATCACTTTATAACATAGGGTACAGGTGTTTAAAGTGAGATTACGACATGCAGTATCTATCCTACAAATCCTTTATAAAGTCTAACTGCTACACACATACTTATAAATGTAACATCTATTTTAACAGTACTAACACATATGAGACAGACTAATTCCAGCTATATATTTGAGACATAGGGTCCTTAGCAAGAGCAAGATTTTCCAGCGCCAAAACCAGAATTCTTTAAAGTAGTTGGTAAGATTTTCCAGGGCTTGCACAGCTCAAGCTTCATTTAGTGTAGTTATATACATAACTACACTGATTTAGTGTAGTTATGTACATAAACTTGGCAACAATGATGTGGTCAATAGTATTTGAGCAATTGTATCAAGAAAATCAAATAAAATCAAAGGAACTAGGGAGAAATGTCTGACCCACTCCCTCAGCATGTCTTCAATAATTGCCCAGTGAATCATGGTATTAAAAAAAGAGACCCTGACCTCCTAAATGCTGAATTGTTATTGCTTGTATTTACTAATATTCATACCAGAGTGGCAAATTCCCATAATTGTGAGAGCTAATATTTGAAGCAAAGCTGCTCATAAAACGCCGCTACAGCATGATGTACAGCAAAAGCTGTTTTAAGATCTTATTAAAATTGTCATGCTCAAGCTAGCAGAATTATTGTTTATGGCAAGACAACTCATCCTTTTAGGGAAATGAGTAATAACCAACTCCTTTGAAAATCACATTTAAAGACACTTATGGAAGGAGTTTAGTTTGTGCTATACAAAAAGGGAATCAGAGATCTAAGACATGGTGGATTAAAACCTTCCAAATAAATAATGTTAGAACGCTATATCAGTATAAAAAATTATATGGTATAATAGACCATGGTCACCAACTGTTGGCATAATGCTCCTTTATAGTTCGTGCTAAAACCAGACAATGATTCATACTTTTTCACTAGACTCAGCATGCTGCAAAAGGCACTTGAAATAATTAACAACTGGAATTAAACTACTTAGAGTTCACATCAAACATTTAACTTTCTGTAATCCCCACTTCAGCTGATTTATATTTATTATTTGCTCCACTTATCCATTACAATTACAAGGAATATTTGTCTTGTAGTTATTTTTAAATTGATCATAATTTGTTCTTCTGTAAGTCTGAACAATGACTGAAAGCATTTGTTTACTCCCTTCTTGCAAGAGAAGTGTTGGGACTACATTTCCATTAACAAAATGTAACATGTAGTTCATCCATTTGATTTAGTATCAGCTATCTACAAGTTCATAAGCTCATAAATATCATTCTCAAGTGAATCTTCCTGTGCTCTGTCACAAGTTCTGGTACTGGTAGTGGAGGCTTCTGTATCTCTCAATAGTCAGTTCTGAACACCTTTAATCCTCAACTTGGTTAATATCTTATTAAATAAAAATTTGTATATAATCAGTGGTTGACTCTTTATCTTCCAGTTACTGATTACATGGCAAACTGTTTAGAAGGTGTACTAATTTAACAATTATAAACTATCCAGAATTATAAAATTGTATCGGGCAGATCAGAGTGGGGATGGGACCCCCCATTTGCTCTGGCCATGGGCCCCACAAATCCTTTATCCACCTCTGTGCCTAGAAGAAGTAATCACAGATTTTGTCAGTTACAGGCAGTCCCCGGGTTACGTACAAGATAGGGACTGTAGGTTTGTTCTTAAGTTGAATCAGTATGTAAGTCAGAACTGGCGTCCAGATTCAGCCATTGCTGAAACTGATACAGATTCAACTTAAGAACCCCAGGCATCCCCAAGTCAGCTGCTGCTAAACTGATCAGCGGCTGATTCCAGGAAGCCGGGGGCAGAGCAACTCTGCCTCGGGCTTACTGTAGTCAGCTGCTGGTCAGTTTCAGCAGCGGCTGACTTGGGGACGCCTGGGGCAGAGCAGCTGGGGTGCTGCTGGGTTGCTCCAGTAGCGCCGCTCCTCGGCGCTACTGGAGTAACCCAGCAGCACCCAAGCTGCTCTGCCTCAGGCGTCCTGATTCAGCCGCTGCTGAAACTGACCAGCAGCGGCTAAATCAGGACGCCTGGGGCAGAGCAGCTGGGGTGCTGCCGGGTTGGTCCAGTAGCGCCAAGGAGCGGCGCTGCGGGACCAACCCAGCAGCGCCCCAGCTGCTCTACCCCAGGCGTCGTGGGCAGAAAAGCCTGGTCTTCTGGGGGGGAGGGGGCACTAGCTGCGCCCCCCCCCCTTCCTCCAGCAGACCAGGGAGACGCGGAGCAAAGCCGCGGAGGACGCCCGCAGCGGGACAGCCGCGGCGCACCTGTGCTGTCCCGCTGTGGGCGTCCTCCGAGGCTTTGCTCCCCGTCTACCTGGTCTGCTGGTCAGACCAAGGAGACGGGGAGCAGCTTTTCTCGCCCCGGAGAACGCGGGCGGCAGGACCTGTTTCTCTTCCTGTTCTCCCCCTGGCCTATTCCTCTTCCTGATCTCCCCCAGCCAGCGAGGCTGCACCTCTCCCTGCCCCCGCCTGCTCTGCTTCCCACCTCCCCTTCCGGCCAGCGCCACTGCACCCCCCTCCCTGCCAGCTGTGCTTCCCGGTCCCCCTTCCTTCCAGCCAGCCCTGTGGCCCCTGACCCTCTCCCCCAGCTCTTCTTCTCACCAGCCCGTTCCTCTTCCTTATCTCTCCTGGCCAGCGCCGCTGCACCTCTCCCCGCCGCCCTCCGCCAGCTGTGCTTCCCGCTCCCCCTTCTTCCCAGCCAACCCTGTGGTCCCTGGCCCCCCCCCCCCAGCCATGCTTCCCGCTGGCCTGTTCCTTTTCCTGATCTCCCCAGCCAGCGCCGCTGCACCCCCCTCCCGCCAGCTCTGCTTTCCCCCCCTTCCTCCCGGCCAGGCCCACCCCCTTCTGGCTGGTACCCCCTCCCCCAATATCCTGCAGCCAACCCTGTTACGCCCGATCCTCCCCCACCCCACGACCAGCCCTGCTTCCCGTTGGCCCCCGTTCCTCCCCCTTAGCTGTTTCCAGGCCCCCCCTTCCCAGCCAGCACCACTCCCTTCCTGGTTGGTCCTCCCCCCACCACCACCACCCCATGATGCGTGTCTGGTTTTTTTGTTTTTTTTAATGACTCCCTGGTAACCCCTAGCAGTGATCCAGGTTCTTGAAGGGTTTTTTTTTCCCCCTTCTACAAAATTTCTCCGGGTGTTTTTTTGGGGGGGCGAAGGGGGGCTGTTCGGTATTTTTGTTTCAGCCATCTGGCAACCCTACTTGTCCCTAAGTTCTGAGGTATCAGAGGTGTAGCCGTGTTAGTCTGAATCTGCAAAAGCGACGAGGAGTCCTGTGGCACCTTATAGACTAACTGATCAGTTAGTCTATAAGGTGCCACAGGACTCCTCGTCGCTAAGTTCTGAGGGGCACTCCTGCAAACCCCGCTGGAAGGCAGCAGGTGCATTTGTTAAACTGAATTGGATTCTAATCTACTCTGGGTATGTCCACACAGCAAAGTTATTGTGACATAGCCTGTGGCAGGGCGGACAGGCCCCGCACTGCAGGGCAGGGGTAGCCCAGGCCCAGCTGGCTGAGAAGGCTTCTCTGGGCGGCCAGGGCTCCAAAGCTGTATTTACCCTGATAGAGGTGCCTGGACTTTATATTGGGACTGCTAGTGCCAAATTTACCTTGATAGAGGAGCATGGACTTTATATTGGTAAACCTCATTCCATGAGGAATAGCGCCAATTTCCAAATTGCTATTTCGAAATAAGCATTGTGTAGATGCTTATTTCCAAATAGGGGGCCATCAGCCCTTCCCAGGGTGCCCTGGTTGCCACAGTGGGCATAACCAAGGAAACTCCTCTTCCTCCCCCTCTCCCGGAGCCCTTAAAGGGGTAGACCTAAGCCTGCCAGCCCAGATCCAGCAGTCGCTGCTCCTGACCCAGTGGCCCCAGCATGAGCCAGGCAGCCAGTGCCAGCCAGCCCTCTGCCGCTCCCCAGGACCAGTCTGCTAGCTCCCAGAAACCTGCCAAGGGCTGGAAAAGGCGGGCGCCTGCCTGGTCCAGTGCACAGATCAGGGACTTAATTCAGGTTAGGGGGGATGCCTCCAATGTCCATGATCTCCACACTAAATGGAGGAACGCAACCATCTACAGGTGGATGGCTGCCAGCCTGGCCACCAAAGGCTACATGTGAACCCAGGAGCAGGTACGCATGAAAATAAAGGAGCTGTGGCAGGCATTTGCTAGGACCACAGGGGGCAGCTCCCAACCAGGGACAGACTCAGACCCCTGCCCCTATTTTGATGCTGTGGACTGCATCCTGGGGGGCAGCATGGTCTGTACCCCACAGGTGGTCATCAACCCTGGGGCAGAGCTTGCTGCCTCCTGCGCTCCAGCCCCTACTGCCTCCCCAGCTACTGCTCCTCCTCCCACTCCTTCTCCCGCTCCTGCTTCTTCCTTCTCACACCCCCAGGGATGCCGAGGCTCCCGCACCCACAGTGCTGGGAGACAGTTGGGTCGGTGATACCCCCAACCCTGAGCTTCTCCTTCCCCTTCCTCCCCATGCCCCCCCGCTAGCTCCCTCCTCCCAGGTTTCCCCCTCCCCTCTCCCAGCGTCCTTCCTCCCCTCTCCCACCTTCTTTCCCAGTCTCACTTCAGTTTCATTCTCCCGCCACCCCAGTTTTGTTGAATAAAGAGGCTTTGTTGTAATGAACACGTGTCTTTTATTGTACAGCAGGAAGGGGGGTTAGGGAGGGGTAAGTGGAAGGACATGAGGGAGGAATGAGGCACAAGCCCCCAGTGGGGCACACCAGGGACACTGTTACTGCCTGCAGAATGTGCTGCCAGGCTCGCAGCAACACGTCCAGGAGAAGCACCAGAGTGCCCAGGGGTGGCTCCGGCTCCATGCTGCAGAGTGCTGTGGTGTCCTGAGTGAGGGCAACCAGAACACGCAGAGAAAAAAATGCTTTTCTGTCCCTCAGCGAGGTAGGCAAGAAAGCAGAGAAACCTTATAATCGGCTGTCCAGGGGGAGTCCCTTTAAGCACAGGTCACAGATACCTTGTGTGGCTGCTGCCTAAGGCTAACTCCTGACATGATGCCCTGCCAGAACCGGTTCCGGCCAGCCTTAAATGCGATTCAACGTCCTATCAGTGTGGACACACTATTTCAAAATAGCAAAACGCTATTTCGAAATGCATTTTGTGTCTAGATGCATTATTTCAAAATAAGCTATTTCAAAATAACTATTTTGAAATAAGCTATTTTGAAATAACGCTGTAGTGTAGACATACCCTTCCAGAAAACACATAGAGTAATGAAAGTTGTGATGTGACAGCTTTCTGCACACATGAAATCTTCATGGTAGGCCTTATTATCTTTGTTTAATTGCAAAGGGGCTCCATCCTTTGTAGGATATTGAGTCCACTATTTCCAATAGCTCATCAAGCTTGCTAAGGCATGTTCCTGGAAGACTGTCTTCCCCTCAGTGATTTGAGGTTATACACACTTGTGCCCCGTGTCCTTATTGTGGAAACAGCACATTGTATCTCTTTCCAACTAAAGTAGCTATTTTAGATTGCTGTTTTGGTGTTAGTTGGCAAATATAGGAGACTCCTGGTAAATCAGGTGAAAGAGACAAACTGACTTTGTTTCTCCTTTCTTGTGATTTTCCTGCCCAGTATCCTGGTAGGTAGTGTTCTTTATTGCCACATCTGAAACAGTGGGTACAAGTACTGCCTTTGCCAGTTTGCGTGCAGCTAGTACATCCTCTTCTCTTGGGTTGCCTGTCTGCTTATGCTATTATAAAGTATTTTGTCTCACTCCTGGACAACTTGCTTTGATTTCACTTCTCACAGGCCTTTAATTCCTTTGTATCATTCATCAGTGAGTCATCTTTGGAGAGCTGCTGTAGCCATGTCGGTCCCAGAATATCAGAAACAGCAGGTGAGGTAATGTGTTTTATTGTACCAACTTCTGTTCGTGAGCGAGAGAAGGTTTGCAAGCTTGTAGCTGGGTTGACCTAACATTTTGTGTAGACTAGGCCTAACTCTTTCTGAGTCATAATGCTTGCAAATACATTTCCCTATATCTTTTTCTGGAACAGTCTACAGCAGTGTCAGGTAGGTTACTCACTGATTGCAATCCAGCTTTTTTTTTGGCTGGTGCCTAAAAGTTTATACACTCAGACCAGGGGCGCTTTTCAAACTGGAGTTTTATGAAACTTAATATTAAACAAAAACAACCCAAAACAAAGACAGCTTGCCCAGCCCCCACTGCTGCCTAGTCTTTAGAGCACATACTACTCTGCAACTGGAGTCAGTGCTGTCCCCTTTGACCTCTTCAGCCAACCTTCAGGTTTTAAAGAGACAGAGCACAAGTAAATTTCACCCTACCATTCCCTTATGAGAGTTATATTTGCACCTGTCGTACTAAATCACTGTAGGTATACCAGTGCAATAACCCTATCTATCTGTCTGTCTAAGAGGTATCGGTCTATCTGCAAGTCCATTTTTTCAAGAACTCCTCCTAAACAGTCACAGGTATGGCCAACAAATTTGGTATGCAGTTTTTTCTTATCCTAATTCAAAGCAAGGTCAGGGTTTGGTAGTGGCAGGAAAACAGGAAGTGCCTGGAATATGATTATTTTCCATAACATGGAAAGGGAGGGGGTTAATCGAAGGGACGTAGCACTGCACAGTCACCACAGGGGGCGGTGAGCACAGGGGTCAGCTATAGAAGAGTGACCACTGGGGCAGTTGTACCAGGAAGGGAGAGGCCAGTTGGGGCTGGGGCTTGCCTCCTTACACGCTACCACCCCAGGTAAATAGTTCCACTACCCTTCCCCCATAGTCCGAGCACCCAGTGCCAGACCGGGGGGAGAAGCCCCACTGATCCCATCACTGCAGCCTCTCCCCTGGAGCACTGCCCCCCACCAGGACCCAAAGGTGGCTCCCCACAGAACTGCCAGGCCACCCAACGTGGCTGAACTGACAGGCCTGTGCAGTTTCTTCCTCTCCCCTTCCCAGTCCAGTCCAGTCCAAGGAGTACTATTGGGGCAGGCCTGCACATCCCTCTGACTTCCCTGGGGCAGCCTGGGGAATGCCACCAGGGCTGGCCTGTGCTACTCCTCCTTCCCTGTTGGGCCTGGGGAACAACATTGGGGATGGCTTGCACGGCCTCCCCTCTGCCCCTGGGCCTGGGGAGCACTGGTGAGAGGCCTCCACAGCCCCCGTCTTGCCCCTGGGCTAGGCCCAGGAAGCTCCAGTGAGAGGCTTGTGCTGCCCTCCCTCCCTGCCCGGGTCTATACCCAGGTAAGTCTTTTGGGGTATGTCTACACTACAAAGTTAATTCGAACTAACAGACGTTAGTTCGAATTAACTTTGATAGGCGCTACACTAGCGCTCCGCTAGTTTGAACTTAATTCGAACTAGCGGAGCGCTTAGTTCGAACTAGGAAAACCTCATTTTACGAGGATTATGCCTAGTTCGAACTTACTAGTTCGAATTAAGGGGTGTGTAGCCCCTTAATTCGAACTAGTGGGAGGCTAGCCCTCCCCAGCTTTCCCTGGTGGCCACTCTGGCCAACACCAGGGAAACTCTACTGCCCCCCTCCCACCCCGGACCCCTTAAAGGGGCACGGGCTGGCTACGGTGCCCGTGCCAGGTGCAAGCCTGCCAGCACCCAGCCAGCAGACCCTGCACCTGGCACGGATCGAGCCAGCCACCCGCTGCCACCCAGCCCTCCCCCTCTTCCCGGGACCAGGCTGGCGGCTCCCGGGAGCTTGCCCGGGACCGCAAGAGGCGGGCACCCACCTGGGCTAGTGCAGACATGGTGGACCTCGTCCACGATCTCCGCACTAGGCACAGGAAAGTGGCCGTCTAGGGCAGGAGAGCTGCCAGCCTGGCCACCCAGGAGCAGGTGTGCAAGAGAATCAAGGGGGTCCACTGATACCCCTGACCCTGAGCCCTGAGCTTACAATGGCCGTCCTGGGTCAGACCAAAGGTCCATCTAGCCCAGTAGCCTGTCTGCCGACAGCGGCCAACCCTAGGGACCCTGGAGGGGATGGACCGAAGACAGTGACCAAGCCATTTGTCTCGTGCCATCCCTCTCTAGCCTTCCACAAACCTTGGGCAGGGACACCACTCCTACCCCTTGGCTAATACCTCTCCATGGACCCAACCTCCATCACTTGATCTCATTTCCCTTTAAACTCTGTTCTAGTTGTAGCCTTCACAGCCTCCTGCAGCAAGGAGTTCCACAGGTTGACTCTTTGCTTTGTGAAGAAGAACTTTCTGTTACTAGTTTGAAGCCTGCTACCCATTCCTTTCTTTTGGTGTCCTCTAGTCCTTCTTTATGGGAACTAATGAAGAACTTTTCTGTATGCACCTTCTCCACCCAACTCCTGCTTTTAGAGACCTCTATCCTGTCCCCCCTCCGTCTCCTCTTTTCTAAGCTGAAGAGTCCCAGTCTCTTTAGCCTCTCTTCATATGGGACCTGTTCCCAACCCCTGATTATTTTAGTTGCCCTCCCCTCTCCCACCCTCTCTCTTCCCCTCTCCCACCTCCTTTTCCCAGTCTCCCCCAGTTTTGTTCAATAAAGACAGATTCCATTTGGGAAGAGACGTTATCTTTATTTTGTACATCAAGAAGAGGGGCTAAGGAGGGGTAAGTGGAAGGAGGTGAGGGAGGAATGGGGTACGAGCCCCCGATGGGGAGGACTGTGGTAGCTCTGCGGGCTCCTCAGGGTGGAAGCTCTTCTGCAGCCCCCCGATTGACCCCGCTCCCCGGATGGCAGCCTGCGGCAAGTGTAGCCGGGCTGATGGCCGAGTGCTGTGATGTGCCCAGTGTGGGCACTCAGGGCACTCCAAGCCAGGTCAGCTTTGCAAGCGGGGAACCCCTGAGAACTGTCTGTCCGGGGTGGGGGTCGGGTCCCTTTAAGCACAGCCCTCGGCTAGTCTGACACAGCAGCTCCACACTCTAAGTCCTAATCTGATGCTCTGCCGGCACTGCTTCCGGCCATCCTTAACCTCGGTTCAGGGTCCACTCAATGTGGACATGCTAGTTCGAATTAGCAAAATGCTAATTTGAACTAGTTTTTAGGTCTAGATGCACTAATTCGAATTAGCTTAGTTCGAATTAACTAATTCGAATTAAGTTAGTTCAAATTAGTGCTGTAGTGTAGACATACCCCAAGCTTTCATACCACAGCAGCATCTATATCCTTTTGAAATCTAAGATTATAAATCTTTACCCTTGTAAATAAGGGTATGTCTACACTAGCCCCCTAGTTCGAACTAGGGAGGCTAATGTACGTACGCATTCCAAGTTGCAAATCAAGCCTGGGATTTAAATATCCTGCGCTTGATTTGCATCTTCCCAGCCGGTCACCATTTTTGAAATTTATAAGTCTGGACTAACTGCCAGTGTCTACACACAGCAGGGACCGGGTATTTCGAATTAAAGCCCCTAAATCAAACTACCTGTTCCTCCTGTGAGTGTATGAGTAGTTCATAACAGTACTTAAATGGTGAATTTTAAGCAGAACTCGCAATCAGTTCGGAGTTTGTCTGCCCCTCAGTTGGAATTCAGACAGTTTTCAGGATGCAGAGCCCTTTGTGTGACCTCTTGGCAGGTTATTCCTCATACAATAGGCCAAACTTTCCACTGCCTTTTGGGCTCTACAGATATGCTGATAGAGACTGAACCTGGGACTTAGTATGGGGCAATTTTATATATCAGCTACACTGTCCCAAACACCAGTAATTTACATAGTTATAAAATGTCAGTGAGCTAGCATTCATTAAAATCAGTGCTTCTCCACACAGCTCTGCCATTTCAATTCTTTGCTATTCCAGTGCTTGGTTCATGGCACTTGCTCAGCCGAGAATGTCAGCTGTACTAATGGTAACTTTGTGATGTGGCGATTGGAAGAGATGAGCTCACACTTTTCAGTTTTGAGCTAAGACTTAGACATAGGTTTCCAAAGGGAATGTACTCACCCAAATTCTCTTCCCTTATTTGCTTTTCCAGTGCAATTATTTCTAAACAAATATAAAAGCATTTGCTATCACATTGCTATGTATTCCTTGCCTTCTTTCAAGCTCAAACTTGTCTGCAAATCATTGAAGAAATATATGGAAAGCCATATATGCTGAAGAGATTCCATCTCTGATAAACATGGATTGGTATGTAAAGTCACTTGTCTGGACAAGACTGTAGGTTTCATGGAAAAGAGAGAGAAAAATCTGCGGTAAGTCAAGTATGAATGTATTTGTATTTAAAGATGTTTTTCTGTAATCAGCTCTTTTAAGTGAAATTAAACAGGAATAATTTCAATACCTGCGCCTTCCGACTGTCTGTTTTATGGGTTATAGTGATGCACCTTTGAGAAAATAAATATTGTTTTAAAAATGTCTATTTTATACAACTAGAGCTGCTATCATGGGGCAGAAGGAGGAAGCAAAGGGAAATAAGTTTTCCCCACCCCCATCTTCCATGGAGTGAACAAAGCTTGCATTTAGAATCTTATCGGAGATGATTTAAAATGAAGGGAAAGATAATACTTCTAAAGCCAGAACTGTAATTACTATTTATTTCAACAGCAATTTGCCTTATTATGGTGTATAGCATTTGTTACCTAGGCAACAGGTTTCTGTACAGGTCCTGCTCAAATTAAAGTAAATTAGGCAAGATCTAAAGTCAATATCAATAAAATATTTCAAAACCAAAAAGCTGGATATCCAGCAATTTGGCCTAAGTGTCTTGCTCTTCTAGTGGCCAAACAACAAAGGGTTATGTGCATATATGTATTATATTTAGATATGTCCCTGAAGCTATGGGGAAACAGACAGAAAACACAGATACTCCCCCACTTCTCTACCTCCAAGTTCTGCAGCTTGTTATTGTAGGGTCAAACACAAGCACAGTTTGGTTTTTATGTTACTCATAAGAAGAGAATTCCACTACAGGACTGAACACTGTGGTTTAGGAGAGTTAATATTCAAAGGGTTTGATCCTGCTCCCATTGTAGTCAATTGCAAATATCCCATTCCTTTCAAGGGTGTAAGGTCAAACAGCAGCCGGGACCAGTATTTTTTTTATAGAAATTCTATACATTTTAACCCCTTGCCCCCTCAGAGGATCAGGATTATTACCACTCCCAAGAGGAAGAGATGCATGGTGGTGGTCAGAGATTCCCTCCTAATGGGTGCGGAATTATCTATCTGCCGTCTGTACCAGGAAACTCAAGAAGTCTGCTGTTTGCCTGGAGCTAGGATTCAGGATGTGACGGAGTATCTGCTGAGACTGATCAAGCCATTGGACTGTTACCCTTTCCTACTTTTCCATGTGGGTACCAGTTATACTGCTAAGAAAGACCTTGAGTGGGTCACTGCAGACTATGTGGCTCTAGAAAGAAGGATAAGGGAGTTTATGAGACGCAAGTTGTGTTCTCATCCATCTTCCCTGTTGAGGGAAAAGGTCCACAGAGGACTGTCAAATTATGGAGGTAAATGTGTTTTTGTGGAGATGGTATCAGAGGGTATGTCTACACTACCCCGCTAGTTCGAACTAGCGGGGTAATGTATGCATACCGCACTTGCTAATGAAGCCTGGGATTTGAATTTCCCGGGCTTCATTAGCATAAGCGAGGAGCCGGCATTTTTAAATCCCCGCTGCTTCGAACCCCGTGCAGCGCGGCTACACGGGGCTCGAACTAGGTAGTTCGGACTAGGGTGCCTATTCCGAACTACCGGTACACCTCGTTTCACGAGGAGTAACGGTAGTTCGGAATAGGAACCTAGTCCGAACTACCTAGTTCGAGCCCCGTGTAGCCGCGCTGCACGGGGTTCGAAGCAGCGGGGATTTAAAAATGGCGGCTCCCCGCTTATGCTAATGAAGCCCGGGAAATTCAAATCCCGGGCTTCATTAGCAAGTGCGGGATGCATACATTACCCCGCTAGTTTGAACTAGCGGGGTAGTGTAGACATACCCAGAGAGAGGGCTTCGGATTCTTTGACCAGGGGATGTTGTTCCATGAAGAAGGATTGTTAGGAAAGAGATGGGATCCACATAAAAAAGAGAGGGAAGAGCATCTTCGCAGGCAGGCTTGCTAACCTAGGGTATGTCTACACTACAAAGTTAGTTTGAACTAATGGACGTTAGTTCGAACTAACTTTCATAGGCGCTACACTAGCGCTCCGTTAGTTCGAATTTAATTCGAACTAACGGAGCGCTTAGTTCGAACTAGGTAAACCTCATTCCACGAGGATTAAGCCTAGTTCAAACTTACTAGTTCGAATTAAGGGCTGTGTAGCCCCTTAATTCAAACTAGTGGGAGGCTAGCCCTTCCCTGCTTTCCCTGGTGGCCACTCTGGCCAACACCAGGGAAACTCTACTGCCCCCCTCCCGGCCCCGGAGCCCTTAAAGGGGCACGGGCTGGCTACGGGGTTTGTGCCAGTTGCAAGGCTGCCAGCACCCGTGCCAGCACACCCAGCAGCTGACACCCCATGAGCCAGCGACCCGATGCCCCCCTCCCCTCCACCTCTTCCCGGGACCAGCTTGGCGGCTCCCAGGAGCCTGCCCGAGGCCACAAGAGGCGGGCGCCTGCGTGGTCTAGTGCGGAGATCGTGGACCTCATCGAGGTTTGGGGGGAAGCCTCCAATGTCCACGATCTCCGCACTAGCCACAGGAACGCGGCAGTGTACGGCTGTATGGCTGCCAGCCTGGCCGCCAGGGGCCACCAGCGCAGCTGGGAGCAGGTGCGCTGTAAAATTAAGGACGTGCGGCAGTCTTACTCCCGGGCCTGCCTGCCAGGGGCCGACCCGGAGGCCTGCCCCCACTTCCAGGCTCTGGAACGCATCCTGGGGGCTCATGCTGTCCCTGCCCCCCAGGAGGTGATAGACCCCGGGGCAGAGGGACCGCTCCCAGACACGGAGGAGGAGGAGGAGGGCTCCGAGAGCCAGGAGCCTGCCGGCAGCCTGCCCAGGACCCAGGACCCCCGAGGCACCCCACAGAACCGCTCGCCTGTGTCGTCCGAGGCCGGGGAGGCGTCCACCTGTGAGTACCATCATGCTCCCCTTATGTGTACGGGGGGCTGGGGCGAGAGGGAGCCCAGGGACCATGCGCCTGGGCCTTGCCCACCACGGAGCAGCAGCTGGGGATCCTGCAGGGGCCCTGGCCTTGCAGAGGGGAGCTGGGTTTCACACACCTGGCCCCCTGGGGTAATTGACCGCTGGTCTTGTTGCACCACAGCCGCAGCACCTGGGCCTGCAGGGCGCACCACCCCGCCTGCAGCAGCCGCCCGTGCCCGGGCCAGCAGGAGAGCTAGGAACCAAGAGGACTACCAGAGGCAGCACCTCCAGTTCCTGGAGCAACAGCTCCATCTCCAGGACCACTGGGTCCAGGAGGACCTGAGACTGCGCTGGAGGAGCTTGGAGGCACTGGAGGAGCAGGGCCATGCCCTGCGAGGCCACCTCCAGAGCCTGCTTGACCGCTTCCCAATTCCTCCTGCTCCGGATCCTGCTCCTGCTCCCCCTGCTCCCGCTTCCTCCACACCCCCCGTCCCTCCTGCCCCACCTTCCACAACCATTCCCCACCGACGCTCCCGGACCCGCAGTGTTGCGAGACAGGAGAGGCAGCCGGACCCCCACCCCTGAGCTTTCCTTTCCCTTCCTCCCTTCCCTCCCCTTCCAGCTCCCTCGTCCCAGGTTTCCCCCTTCCCCCTCTCCCAGCCTCTCCCCTCCCTCCCCCCACCCCAGTTATGTTAAATAAAAAGACGTTTTTGTTTGAAAAACAGGTGTCTTTATTTGACAATAGGTAGGGAGGGGAAAGGGGAAGGGGGGTAGGGTGGAAGAAGGCTCCAGTGGGGCATGCAAGGTAGAGGTCAGTCCTCCTCCTCCACCAGGAAGCTCTCCCGCAGGGCTTCCCGGATCCGGACGGCCCCCTGCTGGGCTTCCCGGATGGCGGCAGTGCGGGGCTGACCGTAGTGGCCAGCCATGCGGTCAGCCTCAGCCATCCAGGCTGGCAGGAAAGCCTCCCCCTTTCTCTCACATAAATTGTGGAGCACACAACATGCTGCCACCACGAGAGGGATGTTGTGCTCGGCCAGGTCCAGATGGGTGAAGAGGTATCAAAAGTGGGCTTTCAGTTGCCCGAAGGCCCCCTCTACCACGATGCAGGCCCTGGTCAGCCTGGCATTGAAGGCCTGGCGGGAGGGATTGAGGTGCCCCGTGTAGGGCTTCATGAGCCACGGCTGCAGTGGGTAGGCGGCATCCCCCACCAGGCACACGGGCATGTCCACGTCCCCGACCCTGATGTGGCGGTCGGGGAAGAAGGTCCTGTCCTGCAGCCGCTGGCACACGAAGAAGTTGCGGTACACCCGGGCGTCGTGTGCTTTGCCGGACCAGCCCACATTAATGTCTGTGAACTGTCCCCGGTGGTCACACACGGCCTGCAGGATCATGGAGAAGTACCCCTTGTGGTTCACGTAACGGGAGGCCTGGTGTTCCAGGGCACGGATGGGGATGTGCGTCCCGTCGATGGCCCCCCCGCAGTTAGGGAAGCCGAGGGCGCCGAATCCCCGGATGACGGCGTCCGGGTCGGCGAGGTGGACCACCCTGCGGAGCATCACCCGGTTGATGGCCCTGACCACCTGCGGAGAGACACAGCAAAGCGCCAATAAGTGGGGCGCCCGGGTGGCTGGGAGCATTCGTGCCCCATACCCCACTCCCGGAAGCAATCCCCCTGGCGGCGTGTAGTACGGCCGGGACAGACCGACCCTTCCGGTGCGGGGCGCTTTTGCCTCCTCCCGTCCCCCCTTTGCCCCTGGGGCAGCCCATCCCCTCCTTGCAGCCCCCCTCCCGCCCCCGGCGCAGTGGCCGACGACTGCCATACCTGCATGAGCCATACCAACGGTGGATCACCCCACGCCGAACTGGTTCCCGACGGATCGGTAGCTGTCCGGTGTGGAGAGCTTCCAGAGGGCGATGGCCACCCGCTTCTGGAGGGGGATGGCGGGCCTCATGCGAGTGTCCCTTCTGCACAGAGCAGGGGCGAGCCTCTCGCAGAGCTCCAGGAAGCTGTCCCTTCTCATCCTGAAGTTCTGGGTCCACTGTCAGTCTTCCCAGCACTCCAGGACGATGCAGTCCCACCAGTTGCTGCTGGTGTCCAGACTCCAGATGCGGTAGTGTAGACATACCCCTAGTGAGGAGAGCTTTACACTAAGTTCACTGGGTGCTGGTGACCTAACGTCTGAGATAAGTGGAGATATGGGATACTGGAAGGAAATACAAGGAAGAGGGTTTAGCAGAGAAGGCCTCCTGATTCATACTAAGAAAATAAGGCAATCAGCTAGTTATCATAGGTGCCTGTACACGAATGTCTTTCTGGGAAACAAACAGAAAGAAATGGAAGTCCTGGCATAATCAAGGAATTATAATGTCATTAGAATAACAGAGACTTGGTGGGGTAATGGACGTGACTAGAGCACTGTCATGGATGGACATAAACTATTCAGGAAGGACAGATGGGGGAGAAAAGGTGGAAGAATTGCAGTGTATGTATGAGAGCAGTATAACTGCTCAGAGCTCCACTATGAAACTAAGCAAAAGCCTGTTGAGAGTTTTTGGGTTAAGTTTATAGGCAGGAGCAACAAGGGTGATGTCATGGTGGGTGTCAGCTATAGACCACCAGATGAGAAAGTTGAGGTAGACAAGGCTTTCTTCAGACAACTAAAAGAAGTTTCCAGATCACAGGCCCTGGTCCTCATGGGGGATGGGGAGGATGACTTTGATCACCCTAACATCCACTGAGAGAGCAATGTAACAATGCATAGCAAATGCAGGAAGCTTTTGGAGAGTGTTGGAAAAAACTTCTTGGTGCAAATGTTCGAGGAACCAACCAGGAGCCATGCTCCGCTTGACCTGCTGCTCACAAACAGGGAAGAATTCATGGAGGAAGTAGAAGTGGGTAGCAACCTGGGCAGCAGTGACCATGAGATGGTTGAGTTCAGGATCCTGACAAAAGGAGGAAAGGAGAGCAGCAGAATGTGGACCTTGGACTTCAAAAAAGCAGACTTTGATTCCTTTGGGGAAATGAAGGGCAGAATCTCCTGGGATGTTAATATGAGGGCAAAAGGGTCCAGGACAGCAGTCTATATTTTAAAGAAACCTTATAGAGGACCCAGGAACGTACTACCCTGATGTACAGAAACAATAATAAATATGGAAGGTCAATAACTTGGCTTACCAGATACATCTTCAGTGAGCTTAAACACACAAAAAAAGCTTACAAAAATAGGAACTTGGACAGCTGAGTAGGGAGAAGTATAAAAACATTGCTCGGCCATGGAAGGTGTTATCAGGAAGGCCAAAATGCAACTGGAGTTGCAGCTAGCAAGAGATATGAAGAATGGTTTCTGCAGGTATGTTAGCAATAAGAAGAAGATAAAGTGTAGGACTCTTAGGGTATGTCTACACTACCCTCCTAATTCAAACTAGGAGGGTAATGTAGGCATACCGCACTTGCAAATGAAGCCCGGGATTTGAATTTCCCGGGCTTCATTTGCATAAGCTGGGCGCCGCCATTTTTAAATCCCGGCTGGTTCGAACCCCGTGCCGCGTGGCTACACGCGGCACGAACTAGGTAGTTCGAACTAGGCTTCCTAGTTCGAACTACCGTTACTCCTCGTGGAATGAGGAAGCCTAGTTCGAACTACCTAGTTTGTGCTGCGTGTAGCCGCGCGGCACGGGGTTCAAACCAGCCGGGATTTAAAAATGGCGGCGCCCGGCTTATGCAAATGAAGCCCGGGAAATTCAAATCCCGGGCTTCATTTGCAAGTGCGGTATGCCTACATTACCCCGCTAGTTCGAACTAGCGGGGTAGTGTAGACATACGCTTACTGAATGGGGGGGGAGGCAACCTAATAACAGATGGTATGGAAAAAGCTGAAGTAGTCAATGCTTTTTTTTTTTTTCTGTCGGCCTTCACCGACAAAGACAGTTCTCAGACTATTGCACAGGGCACACAGTATGGGAAGGAAGTGAGCAGCCCTCAGTGATGAAAGAACAGGTTAAGAAAAGCAGGATATGCTCAAGTTCATGGGGCCAGACACAATGCATTTGAGAGTGCTGGGTCAGTTTGCTGGTGTGACTGCAGAGCCGTTGGCCATTATCTCTGAAAACTTAAAGAGAAGCTAGATAATTTCATGGAGGTTAGGTCCATAAAAGGCTATTAGCCAGGGGATAGAAATGGTGTCCCTGGCCTCTGTTCGTCAGAGGCTGCAGAAGGATGGCAGGAGACAAATTGCTTGATCATTGTCTTCGGTCCACCGTCTCTGTGGCACCTGGTGTTGGCCACTGTCGGCAGACAGGATACTGGGCTAGATGGACCTTTGGTCTGACCCAGTACGGCCGTTCTTATGTTCTTATGGTGATCAGAGGAGGACCTTGATGATTGGAAAAAAGCAAATATAGGGCCCATTTTTTAAAAGGGGAAGAAGGAGGATCTGAGGAACTACAGACCAGACGGCCCCCCTCAGTCAGTGGAAAAAACATAGAGCAGATTCTCAAGGAATCCCATTTTGAAACACTTGGAGGAGAGGAAGGTGATCATGAATAGCCAACATGGCTTCACCAAGGGTAAGTCATGCTTGACCAACCCGATTTCCTGCTATGATGAGATTAATGACTCTATGGATATGAGAAAAGTTGTGGAAATTATCTACCTTGACTTTAGCAAAGCTTTTGATACAGTCACCCACAGTAGTCTTTGCCAGCAAAGTTAAAGAAGTATGGCTGGATAAATGGACTATCAGGCGGATAGAAATCTGGCAAGATCTTTAGGCACAAGAGTCAATGTTTTGATATTTAGTTGGCACTGAGTATCAACTGGAGTGTTCCAGGGGTTGGTCCAGGGGTTGGTTTGTTCAACATCTTCATTAATGTTCTGGATTATGGGATGAATTGCACCTTCATGTTCCCAGATGACACTAAACTGGGGAGATGCAGGCGGGTAGATATAGAGTCCAGAGTGACGTAGAAAAATTGGAGGTTTGGGCCAAAAGAAATCCGATGAGGTTCAACAGGGACAAGTGCTGAGTCCTTCACTTAGGATGGAAGAATCCCAATCACCGCTACAGGCCGGGGATCTATTGGTCTACAGTAAAGATTGGGGATCACAGTGGATGAGTTACTGATATGAGTTCACAGTGTGCCCTTGTTATCAAGAAGGCATTAGTAATAGCACTGCTAGCAGATCAAAGGAAATGATTATTCATTTCTATTCGGCACTCGTGAGATTAAATCTGGAGCACTGTATCCGGTTTTGGGCTTCCCACGACAGAAAGAACATGGACAAATTGGAGATAGTCCAGTGGAGGGCAACAAAAATGTTTTTGGGGCTGGGACACATGACTTATGAACAGAGGTGAGGGAACGGGGCTTTTTTATTCTACAGAAGAGAAGAGTGAGGGGGGATTAGATAGCAGCCTTCTACTATTGAAAGGGGGTTCCAAAAAGGATGGCGCTAAGCCAGGGGTTGGCAAACTTTATGGCCTGAGGGCCACATCAGGTATAGAAATTATATGGAGGGCCAGGTAGGGAAGTCTGTGCCTTCCCAAACAGCCAGTTATGTCCCATTACCTGTCCCCCATTTTACCTCCTTTCTTCCTGACCCCCTAGTATTCCTGCCCCCTGGCCAACCCTGGAATCCCTACCCTTATCTGCCTCCCCTACTCCCTGACCACCCTCCAAGACTTCCACCCCTTATCCTATCACCTCACAGAGGGTTGGACTCGATGACCTCTCGAGGTCTCTGTTCCAACCCTAATCTTCTAAGGGTACGTCTAGACTACCGGGTTTTGTCCACAGAAGTTTTGTTGACAGTATCTGTCGACAAAACTTCTGTCGACAAAGAGCGTCCAGACACATTGAGTTCTGTCGACAAAGCAAACTGCTTTGTCGACAGAACCCTGTAGGCTAGACGCAACCCTACAGGCAATAACACCTTCTGTCGACAGAACTCTGTCGACAGAAGGTGTTATGCCTCGTAAAATGAGGTATACCAGCGTCGACAAAACTGCTGAGTTCTGTCGACGTTATGTCAACAGAACTCAGCGGTAGTGTAGACGCTGGTATAGTTTTGTCGACAAAAGTCCACTTTTGTCGACAAAACTCAGTAGTCTAGATACACCCTAAGATTCTATTATTCTATTATCTGCACGTTTTCGGAGCATCCAATATTTGGGCTTAAAAAAAAAGACTGTAGAATATAATACTGTTTGTAAGGAAAGGTGTTCAGTTGTTAGTGTGTAATAAGGACACATTTTCAACTTTAAGTCCATTAGAATGAAGGTTTTTTCTAATCTATTTTCCTTTTTTGGAGGGGAGGGTTTAGGGAACACTAAATGTGCAAATCAGGTTGGTGTACTAAATAGTAGGAGATGAGACCCACTCTAGCCAATCTTATGAGGCCCATGAAAATAGGGTTCTTTTCTGCAACCGCTACACTAAACATTGTGATTCTTGACAAAGAAGCAGAGTTCCATGCCACTTGTTCCTTTAACTGAGTCCATGTCCCTTCCAGACAGTCCACTTCATATTACACCAGCCATGTTCCCTCTAATTTTCCCTTCCCCTGAGTGGAATGAATTTTGTTTTGTGCAGAAATATGGAGGTGATGTGTGATACATCTCAAAATAAAATTAATGTGGCAAGTGGGTCTGAGGGATATGAAATGTGGGAGGAGGCTCAGGCCTGAGCCAGAGGGTTGAGATACAAGGGTGTGAGGGCTCTGGCTGAGAGTGGGGGCTCTGGGGAGGAGCTGGCGATGAGGGGCTTAGGGCAGGGACAGAAGACTAGAGTGCAAGAGATGCTGGCAGGGTGTGAGGCTCTGAGGTGAGATACAGGAGTGTGGTGGTTCCAGCTGGAGGTGCAGGCTAAAAGGTGAAGCTGGGTTGAGGGGGCTACTGCGAGGAGAGAGGACCCCCCCCTCAGCAGCACTTGGGCTGGGGAGAAGGGCAATTCTCCATGCCATGGCAGCTCCAGGACTGGGGAGGCAGGATAGGTGCCCCTGTCTTGCCCGGCAGGTTTGGAGCTGTGGGACAATCGGCCCAGCTACAGTTGGGTTCAGGGCTAGGGTGGCCGCTCTCATTTCAGTCTGCTCTGGCTGGGTTCAGGCTGCCCCAGCAGGTTGGAGGCCAGCCTAGCTTGCGACTGGGGGCAGGGCAGCTCTCCTCTTGCTATAGGTCCCCTGGCAGATTCCTTGAGCACCTCCATGGCACTAAATAGGCAGCTGTGTGGCCACCCAGCTCACAGGGAACTTAGCTCACCATGTCTCCTCCACACTTCTCACCCGCATCCTCTGGCCATGCCTGAAGCCAGGTCAATTTATATTTACAAATGTTTAAAAAGATGTTGTATGTCCACATGTTAATGGCTCTGAAAAAAGCCCAGCCTGGGCTATAGTGATTTCTACCTAGTGTAGGAGGGTTTGTGTCATAGTTGGAGATAAAATAAAGCTAAAAGAGTCAGAGCATTGCAGCCTGCCATTTTAAGACACATCTCTGCAGAACATGTCACACCTTTGCCTAATACAGGTGATACCATTTTGCCAGGGGGTGCTAGGAGCAACAAGGGCCAGGTTCAGTATCTAGGGGTGCCTCTTAACAGTGCAAAACAGAACTGGCTCAAGCCCTCACCCAGTAACTTGGCAAAATGAAACACCATCTTGGGTGGTTCTAAGAGGTGACATTTCCCTAATCGCAAGCACTGAGTCTATGTATAACAAAATAGAAGGGAAAGGGTTTGTGAAAACACAGCTGTGATTCAAAATCACATAATCATAAGCAAACATCCATCTCGCAGTATGCTGGGCAGTAACCTTTGGCTCAATTTCCCACCTTGCAGCGTGCAAGTCTGATAAATGAATGCCCTTTTAACATGCCACTCCCTTTTATTTCCTCTACAGTTCACTCAAAGTTGTCCTTGGTCAATAAACACTCAGGGTGCGTCTAGACTGCCGAGATTTTGCGCAAAAGTGGCTGCTTTTGTGCAAAATCTTGTCAGCTGTCTAAACAGGCCACAAGAATTTGCGCAAGAGCACTGACGATCTAATGTAAGATTGTCAGTGTTCTTGCACAAGAACTCCGATGCTCCCGCTCGGGAAAAAGCCCTCTTGCACAAGTGTTCTTGTGCAAGAGGGCCAGTATAGACAGGGACAGGAATTTTTTGTGTAAGAAAGCCCCGATGGCGAAAATGGCCGCCGGAGCTTTCTTGCGCAAAACCGTGTCTATACTGGGCACAGATGCTTTTGCACAAAAGCAAATCTTTTGCGCAAAGGCACTTGCCAGTATAGACGCTCTTTTGCGGAAATACTTTTAACGGAAAAAGTTTTCCGTTAAAAGTATTTCCGCAAAATCATGCCAGTCTAGACGCAGCCTCAGGGTTTAGACGTGCATCCACATGGGTTCACATTCCATCTCTGAAGGCAGAAGGGGTGTTGAGCTGCTGCCGCCGCCATCCACATTTGCAACTGGCTGCTTGCTGCTGCTATTACCTCTGCTCCTGTTTTCTCTGCTGTGTCTTGATTTTCACTTCCCCCGTCTATGTTCTGAGATTCTGCCACTTAGCCCAGCTGTTGGTGATTTCACTGGGTAGCAGGAAACCTCACTTCTAGTGTGGCCTTAGTCTTGTCTTTCACTGCTACCCTATCCCTATACCAGTTCTAAGACTAAGTCTTAGCCCTGCTTATAAACCCCAATATTGGTCTGACTGGAGATGGGATTCCTCTTTCCCTCATGTACTCCCCAGTACTAAGCACCCAGGCTAGGTTCTTGAACAGTGCGCTGATGAGTGGTTTTGAACCTAATTTAATAGTTTTCCTTTATTTTCACTACTTTTAGACATCTCCTAGTCAAAGCCATGCCTTCCTTTTGATCAGTCTCCTCACGTACTGTCTGATCATGTCAAAACATCATTTAGAGAAATGTGGTGTCCTTAATGCTGAAGCCATTGTGCAGCAACAATTCTGAGGCTGAGAGATTCATTAGAATGCTGCAATCTAACCCTTAGGTAATGTCCACCCTCTTGGGTCTTTGCTTTAAAAGTTCACAACTGCCAATAAATCTAACAATAAACAATTACATTTCCCGATGTTTGAGGAATACAACTCGTTTAGAGGTCTCTCTAAAGTCCTTTGCTTTTTGGTGCTTCACTCATTTCTGAGCATCAGGATGTCACTTTACTTTGCTCTCTGAATTTCTGGCCATGCTGTCACAAATATTCATTTTCTCTATTGATTCAGAACTCACTGATAGTACTACCAGTCAGACACTGAAGTTCTTTGTCTATCAGCAGAGTGGGGTTCCGCTTTGTGGGGTTCCACAGTGGTCACCTCAACCATCCTATGATGGGACCCATGGGATTACCTGGGAAGTCTGGTGCAGAGCGGTAGCAGGGGTCCCCCCTCACTGTTCCCATGCCAGGCCCCCAGATAATTCCCCAATTCATGTTTCTTGGAAGAAGGGGTTTCGGGCAACGGGTTGGAGCAGGTGTGGGAATGGGCAGGCTGGGGATAAAGCAGGGCCAGGACTTGGGTGAAAGGACAGAATGCGGTGGGTGGGGACAGAGCAGGGGTAGGATGGGGAGGGGTGGGCTCTGTTACGTGGGCAGGAGGTTGTTCTGGGCCCTGGGCACCCTTAGGGATGGCCTGTCTATCATGATACTCATTTATGTTAATATGGACAGAAAACAAGCTATTTATAATGAATCCCCCCTTACTTGAGAAAGAAATCAAAGGTTTTCACACCTTCCGTTAATTTATATGTTTTCTCAGAGTTTCCTCAGAGTCATTTCTGAATTAACTCCTCTGGAGTTTGCATTGAAGGTGCCATGTTTTGGATAAGGTGAATTCTTGGGATCCTGGCCTCTTATGGACACTGTACTTCTCCTCCAATATGGGAGATATTAAATCTTACTGAATTGTGTACTTAAATTGTTACACTGTTGGTTTAAAGCTTGTTTTTTCCCTTGGATAATTTCAGCATTTTGGAAAAAATAATCCTGGTGGAAAACAGAAACATTTTGATTGAAAATGCCTCTTGAGAGTTATAACTTGGGAGCTGCATGTCCATATTTTCCTCTATGGAATAGGCTGGCTAGCCAGACTATATCTCCCATAATGTATTACCAGATCCCCTTTTGCATGATGGTACGTCGTGGGACATGTAGCTATACCAAGGAACTTGATCTATAGAGGAGAATTGGACACAAAACAGCTGAACTATAACTTTGATGGAGCTCTGCAGTGCTATTTCCAAATTGAAATATTTTAGTTTTTAGGCATTCATTTTTTTTTTTGGAGAAAAAAGAGATTTTCTGAAAATTACTTTTTTGTGAAAAAAAATTATTGAACCAAAAATCCAATTCCCCCCCCAAACAATTCTGATGAAAAATTTCAATTAGCTCTAGTTGGCTTATATTTTTGCATAATCTTGTTGTGCCCTATTAGAGAACTGCTGCATTTTTCATCAGAGACATGTCAATTAAATCAGTGGTTTGTGAAATGATATCTTTGTGATCATGCATAAGGCATAGTCCATCTTTCAGGAGAAAAGGCACTATGTAAATGGCTGGAGTTGCTGTGACATAAAGTTGTCCACCTATAAATGTGTGGCCAGAGTGTTTGTTATGTAACTAGTCTGATAACAGAACACCTTAACTGGATGGAAATGAGAAGCATTTACCTACGTCAAAACACGAAATACAAAAAATTCAGAACATATTCCAGAGGAAGTTCAAGGACATGGACAAGAAGACCTTGAATGGAGTGAATGTTTATTGATTTACTTAGTACTCCTGACAGGATTTAGCAGGGCTCCACCCGGCTTTCAGTAGTCTTCATCTCTCCTCTTATCTCTGCTTCTTTTTCTTTACGTTCTTTCCCAATCCTTCTCTTAAGTCCTCTCTTTAATTTTTCTCTCAGTTTGTCTGTGTCTGTTGGTGCCCTATGATAAAAACAGCCTTGCCTTCTATGTACTCACGTGCTCTCCCTTACTGTCTTCAAATTTCCTTTCAAAACTTGCCTCTTCTGTGAAACCTTCATATTGTTGTCCACACTAACATGACCTTGGGTACGTCTAGACTACCGCGTTTTGTCGACGGAAGTTTTGTCGACAGATACTGTCGACAAAACTTCCGTCGACAATTTGCGTCCAGACACATGGAGTTCTGTCGACAAAGCAAGCCGCTTTGTCGACAGAACTCCGTAGTCTGGACGCAGTTTTACAGGCAATAACACCTTCTGTCGACAGAGTTCTGTCGACAGAAAGTGTTATGCCTCGTAAAACGAGGTATACCAGCGTCGACAAAACCACGGAGTTCTGTCGACGTTATGTCGACAGAACTCCGCGGTAGTGTAGACGCTGGTATTGTTTTGTCGACAAAAGTCCACTTTTGTCGACAAAACTAGGTAGTCTAGACACACCCTTTGTCTCATTCCTTCATGTTTGCCATGTATTTGCCATCTAAGACTGCAAGCTCTCTAGAACAAGGACCTATGGAAGTCCTTCCTTATGTTTGCAAAGCACCCAGCACCCTTACACCATTCTATAAATCTTACTAAAAATGGGGCAAATTAGCACCATCCCTTTAAGAAACTTAGGTGGGTTATGCTATGCGGAGCTCTGGCTTGCATGTGCTATGAGAGTCAAAAAAAGATTTTTAACAGCAGAATGATTTGCTTAGGTTTGTAGCTGTTATAAATGTTTAATTACTGGAAAAGTCAGGGCTTGGTTTTTCAGTTGTAGTACATTTTTATGTAATATAATTCTCATGTGTCCTCATATTCACTTACTCCTAACTGTAACTCTTATTTATCAAACAAATGAAAGGAAAAACTTTGAGGTTGTCAATAGGAGACTAGGAGTAACATTAGGATAATTTGAGTGTTTTAGAAGGTTTAAGTCCTATTTTCAAGCCTGACAAGCCTGCTTAGGAACCTAACATGCATGAAAATGAATGGGATTTAGGCTCCTCAGTGTCAAATTTGTAGTTATTTAAGCATTTAATTCCCATGTATATACATCAGAATTAGATGGCTATATTCCTTTAAAATGTTAACCTAGAAACAAGTTAATATAACCGATAAGGGTATTATATGTCATTTCCTTCCCCAGCCAGCTTTGACAGTATGGGTCACACTCATCCTTGGCACTGACTCCTTTGATGTTAAAGTCAGGGCAGTAAGTTTATCAAAATGACTTGAAATATAATTTCACAATTCTCTGGATGAGAACACTAGTTAATCCCTGCTTTTCAATGTATTGTGTTGTCACATGCCCACCCCCTCCCCCTAGGTGTGTGGGATTGAGACACCCATGTTAACAGCATGGAGGCCCAGATCCCTGGTTTAATCTGGGCTTGTCAGTCCTAGGGGGTAGGGGTGCCCGTATAAAAGGACGAGCCCGAAGTAGGGTAGCCTACCTCCCCCGCAAGCCATCTGTCCCCACATGGCGGCCAAAGGGGTGGGGTATAGTCCGCGCCTGCTTTGGGGCGTTTTTTCCCTCTCCCCATCACTCACGAGAGTTCCATAGGAAAAAAATCCCTCCTAAAGGATGCTCTTCACCGTCTTTAGTGTTTGGTTCATGTGGGATAGGGGAACTCAGACCCTCCCTCGCGCCTGAGCTCTGGCCCCAGGACCCTAAAGTGAGGCCACACTGACCTCACTCGAATGGTGAATTATGTGAGGATCACTAACCACCCCTTTCGGGGGCGTCTTTGGTTGCCGTTCATGTCGGCGCCCCCGTCCTGGGACTGCTTCCTACAAGTTTCAAATGCTCCTACGCCAAGTGTGTCCCTCGTGGGTTGGAGGGGTCTGTTCAGGCATCCGTGGGTGCTGTTCATGCCCTGGTGCTTGGGTCCCTGGCCTGGCTGCGCTGGCTGCTGACCTCCCTACCTCGGCGTCTCCATTTGCCTTGGCATAAGCCTTTGTGCTCCTCGCCGCCTCGGTCCTGGCCCTCACCTCCCTGGTTGGTTCCCAGCTGGCCCTGGTATCTTCAGCAGCTTCTCTTCTCCCCCCGCTCCTCTTCTGGCCCCAGCTTCTGCTGCCGCTTCTTCCCCGGCCCCAGTGTCTCCAGCTGCCTCTGCCCCAGCCCCAGCGTTTCCGGCTGCTTCCACCCTGGTCAACTGTGATGGCGCCGCTCTCCTCCCGACCAGCTGGGCCAGCGCCACTTTTGAATGCGACGCACGGCTCAGGGCGCATGCGCAGCACCACTGGGGGGGGGGGGAGGCCGCTCCGGTGTCTCCCCGGGCCTAGGGCCTCGGGGTTCCTCTGGCCCGTGAGAGGGGACGG
Organism: Pelodiscus sinensis; assembly: GCF_052426305.1. Taxonomy (NCBI): domain Eukaryota; kingdom Metazoa; phylum Chordata; order Testudines; family Trionychidae; genus Pelodiscus; species Pelodiscus sinensis. The sequence continues at coordinate 47,777,217 of NC_143052.1, forward strand.
TTTCACCCTGTCACATGTGCCCTTTCAACAGCTATCTTTCTGATAATGCTACAATGTATTTACATCATGCCCAGTGCAACAATCTTTCTTTGCCAGAATAATACCTCTTTTGGCCTTCTGTCTCTCCAAATTCATTTTGCTGTCAGTTTTGCTTTCTGTGTTGATTTCATAGACAAGTTCACTTGGATTTAAAACCCAGGATTAGTTGACTGAATACAACTCAAAGGGAAGCTCTACTCTGAAATATGACTGTAAAAATGTCAGCTCGTGGTTCAGTGTTTATTGTCCCTTTGTGGCTTGATCATATTGGATCAAGTTACAAGTATAAAGATGTTATCTTCATAACAGACAGCCCTGCAATATCACCTTGAAATCTGAAAATCAAGCTGGGTTTCTCCTGACTAATCAGACTCTGAATTCCGAATTTGTTTAATAGTTTTGCTGATTTTATGTGAACATGAATAGACCAGTTTACTGCCTCCACACTGTGGTTTCCAGGGCTTCTTAAGGCCCAATCCTCTGAGAAAGCAATGGGAGCTTATTACAACTTGTATACTTCCCGAAGGTCTTCCATTGTGTGTGACAGAATTCTGATGAATCATTCCTCCCTGAGTATGTTTTCCAGTTAAATAACTATGTAGCCATAGACACAGTCTACCACTTTCTATTTAGTAATCAAACTTTCTGAAAAGACTTTTTATCCATATTGTTGTACAAGCAAGAGTAAAATGGATAAATGCCAGTGATGCTGTCTCTGGCCCCAACCTTCAGATTGGCACTTGATGCTCACTATGACGTTTGGCTTAGCACCTAAATATCAATCAGGTGACTGCCTATGAACTGTCCCGAGTTGAAGTGTCATTAGAGGAGGTTTTGGAACAAATAGAAAAACTTAATGTTAACAAATCTCCGGGACCAGATGGCATTCATCCAAGGGTTCTAAAAAACTCAAATGGGAAATTGCTGAGCTATTATCTGTGGGTTGTAACCTATCCTTTAAATTGGCTTCTGTACCTAATGACTGGAAGGTAGCCAACGTGACACCAATATTTAAAAAGGGCTATAGAGGCGATCCTGGCAATTACAGACCAGTAAGTCTAACTTCAGTACCGGGCAAATTAGTCGAAGCAATAGTAAAGAATAAAATTATGAAGCATGTAGAACAACATAATTTGTTGGACAAAAGTCAACATGGCTTCTGTAAAGGGAAATCCTGTTTTACTAATCTATTAGGGTATGTCTACACTACCCCGCTAGTTCGAACTAGCGGGGTAATGTATGCATACCGAACTTGCTAATGAAGCCCGGGATTTGAATTTCCCGGGCTTCATTAGCATAAAGCCGGCACCGCCATTTTTAAAAGCCGGCTAATGCGAACCCAGTGCCGCGCGGCTACACGCGGCACGGGCTAGATAGTTCGAACTACGTAGCCATTCCAAACTATCTGTACTCCTCATTCCATGGATAGTTTCATGGATAGTTCCATGGAATGAGGAGTACAGATAGTTCGGAATGGCTACGTAGTTCGAACTATCTAGCCCGTGCCGCGTGTAGCCGCGCGGCACTGGGTTCGCACTAGCCGGCTTTTAAAAATGGCGGCGCCGGCTTTATGCTAATGAAGCCCGGGAAATTCAAATCCCGGGCTTCATTAGCAAGTTCGGTATGCATACATTACCCCGCTAGTTCGAACTAGCGGGGTAGTGTAGACATACCCTTAGAGTTCTTTGTAGATGCAGATAAGGGGGATCCAGTAGATATAGTATACTTGGATTTTCAGAAAGCCTTTGACAAGGTCCCACACCAAAGGCTCTTGCGTAAATTACATGGCCATGGGATAATAGGGAAGGTCCTTTCTTGGATTGAAAACTGGTTAAAAGACAGGAAACAAAGGGTAGGAATAAATGGTAAATTTTCAGATTGGAGAGGGGTAACTAGTGGTGTCCCCCAAGAGTCAGTCCTGGGACCAATCCTTTTCAACTTATTCATAAATGATCTGGAGAAAGAGTTAAGCAGTGTGGTAGTAAAGTTTGCAGATGATACAAAACTGTTTAGGATAGTCAAGACAGAAGCAGATTGTGAGGGACTCTAAGAAGATCTCACCAAACTGAGTAATTGGGCATCAAAATGGCAAATGAAATTTAATGTGGATAAGTGTAAAGTAATGCGCATCAGGAAAAATAACCCCAACTATACGTACAGTATGATGGGGGCTAATTTGGCTACGACAAATCAGGAAAGAAATCTTGGAGTTATCGTGGACAGTTCTCTGAAAACTTCCACGCAGTGTACAGCAGCGGTCAAAAAGACAAATAGGATGCTAGGAATTATTAGGAAAGGGATAGAAAATAAGACCCAGAATATCTTACTGTCCCTGTATAAAACTATGGTACGCCCACATCTTGAATATTGTGTACAGATGTGGTCTCCTCACCTCAAAAAAGATATTTTGGCCTTGGAAAGGGTTCAGAAAAGGGCAACTAAAATGATTAGGGGTTTGGAACGGGTCCCATATGAGGAGAAGTTAAAGCGACTGGGACTTTTCAGTTTAGAAAAGAGGAGACTGAGGGGGAATATGTTAGAGGTCTATAAAATCATGAGTGGTGTGGAGAGGGGCCGATAAAGAAAAGTTATTTATTAGTTCCCATAATAGAAGAGCTAGAGGACACCAAATGAAATTAATGGGTAGCAGGTTTAAAACTAATAAAAGAAAGTTCTTCTTCACACAGCATGTAGTCAACCTGTGGAACTCCTTGCCAGAGGAGGCTGTGAAGGCTAGGACTATAATAGAATTTAAAGAGAAGCTAGAAAATTTCATGGAGGTTAGGTCCATAAAAGGCTATTAGCCAGGGGATAAAATGGTGTCCTTGGCCTTTGTTTGTCAGAGGCTGGAGAGAGATGGCAGGAGACAAATCGCTTGATCATTGTCTTCGGTCCACCCCCTCTGGGGCACCTGGTGCTGGCCACTGTCGGCAGACAGGATACTGGGCTAGATGGACCTTTGGTCTGACTCAGTACAGCTGTTCTTATGTTCTTGTGCCCTAGGCATCTTAAAAGAAATATGCATCTTGTATATAAACAAGGAGGTAATTTTTAAAGGGATACAAACATTTTTAAATGCTTGGAGCCTGCTTCTCATTTAGGCTAATGCCAGCCGACAGTACTCCTCTTTTCAGCCCCTCTGCAGTGCCAGAGTGGTGTAAACTGGCCTCTGCACAAATGAGAATCAGGGCTTTAATTTTTGGAGTAGAGTGAGCACTCTATTACAGTAACTAGCAGCTCCCTCCATTCCATTGGATTAATTAGCAGATTCAAAATCCAGGAACTGAACTTACTTAAAATATTAAATAGCGGTGGTAACAATCTCACAATGGATTTACAAGCTGTAAATTACAATGAGAGCCAAGCTGTCTCCCTCTTCCCTTAGTTTTTACCTTAATTGTCTCATTACTTTTTGTAGTTGAGCACAGCAGTTAACAACCTCAGTTATAAATCCAGTAAAAGGAGCTTTTAAATCAGTGAGGCAGATCTACGCTACTGGTTTGTCTTGTTTTTTCCATGTTAGTCTCTGGTACCATTATTTAAGCGATTCCCCTGCAATGCTCCCACTGTCATCTTAGGATTTACCAGGCTACAGGTAATAGTAAAATTACATTAACTCTTTCACTATATATGCAGTGAAACGTGTGAACTGTTTGGTTCCGAGACTGTCTCTATGCTAGGTGTACATGCAGTGTCTATGGTATTGCCAACATATTCAAAAATCATGCCACTGTTCCCAATTGTGAGATGTGGTTTAAAAAAACATGAGGTGGTTTTGAAAAAAATGTGGGTTATTTTTATTGGCCAACTTTGGTTTGAGCCATAATTATTCAAGTTTTCAAGCTTTTCTTACCAACAGCAAGGGCTAGAGATCAACTCTGTTTTTAAATGAATGCTGAGATTCTCAAGTAATCATCTGACTGCATGAGTTGGGGGCTTAAAAAAAGTAACAAATATCACAGGACTCATGATAAAATTGCAAAAGCTCTCAACAATGTGCCTAGCACTATGAGCACCTAGACATAATAAATAATAATTAATAATTATTATTAATAAATATAATTAATAAAAATATTAGTGTTAAAGACCACTACACTTAATATTCCCTTTTTTCCTCACTTTACAGGTCTTGAGTCTGATAGACTATTTTACCTATAGATTACACTGGTGGTAAAACTGAAATAACACAGTGCTGCATCAAACCCTGAATGTGCTACTTATAATAATGCCTAAAGTCTTATAATTCTGGCCAAAAAAAAAAAAAAAATCCCCAAGAATGATTTACTCACAGTGTAAATACTTCATTTATTTTTTATTAATCCTGGATGTATGCCCAAACTGTTAGCCTTTTAAACAGTGAATTTCAGGTGTTATTTATTCCCTTATTCTGAACATTTGTAACCTCTATTGATCTGCTCAGGCAGAAGCACAGAATAAAAGGTCTTCATGATTGATTTGGAAAAGACTATTTCCCCCTTGGTTTCAGTCCTCAAATGTCCCTCAATTTTTCTGATGGCTTTCTGCAAGTCTGCCCTTTTTTATGCCTAGGAAACCCATACATATACATTAAGTACAATACTGGGGTTTCCCATACAGTTTAATTACACTAGTTTCCATTCCTGTCACCTCTCCAAGAGTGGGGCATACGTGCAGTGCTGCATCTGAGCTTTTACAGGACATAAAGAGTTAGCCATGTTGCCTGGGGTTAGGAACTCAGGGGACCAGCAGGAAAGAGTTGGATCTCTGCACACATGGCCCAAGATCTGTGTGTTTAACAGTACTGTTAACAATTTTTCCATTTTATCTTTCACTGGATACTTGAGCCCTTTGCTCTGTGTCTGAGGGTTCCAGTGTAATAAGAAACAGTTTTCAAACCCAGCACAAACACTGTGACCGAGCAATGGCCCGGTAAAGTTTACACATTGCCTTCGCTTTCCAAAAGCTTTAATCTGAGTGGCCTTTGTACTCTTAGGACTTATGAGGCAGAACAAGCTCTCCAAGTTTTTCGGTCAGTGCATGGCTGTCATGTTTCATTTCAGCTGATATACATCAAGGTGACATCTTCTGCAATTGCATTTCACTATGCCATTTGTTTACTTCTGCTTTCTAACTCCACCTGCTGGGTCCCAGGCAGTCGCTACATTGTTCAGAGAATTTAACTGGCTGTTCTCTAGGCCCTAGTTAGTACAACTGTTTTGTTTTTTGAAAATCATCATTTACTATCTTATTAGATGTCCTTGTGTTTTCTGGGTCTGTGTGAGAGTGTGAATGCAGGTTAATACTATCATTTATTTTTCTATGTACAATGTGTATGAATATTAATATTTGTGATCAGCCTGCCATTTGAATCACACACAAGTGAGGGGCAGCAAAGTTTCCCAGTAGAAGATAAATATTGTCGATGTCCATTATTTGAAATTGGTCGAAGACAATATCTCAGCAATCCAAAAGAGACAATTGTTTTGTCCATGTTTAGTCCAATTTAGAATAATGTCATGTTTAGTAGTCTAGAGTCTTCAGCCAGTTTCTGGGCACTGTGTATATAGGAACCATACAGAATAACAGTTCTGGAGTCACAGATGTTTGTACCACAGATTGAAACTGGGGTTGCTGCAGGTCACTTCCCCTGATCTACTATATAACTAAGCAAGCTCACCCTTCTTTTCCTCAGCCAATGAAGTGAGGCCTCCTACGGCAAGGGAATGTGAAGTCAGAAAAGCAAGAGGTGCTGAGCTGCTTCCACCGCCCTACTCCAGGCCAGGCTGCCCAGCCACATGATTTCTCCTGCACTCAGGGTTCTCCAAGACAGAGTTTGACTTCCCTCTCCAGTGTTTTTCTTCAAGATTTTCCATCCATGAGCAGAGTGAGTATTGTCTTGTGCACCAACAATGAGGTCATGTGTGCTTGTCTGGATGTGTGCCACTGTGGCGCCCGCCAGTGGCACTGCTCCATGAGAGGCTTTCCCAGTGCAGAGATCCCGAGCCCTGCTCCCAGGTAGTGCTCCACCCCCCCACATCGTGGGAGGAAGGTGAGACGTGCCCCCTCAGAGAGCGCTACTCCCAGGGCAGCCTGTGTGCAGGGCAGAGGCTGCCCTGGGCTGCTCCTCACAGGGCTGGCTGTGAATCCCCTCCAGGAGCAGAGAGAAGCTGCTACCAGTGGCCAGGATTTGGAGGAAATGAGGTGCTGAGGGTGAGGCAGTGATATGTGCGGAGTATAGAGGGGGAGCCAGCAGAGGGCTGGGGGAGGGGACAGAGAGCTTTGAGAGGGGAAAAGAGGTACAGGAGGGGGAAAGAGGGATGCAGAGGGCCCCAGCCCCAGGAGCAGCTGCACCACAGCCCGTCTCCAGCTTTGGCAGCCTCCCACCATGCAGCCAGCACAGGGAGCAGCTGGGCAGCCACTACGCATCCCTGGCTGCAGCTCCAGCCCTGGGGAAGGATCACACCAGTACACAGGGCAGCTGCCCGCCATGCAGCCCTGCCCCAGGAGCAGCTGGGCAGCCACTATGCAGCCCTGGCTGTAGCTCTAACCCTAAGGGACTGGTTAGCTCATGGGGCAGCTGCCTACCACATGTCCTGCCCAGGGAGCAGTGAGGCAGCCAGCATGTGCAAAAACATGTGCAGGGATGGGTACGAAATGAATTCTCTGTTCCAAATGAATTCTATATAGAATCAATGGGGTGTCATGCCACTTACATCAATACTACTGTTCGGGTTGCCTAAAATGACCCCATTCTCTGGGAAGAACTGGAATTCAGAAGTGCTGGAACAATTTTGATAGTGGGGGTGCTGAAGGCCGTTCAACCAAACTGGAGACCCTGAACACAATGGAAACCACTTGAAGCCAAGAGGTGGTGCAGCACCTCCCCCCCTAGTTCCAGCATCTGTACTGGAAACATTTACATTTGAATCCTGTTATTGGGGGGAGGGGACAGGAGTTAGCTAGACTTTGGTTGAAGCTGAGTCCATTTCTAGGCTTTAATAAGAATGTAGTTTGGATTTGGCTGATTTTATTATTCTAAATATGCAGATACATTGGATCATTAAAGTCCTAATGGGGAGACTAACTGTGTTTCTTTAATGTATTATTTAAAAATGAACTTTAGTGCTTGTAAAAGTTGTCAGATTACCAGCACTGGAGAATGAAATGTAGAAAACAAGTACAGTAGTGGCACAAGGCTCTCCCTCTGACAGAATACACATCAGCCCATGCTGTTTCATTAGTAAAGAAATAAGCTGAATACAGGTCAACTGAACAATTGGAACTTTATTAAATCTGTGGACTGCTCTGTCCATATAAATTGCTTCTTGCCCAACTTCCTGCATTCCCTAGTGTTCCATCAATAACTGCCCCATCAAGGAACGTAGGCTGTGACTCCAGTTCCATGGATTATGATACACTTTCCTATATCCAAGTGTGGAAAGGAAATTGAGATTCCTTGCCCACTCAGTTCTCTGTCTGTTGAAACTGCCAATCTGGGTTCTAACTGTACAGATGGTGTTATGATATGGTTTAGAAATGGGACAGAATCCACTATTTTCCATATGCCTCTGAAAATCTGATAGGGTATGTCTACACTACCCCGCTAGTTCGAACTAGCGGGGTAATGTAGGCATACCGCACTTGCAAATGAAGCCCGGGATTTGAATTTCCCGGGCTTCATTTGCATAAGCCGGCCGGCGCCATTTTTAAATGCCGGTTTGTTCGAACCCCGTGCCGCGCGGCTACACGCGGCACGGGCTAGATAGTTCGAACTAGCAAGCCGTTCCACGAGGCGTACAGATAGTTCGGAATGGCTTGCTAGTTCGAACTATCTAGCCCGTGCCGCGTGTAGCCGCGCGGCACGGGGTACGAACAAGCCGGCATTTAAAAATGGCGCCGGCCGGCTTATGCAAATGAAGCCAATATTGAATAATAAAATGTCTATTCTTCCTACATGCATGTGTGTATGTAACTTTCTATAATATGAATGGAAGATGCATACACACATACACTGAAAATGTGTTCCTCTCCTTGAAGAAAAAACATTCTAATTCTAGCTTAAATGTGCATAACGGGCATTTACAAAACACATCCACTACAGTGCAAGCATGCCAAAGGGACATGCTATTGTATGTATTCAAGTATTTCAGTGAACTAAATAATGTAATTAAGATTCACTTTTTGTATATTTTGCAGGGGGGTTCTAGCAAGATACAAGCTTAATGTACAGGTACAACCTCTCTGGTCCAGGACTCTTTGGTTAAGCAACATCTATGGTCCTATTGGACCATGAATGCTGCTGGATCAGAAGAGCCCCAGCAGCTGGGACCGGGGCTGGGACTGGTAGCAGAGTGGCTGGCAACTGGGAGTGGAGCCAGGCCTGCGGCCAGGGCCGAGAGTACATTCAGGGCCTGTGGCCAGGGCTGAGAGCTGGGCTGGGAACATGGCTGGGGCTGGAAGCACAGTCAATTTCGTGGCTGGGGTCAGGGGCATTGCTGGGGCCAGTGGTTGAGAGTGCAGCCAGGGCTGGGGCCAGGACTGGGAGCATGGCTGGGGCTGGCAGTTGGGAGGGGAGTCTGATGGCTGGGAGGCTAGCAGCCTCCTGGGAGAGCCTGGAGACTGGCAGCAGGGTGCCATAATTGACTTCCCCTGGACCGTCAAACTCCCCGAGTCAGGACCACTCAGGTCCCAAGTATGCCAGGTCAGGGAGGTCCAACCTGCATTAGATTGAGAAGCAGAAAAATTGTTGGCTACCACTTCAAACCTTGAACGTGAACCATATTATACATGCAGTTCGTCTCTTCCTTGTTATTATTTAGGCTGTGCTTTTGGTAGTTAAATGCCTCTAATTTGGTAGTTAAGTGCTCTAGGGGCATTTATAAATGAAATTTCATATTCCATATCTCAGATTAGCAAATTAGAACACATGATGAACAAAGATAAGGACTATTTTGGAAATTAAACGGAAAGTGGGAAACCACAATGCTTTGACCTCAACTGTCAATGGTTGGTTTTGATTCTAGAAAACAAAATGCCGAAAGCACGTTTTATTTATATCTACTATAAACAATAGGGCTATGTCTAGACTGCAAGCCTCTTTCTAAAGAGGCTTTTTAGAAAGATACTTTCAAAAAAGTCTCTTTCGAAAAAGAGTGTCTAGATTATAGCCAATACTTTCAAAAAAGCAAGCCGCTTTTTTGAAAGAGAGCACGCAGGCAGTCTGGATGCTCTCTTTTGAAAAAGCACAGTTTGCATTACATAGCACCTTTTTTCGAAAGAGCACTTTTGAAAAAAGGTGTTATTCCTCGTAAAATGAGGTTTTCCATGGTCGAAAAAAGTGCCACGTTCTTTCAATTTACTTTTGAAAGTACGTGGCATCAGTCTAGATGCAGGGGAAGTTTTTTCGGAAAAAGGCCACTTTTTTCGAAAAAACCCTGTAGTTTAGACACACCCTAAGATAACGAGACTGGGTCTTGAGCATTACTCTTGGCCATCAGGCTGAAGAGCTTTGTGTTTTTATCAGGAAATATCGCCTACCAAGAATAACATTGGCTTGCTCGGATTCTCTGCCCAATCAACAATTGTGCAGATAGGAGTGTATTTCATGCTTTACTTTCTTGCTGGGTGCTTTTTCCTAGTGTGCAAGCTCTGCGTAGGGAGGTATTCCAGTCAAGGCAGAATGCCAGGATATCCATTTTTCTTGAACTCTGGAGAGAGATTAGATTTGACTCCTCTTCACTCTCACAGTAAAAGGACTTTCTAAAAAACCTTTTACTAGGATGAAAGCAGAGGCACGCTTCCATTGTTCCAGTGGCTCACAACTCTTTGTTTCACTAAATGAAATGCAAATGCTCTTGTGAAGCTGGCTGTTTTCCTGACAGTCAATATGTCACCATCTGTTCTTTTCTATCCTTAATTCAGGAAATCAGTCAAGCATGTGCATACCTGCTGAAGTCCCACTGAAATCAAGGGGAGTTACCATACAAGTGGTTTCATGGATTGGTATCTATATATAGCATCTAATGTTGTTATTATTTGTAGTATAAATCAGTTGTTCTCAACCAGGGGTATGTATTAGGGATATGCATGGTTAATCAGTTAACCTTAATGGTTGAGGCTTTCCGGTTCTGGTTAAACAGTAGGGGCTGGAACAGACTCTTAACCATGGCAGGGAGAGCATCTTTCCCTTCTTTAATCTGTTAACCGGATAAGTATAATGTTAATCAATTAAACGGGATTTTACATCCCCAGTGTGTATATCCTTGGGGGTACTCAGAGCTCTTTCAGAGGTACATCAACTCATCTAGACATTTGCCTAGGTTAACAACAGGCTGCATAAAAAGCACTAGCAAAGTCAGTACAAACTAAAATGTCATAGAAAATGATTTGTTTATATTGCACAATGCATTATACTCTGAAATGCAAGGACAATATTTATATAATGTAAGCGCAATTATAATTATATCATAAAATTGCAAAAGTATGACATTTTCAGCAAAATGTCTCTTGGCCCGCCAGCAAATTACCTTGATAGGCTGTGTGGTGAAGGTTGCCAAGCTCTGGTTTAGACTTTAGTTGCTCTCTACGCCTAACTAGTCGATGTGCAGGGCTATTATTGTTATTTGGTTTCTAAGCAGCCAGTAGATGGCAGTCTCAGCATTATAATTATAATTCAATAGGAACTTTTAAAAAAGTACTACCAAAAAACTGCTTTAGAATTTTGTTTTGTCAGCTCCAGGACTATTACAGCTACGGTTCATTTAACAGCATCCTGGATGCACTGGAAGCTCACTTTCAATTGCAATTTTGTTTTTAAATCTTTATTTTTACACTATAGATCATTAAAATCAAATCTACTATTATTATTTTTCCATTGTAGAACATTTACTATAATGAATTTCAGGAAAAAATAATAATTGAAAGCTCTCTATTATATAAGGTGATCTATCACGCTGTCACCACTTGCATTTGTGTCCTCATTTTAGACCCTAGTAAGGGCCACGTCTTCAGCTGGTGTTTCTCTTATATCTCAGAAGAACTGGGCCAATGGTGTAAATTGGTGGAGAAATGGCATAGTAAATCCTGCTTGCCTTACACCAGTAACACCTTTCAATGATTCAACTGATGTGAGCAAAATTTGGCTCAGTTACTACTTTTGGGGTTTGATTTCCCATGTTCAATAGTAAAACTCCTGACATCAATGGGAGAACCTTGGTACTTTTGAAATACCCACCACAGATGCACAAGATGCAAATTCCTCTGAAATGTTTTTCACTTTGAGGACCATCACTCATTTGAGTCCCAAAGTTCTTTATGTTGTCCCATTATTTTTGACACTAATAACAATTTACATCAGAAATAAAGAATCATGGAACAGAAGTTATAGACAGAGCTGTTTAAACCCACATCATGATTATTCTTTGTGTTCCTTATTTTGTGACTCTCTCAGACATTTGTGCTTTGGCAGGGTGGAAAATACAAGACATAATCATGTTTATAAGGGTCAAATGTGCCCCTACTGCAGCTCCATTGTTTTCAAGCATCTGACACCACAGATTAATTAGGCTCATTGCCGTAAAAATAGAAGAGATTTTGTTTTTTACATTTGATCTCCAGAAATTATAATGGTTATTTCAGCTCTTGTACTTTTGTCATTGTTGTCATGACTTAACAAAAATCACACATAAAGGTGACTTGTGACTGGAAATGTCTCTATTTGATAAAGAAAAGTGTTTCCCTCAAGAAAGAAAACCTTGTACTCTTTGGTCTTAATCATCCTATAGTTTTGTCTGTGAGACTCAGGGCTCTGATTGTATGCATTTGAAAAATGGCCATGTTCACAGGCTCCCGTTGTTATGTGGGATAGGTTTAGGCCTGCAAAGATTTAGATATTTAAACTAAATATGATCATAGGGTTACACTAACATTTTTTGTCCACTACACATGATACGTATCATCTACCTCCTCCCTTTCTACTGTACATCTCTTTCCAGACAGAATTCACTCCATATTTAAGGATAAAGCAGTTTTAATTAAATCTCAGAAAGCATCACTGGTACAAAGAGTATATTTCAGTATCTACATGTTGAACCTCTGTGATCTGGAATTTTCTGGTCTGGCAACATGCATGTTGCTGGACTAAAGAGCCCCAGCAGCAGAGGCTGTCGGAGGCTGGGAGCGGAGCCAGTTGGCAGGCCCAGCAGCTCAGTGGAGCCCATGAGGACCAGAGCCCACAGTGGTGGAGCACAAAAGCCAGTGGTCCTGGGAGTTCTGGCAGCAGTGCCAGAGCTCGTGGTCCCACCGACTTCCCTGCTTCCTCAGGCTGCCAGAGCTCTTGGGGTGTTAGTGCTGGCAGGGCTGTTGGAGCTGCCGGAGCTCATGGAGCCCACAGAGCTGCCACAGCCAGAGGCCCAGGGCACCAGTGCCAGATGGCTGGGGAGAGGAGCACATGGTGAGGGAGGTGCAACCTGTACCTTCTTTCCTGTGAGTAGAGTTGAAAAAAGAATCATAAAGAACCAGTAATTAGAATGAGAGGGACATTACATGCTAGGGTAAACTTAAAAACCAACAAATGGTCTGGTAGCACTTTATAGACTAACAAAACATGTAGATGGGATCATGAGCTTTCGTGGGCACAGCCCACTTCTTCAGATGACCATCTAGGTTCACTTTTAAGGCTTCATATTAGAGCATATGATTTTGCCATAACACTAACTTCCAGTTCTCTGGATCTCCACTGTTTTCATATAATAATCTGCCAAATATAGGATAGCAACATGAATGGAATGTACCCTTGTTATCTCAGGATGCATATTTTCATCAAAAAGAAACTTCAGAAGGAAAAAAATATATAATTATATAGAAGTGCAGCATGTACATGTTCTCATGGGAGCAAGAAACCTACACCAGACCACATTTTACAAAGGGTCTTGTTCAGATGACTAAATGGACCATTGGATGCAAGAAGAGTCTGATTCAATATTTGGATTAGCCCCATTTGTCTTAATAACACTGTGTTCAGTCTGTGTTTCAAATTTATTAAACATGCGCTGTAATAGCACTGTTCAGAAGACATTCATCTGTGTAGATGCAACATTTATTTTAATGAGAATTCCACTTTCAGCTCTCATTCAGCATTGACTATGATACCATTAAAATACAGAAACCAATGATTGATTGGACTTGATCCTAAATGTGTGAAATCCCAGTGAAATCAATGAGACTTCTCATGGACTTGAAGTAGAGCATGTTTTTAAGTATCTTTCTGAATCAGCATATTGGTGGTGAAATGATTAGATAGCTAATAGTTATCTCTTTGCACTTTAGAATTGCTGAGTGAATTTGTGGCAACAAAGAATTTCTATAAGATACAAAGAACAGGAGTTATTCTTATAAAAAAGTGTATATATGTTGACTTAGTCTATGTCTACACTATACGCTGCCGTGTGTAGGGAACGCGTCCGCTTTTTCCAAAAAAGCGGGTATGTTCTTTTGGAAGTCTTGTATTCCTCATTTTATGAGGAATTAGGGCTCTTCTGAAAGAGGAGGTTTTTCCCACATTTGGCCCCATGTAAACGGGCCATATTTCAGAAAAGCTTCTTCTAAAAAAAGAATCAGAAAACCACACCCCAAACTCCTGACCATGAGGTCCCCCCTGTACTGTAGCCCACACTTTGGATAATACCTGTAAGATATTTATCAAAACCCATCACCAACTTCCTACATTTGGCTACGACAAATCATGAAAGAGATATTTGAGTTATCGTGGACAGTTCTCTGAAAACTTCCACGCAGTGTGCAGCAGCGGTCAAAAAGGCAAATAGGATGCTAGGAATTATTAAGGAAGGGATAGAAAATAAGACCCAGAATATCTTACTGTCCCTGCATAAAACTATGGTACGCCCACATCTTGAATACTGTGTACAGATATGGTCTCCTCACCTCAAAAAAGATATTTTGGCCTTGGAAAGGGTTCAGAAAAGGGCAACTAAAATGATTAGGGGTTTGGAACGGGTCTCATATGAGGAGAGGTTAAAGCGACTGGGACTTTTCTGTTTAGAAAAGAGGAGACTGAGGGGGGATATGATAGAGGTATATAAAATCATGAGTGGTGTGGAGAGGACCGATAAAGAAAAGTTATTTATTAGTTCCCATAATAGAAGAACTAGAGGACACCAAATGAAATTAATGGGTAGCAGGTTTAAAACTAATAAAAGAAAGTTCTTCTTCACACAGCGTATAGTCAACCTGTTGAACTCCTTGCCAGAGGAGGCTGTGAAGGCTGGGGCAATAATAGAGTTTAAAGAGAAGCTAGATAATTTCATGGAGGTTAGGTCCATCAAAGGCTATTAGCCAGGGGATAAAATGTGTCCTTGGCCTCTGTTTGTCAGAGGCTGGAGAGAGATGGCAGGAGACAAATCACTTGATCGTTGTCTTTGGTCCACCCCCTCTGGGGCACCTGGTGCTGGCCACTGTCGGCAGACAGGATACTGGGCTAGATGGACCTTTGGTCTGACCCAGTACGGCCGTTCTTATGTTCTTATGTTCTTATTGACCCCCTTTGGGGAGAGGGGTTGCGATATCACAGTACCTGTACCTACCCTTCATGAATTTATCTAGTTCTTTTTTGAACACTGTTAAAGTCCTGGCCTTTACAACATCCTCCCGCAGGGAATTCCACAGGTTGACTGTGCATTCTATGAAGAAGTACTTTCCTTTTTCTACCCAAACCAGACCCGCCCAAGCTACGGGCAGGGGCGGGATCGCGCATGCGTTGGTGCCCCGGGGGTGGGGCCGCACATGCGCCGGGCACACGAATGGCTCGGGCCGGCCCTGACCCAAACTTTGAACAAGTGGGGTAATAGGAAGTAACTGAGCAGAAAGGGAGGGAAAATGGGGTCTAACCTTGTAACAAAGATTCTGCTCAAGGGCCCCACATGCACTGATGCCCTTCCACTGTAAACTTTAGAAGGCACCCTCTACCACTGTGTGGGCCCTGCTGATCCTGGCATTGTACTGTTTTCTGAAGGGTTTGAGGTGGCCAGTGTATGGCTTCATGAGCCAAGGCTAGAGGGGATAGGCCTCATCACCCACCAGGCAGACAGGCATGCCCACATCCCCGACTCTGATGGTGCAGTCAGGGAAGAAAATTCCAGTGTCCAGCTTCTGGAACACGCTAGAATTCCTAAACACATGTGTGTCGTGTGCCTTCCCTGACCACCTGACATTTATGTTGATGAACTATCCCTGATGGTCTGTCATAGCCTGCAGCACCACTAAGAAGTATTCCTTGCAGTGATATAAAGTGATGCCTAATGGTTGGGGGTACAGATGTGGATGTGGGTCCCGTCGATAGCCCCCCCACAGTTGGGGAAGCCCATGTCGGCAAACTCGGAGATGATGGCATCCACATCTCCAAGGCGGATGTGACTCTGTGCAGCAGGATGGCATTGATCACCCTGTCCACCTGTAGAAGGAGACAAACAAACAGAATCACAGGTGTGCCAGGGCCCATGAGAGTTCCCCCAGTTCATCCTCCTGATCTTCCTCCCCCCCACTCACCAGGAGCAACCCCCCAATCACCCCAACCCCTGGCAGGGCTTTGTGAGGGCAAGACTGAAAAAATCCTCCCGGGGAGGGGGCTTGCATCACCCCCAACTCCACCCCCCTTTTCCCTAGGGAAGCCCATTCCTTCCTTCCATCCCCCTCCTGGGACAATAGTCCGAGAATGTCATACCTGCACAACCAGGGCTCTGATGGTTGATCTCCCCATGCCGAACTGGTTCCCCACGGATTGGTAGCTGTTTGGTGTGGCGAGCTTCCCAGGAGGCGAAGGCAACATGCTTCTGGAGGGGATGGTGGGTCTCATGTGCATGATCCGTCGCCTCAGGGCAAGGGTAAGCCACTCACAGAGCTCCATGAGGTGTCCTTTCTCATTCTGGAGCCATTGCTGGTCTCCCCAGTGCTCCAAAACAATGTGCTCTCTCCAGTCTGTACTGGTATCCAGACGCCAGAGGCAGCGAGGCATGGTGTCCAGGGAAGAGCAGGTGGGATCCAGCTGCAGGAGCCACACCCACAGAGTTCAGAGAGGTAGGCAAGCAAGCAGGAAAACCTGAGAAACAGCTGTCCAGGGGGGTCCCTTTAAGCAGGAGCCTCAGATAGCCTCAAGCAGCGGCCACACGAAGTAACTACTGATCTGATGTCCTGCCTGAAGTAGTTCTGGGTAGTCTTAAATGTGATTCAGCATCTAATCACTATTTTAAAATAGCCAAGCACTATTTTGATATGCGTTTTGTGTGTAGATGCGCTATTTTGAAATAAACTATTCCAGATTATCTCTTCCAGAATACTGTATTCCAAAATAAATATGCAGCGTAGACGTAGTTTAGATGAGCATTCAGGCATACACTCTATTGACAGTTCAATAACCTACAAAGTGCAGTTCAGAAATGGCCAGTGGTCTGTAAGTGGGAGGGAAGAGAGAACTTAATATGTCTGCTCCACAGCTTCATTGTTACAAAACAATAACACTAGCCCTTGACATTATCAAAATGCAATATAAGCATAAGAGCTCACCGAATTTTTGTTCCACATAGAAATTTGTGTGTGACTTTTAAGAGCATCTGTAACCATGGATATTTTTGCCTGTGGCTACTTTGCTAATTTTTGACAGGCTTTCAGATATTGTGGTGATAAATTCCTCGGTAGATTAGATATAATAGAACCAGGCTGTTTTATTGACACATATTAGTGTTACTCAGATGTTGCTCATGATGACTTTTCAACCTGTCATCACCAGCAGGAAAGATGGAGCAGCTCCAGTATCAGCAAAAGAGGAAAAGACTGAAGAAGTGAAGTTGAATTTTTCAGTGGTTACTAAGGGAAATGGAAAAATTCCACAATGTATGCGATACACCTACTGGACTTGGTCTTGTAGACTGGCAAACACAGCATGGTTTCTGCAAAAAGTGGGGAAGAACTACAAAATTATGCCCGATATTCTTTGTTACTTGCTAACTGACCCAGATTTTCCCTGGCCTCTGCATGGCAAGGATAGAGAAAAGATACTAACAACCTTCCCTCACATTGCATATCCTTTGCAAGGGCCAAGGACAATTACAATCCCTGAGCTCAGCCCCCAGGTTTTCTCTGTACTGGCCTGTGGGACTCAGCTCTGAGAGGGAAGCAGAATATAACAGGTCCAGGGCTAGTACAGTGTGTAGGCGCCTACCGTGAGCCAGGGTCTTCACCCAAAGTCCAAATAGGGTACTCCATATAATTTGTGTCTATTGTTTGTAATTATCATGCAAAGAGAGATTGGGCAAGGTAGCATGAGAGATATCAATTTGCCTGACTGCCTGGGAGTTAAGTAGGCAGGCCCTGGGCTATTTGTGGATTTGGGAGGAGCTCAGATGCTAAGGTGAGACAAGCTAAATGCAAACTTGTTTTGATTGATAATCTGCAATTTAAAAAAAATGTTCTGTTGTGAAATGGACCGAACATTTTTTAAAATATTCAGAATTTCCCATGGACCAAAATAAAAAAAAAATCTGCCAATTGAAATATTTTGTTTGGATAAAATCAAAACATTTCATTCTGACGCTGACGGTTTAAAAGTTTTACTGCGCATAACATTAAAAATGGAAACATCATTTCAAAATGGAGAATTAAATCATTCCACACAGAAAAGGAGTGTTTCAACCTTACTGAAATGCTTTAAAATGTTCTATAATTTTTTTTATATCAACACATTTTCATGAACTGTTTTGGTTTTGGAGAAAAATTGACATTTTCTGAAGGAAAACATTTAAGGCAGCTCTAATGATAAGTGTCACATAATTATAGATTTGATCTTATCGGATACATGGTGTGGCCTGTGAGGTGAACCCTGTCCGTCAACGTCAGTCCTCCGTGCTCTTAAATACAAAGAACAAGACACTAATTTTAGCTTTAGTGATGACATCTCTGGGATACTAAGCCAGAATCATGGGACAGGTCTCTGACCTGTGGCTTATGCCTCCAAGACCGTGAGGGTATGTCTACACTAGCCCCCTAGTTTGAACTAGAGTGGCTAATGTAGGCATTCGAATTCGCAAATGAAGCCCGGGATTTAAATATCCTGGACTTCATTTGCATGTTCCCGGGCGGGCGCCATTTTTAAATCCCCTTAGTTCAAACTGACTGCCCGCGGCTACATGCAGCAGTCAGAAATTAATCTGAACTAAGTCTTTAGTTCAGATTAACTGTTACACCTCCTTGCAGGAAGAGTAACAGTTAATCCGAACTAAGGACTTAAAACTGCAGCAAGGGAGGTTTAGGCTGGACATTAGGAAAAAGTTCCCAACTGTCAGGGTGGTTAAACACTGGAATAAATTGCCCAGGGAGGTTGTGGAATCCCCATCTCTGGAGATATTTAAGAGTAGGTTAGATAAATGTCTATTGGGGATGGTCTAGACAGTATTTGGTCCTGCCATGAAGGCAGGGGACTGGACTCGATGACCTCTTGAGGTCCCTTCCAGTCCCAGTATTCTATGATTCTATGATTCATTTGCAAGTTTGAATACCTACATTAGCCACCCTAGTTCAAACTAGGGGGCTAGTGTAGACATACCCTAAGTGAGATAGAGAAGGGATTCACTCCATGTGAAGAAAAGGTTTTGGCACTTGTTTGAGCATTACAGCATTGGGAATATATGGTGGGTTTGTCTCCTGTGTTGCTAAATACAACCCACTCCCCACTGAAGTATGTGCTCCCTGGTAAAATCAGCAATGGCCATGTCTCCAGCCCCCAATTGGTAAAATGGATCTTTGCTTTGTTAAACGAAAGTGTGGCTATGGAAAAAGCTCCCGTGTTAACCCCAGTTCTTGACGGCCTCTGGATAGAGGGAGAAGAGCATGAATCCCCTCAGGCTGTGCTGAGTGAAATGCAGGAAATAGCAGACATGGTGTGGTTTGTGGGTGGTTCTTGCTTTTATGAGAATGGCCATCTGCTGCTGTTAAAGTGCCTATAGGTGAGGTACTGAGTGGCTGGATACTGGGCTCCCTGTGGCATTCAAAGCATCAGTGCCACATGGAGCAGCTGATTCTGGGCTCCGTGCGGTGCTGCTGCTTTGAAGTACCCCTACCACCCCCCCACCCCCTTGTTGTCTGTAAGGGGAAGCGACTACTTGACTGTCCTGTTGACTATCCGATAAGCAATGCTTATCAGACAGTTGACTAGTCCTTCACATCCCTTCTTGCCATCTGATTTAACTGGGCAGAGAAAGCTTCTTTTTGCACAGGGCTGGTGAAGGGCTGCCCCCACTCCTGGTTTAGGGATATGAATAAGGAAAAAAGTTACTGGCTGTGGCAGTCCTGTACCTCACTGGTCTACACTACAAAGTTAGTTCGAACTAACGGACATTAGTTCGAACTAACTTTCATAGGCGCTACACTAGCGCTCCGTTAGTTCGAATTTAATTCGAACTAACAGAGCGCTTAGTTTGAACTAGGTAATCCTCATTCCACAAGGATTAAGCCTAGTTCGAACAAGCTAGTTCGAATTAAGGGGTGTGTAGCCCCTTAATTCGAACTAGTGGGAGGCTAGCCCTCCCCAGGTTTCCCTGGTGGCCACTCTGGCCAATACCAGGGAAACTCGTCTGCCCCCCTCCCGGCCCCAGACCCCTTAAAGGGGCACGGGCTGGCTACGGTGCCCATGCCAGGTGCAAGCCTGCCAGCACCCAGCCAGCAGACCCTGCACCTGGCATGGATCGAGCCACCCACCCGATGCCCCGCAGCCCTCCCCCTCTTCCCGGGACCAGGCTGGCGGCTCCCGGGAGCTTGCCCGGGACCGCAAAAGGTGGGCACCCACCTGGTCTAGTGCGGACATTGTGGACCTCGTCCACAACCTCCGCACTAGGCACAGGAAAGTGGCCGGCTAGGGCAGGAGAGCTGCCAGCCTGGCCACCCAGGAGCAGGTGTGCATGAAAATCAAGGGGGTCCACTGAGACCCCCGACCCTGAGCCCTGAGCTTACAATGGCCGTCCTGGGTCAGACCAAAGGTCCATCTAGTCCAGTAGCCTGTCTGCCGACAGCGGCCAACCCTAGGAACCCTGGAGGGGATGGACCGAAGACAGTGACCAAGCCATTTGTCTCATGCCATCCCTCTCCAGCCTTCCACAAACCTTGGGCAGGGACACCACTCCTACCCCCTGGCTAATAGCACTCCATGGACCCAACCTCCATTACTTGATCTCACGACTACAGAGGCATGTAGTCTAGACACAGCCTTGGTGTCCTCTAGTCCTTCTTTATGGGAACTAATGAAGAACTTTTCTGTATGCACCCTCTCCACCCAACTCCTGCTTTTAGAGACCTCTATCCTGTCCCCCTTCCGTTTCCTCTTTTCTAAGCTGAAAAGTCCCAGTCTCTTTAGCCTCTCTTTATATGGGACCTGTTCCCAACCCCTGATCTTTGTAGTTGCCCTCCCCTCTCCCACCCTCTCTCTTCCCCTCTCCCACCTCCTTTTCCCAGTCTCCCCCAGTTTTGTTCAATAAAGACAGAATACATTTTTGAACGCAATTGTCCTTTATTTTGTACATCAAGAAGAGGGGCTAGGGAAGGGTAAGTGGAAGGAGGTGAGGGAGGAATGGGGTATGCGCCCCCGATGGGGAGGACTGGGCTGGCTCTGCGGGCTTCTGGGGGTGGAAGCTCTCCTGCAGCCCCCCAATTGCCCCCTCTCCTCAGATGGCAGCCTGCGGCAAGTGCAGCCGGTCTGATGGCCGAGTGTTGTGATGTGCCCAGTGTGGGTACTCCGGGCAATCCAAGCCAGGACTGCTTTGCAAGCGGGACACCCCTGAGAACTGTCTGTCCGGGGTGGGGGTGGGGGTCGGGTCCCTTTAAGCACAGCCCTTGGCTAGCCTGAGACAGCATCTCCACGCTCTAAGTCCTCCTCTGATGCCCTGCCGGCACTGCTTCCGGCCATCCTTAACCCCGGTTCAGGGTCCACTTAATGTGGACGCGCTAGTTCAAATTAGCAAAACGCTAATTCAAACTAGTTTTTAGTTCTAGATGCGTTAGTTCGAATTAGCTTAGTTCGAATTAACTAATTCGAACTAAGTTAGTTCGAATTAGCGCTGTAGTGTAGACATACCCTGGCTTCCAAAATGGGGCTTGACAGCAGTTGGCTGCTTGTATTAAATAGAGCAGTTTTAGTCTACTTTGCTGGGGACTGAGTCTGCATCTAGAAGTTCTGAGATTGGGGAATATAAAAGTGACCTAAAGCCACCTTTATCCTCATCCTCACAGGTCACAGCTTTTTGGACCAGAGACTCTGGAATCTGAGTTTATAGGGCAGTTTGATCCTTTAGTAATGTAGCAATCTAGCAATTGAAGGCACACTTTGAAGATAGCTGTGGCAGGCACTCCTCTGACATCATGGCTCCAATTTGTAGTTAAGAGTAGACTTTAACCATGTTTCATAACCAGGCTAAATCATTATCATGACTCGTCCCTGTCATTATTCAACAGCATGGCTTGGACCCCTGTTCTGCAGCAAGAGCCTTATGTGGCATGGCAGCCTAATGCTCCTCTAGTGCTCCCTGCTTATCCTTTACACTTTAACACATTGCTAGGTAGGATGGAAAAATAAGTCAGAAATCAGGGTTCCCTGAAGCCTCTTGGTGATGTGCCATTGTCAGATGGACAATTTGGACAGATGTTTTTGTCCCAAGTATATCAAGTCCCTTTCAAAAGAATAATAACAGCATTTAAGGCATTATAAATAGTCCTATCATGTTTTCTGCAGTTTCATATTTCATTCTTTATTTAACAATCCTCTCTTTTTACAAATCTCTGTTCATTCACAATGAAGGGAAATTAAATGCAATGCTTATTATACTATCATTGAATACGCAGTCCTGTGAGTGCAGAATTCAGGAGAACCTTGTGTGAATGTTTGTGCTTTAAAACATAGCTATCAAATAGAGACTGTTGACAGAGAGATATAGATTAGGCACGCTGAAATTGCTAATGAAGCAGGGATTTAAATATCCCATGCTTCATTAGCATAAACATGGCCACCACTTTTTTTTGAAACAGAGCTTTTTCGGAAAAAAAACAGCAGTCTAGACGAGGATCTGTCGAAAATAAACCCTTTCTCAACAGATCTTGTAAACCACATTTTTGAGGAATACAGGATCTGTCGAAAAAGCTCCATTTTGAAAAAAAGCGGCGGCCATGTTTATGCTAATGAAGCATGAGATATTTTAATCCCTGCTTCATTAGCAATTTCGACCTGCCTATTCTACATCTCTCTGTCAACGGAAGTGTAGTCTAGATGTACCCATAGAGGCAGCAAGGAGGAAGAGCAGGGTACTTCAAAGGGGCAGCGCTGCACAAGAGCTCCGGGCTTTCCTGGGGCTGTTGCTACACTTCAAAGGCGGAGGCACCCTATTGACTAATTGAATAGTCAATGCAAAACTATTTGATTAGTCAGTTACCTAATACTTATCATCTTTAAGCCTAATTTGTAACATGTGTTTGTAGTATGGTAAGAAGATGGCAGATGTCATGTAATAAACCTGAAGGAAAGAATTTGCCTGTCGTATGTTATGCCAGCTCAGGAATGGACAAGAAATGCAATACAGAGCACAGTACCAAACATACAAAATATAGTTAGGATAAACAGTGATATTGGTAGGACCAATCTTGTTCCCATTGAAATCAATGGTTGAAGTTCCAGATTCAAGTGTGGGAGGATCAGGCATTGGGTTTTTCTTCTGTATGGCTCCAAAGCACTTTACAGACATCCTTATTCCAATGCCTCAGGAGCAGGAAGGTGAATTAATAAGCTCACCCAGTAGCAGAGCTGGTGCTAGAAGTCACATCTCCCAAATCCCAATGCACAATGCTATCTACTAGCTACATAATGTCAACGTATAACAGTGTGGGAAACATCATTCATTGTTGTAAAAACCTACGTGGGACAAACACAGATTCACCACCTAAGGTTTATTTACAGAATCTATCTGAAGAATCATTACATGATTTATTTGACTTTTACTCTGGAAATGTTTGGTCTTAAAAGATGTGAGATTTGTGAAAATGGATTTTTAGGTAAAGAATAATTCAGACATGAACTACCATTAAACATTTTTATTGTGCAGATTGTAGCCTTTGCAGTACATGCAAAATAAAAAAGTGTCAGTTAAATCTGTAAGCATATAATATCAATGTAAATGTCTTGGAACAGCAATGTATTTGGTTTAGGGACTAATAAATCTAAGTGAACAGACATCTTTCAGGATATACAGTTTACATGATAAACCAAGAAGGTCTTTTCAAAGTGATTTTCCTCATATAAAGATAAAATAATTCTTGTTTACAATCTTGATTGTTTTTAATACTGCAAAATCTCTATAATAGTACACTCTTAGTTATGTACATAGTAAAAACATAAAACTATACCCATCCCAGTGTCTGTTTTAAATGCAAAACAAAAGTAGTTAATAGGTTCATAATGTATGTGCCTATAAAAAGAGAAAAATGAAGAAGCAGCAGCAGCTGTATCCTCCAAACAGATTTTAAATTCATTTATGGCAGAAATAGAATGGAAGGCACCTCTGACTCCTATAAAGTAATATGCAGACTCTTAGCACTAAGCATAAAGCTTTGACAATACCAGGCAGCTTTATGTACATTTCGGGTTTATGGGCTTCATGCAAACCTTATGAGGATATCCCCTGAACTCGGTAACATCATTGTGAGGTCAAAGGCTCCCGTGGGTCACAGCATAATATGTTGCAAATGCTTTATTTTCAAGGGCTCATGCTTTGCAACATTTGACAGTTTCACACAATACCCTCCATTAAGACTTCCTGATGGCTGCAGCTCAGCTAAAAAAGTGGAACACAATGTGGAGTTTCTAAAGCATCTCTTGTGATGGATTAGTTTGGACTCAGCAAAGCGTGAATTCTCCTGAAAATAATCTGTGAGCTAACAGCCTGCTGACCTCAGCTGACAGGAAGGTTTTTTAAAGCTGACTTCTTTCAGAAATAGCTCATAGTTAGCATGACATGGCATGAGTGTGGTGTACCTGGACTATTCATTTTTTACCCGGTATCACCTCAGACACATTTGTGGTATTTACTAGTGTGATACACACCCACATATCAGCTAAGAGACAGATAAGTAACTGCCAGAAAAACATTTTAATAACAATACTTTTTAGCTTTGATCTTCAGTTTGCTTCTGTAATTATAGTGAAGGGTTGACAAAGTTGCCAGCAAAGTTTCAGGATAGATACTATGACACAAGAAGGCACTATTTGTAGCTTTTTAATGGACATTCAGCGTTTAGACATGGAAAGTTTTACGTGTCAAAGTCTCTAGCCTGATAAGGCATTAGATTTTCAGAACATATATTAGTTAAGTAATTTGTTTAAATCTGTCTTTTCATAGTAGACTCTATCTGACCATTACGGTAAATGGCTGTAATCAACAGACAATACAATTGAAAAAAGAACATTCTTTTAAAACCTGCCAACTTATCAGGTTCATTCTGCTGCAATAGCTTTATACTGTTTGCTCACAATAAAATGAATGGCATGACAGTGTTGAAAAGCATTTTTGCAGTTCTTTATTATATCATTGTTAATGTATCTTGCAAGAAGTGAATGGAAGGCTAAATACCCCCAACAAAAGCACATCAATCTGTTTATGAAATGGTCAGCAAAATGATATGCGGTTGGAATGGGGAAGTAGCAATTCAAGATCAGTTTGCAAAATGCAGAGTGAAAAAAAATCCAGTAGGGATAAATATCAGTAATGAAAACTGAACAAATGGTTCTTTGTTTTGGGCCAGTATATTCACCAGAGGTTACTGCAGATTGATTTAGGAGCCTTGAAATTGGCACATCAAAAGACTCTCCAGATAGAGAGCTGTCCGTGAACCATCACTTATATTTCTTTTCGTACTGTTGCCCGGATAGTGCTGAACATTTTGCCGATGGCTTCGAATAATGGGTCGCAGAATGTGTGGATGCAGATAGAATAGACCCGGCTGATGCACTGGATCTCAATCAGGTAGCTCCTTATGCATGGCACCACTGCCCAGATGTGCAAGAATGACAAAATGGCAAAGTAAATGCCCCAGATAAGAGCCATAGGAATGCCAAAGATTGCTGAGAGTAAGCGATAAAACCAGTATTTGGTCACAGTGAAAGTGGTGAAGCTGGCCTTCCAAATCCCATCAAAACTGTGTGTTCCGTCAGGTTCAGCAATGACATCTTCAAAATCAATCTGCAGGCAAAGACAACACAAAAGCAAATTAGACAGATATTCACAAATGAGATAGATGTGCAGATTCAAAACACCCTCTGTCTTAACGGTAACCTACTCCCTATTGCCTCGATTCAACAAAACAATTAGGCACGTGCTTAACTTCAAGTATGCAAGTCTCATTGACTTAGACACGTAAGTACATGTGTACATTCAGCATGTACTTAAGTAATTTGCTGAATCAGGATTTAATCTCTGAATTGCACAGAACAGTCTTGTGAGCTGTGTGAAGCACTGGCATGGAAGTATGACTAAAATCTAAAATGGGGCCCCTGCTCGCTGTGGGTAGAGGATCTGTTCATGTAACTGGAATGGAAGCTCAGATTCCTGGCCTGGAGTTCTCTCCTCTGCTGGATACAAGTTAGCTGGGTTATGGATCCTGAAGGATGATCAAAAAGAATAAATGAGGACACCATTCTCAGGTCTCGGATGGATAAAAGGAGAATTCCATTGTAGAGAAAGGCAAGTGCTGTCTGACTGGGGATCACTCTTTGAAGGACACAAGAAGATAAAGCAGACAAAAATCTGTTTTCCACTTACAAGAGTGAAATTTCAGAGACTTAACTGGGGTTATTCCTAATTTACATGATCAGGGAAATTAGACCAAGATTAGACTCCATATATTCTAATGTAAATATTCAATGCTCTAGAAGGGAAAACTAGTATTAAAAAGAAGAGCTGCAGTTCTGCATTGCAAATCACAGTATGCAATACTGTAGAACAAATGGTTTATAAACAGCACAGGTTGGATCTCCCTGGTCTGACACCCTTGGAACCTGACTGGTCACAGATGAGAGATTTTTCCAGACCAGGGGAGGTCATTTCTGGCCCCCCTGCTGCTGTCCTTCTTTTCTCTGCCCCCCGCTCCCAGGCTTCCCATGCAGCCCAGCTGAGCTGTGTGCAGACTCTCATCCCTGTTTCTCTCTTCCCTGGCCGCCGCCTCCCCCCCACACCCCTCCCACAGCATGCTGGATGTTGCCTGACCAGAGAATCCCAATTTACAGAGGTGCAATTTGTAGTAAAGATTTCATGAAAAGCCTTCCATTTTGCAAAAGCATTTAGAATATTTATATAATTTTAGACAATCACACTACACAGTTAATTACTGTCTTATCTCTTAAGGGCCCTCTAAATAGTGAAACAAAATCCTTCGAATTCTAATGAAAAACAGCATTTTTGACAATGGATTCATTTGGTTGTTTAAAACAAAAATAATTTTATTAGAATGAGAAATTGAATACTATGCATTTAAAAGTCTATATTTTTGCAACAAAATAGTTTGCTTTCCTAAAGAACTGTAAATGGAGTATTATGAGGCTATGTGAAATTATTACATTTATTTAGACAATTTTACTGCATTTCAAAAATCTTTTTTAATTTAATAGAATGAGGTTAAAAACTCCAGTAAAACTGTAAAAAGTATAGTGTGTCTTTCCCTCATTCATTTCCTACAAACTATATTATAGAGGAGTGTGATGGGGCGAGGCATCCCCGGACTGAGCCTGCAGAGCCCAGCCAGGGTTACCTGGCTGCAGAGGCCCCTCCCCTGCTGCCCTACCGAGCATGCCCAGGCTGTAGCTCCACTATAAAAGCCTGGGGAAGGACTCAGTCAGGGGTGGCAGCTGGAGGAGAAGGACCTGTGAAGGGAGCCTCTGCACAGCAGTCCCCAGAGACTCCAGAAGAGGCCGGTGGGGATCTGGCGGTGAGCTGGTGCATCCTAGAAGCTGCCCGCTGAGGAGATGCCGGCCCAGAGGGTGTAGCAAGCTGGATGAGTACATTGGAAGGAACCCCAGTGAACCAGGTAGGAAGTGGCTCGGCAGGAGCGGGAACCGCCTCTCTTGCCCTGAGAACCTTGATGCTTTTTGGCTGGATTGCCCTGCTGAGGCATTGACCCGCTATCCAGTCACTCACAGGGCCCTGGGCCAGGACCTGCTGGAGTAGGGTAGGCCCAGGTCCCCCTACCTGGGGTGTGTCCCCACAACAACCCTAAACTGTGTTTTGGACTCAGGCTGGAGGGCCTTGGATTTAAGAGGCCCTGCTGGAGGGCCAGGTGGGAGTGGTCTGCCACACGGAGCAACTAATATGAGAAATGTCAGCAATTAAATATCAACCCAAAATGTTCATACTTCCAGATCATGTAAGGGCTTATCCTTCAAGGTGCTAATTGCCCTTAATTCCTACTGTAATCAACAGAATTGTGACACATGTTCTGCCTCTTGAATGACTGGACCCTTAATTCCAGCCACTCCACATTGTCACATATATATTAACATGAAACCAAGCTTGAGACTTCTACTAGTTCATTTGAATTAGGCAGTCATTTTCACATCCCAAACTGATAGCAATTTAACAGTTTGTAAAATGCTGCCAGCTCAATGTAAAATGAAAACCAGAAACCATAGATGTAAGATGTATTTAAGGTGTTGTGAATTAGACATGTTTTTGTAGCTTAAATCAAGAGCAAACCTTTCCCCAATCATGTGAAACACATACAGCATCATCCCCAAGGTAACTACACACTCACTTGATCTTAGCATGGTAACTCCCATCTTCCTGAAAGGTAGAGAACACCAACTGGTAAACTAAATATCAGGGGATTCCAGAATCTGCAGTTTGTGGAGTATGTGACTAGTCAGATTAATCTTGCATCATGTTCTAAAAGTGGCCAGTCTCCAGCTAACTTCTGGCAGGATTCTAGAAACAGGAACATCTGCTGGGAACATTCAGCTCCAGGGCTTATTTGTCCGTGATAGGTAGGCAAAGCATTTCTGTGAAATGTTGGCATTGTGATGGGGCATAGAGGGATAGCTGGACTTTGTGGTAACAGAATTCTAGAACTTTTAGGACTTTATAGATAGTAACCAGCACCTTACATTTCACCCAAGCAGAGAACTGGCAGTGAATATGATGGGCCACATATGCAATATACTCACACTAGTCTGTTCTTATCAGAAGATGGGAGACCACATTCAAAGGAGTAGAAGCTTTTAATAGGCCCTCTGACTGTCCCTTGATTAAAGTGTAATACAATAGTGCAACCTTAAAATGATAAAGGTGTGGACAATTATAGTGATTTGGATTTCAAGGGAAAGGACAAAGGGCCTCAGTGAGCTGAGGAAAACAATGATTCTTCCAGGAGCAGAGGAATCTACTCAAGGCCCTGAGATGGCAAAAGCGTTGTGAGAATAGGTGAACAGATTCCTTCAATAGAGACAGAAGCCACAGTCTTCAAATTCTACTAAGTGTTTCTTGCTCCAACATGCATCACATTTAGCCTATCCAAACTGAGCCTAAGGCTTATCTAACTTTCATTCAGCTCTTGCACTCTCTCCCTAAGGACTCCAAGGGTACATCTATACTGTAATGTGATTTCGGGATACCAGAGGTATCTCTACTCTGCGTCTTTTGAACATGCCCGCTATAGCAAAATATAGCAGACATGCTATTTTGGCATTACTGTAAACCTCATTGCACAAGGGATGTCTCAATAGTGTTTTATTTTGAAATTCAGCACTGTGTAGATGCGCCAAATTTTGAAATAGCTGATTTCAAAAAAATCGAAATACAATACGCCATTTGTATAGTGCAAATTGCGTATCTTATTTCGAGCTAAGGGTGCAGTGTAGACTCACTCTAAGGGTACGTCTACACAGCAACATTATTTCAAAATAACTAGCGTTATTTCAAAATAACATAGTCTGTGTCTACACAGCAAGTAGTTATTTTGAAATACTGTCAAGCTGGAGGACTTCTTACTCTGACTCCTGTAACCCTGATTGTATGAGGCTTAAGGGAAGTCAGAGGAAGAGTGCTCCATTTTGAAATAAGTGCTGTGTAGATGCTTCCAATTTTGAAATAAGCTACGCAATTGACATAACTCGAAATAAGCTATGCAAATTGAGCTAAGCCCTGCTGTGTAGATGCACCCTAAGGACTGATCGAGCTCCTACTGAAGTCAATGGGAACTGGATCGGAATCTAAGATAGAATCATTTTCCTTCTGTCTGGGCATGATGAGAAGGAGACATAGGTCCTTGGGGGAGAGGAGCAGCTCTAAGGGTATGGAGTGCTCCCGGTTTCAATCTTAGCCCCCTCATATTAAAAATATGAGGGGAAAAAACTGAAGTGGTATGGCATTTCCAGTGTCCAACAGAGTCTTCCGGTAGCTTTTGTAAAGACCTAAATATGTAGCCATTTATAGTCATTACATCCATTTGTGCTGCATCAAGCAGTCCTCTAATTGAGAGACGTGCATTCTTGGTTGAATTTTCTAACGCTGCCCTTATTGAATTTTCACAGACAGTGTGTGGGGAAGGCAGTTCTTCAAACTTGTGCTTTAAAGCCAAACATAATAGTTGATGTGCCATATTTATATCCGTGCCTGATGATGCATCTTTCATTCTGGAAGTGCTAGGGGGTTCTCAATCTGAGTTAATCAATAGGGACATCTTTTTAATATAGTCCAGTTCTTGCCCATGTAGATAATGGATTGATACTCTGTTGGTAAAATATCTGGCTAGGCTAATAAATGAATATTTGGAAGAAATATCCTTTAGTACATATTTCATAGTTTTGACTCTTATGGTTAACCTGTGCAAAAACACACCTGAAGGACTGCTAAAAGAGAGGATGCATATTTTACAGGTCTCCGATGAAATGCCAAAATATCCAGGAAGCTTAATTATCATAACGTTTCCATTAGAATATTAACAGAAACCTGTGGAGACATAATAGTTCAGCCCCATGTCACAAAAGCTAAATATGTATTTGATATAACCCACAGCACAGGATATTTAGTGTGGCCAACATAACCAAACAAAGTCAATAGGAAATACGAACATTACAACAGTATTCCACTGCAAGAAATTAAAACAACAATTATTTAAACTGGTGGAAAGAACAATGCACTCATAGGAGCTGATCCAAATGAGACTGCTGCCAAAAATAAGGATTTGCTGGATCAAGCTCATATGCTGAACAACAATACTTTAATATGCTTTTCTAAGGCACAGCATATTTGTTAATTACACTATCCTCAGCAGCATCCTTGTCTACCCAATGATTATGGATTCTGATATTTTAACACCTTATAGGATAGGGACTATATTCATTTTTTCCACTTTTGTGATACTTGTAAAGATGACAAATCATGTGCATATGCCTAGTGGATAAACAAACTGTATTTCTGTGGAGACCCCCCTCTTATTGGAATATTGGGAATGTGTTTGGCTAGAAAGTGTGAAGCTGTGATTTCTGCTCATTGATAGTGTTGAACTTGGATGACTTTACAAGAAAAAAAGCCCCTATACTGATTTCACGGGGAATTTGCATTGAAGCCCATTAGCCCTTCTGCAGCTGTATCTTTAACTTACCCAGGCATAACCCAAAAAGAACTCAGAGTTTATATGGAACTTATGGAGCAGTTAAAGTAAAAATTATTAGACTTGTTCATGTGCTCAGATTTATTTATATATAATTCCTAACAATAATGAAATATTTTAAAAACATGACTCAAAAGCAATTTTATTTTTCAGTCAAAGGCAAAAATGAATGCTCTCTCTAGGCTGAGACTCAATAGCTTAAGGTCTTGCCTTTACTACTGTGGGCCATAGACCTAAGTTATGCAGCTTCAGCTACCCGAATAACATAACTGAAGTCAATATACTCAGGTCTCCTTTACTGCAGTATCTTAACAGTGGTAGGTTGACAGCTAATGCTCTCCTGTCCACTCAGCTTGTTCTTTTTGTTTTGGTGGAGTATTGGAGTCAGTGGGAAGAGATCTTGGAGCTTGATGTATTGTGTCTATACCAGACATAAGTGAACCCTTGCCCATAGTAAAGATATGTCCTAAAAATAGTGGTTCCTAAGAAAAGGAGAATCAGGCATATTTCTTTTCTTGGCAAACATGCTTGTCCTAAGTGTAAGACAAAGATGACATCATGGAGTCATGGCACTTTCTATGCCAGTGGTCACCAAACAGATTGGGATCTACTGGTAGATCTTGGAGCCTCTAACAGGTGATCCTGACCCGTTTGGCCAAGAGGCTATCATGCACAGCACTTCAGCTGCCCCTCCCCCCACTGGTGCACATCTCCTGCCCTTTGCCTTGGAGCTGCCTCCTTCAGGAGCTTGCTGTGCAGAGCAGGGAAGAGAGAGTAGGGGGCACTTAGATCAGGGTACCCCCCTTCTACCCTGCATTCTATCTCCACAGAATGGAAGGAGGGCACAACAGAGTTTGGGATGGACGGAGTTTGCTGCCTGCTTTTGAGAATGGTGCAGCACCAGGGCAGGTGTGAGCTTGCCTTAGCCCCAATGCACCACCACTCAGGAGCCACCTGAGATAAGCAGTGTCCAGCTGAAGCCAGCACTGAACCTCTGCCCCAGTTATACCCCTTCCTATACCTCAAGCCTCTGCCTTTGCCCTGAGCCCCATGGACCCAAACTCCCTTACAGAGCCTGTACCCTGAACCCCCTCCTGCAACCCAAATCCCTTCTTAGCTCAGAGCCCTTCTCACACTCAACACTTCAGCCCAATACCAGAGCCTGTGCCCCAACCCTCTTGCCCTTGCCTGGTGGAAGGGAGGGAGGATGAAGTGAACGGAGGCAGGGCCTTGGAGAAGAGGCACGAAGGAGGTCGGGTAGGGTATCTGGGTTTGAGGTAGAACCTGGATTGCACTTAAATTCAAAAAGTGATCTTGTGCTTAAAAAGGTAGAAGACCACTGTTCTATGCCATGATGGCATGGTTCAAGTCTCACATGTTCTAAAAGTACACAGGAACTGTTATGTTTTTGAGAAACTAGTGATTAGTTCATGCCACAAACAGTCAGGGAGGGATTACTGTTCCAGGCTAATTTCAACAACCATGGGAATTTTTATATCAATTTTAGATTATACTGCACAGTATTGAATACCCCAGCTCATCTGACTTGGTGTGAATGTTCCTTTGTCACAGCTTTCCATTTCACTCTTCCACTGGCCAAGCTGCTCCACAATGATTAAGTACAGGAAGTCCCCGGGTTACGTACAAGATAGGGACTATAGGTTTGTTAAGTTGAATTTGTATATAAATCGGAACTGGCTCCAGATTCAGCTGCTGCCACTGAAACTGACCAGGGGCTAACTAAAGGAAGCTGGAGGCAGAGTTGCTCTGCCTCCAGCTTCCTGTAATCAGCCTGATCAGTTTCAACAGCTGCTGAATCTGGAGCCTGGGACAGAACAGCTGGGGCGCTGCCCGGTAGGTTCCCACAGGACCAACACGGCAACACCCCAGCTGCTCTACCCAAGGCGTCCCGCAACAAAAGCCTGGTTGGCTGGGGGGGGCACACTAGCTGTGCCCCCTCCCCCCCCCCGCAGACCAGGGAGACCCGAGCAAAGCCGCACAGGTGGTGGGATGCTGCCTGTGTGGCTTTGCTTCTGTCTCCCTGGTCTGCTGGGGGGGTCCAGCAAAGCTGCTGGACCCCCCCAGCAGACTAGAGACACCTGAGCAAAGCTGCCGCCTGAGCAGCTTTGCTCGTTTGCCTGGGAGCAAAGCCGCCCAGGCAGCGGGACCCCCGCCACCTGGGTGGCTTTGCTCCTGTCCCCCTGGTCTGCTGGGGGGGTCCAGCGGCTTTGCTGGACCCCCCCAGCAGACCAGGGGGAGAGGAGCAAAGCCGCCCAGACGGCGGGGGTCCTGCTGCCTGGGCGGCTTTGCTCCCGGGCAAACTAGCAAAGCCGCCCAGGCGGCAGCTTTGCTCGGGTGTCCCCAGTCTGCTGGGGGGGTCCAGCGGCTTTGCTGGACCCCTCCAGCAGACCAGGGAGACTGGGAGAAGCTTTTCTCGCCCCGGAGCACACGGGCGGCAACCCGCCGCCCGTGAGCTCTGGGGCGAGAAAAGCCCCGTTCGTAAGTGCGGATCCGACATAAGTCGGATCCACGTAAGTCGGGGACTGCCTGTAATGTTAGTCTGACTCTTGAAAGTGAAAAGACAAACAAGCAGCATGGCAAATTAGGAGATTTAAAGTCATGAATGGTATTAATAAAGGCATCTATGGTGCCAGACATTACTGCAATCATATAAGTGATTAGAGGCCTTAACTAAGACTCAAGCATCAGTCTATTAAGTGCTGTACAAACACATAGCATGAGACCGCTCTTATAGGTTATGGTCTAAAAACAGATAAGTCCAGCAAAGTGTGGGAGAAAGGAAGTACAGCCAGTCCCCGAGTTATGATGCGTCGACTTACGACCATTTGTACTAACAACCAACCTCCCGTTAATCCCATTACAGACGGTCCCCTAGTTATGAACACGTGATCTGTGTTTACGACCAGCACGGCTGCATTTAAAAGCATGTATTCTGACTTATGAACAAATAGAGTTAAGACCAGGTGTTTGGAATGTAACCTGTTCATAAGTTGGGGACTACCTGTATTAAGGGAGCACAGCTGTGGGTCTACCAATTCTCAACTGCTATACGTTCACTTAGGCATTATCCCTGCTGGCATAAGATAGAACAACCCTAAGGGTTTTCTAACTCACACAGTACAGTCAGCACAGATCAGCCCATAGAATCAGGGAGTGAGTCAGAACTATTACCCTGAGCCCTCCTGTAAGGTGTAGGTTCTGGCTATAACATAGGGATTAACCTTGTACAAGAAACACATGCACTAGGTAATCTATGCACTTAATTATCATAATTTCTATGTTCTCTTGTCATTTCCATTGTTCTGACTACATCTTTCTTGCTGTCTCTCACACCAGGTTCATTTCTCTTAGCTTTCCCCTCTGGCTATCAGTCCAGTGGCAGTAACACTCAGCAATAGTGAGTGTCACAGACTGATAACAAAAGCCAAAGTGAAACAAGCCATGTAAAATGGGAGTGGAAGTGGCCAGAAATATGGACATTAGGACGGGAGATACTGCAAAGCTTCCCATTAGCTTTTAGTAGAGAAACACACTGGTTCATGAAGATAAGATAAACTTTACTGGGTTGTTCTCTTGGATTCCTCTTGTCACCTATGCCAAGCACAGGTTAGCTTGTAAAGAACTTACTGCATGGAGTTGCAGCAAGGCACAGATTTAGGCAGTCCTCACTCCCTGCATTGCATGTACACCAGAAACTTATTATTGTACAGACTCCAGGGTATATTGTGATATGGCCTTGACTTGTCTGCAATGCTATTGAAAACAGAGGTATGTTAAATTATGACAAGGACACAAGGTGAGGAAATGGGCTTTGACCAATTAAAGGGTGCTAATAACTCAATATAACTTTCTGTTTAGGCCAAAGATTTTTAAACATTATCAACT
Source organism: Pelodiscus sinensis (assembly GCF_052426305.1). Classification (NCBI taxonomy): domain Eukaryota; kingdom Metazoa; phylum Chordata; order Testudines; family Trionychidae; genus Pelodiscus; species Pelodiscus sinensis. The sequence continues at coordinate 47,811,837 of NC_143052.1, forward strand.
TCTGTTCTATGTCTACAATACATTTCTTGACCTCAGTGGTTCTTTGTTTCCTACAATTCAGGACAATGTAGCACTTTAAAGACTAACAAGATGGTTTATTAGATGAGCTTTCGTGGGCCAGACCCACTTCCTCAGATCAAATAGTGGAAGAAAATAATCACAACCATATATACCAAAGGATACAATTTAAAAAAAAAAAAGAACACATATGAAAAGGACAAATCACATTTAGAACAGAAGGGGGATGCAGGGGGGGGAAAGGAAGGTAAGTGTCTGTGAATTGATATTAGAGGTGGGGAGAGTGGGATGTCTGTGAGCTAATGGTATTAGAGGTGAAAATGTTAAAATTCGACACTCTCCGGGAAGGAATGAACAAACACTCAAACTATCTTACCCATTACCAAGATAGCTTCCCCAATTATCACCTCTAATACCATCTTGGTAATGGGTAAGATAGTTTGAGTGTTTGTTCATTCCTTCCCGGAGAGTGTCGAATTTTAACATTTTCACCTCTAATACCATTAGCTCACAGACATCCCACTCTCCCCACCTCTAATATCAATTCAGACACTTACCTTCCTTCCTTTCCCACCCCCACTGCATCCCCCTCCTGTTATGAAAAGGACATCACATTTCAGATTTGTTCATTTTTTTTAATTGTATCCTTTGGTATATATGGTTGTGACTATTTTCTTCCACTATTTGATCTGAGGAAGTGGGTCTGGCCCACGAAAGCTCATCATCTAATAAACCATCTTGTTAGTCTTTAAAGTGCTACATTGTCCTGCATTTTGCTTCAGCTACCCCAGACTAACACGGCTACATTTCTATCTGCTACAATTCAGTTTGGCTGAGCTGGCTGTTGCATTGCTTGTAGCTTTTTTGTTAAGTTTTGCTATGAGAAATACTGTAGCTTCATTTGCCTGGGATGTGTTTATTAAAGTAGTTTATCAGTAAGTTAAATGTTTGAACAGAGGTTTATTTGTAAGATGGCAAATAATATGAAGAACTTGTCTACTCTTTCAAGGTACGTTTAAAGAAATCCTATTAATTACAACATCTGAGGAGTTATTATTCAGAAAGAGCAGCCTTCTCAGTGAAGAAACGTGTACTTGTTACATGTGAAAACAGATGGGTACAAGAGCATGCTATAAATCAAAACCCAGGGGATGTTTCCAATTACAATCCTAAATTGCCCCCTAAGATTGCTATCCCCTTTAAACATTTGTTTGACATTACCCATTACAAAGATTTTGGAGCACTACTGCTTGTGCCTACAAAAGATCTAATACACACCCAACTGAGCATCAGTGGCATATGTAAACAAGCTAGGTGCTGAGAACCATGATGAAGGGCTAAAAGCCCTCAATTTTCACTGAAGTCACTAGCTCAGCTACTTATGGAAGCTCTCAGCCCCTTTTAAGCCCCCAATCTATCAAAGCACTTAACTTCAAGCACATGCATGGTTGCACTGAAATCATGTGCTTAAGTGCTCCACTGGCTGAAGGGCCTGATCCAAAACAAGATGCTTAATGAGTAACTTACATGCATGAATACATTTCTATATAAACTATAAAAGGGGTTATAAATGGTTTTAAAACATGTATAATGTGAAATGTTGAGGCTCACTTTAATGCTAGCACTGTGTTTATGGGCATTTTTTTGTATATTAAATAAAACAATATTTTTGTGAGGTTAGTCTTGTAAGGACATAATATAACAAGCATATAGCAGGAAGCAGATAAGATCCTTCCCTATTGTGATCAGTTTCTCATTTAAACTTTTCCATTGTATTCAACTTCCTTTAAAAACAATTCAGTTGAAGCAAAGATGCATATAGTCATAAAATGACCAAAGCCACATAGCATTATGAACCACCTTTAGGAAGGGAGAGAAGCACCATGTCAGTTGCAACTCTACTAGAGGTGGTTAACACTAGTGAATGTTTAAAAATGGGAAACTAGATGGTTTCTTAACTATTGTACTTCTACCTACTTTTTGGATATTGAAAACAATCACAATCTAGAAAACATTGTTAGATGGTGTGAGCTAGGTGAAAGTTATGCAAGAAGTTCCCAAGAGACTCAGACAATGCAAATAAGCATCCAAACTTATGTGCTTCTCTGACTTAAACATTCCCACTTCAAAATGCATGCTTCTACCCACAGAACCAACTGCCTTCCTGATCATCATTCCCATTTATCATAGCAACAGAAGTTGGAAAAGCATATTTGGTCATCCCTGAAGAATGTAAGGAGGGAAGAAGAGTAAAAGAGGGGTATTGGGTTGGTTTGGTATTGAAGCAAAGGGAGTAGGTTTGTGTCATCGAACTATCTTTCCTTTTGCCTAGGCTACTAGCAACAATGTGACTACTGATTTTGATTTTGTAATAAACTGGAGCACTGACATAATAGTTCAGAGACTCAAAGCCTTAATGAAATGGAAAAAGGCATGGTTAGCTGCTGTCCAAATTATAAGACTCCAACAAATATTTTGCTCCATGATGTGTGATACATCTCTCTGCCCTTGGTTGCAGTCAAGGAAGTGAGGATTTTTTTTAAATGGAGATTGCCTATCTCCTAGAACTGGAAGGGACCTTGTAAGGTCATTGAGTCCAGTCCCCTGCCTTCACAGCAGGATCAAGTACCATCCCTGATGAATTTGTCCCAAATGGCCTCTGCAAGGATTGAACTGACAGCCCTGGGTTTAGCAGGCCAATGCTCAAACCACTGAGCTATCCCTTGTGTTCCATTTTAAACAAAACCTCGCTCTCATACCAGAACCAAGGACGGAGGCAGCACCATCTGGCAAACATAGTCACTTGCATTTCTTGTGACATGTTTACATTTTGTCCCTGAATGCACACAGCATGCTGATGTTCAGGAGTCCCACTTCCCACTAATAACCTTTTTAAGCTGACCATTTGGTGCAACCTGGTACCTGGCAAAGGCAAATCTTACTATTCAAAAATACAGATCCTCATGGCTTGACAATGACATTTAGGCTATGTCTACACAGCAACATTATTTTGGAATAACTGATGTTATTACGAAATAACAAAGCACATCTACACAGAAAGCCAATATTTCAAAATAATGGCGAGCTGAAGGACTTCTTACTCTGACTCCTGTGACCCTCATTTTACAAGGAGTAAGGGAAATTGAAGGAAGAATGTTCTTTCTTTGACTTCCTGCTTTTAGATCGTGCCAAAAGCTGAATTCAGCTATTTCAACTTCAGCTACACAATTGACGTAGCTGAAGTTGCGTAGCTTAATTCGACTCTTACCCTGCTGTGTAGATGTGCCCTTAGAGATTAGCAATCTCTAGTAGTATCCAAAGCCAATTCTGTAAGAATTTACATTGATGTTGCCAGACTAAAATTTATTACAGAGGAAACAAAGCTTCTGTTTCCCTCCTTGGAAACTGGTGTTCTGAAAGCTAGGTTAAGTCACTAAATTTCCCCATACTGAAACTTCAACTATCTTTAACTTTGTCACTTTGTTTCACACTCTACACTTTGATACATCTGATTCAACCACCTATGCCAAGAATATCTGAAAATGTTTCTTACTGGGGAAAATACAGTAATGAGGGGAAAAAAATCAGGCAACATTGAAGTCAATGAGAAATCTATCAACGATTTCAGGATTTTACCCTAAGATTCCTTAAAGATTTTGGTAAAAGATTTTTAAGAAACCATTACTCATTAAAACAATGTGAATGTCTTGTTTTTAGAGCACTGATGCAGTTTTCATTAGCTACAATGACCTTTGGATCAGGTTTTATCTGAAATGCTTTGAGCTCCAGTACCACTTTATCTCCAACCTTTTTTTCATTAAATCTCCCCACTTACAAACTCCTTAAAGTAGTCAAAGATTTCATTAAACAAATGTTAATGACAATTTGTGTAAAGGCACCAATCACTGGAATGAGAATAAGTATAATTTCCCAACCCTCAGTTTCCATTAGATAGCCATGCTACATCAACTGAAACACTTTCCCTTTGCCATAATTAGATGCAACAATTTTCTCTTCTTTCTCTCGTGTTACTCTGCACTTCTGTTTTTATCTGACCATGCCTAAAACTGAAGGTAGCATTATTACAAGGTGGATAAAGTTGTATAAAATTAACTTTTCCGATCCTTTTAAAAATTTCTCTGCATTTCTTCTGTGAATTTCTATAGAAATTCTTAAATTATGAATCATTAAAGAACAGTGTTAAAATTTAATTAAGTACTGCTGTAATTCGTATAGATGACATTTGAAGGAGCCTAATGAAAGTAGGTGCCCAAATCTGATTGACGCTTCCTTGGGCTTTTTTGAACATCCCAGTTTAAATTCAGCTCAGCAGCAGTCTGAATAGGGAATGTGGTGCTTTCACCTTAAGCTGGGATGGTATCTTTTCACTTCCTAGTTGAGAAGTTGAATTTATCAGTTCCCACTTGTCTGAAAACATAGCATGTGTGCCAGATAAGCATAAGGCTACAGACCAATCTCATCCCATGTACAACTCCCCTGAAGCTAGAGAATTACACCATGGATGAAACTGCCCCTTCTGCCTATAATAAGGACTGCCATTTAAAGTTAAGAGGCTGGCCATTGGAGGGTTCAGAGAAATGCCGGGATTAATTTAACTGACATGGATTTTCTCTTCAGTTACCAGTCACCCCTAATTCTATAGCTTTATCCAAGACACTTTAGTATGGTTCTTATTGCTTGAAAAGCATCAAAGTGCAAAATTCTGTTTTTGGAATTGATGTGCAGATTTCTCTATTGCCTTGTACTTATATCCTCTCTATTATATTTCTTATGTTCACAGAACTCCCAGTTTCGTTAATGAAGATTTGTGAGCTAAATAGTTCAATGCTATGCATCAGAGGACATTCTTTTCCAGAATAGTACATTTACCCACAGAAAATTCAAACTTAGGGTTGTCAAAGTGTTTTTAAAGTTCATGTGTTCTGCAAGCTGTCAAAACATATTGGCTATGACATTTGCCTTCTGTGAAGCACCTGGTATACTTTGGGCCAGTGTAAAAATACTAATGCAATAAGCATCAGTACTGAACAGTTACTTCCATCACCACAGCAAACAAATGTTTTCTACTGAGTTATGAATCATATTCAATGGTGCTAAACAGGAAGCCAATGCATAAGGGTTTAATTATGATGAGAGCCTAAATATAAACAAAATATTTTAAAAAGACTAAATACAGATCAGAATAAATACTAATTACTCACTGAAATCCTTAGGAGTGATTGAATTTCCAAGTTCTGCAAAAGCATTCCCAGTATTTTCTTTGCTTTTATATCATGGGAGATTTATGCTCTGAAAGATTTGTGCTCTGCCTCAATTCCCTATCTACATTAGTCCAGTTCCAAACCAGGGTACCCTCCTATAACACTGGAGTATTGCAATGGTGAATCAGCCCTAATCCCTGACTCCAGAACTAGTTACAGAAAAGGGAGGTTGTGGAATCGCCATCTCTGGAGATATTTAAGAGTAGGTTAGATAAATGTCTATCAGAGATGGTCTAGTCAGTATTTGGTCCTGCCATGGGGGCAGGGGACTGGACTCAATGACCTCTTGATGTTCTTCCAGTCCTAGTATTCTATGAAAAGTAATTTGAACAAGGCCACCAGAGGGTATGGATAGGCAAAGTTTGTCCAAAGTTCTGGGTCTACATACAATTAAGGAGCCAAATAAACACTAGCATGTTAATATTTGGCATTAAGGAACTATCAGCACTGTGGATAAAGAGTGTATAATACAGCTCACTCATTCCTGATGAAAAGTGTCCTGGTGAGCTTTGGATTTTCACTTATTTAATCTATTTCAACCCCTGGATTCAATTATTGGCTCTACCACTGACTTGGGAGAAGCCATAATCTTTCTGTGTCTTACCATTCCCATCTGTACTACATGGATGACAAATTACAGGTAGTTAGATGGAAGATGCTCTGTCTAGAAATCTACCTCTGTTTTATGCTACACTCAACACAAAGGTATCTAACTGCCTAGGAGCAAAGTATTACATAAGGTGATTAATTTTGACTTAATATTGCCTTCAGCATTGACTCTCTATGGCCATTGATGGGAGTCAAATATATTTAAATAGGCTTGGAAGGATTAGATTTTTATTGGTAAATGTCAGAAAATATCAATTTCATCATATGCACACAAAGTGAAACTATTTATTGATAATAACAAATGTACAGATAGTCAAAGTAAGGAAAATGCTGAATAAGAACTTGGTAGAAATTGATTTAATATTTACTTTGCATATTTTGATGTGATGTTGACAATTTCTATTGTAATGGTTATAAAGCTTTAACTTTTTTAAAATTAATGTTTACTATCATTAAATGACTATGGTCTGACCCATCCTGTAGTCCCAATAATTTCTTACAATTGTGAAAATGTAAATAAATAGGAAAAATGCTTACAAATAAACACTGATATTACCTGTCAATGATAGAAACAAAAAATCCAATTCTTCCAAGCCTAGTTTTAAGATACATAAAAGGGGAGTGCCAGGCCAGAGTGGCTCAGTGGACAGACTGAATAGGAGAGTGCCCTCCTGGATACCAATGTAAATGGTGTGTGTTTGTTCACATCTGATCAAAGTTTCTGGAATATGTTCAATCCTGTAGTGAGCTAACTGAATCCAGCTGAATAAGCTATTGAAGTGGAGGGACTGAATACTTAATTGTAATTGAGCAACAATGACAAAAGCTCTTGCAAATTAAACTAGGTGCAAAAACTCCTTGTTTGTATCCGTGGTAAAGCCAGAAGAATTTCCCAGAAAGAAGTATCTCAGAGCCGCTTGTGTTCATCAAAATAAGACCGGTCTATGCAGCACTTTAAAGACTAACATAGGTGCATCTCTATCACCATCAAAATAAGAACCAAGCTGTAGATGGCCTTGCTGGGTTTTCCAGAGGGTACAATACATATTTCCTATATAACACACCCTAGAGGAGACAGTCATAATCTGGTTGCTGTTCTTATGACTGCAAGAGAATCAGATAGCTTTTTCATCACTGGGAGTACTTATTGGTGTGCCAAGGGGTCACAGTTGAGTGTGTTGGGTGGCTGGACATAGCACACCTTGCTTGTGCAAGAACAAGGAATAGATTGGACTAGGATAGGCTACATATTTTTAAAGGTGCAGCACAATCTGCTCCTCTCTGTGCTTTTCCCAGCACCAGTGAAGATGTTATGACTTACGCAGGCAGAATGTCTCCCTCCACTATTGCTGGAGCCCTAAAAGTGTACCTCAGGCCACACAGCCCTCCAGAAGGTTTCAAGATCATAAACTGGCCGTAATATGGAAAACATCAAAGTGTGTTGTATGGGGCACAATTTTTAGGAAGTCCAAAGGCTGAGAAATTCCTCAATAAAGTACACCTCCCCACCCTGCCCTTTTCTCTCCCATCCCAGCCACAGGTAAATACGGATACCTTGGGGAATGATAAAAGGCAGATGAGAACAATTAAGGGTTTGTGATGAAGGTAATTGTTGTGCTAAAGAACTAATAGTTGTTTTTCCTCTCTCAGGCTCCACTTTTGGTAAATAAAGTCCTGTTGAAGTTTGTTACAACACCAAGCCACTGGATCTGGCCTGCTGACACTGCGGAGAGCCCCAGGCAGGTTCCCCGCTGGCCCTTGCCCCACCCATATGCTTCTCAAACAGTTGTGGGATGGTTTTACTTTAAAAACTATGTCCAGAGGGGTGGGGGGAAGCTTTAGGAGCAGCACCTACCTCCAGCACAATCCCACTGGCCAGTTTCTGGCCAGAAACTGGCCAATGGGAGCTTCCTGTTTCAGTAACAGGCAGCCATGAAGCACAAGGAGCTCCAGAGCACATGGCTGCAGCCTGTGCAGGGCGAGGGAGGCTGATTCAGGAACTGCTGCTGGCTGGTAAGTTTCCTAGCAGCACCTATCTCTGGCACCCCAGTCCCTCTTCTCCAACCCTCTATCCTCTACTCCACCTACCCAATCATCTGCCCCCATCCTGTACCCACATCCCCTCCCAGATCTGGCACTCCAATCCCCTGCCCCAGATCACAGTACCCTCCTGCCCTAGCTCACAACCCAAATCCCCACACCCCCTCTTCTGCCCCAATTCCCTGCCCTAGGTCACAATCCAACCCCCTACCTTCCAATCCAGTGCCCCAGGTCACAATTGCCTCCTTCACCCAAACTCGCTTCCTTCTGCACCCAACCTCCATCCCAGACCCCACACCCACCTCCATTAATAATCTGGAAGAGTGCGGCCTTTGACCACTTTTCAAATTCTTGGAGTGGCCTCCCATCAAGTTATTGCCCACCCCTGCACTAGACCCAATTACTACCTTCCAGTTGGCTGGCCAGTTCCATTGACAGGTAGCTGAATCCATTACCTCATCTTCCAGCCCCCTTCCCTTAATTCTAGGGGAAGCAGAAGGGAGCATTCTATTCTCCTGCTGAGTAATAGGACTACAATTTTACCTCTGTATGTTGGTCTTACAAGGGGGTTGAGGTTACACTTTACTTCCTCTTCCCATGTCTCTATCCCAAATGATTTCTGATGGAAGAAATAACTATAGAACTAAGCCCCCAGAAAATGTCTTGTAAGTGTGAAATTTGTGAAGTCAAAGCATGTTCTTCTGAGACATTGAGAACCAACAACTGCAAATAGGAGGTGCTGGTTTTCAGCAGTCATAAAGTAGACCCTGCAGCTTTCAAGTTGGGTACCCCATTGCTAGACACAATTAGTGGTCACTTTTGATAATGTAGACCATGCAACAAATAAACCAGGAAATACTGGCACTCAGTGACAAGCAAATTGCTTTTATTTTTTTCCCTCTTTATAAACTTATGGTCTCTGACACCAGAGTATGTGAGAGCATAAGAAATACAAAATTGCAAAGGTGCTGACAGTTTTGTAAAAGACTGTTACTTCAAAGAAGATGAAACAACAGTGTTCAAGCTGGATCTGAGTAAAATGTTTGGAACAAAATATATTTGATACATGTAGCTGAGATTTTTTCTGCCCATGGAATATCCACAAATGCTGCAGTTTTCTTAGATGTATTTGTTTGAAAATGTTAATTTTATGGTAATTTTTTAACTCCATGGACATCAAACATATCTGAGTATACACTAGCTAAGCTTTATTGGTTAGTGGAGACCCTTCTGGTCTTAAACTCTATGGCTGTGTCTACATTGGTGCGATCTTGCACAAAAACAGCCGCTTTTGCATCAACTTGCTGCCTGTCTATGCTGGCCGTGAGTTCTTGTGCAAGAACACTGACGTTCTAATGTATGAAATCAGGGCTTCTTGCACAAGAACTATGATGCTCCTGCTCAGGAATAAGCCCTCTTGTGCAACTGTTCTTGTGCAAGAGGCCAGTGTAGACAGGCAACATAAATTTCCTGCTCAAGAAAGCCCTATGGTTAATATGGCCATCAGGGCTTTCTTGCACAAGAGAGTGTCTACGCTGGCAAGGATTCTTACGCAAAGAGTGTAGATGCTCTCTTCTAGAAAGTTTTGCAGAAGAACTCTTCTGCAAAAATCATGCCAGTGTAGACATAGCCTTCAAATCTGTCATTGAATAAGTCATGTGCCATAGTTTCCTTTCCCTAACTGGACAAATGTGGAAGCACACCAGAACTGCAAATCAGTTTTCAAGTTATTTTTCTCACACAGCCTCATGAACACACGGTGTTGTACTGATGAAGAGATTTGAGCACATCTGTTAATTTAGAACCTCATCCTGCACCATGTTGCCTACTCAGGAGTAGGGGAGTGAAGGTTTAATCAGTTAACTAGTAAGCCTCACCCTTAGCAGGTGAGGCTTACCGGTTAAGGTTAACTGGTAGGACTGGAGCAGTTCCCCTCCTGCCACTGACAGGGGCTGCCCCGATGTCCCAGCTGGTACAGCACCTGTCCGTGGCAAGGGGGGGGGAGGGGGAAGGGGATATTCCAGCCCAGCAGCAGTCAGTTGGGCTGGAGTGGCTTCCCTGCTCACCCCTTTTAATTTGTTAACCAATTAAACAATATGCTTAACCAGTTAACCAATTAAATGGGATTTTGGTGAAAACATTGGTGCTGAGAGATTTTCGGAACCTTCAGGGTTAGGTGGCAGCTCAGTGAATGGTTAGAAAACCTCATTGGGGCCTAAATTTTGGACTTGGTGCCTATCTCTTGTAGCTCTGGGCCTGAGTGCCTCACAAGTTTTAAAGTATTTATCTTTGGCGCACATCTGAGATAAGGAAGAGCTAATTAGTATCTATTAGTGTTTGAGCCTCTATTTCCCTACTAAGGAACTTGCTAAAGAGCAAGCATAGTGGCAGGACAGGGAATTGACCCTATAGTTTCTAAGGCTTAGCCTGGCTATCCTACCCTTGCCCCCAACCACCTTAGAATCAATCTCTGGTACAGATCAGGAGCAGGTGTGCCCTTTTCTTGATTCCTACCCACTTGACATAGCCTTACTTTACTGCTGTGCTCCATACAGCTTATTTATCTGGCACAGAGGACACTGTGCAGATACAGTGAACTGTGTGGCTCAGCGTGATTTACATCAGGGTAACACGTCCCTGCTTCTCACAAACTAGGGCTATTTTTAAAACTTGTTATGAGGGTTTTTTTTTAGTGCAGGCAACACTGAGGCCTTCTAAAGAGCTGCTTACAGAGCAGATTCCTTATTCTCTGTCTAATCATTTACTGTTCATGGTTGATTTACTTGCCCCTATATTACTGTCTGACTCTCATAGCACAGTGGTAAGAAATGCTTGGATGCCAAATAAAGGCTGAAAGTTCTGAATTGGGTAAAACACAAATATTTTGAACAAAGTAGAGATAGGCAACTCAACTGAATCACAACTCTTGACTCCATACAGCCCTGAGTTACTGTATTTTAATATTACTTTTATGGCTTATTCCTTGGATGGTAGCAACTAGAGGCCACCACTGAGACGGGGGCCCTATTTGTGCTGGTTACTGCACAAACATCCCTGAGCAACTCTCTGCCCTGAACCACTTATTAAGTGGATGAGATGGACAAATGATAGGAGGGAATAGAAGCAAAACTACTTAAGATGACACAGCCAGATAGTGGTTGAGAATGGTACAGAACCCAGATCACCTGAAACCCAGTCAAGTCCTGTCCACTAGACAATGGTGCAGAAACTTTCAGAATAGATTTGGATCAGAAACTGGATATGAACTTCATGATTGCCCTCATGAGCTGAATTTAAAAGCAGTAGTCAAAGAACCCCAAAATTTTGATCCAATGTTTGCAAATTGGCCCTATCACTGAAATAAAATATAACTAGCAAAATTAAATTGTTGCCCAACTTGTAACTAGATGGGAAAATGTTGCTTTTCCAATTGCAGTATGAATTTTGCAAATATTTCTGTTACTAAACCCAAAGTTGGATATCCTGTGTAGCTTAGAAGCTTGTCTCTCTCGCCAACCAAAGTTGGCCCAATAAGATGGGTGAGGTAATAACTTTTATCTCTCTAAAAATTGGATACATTACTGAAGGTGGGGGGGAAGGATCTGTGTATTGTCTTGATAAACTTACATTCCTTGTCACTCCCTCACTGTGATGGGCATTCTTTGGAAGCAATATCAGTTTTATGGTTGTTTGCCTTGGTGGGTTTTTTAGGGTGTCTGCAGGTAGCACATTTGTAAATAAGAGGGATCCATGATTGTTTCAGAGAGAGGCCAAATTTGTTCTTTTCAATTCCTATAACTCTTACTTTCTAACCTTCTTTGGAGTCCCTGGGAGTAAAAAATAACCCTTCTTAGATCTTGTCCCTGTGGCAGCATGGAAAGGACTTGATTTGTAAATTCCAGTTTCATTTAAGATGGGGTGGGGAACCTTTTTTGGTTTGGGGCCACTGACCCATAGAAAAATGAGTCAGGGGGATGCACACAAGTGAGATGCACTGATGTGGCTCCTGACTGAGAAGGAGAAAGACCCTCCCCACATTCCCCATGCACACCAGAGGCTGGGGGGGGGGGGGGGAGCGGCAGGCTAGTAGATCGTGTTTTTTCCAGCCCAGTGGGGAGGCAGTGGGGACCTGGAGTGTCATTGTGGGCTCCTTAAGGAAGGGGAGGGGGGGCTGGGCCTCAGGGGCCAGATCCAGGCAAGCTGGGGGCCGCATCTGGTCCCTGAGCCCTGGTTCCCCAACCCTGGTTTAAGACAAGTATGTTTTTCTTCCCTGTGTTTCTCTTCCCAATGGGATCTTTCTTTTTCTGTTCAGTGGATTCCCAGATGCCAGTCTGCCTGGGGGCTATGACTCATACTCAGAAGGTTCAGTTGCATTGGGGACTTTTAACTACTACTGCTGCAGCACTCAGGCGAGAACTACCATGCTGCTCTCTGAACGCCTGTATAGCTCTCCTGCTACACCTTTTCTTTCACAGCCAAAGGGAAAACCAAAAAATCAGTTGATAAAAAACAAGTCGGTGGTTTGTAAATTTAGATTTGTACTATTCTGTGTTTTGTCAACCATTTTTCCATATGTACAGAATTTAACTTTTGTTTCTAGATTGTAAAGCCAACATAGTGAAAATAGTACCATATGCATACTGTCTGCCTGCAAAAACTTTTAGGACTTGATCCAACCAGGTGGGCAGCCCCTGCTTGAAATCTTATTGCAGCCAATGAGATTTAAGAATGCTCCGTACCCTTTAGGATTATGCTCTAGAGGTCTAAATTTTCAAGGCGAGTTGGTGAAATCAACAAAAGTGAAATTGTTCTGATACAGAAAGAATGAAATGTTTTCTTTAATCTAAAAAGGCAGGCTTTACCTCCCAGCCTAGTGGCAGGATGGATTAAAATTGCACCATTCTACTGCTGGATTTGAAATAAGTGAGTGTTTCTCCCCCCCCCCCCCATATTCTAACTTGAACAACACTGTCATTGGCCTTCACATGTGCAGTATAACACCCTCTGCTAAAGAAGGATCAACACTAGGGTTTTTCTGACCCTTGGCCTTGGCAACATTGACAGTTAACCGAGATTTGCTGAAATGATCACAACTGGAATTAGAAATCCAGCCACAGTTATTATTTTTTTTGTATTGCCTGTTTTCATTATTTCAGTACAGGAGAAAAAATAACCAGGCCCTATGGTTTTGCATGCAATTGGCTTTAACAAACGTGAGCTGTATGCAGCTGGAGCAGGCAAAAGCTGTTCCACAGGAAAATCACTTAGCAAAATCCTGGTCAACATTCTTAACAATGCAATTTGATTTTTTATTTTTTTTTCCTATTCCTTAATAGGGTACTTACAGGAATCATTGCTGGCCAGTAAAATTTCCCTTCCTGTGTTAAATATGGTAATGTTCACTCAATGTCTCCCCCCACCCCACTATGAACCACTATTTGCAGCCAGCTTGACTCCAACACAAGGACACGCTGGGTACATCTGTCAGTGCACACACACAGCCCGCGGGTTCCCTACTGGGGCAGCCCCTTCCCGCGGAGTAGCTGCCCTGTGTGGTATTGGCTTGGAAAGTGCAAAAGCTCCAGCAGCTACCTGGTTCCCGTGTAGACTCGATAGAGAGTTGGCAGCGGCTCTGAGAAGGGTGCGGAATAAACACCCCTGCGGCAGGTTCCCGCCTTATGGGGCGCGCAGAGCCGGGGGGCAGGTCCCCCCGCTGGCGTTGCGCTCCCGCGACTCGCAAGCTGCCTAAGGGGCCCAGACCACAGAGCTTCTGTAGAACTGGCTAGAAGAGCGTGACCCACCCACCCCCGCTGGCTCCGAAGTTTGCCCGGACAGCGCGGCGGGGAAGCAATGAGCTGCCGCCAATGCGCTCCACGCCCTCCGTGGCTTCTCTGCAAACTCCGCGCCCCTGGGAGCGGCTGTGGCAAAAAAGTCCCCCCCCCCCCATAGCTCCAGCCCCCTGCTCCTCGCGTTTCCTGGCCTTAGCCCCTTACCTTGACCACGTCGTCGTTGAGGCGCTTGGGGTCCCGGTTGACCAGGTCGATCTCCTTGGTGTGCACGTCGTGCATCGTCTTCTCGTTCAGCTCCTCGGCCATGCTCTTGTTGTGGGGCTTGTAGATGTTGCCTTGCTCCCGGGCGGGCGCGCTGTACAGCAGCCCCTGGGGACGGAGCGGGGCAGAGGTGAGGCTCCCCGGGGCTGGGCGCTGGCGGGGCAGGGGCTACTCGCTCATCCAGCGGCGCGCGCGGAGCCCGGAACCCGTCAGCGCCGAGCCTGCCCCGCGGCTGCTTTTTAACGGGATAAAAGCAGCAGCCCTCGCCACACCCGCCCCGCCCTCCCTCCCTGCGGCGCGCGGTACCAGGCAGAGCAGCGACTCCCGCTCCCGCCGCCAGGGGTCCCCGGCCGGGCAGCGCCGCCGCGCCCCTCGGGCATGTGCCCGGCCCCGGCCCCTCTCCAGCGCCCCTGGCCCATCCCCGCGCCAGGTCTCAGCCCGCGGCGTTTGTCTCGGGCCCTGCCCCCGGGGTCGCGGCTCTGCACCCCCCCCCCCAGGCCGAGCCCTGGGCCCAGCCCCCCATCTCCTCGCAGCGTCCCTCACTCGGCCCCCTCTGCAGCTCTGACCTCAGCTCAGCCCCCGGGGCGAGCCCGCCGCCGTCCCTCGCACCGCACCCCGGCACTCAGGTCCGGCGGGGGGAGGGGAGAGCCTGTTGCCTTCCCAGGGGACTCCCTGCCGGGGGCAGAGCGGGCCCCCTGCCCCAGAGGCTGCCGCGGGCCGAACAGCCCCCTGGGGGGGGGGGGGGAGAGGGAGCGGCTGGGGGACTTTCGCTTTTCGTGCAACATGGCACTCGGGCTGGCCGGAAAACAACCCGCAGCCTCAATAACAACCCGCGCAAGGAGCTGTCAGCGCTTCACCTGCCCCTTTCGCCCTGCCGCGGGTCCCTACACACCGGACTCAGGGAAGGCGAGCGGCTCTGGATGGGGAGAGGTGCCGACAGATCGGGTTTCCCTGGAGAGTCAGCAACATGGACCAAAAACAAGGGGAAAAAAAACCCCAAACAAACCAACCCTCCCCCCCCCCAACCCCGATCGCCCTGCTTATCTCTAAGCTAGCTTCCCCAGCACCGCCTCGCTCCTCTGCGGGAAGGGGTCACGGTCAAGAGCAAAATCAGTGCAGAAAAGCGCCAAGAATGCCCGGAGAAGCCAGCGCTAGCTTGAAGCAGGTACTCGTAGCCAGGAAGAAGCAGGCACAAGAAGTATCTGAACTGAAACTGACTTTTAAAAGGATCCCATCCTAGGCAAAGCCTACCTCTGGGTCTACGTATTGGCTACCAGACATGCTGTCTTGGACTTGGCGGAGAGTCGGACTGAGGTTTCCCTGCGATTTAATTTAGGCGAGCTCAGAAAGGAAGATCCTGTATTGTAGAAAGCAAGCGAGGGGTGGTAGCTATAAGTGAGACAGCTGGCCGCCGGCCAGAGTTTGTTCTGTTTGCTTTTGGCTGCGATGACAGCAATGGTGGGTCTAGGCACATCCCCAAAGCCCTCCGAGCAGCAGGGGGTATAAAGAGGAGGGAGGGGAGAATCCTGAAACTGGACTTTCCCGACCTTATTCTGCCTGTGCAAATTTTGAAACATGGGGCGAGGTTGCTTTGCCAACCATTCATACAGCGATCCAAGCGAGGCTGCTGCTTGCTTCGGAAAGGAAAATCACTTTGCAGCACGTCGGCATGTTGCGAGGGCGTTGGAGGAGAAGCGCCTCATTTTAGCCCTAAGATTACAAGCTCTTCGGAGCTGTCTCTGGTCTAAGTCAGAAGCCTCCGATTTCCTTCATAAATCTTATTTCACATCATCCCATCGCGTATGTTAAATCGGTTGCGTTGATGTTTTAGAGCGGAAAGTAATGAGAGTATCTGTTTTTCACATCTAAACCAAAGCAAGGCGTTTGTATTTTTCTTTGACAATAGTTTACATATAAGAACAATTGTGGAAAATTGAGCTCTTTTTGGATTGCAAGAGAGAGACTGTCCCGAGTGATTCATTTCACAGCTATGCAAATATTTAACAGTTCCCACTAGCATTTACTGTATTTTTTTCTGGGTGGAAAATGAATAATGCCAGCATATTGTAGCATGTTTGTCATATGCATATTATCTTCCAGGATTTTAAAATAAGAGGCATTGAAGTAAAGGCAGCATTGTTTTCACTATGGGGGTTCTTCATAATCTCTAAATTCCATGATAACTCAAGGATTCAGGTTTATTGTTAATAGCTAACAATGTTTTGCACTCTGTCTCTTAACTGATTTCGATTAGGGTTACAAAGTTACTGCAGTAGTGATAGGAATTAATTCATTGTTTTACTATACAAGATTTCACCGTGTTGGAACATTCAGTTGTTTCCTTTTAGAATTGTACCTTTTCAGAGTTATTCTGACTTTACCTTTAGCAGGGTATTGCACCGGGAGAACTAGCTGTAAACTTTGAACCTGGAAACTTTGGTTTCATGATGTAAAATAGCCCCTTAAATTCATCACCTACAAATATGAAAAGAGGATTCAGACAGTGATGTTCCTAAATGACATGAATTATCCCTCCTTTCACCTCCTCTTTTTTTCATGTGTTCTTAACTTTATCAAGCAAATCCTTTAAGGACTGATAATTGCTATGTTTCTCCTTGATTCTCATTTCAAATATAAACTTTTTTAAAAAATAGCAAAACTGATTCTGTCAGTGACTTAAATTAGCATACAAAACTTCACTTTACAAGTGTTTCAATGAGACAGATTGAGCTTGCATAAATTAAAAATGGCTGAAGCTAGAAACTTGGCCTAAGCTTTTAAAAATCTGAGTTTGAGGAAAAACACAATATTGTTTTACAAGTTAGAGATATTTAAATTAGTCAGTTTCACATACCTTCATGAGAAGAACTAGAATCATTATTCAGCATTGTTGCTGCCTTAAGGATGACAAAATTAGAGATATATTTAACTCCAAAGTCTACGTGGATTCAAAATTTTTAAATTGTGCAGAACAAACCTGTTTCTAAGAAGCTTCAAAGTCATTTAGGACAGCAGCACCACTGCAGTTCAAAGAATTTTCAAAGTTGGAAGGGTTAATACACATTGTAAGATGAATTCCAGATCAAGGAACTTGGGGGTTGAAAAGAACTATGGGATCTGGTAAGAATGCAAGTTACTGCTTAAAGTAAAATGTCAAAAGATAATAAATCATAAAGAGAAAATTGCACTGATACTAACAACTTCTGAGTGTGAGGCAGATCTGTAGGGTCATAGGAATGTGTCCATCTCCCATGACACCATTACCTTCATAAGAGTCAAACAAACAAATGAGCCAACACAAATGAAGATTGAAATGCAACATGACTGAGCCCAGGAATAGTAACCAGGAGTTACACTGTTCATCAGCTGTGATAGTTTTTCAACAAAGTTCTATCTGAAGATATGAAAACATTATTGAAACCTTCCTAAAGTTTGAAAGTTACATGTAGCATTCAACAAAATATTCTGACAATAATTCTCATTTTTTGAAGTGGAAGGTTTTTCTGCACTTGTGTTATATGCTTCTAGAGTAACACCCAACATGATTTCCTAGTACACCAAATAGGTATCAGAGTTGTAAAATAGTCTCCAAGCAGCAATACATGAGACTGAGAGGTAACAGTGTATAACTGTCCATGGGGAATCTGTTTGTGATTTCATTTTACACCTATTTTACACCTGTGTATTTCCAATGACATCATCTGCACTATTCCTAATATATTCTGGTGTGATTGAGATCAGAATCATCCCTGGCAATGTATTTCTTTTAAATGTATTTTCTACAGGAGCCAGCCAGTTTCTTTTTAATTTCAAAAACAGTGTCTGTCAGTAAGCAACCCTCAGTGTGTGCAGTACTAAAAACAACACACTGAAAAGAATTAATGAGCAGTTCACTTAAGTAATTTAGGTTGGATTCACAAAGGCATCTAGGTGCCTAACTCGCCTCTGGCTTAAATACCTTTGTGAATCCCATCTTCTAATATTTTCAGTGAGACTCTTCATGAGCTTAAAGTTATGCACATGCATAAGTGTATTATTGGATCAGAGCCTTGGCCACTGATATCCTCCCTATGTGATTTGTCTTTCTGATACTGGGCCCCAACAATTATGTGGCATGAAACATGGGAACTTGTTTAAAATATAGTCTCATTCCTTGATGCACAGATGTTAAGGCTTGAAGGAGCCATGATTGTCTAAGTCAGTGGTCTCCAAACTTTTTAAGCATGAGATCACTTTTTGAATTTAATTGCAATCCAGGATCTACCTCAAACCCAAATACCCTTGCCCCTCCTCCTTCCCGCCCCCCTTCTGAGGTCCTGCCCCTGCTCACTCCATCCTCCCTCTCCTATCCTCACTCACTTTTATCAAGCTGGAGGCAGGAATTTGGGGTGCTGGAGGGGTTCAGGACTGGGGCTGGGGTTCAGAATGCAGACTCTAGCTGGGCGCTGCTTACCACAGGTGGCTTCTGCATGATGGTGCAGGGGGACTCACCTCTGTTCTAGCCCTGCACCACTCCCAAAAGCAGCTAGCAAACTTCCTCCATCCCGTCCCCCCGCTGGTCTGTGGAGGTGGGGTACAGGGCGGAGGGAGGGGCACCCTGAGTACCCTCCCTTCCTCTTCTTCCCATGCCCTGCACAGCAAGCAGGAGGCTCCCACGGAGGAGTACGGGGAGCAGCTCCAAGGCAGAGGGCAGGAGCAGCATGGCAGTGCTGAGAGGGGCAGCCGAAGTGCCAGCACTTGATAGTCTTCTGGCCAAACCTCTCAGGATCACTGTCAAAGGCTCCAAGATCTACCAGTAGATCCTGATCTACTGGTTGGTGACCACTGGTCTAAGAGGTCATAGAATTTCACCCAGTAATTCCTGCATCAAGGACACAACTTTTGCTGGAGCAAGAGCTTATGGTGACTCTGTGCCCCCTTAGTTTTATGGAAATGTGCTTTTGAATATGAATATGCATAACTCAGATATGAGTTATGCAAGATGCAACATGTAAACTCTAATTGAAAAGCTTGTAAACAATCATGGAGAGTTGGTCAGCATTTATAAGAACATAAGAATGACCATAGTGGGTCAGACCAAATGTCCATCCAGCCCAGTATCCTGTCTGCTGACAGTTGCCAATGCCAGGTGTCCCAGAGGGAGTGAATCGAACAGGTAATGATCAAGCCATCTCTCTCCTGCCATCCATCTCCATCCTCTGACAAACAGAGGCTAGGGACACCATTCCTTATCCATACTGGCTAATAGCCATTAATGGACTCAACCTCTATGAATTTATCTAGTTCTCTTTTAAACCCTGTTATAGTCCTCGCCTTCACAACCTCCTCAGGCAAGGAGTTCCACAGATTGACTATGCGCTGTGTGAAGCAGAACTTCCTTTTATTTTTTTTAAACCTGATGCCTATTAGTTTCATTTGGTGGCCCTTAGTTCTTATATTATGGGAACAAGTAAATAACTTTTCCTTATTCACTTTCTCTATACCACTCATGACTTTATATACCTCTATCATATGCCCCCTTAGTCTCCTCTTTTCCGAGCTGAAAAGTCCCAGTCTCTTTAATCTCTCCTCATATGGGACCCGTTCCAAACCCCTAATCATTTTAGTTGCCCTTCTCTGAACCTTTTCTAATGCCAGTATATCTTTTTTGAGATGAGGAGACCACATCTGTACGTAGTATTCAAGATGTGGGTGTACCATGGATTTATATAAGGGCAATAAGACATTCTCCATCTTATTCTCTATCCCTTTTTAAATGAATCCTAACATCCTGTTTGCTTTTTTGACTGTTGTTGCACACTGTATGGACGTCTTCAGAAAACCATCCACAATGACACCAAGATCTCTTTCCTGATTAGTTGTAGCTAAGTTAGCCCCCATAATATTATATATATAGGTGGGGTTATTTTTTCAATGCATTACTTTACATTTATCCACATTAAATTTCATTTGCCCTTTTGTTGCCCAGTCACTTAGTTTGGTGAGATCTTTTTGAAGTTCTTCACAGTCTGCTTTGGTCTTATCTACCTTGAGCAGTTTAGGATCGTTTGCAAACTTTGACACCTCACTGTTTACCCATTTCTCCAGATCATTTATGAATAAGTTGAATAGGATTGGTCCTAGGACTGACCCTTGGGGAACACCACTAGTTACCCCTCTCCATTCTGAAAATTTACCATTTATTCCTACCCTTTGTTTCCTGTCTTTTAACCAGTTCTCAGTCCATGAAAGGTTCTTCCCTGTTATCCCATGACAACTTAATTTACGTAAGAGCCCAAGAGGGACCTTGTCAAAGGCTTTCTGGAAATCTAAGTACACTATATCTACTGGATCTCCCTTGTCCACATGTTTGTTGACTCCTTCAAAGAACTCTAATAGATTAATTAGTAAGAGATGATTTCCCTTTACAGAAACCATGTTGACTTTTGCCCAACAAATAATGTTCTTCTATGTGTCTGACAATTTTATTCTTTACTATTGTTTCAACTAATTTGCCCGGTACTGACGTTAGACTTACTGTTCTGTAATTGCCAGGATCACCTCTAAAACCCTTTTGAAATACTGGCATTACATTAGCTATCTTCCAGTCATTAGGTACAGAAGCTGATTTAACGGATAGGATACAAACCATAGTTAATAGTTCCGCAATTTCACATTTGAGTTCTTTCAGAACTTGGGTGAATGCCATCTGGTCCCTGTGACTTGTTACTGTTATGTTTATCAGTTAATTCCAAAATCTCCTCTGTGACACTTCAGTCTGTGACAAGTCCTCAGATTTGTCACCTACATAGGACGAGTCAGGTTTGGGAATCTCCCTAACATCCTCAGCCATGAAGACTGAAGCAAAGAATTCATTTAGTTTCTCCACAATGACTTTATTGTCTTTAAGTGCTCCTTTTGTATTTCCAGTGTCCAGAGGCCCCACTGGTTGTTTAGCAGGCTTCCTGCTTCTGATGTACGTAACATTTTGTTATTACCTTTTGAGTTTCAGACAGAATTGATGCACCCCCTCTTGTCCTGACACTTTCCAGTTTTTCATTCATCTTAATAGCGCCTCTATTGCTTTCTTTTATATTCCTGTGTATTCCTTTATTGTGTGTTTTCTAAATTTTGGGATTATGTTGCACATCTTTAGACCAGAGTTTGTTCCAGTAGTGCTTAAACTCTTCCACATTATTTATTGTCTCCATATTTTCCTATTCTGCTTTTAATATTAGTCTGATCAAAGACTCTCTTGTGGTTTTTTGTGGAGTTACTGTTATCTTGATATTCACAGCGTCATGCTGAATATTTTTCAAATCTATGACTCAGTGCAGTCAGGTTTATTGACATTGATCCTTCATGGCTTTATATCCTATTCATTTAGCTGATATTTCATCTCCAGGGTTGTTTGCTTCTGTTTTATTTTATTCTCAAATTCATCCAATAGGCTGATAATCTTTACATAACAGCTTAATATTCTGGTTTCACTTTCGTTTCCATGATGGTTTTTAATATAGCGAGTTTTCTGTTGGTTCACATCCTCTGCAGCTTGGTGTTAAACTGATGAGCTGCTAGAGTTGCTGTAACTTGTATAATGAAACGAGCTAGTCCACATTGGCATTACAACTTCTTTCAAAACTTCATTCAATGCTTTCACTGTATCATCAAGTCTTTGCTGGTGAACCAAGTGCATACTTGGTACTGATAATATTCAGATTGAGGTCAAACTGATAAAATAAGCTGTATTTCACTGATAACCTTAGGTTTCAGCTTGATCCAAAATTATTCTGGGAAGCAGAAAGGTTTTAATTTTTGGTTTTAATAGAAAAGTTTCTTCAAGGGGAAAATGCATTTTCTAAATGCTCTCACAGGAGAGTCAAAAAATAGACATATTTTTGTTAGGGTTCTTTCTCTCTCTCTTAATAGCTGGAAATACTAGGGTTTCTTGCATCAGATACAAAATAATGAACGAAGCCTGTGAAATTCCTATTTCTCCTGAAGACAATGGCAAAAGTCCCATTAACCTCAATGGGAAAAGCCTATATTGCATAACCTGGAATCTGTATTTTATATCTAACTTGGTCCAGTGATTCTTAAATGTTTTGAAGCCATGGCCCACCCTGCTCAGTGCAGACCTCCAGCCAACCACCCCGATAACAAAATGGGTGGAGGAGGGGGTAGGAATGGGATTCTGTCTGGGAGGTTGGGTACAGGGTGGAGGTCAGGGAGGGAGGGAGAGAGGAAAAAAGGAGGCAGGAGTGGGCTGAAGGTGGGGGTCTGGGAGGGTGCTAGGTGCAAGAGTGGATTGTGAGGGGGGGTCTGGCCAGCAGGTTATGTGCAGGCTGAGGATGCAGGGGTCTGGGTGGGAGACAGAGTTTAGGAATAGGATAGGGGTATGGGATCTGGGCATGACCGAGATAGGGGGGTGTTTACCTGGCTCCCAGGCACTGCCTCCTGCTGCTCCTACTGGCCATGATGAGCAATGGGAGCAGCGGGGAAAGCCTCCAGCAAGGAATGCCTCCAGGAGAGTAATTTCCTGCACTGCCATTTCCCCAGCTAGGGCAGGGATAGTGGCAGCGCATGAAGCTGCTTCTCTCCCCTGCAAGCCAGATCTGGCCTATGAGGCTCAGGTCCCACCTCACAGTGAGAAACCAGTGCTGGCACTCCAACCACTGCAGGATGGGAGTGAACCCTGCATCTGCGGACCATCTGCAAAATGGTTGCGGACCACTAGTGGTTTACGGACCATGCTTTGAGAACCAGTGCTCTAGTCAAGTGATTACACTGTATTGTTTAAGGTCACAGTAATACATTAAATCCTTGCAGTAGTTATTTAAGATTTATTTAGGTAGAAGGGTCTCCAAGGGGAAGCTATTCTTGTATTGAAACTTTTATGGCAAAACCATGTTCATTTTATTCAGCTGAAGAAGAGGTGGCCTGCCAATTGCTGTGTTTGAAAACAATAAATAGGCACTTACTGCAGCGATTTAGCTCAAACATAATAAACATCTATAGCACCTCATATTGGCAGAAAGTGTCCAGTATTTGACCTCGTTCTGTTTGTATTTCTCAAAGACTGTTTTCCAACATGTATTTTTTAAAAAGAAAGTTGATATGACTTTACAGCAAAAGTTTGTCCCGGCAGGTGGGAGAAGATCACACCCGGTACAAATAATGGAGTTATCATTTTTTGGCTTCTACCAGAATGTAAGTGTGTGGTCCAATGTGTCAGAATTGCAAGAGTGTCCTGAACTTTTCAGCAATCTCTGAAAAAGCCGATGCGTGCCTAAGTGTACTTGTTAGGTGGGTGGGAAAGATTTTCATTTCTTTCAAACTCGGTTTTATTAAAGAACATGTTGGTGCATGGTAGATAGAAGTGTAACACTCGCTTTCTATAGGGAACAGTAAAATATTGGTTTTGCAATGAATCATATGCAAAAAGACTGTGTTAAGCAACTTGCAAGGAGGTAGGTTAAAGCCTTCTATATACTAAAGGACAAATATGAAATAAGACAAACCTGTAGTTAAGGTTTTTATATAAGAATAACCTCCACATAGAAGATACGGTTCTGAAAATTCTTTCTACAGCAGAGCTAAGTTGACAGTTCATAAATATAAATCTAAGGTACTTATTTGTATGCATTACAATAATTGTTAATGTCTTTATCCTCTCGGCTCACCTCTAAGCAAGGGAAGTACTATTATCTTCATTCAAATACAGTTGGGAATTGATGCATATAAAACCTAAGTGGAAGACCATCAGCTGGTATAAATGCCATAGATCAGTTGAAGTCAATGGGCAAAGGATCCATCTCTTTAAGCTGCATCTTCACCAGCAGTGGACAATAACTGGTCCACGGGCCAGATGCAGTTTGTCAGGGTTAGCCCTGTCAGGCCACCATCACTGTATTTACCTGCACCTTTGCAGGTATGTGTGCTTGCAGCTCCTGTTTGCCAGGGAACAGCAGTCCACAGCCAGGGGAGCTGCGGGAAGCCGTTACCCAGTCCATGTTGCTCCCCACAGTTCCCATTGCTGGGAATGGTGAGCTGTGGCCAATGGGAGCGGCAAGCACCCGTACCTGCAGAAGTCCAGAAATAGAGTGATGGCAGCCTGCTAGGGGCTAATCCTGATGCACCACCTCCATCTTTTTGCCCACTGCTGGTCTATACTATGAGCTGGGGATACAACACCCCTGCTCATGTGCACATGATAATGTCAGCTTTCAATGAGCTAGAGAAATATAAATAGTAGTGTAGCCCCAGTAGCACTGGTATGGCAGAGGCGTGTGAGCACAAACTCCCCTGAATCCCATGGACATTGTTAAGGTACCTTGCTCTTTATACCCATGCTAACTCAATGAAACCAGCCTTGCATGCAGGGGCTAGACTATATGCCCTCTTGAGATTCTTTCCACATCTATACTTCCCTGATTCTATGGGATGCATAGACTTTTACTTTCTGTGCATTGCTTCCCATCTATCAAATGGAGCAATAACAATTTACAGCAGAGGATCTAGTGCAGGGGGGCAATAATTTCTGACCGGGGACCACTTCAGAAATTTATGAAGTAGTCCAGGGCTGCCCGAGAAGGAGTAGAGCCTCAGGCAAAAGGGGTGGGGTCAGGACACTTCCTGCTTCCCTGCCCACAGACCTTGATTGGTCTGGGGATGGATGAGCATGTGATGTCTTTGCCCCTGCCCCCCCCCTCCCCCACAGAGAACCACCAGCTGTTCTGAACAGCTAGTGGTTCCCTCTAGGTGCCCCTGTCCCTGACAATGGGAGGAGACTTTGCATGCTCACGTCTGCCCCCCAGCCAATCAGGGTTTGAGGGTGGGGAAGAGCGTGTGAAGTCTCCTTCCACCCTGCCCTTGTCCTGCAAGGAGCATGTGGGATACATTATTCTGTCTTGCACAGTGGGACACCTTTCCACACCAAGCCAGCAGTAAGTGTTCTGGCCTCACTGCAGCACAAACCATTACAGTGTAGGTCCAGGCTTCTGGCAACATTCAGTGAGCATCTGTTCTTTATCACTCTGTGTGATTCAGAGAAGAATGGTATTGCACATGGCAACCTGGATGAAGCAAGGGAAACTATTGTAACTGGTACCACAGTGGTACATCTCTGTTTACTCACCCCCAGCAAAGCATGATTTGAGCCCCTGCCCTGCAACCATGCCAGCACCCTCTCTCCCTCCTGTGCAGACTCTTGGGCTAGGAAAGTTGCACTAACCCAGATAATGAAGCAACTAAACATATTTGTAAGCATCTAGAAGAAAACATGGATTTATCAAGAACAATCATGCCAAACCAACTTGAAATCCTTATTTGACAAAATCACAAGCCAACTAAATAGAAAAGTAGATGAGATATATTTCAACTTTAGTAAAACTTTTGATACTGTCTCATATGACCTTATCATAAATAAACTAGAGAGATATAGCCTGGATGAAGCTACTATAAGGTAGGTGAGCTATTAGCTGGAAAAGCTACTCAGAGAGTAGTTACCAGTAGTTCACAATTAAGTTGGAAGGGCATATTGCATGATGTTCCACAAGGGCCAGTCCTGGGTCCAGTTCTGCTCAATATCTTAATAAATTATTTGGATAATGGCACAGAGAATACACTAATAAAGTTTGCAAATGACACCAAGCCGGGAAGGGACGCACACATTTTGAAAGACAGGATGAGAATTCAAAATGATCTTGACAAACTCGAAAAGATATGAAATTAGAAGGGTGGAATTCAATACTGATGACTGCAAAACACTAAGCTTAGGAAGCGGCGAGGAGTCCTGTGGCACCTTATAGACTAACTGAAGTGTTGGAGCATAAGCTTTCGTGGGCAAAGACCCACTTTGTCAGATGCATGCATCTGATGAAGTGAGTCTTTGCCCATGAAAGCTTATGCTTCAACACTTCAGTTAGTCTATAAGGTGCCACAGGACTCCTCGCCGCTTTTGCAGATTCAGACTAACACAGCTACCCCTCTAAGCTTAGGAAGAATACTCAGTTACACAAATACAAAATGAGAAGTAACTGCCTCTAAGAGGAGTATTGCAGAAAAGAGTTTGGGGGGTTATAAGTGATCACAAACTAAATATGAGTCAACAGTATAATATTATTAGGAAAAAAGCAAAGATCATTTTGGGATGTAAAAAAGTCTCAGAGGAGTAGCTATGTTAGTCTGTAAGTTTGAAAACAATAAGTAATCCGGTGGCATCTTAGCCTTAGTCTACGCTGCAGGGTTTTTCCGTAACAAGCCCTTTGCGGAAGAGTTCTTGTGCAAAAATGTGTTGTGCAAAAAGCGCATCCAAACCTCAAAGCGCATTGCAAAAGTGATGTGCTTTTGTGCAAGAGAGCGTCCACACTGCATGGACACTCTTGAGCAAGAAAGCTCTGATGGCCATTCACAGAATGAGCACCTGTGCTTTTTCTGATAAGGGTTTCTTGTGCAAAAACCCCTCTGGAGCGTCCACACCTGCCTTTTTGCACAAGAGCAGTAGCGCAAAAAGGATTTGTTCCTTGTGGGGAGAGGAATAACTATTGGCAAAAACCATCTGTTCTGTCGATTTTCTTGCACACAAATGTGCTTGAGGTGTGGACGTTCTGCCGATTTTTGCACAAAAACCTTGTAGTGTAGACATAGTCTTGAAGACTAACAAATTATACATCTATATATTATCATGAGCTTTCGTGGACAAAACCCACTTCATCAGATGAGCTGGAGAGGAATAACAGGAACCCAGAAATTTATAACAGAAAAAGAAGGGGGAGAAGAAAAAAAAAGATACCTGTCAGTTGAAGACTTGGTGCTAATGAGGCTAATTAACTGGGCTGGAAGTGTCCCAAACTTAGCTTTTTATGAAAAAAATGAGGCATTAAATGCAGGGAAGGCTGGCTTTATTTTGGGATATAGTAAACAAGACAGGAGAAATTCTTCAATTCTACTCACCATCAATAAGGCCTCAGTTGAGGTTCAATACTTAGACCTGCCTTGCTGTCAAGGCCTGAACTAGATGATCTATTGAAGTCCCTTCCATTCATATACTTTTACGATAATATTTACCTTTCAAAATTTAGAAAGTATAAATATTTTACATGACAAACTACCAGTTTTCTTAAGGATGGAAAGAAAATTTTATATGCATAAGTATACTTGTTCCCGAGAAAGCTATTTGTTGGTAAAATAAAGAAAACATGAAAGTTTGTAACTATATACACTTTTCTTAAGGAGATGTTCTTCATTACAAGTGTGCTTTTGTCTTGTGATGTAGTTACAGTAATGGTGAAAAAAATCAGTAATAAATTATGTACAGACTGGCCAAAATCTAAGAAAGAACACCCCAAATCAGTCTTCTTGCTTCTCTTTGGTAGTTTAGAGCCCTAAAGACTGCAGCAAGCTATTTTTAAGAATGCACATATCCATTAACATATGATCAAGCGCAAATCAGTTGTCACTGACATATCCAAATCATAAAGCTTGGATTCAGAGCTGAATTTCCTTAAAGCTTGGTGACATTTATTGACAGGGTCTTGGTTTAGCAGATTTTAAAAGGATTACAGGTAGCAAAATCTGAACATTTTTGAAGGTCGTTTTTTCATTGAAATTTTTCCTGGGGGAGGGTAAGTTTCTTACTAGTACCAGTTATGTACTTTAAGATCCAGACTTGAATGTGAAAGGGGGCAGTTCTAGAGCTTTGCTTTGAGCTGGTCTCCAATTGCTACCTATATAAAAAATGTGTTTTGAAGTAGAGCGACTACATAATGTGTACTAGTTCATTTATTACTGTGTGGTGAATGAGACTGTTTTATGCTCATTAGTAAATGCAGCTTTGTTTAATATGCAATGAAATTTGCATCCCAATTTTTCCCCTATCATTTTCCATGTAAGGAAAGGGCCTCCATGGGAAGTCTACTTCATAGAATATTAAGATGATTTTAGAAGAAAGTGTTCTATCTTACCTGTGAATTTGTGTGCTTGAGTGGTTCTAAAGCTAACACAGGGAGACAAACTCTCTGCCATTGTAAATGGGTGAAACACCACCAAGTTCAGGGAAGTGGTGTTCATTTACACCATATTTTCCGTACCATATTTTAGTGTAAGATTGCATAAGTATCCTACATTTATTTTTTTAAATTATTTGCATATTTGTCATCTGACCGAGACAAGAAAAAGGACTGATAAATTGGGCCACCAAAAATTGAAAAAGCTAATTGTTTTATTACATACCTCATATCATAAGGAATGCATGACATTGCTTCAGAGGAGAACATATTGCACCATACTATAAACATTTTACAGTTGTAACTTGTTCATCTGCATTTATATAAATCAGTAGCATGTACCCCATCGCAACATCAATACAGTTTTCATGTACCTTTGTATATATGCCATTCTCATTTAAAAAGTTGTGTTAAGTTCAGAGGGAAAACTATCCTTTATACTTAGACCTTAAAAGTAGTAAATAAGCATTTACCAGACTCAAATGTACAGAGAATTGGACGAGCATACTAAATATGTCCACTTGCTTAATACAAGACAGAATGCTTTCCACTTAATCAAAGTGCCAGAATAGTGTATATTATTTTAAATATCACAATATTATACACAGAAATAGGCAAGGTTGCATTTGATACAGCCTATTTTTAATAAAAAATGAACAATTCACTTAAACATGTGATTTCAAACTCTTTTGCATAATCTTGTATGAAAAAAATTATGTGCACTGCTTTTATACTCATGTATGAAAATATATTTATTTGATATACTTGAATTGCACAGTAGCATTTCCCAAAAGCTGCGTAATCTATTCAATCTCATTTAATTTCCTGCAGTGTCAAACTTCTTCAGTATAATAATTCTGCAAGTATAGAAATGCTGTAGAAACAATCCTTCAAGGAAAACTGATAAAGTAACATTTACATAAGTACAAAATATACAGCAAAGTTAAAATTTCATTAAATAAAATACATAGGTTAGCTGATTGTCTCAAACCATAAGATAACACCTCATTTTAAATGGTAACCTTTGGGGAACTTTTCTCCATCGATACGTGGGAGATTTACAAAGCAGTAAAGGGAGTTAATATTTCCCATGTACATCAGTAGAAAAGAATTCCCGCCCCACACTTTTGCACACAGGGCATTGCAGGCACAACTCCTGGTAACAATGATAACTGAGCATACAACCTTCCATGTATTATGCTGAATAGTGGGCCAGACCCATCCTGACCCCTAGAAGCAAGTTTAGACCAGTGTATGACATCATTACTAATTTCACTAGTATTCAGAGTAACACCACCAGCAACAACAATTTTATGACATTATTGTGATGGTCTCATATACCTCACATGAATTTTACTGCAATCTGGCAACCAATGCACCATTAAAATAAAGTGTTGCCAGAATACCTCACTTTTTTCTGTTTAAAACAGGTAGATATGAAATTAGTCTAGTTTATCTTAAATTGATCCCCTGAAAATAAATGTGTGGGTTTTTTTTTTAAAATAACGAGTCCCTACTATAAATCAGCTATTTTAATCCTAACATGTTTTGGAATGGAAGTTAAGTGCATCAGCACTATTTTAGCAAAGAGGCATACCACAATCTAAGACTACAGCAGAATTGTATCCCCGATGTTCACTCCTGGTCCAGACGTATATTGGCTGTAGCGAAGCATCGGCCTAGACTCTGAAATACTGGTGCAATAAGAACATCTGTCATACTCTTCCATACAGTCTGCACAGAAGGCAAGACCATGAGGCAGGTCTTTACAAAAGGCATCACAATCCTAAAAAGAAGAAGAAAGTGGAAGATTTGAGGATTACCACTACTACAAAATAATGGAACTACCAGTCAATCCTTGGTTACATTTATTCATGGCAGTGAAATCTTTTTTTTTTCCTGGTTAAATAAAAGTTCGAGACATTTAAAGCCTTCAGAAAAATAGGAAAAGTGATGAAGAATCCTGTGGCACCTTATAGACGAACAGTTTTATTGGAGCATAGGCTTTCATGGGCAAAGATCCACTTCGTCAGATGTATCTGACGAGGTGGGTCTTTGCTCATGAAAGCTTATGCGCCAATAAAACTGTTCGTCTATAAGGTGCCACAGGACTCCTCGTTGCATTTGCAGATTCAGACTAACATGGCCACCTCCTGATACTTGACACCAGAAAAACAGGAGTTCATCTATGCTGAGAAGCAACATATTGTGTAATTTATGCTAAAGGGATTTGACTTCTCTTCATTTTTTTGGGCATTTCATCAAGCTAGAAGTTGTTTAAATGTTGTTCAGCACAGATAAAAAACAAACGTAGAAATGATTTATGTTATGTTGAACTATGACTGTAAAGTGGTTTTCTAAAAGGCTGCAGCACAGAGCAATACTAAATGTTTGTCTGTTTGGGTTTTCAGCCATTATCAAATCAAGTCCAACAATGCAAACAGTATGCTAATATGTCTATGTTGCACTCTCAGCTAACCCAGATGGATTTAAAGAAGAATTGTTCTTCTAAAGCCTTCTATTTCTTTGTCTCTGCTGAAACAGCAAGTAATGTACATACTATATAGAACTTTGAATGCTGCTGGAATAATATGCATGCAGCATAAGAGGGGACACTATACTCAGACGTGTGGCTACGGCTACCTTCAGTTCAGCTGTTTATACCAGGGGTTGGAACTTCAGACCTGGGAGATGGATACGCCCCCTAGCTTACCTGGATCCAGCCCAGGAGGCTCAGCATTGGGAGCCTGTGCTGGTGCTCCAGCTCCCCTAGCCTCTCATCTGCAGGGCTGGAGCACACAAAACCTACTTGGCTGGGCCCAACCTAGGCTCTGGTGTGCAAGGGGAATGTGGGCAGTGTCTTTCTTCTTCTCAGTCAGGGGCTTCTCACCATGCTTCTCACTTGTGTTTTTTTTTGGGGGGGGGGGAAGTGATCAGCAGCCCCCAACAGAACAAAGGTTCTCTACTTCTGGTATATACAATATAGTATAGAGTGTGCTGCTAGATAAATTGCACCTTCTCTTCTGATTTCCATGAGTAGCTTATGATTTTCTCTACATTATTATCTGATCAAATTATTTGCTGAATAACTTGGTGCAATTTAAACCGTCACCCCAAATCCTATGTGGGAAGCTGCATCAGGAGTGTGGGAAGCAGTTGGAAATCACTCTTAATAGAGAGGTAGTGGTAAAGCCAAAATCCTTGGGTAGGACCTCTGGCAAGGACAGCAGTAACAGAATGTTTATTTCAGGGGAGATTTCCTACTACTGCTCCCCACCAGTATTCTGGAACAATCCTCTCCTTGATTAGCCTCTTCTACTTTCTGAGGTGCACAAGACCAGTGTTTCTCAACCCTTCTTTACAAAGTACTATACCCCTTTTTTTAAAAAAAGCATAAGTACCCCCAGTATCTACAGTTTTTAGACACACAACATTTTTTTCTTCCATTGCAACACATTTGTTTAAACAACTTAATCGTAGCTGGGTGGGCAATGAAATTTTTGGGTGTAAAAAGTATAAAAATAATAAAGTGCTGTAAAATTTAACGCAAAAATTCAAGTTTTCCTCAAATTTCAGTTGTGTTGATGTACCCCCCCTCCCAGACTTCTCTCGGGTACCCCTTAGGGTACTCGTACCACTGGTTGAGAAACATTGCACAAGACGGATCTAGGCTCTACAGTGGAACAGGCTGCAGGCAGTCAGAGCCCCTCAAGCTCCACTTAGAGCAGAGGGTACATCTACATTGCATCTGAGAGCAAATCTCCCAGCCTGGGTGCACAGACTTGCTCTAGTGCTCTAAAAACAGCTGTATAGACAGCATCTGTGGCTGGGGGAGGAGATCAGGCTCTCAAGCCCCCTCTAGCATCTACCCAGCTATTTTTATAGTGCTGGCATGAACCCTGCAAATGCAATTTGGTGGGCATGGGCTGGGAAGTTTGCTGTGGGATATGGTACAGATGTGCCTAATGAGAAGACACAGCCACGTTTCCAAAAGTGAATTAAATCCAGTGGCTTAGAATGTAATCAAAGTGATAGTTAAGACTTATAACAGAAATGCTGTTAACACTTAATAGGCAGTCACGAAAATAGTCCCCGCTGCCCAAGATGGAATACAGTATGAGGTTCTAGTCTATTGCTTCACAAAGATCCTCCCCCTACGAACAGGCAGGTGGGGTGAAGAAGGCAGAGAGAGAAACATCTTTTCCTTTTCATTTCCTGCAGTCAAGAAGTGGGGAGAAGAGATGAGGGAGGACGGACTCCTCTCACATTGACGCCACACAATGTCAGGACAGTTATTGGGTGGCTCTCTGATTCCATTCATTCAGGGAGGATGAGGCTTTCCAGCTCTCATTATTCTGTGGTCATCAAGGCTGAGTACCACAGAATGGAGGGCTAGAGAAAAACGTGAAAGGTGAGAGACATCCACTTCTTTGCATCTTGGTCATTGTGCATGTAGCAAGTAGTGGAGGGAAGTGCAGGCCCTGATACAGATTAATGCCAAGTACCTGCAGCTCCAAATGCAGTCAAGGCATGAAGTTGATTGGCTTTTGGGAATCTTTACATGGGCAGAGGAGAACTTTGCTTTCCAGTGTTGGAGAGGAGATCTGTGCATGCTACACTAGCTTAATGGAAAGTTCCCCAAGAGAAAGCTGCAAGTCCACAACTTTTTTCTCAGGGGTAGGACTTTAAAGAACAAACACTAGGACATTTTTTAGGGAGGAAAGAAAAAAAAAAAAAAAAAGAGTAGAGCCAAATTCTGCCATGAGTTGTAAAAGACAAACAAGTTAGGCTTCAAAATGGTTGCATACATGTATCTCAGAGCAATATTTGGTCTCTGATCTATGGTATGGCTCAATTTTGAGTGCATCATCTGGAATGCTGGTATTGAAGCAGCACAGCCTAGCCATAAACAAATCACTTCAACAGAAAATTCCAGCTCCAGTTTAAGGATATCTCTTAAAGTTTACTCAAGATAGTCACATGGAGCCTCTAACAGTTGGTGTGACAATTTTTCAACAACTTACAGTCTGTAGCATGAGAGAAAGAAATCACTACAGGCAAAGGAATGCAGAAAAGTAACTTTGCAATGAGCTCGTACACAGATCGCTAAACTGTTAGCTGGCATTGGCAGAGTTTCAGACTCTCTCATTCTTGCCCAGATAGTGCAACCATAGAGACCGGCTTAATGTCAGTGTGAGGGAGGGTCCAGGACATGTTACTCTTTAATAGGAACATAAAAATGAAAATTTAAATCAAATCCCACTGTTGGTATTTTTCTCATTTAATTTTCTTTTTCTCCTTACCTGCTCCCATTACATGTTGTGCAATATACTGCATTTCTTTAAAATTAATCAAGCTACCAAGAGCTAGAGTCTGCTCTCAGATATGGGATGCACAACCACTGCTGAAATCCTGGGGAGTTCTAGCTGAGTGAGGAATGCCAAGTCAAGCCAGGCTTATGTGGATTTTTAGTGTGGCTTTATAGTTACAACACTACTTTGCATATCTACAGCATTTTCCATCTGAGGACCTCAAAGTGTTTTACAACAGCATGGAATTTAGCCTCCTAAAAGACCCTATAATATAACTGGCTCAGTTTCATTGATGAAGAAACTGAGGCACAGAGGCTCTGCAGGCCTCTTCTGCAGCCAGTTACATCGGACTGCAAACTCACAATCTGTTAGTTGAGTTTTCCGGGAATTGTTCCAAAAAGGGAGGGTTTGAATGGAATTCCTATCCTCTCACCCACAAAACAAGCAACAGGTATGTTCCTAAGCCCAACAGGATTCCAAAGGAAGCCACAGTACTAGCTATTCAGAAACCCTAAGCTACCCACCACTCCATGAGGTCTCCTGCCCAATCACCAGATCCTGGGGAAACAGCTCCATTCAAATCCATACTCCCAAGGAACCTGGAGAAGGCAGATAATGCTGCACAGAAATTAAGACTCAAGCTTTATTAATTTTAGGTTGGAGTTTGTGGGGAAAACTAGATTAAGCTGATCATCATCATCTACTTGAAATAGATCCTGGGTTGGGTAGGGATGGAGCTAGAGGTAGCTAAGTAGAGCAAACTAGATTCTAGAGCTACACCTCTCCCAGGGCATAACAGGTGATCAGAATGAAAGCTTTCTGTATTGGTAAAGGGTGTGGATGTGGGTGTTGTGTGTAATAATTAGGCCCAGAGAGAAACTAAAGCCATAATTTTCATAAGTGGATGCTTATGGTTAGACACCTCTATCACTGAAGTGCTGAGCAGCCCCTGTTAAAATCAGTGGGGATTATTCATAGTATCAACTTTCAAGGACTTAATTCAGTAAAATTCATGTCTGCATTCAGTTGCATTGAAGCTCATACAAGAGGTGTTTCTGGGGTACAAAAACAACATTATTAATGAACTGGGGCTTATTAAATCAGACTACAACATCTTTAGATGTTTAAAGAGCTGCTAACTCTAGCTATCCATGCCTGAAAATAAGTTCTGACAATGAAAATCTTATCTAAAACTAGCATGCAAAGAAAATCTTGGTTGGTGCGCATGCTACTGGGCCTTTTGTCATCCTACTCTTTTCACCTGCTGTGCAGTCAGGTGGATTCCCAACTTTCTCTTATATAGCCCTTTCATTTCCATCCCCTGGTTCTTTTTTCCTTCCATCCATCTCCACATAGCTGACTTTCTGTTTTGAAGATTTTCCAAACCATTGCTAAAAATATAGCAAAGCATATCAGCTTTCTTGTGAGATTCTAGAGCTACTGCCTCTTGCCTGTGGGACTGGCCATGGGGCCAGGGTCAGACTGCCTGAGCTTAGCAAGGGAACCCTTTCCTGAAGGTGGCTAGGGTGCACAACATTGCATGAAGCACTGACCAAGCCTCACACTAAAAGACAGAGGCAGCAACTTTGATGATAATAGTAAAGCTAAGGTTATTTTTTTCAGCAAAGCAGCATGGGAAAAGAGAAGTAGCTGGCTCAACTGAGTAGGGGACTGGGTGACAAACCAATGAGAAAAAGTTGTAATGGAGAAAAAAAGTTGCAATGGGAAGAAGCAAAACATGGCCCTCCAACTCAGCTGGCATAATACCTCTACCAAGCCCTTACATTAAATAAATGTGAAATAAAAAAAACCCAATGAATGGCTCTGCAGTACCTTAGAGATTAACAAAAATTTATACGGTATCCTGAGATTTCAGGAGCACACACCATTAAATACATATATGATTAAGTAATCTGCATAGTCCAAGAAACTAAGCCATCACCATTATTATTATTTATAACCTAAGTACAGGGCTGGTTTTACCATGTGGTGAACTGAGGCAGCCGCCTCAGGTGCCAGACTGTGTGTGTGGGGGGGTGGGGTGGGGTGAAGGAGGTCACTAGGACGCAGAGAATTGAGACCTTTCAATGTTTTGGCCCAAGCAAGGGGGCACGGGGGCATCATTTGAGCTCCCTGCCACAGGTGCCAAAATGTTGTGGGCCAGCCCTGCCTAAGTAGCATGTAGCAGCCCAAGCCAAGATCAAGGCCCCACTGTGCAAAGCACAGCAAAATTCAAAGAAAGAAACAGTCCCTGTCCTAAGGAATTTGCAAATTACATAAACAAGACAGGCCTCTGGTAGAAATTATACAGATGAAGAACTGAGCACAAAAAGTGTATTGTTGTCCCTTTAATAAATACTCAAATTGACCTGATTATACTAGATGTAGAGGTGACTATCACTTGTTAGGATCTATGGCAATAACACAAGAATGGTTCACTCTCCCTTGTGAAACTGAATTCATAAGAGGCACTTCTTTACTGTATATGGAGATTAACGTTTCAGTAAGAAGACAACTGAAGTGGAAGGCAATTCATTTACTCACCAAATATGCAGACAGCTGAGTACTGCAAAGACAATTCCTGCAACCAGAGCCAGTGGAATAGCAAGGAACAGAGTCAGGAGCTTGTACAGCACGTATCTGCTGAGCTCAAAAAGAGCGTGGCTGCAGATCCAAACTTTGTCAAAGGAGTGAGATGACGCAGGCTCTGCTATGACATCCTCAAACCCCAGCTAGAAGGACAGAGAAAACACCCCCCGTGTAAAGGCAATAGCAGGCGCTGGGGTTGAAGAGGGAACTAAACTGGAGCCTCTGCGACGGATGCTGGGAAAGAGGCAGAGTAGGTTGCACTGGGCTATGTTTAATTTCCCTGCCGCGGCTTTATAGTACAGCAGATGGATTTTGGCTACAGACCCCTGCAGAGAAGGAAACTCGCTGGGCGTGACCTGCACAGGTGCTGGGGCAGGCTGGGCTCAGGCGGGATCGGACAGAGACACCCCGCGATTTTGGTACTGCCCAGTTTAAAACAACAGCCCCTTATGGGAAAACAACCGCCCCGGCTCCTGGGAAGAAAGGGAGGTGCCCAAGCCGGTCACGGTGGCTGCAGCGCGGCGGCTAAGGGGAATCGCAGCCGCCTGCTTTGCAGGGACCCAGGGGCCGGGGCGGCGAGCAGAGACCAGCGCGCGGAGGCAGCGGGGCGCTCAGGTGGCCGCCGGGGACCCTCCCTCACCTTCAGGTGGGTGTTCAGCCCCCGCGGGTCTCTGCCCTGGCCGCTCTCTGCCAGCTTCTCCGGACCGGCCAGCGCAAGGCCGCCGGGGCGCCCCAAGCTGTCCTCGGCCATGAAGATTTTGGTGTCTCCAGTCTCCTTCTCCAGCCCCATGGCGGCTCCGCTAGTGCGCTCCCTCCGGGGCGTCCCCGCAGCCTCTGGGCTTGGGTGGAGCCGGGCTGGCCCGGAGTCCCGCCCCGGCGAGCGGCGCGCCCGCAAGGGGCTGCCTTCTGGCTCCTGCACAGGCTCCGCCCTGCCGAGGGAGGGAGAGTCCGCGCCCTGCACCGTTCCCGCGCCGGGGCTGGGGCATCTCCCCCTGCCCTGCTAATTGCTAAATAGGGTGACGCCACAGGCCTCCTTGCACCCCCTCACCGCAGGCACCAGTGGCCCATGGCTGGGCTGCAGCGACCGGGGTGACTCCCTGGCCCCGCTCGCGAGTGGGGGGATCCGAGGATGGGTCCCCGGAGAACAGGGCCTGTTACATGCCCTGACTGTTCTGGGGTAGCTGGGCGGGACCATAGCTATGGGTGGGCCTGAGTGGGCGGTGGCAAACCTACTTAGCATCCAGGGCCAGAGCCTCAGGATTTCTTGCCCACATGCTCAGGGTTTATTTGGGGTCGGGAAGGAATTTTCCTCCAGGGTAGATTGGCAGAGACCCTGGAGGTTTTTTGCCTTCCTCTGTAGCGTGGGAGGCGAAAATGGCGATCAGGATTTTTTTGCGGAAAAGTGCGTCTAGATTGGCCACGGACGCTTTTCCACAAAAAGTGCTTTTGCGGAAAAGCGTCCTGCCAATCTAAACGCGCTTTTCTGAAAATGCTTTTAATGGAAAATGTTTCCGTTAAAAGCATTTCCGGAAAATCATGCCAGTGTAGATGTCGCCTGGCTGTGAGTGGGCTGCCAGCGGCTGATTCTTATTGATGGTACATGCATTCAAATTGACATCAAGATAACTGAGCCCCTGTTAAAAAGAAACAATGTGCAGCTGGGTTCCTTCCATTTACCTTGGTTGACTTTCGGGTTCCAATGGGGGAAAGGAGACAGGGAGAGAGGTGACACCCTCCCCCCCCAACTTCTCAAACACAGGGGCTGTGTCTACATTGGCATCCCTTTCCGGAAAAGGGATGCTAATGAGACACTTCGTAATTGCAAATCTGCGGGGGATTTAAATATCCCCCGCGGCATTTGCATTTACATGGCTGCCGCTTTTTTCCGGCGCGGAGTTTTTGCCGGAGAAAAGCTCCGGTGTAGACGCGATTTTCCGGAAAATAAGCCCTTTTCCGGGAGATCCCTTATTCCTACTCGAAAGGCTTATTTTCCGGAAAATCACGTCTACAATGGCGCTTTTCTCCGGCAAAAACCCCGCGCCGGAAAAAAGCGGCAGCCATGTAAATGCAAATGCCGCGGGGGGTATTTAAATCCCCCGCGGATTTGCAATTCCGAAGTGTCTCATTAGCATCCCTTTTCTGGAAAGGGATGCCAATGTAGACACAGCCAGGGAGAAGTGACACTCTCTAACATGGGGGAAGTGACTGACCAACCTGACTATCCATGCCCACCACATTCCACTCACCAGCTACGTCTACACTGGCCCCTTCTTCGGAAGAGGCATGCTAATTTAGAACTTTGGAATAGGGAAATCCACGGGGGATTTAAATATCCCCCGTGGGATTTAAATAAACATGGCCGCCGCTTTTTTTCCGGCTTGGGGAAAAGCCGGAAAAGAGCATCCAGACTGGTGCGATCCTCCGGAATAAAGCCCTATTCCGGAGGATCTCTTATTCCTACTTTCAAGCACATCTTTTCTTCCCCATTCTCCCCCCTTTCCCCTCCCCCCCCTGCTTATGGCTGAAAGCAGCTTATCCCTTCCTGTCCGGAAGGCTACGTCTATACTGCACCTCTTGTGCAAAAGCCTATGCAAATGAAGCACGGATTATCATATTGCCATGTTTCATTTGCATAATTAATTAGGGGCCGTTTTTGCACAAGAGGCTTTTGTGCAAAAAGGAGCTGTGTAGACAGCTCCTTTTTGCGCAAAACCCCACTCTTGCACAAGAGCTGATCTTTTGGAAAAAATGAGGAAGAATGGCTCTTGTGCAAGAGGGCGTTTTTGCACAAAAATAAGCTGTCTACACAGCTCCTTTTTGCACAAAAGCCTCTTGGACAAAAATGGCCCCTAATTAATTATGCAAATGAAGTGTAGCAATATGCTAATTTACAGTTCATTTGCATAGGCTTTTGCACAAGAGAGGTGCAATATAGATGTAGCCACAGTGTTGAAAGGCAGCTAACTTCTCTAGACTGCTGCTGGCCACCAACATAACCCAGCCACCTCCTTTTCCCCTGGCTACCACATGAACAGGAAGAGTTTAAGCCTAAAGGGTGTATTGTGAATCAGTGCCCAAGGAACTTGACTGCAGAGGCTACCACAAACCTGGCAGGAGCGATGTCCCAGCAAGGGAGGGTGCCTAGGTGATATAGCAGTCTGACTTTCCTTAGAGTCAGGGCCAAACACAGTTGGGGGAGCCAAGGGGTAAAGAGAGTACTCTGCCCCTGCCAAGGGGGCTGCTGCAGAGCTTGCAGGTTTGTGGTGTGAATTGCCTGGAAATCACTTCTCACCGCCCCCCCCCCACTCCAGAGCTTAGCTGAGGAGTGGAAAGGAGTCCCTGTGCCAGTGTTGTGCATGGCTTCGGTACATGTAGGGCTTGGCTCCTCACCAGCACTCAGGTCTTGGGCTTTCTTGGGGTGCCAGCCCAGTCAGAGGCAGCGGGACAAGGAAGGAGCCTGTCAGCTAGGCTGTTGGTGAGCTGGTTCTTTGCACAACCCTGGGAGTAGGATATGTCCCATAGGGGGAGGAGGGAGGGGTAAGGAGAAGCAGCAGGGCTGAGGGGGGGCAAAGAGGCACAGCAGGGAGAGGACAGTGAAAGGGGGAGCACATAAAGGGTCAATGGGTGGGCAGCAGAGGTGACATATAACAGGCTGATACTTGGCACCTGCCTGTACTTGCCAACCACTGCAGCATACAGCACTCAGCCAGTGCCAGCTGGAAATGAGATGGGGAGGAAGGATGGAGCCACCATTCAGAGGGGGCTGTGCTGATGGATCAGCAGGAAAGTGACTGGCCCCGCATCTTCGCTCCACTATAAGTGTTGCACCCCCACACCCATTGTGAGCCATGGAACCCCTTTCCCACTCACCATTGATTGGTAGCAGGCTGTCAAGCAGGGATCTGTCACTATCCATCCAAACTGTGTCCAGTCTCATGGATCTTTTATGGAACATCTTATTTTCTTTCCTCTTATGCCCTGCCTAAACCTACCCATAGTCTATAACAAGTAAATGAGAAGTGGCCCA
This sequence comes from Pelodiscus sinensis, assembly GCF_052426305.1. NCBI lineage: Eukaryota > Metazoa > Chordata > Testudines > Trionychidae > Pelodiscus > Pelodiscus sinensis. Next base: position 47,851,749 of record NC_143052.1, read on the forward strand.
GTTATCCTTCACTGAAAATCCTCAGCATCTCATTCTCAGGCTTTGTTTCTCCATTTTATATAACTCATTCCTACTAGGCTGCGTCTAGACTGGCAAGGTTTTCCGCAAAAGCAAGTACTTTTGCGCAAAAACTTGCCAGCTGTCTACACTGGCTGCTTGATTTTGCGCAAAAGCACTGACGTTCTACTGTCCAAAATCAGTTCTTCCGCAAATGCTTTGATGTTCCCGTTCAGGGAAAAGCCCTTTTCCGGAAACGTTTTTGTGGAAGAGGGCCAGTGTAGACAGCTAAAAACTGTTTTGCGCAAAAAAGCCCGGATGGTGAAAATGGCGATCGGGGCTTTCTTGTGCAAAACCGCGTCTAGATTGGCACGGACGCTTTTCTGCAAAAAGTGCTTTTGCGGAAAAGCGTCTGCGCCAATCTAGACACTCTTTTTTGCAAATGCTTTTAACGGAAAAACTTTTCTGTTAAAAGCATTTGCGGAAAATCATGCCAGTCTAGACGTAGCCCTACTGTATTATCTTATACAATGGTGTGACTATAGCAAAGTAAAGGGATAATTTCTGAAAGGCTTTGGTAGCTGTTTGAAAGCACTGATGTATGAACACCCATATATTGACACTCGCTGATTTCTGCTACAATACAATATCCATTATCACATCTCACTCTCCAAAAAGAGACTTTGAGGTTTATAATCCAGCTACTATTCATGTCTGTTACAATGAACCTGGAAACTCTCAGTCATCATTTTCTTGCATTCATACTGCTGCATCAAATTAGTATTAGCTTCAAGCCTTGAACAGTTCTGGCATTCATAGCAATATCAGATTTGGATAAGATGTCACCTAAAGCAATGATAATGATGTTGTATCGTTAGGTGGGCAATTCCTGCAGAGAAGCTCCATGTTATTCCTTTATTTCAATCTATGTATGGAGCTTTATGTTTTTCGTTTCTGTGCTGCAGCCAAATATTGCCTTGTGTACACTTCTAGTCTCATAGGAAATAATGAATGGAACATAATAATGAAGGAGTATGACATTAATTATGTTATTTATTGGAGAATCTGCAGGTAAAGTCAATCCTGATTCCTGTTCGTCAGCCTTGCTCACAAATATAAACTTACAGTGTGCTAGTATGTGTTTGGAGAAAATATTGTGACTTAAGGCTCTTTTTTGAGCTTCAGTTCTTCTTGGTGTCTTCTGGAAGGTTTAAATAATCTATAATAATAACAATTAATATTTCCATTGTGCTTAGGGGTCCCCCATCATAGACTAGGGCACAAGCCAAAACAACGGCCCTTCATGCCAGCAAACAGTTTGTCGTTTAAATAGAAGCTAAGAGAGAACAGTTGGAGATAGATAGATAGATAGATAGATAGATGGTTGAGGAAGTATAAGGAAGGAATGAGGCAATATTGGGCAGTATCAAAGTCAGTGGTCTCAGCACACTAGCAGCCTACCCCTTATTAAGTTTTTTGTAGGAATTGTAGCAAAGGAGTTTGAAGGAGGGATTGTCAGAAGGATAAGGAGGAGGCACCTTTATTTATGTTTATTATGCTGTCCCCCTCAACTTGAGGGGAAGCGTGGGAGAAAGCATCTATCAAATTTGGTAAACAGACTTTTAGAGGGGGCAGGTCTCTGAATTCAGAAGTAGAGGGAAAACCACCTTTGCATATATTGCTACAATAATTTTGTCATTTGAATAAAAAAAATGATGTGGCTCAGATTAGCTGCTGAGTAGCATCTCCAGTGTGTACTATCATTCACTAAACTTACTTTATGTAGATACTCTGATGATGAATAATATCCATTGAATAATATCCATTGTCCTGTAAAAATATTTTAAAAAATCAGAGATTTATGTTTGCTGATGTTCTACTAATATATTTCTAATGTATTTCTTCCCACTCCTAGCTTAGCTTACAGCTTCTCTTGTATTGCCAGTGAGAATAGGTACTGTATAACAAAAAACAAAGTAAATCAAGTGTAGAACAGAATTTGCAAAGAGTGTCCTTTCCCCCTAAGTATCTTAATAAAATCCTGTAATGAAGACTCTGTCCAAGACTCTGGTCCCCACCCCTCAAACAAACTGCTGGAGGCTCTTCTGCTTAAACAAAAGAAAACTTCATTCTCAGATTGGCCTACAAACAAACAAACAAAGACAAACAAACAAACAAACAAACGACAATAAGACTCAAAAGTTCTGTACAGTTCTTCTTGGCTGGCTGCTTAAACAAACCAAAGCATAGACAACAGATAAACAAACCACAGGTTAATTCTCAACTCTTACACACCTAGGGTATGTCTACACTACCCTCCTAGTTTGAACTAGGAGGGTAATGTAGGCATACCGCACTTGCAAATGAAGCCCGGGATTTGAATTTCCCGGGCTTCATTTGCATAAGCGGGGAGCCGCCATTTTTAAAACCCCGCTGGTTCGAACCCCGTGCAGCGCGGCTACACGGGGCTCGAACTAGGTAGTTCGGAATAGGAAGCCTAGTCCGAACTACCTAGTTCGAGCCCCGTGTAGCCGCGCTGCACAGGGTTCGAACCAGCGGGGTTTTAAAAATGGCGGCTCCCCGCTTATGCAAATGAAGCCCGGGAAATTCAAATCCCGGGCTTCATTTGCAAGTGTGGTATGCCTACATTACCCCGCTAGTTCGAACTAGCGGGGTAGTGTAGACATACCCCTAGACTTCCTATGCTTCCTGAGGGAGATGGAGATAGGTTCCTTTAGTTTACCCTCCCTGGAGAATTTCCTCTCTTTATAAGTTTCTCTCTTAGGAATGCAGCACACTTGCCTTTATTTAATCAAGCTCATTAAGGATGAGGTGTCCTTTTCTCAACACTCCAGAGCTGTATGAAGAACTTTCCTGGTGTCTAGATGTCCCTGGAGTCCTAATTACCTAATGTCTATAGGTGGATGTTGTTTCCCTTTATTAGAGATACTGGGCAATGGGTGTATCAAGAAATTCATGACTGCAACGGCTTACTGTGTTGCTGGGCACAGAGACATTTTTTTAATGTGTAAGCCTAGCTAACATACAATAGATAGATACATTTTGTGATCTCTGCAACATGTTATACTTACTTGGTATATGTCATTTACCAACATTTCTACTCTTGACAGATACATTAACCAAAAATATTTTCCATTTAACGGTATCCTTTGAAAGAGAGAATTTAGATACCGAGATCAAGAGAACAAAAATATTCCATTTAAATAGATGAGAGCTAAGGTTCTGTGATGAAAACCTGAATTTATTTGTATTTGTTAAGAGTGATGGAACTAATTCCTATTTTCTGTTCTGTGGCTTCATGTGACTCTAGTGCTGTAGAGAGAGCGTGCTTGGCCAGATGTGTAAGATTTACAGTGTTCTTAATTAATCTTTTCCTTCCTTTTCAATTCTTATGTTTGTGAATGATGTAATAGAGCAATGTACTGTTAGTTTCTGTACCTTTTAAAATTAAGGTAATTGTAGATTACATTTTGGAATTCATTTAGAGCCAAAGAATGGGCAGGTCTGTTCCACTCTAACTTTAAACAACATACTCCAGTTTGTCCTTTGTTCTATAAGTAAAGGATGTTCCTGTTTAAGCTTTGAGCATCACTGCTTGTTGTAATACTTTATATACAAATAGAAGCTATCTTTCCTGAACATAAAAAGGATGCCAATTTAATCTCTGTTAGCACAATTTTTTAAAATTAAACTTTGCTTTGAGAAGAAAGACCTCTCCAATCTCTGCATCAGGATCATGGTTACAGTCCACCTGAATATCTGTCCATTTCAGTAAAGTTTTCAGTGTTTTCCTTTTATTATTTAAAATCAAAACCAAACAAAAAACTTTCCCTGGTATCATACATCTTAAAAAATAACACTGCAGCTTGAATAACACTATATATTTTCAAATAGCTTAATAAACAATGGGCCATATTAATTCTATGTGTAACTCCACTCCTTTCACTTGAGGGGTGAAATCCTGGCTTCCTGGAAGTTAAGGGTAAAATCTCCCTTTGATTTCACAGGGGACAGTTTTCACCGTTGGTCACTGAATGAAATAATCCTCATACTCCCACTTTGTGTAGCTGAGTAAATTTAATCACCCCCTTTCTACAGCTGGAATATTGAGTCACAAAATCCCAGAGTTGATGTGATTAATGGTGTAATTATGAATTTGGCGTAAGATGAAGTAAAAGGAAAAATATAATTGGGTGTAAAATAGTGCTTTCATACACATGGCATTCAATGGCTATACAAGACATGTTAAGACAAAAAAAGAAATCACTCCAGAATTGAGCACCCCTGAGTTTGTAGATTCAAGTTCCAGATCTGAATCTAATCTTTCCCAGTGTTCCGGGTGGTTAGATTTGGTGTTCGGATTTGGCAAATTACATATGTAGATAGGTTTGAGTTGCAAACCTAGATCTGTTGTTTTGGTTGAACTACATACATAAGCAAATGTGACTTACTTGCTGCAGCAGTAGCCAAAAAAGCTACTTATGGAAGGATGTAGGGAAAAATAATTTGCACCTGGTCCACACCAATTCAACTCCGTTGATTCAATGATTCCTGACTGTTTTGATGTAAGAGGAGGGGAATCAGACTTTATTTCTGTGTGTGAATCTTTTGGATTTTTCTTTTATCCAACTCTTGTCCTGTCAGCTGATTTTCATGCTACATTAACTTTCCTCCTGCATTCTGAATGTAAGGCCACATCTACATTATGGGCTGCACAGTGGCACAGCTCTAACATTGTTGTTATGCTGGTGTATCAGTGTCGTGTAGACACTTCCTACAACAATGGGAAGGGATTTTCCATTGCTGTAGAAATACTACCTCTCCAAGTAGCAGTAGCTGGGCTGGTGGAAGCATTCTTCACCATTTTAGTGTGTCTATGCTCAGGGTTAGGTCAGCATAGCTACAAGACTCAAGAGCAGGGGTACTGAAACAAATGTGTATAGTGGAGGTTCTGAGAGCCATTGAACTAAACTGTAAACCTTTATATGATGGAAACCACTTCAAACCAGAGGTATTGTAGCACGCTGGGACCCTTAGTTCCAGCACCTATGCTCAGAGGTGTGAATATTTCACACTTATGAACAACATAATTATATCTATCCAATTTTTAAGTGTAGACCAGGGGTGGGCAATAATTTTTTGCTGGGGGCCCACATTGGAAGGGGCGGGGCCTCAAAAGGAAGGGGCAGGATGCTTCAGGCTTCCCCACCCACAGGCCATGATTGATCTGGAGGTTGGGCAGCCCCATTCCCCCCCTTCCCACTAAGCACCCCCGCCCCTGGCAGTGGGAAAAGACTTCCTGTACTCCCCCACTCTCAGGCGAATCAGAAGTGCTGTGCGCTCCTCACAGAGCGGGGGTAGGGTGGAGAAAACTTCACACGCTTTTCCTGCCCACAGGCCAATCAGGGTTTGCTGGTGGGGGAGCACGTGAAACCTTCTCCCACCCTGCCAGGAACGTGCAGCACTTCTAAGTGCTGAGTGCTCCTCGCAGAGTGGGGGTAGAGCAGAGGAAACTTTGTGTGCTCCCCCTGCCCCCAGGTCCTAATTGGCCTGGGGGCGGGGGAGTGGCAGTGCCTCTGAGGGCCGGATCAACCCGCTTGGTGAAGACCATGCCCGGTGTAGACCTCTGGTGTAGACCATGCCTAAATTAAACGAATTGTTTCTGATCATTGACTGAAAAGGCAGGTGATTCCATTTCACCGTTTTCACCCAATGTGAAATTTATATAATTATTTGTGGCATTACTGGATTTGAACTAGAGACTTCTATAAAAACTTCATTTATGTAGAGAGGCAGAATTTGGCCCAGAGAGGTTAAATACCTGCCTAAGGCCAGGATTCAAAACCATTTCGGAGATGGGATTAAAATTAAGGACTGTCTGGTTCCCTTTCCTCTAAGCCATGGCTCTGCTATTCAGTTTAGTCTCTAAATTCAGAGACTAAATTCAGAGAAAGGGAGAAAGAACAAATCTTCTGAGGGCCTCCTACATTGCTATTTTGGTGGTCCACCAGTTCAGCACTCAAGTCCATCTACTGTGTGTGGGGGTGGGATTGTTTACAGTTAAATACCAGCAATGGGAATCCAGTTCCCACTGAGCACACAGAGAGGTTGGGTAGTTGCCAAGGGTTGGGCTGAGGTATTTTTAGGTTATTTTTTTTTCTTTCAGTGAAAAAATTTGGAAAAGTTTCCAACATGTTTCCATAATCTACATTTATCTATTTGTGTTCTTTTACTGTGTATGATGAACAACGTATTCTTTACTGCAGCACATAGGCTGTATCAGCATAGTTAACATCAGCCTGGCAGGGGAGCTTAATGGTGTAAAACTCCCTGTAGCTTCATTGGGACTTGGATAAGAAGAAGGATGATCCAATGGCTAGAATGATAGCCTCAGATTTAGGAGGGGGGTACAATTCTCTGTTCCACCACAGCTTCATGTGTGATCTGTGCTTCAGTTTCACATCTGTAAAATGGGGATATTCCTTCTTCCCTGTGATGGTAAATACTTTAAATACTGCAGGGTGCTCAGACACTGTAGTAATGTAAGCTGGATAACTACCTGTGGTAGATAACTGTTGGGTGAGTGGGATGGCTGGGATGAATAGATACTGGCCAAGTTAGCTGGTTGCAGATTATAAAGTATAAGAAAAGAAACAAAGGGCTGGTGTACACTACAGGAAGGAGATCAATCTAAGTTATGCAACTTCAGCTACATGAATGACATAGCTGAGGATTAGTAACAGAGAAGTAGCCATGTTAGTCTGATCTTGGTAAGACAAACAAAAAAGAAGTCATGTAGCACTTTGAAGACTAACAAGATGGTTTATTAGGTGATGAGCTTTCGTGGGGCAGACCCACTTCCTCAGATCAGATTCTGAAAGTGAATTGGCATGACCATTATATAACAGAGGGATACAATGAAGAAGTAAATAAACCACACAGTAATGAATCAGTTACATAGAACAGAAGGTGGGGGTGAGGGGACAAGGAAGGAGGAAATTGCTTATTTTAAGTGGCTAATCTGGAGTTACCACGAATATCAAAAGGTGGGGAAGCTATCTTTGTAATGTGTAAGGTAATTATTATTTAAATTAAGGCCCATTCGTAACATGTCGAATTTTAGCATAAATAAAAATTCTGAAGTCTCTCTGTGTAATCTGGTGTTAAAGTTGAAGTAAGACAAATGTTGTTAGGTCTTTTAGGGAATGGCCAGTTTGATTAAAATGTTGGCTGACATGTTTCTCTGTGTGGAGATGTCTGATGTCTGACTTGTGAGCATTGATTCTCTGGCGAAGTGACTAACCACTTTGTCAAATATACATCACAGAGGGACATTGCTGGTGCATGATGGCATATATCACACTGCTGGACGTATAGGAATATGAGCCCTTGATCGTATAACTGACCTAGTTAGGTCCAGTGATGGTGTCTCTAGAGTAAATATGTGGACAAAGCTGGCAACAGGGTTTGTTGCAAGGGAAAGTTCCAGGGTTAGTTTTAATGTGGTATGCCCTGTGGTTATTAGTAAGAATCTTCCTGAGGTTAGGTGGTTGTCTATAGGAGAGTATAGGTGAGAGACCACCATAACCATAACCACAGGCACTATGTAAAGTAAATAAACATGGATGCTTTGGCTCCTGTGTCATGTTGAAAGCACATTTTTGACTCACTAGCTGTGTTTTTTACTCTGTTCAACTAGTGGGTCAAATCCCGGTCTGCCTTACTTGTTCAAGTTATCTTACTGAAATCTGATTTTAATGGGACTTATCACATGATTTGGGTGAAAAGGGATTTAGCCCATATTTTGGAACCACACTTCTGTGGTTTATTACCACAAGGGTTTTCCAAGGATCATTGCAATTTACTATTTAACAATTTCCCGTGTTTGCTTCTCTGATCTTTCCACACATTGATGCTCCTTCTGCACTATGGATGTGAAAAGGAAATGGTGAGTATGCTCTGCCTGAAAGAGGCCATTTGCTTGTACACATCTGTTACCTCACCAAAAACACTGCATGACCTGGTAAACTACTTATCTGAAGAACAAATTTGTAGCATGTTTGCAGTGTGTTAATGAGTCAGAAAACCTCCAAAGAACTGAGACAGTCTCAACTCAGGAACCCCAACCCAGGAGAAACAACAAAATGTTTCACTGAAATATCCAAACATGTCTCTAACATGCACATTTGTATTTCAGGATTCTAGTTTTATATTTTCTCAGGTAGAAAGCCAGAAATAATTATTGGGCATCAATATATAGTTTTTCTTTTTCATAGCACTGGATAGCCCATATATTCGGGGTTTATAAGTGTTAGTTGTTACTGACTTATTTGCATAGCTTTGTCTTTTCAAAACCGTCAGTTCATAACACATTTCTGATTTATGTTTTTTGAGTGGAAGATGTGGAAAACTGGTGGCTTTGGTTGATTGTGCTATTGGGATAAACAAAGCATGCAAGGAAAACAGTCGTGGTGTTAAAATGGGATGCTAATTATTTGGAAATAGTAGAATTGCAGAATGCAAATGGTCTAAAGGGCAGATAATTCAAATTGCTTGTTTGAAAATTCCTGCAAGATTATTATGAAAGAGCATCATAGAAATAGCCAAGTGCTATGGCCAAAAGAAAATGATATATATGGTACTCAGCAATGAAAAATCCAGTCAAAACTGTGTTGTATATGAATAGTATGTATGTTAGAATTCAGCTGTTGTTGGTGTTCTGAATTGATTGGAGATCTCTTGAATTTTCCCTCTATTCTGAAATATATGGTTTCAACTAAATTAGAGAAGGAAAAGACCAGTTAGATCATTGAGTCCCACTCTGGATATTCTTCAGGCAGGTGAGATTTTGTGTACTCTGTTTTGATTCATATTGCTTAATTTCTACTCATTCTAGTAAATTGGCTTGGATCTTGTGTGTTTGTTTTGCTTACTCACTATGAGATGTCACCTTTCTCTATTGTTACCTGCTCGTGCAGGATTATTCAGTGCATTGCAATCTGCATTTGTGCATGTTTTTGTTCAGTCTGTTTAAAAGTTCCAAGCAATGGGGTGTGCACAGCCTTCTTTTCAATCTCCCCTCAGACACAGGGCACACCTAAGTTAGAGTCCAAATTCACCTCTTCAACAGGGTTTGGTTTTATTAGCATAGAAATAAACACAACAATATAAAATTCAGTTGACCTATACATTGTGGCTCCTGGGATTAGCTCCCCCTGACTGCTCAAACCACAGATCCTTTCTCACAACAAAGTCACTTCTACCTTCCTTGTAGCTAAGAGGGGTAATGAGAACCCCTGCCTTTTTGAGTCCACACAACCAGTTAAGACTTTCCCAATCTGCTCAGAGGAGCTGTGTCCACACTTTCCTTTCCCCGTAAGACAGTGGTCCCCAACCTTTTCAGGTTGTCGGGCGCCAGGAGGCGTGGCCGTTCGCCCGCCGGGCGCCAGGGGGCGGGGACACTTGCCCCCACCAGCAGCATGCCCAGGAGCGGGGCCCCCCCCCAGCCACGCGCCCGGGGCCCCCCCCATAGCCACGCGCCCGGGGCCGGCGCCCCCCAGCAAGCGCCGCGCGCCAGGGGCCGGCGCCCCCCCCGTAAGCGCCACGCGCCCGGCGCCGGCACTCCCCCCGTAAGCGCCGCGGGGCCAAGGCCGGGGCCGGGGCCAGGGCACGCGCGGCGCACCCGGGGGCGGGGGTCAGGGACCGGCCATGCGCCCGGGGCTGGCACCTGCCAGCCCAGATTGCTCCGCGGGCGCATGTAAAGAGCCCGGCGGGCGCCATGGCTCCCGCGGGCACCGGGTTGGGGACCACGGCCGTAGGATTTGCTACTCTATGGTAGCTCTGTCAGTGGTAGCAATAGAAAAAATGCTCTTGGAAACAAGTCAAAAATCCACTTATTGTCCAGTACTGCTCCAAGCAAATTTAAAAGATCCAAAGGCTAAAGTGCCAGCAGCCATCTGAGTTCTGTCTGTACTAGTGCTCTCACTTTGTTACTAATGGACACGGAACTGTGGTAGCAATTGTGGGAAATGTTAAGGAAAAGTGTAGTGTGACAAGACCTCAGAGGGCTATTTCAGGCAAACAAGGTTACAAGGGCCTTCCACCACTTCCCTGAGAAGACTATCCATTGACTAATAGATCTCACTTTTAGGAAGATTTTCCTGATTTTTTTAGATGACATTTTCCTTTTAATTTCATGGCATTGACCTTAGTTATTTCTCTTTGTGCTTTGCATAAAAATTCTTCTCCAGCTTTTGTGTTCCTACTCTTCAATATTAGATGACCATTATATCCCTTGTAATTGTTAGGTAGCCAAACTTTTAAAAATCTATTTATCTCTTTTAACCTCTCCTCATAAATCAGTCTCTACTGCCTGCTGACCATTTCTGTTGCATTCCTTTGGACTCCCTCCAATGTACAAGTTGTATATTTAGCTGACCACAAATGCTCGTAAGACCTGATAAAGATGGGCTTTCCTTTCCTTACTCTGATATGATGTGTCTGTGTATGCAGCCCCAGATTACACTACTGTCTTTTGTGTCCTTGGCACATTACAAACAAACTATTGATTTTCCTGACAATTATCACCCTTGTCTCTTGTTGGCATTCCTGTTTTCCAGTATGCTCCCTGTTATTGAGAAAGCAGTTAAAACAGTAACAAACTCTCACCATGCCTCAGTAACAGTTTTGGGCCAGATACTTAGCTTCAGTGGACCCATTTGTGTATGCCCAGTGTGCCAATTTACACCTGCTGAAAATCTGGCCCATTTTGTTCTCTGTAGCTGTCTTTGATCTCTTTGGTTCCTTGTCTGCTTCCTTTTCTTTTCATTATCCTGCATTTGTGCTCATTGGTATTGTTTTATTGCTCAGATTTACACCTGCTGCTGCTCATCTTCCCACCTTTTTTAGGCTCCTTCTTTATGGTGACTCATTCTCTAGGGGTATGTCTACACTACCCCACTACTCCACAAGGAGTAACGGTAGTTTGGACTAGGAAGCCTAGTCCAAACTACCTAGTTCATGCCGCGTGTAGCCACGCGGCACGGGGTTCGAACGAGCAGGGATTTAAAAATGGCGGTGCCCAGTTTATGCAAATGAAGCCTGGGAAATTCAAATCCCGGGCTTCATTTGCAAGTGCGGTATGCCTACATTACCCTCCTACTTCGAACTAGGAGGGTAGTGTAGACATACCCTAGCATACAACAGCACCTTGGTCCAGCTCTATTTCACTCATAGCCTGCTTTTAGCTCCTCAAAGAGAAAGTCATGAGGCATGCCTGTTCCCTCCGTTTGCAAGCTGCAGATCAAATGTAAGTCCAGATTTAAGCTTTTTCTCCATCACCCCTTTGCCATTTTTTTAACTGAACTCTTGAGAGTAAGGGAGTGTATGCAAAGAGACTAATAGTTACAGATAGCTAACCTTTGGTTTGTGCCCACATGTACCTCCTCCACCTTTGTGCTGAGGTGCTCCCAGTGCATCCAAGTTGAAAGATCAAGGCTGGAGGGCTGTTTAGTGCTCAGTATCACCTGTGTATCAGTGATGCACACACTAAACCCATACACACTACGTGCAAAAGATCATGAACTACTAGTGTTCCCATTCCACATTGCTCTGTGGGGTAGATGATTTGTTTTAAAAATACATTGGCAACAATGAGCTTTTTGAAACAGGAGAATTAGCTAATAATACAATCTAATACCAAAAGGCAGTAGAATCCTGAGGTGTGTCTTGAGTTCTTACTAAAGTACTTTCCATTTCAGCTTCAGTTCTGGCTAGATAGTTCAGTTTTAGTTTTGTTGGGTCACCATAACCCCATTTATGGTGATTATTTTCAAGTTAATTTCTTTGCGAGCTTTCTGTCACGCTTTAGATTTGCTAGTAAAAGTGAGGCAAAAGGCAGCAGTCATGCAAGCTTTAAAGGGTCCATCACATGAATGTGAGTAATGCACAAATAGGCCATGCTGCAGGGCACTAGACTAGAGACTCATGACATGAATTTTATTCCTGCCTCTGCCTTACACTGGGCAAGTCACCAGAGCTGTGCTGCAGCTTCCCCATTTGTTAAATTAAAAACAAAACATGGTATTTTATCAAACGTTCTTTACAATCAAGTATATAATTAGGATTTTTTGGGCAATTTGCATCTGCGTCTGTGGATGCATGTTCGGTTTAACAGCTCTTACATAACCTAGACTATATTTAATACATCTTGGTTTGTAGTTACTGTAATCAACAGGCTGTGTCATGAAAATGAAAATACTCTGGCAATCCACTTTTATCTTATGGCTAAATCTTCCAGAACACTCCCTGATGTCATTGTGTACATACCTTGGACTGCAGCAGCCACACATTAAATCCCTGTATTGTCACTGCACGCTGTTACAATAGCCCAGTGTTATGATTCTTTAAATATGTTGTAATGAAGGTAATTTACTGTTCAGAGAGTTTGAAATGGTCACATCAGAGATGTGAAAGCTGTTTCAAATAGTGTAAGATGCATATTGTATGTGGGGAAAATGAACGGGGACTGCATCTTAATGTATGCAGCACTAACTTTGAAGGTACATAAAGGGCTCCGTTGTGGAGTTACCATTAACCCTGATAAAGGGCAACATCACATTCTTGTCTCTGATTTCCCCCTTACTCCAGAACTGTGCTAGTCCTTTCCCTGGTGCACATCACTTCTCCCTCTACATTTACTCAGTTGTGCTGGCCAGAATGTAGGTGGGGGTTGAGTCAAGATTCCACTCCTATGCCTGCCTATGCCCAGCCTGTTTTCATGGAAGGAAGAGCAGTAGTATTCTTCCTGCACTGCTGTACCCTATGTTGAGCACTGCTAATGCAGGTAAGCGAGCAGGGAAGAAAAGGGGCATCTCATGCTTCCGTAGTCCCATGTGTGAGTGCATAGGGAAAATCAGTCTCATCCTGTATTTGTGCCCATTGAAATGCATAGAACCAATGTATATATAGGAATATTGTTGGCCCTTTATTTTGGTTCTGGGAACTAGCCAGCAAAACCCCACTAAGTTTTAGTAAAGTGAGAGGATTGATGGGAGATCAGAACTCTGAGACTGACAATCCCCGGAGGCAGTGGGGAGAGGCCAAAGCTCCAGGCCAGCATGTTTAACAGGGTGAGCAGGCTAATGAGAGAATCAAGAGGCCAGGTGTCCCTGTGTGAGGTGGGACTGCCTGAGCCAGAGTGCTGCTGAGCTACAGAGAGAGCAATAGCAGGTAGTAGGGCCAAAGAAGCAGCCCAGGGAGCTGTGCTGGACACAAAGCAACAGCAGGGCTGAGACAGAGTGGGGCTGGGGCTGGAGCAATCTGGAGCCAGGTGTGATGAGCAGTTGAGGAGTGTGTGTGGCGGAGCGGGGGAGGGGAACCCCAGGCAAAGGGCTCAGCACAGGGATATCCCATCAGCCATGATTCTTGTAGGTCAGACTTGGAGGGGAACTGTGACCCCGGCAGGGTCCATGCTGGTAAGAAAGGTCTTGTCACCTTGAGGCTGACAGCATGTGGCTACTGCCAGAGCAAAAATCCGACCCAAAGAATCCCTGCAGCACAGCCAGGGCCTGAGAAATAGACTGTGAACTTTCCTTGTGATGTCCTTATGCCCAGAGCGAGGTGACATGTTTTCCCTCTAACCTTTCTCATTTTTCCTTTAAAAAAAATTGATTGCTGTTTAATACATTGTATTTGCTTGAACTATATGCAATGATCAGTGGGTCAGGAAGTGGAAAGAGCACCCTGGAGTGGGGACACTCTGACCCCTGTCCTAAGTGATCACAACAAGATTGGGGGTGGAGCTCACAAGGAATCCTGGGTACAGCCTTTTTGGGGTTGTCAAGGTTCTGTCATGCAGGAGTGTGGTAAGGGAGCCCTCCAGGTTAGGGAGGCCTATGGGTAAAGGAAGTGAGAGTGAGGACACAGATCCTTTTGTTAGACTAGTTCACCAGGATAGCGTATGTAGCCCCCCTCTCCACCTGGTTACCTTCTTTTAAAGCCAATCTCCTTTCAGGTTTGGATGGATAGGTCTGGGTTCTTCTGGATCCCGCCACCTACTCAATTTTATTCTTTCTGATTGATGTACTTGGCGGTGCCTCCACCCCCCTCACTCCTTCCTAGCAGGGTCACCAGGGCAGCTTGGGAGGAAAATCCTAGCCCAGGATAATCCCCACGTATTTGCCAGATAGTTGGAGACTCCCAGAAAATAACACAAACACATACACTATAATAAACACAATTATATTAAACAGGAGACAATAATAACAGAACAGGGTAAAACACTATTTTTAGGGTCACCGGTGCCCAGCAACTGTGAGGTTAGTGTCCCGTTGGTACGCGTACTTTGTTGGGGCCCTTGATGACTGTTGACCACACAATCCTTCTCTGCAGTGGTTTAGCAGTGGAGCTGACTAGGTCCAGTACAGCCCAAAGGACTCACAAATGGGAGAAGGCAGTAAATCCCTCCAGAGTTTAATATGCTGCAGGTAATAAAATCCCCAAACAAATTCCCTGCCTGACTAACTAAAAATTGGTGCACTCACACACTCCATGAATGAGCCTCAGGTTGAGAGATGACTCAGTCTCTGCAAAGGGCTGCTCTCTTCTCACAGGGGTCCTCTTTAAGCAGGAACCAGGCTGCTTCGGTCCCAGAATTTCCCCTCACCGCGAAGGGGTGCAGGGCTCAAGATGCAGACCACACAACTGCACCAAAATTCAAACTATAGCCTCCCAGCCCAGCCTCCAGACCCACACAGCAGGCAGCAGCCCTGAACTTGCTGCTAGAGCCGAGCTGACCATGCAGTGACTCTCTCACCCAGGGAGCTGGAGAGCCAACTCCGCCTGGCTGGGGAAGCCTCCCAGCAAACTCCACAACTGGGAATCAACAGTGGAGACATAAACCCAGCTGAGGGATCCTGCCTTCAGGTCCCTAGAGGCTAGCTCTCAGGGGGAACCCTGCATGCAGGCCTGGGGCTTACTAGCTCCCACACACTCAGTCCTCCCCTTTTCCTGGCTGGCTCCAGACTCCCCTCAACAATGGTCTCTACTTCCCCCTGGGAGGGGCATCTCACTCCCCATGGGTTGCCTGGCAGACTCTGGCCCTGGTAGAGAGGGGAAGCCAAGGCAAACTCAGAGTGCCTCTCCCTGAGCTGCCAGCAGACAAAGCCCCGGGAATCCAAGCAATCTCCTTGGGGGTTACACGTATAAGTCAGGAAAGTTCCCCACAATAGTGGGACGATTACCTCACTTACATGTATAAATATGCAGTTTAGTGAAATGAATTATGCCAAAAAAAAAATATTTCAGAGCATGCAGCTTTGACCTGTACAATTGGGGCACTCCTACTGCCAACAGCTTTGCTAAGAATGTTCTTCTAAATAAAGATTGATATCTATGTAATCAAGAAACAAATCCGTGATTGCAACAGAAAACATGAGCTAAGTATTCTGACCTTCCATATAATGTCTGCCAAAGGATTGGGAGGTAGAATGCAGATATCAGGCTCACCTTGGAACGAAATGTCAGTCACATGCAGGACATACTAAAATCTGTCTTTTTTTTTTTTTTTATGGTTAGGAAACCTGGGAGCGAACACCAACTGTTGGTTTTTTTTGTTTGTTTTGGTTAGGAAACATTCTCTACAGGCATCTGTGACATGACACAACTTGTCTTTATAGAAATATTAAACTAAGTGTTTCTGACAAATCATTGCTTGAGGCAACCATTTCTGAAGGAAGGTACCATATGAACTTACTCCATTGTGATGTCACTGTTCCCAACCAGTAAAGGCATGTTTTTCCAGCCAATTGTTCAAAAATCATCAAGCATTGAGGAAAAACTCAAGGCTGGCAATGTGAACATTGTGCTCAGAATTCACATGGAGTAAAGATTGATGCTTTCAGGATTAGAAAAGCAGGGTCAGAGTTTTTGTTTGTATGTTTAACGGAAAACACATTTTCTATTTTCCAAATGATGGCCTATGTCTTTTGGCACTCACAAAATTCACAGAAGGGAGGTCTATTGGGTAATAAGCAAAGCTGGCACAGAGCTTCCACTTATCTTTCCTAGTCCTGATGGTTCTCTTCATGTTTCCAATTGTGTGCTATGTGGCGTGCTCTGACGTCTCCCTGCAACATCAACAAAGCGTAACATAGTGCTGTCTAAGCCACGTGTCCTTTTGGTAGTGACTCCACCTCTTCACTCTCTCACTGACAGTAGTGAGAATGGGTGGCTTGTGTCCTTATGTCTGTTACATACTACTTCAGGATCACACTTGGGTAGGGTTGATCCTTCCTGAGATACTTAGCAAGATTCCACTGCTAAAATACATCAGCAATGTAAAAAAATGAAGGGCCTGGACAAAACAAAGCTCCAGATATTATGGCAAAACTAACTTGCCCATTTAGAAGTTATTCTCATCTCCATTAGTAGCCTCAATAATGTACATTCATATAAGAGGACCCAGAAGATGCTGAATTCTGCCCCTCTGTTATATTCTGTCTACCAAATCCAGTACACAAGTCCCCAAAGCCAGCAAGCATAGTGCATAAGTTTTGTCATTCCTTTCAAGTATACCAAGCTAATGGAATGAGAAATCTTATCTGTGTTTTTTATCTAAGAATGTTTGGCATAGGCAGCAGAGGGTTGGCTTTTGAAGTCCTTGTAAAACTTGGCCAAATATTTTAAGCCGACTCAAGCCCAGACAAGGCAAATTCAGATTCAGCTCTGAGAACTAGTTTACTCTCATACTAAACTTTATGGGTCAGACTCTCCATTGCTGTGAATCTGTGCAAATCTGTTGACTTAAACAGAGCTAAGGCAATTTACTCCAGTCGGGGATCTGGCCCCACTGTGAAGTGAAGGATGTAATGAGCATTTGTGTTGTTAATGGACTTTATCTTAAGTGTTTACCAGAATCAACTAATTCATCTCAAAGTTATGTCAGAGGCCAGGAGCGACTACCTAAACTGTACACTATATCAATCAGTCTATTAACCCAGCAATTAGTGCAGAGGTGGGCAATAATTTTTGCAGGGGGGCCACTGTATACATTTCAGAAGTGGCCACAGGCTGATTCAGAAGGGGCTGGGCCTTGGGTGCAAGGGGCAGGTTTGAGAGCTTTGGGTTGCTAGGAGCTTTGCTTGGCCTGGGGTCCCTGCCCCCTGACTTCTGGCCAATGGAAGAGACCTGGGGCAGATGGGAAGGTGCTGGGGCCTAGCCTCCTCCCAGAGTTGTGTGGGGTGGAGGCTTAGAATTCACATAACGTCATTGGCAGCTCCTGGCCCCGCTGCTATCCTGTTGCCTGGCAGCTGCCCGGTAGGCACAAGCCCTTTGAACAGAAGCAGTTGAAAGGGCTTGCGACTCCTGGGCAGCTTCCAGGCAATGGGCCAGTGGGACCGAGAGCTGCAGGCCCTTTCAGTTG
Source organism: Pelodiscus sinensis (assembly GCF_052426305.1). Taxonomy (NCBI): domain Eukaryota; kingdom Metazoa; phylum Chordata; order Testudines; family Trionychidae; genus Pelodiscus; species Pelodiscus sinensis. The sequence goes on from NC_143052.1 coordinate 47,869,189, forward strand.
CTTCTGTTTAAAGGCCTTGTGCCTGCTGAGTGGCTGCCAGGCAACGCACAAGCCCTTTACACAGAGGCAGTTGAAAGAGCTCGCGCATCTCCGGCTCCCAGGCAACACGCTAGGGCAGGGGTCAGCAACCTTTCAGAGGTTGAATGCCAAGATTTGACTTTATTCACCTCTATGTACACATCTGAGAGCACCTGCGATACTTTTTTAAAGTCAATAATAGTCTTACTGACAGCAGCTTCGTTAATAAATAAATAAAGATGCAGATCTTACCTTTTAGTGCAGGGGTTGGCAACCTTTCAGAAGTGGCGTATTGAGGTTTAACTTATTCACTGATCTGTGTGCTGGAGAAAGGAGGGAGAGGGGAGTCAAGGGCAGGCTGGGTACAGTGACCCTATTTTCTGAACCAGTTGCCGCTAGTGAGAACGATTTCATTTACATTATGAAAAAGATTAAGTGTTTTAACTTTTTCATGTTAGTTTATCAAACTTCATTTTAAATAAAGTAAAATATTATGTCCAACATAAAAGGTTTCAATGTTTTCTTTATTTATGGCAGGGCTGGGGAACCTTTTTTGGGTCGGGGGTCACTGATCACAGAAAACTCAGATGGGGACCACATAAGTGAGAAATGAAAAACTTCTCCAAACACCCCCAATGCTCACTGATGTGGCCCCAACTGAGACACCTCACTTCTCTGGTGCCCCAGCCTCACAGGGTGAGGGGAAGGGAAGAGGAGACTGAGGTTCAGGGATTCCATAGATCAGATTGCCTTTTCTGGGGTTCTGGAGTGAGTGGATTTTATGGACCGCCTTAGGCTCTAGGGTAGGGACAAAAATGAGGGCTACAGTACATGAGACAGGGCTGCCCGCAAGGGATAGGGTGCAGAATCTGGGAGCAAGGTGGGGTGCAGAAGCAGACTGGGAGTAGAGTGTCTGGCTAGGTGGAGGAGCAAGGCAGGATGCAGTGTGTGGCCAGAAGAGAGAGTGCAGGAACAAGGGAAGAGCAAGCTGGGGGTGCTGGATCTTGGGGGGAGAGGGAAGTGAGGGGATTGGAGGACAGACACGAGAAGGGATCTTACCTGGCTTTGTGCCCCTTTGCAGCAATGGCTGCAGCCACACTCTCCTGGCTGATCCGTAGGGAGGCCCCGCTACCAGGGCACTCATGATACGGGCCCGGGCCCATCCCTAGCCCCAGTGGCCCCACTGCTGCTTTTGACACAGTCTAGGGCCGCCTTAGAGGCCCCACTGAGGTCCGGGGCCAGCCCCAGAGGCCGGAGGTACCGCTGCTGGCACAGCCACATAGCCCCAGACTGCATGGCTGTAGCAGAGGCATCTCCAGCCTCTGGGGCTGGCCTAGACTGCATGGCCAAGAGTAGCAGTGCCTCCAGCTCTGGGGCCAGCCCCAGACAGTGTAGCTACAGAAACGGCACCTCTGGGACCAGCCTCAGACCGCATGGCCATGACAGCAGCGCTTCCAGGGCCAGCCCCAGACTACATGGCCATGGTGCCTCCAGGCTGGCCTCAGTGGCATGGCCATGGAACCTCTGGGCCTGCCCTGGACTGCGTGGCCATGGCAACGGCACCTCTGGTCCCTGCCGAGGCGCTGATGAGTAGCTTTAGCCGCAGCGTTGCCTCCTCGCATCTCATCCTAACCTGCTGCAGGAAGGAGGGAGCTCTTTCCAGTGGCTGCACAGGGGAGGAGTGGCGGGGCTGAGCTCCCTCCCCCGTGCTGCTGAAAATTGGCACCCTTGGCACACGTGCCATAAGTTGCTGACCCCTGTACTAGGGGGCGGTGCCTGTAACTGCCTCGTGGGCTGGATCCAGCCTGCTGAGAGGCTTTTGCCCACCCCTGAGTTGGTGGCTACAGCACAATACAAGAGTTATGCAATAACCATCACAATTGGACCTCTTCTGTAATGGATGCCCGAAAGGAATGGAAAGTAGGAATTCATATGATAATGACTCCTGTTGAAATAAGACATCTGTAATTTAGAACTCCTACTAAGCAACTCCTGGGAATGTATAATGAACCTTATTTTTGTTGCTATAGTAATGACTAAAGTGTTTCCTTGACCAAAGTAGAAGGATATGAATCAAGGCTGTCAGTGGGAATATTATTGTTGTCCTTAGTGACTGAAGATGACCTTGAGAATGGTTTTAGCTGTGGCTAAAAGGGCGAATGCATGCCTATGGCAGTTCCTTCCACATGAAGTGTACAGTAGCTCAGGGCAGAGGAAAGGTTCTTGCTGAGTCTGCTGCTGCTTATGATTCAGCCTCTGTGCCTCAAGAGCCATACAATGGGTAATGTCAAACTGGGTAGCCCTGTGACTGATTACTGCTCACCAGCATGACTTATTTGTTGCTGTTGACTCCCAGGTATCAGTCATTATTACAGTGGTTTCTAGTTATGCTTCACTGTGCATAGGGACGACTCCAGGGTTGGAGCATCCCCAGAGAAAAATTAACTGGTGCTTAGCACAATGTTGCCTCTAATCTTTTCCCTCTACGTGCAGATTTTCTTCATCCATGTGTGGAATACAGTCATGTGCGAATGTGCATCACCTGTAGAAACAAAAAACCTAGCTGTGGGCACTCTGCTGATCAGCTGGGCAGCATTAGGGGGATAGGTAGATATGCTGGAGGGCAGAGATAGGGTCCAGTGTGACCTGGACAGATTAGAGGATTGGGCCAAAAGAAATCTGATGAGGTTCAACAAGGACAAATGCAGAGTCCTGCACTTGGGACAGAAGAATCCCAAGCATTGTTACAGGTGGGGGGACTGAATGGCTAAGTAGCAGTTCAGCAGAAATGGACCTGGGGATTACAGTGGATGAGAAGCTGGATATGAGTCAACAGTGTACCCTTGTAGCCAAGAAGGCTAATGGCATATTAGGTTGCATTAAGAGGAGCATTGCCAGCAGATCCAGAGATGTCATTATTTATTGGGCTCTGGTGAGACCACATCTGTAGTATTGTGTCCAGTTCTGGGCCTCCCACTATAGAAAGGATGTGGACGCATTTGGAGAGGGTCCAGTGGAGGGCGACCAAAATGATTAGGGGGCTGGAGCGCATGACCTATGAGGAGAGACTGAGGGATTTGGGTTTTTTTAGTCTGCAGAAAAGAAGAGTGAGGGGGGATTTGATAGCAGCCCTCAACTTTCTGAAGGGAAGTTCCAAAGAGGATGGAGAAAGGCTGTTCACAGTAGTGATGGATGGCAGAACAAGGAACAGTGGTCTCAAGTTATGGTGTAGGAGGTCTACGTTGGATATTAGGAAAAACTATTTCACTAAGAGGGTGGTGGAGCACTGGAACGGGTTACCTAGAGAGGTGGTGGAATCTTCATCCCAAGAGGTGTTTAAGTCTCATCTTGACAAAGCCCTGGCTGGGTTGATTTAATTGGGATTGGTCCTGCTTTGGGTAGGGGGCTGGACTTGATGAGCTCCTGAGGGATCTTCCAGCTCTATGATTCTATGAATCTCTTCTGAAGGCTGCACGAGCACACAGTTTACAAGGAACACTGCTTAGCACCCACCAGCAGCCAAGTGCCTCTCCTCTCCCTTGCACTCCCACCCACTGGCAGCCTCTGCCAATCAACTCCTTCCCTGCCCTACCAATGCCTCCTGAACAGTGAGGATCAGCTGTTCTGTGGCATGCAGGAAGCTCTGGGTGAGAGGGGAAGGAGAGGGGACAGAACTCATGTGGAAGAGGTATGGTGAGAGTGGGAAGAGGCAGGGTGGAAGTGGGGACTCAGGAGGAAGTGGTGGAATGGTTGTGGGACCTGAGGCTAAGCAGGGGTTGAACACCCTGTGGAAAATTAGAAGCTGGCGCCTATGTTACCGTGACCTTGAAACAAAGGTGTTGCCTCTGTGGCAGTGAACCTTCTTTCCTCCCCCACAACTTCTGCCCACTGGTGACCCCTGCTGATCAGCTCCTCTGCCTCCCTCTCAGTACCTTCTGCCCACGGTGGATAAGCTGTTCTGTGGTGTACAGGAGGCACTGAAAGGGAGAGGGAAAAGTGGGGACAGGGCGTGATCAGGGAATGTGGCAGGAAAAAGAGGGAGGGCAGGTGTAGAGTAAGGTCAGGAAGAAGTGGGGTAGGGGAAGGAGCTTGGGGGAAGGAGTGGAGTGCAGGTGGGTCTGCAGGTGGAGCAGGGGTTGAACATCCCCGGGGGAAATTAGAAGTTGGCACCTGTGCTTTGAAGTGTTTCTTCTGGCTGCTACAAATGTGGTTTTCCCCCATTCAATTTGCCATACAGCAACTGCTTTGGCATCCTGGTGTTATCTGTCTTCCACACAGAAACTGCCCCATGTGACTGTAACACAATAAACATGGCTTCAGTCCCCATGGAGTAGCTACAGTCCAGAGCCTCACAACTGGTGACTCTATCCTTCCATAGGATGAAGAATATGGCACACAGGTATCCTTAAATGGAACTTTCTTAGAAGCTTAATGTGATGCCAGTAGCAGGTCCAGGTCTCACACCCAAACAGCAAGTGGGACAGAGCAACTGCGTTTGATGCTTAATACTATGTTGCAGCTGATGCTGCCTGACCATCTGCCAAATGATGAGCGGGCTTTGTTGATGTAACTTGTCAGCTCCTTGTTTATAATAACATCATTTGACAATGTACTACCAAGAGAGCAAAAGTCTGTAACAGCACTCATCTGTGTGTTGCTAACATTGACTTTTGGCTTTGTGTAGCGTTTCCCTGGTGCAGGTTGCTATGTGATCTTTGTCTTTTTCAGATTTATTATCAGTCTGTGCCTCTCTCCGCAAATCTGTCTGTAATCAACTATAAATCTTTTAGTCTATGTATCTCTAGAGTAGTCAGTAGTATCAGCAGCTCATGAACAATTGATTTAAAGATCTTCATGATTTAAAGATCTTTAATCATAGCCTGATCAGATTAAATAATTTTTCAGAAGATTGGAAACATATTATACCATCATTCAGCTATCTTGTAGCATCATTGATATTGCTTCATAGAAAAGATTCATCAAGAGTGGACCAATTACTCAGACTTGCTTAATACTATTTGTAATAGGAAGTAGGTCAGATAGAAGGCCATTGGCTCTGACTTGTCCCAATGTTCCTTCATGAAATAGTCACAGAATGTTGGTGATTTTTTTCTGGACAACCAGAAAATTATATAATAATTGCCAAAGCCCAGATCTATTGACATTTAGCTAGGTTACTAGAGACAGTGTAAGCATCCTGTTGCTATACTCTGTATTTCTCCTGCAGCTGACTGACAATTATGTTTGCCATTCCTTGTATTGACCTAATTCTGCACTACTTCTCCAGTAGCACACAATTAGTGATGTTGTGTAGCAGATGATCAGACAGTACTCTAGTGAGTACCTTTCTGGCAATGGAGAATAACAAGATACTTAGTTGTACTTTTCAGTTTTCTCTTATATATGGTGACAGTGATGGCATCATCTGTGAATTCCTGCAGTCTTCAGTGTGCATATAAGGAATAGTCCATGCAGTTGCCTCAGTAGGATCTCACTTCCATACTTGATTATGTCTACATAATCACATAATCACACGAATGCCATCTGATTCAGGAGTGCTGAAGTTCTTCATGGTACTGATTGTAGTGCTGACTTTGCAAAGGATGGGGCTGTGTCCATCTAGTCATTACATGCTGGCTGATCTGCTACTCTTATTATAGCCTTACCTGTGTTGTTGGAGGATGTGTTCTAAAGATCACTGAAATACTCTAATCTCCGATAGATTTCTGTTTCATCAGTGATCAGTGTTAGGCTGTCTACACTCCTCAAAGGCACTGTAGTTGCATGTGTAGGACCCTGTACGTTTTTCAAAGCTGCATGGAAGTGTTTGGTCTCATGGCAGTCAGCATAGCCTGGATTTCATCTGCTTCACATTCCTCCACTGATTCCACATGTCTGTAAGATTAGATTGCATGTCACTACACAGATTCCTGTATGTTATAACTCTACCTAGATGCCTGAAGGATACAAGAATTTGACAATTCATCTGTCACGGGGTGGGTTCACCACCACAGGCACCTCCTGCTGGTCACTCTTGGAATTAGCTTCTGGGTGCTAGAGAACCCCCTTCTCACTGGTGTCTCCCTGTGTCTCTGCACTCTGGGGTCCTCCCCCACTGGGAACTCCCAACCCCCTATGCTCTCCTTGCCTCAGGGACCCACTGCCAGTCTTCATCTAGCCCCTTACTTCAGGGGCAAACTGCAGTCTGAAATGCCCACTCATCATTGGTAAGGGAGTGTGGCCCTGCAGCCTTTGACTACCCTTGCTGCCTCTCTGCAGCCTTAGTACACTCAGGCCTTGCTTCAGGCACTGCAGCCTGGGAGCTTGCCTGGCCAGAGCTCCCCAGCTCTGTCTGCCTCCTCCCAGCACTACCCTGTCTCAGGAAGCCTTCAGCTTCCCTGGCAGCCAGGTCCCGCCTGCTCCCCAGCCAGAGCAAGAGTGTGTCTGTCTCCATCCCACCAGGAGCCTTTATTTATACAGCCCTCAGCTGGGCCCTATTTGGCTCATGCTGGCCACAGCTGCTGGCACCACAGCTCCACTGCTCCATCCCTCTTCCAGGGCTGGGTTTTAACCCTTAAAGGGCCAGTGCGGGGCAAATGCCCTGTCCTACCATCTCATGTATTTGTGAGCAGCAGTTGAATTTTTGGACCATTCTTGTCAAACCAATCTTGATGACATTTTGTTATAATCAAGGTAATGAGAACAGCTTGATATACCATGTTGAGTGAGGAAAGTCACCCCCTCACTGCTCGCAGTGAAGTTACTCTAATGTTATTACAGCCCTGTGCACATATAGCTTCATCTCATACTCTATGGTGAGTAGTGCAATTGGCTTAGATGATGTCTTGAATGACAAATGACAGTAAATCATTGGAGCAGATCATGCAATGATCTGTCTAGCACTCTGCCCTGTGCATGGTTATATCCTATACATCTCACTTCTGTTGATAAGATGCCATTGTTTGGATCTCGGATGCTTTCATGACATTTTCTTTTGTCTGGAAGCTGGAAAAAGGTATTCATGATTACACATTCACTAAGTAGCCTTGTTCCATTGCTACTCTCTTTCCCACTCCCATGCTGCCTAACAGCACGCCACCAGATTACCACATACCTTCCAATCCTTTCTTTAAAGTCCCCCATGATAAATCTGTTTATCTGCCACTGACGAAGACACTGTGGCTACGTCTACACTGGCCCCTTTTCCGGAAGGGGCATGTAAATTTCACTAGTCGTCGTAGGGAAATCCGCGGGGGATTTAAATATCCCCCGCGGCATTTAAATAAAAATGTCCGCCGCTTTTTTCCGGCTTTTAAAAAAGCCGGAAAAGAGCGTCTAGACTGGCCCCGATCCTTTGAAGTAGGAATAAGAGCCTCCGGAAAAGGGCGCTTTTTCCGGAGGATCGGGGCCAGTGTAGACGCTCTTTTCCGGCTTTTTTAAAAGCCGGAAAAAAGCGGCGGACATTTTTATTTAAATGCCGCGGGGGATTTAAATATCCCCCACGGATTTCCCTACGACGACTAGTGAAATTTACATGCCCCTTCCGGAAAAGGGGCCAGTGTAGACGTAGCCAGTGAGTTTGTATAAGTCATGACCGAACTTTTCTTTTTAATTGTCAGCATTTGTCCTGGTAGGAGCAAAGTGCTGATGATAGTAACATACAACTTACATTTCAATAGCAACCATAGACTCATCAGAGGATCACTGATGCCTTTAGGTAGACTTTCAAGCTTGGAAGCAAAGGCCAAAGCCAACACCCAGCTATGATGGCTCTGGGATGGGTGACCTTGCCAGTAGAATGTGTGCCCTGCACCGGTCTCTGCCTTCCATCAGAGAGTCTGGCTTCACAATGTGATGCAATGTCAACCCTATACCTGGCTAGTTCTTTTGCTGTGCCTCAGGTTGGCTGGTGGTAGGGTTGATGCATGAAGTTCTAACATTCTACGAAGTTACTGGAATTGATGACATGAGCCATCCACATGTGGATCTGTGATTATGACCATCAGCATCACCACACACCTCACTTCACTATTTACCCATCACTTTAAAATTGTCTTTCCTTTTCAGTACACCCACACGAATTGTTAGATCCTGCCTGTTGACCCATGCTCCAGTGGCATGCATTAACAAAACATCTGGCAGGTATTAGAATACAGTCTGTGGCCATCACTGTGGAATTACTGCATGCACCCTGTATATTAGTAGGTAGCTGCATAGGTGCCAACACCAAGGGTATTCCAGGGTTGAAGCACCCATGGAAAAAAATAATGGCTGTTCAGCACCCACTAGTAGCTGTGTGTGGACCATCCCTTCCCACTCTTCCCCCAGCCCTCCTTCCTGCCAGTGGGCCCCACCAATCAGCTCCTCTCCCTCCCTCCTAGCCCCTCCTGCCTGTCACAATCAGCTGTTCAGAGGTATTCAGGAGGTGCAGAGGGAGGGGCAGAGTATGCTCAGAGGAGAAGGCTGAACGGGGTATGAAGAGGCAAGATGAAAGTGGAACTGGGGTGGGAAGAGGTGGCACAAAGCAGAGTCAGGAAGAAGCTGAATGGGGGCAGAGTTTGGGGTGGAGCTGGGGTCAAGCACCTGCACAGCAGTTGGGGAAGTTGGTGCTTCTGGAGAGCTACTATGCCTGCATTTGCATGCTACACTGTTAAATTAAAAATTAATGGAGATTGCCTATCTCCTAGAACAGACCTTGAAAGGTCATCAAGTCCAGTTCTGTGCCTTCACAGCAAGACCAAGTACCATCCCTGACAAATTTTTGCCCCAAATACCCTAAATGGCCTCTGCAGGGATTGACCTCATAACCCTGGGTTTAGCAGGCCAATGCTCAAACCACTGAGCTATCCCTCCCCCTGTTTACTGTTGTAAAATGTAACACTCTTGCCCACCATAGAAACCATTGAGATCTTCACTACTGATGTAGGTAGCTAAGAGTATGGCCTAGAGAGTGTCAGTGTGTTTTTCCACACACCAAGGGACCTGTTTCCTACTTCTTTGGGGCCCATACTGCTATGTGATCCCCTGCAGAATCTGCCTGGGCATGCAAGGATTCAGTTACTGGTTGGTACCACTCAAGAAATACTTCAGGAGTCTTGCCTATGGAGAGGCTATGTACCAACAGGGAGAACTTATGTACTTGATCTTCTTTTCATATAAATGAAGCTAGCTGGTAGCCAGGGGTGGTAGTAGTAGAATCACATGCACTAACTGCTTCAAGAATGCCTATGCTGTGGCATTAACCAACTAAAGTGGGACATGTTAAATGTGAATTCATCTTTACAGTTTCTGAAGTTTCCACGGTTTGTCTCAGCCTACCAGTATGTCTGGTTTTACAGATGAGGAAGAAAAGAGAGAAGGGGAAGGAAATATAGAAGAAGGAAGGAAGATTGTGAGAATCTTTCCCTCCCTCAATCTTTTACATTTAAAAGCATACTGCCTACCACGATTTGAACTCCAAGTTCAGTATTTCACTTGACAACATCCGAATGCCCTGATCCTGCAAGCTGTTCATCACACTCAACTACCATCTAGCTGAATGTGGTCAGGACCTCAAAGCATCAGGCTAAAGCAGAGTAGGGAGCTGAGTTCCTTAAAGTGCTTTAGGTGTTAGATTATCAACAGGTGCAAAGGCAATACTGAACCCTGAACTCAGGGCTTGGCAGGTAAATAAAGGGAGAATTTACTTTCAGCTCTTTTGTCCTAAAATGTATTTATTGAAGTGTGCCCATATTCTATTAATGATCTAGCAACTGAACTTTGTAATTTAATAAACTGTTGAACTCCAGTTCACCTTGAAGAAATTCTTCTTGTTATAAAGGAATACAGATTGTTTTCAAAGAGCTCCAGAAACAGTCCTTGAGTGATGACAATCACACTAGTATCTGCCTAGTGGCTGTTTAAATATTTAAATTCCATTCATTGTGCCAGATTTGGGGGACCTCTGGATTCTGAATCCCAGCAGGGCAATCTGTGAATACCAACTTGATGTATCACCACACATTCCACAGCATAATAGAACCACTTTTCTGCCTTGAAAAATGCACAATATGTGGTTATGCCAAACTAATAATTGCTTTTAGATACATTTTTTATTAAGACTCGTTGGAAGCTTGGAAATAGCAAGTGTTCAATTTATGACCAGATCAGAAACCGACAGATTCTGTTTGACTGTAGTTAGCCAAAATCTGTTGTAAAGCTACATTAGCTCTATTAGTTTCAATGGATTTGAGCCCTCATGCTCCACCATGCCCGAGCAAGAGTGAGCCAGTTGTGATTCTCAATTGCTCAGCCATGGTGGAAGTTAGAGCAGTAAGGGGCCTGTTCTTACTTCCATCAATAGGGTAGGCTCCATAACGGATAAATCACCATTTTAATTTTGTGTTCTTTCCTATGAGAACTTCACAACTTTTCCTCACATGATTTTGTGACACTGGCCTCACTCCAAACTTTGCTTTTTGTGCAGCTTTGACAAAACATCTGCTTTTGCTCAGCAAGGACAGTTTGTGCATGTTGGGGTGTGTGATGGCATGTGCTTCCTACCCTACCCCTAGAAGAGCTAAATTGCGCCCAATCAGCTATTTAAGCTGCAAACAGGGGAGCATCAGGCAGGAGACAACTAATTGGAGAGAGGCTTGTCTGTACAGGAAAAACAGGACCTATAAGGCTAGGCAGTGGGCTACAGAAGAGGCTGCTGGTAAAAGCTGCAGGAAGGCAGGCAGCAGTCACTCCCTGGGAAGAGGGAGTAGGGCTCTTGGAGTTGGTACAAGCAGAGAGAAGGGGAACCAGAGTGGCTGAAGGCAGGGAAGAGGCAGTGAGAGGAAAGCACAGAACTGCTGAGCTTAGGGTCCCTTGACTGGAATCTAGAGAAGAGGAAGGGTTTCCCTGGGTTTCCCTACCAATGACAGAGGATGTGGCACAGACCTGAGGCAGTGAACGGGAGGACTTCCAAGGAGTGCTGAGAGACCGTACCCCTGAGGGGGGAATGCTGAGTGATCTAGTTGTAAGACTGAATCATGAAGAGGATGCTGGGACGCTGAATCATGAAGACACTGAATCATGAGAAGAAAGACACTCCCCACATTCCCCTTGCACACCAGAGACTAGTAGGGCCCAGGCTAGTAGATTTTGTGTGTTCCAGTCCCTTAGTAGGTAGGAGGAGAGCCCTGAGCCTCAGGGGCCAGATCCAGCCAAGCCGGGGGCCGCATTTGGCACCTGGGACTGAGGTTCCAGCGCTAAGTAGTGGCAAACATGTTCACAAACTAAAGATGTTGCACAAATTTCAGCATGATGGACATTTGTCCAAACATTAAGACCAGAATTATTGGTTGCTATTGCTTATTCTCTTCTTTTAAAAGTTTCAGTCATTCTCTCAGGGTATGTCTACACTACAGTGTTATTTCGAAATATTTTATTTCGAAATAACACTTCTACACACAAAATGCATTTTGAAATAGCTTTTTGCTATTTTGAAATAGCCCATCCACACTGAATGGACTCTGAATCGCATTTAAGGCCGGCAGGAACCAGGTCTGGCACGGCATCAGGTCAGGATTACTTTGTGTGGCTGCTGCCTGAGGCTATCTGAGGCCTGTGCTTAAAGGGACCCCCCTGGACAGCCAGTTCTCAGGTTTCCCTGCTTGCTTGCCAACCTCGATGAGGGACAGCAAAGCATTTTGTCTCTGTGTGCCCTGTTTGCTCTCACTCGGGACACCACAGCACTCTGCAACATGGAGCCAGAACTGCCCTGGGCACTCTGGTGCTTCTCATGGACGCATTGCTGCGAGTCTGTCTGCGCTTGCTGCAGGCTGCCATCCGGGAGGTCCATTGAGGGGTGTCAGTATCCAGGAGGCCCTGCGGGAGAGCTTCCACCCCGAGGAGCACTAAGAGCCTCCCTGGTCTGCCCCAATGGGGGCTTGTGCCTCATTCCTCCCTCATATCCTTCCACTTACCCCTCCCTAACTTCCCTTCCTGATGTCAAATAAAATACACGTATTTTCATAAACACAAACTCTCTTTATTTAACAAAACTGGGGGGCAGGGAATGAAACTCTGGTGAGACTGGGGAAAGGAGGTGAGAGAGGAGAAGAGAGAGGGTGGGAGAAGGGAGGGGGAAACCTGGGAGGAGGGAGCTGGAAGGGGGAAGCAAGGAGAAGAAGGGGGAGGAGAAGCTCAGGGCTCAAGGTTGGGGGGTCTCGCTGAACCAACTTGATTTTCATGCAAACCTGCTCCTGGGTTCGCATGTGGCCTTTGGACAGGCTGGCAGCTATCCTGCATAGAGAGCTGAGTTCCTCCATCTAGTGTGGAGATCATGGGCGTTGGGGGCATCCCCCACAAACCTGAACAAGGTCTATGATCTCCACCCTGGACCAGGAAGGTGCTCACCTTTTCTGGGCCCTGGCAGGCTCCTGAGCTGGCAGACTGCTCCTGGGGAGTGGTGGAGGGCTGGCTGCCAGTGGCTTGCTGGCTCATGTTTTGGGGCCACTGAGTCAGGTGCAACAACTGCTGGCTCTGGGCTGGCAGGCTTGGAGCTGGCACAGGTACTGTGACCAGAGTCTACCCCTTTAAGGGCTCCAGGGAGGGGGAAGGGAGAGGAGTTTTCTTGGTTGAGGCTGGAGTGGCCACCAGGGCACCCTGGGAAGGCTGGAGGCCCCCTATTTCAAAATAAGTGTCTACACAGCTCTTATTTCAAAATAGCTATTTTGAATTTTGCGTTATTCCTCATGGAATGAGGTTTACCAAATTCGAAATAAGAGCTCTGCTATTTTGAATTAATTTAGAAATAGTGGTTTGGCTGTGTAGACGCCAGTAAAGTTATTTCGAAATAACGGCTGTTATTTTGCAATAACTTTGCTGTGTAGACATACCCTTAGGGAAAAGAAAACAGTACCCTGTCTCTTTTATTGGCCAGGCATATAACACCAAAGACAAACAGTGAAGAGCTGAATCAATTGGGTCATGTAAAAAGCATTAATCTCCAAAACAAGTCTCTGCATGTCACTTTGCAGCAAAAAGCTGGGGATTCAACAGAGGAGGGACAAGAATGGAGCTAGTAGATTAGCTGCTCCATAGGTTTCCTGGTGATAGGAAGAGGCTGTATACCTGACTTATGAACCAGTTACGGACCAAGCAATTGGTCGTAACTCAGTTCGCTCGTAAGTCGGACCCCATAGAGTTACACGCGACTGCGCTGTTCGTAAGCGCGGATCGTGTTTGTAACTCAGGGTCCGCCATTTATGACAGCTTGGGTCTTAACTGCGAATGGTTGTAAGTCAACAGTTCGCAACTCAGGGACCGTCTGTAATATAAATACCTAGGAAAAACAGCTATGCTAACCATTTCTTCAGTGAAAAGGGAATAAGTTCAGCAAAGGCTACTTCAGCATTGAGGATGGAATTTAAGGTGTGGAACTGTTGGAATCTTCTCTGCTTGTGGAGATGGATTCCTTTCTCCAGCTGCTATTTGGAACACCAAGTACAAAAGCCTAATTCATCCATGCCTTATGACTCATTTGTTTGAGTTCCATTACACTGATGGCATTGATGGTATCAACACCCTCATACACACAATTGGGATTTAATTAATGAACAGAGGCTGAGGTACAAGTTAGTCAAGCACATACACATCTTGATGACCTTCTGTACTAATAGTTCTCTTATGGTCTTCTGCCCTCTGCTGTGCTTGTATAAACCAGATGGAGTCTCTTTGTCTTGGTCTGCCTTTTGGAATCAGAAGCACAGAGGGGCTAGGCAGAAGCTTCATTTTAGCCAATGGAATGATAGGGGCAGTTCCACTGTGTCATTTGAAAAATGTATTCCTGCATATTTATGTACACCTTACAAATCTGTGTAGCAGCCTTTAATATTTTGCCTGCTCTGTCTTAAGTTTTTCCGACAAAACTTGAAGAATGTCCATACTGCAATTGCATTTTTCCGCAAGAAAATCGAAAGAACAGAGGGATTTTTCCGGCATTGGTAATTCTCATTCTACGAGGAAGAAGATTTTTTGCAAAAGAGCTCTTGTGGATGGGGAAGAGGGAGTTCTTTCAGAAGAAGAGGAAAGAGGAAAAAGCACAGGTTCCTGGGTGGCCATTCTGTTCATAGCAATCACAGCTTACATGCGAGAGCATCCATTCAGTATAGACTGAATTGCTTTTTCGATGCACTTTTGCATCCATTCAGTATAGACAGATCACTTTTTCGATGCACTTTTGTGTGTGGATGCTCTTTTTCAGAAGTTTTTTCAGAAGATCTCTTCAGAATAAAGCTTCTTCTGAAAGAAGCCTGTAGTCTAGACGAAGCACTAGTCTTCACAACATCCTCTGGCAAGGAGTTCTGCAGGTTGATTGTGAGCTTAGTGAAGTAAAACTTCCTTTTGTTTGTTTTAAACCTACTGCCTATTAATTTCATTTGGTGACCCCTAGATCTCACATTGTGGAGAAAAAAGTAAATATTTTTTCCTTATTCAGTTTTTCAACATCAGTCATTATTTTATAGACCTCTATCATAAAAAAAGGTTTTCCTTTTTTCTAAGCTGAAAAGTTCAAGTCTTTTTAATCTCTCTTCATATGGGACCCATTCCAAACCTCTAATCATTTTTGTTGCCCTTTTCTGAGCCTGAACTTCTAAACTTGGGGGCCCAGTCATGGTACTTGCATTCAGGTAAAACTCCCTGCTATCTGGTTTGCAGCCAATGCACTTGCCAACTGTCATGTGAGAAGGATAAATAGTCACATGAGGAATTTCTCACTTCTAACATCTCATTAGCACCTATTCTAAGTATTTTGTGCCTAACATTATTCTCTTTGTGTCACTGCAAAGCTTTTACCTAGAACTTTCCCCAGCTCCCTTTCTGCCTCATTTCCTTCTTCAGATATAGAGAAACAGCACACATTTCCTTCTAATTTGCCTTCAAACTTGGGAGCAGATTTTGTAGTCTCAGAGTATAATCAGGACAGTTTTTAAAAATGAATCGGTCCCTGCTTTTAAATGTATACAATCTGAAAAAGCATAATGGAAAAACAAAAAGATTTTGCCAGGTATCAAACGTGATAAATATTGTTACTAGATTTCATTCTCCTGGTTATTGTTTATAGCACCTTGGCATGCTACTGCATTTTAAATCAGTCAGTGTCTTCTAGGATAAGATAACCTGCTTTTCTTTGGCTTTTGGGCTCCAAGAAGACTGGACTTGCTGTTCTAACTATAAGAATTCTCTGCAACATGTGTCTGTATCATGTAATCAAAAATTCTTGTTTATTCAGGTTAAAGGTTCTGTAATACAATATTACATTAACGTCACCTTTGAACAAAATGCACCTATCCACTAAAATCAATGCATGAATGTAGCAACCATATATTATTTGTGATTAGGTTTGGAGAGTCTCAAACCAATCAATACCTGAAATGTAAACAAATCAGGATCAGTCATTTGACCCTCTTTAATTTTCACTCAGGCAAAGTTGAGGATGAAGTGAGAACACTTAGGGTATACATAAGAACATAACATAAGAATGGCTGTACTGGGTCAGACCAAAGGTCCATCTAGCCCAGTATCCTGTCTGCCGACAGTGGCCAGCACCAGGTGCCCCAGAGAGGGTGGACCGAAGACAATGATCAAGCGATTTGTCTCCTGCCATCCCTCTCCAGCCTCTGACAAACAAAGGCCAAGGACACCATTTTATCCCCTGGCTAATAGCCTTTTATGGACCTAATCTCCATGAAATTATCTAGCTTCTCTTTAAACTCTATTCTAGTCCTAGCCTTCACAGCCTCCTCTGGCAAGGAGTTCCACAGGTTGACTACACGCTGTGTGAAGAAGAACTTTCTTTTATTAGTTTTAAACCTGCTACCCATTAATTTCATTTGGTGTCCTCTAGTTCTTCTATTTAGGGAACTAATAAATAACTTTTCTTTATCGGCCCTCTCACACCACTCATGATTTTATAGACCTCTATCATATCCCCCCTCAGTCTCCTCTTTTCTAAACTGAAAAGTCCCAGTTGCTTTAACCTCTCCTCATATGGGACCTATGTCACCAGAGGGATTGTAAATTAGACATACCGAGATTGCAAATGAAGTGGGGATTAAATCTCCTACGCTTCATTTGAATAAAAATGGCCACTGTGTTTTGCTGAGTCAGCAGTTTGTCAGCAAAAAGCAGCTGTCAAGATGGGGATCGGGTAACAAAGGAAGCCTTTGTCGGCCAGTCCCATAAACCTCATTTTATGAGGCATAAGGGCTCGGCTGACAAAGGCTTTCTTTTTCGCCCGATCCCCATCTTGACAGCTGCTTTTTGCTGACAAACTGCTGACTCGGCAAAACGCGGTGGCCATTTTTATTGAAATGAAGCGCGGAAGATTTAAATCACTGCTTCATTTGCAATGTCGGTATGTCTAATTTATATCCCTCTGGTGACAGAGGGATGTAGTCTAGACATACCCTTAATGATTTATCTCTAAGGCTATGTCTACACTACAAAGGTATTTTTTTGTTTTGAAAATGGTTGTTTTTCTGAAAAAACTTAATTTACGTCCACACTGCAATTGCGTTCTTTCCAAAAAAAATCAAAAGAACAGAGGGGTTTTTCCGACATTGGTAAACCTCTTTCTATGAGGAAGAAGCCTTTTTCCGAACGAGCTCTTTTGGAAAAAAGGCATGTGTGAACAGGGAAGAGGGAGTTCATTTGAAAGAAGAGGAAAGCAGAAAAAGCACAGGTGCCCTGGTGGCCACTCCATCATAGTAATCACAGCTTACATGTGAGATAGCGTCCACACTGAATGGACACTATCTTTTGAAAAAACAGATCGTTTTTTCGATGCGTTTTGACAGTGTGGACGCTCTCGTTTGGAAGAATTTTTTTTGGAAGATCTCTTCTGGAAAAGCTTCTTTCAAAAGAAGCCTGCAGTCTAGACATAGCCTAAGTATGTTTTGATTTGGGTTTTCTGTTTCCTCCACGCACTGAGGTCCAGGTCCTGCAACACTGAAGTGAAGGAGTATTTTTACCATTCAGGTCAGTGGGAGCAGGAGCAGGCAAGAAAAGCCTAATCCCATATCCCTTATGAGACAGATGCTGCCTGGACCTCAGATCAGCACAAGGACTGCTCCCTAGCTATTTCATTGGACGCACACCAGGACCTCTCAAAATATGTACGGGCAGACCATAGGTCTCTGCCTGTGTAGGGGTGCCTCTGCATTGCTTGCTATGCTAAATGGTACTGTCTAGCTCTAAGCAGGTCTGGTGATATATGAACTCTGGTTTTGCCCTATCTGCCATCAGCAGAGAGGAAAGTGCCAGTGTTGGACTTGGGAGTTAGTTGGAAGAGATTGCTTCTATGAAAGATTTGTTGTCAAGTAATATTACTCCTGAAGTTAAAGTTAAAGCCAAAACCAAGATGTCCTCATATAGAGGATGGTGTTTGATACAGGAAGATCAGTACATAAGCACATGAATCAAACCGATTTTAAAGCTCATGTTTCCTGAGCATGTTCTCCATTTGCACAATGGGGAGTTTGCAGACAGAGAGAGTATTGTATTATATCGTTAGAGGACAAAATAGACATGTTGAAATATACCCACCATCCATCATTCAGGAGGAGCCTGGAGTGAACCAAAATATACAGTTAGATGACAGGCATTGATGTTGAAATATTGTACTGATGGGCACCAGAGCAGAGCATGGTGAGTTGCATAACCAAATGAAGTTATTGTGATACAATAGAAGTTGACTGTGCCATTTCTAAGGAGAGAAACAGGCTTATTTGAAATTTTGTGTGGGTGAAACACAAGTTTCTGGAGAACGGTGAAAGGACATCCCCCTTTCCCACTTATATCCCTTGAAATCATAACTTTTTCTCAGTTGTTTAACTAGAAAAGCATTAATTATTGAGTCTTGATAATATTTTAGCATTATCTACCATGTACTTGAGAGTGTTTGTCTGTCTGTATATCTATCTGTTCAAGATCAACTCCTGAACAGTAAGGGTACGTCTAAACTACATGCCTCCATCGACGGAGGCATGTAGATTAGCCAGATCGGCAGAGGGAAATGAAGCCGCGATTAAAATAATCGCAGCTTCATTTAAATTTAAATGGCTGCCCCGCTCTGCCGATCAGCTGTTTGTCGGCAGATCGGGGCAGTCTGGACGCGACGTGCCGACAAAGAAGCCTTTCTTGATCGGCACAGGTAAACCTGGTTTCACGAGGCATACCTGTGCCGATCAAGAAAGGCTTCTTTGTTGGCGCGTCGCGTCCAGACTGCCCCGATCTGCCGACAAACAGCTGATCGGCAGAGCGGGGCAACCATTTAAATTTAAATGAAGCCGCGATTATTTTAATCGCGGCTTCATTTCCCTCTGCCGATCTGGCTAATCTACATGCCTCCGTCGACGGAGGCATGTAGTCTAGACACACCCTAAGAGCTAGAACTACCAAATTTGGTATGCAGCCTCTTATAATAACGTAAAGCAAGGTGAGTGCTTGGTTGTGCCAGGAAAGTGGGATGTGCCTGAAATGGAATTGTTTCTCATAAAATAATACAGAAAAGAGAGAAAGGAGCTAGCTGGGGGCGTGCACTCCTGTCCGTGACTGCCCCAGTAGCAAGCCTCCCACCCCCCTGGCACCCTTTAGGGATGGTGGCGGGGGGGCTGAAGATTTCCCCCAATTCATACTGGGACATTGCTGGCTGTTCCCCTTCAATGGGAAGTGAGGGGAAGGTGCAGTTTGCTGTATTCCTCAGTGTGGCTGGGGACCACAAAGGGCAGATGAACCTGGACCTACTCCAGTTGGGAGACATGCATCCCTCTCCTGGCTATGCCCACTGGAGCTGTAGCAGCCTTAGAGAGGTGCTTCTCCCTGACCCCAAGCTGTTTCAGTGAGAGAGGGCTGGGGTTGTTCTGAACCCCTCATCCCCATTCGCACCCTACAGCAATGTACATTTTCATTTTATTTCCCAAAACACAAATTAGTTGAGGCAAGGACCCAAGCAATGCTTGGTAAATCATCCAGTTAATAAATATATATCTATGACAATAATTTATAATACCTTGTCATAAATAGTTGTAGCCTGGGAAATGTAGTGGGAGTTGTGTGTTTAACTTCCTAAGGTGCTTTCAAAATCCCAGACTTAAAGTCTGCTTTCATCTGTAATTTCTCCTTTGCCTCAGTGAGCTACAGAAATTGACTTGCTTCATAGCTGAACATCTGCAGTACCTTTGATACAGATTTATTTACTAATAGCATGTCTTTGAAAGATAGTTGGTCAACAGATTGCTCAGTCTGAAATCAAAGTGTCTCACAGTTTTGGATTGCACCAAGTGTCTTGAGAAAGTTACCCTTGGGTGTATATATATGTTTCATATTGCTCTCCTGCCAGTAAAGTTTTCATGTGTTTCTTTTATGTCAAGCGATGTTGCTAAAGCCCTGTGTCTTATTTTTATATATCACTGGGCAAAAGCTCTACTGTGCAACGTGAAAATATATTTGCATGAATAAAATGTTTATTAATCTGATATTGACACATTGCTGTGTCAGAGTGCCTGTAACACATATGCATTCACAAGGGGGTGCATAAAGCAGTATTGCCACACACAAACCACATGCACTAGTTAAGAGAAACATTTCACTTTCAGTAATTGTGCATTTCTGAACACACTATCCAGAGCCTAATTCAGTTAGTACCAAAAAAATATGATGCTTTGATATAGGCTGAACCTTTCTCTAATCCAGCACTGTCTGTTCTGGTAACATCAATGGCCCTGCATAATTTTAGTTAGCCAGATGTCCATTTATCACGGGTGTGGCCAAGTTTCCTGTGATCCCATAAAGTTTGTTTACAGCCACCAGTCCTGACTCTGTGTTCTGTGCTGTTATTTAGCTCTAATTTACCCTTAAATATCTTCTAAGAGCCCAGAAAGCAGTGGAAATGCTGGTAATACTGCTAGACAATATTGACATCCTGTGGTTTGGCAAATTCTCTAGTTTGGCACCGGTCAGGTCCTGAGGGTGCTGGACTACAGAGCTTCAATATGTGCATTTATTTCTCAATGCCATGTTGCAGCACGCTCTGGCCTTACATTGTACATACTTGGTCACTCCCATCTAGACTCTTTCAATTCCCTCTTTTATGGTCCCCCTAGAGAAGTGGTCTCCAACCTTTTTAAACGTGAGATTCCTATTTGAATTTAAGTGCAATCCAAGATCTACTTCAGACCCAAATATCCTTGTCCTGCATCCTTTGTGCCCCTTGTCTGAGGCCTTCCCAGGCAGGGGCAGTGGGTTAGAGTACAGGCTCTGGTCTTGGATTAAGGGATTCGGAGTGTGAGAGGGGCTTGGAGCTGAGCTTGGGGCAGGCAGTTGGGGTGTTGGAGGGGGTTCTAGGTGCAGGCTATGGGAGGGGATTTGGATGAAGGGGTACTCAGGGCTAGGGCAGGGGCTTGGGATTCAGGAGGGGGTTCATGCCTGGGGTAGGGTTTCAGGATGTGGGCTCTGACTGGGCACTGCTTACCTCAGGCTGCTCCTGGTTGGTGGTGCGGTGGGACTAAGGCAGGCTCACCTCTGCTGTGGCCCTGCACCACTCTCAAAAGCAGCCAGCAAACACCATCTCAAGTCCAGTTGTGCCCTCTCTCTACTCTGAGGAGATAGGATACAGGGTGAGAGGGGGCACCTTGACATCAGCACCCTTCCTCTCCCTCCCCTGCCCTGCAAGCAGGAGGCTCCCAGGGGTGGGGGTAGGCAGCTCCAAGGCAAAGGGCGGGAGATGTGCAGCAGAAGGGGGAGGGGCAGGTGAAGTACCAGCACTTGAAATCCTCTTGGCCAAATCAGTCAGAATCACCTCTCAGAGGCTCCAAGATCTACCAGTAGATCCTGATCTACTGGTTGGTGACCACTGCCCTAGAGCCTTTCTCTCAGCTTTTGAATGTCCAAAGTACAGTGGCTAAATTGCTTTCTTACTCAAGGAAATGGAAACTTCCTACTCTTATCCTCAGCCACTGTCACTGCCCTTCTGGCCAGCTCTAAATCTAATTCAGAATTGTCCTTCTGTGTTCCAAACTGTTCGTGGCAATCTTCACCCTCTCCCACTAAGGCTATGTGTACACTGCTGTTTTTTTCGGAAAAAGGTACACAGGTTACCTTTTTCAGATTCTTTTTTTGGAAGATGGGCCAAATGTTGGAAAACTCTCCTCTTTTGGAAGAGCCCTTATTTCTCATGAAATGAGGAATACAGGGCTTCTGAAAGAGCATGTCTGCTCTTCCAAAAAAAATTCAGAAGAGCAGACGTGTTCCCTGGATGCGGCAGAGGTTTTCTGCGATACTGGACGTATCCCAGAAAAACTCCATAGTGTAGACATAGCCTAATACTCTATACCAGTGTTTCTCAACCAGTGGTACGAATACCTTTAGGGGTACTCGAGAAGTCTGGGGAGTACATCAACACAACTGAAATTTGGAGAAAACTGAATTTTTGTTTTAAGTTTTACAGCGCCTTATTATTTTTGTACACTTTACACTCAAAAGTTCATCGTCCAGCTGGCTATGATTAAGTTGTTTAAACAAATGTGTTGCAATGGTAGAAAAAATATGTGTGTGTCTGAAAACTGTAGGTATTGGGGGTATTTATAATATTTTTTTAAAGGGGTACTTTATAAAAAAAGCTTGAGAAACACTGCTCTATACTTATTTTCATTATCATGACAGAAATTAAAAGTAGTAAATTCAGCTACTCAGAATTTCCACTTTATTGGAGCACCATAGACCAAATGACCACTACATTTCATTTCTATCACTTTGAGTGGGGATATCAGAATAAAAAATCCTCATCAGACAAATATTGAATGCTGTGTCTCTGAGATGGATTCCACCCACATGCCTCTGGATAAAGACTGTTTTCTGGGCAGCAGTTCTCAGGGTGCACAAAGCACTGACAAGTCAAGATCTCTTAGATTTTCAGAAGTGATAAGGACCTTCTGGACTAAACCATTCCAAATGTGACATATTTAGAAATAGCCAATAGAGTAAAATTGTGACCCCTCTGAAGTTGGTTGCAAAACTCCTACTGGTGTTCCTTGTGATCTTCCACAGATCACTGAATTAACTTCACTGGAGCTTCAAGTGGTCAATACAAGGCAACTTTGTAGCTCTCTAGACAGACCTTCCTAACCTTTAAGTTTTAGCAATAGAAACCCTTTGTGACAGAAATAGCAATTTCCTGTCCCAGTTTTATTCAATTAAGTTCAACCTTACTGAGTTAAGTTTAAGTATCATTATATTACAAAGACAAATATGTTTTAATTATTGTGGGATTGCATGTATTGTCTCAGGGAGGGGAAGAACATGACCATTGTAAGTTTGGGTAAGTATTTTGAGCTTTAAAGGACTATTTGAACTATTGTATCTTCTTAGGGTATGCAAAAACTCAGCTCTTTTGAAGCTTCACTTTGAGGGTGGGACTTTTGTCTGCTGGTTACAAGAGGACATGATCAGAGTAACTGTATAAAGGAGTAACTCGAACATTTATGGGGCTGTTTGTTTGGAGCTAATTGGCTGTCATGAACCCATGGGTGAGATTTGAAGGACTGCCTCCTATCAGAGCCCTTGTTGGAGTTAGCTTATTAGTGTGTGTCCATTGTTCTTTTAGCTTATTAGCATGTGTCTATTGTTCTTTTATGGTTTTTAATTTTTTTCTGTAATGCTTTTGCCTTAAGAATCTGCTGGCTTAGAAAGAGCTGTGTGATAACTTAAAACCATGGATAGTTACATTATGTTTAGCCTCTGAGAAAGCAAAGCAGCCAGCTGAGGCAGTCTGACCTGCTGGGGATCTCAAAGTATAGGAAGGGAATGGAGCAGCCTAAGCCTAGAAATGCGCCATCAAAAGGGAGAGAGTTGTGTGATAAGTGAAGAGCCAGACACCTATGAAGGGTGCCTGTGCTGGATGCCAAAAGGAGAACACTGTTGTAGTTTCCTTTGACTAGGACACCTTTGACAGGGAATGTTTATATAATGAAATCTAGTAAATGCTTATTTCACTGAAATTCTAATTGTACTGAAGAATTTTCTCAGATTTAACACAATTTGCACACATTATGGTTTCACATTACAGTGTATCCTATGGCACAATACGTCTCTTCAACCTACAGTTTCCTTGGGGTTTCTTTTACATTATTTTTCTGTTGCTATTTTTGGTTGGTTATTTCTTCCCATACATTATTTCAGCAAGGTATCCTATAACACATTGGCAAGTCAAAGAAAAATGTGTATGTGATCAATGTAAAAAGCATGTTATAAATCCAGTCATGATAGATTTAGTCAAATCACAGGGCTTTATTAGATTCCAAAAGACAAGCAGGTATTATGAATGTAAAGATTTTTACCTGTTTCCAACACCTTATGTTCATTAGTCATTCTTTGCTTCCTATTGTTCGTCCTTACACAATAGGAAAGGAATCAACTGGGATAACCATGGAATTCCAATCCATTGAACTATATTTAGGTTACAAAAGCAGCAAAACATAATGATGGACATCACAGGCTGTATGAACAATGCCTTTAGAAACATGCACGTAGATTTCCTTTGATTCTGGAAGGAGCTCTTTGAAATAAACAGTGTGGTAAATTATTTAGCCTAGTTTTTTTGGAGGTTCAGATGGCTAATGTTCCAGATGTGATAAAACAGGAAGCACTATCATTTCCTCAGTATATATGATGTATAGACATTTAGGACTGTAACTTTGATATAGTGATATGAATATAAAACAACTAAGATCTAATTCCATTAAAATAGTTCTATTTCCTTATATAAATATTATGCCGTGAATGTAGCTTGTGTTGGCATTGCTTCTAATACTGGGTTCTCACATATGTGTGGCGTGTACTTTCACTCTTTAAATTGATAGGTTCTCATAGACTCATAGACTTTAAGGTCAGAAGGGACCATTATGATCATCTAGTCTGACTCCCTGCACAGTGCAGGCCAAAGAATCTCGCCCACCCCTCTTAGAATAATCCTCTCACCTATGTCTCAGATATTGAAGCCTTCAAATACTTTGAAGGCCCCAACATGCAGAGAGTCCTTCAGCTGTGATCTGTGCCCAATGCTACAGAGGAAGGCGAAAAACCTCCAGGGCCTCTGCCAATCTACCCTGGAGGAAAATTCCTTCCTGACCCCAAATATGGCGATCAGCTAAACCCTGAGCATGTGGGTAAGACTCACCAGCCAGACACCCAGAAAGTCCCCTACAATGAATGGTCAATTAGTTACCAAGATCATGTTATTTCATCCAACCATCCCCTTATCATAGAATCATAGAACTGGAAGAGACCTCAGAAGGTCGTCAAGTCCAGCCCTCCGCTCTAGGCAGGTCCAATCCCATCTAAATCAACCCGGCAAGGGCTTTGTCAAGCCAAGACTTAAACACCTCTAGGGATGGAGACTCCACTACTTCCCTAGGTAACCCATTCCAATGCTTCACTACCCTCCTAGTAAAATAGTTTTTCCTAATATTCAATCTGGACCTCTCCCACCACAACTTGAGACCATTGCTCCTTGTTCTGCCATCTGTCACTACTGAGAACAGCCTCTCTCCATCCTCTTTGGAACCTCCCTTCAGGAAGTTGAAGGCTGCTATCAAGTCCCCCCTCACTCTTCGCTTCTGCAGACTAAACAGACCCAAGTCCCTCAGCCTCTCCTCGTAGGTCATATGCTCCAGACCCCTAATCATTTTGGTTGCCCTCCGCTGGACCCTCTCCAATGCGTCCGCATCCTTTTTGTAGTGGGGGGCCCAGAACTGGACACAGTACTCCAGATGTGGCCTCACCAAAGACGAATAAAGGGGAATAATGACATCTCTGGATCTGCTGGCAATGCTCCTCTTAATGCATCCTAATATGCCATTAGCCTTCTTGGCTACAAGGGCACACTGTTGACTCATATCTAGCTTCTCATCCACTGTAACTCCCAGGTCCTTTTCTGCAGAATTACTACTTAACTGGTTGGTCCCCAGCCTGTAACTATGCTTGGGATTCTTCCGTCCCAAGTGCAGGACTCTACACCTGTCTTTGTTGAATCTCATGAGATTTCTAGTGGCCCAATCCTCCAATTTGTCTAAGTCACTCTGGACCCTATCTCTGCCCTTAAGCGTATCTACCTCTCCCCCTAGCTTAGTGTCATCTGCAAACTTGCTGAGGGTGCAATCTATCCCCTCATCCAGGTCATTAATAAAGATATTGAACAAAACTGGTCCTAGAACCGAACCTTGGGGCACTCCACTAGAAACCGACCGCCATCCTGACATCGAGCCATTGATCACTACCCGCTGGGCCCGGCCTTCTAGCCATCTTTCTATCCATCTTACCGTCCATTTATCCAATCCGCATTCCCTTAACTTGCTGGCAAGAATATTGTGGGAGACCGTATCAAAAGCCTTGCTAAAGTCAAGGTATATAACATCCACTGACTTTCCCATGTCCACTGAGCCAGTTACCTCATCATAGAAGCTAATCAGATTGGTCAAACATGACTTGCCCTTTGTGAATCCATGCTGACTATTCCTGATCACTTTCCTCTCATTCAAGTGTCTCAAAATGGATTCCTTTAGGATCCCTTCCATGATTTTTCCAGGAACCGAGGTAAGACTGACTGGCCTATAGTTCCCTGGATCGTCCTTCTTCCCTTTTTTGAAGATGGGCACTACATTTGCCTTTTTCCAATCATCCGGGATTTCGCCCGATCTCCACGACTTTTCAAAGATAATGGCCAAAGGCTCCTCAATGACATTTGCCAACTCCTTCAGTACCCTTGGGTGCATTAAGTCTGGACCCATGGATTTGTGTACGTTTAGTTTTTCTAAATATTTCCTAACCTGTTCTTTACCCACCAAGGGCTGTCCATCTTCTTCCCATCTTGCGTCGCTTAGCACAGAAGTCCAGGAGCCGACCTTGTCCGTGAATACAGAGGCAAAGAAAGCATTGAGTACTTCAGCTTTCCCCACATCCTCTGTCACTAGGTTACCCCCTTCATCCATTAGGGACTGCACACCCTCTCTGATCACCTTCTTCTTGTTGACATGCCTGTAGAAACCTTTCTTGTTATCCTTTACATCCTTAGCTAGTCGCAACTCCATTTGCGCTTTCGCCTTCCTAATAACCCCCCGGCATTCTTGAACTATACATTTAAACTCCTCCCTAGTCATTTGTCCAAGTTTCCACTTTCTGTAAGCTTCCTTTTTGTGCTTAAGTACACCAAGGCTTTCCCCTGTAAGCCAATCCGGTCTCCTACCAGGTTTGCCTCTCTTGCTACGCGTCGGGATGGTTTCTTTCTGTGCCTTCAATAAGGCTTCTTTAAAATACTGCCAGCTGTCCTGGACTCCTTTCCCCTTCATGTTAACATCCTAGGGGATTCTTTCCATCAGATCTCTGAGGGAGTCAAAATCTGCTTTTTTGAAGTCCAAGGTGTGTATTTTACTACTCTCTTTCCTTCCTTTGGTCAGGATCCTGAAATCTACCATCTCATGATCACTGCTTCCCAGGTTGTCACCCACCTCTACGTCCCCTATTAGTTCCTCCCTGTTTGTGAGGAGAAGGTCAAGCTGTGCACGGCCCCTGGTCGGATCCTTCAGCATTTGTACCAAGAAGTTATCCCCAACATTCTCCAAAAACTTCCAGGATTGCCTGTGTACTGCTGTATTGGTTTCCCAACAGATGTCAGGGTGATTAAAGTCCCCCATGAGAACCAGGGCCTGCGATCTGGAAGCTTCGCTCAGTTGTCCGAAGAAAGCCTCATCTACCTCATCCACCTGGTTCGGTGGCCTGTAGCAGACACCAACCACAACATCACTGCTGTTTGCTCCTTTAAACCTGACCCATAGACTTTCAACAAGTTTTTCTCCCTCTTTATACTGGAGTTCAGAGCAATCATAGTGCTCTCTTACATATAGTGCAACTCCTTCTCCTTTTCTCCCCTGCCTATTCTTCCTGAACAATCTATACCCTTCCATGACAGCGCTCCAGTCATGCGAGTCATCCCACCAAGTCTCTGTTATCCCAATTAAATCATATTTCTTGGTCTGGGCCAGGGCCTCCAGTTCTTCCTGCTTGTTGCCCAGGCTTCTCGCATTAGTGTACAAACACTTCAGGTAACCAGTTGATTGCACTATCTTCTCCATTCGAAACTGGGGTCATCCTTTCTCGCTCCTTGCTCTATGCATTTCTTCCCGGTATCTGACTTTCCCACTCCCCTCAGGGTTTTGGTCACCGTCCCCCGACGAACCTAGTTTAAAGCCCTCCTCACTAGGTTCGCAAGCCTGCCCGCGAAGATGCTCCTTCCTCTCTTCGTTAGGTGGATCCCATCTCTTCCTAACAATCCTTGTGCCCGGAACAGAGTCCCATGGTCGAAGAAACCAAAGCCCTCTCTGCGACACCACCTGCGCAACCACGCATTTACGTCCTCAATTCGACGATCCCTGCCCAGTCCTTTCCCTTCAACAGGGAGGATGGACGAGAACACCACTTGCGCTCCAAAGTCTTGGATCCTTCTTCCCAGCGCTACATAATCCGCAGCAACCCGCTCAAGGTCATTCTTGGCCGTATCATTCGTTCCTACATGGAGAAGCAGGAAGGGGTAGCGATCTGAAGGTTTGATCAGCTTGCTAAGCCTCTCAGTGACATCCCGAATGCGAGCTCCCGGTAAGCAGCACACCTCTCGAGATTCCAGGTCCGGACGGCAGAGGGATGGCTCAGTCCCTCTTAGGAGGGAGTCCCTGACCACCACCACCCGTTGTTTCCTTTTGGGGGTGGTGGCCGTGGAACCCCCATCCCTAGGACTACGCATCCCATGCCTTTCAGTAGATGGTGCTCCCTTCTGGTTTCTACCTTGTGAGGTCCCTTCCAGAGCTTTCAGCTCTGCAGAGCCTGTGGAGAGAGCTTGAAAGCGATTGCTTACCTCTATAGCATCGGGGGAATCCCGTGCTGGCCTTTTTCCCCTTCTAGAACCTTTAACAATTTGCTCCAAATGGTCATTGAACATTGAAATGAAACAGGTATTAATAGAAACAAGCAAAAAAGAGCATTTTTAACAGTCTGATTATAAATCACTTCCCCTATCAACTGATATACTTTTATTCTTTAGACGTAGGAATCTTATAATTTTACTAATTCTCCAGTATCCATAGAGTCTTCAAGGGTAGGTAAGACCTGAATTTCAAATGCAAAAACAAATAATAATTTTTTCTGGCTTCCAGAATAAAAAATAGCAACCTAACTCTTCGTTCTGCATAACTTTTTATTTGCATTGTCTCTTTATAAAAATATTCCATGATCCTAGAGCACTTTCTTTTGTCTCAATAGATTTATAGTTCTGGGATAACTTATTTCATAGCCAAACTGTTATGAACTGTTTTTAGACAAAAGCCAACTGTCAATGTCCGAAACAAAACAACCAATCAAAGCTACCAGTAAGGCTCATAGGAAAAGGACTCACCCAATTTTGATGAGACTAGAATCTGATTTAACATTATTACTCTCATTGTTTAATGTAACCTGCTTCACTGTTTATTGCCATTTTTTTCAGTGTGAAAGGGGTAGTACATGGTAGCAAGACAACATGTGTTGTTTGTGATTCCTGTGAATTTTGGAAGATGTGAAAATAATGACTATTTGGCCAGAGCCTACACCATATACATTTAAAATTTGCCTTCCAAAACAGCAGGTTTAGATTGTATTATTATATTAAGCAAACAGCTCCAGCAGTCAGTGAATCTCCATTTTTTCAATATTCCAAGAGCTGGGATAAAAATATACAGTGTCATGCCCCAGTATATTTTTTTCTTTCCCTGCTCATACACAATATTGCATAATGGGATCCTAGTACAAGGTGCCGCTGAAGCATAAACAAACAAAAGAACATGGAGAGGATGAGGTTCAGATAAGTGATTTTTTTGCTTGGATTTAAGGAAGAGCAACAGGACAAGATATATTCATAACATACAAAGTCACATTGATGTAAATCATGAGTAACTTTATTGGGAGTTAGTTCAGTATAACTGAGAGCTGAATTTGGTTACCCAAGGCGTGCTCTTGAGAACTGTCTGAAAACCAGGAAACTTTATAGTCTATAATCCTGAAAACACCAGGAAATTAATAGCTCCTTTCAACTCCCACTTTTTGGCTGTGCTAATGCATTGTTTTTTGGCCAGGTAACAGCTGTGAAAAGAAGAATACTTTCCCATTACAAATATAAAAGTGCCCTACCATGCAGAAAGTTTATAAAGATCATTCATTGGGACCATTTAATTGTTTTATTTATTTTAAAAAAATTAACATTCTGTGCACAGTTCATGTGTAGTCACCAAAACATTGGCTAAAACCATTGACTTAAACAAAAAAAAAAACCCAAAACTTAAATAAAAGCTAAAGTCATTGACTTAAACAACACTTTATGGCAAGGATAAAGGATAAAAAATCTTTCTCTAGGTTATATGGTATAAGTGCATGAACAAATAGATTTAATAGAAGTAGGTTCCAACATATTCAGCTTGATCCTAATCCTGCTCTCAGTGAAGTCCATAGCAAAATGCCCAACAACTTCATTGGTGCAAGATTAAGTCCTTTGCTTCTAGCACATTCTCTTGGAAATTCCTTGTCCTAACACATTAGGACATGTTTTATTACTTTGCATAAGGAAACAAACCAGCAACGGTGAGTCAGTGTTCTCCATGCCTAATCATTTGCTTGTTATGAAATATGGCAATCTGTAAATCCCAACACAAAAAGATATAATAAGACATAAGAGTCTTTAGAAAAAAATCACGTGCTTCTAATTTAATCTAAAATGTTGGTAAACTCCAGGTTATGCTAAACTCTTCACCTTCTTTTAGTCAGATAAGAAGAAAAATCTATGGGAAGGTCAGAATTTAAGTGATTATCAATACATATCCGATTTTTGACTCCTTCACACTGCTTTTATATTGGTATAACTTTAAGTGACACCATTTTAAAACTAGTGCCCTAGAAGGGAGACTACATTTGAAGGTACTTTCCTGGATTCAAAAGATCTAGGTACTGTGTAGACACAGAAGTCACCATGATGTGTCACTGGCAAATGAAAATCCAGTGCAGCATGTAAAGTTTACTTTGAGCTAGGCTTCTAAAAGGAGAAGGGATAGGAAATAGGCAGGCATGTAGATTCATACAGTCATGCTTTGTCTACACTGCAGGGTTTTTGTGCAAGAAGCTTTTTGTGGAAGAGATCTTCTGCAAAAACTTCTTGTGCAAAAGCGTGTCCACATCTCAAAGTGATGTGCTTTTGTGCAAGACAGCATCCACACTACATGGACACTCTTGTGCAAGAAAGCTCTGATGGCCACAGAATGGCCATCAGATCACCTGTGCTTTTTGCGATATGCTCTTTTTGCACAAGAAACCCGTTGAGCATCCACACACACCTTCTTGCGTAAGAACTTTTGCGCAAAAAGAAGGTATACCTACACCGCAAAAATCCCTCTGATCCGTCGATTGACTGTAGATTTTCTTGTGCAAAAATATGCTTGAGGTGTGGACATTCCGCGGGTTTTTGTGCAAAAACAGATGTTTTTGCGCAGAAACCCTGGCTGCGTCTACACTGGCAGCTTCTTGCGCAAGAACTGTTTGGGAGAAGAGTTCTTGCGCAAAAAGTGTTCCACAAGAGTGCATCTACACTGGCATGTGCTTTTGCACAAGAGATGTGCTTTTGTGCAAGAGCGTCTATGGCAGTGTGGATGCTCTCTTGTGCAAGAAAGCTCTAATGACCATTTTAGCCATAGGGGCTTCTTGCTCAAGAAATTCATGTTGCCTGTCTATACTGCCCTCTTGTGCAAGAGCTCTTGCGCAAGAGGGCTTATTCCTCGTGGGGAAAGGAATAACTCTTCTGGAAGAAGCCCTGTTTTCCGATGCTAGACTGTAAATTTACTTGTGCAAGAACTCGCATGCAGTGTAGACACCCGGCAAGTTTTTGCACAAGAACAGCTGTTCTTGTGCAAGAAGCCGCCAGTGTAGATGTAGTCCTGTAGTGTAGACATAGCCTCAGAGATTTTAAGGCCACAAATGATCCGATCATGTGGCCTAACACTCTCCCTCACACAGGCTAAAGAGCCTTACCAAATAATGTCTATGTGAGGGAATGAGAGGCGGGCCTGGCAGTGCAGGGATTAAAAAAGGCCTGACTAGCCCTGCCCTGTTTTATCTGCAGCCAATGCCAGGCCTGGAGAGAGAATAAAAGAGAGGAACTTGGCTCAGTTAGGGGCTGACCAATGAAGAGACAGGAGCTGGTTCTGCCATCTGCAGGACCTGAGCCAGAGCTGTCTACTGGGTCAGCCATAGGAGCACATAAGACTCCAACCCCTGCCCCAGTACAAAGGGGGAGAACCAGAAGGAACCTTCACTGAAGGAAATTGTACTCTTGGGCTACACCCCAAACTGAAGAACCAGACTCTGATAAGAGGCTGGAATTCCTAGGCCCAAGGCCTCAGTGGCAGGGGCCTACTCCCCAGGCCACCAGCTAACTCTGGGACCTAACTACTAGGCCACCCTGCTGCTTGGGGGACTTGGCCACAGTCTACAATTCCATAAAGTATGCTTGTGCTATGGCATCTCTTTTAGAAAGATACCCAGGCTTGATTTGAAGAGTGCAAGTGATGGAGAATCGATCATATTCCCAGATAAGCTGTCCTGGTAGTTAATTACCCTCACTGTTAAAAAGTAGTTCTGACTAAGTATTTCAAAGCAATGAAACAAATGAGAAATTACAAAAACAAATAAATTAATATAAAATTCACTGAAAAATATCCAGCAGGTTAATCATGGAGAAGGAAAAAAGAAGGGTGAATTGTTATAAAGCCACATTCACATTCCCCTACTCCAAAAGGAAAAGGCAGTATGGGCTGCAGCCTGATCATTACTCCAGCGCCTTTGCACTCCACCAGCAGTACAAAGGGGCCTGACTGTGGATCTAATAGCATGCTGCAGCTGGGGGAGAGAGGGCATAGTTAGCTGTACTGCACGCTCTGCTGACCCATCACATAGAGCTATCACAGGGACACGCTGTAGCGTGCTGAGCACTGGTGATCCCCTGGCCTTACTGCCCTTGTTCCAAGCTGGCGGAAGTTATGGATGCTTCAACATACACTCAGGGTCAAAACAGCCTCTAGGATCACTGGGATCAGGGAAGTACAAAATTGGTTTGAATCCACCTTTCTTCCTGCTCTGCTCTCCCTCCCCCTGCCAGCAGAATTGTGGCACAACCTGGGATATGTTACCATGTGTGATTAAAAAAGGCATAGCTACGTGTGCTATGTTCACATGACAAACACACTCCTCCAGTTCACAATGTCTTCTGAATAATCTACTTTTTAAAGTAATCGTGCTGCTTTGTTCTTCTAGCAGGAATCAGCGGTTCCCATCCAGAACTTCCTTGTGGCATGAGTCAGGAGACAGCATCGCAAGGACCATGAGATAATTCCTGCAAGAGCCAGAAGAAAGTAGTTAAGTGTGCAGCTTGTATCAGTTATGTACAACCCAGCAGCCAGCTCTAATTGCATTCTACAAAAAATGCAGGTAATTGTGTGACTCCCATTAGCATAGTGTCTTAGCAGCTCACCATCTTTAATGTATTTATCCTCCCATCATAGCTGTGATGAAGGAAATCGAAGTGATGCACCCCATTTTACAGATTGGTGACTGAGGCACAGAGACACGAAAGCCTAGATCCTGAAAGATATTTAGACACCTAACTCCCATTGATTTCACTGACTCATGCTCTGATTCTCCAAGCTCACGAGGAGAGCTTTAAATTAGGTTCAAAGAAGGCAGGTGACACAAGCCCATAGGTTAGCATAAAAAAGGGGCTAGATGTGGGCAATGTTCCCTCTAATTTTTCCCACCCATGTGTGGAATGAATTTTGTTATGTGCACCAATATGGAAGTTATGTAACAACTCACCTCCTTACTGGTGCACATAGGAAAATACATGTGGCAGGACAAGGCTGAGGGGTTCAGAGTGGGACAGAGAGTTGGGACATGGGGGGGGGGAGTGCTCTGGCTGGGGTGGCACTGGGGATGAGGACTTTGGGGTGCCCCAGGACTAAAGTGGGAGAGAAGACTCCCCCAACTCTCTCTCCCTGCTGAAACACTTGAGAGGGGGGCGAGGAGAAGAGGTGCCTCTCTCCAACTGCAACAGCTTTGGGCTGGGACTGGGTTGGGACCAGGGGAGAGACTGGGAGAGGTGGACTGGGGTGTAGAATAGGGGTGCTGCAGCACATCTGGGGTGTGGAGAGTGGCATCCCTCCCCGCCACAGCCCTGAGCACCCACATGGCTCTTAATAGTCAGCTGCACAGCTTCACAATTTAGAGGGAATTTAGATTGTGGGGTAAGAGATGGAAAATTACAACAAAGTCATAGGAGCAACAAGAGGGAAATCAGTGAGGGAAATCTGTTCAACATCTTAAATGTCTATATACAAATGCAAGAAGTATGGTGAATAAACAGAAATTAAACAGGAAGTATTAGTACATAAACTAAACAATGACTTAATTGATATCACAAAGTCTTGATGAGATAAAACTCACTACTGGATTATTAGTACAATTGAACCTCTCTAGTGTTGCACCCTCGGGACCTGACTAGTGCCAAACCAGAGAATTTGCTGACCCCGGGGAGGTCAATGTTGTCTAGCAGAGTTACCAACACTTCCACTGCTTATTGGGCTCTTAGAAGACATTTAAGGGTGAATTAGGGCTAAATAACAGCATATAACACAGGGAGCCAGGACTTTTAGCTGTAAACAAATTCTATAGGACTGTGGAAAACTTGGCCACGCCCATGATAAATGGACATCTGGATAACTAAAATCATGCAAGATCACAGCTGTTGCCGGATCAGAGAGTGTCAGACTAGAGAGGTTCAACCTTTCTAGGAGGTTATAGATTCTTCAGGAAGATCAGTCAGAGAAAAAAAGGGAGGAGATTTTGCATTCTAAATCAAGAATATATACACTTGTTCGGAGGTCCAAAAGGGGGGACTTTTTTGTAGCATGTACAGAACATTCCCCATTGGCAACATAATGTTGCCAATGTTGGCGCTTAATTTTTTAAATTCATTTTCATACAGAAACAGCTAATGAAAAGTGAACAAAGGAAATGAATCATAGTTTGTCTGTGTTTCTGTAAGCTGTATGCTTCATGGCATTCCCAATAGAATTTTACAACGAGGTAATTTTATGCCTTGTAACGGTTACAAGCCTGGACAGTGCTACATAGACATAGTGTATTCCAGTGGGAGTAACGGCCATCACACACAGAAGACCTATGTGAATAGGGAGAGGACAGAAGCAAGGGACCAGAGTGGACAGCAAAAAGTAGAAGGAGTAAATGGAATTGGTGAAAGTAATCATGTAATATTAGAATTGACTACTTTGAGCCCACTCATCATTTTATATCCAAATAAATATCTTAAGTTTATTTTAATCTTATTTTATAGTCATGCTTGTATTTTATTTAACAATAATGAATCATTGTTGTAATACGTTGTAAAATATACTCTGAACTTGTCCTTGTTGAACCTAATTAAAAAAGGGGCAGAGAATAAAACAGAAAATATTTTATTGCCTCTATGTAAAACCATGGTACGCCTACATCTTGAATACTATGTACAGATGTGGTCGCCTCATGTAAAAAAAGATATATTGGCATTGGAAAAGGTTCAGAAAAGGACAACAAAAATTATTAAGGGTTTGGAACGGGTCTCATATAAAGACAGATTAAAAAAACTTGGACTTTTCAGCTGAGAAAAGAGGAAACTAAGGGGGATATGATAGTGGTCTATAAAATCATGACTGGTGTGGAAAAAGTGAATAAAGAAAAATAATTTACTTATTCCCATAACCTAAGAATTAGGGGTCTCCAAATGAAATTAATAGGCAGTGGGTTTATAACAAACAAAAGGAAGTTGTTCTTCAGTCAATGCACAGTCAACCTGTGGAACTCCTTGCCAGAGGATGTGGTGAATCATAGAATACTAGGACTGGAAGGGACCTCGAGAGGTCATTGAGTCGAGTCTCCTGCCCTCATGGCAGGACCAAGTACTGACTAGACCATCCCTGATAGACATTTATCTAACCTACTCTTAAATATCTTCAGAGAAGGAGATTCTACAACCTCCCTAGGCAATTTATTCCAGTGTTTGACCACCCTGACAGTTAGGAACTTTTTCCTAATGTCCAACCTAAACCTCCCTTGCTGCAGTTTAAGCCCATTGCTTCTTGTTCTATCTTCAGAGGCCAAGATGAACAAGTTTTCTCCCTCCTCCTCATGACACCCTTTTAGATACCTGAAAACTATCATGTCCTCACTCAATCTTCTCTTTTCTAAACTAAACAAACCCAATTCTTTCAGCCTTCCTTCATAGGTCATGTTCTCTAGACCTTTAATCATTCTTGTTGTTCTTCTCTGGACCCTCTTCAATTTCTCCACATCTTTCTTGAAATGCGGTGCCCAGAACTGGACAGAATACTCCAACTGAGGCCTAACCAGCGCAGAGTAGAGGGGAAGAATGACTTTTCATGTCTTGCTCACAACACACCTGTTAATGCATCCCAGAATCATGTTTGCTTTTTTTGCAACAGCATCACACTGTTGACTCATATTTAGCTTGTGGTCCACTATAATCCCTAGATCCCTTTCTGCCGTATTCCTTGCTAGATAGTCGCTTTCCATTCTGTATGTGTGAAACTGATTGTTCCTTCCTAAGTGCAGCACTTTGCATTTGTCTTTATTAAACTTCATCCTGTTTACCTCAAACCATTTATCCAATTTGTCCAGATCATTTTGAATTATGACTCTATCCTCCAAAGCAGTTGCAACCCTTCCCAGCTTGGTATCGTCTGCAAACTTAATAAGCGTACTTTCTATGCCAATATCTAAATCGTTGATGAAGATATTGAACAGAGCCGGTCTCAAAACTGACCCCTGAGGAACCGCACTTGTTATACCTTTCCAGCAGGATTGAGAACCATTAATAACTACTCTCTGAGTATGGTTATCCAGCCAGTTATGCACCCACCTTATAGTAGTCCCATCTAAGTTGTATTTGCCTAGCTTATTGATAAGAATATCATGCAAGACCATATCAAATGCCTTACTAAAATCTAGGTATACCATGTTCACCGCTTCTCCCATATCCACAAGACTTGTTATACTATCAAAGAAATCTATCAGATTGGTTTGACATGATTTGTTCTTTACAAATCCATGCTGGCTGTTCCCTATCATTTTACCACCTTCCAGGTGTTTTCAGATGATTTCCTTAATTACTTGCTCCATTATCTTCCCTGGCATAGAAGTTAAACTAACTGGTCTGTAGTTTCCTGGGTTGCTCTTGTTTCCCTTTTTATAGATGGGCACTATATTTGCCCTTTTCCAGTCTTCTGGAATCTCTACTGTCTCCCATGATTTTCCAAAGATGATAGCTAGAGGCTGAGTTACCTCCTCTATCAGTTGCTTGAGTATTCTAGGATGTATTTCATCAGTCCCTGATGACTTGCAGGCATCTAACTTTTCTAGGTGATTTTTAACTTGTTATTTTTTTATTTTATCTTCTAAACCTACCCCCTTCCCACTAGCATTCACTACGTTAGGCATTCCTACAGACTTCTCGGTGAAGACCGAAACAAAGAAGTCATTAAGTATCTCTGACATTTCCAAGTTTCCTGTTACTGTTTCACCTTCCTCACTGAGCAGTGGTCCTACCCTGTTCTTGGTAGGCTAGGACTTTAACAGGGCTCAAAAAAGAGCTAGATAGATTCATTGAGGTTAAGTTCATCAATGGTTATTAGCCAGGCTGGGTACGGACAGTGTCTCTAGCATCTGTTTCTCTGGATGTGGGTGACAGAGGAGGGATCGTGTGAGGATAACCTGTTGTGTTCCCTCCCTCTGAGGCATCTCATATTGGCCACTGTGAGCGGACAGTATACTGGGATAGATGGACCATTTGTCTGACCCAGTATGGCCATTCTTATGTTTTTATTAGATTTCTTTTGGCCCAATCCTCTAATTTGTCTAGGTCACTCTGTACCTTATCTCTGCCCTCCAACATATCTACCTCTCCCCCTAGTTTAGTGTGATCTGCAAGCTTGCTGAGGATGCAATCTATCCCCTCATCCAGGTAATTAAGAAAAATGTTGTACAAAGCCGACCCAAAACCAATCCTTAGAGCACTCCACTTGAAACCGACCGCCAACCAGACTTCGAGCAGTTGATCACTATACATTGGGCCTGACAATCTAGCCAGATTTCTATCCACCATACAGTACATTTATCCAATCCATACTTCCTTATCTTGCTGACAAGAATATTGTCGGTGAACATCTCCTGCATTTGATTTAATTTGTGGGATTTTGCCTTAGGCAATGTCTACAGTAGCACTTTTGTCTGCATAACTATTTTGCTTCAGATGAGGACCCCCCTCTTCACCACCAAGTAAAATAAGTTACACAGACAGA
The DNA here is from genome assembly GCF_052426305.1 of Pelodiscus sinensis. Lineage (NCBI taxonomy): Eukaryota > Metazoa > Chordata > Testudines > Trionychidae > Pelodiscus > Pelodiscus sinensis. The sequence continues at coordinate 47,906,724 of NC_143052.1, forward strand.
GGCATTGTTGTGGACAGTGCTGTGTCAGTGGGAGATACTCTTCTTTCGGCCTCACTACCACCGCTCATAGAGGGTCATTTAATTATATCAGTGGGAGAGCTCTCTCCTCTTGGTATAAAGCGGCTACATGGGAGAACTTACAGCTGCACAACTGGATTGGTATAACTGTGCCATTGTACAGGCTGTAGTCTATATATAACTTTTTGTTCTCATTTCGTAATGAGAAAGTTAGCTTTATCAAATATAGTGAGTATAGTGCAAACAAGCAACCCATTGATTAATAAGATTAATTTAAGCATATTTGTCAGCTTCCGTTTGTATGGCAGACATTTGAACATCTATTTCTGAGATGTCTTCAAGTACATACAATGGATCGTGTTGAAGGAAAAACAAAAAAAGGAGGGAAACGGCACCCAGAGGAGGGGGAAAAAGAAGGAGACAGATGAAATGGAGGTCAAGTATTCTTTGCTTAAATTTTTCACATTGAGATGGCTCGATCTCCTAAGAGAACACCATGACATTAACAGAATCGAAAACATTTTTTTCTGCTGTTCATGTGGGGGTACGTCTACACTGCATATTTCAAAATAAGCTATTCTGGAATGGTTATTCTGAAATAGCACATCTACACTGCAGGGAAGCCTCAAAATTAGTCTGAGGCAGGCTTCCCTAATGTAGACATGCTATCTCGATTTAGAGCCCTAGGAAGAATTACTTAGAATGGCCCTGCTGAAGGGTTATTTAGAAATACTAGAAGTGGAGCATCTACACACGCCTTATTTAGAAATAGCTATTTCGGAATAGGCATTATTCTTTGTAGAATGAAGTTTACAGATTTTGGAATAAGCCGTCTGTTATTTCAAAATTATTTTGAAATAATGGAATGGCTGTCTAGATGCTCTCATTGTTATTTTGAAATAACACTAGTTATCTCAAAATAGTGGTGCAGTTTAGACACACCCTGGGTGTCCTTAAATAGGCTATTCTGAAACAACAAGGTGCATTGCTAGGTGTGCCAGAGTATGGGGTCAGCAAATGTATCTAGAAAACATAGAACTTGGTGAATTATTCTTTAAACAGAGTAACCCAAATATTTACAGTAAAAACACTAATCTGCTAGTGTAATATCAGCGCACATATGCAAACAAGTATGAATGTTAGATAAATATGTCCTTTTCAGCTGGGCATGGTAGTCCTGGGCAACGGCTCTTTAAGACACAATACTGCAACTCTTATAATGACTTCCCAGGCTTAATTGAATCCAGAGCAAAACCAAAGTTAAAGCTGTTTCCTTGTAGCACAAAAATTAAAGCGTCTTGGAACCAAAACAAAATTCATTTTAAAAGTACAGTAAAGTAAATTTTGCTCACTTGAAATATGAGAATATTGTTTGTGATGAATGGAGTAGAAGGACCAAACAATCAGTGCCAGAAACTGTGTGTGTAACATGAAAGTTAAGATGTTTGTGTACAGAAAGTAGTACAATAGCTGAGAAAAGGGCTTACCTCGTCTCTCTGAAGTCAACAGCAAAACTCTCTTTGACTTAAACAGTGCAGGATTGCTCCTAAATTAAAAAAAGTTTAAAAAAATACATTCAAGTCAATGATGTTTGAACTTCCAGTTCTCTTGGTTGGTGACACAAGCCTCCTGCAAAAAAGAGATTTATATAAAAGTGAGAGAAAAGATTGACAGAGCCAGATGGGTACCCAGAAGTCACCTACTGCTGGATAGCTCAACAAGTTAAAAAACAGAACACTGGGTGGTCATCACCTGCAGCCCCCAGCTAAAACCTCTCCTACACATCATCAGTGATCTACAACATATGGAAAATAATCTTTCACTTGCACAGACCTTGGGAAGTAGGCCAGACCTCCCAGACAGCCTCTCAAGGTGAAGCAAAATATTTACCAGCAACTGCAAACCATGCAGCAGAAACAGTAACCAATCCCTGTAATAAACCCTGTTGCCAGCTCTGCCTCTAATCTCCACAAGTAACACCATCATAGGACCTAACCATATCAGTTACACCATCAGTGTCTCACTCACCTGTACATCTACTACTGTGATACATGGCATCATGTACTAGCAATGCCCCTCTGCTATGTACATTGGCCAAACCAGACAGTCTCTGCACCAAAGGATAAAATAACACAAATCAAGAATGGTAACATACAAAAAACAGGAGAAGAGCACTTCAATCTCCCTGGACACTCAGGCTATGTCTACACAGCAGTGTTATTTTGGAATACCTGACATTATTCCTAAATAACATAGTCTGCATTTACACAAAAACAGTTATTTTGACAATGTCAAAATAATGTTGAGATGGAGGACTGCTTACTCTGACTCCTGTAACCCTCATTGTATGAGGAGTAAAGATAGTCAGGAGAAGAATGCTCCATTGAAATAATGCTGTGTAGACAGTGCCAAAAGTTGAAATGAGCTACTTCGACTTAAGCTAAGCAATTAACGTAATTCAAGTTGCATAGCTTATTTTGAGTTTAGCCCTGCAGTGTAGAAGTGTTCTCCGTAACAGATTTAAAAGTGTGAATGGTCCTGTAACACCTTAGGCTATGTCTATTCTGCAAGCTTATTTTGAAATAACTCACATTATTTTTAAATAACAGAAGGAAAAACTATGTAACACTTTAAAGACCAACAAGATGGTGTAATAGGTGATGAGCTTTCATGAGCAAGACCCACTTCCTCAGATCATCTGGCCCACGGAAGCTCATCACCTATTAAACCATTTTGTTAGTCTTTAAAGTGCTACAAAGTTTTTCCTTTTGTTTTAGCAAGATCAGACTAACATGGCTACCTCTGTATTACTATTTAAATAACAGAGGGTATGTCTACACTAGCTCGTTAGTTCGAGCTAGGTAGGGTAATTAGGGCAAGCGGAGTTGCAAATGAAGCCGCCTTAGTCCCGCAAATCCCCCTTAGTCCAAACTCCGTGCCTGCGGCTACACATGAAGATCCTAATTCGAACTACTGTTATTCCTCGTGGAGCTACCTGTATATCCACAAGGAGTAACAGTAGTTCGAATTAGGATCTTTAATTCGAACTACCTACTCCGTGCTGCGTGTAGCCGCGGGCACGGAGTTCGGACTAAGAGGGATTTAAAAATGATGGCACCCGGGAACATGCAATTGAAGCCCAGGATATTTAAATCCCGGGCTTCATTTGCAACTCCGCTTGCCCTAATTACCCTATCTAGCTCGAACTAACAAGCTAGTGTAGACGTATCCAGAGTGTGTGTCTACCCAGCAAGCCTGCTATTTTGAAATAATTGCAAAATAATGGGCTTCTTACTCTGACTTCTTTAACCCTCATTTCATGAAGAGTAAGGGAAATTGGAGTAAGAGTGTTCTTCCTTCAAATTTCTGCTATGTAGACAGCACCAAAATCCGAGTTAAGCTACTTCAACTTCAGCTATGCAATTAACATAACTGAAGATGTGTATCTTAACTCGACTTTAGCCTGCAGTGTAGATGTACCCTTAGAGACTAACAATATAGATAGTATCACGAGCTTTCGTGGGCACAACCCACTTCTTCAGATGAATGGAGCAAGGGGTCCAGAGGTACAAATAAATAGCAGAAAAAGAGGAGAGAGGGGGAGGGAAAGAAAAAAAACCTTGTTAATTAAGGTGTCTGTGCTAAATGAGGCAAATAGAGTGTGCTCCCATCATCCTCCCACAGTGTAGATGCTGCGGTGGCTCAGTTTAAGGTAAGCCAAATTCAGCTACACATCTTGGCATACCTTTAAGCCAACCTGCCAGGTTTAGTGTAGACCAAGCCTTAACCTTAATGGTGCTACAGGGTTTCTCATTGTCTTTTAAGAGATTTGTACGTGAATATATTTTAAACTAGTATTATATGTTTTCCTAATATATAGTTTGTATGCCTCCTGCATTCAAACAGTATTGGCCATACTAGCTATAAAACTGAAGCAGCCATTCAGCCTGGCCCATCAATGTAGGTGTCAACCATTGCCTGAGCAATAAGTGGCCAGTACAGCTGGAGAAGCTCATGGCAAAAGTTGAAGACTAGAGGTAACATTATAACCCTACCTGTGATCACTTTCCATATCATCTGGAGGAGCAGATCTAAAGACTTGGTCAATGTGAAGTTAAAATCTCTGGGGGATTGGGACTGGCTGAGTTTTTGACACATGGCTCTGCCTGAAAGACATGAGGAGTAAGGACTCCTTGAAGACTGGAGGATTCAATGCTTTCTGCTTTATAACACTAACATTTGCTGTTTATTTCTGAATGTTTGATGAAATAACACATTTTGAAGAAGAAAATCAGAGAGACACCCTGCCAGCAGCCGTTTCCTCACCTCTTTCTCCAGAGCAGCAGCCAGTTCCAGCCCCCTGCAGCCTCCTTGAAGCTGTGCACAGCAAGATGAATGGAACTGGAGTGTGTCTATTGCAGGGAGCTGCAAGGCATCAAGAGATCAGTCTCTGAGGAGAAGCAAGGTGTGAAGTAATCCTGAAAGAAGGAGGAAAAGGGGACAGAAAGGGGAGCAGCTTTCAGTGGGAGAGAGAAGGAAGCAGAACTAGTAATGAGGAGGAAAGTTTGGAGAAGCGTATAGATAGGGAGAGCCCTGAGGCAGAAAGGGATTCTGGGAACAGCACTTTTCAAAGGATGATTTCTCTGATGACCTCAGACGGATTCAACGGCCACTATAGGTACTTCTATATACTGCACACATTTTTGGTTATTTTCTGTTTGAGAATTTTCTGCTCTTCCTCAACAGAGTATCTGAAGTCATCATCAGCTTTAACATAACATCCCTATGAGGTAGGAAATATCCCAGTTGGGGAACGAAGGCACAGAGAGATTAAGAGACATGACAGATCACAGAAGAAGTCTCCTGATCTCCTAAAATCCAGTCCTGTGCCTTAACTATAAACTTATTCTTCTTTCTTAGTCCTTTTTTTTTCACACCCTCTAAGGTGAAAATCATCTAAAATTCACCAGAATGCACACATGACCTTCTAGCAGCTCTCAAACCTCAGTGTATTTAGAGAATTATCCTTGGCAAATGTCATCTAAATAGGGATGTAAGCGACTAATCAACTAAGCAAAAGTTTATCAGATAGTCGACACACTAGTTGACTAGTTGCTTCCCCACCTCTCCTCTACCCCCCCCCCCCCGGGTGCCTCTATCACAAAGAGGCAATGGGGGGTGGGAGGTTGAGAAGAGGAGAGGGTGGTGGAGGGAGCCAACCTAAAACCTGATTTTCTCCAGCTCTGTAGGAGGGGGCAGCGGTATGGCCCGCTGGGGCTCTTGTACATTTCAAAGAGGAAGTGCCCGTGTGGAGCCCGGGGTCAGTGGAACTCTGTGCTGGCCCAAGGCTCCATGCAGCATTTCAAAGGTGGAATGCAGAAGTCCTTACTGATTAATTGAATAGTTGATTGAATTCCCATCATCTATATGATTAGTTAATTAATCAAAATTTAACATTCCTACTTCAAAATTGTTAAACTTACCCCTTCCCCCCTCTACAGAAAAAGACATTCATTATTTTAGTCCCAGGCCTTCACTACATCAAATGATCCTAGTCTCTGCATTGTAAATATTGATGCTTACAAAAAAAGTTTATAAGGACCAGGGAGGATTGAATGGAAAAAAAAAAAAAAAAAAACAATGTTGAGCCCATCATTCAGAGGCATTCAGACTCATTCTAGTTAAGGGACCCTATCTTACATGGCTGGAATGTACAACTTGGAGCCTTTTCAAATAAAATTGTTTTGGAAGATCTTTTTCCTCTTCATTAGTTTCACCAGCGAAGCTTGCTTGGCTGTCCCAGATAAACACACATTTCACCAAGAACAATTTATAACAGCCTTATTCTAATCTTGTTTATAGAAATTTTACATTGGTGTTGACTTTAGCAGAGTCACTGCTGATTTACATTGTTGCCAGTGAGATCAAAATCAGGCCTTGAATAATTACAGTACATTATGAGATTTACTAAAGGGGGAAATGTCAAAGCATCTTAGATTTTATTTTAATCTATACAGCACTAGACATTCCTATTTAAATTGAAAATGTCATTCCATAAAACATCTGTGCAAGCAACAACAAACACAAAAAAAACCACTTATCTGTTTCAGAAGATCACTTTTCACTAGTTGGTTTCACTTAATAAGGGCCTGGTCATAGATGGTTTGTGTATCCAAAACTGCTTTGATTGTTAGGCTGCTCTGATTGATGCTGGATACCAAACACATACTGATTGATATCATGATCAGAGAAACAAAAAAGAGGGTTATAGCCGTCTTTGCTCCCAGAATCAGGTATTATGCTAAGTGCCATTTAGCCAGACTAGAAAATTAAGCCCCTTGTCTTTTTTTCTGCTCTACTGCTTTCCAAATATTTCTCCTCCTTTGGATAATTTCATTCTCATAATACTAGTTTATATTATTCCACATTGAATCATTTCCTGCCATTTTCCTTTCTAGTTCCCTGTGCTCACAGCACGCCCAGTTTTGTATCTGCAAATTCAATTAACATTCTGTTTACCTGTTATTCCAGATTATTATAAGTGTGACCACAATGAACAGAGTTGAAAGGATAATATTTTTACACCATGTTATTTTGAATGGGATGCTCATTCCAGCCAAAGTCTGTACTGTTGACATTACATCTGTTTCTTTGTATCTAAAGCAGAAAAATTAAACACACACCCATCACCTTTAGCCTGCTTGATCTATTTCATGTCATTACATGCTCAGTCTCATTTCTGGGATTTCCTCTTGTCTTTTGCAGTAACAATCCCCTCTGCTGAATCAACATTTTGTTTTTCAAGAATAGTTACCTTATTCTTTTGAACTACATCCCCCACCAGAATGTTATTTGTAAATCTCTACTAAATTTCAGGCTGGGAGGAGCTGGGTTGTTTACAGTTAATGAATTGAAGTTGCTAATCTCTTCCTGCATCTGATTCAAATATAAATTAAAAAATGTGTGCTTTGTAAGGAGTCCAGATAGAAATCCCTTCTGTAATATTAAACCACAGCTATGACTCATTCTAAATGCAAAGCTTAGCAAGAACATCAACATCTTTAAAGAGTATGGGGAAAAAATCTGTTAAAATGAATACTAAACTTCCAATTCCCAGCCCATGTGAATAGCTGCTTTCTAGCGAAGATCTATCCCCTCTGATAGGCTAATAAAATTGTGCTGCTATGAATATGAATGATTTGAGCATTCATGTCATTTGGGGTTTAACAGAAATACATTTATGATTGCAGCATCACTGTGTTACACAGTCAAAAGATCGGTGGCCGACAACAAACACCGTAGGCCAAAGTGATAGCGAAGTAAGCAATACAGAACTAGAGGGAAGGGTCAGAATTTGAAGAATGGCCAGCTCTTATGTTAACAGATATTAGCTAAAAATTCTGGTGACCTTAATATATTTAGAAAATGAATGACGTCCTGTCACAGGCACTTTGCCCTCTAAACTATTTACAGATGGAATCCTTTGCCATGGTAATGGTACTTACTAAGTCAGTTAGACTTCTTTTTTTGTGGCAAACTCACCTCCCCCGAGTTTAGATTCCCCCCCCCCCCCCCCCTCATATACTTACTAATTGTTCTATTAGGTACTATCGCTGTTGGAATGACACATAATGTTTCGGTGCTATGCAACCTTCCTTTACAGGAGGTATTGCTGACAGGGACATAACCTCTGGACTGCAGCAAACATTTGGGCCTGCTGATCAGCAGCATAGCTCACTGAGGTCAGTTCATCCTAAATGGGCTTGTGTTGTGTCTACCTTGCTAGTGGGTATATCTAGTACTAAGTATTACATGGACATTTCTAGGACATGCACCACAGTTGGGTAGATTGCTGGGCACTCTGTGGTGGAAGCAGCTGTTTTTCAACCTCACAATGTCTGGAAACGGTGGCAGTAACTGTGTACATACTGACTGTTTCACAAAGTTTTATTTACTGGGGAAGTAGAAAAAGAAGGTATTTTCCAACAATTGTTCTGTTGATGTCTCCCTCAGCATGCTAGTAAGGCTCATGTGTTTTCTTCCTGCTCTCAGTGTTTTGTATGTGTTTTCACAACTGCTGTATCAGTGAATACATATGATATGTGTGTGTAGTGACTGTGTCTGGAAGCTTTATGGTCAGGAGAGACATAAAGCCTTAGTGATAAGGCCAGAATGGAACCACCAGATCATTATATCTGACCTCCTGCTTATCACAGGCCTCCGACACCACCCAGAACCCACCCAAACCCTCAAACTCAAACAAGACCAAAGGCTGACAGCCTGCGAGAGACTAGACTATTATGGGCCACAGGAGAAGCTCAGTTTTTTTAGTACTGAACACATTTATCACACTTTCCAGGATTCACTTGTTCTTAAGGCACTTCCCTACTACTTGAATGGACTGGTCCCAAAGGGACAAGTTTAGACTATCAAATGCAATTGCTGAAATTTATCATTTGAAATCTCCTAGGCCAGTTTTCTATGACTCATAAAGGAGAGAGAGCACACACTAGTTAAAATAAAAAATGTGGTTAGTTGATGTCTCAATAGAGAGTGCAGACTTAATCAAGATAACCTTCAGTTATTCTTCCTCTGAGCTCTGGGTTGTGGGAAGAATCTTTTCTGCATGGCTGGTCTGGGCCTCTGTCACCATCAGGGGATTCTGCTGTTTTTTGTGGGTTCAGGGGTGCATGAGTCCATGACTGAATGCTAGTTTCAGTCTGGGCTTGTGTAAGTGTTTCAATTTTCTCTTTGGTGTATGATCAACCAGGGTAAAATCACTACGCCAAAGTTCCTCTTTTTATTTCACGTTCTCTTCCTAGCTACTGTGTGTTGGTGGCAATAAATCAGAAGGGTAGCATTCCCTGGATTTCATCTTCAGCTGTCCATGTGGGGTCAGTTACTTGTAAATACATTTGTACTGTGGCTTCTTCTCTATCCTTGTGATGTGCTATTGCCCACTGGACTAGCAGAAAGGCTGTTCACAATCATGATTGCAGGTTTACAGCTTTCTGCAGCCTGGGTACTGATATTTGATGCATCTCCCCCTGTCCAGGTTTAATTGGTCCACTCCATTTCAAGCCCTTTTGTGATTTTTTCAGTACCCTCCCTTTGACTATGTTTGGTAGTAAAATTCTCCACTTACCTCTATCCACCGGTTTCCGTATTTTGGTGGATAACCTCTTGGATGGCTGTTTACAGACTGAACTTACTTTTAATGCATTGTTTGTCTGTTACAATAGCTTGTGGGCTTTTACATACACTGGCAAAATAAATAATCTGAAGTAGACTATAATCATGTATCTCAGATTATATATATTTCTGTCATAATAGAGCTATTACATTAACTTGGGCGAAGCTGAGTGCTACTATTATCAATACAGGCTGTTGCAATAAATTAGAGAGAAATTCAAATCTCAAAGTTAGGCAGAAAATAGGTTTTAAGAATCCAGTCTCATTGTGCCAACCTGTTCTCTCTTAATTTCATCTGCTACTAGTCAGTTTGTTTTCTGAGTATTTTTAGCAGCATCAGTGTAAAGGCACAAATATTAAACTCCATCAAAAATACCATCCATGCACTGTAGTATGTCCATACAAAGCATTTCTTCCTCATTTCCTACTCAGGAGAGTAGTTTATTAACAAATCAAATCTCTGTTTGTAGCATTAGTGGTAACAGGGATATTATCCCAACTTTCATTTGCTTCTGCCTCATTTTATTAAGCTCTTTATTTTAGAGCAACTTTAAAGTCTCAATGGGACAAAATATAGTCTTCTCTTCTTTACTCAACCTATTTTCAGAAAACTCTCCATGGGAGTGAATAAAGATATCTAAATTTGGCTGTATAAATGTTCTTCCATATTGGGCCTAATCCAAAGTCCACTGAAATCAATGGAAAGACTTCCGCTGACTTCAGTGGGATTTGAATCCAGTCTTAGATTGCAGTGTTTTTCCCTGCAGTAAAAAAAGGTTAATGATTTTGTAGCAGGTGTCATGATTGCTCTTCAGTCATTCAGTCAAATTGTATTATGCCCATCAATGACCTTCTTAAATAACCATAAATTAGAACATAAGAACGGCCATACTAGACCAGACCAATTGTCCATCTAGACCAGTATTCTCTCTTCCGACAGTGGCCAATGCAACATGCTTCAGAAGGAATGAACAGACCAGGACAATTATTGGGAGATCCATTTCCTGTTGTCCAGTCCCAGATTCTGGATGTCAGATTTTTAGAAAAACCCAGAGCATGGGGTTGCCTCCTTAATCATCTTGGATAATAGACATCGCTGGATCTATCCTCCATGAACTTATCTAATTATTTTTTGAACCCAGTTATAATTTTGGCTTTCACAACTTTGCCTGCATTGTTATAACTATGAACCAGTTTAAGATAATAACAAATGCAAAATTAAAATAGATAGTTATCAGATAGAATGGATGCAAATCTCTCCTCTTCTAATAAATTCAGCAAGAAATCCACAGAAGTCCTAGTTTTGCTGCGATTTAATTAGCAGACCAGCCTGCACTTTTGATACCCCTCGTCAATCCTTTCATTTCAGGGGAACATAACACAAATCAACTAATTCTTTTATCTAGATAGAAGAAAATAGAAAATAAGGGACAGAAAAATATGCTCCAATCCTAGGCTGTGTCTAGACTGCAGAGTTTTTTTTAAAGTAGCCTTTTTTCGAAAAAACTTCACCTGCATCTAGACTACAGCTGCGTTCTTTCAAAATTAAATCGATGGCAGTACTCCTCATTTCACGAGGAAGAACGCCTTTTTTCAAAAGTGCTCTTTCGAAAAAAGGCTTTCTTGAATGCAAATAGGGCTTTTTCGAAAGAGAGCATCCAGACTGCCTAGGTGCTCTCTTTCGAAAAAGCGGCTCACTTTTTCGAAAGAAGAGGTTGCAGTCTAGATGCTCTCTTTCGAAAGAGGCTTGTAGTCTAGACGTAGCCCTAACCTAAGCCTTTTGTCTGTCACAATATCTGACCATTTTTGCAATGATTTGACCTAAATACTGAGACTGTTAAAATAATGTTTTTCCCAAATATGCCTAAGATCAAATAAAAATATTGAGTGATTTATAGGTTTTAACTCTACCACTTTTTTCTTGATAATGTTTAACTGAAAGCATATCTTCAGGAATATTATCCAATCTCTTAATGGATAAAGACTAAATAAAGCTGAAATTTGTTCTCTGTCTGAGTAATGCTCTAATTGTAGAAAGAGGTAATCCTAGAGCTCTGGCCAAGACTCTGTTTGAACTGAAGTGAGCAGCAAGCAAATATTTACGGCCAAGAACCCAGTCTCATATAGGACAATTATGAAATCTGTTTGACCTTGAAAAACTAATAAGGCTGGCTTAAAGACTTGTGCCCTTATTTGTAACAGACTCTCAAAGCTCCTCCTACAGATTGCATAGTTTTATCTTTATGCTGATCTTTGTTAATTTGCCAAAAACTGGACTTAGAAAGCTGTGCTCTCAACTATTTATAACTACTAATGCTTTCAAGTTACGCTCAAAAAAGCAACAGGATATGTTCAGGCCCTTAAAATAATAAAGAACTTGAAGCTCTACTGACTCCAGATTATTTGGGAATTACCTTGCCCTAAAATATTTAATATTTCTGGTTTAACTTTTAAGAGACCAGGATGCTGGACATCTTTTTTATTGCAGTCACTGATTTTAAATTCTGTATTATCATGTGTTGGTTTTTCTCATTAAGTTACATCCTGCCTCAGGGATTTGTTTACCAACTGTTTACTAAATGTTCTACAAGTTACTATTGGAGCTTTGTCACTCTCCATTCTGTGGCTAAATAATTTCTTCTCAAAGAATGAAAATAATGTATCTTAAATTAGTCAGTGACAGTTTTATCATTCAGGACTCTTTAAGAATGCACACTCCATGACTGCAAAAGCTAGATCAATTAAAAAATGGTAGCTGTACCAAGAGGATACAACAGTATAGGGGCATAGCCCCTGAGCAGAGGATGGGAATAGTCTGTCATGGAGCAAGATGCTATACATCAACTGCATGTAGGAGAAGTGGAACTCAGATTTAGAAGGCAAGTGGACTAGGGTGGAATTGCTGAAACCTGTTCTTAGCAGCCCACTATGTTATGAGCTGCATAGGGTAGCTTGGCCTAATAAGTCATTACATTCCAAACTTGATATAGAAACAATAGAGCAAACCAGACTGACTTGCGTGGGTTTCTCACTGATCAAGTTTAGCAAATGGAATTGGTCATGGATTTTGGCTAACAGCTCAATATATTATGGCTACGTCTACACTGGCCCCTTTTCCGGAAGGGGCATGTAAATTTCACTAGTCGTCGTAGGGAAATGCGCGGGGGATTTAAATATCCCCCGCGGCATTTAAATAAAAATGTCCGCCGCTTTTTTCCGGCTTTTAAAAAAGCCGGAAAAGAGCGTCTAGACCGGCCCCGATCCTCCGGAAAAAGTGCCCTTTTCCGGAGGCTCTTATTCTTACTTCAAAGTAAGAAAAGAGCCTCCGGAAAAGGGCACTTTTTCCGGAGGATCGGGGCCAGTCTAGACGCTCTTTTCCGGCTTTTTTAAAAGCCGGAAAAAAGCGGCGGACATTTTTATTTAAATGCCGCGGGGGATATTTAAATCCCCCGCGCATTTCCCTACGACGACTAGTGAAATTTACATGCCCCTTCCGGAAAAGGGGCCAGTGTAGACGTAGCCTCTATGTATAGCGAGCTGGAATGTTAGCGCTCTATTTACTCCAGGTCAGAGTGAGCAAGCAGTGGAGGAGTTAAGGAAATAACGTTTCCTTTGCTGCTATTCAGGAGACACACTGACTGAGTAGAGGAGAGTTCTCAACTGGAAATTATACTTTCCTTCATTCCAAACGTTACAATGGACAAATGACATAGGCTCATATTGTTGGTTGATGTAGATCAACAGAAATTAATGGAGCAATGCAGATTTGGTGGGAGTCTACCCCATTATTTGTCCTCTGCCTTCATTCTGATAAAATGTTCTTGAGAATGATTATCCCTGTTTAACTAAGCAACATCCTCAAATACCAAAGCTGTCAATCGACTGGATAATTTAGCCCAGTGGCTGGAGCAGGCAGCAAGCCTAGTGGTCAGAGTCTGAGCTGTATCAGTTGCCAAAGCCAGGGATGCCAAAGCCTGGAACTGAATACCAGAGCCAGGCAATCAAGCCATAATTTGTACTCAGGAGCCTAAGTCAGAGCCAGGGATCAAAGACAGAGATCTGGAACTTGAGTGAGCTGGGGATCAGGCATGGAGGAGCTCAAGGGAGGAAACAGACAGAGGCAAAGCAGAAGCAAGAAACAAGGGCATGCAAGGGCAGCTTAAGAGCCAGCCTGCTGATCTTGGCAGTCAAGCAGGTTGCATGGCTAATTTGGCAGCTGTTGCAGGCCAGCTGTATTGCTGAAGAATGGACCACATCCCTGGGTAAATTGTTTCAATGGTTAATTAACCTCACTGTTTCAGTTCTGCGAATGGTTTTTCCCTAACTGTGGGCTTCTAATTCTATAGGTTGGCATTCGAGAGATATAAACAGTGTATGGGATGCACTTTCCTCTGCCGAATGGGCACTATATACCCTAGCACAACTGCTTATAAGCTCTAGTACTTGATTTATTTTTTTAATGACCAATTACTGAAGTTACTGTAAACTTTTCTCTGAAGTCTCCACTTTCCTAGATAACAGCGTATTAATGCAGATTAAGTGAGCATGAAAGTGGCCATTTCAGCTTTTAATTCCTCTTGTCAATTACTCACAGGTTAGAAATTCTCCTCTACTGAGTCCATATTTGTGTCCAGTTTCAAAATCTGACTGCTTGTTGGCATCAAGGTTGGCCTTCAGCCTTTTTTCCATAGAAGTTATGGCCAGTAAAATTGTTTTTAATGAAATTTCTTGAGAAAATGCCTCAGCACCTGACTCCTCGGAGGTTATTTCAGAGCACAAAGAAAATGGACAGCTGTTGCGGGAGTCCTGCTACTTACAGCTGCTTACTGCTGTGCATCAGGCTTGGATGTCAGTTTCTCTCTGGACAGATTTCTTCAGTGGTTTTTATTTAGGTGCCATATCACTGATAAACTTCAAACAAACAAACAAACCAACCAGAACAAACAAACAAACAAACAAACAAAAAAACCCAATAAAACGTCAGGCAAAGGAACCTAGCAGATCCGCATTGAGAAACAGAAAATACTCCAAAGCTACAGAATGGCTAGCAGCCACCAGATTTCATGATCTGCTCACAGGCAGAGATGCAAGCAGACTCTGGGAGTATGTTAACTAGGGCTCCTTCCCTATAAAAAAATGCATAGAGTCTGAGTCTATGTTCATCAGTAACTAATAACTGCTAACAATGTAAATCAGATCTCTTTCCAGTGGAGTTAAGAGGTCAAATTCAGTGGAGTTGTGCTAATTTACACCTTCTAAGAATGTAGCCCAATGGTGAAAAGTAGATCAAAATCAAGATAATTTATAATGATGTTAATCATGGATTATGGCTTGTTATGCTGATTGATGGGCATAGCTCATTATGAATGTAAAAATTGCATAGTTATATAATTCAAAATAAAGTTACAAAGCAGTTATGGATGGGGATTTTGTCTCCTGCTGAGCACTAGAAATTTCAATCAAATGAGGAGGGAACCCAAGTTTATTTTTAAATATTAGCCATGTTTTAATCCTCATGCATGGATGGGGAGTGAATGTTTTCAAACAGTGCCACTGGTCAAAAAAAGTATGTCAATATTATTTTGTCCAGTAATGAACGGAGAGCAGTTTAAATACATCCCTCTATATTTTCTTTTGTGGACACAGTTTCTTTCATGCTGCACTCCCTTGGAAAGTATGGTCAAGGTTTCCTCACCTGTGTTTAACAGTTGATGAGAGCCAAGCTGTATTTTTCTTCAAAGGGAAACATTTCTCAGAAGCCTTTGCAATTGTCTTAACAATGTACTCTTTGTTTCAGTACTAGTGTCCTTACTCCAACAAGACATATATATGCTTGAGCACACGTGTGTATTGCTCAATTGCTCCTTGGCTGGTATGATTCACCATCATAGCAGAACTGTTTCAGAGCTTTCATAGCAAGGAGAGATGAGCTTGGAACATTGAGTCTTAACTTTAGCCACACATTTTTAGACACTCCCATATGAGCAAATGGGAGTCTTAAGATTTCTTTTCCTCTAAGGCAGACTGGAATTACTAACTCTTGTTACTGTTTATATTTATAAAAAATACACGTCTCAAAATTTACATTAAGCGGCTTTTCATAAATAAGATCTATCGATAGTAGCTACTCACAGTGCTAATCACTGTAGTGTCTTGACTCCAAAAATACCACAATAAAATGAGCAAAAATTGATAAAGTACATGCAAATCTTCAGCCCATTTGTCACTGGTCAGCCAACCAGATAAGAAAATTTGCGGAACTTTTTCTGCGTTACATTTGTTTGCTGGCATTTTTAATGACAAATTATTCAGAGTGCTGTCACTGACTAAAATCACAGTTCAGAGTAATTCTGGTGTAGATAATATTGTCTGACCCAAATGAGCCACTGTGGCTTGGAGTATGGCCCTCTATGGATGTGCTCAAATTTTGTAGCTGATATTTACATTTCCTGATTGTACCAATTTTAGAGTGGCAAAGTGACAGCTTGGCAAATGATGAAAAGGTCAGTTCTGGGGTATACACTTTTTATTTACATGGATGCAAGCAAGGCTTTAATGTTAACTTGTGTATGATATGGGTAGCTATTATTTGCATACACATTTTTAAAAAATATATCTCACAAGACTATTTCCCAAATTTTTCTGACTTAAAAAAAATGAATGAAATGGTCTGGCCTATCAGTAAATGATACATTTATTTTGCAAGGTGTTGAACATCTTCATTCTCAGCTCTGCAGAGAGATGGTAGAAAGACATCAGCAGGCTGCTAATGTAACACAACTGTTTTTATAAGTGGTGCTTCAGGAGAGGCATTGTAAGCGAGAGACTATTTTTTCTGAATAAAATCACTTCTAGCATAACTCTAGGCATGGGGGCCAGCTACACTGAAGATGATGTTTTCATGATGTAGGTTTTTCAGGGAGTGTCATAAATCATAACCAGTTTGTGATCAACTATTTGCAGCTTAAATGAAGGCAAATGGAAAACTAGTCCTATCCCTGAATAAGGCAGGGATTTCAACATCACTCATTGCCAGCGTGAGCCACAATTAAATGAAAGATTTCTT
Organism: Pelodiscus sinensis; assembly: GCF_052426305.1. NCBI lineage: Eukaryota > Metazoa > Chordata > Testudines > Trionychidae > Pelodiscus > Pelodiscus sinensis. Next base: position 47,923,000 of record NC_143052.1, read on the forward strand.
TGTGTTGTATTTCTTTTTAACTTTTTTGTAGCCCCAAAAAATTATTTTTGGGGGGGGGGGACAGAGGGCTAAATAAAAAACTGAGATGATCTTAAGCTTTTCGGCAGGCATCCCTTAGCCTCAGATGATCCCCAATTTTATTGGTGGGCCATTGCCAGTTCTTTCCTCCGCAGAGATTGGAATGCGCAGCAGTACGAGGCAAACAGATGGTGTGGATCAGAGGTTTTCCACTTTTCCACTCAGAAATTAGGAAGAATGGAAAAAATTAGAGCTAGACTCCAGAGGCTCGCTGCTTCATGTGTTCATTGCATGTATGTTTTCATATACTACATGAAGCAAACACTGTTCTATGGCTCAGAAACCGTATTACATTTTTAAAATATTTCTTCACATCACTCCCTTTAAAGGCATCACATAAAGGATATAGCATAAGGACATGTGGCATGTGAAACAGATGCACTTTTATGGAGTGTTACATATTCCATTCATTACTCATCTTTAATCATGTTTTACAAACTACTGGGTCACATGAGAACATGAAATTTACTAAATTTAAGGATACATCGACTTCTGTTAGAAATAATGTCATGTGAATAAAGACTTTGAAATCTGCATTCTAAACACATACTTACAGGTAAATACAGACCTCCTGAGAAAATCCTATAGGCTTTGCAAATTTTCTTTCATTCAGAATTTGAATCTGTGTGGTGTGTGTGTGTGTGTGTGTGTGTGTGTATGTGGAGGGGGGTAGGTTGGTCAATATTCCTTTGTGATTATACGAGTGACAAGGCACATTGACAGCTTTCGAGGCATTGGGCTATATTAGTGCTTTTTATTCCAGGTACCATATTGATTGCAGCAGCCTAGAGTAATCTACAGTAGAAGCCCTGCAATGTTCACACTGATCATTGTGAATTCCACAGTCTCCTTCAGTGCCCCTTGTGCAGTATTCATCTCCATTTACTAACTTCTCTCTATACGCAAAAGCTATTCGATTGAAAGATTTGTCAGGGTATCAGAACTAGAGAAGAACGTGAGCTGCAACTTTTGGATCCAGAACTTTTCCCAAGTCTCAATGAGTAGCTAAGAGTTACACATACATGTGCACATGCATGCACGCACGCACACATTGCTGTGCCTGGCCCATTATAAATATGGGCACTATCATGAAGCTTGGATCCGGATCCAAACTTTGCAAAAGTTTTGGGCATGTTCAGAGTAGGTAGTAAGCAATTTGTAATCAACTATTTGCTTTTTAAATGACAGCAAACTAAGCCACTCTGCACTGGACAGGAAAGATGGAAGGAAATAGTGAGGGAGGCATTGGACACCAATGGGTGTTGAGCCCATGGTTGTTGATGATGATGATGATGAAATGGAAGACGCATCCTATCCCTGAATGAATTAGAGATTTCAACATTCACTTGCTGAAAGGTACTGGAGAGCTTCTGTGCACAAAGTGTTCTACTTGCCATGTTTGTTTTGGGGGGCAAGGGTCTGTGAAACTCTTTCTTTACTTTAGAGGCTGTGTCTAGACTGGCAAGTTTTTCTGCAAAAGCTCCTGCTTTTGCGGAAAAACTTGCCAGCTGTCTACACTGGCCGCTTGAATTTCCGCAAGAACACTGACTTCCTACTGTCTGAAATTAGTGCTTCTTGCAGAAATACTATGCTGCTCCCGTTCAGGCAAAAGTCCTTTTGCGCAAAAGGGCCAGTGTAGCCAGTTCAGATTTGTTTTGTGCAAAAAAGCCCCGATCACGAAAATGTTGATCGGGGCTTTTTTGCGCAAAAGCGCGTCTAGATTGGCATGGATGCTTTTCCGCAAAAAGCTCTTTTCCGCAAATGCTTTTAATGGAAAACTTAAGAAGAAAGGTTTCTACAGGCATATTAACAAGAAGAAGGTGATCAGAGAGGGGGTGCAGCCCCTACTGGATGAAGGAGGTAACATAATGACAGATGGCTGTGGGGAAAGCTGAAGTACTCAGAGCTTTCTTTGCCTCTGTATTCATGGACAAGGTTGGCTCCCGGACTAATTCGCTAAGTGACACGGGATGGGATAAAGATGAACAGCCCGTGGTGGGTAAAGAACAGGTTAGGAACTATTTAGAAAAGCTAAACGTACACAAATCCATGGGTCTGGACTTAATGCATCCGAGGATACTGAGGGAGTTGGCAAATGCCATTGAGGAGCCTTTGGCCATTATCTTTGAAAAGTCGTGGAGTTCGGGAGAAATCCCAGATGATTGGAAAAAGGCAAATGTAGTGCCCATCTTCAAAAAAGGGAAGAAGGACGATCCAGGGAACTATAGGCCGGTCAGTCTTACCTTGGTTCCTGGAAAAATCATGAAAGGAATCCTTAAGGAATCCATTTTGAGGCACTTTGAATAGAGGAAAGTGATTAGGAATAGTCAGCATGGATTCAGAAAGGGAAAATCGTGCCTGACCAATCTGATTAGCTTCTATGATGAGGCTCTGTGGACGTGGGAAAGTCAGTGGATGTGATATACCTTGACTTTAGCAAGGCTTTTGATACACTCTCCCACAATATTCTTGCCAGCAAGTTAAGGGAATGTGGGTTGGATAAATGGACAGTAAGATGGAAAAAAAGATGGCTAGAATGCCAGGTAGTGATCAAAGGCTCGATGTCAGGATGGCGGTTGGTTTCTAGCGGAGTGCCCCAAGGTTCGGTTCTAGGACCGGTTTTGTTCAATATCTTTATTAATGACCTGGATGAGGGGATGGATTGCACCCTCAGCAAGTTTACGGATGACACTAAGTTGGGGGAGAGGTAGATACGCTTGAGGGCAGAGACAGGGTCCAGAGTGACTTAGACAAATTGGAGGATTGGGCCACAAGAAATCTGATGAGGTTCAACAAGGATAAGTGCAGAGTCCTGCACTTGGGATGGAAGAATCCCAAGCATTGTTACAAGCTGGGGACCAATCAGCTAAGTAGTAGTTCTGCAGAAAAGGACCTTGGGGTTACAGTGGATGAGAAGCTGGATATGAGTCAACAGTGTGCCCTTGTAGCCAAGAAGGCTAATGGCATATTAGGTTGCATTAAGAGGAGCATTGCCAGCAGATCCAGAGATGTCATTCTTCCCCTTTATTCGGCTCTGGTGAGGTCACATCTGGAGTATTGTGTCCAGTTCTGGGCCCCCCACTACAAAAAGGATATGGACGCATTGGAGAGGGTCTAGCGGAGGGCAACCAAAATGATTAGGGGGTTGGAGCATATGACCTATGAAGAGAGACTGAGGGAGCTGGGTCTGTTTAGTCTGCAGAAGTGAAGAGTGTGTGTGGGGGGGGGGGGAGATTTGATAGCAGCCTTCAACTTCCTGAAAGGGAGGTTCCAAAGAGGATGGAGAAAGGCTGTTCTCAGTAGTGACAGATGGCAGAACAAGGAGCAATGGTTTCAAGTTGAGGTGGGGGAGGGCCAGGTTGGATATTAGGAAAAACTTTTTCACTAGGAGGGTGGTGAAGCACTGGAAATGGGTTACCTAGGGAAGTAGTGGAGTCTCCATCCCTGGAGGTGTTTAAGTCTCAGCTTGACAAAGCCCTGCTCGGGTTGATTTAGTTGGGATTGGTCCTGCCTAGAGCAGGGGGCTGGATTTGATGACCTTCTGAGGTCTCTTCCAGCTCCATGGTTCTATGATTCTATAATCTACTTGATTCTCCCAGTTCACCGATCACATTCCTTGCTCTTTTAGCCTGCCTTTTAGCCTGCCCAGAGATTCCCATCTCACCTGGGAAAGATTATCAAATACATCCCAGGGTGTGTCCCATCAGGCTTGCTCACACGCATATGAACCACACACATAGAAAAAGAAAAACAGTCTGGAGTGGTGAAAGTGAGTTTATCCCGCTATCAGATGAGATAATTTAATCCTGCATAATAGCATTGCTTCCAGATGCTTCACATCAGCAGAGTACATGTAGGTGGAGGCCTGTGATCTCCCAGTTTAATATATCTGAACCTGATGAACTAAGATAAAGGAGAGAGGACAAAAACAATTAGTCACCAAAAAAATAAATTCTAAACCTCTTGCATTAGCTGTCTCCTCAAGCTACTCATTCAGCCAGGGGAGCCTGGTACCAGCCCCTTCTAATGACAAACTAGAACAGGTCTGTCACCAAACATGGAGTTGGCCACAAAAACCTGTCTCCTGTGTCATTGAGCAGGCTGAGTCTGATCATGGGAGGGACCATAAGCCTCAAGTCAAAGTGCATATTCCAGGATAGTTGTAATTATTAATATATTTGCATTTTAATACAGCCTGTAGTCATAAACACTGCTGTTGAATTTGTATGTGTTCATGTTGTTTCTGTTTGATGCGGCTCTTATTTTTCAAGTCTGTGTTTAGTAGACCAAGAATTAGTTACCAAATATTTGTTTACAACAATTCATGGATTACAATAGCTTGAGCTCTAGCAAAGGTGAAGGTGTTTTTAATACAGAATTGGTACACAAGTGCAGTTGCATTCAACCAACTAAAAAGAGGGGCCTGGGCAGGAAATTAACCTTTACTGCCTTTGCAGGGGCATGTTCCACACCTACAAATTGAAGGTCCACAGGTCCCTCCACCCCAATTTCTCAGGACACTTGTGGCAGGGACATCCAGCGGCAAAGAGGCATGGCTCCTCTTGGTAGTAGTGTTCTCCTTGTCCCTGCAGCCCAGGGAGGGAGGAAGCAGCAGGGCAGCTGGCTGCCAGCTGAGCTCCTCCTTCCACACCCCTCCAGCTGCTGCTTCTCTTTTCCTGCTGTTGCTGGAGTCCCAGAATGGCTGCCTGCATTGCAGATTCTTTGCCAAGGTGAGTCAGGGAGTGGAGACTGAGACAACGTGTGGGACTCCAGCAGCAGCTGTAGGGCTGGGAAGGGGAGGAGCTCATCTGGCAGCTGGCCACACTGCTGCCTTTTCCCTCCCTGGTCTGCAAGAACACTCAGAGATGGGTGGGAGGGAAAGCAGTGCCCCCGATTTGCCCCCTTGTGCCCTGCTCATGCTTTAAACATAAGCTTTTCAGAGCAGGAACTATGTCTTCTTCGTTGTTTATACAGCATATAGTAAACTGGGCACTACTGGAAATGAATATATCATTTAATAAACACTGGTAATAGCAGAAGATTCAGGATGGCTGAGGATGGACAAGTCTTGTGACGTGTGGGACTTTGTTAAGGGTTGGGTGAGTGGAACCTAGGTAGTAGAAGCCAGATCAGAGGGATTCCAGGAAACAGGAGTCATACCATTTAGGCATCTGGCATAAGTGATAGGACTCTGAACACAGAGAGAGAATGTGGAAATAGTAGAGCCAAGCAAAGTTTAACTGAGCATAGGAGAGAAAACGACATGCTTGAAGGTAGAGGGCAGAGAGCTGGATGAGAGGAGGGTGAAGGGAGCAGGAGAAAGGAATGTGAAAGGCAGGAAGGAAATGGGGTTGTGGTTTCAGGTGGAGGTAACTATTTCTAATGGAGACAAGAAGAAGAAATTGTAAGGTAGATTCTGCGGTTGAGGAGGGGGAGTCGTGGAGGGAAGGGGTGGAGCAAACAATAAGGAAGGAGAGAGAGAGGAGGTGATGGTAGCATATGGGATAATGTATCATATTTCTCTGAAGAAATTAGCAAGATGCTGGCAAGTTGCAAGAGCATGATTCATTCAGAGAGAATTAATAGGAAAGAAGGCAGTAGAACTGAAGATGGTTAGAGGAAAGATACATGGGAAGAGGTCTGCATGGCCTCTCAATTTTGTCCAGGTGCATTCTCTAGTGCAGTGGTTTTCAAACTATGGGTCATGACCCAGCACTGGGTTGCACAATGGCAGGCACTGGGTCACCTTGCAGTTGGGTGACTCGGTGACTAGTCAGGGTGCTAAGGCAGGTTTCTTGCCTGCCCTGGCACTGCAGACCATGCTGCATCCCAGAAGCAGCCAGCAGCAGGTCTGGCTTCTAGGCGGGGGGACCATGGGGCTCTGTGCACTGTCCCCTCTCTGAACACTGGTGCCACACTCCCATTGGTCAATTCCTGGCCAATGGGAAGCAGGGAGGCGGTCTGTGCCTGTGGCCAAAACCAGTGTTCAGTGCTGCTTGTGTGCCTCTGCCTAGGAGGCAGATCTGCATGTGACAGCTTCCAGTGCACAGCGTGGTCCATGGTGCGAGGACAGGCAAGCAGTCTGCCTTAGCACCCCTACTGTGCCACTGAAGAGGAGCCACTGGAGGTGATGCCCATGCCTAATCACAGTGAGAGTAAATACCCACAGAGTTAGTCTAGATACAGAAAGGAAAAGGTAAAATAAAGGAATTACTATTATCCCGATTATACAGATGAGGAACTGAGGCACAAAGAAATGAAGGTTGTGATATCCTGGCTCCATCAAAGAGAATGAGAATTTTGCCTTTGACTTCAAAGTTATGAGAAATGCACTCTAAGGGTATGTCTACACTACCCTCCTATTTCGAAGTAGGAGGGTAATGTAGGCATACCGCACTTGCAAATGAAGCCCGGGATTTGAATTTCCCGGGCTTCATTTGCATAAGCCGGGCGTTGCCATTTTTAAATCCCGGCTAGTTCGACCCCCGTGCCACGCGGCTACACGCGGCACGGAGTAGCTAGTTCGGATTAGGCTCCACGAGGAGTACAGCTAGTTCGGATTAGAAGCCTAATCCGAACTAGCTACTCCGTGCCGCGTGTAGCCGCGCGGCACGGGGTTCGAACTAGCTGGGATTTAAAAATGGCGGCGCCTGGCTTATGCAAATGAAGCCCGGGAAATTCAAATCCCGGGCTTCATTTGCAAGTGCAGTATGCCTACATTACCCTCCTACTTCGAAATAGGAGGGTAGTGTAGACATACCCTAATTTACTTGCCCTAGGACCAGTTTGCAATGGTGAAGGGAATTAGAGCCACTCCTAACCATCAATTTCTTGTCTGGAAGGAAGGTGACTGTGATGTGGAAAAGAAAGAAAATGTGAAGTGGAAGAAAAAAAAATGAGCTTCTATCTGATTTGCTACTATTATCCCAGTGACTATCCCAGCTCTGAGATGTGGCATATAATCAGTACAGAATGCAAGTGTGTTAATTACAATTGCTCATGCTATACTTCCGCGGAAAAAGAAAGGAATTCAGTTCCCGGAGCGCTCTCAAACACTATGGCTACGTCTAGACTGGCATGATTTTCTGGAAATACTATTAACGGAAAAGTTTTCTGTTAAAAGCATTTTCGGAAAAGAGTGTCTAGATTGGCACGGACACTTTTCTGCAAAAGCACTTTTTGCGGAAAAGCATCTGTGCCAATCTAGACGCACTTTTCTGCAAAAAAGCCCCGATCGCCATTTTCGCTATCGGGGCTTTTTTGCGGAAAACAAATCTGGGCTGTCTACACTGGCCCTTTTGCGCAAAAGGTTTGCGCAAAAGGACTTTTGCCTGAACGGGAGCAGCATAGTATTTCCACAAAAAGCACTGATTTCTTACAGTAGGAAGTCAGTGCTTTTGCGGAAATTCAATCGGCCAGTGTAGACAGCTGGCAAGTTTTTCCAGAAAAGCGGCTGATTTTCCGGAAAAACTGGCCAGTCTAGACACAGCCTATGTGAAATTTAAAAATTCAGGTCTGGCACCTGTATTCAGTAGAGTTGTTCAACAGAACACATAGCCACATGACAATATCATTTGTATCTCCCCAAATAGCAGCAAAGAAGTTCATTATATGTCCCTTCTGTTACACAAAAGAGCACTCCTGTGTCAGGAGAGCCAAAATACTATTCAACAAAGTCAGGAAAATTCATTTGTATTTTGAAAGCAAATAGAGCTTCAAGCTTGAATAAGAATGCTACATTCCCTTGTTCTTGTATAAGATAGTCTTGCATAGACAGCCACTGTATCATTGTGAAGTGTGAATGAATAAGGATTATGCACTGAGAGTTCAAATTGTCTAGCACACCCATATTCGTGAGCATCTATTAAAGAGCATACTTGATTCCATGCTTTATGAAAGTGAAATATGGGAAAATATTGCTCCCTTGGTGGATTGCAATATTCAGAAAACAGCAGTACAGCACTAAACCTATTTAGAAATAAAGACCTAAAGACAGATCATTCAGAGTTAGAAATGCATGCATCCACACAAAGCACCAGAAATTTCTACACAGTTATTTAGCTGATCGGCATTAAATACTCAGGGTACATCTGCACAGCTGGGCTAAAGTTGAATTAAGATATGCAATGTCAGCTACATCAATTGCGTAGCTTATGTTGAAAAGCTTAACTTGGATTTAGGTGCTGTCTACACAGCTGGAAGTTGAAGGAAGAACTCTTTTCCTTCAACTTCCTTTACTTCTTGTGAATGACAGTCATCATGAGTCGGAGTAAGAAGTCCTCCAGCTCGACATTATTTTGAAATAATTGCTTGTAGTGCAGATATGCTCTTTGTTATTTTGGAATAACGTCAGTCATTCCAAAATAACTCTGCTGTGTAGATGTACCCTCAGTAAATATCTTTGTATGTATTTTTCCTAATCTGTATTGGAAATATATGGTTCATTCGCCATCCTCTCATTTATTTTAGCTTTCTTTTTTTCTTCCTTTCCTTAAATTGATTCTGAAAGGAATTTGTTAGGAGTCAGTTGTGGATGAGGAAGATGAAGGAGTTTGTTATTCTTTTATTACTCGGGTTAGCAAATTGGGGATTTTATTGTCTCTGTGACAGCTTCTGGATCTCCAAATGGTAACAATGACTCTACTGGTACTAACTGCATTTTAAAAACATGTCAATATTTTTATTTTTAAAGCCAATTCTAATGCATATAGTGCACATGAACAGCTGCAGGACTGGCATGGAGTACCAATACACAAGCTGTGAAAATGGGGTTTTATTTAATATATCCTACCACACTTATCTGATTAGAACGATAAAAAGGAAAACTATGAGATAGGATTTATGGTAATTTATGCTTTAACAGCTGCCTCCTCAGTTTTCTTTGACAAAGAAGTCTTCATAGAGCAAAAACAGTTTAAAAGTTCTCTTTTACTTTTTGATTTTTAAGTAGGCCAAAATGTTGATGTTCTAGTAATGTTCCCCAGTAGATTTCCATTCTTGCAAAAATGTAAGTGGGTGCTTGTCATCGGAGCCCAGGAACTCCATCTAGTCACAGTGGAGTTAAGCATTTGCTTAAGTATTTGCAGTGTCAAAGTCTATTTCTATAGTGAGGTCTTGTTCAAAGAGATAATATCTTACCTATGAATAGAAAGGTTAAAAAAACCATTTTAACTGCAGCTGCATAAAAATGACATGCCAAAATCAATTAAAAAGTAATTTAGTAGATCAGTTTGATATTTTAAACAAAAAACTTTCCTACTGAAAAAAGGAATTTTATTGTGAACGTATTTTGTGGTAATTTTGTTTGAGTTTTCAAAATTGATTTATTTTTCAAAATTTCAAATGTTTGTTTTCTCCTTTTCCCAACACTAAATGAAACAGACTGAATGGTGTGTCTGAGATTTGGTTTTTTTCCCAATTTTTCTTTTTTTCCACACTAATTTTTTTCAAAATATCATATCGTCTGTGAGAGAAAGTGGTATTATTAATCTCATTTTACAGATGAGAAAATTGAGACAAAGTGACTTCCATGGGGCTACATAACAAATCAGTGGCAGAGTCAAGACTAGCCCTCAAGACTTCATGGCTTCCGTGGAAGCTGGGAGTTTTGAGCAATTCTGAATATCAGTCCCCAGTGTCTTGAGATGGACACCCAGAAAATAAGGAACACACAATTACTGGTCCCCTGTGAAATGTTTATTTAAAGAACTGTGAGGGGTAGAATCCAGTCCTCCAAAGTGACATTCAGTAACACTGACTAAGAAACTACCTATTTTTCCTGCAGTTTCCCTACCTCATTCATTACAGACCTGGAAGTATTAGACAGGTACCCTATTGATGACAGCTGCATTCATTATACAGCCCTGATCCTTTCCCTAAAAACTCCATCTTGTGCAGGGGTTCAATGAAAAAAATAATGTATTATCATGTAAATAAAAACTGTGCTTAATTAGGGATGGTTCAAAATTTTTGGAGAAACTGTTTTTCCATCAGAAAATGTCTATTAATCAAAATCAAATTATTGTCTGAGAATGTGTCGATTTTGACAAATTTCATTATAAAAACAAAATGAAGCATTTGGATAAGGTTTGATATGAGTGGAATGAAATGTTTCATTTTTTAAAATGACTTTTCCTTGAGACATGTGCATTAGGCAAAACTTTCAGTTTCAACCAAGCTCTGCCAAAACATCAACATCAACAATAGATAATGGCATAGTTCAGTAATGGCAATGAGTTCAGTAAGGCTTTCCTGGATCCAGCCCCCGAGGCTCAGGGCTCCTACCAGCATTGGGAAGTGCAGTTACACTCCATATACCCCCCACTGCTCCACCATGAGGCTGAAGCACACAAAATATACTAGGCTGGGCTCTGGCCTGGGTGGGGAATGTAGGGAGTGTCTTTCTGCTCCTTGTGTGCAGCTTCCAACTGATTTTTTTTGTGGGTCAGTGCCCCCCAACCCCCAAAAAGGTTCCTCACCCTGATTTACACTGCCTAATTGATATGAATTTTGATGGCCCCACAGTAGGCCAACATTTTTATGGCTTCCTCAGCTCCCATCCCCAAGTTCCCCTCATCTACCTATGCTAGATTGATGACATCTTCATTATCTGAAGGTCCTTGAAAAATTCCACTGGGATTTCAACAATTTCCACCCCATCATCAATCGTAGCCTGGACCAGTCCACACAGGAGTTCCACTTCATGGACACTACAGTACAAATAACTGATGCTCATATAAATAGCACTTTACACCAGAAACCTACTGACTGCTGTACTGAGGGTACATCTACACTGCAATCTTATTTCGGAAAAAGCTATTATGGAAGTAATCTTCCAGAATAGCTTATTTCAAAATAGAGCATGCATCTTACAGGGAAGCCTCAAAATTGGTCCGAGGCAGGCTCCCTTAATGTGAATGTGCTATATCGATTTAGAGCCCCAGGAGGCACTGGGGAGGAATAACTTTGAATGGCCCTGGTGAGGAGCTATTTTGACACAGCAGCAGTGGTGTGTCCACACACACCCTCTTCTGAAATAGCTTTCTTTGAAAAGGAAAGAGGTTTACCAACATCAGAAAAAGCCCTCTGTTATTCAGATTTTCTTCTGAAATAACACATTTGCTGCGTGGACGCTAGTATTGTTTTTCTGTAATAATGGCCATTTTCCCAGAATAACGGTGCAGTGTAGACACACCTTACTTATACACCTCCAGCTTTCATCCAAAATACATCACACAATCCACTGACTACAGCCAACACCTAAGATACAACCATGTTTGTTCCAGTCCCTCAGAGACAAACACCTACAGGATCTCTATCAAGCATTCTTAAAACTATAATACCCACCTGGAGAAGTGAAGAAACAGATTGATAAAGCCAGGTGGATTCCTAGAAATGACCTACTACAGGACAGACCCAACAAAGAAAGCAACAGATTGCCACTAACCATTACCTATATCCCTCACTTAAAACCTCCCCTACACGTCATCAAGGATCTACAGCCTATCATAGATGACAATCCCTCACTCTCACAGACCTTGGGAGGCAGGTCAGTCCTCACAGACTGCCCCCCAAACTGAAGCAAATACTCACCAGCAACTTCACACCCCACAAGAGAAACCTTAATTCAGGGACCAATCCCTGCAACAAATCCCATTGTCAACTCTGTCCACATATCTACCCTAGTGACACCAACACAGTACCTAACCACATCACCTATACCATCAAAGGCTTATTCACATGCACATCTACTAATGTAATGTTTGCCATCATGTGCCAACAATTCCGTCTGGACAAACTGGACTGTTTCTATGCTAAAGAATAAATGGATACAAAGCAAACATTAAGAATAGCAACATCCAAAAGCCAGCGTGGTAGCACTTTAACCTCCCTGGGCACACAGTTTTGGATTTGCAAGTTGCCATTCTCAGACAGAAAAACTTCAAAAACAGACAGAAACTGCTAAACTGGAATTCATATGCAAATTTGATACCCTGAAATAAGGATTGTTTGATTCTCCCATTTCACTAGTTTAATTTCCCATTCAGGTATTCTCACCTTTTCACCACTGTTGGAGATGATTTAATTAGCACTATTGTCCCACTCCTTTCTTTCTTTCTTTCTTTCTTTCTTTCTTTCTTTCTTTCTTTCTTTCTTTCTTTCTTTCTTTCTTTCTTTCTTTCTTTCTTTCTTTCTTTCTTTCTTTCTTTCTTTCTTTCTTTCTTTCTTTCACGAAGTGAGTTGTAGCTCATGAAAGCTTATGCTCTAATACCCTAGTAAATATGTTAGTTGTTAAAGTGCCACCAGACGCTTTGTTATTTTTGCTGAAACAGATTAACACAGTTACCTCTCTGAAGCAGGTCATTACAAAAGGTGGATTTTAAATGTAGGGTACGTCTAGACTACCGCGTTTTGTCGACGGAAGTTTTGTCGACAGATACTGTCGACAAAACTTCCGTCGACAATTTGCGTCCAGACACATGGAGTTCTGTCGACAAAGCAAGCCGCTTTGTCGACAGAACTCCGTAGTCTGGACGCAGTTTTACAGGCAATAACACCTTCGGTCGACAGAGTTCTGTCGACAGAAAGTGTTATGCCTCGTAAAACGAGGTATACCAGCGTCGACAAAACCGCGGAGTTCTGTCGACGTTATGTAGACAGAACTCCGCGGTAGTGTAGACGCTGGTATTGTTTTGTCGACAAAAGTCCACTTTTGTCGACAAAACTAGGTAGTCTAGACACACCCGTACAGTAATATTAAATTGCAGACAGTATTGTGACTTAGGTACAGCTGCAATGTTTGTATGCAAAAGACCTGTAATGTCTGCTTTACAAATGATAGTACGTGTGATGTATGGCAGATTTTGTCCTGTGTCTATTTGTGACAATTAGTTAAGTTTTGTTATCCCTTGGCGATGATGACAGAATCTGATCTCATCATTTTGGCTTGCAAATATTCTAAGCTGTCTCCCACAATCGGAGTAATTTGTGTCATTTCTAGTGTAGAATGATTTGGAATAATTAAGGGAATGCAGGACATTGCTGACATCTGGGTCCAATAAAAATAAGTGAACAAAGCAAATAAACATGCAAATAAAAAAATCTGGTGCAACATGGTATAAAGTTTAATCCAAATAAGGCTAAGAGTGGCCCTTTCTGATGCCTCACTGATATGAAAAAAAAAAGTACTTTGGCTGGTAAACGTGCAACAGCTGGCAAGAGTTTTTGCCAAGTCTTATTTTAGATTTTTCAGGGAACTGCAGCTCTCAGTCGACTGTTTCTCTGATTCCCAAGGCATGCTTAGCTGGGGTTTCTGGAATTTCACATTTTCAGAGCCTATTGGCTTAATAAATTTTGTTATGGAACTGCTGTCCCAAGAGTGAAAGAATGCACAGTAGTTTCTGAGTTGATGAAAATGGAGCAAATGTAGACAAACCTGAGAAAAGCAAGTAGTATGTTATACTCAGTGAACTTAAAATAACTATAGAGAAGTGTAAAGAAAACAGGCTTGCAAATCTTTCAGTGACAAGTGGCTTATCATCTCTTATAGAGATGGGAGATCTTGAAAGTTCATGTAATATCTGCTAACTGGTTTTATTCTGTTTTTTGCTTTGAAATTCTATTTATATGTCTGCTTGGGAATGGGATTCATTTTAGAAAAGTTAGTCATAGATTTTAAAGCCTATAAACTGTAATAGGAGCCTTCTTAGAATAAGCAATTTATTCTCAGAATTGGGTCCTGCAGAGGAAAGCAACATATAAAACTTGTTTCTGATGAGTCAGAAATTTATTGCTTTTTGCTGTGAACTACCAGCTATTCCTTTTTCATCTACGCAAAGATCTGTACTTTCAGACAGTACTGGATAAAGTGGCTCAAGAAGCTTTTATTGGAAATTAATTTAAATGGCTTTGGATATATGAGCAGAACAGGGTGGAATGAAAACTGTCAGAAGGAAGACAAATCACAGGGTGGTGGCAAAATGAAATGTATCAGGTTGTGGTGAGGTTTCTATAGGGATTACATATTACGTTCATTTGCACCCAGCTTCCCTATTAAAATCCAGAAGGAAGTGGTTAGTGCATATTGATTCAACCCACAAATGACAGTGTTACTTCAAATGACTTGGGTGGTCAGGCAAAGTTTGGGGCCTTTCAGATTGTTTCCATTAGAAGGAGAAAATAATTATATGAATCAGGTATGTTTGTTGCAATCTTATTTACTGACAAAGAATGTACCAAGCCTTGTTTTGAGGAACCAAATGAGATGGTTTCTTTGTTCACATCTCTAAGCCCCGTACAGCTACTACTCAGCCCAAGAGCTCTCTCTATAGAGGCTGTTTCTCAGGCTCAAGTTCTCTGTGCCTGTTCAGGCTGTGTCTGGTGCTTACTTGCAGCTTTCTGTGGCTGTTTCTGGGCATTTATCTTGCTGCTGTATCTCATGCACAGCCTTCTACTAAAATTGCTCTCTGTCTCATGAACAAACTTCCACACTCTTCTCCCATATGGTTCGAATTCCAGGCTGCTCTGCATATGGCTTTGTTTTGGACATAGGCATGTACATGCGTTTGCCCTGAGGGCCACTCCTATTTCATAAAAAAACCGAAATGTAATTAAACAAAGGGCAAGGGGATACCCCACCAGCTTCAACAACATTTTGCCCAACCCACAGCTACTATAAATTTTGAGGTGCTGCCAATAGAAGTGAGGTCATTTCCTGTTTTTCCTTGCAGATGACTCACACAAAGGGTGAAATCTTGGCCCCACTGAAGTTGTTACTCACACAATTTTCCTCTACCCCTTCCACATTTTAGGGACACACACCTTTACCCAATTCCTAGGGCTTAGGGTGTAACTTCCTGTGGGTCTGCAGGATCTTTTGTCATTGAAAGAGCCTTACATGGTAATATTCTTATTCCCTGTTTATTGACAATTACCTGCTAAGCCTACAGTGTCATACTCACCAACCCTGATAAAGGCAGGCAGACTTCCCCTATTGGCCGGGCAAGGTCAGTATCTTGGGATCTTAGCTGCTGCATGTCCTGGTCATGCAGAGGAGTTCTGGCAGCTTTGGTCTCAGTCTGTGACTTGGATGTGAGTTCTTCTTCCAGGTCTCTCCTCCTTCTTCATGTTCCTTTCCTTCTTCCCTTTTTCTGCTGGTTTCCTTCTTGGACCCCAGTTTATATAATGAAACTTGAGTGCTGCTTAGCCATACTTTAACCAATTATTTTAGTATAATTTTACTAACTAATCATAATGTACTGTAACAGAATTACCTAACCAATCGTACCACACCACCTTAGTTGATTTACACCTAACAAAATTAATTATACAGCAGACAGAAACAGTTACAAACCAAAGAATCAATGCACACAAAACAGATATCAAACAGTGTCACAAAGAAAAAACAGTTTCTTGCCATTTCAACCAGAAAGGGCATTGTCTCAACAACTTGACTACCTGCATCCTGCTTCAAAGACATTTTAACATAAGACTTCAAAGAGAAACCTCTGAACTGTCATTCATGCTTAAATTTGACACTTTACAACTGGGTCTCAACAAAGATGCTAATTACCTTAACCATTACAAAGATAGCTTCCCCAATTATCACCTCTAATATCATTAGCTCACAGACATTAACCTCCCCCCCTCATCTCCCCCTCTGTTCTGAAATTTGATTTGTCCTTTTTATATGTATTCACTTTTTTTATTGTATCCCTTTGGTATATATGGTCATGCCAATTTTCTTCCACAATTTGATCTGAGGAAGTGGGTCTGGCCCACGAAAGCTCATCACCTAGTAAACCGTTTTGCTAGTCTTTAAAGTGCTACATAGTCCTGTCTTTTGTTTCAGTTACAAACTAGACAGAGAAACAATAGGAAAGTGAGGACAATAATCATAGAATGAGGATTCCACAACCTCAACTATTGATAAACAGTTTCTTGCCAGATTAAATGCTGTTAACTAAGTTTTTATCCATCTTAATATCTGTTTCTTTATCTGGTGACAGTGGGTGCCATTAGGGTAGGATCTACATCTTAACAGCCTGGTGTGACACTATTTTAATTCAGTTTAATATGTGACTCCAGGCTTTACAGCTAATGGCTGCTGCTCTTCAGTCTGGCTGCAGAGGAAGGCTTTAGGCCTACCAATATGGCTGCAGGCCTTCTAATATGGCTACAGAAAAACCATATTGTTACATTGTCAGTGGCAAAATCTTGGGAATGTCACCAAAGCTCTATGCTTCATTTAAGATCTACTTAAATTCTATTTTGAAGGTTTAATTTGGATTACAGGCAGTCCCCGGGATACATGGATCCGACTTACATCGGATCCCTACTTACAAACGGGGTGAGGCAACCCTGCACTAGCTGCTTCCCCCCAGCAGACCAGGGAGACGTGAAGCTAGCGCCCCTCCCCAGCAGACCAGGGAGACGCGGAGCGGCTTTTCTCAGCAGACACCTCAGCTTGAGAATAAAGGACTGAGGGAAGTGAGGTGTGGGAGAATAAAACTGAGCTCTGGAGAAATGTTTGGCTAGAGTTTCCCCTACAATATGTACCAGTTCCGACTTACATACAAATTCAACTTAAGAACAAACCTACAGTCCCTATCTTGTACGTAACCCGGGGACTGCCTGTATATGGTGAATAACCTGTGCTGGCTGTCAACATAGAGGTGAGTTTTGTTTTAAAAGAGAGGATGGTAAAGAACATTTTCTATGAAGCGTCACTCACTTGGAATCTTTACATGCTTTGGGCTGACAGAGCCTAAATTTTTTAAGGTACTTTGCAAACATACAAAACATAGTTTTTCCCCCAAAAAATTGGGGAACAAAGAAATGACTGGACAATATTCCTTATTATTTTGGCATATCATCAACTTCGTTTTTTTAACTGAAGTAGCCAGTGCAGTCTGTTATTTGTTATTATTCCCTGTTAATTTTTTTAAAATGCTTTGAGCTTGGCTTACAAAGCTGTGACATTATTGACTTTTTGAGAGGAACATGCAGAGCATTGTTTCACCCACTGTTGTATGTCTGCCTCAAATTTTGTACAAAGTGGGCCAAGTGAGGTTTCTATTAAAAGCTTGTGCTTTTCTGATTCTGTTTAAACTATTCATACACATTTGTGATTTTTGTATTTTAAATTAAAAGTGTTGGCTACGCACTGCTATTCCAAATATATTCTTCAGGGAGATATCAATAGACTTTACCCTCCTATTCTGAAAGGATGGCTAGTCAAGTGAATCAGAGTACTTGACTGACAATGGAACTTAAGTAATGCCAATCCATAACTGAGGGAATTTTGCTATGAACTTGTAGAACAGCATGTACACCATGGCTGCATGCCTAAAAAGGATTGAGTCATGCATAGACAGGTGACTTGCTCATATGACAAATTGCATCTGGGGCTTACTTTCACACAAGGACAACAATGAAATTCCCTCCGCATGGGTAAGGGTATAAAGAGGGCCCTGGGGATTCCTCCATCTTCGTCTTCACTCCAGCTCATCACTTGCTATGAACTGAGCCCCACAAGGACGGATGACCCATCCAAACAAAGGATATATTCCAGAGACTTATAAAACAGCAGATTATTACATCTCTGCTACAAGCCTACACCAGGAACTTTGTAATCAGTGTATGTAATTTGTTTCCTTTTACAATTTTACTCACAAACTTTTTCTTTTATTAATAAACCTTTACATTTTAGATTCTAAAGAATTGGCACAGTGCTCTTTTGGGTACTATCTGAGGTATAAATTGACCTGGGAATGTGGCTGGTCCTTTGGGATCAGAAAAGCCTGTTTGGATTTGTTGAGACTGGTTTTTATAACCTTTCATCTGTGTAAGGTGTGATACTAGTTGTGGCACAAGAGAAGCGGGAGTGTCTGAGGGGACTGTTTGTGTGATTTCTTCTTGGTCAGTGTGGCAAACAGAAGTGACCTTTGTGACTGGTTTGGTGTGCATTATAGAGGAGGACCCCAGTCTTGACCTGTAAGTAGCCCGGTCTCTAAACAATTTGCCCTGATTTAACCTCTCATAGTACCTCAAGGAAGCCTGTTATATTAGAGAGGGCTTTTAGAGAAAAAGCCAAATTATAAATGAATGATGTAGCATTGTCTGCAAATTATTTTATATATTTTTTCTTTTCTCTCTGTTACAAAGCAATAAAATAAACCTTTTAAACTGTTCAGATATGGACAGGAAATAACAAAATAAAACTAAATATGGAAAAATGTAAGCTGATACATCTGGTGAAAAACCAAGTAAAAACATGGATATTCAATGGGAAGGAGGATCACTGGAAAACAGAATAACAAAAGAGACCCAAGGATAGCAACAGAGAGACAATTAAAAAGGAGTTGGCAAGGTAATATAAAAATAATATATTTTGTTCTATTATGTTGAATGATATCTTATAGCTCACCCTGGCAGACCCAAAGCAGCATGGTAGGTAGAGTCCATATGTAGCAATCACATCATCAAACAGTAGGGAACAGTCGTCTTGGGGATGTTGTTAAGGAAGTTGTGCAGGGTGAGTACTATATGTTTTGGTTTCTTGAGACACTGCTGCTGGATTGTGCTGATAGTGGTGCCCTTAAAGGGGCTCCTCTTTGCACTCCAAATGCTCTCCTGGCTGCTGAGGTGATTGGCAGGTGGTCAGGTCAGACTGGAGTTGTGCTGTGTATTTTGTGCCCTGTCCCCTGCTGATAGTGTTGGGGTGTCCTCAAGGTGGCAGACTCATGCTGAGCTGTCTTAGCTGTTGTAGAAGTTGCTGGAACTGCCTCTAAACATTTCATTCCCTGTGTGACCTGTGATTAATGCTGGTCCCAAGCAGTTATTTAGCAGTACCAGGGTCAAAGTATGGTGACCATTTCTGTAGCAGTGCTAAATTATGCAGTGTATGCATAATTTGGTAGTAGGATTGCCAATTTTCTATTTGCACAAAACCAAACACCTTTGCCTTGCCCCCTATCTACCTCCTCCTCCAAGGCTCTGCCTCTTCTCTGAGGTTGCACCCCGGTTTACTCCATCCCCCCATCCCTCTGTCACTCACTCTCCCCATCCTCACTCAACTGCTCATTTTCACTGGGTTAGCCTAAGAGATTAGAGTGCAGGAGGGGGAGAAGACTCTGACTGCGGGTGTTATTTCCTGTTCATATCTGTACAATTTAAAAGAGTTTTATTGCTTTGTAATGGAGAGAAAAGAAAAAAATATAAAATAATATGGAGACAATGCTACATTATTTGTTTATAATTTGGCTTCTTTCTAAAAGGCCTTTGTAATATAACAGATTTCCTTGGGACAGCTCTGAGAGGTCAAATCAGGGCAAATTGCTTAGAAACAGGGCTACTTACAGCCCAAGACTGAGGGCCTCCTTTATAATCATAGAATATTAGAACTGGAAGGGTTCTCAACAGGTCATCAAGTCCAGTCTACTGCCCTCATGACAGGACCAAGCATTATCTAGATCATCCCTGATAGATGTTTGTTTAACCTGAACTTAAGTATATCCAGTGATGGAGATTCCACAACCTCCTTAGGCAATTTATTCCAGTGTTTAACCACCCTGACAGCTAGGAAGTTTTCCCTAACATCCAACCTAGACCTCCCTTGCTGTAATATAAGACCATTGATTCTTGTCCTATCCTCAGAGATCAGTGGGGAACAATTTTTTCTCCTTCCTCCTTTTAACAACCCTTCAGGTACTTGAAAGCTGTATCCTCTCCAGTTTGTCCACATCTTCCTTGAAATGTGGTGTGAAGAAACTGGACACAATACTCCAATTGAGGCCTAATCAATGCAGAGTAGAGTGGAAGACTGACTTGTTGTGTCTTGTTCACAGCACTCTTATTAATGCATCCCAGAATCATGTTCGGAGTTTTTTTTGAGGGGGCGGGGGGTTTGCAGCAGTGTCACTCTCTTGACTCATATTTCACTTGTGGTCCACTATGATCCCTAGATCCCTTTCTGCAGTGCTCCTTCCTAGACAATCACTTTACATTCTGTATGTGAAACTGATTGTTGCTTCCTAAGTGGAGTACTTTGTATTTATCCTTATTAAACTTCATCCTATTTACCTCAGACCATTTCTCCAGTTTATCCAGATAATTTTGAAATATGACCCTATCCTCCAAAGCAGTTGCAACTCCTCCCAGCTTGATATCATCTGCAAACTTTATAAGTGTACTCTCTATGCCATTATCTAAATCAATGATGAAGATATCAAACAGAACCAGTGTCAAAACAGACCTCTGCAGAACTCTACTTATTATGCCTTTCCAGCATGACTGTAAACCATTAATAACTACTCTCTGAGAATGAAAGTTTCAGAGCGATAGCCGTGTTAGTTTGTAACTGGAAGCACTTAAAAAACAATGAAGAGTCTTGCAGCACCTTAGAGACTGACAAAAAATGTAGATGGCATCATGAGCTTTTGTGGGCACAACTTCATCCGAAGAAGTGGGTTGTGCCCATGAAAGCTCATGATACCATTTACATTTTTTGTTAGTCTCTAAGGTGCTGCAAATCTATTCATCGTTTTTAAGTTTTTCTTTGAGAATGATTATCCAGCCAGTTATGCACCCACCTTATATTAGTCCCATCTAGGTTGTATTTCCCTAGTTTATTGATAAGAAGGTCCTGCCGGATCATATAAAATGATTTACTAAAGTCTAGGTATACCATGCCTACAACTTCTCCCTTATCCACAAGACTTGTTCTCCTATCAAAGAAAGTTATCAGATTGGTTCGACATGATTTGTTCTTACAAATCCATGATGGCTTTTTCCTGTCACCTTATTATCTTTCAGAAGTTTGCAGAAGAATTCCTTAATTATTTGCTCAGTGATCTTTCCTGGCACAGAAATTAAGCTGACTGGTCTGTAGTTTCCTGGGTGTTCTTATTTCCCTTTTTAAAGATGGGCACAATATTTGCTCTTTTCCAGTCTTCAGGAATCTCTCCCCACTTCCTTGATTTTTCAAAGTCATGGCTCTGATACCTCCTCTATCAGCTCCTTGAGTATTGTAGGATGAATTTAATTAGGCCCTGGTGATCTGAAGCAATCTAACACATCTAAGTAAGTTTTTTACTTGTTATTTTCCTATTTTAACTTCTAAATCTACCCCATTTTCACTAGCATTCACTATGTTAGGCATACCCTCACTGTCAACCTTCTTGGTGAAAACCAAAACAAAGAAGTCATTAAGCACTTCTGCCATTTCCATGTTTTCTGTTATTGTTTCTCCTTCTTCACTGAGCAATGGGCCTACCCTGTCTTTGGTCTTCCTCTTGCTTCTAATATGTTTATAGAATGTCTTTTGTGTTCCTTCATGTCCCTAGCTAGTACTGAGGGAATTGGCAGGGTACTGAAGGAGTTGGCATATGTCATTGCAGAGACTTTGGCCATTATCTTTGAAAACTCATAGAGATCGGGAGAGATCCCTGATGATTGGAAAAAGGCAAATGTAGTACCCATCTTTAAAAAAGGGAAGAAGGACAATCCATACAGCCTTACCTCAGTCCCCGGTAAAGAGGATCTTCAAGGACTCCATTTTGAGGCACTTGGAAGAGGGGAAAGTGATCAGGAATAGTCAACATGGATTCACCAAGGACAAGTCATGCCTGACCAATCTTATTAGCTTCTATGATGAGGTAACTGTCTCTGTGGACAAGGGAAAGTCAGTGGATATGTTATACATTGACTTTAGCAAAGCTTTTGATACGGTCTTCCACAATATTCTTGCCAGCAAGTTAAGGAAGTTTGGATTGGATAAATGGACTGTAAGATGGATAGAAAACTGGCTAGACTGTTGGGCTCAAAGGGTAGTGAATAATGGCTTGATGTCAGCGTGGCAGTCCATTTCTAGCGGAATGCCCCAACGATCAGTTCTAAGGCCAGTTTTGTTCAACATCCTTATTAATGACCTGGATGAGGGGATGGATTGCATCCTCAGCAAGTCTGCAGATGACACTAAGCTAGGGGGAGAGGTAGATATGCTGGAGGGCAGAGATAGAATCCAGAGTGAACTAGACAGATTAGAGGATTGGGCGAAAGAAAATCTGATGAGGTTCAACAAGGACAAGTGTAGAGTCCTGCACTTGGGACGGAAGAATCCCAAGCATTGTTACAGGCTGGGGACCAATCAGCTAAGTAGTAGTTCTGCAGAAAAGGACCTGGGGATTACAGTGGATGAGAAGCTGGATATGAATCAACAGTCCCTTGTAGCCAAGAAGGCTAATGGCATATTAGGTTGCATTAAAAGGAGCATTGCCAACAGATCTAGAGAAGAGATTATTCCCTTTTATTTGGTTCTGACGAGGCTTTATCTGGAGTATTGTGTCCAGTTCTGGGCTCCCCCACTACAAAAAGGATGTGGACGCATTGGAGGGGGTCCAGCAGAGGGCGACCAAAATGATTAGGGGGCTCGAGCACATGACCTATGAGAAGAGGCTGTGGGCTTTGGGTTTGTATAGTCTGCAGAAGAGTAGGTGCAGGGGGGATTTGATAGCAGCCTTCAACTTCCTGAAGGGAGCTTCCAAAGAGGATCGAGAGAGGCTGTTCTCAGTAGTGACAGATGGCAGAACAAGGAGCAATGGTCTCAAGTTACAGTGGGGGAGGTCTAGTTTGGAAATTATTTCACTAGGAGGGTGGTGAAGCACTGGAATGGGTTACCTAGGGAGGTGGTGGAATCTCCATCCCTAGAGGTTTTTAAGTCTCGGCTTGACAAAGCCTAGGCTGGGTTGATTTAGTTGGGATTGGTCCTGCTTTGGGCAGGGGGCTGGACTTGATTACCTCCTGAGGTCTCTTCCAGCCCTATGGTTCTAAGATTTTTATTTTGTGCCCATAAGATACATAAATGAGGAGTTCAGGAAGCAAGAGGGAGCTCTGGATTGAGATATGAGAGGGGGTGAGGCTCTCACTGGGGATGTGTGGTCTGGAGTAGGGCATAGGATGATGGGTTTAGGGGTAGAAAGGGGCTCCAGTCTAGGGGATGGAGCTGAGTAGTTTTAGGATAGGATTGGGATCTGGGTTGAGATGAGGGTTGGGATGTGGGAGGGAGTACAACTCTGGACTGAGGCTGCAGGTCCTAGGGTGGGGCCAGAAATGAGAGGCTCAGAGTGTGGGAGGGGGCTCTGTGCTGGGACAGGGAGTTGGGGTACAGGGGTGTCAGGGATCTGGCTGGGAGTATAAACTCTGGGATTTGTCTTGGGTTAAGGGATGCAGGTGGGTTCTCTGGACTAGGACTGAGGAGTTTGGAGGGTGAGAAGGGGATTGGGTCATGTGTGTGGGGTGGTAAAGGCTCCAGCTGGGCATGTGGGCTCTGGAGTTGGGCTGAGAATGAGGGGTTTGGTGCGGAAGGTTGTACCAGGCTGGGACTGAGGGGTTCAGAGGGCAAGAGGGGGATTAGGGCTGGTGCAGGGGGTTGGAGGTGCGGGGGTCTGAAGCTCTGGCTGCAGGGTGCAGGCTCTATCCCAGCCCTGATTCCCAGCCAATGGGAGCTGAAGAATTGATACTTTGAGTGGGCCCCCCAGGTTGTCTTATCTGCCCCTATACATAGGAACCAGAGGAGGGACATGCCTTCTGGGAGCCATTTGGACCCATAGTAGGGAGCCCTGCTGTGCCACTGATCAGACTTTTAACAGCCTGGTGTGCAGTGCTGACCAGAGCCATCACAGTCCCTTTTCAGCCAGGCCTTCTGGTTGAAAACCAGCTACCTGTGCAACCCTCTATCCAACTGCTATCTGCCTAACATGCATCTAAGGCCACTGGAAACAGCATCATGGGTGGACCTTACATACACAGCTGCTTTATGCTGCTCCCCTGCATTGTGGTGAGTTAACTAGGGAGGGACTGGATCAGTGCTACTGGCAGTGTGAGTGGCCCCCAAAAGGCTGTCTAGGTGAGGGGGCTTTGAATAGCCCCAACTCCCAATCTACCAGCAAGTAAGTGAGCAGAGAGACACCTTTTCAATTGGTTGAGCAAGATGTTATGCACACTGTGCTCCCCACACTCCCTTGAGGCAGAATGAATTCTGATGACCAGCCATAATAGCTCCCTGGCCCATTTGGAAGCTCACAGTGCTTGGCCTCCTGCAGCACTCCACAGTATGTAAAGTTGTAGTCTAGTTCTTGTCTTGCATTAATTGTAGGACATAAACCAGCAGGATTGCTCTTTAATTCAAAGATGGGATAACTCCTGAATTGAGCTGATCAAAAGCGTGCATAATTATATCCAAATGTGTTTTTCACTCAGTGACAGGAAAAAACTGGAAAATAATTTCACACATTGTCTTTGGCTATTGATGGAAGGCAGCCAAATAGTGGAAAATATTATTGGTGAATAAATTATTCGGCAATGAATGAAAAACATAATCTATAAACTAGTCATCTTGATTATTATTTAACAAGTTCTACTGATTAAATATTTTTACTAAATGGAGGAAGAGCAGATGTTTCGTAGGAGCCACTGCATCACAAAAACAAACTAAATTTAGGTCCAAAATTAAGGTTGTTTCTCATAATGAGGGATGCAGAAAAGCAGCTGACTAATCAGTCTGCATTCCCTTTTGGAGAACTTGTTTACATGGATTTTGATATAGACTGAGTATCTGCTATTTGCTTTAGCTGATGGACATACCAAGACTATTTTCCCCTGTGTTCTACAGGTTTTGGATCTTTTCTCTGGGTTTTCTCCACTCCCTCTGTAATCTGCTAGCTTTGTTGATTGCAGCCTCAAGGCACAGTGTGGGGGAAATACATAACAAAACACTTATTTTATATGAATGTTAAGAAATAGCCCTCATACTAAAATTTTCCAAACCCATCCTTGTTTCCTCAACTTCTCTCCCAGTTTAGATTATCCAATGAACTTACCCCAGTCTCTCTCCA
Organism: Pelodiscus sinensis; assembly: GCF_052426305.1. Lineage (NCBI taxonomy): Eukaryota > Metazoa > Chordata > Testudines > Trionychidae > Pelodiscus > Pelodiscus sinensis. The sequence goes on from NC_143052.1 coordinate 47,947,971, forward strand.
AAGAACAAGGCTACAAGTACACTACAGCACTTAAAAACTATCTCACAGGACTGGATAACTCATGGGATTAGTGATGCCTCATAGGGTTTGATTTTAAGTAATGTTTGGTTTTGTATGCTGAGTGTATCTGCACTGCTGCAAAGCTTGTGCTAGAGATGGTCTAAGCCAACAGGAAAGAGCTCTCCAGTTGGCTTAATAACTCCTGCCTCTGTGAGTGGTCTAATCCAGTGTTTAAGTCTGAGGATCTTATGTCACTCAGGGTGTGTCTACACAGCAAAGTTATTTCAGAATAATGGCCATTATTCCAAAATAACTATGCGAGCGTCTACCCAGCAATTCCGATATTTCAAAATAATGTCAAAATAATGGACGGCTAATTCTGACTTGTATAGACCTCATTCTACGAAGAATAATGCCTATTCCAAAATAGCTACTTCAAAATAAGTCATGTGTAGATGCTCCACTTCTGTTATTTCAAAATAGCCCTCCTCCCTCCAGGGCCATTGTAAGTTATTCCTCCTGGAGCTATAAGTCAAGATAGCACATCTAAACTACACCCCTCTGCCGACAGAGGGATGTAGATTAGGCACATCGCTATTGCAAATGAAGCGGGATGTAAATATCCTGAGCTTCATTTGAATAACAATGGCCGCTGCTTTTTGCCAACGCAGCACTTTGCCAGCAAAAAGCGGCAGTCTAGAAGGGAATTGGTTGATAAGGAAAGCCTTTTCCGACTGATCCTGTAAACCTAGTTGCATGAGGCATAAGGGATTGGTCAGAAAGGGCTTTCCTAATTGACCGCGTTGGCAAAAAGTAGTGGCCATTTTTATTCAAATGAAGTGCGAGATATTTAAATCCCTGCTTCATTTGCAATAGCAATGTGCCTAATCTACATCCCTCTGTCGGCAGAGGGGTATAGTTTAGACACACCCTAATTTTGATGCTTCCCTGCAGTGTAGCCATTCTATTTAAAAATAAGCTATTTCAGAATAACCATTCTGAAGATTATTCACATCCCTGAGTAACATAAGTAACATTGAAGAGATCTCATTTTCTCTCACCGAAGTTTGCAATATGCTATTTCAACTTCTTGGGGTTACTATGACATTTTCCATGTTGCTCCTTGAGGTCAGAGACAAACACTATTAAGATATTTATATCCCTCACATTCCAGTGTAAAAATGCCATCCCAGTTCTTCAGAGTACACGAGTCACAAATCGATTTAAATGTTCTTTTGAGATTTGGGGAGGAGGATTAATTAGATGCTCATGTTGACTGGCACACTTTACAATTTGTCCCCATGAAAAGGAGAGATGGGCACACACAGGAACACTTTGGGTATTTTTCAGATAAAAACAGTCTTGTGGGACTAGACAGCTCAAGGGACTAATAATGCACTCCAGAGTCTAATTCTAAGAAGCATTCAGTTTTGGATGCTGAGTGCAGCAAAATGGGCATCTCCCTGATTCTGTGCGCCAGCCATGGCCCTGGCTCGGGCTAGGGTTTGCTGTAACTTGTACCAGCTGTCAGTTGTCTCCAACAGACCATGTGTGGATAGCGAGAGCAAATGACATTCTCCACTCTTCTTTCTGCCCTCAACACACCACTCACTGTTCCTGGTAAGAAATTCCTAGACCTAAGTCTTTGCAAAGGGAAGATATGCTCCATTCCTGTTAGCTGCCTGAGCATCACCTAAGGAGCAATCCAGAAAACCTTACTTCCAAACTGTTAATTCAACTGTAGCCCTGTTCCTTATGCTGCTCTGTTTATACAGCAACTAAATACCCATGTCTAGTCCATGCCAGTTGTCTTGGGCTCCAAAGGCTTGAACTATGGATTGGAGCCCGAGCTTTGTGACCCCATGAGGTGAAAGGGTTCTTGGGCTGTAGACCATGACCTGAAGTCTACATAGCAATGAAACAACCCCACAGCCCAAATCCCACAAGCTTGAGTTGGCTGGCACAGGCCAGCTGAGATTGTCTAGTTGCTATGAAGATATGTCCCTTGTGATCAAAAGTTATTACCCACTGGTGTCTATTCACTGCCCTATCTCAAATGCATTTTCCACTTTTGGTCCAGGCCCCAGTAGATGGGTGTCTGCATCACAAAGGGTATGTCTACACTGCAGCATTTTTCTGGAAAAAGTCATTTTTCTGGAAAAACTATACTTACGTTCATACTGCTATAGCGTTGTTTCAACAGAAAGTCTAAAGAATTGAGGGGTTTTTCCTTCTATGAGGAAGAAACCTTTTACCAAAAAAGCTTTTTCGGAAAAAGGTGTGTGTGGATGCAGAAGAAGGAGTTCTTTCGAAAAGGTCTCCAGGAAATAACACAGGTACTCTGGCCACTCAGTCCATACTAATTACAACTTGAAAGTGAGATAGTGTCCACATTGATTGGATGCTATCTTTCAAAAAAGCACATCGCTTTTTCAATGCGCTTTTGCTCTCTTTCTAAAAAAGTTTTTCCGGGCAATCTCTTCCGGAAAAGCTTCTTCTGAAAGAAGCTTGCTGTCTAGACATAGCCAAAAAGCAGCAGAAGCAGAATCACTATCCTATTAACAGTCTCCGCAGATTGAAAGAGCTGTAGAAACTGAACCAAGCCGGTTCCTCTATGAGGTATATTAGCAGAGTACTGTGGGAAGCTTGCCCGTATGGTCCCCATTCTGTGGAGGCATTCAGACCCCACACATGTCAATTTAGCACCTCATGACTACTGTATATAACTACAAAAGAGTAAAAAGAAATAAAAATGAAACTGTCATTTCAAAAGAAAATGACAGATTGCCTCGAAATGACCTTTGCAAGTTAATTCTGTAGGGGCAGACCATTTCTACTTTCACAATTGTGCAAAAACCATTCATTCATACTCTGGTGGGGAGTAACCATGGGGGGAAATGATTTCAGAAAGTGAATGTGACACCATTGTCTCATGTCTTTATGTTTTTATTGATGCATTTTTCATGTAGGCCACAAGCCTTCCCTTAATAAATCATACATCTTGACCTCGGGTTATTTTCCTGTCAATTCACTTCTGCCTTTGAGCACAAGCTTTTACAAAGAGCTTCTCTTCATTCAATTTGCCTGGTTACTTTATTTTTAATCCCAGAGGGTAGCTGTGTTAGTCTGAATCTGCAAAAACAATGAGGGTGACACCTTAGAGACTAACAGATTTATTAGGGCATAAGCTTTTGTGGGTGAAAGTGGGTACCCATGAAAGCTCATGCCCTAATAAATCTGTTAGTCTCTAAGGCTGTGTCTAGACTGCAGGCTTCTTTCGAAAGAGCCTCTTTCGAAAGCATCTTTCGAAAGAGGCTCTTTCGAAAGAGCGCGTCTAGACTACAATGCGCGGATCGAAAGATCGAACCGCTATTTCGAAAAAGAGCGTCCAGACTGCCGGACGCTCTTTCGAAATTGAAAGCCACCCGGAACTGCTTCTGCCAGGGCATGGGGGCAGCATTTCCTTCCGGGTGCTGCCTGCCTGCCCTTTGCAGAGACGCGTGGTGAGAGGGACACTCCTGAACACCCGTTGCTCTGCTCCTGCAGCTGCCTTTGCTGTCCCTTGAGGAATTTTGCAAGGCATTGCAGTGCTGCTTTGGAGTGCTCAGCTTCCTGGGACACCCCAGCAGCTTTTTTCTTTTGAGGTTTTTCTGCTTGCGGACCCTTATTTTTGGCATGGAGCCAGAGCTGCCCCTGGGCAGGCGAGGGCCCCACACCACCATACTGCAGCTGTTGCTGCATCTTCATGAGACAATCATGAGGCTCCTTCCCGAGCTGGACCCAGACCAGAGGGACGAGGGGTTCCCCCGTCCGGCAGCCACACTGCCCTTGCCTCCGAACTTTTTCGTGGACAGGCGTGTTTGGAGGTTTGACACCAGCTCTGACTGGTGGGACCGGCTCGTGATGGAGATCTGGGATGACCAAGACTGGCTACGCAACTTCCACATGAGAAAGACCACTTTCCAGGAGCTCTGTACCTGGCTCGCCCCTGCTCTGCAACGGCAAGACACCCACCTGCGGCCCGCCATCCCCCTGGAAAAGAGGGTCGCCATTGCCCTCTGGAAGCTGGCAACCCCCGACAGCTACCGCTCCGTGGGACACCAATTTGGAGTGGGGAGATCTACTGTCGGGGCCGTCTTGATGGAGGTAAGTCATTGTCTGGGGACAGTCACAGTTTGGGGTGGGGGGAAGGGAGACTGTCAGGAAGGGCCAAGTGGAGTGGGAGTGGGAGTGGGAGTGGGAGGGAGCTCCTCCACTCACCCTGAATTGGGGGGGGGAGGGTTCTGAGGAGGGGATTCCTGGGCTGTTTGAGAGGGAAGGTGGGCGGTGGGTTCTCCTCCTAAGACATAAGGCACCCCTTCTAACACTTTGTTGTCTGTCTCGTTCTGCAGGTGGTGAGGGCCATCAATTCGGAGCTGCTCAACAGGCTCATCTGTCTACCGGATCTGGACAGCGTCATGGCCGGCTTTGCTGCCCTCGGCTTCCCCAATTGCGGAGGAGCGCTCGATGGGACACACATTGCCATCCGTGCACCGCCCCATCGAGCAGCCCAATTCATCAATCGAAAGGGCTACTTTTCTATGGTCCTCCAGGCCCTGGTCGACCATCGTGGACAGTTTTCAGACATTTGTGTTGGGTGGTCAGGGCGGGCACACGATGCCCGCATCTTCAGAAACTCGTACCTGTACCGGAGGCTTCAGGCAGGAACACTTTTCCCCCATCGCCAGTTTGCGGTTGGGGATGTGCACATGCCGGTGTGCATAGTGGCTGATGCCGCCTATCCCCTGATGCCGTGGCTGATGAAGCCCTACACCGGCCAGCTGGATGCGAGCAAGGAGCAGTTTAATGCTCGCCTTAACCGGGCTCGCAACCAGGTGGAATGTGCGTTTGGCCGTTTAAAGGGCAGATTCCGGTGCTTGCTCACACGCCTCGACATGGGGGAGACCAACATCCCCGAGGTGGTGGCCGCGTGTTGCGTCCTCCATAACCTCGTGGAGAGGAAAGGGGATGCCTTCCTACCAGGGTGGGGGAGAGCTGCTGATGGCCAGGAGAGGCTCTTTGCCCAGCCCCGGACAGCTGCCATCCGCCAGGCTCACCGGTCTGCAGTTGGCATCCGGGAGGCCCTCCGGGAGCAATTCTCCAGTGGAGGCCACTGAGTCCACTGAGGGGCTTCTGCCTGGGGACTGGGCCCTGGCCCCCAATAGAAGCTTCCCTCCACAACCCATCTTCTGACCCAGTTTGGACACATCACTTACACCAGGGTGTGTTTCAAAATAAAATGTTCTCTTTACTTATTTATAATTTTGTACATATTATCCAACAATGTGGCAAAATAACAAAAAAAATTTTCATTTTTGTTGTTGCCAAACTATATACAATAAACAAACAGTTCCTTTAACCCTTTGTGTGTGCTTAATAAGTGGGGTGATGGGGGTGATTGAAACCTGGAGGGGGGAAGGGGACTGGAAACCTGGAGGGGGGAAGGGGATCAGGTTGAACGGGGCTTGGCAGATTTCCCTTTCCTGCCTGGGCCTCGTGTTTGGGGTGCTCCCCGGCTACGGGATCGGGTGATGTACCTGTCGGTTGGCTGGCTGCTGGGGGGCTCTTGGGACGTGGAAGCCTGGGGGAGAGGAGGGCCAGGGGGAGAGAGGGGCTGGGGAGCTGGGGGGGCTGGGGGAGAGGGAGGTCCAAGGGGGGAAAGGGCTGCTGTTGTGGAAGGGGGGTTTGGTGGGGTGGGGTCATGGGGTGCTGGAGGAGCAGGACCAGGCACAGCAGCAGGCAAGCCGCTGACCTCCCTCAGGGTGGCGTTCAGCACCGTGCGCTGCAGGACCAGCTCATTCATGAGCCGATCACGCCACCGCTCCTCTGCCTCCGCCCTCTGTAGCAGGATGGCGTTCTGCTCCTGCACAGCCTCGACGTGCTGCCGGAGGATGTCGGCGTAGACACGCCTGTGTCTGCGGCTCCCATGTCTCCGAGGTGGAGATGGAGATGGAGGTGGGGCTGGGGTGCTGCGGCCCTCTTCCACGGCTGGTCCGGCTGTGGAGGAAAAGAAGAAGACACAATCAGTCCTATAAACTGGACTCTGTAGCACTTACAATACTAACAGGATGGTTTATTAGGGGATGAGCTTTCCAGGGCCAGACCCACTTCCTCAGATCAGAGTGACACGGATACATTTCTATCACAATCAGTCATGTGTGCAACAGCTGTCCAAAAGGGCATGCCCTCTCCCTTGAGACAGGGGAAGCAGACATTCTGAAGGTCACACTGTGTGTGTGTGTGTGTGTGTGTGTGTGTGTGTGTGAGACCTGGGCATCAGCCTGAGCATGACAGGTTTCCCTTGTGCATCACCCACTGTGCACCCACCCACCTACCTCCCCCCCCCCCGGGTGTGACACAACCTCACTGTACTCACCTGCTGCTTCCTCTCCCGCGCCAGCTGACGCCTGGGAGGCCTCAGAGGTCTGGGTGACTGGCTCCAGGGTGAGGGTCGCCGTCTCCTCGGTGTCCTCCTCCTCTGGGCCCATGTCCCCGTCTCCAGAGTGCTGTAGCTCCCGCTCTGGAGCGTCCACCACCGGGTCTGCCAGTCCGGACTGCACGAACCGCCGTGGTGTGCGTGCTTCTGCACTGCCACCCAGGATCTGGTCCAGCTCTGGGTAGTAGGGGCAGTAGTGGGGGGCTGCCCCAGAACGGGAGCTCTCCTCCCTGGCTTTGGCGTAGCCCTGCCGCAGCTCCTTTACTTTGGAGCGCACCTGGTCCTGGGTGCGGGGGTAGTGGCCCTTCTGGGCCAGGGCTTCAGCCATGCGGCCATAAATATCGGCGTTTCGCCGCCGGCTTTTGAGGGCCTGTAAGGCCTCCTCCTCTCCCCACAGCTCCAGCAGGCTCTTGATCTCTGCGCCGGACCAGGATGGTGCCCGGTGCTTGGAGCCCTTGGCTGGGTCCCCAGAAGGCTCGGAGGAAGGGCCAGGACGCTCTTGGGGCTGTGACATGCTGCAGGATGGTGCCCGGCGCTTGGAGCCCTTGGCTGGGTCCCCAGAAGGCTCGGAGGAAGGGCCAGGACGCTCTTGGGGCTGTGACATGCTGCAGCAAGGTCGCCGTGTGCTCTGGCTCCTTGTCTGCAACAAGTGGCTGTGAGGGTGCGCCTGTCCCTTTAAGGAATGGCTGCAGCCAGGAACCACAGACGTGCAACCCATGGCCCAGATTGTCCACCAGGGCTTGTTCCTGGAGGCCAATTCTTTCGAAAGAAAGGGCTCCCCCCGTCCAGACTCACGTTCTTTCGACGGATCTCCCTCGAAAAAGGCGTTCTTCCTCGTGAAACGAGGTTTACCGCCGTCGAAAGAAAAGCCGCGTTCTTTCGATTTAATTTCGAAAGAACGCGGCTTGAGTCTGGACGCAGGGGAAGTTCTTTCGAAAAAAGGCTACTTTTTTCGAAAGAACCCCTGAGTGTGGACACGGCCTAAGGGTGCATCTACATTGCACGCAGAGCTCAAAATAAGCTATGCAATTTGAACTGTGCAAATTGAGTAATTTATTTCGAGTTAATTTCGAATGATCTTATTTTGAAATTTGGCGCTGTCTATACAGCACTTATTTCACAATAAATCGTTATTCTAAAACGTCCCTTACTCCTTGTGGAATGAGGTTTACAGGGACGTTGGAATAGTGAGCCTGTTATGTTTTGAAATAACGAGCACGCTCAAAAACCACAGAATAGCTATTTCAAAATATCGCCAGTATAGGTCTCCTCATTGTTTTTACTTGTAATGTAATTTAGAATGTGGATGCCCATTTCATAGATCTCATTTAGTCACATTAAATATTTTTATCTGCTCCCTTCCAATTCTTTATGTACATGCTTTAGTCCTTCTTATGTCCGTGATGTCCATAACTGGCACAAATTCAGAAACAATGACTCAGTTTAACCTCCGATTCTAAGTGAAAATATTGGATTCATGGTGCTAGTTATGCCCCTTGGACTTTGAGGTTTTTTTAGTCTACAAAACAGAGACACTGTTTGTATGCTCCAATTCCCCTTTTCTGTTGTATTTAATCAGAGAATATATAGAATCTTTGATTCATGCATCCTAATAGATAGAACGTCCCATTGAAAGGATTTGAAAAACATACTTTGAAAGTGCAACAAGGCCTGAATATTTCTTAAGGGGCTTGTGTAGATGGCAAATGGAACCAAAATAAGTAAATTCACCCCTTCAGGCATTTTGAATCAAATCTGTATGTCGTCACGTTTATTAGAAAACAGAAAAAACATTTATGAAAAAAGAACTTTAAGGCCACCATGTCAAACACTCAGAAATTAGTTAATACCAAACTTGAGATTATACTCTTTATTAATAATACAGACTTACATCAATGATAGTCTTTAATTACATGATCATCTACTTTTTACCTACACCACTGCTGCCTCATTTGGTACACTGCATAGACCATGCTAACTGAATGAGTAGTTATTCAATATTTCTTTTTTTCTGCATCATTTAATGAGTAGCCACAAGCCTTATTTACTGTACACCAGCCAAACCCTGCACTGAATGCAGACATATTTATTTAATTGTGGGCTTTTCTATGATGCTCTTACCACACTAACTGAATGCTCCAGAAACATGAATGTATCTTCAGAACACCTCTCTGAAGGGGAGGTGGTGAAACTCTATTTCTGATCCTTTTTACATATAGGAAACTGAGGCACTCAGGTCCAGACTCTCAAAGTTATTTTGGCATCCAATTTCTCCTGATTTTTATGGGAGTTAGGCACTTTAATGTCTTTGAGGACCTGAGCCTGAGTGACGAAGGCAAACATTGTCACGTGTGCCAAACAACTTTGAGTGCTTAAATTGGGAAGCCTTGGGCCTGATATTTTTAAAGCACCTATCCCTTTTAGAGCGCAGCACCAGCTCCAAACACTCAGCATTTCTCTAATCTTGCCTCAGGTGTCTCAAGTTAAGCACACAGATGGGTTGTGTCTCAAGTTAAGCACACAGATGGGTTGTAATGAAAAAGGTTTGTGACTTGCCCAGCATCACATAGAAACAGGGGTCAGATATCATGTATTTAAATATTGCATTGCATTGCATTAAGGTCTCATAGGAAACCTGAATTCTGGTATCTCCTGATTGTTGTGTCTTTGATTTTGCAATCTGTGTTCTTTAAGCAATTTTTTTTAGACTTTCACTTTCTAAAGAACTGTAAAAGCAGACTGAAAAACACAGTAATTACATCATGTGGAAGCATATTAAACTCCACATGGATCATTAGCAGGACTGGGGGCCTTAAGATTCCCAGCACAGACATCTGCCACTTGAGCTAACAGTAGTTATTATCCCCAGTAGAGGGTGTAATTTGTCAGAAAAATATTGAACCCAGGATTCCTGTATTTCAGTTTTAGAACACCTCAAGAATGTGCACTAACAGTTATGCTTCTTCTCATGTTCCCTCCTTGGCTCTGATCCCCTCTCCTCACCTGCTTTTGCCAGGGCTGTCCTGCATAACTTCTGCTCTGGGTTTCTCCCCAGTTTGCTTCTATTACTCCTGGACTCTCCCTCCTACAGCTCCTCATCTTCCTCTGGCTGCTCCTAGCTTCATCTCTCCCTAACTCATTCTCACCCCAACCCCCCTCTTTTCTGCTCCTATCTCCTTCCCTTCCATTGCCCCCCACCATTCTTTTTCAATAGGGCCTATGCATGCACACCCTGACACACACCTTTACCCTTCCCAGGCCTCCTCCCTCTGCATTTAAGTCAAGCTGCAAGCTGATTCCTTCTCCTCCTCCACACTACCTATGCATCTGCAATTGGCAGAACTGACAGCAGAGGGGAGAGAGATTTTCAGTTGTGAAGATCAGTGTGCAACTCCAGGATGGAACATGTACAGCCTCTCTGTGGGGACGGTTCATGTCCAGTCATGCAGAAGAGCATGGAGCATGCTCAGTGCAGATGGAATTTTTGAGCCTTTAACCCCTAACTCAAAAGTTTCTACTGAGCATGTGCAAACAGATTTTCAGAGGCTTATAAACTCGGCCCAATGTGGGTGGATTTTCATGGGGATAGCACATGGTACTTTCCTGACATCAGGTCCCCGAGCCGGAAAAAAGCGGCAGCCATGTAAATGCAAATGCTGCGGGGGATATTTAAATCTCCCGCGGCATTTGCAATTCCGACTGGTCTAATCTGCATCCCTTTTCCGGAAAAGGGGTGCAGTGTAGACACAGCCTGTGATTTTTTCCTTCTTAGCCTCATTTGGAGAAAACGGATCGATTATTTTAGATGAAACTTTAAAAAAGGGCCAAATTCCCTATTGACGTAAAAGTACAGGAGTTTCATCTGCTTATGCTAGTGGTAACTTTGGCCACTTCATATTTTACTCAAAAAATGTCAAGAAGATTAAGCCTTTTAAGTGCTTTTCTTAATGCAGAGTGAAAAAGAGTGCCACAGCCTTAATTACTCCTTATGCCCTGTGATACAGCATTGGATAATACAACATTTTCTGTGGATAATGATTATGAAATGATTTTGCTGAAAATCTATTTGAAAACCTCACATAACAATCAGACCATTTGCCGTTCCTGTGTTTTCCACACTTGAGTTGCACTGGACTATATCAGATCACATATTGCAAGTGTTGTACACCCATGTGTTACTATTCTAAACAATGTGAATGGTTCAGGGCAAGCCAGTTCAGTGTGTGTATTGCATCAGAGAAGCTGGTGACCCCTTGCTCATTTAAATGGAAATTGGGAAAACCAAGACCAGGGAAGGCGTATGTTCATGATTCTAGTAACTTTGTACAATGGCCCCACACCATGACAGATAATCTAATTTTTTTTTTGTAATAAGAGTCATAGAGGAAGATTTAAAACATGTATTTTCACTAAAATAAAATATTAGCCATCAGGCTTAGGGATGTAATAGTGTAGTCGACTAAATGATTAATTGATAAGTGAGTGCTTATCGGTTAACGCTATCGACTACATGCAACATACACACACAAGTACATTTTTTAGTGGGCTGGCTGATAGGCCAGCTCAGTCCTGGCATGAATTCCTGCTGCAGCTCTGTAGTACAAGCACTAAGAACCGGCACTCACGCAGACTGGCTCAGTCCTGGCTCATGCCGGGACCTGGCATCAACCCCCGCTGCGGCTCTGCAGTACAAGTACCCCTCAGCGTGGGTAGCTGCTGAAACCCGGCACAAGCCGGGACAGAGTGGTAACAGTGCCAATCCTTATCAATTAATCAAGTAGTCTACAACATTTTTGTCGACTACACGATTAATGAATTACACACTTCTTAACATCCCTAACCAGGCTACAGAATCATTCTCTTTGCTGGTTAGGACATTTCCCTAGCATATGAAGGCCCTACAGTCAAGTCCCTGGTCCTCCTTCTAATCCCAAAGGGTATGTCTACACTTGCCCCTAGTTCAGACTAGGGAGGCAAATGAAGCATACCGAAGTTGTTAATGAAGCCCGGGATTTAAATATCCCGTGCTTGATTAGCATATTTGCGACTGGTCGCCATTTTAAAATGCCAGTCACCTGATTTAACTTGCTGTGTGTAGACGCGGTAGTCCGATTCAAAACCCGTCCCTTGAATTAACTGTTACTCCTCATGCAATGAGTGCACTGCCTCATTTGCCTCCCTAGTCCAAACTAGGGGGCAAGTATAGACATACCCAAAAACTTTTACAGACAGGAGGAGCAGTGCATTCTTTATTCATTTCTGCCCATGGCTTGTTCCACCACTAAGCCCAGCTGGTCCTGTCTCCGTGTATGTCCTGCTGTCTAGTTGGTGGTCAGCCTCTAATCTGACTGACCCCTGGGTTGTGTTTGTGTAACCCACACACCTACCGGGTGTGGTTCATTGTCTCCTTTGTAGTGGCACTTAGACCACTTACAGAGAGAATAATGAGTGTGCTCTACAGCCTTAGTTTAGAGCCAGCTGACTTTATAGCTCAAGCTGTAGAAGCTCACACACTAAGCTCCAGAGGCGCCAGTTTTGGTTTTGCCTGTCAGCATTACATTTGCATTATTTCGTTTTGACATCCTATCATTTGTTTGTCCTCTGTATCATCTTAATCTGCATCCCATCATCTTAATCTTTTCAACTGCAGCCAATTCTGCACTCTGTACTCTGTCCAATTTTCCCTCTAACTTCTTCATTTGTCTTATTCCTCTTCACACCTACCATCTTCTGACGAACTTTCTACTGCCTTTAGCTTTCGTGGAGGATAAGTCCATCAATGCCAAGATACTCACAGATGAAATCTCATGCTCTGGGTACGCCATAACCTTTGACTGCCAGAAGCTGGGACTGGACAACAGAGGATGGAACAATTGATAATGACACTATTCAGTTAATTTCCTCTGAAGTCTCTGGCAATAGCCACTGCAGGAAGGCAGGACATTGGGCTGGATGGACCATTGGTCTGATCCACTGTGGACATTCTTATGTTGTTGTATTCATGTTCTTCTGATAGCTGTTTCACTTAGGCTACGTCTACACTGGCCCCTCTTCCGGAAGGGGCATGTAAATTTCAAGAGTTGTCGTAGGGAAATCCGCGGGGGATTTAAATATCCCCCGCGGCATTTAAATAAAAACGTCCGCCGCTTTTTTCCGGCTTTTAAAAAAGCCGGAAAAGAGCGTCTAGACTGGCCCCGATCCTCCGGAAAAAGTGCCCTTTTCCGGAGGCTCTTATTCTTACTTTCAAAGTAAGAATAAGAGCCTCCGGAAAAGGGCACTTTTTCCGGAGGATCGGGGCCAGTCTAGACGCTCTTTTCCGGCTTTTTTAAAAGCCGGAAAAAAGCGGCGGACATTTTTATTTAAATGCCGCGGGGGATATTTAAATCCCCCGCGGATTTCCCTACGACTGCTGAAATTTACATGCCCCTTCCGGAAGAGGGGCCAGTGTAGACGTAGCCTTAATGTAGCTGCTTCTACTTTATAGAATAATAATGTTAGAACACCTCTATGGTGATCAATTTTCACTTTGGTTCCAAACTTAGTTTTTATTAGTCCATAATTTCATCACCTGCTGGGCAGCACTTAAAGCTAAAGTATCAAGTTCCATAAAGTCCCTGTTCCACTGTCTACTGGATTATTTACACACAGCGGAACAGCTTTAACAGGAGAGCTTGAGGGAGAGTCCCCACAGACTATCCCATAAGACGATGACGAAGACTCTCTCTCACAATGTGGGCAACCCAAGTTCAAATCCCTTCTCCTTGTCAGACAGAGGAGGGAATTGAACCCAAGTTCTCTACCTACCAGATGTGCACCCTAAAGACAGGGCTAAAAGTTATAAAGGAGTTGGCCACCTCTATCCAGAAAAATCCATTTGGGGCCAGTTTGTTCTCCCTGAAATGAATTTTTTTTATTCACCAAAATGTATTGTGTTCTTTGAATTTGGTTTGACCCAAACTTTCCTTAATTCAGAACGATCAGCAAACCAAAACATCACTCATTCACACAGCTCTAGTATATATACTGGTCTGCCCTCTAGGGGTTAGTAGCAGTGGGACAGGTATTTTACTCACATTGAGTGTCAGTGAAACACTGGTGTGTTAAATATATTAAAAAGAGAGGGTAGATGGGGCAGAGATCTAGTGCAATCCAACCAGACTTATCATTCCCTTATTTACATACTCTCTCACACACTCTCCCCCCCCGCCCTTCCCCCACACACTCTGCTTTGAGCATACAATTTTGATTCTAAAATTTGGTGCAGTGTGATCAGCAAATAAGCACTTTCCCAGCTCTAGGAACATGATGGCACAGTCTCATGGTCTGCTTGAATGATCAGGCTAGGTGTGGACCAGAATGCAAGCGAAGTGCCACTCTCAGGGGTTAACAGACATACTGCAGCATCTCCTTTACGGGCCCAAACAGGATAAACAAATCATAGATAAGTTCAACAGTGCTCAGAACACAGCCTCCTTGTTAAGGAAAGTCCTTCCCTAAACCATGTGACTGTAGGAAAATATTTGGTGGAACTTCTGCTATCTAGCTGGCCTTTTGATTAAGTCAGTTTTTGTTGAAAAGTGAGGGTTTTACAAAGAGAGTATTGAAGAGAGAAGCAAAGCTGTTGGGAGCCCTTGTGGCATGAGATGTATGTTTTGTGTCGCGGATACCAGCTGGGGATGAAAACACAGTAAAGCTGCTGTGTGTTTGGAACCCCAGGCTGCAGGCATGTTGCTGTGTTTCCTTTATTTGTTTTACCACTTCCCTTCAAAACTTTTTGCATCATTTTGGAGATTTTCCCAAGTTGTGGTTTACATCTCCTGTTTGCTCACTGGAGACTGTGCATTCTCTTCAGTGATGGCATTAGGTTGCGTTGCCATGGCAGAGGCTATTTGTTATACAGAAAGACTAAAAAAAAGCAAATACCATTGCCCTCGTGTTTGAAGGATGGTGAGGAAAATATGTAACATCTTAATCAAAAACGATTTGACTAGGGCATGAACTTTAGTTATCTGCACATTGAAAACATGGCAGAATTTGGCTCCTTCGAACATACTTGAACTGGGCAGAGCCTATTCCACAGCTCTGACTAATCCTCTTGTCATGGCCAGAATATTTAGGGTGGTTTTTTATGTCCAGGTATATCAAAGCACAATAGCTAAGGCTCTGAAAGCAAAAATATTTTAAAAGCCCAGGGTGCTGAATTGGGTTAGTGCTAAAAATCCACACACTTGACAAATGTCTCTGTTTATTGTTCGGATTTTCTCCAAGTGACTGAAAGCTTAACGGAAACCTGACAACTCTTTCTCCCCCCTCACATTCCAGCTAAGGAACCAGTATGTGGTAAGATAACAGCCTAGTGCAGTGACTCTGATTATGCTGAAATTGTACATGGAAGTTGACTTCATCAAATTAATAAGAGCAGGAAATAGGTTTTGTTTTCTCTTTGAAGGGAAACATTTTGTAATGGCTTTATCTTAATTTGTCAGGCATTGCCCAAGGGACCAAAATTAAATGGCCGGGGGCCAGAGGAGTGCTCAAGACCTGAAGAATTAACACCCTGATAAAAAATAAGAATCAAATTATTTTTCCAGCTGAAAAATAATATAGTTCTATATGCCAAAAATGTAATACAATAATGGAAAGCCTGGAGCTTATACAATGGGACCTGATTATAATCTCAGGGCTCCATTTGGATTCATTTGCAACATGAAACAAAGGAAGGTGTTCGGATCCTCTGTCTTTATATAAAGACTCTGCTACAGAACTCGGGCTGGTCTTGAATCAGGCTTCCCACAGTCTCGCTGCCAAATCTACAAAAATTTTCCTGGCTGACATTCAGGAAAGTACAGCTCGGGCAGTAGGACGGAAAGTTAAAACACTCTGCCTGGATACACTGAAACATATACAAACACTACTTGATGTATGGCATTGATTCACTCTGCACAAGCTGTCTCCACTCTATCTGAAGGGAAGAGAATTGTGAAGCTCTTTAGCATCATTTCAGCTAAGAGCTTTAGATGTTAGCAAGAAGAGTGAACCTAAACACTCATCCGGGCACTTTCACTCGGGGAATTAGCAATGCCCAGTCAGATTGTGACAATATTCAAACTGAGGGTGGGTTTGATCCTTGAACGTGCAGCAGTGGATGTATTTCTAAAAAACAGTGGTGGAAATTAGTGTTATTCACCACATGACTAAATTATTTCCCTGAACATTAGGGAAATTGTAGGCATTTAAATGCTCAAGGTTACTTTTCCAGATGGAGGATGGTTATTATAGCATAACCTGAGGCACAAGCTGGTTTTATTTACAGTAATGCTATCCAGCTAATACCGGCTACCATAGAAAACCTCTACTCCTGGGACAGGAAATGTCTCACTGCCCTGGGGAGCATAATAGACACTTGCCTTGTTTTTAACATATTACTGACCATGAGAATCAATATAAATGAAGGGGAAAAATAGCCCAGCTCTGGGCTGAAGATATGTCCTTAAGCACAAAATCCTGCAAGCTGCTACATCACAGAGGCTATGTCTAGACTGCTTCTTTTGGAAGATGTTTTTCTGGAAGAGATCTTCTGGAAAAACGTCTTCCGAAAGACCACGTCCACACTGGCTAAGCAGATCAAAAGAGCAATGTGCTTTTTTGAAAGATAGTGTCCAGACTGATTGGATGCTCTCTTGCCTAAAAGGCTACCTGGAAACACTTCAGGCAGGGCCTTAGGTCACCAGCTGCTTCCGAGTGCTGGTGCTGGAGCCTAGCAGAGACATGCGCTTAAAGGGGCCCCCCTGGACAGCTGTTTCTCTGCTTCTCCTGCGTGCTTGCTACCTCTTCGAGGGACAGCAAAGCTCTCGCCGTGCCTGCTGTGGTTTCCCAGCTTTTCTTGGACACTTCAGCTTTTTCCTTTGTGTCATGGAGCCGGAGCTACCCCTGGGCATGTGATGGCCCCACACGGTCATGCTGCAGTTTCTGCAGCACTTTGTATCAGCTGACTTCCTGGTCCTGACTGAACTCGACACTGTGCTCATTCTGGGGACCCTCTCCCTGGATGCTGGAGCAACACCCTTGCAACCGCAACCAACTGCGGAGAGGCGTTTCTGGAGGCTGGATACCAGTTCCGACAGGTGGGACTGGCTGGTTATGGAGTGGTGGGACGACCAGCAGTGGCTCCAAAACATCCGCATGCAGATGGCCACCTTTTTGAAGCTGTGTGCCTGGCCTGCCTCTGCTCTCCAATAACGCAACACCCACCTGCAGCCCGCTATCCCCTCTGGAAGCTTGACACCCAGGCAGCTACTGGTCGGTGGGCAACCAGTTCAGCATGGAGAAATCCACTGTCAGGGCCCTCCTCTTGAAGGCAGGCACTCTTGGGCTGCAGTCCCTGCAGTGGGGGGTTCTGGGAAAGGGAGACCCTTGGGAAAGGGGAGTGAAGGAAGGGGGTGTGTGGGGTGGAGTGGGAGTGGGGGGGGAGCCCTGTCCCCAGGGGGTTGTGCCATCCACTCTCACACAGCCTTGCTGCTGGAGGGGTGGTGGTGGTGGCCTCATAGGGGGTGGCTCCTGGGGTGTTTAGGGGAGAAGGAGATGGGAGGGGGTGGGCACTTCCCAAGGGCTCAGGCACCCCCCCTCATTCTCTATTTTGAGTGTTTGTTTCCTTCTGCAGGTGGTGAGGACCATCAACTCCATCCTGCTGTGGAGGGTCATCCACCTGGGAGACCCGGACCTGATCGTTGCTGGATTTACTGCCCTTGGGTTCCCATACTACGGGGGAGCAATTGATGGGACTCACATCCCTATCCATGCACCTCAACATGGAGCAGCCCAGTACATCAACCACAAGGGCTACTTTTCTATGGTGCTGCAGGCCTTGGTCGACCACCATGGACATTTTTGTCAGGTGGTCAGGCAGTGCCCGGATTTTTCGCATCTCAAGACTCTACGGCAAGCTGGAGGCGGTCACATTCTTTCCCCACCAGAACTTTGCGGTCGGGGATGTGCAGATGTCATTGTGCATCATGGGGGATGCAGGCTACTGCCTGATGCCGTGGCTAATAAAGGAGAAAAGAGTGGAGGGTCTCTGCTACTGTCCTCTGTCATAATTCAGGGAACAGTCCAGACCAGTGTGTGTGTGTGTGGGGGGGGGGGGCTGTGTTACTTCTTCCATGAAACCTTAATTAGATGTTTTACAAAACTTTGCTAAAGTAGCTCCCAGCTGGG
The DNA here is from genome assembly GCF_052426305.1 of Pelodiscus sinensis. Classification (NCBI taxonomy): domain Eukaryota; kingdom Metazoa; phylum Chordata; order Testudines; family Trionychidae; genus Pelodiscus; species Pelodiscus sinensis. The sequence goes on from NC_143052.1 coordinate 47,965,660, forward strand.
CTGCCCACAAACAGCCTTCTGCCATGCAAGCAATGCCCTGAGTATTTGCGAATAATCGCAATCTGCCTGTCACAGTTGGGTTGCTCTCTGACACTCACCAGCCTTGGTTATACTGAAGGGTGACTATGAACAATGGGTGAACACCTAGCTAAGGAAGACAAACCCCAGCCCGTCCCCTTCCTCCAGAGGTCCTGCCCCTTTGGTATGGAGCCAAGCCAGTTCCCCACTCCAGGTACTGCACCATATCTCACCAGTCCCAGAGGGTGGCATGGCCCCACCCTTCCTGACCAGCTGGAGCACCTGGTGACTGGGGACTTGAGAAGCCGCACCATGGCCCCTTCTTGGCAGCTGCAGAGCTGGGCAGACGTGCCATATCCTCAGCCTTCCCAAGTGGTGGGAGCATGGGCAATTTTGGGAAGGCAATGCCACCACCCTAACACATCTCCAGTCTCAGATTTCCCTCAGAAGTGTATGTCCTGTTCTTCCCAGCCCCCCACTTGGACAGTACAAATATTTTAAGTCTATTATTCCTTAAAGGGAATAATATGCCTGTCAGGGGGTACGCCCCCGTCAAGGGGCTCGGCCCCCTCTGACCGGGCCTGTACAGCACTTCAAAGTCTCAACGCAAAAGTCCAGGCCCTTCTATCAGGGCATATACGGTATGAGAGGCCTAGCCGCTCTGAGAAGCCTCTCCTGGCCTGGGGTTCGCTTGTCCAGGGAAGGGAAAAATGGGTGGTAGGGGGACCCGGGCCCTCCCTCTCCACCAGGTCCCAGCCCAGGGCCCTTTAGGCAGGGTCTGTGGCTCCTGCCGGCTCGGCAGGGGATCCGGCTGATACGCGCCGAGCCAAACTTTGTCTCCCTTGCCCTGGGCTGCTTCCTACCGCGCCCCGGTTCCCCCCGGCCCCTTCACCTCTCAGGCAGTACCTGTCGGGGTTGAGGGCGCACTCCTGCCGCCCTGGGTCGGCGGCTGCTTTCTCCGTGTCAAGGTCCAGCGCGGGCTGCGACTCTGGACCCAGCGGCTGCAAGAACACTGGCCCGGCCTGGTCTCCTCCTTCGCCCTGGGGCCTCCCTGCCTGCTGGGCTCCTTCTGCCTTTATACCCGGCCGCTGTTGGGAGCATGCCCAGCAGGGTCGGAGGGGCGGGGCCTTCTCTGCCAGCTGGGCCTGGGCTATCTCCTGTTCATCCCCTGTCCGCCCCGTCACAATGCCAAGGGACCAAAATTAAATGGCCTCCCTGGCCAAGCACCCTAGGGACCTGACCAGTCCCAAATGATGGAGTTTGCCAGACTAGGGAAGGTCAATGTCAGCCCCCTTGCCATTGCCCCCCACTGCAAGCCTGGCTGGATTCCCATCCCTGGCAGGGCTCTCGGCTGAAGCTGCTGGCCCCACTGCCATGGCCCAGCAGGGCTTCTGTGTACCAGCCTCCCTGCTGCTAGCCTGACTGGACTCTTGGTCCCTACAGGGCTGCCAGTCCCATTGTTGCTGGCCTGGCCAGGCTGCCAGGCTGGCCCCATTGACACCAGGCTGCCCGCCCTGGCAAGGCTCCCGACAGCAGGCCATTCTGCCACACAACTCCCAGCCCTCGGGGTTCTCTGGTCCAGAAACGTTCACAGCCTGGCAGGACAACAGAGATTGCTGGACCAGAGAGCCCTAGTTCTGAAAGGTTTAGCCTGTAACTCAAAGAGTTATTTAGACACTTCAGTTGAACACACTGGATTAAACAAGTTGAACAAGTTTATTAGCTAGAAAGAGAGATTTTAAGTGAGTGCAAGTAATGAGGCATAAAAATGAGAATGGTAACAGAAAAAAATTAAGATAAAATGCTCACTAATGCCTTACTGCAATAAACTATATCAGTGTGATACACTGTACCCTATAACCCCCATAGTCATTATTTGTATATGGTTGTGATAATACAACACATGCCTTGTAAGGTACCATAAGAAAGGTTCCTCATTGTTCTGTCATAATTAGGGTTTCCAGGTGTCTGGTATTGAAGCGGACAACCCGGTATTTGTGCCTTCTATCCGGTAAAAAAATTCAGAAAATACTGGCCATCTAAAATTTGATGTTTTTCCTTGGGACATGCTGGGGTGAAGGGAGGGGGGAGTGGCCTGGGAATTAAAGAAGCTGCAACTGCATTTCAGCCCTGGTCCCTTTATTTTGTTTACTCAACAACTTTTCCTGCAATTTTTTTTTTTGGCTCAGCAGAATTATTTCCCAGTGTTTTTGGGGGTTCAGTATTTTTTGTGAAACCATCTGGCAAACCATCTAGTCAAAACCATCTAGTTTTGTGAAACCATCTAGTCAAAATATGTATATAATCAGGGCTCGCTGAACCGTGGCGAGCCCCGCTCACCAGCTGCGTTGTCCGGAGATCTGCGCATGCGCAGATTGTTCTACACATGCACAGATCGCCCGAACCCGGCTCTTCCGGGTGGCAATCTACTCGCCACGGGTGAGTAGATTGTATTATTTGTCAAGCCCTGTATATAATTATTGTAGATGAAATATGAGATTTTTCTATATGGTTTTTATTTAAATACATTTTAAGATGCTCACAACTAGCTCTCCAGTGGGTATTAAATGACCATCACCAGCCATTGACTAGAAGAGGAATTGTAAACGAGATTCACGGATTCAATAAGAGACAGTTGCACAAGTACCACACAATGGGGCTTACTCAGCTCTTTGACTCAGCAAGGTCCACCAAGACATGTCTGGGCCAGTACTTTTCCAGGGATATGAACTGAGAAGACAACAAGAATGCTGGGAAGACAAAGACTTTGAAGAGGAGAGACTGGTCCCAGGGTGAGAAAGGAATTCAGTCAATTGACTTCGGGCTAGTCAATTTCTAAAATGGCAACCAGCGGGGAACATGCAAATTAAGGGCGGGACATTTAAATCCTGGGCTTGATTTGCAATTCCAGTCATCCTCATTAGCCTCCCTAGATCGATCTAGGGGACTAGTGTAGACATGCCCTTATATATTACTTTAAGAAATTAACATAGCTAGTGATGTGCTTACAAAATGACAAATCCCACAGGGTTTCTTTTCTCAATCCCTACAAATCAGGAAGGCCCATCTTCTCTTAAAGACTCTATGCAAACCATTTCCTGCAGCCTCCTTGCCAGACGCCCTGAGAAATGGAGGGGATGTCTCCTGGGCTCCGCAGCAGCAGCAAATCACTGCTCCCCAAGTAGCCTTCAGTGCGCGCTCCATGGGGCAACCTGAATGGACTTCCTAGCGGCAGCTGGGCCGGTTGCATTGATCAGACAAAACGAAAGACCTTCAGACCAGGTGCAATGAGTGATATCTAGATGATCAGAACATGCAGCACCTGAACGTACCTGTTCTAATGAGAATAGGCTGTTCTGAGTGTACCGTGTCCTCCTCAGACTCCATGGTGCTCAAAACCTTCTCCTCCTATCCTCCTCCTCTTTGTACTGTGAGCTAAATCCTGCAAAGTGCATAGTGCCCGTGGCACTTGCTGATAACGCACACAGCCCTGCCAGGAGAATGCATGCAACCTAAAGGAGGGTGAGTGGTGGGATGGCTCGTTTGGGTGTGGGAGGAGAGAAGCAACTTTAATTTCCAGAAGGGGTTCAGTCTGAGCCCAGCTGCGTGAAGATATTGAGAGGCTGTGATAGTTGGAGGCTTCTCCCAGCCACAATTAGCAAGGCTAGACCCCAGCCACATTTGGGTCTGTCCCAGAGACCTGCTGGTGCCCTAGTATAGGGGAGGCTGCTGATTCTCTGCCCCAGTGCAGCCTCTCCCGCATGGCTTTCCCTTGATGGTGCTGAAGGTGCCCACATGCTTTTTCTTCTAGGATCTCGTAGTTGCAGTTTATGTGACATGCTTAACAGAAGAGGCCAGCAAATGCCTATGATCAGGTGCTACTAAAAGCTAATTATCAGTGGGCCCAATTGGGGCTCTGGGGGAACCGATTTCGAGATATAACCAATCCAGTTATGTAAGTTAGGAAATCAGTAATATCCGTGCAAAATTTGGTGTTACTAGCTCTTACCATTTCTGAGATCTTTCAGGACAAACAAACAAACAAACTTTCAGAAATATAAATAAGATATAGCTATCTCTGACTTTTATACCTGCTGCTTATCATTTGAAATCTATTTTTCATAGTTAATACAGAGTTTTTCAAAAGTTTTTGAGGAATCTGCTCTGATTACAAAGTGATGCATGTCCACTATCCTTTGACAAAACAGCAAACTAATTAATGAGCTTGCATTGTTCAAGGGAAAGTTTTGAGCAGTGTAAGACAGTATATTTCTGGGGCTGCAAGGCTAGGAGGAGTGGGAGGTTCGCTGGTGTCTCATAGTTCATGAGTGGCTTAGACAATATTCCTACAATTTAGCTACGTGTCTCTCTGGCTACGTCTAGATTGCATCCCTTTTTCCTAAAAGGGATGCAAATTAGACGTATCGCAATTGCTAATGAAGCGGGGATTTAAATCTCCCCTGCTTCATTAGCATAAAAATGGCTGCCGCTTTTTTTCAGCACGGAGCTTTGCCGGAAAAAAGCGCCAGTCTAGACGCTGATCTTTCGGAAAATAAAGCCTTTTCCAAAAGTTCCCTTATCCTTTATTTTAAGAGGGATAAGGGATCTTTTGGAAAAGGCTTTATTTTCCGAAAAATCCGCGTCTAGACTGGCGCTTTTTTCCGGCAAAGCTCCGTGCTGAAAAAAAGTAGCAGCCATTTTTATGCTAATGAAGCAGGGGAGATTTAAATCCCTGCTTCATTAGCAATTGCATCCCTTTTACGAAAAAGGGATGCAATCTAGACGTAGCCCCTATGTTCTTGACTGAGAGATCATAGCACCTGGAGGGGTTTGCTGCTTTTCACTAACTAAGCATCATGAAAGACAGGCTGGGCTGGCAAGTGAAGAGGTCACATGGGTTCCAGATTTCCAGGCGGTACCCTAGGAATCTATCACAATCAGATTTAAGCAAAGTTTCTCACCACATGGTTTTAGTAGTGTTACTGAATAAACCTTGTGGGTGAGGGACCTTTTCTTTCAGAGCCCTGAGAACGCTTTCTTTATCACTTTAGGTACAGTACATGTGATAGGTACTGGTGGACAGAGTGGTCCCTTGGGCTGTTTGTCACTTCTTTTTATAGTTTCAGACCCTGTCTTGAAAACCATTTCCAACTGAGAACAAGGAGTCAAAAAGTCTATGTGGAAGGATATTTCCTGATTGTTTTTTCACCTGCTTGAGCTTTTTTTTGTCTTTCCTTCCTGCTTGATGACTCTATTTACTGCTTAAATGTAAATTAAGCAGTGCACACATTCCTTTGTTTAGGCCAAACCTGTTTGCCAACTTTTGTTCTGCATGACTGTGGAATATGGTCTGGAGCATGTCTTAGTATCACGATGCAGGGGAATCTTATAACTTCTCATACAATGTCACCACACATATTTTATCAGGACTATATTGACCAGCAAATTATGAGTTTTCAAACGATATCTTAAAAGACATGTCTTGTATAAAAATTATTACAATAGGGTATTATATTGTCACACCTCTCCCCTTAAGAATGGCAGTAAATTAGCCACTGGCTGACCTGAAGGCAGTAGGTGAGGCTTTGTCTTTTTATATAGCTCTGCAACTGCAGGTACAATGTCACTGAACCTGCACACAAACCTTTTGCGATAGTTTACCAGACCTAGGAAAGTCCTATTTTTTTGTTTGGGCTACAGTCCAGTTTACAATGGCTTCAACTTTCAAGGGATCAGACGATATTTGGTCTCTCTCTAGCCCGTGTCCCAAATAAAGAAGTCTGATTCCTCCAGTTTAACACGCAGAGGCTTTTATGGATAGGCCTGATTCTTGGACCTTTGATAATGTAATCTTTAATTGTTCTGAGGGGGTTTGGTTTGATTTGGTTTTATTTTCTGCTCAGCCCAAGTGGGAGCTACTTCAGAAAGGCATTGTAAGGCACCCATGTTTGGACAGGGATAACTGATCTGGACTTACCCTGGTATCTCACACCCTCCCATTCAGATTTCTCCACAGACATGTGTATATTTAGGAGAGCAACATTGAAGTCTAATGTGCAGGTGAGTCTCTTTGAGTGAAGCAGCACAGCCATCAAAGGGCATGGTAATGAGCTTGGAGATGTGATCAGGTGCCATGCCAGCATACACACTAGGACCTGCACCAGGTACTAGGTAGGAATGTTCTCTGGTAATTGTTAAAAGTATTGTTCTGCAGGATACCATGCATTGCATCTCAGCCCTTCAGATGGGTTTGGTCCCCACAACATGGCTGGCAATTGTTCACTCCCAGCCCTGATCACATCACATGCCCTTTTCTTGTGACTTTGTGAGGCCACTCTGCAGCCAAATCAAATAGAACAGCTGAACCTAGCTATAAATATTTAATAAATAAAATAGTTAAACACAATAAACAATAAATAAAAACTGGATGGGGATAGAAATAGCAATGGAGACTGTAGTGTGAAGAACAAAAACTCCTTTGATTAAAAAGATTTAAAACATATAAAATGTGGAGGGAAAAATAATAAAGAAATAGGCATATTAGTCTGATCTTGCTAAAACAAAAGGAAAAACTATGTAGCACTTTAAAGACTAACATGAGCTTTCATCACCTATTAAACCATCTTGTTAGTCTTTAAAGTGCTACATAGTTTTTCCTTTTGAGGGAAAAATAAGGCAGTGTAAGAATAGTAAAATCAGTGAAATGAGGATCTGTTATCACTGAAAAATCCTATCATGTCAGCCGTGGAATATAAAGCAATTCTTGATAGATTTTCTTTAGACGACTTTTTTCTTTCCATACCCAGGAGCTTAATTAATTCCTTAGTACCTTCACTCCATTTTTCACAGGCCCAAGAACAAACCCATAAATGGCAATAATGTAACACCCAGATATCTTTTTGATCTCCTTCTCCAGCTCAGAGTAGTAGTCCACCTTATTTATTTATTTATTTATTCAAAATATTTTTAATATTTAAAATATTTGAGGCAGCCCACAATTTTTTAAAAACACAATACAAATATGTATAAAAAATTAAAATACGAGACCCCAGAGGGACATAAAACCTGCTAAAAACATCTCGAGAGGAGGAACACATACACAGTAAAAGCATGAGTAAAAAAGGTATCTTTAGCCTTCTCCCATGGGCTGACTCCTCACAACTGGAATTATCCTCCCAATAGTCTGTAACATCAACCACAACATTTTCACAGTCTTTTATAAATACAGTGCTGTTGTTATTTCCCAGATACTAGCAAGAGAGGCTGGATGAGGTAATATCTTTTATTGGACCAACCTCTGTCAGTGAGAGAGACAAGCTTTTGAGCTTGTCTCTCTCACAGATGGAAGTTAGACCAATAATAGCTATTACCTTTCCCACTCTATTCCTCTAACACAATTTCAGGCATTCTTAAGATATTATCTTTATTCCTGATACACGGTTCAATCACTGCCTTTCAGCTCAGTTTGGTTATTTTATAGACTAGGGAATGAATTATTCTATTGTTTCCTGTAATCCAGGCCTTTTTAATTTAAAAGACTATTTAGAAATCTGGACAATTGTGTCCTTGACCCAATCACACCATCTACACATAGCATTAACACTTGGCTAATCTGTCGAGTGCTTTCCTCGTAAGGTACAAGTTAGTTCTTAACTGAAGTGTAGCTATCAGAGTAGAAGATTTATCTTAAAAAAGGACATTTTTAGAAAACAACTTATAAAATAGGTCTTAAAATAATGAATACCAGCAATTCCTTCACACTTTAAAATTCTCCTTTCATTAACTTCCTCTACTCTTCATATTTTGGGGTTGAGTGCGAAGGCACTACACTTAAAATCTTTTTCATTAAATCTGTACCAGCATAAAGGATAAATCTATCCAGCTGTCCTTGGCTTCTCCATTTTTGAATTAACATGTTAGGACTTTATACCTAAAATGTAGTGTGAGGTCACCATCCATAATGCTTAAATAAAATAGCCCATGGGTAGTAAACAATGAGTAATGAAAAGTTTTTGTCATTGTCTTTCTAACTGACATGTATGCATTATTTAAAACATTTAGAAAGCCCATTCAATAAATCATCTGCACAAATTATAAAATTTTAAATGATCAGTATTTAGCTGGTTGAAGGGGAGTGCGATCTAAATTGTTACATCAGTCCACCGGTTTCACTTCAAATGATGCATCAACTATTCTAGTCCAAGGTTACCTTGGTGCCCTAATATTTAAATTTGTCCAGGTTCCTCCTGTTGTATCAATTCACTGTAAGTTACAGTTTGAGTAGAGTAGTGGGTCAGTGTTGCCTCCTGCTCACCGGGAAGGGGAAGCACTCCATGGTAGGGCCAAAGCCACCCAGCCCCTCCCATAGGAAATGGAAGGGCAGGGCTGGGACTCTTAAGAGCAGGGGGTGAGATCTCAGTTAGAGCCCAGGGAGCGAGCAGGCCAGATGCTCTCCCTGGCCTCCCCAGAAGGGAGGCATGGCTGCCCCGCCATACAAGGGACAACTGGGTTGGGCCTCTGAGGCCACTGCCAGACCCCGGAGATGGGCCAAGGCCACCCCGACCCCTGCCAGACTTCAAGAATGGGCTGAGATGGCCAGATCCCATACCAGGCCCTGGAGACTTGGCTGCGCTGCTGGGACCAGTGAGCGACCCTGACCCTGAGTCCATGGGCCCCCTACCAGCACCGTCATCCTCAGAAGACCCTGAGAATCACTAGTCATGCCAGGTAGGCCCACGGGGGGAACTGGGAAGTGATCCAGGGAAAGCCAACCCCGGGTTGGGCTGATGAGATGGAGGTTGGTTGGCAGCGTGTTGTGGCCTGGATCCCTGCTGACCCACTGACCTGGTAAGAGTGTTGCAGGCAGGATCCCTGCTGATCCAGTGGCAGCCTGTGCTGCCACTGTTAGGGCCCTGGGCTGGGACGCTGTGGAGAGGGGGGACTCTGGGTAGCAGGTTCCCCCTGTGGGGAGAAAACCCTCCGCCAGAGAAAGGAGAACCAATTGCCACTCAGCCTGCACCCAGGCCTGAGCCCTTGAACTCTCTATAACTGCTTGTTTGCTGCCCTGACCAGAACCAGGACCTGGGCTTTTGAACTCTCTGTAACTGTTAGTTTGCTGCCCTGCCCTGAACCAGGGCCACTAAACCCTGAGACTGATAGTTTGCTGCTAAGTCCCGACCTGTTTGGGACCTCACCAAGGGCTAGGCCAGGCAGCTAGAAATCCCTGTTCATCTGGACAGTGTAGTGAGCCCACTGACCTGGACGTTTACAGGTAGACAACATACATTTTATGTCTGAATGACATGAGTCTGAATGACTGGTGTGGAGAAGGCGGATAAAGAAAAGTTATTAGTTCCCATAACAGAAGAACTAGAGGACACCAAATGAAGTTAATGGGTAGCAGGTTTAAAACTAATAAAAGAAAGTTCTTCACACAGCATGTAGTCAACCTGTGGAACTCTTTTCCAGAGGAGGCTGTGAAGGCTGGGACTATAACAGAGTTTAAAGAGAAGATAGATAATTTCATGGAGGTTAGGTCCATACAAGTCTATTAGCCAGGGGACAGAATTGGTGTCCCTGGCCTCTGTTTGTCAGAGGCTGGAGAAGGATGGCAGGAAACAAATCGCTTGATCATTGTCTTCGGTCTCTCTGGGGCACCTGGTGCTGGTCACTGTCGGCAGACAGGATACTGGGCTAGATGGACCTTTGGTCTGACCCCGTACGGCCTTATGTTCTTATGTTCTTAATACAATGTGGAATCCTTTGGTCTTCTTGATTTTAATTGTAGACTGATATGGTAAATATTGATTTAAGATATCTACATTTTCCTTCATATCCTTATATGATTCAGCAAGGATTGCCACATCATTGGAAAATGACAAAGTCATGATTTTTTTCCCACTAAACACAACCACATCCCTCAAAATCCACCTTTGTCAAAAGTGAATGCAAAGCAATATAAAATAATATTTGAGATAAGATATCTCCTTGTTTCACCCCACCATAAAATAGGACAAAGTCAGAGCATTCCTCAGCTACCTAAGTTTTATAGAGCATTTAATATAGATCTTTGATAATTTCTATACATCTTTCATTAATGATGATTTTTTAAAAGCAATAAATAGTATATTCATGGCCTATAGAATCTACAGCTTTGGTTGAAGTGATACAAACTAGAAAATTCATCACTTTTATGTTTAGTATCTTGAATTCAGTTATTTAAAATACATATATAATCCCACATCCCAGAACTGAAATAAAACCTTTTTAGTTCACAAATTAATCAAGTCACTAATATTTAGATTGTTTTATGAGCCAAACTAACCCAATAGTTATTGGTTTCCATGAAGAGAGATGAGCAAACTTGTCAGGATCTTCAGATTTGGCAATTAAAATAGTCCTTTAAATACTCTGAGATTTGTAAATTTAAAAAAAATGCTTTAATTATGGTAGAATTTAAATTAAAAATATACTAAAGATCATTGACTGTACCTTGAATGGGATCAAAGGCACTAGTTTTACAAATTGCTTCTAATTCCTCTTGAACTACACCCGCTGATATTGGCCTCATAAGGAGGTTGCTATCTGCCTGCTCTTCTGCATGGGGCCATCCTATCATTCTGTCATGCCCAAATTTGTCCAAAATCTCTAAGTAATGTTGCATAATTGCATTAATAGAAATACAGCAGTTAGCCCTATCTAGCTCACCCAAAATAATGTGTACTAATCTCTGAGGGTACGTCTAGACTACAGGCTTTTGTCAACAGAAGTTTTGTTGACAGATGCTGTTGACAAAGCATCTGTCGACAAAGAGCATCTAGACTACACCCTGTTCTGTCGACAAAGCAAGCCGCTTTGTTGACATGAGAGTGTAGATGCAAAGGACAGTGTAGATGCAATAACGCCTTCTGTCGACAGAACTCTGTCGACAAAAGGCATTATTTCTTGTAGAATGAGGTTTACAGCCGTCGACAAAACTGCTGAGTTCTGTTGACGTTATGTAGACAGAACTCAGCGGCAGTGTAGACGCAGGTATCGTTTTGTCAACAAAAGTGCACTTTTGTCGACAAAACCCTGTAGTCTAGACACACCATGACTAGGCCAGGAAATGGGCAGCTTGCATGTACCAATCAGCTACTAAATTGTGTTTCATGGGATGAGTAGCATGGTTGGGTCGAGCTAGATCAGTATACAAAGAAAATGAGATAAGGCATCAAGCTGTAGACAAATAGCAAAAAGGGGATCAAACCAGGTCAGGGTATCAGGAAGTAATGGTCAAGTACTAGGTTATAGTAAAAAAGTAAACAGCAGTGTGGGACAAATCAGGGTCAGAAGCCAGAGTCTAGGGACTACAGCAACATTTGGTTTAGAAGCAGCAGGCAGCCTGCATTATTGCTGGGACTACTCCCCATGAAGACTCCCTGGTTAAAATACCAGCATAAGCCAATCAGTGGCTGTGAAAAGCCCAATGCAGGCTCTGCTGGGTGGCACTTCCTGCAGGGCCATGTTTCAGAGGGTTCTCCAGCCAAAGCTTCCAATGGCAATATAGAGGAATAAGCGATCCAGAACCCTCATTGTAGTCAGCTGTTAGACTCTCTTCCCTTTACAGGAATTCTTATTTGCATTAATATCATTTCTAGCCCAAATGGGATATTCAATTAAGTGAATCAAAGTGAACAGTTCTAGAAATTTCCAACAAGGATTTACATAGCTCTTTCATCAGTCCCCAACCAACTGAAGTTAGCTGCAATCTCCAAAGGCTTTCCTTTTATCTTTTTCAATAAATTTAAGATCTGTTCTGCATTGCTGTCGGTATTAAGATCCTTAAGGATGTTGAAATTAGGATATTCCTTTAATAATGTAATGCTCTTATATTGCTGAGATTTTCCAATATGCTCCCAACAAGTTCATTATCTAGAACTTGAACCATATTAATTGAAGCTTTTTAAACTCTTTTTTAAAGCAAAAGCCTTCCTCTAATCTGCTGTCTGTTTATTGGTTTTGGTCTTCAGTTGCACTAGGAGCTTGTGATTGTGGAGAAGCCTGGTGGGCAGGGGGAATGGCTGGGACTCCCCCACCCCCACCAGGCTTCTGCGCAATCACAGGCTCCCAGCGCTGATCGTGGCCCCACCTCTGTGCTGAGACTCCCAGGCTGGGAGGCGGGGCTGCGATCGCCGCTCTTGGTGCATCAGAAGCTTGTGGAGGTGGGGGGAGTGACTGGGAGTCCTGCGTTGGGTGTTTGGTTTTTTTTGGTTTTTTTGCTTGACCAAAATACTGTGTGCCCGGTATTTTTGGGGGGACCATCTGGCAACCCTACATATATTGCCTTTTGGATTAAAAACTAATTTCTTTCCTTGGCCTTACCTTAGAATGAGGATTACATGCTTTAGCTTCTTTCCTCATTTCATTCTTAGCTGCAGGATGTTTAAATCTTGAATATTGATATAATCCATCTCTGCTATGGAAAGCAAAGAGTACACAGAGGGCAGATAAAGCCTTTCTCTAGGCTGGATGCCTTCTTGGACAAGCATTTGGGGAATGGCATGCAATACAGTATAGCCCTTATAGATATACTTCTGTGTACAGTATTTATAGTCTTTGTCCACTTATAATTATAGCACTGCGCAGCATATTCTAATTTAAGTATCTCATCCTTGAATGAATTATTATTATGTCTATTTTCCACCAGATTAACTGTCACAGGTAAAGTTATTTGTATAATCAGTCCAAAGCAAATATAGATCATCTAACATATGTAAATTCTTATAATAAAAACTAGACTTAGAAGGCATCCCATTTCAACACTTTAAAAAGGCCATTTGTAAAATCTGTGATTGACAAAACATTATTCATTTCTAATTTCAAAGCACGTGGTCATTGTGTCTAATCATTGAGTAAAAATGTATTTCTCATTGTCTGTCATCAGAGAAAAGACCAGGAACTAGTTACACTGTCAATTTATTTCTGTGAGTAGAAGCTGTAAGTATGGATTCAGGATCATATGTCTCTGGACTGTTTGGACTCATTTGGGAAATGTACCAGATATAAAACACACATCCCCCAGGGACAATCTGGTACCCTGAAAAGACTTTTGGGAAACTGGAGTTTATTACATCATTACCATCATTTGGAATTACAAACTGTGACTCACGGTGCATATATTTTATCTGCTTTTACTTATCAATAACCCTCACTTCCCTTTCTTAGATTATAACCCTTTAGTTAGTTTTGTATAGAATTGGCAGTCAGCATTGTCACTGGTGTAAGATCTAGAAAACCACTTGATCTGGGATAAGTGATTAGTCTCTTGAAATTGGGAGCAACCTGATGTGACATGATTTGTGGTTGGAGTGACTTTTTATCACAAAGTTCAGTCTGGGTATCAAGATAGGCTGCAAAGTAAGGGGACCAATCTGGTAAAACTGGTATAGTGATCCAGGACTTCACATTTGTTTCTGACTTGGTGAAATATCTCTGTTTTCTGACAATCCGCCTTGAAGTAATCACTCACAGTGTGACAAAAGTCTTCATGAATAGTACCTATAACCTCTATCTTATTTATTGGTGAGGGCCTCAAAGCTGGCCATGGGGACATTATTAATCTGATTAGTGCAATTCTAGTATAAATAAAATATTATTTAAAATCTCCATAGTTTTTAAAAGTATAACCCTGACCATAGGGAAGGACCCATGTCTGGAGCAGGTTACCCTTTTCAGTGGGGTAAATGTAATGGGGCTGTTCCCTTCCCCAAACCCAACTTCCCAACAATAGAAGGGAGGATCATCCTCTGAACTCATCCCAGTGACTGGAACTGGTTACTAGTTCTCACCATCAGAAGGGTTGTGGTAGAACATTTCATTCAGGTGCTTTCCTGAAGGAGGGGTCCTTGAAAGATGTCTGCTAAGTCCTAATGGGAGGCTGGAAGCGGGCTTGGATCTTCAGAGTAGTGCCTTTTCTTGGCCAGACTTACACTTCACCTTCCCTCAGTCCACCTTTTCCTCTTCAAGCATTTTGGGGGACAGTATCCCTCAACTGCTCGAATATTGAGACTTGACAATTGCAAGAAATCCAAAATAACTGTACAAAAATCTGATGACACCCAGCCAACATAAAAACAAAAGTGGAATCAACTGCAACTCCTCTGCAACCTACAGAACATCACCTCTGGTCCCAATCAAGTTATACTTAATGATCTTTGGGATATTTGAAGGCAAATAGGCTAATTTTAATCCCCAAATCTGAAGATCCTGATAAGTTTCCTACTACATGGATGCTACACAACACTGGAACATAATCTGTTTATAAAAAATACCCCTAATTGGAGCTGAATTATCTGTCCATGCTAAGGGACTGAATTTGTGCCCAACCAAAGTACCTGATAACCTATTAACATGGAGAACTTGAAGAATTATTTTGCCGGCTGTGCCTCAAAGTGTTCTTTCACAACAATGTTAATGCCACTCACAATCACATCTCCGCTGACAGTTATAAATAAATCTGTTTCTATAGCCATGCACTTAGATATCAGAATAAAGCTTGAGGAGAAAATATGGGAGATACAACTTAACACACTCAAACTCCCAACCTCTCAATATTTCTCAACACATGCTGTAGGTCAAGACTGTAACAGGTGAAAACATGCAAAATAAATAAATCCATGGAGATTAGGCCTATCAATGGCTATTAACCACTATAGGCAGAGATCCAACACCATGCTCTGCATGGTCCTTTACCTCTGCCAGAAACTGAGAATGAGTGACAGGATGACTCACTCTGATTGCCTATTGTATTCATTACCTCTGAAGTACCTGCCCCTCCTGTAACCTACCAGACCTTATTCCTCTCCCAGAGCTGAGACAGAACTCAGGAGTTCTGATAGGGTCTTTCTTCACAGAGTTAGTAACAAAGTAAGAATACATATACAATTTTAAATCGAACTTGTGTCTCTTAAGTGACTTTGCCACAAGATGTCAGAGAATGTTATTATTAGACCTGACTGGGTCTATTATTTGTCTTTTGTTTATATAGGAATTAGATACAGGGCTCCTGCCAGCTAACTGCTAAATTATCTACCAGAAAACTAAAGTTTCAAGTGCCTAAGTAGCCCCTGGAATAATACCTAAAGTTTCCCACCCCCAAACAAAATCTGAAATGGTTCCCTTAATTCATAGAGGTCTCTTCTGAATCAATTAGATTAATATTTAGGTACTAATGTTGAAAATGTTGCCCTGTGTGAACTGCCCAATATTATACAATGATGATAGGATAAGTTGGAAATAAAATCCAGGACCTTCAGCACTCTGCTCTAATTCCTAGATATTACTGCCTTATTGCTGTTATGGAAGGGTCATACCCTGAGAATGCCACTGAGTTTACAATATGAGATTCAGAATAGTTTCAATAATACCACAAGGGTGTTAACACCACTAAAGAGATTACAGGACTTTATTCTTTTAATATTTTGGTGGCCAGAAGGAGCAAGTGACGTAGTATTACACAAGACCAGCTTTCCTTTGAAGCAGGGAGTGAGGAACCTACAGCCCACAGGCAAGATCCAGCCCCTGGCTTGCTTTGATCCGACCTGCACTGAGGCTCAGGGCTACTACCTGCAGTAAATCTCCAAGCCTCAGCATTAACATGAGCTTGCCATGCTGCTTGGGTCAGCCCCCGAACCTTGGACTGCTCCAATGTCTCTGGGTGGCTTCGTCTAGATTGGCATGATTTTCCGGAAATGTTTTTAACGGAAAAGTTTTTCAAAAGAATGTGATTGCAGTGTGGACATAATTGAAGATTTTTAGAAAAACTGCAATTTTTCAAAACACCCTGAGGCTATGAGGGACTCATTAGCATAAGTTGTAACATCATTAGCATATTTTCTGCCGTTTCTTTTTGAGCAAGGGGTTTTTGCACAAAAAGCAGTGTAGCCGCTTCTGTTTTATGCAAAAACACTGTTTTGCGCAAGATCCTTATATCCCTCATTAGCATATTTTCTGCCGCAAAAATGTGTAATGTTGTCAGCCGACGGTCAGGGCAGTGAGTCCCTTATGACCGGCTGAAGTTCTTTTAAATTGTGCTTGGTTCTGTTACAGCAACTGAAGGAGTCAGGTTAAAGCTTAAACAGTTACTATTTTATTGTTACAGGGTAAACTTAGTTGTTAAATGCTACTACTGTGTTACAGATAACACAGACACTACAAAGGACAGGACAGAAATTACTAATAAGTCACTTACAGGTACCATGAAACCCTTTTGGTTCTCTGAGCTCTTATTAAATGCATGCAAAATAGACACATAGCAGGTATATATTCTCACCCCTGCATTCCAGACTTGGCGTGGCCAGCGTCTTTCTCTCAATCCCTCGGGAAGAAGTAGGGCGAGGTTGGGCGTCCCACAGACCTCGGGAGACAATCAATACCTGCCAGCAGGTATAGATGACTGGAGCTCAAATAGGGTGGGCTGCTGAACCTCTTTTTATACCCCTTGGGTCATGTAGGCTTCTTCCTGGTTTCAAGTGGCCAATTAGGAAAAATGGCTTTGAATGCCAAGTTTCCCACGAAGGGTGCAAAGCATAATTTACACCTGGGAAAATGCAGACAATGGGCACCTCTGGTATGTGATGGGCGAAGATTCCTCTCCTGGGACAGTGCAGGCGTGTCAATTACTGGTACTAGCCATCAGGGCGACGGGAGGCCCCGGGTCGTCAGCTAGCCCATTTACTGTCTGGTTTCTGTTTATGGTAGAGTCAGGGACAGGCAGCAAACCTGTGTTCCCAGGGCATCAAAGGCTGACTGCCTTTCTCTTGCTCTCTGGGGGGGGGGGGGGAACAAGATGGGGCTCGTGGAAAACAAGATGGGGTTTTGTGTCTGGCTACATTCCACCCCCTTGACACGCCTCACTATGTCCCAGAACGCAAGATGGCGGTGATGCCAGCACCCTTTGCCCTCCTTGGAGGAAGCTAAAATCGCCCTATCAGCAGGGTCTGATCAGATAATTTGGATCAAGGGATTGATTAGGATCGCTTCCCAATGCCATATACCAGATTTGTGCAGAGGAGGTAGCAGTGTACACAAAACGCCTAACAATACATAGAAGCATGCAGCAAGCAATTACAACAAGTAAAATGGTTAATATAGTATTTACAATAGAGTGAAGGAATGGAGTTAACGGAAGTCCTAGGTGTTGGGCTAGACAATCTAGCCATGAGGCTTTACATTTTTAGTTACAGCATGTCTAACCCATACCGTTCGTTGCCACTTCCCTTGCCTCCCCCCTTGACCTCCCCCCAGAGTTATTTAGAGGATTGCGGTAGTCGCTGTCATCGAACCATACCGGTCCCCATCGGAAGATGTCACTTTGTTTCACCAGTCATTTGGGCTGAGAGGGACAAACTCGATTCCCAGTCCAGTGGAGGAGTCAAGTAAGGTGTTCTGGTACAGCAGTAGCAGTTGGGATGAGGAAGAAGACCATGGCGAGTTGGAGTACCATGTCTTATTTCAATAGTCTGTAACTAACAACAGTGGTTGCAAGCACAACAACAGCAAGTGGTATATATATATACAAAAAGTTCATGGTGGTGTCCCGGATCCACACCAGAATTGGGAGGGATCCATCCCACTGGAGCACTGTTCAGGGATATTGCCTCAGTTTTCTGTAATAAAACATAAGGTTTGCCGGTCTTGGATACAATCCAAGCCTCAGTAATGGTTATTGGTGTTAGCCCAGCATCTGCAGTTGTCCAGACTCCTTTCCCTTATAGGAGTGCAGTACATGGGTTTGTGTTCCCAAACTGGAGTGTTGGGACCAGGGCTATTAAGTGGTTTAGTCCCATGACTGTAAACAACCCTGTTGTCCATCGGGTTGGGTAAGCAAAACCAATTTTTGAAACAATTTTTACTCCAGTTAAAACATACTTCCACCCTTGCTTACTGCTGGGCGGTGGACCAATATAATTTACTTGCCAGGTTGCCCATAGTATTTTTCCATCTCTTAGCCTGGCAAATCATTGCCTTTCTGTTATATGTTTTCTGAGTTCAGCACATAGGGTGCAAGCTTGTACCAGATTTCTGGCTTGTTTGTGGGTGATAGGCCACCCCCTGGCATGTGCCTGCCGCACCAGCTTATCGCTCTCTGTGTGTCCCAAGGTTTCATGTAGCCAAATGTACAGGCGTTCCCAATCCACCTGGGCAGCAAAAATTTGTACTGCTGCATCTGCTAGGTTATTTAGCTGTGCAGTCAGGGTGTTATTCTTGTGGTGAGCTGCCACATGACCTATGCTTAAGGCATTTTGGGTTGCATACTGGTATATCCATTTCCAATATTCCAATCTCCAAACAGGCTTTCCTATTTCCCAGTTATTATTCTTCCAATTAGTTATCCACTGGGTGGCTCCAGCCCATACAGCATAGGAGTTAGTGTAGATGGTACTGGCCCCTGCCTCACAAGCTAATTGATTGCTGCCAGCTCTGCAAGCTGAGCTGTTCCTTCTATGTTTGTGGACAGGGGTGCAGTGGATGTGTCTGCTGAAACAGCAACAGCCTTCCCTGTCCACTTTCCTTTGAAATAACCAGGCAGCCTGTATTTACATATAATGTTGAATTTAAAAGCAAGCCAAAAGTGTTATAAACTCAGCCTTGAAAGAGACAGTTAAGTTTCAAAGCTTGAGTTTCTAAACTAATAATTTGGTTTCTAGAAAGTTAAGTGTCCTAAAAAGTTGAATGCCCAACAGAAGCACTAACCAATTTGTGCCTTGTCTGTTTGCAATTTTAAGCAAGAGGACATTATCCAAAACAAAATAAAACTATTTAATTTGAAATTCACAAAATAGAGTTACAATATATATAGCTCATTCCTTTATGCAGTTAACCAATTAAGTTTCAGTAGAATCCTTAATTTTCCTTTGCAGATTTAACAAAGGTGTCCATAGACAAAATGTTTACATTTGATTGTTTCTTTGCCTACATGATTTGCACAGTGCTTAAGGAAGAGGCTGCAAAGAAACAAGGTGTCATTTTTAAAACAAGATTTCCCTTCACATATTACAACCACCACTTAGTTCCTTCCACACTCCCATGGAGTCCACCTTTATCTTCACATTCCCTCAAATCACTTGCTTTGTTCTTTCAAAATGTTTCTCATTCCTAGTAACTTTCTAATGTTTGCTTTACTTTCCTTATTCCTTCAACCATGCCCATATAGGACTCCAAACTTTTTGCCTTCCCTTTTTCACATGCTAAATGACTTTTCCCAATGAGACCTCTCCACTTTTGCATTTCTACCTCTCCACTTTTGCAGCAGAGGCTTTTACATATTTACAGGTAGTTAGCCAATTTGTAGGTCTGAAATTGTAGGGACAAGCAGTTAACACTTGATCAGACCAAGGGCTATGCCCGAACCTTTGCAAGATTTTGTTTAAAAGGGGTAACATCTTTTACAAATGCCAATTTCTCAGTCTTCTCTCTGCCTTCTTAAAAGACTGCTTACATTTAAACTTTTCCTAGTATACCCAACCTCCTATTTCTTTCTTTCTTTCTTTCTGGAGGGCTACAATTTGAACTTTCTGATATTAGGTAGTTTGCTAATCAAACTTAGCTATTACCTGCAAAGCTTCTTTGTGCTGCCAGCTAGGGCATTTGCACCACAAAGGGAATCACAACCTGGTGTGGCTCCTGGAGCTTTCACAGCATTTTAGTCTGTTTGCAGTTTTTCTGTACCTTCATTTAACAACTTGGACTAAAAGTAAACCAAACCAATTTGTTTTAAACCTACAAACAAGATTACTGGACCTTGAAAACTTCATTTATTTACACTATATATATATATATATACACACACAGATACACATACATTCTCTCTGAACCTTTCTTACACTATTTCTACATAGCTATACAACAATTACATTCCCTTTTTATTCATTGGGGTAGTTCAGTTCCAATAGAACCCCCTCCCTTTCGAGTTCTTTTAGCAGTTTCTCTAATCAAATGTTCAGATTTGAGTCAAATTTGCCTGGATTATTTACAGACATTCCTTTGGAAAAAGGGCCCATTTTTCCTTCAGAATGGCTGCAAAGAAACCACAGTTTTCTATCTACACCATTTTAGCATTTGCACAACTGCTCAATTCTCTCCATTCTCTTCAGAGTTTAAATTCTCTGTTTCTCTTTTCTTAAAACACTTTCTTATCTCTAAAATAAAAACTGGCCTTGTTTCAGATATTACTCTTGTAAGTATGCTTAAGGATTTAGATTTCCAGTACTTACAGCCTTTTTCTCAATTCTACCACAAGGCTTTCAATCTTATCTGTTACCTGCCTGCTTGTCTGGGCCTGATCCTGTTTTCCTTTTCTGCCTGCTTGCCTGGGCCTGATCCCGTTTTTCTTGCTAAATGGAAAGTGGCTCCTTTCCACAGACTCAGGCTTTGTCCCATTCTTTAGCTTGCAGGCAGTTCTATACTTACAGAACTGTACCCACAACTCCTTAGGATTTCCCCAATCCTTTTCTAACATTTCTCTATCCCATTTTGGGTTGCCCCAACCTTCCTGGGCAAACCCTTTCTCTATATCACTAAAATCCATGTCTATCATGACAGGCTTCATGTTGCTGTATGTGAACCAGTAGCACAATCCTGCCGACTACGCCAATTCTGTCAGCCGACGGTCAGGGCAGTGAGTCCCTTATGACCGGCTGAAGTTCTTTTAAATTGTGCTTGGTTCTGTTACAGCAACTGAAGGAGTCAGGTTAAAGCTTAAACAGTTACTATTTTATTGTTACAGGGTAAACTTAGTTGTTAAATGCTACTACTGTGTTACAGATAACACAGACACTACAAAGGACAGGACAGAAATTACTAATAAGTCACTTACAGGTACCATGAAACCCTTTTGGTTCTCTGAGCTCTTATTAAATGCATGCAAAATAGACACATAGCAGGTATATATTCTCACCCCTGCGTTCCAGACTTGGCGTGGCCAGCGTCTTTCTCTCAATCCCTCGGGAAGAAGTAGGGCGAGGTTGGGCGTCCCACAGACCTCGGGAGACAATCAATACCTGCCAGCAGGTATAGATGACTGGAGCTCAAATAGGGTGGGCTGCTGAACCTCTTTTTATACCCCTTGGGTCATGTAGGCTTCTTCCTGGTTTCAAGTGGCCAATTAGGAAAAATGGCTTTGAATGCCAAGTTTCCCACGAAGGGTGCAAAGCATAATTTACACCTGGGAAAATGCAGACAATGGGCACCTCTGGTATGTGGTGGGCGAAGATTCCTCTCCTGGGACAGTGCAGGCGTGTCAATTACTGGTACTAGCCATCAGGGCGACGGGAGGCCCCGGGTCGTCAGCTAGCCCATTTACTGTCTGGTTTCTGTTTATGGTAGAGTCAGGGACAGGCAGCAAACCTGTGTTCCCAGGGCATCAAAGGCTGACTGCCTTTCTCTTGCTCTCTGGGGGGGGGGGGGGGAACAAGATGGGGCTCGTGGAAAACAAGATGGGGTTTTGTGTCTGGCTACAAATGTAGACAAAGCCTTAGAGGGAACAACAGAGGTGTCACTTCAGGGATGGTGGCATGTGGGCACGTGCCTCCCTCCCCGAATTCTCCCAGAGTTTTTTTTTTTTGTGGAGAATGGGTTCAAAACATTATATTCTATATTCAATTGTACATTACTATGAACAAAAATTAACTGATGTATATCTTTAGGAAAGGTCAAGAGGATAAAGATGAAAGAAGCAAGCAAAACTGTAACAGTGAAGAATGGAAAAATGGAAGGAAGTCAAATCAAGATTAGTTTCCAAAGTACATAGTAATCTTTCATTAGTTGCTAAGGTAAATTCTTCAGCTCCTAAATATTTTTCCTCCATCTTCAGTTAAGGAACCATTAATTTAATCACTGAGATTATTAAACGTACCCCTTAAAGCTTTTTTTTTTTCTCTCTGGTAAACTATCATGGAATTGTTATAAGATTGTGCTGCCTGACATGGCAAACTGCAGTATCTAAAAACAGACCAGACATATCCATCCGCCTTCTTAAACAATTACTTCTAGCATAGTGGCCTTTGAGATGCACTTTACTCATTTATAGGGTTTTTGTTACTCCATGGAAAAGTTACTGATTTCCAGAGATAAAATTAAATAGTGATAACTCTAACTCTAGCAACAACTATAGCTTATACATTAGGGCCAACTCTTCAACTGGTACAACATTGACAGATCCTTTGATTTCTGTGGAACTAAACCAGCTGAGGATCTAACCATAGAAGTTAACATTTTGTCCAGTAAATCATGGCTAGACTTGAGAATTAGGAACTCAAGGCAACCTGTGGCTCATATGTTTGGGAGACCCCTCTGTGACTGTAATTGCTTGAGCAGCCTCACCTTCTGGCAGCCAAACCAGAGATGGAGAAAATTCACTGTCTGATCTTCCCATGCTTTCCCAGCAGGAGAAATGAAGGAAATAACTCATCACAACTCAGCTACATCACTGGAAGGTTGGGATCTCACAAAGCACCAGGTCACCTCAGCCAGATATTAGCACTGTAGCTCACTGAGGCTATGTGTAGACTGCATTGCTTTTGGGGGATACCGGAAATATCCTGGAAAAGCAACGCTGCGTCCAAGGAACGTGTCTGTTTTTTTGAATTTTTTTTTGAAAGAACAGACGTGCTCTTTCACCATCCCTGTAAACCTTGTTCTATGAGGAATAAGGGATGGCTTGAAAGAGCACTTTTTTTCCCGAAATTTGGTGCTGTGTAGACGAGCCTCTTTCAAAAGTAAATAAAAAAAAGAAATGCAATTTGCGTATTGCACATTGTGTATCTTTTTCTGATTTAACAGTGCAGTCTAGACGTAGCCTGAGTAATTAAAATAATAGAATCTTTCTTCCTTTCACTTTTTTTCTCTAATTCATCAAGACCCCGATCAAGACTTCCTTTGACTTCCTGCTGGGTAGACAGCATCAAAAGCCGACTTAAAGTACCTTGACTTCAACTATGCAATTTATGTTGCTGAAGTTGCCTATCTTAACTCAACGTTAGCCCACAGTGTAGACTACCCTTTGCGGGGGTCAGGCATCCTCACAGCATGCCTTCTGGGTCAGCTCCACAAGCAAGACAGGCTCAGCAACACTTAGTCTGAGAATCCTCTTAGGCCTAAGCTATAAGACAGACACCTAGGCATTTGCACTTGGACAGCTGTGTGTATGTTCTTTGGTAGAAACTGAGGCACTAAGTGGACTTATTGGTAGAAATTTAGGCCCTCATGGACTTGAGGTGCCTATAGTATTATGCAGCAGCTGAGCAGAGGAAGATGCCTGAATGTGGGACTTATATGCCTAACTCCTTTTGTGGATCTAGATCCTCATTTTTTGAGGAGTATAGGATCTTTCAAAATGGGGCATTTCTGTCTAAACTGCCATTTTTTTCGAAAAGCCCCTTTACATGATCTTTCTAAATCTATAGCTTGTTAGAGTTCTCTGTGGACATTCCTCATTCATGTGTCTAGGTATCTCTTATGCAAATATATTAATATTAGCAAACACAAATTATGTTTAGTAACAGTTAAGGTTGTAATGAGACACACTTTCATGTCCTAAAAAACTTCATACATGGAAATAAGAAAAGGAAAGACTTATTCATTCCCTTCTTCTCTCTGAGGGTATGTCTACACTACAGCACTAATTCGAACCACTTAATTCAAACTAGGTGTTAGTCCTCGTAGAATGAGGTTTACCTAGTTCGAATTAAGCGCGCCGCTAGTTCAAATTAAGTTCGAACTAGCGGTTTGCATGTATAGCGCCTATTAAAGTTAATTCGAACTAACGGCTGTTAGTTCGAATTAACTTTGTAGTGTAGACATACCGTGAGAGCCTACAACACTCCATAAGACACCAATACTCCATGAAGTTCTCAATTCCTTCTTCAACAAATATGGAAAGTAGTATGTAGCCCAGCTTCATCAAACATATTCATTTTGTTAGTCTTAACATTGACGACAAAGAGAAATGACTGAAATGAGACTCTGTTTTGGTGAGTCACACCATAATTTACATATTGTCATAATTTTTAAGTTTAAAAAATGACCTTTCACTGATGAAACACATGTAACCCCTCCCCCATAGATAAACAGCAGGAATTAAACTCCTTGAGCTTTGGGTCCCAACCATAGGCCCTTCCTATTTGAGTTAAAGGATCAATTGATAATCCCTTTGTAGACAAGACACAGGAGTAAGACTTGATATAAACTTTCACAGTAGGTTATACAACTATTTACTAGTCAGCAGTAGAATACAGAAATCCCAGATTCTTTTCCCAACTCAGGGGAAAACGTGTGGTTTACATTGGCCAGAAATCATAGAATACTAGGACTAGAACGGACCTTGAGAGGTCATTGAGTCCAGTCCCCTGCCCTCATGGCAGGACCGAATACTGTCTAGACCATCCCTGATAGACATTTATCTAACCTACTCTTAAATATCTCCACAGATGGAGTTTTCACAACCTCCCTGGGTAATTTATTCCTGTGTTTGACTACCCTGACAGGAACTTTTTCCTAATGTCCAGCCTAAACCTCCCTTGCTCCAGTTTAAGCCCATTGCTTCTTGTTCTATCCCCAGAGGCCAAGATGAACAAGTTTTCTCCCTCCTCCTTATGATACCCTTTAGATATCTGAAAGCTGCTATCATGTCCCCCTTCAATCTTCTCTTTTGTAAACTAAACAAACCCAATTCCTTCAGCCTTCCCTCATAGGTCATGTTCTCTAGACCTTTAATCATTCTTGTTGCTCTTCTCTGGACCCTCTCCAATTTCTCCACATCATTCTTGAAATGTGGTGCCCAGAACTGTACACAATACTCCAATTGAGCCCTAACCAGCGCAGAGTAGAGCAGAAGAATGACTTCTTGTGTCTTGCCCACAACACACCTGTTAATGCAACCCAGACTCATGTTTGCTTTCTTTGCAACAGCATCACACTGCTGACTCATATTCAGCTTATGGTCCACTATGACCCCTAGATCCCTTTCTGCCGTAGTCCTTTCCAGACAGTTGCTTCCTATTCTGTATGTATGAAACTGATTGTTCCTTCCTAAGTGGAACACTTTGCATTTGTCTTTATTAAACTCATCCTATAAGATGAGTTAATAAAAACTGGTTTGATCTGTCTGACAGTGTGATTTAATAGCTAAGAGTGACACATGCCCTAATAGAAACCTGGGTTTCCAGCCTGCCCTGATCGTACATAAATTCTCTTAAAAAACAACATATAGGGTACGTCTAGACTACAGGGTTTTGTCAACAGAAGTTTTGTCGACAGATACTGTCGACAAAGCTTCTGTCGACAAAGAGCGTCTACACTACATTCAGTTCTGTCGACAAAGCAAGCTGCTTTGTTGACATGGCAGTGTAGACGCAAGGACAGTTTACATGCAATAACACCTTCTGTCGACAGAACTCTGTCAACAGAAGGCGTTATGCCTCGTAAAATGAGGTTTACCAGCGTCGACAAAACTGCTGAGTTCTGTCGACGTTATGTCGACAGAACTCAGCAGTAGTGTAGATGCAGGTATAGTTTTGTCAACAAAAGTCCACTTTTGTCGACAAAACTCTGTAGTCTAGACACACCCTAGTCTAGTAACACCTTAAAGACTAACAAAACATGTAGATGGTAACTTGAGCTTTCATGGGCACAACACACTTCTTCAGATGACCGGAGTGTTGGAAGTCCAGATCCAAGAATAAATAAGGGAAGCGGGGAGGCGGGAGAGAAGGGGGAAAAAATGGAGGGGAGGAAGAAAAAAGAGACAGTGAGTAGATAAGCTTCAGATTAACAATGTAGAAGTTTGAGTAGCTCTTTTCTTTCTGTGTTCTAGGTTGGTGTTCATGGCTATTTCTATCTCTGGACAAATGGACATTTGCTCCCTCATTTAACAAGAATGAAAAGTGGCTAGCATGGGCAATGGGTGGAGCCACCCTAACCTTCCCTCCCCACCCTGTGGTCAGAGCCCTGAGACCACCCCTCCTCCCGTCCCAGAGACTGGAGCCCCAAGTTCTGGCCCCACCCAGAGGAACCTGGGTTTCTCAACTGCCCCCCCAGCCAAAGGAGCCTTGGTCAGCTGGAGCCCTGAGCCGCAGCCTCCATCTCCTGCACTTTAATGGCCAGAGGAGCTCCAGGACACCTGGATCCCTGAGCCTCCTCCCTGTGGCCAGAGGAACCCTGGCTCAGCTGGGCCTCCCCAGCAATTCTGTGCCTTCCCAGATTCCAACCTTCCCTTCAGGAAAAGTTCTTGTTTCTACTCTGCTGGAAGAACCTAGATGTTTGTTATGTGATATGTTGGGCCTGGTGGCAAAGAAGGTGACATATATTAAGTGCAGGGAGATTATTGAGAATGCAGGAAGCTGAAAAGCAGATACCTCCTCCTTGGCTGCCCCAGCACCTGCATGGAGCATTAAAAAAAACTTTCTCCAACAAACTTACAACTTGTGTCTGCTGGCAGAAGCTGCACAAGAGGATGCTGAGTGTCCCCTGGCCTATTATACCACTGTCCATGGTGGCTATCATGCCCATCAGCTTCAGTATAGCCTGTGATTGCCCATAAATCAAACACGTGTTTGCTGATAGTCACCAACAACCTCCCGCGCAATCATATCAGTCAATCTCTCTTGAGCACTACTGTGGTGCTCAAATATATTTGACAAATCCTTGTTAATTTATGGCAGCAGGATTTGAGGGTAATAAGTCCTCCAGCTCACCATTATTTCGAAATAATGGCTTGCTGTGTAGACGTATTCTTTGTTATTTTGGAATAATGTCAGTTATTCCGAAATAACGCTGCTGTGTAGACATACCCTTAGATTGTAAATCTTCCTCTATGTATATTGTTGTCTTCCTCAAGCACTTCCTGAAAGTAAAGTTATCTAAGTTCCTATACATAACCACGCTATAACCCCCCTCTAAAGTTATAGGAACTGATTTATCATTACATTCCTTTTGCACATTTCACATAGGAAAATTGTACATGGATATCACAATCTGCTTGTGCACTTAGCATTCCCACACAGCCTTTATCTTCTCCCATGTATAACACAGCATCAACTTAGAGCTGCTAACATGGCACACAGAATAGGAATTTTTGGTATATGAGTCACAATTTACACATATTACTCACAACTCTGGTAGCTAGTGAATTGATTGCAGTTTATAACCTCCTCAGGGATTTCTCTAATTTTCTCTGATGGGATCTCTACCAAATAAATAAATAAATAAATAAATAAATAAATATTTTTTGAAGTGGCCACAGGGGAAGGGGCGGGACTCAAACGGAAGGGGCAGGACCAGAATACTTCCAGGCTTCACCGCCCACAGACCATGATTGGTCTGGGAGTGGAAGAGCCCCTTTGCTCCCCCCCCCCACCCACTAAGTACCCATGCTTTACAGTGGGAGGAGACTTCCCGTGTTCCCCCACCCCCAGGCCAATCAGGACCTGGAGGCAGGGGTGCACATGAAGCATCCTCCCACCCTGCCAGGAGTGTGCAGTGCTTCTCAATGTCACACACCCCTCGCAGGGCAGGGGCAGAGCAGAGAAAACTTTGCACACTCCTTCTGCTCCCAGGCCAATCAGGGCTTTGGGGTGGAGGAGCGCACAAAGTCTCTTCCCACGAGTGTGCGGCAATTCGAAATGCTGCGTGCTCCTGGAAGGGTGGAGGAAACTTTGTACGCTTCCCCTCGCCCCCAGGTCCTAATTGACCTGGGGGCAGGGGAGTGGCAGGGCCTCTGTAGGCCAGATCAACCCACGTTTTGGGCCAGATCTGGCCCGTGGAGGCCCTTTTGTCCACCCCTGGACTAAGAAGTAATTCCGGGTAAAGATCACTTACCCGGATCTTTGCATCCTTCTAAGGCTATGTCTACACTAGAGAGCTTACACCTTTTTCTGCTGTAAGCTCTCTTGTGTAACGGCTCTACGCCAACCAGAGAAAGCTCTCCTGTTGATATAATTAATCTGCTCCAAAAAATCAATGATGGGTATGTTGGTGGGAAAACTCTGCAGCTGACATAGTGCTGTGCACAGTAGCCATGACAGCATGAGTATTTCAAACAATTTTTGAGGGGAGTCTTTCATACTCCACCACGAAAGGGGATGATATGATTTTAAAAATATCACTATATGATTGTAAAAACAAAACATTGTCTGAGGATTTAAAGGGTGAAAGGTGGGATTTAGACATAGACCATCCATTTTCTATGCCCTCCCCAGCCAATCTTAAAGAGACATCATCAACCTGAAATATAGTCAGTGTAAAAGAAAAGTTAATATAACTTTTAAAAGCTGATCATGAAGTTGATGATGTCTCTTTAAGACTGGTTGAGGTGCACATGAGAAGAATGGTCCATTTGTTAGGATAGTAGATATCAATTCTCTCCTCTGTTGACTTCCTCCCAGAATTAGGAGTTAGGCTGTGTGACCTTGAATAAGGCCAGGTCTACAGTACAGAGTTAGATTGACATAAACATCTCGATTAAAATGTTTTTTCCACCAATGTAATTTGCCCACTATAGCAACTTAATAACACCACCTCTGTGAGAGGCCTAGTGCATAAGCTGATGTAGTTAGATCAATATAGTATCAGTGTAGACACAGCATTGATTATATCAATCGTTGCTGCTTTTCTAAAGCTATCCCACAGTGCCGCTCACTAACAATTAAATCAGTACAAGTATTCCTGCTGAGGACATACAGCACTAGCACAAGAAGAATAGTGCGGACATGCACAAGTCCACACCAATAAAATAAAATAAAATGGATAGAAAATAAATTATTGCCTCCACAGAACACCATGATATGTCCACATTTTGAATACTACATACAGATGTGGTTGCCTTATCTAAAAAAAGATATATTGGCATTGGAAAAGGTTCAGAAAAGGGCAACAAAAATAATTAGGGGTCCCATATGAAGAGAGATTAAAAAGACTTGAACTTTTCAGCTTAGAAAAGAGGATACTAAGGGAGGATATGATAGACGTCTATAAAATCATGACTGGTATTGTAAAAATGAATAAGGAAAAGTTATTTCCTTATTCCCACAATATAAGAACTAGGGGTCACCAAATGAAATTAATTGGTAGCAGGTTTAAAACAAACAAAAGGATGTGTTTCTTCACTCAGAGCACAGTCAACCTGTGGAACTCCGTGCCAGAGGATATTGTGAAGACTAGGACTTTAATAGGGTTCAAAAAAGAGCTAGATTGATTCATGGAGGTTAGGTCCATCAATGGCTATTAGCCAGGATGGGTAGGAATGGTGTCGCTAGCCTCTGCTTGTCTGGAAATGAATGACAGGAGAGGGATCATGTGATGATTATCTGCTGTGTTCCCTCCCTCTGGGGCATCTGGTATTGGCCACTGTTAGCAGACAGGATACTGGGCTAGTTGGACCTTTGGTCTGACCCAATACGGCCGTTCTTATGTTCTTATGTTCATATAATTTAATTACTGTGGTGGCTATACAGTGACTTAATTTAGGTTGACTGAATTTTGTAGTGTAGACTTTCCCTAAGTTAGGGTATGTCTACACTACAAAGTTAGTTCGAACTAACGGACGTTAGTTCGAACTAACTTTCATAGGCGCTACACTAGCGCTCCGTTAGTTCGAACTTAATTCGAACTAACGGAGCGCTTAGTTCGAACTAGGTAAACCTCATTTTACGAGGATTAAGCCTAGTTCGAACTAGCTAGTTCGAATTAAGGGCTGTGTAGACACTTAATTCGAACTAGTGGGAGGCTAGCCCTTCCCAGCTTGCCCTGGTGGCCACTCTGGCCAACACCAGGCAAACTTGTCTGCCCCCCTCCCGGCCCCGGAGCCCTTAAAGGGCCACGAGCTGGCTACACAGTTTGTGCCAGTTGCAAGGCTGCCAGCACCCGTGCCAGCAGACCCTGCACCTGACACCCATGAGCCAGCCACCCGAGGACACCCAGCCATCCCCCTCTTCCCGGGACCAGCCTGGCGGCTCCCAGAACCTTGCCCGGGGCCGCAAGAGGCGGGCGCTCGCGTGGTCTAGTGCGGAGATCGTGGACCTCATCGAGGTTTGGGGGGAAGCCTCCAATGTCCACGATCTCCGCACTAGCCACAGGAACGCGGCAGTCTACGGCCGCATGGCTGCCAGCCTGGCCGCCAGGGGCCACCAGCGCAGCCGGGAGCAGGTGCGCTGCAAAATCAAAGATCTGCGGCAGTCCTACTCCTGGGCCTGCCTGCCAGGGGCTGACCCGGAGGCCTGCCCCCACTTCCAGGCTCTGGACCGCCTCCTGGGGGCTCATGCCGTCCCTGCCCCCTGGGACGTGATAGACCCCGGGGCATAGGGACCGCTCCAGGAGACGGAGGAGGAGGACGAGGGCTCTGAGAGCCAGGAGCCTGCCGGCAGCCTGCCCAGAACCTGGGACCCCTAAGGCACCCCACAGAGCCGCTCGCCTGTGTCGTCCGAGGCTGGGGAGGCGTCCACCTGTGAGTACCATCATGCTCCCCTTATGTGTACGGGGGGCTGGGGCGAGAGGGAGCCCCGGGACCGTGTGCCTGGGCCTTGCCCACCACGGAGCAGGAGCTGGGGATCCTGCAGGGGCCCTGGCCTTACAGAGGGGACCTGAGTTTCACACACCTGGGCCCCTGGGGTAATTGACCTCTGGTCTTGTTGCACCACAGCCACAGCACCTGGGACTGCAGGGCGCACCACCCCACCTGCAGCAGCCGCCCGTGCCCGGGCCAGCAGGAGAGCCAGGAATCAGGAGGACTACCAGAGGCGGCACCTCCAGTTCCTGGAGCAACAGCTCCGTCTCCAGGACCACTGGGTCCAGGAGGACCTGAGGCTGCGCCGGAGGAGTTTGGAGGCCCTGGAGGAGCAGGGCCATGCCCTGCGAGTCCACCTCCAGAGTCTGCTGGACCACTTCCCAATTCCTCCTGCTCCTGCTCCCCCTGCTCCCCCTGCTGCTCCCCCTGCTCCCCCAGCTCCCCCTGCTCCCCCAGCTCCCCCTGCTCCCCTAGCTCCCCCTCCTGCTCCCGTTCCTGCTTCCTCCACACCCCCGTCCCTCCTGCCCCACCCTCCACAACCATTCCCCACCGACGCCCCCGGACCCGCAGTGTGGCGAGACAGGAGAGGCAGCTGGACTCCCACCCCTGAGCTTTCCTTTCCCTTCCTCCCTTCCCTCCCCTTCCAGCTCCCTCATCCCAGGTTTCCCCCTCCCCTCTCCCACCCTCATTCCTCCCTCCCCCCACCCCAGTTATGTGAAATAAACAGACGTTTTTGTTTGAAAAACAGGTGTCTTTATTTTACAGTAGGTAGGGAGGGGAAAGGGGAAGGGGGGTAGGGTGGAAGAAGGCCCCAGTGGGGCATGCAAGGGAGAGGTCAGTCTTCCTCCTCCAACTGGAAGCTCTCCCGCAGGGCTTTCCGGATCCGGACGGCCCCCCGCTGGGCTTCCCGGATGGTGGCGGTGCGGGGCTGACCGTAGTGTCCAGCCATGCGGTCAGTCTCAGCCATCCAGGCTGGCAGGAAAGCCTCCCCCTTTCGCTCACACAAATTGTGGAGCACACAACATGCTGCCACCACGGGAGGGATGTTGTGCTCGGCCAGGTCCAGATGGGTGAGGAGGCATCGAAAGCGGGCTTTCAGTCGCCCAAAGGCCCCCTCCACCATGATGCGGGCCCTGGTCAGCCTGGCATTGAAGGCCTGGCAGGAGGGATTGAGGTGCCCCGTGTACGGCTTCATCAGCCACGGCTGCAGTGGGTAGGCGGCATCCCCCACTAGGCAGACGGGCATGTCCACGTCCCCAACCCTGATGTGGCGGTCGGGGAAGAAGGTCCCGGCCTGCAGCCGCTGGCACACGGAGGAGTTGCGGTACACCCGGGCGTCGTGTGCCTTGCCGGACCAGCCCACATTAATGTCCGTGAACTGTCCCCGGTGGTCACACACGGCCTGCAGGATCACGGAGAAGTACCCCTTGTGGTTGACGTACTGGGACGCCTGGTGTTCCGGGGCACGGATGGGGATGTGCGTCCTGTCGATGGCCCCCCCGCAGTTGGGGAAGCCGAGGGCACTGAATCCCCGGATGACGGCGTCCGGGTTGGCGAGGCGGACCACCCTGCGGAGCAGCACCCGGTTGATGGCCTTGACCACCTGCGGAGAGAGACACAGCAAAGCGCCAATCAGTGGGGCGCCCGGGTGGCTGGGAGAGTTCGTGCCCTGGCAGTGCCCCGCGCCCCACTCCCGGAAGCAACCCCCCTGGCGGCGTGTAGTATGGCCGGGACAGACCGACCCCTCCGGTGCGGGGCGCGTTCTCCTCTTCCCACCCCCCCTTTGTCCCTGGGGCGGCCCATCCCCTCCTCGCAGCCCCCCTTTCCCCTCCGGCGCAGTGGCCGACGAGTGCCATACCTGCATGAGCACCGCTCCGATGGTGGATCTCCCCACGCTGAACTGGTTCCCGACGGATCGGTAGCTGTCCGGCGTGGAGAGCTTCCAGAGGGCGATGGCCACCACTTCTGGAGGGGGATGGTGGGCCTCATGCGAGTGTCCCTTCTGCGCAGGGCAGGGGCGAGCCACTCGTAGAGCTCCAGGAAGGTGTCCCTCCTCATCCTGAAGTTCTGGGTCCACTGTCGGTCTTCCCAGTGCTCCAGGACGATGCGGTCCCACCAGTCGCTGCTGGTGTCCAGACGCCAGATGCGGCGGGGCACGCCGGTGCCGGGGCGCCGCCGCGGCTCCTCCACGGCCCCCAGGGCGGCCAGGCGGAGAGGCAGGGGGCTGACATGCACCAGGAGGTGCCAGGCAGCCTCGAGCCATTGCTGGCAGGCTTGCAGCAGCAAGTCCAGAAAGTGCACCAGAAGGTGCAGGGCGAGCTCTGGCTCCATGTTGCCACCTGCGGCCGCGTCCCCGAAGGGAAGCACCGACACAGACGGGCACAGAGACCAACGCTTTGCTGTCCCTCAGCGAGGTTGGCAAGCAAGCAGGAAATCTGAGAACCGGCTGTCCGGGGGCGTCCCTTTAAGCACGAGCCTCAGATAGCCTCAGACAGCAGCCACACAAAGCAACTACTGACCTGATGCCCTGCCAGAACCGGTTTCAGCCACGCTTAAATGGCCCCCTGCGTCCAATCAGTGTGGACGCGCTAGTTCGAATTAGCAAAACGCTAATTTGAACTAGTTTTTAGTTCTAGACGCGTTAGTTCGAATTAGCTTAGTTAGAATTAACTAAGTTAGTTCGAATTAGCGCTGTAGTGTAGACGTACCCTTAGTTAGGCCCAGATACTCAAAGATACTTGCTCTGCTCAATGTTCCAATGCCTAATGCATAGATTGATGATCCCTAGTGTAATCCTCAGCGCAGCGTTAGATAGCCAGATTCCCCATACAATGCATGGTGCCTCAGGAATGGATCCTCAGAAGCCACAAAGATGGTTCGGGATAGATACCTCCTTCCTCCAGGGAGCCTCTCCCCAGGTAAGGTGCCTAACCCACATTACTTGCTTAGGAAGCCTATGCCCTGGATCTGAAACCCATTTGGACAATACTGAGACCTTTAACCAGAGAAAGCACACAGAATAGCCAGGAGCTTGGTGGTTAGGAATTCAGAACAGGACATGAAACCAACATCTTCAACATTTTAGGTTAGTACCCTAAATAGGCAACAGGCTATTCTGGAGTCAAGTTTTTGCAGTCTTTCCTGTTTATTTTATATAAATAACTGGTTTATTTTATATAAATAACTAAATATTCTGGGAAATCAGGACTTTGACTGTGAGTCTCCCACATCTGAAGCGAGTGCTCTGTCCATCAAACAGTGGGTATACAAAAACATAAACATTCCCAACTGTCTGGCTTTGGTGGCAGGCATCAAGTCTTAGCATACCTACATAGATTCTCCACCACCTCGTTAGAGCGACAAGGAGTCCTGTGTCACCTTATAGACTAACAGATGTATTGGAGCATGAGCTTTCGTGGGCAAAGA
Source organism: Pelodiscus sinensis (assembly GCF_052426305.1). Classification (NCBI taxonomy): domain Eukaryota; kingdom Metazoa; phylum Chordata; order Testudines; family Trionychidae; genus Pelodiscus; species Pelodiscus sinensis. Next base: position 47,999,642 of record NC_143052.1, read on the forward strand.
CCCACTTTGTCAGATGCCGGCTAGAGATAAAGAGGTTAATTCAGTCAGGGAGGGTGAGGCCCACTTCTAGCAGCTGATGTGGAGGTGTGAACACCAAGAAAGCTTATGCTCCAATACATTTGTTTTGGATGTGCCACAGGACTCCTTGTCGCTTTTGCAGATCCAGACTAACACGGCTACCCCTCTGATACTTGACACCTAGTTAGAGAATCCTGCTCCAGGGATATAGGCTTATGCTAGACCGCTGAGCAGCTCAATAGCTGGAAAGCAGTATCAGCACTTAGGCTACTTTGTGAATGTCAGCCTATGGAAAATAAAATTCCCATGCGATTAGTGAGCAGTTGAGTGGTGATTCTGAAAATGTGAGTAGTGCCTAAATGGCAGGCACCTAAATACATTTGAGGAGCTGTGTATTATGTAGCATGTTCACAGGAACTAGAGTCAAGAGGCCCATGTTCCCTGGAGGGACTGTTATTGCCAGAATGCCAGAAAAAAGAATGCAGGATGTTAGGCTGGAAGCAATAAAGCCACATGGACGGAACAATGCACTTACAATTCCATTTGTTCAACTTGACCTGCATTCAACATCACCTCTTTGGAATGAGACAATCTGGGCCTTTGTTTCTATTACTCAGTTTTCTATCTGTAAAATAGGAATAATGGGACTTTACAACCTCATTGAAAATAAACTTCTGAAAGATCGTGATGTACTATGGTGATGGGGGCTGTAGATAGAATGATTTACAATTGTGGTAGTTTAATTTAAAAAATCAATACAGGTGAAATCCTGCCTTCTTTGAAGCCAATGAGAGGTTTGCCATTGACTTCAATGGGGAAAGAGCTTCAACTGTGTTTTAGGTTAGAGCAAAATAAATGAATTGACAACTTTGCATCCATTTATTTTAACACGTTTTGAAAATTATGTAACCATTTCATTTCATACTACTTTTATTGGCTTTAACGCATGTGCTTTCCCCATTAGATTAATCTTCAAAATAGTTCTTTAACTCAGAAACCTTTGTTATCTGAACAATTTTTCTCGGGTTTTTCTGATTAAAACCCTATTGCCTTCCAAATGTAATTTATTGGGGTTTAGGGTATTAACCTAAAGTAACAGTGTGTTCTAAATCTGCCCAGAGTGGGAAATGAAATGAAAGCTTTGTATTTTCAAATGATTCTTGTATTTTCCAAGCCAAGAATCTAATTAGCTAACTCCTCCACTGCTCTTACAATTGTGTGTACAGTAAATATGTGTGGGTAGCTTGTACAAGACTGAAGTAGAATAGGCTATTGGTTGTAATTAGCAACAGCTGGTGTGGTCTACTTTTCCCAGCAATACCTGTTTCATTGGGGTCCCACACTGAGTAAACTATTTCAGCAGTATAAAATAAGGTTATGTTATTGAGTGCATTTTAATATTTGTCAGTATTAGTCATAGTTGCAGTGATTCATCAATTTGGCTCCAAAAGTGAAAGCAGATTTACCCTTCATGGGCTTTGACAGTTGGCAAATGATTGCTTCCCTTCCTTGAATCGGACCTGTATTTACTTAGACTAATCAAGAAGGAACTGTCTGTTTTGTGACCTTCTATGCTGGTGAAAGGGAACAAATGACTTTTTTTTTGGCATCAGGAAGTTAACAGAACAATGCAAAACTGTAGACTAGTGACTGCTTCATTTGGCTGACTGGCCTGGGCATATCTGTGCCTCACATTATTCCACTTGGACTGTAGAATTCTTTTCCATTAGCAGAAACAGCCACTTGTCTATAAAGAATATGAATTCCAAAACTCATAAAACTTTTTGGGGCTTATTCCCACTTTTCTGATGACTTGGATGGCTTTTTCATATGTAAGACACTGTGGTTTCCCCAAATATCTGCTAGTAAGTTTTTGTTAGAGAGCCAATAATAAGGAAAGTTTACAGCACACTCTTAGACAGAAATGCTGCTGCTAAATTATGAATACTTCACATTCAAATTATAGAGAAGAAAATTGGATAACTAGGGAAAGTTGAAATTAGTTTATGGACAGTAATACTGAGGCCAAGATGCAGTGTGGATAACAGACCTCAAATGGGTACAGAGATTGCTTAAGGGCATTGGAGGTGAACGAATTTCTAAAAAATTGGAGGTTAAGAAAAACTATCCAGAAATAATGATAGAAATGTAGCCGTGTTAGTCTGGGGTAGCTGAAGCAAAATGCAGGACAATGTAGCACTTTAAAGACTAACAAGATGGTTTATTAGATGATGAGCTTTCGTGGGCCAGACCCACTTCCTCAGATCAAATCAGACCCACTTCCTTTGATCTGAGGAAGTGGGTCTGGCCCACGAAAGCTCATCATCTAATAAACCATCTTGTTAGTCTTTAAAGTGCTACATTATCCAGAAATAATTAACTGCTTAGTGCTTTTTAACCAGATGAGGAAAATTAGAGGAACCAGTATTAGAAAATTATATAAAATTCCCCCCAAAAATTAAAAAGAGAAGTACACAAATCCACATTTGAATGCAGGAATCTTGTAAGCATTTTACTGAGACTTATAATAAATGATCTGCAATAAGTTCTGTGAATGCCAACTAACATTTTTATTCCTTCAGATGTGTTTATTTTGTAGCCATTGAATTGCTTTATTTCTGTTTTCTTTCTCCAGCTTGAGTTGAAGAACACTTCACATTGGATTTGAAATATTGGTGGTACTTAGTGAAACTAACAAGATGACCAATATGAAAACGAGCTGAATGTGAAATCCTGACTGCACTGAAGTTTTGCCATTGATTACATAGGAGCCAGCATTAAAGTTAGGCATTTGGTCCCAGAGTTTTAAAGGTATTTAGATGTAGCTTTTCTAAACTCAGTTGATGGAAATGGAAAGTAGATGAGAGGTGAGTTCTTAAGAACCTAAATCACTTTGAAAATAAGTAGTGAGCTTCTAAATTAGTTAGGTTTTTTACAACACGGAGCATAGCAATGCCAGATTCACAAAGGTACTTCAGCACCTAATGGCCACTGAAATCAATGAGAGTTTGTGAATCGGGGCCTTGCTTTTCTAAATTAGGGGCTATTAGAATTGCCACCTTCGTAGAATTTTAGAACTGGCCACTCCAGGAGTTAAGTGGTTATATAGCAATACTCCTCAGATCACAGTTTTATTCTATTGTGTCCATAGAAGGAATCTTTCATAAAAATGCAGTTCTTGAATCCAACAGTCTCTGCAACTTTACATATTAGTAATATGAACAGGATGTGTCCTATTGGATTCATTAAGAACAGGATTAGATCCAGAATGATAGTTGTTTGTGATGGATGATGTACAATGGTGTACTGTGTAGCTGCTGTTTTCCTGTATGCCCTAGAGCTACAGGGCACGCTGCTCATTTGATTAGCAGAATCACGAATTTTCCAGCAACATGACAGTAACTATAATATATGGCATTTAAGAACAAAGCACAAGGAAAAATGCTTGCAAAATGGTGAAGATTTCTACGTGCTTCTGTCTAATGTCCGTGATAATTCCTATAGGTTTGGTAAGGGGACTAAAGGCCACAGCATTTGTTTTTGTTTTATTGTATTTCTTTGACAGTGTCTACAAAAGCTCCATTTTCTTTAAGGAAGTCGTCTACAATGCTATATAATAATTGGATTTAATTTTCTTTCTTGACACTGTAGTATCTGTACTACAGTCATGCAGCTGTGCAGCTCTAGTGTAGACCTACCTTGAAATCTGTTGCAGGAATTGAACTCAGTTCTTCTAGGTGATGGGAGACTATCTGCCAGGTGCTAGTGGGGATGTCTGAAGACCTCCTGCTGTCATCTTTGACATTTGTTACCTTGAAACAAGGGTCAGCAACCTTTTCAAACCAAAGAATATCAAAATTCAGAACACGTGGTCAACAAGAGTGTATAAGAATGCCCATCTGCATAATTGAAAATGTACAACTTAATATTATTGATAATTGATATAATGGTTAACAGAAGCATGAATGAAACATTGTGCTTACAGACTTTATCTAATGAGATTTCTGCTGCTGCATCTTTTCACACATTTCTTTGAAATTTACATCATAACTGGTCAAATCCAGCTTTGTGCATGCATTGTGGCTGTCTTCTGTCAATCTTATGTCTGGGAGCTGGGGATGTGGGCATGCAGGAGTCAGACTTGGAGTGTATGAGGGGCTCAGAGCAGGGAATTTGGGTGTATGAATGACAAGGTTGGGGTGTGTGAGGTGTAGCAGTATTATGGCAGAGGACTGGTGATGTGGGGATGCAGGAGTTTGGGGATATGGGGGAATGATGGGCTCAGGGCAGAGGTTTGGGATATGAGGGGGTGCAGGAATGTTATGGCAGGAGACTGGAAGGGGGTGCAGGAGCCTGGGGATTTGGGGGTGCATGAGTTTGGGGATATGAGGGACTCAGAGCAGGGGGTTCAGGTGTATGATGGGCTCAGGGTTGGTGTGTGGCGGGGTGCAGGAGTGTTATAACACTGTAGCCAGATGGGGGCTGGGCCCCAATTGGGGACTTAATGGCCAGACTTCATTTTTAAATACAGTAAAATATTACGTCCAACACAAAAGGGGCAGGGATGCCTTAGACCAGATTTACTCTTCTGGGGTTCCAGGGCTAGTGGATTTTGTGGGCCCCCCTAGGATCTGGGGTGGAGCCAAAATGAGAGGTTAAGTGTGCAGGATAGGGCTGCCAGTGAACGGGATAGGGATGGGGATGCAAGATCTAAGCAGGAAATGGGATGTAGGAGGGGGTGAGGGTGCGAGGTCTGGGTGGGAGCTGGGGTGTAGGAGCAGGCTGGGAGTGGGGTGTCTGGCTGAGGGAGGGAGCAGGCTCTCTGGCAAGTGGACTAGAGCAGACTGGGGGCAGGCTGTCTGGCTGGGGTGGGGTTCAGTGGGGGAGGGTGAGTTCTGGGCATGAGGGTTGAGGAGCACTTATGTACTTTTGCACTGCATATAACATGGCCTCCCGCTGCTCCCCAGAAGGAAGCCTGCAGGAAGTGTTTCCTGGGGTAGGGGAAATGGCAACATACACAGAGCTGTTTAGGAAAAGGGCAGTGCATGGAGCCATTTTTTGTTCCGTTTGTTCCCTACACAGCAGATTCTGTGGGGAGGCTCGGGGCTTTCTCCCCCCTGCAGGAAGCTGATGTTCCAATTTTGCAGGGGGCTGTAAGGCTGTAGCACTAGGGCTGGCCCCTTGCTGTGGGGGGGGGGAGCTAGGGGAGGTTGAGTTTGGGCTTTAGAAGAGCCACATCTGGCTTTCTACTGAGCCATGTTTGGCTCGTGAGCCATGGGTTGCCGACCCCTGCCTTGAGAGCACACTTCTGCAGTGCATGGTACATATTGCTTAGAACCAAATCTTGTGTATAATTTGGCAGCTCTTTCACTAAACAGTATGATTCACCATGAGTATACAATACAACTACTCTGCGTGCTTCTCTAACTGCCTTTTAGAACTTGTGACTTACCTGTCTACTACCAAGGTGACTGCTCTGAACATGCTTTCACAGATGCAATCCACTGAGATATTCAAGTTGGAGCTAGAGAAAGGAGGGTGTTGGCAGGATTTTCCATAAGACAGCTTCTCAACTTTGAAATTTGCTTTTCTCCACCGTAAACCAAAACAGCTGAAATTTGGTAACCATCAAGCATGCTGCAAAGCCTACATAGTCTCCTTCACTTTGGGAGAAAGGATGGAAATTTGAAGTTGAACATTTGTGGGACATGAGATTTTTCACTGACTCCCTTCATCTGGTCTATTCTTGTTCAAGTTGGGAGAAGGGAGTGAAATACATGGCATTGTAAATTAAAATAATATTTGTATTTGCAAATATTGCAAAGGGCACGTAGGGCAAGGAAGACATACTGTTATCCTTTTGGGGGGTATAGATGAGAATAAATTATTCTCATGTATAATAGGAGGTTTGTAGTTATTTTGATTTTGTCATTCAGAAGAATTTTGTATTCTTCTAATGTGGAGAAAATATGGACCAGATTCTCAGATTCTCCCAGTAGTTCCATTGAAGTCAATGGCACCATGCCAATTTATATCAGCTAGAGATCTGACCCATAGGCTATTCAGAGTGTACTCATATGCCAAATAGCTGCTGCAGCTGTGAAGAAGTTCCCAAAGATTCTTCCAACCAGGCTGCATGCTTTCACCCATATCTGGCTATGCTATCTCTGAGTCACTTTCCCGGAATGTAGCATATGGAAGCTAATGCTTCATTAGCTTCATTAACAATGGAAGACTGCATCACACTGAAAAATATTTTCCCCAGTATACGCTTAATGGCACTTATCTAGATAATCTAGACTCTCAGGGTGCATCTACTCAGCACCCTAAACTTGAAATAAGATATGCAGTTTGTGCTGTGCAAATCTATTTCAAACTAGTCTATAAAGTGCCAAAGTTCAAAATAATGTGCTATTTCATGACCAGGATACCAAAATAGCACGCCCATTATTTCGAAATACAAGGTGGCTCACGTCGATGCGGGGTAGCTGCAGTGTAGACATACCCAAAGATAGGATCTAATACTAATTTCTACAAATAAAAAGACTAACATCTACAAGGTCTCTATCAAGCACTCGTAAAACTACATATCCACCTGGGGAAGTGACAAAACAGATTGACAGAGCCATATGGGTGCTCAAAAGACACCTACAACAAGACAGAAACAACAAGGAAAGTAACGGAAAGACATTGCCTGGCAGGCCCCTGGGGTTGCTGCGGCTATTGCAAAGGTTTGCGGCTCAAGCCCCTGCCAAGTAGCACCATGAGTGTGAGCTGTGAACCCTTTAAACAGAATCCTGCTGCCTGAGCCACTCCCTGGAAATTTGGTGGCACGGGCAGCAGGCTAGAAATACAAAGTGACCAGATGCGTTCCGTGGGTCGGATCAAAGTGTTAAATGGGCTGGATCCGGCCCCTGGCCCACATCTTGTCCAGCCCTGCGATAGCTCATTCCGAAAAGTAATTTCCCCCCCTTTTGGTATTCACACCTTCTCATCAACTATTGGGAGAGGGCCACATCCACCCTAATTGAATTGATCTCGTTAATACTGATCCTCTGCATAGTAATGTAAATCATCCATCTTTGCATGTGTTTATATACCTGCCAACCTGAAGTTTCCACTTCATGCATCTGATGAAGTTGGTTCCAGCTCATGAAAGCTTAGTGCCAAATAAGTTTTTTAGTTTTTAAGGTGTCACAGGTCTCCTCATTGATTTTACTGAAACAAACTAATCTGGCTACTCCTCTGATACAAATAAAAAACACCTGCATATTATCAGCATTGTCCATCATCAGTGTGGAACATAGTCATTTGAGTAGAGAGCCTGAAAGCACTGCAATCATATTCAGAATCCGCTTCCTAGGCAAACAGGTCAAGACCCAGATTCTCAAAGGTTAGACTCTTAACTTGATTTGCTATCAGGGGAGGTTGCAAGTGTAATATCTTTCCGTATCTGGGCTTAGGTCCCAGTCCTGAAGTGAGTTTGTTGAGGGCTAACCCTAGCACCAATAAATATGTCTACACTGCATTTAGACGCCTGCAGCTGGCCCCTGCCAGCTGACTCTGACTCATGGGTTCTAGAATCTTGTGCGGTGAGAGGGACCCAGAGCTTGGGCTGCAGCTCAAGCCCAAAAATTGACACTGCAATTAAACAGTCCCATAGTCCAAGCTCCATGAGTCCAAGTCAGCTGGCACAGGCCAGCTGTGGGTGTCTGAGTACAAGGTAGCTGTCCGTTGGACTGTCCATGCTAATTCAGTGGCAGAATTGGTACCTTTACTTTTCACCAACATGACAAGAGCTATCTGAATGCATACCTCAATCCTAGCTTCCATGGTTTTTATGGAAACACTTGAAATTTCATTACCTAGCCTTGACATTTAAAATTAATATTGATTTTGGAGTGGATCTCACCAGGATAATTGACATCTCTAAAGGCAAAAAGTGCTATTAAGATTGCATGTAAGTATGAGTAAGGCACATGCAAAGTTAAGTCAAAATGGTCTAGATAGAAAGCACAGTCTAGACCAGGAGTTTTCAAACTTTGGGTCGCAGCTACTAAGTATAAGTTACAAGCTGGCCGTGAGATGCTTTCTTTACCTGAGCGTCCACAGGTACAGCCACTGGTAGCTCCCAGTGGCTGTGGTTTGCCATTGCTGGCCAATGGGAGCTACAGGAAATGGTGGCCCAGCCCACACTGCTTCCTGCAGCTCCTATTGACTGAGAGCAGTGTACTATAACCACTCGGAGATGCGAGTGCACACTCAACTAAAAAAAAAGTATCTGGTGGCCAGCTAGTGGCTGACCCTTACAAACTGAGACCCAAAGTTTGAAAACCCCTGGTCTGGATGGTAGATTTAGCACTATGGATGATATTTCCATAGGAATTAAAAGAACAGCCACAACTTATGTTTAACTGGACAAATAAGATGGAAGTGGAATAGTCAAACGAACGTTTTATTCAGAGAACACACCCAACTGAGCACCAATGGCTTTTGACATGACATGACTAGCTTAAGTCTGACATTCTGTTCAACTCATCTTAGTGCAGTATAGGTGCATTATACACTACAGGAGATAAAAAGCAAGTTAAATCATATTGCAATCACACTCTTCTTTAGCTCAGACTTCTGCATCATGCACCTTAGTCTCTTTGGAGTCTACAAAAGGTGCACGATGCAGAAGTCTAATTTAAAGAAGAGTGTGACTGTGACATGGTTTAACTTGCTTTCTATCTCCTATCATGTATAATGCACTTACACTGCACTGCATTGTTATAATTAATGTAAGAAAACCAGTAAAATGTGTAACAAAACAAGTATGCGCTTTCTAGGGTCTGGATAAGAACATACATAAGAACATAAGAACGGCTGTACTGGGTCAGACCAAAGGTCCATCTAGCCCAGTATCCTGTCTTCTGACAGTGGCCAGCACCAGGTGCCCCAGAGAGGGTAGACTGAAGACAATGATCAAGCGATTTGCCTCCTGCCATCCCTCTCCAGCCTCTGACAAACAAAGGCCAAGGACACCATTTTATCCCCTGGCTAATAGCCTTTTATGGACCTAACCTCCATGAAATTATCTAGCTTCTCTTTAAACTCTATTATAGTCCTAGCCTTCACAGCCTCCTCTGGCAAGGAGTTCCACAGGTTGACTACACGCTGTGTGAAGAAGAACTTTCTTTTATTAGTTTTAAACCTGCTACCCATTAATTTCATTTGGTGTCCTCTAGTTCTTCTATTTAGGGAACTAATAAATAACTTTTCTTTATCGGCCCTCTCACACCACTCATGATTTTATATACCTCTATCATATCCCCCCTCAGTCTCCTCTTTTCTAAACTGAAAAGTCCCAGTCTCTTTAACCTCTCCTCATCTGGGATGAACAAAGCTATCCTTTCCTGAATTTCATAAAATAATTATTTATATTTGGCTTCTTTTTATCTTTTTATCTCTCCACAATCTGGACATTTATTTGGGTAAAACTCTGAGTATGTTTGGAGCAAGAAACTCCATGGCACACCTAGATCTTACAAAACAATGGGACATTATTCATGTGTAAATTAGAGAAGGGCCCTCAGTCTTCCAGAAGGATTGGTGCTATATTGGTTTAAGTTAGGGATGTTAAATTTTGATTAATCAGCTAATGAAGTAGTGGATGGAATTTAGTCGATTAGTCGATGAGGCTGTGCCTCTGCCTTTTAAATGTAGCAAGAGCGCCAGAGGCACAGCATTTGGTACCTGGTGTTAACAGGGACTGCTTGAGTCCCCATTTGCCCCGGGTTCCTCGCTGCGCTTCTGCCTCCCCTGCTGCCCTGTGGAGATGGTGCTGGGGGAACAGATTTTTAAACTGGCTCCCCCCCAGCACTGGCTCCTGTCTCCTCCTTGCTGCCTCTGATACAGATGCAGCAAGGGGGGAGCAACTAGTCGAGTAGTGACTTGACTACCTGATAAGCCTAAACTTATCTGGTAGTTGACTAGTTACTTATATCCCTAGTTCAAGTGCTGTAAAACACGATGACACTGGCCCTCCCTGAGGGCTTACTATCTAAGGGTACGTCTATACTTGCTCCTCAAAAAATGAAGAGTAATGTTAGTTTGAATCAAGTGCTTTGGTTCGAACTAACGTGTCCCGGTGCGCACTTCCTCGTTCGAATCAGTTGTGATTTGAACTAGTGCGCCGGGCGAGATCTTGCTAATGAAGCACGGGATATTTAAATCCCCACTTCATTAGCAATTTCGGTACACTACATTTGCATCCCAATCTCGAGATAGGGAACAAGTGTAGACGTACCCTAAGACACAGATCTGGTATAAGTTTTGATCATGTTAATAGGCAATATCTGCCAGTCAGTGTTTCCTGTAAGCTGAGTGCTTAAGTGACCACCCAGGAAAGATTCAGGTGTTGCCCAGCTGATTGGCAGAACATTGACAACTCTCATAGGCAGCAGCATATGTTTCTATTGGTGGTGCACATCTGCACGTGCCTTGATGCATATAACAACATTTATTCTGTGCATGGATGGAAAAAGTAAGAGGGATCATTCCTTCCCCCATCTTCTGCCACCCATACTAAGGGAAAAATGTTTATGTGCTTATTTGCACAGGAATACCCAGAATTCTCTTCTAGTCATGGCTATGGCAATGCAGTGATGCCTTGGTTCTAGGATCAAACTGCAAATGGGTGGTATGATAATGTCTGTACAGAGCATTTATAAAAAATGAAGATTTTATAACTTTTTTTTCTAAATCTTGGTTCCACAGTGGTCCATTTACTTCTACACTGTATATTCAGGAACAGGGCCAGACGGAGGCATGGGCGAGCCAAGCAGCTGCCCAGGGCGCCAACCAATGGGGGGGCGCCTGATGGCATGTGTAAGGGGCGCGCAGCATCCCTTACAGCTGCCATCAAGCGCTGCATGCCCAGCCGCATCCCCGCGGCGCTGGCCAGCAGCGCCCTTCCCCCCACGGCTGCGGGGCCCTACATGGCCCGGCGCGCATGTCAGCAGCGACAGCCAGGCTGGACTGGGCCATGCTTGCACTGTGCGCTGTAGGGGTGGGCCCTGCGCACCCTAGTGGGATGGGCCCACTCCCCACGGGAAGGCCCGTGCATGCACCGTGCGCCCAGGGGTGGTGCCGCGCGCCTGTGCCCGGGGCGCCAGAATACCTCGGGCCGGCCCTGTTCAGGAATATAACACCTATATCTGTTTTTTTCCCATTGTGCCTATTGAAACTCAGTATGACATTTAAGGACTAAAATTAAGTAGCTAAATATGTGAGGCCCAGAGATTTCTAGACTCGGTGTGAGTCGGGGTGCACAATCTGATCTAGTTGTTTGGACCGAATTTGACACGAAAACTACATTTTTAATGTAGCTTAACAGCATAGAGTAAAAGACATAATGAATGAAGAAAACCCTCTTCTTGATCTAGCGTGATGGTACAAGAATCTACTGTGGTGCAGCTTCTGCTTCCTGTATCTCTATTCCTCATTGACTATCTAGTTCAAAACATCTGAACGCACATGTTTTCTTTCTAACTTACATTAGTCTTAATCTGTCTCTAGGTAGTTTCATTTAACTACATTCAAAAAATGTGTTTGTATACTATGTTTTGTAAGGAATCTGTTATATACAATTTCATTTGTATTGTTATTAAATGTAGTAATAAATATAAGGAGTAAGGGTAAGATTTAACTTTTTACAGAATCCATGCATGGCTCAATATTTAACCCCTTCTCTTACAGTCTCATCCCCACTACCGTCTGTACTCACAGAAGAAAATAATTAGTAAATATCAGAGTTGTTGACTTGGGTCCCACGACTTGAACTCGAGTTCGACGTAAGACGCTTAGATGACTCGACTTGAGACTCAACTCAGTTTCATTGTTTGTGACTTGAGATTCGACTTGAGTTTGTTTGTTAAATTGACTTGGTGAAAATATTGTCCAAAAATGCTGATATTGATGGCTTGTACAAAAGTGACTTGACATTTTTTAAATTAAGACTTGAGACTCGACTTGAGGCTTGAGCTGTAGTGACTTGAGACTCGACTTGGACTTGACAATAATGACTTGAAGACAACACTGGTAAATGTATATGATGATTTTTTAGAAATTTGTTGTTAAAAAGAGCTCAGGGAGTGTTCTTTGGCAAATATCAAATATATACTTATGTAAAGTATTTGGTGGTTGCTTTTAAGAAGCCTTTTGCAAGTCCCTATCTTCAGTTACGTCTAATTTTTTTTAGAATGTGTGTGTGTTGCTTTGATCTGGTCTAAAATCCCATTAGGGTATTCACTGATTTTATGTGGATGTATGACATTAGACTACACTCCTGGCTGAAGGCTCCAACACTGGAATGGCTAGCATGCAGGTGCAGCAATATGTCAGAATGCTTTCAACTGCAGCATCATGGCATAGGTGCCTTATTTCTTGTTTGTACAGATGTTAAGGAAATTGTGTAAAGTGAGAAAAGACAAGCATTAATTCTTTTCTGACAACTTTGAAAACCTGAGCAAGTTATGAAACTGTTCCTGTTCTTGCCTTCCATTAGCAGAAAAATAAAAAAGGAAGAAGAGAGATAAGTAGCATTTATTTATTACAGCTGTCTACTCTCTGGAGCTGTGAAAAGCTCTTGCACTTGGAAACAGAGAGATGGAGACATTTATGTTGATATTTAAGTGTCTATAATTATAGTAACTGTTTAAACTGATCATTTTAAATATTTTAGCTTTAAACTCTAAATGATGTACATGAAAAAATGTTTGTACTTTAGAGAACTTTACAGCAGAACAAAGATTCACCTTGCTCAATCCTGCAAGGTGCTAAGCATTCTGGTTCCAAGCCAGCAAGACTTGAGCACATACTTAACTTGAAACTTGGGAGAAGTTCCAAGGGTGTCAACAGGACTGCTGAATCAAGCACTAAATCTTGAAAAATGATCAACACTTGGAAGTCCCATTGAAATGGTTCCTTTTATGCACACAAATAGCTTTGAAATGTGAAGGCCAAAATCTTTTCCTCTATGTCACTTTTCATAAAGATGGGAACTGAAGGAGTACTCTGAGAGCTTGCACCTCTTGGGATTTGGCCCTGAACTAATGAATGGCTGAATATTAAACAACCAAATAATATTTTCAGTTACATTCAGATTAAAATCTCTAGAGACAAGAATATTTAGAGGAGAGAGATAGAATCTCCATCATGAGCTCATCTAATGTTCATCAGTAACACTGATGCATATTTGTCTTGTAAACAGATATTAAATACAAATGGATAAAATAAATATTTGAACAATGTGAATGAGAATATATGTGTGTAGGCACGCACACACACACACACACACATACACTTTCCCCTTACACCAACTGTGATGTGCTGAGCACCCACAATTTTCATTTAGGTCCCACCACTGGGTTGGTCCTCTAATAAGCAGAAAATTATCTATCCCCAGAAATTGTCCATACTTTTGATTTTAGTGCATGAGGACTTAAATTCACATACGTCTAGACTGGCCACAAATTCTGGAAAAGGGATGCAAATCAGGTAAGTCAGCATAGGGAAATCCACGCGGGATTTAAATAAACATGTCCGCCGCTTTTTTTCCGGCTTGGGGAAAAGCCGGAAAAAAAGCGTCTAGACTGGCGCGATCCTCCGGAATAAAGCCCTTTTCCGGAGGATCTCTTATTCCTACTTTCAAAATGGCATGAAAGAGCAAAATTCCTTTCAAGTAGGAATAAGAGATCCTCCGGAAAAGGGCTTTATTCCGGAGGATCGCGCCAGTCTAGACGCTTTTTTTCCGGCTTTTCCCCAAGCCGGAAAAAAAGCGGCAGACATGTTTATTTAAATCCGCGGGGGATATTTAAATCCCCCGCGGATTTCCCTATGCTGACTTACCTGATTTGCATCCCTTTTCCGGAATTTGTGGCCAGTCTAGATGTAGCCACAGTGTCATACCCAAGGCTTTTGTTAAATAGAAATCTGGATAAGTGTGTAGCACTTTGATTGTGAAAAGTTAAAACCTATTTATACACAGTAGACAGATGATAACATTGTTAACTTGCTCTATTTTATATCTGGGCTTTGAACATGGTTAAAAGGGCCCACACGTTATTATTGGGCTACAACAAGAACATTGCAGTTGCAACAAAGCTCCAGAAAACATTGATTTATTTAGCTGTCTGGTTTAGTTTTCAAAATGGCATGAAAGAGCAAAATGTCTCTTTTCCAACAATATTATTGTTTTAGGCCAAGAGGAGGACTGAATTAAGCAGCACTGCCCTGATTTCAATTATTTTGTTGCGTTGTTGCAGATCTAATGAAAACAAAGCAAAGCAAACACTTCAGATTATGAAAGTTGTGTTACATGCTGACTGACTTACATCTTATATAAAACACCATTTTACAAGCCTCAGACCATAATGCCAGAATAGCTGCCTGTCAGGCAAACCAATGGGGTCTGACTATATTGGGAAGTGAGCTTAGGGAGGAAAAAAAGAGACCGTCTTGGGGCCTGTCTACATTACACGGTGGGCTCGTCTACACTGGCCCCTTTTCCGGAAGGGGCATGTAAATTTCATGAGTCGTAGTAGGGAAATGCGCGGGGGATTTAAATATCCCCCGCGGCATTTAAATAAAAATGTCCGCCGCTTTTTTCCGGCTTTTAAAAAAGCCGGAAAAGAGCATCTACACTGGCTCCGATCCTCCGGAAAAAGTGCCCTTTTCCGGAGGCTCTTATTCCTACTTCAAAGCCCCCTCCCGCATCCTGAAGCCCTTATTTCTGGTTCCTTCCTGGAGCCAGCACCCCCCTCCTGCACCTCAACCTCCTGTCCCACCCCAGTGACAATGAGCAAGTGAGGACAGGGACAATGAACAACAGGGTGGCCTGGAGTGAGCAGGGCGTAGGCCCTTGGAAAAGGGGCAGGGCATGGTCAGGGCCTCAGCAGCTGGGGCAAGGGAGTTTGGTTTTCTGTGAGCAGAAAGATGGCAATCCTACTCCCACATGCCATGGCATTTAGAAAGTGGATGTTTTCCTTTGGACCCCTTCACTCTCCCACAGACCCTTTGATTCACCAGAAATGTACGTGTTTGTGATAATACTGAGAGATTATTTATTCAGTGGAAGTTTCCATTCTGCTGCTCTATGCACACATGTGCTGTGCCAGTGGATTTTTGGCACATCTTCAGTTTATTGTAAAACAAATGTAGTTGACATGCATGAAGTACATTTTTAACCCTTTTAACTCAGCTGGATCACTATGGAATCTTCTCAGAGCACTCAAACACACATAGGCATAACTCCTAACTTTGTAGTATTGGTCCCTGACAGTGCAGAACTCTTTGCTTGCTTTTTGTTCAGATTCACACCTCTTCTCACAGCAAATTTCATCTGGAAAAATAAAAGCAAATCTGAAAATGACCCTCTAAAATAAAATGTTTAGGTGTTAGTAAACACTCTACCTATTTAAACCCCCCTCTCCCAACAATTCATCTTTAAAGCATTTTATATCAATTAACTCCAGAAGATTCCGTTAAGTGTTATAATCCCTGTTTTTAAAATGAGGACACTAAGGGCTCATCTAGACTACGGGGAAACGCCAAAGAAGATATGCAAATTCCATGGGAATTTGCATATCTTCTTCCGATCACACTTTCTAAAGTGGAGCTTTCAAAAGTGAAAGTAGTTAAGAGGTGGCTTTTTCAGCAAACCCCCTCCCTTTCCTTTTTTGAGAAAGAGCAGCTTTTCGACAAAGGGGGGGAATTTGCCGAAAAAGCCACGTCTTAACTACTTTCACTTTCAAAAGCTCCACTTTCGAAAGTGTGATCAGAAGATATGCAAATTCCGTGGAACTGGCATATCTTATTTCGACTGTTCCCTGTAGTCTAGATGAGCCCGAAGGCAGAAAGGTTTTCTAAGGTGGGTAGCGATGAAAGAAGTAATGATAGAGTCAAAGAGTATCAGGTTCTCAGTTCTGGATTCTCACTGCTAACTCTTTAAGGTACATCTATACAGCAGTGTTATTTCAGAATAAATGATGTTATTCCAAAATAACAAAGAGTGTATCTACATTGCAAGCCATTATTTCGAAATAATGGCGAGCTGGAGGACTTCTTCTGCCGATTCCTGTAACTCTCATTTTACGAGGAGTAAGGAAAGTCAAAGGAAGAATGTTCTTCCTTCAACTTCCTGCTGCATAGACAGTGCCAAAAGGTGAGTTAAGCTATTTCAACTTAAGCTACGCAATTGACGTAGCTGAAGTTGTGTAGCTTATTTTGACTTTTGCCTGCTGTGTAGATTGGCCATAAGTGACCAATTAGTCCATTATGCCAACAGAAGCACATCTTACATGCTTCACAAATTTTGCTTCTCTAGTCACTTGCCATATAAGTATATCGAATGCTTAAAAAAATCAATCCTGACCTCTATATATCTTAGGATATGTGTACAAAGCAGCATTATTTCGGAATAATGAACATTATTTTGAAATAACATGTGTGTCTACACAGCAAGTTGTTATTTCAAAATAGTGTGAAGATGGAGGACTTTTACTCTGCCTCCTGTAACCCTCATTTCATGAGGAGTAAGGGAAGTTGAAGGAAGAGTGTTCTTCCTTCAACTTCCTGCTGCGTAGACAGTGTCAAAACCCAAATTAAGCTATTTTGACTTTAGCTACGCAATTGATGTTGCTGGAGTTGTCTATCTTAATTCGACTTTTGCCCTGCTATGTAGTCGTGCTCTTATATACTATCACTCTCACCTCCTTGCCTCCCCCCCTGCAATCTTGGAGCAGAGGGGAGGGGTGGGGTACATGTGGATTGTAAAGAGAGAGCTTATCCCATACTCCCTCTGCAAAGGCAACTTCTAGCCCTAAGGGCTGTGCCTAGCTTCCTTCTCCACTTGGTGCATAGGACTGCAACACTTCTCAGGTTTGGCCTACTCACCCCTCCAGCATGAAAAAGGGGAAGCGAAGCCATATATGGCCATGGGGCATTACAACCTAGCATGCAGGATCAGAGTGCCACTCAGGTTTTGCTTGGTTGCTCCTCCATCACCCCATACATCAAGTCACAACTACTGGACCCGGAAGCCAGGCCTAGCACTGCAAGACAGGAGTCACCACTGTCGGTTGAGTGTGGGATGGGCTTATTCTACCCCACCCCACCCCAAGGGACCTCCCTTCCACGTCAGCCCATGTATACCCTGGTCAGGATCCTCCATTTGTAAAACACTGCTCTATAAGGATTTTTTCCTCCCTCTCTACTATATGCACAATCCAGGGGAGAAATTAATTCCACCAACACCCTCGCAATGTGATAACTATAGAAACCTTTCTTGCTGAGTGGTAATAAATCAACAGCTGTTTAGGATACCAAGTTTTGGAAAGGTTTGCACGTGGCGTGACCCTGTACCATTCTGGAACACAGTGTGCATTCCAAGTTTGTTCAAGAGCACATTTTATAATTGTGCATGAAAGCAAGTTTAAATTGCTTACATTAAAGGGCAGCACTGAGCTTAGGGAAGTGAGTTCTATAACTATCAAAGAAAATAAGCTTTTCTTCTTTCGCCTTCCCCTTCTTTCGAGACTCCACCCTGTTTCTCAAAATTGCTGTCCTGTTTACAGACGTTTAAATGAACCTCTGTGTTGGAATGTTTATACCACAGAGCATTTCAAATGCTGTCTGAACACAATCAAGGCCCACCCCAAAGACAAGACTTGTACTGTACTATTGAAGTATGTACTGGTTCTATGCTCTACTACCATACAAGGCAGTTCTGCATTCCTGCTGGTAACCTTTCATTACCTCTTAAGTTTTCCAGATCACTGCCAAACTTCTTGAACTCCATGGAATGATTACAAGGCTTTATAAATATAAACTTCAGATTCTGTTTTGCAGTTCTGTAGAGGAATGCTAAAATGAAGATAATAAGAGAGGCTCAAGACCCTATTTAATAACAGGAATAATCCTTTTATACTTCTAAAATATTGTATATTAAAAAAAAGCTTTAAAGGTTTTAGTGAATCAAGCCATAAAACATTACAACCAGGTGATGTATTTTTCATGCCCATTTTATGCAGGGCTAAACTGAGGAACAGGGAGTTTAACACAGGACGCGAAGTGCGTGATTAGATTTTAGGAGCAGTGGTTTCTAGTCACACTGCTTAGTCTAGTGATTCTCAGCCTTTCCAGGCTACTGCACCCCTTTCAGGAGTCTGATTTGTCTTGCATGCCCCAAGTTTTACCTCCCATAAAAAGAACTTGATTAAAAAATCAGACATACAAATACAAAAAATGCTAATGCACACTATTACTAAAAAACTGCTTACTTTCTCATTTTATCTGTCTGAAATTTTAGTTTGCACTGACTTCACTAGTGTTTTCCATGTTGCATGATGGAGACTAGGCAAATATCTAGATGAGTTGATGTACTCTCTGGAAGATCTCTGCATTGCCTTTAGCGTATGTTGACCCCTGGTTGAGAACCAGGCTTAGGGCTTGTCTACACTGGCAAGTTTGTTGAGGAAAAGTGCATTTTGTCAACAAAACTGTGTGAGCATTCACACTGCAAAGTGACTTCTGTCTCAAAAACCAGCCATTTTCATCGACAAAAAATGTCCAGCTCTATGAGGGACTTCTGTCTTTTCCCTTCCCTATGTTGTTGACAGTAATGTAGTGTAGACACCTTGAGGTGTTTTGTCGCCGATTCTGGCCTTCGGGAAGTGACCCACAATTACCAAGTAGCTGCTGTGGTCAGTAGTTTGAACTCTGCAGACAGTTGACCAGCTATCTGCCCCGTTCCCTTGCGGGACCCAGAAAATTTAAATCCCATTTCTTGAAACATGAGTACCTTGACCACCCTCCCCCACACAGCTGGTTCTGGGTGCAGTGGTCTCATGGCATCTTCGCAGGTGCCCATGCCTGGCACCAAATGCTCACCTACTTGGACCATAGTGGAGCTGTTGGATCTGATCAGTGAATGGGAAGATGAGTCTGTCCATCCAGTCCCAGCTGTGAGTGACTTGTAGGAACTGGGACACATATGGGCAAATTTCTCAATCCTTGCGTGAAAAGGGGCATAGGCAGGACATGCTGCAGTGCAGAGCAAAGATTATAGAACTCAGACAAGCCTAACATGAGGCTCATGAAGCAAGCCAGCACTCTGGTGCTTCACCGAAGACCTGCTATTTCTATAAGAAGTTGGACGCTATCCTCAGCATGATCTCACCTCCACCACCAAGAACCCCATGGATACATCAGAGAGCACAGAGACAGTATACAAGGGTTTTCTAGCGTTGGCTGGAATTTCTTTTGCCCATATACACAGCTGCCATTACCTCCTTTCCCTCACTCACCACACTTAAGCTATGTCTATACTCGCGGCTTCTTCTGCGAGTAATATGCAAATGAGGCTAAGTGTGTAATATCGCCGAGCCTCATTTGCATACCTAATGAGCCACCATTTTTTTCAGAAGAGGCTCTTGAGCAAGAAGGAGTGTCTACACTGCCCCTTCTTGCGCAAGTAAAACCCTCTTGCGCAACGCCGTTACACCTATTACTTTTCAGGAAGAACGGCGTTGCGCAAGAGGATTTTTCTTGCGCAAGAAGGGGCAGTGTAGACGCTCCTTCTTGTGCAAGAGCCTCTTCTAAAAAAAAATGGTGGCTCATTAGGTATGCAAATGAGGCTCGGTGATATTCCACGCTTAGCCTCATTTGCATATTACTCATGCAAGAAGCTGCGAGTGTAGACATAGCCTTAAGGTGATCGTAAGTGAAATGTTACAAGGTTGGGATTCATGTTAAGAGATTCCTTTTTGTGCATTGTGTTGAATATCAGAGCCCTTTAGGGTATGTCTACGCTGCACACTTATTTCAAAATAAGCTATTCAGGAAGACATACTCTGAAACAGTTTTTTTGAATTAACATGTCTACACTATAGGGAAGCCTCAAAATTAGTCCAAGGCAAGCTCCCCTAATGTGGACATGCTACTTCAATTTAGAGCCCCAGGAGGTACTGGGGAGTAATTAATTTGAATGGCCCTGGGGAGGAGCCATTTCAAAATAGCAGCAGTGGAGTATCCACATTACTGCTATTATGAAATAACACCTATTCTTTCGGAATAGGCGTTATTCCTCATGGAATGAAGTATACAGAAGTAGGAGTAAGGTATCCGTTATTTCAAATTTATTTCAAAATCATGGAATTACTGTATAGACACTTAAGTAGTTATTTCAGAATAACGGCTGTTGTGTAGATCTTAGTGATCCCGGTGTGCACTGTCTCTGAGAGGTTGCAACTGATAAGGAAGTGCCCTCAGAACAATAGAGAGGACATCAGGAACAGCGCTTAGAAAAGGAGCTGAGGAAGTGCAAAGACAGCCAGGCCTTTAACCAGGCAAGCCAAGGGGTTATGGAGGAACAGACTAAGAACCCAATGTGCTTGGTGAGACAGCACAATGAGCCAACATGAGTTCTCCTCCGCCCCAGCAGATTCAAAATTCTGTGTCCAGCAAACACCCTCTCACATTCCTGTTCCTCCTCTGGGAATTCAAAGTTTCCCATGCACTCCATCTCCTCTTTGATTATGATGCCTGGACCTGCAAACGTTTGGGATCTGTAACCCTTTGCCAGCAACTCCCTTAGCTGGAAAGGGGGCTGCTTTCTTGCATTTCAGTGCACTCCTTTCTAATCAATAAAGACACACTTTTAGAATGTTAAACAGTAAATAAAAGCATAAAACCACCGTCACAAATGAGTCACTGAGATCACAGGTACAGGAATTAAAGGCATGTTCCTGATTGTGTGTTGTATTGCATAGGGGGTGGGGATGCATGGAAGCAACTGTTACAGAGGTTTACTTCAGTACCCCTCATTTTCAAAGTGTACCCTCAAAACTTGCCTGATGTTGACATCAGCCCTTTGAGCTCCTCTGACAGCTCTAGGGCCTGGTAGCTCAAACTCTGCAGCCAAGCACCATGCCTCAATGCTCCACCCCAAGCAAACGATCCCCCCTTACATTCACACACCAAGCTGTGATAAACATGACAATATTGTCCTCAGCGAGGTTTAGCCAGCCGTAGAGACACCTCCATCTCAATCTCCCAAAGGTGCATTTGACCACTATGGGGCACCTGCTCAGTGTATTATTAAAACACTCCTTACTGCTGTCCAGCTGCCCTGTGATTGGTTATATGAGCCAGGGCTGCAAGGGGAAAGCTGGGTCTCCAAGGATCACAATAGGCATTTCCATATCCCTCATTGTAATCTTGTGGTCTGGAAAGAAAATCCCTGCCTGCAGCTTTCTGGACAGACCAGTATTCCTGAAGAGGCATATGCATGCACCTTTCTACACCACCTCATGTGGATAGCTGTGAAATGCCATGGTGAAGCACAAGCATCTACAGCATCATTGAGAAGTATCCCTTCCTGTTGATGTACTTGGTGGCAAGGTGGGCTGGTGCTAAAATCATGATGTGTGTACCATCTATTGCCCCCTATGCCCACAGTTGGGAAATCCCATGTCTGCAACGACATCGTGCATGTTTCCCAGTGTCACGGCTCTCCATGGCAGAATGATTTAGTGCCTTGCACACTTCCAGAACTACAGCTCCAATGGTAGACTTCTCCACTCCAAACTGACTGGTGGCAATTGGGAGTCCCCAGCTTCCAAACAGCAATTGCCACATGCCTCTAAGCCAAGATGGCAGCTCTCCTTCTGCTGTCCTGGTGCCACAGTTCAGGGGCCAGCTCAGCACACAGCTCCAGAAAGGTTACGCATCCTAAAGTTCTGTAGCCACTGGTTTTCATCCCTCACCTGCATGACAATGCAATTCCACCCATCAGTGCTGGTTTCCCTAGCCCAGAAGTGACAGTCTACCCTGCACAGCCAAGTGTAATGACAGCTTGCTCCTGTCCATATCATGAACGTTGTCCAGCTCCTCTGAGTCTTCTTCCTCTGTCAGTAACTTTTCTGCTATTCATGAGGGCCTAGCGACAGTCAACAGAGTATGAGAGAGAAGTGGGGGATCCATTCCTACTCACTAGATGCTGGAGTGCACAGCTGAGAATGGCAGTTGGAAAAAGAGTGCTGGAAACCCCTAGACAAAAGAGGTGCCCAACAGCATGTTTTGCACAGTCCCAAAATGCCCCACACACTGTTCTGTGGTCCCGCAATACCTAATGGCAGATGGGATACATACCTACAGTGCATTGTTCCTGCTGTCAATGGAGGAGCTAAAGATGTGGACACAATGTGTCCAAGAGAACAAGTGTAAATATACTTTTGGAATTTTTTTTAGGTGTCTTGCCCATGTTGACATTACTTTCCTCAACAAAACTTGGTAGTATAGACATACCCTTAGTTTACTAAAGCCATGCTGCCACCTGTTTAAGGAAGTACTCCACAGTAATGATTAGAAAGACTTCAGTTTACTACAATGCTTCTGTGGTATTCTGAAAGGTTGAGGTAGAATAAGCTAGGATTTTCATTGTTTTAGGAGAAGCATATGCAATGAAATCTAATTTTGATAGGGATTTATTTATTTTTCAAATGCATTAGGTAGATATACCTGGTGCTATGTGTTTATAACGAAAAAAAACCAGGGTCAAAGAACTGCACTTTGCATTTGGAGCAGAAAGTGGCAAGTTTTGTGATGGTCCATTGGTTCTTGGGGGAGTTGACTCCGCAGTTTCCCAAGAAGGGGCTAGCTCTTGCACAAACAAATCTGATGCTAATGCAGGGGTGGCCAACCCATTACAGACAAAGAGCCAAAATACTAGTGGATACAGGCCAAAAAAAAGTGCCTTGGCTGCCCCCTCCCAAGAGCAGAGCAGGCTTTGCCCTTTTAAGGTGGCCATTCGGAAGGTGGCCATTTTGAAGTCTACACTAGCATCCTGTGCAGACAGAAACACGCTGCCCCTTTCAGAGCTGAGAGCTGCGGGTGCAGGTGCCACAATTTTTTTCTTTGAAGAGCTGCATGTGGCTCGCTAACTTCGGGTTGGCCACCTCTGTGCTAATGGTGGAGAGCTCCACTGTTGCTTAAGAGTGAAATTGTTGACCATGGGCTTTGTGACAGAGCTATAAACAGTCTTTTTGGACCCATGCCATGGAGCACCTTGAAGATAAGGACTAGGATCTTGAACTTGATTTGAGTGCATCAGAAGCTAGTGCAAAATGTGTGGTGGGACCAGGGATGTAAAAATGCTAGTTGGTTAACTTAACATTTAACTGGTTAACCTAAGCAGGATCCCAGGCAGGAGACCATTCCAGCCCAGCTCCTGCTCCCAGCCTCACATGGGGCAGGATTCCAGCATCATGCAGGGGCCAGGTGGGGCTGAGCAGTCCCCGGCCTGCAGCAGGCCCCAGATGAGGGGCTGCTTCCAGGTAACTGGTTACCCATTCACATCCCTACGTGGGACAGGTGTGATGTGCTCGTGATAGCCTGTGTTACTGAGATGATGAAGTGCAGTGGATTTTCACTGCTCGCAGTTACCTAAGTGCTTCAAGCATCATGCTCAAGTATAGCATGTTACCATTGTTCATTTGAGAGGCAACAATGATATAAATAACTGAGGCTAAGTCTTTGTTCACCAAAATGGGGGAATGGGTGAGGGGCTCTGAAGGAGAGGAGCCAGGGCAGTTGAACCCTGTGGTAGTGGTGCCTCAGCTCAATTTAATTCAGCCCTGAATGCAACAAAGGATAGGGCTACACAGAAAAACTCAGGGAGCTCAAGTTGTGTAGTTCTTTAATTGCCCTGTATATTTCCAGACCCAGGCTGGAGCCCGAGCTCTAGGTCCCTCCCACTCTGCAGGTGAAAATAGCCCTGCAGCCTGAACCCTAGTCCGCTGTCACAGGCCAGACATGGGTTTTTCTGTGCTGTGCAGACATACCCAAACTGCTAACATGGAGGTAGACCAACTGTTGCTTTGCAAGCACCTGGGGTCCAGGAGGACATGGGCATTATAGGAACATAAAGCAGAGAGAGACAGGGAGTAACATGCGTTTATGCTAGCTAAAGAAGAAAGCCAGGCTAGCCTGCTTCAAAAAGCAATGAGGTCATTACTACAAAACACTGAGCTTTGGCTTGACTCATTTCATTAGAAAAAGTAATTGACTCGAGAACTCTTGGTTAGTCACTCATTGAGATGATGAGCATGCATTGCCTCAGTTTGGTCTAAACCGACACACAATGCTATCTATAAGGTTCAAGGGGCAAAATTATATCTCTTAATCATGACTGTAACCAGCCACCTCTGGGATGTTTGACTTTTTTTTTTAAACCAACCAACCAACCAACAAGTTCAGTGCTAATTCAAAGAGCTGTTTATAGAATCGCTCTCACCACTTCCTACAGCACACTTATTGTCCTTGGAGGTTTCCCAGCCAGCTACAGTTTAACGTTCAAAATCATAATCCATTGTGGTACAGGTTCAGGGACATGACCTTTACCTATGCCCCTTTTGGCTGTTAAGATGTCTTGAGCCTAAGGAGAAGGTTGCACTAACAAAGAGTCCAGGGAACCTATGTTTGAATCCTGCTAGACTGTACTATTAAATTAATTATTGTTCATGTAGTTCCAACAGTATTATTTTGCAGCATACTCATAGGATCTCAAGCTTTAGTGCTCTTTTGCTGTTCTTGCATATCAGTAAGACAAGTTACAGCCCTCAAGGTTCCCAGTCCTATGCCTTAGACACAAGACCTTTGATGCAAAATTGGAACTAGAGGTATTTGAACAGTTGTATAAATGTATATGAAGATCATGATCAGTACATGATTTGAACACGCCTTTCCCTTTTGTATTCTAAAATGCATAAAAAGACAACGTGAACAAGTACTGTCTCCAGAACAGTACAAATAAGACTATTCTTTGTCCTTGACATTAACTCCCCCTGCTGCAATAAAAGCACAATTACACCAACTAAAAGAGTGGAATAAAAATTATGCAACTTTATTTGTAAGCTTTTTTATTTGTGAGCATTGATACACACATAGCTATGTGAAATTCTTAAAGAGCTAAAATTGAAGTTTGCATAGTTCTTTACATTTGGCACCTGTATTACACAGATTAAGAAATATCAGCACAGAACTGTTATTCTTAGAAAGTAATCAAATGTAACGATAGTTCCACACCCCATCCGATCACTCCCCAGAATAATCACAAAGTTAATCCATTCTGAAATTTAAAATAAGTAAAGTTTGTATGCAGCTGTAAAGTTTTTTGGTTCAAATACTGAAAAACTTCAGATCACTCAAAAGTCCTTCACCTTTTGTGGAATGCTAGATCCTCAGAATAAAATAGATACGTCACTCTGTGCCATACCCCTTGATAAATTGCACGTTAGGAAAAAGAATTCATAAATACTGGAAAAGCCAGTTTAGAATTCTTTACAGAGGAGAAAGGATATGCCCAACAGCCAATGGCCTAATCTTTTTGAACTAACAGAGTGAAGGCTCACTCATATAATTCCAGCTTGACAACCGTTTTCTTTAGTTTTCATGTGCAGCTACTAAAAAATGAAGTTGTTTCCAAGGACCATACATTAAGAAGATTAAGTGACAGGTTGCATTCTACTTTTATCAAGGTGTTCTGTAAATTTGGGTGTGTTTTCACTTCAGACAAAATGTGTGGCCTTATCAAAGTGTATGATGAAAGCAGGAATACTTTAAAATCTGTTACATTAATTTATCACTAACTGAAATGAGAAACCTCTATATATCTCTTGTAGGCTGTGTCTAAACTACATCCCTTTTTTGAAAAAGGGATGTAAATTAGACACTTCAAAATTACAAATTAAGCCGGGATTTAAACTTCCCACGCTTCATTGCGTAGAGGTGGCCGTGGTTTTTTCGAAATGTGGCTTTTCAATAGAAAAATGGCAGTTTAGATGGGGATCTTTTGAAAATAAAATCCTTTTTTGAAAGATACTGTAAACCCCATTTTTTGAGGAGTACAGGATCTTTTGAAAAAGGGTTTTATTTTCAAAAGATCCCCGCCTAAACTGCCATTTTTCTATCGAAAAGCCACGTTTAGAAAAAACTGCGGCCGCCATTATGCAAATGAAGCACGGGAAATTTAAATCCCGGCTTCATTTGCAATTTTGAAGTGTCTAATTTACATCCCTTTTTTGAGAAGAGGGATGTAGTCTAGACCCACCCTCAGAAACAAATAGCCCCAGGCAAGGAAATACACTCTGTTAGTTCTACAGGTTGAACCCCCTGTTGTTTGGGATTCCTCAATCTGGCAACATCCATTATCTGGCAGGACCATGAATGTTTCAGGAGCAGAGACACCCGGTGGAGGACTGGCAGCTGGGCTGCCCATCTCCCCGAAAGCTGGGCTACCTGGTGTGCCACATCTAGGCAGCAAGGCACAACCCAGAGGGGCTGCCCAGCGGGGCCAGGACCCAGCGCATAGGGAACTGGGCTGCAGCTGGGCTGCCCAGAATAGCAGGGAAGGGCGTGGGAGGACTGGCAGGGCATCAAGGCTGGTGGTAAGGGGGAGTCAGCCAGGAGGCTGGTCCAGGGCTGGGGTGAGCCGGTAGCTGGGGAGCCAGATATGACCTCCCCTGATCTGGCAGAATCCCTCATCCAGGACTGGTCAGGTCCCAATGGTGCTATGCCAGGGAGGTCCAACCTGTAGATGGTTTTCTATCCTTTTGCTTAAGAGATTGCTTAAGATATGTAGCTCTGATCACATTTTTCTACATTTCTGGGATATGAAAAAGTTTAGCATTAAGTGCTTAAAAGCAATACTATAAAGAATATAGAAATATGAAACTTTCACAAAGTATCACTAATAGTTAAAAAAAAGAATGTTACAGAGCAAGTTTCTTGATTATTCAGAGTCTTTGGGAATATGCCAAATATTTGTAAATGCCCGCATATTACATTAGAAATGCAGTGACTTTGAAACATGGTGATACTTAGTTTCATGTACATGTTCCCCCTTTTAAGACATCATCTTTTTCTTACATTCTACTGAGCAGAAGACCATTCCTTCTATTGGCATGAATTTCTGGCCAATTAGACTCTTGCTACAACAGGAACACAGGAAGCATTCTGTTGTGGCATGCCAGTTGAAGTTGTTGTAGGTTACACGTTGAACTTCTGGATCAATAGCATTATGACAGCCTTGGCAGACCTGATGAGTGAAAATAGCAATCTAATTATAAACACATTCTCTCTCCAGTTTCAGGAAGAGGTAGAAGCTAACCAATGGTGGAAGAGGGCATGGGAGCTGGGGAACTGGGCCTGGGGAGCAGTGGAGGGCTGGCTGGCACTGGCTGCCTGGCTCATGATGGGGCCACTGAGTCAGAGGCAGTGACTGCTGGCTCTGTGCTGGCAGGCCTGGTGCTGGCACAGGCACTGTGGCAAGAAGCTACCCCTTTAAGGGCTCCAGGGCTGGGGGAGAGGAGAGGAAGTTTTCCTGATTATGCCCAGAGTGGCCACCAGAGCACCTTGGGAAGGGCTGGAGGCCCGCTATTCTGAATAAGCATCTACACAGAGCTTATTTCAAATTAGCTATTTTGAATTTGGCATTATTCCTTGAAGAATGAAGTTTACCAAATTCGAAATAAGCGCTCTGCTATTTTGATTTAATTTCGAAATAGCGGTTTGGCTGTGTAGACCCTAGTAAAGTTTTTTCGAAATAAGGGCTGTTATTTCGAAATAACTTTGCTGTGTAGACATACCCTTAGATAGATATTAGCAAATGTGCAGGGCTCTAGATACAAAATTAGTATCTGCGTTTACAAAAATTACTTGGATATTTGCACCTACATACACAGATGCAGATACCTGTGGTTATAAAGCGGACAGCCACGGACTTGCAGGGTTCTATTTATTTGGAACTGGAAATACAATCAGGCAGCAGTACATCCCTCTTCCCCCCCAAAAAAGGGTAAATACTGCACAGTTCTGTGTTAAGTAAACTGATAACAAAAATAAAGGAAGTGTTTAGAAAAAGATTTGAATAAGTAAGGAAACTGTTTCAGTGCTTGTTTCAATTTAAATTAAGATGGTTAAAAGCAGCATTTGTCTTCTGATGGTACAGCTCTGGAGTTGTACCAAGTTAATGTTCAGTTGTAAACTTTTGAAAGAACCACCATAATGTTTTATTCAGAGTTGCAAACATTTCAATTATGAACAACCTCCATTTCCTGAGTGTTTGTAACTGAGGTTCTAATGAAGCATTATATGTATCATGCCTAGACCTTGTATTCAAGGAGTTGAAAGAAAAATCTTAAACTCCAAGGCAATTCAGGAACTATGTAAAAAGGGAGATTTTAAATTCTTGGTAATATATAGAGAAAAATCTTATAATTTATGCTCATACATAATTTAGGGGCTGTTCTTGCCCTCAACAAAAACAATCATTCACATCAGTGATTGCAGGACTAAGCCTATAGAAAAAAAGACACCCCTGAATGAAAAGCATTAACAATGCTTATAGCATTCCTAGTGTGGATCTCATCAATTAATTGTCAACATACCTACAGTAGATGTTCTAGTCCTTTAACAGATGAATAGACCAATGTTAACTAATATGTGTGGTTAAAGTTACTGCCAAAACTACAAAGTGAAAGTCAAAACCCCAACTCTTGCTCTTCCCACTAGACCACACTCACTTCCTGTTTCATGATGGATGTGCACTATTACTTTATGTGTAACTGGTAAGACTTGAAAAGTAGTGATGAAGTCTGATATAAAAACCCCTGATGGTGTTGTGAAGAAACTGACAGTTAAAGGTGGGAAAATGGTAGCAGCACTGCTTTACATTAGCAAAATGGATTAATGTCTCCTACACCTTAAAGCTATCCTCCTAGCCCGTTAAGCTAAATAAGTCATCATTATTGTAATCAGTGTTGTTGTAGCTGTGTTGGTCACAGGAAAAAAACAGACCAAGTGGACGAGGTAATATATTTTACTGGATCGGCTTTTGTTGGTGAGACACAAGCTTTTGAGTTTACAAAGATCTTCAGGTCTGGGAAAGGTACTCAGAGCGCCAAAGCTAAATATATTTCCCAGACCTGAAGAAGAACTCTGTGAAAGCTCAAAAGTTTGTCTCTCCTCACCAACAGAAACTGATACAGTAAAAGAGATATTATGTCACTTACAAAGCCATCATCATCCCAATTTAAAATCTTTGTTTCTAAGTAGTCTTGGTTCAAGTTTACACACTAAATGCTCTCAGTTGTCTAGTAGGTTAACTGATTGCAGTCTTTTAATCTGCTTCTATATATACACACACACATTAGAAAATTGTTTCAGTATCAAGTGAAAGTAGAAAACAATTGATTGACTTCAACAAACGGAAACAAGTCATACTTAGTATGGATGAGAATGTGATAGCATTCTGTAGTGTCATATGATGTTGTGCTCCCTATTTCTGACAGATCAAGCTCACTTCAAATATCTTACCACAGCATGATTCTTCACGTAGCATGGTTTGCAGACAGGCTTGTCATTTACCATGACATAGATTTCCCCAGCCAAGACGCAGTCACAATCAAAGCAGCAAAAGTGTTTCAGATGCCAACTTTGACCCTCTGCTTGAGTATATTCATTGCTGAATATCAGCTATGGAGGGAAAAACACCAGAATTGTATCATTTGAACAGTATTTCTGTCTAGGAATCTTTATACCACTACCAAGAAACATTGCCATGTTTCGAAAATTGGTGAGCTGATTCCACTGTTTATGAATCCAGATTGTTCCTATAAACTAGGGATGTAATAGTGTAGTCAATTAACTGATAAGCAAAAGCTTATCAGTTAATGCTATAGACAATGTTATTGACTACCTGCATTCTTTCCCTCTTCCCCACCTACAAGTAAATATTTTAGCAGTCTGGCCAGCAGCCTGGCTTGCAATGGGTCCAGGACCTATCCCTGCTGTGACTCTGCATTTAAAGTGTATTAGGAGCCAGGCAGGCAAGCAGCACGACTCAGTTCCAGCTCATGCCAGGTCTGGGAGCTCGGAGTCCACCCCCACTTTCCGCCCACCGGACAGGAACTGCTGCCACCCCATGCTGCTGCCTCTGTATCAGAGGCAGCAGGTGGAAGCCAGTATTTATGGGGAGCTAACTTTTAAACTGGCTCCCCTCAAGGACTGGCTCCCGCCTGCCACCCTGCACTGCTGCCTCTGATACAGAGGCAGCAGCGTGGGATGGCAGGGTCTCCCTGGGAGTGGGGCCAGGAGTGCACTGGCTGCCAGCCCCACCTCGGGGGACTATAGAATAGTCGAGTAACCTCATAAATGATCACTTAATTGATTATTCAATTAACCAATATTTAACATGCTTACTATTAACATGCACGTTTAAAATTACATTTAGTTGGCTTTGTTTTGGAGACATTCTAATGATTGTTAACACAGTAGGGTCCAATGGCACTGATCAGTATAATCTCTGCATTTTTCATTAAGATATTTGTATAATTCACAGGGCATTCCACCTACTGTCCTTAGCCAGAAAGACTTAAACAAGGCCAAGCTAACTACATTGTATTCCACATAAGTCATCTCTTATTTAGTTGATTAAAATGTATCATTCAACACTTTGTATGTCACCGTTTTGTTCAAATTCAATTACTTTCAGAATCAAAAGGAAGAACTGGATCACAGTAAAAAAAATAAATATATATTCCAAATATGCACACTATGGGGCTACCTCATCACATCCAGCACATCGGGGTTTCTCGCTGTCACAGTAATGTCTTCCACAATATAGCTTTCCGCTCTTCCAGAAGTAGATCATGTCCACAAGGAGTTCACTACAGGTGCAGCAGACAAAACAAGCAGGGTGCCACAGTTTGTCATATCCAGCACGCTCAGCATAAACAGCTGGATCCCCTTCTTTCATATTTAGTTTGCAGCAGAAGCAGGACTAGAATGAAGCCATCCAAATTAAGTCAGATATAAATGTTGGTTTTTTTATAGATATATTTATATAGCCTCATTTTATATTTCAGTAAATCCTAACTTCCTAACCTTCCTAAGGAGGTGAAGTTACTCCCAAGGTCAAGGTTAGTAAATTTAATCCCAGGTTTAATTAAGCAATAATACAAGAATGCAAATTAACTAGGTGGTGGACATTCATCCACTGGAACTGGACAGAGTACAAGAAAATTTCACATGGTTCATGGAACAGTATGAAAGTGAATTAAGTGCATGTTACTACAGGAGTTCTATAGGCTGTGTCATACAGGAGGCTAGACTAAATGATCACAGTGCTTTTTGCCTTAGAATCTGAGCAGAGTCAAGAACAGCAAACAAGAGGTGCCTGACCATTCTCCCATTAGTATTATTTTGTGTTCCAACTCTTGGCTACACTGAGGGAACTAGTGAAACCAGCAGTTGCTGAAATAAAATTGGATTCCATGAAATAAGAATAAGGCCAGATACTTTTAAGTATTGAGAAGAAATTCTGAAATAGTAGCTGTGTCTGCCAAACATTAAATGCCGGTATTGTTCCTATTTCAAAAATCTTTGTGTTAAGCCTACCCTCCTATTCTACTGAGCCATTCATGGCTGTTGTCCAATTATCTATCTTTGGGCAGGGGGAAGGAAGAGAAAAGTATAAACACGATCACATTACAAATAGGTTCCAAGAAGTTTAGGGATAGTGTTGTACTAATATTTATATTCTATACAGAAGTGGTTTTGTCTGCCAGGTGGAGAGCAGAGACTCTACATGCTATTTAGTTTATTTATCACTTGTACATTTGATGCACTGATTGATTTTGTCTTACTTTGTATCTTTTTTCCTTCCTCCAATAGCGTTGACTATGCAACTCTCTATTGACTAGCTACTGTGATCCCCATATTCTGTTTTCTTTCAATTTTTTACAAAACTTTAGTCAAAAACAAAATAGGCTACTGTGCTTTTCACTCCTTTCAAATAAAATATCTCCTGGAAGTGTACATGAATGGGAGAGCCTGGATAACAAAGAAACTGTTGGAGGGGAAAGTAGTGGAAGAGGTAAATATTTTTTTAGCTCATCTCCTTACTTCAGGCCTGCTTATGCTCCCATAGGAAAAAAACTTCTAGTTGGCTCCAATTAGTTTCAACCTGAGCTAGAGCAGGTCCTCCATCTCCCCTGTAACTCTCTAGCCTTGTGAGATAAAGAAGGGGCATTGTCCACACAAGATTTTTTTCCACAAGACATAAAAGTTCAATTCATGGAACCCCGACTATCCAATGTTCCTGCTCTACAAGACTTTTTATTTATAGCAAAACAAAAAAATAATTGTAATGAAAATACTAGTGGGCTGAGCCCTGTGCTCACTACGCTTGCCAAGCAGTCAGAGAGTGTGACAGTGTGACGACATCATTGCATGAGAGCTTGATCACCTTATTTTGTTGCCTGGCAGGAAAAACATATAAATGTGAGTGAGAGAGCGATTTGAGTGTGTCCTGACACCTTGACAAAACCTAATTTTTACTTTTACTGGGAGAGTCCCAACTCCCCCCTTGTATTCAGTTTGGAAATACATACATATATATATATGGGTCTCAAATGTCCAATGTCACTATTTGCCCCCTTCTTACTAGGGCAAATCATCTATACTCAAGTGCTTTAGCTTATACCCTCCTAGAAGATTTAAATGGGAGAGAACTGGCAGGAGTGAATTTTCTATAAATGTTCCTCCATAGGGGGTTGTGAACGATGTTCCCCTTGATCAAATGCAATTCAGACCAGTTTGTCATTAGGGTGTCTTGTGAGGTATCACACTTTGCACATGGGATTTTTTTTTTTTAAACAGGAAAGATATTGTTGCTGCAGTATCACCCAAGAAGGTACAGAGTGCATGGCAATATCTTGTTGTATTTTAGCTTAATTTCACCATAATAGGTGATTTGCTACACGTGGGCACATTATTTTAGCTTGCAGTGGTAGCAACCATTATTGCAATAGCAATTCTGCTATTTATTTCAAAAAGTAGTTTTCAATATTTAAGTTTGTTGCAGAAGGTAAGGATAGTAAAGATGGTCACATAAAGTTCCTTAACTGCATCAGTGCACACTTAAATTAAAAACTGGACAACAAACTACAGAATCTTGCCTAATGTTAAGAATAAATATTATGATGCACATATATAAAATGAACTCTAAAATTACAGATTCCTTCCCCATTCAGCCCAATACCATCCATCTATTACCCCCCGCCCAAGATGCTCTGAAGAAAGAGTTCCTTGTTAATAGTTCATGTGAATAATATGAATTCCACAGTCTATCCACTCTTCACAACCCAAGAGCAATGCTGTTCAGGGAGAAGAAAATAAATAAGTAGTAAAAGATGAATTCTTAATTTCTGGTAACAAGTCACCTGCGGTTGAGTCTAGCTTGCTAGCTAAACTGCACTTCTTTATATTTACACCCAGCTGGAGTTTGCAACCTTTAATCATAACAAAGCAAGTACGGCTAAAAAAGGCTTGTACAGTAAAACTCCAGTTGTCCGGCATCCAGTGGTCCGGCACTCCTGCTTGTCCGGCATCACCTGGAACCTGGAAGTGCTCCAGGCAGCTGGACAATTGGAACTGCTCTGCCCTGGGCTTCCAGGAGTCAGCCGCTGGTCAGTTTCAGCAGCGGGTGACTTGGGGAAGTCTGGGGCAGAGCATAAGAATACAAAGGAACACAAGAGGTAGTATTTATTTGCTGCATTTTTGTGGAACAGTCCACTAAGAGATCTTATTCATATCCTTGTTGAGACAATATACTACCAATACTGGGAATTTAATGCCATCCCCTAAACATTGCACAGAACTGAAGATAATAGCAGACAAAGAAAATGTGGTTCTCAATATCAACATCTGACTAGTCAAAATATCAGTTATACAGTCTGACTGGTGAGGAAACTACTTTGTTCGGAATATATAATATTTTGGTTCTAGGTTTAAAAAAACCCAAAACAAACCAAAACAAACAAACCTCCCAGCAAATTTCTCCCCAGCAAGAGGACAAAGGAAACAGGTTACTAAGAACATTTCTTCCCCTTAGGAAATTAGTTTATAGCATAAAGAACATTATTCCCATCTACAATCACCTCATTAAGAACCACACTGTTACATTACTTATCAGAATAAGGTATAATTGTCTACATAGTTAGAAAGTTTAGAAGTGTTCGCTGTAAGCAGTTATTTAATATTACCAAGAGTCTTGCATTTCAACCAAAGGATATTTCAAATGCCTCCAATGTACGAGCTCAGTAGGTTAAAATAGTAGATTAAATGGTATCCGACAACAGTCCACTTGTAGGCTTTAATATTACTGGCTGCTATTTTTACACTTACATATTGGGATCCTTTTTGATTTGCTGACTTGTCCTCCATTGCCCCTACAGCTGCTGAGGTGCTTCTGTCACCATTATTTGCATTATTCTTGTCAGTGGCTTTAGCTTCCACCTCATTAGGGAACTTGACATCCCCCACACCAAGTGCCTCGTTCTTGTATTTCTTCACAAATTGCTCCATCTGCTTCACCTCATTAGGAGATAACTCATGGCATTTCGAAGGATCCTGATCATGAGCAGGCAGTTGCTTTGCCAACTGTTTCTTCCTATACTGAGCGCCTTCTGAGCCAGCCACAGGTTGTTTCTCCTTCGGAAGCATCTGCATATATTGCCTAGCCTAAACCAGGAAGAATTACATATAAGATGACACTTCAGTTATGGAATCTAGCTTTTTAAGCAAGTAGCTAAAAATCAACAACAGTCAAATTCATCACTTGCAAAATCTTCTGTATAAACATTAAACTCCCAAATTTTAGTAGTTCAAGATGAATGCAGTAGATTAACTGACTTGTGCCCATTATGAAAACATTCCCATTTCTAACTGGATTGTTCCCTACATTTAAAAATTGTGGTATTAACTCCCATAAGTTATAAATCCAACGTTTAATATTTATATAGCACTCTGAAACACCATCAACATGTCTGTAAAGTAGCTAAGTATTATACAGATGGAGAAACCAAATCCAAAAAAGCATTAGGCAGCTTGCCCAAGGCTCAGTACCAGATAAGCAAAAGAGGGAGATTTAGCGTCAGGAAAAAAGGTACAAAACTAAAAACACAATCTGTAAATGAATGCTAAGTACTGAAGGGCTTGAAATATGTAATTTTACTTAAGTCATTGAAAAAAAGATACTGCATCCTATCAGAGAGACAGGCCATAAAGACAGGATGTACAGATATGGATCACATTGAACTCCAGTATATAAAGTTAACAATTCAAGTTAAAAAGTAAAATAAAAATCCTCAAAAGGCTATCCAAGTGTCTCATCTGGTTGAGCTGCTAACAAACTGAAAAGAGCTCTTCCTTTAGATGTCAACACTGAGCTTGTTCTTACCATATACAGTAACAGAAATGTGTAGCTCAGAGTGTTTCCCTTTGCTTTAAACAATGACATAAATTGTATTTTTATAGTACATCTAATTTCTTTCAGGCCTTCTAGAAAAGGACAGATTTAGGCATTTGAAAATTCTCTTAGCTGCTATTACTAAAGGCACATGTCTAATAATTAGGATTAAACACTGCATTAGGCAATAACGCAGCTGCTTCCCCAACACTCCTGAAGTAAAAACCTCACAGACAGTATGCATTAAACTATAATATACTGAAATTTGTATGAAGACATAGGTGGGACAGGCTGAATAGCAGAACATTTTTATTTGGGAAGTGGAAGGGTAGGGGGAAGAGAAGGAGAGAATCAGGTTTTAAAGTATCTGGACATTTTAAAAGCTATAAACAAGGATATCCTATACGAGACCCACAAAAACTAACCCTTTAACTAAGTTGATTTCCACAGCCTCCCCTTCAACCACCAACATAGAAAAACACTCCAGTAAAAATGTTACTACTAGTTCTGCATTTCTTACCAGGGTCTGATTTTGAACAGGGGGAGCCCATTCATAAGTCACAGTATTGATGGATATATTCTTCTTGGCAGATACCGGATTAGTCAGTATCATTACGTTGCGTTTATACATGGGAATCCCATCAGTTTTCAGCTTTGCAATAAGGGTTGTGTATTTTGTATCTTCAAAGAGCTTCCCTACTTTCCGATCTTCCTCGTTGCTTGTGAGGACATCATGTTCCTCTTGGCCACATTTGCAGTTTCGACATATTTTTCTATAAATTTTGGAGAAATGTAGGCAGTTAGCACCTTGACTTCAGGCTGCCTCTGAAACTAAAGAAGTTTTCCACAATTCCTGTAGTTATCTTCTTTGCTCTTAAAAGACCCATTCTTTATAAATAAACCTCAAGTTGTAATTTCTTTATCAGTTTCCACACACCCCTTTTATTGCATTTGCACACTGAGGTTGTTATTACAAAGTTACTAATAACTGCAATACCTGGCTTTGTTTTAAAACACTTGCTCAAGAGGACAAATAAAAATCTATATTTGAAGTAGATACCACAAACACAGATTACAAGAACGGCTATATACTAACTCAGACCAATGGTCCATCTAGCTCAGCATCCTGTTTTCTGAGAATGGCAAGTGCCAGATGCTTCAGAGTGAATGAACAAAACAGGACAATTTACTCTAGTGATCTACCTCCTGTCATCCAATCCCAGCTTCTGGTAGTCAGAGGGTTAGGGGCACTCAGAGTATGGGGTCTTTACATCTCTAGCAGGTAGCAGCAGAAGGTGATTTGCAGCCAGTAAACAAGTGACTGGTGAGATACACAGTGGAGATGAATTGCAGATAGCAGGGCACCCAGCCAGAGCAAGTGCTCAGATGACAAAGCAAGCAAGGGGCCTTCTCCTCGGAGTGGGAGGTGAACTCACAGACATTGAACTCTGAACCCTGGGTCCTCAGTGACCAAGTACAAATGAGTGACACAGGAATGGGATAGAGACTATAACACTGCAATTCAAGTTTACTACTTTGGAATGAAACAAAGTAAACTGAAATAAAGTATGCCATCTGATCAAACACCCTGCTACAGCTCGGGACCAAAGTTATATTAACATACCCACAGCAGCACTCTATCAACCTCTCTAAGACAAAGAAAACTGAGGTGATCAGAGAACTCATTTACAGCACAGAGAAGTTTAATAACCAAGAAGAGGAAAAAACCTCAAGATACTTGAATAGCTGGAAAGTTTTAGAAGTTTATACATCATTCTGACTGACTAACCAATTATGGATTAAAATGAATATTGTTTTTAATTGAGTTTTTTTTTTTAAAAATGTTGGTTTAACAAATATCCGATTATTCTTCAAAATAAGCCTATTTAAAAACAAATTTGGGAAAAAATGTCAACCTATGTTAAAGCCTAAGTTCACTGCAATCTAATCTATTAAAAATATTTAAAATAAAAATAGTAAGCAATATGAAGTTTTAAAGAAACCTACATCACAGAACTGGAGGAAGTCACTGGCTCAGCTCCGTCCTGATCCAGAGTTTCCTGAACTGCTAAATCAGCTGTAGACAGCAGCAGCCTCTTCTGGTGCTTAATGAATATTTTTTCATTTTAGTGTATTCAAATAGTTCCAATCAATGACTAATTCAAAACTAAAGGAGCTGAAAGCAGTTTGTTTTTCCCTTCAAATTTATGTATAAACTCTCAAGGTGTGTTTAGATTACAGGATATTTCAAAAAAAATGGCCTTTTTTCAAAAAACCTTCCCCTGCGTCTAGACTGCTGCCGCGTTCTTTCGAAAATAAATCGAAAGAACGTGGCAGTTTTTTTGACCAGGGAAAACCTCCTTTTACAAGGAAAAACATCTTTTTTTCAAAAGTGCTCTTTCAAAAAAAGGTGCTATGTAATTCAAACTGTGCTTTTTCGAAAAAGAGCATCCAGACTGCCCCTTTCGAAAGAGGCTTGAAGTCTAGACGTATAATAGCCACATATAACACTTCAGCTGTTTAATAAGCAGTTTTAAATGCAAAACATTTTTTGATAAAATGATACTTTGTGTCCTGTACATTAGAGATACATTTATTTAATAAAATTTTAAATGCTGTTGTGTATTTAATTGAATTCAAATTTCCATACAAAAAGAGCTTGATGCAAATAATAAGGAAAGAAAAATAACCTAGTAACTAAGAAGTGCAACATTCCCTATTGTCATCAAATGTTTAAAATTAACAATGGGTAAGTGTAAGTAAAGAAAATATATTGCTTAAATGTTCACAGATGCAGCATGTCCTTCTGTCCTTTTTGATAAAAAGAAGCACAAAATGTAGGGCAAAGATTATATTTAGCTGCAGATCAAAATAGGTTTAACGATTACAAACCAATGAGAGAATCAATCTTTCTGTAGGAAACTAATGAAAAACAGTTAACAGTGCCCTCATGCCTGGTGTTTAAATCCTCAAGCCAGTAAATCTTTTCAATCAAGTTAGGGTTGCTAATATTCTAATTGCACACAACCAAACACTTGTCCCATTCTTTCCCTAAGGCTTGGACCAACCCTCCATTCATCTCATCTGCCCTCCCTCTGTCACATGCTCTTCCCCACCCTGTCAGCCGACAGTCAGGGCAGTGTTTGTGTGTGTGTGTGTGTTACTGAGAAAAGGTTTAACGTCCGTGCCTTTACCGCTAGGACCGGGGTCCCGTCGCGGAGGGCTGACAGACGCCCCAGAAATTTATAGGAAGAGCTTATTCCATCTCAGATTTCAGCTGCTAGCATACAGGATCCCTTCGCAGCGGTCAGTCTAGGGAAGACTGAGAGATGCCCCAACGGATCTGTCACCTGGGAGTGACACGATCCAAAACGCCCAAACTCTTCCTATACCTGTCCCTTATGACCAGCTGAAGTTCTTTTAAATTGTGCTTTGTTCTGTTACAGCAACTGAAGGAGTCAGGTTAAAGCTTAAACAGTTACAGGTTTATTAAAGAAGCTTATAAATCATATGGTTACAATGACTATTGCTCTATTTTTTAACTGCTAGCAAATATAGATCTTAAAAATGGTTACAAAGAAAATAAAGATAGAAAATAGAAATAATGGTACCAAGTGACAGCTTAATCTTTAAAGAGCTCTAAGTCTATGTGTATACTTAAGACAAAGGACCACATCCAGGTACAATTTTTACCCCCTTCTGTGCCTCTCGATTCCAGCGGGTCAAGCCAGGGCCGGTCCATCAATTCCTAGGAAAGACGAATACGAGATGGGCATCCCCGTGGAACCTCGGGAGGTCAAACACCTAACCCGACCAGCAGATAGATGGTAGATTGACACTCAGAGTAAATGTGCTGCTGGACCCATCTTTATATCCATAGCGGCCCGTTTCCTCTTTCTTATCTAAGATGCCAAATTGTACTGGTCCGTCTTTGTGATGCCAGTTCTTACAAGCAAGTTTCAACTTAATTTACACTTGCAAGAGAGATAACTATATTGTGAGTACTAGACATTTTTTTTACTGGGCGAGAGATTCACCTCCCGCGGACGGCTGTGTGTTCATATCAATATGGGTTTCAGTCAAGGGCACTTCTTGGCAGCCTCTTGGTCAGCAATTGGCATATCTCTGTTTACAGCCATTCATGGTCACTGAGCCTGCATAACCGGGCCTTCTGTTCGAGGCTTTTACTGCTCTGTGTGCCCTGTATGCTCCAGGCAAGCAAAGATGGATGTTACAGGGGGGTTCCTGTCTGGCTACACGCCCTCATTCACTCAGGGAATGTCTACACTACCACCCTCGTTCGAACTAGGGTGATAATGTAGGCAACTGGAATTGCAAATGAAGCCCGGGATTTGAATTTCCTGGGCTTCATTTGCATAAAGCCGGGCGCCGCCATTTTTAATTGTCCGCTAGTGCGGACTCCGTGCCATGCGGCACGGACTAGGTAGTTCGGACTAGGCTTCCTAGTGAAATGAGGAGTAATGGTAGTTCGCACTGGATCCCCCTTGTCCGCATGTTTGTTAACCCCTTCAAAGAACTCTAACAGATTAGTAAGACAGGATTTCCCTTTACAGAAACCATGTTGACTTTTGTCCAACAAATTATGTTCTTCTACATGCTTCACAATTTTATTCTTTACTATTGTTTCGACTATTGTTTCCGGTACTGAAGTTAGACTTACCGGTCTGTAATTGCCAGGATCGCCTCTAGAGCCCTTTTTAAATATTGGTGTCATATTGGCTACCTTCCAGTCATTAGGTACGGAAGCCGATTTAAAGGATAGGTTACAAACCACAGATAATAGCTCAGCAATTTCCCATTTAAGTTCTTTTAGAACCCTTGGATGAATGCCATCCGGTCCCGGAGATTTGTTAACATTAAGTTTTTCTATTTGTTCCAAAACCTCCTCTAATGACACTTCAATCCGGGACAGTTCCTCAGATTCATCACCCACAAAGGACGGTGCAGATTCAGGAATCTCGCCAACGTCCTCAGCCGTGAAGACTGAAGCAAAGAAATCATTTAGTTTCTCCGCACTGGCTTTATCGTCCTTGATTGCTCCTTTTATAGCTCGATCATCTAGGGGACCCACAGGCTTTTTAGCAGGCTTCCTGCTTCTAATGTACTTAAAAAACATTTTGTTATTTCTTTTTGAGTTTTTGAATAGCTGTTCCTCAAAATCTTTTTTTGCTTTTCTTATTACATGTTTACACTTGATTTGACAGTGTTTATGTTCCTTTCTATTTATCTCACTAGGATTGGACTTCCACTTCTTAAAAGATACCTTTTTGTCCCTCACTGCTTCTTTTGCTCTTACCCCGCAGCGTAAAGGAATAATAGGTACTTCACGCTGCTTCTCCTTGTAGGCATAGATCTTTCTGAGCATGAGTAAACTTGCTTTTAACTTGATTTGAGCGCAAAGATAGATTGTAAATAAGGGTGCGTGCTAGAGATAGAGTTTTCAGGCTAATTTAAATAAATGGGAACACCCTGAACTGATAAGCTTGAAATGTAGATAAAGTGAGGACAAAGCAACTGGTCCTTGCACAATTTTGCTACATGCCCAAACAAGTTACATTCAAGAATTGATGTTCATAGCTACAAAAAAATGTACATAAACAATGTAGTGTTTATGATTTTGTATTGTGGAATCACCCTGTATGTAAATAGGG
This sequence comes from Pelodiscus sinensis, assembly GCF_052426305.1. Lineage (NCBI taxonomy): Eukaryota > Metazoa > Chordata > Testudines > Trionychidae > Pelodiscus > Pelodiscus sinensis. The sequence goes on from NC_143052.1 coordinate 48,040,685, forward strand.
TTGTCAGATACTTTCACAAAAAAAGACTGGGGGACCAAACTTGTTGAGCACAAAAAAAAGGGGAGGGGGGGAAGGGGGAGCTGTGCCTTTACATTTCTGCACTCCATGCCAGATGCAGCAGGGGGAAAATATACAGTATTTTCTTTTCATTTGTTTTTTTTAAACCGGACAGAAGATGCAATTACCGGACTGTCCGGGTGAAAACCAGACACCTGGCAACCCTATATGTAAACTCCATGCCTGGGCCCAGCCAATCTGTGTATGTAGTTGTTCCATGGCCAAGTTACCTAATTAAGTTACATTGAGTGACAGAGTTTTTTTTGATCCCAGAGAACAAGATGAAATGTTGGATGAGGTGTTTCTGGATAAGCTAAGTGGAAAAGGTCTTGAAGGAAATCCTAACATCCCCAGTCTTTGAGGTACAAATGAGGTACAATGAGGTACAAAATTTGGCTTACGCCACCATATTTCCCAGCTCCTGGTACAGCTCTGGACAAAGGGTTGGAGCATAGACCTTGAAGAAAGTATTGGTCCCAAATAGCTTTTTGTGATCTAGGCAGGCTATTAGCATCTTTTGGTATTCACACAGTAGTGCTAATTCTCACACTGCATTTCAAAGTTGTCGGAACATTCCTGGAAGAAGGTTACATTATGGGACTCCATTCTACATTATGGTTGACTCCCCTGTAGGGGAAAATATGTATCCATACTGTTGAGAAGTATACAGGCAGTCCCCGGGTTACGTACAAGATAGGGACTGTAGGTTTGTTCTTAAGTTGAATTTGTATGTAAGTCGGAACTGGTACATATTATAGGGGAAACTCTAGCCAAACATTTCTCCAGAGCTCAGTTTTATTCTCCCACACCTCACTTCCCTCAGTCCTTTATTCTCAAGCTGAGGTGTCAGCTGAGAAAAGCCGCTCCGTCTCCCTGGTCTGCTGGGGGGGGGGGGGGGCACTAGCTTCGCGTCTCCCTGGTGTGCTGGGGGGAAGCAGCTAGTGCGGGGTTGCCTCACCCCGTTTGTAAGTAGGGATCCGATGTAAGTCGGATCCATGTAACCCGGGGACTACCTGTAGTTCTCAATCTTTTCCCTACCGACCCCTTAATAGATAAACCTGCATGCAGATCTCCAACCAGAGGCTGTGTGTGTGTGCGTGGGGGGGAGAGGCGGGGTATCTGGGTCACATGTGCTCGCCCTGTTTTCTGCCTTCCATTTGGCCATGCACCCTGAAGTGCCAATGTAGCCGGGTAGAACAGTGCTACTGCTTAATCCAGGAGTCAATGACTGTGAGGTAACCCCTTCTGATGGCAGGAGAGATATTTCTTCTGCAGTGATGCTGCAATTTTTGGTTGCTCCCTCTCCCCAGCACAACCCAGGCAGGGTTACCTACTGAGGCAAATCAAGGGGTAGAGTTCTGCTACCTGAGGCTGGTCTTGGTGGACCCCTGAAATCTGCTGCACAGGTCCCACCCCAGTTGAGAGCCAGTGCTGTAGAATATTAATGTAAGAGAATGCATGAAGTTTTTTCCTTTTGAAGGGCTGTTTTGCCAAGTTTATAGGGATATGCATTTCAACACTTTCCTTGCTTTCCAGGAGTGGGCAAAAACCTGCAGGAATGATTCTTTCATCAATTAACTCTACATTTAATTTGATTAGTAGATTCCACATTGCCTTACTTTAATAGGCTTTAGGTTTTTATTTTATATAGTGTTGTATATAGCTACCTCTTAAAAAGTAAAATCCTGACAGTGATAAAAAGTTCAGAAATGAAAAAAACAAACAGAAAAAGCTAAACTGCTCAGGCAAAAGTATGTATTGTGGGTAAGTTGAAGCCTTAAGACTACAGGATGAATACCACACTGAGAAGAAGCAGATGCATCCTCACTACATAGGCTTTCACAGTTATGATAACCCAGTATAGACAGAGGTGTTTATTTTTTAAAATCTTAGACTCTCAACCAATCCTGTAGCAATTCGAAAATCCTCCATAGTTACATGGCTTCACAATCATACTATTTAGAATGCCCTATTTAAAGCTTTCACTTTTGTCTTTCAAGCCATTTTGTGCTATGGACAGAAAAAGGCTTAGAGTTTCTAGACCTGGTCTTTTCCAAAGAAGGGATAAGCAATGACCAAATAGATAGCCATTATAACTTTCACTCTTGTTCTCCAGAAAGAGCCTATGGATCTTTTACACACACACAAGGAGAATCCCAGCAGCCTTCTGAAGTGTGCTATGCTAGCTTTGGGCTTGACATTAGAGAGGGAGTTTCCAAACTGTGGCCATGCCAGCACAGTTGGGGACATTACAATCCCTCTGTGTGGTTGACACTATTTTGCTCTGCATGGCATGACCTCTTATACACAGTGCATGCAAGATAATGATTCATGGAGGATGCCATTTTGTAGAGCAAAATGGCATCCTCTATATGATATGACCTCATAGTATGGGCATCCAACGTCAAACTGTGTGGAGGATGCCATTTTGCTCTTCAAAAATGGCGTCCTCCATACTGTCTGGGTCCTGGGAAAAAATAATTAAAAACAGGATGACACTAGCAAAAAGCTTGGGAACCCTTGCAAGCCCATTAAAACTGAAACAGTGGAGTGCAGCTTCAAATTATGTCCAGTAGAGGGAAGTGCTAGACTGATATCATGCAGAATGTATTCCGACAGATGTTAAAAACCATCCAAACAGTTGTTGCATTTAACAATCTCATTTAAGCCTTACAACTTTACATAACATAAGAACGGCCATACTGGGTCAGACCAAAGGCCCTTCTAGCCCAGTATCCTGTCTACCGACAGTGGCCAGCACCAGGTGCCCCAGAGAGAGTGGACCGAAGACAATGATCAAGCGATTTGTCTCCTGCCATCTCTCTCCAGCCTCCGACAAACAGAGGCCAAGGACTCCATTTTACCCCTTGGCTAATAGCCTTTTATGGACCTAACCTCCATGAAATTATCTAGCTTCTCTTTAAACTCTATTATAGTCACTTTAACAGCAACTCAGGCTGCAATTGTCACTCCTACGGCCCACACTCTTGTTTCAGTGAAAAGATTGCCTTGAATGGACTAGCTAACAAATGAAAAGCTGATCAAATTAATGTTTTGTCCATTTGGCTGATACCCTATTTAAAATATGAGCACTTTTGTTTCAAGCTAGTATGCTCAACTGAATAGTTTTTCAGCTGCGTTTCCTGCTCCTGACTGATAAACTGCTGCAACACACACTCATAGGTCTGCATTTTCATTTAACAAAACTTGGAGCTCCTTTTTATTCATTACCCATTTATACATCACAATGCACTTTACAGACTACTTGCTTCACTTTATAAGGCCATTTGAGAAGAAGAATAGGTCAGTAGTTAGGGGCAATAGACTGCGGATTGGCAGACACTGGTTCAATTCGCCACACTGCCAGAGATCTCCTTCGTGATCCTGGGCAAGTCACTTAGCCTCTGTGCCTTGGTTCCCTCTCCCCCATGTAAAAAAGGAGATTTCTTTCCTATCTGAAATATTATTCATAGCCTAACACATTCTACTCTTATCGGATATAAAAATGGGAATTTTCACTCTCATTCTGAAAGTGCCAGTCTTGATTACCCATTTTAAATATTTCCAACAAATGCCTCCATGTTTTCTCCTATGAATGAATGCCCCATAAATATTTGCAAAGCCCCTGCATTGTCCTCAAAATTTTTCTATAAGATCTCTTAAAAATACCCTTGACAATTATTCAATTGATTTTCTGTGATCACTATTTTTTTTTAAATGATGACCAGTACTTTTCTCCTGCATCCTCCTAGTTGGTTTTTATCTGCCTATTGTCTACATTTTACACTTAGCCTGTGTCTAGACTGCAGGGTTTTTTCGAAAAAAGTAGCCTTTTTTCGAAAAAACTTCACCTGCAGATTACAAATTAAATCGAAATTAAATCGAAAGAACATGGCTTTTCTTTCGATGGCAGTACTCCCCATTTCACGAGGAAGAACGCCTTTTTCGACGGAGATCCATCGAAAATAAGTGAGTGTGGACGTGGGGAGGCCTTTTTTTTGAAAATAATGGCCTCCAGGAAGAAGCCCTGGTGGACAATCTGGGGCATGCCTTGCATGTCTCTGGTTCCTGTCTGCAGCCACTTTTTAAAGGGACAGTCACCCTCACAGCCACTTGTGGCATCAAAGCAGCCAGAGCACATGGCTGTTCAAGTGCAGCCATGTCCCACCCCCAAGACCCTCCTGGCCCTTCCAGAGAGCCTTCTGGGGACCCAACCAGGGGTGCCAAACACTGGGCACCAGCACTGTTTGGGCCAGAGCTCAAGACCCTTTTCAAGCTCTGGTCAGAGGAGGCAGCCTTACAAGCCCTGAACACCAGGTGGTGAAATGCGGACATTTTTGGCCACATGGCAGAGGCCCTGGCCCAGAGAGGGCACCACCCCCACACCCAGGGCCAGGTGCACTCTAAAGTTAAGGAGCTGCACCAAGGCTATGTGAAGGCCAGGGAGGAGAGCTCCCATTCTGGGGCAGCCCCCCGCTCCTGCCCCTATTATTCAGAGCTGGACCAGATCCTTGGTCGTGGTGAAGCATGCACACCACTGCGTCTTGTCCAGTCTGGCTTGGGGGACCCTGTGGTGGACGTGCCAGAGCAGGACCCAGAGCAGTCGTCCAGGAAGTCTGGAGACGGGGAGATGGTGCCGGAGGAGGACAGCGAGGAGACGGTGACCCTTGCTCTGGAGCCAGTCACCCAGACCCCAGAGGCCTCCCGGGTGTCATCTGATGCCGGAGATGAAGCAGCAGGTGAGTGCAGTGAGATCGTGTAACAGAGGGGAGGGGGGTGGGATGGGTGCACAGTGGGTGAAGCACAAGGGAAACCTGTTATGCTCACCATGGACATCATGCAGCTGGCTGTGCATGTGCCAACATGTTCAGCAGTACAGTGTGACACATGGGGGTGCACCACATGGTGGCATAAACCATGTCCGGAACACACCCAGGTGGGTTGTCAGTGTGAGGTCCCATTGGCACTTCGGGACCCCTGTGATGCTCAGGCTGATGCCCACGTCACACATGGTGTTACCTTCAGAATGTCTGGGTCCCCTGTCTGAAGGAGAGGGCATGCCCTTTTGGACAGCTGTTGCACACATGACTGATTGTGATAGAAATGTAGCCGTGTTAGCCTGATCTGAGGAAGTGGGTCTGGCCCATGAAAGCTCCTCACCTAATAAACCATCTTGTTAGTCTTTTAAGTGCTACATAGTCCAGTTTTTTATGACTGATTGTGTCTTCCTCTTTTCCTCCACAGCCGGACCAGCCGTGCAAGAGGGCCGCAGCACTCCAACCCCACCTCCATCCCGGGGACATGGGAGCCGCAGACACAGGCGTGTCTATGTAGGCATCCTGAGGCAGCATGTGGCGCCCGTGCAGGAGCTCAACACCATCCTGCGAGAGAGGGCGGAGGCAGAGGCTCGGTGGCATGATTGGCTGATGGAGGAGCTGGTCCAGCAGCGCACGTCCCTGTGTGCCCCTCTCAGGGAGGTCTGTGGCTTGCCTGCTCCTGTGCCTGGTCCTGCTCCTCCAACACCCCATGACCCCACCCCACCAAACCCCCCTTCCACAGCACCATCCCTTTCCCCCCTTGCACCTCCCTCTCCCCAAGCCCCCACAGTCCCCCACCTCCTCTTTCCCCCTGGCCCTCCTCTCCCCCAGGCCTCCCAGTCCCAAGTGCACCTACCCTCTGTCATCCAGCCAATGGACAGTCACCCCACCCGATCTCGTGGCCATGGTGGACCCCGAACACGAGGCACAATCAGGAGACTGCGAGCAGGCAAGCACTGTGCAACCTTATCCCCTTCCCTCCTACAGGTTTCAAGTTCCCTTCCCCCCCTCCAAGTTTCAAGCACCCCCATCACCCCAGTTAAATACCAAGCATTGTGTTAAAGAAAATGTTTATTGTACATAGTTTGTCATGAAAGTATATTTTCTCCATCAAAAATCAACAAAAGCTTTTTTATGTTTGCAACAGTTATCAGTAACTGAAAGAATGTATATTTATAACAATAAAACAGAACTTATTCTTTTGAGACAAACCCTGGTGTTTATTATTTCTACAAACAGAGTCAGGATATGGGTTGAGGAGTGAAGCTCGTATGGGCCAGGGCCAAGCCCCCAGACAGAAGCCCCTCAGGAGAGTCAGTGGCCTCCAATAGAGAATCGCTCCTGTAGGGCCTCCCGGATGCGAACAGCAGACCAGTGAGCCTGGCGGATGGCAGCTGTCCCGGGCTGGGCAAAGTGCCTCTCCTGACCATCAGCACCTGTACCCCACCCTGGTAGGAAGGCCTCCCCTTTCCTCTCCACCAGGTTATGGAGAACGCAACATGCGGCCACCATCTCAGGGATGTTGCTCTCCCCCATGTCTAGCTGTGTGAGCAAGCACCGGAATCTCCCTTTTAAACGTCCGAACGCACATTCCACCTGGTTGCGAGCCCATTAAAGATGAGCATTAAACTGCTCCTTGCTTGCATCCAGGTGGCCGGTGTAGGGCTTCATCAGCCACAGCATCAGGGGGTAGGCAGCATGTGCACATCCCCACTATGCACACCGGCATGTGCACATCCCCAACCACAAAGTTGTGATGCGGGAAAAATGTTCCTTCCTGAAGCCTCCGGTAGAGGTACGAGTTCCTGAAGATGCGGGTATCACGTGCCCGCCCTGACCACCCACCACAAATGTCAGTAAACTGGCCACGATGGTCGATCAGGGCCTGGAGGACCATTGAAAAGTAGCCCTTTCTGTTAATGAATTGGGCTGCTCGATGGGGCGGTGCACGGATTGGAATGTGTGTCCCATTGAGCGCTCCTCCACAATTCGGGAACCCAAGGGCAGCAAAGCCGGCTACGACGCTGTCCAGATCTGGTAGACAGATGAGCCTGTTCAGCAGCTCCGAATTGATGGCCCTCACCACCTGCAGAAAGAGACAGACAACAAAATGTTAGAAGGGGTGCCTTATCTCTTAGGAGGAGAACCCACCACCCACCTTCCCTCTCAAACACCCCGGGAATCCCCTCCTCAGAACTCCCCCCCCAACAATTCAGGGTGAGTGGAGGAGCTCCCTCCCACTCCCCTTTGCCCTCTCCTGACATTCTCCCTCCCCCCACCCCCCAAAACTGTGACTTTCGCCAGACAATGACTTACCTCCATCAGGATGGATCCAACAGTAGACCTGCCCACTCCAAATTGGTGTCCCACGGAGCAGTAGCTGTCAGGAGTGGCCAGCTTCCAGAGGGCAATAGCGACCCTCTTTTCCAGGGGGATAACGGGCCGCAGGTGGGTGTCCTGCCGTTGCAGAGCTGGGGCAAGCCAGGTACACAGCTCCTGGAAAGTGGCCTTTCGCATCCGGAAGTTGCGGAGCCACTCTTGGTCATCCCAGAGCTGCATAACGAGCCTGTCCCACTAGTCAGAGCTAGTGTCAAGCCTCCAAAAACGCCTGTCCACAAAAAAGTTTGGAGGCAAGGGTAGTGGGGCTGCATGACGGACGAACCCTTCGTACCTCTGGTCTGGGTCCAGATGGGGAAGCAGCCTCATGACTGTGTCATGCAGATGCAGCAACACTTGCAGAATGATGGCGTGGGGCCATTGCCTGCTCAGGGGCAGCTCTGGCTCCATGCCAAAAAAAAAAAAAAAAAGGGTCTAAAACAGAAAAACCTCCAAACAAAAAACCTGCTGGGGTGTCCCAGGAAGCTGGGTACTCCAAACAAGCACTGCAATGTCTTGCTTACCTCCTAGAGGAACAGCAAAGGCAGCTGCAGGAGCAGAGCAATAGGTGTTCAGGGGCATCCCTTTAACCACGTGTCTCTGCAAAGGGAAGGCAGCAGCACCCGGAAGGAAATGCTGCCCCCATGCCCTGGCAGAAGTGGTTCCGGGTGGCTTTTTCTTTCGAAAGAGCGTCCAGCAGTCAGGATGCTCTTTTTCGAAAGACACTTTTTTGAAAGTGTCTTTCGAAAGAGGCTTGCAGTCTAGACGTAGCGTTAGATAGTAAGTTCTACAGGTCAGAGACAGACTCTTGTTTGTACAGCATCGAGCGCAAAAGGCCCTGTCTTCTACTACAATACAAAAATACTAGGAGGGCAAGATCCCTATCCAGAAGGTCTTACAACCTTTATATTCAAGAGTAAAGTGGGCGAAATCCGATGGCAGAAAATATGTGTTAAGTGAGCACTAAGAGCCAGCATCTGTCACGTGAGAGCAATAATTGTTTGGACCCTGTCTTATGTTTCTCTTCCATGACCACTCTCCCTAGACTAGGAGGGCTAGAATTTATATGGCCTATTCAAAGCCAGGTTTAGAGGAGGAACAAGCCTCTGACAGTGAAGCTGAGCAGGCCAGCCACTAGGGATAACCAACCAAAAAAAGGGACAAAAATCACCAATTAGGTTATGAAGAATCCTAGATGGAGAGCTTTAGCAGGTTCTCTCAAAAAAGCAAGTGCTTCATAATATTAGTATGGTAGCACCCATGAATCATATCTTAAAAGGTAATTAATTTATAAAAAAAGGGGAAATGTATTAAATGGAATTGTGAGATATTGATTAATTTAATAATTGTGTAACCACATCAAATCTTAGCAGTTACACAATTATTCAATAGGTCCTAGGGGCAGGGCCAGCAGCCAGTGCACTATTGGCCCCACTACCAGGGAGATCCCTGCCATCCTGCGCTGCTGCCTCTGTATCAGAGCCAGACGTGCAGGGTGGCAGGCAGGAGCCAGTCCAAAAGTTGGCTTCACACAAAGAGCAGTTCCCACCTGCCACTCTGCGCTGCTGCCTCTGATACAGAGGAAGCAGCAGCCCCTGTCCGCAGGGGCCAATGCTCTCCGTGGACAGAGGCTGCACTGGCATCCCACGGAGCAGGCTCCCCTGCACACACACCCCGCCTCTGTGGGAGTCAGCAAGGGGGGTGCAGGCAGCTTCATGGAGAGCCCACTTGAAACCTGGCTCTCCATGCATATCGGCTCCCGCCTCACCCTCCGCGGCCTATCAGAGGCAGCAGCTTGGGAGGGAGCAGGTAGCTCAGCAGGATCCAGTGCTCATGAGGAACCTGCTCCTGCCCCCAACTGCTGCTTCTGATAGAGGCAGCAAGGGGGGAAGATGTATAGTTGATAGGATTAACCAATAAGCCCAGGCTTATTGATTGTGTAGTTGACTACACAGTGACATCCCTAGTATGAAAAAAAACAAACAAACAAACCTACTGACTTGGGGTATGTCTACACTACCCCGCTAGTTCGAACTAGCGGGAGTAATGTAGTCATTCGCAGTTGCAAATGAAGCCCGGGATTTGAATTTCCCAGGCTTCATTTGCATGAAGCCAGCCGGCGCCATTTGCATGAAGCCGGCCGGCGCCATTTTTAAATGCTGGCTAGTTCGGAGGCGTACAGCTAGTTCGGATTAGAAGCCTAATCCGAACTAGCTAGTCCATGCCGCGTGTAGCCGCGGCATTTAAAAATGGTGCCGGCTGGCTTCATGCAAATGAAGCCTGGGAAATTCAAATCCCGGGCTTCATCTGCAAGTGCGGATGACTACATTACCCCCTCTAGTTCGAACTAGCGGGGTAGTGTAGACATACCCTTGTATACTAGTAGTTACTGACCTGTAAGATTCATATCCACTCCTTAACCCAATTCCCTGTTAAGATTTCCAATAGATCTACATTCATACATAATACTGAAGTGTGTCACAAGATGTAGTTGCATTCACAGATCACATCCTGCATTTACAGGTTCTCTTGCATATGCAGCAGTGATCCAACAAACTGAGTTTACTCTCTGAAGCAGTAGAATGTCTAAATAGAGAGTGAATGAGCCACAGACCTTGTCTACCCTCTTGAGTTTTGTTTCTATAGCCAGGGCTCGGAAAAGCCGGGTTCGGGCGATCTGTGCATGCGTAGAACGATCTGCGCATGCACAGATCGTTGGACTGCGCGGCTGGTGAGCGGGCCCTGGCTATTACTATGCTGGTATAAAAGTGTCAGAGGGGTAGCTGAGTTAGTCTGTAATTGGAAAAACTTAAACAATGAGTAGTCTAGCAGCACCTTAAAGGCTAACAAAACATGTAGATGGTAGCTGGTATCATGAGCTTTTGTGGGTCTTAAGGCACTGCTAGTCTATTAGCTGTTTTTTAAGTTTTATGCTGGTATAGTCAGAGCTGCATGCCCAACTCAGTGTGCTGCAGTTCTACAGTAAGAGAGTGCTTATACTGACATAGCTTATTCCATTTGAAGAATTATACTAAATTATATTAAGACCATTATTTTGTGTTCATACTAGGGCTTGTATACAACTATTACACACACACACACACACACACACACACACACACACACACCACCTATTTATGGGACTTATTTGTAACTATTTCATTTAAACATACACATTCCTAACTGACATAAATTTTACTGATACTGTATAACTAAATGTAGTCAGGTCTTAATAGAATACAGACTCTGGTATGTGCATGGCAACATGGGAGAAGCAGATGTTCTCCTGTTCAGCAATAATACTGCAAAATACTAATGTTATAGAAGCCTCACAAAGCACTAACAAGCCACTATCTGTTTATTATATAGAAGATAGGAAGCCATAGCAAATCTTGGATTCAGGAAAAGTATGCCATCCAAGTCAAGTAGCATTTCATCTAAATTACTTCAATCTGACAAAAGTTAAGTTAGCAACTGTATAAATACTCCACAATTAACTCAATTTCAACATAAATTAAGTTCTCAGGCAAGCAAACATTTAAGCATTTTGTTTGTATCAGGGGCACAACACAAATGGTCATCAAAACCAAGTTTGGGTGTTCTCATTTCTCCCATTGTATATAATAGAAGGAATGGAGTTTTTAATTTATGGTCTTGATTCAACAAGATCCTGAAGCATCCGCCTAACTTTTAAACACAAAGTGGTAATCCCAGTCCCTGTTGAACACAAGGCTCTAGAGCAGAGTGAAATTTTTCAGACAATTTTTTTTTCTTCCCCAGCTTAAAAATTCAGGTCAAGCAAAACATTTCAGGAGTTTCTGCTGAATTTACCAAATTGTTCCAACTCCACCTCCAAAATGTTTTATTTAGATTTTAAAAAAAAGTTTTGATTTTTCCATTCAAAAAAGGCTTTCATTTAAAAATTTACTTCCAATCTTTAAAAACGTTTTTAAAAATGAAAAGATTCATCTGACAAAAAGTTGAGACTGGCCTTCAAGCTAAAAAACCCCCAAAAAACAAAACAAAACAAAAACATGCCCCTATTTGCACAATACTAGGAGGTGCAACTCAAGTACCTTGTCAAATCATGATAGAAATGTAGCCGTGTTAGTCTGGTGTAGTTGAAACAAAAGACAGGACTATGTAGCACTTTAAAGACTAACAAGATGGTTTATTAGATGATGAGCTTTCGTGGGCCAGACCCACTTCCTCAGATCAAAAAAAAAATATATATTTTTTTTTGTTTTGATCTGAGGAAGTGGGTCTGGCCCACGAAAGCTCATCATCTAATAAACCACCTTGTTAGTCTTTAAAGTGCTACATAGTCCTGTATTTTGTTTGGTCAAATCATGGCCTTGATCCTGCAAATGTGACCAGGTGCCTTAACAATAAAGCATTTAAAACATTCTTATTAAGGACAAGGACATTAGCATTTGAAGAAACAAGCCTTATATTTTAGCTAAGTTACACCTGTACTCACCTCCAGAAGTGTAGTTCAAATCCTTCACATTTTTCCTTGCATTTTAAACATGGGGCACCAAATCCTTGTTCATGACCCAAGCCCATCTGTTTAAGAGTGAAGTGAAAATTTATGAAAATTTAAAATAATTTTAAGAGATTATATTTTGCATCTCAGTTACTATTATTTACCCTTATATTTTACTGTTGAGATATTAAATGTCAAAGAACAAAAGTTTAAATAATTAAATGACAACTTATGAGGCTGACATCTTAGTCACCAAGCCAAAACTAGAGACATTATAAGTACAGGAGTCATAAAAACTATTTCATCTAGTTATGAAAGGTAAACACTGAAAACACTAAAATAGCACATGTTCAAATGAAGGATCTAAACTATAGTCAAGAAATACCTCAAGACATTTATATACGTTAACTTCAGTGAGAGTCGGAATAAAACAATACAACACAATAAACTTTAACCTGTGTTATCCTTAAGTGTTATTAGCCACTGAATAGCTAAAAGTCTGGCATATCCCACCCTCAGTAGGCTAAAGGTTAGGTTGACAATGTTTAACCTGTTAATTGACTAAGTGGGATCTGGGCTGAGGATATGAACAACAAATGGATCTGAAAATGAGAGAGAAAGATTTCCTGAAGATTGTCATGTCTGGGAAGAAAAGAATTTCAGATTAAAGAAAAGTCATTTACATTATTCCTGTTCTCTGCATAACTTAATGATCTGAGTATAGATAAACTATTTTTTTAAGCCATGATTATCAGGTCAAGATTAAATAGAGATAATCAAGATTATCTATGTTAATTATGTATTCTAACATGTCCAAACAAAAAAGAACACAACTAGCATGATTATACAAAAGACTATAAACCATCATACATGGAAGACACAAAGTGAGTGAAGCTGGAAAAAATTTAAACAAAGGGCCAAGAGAATCATTTAACGTAAGCCCCTAAGTCTACCTCATGCTGGGTGCCTTAGCATATTTCACAAAAATAGTTTTTGTCAAACAATCTTAAAGAACAGAATCAGAAGTTCTGTTGATAAAGGAAACGGTGTTGGTATAATATACCCAGACTTTTGTAAGTACTTTGACTTAGTACTGCCTGACTGTCTGAATAAAAATACCACTATGCATTATTAATAAAGCACATGTCAAATGGATCACAACGAGGCTAATAGATTTTAAAAAAGTAGATGTCAATTGGGAACCAACTAATCAGGGTATTTCTGGGAGAGTAATAAACAATGGGGATACAATTTATAGGTGATACAGATTGGTGGAATGGTAAATAATTATTAGAACAGGGTAGTCAAAGAGCAATCTGGATTGCCTGGCAAAATGGGCCCTTGAAACAGAATATGCTTTTAAAAAACACAGTTATTGGAAAGTTATACATCTAACAACAAGGAGGCCACACCAACATAATGGAAATCTGCATTCTGGAAAGCAATGACTCTGAAAAGGATTGAGGATTGATAGCCGACAAGCAACTAAACAGGAACTCCTAGCACACTGTTGTGCCAACAAGGGCTAAGATGCTTGGATAAGATCCAGGGGGGCAACAATGCAATTTAACCTCTATATATGAAAAGAGAGATGGGGACCCTAGGCTGCCCATATGAGCTAGTTACCTTAAAGAGACTGAGTTGCTTGACACTTAATCCAATCTCTCTGCCCACAAAGAAAAGGATTCCAAAGTTTCTGTAGAAACTTGTAAGTTAAGCCTGTAAGTTCATATCGATCCATAAGTTCCAAAGTTAAAAGGGACCATTATGATAATCTACTCCAGGGGTGGGCAATAATTTTCGCAGGCGGGCCACTTAATGATGTGGTAGAGGCCAGCTTCACCCCTCAGAAAGGGTGGGGCTTGGCGTGGAAGAGGTAAGGCTGAGGACTGGCCTCCCCCCAGAGTTTGCCTAGGGCCAGAGTCTTAGAATTAAAAACACAGCAAAGGGCTCATGGCCCCGCCACTACCATGTTGCCTGGCAGCTGCCCAGGATTGCTGTGGTTATTTGAAGGGCTCGTTGCTTTGATCCCTGTCAGGGTAGCGCTGTGACTGGGAGCCTTGGACCATTTAAATAGAATGCTGCTGCCTGAGCCACTGCATGGAAATTCAGAGGCATGAGCAGCAAAATATAAATAGAAAGTGGACAGATGCAGTCCAAGAATCAAGGTGTTAAGAGGGCCAGATCCAGCACTCAAGCCACATCTTGCCCAGCCCTGATCTACTCTAACCTCTTACATAATAATTTCCACCAAAAATGTCTAGAGCATATCCTTTAGAAAAAATATCCAACTAGGATTTAGAAAATTGTCAGTTAGTAAATAAGTTATTGCAATAATTAATCACTCAGTGTTACAATGTATGCCTTATTTCCAGTTTGAATTTGTCTAGCTACAACCGTCATGAATCTTCAGAAATGTATTAGTCTCTACCCCACTATCTGGTCATATTCAGTGCCTCTGACAGCAGAACTACTCATTCCACCTCCCAAAACATTTATAGAACATCCATAAACAATGCTGTTTCAGAGGTTTCTCCTTCACATGAGCACTCTGCACTTACCAACAGGTGTCAAGTAATATTGTCAATGGATATTTAGGAGATGCCGGTCTTATTTCAGCAGTAAGGACTGACTATATACACAGAACTTCTGAGTATTGACTACAACACACCATCTTTGGTGCACTCAAACAGTCTTTAAATTGGACAATGAAGCCAATGAAATGCACTTCATTTTCCCCATTGCTTCTCTCAAAAATGGTATGCGTCTGAACCTTCCAAATAGCACTTTATGTTGGATCTTTGGCACCATTACTCTATGCCACAGTAGCCTGTCAATGTATCCAAAAATATACCAAAGTGGACTCAATACGTGCATAAGTAGAGAATGAGAGTTTAAAGAGGATGGAACCAATTTATCCATAAATGGAATTATGGAAGAAACTGGACAGATGGGTCAGATGAAAGGCTGCCAAAGCAAGGTTTCTTCACGTCAGTTTCTGTTAAAGAAAATGTTATTCAAGAAAGCTATCCAAAAATATCTGCTATTTCAAACCAGATTGCTGACGTAGGGACAGGCTGGGTATGGAAGACAGTACAAATATAATGGATACAGGTCATCTGTTTAATGATCCTTTCATGACTCAAGGGCACATGTTTTAAATGGTTACAGCTAAGCAACTACAAAATCACTACTCCATTCCAAGTTGAACAACTGTCACAGTTAACCAGCTATACATGCCAGAGCTTATAGCAAAATTCTATAACCCCACTGGCCGTATATAAGCATTTAATAGTTTATTCATATGTAAGATATTATAGCAGCCTTGAATTATTACTACAAGCCTGGATTACCATGGATTTATAACTAGGCCACAAATATTTGACTGAGGCTCAAATTTGGCATAAAAGATATCTGTAGCACTTCCCACCCATATTTCGTACTCCAAATAGGACTTAAAAAAAACAGGCTGGCAGCATGTAAAAAAAAGAAAAGATTTTAGCACTTTGTAAATGAGCCATTGCACTGGAAATGGAGGGGTTTTTGTTTTTACAAACGTTGATATGGAGGGATTCAGGCAAAACAGCAGTTTAATCTAATGCCTGTGACTAATTTGTAGCCTATAAACCAATGTCACTCATAAAAGGATGGGAGTTAGAATGCAGAATATCCTTACATTTCCAAGATTCAGATACATACTAGTGCACCTACCTTGGGGATAGTATATTTCATGTTTTAGCGTGTTACCATCAAATATCACTTTCAGTTACCATTGCTGTTTGTGATTATTTTTACCTAGCACAATATTGCTTAGTGCTAGAAATGGATAATTAATCTGTAGCCATTATATGAGTTTTGTTTTTGTAGGTTATGAAATACAAGCTGCAGGAGTTATCACTTCAAGAGTTAGGTTCAAGAGTGAGATGAAAATCACATTAGAAGAAAATAGATCATCTATTGAGATCTCATCTGAGGAGATGTAGTCAAGGTTCCTGAAATGTAACTGAAAATCCCTCTTACAAATTAAAATGTGAGAAGTGATTCCACCAGACTTCTAGGGGACGCTATTTGGAAGTTTCCTTAAAGATTAACAGTCACAAACTTTCCAATGCAGTACCCAAACCCAGGGTTTGGATTTCTCACCTTTCCTTAGTTTCCTTTGTACTTATCTGAAGAAAAAAAGCTAAGTGAAGGACGTAAAGGAGAGAAGAGACATAACTTAGTGTCATTTCTAGAGATTTTCTACTGCAAATCTTCCTTTTCATCTCTTCCTTTAAGAGTCCCCTCCTATACTGAAATCAGTGAGGCCTATTTGATTTTACTGTGATCATGAGTTACCCTAAACTCTAGCTCTACGAAAATATCAACCTCTGGGGGGGGGGGGGGGGAAAAAGGTCCCTAAGTACTTCCAATGTTTTCAGATCTGTCCGGGATTTAAAAAGTTGTGTTTCTATGTATAAGTCATTCTCTGAGTCCTCAATACTATAAAAACAGAGATTTTTTTCTCAGTCTTAAAGCACCTATACAAGGAGGGTCACATTAGGATACCCAATACTTCACATTGGAAAAGTTTTCAATGTGCTGTATTTTTTATATATATTCTTTTGCTGCTGAGAGAAAAGAATCATTCACATACTTATTCACATTTGCAAAGCAACACAAGGAACATGCTTTATACACGTGTCCTTGGAAGAGTATTAGAAAACAAGAAGTTTTGTTGTTGTTGTTTAAAGCATTAATTATTCATCCATATGGATGTGGAAGAGTGAACAGAAAAAGATGAAAAAAACCCACTTAGCTTTCCACAGTGCCTCACCATACTGTAGGGACTGTCAGAAATCAGTTTGTTTTGTGATCTTTTTTCTAATTTAGTTTAAAGAAATGTCTAAAATAAGTGTAAAGACAACAACAAAGAGGAGAAAATAAACACAAGAGATTCAGCTGTGGGTACCACCATATTGATACTATTTTCATCAGGCAACTAAGTTTATCCTCGCTGTTGATTTGGCTTTTACAATTGATAAACCTGATGAAATGTAATTTGAAATAAAAAAAAAAAAATCAAGAAACAGATCAGAGTGGTATTAGATTTCACATTCTATTTCTTATGATGGCAATGTATAACTACAATTTATAGAAAACCTATTAAGAGAAAGAGTTACTGTCTTGATGCTTTTCTATGTAGGTATAGGCTTCTCAGACAATGGCTATGCAATTTAATACCAGCAATATGCATAATGAAGAGCATCATGTTATCCTCAACCCTAGCACATTCCACAGTTTTCTGACTATAATCGGTCATAAAACAGGATGATGGTTTTATAGGGGTATGAAAGAGAAATAAAATACTCCCTCCCCCCCAAAAAAGATTAGGATTTAGATTGGCTCCAGTTCTGCCCAGTATCTTCATCAATTCCATACTGTGTCCAGTTCTTAGTGCCACATTTCAGGAAAGACATGGACAAACTGAAAAAAGTTGAGAGCAGTGCTCCCTGTAAGTTGTGCACTTGTACAGCTGCTCATTAGAGATTCAAAAGCCACTCAGCTAATTAAGAGAGCACCCACAGGGTTTTTTGTTATTAGTAGTGCATATAAAAATTATTCCTCACATGGATGGAAAAAATTAGAAGGAACATTGGTCAAGAGGGAAGCAACAAAATTGATCAAAGGTCTAGAAAACATGTCCTATAGGAAAGATTGAAAAATGTATCTTTGTTTTGTTTTGTCTAGAGAAGAGAAGGCTGATAGAGACAAAAATAGTTTTCAAGTACATTAAAGGTACTTTGCAAGGAAAGGAGGAAGGAGTAAAATTATTCTCCGTAACCTCTTTGGATAGGACAATAAGCCAGGGGCTTAAATTGCAGCAAGGGAGGTTGTCAGATGTTAGGAAAAACTTCCTAACTGTCAGGGTGTTTAGGTGTTGGAATAAATTGCCCAGAGATATTGTGGAATCTCAGTCATTGTCTACCTGTTCTTAAAAACATACAAAACACTTGTCAGAAATGGCGTAGTTGTTATTTAGTCTTGCCTTGAGTGCAGGAGACTGGACTAGATGACTTAACTAAGTTCCCTTTCACTTTTACGCTTCTAAGATTTAGGAGCATGTGTGGGGGGGGAAAACCCATTTACCAATATTAAGATGCCAGAAAAATGTTTGCATCTAAGAAGAACATTAGTGAGGATAGATACCAGCATACATAACAGTATAAATCATGGAGCTGGACACAACAGATAAAGATTACTACACAAATAGTCTAATAATTCATTTGTTACAACATTCTGTAGCTAAAAATTATAAGAGTCAGAATGTAAATATTAAAGCACTGGTACACTGCCTAGCGATAAAATCTAAGGCTATTAAAGAGACTTATTCTTAAAATTGACAAAGAATGCTAGTTATGTTTATTCAAATTGTACAACTATTTGCCGGTTACATATACATCCAGCTGTCAGAGATATGGGAACGATAACCATGGTCATAAACAGGGCCATTGATGGGGACAGGGGAGACAGCGTTCCCTGAAAACTGAGTGCTTGGGTGGCCACCCAGGAGAAATTAAAATGCCACCCAGCTGATTAGTGGAGAGCTCACAGCCATCAATTCAGCCATCAATTCTGTTCTAGAGATTTTTCCCTTCATTCTTTTGTATGCCTCTCACATCTTTGAGAGGGTGGAGAGGGATCATATGAAAAAGGAATGATCAAAATACAAGAAACATCAGTTAACAGTTTAGTCTAGTCTATTTCCACTTCAGTGAGTTATGTAGCTGGCATCCTGCACAACAATCATTTATGCAATCAACTGAAATTAGAAAACTGTGTCAAATGAGACTTTTTAAAAACACATGCCTAGAGGAGACATACCTGATGTATCATTTAGAAAAGGAACAAAAAAAAAAAAAAGCAATGTTTTTCCTTCAAGTTCCTCTCATGCTTTGTTCAGTTTTGTAGATACCATTTCATATTTAGCTAGAAGCCATTCTGTATAACAAAAGCCATTTCAGTTTCTTGTGTCTGCAGGAGGGAGTGAACTGGCCTTCACCTAGGTGGGGAGAGACCAGAGGAATGCGCTGTTGGAATGTGTTAATGAACTATTTTGAGCTGAAGCTCGAACTCCCTTTTAACCTGTTTCTTTCTATGCTGATAATAATTCCTCTTTGAAGTTCTCTTTGATTTCTTGCCGTGACGTCAGACGTGTTTGGTTAAGGGTATAAAATACTAGGATTGATTGTATTAGCCAGCTTTACTGGGCCCGACTTTGCTGGGACCACGTTTGGCTCACTTTGCTTTGCTGATCAATAAAGCAAATCAGTTGTTAGCCGCCTAAACAGAGAGGAGCGTGTTTTTGCTTTGACAGTTTCAATAACAGTAAAAAAAAAAAATTATAAATCGGAGAAATCTCTGTTACAAAGGAGGCTGTTAACCAGCTTTCTCTTAACAATTCTCAGAGCCAAATATTGTTAGTAATCTTGTTATTTAGGTCTTGTTACTTTTGCTTGTGAGGAAAGGATGGCTTGTTATCTGTCACTTGAATCACTTAATGATTACCTGTTGTGACCATTCCCTCTGGGGCACCTGGCATTAGTCACTGTGTTTCATAACACAGGTTATGAAAATGGGCCTTTGGTTTGACCCAGTGTGGCTGTTTTCATGTTCCAAGTGCACTTGGAGGCAGTATTCCTTTTAGCTTCTTAACCTAAACACAGGACAACTTTTTCACTTCAGAAGTGATTTGCTGATAGGAAGAACATGTTCCATACAGCCCTTCCAGGATGCATGAGCATTTCCTGTTTTGTTTTCTTCAAATGAAGAAAATAAATTGCTCTAAGCTTAACAAAACATAGAATTAGAATCATCCTCCTCCACTTGCTGTGATTTTTCCTTGAGAACAAAATTGTTAGTCTGTACAGTACTGACAAGTTAAATGGATTTTCCTTAATTTTTTTAAACACTACATTGACAGTGACTGGGCTCAGCTTTCTGTTGTAAACAGTTTCCATGGCAGTAGAAACCAAACAGAAGTGTCACAAAAAGGAAGTGAATTTCAATAGATATTACTAAACTATGCTTTTGCAAAACACAGCATCCATCTGTATTTGTTTAGGTGGGAAGTTAAAGGTTGCACTCTTTCCTCAAATATTTTTACTAATGATTTCTAAAGTTGCTTTCTCCATTTGTATTCAGTTTTATTGGAAGATCTTGACATTTTAATAATGAAAAAAGCAGACACTCCACATTTTTAAGAGCAATGTTTTGATCTTTTTCTGTCATAACTATGTAGGCATTTTCACAAAGCAAGTAATGTACCAGGGAAGTGGTACAGAATAGTAGTATTCATTGCCAGCTTTTCATTTTCTCTGGTAAGCCATGCTTACAGCATAATTACATTGTTTGTAATGCAGGATGGGCCATGACCTACTGACTCATTTTACAAAGTTCACCAGTGTGACAGACAGGGCAAAGTCAATTCAGACTTAGAAAAAATGTCTTAACAGGGAGTTTAATGAAGTGTAACTGTTTGGTATTCTTTTGTTCTTGTAGTGAAGTTAATGAAAGTTATAGAACAAGGCTAAACAACCCACTATTCTTATCACATGCCGATTATACGATAGGCATATGCCTATTACATCGTCAAATATTGTGTTGTGTACTTCTTTCACATTACTTCTATTGTATAATCTTTTAGTCCTCATTTTAGATACAAGGCATTTTCATTATACCTAGTTTAATGACAGTTTAAAAAAAAACTACTGAATTAATGTTGTGAGAGTAGAATAAACATCTTTATATGCAAAAGCAGTAAAATTAAAATATTAAGAAAAATAATTAAGTTCACTTGTTCCAGCCACTGTTGTACGGTTACATTGTCAGTGTTGCAATTCCAGGGCAGTTTTGGAGGACTCTGTTTCATAGCTCAGGAACTCCTTTCATAGCTGGGCAGCAGTGGCTTCCTTTTCCCAACACAATGCAGGAGGAGTAGTTAATGAAGGTAACAGCCCAAGGGAAATCCCTTCCCCTGTTGCCAAGAGGTGACAGCAAATGGGACAAAGGGGAGAGAGAAGGGCTTACCTTTTTGCATGTTCACTTTCAGCATGGGGGTATATATATGTTGAAAATTCGGCTGGCAATTGCCATAAAACATACAGAAGGAGTAGTTCAGAAACTACAATACAGACTAGAAAACAAAACTTTACTTTGCTTATTCTGTTTACATTATTTCATGACTTTAGGGCAAATCTTACGAATCCTGGGTGCTGATTCACTCTTTGAGCTCATGAGTTGGTAGTACCACAAACTCACATGCACAAAGAAGATTGAGTTAATGGTAGTCAAGTGAGTTAAGGACAGTCAAAAGAGTTTTACAGTACAAGGGGAGTTGAAGTGAGTACTACAGCAAATTCATTACTAAGGGCTTGTCTGCACTGGCAAGTTACTGTGCTGTAACTTTCTTGCTCAAGAGTATGAAAAATACCCCCTTGAGCACAGCAAGTAACAGCACTGTAAAGCATCAGTGTTGATAGTACTACCCCACAGAGCCATACTCCCACCGCTGCTAGCTACTCCCTTTGTGGAGGTGGTTTTCCCAGAGTGCTGGAAGGTCATGACCATGCTGTTGTATTAATATGCAAATGTGGCTGTGCTTTAAACTCAGAAGCGTAAACAAAGATTTATATGAAAACAGCAGAGCCTGATCCTGAATTCCAAGTTCCCACTGTCTTCGCTGCAGTGCTCCTCAGAGAGGTGTTTAATACTGTATTACTGCACAGCTTGAAAAGGAGAAGGGTGTGGCCCAAAACCACAGTTTCCTGATACTTTGTATCCTCCATCTCAAGGCTCTTGATCTGGAGCGGAAATAGAGACTCTGAGCTTATGTTTATTAGGCTAGGTGTATAGTGCACCGCTAACCCAAAGTAATCAGCACCCGAATCTGAGCATTTGGAATAATCTAGCCTGGGTAGGATCTTCCCTCTTGAAAGACTGCATCACTGTGTCCTCACTGTTTCTGTATTTGCCTGTATGTAGCCAGGACATATCCTACAGTACTTTATTCTGAGATGCTCTACGAACTTGCCTAGTCAATTGTGAAAACAATTGTCTGTCCTTTTGCGAAAGAAGTAGGGAGAAGAAACTGTTGGAAGTGGACCCTGAATGATTTTTGCCAGTATCCTCTTTGCAAAGTTAACAGGTACCAGCCCAACTTTAAGTGAACCTCAGATTCTTTCCGATGCTCCCTGCTCAGCCCGCTATCTTGAATTTACAGAACCAGCAAACCTCAATGGGTAGTGCCAAGGGTTAAACCTGAATAAAAGCCATTGTTAATTGTCCAGCACAGACATACCCTTAGAAAGGCTGTGCCAGTGTAACCAAATCTATTTTTAAAATGGATCCCATTACATCAGAGCAAATTCCTAAAATACTTGTATTTGAATCAGTTTAAAAAACAAGAAGTCACACTTGAACCAATTTGGCAATTCCATATGCATTTACTGTGATATTATTTAAGTCTAAATTAAAAGCAATTAAAGATTTCATAACAGATTGTGTCAGAAGAATGGTCTATCTAGTCTTCTGACAGTAGCCAATGCCATTAGAAGGACTTAAATTAACAGGTTATCATCAAGTCATCTAACCCTTGTTGCCCATTCTCAGTTTCTGAAAAACAGAGGGTGGAGACACTTCAGACACTTCTAACCCTCTTGCGCAACGCCATTCTTCCTGAAAAGTAATAGGTGTAACTGCATTGTGCAACAGGGTTTTTCTTGCACAAGAAGGGGCAGTGTAGATGCTCCTTCTTGCGCAAGAGCCTCTTCTGAAAAAAAATGGTGGCTCATTAGGTATGCAAATGAGGCTCAGCGATATTCCACGCTTAGCCTCATTTGCATATTACTTGTGCAAGAAGCCACGAGTGTAGACATAGCCTCAATGTACTACAGGAAAAATATTGAATTGTCAAAGATTTTTTAATTTCTAATTTCTGTCAACATTGGATCTTGGAGTTTGTGGCACATTCTACTCAATTCACTGTTCCTTGTTTCATTTTTAGAACATAAGCCTTTCAGTTCAATGAACTGCTATTGCGAAACAACCACATTACAGATTTAGGGCACCAGATATATCCACAACCACATCCATTACTAAATGGCAGGCTTCTGACCAAATACCAAGCCAAATTTCTTCCTTAAAAAATAGGTTCTTAGGTTTAGATATGGTGATTACCCAATTACCTTATCAGCTCTGGAGTGGCAAAATTCACTGGTTGTATCTGAGTTTCTCTGAAAAATTCAGTGGTTTTGATGTTTGTTTTGATTGTGTTAAGAGAAAAACAGCTGGTGAAGTAAAATGAGGGTTGGAGAGAAATGGGAGAAAAGAAAATGGTTTTCAATAAAGCATAGAGAAGGCATTAGGAAGAAAGGAGACAGCTAGGATTCATTTGTTGTGTAATGTAGACATTCAGAACTGTGGCCATTTTGTAAATTCATGGCAGTATAAAACAATTTTAAGCAACATTTTATTTCACCGTACGCATTAAAGAAAGAAACTCAGTTGTACAATGAGGGTTGATGATTGACTGTTGAACATAGGATCACACAATGAAGCTGTCTGTTCATTCTGTTGATGAGCAGTTAACAGGCCAATTTCTGTCCCTTTGAGTAATATAAAGGTAGTCTTTACTTGTTTTTTAAAAAATTGAGGAGACAGGATAAAAATAATTATTGAGAGTTTCATTTTAATGTATATAGTTGGGACCTCTGGGGAAGTCTTCCCTATTCCTGACTGTCAGGTTAATTTATAGAAATGCAGCTATTCAGCTCTTTTTATTGTGTCTTCTTGAAAGTTTGTATATCTGATATCAACAGAAAAGTCTTTGGAGAAAGAATAGCTTTGGAGTCTAAGGGTATGTCTAGACAACATGGCTCCGTCGACAGAGCCATGTAGATTTGTTTGTTTGGCAAAGGGAAATGAAGCTGCGATTTAAATAATCGCGGCTTCATTTAAATTTACATGGCTGCCGCGCTGAGCCGACAAACAGTTAATCAGCTGTTTGTCAGCTCAGCACGCTAGTCTGGACGCTAGTCTGTCGAAATGAAAGCCTTTATCGACATCCCCGGTAAACCTCATCCTACAAGGCATAACAGGGATGTCAATAAAAGGCTTTCAGGTCGGCACGGAGCATCCAGACTAGTGCGCTGAGCCGACAAACAGCTGATCAGCTGTTTGTCGGCTCAGCGCGGCAGCCATGTAAATTTAAATGAAGCTGCGATTATTTAAATCGCGGCTTCATTTCCCTTTGCCGATCTGTCTAATCTACGTGGCTCCCTTGATGGAGCCATGTAGTCTAGACACACCCTAAGAGAGAAAAGTGAAAGCTGGCTAAAAACAATACAGAACAGAAAACCCTTGCATATCAGAATATTATCTTTCACCATTTCTATTAACTATTGCATGATTTAAAGCAGGTATTCATCCATGACAGTTTTGCTCAAACTAAGAGCAAACTATTAAGCAAAAGTAGAACCTGACGACACCTATCTGTTTTCATAACTGATATGCTAACCTATGAAAACACAGGTGTGACATTTTAGATTTACTCTTCTCCGACTCTTCATCTTATACACAAGTAATTTTTCAGAAAGGGTGGGGACCCTGAGGTTGTCAAGCATCTAAATATTCTACAGGGGCTTAGAGAGTCCATTTCATAACTGCACTCAGATAGGGTTTTTTCCCCCCCACTAATTAAAGTTCCATTCATAAGGGATTGTGAAGGCACATCCCTGCCCATATGTAACTGCTATTACACAGCCTCATTAAAAAAAAAAGTTCAATGGATGTGTGTGGCTGCACACACCCACCATCAACTGCATGGTCAGGGCCTAAATAATGATGTGTGCAGGCTGAGAAGTGTTAGGCAGGTTGATTATGTTTGAGCAGGAGTCAACAAATGAGTTGACTCAGTCTCCCATGACAGCTTCATCATTTTGGTAAGTTTCTGGTGAACAAATTGAAAGACCACGCAGTTACTTTAAAATATTTTATTTTTAATCTATGTATGTATACACACCACACACACAAAGATGTAATGTTTACCCTTACTGGATTTTAATACGGTCATACAGCAACATTTCTGTCAGATTTTAAGATGTCTCTTCCACTTATTTCTAAACAAAGGAGATTTTTATGTCTGCAAGTTTGGATAAAAGAGCAATAAAGTAACTTATGAATCTCTCTACCTAGACAAATACTTACTACAAAACTGAAAATATTCACATTTGCAGACAACCTTTGCGCCTCAAGCCAAGTTTTAATATAATCTTTTAAGACACTTCTATATTCAAATTAACAGGCATGCAAGGTTTCTTCTGCATTTGTAATGTCTGTCACCAGACAAATGAAATAGTTTAATAACTATAGTTTTCAACTATGAATAATTTGAGACCACTCAGAACCCAATACTGAGTCCTTAAAAAAACATACCTTTTACAGAATCTTGCAAAGATTATATTCTAGCCACCTATCCAAAATTCATTGCTGAAGAAATCTAAATTAAACAAGAACTTTGACTCTCCATCAGCTCCTCTTACTTCTTTTCAAATCAAATAATAATAATAATAATAATATCCCAAAGAAAAATTTGATATCCTAGCAGACGGACAGTTTTTTTCATGCCAATAAAACAAGGTCATCATTGGACAGGACATGAAATCCATGTACTTCTGCCCAAAAATCAGTCAACTGGTTTTTGGAATATCCCTGTACTGCACTTAACAAATTAGCTACAGATTTAATAGTATTTAAGATTTAATAATATGGCCTTTATATTTGTTATATACCCAAACACAGGTTAGCATGTTGGGTATATCACAATCTGTTTTATTTTTTCAGTCTTCCCTTTTTCTTATATGGCACTAACTTTTATTTGTCCCCTCCATCAGATGAAAAAAAAAAGTAAGGGCTGTAAGATCACCAGACTGCAGTGACATCTACCTTGAGAGAAGTTTTCTGTACTTAAACTGAAAGTGGAGAGAACTCTTCTTCGGCTGGGGCAGGGCAGGAAGGTCACTAAGTTAGTCATTCAGTGCCTCTCATACCTTATATTGTACAAGTTTATTCTGGTCATATTACACAATCCTTCCTATAATCTTCTACTTTAAAAAAAGGCAAGTTCCCAACTTTCCCCCAGCCGCCACTTGCACACTACCCCGCCCCCCACTTCCATTTATGAGTCTGAAAGCTAGCAGCAAAGCTAGCAAACTTGAGCGAGAACCAGGAACCGGGCAGACATCACGCAGGCTGGGAGAGCTTCACCTCATATTCAGCCAGATGTCCGATGCAGAGCCCCAGTTATCCCGAACCACTGGCACTCAAGCGCTGTCCCTTGAGAAGACACCAGCAACTTGCGGGACAAGTGAATGCAATTCAAGCAGATCCTGGCCGACCTCAGAGTTTAACGTGTGCGTTTGGGTCTCCCCACTCCCCCTCCCCCCAACACACACCGGTTAGCTATGAGTGAGCCAGGAGGGGCACACTCCTGTGGAATGCGCTTCGCTATCCCCCGTGGATCTGTGGACAGGCTAGCGGAGCCTGCGGCTAGACCGGGAGGGAACAATGAGCAGCAGCGGGGAGCTGGGGCGTTGCCCACGCCCGCAGCGCGCGGGGCAGGTAACCCGGGGCACGCTCGCGCTCACCTTTTTCACTTTGCTCTCCAAGTCCATTGTCTCGCTCCGCACCAAGGCCGGGCAGGCGGGCGAGCGAGGGAGACGCTGCCCAGCGGCGCGCGGGCGTGGTTAGAGCCGGAGGCGCCTGGGCTGCGCGAGCCTCACCCCGGGTTGCCCCCGCAGACCGAGGCGCTCTGACACGCCAAACTTCCGCTGCCCTGCGGCACTGGCGGCTGCTCTCACCGCCGCGGCGGGTGCCGAAAGGGAACAAAGGCAGCTCCCCAGCCAATCGCGGCTTAGCGGCTCGAGCCAATCAGAGTCGTACACCGGGCTCCGGGTGGCTTGCACGCTGAGCAGCCCGGGGCTTGCGAAGGGTCCCGAGGTGGGCGCGCCGGTGCTCAGGTTCAGCGCTGTGCAGCCGCCGCCGCCGCCGCCGCACGTGGCAGCCTGCTCAGCGCCCAGTAGCGGTGTGGGAAGAACTGCGAGGCGTTGGGGACAGAGAGGGGCCCGTGTGAGTGGGGCTTTTGACCCATTCACAGACGGATGAGTCAGCTGATAAGGTCATGGAGAAGGTATTTGCTGGCACAACTCTCCAGCTGTGGGCATATCCGCCTAGATTCAGTTGCGTTCCTCCCCAAAGGAGGGGAAATGGCCTGAAATCTAGTGATGTATTGGCAGGAGACCGGATCAGGGCCTGCCTCTCAAACTCTGGCCCCACGTGTTCAGTAACTTCCCGGCCAGAAACTTGCCTCTGTCCTCCCCTTCCTCCTCCCCCCTTTTGTTTGACTTGTCGGTTGATAAATATGTTTCCTCTGCCTTGAGCTCTGCTGCCTTTGGGCATCTTGCCAAGCTCTAAAGAATTTCGCTGATAAATCACTGTGGTCTGAGGATGACAAAGCAGCTCAACCGAATGTCAAGCTGACACAAACTATGTTTAAAGAAAACTATGTCGGGATTTTGGCTTTGTACCCTTCGCTTTGGGACATCTGGCCAATTGCAGGCTACTTGGCTGGGACATCACTTTTTGCACTATTCTGGTTTGTTTATTGTATTATATGTTATCATTTATATTCTTGTAGGGTCGAGAGGCCTCTGTCAATTAGCAAACGGAGGAGTTGGGCAGGGAGGGATTTAAAGCCAGATTTTTCATAGTATGTAGGTTCATACTAAAACTCCATTAGCATTCAGCACCCACACACAGGTACTTTTAAAAATTCAGTTAACAGTAGGATTTACGAAAGTATTTGGGGGGGATGGTGGAATCCACAAAGAGATTTAGGCATTACAACATTTGCCTAATTTGTAGAGAAGAATAGTCCTGTGATCTACAAAGCAGAATTAGATATCTAGACTTTCTATAGAATAGAGAAAGATGCCTTAAAATATGATCTATAAAAAATAGCAAGCCTACACTGAGAAATGGGTGGTGCTGATCTATCAAACCATGCACCTTTCTCCGAAATAGGTACCTAAATCCCTCTAGGCAGCTAGGGAAGTGCCTAGCTTTGGTAGTGATCCACATTCAGGACCTGTCTCCATACTTAGATTCCTGCATGGTTTCTTGTGGGAAAGTGTTATGCATCCCTTCACCTGCTGGTACTTAATAAAACCATATAAAGTTGTAAGTGGTGCCCACCTTACAACTTTTATCCCAGTTGCTGGAGCACTCATCTGGGAGTCCCCTGTTCCACCCACTTCCACCTGAAGGTCCTGCCCCTGTTCAACCTCTTCCCCCTGAGGCCCTGCCCATCACTTGCATAGTGGTGGGGAGGGGAAGAAGGAGAGTAACAAGAAGGGTTGGGGGAGAGGAGTGAGCAGTGGGTGAGGCCTCAGGGGAAGAGGCTGAGTGTGTTTGGAGTCTGGCCCCTTCACCCTGGCACTGTTGGTGCCCTTGTAAACCTGGTACTTGTCCTAGGTATCCTGAGAATCATCACAGTCTCCCACATCCCAGGTGACTATTCTAATCATTGCACTAATAGGTATAGGATGGATTCCATTTCCTTTGGGTGGCTTTTAAATGGGGCCTGGTGCCAGTAGGTACCCTCTGATCATGCTTGCCACATGAAGTCCATGGGCAAATTAGGTGGTCAAATGCTTATGTTCTCTGGTTCATGAATTAATATGTGGCTAGGGCAGGAGATAGGAGACCGGATGTCTAGAATGAGATAGCAGTGAGCATGCCCAGAAGCAACGTCGTGCCTAGATAATTTTTACATTGAAAACTTAGGCACTAAGGCTGTGTCTACACTGGCATGAATTTCCGGAACTGCTTACAATGGAATACTATTCCATTTTCAGTTTTTCCGGAAAAGGAGCGTCTACATTGGCAGGCTGCTTTTCCGGAAAAGCCCTTTTTCTGGAAAAGCGTCTGTGGCCAATGTAGACGCGCTTTTCCAGAAAAGAGCCCCGATCGCCATTTTCGCGATTGGGGCTTTTTTCCGGAAAAGACTACTGGGCTGTCTACACTGGCCCTTTTCTGGAACAGTGTTCCAGAATAAGGACTTATGCCTGAGCGGGAGCAGAATAGTTTTTCCGGAATAGCGGCTGATTTTGTACAGTAGAGCGTCGTTGCTTTTCCGGAAATTCAAGGGCCAGTGTAGACAGCTCGCAGCTTATTCCGGAAAAGCGGCTGATTTTCCGGAATAAGTGGCCCAGTGTAGACACAGCCTTTGTGAATTTTGGTGCCTACAGGGTTTGGTGGAAATTTTGTGGCTCAGAGTGGGGGATTTAGGTGCCTACATAGATTTGTGCTTAGAAAATCAGCCAAATTCACAAAGCCTGCATCTGTCACCTGGGTTTATACAATCACTTGGAAGCATATGGGAGTTTCCAGGGAGAGAGGTAAGTCATAAATTACACACTTGGTGCCTAAGTCTGGGCTAGAGGGACATTCCACCTTCTTTGCGTTGTCAGCTGCCAGCCCTCTCCATTAATGGATAATTAATGAAAGAAGAAAAAGCAAGCATGAAAATGCCTTTGTAGCCTGGTGGTTTGAGCACTCGCTGGGAGATCCAGGGTCCAAGGAGCCTGGTACAATGACTTTTTAAAATTATGTATCCACCAGCTTCAGTTGATCAGAATAGTCCAATATCAAGGACATTCCACTTGAGAGGTCACAGATCCCTGTTCAAATCCCTTTTTCCCCTCAAGCAGAGAGGGAGCTAAAACTGGGGGTTTCCCACATACTGGGTGAGTTCCCTAACTGCTGGGCTAAAAGCTGTGAGAGAAACTATCCTCTTCCACCTGTTTGTGTAAGGTTGTCCGCAGAGGC
Organism: Pelodiscus sinensis; assembly: GCF_052426305.1. Lineage (NCBI taxonomy): Eukaryota > Metazoa > Chordata > Testudines > Trionychidae > Pelodiscus > Pelodiscus sinensis. Next base: position 48,070,346 of record NC_143052.1, read on the forward strand.
TGAGTCTGGTTGATGAGTTCTGGGCATGCTTTTTGGATTGTGCCCTGTAGATGAGTTAGGCTGAAGAACACCCATTTGTCTCCAGTTTGTGCATCATTCAAAGGAAGGGATGATGGGAGGGAAAAAAGGGGAGAACAATTGTGTTGGATCTCTGAGCTCAGGATCTCCCCCAAAATCTGTAATGGGATGAAATGGGAATTGGTGAGGCTCCAGCAAATATGATGTACTAGGACCCAATTTTCTCTTGATAGGCCTGATTCTAGGACTGGCTGAGGCATCCAGATGTCTGGCAGAGGCATGTGCACAGGCAGAAAGATAAGCTTTTAGGAAACTTTTACTCCAGAAAGTTAGGCACTGAGCATGTATAGGAACCTACAAGGTTTTGGACAGCTAAGTGGGGTTTTGTGTATCTCATTGGGGCTGGATTCTGGGATCAAGGTTATGTCTACACTGCATGGCTATTTCAGTATCCCGAAATAGCTACCCCAGGTCTACACAAGCTGCATGTTATCTCAAAATATTTTTCGAAATAACGCATACTATTTCATGATTTCAGTAAACCTTGTTGCAATGAAAGATAAGGAATGTCTCAAAAAAGTGTGTTATTTTGAAATTTGGGGCTGTGTAGAGGTGCCAAATTTCAAAATAACATATTTTGAAATAGATTTGATATAAGATATGCAATTTGCGTAGCTCAAGTTGCATATTTTATTTCGAGTTTAGGATGTTGTGTAGTAGACGCACCCTTAGATGCCCAAAGTGACAGTTAAGCACCTAAGTTCTTCTGAGAATCTAGCTCTGAGAATTTTTCCCTTGAACTAAATGGATTTTAGAAAAGGCTCTTAGCAGTGAAGCAGCTGTTCTGTTTATTTAGGTGTGAAGCAACATATTCCACCTTTCCTGATTGTGTAAAGTAAAACAAGTATATGTGTCATAGTCATAGTTATGCTCTGGACTCAAGAAATTTGTAATGAAAGTGGATGTAAAGCAGGGGAAGGTGTGTCAATTGTTCTTGTTTACACAGTGGGTGGAGGGAATCTGATTGATTTTTTTAAGAAATTAAAATTTCAGCTTATAAGAGGAAGTGTTGAAAATTAGCCTAAGAGTTTCATCTTGCACTCTTTAAAGTTAATTTAAATTTATTTTTATCTGCCTATTTTAAACATCAGACCCAACTTTCCCAAACACTAGGTCGTCCAATCCCTATTGCAGTAGAACCTCTGGAAAGAAAGTGCACTGTATGTCATACTGCCTAATTCTATTCTCACTTATACCAGTGCAAATCTGAAGCAAATGTATCGAAGTTAATGGATCAAACTAATGAATTTACCTCCAGATTAACACCAGTACAATTTGAGAGAACTTGGAGTCATGGTGCTTTGTAGTGCTTCTTTGTGTATCTGTGATTTTTGTGTACTGTAATTAACTTGCTGCCAAAAAGCAGTGTGATTCAAAATATTAGTATTCTTTTTAGCAGTTGGTGTGCATTTTTGAAAATGTAAATTGTGGTCCAGACTTGCAAATACTTATGCCCAGGCTTAACTTTAGGACAGAATTTCTGGAAGATCTCATACAAATCACAATGTTAGTATAGATATAAATATTTAAAGAATCAGATCTTTGCATTTTATCCTAAAGTGCTCAAACAAGTAAGTCCCACATACATTTTCTCCTTTCATTATTTTCCTATAATCTTGAGTGGAGAAATAGATATATTCAGTTAAACAGCCCCAAGGCAGATTATTTTTTTATTTCACTGGTTTAAGCAGCTCATATTCTCACACACACAAACTGTTCTTAAAGAATTGTCAGATGCAATGTGTTGTTTTCTCCTGCCAAGGCCAAACAGGTCTTATTTCTAATGTGTAGGTTTTTTTAAATTTTAAGTGCCATTGTTTGCTAAGACATTATTACAGGGAAAGGAAGATTAATATTGAATCCTTTGAATTGGGGCCACATCACAGCAGCTGTTAAAGGCTCAGTACAGGCAGTCCAAACACTAGGTCGTTACATACAAGATAGGGACTGTAGGTTTGTTCTTAAGTTGAATTTGTATGTAAGTCGGAACGTGTATATATTGTAGGGGAAACTCTAGCCAAACATTTCTCCAGAGCTCAGTTTTATTCTCCCACACCTCACTTCTCTCAGTCCTTTATTCTCAAGCTGAGGTGTCTGCTGAGAAAAGCTGCTCCGCATCTCCCTGGTCTGCTGCGGGGGGGGGGGGGGGGGGGGAGGGGGGCAGCGCTAGCTTCGCGTCTCCCTGGTCTGCTGGGGGGAAGCAGCTAGTGCGGGGTTGCCTCACCCTGTTTGTAAGTAGGGATCCGATGTAAGTCGGATCCATGTAACCCGGGGACTGCCTGTACTGCCTTCCCACTGAAGTAATGATAAAATTCCAAGGGACTTCAATTCTGCAACTCTAGTAGCAGGAGGCAAAGCACATTGCTAATTGTGCTAGTTGCTCCTTTTAAGGGATCTATAGATAGAGCCCTGCAAATCCATGGATATCTGCTTTTTATCCGCAGGTAGCCGCATCCATGGATATGAATGAGGATATCTGCAGATCATTTTTGCAGATATAGATTCAGATAAAAACATTTTATTTAGAACCCTGCAAATCTGTGGATATTCACTTTATATCTGTGGGTATCCTCATCTGTAGATGTGTATGCGGATATCTATGGGTCATTTTTGCAGATACAGTTGTGGATACAAATTTTATATCCATGCAGGACTCTTATCTATAGCCAGGGGTGGATATACGGCAGGGCGAACGGGACGGCCTCCCTGGGCCCCGCGCTTCAGAAAGCCCTGCGCATGCGCTGTGGTGCCGCTGCGCATGCGCATGGCGTCACTGCGCATGCGCTGTGGCAAAGGGGGGGGGGGCCTCGCGGAAGTATGCTGCCCGGGGCCCCGCAAAACCGTCATCTGCCCCTGTCTATAGATACAACTAGACCTGTGGTGGTTCTTCAGGTCATGTCATGATGAGAAATGAGACAAAAGGCACTGGAGGCACCAGTTGGCAGCTGTGATAATGACATAACCTGCATCTGCATCACTTTCCAAAATGAGACTGATGGTAGTGTGTGTTTGTTAAGCAGGGCAGGACTAGATAGCAACCTATGAGCGCATTATAAGTAACAGTACAGATGCATTAGATAGGTAGGTAGATGAGACAGATGCATTTATAAATCCAATACTGAACTAACAGGATGATGTCATAATGGCTTTTCATAAAGTTTAAAATTCACGTATAGTGAAACTGATATTTAATAAACAGTTTTTTAATTTAAACATTTAAAGTGGCTGTGTCACTTTAACTCGCAGATGAATTCATCTGGTTGTGCTTGTTTATTCAAAGCTTCATATGTTATAGCAAATGACAGCGTTGTGCTTTTAAAATTTTTTCTTAAGTACAATAAAGTGTAGCATAAATACAGATGTCTGTTTTGTCTCAATGTACTTTAATACACTAATTTAGTTTTTAGAAAACAATTCAGCTCTAAAAAGGGATGATATTTGTCTTTTGGGATCTATTTAAATGTAACAACTGATGTAACGGCTTGAGGAGAGACAAATTACTAGGAACAATGTAGCTGGTTCTTTAGTCCACTTATTTTTGCTCTCGCTCTTAATCCAGGTAGCAAAATCAGCAATTGTGTATATTCTGAAGTGCTCTTCTACTGGAACATGATTGAATATATTAAAACAATCTATAGTTTAAACAAAGTTAGCCAAAAAATGTCAGAAAAGGACCAAATAAGGGCTGAGATACTCTTTGGCTCTGTGAAAAGCCCATTGCACAATAACAGTTTCCATAATATTTCATTTGGTTTTTGACAGTGCATAGAAGGGCTATTTGCTTCACATAAAATGTTAGAAAATAACCAGGAGACAGCAGGGTAAGTTTATCAAGGCTTTTTGTTGTATTTTTGCTTAACTTATTTCCATGTATTTATCTTTTCTTATCTTGTCTTGATTTAGAACACTTATTTTCTGCATCTTTTGTGCTAAGAACAAAGAACATGAAATAAAATGAAGCTGGCTATCAGAAACTGACTGATTTTTAATCAAGTCCGTAGCATAGCATTTTTCCTTGTTATAGTCTGGACCAAAGGTCACTGAAAAACTACCCAATATAAAAAAAAAACAGTGATATCAAATCAAAAGTCCTTACATTTGGATTCCCTTCTATGCAAGGTGACTCCAGCACTCATCATATCTCCCTTATTTTTTCACTAGTCATAATTTAGAGATTTTTTTTTCCTGAGAGGATAATATAATGACCAGCTAAGCAGAAAAAAAGTTATCCTTATTCCATACATTCTTATATGGTAACCTCTATCCGGATTGGGAGATCTCTAATACTGTTTAAGAAAAGTTATCACATCGCATGAGCTCATGCTTTCTGGCTACAAATGCTAAGACAATAATTGACATATATTCTGTCCATTCAGTATTACAGACTATTCTGAGCTTTGCCAGCCACATCCTAGTAGACCCTGCTAGCTGGTCTTAGGAAACAGCGTCTATGCATCAACAATCCTAAATACTGTTTTCCTTTTTTAGCCCTAAGAAAAACTCAGGCTTGGCTCCACAATTAGAGTATTTTCTTGAAGTGGATCATTAATGCTGTCTGGGTCATGCATTGTCAAGCTACTACTGTACTTGAAATACTGAAGAGTTCAAAGTCAATCCCTCTCTCTATTTCATGCCTAGAAAGACTAACAGTAGACTAGAAAAAGAAGTTTCCAACTGAAAAGTAGCCCCTTGATCTTCCCAATAAATCATAGAGCAGTTGTAAAATCATAGAATGTTCATAGAAAAAGCTTGGATCAAAATGATGAATAGTTCCCTTCCTACGTCTACAAATAAAATTAGTTATCTAGGGTAAAGTCTAAACAGTTTCCCTCATTTTATATCATTCAATCTGTGACTTCAGTACTTTACTGTCACACTCAAATCTTTCTTCAGATTTGCATGACAGAAAAGCAAGATATAGTTACCCTAAAGTAGCTACAAGTATCCTCTTTTAAGTACAAATGTAGGCCCTAATCCTGCAGATTGTTCTGCATGGACAGAATCCTGCATATGCAGGACCTGTTCACTGGGACTTCCTGTGGGCTCTGTGACCCACCTATAAAACACTTTTTGCCAGATTTGGATCTCAATTGCAGTGTAAAACTGGAATTACAATTGTAGCTGTTTTTAAAGGTTTCTTAGACAGTCCTTTGTTCTTAAACCTTTTGCTGGAGAGATCTCTAGATCTGCTATGAATTATAAAAAAAGGCTATCCAAATATTGAGTGATCCAGGAGGGATAGGCAGCTAGATTGGTGACTACTACAAAAAGGTGAACATTGTTTCAAAAACAGAAAAACACCCCAGAGCAAATTGATTACTTAATCAACAAAAAATAATTCACAAAAGATTAAAAACAGGCTTGGTATCTTTCTTCTAACATGGAAACTTTTCACAAGTTGTCATTACTCTGAGCCTAAACCCATCATCATGTTTTATGTTCACTTCTTGTGCCTTGTCTTTAGTTAGGCCTTGATCCTGCAAAGACTTATGTGTGTGCCTAACTTAACACATTTGAGTAATTCCATTGACTTCGAACAGAGTATTGACAAGCATAAAGTTGAGCACAGGGGGTAAGATCCAGACTTAGGCATTTGCAATGCCGAAGACTACGATACTTAGCTATGAGATGACTAGAAAATCACAGGAATATCACTGCAGAACACAAAGCCAAGTTAGATTCCGGGTCTCCTGATACAATGAATGCAATCCCCACAAGCTAACTTGGAGAGCTGTCTAAACTAGCTAATGGGATATAACAACAAGAGGGGTGTTTGCTAAGCCCTGGCTCAGAGAGAGGCATAGGTGCATCCAGGAAGCAGATTCCTAGATCACTAAGCAGAGATAGGCATCTACATTTAGGCTGTATGCAGGAAGGTGCCTATCTCTGTTTGGCAATTTAGGAACCTGCTTCCTGGACGCACCTATGCCACTCCTTGAGGGAATGAGTTAGGTGCCTGCTTCGCTTCACAAACAAAAGGGTTGGAGGGAAAGGAGAGAAGAGCCCCCAAATCACTGCTCAGTGGTTAGAGCAGTCTCTTAAGATGTGAAAGACTCTTATTCAAATTGGTTCTCATCCGCTGGCAGAGAGGAATAAATTGAACCTGGATCTCCCACATTCTACTGGGCTAAAAGTTGTAAGATCTCCTCCTCCTCCTCCAGCCAGACTTTACACGGGACCTGGTCTGGTAGGTGTACTTGGAGCCGTGGTGTCCAACATGCTAGTGTGGTGAGTTGGCTTGAACAATGTGGCTATTTAGCTAAATGAGTATGGCTAGTTCACTTCAGTTGTAGCCACTCTGGCCATGTCTACACTGAGAAACTATTTTGAAATTAGTACGTACAACTTAACTCCCAATTTAACAAATTCGTACTAGCATGTCCACACTACAGGGAAGCCTTGAAATTAGTCCAAGACAGGCTCCATTATTGTGGATGCACTACCTCAGGCTTACAGCCCCAGGAAACCCCGGGGAGTAATTAGTTCAAATTACCCTGGGGAGTAATTATTTCAAAATAACTATTTCGGAATTAGCATTACTCCTGATGAAAAGCAGGAGTACAGATTTAAAATTTCACAGCCCATTATTTCAAAATAATGGGCTTGGTAGTGTGGACTCTCTGTTTATAAATTCAACCTGGAGGAGGGGTTATTTTGAAATAAAGTCCTAATGTAGACCAGGGCTATAGTGGCTACTGTTTCAGAACTGGTTGGACATCACAGTTTTAAAGCTATCTACTGTCCTGTCCCCACACATGAGCAAGGAAGCCAAATGCCCATCCTCCCATGATTTGTTCTGCCAATACTCAAGAGGCAAATGCTTAAGTGTTGACGGTAACTTTACCCTGAAAATGTAGGCATCAAGTGAACGTAGGCACCTATGGGGTATGGCATGAGTTTTGTGGATCATAGTGGAGCCAAAACTGAGATATAGTCATATAAATTTGAGGTTTAGGTGCCCATATACCTCTATAATGCTGACTGAAAAGGATTTGCAAAAAGTCAAAATAAGGGCTTTTCACGGTTTTTGCTTATACTTTGCTTTATATATCCTTCCACATATTTTCTCTGTCTTCCTTGTCCATGTGCTGCTCTATTAATTGCATCTAAATTCTCTTGTTTTTCTCTAAAGAAATCACAGATCCTAGCTCACCCATCTCATTCATTTTTCATCTGCTCCACAACCAACATATTTTTAATATATTTTTGTAGCATCAATTCTTTATCTGTCACCAAGGCTGTGTCTAGACTACAAAGTCGGAAAAAGATAAGCAAATTGCCAACTGCAAGTTGTGTTTCTTTTTCTGCTTTTCTTCTGAAAGAGGCTTTTCCAACATTTGGCCCATCTACACTGGGCCAAATGTTGGAAAGAAATCCTCTTTTGGAACATCCCTTTTTTTCCTCATAGAATGAGGTTTACAAGAATGCCGAAAAAACACGTCTGCTTTTCCCGGAAAAAACTCTGCAGTATAGATGTACCCCAGAATATCTGATAAAGATACAAAAAGCAATAACTTAAGGAGATATTTAGCTGAAGCAATGTTTCCAAGGACAGGCCAATCGCATTGTCTCTTTCCTCCTTCCCTCTATTTTACTATTAATCATCTAAATTATAGTGTTAATAGTTAAAGTTGCCAAACGCTTTCTATTATAAGACCTTGCTTTCAAATTGCTTACCAACTTCACCATATTTTATCCCTTTGGGATGGAATGCTCGGAGTCTGCCTCATGCTCTTTTTAAAACTTTTTTTCAGCAAACAATTCAGCTATTCTCAGAATGAGATTAGAGAAAAAATATTTTGTTTTGCTCATGAGTACATGCTCAGAGGACTCGACTTGATACAGCTAAATCCTCCTAAATTTCTGTTTTGAGCATGCTCCAGCTGTGTCAATGAGCAAGACCTTTCCTTGCAATTGCTGTTCCCAGCCACTGTGGCTAGAACTAAGAGCAGGAAGACTTGTATCTCCTATGATCAGTACACCCTTGCTGGCAACCAAGAAGCATGCAAGGAGAAGACTGGAATGCCGAGGTTAAAAACCCAAGCCTGGCGCTCTGGAAGCCTGGGTCATGGATGGTGATAATGAAGACCAAAATGGGGAAGTGGGATGAAGAACTGATGAGGAGGGGAAACTGGAAGGTGGTGGTTGGGGAGAGGCTGTATGGAGTATTCTCCATCACCGAGAATTAAAAATGAAGATTGGATTTTTTTCAGTGGGGGCTGTGTAGATAGGAGATTAGGAAAAACTATTTCACTAGGAGGGTGGTGAAGCACTGGAATGGGTTATCTAGGGAGGTGATGGAATCTCCATCTCTTGAGATTTCTAAGTCCTGGCTTGACAAAGCCCTGGCTGGGTTGATTTAGTTGGGGTTGGTCCTGTTTATAGCAGGGAGTTATACTTGATAACCTACTGAGGTGTCTTCTAACCCTATGATTCTATGCTCTAGGAATTATTTTGGGAAAATTCTATGGTCTGTATTGTACAGACCAGTTCAGGACAGACTACATGATCACAGTGGTTCTTTCTAGCCTGGGAATGTATATATCTGTGAGTGATTTGTCATTTATTTATTTTAAATGATAAATGCTCTAGGTGTAAAACCTGTGTTGAGCCAAAATTAAAGTACACAATACAACATAAATGTCAGACCTAGTTCTATAATATCAAACTATAATCCACTGAAAATTGTTTTACACTGTCATCTACCCTATTTGGACATATTTTCTATCTAATTTTGCCTTGTTGCACCCATGAAAAATGTGACTACTCACTGGTAAAGACAGATATATGGCCAAGAGCCTGTAAATGGATGATTTTTAAGAGAATTAACTCATTATTCTTCTGTGTAGTACAGGCAGCATTATTTTATTTTGATAGGCAAGTGGAGTATACCACCAATTTGGTCATTTTATGTACCCTCCCTGCACACATGCACAGCATACATTATATGAAAGTTTTTTATATGTATTTTAAGAAGAGGTCAGTTCCTTTTTTTTTCAGTAAGTTTTGCTGCTATTTGGGGGGAGGAGGGGAAGTATGAGCGTTTCTCAAATATCAAAAAAGGGGGGTGATGCCAAAAAGTTTGGGAACCACTAACTAGAGAGCTGAACTTGGTCTCCTGAGTCTTAGTCTAGTTCCCCAACTACTGGACTATCTTGCCTTTCCATTAACCAGAATAACTTTACACCCCTCTAAAACGGAGTAATGTTGTAGTGAATCAGGAACATTGTGTAACAGTTTTTTACTCTTATTCTCATACCGCAAGTATGCAGGAGACCTATTCGTTCATTGTATTATTTTAAATTGTAAAATTTCATTTTAGATTCAAATCCAGATGACTAGAGGCTTTTAAAAGGACCCCCAAATCCATTTTATTTTCTCTGGAAGCTGGACCTTGACTATATCTTTGACCAAGAAATATCTTTGACAAAAAATAATTGACTTCCCCTGATTTAGAGCAATATACTAGACCATTGTCTCACGTTAAAGCAATCATGTAACTCACACTGCCACTTTTCTTCGGAAGACTAACATGCAGAAATGGGATAAGATAATCTGAGTAACAATGCATGCAATTTTGAAAGAAGGTGAGAGATGAGTAACAGTTTCAGTATGGAAAGAGATGACTCCTGTGCTGTAGGCAAGCAGGAATGCAGATAGCTTGAAATTGCATGCCATCTCAACTGACCATTGCTTTCCAACATAAATCACTCCATATATAAATCTTCATAGGCATGTCACAAATCTCCAAAAAGAGCAATTTGTTGGAGCTTAATGTACCCACACTACACACTCCCACATCATATATAATTTGAAAGTGGTTGCAGTACTCCAGATGTGGCACTGGTGAAGCCACACCTAGAGTATTGTGTCCAATTCTGGGATCTCCATTACAGAAAGTCCAGTGGAGGGTAACAAAAATGATTAGGGGTTGGAGCATATGACTTATGAGGAGAAGCGGAGGGATTTGGGCTTGTTTAGTCTGCAAGAGAGAAGAGTAAGGGGGTATTTCATATCAGCCCCAACCCCGAGGTATCTACTTCATCCATGTTTGGGACTGGTAAGGTTAGAAGGTCCCTCTCAGGCCTGCTAGGTGACTCAGCTTGTATGGACCCTGGAGGTTGGGTGAGTAGCCCCGTGTCTTCTCCCCCAGTCGCACCTGCATTCGTGGGTGAAACCACAGGATGCACCCTGCCCCGGCGTGTGTTGCTGACCCTACCTATCTGGCAGGTTGTTCCACCCCACGGCCCCAATCCCGGTCACTTTATTGGCTGGTGCCAGCTCCCCAGGCTGTGTCCGGTGTCAGGCATTTGGCGTCTGTATGCACGGCGCCTAGCCTTCTCCCTGGGTCCTAGCGCCCACTGAATCTAACCCCATCACCTGGGAGCAGACTCTCTCCCAAGAATCGTGTGCAAAAATTTTTCTGAGGACCACTATTTTTTTTCTAAGGACCGGTACTGGGCCACGGACCACACTTTGGGAAACTCTACTTTAGAGGATAGGATTAAAATTCAAAATTAACTGGACAAACTGGAGAAATAGGAGTAAGCAAGATAAAATTCAAGGAGGACAAATGATAAATACTGTCCTTAGGAAGGAGCAATCAGTTGTACTCCTACAAAATGATCACTGGGGGGGAAAGTGCAAACACCATTCTCTGATGTATTATCAGGTATGTTGTAAGCAAGGCACGATAAATAATTTTTCCATTTTACTTCTCACTGATTAGGCTCCAACTGAAGTACCGTGTCCAGCTCTGGGTGACAAATTTCAGGAGAAATGTGGACAAATTGAAGAAAGGCCAGAGAAGAGCAGCAAAATTGATTAAATATCTAGAAAACATGTCAAACAAACTGGGTTTGTTCAGTTTGGAGAAAAGAAGTCTGAGAAGTGACATGATAACAGTTTCTAAGTACATACAAAGTTGTTACAAGGAGGAAGAAGAATAACCTCTGAGGCAATGGCTTTCAACCTTTCCAGACTACTATATACCTTCCAGGAGTCTGATTTGTCTTGCGCATCTCACAAGTTCCATCTCACTTAAAAACTACTTTCTTACAAAATGGGACATAAAAATACAGGAGTGTTACAGCACACTGTTACTGAAAATTGCTTACATTCTCATTTTACCTTATGATTATAAAATAAATCAATTGGAATATAAATATTGTACTTACACTTCACCGTCTAGTATATAGAGAGGTATAAACAAGCCATTGTATGAAATTTTAGTTTATACTGACTTTGCTAGAACTTTTTATGTAGCTTTTTGTAAAACTAGACAAATATTTAGATGAGTTGATATACTCCTGGATGACCTTTGTGCACCTCCCAAGGGTACATGTACCCATGTTGAGAACCACTGCTCTGGGGATAGGGCAAGAAGCAGTGGACTTAAATTGCAGCAAGGGCAGTTTATGTTGGACATTACAGAAATCTTCTTAACTTGCAGGGTGGGTAAGCACTGGAATAAGTTGCTTAAGGAAGTTGTGGAATCTCCGTCATTGGAACTTTTTAAGAGCAGGTTTGACAAATACCAGTCAGGAAGGATCACTTAGTCCTCCTATGAGTGCAGAGGACTGGACTAGTGTTCTATCCCACTGCTATGATTAAGCTGTAGCATGTGGCAAAAATGACAAATATCAGCCCTATGCAATATATTAACATGTTATGTTTGCATAGGACCCATTTCTAACTAGCAAAGTTTCTATATTTTCAAGTGAAATTTGCTGATCAGATCACTTTGTGCACCAGTAGGGATAGATTGCATGTCCATAGTTTGTACTTAGTGTGTAGACTTGAATGTACATGAGCTCCTAATGTAATTCTTCTCCATGAGTAAGCTTTTGTACATACAATGTAGCATCTACTCCTCCCAATAGAAATTTTAATCGGGTGAACGTAGACACAGTGGTTTACTGGTGCACCCTGCATTGGGTCCAGCATTTTTAGCAAGTGGGTGGGCAGCTCTGAGTCCTCAGAGACTACATATAGAATGCAGGCTTCTTTAGGAAGAAGCTTTTCCGGAAGATAGAGTCCACACTTCCAAAGCACATCGAAAAAGTGATCTGCTTTTTCAACAGTGTCCTCCACACTGAATGGATGCCATCTCACATGTAAGCTGTGATTACTATGGGCGGAGTGGCCAGGAGGGCACCTGTGCTTTTTCCTCTTTCCTCTTCTTTTCAAAGAACTCCCCCGTCCACACACGCCTTTTTCCAAAAGAGCTCTTTCACAAAAGGCTTCTTCCTTGCAGAAAGAGGTTTACCAATGTCAGAGAAACCCCTTTGTTCTTTCGATTTTTTTTTGAAAGAATGCAATTGCAGTGTGGATGTAAGTGAAGTTTTTCCAAAAAAACCTCTGTAGTGTAGGCATAGCCAGAAAGGACAAGGCCGTGGATAGAAGGGGTGGGGCCTCAAGCAGATCCCTCCACTCCCTCCCCCCCAGCCAGTCCTTCATGACTGGCAGCTGGGACCCTGGGACTGCAGATGTGGAAGCCTGGAGCCCCTGTGCGCTGGCGGTAATTTGAAGAGCTCGGGGTCACACCTGTTACCGCAGCAGCCAAGAGCCCTGGGCCCAGCTGTCCCTTTGTTCTCCTAGCTGTCAGTGACCCAGCAGTAGGGTCCTTTAAACTTTAACTTTGCTGCCCTTTGTAGCAAAGCACTGCCATAGCAGCATTACCTGTCCCTACTTCAGGGCTGCCAGCAGGGGGGAGCAAAACGTTGGCTATGTGTGGACCGGATTGGCAGTTGGTTCTTACTGGTGTGCCTCACTGGCACACACCAGCACACTGAAACCTCTGGTTTTAATTTGAAATTGTTTGGGCATGCTTTATTAGCTTTTGGAATACTCTAGAAACTAGGTTTCAGTGACACTCATGACACTTTCTTTAGCTTTCAGTGACACTTATACACAGGCCAGTATTGGTGTTAGAGATGACAATACACATCTTCATGTCATAAATATTACAAAAGCTATGAGGGAAAGAAATTAACTAACAAGAAATACCAAGGACAAAATCCACAAACCCTCTGCACTAAAGAGCTCTTACCATGTTACAGCTCTTACCAACCATGTCCTCAACAATATAACCAATCCATTTTACAGTGAACCACATCCAGAGGTAACTGATCAATGTATGTGGAATATATCTACTGCATTTTAGGCTTTTTATGGGGCCTTGGCGAAAGTCACATATGGTAAGAATTTTCAAAAGGAATTGGAATGCTTCACAGGAGTCATGGGGATAAATGCATTACAGACTAAGAGGTGACTAAGATGCTTAGATAATGTGGCAAACAGGGTAAATATAATGCCTCATAGGTTATATGGGAGTAATGAATCTCCATATTTGAAAATGACAATATTAGAAACAGCTGATCAGTTGTTTATTTAATTCTGTTGGTGTGGTCTATTCTCCTCTTTTGAGAGGATAACATTTTAACAAGAATTCATTTGGTAATTGATGCAAAACCTATTTAGATTAACAGAAAATTTCCCATTAATATCCACAAGTTTTGGATCAGATTCTTGGCTAGGTCAAATTATTATAGCTTGAATGACAACTTGATTTATTTCCTTCCTAAATTACTTAAGTTTGTTCATTACTCCATTTAAAGAAGATGCTCTGCATTTGGAAAAACTGTATTTAAAAAAAAAATCAAGTTGCAGTTTAAACACTGTTTTCAAAACAAGATTATCAAACATCAAATATAAGCAAAGCTCTTAGTAAATCTCAATGCAAGTTCGCAATCATTCATTGCATATTATTAAACATTTTTCACAAATCACAGTGTTGTCACTCTAATTAAAAGCCTCTTTAGGTGGCATTATTAGTTTGTTATTTTGACACAAATGATATTAATACCAGGGTCTTAAATATGACATCTACATTAAAACATTCTTGCTTTTGAAACACCCTGATTATTCTGTTTACTTTAGAGATTTTCACATCATTTAGAAAAACTTAATAATATATTAGGGTATGTCTAAACAGCAGGGCTAAAGTCAAATTAAGCTATGCAACTTCAGCTATGTCAATTGTGTAGCTTAAGTTGAAATAGCTTAATTCGGCTTTTGGCATTTTTGACACAGCAGGAAGTTGAAGGAAGAACACTCTTTCTTCGACTTCTCTTACTTCGTGTGAAATGAGAGTTACCATGAGTTGGAGTAAGAAGTCTTCCAGCTCAACAATATTTTGAAATAATGGCTTGCTGTGTAGACGCACACTATGTTATTTCAGAATAACTGACATTATTCGAAATAACACTGATGTGTAGACGTACGTTTAGAGACTTTGTATTTAATCCTGGTGCAAATCTGATTTAAATTTGTAAAGTCAGTAATAGTCTAAGCTGATTATATTTGCAACTTACATGTTATAACTAAGGCTGGACTTCTGGTATGCTTGCTATAAGTTTTGGAACCAGTGATTTTTACAAAACAGCTATGGTTGGTGGATTTTTGTTTGGTTTTTTTTGCTTTTTTTTTTGTCTTTTGCATTTTCTACATATATGTGAGTGGATGGGAGGAGGGTGAATAATAAATAGAGGAAGAGACTTTAATGAGGACCTCAAATGCTTCAAATTTAAGTCTCGGACTGCTTGAGGAGCTATTGGAGAAAAGAATCTTATTAACAACTATCTTTAAGAGATTAAATCCTCCATGATGTCTTAAAGCCCCACCCCTTATCCAGAAAAAAAATCTATTAACTTGGAGAGCCAAAATGTATCTCCATTATGGTAACACATTTGTTGAGACTTGTTTACTCCACTGTTAGTCACAGGACTATTCATTTTGCAAAGTTTGTTACTTGCAGTAAAAGTATTTGGAAAAAATAAAAGCTGTGGTGGATGCAAAATAATGCCCGTGATGTCTGACATTTTTAAAACTATATTTCCTTGACTTCTGTCTTTCATGTCACACAGCCCCGCTGATTCTTTACATAAAATACCATTTATATTTAAAAAAATCCATGATAAATTGAGTTTTAATTAGAATATACATGTATACATATCAGATTGTGACCCAGATGCTTAGGGAAGTAAGAAACACAATCTCCATGGTTCTCTGGAATTTGGGAGTTCTTTCTTGCACCACTCTTTGCACAAAGTAGACTGTACATATCAATTTAAGATTAAAATTATAAATGCAAAAAAATTAGAAAAATCAGAACGGGGAAAGAAACAAGAATGTCACAATAAGATTACCTTCTCCATGTTACAGGTACAGAACCAAATTCAGCTGAGGTGTAAATGTATCTCTAATTCATATTGACTTTGATGGGAGATGCTCTCATTTACAGTGATCTCATGATAAAAATACTGGCTACGTCTAGACTACATCCCTTTTTCATAAAAGGGATGTAAATTAGACGTATCGCAATTGCTAATGAAGCGGGGATTTAAATCTCCCCCGCTTCACTAGCATAAAAATGGCTGCCGCTTTTTTTCCGCACGGAGCTTTGTTGTAAAAAAGCGCCAGTCTAGATGCTGGTCTTGCGGAAAATAAAGCCTTTTCTGAAAGATCCCTTATCCCTTATTTCATAGAGGGATAAGGGATCTTTCGGAAAAGGCTTTATTTTCCACAAGATCAGCGTCTAGACTGGCGCTTTTTTCCGACAAAGCTCCGTGCGGAAAAAAAGTGGCAGCCATTTTTATCCTAATGAAGCGGGGGAGATTTAAATCCCCGCTTCATTAGCAATAGCGATACGTCTAATTTACATCCCTTTTACGAAAAAGGGATGTAGGCTAGACGTAGCCCTTCTGTTACTAGTTAGGTTGCTACATGTACACTTCACTATACAGGGGCCACCAATCTTTGTTACTAAGGGATTTCTCTATGCCCCTAAAGAGAAGTAAGAAGCTGCACAGTGTGAGTTCTCAAGGAGAGCAGAGTGAAACATAGAGGCTGCTGTGAATAAGCAGGCTTCATCAAAGAAAGCTTGGAGATTGGAGGGATGGGGCTGAAACTACAGATGGGAAAGGCCCGGGAATGACTTGATAAAGAGGTAAATGGAGGGACTTGAAAACTGTGGTTTTTTTATGTTTCTTATTTTAATAAAGCAGATGCTAAGAAAGGGCGTGAATGGACAAAATGCTTTGTGACAGAGGCGCCAACTCCATGGGTGTTCTGGGGCTGGAGCACCCAATTAGTGTGTGAAGCACCACCAGCATCAAGTTCCCCCCAATCTTCCCTCTTGTCCCCCATGCCTTTTACTTGCTTACCAACTCCTCCCCCCTCAGTGCTGCCGGAGCCTCACCATCAGCTGATTGGCAGCATTCAGGAAGCTCCAGGAGAAAGGGAAAAGAGTGAGGGCAGGGCACGCTCAGGAAAGGAAGTGAGAAAATGGCAGGGTGGGGATGAGTTCTTGGGGGAAAGGGTGGAATGCAGGTGGGGAAGGGGCAGAGCAGGGACAGGGATTTGGGGGAAAGGGGTGGAATAGGGGCAGAGCTTAGGGGCATCCTGCAGAAAGTGCTGCAGGAGGTGCAACACAACCTGTAAGAGCTGTCAACTGCTGGGAGGCTAGACTGGCTCTATGTTTAGAGAGCTGAGGTGTCCGCAAGGGCAACCACATCTGACAAAGGAAAGGCTTTGCTGTCCCTCAAGGAGGTAGGCAAAGGAGAAGGATTTGAGACACGACTGTATGGGGGAGCCCTTTTGAGCAAGAGCCTCAGATAGCCTCAGGCAGCAGGAAGTAAATGCTGTCCTGATGTCCTGCCTGAAGAACTTCCGTTGGCCTTAATTGTGATTCAGCATTCCATGAGTATGGACACTCTGTTTTGAAATAGCTCTGCGCTATTTTGATGGGCATTTGCTGTGTAGATGTACCTTCGGAGTATTTCTTCTGGAATAGCTTATTCCAAAATAAGCATGCAGTATAGACGTACCCTCATGGAAGAAACCCAGAGCCTCTTTACTCCCAGGCTACGTCTACACTGGCCCCTTTTCCGGAAGGGGCATGTAAATTTCACTAGTTGTCGTAGGGAAATCCGCGGGGGATTTAAATATCCCCCGCGGCATTTAAATAAAAATGTCTGCCGCTTTTTTCCGGCTTTTAAAAAAGCCGGAAAAGAGCGTCTACACTGGCCCCGATCCTTCGGAAAAAGTGCCCTTTTCCGGAGGCTCTTATTCCTACTTCAAAAAAGTGCACTTTTTCCGGAGGATCGGGGCCAGTGTAGACGCTCTTTTCCGGCTTTTTTAAAAGCCGGAAAAAAGCGGCGGACATTTTTATTTAAATGCCGCGGGGGATATTTAAATCCCCCGCGGATTTCCCTACGACGACTAGTGAAATTTACATGCCCCTTCCGGAAAAGGGGCCAGTGTAGACGTAGCCCCAGTGTAAGAGTCTTTCATCTTGTGAGACTTAGAATCTGTAGAAGGCTGTAAAGCTTTTCTTAGGGCTCCAACAAGGATGCATTTCACTACACTAAATTGCATAAGTTTTCAGACCAGCCACATCATTTCCATTTTTAATTGTGTGCAGTTGGAATGAATGTTACTTTGTCATAGTCTTGAAAGCCGAGTGGCTTGGTAAACAGGCTGCTTCTCTCTTTTTTTTCTCTGTGAAGTCATTTCTTAAGATTAGCTTCCTTGAAAGCTTCTAGGTCAGATCCTAGGGTTTGGCTGGTCTGCAAAGAATGCAGGTTGATGTGGGTGTACACACAAGTACAAAGGGGGTGCAAAAGCTCTGCAATGTACTCTCCTGATTTGAGGTCATTCTCCTGCGTGCCAGGCTAATGCAACCTGAAGGCTGCTCTAAATTACTTGTAAACAATACTACAGTACAGCTGGGAATTAGCTCCTTATTAGGGCATAAATCCTTTCCCCTACTACACAGACATCAGGAAAGGGGAATGGAGTAAGACCTCTATGCAACTGAAAGGAACAGCATTACTTTCAAGTGATTTTGCCAGACTGATTATGCTTGTTTTACTTGTTAGGAATAATTTATAATGACAGCTACATCAGGCCAGTTAATCTGTCCCTTTCTGTTTGATAGGAAATCTTCAAAGATCTTGAACATAGTGTTGGATGAGGAAAGTTTCTTTGTAAAGATCATTTTCTTCTGTTATTTTAGTCTACTATAGGGGTATGTCTACACTTGCATCCTCTTTCGAGAGAGGGATGCCAATACAGATATTCAAAATTGCAGATGCTTCATTTGCATATTTGCATTATGGCGCTATTTCGAAATAGCGCTATTTCAAAATAACAGCCGCTGTTAAGATGCGGTTATTTCGAGAGAAAACCCTTCTCTCAAAATAACCCTTATTCCTCATACAATGAGGTTTACCAGTTATTTCATGAGAAGTATTTTCTCTCGAAAATAACCACATCTTAACAGCGTCTGTTATTTTGAAATAGCGCTATTTTGAAATAGCACTATAATGCGAATATGCAAATGAAGTGCAGGATATTTAAATCCTGGCTTCATTTGCAATTTCGAATGTCTGCATTTGCATCTCTCTCTCGAAAGAGGGTGCAAGTGTAGACATAAACTAGTGACACAACACTTCAGAACTGAATCGCTGTGCTTTTTATTGCTTCTTTAGAACTTTCTCAAATATATATTTAGGAGATGCTGGAGCTTCTTCCAGGCCTTGAAAGATTTAATATTTGTTACACAGATGAGAAGATTTTATTTCTTATACTGCTTTTCCCCAAGAGTCATGGTTAACTTAGCTTTTGAACAAAATCCAACATTATATATACAGTACTGGTGAAGAGTCACAATTCTTCAAAGTAAAAGTTCAACTCATACATTTTCTCAGCTAATGCTGCTCTAGTTTCAGCTCTATTTTTCAAAAAGTTTAGCCCAGTTAAACTTCACATCTGCTCAATGACCTAATGTGATATTGTTTTCTTTAAAAAACTTATTTCCCTCTTCTTAATTTTAAAAATGTATCATGATTAATGTTGGTACTTTGTACATGACAAGGCAAAACATGGTCACTATGTCTGCATTAATCAGGGTAGTATAAAAACAGATGGTTTCCAGTAATACAGTAATTAAAATAGAAAGGGAAGAATGATATTTCTCTAAGATCAGGGACAATATATGTTTCCATATCTACATATTCCATGCTCATTTATTTTTATTTGAGCTGTTAGGAGTATGTTGAGTGCATGATTCTTTATGGCAGCACAGGAATTAGGACAATAGTGTTACTTGTGACTCATGTAACAGTAAGAAAT
Organism: Pelodiscus sinensis; assembly: GCF_052426305.1. Lineage (NCBI taxonomy): Eukaryota > Metazoa > Chordata > Testudines > Trionychidae > Pelodiscus > Pelodiscus sinensis. The sequence continues at coordinate 48,089,621 of NC_143052.1, forward strand.
GAATGCGATCTAGACATGGGAAACACCTGTATAAAGACTAAGGAACCATAAATGTGTCCCTTCACAGAGTTGGTAAGGTGTGAAATCTGCTAAAGCTTCAGTTGGAAATCCTGTGGATCTTAGACACTCATGGAAAGCAGAAATGAGGGTCTTTCTTCTTCCCTTTTCCTTAGTCCCAGCACTAAGCATCCCTCTTGTTAGAACCTTCCCACAAGAGGCTTTCTCATTCAGTTGAAATTACCTAGCATGCTGGAGAACCTATGGAAGGTAATGCTGATTTAGATTAACAGTCTTTATTCCCCAGGATGGTGCACAAGCCAAAAAAGAACACAGCGGCTACGTCTACACTGAAGGCTTCTTGTGCAAGAATCTTTTTGTGGAAGAGATCTGCCGCAAAAAGTTCTTGCTCAAGAGATCATCCACACTGCATGGATGCTCTTGCACAAGAAAGCTCTGATGGTCATTAACAGAATGGCCATCAGAACTCTTGTGCTTTTTCTGATAAGCTGTTTTTGCGCAAGAAACCCCCGTTTGCTGTCCACACACACCTTTTTGCGCAAGAGCTCTTGCGCAAAAAGGCTTATTCCTCTTAGAAAGAGGAATAACTCTTGTGCAAAAACCCCTCTCTTCTTACAATGTCCTGTAAATTTTCTTGCACAGAAACGCATTTGTAGTGTGGACACTCTGCAGCTACATCTACATTGGCATGATCTTGCGCAAATACTCTTTAATGCAAGAGTTCTTGCGTTAAAGTATTTGCCAAGAGAGCGTCTACACTGGCATGTGCCTTTGCGCAATAGATGTGCTTTTGTGCAAGAGCATCTGTGCCAGTGTAGACGCGTTCTTGCGCAAGAAAGCTCCAATGGCCATTTTAGCCCTCGGGCTTTCTAGCGCAAGAAATTCATGTTGCCTGTCTACACTGGCCTCTTGCACAAAAACAGTTGTGTAAGAGGCCTTATTCCTGAGCAGGAGCATCATAGTTCTTGCGCAAGAAGCACTGATTTCACACATTACAATGTTAGTGTTCTTGCACAAGAACTCCCCGCCAGTGTAGACAGGCAGCAAGTTTTTGCACAAAAGCGGCTGCTTTGGCGCAAGATTGCACCAATGTAGACACAGCCTGCGAGTTTTTGTGCAAAAACAGCTGGTTTTGCGCAAAAACTCTGCAGTGTAGATGTAGCCAACATAACTTTTAAATCCTATGTTGAGAATTCATGTCTGGCAGCCAAGCGGGTAAAACCCTTCATGTGTAAACTGAAGAAAATTGATGGGGGAGACATTAAGAGGTATTAAATATGGAACTCTAATCACACCTTTATTGTGGAAACACATTTCCTCCACAAGGTAGGAGGGGGATTTCTGTTCATGCTATGGCACATGAAGCACCAGTTTCCAGCAAGCAGTACATAAGTATATCCAATAGAAAAAACTTCCAATTTACTGGCTAGAGACCATGATATCTCCATACAACAGTTGTTATAGATGCCTCAGAACTTGAAATGTCTGTTCTTAGTCAGCTCTCCCACATCCTGGTTTTGCTATCAAAGGAGAGCAACATTTGCCGGGAAGGAGGTAAGCTAGGTTCTAGAACAATGTTTCTTAAACTTTTTAAAACCAAGGAATACAGTTTAAGAAACACAGTTTAAGAAATGTCCTCAGGAACTTAAAGAAAGGCAGGAGGACAGTTGCATCCTCAGTATTAACCCCAAGTGTTCAAAAATCAAAAGGCGGGTGCCCAAAATCAAGAGGCTGGTTTGTTTTTTCACAAAGAGGAACAATTTCTTAATTTGTGCTATTAGTTTTTCTTACTTGAATAGCCAATACATTTTGATACTGCTGTAGACATGGGACCAGAGGATTTGCGTTAGACTGAAAGACCTGTCAAATAGACTAGAACCAGTCACATGGTATTTTTGTCATACAAAACTTTTCTAGCCAGCTAATTGGCATTCAGTCTCAGTGTACTGAAATGTCTAATATTTCAGGACTTCTGTGGTTTTTTGTTATGGAAACTTATGTGTTTAAAAAACCCTTCAGTGTATCAGTGACTCTTGTTGGATTTTTTTTAATGTAGAATGAGATATAGCAAACTGCACAATTTCTTTACAGAACACAGAAGAAGGATATTACGAATTCCCAACTCCTGCTACAGAAGAAGTTTGCTGCCACCTTATGGGTCTGTGAAGTATTTTTTGTGTTCCTTGTAATAATTCATTGCTATGGTTGCGATGATACTTTTTCTTATGAACTCATTTTTTCTTTTAATTTTTATTGGTTATTTGTATTAGAGAAGCATGGAAAATCCCCACTAAGGATAGACGCCCCATTTGCTGCATGTTAAATAGAAGTATACTTTTTGCCATTTTTTTTTTAATATATTTTTTATTCCTTCTTTTTCTGACATTAATAAAAAGATGCCCTGGTATTTTATTTTTTCCATTATAGCTTTCCCCATTGAGACTCCTTTGATTAGCTACTAACATATTTATAAATTCTTCTGGGTAAATATATCTTTATAGATATATTTGGTGTAACTTTAAAAAACATTAATAGAGTGAGTACCAGAAACTGTACCCTTGGCTCACTTTACTACATACTTTACTGACAACAAAGTCTAATAGGAGAAGGCTGATGGAATCTAGTCTTGGACATACAGATGTACCAATTTTATATTTTCTCCTATAGACCTGTAACTATGGAATATCCTGCTCCCTGGCCCAGAACTAGAATTAGCTCTTTTTCAAAGAGATTTAAAGCCTCTCATTTTAGAGGATAGTCATTTTAAGTACTTGGTACATTTTCATACCCAAGAAACTTACAATATTCTAATGGCTGTTGATACAGAATAGGGAGATGGACAGTAGCAGCCACTGGCCACTTGAAACAAGTGACTACATAAAACGCCAAGGTGAAAAGATAGATCACAGATGCCAGTAATATTTTACATTTTTTACTGGTACCGATGTGCCTTTTACCTCCCAAAATCTAATCTAATGTTTGTTTTGGGAATTGAGCGTAATTCATGAATGGCTTTAAAGAAAAACTAAAAAAACAACGAATGGTCTAGCAGCACCTTAAAGACTAACAAAACATGTAGATGGTATCATGAGCTTTCATGGGCACAACCCACTTCTTTCATCTGAAGAAGTTGATTGTTCCCATGAAAGCTCATGATACCATCTACATGTTTTGTTAGTCTTTAAGGTGCTGCTAGACCATTTGTTGTTTTTTTAGTTTTTCCAGTTACAGACTAACTTGGCTACCCTTCTGAAGCTTTTAAAGGAAAAGTTCAAAGAAAACTGTCCAAACATTTTTTGTGGGTAAATAATTACTTTGCGAGTAAATAATTAGCTCAAATATGATATTTGAACTTCACTTTTATTTGTTCCTCTAACTGAAAACACTGAACTGCTACCCCATCTAACTTTCTTCACAGCTACTGCTTAAAATCATGTCTTAGTTATTTGAAGACAGTAGGGTGAAAAATTAGTGTCAGCTGATGGTCAGGGCAGTGCATGTGTGTGTGTGTTATACACCTGAGTCTTCAACAGCTAGAACTCAAGGTTCCTTCGCAGTGGGCGGCCTAGGGAAGGTCGACAGGCACCCCAAAGTTTTACGTCCGTGTCTTTAGCTGCTAGGATCGGGTCCCTTCGCAGCGGGCAGCCAACAGGCTGACAAACGCCCCAGAGTTTTTGCAAGAGAGCTTATTACACCCATGTCTTTAGCTGCTAGGACCGGGGTCCCTCTGCAGTGGGCAGCCTATGGAAGGCTGACAGGCGCCCCATGGATCTGTCCCCTGGAGGCGACACGATCCAAATGCCCAGCTCTGCCTGCGTCTGCTCCCTCTGACCGGCTGAAGTTCTTTTAAATTGTGCTTGGTTCTGTTACAGCAACTGAAGGAGTCAGGTTAAAGCTTAAACAGTTATAGGTTTATTAAAGAAGCTTATAAATCATATGTTACAATGGCTATTGCTCTATTTCTTAACTGCTAGCAAATATAGATCTTAAAAATGGTTACAAAGAAAATAAAGATAGAAAATAGAAATAATGGTACCAAGTGACAGCTTAATCTTTAAAGAGCTCTAAGTCTATGTGTATACTTAAGACAAAGGACACATCCAGGTACAATTTTTACCCCTTCTGTGCCTCTCGACTCCAGCGTATCAGGCCAGGGATAGTCCCTCAATTCCTAGGAAAGACGAATACGAGGTGGGCGTTCCCGTGGAACCTCGGGAGGCCAATCACCTAACCTGACCAGCAGATAGATGGTAGATTGACTCTCAGAGTAAGTGTGCTGCTGGGCCCATCTTTATACCCATAGGGGCCCGTATCCTCTTTCTTATCTAAGCTGCCAAATTGTGTTGATCCATCTTTGTGATGCCAGTTCTTACAAGGGAGTTTCAACTTAATTTACACTTGTAAGAGAGTTAACTAAATTGTGAGTACTGGACATTCTTTACTGGGCGGGAGATTCCTCCCCCCGCGGACGGCTGTGTGTTTGTATCAATATAGGTGCCAGCCAAGGCAGTTCTCGCAGCCTCAAGGTCAACAGTTGGCGTATCTCTTTTACAGCCATCCAGGGTCACTGTGAGCTAGCATATCCGGGCCTCCTGTCAAGGCTTCAAAGACTATGCTGATTTTACTGCTCTGTGTGTGCCCTGTATGCTCCAGGCAAGTAAGATGGATGTTACAGGTGGGGGTTCTGTCTGGCTACAATAAGCAAAGTTCTTAACAGTTGTATCTACTTTATTAGTTCTTATGTGAATAGGGTTAGTGTTCCCTCTAGTGGCTAGTTCCAGCTTGGAGATAACAAGTGAAATGGTTCACTCTGCAGAGCTCCAGCTGGTAGAAATGGCAAAAGAATATCTGCCTATCAGTAGAGGTCACTATAAATCAGGGCAACTTTTTTTGGCCTAAGAGAAACATCTTTATATGAAAAGTATATGGTGGGCCATGAATGCTCTTGAAATTGGGAACTGGAGTGTAAAAGGGGCTGAGGGGTATAGTGGGGTGTGCAAGCTCTGGGGTGAGGCCAGAAACGAGGTGTTTTGAGTGTAGGTGGGGGGCTCTTGGCTGGGGCAGGAGGTTGATCTGTTAGAGGGGGTGAGGACTTTGACTGGAGGTGTGAGCTCTGGGGTGAGGTCATGGATGAGGGCTTTGAGGTACAGGAGGGTGCTTGAGCTGGGAATAAGGAGTTCAGACACTAGGGGTGTGTCTAGACTACATGCCTCCTTCGACGGAGGCATGTAGATTAGCCAGATCGGAAGAGGGAAATGAAGCCGCGATTAAAATAATCGCGGCTTCATTTAAATTTAAATGGCTGCCCCGATCTGCCGATCAGCTGTTTGTCGGCAGATCGGGGGAGTCTGGACGCGATGCCCCGACAAAGAAGCCTTTCTTCATCGGCACAGGTAAACCTGGTTTCACGAGGCTTACCTGTGCCGATGAAGAAAGGCTTCTTTGTCGGCGCATCGCGTCCAGACTCCCCCGATCTGCCGACAAACAGCTGATCGGCAGATCGGGGCAGCCATTTAAATTTAAATGAAGCCGCGATTATTTTAATCGCGGCTTCATTTCCCTCTTCCGATCTGGCTAATCTACATGCCTCCGTCGAAGGAGGCATGTAGTCTAGACACACCCTAGGAGAGGTGTCAGTGTTAGGCAGGGGGTTGGGGTGTGGTGGGTGTCAGGGCTCCAGCTGTGTGTAAGAACTCTAGAGTGGGGCTGGGAATGATGGATTTTGGATGCAGGAGGGTGCTCTGGGCTGGGATCAAAGGGTTTGGAATGTGGGAGGAGGATCAAGGCTCAGGGGTGTGCTTACCTCAAACTACTCCTGGAAGCAACAGCATGTCCCACCTCCGGCTTCTATGTGGAGGTATGGCCAGGCAGCTATGTATGCTTCCTTGTTTGCAGGTGCTGCCCCTGCAGTTCCCATTGGCCACAGTTCCTTGCCAATGGAAGCTACAGAGCTGATGGCTAGGGCTGACACAGCATGTAGTGCCCCAAGCTGCCCCTATACATATCATAGAATCATAGAATCATAGAATCCTAGGACTGGAAGGGACCTCGAGAGGTCATCGAGTCCAGCCCCTGCCCTCAAGGCAGGATCAAGCTCCGTCTACACCATCCCTGACAGATGTCTATCTAACCTGTTCTTAAATATCTCCAGAGAGGGAGATTCCACCACCTCCCTTGGCAATTTATTCCAATATTTGACCACCCTGACAGTTAGGAATTTTTTCCTAATGTCCAATCTAAACCTCCCCTGCTGCACTTTAAGCCCATTACTCCTTGTCCTGTCCTCAGAAACCAAGAGGAACAAATTTTCTCCTTCCTCCTTGTGACACCCTTTTAGATATTTGAAAGCCGCTATCATGTCCCCCCTTAATCTTCTTTTTTCCAAACTAAACAAGCCCAGTTCATGAAGCCTGGCTTCATAGGTCATGTTCTCTAAACCTTTAATCATTCTTGTCGCTCTTCTCTGTACCCTTTCCAATTTTTCCACATCTTTCTTGAAATGTGGCGCCCAGAACTGGACACAGTACTCCAGCGGAGGCCTAACTAGTGCAGAGTAGAGCGGCAGAATGACTTCACGAGTTTTGCTTACAACACACCTGTTAATACAACCTAGAATCATATTTGCTTTTTTTGCAACAGCATCACACTGTTGACTCATATTCAACTTGTGGTCCACTATGACCCCTAGATCCCTTTCCGCCATGCTCCTTCCTAGACAGTCGCTTCCCATCTTGTATGTATGGAACTGATTGTTCCTTCCTAAGTGGAGCACTTTGCATTTCTCTCTATTAAACCTCATCCTGTTTACCTCCGACCATTTCTCTAACTTGCTAAGGTCATTCTGAATTATGTCCCTATCCTCCAAAGAAGTCGCAACCCCACCCAGTTTGGTATCATCTGCAAACTTAATAAGCGTACTCTCTATCCCAATATCTACATCATTGATGAAGATATTGAACAGTACGGGTCCCAAAACAGACCCTTGAGGAACTCCACTTGTTATCCCTTTCCAGCAGGATTTAGAACCGTTAACAACCACTCTCTGACTACGGTTATCTAGCCAATTATGCACCCACCTTATCGTGGCCCTATCTAAGTTATATTTGCCTAGTTTATCAATAAGAATATCATGCGAGACCGTATCAAATGCCTTACTAAAGTCTAGGTATATGACATCCACCGCTTCTCCCTTATCCACAAGGCTCGTTATCTTATCAAAGAAAGCTATCAGATTAGTTTGGCATGACTTGTTCTTCACAAACCCATGCTGGCTATTCCCTATCACTTTATTACCTTCCAAGTGTTTGCATATGATTTCCTTAATTACCTGCTCCATTATCTTCCCTGGGACAGACGTTAAACTGACCGGTCTATAGTTTCCTGGGTTGTTCTTATTCCCCTTTTTATAGATGGGCACAATATTTGCCCTTTTCCAGTCTTCTGGAATCTCCCCTGTCTGCCATGATTTTTCAAAGATCATAGCTAAAGGCTCAGATACCTCCTCTATCAGCTCCTTGAGTATCCTGGGATGCATTTCATCAGGACCTGGTGACTTGCTGACATCTAACTTTCCTAAGTGATTTTTAACTTGTTCTTTGTGTATCCTATCTTCTAAACTTACCCTCTCTCTGCTTGTATTCACTACGTTAGGCACACCTCCAGACTTCTCGGTGAAGACCGAAACAAAGAAGTCATTGAGCATCTCCGCCATTTCCAAGTTTCCTGTTACTGCTTCTCCCTCCTCACTAAGCAGTGGGCCTACCCTGTCCTTGGTCTTCCTCTTGCTTTTAATGTATTTATAAAAGGTCTTCTTGTTTCCCTTTATGCCTGTAGCTAATTTGATCTCATTTTGTGCCTTTGCCTTTCTAATCTTGCCCCTGCATTCCCGTGTTGCTTGCCTATATTCATCCTTTGTTATTTGTCCTAATTTCCATTTTTTATGAGACTCCTTTTTTATTTTGAGATCATGCAAGATCTCCTTGTTAAGCCAAGCTGGTCTTTTGCCATATTTTCTATCTTTCCTACACAGCGGAATTGTTTGCTTTTGGGCCCTTAACAACGTCCCTTTGAAATACTTCCAACTCTCCTCAGTTGTTTTTCCCTTCAGTCTTGCTTCCCATGGGACCTTACCTACAAGTTCTCTGAGCTTATCAAAATCTGCCTTCCTGAAATCCATTACCTCAATTGTGCTGGTCTCCCTTCTACCTTTCCTTAAGATCATGAACTCTATTATTTCGTGATCACTGTCCCCTATACTGTCTTCCACTTTCAAGTTCTCAACTAGTTCCTCCCTATTTGTTAAAACCAAATCCAGAACAGCTTCTCCTCTGGTAGCTTTTTCAACCTTCTGAAACAGAAAGTTGTCTCCAATGCAGTCCAGAAACTTATTGGATAGCCTGTGCCTCGCTGTGTTAGTTTCCCAACATATGTCTGGATAGTTGAAGTCCCCCATCACCACCAAATCTTGGGCTTTGGATAGTTTTGTTAATTGTTTAAAAAAGGCCTCATCCACCTCTTCCACCTGGCTAGGTGGCCTGTAGTAGACTCCTAGCATGATATCACCCTCGTTTTTTACCCCTTTTAGCTTAACCCAGAGACTCTCTACACAGCTATCTCCTACATTCATCTCCACTTCAGTCCAAGTGTGTACATTTTTAATATACAAGGCAACCCCTCCTCCCTTTTTTCCCTGTCTGTCCTTCCTGAGCAAGCCGTACCCTTCCATACCAACATTCCAATCATGCGTCCCATCCCACCAGGTTTCTGTAATACCAATGATATCATAGTTGTATTTATTGGTTAGCAATTCCAGTTCTTCCTGCTTATTACCCATACTTCTCGCATTTGTATATAGGCATCTAAGATACTGATTTGATCTTGCCTCCCTGTTGTGCCCTGACCCTCCTTTCTCCTTGCCATTATAGGCCGTAGTCCCCCCCATTTCCAACCCATCTCCCAGTCCCGCACATTCAGCACTTACCTGTGGGCTTTGCTCACCTGCCCCCGACAAACCTAGTTTATGACCTGGAGGGACATGCTGTTGCTTCTGGGAGGCACATGGAGTGGGGCAAGTCCCTGACCCTGCTCTCCAGTGGGACCTGGAGGGCCAGATAAAAGGTCTGATGGGCTGCACACAGGCCATGGATCGTAGTTTGCCCACCTCTGCTGTATACACATCATCCTAATGCTGGTCTCCCACTTAATATGCACTGGATTTCAGTTGAATGCAAAGTCCTGATCAAGGTGGCTCTCCTATTATAGAAAGCCCTTCATAAGGTTGGCCTTACTTATAGTCTCTTTCTCCACGATTCTGACCTGCTGCATTAACTACAATCTAATGAAACAATGAAACTGACCAATACTGATCTCAGGGGTTAGGAGAAGAGGTGCCAACCTTTCATAGGAGTAGATCCTGGTCTATGGAACGTATTCCATAAGAGATCAAATTACGATGGGCCTTTCAGAGCTAAACTTCAGCTCAGCACTCCCTCAATGTTTTCCTCACACTTCACTCATACAGAAAAAGAAATGGAGTTTGAATGTGTGGTATATCTAGTTCTGTAATTAGGGTTTGTGGTTTTTTTTTTTTTTTTTTTTTTTTTTTTTAAGCAATGGATACATTGCACAATAGCACCCAGAGGTTCAGTGCTTGAAAAATGTATGGAGCATGTGCTAGCCTGAAGACTATGCATGCTAGCCAGATTTTGTTTTTAAATGAATGTAATACTATGAAGCTCTGATCCCCAGCTCATATGCCATCTTAATGCAAATGAATAAAACATTTGGAGACATGTTATTTGGTGACATATTGTCATTCAACATAGAAGAATAATATTGAATTTATTTGATAGATTTTACTAATATCTGTCCAGTATTACCCTCCCTAGCTAATGTTAGACCAGATATAGAGGTGATTGGATGCCATTTGATTTGTTCTACTTTTAGGCTCATCTAAACTCCTAAAGCTAGCACAAAACTGCTGGGAGAGAAGAACCACGACTGATTTATGGATTCCCTTCCTTCAGCTCCATTCTATCTCAACCCAGTATAGAATTTGGGCCAGTATCTGTTGTGTGTTTAGATATCAGTCAATCCAAAGAGACCATGGGGTGGTAGGCATCTTCAGATGTGTTTGCCTGTCTGTGTGCATCCACTCATGCTCCTGAGGGACAGCAACCATCTAGCAAGCAGGTGATAAGGGCATTGGTCACCATCATGAGCTCTATTTACAGAAGAAAAGTTGGCAATTTTAGAATACTGACGATCACTGCTCTGAGAGTATGTCTACTCTTTGAACTGGGGCTGCGATTCCCTGTTCAAGATAATGTATCCATACTAGTTCATCAAGCTAGTGCACTCAAAATAGTGTATCCACGGCAGTGTGAATAGCAGGTTGGACTAGCTATTTTTAGAATGCACTAGCCCTAGGAGAGCTAGCATGAATACATTATCTTGAACTGAGTAGAACTGTAGATGTACCATGACTTTGCTTTATTGGTTACTCACTATGTAAAAGAGGCTTGAAATTCATTAAAATATTTTTTCTAAGACTGGTCTTCTTTATCTAGCTATATTTCTCTGATTGTATTTAGTTTACTTACAAAATGATTGAAATATATTTTACCTTACAGTTTTAAAACCTAAGTACTCTGCACTGGTGTAATGTGGGTCTTGTTGAAGCCAAAGGAAACTGAAGACTTCAAAAGTCCACCTGCAAAGGATTGTTGTGAACACACAGGTCATCTGAACTGTAGATTGGGACACGGAACCTCCAGCCCATTGGCCAGACCTGGTTCATAAAGGTTTGCTCCTGGTGGATCAGCAGACACTTTGTTTACCTGAGCATTCACATGCACGGTCACTCACAGTTCTCACTGGCCGTGGGTCACCGTGCCCAGCCAATGGGAGGAGCCAGTGGCAGTGGCCTGGCCCACACTATTTCCCACAGTTCCTACTAGCTGGGAACAGTGAACCATGGTCACTGGGAGCTGTGAGTGGCCATGTCTGAGGACACTTCAGCAAATAAAGTGTTTGGCCGCCTGCCAGGTGCTAACCCTGGCAAACCACATCTGGACAGTATGCCAGAGGTTCCTCACCCCTGCAGCAGTTGAACTCAGAGCCAGGTTCTGCTGAATAGTGCCTTACTCCTTGAATATTCTCTCTGAAATCAGAAGAAGCACTGATGAAAAAAAGATACTACTCAGCATGAGCAAAGGTATCAGAGTCTGATCCACAGAATTCTGTTTTGGATTCTCTTGAAAATGTACAAATTGGACCTTCTTGGTCCAGCTCCCTAGAGACCTGACCGGTCCCGGATGAGGGATTTTTTCGGATTGGAGAGGTCTCTTCAGGCTGCCCCCAGTTAGTCCCACTTCCTGCCTCTCCCCTTCACAGCTCAGCTGAGCTGTGCGCCAGGTCCCTCCCCCGCCCTTGCAGCTCAGATGAGCTGTGTGCTGTCTCCAAGGCCCCCCTCACATCCCAACTGAGTAACAGTTCCTAGCTTTCCCCTTGCAGCCCAGCTGAGCTGTGCACTGGCTCCGGGACCCTACCCCGTTGCACTGCGCTGTGACTCTGATCCTGGAACATCTGTGGTCATTCCAGACCATGGATTTTGCTGGAGCAGAGAATCCCGGATTTTAGAGGTGTAACCTGTATTTTGGGGGTGGAGAGTCCCTAACCTAATAATTATCTTTTTGATTTTCTCCTCTTATGTGCTGTCCCAGTCACATATTTATTATAACTTTTGTACAATAACCCCTCCATACATAAATCACTAATACCATTGTAGGAGAGTTCAGTATGCTGTTTTATTACATCTGCTTTGGTGGCTAGCATGTTCTGAAGTTTTTTTATTTTTGCTAAGTATCAAGAGTTTCCAGAATGTCTTTTAAACTTTTATATTATATATAAAAACAGAAACCAAAAGGACAGTTCCAGGTTACAATGACATGCCTTTATATTGAGTGATGGACGTTAAACTCCACTCTACTGAACAGCTTGCCACAATTCTCCAGCAACATCACCATGTTTTTGTAATAGTTATGTCCAAATTGGGATCAATGAGAGAAAAGAGTTAAAAAAGTTGCCAACGTCTTGTGATTTACAACGTGTTTTTGATATAATCCAGTAAATTTAGAAAAAATATTCAAGTCATTTATGGTACAGTCAGATGACAGTGACTCAGCAGTTAAACTCCAGCGTCTGCCACAACAACACCTCTTGGGAGTTTCTAACAAGAACTAGACAGTAATTAGTTCAAAAATTACTTGAATTGAATAAAGAGGAACTACTCTGAGTGAAGAAGGGGCCTATATAAAAACTTCCAACGACAAAATAGGAAAGACTCTATTATCTTTCTTTCCTACTTCAGCGTGAGTGCTGTACGAAGCAATCTGTTCTATAAGGCAGACAAGATGTTTAGGAGACTGACTCTTGAGTATTCTCTGTAGTACCAATAGGATAAATTCTGCATTCAGGACGTGCTCCTTCTCTAATTAAGTCAATGAGAATTTGCTACTGATGTCAACGGGAGAGGGATTGGACCCAGAAGACCAGTAAATATTCCACTGAGGCAATGAAATCTATTAACAAACGTTAACACATTACCTATTTCTACCATTTGTTTTTTCTCCTATCTAGTGTACTGCTGTTCTGTGAGAACTTACATAGGTTGTAAGGAAAATATAACATTTTTCAAACTATATATCTTCCAACTTGCTTTTCCTATGACTGCTATCACAAAAAGAGTGCAAATTAAATTTTATAACAAGAGATAATATTTTGCATAGATGAGTAGGAGAATGGTGGAGGGGGAGGGAGTCTGCTCTGGGAATTTTAGGGCATCCAAAACAACATCAGAGAGGGTTTTGTGCTAGTGTTTGGAGTGAGGGTTAGTTATCCTTTTGCTTGTAGGATTATCAATGCATATTCCATCATATGTTTTACATCCAACATACAGACAGAGGTGGGTGCTCCAGTGAATAGTGGTGGGAGGGTCTAGTGTGGAGTCCTGAAATTAGATGTTCAGTGTCAAGTTGAAGGCCTTTTATTTGAGGCCTGGCTGTCATGCAGAGTTGATATTTCTGGGCCACTAATATTTGTATTGGCCAATGGTACATCAGCAGCAAACTTACCAAATAGTTTGGCAACTGGCCAGGGGGGATATTAAAAAAAGGGAGGGATGACTAGAATCTTGATATTTGGATCCAAAAGTCACAAGTAGGTCCTTAGAGGGTTAAACCCTATTCATTAATTCTTAATTGTAATGGTTCAGAAAAGATTGGTGTGAGTTCCAAATAGCTGCTTTGTGAAATAAGCTCTAAATTACTGTTTTGTAAAATCTCTACTAGAGGAACAACCCTTTTCTTTGTTCAGAGAAGCCATTCTATGGGTACAGAAGGACCAGTACTAATGAAGTAGTAAGGTCTGAAACACAGAATTTACTTCACAAAATTCATTAGTGGAAAATATCCAATTGAACTCGTGCTCAGCAAGTTACGCAGCAAATATAACTGAGAAAGAGAAACTATTCAACACAATTTTCAGCCAAACATTGTGCTTCTGCATCCAAAACTTTAAGGATAGAATGGTACATATTTTTATCTCCTGAATCCAAATGTCATTTTATAATTAGACTCCCAAATTGTGTACATCATATATTATTATCATCGTGTGTGTGTATAATATACATTTTAATAATATAAGATTAATTAATTGAAAGATCTATATTGTATAATGAGAGAAATCAAACTCATACATTAAAATGTTAAAATAGTTATGTATATTTTGCATTCATTTATTTGGAGAATAAAGAAAAATATTTATTTGTCCTATTTTGTTTATTTTTATATTGGGAATTAATATAATATTTTGAAATAAAAGTGTGCATTTTTATTTTTTTCTGTAACATGGTATATTGTATTGTAAGAAATATTGTATTCTTTCAACTGCAGTGGAATTATTTTAGGGGAATAGGCATTTTAAAAAAGCACCCTGTTCATCTTCTTGAAGAAACATACTAAAGTAATCCAGCAGGTTATGATCTCTTAAAACAGTGATACTGTACTATTAGTCATTCAGTTGAACATTTTAGTTTTAATAAATGAGAGATGAGTCTGATGTGAAAAAGAGGAAGCAACTTGGGTTGATATAGCTTGATCTCTCTTCAGGGGACAGAACTGCTCATTTAAAACTGATGGAAAGCACATACTGTGTCTGAAAAGCCAGTGAAGAAAACATATACGGCAGATCATATGCCTGAGATATTACTGAAGGTAACGTTTTTCTGAATAACTTTACAGGAAGTGGATACATAGTACCTTTGTTATAGCAAGTTGTGAACATTACAATATTTTCGCTAGATTAATTTGTATTTCATTGTGCCTAGAGAACCCAACAAGGCTGGGTATCTATATACAGATTTATAGAAAAAGACACTTCCTGCCCTCATAGAGTTTAGAATCTTAGTTTAAACCAAAGTTCAACATGTCAGTGAAAAGCTGGAGATGATGGGGGTGAGTTGCAATAAGATGAACATTTATTCATAGACAGTTGTGTACATGTTGTGGAGTTCAATACTGGGTCTGAAATTCAGTTGATACTGTGTTTTCTGATTGCATATCATAAATTATAATTTTTAATGATGCGTACGCTAAGCAGATGTTTTCTTTAAAATACACTCCAATTTGAGTATCATTCTTCAATGTATGTTTTAAAAACTGTCTTAAAACTTGTGTAAATTTAATGCTTATAAATGGTCAGCATTGGCTGGAGTCAGTATTCTTATATTATACTTAGTGCTAATTACAGAAAAAAAACAAGGAACAAGATTTTATCATCCTCCTTAATAGGATTGTGATCCTGCTCTTTTGATGCAAGCAAAACCTATTGTTGCAAATGGGAAATTTGCTCTTAAAAAGGCCATGAAACTTTTGAGTTCATCGACTAAACATTGTTCCATTCAGTAGTTCATGACAGTGCTAGAACATCTCTCCAATAAAGGATACTTTTCCTACATTCCACATGGTAGTCACTTTCTTCACATTGAACACATCCTTGGAGCTCTATGTTCTTAAAGCACTTAGCACATGCTTGGTCTATCAGTAAATCTCAGATTCTCTAGCAAATTACATATATCATAAGGGTTTTATAATTACTCAGGTGTACACACATTTCCCTGGTAAGATAGTTACAAAGAGGCATATGTAAGAGAAACAAAATGTAAAACAAACAAGAAAGTCTCCCACAGCTTCCCTTGGTTTCAAACGGCGAACCGGACCCAATGGGACCCACAAAGCTGGTAAGTAAACAAACCAGCGCAGCCAGTTAGCATGTTTCTCAAAGTGGTTTCGCAGACCACTTTGAGAAACACTGTAACAGAACATACATGTCAGTCAAAGGGAATGTATGTATGTAGTAAAGGGATCCTATTGTTCAGTGAATACGTTTGTTCTGTTGAGCAGCAAATGATAGCTGGCATCAATAGCGGGTTTGTTCCTTGTGCTATAAGAAGCAAAGCAATAAGACATCTTGCTGTGACCTCAGTATGTCTCTGGTATTGCAGACATAGTTGGAATTTTGTTTATGCTGCACTTACCTAATTTTTAATCAAATGGATTTTGAAACTCTTCAAAGACATATACCTGTTGGTAACAATTAATTATGTATTACTTTGATGGTGACTGGTGTATTTATATTGTTTAATTTTAATTGTTGGATGGATATGCTGCAGATTTGTGCTGTTAAATCCTGAACACATTGGCAGGCATCTTGCCAAATATTTTACCAAATTCAGGAAAGAAAACCCACTCCATTTTTATATAGTAGATATCCAGTTTAATTTTCATTTAAATTGGGTTCTAATTGTTGACTGTTCTAACCACTGGGTACAAATTTTAAGGGAGGCACTACTTCATTCTCCATTTCTTGAAAGGAATGACTTGGGTGCCTCAGCTCTGAATCAAGCAGAGTTGATTTTTGCTGTGGATTGCAAGCAGAGTGAGGTGTGGCCCAACCTACGGTGCATATCTCTGTGGGGAGGGAGGAATTTAGACACATCTCACTCATCAGCATCTGCTGTTAGCTAATTCAGGCGGTCACCTGCCTAGCATGCTGGCTTTTGTGGATCTCATACTTGGGTGCCTATTTCTCCCATTTCTCAAATTGAAAGCCTAGTCACTTAATCCAGGCTTTTTGGACTTCAGTGATTTTTCAAGGTGCCTAAAAGTTAATTGTTACAATACCTAAGTTCCCTGTGGATGTTAACAAAACTGTAAGTTTGAAGGAAGCGGTGGGGACATTACACCACCTGAAAAAAGAAACTGAACATCAGGGGTATTTGGGGTAAGATGGGCTATTGGGAGAAGAAAATAAAGCTTACAGTGTAATGTGCAATGAGAATCATCAAATCTAGTTCTGGGAGAATGTTAGTATTGTATTTGATGTAGGAGGCAATTTGGACATGGAAGAGGGCTCTGATTTTGGTGTAGGACTGATATAACATGGGAAACAGAAAGTTGCAGTTGGGACAAAAAGTTCAGATAAGTATCCAAAAATGTAGGAGGTCATTTAAGCTGAAAACTATTTGAGGTCAGTCCAAAATACAACTCAATATTTTTACATACAGCTTAATTGCCATTTCATACAACATGTACTTAGTATCATACATTAACTATTCAGGCTTCCTAAGAGTTGACTGATAGGAAAGCACATTAATTCGAGTTTGCTTTCTTCCATTTATAAGACCCATCCCAATAATTTTCTTACACAAGAAATTCACAAAAAATGGAATAATGGCACATTATAAATGCCATTTCCCTTGCTCCCCTCACACTTTTGGAAAGTCAAGGAACAAGTCATTGTGTTTTAAGAAATGCATAACACAATGCAATGCTAAGAATCAGATTCTGATACATATATTCATAAAGGAGTGCCACCATGCGTCACAGGTAATCTTGTGGATTTCAGTGAGGCTATTCAAGAAAAAGGAACTACATTACATGAGTAAGGGGTTCAGAATCTGGCTCCACACACTTTGGAAAATACATGTTGTCCTGTAAATGCTCCACCTCTGGGGATACTTTAAGAGTATATATAACAATGATTTAGGTTTTTTAAAACATATTTGACCACATAACATGACAATGCTGAAATCCCCACATCTGCTTATACACAAGGGCACACTTCCTCCTTTCAAATGTCACTACTTATTTTTAGATACAAAAAACCTGGGATCTATATTCTTACAAGAGACTGCACAAACAAGAAGTTTGGGAAAAAGACAATGTCATGCATGCCCTTTTTTGGTTATTTTTTTGGCACAAATCATCCATACCCCCACTATTTCTCTACTCCTTCTTTCTCTGAAATGAATCTAGAAACTTATGGGTGAGGATGTTTGGAGACTTCCTATTTTCTGGTTGGTGGTGAGATTAACACACTTTCCCAGCACATATTTCCTCTTACACTACAGGAATTGTCTACAGAAGGTGAGAGGACTGTGGCTGGGCTCAGCTGGAGGGAATTATTCTGTCAGGTGGGATAAGTTATAAGAGGAATATGGAAACCAGATTTGCCATGGCTTTGAGAAGCTTTTGTTTTATTTTGTTTGCTTGACCCTCAAATCTGTGTTGCTTTTCTTTCACATGACCATTGATTTACTTTTTCTATCACATTGTTGTCTGAACTCACTTTTACTCTTTACAATGATTTCTTATTAGTTTGTATGAAACAGTTCTGAGCTGTACCATTCCTTTACTTCCTCTCTTTAGCATACAACATTTCACTATTCACACTAGTAATCCTCTCCATTATTTGAAAGTGATTTGAAAGAACATGGAGGAAGGCAGGGAAAGAGTATCACATAGGTAAAAGAAGAGAAGGAAAGGGAACGGGGAAGATGAAAGAAAAGAGAAACTAACAGATACTGAAAGATCAGCATAAGACAAAAGATTTACAATAAGACTTAACCACTAGGTTACATTTGATCAGTTCTCCTACTACTGGCACCTGAATCAGAGCAATGGCACTAAATGCATTTTGTGGTTCCATAATGATGTGTCCTAATGTTTGGAATCAGAGGCAGTCTGGAATGGGTTACCTAGGGAGGTGGTGGAATCTCCATACCTAGAGGCTTTTAAGTCCCAGCTTGAGAAAGCCCTGGCTGGGATGATTTAGTTGGGGTTGGTTCTGCTTTCAGCAGAGGGGTAGGATTTGATGACCTCCTGGGGTCTTTTCCAACCCTATGATTCTAAGCAACATAATGAGTGCAGCTGGGTTAAAGTAGTAAGCTACCCTATCTGATTGGTAGGAAGAATCAGCAGACCACCTGTGAAACCCCACAGCAGTTTAGTGGATGCTCAAAACATTCACCCATGGCTGTGATAGTGTCTGTACCTGTTCATACTCATGCTCCTGCATCAGACTAGCCTGTTCTCCTCTGACCATTTTGGTTATGACCTGTGACTCCAGTTCCTGATTTCTGTGTCTAGCCTCAGACTCCAGTTCTGATCTTGGGCTTGCTGGCTACTGACTCCTGTTCCAGTCAGGCATGACAGTCCAAATTCTTGTCTCTGGTACTTGAGTCAAGCGTGGTGCATTGTAGGGTAGGATGCCTGTTAAAGATTGGAGTCTAATACCATTCAACATCTTCTAGGAATTTTTTTTCATCTTGCTTTCACTAAATCAAACTGTGAAGGTATTTCTCAGAGGAAGTTGGTAGATAGACCACCTTAAAGAGCACCTTAGAGAGCACTGTTTGAGAGAGCAGGACCTTCTTTTCTGTTTTGATCATGAAGGGCCATGTTTCAGTCCCATAGGTCACAATGCTGAGCATTAACCATTATATGTCCTTAGCTTCATCTCTCTATTTATCAAGGTGGTTGGGGTTTTAGTGATCTTCTGGTGCTACAGTAATAATAATAATAATAATAACAAATAATAAAAATTAAATGAATGGAAAGGAAAAAAGTGAAAGGCATACGTGATAAGCAGCAACAGCTTTTAAAAGACTATATTTAATAGAAAGTGGAATGCCAAGCTATTACAATAAAATATTATCAATGTGAATAGCACATGCAGGTGCATTGGCATCTATATTAATGGCATTAGAGGTTTGGAATGTGTACCATATGAAGAGAGATTAAAAAGACTGGGAATTTTCATCTTAGAAAAGAGGAGACTCTGGCTATGTCTACACTTGCGGCTTCTTGCGCAGGTACGGCTGTTGTTATGCAAGAATCTGCAGAGCATCCACACTGCCCGCCTGCTCTTGCGCAAGTAAATTTACAGTACGGCGTGGTAAGAGGGGGCTCTTTGCGCAAGAGCTACGCTCTTTTTTGACAGGTGTAAGCCCTCTTGCACAGGAGCTCTTGTGCAAGAGGGCAGTGTGGATGCTCAGCAGGGATTTCTTGCGCAAGAAAGCCTTATGGCTAAAATGGCCATCAGAGCTTTCTTGCACAAGAGAGCGTCCACACTGCCATGGGAGCTCTTGTGCAAAAGCACAGCTCGCACATGGCAGTGTGGACATTATCTTGCACAAGAGTTCTTGCACAAGAACACTTGCGCAAGATGTTCTTGCACAAGAAGCCGCGAGTGTAGACATAGCCTAAGGGTGGATATGATAGAGGTCTATAAAGTCATGACAGGTATGGAGGAAGTGAATAAGGAGAAGTTATTTACTTGTTCCCATAACATGAACTAGGTGTTACCAAATGAAATTAATAGGTAGTAGATTTAAAACAAACAAAAGGAAGATTTTCTTCATGCAGTACACAGTCATCCTGTGGAACTTCTTGCCCGAGGATATTGAGAGACCAGAACTTTAACAGGGTTCAAAACAAAACAAAACTAGATAAATTCATGAAGGTTAGGTCCATCAATACTTATTAGCCAGAATGGGAGGGAATGGTGTCCCTTGCCTCTGTTTGTCAGGGGCTGGAAATGGATGACAGGAGAGGGATCACTTGATGATTACCTGATTCTGTTCACTCCTTCTGGGGCATCTGACATTGGCCACTGTCAAAAGACAGGATACTGGGCTAGATGGACCTTTGGTTTGACCCAGTATGGCTATTCTTATGTTCTCATGTTCATCTGATAGTTCACAGTGCTATCTTTCTGCTTTGTTATCTTATTACGTTCAGGAATAATTGACTACACATAGTGCAAAGCATTCTATTAGAGAAACTATGCACTTCAATCTAGCAATTCTACCACTTTATCTAAAGAAAACTGTCAATGTTTGCTTCCATGTATGCATTTTTCACTTTCACTTTCACATTATAATGTCATTTTAAAAACATCCCAGTCTTGAATGTTCTCAGGTTTTCATGGTTACAATGCCCTCTGTTTGCCTGCTGTTTTATTCTGTGGCTTTCATCTTCCTTCTTAGTACATTAGTTTCTATTTCTTGTTTAGAACCTGATGCTGCCACATTTCTTCATGTTGTTGTCTCTGTGGATAGTCTGAAAGAAACCTAGAACTGGGCTCTTGGTTTGAAAATATTAGTGCTAGGAAGTCTCTCCAACTATATATATCTTTTTATGTCATGAGAGAAATATGATTGTGTTCAATGACCCAGATTCTCTAACCTGGCAGCACTGCTCCTGACACTGGATCAGAGGAAGGGGGAAAAGATGACTATACCACTGATGCAGTTCCCTAATTCAGAGGCTGGTAGGAAGGCACTCTGTCCTCGTGCTGGGGCTATCCAGCAGTGCATTGGTGCTCCACCCTTACCTGCTTTTCTTCATCTCACTGTACTCAAGCTGGTAGGGGTTGGCGCTAATAACCTGGCTTTGACCATCATCCTAGGGAATGCTTTTATGCAGGGGAGATCCTCAGAAGGCCAGTTAAATTAAGGCTATGTCTACACAGCAGCGTTATTTTGGAATGAGTTTGAAATATTGGGCTTCTTACTTCAACTCCTGTAACCGTCATTGTATGAAAAGTAAGGGAAATCAGGAGAAGAGTGCTCTATCTCAAAATAACTGCTGTGTAGGCAAAAAGTCAAAATAAGCTATTTTGACTTAAGATATGCAATTAGTGTAGCTTATTTCGAGTTTAGCTCTGCTGTATAGACATACCCCAACTTCATGGCTCCTATTCAGCTTTGGAGCTGGACTGAGGATCTAGCCCAATGTTTGCATAACTTTATTTCAGGATGTTATGTTGACAAGAAGTGAAACTGTACTGAAAGCCCTCATCTAACATCTATGAGGTATGGGTCTCGGGGATAAGAAATTGTGCATACTTTTTTTTTCTTTGTGGGCTTGAAAATCATGAGAGAGTGACTCAAACTCACATTGTATTTATGTGACTTAATAAAACACCATCAAATAGTTCCGTAGTAATTGTAAGCCAGTTTGATAAACCTGTGCTGCAGCATGGGACAATGTAAAGTACCACTGGAAAATGACTATAGCTTATAGTTCAGAAGTATCATTATATATCCTTTTTTAGGATCTAGAACAATGCAGAGAAAGGGAAAAATATCAGCTTATCACTGAATGCTTCCTTAAGCTTAAAACATGAAGTATGGGATCTAAACATTGTTACTTGCAATTACTGCAAAACTGCTTTGCAAAAATTTCAAAGTAAAACAAAAAACAAAAAACAAAAATGTGAATTTTGCTGCAAACTTTGATTCGGGTTTTTATTTTTTCACTGCAAATAGTTAAGGCCAAATTCTGGCATCATCCCTACATGTATTTTCATTAGAAAGTGTGAAATTTCTATCAGAATTCAGGGGGGCAAAAGTTACTTAATATTTAAGTTAAAGTGTCCAGACAGTGAGCTGCTTTGAGGACCTTACCATCTAAATAAAGATATGTTTTTACACATGCATACAGAACATGGAGCTAGAGCCTAGGAGAAAATAAGAAAGGTTTAAAATAAGGAAATTTTGTGATTGTTTAGACAGTACTGCATGTGCACTGAGAAATCTATTAGTTGTGAATTTTGTTTTATTTCTTCATCCTAAACTATCATTTTGCCTAGAATCTGATGGCAGAATACCTGGCAGAACCCATCTGAATCTATTCATTTGTTCCTGCTTTAGAAGAAAAGAGCATGGTTTGGGGAGGGAAAAAAAAAAAAAAGGAACATATTCCATGCAAAAATCCATCATTTTCTGGTCTTTCCTACCAGGCTCAGCAAAATGCTCTGTGTACCTTAGCTGATGACAACTCAGTTGCTACAATAACAGTTTTGCTAACCCTTCACGTTCAGAAATCATGAGTCCCTAAATAATCATGGGATTGGTTTACATATGAGATTTTTAAAAGATAACACAACTTTGAGATTTCTTTTTGTTTACTGCTGATTACTATTTTTATTATTTTTGAGCCCTTACGGTTCAAGTTTGATCACACCCTTCAAAACAAATCACTCCCATTCACTGAAACAGCAATGGTACTTTCCCTTAAGTACAGCTTTCTGAATCCTTTCTCCATATCTCAGACTTAATTAGGTTTCTGTTTAGGTTCTTATTCCCAGAAGAGCAAGTACAGCTCCTTATAGTAGAAGTTCTCTCTCTCATTCATAAGGACAAACAGGCCTATCTCTTTGCATCAATATTCACACTTGCATAAGCTCTTTGAAAGCAGATTTCCATTTTTAATGGTTTTAATTAGCATTTACGGAAAACTGGTTTCATATGATATAAAGTGACAGATTTAATTCGTTAAGTGGCTAATAATAAAATGTGAATTGATTTGTTTCAATAGAGTTTAAAAGGCTTCTGCTCAATGGGGCCTCCTTGTTAATTCATTAAGCATGCTTTGGACCTTATGGAGATTTTTTTATTTAATTAACAGATGACTCCCAGGAGATAGTGCCCTCCACAACCGTAAGTGATAAAGACAGTAATTCAAAACCTATTTATAGGTCTTTGTTTTAATTTACTCTAAAGGGGGATTTTTTAAAAAAAAAAAAACCCTACACAAGATCACTGTAATACAGCAACAGCTATTGAAGTCCTGGAACAAACACACATATTATGGAAAGATGGTCTTGCAGTTAAAGCACAGGTCTGGGCATTGAGAAATCATGGTTAAGTTCCTGGCTCAGGCACTGAGATTTTTATGATCTTGGGCAACTCACTTTAGGCAAATTTTTTAAAAATAGACACTTATTTTGGATGCATCACTGTGTAGGATCCTATCTTTAGACGTCTGGAGTCTATATTTCTGAAGTTCTGAGCACCTACAATTCCATACAGTCAATGGGAGCTGTAGAAATTCAGTACATATGAAAACGAAGCCCAGAATGGGAAGGTGTCACCTGAAGCATGAAAACTCATTAAAAACAATTTGGCTACTAACTCTATATCTTATTTTTTCCATCTAAACAATGAGAATAAATATAGTTACTTAACATCTCAAGGACATACTGTGAAGATTTATTCAGTATAAGTGTCTTAGGAATTAACCCACCAGCTTCAAAATTCTGATTAGTTCAAAAAGCATTTGCCCGTTAACTCAGGAATATTAACTGACCAAATCACATTATTCGAGTGCTCTGCTTTCTAAACTGGCTACTCATGGAATACAGACTCAAGTTAAAGAATCTGGACCTTATTTTTCAAAGCTCTTCTCTGGAATTGTCCCAAGTTACCTCAGGTACTACCTTATACTACATTGTCATGATCTTCCATGGGAGCTATGTTCTATGAGTGCCGTGGAACTGTTATACTCAAGAGAAAAACGTTCACATTTTGGAGGGAGGGAGGGAGGGAAGGAGGAAGAGAGAGAGAGAGCTTTCTTGACAACTGGCTATGGAATTCTCTTATAGGAAATAAAAACCCCCATGAATATCACTGACTTCAGATCCATTATTGGCAATTCTTAAATCAAGAGAGGATGTTTTTCTAAAATATGTGTTCATGTTCAACAGAGAATAATTAGGAAAGTTCTACAGTCTGTTATGCACAAAGAAGACCATAGTGGTCCCATTCTACCCTTTATAATCTATGCATTGGATCAAATAGTTAAATCCATTCTTTTGACCTGATCTTCACAAAATAATAAAGCAAAAATAAAACAAATCCCCGCAATGAGTAGATGATAGAGACTGAGGTAATGTCTTTTAGTTTTAGGGTGGTGGAATACCGTGGTATAAATGTCTAGACAGAGTAATGTTTGAGATCTTTGATTGGAAAACATTTAGGATATGTCTATACTATGGAATAAGCAGAGATCAACAAACCGTGGCGAAATCCACTCGACAGCCCCGCACCATGCATGCGCTAGACCCGCACTGTGCATGCAAGCCCCGCTGGTGAACGGGGCGACCGGTTGAAATCTACTCACTACGGGCGAGTAGATAAATGGGTTTGTCGATCCCTGGGGATAAGGATGAATTAAGATATGCAACTTCAGCTATGTTAATTGCGTAGCTGAAGTCTAAGTACCTTAACTCGACTTTTGGCGCTGTCCACACTACAGAAAGTCAAATGGAGAACATTCTCCCTTCAACTTCCCTTATTGCTCTTGGAAGTAAGACTACCAGAGTGCCCCTCTCAGTTTGAATTCACGTGTCTTCACTAGACCCACTGATTCGAACCCTGGAAGATTGACAGCAGCAGCTTCGATCTTCTCTATGGTGTAGACATACCTTTACTGATATGCACAGTATTATTATCCTCAGCTGGATTTATTTTTTGGTATCATGCACTATATATCATCCAATTTCTGCATGAGATGAGGCAGGGTCCTGAGGAAAAAATATTATGTGATTCCACAATTAAAGACTGTACTTGATTTCATAATTAAAGACTATATCCTAATGCATTTGCATCAGGGAGTGCAGTTAGTGTTGCATGACAATCTTCCCTGAGGGTCCGTCTACACAGCACCCTAAACTCAAAATAAGATACACAATTTGTGCTATGCAAATTGCATATCTTATGTCGATTGAATTTTGAAATAGCATATTTTAAAATTTGACATGTCTACACAGCCCCAAATTTTAAAATAACGTGCTATTTTGAGACATCCATTAACCCTTGTGGAACGAGGGTTACAGGGATGCCGAAATAGCGCATGACCTATCTCAAAATAGCAGGTATCCTGAAATAGCCCCGCTGTGTAGACATACCCTAACATTAGGGCAGTTTATCTTGCAAACTTAATATATTTTGCATATTGTTTTTTGGAATGGATTTTCCTGCTTTTTTAAATAAATAAAGATTTGAAATGCAATCTTGTTACTATAAGAATGCTTTGTTTCTCTGAGTGTGCAACTCTGAGCACTGAATGAGGCAGATCTCCTCAAGGCTTGCCTCCTTCAACAAAAATATTAAGGCCATGATCAAAATCCTTTGAAGTCAATAGAAAGATTTCTGCTTGACTGCAGTGGGCTTTGGAACAGCCTGTAATAAAGCACACAAAATGCTCTTCTAGCCCTGCCTTCTTCAGAGCTCTACTACACAGAGCTCTATGGTAATGATGGCTAATCTTTTTTTAAAATGGCAACTATTGTTTGTATTTGTTTCAGGAAGGTTTGGTAGAAATCTTCCCAATAGCTAGTAGGGCTCAGAATCTTGTGCTTTCTATGGGCTTTAATGACATTTTCTCGCTCCTTTGTTTCTGGTGATTCTATGAAAGCTGCTGGTGTTCAATATGATTAATCGGAAAATTCTGTATTTTGGTGCTGAGATCAGGGATTGCTATTATTCACTATAAAGTTACATATAGTTAGCAAAGGTTGGAGATTGTTCTTCTCCTTTGTTGGTTATTTTATTCTGTATTGGATGGCAAATGTAGAGGATTGTTCTGGAGGACTGCTGCTTCCTCAGATAAAATGCCAGCAGTGTCCTTCCTCTATTCCACTGTTCCTAAGTTTTATTTTATACATGCCGGTTTAGTTTTCATTTAATTTTATTCAGTTGAATTCGATTGTGCTTTAGAGATTTTTAGCACCTGTTGGTTGGATTTTTTTTGTGTTGCATTTCTAAGTCATGGATTATAGAAAAATTCATCGCTCGAGACTATCTCTGGCTTTTTTCTTTTAAGAAAGCATTTATTTTTCCTTTTGAGGATTGCTTTTAGGATTTGTCACAGTATTATTGGTGATACATCTTTATTGTTGTTAATTTGTAGGTAATTTATTATTTCCGTCAATATAAAATATTTAAAAGGAAAATCTTTTAAGGATGGGCAATTAAGCTGCAATGATTTTAATATATGGTGTAGGGGCTGCTTATGGTCATATCGAAGACAGTTGGCTGATGCATGAGATATTAGGAGGGAACTTTTATCTTCTGAAGGTTTGTTTTCCACAAGAAAAGTTTAATAGAGCTCCTTGAGAAATCAACATTTTTACAACCATTTTTATTTTAAAATTTTGCAGTGTTTTTTTTTCCACTTCAAAACAATTATTTTCATGAAAACATTTTCCAGAAATTCAAAATCCAGGAAATGTCAGTATCCTATAGAATGTACACACATTCTTAACTTTTAAGTTCCAACAACTTCAGCTTTGGGCAGAAAGTTAGGCATGTGTTTAAGCATTTGTTGAAGCAAAGCCTGAATTTCTAGGATATGAAAGGGGCCTATCCAGGAGTAAATAATTCCCTCACAAGAAAAAAAAAAAAACTTTGCTAAGGTTTTGGGCACCAGAAGTTGAAAGTATATTACCTATCAAGAACACTAGAGTTACAAAAACAAAACAGAGCAGACCTTAGAAAATTGAGTAGTTCAGAGTTAATTGCACTGCTTACACAAGGCATCTTGGACTCTGTCCATTTAGGAATGCCTTGAGAATGTCAGAAACTTGTACTACTTCATCCTTCCCAGTGACTTAATTTTCTCAATGACTATCCCAGAATACCTTTGTTGCATTTTATTGTATTAGGACTGTCAAATTATTAAAAAATTAATCATAATTAATCATGAGATTAAAAATAATCACACTGTTAAAATAATAGAATACCAATTTAAATTTATTATAAATATTTGGGATGCTTTTCTACATTTCCAAATATATTAAAACACAGAATACAGAGTGTAGAGTGCACAATTTATATTATTATTTTATTCAAATATTTTGCCATCAACAAGTTGAAGCATAAAGGAGCTTATGAATGGTTAGCATTTTTGGCACATAAATACTTTGCAATGTCAGCTACAACAATGAAATATGAATGCCTCTTCTTACTTTCAGATAACATTGTAAATAAGTAGTGGGCAGCATTGGCTATGTCTAGACTGTAGGCTCCTTTCGGAAGAAGCTTTTCTGGAAGAGATCTTCTGGAAAAGCTTATTTCGAAGGAGAACATCCATACAGCAAAAGTGCAAGGAAAAAGCAATGTGGTTTTTCAAAAGATAGCATCCCCACTAATTGGACACTATATCACATTTAAGTTGTGATTAGTATGGATGGAGTGGCCACCAGGGCACCTGTGTTATTTCCTGGAGGCCTCTTCTTTCGAAAGAACTCCCTCTTCTGCGTCCACACACAGTTTTTTCCGTAAAAGCTTTTTTGGAAAAAGGCTTCTTCTTTGTAGAAAGAAGTTTACTGCTGTCAGAAAAAATCCTCCATTCTTTTGACTTTCTGTCGAAAGAACGCAATAGCCATTTTTCAGGAAAAACGCTGCAGTGTAGTTATACCCCTTATCTTCCATAAATGGAAACAAACTTGTTAGTTTTACTGATTAGCTGAATGAGAGGTATGACAGAGTGGATTTCTAGTTACTAAAGTTTTACATTATTTTGGATTTGAATGCAGCTGTGTAAAAAATTCTATGTTTGTAAGTTGTATTTTCATGATAGAAATACCACTACTGTACTTGTACGAGGTAAATTGAAAGATAGTATTTATTATGTTTTTCGTTTTTCGTTTTACAGTGCAAATGTTTGTAATTAAAAATAATAAAGTGAGCCCTGTACACTTTGCATTCAGTGTTATAAGTGAAGTATATCTGAAAATGTAGAAAAACATTGAAAAATATTTATATTACATTTAAATTGGTATTCTATTATTGTTTAACAGTGTGATTGAAACTGACATTAATCACAATTAATTTGTAATGGATTTAATTTGTTTTTAATTAAACATTTGAATTAACTTCGATTAATTGTTAGGCCTAAATGTTTTATTGCTTTATGGGACTATATAATGAACGTTGAAGTAGAGCTTCCTGGGATTTTTTCAACAAAATATTTTTTGTCAGTAAAAGCAGATTCACTCAACCCACAATTATTCACAGTGGAGTGACCACACGTCCTTATTTTATTGGATCAGACCTGATATTCAGGGCTTTTTCTCAGGGCATGTCTACGCTATTCACTACTTATCGATATGGCTGTGTCAATACAGTCATATTGCTAAAAATTAGGCAGTGTTAATGCTGTTTGTCAGCATTTTATGACAAAAACCTCCACCGCCCACAAGCGGCATTTGCTTGCTGATAGGAGTGCTCCTGTCCTGATTTTTCACACTTGCCATCTGATTACCCTAGTTCATGGGAAAGGGTTAGTTCTGATAAATTTTCCATTCTGAAAATATTTGAATATTGAAATGGTCAAATCATCCCAAATTAACATTTTTTAAATAAAATACTTTCATTTTCAGGTCAAATGGCTTTTTTATTTCAAATTTTAATTTATAGTCTTTTTTAAAAAAGTAAACAAAATCAAAATCAAAACATTTTAATTGACTCGATCTGAATTCTTTTTCAAAATATCAAGTGTGTGGAAAATGTTGAAATTTCATCCTGATTCAGTATGGTGACTTTAAAAAAAATCTCCTAAAATCTCATAGGATGGAAAAACACTTCCCTCCTGGTTTTACATAAAAGAATACTAATGCCTTGGCTAGACATATATAATAAAACTTCATTACGGTCTGGATCCTGTGCGGTATTCTGAGAGTATTCTGATCTATAGGCAGTGATCAGAACCTCTGAGAGTTGTGCTGAAGATCCTGCAACCACCCAAATGTTATATTCTTCATATGCCTGGAATAATATTTATTCTAATTTTTCCATCCATGTGCAAAATAAATGTTGTTTTGTGAACCAAGGCATGTGCAGATATGCACCGCCAGTAGAAACACATGCTGCCCACTGTGGGTGGCTGAGGGCACTCTGCTAATCAGCTGAGTGGCACCAGAATCTCTTGGGTGGCAGCCCAAGTGCTCAGCTTACAGGGAATGCTGGACTGAAGTGAGAAACAACTTCACTTTCATGAGTAAAATAAGAGTATTAATAGCATATAATATTGCATATGCACAAGTATGAAACAAATGATAAAATCAATATGTACATTTTTTTATAAACTTCTTATAAAGTTGGGGAGATGGTAGGCTGTTTTCGGGGGGCAGAGTTAAGTAGTTTAGGTGTCTTGCTCCTGCTTGAGATGTGTAACCTTAACTTTGCTATTCCTGGGTTTCTAATGTCAATCTTATGGTAGGTGATAAGGTGGGGCTGAAGTTCTTGACAGTAATATACAGTTAAGCCCCTGACATGTGCCTATAATTGTAGCTTCATCTAAATGAAGTTTTTTGTGTTTGTTGTTATTTCCTTCATTTTCAAATAGTTCTCCGAAGGTGATATAGTGAGCACTGCACACTTCGTATTCTGTGTTATAAGTGAAGTATACCTGAAAATGTAAAAAAAATTGAAAAATATTTATAATACATTTAAATTGGTATTCTATTATTGTTTAACAGTGTGATTAAAACTGGCAATCACAATTAAAACGGAAGAATGCCGAGGGGCATTATTTTTATTTTATTTTATTTGCATTCACTGGCAGCCAGCTGCTCTTCCTCCCCATGCCTCCCACTCACCTGCAGCCCTGCCGATCAACTCCTTCAGCTCCCTCCCAGTGCCTCTCACCTCCTGTGGATTAGCTGTTCCACAGTGTGCAGGAAGCACTGCAGGAGAAGGAGGAGTGAGGCAGGGTGTGCTTGGAAGAGTGAGCAGAATGGAGAGGCAGGACAGAGCAGAGTGAGGATGGGAGAAGGCCGGTGGGGGACTTGGGGAAAAGAGGTGGGGGAGGTGGGGCCTGAGATAGAGTGGGGGCAGAAAGGGATACAACGGGATGGGATTTTGGGGATGGGGTGGAGGGGGGATGGGGCTAGGGTGAAGCAGGGGCAGAAAGAGATTGGGCTGGGGGAAGGGGTGAAGTGGGTGCAGGGTCTGGGATGAAATGGAAGCCATAGGAACTTGGCAGTGAGAGGTTGCTGAGGGCATTGGAGGTTGAAAACATCAGAAAGGGCTAATTGGGGGAACTGAGGAGCAGCTCACCACTGCAGGAGAAGACATTAGAGAAGCATTTTCAGTTCTCTTACGTCTGTAGCCAATGGAACTTGGTCTTTAGCAGCAGGACACCATCCAGACATGAGGGGAGCTTTTCTACAGGGCATAAGGAATCTGTCAGTAGCAAAGAGTTCAGGGGCAGGAAGGGGGCAGTTGAGTAGATTGAAGTGCAAAAGATGGGAAAGGAAAACCACTAATGTTTCCTTACACTGTCCACCATATGAACCTTCTGTGGTATGTCAGAGAGGAGGCTCACTCTAGCAGAGTCTTACAGGGCCTGAGAAAGTTTAAACACATGTGAGACTGGGGAGAACCGATGTCTTAACATGGAGAAAATTGGGAAAGTAGAGGGATATTTCCCCTTACTGAGGTATGCTGGAGGGAGAATCCCCACCAGGCATTAGTCAGTCAACCATGTGAACCTCTGAGAGGAAAAGTTCTCCTTTTCTATTTACAAGCACCGCTCATAGTCTGGTTACACTTTAGCTTTTTTTCCCTTGCAGACATTATGCTCAGAGATGAAGGCCTGGATCCACAAAATGACTTATGCACATAGAAAATCACTGGACTTTACAAAGCCTGAATGAGGCTTCCTGTATAATACATTGGGAAGGACACATCTCTGAGAATAGGAGCCAACATTCTTGTGAGAGAGTTGCCTAATCTAGCCAATGGGCGATGTTGACAAGATGAGTGTATCTTAAGTCCCGATGCTCTCACATAGTTCAGACTGAGCTGTAGGGAGATGTTTGTCATCTGCAGCCAAGAACCCTCTCCTGGAGTCAGGCAGCTTAGGCGTCTGAGGCCAGTCTGCACTAGGGGGCAAAGTCGAACTAAAGTATGCAATTCCAGATACATGAGTAGTGTGGCTTGAATTGGCATGTCTTAGTTCAATTTACCATGGTATTCCCTACCGCAGGTGGTCGACAGGAGAAATTCTCCTGTTGACTTCCCGTACTCCTCATGACCCAATGGTGACCCGGGGTTGACTGCCTCATGAACAGCAGTTGATTTAGTGAGTCTTTACTAGATCCGCTAAAACTACCTCCAGGAGATCGATTTTCACAGTGTGTAGACAAGGCCTAAGCCATTTTTGCAACTCCACACAAAAGAGCTGAGGGAGGGGAGGAGGAGGAAGCCATTTCAATATGAGATATTTTGTTGTACATCTCTCTCAATCTCTCCCTCTGAAGCCATTATTAAATAATTAAACATTAATTGGCCAGTAAGTGAGAATCACCCTATAGTCCAGTGGCTAGTACATGTATCTGAGAGCTGTGAAACCCAAGTGCCAAATTCCTTCATGACATCAAACATAGGGGGCAACTGAACTGAAGTATCCCACATGATCCCAGGCTAATGGCATTAAGGAAGCCTCATCTTTCTGTTTCATAGGGTATGTCTACACTACCCCGCTAGTTCGAACTTTTTTTTAAATGCCGGCTAGTTTGGCCTTGTGGAACGAGGTGTACATCTAGTTCGGATTAGGAAGCCTAATCCGAACTAGCTACTCCGTGCCGTGTGTAGCCGCGCGGCACGGAGTCCGAACTAGCTGGCATTTAAAAATGGCGCCGGCCGGCTTCATGCAAATGAAGCCCGGGAAATTCAAATCCCGGGCTTCATTTGCAAGTGCGGATGACTACATTACCCCTGCTAGTTCGAACTAGTGGGGTAGTGTAGACATACCCATATAGCGCTTCAAAAACAGTTTAGGATTGGTGGTTCTCAGTCATATACAATGCCAGTATCAGAAGAGAGAATTAAACCCAGCTTCCGTAATTCCTAGTTTGTCGGGACTCACTGACTTGACTACACTGCCCAATATGTCATTTTCCTTCATAAATGCATTTGAGATTTCAGTGTGGAGCTGCCCTGTGTATTTTTCATTTGAGGACACAATTTAAAAATTATCTCCCATGTGAATTTAGGGGTAAATTGGACATCATTTCAGCCAGTGTGAAAATATCAGGAGAATCTTTGTTTGATATATGGTTTAGCTCACCCCCACTAATATTAGTGTTCTTTTGTTTTATAACTGGAGATGTCTATTTTTGTGACTGAGAATGACTATGCCATTTTTTTGCTCTTTTATTTTATTTAAGAGGAATAGAAATGTTGTCCTGTCCAGCTCTGTTAGTGGAGTTGTGATGGATATAATTTTGAAGTATGGCAACTTGAACACTGTTTTTTTTGTTTTTTGTTTTTTTCCCCCCAGAATATTTAATGGTCACTGCCCTCTTTTTAGCTGGGTTAATCATACCCCTCAGACACACTAGAGCCTAGAGCCACTAAAAATAACATACTTTTTGTAGACCTTTTCACAAAAACTGAAGGTTAGGAATTTTTTTCAAAATTTCAGTGAAAAAGTATAATCAAATTGTCATCTTTTATCCATTTCTATCATAGGGCTAAATGGTGAAATCCTGGCCCCGACCCTGATGACTCTGATTTCACTGCAAATAGAATTTGAGCTCTAAGCATTCAGTTGCTCTATTCTTTTATTTCAAGTGTTTGCCTTATTTCTCTCTAGCCACTAGGTGTCTCTCTACCCATGTTATTAGGAAGTTATTTTTTATTTGAGACTCTCTTGTTTTTGTTTTACCTTGTCTTGCTACATTTCAATTCTGTGTCTCTGTACATTTTACTCTTGTGCGTTCTTTTTTAGAGCAGTGATTTCATCCCCAGCTCCCTCCACTTCACCTATGTGTGAACTGCAGACATGGTCAGTGATCCTTTTTACCCAGATGAGGTTACAGTTAATGATACAACTTTTGACCCTACTTAGATTCTAGCACCATGGTCACCACTGTGTTATTTGCTTACCTGCACAGTGGCAGCTCATTTCATATTGTTTCCTACTCCACTGGCCATTTGCACTTCCCATTTGATAGCTAATGGAACTAGTTGTATTGCTTTTCAGTAGAGCCCTGGAAATCCATGGATATCCACAGGTATCTGCAACTGCTGATGTGGCTGCAGATATTCACAGCTATTTTTTGTGGATATGGATGTGGATACAAATTTTGTATCTAGGACTCTGAAACTTTGAGGATATCTGCTTTATATCAACAGGTATCTGTAGCTCATTTCTTTTTCCGGATACGCATGTGGATACAAAATTTGGTATCTGTTCGGGGCTCTACTTTTCAGCTTGCCTGCTCCATTCCAGAGCTGTGGTGACACTGAATTCAACACAGGGCATAGGGAATGCTGAATTCCTCTGAGAACTCTGACTGTGTACTAGAGATATGTCTATACCGCAACAAGCTTGAGACTAGGCTCAAGTCAAACACCACTTGTGTTGAACACTGCAATTGCACAAATCCAAGGCTCGGATTCAGGGTCCCAGGACCCTGGAGGGTTGTATGAGCTTGAGTAAGGACAGGACCCAGGACCTGAGCTCTTATGCTTTACAGTGAAGACACAGCCCTGCTTGATTTGTGTCCTGGGAGTCAGCAGGAAGTATCCCACTTTTCTGTTGGGCAACTTGCTTTGCCCTCTCTATTCTAATAATCTGCAATCCATTGTATTGAAAATGGAAGCCACTCTCCCCCTTTGGAAAGGACAGCAGCTCTGGTCAGCAGTTACTCATTGTCTTCTGATCACTGACCTGGGTTTGCAATCAACAGTGAACTGATCATGCTCCTAGATTTGCAATTGAGAGTGAATTGATCAAGTTATTTGCAAAGAAAGCTGCTTGGCAGTCACTGAAGTTTTCTGACAGTGCACTATGGTGCACCTAGCGCTAAAGTGGCCCAATTTTGATGTGGTGGAGAGGGGAGATGCTGGGAATTCTGGATTATGGTTACTTATACTTGTGTCTGTGCATTTCACTGTGGATGCTAGAGCTCTAGGTTCGAGCCTGGGTTACAAAAATTTTAACATAGGGTTAAAACACTGGAACCTCAAGCCCAGAGGTCCCTAATACAAGTCATCTGACTCAAGTCCCAGTAATCCAGGGTTTACATTGCAATGTAAACATAACCTAGTTGTTGTGCCTTGCTGGAGGAAGGGCCAAATGGGGAGTAAGTATCTTATCCCAGCTCCTTTGTCATCTAGGGGAATGCATCTATCCTTTATCCTCCCATAAGCAGCTATGGTAGTCATGTAACAATCTCACTCCTGCTTTTCACTAAACCATGATGAAAGCACTCTCAGAAAGAACTCACCACTGTTCTCCTCCTCTCCTAGGCATTGGACCATCAATCCGAAAGGGCTTCTCCAAGGCCACAAGGCCTGATATGTCACATGGGAAGATGTTCAGAATTTCTCCAAAAAGGCTGTTGGAACTGAGATAGAACAGAGGTGGGCTGAAAGGATTTGTAAATTCAGAAGTAAGGAAAAAGTAATGACCAGATTCTTAGCTCTTGATACTGTCTGTTCCACAGCCCTACAGCACAAAGAAACCACAAAGCTGCCCTAATGTGGTAACCAGAGATTTTCCCCAACAAAGGAGAATCTAGGAGGCACAAATGTTAAACAATTTGACTACAAACCTCTTCCTCACTCATTGTTTGTCATGTTATTTCACTGGTTATTTTCACTGGTCTTGTCATAAAGACTCACGGACTAGAAAGGATCTGAATTTATGAGGAACAAACTGGAAAAAATAACTCCTGTCCCTATCCCCTCCCCTTTGAAAAAAATGAAATTAGTAATCAAAAAAAAGCTGCCTCCTGTTCCTTTTTGTTATTAGTCAGTCTTTTTTAGGGTGTGGTTTTTCTGTTGAAAAGATGTTTGGAGATTTTTGCATACAAACCACTATTTCAGCCCTTGTACAGGCTTAAAGGCATATTCAACTGATTATTGGAAACTAACACACTAGAAAGGAGGTGGACAATGTGCACTGGTGGGTTAAGTGCACATTGCTTTGTTTTCTTTCCCCTTAGATCTAAGTTTTGTTATTGCTGGAATCATGCTCTTTATTGTCACATTAAGTCCCTCTGGTGATGGTGATGTGCCATGAAACCACTGGAGGTTGCAAACCCTCAGTCAGTGTTTACCATTGTTCAAGGGCGTGTATTAGCTGCAGAATGAAAGGTCATTCAGACTACTTCTTTTTTTGGTTTATTATTTTGGTTGGTTTTTGTTTTGGTTTGCCCTCTCTGCCCCCACCCTCTGGTGCTGCTCATCTGCACAGTATGAACTTTTTACCTGATGCCCTAAGAGTCAAAACATGCTGCTAGAATGTTTCCGGTTTGAGACCTACTGGCGCCGTTTTGGAATCCTTTTTGCATTCCCTGAGCGCAGCAGATGCAGAACTGCTCTACTCTACTGATCTCCCACCCACAGCAGCACTTACAACCGAGTAAGAGCAAAAGCCTAAAGCTTTATACAGCTTACTGAGTTTTCAGAAAAGTCAAGGTATTGCAAGATTAGTTCTAGTTCCACTTGCCTGCTTTAGGTTTCTAATATTCCAGCTTTGTTTCCAGCCTCCCACACTCTGTTGCAGAGGGCTTTTTCAGGAAGGTGGGAAAGGCTTAAAATGATATTTGTGATCATGCCAGAATTTACTGTGATCTTACCTTGAAGAGCCATTAAAACTCAAATAATCATGACTCCTGCTGTTAACTCAGTCTACTGTAAATGGGCCTATGTAACTGTTATATCCCTTTTGAAAGAACAGGTAGTACCTTCCTTAATTGGGACTCTCTGTTCTGGCAACATCCATGGTCTGGCAGAACCATAGATGTTCCTGGACCACAGAGCTCAGGTATAGGGAGTCTAGCTGTGGGGCAGGAGCGTGATGGAGTAGGGGGGAAGGAGCAACGACACAGCTGGGAGCCCCATGTTGAGGGATGGGGCGGGAGGTGGGGGGCAGTGCAGCAGGGAGATTTGGCTGCAGTGGCTGGGCAGTAGTGTAACCCACATACCTAGTGGCTGTGGTTCACTGTCCCATGTTGTGGCACTTAGGTCCCTTACAGGGAGAGATAAGAATGAGGGAGCTTTACAGCCTAAGCTGAGCGCCAGCTGGCTTTATAGATCAAGCTGTAGAGGTTCCTACACTAAGCTCTAGAAGTCCTAGGTTCAAATCTGCCTGGTTGAAGTTACAGCTAGCAACAGCCAGGGAACTCTGGCCCCAGCAGTGCAGTTCCTGCCCTGGTGGCAGCCAGGGAACTCTGGCTCCAGCAGTAGTGGGGCCACACAGCAGCAGGGCTGGGCTAGAGCCCTAGCTGGGGGCGTGTGGGGGGGGGAGGGGTCAGTGTTAAGCATGGGCCATGAGGGAAGGAGCCTCCCCTCATTTAGAACCTGTCAGGTCCTGAGGGTGCTGGACCAGGGAGGTCCAACCTGTAACACAGTTAGAGGGTGTTTGTTGGGGGGGGGGGGGGGGGGGAGGAGAGGGATTGTTACAGCTTCCTTTTTGAAATATAAGAATTTTTTTACTGTAAGGATTTCTATTTTTTACTGCTTTGATTGCTTAAATATTTTCATGGAAAAAAGCATACAAGATTCTTAATTGCTTCCTAAATTGGGTAGCTTCTATATCTTAGGCAGAGAATTAAATTATTGCGTTCTTCTTGTAGATCTGTGTCTTATTAATCTTCCAGATAAAATGAACTCTGGAGTGAAAATCATTAATCACAACATCTTAATAACACGCACTTCAAAAGAAGTATATGCCCTTTCAGATTAAAAAGATTCTATCTGTGAAGCCAATGCTTAATGCAACATACTGGGGACATCTAGTGGCAGAAAGCTAAAATAGTCAAGATACTGTAAAGTTTGCTGAGGATTCTTCTTACTCATTATCGTTGAGAGAGAATCAAGATCCACATTATTTGCACCAAATTTTGCTCTAACTTAAAACCCCATATTATTTACTTCCAGACAATAGAAAAAACATTCTGAGTTTTTGTATGATAGTGTTAGTAAAAATCAACTCATTGTACATGCCTTTAAGTAACACATTTTAAATATTTAAATTTAGTTTTAGACACATGGTTCTATTTCATACCCTTCACCAGAAATGCTGTATATTCATCAGCAAGTAAATTCACCTCTGAGTCTCAGATTCCTCATCTGTAAGAAAGGGAGGACAATATTAACCCAATTTCCTAAAGTGCTTTGAGATTCCTGGATGGAAGATGCTCATATAGGGTACATCTAGACACCGGCGCTATTTTGGGATACTTCCAGTATTCCGAAAGAACATTTTACATGTCTTGACAGCACGCCCGTTAAAATATTTTTCAACCCCAAATATGATGTTCAGTTAGACCTTAAGCATGTGGCCAGGCTGTATTAGAAGTGTAAATGGGACTTCTTTCACAGGAAAATCTGGCATTGAAGTTAATTTGCAACTAAGTTTATTATTTATTATTATTGAACGTACCCTTTCATTAGCTGTGATGGTAGATGAAACATTATCAATGTAATTTGATTTTTGGGACCATTGCATCAAATTCTAATCTCTCAATCTGTTTCTCCCCTATCACTAGAGTATCGAGTCATTGGCCCTACTTTCTGAGTCTATCCTGAGTAATTCTGACTCTCCCACTCTCCCACTCTTCATTCTGAAGAGGTATATTGGCTCCTGACATCTGCTACTAGGAGCTCTGCACAGGTCTGGCATATTCTGAGATTGGTCAGGATTTCAAAAATTCTGTGGAAGCTCTTTCAGCAATGTGGCTGCCTGTGGCGTTGCTACTCTCTGAAAGAGAAGGTTGACCATGAGGGTACAAAAATGTCCTCTTTGGGTGGAATAATCGCTTGGGGCTTGCCAAGAGCTGTACTCTGTCGAATGTGCCCTCGATTGCTTTAGTACCCCTGCATGTATGAAAGAGTAATTTGGGCCTCAGTAGGTCTTTCGTTCTCACCTGCCAGCCCTCTTTGAGACTGCTCTGTTACTATGTGCCTGGCTGTCCCTCAGCTGGGATGCTAACATCCAAAAGGCTGGGAAGTCAAGACACTTTCCAGTGCCCTTTCTCCTATATATGGTGGTATGGCAAGACTACTCAACACATGGCCCGTGGGCCTCATGTGGCCCGCAGCTCACTTGCTTGTGGTCCGTGGTGCGGTTTGGGTTTACACAGGGCTCAACGTGTGGCCCACAGGTGGGATCTTTCGAACATGGCCTCCGCTGGGCACATGTTCCACAACGTCGAGGAATCTTCCAGGTTGGCTGAGCACTGAAAGACCCAAGTGGACAGGCTGGCTGGAACAGACGAGTACAGGGTGTCAGCATTTCTAGCCCCCAGGAAAGAGGTGCCAGGAACACTGGGTCATTATGTGAAAGAAGCTATTTGCATATGTTTGTATATACATTTGCATGTATATGCAACCACACTTAAGTTGCGGTCCTCAGCATGTACTGTATCATTGTGGCCCCTGGGACTTCCAAAGTTGAGTAGCCCTGCAGTATGGTGTTACTGGCTCTGTCCATTGGCAAGGAGGATGGGCATCCATGTTTGCATTTGTATTGCATCTATACAACAGCCACTCCGGGGATGAAGCCTTCCTCAAAATTTAGCTTCCCCATTGGGACCACAACAACTGGTTGAACCATGGCCTAGAAAGCTAGGCAGAACCACAGGCTTTTGGCTGAGGATTTGGTCTGTGGAATGAAATGGCTCTCAGAATATTCTTTCATTCTGGCCACTAGTAAACAAGAACTGTATCATATTGGAAGGAATTTTAAAAATGATTAAACAGCTGAAGAGATTTAATATGTAGAGTGTGTCCCAAGTAGGGAGAGATGTTATAATAATTTTGAAGTGCTATATCAGAAAGTGTAAATAGCGAGGAATTGTTTAGGGTGACTAAGGAGGTATATCTAGAGTAATTATTTGAAATTAAACAAAGCAAATTTAAGCTGCCTACCTAGGGGCAATTATAAATTCTCCAGCTTTTACTGCAGTAACAATCTCATATTCTGCATACCTCTCCTAAGTGAAGAAAAGACTATACATCACCAACAATTGAGATCTTACAATAATGTGTGAACTGCCGTTATAATATGACCACAACCTTGTCAAGTAATACTTAATATTCATCTGCTGTCTCCTCAGATATCCCACTTCATTCTCCTACCCACTCCCATACAGGTCTGGCAAGCGAACCCCTAGGTTTTGCTCCATGGAAAGGAGGTTATTAAATGAAGGTTCTTCGACACTAGCTAGGGTGGTATTTCTCAAACGTTTGTACAGGTGACCCCTTTCACACAGCATCTAGCTTCAGAGTGAGACCCCCCTTATGAATTGAAAACACTTTTAAAATACTTAACACTGTTATAAATGCAGGAGATGAAGCAGGGTTTGGAGTGGGAGCTGACACTTCATGACTTCCAATTTAATAACCTCATGATACCTGGAGAGTCACAAAACACAGTTTGAGAACCCCTGAGCCAATGGAATAAATTCCAAAGTCAAGAGACCTTCATGAAGAACCAGGTAAACAGCAGCTATCTTCTGTTACTGAGTGCTTTATCCAAACACTTTCACTGCTCACCACTCTGCGAGTATCACATAGCTAAAAAGATGACCTGCCAGATAAATGGGTCCCAAAATGTTTAGGGCTCTCCAGGTTAAAGCCAAGAACTTGAATTAATAGATTAAAAATAATGGCAGCCCATGCAAATCTCAGAGCAGTGGTGTAATGTGCTCTCTGCATGACACGCCAGTTAATAAGAAGCCAGTCATATTTTGCACTAATTTCTGATCAGAATAGTTTCAATACATAGCCCCATTTAGAGTTGGGGCCTAGTCTAAAGATGATAAAGGCACAGATAGTGGTGGCAAAGATCACTATGGAGAGTATTGAATGCATCGTCCTATCAGCAAGAAGTGGAACAAAGCCTTCTTTGTTCCTACTATCATCCACATGTCCAGAAGTATCTCAGGATCTAATGAAGACACGCAGATCCTCATCTGGAGG
The DNA here is from genome assembly GCF_052426305.1 of Pelodiscus sinensis. Lineage (NCBI taxonomy): Eukaryota > Metazoa > Chordata > Testudines > Trionychidae > Pelodiscus > Pelodiscus sinensis. The sequence goes on from NC_143052.1 coordinate 48,129,774, forward strand.
TGCAAATTGTGAATGCCATTGAACTAAGATAATCTTTGCTAGTTCTTTCTTCAACCTTCTGATGTTGTCTTTGCCTGGTCTGGCATGGACTGAAGTTACTTAACCCTCACCCAAGTTCAATTTCATGTAGGCACTGGGTCATTATTTCCATTGGACAGAACCAGTCAGAAATATAATCAAGATAGACCTTACTTGGAACAAAAGATAGGCCTATGTAGCAATTTAAAGACTAACAAGATGGTTTATTAGGTGATGAGCTTTCGTGGACCAGACCCACTTCTTCAGATCAAATTGTGGAAGAAAATTGTGGAAGACTAACACGGCTGCATCTCTATTACTAGGTTGGAAGTGAGGGAGAAATAGAGGTACTGTAGTTATCAGTATAGTGAGACATTACCACTCATATCTCCTCACAAAATCCCCTAATGGCTGTCTGTCTGTCTGTATCTCTCTCTCTAATAGGAGGGGTGACAAAATAGACTCCCTGCAGCATTATGCAAGAGAGCTTTATTTGCCCCACACTTTCCCTTTTGGGACATCTCCAAAAGAAAAGAACAAAGTCACTTACAAGCAATTCTGTCTGCATTTCCCAAGAGCTGTAGTCATGGCAGTAAACTTCATAATTAATAGTAGCAAAAGAAACTAATAATTCCATGAAATGCAATGGTCCTCATCAATCAGAGTTAATCTCCTGGTGCAACTGATGTAGTTTCGGTCTCATATCCAGACCTATAGCCTGATTATCTTGGTTATAGAAAATCAAGACTCCAAAAACTGCCATCACAGCCTAGTCATAAACATATCTATTTCTGTTCTCCAAAACAGAAGATTTGAAAGCAGTTCATAGTCAGCAAGATTGTCAGTGTTCAGAGTTAGCTTAATGAGTGGAAGCCCTACTCACTGTAGCTTCTTTAAGAACAGCTAGTTCCAAGATACCATGTAGGTCAATGATGACAGCTACTATTGGTCCAATACTTCTGTTGGCCTTCACTGGGCTATACTAGGAAATTATTTCAGAATAACTAAATTTGACTTAATAACTCCCAATGTTACAAAATTGAAATAGCGTGTCCCCTCAATGGGGAAGCCTCAAAATTATTCCGAGGCAGTCTCTGTTAATGTGGACGTGCTACCTTGACTTAGAGCCCTGGGAAGCACTGGGGAGTAATGAGTTCGAATTACTCTGGGGAATAGTTATTTCAAAATAGTGGCACCAGGGCATCCACAGTAACGCTGTTTCAAAATAACTATTTTGAAATTAGTGTTATTCCCTGAGGAAAGCAGGAGCACAGATGTCGAAATAAGCAGTCCATTATTTCAAAATGGTAGTGTGGATGCTCTGCTCTGCTTATAAATTGAACATGAAGGATTATTTTGAAATAAAAGCCTAGCGTAGACCAGGGCTTAGTACCTTCAGTTCACCTAAAATGATAAATGCCATAAACCCAGCAAGAGTTTCCCGGGTGTAATAGGTTGACTGATATAGCAGCACTAGCCCCATTCTGAGATGTGCACATGAGATGGGAAAACTTGGTTAAATATTTGTTGTAGTCTGACTCCTATATTTCAGACTTGACACAGACAAAAAAAAGCACAATTATTTTTCCAGTACAAACTTCATTTTCCTCATGCTTTAGGAAGCACAACCAAAGACAGCTGCCCCAGTGGTGCTTCCAAAGCCTCATCCAACCAGCTCTAGGATACATATGCACAGTCAGCAGCCTCATAGATTGAAATAGCATATTTCATCGTGTGAAATAGCATCTCAAGGGAATATTCATAGTGTGAAATAGTGTCTCAAGGGAGCTGATGGAAAATCTGTAGTTTGACTAATTTAGAACCGTATAAAACACTATACTATGTATGCATGTTTGTGTGGAAAGCTCATTGGCAGGAGAAAGTGCTGAGATGACCTAATAGGTGGAAGTGATATATATGTAATGAAAAACACTCAAAAACGGTGGGAGATTATGATGGTTATAGTGATTTGGAGAGTTGAAAGACATGACTGAAATTTGCCTACTGACATTTGTTTTCTTTGGAATTTGCAATAGAAAGTTATTTATAATGAATTTAGGATTTATTTCTACTATGTAAAAGGATTACATCATTAGCAATGTAAAATTTGGATCTGGTAAAAAAGGTAATTTACTGTATTAATGACAGCCGATTAATAGCAACTAAAAATTCAGATAGAATTTAAATTTCAGTTCCAGGAATTTCTAAGTTCCAGGAATTTCTGTCTTCCAGAAAAACATATCAGTACAGGCAGTCCCTGGGTTACGTACAAGATAGGGACTGTAGGTTTGTTCTTAAGTTGAATTTGTATGTAAGTCAGAACTGGTACATATTGTAGGGGAAACTCTAGCCAAACATTTCTCCAGAGCTCAATTTTATTCTCCCACACCTCACTTCCCTCAGTCCTTTATTCTCAAGCTGAGGTGTCTGCTGAGAAAAGCCGCTCTGCATCTCCCTGGTCTGCTAGGGGGGGTGCTAGCTTCGCGTCTCCCTGGTCTGCTGGGGGGAAGCAGCTAGTGCGGGGTTGCCTCACCCCGTTCGTAAGTAGGGATCCGATGTAAGTCGGATCCATGTAACCCGGGGACTGCCGGTACACAGGAACAGTTAATTGCCTAATGGTTGCATTTTACTGAGATAAATAGATGAGATTTATCAAACATTTTGTTAAGACAACACTGACCAGAATTGTGAAATATTCCCTGGGTCTTGATTATCTGCTCTGCTTCACAATGAAAGCAAGTGTTACTGGAATAGATGTCCCCTGGGACGATGAATGCAAGGAGTGCTGTCCTTAAGACATTATGCACTCTCCTTCATTCCCACAGTAGATGCTACATGTGTACTCTGGAGGATTTGGACTCCAGAGTCTTGGAAGGGAAGATGGCCAGGATGGGAGGAGAGAGGAACCGATATCTCTGGCAGTCTCTCCTCAAGAGACAATAAATATCCATTCAGACATGCACACTCAAGTTAATACTGCTTTGCAACATTATTGACATTAGCTCCATATCAGCAATGCCCTCAGAGAAGGAGATTTCCTCAGGCTGGACATATGTTTACATAGGGCGGAAGAGGGATTAGCTAAGAGGACTGTTCTACTACTGGACTCAAGAATCTCTGTGTTGCAGGTTCCCTATGACTTATGGCTTTCGGAGGCTGTGCTTTCCTTCTTCTGAAAGGCAATACTTTGTAGAAAATTGTACAAGGTCTACCTCTAAGAATTTTCTGTCCTACCTCCTGCCTTTCCCCTTCCTTAGAGATGCCCAATGGAGGATAAGAGAAGGGCTTTTTGCCTCATGAATAATATTTTCACATGAAGGGCCTGAGCCTTCTCTCCCAGAAGTAAATTGGAGCAGAATCAGATCCTCAAGGTATTTAGACAGGAGTGGGTTATATTTTAAAAGTGTATGCATATTTTTTTCAAGATGTATACTTTGTATAGACATAATTAAATTAATTTAAAATTATCATGTATTAATTGAAAATGAAGCACAAATAGAGTCAACCCATCATTATTTTTTTGCTCAGTAGCTATTAAAGTGTGTGGTGAGGGAAGAAGCCCTAAACTAATTCAAAATGCCAAGCCACATCACCTTCCTTTCCAGGTATATGCCTTATGCATTAAAAGAAAATGCCCTTGCTGTACCTTTTTACAATTTACATAAGCTCAAAATCCATGATATGGAGAAAAATATGACTTGCATAATGAATTTATCACTAAAAGATGACGGTATGTAAAATAAACAAATCAACCAGATGAATACTAATTATCTATAAGCAAAATCTGGAAACACTCAGTATGCAGAACAAATCACTTATTGCAGTGAGCACTTATTACTAATTTCCTGCAGGAAGAATTTTTTCCACTAGCTTTAGTGAATTTATATACACTATAGAAAGGTTGTAGCTAAACAAATATTATTTTAGTTTAATTGGATTAAAAATTAGAAATGCAAATTCAGATGCACTATGTCTCTAAATCCTTGCGTCCCTTTTTATGGTAATACTCTTCTAATGGTTTAAGCCTATGAAGAAAAAACACTGGAAATTTTAACTAGCAGCTTTGCAGGGGGGCAGAAAGAAGCAAAGAAGATTTAGTGGTGAAAAGAGCAAATAAATAGGTGCTCCAAGATTAAAAAGAGGGTAGAAGTGCATGCTGAGCTGCTGAAAGACCTCTCTGTGTTTAAAGAAAAATATTGTTTGGTTCTTTCACCAGTGCATGATCAAAATAAGAGGTACAAATTAGTTCATGGCTGCTGAAGCTACAAAACATCATGCAGAGAGCTGTCTTTGGGAACGTTTTAATGAGGAGAAGAGGTCATCAGACTGTGACATTGCTTTTCAGAATTCTTCAAGAACAACACAGACTTCCTGTTCCAAATGTGGTAAAGAATAAAACAACCTTAGTAGTAATCGTACAACTTTTGAACCGTGTTCCTTGGAAATACAGTACAGTGCTCATTTTGTAGCTTTAGTTAGCCATCTCAAAGGAACGCTTCCATATTTTCCATGTGCCCTTATTTCAAAAGTACAGTGAAATGGTAGAGCTTCAACGAGGATTATATTTATAAAATAAAGTTTTATTCAGTCTTCTAAAGAGATTTTAATGTTTTCATTGCTCTAGGTGAAATGGTACACTGTGGCTCTGTTCATTAACATTTATCATCAGTGCAAAAATCAAGGATTACCACATGCAGTTTGAAAGGACATCCAAAATGACTTTGAAATTAAATTCACTACAATCTTAGTTTTGCAGCATTTCAAAACGTGATTTTAAAATGTATAAGTTAAGATAATGGCATTCTAGGTCAAATACACCCAGCCCAATAACAAGTCCCACATAGACTGTCATTACTTAAACTTGCAACATACCATTGTGTGCTGAATGAAATAGAAGAAGCTTGATTTTATTTGACCAAAAAAAAAAAAAAAAGTCTCGATATTGTTTAGAGAAGCCATTGGGGGACAGGAAGCATTGGTAAATCAAATAATCGTTCTATATTTCAGTAGCAGGAGTTTCACAATTTAAGTGGCTGCAGGATTAGACTCCATATTAGTACTATTGTAAATAATTCTAGTTCCAAACAGTCAACAGTGTACTTTGCTCCTAATAAAGAAATGTTAGTATATAAGCCAGCCCTGTACTGACACATGCACACAATTCTAATTCCAAAATCTCTGTTACAAAACTCCATAACAAAAATATGGAATACAAATAGGTATAATACAACCAAAATAGTGATATTATTTTAATTTAAGGATATCCTGGCTGATAAAGCCAATGCTTTACTTATAGAAAGCACCATGTGGCATTGTACACTTTATCTTTCTCTTGTTTAGAATAAATTAGCTCTAAATGAGCATTATCAGCAGTGATACTGAAAATATAAGAGAAGGAATTCTGTTTCAGTGTTATGCTATGTTTCTGTTATGTTTCATATGCCATTATAGTACAACTTTTACAGAACGAAAGTGAAATAAGAACTCTATCACTTCAGCCTTTTGTCTCTGTTTATTTCATCAAATGAAGAAAAAGTTAAAATGCATGCCCAATCCTGCTCCCCTAAAAAAACCCTAGTTTCAGTATAATTTTTTCTGGAATAAAAAAATGAAGGAGAAGACCTGTCCGCTGACTTTTTGTTTACATTGTACCCATTTATGACTAATATTGGACGTTTACAAAGGATGCATAGCTATGTATATGTCATCTCCTTCTTCTAACAAAATAATGAATGAATTATTAAATGCAATTTTTTATCTTAGTGGAAATATTAACAGCTACCTTCATTTATAATCATCTCATTCCAACACTGAGGAAACTTAGATCAGTTTTCTTAAACATAACCACTACTTATTTTCAGTATAGAATATACTAGTACTTTTTCATATTTACATGTTCTAAACAGCACTGGGAAATTATTTAGTTGGATATTTCAACTAAAAAAAATCCCATTGTCAATTTTTCCCACAAAGACTAACAAGTTTGCTGATTTTCAGTTTAAACCTTTAATCCTGTTTGAATGGATTGATGTCTTTTGCCTTGATTTACCATAGTCTTGTGTCAGTGATTACGGTCTGGGAGTTTGGTCTAATCTGAGATTTTTCCTCTTTTGGTATTGTCATTCCAGTGCCCATTATTATTCTTTTTTTCCTGTCTAAGAATACCATTGTATTCTGTTCAATAACCATTGCTCACTAAAAGAAGATGTCTTAGATAGCCAATTAGCTGTTATGCATAGAGTTTTTAGCCAGCATGGTAGCAGTATTTGTTACACGACTGTAAGCAAAGCACTGAAAAGTAAATGTTAAAAAAAGAGACAGTAGAAGAAAAAGGAGATTCTGAAAATCTGAATTTTGCTTTCAATTATCCCAAACTACATCTACAGGCAGTAATGACAAGTGTCAGTTTTCAGAATCAACATGATATGAGACAGGAATCTTTGATTCAGTGGATAAACTGTGATGTGGACTAGCTTTACTAGTAAGTATGCTTTTATAATTAGTGTATCAATGACTCTATGTTTAATTCATAAGTGATACTGGGATCTTGGAAACTTTTTGCAACTGTCAAAAACAAGACACTGTATCATGTTCTTAAGGTCAAATTCAGTTAACCCAATGGGAACTTATTGACTACAGCAGAGTTACAATGATTTAACTGAGCGCAGGATTTGTCTCCATCTTATTCAAATTGTATAAATTTCAATAGACTTTGAAAAGCAATGATCATAGGTGTTGCTAAAATTATTGGATATTTTGTAGGAAAAAATCTTTTATATACGATCAGAGTCTTTTCATGGTAGAGTACTGTCAAAATATGTTTTGAGTGAGAAATGAATTCTTTGCTTAAGCTAGGGATATAAAATTAGTGTTTTTATCTTTTTTTAAAGAAGAACAGATCACTCATGCTTAATGATAATTTAAAACTAAGGTCCTATAAAACTACATATATCACATTGTGTGTACATTATTAACATAAATATTCATTTTTTTCAGAATTAGTTATTTGATAAGTATTTTAGTGATTTTATGTTTATTTCAGATCTAGTTTTTTATCTGTTGGTTCTAATTTAATTTAATGTAAGAATTATAAAAATTATAGTGATATTCTATATTAGCAATGTTCTATTTTCATTCTATTCTTCAAAGGATTTATCCTTCAAATTCCCAGTAAAAGACTTATGCACATGCCTAACTTTAAGAACATGAATTAAAGTTGGTCGAAAAATTGGAAAATAACTTCAAATAAAAAAAATAAATAAAAGAGACCCATTTCTTGGGTTTTGTAAAATTTTCAGACACACTCTTTATCTACATCTTTAGAATCTGGTTCCTAAAACCTGGGCTTCTCTGAGAAAATATGGGTTTTGATAATCACATTGAAAAACCAATGACGATTTTGAAAACGATTTCAATAACAATTTTTGTTAAAATATGGCAGCAAAATTTGCCAAAACCGGTACATTTCTGTAATGTAGAAATTTTTTCAAGAAACATTCGAATTTGTAAAAAGGCCATTTTTCAATAAAACAACCCTGTGTGAAAACTTTTGACTGCATCTCATGTTTATAGAAGCCAATGCAACTTGTGCCCAGAGTGCTTGGCATCTTGGTAGGCTGATTCTTAAAATTCTAAATATGTAAAAGAAAATCATACTGATTCACTATAGGATATATTATTTATCACCAGATTAGACAATAAGTAAACCTGTGATTTTATAATCTAATAGTATTTTAAATAACCAAACTTATATATGAGTAGGAGTTGTATAGAGTAACATAGAGACCCAATATTGTATTATATCTGACCTATGGCCATAACATCTTGTTTTATGGTCTGATTAGATCTCACTAGTTAATGCAAATGTGTGAGATGTCGGAGGAAAATCTAGGTTCTGTAAGAGGTGGTGCTGGTGATTCAGCAAGTGGTATAGCTTCCTATACATCAGTAAAGAACTTTGGATACAGGAGGTTGTTATGGGGTACTGTGCTGCTTCAAGTCACTAGTTTTTGGATGAGATACTAAGTTGATACTATGCTGTTGTGCTTGGTAAAGATCATATGGCAGTATTTGAAGGAAAAGGTATGTTAGCCACTGTATCCTAACTAATTTCTTGTTTGATTAATTACATTCTGCCACTTCAGAGTTCTTTCACCTATTTCAACAGGACACAGTTTTTGTTTATTATTTGTTTTTTTTTCATTTCCACATTGTTTTCTCTTTGCTACACAGCATCATGTCCTACAATTATTTTAGCATTGGGCACAGTGAGCACATAGATATTCTGGTCTAGAATTTTCATGTGCACCCCCTGAAGTTGACATGAGTTTCCTCTGAGATAAACTAAAACCTAGAGATGGAAATACTTTTTTGGATAAAAGATGCTATGTATATAAAATGTAAGAATTTATTTGTGGACTATTTTTCTATATATAGCCTATTATAGGTAGATACATGTTGTCAGAAGAACTCCATTTGAAACACTAACATTTTAATTATGAGTCATTCCTATCTTGCTTGTTTACATTTTTATGTTTTTAATGCGCTGTGACATAATGCATGTGTAGAATATTACATCTCTAGAATTCTGAGTCCATAGTCCTAATTCTCTTTCCCTCAGTGGAAAGGAGCCAAATGGAACCTAGCTGAGTCATGGAAATGGAAAAGCCTTCCCTATGAACTAGTTTCCCATTTCTTGGGATCCTATAGAAACTCCTCCAGCAGAACCCTATAGCATTGTTCATTCTAAGAAATTTAGTCATCGAGCAAGAAGCAGCTACCCTCGGAAATGTGACTGGGACAACATAGTGGACAGCCAAGATGCAGTTAGCCAGTGGCAGCATTGGATTTAAAGGGCACATGCTGCCATGGGAAAGGTCAACAGGGCAGCTGTTTAAAGACAAAGGACCTCTGCTGGTCTCCTAAGATCCAGTAACTTATTAGGCAAAACTCTCTATTCACCCATTCCATGGTGGCACGAGGTGGTAAATTGGCCCCAGCTTCAGAAGCTCCCTTCACAGGAAGATGAGTACTGGGAGATTGTGGCCCATAGACTTACAGAGTGAGAAGGCATGTCGTCACTACAGCCTGGATCAACAGGGCAGTGATTGATCCAGCAGGAGCCAATTTATCACCTCTACTATAGATACAATAAATCAACTGAGGATCGCTCTTCTCTCCCGGCGACTCCAGCCCAAGGGGAATCAACAGGAGAGTGTCTCCCATCCATGCATAGCCAGGGAAGACACTGCAGTAAGTAGATCTAAGTATGTTGATTTCAGCTACAACAAAATACAGGACTATGTAGCACTTTAAAGACTAACAAGATGGTTTATTAGGTGATGAGCTTTTGTGGGCCAGACCCACTCCTCTGAGGAAGTGGGTCTGGCCCACGAAAGCTCATCACCTAATAAACCATCTTGTTAGTCTTTAAAGTTCTACATAGTCCTGTATTTTGTTTCAGCTACACCAGACTAACACGGCTACATTTCTATCACGATTTCAGCTACATTATTGATGTAGCTAAAGCAGCGTAACTTAGCTTGATCTCCTATGGTAGTGTAGACCAGTCCTGAGTGAAGAAGAAGAACAGAAAAATAACAGGAAAGAAGCAAATAATTGGTCATATAAATCCAATGCCATATAAATCCAAGTCACATTTTAATGAACTGATAGCTGAACTGTGAGCCTGTGGTAACCGTGCCTTTCTTGTACCACCAACAATCATAAAAGCTACAAGGTTAAGACATAAAAATACAAATTCTGGTCTTCCAAATGATCAGAATTATTATAATTATGGCCAGACATTCCATTTGATCCTGTTCTCTAGGATCTGTCACTTGGTAGAAGACAGTCAACCAGAATAGCATGCAAGGAAGGGGCAGGATGTTAATTTTTTTGTAGCAGGTTTTAGGTCAGGGATGGGCAACCAGGAGAGGTGGGTGGGCAGCATGTATGGCCATCCTTTACCTTTGTGGGCTGCAAAAGTCCATGGCCCACTGGGGTTCCACCTGCTGCCCAATGGTCTTCTTGTCTGACCCCTCCCCATGCACTTTGTGCACACCGGGGCACCAGAGCCTGACACTTACTTGTTCCTCTCTTCCCTTCTGGCACTTTCAGAGTATGCAAATCACTTGATTTGTTCTCTGTCCTGGCTCTTCCTCCTTCCTTACTGAGTTGGAACACTGCAAACAGCTGATTTGTGGTGTTCCAGCTCTGGGAGGGAGGGAGAGGAGTGAGGATGGAGTGGGGATGGAGCATGAATCAAGTGATTCGTGGCTCCTATGAAAGTGCTGGGAAGGAGGTGGGAGGAGCAGGAAATGCAGGGCTCCTGTGCCGTGGTGCATGATGCAGTGGGGTTGAGCAGGCATCCAGGAGGTCCTCTAGCCATGGATGGATCCTCATCGGGCTGCATGTGGCCAGGGGCCCCCAGATTGCCCACCACTGCTCTAAGTGATGTTATTACCTACAGTTATTCTGAAAAATAAACAAAAAATGAATAGTATTTATTTGTTTTCCCTATTGGATCAGTGTATTGCAGCATGCATATCTGTATTTCAATACAAGTTGTGAATGTTTTACTCTTTCTGCAAAGATGCATATTCCAATTATTTTTAAATCATGTAAACTCTTGCTCACTGCCTGAGCTTTGCATCTGAATAATGAGAAACTGCCTGCAGTAGCCAAAACCCCAAAGTGATTTTCAGATCCCTACGGAAACACCTTTATATTCATATGCCATCGCTCTTCTTTATTTCAAAGAATAGAGAGACTATCGCAAGGCAAAGGTGAAGAGCAGGTAACGAAAGGAGGGTAAATAGATCAATTTTCACAGTCTAGCTAATGCATTTTGCTGAATTTTCAAAACTATATACAAAATACTGTCAAGGTCAAAGTTTGAAATTTTTTGCAGCGCTTATAACTTCCTAGCAAAAGAAATGTGTGGTGCTTTTGTTGGTTGGTTTGGTTTTTGTAAAGAAATTTACCAGTATGTATTTTTACTACTCTTTACAAGGCTGGGGAACCATTTTTGGTTGGGGGCTGCTGACCTACAGAAAAATCAGTCAGGGTCCATACACAAGTGAGAAGCAAAGTGAGAAGTCCCTGACTAAGAAGGAGAAAGACACTCTCCACATTCCCCTCACACACCGGAGCCTAAGGTGGTTCAGGCTAGTAGATTTTGTGTGCTCCAGGCCATTGGATGGGTAGGTGCCTGCATGGGCTCCCCAATGCTGAGCCTCAGGGGCTGGATCCAGGCAAGCTGAGGGCCACATTCAGCCCCCAGACCTGAGATTCCCCACCCCTGCTTTAATATCTAGCACTGAATTTTTAAGGAGACAGTGTCTGGAGGAATGTTAACTCAGCATATAAAAAGTAAGTATGTATGATTATTATTCTCATGGCTGAAAACTGCAATTCCATTCACTCATTTTCTTAACTCTACATGTCATGTAGCATGACAGAGAAAAAGGTCTCATGAAGGCAGGAAAAACAGCACTAGCAAATGCACTTGCCAGGACAGTTCACCCTTGTATAATGCAGTTGCATTTGCTAGCAAAATGTTGTTAAAGGTGTGTAGTGTTAAATGTGAGTCATGAATGAAGCAGGAAATAGCAGGAGGAGAAAGGAGGGCCTTGTGATTAAGGAAGTAGAATCCAATTAAGTAAATATATTGGATACCATTAAATGCTGTTATCCAAATATCAGTGGGGATTGATTGATCAAACAGGTGTTTAAAAAGAATAAAAAGGTATACTAAAGGTGAAGCTGGCAGCAATATTTATTGTTAAGGTTATTTAAAATGTCCCATTATAATACACTGCTTTCAGTTACTTGTAACTTTTCTGAATCATTTGGTGGGGGAGGAGGGTTAACTTTTTTATGCCAGGTCTCTTCCTGAATCTGATTTTTTGAATGTTTCCCCCAAACTGGTACTAGTGTCTCTGAGAATGAGGTTAGGGGAAAATAGGTTTGTTTTGCCAATATTAAAAAATTCTTACAATTCTTGGAATTGATAAGCTTTTGAGCTACACAGAGCTCTTCTTCAGTACCTTTCCCAGAGCCGGAAAAGAGCTCTGTGTGCTTGAATGTCCATCTCTCTCACCAACTTAAGCTGGTCCAATGAATGATATTACTTCACACACCCAGTGTCTGTAATATTCTGGAACTGACATGGCTACACTACACTGCATACAACTGTTGGAATTGAAACTTGCTAGGGGGTTGCCATGGGATCAGAAGGGTGAATGTCTGCTTTTTCAAATAATCTGTAGATCCTTGTTAGATGGTGCAAACAAAATCCTCCAATTTCCTCTGCCCTGAGTATGCTTCATTACCCCAGAACTACTGAGAATGTTTTAGCCTACGGTTGCAGAGGCTGAGTAACACTTTTATTGCTGTTGGTCCTTTTGCCTGCCAGGATCCACTTTGGTGGCCAGTCATCAGAAACAAAAGCCAGGAGATTCCCTCTCCAGTGCTGTCAATGTTCCCCCTTCAGGTATGTCACAGGCATAAGGGGTAAGAAAACTGGTTGCAAAGTCAGCTACTCAATAGTTACGAAATGATCAATTTAAAGTAGCCCTTTCAAGTTTATTTTGCCCCTTCATGTTCATCTATTACCATACCATCTTTAATTATGTGGTCACACACTATTAATGCTAGAAGAGCTCTGTTTTACTCTCTGTACAAGATGGATAGTGTTTTGGGAATGAATCAAGGTTGTGTAGAGCCCTTCTTCATTTGTTGCAGAAGTTGGAAGATGTGTAGTGAATAAAGCAGGAAATGGAGGGAAGAGAAAGATGTCCTTGTGATTAAGGAAGGAGAATCCACTTATCCAGGATGGGCTTTAGTCTTTTGAAACTTTTCACAGGTGCCCATTAATTGTGTTCTGCATTTTTGGGTTCCTCATTTTTTTGCAGAAATGCTGAACACATACAAGTGCAGTTGAAGTCAATGACAGCTTGTGTTTTGAACATATAAAGTGACAAATGCTAAGTACTGCGAAAAATCAGCTCCTTGGTTTCTCACTCTATGTACCCAAAAGTAAATGCCACTTTTAATATTTAATCTCTCTGTCATGGTTCCACCTTACTTTGCAGGGATAGTGTGAAGACAAATTTGTGAATGTGAAGCATTTACATGCTGTAGTCCAGAACACTCTGTTGTCTGGAATGATTTTAGTTAGCTAGATGTCTGCTTTTCATCGGTGTGGCCAAGTTTCCCGCAGTCCCATAAAGTTTGTTTAGAGCCCCCGAGGGTGCCAAAATAGAGAGGTTCAACCTGTATAAAAAAAACCATGAAGAAATCAGAACATTTTTATTCAGTGCAAGCTATGAATGTTTTACAGTACATAAGGCATATGGCCATATACTGAATGATGAGGAAAAAAAGAAACAATTAATAGCAACCTGTTAATTGAGTTCTGAATGAGATAGGGGTCCTTTGGGAAAAAATAGTAGGTTATCATATAATTAAAGACTTTTGCCAGGTCTACACTATAAACTGGAATTGGTAGAACTGTGTCACTCAGGGAAGTGAAAAGTCCACACACCAGTGTAGATGGTGTTATGTTGGCAGAAAGGCTTTTCTTGTCCACATAGCTACCATCTCCTGCAAAGGAAGCTCTCCTGCTGGCATAGTAGCATCTCCCCTGGCTACATCTAGACTGTAGGCTTCTTTTGGAAGAAGCTTTTCCGGAAGAGATCTTCTGAAAAAACTTTGTCCAAAAGAAAATGTCCACACAGCAAAAGCAAAGTGAAAAAGTGATCTGCTTTTTTGAAAGATAGTGTCCATTCAGTGTGGACGCTATCTCCATTTCAGCTGTGATTATTATGGATGGAGTGGCCACCAGGGCACCTGTGCTTTTTCCTCTTTCTTCGTCTTTTGAAAGAACTCCCTCTTCCCCGTCCACATACGCCTTTTCCCATAAGAGCTCTTTTGGAAAAAGGCTTCTTCCTCGTAGAAAGAGGTTTGCCAATGTTGGAAAAACCCCTCTGTTCTTTCGATTTTTGCAGTGTGGACATAAGTGAAGTTTTTTCGGAAAAATGGCCTTTTTTCTGAAAAAACTCTGTAGTGTAGACATAGTCCCTGAAGCACAACAGTGGTGCATCTGTGCTGTTGCATCCTCTTACATGTAGACCTGGCCAGTATCATAATGCATTTACACAGGGGATTTGAGCTAAAGTTGCATGGACAAATTAATTTGGGCATTTCCTAACTGATAAGTGCCTTGGTTTGCAACCGTAATGGTCTTTAAGTATAGCTTTTCTAACATAACTTAACATTCTATGCAGTTCAGCCTAGTTGTTGAGAGAATTTTTAGGCTCTTCATCTAATGTAACATGCTAAATGTTAGCATCTGGCAGATGGGTTTGTAGTAGTAGCTCTATTGTTTCTTATAGCAGATTTGTGTCACAGTAGGGTTAGATGTTCCCAATATAGGAATTTCTCTATCCCAGTCTGTGCTCAGGACCTGGTTTTGACACCATTGTACCATCACTGCTGCTACTTCAGGTTCAAAAGTGTCAGTATGGCTTAGTTTGAAGCCCTGACTCCAGAAGGAGGCTCTTGTGTAAAGCCATCCCATGCTATAAAATAATTGGTGAGCAGCTGCATACTCAAACAATTAATCATAATTTTTTTTCTGCCAAAGAGGTGTAGACCTGTCCTGGGGATGCTAAAACTCACAATTTTCTCACAAGTCTTGCAACATTTTGTATTTTTCTTAAAACCCTCAGCTCAAGGAATCATGTAAACTCAACAGGGTGTCAGTTTTCGTTGTTTTTATAGTAAATGTCTCACTCCCTTCATTGCTGAAAAAAGCTGGAAAATGTGAACTCTAGAGGTTCTTAAAGCAGAAGGCAATTAAAAAAGAAATCCAAATTATTATTGTTAATAAATCTCATGTTTTTAAACCAATTCATAATTTTGAGACCCAACTCAGTTTTTTAATGCTTGGAATTGACAATTTTGCTTTATATGTTTTTGAAGGAAGTTGAGCCTGGCAAAGTATGGTTGTTTCTGACAGCCCAGGAGCCTTACACTTGGGGACAGAGAACAATATGTCCTCTTTAAAGAGCCTTTGATTCAACAGTTTCCCCTCCTCACCAGCTGAAAGAGATTGACTTCAAGACATATTTACAAAGACAAAGTAAAGGACAGATTATGCAAATACACATGACAACTGTGTAGCCCCACATGTGTTTCAGAATCATAATCCGTCCCGACACAGCCCAGTTTACCTTGGAAGCATGCATGCTGCACCATCCCTTACAATGAGGCAGCTCACTTCCTTCAGCAGAGTGGTGCACACTGGGTAGAGCCTTCGTTGCCCTCTTTGGAACTCCAGGCACTAGGATGGAGCAATCTTTGTGCTCTCATGAGACCTGCAACAGCGCACTTCATGGGGAGCAGGAGAGGGAGGGCTGCTTGTACCCTGACCCCATATGTCTATGTCGAATCAGGAAACTATGTAGTCATAATGAGGGTTTGATAAAGATTTGTTCTGGGGAGAGGGGTTTACTACCTATTATGGTTTGGGAAGTTGTTTTAATATACACATTGTTATATTTTTCTCCATGCAAGTTAAGAGGTATTGATTAGTGCAATATAGAAATGGGGGGAAATGAAAAGTTAAATACAAATGTGGCATCATTAATCATTGGACTGCTGGTGTAATGTGCTTAATTCAAAGTAGAACTGAGCAATAAGGACTGAAATTGTGCCACTCAAATTAAACAGCTGAGTGTGTTGATCTTGCCCCCTAGTGGCTTGCAAAGAAGATAATTGCTAGTACTACTGTTAATTATTAGATCTACTCTTTTTGGATCCGTGGGTGGGAAGTTTAAATCCCAGCAGGTATAGATTCCTCCCAAATTAAAAAATTGCTGTTCATATCAAAGGGACTGATTTAATTTTGCTATTGGACAAGTCGTTTGCTGTAAATCCAACATCCTGCACCGGGTATGGATGTTTTATAGTCTTCTATGTATAATATTCATCTGCTTCATTAACATAATTAGGAACAGAACTTATTAAGCATTAGATACATTTTTAAAAATAGAAGCTGCTTGTGTGCTGTCTTCATTTCCATCTTGAACCTGCAAAGGTACGTCTACGCTGGGGTTGACAAACCTGGGCTAGTAGAGGGCTCCCGAGTACTCTAAACATAGCTGTGTTGACAGCACTTTGAAGTAGCAGTTCAGGCTAGATCCAGGGCTCTGAAGCTGGCTACAAACTGCTGTGTCCAGAGAGGGCTCTAGAGTGAATTGACATTAGGGATTAGGGGACTAGACAGTGTGAGGAACTGAGCACTTTCTGGAAGGGGCTAAGTGCCCTCTACTCCCAGTCCAGGTCTACACTGGGGAGTTATTTTGAAATAACCCCCCTTACAAAAACTTATTTTGAAATTATAACTTATTTCAGGAGTTATTTCAATTAAGTTATTTTGTGAGTTATTATTTTGAAATAAGAACTCCTAAAATAACTATTTTGAAATTACTGTAGTGCAGTCCAGGGCTAAGGCACCAAAAACTGGTTTCTTCTTTGACTCATGTACATTACATGTAAAACTAACAAACACAAATGGATTTTCTCATTGGGAATGTCTACACTAAGAAATTATTACAAAATAACTATTCTGAAAAAGTGTATTGCTCTTCACAAGCAGGAGTTATTATTTTGAAATAACAGGCTTGGTAGTGTGGTCACTCGTCTTGTTATTTCGAAATGTAGAAATGCCAGTGTAGACATGCCTGTATTGTATTCTACAGGAGTTAGTAGCACTTGGCACTTATTGATTGACATCACGCCCCCAAAGCAGTTGTTCTGCTAAAATCCTCCTTGAAATAAGTCCATGGGCAGCTCAATACTGTAACAGCCTGAAAATAGGAATAGAAATCAGGAGCAGAATTTTTAAAAAGCATCTAACTGACTTAGGGTACGTCTACACTACCCCACTAGTTCGAACTAGCGGGGTAATGTAGGCATACCGCAATTGCAAATGAAGCCCGGGATTTGAATTTCCCAGGCTTCATTTGCATAAGCGGGGCGCCGCCATTTTTAAATCCCCGCTCGTTCGAACCCCGTGCCGCGCGGCTACACGTGGCACGAACTAGGTAGTTCGAACTAGGCTTCCTAGTTCGAACTACCGTTACTCCTCGTGGAATGAGGAGTAACGGCAGTTCGAACTAGGAAGCCTAGTTCGAACTACCTAGTTTGTGCCGCGTGTAGCCGCGCGGCACGGGGTTCGAACGAGCGGGGATTTAAAAATGGCGGTGCCCCGCTTATGCAAATGAAGCCCGGGAAATTCAAATACCGGGCTTCATTTGCAATTGCGGTATGCCTACATTACCCCGCTAGTTTGAACTAGCGGGGTAGTGTAGACATACCCTTAGAGGCATGAGGCCCATCTATGGTCCATGAAACATAACTTTGAGGTCACTGATGCTCTTTTGAAAATCCCACCATAGAATGTCATATTGGGATTATAGAGTGGTTGAATTTTTTTGAAAATCTGAATTTTCAGTGACTTTTTGGGGGGCAGGGACATGGATGGCAAATAGACTGTTCTGAGGGACTTTGAGAGCCTTCCTCACACATACCGCCATCTCTCATTTCTATTGCTTGTATTGCCATAATGTCAAGGAGCCACAACTATAGAGCAGGGCCCATAGACTCTGTAAATAACCAGAACATACCTTGCTACCCAATGTAAACAAATGATGGAGGAGTGAGGCAATTTCAGGCCATTCATACAAAGCCTCCTGGGGTGCATAAATTCCAAGCTGCCATATCAACTGGGCTGCAAGCCACACTGACTAGTTCTGGGGCTGCACCCTTTTCCAGTGCACACAGGAAAAGGGAAGGAGAGAAATAGCACCACACTCAGCCTGCAGGAAAGGAATTGCTAGAGTGGTGGGAGGCACGTGTATCTCCATCTCCTTTTCTTCCCATGTTGGGCTTGAGGAAGAAGCCCAAAGTCTTTATCATCCCTTATAGCTTCTGCAGGTGGGACAAAGTCAAGATGAGGATGGGTTTGTTTTCTTTTAAATTAAAACAACAAAAAAGGGGTACCTGTAGTGGATGGAAAGTGTTCCTTGTGCTGTA
The DNA here is from genome assembly GCF_052426305.1 of Pelodiscus sinensis. Classification (NCBI taxonomy): domain Eukaryota; kingdom Metazoa; phylum Chordata; order Testudines; family Trionychidae; genus Pelodiscus; species Pelodiscus sinensis. Next base: position 48,147,897 of record NC_143052.1, read on the forward strand.
TCGCTGCCTGGGATGGCTGTGGAATCTCTATTGATAGAGATTTTTAAAAGCAAATTAGACAAACACCTCTTGGGGATGGGCGAGATCATACTTAGTCCTGCCTTGAGTGCAGAGGACTGAACTAGATGACCTCTTGAGGGTCCTTCCAGTCCTACAACTATGATTCTATGTTTCCCCCATACTCGGTCACCTAGGGAATACTTCATTAGGCTTGAACCTTGAGCCTCCCACCCCCCCCAAGCACCCATTAGGGAAGGCAGGGGAGGGCTGAAGCTCCCCCATCCCTCATTCATATGGGAACATTGCTGGCTGTTCCCCTTCATCAAAGAGTTAGGGGAAAGCACAGAGTTTGCTCCATTCCTCATTCTGGCTGGGGGGAGGGACGCAGGGGGCAGACTAACGTGGAACTGCCCCAGCTGGGGACATGCATTGCTCCCCTGGTTGTTTCCACTGGAGCTGCAGCGGCCATGGAGACACGCTTCTCACCTAGCTCCAAACTGCTGCGATGAGAGAGGGCCAGAGTAGTCTCTCCGCAGGGCAGCCTGCATACTGAATCCCTCATCCGCAACCCCACCCCAGAGCAATGATTTAAATGAAGCATTTACATTTTCATTATATATATATATATTTAAAACTCCAAAATTATTTGAGTTAAGGAACTGAGCAATGTTGGGCAAATCTTCCAGTAATTATATATAAGAAGAATGTTTAAATATTATGGTTTTCTTCTGACTTTTATCAGATAACTGTACAACCACTCTTACCTTTCCATTTCTCCCAGGGGTGACACTGAACAGTGCTGATTACATGGACATATGATGCAAGCATCTGACTTAGAACTTTATAGGTTCAAAAACATGAACGAGAAATAAGACCTGATAGGTCATTTTGTCCATTCCCTGCCCATACAGATTCATGACCTCCTGTCCAGTATCTGAAATAGTGCGTTGCCAAGTCTAGTTTTAAAGGACTCTGATGATGGGGCTTTTTTGGGACACAGTCATTGTCTTTTAAGATTCACTGTCAAGAGTATTTCATAGTATTCCACCTGTTTAACATCCTAATATAGCTATCATGACTTCCAGTTTATATTACTATAAACAATGACGGAATTACCATCATTGGAAGTATTTAAGGGCAGGTTAAACAGACATATCAAGAATGATCTGGATGGTGATTGTTCCTGTCGTGAGGGCAGAGGACTAGATTTAATAACCTTTCAAGGTCCTCTCCAGTTCTAGTATTCTGTGATTCTATTATCTAATCTCTTTCCGCAGTATTTACATCTTCCATCTGCTTTTGGATTGTTATACATCCCCCCCGCCCATTTGTCACTGAATTCTTATAAAACAATCTTCTGACCCCTTAGAAATCCTTGCTATTCTTTCGTATAATTTCCTTCTATGTGTACTCATCTCTGGATACGTCTTGACTACAGGCTTTTTTTGACAGAAGCTTTGTTGACAGATACTGTCGACAAAACCTCTCTTGAAAAAGAGTGTCTAGACTACAACTATTACTGTAGACAAAGCAAGTCGCTTTTTTGAAAGAGAGTCTAGATGCTCTCTTTCGAAAAAGCACAGTTTGCATGCAATAGTGCCTTTTTTCAACAGAGTACTATTGAAAAAAGGCGTTATTCCTTGTAGAATGAGGTTTACAGCCGTCGACAAAACTGCCGCGTGCTGTCGACTTAGGGTACGTCTAAACTACATGGCTCCGTCGACGGAGCCATGTAGATTTGTTGTTTTGGCAAAGGCAAATGAAGCCGCGATTTAAATGATCGCGGCTTCATTTAAATTTACATGGCTGCCGCGCTGAGCCGACAAACAGCTGATCAGCTGTTTGTCCGCTCAGCGCGCTAGTCTGGACGCTCCCCTGCTGACATCAAAGCCCTTTGTCGGCAGCCCCGGTAAACCTCATCCCACGAGGAATAACGGGGCTGCCGACAAAGGGCTTTGATGTCGGCAGGGGAGCGTCCAGACTAGTGCGCTGAGCGGACAAACAACTGATCAGCTGTTTGTCGGCTCAGCGCGGCAGCCATGTAAATTTAACTGAAGCGCGATCATTTAAATTGCGGCTTCATTTGCCTTTGCCTATGTGTCTAATCTACATGCCTCTGACGACAGAGGCATGTAGTCTAGACACAGCCTTACTGTCCACAGAACTCGGCGGTAGTGTAAACGCAGGTATAGTTTTGTCGACAAAAGCCCACCTTTGTCCACAAAACCCTGTAGTCTAGACACACCCTCTGTGGTGAGTGTGCTCAGACCTATATGTAGTTGTAAGTGCAATGTGATCAGTGGAATAGAGAGAAAGGATATTGCCTGGTCCATAATTTGATGCCTTTGGAAATATAACCCAAAGTCTCACTGTTCTTTCTCCCTGAAACATTGTAATGCAAGCTCATACCTAATTTTCTGATCACTTCTTTCTCTTCCCTTTCTGACTCCAGTCTACTTTTTAAACATTATTGTTGCAATTCCAATTCAGTGAATAATCCTACCTAGTTTCAAGCTGGCCCACTTATTCATGATCTCCATTGTTTAGTAGTGGAGCTCATCTGACTTATTTCCCTGTACATGGCCTTTTCTAAAACTTGTGTCTTTTCATACAAAATATCTCCATCTTCTGTTTCACTCCGGCTGGAAATGAAAGGCACACCTCAGACTTTGTGGTACATATAAACTTTTACTTAAAACTAGTAGGGAGTTAGTGGGGCAGCAGGGTGACTACAAAGAGGACTCATTCTCCAGTTACCCTCTCTCTCATGGCCTCCCTTCCACACCAGGCCAGGACTAGGGTTCTGAGGCTGGGATGGAGGATGCTACAGTGAGGATTTATGGTACCACCAACGATACCACGAGGAGTACAGCTAGTTCGGATTAGGAAGCCTAATCCGAACTAGCTACTCCGTGCCGCGTGTAGCCGCGCGGCACGGGATTCGAACTGCCGGCATTTAAAAATGGCGCCGGCCGGCTTCATGCAAATGAAGCCCGGGAAATTCAAATCCCGGGCTTCATTTGCAAGTGCGGTATGCCTACATTACCACCCTAGTTCGAATTAGGAGGGTAGTGTAGACATACCCTAAGTTCCTTTGTTTAGAAGAACTACTGTTCTGCATATTATCCAGTAACATTTTTAGTACACTAGAGAGGGAATTTTATTTACATGGGACTGTACTTCAACAGTGGTATCCAAATTGACATAAGATTGCAGAGTCAGAACTCACTGGGGGGGGGTCATATTCAGTAATGAGCCTGAATAACTCATCTATGCCCTGGGCATACAAGTCATCGGTTTGGAAGTAGAAACTCTAATGGGTTGCAGAGTGACTGTATAACACTCCGCAGAGGCTAGTATAGGTCAATGACTGGAATAGTTTTCTTGTGGCCTTATGTGGCCCTCTCAACCCTGCAGTACAAAGAAGAGAATGTTCCTGTAACCCACCTCTTTGTTCCTCATATCACACTTCCTGCATGGTGCTGCATAGGGAGCTCATGCTTGAGCCAAGTTCCATGCTGTGAAGAGGAGAATCAGAACCATCTCTCAGTGAAGTCATTGGGAGCAGAGCATGCCCAGGGTGTGCACCCTTTGAGCAGTACCCCCACATTTAGCCTCCTTTGTGTGGAAGAGTGGCACTCATACTGCTGCAAATGGGGCAGGACCTATGTGTCTGCCAAAGAAGGGGATGGATTTTCACTCTTAACACCTGATTTTATATTCATATTAAGCCCTCAAATCCCATTGAACTGAGAAAGGCAATTTGGGATGTTCAAAGAATGCATGATATTAAGGATGTGATGGAGCTAAAGAACATCAATGAATATCTCTGGGATAAAAATAATTCAATAACAAGGAAACAGAACAGCAACAAAGCAGTCGGGTTTATTTTCACTTCTTCTTTGGTGGCTTTGGGCTGTGTTCAGCTACACAAGCCATTTAATACCTGTGGCTGAGGCACAGCCCTGGGGGCCAAGAGATGTAGCAGGGTTCTATTCTCAGCTCCTTTGTCACTTTGGGCAAGTTAGCTAAATCACCTGTCCTCAGCTGTAATGTAGAACTTTGGTAATATGCTATTTTGAGATTCAATTTGCTTATGTTTCGTAAAGGGCTGTGAGAGCCTCAGCTTGATAGTGCCAGAGAAGAGGAAAGGAAGACCTTGATCCTGAAGCTTATTACAAGTGGCCATTGACTTCAGTGGATCTCCATGTACACTTTCATGGAACAACTTGCAGGAGCAATGCTTAAGTTATTACACTGTTGTTCAACCAAGAATGCCCTCCTTCTGAGTTCACCTTAACCACTGTCAAATGAACTGAGAAGGATGAAACCTCAGTGAGAGAAAAGTGCACAAAAGTTACTAAGCTCTCTTCCACTGAACTTCAAATAACAATAAGAATAAATAGTAATATTCAATGTAATGCATTAAAACATTTTTAATGTTCCTTGATGTGTATTGACATGCTAGCTCATAACAGCTACTTAAAAGCTATCATGGTCTAATAGACTCATAAAATGCATTTTTTCAAGAGACTCTAAGTAAGAATTTGCATAATGGGGAAAGGGACTTGCAAAAAATAATGTACATTTTAAAAAGTCCCAGGGATGTACATTTGGAACATTGTCTTAATTCATATTTAGATGGTAGACTTTAATGGCTTTCTATTTGGTCATTACAGATTTTTGGAAACTGTCAAATTTCATACTTGTCTCTTCCAGGCTTCTTCCTTTCTTCCCTTTGTTTTTTCCAATGAAATAAGTTATTAATTAATATTATTTAAAGTTGATTAAAAACAATCCCCAAAAGGCAGCTTATTGCACAGTGTGAAATTTGTCCCCATTTTACTTGATCTTTCACCTAATATAACCCTCTACCAGAGGCCTGCAACAGTGATCTCATGTATCAGGCATGTTGCAGCACATAGACCCACCAGAGTGAATTAAAGAAGCATGTATCCCGAATTTCCTCTGGCAAGTCTGTAGACGCCATCTGCATAACAGTATTTTAAAGTCTATAATGCAGATTCTGTAAATCCTTATGTTAATTACACTTGCTTGTGCATATGAATACTCCTCTTCACGTCTGCATGACTATATAACATTTATAAGGATTACTATTGAACTTCAGGGTTTTGCAGGAGTAGGTCTCTATTTTGTATGTGAGGTCTGGTCTACACTATGGCTATGTCTAGACTTCAAACCTCTTTTGAAAATGAGTGTCTAGACTACAACCAGTACTTTCGAAAAAGCAAGCCACTTTTTCAAAACAGAGCACCCAGGCAGTCTGGATGCTCTCTTTCGAAAAAGCATAGTTTGCATTACATAGCGCCTCTTGCGTTATTCCTCATAAAACAAGGTTTTCCGCGGTTGAAAAAACTGCTGCGTTCTTTCGATTTATTTTCGAAAGAACATGGCAGCAGTCTAGACACAGGGGACGCTTTTTCAAAAAAAGGCCAAGTGTTCAGTTTGAAGTTAGCCACTTTATAACCATTGTGTCTATACCACCAAGCCCCTGTTGTCAAATTTAAGGGCTTTTAAAGTTGATTTCTACACTCCTTGTTGATGAGTGAAGCAGTGCCAAATTCAACCTTGTATGGTCATCTTTGGGATAGTGAGATACTGTGCTGTTAAAGTTGATGCTCTTGGACTCCGGGAGGTGTACTACTGTGGCTGAGTGTGGCTGCTCAGGCTGCACTTTCAACTCTGCTGTACTGTCAGGTACACGGGAAAAGCCCTGGGAAATTTTGAATTTCATTTTGTATTTGGTCAGCATGGCAAGCCCGGCAGCACACTCGACCATGATTGTGTAGGGTCACAAATTAGTACCATCACTCATTTGTGCATTAGTTCCTAGACCTGATTGCTGTGTAGGGAGAGGCAGAACTCTGAGGCAGCAGAAAACCCACTGATATATATGCCAAAATTGTACAAGGCATTGTGGAAAAAGGTTATAGCTGGGATACCCAGGAGTGCCAAGTGAAAATAAAGGAGCTCAGGCAAGTGTGCCAGAGACAAAGGAGGAAAATGGTCAATCTGGGTCATCACCGCAATCATGCCGTTTTCTATGAGCAGGTGCATGAGATTGTAGGGGGATCCAATCACTGTCTCAAAACTGTCCATGGATACATCCCAAGTGACTGTTCTGGTAGCCACAGGCAACAATATGAAGGAAACTGTAGATGATGATGATGAGAATGCTCAGTAGGCAAGTGGAGGATCTGAACTCACTGACAGCCAGAACCTTTTCCCAATTTTGGAACCAATTCCCTCACAGGACTTTTTTTCTGCCAGACCCTGATGCCGGTGAGGGCAATTCTGGTGAATTTGCGTTTGTAATCTTGCTACAGTGGTTAAATGTAATTGGTGTCCAGTCTGTCTATATAGTGGAGGTTCCCCAGAAAAGTTTGTTAACGTGTCTGGAGATGGAGCAGGAATCCTCCCTGCACAGCTCCATAAAGCTCTCCTAGAGGAACTCTTTCATCCTTCTCAGGAGGTTTCTGAGGAGGCCTGCCTTATTCTGTCCTCTGTGGTAGGACACCTTTCTATGCCAAGGCAGCAGTAAGTGATCTGGCATCATTGCAGAACAAAGCTTTGCAGCATAAAGTCTACAAGGGGCATCTTGATAAGAGCAACATACATTAGGTCATTCGTGGAACTGGTTTTCAAAGTCTCTCTGGTTCACAATATCTCTCAATGTGCTCTCCTTATTTCCCTAGTATCTAGCGACTCATAATTAGCCACTAGATGATCTGCCTCGACCCCCCATCATGCCAGAAACTTTCCCTCCTTACTTTCACATATATTATGGAGCAAACAGAAAACAGCAACAACTATGGGAGTATTGCTTTTGCTAAGGTCTAACCTAGTCAATCAACTGTGAAAAAATCCCTCTAAATGGCCAAAGCCACATTCTGCCACCATTCTGCACTTCCTCAGCCTGTAGTTGAACTGCTCCCTACTGTTGTCTAGGATGCCTGTGTATGGCCTCATGAGCCATGGGAGCAAGGAGTAGTTTGGATCTCCAAAGATAACTATTGGCATTTCAATGTCTCCAATAGTAATTTTCTGGTCTTAAAAGAAAGTTCCAGCTTGCAGCTTGCTGAAGACACAGGAGTTCCTAAAGATGCAAGCATCATGCACCTTTCCCTGACCATCCCATGTTGATTTCAGTGAAACAGCCCTTGTGATCCACCAGTGCCTGAAACACCATTGAGAAGTACCTCTTCTGGTTCATGAAATCTTTGGCAAGGTGGACTGGTTCCAAGATATAGATTCGAGATGTTAAATGGCATTTAATCAGCTAATCGACTAGTCAATGGAATTTTAAAAGTATTAAGAGCAATCCACTATGTCCTGCATGTTTCCTACAGTCACTATCCTTTCTAGTAAAAGGGTGTTGATTGCCCTGGGTACTTGGATCACAGCAGCCCTCACTGTTGCTTTACTTTGAATTGATTCCCAACTTGACTGGTAGCAGTCTGGTGTTGTAAACTTCCCCAGGGCAATTGCCACATGCCTATCAACTGTCAGAGCGGGTCTCATTCTGGTATTGCTGCACTTCAGGTTGGAGGAAAACAATTCACCAAGTTTGATGAAAATAGCCTTACACATGCAAAATCTTTGCAGTCACTGCTGATTGTCCCATAGCTGCATAACTGTTCAGTCTTACCGGTCTTTGCTTGTCTCATGGGACAAGAATCGACATTCCACTCTGTCAACAGACCTAACTACTGCCAACATATGCCAATTGCTCAACTCGGTGGGTTCCTGCACATCTGTGTTCATAGCCTCCTCACATTGTTCCTCACAATGGTGGCTTCTTCCTAGGCTCTGGACAAACTGTAGCATAATGCGCAAGATGTTTGCAAAGCTTGTAACAGCAGTTTACAGCTGAGCATTTGCCTGGATAACCAGGGAAAAAAGGGTATGGAAAGATTGTTTGACATTGCTTTCAAGCAAGGAGGGAGAGGGGAGATAAGTGAATTCTGGGAGACTGACAACATATACCCAGAACCATTTGCTGCAGTGTCTTTGTCCCATCAGGTACTGGGAGCCTAATCAAAATGTAAAGGAGTGGCAGGAACTGTGGGATAGATATCCGTAGTACATTGCTGTTGATGTCAAGGGTAGCCACGCTACTGGGGACATACTCCATCAATTTTATGTGCCCAGTGAGGGCCCAAACCTTCGACTTTTTGAATTTGGATGCTGAAAAGTCGATCTTAAAAATTCATCCTACATTCGTAGTGTACACATATCCTGATTGCACAGAATGAGGACTGTAAAAGATGTCTGCCCCCTAAACATGGATCGATAATATACTTGGCTGCTAACAACACAACTCCTTTAGCAAACTAGAGTGGACACCACATATGGAATTAGTTTTGCCCTTCATTGTTTTTTTTTCAAGAGATTACTTACCTATAAAATATAGCTGCTATAGGACAAGTAGGAAACAGAGTAAGGAAAAATGCAGGCTTCTATCAATTGTACTCTATTCTTTTTAACTGGCAGTTGTTCCTATGTTGAGTGTTTGTTTCTACTTTAATGAGGATATCAACTTTCATCCAGTGAGATATGTGGGTCACTTTGTTAGTGCACTTATATACACCAAGGCAATGCAGCAGCTGGAAATTTTGACTTTTAGCTGAATTATTTCTCTCCAGCAAATGGCTTTCCTTTTGACATATTTTAATGTACTTGCACACTGAGAGGAAGAGTGGGTGAACAGAAAACAGACTGTTTTATTAACCCAGCAGTCACCTTTGAGGTTCATACATGTCCACTTCTTTCTTGCCTTTGTACATAATCCCAAGAGACTAGTACCTGGCTTCCCTTGGAATAACAAAGTCAGTCACAAACCTCCAAACATGATTGTTAACTGAATGCCAACTGTTTCTTCTCATCTTTTAGCAATACGTTGGGGATTGTGTTCTTATGGGTGCACTCTAACCACCATAACATTAATTTGGTTTTCTATTTAAGGAACTGTTCTTTCACTGTAGTAGCCTTACATTGTGATATAATTAAATTGCTGCTTCTATTTTATTTTTGTGTTTTTTTACAGTGATTCTTCCCGCTCTGCTAATAGTGAAACAGGAGGAAAGAAAGCTATGTTGCAGACACTAACTGTACTACAATTTCAGCTCTGAGGAAAGATAGCAGATAAGGAGCGGATGGACAAATACCATCAAGAAGAGTCCCGGGCACATTATTCATGGTGCTATATGCCCATTCCACAGTATCCAAGATTCAAAGGATATTTTCCAGTGGGACCACAAATTTCATCAAATAAAACATCTGATTTCTCTGAGGTACCTGTATTACCAACAATAATTGATAAAGCAAAATTCAGCATACTATACTATAAATAGAAAGATTGGTTTTTAAATACTCTTGTTGTAGAATTAACTCTCTTGGATCCTGAAGGGAAAGGAAAAAATGCTGCTGGAATAAACACATCTTAACAGAGGCCCAGGCGTCAAGTAAATCTTAGCACATTGCTCCTCTTTGGGCCCATTGCTGGTCAAAAACACCCTATGTGAGCCAGAAAAAGTTTAGGTTCAGCCTTCCATTGCCCCTAAGCCTGCCTAATTACAGTGGATCGGTGGGTGACCTTTGAAAGCCTAACCCTTTCTCTAAGTGTGGTGGAATCATCCCAAGGTTTACCTTATGCAGCTTACTATACTTATAATCAGCAGATCAGTATATGGCAGCTTTCCTGGCTCACCTTTCCTCCTTCATTGATGGTGGGAAAAGTCCTGGGTAGCCTTCAAAACTCAAGTCAAGTCAAGAGCAGCAGAGGAACAATAAGAGATGGGATGACTGCCCTTGCCCCCACTGCTCCCAGAGCCCAATGGCTCTGAGGGGCAATAATACCTAATCCATCTCAACCAGGTTGAGTCTGAGGTTGATATCTATGGCCATACTCACCCATGTTATTTTGGTGGTGGTGGTGCATTACGATATTTGCCAGGAATTTCCAAACAGTGGTATCAGCCCATACAACTATATTTCCCTCTCCAATAGAAGATTATTGTGGTCTCTCAAAGGCCACATGGTGGTAGCAGTTGATAAATGCTGACAGTAGTTAGCTGAGAGTAGTTTTTTAATGCATTAGACCAAGGGACACTAATTTATAAGGAATGAAATGACCAAATACCCATTTCAGATGTGATATTCCAGGGATCATAATCTGGAATTTTAGTGGGTTTCTTTCTTTCTTGAAAATAACTACGTTTAGCTGCGGGAAAAAGACACAAGCAGAAATTCAGTTATTATACAAAATCTGAATATGACCATGAGTGTTCTAGGAGTGTGTTTGACGGCTAATCAACTTTCCTACCCCTACTTGCCATTCCTTTTCCTTTGCCCGCCCCTCCAATCACCCGCTTCTGCAGTCTACCTCACCATAGCCTGGGGAAAAAAGAAGGGATTTTTTTAAAATAAAGTTTTTATTTATTCCTTACAGCTTTTCTGCCCCTGTGGGCATTTGTCTACCTGTCTGGCTAATGTGCTGTAATGAATTTGCTCTCTGCCATATATACACCGTTCTATCAATCAGCGAGAGGAAATGCTGAGTATGGTGAGCACTAACAAGCACTCTCAGTGGGTCGGTACACGTCAGTTCAAATGTATTGGCACTTTACTTTTTCCCTACAGGCTGCCTTTAATTGGGAGGAAATAAATGAGGCCTGCATGTGGTTGAGACCATGACTTCCTGCCAATCTCCTGCTTTGGCAAACTGACCAACAGTTTTGACCTGCATGACAGCGTTCACTCCCCTTTTTCTCTATGGTCACCTGAGACAGGGGGCGCTGCAGGAACAGGCACTCAATACTGTGTCTTGCAGGTGATCAATATGTGCTTAAGAGCCTGCAGGGATATTACTTGCCTTCAGCTAGAAAATCATAAGGGCAAATGGAGAGGAAGGGACAAATAGAGAAGGAGGAAAATGAGAGGGTGGAAAAGTGAAACATGGTGAGAGAGAGGAAGCAAAGCAGGCTTGGTGGGTGGCAAGAGAAATTATTTGAAGAAGGAAAATGGGGGAGGAAGCAGGGATGGCAAGTAGGTTGGAAAAGAAAGGGAAGAGAAAATGGAAAAGGAGGAAAAGGGATGCAGAGGAGAAAGAGGTGGACAAAGAGTGTAGAAGTGGAAAGAAAACAAGCTAGAAACAAAAACAATAGAGAGGGGAAAAAATCTCATATCAAACTAAGTTTGCCCCCTTAGAGTGGATTTGTGGGTGATGTTTAAAAGCCAAGCGCTTTCCCTATATGCGGTAGAATGGTCCTGGGTTTCACCTTATGCATCCTGTCATTGGATCATCTTATGGCAGCTTTCCTGGGTTACTTTTCCTCCTCCATTGATGGTGGGAAAAGTACTGTGTAGCCTTCAAAACTCAGCTTCAGTCAACAGCAGCAGATTGCCCTTGACCCTGCTCTGTTCTCACAGCCCCAGCTATCAGTCACAGATAGGAAATGTTGACTCCAAAGGGCAGGAAGTGTCCAAGGATATGTCTACACCATGGGATAAGGTCGAATTAAGATACGCAATTTCAGCTATGTTAATTGTATAGCTGAAGTTGAAATACCTTAACTTGACTTTTGGTGCTGTCCACGCTTCAGGAAGTCAAAGGGAGAACACTCTCCCTTTGACTTCCCTTACTCCTCATGGAAGCAGGACTACCGGCATTGACCGGAGTGCCTCTCTCAGTTCAAATTAGAGTGTCATCAATAGACCCACTAATTCGAACCCTGAAAGATCAACAGTGGCAGTTTCGATCTTCTCTGTAGTATAGTCTACCCTAAAGGTTCAAGAAAGACCAAGTCACCTGAATTAGGGTAGACATTTTTAAAAAGGCTTTGAACAAAATAGACAAGTCAGACTGAACACTTTATCAAAGTGTTGGTGCTTTAAACTACCATGCTGGAGACAGGTTCATTTCTACATATGATCTCCCGACGTGCTGGCTGGGATGGCTAAGAAACTCACTAGCTGGAATGTATGCAATGCTTGTCATCACAGAAAACAAGTTGTCTGATGGATTAAGATTTGCATTAATTGACTTAGAGGAAGTCCTAGCTCACCTCAGCTGGCAGCGAGTTCAGCAGGCGAGAAATTGCATGAGATAATTCGAAGGGTTTTCAAGCTCTGAAAAAGATACAGAAGCCCCAATATGAACACAAGGAAATATGAGTGTAGTAAGTTGTGTCGTGTGATGGGATGCATTAGGCATTTGTTCTCCTCTGTCTTGGCATACCCCATCCTCTAAAACTGTGCTTTTGGTAGAGAAGAGCAACGAGCTTGGATCTGCAGGGGACTCCCAGGATCAGCTAGTGGCAGAACCAGTGAGATTTAGTTCTCCAGCTGCTAGAAGGGCTGGGAGGAGGCAGAAGCCAATCAGGACAGGACTGGCCAGGTAAAAAGGATTACCTGCCTTTTTTCAAATGCTGGTTCTGGGTGAGACTGTGGTAGGCCAGGCTGACAAGCTGTCAGCGGGCAATCATTCCCTGTCTTAAACTTAGATGCCTGGCCTAGTCAGGGGCCAGAGAGCATTGTGGTCAGATCTGTGAAGGGCTATCTTTTCATATTATAGCCCCTAATGCCTAGGTGGGCTAACTGTTTTTCTGTAAAGGTGAGCTTTGTCCATAGGACACCCTGGCACCGGCAAGCCCATGTCAACTTTATTTGGAAAATGCCGCCATTTCCTTCATATGCCTGACTTCCAGCCCTAGCACTGATGCAACCATGTTACAACTGCAGCAGAGCAACTTAAACTCTCTTTTACAAATGAATCTCAATCTTCTTTTCTCACTGTTCCTGGCTCTGGGCTATGAAAATCCATCATGAATCAGCAGGCTGCCATAAGACAGTGTTTGGAATCAGCTCAAGAACTTGAGAGGTGGTTCCCTTTCAGTCGATGCTGAACCATTGTGCAGCTGGAAGGGCCATTATTCAGATACAAAGCCACAATCAATGTTCTGACCGCCTACGATCCCATTGCACTTCTTTTAAGAATATTCTCCACATAGAAACTGAAGTTCAGTTTTGATAATTACTAGAAGTGGTCCAAAGGTTTGAATGAAATATGTTTTCCACTGGAAAAATTGCCTTTATTAAGAATTATTTTGTGTGAGTTTACTTCCGCAATATCCACTTTTTCCGTTTTTTTAACAAGTTATGGTGTTTGGCTTATTGTTTTTCCTTTTCCCCGTCTCCTATTTATCCCCTCCTTTTCAGGGGCAACGTGAGGAGAAAAGAAACAAAAAAGCAGAAGCTAAAAATAGGAAGAAGGTGGGGTATTAGAGAACCTCCCGCCCTGAACATTTCAAAACTAAATATTTTAATTTTTTAATGAAAAATAAAGTAAACTTTGAATTGTGCTGTTTTTAAATCTGGACCAATAATGACTTTAAAACTTTCCCCAAATAATATTTTGCACTTTTTAACCAGCTCTAGAGATTACACTTAGCTCACCAAAATTCCCTTTGCAGCTTCTCTGAAAATATCCACTCAATGTACAGCTGGAGTCAAAAAAGCAAACAGAATGTTAGGAATCATTTAAAAAGGGATTGAGAATACATAATAAAATTATACCTCTGTATAAATCCATGGCATGTTTACATCTTGAATACTGCATATAGATGTGGTCACCTCATCTAAAAAAAGATATATTGACATTGGAAAATGTTCAGAAAAGGGCAACCAAAATGATTAGGGCCTTGGAATAGGTGCCATATCAAGAGAGATTAAACAGACTGGGAATTTTCAGCTTAGAAAAGAGGAGACCAAGGTGGGATATGATAGAGGTCTATAAAATCATGAGTGGTGTGGAGAAAGTGAATAAGGAAAAGTGATTTCCTTGTTCCCATAACATAAGAGCTAGGGGTCACCAAATAAAATTAATAGGTAGCAGGTTTAAAACAAAAGGAAGTATTTCTTCATGCAGTGCATAGTCAACCTGTGGAATTCCTTGCCAGAGGATGTTGTGAAGACAAGGACTTTAACAGGGTTCAAAAAAGAACTAAATAAATTCATGGAGGTTAGGTCCATCAATACTTATTAGCCATAATGGGTAGGAATAGTGTCCCTTGCCTGTGTTTGTCAGGAGCTGGAAATGGATGACAGGAGAGGGATCACTCCTCCTGATTACCTGTTTCTGTCCATTCCTTCTGGGGCATCTGGTCATTGGCCATTGTTGGAAGACAGGATGCTGGATTAGAGAGACCTTTGGTCTGACCCAGTATGGCTGTTCTTAAGTGCTTTGATTAGTGAGTCTTCATTGGAGACAAAAGGGTGGTTCCCATACATATATTGATCTTTAGGGCATGTCTAGACTAGATTTAAAAAAAAACTGCCCTTTTTTTCGAAAAAACGTCACCTGCGTCCACACTACAATCATATTCTTTCAAAATTAAATCGAAAGAATGCAGGGTTTTTTTCGACATTGGTAAACCTCAAATTACATGGAAGAACACCTTTTTCGAAAGAGGTCTTTCGAAAAAAGGCATGTGTAGATGCAGTACAAGGACATTTTTGGAACAATGAGGCAATCAAAAAAAGCACAGGTACCCTGATGGCCATTCTGTGAATAGTAATCAGGGATTTCTTTTGAGAGAGTGTCCATGCAGGCTCGACACTCTCTTTCAAAAAAGCAGATTGCTTTTTCAATCCAGTTTTGAGGTGTGGATGCTCTCTTTCAAAAGAAACACTCTTGAGTGGTTATACTTGACAGGCAAGTGAAGTAAAGCATTTACTATTACTTCAAATGTCTCAAATATTTTTTGTTGAATCATAATAGCAAGTTGGCAACAGCTATTACATGATACCAGAACAAAACTACAAGTAAGAATGGTATTATGAACTTGGGGACGGGGCGAGGGGGAAAGACAAACTAAAGCCTCCAGGAAAGTTGTGTTTGAAGGAAATGCAGGAGAAAACTGGAAAAGTGGAAGCAAAGACCAGTACCTATAGTGCAGACAAAGATGAATGGCTGCAAACAGCATTACTTCTTCATGAGGCACTTTAAAGCAAAAGCATTTAAGAAGCATTCAATTTGATGCAAGAGATAAAGAAAAAATACAGATCTTAAAGAATAAGTTGGGGTCATACTGTGCAGCATGAAAAAATGTCACACATGAGAGTCACAGATTTTCCCCAGAAGTCAAAAAGATGGGGGAAATATACACCAATACATGACTCATTTACAACTGGCAGTTACACAATCTCATGAATTTGGAGAAGTGTGTGAATTCCTCATTAAAGACTGCATTGTAAATTGTGCTGTATCAGACTCAGTCAGGCTAGGTTATTGAGGAGACTAATTTAACCCTTACGCATACTGTGGACATATGTTGGGTGAAAAAATGATAGCAAAATGGCTGAGTGAACTGGAAAACCAGGTGCATACTTTGCAGTGTAAGTCTGCCTTTAGTAAGTCCCCAGACATATAGTCATGCACTACTAGAGGCTCATCCTGCTGCTAAAAAAAGCCTGTGATCAAGAGAAGCCGGTTTAAAGCAAACAAAAGGAAGTACTTTTTCACAAAATGCACATTCAACCTGTGGAATGTGTTAGCAAAGGATGTCGTGCAGGCCAAAAATATAACTGGGTTAAAACAGAATTAGCTATATTTATGGAAGATAGGTCAATCTGTGGCAATTAGTCAAGGTGGTAACAGACACAACTCCATGATCTGGTTGCCTCTGATTTGATGGCTAGATGCTGAGATGGATGAATCACTGGGTGATTACATCTTCTGTTTCATTCTCTTTGAAGCATCAGGCATTGGCTGCTGTCAGAACAGAGGATACAAGATTGGCCACTTTTCCAGGATGACCATTTTTTATGTTGCTGTTTTCTAAGTGGTCATTTCAAATACAGGGAAAACTGAATTCCTGTCACTGCATCTAAAGGCAGAGTAACCTGTAAGATACAGAAAATTATTCAAGTTAGAGTTAAGGATCTTAAATTAGGTTCATAAAATGTCTATGATAATAGGAACCAAAATGATCCATAATGTTGTATATGGGAAACATTGTGTAGTGAGAAATATAAAATAAGCAACTTTGGGTTTCCTTTGGTGAAGTTGTGTGGGATTTTTCATACAGTTATGCCTGCATTTATTCCCCTGCTTGTGGAGCTGTTTTCTTTTTGCTGTGGCTCACTGCCTAGCATGCACAATGCAGCAAATCCTCACACAGAGTTATATATTTTTTTTCTTGACAATTAGGTTTGATTTTGGGTGGGTTTCCTGCAGAATCTATCTGTACCAAATTATATATTTAATATTACTTAAGAAGTCTCCAATATCTTTTTTTATGATACCAAGTTGACAGCAGCTATTATAATAAGGTTCTTACCAGCATATTACCAGCAAATAATAGGATAGAGCCATGCTCTTCCCTCTCTTACTTCCTGTTTTATTCAGTGGGAGTTCCCTTTCCTCCCTACCCACTCTGGTCTTTTGTGATGCAATCAAATCAGCAAGTTCCTCTGAGTAGACTTATTTTTGTTAGACTGAGTGGCCCCTTTGAGAAAAGTAGTTGTGTTCATAAAAAGATCCGTCAATAGACTGACATAGACTAACTGTAGCCTTTTAAGAATATTTTGTTATCTTGGTAACAGTGATCTGAAGCCTTTTGTGTCAAAGTATTTGAAATCTACTTAGTTAATGAATGAGGGGAGCAAACAGAAGTTTGAGAGGCAAATCACCCGATGAAGAAAGAGCAAGAACTAAATCTTGGGGTGAGTGAGCTTGTTTGTCTGTTTCGTTTCTCTTTTGGTTTGCTTAAAATTTACAGTGTGGCCTGTTGGGGATTGTATAGGAACAGGAGGCGGTCACCCACCAGCTGCTAGCAGAGTGTGCTCTAGTAAGACTTGATCCTTTTCTACCTTGACCCTTGATCTTCCTTGTGACTGACTTTCCCTTGGTGTGTTGACAATGGGACGAGAACTGACCTTGGAGAGAAAACTTAATGGGTACAGCAAATGGGTGTTTGAGAGGAAAGAAAAAGAATAAAATGCTTTGAAAAGGCCACATTGTCAGTGTCAACACTGCTTTTGGCTCCTGCACCTATGTCCTGATAGAGACTCTGACCATGGATGCCGCTACCCAGGTTCTGGTGTGGATTTGCAGAGACTGTGGCCTGATTTCTCCATCATAGAAAGCCAGGCATATTCATATCTCAGAGCAACAAAAACATATACCCACATATACTGTTGTGCATACATAGTCTAATAGCCTGGGATCCACAGGGCTACAACAACACTTCATACAGTCTGTATTGTTTGTTAAGCATCAGCAACTGGGCTATCAACAACCATTGTCTCTCTTCCCACAAACAGCCATCTAAGAGTGAGTTAACTCTTTGCACCCATGTAGTGAGAGAGTCCCTACTGCTAAAATCTCTCAGGAAGCAGATTGGAGAGGTAGCTAAACTGTGGAGCATCAGTGCACAGGAGGAATTCATTCAAGATTTGCATATAGACATGTGAATATATGGTTAAGGAAGTAGTCCAACTGGAGAGAAATGCAGTTGCTCCGTGGGGGGGGGGGGGGTAGTGGAGGGAGAGCAGGACTACTTCACAGAAAGGAAGCTGGATGCTGATTACTTCTGGCAGTTGGCAGTGCTCCACTCCTGCACCCAGTCTGCCCTCCATTGAGATAAATAGTCTGTATGCTGTGTGGCAATGGGGAGAGAATTTCACAAGGCTGGAAGAGGAGAAAGAGCCATGTACCCCAAGGTAGGAAGGATCTTAACGTAGGGCAATCCAGCAGGGACAAAAGAGGTAATGCAGAGGGGAAATCAGTATTAGCATAGAGGGGTATAGCTTGTTCAGGAAGGACAGGCAGGTCAAAAGGGAAGAAGTTTTGTCTTGTGTATCAAAGTTGCATACACTTGCACTGAAGTTGAGATAGAAGGCGGCGACAGACCTGATGAAAGTCTTTGGGTAAGAATAAAAGATATGGAAAACAAGGGTGATATCCCGGTGGGAACTTCTTAAGGAGAAGAGGCGGGAGAGGGTTTTTTTTTAAATAACTAACAAAATGATGCCCTCGTAGCCAAAAAGACTAACGGCATATTGAGTTGCATTAGTAGAAGCATTTCCAACAGGTCTAGGGAAGTGATTATTCTTCCTGTATTTGGCACTGGTCAGGTCACATCGGCAGTATTGTGTCCAATTCTGGTGCCCCCCCCCCATTACAGAAAGGATGTGGACACATAGTAAAAAGTCCAGTAGAGGACAACACAAATGATTAGGGGTCTGGAACACATAACTTATGAGGAGGTGCTGAGGGATTTGTGCTTATTTAGTCTACAGAAGAAAGGACGGAGAGGGGATTTGATAGCAGCCTTCAACTATCTGAAGGAAGATTCTTAAGAGGATGGAGAGAGGCTATTCTCAGTGGTGACAGATGACAGAATGAGGAGTAATGGTCTTGAGTTGCAGTGGGGAAGGTCTAGGTTGGGTATTGTGGGAAAATTATTTCACTTGGAGGGTGGTGAAGCACTGAAATTGGTTACCTAGGGAGGTGGTGGGATCTGCATCTAGAGGTTTTAAAGTCCCAGATTAACAAAGCCCTAACTGGGATGGTTTAGTTGGGGGTTGGACTCGATGATCCCCTTAGGTTTCTTCCAACTCTATGATTCTATGACAGACACAGAGCCCTATCTAAGAGGAGAGTTTGAAAAATGGGTTTATTTAATTTGGACAAGGCTGTGGAGAGAGATAACTCTTCAAGTATGTAAAAGGTTGAATTCATAAATAGGAGGGTGATGAAATGTTCTCCTTAACTACTGAGGACAGGACAAGAAATAGTGTTCTTAAATTACATTGAGAGAAATTCAGGTATGACATTAGGAAAAACTTTCCAAATGTAAGAATAATTAACAGTAGAACTAATTACCTAGCGAGGCTGTGGATCTCTGTCATTTGGGGTCTGAAGAAGAGTTTAGATAGGCACCTGTCATGTATGGTCTTGATAATACTTAGTCTTGCCTCAGTGCAGAGCACTGGACTAGGTAGCCTATTGAGCTCTCTTCAAGTCCTATATTTGTATAATTTCTATTTGTAATCTAATACTACCTAATGGTCCTAAGTGAGTTTGGGCCCCATGTTTGCTAAATGCTATAGAATCAGTAAGGCTATGTCTACGCTACAGATAAGATTGAAGCAGCCACAGTCGATCTTCCGGGGTTTGAATTAGCGGATCTAGTGAAGACATGCTAATTTGAACTATGAGGGCTCTCCCGTCAATCCCTGTAGTCCTGCTTCTACAAGGAATAAGGGAAGTCAAAGGGAGAGTGTGCTCCCTTCAACTTCCTGCAGTGTAGATGGCACCAAAATTCAACTAGAGATACTTCGACTTAAGCTATGCAATTAATGTAGCTGAAGTTGCATATCTTAATTCAAACTTATCCCCTAATGTAGACTGTGGGAGTGAGAGACTCCCTGCTCCCAAAGAAATTACAGTCTAAATAGGTAAAATGCACTAGCTGAGGGGTTTCCCAGGGTTCTTGAAGATATGCAAGAAAAAATGGAATCAAAGCTTCAGACACTCAAGAATTGTAGCCAGTTGTAGTTAGCTAGTGCTCAGCTTGGGCTCAGCTGTCAAATCTTTTTGTCCTTTGTCCCTGCCGCTTTCTGGAACCTCAGTCCTGGGCAAGCTCACTGTTCCCCACTGGTGCTGTGCTTACTATCAGAGTCTTCTCTGATTCTAATTACCTTTGGTTCATGGTGCTGGTTGTCCAGCTACAGGGAACTGAGGGAGAGCAGATATCTCAGTCAGAGCTGCAGTACCTGTCTGCCCTAAGTGTATGGGAGAGTCAAATGGAGCACATAGCTCTCCTAGTTAGTGGTGTCCTCTCCTTTTAAGCAAACTTCTCTTTGTAGCCAGCTTCACCTTTTACAGCTCCCCTTTCTCAGGTAGAGCATGCTCTGCATGTGGCCATATTTGTAGCTACATGAATGTGTGGTATTCAGGCTTGCTCTCAGTGGGATGAGTCCATGGCCCATCAAGCCAATTCCACAGGCAGGACAGTATATTTTCCTTCATTTTGGAGAATCTATTTCACAGAAAATCCTACTTGCTATAGGGGGCCAAACACTTGGGAGTCTGCACTATATGAGAATTTATCATTTCTAATTAATCATAGCCACCTTACTAAAGACACAGAAGCTAATAGAACAGCTGCTTTGATTCTACCATATAGACAGATAGATATAGCCTAAATCCATTGCTGTCTGCATGGTATGGCATCCTACTCACAAGTTTGTAAGATCCAAGTACGAGGCAGTTAGAGATGAATCTGTGTAATATGTATTAGCTGTGCTGAAAGCAATTGCTTCTTTGGGACAAGCATAGGTACAGTAACAGCACTCAGGAGCAAAGAACAGACGAATGATCCACCTATTCTGTGTTTGATGGGTGTCTAGTGTCACTTGCTTTGAGGGAGGATGGAAGCCCCAATTCTTCCTGATTCCAACTAATAATCCGTTTAATAACCCATACCATATGAAGTTATCCCAGCTAATGTCACTATGGTTACATTCTTTTATATATAGATATATATCTTGCTAGGCTATTTGTTGAAATAATATCTAGAGGCCCAACATCCCACGAATTAATGATATATTGTATTCACATGTATTTTACGATATTCATTTTAAATAGGTTGCCTTTTAGATTCAGGAGCTCCCTTATTCTTACGTTATGGGAGAGGATAAATAATTGTTCCTGCCTCATCTGCTCTTTCTCATTCATTAATCTGAGCATAGGTTTAGTCTTTTTAACTCCTCCTCACAGGAAGTCCTCTGTCCCACAGTGTGCCTCATCATTTTTTGTTGCCATTCTTCGGACCTTTTTTTATTTTTGCGATGTCTAGTTCTGCACATAGCTCCTGACACCTGTACATTGCTGTTCACCCACTTCTGGGCTATCATTCCCTTACCATGGAGATCACCAAATCTAGAAGATTTGCAAATAACTAGAAGATTTACTTGGTGTTGCTTGGGTCCTTAACTCAATTTTTGTTTTTCTTCATTTAAATCATTGCTCTGGGCAGAGGCTGGGGATGATGAGTTGAATATGCAGGCTTCCCTGGGGACAGAGGACTACCCCATCCCCCTCTCACCACAGTAGTTTGGGGGCAAGTGAGAAGTGCCTCTCCATGGCTGCTTCAGCTCCAGTGGGCACAACCTAGAGAAGGGCTCATGTCCCTTAGCTGGAACAGATCCAGGTTCTCTGCTCCCCGTAATACCTTTCCATAGTGACGAATGCAAAAAACTGTACTTCCCCCCCATTCCCTGATGAAGAGGAACAGCCAGCAATGTTCCCATAAGAATGGGGGGAGCTGTGCCCCCCCATGTCCCCTAAAGAGTACCTGGGAGATGGGTGGCTTGGGTCTGGGGCAGTCTCAGATGGGGAGGGGGCATGGCATGCCCCCAGACAGCTCCTTTCACTTGCTTGGTGGTTCGGTCTCTTTTCTGTATGGTTTTATGCATTCCCAAACTCTCTCAAATATATAATAGATTCTCTAGAGACTTAAAACTGGCACCTCTTTGTTTGACTCATTGCAAAGCACTTTGTGATTCTTTGTATAAAAGGTGATGTACTGTATAGAAGCGAGAGCTGAGCAGGAGAGGAAAAGATTTGATCCAGCCACAAGATGTGCTGCCTTCCACCAGCATATCTCCTGTTCAGAGTCTGTAGTGGTGGGTGGGAAGTCCATCAAGAGTGTTCCACAAACCTTTTTAGCAGAGCATCATGGAGCTGTCTAGTATACACCACAAATGGTGTTGCTAGCTCAGAAGCAGCATGGCCAGGTGTCCAACAGTTGGAATTCAGTCACGCTTTAAAGCTAGACAAGCTGGGTGAGGCAATAGAGCTGTAGAAGAGCTTTGTATAGCTTGAAATCTTGCTTCGTTCACAAACAGAAGTTGGTCCTTACCTCACTCACTTCTCTAACTAATACCCCAGGACCAACAAAATCACAACAGCATTGCAAACGTAATTTAAAGCTGTCCTTCTATAGGAAAGTAGAGAGTGATGGTGCAAACAGTCTGTGCTTCCCTGGCTATGAATCCATCTCCTGAAGTACAGCAGTTTCACTGGTGCAAGGAGGTGCCGTTTCCACCTGCTTATGACAGCGAGGGTAAATGAGCCCTGTGAAATTGCGGATCAGAAGTGTACCAATGATAGGCACTTGGTGTGATAGTCTAGGGAACCAAACAAACTGTATTAGCAGCACATCTAAAAAATACCAACTCAAGCTTTGCACTTACATAAAGAAAGGTGAGTTGAAGGAGCACAGTAGAAAAAAAAACCTTTGAGATTACCATGCTGTTGCTTTGTGGCAACTGAGTTTTCGATGAGACTTGACTTCCAAGCTGTTAAGTAGCATGGGTTGAATTAATAATTATATGAAATATTGAAGGATAATATGAATGATTCTTATTCAAGTGTTTGTTAAACCTGTATAAGAAACCTTTACCATTCACAGTGAATGCATTCCTGGCATGGCCACGAATGGCTCTGGGTCCCCGTGCTCCTGCACCCAGGCACCTGCAAATACATGGAACCACGAAGAGAGATTCCACAAATCATGAGGGTCTCCTGTCATTCTGATCTAATGGATAACCAAAGGCCTTTATAAAGAAAAGGAAGTTACAGTTCGTTTGTGTGATTGATCTTATTTACAGCAAGATCTCTCTCTAGAAAGCTGGTGGTATTCAGCCTAAATTAGCATTTAGTCAAGTGGGTGGCTGAGCTTCAACTAACATTTATAAGGACAAATGCACACAGGCTGTGCTTTGGTGATACCACTTTGTTTTCAGTGCAGTTAGTTGCCGCTTGAGATGCCAGAACTATCACTGGATAAAAAATCAAATGCAGGGAAATAATCTCTTGGTTATTAGGACCCAATGAATAATTGCTTTTTTTTCTAATTTAAATTTTGTGGCAGAATTTTATACTACTTGTGAAAGTGAGAGACTGAGCTCTCCGGCTATATCTAGGCATAATGAAGTAGGGGGGAAATAATCATATTAACAGTGGTTGGTCTTCCTTGTATGACTGCAAACCAGCTCTGACTTTTACAGAAAACACTGAAATTATTAGATGTGTTTAAGATCATTCATCTCTTTAGAAGAGCCAGGATTATTTATTTCCTACTGCATTCATATATTACCATTTTAAAAAATCCATTTTGAACTTCAATCTGTTAGCTATTAAATTTACCTAGAATTCCTTTAATGAATCAGATATGAAGTTGGTCTAACAGTTTAACTGATTCCTTTTTTTATAAGATCTTTCTTGTTTTTGTTAATAACCATAAGCTTGAAAGCATAATTAAGCACTATCCCAAAATGCAGAGACAACTCCAAGTGGTGCAAATACAAATGTAAGACTTCATCACCTCTTGTTATGCTCTTCTCAGTCTGCAAGTCAAGTCCAAGCATTATTCCTTTCAAATTTCATTTTGTATATTTGCCATAAAATGTAGTAGAATTAAGGGGGCCAGAGATGATCCCAAATGGAGAATTAATTCTCTCCCATTGAGAAGGTGGTCCCTTCAAATCAAGCCTCAGATTACAAGCAAAAGCAGTGTCTGACAGCATGCACTGTACATTGTACAATAGCTGGCCTTTGGATTAATAAAGGATTGCAGTTTTTAAAAGCTGCAAGTCCTTTAACCTTTATAGAGAATGACAATAATATCTAACTGTCTGATTTCTTTTTCTCTTTTTCCTGTTGGAAAAGTGATCTAGATAAACTTTTGTATCCAGGGCTATGTCTAGACTGCAGGCTTCTTTCGAAAGAGGCTCTTTAGAAAGCATCTTTCGAAAGAGCCTCTTTCGAAAGATCGCGTCTAGACTGCAGGCGGATCTTTCGAAAGAGAAATCCGCTTTTTCGAAAGAGAGCACCCAGCGAGTCTGGATGCTCTCTTTCGAAGACGGCCTCTTTACATTGAAGAACGCCTTCTTTCGAAAGAGGAACTTTCGAAAGAAGGCGTTCTTCCTCGTGAAATGAGGTTTACCGCCATCAAAAGAAAAGCCACGTTCTTTCGAAATAATTTCGAAAGAACGCGGCTTAAGTCTGGACGCAGGGGAAGTTTTTTCGGGAAAAGGCTACTTTTCCCGAAAAAACCCCTGAGTCTGGACACGGCCCTAGAGTTTTCATGCACTGGTTGTGCCCACGAAAGCTCAAGATACAATCTATGGGTGCGTCTAGACTGGCAAGATTTTGTGCAAAAGCGGGTGATTTTGCGCAAAAACTTGACAGCTGTCTACACTGGCCTCTTGAATTTCTGCAAGAGCACTGATGTTCTAATGTAAGAATTCAGTGCTTCTTGCGCAAATACTTTGACGCTCCCACTCAGGGATAAGTCCTCTTGCACAAGAATACTTGCGCAAGAGGGCCAGTGTAGATAGGCACCTTAATTTTTTGCTCAAGAAAGCCTGATGGCTAAAATGGCCATCGGAGCTTTCTTGTGCAAAAGCGCGTCTATACTGGGCATGGATGCTTTTGTGCAAAAGCACTTTTTGCGCAAAAGCATCCGTGCCAATCTAGATGCTTTTTTGCGGAAATACTTTTAACGGAAAAACGTTACCGTTAAAAGTATTTCTGCAAAATCATGCCAGTCTAGACGCAGCCTACATGTTTTGTTAATCTTTAAAGTGCTACTAGACTATTTGTTGTTATTTGGTCAGTAATCTGAGACCACATGCAGTGGTCTGAGACTGTAATTTTGGTGGGAGGTTGAATTGCTGTCCCTTGAAAGGTAGAAATTTGAAACGGAATTTTTTTAATTAAGTCACTAGAGTAGAACTTGGGAAATCTCACCTCTTTTCCTGAGAGTGCTACTTATACTTTGTCCAAACTATGAACACATTACTTAGACTTAATCTCTGCTGGAGAAATGTGATGTGCTAACCACATTTGCTCTCACTAGCATGCCAGTAACAGATCTCATACTCCCATATACAGTTATTTCCAGTGATACACAGATGTTCACATCACTGTTTAGATTAGACTTGTTTTGAATGATGTTAACAATCATGTCCTCCACTGTCCTCGTGCTTTCTGCCAATTCAGCTCCAGGCTGAATATAATGCAATAGCCTGAAAGGTGCAAACATTCTTCCTCTTCAATTTATCCAGCTACATAAATTCTCTATCTAGCTTCTGATCTTCATGACACAAAGTCACATAACTGTTGAAATAGTGATACCTAGCTACTATCTTCTGGCAGAGATCATGGGATTTAAGGGTCAACAGTAAAAAAAAAAAAAAAAAAAAAAAGTCTTGGACAATAGTAATAGGTCAGGCCAGAAAAAAGGTCTTTCTTACAAACAACAACAAACAAAACAAAAAACCCCAAAACCAATAAACAAAACAACAAACAAATATTTTCAATTCACTTTTCCATTTAGTTTGAAGTACTTTACAATGCAGTTGTGGGGTGGGGGGTAGGTTGAGGAGAAGATTGTTATGCCCCTCTCCCTCTTTATAAAAATTGGCTTATAAGAATAGCCGTACTGGTCAGACCAAAGGTCCATCTAGCCCAGTATCCTGCCTTTCAAAAGTGGCCCAAGCCAGGTGCCCCAGAGGAAATGAACAGAACAGGTAATTATCAAGCAATCCCACCCCTGTTACCCATTCCCTGCTTCTACAAACATTGGCTAGGGACACCATTCCTACTTATCCTGGCTAATAGTCATTGATGGACCTAACCTCCATGAATTTATGTAGCCTTTTTGTAAACCCTATTAAACAGCTGGCCTTCACATCCTCTGGCAAGGAGTTTTACAGTTTGACTGTGCCTTGTTGCCCTTTTCTGAACTTTTTCCAATGTTAAGATATCTGATGTTCAAGATGTGGATGTACCATGAATTTATATAGAGGCAACACGATATTCTCTGTTTTATTCTCTACCCCTTTCTAAATTATTCCTAACATTCTGTTTGTTTTTTTTGACTGATGCTGCACATTGCGTGGATGTTTTCAGAGAACTAGCCACAATGACTCCAAAATCTCTCTCTTGAGTGGTAACAGTTAACTTAGGGCACGTCTACACAGCAGCGTTATTTTGAAATAACAGACATTATTCTGAAATTACAAAATGCACATCTAGAGTACAAGCCTTTATTCCAAAATAATGTTGAGCTGGAGGACTTCTTACTCAGACTCCTGTAACCCTCATTTCATGAGGAGTAAGGGAAGTTGAAGGAAGCATAGTGTCTGTGAGGTAATGATATTAAGGGTGATTACCTCACAGACACTAACCTTCCCCTCTCACCTCCCCTCTGTTCTAAAATCTGATTTGTCAATTTTATGTGTGTTCACTTTTTTTTTTATTGTATCACTTTGGTATATATGGTTGTGTCAATTTTCTTCCACAAATTGATCTGAGGAAGTGGGTCTGGCCCATGAAAACTCATCGCCTAATAAACCATCTTGTTAATCTTTAAAGTGCTGCATATCCTGTCTTTTGTTTCAGCTAGACCAGACTAACACGGCTGCATCTCTATCCCCTTATTTAGTCTTCACTTCCTTCCAATATGGCCATCACTCCCATTCTCCAATTCCCAAGTAGAAGCTATCATACTTATTCAAAAGCTTCATTTACCTCTGACACATTGACACGTCCACTTTCCTGACATCCCCACCCACTATGACCTTCTGAATCCCAAACTGTGCTCAAATCGCCAGTAACCAGTTTCCCTCAGGAAATTGCCACTTACTTTTGTATAGTGAGTAGAACTGTCATCCTGTTGGTCTGACATGACAGTGTTGGGTTGATGAGCTATCAAAAAAAAATCTCTTTCCAGATTCTGGCATTATAGATTCTGCTCATTCCAGATCTCTAGAGCAACTTGCTTCATCTGTCACTCTGGATGAAAAAACAGCATTCCATCATTTCTGCATACTCTAGAGAGTCATCTTTTCCAGGCTAGGGGCCACATGGCTATTGCAAACAAAACACCATTAGCTGCTGGTTTGTGTTTCTCATCTCCACATGGAATATGTTTGCTGTAGCTGACTTACCACCGTATTAATTGCTTTTTTGAAGTTCCACGCTAAACCTCTCTTTCTGAGCAAGGACTGAACACAGATTATGTATCTTGGCCTCTGTGTTTTGAGACAAAGAAAAGAAATGCCTTGGTACATAGGGGCCAACAATTTTGAGTTATGGAAAACGGATATATTTGGCACAATTCCAAGGGCCTCCCCAAAGCCCTTCAAAAATCTCCCTCAACCCACTGATTCAGGAACCCAGGCAGGAGGTACACAGAGGACATTGAAATTGCAGTAGTGTATAGGAAGAGTGGATGCAGGGTAAAAATGCAGCTCAAACTACATGGTAATGTGGACATATGCAGCACTGATGGTACCCAGTGCTGTGTACTGGCTCGAATACTAGTGTTTCAGTTCTCTAGTGCAGATAGATACATAGCTTTAATTTCTGTGCACCACTTGTAAAATGGGCACATGAATACACATGGGAGTGTTAAAAACCCCTATTAATAAATAAAAATGTGATTAAGCAGGACTGGACACTATTTGAGCATAACAAGTTGTATCACAGTTGCTTGTGAAGAAACCTACTTTGACTAGCAATATCTATTTCAAGGATGTTTAGGCCAAATGGGGAAAAATACTTTTCTAGGTTAATCATAATTCACAAATTGTAAATTGTACCAGTTGTCAAAGGAGAAGAAGAAGAAACCCCAATCATTCTACATTCCACTAACTTTACCCAAGGCTGCATATTTACTTTGAGATTAATTTGGTACATGCAGTGAGTATTTGCCAAGGTTTTTTTTCCTATTTAAATCTTCAGTTCCAAAGCTATGTTTTAATCCTATTACTGCTAATTGAGTGAAGTCTGCAGTCTTTTTCAGTTAGGTGAAGTTCAAGTTGTAATTGGTATCAAAGAAAGGCACAATGCAAGAACTAAATATTAATATTTAACTCTTGCCATTTTATTATTTCCACTTGAAAATCACAGCAGTGGTTAAAAGACCATTTATGAGTTCATAAGGGCAGCGAATTGGGATGAGATTTTCACTTAGGCAGTGAGATTAACAAAAAATTGCTAGCTTTGTAAGAAGTGTAAGTTAAATATTATATTGGTGCCCAGTAGCACTGGTTATAGTCAAGGATCTGGCAGTATTCCCATTATGAAGCTGTACCTAGGGGTTAAGTATCCCCATTGTAAAAATTTGCTCGAGGCTAACACTTGGCATATGAGATTCCAGTCTAGGACATATTTTGTTTTAGATACTCAGTTTGGCCTTTTTGAGATAACAGGAAAATTGTGACAATATGGCATCCTGTTTTAGACTCCAGTAGCATTGATTGTGACATTGAAAACAAAGACAAAGGACTATATTCTGATCTCTGATGTTTACATTTGAGCAAATTCATGTTGCTCAAACTTAAGGATTGTTAATTTGCTCAGTCTGTCCATAGGACCTAATCCAAAGACCATTGAAGGCAAGAAGGACTTCCATTGACTTAGGGTATGTCTACACTACCCTCCTAGTTCGAACTAGGAGGGTAATGTAGGCATACCGCACTTGCAAATGAAACCCGGGATTTGAATTTCCCGGGCTTCATTTGCATAAACCGAGCGCCGCCATTTTTAAATCCCAGCTCGTTCGAACCCCGTGCCGCGCGGCTACACGCGGCATGGACTAGGTAGTTCGGACTAGGCTTCCTAGTCCAAACTACCGTTACTCCTTGTTATAATTCTATTTATGTCTTAAACATATCCCAATATCTTATACAGGCCTAAGAGGTCTGTGCCATTTACAGTACATTCATTTGTGTCTAAGGGACCCAATTTTTACAGAATCAAAGATTATAATGATTCATGGCCCAATGGCCTCCTAAAGCTAATGGGAGATTTTCCTGATCAAACGAGTCCTGTGGCACCTTATAGACTAACAGATGTATTGGAGCATAAGCTTTGGTGGGCAAAGACCCTCTTCGTCAGATGCATGTAGTGGAAATTTCCAGAGGCAGGTATAAATATGCAGGCCAGAATAAGGCTAGAGATAATGAGGTTAATTCAGTTAGGGAGAGTGGGGCCCATGTCTAGCAGCTGATCTGGAGGTATGAAAAGATCTAGAGTGGAGAAACTGCTTTTGTAGTTGGCTAGCCATTCACAGTCTTTGTTTAATCCTAAAATGATGGTGTCAAATTTGCAGATGAACTGTAGCTCAGCAGTTTCTCGTTGAAGTCTGGTCTTGAAGTTTTTTTGCTGCACGATGGCTACCTTTAAATTTGCTACTGTGTGTCCAGGAAGATTGAAGTGTTCTCCTACAGGTTTTTGTATATTGCTATTCCTAATATCTGATTTGTGTCCATTTATTCTTTTACATAGGGACTGTCCAGTTTGGCTGATGTATATAGCAGAGGGGCATTGCTGGCATATAATGGCGTATATTACATTGGTAGATGTGCAGGTGAATGAACCAGTGATGGTGTGGCGTTAGGTCCTGTGATAGTGTCGCTCGTGTAGATATGTGGACAGAGTTGGCACCAAGGTTTGTTGCAGGGATTGGTTCCTGAGATAGAGTTACTGTGGTACGGTGTATAGTTGCTGGTGAGAATTTACTTCAGGTTGGTGGGTTGTCTGTAGGCGAGGACTGGCCTGCCTCCCAAGGCCTGTTAAAGTGAGGGATCATTGTCCAGGATGGGTTGTAGATCACTGATGATGCATTGGAGAGGTTTTAGCTGAAGACTGTAGGTGATAGCCAGTGGTGTTCTGTTGGTTTCTTTCTTGGGCTTGTCTGGTAGTAGGAGGCTTCTGGGTACATGTCTGGCATCAGGAACTGGAACCAGATGGAAATGGAACCAGTGTGTTTAGATTAAAGATGTTAAGTAGCAAGTAATGATGAATCGTGTACTCTATAGATTTTGTATCAAGTACATGGTTAGTTGATAAGGGGCCACTGTGGCACTGCAGTTTAAATGTAGTAGAATGTGTAGTGGGCAACCCAGCTCCTATTACATTTAAACTGCAGAGCCACAGTGGGGGTAGGTCTGGGACCTGGCATGAGCCTCTACCTCCCCTTCCTGACTCCCCTCTCCCCCCCGCACCACAGAGATGGTGCTGGGGGACCCACTTTTAAGCCAGCTACCCCCAGCATCTCTATATCCCACTCCCACCCCCAATATAGAGGCAGCAAGGGGAGAGCGGGAAATGAGAGTAGTTGATTCAGCTACCCACTAAGCCTAGGCTTAGCGGGTAGTCGACTAATTGACTACTCTTTTACATCCCTAGTTTAGATAAGTACGAGCCTGTAGCAGTCATTGATGTTACTGTCATTGATGTGTGTGTATATGACAAAGGAGAGCCCAGATTTTTCACGTATTTAAGTTATAAATACTTGACACTATCCTCTCTCTCACACGTCTACTGTTGTGAAAGGCAGTTTGGTACTCTGTACTTAAGGACCTGGACTTACAAACAAGTCTGAATAGTCTGTCCTATATAGGCTATGTAATATCTAAATATACAGGTAAACAAATTCCCTGAACCTGGTCTTCCAACAGAAAAAGCCTAGTGTAACCATTGGGAGTTCTGCATAGAAAAGAATTGCAGGACCAAGTGCAAGTTAAGAATGCAGTGGAATCCTCCTTACTGAGATCCTTGATTTTTGTAATGATAGAAAAAATGAATTTGAAATGGGAGGATTTAGGTCACATGGCAGCTGATAAGCAAGCGTGGGAGACGGTGGTTAGTTCAATGTGCTGAAAAAGCACAGTATGGACTAAAGTCTAAGGTACCATTTCTGATGTGGTTTACATGGATCTTTTGAGTCTGTTTCTTTCCTAATATGCTCCACAAAGTCAGTCTACGTGCTATGCAGAGACCAAATGTCCAATTTAACTCTTTTCTAGGGAGTTGGCTTTGTTATAAAGGGATTTTTAAAAGATCAGCTCAATTCTTTTACCCAGAACTGATGATCCTGGGGTTCTTCTCTACCTGTCTAAATACCTATTCTAAGTACTTTTATAATCCCTCTCACCATAATGTGGAAGTATCATATAAGCTTTGACACATTTGTCTTAATAATTAGAGCAAAGTAAGTTTATTTCAGTAAGTAGTTATTTCACCAAAAATTGTGGCACCAAAACTATTCATAAATTCCTATTTAAAATTAAATAGGAAACGTTAGAAACATTCTAAATATTTCACTTTGACCTTTTATGTATAAATATTTAATTTTGAAAATATCACAGTGTTTCATTTCAACAGTTAATTTTACATTTTGAAATGGCATTTTGTTTTCGTGTTTGGCCCAAAACCCACAAAGATGAAAAAAACACTACTAACAATCCAAATTGAAATACAGAACTTGGGGAAAAAATTGTTTTGAGTCAAAGGAAAAGTTGTGGTCAATTCGAAATGAATTTTTTTTCAAAGGTTTTTTTTTTCAATTGAATGGATATTTTTAAAAAACTGGTTTTGATTTGGATCTGATTTTTTTTCAGTTCAGTCCCTTACACAAATGCCATCATCTGTTTAACTCTAGTCATATCGCCTCTGTGAGAGGTGTGACCCATTTTACAAATGGAGTCCTGAGAACCAGAGAGACTATCTGACTTGACTAGGAAGTCTTTGGGGGCATGTCTACACTACAGAGAAGATTGACCCTCTGGAGGTTGATCTTCCAGTGTTCAATTTAGCAGGTCTAGTGTGGACCCTCCAAATCAAACACTGAGGACATTCTGCGAGGAGTAAGAGATGCCAATGAGAGCATGTGCTCCCGTCAGCCTCCCGCGGTGTAGATGCTGTGGCGGCTCGGCTTAAAGTAAGGTGAATACAGCTACGCATTTTGCCATCCTAAGACATTTAGTATAGTCCAGGTCTAGTAGAACAAGTAACTGAACCTAAACTTCTCAAGTGAAGTCTTGAGGTAGCCCTTGATCCACAGGACACCTCTTTTTTCAACTTGGCGTCTCTGTTTCCAGAGAGTCAGTCCTTGAATTATATGCAGCTGAGGTAAATAGTCACTGGTCTCAACAAGTCAGCAGAAGTTACTTAAACCTTTCCCTGCAAAATCAACACCTGCTCCAGGGAGGCATGTTTCAAGCAAATACTATTTGCTGTTATGATATCTGAGCAAATGTTACTAAGTAAAATGATATGTGCTATTAATTCAAGGGCAGAAATCAAATTGCTATGGCAATTAATGACACCAACGTTTTAGAAGGGATGTTAAACCTTGTGCTTCAGAGCTTCAGCTTATTTCCACATCTGCCTACCATGGGGCTCTTTCGCCTTCTTCTGAAGTATCTAGACTACATCGATGCCAGGTCTACGTTCCTATGAAATGGAGTCCCTTAGGAAATGTGATGTGGTATTACGTTATTATGTTATTTTTGTTCTGCATAAAATAAATGCTGGTTTCCTGCCTGCCATTTGAGAACTGCCAGCTGACCAACAGCCTGTTCCAAAGGACATCGAAGACAATAGACAGACTCCTACTGACTTTTTTGCAAGCATTGGATTAGGCCAAAAAAGAGTAGAGTTTTTTTTTTAAGTTAACAAGGGAAAATATCACTCTGGTTTTAAAAAGAAAAATGACTCTGAAAAGGTTTCTAAAGCAGTCGCATTCGCCATACCACTGTGATGAGATTTTGTCTCAGCAGATATGCCTCTTATTCTAAAAAAACCTGCATAAAATGAAAGGTATAATTTTGTTTTTAGGAAATATAAGTTAAATGGAACCTAAATGTGATCACACACAAAATGGGAAAAATGTATTTTTTCTGTATTCATTATTTGAAATCTTTATACTATGTCATTTCTCCATGCACGCAGGGCTATTTTAAGCACACATCCTAGCAGCAGAAGCTCTGATGACATCTCAGAAGTGATTCCCACACTGCTGTGCTAGTTATCACCACAGTTAATGGGCTACTCTTGTGATAACAGCAGTCTTGCTTCTAAAAATGTGATGATCTTCTACGGCTAGAAACCTCTTCTCCTGCATTATGCACATTGATTAAAAAAAATACAAAAACACTTCTCTGTGGAAAGGAGATCTGGAAGAAATGAGGTTCATTGGGCTTTTTTTTTTTAAATTAAAAATGGAAAAGCATACAAAGAGACTCTCTTTTAGAAGGGATGGATTCCTGTCCTTTTTATCCTCCTCATTATTAATAATATTGAACACGAACACACACGCACACACACATATACACACACATGCACAATCTGTCCTTTTCCATATATAAATAGCCCTGTATGCATGGTGGCATGACTCATTATAAAGATCTCAGATGAGGGTACAGTAGCATCCAAAGGCCTCACTGTGTGAAGCATTGTTAAAATACAAAGGAAGACCCCGTCCCTGCCCTAACGAAACAATTATCCAGTTCTACAAGGTATTTCTGGTTGAGTCTTGTTGACTTCATCGGGTGTATAAGGATCCTTCCATGCTATGCCCCTTGCAGGTAAGAAAGCTAATGACATAGGAAGTTAGGAGAAGACGTTATAACCAAATATTTATATTTTTGTACATATTTGCAATTTAAAATATGTAAGAAGATAGAGAAAATGTCACTGGCCACCATTTTCAAAACTAGAAGCCTAAAGTTAGTCTACTAAATACATATTTAAGCACCTCACTATAGCTTGGATTTTCAAAGGTGGCAAAGAATATTTGGGCATTGCATTTAGGAGGGTGTGATTGCAGCATGTGTAGAAACACCCGAGCTAGCTAGAGTAAAACTGCTTGAGTATCAATAAGAGTAAAGCAGCAGCAGAGTGGGCCATGGCAGGTCAGTTATGTACAGAGGCTTCCAGGAAGATGAAACTAGCCCATGCCATTATCTGTTGGCACAATGTCTTAAATGAAATAGTAACCAACAAATGGTGTAGAAAAGAGAGTGTATCTGAAATTTTCTTCATCTGAAACTCTCTAGTGTCAACAGCATTGTTGTTAGCTCCAGATTATTTCTTCCACAATTGGAGGATGAAAGTGATTATCTTGATTGCTTTGCTTAAGGTTCTCCGAATCTGGGCATATTCTTAGTCTTGTTTGCTTTTCCAGCAATCTCCTTCAGCTGAACCCAGTCATTTGTTTCACTGGCTTTCATTACCACTCTTAAAAAACCTAACATACACGGTGACGTGTATGTTAGGTCTTTTAGAAACCAATTTCTCAGTGGGAGTGGAATTTTCCTAGGTAAAGAGATAAATGGAGTTACCTAAGGGTTTAAACAAATGTAATTTATGTATTTTATGCAACAAAATTAATTAAACACATCATAAAAGTCTTCTATTACTGCATTTTATTTAGAAAGTAGATCACACAAGGCTAAAATTATATGTTTGATTAATTCTATTTTTTCACAAACTTTAATCATTTAAAAAGGTTGAGCTTCCACACACTAACTTTCAAACACAATTGAATGTACAATTTTTATATCCATGCACTTGAGATTTGATACTTGAGGTCTCATGATTTCTCTCCACTCTGCTGAGAATATTTTAATTTTTTTTCTCTCTTTCCACTACTCATTTTCTGACAATATATTGGCATGGGCACCTCATCAAGTTTGCATGTGTCAGTATCTCTATTTATAAAGTTATTTTCTAGTTTTTATTTTCCTCAGTATTGAGGAATGTGCAATGCAATAACTGTGATTGTACATGGTGATGATTATTGTTAACATAGTTTTAGCTGACTTTCCTACAAATAGGACATTTCTTATTAGGATGTCTACTGCCACGCTTCCTACTGGGCAACTGTTGTGTTATGTTACTGATCATTGCTTCTGTTGATATTTTATGAAATGCACTATGTCTAGTAGCTATTTCATTTAAAACTATACATAGTAGGTCCTACTTTACTTTCTTCCTGATTTGTTAGGGGGGTTATTTGATATTGTGAAACTCTTTTTTTTTCAGATCTGCAGACAGACACCTTTGTTAATATTGTTGCTGTAGAAAAGGATAATAGGCTGAACCTCTCTAGTCTGGCACCTTTGGGACCTGACCAGTGCCAAATCAGAGAATTTGCCAAACCATGGGAGGTCACTATTGTCTAGCAGCATTACCAACACTTCCACTGCTTACTGGGCTCTTAGAAGTCCTTTAGGGGTAAATTAGAGCTACATAACAGCCCAGAACACTGAGAGCCAGGACTGGTGACTGTAAAACTTTATGGGACCACAGGAAATTTGGCCACACACATGGTAAGTGGACACCTGGCTAACTAAACTCATGCTGGACTATGGATGTTGCGGACCAGAGCATGCCAGACTAGAGAGGTCTGACTACTATTATATCTTGATTATTGTTACTGCACTGACTACTGTTTTGTCAGCCTATGTTCATTTAGTAGTGATTTGCTGCTTTTCTTTTTCAAAGTATTTTTATGCTGTAAGTTGTTGTGACAGTACACTAAATAAATGGCTTTACCTGTGTGTATAAACTTGTCACATTTAGTAATGAGTCACTCTGTTTGTGCTGGGGGAGACATTGAAGTATAAGAAGTATTTCTTCGCATACCTGAAAACCTGTAGCATTTCATCTATTTCTTGTGAGTTTTGTATGCTATAAACAATGCTTGGAAAATTAAGTAAGATCCTTAAATGAAACACAGTGTGGAAAAGCAAAGTATTATTTTTATTATACAAAATCCTGTAGCCCTTACTTAAGTTAAATTCCCATTCAGTGAAAATATTGCCTGATTAGAATATAAGGATTTGGCCATTTATAAACAAAACATACTGCTTACTAGCTCAGAGAAAGGATCTAATAATAAGGTGCAATGGAGAGGAGAAAAGCCCAGTTTCTGATCCACATTGTCTCAAGAAAAAGATGAATGCAGAAATGTATATGGTTTCAAAACCATCAAATTGTCTTGCAGTATTCAGCATTAAGATAACCTTGGGCAACACCATTTTAAATAAGAATTTAAGGTAGTCATTCATATAATTTTTACCGTAGCTCATTTATTTTAAAGAGTGTTTTTAATTTGTTACCACTTTAGAAAAGAAAGATGTTTAGCCTAAGGATGCACAGTTCAAGGATAAGATAGCAAATCTTTTGAAAATCTCTTCCAGGGTTGAAAGAGCTCATTGTCAGATATTATTATATATCGTGTTAATGCTTAGAGGCCTCAGCCAGATCAGGGCACTGCTGTACTAGGCACTGTACAAATATATAGTGAGCTGCTGCACCAAAGAGATTACAGTCTAAGAGAAGTCATATGTTATTTATTGACTGAAGGCACATCCAAACTTCCAAGATCTAGGTGTTAAATCTGGCAATATATTGATAAGAAGAATGGGTCATAATATACCCTGGACTCAAATATTCCAGTAAGAAAGTTAGGTTTATCCCTCTTGGAACAAGGTTGTAATTTCTATTTTCCTATTACAATGGGGATGCTACACCTGCTGTGGGAGTCACCCTGGGAAGCCAGATGGTGTTTAGACCAGCATCCTGCCTATGCATTCTCTGGGTGAAAGCAGGAGCATCCCTAGATGAGCTGCTGGCAACTGGCACCTTAGGTGAAACGCACGATCGGCACCCCCGCCTCCAAAGCCTTCAATGGCCGTTTATCTTGGCTCCCAGGTGATCGCTTAGTTTGCCTGTATTGACGGGCTGCCACTGGGTGAAAGCCACCCTCATGGCTGTGACTCTAGAAAAGCCCTGGTGAAACAGAGTTCCTTTGGTATATAGTGAAGCAGTCCATTGCTCAGCCACCCTTGCCATAATCTGTTCTTGATCATTACTTTCCACTTTTGGGGTTCCTCTGTCCAGCTCTGCCCCTCCACAGTGAATGGTGTCTGGGAACATTTCCTGATCATTGGAGGGCTGTTCTGAATCTTGTGTCCTGAGATATGTTGGTCAGTCGTAGCAAATTCATTCTATCTCTCACTCAGAAGCTGTCATGTCCCCATAGCTGATCTGTATCTTCTGGTTGGTAGTTCAAAGGATTCCCTGTGTGGATTCTTATGTGAGTCAGCACGTATATAGTTTGGACATTAATTGCTGTTTATTTGTTAATATGACCCAATACTCCCCTGTTTTGCACTTTAACTTGTCATTTACTTCGCTGAAAAATATGACCAGATTGGACTCTGAGAGCTTTAAATTCACTTTGTGTAGCTTTAAACATCTACTGAAGGTGAAAGGCAATGGAGAATCAGGATTAAAAGCAGGGGTCCACAAACTTTTCATAGTTGCAATACTTCCACCTTGCCCTCCCAGAGCTAGGGCTGGTAGCAGGGTCATGACTCTGGGGGAGTGGGGTGAGGGGACCTGCAGATGGCATACAGCAGCCATTTGAATGGCTTTAATGTATAACAGGGGGAAGAGGGTCTATCATTTCTGCCTGGAATAGCCCTGAATCCAAAAGGTACAGAGCCACTTTTGCCCTGTTCCTTCCTGGTGTGCACTTCCTGGTCTGTGCTGCTTATTCTGTAATATATACTATATTGCTAATGCCAACTTCAAGCATTCAAAAATGAATAGGTAAGCCAATCACATTATTTTGGGGGAATTAACACTTGATGAGATTTTAAAAATAATAAATATGAATATTAATCTTTAGGATTGATGTTTTCAAGCTTTTCTCTGTACCCGTGAGGCATAACAATGTATTTTAAAAAAAATGAAAGCTGAGATTTCCACATAGCTAATGTCGGGAACTGGGGTTTAAGAAAAAGGCCAAATATTGTGAGAATTAAGATACAGAATAGTCCAGTATATAGTTTTTACTCAGTCTCAAGCCCAAGTCTGTATAAGTAGCATTGCTGACTCAAGCAACTTTCTGTTTTACAATTATAGAACACTTAATCGCTATAATATCAGAGGGGTAGCCGTGTTAGTCTGAATTTGCAAAAGCAACGAGGAGTCCTGTGGCATCTTATAGACTAACAGACTTATTGGAGCATAAGCTTTCGTGGGCAAAGACCCACTTTGTCAGATGCATGCTCTTAATTGCTATATACAGTAAAACTCCAATAGTCTGGCATCCAATAGTCCAGCACTCCTGATAGTCCGGCATCAAAATGGCAAGAGCCTAGTGAGTGAGCTTCGGCAAAAAAATGAGTCACAAGGTAACAGCGGCAGCAGCTGAACTGAGCAAAAAGGGTAAAAAAGGCTTAAAAACGAAAATATTACAGTATACTGTATACAGTATGTACAATAAAAAGGGTTAAGAACACTTTATATACAGTATATAATGTATACAGCATATATATAACCTGCTTATAGTACCTCCTGATAGTCCGGCATATTTGATAATCTGGCACCACCTAAATCCCATAGGTTCCGGATTATCGGAAGTCTACTGTACTAGCTTCATTTTCATTTTCATTTATGAAAAGATTGCTGTGTTATTGCAAAGAGAGACTCATGTCTTGGTTCTTTAAATCATGTATTATGGGATAGAAACCTAATGTTTGTTTGTTTTTAATGAGGAATTGGTAAGTCATAGAATGTGAAAGATTTTACTCTATGCATGGACATGTTTATGTAAGAATGAATTATTTCACAGAGATCTTTGTTGTCATCCAAGTTTTGATGTTACTGTAGCTTTTGAGTCTGAGTTTGAAAGTGAACACTTAATAAGTCTGAGTTTGTGAATAATGAGTGTTTTTGCATTGGACAGGCCAACAGGTCAATCTAAAAGGAAAGGTGATTGACAACATCTTGATTAGACAAACCAGAAATAATTTACATGAGGTTTCAGCTGAAGATAGAACATGAGTGGTTCTGGATGCATGTGTAAAATATGATGAATCTAAAAAAGATGTTATTACTAATATTGTATTATGGCATTTGCCTTTGTATGTGGGTAAAAGCACCTTCCTTAGCTTATTTAAGTTCTTATGGCAGAAAACTGAAATCTGTAAACAAAATTTTCCTTTAATTTTTTTCAAGTAGCCTATCCTGTTG
This sequence comes from Pelodiscus sinensis, assembly GCF_052426305.1. Taxonomy (NCBI): domain Eukaryota; kingdom Metazoa; phylum Chordata; order Testudines; family Trionychidae; genus Pelodiscus; species Pelodiscus sinensis. Next base: position 48,186,841 of record NC_143052.1, read on the forward strand.
GGTGTTACACAGATTCTTATGTAAGGCTCTTAATTATTGGACTCTTCTTTTGGGCTGGTTGCATGTAGGATGCAGGATTTCTGTCACTTGGTGACAGAGATTAGCAGGCACATTGTCAAAAATGCCAAAATACTGCTAAAATTTGCTTTGAAAACAGATCTATGATAAAAAGCTCCATTTTGTTGCTGTAGCTTAAACATCTTCAAAGCTTCCATTTTCAGCTGTTTGCCACTATATCTGTTAATGATGAACCCACATCTAATAAAGGGATTCTGTTCCTTAGTTGTTATTTGCACAGAAACCCATATTGACAGCATCATGTAATATTAACAATGAATGGTACTCCAAAAGCTAATAATTAGATATCTGAAAGATTACTTAAATTCCTACAATTATGAGTATATTAAAGTTGTATAGCATGTTCCTTGCAACTACTGTATTTTTTGTTTACTTCACAGTTTGGACCTCCTTAAAGGTAAACTGTTTGTGTACATGTGAAATGTCTACATTAAGAGCTTGGTTTTCAGCTAAGCCTCCATATACTCTTAAGGGTGTGTCTACACTGCAGCTGGACATGTCATTTCTGGTTGGAGTAGACTTTCCCAGGCTAGCAAAGTTTGAATTCATATGAATTCAAATGAAAAGAAGGCCCTTTAAGCATGCTGTGCCCTGTCTTTATTTCCACTTTTAAAATTGTCCCATGTTGTAAATTATAGAATTTAGAATTGGAATGTTTTGACTAGCTCTATTCAGGAAACAAAACAACTTGTTTCTTTTTTCTAACAGACTACATCCAGAAGTTATTTATTATAGCTAGATATAGATACACCTCTCTCTCTCTATTTATATATATATATATATAGATAGACGCATCTATCCATGTATCTATATAAAGACCTGTACAGTTCAGTATACTTACTGTCAGACAAAGGTTAAAAAAAGGAGGAAGCAGTCCATTATTATTTGGTTGCTGTCAGTGGCTTCCAAGGGGGAGAAAGAATGCAATATTGTAAAATTGTTGCCAATTAGTTCTTAAATCTGTCTGTTTCTGTATCGTAAAAGATTTAGTCCAAACTTGCAGCAGTTGCGAGTAGAGTTGTAGCAATGTGGGAAAGAAAATCAGGTTGTTGTAGCTCTTGCCCTCCATGGAAGGAGATAATACAATTGTAAAATATTAGCAAACAAGTTCTTAAATCTGCTTTGGCCTCTGTCATAGTAGCCTTAGTGAAAATATTTTAGGCAAAGCTTTAACAAAACCTGGAAGGCCGTACAAAAATGCTAAGAATTGGATTAATTGGCATAATACAAGGTGGCTGGGCACAGTTGGGGAAAGTGTCAATGTAGGGAGAATCCCCACCAAGTAAGACTGTCTCTGCAATTAGCTATCTGAACTCTAACCCTTCTAGAATAATTAATGAATAACAGAAGGGATCAAGACAAAGACACAAAGTGATTTGGTGGGTGCTAGCAAGTAATACATCAAAGAATGCTGGTAATTGGCCCTGTGGCTTTCATTCTTTGCCCTATTTCTTTCAATTCATTGACTCAAAATAATGGGTTCAGGTTCATTATCAACAGGTTTTAGCTGTAAGAGCACAACACTTCAACAAAGCTATGATTGTAGCAGTGCTGGTGGCTAAGTAAAAAGTTTAGACTGCAGAATTTGAAAGGGAAAGTAGCAGCATAGGCGTATGCTTCGTATTACGTGAAACTGTATTCACAAAATTATTCTGAGTTTCCTAAGGCTTGGTTTCCCTACAGTTACAATGCTGGAATACAGTTGGTATGGGCAGGTATGTATAACTCCACTTAAAACAGTCTTATAACAGCAGTGAATATATTGTGTTCCTTCAGCTGTATGAAATAAAATTGAACTATTGGCATCATGTGTCACATGCTTATGTCACTATTTACATATTAACAGAGGCAATTCCTTATTTTCTTTCGTTGTTTGGGAAGCATTGTGGTAAATTGCAAGTAGTTTGTTTTCAATTCCTAAAAATATGTTATTCTTTTGTAAACGTTTAGGTATTGGGGGTAGGGGGTGTTGGCCTGGATTAGACATGAACTATGTCTAACTGTTGACAAGGGTTTTATTCTATAAACTCACTGAAATATATTAACCCAGCAAAGGAGGTTCTCTTTTCATTAAAATATATACCTTTTTTTTATAGAGCATTCAAGATACAACAGAATAGTAGGGCAGGGTTCTCTAACAGGCATTTCAGATGAGTAATTGATATATATTGTTTCGCTAAGGCTCTGTATTTCCAGTTTTCCATCGCTGCTCTCATAGTTGCCCACTAGTTACAGTTTGTAGTATATGTTGTTATTTTATTAGTAATATTTGAATTAAAAGTCCATTTGCAGCAAGGATGTAATGATAAACTTGTCATTTTTGTCTAGTATTTGAGAGAGACATTTACTGATGGTTTAAGTTACATAAGCACCAATGCTGTCAGATCCTTTGTTAAGGTAAAATGTGGATTTGAGCACAGTGAATGTGAAAAATGGTGCAGGTGCTTCAATGACCACATTACACTTTCAAACCGCTTCAGAATACTGAACATTTCAAAACATTGAACAGTGAAAGTATGTCTTACATTCGTCATTAAATTAAGAAGCACATAACTTGCTGTTTCAGCCATATGACCTGGTCCAAAGCCTACTAAATTCAGTGGAAAAACTCTTATTGGTTCCAATGGGTTTTGGATGAATACCTAATTATGAAATAGCTGCTGTTGCTATTATTGGCTGCTTGAACATTCTAGGTCAGGTTCTGAACTCATTTACACCTATATCTATTGGATTAGCTGCATTGGCCTCAGTGGAGGTACTCTGCCTTTACTCTGTACAACAGAAGTCAGAATCTCATCCTATGCATTTTAAAGTTTGCAGATATTAAATCAGAAACTCAGTGGTTAACCTCTTGGTTGCTTCACAGTTTACAATCTTGTACAATAATAGAGGTGGATAAAAAGTTCCCATGCCATTTCATGTTGATCATACTTAGGCTTCTGAGATGACATTTGTGGAACATTCACATATAAGTATGATGAGTCAGACTGTAAATATAGCAGGCAAAATCCATGCTAGTGGTCCATTTATAGGCATTATAGACAGATGTCTTTGTCATGCTTTTGGTTTCATCATGTATGACATTTGTAGAGCTTCTGTGTTAACCGACCGTTGTTTACTTACCAACAAATCATTTGCAGAAAAACTTTGTAGGACGCAGAAAAGATCATCCCAAAAAATATTGAGATAAAATGGTTGAGCAACATTTTTGGTTTTTATGATGATTTCACTTTAGATTTTGTATATAAAACAGGTAAACAATATGTGAAATAAGGTTGAACTAATGATCTGAGACAGGATCAAGAGGATTGTGCTCCTAAGTTCAGATTTTAGCTCGGACACCAGCTTTTTATGTAAGGCAGATGTACTTCTTGGCCTCAATTTTCCTATCAGGAAAATGGGTAGGATAAAATTTAACTGTAATTCTTGAGAGTGTTGTTTTTAAAAGCACTGTGAAGGTGATGAACTTTGTGTAAGTGTTAAATACTCTTCTTGTTCTTCATGCTACTACCTATTGGTAGAATAATAAGAAATAGATACTATCATAAAATAAAATTGTATAGCATATGAGCTACAGAAAAGTGATTCCCCACTAAATCATAAGAACTCATTGATTACGACAGAGGTTGATTCCTTCCCCTGATGTGGTCATGCTTTTTAGGACAGTCACTTCTCTTTGTGCACCTTTGTAATCTTCAACTGAACAAGCAATTATTTGTCATGTATTGAAAAAAAGTGCAGGTTATAAAAATACCTTTGCCTTCAGTAATAAGAATATTAACTTCCTTGGACATTTATGTTTGGGATATGGAGGGTGTGTGAGGCTTGAGAATCCTGATGGTAGCTTGGAAAACTGGAGGCTTTGTTTTAAATTAAACGTGCTTCTTAGTTTTCTTGATAGTCATATATCCAGACCTCCATGAATGAGTGTAGATTTACATGAACTCTTGAGATGTGTGGTTGATAAAATATCTGTTATTGTTTCTACCAGTAGAAACAAAAATATACCTGCGCTGGAGGGCTAATCTAAATTGCTCATTGCTCGTGGAAATATGAAGGAAAACCCACCTTTGAGCATATACAGTGCCTTGCAACTCTATCGGATGTTATCCCCACCTTTCCAAAGTCAACAACATTTTCCACTCTAGCCTACAGGCAGGCAGTTTTTTCTAGGTACTGATAATGAGTGCTGCACATGAATATTGACAGATGATTATATTTGGTAGCAGGATGTGTCTTATATTTTGGGGGACCAATTAAGACATTTTTTGCCCCTCACCTGTAACCTATTCCTGTCCATTATTGTGAGTAGGGACAACTTAAACATTTTTAAATAGGATTATTGGACAAGAAGCTTAGCTGTTTTATATAAAATGTGTGCAGATGATAGAGGAGATTTTTACATGGATTTAGATCGGTTTCTGTTCTCCAGTCTTGAAAAGGTAGATAGTAAACTCTTTTAAAAATGAAAGCTGAGACTCTCTTTTCAATTTCTAGTTTCTCCATATTATTTACTTATCCATATGTTCAATATTTACTCACCTGTACAGTGCAAGGGACTCTGCGGCTGGTGGCCCACTGGAAAATTTGATTCAAAATAGCTCTTAAGTATTTGTTTAACCAAGTCCATTCTTGCTCAGGAAAGCACATTGTTTATGCATATGTTTAAATTAAACACGTTCTTAACTTTAAACATATAAGTGCCATTCCTCAATAAGGATGATTTCTTAAATCAAGGCCTCTGTTTGGCAAATATTCATGTGTTTAAATGTCTCAAAAACTGTAAAACGGATCCTAATTGTATTGTCCTCACATGGCCCATTGTGTTCTTTTAGGCATGTAACTCTTCCCCCCACCCCAGCAAATTAAAAAAAAAATCCATTATTACATCTCGTGAAGTTCCATGTTGGATTAGGCGGAGGAAAACACAGGGCATCAATAGTTAGAACATAGGTCTTGAGTCTGTAATTCTGGGTTTCATTCCTAATTCTGCCAGCAAAGCTGTATAACCTTAGGTACATCCTTTCATTTCTTTGAGTCAGTTTCCACATCTGTCCGATAACAATACGTACCTATGTAATACCTTTGGGATTCTGAAATTAAGATGTTTGGAGTACTGTGGTTATTTTATTATGAAAATAGTTCATTAAAATGATTAATTTTCATGATCATTAGTAGCAAAGTTAGTTTGATAGATATTTTTGTGAACTCCCTCATGGCTAATGTTTTACCTGTTTTCAGACGTTCTCATGTGGTGGGCTGATGACATCCTCTTTTGATTTCAAACAGAAGGATGTAAGGACTTTGTCAGATGACAGAGACTTGGAGTCCTGATGTACATTGCAGGCGAGGGAGGGCCTCTCTCAGCCTCCTTTTTCCAAGCTCCATGTTGATTTCATGGAAAGCAATGACTATAAGTGAAGGGAAGAGGCAACACGGGGCACATGGGAAGAGAAAGGGCAGTATAGGACATTACCTCTACTTTTGTGTTTCATTGGCCAGTTCACGAAGACGGCATGGCCTGATGGGTTCCTCCATCCTTCCCCTTGTCTATAAATGGCTCTTCATAGGCCAAAGCTGCCATCTTGCACCTGAACTGTGCCATTCACCCTCCTTACTTGGCTTTTGTTGTAGTTTACATGGGTTGGTTTTCCAGGATTCCCATGGGCCTGGCCTCCTTAAGGTGTCAGGATTTTCTCACAGGGTAAAAAAAAATGCACATGGACTTTTTCATTTCACCGCATGGGATTTAATTCTGTTGAATTTATTGCAAAATTTGCCGGTATCTAATGGTTTGAGTGCTGGATTGTAAATGATTGTTCCCTGGGTAAACCCAAGCATGACACTCATGCAACTTGTGTTAGATCCTAAATTGCTTGAAAGACAGAGACCCCCGCATTTGTACCCTCATCCCACTACAAGAGGATTTCCAGTTATCTAGCCTGATTACTTTATTTGGAAGGCTATACAGGGTGCAACTTGCATTCTTGCTACTTTTAGCTTGAAGATGAAATTTGCCACAATGGACCTGTTCCTGTCTAGGGTTCAGTTACTAATCTCTTGGCTATGTCACAGTTAAAAGAAGTTGTAGCATGTTGCTTAAACCCATTCTCAGGCTTGTTTGCTTATATATTCTGAATAATGCCTCCTGCACTTGTGAATCTTGCAAATTAAAGTTAGCTTAGGGTCACCTTAATAGAAATAAATAAAAAGCCCATGAAAATACCGTACTTGTTACTTTATATAATTCATTTCCTCCATTCCATCCCCCTTCAGATATACCTAATCTCTTCTGGTATTCCCTGATGTAATAAGAGGCCCCTTCACTGAAACATATCTAGAAAAACAGAAGGAGAAGATGTGTGTCCTTTAGTTGTGAATCTTTGGACAAGTAGGTATAAATATTCTATATGGGGGCAGTTGAATCTCTTTAGATACACATGCGATATTAATGTCAGTCAACCCCCAAGATGAGGGGAAAAAATGTTTTTCTGAGGGCTTCAGAATATAGCACCAACATTTAAAAAAAGCTCGTGGAACTTACGATTTTTACAATTATTCTTAATTCTGAAGAAATTGCATTATAAGAAGACCATGATTATAGCACTTTTTAATCTCAGTTCAACAAACATTTCTGCATCACTACATATACCTGAGTTACCCTTTTAAATACCTAAACCTTGATCCATATTCAGAGCTTTTTTTCCCCTTGAGTGTGCCTGCTGAGATGAAAGAGTCATCTCATCATATATTAATTTTGTCTCGTGAATGGAATATCCTTATGTGACAGCTTTTGGGATATGTTTGCTGGTACATTGGAGAATGTATCACCTTTAAAGTAATTGTTCAATTTTTCCTTTCAGCTCAAAAAAAATTTTTTTGGGTTGGGGTGTTACACAGGGTCCATTTCTATTTACCACATTCAGTTGTTTTACAATTACATGAAGTTAATTTTGTGAGGAAACTATTCATCTTTGTTAAGTCACTGCTTGTTTCCCAAGAGATCCAAATCCTACCTCAATCTGTAGGTCTGCAGACAGCCCTAGTCAAGTGAAGTGGGTGCTTCCTTGGTGGAATTAGGGGAGCTGCAGACCTCTGATCCTTAGGTGCTTGTGTAACCACCATCAGGCGAATTTGAACCAGAGATCTCTGAAGCAGAGTGTAGGAGCCTCTACCCTCTGAGCGAAAAGCCAGTTTGCTCCCAGCCCATGGTGTAGAGGTCTCTTAATCTTAACTGTTGTTGTGGTCCAGGTACCACTTGCATTGCTCAGTAAGCACACTAGGGGTATGTCTAGACTACATGGCTCCGTCGACGGAGCCATGTAAACTAGTTTACCCGGCATAGGCAAAGAAGCGGGGATTTAAATAATCCCTGCTTCATTAAAATAAACATGGCCACCCCGCTTTGCCGACAATCAGCTGATCTGGCACAACGCGGTAGACTAGACGTGGATCGATCGGCTGGGGAAGCCTTTGCTGTAAGCCTCGTTTCACGAGGCATAAGGGATCGGTCGGCAAAGGCTTCCCCAGCCGACCGATCTACGTCTAGACTACCGCGCTGTGCCAGATCAGCTGATTGTCGGCACAGCGCGGCGGCCATGTTTATTTTAATGAAGCGGGGATTATTTAAATCCCCGCTTCTTTGCCTATGCCGGGTAAACTAGTTTACATGGCTCTGTAGATGGAGCCACGTAGTCTAGACATACCCTGGGGGTGTGTGGGTTACACTTGCTGGGGATGAGGCAGGGGATATAAAACCACCTGGATCCACCAGCCAGACCCTTGGGAAAGGATTCTCTTTAATAACTCAGAGCTCTCCCCATCTGGCCCTCCTTTGTCACCTCCAACAGATAAATCCACAGCTTATAGCAACATGTATTACTAGCACCTAAATGCATAGCCTTAAACTTTCACTATGAAATTTCATCCCATTTCTATTATTTCAGCTTTCCAGATCATCCAGATCTCTCGTATGAAATCCCAGCCCTTCTCCTTAATGGAAATACCTTCCAACTCTGTGTTGGTCTGCACATTTTTAGTGTACTCCCAAAGGTCAAGGTCATTAATAAAAACATTAAATGTGATTTGTCCCAAGACGGATCCCTTGGGGGATCTCCACTTATAACCCTCTCCAGCCTGACAGTTCACCTCTCAGTATGACCCATTGTTGTCTCCTCTTTAACCAGTTCCTTATCCACCTTTCAATTGTCTCATAATCATCATATTTTCCGATTTAACTAATTTCTCATGTCTAACTGTATCAAATGCCTTACGAAAATCCAGAATGATGAAATCTACTACATTTCCCTTGTCTAAAAGATTAATTATGTTACAGATTGTGCCAGACCAACCTGATCACCATCTACCTTTTGTAAAATCATGTTGTATTTTATCCTAGTTCATTTATCTCTATGTCCTTAACTCCTTTCTCTTTGTTCTAAGTCCTTGCGTACAACTGAGGTCAAACTAAAATGCTTGCAATTTTCCAGATTACTTTTCCCCTTCTTAAAAATAGGAACTCTGGTTCCAGCTGCAAGGAAGTACTTTAACTACGGAACAGTGATTAACTCTTTAGACATTAGTCATTGATTTAAATGCTTATCTATTAACTTTAGTTGAATTTGCCATGCTTTTTTTGTGACAGGAACTGATTGAAAATAACTTGTTAACCAATGCCTCTGGATTGAAATCATGTCACAATTATACTACTGTTCCTCTTGGGTCGTTGTATTGCGCCATAACTAACAGGGGTTATGCTAGGCCATTAACCTAACATACTACTTCCTGAGGAGACATGAACATTATATTTCCCAGTTTGCTAAAATTATTTTTTTTATGAATCAGTAGCCATAATGACTCAGAGTATGATCTTTCACTGCTTACCCATGCAAAACTTCTGGTAAATTCAGTGAAAGACTTGCCTGTACATTCAATGCAAGACTACATTCAGGTAATTGTATATGCACTGTAAGCTACTCACACTTTTATAGTATATATTTATGCTTGACACAATTTTAACTTTTAAAAAATGTTGATGAATATTTTTATTTAAGCTATTTTATACTTTCCATTTAAATTTTCACTGTTGACTAAATTATGGGGTTTAAGCCTTTATTTTTATCATCGTAAATTTTCCAAAATTGCCAGCAATGAAAGCTATGTGTCAGACAATTATTTAAGGATACTTACAGCTTTATAATGATTAAAATATAAATAGCATCACACAACATAATATACAAAAGTGAATACCCTTAAATCAAATTCCTAGAAGTGTTCAAGAAGCATTTTTCTCACTTTGAAAATACATATATATTGTGATCATCATAGATGGAAATATTTTTAGTCAGTTTGTATGTGAAGTCTATTTAACTCTCCCCCGGAATATCAGACTGTCTATTTAGTTGCCTAGATTTATGTTGATTTAAGATAACATTTCCAAAAGTATCTAACTTGCTTAGGAGCTTCAGTCGCATTCTCAAAAGTGACTTATGTCCAACATTGCTGTTTTCAGCATTGCAATGCTTAACTGATTAAGGCCATTTGTCTAAGTACCTAAATGCCTTTTAAAAATGAGATGTAGGCTCCTAAATCAGTTAGGTGTTCCAAGGTTGGGTGCACAGTGCCTAAATACCTTTAAAAACTCTAAGCCAGGGCTACTCAACACGTGTGGGCCACATGTGGCCTGCGGCCTGTTTGCGGCCTGCAGGTGGGAGCCAAAACCAAAAAGTAGTCAATAAATGGTTTTCTGTTGATTTGTGTTTCAGTAGTTAAATTCCTGGACTGTCATTTCTCATTAAAAGTGCTGTCGTATGGGTAGAAATTGGGAAAATATTGCATTTTATTAATATCAGCAGAACTGACTTAAATGGGCCCTACGTGTTGTGTAGTCTTGCCTTAATCTTTGTATTTATGCCTGCCAGTGTGAAGGAAGCTATTTTCATATATTTGCATATATATTTGCATGTATTTGCAACCACTTAAGTTGCAGCCCTTGGCATGCGCTGTGAGTATCATTGTGGCCCCTGGGGCTTCCAAAGTTGAGTAGCCCTGTTCTAGGCCTAGGAATGTAAAACTGACTAAAAGCTAGTGGAAGTTAAGCTCCTGAGGGTTAGATTTTCAAAGGTGCTTAGGTGAGTTACAAAAGGGTCTACATGGCTAACTTCCACTGGTGGTTGTGAAATTCCCCAGGGTACGATCAGGACTGTTGGACAGCTTTGTCCCCTCAGTTCTTCAATCTGGGATGTTTTTCACACTGTTTTGTTGTGATAATGACAACTTCTGGCCTTGCTCACCCTTGCATCTAGCATGAAAATTACTCGCAGCGGAGATTCCCAAACACTTTAATACGAACATACTCACTTAGATAAATGATAAGACAAAAAGGTAGATTTGTGATTACAAGTAAGGAGGTGTAAATTAGAATCGGTTACCAAGAAATAAAAGGTAAAATGCAAACTAATGCCTAACCTAACAAGCTAAATGAATCCAAAGCAAAGGTTTTTCTCACCACACACATTTCCTCAGTGAACTCCTTCAGTCATAATCCCTCCTCTCAATTCAGTGTTTCTTCAGGTATTGAAATCATGAGCAGAAAGAAAGCATTTGGGGACTTCTTTTTAAATTTCCTATAGTTCTCTTTTCTCTTTAGAGATTATCTCTTTCTGGGGAACAGAAGACAGGAGGCCTGGAGAACAGGAACAACTAGCTGTACCTTTGCCAATATATACATTTCTTGCTCACTGTCTTCTTCCTGCCAAAGAATGGCCATTTAATCAGGTGAAAGTTCACCTGATTACGTTGACGCCTGACTGAAGGGTTGGCTAGCTTTGTCTCTGATGAAGTGGCCTGAAGCTGTTTTCCCAGGCTTGGAACATGCCTCATACAGTAGAATTTTATAACTTTGCATACAATGTTGCCATACAGTTTACCAGGACAGTTATGTTCAGCAGATTATGATTTTTTCCAAATTATACCTCACAAGACATACTTTATACAAAATTTATCATAGACTTGTAAAAAGGGTAACTATAAGAATAGTCTCTCTCAGTGGTCCGTATCCAATCGACATCCATACTGCTATTTTACTTTAATGGAACTGTGCTTAGTTATTAGCGGAAGATCTGGCCCTGTAAGTACAGAATGAGACAGGACATTAGTTTAAAAGACTGTATGTCAGAGGGACTCCTTCCTTTAATAAAAAGGGAGCAGAGGACCCATGCACCTAACATGATTACCTGCTACCCAGTAGGTCTTAAGGGAGGCACCTGCACCTTTCCCAGAGGAGATTGCTAACAACCACCTGCAGCTGTGTCTCCCTTGATAACACACAGGTTCATTCCCTTTAGCCAGGTGCACTGCTTCCTCCCTCCCACCCCCATTCTTAAGGGAGCCAGTCACTCTGGGTATGTCTAGACTACATGGCTCCGTCGATGGAGGTTTCTAGGCGTAGGGAAATGAAGCGGCAATTTAAATAATCGCTGCTTCATTTACATCAAAATGTCTGCCACGCTGTGCCGAACAGCTGTTTGGCGGCACAGCACAGTAGTCTGAATACTCTACAGTCGACAAGGGAAGCACTTGTCGAGCGCCCCATTATGCCTCGTGAAATGAGGTTTACCCGGGGCAGTCGATAAGGGCTTCCCTTGTCGACCGCGGAGCATCCAGACTACCGCTCTGTGCCGCCAAACAGCTGATCAGCACAGCGTGGCAGATATTTTGATGTAAATGAAGTGGCGATTATTTAAATTGCAGCTTCATTTCCCTTTTTTCGAGTGCACTAATCTACATGGCTCCGTCGATGGAGCCTTGTAGTTTAGACGTACCCTCTGTGACAAATGTGCATCTTACACATTGTTGCAGAATTAATAAATGACATTCCTAGTAGCGGTCATAAATTGCTGTAATCTTCATTTCTGGAAAGCTAAATTTTAGCATTAGTCTTCAATAGACTATTATTATGGATTTATGTTAAGATACAATGAAAGATTTTAAAAAGACTCTCACATTTAGAATGCAAGATTTCTTTAATAGTCCCAGTAAAAATCATCTGAACAAACCAGAGCACAATCTAATAATTTAATCCAAGCCTAATGCTCTTTGTTCTGAATGCTTCTGGAAGGCAGCAAAACTGAAGAGTGATAACAAAGTTAGGTTCTAAAACACACATTGCATTTTAAATTTTATCTGTTTAAGTTTGATTTACATATAAAAAGACTAAGCATACTGCATACCTTTGAATTTCAAGAATGTTCAACACCTGAACTGACAGGAGACTCCAAAGGTGACAATTAGTGATAGGAAGAACAACTCTTGCAGAATTCTTATCTGTGTTAATTTCACAAGTTGTTTACACATGCTATGGTGGGAATTGCAAATGCATTTGAAAAAAATGTAAATCAAAGAAGCTGACTTGAACTGTGGCTATAAAAGGGGAACAAAGGTGGCTTTTAAACTGTTTGCATAGCACCAGTCTTCAATTACAGACAGTCCCCGGGTTACGTATAAGATAGGGACTATAGGTTTGTTCTTAAGTTGAATTTGTATGTAAGTGGGAACTGGCTCCAGATTCAGCTGCTGCCACTGAAACTGACCAGGGGCTGACTATAGGAAGCTGGAGGCAGAGTTGCTCTGCCCCCAGCTTCCTGGAATCAGCCTGATCAGTTTCAACAGCTGCTGAATCTCAAGCCTGGGACAGAACAGCTGGGGTGCTGCCCGGTAGGTTCCCACAGGACCAACCCGGCAGCACGCCAGCTGCTCTACCCGAGGCGTCCCGCAACAAAAGCCTGGTCTGCTGGGGGGGGGGGGGTGCACTAGATGCGCCTCCTCCCCCCCCAGCAGACCAGGGAGACCCGAGCAAAGCCGCACAGGCGGAGGGACCCCGCCGCCTGTGCGGCTTTGCTCCTGTCTCCCTGGTCTGCTGGGGGGTCGAGCAAAGCCGCTGGACCCCCCCGAGCAGACCAGGGACACCCGAGCAAAGCCTTCGCCTGGGCGGCTTTGCTCATTTGCCCGGGAACAAAGCCACCCAGGCAGTGGGACTCCCGCCGCCTGGGCGGCTTTGCTCCTGTCCCCCTGGTCTGCTGGGGGGGGGGGTCCAGCAAAGCCGCTGGACCCCCCCAGCAGACCAGGGACACCCGAGCAAAGCCGCCGCCTGGGCGGCTTTGCTCGTTTGCCCGGGAGCAAAGCCGCCCAGGCAGTGGGACTCCCGCCGCCTGGGTGGCTTTGTTCCTGTCCCCCTGGAGGAATAAGAGAATAATTCAAGTAGGAATAAGAGATCCTCCGGAATAGGGCTTTATTCCGGAGAATCGCGCCAGTCTGGACGCTCTTTTCCGGCTTTTCCTCAAACCGGAAAAAAAGCGGTGGCCATGTTTATTTAAATCCCGCGGGGGATATTTAAATCCCCCGCACATTTCCCTATTCCAAAGTTCTAAATTAGCATGGCTATTCCGAAGAAGGGGCCAGTGTAGACGTAGCCTGAGTGTCCAGGGATACTGGAGTGCTCTCCTACTGTTTTTGAATGTTACCATTCTTGATATCTGATTTGTGTTCATTTATTCTTTTGCATAGAGACAGCCTGGTATGTGGCAGAGGGGCATTGTTGGTACATGAAGTCATATATCTCATTAGTACAAGTGCAGGTCAATGAGCCCATGAAAGTATGACTGATGTGCTTAGGTCCTATGATAGTGTCACTAAGGTAGATATGTGGACTGGGTTGGCAATAGCATTTGTTGCAGGGATTGGTGCCTGGGTTAGTGTTTCTGTTGTGTGAAATGTAGTTGGTGGTTTTGGTTTCATGTTGGGGTTGTTTGCAAGTAAGGATTGGCCTGCCTCCTAAGGTTTCTGAGGGTGAGAGATCATCATTTAGGCTAGGTTGTAGATCCTTGATGGTGGGGAGGAGATGTTTTAGCTGGGGGTTGTCGGCAATGGCCGGAGTGTTCTGTTACTTTCTTTGTTGAGTCTGTCCTGAGGTAGGTGACTTCTGGGTACACATCTGGCTGTGCAAATCTCTTTCTTTACTTTTCCAGGTGGGTATTGTAATCTTAAGAACATTTAATAGAGATTATTTATGTATTTGTCTGAGGGATTGTTGCAAATGTGGTTGTATCTTTGGGCTTGACTATAGACAATGGATTGTGTGATGCATTCTAGATGAAAGCTGGAGGCATGCACAGTAACTCTTCATTTAATACTGTAGTTATGTCCCCGAAAAATGGTACTTTAAGCAAAACAATGTTAAGTGACTCCAATTTCCCCATAAGAATTAAAATAAATAGGAAGGCTTAGGTTCTAGGATTTTTTTCCCGGCAGACAAAAGGCAGAATACACAGTAAAAGTTTGAAACAAACAGTTCAATACTGTACACAGCAGTGGTGATTGTGAAGCTCAGCCGAGGGGGGGAGCCAGAAGGTGAATATTTCCCAGGGAATCTTTTGCTACTAAATGATGATCTAGCACTCGGCTGAGCCCTCAAGGGTTAACACATTGTTGTAAATGTAGCCTCACACTCTAAAGGGCAGTCATGCCAGAGTAGCTGTGTGTTGATTGCTCAGTGTGGTGGCTCCATTCTCTGCTCCTTTTGCCATTATCGTTCTTGGGAATTTGTATCTGAAGATATCTGCATCCACAGATATAAATTTGTATCTACACAGGGAGATCTAAAAATCAAGCAACTGTGCACATAAAAGTCTTCAGATAGATACTTGAGATACATAAGTGAGTCCAAAACTCGGACATTTGGGGTATGTCTAGACTACAGAGTTTTTTTTAAAAAAGTGGCCTTTTTTTGAAAAAACTTTCCCTGAGTCTAGACTGCAGCTGTGTTCTTTCGAAATTAAATTGAAAGAACATGACAATTTTTTCGACCATGGAAAACCTCATTTTACGAGGAATAGCACCTATTTTCAAAAGTGCTCTTTTGAAAAAAGGCGTTATTGAATGCAAACAGGGCTTTTTCGAAAGAGAGCATCCAGATTGCAGCTACATCCAGAAAAGTGGCTCTGTATCCAGAAAAGCGGCTCTCTTTTTTGAAAATACTGGTTCTGTCTAGACGATTTCTTTCAAAAGAGGCTTTTTTGAAAGAGTCTTTCGAAAAAGCCTCTTTCAAAAGAGGCTTGTAGTCTTAGACGTAGCATTGAAGTTTGGTTGGAAAGAAATGTAAGTGTGAGCTGGGGGAACTTGTAACAAAAGTCTCAGACTAAACTCACTTTATGAAAAATGTTAGCAAAAAAAAAAAATAGTCAGGAAGAGAAAATGTGTATGGCTCATCTTTCTTTGAAATTGGTGCACAGCTCCAAGGCAAATGCACATCTCTTTCACTTTAAGGATGGCCCCATACTCCCTTCCTCTTCCTGAGCAATTGACTCTGCTGGCCTGTACTTTGGGGGGCAGGGAGCCGGGGGGGGGGGGGGGGAGGTAGCCATGGTTTCACTATCTCTCACCTTACTTATAGCAGAAAGGTATTTTCATTTTTAGGTGCTTAACAAACATCAGCACTAAAGAAATCAGGAGTGAATTTGTGCGGAGAAAATAAGTTCAGCCAAGCCTAAATAAAACCTGTGAGGTTTGGAAAAGTAAGAACTCAGGTCCCAATGGTCATCAGGGACCCATTGTGTTAGACACTATACAGATACATACTTCCAGATCCTCCCTGCCCTAAGGATCTCACGGTTTAAATAGATAAGACAGTCAAAAGGAGACAGAGGAAAGAATGGCAAATTGAGATGCCCAGGTTCACATAACAGGTCACTTTCATCCCTAAAATAAAGCCCTCATATCCCAGCTCAGGACTCTTAGTCTGGTGTGCAATTTACTAAACCTGACTTGGTTAGAATATTTTTCACTCCGCTTTCACACATTCCCACACCCTGACACTTAGTTCTGTATTTCCTGGTTTCAGGCAGTGCAGGGTTGGAGACAGTTGTCAAAATAGCAGTGGGGGAAGAAAAGAACCTTCTCTCTTAGACTTTCTGCCTAACCAGAAACAAGAAGTACTGAAAATGTTCAGCGAGAGCCAGACTCTCACAGGACTTTCAGTTTTGTAGACACAATGGGCCAAATGTGTCTGTGCTGCACACCAGTTAAACTCCATGGACTTAACTGGAATTGTTCCCACTTGAACCAAGTTTGAACTTGGCCCAATAAATATGGAGGGTTTTATTTGTCCTTCATGGTAGGTAAAGGCAGCCTTATGTAGTTGATTAAATAAAAATTGTATCTCTAAGGGTATGTCTACACTAGCCCCCTAGTTCAATCTAGGGAGCCTAATGACGGCGACCGAAATTGCAAAATATCCCATGCTTCATTAGCATGTTCCCGGCTGGTTGCCATTTTAGAAATTGACTAGCCCGAAGTAACTGCCCACGTCTACACGTGGCAGTGAAACGGGATTCCAAATTAAAGCCCTAAATCGAATTAGCTATTAAACCTCATTCCAGGAGGAATAACAGCTAATTCGATTTAGGGCTTTAATTCGGAATCCTGTTTCACTGCCGCATGTAGATGCAGGCAAATACTTCAGGCTAGTCAATTTCTAAAATGGTGACTGACCAGGAACATGCTAATGAAGCCGGGATATTTAAATCCTGCTCTTCATTTGCAATTTCGGTAGCCCTCATTAGCCTCCCTAGATCGAACTAGGGGGCTAGTATAGATGTACCCTAACACATTGATAAAGTATTTAAGGCAGATAAACAAAAGCTGGCATTTTATACAATTTTAACCTTAATGAACTTGTTTAGCTTCAGCCCTGGAATGTTCCAGCCTCTGCTGATTTAGCCAAAAAAGCTGGGGTTTCAAGTCTATGTAAGGTGGTTTAATAGGGTGCTGAGATGGCTGGGTGGTCTCGCAGTTAGCACATCTGATGCTCCCAACCGTGAGTGACCCAAATTGTGCAGCCTCTTCACAAGCCTGTCCTGAACTAAGTCAGGTTCTTTCCTTTTCATCCTTCTCCAGGCCTGACATTGGCTGCAGGCATAGCAAGGCAGGGCTAGCTGGTTCTCACTAATCCTGCTGCTGGCTTAAGGGCTTTCTTCTCCGTCACAGTGGGGGCAAGATGTGAGGTCCCCCCAGATTCCCCTATGCTAAGGGGGCCAGAAATGCCAACATTGACCTCAAAATGGTGTGGATAAGGAGGTTGCACAGCCAGAGGGGACAATGGGATTTGTTCTTTCCCAATCTATTCCAAAAAGCATGCATCAGCAGGGCTCCTATCGAGCACTGGATGTGTTACGGCTTGATTCTGCCAAGTGCTCAGTGCCTTCTGGATGTTTTCATCTCCCATTCAGGCTAATGATGCTGGGGGTGCTCTGAGAAATGGAGAAGGCATCCAGCACCTTTCAAGAGCTACTTTAAAGTTCTCCCTTTCCAGATTCCCTGAGAAGAGCCAAACTCTAAGTGTTGCTTGTCTTACCCCAGGGATAAATCCTTTTGTTGGTGACTATGGCCCTTTCAGGGGTAAAGGGCTATAGGTTGCAACCCATATGCCACTACCTACAGAGCATTCCTTGCCTGAGTCCGCAGCTTCTTGCATTTCACAGTGAAATCCCAGAAAGAATGTCTAACCAATTATAAACATCGACAGGAATCCTAGTTTATCTTTATAGTTATTAACACGATGGTAAGTTAAAATATTCCTACTTTCTAACCAAACTGAATTAATCAAACTTATCTTTCTCTTTGATGCCCACTACTCATCTTCCATGATGCATTCTGCAAAATGCTCAAAGGGTTAAATTAAAGATGAAACAGCATGCAGGAGTGTTTGGCAGAGGGTCCCCTCCCCCCCCCAACCTCTCAAAATCATATTTAAATGATAAAAAGCCTGTCTACAGGGTTAGTTCCAAACTGTAGAGTTCCTGTTATATTTAATAATGTAACTTCATACATAATGATAAAACTTAATTCTTTAAATTTAATTTCTGGAATTACCGGAATGAATTTCCTATTGATGTACAAGAAGAGTTGAAATGATGCACTGTTTATCTGAATATTGTTTAAAGTTAATTGTTTATATGATTCAGACTTTTTTCAGTGGACTTAATGATTAAGCCCTTCTTTTATTTTAATTCCTTCAACTTCATTGTTTTTTTCTGAGTTCCTATCATTGCAATTAGATTTTATTTTAAATTTAATCTAAGTAGAAATGTGCTCTATTAGTATGTTATGTAGGTTTGCCAAGAGCATGCGCTAGTGAGGACAGTTGGTGCTTAGTGTTTGGAACAACTTCATTACATAGGATATTCCCAAAGGCAGATGGCCTGACAGCAGAAGCATGGCTGGGAGTTTACTTTCTTTTTTAGTCTTTTTCCATCAAACAGGAACAAAAGGCACATTCAGTGAAACTGAAAATTGATAAATAAACTTTCTTTTAACGTAATAAGATGTAACTTGTGGAACTCATTGCCATAAGATATCTTAGAAGCCAAAAGATAAGCCAGAATCCATTTGCAGTTAAGGTAGAACCAGAGGTGAAAGTAACAAGTATCAAGAGCTGGCTGAGCTGCAGGAAAAGCCAGCAAGGAGCTTTTTAAAGATCTGGCAGGAACCTGGGTTGCAATAGGACAGAACCTATAAGAAATGTTAAGTTACTTTCACCCCTAATTAGAACAATTTTTTTTAGCAGAGATAAATATTTATGATTCAGGGCAAAAGCCAATCACTAACTGCTAAGGGTTAGCAAGAAACTTAATCAGGGACAGGTTATTTCCGTAAACATCTATGTCCATTTAGATCATCTATTATTTGCCACTTCAGAGAAAGGATGCTAGACTAGACAGACCAGGGGTTTAATTTGGTATGACTTTTTCTTATGTCCCTATACCATCTCTGGCAATCACTCCTTTTCATAGGCTTGCAGTAAATACAGTGGAACCTTAGAATTACAAACACCAGTCAACCACACACCTTGTTTGGAACCAGTAATATACAATCAGGCAGCAGCAGAGACGGGGAAAAAATGAAACAAAACCCACATACCATATAGCATTGTGTTAAATGCAAACAAACAAAAAAAAGGAAAATCTTTTATTTGACAAGGTAGGGAACTATTTCTGCGCTTGCTTCGTTTAAATTCAGATGGTTAAAAACTGCATTTTTCTTCTGCATAGTAAAATTTCAAAGCTGTAATGAGTCAATGTTAAGTTGTAAACTTTTGAAACAATATCCAGAATGTTTTGTTTGAGGTTACAAACATTTCAGAGTTATGAACAATCTCCATTCCTGAAGTGTTTGTAATTCTCAGACTCTACTGTACTGTGTTTTCTGTTTGATCTCTTTGCTCATGCAGTTGTAAGTGGATCAGTCCTCCCTTGCCCCAAAACCTAAACAGGCTCATATTCCCACATGAGAGCCTGAGCCAGGCTATCCCCAAATCTTTGAATGAAAGAGTGAACATTTCTTTAGTTCCAGGTGGTGGGTTGGTTCCTAGTTCACAGGAAAGGGTTTATCTCTTAACTCCAAACCTGTCAGCCTTATAAAGGAGAGATTCCTTTGGACCAAGAAGCAATAATTAAATCTGGAATGAGCAGCAGGGACTTATTAGCCAATGGTAGACCATCTATCAGAAAAAAGCAAGTTCCATTGGTCAGAAAGGCTGTGTCTAAACTACACCCCTCTGTTGGCAGAGGGATGTAAATTGGACGTATTGAAAGTGCAAATGAAGCGGGGATTTAAATATCCCACGCTTCATTTGCATAATGGCGGCTGCCGCTTTTTTCCAAAACGGAGCGTTTTGAAAACAGAAATGCCCCATTTTGAAATATCCTGTACTCCTGAGAAATACTCCTGAGGAGTACAGGATCTTTGAAAAGGGGCATTTCTGTTGAAAATGCCCCATCTAAACTGCTGTTTTTTTCGAAAAGCCCCGTTTCGGAAAAAAGCGGTGGCTACCATTATGCAAATGAAGCACAGGATATTTAAATCCCCACTTCATTTGCACTTTTGATACGTCTAATTTACATCCCTCTGCCGACAGAGGGGTATAGTTTAGATGCAGCCAATGTGTGGCACTTTTGCCACATCAAACTCTTGCAATGCAAAGCCAACTGAAAAGGCTGCTTTATATAGACATATCAGTGAATTGGTTATTGCATTGGATATGATTCTCTTCAGGCCCGTACACAGGAATTTGCTGTGGGGGTGCATTTTTTGTAAATTTGGGCTGCAAGGGTGCAAATGCACTCCCCTATGAGCCCCCAAGTAAACATGCTCTGGGCAGCTAGGGGAAAGCAGGAGCGGCGCATTGCCCCAGCCTCCCTCCCCCATGCTCTGGATGGCAGGGTGGGAAGGGGGAAGGCTGGAGCCTATTTCCCACCCCCCTTCCCCAGGAGCGAGGCCCAGCCCCATGCCCAGCTTAGCTCCTTCTCCTGGCCAGCTGGAGCACAGGGGAGGGAGGCTGGAGCAATGTGCTCTCCTGCCTTCCACAACCTGGCCAGAATCAGTTGCATAGGGGACTACGGAGGCTCATGGAGGGTGCTTTTGCACCCTTTGCACCCAACCCCTCCAGGTACAGGCCTGCTCTTGTTCAATTATGGGATCTGACACAGTGTTACTTTTTTAATAGATACCTTTGAACAAGGATAATGAAAAGGAGTGGAAGTGATAGTTCACATGCTACTGTGCAAAGATCAGAATAATATAACAATGCTAGGTCCTGGTTAACTTTTAAGTTATTGTAATGTGCAAAATAACAAATACTTTCAGAATAGACAGAATAATTTAAAAAAAACATATAATGGCTGTGTCTACATTGGCACCCCTTTCCGGAAAAGGGATGCTAATGTAGACTTCGCAATAGCAAAATCCGCGGGGGTTTTAAATATCCCCCGCGGCATTTGCATTAACATGGCTGTCGCTTTTTTCCGGCTTGGGGATAAGCCGGAGAAAAGCGCCAGTCTAGATGTGATTCTCTGAAAAATAAGCCCTTTTCCGGAGGAACTCTTATTCCTATTTTGAAATCCCCCGCGGATTTTGCTATTCCGATGTGTCTAATCTGCATCCCTTTTCCGGAAAAGGGGTGCAGTGTAGAGACAGCCATAATGTTTACTATAGGTTAGATATATCCAAAAAAAGAGGGTTTTGTCAAGTAGCAGCCTACTTGAAAATAGTTATATTTCTATTTGTACAATTGAGAACAAAGTACACATCTTTTTTTTCTAATAACCTTAGCATTTTCTTAACACACGTGCTTCTATACAGGATGAGAATGTCACTGCTTGCAAAGGGTTTAGAAACTAGTTCAAAGTCAATTGAAAACAAAGAGAAGACTGATTTACATCAGTGATCTTTGTAGTTAACTTAAATGTCAATAATATGTAATTTTAAAAAAATGTATAGTTTTTTGCATGTATGAAGTTAAATATATAACAAAATTGGACCAAAGGAAAATCTGACAAATTTCATTGTGTAATCATATATCAATGAGGGAGATTTCAGAACCTCCCTAGGCAGTTTATTTTGATTCTATATGAAATCAATGGAAGTTAAAGATACTTAGCTCCTGTAAAAAATAAGGGCCGAATTTAATTTTTTGGATGATTGGATTGGTCTTAGATGTACATTTTCAAAAGAGGACTCCATATTTGCAAATAAGTCACGTTGCTGGAATCTGTCTCCCTTTGCTAAACGACAGGGATCATGGTCATAGCTTTGCTGTGAAACCACTCCAGCCTCCTTATTTGGAACCCTATCTAGTCTACATTTTCCTGCTCTTTGCATGCCAGGTGTCAGGGTTTGCACACAATAGTCCTCCAGCACCAAAAAGCACTTGCAAAATGGGAGAAGGTTCTTCTGTTGAACCAAGTATTGTGCACAGGGCCTGTAATAAGTTGCTGATCATTTTTGTTTCTATCCAGAAAAGGGCAGTGGCATACTTACACACAAGTCTATGTGTTTGTATATACCATACTTTGGTTAGATATGTTAACAGCCTCTTCATTAAGTTACCTGAAGTATTATTAGTATTGCATTGGTAGATTGGGTGTGTAGTAATCCATAAAGGAATCTAAAGGCAAGTTTTCTTAGCTAGATATTATTGTGAACTATATATTGCTATAGCTTATGGAAGATTTATATCTAAAGACCCATGTCCAGAAACTTGCTGTTGTCTTGCAAACAAAATGTGTTTGGTGATATTAATCTTGTCCTAAGCAGACATTTATCCTTATCACAAAACCATTGCACAAGATTTCATGGATAGAGGTAAGCCCCTGTAATTGAATAACTGTAGTGTTGCAGGTAAGAACTGAGGTGTGTGGAGAATCTTTCACAGGGTCTGCCTGCATTATACCTTTATCTGTCTCACTTTCATGAGTGCTACATTTCACATACAGTTATTTTTTCTCTGAGAAAGGGCAAACAGTTGGTACCAACCTACACTGTGGTTATCTATTGTTATTTCTTCTATTTTATTAACAAAATAGTAGGGATATGTATAAACCTACCAATATGTTCTCTGCTGGATATCTGCATGAATGTTTCTAAAACCTGACTTTCGGGGAGCACTGCAGGACATGCAGGAAGAGACAATTAATGTTATTGAATGTGTTTTCCCAGCCTTTCATTCCTTCTCTCTTCTTTGTTAATTCAGAACTGTGTTGATTATTATGATGAGCTGTGGCTTTTATTTCCAAAGGAGTATTGCAGAACTGCCAGTTCCTAGAGTTTAAAAACCACAAGTCTGTACCCCTCCAGCGTTCCCTCTAATTTTTCCATGTGCAGAATAAATTTTGTTATGTGCACCAATACGTGTTCAGATGTGCATCCAGTTCCCCCTAAGCATTAATGTTACGCATTAAAGAGTCAAGTTCTGATCTTTTAAGAGTTTGCATTGGCAAGGTCTTCCTGTCTCTGGCCCCACATGCAAAAATCTTCCATACCTTGTTGTCTCAAACACTCTCTAAGTCTAGTACACCCCTTGTGGAAGGGGAAACTCCTGTTAACTAAATACAAATGATAAAAATGCAGCAGTAAAAAGCATGCATCCACCTTCACTTCTGAATATAGAATCATCAAGCTTACAATTACCCCAGGTCCTTGCATTAACTTTTACCCATAATTTCTTTGTTATACCCACATGAATTATCAGCAGGATATTAACTCACAACCCTCAGGGTGTGTCTAGACTACATGCCTCCTTCGACGGAGGCATGTAGATTAGCCAGATCGGAAGAGGGAAATGAAGCCGCGATTAAAATAATCGCGGCTTCATTTAAATTTAAATGGCTGCCCCGATCTGCCGATCAGCTGTTTGTCGGCAGATCGGGGGAGTCTGGACGCGATGCCCCGACAAAGAAGCCTTTCTTAATCGACACAGGAAAGCCTCGTGAAACCAGGCTTACCTGTGTCGATGAAGAAAGGCTTCTTTGTCGGGGCATCGCGTCCAGACTCCCCCGATCTGCCGACAAACAGCTGATCGGCAGATCGGGGCAGCCATTTAAATTTAAATGAAGCCGCGATTATTTTAATCGCGGCTTCATTTCCCTCTTCCGATCTGGCTAATCTACATGCCTCCGTCGAAGGAGGCATGTAGTCTAGACACACCCTCAGATAGACAGCACTAAGGTAGGAACCCTGGCAGGAGGGATGTATGCTGTTGCCCTCTGTGTGGACTAGTCAGTGCAGGCATATGCTCTCAGTACCAATGAATTACATAGATGACAGTGGAATGCTGGGCATCAGGGTTCTTGTTTTGCATACCTTGGTCTAGTAGTTACAGACATTGTAGATGAGTTATTTGAGAGAGTAAACCCAGACTGTAAAAGAGTGATTTTTCTTCCAGTTCAGATAAAGATTCAGATCTTCATATGAAAGCAGACGAAGAATCCATAAATTTGACATATTTGTCCCAATGCTACAGTGTGATACGGGGCCACACTGTGTAAATAAAGTCCATGCATTTAATTTGCCACGCTCCTTCTGTAAGACTTTGTGGCAAAGTGGATGAGATTTAGCTCTGTTCTGTTAGAAACCTGGGTTCTATTTTCATAGTGATTTTATGAAAGCTGTCAGTTATTTCAGTTGTGAAACTAGCAAATTATAATTACGGTGCATGAAACCTTGGCTCGTGAAAAGGGCAGTGAAGTGCAAAGACATATTAAAAGCAGTCAATGGAAAAGCTGGGACTGGAACCCATGTTATGTGGGCTTGAAGCTGAATGGGGCCACTAGCAGAACACTGTCTCCAAGGAACAGGGAAGGATTGTTTCTTTGAGGAGTGATTCATAATCTGTGCTGCTCCTGGGGGCAGATCGTAATGGCATGGTCTAGCCCTAACTTTGAAAGGAACAAGCATCTGGTCTTCTGTAGCAAGAGACTAAAAAATACTCCCCCCCCCCCTTCCACTCTGCACACATTTTTTATGGAAAATGAGTCAGTTAATTTTTGGATAGAGCTGAGATTGTGCATAATTCATTCACTCATGTGGTTGATCATATGCTGTTTCTGGTGCTGCACTGAAGATTTTTAAATGAATGTTTTAGTGACAAATGATGAATAGTGGATGATGTACTTCTAGTGTGAACTGGTAAAACTTTTGACATTCCTAGAAGGAATCAAGTTATATTTGGGTTGGAGGTTTAACAGTTTTCTGCTGATCTGCACTAAATTGCAAAGTCCAGTTTCTCAGCTGGTGGAAGTCACTTGAACTCCATTGATGTTAACAGAGCTACGTTGACTGACACCAAAGGATCTAATCCTACATTCATCTTAGATTTCTTTCAGTTTTGCAAACAAGGCCATATTTGGAGTCTATCTTTTAAAACAAAGGACATATATAAATCATGTAACATCTATGTTCATTAAACATACTATTGAATTTGATAGTTATATCACATGTAAAGGTACATATATTGTTGCTTTAATGCATTCTCTTACTACTTTGATAAAAGCCTTAAGATGTTGCCACTAGTTCTTTGATGTTTTCTTCTGATGTTACAGGACATCTTCTCACCCCCTCACCTCCTTCTTCTAAAAATTCTGGTTTGCATAAACATGAGCTGGCAAGTTTTTTCTAGCTAAAGAGTAGGAACAAAGTTTTATCAAAGAGAACAAAAAACATAATGCAAATTTCATGTACTAATGTCAACCACAAAACTGTTCCATGTGGATGCTTACATTGGACTTGTGGCAAACATAATTAGTTCTTGCCTACTTCCCAATAGCATTTTTAAGAATGATCTCTGGGAACTTGGAAGGAATAATTCCCACAGTGTTTATTACCCTGTAGTTTAGAGATTGCTTGTGGAGCCAATACTATGGATAAACTTATAGTCAGCCCTAGTCACAATTATCAGTGGTTGATCTATTAGGAAAATTCAACCCAGCCTGAATTTCAACGTACAAGGTTTAAAAAAAATATTATTTTTATCTTCAGAGAAAAAAGTGGTTATATGATTCTTAATTTATACATTTAAAATAATAATAAAATATTTGGTTATTGCTGTTGTTGGGGCCAGAAGTCCCAACCAATATTAGGGCTCCATTATGCTAAGCACTGTACAACTTCTCTGTCTGTAGAAGGTGCACACTCACTTAAGGTACCAAAAAGGGGGAACCTTTTTGGGTCAGGGGCCACTGACCCAGAGAAACATCAGTCGGGGGCTGCACACAAGAAGTAAAAAACTCCAAACCAAAACAAAAAAAACCCTCAAAACAGAAATCCCTCACTGATGAGGTACCCCAGCTGAGAAGGAGAAAGACTCTCCACATTCCCCTTGCACACAAGAGCCTAGGGGGGACCCAGCTAGTATACTTTGTGTGCTCCAGCTCCATGGTGGGGCAGCAGGGGGAGCTGGAGCACCAGCATAGGCTCTCCAAAGCTGGGGCTGAGCCTCTGGAGCCTGATCCAGGCAAACTGGGGGGCATTTGGCTCCCAAGCCTGAAGATCCCCACCCCTGACCTAATGGTTAGGGTGGGTTTTAGCATGGTGCTTCTCCACTCCCCCAGTGCCTCTGCCCCAAGGGTTTCCAGTCCTCCCCTTTAGGCTCCTTTCCCTGTCACTGAGTGAAACATTGTCAGTGAACTCCCATAGTCACATTACGCAGCTCTTCTCTGAATCCATCCCCAAAACTCCCTTTAACAGAGACTCTCTTGGAACTTGGTTCAGAATCATACAGGGGCATGTGGGGTTTTGACTTGGTTCAGTACCATGAGATGCTCAAAAACATCACTGAAATTAGCACCATCGTTTTATTTTCCTTCTAAAGCTTTTCTTATGCTAGTCACTTCACTCTGGCAGAACGATTTGCACCACTTTTTGGCTGCTGCACTGTTTTGATTTGTTCGCAAAGAGCCATCAGTGTGCTTTGCTGTGCAGGAATTGAATGGAAGTTGTGCATGAAGTGAATTTCAATTGCAATTATGAAAATATTTAAACAGTATATGCCACTTATGGAAAGAAAAGAGAGTTATACTCATTCTGCACATTCCCTGATTTATTTTTAAATAATCAAAAGCTTTCCATACAAGACTGCCAAGGATTCTTTTCTGGAATCATAGCTACTCATGTCTATGTTTTAACATATCCTTCCATGTTTTCTGCCACTCGTCCTAACCTAGCAAACTACCATGGGTTCCCTTCATAATAGTTATCTATATTTCTTCTGTTTCATAACATTTTTCAGTTTCATTGTCATTTTACCTTCTTCTTGTGCAATTTCCTTCACCTGATTTTGCCATAGTAGCAGTTGGGTTTTTTATCTTCTAGGATGTCAGCTGTACTTTCCCCTTGCTTTACTATCCAGCTTTATCCAGATTTAAAACAAAGATATCAAAAATACAATTAATAGCAGAAAATAAGACTTGCTGATCAGCCTTCGAAAGGCTGTTTATCAAACCTTAATTCTTTTCTTGACCTTGTCGTCTTGCCTGGATTAGCATGCAACAGTTGGCCCACTTGCTAATTATTTTTCATACATAATACTTTCCACTTTTACCATTGTATTCAATATACAATTTTGGTCTTTCACATATTCATTATAACCAATGTTTCCTACTTTTCCTGATAAAATTTCTGATCATTGCTTCAAAGTTTTTCAGCAAATACAATATCACCTGCAAATCTAAGGTGACTTGGGCATTCTCCCTTGATATTGCCTTTCTTCTCAATCAAGATTTATGAAGACCTTCTCCAGGCAGGAGGTGAAGTATTTTGGTGACATAGCTCAACCTGATCTATTCACTCTCCTTGTCAAACATAAATGTCAACTCAACTGCACTAAAAGCGTTTTTGAAGACAGAAAATTTACAACAATGTGAACTGAACCTTTAGAAGTAAAAATGAAACTGTAGTGGTTAACATGAAAGCCTCGCTTCAGGAGTTGAAAATATAGGTTAAATTTAGCTAGGCAGAAGACCTGAGTGTTAATGTGTTACGTTACATTCTTACACTGGCTATCAGGCTTGGGAGTGTCAGTGGGAATTCTGCACTTTAAATTAGTGGGATTTCTTGATCTTCTGGGAAGGGTAGCCTTGTGCTATACTTGGAATATGTACAGTTGTAGCACTGCACTGTTTGGAAGTACAATATGAGAAAGGGAAAATCAACAGAACAAAGAAGAGCACAGATCCAACATTGGAAGCCTACTTACATTCGTGCTGGTTTACTTTTGTTTACATTCCTATTTTACTTTGTGAATTCTTTACTCATTCTGACAAGCAGTTATTCATACTAACAGTTCCATTAACTTCAGTAGGATTTCTCATGAATTGAACTGCTCACCAGTGGAAATCTAGACCTTAATTAGAAAGGTGAAAACCTTATTGACTGAGGGAGAGTTAATAGAGAAGACACTTTGAGTGCCTTGCCACCAAACTACATGAGTATATAATAGCTGTACCAACATGTCTATAAACCTGGTAAAGAAAAAAAACTACTGAAGCCAAATATATTGGATAAAATTATGGAATTAAGTGACTTCAGAACAGTGAGTCACAAACAAATATATTGAACTGTATGGGGGATATTTCCAGTACTTGATAAACTGTTAGTCTTCAAATAGAGGAAGTTAGTCCCATTCTAGTTAAGAATAATAATACTTTGTTAGGAAAATGCTGCCTTGGCAGGTTTTTTTTTTAACAAGGAAACAGTGATGACAGAGCAATAAAGCAATTAAGGAAAATGACTAACATGGCTATACCATTACCCTATGGTTTACTCCAGCACTGATTCTTCAGTTAGTAACACGTTTTACACACAAATAGGAAGTGTCTTTCCTTGAAAGTGCTTTATCATTTCTTCTTCCTTAACTGAAATTCCAGACTGACTGTAATGAACCACTTCTCTTTTTTCTCCCCTCAATTAAGTGGGTTTTGCACAAAACATACCATACATTATTCGTGGTCACATATATTACACTGTGTTATTCTCTTGCTTGTCCTTAGCAAGCTGCTTATGTTCTGATAACAGGGTTCTGAGTTGATGCTGTATGAAGTGATAAAACTGATAGAAATCCTATCACAACTGCTAAGGTAGCTAAGCTAGTGAGTCAATATTTGTGCTTTAAGTGGTAAAAGCAGCCTAATCACAATTTGCTTTATGTTGCACTTGTAACTTAACAGAAACTGCAATTATCTTGTTAAAGCAGATGGAAAGGAATACATAATTCTGGTAACAAAATTCAGCTGTTGGCAAATATCTCCCTGGTTAACATTCATAGATCTTCAGTTGTTCCACAAATTCTTTGTCATTCTCCCATTGTTAGAACTTCCATATCTCTTGTAACTTACAATTGGGAAATATTTTTAAATTTTAAAATTATCTAAAATTTCATGTTCTGATTTCCATTATAAGACATAAATATCAACAAGCCTGCTTAATAAGATGTTTTTATTCTTTAGTGATGGTTTAATGTGAAATTCACCTCATTATTACACAGTTCATGGCATTAATTTAGAACCAGATTTGGTGTGATTTAATATTGTGTTCTTTGCTTTTAAAAATGCTGGATCCATGTTTCCAACTAGAAAAAATGAAATTTCCCAACTGAAATTTTTTTCTGTGCAATTATACATTTATAACTTGAGTTTTAGTGTTTATAGCATTTATAAGGCTTGTTAAGCATTACTTATTCTGTACCATACATCTTTGAATGAATAATCCTAATAATATCATATCCTTGGCAATCCTTAATTCCTTATTCACACAAAACTCCCCTTAAAATTAAGGGGTATCTCACCTGTTTAACAGACAGCAGGATCAATCTTCTTAATTTCATTTTCTATTTGATTAAAGTATTCTTGAGTAGATAATGACTAAAAATTATTGATTTATAAAGCAACAAAGCAAGAAAACTACCTTTGGTAGTGACAATTATTTGCATGTGAATGTTTTCCCAAGTATCCACCTTTAAGTAGCTACTCCTGTAAATGCTGACTATTATGGATTACTGCTCTCACAGAGAGCTCCTTCCTAAAGTCTACTTAAGTGAGTGAAGGTTTGTTACAGAAAGCTCTAAATGTAAATGAAAGAAACTAAAGTTATAATACTGAATGAATAAGTTGTATTTTCAGGTCAGTTTGTCTCTAAATCTGTTTATAGTCCAGCATTCTCTAGTCCAGCAACATCCATGGTCTGGCATGATTTTAGTTAGCTGGATGTCCACTTAACATGGGTATGGCGAAGTTTCTCGCAGTCCCATAATTTTTTTTAATTGCCACCAGTCCTGGCTCTCAGTGTTCTTGGCTATTTAGTTCTAATTTACCCCTAAAAGTCTTCTGTGAGCCCAGTAAGCAGTGTAAGTGTTGGCAATGCTGCTAGACAATATTGACCTCCCATAGTTCAGCAAATTCTCTGGTTCCGCACCAGTCAGGTCCCAAGGGTGCCGGACTAGAGAGGTTCAACTTGTAGTATATTCATGGTACTGTACCTAAATAGAAAAGCTCTTTTTTCCCCCCAAAAAATGGTTTCTCAAATAATTCAAGACCGAAGTGAAACTTTCATCCATCGCACATTAGAAATACTCTGAATGATTTTTTTTCAGCTAATTGAATGACCATTGAATGGGAGATGTGGTAAACTAAAATTTGTTAATATGTTGAGTGTCAAAATCATTTGACATGTATAATTGCAAGCACTAATTATGCTGTTTTTGTAGGATTTTCAGTTAACTGCAGAGTATATTAAAAATACACATCGTGCAGTTTGCAGTCACCAATTTTCTCTTCATGAATCCCCATCTTCTCTTCATCTCTGTAAGGGATATTCAGATTACTGTAAAGCCTAATAGAAGCTTTTGCAGATTTAAACATGGAAAGTACAAATTTGGGGTACACACATACTGGGTTAAACTTTTTTAAGTAAAAGTTTATTCAAGTTTAACTTGTAACTTTTGCTTACACAGTAGGCAACATTAGTGCTAAGAGAAGAGGGGGAAACATGTCTTATATCTTGCTTACTACACTCCTGCTAATACCTCCATCACCATCTCTTGGAACTCTCTGAGTTCCAGCTTTTCTGAACTAGCCCTCTTCTCTCTTTTCTTGTTCTCTTTTTTTTATGGCAAAGCAGACCTGGCTGAATAGCATGGGAATCTGTATATCTTCTTCCGCAAAAAAAGGCAGTGTAGCTGCAGCCTGTGGGGAGGAGGGGGGACAGGCAGCGAGTCTGTCTGAGGCTCCCTGCTGCCTCTGCAGGCCAGATCTGGTAGCTTGGTAGGCTACATCTGGCCAGTGGAGGGTATTTTGTCCAGGCCTGCTCTATAGCAACCACCAACTATAATTCCTCACTAGCTAGCACGTTGTATCTTTTCACTGTGTCCTGGGTGTTTCAGGTGATATAACAGCACTTTTTAAAATAATACTTCATTTCCTTAATATTTTTTTCTAAAGCACAATAACATTTTTAACAGAGTTTTTACCTCTTTTTAGCAAAGCCTTTAACATGTCCATAGAAAGTGATCAAATAGGGGTTTTTTTTCTGCTCTACAGAGTGCACATAGTCCATCTTTGTCTGTTTATTCAAAAAATATTTGTGTAGTTGGTACTCTTAGAAAAAAAGCACTTCATTAGTCCTATCCAGGCCCGGAAGTATAGCCCTCTTCAGCTTGTTTTCCATCAGATCAGTTCATGTGCTCTCACCTCAAATTGAGTATCAGCCCTTCCATTCCAGGGCTTGCAGTCTCTTTCTGACCCATGGTTGCTTTCTTAGAATTAGGCTGTCAGCCTTCCGCTATCCCAGACACTTCTGCCTTCATCTTGGTTCTCTCCACTTTTAGCAGGCCTTGTTTTCTCTCCTGGTCACAGGTATGGATGACTGTGTCCATGATTAGTAATATCCATGGTTGGAAGTCCTGGCTGCAGTGTGGTGCAATCAAACTAATAACCTGTAACTAGAGAAGACATATCTCCGTTCTGCCTCTGCTCAATATGAGGATTGTAAAACACATGAAAACATCCAAAAATGTTGTTCAATTTTTTTGCATTCTATTGCATTGTTGACGCATATTTAATCTGTGATCTATTATAATCTCCAGAGTTTTTTTCAGTAGTAGTCCCTCCTGTGGAGTCATTCCCCATTTTGTATTTAGGCAATGGATTATTCCTACTTAAGTTAAGCACCTTGTTTTTTTCCTTATTGAATTTTATCCTACTTATTTCAGATCATTTCTCCACTTTGTCAAGATAGTTTTGAATTTTAATGCTGTCATCCAGAATGCTCACAATCCTTTCCAGCTGGTATGAGCCATAACATTTAGGCTACGTCTAGACTACATCCCTTTTTCGTAAAAGGGATGTAAATTAGACGTATCGCAATTGCTAATGAAGCGGGGATTTAAATCTGCTGGGGCATAAAAATGGCTGCCGCTTTTTTCGGCAAGGAGCTTTGCCGGAAAAAAACGCCAGTCTAGACACTGATCTTGCGGAAAATAAAGCCTTTTCCGAAAGATCCCTTATCCCTTATTTCATAGAGGCATAGTGGATAGTGGGGAAGCTAGAGATTTCCACATCTGGATATTTGTGCTCTAGATGAATTTACCACGATGTGGGTACAAAACTGGTTGAAAGACCTCAGAGGATGTATCTGGTGGAGGCCCACAGGGTCAGTAGTGACTTGGATAATGGAGTGGAGAGTATACTTATAAAATCTGCAAAAGATGTCAAGCTCAGAGGCATTGCACTTTGGAGGACAGGATTAGAATTCAAAATGACCTTGATGAATTGGAGAATCGGTCTGAAATCCACAAGATAAATTTCAGCAAAGATAGTGCAAAGTACTTCACTTAGGAAAGAAAAAAAATCAAATGTACCACTACAAAATGGGAAATAACTGGCTAGACAGCAGTACTGATCAAAAGAATCAGGGGGTTATGGTGGATCACAAATTGACTATAAGCCCAAGAATGTGATGTGGTTGCAAAAAGGACTAGTGTCATTCTGAGGTGTATTAATGGGAGTGTTGTTGGAAAATCACGGGAAGCAATTGTCCTGTACTACTTGGCACTGGTGAGGCCTCAGATGCAATACTGTGTCCAGTTTGGGGCACCACACAAATGTGATATGTGGGCAAATTGGAGAGAGTCCAGAGGCGAGCCACAAAATGCATAAAAGATTTAGAAAACCTGTGAAGAAAGGTTAAAAAGTAATGGGTATGTGTAGTCTTGAGAAGAGACTGGCGGGGGGAGGAGGGAGGGAAAGAAAGGGAAGAGGGAAGGCTGATGACAGAGCCCTTAACATATTGAGGGTGTAGTGGTGTATGTACAGCCCATCACAGGGGTGACGGTGATCAGGGGCACGTACACTGCCTGGTCAGATGCAGGATTGTTAGCAATCGCTGTAGTCCATAAAGATCCACCTGAGGTTTAGGGTAGTTGAGCTGAGTGGCTCAAGTCAATAACGCTGTCCCTTCTCTCAGGGCAGTACGGTCTACGGGTCAAAGTCCGTGAGTAGCCCTTACTCCAGGACAGTATGGCCTACTGGCCAGAGTCAATAGGATTGGTGGCCAGCATCTCAGTAGGAGGACTTGGGCCCACCCTGCTCCACCGGGTCCCAGCTCAGGGCCCTGTGAGCAGCAGATCAGTCTACCACTCACTCCCTTGGTGGGCAATCTGGCCAAAACATGCCAACTGTACTAGCACTGGTGAGGTGGCATCCTACATAGTGCTTGAGTCTCCCCGTTCTCCAGCAGTGGCTTCTCACTGGGGCTCTGCTGGGGCTGTGTAGCAGCAGTCTCTTGGTCCTTCGAATCTCACTGCCTGGATCACTGGCTGCTGCAGCTTGGGATCTCTGGCTAGAGGTCCTTGTCCTTCACTGGCCAGCCCAGACTGAGCTGCTCTCTTGCCTTTTATGCTGCCCCAGCACATGCCCAGTCTGGTTGAAGGGGTGGGACTTCTTCCGCCCACAGGGTTTTTACCCCCTACTGCTCTAGTGCAGGGTATGCACTCTCCATCACAGAGGGCTGTTAGAAAGAGGATTGTGATCAATTATTCTCCCTATCCAAGGAAGGTAGCACAAAATAATGGGTTTCAGCTGTAGCAAGTAAGACTTAGGTTATCTATTAGGAAAAGCTGTCTAACTGTAATGGTAAGCTAACTCTGGAATAGCCTGTCAGTGCAGGTTGTGAAATCCCAGTCACTGGGGCTACGTCTACACTGGCCCCTTTTCCGAAAGGGGCATGGTAATTTCAGAGATTGTAATAGGGAAATCCGCGGGGGATTTAAATATCCCCCGCGGCATTTAAATAAAAATGTCCGCCGCTTTTTTCCGGCTTTTAGAAAAGCCGGAAAAGAGCGACTACACTGGCCCCGATCCTCCAGAAAAAGCGCCCTTTTCCGGAGGATCTTATTCCTACTTTGAAGTTAATCTACTTTGAAGTTAATCTTTGAAGTAGGAATAAGATCCTCCGGAAAAGGACGCTTTTTCCGGAGGATCGGGGCCAGTGTAGACGCTCTTTTCCGGCTTTTCTAAAAGCCGGAAAAAAACGGCAGATATTTTTATTTAAATGCCGCGGGGGATATTTAAATCCCCCGCGGATTTCCCTATTACGATCTCTGAAATTACCATGCCCCTTTCGGAAAAGGGGCCAATGTAGACGAGCCCTGGAGGTTTTAAAGAACAGTTTAGAAGAACTCCTCTCTGGGGTGGTCTAGGTTTACTTGGTCCTGCCTCAGCTCAGGCATCTTTTTTAAGTCCCTTGTAGAACTACATTTCTCAGAGTAACTGTGCTGTTTGGTCTCATTTCTGGTTTATTTTTCACTTCCAATCTTTCATTTAAATGACATAGTGTATAAAAATAATCCCTGTAGTATGTTTGGTTTGTTTTAAGATTATATACTGTTTGTAGACTGCATGTTTTGAAACTTCGATCCTTCTGGGCTAGGAAGTTAAACTGTTCTTAAATGCCAATAAAGATTGCCAAGTTATAAAGACTTATATTTTACTTTTAAAACCTGACAAGCTAGCCTTAAAGCCTTAGGGCTCCTTTCAGCAAAAGTCAGAGTGAGATGATTTTGGCCAAGGAGCCATCAGAGGTTCATGCATCTTGACTGCATGAGTTCAATTAAAGAGCCAAAAGTCTCTCCAGTATTCTAGTGCAATTGGGACAGCAAGCTTTGATGATATCCCTGCAGTCGTATAGTATAGCTAGTTGTCTTCATGCAACTCATTTCCTACTGAATGAATGTTGTGTGAACAATGATGTTAACAGACAGACACAGAGGAAGGAAAGGACTGAGACCAACCAATGAATGTTAGCAAGTATCTCCTTAGGGAAATCCTGTCAAAATAATCACTCTCCCAATTGTTAAAATCACTTTACAGGGAATGGCCAGTTCTAAGCTATAGCCTCTAATGGTCACATGCTGTTGTGTTGATCTTCTGTCTTTCTGGCCATGGGAGAGCTGTTGTTCTACATGTACTTTGTCATACCTTGCAGAGAGCTTTTCCTTATGCAGCACTGGTATCTGCAGTCTCTTTTATTACATTTGACCCACATTGTCAAATTTCTTCTCTTTGCTAATTTGCTGGACCACATTTTTTATCTCCTTTGGCTGAATTGTGTATATTTAAACTTGTTTCCTATGGCCATCGCTCTGACAAGTGGGTGGGCTTTTAGTAATGGTCTATATATATTAGGGCAGATTAACTGTGGGCAAGGCGGGTAGTTGCCTTTCTATCCTGGGGCCATGTGGATTCCTCTCTTACCTTAAGATTAAAGGACTGCAGTTATTCAGTCTTTACTTCCTCCTTTTAATCTAACTCACTTCTCTTCCCAGTAGCCTCTAACTTAGAGCTGGGTCAAAGTATTTTTCAAAGTATTGTGAAAAAGGTCAAAATGTTGAAAATGTTTCTATTTTGCAGAGCTTAAACCAGACCTATTTTCTACTAACAAACTGTGAATTTTTACCCTGTAATTTTGTTTAAAAATCTTACCAAGGGCTATAATTGAAATGATGATTGACATTTTTCATTTAGCAAAAATCAAATTTGATTGTCAGCAACTATTTTAATGATAATCACACCACTGTATTCAAAGATAGTGTCCAAGACTTTGATCCCTGCAGACACTTTTTGTGCTCAGCTTTAACTCTCAACTTTTTTTGCTGTCTTATTAGCAAAACTTTTTCTTATATAGTATCTGTCAAAAAACATTGACTTGTTAAAGGTTTCAAGCCATTTTGTACACATTTTTACAACCTCAAAATTTAGCATTTTCATTGTAAAAAAGATCTGCTATGAATGTTCTATTCTTCTCCTGGTCCTGGTCTTACAAGCTGCTGAGTATGAGAAAGGTAGCATTGAAGTGCATTTTGTAATACACTCTCACATTCAATGGGGTCACGCCGGGGAAGCAGTGTCAGTCACATAAAACAGTTTGCAGGCATGGAGTCCTATTTATCCTTGTTATTTACAGGTTTCATGTAGGCCAGAATATGAAACATTTCTGGTTGTATTTTGCCATTTGGAGCACACCTGGAACCGTAATGTCATTCATGTTCAGCAGTTTGTCTGTCAAGTTAGAAAATTGTGGTTAATTTTAATTAGATTCTGGACACTAAAATGGGCTTCATGGGCGTTTTCAAGGTCTCACTGAAATAATGACAAAGTTCCTTTTGATTCTAGTGGGAGGAGGATCCGACCTTCATGAAGATCTCCCTAATGGTGAGACTAGAATACTGCAGTTTAAGGTCTAGATTTGGGAAAGTATTTAAATGAGTGCTTAGATTATGCCTATTCAGGAGAGCACTGAAACATATTCTTAACTTTTAACATAAATTTAAGTCTCAGGACTCATCTAAGCAGAATATTAATCTGTACTAGAGATATGTCAATTCTAGTGCACACTAGTATTTTGCTCAATAACGGGCCTGTGTGGACCCTGTTGACACGCACACAAAAATTTCCCTAGCATGCATTAATGTAGCACTGTTTGGGTATGTCTATACTACAGCACTAATTTGAACTAACTTAATTAGAATTAGTTAATTCGAACTAAGCTAATTCGAACTAGTGCATCTAGACCTAAAAACTAATTCAAATTAGCATTTTGCTAATTCGAACTAGCATGTCCACATTGAGTGGACCCTGAACCGAGGTTAAGGCTGGCCAGAAGCAGTGCCGGCAGGGCATCGGGTTAGGACTTAGAGCGTGGAGCTGCTGTCTCAGGCTAGCCGAGGGCTGTGCTTAAAGGGACCCGACCCCCACCCCGGACAGACACTTCTCAGGGGTTCCCCACTTGCTTGTGTAACTCGATGAGGGACAACAAAGTGGTCCTGGCTTGGAGTGCCCTGAATGCCCACACTCACATCACAGCACTCGGCCATCAGCCCGGCTGCACTTGCCGCAGGCTGCCATCGGGGGGGGGGATCAATCGGGGGGCTGCAGGAGAGCTTCCACCCCGAGAAGCCCGCAGAACCACCCCAGTCCTCCCCATCGGGGGCTCGTACCCCATTCCTCCCTCACCTCCTTCCACTTACCTCTCCCTAGCCCCCCTTCCTGATGTACAAAATAAAGGACACGTATTCAAAAATAGAAACTCTCTTTATTGAACAAAACTGGGGGAGACTGGGAAAAGGAGGTGGGAGAGGGGAAGAGAGAGGGTGGGAGAGGGGAGGGCAACTAAAATGATCAGGGGTTTGGAACAGGTCCCATATGAAGAGAGGCTGGGACTTTTCAGCTTAGAAGAGAGGAGACTGAGGGGGGATATGATAGAGGCCTATAAAAGCACGAGTGGTTTGGAGAGGGTGCATAAAGAAAAGTTCCCGCCAGCCTGGTCCAGGGAAGAGGCAGAGGGCTGGGTGGCAGCGGGTGGCTGGTTCGTGCCGTGCAGGGTCTGATGGCTGGGTGCTGGCAGGCTTGCACCTGGCACGGGCACCGTAGCCAGACTGTGCCCCTTTAAGGGCTCCGGGGCTGGGAGGGGTGCAGAAGAGTTTCCCTGGTGGTGCCCAGAGTGGCCACCAGGGAAAGCTGGGGAGGGCTAGCCTCCCACTAGTTCGAATTAAGGGGCTACACAGCCCTTAATTCGAACTACTTAATTCGAACTAGGCATTAGTCCTCGTAGAATGAGGTTTACCTAGTTCGAATTAAGCGCTCTGCTAGTTTGAATTAAGTTCGAACTAGCGGTTGGTATGTGTAGCGCCTATCACAGTTAATTCGAACTAACGTCTGTTAGTTCAAATTAACTTTGTAGTGTAGACATACCCTTTGAAACAAAACTACATCAATGTGCAGTAGGAAACTTTTAGTTCACATGAGGAAGGGTGTTCATGGCCAGTTCTTCAACAGCATATTAGTGCTCACTAGAATGTACACATCTCTAGGACAGACTAACGTGCCCAGTTGACAAGCACCCAGTGACTTATTTGTACTTACGTACATACAGAAATGCTTTCCTGAATTATAACTTAAATGACATTTTCCCAAGATTATATCATTTGTCTTCTTTTTGGACAAAAATGCCACATAACTATTTCACTGGAATATAAATGGCAAAAGTTAATAGATTTCTTCATAGCTGATTTTTTAAAAAG
Organism: Pelodiscus sinensis; assembly: GCF_052426305.1. NCBI lineage: Eukaryota > Metazoa > Chordata > Testudines > Trionychidae > Pelodiscus > Pelodiscus sinensis. Next base: position 48,224,873 of record NC_143052.1, read on the forward strand.
TTTTTTATTAAATTTATACCATGGTTCTAATAATGACTGACAGCCATGATAGAGAATTTTAGAATTCTTCCCCTTCCATTTGTAGCTGTCAGAGTTATTTTAGGACATAGAGATACCAAAATAGAGAAGACAGTAGCAATTGTCAAAGATGTGGCCTTTGTGAAAAACCTTAAAAAACACACTTTTTAAGTCTCTTCACCCTTGAAAGAACATTCACAACTTCTTGATGAATATGATGTCAAAAGGTTAAACAGGATGAAAAATAATTCATTAGAGTCACATGAGAATTTTGTTTTAACTTGAAAGCTGCTATATGGCATCAGCTAAACACAGTTATGGATTGCCAGACTGGATGTCTTTTTCTTTTGTAATCTCTCTTCATGCATATTAATAGAAAAGGTCTCTCATAGTCAGATCAAAGTTCCAATCAACAGAATTTTACATAAAATAATTAATTACTGTGTTTAACTTGAATAATTGACATCATCACACATACGTTGACAGAAGCCCTAAGACGAGCAACAACATTATTTGGTGATACATTTTAGATAGAATAAAATTGTTTTATTGTTAACTTTAATTGAAATGTAATTTTGGTATGAAACAGTGTGACAAATACTTGCTGTTTTAATAAAGCTTAACAAGTTTAACAAGATGATCAGGACAAATAAACAATGTATATTTGGTGCTGCTAGCAGTTAGGAAAGGCATCATCAAATATGCTATCTTTCTGAAAGCTACTTGAAAACTCACAGAAAAATAATAATAGTTTATGTTGCTGTTGCACTTATCTTAAAATGAAATTACAGCTTCAGGTTCTTACAGAATATTTTATTAACAAAGAAGTCGTAATTCAGAGATTATTTTCTAGTACTAAGATTGGAAGAACATGAAATCCTATAACTAGAATAGTTGCAGTTGAACATTTGTATTCCTGTCAAATAGTGATTAGGGTGTTCCCATCAGCATAGCTGTTATTACCACCTGAGAAGTTTATTTCACAAATAGTTAAAAATATGGTAGTACATTGATCTTTTACGCAAGCAGGAAAACTATAGTGAAATCCATTGAGTTGAATCCACTATAACAAGAGTGAATTTAATCCAGCGATTGTATTACAGGACTTTCAGTTTTAATGCTGTGCTGAAAATTCAGAATTTCTTTTAATCAAAGAAAAAGGAGCCGTAAAGCAGCCAAATTTAGAGATTCATAGAGTAAACTTCAGAAGGACATTAGATAATCTCATCTGATATCCTGTATATTACAAACTGTGAAATGTCATCCATTAACCCCTGTATCGATTCCAGTAACTTGTGTTTGGCTGAAGCATATCTGCTAGAAAGGCATCTAGTCTTTATTTGAATACATCAAGAAATAGAAAAGCCATCACTTCCTTTGTAAGTTTGTTGCATTGGTTTGTTCTAATGATTAATAACCTGGATTGTTACAAATGTGTGCCTTCTTTTCAATTAGAATTTGTTGGGTTTCAGTTTTCAGCCACTGGTTCTTGTCATGTTTTAGTTCATTAGTTGAAGAGCTAATTTTCTCCAAGTGAAATTATTTCTACACTTCAATCAATCCACCTTTCAATCTTCTTATTTGTAAACTAACTAGATTAGGTTCTCAAAAGTTTGTCACTGAAGGGCATTTTATCCAGTCCTTTATTAATTGTATGTCTCTTATCTATACCCTCTAGAAGTTTTTAGCATACTTTTAAAAATGTGGATGTTAAAAATGAAATCAGTATTCCAGTACTGGACTGACTGGTGCCATATATCATGTTTAAATGACCTCTCTTCTTCGACTGACTGCATCTAATGATCTCAATAGCTCTTTTTTTCCCCATAGCATCATACTAGGATCTCCTGTCGAGTTGTGTTTTCACTATTACCCTAAATCCTGGTCAGAGATACTGTTTTCTATAATACAGCCCACTGTTCTATTGGTTTAGCCTTCATTCCTTGTGCTTAGTTGTGTAACTTTGAATTTGATTGCATTAAAACTAATTTTGTTTGAATGATTTTCTTACTTTTAACATGAGTGCTACAAAAACCATAGAAATTGTTTGTTTTCCAATTGAAAAATCCCAACAGCAAATAATCAGGTTATTTTTCGATTAAATAAACAAATTGGAGATTCTAGCTATGACATTATGTAAGATACTAATTTTACTTTGATTTTTAATCTAAATGTTATACTTGTGCAGAAATAGAATGTATATTACACAATTTTACCACAGATTTACAACAGTCAAGATGTGTGCTCAAATTAGAAAGTAACCAAGACTTTTGCAGTTGAATCTCTAACTGCTAAGAGGGTTATATTTGTACTCAGCTGACTTTATAAATTAGAAATGCAGTAGATATGAATGACAAGTGAGCTGATATTTCAAAAACAAGACTTAAACTTTCCCCAGAATTTGGGAGTTTGGGTATTCAAGGTTTTGATTCAGCTTAAATTGTGATATTAGGCTGTGATTTTGGGTATGGATTTTAATACCTTCAGTGTTCTGGATGATTGGATTTGGGATAATGGATCTGGACCATTTCATTATGTAACTCTGCCTGGAGTAGCTAAGCAGAAAATAGAGCTTACTCTCTTAAATTACTTAGATGCTTTTGAAAATCTTTCTCTTACTTTTGTCTAAAAAAACCATTTGGGATTAAAGCCCACCTTCTTAGTGATTTTTGTCACCTAAATAGAGAAATACTTGGTAAAAGTCCATCATGTTGGCACATTGTCAAAATTGGAGCTCAGGAACCACATATCCCTCTCCACCCTGACTAAATCTGCCAGGTGCTGAAATTTTGGCCAGTCAAAATTTTCAAAGCAATTTAACCACTGCCTCAACTCCATAACCAATGAAGAACTCAGGGCCGTAGCTCAAGATGAAGCCCCAGAGGCCCTGAGGTGGGAAATGCCTTTCTCATCAATGGGACTTGGTCCCATAGGCCTCCTTGAACCGGCCTAAGACTTGCTACCTTTCAGAACCCACCACAAAAAAGCAGACCAATACAGGGTGATGCAGCTGCGCTTATGCAGCAGATAACCAGGGACAGAGAGAAATGTGGGTCAATAGTTAGAGAAGTATCAAGCATGAACTGAAGACAGATCAAAAAGAGAGAGTGAGAAACATTTTTTACTATTACGACATGAAACAGCTGACTTAATTAGGTACCCAAGTTCAGGAGTGGGTTTGTGGTTAAAACACATCTGATCAGTAATTTGGGTGCCTAAGCCCCTCTCCTCACCTCAACATTTCACTTGTGGGCAGCTTATACACTCCTTGCTCAGCTGTCTAGCTTCTGAAAGTCCCTTTCTTAAGTGCTTGACTTATCCCATGAACTTTATAGGGAACCCAAACAGCACGTAGCTTCCTAATGTTAAGTCTGCTAGGCTGCATGCCACCTAGTGTATGTCTATACTGCAGCAGCGAAAGAACCTGCCAGTCCAGACTAGATGCATTCGTGCTAATGGGGCTTGTGCTACTGCACTGAAAGCAGCCATGTGAATGTGGGTCTCGGGCTCCAGCCAAGCTGCAGTCTGCAGTGTCCACACCGTTACTTTTAGCATGCCAGCATGAACCCCCATTGCTCCAATCTGTCTGCCTGGCCTGGGAGGCTCATTCCCAGCTGCAGCATAGTTCTTGGCCGAGTGGGCCTAAGGGCCTAAGTGCCTAAAACTTTTGAAAATGAAGCTCGACCTGCTAATGGTATGTCCATGGCACCAAGTCTCAGAGAATATCTACACTGTAACATAAACCCAGCACTAGTGGCACTGGGTTAAAGAGCCTTGTACATCTACACCAATTGTTAAACCTCGGTTAAGAATTTTCTAACCTGGACTCAAACCTGGGGCTCTGGCATCCACACTGCAGCATGCAGACCTGAGTCAAACCAACCATAACTCAGTCCCCCTATTGTTCACCCAACACCTGGTCACTCTTCCTTTGACCGTAGTGCACTGTGAGAAGACGTGACTGTTCACCCTAAACATATCAGGCACTTTAAACAACCTGCCAATACCACCTACCATGTCATCATTTTGTCAGTGCACTCCCAGCTATTGGAGCTAGCAACATGGAGGTGGCACTTCTGAAAGAACTTTTCTTGTTTGTGCTTTTACTTCTGCATCAGGATACTGGCAGCGTGCCAGTGAGACACTGGTGGATATTTTGGAAGCGTTTTCTGACCCCCCCCCAAAGGCATCTTAAACTGCTTATGATGGAGGAGAAGGAGGCTTAGTCCAGAATGGCAGACTCAAACTCTCTGATGCTTCTCAGTACACTCATTATAGCTCTGATGCCCTCTAGGTAGACCAGTGGGATCACATCATCATGCAGACCTGAGGGCAGTGCATCCAGAACTTTAGCATGGAGAAAGCTATTCTTCTGGAGCTTTGTGAGCAGAATAAAGACACACATGGGAGGCAACCTCTACTGGTCCAGAAGCACATTGTTATCAGGGAGCAAGGGCAAAGTACACAGTGTATTCTTTTCACTCCTAGCTGGTGAGAGGAGAGAGCAGAGGAGTAAGTAATGCAAGCTGTGTACTTTCCCCTTACTCCCTGATAGGGTACGGCTACACTGTGGGTTTTTCCAAAGAAGGTATGCAAATTGCACTTGCATTTGCATATGTTCTTCTGATTTTTTTTCTGGAAGAGGATTTTCCAATATCTGGCCCGTCTACATGGGGCCAAATATCGGGGAAAAAACCTTCTTTCAGAAGCCCCCTGTACACCTCGTTTTATGAGGAATAAGGGGGCTTCCAAAAGAGGGTTTTTTTCCGACATTTGGCCCCATGTAGACGGTCCAAATATTGGAAAATCCTCTTCCAGAAAAAAATCAGAAGAAGCTATGCAAATGCGAGTTCAATTTTCATACCTTCTTCGAAAACAAACCGCACAGTATAGCTGTACCCATAGTGAGGGGAAGAGGAAGAAGAAGAAGATGCAGTGCTCCAGTTTGCATGGCTGCAGTCCCCTCCTGCCCTCCTGAAATGGCACCCATCAGAGGAACTCTAAATGCTTTCCTGATTGTAAAACATCTGCTACAACATTGTCAGGATCTCTGTTGCTCCCACAGAAGGAAAACCATCCAAGAAAAACATTGATGATGAACCTGACTTTTGAATCCATGCTAGCTGATTTTCGTTTATGGAAATCACAATGCAATATGACAAAGATTGAAGTGGTGGTCCAGTTGGCAATAAGGTGTCACAAATATTCACTGATCTTCCCAAAAATCAAAGAAGAAAACAATAAAAGCATCAGTGATAAGTGGTAAAGAATGAAGTGGACAGATCACTGATTCAGAGTGATCTGGATCACTTGGCAAACTGGATGAACACAAAGATGAGGTGTTTTAATATATCAAAATGTATATACTTAGAATAAAGAAGGTCAGTCATATCTACACAATGGAGGACTCTATTCTATGAATCAGAGACACTAAAAAAAAATCGAGGGCCATGGTAGATATCAGCTGAACACAAGTTTCCCCACTGATGCTGTGACCAAAAGAGCTAATTCAATCCTGGGATGCATAAAAAAGGAATCTCTAATAGGAGTATAGAGGTTGTTTTATCTCTGTATTTGGCATTGATACTGCCACTTCCGGAACACTGTGTCCAGTGCTGGTGTCCATGATTCAAGAAGGATGTTGATAACTCAGATAACTTTTATAACACAAAAGCCATGTGAAAGATGCAAGAATTAGAAAGCATGGCTTATAGTAATGGATTCCATCATTTAGCATAACAAAGAGAAGGTTACAGGATGGCTTGATTTATAAGTACTTGCATGGAGAACTGTTAAAGACTCAATATGTAATCCCCTTTTTAATGTTCCATCTTTCACCAGACTGGCTCCTTTTGGTGAAATTAGCTCAGTCCATCAATTTAACATAAAATGACTCAGTCAGCCCTTAAGCTTCAGGGCTTGCAGTCTTTCTTTAATTCTCTATCAGTTCCCTGGAGTCAGCCTAGGTTTGTAGCTCCTCCATCATCTCGGGTCCTTCTGCCTCCCTTTTCTCTGTTTGTCTTCCTTTGTAGCTGGGCTTGTGTCTTTATTGGACTTAGCTGCGGACGCGCGTCTCTAGAAGCTTTACCAGTGTGTTCAGCCTGGTTGCTGTCAGTGGGGAATCCTCTCCTCTTTCCTCTGCTTATGTTCTGATTAGGGTTTGTAAACCCCATTACAGGAACAAATATTTAATATTGGGCTCTTCAGTCTAACAGAGAAAGATATAACATGATCCAATGGCTGGAAGTTGAATTTAGACTAGAAATAAAGCATACATTTTTAACCATGAGTGTAATTACCTATTGAAACAATTTACCAAGGTTTGTGGTGAATTCTCCATCAGTGATGAGATTAAATGGTTTATTTCCCTAAATAATCTGCTCTAGAAATTATTCTGGGGGAGTTGCATGGCTTGTGTTTCACAGGCAGCCAGACCAGACGATCACAATGGTCTCATCTGAATATTTCTTGTTAATTAAGTGATTACAATATATATATATATATATGGTAGCTATGAATAGAACATATATATTCATAACTTTAAATTATAGGATTGTTTAAATAGCATTTTTAATATTTTACACTAATGTTCTGCTAAAATGTTATTTAGCGTCTTTAAAGTCTGTATCATGTATCCAATAGCAATATGTATATTTGTTATTGCAAAATTTAATGTTTTTATATGACTTAGTTTATGGGAACTACAATTAAAATAATTCTAAAAGTACCAGTATAACACTATTAATAAAATAAGCGCAACAATATTGTACTAAAACATAGCTAATTTAAATGCAAAACACTTTTTATAGACTGTTTGTCTATGCTGATGTATGGTGAGGGAAATAAAAAGAAGCTTACTAAATGGAATGAAAAAATAGAGAAAATAAGGGCTGCAAAGCAAGATTTACTATTGTGTAAGGAGTATTAAACATGTCTGTACAAAGGCCACTTGAAGAAAATTGATTACAAGAAAATTGTGACTAGTCATACCGTATCATAGAAAGAGAGCCACAGGGCTGAATTGACAGTACAGTTTGTGTGCGTAGTTTTCTTGTGGTGGTTGAATTGCAGGAATGTGACAGTGATCTGAAATGGGACCCGTTTGAAGTAGTAACTGTCAATCTATGCAATTAAAGGATGGCCTACAGTCTTACTCAATTAGCTCTTTTGGCATGACCACTTAGTTATAAAATCCCATCGTCTTCAAAAATTGTCATTCTTCAAGTGGAGCCTGTAAGAGAAATGGTATGGTTTTGGGTTGGTTAGTATCCATCTAGGATTGTATTTGGAACTGCATTGTTTTTTACTTTGCAAAAATACAAAAATGCCTCATTTAACAGACTGCTCTTACTACAAGGTGAGCTAAGCAAATATATTATGAGATTTGATGAATGAATGCTACTGTTTACTTGCTCGAACAATTAGAGTTGCATGTTTTAGAATCCTTTTATTCATGTGACACTTATAAAACAATATTTATGCTTTATTGTGCATACATATTTAATCATATGATTGCCAGTTTTTGCACATCAGTATTTTCAATTAGAAATGAACCACAAGTTTGAAAATAGGAAAGAGATGTACCACATTTACTCTGTATTCTCAAGATTATGTATAGTGATTGTATTTCTACTCTTTTATCCCCTCCCATCATTTAAACTAATAATACAACTATAAAGTGTATTGGGGTGGACAACGGTTTGTGAAATATCTATTTAATATCTAAGAGAGTGAAATCTACCAAAAAGTTGAGATTCATAATAATTCTGGAATGCTGATTTAAGGGCCAGATCTTCACCTGGTTTAAGTCAGCATAGCTCCATTGACTTTAATGGAGCTGTGTCTATCTACTCCCACTGAAGTTCTAGCCTTGTATGTTCTTCTCCACAGTTACATTCTAAAGCAACATTATATATAAATATTTGTTTTTGTAAGTATAAACTTTGAAAATTATTTCCTTTTCCTCACAGGTGCAAACACACTTGGAAAATCAGTCTAGATACCACATTCAGCAGAGCCAGAAACATCAAGTGAAACAATACCTGACACTTGACACCAAGCTCTCCAGCCAGACCCTTGCACTGTCCCACTGTCACACAGTCCAGCCTGCAGGAGCTACACCCATACTAAGAAACGGACACATGCCTCCTGTCAGCGATATCGGTGCTCCAGACAGTCCGGTTACCAAATTATTGGCTCTTGGAGGACATCATGAAAATGTGGTATGACGTATAGGTTTAAGATATAGGCAGGGCTTAGGAAAAGTATGGGAGAATGGAGGTTATCTTGTACATCATATATGATTTGTGGATAATACTTAAATAGATATGTACCAGTTCTTTTCTGCAGCGCATCAGTGTTCCCTTTCTTATGGTCTGGCTTTGCAACCTTCATTCAGCTGAGTACTCTGTGCTTAAAGAAACAGTCCAGCTGAAGTGTATGTAAATAGATGCGTATGGAATCAGAGACTTCAACTTTCAGGGCACATCAAGATATTTTGTATTTTCAGAAAGATAGCAAAGTCGAAGTATGACAGTAATATATTACTCTCCATTTTTTGAATATGTGCCTAGATATGAAAACCAAGCCCCTGTCAAATGGAAGTCTAAAAATGTTATTTCAAATATACTATATAGTAACATTAAACACCAGATCAGACTAAATTTGCTCATTGACTTTTCAGTTAATTGCTATATTTTATGTGGGTCTAATCTTAAGCTGTTGTAAATCAGCGTAGTTCCATTGACTTCAGCTCCACCATTGACTTCAGTGAAGTGACATCTCTTTACATCAGCTGAGGACTTGGTCTGTACATCTTGTACACTCAGATATAAGTTTTCAGGAGGCCTTCAGTAGATTTCAAGAGATGTTGCCTACTAGCAAAAGGAAAATTCACCCAATGGCATAAGAAAGGGGGTAGGTTAATCTCATGATGGTATTTAAATAGAACAAAAAAGACTCTTATGAGTATGGTGTGGATGCATTTCAATCTACATATTCTTGAGTAGTTGAAGTCTATGTTGGTGGAATGTAAAAGGAGGCGGAATCTTGTATCCTAATGTAGAACCAATAATGAGGGAAGCTGCCATCTAGTTCCCCTCTCTCTGGGCATGCTGCTGTAGTGACTGGAGACTTCCAGTGCCAGTTGCATAGAGTATTGGAGCCAGCAGAGCTACATAAACTTCACTGGATTGCCCCATTTGTGGCCTTTCATGGTAGCTGACATGTGGGAGCATAGGGTGTGCAGGCATCTCCTCATAGCTTCTTCATTTACAGTTCCCTTAATAACTCCCTTTGTGTAGAGTCTCCTAACATGAATGACTCTTACATATTCACAATTTAATTAGCAACCATGTTTGACTAAGGGGCCTTCTTCAGGACTGCTTTAAGGATTTAAAACATTTGTGAACCAATCTACACTGTTAGTCAAAACTCAAGCTGACTCTATATTGAGGTTTCAAAAAGTATTTTAACATATTTTTCAGTTTACTTATTTATCAGTGTCATATGTTTCTGATTCTGGCTAGGATCAGACAGGTTGTTTTGGATATACCCAAGCTGAGGTGTCGTCAATTTGTGTGCTTCAAAACACATTACTCAGCCTGCTGAATTTTGGCAGCAGCATTATATGCTTCAGTATGAGTGACCCGGATTCTTGAACAACCACAGATTCCTGGCAGCCTTCCTGGACCAGTAGACAAATGTGTTACGGATATGACACACTTGAGAGGGGTTTGGATTGATGGTTGCTAGTTACCCACAGCCCTCCTGACATCTGATCTTGGTGTGACAAAGTGGTAGGCTCAGAAAGGGGGAATGGGTAAAGAACTGTTGGTATTCAGGGAAAAAAAAGTAACTTAATGAACCACAACCACTTTCGCTTTACACATGGGAACTAATATATATGAAAATCTTGCACAGATGGTAGATTTTGTATGAGACTTAAGAATTTGATCTTTTTTTAAACTCACTGTTGTTGTCTGCAGTTTATTTCTCTCTTTAGTTTCATAGAATCAAAATATGGATCATCATTAATAGTTTAAAAATATTATTTCCTTAGATGGAGGAGGTTATTGATGACATCATCAATATGGAATCAAGTTTTAATGATGAAGGGAAAGGTTGCTCCGAAGCTACACTACTAAGTGTAAGTATAGTACAAAGAACTGTAAGTATTTTATGGACTTTCATCCTGCTATTAGTATTATACATTTGTGATATAGACTTGAATTGTAAACTACATCCTGGGGGAATAAGCAGGATTGTCAAGCAGTGAAATTTCCTTCCCATTCTCCTCAGTTATTTGTCTTTCTGCCAGGAAATGCCATAGGGGTTGAGGGAATCCACAGCCTCAGGATGTGGCCAGGATAAGGACAGAGGGTTCCAACAGAGTTCCTCTATAGCTGTTATTGTAGACCCTGAAGGATGGAATCATAGTTTCAGGTCCTTAATACCCCTATGCAGGGGTTTTAAGACTAAATAGATTCATGAAAATTGGTATAAAGTCTTCTTCTGATACCTCAGACAGCATGCAAGAAGTTCAGAGATCCTTGATGTAGCAGCTATTCCTACACCCTCCTCTGAAGTGAGAGAAGGTGGGATGGGCTCAACTGGTTGCAAAGGCCTTTGTACAGACTCTCTAATATTGGTAAACAGCTCCGAACTGGAGTAATTATTAGCAGTGAGATGATAGTATTTTCATACAAGGTGTAGTATTATCTGAATAATAATACTGAACCATTAGATTCAATTTTTAAAAACTCTGCTGAACAGTTTTTTCTATTGTCAAATATGTTATAAGTTTGTGGAAAGAGAGTGACAAGTTTGAGAGAGAAAAGTGGATAAAAATTGGGTAGTAAATAATATAGAGCATTGTGTATTTGGAAAAATATTTTGAGACTTTACTTGATATCATCAGATTTCTCCTCTCAGCCCCAACTCATGTTGTGATCCTTATTTCCAGACTTCACCTTCAAAATTATAGTGCCAGATTGGCAATTAGATCCTATGGTAAATGTTCAAACTTCTATATGGCAGTACAGAGCTCAAATTACTATTTTATACAGAGTTGTAAATATGCAGAACACTTGACAGTACACTTTACAGAATGTATCAGGTAAATATGCAGAACACTTTACAGAACTCCTTGATAAGCAGAGTTAATACTGTCACTCAGATCAATCTGATGCATGGGAGGAGCAAGATGGTATGAAGGGATGGACAGCGAGAGAGTAAAAGCCTCTGTAAAAAGTGAGTTTTCAACCAGCATTGGAATCCTGTAAAACTGAAGAATTTTCATTATGCTAATTCCAGGCTCATTAATGTTTAGCTTTAGTCATGATGTTCACACAGTCTGTGCAGTGTCTATGGCTACTCTCATGTCAAACACTATGGACTTGAGTTTTCTCTTATTTATACTGTTTGACAATGCTGCAACTTCTCAGGGCCAAACACTGCCACTTACCAGCTGTCCCCTCTTGGAGATACTGAGAGACCAGAGAGGCACCACCTCTTTTTGAACAGCCAGTTGTGTGTCCTTTAGGATGCTACAGCCTGCTTCCCATGAAGCACTTGGACTGCTGCAGGCGTCAATATGGAGGGAGGGCAGGCCATGGCTCTGCCCCCTTTGAGAGGTTTACGCTAACAGAAACACATGACAGAATCAGTCCTCACTAAACGTGTTTCATCCCAGACTTTTGACCGGATAGACTCAAGATTTTGTAGGATTTCTCAAGCCTCCAGCCCAGTCTCCAAAGTCTAAATAATCACAGTGCAGTAGCAGTGAAATGAACATTGAACAGAGCAAAGGAAGGATAGAGAGATGAGTCCTGTTCAGTAAGGTTGCAAAGATGACAGTTCTTGATCTCTTCAGACCCTGTGGCCAGCATCAAGTAAAGGAGAGGACTATATTATTTTCTTGAATTAAAACATCCCTCTGCATTTGGTCCATGTTATAAAAAAGATGTCCCATGGACAGGGATGAGGCAGCAGCCAAGATTAAAACCTCAGGGGTTTCAGTTTTCCACATGAGGCAAGTATCTTTCATATTATGTATCATCTTTGTGCCCCCAAGCAGAGAGACTTCAGTTGTACCCAGTCTCTTGCACAAGCTCACAAGGAATAGTGTGGGAGAATCCTTGTGCTTTCTCCTGTGCTTCTTCACAAATGCCTGACTTAACTCTTACAGTGTTGTCAGATCAGAATTAGGCCCTAGGTCAGTGAGGGGCAACCTAGGCTAGTGAGTGGGTTGCATGAGTGTCCCTCCTTCCTCTCAATGGACCAAAAGATTTTTGTAACCAATATGGTCTCCTGGGATAGGGTAGTTTTGCTAAGTGCACTTGTGTACATAAAATTTGAGGCATGTGGCAACTGTGCCATAACAGTACTTTGATTGGATACAGAGGGAGCGCACAGCTTTCACAATGTGATGTGCAATCAGTACACACCTCACTTCACATGCTCTTGTTTTAAGTGCATGTCACTTTTGTAATACTGGTAGGAAAAAACTATACAGACAAAAACCAGCATAATCTGGCAACCCTGTGTGAGGGCAACAGTAAACAAAATGTCTTGTGGCCCACACGTAGAAGCCTAATGGGGTACATGTAGCCCTCGGGCCGCAGGCTGCCTACCTCTGTCCTAGTGATTGTGGGACTGGATCACTTAGGCTATGTCTATACTGCACCCCTCTTCTGCAAAAGCTTATGCAAATGAAGCGTAGAGTAGAATATTGCCACGCTTCATTTGCATAATTAATTAGGGGCCGTTTTTGTGCAAGAGGCTTTTGTGCAAAAAGGAGTTGTGTAGACGGCTCCTTTTTGTGCAAAACTCCCTCTTGCACAAGAGCCATTCTTCCTGAAAAAATGAGGAAGAACAGCTCTTGTGCAAGAGGGGGTTTTTGGGTAAAAAGGAGCTGTCTACACAAACAAGCCTCTTGTGCAAAAACGGCCCCTACTCCGCGCTTCTTTTGCAGAAGCTTTTGCAGAAGAAGGGTGCAGTATAGACATTGCCTCAGTGGTCTACTCTCTCTTTATTCTCCACTGCAGCAGCTGAGATTTACAGAAGCATTTCTAGAGATATAGCTGCTGCAGCATCTCCTGGCTTAAAGTGGTTTCCTTCATATAAAGGATTTATAGTTTAGTTCAATGGCTGTCAACACTGCCTCTATAGACACACTTTAGATTTGTGCAGATGTGCCATTGTCTATGGTTTGTTGTTCCTCAGTTCTGGAACACATTGTCTATGGTTTGTTGTTCCTCAGTTCTGGAACACATTGTCTATGGTTTGTTCCTCAGTAGCTTTACATACTGCTAGAACCCAGATTATTAGGCTTCAAGGTAAAGGTAATTCTTTCAGTGAATTTTGGTTTCACAGGTTAACCCATAGACCATTTTTTTCCCTACTTTTTCTTAGCCCATGTCATTTACCAGTACATCGGCACTGCTGCGATTGATAAAGCAGTGGTGATTCAGGGGGTCTAGTAAAGACCCACTAACTTGCTTTCAGAGTGCTCTCTGGTTGACTCTGGTACTCCAGCTCCCTGAGAAGAGTAAGGTAGTTGATGGGAGAGTGTCTCCCATTAACATAGTGTCTTTCTGTTCCACTTCTTGTGGCTCCCATTGGCCAGGAATGGTGAACTACAGCCACTGGGAACTGCAGGGCTCCATGCTGGTGAACACTCAGGTAAACAAAGCATCTGGCAGCCCACTAGCGGCTAATCCTGATAAACTGTATGTGGCTGGTATGCCAGAGATTCCCCATCCCTGCTGTAGGTACTCATTGCAGATCCATCCATGCCAAAGCAGCCGGTCATCCTGGTTTTGATGAAATTAAGTCTAATTTCATTGTATCACAACATCAGTTATCTTTTATCATCAACTTTTTTAATCACTAACGAAAATAAAGATCAGGACACAGAACAATTAATCAGTACAGGTATGTCTACTCTATAAAGTTAATTAACTTTCATAGGCGCTACACATACAAACCTCTAGTTCGAACTTAATTCTAACTAGCGGAGCGCTTAATGAGGTAAACCTCTTTCTACGAGGACTAATACCTAGTTCGAATTAAGTAGTTCGAACTAAGGGCTGTGTAGCCACTTAATTTGAACTAGTTGGAGGCTAGCCCTTCCCAGCTTGCCCTGGTGGCCACTCTGGGCCAAGTGAGGGAAACTCTTCTGCCTCCCTCCCGGCCCTGGAGCCCTTAAAGGGGCATGGTCTGGCTACGGTGCCCGTGCCATGTGCAAGCCTGCCAGCACCCAGCCAGCAGACCCTGCACCTGGCACGGCATGAGCCAGCCACCCGCTGCCACCCAGCCCTCCACCTCTTCCCAGGACCAGGCTGGCAGCTCCCAGGAGCCTGCTCGGGGCCGCAACAGGCGGGTGCCCGCCTAGTTTAGTGCGGAGATCGTGGGCCTCATCCAGGTTTGGGGGGAGGCTTCCAACGTCCACAATCTCCGCACTAGGCAAGTGGCCGTCTAGGGCAGGATAGATGTCAGCCTGGCCACCAAAGGCCACATGTGAACCCAGGAGCAGGTTTGCATGAAAATCAAGTTGGTCCAGTGAGACCCCCGACCCTGAGCTCTGAGCTTAGAACATAAGAACATAAGAACGGCCATACTGGATTAGACCAAAGGTCTATCTAGCCCAGTAGCCTGTTGGCCCAACAGCGGCCAACACCAGGTACCCCAGAGGGGATGGACCGAAGACAATGACCAAGCCATTTGTCTCGTGCCATCCATCTCCAGCCTTCCACAAACAGAGGCCAGGGACACCGTTCCTACCCCCTGGCTAATAGCACTCCATGGACCCAACCTCCATGACTTTATCTAACTTCTCTTTAAACTCTGCTATAGTTCTAGCCTTCACAGCCTCCTACAGCAAGGAGTTCCACAGGTTGACTATTTGCTTTGTGAAGAAGAACTTTCTGGGTATGTCTACTCTACCCCACTAGTTCGAACTAACGGGGTAATATAGGGATACCGCACTTGCAAATGAAGCCCTGGATTTGAATTTCCCGGGCTTCATTTGCATAAGCGGGGCGCCGCCATTTTTAAATCCCCGCTCGTTCGAACCCAGTGCAACGCGGCTACACGGGGCACGAACTAGGTAGTTCGAACTAGGCTTCCTAGTTCAAACTACCGTTACTCCTCATTCCACGAGGAGTAACGGTAGTTCGAACTAGGAAGCCTAGTTCAAACTACCTAGTTCTTGCCCTGTGTAGCCGCACTGCACGGGGTTCGAACGAGCGGGGATTTAAAAATGGTGGCGCCCGGCTTATGCAAATGAAGCCCAGGAAATTCAAATCCCGGCCTTCATTTGCAATTGCGGCATGCCTACATTACCCTCCTAATTCGAATTAGGAGGGTAGTGTAGACATACCCTCTTTTATTAGTTTGAAGCCTGCTACCCATTAATTTCATTTTGTGTCCTCTAGTCCTTATATTATGGGAACTAATGAAGAACTTTTCTTTATGCACCCTCTCCATACCACTCATGATTTTATAGACCTCTATCATATCCCCCCTCAGTCTCCTCTTTTCTAAGCTGAAAAGTCCCAGTCTCTTTAGCCTCTCTTCATATGGGACCTATTCCAAACCCCTGATCATTTTAGTTGCCCTTTTTTGAACCCTTTCCAAGGCCAAAACATCTTTTTTGAGGTGAGGAGACCACATCTGTACACAGTACTGAAGATATGGCGTACCATAGTTTTATACTTCCTCTCCTCCTTCTTCCCCTGTCTTCCCCCTTCCAGCTCCCTCCTCCCAGGTTTCCCCCTCCCCTCTTCCACCCTCTCTCTCCCCTCTCCTACCTCCTTTTCCCAGTCTCCCCAGAGGTTAATCTCCCCGACCCCCAGTTTTGTTAAATAAAGAGAGTTTCTATTTTTGAACACCTGGCCCAGTGTCGTTTATTTTGTACATCAGAAAGGGGGGCTAGGGAGGGGTAAGTGGAAGGAGGTGAGGGAGGAATGGGGCACGAGCCCCAAATGGGGAGGACTGGGGTGGCTCTGTGGGCTCCTCAGGGTGGAAGCTCTCCTGCAGGGCCTCCTGGAACCTGTCATCTCCCCGATTTCACGAGGAGTAACGGTAGTTCGAACTAGGAAGCCTAGTTTGAACTACCTAGTTCGTGCCCCGTGTAGCCGCGCTGCACGGGGTTCGAACCAGCGGGGTTTTAAAAATGGCAGCTCCCCGCTTATGCAAATGAAGCCCGGGAAATTCAAATCCCGGGCTTCATTTGCAAGTGCGGAATGCCTACATTACCCCGCTAGTTCGAACTAACGGGGTAGTGTAGACATACCCCCAGATATCTGTTGATGTAAAGTATATGACTTTACGCTTCAGATTTTGCATCAAAGTGCAAGTTTGATGAAGTTGGGGAACACATTGCTTTTGGTATCTGTTGGAAATGGAAATGAAAGCCTTGTGGAGTTTGTTATGGACAGTACATCAGAAAATGTGAAAATGTCAAGAAATGCAAGAGACTTTTTATTTCCAAACTTTTCAGGTTTTGGGTCAATTGAGATGTCGTGATGTTATCTTAGCTACCACTAACCATGGCTTTTGTTTGTGTTACTATATGTTTCTTCCAAAATTCATGGGATGACTTTTCTGTTAGTTTGCTAAGAACATGGTCTCTCTGTAAAGGTTGTTATTTGCAAATAGTTATTATACAGTGATATCCAAAACACCACTGATACTAATAGTTTAAGAAATAGCTGCAGCATTGTAGACAACTGCTGTGTGTCAGCTGCTGATGAATATTGACTTTTTAATGGCTTCTACTTTACACAATTTCCAGCAAACCTTACATCAAAAGAATTAGAAGATTAATACCCTGGCATTTGGATTCTTATCTAACCCAAACCATTATGCAAGGGCCTGAGTTTCACCAATAAAGTACTAAGTGGGGTTGGCTGGAAGACAAGAATTCTAACTTAAAAAAAATAAAGATTTTGAATGTTTTCAGTCCAGTACAAAAAAATTGGACCTTTTGAATATCTTCATGAAAAAGCACAAAAGAGAAACCCACCAAAGAGCAGCCAGAATTCTAGTAACTGGGGTAGTGCACTCACCTAAAGAAATGCAAATTCAGGTCCTTTCTCTGAATCTAGGGAGATGAACCCAAATTTCTTATATCAGCGCTGAGTGACTTAACTATTAGTCTATAGAGTCACCTTTTCTTTCTTTCTTTCTTTCTTTCTTTCTTTCTTTCTTTCTTTCTTTCTTTCTTTCTTTCTTTCTTTCTTTCTTTCTTTCTTTCTTTCTTTCTCAATGAATATTTAATTATCCATACAATGCCGACTAGCTCTGCCAGAAGAACTTGAGAGAGAATTTCTTTTTAAATGGAAAAAAGTGTCATTTTTTACCACCTCTAGTGGTCAACAAAAAGTCTGAATATTCCTTCACAATTTGAATGTGTTCTTTTTTAATGTACATTTTTTTCTGTGAATATGCTAGTCAGTGAGTTTGCTAGCAGTACTATTTCTTGAACATAGCAAATTATAAGTAAATACTGGAGAATACTAGTAGAAAGCACATTTTGAATTGGTAATTATAAGTGCTTATTCCAAAAGCATGATTGTTTCTATTCCCTAAATGAAGGAGTATAATTCTTCCAAACCATATGACCTAGACATATTGAATCAATATAGCTTGTTCACTGATTACGGAAAATGACTTCTTCTCATGAGAACAACAAAAAGTGTTTGCTAAAAATATTCATGAATAAAAATGCTTTAATACATCAAATATTTTGAATTATTCTATCAATTCTACAGTTTTGGCTACAAGTCTACCTCGGGACTTGTAGCCAAAAATCTCTGTTGGGATTTAAGGGTCTGTGTGCTCTCTCCAAGATCTTCAGCATCAGTGCTAGGTCCTTTAAATTTAATCTTTCTTTTGGGCTTCCAAGTGAGTCTTGCCCATTTCTTGAAGCACCTAGGCTAAGCCATTACTCCAGGTCCAAGCCAGGAACCTAATAATCAACAACCAGATAATACTCAATTCAACTTGTTGCTGCTACTTTGCTAGTCCTCTTTATGTTCACCCTTAGTTCTCAGATCCTTCTTTCCCTGCATACCCAGCTACACAAGTGCAGCCAGCAATAAACCCTGGCTGTTCCTCCTATACTCCTATAACCATAGAGAAGTATGCTTCTTTAATCCTCTTGTTCCAGCCAGGGACTGATCTACAGCCTGCTAGGCTCTGATTTAGCTGTTGATAGTAGGTCTCTGTAGTTTCCAAGATGGCTGTACCAGTGAGGCCCCTGTTGGTAGGCCTTGAGGATTTACATTTTGTGCACCCTTTCTCCTGTATTGGTGGTTTCTTGGGTGGGTTGTATTAGGTCTGCCATGCCTTCTGCAGGGAGCTGCAAAGGTTAGGTACACTCCTTCACAAGGTGATAATACACATGTGGACTACGTCTAGACTGGCCCCTTCTTCGGAAGAGGCATGCTAATTTCTAATTTTGGAATAGGGTAATCCATGGGGGATTTAAATATCCCCCGCGGGATTTAAATAAACATGGCCGCCGCTTTTTTTCCAGCTTGGGGAAAAGCCGGAAAAGAGCGTCCAGACTGGCGCGATCCTCCGGAATAAAGCCCTTTTCCAGAGGATCTCTTATTCCTGCTTGCAAGTAGGAATAAGAGATCCTCCGGAAAAGGGCTTTATTCCGGAGGATCGCGCCAGTCTGGACGCTCTTTTCCGGCTTTTCCCCAAGCCGGAAAACAAGCGGCGGCCATGTTTATTTAAATCCCGCGGGGGATATTTAAATCCCCCGCAGATTTCCCTATTCCAAAGTTAGAAATTAGCATGCCTCTTCCGAAGAAGGGGCCAGTGTAGACATAGCCGTGCAGAAAAGAACAGCTCGTGTAATGGAACATCTCACTAGGTAGTCTGTAAGAATTGATTCAGCTTGATAGAGATAGGTAGCTACAATCTCTCAGGGGCCTGCAACCACTGGAGGAAAGGATATAGACGAGCCTTGTAGCTCTTACAGGGAAACAACTAATTAAGCAAATTGTCACTTGCCCACCGGTTCTGTCCAAGCTACTCCTTGTGATGTTGATAACCTGCAAAGCAATAGGAATGTTCCATAAGGAATTATCTTTTCCTGACCAGGTTATGGATTAGATGACCTGATAGTCCATTAACCATCTATAATTTTTATGATTACGTTAACAGCAATAGATAAAAAACTCTCATTAAATCTCTCTGAACTATGCTTTTGACAGTATGGAGATTCTATTTATTGATGAATGCACAATGCTATCTATCTGCAAAATCCCATTGCTATCACAAGGTCTTTGAGGTCGTAATTGCTCATCATAGCATTAATAATTTGTATTTATATTAATTATTTGTCAAGTACTGATGGTTACCATTTGGTATTTGGATGGATTACAAAAAGTGACTGTCCCATTCCTAGAAACTAGACAGAAAAAATATCAGGTAGACTATTTCTGTAAGTACTCTATTTAACAACTACTATAATAATTCAGGCAGGTATCTTTTCTTTATAAGATTCACAGAATAAAGGATAGACCGGTGCTGCATATTGTATGGGTAATTGTCAGTAAGTATGCAGTGATAGTATTTGGCAATTTTCATAAACTGCTCAGGTTCAAAATCATTCTAGGGAAAGGGCTAGAGTAAATATTAACAGCCCTCTCTACTTACTATGTGGGTAATTTGTAAAAGATGCATAACATCAGTGTGAATGCTGTGTCAATCACATTCTACACCAGATTAGTCTTAAAGTCCAAGGAAGAATCAAAGTTCACCTTGGTACATAGGCTTCAGCTTAGCCCTCTTGGGCATTGTTTACAAGATTAATGAAAGAGAAAAATGAAGGAGAAAGCCCAAACTATTGCTATTGTGGAACTTACAGACTCTTCAAAAATAAAACTGGTGAGGAAATATTTTCTTTGTCTTTCTTCAATCATTTTTAGTTTAAAAATAAATAAAGCATGTGGATCATAAGATACTAATCTTAGAATAAAAAAGATAAAGTACTGGGCTAGAAACTGAGTCTCTAAAATGCATAGAACCAATAATGTAGTTAGTTAAGAGAGAACATTCTCTCCTGTTTGTTACCAAGCTGTCAAAACAAATGTTTAGTAGCATTTTTCATGAGTAATATCAGTCTGAAAAGGATTTTGTGTGTGAAATTCATTCATAGTGTGGAAGGCTGGCTCATAGCTCTCTGTTCCAGTGAAGCCCTTCATAAGGGCTGCATGGAGGTTGTTTTGAATGAATGGCAAATCAAGGATGGCAACCACAATGGGTGGGGTCCTGGCAAGGGACCTCAGGTCTATCTCACTGTAATCAGACTGCACTTTGTTAGTTTGCTTTTAATTCACATTCTTAGGTTCTTTTCACACCCAGAATGGCCAATAACATTTTTTAAAGTACTTAAAATATATAGCATCATGCACAACTCAGCAGCAAGGAGTTGATTCCACACCAAATTCCAAAGCTGTACAGGATATGTAAGGCCCTGTTCTTATTTGACCAAGCCTTTGGCTAGACCAGGAACAGTTATGTAGGCACTAACATTTCTACTGGGCAGATACAGTATGTAGGAATCTGAAACTAGTTCATTTTTCTCTTGTGAATAATGAACAAGCTTGCTGCTCATTATTCAAAGATAAAAATAGCCCATTTTCATACATAATATATCTGAGCATTAAGTACCAGGTCAAGCAGTATACAATTATTAACCAGGTTAAAGTTAAATGTAGAAAGTGCTGGAATTCATGCTGGGTGCAAGTACAGAGGTCTGAAACTTGGAGCACTTGCTAATTTGATGTTTTACATGAAAATAAAGAAAAAAGAATAAGGTGTAGTTTGTATTAGCAACAAAGCAGGGCTATTTCCCAATATACTGTGGTTGCTATTTAAAAGTCAATATTTGTAGCATGTAATTATTTAAAAGTTTCATTACTGTAATACCTACTGCAAAAGGAATCCCCAGACTCTTGTAAATACTCATAGTGAGAGAAACCAGATAGACAAAAGGGATATTGTTATCTGTGATCTTACAGAGACAGTGTATACAGAGAGAAATTTACTGAGTTGCCCCAGGTGACATAGCTATTCTATGACAAAACCAGGAGTTGGACTATCTGTCCTATCTATATCCTTTCCTTTATGTGAGCAGTTAGTACACACAAAGACAATACTAAGGTATTTTTAGATATCTTCCCAATTTCCCACCTCTGTTAAGAACAGAAAGTATTCCTGGCATTGCAAATAATGTTGTATAGTAATAGTATGAGCAATGAATCAGTCACTACATAGTTATGGACTAAAGTGCAGAAAAAAATCAATGCATATTTTGAAATTCATATCCATACTTCAGAGATTAAAGTCAACTGTATCAACTGCTTAAACTGAACAAAGAAAATGTCAAATGATAAGGAATAAAATATTTTGTTTTTTACTGTTTGAATCTGAAGAAATAAAACAAATTCCTGAAAAGTTATATTTTACTTCGTATATGAAATGTACAATTCATATGGTTCTAACTTTAGAATTCCTTCCATATTAAGGATGCAAATGACACCAGTATAAAAACTTCATGAAGGCCCTGTCTACAGTTACAATTTAAAAGATAGCCAAGCATTTTTAAGTAAAAAGGTGTAACATAATTTTCCCGGATGGTGTGGGCTGATAAGAATCATTTTATAAAACTGTGCTAGTTTAAAGTCCAATATTAACACGATTTCAAAAGGTTTACAAACAGTAGCTACATCTATACTGCAAGAGCGCATCCACACTGCCATGTGCTTTTGTGCAAGAGAGCATCCACACTTTCATGAACGCTCTTGCTCAAGAAAGCTCTGATGGCCATTCATACGATTTCAAAAGGTTTACAAACAGGGGCTATGTTTATACTGCAAGAGAGCATCCACACAGGGGTGGTTTTTCCAATAGGGGTTTCTTGTGCAAGAAACCCCTGTTGTCCATCCACACATGCCTTTTTGTGCAAGAGCTCTTATGCAAAAAGGCTTATTCCTCATAGAGAGAGGAATAACTCTTGCGCAAAAAGCCCTGTTTTAAGACTATCTACTGTACTTTTTCTTGCGCAAACCCACTCTTGGGCTACGTCTACATTGGCAAGATTTTGCGCAAATACTTTTAACGCAAGAGTTAAAATATTTGTGCAAGAGAGCGTCTACACTGGCATATGCTTTTGCACAAGAGATGTGCTTTTGCACAAAAGCATCCGTGCCAGTGTAGATGCTCTCTTGCGCAAGAAAGCTCTGATGGGCATTTTAGCCATCGGGCTTTCTTGTTCAAGAAATTCATGTTGCCTGTCTACGCTAGCCTCTTGCGCAAGAACAGTTGTGCAAGAGGACTTTTTCCTAAGCAGGAGCATAGAATCATAGAATCATAGAATAATAGGACTGGAAGGGACCTCAAGAGGTCATCGAGTCCAGCCCCCCGCCCTCAAGGCAGGACCAAGCTCCGTCTACACCATCCCTGACAGATGTCTATCTAACCTGTTCTTAAATATCTCCAGAGAGGGAGATTCCACCACCTCCCTTGGCAATTTATTCCAATATTTGACCACCCTGACAGTTAGGAATTTTTTCCTAATGTCCAATCTAAACCTCCCCTGCTGTACTTTAAGCCCATTACTCCTTGTCCTGTCCTCAGAAACCAAGAGGAACAAATTTTCTCCTTCCTCCTTGTGACACCCTTTTAGATATTTGAAAACCGCTATCATGTCCCCCCCTTAATCTTCTTTTTTCCAAACTAAACAAGCCCAGTTCATGAAGCCTGGCTTCATAGGTCATGTTCTCTAAACCTTTAATCATTCCTGTCACTCTTCTCTGTACCCTTTCCAATTTCTCCACGTTCTTGCGCAAGAAACCCTGATTTCACACATTAGAACGTCACTGTTCTTGTGCAAGAACTCCCTGCCAGTGTAGACAGGCAGCATGTTTTTGCGCAAAAGTGCCACAGCCCTGTAGTGTGGACACTCCGCAATTTTTTGCGCAAAAACTCTGCAGTGTAGATGTAAGCATGGTGTAGATGTGAACAGCAGATTCTCTTAAGATTTAATATGCAAGAATTGCAATTTAGATATCATCTGATGTATTAATTTCTATCAAGCAGAAATGGAAATTTACAATTGCAGGTATTGTTATGATACTGTACACTCAAGAAGATGGACCAAACTAGTATAACTATTAGAGTGTGTCTAGACTACAACCCTCTTTTGACAGAGGGATATAAATTAGACACTTTGAAATTGCAAATGAAGCCGGGATTTGAATTTCCTGTGCTTCATTTGCATAATCGTGTCATGGCACTATTTAGAAATTGAAACCACAGTCTAGACGGTTTACAGGATCTTTTGTAAAAGGTTTCTATTTTCAAAAGAACCACGTCTCGACTGCAGTTTCAATTTCGAAATAGTGCTTTTTCGAAAGTGCACCATGACACGATTATGCAAATGAAGCATGAGAAATTCAAATGCTTGCTTCATTTGCAATTTCAAAGTGTCTAATTTACATCCCTCTGTGGAGAGAGGGATGTAGTCTAGACACACCCTTAGAGATGCATGTGTTTGTAGAAGGTATCTGTTCTTAACATGTATCACTTCTCCTCAATAGATGGTGACATGCATTTTAAGATCTAATGGAATAATGATAGCTGCTCACAATATGAGTGCCTTTTGCCATCTAATTTTAGGATAATTAAGGGATTATTGATTGTGGTTTACTGGTGTGAGTGGTAAAAAACAATGCAGATTACTAGAGTGTAATAGAGATTATGAAGTTAAAACTCTCACCTGAGCTGGACTTTGCTGCATTGAGGAGGACATTGCAAAAGCAATAACATCTATTTGTGTTTGTATAAGATCTAATAGAATCGGTAGATCCTGATTGAAGACTTTGGCTGCTACTGCAATGCAAATAAATAAAAAAAGCCTCCAAAAGAGGCAACTTGGAAAAATAGCAATGAGATCATGCAATTAAAGACTGTATCATTCATAATTAAGGATACCGTTGTCACAGAAGTCATGGATTCCAGGCGTTTCCAGGACTATGGTGTCGTCTTCTGAGGCAGGGCTGAAGCAACAGCTGAAGTAGGTTGAGCCCCTGCTTCAGGAGCAGCGGCAGACAAGATCAGTGGCGCAGCCTGCCCTTGAGCCACTGGAGCTGTGGACTGCAGCTGACCCCAAGATTGCTAGGGCAGCAGTCCCTGGACCTGCCAGATCTGTGGTACTTGGGCATGCCAAAGCAGTGGTTCTTGGGAAAGTGGGCCCAAGAGGGCTGCCAGAGCAGCTGATTGGTGGACTATCCACCAGACCAGCAGGGGTCTCCTGGGATTGAAGCACCTGCTGGAGGTTAGCCCTAAGCAATGTTCTGACTTTTAGTCTCCTTCAAATTCAAGGGTATTACTCAATACTTATTAGCCAGAATGGATATGAATGGTGTCCCTAGGCACTGTTTGACAGAGGCTGGAAATGAATAACAGAGGGAGCACTTGGTGATTACCTGTTCTATTCACTACCTCTGGGGCATCTGGCACTGGCCACTGTCAGACTGGAAACTGGACTAGACGAACCTTTGGTCTGACCCAGTATGGCCGTTCTTATTATTGCCTGCAATCTGTCTCTGATTTTTATTAAAAATACTTCAGACAGAATCTTAACCTTAATCATAATGAATATGCACAATGGAGCCAAATTAAGGCAATTTTAATTCTGGGATGTCCTCCTTTTTATGTGCTTGAATTTGAAATCTTAATGTTCTTTTAACATTGTTTGTGTGTGTGTGTGTGTATGTGTGTGTGTGTGTGTGTGTGTGTGTACTTGTACACATCCAATATTCATATAAGTGGTCTCCACTGAAAGACCTCTGCCAACAGTTCCCATGCTGTGATATCTGGAATAATACAGTATTTTCCTACATTAGGAAATTGGTTTGCTTATCATCATGATGTTTTCTTTAGAAAAGGAACCATAGTATTTCAGACTTTGAATTGTGATAACTACCAGCTCTTCAATAGCAACCGTGTATATTAGTATAACATGCATGTCTGCAGTCATACTACTTCAAGCTGTAATCTCATTACATGGCATGAATTCTTCAGGGTTTGGCATAGGTGCTGGAACTAGGGGTGCTGGGGTTGCTGCCCTACCGCTTGGCTTGAAATGGTTTCTATTATATAGAAAGGCTTACAGTTTGGCTCAATGGCTTTCAGTACCCACTCTGTACAATTTTTCCAGCACCCCTGAGGTGAGGCCTGAATAGTAGTTGGCTGGGAGCCTTCTAGCAAAATACTGGAGCTTTAGAAAGTGATGTGGGGGGGTCAGGGCACTATGGACTTAATCTTGAAAAATTCTGCTGAGTCCTAGCTAGAGACTCACTCACAAAGTTAACATTAAGCCTGAACTGAAGTCTTTATTGGTCTATGCTGGAGTGCACTGTTCTGTACCTATAAATGAGAACCACTATTTTCAGATGAGATGTAAAATCAATATTCTGATACAGTCATTGAAGAGGTTGAGACATTTTTGTTTATAAAAGCAGGGTTGTTAACCTGGTTTCCTTTGTAAATTCAAATTTTGTTAATTAACAATCTGCTTTGATTAATTCCCCTTGCAGTTTCAGGTAGATATAGTATTATCCACTTTTAATACTACCCCTGGGTGTACCTAGTTAATCCTTTTTTGTGTTAATAGTTCCTATTTTTCTCTAGCTGCAATTTTTAAGTGGGTGAAATGATTAATTATATGTGTTGGAGTAACTGCCTCAAGGCATAATTGAACCTGGGAACTCTGGAGCCTTGTGTGGTAGCTGCTACTGCTTGAGCTATAAAGACAACTGGTTCTCAGGTTAGGCTGTAGAGCTCCCTTGTTCTTGTCTCTTGCTGTAAGTGGTCTACGTGACACTACCATAGGACAGTGAACCACACTAGGGGTATGTCTAGACTACAGGCTTTTGTCGACAGAAGTTTTGTCGACAGATACTGTCGACAAAGCATGTCTAGACTGCATCCAGTCGACACGACAGTGTAGATGCAATAACGCCTTCTGTCGACAGAACGCTGTCGACAAAAGGTGTTATTCCTCGTAGAATGAGGTTTACAGCCGTCAACAAAACTGCCGAGTTCTATCGATGTTATGTCGACAGAACTCAGCAACAGTGTAGACACAGATATAGTTTTGTCAACAAAAGTCCACTTTTGTCGACAAAACCCTGTAGTCTAGACACACCCTAGGTGTGTGGGTTATATTGGTACATGTGTATGACATGAATGTCTACAAAGTACAGTAAACTTCCAATAATACGGCACCTTTAGGACCCAGGGGGTGCCAGATTATCAGATATGCCAGACTATAGGAAGGGGGGGCTATGAGGGGTCTGGGGTGGAGTGGGGGGGGATGCGTCCCTCGGTGCTGTGGGACCAACCCGACAGCACCCCAGCTGCTCTGCCTCAGACTTCCTCAGTCGGCCACTGCTGAAACTGACCAGCGGATGACTCCAGGAAGCCCAGGGCAGAGCAGCTGGGGTGCTACCGGGTTGGTCCCCTAGTCCTGCTGCTCGGCGCTGCAGGACCAACCTGGCAGCACCCCAGCTGCTCTGCCCCCAGCATCCCCGACTCAACCACTGGTCAGTTTCAGCAGTGGCTGAATCGGGGAAGCCGGGGGCAGAGCAGCTCCAATTGTCCGGCTGCCTGGAGCACTTCCAGGTTCCAGATGGTGCCGGACCATCAGGAGTGCTGGACCACTGGAGTTTTACTGTACATACACAGACATGGGCATATAAACTGAGAGCAAGCATGTATATTTAGTACAATTAGGAACCATTTTTATTGCTCTAGATTAATCACATTTAATAGTGTTATATCAGTGTAAGGTCACTTCCACATACATCATGTATAATTATATCATTGCAAAAGTATTTGTGGGTTTTTTTGGTAAGGATACTGAGTTAAGAGCATATTTGATTGAAGCCCAATATGGTGTATAATGCTTCAGTTTTACGTCACATACCATGATGAAATCCTGGGACATAAAGAATCTTAATATATGTGCAAGTGACTTCATATAATGTGAATGATGCCTAATAATTTGGATAGTAGTTTGGGGTATATTTTTTTCTTTTGTATTTAATTCCAAAATGCCCACATTTGGGTCACAACTATACTAACTTCTGCAACATTTAACCAGGAAACAAAATTTCTCATCTCTTAGTACAGCAAGAGTGACCACTATAGATAGTTAGGGTTATTATACAATCTAAGGTTATAGTCTCAATCTAACTATCTAAGACTCTGCACTAAAATGTCACTCCCATCACTGCATTTCACAGAGTAAGCCAATTTAACTCCAACTTCATGAGTGGTGTAGTGTCAATGTTGATGTAGTTAAGTTGAAGCAGTGTCAGTGTAGACACTATGGCTGTGTCTTCACTGGCCCCTTCTTCAGAATAGCCATGCTAATTTAGAACTTTGGAATAGGGAAATGCGCGTGGGATTTAAATATACCCCGCGGGATTTAATTAAACATGGCTGCCGCTTTTTTTCCGGTTTGGGGAAAAGAGCATCCAGACTGGCGCGATCCTCCGGAATAAAGCCCTTGAAAGTAGGAATAAGAGATCCTCCGGAATAGGGCTTTATTCCAGAGGATCGCGCCAGTCTGGACGCTCTTTTCCGGCTTTTCCCCAAGCCGGAAAAAAAGCGGCTGCCATGTTTATTTAAATCCCGCGAGGGATATTTAAATCCCCCGCACATTTCCCTATTCCAAAGTTCTAAATTAGCATGGCTATTCCGAAGAAGGGGCCAGTGTAGACGTAGCCTATGAGTGCATCTAGTGCATCTACACCGCAGGGCTTAACTCAAAATAAGCTTCGCAAATTCAGCTACATCTATTGAGTATCTTATTTCAAAATAGCTTATTTAGAAATTGGAAGCATCTCACAGCACTTATTTCAAAACAGAGCACTCTTCCTCCAACTTCCCTTACTCTTCATACAATGAGGGTTACAGGAGTCAGAGTAAGAAGTCCTCCAGCTTGACAGTATTTTGACACTATTTTGAAATAACTGCCTGCTGTATAGATGCAGACTAAGTTATTTCAGAATAGCGCTAGTTATTTTGAAATAGTGTTGCAGTGTAGTCACGTAGGTTGCGTTCACTGACTGTTGCTAGCTTTGAGAAGCTCTTTCATAATGCCCGACACTGACAGTTTTAATCAGTGCAAGTGCTCTAGGTGAGGATGTGTGTCATTAACAGATGGACCAGGTGTAAACATGTGCAGGTGAGGTAATTGCTGCAGCAACCGTATGATGATGCGAGTTAGGTTGACTCAGTTTTGTAGTAGAGACATGGCCTCAGGGAGTTTGTCCATTCTTTGTTGAGGTGACCATCGCTGCAGAGGTACTTTCGAATACCGATCTTCTCTTGGGTTCTCAGGTGCAGTTTGTGGTTTCATATGTCACTTTTCATGGGCATTTGGTTCAATGTCTGGATCTTTTTACTCAGAGTTGGGCCTTATCATTCTAGTTCATGCCTTTATGATTAGATATGGGAAACTGGATTAAATCTGTATGACAGATGGCTTAACACTTGAGCTTTAGATGTGTTTTTCAGTTCAACTCATCCATTCATATCAACCATCCCATTCTTTGTCATCTACACTTTCTTTTCTTCAATTGCATTGGTAATTGATGGGGTGGCGTACTACCCTCTTCTTGCCTTTTCTATGAACACAGATAACACTGAGACATTCTAGTTTGTAAATACCATTGTGTAGTTTATTTACAGTATTTTAATTCTTCCCCAACACATTTCAATGCCACAATACTTTAACAGACTGTATCTCAACCTCCTATGAAAGGGGGCAAGGTTGCTTGTCAGGAAAAAACCCTTTGTCAGGCTACCCCAACAGTCTGTTTCTCTCCTTCTCTTTCCTTCTGTGCCTTTTTGTACAGATTCCCTGTTAATGGGCTAATCAGGTACATCTCTGCTAAATTAGGCCTTCTCCGGGGGAACCTAATTAGCATTACTTTTCCTTGCTCTTTTACCAGAGATTCCACTAGGCATCTGTCCCTCTTTGCCTTCAGAGTCCTCATCTTGGATCCTATTTACAGGGGTCACTCATTCTCCACCCACAAAAATCATATTTATTGGATTGGGGTCCTCTCCATAAATCTGTCTCTGCATGAAGTCATCACACTAAGGGCAGCCTGTTGAGCTGTTTCTCCCCCCCCCCCCACATACACACCTTCTTTGTTGGTGGAGTCATTCTTGCCCATGTGGCTACTGGACCTCTGTTTCTGTACTACTCTTGCCACAATACATTTCTTGCCATATTTTTCTGAGGACAGGCACACTGGATCCAAGATGGTTACTTTGACCCCGCTATAGGGTCCTACATGGTCATTAGTGAGAGCCATATATGTTGCTTGTGCTTTCTTAGGTATATAGGCTACTAGTCAGAAGGCCCAGATTATTCTGTCTCAACTGACTCCTATCCTCTGTGCCTAGTTTCTCTTTCTCCTTGTAGAACTCAGTAAACTTTGCAGAAATTTTGCTAACCTGGGATTGCTCCTATATAAATTCTTGCTGTCATTTTTGCTGCTCTTTACACCAAACAAGCAGGGACTATTTTTCTGTGTGGTGAATTGTTCGAAGGCCTACAGGGTCTGGTACAGCTCTCTTTGCTGCTGTACCAGCCATTGCGGTGTTCCTGGCATAGCCCTGGCTGCCAAACATCTAGATTCTTTGTCAGGTTCCCATTTCACACAGATATAGGCACAATCCTGATCAAGCCTCCAGGTTGTGGTGGGGCAGTATGGCACATCCCTATGCCTTCCATGAAAATGCTACAGAGATCTTCTTGCTTGTAAACATCACTATGTAGTTTGCTTACAGTATTTCAATCCCTCTACAAATACATAGCATTCTCTCCACACCTTTATACACTGTATCTCAAATTCCTGTCCCTGTCCCCAAAAGGGGAGGAAGAAAAGGTATTTCCACTCAGAAGACCGCCCTGCTGACCATTCCACCCTCCCCCCTGTACTTTACAAAGCTTTCCTAACCTTTTGTTTCTATTTCCCCCCTGAGCACTCCTTCCTGTTCCCTGTTAGTGGTGATAATTGGTTTATTGACTGTCAACAATGTGGCCGGATAATCCATTGCACCTCTGTCTAATTAGGTCTTCTCCAGGAGAATTTAATTAATATAAATAGTGGTCAGAGTGCTGGCTCAGGTGCTAACCCACAACACTCTCTTTTTAACATTAGGAATGATAATGTATTTACCATTACTGTGATATTAACACTCGGTTTTAAATATGAATGCATAGCTGAATGAGATTTGTACTGCAGTTATTTGAACAAATCTCATTTGTACATTAAAAAAACCTATTGTTTTATTAATAATTATTTCCCCATTATTTCATTAAAATAATAAAATTAATCCCAATGAGGGCCTGATCCAAAGCCCATTGAAGTGAAAGTTAACATTCCCATTTTGATTAAGTTGTAGGAAGTCATTGATAGAGTCAGGAGACCAAATTCTGCTTTAATTTACATGAATATAATATCCGAGTAGTTCCTAAATATACACCCGGAGATTATACAGAGTCCACTGTTATAGCTCAGCTATAGAATGACTGCAACACAAACACTACCAGCTACAAATTATAATAAATACTACTGTACTTTTTGATTCACTACTCAGGAATGAAAGAAAGGTGCCTAAGATAGGAATGTGCTTAGCTTTCAAATCCTACATATGAAACATAGCTTGTTCTTGAGTAATACTCAAGTGAATTCCAAACATTTTTTTAAATTTATATGCATTGAGAGATCAAATATTTAAGCAGATTTTCAAAACTGACTTGGCATGGTGATTTCTAACTGTGTTTAGGAATGCTCAATGCTCTGGGGCATTAGTCTTCCCTTAAGGTGCTTAGTACATAGGTGGTGTTACCTTTTATGGGTGCAATGTGTGCAATGGTGAATTAGACAACTGGTTATTAGGAGAATTTGCAGTGAACTGGACTCTCAAGTGGAAAGGCTTTTAAATAGGAGAGTTCTTTTTGTGGAAGATAACACTTCTTTGTAATTAGATACCTAAAATGACTCACAAAAGAATGTAGTAACACTAGAATGAGGCAGAGAAGCATTAAACAAATCTTTACCAAAGTGCCTTGGTCCCAAGCAGCTTGCAGTGAGGTCTGTGCCCAACCCTGGGGAAGGTATAGAAATATTTAATTAGGAGCTCAGGATGGAAAGGGGAGGCAAGGGAAATCTAGTGGAGACATCCTGAGTGGAAGAGGTAGAAGAGCTGGAAGTGCTTTCCCAGCCCAATCCTATAGTCAAGATGCAAGAAAGAAGTGGGAGAATGAAGGTCGACACAGTTTGAAAGAGACTTTGTAGATTAAGGATAGAAATGTAGCCGTGTTAGTCTGGGGTAGCTGAAGCAAAATGCAGGACAATGTTGCACTTTAAAGACTAACAAGATGGTTTATTAGATGATGAGCTTTCATGGGCCAGACCCACAGCTCATCATCTAATAAACCATCTTGTTAGTCTTTAAAGTGCTACATTGTCCTGCATTTTGTTGTAGATTAAGGACAGTTTATTCCCACCCACCCCAACTAAAACAAACTGTCTTTGCTGTTTTCATTCTACCATTTTAATTTTTTGAGGGGATCAGGCTGACAAAAGCCCCAGCCTTAGCTCATAATAGCCCCATGTGGAGAAATGCTCTATGCAGTAGTTCTTTGTGTCTTGAAGTGGCAAAATTCAATAGTTGGCATCCTTTCTTCTCATTTTCCCCATCTTATTTTTATGGGGCTGACTTGAGTCACATTTGTTTTTACAGCTGTTTTCACATGGACACACAACAACGTTTAATTTTAAGTCGGGTGTGGGAATAGTGAGTGATGAAGGACTGATTATATAGGACTGGAATCTAAACTGTTCATTTCTAGATTTTCAGATATTTATTTTAAAAGAGTTTAGAATTATTCTAAGAAAAGTTAATATCTTGAGATGCTAGCAGGAATCCATTGAACCACTCTTTCAACCTTCACACCCTTTTAATATATATTTGTTTTGTTTTCGAATATTGCATTGATTTTGACAAAGGAAGGAAATATATAATATGAGTTGTATTTAGGCACACATCATAGACAATAAGAACAAAAGCAAAGTACTCCACTTAGGAAGGAGCAATCAGTTTTACATGAGGGCTGTGTCTAGACTGGCAAGTTTTTCCGCAAAATCATCTGCTTTTGCGGAAAAACTTGCCAGCTGTCTACACTGGCCGCTTGAATTTCCGCAAGAACACTGACGATCTCATGTAAGAGCATCAGTATGCTTGCGGAAATACTGTGCTGCTCCCGTTCAGGCAAAAGCCCTCTTGCGCAAATCATTTGCGCAAGAGGGCCAGTGCAGACAGCACAGTACTGTTTTACTCAAAAAAGCCTCGATGGCTAAAATGGCGATCGGGGCTTTTTTGCGCAAAAGCGTGTCTAGATTGGCATGGACGCTTTTCCGCAAAAAGTGCTTTTGCGGAAAAGCATCCGTGCCACTCTAGATGCTCTTTTTCGAAAATGCTTTTAACGGAAAACTTTTCCGTTAAAAGCATTTCCGGAAAATCATGCCAGCGTAGATGTAGCCATACAGAATGGGAAGTGACTGTCTAAGAAGGAGTACTGCAGAAAGGGATCTATGAGTCATAGTGGACCACAAGCTAAATATGAGTCAACAGTGTGACACTGTTGCAAAAAAAGCAAACATTATTCTGGGATGCATTAACAGGAGCGCTGTGAGCAATACGAGAAGTAATTGTTCTGCTCTACTCTGCACCCTCAACTGGAGTATTGTGTGCAGTTCTGGGCATCACATTTCAGGAAAGATGTGGAGAAATTGGAGAAAGTCCAGAGAAGAGCAACAAAAATGATTAGAGGCTTTGAAAGCATGAACTGTGAGGGAAGACTGAAAGAACTGGATTTGTTTAGTTTGGAAAAGAGAAGACTGAGAGGAGACATAACAACTTTAAGCTCCTAAAAGGGTGTTATAAGGAGGAGGAAGAAAAATTATTCTCCTTAACCTCTGATGATAGGACAAAAAGCAATAGGCTTAAATTGCAGTATGGGAGATTTGGTTGGACATTAGGAAAAACTTCCTGTCAGGATGATTAAGCACTGGAATAATTTGCCTAAGGAGGTTCTGGAATATCCACCTTTGAAGATATTTAAGCACAGGTTAGAAAAATATCTGTCAAGAATGGTCTAGATGGTGCTTGGCCCTGCCATAAGTGCAGGGAATAGACTTGATGAACTGTTGAGGTCCTTTCCAGTTCTAGAATTCTATGATTCTATGGTAGAGCTGAATCAAGGCCATTGGAATTTCTGGTCTATCCTTGTAACTTTGCAAGGTTTGCCCAATTGCATGTTCTCCAGTGCTCTGTTCACTTATATTTTACATGCAATCAAGCCTTAGCCTCTTTACATTGTTAAAGCATAACTAATCTGAATTACTAATTCTGAGTTCAAAGGTGTGATTAACTATCCACTAGGGGCTAGGTAAGGACCAGCAAGGTTATTTTCCTTTTCCTTACTTAGCTCAGCTTTGAAGTGAAGTTCCAGTAATCCTGTTATTGGAAAAGAGGCTAGAGTATTAATTCAAATTAAAACACCAAGAGCCATATTCTTCCATCACTCTACATTCAACACTCGCAATGACTTCTACCAGCATTCTGCATGTGGAATTATGGCAGATTTTGACCTTTGGCCTTTTAATTTTACTTAATATAGGTTAATGAGAAATTCTCCTTTAGATGCATCTGTACAGCTCATACTGAAAAACATGAATCATGAGTACACAATTGGGAGTGGATTTTACTCTTGACATTTACATATATTTTACCTTTTAAACTTGTAACATATTGTGATTTTTTTTCTATTCTTTCTTTGTTTCTCTAAGCTGTCCAATACCATTTTGGATATATACAACAGTGACCAAGGAATGTCACCTGCTAATATGTGTCTTACAAATGCTTCCTGCCCGTCTACTCTACCAGTAAAAAGGGAAATCACAGGTAATATTGCTCTGGGATTTTTGCATGTAATCATTCAGAAGGCAGTGATGTCTTGTATTAAAGTTCAGTGAACTTTTCTAATAAAATATTTGTGAAATACATAGTAGTTTTTGCTTAAGAATTTGTAATGTGTAATCCCTTTAAGGAATTGAAGAAAAGGTGAGGGAAACGTTTACACTGTGTCCTCTATTTTAGCAACTCAGAAACAATTTGTACTCTGTCATCTTTATGAACATCATGCTTCTAATAAACCTAATTATTTTAGGAAACATAGAGGATTCTTCCACATTTTGGCTCCTAATCAACAGTATAAATAAATTATCGCCCATTAAATTTGTTCCAAGATTGAACAAATAGCTCTTTTAAAAGCTACAATAAGTCTATTCAAGGAAAATCTATATTAATGGATTAACAACTTTAAAAGTTATGTTCAGTTAATCCAAAGAATGCTAACAACCATGTACAGTTTATTAGTGTTACTCAAAAGAAACAATGAGTTTGTTCAATATGAATATCTTAGAAATCTGATTAGCTCTTGCATTATGGGATATACAAATCCAGATTCACATTAGTTTATTGTAAAGGTTGGGTGTAGGGAGCCACTTCCAATGTAAAATACAATAAATTGGAGAAAAATACTAAAGGTGATGTTCTTTCTTAGTACTTCTAATTTTTTAATTTAAAGTACATGTAATAAAGTCTTACGAAATCTGTCAGACACACTGGAAAATGCAATACCGATCAATTAAGCTGTATTCTTTAGTAAGGTTGGAATTGATAAAAATGTTAAAGTCGTTGCCTAAAAACTTTGTCTTAATGAAAATGGGACAGTGTGATGGGGACAAAGTAGCAGACGTGATCAAAGGACTGTTTTAATAAATGTTACTTTCTGTCAGAAGCAGATACACGAGCAATGGCAAAGGAGAGGCAAAAAAAGGATAACCACAACCTCAGTGAGTATATATTCTACTTCTATATCATAATATGTTATGTGCTGAGGAAAAAGAATTAAAGTGTACCAGCTATCATCTATCTGCTGGTGTCCAAGACTAACAGAAAGAATCTGTTTCTAGAAGGGAGACAAAAAAGAACTTCACAAATACATTGCTTTTTTTCCCTGAGATGATAAAATAATACTGTGTACTAGTATAACATTTTTTCACCTTTGACATACTTTACATATTTTCATGAATTAATTCTTACAGCATATAACTTATAAATATATATTCTAGTATTTAAATAAAAGTGTCAACCAAGACTGAGGCTCCAATTTTTAGGCACTGTACAAATAAATAGCAAGAGATGGTTCTAGCCTCAAAGAACCAGCACTCCAAACAAAGACAAAGGGTGAGAAGGAGCACTTAAGCAAAGTGACTTGCCCAAGTCACACAGTAAGCTGTTGGCAAAGCTGGAATGAGACATGTGGTCTGCTGACTCCCACTCTCCATTAAACCATATTGCCTCCCCTACATCTGAATAAGAATACAGAATAGCAACTGAGATCCAACTATTAAATGGCTCTCCAATGCTGTGATCAGGACTAGATCTCAGGAGTTCTTATCTCAACATCTGCTCAGGCAACAATTGACATAGGTTAAGCAAGATACTTCCTGGTGTGATACTAGAAGTGTAGTGTCACTCAGCCACCCAGGCAAGTTACTCTTCACTTGTGTAAAGTACGCTTTCCTCACTTAGCTTTCCTCCACCAGAAGGTATCCTTGTTTCCATTCAGATGTTTGTGGAAGGGTCTCTTTGGGTTATAAACACACTCTGGAAATCTTTCTTATGGAGGCTTTTGCTCCCCTTGTGGAGCCTTACTATAGCCACTGCCTATTTCAGATGATTGGCCAGAAAAGAATAGTTACTTCTAAAGGAGGAAAAGTCACAGGTAAGACATTTCTGGTGAGTTGTTTGGACTAATGAGAGTGAGGAAAGAGAGAGGAGCAAACCTACATTTAGGGATCCAGATCTTGTCTTTCAATAGGCTGCTCTCTCTGGGTATGTCTACACTACCACCCTAGTTCGAACTAGGGTGGTAATGTAGGCAACCGGAGTTGCAAATGAAGCCCGGGATTTGAATTTCCTGGGCTTCATTTGCATCTTGCTGGGCGCCGCCATTTTTAAATGTCTGCTAGTGCGGACTCCGTGCCGCGTGGCTACACGTGGCACGGACTAGGTAGTTCAGACAAGGCGTCCTATATCGAACTACCTAGTCCATGCCATGTGTAGCTGCGTGGCACGGAGTCCGCACTAGCGGACATTTAAAAATGGCGGCGCCCGGCAAGATGCAAATGAAGCCCGGGAAATTCAAATCCCGGGCTTCATTTGCAACACCGGTTGCCTACATTAACCACCCTAGTTTGAACTAGGGTGGTAGTGTAGACATACCCTCTGACTACTAGGCCATAATCACCACACACAAATTACATAATTAGGCATATCAGTGAATGAAAGAAGGATGCA
Organism: Pelodiscus sinensis; assembly: GCF_052426305.1. Taxonomy (NCBI): domain Eukaryota; kingdom Metazoa; phylum Chordata; order Testudines; family Trionychidae; genus Pelodiscus; species Pelodiscus sinensis. The sequence continues at coordinate 48,261,437 of NC_143052.1, forward strand.
TTTAATTGTACACAATATTGGAGGCTGGGTGGAAGCATAGCTATATGATATGACCACAGTAATCATCCATGGGGCATGTTCCACATTGCTTTGGTTCTGGATGTATAATTTGGAGCTCAGACTCTCTCTGGAGGCTAACCCTACTTTTGTTTGTGCATTTTATGGCCTTGAATATAAAGGCTTTGCTGGTTAAAAAGTAACCCTTTAAAATAATGGTAGAAATGTAGCTGTGTTAGTCTGGTGCAGCTGAAACAAAAAACAGGACTGTGTAGCACCGTGGTCCCCAACACGGTGCCCGCGGGTGCCATGGCTCCCGCGGGGGAAGTTCTCTGCGCCCGCCAAGTGCTCAGGGCTGGCCTGGCCCCGGGCACGTGGTGCATGCGCGGTGCCGGAGCCGGCCCCGGGCGCGTGGCGCACGGTGAGCGCTGGCCCCGGGGGCGCCATGGATTCACCCCCCACGGTGCATGGGGTGGGGAGAAAGCACTAGCGCCTGCCCCGGGTGCGCTGTGCTTGGGGAGAGAGCGCACGCCCCCTGGCCACACCCCCTGGCGCCCAGCAACCCCAAATGGTTGGGGACCACTGGTGTAGCACTTTAAAGACTAACAAGATGATTTAATAGGTGATGAGCTTTTGTGGGCCAGACCCACTTCCTCAGATCAAATAGTGGAAGAAAATTGTCACAACCATATATACCAGAGGATAGAATTTAAAAAAATGAACACATATGAAAAGGACAAATCAAATTTCAGAACAGAAGGTGGATGGAGGGGGGGAAGGGAGAGAGGTAAATGTCTGTGAGCTAATGATATTAGAGGTGATAATTGGAGAAGCTATCTTTGTAATGGGTAAGATAATTAGCATCCTTATTCAAATTTGAGTGTAATGTGTGCCGAAAGTGTCCATCCGCTATGTACATAGGACAAACATCTCAGACACTTCACCAAAGGATTAATGCCCACAAAACAGATATCAGACAGGATCACAAAGAAAAAACAATTTCCTGCCATTTCAACCAGAAAGGACATTGTCTCAATGACTTGATTACCTGCATCCTGCTTCAAAGACCTTTTAAGACTGCACTTCAAAGAGAATCCTCTGAACTGTCATTCATGCTTAAATTTGACACTTTACACTTTTCATATGGGTTCATTTTTTTTAATTCTATCCTTTGGTATATATGGTTGTGACAATTTTCTTCCACTATTTGATCTGAGGAAGTGGGTCTGGCCTACGAAAGCTCATCACCTATTAAACCATCTTGTTAGTCTTTAAAGTGCTACACAGTCCTTTTTTTTGTTTCACCTTTAAAATAAGTGCTTCTGTGAGGAACATATTTTTAGAGATGATCTGAAGAAGATGAAAATTACACTAACATTCGGATACCAGGAGGAGTTAAAAGTTCACATTTTGTAATTATAATCAAAATTTTATAAGTACATCTGAAGAAAAACTGGAAAAAGAGGCCCTGTGAATTTATTGACCATAATCATAGAGGTAAGTTTGGATCTAAGAAATCACTTCTAACATCTAGGAAACTGTCAGAGTTTGGACCAGTTTCTACAGTTTTAAACTTAAACTTCAACTTTTATTTTAAAAAAATTACTGGAAGTTTCACCAGGTCAACAGTCACAGCTTAGCTGGTCCATAATGGAAGGAGTAGTGGCTGATGGCTTTATGCAATATTTTGTTTAGTTATCTCAAAAATAAATTCCATGTGTTCACTTTGGTACAAAATGCTGTCTCATTGTCCTTAATATGCTGACATGCTGATGATATAACTGCTTTTCCCAGTAATGCACTCTCCCATTGGCAACACATAAAAAGGAGAATACATCCTTTCATAGATAAAATTATTAGCCAGGGGACTAGACATCCTATTTGCGTCTACTTTCTTATTGTTTCAAAAGAATTAATGGGGTGTGGGAATGTAAGTTGCCTGATACTCTGTTTAGCTGGATAGATACTTGGCTTAAGTGGCCAGGTATTCTTTCAGTGACTTGTCTCTTAGAAGGAGGCAGGTATTCCCGGAACTTTATTCTTGGCTTATCTACATAGTGGGCTAATGTGCTTTGTGGGGAAGTGTTTTCTAATGCTCACTGTCATATTTCACATTAATTGCCCCACATAGACTCTACTTAGGGATATTAAATAGTGCTTAGGAAGCTAATCAAGTAATCAATGGAATTTCCATCAACTACTCAATTAGTCAATAGGGGGATTCGCTGTGACTCTGCTTTTTAAATATAGTAAGAACCGCCAGTGGTGCGGCGTCTGGGACCCAGCAGAGGTGAAGCGTCTGGGACCCAGCATGAACCTTTCCCCCCCCCCCCTGTGCCTTTGCTTCCCCTTCCCCCCACAGAGACGGTGTTAGGGGCAACTGGCTTTTAAGCCGGCTCTCCGCAGCACTGGATCCTGCACACTCCCCTTGCTGAAACAGAGGCAGCAATAGGGGGGAAGCGACTAGTTGAGTAGTGACTTGACTACCTGATGAACCTAGGCTTATTGTCAGTCGACTGGTTGACTAGTCGCTTATATCCCTAAATCTACTAGTGCACTTTAATGTAGTACAGTTTGAAACAATATTGCTTTAAAGTGCACTAGAGTAACTTTAGTACTCACCACTTGGGTGCCCGTGGACTGATTAATGTGCCACACAGTGTGCTTTAGAAATCATACCTTGTAGATTACATTACACTATTGGGTAGATAAGCATTCAGTGTATAGAGAATTGGAGGAAAATGGTTTGGAAAGCAAGAGTGGTGAGAGGGGGAGGGAAGGAAAAAAGAAGGTGAAAGAGTGACAAAACTATTGATTGAGGGAGACTTTCCCGTATCTTGCTGGACAGCAATGCTATGTGGATGAAGTTTCCGAGTTTCCAGACAAAGAGGGAAGAGCTTTCAAGAGATGTAAGCTATTCACTTTTCCTTTTTTCCCCTTTATAACTAAATTGAGAATGTTTTATCTAGATCATCTTATGAGCAGCGTTAATCTAGATATGTCAGGGAAATAGCTTGTTTTGTTTTCATTTCATTTCCTTGTTTCTGATAAATCTTGGTTTGGGTAACTTCTATAGACATATGTAAGGAGAGGTGTTGATAGGTAAAATCTTTCTGGAAAGCACACTTTACTCAATCTCTTCTGAGGAGCAAGGTCAGAGGTGCCCTTTTCCAGTGATTTACATTGCTATCAAAGGAAGAACCTGAAGCACCTACAAGGAAACAAGTGTTGCCCAGGCTGTTGGTCACAATCCATAAAAGGAGCTTTGACAGATTAAAGACTGTGGGATCAATTTTATCATGCTCTGAATGAAGTAAAACACTGGAGCTATCAGCATTGAGTTCTACTTAGGAAGAATTTGGCAAATGAGAAGTTAAGTATGACCTTGTAAGCCATATGAGTCCAATTCATTCCTAGGATTGAACCACAGTGGAGAAAAACACAACTACTGTGAGGTCTAATGGTGGCCATTGCAGGCAGGAGAAGGAAATGCAGAAGGGACAGACACAGGCACATCAGAGATGTGATAATGGGGCTTCTATGAAACCCCAGCCATGGTAAATGGTGGCAACCTTAATACCATCTGCTCTGAGGTAATTCACCTGCAGGTAGAGCTGCCTTGTGGTTGGAGGGACATGAATTTGCTCGTTCCTTTTTGGACCACAGAGGTAAATCAAGCTCTGTAACTATATTTTACATTAAAAATCAAAACAAACCTACCGAAGGGATATTGAGCTATATAGGTTTTGAATTTGACTTGGTAGTTTATTATTTCTAAGGTAATTTTAGGATTAATTCTATCATTGTGATTCAGAATGTCCTTACATTGGGCCACTTGTTTTAAACTAATTGCAATGTTTCATTAGGCCTTTCCAAAAGACTATTTCACAACGAAAACAGTAAATTGTTCTCTTTTTTTAATAGTTGAAAGAAGAAGAAGATACAATATTAATTATCGAATCAAGGAGCTTGGCACACTTATTCCGAAGTCCAATGATCCGTGAGTTCAACAGTTATTTCTATAATAATGTCTAAAGTGTAAACACAGAGGGGGAAGGAGTGATATGATAGCCATGAGTCTGGCTAATGAGATACAGAGACGTTCACTTCTAGGTCACTATTTCAAAGTCAGTCTAACTGGTCAGGTAGGAAACAAAATCATTAACCTCTGATGGTTGTAATGTAAAGAGTTGGTGGTTTTATCATTCCGTTCCTTCAGAGAGAAGTCTCCACACCACAAAAACCACCATTACATCTAGGAATAATTGCTATTCCTGTTTGGAATCTCACCAGACAGGCCAAGGGTGGACAGATATTGGAGAATGAACTACCTTTTCACCCTAGAGATGGTATCTTTAATGGAATGAAACAGCACGTGCACTGCTACTATCCACTCTCTAGATACACAGAATACTTCAGTCTCTGAGGCTGATGATTTGGCACCTTTCATAAAAACCACATTCGCTGAACAAGAAGTTGAAAGGCAAGGGAAAATTAGGTATTTTAAATAGATACAAAATGTCTTTGTATTTTAAATAGATACAAAGAAAGCTACCTTATTGAGGTTAGAGCATGTAGGGATAAAGTGAGAAAGGCTAAAAGTCAGGTAGAGTTGGACCTTGCAAAGGGAATTAAAACCAATAGTAAAAGGTTTTATAGCCATATAAATAGGAAAAAAACAAAAAAAGAAGAAGTAGGACCACTAATTACTAAGGATGGAGTGAAGGTTAAGGATAATCTAGGAATGGCCCAATATTTGAACAAATACTTTGCTTCAGTCTTTAATGAGGCTAATGAAGATCTTAGGGATAATGGTAAGTTAACAAATGGGACTGAGGATAAGGAGGTAGATATTACCATATTCGAGGTGAAAGCCAAACTTGAACAGCTTAATGGGAGTAAATCGGGGGGGTCCAGATGGTCTTCATCCAAGAATATTAAAGGAACTGGCACGTGAGCTTGCAAGTCCATTAGCAAAAATTTTTAATGAATCTCTAAACTCAGGGGTTGTACCATTTGACTGGAGAATTGCTAATATAGTTCCGATTTTTAAGAAAGGAAAAAAAGCGACCCGGGTAACTATAGGCCTGTTAGTTTGACATCTGTAGTATGTAAGATCCTGGAAAAAATTTTGAAGGAGAAAGTAGTTAGAGACATTGAGGCTAATGGCAATTGGGACAAATTACAACATGGTTTTACAAAAGGTAGATGTGCCAAACCAACCTGATCTCCTTTTTTGAGAAAGTAACAGATTTTTTAGATAAAGGAAATGCAGTGGATCTAATCTACCTCGACTTTAGTAAGGCATTTGATACAGTACCACATGGGGAATTATTGGTTAAATTGGAAAAGATAGATTATATGAAAGTTGAGAGGTGGATAAGCAACTGGTTAAAGGGGAGACTACAGCGGGTCATACTGAAAGGTGAATTGTCAGGTTGGAGGAAGGTTACTAGCGGAGTTCCTCAGGGATCAGTTTTGGGGCCAATTTTATTTAATCTTTTTATTGCTGATCTTGGCACCAAAAGTGGAAGTGTCCTAATAAAACTTGCAGATGACACAAAGTTTGGAGCTATTGCCAATTCAGAAAAGGATCGGGATATCATACAGGAAGTTCTGGATGATCTTGTAAATTGGAGTGCTAGCAATAGGATGAAATTTAATAGTGAGAAGTGTAAGGTTATGCATTTAGGGATTAATAACAAGAATTTTAGTTATAAGCTGGGGACACATCAGTTGGAAGTAACGGAGGAGGAGAAGGACCTCGGAGTCCTGGTTGATTATAGAATGACTATGAGCCACCATTGTGACATGGCCGTGAAAAAGGCTAATACGATCTTGGGACGTATTAGGCGAGGTATTTCCAGTAGGGATAAGGAGGTGTTAGTGCCATTATACAAGGCATTGGTGAGACCCCATTTGGAATACTGTGTGCAGTTCTGGTCTTCCATGTTTAAGAAGGATGAATTCAAACTGGAACAGGTACAAAGAAGGGCCACTAGGATGATCCGAGGAATGGTAAACCTGTCTTATGAAAGGAGACTCAAGGAGCTTGGCTTGTTTACTTTAACCAAAGGAAGGCTGAGGGGGGACATGATTGAACTTTTTAAATATATTAGAGGGATAAATACCAGGGAGGGAGAGGAATTATTTAAGTTTAATACCAATGTGGACACAAGAACAAATGGATATAAGCTGGCTAGTAGGAAGTTTAGACTTGAGATTAGACGAAGGTTTCTAACCATTAGAGGAGTGAAGTTCTGGAACGGCCTTCCAAGGGAAGTAGTGGGGGCAAAAGATCTATCTGGTTTCAAGATTAAACTAGATGGGTTTATGAAGGGGATGGTTTGATGAGATAACATGATCTTAGTAACTAATTGACCATTCATTATCAGTGGGAAATAGGTCAATGGAGGGATGATAGGAGTTACTATAGAGAACTTTCTGGGTGTCTGGCTGATGAGTCTTGCCCACATGCTCAGGGTTTAGCTGATTGCCATATTTGGGGTCGGGAAGGAATTTTCCTCCAGGGTAGATTGTCAGAGGCCCTGGAGGTTTTTCGCCTTCCTCTGTAGCATGGGGTACAGATCACAGCTAGAGGATTCTCTGCATCTTGGGGTCTTCAAAGTATTTGAAGGCTTCAATATCTGCGATATAGGTGAGAGGATTATTCTAGGAGGGGTGGGTGAGATTTTGTGGCCTGCACTGTGCAGGGGGTCAGACTAGATGATCATAATGGTCCCTTCTGACCTTAAAGTCTATGAGTCTATAATTTTATGCTAATGTACAAACAAATGTACAGCAACTCAAATGTTATACTGCAAAACCCTAATGCATTCTCTTAAGCCTGAACTATCCTACATGGAAAGGTTGAAGTAAGACATGCAACTCCGGCTAAGTGAATTATGTAGCCGGAGTTGACATATCTTAAATCCCCATCCACACAGCGGGAAGGTTCCCTTACTCCTTGTGAGGAGTAGGAGTACCAGCGCCGATGTAGGCACCCTTTGAGTTCGATGTAGTGGGTCTATACTACTGCTAAATCAAACCCCGGAAAGATCGACCATGGCAACATTGACCTTAGACGTACCCTTAAGGTTTATATTTTCATCATCTCTTTTAAATTAATTATAGGAAAATAGCTTGTGTTGTTAACAGTTTTATTTAATAAATAGTATCTAAAGTTTAGCTTTGGGGAAGTCTTTGCAATAACCATAGCCAGTTAAAAGACACTACTTTAACTGTCTTAACATTGAAAAGAGGGAAGCACTGACCATCAATCTGCTGGCTTTATCTGGTATTAGCAAACTTTCAAAACTCTGCAGCAAACAAAATGGAGGAAAATGACACACCATGGTAAAGTCTATTGTAGGATTAGCAATATCAATTCAGTAAGTTATTTAATGCTTAGACTTTTAGCCTTGGATTTCTCATGTCACTCAGTGAAGCCTAAAAGACTGCACCAGTGTGATTGTGACTTGGATATAATTGGTTATACAAATATTGTGGGATTCATTTGTTCGCCAGTGGCAGCTTTGTAATGCTCAGAATATAATTATCTGTTGACACTTCAGCCTTTTTTCCTCAGGGCTAAGAAGTTTTTATTAAATTATGGATTTTTATAACAATTTAAAGCTGTGTGAGACTTACAGAAGCATAAGCTTGGCATGACAAGCCACTATGAGTGAAATCGCCAGTGAGAAAGTTAACACAGTTATAGTCCTTTGTAGGGAATGACATTTTCACAAGCTCAGCTCATTCTCTGGCATCAACCCAAAATGAGTAAAATGAACAAGTTATTTTTGATGCTACTAATACATTGATGAATGTGCCAATTCAGTTGATTCAGTAAAGTCCCTTAATAAAATTTTGTTCACATTGGATGTCCTGTACAACACATTGGTAATGTTGTTTTAATTGTAGTGTTATATCTTACAGTACTTTAGACCATTTTCGGTAAAGAAATGTGAGGAAATATAACTCTGAGAAACAGTGGATGGCACTGTTGGTTTGCAGTTATGAAGCGCTAATGGATGCAAGTCTGAAACTGATTAGAAATAGGTGTGAGCTGCAAACTTCAGATATGAATCAACATTTGTCAAAAGTATTTAGGGGTGTTTGGGTTGAATATTTTGGTTTGGATTCAAGCCTTGTTTTGATATTTCATACATTATACTGATCTCATGTTAGAACACACAAAATTGGGCCTTAAATCTGTTGTGGTACAGGATGGATTTAAATTATGTCACTCAGTGAATCCTAAAGAGTATGCTGAGGCAAAAATAATGAAGATGTCACATGGTTGATTTTTTCCATATTTGATTAGTTAGATGACATCACAGTTACAAAAAAGTGACCAGTGAATTTGACTGCCTCCATTTTTGAGTGCTCAGGTGGAGGTACTTTGAAGGTGCCTGATTTCAGTACATTCTGAAAATCAGATCCCTTTGAAGTAGTTCAAGTTAAGCATCTCAAAACTGAGACACTCAAGATCACTTTTGAAAATGTAGCATGTTTAATCTTGAAAAAAGATGTGGGGGGGGGAGGAAGAGGGGGATAGGCATTATAACAGTCTTCAACCATGTTAATGTCTGTTACTAGGAGGACTATGATCAATTGTTCTTCATGTCCACTCAATGTAAGACAAAAAGTAATGGGCTTAATCTGCAGCAAGAGAGATTTAGATTAGCTATTAGGAAAATCTTTCCAACTATGAGGACAGTCAAGCACTAGAATAGGTGACAGGCCATGGAATCCTCATTACAGAAGGTTAAGAACAGGTTAGATATTCACCTTCAGTAAAGGTCTAAGTTTACCTGGATCTGAGTCAGAGTAGTGGGGTAGACTAGATGACCTCTGAAGATCTCTTCCAGACCTATGATTCTATGGTCTACTTTTACAAAGTAGATTTTGCTTCTTAGAGGTGTTTCTATCTCGCTTCGTTAGTATGTACTGAAATTATTTGGATCCAGTTGAGCTCACTCCTGATAACATTGAAATCTCTTTTTCTTCTTTTTAGTTTAATTTTAGAATTTTCTGTGGGGATATTGTTTCATTAAGTTGCATTTTTCTCCTCTTTTTAGTTTAATTTTAAGTGCTTAGATAGCCAGGTGATAGGTACTTTCAAAATGTAAAACTATTAACAGGCAAGAAAAACATTTTAAAATAAAACTGGAAAAAAAAACCAACCAAACACTGAGTTTTGCTGAAAATTCAAAGCCATCATTTAAATATTTTTATTTTGTTCCATTTTCCTTTTAATTTGTCTCAACACTTCCATATTCCAATTCCAATTAGTTAAACCAGGCTCCAGCTGGAACCTGGATGTGCCAAAATAATAACTGCAGGGGTGCTATTTATGGAGGGTTGGGGCAGTAGCCCCCTCCTGGGTTTGAACCCCTGGATTTCATGGTTGAGGTCTGCTTAAAGCTGCATGCCCTGACTCCAGAGGCAGTTCTTAAATGCAACAGTTTGGGCAGCTTGCAGCTTTGCATTTGGAGCAGAGAGTAGGTTATAAAAAGAGGGAGGGGGCAGGGCGATTAAGAATAACAAAAGGCTGGTTAATTGAAGAATCATCATGAAAACATTGCTGGGTATGCCACTTAAAATACAGGGGACAAAGCATAGGGATGACTGTTTTGCTGCAGGGATCTGGAACGAAGCTGAGCAGCTGAGCGTCTTGAAAATGTGTGTATTTAGCAGCATGTTGTGAGACATGGGTGATAACGAAAGATTTGAAGAGAAGGATATTGGCATTCTAGAGAAGTTGTTATAGAAATATCCTGGGAATAGGATGGATGCAGAGGAATTATATAGGACGATACAGCTGAAAGAGAACCTACGAGGAATTATATAGGACGATACAGCTGAAAGAGAACCTACTGCAGAAGGTTATACAATGAAAGTTACAACTATTCGGGCATATCTGAAGAATGAATGGCAAGCGAATAGTTAAGATCTTGGTATTCAGCATAATGGATGATCTGAATAGGAGAGGCAGACCCCTCAGAGAATGGGGAGATGATAAAGTAGATTGGTGCAGAGCTACTCTACAGAAACTAAGCCACTCTGCATTAGATAGGGAATGATGGAAGGAAATAGTCAGAGAGGCATCAGACATTAATGGGCATTGAGCCCATGGTTGTTGATCATGATGATGATGTTAAACTTCTCATGTTCTTGAAAAGAGAGTAAACAGTGACTAATCCAAAGCTGACTGCAAAGAGTTACAAAGGGATCTCATAAAACTGGGTGACTGGGCAGCACAAAGGCAGATGGAATTCAGTGTTGATAAGTACAAAATAATGCACATGGGAAAATATAATCCTAACTAGAGATACAAAAATGATGGGGTCTAAAATAGCTGTTACCACTCAAGAAAGAGCTCTTGGAATCCTTGTGGATAGTTTCCTGAAAACATCGTCTCACTGTGCAGTGGCAGTCTAAAAACTAAAAAGCTAACAGAATATTTGGAATCATTAGGAAAGGAATAGATAAAATAAAATACCATATTGCCTTTCTATAAAATCATTGTACATCCACATCTTGAATATTGTATGCAGATCTGGTCACTCCATCTGAAAAAAGATATATTGGGTTTGGAAAAGGTACAGAAATGATTGGGGTAAGAAACAGCCTCCATATGAGACAAGGTTAACAAGACTGGGACTTTTCAGCTTGGAAAAGAAATGACTAAAGAATGGGAGGGATATGCTAGAGGTTTAGAAAAATAGAATAAGAAAATGTTATTTATTCCTTCACTAACGTAACACAAGAAACTGACCCAATTAAATGTATAGGCAGCAGATTTAAGACAAACAAAATACATTATTTTTCACAGTCAACTTGTGGAACTCTGGTAGGAGACGGTAGAAAGGCCCAAACTATAACAGGGTTCCAATAAGAACAAAATAAGTTCAAGGAGGATAGGTCCATCAATGGCTACTAGCCAGAATGGCCAGGGATGGTGTCCCTAGCTTCTGTTTGCCAGAAGCTGGGAATGGGCAACGGGATAGATCATGATTGCCTGTTCTGTTTATTCCTTCTGAAGCACCTGGCATTGGCCACTGTTGGAAGACAGGATACAGGGCTAGAAGGACCTTTGATCTACCCAATATGGCCATTCTGATGTTCTTATATAGAGCTGAAATATATGTGCCCCCTTTGCTGTAACCCACTAGACCCCACTCCCCTTCCAAAGCTGAGAAAGCAAGCCCAGGATCCTGACAGGGTCTCTCTCTTCCCAGAGTTAGTATCCAAGTAAGATTATACATTACATTTTTAAGGCTAACTAGTGTCCCTTAAGATGTCAGAATATGTTAGTGTTATAGATGAGAGGGTCTAGTATTCAGGGATCGACAAATCCATGTATCTACTCGCCCGTGGCGAGTAGATTTCAGCCGGTCACCCCATTCACTGGCGGCGCGTGCATGCTCAGTGAGGGTCTGGCGCATGCGCAGTGTGGGGCTGATGAGTGGATTTCGCTGTGGTTTGTCGAGCCCTGGTAATATTTATTTAATCTTCTTACTTTTATATAGGAATTAGATACAGTGCTCCTGTCAGCTAACTGCTATGTTGTCTGCCAAAAAAAGCAGAGTTTTCCAGTGCTTTAGTAGCTCCTGGATAGAGATAGTGTGTATAGAAGGGAGGGCAGGTGGGTTTAATTCTCCTCTCCCCATTTGGTGCTTGATTTGTGCTGAGTCTGCTCAGTAACACTGCTGAAGTGGCTGTCCTCAGTCTGCCTCCCATCTTCTCACTCTCTCCTCCCCCCCCCCACATCACAGCATGAACAGATTGGCCCCCCCTACCAAAATCTGAAATGGTGCCCCTGAATAACTGTCTTTCTCATGGTATCTCCAGTGAAACTGAAGAAGATATGGGGGGAAAATGTCTGACCTCAGAGCTATGAGCCACAGCAATGGTGGGCAGTGAAATCCTTCCCCTCCAGCAGCAGGGCTCAGTCTGTTATCCCCCCTCAGCCCTATTTTGTCACCATTATTTTTAATGAAAGTCAGGAATAGATCATGGAATTCTATGAATTTTTGTTTGTTGCCTATAACTTGTGCCTAGCTTTTACTAAAAAGAACTGAAAAAATTTTAATCTTACACATAATATAATAGTCTGGGGTCATATTATTGTTATAGTAGCACAGAGATGCCATGGGAAGTACTGAAGTTTCATTGTGATGGACTAAAACATAGGATGACACAGTGAAGGCCAGATTAAGGGGCAGGTGACCCAGCCGATTATCTGGAGGTGCTATTTTTTGTAGTTAGCGACAAAGGGGTGAATTAGAAAGTTTAAAGTAAATATGTCTGATATTTCATATATACATTCATTTTTCGCTAACCTCCTAGAACACTCTGGATCTTAATAGAATCTTGTGGGGTTTCTGAGAATTACATTTTCCTTGAACTTCCTAGAATGTACATATGGGGCCGTGTGTTGCCGGTCCATCAGTGAGATATAAGAATCAACTGAGGTGAAATCGAAGTTGCAATATGGAAAACCTTGTTTCATTGTGTAATTGTGAAAGTGTCCTTGTGTTTTAAGACTTGAAGAGTGAAGCAGAGAATAATAAAAAACATTTAATAAGATGCCAGAGTTAACTATTGAATCCCTACCAATGCATCTATATAAAATAAACACTATTATGTCCTTCATCAGACTTGACACATAACTGGATGAAAGTTGAGTCTAGACTCAAGCTGATTAAAATGTATAAACACATCACATATCTGTGATGATTGGCATTGCTTGCTATTTTGTTGCTTAAAAATGTGGAAGGGAAACCTCTGAGATGCATAGTCAGCACAGAAGTTCGTTCATCACCTTTCTTTTTCTGCTGACATAAATAAGTATGGATGGAACAAAGGGCTATGTGTGGCACTACAGTACACCCACTGATCTTCATCCAGTCCTTTCCCATTGCATGTCTTTCCCCTCCATGCATCAGTCCTAGATTATGAGGGAACTACTGTATGCTGTAATAATCAGAGTTTGTAAGATATCCCACCAGTGCTATAAATGTATATACCAATTAGGAAGAATTTCGTACTATCAGGTATTGAACAATATCTTGGATATCACACTTAAAAAATGTGGCTGATATTGCAAGGATTCAAAATTCATTACTAAAGTGATACCAGAGGGGATGCAAGCTTTTCATCAGAGTTCACACTTGTGGGCAAGCCTCTCAAATTTGTAAACTTCACCGTTTGAACTGTCTAGCATTTGTGTCTTAATTCTTGTGAGCCATGTAGCAGTTGATATCTCCATTGTAAAGCTGAGTGTAGCAATTAGACTCTCAGTGAAGATCTAGTTTAAGAGATAAAAATAGCACCATTTTATCACTAGAAATACAAACTGTCCAGCCAGCACAATTAGGAAATGTAAATAATATTCAGAATATAATATTACGGTTACTAACATTATTCTGTAAAAAAAGAAAGATTTCTAGTTGTTGATTAGTGGGTTCTAATAATAGTCTGTAATGCATATTATTATATCAAGGAAGAATTTACATTGTAAAAAAACACCCCTTTTTGTCAAATTCTCCTGTTTTTGAATTAACAAATACTTGTGTGAAACAGTTGCAAACATATTTTATATTTTTCCATGGTGAGGATGATTCTATCTTAATAATTTCTAATTTGCTGAACACTGAAGTATCTTGCCACCTAATTTTGCAGGATTATATACTTTATTTTCAAGATGAGCCAGGTGGTTGTGAATGGTCACATAATTCTCATGGCATTGTTCTGGTTCCTTGATAGGCTAGGCTGACCTCATGTGGCTAGGAGGATTGGCAAAGCCCATTTTGGATGTGTTTCTCTGAAAAATATGCTATAAGTATTCTTATTTCATGATCACTTTGCAAAACTGCCATGAATGCATATCAAATTGGGCACAAAAATATAGTCACTCTTTCCTTGAAAATAGAGAAAATATTAATGATATTCTAGTCACCACAGGTTAGTGACTAAGTATAGTTTTCCAAGGCTGTCTCTGACAGAAGTATCATTCTGTGCTCTTTTTGGTGTTTATAATGCAAAAAAAATGGGGTTTTTATTTTTTTTTAATTTGTATTTCATTTTCACCATTTACAGAGCACATACAAGTATACTTCGATCCTGCAGTGTAGCTTATGTGGGTTATCTTAACCCACCTTCAGAGCCTGATTAACTACATTCAGTCAGTGTCACTGTTCATGTCAACTGCACCATTATTGCTCCTCTCAGGCTTGTGACTCCATGACTCGTGTGGCTCTTGGGAAGGGACACACATCTCACTCACTCCTGACTGGAGTATTTCTAGGTGGCACCGTTCCTTGCCTTCTCTGTGAATTCCCCAGCAAGTCAGACTGACTGAGCAAGCATGCTTTACTTTTCTCCTCAATATAATCAGTATAATTGGCTACAGCATTACCACACAACTTTTCCTAATCAAGCCATTTATTCTTAAGATGAAAACATTGAGAGAGACTATATTTAAACAATTAAAAAAACCCAATTACATACATGCTAAATTTACCTGACCTCACTGCAATTGCAGCAAGGGAACAGACTTTCAAACCCTCACCACAGGGTTTTTCTGTGGTTACAAGTTCATAACCACCTGGGCTCCAAACAAGCACACTCATGAGTGTGTGAGCCACTCCTTAATAAAGATTAGGCCTCAAATTTTGTCCTCATCTAATAGGCAATTAGTGGATAAAGGTCCCCTGCTCAGGGTAATGTCTCAAAAGGCTGAGTCCTGGGATAACCAGAAAATTTATATATTAGCATGTGCTACGCTCTAGAGCAGTTGTGGGCAACCAGCAGCCTGAGAGCCACAAGCAGCTCATCAGGGTAATCCACTAGTGGGCCACAAGACATTTTGTTGACAATGACCATCAGGCATGCTCCCTTCTCCCTCACCTTGTAGCTCTTGGAGGACACAGTTCACTCTTTCTAGCCAATGGGAGCTGTGAGAAGCAATGGGCCTCAGGGGATGTGGTGGCTGCCACTTCCCAGAGGTCCCATTGTCCAGAAATGGCAAACCTGCAGACGGTTTTGTTGTGAACATCAACAAAATATCTCACAGCCTACCAGTGGGTTACTCTGATGATCTGCATGCAGCCCACAAGTTGCATGTTTTTCTCCACTGCCCTAGAGATTTCCTGGGAAACCCACTTAACTTTAAAAGTTCAGAATTGTCTAGCCCAGTGTTCCAAATAATCCTCGGAAGCTGATAATACTTCCCAGGGCTTACATTAGGCATGTTTCCCAACTAGAAATGTTACAGCCCTGCGCTGATGGACCAGCAAGGAGAGCAGCTGGGTTCAGGTGCTGCAGCTTTGCTCTACCACCAAGCTTGCATATCCACCTCCATAGTTGGCCACTGGACCCTCCCACTCACTGTACACAGGTGGGCAGCTGGCAAGCCAGGATCTGGCTAGCAGCAGCACTCATCAGCATTGGACGGAGAGGAGACGGAAAGTTCAGCACAATTTGCCCATTTTTTAAAAAAAAGTCAGGACCCCAGTAGGAGGGTTTAAATATGGCACCTTTAAAAACAGAACATCTGGTCACCCTGTCGTAATAAGTTATTACATGTACAGGGCCCTGGTGACTTCTTTCCTCTGCAGAGACTCTTACTGGCATTCTGGCTTTGATGTTGTTGACATGGATATTCTAAAACCTTGCAATCTGTATCTGTCATGTGGGCTGTGCTCGTATCTGTATTATAAGATTTAAAACTTTATCCCAAAATCTGCATTTTTGTTTCAAGGCCACACAGCCAACAAAACCTGTAAGTGCAATGTTAACTTTAAGCACATTGAGTTTAATGGGACCACTTGTGTGCTTACAATTAAGATTGTGCTTAAGATCTTTGTTGGATCAATGCCACAGCCAGTGTGACCCTCGGAGAAGTAGTATTTGGAATTTGTTTTCAGTTCTGCTGCTTAACCGTCTATATATTGTTTCCAGTGTGGTCAAATTGAGAAAGTTTTGTCATATTATACTCTGTGTGATTACTAAACTATAATTTGTCTGCTTCATCTCAATGAGGACCAGCATTCAGGAAGACCATTTTTTTCCCCAACAAGCATAAAAGCTACCTCATTAGAAAGTCAGGTAAAAGGAGAAGTATATTTGAAATGATCTTTAAAAATTTAGGCTTAAGTCCTTAGTAATGTATATTTCCTAGTTCATTAATGCAGAAATACTGCACAGAGATTTTAATCTTAGAGTTAATAATAAAAGCAATTTTCACTAAAAATATAAAAACTGTAATGGTAGAATCATGATATTGCATTTAGCTCTCCCACAAAAAGTCACTTTATTACTTTCTTTTGACACTTATTTTCATTCTGGGATTAATTTTACTATATAAGGGCTTCTTAACTATTCTATTAAAATTTCCATTCAGAAGCAATAATATCTAAGAGTGAATAATAGTCATGTAAATCATTATTTCATATTAATGTAAAAGATTTTGTAAGTTCTTATGAATTCTGCTGACATGCACAATTGTGAAAAGGTTATCTCTACATTCCGCAGTGATATGCGCTGGAACAAAGGAACTATTTTAAAAGCATCAGTGGAGTACATCAAGTGGCTACAAAAAGAACAACAGAGAGCCAGAGAATTAGAACACAGACAGAAGAAATTAGAACAGACTAACAGAAGACTTCTGCTTCGAATTCAGGTTTGTATAAGAATGTCACCATGAACTACAAAGATTTCTCCCTACTTATCCATCATCAAATTTAATTCATTTATATTATTTTTCTCCTAAATGCCATTTGTTAAAAGTGGGTTGGCCTTTTGCAGGAATGATACAATTTTACATCATTTTACAATTCCGTATTTACTGCTATATAGGTATCTTAGATTTCTAAAAAGCCCTTTGATAATTAGGCCATATGTAAGTTAACACATGTATAGAGAACTAATAAAATATTTGAAGAAATGTTGCCTTCTTATGTAGTATATCTACATTATAACTACCACAAAAAAAATCATTTGTTTCCCTAAAACAATATTGAACACTAAATCCTCCTCCGTATTTTCTTTTCCTCTTTGTAAAATTTCCACGGCATTGCATTGCCTTGGGGTACATTGTGCCATGTTATATTAAGTCACACATCATCTGCTCATGTGACACAAAGTATCAGAATCTGGATCTCCATAGTTTGAAATTCAAGATTTAAAGAAATATATAATCAGGTAAGCTACCTGCTCTCTTTCCAAATAGCAGCCCTGAATTTTTGTAGATAATTAATAAGTAGAAATGTCTGCGGTATTTTTCCATCACCTTTAAGTGGTTCAGTACTGTGGGTAATGGTGTTATGGGGCTGTCATAACTCTCATATTCCCATAGGGCTTCCACTTTAATAAAAGCTCAGAATTAAAAAGAAAACCAGCTCATGTTGTTTATTGCTATTTATCGTGGATTGTCCATACATTGCATTTTTAAACATATTGCCACATCTTTTGGATTAAGAATCACTGTGAATGTGCATCTCTTACATAGAGCAGTTCTAATGAAATCAAGTTTCCTTCCAAAACCATTATTTAAGTCTTTTTGTTTGAAACCATAGGAACTAGAAATACAAGCTCGTGCACATGGGCTACCACTCATGTCTTCACTCAGCGCGGTGGATGTAGCTGCCCAAGTCATCAAGCAACAGACATACCCAGCGGAAAATGCCACAGACTATTCTCAGCAACTGGTTCTGGTACATGGACCAAGTGCTGACCTTTGTGATGGATCAACAGCCTTTTCGGATCCTCTCTCGTATTTCACTGATTTGTCTTTTAGCGCTGCTTCAAAAGAAGAACAAAGGTTAGAGGAAATCTTACTGGATAATACAATATCACCATTTGGAACAGATCCACTCTTGTCTTCAATCTCGCCTGCTGCATCAAAAGAAAGCAGCAGAAGAAGTAGCTTTAGCACAGATGATGGAGATGATTTCTAAAATTAGAAAGGGCATAATGAATTTTTATAATCCTTTCCTGGTGCTAGGAGATTGTGTTACGAATTTAAGTGTGATGCTTGTACTCTGTGAAAAGAAGGTGGAGAACTGTTGTGGACATAAGCTGCTGCAAGTGTAGGATGTAAGTGAGTGCATATTTCAAAGAAAGATGAAAAATGAACATGGATTCCTATCTCTTTGCCCAGAATTGACTTCATCTGTTCAGAGCTAGCATTTGCACAGACCCTTCCTTATTCACTGGAAGGCTTTAGCCATTTCCCTCTGCATTTTCACAGCAGTATTAAAATATTTCTCAGAAAAATGAACACCCACATTGCAAAAACATATCCAAATCTCTTTTGAACCTATCACACTGTTGAATCTACCACTCTCTTCTCTCAAATTTAATGATGAGTTTTAGTCAAGATATTTGTTATTTTTTTTTAAATGAAAGTGAGAAATTTCAGTAAACACAACAATTGCAACACAAGAATGAGGAAATGTTAGAATGTGATGTACCTGCAGTAGTGAGGTTGCAAACATCACAAACAGGAAACACAGTGCTCTTTTCAGATTAAAGTCAGCATATATTCAGTGCTTCGTGAACTGCATCTACTTCAGAGTCCATAAAGTTGTATTTAGAATCCTTAAAATTTCTATTTTATTCCCATGTAGAAAAGTATCCAATGTTTTATATTTATTTTTGAACGCTTTGGATGTACAGAAGAAAAACAAAAGCTAACATAATGAGAGTGATTTAAAAGAATCAAGCAGAAACAGATGCAAGATTTAAGAAGCTTCAAGAGAGATTCTGTTTAGGCAACAGAATATACTAAGTGCAGGTATGTTCAAGACACAATGAACATACTCAAGACACAATGAACATAATCAGTACAAATAAACCCAGCCATTACTGCTAATATTGCTACCAGCTCTTTGCAGCAAACTCTTTTCTCTACTGTTTTTCCTGATAAAACTTTTTCCAAACATGAAGGCTACGTCTACACTGGCCCCAAATTCCGGAAAAGGGATGCAAAGCAGGTAAGTCAGCGTAGGGAAAGTAGGAATAAGAGATCCTCTGGAAAAGGGCTTTATTCCGGAGGATCGTGCCAGTCTAGACGCTTTTTTTCCGGCTTTTCCCCAAGCCGGAAAAAAAGCGGCGGACATGTTTATTTAAATCCACGGGGGATATTTAAATCCCCCGCGGATTTCCTTATGCTGACTTACCTTTTCCGGAATTTGGGGCCAATGTAGACGTAGCCGAATTGTATGTGATTTCCTGTTGTAACATAATAAGGTTTTTTTTCTAAAGGATAATATCTAAATTGACACCTATGTCTTTGAGCCAGTTGGATATGGAAGGCAATGAATTCGGTTCCCATTATATGTATTTTGTCAGAGAGAATTATAATTTGTTTCTAGATTCACTATAAAAATGAAGTAGGCAGATCTTGGAATCAAAAGGGATATTCCTGATTCCTATTGATATGATTCATTGCTTTCTAACATGCTAGTCTTGGGTACTCACAAAATATGTGAATTGATAATGCCACAGATGTTTGGCAGTTGGAGGGCAGGTAGAAGACACAGTTTTTGTACACAGTGAGATTTTGGAGATGTATATTCTTGGAATAGATTGAGTGCAATCATTCTGAATCTAATATTAATACACTGCAAATTGAGCTGGCACTAGCTCTTCACAGCTTTCCTCAGCTGAGTCAGAAGAGGTTGGGTGTGAGAGAAGAGTGTCTTTGTGCAAGTCAAAAAATGTTTCAAAGTAGAAATGTGTTCAACTTTGCTCTATCAGAGCCTGTCTAAAAAAAGGTATCATATAGATGTGGCTAGTGGAGTAGCTAAGGGAGAGTCAATCAGGCTGTTAGTTGAGTGAATGTTTTAAATTTATTGTCATAGAATATGTCTTTACCCTCCTTTTCTTTTTTTTTTTTTTTTTAAAGTGCCATATATCAAATGAGATCTCCTGGATATCCATTCAAATTGCTAAATGGATAGGTCCCTTAGCTAAATGATTTACCGAGGCCATAGCCCATACCTGACTAATGTGCAACAGCATAGCCAGTTTGAGGACCTTAGTTTTCTTATCTGGTGTATTCTTGATCAAATTTTATCTTTTCATTCAATATCAATTGGACTGATTTCATTGCACTGCTAGGAGCTTAAGACATGTGTTTATAAACTGTATAATTGTATCTGAGGATCTCGGGAGTATTGCAGACATATAGTAAAACCAATCCAAATCCATCTAAAGGAAACATTTTGAGTTTTCTGGTCAATTCAAGAAGTTGTATTAGCTCATATATATCAAATTATTTAGACTCTAAACAATTTGGGGCCAGGACTATCTTCTTTTTAATGAGCCTATTACAATAGGGTTCTAATTCTTGACCGAGGCCTTAGTTGTTATTACAATGCAAATAACAACAACAACAGAGATGTTAAGTATTTGTTAAAGAGCATGGGGAGTGGAGATGGGAGCATGAAGGGATATTAACCAAAGGTAAATGAATACAGGAAAAAGAGCCATTTCTAATGGCTCAGTAAACAAGGGTCAGACTAGGAGAAGAGTCTGTTTGGCTAGAGTTCACAGTTTTGTCAGGGACTAGCTTGTAGTGAAAGTTAAATACAAAATAGGATATAGCCAAATATTCATGCACAGATATCTAATTTAGGATGTGTATTGCCCATTTCAGCTGCTAATGGGAGGGGATTGTTGACTAATGTCAAGTATTTTAATTTGTCGTTGTACTGTACCTTCTACTACATTAGTTTTAAATGCACCAATGTGAGTTTGCTCATAATGGAGAAAACGAAATTAAATATGAATATGTTACTTGATTTTCCCATTGAATTTTTAGCCCATACATTAAAACTATACTGACTTTAAGGAACATCCCGTATTTAACCGTGTCTACAAGAGCTGCCCCAAAAAAAGTATTACAGTGCAGCCACGATTTTGTAAAAAGTTCATTGTTATTCATCTGACAATGCCCTCAATATGAAACACCAGATATATTTTCTGCATGAGAAATCTAATGGCGTGCTTCTATTTCCATATACTGAATAGCTGTCTCTGCAAATAAATATATTGACAACTGCACTCTCATCAGATGTAGTCATTGATAATGCCATGTCAATGCCATTAAATTATCTTTCCAGTAGAAATTCATAATTTCAGATCATCGTTAGAGTTTTCATGAATTACTACAACTTAATATTTTGTCACCCCTGAAATCATTTAATGGTATAGGGTGGAAAAGACTTCTCCTACCCATCATTTAGGGGATGAATCTTTGGAGGAAAAAGAATTAAGTTGGCTCCCTTGTGACAGAGTCTATAGTTTCCTGGTCTGATCTATTAATACAAACATTTTAAAGTTTACAAAAATGGCAATGGAGAAGCATCCTGCTGGGTTGAGGAAGTATTACAGAGGGCTGGCTGGCCAAAGGTACTTACGTGTTGGTCTCTCTATCCCTAATTTTCAAGAATTAACAATTCTCTTTCAGCTCAAATATAGTGAATTGGTTCTAAAGTTTAGTATTTTTTTAAACCAGGACACAATACTTTCTTCATTGCAAGCTTGTGCAGAGGAAAGAGATTTGATGTATACACGGACAACTCCTGAAGCAAAACTCAGGCAAAACTATTAATGTCAATGAGTAAATTAAGTATTAGGATTGCAGGGGAATATGTCAAGATTATTTCTAATACAGCCTTGTTTGTTGAAATCTTATATACAAGAAGTGTGGAGTGTGTCTGTGACTCAGGCCCTGACAAAGGAAAACTTCTGTAGTTCTGGGATATCCCCTATCCATAGGTGCTGGAATTAGGGATACTCGGGGGGTGGCACCTTTGGGCTTGAGGTAGTTTCCATAATATAGAGGCTTAACAGGTTAGTTCAATGACTCTTTGTGCCCCGATTATATAAATTGTTCCAGCACCCCTGTCACTAGCTTCATTTTTTACAGATATGTAAAATGAGGAGTTTTTGCCTGTTTTTAGTAGCAGATATTAAAAGCTGGTCATCATATTCTTACAGTATACATGAACCAGTGAACTGATAATTATACAAAAGGAAAGGGAGTTGAAATATTACCATCTTGTTTAATTCATGAAACGAATATAGATACTATACTAAGAAATGAGACCTAAATTATTTCTCTGTCTAGAGTTGGGATTCTGTTTGAAAAGGTAAAATAAGTGCAAACATTTTAACAAACAGAACTGCAGTTGCTTTATAGGGTAAAGGACTAAATATAATTCAGTCATTTAATCTTAATAAGAACATTGTTATTATAATACCTTTTGACTTTAATAGGGCTGTATATATGAATGGAGGTTGTAAAATTATTGTAATTTAAAATTGTTAAGTCTGTTAGATCAGTAAAGATATTTACATTACTAGCATGAGACTAGAATATTTTTATAATTGCTATTTTTCATTGTTAACCATACAGTATCTTGTTTTCTAAGTAAATGTATGTGACAGAATATACTTTATTACATACAATACATGCAATTTTTATAAAAATGCACTTGATATGTCCTGGTATTTTATGTTTATTGTATTAATGCAATTAAAGAACTAAAATTAAAACATCTTTTTACATGTCCCTTGTGAAATCTCACTGTCCAGCCTCACTAAGAACATACTGTAAAACAATATAATAAGCCAAGAACATTTGAGAAGAAACCGATGAGATTTCACAACTACTAAACATTTAGTCCATTAGTACATCATGATCCAGAAGCCTTCCATTAATGAAAATAATTGATACATTCTTTAATATGGTCTTCTGCCATCTGCTTATTCCTGCTGCTAAGGCTTTGATTTATGGAAAGTGTTTTCAGAATGTTGCAAAATTGCTAGCAGGCATGATGATATCTGTTAAATCACTTAGATGCCTTACAAAAATCTCTTACTAGACTAGAAGTTCCCCAGACAACCTAGGATAAACAGAATATTGTGTTTTAAGATGTAAAACATTTTAAAAGCTGATCATCAGGCAACATTTTGAATTAAGATTTGGTTTGAACATTCTGAATTACCAATATCAAACGTGCAATCTCAAGAATATAGCTGGCATTTTATGTACATGAATAGTACAAATATTGTTAATTAGGAATATATTTCAGCCAGGTTTAGTAGCATTTTTGTTCCTTTCTTTGAAAATAAGGATTTTCTTTGTTTCATATAGTACTAGCTAAACATTGTATTTCAAATGAAGAGAAGTATTGTCATCTTTGTTACTATTATTTCATAAGTCCCTTCATTAAGATTTCCCTAATTAATGTTAAAAATCACACAGGCTAATTATTACTTACATACAAAAGTTCTGTGATTACCCACAGGAAGGAAACTTTGCTTGTGCATACATTATACACAAATCTGATTATGAAAGGTTCTTTGTGCAGTGCTGAGAACTCTCAATTCCATTTGAAGAATGGAGAAGCTCAGCATCTTGCAGAATCAAGCTCCGAATGGTTAAATAAATAGCATCAGGAAATCCAATCAGAAGTTATTAAACAGATTAGTGAAGACACTGTGTGTTGGGCTGCTTGATTAAAAATGGTGATGTTAGAAAATGATAGCCAGTCAGGTCTGATGTAGCATCACTTGTATTGACAACCGATGGGAGATTAAAGGAAAACCCCGAAGTTTTGATACTAATCAGTTTCAGGGCCAAAAATCTAATTATAAGGGTGGGTACAGAAGTGAAACATGCTAAGGCTTATTGGTTAAATCACTGATACCCATCAAGTTAAATATATATCAGTTTCATTAATTGGCAACCACAAGACAAGTATACTATATTCCGGATGATGATGATTTTGATATAATTCACCACATTGTGGTTAAGTATATGATTCATGTAATAAGAAAAAGGTGCCTGCAGGCTATTGTTCCTAGCATGGATTAAAATTTACATATTGCTTCTCCTTATGTCAAAACATCTGGTGTCTGCAAATGCTAACATTTCGTTAAAAAGTTTCATGAGCTAGGAAAAGTGGATTGGAAACATTGGCTGTGAATCATTCAAGCATTATAATGGAATAAGAGGCTATGTTAAGAAAAGGCAGATTGCTGAAAACAATACTAGAGTCAACACAGCAGAGTGCTATGCTTGTCAATGTGATGGGTGATTCTGGTTGAATGAAAGGTGAAATTGCCTGAAATCTTATGAAATAATTAATCATTTTCAATTATCATGAAAATTTTCCCTTAAATTCAAAACTAAATGAAATACATATTTCTTTCATTTAAAAAAGTCACTGAAAATTACCACAAAAATTTGAACCAAATGAAAAATGTTAATTTCCTTTCCAACGTGTCCCTGAAATTGATTGCTGTGTTTCCTCTTGTCCTATTCTGGAGCAAAAAGTGTAATGAATCCGAGTGGAGGGGCTATGGAGGATACTGGCATTGTTTCAAGGAATCAGCTGGACAGGGAGACGCATGCCAATAAACTGCCTATTGAAGAGAATATGTAAGAGAAGATTTGTAGCTTTTAATGTCACCTTTTCTTCAGCTCCATGTTTTGGTATATACATATCATGCTTCCTCTGAATGCAACTATCTTTCCCATTTACTGCATAGGTTGAATTGCTATACAATGTTTAGCTACCTGTTGTTGAGCAGTCTTTTTGTTTACAACTATGCAGTCACTTGAATCTCTAAAGATGTTTGTTAGTGATAATATGGATCCAACTACCAAAGAAAGGTACCTGCGTCAGGTGCTCTAGAGGAGATTTTTGGCAGATGATTTGGTTCAGCATGTCATCCATACCGGCTCGATTGCTTTAAAGTTTGGTACAACTCACTGATACAACTGACCATAAAAGTAAGCATCAGGGCTTGTGAATGACTGAGATTAGTCTTTTTTTTTACTGTTACTTACTGTTACTCTGGATGTAGAAAACATTAAGTAGATCTACACTGAAATTAAACACCCAGAGCTGGCTCATGTCAGTTGATTTGGGCATGCTTGGCTTGGGATGCTAGACTCTACAATTGCAGTATAGATGACTGGGCTTGGGCTGAACCCCTGGCTCTGAGACCCTATGGGGAAAATATCTCAAAACCCAGTTTTATAGCCCCACAGCTTAAGCCAATTGCCATGGGCCAACCACAGGTTTTAATTGCAGAATAGACATACCTGCAGTGGCTCCTCAAGGTAGGTCCACCCTTCGATGTAAGTCCAGAATTCAAGCTTGGGCTCCAGTCATATCCCCCTCCCTTCTACATACAATCTGGGCAGAGGGCACATGGTCAAGCATGCAAGCCCTATTGCTTTGCAGGGTAGAGGCTACTCCACTGGACTCATGCACGGGGAGTCTCTACAAGCTCATGGTGGACTGTCTCTACAAGTCTGGTAGACAGTCCAGCTTACCCAAACTGTACCAAGAACAAAGGGTTAGAGTAGCTGTGTTTTGCGAGGGCATTAGGAAGGTGATATGGGGCATTGGACTCGGGCATGTATAAATACAGTGTGGATGCTGAGCACCAAGTGGGAATCCAGGCATCAACAGTGCCTTGACTGGGGCTACAAATGAGTGCAGATGCTCTGGTCTTACATTTAAACATCCAGGGTCTGATAACTCAAGTTCTACTAACTCAGGTTGCATTGCAGCATAGGCATACCCTGACAGGTGACAGGGGTTGAAGACAGAATAATGAGCTTGATGGATCTTTGTTCTGATCCAGTATGGCTGTTATGTGGGTAGAAGCTGCACCAAGGTAGGTTCTTACATTACTGCAGGGCCATGGTAAACTGAGGCAGCAGCAGATGCCCCCAAAGACTGTAGCAACACCATTTAAACATATTGACAAAAAAGCTGAGTGGGGTAATTAACACATGATAGTCGTTCCACTGTAAAAACCGAATGGGTACAAGACACTTTACTTTTACTGTGAGGTAAACTAAGCATAGACAACAGCTGGTAGGGGATCTAGTGCTGTGGAAACCAACCAGTCTATCGCGAGGCATTCCGGGCCCCTCATTTCCCCCCACCCCCAAAAAGCCCCACTAACTTCCTCCAGCGACAATGGAGGTAGTGGCAGATTCCCGCGGGGTGGACGGTAGTTCTGCAGCTGCGCGTCACTTCCGGGGGTTCCGGAAATGCTCTGGCTGCTTCCTTTCCCCAGGTCTGTGGCGTGACGGGAACTTACTGGGTGAGTCCCGAGAGGCATGCGCTGGGACTTCCTTTCTCTGTGGGAGGGGGGAGTTGGGCCCAGAGGGGGCACATGATGGGGGCTTCCCTGCTCCGCGGGAGGCTTATGCTGGCCTTGGAGGAGGTGCGCGACGGGGCTTCCCTCCTCCATGGGGGAGGGGTGTCGATGCTGAGGGGGCATGTGACGGGGGCTTCCCTGCTCCATGGGAGGGGGCACTTGAGCCTGGAGGAGGCATGCGACAGGGCTTCTCTGCTCTGGGGGGGGGGAGGGTGGAATCCTGAGAGAAGGCGGGTGCAGGGGACTCTCTGTCCCCACTGGCACCCTGCCCCCTAACCCAGAACCCTGTCCCCTGCCCTCCCAGCACCCTGTTCCCTCTCCTCTGCCACCACTGGCACCCTGTCCCCTGCCCCAGGACCCACTAGCACGCTTCCCCAGTACCATGTCCCCTGTTCCCACCAGCACAGTCGGGGCCACATTAGCGAGACTTGGGGAGGGGGAAGCATTGGAGGAGGTTTTTTTGTTTGCATCTCACTTGTGTGGCCCCAACTGACTTTTCTGTGGGTCAGTGACCCCTGACTCAAAACAGGTTCCCCGCACTACTCATAAATAAAGACAATGCAAAACCTTTTTGTGTTTGACATAGTATTTTATTTAAAAATGAAACCTGGCCAACAAACCCCAATTGGAGCCAAGCTCCCATCTGGCCACAGCATCATAACACTCCTGCACTCCCCTTTCCTCCAGATCCTACATCTGAGCCTATCATACACTGGAACCTCCTGCCCTGAGCCCCTCACATATCCCGAACCAAATTCCTGAACCCTCACATCCACAAGCCTGTGGCTTGCTTAGTACCCCAACCCTACATCTGATCCCAACATTGTCTGTTCCCCTCCCCGAGCCAGTATTCCCTCCACCTCCTCCTGAATCCAGATTTCCTCCCAGAGCTTGCACCTCTTACCCCTTCCCACACCCAAATCCCTCATTTGCACCCCAGAGCCTACACATCCTGTCTCAATCCAGCGAGGGTACAACTAGACTGCAGGAGTTTTTCAGGATTCCAGAGATACCCCAGAAAAACTCTTCTGCATCCAGAGATGTTTGTTCTTCCACTTCTTTTAGTGGAAGAGCAAACATGCTCTTTTGGTAACCCCTATATTCCTCTTTCCATGAGGAATAAGGGAGCTTCCAAAAAGAAGGATTTTTTCTGACATTTGGTCCAATCTAGACAGGCCAAATGTTGGAAAAACCTCTTCCTACTGAGGAATTAAAAAAAAAGCAGCTGTATAAGGGTTGGGAATAGCAAGTGATGGAGAGTAGAAAGGGCGGGGCTTCAAGGAAGGGGCGGGGCGGTAGATCTTGGCTTGTTCTGTCATTTAAAAAGTAATGTTGGGTGTAAAAAGGTTGGAGACCACAGATCTAGTGCAAACCTCATCTGGCTTACTCACAGTAAACATTACAAATGTCTTGGCTATGCTTAGGATTTTACAGTGCAGTAACTATCTGAGTTTAACTCACTTTAAAAAAAAAAACAAAAACAAAATATCTTGGTGTCAGTGAAAAAGCCAAAAACAATTGAGGGGAAAGGGTGTGGAGAAAAGTGCATTTTGTACCCCCAACTGCCAACTTTGGATCTGGAGTTGGTGCACCTTTAAAATGGGGCAGGGAGAAATACACTGAGCAGTGGCAACTGAACGTTCTCAGGTGGACAGAGATCGGAAGAACAGAAAGTTGAAAGCTCATGGCTAGGCTTGGTAACCAGATTCCCAGCATAGATCCACAACCTCTTTGTCAGCTGCTGCTTTTTTGTTCGAAGAGAGAGAATGAATGAGACAGCGGGATTGTTCTTTCTCAGCTTCCATAGGGTGGGTTACAAGTGCTGCTTCCCAGACCCCCCACAACAGTCTCTCTTACTCTTTTCAAACAGGATTGCATTAGTGGAGAAGGAACATGCAACTGATCCTAACCCCCCCACTGCTGTCTCTCTCTCCCTCCTTGGATGTGTCTAAGCCAGGGCCGGATTAAGGGGGGGGTTGGCCGGGCAGCTGCCCAGAGCACCAACCTATGCGGGGCTCCTGATGGCAGTTCTAAGGCATGCAGAGTGCCTGGCCGCATGGCGCCCCTTAGAGCTGCTATCAGGTGCCACACGCCCGGGGCCGGGGCTGCGCAGCGCCCCTTAGAGCTGCCATCGGGTGCTGTGCACCCAGGGCCAGGGACCGTGCAGCGCCTCTTATTGCTGAAATCGGGCACCACGTGCCCGATTGCAGCTGTAAGGTGCACAGTGCACCAGGGGGCGGGGCCGTGCATGCGCCATGCGCCCAGGGGTGGAGCCACGCAGGCATCGCATGCCCGCTGCCCGGGACGCAGGAATGGCTCGAGCTGGCCCTGATCTAGGCTGTTTCTCTCCAGGGAAAAGCTGCTCCAGATGGAAGGAGTAAAGATGCACCTTTTCCCACTTCCCCTCACCTGCAGCTGTTGAGGACTGCTACCGTACTAGCTGGGCCTGGCACAGAGGGTCAGCAGGGACTGCTAAAGGTAAATTAGTCCTAATATATAAGTAATAATTAAAAACATGTTTAAAAGATCAAGATGGGCTATTTACTTATCCTGACCCTCATTTTTATGAAATATCATAGGCAATTAAAAATGAATATACTCCCTTTTCAGCTGGGATTTCCCAAGGGCCCTGAGGATGCTAAGATTTCCTTGGGATCCAATGGGTATTGGCTGCTTCACTCCGTCAGCTCTTTGAAAAAGCATTATTTGTTTGTTAATACTACCATAATGCTTAGAAACCCCAGTTCTGGGCCAGGCCTCCATTATGTTCACTCCAGACATCTAAGCTGCCATTGAATAAGAGATGTTTCAAACTTACTCTCAAGCATTTTCTCTGATTATAGGAGCAATCCTATTGACTTCACAGGGCTTTCTCTCATAGCAAGGTTTTGCTAAGTCAGACTTTCAGATTCTACTGGTAGGGCACAAGTATTGACAATGAAAAATACTCTGTGTTAAAAGCCATTTGACTGTCTTCTCAATTCAGCAAGAAGTAGGGTCAGACTTATTTTATGCAAAGCAAATATCTCATCCTTAACAGTATGTGTATTGATTCAGTTTATAGCAACTGAGCTGCACTGGGGTAAAGGAGTTGCATTGGCCCTTATAAAATTAACAAGACAGTTGTATGTTTGAATGTATACATACTACACTCAGACAATTAGAAGGGTACAAAAAATGGAAGAGCAGATGAAGATAGAGTGGAGAGAAGTAGTCATGTTATCCACTCAAAGCAATAGGCTCCTGTTTGTTACCTATCTGCAAACCAGTAAAAATAAACTTTTCCCTGCAGTTAACTGACTCGTTTCATGTTTCTGTAAATGTAGTTTACAAACAAACTAGGAAATTGTTCTGCAAAATGCTTTGGGCATTTGCTTCCATAGAGCCTTTGGGCTCCTGTTTGGGAGTCTGAATAGGGGTCGTGAGCTATTTTTTATTTTTTGATGGGGAAGGCTAGAGTTTGGAGAGAGTTGAGGGCAAAGAAGTTGGGGGTTGTAAATTAACTATTTTTTTGTGAAGGAAAAAAAACCCATAGGATTGCTATTTTAGTTTGTGATTACATTTCAAATTCTCTGGTCAGGCCCTACGGGTTGGCACAGGTATTTTTTTTTGTAGATGTACTTTGAAATTTAAGGCCCATATTCTGCATTCTTTGCTCACATTGGCCTGGATACACTAGATCAGGTAGGTCAGTTTAAGGTATGCCATCCAGCTATGGAAAAAGCCGAGCCACTGGGGCATCTTCACCATGCAAGGCTGAAGGAAGCACATACTCCTGTTGCCTGCCCTTGCTCCTCACACATTGAGGAGTACCAGACGCCAGCAGGGACTGCTCTCAGCATTTGATTGGGAGATCTACACTAGATCCGCTAAATCTAATGCTAGGAGATCAGCCTCCAGTGGATTGATCTTCTCTGTAGTGTTGACGTGCCCATTAAGTAGTGCCAATGGGACTTTATGTGGAATAAGGTGCTCTTCAAAGTGTGTAAGGGTGTAAAGATCTAGCCCTAACTAAAACATGTTAATCATATTACAGCGTATCCCTTGCTCAGAGTCTAGTATTTTTCCCTTCTTGGTGACAGAACTTTTGTAAACATCCTATTCCATTACAGTGACACCTGTGAGAAAGCAGGATGAGGAAGCTTTAGCTTTAGCTTTTAGCACCAAGTCCTCGGGCATCTTCCCCATTTATAAATTATCTGGACCCTAAATCTGTATTATAAATAATACATGTATGTGGTACATAGTCCTAATGATATAATTCAGTTTTGGATTTTTACTACCATTCATAAACTGCTTCAGCAGACCTCTTGTAATTTATTATATCAATAGAACCCCTTAAATTACATCCTATATTCTGCCATGTGTTGCCCTATAAAATAAAGTGGCTTGTATTCAATAAGAGCAGCACTAAAAGCAGAACGAGACAGAAGTCAAATGTCCTTTATTGAGGATGGAAGTTACCGCACATGACAGGGTACAAGACAAGCAAAAACTTGAACAAAATTAATATAATGCACAACTTAATTATTTGCTTCTGAAGTTTTCCAAATATACAGATGAGGGTTATGTAACTCTGGGTGAGAGTCTCAGCATCTCTTTGTACATTTCTCACTCTACTTGTACCAGAGTTTAGCATTCAGATTTCTCTGTAAGCTGTGTGCTTGTACAGCTGCTCAGGAAAGATTCAAGTGAGCCCCAGGAGAGCTCCCACAGCTAGGTTTTTTATTTCTTCTGGTGGTGCATATCCACACATGCCTTAGTGAACATAAAATTTATTCTGCACAGGGATGGAAAAAATCCACACATGGATAGAAAAGATTAGAGAGAATATTGTTGCTAAGGTTTTTTCTACACTGCAATCCCCTAAAGCTTTGTGTAGAATTCATAAATTGCACAGCCCATAGCACAGGTACAAATAGCAGTGTGGATAGTGAGGCACTGTTTAGGTGAGTAAAGACACATCCAAATCCTACAGAGCTCATTGCATGCTCAAGCAATGCTTCCTATCTATGCTACTTCTGGTTTTGTGGGTGCAAGGAGCAATTCCTAGTGAAACCAGTTGGGGTGGATGACAGAAGGGTAGGCAGCACTCCTTTCACCTCACACCTGGACTCCCATTTAAGAAGGTCAAGAACTGCAGATGTGAGGGGGTGGGTAGGGGAATCTTCACAACTCTCTCCCCATGAGTGCTGAGTATGTTAGCTTTATTTCAGATGCTTTCTTCCTCTGCAGTGTGTAAGCTCTCCTTCCAGGGAGTCCTGGGGGCAGCAGCTGGAGGGGGATGCCATGGGTGTAGGGTCCATCAAAGCCCTTCTGCAGAGAGGTTCTGCCTGAGGATTGAAGTGTGGAGGTGCAGAAACTTTGAGGGGAAACTCATGGGGTATGTCTAGACT
This sequence comes from Pelodiscus sinensis, assembly GCF_052426305.1. Taxonomy (NCBI): domain Eukaryota; kingdom Metazoa; phylum Chordata; order Testudines; family Trionychidae; genus Pelodiscus; species Pelodiscus sinensis. The sequence goes on from NC_143052.1 coordinate 48,293,041, forward strand.
GGCAAGATTTTGCACAAAAACAGCCGCTTTTGCGCAAAAACTTGCCAACTGTCTACACTGTCCGCTTGAATTTGCGCAAGAACACTGACTTTGTAATGTACAAAACTTGCGCAAGGGGGCCAGTGTAGACAGGGAAGAATTGTTTTGCGCAAAAAGGCCCCAATGGCTAAAATGGCGATCGGGGCTTTCTTGCGCAAAATCGCGTCTAGACTGGCCACAGATGCTTTTGCACAAAAGCATCCTTGCCAATCTAGATGCTCTTTTGCGGAAATACTTTTAACAGAAAAACTTTTCCATTAAAAGTATTTCCGCAAAATCATGCCAGTCTAGATGTAGCCATGTTGTTTTCTATCGCATGACTGTTTTTCTCTTGCATGAGGGATGGCTAGCCTTCAATTATTAACATCATTAGGAAATAATGTGTAGAAATGTGCTGCACAAATTGCACTTGCAAAGCCACTAGGACTCCTCAATGATCATGTTTAATTTTATCCTGTGATAATTTTCTGACAGTTAGTGTGTTTGATTGTTTCAATGATGAAAGTCATATGTATTAAAGCATCAAAGAAGGATTCAGAAGAGACACTAAGCCCAATATACTGGACAAAATATTTGAAATGTTAATAGGATCTTTAGTAGTTGACAATGACCGCTATGATTTTTCAAAGCATTTTAATGCAGTTTGACTTTGTTACCTCTGAAGGAAGAATTTTAGACTTGAGTTTTTCACTTGCAAAAAGAGCAAAAACAATTGCAACTTATTTTATAGATCTAGAGAAACTCTTGTCGTTCTTGTTTCAAAATCTGTACAATTGGTATTGTCCAAGCCGATTTGCTTACATGAAAAATCTAAAAGATTTGATCTGAACATCTAACAACTTTGGAAAAAAATGTATCTGGATCTAAACTACTGGTCATGGTTATATTAAAAAAACAGAAAATGTAATTTTGATACAAATGAGACACAGCACTTTAAAATTTATAGGATTTTTATACAGTTTCCTAATCTTATTGTAGATGCACCTAACTATTTATATAGGACAACCTGCCTGCTCGTGGGAATGTTATCTATACTGCCTTTTATCACATTTACTGTATATTGCTACAGGATTTTATTTAGCAAATTCTTTTTGTGGAATTTAATTCTGGTTACATTGTGTATTTTCCATCAACAAATGAAATGAAATGTATACAGTAGAAAATGAGCTGTGTTTTAAAATGTTCAGACTTGTCAGGTATCCATTAATCTATAGATATATTCTGTGTAGGAAGTAGAAAGGAATATGAGTTTTTACATTCTTTGTATTTAATATTTACCTGTGGCCATGTATGAAATAGTTCTAATAAAACTGCAGCTACTTACAGTTTACAGAATGGGGCTAATGCTGGCAGTTGATCCTAAACTGACACAAACCAGATATTCTCTTAATGTTACTCCAAGGAATTTTAAACTGACTCTGTTAAAGCCAGGGTTATTTGCCTTGGGGATGCCTAATGGAAGGGTTATTATAACACTGTCCACAAATAGGTGTCTTGAGAGAGCTAGGGCCATAATACTTCATTGACAGCTAATAGATTGTGCTATTGCTGTATCATAGTGATCTCTGAGGTCAAAGGTCATATCTCTCCCTTAATATTTAAATAAAGATACTTGACTAGAGCAGAAAACAGCTTATTGCCAGTGATGGCTGCTGCTCAATTTACAAGAACCTTTACAAAGTCATGCTAATTCCTGGCCTTCTTAGAATGCACGGTAACCTTTCATAAATCCATCTTTTCCAGATGTCCTTGGAAATGACAGTTATAAAACTACAAATGATTTGTAATGCAAAATGGGACTGACAGACTTGAAGATTAGTTCTCAATGTACTAAAATGACTAACGACTATAGCTAACAAAAGGCTTAAAATGCATCAATAAGTATCTGCCAAAACAGCTCATGACTATCTTAAACATACTTAGTAACTGCTGGAAAATATGTTTATGATATGACAAGTAGCAGTTTTCCTCATCCTGGAGCAGAACTTCCTGTGCTTTGGGTCAGTCTAGAAGAGAGATTTTAAACAGATCATATTTTAGAATCCCTGACCTTATTGTTTGTGTCATTTTCTTTATGATTGAAACCCTGTTTGAATCACAGGATGATTGTCAAATAACGGGCTAAGTTGTGGACAAGACATGAAAAACTGTGTTTAAGTAATAATGGACCTTTATTGTTTGTGGTAATTTGGAAAAGATCTATTTGTTTAAGAAAAATGTATAGGGACACTATAAACACTCAAGTATTCTGTTATGCCTGCTAATTGTTTTGATAAACAGTATTTTATTGCACATATATAGCAGCAATTAATGCGGTGAGGCTGGCAGCGGGAACCCCACGACTGTCAGCTTTGATAAATATGGTTCTACTGTACTAATGGGGAAAAAAAGTCTGTGTAAAAACCTTCAAAATACATGCAAAATTGTGGGCTGTGCAAACTACGATAATTAATATTAAAAATATTGTGAAAGCCTAATATTGTGGGATTAGCAATTTCTGCAATATCAAAAATTAGGTAGGGCCTTATTTATTATGCATAAAAAAAAACCTGTGGGACCAAATACTGCCCTTTTCTAAACCGGGAGCAAATCAATGAGGTTTAAAGAAACATTTAGATTTAGAAATGAACGCAGAAAACGTGGCTGGCTGAAATTCATAATAATTTCTCCATCAACATTTAAAACACACACGCATAGGCCTTCTTATTTTAGTCTATAGGGTTTAGGAAGTGTATCTGATCATAGGTTCAAATTTAATCATATAGGATGGTGTATATTTATAAAAATATTTTCTGCTACTTCTGAGGCTGTTTATAATTTGAAAAAAAAAAAGATGTTTTAGAAATATGCCTTATGAGCAATACATAGTTTTACTATCTATTTTCAACTAATGGAGAAAATCAGTGGGAAAAAAAAGGCAACAAAGATTTCTGGATCTAGTAGAAAACAAGAAAATATTTCCTATTACTTTTTTAGAAATAGCCTTTGATAGCCCAAAACATAGAATATGTGCTTTCTGGCTGGATCCAATCCTCTGATCAGAGTTAGCCTGCTTCATAAAGCATTAGGATGACACTAATAGCTCATAGAAGTAACAAGACCTGCTGTGGGAAAGGAATCTGCTTTATAACCTGCGTACAACAACACCTCTCTTCTTCATTTCCTCTCCTACTTTCAGTTTATGTACCCTCACTTTCATTCTCATATCTATCAGCCAGAATAGGTAACTCCAGGGAAATAATACTACACAGTATGACTGGAATTCTGTGGCATTTTTGTTATTGAGGTGTTTTGGGTTATTGGTTGTGTTAGACCAATCTATACTGCTGATACTGTCATCTTATTCATATTTTCACACCTTGAAAGTGACTTAGAAGAAAGTTAGTTCTTATTAGAACCAAATTATTAGCTGTGATACATTGATACATTTAACCCGGTTATGAATTTTTTGCCAATTCTGATAAATCTGTGGAAATCAATTTAAATACAATAGTTTATCAAAATATATTCCAGCAGATAGGATATTCACAAACTTGCATCTAAGCTATTTAGCATTTCGTATTTGAGGAATGTGGCTCTTTGCCCAGATCTCATGGTATCATTTCTGCTCTCTGACTGGATGAGTGAATATTATTAATCAGCTGCTCCCTGACATTTGAATAAAAAGTTATTCATACAGATATTCATTAATAGCAATTAATGCAGGGCTCAAATATGGTCAAAACAATTATTTAGAATCAGAATGAATGTTTGTGAAACTTGTGTATGTACTTTCTTTGCAAGTCTCATACAATGTGTGTGTGACATTTTTCCCCTCCCTGAAAGTCCTTGGGCCTTGGCTGAGAGCACAATAGTTACTATATTATGTTTTATGCATAGTTAATAGCTGGAATGAACAAAAGGGATTAATAGAAACAGCATGACTTTTATGTGTAACTGCAGTATCTATGGCTTACTGTGTCTATGAATGAGTATAATTACCCTCAGACAGATTTGAACCTGAGACCTCGGTACAGAAGCCTCTACAGCTTGAGCTATAAAGTCAGCATGCTTTCAGATTAGGTGATAGAGCTCCCTTGGTCTTATCTCTCTCTGTAAGTGGTCCAAGTGTCATTACATGGGACAGTGAACCACACCGAGGCTATAGCTACACTGCAGAGCTTTTGCACAAAAACTCGTGGTGCATCCACACTACAAGCATGTTTTTGTGCAAGAAAATTTACAGTAAATTGGAAGAAGAGAGGGCTTTTTGTGCAAGAGCTATGAGGAGTGCATGTGGATGGGAAACAGGAGTTTTGTGTGCAAAAACAGCCTATCAAAAGAAGCACAGGTGCCCTGGTGGCTATTCTGTTAATGGGAATCAGAGCTTTCTTGCGCAAGAACATCTATGCAGTGTGGACGCTCTCTTGTGCAGGAAGTTTTTGCGGAATATCTCTTCTGCAAAAAGCTTCTTGTGCAAGAAGCCTGCAGCATAGATGTAGCCTCGGTGTATGGGGATTATATGAGCATCAGAACAAAGTGTTCTGTTTTGGAGAACGAGTACTGCCTTGACCCCATAACCCTTTCATCTAGCTGGCCATGACAGAATAACAAAGGAAGGGAATAAAGTGTTGGTGTTCACCCAAGTCCTGAGTAAAGCTGGCAATTAGCTTTCCATATTTTTTCTTCCATACAAGAGTGTTCTTACAAGCAGGTTGTCCTCTGCATTCTAGTCCCAGTGCTCACTGTTCTTTCTCCCTCTCCCTCTTCTAGAGCCTTCTGATCTACGCTCTACATAACTCACAACTACAGCTACATACTTGACAATTTCTTCTTAAGCACCAATTACACAGACATCTGTGACATCTGAAATCAAATTAAGACAACGAGTAATTAGATTTGCGGTTATACTGATGTAAATTCAGTGGTTTCAGGTTTACATTCAGGTTACCAAGATCAGAATCTGTCTTTCCATAAAAGTTATAAATAAATTTTATAAAAGAGTTGAAAATACACTTGTAGATACATGCCTGGCTTGTGAGTGGTATACGGACAGTTTGTTTGGCTACACAGATGTTTAACTCATACAGGATAAATCAGCAATATCATGGCTTTTAAAAAAAAGAGACAGTGAAAAATACAAAGGTCAAAGCTGTTTATTTTGTGGGGAGCAGAAAATTAGGAAATAAAAGAAACTTCCCAGTTCAAGTTAACAAGAACTGAACATGCAATGTAATACAAGTAAATCTTTTACCCAAGTAGGTAAGAAATATGACAGGGCAAATAGTACTGTAGCAGCAGCACCATTGTTCTAAAACCTTTAGCTACATGCCCTCATAATAAATCCCTCTGTCCTAGTTCTGACCATTCACCATCAAGAAACTACACAAGAAAGGATGGGGACAGAAAGGCTATGTCTAGATTGGCATGATTTTCCGCAAATGCTTTTAACGGAAAAGTTTTCCGTTAAAAGCATTTGCGGAAAAGAGCATCTAGATTGGCACGGATGCTTTTCCGCAAAAGCACTTTTTGCAGAAAAGCGTTCGTGCCAATCTAGAAGTGCTTTTCCGCAAAAAAGCCCCGATCGCCATTTTCACGATCGGGGCTTTTTTGCACAAAACCAATCTGAGCTGTCTACACTGGCCCTTTTGCGCAAAAGCTTTTATGCAAAAGGACTTTTGCCTGAACGGGAGCAGCATAGTATTTCTGCAAGAAGCACTGATTTCAGACAATAGGAAGTCAGTGTTCTTGCGGAAATTCAAGTGGCCAGTGTAGACAGCTGGCAAGTTTTTTGGCAAAAGCAGATGATTTTGCGGAAAAGCTTGCCAGTCTAGACACAGCCTTAGGGTACGTCTACACAGCAACATTATTTTGAAATAACTTAGTCTGCATCCACACAGCAGGCAGTTATTTTGAAATAATGTGGAAATACTGCCAAGCTGGAGGACTTCTAACTCTGACTCCTGTAACACTCATTGTATGATGAATAAGGAAAGTCGGGGGATCTTTTTCCAAGGGAAAATTCTTTCCTGAACCCAATTATGGTGATCAGTTGAATCCTGAGCATGTCATCAAGACCCACTAGCCAGACACCTGGGAAGGAATTTTCTGTAGTAACTCAGAGTCTTTCCCATCTAGGACACGGAAGATTGATGCTGCCGCCATTGATCATCCGGGGTTTGATTCAGCAGGTGTAGTATAGACCCACTAGATCAAACTAAAAGGGAACCCTCATCAGCCCTGGTACTTCTGCTCCTCGTGAGGAGTAAGGGAAGCTGATGGGAGCATTTGCTCCCATTGACCTCCCACAGTGTGGACATGGATTTAAGATATGCTGACGCTAGCTATGTAATTTATGTAGCTGGAGTTGCATATTTTACTTCGACCTTCCCTTGTAGTGTAGACAGGCCCTAGTACCCCAGTGCTGGCTGTTGGGGATTTTTAATGCAGTGGCAGACACATACCATTGTAGATGTTCCCATCATCCCCTCTGTAAACTTATCAAGCTCAGGCTTGAAGCCAATTAAGTTATTTGCCCCCACTGCTCCTTTTGGGAGGCTGTTTCACAACTTCACTCCCCTGCAATTAGAAATCTTTGCTTTCAGCCTAAACTTGTTGATGGCCACTTCATATCCATTTTTTCTTGCATCAACATTGGCTCTATAACTCTTTCCCTTCCTGCTTGCTATTTATCCCTCTAATATATATATGGAGAGCAATCATATCTCCACTTAGCCTTCATTTGAATAGTTTAACTAAGAAAAACTCCTTGAGTCTCCTCTCATAAGGTAGGTTTTCCAATCCCCTGATCCTAGTATCCCTGCACCTGTTCAAGTCTGTATTCATCTTTCTTAAACACAGGAGACCAGAATTGCACACAGTATGCCAAATGAGGTCTCACCAGTGCCTTATATAATGCCAATAATAGTTCCCTGTCCACTGGAAATATTGTATCTTGGCTAGGATTGCATTAGTCTGATGGGCACACAAAAATAAGTTGGTGGTCAGAGAGAATATGTCATATAATTTGTACATTACCATAAAACTTCCACAAAGAAAAAAACAGTAGAGTTGCGAAGAGGGAATTCAATCTCTTTTGGGGTTCAAGGTTTCCATTTCTTTTTACAGTTTAATTGGTTCTCTATATAAGGATTTGTTTTTCCTTTCTCCTATGATGTCTTTGTCATCCAGAAAACAAAAATACGTGTACAGGTATTTTGACCTACTAGTATTTATTTCACTCAAAAATATCTGCCGCCCCAAGGTATCCATTATCAGAATCAGAGTGCCTTGTTTTATGAAATGCTCACACTTAGGTAACTGTCAGTTCCCCTTCAGCATTAGATGGGAACTATTAGTATAAGGCTTGAGAGAACTATGAATAACTTGCCTGGTGAAAAGGCTTTATAAATGTTCTCTTTCTTCCATGTCTGAGGAGAGTTTAATTAATGCAAATTAAGAAAATTAGAGGTGAGTGGAAAAATTAGGGCAGAAGCTGAAAATAAAAATAGATCTGCAAAATATTAGATCTCCCTTGGTCTCAAAAGAGATCAATAAAATCTTAACAAGAGAAAAAGCACTTAAAGAATTCCTCTGGGGCCAACAAAAGTCTAATGTGTGATATTTTGAAAATGCCATAATTTAAGGACAAAACAATGTTATTTTTATATTCTACAGAACCACATACTCCACCTCATCCTCCTATTAAAAATCATACTCAACTACTCACACCACACTGACACAATATCTTGGGGGGTGGGCATTTCTACCCATTCTTCCCATGTTTCAGCAATTCCAGAAGTCAGTCACCGGAGAAGTCATAATTATGAAAATATCCTTCACAATTCAGACAGGAATTACAGATTCCTTTTTAAGTTATGTACCACACAGGAGATTGGCTGGTAAACAGTACTATAGCAAACAGGCCCAATAATTTTTTCAGGTCATCCTACTCTGACTGTTTGAATCTCTGATGAACTGCTTACTCCATCTTTAATTAGCATTAACGCTAATAAACACTATTTACTATTCATATTTGCTCATATCCCTTAGATTAACCGCTGTTTAATATGTAGTTAAAATTATTCTGCACCTCATCAGCTGATATATGTGAAATACCAGAGAGAACAAAAGAAGCTTAATCTTCCATGAAGCTTCAGTCAAGTGAAACTGTACATAATCCAGAGACAGTTTCTTTTTGATAACCTGTCCTTGATACACACTGCTTGTCCCATATCTCTGTCTCTGCATATTTTGTACTTGTTCATAAAAAATCATGATTATCATTAATTTACTAGTTTTCACCCACTTGGGATCTAAATGTGCAACCCCTGAATGTAGTGCTTTTTACTGTGACCTGTCCAGTGACAGCACTGTGGGCTAACTACCATGATACCAATAGAACCACTCATAATATCATCATACCCAGGAAAAGAGAAGGGGCTGCAGGATTCAGGTTTTGAAAAGGAACTGTAATTGCAAACTCCTTGAGACAGGAACCTGTCATTTTTGTCTGCTAAGTAATGGCACTTCTGTCTATGGGTGTTGTACAAATAAATACAAATGAAAAATAATAGCAGTTGGCAAAAAACTTACTCATTGATATAGACAGCAGGATTGCTGGTGATCACTTCCTCACACCAGTAGTCCCAGTGAAGTGGCTGGTTCCCCTGCAAGATTATTCCCCTTTGTAAGTGCACATTAGTGTCAGGGCTTCATGAACAGGACTTCATTAAATAAACTAGATTTTCAGAATAAACATTCCTGTAGCTTGAAATAGTGAATATTATTTTAAAATCACATATAGTAGCAGTAGGATTTTAATTTATCAAATTGTTATACCCGTTAACAACTTGGGGCTAGATCCTGGCATAGCTGTATTGAAGTCAGTGAAGTTACAGCAATGTATTGTAGCTGAGCATATGTTCCTTGACACACATCTTTTATTCATATTTCACTCTGGTCATAATATCTGTCTCTCTGAGGCTCCATTTTCACATCTCCTCCCTGATTTTGTATCATATATGTGTATGGTATGCACAGTAAATTAAGCATTTCAGTAATTCTTCAAGATACCTATTCGTTCCTGGAAATAACTTCCATCCTCATGAATGGAAGATTTGTATGTATGTAGAGACACTAGTTCCCCTTAATTATCCAAATTTAGAAGGAACAAAAACAGTATGCTCACCAATTAGTAAAGCAAAAGTTAAGACTTTACAAACTAGGCAAAAACAATAAAACCCTTTTTAGTTACACTTTTTATTCCACTAGAGGTCTCTCTCGTAACAGCTTTCCTTCTGCTGGGATCATTAATTATTTTACTCAAAGGAACAATTCCACCTTTTAGATTGGAATGCCTCACTTTAAGTATTATGCTAGAGAAAGATATAATGCCTCCTTAGCTTTTCCTCCTGCTGATGAGTAGATGTTGGGTTCACTGAATGAATCATCTTGGATATTTTAATACACAATGGATATACTTTAGCAAAGAAGTTTGAGCTTTCACCTTGGCTTCCAAAAGGTTGAAAATTTGACCAGATAAAACAATATGTGACTGTAAAAAGTGCCTTCTCATTGAGAGACAGGCAGCATGATACTTCAGACTCTCCTAAGGACACCCAGCAGTTGGAATATACTTAGATCCCATAATTGCAAGTATGAACCCCCTCACATTAATATCTATTTCTTTTTAAAGGAAAGTGTTTTCCCACTTGAGTTAGTCCTAAATATTTAGTATTTTCACTTTCTAATCCTGCATCTATTTTTTTAATAAAATGGGAATATTACTTTAAAGAGATTCTAGCTATTTTCATTGTATTGTCATTATAAAAAATCAATTATTATTCATAATTAGTAAACAAACTATTGAAATACAATACTTAAATTTTTAAAAATTCTGATAGGTGCCCCACACCTGGAACCTCCTACTTGGATGAAACACAACAATAACTAGCTTAAAATAGGAATAATTCATTGTGATTCTTAAAAACAGAGGAAATGAAAAAAATGAAAAGAAATTACCCTCCCCATAAACAATGCAAACCATGTTTGAACAAAGTACAGTAAAACACACTGATATCAACTGAAAGACTGTATAAATATTCATGGGGTATAAAGAATTTGCAGATTTCTGAGGACAGTGGAGGAGAAAGGTGGAGAGACAGTTGCATCTTTCTCAGCACAGGGAGTTACATGTAAGAGGCAAAGAGGGACATACTGTAGCAATCAATTCCAATGTTATGTTGGAGGAAGATTCAATGTAAGTGAACAGATTCCACAGCTAAACACAGAGGTAGGCATTATATAACAGTGAGGGGAAACAAAGAAATTTGAAGGAATAGCAGTAATATGACACAACTTGGTCAAAATCAGAAGAAAAAGTCACGAAGTTCTGGAAGGAGACAAACGGTGTTGTGAATTGAGCAAGACAGCATTTTAAGGAGTGTATGATTCCAGAACCACAACATTCAGGCTGTGCTGAAAGATTGTAAGATGCAACCTATTTCCTGTAAGTAACTGGAATGTACAGTTAGTGTGCAAATACATGCACACCACAATACCATATCAGTGAATTTACTTTTGATTTTCAACCCATTGAGATCACACCAGGTGCTTAAAAAGACAATGGGTTTTTTTGCATATCTTTTATGACACCAAAGTATTTGTTCAGGATCATGCTGAACTGCAGCAAATATTTCCTTTAAGGTTTTTAAGGGCCAGACTTTCTACTCCATGTCATTCCCATCTTTCCAAAATGGTACAATTCTGATTTTTCAGCATTTCTCCCTCCCCCCACTTTGTGCTGCCCTTGTACAGGTGTGAATAGCTGCAGAGAGGCAGGGCAGTGTAATCTTTTTTCAGTGATATTTTTTTGTTTGTTAAAAATGGCTCGAATCTTGGGCCATGGCACATCCAGTGAGTGGGTGGCACAGATCTGAACATCCCTGTTGGACCCACCCTCACACAAGCCTGTATTTATTCTGAGGCTATCTTGTCACACTGGTCCCAGACAGGATACCTTCACTTCATTACTGCTGCACTGCTAGGGGAGAGAGTTGTGTTACCTAGTTCCTCAGCCAGCCAGGAGAAATGGAAGCAATATCCTATGTCTACACTGGTGGCTTCTTGCACAAGAACATCTTGTGCAAGGGTTTTTGTGCAAGAAATCTTGCACAAGAAAACGTCCACACTGCCATGTGCAAGCTGTGCTTTTGCACAAGAGCATCCATGGCAGTGTGGACGCCCTCTTGCTCAATAAAGCTCTGATGGCCATTTTAGCCATAGGGCTTTCTTGCACAAGAAATCCCTGCCAAGCGTCCACACTGCCCTCTTGTGCAAGAGCTCCTGTGCAAGAGGGCTTACACCTGTTAAAAAAGAGCATAGCTCTTGCGCAAGAAGCCCTCTCTTACCACACTGTACTGTAAATTTTCTTGCGTAAGAGCAGCAGGCAGCGTGGACGTTCTGTGGATTCTTGTGCAACAACGGCCATACTTGAGCAAGAAGTCACGAGTGTAGACATAGCCCAAGAATCAGAATCTCAAAGCAGGAGCAGCAAGCCGTAGGCAGAAGTTGGGGTTGCTAGTGACCCCACTGAATACAGAGTAGCAGCTTGTAAGGAGACATGACAGCATGTGTGATGGAAGGGGTCTTGCCTCCTTACTTTAATGTGGTGGGTAGACTCCTGCTCATCTGCCTGACAGTCCAGGAGACTGAAAGTGCAGCTCCCAGAGAACTCCTGTCTGTGAACTCTAGCAAGTATGCAGTCTGGGCCCCACTGTGAAGAACAATCTTCTCATTGCATGGCCATCAAGGTAGGAGGACATAGCAGCTTTTTTAATCCATCCCTTTTGCCTCAGGAAACCATTTCATTTTGCAGCACTGTTAGGGACCCAGTTCAGTCTATCTTTCCACCTTCTTGAGAAACTCCATTGTAGTCCTCCCTATGGTTCCAGGAAAGGGAGAGAAGGCTCAAACCTGCTATTTATCCTTTGTAGTGTCCCATATTATGATAGTAGCCTAGATCATAGCACTGTTGTATTATGCTCTGTACTACCCTAAGTAAGAGATAATCCCTGATCCAGAGAAGTGAAGTGGTCACGCCCAGGTCGCTTGTCCTACCCTCCTACTTAGCCTTTCACAGGGGCTGAGGGAGTGTTCTGGGGGAGTGAAAAAAGCATGCTGAATGCTTCCCTGATTCAGATGTGGAGGACAGATGCCTGCACTTGTCTTTGTGACATAGACTGAGATTGAAGTTGGCCTCTTTGAGTCATTTTACACGCACACCCTCCAATAGGCAGGATAACCCCTAGGGCTGGTTTGCTCAATGCAGTACCAGATAATACTGCAGCAAGGGGCATGGACTAAAACTAAATAAGAGGGACTAGGGGAATATGGAAGATGCCTGGCTTCCTTTGTTCTTCTTAAAGTAGAGGGTAAATCTCTCCCCCCCCCCCATCTGCCTTGCTTTTCCTACTTTGGGTCAGCAGCACCTGCCTACAATGACTCTAATCCTTAATTGTTGCAATTAGACTCCCCACTCCTCTTTCAATCTACTTCAGACACTCACAAGGGCCTAACCACATCCCTCACTGCTGAATAAGATAGTCATGGTGCCCACATTTTAATTTGATTCTAATTAGGCTAATGCATGCATTAGGAAAGTGGGAGAAGGCTTTATTGTCTCTGCATGCGCCCTTGTTCTTCAGGCCCTTCACCTAGTATCAGTAATCATTAAGATTTTCAGTTTGCCTGTTCCTCTGATGTGAACTGTTTTAACATACACCCCAAAAAAGAATTGCAGCCATTTTGGAAGGTATTGTGGGTATTGAATATAGATGGCACCACTCATTTAATCGGCTGTTTCTATATAATCTAGGCTGAGGGCTGGATAGAAGACAATCTAAAGTGGAGGCATCACAACTCTGAGAAGAATTCCACTACAGGAGGAGGATTTCTAGTGAAGGGTTTCCATGCTAAAGGAAAACATTGCTTAACTAGGGATAGTCAGGGCTTTCTGGCTCCAGAATTTCATCCAGGGAGCATAAGCTAAGGAAGGAAGATGACCAGGAAACAAGTCTTGCTTTAGCAAGGAAGAGGATGAGAAATTTGGAGGCCAGAGGTTAAAAGAGTAATGTAGGGGAAAGAAATGAGACTCAGGGAATGAGGAAACAAAAGAGAAGGTCCATCACTGGGCTGATTTGAGGGATAGGGTGCCAGAAAACATATTTTTCAATGGTACTAATATGTATATACTGCCCTGTAATAGAATTTGAGTTTTCTGAACCTAGGCTACTTCCTATCTGAAGGGAAGATTACCTGCTTCTCCTGCCCCCCCGGTGACTGTGCCATATTAAATCAGGTATTTTCCAGTTATTTCCCTCCTTCTTCACAATTCCCAGCACAGAAAGGAGAAAAGCTCTAAGTGGTTAGTAATTCCTTTGCATGGCAGGAACTAGGTGAAATAGTCCAAGTGTAGGTGCTATAAATCTAAGAGTCTGCCTCTGTGGAACATAAGAGGCAGGAAGCAAGATCATTTCCATCAGCTCTTCACTCCACCCCCATAGGGAGCTTCATAACTTGCTTCAAAGGTTCAGGGTTTTTTTTTTCCCCCACAGAAGGCTAAACTTTCTGCTTACCCAGCCCAGACCATTGACCTTCTGATCAAGCCCTAAAAGTGTTCCCAGGTTTCCTTTGAAATACTGTATTACTGTTCTGTTGCTTAGGATTTTCACCAATGAGTAAGATAAGAAAGTGATTTACAGCTAGTGATAAGGCTTTTGAGCTCCTGCACTATCCCTGCTATAGGATAAATCCCCATCCGCCAATGAGATTATGTAGAGCTCTGCATATAGATAGTAACAGCAGAATGTTGCAATTGAGTTCCATATAAGACTTGGGGAGCAAAGTTTTGCCATAATAATTTTATCTTTAAAGAAATATTATGTTATGAATCCTTTCCTGATTTGAGTCATTCTGAGGAAATCCTGTATTTACTGCTTTTGCACAGTTTTCCAGTTTTAAAGATTATCAGTGCTCTGGGCTGGAGCTAAACTTGCATTTATCAGAGCAGGGAATCATACCAAAACAATCCTTGAATTACTGTAGAAACCTATTTGGTTAGCTTTTAACTCAAAAGATATATGGAATGCCAGTATATTTATATGATTTCTGAAGAGTGTATCAGCTTATGTGTCTGTGCATATGTTTGTGTTGAACTTTAAAAAAGTTCTTTGTCAGTAGCCGACGCGTAAAGTGAATGGCTTTGTTTACAGCAAAATGGTGACATAAATAAATAGGAATATCAAATCAGAATAATTGCCTTCAGCAGCCTGCACTGTAAGTCATACACAAGCTGTCATCATGACTTGAAACACGTCTGCATATTTAGTACCATGTTTGGCTTGTCTAATCAGAACAATATGTAAACTGTTAGTGCACAGGAGAGCTTGCCAACCCAGAATTATTTACAAGTTGCATTTTGTGTTTCTGGAAATTTTCAAAACAGAAAATATTTTGACTGTGAATATGGGAGGAAGCCAACATATTGGTCAGAGTAATCAGACAAACACTGACGATGTTTTGTGCTTTGGCAATATGTTGTGTTAGATCTCCAGCTTGTATAGATCAGAATAGTTTTACTGAAGCCAGTGAAGCTACACAGATTTACACCTACACCAATCTGACTGGTCAAAATGTTATTTTCTGCTAAAATGAGATTCATGTAAACCAATTATTAAAAGCACATAGATTTTTCAGCTTTCACCCTTTTTCAAATTACGCCATCTTCTGATGATTTATTCTGATCATAATATTTATCACCGTTACCTCACAGACTTTGGAATCTGAATCATGAGCCAGGTTCTCAATTGGTGTAAACTGAACAATTGGTTTAAATGGTGTAACATCAGAGTAGGTTCCAAGACCAGATTCACAAAAGAAATATTTGAAAACAAGAAAATCAAAGCAACTGTAATTCACACACCTTCTGAGTATGGTTCACTGTCTGATCTAGTAGTACTGACATCACTTATGGATATGTCTACACAGTAGTGCGTACCTTGACATAAGCTACATAATTTGAGCTATGCAAATTGCCTAGTTTATTTTGAAATTTGGCTCTGTCTACACAGCACTTTTTCTAAATAAATCGCTATTCCACTGACTTCCCTAATCCTCATACAACAACAAGGTTTACAGGAAGTCAGAGTAAAAAGCCCTTTATTTCGAATTTATTTCTAAATAATGGGCTTCTTGTGTAGACAGCACATAATGTTATTTTGGAATAACAGACATTATTCTGAAATAACTCTCTTGTGTAGATGTAGCCTAGAGGCTATGTCTTCACTGTGAGATCTTCCGGCAGAAAATATGCCAATTGGGGTTCATTAGCATAAGTAGCTATCTCATTAGCATATTTTCTGCCATTTCTTTTTGCGCAAGGGATTTTTGCGCAAAAGAAAGCAGTGTGGACAGTGGTTTTTTTGCACAAAACCTCCGTCCACACTGCTTCTTTTTTCTCAAAAACCCCTTGCACAAAAAGAAACAGAAGAAACTATGCTAATTAGATCACTACTTATGCTAATGTGCCCCATCATTAGCATATTTTCCAGTGAAAAATCTTGCAGTGAAGATGAAGCCAGAGCGAATAATGAGTCTGGCTCTGTTCAATATTTTCATCAACGATTTAGATTTTGGCATAGAAAGTACGCTTATTAAGTTTGCAGATGATACCAAGCTGGGAGGGGTTGTAACTGCTCTGGAGGATAGGGTCATAATTCAAAATGATCTGGACAAATTGGAGAAATGGTCTGAGGTAAACAGGATGAAGTGTAATAGAGACAAATGCAAAGTGCTCCAGTTGGAGTATTGTGTCCAGTTCTGGGCACGACATTTCAAGAAAGATGTGGAGAAATTGGAGACGGTCCAGAGAAGAGCAACAAATATGATTAAAGGTCTAGAGAACATGACCTATGAGGGAAGGCTGAAAGAACTGGGTTTGTTTAGTTTAGAAAAGAGAAGACTGAGGGGGGACATGATAGCAGTTTTCAGGTATCTAAAAGGGTATCATAAGGAGGAGGGAGAAAACTTGTTCATCTTGGCCTCTGGGTATAGGACAAGAAGCAATGGGCTTAAACTGCAGCAAGGGAGGTTTAGGTTGGACATTAGGAAAAAGTTCCTAACTGTCAGGGTAGATAAACACTGGAATAAATTGCCCAGGGAGGTTGTGGAATCTCCATCTGTGGAGATATTTAAGAGTAGGTTAGATAAATGTCTATCAGAGATGGTCTAGACAGTATTTGGTCCTGCCATGAGGCCAGGGGACTGGACTCGATGACCTTTCAAGGTCCCTTCCAGTCCTAGTATTCTATGATTCTATGAGACTGCTCTACAGCCTTAGCCGAGAAACACCTGACTTTTGGCTCATGTGATAGAGGATAATGCACTAAGCTCCAGAGATCCTAGGTTCAGTTCAGCCTGGCAGTGTTACACAGCAATTCTCCTTTCTATTACTTGGGGGAATGGGAATGCGGAGCTAGGGTGTCACAGTCTGAAGGAGAGAGGCAGAGCCACTCACTCTAAAATGTGCCTCAGCAGTAGCCTGTTTTGAACCTGTATTGCAACCACTTCCACAGTACATGGGGATTGTGTAGGCTTGGCTATCTTGTCCCCCTTCCCTCCCACCCAGTATTGGGTTAGGGGTGAACTAACATTCTCTATTGGGATGAATTGCTCAGATGGTTCTGGATCGAGCATTTAAAGTAAAAGGCTGCATTGGAGTGATGCAGAGGTGCCCTAAGGAGTTAGCTTTGGGTGGCATTGCAGACACTGTTCAAGACAAATTGACTCCCAGAATTTACTGATGCACAGTCTGAGTGCACGGGCAGTAGCTTTGTCTTGGGAAGGTGCATCTCTGGTGGAAAGGGATGGAATTTTGGCCATGGGTCAGTTGCCTTGCTTTGCCTTCCTGTGCAGAGAGGTGAGTGAGTGGGAAAGGTTCCTTAAATCTTCCCTCCATTGCAAACCAGCACTACAAAATAATATTACTGTTGATTATTAAACCAGGAGAAAAATGCAAAGCAACAACAGACTTCACATTATGAATAGTCTGTCGTTATCTTACCGACAATAAGGAACACATTAGTGTATCACAGATGCTTTCCTTGAGTGTTAGCTTTTCACAAATATGATTTTCTTTTGTTACGAAACGTGCCATCCTACTAGAGGATCCTTTCTAAACTTTCTGGTTTTCTTTGCAGGCCACACACAATTTAATGATGGTGGGCTACAAGGAATAATATAAGTAGAATTATAATGGCCTCCTTTAAATCATGCCTTGGCACCTGACCATGAACATGCACATACTTGGAGGTTTCCACTTATTAAAAATTGAACACTTTTTATTGATCAAATGAAATGGTTCAAAATCACAATGAAAAAGCACTATTACAGTTGATCTTACCTAGAAAAATATGGCACTAAACCTAATGAGAATGAACTGTTCTGTCTCCGTTTTACATACATTTCTGACGTCCATATGTGGCTTTAGTAAAACTATCTTTGGCCTTTTTAGAAAATCTTAATGTGTATTTAAATGAAAACATAAGTGGACTACAATCCACTAAGCTCCTGCATTCAATTAACTTTTTTTTTCTTTCCTCAGTAGAAAGATTTGAATTATTTTATATTGTTTTGCTCCTGGAAAGTCTCTGAAATGATTACTGTGATGGTGCCATTTGTGCCACTGTGGGTACATTTACATCATATTGTTCATTTATAACACCTTATTTCTGAATTTTATGAAGGAGCTATTAGGAGCCTACTTCTGCAAAGACTCAGGCCCCATTCCTGGAAACACATACATGTGCTTAAATTTACGACTGCAAGAAATCCCACTAGTAAAATTAAGCATATTTGTGTTTGCAGGATTGAGGCCTTATGCATATGAGTAATACAAATAGCCACAACGGGGCTCTTCCCACTGTGTAAAATGACACATGTACCTAAATCTTTACAGGATCAGGGCCAAAGTTTGCTTTGGAATGATCTTCTAGGTCTTTGATCAAAAAGCAAATGACTTTAAGCAAATTGAAAAAAAATGTTTTAGTTGTCATATAAGTGCAAAATATAGAAATGATGTAATTTTCAGAGGCTTTCTTTAGCTTATGAATTTTTAAACCAATATTTTAAATGAAATGTTAAAAGGCAGATGGATAGTCAAGGCTAGTTTGAAATTCTTAGATAAAAAATTCTTAGATAACTGGTTTGTTCACATGCACATAGCCACAACCTAATTTTTAAAATAATACATTTAATAACAATACATAGATTGCTCTATTCATGCAGTCGCCACATAGACCTGAGATACTGTAACAGAGTTGATGAAGCAGCTGTTGTCCATTGGGGTTAAAACTGCCTACAAGAATTTAAATAATAGACCATAGTGATTCAAAAGCCTTCTATAGTGTACAAGTTAAATTCAGTAGTTGTCAGTGAAAAGTCAGCATTTGCCAACAGATAGCACTCGGAGATACACAGACATACCAGAGTTGAAATAAATACTTAAATAGGGAATAAGTTGTAGTATAAAGCGTCTTTCTCATGCAGTGTTCTTCAGTCACACAAATAATCCTGTTGACTTTCATAAGGATTGATCAAAGGTTAGATTATAAACCCATCACTCACATTGCTCAACAGTTAGACAAATAGTCCCATTAAAGTCAAAGAAACTCCTTGTATGAGTAACTGTTCTCTGTAGGAATAGGGTTCCTAATTTGGCCCCAAGTGATTAAGGATTTGCAGAATAGCACTTTCCAACAGTTGTAACTGTGTAATAAGCATGGGCAAATGCTGATCTTTTTACTACAGCCATGCTAGTATGTTCCCTCTAAATTACTGTGAATTAGTGAATATAGCCCATGGCTTGTCCATGTTTTTACCTACCACGCCACCTCCCCCTCCCCGTGGGGTATATATGTCCGCATCTTATGCAATTTGATTTTTACACATATTACAAGAAGACAAGATCAACATAATAAAATCAGCATCAACAGATTCTTTTATAAAGGCGGCAGACATCTCTGTGGGTTATGTACATCGGCAGGTAATACATGAGTGCGTGTTATACTTGGATGTGTGTTATATTCGCTAATTTATGGTAGCTCATATTCTGAAATCCATACTTACCAAATAGGCAGTTTTCCTTAAATGTAACAAGTGCATCAAACTGCAGCCCCGATACTGCAGCTATTTACAGATGTGTGTAACTTTTCATATCTTAGCAGTGCCCTTTATACACATGCTTAAGTGTTTGCTGCATTGGAGTCTGATGTTAGACCTACATTTTTGCATTTAAGCTACACATGATTTTCTTTTTTTTCATACACTGAAGTCCTGAGTCTGTGAACTTTTACTTATGTGAGAACATTATACACACAACTAGTTTCATTGACCACAAAGACACTACTCAAACATGTGAAGTTTCTCATACTTGTAAGTGCTTGCAAGTTGATGGTCTTAGTTTCCTATTTGTACAGTTTCATATTTAAAACTGGATTCAGAAATTTTCTTCATTGTGATTAAATACAGCTGAGGAGAAGAGATTTTAGATACACAGCTTCCTTTCATCTTTATTAAAACTTTTTTGTAAAAAAAATTAAACTCTTCACCTTCGAGTGGAGCTTGAGGTATGATAGTGCAATCCAGATGGAAACTTCCAAAGACATGCATAAAAGAAAATGAACTGCATAGGGGGGACAAGAGGAAAATAAGTTGACAAAGCTTTAATACCACCTTCGATTTAGTTACTAGCTGTTTGTTTTTGCAGGGATCGCAAGTTTCCATTATAATATTTGCCTGTATAAAAAACTATGGCAAGACTTGGTTTCCATGGTGACACTTCTCTTTTCATACATATTTATCATTAAAAAGAAGGAAACCCACCCTTTTCTATCAAAGAATGCTACTTTTAGCACTTAATAATTGAAGTCAAAGCTGATTTATTTTTTATGTCGGTGTCTTATACACATCCCTCTATCAGTGAAAACTCATGTGGTATTACAGTCATTTTTCTGTAAGTAGTTTATTTCATATGTGACTTCAGAAAAACATTCACAGTTTTTAAAACTGGAGAGAGCCTGCCTTCCTTCCTCCCTGGACTTCACCATGGGGATTCATGGCTAAGCTTTCAAACTATTTGAGAACACAGGCCCCACTATACACAAAACCTTCCGTTTCATTAATATGGCATGCAGGAATAAAAATGGCATTTCTAACCCTTGCCAATAATCAGAAAGAACTGAAAGAGGAAGGTATTTCACGAAACAAACCATTTTGCCTTTACCTGGGTTGCATTCTTTTGAAATTGCACTATAGCTTTCTTTTTCTACAGAGCTCAAATGCACACAAAAAGAATCTAAAATATCCCCAATGTCAGATTTGCTTTTCTTAAAATCTGCACTTTACTTGTCACTTTGCTAACATGTGATAAAAGTTAGAAGCACAAACCCAAACAATTTTTCCATTCCTAAGACCCCATGTGGCTGCCTTTTATTAGCTGTGCTTTGTGTCTGAAGGATAGATACCCTTTGTGATTTTAGATTCAAAACTAATTAGACAACACATTCCACAAGGGTAAGTGACATGATTAAATATACAAATGCTACCTGAACCTAAACAAAGCTTACAGAAAATGAGCATCTGATATGGTTCATTGAGGGCAGGGGTGGCCAAACTTTTTGGCTCAAGGACCACATCTGAGTAAGCAAATTCCATGGCAGTTCATAAATGCTCTTTTGCCTGACTTTGTCCCAGTAGTGAATTAGTCACTCGGCCAAAAGGATGTGCCTAGGAGCTCCAGACAATTGGGGAGCGTGGAAAAATGGACACCCCCATGCTGCCACCAGCTCCAATCCCCCACCTGGTGTTCCAGCTGAGGAATGGGGTCAATGGAGCAAGCCCCAATGAGAGCTCAAGGACTGGACAAAAAGATCTGACAGACCAGACATGGTGCACAGGCCGTAGTTTGCTCACCCCTGACTTAGGATCATAATGAAAGACAATGAATGAAGTGTAAATCCCGGTATTACCAGAGATACACAGGGGGTCCTCAACTCAACCTGGGGGTTCTTGGCATTGATGATGGCAAGCAGGACAATTGCCAGGGGTCCCTTGGGCCAGCAGCCCTGAGAAACTAAGTTACACGCTTTAGCCCCAGGCGGCAGGGCTTGGGTGTCAGCCCTGGGCGGTGGGGCTCGGATTTGAAACAAGGCTCATGAGTGAAAAGCAGACTCTAGTATCACACTGAAATGTAAGCACAATATTCATATTCCAGCCAATTCATTTTATACTTACGTTGGAAAAATGAGAAAGTCAGCAATTTTTCAGTAAGTGTGGGCTATGCACGTTGGGGTTTTTAACGTGTGATTTTGTAAGCAAGTAGTTTTTTAAGTGAGGTGAAACTTGGGGCACACAAGGTAAATCAGACTCCTGAAAGGGTTCCAGTGGTCTAGAATGGCTGAAAACTGCTGTATACTCACACATATTCTATAGAACAGTTACCCTAAAAACTTGCCAATTGCCACAGATAGCTACATAACTTTCCTTTAGTATTTGCAGTGCTTGCAGCATTCTCTTATCTTCAGAAGAGCTGACAGACTCCCCGGGCCCTGGGAAAGAAGCGGGGGTGGGGAGAGGGTTGTGGCTCTGTGCTCTTAGGAGGGGTGGGGCCTTGGGCAGAAGATTTGGGGCTAAGGGCAGCCAGCCCTCCATGCCACCCGGAGTGCAGTGTGCCCCCTCTTCCCTCAGCGCTGCCTGGAGTGCAGCATGTGGAGTTCCATTAGTGATAAAAAACCTGGGGCTCTGGCCCAGAGCCCCAGACCCATTGAATCAACAGGTCCCAGGGCAGTTGCTCCCCTTACTCTCCCACATCAGCAGACCTTCTTGGCTTTAGTCAGCATAATACAAGAGATCCAATGAATCCATGGAAGGTAGTATAAACCCATGCTTAAGAAGGTGGACGATGTGCAAGACTGGCTGAATAGCTTCTCCTATCTGGGATAGCTATTATACAGCTGTGGTGATGAGCGTGGTATAAAACATAGACGCTTTATCATTTAATGGCAGGGAATCACTACTATATTAACCAAAAGTGGGACAAGTATTACACACCACAGTGCAAATGGATATAAGTATTAACAAAATACAGCATGCGAGACATAGCAGTTTCAGATTCTGTTTTTTCACTCAAATCCAGATGCTAGGGCTTGGTACACGTAGCTGAACTAGGCATGGGGGAAATGCTTAGGAGAAAAGGAGGGAGGAATCCAGTGGCTGAAGTAGTCTATCCAATTGATTTATGAAAACACCATAATTTACAAAGATGTAAGAAGATCCACAGAAATAGAGTTACTGTCTTGCCCACAAGCCATCTCCTTGCATACCTATGTGATGCTGGGGAGCAGGCACTCACAGAGCAGTCTTTCATGGCACACCAAGCCTGAGTATGGATACCTTTGCCTTTACCAGTCCTTTTCACTCTTTGGTGCAATTCCACTGCTTCTGGACCCTTCCAGCCTTATTCAATATTACATAAAAAGAAACAAAACCTGTTGGAAAAACAGTACAAGCATGAGCTTTATACAAGAGAAGAAAGAGATATGAAGTTGAAACTCAGGGCATTTCAAAATCATATCAAGGTTATGTTCCGAGGAAGAAAACTTTTTAACGTGCAAGTTTTTCTGTTTTAACAGTATTTACGCATTCTTCGTTTTCCAACAATCTAACAAAGACACCTAACTTTCCCTTTCTAGAAATGTGGTTGATCACACCATGTGCAGCTGTTTCAGTCTAGGCCTTGGTCATATCCTCTGGATTTATGTATCTTCCAGTGTGGTACAGAGATGGTCTTTCATATATGTGCTAATAAAGCTTACATTTATAAAATGGAACACAGACTTTCTGTTGAGGTAGAAGACCAGAAGGCCAAAGAAATTAGATCTTCTATCTAAGCAGACTGTAATGTAGAAAAACTTTAGAGTTCTTGATCTGTAATGCTAATACCCCACTTTATGGCCAGAGGTCAAGGCCTTATGTACACTTTCATTTTTCTTAAAATTAGCCTTCACAATCTCTTTAAATTACCCTCAGCATCAGAGAAGCTCTAAGCATAGTAGCTAACAATGAGAACATTAATGTAGCTTAGACATTGGCGTACAATCATTGTGAGTATATCTCATTTGCTAAGTGAAGGCGTGTTTGTAACAGAGATAGACATACCCATGCTTGCTCTAATCTAGTGGGGGTGAGTAACAATAGTAGTGAAGATATACAGGAAGATATACAGGCAGGGACTTGTATTTGGGCTCGGTACCTGAACATAGGCATGTACTTGAGTTCCTAGTTTATGTTTAAGCTCATGCTGCTGCATCTTCACTGGTGCTGTTAGTTATGCTTGCTAGCTCAGATATGCCTACCTCTGCTATAATACACCTTCAGTTTGCTATAATACACACCTCTGCTAATACACTCCTCTACTAGAAGAGAGTTAGGGAATCAAATTAAAAGTCCAGTGGTCACTGGCAGCCATTAAAACTCACACTCCCTTGTTATGATTAGAAAGCAATTGAAGGTAATGATGCAGTGAGAATTTTTAAGAAAAATACTGTGGTGTAGTATTGTGCTAGTGTAGAGTAGGTTCAAGAAAGATGTCTTTTTTTTTTGTAGAAGACATGCATTTATCAATTCAAAATGATAAAGACAAAAGTCAACATCTTGACTGAATTATTGGAGTAGCAATATACCTAAACAATTAATTATACTATACTGCTGAAAATACTCTAGAGTAGAGAATTAATTGGTGTCCATATCTAACTTATTCAGATAAGGGTCCAAAATAAAATGGTAGGGGACTCAGGAATTCCTAAGTCCTGAACCATGGTAAAAGAACCAAAAAATTTTTCTAAGGAGATATTCACCTTTTTACAAAGGACCAGAACCAAGACTGTTGCATTTGCAAATAGTTCTTACATGGCCATAATGTTTTGTTCACAGTTCTGAATATTTCAGAGTTCTGAACAACCTCTCTTCCCGAGATGTTCATAACAGCGAGATTCTACTATGGATGACAGACTCAATTGCACAATCTGCTGAAGTTGCTTGCAGACTGTGTTCAGCATCTCTCCGTTTTTGGTTCCTGTCTGAAGCATTTGGAATTTAAACATAATGCCAGTCAAAGACATGAATGACTGTGACTTTAATTCAGTATTAAAGATGACACTGAAGAGGAAATTCACCCCTCCCTTCATGAAGGTTGAGGTATTGAGTTTTATTTAAGAAGTTTTGCATCATTTCTGGGAAAGGAATAAACTTCATTTACCTTTGGGCAGGCTTTTGAGTTCTCCACCATTTCCTCTAATGCTGTTCTCAGCCCTTAAATGTTCCCTTGGCTCTTCTGCTGGTCCACCTCCAAGAATCCTTCTGCACTGGTGCCATTTGGTTTACAAGATTTGGAGTCTTACATGGTCCATTCATACGTGGTTGAATTGCAGTCTAAATCATTAAAACCTCTTTCATGAATCAAAACATGTATATTTGGTAAACAATTGCTGGAGTGCACATAACCTACAAAATCCATATACCTGAAAGAACGGGTTGGATAGCTGTTGGGCTCTTCCTATTCCCTCTTCCATTCACTATTTTTCAGGAACCAGTCCATATACAACATGTTTTTTTCATAGTTGTTCATGTATAACCTGATGTCCACATTCCATGTTTATCTTGTCCATTGTTGCTAGTACGAGTGTGTTCCTGCATATCTTAACTAGTCTGACTCCAGCCCAATGCTTACATCCTTATTTATAGTTTAATCTTCCATTCACTTTCTCAGTCATTCCCATTGAGAAAGGAGAGCTTAGTTAGGTTAAGGAGCTTCAGGGGGTAGCCGAGTTAGTCTGTTAGAGAAAAAAACAACAGATACTTATTGATGCTTTGTCTTCCACCCTATCCCTTTTTATTTCTCTCCCTCCACCCTTTCCCCTCTCCTATTTATTTCGAGTTTTCATATCCACAACTCATAACTCTGGTCATCTGAAGAACTGGGCTGTGCCTATGAAAGCTCATGATACTATCTACATGTTTTGCTAGTCTATAAAGTGCTACCAGACCATTTGTTGTTTTTTACTTAGGTTAAGTTACTCATTTCAAGTTACGCCTACAATGCCCTGACTTGATAATGACATATAAGCTATATAAGAGACTGTGTCTGTTTTTCTTTAACTGAATGGTCACCTATAGCATCATTTACCATTTATTCTGTTCCTATGCAGTTGGGAGGCGTGACAGGTCAAGATTCCAATGTTAGAACAAACATGAGGCACCCATGTAATAGGGGGTCTGCCTCTCAGCTGCCTCCACCCCTCAGTTGATGGAGTTGTATTCTGGAAGTTACAAGCCACCTGGAGAATGGTATTCACAGGAATGTCTTGTGGCATTCTTATAAACATACCAGGAAAGCATAAGATGGTGTCTATAGGCAATGGTCACAGTAGGCTGTAGACCAAAGCACCATAAAAAATTATTTACACAGAATTCCACCCTATGCACAATAAAGGATGTTGGCTTTTTGTGTGGAGTGAATACAACTTGAGTAGATCCTAAACTTGGCTGTTCCTCTAACAGTGCCTGCTATGTGGCCTCTAAGACATATGGAAGACTGTTAACCTTCATGTCACAAGACGGTGGCAATGGCTAAGGGCTCTGTATAGAGAAAGGGCAGTGGGAGAGGGATATTATGTCTTACCAGAGACAGAAACATATTTTTAATTAAAATCAAAACATGGGAGTGAAGCCAGATCATACGTTATTCCAGATCCAGACAACCCCATGCTAGATTTCTGACTCCAACCACTTTCTAAAAATAACATGAAGGCTGTGCTAAAAACTGATAAAAGCTTGGAAATACTAGATTCCTTTTAGCACTCAGGTCCTGATTCTCAGTTGTAATAAAGCCCGTTTAAACAACTCTGGCAGTGTAAAGGGGCTTTGAAGCGGGTGTGAATTACATAATTACATAATTAAATAGTTACATCACAGTTGAACAAAAATAGTGTTGCTACATAAATTAATGGGAATAAGCATTCTCTAGTTCTATCTTCCTGTCCTCTACTGGTTTGTAGAATTTCACATAATTGTAGGGTGTAATTAGGTAGGGTACAATCGCAGTTTTACTGCATGAACTATACTATTAGAAACTTATGCTTGAACCTCAAGCTCACATTACTCAATATAGTAAGTTTTAATGCACAGGATATCAAAATTTAAATTAAATTGTTGGAAATACTTTTTATACCATATTCCTAGCTAATCTCTGTATAGTCCCATAGTACTAGAAACACAGACTGTTTAGACAGTTATATAGACTTGATATAATAAAAAGTCTAAAGTGTACTGTGTAAATAACATTTAATTCAACAGTTTCATTTTAGCTTTAATGTCATTAAGCAAAACATACTCAGTTTGAGTAAAAAAGTGACCAGACAATGGTTTCCTTGCAGTTGTACCTAATCCAGCTGAAGCTGCTTTTAATAGCCATAATTGGTGATTTTCTAAAGGAAGGATTTTACTCAGATCAACGACAGTAGCTTGTGTATATTGATTACAAACCATGCCTATGAAAATATCATTTGTTACCTTGGGAATGATAGTGGATGAACAGGCTAACACCAGATTGGATGGATCAATGTGTTGCATGTAGGTAAAAAAAAGCTTGCTATCTGAGGGAGCATCAATTTTTCATGGGCTATGGGCAAAACACAAAACAGAAAGAAACACACTAGGTTAGTCACTCAATTGTTAAACTCCCGTGTTTGTTTTCTAGAAAAATTCTGAATCAAGTACATGTTGTGTAGTTCATTTTCCAACCAGAGAGGAAAAAATAGGAATTCCCTAATCCTTGTTAAACTATGCAAGGCACATTGATTACAAACTAAAATAAACCCAGAAACATTGACTAGCATTCTCCTCATATAGGTAGAGTTACAGAAACTCAAAACAATGTATCGTCTTTTAAAAACTTACTGTTTATTAGGCATGTGCTGAGCAACCCATATGTGATTTGTGAGTCATATGAGGAGCGAGGTGACCCCCACCACCAGTTAAAGCTACATATAAATTCCATCCAACTCCTTTCCCCATATGTCCTAGAAATTAGGAATAAAAATAGAGTCACACAAATCATATATCAGAGGGGTAGCCGTGTTAGTCTGAATCTGCAAAAACGGTGAGGAGTCCTGTGGCACCTTATAGCCTAACTGAAGTGTCGGAGCATAAGCTCTCATGGGCAAAGACCCACTTCGTCACATGCATCTGACGAAGTGGGTCTTTGCCTATGAGAGCTTATGCTCCAACACTTCAGTTAGTCTATAAGGTGCCACAGGACTCCTCACCGCTTTTACAAATCATATACAAATATGTTCCTTTGTAAGCATAAATCTTATTAGGCTATTTCTTCACCTTCCTTGGAGATGAGCAAAAGGGATTGACTAGCTTTGTAGGCCTGACTGTGGGATGGTAGGAAGACAGCAAGCATAAAGAAGTACAGGTTGAACCTCTGTAGTGGGGCACACTCACAACCTGACCAGTGCTGAATCAGAGAATTTGCAGAACCACATGAGGTCAATATTGTCTAGCAGCATTATTAACGCTTCCACTGCTTACTGGGCTCTGAGAAGATATTTAGTGGTAAATTAGTGTTAAATAACAGCACAGAACACTGAGAGCCAAGTCTGTTGGCTGTAATAAAACTTTACTGGACTGTGGGAAACTTAGCTATACCCATGATAAGTGAGCATCCAACTAACTAAAATCATGCCAGACCAGACATATTGACAGACCAGAGATATTGCCAGACTATTGAGATTTAACCTGTGGCAATCTTGACAGTTCACACCCAGGATATTTCAAGGAAGACATGGAGCCTAAAATGAAAAGAGAAAATGCATACTTTTAAGATTCTTAAGATTCAGACTCTTGGTGAACAGAAGGTATCCCACAAGCTGCAGTAGCAGACAAAGAGATTCTGGGCAGTGTGCCTTCTAGATGGATATGCTAGAGGAAGCTAGAGAGGGGGCTAGCAGTACAGGAGTCAATCTGGAAGCTCAGGGCTGCTGTGCAGACAGCTCTGGATCTCTAGTAGACCCGTTGAAACCAGAAGAGTCACCAGGACTTGTAGGTTCTGTGGGTCTATCCTTTGCTTGTCCCTGGAGTACAGGCAAGAGGAGGCTAATCTTACTTCCTATATAGCGATCTGATGGAAACTGTGGATTTTTTCCTCATTGTTTGGCCTATTCCATTGGTTTGATTTTGTTTTTGTTTTCTGCAGAAGTGAATAATCTGTTCTTACAGGCTATGTAGGTGAACAATTTGAGATTACCATGGTTTCTGATACTAAATGGCTATGAGTTATGCACCAGCTAGATGTGCTAAAACAACCTATAAATTTTGTTAGGCCAACTTCATTTCCTCTCTACTGGTTGTTTGATTTATCCACTAGTCATGTCATGTCTTGTCTTTTAAACTGTAAACAGTGTGGCTCCTTTACTAAGTGTTATACAATGCCTAGCACTAGACACGCATACTTTACTTAGTTGAGACCTCTAAACACAAATAATAGTAAATGTTTATTATATGGCATTTAAATGAACTACAATAGTAATCTGATTAGAAAGACATAACTACCTTTTCCATGATCTTTTTATTTTATCTTCATAGTAAGAAGTTTTGATGTAGTTATGTCTAGGAAATTCCTGCAGAATAGGCCATTTTTATCTGTCAGTCCTGTGAAGCATGGAGTGCTGCCACATCTTGTAATTTTTACTATCCATGAGTCCTGTGCTATTTGGTGCTTTTCTCAAAGTTCCAGTTTCTTGATTACAGAGACTCTCCGCTCTCTTCTTAAAACAAAAAGGAATTTTCTAACCCTCACATTTGTAGAGAAAAGTTTGAAAATATGATCTGAGTGCCCCCTATAGGTTCAAAAACCAGAAGGCAAATAAAAGCCTCCACAAAGAGGTTTTTTGTTTTTATTTTTTAAATCTGGTGATTTTTAAACTACTCTCATGATTTTGGAGGGCTTGGGGCAAGCAATATTGAATGTAACTGTGAATGTTATAAAAACTGAAGAAATTGCTTACTTTTCAATCACATTAGCTTGAAGTATTAAAACACTAGGAATAGGTGTCTTAATAGCCTGTATCTCTTTTAGTTTTGTTTCCATCAGTGACAGGATGACTACAGAATAAAAAGACTTTCTACTTCATTAGTGAAGACTACTGTGTCATCACAGACTTTGCAAATTATCCAACTCTACTTCAGATAAAAACTTCTCCATAGTACATATCCCCTAAAATATTCTGGACAGATGAAACAAACCAATTACACTACACACAGATGGAAAAACAGAAAAATAGGAAAACACAAATACTACTGTGTCTTATGGAATTTGTAGCTTAAAGTAAACAAGTAGCTAAAATGTTAATCCTTTATTTGTTTAAAACAATGAAGGTCACGGAAACATTTCACAGTGCAGAATTTGGCACATGCTGGAGAAGTGAGGGCCTCATCAGAAAAGGAAAGAATGGTGGTATTAGTTAGGTAAACTGGATTCATGCTGGTTTCTGCTTCTGCTGCTTTCCCTTTATTTTTAAATATTAGTTAAAACTACTTTTCCTAGCTTTGTTTTCAGGCAACATGATTAAAACTAGGCACTGACTACATTACAATGAGCAAATACAGGCTGTCTCAGAAAATTAACACCCTTATTACATGGTGCAGGGTTTAAGTCAAAATTGATAAATAAGAGTGGGCACACTACTGTATATGAACCATAGGGCAATTTTTACATATATAAACATAAATTAACATTTTGCATCAATTTGTTAATTTAATTAGCTATTTTCCGCATTTTTTCAATATTACCTAAGTGGAACTTCCATATTTAAAGCTTTTATGTGAAGGTCACATGGGCAAATCTTGTTTTGCCAGGTGGACTGTCTACAGTGTTCACAGTCTTGATAAAAACCAGCTGCAAGTGCCTGATACTGGTTAAGACTGAAAAAATCAGACTGTGCAAACAAATATATCTTGGCCCTCAATACTTGCCACATCTGCCAACAATTAGTTCTATATCAGAACTAGAAAGAGGCACAGAATAAACAAGATCTGATTTCAGAATAAGCAAATAAACAAGGGGCACAGCATCATTATTCATTAAGTAGATGTGGAATTACCTAACTTAGAGGCTCAGACTTGGAACTGTCAATTCTGGAGATTTAGCTAACCGTACTAAGTAACAAAAGATCTGATTGACGAATATTTTGCAGATGCCCTGGGAGCAAAGGGCCTGTTTGCCTATTCAAGAGTGCCTCCCAAACTGTCAATTGAGATGCTTACATATCTTGGGAATGCTTATGCATCGTTCATATAAGTTTGGAAGCACCATCTCTAAAGTGTACACTAAAGTATGCCTAACAGTGTTGTTGTATGCAGTTTTGTTGCAGCTATGTTGGTCCCAGGATATTAGAGAGCAATTATACTGGAATTATATGTCATTGATAATTCTGGTATTTCTAGAAATATTGGTCTCAGGAAAGTTGCTTTAGGAAAGTTATTGTTCCAGAAAAGAAAAGGCCATAAGGATACCTGACTGCCGAAATTAGACAATTGTAGTGTTGTGAGTAATGCGCTGGTATCTTGGCTCTAACCTTGTATTTTCAACAAGCACCTGAAGGTTTTCAAAGCTTTTCAGTTTGTTGGCTATGTTGTTGTAGCTGTGTTCATCCCCAAATGTCCCACTTTGTCTCTGTAAAGTTTTCCAGGGCATTCTGACCTCATTCTAAAGATAATGCAAATGGAACAAAGGTTTCAGCAATCATAAATCACATAATGAAAGTAAAATTGACAAATAATAGGTCACGTTTACTTTATTATCGAGCCAAAGCAAGCTTTTCTGATATTCTGTTTCACTTGAAAGATTGTATTCAATTAAAATCAAGGCAGAAAGGAATTTTATTAGCTGCATGCAATGTGGGATATAACATAATGACCTTCATTCAAAACCCCAATCATTAAAATTCTCTAACTGGTGACCAGGGAGGGCTTCAAATTTAGGTCCAGCAGCTGCAAAATATGAATAAAAACTATAGCTTAATTGAATCAATGATTCTAAATCGTAATACACAAATGGAATGAGGAAAGCAAGTGAGTGGAAAAAAAAGTTCTCACTCTAATCTATTACATTGTATTTTGAATAATTTGCCATGCCCGTTATGGTGCTAAAACCTAGAAAGACATTGCACAATATCCATTCTGCCTGGTCGCCAGTTTTATTCTCTTGACTGAGCTAATTAACATTTGGTTCAAGGGAAAAAAAAGTTACAAAATATATTGATTCGCCGAAGAAAGAGCAAACTCTATTAGAAGCCATTGCTTTCATCTTCAGTACAACATAATTTTTATACTGGGTCAGATTCTGATCTACTGCAAATCAACAGTTAATACACTCTAGAGCCCAACCATTTGCCATGGTGGGTGACAGAGGGGGTTCTCTGAAGACATAGTTTTGAACCCATGTGCATGGGGATGATGCTCAGCCATCTCCACAGAGGTGTTTCCAGGAGCCTGTCAAGGGTGCTCAGGATCCATTGATATGGCCTGATCCTACAACTTATTGAAGTCAATGGAATGACTTTTGTTGTCTCCAGCCAGTTTTGGATGAGCTCATGGAGAGCAAGTGAGCCATGGCCAAGACTGACTGGGATCCATATTGTCCTTCCAAACTCATTAAGCAGAGCAACTTCTCATTAGGGAATAGCCATTCAAAAGGGAAGTAACAGGTGCAATGATCAAGCGATTTGTCTCCTGCCATCCCTCTCCAGCCTCTGACAAACAGAGGCCAAGGACACCATTTTATCCCCTGCCTAATAGCCTTTTATGGACCTAACGTCCATGAATTTATCCAGCTTCTCTTTAAACTCTATTAAAGTCCTAGCCTTCACAGCCTCCTTTGGCAAGGAGTTCCACAGGTTGACTATTCGCTGTGTGAAGAAGAACTTTCTTTTATTAGTTTTAAACCTGCTACCCATTAATTTCATTTGGTGTCCTCTAGTTCTTCTATTATGGGAACTAATAAATAACTTTTCTTTATCAGCCCTCTCCACACCACTCATGATTTTATAGACCTCTATCATATCCCCCCTCAGTCTCCTATTTTCTAAACTGAAAAGTCCCAGTCGCTTTAACCTCTCCTCATATGGGACCTATTCCAAACCCCTAATCATTTTAGTTGCCCTTTTCTGAACTCTTTCCAAGGCCAAAATATCTTTTTTGAGGTGAGGAGACCACATCTGTACACAGTATTCAAGATGTGGGCGTACCATAGTTTATACAGGGGCAGTAAGATATTCTGGGTCTTATTTTCTATCCCTTTCCTAATAATTCCTAGCATCCTATTTGCCTTTTTGACCACCGCTGCACTCTGTGTGGAAGTTTTCAGAGAACTGTCCACGATAACTCCAAGATCTCTTTCCTGATTTGTCGTAGCCAAATTAGCCCCCATCATACTGTATGTATAGTTGGGGTTATTTTTCCCATGTGTATTACTTTACACTTATCCACATTAAATTTCATTTGCCATTTTGTTGCCCAATCACTCAGTTTGGTGAGATCTTCTTGGAGTCCCTCACAGTCTGCTTCTGTCTTGACTATCCTAAAGAGTTTTGTATCATCTGCAAACTTTACTACCTCACTGCTTACCCCTTTCTCCAGATCATTTATGAATAAGTTGAAAAGGATTGGTCCCAGGACTGACCCTTGGGGGACACCACTAGTTACCCCTCTCCAATCTGAAAGTTTACCATTTATTTCTACCCTTTGTTTCCTGTCTTTTAACCAGTTCTCAATCCAAGAAAGGACCTTCCCTCTTATCCCATGGCCATGTAATTTACACAAGAGCCTTTGGTGTGGGACCTTGTCAAAGGCTTTCTGAAAATCCAAGTATACTATATCTACTGGATCCCCCTTGTCCGCATGTTTGTTAACCCCTTCAAAGAACTCTAACAGATTAGTAAGACATGATTTCCCTTTACAGAAACCATGTTGACTTTTGTCCAACAAATTATGTTCTTCTACATGCTTCATGTACTGGTTGCTTTCCCCATGGGGAGGAAGATGGAGCTCTGCCAGATTCTCTGGGTGGAAGATATTGGAAGAAATTCCACAAGTGGATCCTAAGGGAGTTTTGTCTCCCAGAATCTCTCCAAATCTTTTCTCACACAAGGTGATACTCTTCCAGAATTTGATCTTGATTAAATTCAACAAACACTTTTCTTTTAAATAAATTTGACTGTATATATTATACCTTCTTCAGAGTTACAGCACATTAAGGATGGAGGTTGTCAGTAATTCTGAACAAAATGTTATAGTTCTTTCAAAAGTTTAAAACCAATACTGACTTTGTACAGCTTTGAAACTTTTTTATGGAGATGAAAAAATGCCATGTTCCCTTTATTTGTTTAGTAGTTTACATTTAAATTAGTACTGCATTCTATTTGCCTTTTTTCTCACTGATGCTGCTGGATTGCATACTTCCAGTTCCAAATGAAGTGTATGGTTGACTGGTCAGTTTGCATCTTTGGTCTGTATAATTTGCAGGTTCTACTGTACTATCCAAATTCCTGGCTAACTTGATAATGCTTTCAAAACTCATTGCTATATATTGAAATGTTTTCTGGGCTGATTAAAAAAATCGCTTTTATCTTATTAACTGTATTTAACCAACTCAGCTGAAGCTCATTTAAAAAAATTAGAAACTAGAAATGAACTCATTAAAAAGTAAATTAGCATTTCATTGACATATATGTTCAACATGGCTGTATTTATACAAATATGCTATGTTACAAATAATTAATATATGTACCTATTGTATATTTTTACTTTTGAAGTTGAAGCAGAGTATGTGGCTACATCTAGAATGTGGGTGTTTTCCGGGATATCAGTTGGAGTATTATGTCCAGTTCTGGGTGCCACATTTCAAGAAAGATGTGGAGAAATTGGAGAGGGTCCAGAGAAGAGCAACAAGAATGATTAAAGGTCTAGAGAACATGACCTATGAAGGAAGACTGAAATAATTGGGCTTGTTTAGTTTGGAAAAGAGAAGATTGAAAGGGGACATGATAGAGGTTTTCAGGTATCTAAAAGAGTGTCACAAGGAGGAGGGAGAAAACTTGTTCTTCCTGGCCTCTGAGGATAGAACAAGAAGCAATGGACTTACACTTCAGCAAGGGAGGTTTAGGTTGGACATTAGGAAAAAGTTCCTAACTGTCAGGGTGGCTAAACACTGGAATAAATTGCCTAGGGAGGTTGTGGAATCTCCATCTCTGGAAATATTTAAGTGTAGGTTAGATAAATGTCTATTGGGGATGGTCTAGACAATAGTAGATCCTGCCCTGAGGGCAGGGAACTGGACTCGATGACTTCTATGATTCCTCTATGATTCTATGATTCCATGTGCTTAATATCAAGAAAACCAATCTTTTCGCAACATTTGTACTCTTTTTACCAGCCAATGGATAGAGGACTTTAGTGGATTATAGAAGTTCTCTTCTGGGATTCGTTCTGTGAAGTTACATTTTCTCACCCTTTAAAAAATGAAACAAACTGATAACTATTGCTATCAGAAAGCTGATGTGTGATTTCCAGTTCCAAACATATCCTCAATCAGCTACTGTCTTAAAAGGTTAATATTCCTTATCATGTGCATGTGTAGTGTTCACAGAATGTGCTAGAACAACAAGAAGCTGAAATCTTATGTTAATGCACAGAGCAGGTATAGCTGTTGTAGAATCTATATAAGCTTCTCCAATGTCTCCCACCAAAGCGCCTTAGTTTAGTTGCATAGGGATCTGAATTGTGAGGAGAGGCTAGTCTGCATACACATCCAGTTTTTGACCTCCCTGCTGAGACAGCCACAATGATGCCAGCTTTAAATTGTGCCACAAGTGGTACAGTAATGTCAGCAATTATACAAAGGGAACTGGACTGGGAACAGCAACTCACTGCACACAAACCACCCAAAAGCCTTGAAATGGTAATAAGGTTCAGGCTCCACTGATTTGAGCTGGATTCAAACTGACAGGTGAAAAACTGCAAACCCTTTGCTAATCCCTGGAGTCCAGATTTCCCTTTGCTTTCTAAATCCCATACCTTTAAGGTCAGAAGCATGACCAGCCAAACTTTTATCATAGTCTGTTGTGCCTCTGTGTTGTTTTTTTAGGTTGTTTATGTCCTGGCCATGCAGCAAGAAGGGTAAGATGCAAGGGACATGGTTTAAATTTGCCACAACTCTCTGCATTTGAAGATGCAGAAGTTCAGTATATCAGATTTTATTATGTAGGCACTTATGACTTCTGTGGGAATATTGTTTATTTTCAGTTCACTGGAATTTGCAAAAAATGTTTTGTGTCGAACTGAAATAATTTTTTTAAGTTACTAAAAGTGCTGTGTAGATGCACCCTAAGAAAAAATATTGAGTAATTTGTAAGTATTTTTAAAAAATTCAGTTTGTGTCTGTGTGTGTGTATGTGTATTATTTGGCTACATGTATGTTAGGGTACGTCTACACTACAACGTTAATTCGAACTAAGCTAATTCGAACTAACAGATCCAGACTAAAAAACTAGTTCGAATTAGCGTTTTGCTAATTCGAACTAGCATGTCCACATTAAGTGGACTCTGAACCAGGGTTAAGGATGGCCGGAAGCAGTGCCGGCAGGGCATCAGAGGAGGACTTAGAGCATGGAGCTGCTGTCTCAGGCTAGCCAAGGGCTGTGCTTAAAGGGTCCCGACCCCCACCCCGGACAGACAGTTCTCAGGGGTGCCCTGCTTGCAAAGCAGTCCTGGCTTGGAGTGCCCTGAGTGCCTACACTGGGCACATCACAGCACTCGGCCATCAGCCCGGCTGCACTTGCCGCAGGCTGCCATCTGGGGAGAGGAGGCAATTGGGGGGCTGCAGGAGAGCTTCCACCCCCAGAAGCCCGCAGAGCCAGCCCAGTCCTCCCCATCGGGGGCTCGTGCCCCATTCCTCTCTCACCTCCTTCCACTTACCCTTCCCTAGCCCCTCTTCTTGATGTACAAAATAAAGATAACGTGTCTTCCAAAATGGAATCTGTCTTTATTGAACAAAACTGGGGGAGACTGGGAAAAGGAGGTGGGAGAGGGGAAGAGAGAGGCCGGGAGAGGGGAGAGCAACTAAAATGATCAGGAGTTGGGAACAGGTCCCATATGAAGAGAGGCTAAAGAAACTGGGACTTTTCAGCTTAGAAAAGAGGAGACGGAGGGGGGACAGGATAGAGGTCTCTAAAAGCAGGAGTTGGGTGGAGAGGGTGCATACAGAACAGTTCTTCATTAGTTCCCATAAAGAAGGACTAGAGGACACCAAAGGAAAGGAATGGGTAGCAGACTTCAAACTAGTAACAGAAAGTTGTTCTTCACAAAGCAAAGAGTCAACCTGTGGAACTCCTTGCTGCAGGAGGCTGTGAAGGCTAGAACTGGAACAGAGTTTAAAGGGAAGTGAGATCAACTCATGGAGGTTGGGTCCATGGAGTGGTATTAGTCAGGGGGTAGGAGTGGTGTTCCTGCCCAAGGTTTGTGGAAGGCTGGAGAGGGATGGCATGAGACAAATGGCTTGGTCACTGTCTTCGGTCCATCCCCTCCAGGGTCCCTAGGGTTGGCCGCTGTCGGCAGACAGGCTACTGGGCTAGGTGGACCTTTGTTCTGACCCAGGACGGCCATTGTAAGCTCAGGGCTCAGGGTCGGGGTCTCAGTGGACCCCCTTGATTCTCTTGCACACCTGCTCCTGGGTGGCCAGGCTGGCAGCTCTCCTGCCCAAGCCGGCCACTTTCCTGTGCCTAGTGCGGAGATTGTGGACGACGTCCACGATGTCCGCACTAGCACAGGCGGGTGCCTGCCTCTTGCGGTCCCGGGCACGCTCCCAGGAGCCGCCAGCCTGGTCCCGGGAAGAGGGGGAGGGCTGGGGGGCATCGGGTGGCTGGCTCGATCCGTGCCAGGTGCAGGGTCTGCTAGCTGGGTGCTGGCAGGCTTGCACCTGGCACGGGCACCATAGCCAGCCCGTGCCCCTTTAAGGGGGCCAGGAGGGGGGCAGTAGAGTTTCCCTGGTGTTGGCCAGAGTGGCCACCAGGGAAAGCTGGGGAGGGCTAGCCTCCCACTAGTTCGAATTAAGGGGCTACACACCCCTTAATTCGAACTAGCTAGTTCGAACTAGGCTTAATCCTCGTGGAATGAGGATTACCTAGTTCGAACTAAGCGCTCCATTAGTTCGAATTAAGTTCGAACTAACGGAGCGCTAGTGTAGCGCCTATGAAAGTTAGTTCGAACTAACGTGCGTTAGTTCGAACTAACTTTGTAGTGTAGACATACCCTTTGTGAATAATTTAGCAAAGAAAAGCTTAATAAAAATGAGCTTCGCCCTTAGTTCTGAATGGAGTTAGTTCTTTGGCCATTGTCAATAAGTTCATAGACTAGTTCCAGATCTCCTAACATTTCAATACTCTGCACTTGAACATCTCTCCTTAAAATCATTGTAATGCTGTCTGTAATGACTCAAGAGAATGAATACCAACCTCAGAGCAGACTACTAAGAACAAGGCCACAAACCCCAACATTGCCTGTGAATTCTATTTTTAGAATTATATGTTATTTATATGTTATTTAGCTCCTCAGGTACTATAATAGCTTAAATGTTATCTAGTCCCCTTAGATATCCCAATCTGTTTTGCCACCCCGAGTGAGCATACCTTTGTGATAGATGTCCCCTTACATCAAGAATCAGAACAATATTCAGGTTACTCACAGTCCCAAAGGACCAGTCATGTAACCCAGGTCAATTGGATTTTAGATCTTGCATCAAATACAACGGTGGCAGTCCTATAATAAACTCTATACAAGTTTATTAATAAGAAAAAGGAACAAGAGAATTATTTACAAGATAAACATAAAACAGAGTTACAATCTTTAGTTTCAAAAGGTAGAAGAAACTTCTATATGGTTTTATAAAGTCAGAGAGGCTCACCTTATAAGGTCCCAAATATTATCGTACAAAATGGGATACAGAGGTTATAAGTGAGATTAATGCGTGCAGCAGCTCCCAAGCAGTCAATAAAGTTTAAACGTAAAGCACATTCTTATCATTCTGTTACCATGGAGAGACCTTCTCTCAGATAGCTATTGCCAATCATATGGTGGGCTTTGAACAGCTATTTTGAATGAATGTTTGTTTTCAGAGGAAAGCTGCAAAACACTACACCTATTTGTACACAGGATCTTGCTCAATAGACAGACTGCTGTGTTTTAGAGCATTGGAGTGTTTTCATTCCTAGTCATGAGTTGAAATAATCAGGTCCAGGGAAAGGGGGGTCCATGTGTTTCATTCTGGCCAGATGGACAGTCAGGATATGTCCATACTGTAGGAAAAGGTCAAATTAAGATACGCGCCTTCAGCTACGTTAAATGCATAGCTGAAGTCGAAATACCTTAACTTGACTTTTGGCACTGTCTGCACTGTGGGAAGTTGAAGGAAGAACACTCTCTTTTCGACTTCCCTTATTCCTCATGAAAATAGGATTACTGGCGTTGACCAGCGTGCCCCTTTCACTTTGAATTAGCTGTATTAACTAGACCGCTAATTTGAACCCTGTGAGATTAACAGTGGCAGCTTCCATCTTCCTCTGTAGTAGAGACATACACAATGAGATGGGAATGGGTGCAGCTTCCTGTTATGGTATTTCAGCATCTAACAATAGTGTAGGCCTGAAGGCTGAAAACCAATTGAGTGTGAGGGCATATGTGTTTGGTAGTGAAGCATGCTACAAAAGAAGCATGCTTGCCTTCCTACCAGCAATTCTTCAGTCTCAGCAACATTTTCTCAGCAACAGCAACAGTAAAAATACTATACTGAAAGGTTAAAAAAACACTTTTCAAATCATTTAACCGATGTAAGTATGGAAAAACCATGTTTTGAATATATTATATAAGAGTTAAAAGAAGACATAAAATGTGTTTCTTCTTTTACATTCATGGCTTGTATGACAAAAAGACTTGGAAAGACTGTACTTCACACCTCCATCATCTTTTCCCTAGACATAAAATAGCAGGGAAGGCATAGATTAGAAATGAACATCCCTTGATTCTTGTCACCTGCATACAAATGTATAGGGATAATATAGCACTACTAAGAGTGAATCTGTTACAGAGAAACTCTCCTGATTTCACTTCCACTTGTTACTGCTTTAGTTATAATAGATGGATGTTAAATGGAAATAAGTCAAGGTCATGGTTTTGGACTATCAGTGAAATTCATCAGCCTCAGCCTTTCTTCCCCTATCTCCTCTGATTTGTGCTAAAACTTTTTTCTTTTTCAGATGGCTTATGTGAAGAATTCTTTTAGTGTTTTCTGTGGCATATTCCAGTATGATACTTGGAGCCCTCAACAGGGAAATTACAGTGCCTGTCAAATTGTTGTTCAAATGCTACTGAGCTTTTGTGGGGTAGTTTTCCTTTTCTTTGATATTTGTTTCCCAAAGAACAGACAAATTTGTATGAGGTTGAGCAAAAGATATTCATTATCACAGGATGTTGTTTAAAACAGCCAAACTATAAAGAGTAAATTATTGGCTGAGTATTTTGCAGTCAATCCAAGATCTCAAAATTTAACTTCCTTTCTTTCTATTTTTTTTAATCTACCACTAAACCATTCATAACAGTTTTGTGTTATGGGAAGTATATAAATTACTGACATAAATATACAGAAGTAAAATGTATTAAAGGAAAATTATTCTCTCAGGGTACATCTACACTGCATGGTCATTTAAGAATAAGCGATTCTAGAAGATATAGTCAGAAATAGCTTATTTCGAAATAAGTATCCCCACTACAGGGAAGCCTCAAAATTAGTCGGAGGCGGACTCCCCAATGTAGACATGCTATCTCAATCTAGAAGCACTGGGGAGAAATTACTTAGAATGGCCCTCGTGAGGAGCTATTTTGAAATAGCGGCAGTGTAATGTCCACACTGAAGCTGTTTCGAAATAGCTATTTAAGAAGAGGAGTTATTCCTCGTGGAATGAGATTTACAGAAGTCGGAATAAGCTGCCCATTATTTCAATATTATTTCAAAATAATGGAATTCCTGTGTAGATGCTCACATTGTTATTTCGGAATAAGACTAGTTATTCCAAAATGACAGTGTAGTGTAGACGCACCCTCAAATGCATGTCGGTACTCATTTTCATTATTCTGTTCTCTCTACATATATGTATCATTCATTCAAGTATCAGAGGGGTAGCCGTGTTAGTCTGAATCTGCCCATGGTCTTTGCCCATGAAAGCTTATGCTCCTACACTTCAGTTAGTCTATAAGGTGCCACAGGACTCCTCGCCGCTTTTGTATCATTCATTGTCACCAGAAAAAAATGGAGTGCTTCCATACAGATCTGAGAATATGTTTCCTGAGAGTTCTAAATGCAAAAATATGGTCTCTCATTCTACAATTTGTCATGAATGTTAGAGCTGGCTCAAGTTGGTGAACACTTTTTCTCATGGGTTATCTCACAGAAGAATTTAGCACTTTGTTTGGGGCAGGTTCAAACAAAATGTTGAGGAATCAAAAGTTCTTCACAGTTTGTTATATATTAGCTTGTTAAAATTGGCTTCTAGCTCAAAATTACATAATTTCATAAATTTTGAAACTTCACCCAAAATACAGTTCAGGGATTTTGACTTGGGAAGAGAAACCTAGGAAGAAAAAAGTAACTTATACAGGTAGTAACATGAAATTCATACAGTTACAAACATACAAATTCATACCAAGTTAAGTGGGGACTGATGTGGCATGGGTTGTACTCACTTTCTACTACTAGTAGTGATGGTAGTATCACTCTCACATCCTACACTTGCCAATTGAGGAGATGCATGGATTTAAACTGGAACTGTGATCACCTGAATAAGCAAAGACAATTTTTAAGGTTGTGGGCATGTGTTGAGGGGCAACCTACCCTCAGAGGCCCCTCAAATCAAATCCCCTTCACTACGGGTAATACGGCCTAGCGGCCAAAGTCCACACACAAGTCCCATTACTAGGGAGTAATGTGTCCCAGCAGCCTAGTCCATATGCAGATCACCTTTCCTAGGGGTAATACAGCCTAATGGTCAGAGTCCATACACAAGCCCTGTTTACTAGGGGTAATACAGCCTAGCGGCCAGATTCCATACACAAGACTCTTCTAATAGGAATAATACGGCCTAGTGGCTAAAGTCCACATGCAGGTCCCATCTACCAGAGCTTATATGGCCTAGTGGCCAGAGTCCATACACAAGACTCCTCTAATATGAGTAATCCAGCCCGGAGGCCTAGTCCAGAGGCCTGTAGGAAAACTTCACCCACACGGGCTAGCTATGGAGGAGGTAAGGGGACCCAGGCCCTATCTCTCTACCAGGTCCCAGCCCAGGGCCACTGCCCGCTCAGCTGGGAATCCTGCTGCCACATGCTGAGTGCACAGAGAACAATTCCCTGCCCTGAGTTACTTCAAACCATCACCTGGCAACTGGATTCTCCTCTCACACCTGGCTGGTAAACTCCCTTCACCAGCCAGGTGTGAGAGGAATGCACAGAATGCAAGTACTTTCCCCACACTCCCTTAGTGTCCGGGAAACGAGATGAAAAGCAAGGCGTGTCCCATAGCGCATGGCTGATATTCCCCCTATGTGCTCGAAATGGCGCTCTTGCTCCCTCCACTTCAGCGGTCCACCCTGACTGAGCTGCTCTAGAGGCTTTTACAGTCTGTCTACAGTGAGAACATGGCCAGCAGGGCTGTGGGGGTGGAGCCTTCTCAGCAAGCTGGGCCAAGGCTATTCTCATAGTTTCAGTGCAGGGTTGGTACACCCTGTCACAGCATGACAGCCATTCTTTTACTTATGTTTGGTGTGGCAGCTCTGTCTATTCCAGTGCACCCATCCTTTATCAGTTCTAATAAGCTACCCATGGGTCAGATGGGTACCCTGCACTGGTTTGACCATGACACAACTTTAAATGAGTTGGGTGTCTAAATCTGGGATGATTTTTGGGTTTATATCAAAACTATGTGACATTGGCCATTCAGCTGAGTTTTGTATTGATTTTTTGGGGGATTCATTTGAACACGAAACTCAAAGTGAAATGGAAAAGATGCACAACCACATAAATCAAAGCAAATATCCACATAGCTACATAGATATCTGTGAAGTGAAACCACCAGCCATCAATTGAAGTTTTCTGATTCAGTTGTACCAACGAGTTTAGCAGCTAATTGTCTTTTACTTTGCTCCCCTTTTTGTGAGCCTAACACAAGCCTCCTCTCACTTTATACCCAAAGTTTTGTGTGCACAAAAACTGATAGCATTTACTGGCTAGTACATGATTGATTAGGGTGACCATGTTTCCCTGTTCTGAATACAGGACAACTGGTAAAATTACTTGTATTCAAGCAAGTTCAATGGTAATCAATCAGAACTATAGCAGTACAAATGTTCAAATTGAAATTACTGAGCATTTATTAAAAAGAAATGCTGCTTGGTTGAATTATTTTTATTGCCCTTATCCTTCAACACTTAAGGGTTCACACAAGGTGAGGTGACACAGACACCCCTATCTCCCTTCACACACACACACACACACACACACACACACACACACACACACACACACACACACACACACACACACATGGAGAAGTTACACACAAATATTCTCACACAGGAATGGTTCTTTTCACCCTCTTTGCCTGACTGGGTCCCCCGGACAGACTCACTTTTCCTATTACCTAATGCAGCACCTTCCTGAGGTAATGTGTGCATGTGTGTGGGGGGAAGGAGGCAGAGGGTAGGGAGGGTCACAAACACCCCAACATCAGCTTTTCAGCATTGCATGGGAGGTAAGAGACAAGAACTGCTTCATAAGAACATAAGAATGGCCATATTGGGTCAGACCAAAGGTCCATCTAGTCCAGTATCCTGTCTTCCAACAGTGGCCAATGCCAGATGCCTCCAAGGGAGTGAAAAGAACAGGGAAT
Source organism: Pelodiscus sinensis (assembly GCF_052426305.1). Taxonomy (NCBI): domain Eukaryota; kingdom Metazoa; phylum Chordata; order Testudines; family Trionychidae; genus Pelodiscus; species Pelodiscus sinensis. The sequence goes on from NC_143052.1 coordinate 48,336,227, forward strand.
CGTCATGTGATCCCTCTCCTATCATCCGTTTCCAGCCTCTGACAAACAGAGACTATGGACACCATTCCTCCTCTTCTTGGCTAATAACCATTGATGGACCCCTCCTCCATGAATCTATCTAGTTTTTTTTAACCTTGTTAAGAGTCATGTTATTTAAAACATCCCTGGCAAGGAGTTCCACATGTTAACTGTGTGCTGCATGAAGAAAAACTTCCTTTTGTTTTTTTAAACCTGATACCTATTAATTTCAATTGGTGACTCTAGTTCTTATGCTATGAGAACAAGTAAATAACTTTTTTCTTGCTCACTTTTTCCACACCAGTTATGATTTTATAGATCTCTATCGTATCCCCCCATTAGTCACCTGTTTTCTAAGCTGAAAAGTCCCGGTCTTTTTAATCTCTTTTCATATGGGACCCGTTCCAAACCCCTAATCATTGTGTTGCCCTTTTTTATCCTTTTCCAATACCAATATAATGCATTGGTCTGAGATGAGGGGAACCACATCTGCACGCAGTATTCAAGATGTGGGCGTATCGTGATTTTATATAAAGGCAATAAGATATTTTCTGTCTTATTCTCTATCCGTTTTTTAATTATTCCTAACATTCTATTTGCTTTTTTTACTGCCTCTGCACACTGAGTGGATGTTTTCAGAGAACTATCCACAATGACTCCAAGTTGCAGCCAAATTAGTCCCCATCATATTGTATGTATAATTGAGATTATTTTTTTCCATTATACATTCCTTTACATTTATCAACTTTAAATTTCATTTGCCATTTTGTTGCCCAATCACTTAGTTTGGTGAGATCTTTTTTAAGCTCTTCACAGTCTGCTTTGGTCTTAACTATCTTGAGAAGTTTACTGTAATCTACTAACTCTACTACCTTACTGTTTACCCCTTTCTCCAGATCATTTATAAATAGGTTGAATAGCATTAGTTCAGATCCATTGGCTACGTCTAGACTGGCATGATTTTCCGCAAATGCTTTTAATGGAAAAGTTTTTCCGCTAAAAGCATTTGTGGAAAAGAGTGTCTAGATTGTCATGGACGCTTTTGCACAAAAGCGTCTGTGCCAATCTAGACACGGTTTTGCGCAAGAAAGCCCCGATCACCATTTTCACCATCGGGGCACAAAACGGTTCTCAGCTGTCTACACTGTCCCTCTTGCTCAAAAGCATTTGTGCAAGAGGGCTTTTTCCTGAATGGGAGAGTCATTGTATTTGCGTAAGAACACTGACAATCTTACATTAGATCGTCACTGTTCTTTCGCAAATTCAAAGCAGCCAGTGTAGACAGCTGGCAAGTTTTTCCACAAAAGTGGCTGCTTTTGCGGAAAAACTTGCCAGTCTAGACGCAGCCTTAGGGGGACACTACTTATTACTTCTCTTCTTTCTGAAAACTTACCATTTATTCCTACCTTTTGTTTCCTGTCTTTTAACCAGTTATCAATTCATGAAAGGACCTTCTCCCTTATCCCATGACAACTTACTTTACTTAGAGACTTTGGTGAGGGACCTTGTCAAAGGCTTTCTGGAAATCTAAGTACACTATATCCACTGGATATCCCTTGTCCACATGTTTGTTGACCCTCTCAAAGAACTCTAGTAGATTAGTAAGGCATGATTTCCCTTTCCAGAAACCATGTTGACTTTTCCCCAACAAATTATGTTAATGTATGTGTCTGACAATTTTATAATTCCAGCCACAGGGATGCAGGAAAGAGGGAAGGGATGACCTGGCCTGTGCCTTTACAGAGCTTATCTTATCCCCACTTCCACCTCCTGTCTGGCTGTAATCAACTTGTCCATTCCTGTTTGCACAGTGTCGAAAGCCAGCTAAGACCTCCAGCCTGCTGCTGGCCACCAACATAATCTAGCAACGTCTTGCCCCTGACTACAAAGTGGGCAGGAAGGAGTTAAGCCCTAGGTATATTGTGCATCAAGGCCCAAGGAACCTGACTAGGGGTTTCAGTGAACCTGATCAGAGAGATGACTCAGCAGGGGAGGGATGGAGCAGCCTCACACTTCCCAAGGGCAGGACCCAAGGCTGAGAGTGAACGGGATGCTAAGCACCTGCTCAGAAGGCTGCTGAGGAGCCTGCAGGTTCATAGTGTAAACCGGCTGGAACAGGAATGTAAACAGAGTGTAAACAGGCTTTGTCACTCCAAACTGGAATGCTTCACTGTGATCACCCTGTGCAGGGCTTTGGCACACGCAGGGCTTGGCTCCTCCTGAACAGCACTTTGGTATGTAAGGTCTTAAGTGTTGCTGGGGTGCTGGCCCAGCCTGAGGTAGTGGAGGAAGGAAGCAGCCTGCCAACCATGGGCAGCAGCTATTATATAGCAATTATTATTGCTAACCTGCCTCTGGGTGCCTGGGTTCTGGTGGCTGAGTCACTCCATCACTATCACCCCTGTGGGAGTCCCCACTGCTGACTGTGTCCCTTCTCCTTTTGGGAAGGGGTGTGAGGAGGGAAGTGGCAAGCTAGTGGGTGGCTAGCCAGGGGTGTCTGGTGGAGGAGTGAGGCAGCTCGTCCAGGTGCTTTCTGGTGCTGAGGTGGGTGGGGCTGGCTGCTTGAGGGGGTCAGAGATTGGCAGCTCTGCCAATGCTCAGGGACTGGCAGCTTGGACCAGTACAGAGGGTTGGGGGCTGGTGGCTCAGCCCAGTGCTGGGGCCAGTGCAGCGGAGCGTAGTGGGCTGGTGGCTCAGCACAGCTTCGGTGGAGGAGTCAGTCCAGTGTGGCTGGGGCAGGCCAGCAGCTTAGACTGGTGTGGCTGGGGCAGGCCAGCCTAGGGTTGTTAAATGGTGGGGTGGGGTAGGTGGGGGGAGTTTTCAAGGTTCTGGTGTGTGGGGTACAGAGCTGCAGGAGGAAAAGGTGAGGCTAGCAAACTAGCCTCACCAAAGTAGGGGTTCATCTGCTGCTCATGCTGCTAGACTGGCTGCTGGTGAGCTGAGCACCCTGACCAGGGGCTGGTTCTCCACCCTGTGCTGGGAACACAATGCACCCTGCTAGGAGGAATATGGAGGAGAAGCGGCGGGAGGTGGGGGAAGCATGTACAGTGTTGATGGATGGGCAGCAGAGGTGACATTTGCAGTGTGTAAGCAGTGCCTGTCAGAAATGGGATGGGAGTGGGGCCCTGCTGGCCTATCTTGGCATGCAGTGGGGGCTGCGCTTAATGACCAGCAGAAGGAGCCGTCAGCTTCACATACAGCATCTTTGACTCCTTCACAGTCATGAACACTGCTGGCCTTTCCTATTGTCAGCAACTGGACCCCCCATACACTGCTGGTGGGTGGGCAGCTAGCAAGCAGGGAATATGGGACTTTCCCTTTGAAAATAGGATGTCTGGTCACTCTGATTGGCTTTAAGTAAGGAATCATTTGACAGAGGGAAAGTTCAAGACAAGGAGACTTTAACATTTGTTTTCTTCAATATCTTTATAATCAAAAAGATATAAACAAGACATTATGTATGCTAGTGATATTAAATTAAGAGATTTTGCAAATACCTGTGAGGACAGTAAAATAATAATAGGAGTTAGAGGGGTTAGCAATATGGGATGAGAATATTTGAAGCACAGATATTCAGTAGAACAGTGGTACTTGAAAAGTAACAATGCTAAAAAGACCTACTGTGATATAGTATAGTGAACAGGTTCCAAGCTTACAGTATGACATAATGGCAAAAAACCAAAGAATTATTATAATTAAACCATTTTTGATAGAAAATCCTGGCTTGCCATTTTGCAGCTGCAGCATATCTTGAGGCAAGGTCACTGTCTCTTGTTAAGTATTTTATTATACTCCAATTAAAACTGCAGAATTTCCACAAAAGAGAAACATTTTAGTATTCTACATAGTGAAAGGAATAAAACATGTCTCATTTGTTCTTTCAGCCACCATCTATATGGCTACTGCTCTGGAGAGACTTTTCAATTCCCTTGTTTGCTTATGCAATAATGGGCTCATCAAGGATCACCTGAAGATAAAAGTCCTAGTTTATCAATTTCTAGCATAAAACAGATTTTTTTCTATCTTTATTATCTTAGTGTTCTGAAAATAAGGTATATTGCACAGCCAGCACAGGCTGATCCCTGCGGAGTCCATTGCAACATTATCCAGCAGATTTAAGAGATGATCTAATAGCATGAATTTGTTATTTTATATTAAGTTTTCTTTTAACCCTAACAGGGGAAAATGCTCTTGTCAATTGATTTAGTTTAGCAAAATCTGATTTATAGCTGTAGTTATAGGAGATAATTCCCTGACACTAGAACTGGCACACAAGCCCCTTCAATGTGATTCATTTTGCCTTGCAATAAGAAAGTTGAAATCAGGTGGATATTAGACAATGTTAAGCTGTTACAAATGCATGTCAATGAACATAATCTTCTAAATGAAGTCACTGAATTATCTGACTCTGTAAAAAATTTTATTTGTCAGCATCTGCAGAAGCTTGAGGGTCACTGAAACTGAGATGAGAGGAAAGATGAATATGCCTGGAGACATAGAGGAGCACCTGAACTGGCTGGTGTTGGAATATTTTCCTTTAAAATGATACTTCAGGGAATAGCATCACAATTGCTAACTGGATTGAATGGTTGTTTCTGCATCAAAAATCTATTTCTTCCTCCTAGGCAATCATTGTGGGAATGTTTTAAAAAAAAATCACCTAAAAAATTTATACCTATGCCTAGTGGAGGACCATCTTCAGGAACTGGTTATTCCAGCTGGATCTCCATTATGCAATGGAGAGTCAATGAGGAAGGGAAGGGAAAACCTGAAGGCAACTTAAGCATTCAGAAAACATTTATAGTATTTTGTTAGTTTTCATAAGTATGAGTAAAAATGATTATCACAACTCTCATGAGTCATAGGACACATCTACACTGCAGGGCAAAAGTCAAATGATGATACATAACTTCAGCTATGTTAATTGCGTAGCTGAAGTCAAAATAGCTTAATTTGGCTTTTGGCACTGTCTACACAGTAGGAAGTCAAAGGAAGAACACTCTTCCTTTGACTACCCTTACTCCTCTTGAAATGAGGATTACAGGAGTCGGAGTAAGACGTTCTCCAGCTCAACATTATTTCAAAATAATGGCTTGCTGTGTAGATGTGCACCATGTTATTTCAAAACAATATAAATTATTCTGAAATAACAGTGCTGTGTAGACATACCCATGGATTCCCTGACTTCCTTCTCTTTACTTTTTCTTTCAAAATGGAGTCTGACTTATGATATTTGGTTTTGTGTGTGTGTGCGATTCTATGAGCGGAGGGTGGGAGAGGGGAATGGAATGGTTAAATAAATAGGCAGTTGTATATCCTTCACTGAGTCTTAAATCTTTAGTTCTGATATAGTATCTGAAACTGAAGGAGAGAATGAGGGGGTTTCACAGAATGATTGAACCAGAGCCCCATTGCTCAGTTGTTTCACATGCTGCAATTTTCAGATGCTTGGTTTTCACAAGAATAATAGTGCACTTAGGCAGATAGTAGTTGAAGAGGAAGTGGCAAATCCTCACATAATCTGGAAAGCTCTGATTCTCTGCTCTCTCTGTGTTCTGTGGAACACAGGAAATAATGTGCTGGGAAGCTGTTGATTTTTTTTCATCTGGTTTTTACACAGACTTGCTTGCCTTCTGCTTTGAGGAGGAAAGTGTCTCACTCTAAGAAAATATGCACATTCATCGAATCAATCCATTCATATTTAGTAACATTTTGAATTCACTATGCAATCACTCTGCATAGATGTAAATGAATTCAAGGTGTGGAAAATCAGGCCTATAGCAATTGGGGCAGCATGCGCATGGAGAGATAGAGAGCTACTGGTGGATAAAAATATTGAGACTAGTGTCTTGGCTAGAACCCTGTGAAGCACTGCAGCTGTTTCTGCTATCTTTTTTTCAGGTGAAGAAGACTTGTAAAGTGGCGTGTATGATATTGGGCCTCAGCGTTGTTCTTAGGATTTATGTGGTTCTACACAGTCCTATTAAACTTGTGTTCCTATGCCCAATGGCAGCCTGGGTGATGGGATTATGATTCTTTAGAGATGTGATTTTATAATCTTCAGCAAAACAATAATGGCATAGGTTAAAGCAAATTTTAAATGAAGGTCCTGTAGAGTAACACAGTAAATCACAAACTGATGGTATGTACCTGGGTTTGGCAAATGCCTATTAAATGGTGTCATTATCACTTGAATGGATTTTTCACTGGGCCAGTGTTCTGCTAATAGGACTGACAGGGTTTTTCACTTTTAAGTTAACTAGATCCTCTCTGGAAGAAGCATAGCTACAGAACAGGGATAGGAAGAGGTGGGTAGATGGACATTAAAATCCAGTAGGGTCCCAAATTTTCAGGTGCCCTATGCTGCTGCATATGGGTAAGGACAGCTCTTCTGGGCTTGATTTACTAGTGTAACTTGATGTACGAGCTGTGACAGTGGGTCTATACTATCCAAGAAATCCTTTAAGCAAGGGGAATCCTTGTGTGGCTGGATTTGTTTAGTTTATGGATGCTTTGTACCTTCAGAGTGACACAGAATAACCAGAGGGCATCTCAGGATCCAGCCCACATACCCTAGTGGCCTTGAATTTATTCTCACTTGAACTCATGTAAATCAGTTATAAGTCCATTAAAGTTGATAGAGTTACAGTGTAAAACCATTAAAAGCAATAGTAGATTCAGGCCTCAAAAAGGGTGGTTGAAGTTAAATGTCGCAGTGTTACGTTTTTCTGTGTTATAACCTTCTGGGCTCTTAAGATGAAAAGTTTAACATAAGAAAACAAAGGTTGGCAGCAGCCAGGGAAGAATATTCTGGGAAGAATACCCTCCAGTACTTCCAAGAGAATGTTAATTTTGTTCTTAGATATCAAGTTAAAAAGTTGTGTCACTGGTTATTACATGTGGATAAGGGGAAAGTCATACAAGAATATGATCCCAGTAGTTTCCCTAGGAAATCTGACAAAACATGAAGCAAAATTATTGTATAATGGCTGGGACTTGGTACCTGTTAGTCATCCCAGATAAGAGGGCGTGCTGTTTATCTAACTGAATTTCGCTCAGACCAATTGTTTGCCATTTTTTAAAAGACATAACATAAAATGGTAACAAAACCAGACTGATATCAGTCAAATAGTCTCTCTCATCTGTGATCCCACCTCATCACACTGAAAACCATGAGAAAGGATTTTGAAAAGTTAGTACCCAGTGCAATAGGGATTTTTCCCCTTTTAACCAAATCAAAAATGCTATAAGATTTTTTCTACTTGAAAAGACTCCTCCTATTCCATTTATTACTTACCTTACTTGATCCAGGGTTTAAGAATAGCGTACATGCTTCTTTCTAGTCTAGAGTCAATCTGAAGAAGGAAATACAAAGACTTATTGAAAGTCTAGTGTGATGCTGCTGCAAGATGTAGTTTAATGAAGAGAATGGGAACTGTAAAAGCTCATCTCCTCAGTCTCCTGCTTCTTCCATAACTTCCAGTAGCTTTGCCCACTAAGCTGTGGCTCTGAGTGAAGAATAATGGAATTGATGATAACTTGTGACAAAAACCTCAGCGGAAAAAAATCTGCCTACTTCCATTCCATTACCAGCTCCTTCTCTGGCTGAGTTGTACTGAAATCACAATAGAAGTCAGGCAGTCTTTCGAAGATAGCCTTGCATATTGACTTCTGAAACAAAATGAGCGGCCTGCCTATCACAATTTTTAATACTTCCCTTTTCCGCTTTTATGGAGAACTTGTTCATTTTTGCATGTAGAATAGTGATAGAAATGTAGCCGTGTTAGTCTGGTGTAGCTGAAACAAAAAATAGGACTATGTAGCACTTTAAAGACTAACAAGATGGTTTATTAGGTGATGAGCTTTTGTGGGCCAGACCCACTTCCTCAGATCAAATAGTGGAAGAAAATTGTCACAACCAAATATACCAAAGGATACAATTAAAAAAAATGAACACATATAAAAAGGACAAATCAAATTTCAGAACAGAAGGGGGATGGAAGGGGGAAGGTAAATGTCTGTGAGCTAATGATTTTTAGAGGTGATAATTGGGGAAGCTATCTTTGTAATGGGTAAGATAATTAGAGTCTTTATTCAAACTTAAGTGTAAAGTGTTGAATTTAAGCATGAATGACAGTTCAGAGGATTCTCTTTCAAGTGTAGTCTTAAAAGGCCTTTGAAGCAGGATGCAGGTAATCAAGTCGTTGAGACAATGCCCTTGCTGGTTGAAATGTATCCTTTGATATAGATGGTTGTGACAATTTTCTTCCACTATTTGATCTGAGGAAGTGAGTCTGGCCCACGAAAGCTCATCACCTAATAAACCATCTTGATAGTCTTTAAAGTGCTGCATAGGCCTGTTTTTTGTTCATTTTTATTTTACTGCATCTGCAAATGTGGTTTCTACCACCTCTGCAGTAGTAGTGGGGCATAACAGGTGAGAAAATATGGTTGATGAGCTTGGTGCAGGTATTGCCATGCAGAGAGTTTTGCAGGATACGGTGTTAAAGGGATTAATTTGTCTTGAGAAAATCATCATTATAGGGGTTTTTATGTTTTTTGTTTAAGAAATGAATGTGACAGAATATTGTACATATTAACTTTTCTTTGGAAAAATATTATAATTGTTATTATTTTAACCCCAAGGAAGAGCCAAATGTACAAAGATATTTTGAAGAATGTAGAATGGAATGGAATGGAAAATACCTTATTTTAAAAAAAACCCTAAAATCCTTTTTTGCTAAAAGAATTATGAGAAAGAAGCCACAGTAGCTATGTTAGCATACTATAAAAGGTAATCTGGAGCAGTGTTTCTCAACCAGTGGTCTGAGTACTCTTAGGAGCACTCAAGAGAACTCTGTGGGGGTATGTTAACACAACTGAAATTTGGAAAAAACCGAATTTTTATGTAGATTTTACAGTGTTTTATTATTTTTGTACTTTTTACACCCAAAAATTTCATCGCCTGCTTGACTATGATTAAGTTGTTTAAACAAATGTGTTGCAATGGTAGAAAAACTGTCACGGGTGGTAAAAAGGAACTGAGAAGGAGGAGGGCCAGCAGGGGTATATATGCACTGATATACCGGCTCCACTCCAGGGGGCTCCATGGTTGGCCCAATGTGTACTGCTAAGGGTAAAAAGCTTCCGGAACTCATGTACACAGCGTGCATACACCTAAGTGGAATGGACATAAGCAAGCACTCAAAGAAGAACTGGAGGTACTGGGGGTACTTATAATTTTTTTAAAAGGGGTACTTTATAAAAAAAGGTTGAGAAACACTGATCTGAAGCATAACATGTGACATATATTATTATTTCACACACCCCACCACCACCCAGCCCGTGAAGCACTGGAGAATTATAGAGGTCCATTATATATGGGGTTTGTCTGAAATATTCATCACTAATAATTGCAAGGAAAAAAATGCTAGAGGAAAATGGCCTGTATGTTGTATTGACTATAACATATTTTATTATTGCTTTTTTCCTGAAGACTCTTTCCTTTAAATGACTATAAATCAGCACTACCTTCTTTGTCGTGAAACAGATGAGAGAAGAATCAGAACCAGGGATGTGAAAGGGCTTTGTTTCTACCTAGTCATTTGTTGTCATATATAATAGGAACTGTAATAAGTCATTTCTTTTTTTTCCCAGCTAATCCAATGGAAGGCTCAATGGTGATTAGTATGAGACAACCCCTTCACTGGAGAGAATACATTTTTGTCAAAGTAAATCAGAGTTTCTACAAGGGATCCCACTTTTCTGCAAAGACCATAGTTGAAAGCTATGGTCCTTTGTCTCCTCAGTCAAAGTATGCCAGAATGGCTTTTTCTCTCTTCTTGTACCTTCCCATAGTTCATTGACTCTATTTCAATAGGAAATAAAGATTTCCAAGAGCACAGTCTCCATCTTTTTCCACTTGCTCTCCTAATGGCTTGGTTTCCCTTGTAGGTAGATGTGCTTTTCTTTGTCTTTGGTCATACCTGGTTTCATTTACATTGGAGACAAATTCAAGCAGGCAGAATCACATTCCTTTGTCTGAAAAAGCCCTGTTATAGGTCCTGCTTAGAAAATACATTTTAAGGACAGATTTTCAGCACATGCTTATAACTCTGTATACACTCTACATATACCACAACATGATTTTTGGACAATTGTGTGTAGTCCCCTTACTAAAGGTACATATGCTTATTCTCTGGGAAGATCCTGTGTGCTGCAATCTAGCCCCAGAGACTATAATTCCCATGAGCCCTGGAGGAAACCAGGAAGGAAGTGACTCTTTGTTTGGGTGCTGGGTCTCTCCACATGTATGGAGAGACTGTCAGCGGTCTGTGGACTCTTCCTTTTGTTTTTGGAAAAGAGGAGCCAGGCTGCTGTGGAGGAGTTTTAGACAGTCTAGGGGCTGTTAGGTTGCAGCTTCAGACTTAGATTCAGAGCCTTTGGGACTGGAATTTAGCAGGCTGCTTCTGATTGCCTTTGGGCTGTACCTGTGGCTAGAAGTACTACTCTGCACCCAGCACACAGAAGGAGCCTAGAATCATCTACTCCAGCTGCAAATTCTTCGAGCGCCCCCATGCAAGCAAGAATATGGTACTGAGAGTCCTGAGGAGTGCATACTGTGGGGTGTGATAAACAGGGGCAGTGCAAATGCCAGATAGACACATTCCTATTATTTCTGTGTAATTTGTTAATGTTATTCACTGTTAATCTGTAAAATTCTTTCTTTAAGTTGTTAAGTAAAGGTTGTTCTTTCTACTGTAATCTATCAGATGTATACTGTTTATGATTTGTAATTGTTGTTCTGAAGCTAGATCCAGATTATTGCTGGAATAATTTTATTCCTGGAGGCTCTCAAGGCACACCATTAAGTATGTACAGGACCAGCCAGGTGGAGGCACCAGCATTGTATGTTCTTTATCAGCAAGGGACAGCAGCAAGGGGGTGGATAGGGTTTCCCCAACTAAACAACATCACTACCGGGGTACTTAGGATCTCCTTTTATGTTAAAACCATCAGGCTCCCAGGGCCACCTGTGGTTGTGACCTGCTCCTAAGTAACCTGGGGAGGAAAAAGGGGGTTACATGTGTTACTCATTTGTATCTCACACATTTTTTGGGGGTGGGAACCCTAAGGCTCAGAGGCCAGATATGGCCCCTGGCTTGCCTGGATCTCAGGCTCAGGGCTCTCCTGACCCCAGTATTGGGGAGCCGGTGCTGGTACTTCAGTCCCCCTGCCCCAACACATGACTGAAGCATACAAAATCTACTAGCCTACTAGATGAACACCTTTTAGGTACAGATTATGACAACAGTTTGTGAGTGTAGTGAAAAGAATTGCTAACATAGTGAAACACCAATAGTGCTCTGTCACAACAGTTCTGAAAATATTTTACATAATATAGTAACAAATGTTGTAAATCCTAGATTTGCTTTAATTGAAGGACTGAAGAAAGAAAAATACTTTCAGATATCTTGTTTTTTGTCTGCTTTTTAGGCAAGTTAAATTTGTTCTGAACACTCAGTGAGTCCGAGGGACTCTGAAAGAAGTCCAAATTGATTGCAACATACTAGTTGAGAAAACTGGAAGAGAGCTTAAATTACACTGACATAGACCTTGTCTACACTTATCGAGAGATTAACACCGTAGAGTTTGATCCCTCTGGGGTCAATTTAGTGTGTCATCAACTGCTGATTGTGCTCTCATCTCTGGCACTTTACCAGCTCAAGAAGCATAAGGGGAGTCAATGGAAGAGTTTCTCCCATTGACTGCCCACAGTGGAGATGCTGTGGTAACTCAGTCTAAGGTACCTCAACTTCAGCTACCATATTCACATTGCTGGAGTTGCAAACCTTAGTTCAACATTGCCCTCAAATGTAGACCTGGCCTTAATCCTTCTTTAGACTCTCTCAATCTCACCTCTGAATTTGGTCCAGTTGTGGTTTAAGTGAATTCAAAGTGAATTTTTCCATTGATTTAGGAGGACACTGGATTAGAACTTTAGTTATCCAATTTCCTCTGTTATTTGTGTCTGTATCAGATAGCAATTGGGAAAAGAAATTTTGTTTTTGAAAATAGGAAAATATGATTATAAACTTCTGGTAGAGGGTTTCAGGAGCAAGTTGGCTTTACATTTACCATGTGACTTTTAAAAATAATTTATGTTTTATCTAGCATCAGTAGAAACTAGATTTGGTTTGAATCTTCTTTAATTTGTCACTGGTTATTTTTAGAAGAAATCCATTATTTAGAAACAAACCCAGATGAGAACATATGACAAAGTACAACAGACATCCAAAATGAAATGTGGATTGTAACAAATAATTCTTCTGAACAATATTCCTTGTTTCTCAAATTTTGAAAATTCTGGCTGTAGCTTACAACTAGGCCTTCTATGTTTGCAATATTTCCATCTCCAATACAATATATTCTTGTCTATGTATATTTTCTGTGTTCAACACTTGATAAAACTTTTTAAAAATTGACTTACTTCCCAGGATATGTAAATGAGTTTTCATCCAATCATGTTTTTATGATATGGCAATATTAAAAAGGATGACAACAAAAAATATCTCTAGTATAAAAGCCAAAGGAATATCACCAGATTAAAACCCTGAGATAAGACTGAAAATGGTGTCTAATTTGTGACAATTTTATTTGCTATCACAACTTTTATCTTCAGAATGTATTATTTCTTCTGTTTTTCATTTATGTTACAAACTTTATACATGAGAAGAATTATAATTTTATTTTCCCCTAATGACCTATGGCAGTATATTCTAGTACCTATGTTGACCTCTTAAATACAGTGCATTTTGATTGGCTTACTTTTCCACCTTTTTCTGAAAGGTTTTTCAGGCTGTCAACAAGGGAAGGACTGGAATTATCATCCAATCAAATTACAGAATACTTAAAAGGTCAAAATAGTACAGCACACTAATATAATTCAAGGAATATATGAGGCATTAAAATCTCAATGCCTCATTCTTGTAACAAAGGTTGTAATGAGAGGAAGAAATGGCACAACATGAATTCATTCTTGTGACAATAATTATAACAAGAACATGAAATGCTATAAACTTAACCCATTGCTTCTGCTAAAATAAGAGTGTATCATTAGGTGCCATTGTAATGCCAAAGTACCCCCAACAATGGCTTGAATGCAAAATATTGACTGTTACTGGGGGATACTTTGCTTTTTATAATGTGCACCAAATCTATTGTTAATCATCATCCTATATTCGTCATGCGTTCTACATTATGTCAAAAACAGGCAGTTAGAAAATAATGTAGGGGATTATCTTCTGCATTATGTTTATTTGCAAGCAAAACAATTTCTGTTTTTCACACATGTGGTAAAATGTTACATCTGTTTCCATTTTGCTATTAATAAACTTAAGATGTATTGGCTAACAACTGGCTTCTCTGCAAAATGGAAATGCAGAAGTGCCACCCAGAAGTCCAGACACAATAGATTTCTTTTTTAGCATAGAAATTGATGTGTTGCAAAGTTCCACAGGAAAGAAACTTGTTTTTTGTAGGACTCTTTAGTTCCCCAGCATTGCAGTTATTAGAACATGTAAAAATCTTACAGTTTTTCTTTCTGATGGACCTTTGAGCTTTAGATCATAAGCCTTGTCAGTATAAATAAGTATAACTCTGACAAGTAGGCCAACCTTTAACATCCCAGTATTATGGGAAGGGGGACAAAGTTAGTTTTAAATAATATAAGGTGTTTTTATTTTAAACATTCTTCCCCCGTGAAACATGTAGGATAAATCCATTAAGTAGTTCTGTCTATGGAGGGGAAATAAAGACTGATTTAACATGGAGACCTTCGGTTAACTCCTTCATAAACTAAAAATAAAATATTAACTCATCTTGAAATTAGTAGTGGAAAGGGGAAAAAAACCCATACATTCCCTCATTGAGAGTCCCTTATATATAAAAAAGAAGAGTCTGCATATAAAAGACAATCCACAGACATCTTTGAAGGTTCTCTTTCAAAGCATTTCTACTTTCCAGAGTGTCTGGGGATTTCTGTTATTAATTGAAGTTAATTTTCTAGGATATCAGTTTGCCGTGCACGTGGGAAAGATTGATAGCCTCTTCGATTCTCAAGAGGGTTGAAAATGACACTGTTCCATCACCGGGTGCCTTCACTTTTATCATCACAAATCAAATTATAAACATTGGGGCAACCTTGCTGGAATCTGGCTTCGGGAGATTTCCATAAGATTAATTAGGCGGCCAAAGCAAAGATGGTAAAATATAAAGGGGGGCTAGTGTGGAGGAGAGTGGCGGGGGAGGGAGGGAGGGAAAGAAGAACCATTCATTCCTTGTAGAATGGGAAGTCATTTCAACAATGGGTAATTAGCGTGGGCCATGGATTCTCAAAGGCACTGAGGACACTGGACTCTTTCTCTCACTCTGATGTTTAGTGCTGTATTGTGGACCCCTCATTTAATTAGTGCACTTTGATACCCACAGGAGCTTGAAGCTCCAGGGCATGCTAAACACAGACTGACACCAGCAAGCTTCTGCCTCCTTCCACTCTAATTAGAGACACAATGAGCTGCAAAGACAATGTTTTACTCCAAGATTTCTTCTGCAGATACCTCTGGCAGGAAACAATCGTTTATTTTGTGTCTATATTGGTATTCAGATTAAATTGTTAGCATGCAAAAGATGAGCTTAGGGCACCCAGCTATTAATGTTTAGCAGAGTTCAGAAATGATGGAAGCAATTTGTGTGTTTTTTTAAAAGTGTCCCTTTTGAAATCTTAGGTCTAATAGTTTTATTTTATTTTATTTTATTTTATTTTATTTTATTTTATTTTATTTTATTTTATTTTATTTATAATTCTCTCATCTAATTAAAAGTAAATGGCTTGACTAAGAAAGCCAAAATAGGTCAAATTCCAAAGCATCTTTTATAAAAAAACATTTTTTCTTTTTACATTCACATTTTTTACTTCTCAAACAAGGGAATTTTTAACATAACCATTTACAGAAGATGGGGTGGAGGGAGGTGGGGAAGAAACCAGCAAGCTCTTTTCTTCATCTTGTCTATTGAAACGAACAGCCAACTGATTGTAAAGTTATTTTTGCAGAAGGATTATTAATCTGACTGCTACTCTTTTAAAGAAGCTCTGAAAAGTTTGTGGTGGCAAGTTAAAAAATATGTATTTATAATGTTACTTTTGATGGACAGTTCTATGCTGATTGCAAGAATATAAATATCCCATGGGAAACTGCGTGTTGAGAATTAATCTCCGCATACACAAAATAGTTGTATGAGCTGCTTAACAATATCTTGGAGATCCATTGCTCCTAAAAATTCAACACTGATGTTGCTTTACTTTGTCATTATTTTCTATTTATTTCTTGAAATGATTAGTAGGGAGCTAAGGTTTATTAATATGTTGGCACTGGCAATCAAACAGTGCGTCTCTAACTCATACATGATGACCTTGAAAAATGTACAATCTCTACAGTAATATAAGAAAAACACCAGAGAAGGTTAACAAAATAAGTTCCATTTACATACATAGGGGAAGATCCTTGCATTTGGCAAAGGAGTGTTTAGAAAGGGCAAAATTAAAGTTATTTCATGCCCTATTCCTCCCTCCAAATCTTGGCCACTTGAAGCTAGTTTAGCTTGTGTCACAAGACAGAGCAACCACAATGTTGCTGTAACTCGAACCAGTTGCAGAGGGCCCTTAGCAGCTAGGCTTCTTAGCAGCACTTCCTCCATACTCTCCAAATTCCTTCAGCACTAGGGCAAGAGAAGGGAACTAGTGGCTGCACCACCTCTGCACCACCAGCAAGTCGAAGCAATATGAAAGCAAGTGATAAAGGAAGTGCACACTCCAGAGTCCAGCCCATACATTTTTAAATGAGTGGCTAAATTTGAGCAGCAGTGGGAAGCAAAACAGATTTTTTTTTAATCTTTGTTCTGGTTCCACATGCAGCCCAGAAAGTGAAAATTGTAAAGGTTGTCTAAGAATAGAGCCAGGAACGGTCATACCAGTTCAGTGTGTGGTTTGTATGCTTCTCATCTATGACCCCTGGCAATGGCAGGCATCCCCTCCCCTATAAAATAACTTCCAGTTTGGGCAGGAAAAATCTGCCTGAGAGCTCTGTTGGCCAGAACAAGTGCATCTTAGTGCTAATCCAACCATGTTCATGTGTGCCTGTACTGGGGGTCTTTTCCATTTGGGTCTTTTACAGCCCTTATCCCTGTGGTCTCTGAGTAGCCAAATGGGGCCAAACTGTAATTGGCCAAATGAATCAGATCAGAATTTGGCCCCATGAAATCCTAACTCTTAAACTTTTTGATGAATAGGGAAAACATTAAATTCTTTTCGTGAATCATTGTAATCAAAGGTCTATTCACTGCCCACTAGTGGCTAATTCTGTGGGCCTGGCTCTGGGAAAACTTTGGAAGTCAGATGCTTTATGTAAGCAAAGACGTAGTTACTGAGAGAAATGTAGCCATGTTAGTCTGGTGTAGCTGAAGCAAAATGCAGGACAATGTAGCACTTTAAAGACTAACAAGATGGTTTATTAGATGATGAGCTTTCGTGGGCCAGACCCACTTCCTCAGATCAAATAGTGGAAGAAAATAGTCACAACCATATATACCAAAGGATACAATTAAAAAAATGAACACATATGAAAAGGACAAATCACATTTCAGAACAGAAGGGAGATACGGGGGGGGGGGGGGGGGAAGGAAGGTAAGTGTCTGTGAATTGATGATATTAGAGGTGGGGAGAGTGGGATGTCTGTGAGCTAATGGTATTAGAGGTGATAATTGGGGAAGCTATCTTGGTAATGGGTAAGATAGTTTGAGAGTTTGTTCATTCCTTCTCGGAGAGTGTCGAATTTTAACATGATTGACAGTTCAGAGGATTCCCTTTCAAGTACAGATGTAAAAGGTCTTTGTAGCAGAATGCAGGTGGTTAAGTCATTGAGAGAGTGTCCTTTCTGGTTAAAATGGCAAGAAACTGTTTTTTCTTTGTGATCTTGTCTGATATCTGTTTTGTGGGCATTAATCCTTTGGCGAAGTGTCTGAGATGTTTGTCCAATGTACATAGCAGACGGACACTTTCGGCACATGATAGCATAAATTATATTTCTGGATGCGCAGGAATATGTGTTCTTAATCTTATAACTCACTTGGTTAGGTCCAATAATGGTATCAGCAGAATGAATATGTGGACAAAGCTGGCAACGGGGTTTGTTGCAAGGGAAGGTACCAGGGTTGGTATTAGTAGTTACTGAGGCTCTGATCCTTAAATATAGCCTCACTTTCTAAGTAGGCTAGAGCAAGATGGTCGGCTTTAATCTTTGGGGAGAGAAGGAAATGGCTGCAACAATATGTCTTCTAGTAATAATACTTTACTGTAGCTAGTCTTACTTTAAAGGCAGAACCTTTTCTCCCAAAGGCAATGTATTCCCTATCCAAAACATTAAAGTAATTGCTGAATAATTAGCTGTGGATACCTGGGAAATTAATGTTTAAAATCAGCCATAACTTGAAAAAGATGAGTACCTTTTCTCAAAGAAAAAAGTGCTCTAAGATTTAAAAAAATGGCATGCTCTTTATATGTGTGTGTTTCCATGTATTCATTTTTTGTCTCTGCGTGTGCACTTGCATCTTCTGTGAAAACAACCTACAAATTAATAAAGTAAGTATAAGGATTTCAATAGATTATAGGCAACATGTAGCTTTTCACATGAATAGAACAAAACCTGTGCCTAATGGATATGAGCCACAACTGAAACAAAATGTTTAATGCTATGTAATAATTAATTATCTCCTGGGCTTGAAAAATTGATATCTTCACTAACTTTCTCTGGCGAGCATGGAGCTCCAAATTAATTTCTGTATATTTTAAATTTTCATTGTGGCTCTTTCATAATATAAAGTGATGGAGTGTTGTCTTCCTGAGTGTGCACAAGCAATGCCAGTGCTTTGATTGCTGCCCATGACAATGATATAGTTTCATTTACACAAGTGGTACAATCATGCCAGGGTCCATGAGTTAACTCAGAGAGAGGAACAGCAGAGGCTGCCCTATTTTTGTTATGCCACTGTCTGCCTATGAGCAAACAACCAGCTGCAGTTCCGAAGAGGAGTAAGTGGCCCTCAGCTGGGATGCCAAGAAAGAGCTCCTACTTCCTCCCTGGGCCCTGCTGCTTGGGGGCCTGATCTCTGACATGGACTGGCCCTGGAGCACTTCTACGACAAGGTACTCATCCAGAATGGTGTGTGTCAGGCAGGGGGAGCAGTATGAGGATATAGAGTGTGGGGCTATACAGGGCATACAGGCTGGGAATACAGAGTATGTGGGATGGGATTAGGGGCATGGAGAGTGAGGGGAGAGGAGGCAGAGATAAATTGTAGGCTTGAACACACTGGGCTGGAGGCTTGGGGGCATGGGGTGCTGATGTCCTGTTATGGTTGAACTGGGTGGTTACAGGGGAAGGGCTGTAGGGGGCAAGGTCCCTAGCCTTACAAGCAGGATGTTGGAGGATGTGGAGACCAGGGATATGTTGCAGGGGATGGATGGGGAGCAGCCCTTAATCAGAATGAATCCCTTTAGTCAGAATGAATCCCTTTAGTCAAAAGCCCTTTAATCTCCAAACTAGGCTAAATTCACTGATGCACTCTAGCTCCTAAGGAAAATCTTCACAATGGAAAATCATTGTCAACCAGGCCTGATCAACCACTTTAATAGGGTTTATGGAGGTGCCTAAATGTAACCAGAACATACCAAAGAATCTTTCCCCATATACAGTAAGATGAAGTGCTATCCAAATAGGTTGCGTCTAGACTGGCATGATTTTCTGGAAATGCTTTTAACGGAAAACTTTTCAGTTAAAAGCATTTTCAGAAAAGAGCATCTAGATTGGCACGGACGCTTTTCCGCAAAAGCACTTTTCGCGGAAAAGCGTCCGTGCCAATCTAGACGCACTTTTCTGCAAAAAAGCTCCAATCACCATCGGGGCTTTTTTGCAGAAAACAAATCTGAGCTGTCTACACTGGCCCTTTTGCTCAAAAGCTTTGCGCAAAAGAGACTTTTGCCCGAACGGGAGCAGAATAGTATTTCCACAAGAAGCACTGATTTTTTACAGTAGGAAGTCAGTGCTTTTGCGGAAATTCAAACGGCCAGTGTAGACAGCTGTCAAGTTTTTACGGAAAAGCGTTTGATTTTCTGGAAAAACTGGCCAGTCAAGACACAGCCATAGTGTATTTTAGGCTGTGTCTATACAGCAGCATTATTTTGGAATAACTGGAGTTATTCCGAAATAACAAAGACCATGTCTACACAGAAAGCCATTATTTCAAAATAATGTTGAGCTGGAGAATGTCTTACTCTGAAACCTGTAACCCTCATTTCACAAGGATCAAGGGAAGTTGAAGGAAGAACACTCTTCCCTTGACTTCCTGCTGTGTATACAGCACCAAAAGCCTAATTAAGCTTTTTCGACTTCAGCTAAGCAATTGACATAGCTAAAGTTGGGTAGCTTAATGTGAGTTTTGCCCTGTAGTATAGATGTGCCCTAAGAAGTCTTTAGAAGATGTTGCAGATATTGTTCAGGGATGGTATTTTTTAATGTAGATCAGGTAACTTTCCTATGGTTTGGAAGCCATCATATCATAAGCATCTGATTTATACAGTAGTGTGCAACTGAGTATGTATTGTGATCCCATGAGATGTGCTGAGAATATTGTTGTTTTAATAGTTTGTTTGACTGGTTTTTGCATTTTAATTCCATGACTATATGGATACTTTTATTTTTTTCCATAACATATTTTCAAGAGTGGTCTCTGTATGTATGGCAATGCTGTTTTGCAGTTGGTGTCTAGTCACATGATTAGTGAAAGCAGAGCAAATGGTGTTGGTGGTTACATTGCAAGTTTTGCCATGGGCAAAATTTTGGATTTGGATAAAAGGTTCTGGGGTTTTTCCCCGATGAATTACTCCACCTTTACAGACCCATTCATTTAGTTCCAGTGAAGTTGCACCAGTTGAAAACTGGAGCAAAACAACCGTAACTCAAGCCTTAAGACTTTTTGGACTAACTATATCTGTTTTTGCACGTGCCTCACTAGTTAGTTTAATCTGGCTTATAAAAACTGAGTTTTTATGTTTCTACTATATGTGTATTGATGACTAATCTGTGAAATCTCTTAACTGCTGTTGTGCAGCTGTTCAATTAAATGTTTACCAGTGAAATGTTTGAACAGATAAGTTTTGAATATGGGTGCTTTGTTTTAGAATAACATCATGCACAAGATAGGGTTTGGAGAGTAGTGATAGAAATGAGTAGTGATAGAAATGTAGCCATGTTAGTCTGGGGTAGCTGAAACAAAATGCAGGACAATGTAGCACTTTAAAGACTAACAAGATGGTTTATTAGATGATGAGCTTTCGTGGGCCAGACCCACTTCCTCAGATCAAATAGTGGAAGAAAATAGTCACAACCATATATACCAAAGGATACAATTAAAAAAATATTTTTTTAATTTAAAAAATTTTTTTTAAAATTTTTTTAATTGTATCCTTTGGTATATATAGTTGTGACTATTTTCTTCCACTATTTGATCTGAGGAAGTGGGTCTGGCCCACGAAAGCTCTTCTAATAAACCATCTTGTTAGTCTTTAAAGTGCTACATTGTCCTGCATTTATCTTATGAGTGACAGAATGACCAGCCTGAGATCATTTCTGAAGGACTCCTGCACAGTGAGCATTCTGTATAAATGTATAGATGGAACTTTTCTGTGGAGAGATAGCCTATGTATTGTGCGTATGTATTTATGATAAGATGGCTATGTTCTGATTCTCCAAGATAGTAAAGGTAAGCAACATTTTAGATTTTGGTATCAGGCCCCTAATGTATTCTTGCACTGGAACTGTCAGGGGCTTGTCACTCTCCTGGCTTATGACTTTGTACAGCAACACCAGAGTGAAAATAATGTGATAGTGGCTTATTTCTATGAAATCATTTCAGACATATGCTGCTATTGCTAGGGAAAGCAGCAAGGACAGGTACTAGAATTATTGGGAGAGGAGGAGGGTCCAAAATGGAGGCTGGAGTAGGTAACTGTAGTGCAGATCTGGCCTTCAGCAGAACTCAGTTCAATCTAAAGTGGGGATTAGTGATGAAAAGCTTTCCTCTTAGTAGTTAGAATTTGGCAGAGCTTCCATGATCCATGAAACCAAATAGCTAAAGCTAAATGTATAATCCCTAAACAGGAAGTTGGTACAACACCCTGCTAGATATCCCCACATACCCTCATTTCCCTGAACTATTTGAGGTTGGGAAGTGGAAGGACAGATCATCAGCTATTGTCCCAAGATTTTTCTGCTGTCTGTTTCTCAATTTCAACTTTTTTATCTAGTAGACTTAGTCCTTGTGGGTATGTCTACACTACCCCGCTAGTTTGAACTAGCGGGGTAATGCAGGCATACCATACTTGCAAATGAAGCCCGGGATTTGAATTTCCCGGGCTTCATTTGCGTAAGCGGGGAGCCGCCATTTTTAAAACCCCGCTGGTTCGAACCCCGTGCAGCGAGGCTACACGGGGCTCGAACTAGGTAGTTTGGACTAGGCTTCCTATTCCGAACTACCGGTACACCTCGTTCCACGTTCCACGAGGTGTACCGGTAGTTCGGAATAGGAAGCCTAGTCCAAACTACCTAGTTCAAGCCCTGTGTAGCCTCGCTGCACGGGGTTCGAACCAGCGGGGTTTTAAAAATGGCGGCTCCCCGCTTATGCAAATGAAGCCCGGGAAATTCAAATCCCAGGCTTCATTTGCAAGTGCGGTATGCCTACATTACCCTCCTAGTTCGAACTAGGAGGGTAGTGTAGACATACCCTCAGTTAGTTATTGGTTCAGTTTTCAAATCCAAGTCTATTCTGATATTGGGCCAAAATCCAGCAGTCCCTTCATGAGCAAAATTTTTAATTGTGATGGTACTTATATCTGTGTGATTGAACCCAGTTTCTGATGCATTATTTCAGATGATAAGGTAAACCAAAAGCCAAATAACAGCATTGCCAAGAAAAACAAGAAATGCCAGAAAAAAGGTTTCTGTGCTCATGTTCCCTGTTCCTTATTGTTTTCCTTAGTTCCATTTGCCAGTTTTCTTCCCCTTCCTGCTCTGTCTTTGTTTAGAAATTCATGGCATTCCCTCTTGAATTCAGTGATGCTCCTTGCTTCAGGGTCCTTTATAGTAATTTATTCCATATGCTTATAACTCTTTTGTGTAAGATAGTTTTGCCTTACCTTTTTTCCTTGTTCCCTACTTTCTAATTTTTAGATCATGTCTTCTAGCATCTGTGGTCTTGCAAGTGTAAAGAGCTTGCTTGGATCAATTTTATCAATCCTCTTCATAATTTTTAAAACTTCAATTGGGCTTCAGGAAGTCTCTTCTTTTCCACTGAGAATATGCTCAACTTTCCCAGCCTTTCCTCATAACTTAAATCGTTGAGATCTGGTATCATTCAGATAAGTGCACTACACTGCTCCCCCGAAGAGCAATTAAACCTTTGCAAAGATATAGTGGCCAGTATTGTATCAGTTACTCAAGGTGAGGGTCTAAAAAGTACCTTAAATAGGGATAATTGTGATTCCTTCGATTTAGATAGGAATTCCCCTAGCATCTTTACCTTACTTCCAATGTACTGTATTTTTAATATCAGTTGTGCAATGAAATGAAGCATCCAAGGTGATTGAAATCATTTCCCCATGTATAATTGGTGAAGTTAAGGATAAAGAAACAGCTTATACACCTATAAAGGTGTGATAGCAAGAAAAACAGTGCCAAATCAGAAACAGGAAAAAGGTTAGTTAAATGTCTAATTAAACATGCCCCAGTATGGGGCTAGCATACCATTCTTGATCCTTCTAAAATGCATAGAGCAGTTGTCAATTGAGAAAGAAGGATCAATTTAGCCCTAATTACAAGAATACTGAAAGAATACACTTTCAATGCTTGCTGTTGTCAGAGTCCCCTCTCAGATTGTCTAACACATTTGATCTTGCAGCATACAGACAAATAGTTGTGCTTTGTTGAGCTCAGCTTTAAGTTACTACAGTGACTCTTAAGCTCTTTCCCCTTGGTAGGAGGAACACCATCTCCCCATTAAGTAGGGTTTTTTTTCCGTGTTTCTGAGCTTTATATTTCTCCACAGTTTTCTGTTCTGTACTGTACTGCAAATACTACTGCTGCACCAATCTACACAAAAGGTGTGTGTTCTTCAGAAAGCACAGCAGTTCTTAAATATTTCCTATTCACTATGTGTAATTTTGCAAATCTTGCTTTCGCCAATTACTCATGTCATATTCCTGACCTATAGTAGGTGGAACATTCTAAAACAGAAAAGTATTCACATATATTTTAAAAAGTTAAAGTGGCTGAAAGTGTAAAAAATGTAAACTGTTAATCTCATTTTTTTTTTTAAAAAAGCTCGTTTTTAAAAGCCCTGTGTTGACTTAGCTTTTTTCTGAACAACATGAAAGACCTGAAGAAATGTGGGTCTAGGAAAACTGCACTTAAATATTGAGTATATAGAAGTATTTTGACTTTCCTTTTTTAAAGCGAGTTAAATAATAAGGCTAAGAAGGCTAAGTATAGCTAAAGATGTAGAAGAGCATACATGCAACAAAAAGACACTTGTAGGCTACGTCTACATTGGCAAGATTTTGCACAAATACTTTTAATGCAAGAGTTTTTGGGTTAAAATATTTGCACAAGAGAGCATCTACACTGGCATGTGCTTTTGCGCAAGAGATGTGCTTTTGTATAAAAGCATCCATGCCAGTTTAGACACTCTCTTGCCAAGAAAGCTCCGATGGCCATTTTAGCCACCGGTGTTTCTTGCGCGAGAAATTAACTTTGCCTTACTACATTGGCCTCTTGCGCAAGAACAGTTGTGCAAGACGGCTTATCCCTGAGCGGGAGCGTCAGAGTATTTGTGCAAGAAGCACTGATTTTATACATTAGAACGTCAGTGTTCTTGCGCAAGTACTCACGGCCAGTGTAGACAGGTGGCAAGATTTTGCGCAAAAGCAGCTGCTTTTGTGCAAAATCTTGCCAATGTAGACACAGCCCTACTGTTCTCATGGTTCAAACTGCTCTTTGAGATGTTCCTTTTGGTAGTTTCTTAATTTCAGGAGTGGCAAATATTATATCTTTCAGAAAATGAGATGCTTTCCTGTCCCACAAGTTTGTATTCTGTGACTCCTATTAAGAAAATGCACCAGATTCTGATAGTGTACATTGTCTTAGTTCCATGAAACCATCAGACCTTTGCCAATTTATAATCACTGAAGCTCTGGCTCCTCAACAGGTCCAGAGTCAACCTTCCTATATGTGCATGCAACTGGAGTATAAATCAATGGGATTGTTTTAGCTTTATTCTTGGGAAGAATCTGGGACAAAATCTTTAGACTCCTCCACACAACAGTCTGACAAAGTTATTGAAAAATCCTTTTCCAAGAGAAACTGGAATTTGAAGAGGAGGAATTCCCTGCTGCACCACAGCAATTTTTGCAAAGCAATTCCCTGCTTAATCTTGGGACTCTCCAGAAGGAGAACCGGCCTGTTTAAGAACAAGAAGGATCACTGATGACTCAAACCTATTTCTAGCATCCTGAGATCTTTGGTAGGGGGATTAAGTTAATACTGCTTCTGTATTCACAAGCTTCTTAAAAGAGCTACCTACCTGTTCACATTCTGCAACCTTTCCATTTGCTGTATTCCATTAAGATGCAACCTAGCTTCTCTTTTAGCTCCAAATCAATCTCTTACCCATAGGTTTCACCCATCTACCCTGACTACATTTATAAAGCTAAAGTCATACTTAGAAAGTTGTCCTTTGACTGGCAGTATAAAATGAAAGCTCCTCTTTACAGCCTAATGTACTTGTGCTTTCAGTAAGATGTTCTGTTTTTTATGTTGCAAATAGAGACTCTTTTCCTTTATCTCATTTATATCCATCACCACAGATGGTGTTCTCTTATGGCACATTTAAAACAATGCATCTCTTCCTTTAATATCATTCCAGGTGGGAAATCAGTGTCTTAGATATGTGAAACATGTCTGTAAAGTATTCCATAGTCTCCAACTGCCAGCATGTCCTCCCTCATTGCAAGCACCATTGTACACTCACTTGTCCTTTGAGATACTTGATCAGACAAAGTCTACCATAAGCTCTGCTGTACCTTGCTCTTACTGTACATTTTTTCTTTTGTTTGTCATTCACTTTTTACTCCCTCTCTTTATATAGACTATATTTCTCATCTTTCTCTTCTCTTTCCAAAAAACTGTTCTCAGCTTCTTTCCATTGACCTTCTTACTGCTTTTCATCGTCTGCATTTTAAACTAGCCATGTTTCATTGATAAATCTTACACTTATTTATTCTCTTGAGGACCTCTCCTTCACTATCCAGCTCTTCCATATGCAACTTAAGATTCTCAATTGTTAAACATCCATCACATGTACAATCCTTTCTAAGCCCCTCTTTGTTCACAGATGAATGCAAACCGCAGCTCTAGCAACTGATGACTGTGCCATATTCAATTTAGAGGACTCTGGTTTTAACACAAAAAGGGCAAAATGATAAACTGATAGAAACTTACCACTAGCACAATTGCAACATTTTTACAGAAAAGTAAAATGCAAAGTGCACTATAATCTTTGTGGCGTTAAAATAAATGTATTGAGGAATGTAATACACTGGAAATAGAATAGAATATACACATAGAATCGTAGAATCATAGGGCTGGAAGAGACCTCGGGAGGTCATGGAGTCCACCCTCAGCCCAAAGCAGGACCAACCCTAATGAAATCATTCCAGCCAAGGTTTTGTCAAGCTGGGACTTAAAAACCTCTAGGGATGGAGATTCTGGCACCTCCTTAGGTAACCCATTCCAGTGCTTCAACATCCTCCTAGGGAAATAGTTTTTTCCTAATATCCAACCTAGACCTCCCTCACTGCAACTTGAGAATATTGCTCCTTGTTCTGCCATCCGTCACTACTGAGAACAGCCTCTCTCCATCCTCTTTGGAATCTCCTTT
The DNA here is from genome assembly GCF_052426305.1 of Pelodiscus sinensis. Lineage (NCBI taxonomy): Eukaryota > Metazoa > Chordata > Testudines > Trionychidae > Pelodiscus > Pelodiscus sinensis. The sequence goes on from NC_143052.1 coordinate 48,362,348, forward strand.
CTGCTGGTTAAAGGCTACTATCAAATCCCCTCTCACTCTTTTTTTCTGCAGACTAAACAAGTCTAAATCCCTCAGCCTCTCCTTGTAAGTCATGAGCTAGACAAATTGGAGGATTGGGTCAAAAGATATCTGATCAGATTCAACTAGGACAAGTACAGAGCCCTGCACTTGGGATGGAAGAACCCCAAGCACTGTTACAGGCAGGGAACCAACTGACTAAGCAGCAGTTCATCAGAAAGGTACCTGGGGATTACAGTAGATGAAAAGCTGGAGTCAGCCTTATGTCCTTGTAGCCAAGAAGGCTAAAGGCAAGTGCATTAGGAGGAGTGTTGTCAGCAGATCTAGAGAAATGATTATTCTCTTTATTTGGCACTGGTGAGGCCACATCTGAAATATTGCATCCAATTCTGGGCCCCCCATTACAGAAAGGATAATGGAGAGGGTCCAGCAGAGGGTAACCAAAATTATTAAGAGGCTAGAGTACATGACCTACAAGGAAAGGCTGAAGGATTTGGGCTTATTTAGTCTGCAGAAGAGAAGAATGAGGTGGGATTAGATATCAGCCTTCAGCTTCCTGAAGGGAGGTTCCAGAGGCTGTTCTCAGTAGTGACGGATGGCAGAACAAGGAGCAATGGTCTCAAGTTGCTGTGGGGGAAGTCTAGGTTGGATATTAGGAAAAACGATTTCACTAGGAGGGTTGTGAAGCACTGGAATGGGTTACCTAGGAAGCTGGTGGAATGTCCATCCCTGGAGGTTTTTAGGTCTTGGCTGGGATGATTTATTTGGGATTTGTCCTGCTTTGGCCGAGGCTGGACTCGATGATTTCCTGAGGTCTCTTCCAGCCCTAGGATTCTATGACTCTATAAACTCCAGCCCCCTAATCATTTTGGTTGCCCTCCACTGGACTCTCTCCAATGCATCATTATCCTTTCTGTAATGGGGAGTCCAGAATTGGATGCAAATAAAAGGGAATAATTATTTTTCTAGATCTGCTGGCAATGTTCCTCCTAATGCACACTAATATGCCATTAGCCTTCTTGGCTACAAGGACATACAGTTGACTCCAGCTTCTCATCTACTATAATCCCCTGGTACTTTGCTGCTGAACTGCTGCTTAGTCAGTTGGTTCCCAGTCTGTAACAGTACTTCGGGTTCTTCCGTCCCTTGGGGTTCTTGTTTAATCTGATCAGATTTCTTTTGGCCCAATCCTCCAATTTGTCTAGGTCACTCTGGGTCCTATCCCTACCCTCCAATATATCTATCTCTTCCCTTAGGTTAGTGTCATATGCAAATCCAGGTAATTAATAAAGTTATTGAACAAAACCAGCCCAGGAACTGCACTTCATATTGACCACCAACCAGACATCGAGCCATTGATCACTATCTGTTGAGCCCAATAATCTAACAAGCTTTCTATCTACCTTACATTCCATATATTTAATTCCTTAACTTGCTGGCAAGAATACTTATCAAAAGCTTTGCTAAAGTCAAGGTATATCACATCCACCGACTTACCCATGTCCACAGAGCCAGTTACCTTGCCATAGAAGGCAATCAGTTTGATCAGGCATGACTTCCCTTTGGTGAATCCATGTTGGCTATTCCTGATCACTTTCCTCTCTTCCAAGTGATTCAAAATGGATTCCTGAGGATCCCCTCCATGATTTTTCTGGGGACTGAGGTGAGGCTGACCAGTTTATAGTTCTCTGGATTGTCCTTCTTCCCTTTTTAAAAGATGGGCTGTACTATTTCTAATCATCCAGGATCTTCCCCGAGATCCATGAGTTTTTAAAGATAATGGCCAATGGCTCTGCAATGACATCTGCCAACTCCTTCAGCACTCTTGGATGTATTAAATCTGGACCTATGGATTTGTGTATATCCAATTTTTCTAAATAGTTCTTAACCTGTTCTTTCTCCACCATGGGCTGCCCACTTCCTTCCCATACTGTGTTGCCTAGTGTAGTAGCCTGGAAGAATCATAGAATACTAGAATTGGAAAGGACCTCAAGAGGTCATCGAGTCCAGTCCCCTGCCCTCATGGCAGGACCCAGTACAGTCTAGACCATTCCCGATAAACATTTATCTAACCTACACTTAAATATCTCCAGAGATGGAGATTCCACAACCTCCCTATGCAATTTATTCCAGTGTTTAACCACCCTGACAGCTAGAAACTTTTTCCTAATGTCCAACCTGAACCTCCCTTGCTGCAGTTAAAGCCCATTACTTCTTGTTCTATCCTTAGAGGGCAGGAAGAACAAGTTTTCTCCCTCCTCCTTATAATATCCTTTTAGATACCTGAAAACCGCTAACATGTCCCCTCTCAATCTTCTCTTTTCCAAACTAAACAAGCCCAGTTCTTTCATTTTTCCTTCATAGGTCATGTTGTCTAGACCTTTAATCATTCCTGTTGCTCTTCTCTGGACCTTCTCCAATTTCTCCACATCTTTCTTGAAATGCGGCGCCTAGAACTGGACACAATATTCCTTCTGAGGCCTAATCAGAGCACAGTAGAGCGGAAGAATTACTTCTCGTGTCTTGCTCACAACACACCTGTTAATGCTTCCTAGAATCATGTTGGCTTTTTTTACAACACTGTGACACTGTTGACTCATAATTAGCTTGTGGTCCACTTTAACCCCTAGATCCCTTTCTGCCATACTCCTTCCTAGACAGTCACTTCCCATTCTGTATGTGTGAAACTGATTGTTCCTTCCTAAGTGGAGCACTTTGCATTTGTCCTTATTAAACTTCATCCTGTTTATCTCAGACCATTTCTCCAATTTGTCCAGATCATTTTGAATTATGACACTGTCATCCAAAGCAGTTGCAACCCCTCCCAGCTTGGTATCATCTGCAAACTTAATAAGCATACTCTCTATGCCGATATCTAAATAGTTGATGAAGATATTAAACAGAACCGGTCCCAAAACAGACCTCTGAGGAACCCCACTTGTTACTCCTTTCCATCAGGACTGTGAACCATTAATAACTACTCTCTGGGAACAGTTATCCAGCCTATTATGCACCCACCTTATAGCAGTCCCGTGTAAGTTGTATTTGCTTTATTGATAAGGAGCTGACCTTGTCTCTGAAGACAGAGGCTAAAAAGCATTGAGTACTTCAGCTTTTCCCACATCATCTGTCACTAGATTACCTCCCTCATCCGGTAAGGGTCCCACACCTTCCCTGATCATCCTCTTATTGCTAACATGCCTGTAGAATCCTTTCTTGTTTCCCTTTACATTCCTTGCTAGCTGCAATTCCAATTGCACTTTGGCATTCCTGATTACACCCCTGAATGCTTGAGCAATATATTTATACTCCTCCCTAGTCATCTGTCAAAGTTTCCACTTCTTGTAAGCTTCTTTTCTGTGTTTAAGCTCACCAAGGATTTCATTGCGAAGCCAAGCTGGTCACCTACCAAATTTGCTTTTCTTATTGCACATTGGTATGGTTTGTTCCAGTACTTTCAATAAGGCTTCTTTAAAATGCAGCCAGGTCTCCTGGATTCCTTTCCCCTTCATGTTAGAATCCCAGAGGATCCTGCTCATCAGTTCCCCGGGGGAGTCAAAATCTGATTTTCCAAAGTTCAGGGTCTGTATTTTGCTGCTCTCCTTTCATCCTTTTGCCAGGATCCTGAAATCAATCATCTCGTGATCACTGCTTCCCAGGTTGCCATCCACATCTACTTCCCCTACTCATTCCTCCCTATTTGTTTGATAAACACACTATATTCAAATGGACCCTCCTTTATGGAATGCCCAAATCCACCATTTGGATGTTCATTACTACCAGGATTCTACCATTTTGGATGTTCAGAACTACCAGGATTTGGAGAGGCAGATTTGTAATTGTGCTTCCCAAGTGTATGTAAAGTCATGGCAACACTGTACCACATTTAGAATCCTTTTGAGGGACAAATATTGGAGAATCATCTTCAAGTTCAATAGAACAAAAGGCAAGATCACAATTTTTTAAAGTGGCTACTAATTTTATATATCTCTGCTTTTGAGGGCCTCTATGGTACACCTCATCCTGATTTTCAGAGACACCCAGGGCTTAAAACTCCAAGAAATCAATACATTCAGAGAAAAATTACCTTTACAAAACATTACAATAACTGACAGACTTAAACCATTAGAAATTATTCCCCTTTTTGCTCCAGGGAAGTCCCTTTCTCAGTTGTGTAGTACTGATGTCAACAAATTCCTCCTAGAACAGAGGTGGGCAAAATATGTCCCTAAAACTGGATCCAGCCCACCAAGCTGCTGGATTTGGCCCATTGGAGCCTCTTCTAGGTTCCCTGTTTGTCTTGTCACTTCACACTGCTCTGAGCAGCTCTTTGAACACTGCAAGCACAGGGGGAGGGGCAAGAGACTTTGCGTGCTTCCACCTACTCCCAGCAGAATCTTGTAGCTCCCATTGACCAGTTTCCAGCCAGTGGGAACTGCCTTTTTGTAGGACAGACAGTGTGCAAAGTACCCCTCTTAGCTCATAACTTTCAGAGCCACATAAGGTCCCTACAGTCAGTGCAGAGGCTAAGAAGGTAGGGACCCTAGCTGAGGAACCAGCTGGGCTGCTGGCTGGGAGCCACCCAGGTAAGTGCCTCTGGGCCAGAGCCTGCCTCTAGCACTTAGTCCCTCCCTTCCCCAAAATCTTTGCTCTTTCCTGCACCTTACTCCATGTAACCCAAACCCTCTGCACCCCTGCTCCTATACCATCTCCCCTCCCCGAACTTGCACCCTCTCCTACACTCTTCCTTTGGATCGGAATTCTCTCCTGCACTCATCCTCCCTCCTGGACCCAGCACCCCCTCTTGCATCCCAGTCTCTTGCCCCAGGTCACAACCTCCTCCTTCACCCAAACTCCCTCCCAAATCTCACACCATCTCCTGCATCCCAGTCTCTTATTCCAAGCTCCCTTCTGCACCTAACCTCCATCCCAGACTCTTCACCTCCTCCATTAATATTATAGAACAGTGCAGCCCTTGACTACTTATCAAATTCTTGGAGTGGCCCCCATCAGAAATTATTGCCCATGTTTGCCCTAGAGAAAGCTACAGAGAGGCAAAGTGGAATGTTCTCCTCTCTGTGTGGCCAATAAGTGAATAGGTGAGTGGTCTAGGAAGCAGAGGAACAGTGGAACAGTCACTTTAAGCAGCATATTCCCTTTGCACATGGAAACAACAGGAATTGGTTAATGCTACTTAGAACCCTATTTATCACCTTGACGGCATGATAGGAATCAGTCCTATTAGACACCTTGCATCCAAGAAGGAGAAAAAGTGGTTGCATCCCCCCCCCCTTTTTTGTGCTTTTCATTTTCCTGCTACTGCTATAGTTCTTGTTTTGATGCCAAGCAGAGACTGCTAGAATTCAGTCCCACTCCAGTCACATCTGTTTGTCCTGAGTGGTGACCCCAGTATGCCCCATATGCCAAATTGGGAAGGGGTAAAGGATGGAAAAGGTCGTCTCTTTTCCTTTGCTACATTGCCATTTTCCAGATCAGTTCAGTGAGGGTCAATAAGGGGCTATAGCCTGGTGCTATTAATTTTTTTAAATTCTCTTTCTGTATGTAACCTTCTCTCAACCCTAGATCTCTTCATTAATTTAACTGCCCTTAGTTTAAATCTTTTCTATTATGTCGTGTCCAATATTAGATAAACTAAACATAACATTGGATTTAAGATGAGTTCTTACCATTGATTTCCACAATGTGGCAGTGTCTACACTGCACCCCTTTTCCGGAAAAGGGATGCAGATTAGACTCATCGGAATAGCAAAATCCACGGGGGACTTAAATATCCCCCGCGACATTTGCATTTACATGGCTGCCGCTTTTTTCCGGCTTGGGGATAAGCCGGAGAAAAGCGCCAGTCTAGACATGATTCTCCGGAAAATAAGACCTTTTCCGGAGGATCTCTTATTCCTACTTTCAAGTAGGAAAAGGGGTGCCATGTAGACACAGCCTGTATGTGTGTGTTTGTATATTTGATTGACTTATATAAGATATAGGTTGAACCTCTTTAGTCCAGTACCCTTGGGACCTGACTGGTGCTGATCCAGAGAATTTGCTGAACCAAGGGAGGTCAATATTGTCTAGCAGCATTGCCAACACTTCCTCTGTTAAGTGGGCTCTTAGAAGACATTTAGGAGTAAATTAGAGCTAAATAACAGCGCAGGACACCGAGAGCCAGGACTGGTGGCTGTAAACAAACTTTATGGGACCATGGGAAATTTGGGCACACCCATGATAACTGCACATCTGGCTAACTAAAACCATGTCAGACCACAGGCGATGCCAGCCCAGAGAGTGCTGAACTAGAGAGCTTCAACCTGTATTACAAATAATGCATTCTGTTATGAATCTCCTTTATAATAGAGCCTAATATCTTAATATTTTTCCAGTTGCTTTTCATTGATCAGTCCATAGTGATGCTTAGATCTTTTTAGTAATTTACTGTCCAGTGCCTGTTGTCAATCATTACTGCAGGTTATTCCTTCTAATACATTATGTTGCATTTCATCTGATATTGTCTTCTTATTAGTAGTAGTATTATATTAATAATTATTATAATAATATCTTATGTAGCAATGTTGCCTATTGGCCACAACCAGCTTGAGCTCCATTGTGCTAGGTGCCGTCTAGATGCAATGCTTGCCCCCAGGAGTTTAAAACAGAAGGAAGCTGACAAACCAAGAGAATGAACCAACCAGCAGGCTGGGGCAGGCAACCCCCCAGCATTCACCTACTCTTCCAAATTACCCATAGCTATATTAAACAATGCTGGTGCTTGTACTGATCTCTGATTTAGCCTCATGCCACACTGAGGACTGGCAATTTATTTCTACTCCTTCCTTCCCATCTCTTAAGCCATTACTAATCTATGCAGTGCTATGTTTCTCACCTTGGGGTTATCGAGTTTCCTTAAGGGAGTCTTATGAGGCACTTTAAGCAAAGGCTTGTGGGAGTCAAATATAAATTTGTTTTATTTTTTCAAAATTTAAGAGAGTGTTTTGTATTGGTGATGTTTTCATTGTATTTTAGATTATTTCATTATGTTGCCCAGGGATCCAACTGCCTTTGTAGGTTAAAATAATAAAGTTATATATAAAAATTATACATCAAATTATTACATAAAATTATATCCAGTGAATGTCTTTATTTCTGAATTCTTTCAACAGATTTCAGAGAAGCACAGTATGCTCCTTGTGTAGCACTATACTGTGTAAATTAGGTACAAACCTACATTTAGGACTTTATCAAAAATAACTGATACAACACAAAAACACAGGTAATTACAGGAACAATACCAGAAAAAATATATAGTCTATCAGTGAAAAAGAACTATTTGGCAGGGAAAATGGAATATCGACAGCCCTTTAATACAGGAATATCCAAGTTAACCTCTGGTGCCAAGTCTTTATAGAGGGTCCTCATAGGTACTCTTAAGGCTGAATGACCTGTCCTAAGAAGGACACAACCTACTGTTAAAATCACTCACTGCCTTCAGAGTATAAGGATAAAAATCCTACTCTTTCTCTCTCTCCCTCTCCCTTTCTCTCTGTCAAAAAAGAAAGCTGTCTGAAGCCTCTTCCCCATCCAAAATGCAGCTAACAATAACAGTATCTCCTTGAGTATTTGTAAATAGTAGATTTTGACTGTGAGTGGTAATTTGTTTTATTGATTAGTGTGTAGCACCCATTGATTTGTTGTTCTAGAATGCAGAGTTTATCCGTCTTACCTTTACATGTCACTGTGTAGGATGGTACAGTTGATGCAAGTGAGGTTCCCAGCAGAAAATAATAGGAGCATTATTGCTCTAGGCTTCAGTTCACATATCAGTGTGATTATGCTCTTGCATGTTCTTAAAGTATGTGGGAAAACTTTATTGAATTGGAGCTTTAGTTGTCATCAGGAATTTCTTTCATAAGAAACCCTTAAGAGCCATGGCAACTGTGTTGTTTTAAAATTCTGAAAGGGATCACTAGTCTTCACAGTGTGGAGAATAAGAGGTATACGGGAAGTCCCCAACTTACAAATGGGTTGTGTTCCAAAAGTTCATTTGTAAGTCAGTTGTTTGGAACTAGGAATGCATTTTCCTATAGAATCAATTTTATACAGGGTAGTTAGGTTTCCAGGCTAAGCCCACAAAAGCCTATTTAACCCAGAATGTTGCTGAAATATTCTATATTTGCAATGAAAAATGATAGAAATAATTTTTATTTAACCTTGACCGCTGGTGCTAGAGGAAATGCAGGTTTACCTAGAGGAGAGCGAGGTGATAGGTGGAGATTCAGAAGGGGACTTCTGGGATCCCCCAGCTGCCGCTCCTCCCCTCCCCTCTGTCTCTTGCCAGTTCTTGCAGCCAGCCCCATCCCTTGGCCACCCCCTCCCCCTATGGGCTGCACCCAGTCCTTGCTCACCAGGAGGCAGTGAGCAGTGCAAGCAAGGGCTGGAGGACTCCGAAGGAGCAGGAGGTGACTCTGGTGGCTGAGGAGAAGTGGAGGTTTTGCCTTCAAAGTGCCACTTCACTACTGGCTGCGTGAATGCTCCCTGCTTCTCTGGAGTCCTCCAGCTAGCACGTGTGTTGCTTGCCACCACTTGTGCCTCTGGCCTGCACCCTGTAGCTGCAGGTGAGCTTTTCTGTGTATGTATGTGGAGTGTTATTTTCAGAAGTCAGATGTTTGTAAGTCAGGGAGTGCCTGTCCAGCTATGATGTAACAGGGTCACAAGCGAAAAAGTTTACAGAAAAAAAAAATCTCATTCCCTATCTATAGAAAAAGCACCATAATTCAGAAGACAAACTCTTCTATTAGGTAGCAGGGATTTCAAGTAAAAATCACTTCACACAAGCCCAAAGTGGTAGTTCATTGGCACACAACTGAATGTGTTACAGGATTTAGTCTGTAAGGATACCTCTGCATTATACACCAAGCCTAGATCAGGTTCTCACTCAGGCTGGTGCCGTTACTGTGATCCGTCAGATATGTGGGTTTGGAACTGATTAACATTATTCTACTCAGGCTGAGTCTCCTGATGAAATTGCAAGAGTTAGAAGCATTGAAACTGTGTATGAGCTTAAGAAAAAAGAAAGCTATGCAAGAGCAAAACAGATAGAATGACATACTTCTAGCTTTAAACAAAAAAGGTAATATATTTGGCATTCATTCTTCCCATTAATACTGATATGAAGATGACTCCTTCCATTTTATCAGTAATAGGGCTTCTTCATTATCCTGGATCATCACTGAACCATTAGTACTGGCAGCTACAGGCGAGCATCCTAAAATCCTTTTTGGACACGCATATTCCATCATTGCTTCCTGTAATTAGGGGGGAAATCTTGAAATATAAAAAAAATAATGTTGCTCTTTATTCCCAATGCTTTTGACTCCTCAGTGAGAGGAGTTTTGCCTTATCAATGAAACAATGGAGCTGCAGTGTAAGAGCTTCTTGGTCTTTTGTTGTTTGGAATGAGAAGGGAAAAAATTAATTCACAGTGAGGAAGGTTGCTTTTAATGTGTTTGTATCTAAGGATGAAAATCTGATAGAGCTTGTTTCAAATAAGGTTATGGGAGGGGGCCTTCATCCTCCTCCAGGAGACCTGCACTGTGCAAGTCCCTTTATTTTTGTTTTTTGAATCTTTCATGTGCTTTCCCATTATCACTCCACTCCACCTTTCTGGGTGAAGGTGCAGCAAGCTCTCATCTCATAGGTTAGAGATCATTTCCTTTGCTTCCCTATTGCCCACTCATCCCACCAATTGACTAAGCTTTCCAGCTCACACATTTACAATCAGAAATAGCAATAGCCTTTGTTGCAATTAAGATATTGTTCTAAGGCTAAAGTATAAAACATTGAAGGAGCCTTATTTTTGTGAAATGGGTTTAGGTTTTAAAAAAATGCTGTAAGCTACTCCTGGAATTTTCAAAAGTATTGATACAGATTAGATACTTAATTTAAGTGCTTTTAAAAATCCATCTGGGTACCTACTTGCATTTTGGGGTTTGGACAGCAGCCCGAGGGAGGGAGCAGCAGAGTCAAGGCAGCCCCACCGCACCCCCAAAAGCAGTTGGCATGTACAGCAATGGTTCCATGTGCTGCCCCTCATCCACAGGCACCAACCTCACAGCCTCCACTGTCCACAGTCCTCCATTATTGATCAATGGGAGCTGCAAATCAGGCCCTGAGTGGCATATTAACTTAGTCCCATTTTCAAAAAGCATCTTAGCCAAATAAGAGTGAAAGTCACTGGGCCTCATGGTACTGTTTGCTTAAGTCACTTTTGAAAATGAGATTTAGGTCCAGACATAGAGGGATTTAGGCATTGCTCCACTCAGTTTTGCAATGGCTAGCTGATACAGGAGCTAATTTTCAAGGATGACTTAGCCATTTAGGAGCTTAGGTCTCATTGAAAGTTAATTTGGAGTGACAGCATTCCCAGTGACTTCACTGAGAACAGGATAGCTCCAATAAACTGTAAATGCAGTAGCACTGGAATATCTCACAAAAACTTGGTAACCGCGGTCTGGAACAAACTGTAGAATAGAGTGAACCAAACTGTAAAGTCTGTGTATAATGGAAACCCCTTCCAGTCAGAAGGGTGTGTGACAGCACCCTTAGTTCCAGCACCTATGGTTGGAAAAAATTGTCTTACCTTTTCAGAATACGGGCTGGTAATGGAGAACAAATCATACCCCATGTCTTCTATGTCACTCCCCAAAAATATAATTTCAAAGAAAAAATTACAAGAATGTCAGTCTTTCCTGTTATATAAAGAAAAACTCCAGAAATATTAGTTATTACACATACTACTTTTGCAATTCCAGTCTATATTTTTACCATTTTTTGCTTCCATAACTAGAGGACAATTATATGACCAGAGGTTATAGTCTGTGCCGTTTAACATAAAATGTAAAAACACACATATACTGCCAAAATCATTTAGTTTTTATTACAACTTTTCCCCTTCCCATTTTCTATGTGTAATGAGTGCATAAAGGAACCCCCTTTCACCCTATTGTTTTTAGTCTAAAAGCCACTTTGCTCTTAATAAAAGGAATAATAAGTACCCATTGTAAAATAATCTGTCAATCACTCCAGCACTTACCATTGTGTAGCACTTTTCCTTTGGACCTCTCAGAGTGCTTCAGAAAAGAAAAAAAAAACACACAAATATAATCAAATTACAATTGCACATCAATGCAGAATTAAAGTAGACAATTTTTGATTACCTGCATTTTGTTACTAGAAGCTGAAAAGAGAAAATGTTCCTTTGAACACCCAGTGAGGAGCTGAAAGCCCCAGTAGCCTTGTCCATGCTGATCATTTCATGAGACTTTTCATAGGACTCTCATTAGGTGCAAAGCTGAGCAGTGGCAGGAAACATCATCTTCTGCCATCGACTGCCTTAGTGTATAACATAAGAATGTTAGTGGCTGAGAATGGGATCAGGGTGGCCTTCTTGTCAGCTCTATGAATTATCTCCCTAGATGACAGGGACTGGAAGCTAGCAAGAGATGGGGCTTTATTTCCCAGCCCCTGTCACATGATATACATCAGAAAGGGTTAATATACTTATCACATGACAAGGGTCGGTATGAACAACTGACTCCAGACATAACTGTTACATCTTGCTTTACGTAAAAAACAATCATCAGTCAAAACCACCTTCAACAAACAAATACAGCAAACCAGTAACACACAACACTGAAGGTATCTAGGATGGAAGACAGTGGAATGGAGACATGTTGGCGACTCCATTTTCTATAACTTAGTATAAAATAATTCTGTAAACTCTAACCATTTCTTTCTAAATTGTTCCTGTTTGAATTGGATCCACCTTCTGGAGCACATGTTCGTTTCTTCTGGTTTTCCCATTGTCCGTGACTCAGTAGCAGTGTTCTAGGAAGCACTCAAAAATAGTCATTAGCACTCTAGGGTGTATCTACAGAGCAAAGTTATTTCGGAATAACGGCAATTATTCCGAAATAATTATGCGAGCGTCTACATAGCAATTCCGTTATTTCAAAATAATTTTGAAATAACAGACAGCTTATTCTGACTTCTTTAAACCTCATTCTATGAAGAATAATGATTATTCCGAAATAGCTATTTCAAAATAAGGCGTGTGTAGATGCTCCACTTCTGCTATTTTGAAATAGCCCCTCACCGGGGCCATTCTAAGTTATTCCTCATAGGGCTCTAAATCAAGATAGAATCTTCTACATTAGGGAGGCCTGCCTCGGACTAATTGAGACTTCCCTGCAGTGTTGATATGCTATTTTGAAGTACGATATTTTGGAATAACTATTCCAGAATAGCTTATTCTGAAATAACTGAAATAACTGTGCAGTGTAGACGTAGCCTGGGCAACCTCTAAAAATAGGGAGCCAGTAATCCCCTGTATTGTCTTTAGATGTCTTCTGCTACTCCTATAAGAGTTACTCTCAAGGTGGTTAGGGCACATGCCAGTTGCACATAATATTGCCATTGTAAGGTTCTTGGATGGGAGTTAAATCAGTTCTTAGCTGGAAATGAGCTTGTCACATCATAATCGTTTTGTCTATTTCCTTTGACTGTTAAGAAACCTTGACAGTTCAGTAATCTAGTCATAAAAATGTCCTCAGGCTCATGTAGGCCTCGAGTCAACAAAACACCTAAAATATATTTAATTTTAAATTGAAGTGTTTAAGTTCTTTTTCAGTTCATAGACTCATAGACTTTAAGGTCAGAAGGGACCATTATGATCATCTAGTCTGACCCCCTGCACAGTGCAGGCCACAGAATCTCACCCACCCCTCCTAGAATAATCCTCTCACCTATATCTCAGATATTGAAGCCTTCAAATACTTTGAAGACCCCAAGATGCAGAGAATCCTCCAGCTGTGATCTGTACCCCATGCTACAGAGGAAGGCGAAAAACCTCCAGGGCCTCTGCCAATCTACCCTGGAGGAAAATTCCTTCCTGACCCCAAATTTGGCGATCAGCTAAACCCTGAGCATGTGGGCAAGACTCATCAGCTAGACACCCAGAAAGTTCTCTATAGTAATTCCGATCATCCCTCCATTGACCTATTTCCCACTAATAATGAATGGTCAATTAGTTACCAAGTTGGAGGCCTTTTAGAGCAAAATACAAACTTCTATTTGTTATACAGAACTAGTGACTCAAAAATATTAATTGCTCCAGAGCTAGCTTCTAAAAATATTTTTCCATGGTTTTCATGGTTTTGCTGAAAACATAATTGACCACATTAGAAAAGGAAGGGTCTACCATTATCTTCTTTAAAATGCTATACACCATTAGATTTTTTTCCAACCGGTGGAACTTTGTAATTTAACTTTAACATTTTTTTAAAGTTAACACGACTTGTTGCAGCACTCTTCTAAATTAATATTTAATTTTTAAAAATACATTAGAAATGTCAGTGTACACATACACATGCCAAAAGTATTAGCAGAACAAGCTAATAGTATGTTAAAATTCAAATGATAAATTTATCTACATTATAAAAAACAGTGTTCAGATTTGAGGCTTCAAGTTAAACAAAGGAAAGGAAAGCTGTTAGGAAAAATGAACCGGTAAAAAGGATGAATTAATAATGGCTTACAAAAGGAAAAGAAAAAAAACCTGGACTACAGCAAAACCTAGGATACATATTATAACTCAGAACTATTGTCGAGATCACTGATACTTTAAAGGTGCTTCTGAGCCATTTTGGACATATAGATGTAAACAATTTTTTAAAAATATTCTATCACATTTGTAATTCTATATAACTTCACGGTATTAAGCACAATTTATAAAAATTTAAAACATGCCATTTTTATTAGTGGTCCATTTTAAAACCACCAAACATTTTCATGTCAATTACTAAAACAAGGTTTAATGCTGTCAAAAAGCATTACTGCAAAAAACAGTCATCATCTCTCTGTTTTCATCTGCAAAACATTACAGTTTATAAAACAATTTTAACTTGAACTATGTAAGACTCTCTATGAAGGTTTCCATATGTTAAACATTTTATTTGTGTGTTTGATTTTAAATTGCTTTGAAAAACAGACAGTTGAGGTTTTTAGAAAGGAATCTTTAGTTTAGGAAATAAATGTCTCTAAAGTACAGGGAACCTGCAGTAAAAACATTCTAACCACAAATCAGAAACATATTGTGAAGTGTTTGTCAAGTACACCTTCTGAACCAGAATTTGTTTCTATTTGCTGGAAAATTGAAAAATATGTTGTAGCTTGGCAGCATTCTTTGCTGGCTCTTTCCCAGTCTACTTATGCAATAGGGGCCTTATTCTACAAAAAGGCTTAGAGAGCTTTTCAAGTTCCTTTTTCATTTAATTACTTAATATGTTCTTGTCAATACTTTGCATATAACCAGCAAATACAGTTGTTTTATGAAGTGAAAAATAAATGCATATTCTCATTGTATATTTGTTAATAAAATGTGTTTTTTAAAATAAATGAAGACAATTAATCAGTGTTTCTGTTTCTCCATGGCACCTAGCCAGAGGCCACCAGGCAGTCAACTGAAGTTTAGAATGTATTTGAAAGGCTAATTTAAGGTGAATTTAGATGGATTCAAGATTTATAAGCACTACAAAATCCTGACTGGAGCAAAGTTCAAGTAAGTAATCCACTGCACACTATGCAGACAAAGTGCTGCAGCTGAAACTTCCCTGTGATTTAGTCTACAGTCAATGAGAATTTTCAAAACAAGGAGGAAGACTGAGTTTCACTTCAAAGGTCTTCTAATAAGTGGGAGGATTATACTCTTTTAACCAGTTAAGAAGGTTAGATGATTTTGAGTTAGTGGCTTTATATCCATCAATAATTCTAAGTTTAAAGATAGTATATGCCAATATATATGTTTTAACTGTTTAATGGTTGCAGTATGCCAATGCACCTGCTTTGAATATTTGTCACTGATCCAGAATAAATCATTATTTTTTCTGAATTATTTTCTGGAAACCAGGTTATTTGTAACACATTTATTTATCGAAGGCAGGCTTTTTTTTAACTGAAGACACATCTTTTTACTCTTCTTTTTAATTCTTTAAAGTATTGCCAGTAAATATAAATGATATAGACTTTGATTTTGGTACCTTTTACCCCTTGCATGCTAATACCATATGTATATTTGAACAAATTAGGAGGAAGTTTCAAGTAACAAAGGTACTGCCAAAGTAAAAAGCTGAGGATTGTCAAACTAAACTAAAAAAGATGCACTCAGGAAATGGCTATACATTTTCCTTTTTTACATAATAATATTAGAACTACCCTTTATCATATCAAGTGGTTCTTTTAAAATTTGTTTTGCTCACATTTACTATTATTAGGGCAGTCAGAAAGCCCAGTTATAAAGAATTACTTCTGCATTATATTACTGTACCTACAGTGAAGTCAGGGTACCACATGTACATGGAATTCACGAAGGATATCAGAGAATATACTGTAATTTTGCCTCTCTATCAGAAGCTGCAGCAGGGCAGGGGGCAGGAGCGGCTCCATAGAACCCAGTGCTTATGGGGAGTCAGCTTAAAAGCTATGCTTAAAAAGCAGCTCCCCCTGAGAACCAGCTCTTACTCTCCCCGCCCCCCTCCCCCATGCTGCTGCCTCTGATACAAAGGCAGCAAGGAGTGGGTTGTGTGTGTGTATTCGTTGGGATTAATCAATAAACCCAGGCTTATTGGTTAGTCATTTAAACAAATATACACTAACATCCTTAGTAGAGATCATCTTAATGCTACATGTCTGTACAGAGCGTAGTACAATGTAGCCTTGTTTCATTATTGAAATCTCTAGACTCTACCTAAGTACAAATAATAATACTTAATATGTTAAGGGAACAACTTTGACTCCATAATAGCAACAATGGCTGCATCTAGACTGGCATGATTTTGCGCAAATACTTTTAACAGAAAAGTTTTTCCGTTAAAAGTATTTGTGCAAGAGAGTGTCCATATTGGCATGTGCCTTTGTGCAAAAGATTTGCTTTTGCGCAAAATCATCCATGCCAGTGTAGACGCTCTCTTGCGCAAGAAAGCTCCGAAGGCCATTTTAGCCATAGGGCTTTTTTTGCGCAAAAAATTAATGTTGCTGTCTACACTGGCCCTCTTGTGCAAGAATACTTGCGCAAGAGGGCTTATCCCTGAGCGGGAGCATCAGAGTATTTGCACAAGAACCACTGATTTTGTACATTACAAAGTCAGTGTTCTTGCACAAATACTCGCAGCCAGCGTAGACAGACGGCAAGATTTTGTGCAAAAATGGCTGCTTTTGCGCAAGATCATGCCAGTCTAGATGCAGCCTATATGTATAATTGCTATTATGGAGTCAAAGTTGTGTGTGTGTGTGTGTGTGTGTTTGAGATTTTTGTGTCTGTCTGTGTGCCCATCCATCCATTTGTGAATCCATTTGTTCAAGAACTCCTCCTAATTGGCATGCAGCTTCCTCCTAACTTAAAACAAGGTCAGGGTTTGGTTGTGCCAGGATAATGGGATGTGCCTGGAATGTGACTGTTTCTCAGAAAATGGAGAAGGAGGGGTCTGGTAGGAGGGAAAGTTAAACTATCGAATGACTACAGGAGGGCAGCAAAGGGCCAAAGATGGGGACCAGGACAACTATAACCCCATTGAGCCAGCAGGGGATGAGGTGGAGAAAGGGACAGCTATCCACTATATATTTGAGAGAGTTAGTTGGTGTGTCTGTTTGTCTGTGCATCTGTTCCCCAGCTAGGGGATATGCACACCTCCCTCAGCGGTGCCTGCTGGAGCTGCAGCAGCCATGGAGAG
Organism: Pelodiscus sinensis; assembly: GCF_052426305.1. Taxonomy (NCBI): domain Eukaryota; kingdom Metazoa; phylum Chordata; order Testudines; family Trionychidae; genus Pelodiscus; species Pelodiscus sinensis. The sequence goes on from NC_143052.1 coordinate 48,379,159, forward strand.
GTGCTTCTCACCTGGCCCCAAACTGCTGCAATGAGAAAGGGCTGGGATTGTCCTCTCTCCCCAGAGTAGCCTGCATACTGAACCCGCATCTCCAGCCCCACCCTATAGTAATGATTTAAATGAACCCAAGCAAAATCTTATATTCAGTCACCAACTTGGAAAAGCCTAGAAGTGTATTTTGTATTGAGTATTATAGCTTCATGTTAAATCTTCCTGCAGACCTATGGTAATCTGGATTTATATACAGGTACTCCCGTTATAGACAACCATGACTTAGCATTGCAAATGTTTACTAACAGATTCATTATTACATCTATACAGTAGGAGAGGTTAATTAGTCTGTAGTCTTGTAGGAGTCCTGGGTTCAGTTCTTTGCTCTCCCATGGGCACATTGTGTGACCTCAGGGAAATCACTTCATTATAGAATCATAGAGCTGGAAGAGACCTCACAAGGCTCATCAAGTCCAGCCCCCTGCCCAAGTGTTAGCTGGTGGCTGGGGTAGTGAGTGGTCTGTGAGCCCTATCACACCCGAGTCTTTAGCTGCTAGGACAGAGTCCCTTCACAGCGGGCAGCCAGGGAGGCTGACGGGTGCCCCCAAAGATACACCCGAGTCTTTGACTGCTAGGACAAAGTCCCTTCGCAGCTGGCAGCCAGGGAGACTGACGGGTGCCCCAAGGTGGTGTAGAGAGAGCTCGTTACACCCGAGACTTGACTGCTAGGACAAAAGTCCCTTTGCAGCGGGCAGCCAGGGAGGCTGACGGATGCCCCAAAGAGTCTGCCCCGTGGAGGCGGCACGACTCAATGCTCAGCTCTTACTGCGTTTACCCCTGACTGGCTAGGATTCTTTTGATTGTGTTTGGTTCTGTTACAGCAACAGGAGGAGTCAGGTTAAAAGCTTAAACAGTTACTATTTTTATTGTTACAAGGCAAGTTTAGCTGTTAAATGTTACTGCTGTGTTACAGATGACACAGCCACTACAAAAGGCAAGACAGAAAATACAATGAAAAGTCACTTAAAGGTACCATGAAACCTTTTTGGTTCTCTGAGCTCCTATTGAATGCACGCAAAAATAGACACCTAGCAGGTATATTCTCAACCCTGCGATCCTTATGCCGGCGAAGCCAGCGTTTTTCTCAATCCCAATGGGAAGCAGTCGGTACGAGATGAAGGCGTCCCTAAAGTCTCGGGGGTCCAAGACCGCCTGACCAGCAGGTATATGGGTGGATCTCCAATTAGAGTGGGGCACAGGGCCCCACTTTATACCCCTGTGGTCACGTAGACACTTCTCTTGTCATTAAAATGCCAATTAAGTTGGAACATCTTAATTTGCACCTATGAAGTGGAGGTAACTAAATCATTAGGGCCAGACATCCTTTTTCTGATGGGGCGACAGATTCCTCTTCTGGGACGGTGTGTGTAGGCGTATCAATACTGGTACCAGCCAAAGGTAGTCCAAGGCCCCGATCACCTGCTGGCCCAATTGCCGCTGTTATCTGGTTCCTGTCTAGCATCCAGGGCCATTGTTATTCCAGCACCTCTGGAGGCCCTGGAGCCTTTGAAGACAGAGTTTCGCTCAAGGATTTCTCTCTCCCAAGGATGTCAGAGGTAGGAGGTGGCGGGGGAAGAGTGTGTGTGGGGGGGAGTTTCTGTCTGGCTATACCAAGGCAGGATCAATCCCAACTAAATCAACCTAGCAAGGGCTTTGTCAAGCCAAGACTTAAAATCTCTAGGGATGGAGATTCCACTACCTCCCTAGGTAACCCATTCCAGTGCTTCACCACCATCCTAGTGAAAGAGTTTTTCCTAATATTCAACCTAGACCTCTCCCACTGTAACTTGAGACCATTGCTCCTTGTTCTGCCATCCATCACTACTGTGAACAGTCTTTCTCTGTCCTCTTTGGAACCTCCCTTCAGGAAGTTGAAGGCTGCTATCAAATCCCCCCTTACTCTTCTCTTCTGCAGACTAAACAAATCCAAATCCCTCAGTCTCTCCTCATAGGTCATGTACTCCAGCCCCCTAATCCTTTCGGTTGCCCTCCGCTGGACCCTCTCCAATGTGTCCATATCCTTTCTATAGTGGGGAGCCCAGAACTGGACACAATACTCCAGATGTGGCCTCCCCAGAGCTGAATAAAGGGGAATAATCATGATCTCTGTGACACAGTCTTTCGCGGATTGTTATGTGAATAAATGTGCTAAAAATTAGGAGGTGCTCAGATATTGTAGTAACGGAAGTCATATCTGGACCTGAGGTAGATACTAACTTTGAATAATTTCCATTGAATTAGCAGTGGAAAGACTTAAGTAGGAGCCGTAAGCACTTTGCCTGATAGTGTTTGCGGCACTGGTCCCTTTTTATTTTCTGTTGTATTTTATGGGCATTGAAGCCTGGCACACATATCCTTTTGTCTCCCTTTTCTGGGCTATATTTCATTCTGGAGATATTGCTTATATGTTAAGAAGATGAAGTTAAATGATTCAATGTGTGTCCCTTTGGAGAGAGGTTGGGATTCCGTTCTCTTTAATGAAATGCACTGAGGTAAACCTACAGCATGTAAATGGTGGGCACAGCTTTTAGGGAATTGAATTGCTTGCTACATAAATGCTGTGGGAAAAAAGACTGAAATAAAATAGGATGTAATAAGTGTGGAAAATGGTGGCTTAGTATTCAGACTTTAATTCGTAATAACTACCATTGGGCATATTTCTGCATTTCATTTTTATTTTCCATTTGTTATGTATGTGTTTTTTAACTAGGAAGAATAGTGTTTTTATCTATGTGGAAGTCAGCTGCAAGGGTTGGGTCAGTAGCTGCTACATGTTGAATGAGTTCCTCTGCAGTGAATACACAATCTGGTTCAGCTCATCAAGGGTGCAGTTCAATCACTCCTAGCGAGAGGGGTTTTAAGCTGGGTGAATGTGAGTCTCCATGAGCTGCACTCATATTTCTTGTCCATCAGAAGAATGGATTAATGTGGTTTTTCATCTGATAGCTCTGAGACATTCTTAAGTGTTGCCTTTATTATCAGCTGGTGGTACAGCCTGCTTGATATAGAGTGGATGCTTCATTAACCAAAGCCTGACTGCATCAGAGAGGCACTATAGATTCTAGGCCAGGTTGTGTATTATTAACTCACTCCTGCACAGTTCTAGGCAAGGAAGCCAATGAGAGCTGAGGATGCTGAGCACTTCATGAAACATCTCAGCACCCCGCAGTACTGAGCCCTAAATAATGGTGTTGAATTAAAGCAGCATATTAAATTTCACAGTCTTCTTTATAATCAGGTAAGGGGAAAGGTCATACTATATCCACCAGTGGTTCAACAGTAGTCAAGTTTCATCTATATGTATGAAAAGCAGCAAAATGTAGTTTGAGGAATGTACTTTTAAAAATTGATCTAAGCACTGCAAAAGCACTCGTGGCCTTTTAATATGCATTCTTGCAAAATGTGATTGCACAAAACATAGACATTTCAGAACAGAAAGTATATGCTAATTTATCTGCAGCATGTCAGTGTGAAATGGAAAAGTTTGTCATCTTTCTAATACAAATGAAACAGAAAACTATCACCAACATGGGACAAAGCATTCACATATTTTGGAAACAATTAAGACTGAAGATCAGTAAATGGTCAGAGGTAACTGCAAACATATTGATACTGTCCATCTGGAAACATAGATATTTTTATATTTGTAACTAATTTATTATCTATTTGAGAGAGTTGGTCTGTCTATTTGTGTGTCTGTCCAACCATCTGTCCTTCTATTCAAGACTCCTCCTTAAAGGAAAGAACTAGGACCACCAAATTTGGTATGCAGCTTCCTTTTATCCTAACTTAAAGCTAGGACCACCACATTTGGCATGCACTGGCCATGGACAGGCACTTCTCACCTGGCTCCAAGATGCCTCAGTGAGAGATGACTGGTATTGACCTCTCTTCCCAGGGCAGCCTGCATACTGAACTCTTCATCTCCAGAGCAGGACACAAACAACACCCTGGCAAATCTTCTAGTAGGTAGATACTTCATAACAGGCATACAAGATATATAGCCTGCTATCCTTAATTTTATGATGAAGTCATTTTATGACACACTGTGACTGGGTTTTAGATTTTTCCTGCCTAATGCAACACTGCCACTGAAACCAACTGAAATGAATGACCTAAATTCAACAGGAATTTTGCCAATTAATAAAGACCCACCCACATAGCTGAGTTCCAGACCTTTAAATAACATTAGATAACTATCAGCTGAAATACTCAGCACCTTATAGGAAGTGTACAGCCCTTTGCTGGATCAAATCATTACTGATCACATTGGGGCAGGTAGTCCTAACTTACAGGACCAGTAGATGAATGGGATCAGAAAAGATGCAGAATTTGGTCCATGATGTGTAATGATAATCCAGTACTGACCAGCCAACGTGTGTCCACATTTCAAATTGCTGGTGAGATTCCTGAGAAACAGTACAGTTGTTTGAGCTCTGTGCTCCTGTCCAAAACTAATACCCTATATATTTGTTCCAATCTAAAAGAGGAGTGAAAAAAAGTATTGAGTTATCCTTTTTTGTGCTCTTTCCTTTTGTTCATGGTGAGCCATAAAAAGAGAAAAAGCTTAACGGGGCTATAGGTGTTCATCCCAAATGAAATCAGTGAACACTGTAGGAACTATAGAAATGTATTTAAAAGCTTTTGAAAGGTTATTAATGTCTCGATCTCTCATTCTTCCTCCTCCATCCCAAACTGTGTAGCCATACCTGCACTGGGAAGGTCTCGGTACATGGGGAGGGCAGTGCTTCTCCAGGAAGCTGAGTATTTCTTACCTGTCTATCTCTGCAAACAATCCACATAAATTTAAAACAGAAAGAAAACCTGCTGCTGTCATGCAGCAAGGAGTCTATTACGAATCCCTGGGTGGCATGGAAAGCATTTAGACTCATTTCATTCACATGTCAGGTAAAGCCTTTCATTTAGAAGTGAGATGAATGCTGAATAATGGATCTTTTGAGTAATGTAATTAAGAATTCATTAAAGCAGCCTTTAAAATAAAATATCCAAAATGCAGTACATGTATGCTTCCCAGTCTAATGTAACAGAGAAATAAAATGAATGAACAGAAAACAATATCATGATGCTGTTTACACAATTCTCATATTAAAATTAAATAAACATTCAATACAATACATATTAGGAATGATTTATGGCTTCCAAGCAGGTGGGAAGTATTTGGATGTGTGGAATGAGTTTATTCCTTTTTGGAGAGAACAAAATGTATCTAGACTGAGGATATTCTTTCTAAGTCTATTTTATAGAACATATGCACACTGTGAAATCATGGCCCCACTGAATTTCACCCATAGGGTATGTCTACATTAGCCCCCTACTTTGAACTAGGGTGGCTAATGTAGGCATTCGAACTTGCAAATGAATCCCGGGATTTAAACATCCCGGGCCTCATTTGCATGTTCCCGGGCAGGCGCCATTTTTAAATCCCCTTAGTTCGAACTGACTGCCCACAGCTACATGCGGCAGTCAGAAGTTAATCCGAACTAAGGATTTAGTTCGGATTAAGTTCGGAACAAAGTCGTGTAGAGGGGGAGGAGATTTTAAAAGATTGAGTTACAGTGATGTAATTTGAATATATGGAGACTTGTGGTGGAAAGGGATCAGTAGTGCAGTCCTAAACCCTTTGCCTTCGGTCATGGTGGGGATGGGAAAGAAGAAACAAAGCAAGAATAGATTTGTAAAGACGTGGTAATGAATGAGGCTCCTGATTATGCATGCATGACTGAGAACAAACACTGGAAGACAGTGGAGAGTTTTGTTAGCTCAGATGCCTTTGCTTGGGTATTCAGTTTAGCATCAGCAGCAGGTTGGGAAAGGGGGAAGAAGATGTAGTGAGCTGGGTTGCATCTGACATCAGATTCAAGAGAAGGGATGTTAGGTATCAGGTAATTGAATAGTCATGTAACTGCATGAAATCTTTGTGGTTATGTGACAATTTGATAGTCCCCAGGGGTGCGGCCACCAGCCAGTGCGCTCCAGCCCCACTCCTGGGGAGCCCCCTGCCATGTGCTTCTGATAAAGAGGCAGCAGCGCTGAGTGCCAGGGGCAGTCGGTCCACAAAGGGAGCCGATTTAAAAAACAACCCCCCACTTAGACTGGCTGCCTGCTGCCCCATGCTGTTGCCTCTGATACACAGACAGCAGCACAGGGTGGCAGCAGCCCCTCTCCATGGGGAGTCCGAGCTCCCTAAGGACAGAGGTTGACAGAGGGCGCTGTTATCCCCGGGGACAGGGGCTGTTGCTACGAAGCAGTCTCTGTTCATGGTGAACCCAGGCTCACTGCAGACAGAGGCTGCTCCACAGGTTGCAGAGCAGCCTCTGTCCATGGGACGCTCAGGCCACCATGGAGAGAGGCTGCTTCATGGAAGCTTCCCCTCCCCCCTCTCCTACTGCTGCCCCTAATAAAGGCAGCAGCATCAGGGAGGAGCAGGCGGCACTGCAGAGACGGTGCTGAGGGAAACCAGCTATTTTAAGCCAGCTATTCCCAACACTAGCTCCTGCTCCCCCTCTCTTGCTGCCCCTGATACAGAGGCAGCAAGGGGGTGGGATGCATGTAGTTGATAAGATTAACTGATAAGCCAAGGCTTATTAGTTAATCATATAGTTGACTACAAGTAGACTTCCCTACTCAAGAACTGTCCTGTGTAACAAATGGATCTAGTAGAGGGTGATCATCTGCTGAGAGAATCCTGAGGTAAAATAAGTGGGAACTGAATTGCTGTAAGGACCCCTTATTGCACCACACATCTCTTGCTAAACTGATCGCTTTCCTCAGAAGCCTGGGACTTGCCAAGACTCCTTGTATTGGATGATTATTCTTTGGCAGAGGCAAGCAAATTTGGCCCGCAGGCTGCATCTGGCCCACCAAGAGCTCTCTGCCTGCCCAGTCCCTGCACACTGCTCAGAGAAGCCAGCTGCAGAGGGCATGTGCTTCTGAGTGCTGCGAGCCTTGGGGGAGTGAGGGAGAGGCTTTGCACACTGCTCCTGCCCCCCAGCACAATTTTGCAGCTGCCATTGGCCAGTTTCCAGCCAATGGGAGTTACCTGTTTGAAAAGCAGGCAGCACATGAAGTACCTTTCCCCTTCTCCCCTCGGGCTTGAAGCTTTTAGGGAAGCACATGGCCTCTCTAGCCAGCTGCTCTGATTGGTGTGCTGTGGTGGGACAGGTAGAAAGCTTGGCTGAGGAACCTGTTGGGCTGCTGGTTTGGAGTCACCTAGGTGAGCATCTCCTGGCCAGAGCCTGCCTCTGGCAATCCAGCCCCTCCCTGCCCCTAACTCTTTGACCCCCTACTCCACATAGCCCAAACTCTCTGTTCCCCCATACCTATACCCAAACGTCTTCCCAGACTCTGCCCCCAATCCTCTGCCCTGTTCATAACCCAAATCTCTGCACCCCCATTTCACAGCCCTTCCCAGTCCCTGAACCCCTACTGTACCCCTCTCCCAGGTCAGAATCCTCTCCTCTTCCTGACCCTGTACCCCCTCCTGAACCCCAATTCTCTCCCCAGGTAACAACCTCCTTCTTCACCTAAATTCCTTCCCAGATCCCATACCCCTCCTGCACCTCAATGCCTTACCCCAAGCTTTCTTCTGCACCCAAGCTCCATCCCAGACCCTGCATCTCCTCCATTACTATCATGAAAGAGTGTGGCCCTTGACCACTTTTCAAATTCTGGGAGTGATCCCCTATCAAATATTATTGCCTATCCTTGTTCTTTGGGATCAGCTCAGAATGCAATAACCACCATTGCAGCCATGAGAATATTATAGCTATGGGACCAAAAGGTGGGATGGTGAATGCTGTACTGCTATAAGACTCTGGTACTTTTTATTTCAAAGCTTACGTTTCCCATTAGGGCAAAGGACCAGTTTGAGGTCCTGTCTGAAGAAGTTGAGGAATTAATTTCAGATGTCTCAGGGAGACCATTTGATTGATGTCCTGGTTACCATTTTGTCCACAGCTATAGCTATACTGGGTTTCATCCAAACTTCCCTTTAATACTACATAGGTCCAACCATTTAAATCAAAGTCCCATCATTCCAAACAAAGTGAATGATCAAGGAGTTATCCTTCCCACATTTTATCTGTTTTGGTCAGAAGAGTAATATCAGTGTCAGGACTTTTTTTATGAAGCTTAACTTTGACCACATTCATGTTCCCTTTCCCTCTTATTGCAAGTTCCTGCCAATACCCAGGTCATTCTTCATTTTCCATAGAAAATATTTACAGGAAATAGGGAGGGAGATGAGAATGGGATATGAATTGCCATGCTTTAAGTGAAAAAAATGGAAAAGGCCATCTGTTTTCTCTTACATGTTGCTTCACAAATAGATAAGAGGGTTCAGCATTCCACAGAAGGTGTTCAGCAACTCGCAGGCTCTGAACGTAGGTTTCCAGTAGTACATTCTATTCATATCAGGGTCTTACAGGGTTTTTTTTAGCTGCTCTTGGACCCGGCCTTGCAATACTATTTCTGCTATTCCAGCAGTAGAATTGGAAACATTTTGTACTTCAAATCATGGGCCTTGGAAAGGGTGGTTTCCTCGCACTACCATAAAGGCTTCACCTATGCAATGCATTCTTTTTTCCCCGTGAACCCTATTGGCATGTGTCTGGGGGTGGGGTGGGAGCAAGAGCCTTACCCTGTTTCTAACAGTGCTTGCAAAGGACTTTGAAATCAGAATTCTGTCATTTCTTCAGCCACCTGACTAGCTGTTCTTCAGGATTCTTGAATTTTAAAAGTCAGTCACTACACAAAAAGCAGGACCCAACTGGAGCACAAATTGCTTTCCATATAGGAAACTGTGAAATAGTCAGATGTGTTAGGCCTTAAGTTGCCTTAATCTGACCATCCTCCTGATCTTTAAGTTTCCCTGTGCTCCTAGTGTGTTCAGCATTCACAAAGCACATCCAATGGCAAAGGCTCAGTATTCCCAGAAGTTTAGCCTGTATTTCAAGCATGATCATATGCAATGGAACTAGAAGTCAGGAGTTATGAGCTTCATTTCTTGCTATGCCACAGTCTTCCTGTATGAAGGTCAAGTTACTTAACTACTCTGTGCTTCCATTGCTCCACTGTAAAATTGGATTAAGAAAACCTAATTAATAGGAGTGTTGTGAGGCTAAATTCATTAATTTTGTAAAGCGCTTGGAGATACTCGGAAGGAAGGTGCTACAAAATTGTAAAGTATTTTAATGCAGTGTCTCCAGAGAGCAGACAGATTGAGATCTTGTGTCACCGAGAAATGGGGCAGCTCTGCTTGCAGAACAAGTTCAGAGAGGATGGTAGAAAGCCACCACCACAAGAGCCACCACACAGGTCCTCCAAGAGGCAAGCAGGACCATTCTTCACAAATGGATCCATCCCACTCAGAGACATTTCTGGGATGCTGCTTTAAGAGTCCCCAGCAAAGCTGGAGCCTTCAACTCAGACCACCTGGGCCTAAAGGAGGATTCAGCCCTGAAGGGAAGAGCCCATATTTTCATTAGAGACTTAGAGAAAAGCCATGTTCAGTGGCGGTCCCCTGTGTCACTTGTAGTCAGTCAATTGCCATGTGTGACAGACAGGCTAAGTTGAGCTACAGGCAACTTTTTTTATTATTATTTATGGTTAAGAGACTGGGAATAGTCTGTGCAGCTGGGAAGTCAACCAAGCCCATGGTGCTTCTAACAAGCCAGCAGCCATAGAGGCAATTTATTGAAGAATAAAGCCCAGAGCTAGAAATTCATAGGGAAGAAAAGCAATGATATGTTTTACATTACAGAACTTCCCTCTGTCTGGGTATCAGCTTCTGAATATTTCAACGACGTTGCCTCTCACATCTCATCTACATATCCATTGAGGAGTGTTGAGCAGAAATTGCCCTTTGTTCTCAAGCGCAGAATTAAACGGGCTTGCAACTCAGTGCTTTACTTCGACCCCGCTACACAGAATGAGCTTTGTGACGATTTTAGAATCGCCTAATCTTTGCTCTTGTCAAACTAAACTGTGGGATTATCGTATGGAACTTTTTCAGATGTCCACATTAATCACACATGACAATCAATCTTTTATTCTACCCAATAGGGAGCTTCTGTTTTGTGTTTTCTGGGCTTTATTTAACAATTGTGTTCTGCAGTTTGTGACATTTGTTTTGCATTATGCATCATCTTATGTGGGGAAATCAGGAAAAATAAGGTTTACTTTAGTCTCTTCTAGGAATGCTCTGATTTTCTTTTCACCTTCTCTGTCTAAATCTGCCTGCTTGTCTGTATCTCTATCTAGGCATTATAGACTATACCGCATGTTTGACATTGGCATGATATTGTGATATGCAGCCTGTTACAGCAGAATACTAATTCCCACAATGAGGCAATCATGGCAGTTTCAGTGATCATAAAATCATCAGCTATCAGTTTTAATAGCTAGAGTGAGGTATTGTTTGCACATCAGAGATAAGTTATAGATTCAGGCCCCAATCCTGTAACTGGATCCAGATGAGTGCATTTTTGCACCTGGACAGATCCCTTTTGAAGCAACGTGGTTCTTTAAGTTTGCTAGCTGCAAAATGGAGTGATTTAATATAATCTGAAAGATTTTTTCTTTTATCAATAAATGAAACAGGGAGAGATTTTTAAAAGAATAAAGTGCAGCTAGGCAAATAGCTCTCATGGACTTTAAATAAAATCAGCTATTTCCTCATTGCTTGGCTGATCTTTTATATGTATCCCAGCCTCTTATACATGAAGTTAGTCAAAATGTTAGCAGGGCCATATTGTCTTAAAAACGAGTCCACCCAGCATGTAAGAATTACCCTTTCTTTTTCAGTGGGAAATGGCATTTATGAGGTAACAATGTGAAATTGGAATACAGGATGCTTTCCTTGTGCAGGTGTTCATTGCAATGATCTTAAGCACAAACTTCTTGCACCCCAGTGATGAATATACGCAGGTGTGATGGCTTGCAAATCTCTTAATAGATTTCCCATTTTCCAGGCTGTATTTCACCAGCAGCAGCTTAGTAGGTGCATTTTGGGTGATCAGAACTCACTCCCTCCACTAGCAATCTCCTGTGAAAATGTACAGTGATTGCAGATGCTACTGGTGCCTGCTATTGCAGAAAAACGGGTCCTGTTTAGTGGTGCTAGCAATTTACACTTTTCCTTGTATTTTCAAAATAAGATTTAATGTAATGACCTACCAGCACTAACTGTTTGTCCCCCAGCTTGTACCCTGTTTTGAAGATTGAATAATATATGAATGTTATTGGGGAGCCATATGGCCCCTGAGAGTAGCTTAGAGTTTCTTAGAATTTGGGATATTTATAAAGGTATTTTACTTAGAAAGAATAGCTACAGTAACACATGTTCAAAGTAACATGTTTTAAACGGCAAGTAAGAGGATTTTTGTTTGCTGGATTGATGGCTAAATATAATACAAAAACTGCAGCACATTTTAATTTTGAGTACATGAGTGGTCACATTCAGTAAAGAAAGGCTTCCTCCTTTAGTTCAGAAATCACTGATGTGGTGGCCCATTGGAGACAATGAGATCTATCTCATCTATGCACGTTGTTGCAAATTAAGGACCTCCAATCCTCACTTAAACACGAACTTAACTCTAAGAACATGAATGGTGCCACACATTAGAGTGAATTGTATTGATGCAGATAGGCATTATTGTCTCCAAGAGCTGATGGACCATCACACTAGTGATTCCTAATCCTCAATAGAAAATAAAATGGCCTTTTTCCTGGTTCATTAACACTTCCCTAAATAAATATTGACAAGATTTGAGTCCATTAAGATCTTTTATAGAGTGATTTATAGTGAAGTACACATGCATTTACAGAATGTGCTTTTCAAATGAGAGATGGGGGTAAGCAGATTTGCACAGGGCTGGTTAGAGTAACTTAAATTAAGAGACACCTCGTGACAGGTCATGACATAAAACCCAGACAAAAGAGAATGCAGTTATACTAAGACAAAAGACTGAAAACAACCTAAAAATCTCATAGAACAACTACTTACACTTCTCCTATCTGTGTTTTTCTGTCTCTGTTTCCTTTTTCTCCACCTCCACCAACCCTCTTCTCAGTTATTAAAAGGAAAATGCAAACAAAATGTTCATACATATAGTCAGTGGGACGCAAGGAACCTTTTTTAGTCTGAAACTGTGTGACGCCCTCTAGAAAATAAATTGTCCCCACTTTAGGATTTTGACACTCTGAGATGCAAACTATGCCATTTCTTGGGGGATTTTCCCCCACCTCAGATAGTTTGTTAATATCGGAAAGGCAAATGGACAGTGAGGCCTCCTCAATCTTGGAACCATTTCAAAAGCAACTTGAAATGCCCTGACATCTGTACTTCAAACAAAGTAATGTTAAGGTTGTGACACCAACCAACAAAAGGCTAACACACTGTCTCTAGCTTACCCTGGTGTGCTTAGGTAATGATGGGCTCTCAGATCTATGCGTGATGTTATCATTATATGTTCTTCAATAACGAGGCACAGAAGCATGAATTGAATGTAGTATGTTATCCTTTAGCTTTGATTTTCCTGGTTTGGACTATTTTTTCTCCCCCAGCCTTAAAATTAAACATTTTTGTATTTATTAATTGTATAAAATATTGATAAAGTTTATGCCATAATAGCTCTTTAAAGATATTTAGAGTTTGGGGGTAAAGATTTCAAAAGTGCCTTGATATAGCAATAAAGTGTCAAACTCAGGTGTTTTTTAAAAATATATCTCCTATGTATTAAAAAGACTGAGCACCTAACCAGGGACAGGCATGAGTTAGCATCCAGAAATAAATTTCTGCACAGTTAGGAATGTTCAGAGTTGGGGTTTTGTTCCGAGAACATTTCTGTTTTTAACAAAACAGCCACTGCAAATTGCTTCACTAAATTTTATGTGACAGTTAATCCAGAGCTGGAATTTGGGATCTGAAGTTTCACCACAGCCACAGTAAAATAATAAAAATAATTAGACAAAATAGAGCACAAGTAATACCCTCATATTTTTATAAAATAGGCTAATATCAATCGCTGTGTGAACCACTATGCCTGTTTAATGGTTAGCAGCTTCCAGTGTCTCTAAAAAGAGAATTCACATGTTTCTCAGTAAAGCCAAAGACAAATTGGCTCCTCAAAAATAATATTCAGTATTTTTATACTCTTCAGTTACTTTAAACCAAAATATTAACTGTTCCTCTCTTCTTACATTTATGATGTTAGTGTAGTAAGTTTTTCCCAAAAAATGTTTTACATTATATTATTTTTTATGTAATAATACAAGCATGCCCCCAAAAATGCAATTTTGCAAGCTTTTTAGCTGAAGTTGTAACTTTGAGACTGGGATCATGCACAGACTTGAATTTTCAAGATTGTGATAATAAACTAAACTTAACACACTACCCATCTAATATTTGTAGAGAAGGGAAGGATGTCATTTGCTAAGCAGTATATTTACCTATTGGTTGATGATTCGGTCATTTGAGGGCTTTGATCTAGGAACCAGAGGCCTTTAAGAAGCAATTTCTTGGATGACTCCTTTTTTATGTTAACATTACATTATGTGAAAGAGAGATAGGACCTTATTACTGTAGGACACATTCCTTGTTAAGAGCGTTTGAAGGTGATATTTGTGGAACCTTCCTGGTTCTCCATGGAACCAAGTAATAAGTTCTCTCTCTTCTACAGAAGGAAGTACCTATTATTATATACAGAAAACCCTCACCATTCTCAGTAGATGCATTCCTGGCACCATTGCGAATAGCAAAATTTGTAAATACTGGGAACTGCGGCTCCCAGCCCGTGTGATATGCTCCCCACAGCTCTGAAACTCACCACACAGGCCAGGAGCTGCAGGGAACTCACTGCAGGGGTCAAGAACCATAGTCCCAGCCCCCACTACTCTCCCTTAAGCTGGAAGACACCCACAAATAGCTATTCCACACACCGAGAGGGTCTTCTGTATAATTTTTCAGTTCCTGAGGCAATTGTCTTCATTCTATTCTTTTTACAACTTCTCCAGATGTCTCTCACAGTCAGCAGCAGACAGCTCTTTCATTTGTTATTTAGTCCTAAAGCTATTAGAAAGAAATGTGTTAATGAGAAATTATTCTGAATTAGGTCTTTTATGATGTATAGACAATCTCTTGGGTAATCCCTGGATTGGGGACAAACAGCAACTATGTGTCCTAAAAACACTATGCCAAGTAATTTAACTCAGAGATGCAAGAGCTAAATATTTTGAAAATAATTTCTTGATTATGCCAACTTACACCAGTTAAGGATCTGGCCCATCTTTATTGAAATCAAAAGAGTTATGTCAATTTATGGTAGCTGAGGAGCTGGCCTTTGAAATTTAGCATGTAGGGGTTATCATCTAGGTTTGCAGTTGAATAACCAAGGCAGAGACTTGCATCTATTTTCTCTATTTGGCAGTGTCTTCAAAAACAATTCATAACATTTGTACTAGTCAGTCCAATTGCTGGATCCAAAGAAAAAATATTTGTGGTGGGGTTATAATAGGGAAAGCAAAACAAGTACATTGCTGACCTATCTTATTTCACTTGTTGCCAAAAGGGCTAATATATCAGGTTGTTTAAGGAGGTTTCAAGGTTCTTGCTATAAAAACCACATTCTTCATCGTTTAGTAACAGCAGCAGATTCCTTGACACAATTCTCTATCATCTTCTACATTAAGAGGCTCTATGTTGTGCAGATCATCTCAGTGGAATAATGCAGCAGTGCAAAGGAGCACTAAATCAAATGATAAATTGAGTGTAACATCGATTATGTTAACTATACATAGGAATACATACATTTGATGGTTATTATGACACATGAATGTTCAAGACAAAAAGTGAAAAATACATTTCATGTTCTACATTTGAGAAAATCTGACAGTGATCAGCAGTTTGCATCTAGCATTTAATTCTATAAATCTGCCAGTGTTTGCAGCATTGAAAGCCTGATTCCAAATGGAAAGGTCATTATCATTATTAAATTTTATAAGAAAATCGGTACGTGTACCAATATCTATTTAATAACTGAGACATCATGAATGTCAGACTTAACACACTTTGCTGGGTGCTAATAACTCTTTAAATGTACCCTTGACTCGAGTCAAAGGCAGTATTGGAAATTTTATATTCTCTGAACTGCCTGGTAGCATTTAAAAGTATATCCATAATAGCTAGGTAAAAATATAGTGACTTCACACAACTTTACCTAATTAGGCTCCTGTTACCAAATATTATACTAAACTCCTTTTTCTCTTTCCATAAGACCTAGGATAAAGATAGAATCCCAACAACCCTGTTCTACTTAACTATTACTTCAGTTTTTATTAGAGTATATTGTACTTATGCAAAACATATATGTCAGCAATGACAACAAAATGAAACACTTTGTACCCAAGTTAAATATTGGGCACAATATTTGCATCTATGTCAAAATGACTTCTTAAAGTGTCTTGGTGGAATGGTATTGTCTAAATATATTACATGAATTTATTCAGCATTTTTCCAAAAAAACTTTTGTAGTTCTTGCATTGTATTATCTCTACTTCAAGCCCAGTGATAAGTTGATAGAGCTTATTTCTTTTTCTATTATATATTTAAATTAAAAATAGAAAGATGTAGTTTCTATTAATGAGTTTTGTAGGGGTCTTTTAGTATTCTGTCCCTAGGCAACTTCCTTATTCAAAATGAAGTCTTCATAAGAGGTGCTTGTGCACCTGATTAATTCATAAATGGGGTTGAGGGCTGCATATTTGCACAATTCTTGTTAAATCATGGAA
This sequence comes from Pelodiscus sinensis, assembly GCF_052426305.1. Lineage (NCBI taxonomy): Eukaryota > Metazoa > Chordata > Testudines > Trionychidae > Pelodiscus > Pelodiscus sinensis. The sequence continues at coordinate 48,395,017 of NC_143052.1, forward strand.
GTCTGCTATTTCTCTAAAGGATGTATTGCAAATTGTGATGCCCACATTATGCACCTAATCACAGCCATTCTGTGTCAGTCCCAAATTTTCTAAGTATTCTCATCTATGTGACAGCCATCTCATGAGTTAAAGGTCAAGGTCCATCAGAAACATTTATACCAATGTAGATGAAAAATAGATAGATGAAGTGAATACTAAGATGGCTTAACCCTGTACTGAAAAAGCAAGATTAACAAATGTATAATGAATGACTAGAAAAATCAGGAAGCAATATATAAGGTAATTTAAAAAATTTATGCTAACTAGATATGGACCAAGATAGGCTATGATCCCATAAACACTGGGATCATTTTACTGATTAATACGTGGCCTACAGATTGTTGTTCAAACTTTAAGCTATATTGGTTAGCTATAGGCAGCCACAAAAGTTGCAGTTTTCTCTCTTCTGACTGGTTGAGTTTGGATTCAAATATTGCTTTCTGCAAGGTGCTAAACTCCCAGTTGGCACTGATGGCGTTGAGTGGCCAATGTTCAGTTTGATTTTCTTTAGTGTTTTCAGATAGATATAATTTGCTAGACTATTTATTAGGCAAATAGAAAAGGGCCATAAATGTATTCATAGCAAATGGCTTTAAAATTCAAATGAATATTACTTTTTGTGATAAGAATCCAGCTATAACTTGTGTCTCTGTCATCAAGATTATGGTTATGTCTCTTCAGCTAAATGGCCAAAATCACATGACATGGACCATTCGTTACATATTATTGTTTACCATATGGCTGGTAGCTCCACTCTGTCAACCTGGGTACTAATGCATAGGATCTCAGTGGGAAACAAATGATGGTAGGTGACCAGATTGGCTTACCAGGGAAATCCTTGGTGAGCTTAAACACAAAAAGGAAGCTTACAAGAAGTGGAAATTTGGACGGATGACTAGGGAGAAGTATAAACATATTGCTCGAGAATTCAGGGGACTTATCAGGAAGGTGAAAGTGCAGTTGGAATTGCAGCTAGCCAGGGATGTGAAGGACAACAAGAAAGGTTTCTACAGGCATGTTAGCAATAAGAGGGTGATCAGAGAGAGTGTGGGGCCCTTACTGAATGAGGGAGGTAACCTAGTGACAGATGATGTGGGAAAAGCTGAAGTATTCTATGCTTTCTTTGCCTCTGTCTTCACGGACAAGGTCAGCTTCCAGACAAATGCACTAGGCAACACAGTATGGGAAATAGGTGGACAGCCCTTGGTGGGGAAAAAACAAGTTAGGAAATATTTAGAAAAGCTAAACATTCACAAATCCATGGGCCCGGATTTAATGCATCCGAGGGTACTGAGGGAGTTGGCAAATGTCATTGCGGAGCCTTTGCCTATTATCTTTGAAAACTCATGGAGATCGGGAGAGATCCCCGATGACTGGAAAAAGGCAAATGTAGTGCCCATCTTTCAAAAAAAGGGAAGAAGGACAATCCGGGGAACCACAGACCAGTCAGCCGTACCTCAGTCCCCAGAAAAATCATGGAGGGGATCCTCAAATAATCCATCTTGAAGCACTTGGAAGAGGGGAAAGTGATCAGGAATAGTCAACATGGATTCACGAAAGGAAGTTATGCCTGACCAATCTGATTAGCTTCTATGATGAGGTAACTGGCTCTGTGGATATGGGAAAGTCAGTGGATGTGATATACCTTGACTTCAGCAAAGCTATTGATACTGTCTCCCACAATATTCTTGCCAGCAAGTTAAAGGAATACGGATTGGATACATGGACTGTATGATAGATAAAAAGCTGGCTAGACTGCCGGGCCCAAAGGGTAGTGATCAACCGCTCGATGTCAGGTTGGCAGTTGGTTTCTAGCTGAGTGCCCTAAGGATCTGTTCTAGTACCAGTTTTCTTCAACATCTTTGTTAATGACCTAGATAAGGGGATGGATTGTTCTCAGCAAGTTCACAGATGACACTAAGCTAGGGGGAGAGGTAGATATGCCGGAGGGCAGGGATACGGTCCAGAGTGACCTGGACAGATTAGAGGATTGGGCAAAAAGAAATCTGATGAGGTTCAACAAGGAAAAAGTGTAGAGTCCTGCACTTGGGACGGAAGAATCCCAAGCATTGTTACAGGCTGGAGACCGAATGGCTAAGTAGCACTTCTGCAGAAAAGGACCTTGGCTTAACAAGGAGATCTTGCATGATCTCAAAATAAAAAAGGAGTCATATAAAAAATGGAAACTAGGACAAATAACAAAGGATGAATATAGGCAAGCAACACGGGAATGCAGGGGCAAGATTAGAAAGGCAAAGGCACAAAATGAGATCAAACTAGCTACAGGCATAAAGGGAAACAAGAAGACCTTTTATAAATACATTAAAAGCAAGAGGAAGACCAAGGACAGGGTAGGCCCACTGCTTAGTGAGGAGGGAGAAGCAGTAACAGGAAACTTGGAAATGGCAGAGATGCTCAATGACTTCTTTGTTTCGGTCTTCACCAAGAAGTCTGAAGGTGTGCCTAACGTAGTGAATACAAGCAGAGAGAGGGTAAGTTTAGAAGATAGGATACACAAAGAACAAGTTAAAAATCACATAGGAAAGTTAGATGTCAGCAAGTCACCAGGTCCTGATGAAATGCATCCCAGGATACTCAAGGAGCTGATAGAGGAGGTATCTGAGCCTTTAGCTATGATTTTCGAAAAATCATGGCAGACAGGGGAGATTCCAGAAGACGGGAAAAGGGCAAATATTGTACCCATCTATAAAAAGGGGAATAAGAACAACCCAGGAAACTACAGACCGGTCAGTTTAACGTCTGTCCCAGGGAAGATAATGGAGCAGGTAATTAAGGAAATCATATGCAAACACTTGGAAGGTAATAAAGTGATAGGGAATAGCCAGCATGGGTTTGTGAAGAACAAGTCATGCCAAACTAATCTGATAGCTTTCTTTGATAGGATAACGAGCCTTGTGGATAAGGGAGAAGCGGTGGATGTCATATACCTAGATTTTAGTAAGGCATTTGATACGGTCTCGCATGATATTCTTATTGATAAACTAGGCAAATATAACTTAGATAGGGTCACGATAAGGTGGGTGCATATTTGGCTGGATAACCGTAGTCAGAGAGTTGTTGTTAACGGTGCTAAATCCTGCTGGAAAGGGATAACAAGTGGAGTTCCACAAGGGTCTGTTTTGGGACCCGTACTGTTCAATATCTTCATCAATGATGTAGATATTGGGATAGAGAGTACGCTTATTAAGTTTGCAGATGATACCAAACTGGGTGGGGTTGCAACTTCTTTGGAGGATAGGGACATAATTCAAAATGACCTTAGCAAGTTAGAGAAATGGTCAGAGGTAAACAGGATGAGGTTTAATAAAGAGAAATGCAAAGTGCTCGACTTAGGAAGGAACAATCAGTTCCATACATTCAAGATGGGAAGCGACTGTCTAGGAAGGAGCATGGTGGAAAGGGATCTAGGGGTCATAGTGGACCACAAGTTGAATATGAGTCAACAGTGTGATGCTGTTGCAAAAAAAGCAAATATGATTCTAGGTTGTATCAACAGGTGTGTTGGAAGCAAAACTCGTGAAATCATTCTGCCGCTCTACTCTGCACTAGTTAGGCCTCAGCTGGAGTACTGTGTCCAGTTCACATTTCAAGAAAGATGTGGAGAAATTGGAAAGGGTACAGAGAAGAGCGACAAGAATGATTAAAGGTTTAGAGAACATGACCTATGAAGCGAGGCTTCATGAACTGGGCTTGTTTAGTTTGGAAAAAAGAAGATTAAGGGGGGACATGATAGCGGTTTTCAAATATCTAAAAGGGTGTCACAAGGAGGAAGGAGAAAATTTGTTCCTCTTGGTTACTGAGGACAGGACAAGGAGTAATGGGCTTAAAGTGCAGCAGGGGAGGTTTAGATTGGACATTAGGAAAAAATTCCTAACTGTCAGGGTGGTCAAATATTGGAATAAATTGACAAGGGAGATGGTGGAATCTCCCTCTCTGGAGATATTTAAGAACAGGTTAGAGAGACATCTGTCAGGGATGGTGTAGACGGAGCTTGGTCCTGCCTTGAGGGCGGGGGACTGGACTTGATGACCTCTCGAGGTCCCTTCCAGTCCTATTATTCTATGATTCTATGACCTGGGGATTACAGTGGATGAGAAGCTGGATATGAGTCAACAGTGTGCCCTTGTAGCCAACAGGACTAATGGCATATTAGGGTGCATTAAGAGGAGCATTGCCAGCAGATCTAGAGAAGTGATTATTCCCCTTTATTCGGCTTTGGTGAGGCCACATCTGGAGTATTGTGTCCAGTTCTGGGCTCCCCACTATAGAAAGGATGTGGACGCTGTGACGTAGTGGGGATACCTGGCTGGTTTCTATGCTGCTGGCTCTGGGGTAACCCCCACTGGCTGCCGTGGGTACCACGACCCAGCAAAACAGGATGAGTCACTATGCAAAGGGACCTCTCAACCGGTATGGCCAGACACCCTCCATGGAGAGGAACAAAGGAAGGTGGAATGCTGCCCTGGCTGGGGGGCAGGGCTGGAAGAGTGTTGGTTAGTTGCTGTCTGGGAGCATGGAGGAGACAGCCTAGGGAAAGGGGCTGGAGTTTAGGGGCCCAGTCTCCCTCCATCTCAAGGGGGCCTGAGGCATCCTAGCCCAGGTCTGTGACCAGATTACATCTGTGCTTTGCTGTATCCTGGAGAGGCAATAAACTTCCTCTATTTCACTGGCTGGTGTAGTCTGTTTGTGCCATTTCAGGGTGCAGGAGACGGGGGACCCCCAACACGCCGTCACAGACGCATTGGAGAGGGTCCAGCGGAGGGTGACCAAAATGATTAGGGGGCTGGAGCGCATGACGTATGAGGAGAGACTGAGGGATTTGGATTTGTTTAGTCTGCAGGAGAGAAGAGTGAGGGGGAATTTAATAGCAACCTTCAACTTCCTGAAGGGAGGTTCCAAAGAGGACAGAGAAAGACTGTTCACAGTAGTGATGGATGGCAGAACAAGGATCAATGGTCTCAAGTTACAGTGGGGGAGGTCTAGGTTGGATATTAGGAAAAACTCTTCACTAGGGCTATGTCTAGACTGCAGGCTTCTTTCGAAAGAGGCTCTTTCGAAAGCATCTTTCGAAAGAGCCTCTTTCGAAAGATCGCGTCTAGACTGCAGGCGGATCTTTCGAAAGAGAAATCCGCTTTTTCGAAAGAGAGCACCCAGCGAGTCTGGATGCTCTCTTTCGAAGACGGCCTCTTTACATTGAAGAACGCCTTCTTTCGAAAGAGGAACTTTCGAAGGAAGGCGTTCTTCCTCGTGAAACGAGGTTTACCGCCATCGAAAGAAAAGCCGCGTTCTTTCGAAATAATTTCGAAAGAACGCGGCTTGAGTCTGGACGCAGGGGAAGTTTTTTCGGGAAAAGACTACTTTTCCCGAAAAAACCCCTGAGTCTGGACACGGCCTAGGAGGGTGGTGAAGTACTGGAATGGGTTACCTAGGGAGGTGGTGGAATCTCCATCCCTAGAGGTTTTTTAAGTCTTGGCTTGACAAAGCCCTGGCTGGGTTGATTTAGTTGGGATTGGTCCTGCCTTGGGCAGGAGGCTGGACTTGATGACCTCCTGAGGTCTCTTCCAGCTCTATGATTCTATGATTGGGTGGTGAAGGAGGTGTAGCCTACAAGCAAAATGATCAGTGTGTTGATTGGCTCATCTCTTGTGAGCTGTTTGTTGTTGGTTTTTTTTTTTATGTTTTCATTGCTCGCAAAGTGTAAAATGGAGAATTGCAAGAAAACTTGTTGAAAAGTTGGAGGTATTTAGGTCAATGTCAACCCCCACCCTCCGCACCCCACTGACTTTAGTAGGACCAGGATTTTATCCATGGTGTCCTATGAATAGGAACAGTAGGAAGTATCAAGAGTCAGGCAACCCTTTCTGTGTATTTCTAAACCATGCAATTTGTCTCTTTTTTCTGCTACAGATGAAGTGCCTGAGTTTCAATTTGGCCTTAATCTCACCTTCCTTTTTTGGCCCAAACAAGTACCAGAGCAATTGATGTAATTTAGACTTCTTACTACATAATTGCACCCCCATGTTTGGTGGTAAAACAGCCAAATAATGTCAATTTGGGTGCAGATAATGGTGGGAACAAAACTGCAATGGCAATTCTTTGCAATTTGGGGAAGTAAAAGAGAAACTGGACTTTAAACATGTTGTCCAAAAAGACATAAGATACTAGCAGGGAAAATGCAAGGGATTAAAAGAAAACCCTAGGTGATAAAAAAGGTTGGCATAGAAGGAATGTTCTTTCTGAAGAGTATTGGTAGGAGTAGGAGTGGCTCTGGCTCTTTGTATTAATCAGTTGGATGGTGCCTGTTGCACGCATGGATCAAATTCACCCTGGTTCTTAAACATGTGTCCAACTATAAGTACTGAGTTGTCCCATTGATGTAAGTAGGACTATTTGCAAGATTAAAATTAAGCAAGTGCTTAAATGCCTTGCTGAACTGGGACCATTATGCAGGAATGTAATGTCCTGTGGACTAGGGTATAACTAGTGTAATCCCCAGGGAGTATAACTTTTTTGTGAGAAAGGAGAGTTGCTATAGAAAGTGAGTACTATAGAGCTGCCTGGTGTTCTTTGTTTCAACTCACTAGGGTGCTGTCTTTGCCTATATTATTATTACTGCTTGCTCTGCAGTAATTTAACATCTCAGAAAGCTAATAGTTCTCCCTAAATTGTAGCCTGCATACCATTACTGATAGTTACAGTAGAGTACAAAAATCTATTTGCACACTCCAGTGCCTATAGCTTTTTGGAAATGAAAGAACATCAATAAAAAATAGCTTATGTCTTAGTTTCTCAGATTTCATCTGTATATTCTTTTAAGTTTCAGCAATACTGGAGCAAACTCAGCCCCCCAACAGAAGCAATACAACTCATATTGAAGTTAATGGGAGCGATACCTGATTACATTGGTATCAAATTTAGTCCATTATCTAAATAGCTCTGAAGATACTTCTAGGTAGCTAGATCATAGCCCTCATTATGTCTGCTTTGTGCCACTCCACATCACAAAGCAGGTTTAAAGCTTTTCCGAGAAGACATCTGAGGATTCTCATTTTTGTGAGAATCTTCCAGTGCAGTATAGTTGTTTCTGCACCCACAGTTTCTAGTATAGGGGGATTGGTGGGGAAAAGGAATATAATTAGATCACTTCTGTCCCTTAACTCTTTGGCAGCCATAACTAAGAGCAGCTCTTGCACAACTTGAGCACAACTCCAGGCTAGTGCTGATTGCTGTGCTAGCTCCCCTGAATGAAGGTGTCCTGTTCACTGTATATGCACAGGCCAGAAGAGCTGGGCCACCACTGCAGTGAGTCGATATGTCAGAAACAATATTTTGCCATTTACATTGCAATATAGCTGAAAATAATTGGTCCTCCATAAGTTAAGCAATAAGCAGAGACCTGAGAAAGGCTGACCAATAAAAAGTTGTTTTACTCTAATGCTTGTATGTTGTAATCTGGGAGAAGCACATGGGAGAGGCATACTTCAGATCACATTAACTAACATTCACATCAGTAATTCTGTAGAAATCTAGAAATCTAGAAATCTGTTATGCAGGCAGGCATGATGACAGAAGTCCCATTAACCAGGGGGAAATAGCTTGATGTACTATGACAAAAACATATTCAACCCTTGGCCACAGGCTAAATCATATGTGAATTTGTTAATCACATATTGCACGTTGCAGTAGGTTTTCAACATCTCTTTGAGGGGTTCCTCATAAGCAAACAGAATGGATAGTGTCTCAGCTTCTACATCAGCACAGAAAGCAGTGCTATAGACAATGGATAGCCAATGTAACTAGTTATGGGGATAGTCTGTTAATCATCATCTCTGCTATTTAATTTACGTCTAGATTGTACTAATTTGTGTCCCCATTTTGATAGTTTGTTTTGCTTCTTCCATTATCCTTTTTTTATCTGACACATTTTCTTTTCCCCATTGTCCTGCACATTCTTCTTAAGCCACACCCACTGCCACAATCCTTTAATCACCATCACTATTCATTTGTACCTCCTCATTGGTCAAATAGCACTTCTTTAGCCCACAAGAAGGTTGGATAAATCCATTAAAAGATCGTGAAATGCTCAGTTTCTATGAGAATTGGGCTTGTACAAGCATTTATGGTAGCCCAATTTTGCAGATATAGATACAGGTGCCCTTGCATTGGTGCTGAATGCTGTCACTACCTTTAGCTCTAGCACCTCTTTGTAACCCTTCCATTTGCCTCTGATCTTTTGTGGCTCAGCCTGCAGCCTTAATTCAAACCCTTGGCTGGGCATCATAAACAAATCCAGGGAAGTCCAACAGATGCTGAATAGTAGAGCCCTGTGCAGATACAACATTTTGTATCCCCACCTGCATCTATATCTGCAAAAATGAGCTGTGGATATCTGCAGCCCCATCTGTGGTTGCAAATGCCTGAAGATATAAAGGGATATCTGTGGATTTGCAGGTCTCTACCATCTTGGGGTAGTGAAATCTTTTCCTTCATACTAACAAACTCTATCTCAGGACTTACTTTGCAGGAGCCTATCTTGCCATGTGCTCCCTCCACCCACCCCTTCTGTTTGTGTAACACAGGGCTTGTCTCATTAAGAAAAACCTGTCTCCTCTGCCACCTCTCCCTCAACTGAGCTTCTTCCGTCTTTTTATTATGGCTTCATTTTGAGCTCGCTGGCCAAGAAACAATTAACGACTCACCTCCCCAGGTGAAAAACAGGACTAATTGGTTTCTTTGGCTAGCCTTCCACGTGATGAGGGTTAAGCCCCATTACGCTATCATAGATAAACATATGATCTTATCGTTTTTGCATATATACTGTGACAAAGCTCCTACGAAAACTTGATGGGTCCTGTGTTTCCTGGCAGATCTGCTTGCCTCAGATGCTCATAGCAGCCCATAGTTTTAGGCACCATGCCCAGGGCTTTAGTTTGCTGGTTTTTGAGCTCTTCTCATCAGTCAGCATATGATAAAATAGAGAATAAACTCCACCCTCCTTTCCCTGAGTGGAAATAAGGAGATGAGTGTTGAGGGGAACCTGGGCCCACCCTCTACTCCAGGTTCCATTCCAGGGTCCTGTGTTAGTAACTGCCTGTGTGGGTCCCTGATACCTGCTATAAGACAGCTCCAAGACCTCTGGACTACTTCACCACACCTTCCCCAGCACCTTCCATCTCTCTGGTTCATCCTCCTAGTGTTCAGTAGTTGTCTCCTTTCCTTCTACTCTCAGCAGCACTTTCCTCTGTCCTCTCAGCTACATACACACCCTCTGCAGGCAAAGCTTCTTTTATAGCCAGTCTGAACTGGCTTTCTTAATTACCCCACCATGTCCTAATTAGCCTAGGCTGGCCTGACTCTGCAGGCCTAGTCAATAGCCCCAGGTGTTGCACTGCCTCTGATTGCCTCTGCTGGTTCTGTACCATCCCCTCCCTGTTACTCAGGGAACAGAGATCTCCTCAGTCTGAGGCTAATGTTCCACTTTTCCATTCTTTTTTCTCTCTCTCATCTGACCCTGTCACATACTCCCCCCCCACACACACACCCTTCCTTTCTTTTTTGGGGGGGAGGGGTGTGTGGGGAGCTACTTCTGTTGTGGCAGGCAGGCAAGCCTTGGCTACGCCCATATTCTGAGCAAGGCCACTCCCTGTGGCACCGGGGCCTGTTGCTAAGAAGACACAAGTTCCCCTACCACCGCTAATGATTCCCTGCACCCTGGCACCTCCTCTGCTGAGGCTGCTGTTCATGCTCCTGACACCTGTCCGACCCTTGTTCTTTGCTCAACCCCTCTCCCAACCAAATGTTCCACTCCTCGGCTATGTCTAGACTGCAAGCCTCTTTCAAAAGAGGTGCTGCTGCCTGCCCTTTGCAGAGACGCGTGGTTAAAGGGATGCCCCTGAACACCCATTGCTCTGCTTCTGCAGCTGCCTTTGCTGTCCCTCTAGGAGGTAAGCAAGGCATTGCAGTGCTTGTTTGGAGTGCTCAGCTTCCTGGGACACCCCAGCAGGTTTTTTGTTTGGAGGTTTTTCTGTTTTAGACCCGTTTTTTTGGCATGGAGCCAGAGCTGCCCCTGGGCAGGCGATGGCCCCACGCCATCATATTGCAAGTGTTGCTGCATCTGCATGACACAGTCATGAGGCTACTTCACCATCTGGACCCAGACCAGAGGTACGAAGGGATTGTCTGTCATGCAGCCCCACTGCCCTTGCCTCCAAACTTCTTTGTGGACAGGCATGTTTGGAGGCTTGACACCAGCTCTGATGGTGGGACCGGCTCGTTATGCAGCTCTGGGATGACCAAGTGTGGCTACGCAACTTCCGGATGCGAAAGACCACTTTCCAGGAGCTGTGTGCCTGGCTCGCCCCTGCTCTGCAACGGCAAGACACCCACCTACGGCCCGCTATCCCCGTAGAAAAGAGGGTCACCATTGCCTTCTGGAAGCTGGCAACCCCCGACAGCTACCGCTCCGTGGGACACCAATTTGGAGAGGGCAGGTCTACTGTTGGATACATTCTGATGGAGGTAAGTCATTGTCTGGGGACAGTCACAGTTTGGGGTGGGCGGAAGGGAGACTGTCAGGAAGGGCAAAGTGGAGTATGAGTGGGAGGGAGCTCCTCCACTCACCCTGAATTGTTGGGGGGGGAGTTCTGAGGAGGGAATTCCCGGGGTGTTTGAGAGGGAAGGTGGGTGGTGGGTTCTCCTCCTAAGAGATAAGGCACCCCTTCTAACATTTTGTTGTCTGTCTCTTTCTGCAGGTGGTGAGGGCCATCAATTCGGAGCTGCTGAACAGGCTTATCTGTCTACCAGATCTGGACAGCGTCATGGCCGGCTTTGCTGCCCTTGGTTTCCTGAATTGTGGAGGAGCGCTCGATGGGACACACATTCCAATCTGTGCACCGCCCCATCGAGCAGCCCAATTCATTAACAGAAAGGGCTACTTTTCTATGGTCCTCCAGGCCCTGGTTGACCATCGTGGCCAGTTTTCTGACATTTGTGTTGGGTGGTTAGGGCGGGCACATGATGCCTGCATCTTCAGGAACTCGTACCTCTACCGGAGGCTTCAGGCAGGAACATTTTTCCCACATCACGACTTTGCGGTTGGAGATGTGCACATGCCGGTGTGCATAGTGGCTGATGCCGCCTACCCCCTGATGCCGTGGCTGATGAAGCCCTACACCGGCCACCTGGTTGCGAGCAAGGAGCAGTTTAATGCTCACCTTAACTGGGCTCGCAACCAGGTGGAATGTGCGTTCGGACGTTTAAAAGGCAGATTCCGGTGCTTGCTCACACACCTAGACCTGGGGGAGAGCAACATCCCTGAGGTGGTGGCCGCGTGTTGCATTCTCCATAACCTGGTGGAGAGGAAAGGGGAGGCCTTCCTACCAGGGTGGGGTACAGGTGCTGATGGTCAGGAGAGGCACTTTGCCCAGTCCCGGACAGCTGCTATCCTCCAGGCTCACCGATCTACTGTTTGCATATGGGAGGCCCTACGGGAGCAATTCTCAATTGGAGGCCACTGACTCTACTGAGGGGCTTCTGCCTGGGGACTGGGCCCTGGCCCAATAGAAGCTTCCCTCCACAACCCATCTCCTGACTCTGTTTGGAGAAATAATAAACACCAGGGTTTGTCTCAAAATAATAAGTTCTGTTTTATTTTTTTAAATATCACTCACTGGAAAATAATATAACTGTTGCAAACATAAAAAAGCTTTTGTTCATTTTTGATGTAGAAAATATACTTTCATGCCAAACTATGTACAATAAACATTTTGTTTAACACATTCCTTGTCATTTAACTGGGGTGATGGGGGTGCTTGAATCCTGGAGTGGGGAAGGGGACTTGAAACATGGAGTGGGGAAGGGGATCAGGTTGCACGGTGCTTGCCTGATCTCAGTCTCCTGCTTGGGCCTCGTGTTCGGGGTCCACCATGGCCACGGGATTGGGTGGTGCGCCTGTCGGTTGGCTGGATAACAGCGGGTAGGTGCTCTTGGGACTAGGAGGCCTGGGGGAGAGGAGGGCCAGGGGGAGAGAGGGGCTGGGGAACTGGGGGGCTGGGGGAGAGGGAGGTCCAAGGGGGGAAAGGGATGCTGCTGTGGAAGGGGGGTTTGGTGGGGCAGGGTCATGGGGTGCTGGAGGAACAGGACCAGGCACAGGAACAGGCAAGCCGCAGACCTCCCTGAGAGTGGCACTCAGGGACGTGCGCTGCTGGACCAGCTCCTCCATCAGCCAGTCATGCCACCGATCCTCTGCCTCCGCCCTCTCTCGCAGGATGGTGTTGAGCTCCTGCACGGTCTCCACATGCTGCCTCAGGATGCCTGCATAGACACGCCTGTGTCTGTGGCTCCCATGTCCCTGAGATGGAGGTGGGGCTGGGGTGCTGCGGCCCTCTTGCACGGCTGGTCCGGCTGTGGAGGAAAAGAGGAAGACACAATCAGTCATAAAAAAACTGGACTATGTAGCACTTAAAAGACTAACAGGATGGTTTATTAGGGTATGAGCTTTCATGGGCCAGATCCACTTCCTCAGATCAGAGTAACACGGCTACATTTCTATCACAATCAGTCATGTGTGCAACAGCTGTCCAAAAGGGCATGCCCTCTCCTTGAGACGGGGGAATCAGACATTCTGAAGGTAACACCGTGTGTGACCTGGGCATCAGCCTGAGCATTACAGGTTTCCCTTGTGCATCACCCACTGTGCACCCACCTATCCCCCTCCTCCCCCGGGTGTTACACAACCTCACTGCATTCACCTGCTGCTTCCTCTCCTGCGTCAGATGACACCTTGGAGACCTCTGGGGTCTGTGTGACTGGCTCCAGGGTTAGGGTCGCTGTCTCCTCACTGTCCTCCTCTGGCACCATGGCCCTGTCTCCAAACTGCTCTGGGTCCTGCTCTGGCACGTCCACCACAGGGTCCGCCAAGCCTGACTGAACAAGACGCTATGGTGTGCGTGCTTCACCACCACCCAGGATCTGGTCCAGCTCAGTATAATAGGGGCAGGAGTGGGGGGCTGCCCCAGAATGGGAGCTATCCTCCTTGGCCTTCACATATCCTTGGCGCAGCTCCTTAACTTTGGAGCGCACCTGGTCCTGGGTGTGGGGGCAGTGTCCTTTCTGGGCCAGGGACTCTGCCACACGGCCATAAATGTCCGCATTTTGCCGCCTGCTTTTTAGGGTTTGTAAGGCCTCCTCCTCTCCCCAGAGCTCGAGAAGGGTCTCGAGCTCTGGCCCAGACCATGATGGTGCCCGACGTTTGGAGCCCCTGGTTGGGTCCCCAGAAGGCTCGCTAGAAGGGCCAGGAGGGTCTTGGGGCTGGGACATGCTGCACTTAACCAGCCGTGTGCTCTGGCTGCTTTGCTGCCACAAGTGGCTGTGAGGGTGCCTGTCCCTTTAAGAAATGGCTGCAGACAGGAACCAGAGACATGCAAGCCATGCCCCAGATTGTCCACCAGGGCTTCTTCCTGGAGGCCATTATTTTCGAAAAAATGGCCTCCCCGCGTCTACACACTTATTTTCGACGGATCTCCGTCGAAAAAGGTGTTCTTCCTCGTGCAATGAGGTTTACCGCCATCGAAAGAAAAGCCGCGTTCTTTCGATTTAATTTCAAAAGAACGCGGCTGCAGTCTAGACGCAGGTGAAGTTTTTTCAATAAAAGGCTACTTTTTTCGAAAAAACCCCTGAGTCTGGACACAGCCCTCCTGTTTCCCCTCCACATCTTTCTCTTACTCCTTTTCCTGATCCCCCTCCTGTTCCTTCCCCTCCTCCCCTTCCTTCTTTTTCTCCCCTTCCTCCTATCCTAGATCCTCTCCCTGACTTTTCCCTCCACTTACCCTATTCCTGACACCCCCAGGGTTGCTGCATTTACCTCAGACATTGGCGCCCGGGGTAGCTGTTCTCATTTCTCCCACTCCCAGTACGTCTGGGGCTGTTCTCCCTCCAACACTGCCCCTACCATCATTGCAACATGGTCCCTGCTTGCCTATGTCAGTCAGCCATGGGACCTGTAGAGGGGTCTATCCTGAGCACATTCAGGGGCCTGAGGTCCTGATGCACTGAAGGACGAGATGTGCAGCTTCTTGGAGGACATTTGTCGTTCCTAGAGTAAGGTAGTTCTCTCCCTTCAGCACTGGGGAGACTTCCATCTCACCATCCGGACTGTAAGGGCCACTTCTGGGGAGGGAAAAGGGACTAGGTGGCAGGAGGCTGAGGCCTATCAGAGGATCCACTGCCTCTATAACACCCAGCTCATGTTCAGGTTCAGTCATGGTTTGCTGTGTGGTCCAATGGAGGCTGCCAGTGCTCCCACCAGCAAGAAACTTCTCCAGTCCTCCCAATGCCATCATTCATCTTTGCCACACTAAATAGCCAGGGTTGTAGGATGAGCCTCCATAGGTGTTGGGTACATCATATTCCTGCAAGAGACCCATACTGCTCTGGCCACTGAGGCTAGCTGGTGGTGAGAGTGGAGGGACAGGGTCTTTTTTAGCCACCCGTTGGCTTGTCAAGTTGGGGTTCAACCCTTTTCTCCCTGAACCTAAAGCCTGAGGTACTGGGGACTGCCAAGGTCATTCAGGGTCGCCTGCTGTACCTCTGGGTTCGGGTGAAAGGGCTAACGTTACATCTTCTTAACATTTACACCCTCCACTTCTTCCAGCAGAAGACTGCTTTCCTCAGCTCTCAGAATCCTCACGAGTGCTTGATCCTGTGTGGGAATTTCAACTGCACCCTCAAGGAACAAGAACAGACAGGGAATGAGCAGTGCCTGGCTACCGTGGATGTCCTCAGGGAGATTATAGATCAATACTCCATGGTGGACGTCTGGCACAACCACCACCTGGAGAAGGACACTGTGTTCACCTTTGTCCGGGTGGAGGCTCAACAGTCATTTCTCTCCCGGTTGGACTGCATTTACCTTTCTCATCATCATCTTTCTTGTGCCCACTCCTCCAACATTTGGCTGACCCTGTTTTCAGACCACCTCTTGGTGGCTTTGATTGCCTCTCTTTCTATGGAGAGGCCGAGGCCAGCCCAATGGCATTTCAACAACAGGTTTCTGGAGGACATGGGCTTTGTAGCATCCTTTCAGGAGTTCTGGCTTGCTGGGGGGGCACTGGTGTGCCTTTCCCTCAGCACAGTGATGGTGGGATGTGGAGAAGGTGAGCACATCACTCTTCTGCCGCAACTGCACCCAGGGGCCCAGCTGGTGGTGGGATGTGGCGATAGAGCAGCTGCAATGCAAGGTTTTAGAGCTGGAGAGGCATCTGGCCACCAGGAGAAGTGAAAGGAGCTCCGGGCCCTCGTTGACCTTTGGACCCAGGGTACCTTTGTTCATTCTCATATCGATCACGGCTCCCACTTCTTTTACACTCAGGAGAAAAAGAGGAGGGCTAAAAAGCATATCGTCTGCCTTCTGGCAGAAGGTAGCACCCCCTTCACGGATCCGGTGGAGATGCACAAGAGAGTTCAAGCCTTCTAGGCCTCCCTTTTCTCTCCTATTCTGACTGCAGAGTTTTCTGTGACGAACTCCCCACAGTCAGGTGGCTGGAACTGGCTAGAGCTGACTATCACTCTAGCTGAGTTCTCAGAAGCCCTCTGTCTCATGCCCACCAGTAAGTCCCCAGGCATGGATGGGATGACCATGGAGTTATAACACGTGTTCTGGGATGCCCTCAGCCAGGATCTTGCCAGGAGGGCCTGGAGGTGGAGGACCTGGATCCGTGTGTACAAATATTTCCAGGGGAAGATGGAGAAACCCAGCAGAGATCCAGTGCAGTCCTGGCCAGAAGAATTGCAGCATCAGCTGCTGGATCTGAGCCAGGAAACCCAGGGTTGGGATGAGGGTGTTGGGATGGTGCACCTCACTTACTCCTTCCCTGTCCCTCTGGATCTTTCCATTGGCCCCCTGGCCCTGCATGCCTTCCCAACCACCTCCCCCACTGTATACATTGCAGCTGGTCCCCTTTTTCGAACTGCACCAAAAAATCACCTGAATACACTCATGCTTCATATCTTTCACTTCCCCACCCTCGTGTCCTGCCCAGATAACAAATGGCAGGACCTCTTACCTCCAGTTGAGGGTGAAGAGCCCCAGTGGGCCAGTCTTTACCTTGGTTCTGTGGACCCCCCCAGTGATATAAGTTGGAGAATTCCTCATGTCACTGTGAGCATGGGTGTGTATTTCACTACTGTTCTCAACAATTGACCCTTCTGTGGCATGAGGGAGAACTTGGCTCACATCTATCTTGAGCGTGCCAGGTTACAGTTCCTTTTTCAGCTCCTCTAGAACCTATCGCTGAGGTTCTGGCTGCACTTCTTCCCTCATCTATTAATTTATGTGCACCCCATCTGTGGCCCCACAAAGTCATGGGACCTCCTTATCAACCTCCTCCCGGGTTTAGCCAAGATGGCCATTTACAAGACCAGGGAGCAGAGGTTGGCTGAGGAAGGGGTCTGCAATTATGGGGCTTTTTTCCGCTCCTGCATTTGTTCGTGCATCCAGGCAGAGTTCCAGAACTTTCAAGAACTTCAAGGGCCAGTGGGTGCTGTCCAGGGCTCTCTGCTTGGTTCCTTCATTTTAGCCCTTTGACCTCCACACCTGTCCCTATTTTTTTCTTTATTTGCCCCCCATAATCATTTGGTGTTTTGGGTTCTGTGGATCCTCCCCACAGGCTGGAGGAGGTCCTTTAGATGTGGATGGGCATAAGCCCACCTCCCAGACCCCAATAGGGCTACTTTTTTAAAGCCTTCTGCTCTGACCCTGTAACAATACATGTGCATAACTGTGGCCAGAATCTGGCCTGGAGCTATTATTGTTATTATTTTTGATGTTGCAGTCACACCAAAGACCCCAAAATGGTCTCTGCTCCAAAAGTGCTAACAGTCATGTAAAAACAACAGGCAGTAAGGTGAAAAACAGCCTATAAATAAATTAAGTAGTAATTTAAAAATCTTGCTGTCCTTCTCCAAATACCTTGCAACATTTGGCTCAGAAGCATTAATCACCAGAAAACCGGACGGATGGGACAGTGTTGAGCCATATACTTGGAACATCCTTTGTACATTTTTCTCCTCCATCAGCTGTACCCTATTTTAGTTTGCTTTTGATTACTCTCTTTTGTCCCTACTGGAGAACAGAACACTTGATGTGATGTGAGCAATAAGTGTTCCCAAAATGTCAACATTTGTAGCATCTATATATGGTGGCAGTGGAATGCCTTTTACATCTCAAAATATAATTCATTGAGTGATTTATCCTGGAATAAGATCAACTTAGAATAGTTTTGAGTTTGTCCAGTAAAGCATTTAATTCTGAAGACACAGCAAAAGAGACTAAAGGCGGTGCATGATATTCTAACTCCACTGAAATTGATGGGAATTTTGCTATTGACTTCAGAGGGGCCAGGATTTCATCCAGTACTTTTTGTTTTTCATCACATGTCAGTTACCTGCATACCTGCATAATGTGATGTGGATGAAGGAGTACAGCAAAGGACTGAAATAGTTAATAAAATCAATAAATGTGTGGAGTGTAGATGAAAACATAAACCAGACTGAGATTTTTTTTCCAGACCAAGATTTTTAAGTCTTCTGTATTTTGTCATTTGTTAAACCACAAATAGTTATAAACAGAGCTGCAGTTCAGAGAGTCTTTGTTTCTAACATAAACAAGGTATAGGGCATAGCTCTGTATGTCAGCCAAACATGACTATAAGTTCCAAAATGATATATATGTATAAAAGAAGTGTCAGACACAAATTGAAAAATTGTAGTTGGATATGAATAAATATAGGAAACACACTGAACTCCAGAAAGTCAGTAAGTATTTAGTAGAAAAATGGCCCAGACTGAATCCTTACAGGTACTATACTGTATTTGTGAAATTTATTGAATTCGGCATATTAAACCTCAGAAATTCAGGAAGTTTATACCATTTAGAGTATCATTATTCTTAGAAGAGCTTGTCATTCTTGTTCAGAAAGGTTGTATTTAAAATCAGTAGTGAACAAATGAAACTTTTCATTTAACTAAACTTAGTAAAGATAGCATTATAAATCTGAATTAAATGTAGAGCACAGATGATTTGTTTTAAAGAGAGGAGCTGTAGTTCACTCATTAATGGGAATAACTCTTTTCATGTGTAAAACTACTGTTTCATAATTATCAAGTCGCATAACCAAAAAAATCTGTAAACGATTCATTTTAAATACATGTTTAGTTTAATCAAGTAATTTTTTAGGACTAATACTGCTCTAAACTTAAATCAGGGAATGTCTAGTTTGAAATCATTATTTTTAATGTATTTTATATGGTTTCTCTTCAGAGTTAAAAAGAAATCAAACTAATCAGATAATTCTTTCAGCCTATGTGTTGATACCATGAACTCAATTAAGTATATATTAGATGGTAGCAATATTATTCAAGTAAACAATGTTCCAAATTTACAAAACCTGCAGAGGTCAGTATAATAACATCAACAAGACATTGCATGGCTATCTGAAGAGATTAGCAGTTCCAAATATTTATTATGAAAAAACACACAAAAATGATGTATTGTTCTTTCCATTAAGGTAAATCTAGCCGTTACTGTTCAGGATGAACATTCTTGTAAAGTTACTGTGCTGTAGCAAACACTCCAATTTTAAAAAGGATTTTTGCTTTTGTTTTTAAAACAACTTGATTGTACAAAGGTCACAGGGTCTGTAAATTAATATCAATGTGAAAATACTTAAAATTCTTTATTTTCTAGTGTTTAAGGCAAAGAGTTTATTACTTAATAGCCCTTTATATCTCATATATTTATGAGGTATAGACTACATGCACATGAACATATAACATACATATGCATATATGTGTGTGTGTATGACAGAGAATTTATATATCTACTATATATTTGAGAGAGTTTGTGTGTTTGTCTGTCCACGTGTATGTATGTCTGTTTGTTGAAGAACTCCTCCTAAATGGTAAAATCTATGACCACCAAATTTGGTATACAGCTTCTTTTTATCATAACTTAAAGTGCAGTAAGTGTTTGGTTGTGCCAGGAAAATGGGATATGCCGGGAAGGGGGTTGCTTCTCATAAAAACCATAAAGAAAAGAGACAATCACCAGGCAGGGAGAAGGGGCTGGCCAGGGATACTCCCTTCTCCCATTTGGCACTGCCCCAACCCCAAGCCTCCAACCTCCAGGCAGCTTTTAGGGAAGGGAGCAAGGGGTTAAAACTTCTCCAAAATGATTCATACAGGAACATTGCTGGCTGTTCCCCTTACTCCCTGAGGAAGGGGAAAGTGTAGACTTTGTTGCATTCCTCACTCTGACGGGGGAGAATAGGGGGCAGATGAACCCAGATCTGCCTCATTTGGGGGGCATGCTCCCCTCCCCCAGCTGTGCCTGCTGGAGCTGCAGTGGCCATGGAGAGGCGCTTCTTACCTGGCCCCAAGATGCTGCTGTGAGATGGAGCTGGTGTCTCGGGGCAGACTGCATACTGAACCCCTCATCCCCAACACCACCCCAGAGCAATGATTCAAATGAAACACGTACATTTTAATTTTATTTTACTTGAGTAGTCCTTGGGTAAATCTTCCAGTGTATATATATTACATTCATTATTATATTTTCAGTTAAATGTATTGTCTTTAAAAGTGTTTGAAGAAAGTTATTGGATGGGCAGCATGGAAAACTGCAGTTCGCTCTCCAGAGGCTGTCTCCTCTGTGCTGACCTGTCAATGACCTCAGCCATGACATTGAAGAACTACCCTCTCCATGGGTGAGAAGTAATTTGCTTCAATAGCTCCTCTGCCCCAGACATGTATAAAACAGAGACTGTAAACATATATGCTAGGTTTGTTTTGGCTCTGCCTGAGCTGAAACCATCAAACTCATTTAGTTCAGAACTTTCAGAGATTGTTGCAGAACTAAATCTGGATATCAGTCCAAAAGGTAAATGACAAGCTCTGAATTCAAAGCAGCCAAATCTCCACACTTCAAATGGAATGACAGATACCTGGTGCAAATGAGCCCCCTTGAACACGGCAAGATAAATGTCGTTCACCCAATGGGCTGGCTTTTCATCATGTGCTCAGATACAATATTGAAAGCCAGTCATATTACTGTATAGGTGAGAATTCATGATTATGTGGTGAAGTGTGCATGTGTGGGTATGTGTGAACATGACTCCTTAGTCTATCTATAACAATTCTCAGAGCATGAGGGAAAAGAGGAGCCTAGAATTTTTAAAGCTATTTTCTTCCCACAAAGCAGTCTAGTCTGTATGGGAAATAGGTCAGAAAATACATTTTGTGGAAGTTTTCAAAGGGAAATGTTAGCTCTTTGAAACAACACTTTTAATTAGTTTTTGTTTCAAAAAAGGTTCAAGACCATTTTTTTTCTCACAGATCCCAATCTTTTACATATGAAATGTGTATTTCTGTCTTAATGCTATCAAATGGTTTTGCTGTCAACCTTTAGAAAGCACGGGTCTGTATAGCCACAAATCGTCTACATTTCACGGCAGCTTATCAAAAATAGATCTGGCTTGGCCTAAAATGGACATTGCTTGCAAAAACATACAAAAGTTGTGTGCTACTGTCTGAAATAAGGATAGCTTAGTGAATGTCTTATTCTTCCCTCCTTCTATTCATCTCTTCTTTACTTGAATGAAAGTTGGGCACACAGATCAAGAGTGGTATTCAGCTCTATACTGGGAGGATTAATTTATGCTCTTGAGACTTTCTGGTTACACAGACCATTTTTTTTTCTTTTAGGGTATGGCTAGACTGCCAGGGGTTTTCAGGATACCAGAGGTATCCCAAAAAAACTCAGCTACATCCAGGGAACGTGTTTGCTCTTCTGCTTTTTTTGCGGAAGAGCAAATTCACTCTTTTGGAAGCCCCTGTATTTGTCGTTCTACAGGGAAGAAGGGAGTTTCCAAAAGAGGGTTTTTTCCAACATTTGGCCTAGTCTAGAAGGGCCAAATGTCAGAAAAGCCTCTTTTGACAAAAGAATCGGAAAAAGGTCGGCAAAATGAGTACCTTTTTCCGACAAAAACTTGTAGTCTAGCTGTACTATTAGATGCAAAGTTCACAGAAAACTCCCACTGGAATCAATGGGAGAAAGACATGGAGATCCTAAACTAGATTTTGGCTCTATGTGTTTTTTACAAATTTCTTAGCATAATCAGAGATGCACTGCAGGAAGAAAAGTTACCGCAGGAAAGAATCTGGTGCATGATATAGATTTGCGATATGGTGTTGTACATAGGCTATACATTGACTATGTCTGGTATAAGCCCATGGTGGCAAATTGAAAACATAAGTGATGGTACTCTACTAAATAAGTAGTGATGGCACTCTACTCCGCTACTCTCCACAATCCCAAAAGAGTTGGATATTTTTATTAGTGTAACCCAATACAAATTGTTTGCTAACAATTTTGATATTTACATTGGTATCATTAGGGTTCAGTGTTAATACATCGTTGCGTATACAGCTATTGTTTTTGAGTAACTACCTGATGTCTCAGGAAGAAATAAACAGTGCCACATTGAGAAGATTATCCTGATTGTCATGAAAAGGTGTTTTGTTTTTTAAACAAAAGTTAAACCCCAAATTCTGGCAAGCATGCACCGTATTAGTGATACATACAATCAACTACCTGCATGGTCCAGATCCTGAAAAAATAGATCTAATAACTCATCTCTCTGTCAAATTCATAGTCACTGGTCTGTGAAAGTCAAAGAGATGTAGAATAAATTACACAGTCCTAACAGGGCACTGGTTCCACTAATTTTTTTAAACCCAAACTTGTGTATTCAGGAAAGTACTGAATTTTGCCACTTGGAAGAAAAGACAACAAATCTTGAATTATGAATTAATCTATTAAAGAGCAGTTTTCTATACAATGTTCTGATCCACTCAGAAAATTTAGGAAGACACCATTTCATGTGATTTTATTCTTACAGATTTTGTGATAACATTCAGAAAAAAAAAACTTTTCTAAGAATGACAAACTACCTAATATTTATATTTTCTGCTAGAAGATTTATTTTATTTTGTGGTAGATATGAGTCCAGTCAGGGCAAAAACATATACAAAGGAATTTTATTCTGAGTCTGAAACAAAGCACAGTTGACTAGAAACTCAAACATAACAAGGAAGGGGAAACCTAAAGCAGAGAGCATTGGCAATTTCTGGTAATATGGGCTTGTTTCTCTACTGCCTTGCATGTTGTGTGCTTATTTACATGTGTGCAATGTGAAAAGGTCTCAACCTTCAAGTTTGGGAATGTAAATGACTCCACAAAGTTCAAATCAATTGAAAGTGAGGTCTGAAATAAAAATCAAATGAGACCCAAAGCATTTGCAGTATTGCCATTCCCAAATGTTTAAAATCATGAGTCAGGCTCACCAAAAATAATGAGATTGGCTTTAAAAGAGATTATGTACAGATAATACATGTGTTCTTTTTATTTGCCTTCTACTTTTTGAAGCTTTAAGGTGCACTAGGGTCACATTTTGAAGCCCTCTCCACAGCCACAAGGGCTAAGAGCTTCCTTTTTCTTTCAAAGTGAAGGTTGAAATCATTACATATCCACTTGACTCTAGTAGAGGGGGGCTTAAGGAGAGCAATTATCGTGAGGCATATCGCCAAATCATGAGAGCTGGCAACACTGTTGTGTCCAAAGTATTGTAACACAGACAAGCAAAAACTCATTTTATAAACATCAATAAGATGATAGACCCATACCACCATCAGCCAATTGTTCCTTAGTCTTCTACTGAAAATACACATACATCTGATAATGACAGAAGCCTCCAAACGTCCAGAAGCTCAATTTCTCTGTCTTTATGCAAAACCAGTGTGTGATCCCTATCCATATTTGGCTAACTAACAATTTCAAAATCATACACCTGTGTGGCTGATATGCACAGCTGTGTATATTCCACTGTTGATCACACACAGAAATCATCATATTCTAGTAGCCACATAAAGATGTACATTTTGTTTACAGTACAGAGAAAATCCTTATTATAAATATAATTAGGAAACTTGTTTTTTATCTTGACATCCTAATTTCTTCAAGTTAGAATTCTGCATTGTCTTTACTTAGCTTCAGACTATTCACAAGCCTGGAAAAATAGGAGAACTTTTTAACATAGATGGATTTTGTTTGCTTGCTTGCTTGCTTGCTTGCTTAACATTGAGCTTTGTTACCATAGGCCCATTTGCCTTTCTGAATTGAATAGTTTCATCGGCTTCAAGGAGGCAGCTATTAAGAGGAAGGTGGACTACAAATCGTGGAATATACACCAAAGCTTTCCTAATAAAATATTTAATATTTATGGGTCATATCCTTATCTAATATAAATCAGTATAGCTCCTTTGACATCAATGAAGCTCTACCAATTTATGCCCATTAAAGATCTGATTCTGTGTTCCCAAATGTTAGTCTTTAAAAATATTTGTCCCAATTAAAAACCTGTGCTTTTTGCTAATGAATTTGCCTCATTTCAAAACTGACCATCATATAATCACCGTTGATGACTCAAACCCAGTATTTGACAGGAGCACATTTTCCCTAACAAGTATCATTTTTATGGGTCCACATGAATCAATATATATGCCTTAAAGCTTTGCTGTTAATGACTTTTGCTCCATTAGGAAATATGATGAAAGTTTTCATTAGTTGCTAAATAATATGAGCCTTAGAATGTTCTACTGGAGGTGGAGACACTCTTGTCCTTGTGATATTTCAGTGACACTTTCTATTTTACGTGTCAAAAACAACTCTGCTATCTGGAACAAGTAGTGTAGTATTCTCTCCTTTTAATATTCTAATCGTGAGGTGTAAAGTGAAATGGTTGCACAGTGTAATGGTGGTAAAGAAGCTGAGTGTCAATGAGACGGGAAAGGTGACAGACATGGAATGAGTCCCCAAGGTGCTCTCCAAGTGCATTGGATAAAGATTCCCCTGGGATATGTTTCTCATTAGTTCTCAGACACAGTTCAGTAATTCAGTAGCACCAGGTTACCATTAGTCACAAGACCAAAATATGTTACTTTCCATGCATTAGTTCCTTTATTTGTAACTGTCGTTTTATGAGTGGAAATTATGAGATTGCCTATCATTCAAAGCAAGTCAGGAAGTTGTTTACATACTGAAGGATGATACATGACAAGAAGACTCTATCCGTGACAACTTTATTACAAAAGTGAGATGCAAATTAAAGAGAAAATAGATACTGTAATGTTATTTGAAACTGCTTTGCTGAAATAATCACTCACGCAAAATGGGGAAAATGTTATGGCTTGATTCTATACAATAGCCCTACAATATTAATTACAGGCAATTTTGATACGTAAAAACTAAAATTACCAACAATTATAAAACAGCAGATCTTAAAAACGACATTATTTCTGGCCTGCTTAAAATAATTTTCTGTGCCTAAAGATGAAATGTGTATGTATTCAGTTAATATGATGGGGGGAGCAGCTAAAAACTTTGATGGTTAGCTAATTTTATGTGTAATTACTTTGTGAAAATGTTAAACTGAATAGGTTAGTCTCGATGTTTTTTCCCGTGCAATAAAAAATGTACTTACTTCTATGCTATCAAAGTTAACTGCACTCCCACTCAGCACTCCAAGGGATAATGGCTTGGGGTGTTGTCTATCTCATTACCCACTAGGTCAGGAACAAAAGGAGTATCTGTCCCCAGTGGTCATTTAAATCCTCATTGTTACATTAGAGAAGCAGTGGTAAAATTTAGAAAACATGAAAATTAGACACACAAAGCTAACAGGTTATTATATGCCTTACTTGCACAAGCACAGGAATTAGTTCAGTGCATTGGTTCCAGAAAAGAGTGTCTTATTCTGATTTAATTTTCACTCTTTGTTAACGTATTTTGCATTAATCATCATTACACCTTGTACCTGTATTTAAGGATAGCACCTATTGACAATTGCTCTGCCTAAAACAATTTGGAAAATTACAGACATTTTACCCTTCAAAAGTGATCATGTATTCGCCAGAAGCTTTTTCTTTCAAATTTAGGTTTTGGGGGATTTGCATTTTTTTTGCCCCTTTTGCATTGTAAAATGCTTGCAATATTTAACCAGAGAAATGGAAGCAAATGTGTTTGCAAAGAATTGTCTCTGTCTTGAATAAAAGAAAATAAAATCTACTTGTGAATAAGAGCTTATTGAACCTCTCGTAATCAGAGAATTACTATATTGGGAGTGTGATCAACTAAGGTCACAACTGGATCCCCCACATTTTTAATTTTGTACTCTAGAAAGGTCATATAATACATATCACATCCATGTCAAGTAAATCAACTAGGGCCAAATGCCATTGCCTTTACACACAGAATTATTTCACTGAATTCTGCCCTACTACTCCTGTGAATAAATTGAGAAGGGTTTGGCCCTTACTCTTCAATTTTAGCATGGAAGTTGGGAAGAAAGATATGCTGGTTTCTTTTTTAAATTACATTGCAATATCACACTAAGGCTCTTTTAACAGAAAATGCTTTTTAGCACATTCATACCAAATGGTTTCCAAAATAATTATCAGGCTCCAAATAAACATGTCAAATACTTAATATTATTTATGCTCTACACACAGGCTTATCATTGACTTATGAATTGTAAATATTTATAAGTGGCTCATATTAAAGTAGTTGTCAACTGCAGCTATAGTACTTCACCTTCTGTCATTCCCAGGTATCAAGGGGGCTAATTCAATCACTCTCTTGTCAGACTACCTTTCTTCTCCTGAATACCCAAATCCCTAAACACAACAAAATATAAATGAATGAAAAGTGCTAATGATGCATCATTACCAAGAGGTATCAAGTTTTTTAAGGTCCTTTGCTGACTAAATTTTAAATTAGCACAATTATTCAGTGCATTCCCCAAGGCACCATTCATTATGCCTAGCTGCTGAGCAGAAGCACATTGCAAAGAGAATGTATATTACTGTCCACATGTCTATCTGTCCTCCTGCAGTAGGGACAGACATACTATGTCACATAAACTGCAAACTCAAAATGTATAATGTAAAATAGCATGCTTTATAATGAAGGAAAACTAATGTTCAAATATTGTGGTACTGGGAGTCATTGTTAGTGCTTATTATTCCTAAAAATGTATGTATTGTCTTCTCAGAAATCCCAAATAGGGTTAGCAGGGAGTTCTGACTTTTGATTTCAAGTGTACTACAAATATTGTCCAATCAAGTGACTGTAATATCTCTGAAGCTGTCTAATTTCTTCAAAGTCTTTACTGTGCGCAGTTAATTTGTATTTCTTTAAACATTGTCCTCAGCTAGCATGATGCACTATTTGAGAAGACACTTTACAGTCAAAACACAGTTATTCTGCCTGGAACCCCAGCTGTTGGGGTTCTAACGGCAGTGACAAGTGCTGTGTCCATCAGGTGTTTAAGTCTGCACTTGTGTTTGATATGCAGAATGGGGCAAAGGAAGACTGAATTTTCTGCTTTTTGTAGGTATTACACAGATTTCCAAATGATAACGTGTTGCATACCAAATGATAAAACAGTCAGATATAATCTCTAGTCAGACAGTACATGAACTGCACTGGTCTGAAGTGCAGAGTAGTAATAGCAATTTTATTCTCCATAAACTCTGTTTATATTTATGATATTATCAAACAACTCAGTCCTACTCCCAAATTCCAATGTAAAGACAAGTGGAAAAATGTGTGACTGGCTAAGTGCAAGTGATGTACATATGGGTGAGCAAACTACAAAGTTAAAATGCCTTTCAGTGAAAGCCCACTGCACATTTATCTCCACTCATATTAAAAAGTGTGTTTGCAGGAGAAAATTATTTCTTTATGTATCTAGCTGTGAAGTTCCGATTTGCTTTTAGTCCAATGACATCTTCACACACAAGTAGGGCCCCACTGAACAGATGTGCTTTCATGTGTGATGATATCACTTTCACTAGAACACCAAAGGAATCATTTTCAAGCAGTTTTAAAATTCAAATCAGGTCTGCTCATATTTAATCTAGACATGTTGGTTTAACCCCAAGCCAAGCCAGAACTGTTAATGGTCAGCGGCCATGACACAGAATTCTTCACTGTGTTTCACCAGTAAATTCAGAAGTGTAATTCTCTCTAATGCTTGTGATTGCTGTGATATATAAACACAACATTAATACAGCCCCTTCTTTCTCGGTTTCATTACAATGATTTGGGGTTTTACAAACCAAAACCAAAACAAAAACATATACTTTTTCAGAACAATGAACCACATGTACTTTTGACAGATTAAAACTAGATCATGGTACATTGCAAAAAATCTTTTGCTTTAGAATATTTTCAGTTGTGGAGTTATTGAAAATTATTTTTTTTAAATAAACATTGAAAATTGCACTTGTCCGTTTCATATTGTCAATAGCTCCAGTGATAGTACTATTCTTTTGACAGCTAAAAGCAGATGTGTGGGTTAAGTAGGGGAGCAATTCAAATGTCCATAGTAAACTGCAGGGGGGCAGAGAGAGCTCAGAGAGCAGCAGCTTTAAAGTAATTGACTAATACAGTAAGGATATTAAAGTCATTTAGTGCCAAAAGGGAACACACTGATCCTTGACCCTGAGCCACTTTGGAGTAATCTAGTATTCAATCCAGCGTGTAATGACTGCCAGGCCTGTCAATCCTCGGGGCTCTCCAGTCAAATGCCTGTGGCTACTATTGGCTTATGGTAAAAGGACAAAAATGCAAGGAAATGCCTCTCAATCAGGCTATGATGTGATAATGTTATTGCTCCAATGTATTCTATATTGTCCCTGCATAGTTTAATCTGTTGAGACCCATGTCAAAAATTGCCCTTGTTCCCCAGAGGTCTTTACTCAACCTTTTAGTAATACAAGTGAATTTGAAAGGAGCAGGGTAACTCACTTGATGAATTGTTTCCCGTTAATATAAAAAATAAGAGGTCAGCTGTGGCTTAAAGGCTAACTGTGGAAGGTATAAATTAGAATAAGTGTGCCAGTAATCTGATTAGTAAAGCCTTGCTCTTCATTTACCCCAGTGGGTAAAATATTTTACAATAAATAATATTGACACAAAAATATTTAGATACGTGATAAAATTCCTACCAAGTTTAGAAGCAGAAAGGACTTTGAACAGGGGAATCGGAAAGGAAAAAAATCTCGCTTGCATCACTTACAGTCCTTAAAACTTTAGCAACATCTGGGAATCTTATAGGTTAAATTAGGCATCTTGCATC
Organism: Pelodiscus sinensis; assembly: GCF_052426305.1. NCBI lineage: Eukaryota > Metazoa > Chordata > Testudines > Trionychidae > Pelodiscus > Pelodiscus sinensis. Next base: position 48,423,330 of record NC_143052.1, read on the forward strand.
TGAAAAAATATACTTATTGCTTCAGGCTGAATGCTACACTAGAGCTTAAAAGAAGGAAATCACAATTTCTGTTGTTGTTCTGATTTTCCTAATTAAAGCAAGGAAAACTGAACCACATAGATTCTGTAAAGTTAAAAAGGGATAATAAGTATGCAACTTTCACAGTATTGCTTTTAATGTGATTTTTATATTGCATTATACAATCTCCCCCTTTTCTCGTCCTTCCTTTCTATGTACTGTACATAAATCTAGGCGAGGGAAAAAGCTCAGGTGATCATGATGCCCCCATTATTTTTAGCAAACAGGCAGGTTATGTAACAGGCACTTTGCCTAATTTTGTTCTGTATGATTTCACGAAGCTTTCCACAGGGAAGGCACTGTACAAAAAGGAAACAAAAAAGGAACATCTCCTGAGAAATGTCTTGCTTATAACTTTGAAATAACTTTGGTGTCAAAAACAAGTGATTTTCTCCACTGCCTGTCCTCTTGCAGTTTGGTGCCTCCAAATCATTATTCAATGTAGAAGTGCCTTTCTAAAACCATTTTCCAGCTTGTATGTAAATTCCGATACACTTAAAATTATGATTTTGTGAACAGTTTTACAAGAGGGTGGGGTAGAAATCAGAGAGTAAAGAAAACCATCCCTTTGTCTTCACAAGAAGTTCCCAAGCTATTATTGTAGAGGCACGTGTCATGCAAACTGTGGTCCCATCAGGAGATGCCTGGCAATGTTCAGTGCACCTCATGATAGGCAGTTTTATCACTAGCTGGTGTTTTCATGTAGGAGAAAAATGTCTGGAAGCAAGTTAACCTGGAGCAGGATGTGACAGAAGTATCCTGTTATTGCCTCATCATGGCACAATTAGTGCCTGTCAGAACTGCGTAAGTGGCTTTAACACACTCTTTCTCCGAGTCATTCTGAACTGTTTGCACCTCTTGGCTCACCACTTGCCTTACCTTTGCTTCAGCTCATAGGAGCATTTCCCATTCTGAGGATTCATTTCTGCAACTCCTACTCTCACTAATAAGCCCTCTTACTCTAGAAGTAGTTCTATTAATATTAATGGGGCTACGTGTGGAGTAAGACTCTACTTAGCAGGCTAGACCCTCAGTTGGGTATTCAGCTGGATTAAACTGGTAGCTCCATTGTTCTCAGTGGAGCAGTTCAGGTTTATACCAGAAGAAGAATCAGGCTCAGCATGAACAAGGCCACAGAATCAAGCCAGCTATTTTCTCAGTGTTCCTGAGCTTAGCAGGCTCCTGTTTGATGAGAAGGCCACATTTCACCATGCTTGCTAATGAGAGTAGCCCTACTGATGTCAAATGAAATTACTCAGAACACTTCAGTCTGGTCAGGCTGCATTGCTGAACAGTACCTTACACTGACAAAAGTTCCACTGATCTCAGAGGGTATGTCTACACTACCCCGCTAGTGCGAACTAGCGGGGTAATGTATGCATACCGAATGTGCAAATGAAGCCCGGGATTTGAATTTCCTGGGCTTCATTTGCATAAGCCGGCCGGCGCCATTTTTAAATGCCGGCTTGTTCGAACGAGGTGTACAGATAGTTCGGAGTGGCTTGCTAGTCCGAACTATCTAGCCCGTGCCGCGTGTAGCCGCGCGGCACGGGGTTCGAACAAGCCGGCATTTAAAAATGGCGCCGGCCGGCTTATGCAAATAAAGCCCGGGAAATTCAAATCCCGGGCTTCATTTGCACGTTCGGTATGCATACATTACCCCGCTAGTTCGCACTAGCGGGGTAGTGTAGACATACCCAGAGTGGCTAAGCCAATGGCCACTCTCTCACAAGGATAATGGGGAACAAAATCACCGCTCGCTACCACCCACCTCACATAAAGGACAGTCAGGAGACATGGGATCCCATTCTGCCAAGTCCTGAGCATGCTCAATTTCCATTTAAACCGTACACAACCCAATGACAGGACCAATGCTATTCTCCCTTTCCACTAATGGCATGAGTAGAACTCGCCTTCTTCTCTCTGCCTTTCACCATGACAGTTTATGCTCACATGTCCACCCACCCTCACCCTTAAGGGGGGAGTGAGAAGAAACACTCTCCCATTCCTGTTGTCTGAAGAGGCGTGTGAGTGAGGAAAGGAAGATATGGATCCTGTTCTTGAGCTTTGCCTTTGTAACCCGCACACCTACTGGGTGTGGTGCACTGTCCCATGTAGTGGCTCTTAGATCACTTACAGAGAGCAAGAATAATTGTGCTCTATGGATTTAGTTGAAAACCAGCACTAAGCTGCAGAGGTCCCAGGTTTGGTTCTGCCTGTTGACATTATACCGCCCCCTTCACCATCCTACTTCTGGTTAACATTTAGGACAAAGGATGGTGACGTGGCTCCCCATACATGGTCCAGATATCCCAATTGCTCTCTGGTCACTCTGTTCCCACATGGAAAAGGCCAGGAGATATTTAGCAGCACTAATGCGCTCTAGTATTTACAGATGTATATTCAACTACAAAATTCTGCTCTGCTGGGAACTATGCCCCAGCCATTCCTTTCACTAATGGCCCCTCATCATGACACCTATTTGGTGTCTATTTATCTTCCATTGAAGAAGCCTCTCTCTTGCACAGGAGGGCCTCAAAAGTGATGTTTTTGAGAGACTTGAAATGTCATAACGTGCCCTTTTAAAGTACAGGGGGAGAAAACTTTCATAGAATACAAGAACATTCCTGCTTACTTAATCTACTTGGAACCAGAAATGCCTTAAAGCTAATTGGTCAGGCATTGCTAAAATGCCCACAAGCAGTCTCAGAATGAAGGTCTCTCAGCCCTGGTACATCTTCCTTTGTGTCTATTCCAAGATTATTGTGTTTTTATTTAAATGTAGAATGCTAAGTGTTGGCCTAAAAACCACCTGTACCCCTAAGGGGTTAGGATGTTTTTTAAATGACTCAATAGGCATGCCTCTGCCTCTTATTAAACTTGTATATTTTGGCAGCCTCCACAAACGTAAAACCCTGTCTTTTATTCTCCCCTGCTACAGGCATTTGAAACCATTAGGATTAGTTTGTAAACAAATTTTAAGATGACAGTGGAGTCTTTTCAAACCTGGGCTTCAAACACACATTCATCTACACACAGGTGTGCGTGTATACATGCCACATTTATTACTTTGGAATAAAAATGCAAATGAAGTTATTTGCTTAAAAATGGCAGCAAATAGAAATTTATGCACATACATTTTAAAAAAAACCAGAACCCTTGAAAATAAAGCAGTTGCAGCCTATTAATTTTCCTCTTTGACAGTTTTTAAAATTCCCCTAAAAAAATGAAACAGCATGAATACTGTCAATATATCACAACAGCCACATTAGGTTTTGTGATATACATCATAATATAAAGAGCACTATTAGAGCACAACCTGGGAACCATTAAATCATTCTAAATCACTGTTACATTCCATTAGTGTCAATGGTGAAACCACATAATAGGCTTTATTACAAACTTCACCTTGGTAGGCCATTGTCTCTAATAACCACTTCTCTATGATGTGGTATCATACCCAGAAATCCAGGGAGATAATAAAGGCTCCCTTATTTCTTTTTTATTGGATGGGTAAAGTTAAATTTAGCCGTACGTAAAAAAAAATCTTGTAGCTATGTTCACTAACTGCAAGCTGCTGCTATTTGGACAGAAAAATAGGCAGACTTGGGAGAACAGTTTGAAATAAGTTTGAATTTTGGTAAATGCTTGAGATGGAGGTAAGATGGGCAGTTCCTGCAATTACCAAAGCATTTTGGAAAATCAGCTAAGTGCATTTATGCCCCTCTTTATACTTTTGTTTAGAAATGGTGCATGATCATAAAAAAACGTAGGGTACATCTACACTACGGAGAAGATTGGCCCTCTGGAGGCTGATCTTCTAGCATTCGATTTAGCGGTTCTAGTGTAGACCCCCAAATCGAATGCTAAGGGCAGCCCCCTCCAGCGTCTTATACTCCTCATTCTGCGAGGAGTAAGAAAAGCCAATGGGAGCATGTGCTCCTGTCAGTCTCCTATAGCATAGGCGCTGCAGTAGCTCGGTTTAAGGTAAACTGAATGCAGCTACATATTTTGTGAAGCTGAATGGCGTACCTTAAGCTTACTTGTGTCTAGTGTAGAACTAGGCTTTGAGGGATTAAACACACTTTCCTTCAGCTCCTTCCTGGGGAGAACTATTTTTTAAAAAGAACAAAGAAATTAGCATTTGGATACCCATCTTTTTCCCATTTGGGATCACAGTTTGCATTACTTCCTCTGTCTTTTGCTCCGGCTAAGCTTGAGTGCTGAGTGGTTGGGAGAAACTGGTGTACAATGATAGGGTTCTTTCATCAGCTATTGAGCCAAATTCTGCTCCCAGTTGCACCAGGATAAATCTGAGATGTCTCGATTGATCATAACAGTATAGTCATAATAATCCGTATATCCTACATAGCGTGTTTTCATCTCTCTAGCTCAAAGCTCTTTGCAAAGATGGTTAATTTCTTATCACCCTTCTAAATAGGGGGAAAACGAAGCACAGAAAGGCAAAGTGATTTGGCCTGTGTCTCCTGATTATCAACCTAGTGGTTTATCCACTAAGCTACACTGTATCCTAGAGGGTGGCTGTAACTGAAAGTGTTCTTTGATTTGTTGGCTTCAGAGTTCAGGGTACTCAGTTTCCATGAAGGTGTGGGCCTTTAAACATTTAGGCTGTGTCTACATTGGCACCCCTTTCCAGAAAAGGGATGCTAATGTAGACTTTGGAATAGGCAAATCCATGGGGGATTTAAATATCCCCCGTGGCATTTGCATTAACATGGCTGTCGCTTTTTTCCGGCTTGGGGAAAAGCCGGAGAAAAGCGCCGGTCTAGATGTGATTCTCCGGAAAATAAAGCCTTTTCCGGAGGATCTCTTATTCCTACTAGGATCTCTTATTTCTACTTATTCACGTCTAGACTGGCGCTTTTCTCCGGCTTATCTCCAAGCTGGAAAAAAGCGGCAGCCATGTTAATGCAAATGCCGCAGGGGATATTTAAATCCCCCGCGGATTTTGCTATTCCGAAGTCTACATTAGCATCTCTTGGTAACCTTGGGGTAAAATCTGAAGCTCACTCAACTCAATGGCAGTTTTATTCTTGATTACAGGATTCCACCTTTGCTTTATAAACCTACTCACATCATTGACCTCATCCTAATTTTGATGGCAAAAATAGGATCTCCATATCCTCCACATCCACACAAAATCTCCCTCTTTACAAAACTTCAGGCTAGTTGTGTTAAGGAGGCAGCTCAGTTCCTATGTGCAACCTCTCACCTTCCTTGGTCAGATATTAGTGTATCTGAAAAAAATGCTTATGGTGACGTCTAATGAATAGTAACAGTCTTTGTAATTCTTCCATGTGAGTTCCAGACAAGAGCTGGAGTAACTGAAATGTGTTGTAACACCAGTCTCACACTGTAGCTCAGTTAATGAACTGTATCTCCTTGTCCACCTGGCTGAGTTCTAGGGGGTGATGATTTTTTTATCTGTAAATTTTCCTACAGAGTACTGATTAGGGATGAGCAAGGTGGGAAATAGACCACATCTAAAACTTTGTAAAGCTGTCTGGATGATTTGGCTATTCTCCCCCTACCTGTATCCCCACAGGCCATCATAACTAATGATCCAGTAACTCTAATTTCTCTTCCTCCAAACTCTTTCCTTCCTTCCTCCCTCACCAAAGTTATGTGATTCCCTCACAGCACCCTCTCAACTTCAAATAGTTCTTGGTGTCCCTCACCATAGTCATACTGGTGTCTCAGGGCAAGTCTACACCAGAAGTGCTATAGTGGCACAACTGCACTTAGCATGTCTCATGAAAATCCTATAAGCCAACAGGAGAGATAATAAAACTCATTTACATAATAAAGCCACCTCCACAAGAAGCAGCACTTATGTCAGTGCTTAGGTCTGTGTAACTTAGGTTGCTCACGGGGTGGGGGATGGCTTCTTCGCAGCCCTGAGCAACATAAGTTATATTGACACAAGCAGTAGTGTGGACAAAGCTATGTTGGGGGAAGAATATTGTGAGGCTGTCTCCTTTCTTTAAATCTTAAAAATGTCCAGATTGCAAGATCCTATAGAAATACCAGGATTCCAGGGTGTATGGTCAGAAGGCAGAATTATAGCCTACCCTATGCATGACAACATGTAATTTGGAATATATATGGGTCATTTATTGGAAGCGGAAGAGAATTTGGGTGAGGAACATAAAGGGAAATATACTGAGAGGAAGAAGAACTGACAACAGGAATCATCTCATTCAGGCTGGAGTATAAGACAGAAAACTGTTGACCCAGTTCTTCAGCTGATATAACCAGATACAACTTTGCTGAAGTCAATGGAGCTGCATTAGGCATCTTCAGATGAACGGATAAAGTGAGGAAAATTTGTGGGAAGGAAAAGATGAGGAATAAGGAAAGTATGTTTGGAAGAAGAGGAACTGGATGGGACATGGAAATGTGTCAGAGAAAGGTGAGGTTAAAGACTCAAATAGTTAGGAAAAAATCCCATATTTTGGGGCTACTAAACCTCTGAATCTTTTCAGTTTATTTATTGTTTGATTTATTGTTTGATTTTCCAAGTCCTCACAAGCAAAAATACATACTATTCTTAAACCAGGACCTGCCACCATGGTAGGTCTTCCTCGCATCTTGGGAAAGTGTAGTGGTTAGTTTTAGTGTGTAAAGTAAAGCATAAATAAGGGTTTATAAAGAAAAATTGTGAAAATATTAATACTACTAATCATTGATATTATAAATCAAAAGTGGGACACAACATTTTGGCTGTGATAAGAGAACGCAGTAACCTTGGTTTAATCTCTCCAGTGCCTGCAGAAACCCTCTTAGCTAAAACATCACCCTGACCTTGTTTTCTATTTCCAGTGTGGATTGTAATTTTGTTTGTTAAGTTTTGTTTTATGACTGGTTTACAATGCCATTGGTGTTGATAGAGCTCTGAGACAATTTCTCATGATATTTAACCACACTAGTCTCTGAAGGATGCCCTTCCTTTCCTTTTTTGTGGTTGATTTGCTTGCTTTCCTTTTTAAATAGATTTGGGCCAGGCAGTTAAATACTTTGAAAGTCTCATTTCAGTATGTTTTGCAACATTTAAGATTAATACAAAGGGAAATGCTAGCAGTTTGCCTTCTCTTGGTTTTCATTTTCCTGTGGTGTTAAGTTGGCACCTCAGGCAACATTCCCCCTTCTGAGATGTGTCAAAATATATCATGTATTGGTATCAAAATTAAAATACATTCATTATTCATCATAATTTTTTTAAAGAGCTGACTCAAGGCTTCAGATGATTAACATGGAATATTAGCTATGGCTTGTTGTCATGCTCAGTTACCAGCTGAAACACTGCACTCAAACAAGGAGAAACCCAAGAGAGAAGCTTCTGCCTCTCCAATCCTTTCTTTTCCAATGTTTTTCAGTCTCCATGATAAATAAGGAGGGTGCAGAATAGAAATACTTGCTCCCTTCTGGACACTCATGCTGCAGTGCAGTGGCTTTATTCCGAAATCCTCTCTTAGGAAGAGTTGCCACTGATCAGTGGTTATAACACTGGGGCAGGCCAGGGCATTGATTTCGAGGAATTGCATAAAGGAACCAGTTCTGCATGGTGCTGAGTGCTTCCAGCAATGGGAGGAGTCGAGGGAGCTCATACATTTCTGGACTGCAACCCAAGAAAAAATATTGTTATATATTTTCTTCCAGGGAGTCAGCAATAATAAATCAGACATCTTTGGCTATATTCTTCCCTGTCTCAGGGCAGCTTTGAGCTACGCTTGAGGGCTGTGTCTAGACTGGCATGATTTTGCGGAAATACTTTTAACGGATAAGTTTTTCCGTTAAAAGTATTTGCGCAAGAGAGCACCTAGATTGGCACGGATACTTTTGCGCAAAAAGTGGTTTTGCGCAAAAGCATCCGTGCCCAATATAGATGTGCTTTTGCACAAGAAAGCTCTGGTGGCCATCGGGCTTTCTTGAGCAAAAAATTCAGGCACCTGTCTACATTGGCCCTCTTACGCAAGTATTCTTGTGCAAGAGGGCTTATCCCTGAGAGGGAGCATCAAAGTATTTGTGCAAGAAGCACTGAATTCTTACCTTAGAATGTCAGTGCTCTTGCGCAAATTCAAGCGGCCAGTGTAGACAGCTGGCAAATTTTTGCGCAAAAGCAAGTGCTTTTGCACAAAATCTTGCCAGTCTCAATGCACCCATGGTGTAAGGCAGGCAAATAGCTGTCTTAGAGGGCCAACAATTCTTGGGCGGTGGAGAGTTATCTTACTTATTCCTATCTCTATCCCCATCATATGCAAATGAAGCGTGGCGATATTCCATGCTGTGCTTCATTTGCATATGCTTTTCTGCAAGAAGGCTACAGCTGATCCATGGCTTCCATATTCATGGACTGCACCATGCTCTCCCGCTCCCCCACTCCTGCCCCGTCTTTTCTCTTTGGGGACATAAAGCCCCTGCGTAAGTTTGCCAGTGGACTAGCCCAGACGAAAGTGCTCCCAAGGTAACTTGAAACAACCTTTTCACACTCTTCTTGAGTTGCACTGAGTGCTCATCAGCGAGAGCCAACCACATCGCTGATTCCAAGTGTCTGAAAATAATTTCAGCCCCCTCCTCTGTTCCACATCCTCCATTCTTGGCTGACTTGTCTATAGATTTTAGAAAAAATAGGAAATGTCTTTTGGTGAATAATGTGTGATAGTATTTCCTGTATGGCATAGGCCAGCAAGAGCAGCATAAAGAATTTAACGAAGAAAGTCTGTTTCTGAAATATTTGAATGCTGGGCGTGTTATGAAGTATATGCAAGTATTCAATGCTGGATGCTTTATAAGGCCCTGCAGCAACTTGTAAGTTTTATCAGCATCTGGGAAAATCAGAACTTTCCATTTGGGTTTTGATTAATCAAATATATTATGAAATCTTTGCTGCGCCTGATTTTTCTGAGAGTCTATTTTTGATATTAATATGTCTCTACAGATTAGATACAGATCACTTGTTTCATGAAAATAATTCTCTTATCATTTCCTCTTGTACAAAAAATTATGGTTTTTAAAATAAAAACCATCAGATAAATATTTAAACACAGATTTTCTTCATGAGGGTGACAGTTCCATGCTATTTCACTTATAAGTCTTTGTATCAACCAAGCAGTGTGAAATGTAGGACAGTTAGGAATCTCTAACTTTTGAAACAATCACTAGAGGCCTAAAGACTCCTGCCTAGAAGGAGACAGCCAGTAATATTTCATGCAGATCCTTTTATGATTATATGTTAGAAGAATGAGTGCTAAACCACGAATCTCATCCTATTAACCCAGTCATATAACCTTGAGCTATCCAGACTTCCAGATGACAACACAAAGTACCTATAACATGTATCAGCCATAGTGTAAGCTTTTTATCAGAGACAATTAACACTTTAAAGTATCTATATTATTATGAAATAAACTGACGTATGTACAGTACAACTCTTATACAGCAAATCTTCTAATATGCACTATATTAAGGGTCTATCTGTAATTGCATTATAATCCTCACTTTTATCCCAATGGATAGGCCAAATGAACTATTTTTAATGTCACTAACCTGTAGAAAATTGATGTTTTAACGTTAAAAATGTTGCTAGCAAAAAGGGAAATGAGTGGTCTCAAGGGCTTTTTTTCTGCTCTCTGAGGTTACAAACTATGGCACATGCATTTGTTTTTAAATGAAATTTTGCAGACAAGTTGTTCGTTACATAGAATGGTGCTTTCTTGATGTGAACTCAAGCTTCTTTATTTTACAACAGAGACAAAAGCCTTTCTCTTTAGGAAACAGATTTACTGTGCAAATGCAATCTCTTTCAACCAAATTGTCAAAGATTTTTACTACACATGGTTAAGGGTCCAATCCTACAAGATGCTGAGGACTCACAGATGTGAATGAAGTCAGCAGTGGGACACTTCAGCACCTCACAGGATCAGATCCTTAATTCACAGGCATTGCAACTACACTGATACCAGCGACCTCAACCATTTTGGTCTACTGTGTCAATGATCCATGAACTAAAGCAGATTTACTATACACAACTGACAGTATAGCTCAGCGCGAATGAGTTAAGTAATGTCAGCCTTCACTTTGACTCCCCTTGTTCACCGGATGTATCACAATGCCTTGCTTTACTTGCTTGTGTCGCATTTGTATCTCCATGGGTATACCAGCCTCACAAAATTCTCTTAATCTAAAGCAAGTCATGTTTTTCAACGGGTGCATAAATAATCACTAGTTTATCCATTGCAATGGTAGTTTTGCAAGACTGATTTTATACCCCTGCACTCATACACACACTCATGTGGGTATTCAGAAAGGGGTGCTTTTGGGGCAGACCATGTGTATATTTGGCCTGACCCTATTAGGGATGTTAAATATCTGTTAATTGAATAGTTGAGTAACCTCAAGAATTCTTATCAGTTAGTTGACTATTCTATAGTCCCTAGGGGCAGGCCAGCAGCCAGTGTGCTCCAGCCTCTCTCCTGAGGAGCCCCCTGCCACTCTGTGTTGCTGTCTCTGTATCTGGGTACATCTAAACTAAAAGCCTCTTTTGAAAAAGAGCATCTAGACTACAAGCAGATTTTTCAAAAAAGAGAGCCACTTTTTCGAAAGAGAGTCTAGACGCTCTCTTTCGAAATAGTACAGTTTGCTTTCAATAGCACCTTTTTTCGAACTTTTGAAAAAAGGCATTATTCCTCATAAAATGAGGTTTACCACGATCGAAAAAACTGCCGTGTTCTTTCGATTTACTTTCAAAAGAACGAGGCTGCACTCTAGACACAAGTGAAGTTTTTTCGAAAAAAGGCTACTTTTCTCAAAAAACCCTGTAGTCTAGACATACCCTCAGAGGCAGCAGTGCAGAGTGCAGGGCTGGCTTGAGCCATTCCTGCGCTCTAGGCAGCGGGCGCACAACGCATGCTCAGCTCTGCCTCCGGGCGCGCTGCGCACCTTCCAGCTGCCTTCAGGCACCCCCCATACGTTGGCACCCCAGGCAGCTGCCCAGCTAGCACACCCCCGTTAATCCGGCCCTGGCAGGGTGTCAGCAGGAGCTGCAAGGGGCTAGGAACTTTGAGGGGTTTAAAAACCAGCTCCCCTCATGGACTAGCTGCCTGTTTCCCTGTGCTGCTACCTCTGATAAAGAAGCAGCAGCACAGGGTGGCAGCAGACCCTGTCTAGGGCGAGAAGGGTATGAGCTCCAGGACCCAGTGTGAGCTGGAACTGAGCCAGGCTGCCTGCCCACCCAGCTCCTTATACATTTTAAATGCAGAGCTGCAGCAAGGGGAGGTCCCGGACCCATTTCAAACCAGGACTGAACCAGATTGCTGGCCATCCTGCTAAAAAATGTACTGGCAAGTGAGGGGAGGGAAGGGAAATGCGTAGTCTATAGCATTAACCTATAAGCTTTTGCTTATTGGTTAATCAACTACACTATTACATCCCTAGATGCTATATTGCTGGTTCTCAACTGTGTCCCAGCTGAGCTTGTCCACAGGGGTCACTGGTGGCCCCAATGAGCCAGCTGAAGCTTTGTGGTCCTTGGCAGTCCAGTCCCTGCCCTGAAGTCTTTAAGGGTATTTATACATTAGTCCCCTAGTTCGAACTAGGGAGGCTAATGTAGGCATTCAAACTTGCAAATGAAGCCCGGGATTTAAATATCCTGAGTTTGATTTGCATGTTCCCGTCCGGTCACCATTTTTAAATGCCACTAGTCTGGACTAACTGCCCGCGGCTACATGCGGCAGTGAAACGGCAATTTGAACTAAGTCCTTAGTTCGAATTACCTGTTACTCCTCCTGGAATGAAACTCCTCCACCACTTTCTCTCAGTAGAGAGTTCTCCACCACTAGTTTCTATCCATGTGAAGGTCATTTTGTACCGCTTAAAGCATAAGCAGCACAAAGGAGCCTTAGTTGACTAGAAAATGATGCTCTGCCTACATGGCACTCCCATCAAAAGCAGTAAGATTTATTCAAAAGACTTCTGCTTTCTTGCAGAATCTGGCTCCCATTCCAGTGGGATGCTGACATTTCCTATGAGATACCACTAGGAGGCTGAGTGCCCTTAAATCCTATTGACTTTAAAGGGTGAGAGGATGGTAAGCACCTCAGAGGATCAAACCCATGTACAGAAACTGATATTTAAAATACACACAGTCTTGTGGCAATTTGAATTCCCCCCAGCACACACATACTCCAAATACACACATATTGTCCTCCATTAAAGTGTGTAGGTAGCCTTCAGGTAAATGACTGCCTACAGAGTATTACTATAGATATTGTTAGTACAATGTACATCCATTAAATACATGCTGTACATGGAAAATCAATACACATATGCATATTGCCTATTGTATGTGGAGAGAGATGCAGACAATCTTGTGCTTTAGAGTAGAAGACCGATAAGCAGGAAGATTTTTTAAAAAAATACGATGATAAACAGTGTGTCAGAAATGAACCTTAGTTTATCCTGTTAATTGTTACTGGGACTAAGTAATAATGAACAGAATTATACCAGAACCCAAGGAAACGATGAATAAGAAAGAGCAATGACAACTAAAAGCCCTAGTGACCACAAAACAAGCTACAGTTTGTCCCCCAGAGAGAGACAGTGATGGGTTGAACTTGCCATTAGGGGGAAGATTAAGTGTCCTTGGTTCCTCAGTTAGTTAATTATACACTCAAATCTTTCCAGTATATCATAGAAGCCAGGCATTTTGCTTTTGAATATCTGTATACTGACTGCTTGGATTGCTTATTGGTTATTCCTCTTGACAAGTTGAACCTGAACATTAAATCCCATTGGCAACAACTATCTGTCAAGAGCAAAAAAAAAAAAAAAAAAAAAAAAAAAATTAGATTTGTGTATTTAGTTTTCATTATAGAAGTGCTTGTAGTTGAAAAAATATGTACCTGTCAAGTTTTCGACATCTCGCTGGGGATGCAAGCAATGCTGTTGTGATTTCAAAACCTGGCTGACAAATTCACGTTTCAGTAGTAAAGACAAATCAAGTTTTCTTTTCTTTTTTTTTTTTTTGCTTTTTTTCACCGCTTTGACAGTCATACATAACAATTTGAGACCTAAGTGGCACTTTGATGCACTATTCCATTATTAAGTGGCATAGTCACTATAGAATAGATGACGGGCCTGAACTCGAGGCATTGTGAATTAAACAGCTTTGTACAATGGGGGAAATTGAATGGCCTAAAGAATTCTGAAACATAAAAAAATAATGATTAAAAATGTGTTTCAGAATCAGCAAAGCATATAATTTAAAGTAATGTCAGGTGCTGAAATTCAAACTGCAGAAAACAAAGTACATTTTAGAAGAATTTTTAAAATTCAGAGGAAACATTAAATAATTAGCCAACATCTTTAAACCCACAATTACTAATTTTAAACATGACTGTTCTATGAACCTTAAAAATGAGCTTGGCATAAAAAAAATCCTATGTAGAATTTAAAATATGGGGATATAAAGCCATTTTTTCATGAGACAGTACTTTGACATCATATTAATTGACTAGTTTTGTAGTGGCATTTCCTTGTGCCTAAAGGTAGAGTTTTCAGCTAAAGTAACATTGACTTAAAGTACTTAAAATAATTCTTTTGTCAATAGCTCTACAGCTAATCAATACACCTGGAATTAAACAACGTTTTTTTGGCCAGAAGGCATGTTAATCCCTGGTCTCTCTTTGTTCCAATTCATTAATCATTCAGCCACTCCCAATAATGTGATCTCTCTGTTTAAAGCGGACAGATTGATGCCCAAAATATCCCACACTGGCAAATACAACAAGTAAAATTAGTAAGGTTTCCAAAATGACTTTTTTTACCGAGAAAATAAAAATTCAAAGCTACATTAATAACAACTCGTTACATTTTAGTTACAATGTGAGTAGATTTTTTCTTATTAAGATAAAAAACAAAAATGTGATACTCGTTATACCCCAGAGCATAATTGGTCATATATTATCTTTTATTTTTATGATTATTAAAGGCTAAGAAATTACTTTTCAAACGTTGATCCAGTGAGATTACTAGGAAAGAAGGACAGCAAGCAATGGAAATTCGATTAATCCACAAACTTCTAAAATATTTTGCTACAATACTTATCTCCCCTCAGTTCTGACAACTATATCAAACTGATCTATATCTCAAAATAGGATGTGGATTACATTTCCAGTGCTTAGTACTTCAAATAATTTTTTCCTTGTTCTTTTATACTTGAAAGACAAAATAGAATTATTACTTTATGCTTTTTAACTAATAATCCTACAAAGCAAATAAAACCACTTCAAGAATATATGGTGCATTATAGAATAGTGGAGGGTCTGGTTTATAGGTATGGTCAAGCAAAATAAAAATAAAATAAATATATTGATTCCGAAGTGACATGTTAATTTGGGGAGGGCATGAAAAAAATCATCAATATTATGCTTTATTCTAAAGAACTAAGGTAGTAAAAAATGTAATTATGAGAAATAAAATAAGGATTTTCTTAGTTACAATTCCTGGCCATTCACTGATTGCAGTAAATTATAAATTATGCAGCCAATGTAGGCCAACAAAAGAAGACATCTTCAAATCTCAGTCAAAGGTAATTACTTAAGTCGGCTGAATGTTCCCTTTTCATAGAGTGTGATCTCTCTTTGACAGCTCACACTGACAGATGACCTTCTCAGCAACGTTCTTATCCTTCGGATCATGAGCAGTGTGCCTCTCTCCCTGAATATCTCTATATATTTGTGACACTAAGCTTTCAAATACAGCTATTGACAAATCAGAACATCAGTCTAAGTGCTGGTCTTCCTATCACTCACAATAAAGTAGCTATCACTTGTGGTGTTGTAGAGCAAGCACATCTCTGAAAAATGAGTTCTCACCAAGTGCTAATTTGACACAGCTCGCTTGCCTTCCCATAATTGCTCTGTCATTGTCAGTTGGCAGTTCGGGCTCATTCCTGGAAGCTGTGCCGTACAATTGGATACAATTACTCCCATTTACCACCACTATTATGCCACTGATGTTGCCCAGTCCGCATATTGACATGCCTCATTAAACCTGGATGCAGGCTATTAATGAACATTGTTAGCATTTCTCTTAAACTTTTTTGCCTCTAATAAACAGTCAGTGTTCCATGAAGGAGCACTGCCATCCTTGTGATATGATATTTATTATCTTATGGGGGAAGGGGACTCTGCAAATGGAAACTATCCAGATGCTGTGAGAGAGATATATGGTTAGATCAGTGCAGAATAGCACAGATCAGTAGGACCTTTTCCATCAGGGGCATCCTACCATTAACCAAGTGACCTCTTCTATTCAAAAGAAGACAAGAAGGATAAACAGGATAACCTTACAGTGGCCCAATCACAGCAGGTTTCTCAAGGTTGCACTAGCTCCAGTAGCTGTCCTTAACCCTCTCTTACCCCCAGGTGGTGCTGTGTGACACTATAAAGATATTTTTGCCCTGGGTCCTCAATCCATTATGTCCAGCTACTACAATATGCATTTTTATTCAGAGATAATTATGTGTTGATCAGAGAAGTCAGCGGCTGTCACCCATATGGCAGGCACACCTGCAGTGTGACATAGGTGGTAACGATAGCATGCTCTTGAGCTGTCATGGCAGGGACAGGGACTTTATTATGTATATGTCACCATTGCTCTTAGGGAAATTATCCTTTTCCATACAATGACAATAATGAACCTTACCACACATTCATAAACTCTGGTTCCAGGTCCTCTTTTTGACTTTCATTAAAACGATATGCATAAAAAATCCAGAGGTTGTCAACAAAATGCAAAGTTCCAGAGCGCATAAATGGGAGCTCGTTGAATTTCTTTTTAGTATCTCAGAGGGGTAGCCGTGTATGTCTGTATCTGCAAAAACAATGTGTTTCTTCTTGCTTATGTAAAGGACTAGTCCACTGCTAAACCAGAACACATTACACTTCCCCATGACACTTTCAGCAGTACAATGGCTGAAATTTAAAATGACTGAGACAGGAATTAGCAAGTTTTTAACTGCTAAAATATTTTCCAGATTTGAAAGGAACACAAATTGAAACTAGTTTTCCATTTAAGGTTACAAGAAAGCCTCAAAGTTACTAGAACATAGAGACAATGATTTTCCCTTTCTATTTTCTTTATGTTATTTATTTGGCAGCATTTTCTATTTCAATAGCAGTAGAATATTTCAAAATAGAAGAAACTTTTTGGGTGTGTCTAGACTACATGGCTCTGTCGACGGAGCCATGTAGATTAAGCAGGATGGCAAAGGGAAATGAAGCTGCGATTTAAATAATCGCCACTACATTTAAATAAAAATGGACACCGCGCTGTGCTGATCAGCTGATTGTCAGCACAGCGCGGCAGTCTAGATGGGGATCTGCCAACCCCAGAACCCTTCATCGGCAAATCCTTTATGCCTTGTGAAACGAGGCTTACTGCGCGGCACAGCGTGGTGGCCATTTTGATTTAAATGAAGCGGCGATTATTTCAATCACAGCTTCATTTCCCTTTTTCGTGTAAATTAATCTATATGGCTCCATCGACGGATCCATGTCGTCTAGACGTACCGTTTGAGTGCAAAGTGCTCCACTTAGTAAGGAACAATCAGTTTCACACACGGGCTATGTCTACACTATTTCGGGATACCGGAAGTATCCTGAAATAGTTATTCCGCATCTTTTATGTAATCCCATTATTTCAAAATATAACAGGCTTGCTATATCCCTGTAAGCCTCATTCCATAATGAGTAAGGGATGTTTCAGAATAGTGTTCTGTGTAGACAGCACCAAATTTGAAAATCATCTATTTCAAAATTAACTCAAATAAGCTATGCAATTTGTTAAGCTCAAATTGCGTAGCTTATTTTGAGCTCTGGGTGCAGTGTAGATGCATCCATACAGAATGGGATGTGACTATCTAGGAAGGAGTACTGCAGAAATAGATCTAGGGGTCATAGTGGACCACAAGCTCAATATGAAACAGCAGTGTGATGCTATAGCAAAAAAAGCAAATATGATTTTGGGATTATTTACTTATTCCCACAATATAAGAACTAAGGGTCACCAAATGAAATGAATAGGCAGCAGATTTAAAACAAACAAAAGGAAGCATCTGATATCAGCCACCGTTGGCAGACAGGCTACTGGGCTAGATGGACCTTGGTCTGACCCAGTATGGCCATTCTTATGTTCTTATGGTGGGATGCATTAACTGGAGTATTTTGAGCAAGGCACAAGAAATAATTCTTCCTCTCTACTCTGCACTGATTAGGCCTCTATTGGAGTATTGTGTTCAGTTCTGGGCACCACATTTTAAGAAAGATGTGGAGATACTGGAGAGTGTCCAGAGAAGAACCAACCAATCAACCAATCAACCAACCAACCAACCAACCAAACAAACAAACAAACAAACAAAGATTAAAGGACATGATGGCAGTTTTCAAATATTTAAAAGGAAGAGGGAGAAAAATTGTTCTCCTTGGCCTTTGAGGATAGGACAAGAAGCAATGGACTTTGAGGATAGGACAAGAAGCAATGGGTGTTTAGGTTGGACTTTAGGAAAAACTTCCTAACTGTCAGGGGGATTACAGAGAGGTTTAAATTGCCTAGGGAAGTTGTGGAATCTCCATCTCTGGAGATATTTATGAGCAGATTAGATAGACATCTGTCAGGGATGGTCTAGACAGTGCTTGGCTTGGTACTGCCGTGCGGGCAGGGACTGGACTTAATGATCTCTCGAGGTCCCTTCCAATTCTAGTATTCTGTGATTCTATGATAAGTGTCTTTATCTGTCTAGACAGAATGAATTTGGGGGATTTAGCTAAAAATAAATTTTAGATAATTTTATCAAGAGGAGCCAGTAACCAAACCTATAAATTTGAGGCTGGTGAAAACTTGTCCTAGTCTCTTTTAAATGTAAATATAGTACAATTCAAAGGGTTTATACAACATATGTATAATTTCCAGAATAATATGCATTTCTAGATTAACTGTTGTCTAATTAACCATGTGGAAAATAAATGTGTAATAAATCCTAAAATTGATATGCTCACTTTTACATACTTATTATTTCCCCCCACCAATCTTTGAGTAATATTGAATTTGTGGCAACTGTAAATTACTGTGAAGACATATATTTTGAGGCTCTTTTCTGTTTGAGTTTGAAGTTCTCAGGTGAATTCTTCTCTTAAGCTCTATAAATATGTCATATTAATATTATAATATTACATTTACAAACTGATACATACATATTCAAGAATCACTTCAGCTACTGAGGTACTAGCATCTTAGTATTATCATGTGATAGCTTTTTAACTGTATAAAGAAGTTTTGCGCTACCATTGGAGACAAAAAGAGAAGAGGAATAGAAGATTCAATCAGAATCTTGGAAGTTTAAAAGTTTTTACCAGAGTTGAAATCTGGCCAAGATATTGAGGGGTGAGAGAGTGGGAATCTTTAACCCAAAGTGGAAAATGTCATCGTGAATAGCGTGGTGTCCTCTAACAATCTGAGCAGTGGAACAGAAATATGCATGAACTGAATCACCAACCCAATTTCCTTAAGTTTCTTGGAGATCTCCCATGCAATCAGTGATCCAGACTGGCTGGTTTAGTTTGTGAGAGCTGATGGGATTGAAAAACTGGGTGATATAGCTTTATAAGTGATATCATTTCATCTACACTAAACGGCTCCTACATTTAATTGCTTGGGGTAGATAGATAGATAGATAGATAGATAGATAGATAGATAGATAGATAGATAGATAGATTCCCATGGGTATCATGTCATGTGTACTGAAGGGGGTTTTGAATTTGAAATCTTTAGACTTGTAATGATATAAAATTATATAATCCTTCCTATTCTAAGGCTACATTCTACCTTTTAGTTGTTCTTTGGTGAAAATATTTACAGCTGAAATACCTCTGGAGTAGGGTAAGGAATAACAAACTACAATGTAGGGAACTACCTTTTTTCTGTTTATTACCTAAATGTCTGGATTAGAAGGAAAACAAAACAAATTAATAAGAAATAAATTTAGTATTCATTTCTAAATTCAGCATTTTTTTTCGGTTTAGTTCAGTTTCCATGCTGATAAAAAATGACTACAAAAGCTACCATTTCAGAAACCTTATCCGGGACTTCGTAATAGCCAATCAGGAAAGACTGACAATACTCCAGAATTCCCATTGCAACTGATAGGAGGTTCAGACATGGCATAACTATAGAACTATGCTCAATGGCAGTTATTGTGACTTTTTATTGGACTTTCAAATGAAGGAAAACACATCCCAATATGCAGTTTCCCTCCAGCTGAAGGATTGATGGAGCAGTATCAGTTATGAGTGGGGATCTAGATGTATATATAATTAATACATGTATCGGTTAGCATCCTGTTAACAGCCTTTGTTGCCATGAAGAGTTATCACGTCTGCATGCTGTTCGGATGTTGGGTTATGAGGAGCACCAAAGAAAATTCAGATAAAATCAAAATGAAGTAAATGTACTTCTCTGCCATTCATGCATGTTTTCTATATTTCAGAGGAAGGATCCATGCAGGACAGCTGCGTCAGTATCCCAAACTGTATTAGAGCAGTGGCAAGACTCCAGGGACAGAGTTCACTTTTCATTAAAAGTCCAGCAGTTTGGCACAGGGACAGTACTGAAGGCATGGACAGCATGTTGGGAGATATTAAGTGCTGTCAGAGTTAGGTACAATCTGACAGGCATCCTATAGACAAGTTTGTAGTGTTTATACAGTGCCTACAGCTCAGCTACTGTACAGCAGTAGCATCTGGCTACCACAACCAGACTTCTGGTGAGGCATCAGATCCTGAGGGATCCTCTACACTACAGAAAAAAAAATACACAACAGTGAATCTCAGAGTCTGGGTCAGATGACTCAGATTTGCAGGGCTCATGCTGTGGGACTAAAAATAGCAGTATAGACATTCCCACACAGGCTGGAGCCCCAGCTCTGAGACCCATCCCCATCAACAAGTTTTGAATCCCAGCCTCTGCCCAAATGGAAATGTTTACACTGCTATTTTTAGCCTCATAGTACAAGCCTTGTGATCCTAAGTCAGTTGACCTGAGCTCTGAGAGTCATTGCTGCAGGGTTTTTTGTTTTGTTTTTTGTTTGATTGCTTTGTAGTGTAAATATATTCTGAACGATTCAGTTGCCACCCACAAACTTCTAGGGATAGAGTAGCACGTATGTGGCAAGTAGTCAATGGAATATCAGTAGAACAGGGATTACAGTAGCAATGGGCAACCTAGGCTGGTGAGAGGGCTACATGAGTGATCCGCCTTCATCTCAAGATTATCATAATCAAGATAATATCCTGGGATAGGGTAGTTATGCTAACTGTGCTTGCGTGCCTAGAATTTATGGGGCATACCGATTGGACCATTGCAATGCTATGATGCAGAGGGAGTGCACAGCTCTCACAGGTAATGTTGTGTGCCAGCACCTCTCTTCACGTGCCTGTGTTTTGCATGCGTGTTACTCTAATAATACTGGTAGGAAAAAAATTATGCTGATAGAAACCAATAGATTCTGGAAATGCTGGACATGGGTAATGGTAAACAAAATGTCTTGTGGGCTACATATAGGACTTCTGAATTTGGTGTTCACATGTGTATATATAGTTTCAAACACATGGGAGTAGAAGAAGCATTGAGCAGATAGACAGGGCTTCAGTCATGGAGGAAAGGATCTGACGTATGGGGTTGAGGATATTAAATAAGAGGGGAAATTCTGAAGAAAAAGTTAACTGGGTCTGCACAGGAAAGAGGAGGTGCATCACATGAGCATGAATGGGAATTTGAATCTGGGGCATGAACGAGAAGGAGGACAGGCTGGACTGAGGCTACCTGTTGGTGTTCTGAGCTGGGATGGCTTAGTAGAGTTGTGGGTAGGTGAAAAGAGTGAATATATAATTGAAGCAAATACACTGAAATACTTTCTGAATGAGGTTGTGAGTACGGTAAAATTGTTGATGGTATATGAATGAGGCTGTATGGAAGACAGGATAGGAAGAGGAAGAGACAGTGAGGCTTCAAGACAGAAAAAATAAGAAAGGAATCACAGTGAGAGGAAAACTGCCCCTTCCCTCCCATGCAAACACCCTTTGTTGTGACATGCTATCACCAGAAAGTAATGCTTTTCATCACAGTATGTCATGTGGTACATTCCATGTGGTATTACTCACACTACTGCACTGCATTACATCATGTCATGATAATTTATAAGCTAGCAAGTTTAAAACAGCGGAGGGTCTCACAGAATCTCAAGGTAAATAGAGCATGTCACTTAGGCTATGTCTAGACTGTAGGCTTCTTTTGGAAGAAGCTTTTCCAGAAGAGATCTTCCAAAAAAATTTCTTCCAAAAGAGAGTGTCCTTTCCGCCAACGTGCATTGAATAAGCCATCTGCTTTTTCTAAAGATAGTGTCCACATTGATTGGATGCTATATTGCATTTAAGCTGCGATTACTATGATGGAGTGGCCACCAGGGTACTCATGCTTTTTCCTCTTTCTTCTTCTTTTGAAAGAAATCTCTCTTCCCCGTCCACACGTGCCTTTTTCCAAAAGAGCTCTTTCAAAAAAAGGCTTCTTCCTTGTAAAAAGAGCTTTACCAATACTGGAAAAACCACTCTGTTCTTTCAATTTTTTTTGAAAGAATGCAATTGCAGTGTGGACATAAGTGAAGTTTTTTCAGAAAAATGGCCGTTTTTCCAATAAACTCTTTAGTGTAGACACAGCCTTGGTTGATGGATCTCCATACTGGTCACTACCTCTAGCTTGATGGCATTTCCATTAAAGATGGAATGGCTACAAGTGATGTGAAAACACAACAATTCTTAGTGGTCTGTAGGCACCTACTGGCTGGCTGATTGTAAGTAGGTCCCTGTGCTCAGCTCAAGGACAAGTCTCTGTCTGATATAGCATTAGTAACTTTTTAATGCCCCATTGCATGAATCCCAATTTCCAGGGAAAGTTCTAGGTATTAATGAGCAGAATATGATTAATTTTGGTGAAAACTGGAAAGCTAGAAGGCAGAAGTGGTGGAGACACAGAACATTTTTATTTAGCAGTCCCAGCAGGTTCAACCAATTCTGTAATTGTCTATAAGTGAAAAAAACTGTCTGATCGCAGCCATTAACACCTTCTACTACAACAGTATCCCCATCTCAGCTCTGTCCACCCTCCCAATACAGTTTAAAATGTTGACATCCTGAAATGACTTATTTCCAAGATAGAAAAAAAAGATACATGATTAATAGGGGGCATGGAAGGAAGGAGGGAATGGGGATGCATCCAGAGACATGGGAAAGAAGGAAATGGGGTACATAGAAACCTTGGCAGGAGCAGGAAAATGGAGCACCCAGATTTGGGAGCAGGGGACATGGATGAGATTTAAATAATTTAAAGAATGTAAAGAATTAAAGAAGATTAAAGAATTTGCCTGTCATAATATGCACCAAACAAGAATACATAATAATTTCACATTATTACCCCATGTCTTGGCTAAAACAGGTTCAAACCTGCATCCTCAAGTGAGTAGTCCTTACTGATAACAAAAAACCCTACAGATGGGGCTACCCACATAACTAAAACTTCAGGGTTAGGCTCATTAAAATTTAACTTTGTAATCTGAAAGCCTCACTCTGGCCCGCTGTGTTTCCGCTGTGCATTCTGTCTCACTTCATTACCACAAAATTGCTGGCTTGAACCCCCATTCTGCATATTCTTGTGCTAAATGGATTAATATATTCATGAACAGCCCTTCTTAAGTTAAAGGAACTCTGCATGCAAAGCAATCTCCTGGAATGCACAAAATGTCGGCTTGGGAGCTTGACTTTTACTCCTTTAGAAGCTTGGTGCATGGCTAACTACAATACCAAAGGTCCAAATTCTGAAGTATTTGGATAAGCATGCAAGCAGTTTTGGCATGAATACTGACACAGGCAAATTTAAAATATGGTTCTACTTAAGGCTGATGTATGCAAATTAGAAATTCACTTTCCTCAGCTATTATGAAAACTATAGATGGAATGTATGTTCCATGTTTGAGCATTTTGGTTCCCACCCCAATCATGCAAAACTGGGGTCTAAGTTGAAATAAATGTATTAAATGTATTCACTGATTTTCATTACATCTGATACTGCAAGTACCTTTAACAGTTGGAAAGGATCTTTCTGTGACACTAGTTCACAAGGAACTAGACTGAGGTCACCATCTACGAACTAACTTCATGTACGGCACCAAACAGGCAACTATATACCTTATCTTTGGTATCAGGAGCATTGACTTTTGTAATGTAGTATGCTTACATGCTGATAAAACAAATAAAAAAGAGTAAGTGGATGGACTGGAATGACTATGATATTTCAGTGCAGTAGGTCTACTTACTCTAAATATATGCACAAACATCCAATTCTTATCTGATGTCTGGATGTTTCCATACTCCCCTCCCCCCAGCTCCTTAGATTTTTTTTAAATAGATTTCAAAGTCAGAAAGGCTCATCATAATTGTCTAGACTGAATTCCTCTGGGACACAGGCCGCATAACTACAAAACTTGCCCCAAATAAATTGAAAGAGAGCATTTTGTTTAGAAAAAACATCAATCTTGATTTTAAAATTGCCAGCAATGGAGAACCCACCATTACTCTTATTAAGTGTTCTAATGGTTAATCACTCTCACTTTTATCAAATGCACTTTTTTTCAGTGTAAATTCATCTAGCTTTAACATCCAGTCATTGAATCATGTTTATACCTATTTACAATAGACTGAAGAACCCATTACCAAATATTTGCTCCCCAGGTTAGTGCTTCTAGATTATGATCCAATAACTCTATAACTTTCTCTTTGTTGAGCATAATATATAGACTTGAGCTCAATTCCTTATCACTTTGCCCAGCAAGTGCTAGTTCTTCCCCACAGCCTGGCTCCTTGTGAGATCTGTCTCTTCTCCCTTTTCATCTCCTTTGCCCACATTGGTGCTCATTGTGAGTGTTCTTGCCCAAACAGTCCCACTTTAGACCTCCAGCTTGTAGTTTCAATCTCTTTGTTCAGCCAGTCCCAATTTCCTGCCACTCCAAGTCCCAATTTCCCTGTAAATGAAAACAAGGTCTTAGAATGCTAAATGTCAGGCAACCTTAATAAAAGCTATAGTTACCAGCCCCTTCTATAATGAAATAAAAGCTTGAGAAACATAGCGGCTGTGTCTACATTGGCCCCTATTCCGTAATAGGGATGCAAATGTAGCACTTTGGAATAGGCAAATCTGCGGGGGATTTAAATATCCCCAGCGGCATTTGCATTAACATGGCTGCCGCTTTTTTCCGGCTTGTAGATAAGCCGGAGAAAAGCGCCAGTCTGGACGTGATCCTCCGGAAAATAAGCTCTTTTCCGGAGGATCTCTTATTCCTACTTTCAAGTACTTTCAAGTAGGAATAAGAGATCCTCTGGAAAAGAGCTTATTTTCCAGAGGATCGCGTCCAGACTGGCACTTTTCTCCGGCTTATCTACAAGCCGGAAAAAAGCGGCAGCCATGTTAATGCAAATGCCGCGGGGGATATTTAAATCCCCTGCAGATTTGCCTATTCCAAAGTGCTACATTTGCATCCCTATTACGGAATAGGGGCCAATGTAGACACAGCCAGCATGTAAACCGTTTACAAAAATAACTTAAATATTTACATGGTCCATGAATGAAGTTATAGTATGAGAAATTGTTGAACAGCAAAGGACCTGATCTTACCCTTATTCGTATTGTTCTTTACCAATGTGAGTAAATTGGCTGCATGTCATGGGATTCCTTATCTAAGTAAGATTCATAGACTTGACCCAGTGAGATTATTTGGAAGAGCATGGGTTGCAGGATATAACATTGTAATAAGTCAGGAAGTAGAGGCAGTGCACATGATTCACTTTGGCCTTTCCTCTGGTGCAGTCATTTAAACCAGTGCATACATGTAAATGCCTATGCCATGAGTTCAGTGGTGAGTCAGGACCAGAACTTCTAGAAATGACAGCAGTGAATCAATTTACACTTGATTTTTTGTACCTGTGAATACATTGGGTAATTTGGTTTACCCACAAAAAATGTGATATACAGATAAGGTGGGATTATTATTTATTATTATTTATTTTTTGTTCTAGCTCATCATTTGTTAAAATTACACATTACATATTCATTTTTAATGGCCAGTCAATGTCTCTCAAATTACTGTATATTAAGACCTTTGGTGATTTTTTCAATTCCATTAGATCCAGGAAAAGTCTTATATTTAAAATTAAGCATCTATGTAAGTTGTACATACTGAATCAGGACATTAATATGATTTAACCAGAATATACTGTAACAAGAACAATAGGAAGGATCTATTTTCTAAATTTGGACAAAAAGACTATAATTGAATAGCATAGCGGAAAATTAAAGGCCTAATGCTGCAAACTGTTTACATTCATGTGTATAAATTTTACTCACCTGATTAGATCTCTACAGAGGATCACATGACCTTAGGTCCTAAAACTGGATGCCGCAGCCTACATCCTAAGTAGGTACAAAATGACTTCTGTGAAGTTATGCCAAGATACACTGGCTGGCATCTGGCCTAGAAAGAGGAAAAAACAGTAGTAGGACAAGCTTGAAGCTTTCAGCCTGCAATGAGCTCTGAGTAGTCCTGCTTCAGTGAGGCATCATGTGGGCATAGTTTTTCCCATGGGGATCATGGGATTTGGACCGTAGAGAATGATGCAAAGTCCACTGTAATTGATGGGATCTTTGCATGAATCTCATTGGTCTTTGATTGAAACCAATCAACTGAGAACTGCTCTTAAACCTCCTTATAGAATTAGTCATTACAAGAGTTAAGAATTCTAAGGTGTTACTGGAAGTTTTCTCTTTTATTTATCATAAACTGGCTTTCCTAGGTGTTTTTCATATACTGAATTATTTTGCCAGACATATTTCATTAACTAACCAATACATCACAATACAAATACCGCTGCCAAATAAAAAAAGCAATCTGATTTCTTAATTTATTTCACAAGTGGCTTCTTTTGCTATTCAGCCTAATCATTTATCTATTTTTCTCACAAAATTCAAGAACTCTAGCAATCTTATAATTTTGTTCACAGTTGTAGATTATTCAGCAAGAAATTGCTAAACATCCATTTAACAGAGCCAACATTGTACAGTTTCTTGGAGAAACAGTCATGTATTTCTGATTGCAAGGAAAATGCTTTTAGAAAAAGTTAGAAATAAACCGTGTTATCTATTATGTGTGTTGTCAAACTTGAAGACAAAGCAGCCCTCCGGATTAATTACAAATTAAATGAACTATGTTGAAGGAAAGAAAGCAAATAGGAAGCCTATGACCCTGAAGCAATAAGATGTTCATCAGCAGAGCCTGAGTCAACAGTTCCCCTGTTAACTTTTAGAAGCATGGGGTTCTCCTAGGTGTATGTACCATGCTGATCTTAAACAGAGCCCTCATTCATGACCAAAATAACTAAACAGGTCAACACAGCTTCTGTTGTGTTTGGATTTCTGAAGCAGGAATGCTCATATCTGATAATAAATACAACAGAAGTTCTTTGTTTCTGCAGAGGCTGAAATTTATGAAGGGCTCTGGTACTGATCTATTCAGAGTGTTATTTTTTAGAAATGTAAAAGGTGCAAGGACTAGTCTTTAATGGCTTCTGTATCTACATTTCCCTGCAGAGATTCATTTAGATGGCACTGTTAAGGACATTTATGCCTGGTAATTGCATATTTTTTTGGTTTTCCTTTTACATGCTATATTGTACATGTATGTGAAAGGGGGCACATTGTCTGGTGCATCATGAACTCACTTTGTAATATAGGCCCAAGTAATGCTCATCATACTCATGCAAGAAGTCCTATCTACTCTTATGAGTAAAGCAAGCAGGATGTTTCAGTCATTCCAAGCCATCTTAAATCATCACCTTGCTTCCATTGGAGTTGATGTAGCTAATTTTGCTACAAGTATGGAAGGTCAAGTATGAAAAATCCATTCAAAACATGTACCCACAGCTATACCCATCCTTCCTGGAAGAGCCCAGACAATTCTGGGAATAACACAACACCACCCAATAAGTGTCTCATTGTGAAACAGACAGGACATTTCTAATAGTTCTGTGAAATATGCTACTGCCAGTGAGAAGACCCAACAAATGGTCAACTTATTGATTTCTAAAG
This sequence comes from Pelodiscus sinensis, assembly GCF_052426305.1. NCBI lineage: Eukaryota > Metazoa > Chordata > Testudines > Trionychidae > Pelodiscus > Pelodiscus sinensis. The sequence goes on from NC_143052.1 coordinate 48,450,669, forward strand.
CTGCACGTCACTGCCAGTAGATTACTAGTCCTTCCTCCTGCCACAGTGATCACAGGGGCAGTGATATCATGATAAGACTTAATAAAGCTTCATGCTTACTCTATGTACTGTTTTTCATGTTCAGCACACTTCACCGACATTAATTAGTGAGGTCTCACAAGACTCCTGGAGTACAGGCAAGTACATGATAATTATTCCTATTTCACTGATCCCGTCATGTCAAGTATAAAACATCTCATCTGACACTCATGCATTTGGCAGCCCTGTCACACATGCCAGCATATGTGTTAAAATGTTATGCGTCAAAGCATATCTGTAAGAGAAAGAGATATGCGATCTCCCATTGCCTACTGATTACTGTTAATATCTTTGTACAACAGGTCACAAACCTAATTACTGACTAAGGCCTTTCCCCTAGCAGGCAGGAAGGCAGGCAGTTGCTATTTAACCCATTTTACAGATGAAATAAATGAGATGTTGCAGAAGATCACAGAGCTGGGAACAGAACCCAAGTCTTATCCAGGATGCCTTTCAGAATAAATCTGCCAAATACGTGTGCATGACTATGTTTTTCTTCTCCACTCTTTTGATCATTAGATATCACTTCCAGAGCCAACATCTCTAGCGAATAGTTGCCAGTCACTGACAAAATATGCATTTTAATCATGTCTGCTTAAAGGACTATTAACATATTGTATCTATTAGAATATTGGATCATAAAATTAGAAGGGACCACAAGGCTGGATTAGTATGACCTCCTGCCAAGTTGCAGGATTTGTTATGTTTAAACCATCCAAGATAGATGGCTGTCTTGTGGAATATGGAGACGAATTGCTGTTACTCTTTTAGCTCAAGTGGAAGAGATCAGTACTATAGATCTGAAAGTCTTGGACTCAAACCCAGCTAACAAACCATGCAACAGAAAGTAGGATGTGACCATCTAATTAAAGATTGTATCATAATTCATACATTCCAAGGGACTGATTTAAGGTTGCACGAGGATCTTAACTGTGGTATTTGAATGATCAATTTTAAAGTTCTTTTAACATAGCTTTTTGTGTGTATATATGGGTGCGTGTGTATTGGTTTCTCTCTTAAGATCCATCTTCCAGTAGTCTAATTTATCATGGGTTTCTATCGCTGGTACCTTCATCCTCCCACCTGCAGTATCTCTGCCTGGTTATTTTCACTCACCCATTAATCTTGTCTTAAATTGGGTGTTAATCTCTTTTGGGGCAGGGGCTGTTTTCCTAACTTGTGTTTGTATAGCATCTAGGGCAATGAAGCCTCCATCCTATGATATGTAAAAAGGGGGCATATTTATGTGAAAAGGCGCACATTATCATTTAATAAAAATAACACTATAACTTTTCATTTAGAAACATATATGGAGATGTACTCCATTTTAGGAAATAATATGGGCATGGACATATCCACGATATGTGCTAAAACTGTGTGATTACTGAGGATTTACTCCAATACTTCACATCCCCTTGATACTTTTTCCCACTTTGGAGTTGTCAGGGTATATTAGTATGGCACAGTGCAGAGTGTGGTTCCTCATATCGCTATAGGATGCATATCTGATTCATCATGTCTCAGGCACACCATCATGTTATGTCTTCAGGCTGGAAGCCTTTCAGAGCAGGTATTGTGTCTTCTGTGTTTATACAGCAACAAGCACAATGGAGCTTCAGTCCAAATTGGGGCCTTTGGACACTGTCTGCAACAATATATTGAGTACTATGTTGTTACATTGACATTCAAAGAAAAATACCCTTTTCTCTCCACCCACTTTGATTAAAAACATGCATAAAGAAAAATATTTGCATGCCCCATGCAAAAACTCTGTTGCTTATAACAGGTTTCAAGTGGCTGGGTGCCAGGCTGAGGGCATGCCAGAGAGAGCTTTAAACCAGAGTCTTATAGAGAGTGATTAGTGAACATCTTTTTAATGATGAATTAATGAGCAGTAATAGCGTTCTAATTCCAATATGTACAGAACCTTGTGTTTAAAGATACAGGTTCAGGGAGAGTAGTTCTGTGACCTTTGTGATGCCAGTAAAGGTTGGGTTCAATGTAGTCACTGTCCGATCAGTCTGTCAAGGTCAACTACACATGCCGAGCTGGGAAAAGAAACAATTACTGACAAATTTTATAGGTATATTCTGTCTCAGTTAAAAGGCAATCAGAAACCTAACTGACAATTATGCCTGAGGAAAGTATTTAAAAATGGTGGGGTTTATTTTCTTTTTCTCCTTTGGATTTACACTGAAGTAGGCAACTGATTTAAAAAATGCATGTGAAAAAACCCTACACAGGCCTCCTCCTCCCCTTCAATGGTGAGTATAAGAGTATTCAGGAAGGACGACATCAATAATCATCTGGGCAACACTGGCACAGTGAGTTGGAATGATTCATTATATTGTAATTAACTTTTAATTAACTTTACTCTGCTTTACTTATTTTAGAAAATTAAATAAACTTCATTTTATTGCACTCGCTAAACCAATGAGCAGAAGCTAGAGTTCTGCTGTAATTAAAATAAGCAATCTGGCAAAACTATGCGTAAAGCATAATGAAGAAATGTTTCTCTGCAATGGGATCGTTTCTGATGTTCTGTAACACTTATAGTTTTTTTAAGAGTTCCCTGTAGTTGAAATGCAAGGAAGCCTTATGAAATATTTTTAATAGTCTAGCCTTCAAAACCTCCCCTCCCCCAGAAAACATTTCTTTAATTATTAAATAATTTCTCAATATAATGTGATGTTTTTAAGTATATAATTTTAGCTCCCCTCAAAGAAATTGCAATTGCTTTTAAGTGGACGAGGAAGCCATGAAGAGTGCATCTAAATATGCTGTATAAAATATTTGCACACAGAGCAACAATTCTGATGTTTCAGTTCAGTAAACCAAGGATATACTGATGAATTGCTACATGCTTCTGGGCTGACCCTCAAACAATTAATTTCAATCACTGACTAATTTGGGAACTTCAAGTTCTCACTCTTTCAGTTGGGCCAGCTAACTGCAGATTAAAGTTAGGTTCCTGGTCACATCAAAATCAGTGGGAGTTTTCTCATTGACTTCAGTGAGACAAAGATTTCACCCCAATGAACATGGATCCAAAGCTACATTTCTACAGGAAGCAGTCTTAACGGATCCTGCTGCCCGTAATGCATAGTGGTTGTGACTGCCATCAGTACATGTCCCCTCTGCAGGGGTAGTAGGGAGAAAGCCCCTCTCCTTCCTCCTATAGTGGCCATCACTGGGCCTATTGCTGTGCTGTTTTGGGGGTTCTGTTCTCCATATACCTATAGTGTGGGGTAGAAAAGATATAAAACTGATTACATAAGAAATCTAATGAATGTAATGCCTGATTTTCATTTAGTGTTCTTTAGAAAAGTTAATAGTGACCCAATACTCAACACAATTAATATTAACAACAAGGGGAAAGTAATGCAAGCCATAATAGGGAAAAAATAGGTTAAAGACTATGTAGATAAATTATATGTATTCTATTTCACAGGGCCTGATGAAATTCATCCTCCAATACTTAAGAAACTAGCTGAAGCAATCTCAGAACCATTAGCAATTATCTTGGAGAACTCATAGAGGACAGGTGAGGTCCCAGATGACTAGAGAAGGGCAAATAGAACTTGTCTTTTAAAAGGGGAACAAAGAGGACCCTGGGAAATTATAGACCAGTCAACCTCATGTTGATCTTGGAAAGACACTGGAACAAATTATTAAACTATCAATTTGTAAGTACTAAGGGAGTTATAAGTTGTAGCAAGCATGGATATGTGAAGCACAAATCATGTCAAATCAGCCTAATTTCTTTCTCTGACAGGGTTACTGGCCTATTAGAAGGGGGGAAGTAGTAGATTTGATACATATTGATTTTAGAAGGGCTTTTGACAATCCCCCATGACATTCTTATAAGCAAACCAGGGAAATATGGTTTAGATGAAATTACCGTAAGATGGGTGCATAATTGGTTGAAAGACTGTGCTCAAAGGGTTTTTATCAATAGGTCACTATCAGACTGGGAGACTGTTTTTGATGGGGTCCCATGAGTCAGTCTTGGGTCTGATAGAATTCAGTATTTTAATTAATGAGTTGAATAATGAAAGTATTAGAACTCTCAAAAAGTATGTCAATGACACCAAGTTGGGAGGGGTTACAAGCACTTTGGAGGACATAATTAGAATTAAAAATTACCCTGACAAATTGGAGAATTGGTATGAAATTAACAAGATGAAATTCAATAAAGACAAATGCACAGCACAGCACCAAGGAAGGAAAAGTCAAATGCACAACAACCAAACAAGAAATAACTAGCTTGGTAGTAGTACTATATGGGGAGTACAGTGAATCATAAATTGACCATAAGTCAACAATGTGATGCAATTGCAAAAAAAGTCCAATATCATTCTGGGATGTGTTAACAGGATAGTTGTATGTGACAGTACAGCTACCAGTGGTCTCCAACCTTTTTACTCCCAAGATCACTTTTTAAATGATAGACCAAGCCAAGATCTACCACCCCGCCCCTTCCTTGAAGCCCCGCCCTCCCTCTTCTCCTCTTTTCCATCACTTGCTATCCTCAATCCTTATGCTGCTACTTTAAAAAAAAAATTCCCACCATTCCTCGCAGCTACTCACCTGTGCTGTTGCTCGGTGAGTAGCTGCTCCTCAAATGAGGAAATCTAATGTAAATGTACTGCGCAGGCGCGCAGTTCAGAGAGGTCTCAAGAGCTACTCGTAGAGCCTCCGAGATCTACCGGTAGATCGCGATCTACTGGTTGGTGACCACGGAGCTAGACTGTGGGGGGAAAGGGGAGGTATCCCGAAAAAACTCCACCGCATCCAGAGAATGCGTTTGCTCTGTCGCTTTTTTTTTTTTTTGCAGAAGAGCAAACGCACTCTTTTGGAAGCCCCTGTATTCCTCGTTCCATGAGGAGGAAGAAGGTGACTTTTGAAAGAGGGTGTTTTTCTAAAATTTGGCCCAGTCTAGATGGGCCAAATTATGGAAAAGCCTCTTCTGACAAAAGCATTGGAAAAAGATACGCAAAATGCAGAATGCATTTTGTGTATCTTTTCCCAATAGATTCTCACGGTTTAGCCGTATCCTAAGTTATGTTTGGGTATGTCTACACCGGGTAATGTATGCATACCGAACTTGCTAATGAAGCCCGGGATTTGAATTTCCCGGGCTTCATTAGCATAAAGCCGGCGCCGCCATTTTTAAAAGCCGGCTAGTGCGAACCCCGTGCCGCGCGGCTACACACGGCACGGGCTAGATAGTTCGAACTACGTAGCCATTCCGAACTATCTGTACTCCTCGTTCCAATTGTCCTCCATGTCCACTGAAAATAGGACACAAAATAGTAGCTTAATCTGTAGTGAAGTGGAAGTGATTAGATATTAGGGAGAAACTTTCAAACTATAAAGGCAATTAAGCTCTGGAATAGGCTCCTTGGAAGATTATGGAGTTCCCTTCACTGAAGCTTTTTCAAGCACAGGTTAGATAAACATCTGTCAGGGATAGCATCAGTTTACTTGGTCCTGTTTTAGCACAAGGGTCTGGACTTGACAGCTCATAGTCCTTTGTAGCTCTTTATTTCTATGGTTGTATGTCAAGTAAGGTTGTTTTGTCACACCCATCATAGTGGTATCTGGGGTTTGGTGCTTTTTCAGCAAGGCTAGGTGGCTGCTTTACTTCCTTCCATTGGATTGCTAAACATGTCTCTATAAACAAGTACCACTGGATGAAATTCTGTGGCCTATGTTATACAGGCCATATAAGGTGATCTACTAGCCTTAAAACCTATAAATCTATTACTAAGGCTATGATTTTGTCACAGAGGTCACATAAATGATGGAATCGGTGACTTTCAAAGACTTCTCTGATGCAAGCCCCTGTGGCTGCAGCTGAAAGGTCCCATCACCTCTTGCAGCAGCAGGCAGCTGTGAAGTACCCCTGCTGCCTGAGACCGTGGGCACCTAAGCTCCAACCTACCATGGGCAGTGGGGAGTTCTCCATAGCTACCAATGGCCATAGGGGATCCCCACAGCTCCCCACCAGCTGCATCAAGGAAGCAGAATCTCCATAACTCCCCAGCCGCCCAGCAGGGCAGGAGGACCCATGGAGCTCCATAGTCATAGTGGTGGCAAGAGGATCCCAACAGCCCCCTGGCTACCACAGTGGCAGGGGGATCATCACAAGTCCACAATTGCCGCAGCAGGGCAAGGGGACCCCAAGAGTTCCCCGGTCTCCTTGGCAGGGCAGTGGGATCCCCAACGTTCCCTGCTTGTAGGAGCAGCAGGGGAATCCCCAAAGTTCCCCACCATTGGGGTAGATGCAGAGGGACCTTCCAGCTCTGAGCCCCTACAGGGGGTGTGGTCCCTGGAGCTCCTAGCTACCCTGCAGCTATCAAGCCCCTTTTCATTCACTCTAATGAGGCCTCAGATTTTAGTAAAAATTAGGGACAGGTCATGAGATTCAGTGACAAAATCTTAGCCTTATCAATAAATCTACTCCGGTTACTGCTTGTTGGTTACCAAAGAAGGAGCCATTTTTGAGAGTGTTGTCTGGGAGAAGATAAGGAAGAAAATGTTGGGAGGTCGAATGGAAACAGACATGGGGGAAATGATTTGGGTTTGAGTGTCAGAAGCTGAAAAGAATGGCAAAGCAAGGAAAATATTTCATGAGATGAGAACTCTGCAGAAGGGAGTGAAAGCAATTGCGCAGAGAGAAAACTGACACACAAAAATATAGGAGGAAGAACATCTGTACTTTTGGGAGCTGGACTGGAAGGGAAAAGGGCCAATCAGGAGTCAGATGATAGCTGGATGAGAGAGAGATTTTCCATGTAGAGGAGGTAATTTTTGTGTGTTTGTTTTGTAAGGGAGAGGATTAGCAGTCACATATAGTGAGAACACAAGCTACTAGGGATCTGTTCCTCATTTTCTTTAATCTCTGCTACCAACCACTCAGGAAAGGGAAGTTAACAGAGTGGAATGAGGGAAGTTGACTATAAAGCATGGTTAAATCCACCTTAAAGTACTGTTTTTCTATGCTAACTGAAACCAAGGCCATGTCCACAGTAGGAAACTATTTCAAAATTAGGAAATTCGACTTAACTCCTGATTTAACAAATTCGCACTAGCATGTCCATGCTACGGGGAAGCCTTGAAATTAGTCCGAGACAGGCTCCATTAATGTGGGCACACTGCTTCAGACTTGCAGCCCCAGGAATCACTTGCGAGTAATTATTTCAAATTAGTGGCACTGAAGCATCCACACTACTATTATTTCAAAATAACTATTTTAGAATTAGTGTAACTCCTGATGAAAAGCAGGAGTACAGATTTTGAATTCCACAGCCCAATATTTTGAAATAACAGGCTTGGTAGTGTGGATGCTCCACTTATAAATTTGACCTTGGGCAGGGGGAGAGGTTATTTCAAAATGAAGTCCTAGTGTAGACCAGGGCCATGGAATTTTAAAAGCATATCTATATAATTTCAGAGATTCAGAGATTCTAAGGCCAGAAGGGACAATTGAGATAATCTAATCTGATCGCCCATATAACATAAGCCATAGAACTTCTGCAAAATAATTTCTGATAGATCTTTTAGAAAAAATCCACTCTTGATTTAAGAATTGGTGCTGATGGACAATCTACTACAACTCTTGGTAAATTATTCCAACGGTTAGTTATCACAGCATTGAATTTTTTTGTTTAGTTTACTTTCAAGTCTGAATTTGTCTAGCTTTATCTTCCAGCCACTTCATCATGTTAGACCGTCTCTGCTAGACTGAAGAACCTGTTATTAAGTATTTGTTTTCCATATAGATACTTACAGTCCATAATCAAGTCACTGCTAAACTTTCTATGTGTTAGGCTAAATAGATGGGGTACCTTGAATCGATCACTATAAGGCATGTTGTCTAATCCTCAAAAGCATTTCTATGGCTCTTCTCTGAACTTGCTCCAGTTCAGTATTCAGTATTCCAGGAGTGGTCACACTTGTTTGAAATTCCTCTGTTTATGAGTCCAAGGAGTGCATTAGCCATTTTGGCCACAGTATCACATTGGGAGCTCTTGTCCAGGTAATTCTCTTCAAGGATTGTTTTGGGAATCATATTTTACTGAAGTTCTGAGCAAAATAAAAAGAATAGTTGCATGAAGAAACTTGCACATGGATACAAGGATATCTTATGTTTTAGAACAATTAAGATAGCCTAACAAACTCAAAATATTACATACATATGTTTAAATCTAGACTTTTCTATTCTAAGTAGAGATAATCAGAGAGCTAAAGCCATTGTCATTTAAATGAAGCATTATTGAATGAACTATCTCCACTCCATTATATGGCTGGGCTCACAGGGTATGTCTACACTGCATCCCTAGTTCGGACTAGGGATGCAAATGGAGACGACCAAAGTAGTTAATGAAGCGTGGATTTAAAAATCCCGTGCTTCATTAACATGATATCACCGGCACACTAGTTCGAATCACAGCTGATTCGAACCAGGAAGTGCACGCCAGGACGCGTTAGTTCGGACTAAAGCCCTTAGTCCGAACTAACGTTACTCCTCAAAAAATGAGGGACACTGGTGCATGCGTTCCGGGCCCTCGGCCCCTCCCTTGGCACAGCAGAGTTGCTCGGGCTTCCTGGCACCTGGGCCGTCCGGCGCCTTAGTGCGGAGCGCGGGGCTAGCCTCCGCAGTCCCGGCCGCCCCGTCACACCCTCTTTTTTTTTCAGACAAGAAACCTTTCCTAATATCTAGCCTAAACATTGTTTCCCTTATATTCAGGCCATTTCTCCTTCTCTTACCTTCTTAAACTGTGAATAACTATACTCTTTCATTTATACTGTTTCTTTGAAAGCATTTATAGGCTGCTATCATGTCTTCTATTCTAGACTATATAAACGTAGATTCTTCAGTTTCTTCTTATATATCTTATCCTCCAGTCCTAATATTCTTTTTGTTGACCTTTTTCTATTTTATCTAGCTTGTCTATTCTTCCTAGACTGCAGGGGTCAGATATAAGTGCAATTTTCCAGGCGTAGTTGCAATAAGGGCAATGTAGAATGGCAATATCATTGCCCTGCTTTTATATGTAAATCTCCTGTGTGTGTCTGATAGTAGCATTAACTTTTTTTAATGGTGCCAAATTGTAATATTATGTTTAGTTATATCTGCTGTCTGCTCTAGATTTTTCTTGGACTGGCTTCTTTTCAGAGAGCTGTCCCCAGCTGTGTTATTTATTTCCTCTCCCATGGCTGATGACTATATTGAATTTCATCTCACTACTGGGCCTACATTTTCAAGGTCACTTTGCAGTTTGCAACTGACCTCCTCAGTCTGCTACTCTTTGATTTTTATTTCTGACCTCTGTTCCACAACTCCTGCCTCCTTGATTGCTTTGGACTATCAAACTATAATTACATTAGCTGACTAAAACAATGAAAACAAACACTAGGATGTAAATGTAACATAAGAAAGTTCTGCCCCTGTCATCCACCTTGGATTTCCATCTGATATTGTGCTTTGTCTGAGTTAAAGCCTGATTTGGGGAAGTTGTGTGCTATCCCACATTTGAACTCCCAGAACCTCACCAGACCTTTAGCCCAGAAATGTCTTCCTCGTTTGTCTGGTAAGCTGCATGCATACTCAATAAGGCTCCATAGAAATGATAAAACTGATCAGTATCAAATTTGATCACAGCTGCATTTTATAACTTCCAGAAGATCATTAAGGCTGGGATTTTCAGAGAAGCTTAAAGGAGATAGAAATTCATGGGTTCCCAAACTGAGGGGCATGAAGAAATTCCAGGAGGAGCGCGAGGTGACCCAACCTCCCCCCCAATCAAGTTTTGCTGCCCTGTTCAGTTCCTTTTTTCCTTTTTTTTTTTTGCTCAACAAGTTTTGCTGCTATTGGGGGGGGGGGGGGGGGGGAGGAGGGAAGAGAAGGCGTGAGGGTTTTTCCAAAATCAAAAAGGGAGGAACCACTGAGATAGATGCTCAAGTCCCACTGAATCCAATGAGTGTGGCGTATCTGGCCTAAGGCCAGAATGGGCCATAATGATCATGTAGTCTGGCCACCTTAACATCACAGGCAACAGTATCTGACCCACCTGACCTGTAATAGACTCATAAACTCTGACTGAGTTACTGAAGTCCTCAAATAATGATTTAAAGATTTCAAGTTACAAAGACTTCACCATTTGCTTTAGGTTAAATGAGCAAGTGACTCATTCCCCATGCTGAAGAGGAAGGTAAAAAAAACCCAAAGTCTGCCAATCTGATCTGGGTGAGAATTCTTTCCTGATCTCAAATATGATGATCAGTTAGTCCCTGAACACATGGGCAAGACCCATCAGACAGACACTTGGAAAAGAATTCTCTATAAAAAATGCAGAGCTCTCTCCATCTAGTGCTTCAGCTCTGGCTGTTGGGGATATGTGCTACTAGTAGTCACAGATGGGTTACATGCCTTTGTAGGCAATCTAAACACACCATCCCCCTCCATAAATTTATCAAGCTCAGTCTTGAAGCTAGTTAGGTCTTTTCCCCAGTGCTTCTCTTTGGAAGACTATTCTAGAGCTTCACTCCTCTGATGGTTAGAAACCTTCCTTTAATTTGAAGACTGACCTTGTTGATGGCTTCTAACTTGTTGACATAATTTGTTCTTGTGTCAGCTCTGGCATGTAACTTAAAAAACTTTTCTCCCCGTACAATTAGATTGTCATTAAAAATAGCATGGGTTCCAGCAGTGACCCTTGTGATGCTCCCAGTCTGCCTTGATAACGCTCTCCACTTGGTGGTTTAATTGTTAACAATTACTTTCTGTTCCTGTTTGTCAACCTGTTCTAATATAGACTATGGCACTGGTTTAGTATTTATGTATTTACTTAGTTACTTATTGGTATTATTAGTATTTATTCCAAAATCTGTGCAAATATATTAAGTAGCACTGTAGCAAATATATTAAGTAGCATCCAGATCATTTCACATCCATACAGACTTGAGTCCCAGAATGTAATCTATGAGAGAGACCCTTGTGCTCATTTAGGGCCTCCTTGACTCTGGTGGGATTCTCTATGGGCTTAAAACTCTATCTTTATATCTGTGTCAGTAATTACATCAAATGGAATGACTAGATACATTTTTAGCATTAAAAACTCTCAATAAGCCTACTTTTAAATCACTGATTGGAGTCTTTTCCTAAATATTCACATATAGATTCCATTATATATGTGAAAATTTTGTCCAGCACGTAAAATTAATTGTCCAGTAGTTTACTATTCACCTTCCTGTTCTGTTTTGTCTTTTAATTCATATGGCTTTGATAAAGATTATTTGCAGAGATTTCAAAAGGCCCTCAGATATCTATTTTAAATATTCAGGTGCCTCTTTTCTAGACCTCCAGATTTATATATATAATTAGGATTGCTGCCTGGTCTTGTGTAGAAAGTAGTGAAGTTATTAGAGGCAAAAGTAAAGGAGACTATTAACAAAGGTGAACAGTTAGTTAGCTACAAACTCAATCCCTTATACTATATTAGTCTCACAATTAGAGCCCATGCATATTTATCATTATTATTTCTATTATGCTGCTGTCCAAAGGCCTGAATCAGGATTCTAATGGGCACTGTACAAACCTAGATGAAGAAACAGTCCCTGCCCCATTCACTCAAGCTCATTTCTTAAAAGGGCATGTTGCCAACTCACACCAACAGCATGTGTAATGACCTTTAGTGTGAAGGAAAGATAAACAAGAGGATGATTGCATTTCATCCGTAATTGCATAGTGTCTATTTGGGGAAAAAGTCCAGACAAGGAAGATCATCAGTCTTCTCTTCATTGCCACAGTCCACACATGGATACAATTGTATTCACACAGCAGGTTGCAAGCTTGAGTCTCAAAATACATTTAGCAAAGTAAAGCCAGGTGTAAACTAGAACCATGTGTATTGGCTTTTAAGGTGATCTGCTTCAGTAGTGTTGTCGGCACCTCTGAACACTTAATGCGTGGATGAACTTACTCTGTATAAAACACATTCAGCAGAATAATTCTGATGTCCTCTATTTATAAGTATGTAAAGAGGAATATTTATAAGTATGTAAAGAGAAATAACACCAAACCATTGTAGATTCCGCTGAGAAACTTTTGGAGCCTGGTTGTAATGAAAACCATGAAGTATTTTTTTTTTTCAAATTAAAATAAAATTATTCCACTGGCAACATATTAAGCCTGATGCTCTTTTTTCATGTATTACATGTTTACCCTACTACTGCCCCATTTACTTCAGTTTAGTTCTTCCCAATGCACATCCTAGGTAAGTGGAGAATCCTGACTCAGGTTTTCCTGTTGTTTTTCTTTTCTTTTGATGTTTGTTAAATCCATAAATGTGTTAATTGAAGCCTTCATGCCACTGATCCTGAGTTGATCTTGTATTATTTAAAGGACATTTTATGTCACTGACATACAAATATCTAATAGAAGGGAATCTACCTGTCTCAGAACATCATGTGTATTGCTGTAAAAAATACTTAGTACTTTTTAAAGGCAGCGGTGTAACCTCTGACTCTTCCTCCATCACTTTGACCTCCTACAAAGGGGATGAAAAAAAGAACGATGTGTAACTGAGAGTTTTTTGATCATTTTGTTCCACCATTTCAGCAGAGGCAAAAGTATTCAAACTGTGTAGAGAGGTAAAGGAGTTTCACCAACACTACACCTACACTGCACAGTTATTTCGGAATAAGCTATTGTGGAATATTTATTCCGAAATAGCTTATTTTGAAATAGCACATCTACACTGCAGGGAAGCCTCAAAATTAGTCTGAGGCAGGCTTCTCTAATGTAGATGTGCTATCTTGATTTAGAGCCCCAGGAGGAATAAATTAGAATGGCTCTGGTCAGGGGCAATTTCATAATAGCAGAAGTGGAGCATCTATACACGCCTTATCTCGAAATAGCTATTTCGGAACAGGCATTATTCTTCACAGAATGAGATTTACAGAAGCTGGAATAAACTGTCCATTATTTTGAAATTGTTTTGAAGTAACAGAATTGCTCTGTAGATGCGAGCTTCGTTATTTCAGAATAATGGTCATTATTCCAAAATAACTTTGCTGTGTATACACAACCCAAGAGACCTGGCATCCAGGCTATGTCTACACTGCAGCTCTATTTTGGGATGCTGGTGTTATCCCAAAATAGCTATCCTGTGTCTTAACAGCAAGCCTGTTCTGTTGAAATATAATGGACTCACTATTCCAACATCCCTGTAAATCTCAGTCCATGAGGAGTAAGGGATGTTTTGGAATAGCAATTTATTTCAAAATAAGTTCTGTGTAGACAGTGCCAAATTACAAATAAGTTATTTCGAAATTGACTCAAAATAAGCTACCCAAATCCAAATCTAGATTACGTGGAACAGTCAAAAGAGGATCTTTTAATCACACTTTCAAAAGTGGAACCTATCTTCAGGGCATCCCTTATCTGGTCTTCCTAATGGGGCAGCTGGAAGTGACACTCCTAGGTGTAAGGGACTCAAACCCACAACCCTTAGATTCCCAGGCCATTGCCCTAACCCCCTCCAGAACCCACCATACCTTCAGAGCATCCCTTACCAAGCCTTTCTAATGGGGCATCTGGTGCCAGCTGTGGTGACACTCCCCAGGTGGACAGGGTTCAAAATCACAACCCTGGTGTCCCCAAGCCAATGCCCTAGGCCACTTGATAATCCGAGGTTTATGCTGCTTTTTGACAAAGGGGCAGGTTTACTGAAAAATCCGCATCTAAACTTTCACTTTCAAAAGCTCTGCTTTCAAAAGTGCGATCAGAAGAAAATATGCAAATTCCTATGGCAGAACTGGGAGGCAATATCAAATCAGTATCTTAGATGCCTATGTACAAATGCAAGAAGTATGGGTAATAAGCAGGAAGAACTGGAAGTGCTAATACATAAATACAACTATGACATCGTTGGCATCACAGAGACTTGGTGGGATAATACACATGATTGAAATATTGGTATAGAAGGGTACATCTTACTCATGAAGGACAGGTAGAAAAAAGAGAGGAGGTGTTGCTTTATATATTAAAAATGTACACACTTGGACTGAGGTGGAGATGGACGTAGGAGACAGACATGTTGAGAGTCTTTGGGTTAGGCTAAAAGGGGTAAAAAACAAGGGTGATGTCATGCTAGGCTCTAATATATGCCACCTACCAGGTAGAAGAGATATATGAGGCTTTTTTGTAACAATTAACAAAATCATCCAAAGCACAGGATTAGGTAGTGATGGGCAACTTCAACTATCCAGATATATGTTGGGAAACTAACACAGAAGGGCACAGACTATCCAATATATTCTTGGACTGCATTGAAGACAACTTTTTATTTTAGAAGTTCAAAAAGTTACTGGGTGGAAGCTTTTCTAGATTTGATTTTAACAAATAGGGAGGAACTGGTTGAGAATTTGAAAGTGAAAGTCAGCTTGGGTAAAAGTGATCATGAAATCACAGAGTTTGTGATTCTAAGGTATGGTAGAAGGGAGAACAGCAAATTAGAGACAATGGATTTCAGGAAGGCAAGACTGAGGGGAAAAACAACTGAAGAGAGTTGGCAGTTTTTCAAAGGGACATTATTAAGGGCCCAAAAGCAAGCTATTCTGCTGCATCGGAAAGATAGAAAATATGGCAAAAGACCACCTTGGATCAACCACAAGATCTTGCATGATCTAAAAATAAAAAAGGAATCTTATAAAAAATGGAAACTACGACAAATTACAAAGGATGAATATAGGCAAACAACACAGGAATGCAGGGGCAAGATTAGAAAGGCCAAGGCACAAAATGAGCTCAAACTAGCTACAGGCATAAAGAGAAACAAGGAGACATTCTATAAATATATTAGAAGCAAGAGGAAAACCAAGGACAGGGTAAGCACATTGCTCAGTGAGAAGGGAGAAACAGTAACAAGAAATGCTTAATGACTTCTTTGTTTCGGTCTTCACTGAGGAATCTGGTGAAGGAATGCCTAACATAGTGAAAGATAGTGGGAAGAGGGCAGGTTTAGAAGATAAAATAAAAAAGAACAAGTTAAAAATCACTTGGAAATGTTAGATATCTGCAAGTCACCAGGTCCTGATGAAATGCATTCTAGAATACTCAAGGAGCTGACAGAGGAGATATCTGAGCCTTTAGCTATCAACTTTGGAAAATCATGGAAGACAGGAGAGATTCCAGAAGACTGGAAAAGGGCAAATATAGTGCCCATCTATAAAAAGGGAAATAAGAACAACCCAGGAAATTATAGACCAGTCAGTTTAACTCTGTGCCAGAAAAGATAATGGAGCAAGTAATTAAGGAAATCATCTGCAAACACCTGGAAGATAACAAGGTGCTAGGGAACAGCCAGCGTGGCTTTGAAAAGAACAAATCATGTCAAACCAATATGATAGCTTTCTTTGATAGGATAATGAGTCTTGTGGATAAGGGAGAAGGGGTGGATGTGGTATACCTAGACTTTAGCAAGGCATTTGATATGGTCTCTTATCAATTCTTATCAATAAACTAGGCAAATACAACTTAGATGGGGCTACTATAAGGTGGGTGCATAACTGGCTGGATAACCATTCTCAGAGAATAGTTATTAATGGTTCACAATCCTGCTGGAAAGGTATAACAAGTGGGGTACCTAGGAGTGTGTTTTGGGACCAGTTCTGTTAAATATCTTCATCAACAATTTAGATATCGACATAGAGAGTCAATATCTTATTAAGTTTGCAGATGATACCAAGCTGGGAGGGATTGCAACTCCTTAGGAGGATAGGGTAATCATTCAAAATGATCTGGACAAATTGGAGAAATGGTCTGAGGTAAACAGGATGAAGTTTAATAAGGACAAATGCAAAGTGCTCCACTTAGGAAGGAACAATCAGTTTCACACATACAGAATGGGAAGTGACTCTCTAGGAAGGAGTATGACAGAAAGGGATAGAGGACTATCTAGGAAGGAGTACGGCAAAAGTGGCCCACAAGCTAAATATGAGTCAACAGTGTCACGCTGTTGCAAAAAAAGCCAACATGATTCTAGGATGCATTCACAGGTATGTTGTGAGCAAGACACAAGAAGTCATTCTTCTGCTCTACAATGCACTGATTAGGCCTCAGTTGGAGTATTGTGTCCAGTTCTGGGCGTAACATTTCAAGAAAGATGTGGAGAAATTGGAGAGGGTCCAGAGAAGAGCAACAAGAATGATTCTTGTCTAGAGAACATGACCTATGAAAAAAGACTGAAAGAATTGGGCTTGTTTAGTTTGAAAAAGAAAAGATTGAGAGGGGACATGATACCAGTTTTCAGGTATCTAAAAGGATATTATAAGGAGGAGGAGGAAACTTGTTCTTCCTGGCCTCTGAGGATAGAACAAGAAGCAGTGGGCTTAAACTGCAGGAAGAGAGGTTTAGGTTGGAGATTAGGAAAAAGTTCCTAACTGTCAGGGTGATTAAACACTGGAATAAATTGCCTAGGGGGGTTGTGGAATCCCCATCTCTGGAGATATTTAAGAGTAGGTTAGATAAATGTCTATCAGGGATGGTCTAGACTGTACTGGGTCCTGCCATGAGGGCAGGGGACTGGACTCGATGACCTCTCGAGGTTCTTTCCAGTCGTAGTATTCTATGATTCTATGACTGTTCCACATAGACTAGATAAACCCCAAGGGTATGTCTACACTACCCTGCTAGTGCGAACTAGCGGGGTAATGTATGCATACCGAATGTGCAAATGAAGCCCGGGATTTGAATTTCCCGGGCTTTATTTGCATAAGCCGGCCGGCGCCATTTTTAAATGCCGGCTTGTTCGAACACATAAGCGCGGCACGGGGTTCGAACAAGCCAGCATTTAAAAATGGCGCCGGCCGGCTTATGCAAATAAAACCCAGGAAATTCAAATCCCGGGCTTCATTTGCACGTTCGGTATGCATACATTACCCCGCTAGTTCGCACTAGCGGGGTAGTGTAGACATACCCCAAGAGACTGAGGAACTCAGCAGCCTGAATCTCATGGAAAGTAAATGGAACTTAGGATGCTAAGGCCAAGACCCTGCAATGTGTTTAGCCATCTAATGCCCATTGAAATCAGCAGGAACTTTGTACTACAGTTCATCAGCTGTAAAATAGAGATAATAGAGAAAATGTTGGCAAAGATTATGAGATTTCCAGTTTTATATTAATGGGGAACCATGCAATTGCCATAAGCAGATAGCATGAAAGCAGACAGGTTTTCATTACAGTTCCATGTGAAAGCAATGAGAACTGCTGAGTGTGCTTTTGAGCATCCGGCCATTTATAACAATTATAGTTTGCATAAACCTATGATCTGAAGTCAATTATTTAAGCAGATTTCTTGCAGATTGACACTGAAGTGCTCAGTCTTCAGAACAGGTACAGCTTTATAAATGTTCTTCACAAAGCTGCACTTTGTCGATTGAATGGTCTGAGATGCACTAGTTGCTATTTAGTGTTTTGGATTCTCCCAATGGAGCACCACTAAAAAATCACTGTGTATCATTGTCATAGTACCCATGTTTCCAGCTTTAGTAATCGCTGACTTTCTAATACACTGAAAGACTGATTCAGGGAAGTTAAATATTCTGGTATGGTCACACAACATTTCACTTCTCCATGGGAGGGACACATCAACTGACTTCATATTTCTTACTGTAGTTTTCTTGTAACTCAAAAACATGATCCCTCATTACCATTTAAGGAAGAAAATATCACTTCTTCGCATTTGGCTCAGACAGAGTACTGTAGCAGTTTAATATATGATGTCATTTAATAGAGGACCATATTCTGCACTGGTATTTGCTGGACATGGATATAAGAAAGGTCTTTTGATCTGTGCATTAGCATTACCATTGTGAGAAGGTGCCTCAGTCTTAGGCCCCATTGCACTAAGTGCAGTACAGACACAAACTAAAAAGGCAGTCCCTGCATCCAAAACCTTAGATTCTAAGTATAAGACAAGAGACAACACATGGATATAACAAAAGGGGCAGTACAATAAAACAATTAGATGACGTTGGTCAACTTGATAGGTAGTAGTAGTGGCAACACAACAGCTGCCTAACTGTTGCTAAGTTTTTGTAGTCATCACAGCAAAGAAGAGTTTTTAAAGGGGGAATCTGAAGATAAATACTGAGTTAGCTTTGTGGGATTTATTTATGGGGAATTCCACCCAAATGTGAGAGGCGCATGAGACAAAGATGTGTGTTTCAAAATTTAACAAATGGACAATGGAGGCTAGCATGGGGTCAACTGGAGGCCAAAACTGACATTTTGACATTGCTCTGTAAGTGAACACAAGTGGTTTATGTTTGACTGGAGAGAAAGAAGAGAGAGCCAATGGAGGGATGAAAAGAGAGGGGTACCATGGTCAAAGTGATGGGCTATGAAAAAGATTTGTGCGCAGCTTTTTGAATGGAAATGGGCAGGACATGATTTCAGCTGTCAAAAGAAAAGACTGAGTTAAGTGAGATGCAAGATAATAAAAGCCTGGATGAGAGTTCAAGAGCATGCCTGACTGCATTGAAGGTAGATAACATTTCCAGATGGAGGATGGCTAAAAATACACCATTTTCAAAATTAGTGAGATTTATTTGAGTGAAGTTCAAGGGGTGGAATCTAGATTGAAATAGATCTACGATGGGATTGGAGGAAAGGAAATCCAGGAAATCCAGAACAAAACTGAGGAAAGCCCAATCAATGAGGGGAAAGAGCAAGAGGAGAGTGAGAAGTTAAGAAAGAAGTAGGAGAGAGGATGAGACGGGGTCACTGGTCACTGAAGACAGGGAGGAAAGTGGATAAGAAACTTTTGTGTCTGTGATTGAGAGGAGAGAGCTGTCGGAAGGAAGCGGG
The DNA here is from genome assembly GCF_052426305.1 of Pelodiscus sinensis. NCBI lineage: Eukaryota > Metazoa > Chordata > Testudines > Trionychidae > Pelodiscus > Pelodiscus sinensis. Next base: position 48,469,627 of record NC_143052.1, read on the forward strand.
GAAGGAAAGGCAAGCTAAAAGGAAAGCGAAGGTCACAAATATTTTCTGATTTTCTCTCAGAGTAATTCAGCAAGATCCTGTTCAGAGAGAAAAGCAGATGGAGAAGAGGAGTGTTTGAGGAGTGAGTGAAAGCAAAATGGTAAAAAGTGTCAGGGATTTTTACCATGGGATTCAATTAAATGGGGGGGAATACATTTGTTTAGCTTGGAAGATTAGAGAGAAAAGGTAGGAAAGATAATCTCTCTATATATTAAAAAAAATCCTCTGGGACGACAGAGTGACATCATCACACCACTCTGCATCCTGCCTGCCTCCTCCCTCTCTCACCCCCTCTCCTCTCCACCCCTTCCAGCTTGAGTTCGACCTCGCTGCTTCCCCTCACCACTTGGAATTGCTATTTTAAACCAAGCCCCTACTCCCCTTCCTCCACCCCGATGTCTTTCAACACCAAGAAGGATGACACGGTAGCTGGAAGACCCCACATCACAGCCATCATGCCCGGGATGGGGGGTGTGTGGGGAGGAGGGTATGATGCTCGGAACAACATCGCAGGGACAAGCACTAGGAGCAGGGCTCCCAGCCAGGCGTCTGTGCCAGCAGCAGGCTCTTGGGGAGCTGGCACACAGATCCTGACCACCCAAAGTCCGGTTGCCCCTAGAGAGACTCACCCCTCCCCAGTGGCTGCACTTTCTGTGGAAAAGGAGTCCAAGCTGGTGTGGCGGGGCAGGGAGAAGGGGCTCTGGGTGGCAGGGGGAGGAGGATGGAGAAGGGACCTGGGCTGGAGGGCAGGGAGGGAGAAGGGGCCTTGGCTGGCAGAGCGGGGAAAGAGGCACAGACTGTAGGTTGGGGAGGGTTGGCAGGGGGTGGGAGGTAGAAAGAAGGGACCCAGGCTGGCACAGCTGCAGCGCAGTCCTCTCCGGTGGCTGGGGGAGAGAGCCGGGGTTGCCTACCCTGCACGAGAAGGGGGTTGGAAAGTCCAGCAAGCAGGGGGCACAGCCCCCTAATATCTTTTATTGGACCAACTTCTGTTGGTGAAAGAAATAAGCTTTGAGCTATCTCAGAACTCTTCTTCTGGTCTGGAAAGGATGAACAGGAAATCACACCCCAAAACCAGGTGGAACAGGAGATAGATGGCACAACTGAAGGAAAAGAGAATGAACCCATAATATAGGAGGTCAATCTAGCCAAGGCTTTTCTACCAAAAATGATTTGCAATGTGACAGCAGAATAGGTGAAAGTGGATGTTGGAAGGGCAAGAGACTGGCACAGTACAACTTGCAAAAGGAGAAAGAGAAATTAAAGAACCAAGGGTGGATGATAGTGAGGAATGGAGAAAATCAACAACCTTAGGGTATCATAGAATCATAGAATCATAGAACTGGAAGAGACCTCAGAAGAGACCTCAGAAGGTCATCAAGTCCAGCCCCCTGCTCTAGGCAGGACCAATTCCAACTAAATCAACCCTGCCAGGGCTTTGTCAAGCTGAGACTTAAACACCTCTAGGGATGGAGACTCCACTACTTCCCTAGGGTATGTCTACACTACCCCGCTAGTTCGAACTAGCGGGGTAATGTATGCATACCGCACTTGCTAATGAAGCCCGGGATTTGAATTTCCCGGGCTTCATTAGCATAAGCGGGGAGCCGCCATTTTTAAATCCCCGCTGCTTCGAACCCCGTGTAGCGCGGCTACACGGGGCTCGAACTAGGTAGTTCGGACTAGGGTGCCTATTCCGAACTACCGGTACACCTCGTTTCACGAGGTGTACCGGTAGTTCGGAATAGGACCCTAGTCCGAACTACCTAGTTCGAGCCCCGTGTAGCCGCGCTACACGGGGTTCGAAGCAGCGGGGATTTAAAAATGGCGGCTCCCCGCTTATGCTAATGAAGCCCGGGAAATTCAAATCCCGGGCTTCATTAGCAAGTGCGGTATGCATACATTACCCTCCTAGTTCGAACTAGTTCGAACTAGCGGGGTAGTGTAGACATACCCTAGGTAACCCATTCCAGTGCTTCACCACCCTCCTAGTGAAATAGTTTTTCCTAATATCCAACCTGGACCTCTCCCACCACAACTTGAGCCCATTGCTCCTTGTTCTGCCATCTGTCACTACTGAGAACAGCCTCTCTCCATCCTCTTTGGAACCTCCCTTCAGGAAGTTGAAGGCTGCTATCAAATCCCCCCTCACTCTTCGCTTCTGCAGGCTAAACAGACCCAAGTCCCTCAGCATCTCCTCATAAGTCATATGCTCCTCATAAGTCAATTTCCAAAATAGCGACCGGCTGGGAATATGGTAATGAAGCATGGGATATTTAAATCCCGCACTTCATTTGCAATTTCAGTCGCCCTCATTAGCCTCCCTAGTTCAAACTAGGGGGCTAGTGTAGACATACCCTTAGTGACAGAAGAAAGGGAAGACAAGGTAGGGAGTTGAGAGCAGAAAAGATATCATCAAACATTGATGAACTGGATGGTATGTAAATGCCAAATGACAGGGCATAGCACTCATCAGGAGGCTGATGGGCAATGCTGAAAGACACCAGGTAGTGGTTGGAGAGAATATAAGAACATAAGAATGGCCATACCGGGTCATATCAAAGGTCCATCCAGACCAGTATCCTGTCTGCTGACAGTGGCTAATACCAGATGCTCCAGAGGGAGGGAACACAACAGGTAATCCTCACGCAAGCCCTCTCCTGTCATCCATTTCCAGACAAAGAGAGGCTAAGGACGGGGCGGATATAGGGCAGAGCGAGCAGGACAGCTGCCCCAGGCCCCACGCTTCAAGAAGTCCCACTCATGAGCCGTGACAAAGGGGGGCCCTGCAAAATTGTGCTGACCTGGGCCCCACAAAATCATCATCTGCCCCTGGCTAAGGACACTATTCCTACCCATCCTGGCTAGTAACCATTGATGGACCTAACCTCCATGAATCTGTCTAGCTACTTTTTTGAACCCTGTTAAAGTCCTAGTCTTCACAACTAGAGGTGGAACTCAGCAACAAAGAGATCAGAGGGACAGCACATCCTGGGCAGGACCAAGTCAAGTTAACAGCCCTGTGATGAGCAGGAGAGTTAAGCTAGGGCTGTAGAAAAGATGAGGTAAGAAAATGTGTTCTTAAGGGGTAGAGTGGGTTATCATGATGAAAGCTGAACTTATATCAAATTAAGATCCTATGGCCACAAATGTGCCTCTTTTAACCAACCTAGTGGATGTGCTCCTTTATGGCATGCATGAGTAGATGGCTTTCATACCCTAGATAGGAATGTGCCAGGCACAACAGGCAATTAACATGTATGGCTACGTCTACACTGGCATGATTTTCCAAAAATGCTTTTAACGGAAAAGTTTTCCGTTAAAAGCATTTTCAGAAAAGCATGTCTAGATTAGCAGGATGCTTTTCCGCAAAAGCACTTTTTGCAGAAAAGCGTCCGTGGCCAATCTAGACGTGCTTTTCCTCAAAAAAGCTCAGATTTTGCGGAAAACAGTACTGTGCTGTCTACACTTTGCCCTTTTTTGGAAAAAGACTTTTGCCCGAACGGGAGAAGCATAGTATTTCCGGAAAAGCACTGACAATCTTACATGAGATCGTCAGTGCTTTTCCGGAAATTCAAGCGGCCAGTGTAGACAGCTGGCAAGTTTTTCCACAAAAGCAGATGATTTTGCAGAAAAACTTGCCAGTCTGGACACAGCCTTCATGTTTAAATGGTGTTTTTTAGGGGAGCTAGAGTGAATGGAGAGCAAAAGGGACTGGCTGGGGAGGAAAACAGCTGGAGTGAGTTAATGAATGGCATTTACTAGACAGGAGGAAAGTGATAGGAAAAAAGGACATCTGTAGTGAACACAAACAAGTATAGGTAGAGGAATGATGTGCTGGATTGAAGTGACTTCTGGTGCAAGGGGCAGCTGAAATAAATGAGTGACATAACCTAGATATCAGGTTGGAAGCACTGTACCTGAGTGACAGTAAACTTAGCTAGCATGAGCGATATGTCCTCCTCAGAGGAGTAGAGTGACGGATGCATGTGGCAGAAAGTGTGTATTGTAGCTTATACATGGGGCTAATAAAAGGAAAAATTAAATGGATGCCTGAGGAACATGGTCCTGCTTTAAAAAAGGAAGAATTAGATGCAACATACATCTGGAATGCACGGGTAGCATGAAGTAGAGAATGGTAAGTAGGACATGTGGAACAGGTAGGGTGACATAATGCAGCAGAAAAGGGATGTTGTAGATGTAAAGTATAACTGGAGTATACATTGCTATAGAGCAGTGTTTCCCAACCAGAGTTCTGCAGAACCCTGGGGTTCCGCGAACCATCATCAGGGGTTCCGTGAGAAATCACAGAATAAATAACGCTGGGCAGAGCCTGAAGCATCTGTCACACCCTTCACCTCCTGCCCTGGTGCTCGGCCGACTTCTGCGCCACTCAGCCGGGCTGCCGTGCAGGAGCAAGCAGCACAAGAGGAGGGGACTTCTGTGCAGCTCAGCCGAGCTGCCGCACGGGAGCAAGAAGCCATATGGGCTCCGCGAGTGAGAGGCAGGAGTGGGAAGAGAAGAGAAAGAGAGTGAGGAAGGTGGAGAAGGAGAAAAGAAAGAGAGAGTGAGGCAGGAAGAGGAGAAGGAGGAGATGAGAAAGAAAGACAGGAAAAATGCTCCATTTTTTTTCTTACAATGTAAGCTGACATATATATATATATATATATATATATATATATATATATATATAAAGCTCTTTACAAATAAATTTTCTTGAAAAAAATTAGCAGTAATTGAATTGCACTCCCTGCTGTCAACTTTTTCTGTTCAAGCAAAGGTTTTCATAGGTAGGGGTTCCTCGGGATATGAAAAATTGTTTTAGGGGTTCCTCCATGAGAAAAAGATTGGGAATCACTGCTAGAGAGAGAACACTATCAATGGACAAGGTCAAGGCAACAAACCTACATTCTACTGCCATCATTTCTAACCTTATTTTTATTCCTGTGCATCAGGCTAAAAATTTGGTATGAAGCAGGTATGGGAGGCCATTCAGAACTCTTGGATAATCACATTAGCATTATGTTCCTATTAAAAGAATGGATTAATAATTAGTTAGCAATATTGTTATTAATATTGTCATCAGTGGGCTTCAGAGTCAACAACTCAAATATAAAAATTGATAAGTTCACACCTTTCAGAACTATTATTTTACACTGCTTTCAGATAGGAAGGCAACACTGAATTGTTTTACACTCTGACCAGATTTACCAGGTCTTATTCACAACCCTAAAAGATAGAATAGTGAAGAGTTTTCTTTGTTAAAGGAATTCTTATATTCCAAAGAATAATTCTGCAGCCAGAGGTGCATTCTGCAGCAACAGTATAAATCACAGAATATAGAGAGCTCCAATCATCATCCATGTTATTAGAAAATAAGCAAATTACTTTTCTGAGGGCGTATACATATGTTGCAGGTGACTCTGATACATCATAAGTCATGACAAAGTATACAGTGAAATTTACTGCACTAAAAATTACCACAGAGTATCATTGTAAATACAAGATTACACTATTCCGAACTCTGAAAGTTCTAACATCAGCAATCAGCAACTTCCCAAAAACATTAAAATTAGCATAGAAATATTTTTTGTAAAAAAATACATTTGGAGTTCTTTGCTATCTGGTTTTCGAGATCTGCGGGTGCATTTGGGTCAAGTTATGCATGCATCAAGAAAGGCACTAGAAACTTACTCCTCAAAAAATGAGGTTTACAGGATCTTTCGAAAAGGCCTGCCATTTTCGAAAGAACTGCATCTAGACTGCGGTTATACTTTCAAAATGGCACTTTGTCGAAAGAGCACCACGACGCAATTACGTATATGAAGCACAAGATATTTAAATCTCCTCTTCATTTGCACTTTCAAAGTGCCTCATTTACATCCATTTGCCAACAGAGGGATGTAGAATCATAGAATCTTAGAATACTAGGACTGGAAGGGACCTCAAGAGGTCATCGAATCCAGCCCCCTGCCCTCATGGCAGGACCAAATACTGTCTAGACCATCCCTGATAGATATTTATCTAACCTGGTCTTAAATATCTCCAGAGATGGAGATTCCACAAGTTCCCTAGGCAATTTATTCCAGAGTTTGACTACCCTGACAGGAACTTTTTCCTAATGTCCAACCTAAACCTCCCTTGCTGCAATATAAGCCCATTGCTTCTTGTTCTATCCTCAGAGGCCAAGATGAACAAGTTTTCTTCCTCCTCCTTATAATACCCTTTTAGATACCTGAAAACTGCTATAATCTAACTCAATCTTCTCTTTTCTAAACTAAACAAACCCAATTTTTTCAGCCTTCCTTGATAGGTCATGTTCTCTAGACCTTTAATCATTCTTGTTGCTCTTCTCTGGACCGTCTTCAATTTCTTTACATACTTCTTGAAATGCGGTGCCCAGAACTGGACACAATACTCCAACTGAGGCCTAACTTGGGCAGAGTAGAGCGGAAGAATGACTTCTCATGTCTTGCTCACAACACACCAGTTAATGCATACCAGAATTATGTTTGCTTTTTTTGCAACAGCATCACACTGCTGACTCATATTCAGCTTGTGGTCCACTATAACCCCTAGATCCCTTTCTGCCGTATTCTTTCCTAGACAATCACTTCCCATTCTGTATGTGTGAAACTGTTCCTTCCTAAGTGGAGCACTTTGTTTTGTCTTTATTAAACTTCATCTTGTTTATTTCAGACCATTTCTTCAATTTGTCCAGATCATTTTGAATTATGACCCTATCCTTCAGAGCAGTCACAACCCCTCCCAGATAGGTATCATCAGCAAACTTAATAAGCATCTTTTCTATGCCAACATCTAAATCATTGATGAAGATATTGAACAGGGCCGGTTCCAAAACAGACCCCTGAGGAACCCCACTTGTTATACCTTTCCAGCAGGATTGAGAACCATTAATAACTACTCTCTTAGTATGGTTATCCAGCCAGTTATGCATCCACCTTATACTAGCCTCATCTAAGTTGTATTTGCCTAGTTTATTGATAAGAATATCATGCAAGACCGTATCAAATGCCTTACTAAAGTATAGGTATACCACATCCACTGCTTCTCCCTTATCCACAAGACTTGTTATCCTATCAAAGGAAGCTATCAGATTGGTTTGACATGATTTGTTCTTTACAAATCCATGCTGGCTGTTCCCTATCTCCTTGCCACCTTCCAAGTGTTCACTCAGATACCTCCACTATCAGCTCCTTTAGTATTCTAGGATGCATTTCATCAGGCCCTGGTGACTTGCAGGCATCTAACTTTTCTAGGTGTTTTTTAATTTGTTCTTTTTTTATTTTATCTCCTAAACCTACCCCTTTCCCACTAGCATTTACTATGTTAGGCATTCCTTCAGACTTCTTGGTGAAGACTGAAACAAAGAAGTCCTTAAGCATCTCTGCCATTTTCAAGTTTCCTGTTACTGTTTTTCCCTCCTCACTGACCTGTGGGCCTACCCTGTCCTTGGTCTTCCTCTTGCTTCTAATGTATTTATAAAAAGTCTTCTTGTTTCCCTTTATTCCCATAGCTAGTTTGAGCTCATTTTGTGTCTTGGCCTTTCTAATCTTGCCCCTGCATTCTTGTGTTGTCTGCCTATATTCATCCTTTGTAATTTGTCCTACTTTCTGTTTTTTATATGACTCCTTTTTTATTTTTAGGTAATGCAAGATCTTGTGGTTGATCCAAGGCGGTCTTTTGCTATATTTTCTATCTTTTCGACACAGCAGAATAGCTTGCTTTTGGGCCCTTAATAATGTCCCTTTGAAAAACTGCCAACTCTCCTCAGCTGTTTTTCCCCTCAGTCTTGATTCCCATGGGACCTTACCCATCAGCTCTCTGAGCTTACCAAAATCTGACTTCCTCAAATCCACTATCTCTGTTTTGCTGTTCTCCCTTCTACCCTTCCTTAGGATTGTGAACTCTATGATTTCATGATCACTTTCACCCAAGCTGCCTTCCACTTTCAAATTCTCAACCAGTTCCTCCCTATTTGTTAGGATCAAATCAAGAACAGCTTCTCCCCTGGTAGCTTTTTCAACCTTCTGAAATAAAAAGTTGTCTCCAATGCAGTCCAAGAATGTATTGGATAGTCTGTTCCCCCGCTGTGTTATTTTCCCAACATTTATCTGGATAGTTTAAGTCCCCCATTGCCACCAAATCTTGGACTTTGGATGATATTGTTAGTTGTTTAAAAAAAAAGCCTCATCCACTTCTTCAACCTCGGTAGGTGGCCTGTAGTAGACTACTAGCATGATATCACCCTGGTTTTTATCCCTTTTAGCCTAAACCAGAAACTCTCAACACTGTCTAGACACAGCATCTTACTAAAGATAGCATTGTAGAATACAGTAGTGTAGATTTTTGTATATCTACAGAAATTAAAATACTTGATCAACCAGCCTACTAACAAGTAATTAACCAACAGTGTGTATTATTTATACACAGCACTCAGGCAAGTGTTAAGCTCCTTACATATTGTTAAAAGATAGATGCCTGTCCAAAGGGTTTAGAGCTAGATGTATCTTGGATTAGACAGGTTATTGAACCTGAAGTCCAGGTGTGTAGGAGTAACTGAGGCTATTTCCATGATTTCCCCTGGAGCAAGTGAGCAGGGGATTAATGGAGCCAATCCCACTCATCTTTGCTGGCAAGAACAGCTAAGCAAATATGGTGAGTTAATCATTTATTTCTAGGGTATTCTTTGGGACAGAATCCTGTTAACAGCAGGTTCTATACCATAAGTGTCAGGCATGTGGTATGCTGTGACAGCATGGGTCCAGAAATGTCTGAGGAAGTGGGTCTGGCCCACGAAAGCTCATCATCTAATAAACCATCTTGTTAGTCTTTAAAGTGCTACATTGTCCTGCATTTTGCTTCAGCTACCCCAGACTAACACGGCTACATTTCTATCACTATTCCATTAGGGGGCAGTAGGTCGGAGCACAGAGGCTGCCAGTCCATACACTAAGGGTAAAACAAAAAGGTAAAAATGATGTGAGGGAGCTACAAGAATGCAGCTGAACTTTTCCTGAGTCTCAAACAAAACTCTGAGTTCAGTTTGAAGAATGGGATAACGTTCAAGTGGGCTTTTCAATTGCCCAGGTAAGCTTACCCCTATCAAAAGGAAATTCTTCAGGTGTGCAACTTCACAAGGCTTGTGGGCTTCTAACACTTAGGGCACATCTACACTATACAGAAGATTGATGCTGCCGCGGTTAATCTTCTGGGGTTTGATGTAGTGGGTATAGTATAGTTCCGCTACATAAAACTCAAAGGGCACCCCAGTCAGCACCAGTACTCCTGCTCCTCACAGAAGCTATAAGGGAAGCTGACAAGCGCATTTGCTCCCTTCAGCCTTCCGCTGTGTGGACGGCATGGAAACGCGATGTGAGATATGTCAACTCCAGGTTTGACCTTCCCATGTAGTATAGATCAGGCCTTATTGGATGAACCAAAATACAAAATCTTGGTGGAGCAAAGAAGAGTGACGTATGGTGAGTAGTGATGGATTCTTTGTTCTCAGAGTCTGGATCTTCTCTGCTTCTATCAGCTCTCAGTGGATGATCTCTGGCTTTCTCATTTCCCATTGGAAAGTGGGTGACCTATCGTCATTTCTTTAGCTGAGAGTCAAGGTTCCCTTTAAGCTGCCTGACAGCAGAGCCACGCCACTGCTTAATCAACTTTCACCCAATCAGGAATTCAGGGCTCCATGCACGGAGCTGCCAGACCGACCGGGGCTGATTAACTTTGCTGTGGGACTCTGGTGCTGGGTAGTTTAGTGGGAACCTTGCTGAGAGTTCATGTCTCACTATTTGCTGAACCTCAGTCTACGAGGCAATCTTACACTGACTAAAGCTGGTTTACTTGCATCAGAGTCCAGATTCTGGAAGATGGATGTCCACCATGAACTTTCTGAGGGCATAAATGCCTGGCACAGACCTTTTCTGGCTTCACTCTCCTTCCCTTCTAGACCCTTGCATCTTTAAACATCCTTTACTGCTAAGTTGATGCTCTCACTTTCAATGACAAATCATCTCTCCTACAGGCTTTTTAGAACTCAAACCACTTCCTTGATGAATATATGAATTGACCTCCCTTTCCATTGATGGCTTCCTTCTGCCAAAATTGGCCTGCAAATGGGATTTTATTTTCTGGGTATGTTTACCAAAACTAAACACTGGCTTGGCATCTATATGATATAGACTTTACCCTTCCCTGTCGATCTGTTCTCCCACAACCTGATTTTCTTTGACCATTTTTACCATGGGCCCTTCTCCAAACCAGAAAGCTGTTGTTCAAGTCTAAAATAGGCCTTGATTTTTTTAATGC